>NC_080020.1:160813253-165813253 GCF_030020395.1 Manis pentadactyla | reverse complement strand
AAACTTTTTCTTTGAGAATAGTTCGACATTTATACAAAAGCTACAAAGTATTACAGAGTTCCCATGTATACCATACCAATTTCTTCAATATTAACATTTTATATCAATATGATATATTTGTCACAATATTAATCCAGATATAAGGTGTGCTCTTATTTTGTTTTCTTTTTCTCTTCCATCCACCTTCCTTTCTTTCCTTTCTTGAATCTAAGACTTTCATTTTTGGGTCATTTCTTCATTTTCAAGTACATTGCTCAGCAGTTCCTTCAGTTTGTTTGTTCTGGATTGCAATATTGTTAGCCTTTGTTTATATTTAAATGATTTTATTTTTATATTGATTCTGAAAATATATATATATATAAATACAGATTTTACTCATTGCCTTGCACAACCATTTTTACATATATAGTTTTTCCTCTTTTTTTTTACTATTATGTACTTAGTTGAATACCATATTGAGTAATTTTATAGCATGCATTGTTCTGTAGTGTATCTGAAATATTTTATTTTAGAGGACTTTAAGGTAAAGATTTTTTAAAATTACCCAAACATGTTGTGAAAGAAATGATTTTTCACTCCTTCTGAGACTAGAACCAAGGCATCTACAAAGAAGAAAACTCAGAAAAGCATCCTATTTCTGCTCCTTCATAATTTAATATTATAGACATACACAATAATGACTATGATAATTTGGGAACAAAACACGTAGACCTATGAACTCTCTACACAACCACAAAGCCAGCTCAGGGGGTCTTGATCCATACTACTCCCTTCCCTTCTACTCATATCCTATTGACTCTGACATTCCAATTGCAGTACACTAAATCTTTGTCCAAATGTTTTAAGGACTTTTTGAAAAGACAAAGCTCTGTATTTCTTGGACTGAGTTTGATGTACCACTATGATTTATATTGAGTTATGAGTTAATGTTTAACAATGTTAAGTTTAGATTTATGTATTTTGTCATTCTGATTGGGTAAAGAAAATAGAATTGGAGTGATTATAAAGGCAGGAAATCAGTTCAGGCGAAAGATGAATCCTTGAGAAAGGACACTGATTGTTGTGCCATATTTTAAATTTATGTTCAAGAAAGAATTGTTAGAATTTACACCAGTGCAGGTGACTTGAGTGAGATGCTAAAAAAAGGACAAAGCAAATAAGTCTAAATCAAGCGTTTTGTTGAATGTTTTTATTATGGTGCCATTTAATGAGACAATAAAGAAGGTGTATGTATTGAAACAATGTTATTGGCATCTTTTCAGGCATTCAGATTGCAATATGCCTCTGTTCAGCAGGTATCCAAATACATTAATCTGTCCCTTGTATGATGTATGAACAGAAGACAGATTTAAGCATAATCAGCTATGGTTGGTTCTTGATGAGATTACCCATGAATAGTAGATAGGGTCCTTCTACTTTCTCAGAAAAGATAACTTAATATATGCTGCAGTTAGTCTAATTTTTGATAATGTGTTTTTTTACTATCAGATACATTTCTCTACCAATATATCAACTATCAATGTATCTATCTGTAAGTTCTTCCTAGATAGAATTTATGAATAGCAGTCATCAAAGTAAAATCTAAATTGAAGATGGCAGTCCTATTTTTTCTTGCACAATATCCATTTGTCAATAACCTGTTGTTATATGACATGGGAGACACCCTAATTTAGAAAACAATTGCAAGAGATTATTAAAATTCTCAATAAAAATCAGTTGTAAATAGATTTCACTCTTTAGAAAACAAAACCTTATCACACTGTCAGTGTATGTGAATTTAAAAAAGAATATGAATTTCTTTGGTGTATGTACATAGCTAATGTTTGAGACTGCCCCTCTCAAATCTTGAAATGAATCATTCTAAGAAGACTTTGTCCAGATCAGTCTAGCAAGCAAGTCTCTTGTTCAGTGAACCTCCTTTCTCCACTGAGATCTATAAATATTGTCCTCTTAAAAAATTTTGAAAGACTAATCTGTCTTAAGTGCTTACTGTTATTAGATATGGTTAAGTCCTTTCATTTCAAAATTTCCATCTCTCTCTCTCTCTGTTTTTTCCTCTTTGTATGTCATAAAAGAAAAACTAGTTTTAAAAAATACTAATCTCCAGTTAAGTTTCTGTGAAACTCTAAAAACACTGAAATACAGTAGAAATAGGATAGGAAATAATGACTATTCATCATTAAACAGTAAAGATGTGGTTAGAATTGCCTTTGCTTTTAATTTAATAACCAAGGCCTATTTATGAGTAAATACACTATAGAGTTACTCTTAGTGATAAATATCATCTCATAGTCATATAAATGTAAGTAGAATGTTTTTAGGAAAATATTAGACTGATGTAGTCTTATATGATTAACATTATATATCAAGTTAATCAAATGTATATCTATGAAATCTTGCTTCATATTTATATGAAGATATATAGTCTTAAAATTTGTTCATTCATAGTTAAGGGATAAATGTTGATATTATATCTAAGAGAAATAATTTAACCTTACATAATATTACGTAGTATCTGGGAACATGACTTTATAGAAACTCTTTCCTTGTTGCTTATATAGCTTTATGCAGTTATAAATATGAAAAACAAAACCCTCAGATTAGGCCAACAGACTGTTTCCTGTTTTGTTTTATTATCATTATTACTTTTCATGTTTTTTCTTTTTGGGAAATTGAAATAAGCATAGATGTCATTTAACATACTGATTATCAAAACCTTTAAATTGAGACAGCATAGCATTTTCCTTAGGAAAAAAAAATATTTCATGGAAGTATAATGCTTTAAAAGGCATACAATACTAACTACTATGTTTGAGGTTCTAGCTGGACATGAGATCATTGCCCAGTTACCCATTCTTCCCATGTCCCTTGTATCACTAGAATGTCATGGAGCAATGTTGGAAAACCATTAGCATATCACAATTTTCTTATTTGCTATATAAGGAAAGATAAGATTCAGCATCAGTAATAAAACTAGAGTGTACCTCAGGTTTATTTACAAATACCTTTGTTTATGCTGTTCATCCTACTCCATTCATGTTCAACTATCAATCGACCTGATGGTGCTGCTAGGATATCTTGCTATTTCCCATATATGTCATAAAGACCACTTACCACTCCTAAAAGTGTTTTGGATCTAAGTGTTTATATAATCCCATCTTCCTTAAATACAGATTGGTTCAGGAAGTAATCATAGGACCATGCAAGTGGGTCTTAAAGGGGTAAAGCCTAAAGAATAATAGGTTTTTTATTTTTCAAATAAAAGTCTCTGCTTATTTTTCAAAACACTCAACGCTCTCTTTGTCTATTGTTCCTTCCAAATTTGATAGACATAACCTAAACACAATAATAAATGACTAAGTAGGCTCAAAGTAAGGGGATAGCAACAAGTGGTGGTGAGTATACCCATTGGAGAGTGCATGCCCCATCCAAAGATGGTGGCAGCTATTTATCTCATCTGGTTGTTTCCATGTTAGAAAGGAGACCTAGTTTTTGCCAGCTACTCAGGTATTTTCAAATAATACCCAAAATTCATACAGAAATAAGAAATCCAATATCTTCAATATTAACCGATATAAATGTATTTAACATTGTGCAGGCCAACACTACACAGGAAGTACACTGGATATCAGTGAGCCAAATCTGGCTTGTGAGGAACATTTTTGGAATTTTTTCCAATTATGTTTAATCAGTAATTAAAATAATCCACTCATATATTGAACAAACACTCTGTCAGCAATTGTGATTGATTTGCACATATTTTCTTTTTTTTTCCCCAAAAAACACTGAGATTTAATGTTTTTATTCTCCCCATTCCAAAGGAGAGAAACTGGGCACAGAGGAATTAAGTGTTCTGTTAGTATAACTGTAATAAGAAACACACCAAGCAAACATACATGCTGTCTCCAATATAAGTGTCTTCCTCATAAGTAAACTCCAAATGACTATTCCTGGTAAGCTAGCAGCTGTCCTCCTGACAATGACCCAAAGACCCAGGCTGTTTCTCTCTAGCGGGTCACCTTCATCCTGACCTCCAAATGCATTTTGCATATCATCATCAAATTGGTGGACAAAGAAACAAAGAAAGAGCATAGAGGAATATATGTAACTAGTTACTATGATCCAGGCCAAGGCTGGTGTCAAGGAAGAAGATAAAATGAATTAGATGAAAATATAGCCATTCTCTATCACATCTGGCATAGTACCTGGGCACTGGGGAATATCCTCTTGTCAGTGGCTCACAAAGATTACGATAAGTGGACACTGTACCCTGTCCCCCATAATTTAATTCCAGTGACTTCTGTTTCTTTCACGACACATTTGATGAATATTTTTTGAGTGCGCCTAAGTTCTCAATACTGTAAGATCCATGATGGCATCCTCTAGGACCACAGAGATCTCTCCTCATTCCTCTGGATCTTTTCTGGAGAGGAATATGCTTGCCTTACTGCTCCCATTTCCATAAGTCACTTTATCAGGAATATATTTCAAGCATTCTGTTTCATGAGATCTTAAAAAATCTTGTCAAAAAATTTTTTTCACTTGGTAATATTAATCGTTCCAATCTACAAGGATATATGGAGAAGACTATTTTTTGAATGGAAGGGGAGAGAGCAAACATTTAATAAATGTAGTGGACCTATAACTCTTAGAAATTATAGTAGTATTATAATTACCTCACTATATTGAAAATGAAAAGTAGAAATTAGGTATATTGATTGAGAGCTCTGAAGAGAGTCCTAGACTAATACACAAATACAGAAACTTTGAATATCTAGATGGCACAATGGACATTGCAAGTTGTTTAGCCATTGTCAAATCACAATCAGACTTCCATCCATAGCAACAATGTAGTTGAGGTATCCACTTCTCCCAACAGAGGCCTTGGAACTCAGTGGAAGTTAACCATCCGTAGTTCCTAGGAAAGGTGTTAATTAATCCAGACTTCGGAAGTCATCATGACAATCTCATCTGTTTTTTCCCCACGAAGAGCCCAGAATTAAGAAAATCAGCTCAAAGTGTTACCTTGGAAAGAGTACTTGGTCCCAGGATATATGTGACCTAAATTGACTCAGTTGTACTGAATAGAGGACATGATTATTCTTTAGTTAACAAAAGTACCATGTCTATTACACCCCTGCACATGAACATGGAAGCACATTCTCAGAAGTGCTGTTTGTTATTTTTGTAAACATGAATAAGGCCAGCCTAAAGATAAGAAATGAGAGTATGACACCAAGGTGCAGCCTGGTCATGGACCTGGAGGTATTACTACTCCATTTTAAGACTTTGGGGTCTAGGTTTCTCCTATAATTTGCCAGAAATATTGTACTAAAATAGATAATAACTGAAGTCATCAAAGTATATGGTATTACATAGGAAGAACATGAAGAGTAAAACAACAAAATACAGGAAAATAGGGTGTTAGGTGAATAAAACTATTAATTTTGGATCCAACTCTGAAGGTATGTGACTCATTGAAGAAGCATATGTACAATTGAAATTATAAAATTATAGGTGAGAAGTAAACCAAAACATTAATGTATAAATGTATACTCACATCTCCCTAAACAGTAGCTAACATGACAATGCCCCTGGAATTTTGGTAGCATCTATGTTTATTATAGCAATAATGCCTAAGTACTCTGAAACAGAAAACATAAATACCTTTTGGGTAACTGCATAGTGTATCACTTACAGTACTTCTGCTGTCAAATGTTACAACAGCAATGTAATATTATTCTCAGAAAGGCAAAACAAAATAAAACATGATACTAATAATGTTATGTTTAATTCATGGTAATTTGATGTTCTTATTTTTTATGATCAGAATAAAATAGCTTGTGTAAGATAATACAGTTGATTCATTTTGTACCAAGGCTTTTTTATTATGAGGCCTATAAAAGCATCAAATAATTACAACAAACAATTTAGTTAGAACTTATTACTACAAATAACTTCTAAATTGAAATGTTACCTTGAACGATTTCAGAGAATAGCAACAACAAAGAATGCCAAGTACTTTAAACACCCCATAGGGTGAGCTATCATGGACTATTTTAAAAAAAGATCCCTTCAAGATGTCCACCTAGGATTAGAAGGGTAGGGGTCCATCTCATTATTATAGTTGTTCTTCATTATAATTTTTCTTTCTCCTCTTTGTCAATTGCTCCTGCAGTTGTCATCCTGTTGCATACTTTAAAATATGTAAGACATACTTTTCTAAAATATACACATACAACATTAAGTTGAGTTTTTATTTTAGCTGTTCTGTAAGCAGAGCTTTTATATTATGTTCCCAGATATGTATTTTCACGTTAAGCATTCATAGGGATGAGAGAGTTCATAAGATGTGAGTTAAGTATTACAGATTCTAAGAAATAAGGAACCTTCCTAAAATACTAGGTATGCTGTTGTTATTGAGGGGCATTGTTATTTAATCATGGTCATATCTCAGTAGTGCCTGGAAAAAAATTTTGAAGTTGTGAAATTTGTTGTGTTGGAAACAATTTGTATGAACAGAATAATTTACTACATCAAATGGATGTTGATAGAAACTGACTCCTATTTACTTTTATCACAGAACAAGACTAAAATATGAAATTTTATGGGTTACTTGTACTCTAAACATGTCTTCAAGTAAAATTTAAGAACTTTCTTTTCCTGTACCTCACTAATTAAATCTGTGCATAGTGAATCTTGGCAGAATCAGTAAGTAATCAAGGTTGATCTCTGTAAAACTTACTACTCACCAACCTCTGTATTCTGGATTTCGATGCTTAGTGAAATGTATATTAGAACGAAAACAACATGAGATCATTTGGCTAAGAGATCACAATAGTCAAGTATCCATCTATGGATAAATGGATAAAGAAATTGTGAGATACACACACATATATACATATATTATTATAAAATATCATATTACAGTATAATTATATATAATAATATGTGGTGTGTATACACACACACACACACACAAACACACATATATGTGTGTATATATATAAAATTCAGCCTTAAAAAGCAAGAACATCCCATCATTTACAACAAAATGAATGAAAATGGAGAATGTTATGCTAAGTGAAATAAACCAGACACAGAAAGAAAAGTACTGCATGATCTTACTTACATGTGGAACCTTAAATAGTTCAATAGATAGAAGTAGAGATTCTTTGTAACCACAGGGACAGTAAGTGGGGAAATGGGGAGTTGTTCGTTGAAGGAAGGGTACAGAGATGCACTATGTAGGATGTACAAGGTCCAGAGAGCTAATGTACAGTATGGCAACTATAGTTACTAATACTATAGTGTTTACTAGAAATCTGCACAGAGAATAGAGCAGAGTTCTCTCACCACACACACACACACACACCCCTACACATATACACACAAAAGATACTATGTGAGGAGATGAATATGTTGATTAGCTTGACTGTAATAATAATTCATTACGTGTATGTATGTCAAAACATCATTTTGTGTACTTTAAGTATACACAATTTTTATTAAAAAATAAAACAGAATAAAAATAACAAGTATTAATACTAAACACAACAATCCCTAATCTAAAGTCAGGAGGCTCTGAGTATTACTTTTTCTTTTTTTAATCATTAATATGCTATAACTAATTCTAGTGTACACATTGAATAATAAGAGTATTCTTATTAAAATTGTTCTCTTTTCTGTCACCTCCAATGAGTGACTTTTCTTTACTTATTATAGCAAATTCCTCCTGAAAGTGTTAAGAAATAGACATTTGGAGTAAAATACTATCATTTGTGAGTACTTAGTCATATAGTATATTATTTTGAAATCATCTATTATAATACAATAGATGTAATGAGCCTCTCACACTTATCCAGCATTGCTGTATTACCTTTGTCTTACTCTAATAAGTATATTTGAAGTTTTAATAAGCAGTTTTGATTATTTAAATTATATTTTCAAATTACATGCACATTACCAGTTCTGCTCTCAATGATTGGAAAGTACAAGCCTACACTATTTAGAGCTATGAAATGAAAACAATGAATTTCCAGTACTGCCTCCATGACTTTCTCTGTTCTGCTAGCCATTAGTCGCTGTGACACTTATATTCTATGTTTAGCCCAAAATGAAATTTAAAAAAATCATTTTTTGGAAATGTACAATATTTTTACATCTAATTAATTTAATTTAATTTTTATTTGTTATATGAAGGTATGTAATAAAATGTACAAATCTTAGTGTATAGCTTGATGAATTTGGTGTATATATACACTCATGCAACCATCACACAGATAAAGATATCAAACATTCTCACTTATGTTTCCCCCCTTCACCTATTTCACTCATCCTTGCAACTCCCTCCCCTATGGCAACCACTAGTCTGTTCTCTGTGTCTATGAGTCCGTTTCTGTTTGTTCATTTGTCTTGTCTATTAGATTCCGCATATAAGTGAAATCATATGGTATTTGTCTTTCTCTGACTTATTTCACTCCACGTAATACCCTCTAGGTCCATCCGTGTTACAAATGGCAAGATTTTGCTCTTGTTTATGGCTGTATAATATCCCACTTCATATATGTATCATATCTTTTATATCCATTCATCTGTGGATGGACATTTAGGTTGTTTCCATATTTTGGCTATTTTAAATAACACTGCAATAAACAGAGGAGTACATATATCTTTTTGGATTGTGATATTTTCTTCAGGTAAATTCCCAGAAGTGAAATTACTGTATCGTATAGTATTTCTATTTTCAGCTTTTTGAGAAACCTCCATATTGCTTTCCATAGTTTCTGCACCAATTTGAAATCCTACCAATATTGTATGAGGGTTCCCTTTATTTCATATCCTCCCCAACAGTTATTATTTCTAGTCTTTTGTATAGTGGCTACTGTGATCGGTATAAGGTGATACCTCATTGTCGTTTTGATTTGCATTTCCCTGATGATTAGTGATGTTCAGCATCTTTTCATGTGCTTATTGGCCATATGTATATCTTCTTTGGAAAAAGCCTTCTCAGGTCCTCTGCCCATTTTTTAATCATATTTTTGTTGAGTTGTATGAGCTCTTTATATATTTTGGATAATAGCCCCTCTTTGGGTATATCATTGGCAAATATATTCTCCCATACACATTGCCTTTTCATTTTGCTGATGGTTTCTTCTGCTGTGCAGAAACTTTTTTTGTTTGATGTAGTCTCAGTTGTTTATTTTTGTATTTGTTTCCCTTGCCTGGAAAGACATATCTAGAAAAAAATTACAAATGCTAGTATTCAAGAGTTCACCACTTATGTTTTCTTCTAGGAGTTTGATGGTTCCAAGTCTTATGTTTACACCTGATTTACTTAAGAAAAAATTGAGGGAGACAAGTGCAATAGGAATTGGGATATTTTGTCTTTTACATATATTATCTCATTTATTCTTTATAGCAGCACTATGAAGTAGAGTATATTATTTCTTCATTTATAAATATTGAAGTGAGCCACAGAGATATTATAGGACTAAGTTCAACTAACACTATATGTAGTGGAATCACGTTCCAAATACATGATCCTGAGCATTATTACACACTGAGAAACACTGAAAAATTAAAAATGTGTGAGTGTTTAGATAAAAATAATCACAAAAAGATATAGCAATATGAAAAAAGTCTTTGTTGTTTCTCCTATTCCTTTTATTCCTCCTGTTTAAACCACACATACCAGTATTTAACCCTCTAAATATTTTTAGTGCAATATTATGAAAAATATACACAATATTTTATGCATGTTCCATTTTATACAAATTGAAATTATGCCAAACATATTGGTCTTTTATCACAAAAATATTACAAAGATCACAGAGATCATTCTCATATTTTTAACTGACACATAGATTTCCATTGTGTACATTCATTAAAATTTATTGATGGATATGGACTTAGACTTTTCAAAAGTCTAAGATGTGCCTTCTGCCATAAAATATCTAGAAGTGATTTTTATAGCTCAAGTAATATTTTTACATGTGCAGCTAATATCCCAAGACAATAGGAGCAATCTTAGAATATTGCAGAATAGAAGAAGGCTATAAATAAAGTTTCCTGAGGGATAAAAATGCTCCAAAAATATGACTGGAAAGAGTGGGTTATAAAATTCAGGGAAATGGTGCCTTGAGTTTTAATGATTGCATAGGTATGGAGCCTTGGGCCCATATCTGTTGGGTTTATTGAAACAGGATTATGCATAAAGCCTACAGTCCTTAAGAAATAGAAAATTTTTGCTCAAAAAGAAAAGAAGATGGCAGTGTGAATTGACTAAGTCAGCCTTGACTCTTGGTGTATAGAATACCAAAATAATATTTCTTGAGATTTTCTAACTATAACCTGATCCTTTTAAACAAGTAAGGTATGAGTTTATAAAACACTGTGTTCTGGAATTCCCCATGCCAAGCATTTAGGTAACATTCTATTAATAATTATAAAGCATTTAGAATAATGCCATATAAATAGTAAAATGCTGCTAAATAACTGATACAAATAGATTTATATGATTTGGATATAGATATTCATATAATTAAATAGTCTTAAGAAAGGGAAGATTTACACTTTGCAGAAGACATAACCTTTTTTCATCCAGACCCTTAAGAAATCCCCAAGTTATTATCAGTTAACTAAAAACAAGAAGAAAGGGGTTGAAATAAAACAAACTCAGAAGAAAATTATCTGATATCACAATGTTAATAGTGTCAAATATATAATATAAAATATTTATGTAAAAAACATTTTCAGTGACAAATGCAAAACTTAAATGACAATGGATATTTTCTTGACATTTCTGAAAGAAAAAGACTTCATCAACAAACTAATTTTTTTAAACAAACTCAACTTTCATCCAATAATGGGAGAAAAAGCATTAAGTAACTCTAAGTGAAATGATACAGATGAAGGAATTATTGACTCAGTGATTCTATAAGAATTAACGATTCTGTAATAAGGATAAGCTGCAAACATGTATGGTAGAAAAAACTTATGTAACATAAACAAAACATTGTAACTATTATAAAACAATAACAATGATAAAAGGGACCCAGTTATGCATCTTAAAAACTTTAAGTGTCCTTGCAAAGTTAATGTTAATAATGCTGTGTACATAGCATTATTTATTAATAGTTATACTCTTCTACATGCATGATAAAATTATAAATATAAAGAAAATACAAAAATTAAAATACATTATATAAATTCTTGCACACCAAAAAATCTAGGTGGGAAAAATAATAAAAGTGGTCTAAAAAATAAATAAAGGTACAAATATTTAAAAAGCAAAAATAACATTATAGATGTAATTCTAATATATCAGCAAGCATAATATGTAAGTATTTTTTCAAATCTACAATTAAAGGGTTGAATTGAAATATTTATACTATTTATGAAGAAAGAGAGACACAGAAGTTTAAAAAAAAATTATTTTAGTATCAAACAAACACTAAAGAAAGCTTTTGTCACTCCAGCAGAGAGGCATAGACTTTGTGTTAAAAAGCATCATTAGAGGTAAGAGGATCACTTGATAACAGCAGAGTTTCATTTCAGCAAAATGCAACAATTCTACACTTGTAAGCACCTACTTAAAACACACAGAGCAAATATGACATCATGCTAATGAATTAATGGTAATTTGTCATCTTAATGAGAAGTATTTTTAACAAAATTTCCTGGCGTTCCATAAATCAAGCCAAATAGTCAGAAAATTAGTAAGGATGTAAGAAATTTGAAGAACACAATTTGCAAACCTAATCTAACAAATTGCAAATAGCTACCCTCCAAAATAAAATAAGATATTAAAAACAATCTGTATAATAGAACAAAAAACAATTAACGAATTTATAAAAAACAGCATTACAATAGTACTTTATCCATGTTTCACTTTCCATTCCATGGTTTCAGTTACCTGTGGTCAGTCTGGAAGCAGATGATCCGCCTGCTGATGCACTGTCAGAGGTTCAATAGTATCCTAATACTGTCACAATGTCTACTTCCTTCACCTCATTTCATATTATCATATAAGTATTTTATCATCTCACATCATCACGAGAAGAGTGAGGTACAGTACAATAAAATACTTCGAGAAAACCACATTTACCTAACTTTTAAATACAGAGTATTATATTTGTTATATTTTTATTATTAGTTATTGTTGCTAATCCCTTACTGTGCCTAATTTATAAATTAAACTTTATCATAGGCATATAGGTATAGGAGAAAGTATAGTATTTATTGGGTTCAGTATTATCCTTGGTTTCAGGCATCCACTGGGAGTTTTTGAGCATATTCCCCAGAGATAAGGGGGGACATAACAATTTTCCTAACAAAAATAAATGGGAGAAAGAGAGATTGAAAGAGAATAAACTTTAAAACTTTATCGATTTGGAAATTTAGAGATACGTGTTTCTAGATAAATTTTCAAAATACAAATCATGGTAGAAATGTAATCAAATAATTATATGTATTTTTGATAGTAATAAAACCCATTGGAATAGTTTAACAAATATTGTATATGATTCTTTCAGATAAAAGTTAGGAAAGACTAGTGAAAATCAGTCAAAAAATCGAAAGAAGTAGAGTATTAAAATTCATAGATTGGAAAACACAATAAATACATCAAAGTTTACAATAATAATATAATAATATATAAATCCAAAGTATGTTCTTTCAAAATCCAGGTGGAAATTTACCAAGAAACTGATCATATTATTTCTAAAACATAAAGGAGGGTAAGTTTCCAAATTTTTATAACAAGTTGAGGGATTCCTTCTTATACATATCAAAGCATTTTCCCCTAAAAGTTGATCAGCCTCTTATATACTTTTAATAAATAGTAAGTTAGTCTCAAATGTGGTGAATGTATCTTTTTATCTATTTCAAAATTTATTCAGTAGGCCATATATTTTGATGAGAAAAATGGGATATAGCCCTCTTTTTTCTAATAAGTGCTCCATAAGCTGCTCTGTGCCCAATATTTAAGAAAGTCATAGAAGAGTGACAAATTTTAAGAGCTTACAAATATGTTCTTTTAAGATTTTCAATATCCTACCAAAGAAGTTTGGAAGAAAAAATAATATAAAGTAGAACAATATAAAAACAAAATAATATAACTTAATTTGTTAATTTGTAAAGATATTCCTTGATTTTATGCTCATGGTATTCTAATCCAGGTGACTGCTGATTAGATGTAAAATGCACCAAAAAAATTCCAATAAAGAAATGATTAATTCGATAAGTGTAGTTATTAACACCAGTAACCTTACTTACCCTAGGCTGCTTTCTTGGGCTATATTTAAAGAAACATACTCTATCAATAGCATTATTAGCATTGTGATAGCTCATAACAAATTATTGAAGCTCAGTCTTGAAAAGGATAAATTCTTTCACTGTTGTCATGAAGATGAATTGGCTAACATATTGGAACAGGTGGCTACATGTCTGTCTTGGTAATACAAGGATATAGCACATTATTTTAATAGAGGTGAACAAATTATTTTGCCATGGCCTGATATTATTGCTAATTTACTAATGTCAAGCCCAATAGCTGGTGCCTATTTGATTAACAGGACTTGTGTGTTCAGTTCTATTAAGGTCTGTAACAAATATGAGCTGAGAACATACTGAGTGCTATGTGGTAGGAATATAGATGCAGGTGATACATAGCCCTGCTGTCCAAGAAGGCCACAGTTCATTCACTGATAAAGTCATTTCAATAATACATAGAGAGCACCAGGGATTCTGGAGTGTCTGAATGAACAAACTAGACAAAAATGACAAGCATTTAAACTCTGAAAATTGACTACATAAATTGAGAAGAAATTTATTCATGAAAATCTATAGAGTCTTAGTAAGAAGAGTAGGTATATGTGGTAATTTGGCCTGGGATACTTACTCCCTTTCTTCCTCCTGCTAGCTCTATGATGTAGAATTTCAACTAGGATCAAACAAACTAGGAGGCCCGCCAGCTACTCTGCCTTAGGAGGCTAATTTTTTTAGCAGCCGGATATTAAAAATAACCATGCCCAAAGATGGTGTTGAAAATAATAGTCATCTCAGCAACATCAGAAAAAGTCATCACAGCTAGCTGAGGACATCAGTACTCACTGGAAAGCAATAGTAGATCAGCCACTGATTTTACAAGAACTCCTGGAGAAGATAACATTCAAAGAAGGCCCAGGGAGAATCCTAGTTATCTTTGATGTTCTCAAAAGCAGAGTGATCCTTAATGAACTAATCTTTCTTGGCTAAATAATTAACCTTGTGATTACAAAAATTAAAAGCCAGGACAAATTCATAAACTGACTAAGCTATGGACATAGTCCCTAATGTAAGCAGAGATCCATTGGCAGGGGTTGGAAGCCTCACTGACTCATAGTGTTAAGACACTCACTAACCAATCAGTGGCTTACCATTACATTTATATGACCCAATAGCAACTCATAGTGAACTAAGCTTAAAAACAAAAATTATAAGAAACTGCATAGAGATACTAGAGTTCCCACATGTGGGAAAAACAGTCTTTGCGGAACTGGTAGATGAAGTGACTAGACACACACAAACACATAAAAAAACTATTTTTCTGGAGGTATCAAAATCTAAAAAATCTTTTACAGCACATTATCCAAGATGTCTAGCTTTTAAAAACAGAAAAATTATGAGACATGCAAAAAAACAGGGAAGTGTAGCATGTACATTAAAAAAAAAAAAGTCAACAGAAACTGACCCTGAAGAAATGAAGATACTGGACTTAACAAAGACTTCGAAGAAGCCATTATAAATGTGCTTGAGGAAATAAAGGAAGATATCTTTAAATGATAAGGGAAAGTATGATAATCATAACTTGTAAAATAGAAAATACCAATAAAAATTTCACACAAAAATGTTCAAATGAAAATCACAGTTAAAATTACAATAACAATATTGAATCATTATGTTATAAACCTGAAATTAATATAATGTTGTTTGTCATTTATGCTTCTATTAAAAAAACACAATAACTGAAATAAAAAATTCACTAGAAGTGTTCAAGAGATTTGAGCCAGCAGAGAAAAAATCTGTAAAGTTGAAAATAGGTGAATACAGATATTCAATCTAAAAAAGAAAAAAGTAAAAACACTGAAGAAAACAAAGTTTTAGAGCTAAATGGGACATAACGAATATATGAATGTACATGTCAACAGACTCCCAGAAAGGCAGGATAGAAAGGTGATGGAGCAGAAAAGATGTTTGAGTGAACAATGGCCTAAAACTTCCCGAAATATACGAGAAGCAGTTGTGCACACACTATTAATTATGTACGTGTGCAGAATTTTAAAATTTTAAAGTTGAAAAATTTCAAATAGGATACAAATATGCAAAAATAACCCATATACAGGAACATCTCTATAGAAACTGTTGCATTTTCAACAGAGATATTCAAAGAGAAAACTTGAATGAAGAAAATGAATAATGATTTATCATATACAAGCGGCCAACAAGAAGATTAACACTTGACTTCTCATCACACACAATAGGAAGGCAGTTGGAAAATATATTCAAACTATTAAAAATAGCAGACCAACAATTTAATATCTAGAAAAACTAAACATTGAAAATGAAGTCAAAATAAAGATATCACCACATCAACAAAGCAGTGCGGATGGGTATCAGAGAGTGGTATTTTAATCCTGACATAATAGGCTCTTCAAACTTAATTTGGGACTTTTCCATTTGCTTGAATAACTGTCAAGTTTAATAGGAGTATTTTATACTAAAAATTAAATAGAACGGAATACAAAATACAGGATAAACGCTTAAGAGTAGCAACTATCAAAGACTTTGAGTATCACATTGAAGTAAAATCAACCAAAACAAGTTCTTGGTACATCCAAGAATACAATTGAAAAGTGAATTAGAAGTCAGATTGATATGTTTAAATATCCATATACAAATGCAAAAGTATACATGACTGTTTTTCACAGTGATTACTGCAGTCTGATGGGATGGTTGAAAGCTCATGGAATGGGCTCACTTTAAAATATAATGCTTTGTAATATGAAAAATTCCTCTTTGTAATGCTTTAAACCTGGGAATAGAAAACAGCATTGATATTCAATGACAGTAGCAGAAGAGGTTAATCAACAGGAGTGGTTGATATACTATTCATGTTACTAACCATTTGGGCTGATGGAGGAAAGGATGGACGTTTTCCTGATAAAGATTATATAACCAGGCATTTGACAGAAAGCCAAGATATAAGCAAGAGGCATTTCAAACTGTAAAACAACTACTGTAACTCAGAAGAGGAGGGAAAGTATATGGTTACAAATGCTCATAGATTCTGAGATGGTCGGTGGAAATTTGTTTTACAATTTCTGTTTTCTTAGTGAAATAGAAATTCGAATGACTATCTGGAGTGGCAAGGTGGAAGGGGTATTGAAGGTTTGATGAGAAAAGAAATAGGCATTTTGGAAGATGGGAGAGCATTAAGAAATGGCAGAATTACTTATTGCAGGGGAGCATGAACGGTTAACTCAAATACAATAGAGTTGAGGATATTATCCAGTCACAGTCAGCTGTATAGATTCAGACCCAGAGTGAGAAGAAACTTGAGTGTGAGTTGAATTTTTTTCAAGGGTTGTTAAGGTTGACGTTTTATCAAAAAAAGAGAGCAATTAGAGTACAAGAGAGTGATTGCAATAACTGACTGTAATTTGTAATTTGTAAACCAACTATATAATTCAGATGTCGAGGGAAGTGAGAGCATGAAAACGATGAGATAGAAAATTTGCTCAGATTAATTATTGTAGGGCAGTTGAGTCAAAATATGAGTGGGAGAAAGAAAAAAGTGATCACAGAATGAGATAACTGAGATTGTGATCACGTAAGTGTTGCAGCTATTGGTAATGTCACATTCCAGGGCTTATCTATTGTAGAGGATGTGAACTGCAGTGAAGGACATCGTCTTTAGGAGAGAAGAGGTCAGTGAACTAAGAAGCCAAGTTTTTGGAAAAGTTATCTGCATATAGACTAAAATCATCAGTAAGTACAATAGAAGTATTAAGAAGAAAGATGATGAGACATGAGACTTTTTATGAAGGGACTTTAATGAAGGGAAATGACTCTGGAGCTGTTGGAGGATTATGTGTTCATGTTCTTCTGATTTAAATTATATTTTCTTTTTTATTACATAAGCCAAAGCAAATAAGATTTTAACCTATTAATAAATTCAACAAATTAAAAAATGAATTATGTCATTTGGCATCTTTCATACCTACTTGAACTAATTGAAGGAATGTAATACTATTTATATTATCTTGTCCATCCACATTCCACAACTCCTTCCAAAAATTATAGTCTTGCATTCTAATCCCTTTCATAGTAACATTTACTCTAGAAGAAAAATACCTTAAGAGAATTAATGCGAATAATTAATAATTCTTTTAAAATAAACAAAGACAACACTAATAGTGCTAACACCTCCATGACCCAATATTATAAGCACTGTTCTAAGACTTTTATAGATATTACCTCACTTAATTCTTATAGTAAGTATATTACCGTACTTCTGTGTATGCCATAGATAAACCATCTTGGGAACAACACCACAAATTACATATATTTTCATTATTATCAGCTTGAGGATAGTTAAGACTATGGCTATGCGATTTCTCAGATAATATCCTTAAAATTTAAAAGTTTGAGGCTTACTATAATAGATCAAAAAAGTACCTTCAAACTTCAGATTTAAAACATTGATGCAATAATTGAGGCAAATGAAGGCAGTGTATTTTTTCAGGGAAGACGAATGTAAGCTATTGGGGGATTTTTATATTGCTCCATTCTTTTCAGTTATCATCAGTAGTGATGACAATTGTTCATATTTTTTCACCAGGAAAGTACAAATTAAAATTAGATGTTGCTAAGTATAGAAAACTTGCCACCTTATTTCATTTAACAATCTATTTGTATGAAAGATCTGAAAGCAAAATGCAAAATGTTAATTGGAATACAAATGAAACAGTGTAATATTTTTACTCCAAATATATTTTAATTATGCATGGATTGACCACTGGGCCATTGAAGATTGTAATGAAGTTGAATGTTATTGAAATATAATTCAAGTGATGAACTCCCCTAAGCTACATTTCTCACCAGTTCTAAAAATACATTTCCAATGAAAAGCAAGTGATGAAATTGAATTAATAATGAGCATGATTTCTCTTTGTATACAAGTGGGTCACTTTATTCTATCCCCCTAGTATAAATGTATGGTTATTGCAATATTAGTTGTCCTGTAGTTGGGAAAAAAACATTATATCCATAAATTCTACATGTTTGCTTTATTGGACCCTCTCTAAAATATTACTTTGAGGTTCTATTCTTGAACTTTTTAATTTATCCTGTGATCAGTTATTATTAATAATAACTTATTAATAATAAATTATTAATACATCAATAATTTTTTCCTCTTCAGTGTCACTCTGTTCACACTAAAAATACAATGAAATATGAGAAATTTGATTTAAATTTATCATAATTTGGATAGATAAAAGTTATTTTTTAAATGATAAACTAAATAATTTTTTTAATAGGCCCATGTAAAAATCGACCTTATTTTCCTTAATGAAAACAAATGTATGGCATATAGAATAACTTAGCACAGATGTCTGTGGCTCACACATTGTAGTAGGTAGTAACCTAAACCCATTAAATGAATTATTTATGCAACCTTCACAATAGCCCTATGGAAGAGAGTGTTGGTATCCCAATACAATGGATGAAAAAATTTGATGTTTAGATAAGTTAAGTACTTTGCCTAAGGTCACATAGTAAGTAGGTAAAGGAGACAAACTGCAAATCCAAGCCTATCTGATTTCTGAAACGATAGCATTGAGGAAAAATAACCTTATCAACAGCGATATGGCTGGGGAATTAAATCTCAGCTTCAATGCATGCTGACATAGTAGCCAAAATAAGATGATGATATAACCGATAACAATGTGATAACAGACAAAGTAAAGAGAGATGTTAATGATTACATAAAACATGAGAAAATGAGGTATATTCCTAGAGGAGCTTGTGTGAAATAATCCTAACACTGTTGTGTGAAATAGTGAAGTGAAAGTTAGAAGCATCCCTCAGGGGGTCCAGAGTTCAAGCCTGTCTAGCAACCATTCCTACACTGCTTAAAACAGCTACCTTGGATCTTTAACAGAGGTATTCTTTAAGATTGTAAGATTGGTTGTATAAAAATTTTGGGAAAAGAATATCCACTGTACTTTCCCACAAGTTTCAACCCAGTGAATAAGAAATTAGTTACTATCTGCCAAGTATGTTTTAAACTGTAAGGAAATATGTACATGAACACACACACATGCACACACGCAAGAGTTATATTCCATGTCACTATTAAGCCTATTTCTCCTTTCATCTTTTCGTATTCTATCTGCCACCTTCCAAATCTGTTCTTTTGCTACCTAATAACACGTTTTACGTAAAAATGTTTCCCAGTCAGCAATCTGATATTTGTTGGCTCTTTTTAAAAATTAGATTCAAGAAAATAGTAATTATCATAAGTAATTATCAGATTTTCCAGCAGTAATGCCACTGTGCCATAACAGACCAAACTAAGACTATCAAAATGTCATGTTTAGGACCACCATGGGCATATACTTCCTTTCTTATAGGAACTAGGGGATGAATATAAATGGGCAATTAGTAGGATAGGATATTCAACCAATTATGTTATCAAAATAAATCAGCTATCCAAAAGTGAATTTTGATATTGTTCTTTACTGCATAGAGTTTGGAAGTCATCATTTCTATCCTTATACCAAGAAGGACATGGACAATGTAAAAGTAACTAATTTTCATGAACCCATCATAAAACTGAGTTTGTAGGAAAAATTGCCATCCCAGAATCTGGATAAACTTGAGTCACAGCCAAGATCTGATTACGTGGAGCAGAAGTGGATGGAGCCACACGTCAATGGTACTTTTCATGAATTGATGATTGATTGAAGACTAGAGTGAGAGTTAAAAATCTTGGGAACTTCAATTTTAGAGAAACCTTCACTCTTTCATGGGCCTTACATCTGTTGGGCCCACCAGATTCTCATTGCAAAGAGCCAGGAAAGACCTCCTTGTGTCACTAAGGGAGAGGAGTATTCTCTATCACAAACCCTAATCTGCAAGATAAACATGTTAGCAGAGTCTTATCCAAGTGCTGTGGGAAAGGGAATTCTCATACACCAGCAGCTTCTAAATTTCCTCTCATCAACAGGGAAGGAGGACACTATAAAAGAAGATACAGCTGTGAAAGTCAGAGGCCAGAAACATAAAGCCACTGAAAACCTGTGATTTCATTAAATCATTGAATGCTCCCCCATCTTCATGCCTTCCCACCATACTCTGATATAATAATAATGGATTGCAGATGAAGTAGCTGCAAGACACACTCTCCTTGAGGATTATTTAGGGAATTCAAAACAGGAAGAGACAAAAACAAGGACACTAGAAGATATTGTATCCTCTGACAACTACAGCTATCACAAATATAATACAAAGTCAAAGTGCTAGCCAAAATAACAGGTCCTATTACTCAGTAAAACATGTCTGGCTTTCAACAACAACAAAAAATCACAGAGCACACCAAAGTCAAAACTAAAACACAGTATGAAAAGGCAAAACATGCATCAGAAACAGCTTAGACATGACACAGATGATGAAATGATCAGAGTGGGAAATTGAAATGATAATGGTACATAAGCTGAGGACCCTTAACAGGAAAAGTAAATAATATATAGAAATGGATAATATAAGGAGAGAAATTGAAATTCTATGAAAACATCAAAAGAAAAACCCTGGGAATCAAAAACACTGCAATAGAAATGAAAAATGCCTTTGATGGGCTTCACAGTAAACCCCCAAAAATCAAAAAAAGAAACAGTGAGCTTGCAAGTAGGTAAATAGGAACCTCTGAAAATGAAATTAAAAAAGAAAAAGTGAAAATGGAACAGAATGTCAACTGTAACAAAATTTCAAATCATGTAATTAGAATTGAAGAGGAGAAGAGAGAACAAAGCAGAAGAAATATTTGGAATAATAAGGGCCAATAATTTTAAAAAATTATTGACAGACCACAAATCAGAGATCTATGAAGCTCAGAAAATACCGGAGAATAATTACCCTCAAACTCCAAAAAAAATCAAAGGCAGGAAGAAAATCTTGGAAGAACAGAGCACCTTATCTGGAAAGGAACAAGAACTAGAATTGTATCAGAGTTCTGGTTGCATCCATGCAAGCAAGAGAGTGGAATTAAATATTTAAAGTGATGAAAAAGAAAAGGCCATCAATCTAGAATTCTGTATCCAACAAAATTATTTTTCAAAAGTGAAAGGAAACAAAGTTGTGGTTTTTTTTTTAGAAAAATAAGATCTGAGCGAATTTATTAGAAGCGATCTCTGAAAATACGTTAAAAGACATTTCTATATAGAAAGACACTAAAGTCAGAATCTTGGATATACATAAAGAACATAAAGAATAAATGAAGCCAAACAAAATTTTTATTTTTATTATTCTTGATATAAAAAATAACTGTGGAAAACAATAACACTAACTATGTATTGGGTGCTTATAGCCCACTGATAAGTGAAGTGAACATATTTTCACAGGCACAGAAGGGTGGATTTGGAAAAAAAAATTGTTATAAGCTACCTACACCCTAAATCTAAATACTGTTATTTGTAGGTTGAATTAGATTAGTTTAAAATGTCTACTGTAAAGTCTAGGGAAAGTGATATTTTTTGAAATGTTACTGACATATTAAAAGATGGCATAAAATGGAATCATATTAGATGCTCAGTGAAAATCAAAGAAGGCAGGAAAAAATCCTAGCAATGAATAAAATAATTACAGATATGTTCTAAGTACATTAATCAAAATAGATGATCAGAGTGAGAAAACACACACACTCAAAAATATGTTATCATCTACAATAAACCCACAATAAATAAAAGACATTTTAGGTGAAAGGAAAGGATGGAGAAAGATATACCATACTAACATTAATCAAAAGAAAGCTGGAGTAGATATTAATTTCAGAGAAAGCCAACTTCTGAAAAAGGAAAATTATCAAAAATAAATATACTACATAATCATAAAGAAGTCAGTTCTCCAAGAATATGTGATGCTAAGGGTGTATAAACTGAACAGAAAATCATAGTATATGAGTCAAAAAATTATGGAACTGAAAGGAGCAATAGAAAAACCCACTATTACATATAGTTGGGGACTTCAACACCACCTGTGCCATTAACTGATAAATCAAGTGAGCAGAAAAATCAGTATGGATATAGTTGACCTGAAGAGCATTATTTATTAACCCATCTATGACATTTATGGAATAATTCATCCAGCAATATCAAAACCCAAATTCTTATGAAGCATGAGTGTAATATTCACCAAGACAGATCACATTTGGACAGCAAAATAAACCTCAAAAATTTGAAAGATTAGAAATGACACAAAGTACATTCTCAGACTACAATGGAATTGAAATAGAAATCAGTAACAAAAATATATGGAGTGGAACATAGACACAGATATTGCACTCCAGGAACAGACTGAACAGCCAGGCAGTGGGAGACAGGCTTTAAAGTTTCAATAGGATGTGGAACCCCTGGTTCCCGGAGGATAGTGTGATTCGTTGAATAATTCCATGGGTTGGGCAGGGAACTAAGCTCTGCTCATCAGGGTTGAGCAGTTGCTATACCTGATCTATTTGATAGGGAGTACGGTTTGGATGGGAAATTTATTGTGGGAGCCAGTTGGGGAGGGGAGCCAACTTGTGGTTAGGCAGAGTACTTCCTACTAAGATATCAAGGGAGCACATAATATTGAGCCTTAAGCCTCCCAAGACACCAGTCCAATCAAGAAAAAAAGAAATATGCAAATTATGATATCAGAAATGAAAGAGGGTCATCTCTACTGACTCCATGGACATGGAAAGGATAATAAAAGAATAGTATGAACAAATCTGTCCCCAGCAATTTGATAATTTAGTTGAAAATGGATCAGTTCCCTGAAGGGAATCAATAACCAAAATTCACACAAAGAGAAATAGGCTGAATTACCCTATATCTCTTGAAGAAATTGTGTTAATAATTAATAACCTTCCAGAAAAGAAATTACTATGGCCAGATAGTTTAACTGGTGAATTCTGCCAATCATTTAAAGAGGAAATGAAACTAATTTGCCTACAGCCTCCTCCAGAAAAAAAGCAGCAGAGTCATCACATGAAGCTAGAATTACCTTAATAGAACACCAGATGACAATATTATTGCAAGAGACATATAGGCCAGTATTTCTCATGATCAGAAATATAACAGTCCCTCCAAAAGTGTTGGCAAATTGAATCCAACAATGTAAAAAACAAATATACATCACCCACAAGCAAGTGGGACTTATTCCAGATGTGCAAGACTTGTTCAAAAATCAACTTGATCAAATATAAAGACAAATCATGATTTTAAAAATTGACATAGACAAAATATTTGAAAAATTAAAAACCTATTAATGTTAAAAATTCTCAGGAAACTAGGAATACAGCGAACCTTTCTCAATTTGATAAAGAATATCTTAAAAAACCTTGATAGTGGCCATTACATTTTATGGTAGAAACTGGACATTTTTGTCCATAAAATTGGATACAAGATAAAGATGTTCTCCCACTCCACTCCTTTTCAACATCCCAGTGGAGTTCTAGTTAGTAAGCAGAGGAAATAAAAGATATACAGAATGTAAATAAATAAGTAAAACTGTCTCTATTGAAGGTGACATTTTTGTGTATGTAGAAAAGTCTGGATCTGACAAAAATCCTCTTGGAACTAACAAGTGTGTATAGCAAGGTACAGAGAGACAAGTTAATATCCAACCATCCATTTATTTCCCATACATCAGCAATGAACATTTGGAATTTGAAATTAAAAGCAAAAAAATTAACATTTATAATAGCACCAAAATTTAAATACTTAGGTATAAATTTAACAAAATGTGTATAGGATCTGTGCACAGAAAACTACAAAACTAATGAAAAAAATTAAATAAGTAGACAGATAATCTGTTTATGGATTAGAAGAATCAATATGTTTAAGATGCCATGTTTTACACAATGTGATCTAAATATTCAATACAATCTCAATCAAAATTTGAATACATTATATTGTAGGTTAAAGCAACAGATTACAAAATTTCTATTCAAGAGCAAAAGACCAAGAATAGTCAACACAATACTAAAAAGAACAAAGCTGGAGGACTCATATAACCCAGTGTGAAGACATACAATAAGCATGGTATTTGTGAATGGTACACAAATCAATGAAACAAAATGGAAACCACAGAAAAAGAGTTATATAGATACAAATATGTATGCAAATGTAGCCAACATATCTTTGACAGAGGTACAAAGACAAAAAAAATTCAGTGAAGAAAGAATAGTCATTTCAACAAATGGTTTGAGAATATTTGAACAACCAAGTGCAAAAATCAGTCAATCTTAGACATAGACCTTAAATCTCACACAAAAGTCAACTGAAAATAGATCATAATCCTAAAGCAAATTTATAAACTTCTTGAAAAACAGAACATCCACATGATCAGTTTTTAAAATACAGCAATAGCACAGCTCATGAAAAAACGATGATCAGCTGGCCTCTCTTAAATTAAAATCTCTTGGTATGCAAAAGATTCCTAAAGGAATGAAAATGCATGCCATATACTGGAAAAAGCATTTGCAAAACACACGTGATAAGGGACTTGTTTTCAAAATTAACTCTTAAAATTCAACAATAAGAAACACAGCCCCAATCTAAACATAGGCAAACAATATGAATAGATACCTCACCAAAGGAGAAATGCAGATGGAAAATAAACATATGAAAAAAATACAACACAAGGAAATGCAAAGTTAACAGCAATGAGATATAACTATACACCTATTACAATAGCTAAAATCTAGAAATTTAATACCAAACATGAAATTCTGGCAAGGAAAAAAACACCAGAAAATCTCATTCACTGCTAGTGGAAATGCAGAATGCTGCATCAACACTAGTAAACAGTTTGGCAGTTTCTTTCAAAACTAAACCTGATCTTACCATCAGATCCAATAATCAATTTCTTAAGTATTCACCCAAATTTTTGGAAGGTTCTGTCCACCCAAAAACCAGCACAGGAATGTTCATTGCAATTTTATGCACAGTTGCCAAAAACTAGAAGCAACCGATATGCCCTTTAACAAGTGACTGGATAAACAAATTGTGGCACTTCTATAAAATAAAATATTATTCATCAATAAAAAATAAATGAGCTATCAAGCCAAGAAAAAAAATGGATGAATCTGAGATGAATATTGCTCAGTGAAAGAAGCCAATCTGTACAGGCTGCCTTTATGACTCCAATTACATGGCATTCTGAAATAGACAAAACTATAAAAACAGTAAACAGATCTCTAGTTCCCAGGAGTCTGTGGTAGTGGAGGAGGAAATGACTAGGTGAAGCACAGACAGGATTTTTTTAAGGCAGTTAAAACACAAACTATTCTGTATGATGCTGTAATGGTGAAAGTGTGAAGGATTTGTTAAAACTCGTGAAACTTTATAGCAGAAAGACTAAACCTGAATATATGCAACTTTCTTCTATCCCAAGATGGAATGCGCAATGTGATAATGAATGTATGTCTTACAAATACATGAAACAACCTCACTGAAGGAACTGAAGTAATAAATTTCTGACCTAATTTGGAGCAACTTTGGAGATAAATAGATTCTAAAAGACTAAAGTCAAAAGGAATTATGCATAAGCACTGTATTCTAGTTAATAAAGTTTGTTTTTTACAGGGTATGGGTTAACAATTCTGAAATCATTATATGTGTGTCCTCTAATTGAGCAATTAGGTAAATGAACTGCCCATGGTAGGAGTCAGCTTCCTCCCTGTTGGAGGGAGAGATTATATATAACCAAAGGGAAGAGGCTAGAATGATTCAGGTGGTAATGTATTAGAGTTAAGACTTCTGTATGAACTCATTTGTCTTAATATGGATATATACAGGTAAATATATGCACAGTATTTATAGATATTTGGCTATAAATAAATTAGTCTACACAAATATATTCCCATGTTCTGTTTAGCTGAGAGGGCCTAGAATAATAGCATCACCATGGCACCATACACTCAGGCCTTAGTTTCTAATATCCCTCTCAAATTAGAGGAACTCAGGATCCCTGGAGAATGCCTGATTCTGGACTGGCACAGGAAATGTGTGACATAAGTCTGCACCAACTTGTGCTAGAAAGGAAGAAAATATTGAGTGCATGTACACACACAGAGTGAGTATGTCAAAGACATAAGGAAGCCAAAGAATTGAGCTTCCAATGGGCCAAAGTTAGAATGCTCTGAGCAATAAAATAAATAAAGCAGTATTAGTTTATAACTGAATGAAGGTAATAAATATCCATGAGTCTGTAATGACATAAATTATAAATAAATAAGGGAATGACTAGATGCCTTCACCACAACTCAAAAGTTTACTGCCAAAGATGGCAGTAATTTGATTTTTTGAAGATGTCAGTAGTTCACTCTCAGTAAAGAGGTTGATGTGATGGGAAATTTAGGTAAATACATATTCTGTTTTGCATTTTAACCTGGATCTCCAAGTGTAATATAAATTCATTTTTGTGTTCAGCAAATTAATATACTACTTAATAGATTTCCAACAGGGAACAATACCTCAAAGAATTTACAAAGGATGAAATTTTGCATATTTGGGGAAAATATAAACTATATAAACAGGTCCTGACAAAGTTGGTATGTTATAAATAAAGGCTAGAATGGCATAGAATTGAAAGTTGTCAGATATAACTAGAATAGTTAGGCAAGATATTGTGACAGACATTATAAATGCTGGAGGTGTTGAAGAAGAGGTAGGGACAATTTATTAAAGAATGGTGGCACCATAAAAATTTCGGAGTTCATTTCTATGCTAAATGGGCAATGAGGAATGACCTAATTTTGGTAGAAGTACAGATTGGATAAAATGGTTGGAATCAGATTGAATATAAGGACACAAGTGCTCTTCTGTGTGTACTGGCTGTACGTTACATGGTGTCGAGCAGGAAATCGCTGTGAACAGATGTGTACTTGCAGGAAATTAATTGATTGTTATTGTGAGTGACTGAAGGGAATTCTTCTGGAGGAAAATATAACAGTGATGTAGATAAAGCATGGACTTGTATAATTGTTGGGAAAATGTAAAGGCAAAGATCCAAGTTTTACTTCAAGAGAATCTAATAGGTATCTTTAAAGAGATCTGATGGTGATAGGTGGTCGTTCATGTTATCATGATATTATTTTAAACCTTTATAACATTTTTTTAGGGGTTATGACGTTATTCAGTTTTCTGTAATCCATATTCATACACCAGGAGCCATCTGGCTTTTTTTTTGGTATCATTAATCTACAATTACATGAGGAACATTATGTTTACTAGACTCCCCCGATCACCAAGTTGCCCCCTCACACCCCATTGCAGTCACTACCATCAGCATAGTAAGATGCTGTAGAATCACTACTTGTCTTCTCTGTGTTGTACAGCCCTCCCCATGCCCCCACACACATTATACAGGCTAATCATAATACCCCTTTTCTTTCCCCCCACCCTTATCCCTCCCTTCCCACCCATCCTCCCCAGTCCCTTTCCCTTTGGTAACTGTTAGTCCATTCTTGGGTTCTGTGAGTCTGCTGCTGTTTTGTTCCTTCAGTTTTTGCTTTGTTCTTATACTCCACAGATGAGTGAAATCATTTGATACTTGTCTTTCTCTGCCTGGCTTATTTAACTGAGCATAATACCCTCTAGCTCCATCCATGTTGTTGCAAATGGTAGGATTTGTTTTGTTCTTATGGCTGAATAATATTCCATTGTGTATATGTACCACATCTTCTTTATCCATTCATTTACTGATGGACACTTAGGTTGCTTCCATTTTTTGGCTATTGTAAACAGTGCTGAGATAAACATAGGGGTACATGTGTCTTTTTCAAACTGAGCTGCTGCATTCTTAGGGTAAATTCACAGAAGTGGAATTCCTGGATCAAATGATATTTCTGTTTTGAGTTTTTGAGCAACCTCCATACTGCTTTCCACAATGGTTGAACTAATTTACATTCCCACCAGCAGTGTAGGAGGGTTCCCCTTTCTCCACAACCTTGCCAACATTTGTTGTTGTTTGTCTTTTGGATGGTGGTGATCCTTACTGGTGTGAGGTGATATCTCATTGTGGTTTTAATTTGCATTTCTCTGATTACTAGCAATGTGGAGCATTTTTTCATGTGTCTGTTGGCGATCTGAATTTCTTCTTTGGAGAACTGTCTGTTCAGCTCCTCTGCCCATTTTTTAATTGGATTATTTGCTTTTCGTTTGTTGAGGTGCATGAGCTCTTTATATATTTTGGATGTCAACCCTTTAACATGCCTGCCACTTATGAATGTATTCTATTATACTGTAGAGTACATTTTTGTTCTATTGATGGTGTCCTTTGCTGCACAGAAGATTTTCAGCTTGATAGAGTCTCACTTGTTCATTTTTGCTTTTGTTTCCCTTGCCTAGGGAGATATGTTCATGAAGAAGTCTCTCATGTTTATGTCCAAGAGATTTTTGCCTATGTTTTTTTCTAAGAGTTTTATGGTTTCATGACTTACATTCAGATCTTTGATGCATTTTTAATTTACTTTTGTGTATGGGGATAAACAGTGATCCAGTTTTATTCTCTTACATGTAGCTGTCCAGTTTTGCCAACACCAGCTGTTGAAGAGGTTGTCATTTCCCCATTGTATGTCCATGGCTCCTTTATCGTATATTAATTGACCATGTATGTTTGGGTTAATATCTGGATTATCGATTCTGTTCCACTAGTCTATGGGTCTGTTCTTGTGCCAGTACCAAATTGTCTTAATTACTGTGGTTTTGAAGTAGAGCTTGAAGTTGTCCATTTCTTCTAGATTTTGCAGTTTGTTAGCATATAGATTTTTGTAGTATTCTCTAATAATTTTTTTTGTTTTTGTAGGGTCCATCATGATTTTTCCTTTCTCATTTCCAATTCTGATGATGTGTGTTGATTCTCTTTTTCTCTTGATAAATCTGGCTAGGGGCTTATCTATTTTGTTTATGTTTTCAAAGAACCAGATCTTGATTTCATTGATTTTTTTCTATTATTTTATTGTTATGAATTTTATTTATTTCTTCTCTGATCTTTATTATGTCCCTCCTTCTGCTGACGTTGGGCCACATTTTTTCTTTTTTTTTTCAGTTTCAATAATTGTGACTTCAGACTATTCATTTGGCCTGGGTATATATACTTTCCTCTTATAACTGCCTTCGCTGCATCCCACAGAAGTTGGGGCTTAATGCTGTGGGTGTCATTTGTCTCCATATATTGCTTGATCTCTGTTTTAATTTGGTCATTGATCCATTGATTATTTAGAAGCATGTTGTTAAGCCTCCATGTGTTTGTGAGCCTTTTTGTTTTTGTACAATTTATTTCTAGGTTTATGCCTTGTGGTCTGAGAAGTTGGTTGGTAGAATTTCAATCTTTTTGAATTTACTGAGGCTCTTTTTGTGGCCTAGTATGTGGTCTATTCTGGAAAATATTCCATTTGCACTTGAGAAGAATGTGTATCCTACTGCTTTTGGATGCAGAGTTCTGTAGATGTCTGTTAGGTCCATCTGTTCTAGTGTGTTTTTCAGTGCCTCTGTGTCCTTACTTATTTTCTGTCTGGTGGACCTGTCCTTTGCAGTGAGTGGTGTGTTGAAGTCTCCTAGAATGAATGCATTGCATTCTATTTCCTCCTTTAATTCTGTTAGTACTTGTTTCACGTATGTTGGTGCTCCTGTGTTGGGTGCATATATATTTATAATGGTTATATCCTCTTGTTGGACTGAGCCCTTTATCATTATGTAATGTCCTTCTTTATCTTTTGTTACCTTCTTTGTTTTGAAGTCTATTTTGTCTGATACAAATACTGCTACACCTGCTTTTTCCTCACTACTGTTTGCATAAAATATCTTTTTCCATCCCTTGACTTTTAGTCTGTGTATGACTTTGGGTTTGAAGTGAGTCTCTTGTGAGCAGCATATAGATGGGTCTTGCTTTTTTATCCATTCTATTACTCTGTGTCTTTTGTTTGGTGCATTCAGTGCATTTACATTTAGGGTGATTATTGAAAGATATATACTTCTTGCCATTGCAAGCTTTAGATTTGTGGTTACCAAAGGTTCAAGGGTAGCTTCTTTACTATCTAATCATCTAACTTAACTCGCTTATTGAGCTTTTATAAACACAGTCTGATGACTCTTTATTTCTCTCCCTTCTTATTCCTCCTACTCCATTCTTTATATGTTAGGTGTTTTATTCTGTTCTCTTTTGTGTTTCCTTTGACTGCTTTGGTGAGTAGTTGATCTTTTTTTTTTGCCTTTAGTTAGTATTTGGTTGGTCTGCTTTCTTTGGTGTGTTTTTATTTTCTCTGGTGACATCTATTTAGCCTTAGGAGTGCTTATATCTAGAGCAGTCCCTTTAAAATATCATGTAAAGGTGGTTTTTGGGAGGCAAAATCCCTCAACTTTTGCTTGTCTGGGAATTGTTTAATCCCTCCTTCATATTTAAATGATAATCGTGCTGAATACAGTTTTCTTGGTTCAAGGCCCTTCTGTTTCATTGCATTAAATATATCATGCCATTCTCTTCTGGCCTGTAAGATTTCTGTTGAGAAGTCTGATGATAGTCTTACGGGTTTTCCTTTTGGAGGTGACCTTTTTTCTCACTATGGCTGCCTTTAATACTCTGTCCTTTTCTTTGATCTTTGCCATTTTAATTATTATGTGTCTTGCTGTTGTCCTCTTTGGGTCCCTTCTGTTGGGAGATCTGCGGACTTCCATGATCTGAGAGACTATTTCCTCCCCCAGTTTGGGGAAGTTTTCAGCAATTATTTCTTCAAAGACACTTTCTATCCCTTTCTCTCTCTATTCTTCTTCTGGTACCCCTATAATGTGAATATTGTTCTGTTTGGATTGGTCACACAGTTCTCTTAATATTCTTTCATTCCTGGAGATCCTTTTATCTCTCTCTGACTCAGCTTCTCTGTATTTCTGTTCTCTGATTTCTATTCCATTAATGGTCTCTTGCACCTCATCCAGTCTGCTCTTAAGTCCTTCCAGAGGTTGTTTCATTTCTGTATTCTCCCTCCTGATTTCATCCTTTAGCTCTTGCATACTTCTCTGCAGGTCCATCAACATGGTTACGACCTTTGTTTTGAATTGTTTTTCAGGAAGATTGGTTAAATCTACCTTCCCAATCCCTCTCTCTCGGGGGTTGTCTGGGTGATTCTGGAGTGGACCAAATTCTTCTCCCTTTTCATGGTGATACAGTTAGTCACTGGGAGATGGTGCATGTGTCAGCTTGGAGAAAAAAGTCCCCTTCCTGCTTGCTGGTCACCTTGACCTTCTCCGCTGTCTGTGTCAGTTACCCACACACTGGGAGAGGCCTCCAGGTTAATTCCCTGAGCTGCCACTGGTGGGGCCGCTCTCATCCAGTCTGCTCTTAAGTCCTTCCAGAGGATGTTTCATTTCTGTATTCTCCCTCCTGACTTCATCCTTTAGCTCTATCAGGGTAGCCCAGAGCCCTGTGGGGAGTGGCAGGCACACCGGGTGTCCTCTCCTGTGACAACGGTGCCCCTTTGTGCCTTGCTCTGGCTTCCTCTGCCTGTGCCCAGCAGCTGCACACCCATTGGCTGCCTCTGGATCTGGACCGGACAGCTGTGCACTGTGAGGAGACTCTGGGTGGTTGCTGTGGGCGCGGCTGCCCTCCGGCTGCTCCACCACTGCAGGTGCAGCCATCCTCTGGTCGGGGGGAATGAATGGCAGGCTGCTTATTGCCATGAGGGTCTTCAGAGCTGTGTTGTCACCGAGGGGGCTGGGGTGCCTGAAGTTCCTCAGTATTCCCAGCCTGCTGGGCTGAGTTTGTGGGGAATATTCTGCCCAGCTGTGAGGCCCCTGTCCCCTTAAGAATTTCAAAAAGCACTCACTTTTCTTTTGTCCCAGGGGAGTCGGCTACAGCGACCCACTCACAGATTTTACTTTTCCGTTTCCCTAATATCCAGCACACCATGCAATGTGTGTCTGTGTTCCCAGTGTGCATTATTAGGGCTGGGTGTTTAGCAATCCTGGGCTTCCACTCCCTCCCCATTCCAACTCCTTTCTTCCTGCTGGTGAGCTGGGGTGGGGAAAGCATTCAAGTCCTGCTGGGCCGGAGTTGGTATCTTATCCCCTTCATGATATGCTGAGTTCTTGCAGATGTAGATGTAGTCTGGCTGTTGTACTGTATCCTCTGGTCTCTGTTTTAGGAATAGTTGCATTTGTTGTATTTTCAAAAATATATATGGTTTTGGGAGATTTCCGCTGCCCTATTCACACCACCATCTTGGCTCCTCCTCTAAACATTTATAATTTTAAACCTTTATTATCTCAGTAATTACTTAGACATGTGACTTTATGATATATGTAGTACTAAGCAAATAATATCCTGTTAGAGGTATGTACTGCTGGACAATTATAAAAGCATAATTGCTTTGTTCTTTTCAAAAATGATTATGAATAATTACCTAAGATGACTAATGTGAACAAGAGAAAACCAGAGGACTTACAATGATACTGGGGTTAATTTTATCTACTTAGTTACAATAAAGTATGATATGAATGATCATATATGTAAATTCCATCCCTTGAATATAATATATTCAAATCTGCAGTATGGCATGGAGGAAAGTGTATAGTAGTCAGGAGGTGTGACAGCTGTGTTTAGCTCCCTTACTTTCTTTATTTGATTTATTCTTTAAATGTGCATAATTAAATTGCTTTTATAACTCATAGAATTGGTGTGATAATTTAAGAAAAATATAGGTAAAAATGCTTGATAAAATTAATCTCTATACAAATTTTCTGTGATTCAACATAAGATCTTCCATAAAGTAGGACATTACCAATTTCTACAGTAATAATAGCTAACTTACATGAAGCACTTTCTAAATTATATTTTCTGTCTGGAACTTTACAAAAGATGTGCCAATGAAACCATTTTAATGATTTCTTACTGCACAAAGTTCACTGGGTACTATATGAAGGTTATGTTTGAAGATGACTTTTAGTTAAGGAAAGAAACATAATTTGATGCTGGCTTCTGATTTTTTGTGCTTTGTCCAGTGAAAATGGCTTTAGCCTCTTCTACTGTCACATTTTCTGTGTGGTATAAAAAAACTTAGGTAGGGCAAACTCCTACATGAAAATAATTTGTCGAATGCAGTTACTACAAAGATCTATCATCACATTGAATAGGGATTTTGGACAGGGTCAGCTATGCTCTGAGCTAGAACCAGGGTTCAATTTAGAGACTATTATCATTAATGCATTAGTGACCTGAGATTAAAAAAAGAAAATCAAACTAAAATTATAATGGGGTTTGGGGGGGGGGATTTGGTGAAGGGGGGACCCTAGTAAACATAATTTTCTTCATGTACTTGTAGATTAATGACAACAAAATTAATCAATTAATTAATTTTTAGAAAAAGGAAAACAATGTTGGAGAATTCACACTAAACTTTCAAGACTTACCACTAAAAAAACCAAAAAATTATAACTGTAACTGATGAGGCAGCAAAGTAACATCCTATTCATTCGAATGTAATCAGTATATGGATAGGCTGTGTCTACATTTTTAACATTTTAAATACATATATATTTTTATATATCTTAGAATTCCATTGGTTAAAAACCATTCAATAAAAATGTAGACATATAGAGAGATAGACATTTGACTTGAACATATATATGTATATCAAATTTCCCAGAATCATAATCACATTTCAAAACTATAAAGAGAAAGAGATAAGCAAATTAAAAATTTCAAAATTCAGAATTCATGGCATGCACACAGAAATTAGTGGGTAAACAAGTTTCAGAGATGAGGGAAAGCATCTCGGGATCTGAAATAAGAACTGAGTTCACAAGTAGAACAGTAAGGTTATTAATCTACCCATAGGAAAGGTAGTATCTACCAACTGTCATGATGATGAATTCCTCATATGAATTCATTCCTGATATGAGAAAGAAATTGATAGATTTTAACAGAAGTTTTAGAGATGTCTAGATCCTCTTGGTAAATTACATCGAAGTTTGTAAATTTCTTCAATCTTCTGAAAAGTCACAAAATATTCTTAAATAAACACATAATGTTTAAGCCCACATGGACAATCAAGTAGGCAGGAAACAGGGAAGATTAGCTTGGAGGAGAGTTTAGCCCTACCTAGATTAAGTGCATATAGTCAGTGCACATAAATTATTAATATTCCTGTATTATTCATGTGATAGAAGAATTATTACACACACACAAACACACACACACACACACATCCACATACTTCAACCCATTCTACCGACAAGGTGTGTAATGAAAATTGAGAAAAAGGAAAGGGCTTAGCAACTTATGCCTTATGCTGTCAGGTCTAATTGATGAGGATTTCTAAGTCACAAAGACAAATATTTAGAAAAACAACACTGTGCATAGAAGGAAGACTGACTTACATCAATATTAAAGTGGTTAATATGGATACAAAGCCAAAGTTTAGAGGGCACTCTAATCAGGCACAAAGAATTTCAAGATACCACTTGGAAACAGAATAGTGAATAGATATATCATAAAATATAGAATCAAAATGGATTTATGTAACTACTTATCTTTTTACTGAAATGTAGTTGATATAATAGTATGTTCTACATGTACAACAGTGATTCAACGTTTTTACACATTACAAAATGCATGTCGTGATAAATATGGTTACCATCTGTCACCATACAAAGTCATTGCAATATTATTGACTATTTCCCATGCTATACCTTCATCCTGGTAATTTATTTATTTCATAATTAGAAGTTTATACCTCTTTATCCCTTTCACCTGTTTTGTTTATACCCCAACCTCCCCTCTGGCAACCACCGGTTCTCTTTGTTTTCTGTATTTATGAGTCTACTTCTGGGTTTTTGTTTGCTTGTTTGCTCATTTGTTTTGTCACTACTTTTGATGTGTGATTCATTAAATATTTCCAAAAGCTGTGATCCAGTAAATAATCAAATCTTTTAAATTCCTTTCATAAAAAGCTAGGCTAGGTAATTAGACAACTAAGTTGTTGAAAGCTAGTAAAATGGCTTGATAATTTTTTCAAAACTTTCTAACATCAAAATGCTGATTACCTAGCAAGGGATTTTAAGGCCAAAGTATACAGGGAAGTGAAAAACAAGAGTTTAAAGTCCTGAAGTAGCTTTTGTTTTGAGGAGAATGTGTGATGTTGGAAGACAAGAATTTTGCTTATGATGATTTCCAGGACAGGATGGCAAAAGTAGACACCCCGAGCCCCCAGAAAATGGAATCTCTTTTAGAGGACCTTTCCAGATGCAGCCACATTCACAAATCACTGTACCCTTAGGTTAAGGCTGAACAAGATATAAGTACTCAGTGTTCTTTAAGAAAAGTTGCCACGAGTACAAGCACAGTATGAAGAAAATTACAGAGACCTTAACCACAAGTCAGGCCTCATAGGGATTGCACCCAAGTACACTCCTCACAGACAGAATAAAAAGCTTCAAACATTACTATAAAATATATCCTCAAAGTTAGTGTCTTGGGTTACATGGCAGAAGCAAAAGAAAAGCCATCTTGAATATATGCCCATCCCCAAAAATATTTTGTTAGAATGAGAATCAAACAAGGCATTATGAATGATACCCATGAAAAACCGCTATTAGAAAAGCAGAAAAGCAGAAATACACATGCCTTTTAGTAACAGTATTATCAGACAGAAATTCTAAAACAACTAGGATTTATTGTTTTAAAAAATAAAAATTTTAGCAGTGAAATAGATATCATAAAAAGTGGCCTAGCAAAAATAAGTGATATATATGAACAATAGCTAATCTATCAATCTGTCTGTGTACTAGAAACATTACCAAGTTAAGAGTGACTTAATTGGAAAATGTTTCAGAAAACAATCTGGAATGAACAATAATCGCATAAATAGAAGATAGAAATGATATGGAAAAGAGCACATTTGCTTATACACCAGGAGGAGACAAGAGAGAAAGACAAAAGATGTGATGTTTGAGAAGAAAGTGGCTGAGAATTTCCAGATAAATCTCTAAAACCCTTGAAGTAAAGAAAGCCAATTAATCTCAAGAAATATAAAAACCAAATTTTTACCTCAACAGTTCATAGGAATGGCACAAAAACCAAAACCAAAGAAAACTTTTAAAAAGAAAAAAAACTTTTTTAAAGTAGCAAAAACAAATTCAGCTGCAAATTAGCTACTACAATAAACTCAAACTTTAACTTACATAAGAATCATTTGGAGGGTCTGTTTCCAAACAGATTACTATACCCCACCCTCAGACATCTTTTGTAAGCAATAGATGACAAGCTCCCTGTAGACTAAATTATGGTATAGGACTGTAGCATGATATGCCCCCAAAGTAGAACACTGGAAGTGTATCACTAACTAGCTTGCCAGGTGAAAGAATACTGCTTCTGGCGATCTTTACTGACAGATATTGATTGAGTGAAAGAATTTTCCACATCAATAGCTGCAAACAAGGTACCAGGAGATATGTTAATTTGATCAAGCAATGAATCCACTGAGAAAATATCTGTTATTGCAGTCACTCCTGTTCAGTATATGATAAGCTATTTTCATTCTCCAAAGCCATCTGTTTTCTGTACAGGCCAAATAGGCAAATTGAATGGGGAAGTTGGAGGGAATCCCTACTCCTGCATCTCTAAAGTCCTTGGTGCTGACACTAATCTCTACAATTGCTCCCTGGAACATGTCATTACTTTTGGTTTACTATTTTCCTAGGTAGAAGCAGTTCACATTATTTCCACTTAGCCTTTTCTAAAATAATAGTATTCATTCCACAGGTCAGACCACCAATGTGGGAATTCTGCAAGTTGCTCCCTATGTCCATTCCATTTATGCATCCTGCACCTGGGGAAATAATCACAGGATGATACATTGGATACACTGGAAGACAGACCTGCCCTAAAACTCCACTGAGCATCAGACTTCTATAATCCCCTCCTCTGACTATTGGACCACAGAGAGCTTTTGAGTCTCCTTGAATTAGTGTCAATTCAGGGTCAGTATCCAATAATCTCCGAAAAGTGAGTATTTCCCTTCCTATAGTGAACAATAACCCTGATAATGGAGAGACAGATTCCCTGGGGAAGACTGGAGTAAATTTTAAGAATATGAATTATAGAAGAGTGCTTCCTGAAGGGGCCCATCCTTCCCTTCATTCAAGGGGTTTATGAACTGCCTAAAGTCTGGGAATTGATAAAAGGGCATGACTGACTGTTTTGGTGATTCAATTAGACTTCTGTATATCTAGGCAAGAATTCAACACTTATACATATCATGTAAGAATTATTAGACAGCCAATTTAATTCTTTTAAAGAAGTAATATAAGATTATAATAGGTACATACCATGGTCAACTAGCCAACACCACAGGTCCCTGCAAACCAGACTATTCTGACAATTCTTTGCCTCTGCTGTCCATTACAGGGCACTCACTATTTCCACCTGGGGTTTGAAGGCCAAGTGCCACCAACTGGCCCTTTGACATTCTGCTATCCGATTTTTTCCACTGCATTTAAGGATGCCACTTCAGTGGAAGTTTTCACTATAGTTCCCAAGCTACATGGAAGAGTGACAATAAGGCTCTTCAAATGCTCTGGGGCTCCCTTCACAAATTTATTTCTCCCTAAGATGTGTTCTCTGGAAATTGTAGGAGTGGCTGCTCATGTCTTACATGATAAATCTTCTGTACTACCCAGTCTCCCTAAGACTTTGAAAACCTTTCTGTACAGTATACAAAAACAGTTCTGACATGTCAGCTTTACTTGGTATAGGCCACTTTTTGATCCATGTTTTGGCCAACCAAACAAGGAAACTGTTAGAGCTCTTTATGATCCCCCAATCTAAAACTGAACCCAGAATTCCTGTTTAGTGGGCCTGTATCAATACATTTGGCCTAATCCAACTTTATTTTCCTTTTGCAATCATTCCACATCCTTAATTTCCATTCCCACACATAGTACTTAGATTTCTTTTGGTATAAATTGGGAACATCATGCATTTGCTCTGCAAGGTTGGGAATTTAATTTGTATTATAACTCAAGCACATGCAGGATGAGATTCCGGGTTTGACTTTCATAAATATCAGCCTTGTACCTACAAGAGGTAAAATTCTTCAGAGCATACTATCAGGTAATTTTTAATTTCAACTTGAAGTCCTGATCTCATCCTTTTTATTTCCCAGTTTCTCCCACACAGGTAGAATTAACCAGCCAATCTAATTATACTCCTTAGTTTTAATAAAATATTCTGAGGTATCAAATACCAGAGCATTCAGAACCTTATCTTTTATAAATATTTGACTAGAAGAATCGATGGATAATGTTTTGTGTTTCTCTATTGTCACATAATGATATGGACAACCAGTGTCCTATTTGCTGCTTGAAACAGACTCTCATTAGTGCCTTTAAAGCTTATCTAATATGATAATCAATGTCAGAAATTTGGAATCAAATCATAAACCATTTTTGTTAACTTCTGCTCCTCTAGAACCACTCTTTGTATCAAAATCTGCATCAGTGAAGGTTCCACCAGAGAAACAGAACCTAGGATTATGTGGACCACACACACACACAGTAAGGAATTGGCTTACTCAATTGATGATAGATAGATAAATCCATAGATCCACAATGATAATGTAGATATCATCAAAATGGAAAAAGGCTTTCTGGGAAAAAATGGTAAGAGAAAAACCAAGAAAAAGATTAAGGCAAAATTTTTGATATGAAAAAGAAGGATAAGAGAGAAAAATGATAGAGATGGTGATAGTGTTAGTGATAATCATAATGAGAGAAATTTTATAGGGTATTTTACTATGTCAGTGGCCTTTCTGACAACAGGTAAGGTAGGTATTACTCCGTTAAGGTATCAGAAAGGGTGAAAAGGAATCTCAATGTAGGCAAAATGAAAGTCTACCTCTGTAAAGAAGACACATAGAAATACCCTCCTCAGTAAGAAAAATTACACTTAATGTAAAATCATCTACAAAAGCAGAAATGTTGCTGAGCCCAAGAGGGCGAAGAAGAGTATTTGCAATAAGTATTTGTGTAGTACCTCATTTCCAGCATGAAAACTTTAAGTGAAACAAGATAGTAACAGTCCTTTTCATTTTTGCCCATATTATCTTGACAGTAGTCTCACAGCTGCGTGTGTAAAGCAACATACACAACAATGACACATAACCTCCAGAACAAAACAACATGCATGAATGTGTAACAGACATTTGTTCTTTCTTTCCCTTTGGAACTACCCTCTCCAATACCACTTCATAGTTTATAACTCTATTAAGTCAATTACATTATTTGCCTTAGCCTTACATTATTTATCAGAGCATTACATTATCAATGATGCTGATATGATTATGTGGTCATGACTGTGTGTGCCTATGTTAGTACTTTGAAGGTAGGGAAACTGATATTTTTTCTTCCTTCTTGCATTCTTTCTAGCAGAATTTGGGTATATTACAAGCATCCAAACAACATATGTTGAAGATATTTGATTATGGTGATTCACAGATACCTGAGATTCACCATTTCCAGATGTTTCCTTGTCACAAGTGCAGTATAAAGGCATAGAGCCAGGGCCATCAGGTGAGAAATTGGGGATCAACAGAGGTGAGGCTTAGAAACTCACCCCCTCTATTTTGAGAGAAATCTTCTGCATCCGTGGATGTTTTGTTGCCCTTGTCTAGCTTGGATTAATTCTTAGTCTATAGGCACACACCTGATCAACTACATTTGCTTTCTTACAGCACTAAACTATGTTTTCTACCTTTATCTTACATCTACCTACCACTTCAGCATTTTATTAAAAATAATAATAATAATAATAAGGGAGAAATGTGGGATTCACATATAAATCAAGTATAAAAATCAAACGAATATTCATATTTGACCTGATTGTTTATAGTTCATAATGCGTGATCAAAACCAAAAGTTTCTGTGATGACTGCCCTTGTACTGTTCACCATGTAAGAACTCATTCACTATGTAAGAATTTGTTCACCATGTAAGAACTTGTTCGTTATGCTTCAGAAGATCGGAGACGGATGAGAATTAGGCTTGGGGTGGATTAATGATTGTGCATTGAGTCCCCTATACAGAATTTTATTGTTGTTAACAACCATTTGATCAATAAATATGAGAGATGCCCTCTCAAAAAAAAAAAAAAGTCTGAAAAAGTCATCTGGAGATGAGACTTCTTGCATCCAAGGTCAGTTCTTAACAAATATTTGCTGAACAAATGAGAGGGAAAGCAAGAAAATGAGTACAGTAAATAAGAGCATTAATTCACTACCAACTCTCTTACCTCTGAGCAAGACCCTTAGCTAAACCCCTGCAAATAAAAGAGATTTTGTTTGTTTGCTTAACAAACATATGGAATAAAAAAAATAAAATAAAATAAACAAATAAATTGTCAAGCACTGTTTTAATAATTGAGAAATAAACAAACAATTCATTTACTCCCATAAAAAAAAAAAAGGCATAGAACCAGGTAAAAGACCACTCTGAAAACATCCCTGAACTGACTAGTGCAATTAAAGAATAAAACACATACTCATCCACAGCTATAAAATTAATCAGAGACTACAAAGTGTAATTAGGCAGCAACGCGACATGAAACTTATTCCATTCTGCTTTTCTCTCCTGTTCTCTTAAGTTTAGTTTCAGTGTCTGAGAGTGAAATTCTACTTCAGTTTATGGTAGAGTATACATATGTCAAACAGAAGGGAAATTGATCTTATACTGGAAATTCTATAGGTTGGCTTAAATATTTGGCTTGCTCAAAGTCTTTGACAACTACCCTTCTCTCAGAAATTCAAAGCCCAGGTATTACTTCAACTTGTTTTAAGAGATTTGGAAATACCTCTGTCCCTCGAGGAAGAATTAAGTAAAAAGGAACTTGCAAGCAAACAAAACAAAAATGAACACCACTTTTTAAAAAACCTATAGATAGAGCAATTTGCTTCATCGCCACCAAACTAATGTGATTATATTTAGTAAACAACTTAGGAAAAGAACTTGGCAAACCTGCTGAATCTGAAATAAATGACATGGTGCCTCACTTGGCTTGGTTAGCATCCAGGTTCCCATGGAAACTGAATTATGTCGCAATTTAAATAAAATTAATTTAATGCTTCCGACATAAATAGGACTTTACTAAATTAGGCATCAATATGTTGTTTTATGTGCTTCATTTAAAAAGATAGCTTTATATTGGCTTGCAAAATGAGATTGGCACATAGCCGCTTCAAAAGAAAATATAAAGTCGTAAACAAAGGGGATAAAAAATCAAGGTGGATCTTGAAAGGATTTTTACTTAATGATTTTAATGTAAAATGGGCAGTAGAAGAGAAGCATAATTTTAATTTGTTGCTTAGCTACAAATGTATACATACATTCCAATTAATTATTCTTTTGTTCAAAATTCCTTTTCAGACTTATGAGTGTATGAATGGAACATACATTCATTCCCTATTCATAATTTCTCACAATATTTTTTATGATTGGTACTGTAGAAATAAGAAAAAATGTGGGCTCAGACAAACTCCACAAATTCATCATCATCATCATAACATTCAATTTCTTGCAATGTCTAAAATGGTTTTCAAATGTACCATCTCACAAAATTTGCCTAACAGCACAGTGAGGAAGATATAACTGTGTTTTCTCACATTTTATGGGAAATGACACTAACACTGAAATAAATTATTTACCTACCTCAAGTCCACAGAAAAAAAAAATTAGTGGTACTTAAAATGGAAGAAAATTACTCTGATTCCAAATCAGCAGGGCTTCTAATTCTTAGCTGTGGGATCTTGCATCTCCTCCAGATGAAGTTGTTCTGAGGCACCATGGGGGTAAGATATGAGAAATCACTTTGTGAAATACAAAGCCTACTATATGTGAGATACTGAGAAAGGACACAAACAGGCAAATAGAATAAGAAGGTGAGAAATTTTAAAAATTACTCTCTTCTAAATCCCATAAGAAAGCAAAAGAAAGTTCTTGTCTATAAATGGTGCAAATAGTTGTTGACTTAGCATTATTAAAATGATTAACTAATGCAAATGACTAAACAATTTAAACTTACTGCCCTATGTCATATTTATTGAATTTAATCTATTTAAACTTGATTCTCTTTGATTTCTAATTGTAACTGAATGTAGGCTTTGTTCTGTTTAGTGGTTTTGGTTTCTATCATAATTACTTGGTAACTCATAGTGCTCCTCATTTGCATTGCTTTTATTAGTGAAGTTGCACACAATTCCATATATTGATTGGTCAGAATACCTTTTTTTGTACAGTATCATTTCAAATCTTTTATCCAGTCTTTTATTTTTGCTTTAACACAGTCTGTTCACAAGTCTTAGGTCTTAGAAGATTACATATGTTGCCAGTATCTTCTCTGAATTAGAAGCTTGCTTTTCTTTATCTAATGGAACTTTGATAACCACAGACTCCTACTTTTAACGTACAACAGTTTATTCCTTATAGTTAGTGCTTTTGTTTTCTTATTTACTGAATTCATGCCTTGTCATAAATCAACTGGCCATAGACCCATGAGGGATCTTTTTTTCTGAAAGGTCATCTTTATAATACTGGTCTTTTTGTCTATTCTGTGACAATATCCAATACCATACCATCTTCCTTACCTAAGATATAAAATATGAATTGTAAACTAATAGAATAGTTTATGACATTTTGTTTTACATGTGTCAATACCATACCATCTTCCTTACCTAAGATATAAAATATGAATTGTAAACTAATAGAATAGTTTATGACATTTTGTTTTACATGTGTTTGTGTATATTTACTTGTTGTTTTTCTTGTTTTTCTTTATTTTCCCATTAAAAAAAGATTTATTTGCCAAGAGCAACAATAACAACCAAAAACTGTGGGTATTTTGATTGAATCCCCTAGGGTAGGGAGAAAATAGGCATCTTCATAATACTTAGCTTTTCAGTTCATTAACATGGAATATTCTTTTACTCAAGTCTTCCTTAATTTCTTATAATAATATTTTACAGTCTTCTGTATAAAGACTTCCAGTCCTTTTATTAAAAATTTTGCTATATATTTATTATATTTGATGCTATTTGAAATGGTTTATTGAAAAAAATCATTTTTTAAGTCATGTTATGTGTAGATTTTTTAAATTAACATACATGAACATGACTTCTGCAAATAATGATTTAATAATTTTTTGTCTTTGAAATCTCCTAATGCTATTTACTTACTTTATAGCAGTGGGCAGGACCTGCAAAACAATTTTTAGCAAGTGAGAGACCATAATGTTTTATTGCCAAGTTCAGAGAAAACACTTGCCACATTTTATCGTTAAGTCTGAAGATTACTGAAGGTCTTGTTATCAATGTTGACACCTTGTGGCACACAGCCTCTGAGATGGCTCCCAGCGATTCTTGCTCTCTGGTGTCCATCCCCTGTATAATTTGCAGTCCTTGTGTATCACTCACTTCTAGAGAACAGACTACACTGACTGAGCAGATGTGTAGGATGTCACTTCGGACGTTAGGTTACCTGCTCTTGTTTTCTTGCTCTTGGATCCCTTAGTCTGTAGGAAGCACGCCACCATGTTTCAAATAGTACTATGGGAAGGCTCATGTGGTGAGGCCCTGCTGTCTCTGGTCAATAGCCAGTAAGGACCTGAGGCCTGCCCACAACCCTTTGAATGAACTAGGATGTGGATCCTTCCCCATGCAAACCTACGACTGACTGAAATCCACTGGCTACCTGACTGCAACTTTGCTAGACTCAGAGGCATTCAGCTAAGCGCTACCCAGATTCACAGACCACAGAACCTGTGAGATGTGTTTTTGTTTTAAAGTCACTGAGTCTTGGGGATAATGGCTAAGCAACAAGAGACATCAATAGACATACTTTATCAGACTAATGACGTTTGCTCTCTTCTGTAATTTATTGGAAAAATCTATCTTGAAATGTATTGATACTTTCTCTGAATCAATTAAAATGTTAGCATGTTAGTCTTTTTTATCCTGTTAATATAATGTGCATCAAATGATTAATTTTCAATGTTCAGCTAAACTTGGAATCCTTATAATACACTCAAATTAGTTACAATATATTATGCTTTTTTACATATTTATAGATTCTTGTTTATTAATATTTTGTTTAGAGTTTTTATGAAATTGGCCTAAAATTTTCCTAAGTAAAGTGATACGCTAGTGTCATAAAATCAATTGGGATTTTTATCTTTATTATGTCTTATGAAAAATTCAGTTTATATTTGGCATTATTTCTTCTTTATATGACTTCACTTGTGAAGCCATTAGAGCATAAAGATCCTTTTGTAGTTATGTTTTTAATCATGGAAATGGAAGCAATTTATTTCTGTCACTTTTTTCTTTTGTAAAATATTTTTAGTTTTGGTGTTATATTTTTCTGTTAATTGGTATGCTTCTCCTAAATGGTTATATATTTTGGCATAGAAGTGTCTATGTTTTTTATGTCTGTTTATTATTAGATCTAGGTGGTAATGAATCCTTTTTGTAACTGATGTTTCCTCGGAGAATTTTTTCTTCATTCCCTTGCAGTCTTTTATCAACTATATTATTCTTTTTCATCATGTGTTGATTCTATTTTGTTTTTATTCTGCTTCATTATTTTCTTATTTTCATACTTCATTTTTTTCTTTCTTTGAATTATGTCAGTGATCTTCTCTTACTACCAAATAAATGCTTAACTTATTTATTTTCTACTTTATTTTCTTATAATGGATACATTTAGTTCTATTTCTCTGCAAGTATAAATTTAACAGCCCTACACAAGTTTTAATATATAGAATTTTTTTTTAATTTGCTCAATCTTCTTATTTTCTTAATGAGTTCATCTTTTACCCATGGGCTGTTTAGAACATACTTCTTTTATTTGAAGTCTTTATTCAATTTATGTTTTAAAAAATAATATTTAGTCGAGCTGCCACCAGTGAGGTCATTCAAGGCTAAGTCCGTGCAAAGCTCCTGGGAGAGGTTCAGAGTGGCGCTTGGACCGCCGCACTCCTCCTTTATGCCCGCCTGATCAGACCGACCTAACTCAGCTCCTCTAAATATCTTTCACATTGATCATTTTTGCCTGCCTGGAAGCTGACTGACTCCTGATGTTTGTTTGTTTGTGTGATAGTATTCAGATAAATAAGAAATATATTTGCAAATGGCTACTTTCAAACCAAACAGACAAAAGCTAGTGCTATAAATTGAATGTATATGGTCCCCTTTCCCTATGTCATATATGGGATTAAGACTTTCATAAAAGTGGCTTAAGATTGCTTGCTAGCCCCTTCCATCATGTGAAGGTACAGAGAGAAGTCTGTAGTCTGCAGCTCTGAGGAGGGCTTTCACCAAGCCCAAACCATGTTAGCACTCTAATTTTGTACTTCCAGCCTCCAGAACTATGAAAAATAAATTTATGTTGTTTATAAACACCCAGTTTATGGTATTTTATTATAGCAGCGTGAACAGACTAAGACAACTAGCTTCATAATAAATTCCTCATGACTGCTTGGAAGCTATACTTTTAATCTTAGCCGCAACACAAATTTGACTCCTGCATGCATTTTCCATGCAACTATAATTATGTCACTAGCATCCAACATATCCTTTTAAATAACCTCAGGGTCTGGTTTGTTGGTTTGACCTTCCAACCAGACACTGATACCTTTTGCAAATACTGGAACAATGAGGCTTTTAACAATGGAAGTGAAACTAACTTTAACACACTGTTCCTGTGCTTAACTCTCCTCTTATTAAGTACATAAAACAAGGTAATATTAATGTTATATGAATGGTAACACCACTTCAGAAACAGAAACATTTGAACAAAGTAAAAGAGGGTAGTAAAAGAGGCTGTTCACTTGTTTACTTGAAATACTTCAATATATTTTTTAAAGCGCAAGATTGTAGAGAAATGGGAGAGGAAAGTGAGCAAGACTGCTTTAGGCAAAAATCCAATTAAAAAAAAAATGTGGATCAGAGCAGCTGTCTAGTGCAATATGAGGATTGTAGGGGGAAAAAAAGGAAAAAGTAATTCTCAAAATTAGGTAGGGCCTCTGTTGGTCACCAAGAGAAAATACAATGTATCGTTCTTTGTGTTTACTTGATTTGTTCAATATTAGACATTCTTTATTCAGCTTGAGCATAATATCAATAGACATTCTTTTCCTTCCTGGTTGTGGCAAAGATAACAGATTGGTTTATTAACTGCATGCCAACTGCTCTTCTACATTCTTAGAATATGCTAGAGGTTGGAAAATTAAAGATTTCATTTCTCAGTAATCTTATAGCCCAGGTTCTACACATACCTGTATTAGCCAAGTAGCTGCACTCATGAGGTATTAAAAAGGAAGAAATGAGGCTATATTGGTGTTTCCATTATTTCTGTTGATTCTATTGATTGTGGTTAATGGCTTGCATGCATGTGTGTGTGTGTGTGGTAGTTGTGGCCAGTATTCCAATGCTCAAGACATGTGAATGTCAAGAAACAGGACACAGGGCATCTGCTTGTGTTAGCATGGCATCACAGCTGACCTTGTGTGGTCCTGGAGCAAGTAGTATTCACACAACTCAACTCACCAGCCGTTGCTCTTCTCCCAGACTGTGACAAGCATTGCTGTATCCTGAGGGAGTTCAGGCACCACAGGAGTATTTCTGGAAGCTTGGCCAATAATTTTCTCCTCTAGCACTTCCAATATTCTATACATCTACTTCTGTGAACTGCATGTTTTTCTGTATAAGCTTGACAGAGTGGCTTTGCTTAGCTGCAACCTCAGTGGCACTCCTTTTTATCCTTCCTTCAAAAATTTTATTCCAAAATAGGGCTATATTCTTAAAAATCACTTGAATATTCCCCTAAAGGGCAGTATTTGTGATGCTAAAAGTCTCTAATGTCTCTTCTCTAAATGCAGTGATCATTCTCAACTCCTTCCAACAGCGTTTAAAGCCTTTCATGATCTGGCTTATTAAATGCTTCCTCTCACATTTTCTTTCGTTTCACTAACAATGAATATTGTCAATCATTCAGGATAAATGTTTAAAGATAAGGTTTTTATAAGCAATGCAAGTATGTTTGTTTACTGTGGTTTTGTGGATCAATCAGGGAAAGTGCTTTAACTGTAAGAAAGACAGCTGGCTTCTGTGTGCAAGAAACATCTTTATTAGAAGAAAAGTTGTAAGGAAATGGGAAAGATTTTGAAATGATTGATCCTGGAGTAAGAAGAATCAGGGAATGAGTTCAAATTGTAAATCTGAATATTCTTTGCATCGTGTTACACAGTGTATTACTGCCGTTCTTTCCAGTAATATAATTACTTAAATTTAGTGAAAAAAAGTGGTATTTATCACAAAATATGTTGAGAAAAGTCTTTTATTAATGAGTGTTCCAGATCTCTGCATAAAGATTCAAAGTATGTTATATACGTTCTTATAGTATTGCTTTTTAGCAAATAAAATATCGCTCATTTTAAAATCTCTACTTTGATGTTTGCATTATAACAATTGACATCCTTAATTTTCTTTCTTTATACTGATAATTTTTTCATGTTTGCCCATAAAATACACAGAAATAATTTACCTATAGTGCTATAAAGAAATTTTATTTGATCTCTCACATGCTCCTTTCACATTTTTAACAACCCAAGATGACTTCAAGAGGGAAGTCCTTTTGAGTTGTATTTAGTTAATTTAGTTAAGTAACTGTTTTTACTCTCCTTCCCTCTCATTTTTCTCCATTGGTAAACCTATGAAAAAGAACACCATCTCGTGTAGCTGAGGATTAAAGTCAGAGGGCCAGACAAGAACCCAGATTGTGTACGTGAAGCTTTAGCTGACACATGTGCTAAAAACTGGCATAATGCTCTGCTAATAGATTTTATTGATGTATCTAGGAAAATGGAGCCATATCTTGAGATAAAACTGTTAAAGGAAGAACATTCTAGATATTAAGGCATTTTTCTTTAACAATGAATATATTATTCCTCTCTCTTTTGCATCCAATGATGTTGTGGAAAAGTATTATATTCATTAACTTCTATCCTTTGATTGTTTCCTGATTTTCCTTTATATAAGCTTTCAGATTTTCTCTTGGTCTTTAATGTTCTTAAAGGTCAATACAATATGCATTTGCTTTTTTCTCATTTATATTATTTGATATCTTATGAGTCCATTTGATGTGAAGTCCTGTTCATTATTTCTTTAACTTTGCCCATTTTTTGAATTACTGTTTTTATGGAAATATTATTATATTTCAGTGAACCCATGATTTGTCCTAATCTCTCACCTTTCCATTTTTCCTTTCAACTTTAAAAATTTTCTTTTTATTATTTTACTTCAGTTGCTTTATATTTTATTTCAAATATTTTCAGTTGGTTCTTCTTTAAATTTTCCTGTTACTGCTTCATGTTACAAATTTTATTTTTTTAATTATTACTTTTACTTCTTTATATGCTATTTAATTTATTATTTTTATTTTATTTTATATTCTCAGATGGGTTTTTTTGTTGTTATAAATCTTCTAGGATAATAATTAATATGTACCTTGGTTGAAGGCCTGAATTGTGATGTTCCTGGGATATTTGGGTTAGGTATAAAAATGCTGCCTAAGCAGAGGATGTTGGGGTTTGGTAAAAAGCTGCCCAAGAAGAGGTCCTCTGGTATTTTAACTTCCTTCTTAATTCTAGGCTGAAGCATCTCCTTCCTCCTCTCCCCAAAGATATCTTGACTCAACTAATCCCCCTCAATTTCCATCATAGACTCTATTCTTTCCTAAAAGTTGCCCCCATTAATTATAGTTGAGTCATTCAATAGATGGAAGGCTGGGGCCAAAGGGAATTTCCCGAATCCAGACAAACTGCTACAAGCATTATTATTATTTACTACCCTTTTCAACCAGGTCCAAGTGCTGTGCTCTATTACTTTACTCCCACCATTCCTAGCTGATACTGGTCTAAAAGTGCATAGTTTATATGTTGAAGCAATGACAGATAGAGATTCATGCAGTGCAATATGGGTAGGAAACAGAAGGGACAAAGATAGAGTCATCTCTTAAGCTTCTCCTCCATCTGTGAATACAGTTTTTTCCATACTGGGGCCTAATTTTGTTTCCTATAGTTTCTATTAGGTTTCCTCATAGAATTTTTTTTAAGGTTTTCTTTTCTTTACCTCTTGACTTTTAAGGAAACTGCAGTCATTATTTTTTAGTTAGTTTCCCATCTTAGAAGAAATTACTGGCAAATATAATGCCCCCCCAAATCTGTGGATTAATACAAATGTGGTTACCTTATGGTTATTATGATTTCATGAGTTAGGAAATTTATTTTCCAAATTAAAGTTTCTTAACTTTATCTACCTATGGATAGAACATCAATTTTAAAGCCAATGATATGATAATAGTTCCACATTAGTCTAGTACCATCATTATTTAGTTCCTTCTTTAATAATGTCTATCTATCCAATAAAGCCATTAATGTGTCAGCATATATCACAAATTTAACAGTACTCATAGCTCAGCATAAGTACTCTTATTTAATAAAAAATATCAAAAACTAAATTATATGTATAGTGTCCATTCAAAAAGTATTAAAAATTCAAATTTCCACTTTGATTTAAAGAAGATTGACATGTTCTTATTTAAAACTAAAGCTGGATAAATTTTAGGATCACTTCAAGTTTTAGGAGTTTAGATTTTTTGCAGAAGTTGATGTCTTATTATAATGGACCTTTAGGGCAAGTACATACAGTTATATCCATATCTGTGAATCTAAGTTACAAAACTGTTTTTTCTGTAAAATCAAATGAATTGATTAAATTCACTAAAAAGTTACTTATGGTAATGCTTTATGATTATTGTTGAAAGCATATCCATTAAGAATATATTAAAAGATGTGTATATATATTGCTGCTTCCAAGCATTCATTTTTAATTATAAAATTGGACTCCACAAATTCTGCATGCTTTTTCAGTATACATGTTCTGAGGTAAATTTTAATACTATAAGAAAATAATATTTGAGTCACAGTCTTTGTGATCTGATTGGAAAAAGAGCTTGCAGATGTATATCACTTAATCCAAGTATGTCAGTTTTCATTCCTCTCATAGAACCAGAGCAGGTTATCTACATACTAATTGTGTTTTAAATATCTCAAGCCAGATTAGCTTTGGGCCAGGAACTTTTAGATGATCAACAGTGTCAATAGTTAGGGAAATTTCCTATGCAGAGTGTCATTTCAACACAGTGTAGATGCTATCAGGAATTCCAATTTCTTTTAGAAAATAATACTTATATTAAAACAAAAATCCTAGAGAGAGTTACTAGATAGGTATTTTTTCTATCAATTGCATTGCAAAGTTATTGAATCAGGTCATTTCCCATAACATATTTTTTTTCTAAGAAAAGGAATAATCCACTAGGAGAAAAGAGAATATATATATGTATTCTTTGTATATAATGGCATATAGTGCTTCTAAATAATGGCATGTATTGCTTCTAAATGGTACAGTACTTCTAAATACAATTTCTCTTAGGATTAATAATCTGAGAATATGTAATCATATCTTGTTTATTAAAGATCTGATCACCTATTGTATGACAGCCAACTTCTAGGCATACGACTGAATCCCCCAATCTTAAAAGGAACAAATTACAATGCCATGATAAAGATGAAGAAATTGAAGTTCTTTTGATTTAGTAACTCTCTAAAGGTCCCATTAATCAATGGAGAGAGTTTCTAAACCAGTTATCCTGATTCTTAAGTTCATGTTCCTAACCACTCTTGCTTCCTGGAATTCTCATGGTTACACTGTGGAATAAGTATTACTATCTCCTCCTGACAGATGGCAGCTAAGACTTAGGAATTAAAAGAACTTGCCCAATTTCTTGTGGATACTTATTATTGGCCACACTGGGATTCAATTTGGCCACACTGGGATTCAATTTGGGTGTTAAACCTAGTGTACTCAAATTGCCTCTCTATTCACATTAGACTTGTTCATTGACATGAGGAGAGGAGTATCCCTAAGCTAATATAACACTGTCTAAGTATGTATTCTATATCTGAGAAATACAAAGCATCAATGCCTTTGAATTGCTAGCCTACATCAATAACATTTTGGTATTTTTTCACCATAAAATTAAATAAATAAATAGGTAAAATGAATTTGAGTTATTGACTCTAAACTGAAAATTGAACACCTAATTCTAAGGAATTAAGGCTAAAGATGTTACTTGACTCAAATGCCTGATCATCATAACAGTGATGGCCCACATGATCCATAGTGGGGAAAAATAAAATATACCTTTCCAAGTACCCAACACTGGGAGAGAGGGAAATGTAAGGAATTGAAAGAATTTGGCTACAGCATTAAAGCTCAGATGTCAGAGGTGACAATCAATCCCATATGAGAAATAACATATACCCTGACTTACAAGCAGGGTATATGACTTCTTTATTTGTTGGGGACAACAAGGACATTCTGAAGGAAAGTGGATCTACTGCAGTGTTAAATGCCCACATATCTAAAGAGTCTAGTGCATAAAAGTAATTGCATGAAAATATTATTCATTTGAAAAAAACATAATCTACTCTTCAAGTATTTTTATAGTTCACTTTAAGATTAATTACACTATACCCTACATAATGAAAGGCATCCCTTTTTGCATGACTTTCATTTTTAGAGTTTGAGTCATATTTCCCTGTCCATTAATTTTATTAAATGGAGAACAATAGTGCAAGGACAGGGATAAATGCCGACTGAGAGTAGCTTTCTGTGATGGGAAAAAAGGAGAGGTGAGGACTGCAGCAAATGGGAGTGTGTGGGTTTCATCAAAATACCAGTTCTCAGGTACAACCAGTTTTTGTCATATAGGAATGTAGACTCTGGTACTACATCTAATTTTTCAAAAGGAACTAATGATATTCACAACAAAGACCAGGCTACTACTCTTTCACAAGTAATACCAGAGAAACAAAAATGTCATTACATTTCGGAGTCTATATTGAGACTTTCATTGGTTTGAATCCAAGGAAGCTCAACAGAGGCTACTAGTAAGTAGACAGGACTAATCTGCTGGCATACAGTGATGCTACTGATTGTCAGTAAGGTTGTATTTTGAATTACTTTTCCAGCGGGCATGATGATTTATGTTGACTCATTACATTCCCTTTCCTAGGCTCTCCTATCACCAATCTTTTGCATTTGGCTGGTAATGACTGTTCCTTCTCATCTACTAAAGAAGTACATGCTCAATGTAGAAATATGGGAAATATACACTATTATGAAGAAAAATCCATAATCCCCTCCAGAAGAAACTTCATTAACAACTTGGCATACTTTTCTCCACGCTTATATTTATTTCTTTATGCCCAAATTAATTTTGTTATATAGCTGAGATCACATAATAAATATGATTCCATAGTCCAAAAAAAAAAAAAAAAAAAGGAACTAATGATCTTGGTTTTGTAAAAACAATTAATTTTCATTTGGCAATAAAATGATATTAAACAAATTCATTGTGGATTAATATTATGTAGACCATCACAAATATTTTCATCTGAATCCAGCCCAGAGATCCCACTTTTCATCTTCTCCTAGAATGTACAAGACCATGGAGATCTGAGGGGATTTAAGGATTTTAGTTGATTGTGGGAGAAATCATGAAGCCAAGGTTAGCATCAATGTCCAGGGCACATATAACTACCTAATCAAACACTCCTGCTATTATTTGTACTTCATTTTATTGGCTACTACATTCAGGCAAGTTTGCCACTCTAGATATATACAGTGCCTATGCCAAATAGGCTCCAATCCAACTACTTGAAAAATGTTTGTTTTAAAGGTCAAGCATTGATGAGGGCACATTAAATCACAGTTGACCCAATAAGGTATCCAGTCCATTAAATAACTAGTGAACCACAACCTCCATCCATCTCAGCACACTCTCATCTCCCACTTATCATTTTCACCCCCTTTGAGCTGCATAGTTTTTATTTTCATTTTTTATTAAGGTATGATTGATATACACTTTTATGAAGGCTTCATATGAAAAAACAATGTGGTTACTACATTTACCCATACTATCAAGTCCACACCCATACCCCAATGCAGTCATTGTCCATCAGTGTAGTAAGATGCAACAGATCTACTATGTGCCTTCTCTGTGCAACACTGTTCTTCCCTTGATCCCCCACACCATGTGTACTAAACATAATACCCCTCAATCCCCTTCTCCCTCCCTCCCCACCCACCCTCCCATACCCCTCCCCTTTTGGTAACCACTAGTTCATTCTTGGAGTCTCTGAATCTACTGCCATTTTGTTCCTTCAGTTTTGCTTCATTGTTATATTCCACAAATGAGGGAAATCATTTGGCATTTGTCTTTCTCTGCCTGGCTTATTTCACTGAGCATAATATCCTCCAGCTCCATCCATGTTGTTGCAAATGGTAGGATTTGTTTCTTTCTTATGGCTGAATAATATTCCATTGTGCATATGTACCACATCTTCTTTATCCATTCATCTACTGATGGACACTTAGGTTGCATCCATATCTTGGCTATTGTAAAAAGTGCTGCAATAAACATAGGGGTGCATATGTCTTTTTGAATCTGAGAAGTTGTATTCTTTGGGTAAATTCCAAGGAGTGGGATTCCAGGGTCAAACAGTATTTCTATTTTTAGTCTTTTGAGGAACCTCCATATTGCTTTCCACAATGGTTGAACCAGCTTACATTCCCACCAGCAGTATAGGTGGGTTCCCCTTTCTCCGCATCCTCACCAGCATTTGCTGTTCTTACTCTTTTTGATGCTGGCCATCCTTACTGGTGTGAGGTGATAATCTTATTGTGATTTTAATTTGTATTTCCCTGATAATTAGTGATGTGGAGCATCTTTTCATGTGTCTTCTGGCCATCTGAAATTCTTCTTCGGAGAACTGTCTCTACATATCCTCTGCCCATTTGTCAATCGGATTATTTGGTTTTTGGGTGTTGAGGCATGTAAGTTATTTATATATTTTGGATTTTAACCCCTTGTCATTTATGTCATTTACAAATATATTCTCCCATATTGTAGGATGCCTTTTTGTTTTGTTGATGATGTCTTTTGCAATACAAAAACTTTTTAGTTTGATGTAGTGCCATGAGTTCAATTTTGCTTTTGTTTCCCTTTCTCAAGGAGATGGGTTCAGGAAGAAGTTGCTCATGCTTATATTCAGGAGATGTTTGCCTATGTTGTCTTCTAAGAGTTTTATGGTTTCATGACTTACATTAAAGTCTTTAATTCATTTCAAGTTTAATTTTGTGTATGGGGTTAAACAATGATCCAGTTTCATTCTCTTGCATGTAGCTGTCCAGTTTTGCCAACACCAGTTGTTGAAGAGGCTGTCATTTCCCCATTGTTTGTCCATGGCTCCTTTATCACATATTAATTGACCACAAATGGTTGGGTTTATATCAGGCCTCTCTAGTCTGTTCCATTGGTCTATGGGTCTGTTCTTGTGCCATTACCAAATTGTCTTGATTACTGTGGCTTTATAATAGAGCTTGAAGATGGGGAGTATAATTCCCCCTGCTTTATTCTTCCTTCTCAGGATTGCTTTGGCTATTCGGGGTCTTTGGTGGATCCATATGAATTTTAGGATGATTTTCTCTAGTTCATTGAAGAATGCTGTTGGTATTTTGATAGGAATTGTATGAATCTATAGATTGCTTTAGGCAGGATGGCCATTTTGACAATATTAATTCTTCCTATTCATGAGCATGGGATGTGTTTCCATTTATTGGTATCTTCTTTAATTTCTCTCATGATTGTCTTGTAGTTTTCAGAGTATAGGTCTTTCACTTCCTTGGTTAGGTTTATTCCTAGGTATTTTATTCTTTTTGATGTAATTGAGAATGAAATTGTTTTCCTGATTTCTCTCTCTGCTAGTTCATTGTTAGTGTATAGGAATGCCAGAGATTTCTGTGCATTAATTTTGTATCCTGCAACTTTGCTGAATTCAGATATTAGATCTAGTAGTTTTGCAGTAGATTCTTTAGGATATTTTATGTACCATATCATGTCATCTGCAAACAGGGACAGTTTAACTTATTCCTTGCCAATATGGATGCCTTTTATTTCTTTGTGTTGTTTGATTGCCGTGGCTAGGACCACCAGTACTATGTTGAATAGAAGTGGGGAGAGTGGGCATCCTTGTCTTGTTCCCTATCTTAAAGGAAAAGCTTTCAGCTTCTAGCTGTTAAGTATAATGTTGGCTGTAGGTTTGTCATATATGGCCTTCATTATGTTGAAGTTACTTGTCCTCTATACCCATTTTGTTGAGAGTTTTTATCATGAATGCATGTTGAATTTTGTGAAATGCTTTGTCAGCATCTAGGGAGATGGTTATGTGGTTTTTGTCCTTCTTTTTTTGATATGGTGGATGATCTTGGTGGATTTTTGAATGTTGTACCATCCCTCCATTCCTGACATAAATCCTACTTGATCATGATGGATTACCTTTTTGATGTATTTATGAATTTGATTTGCTAATATTTTGTTGAGTATTTTTGCATCTACATTCATCAGGGATATTGGTCTGTAATTTTCTTTTTTTGTGGTGTCTTTGCCTTGTTTTGGTATTAGAGTGATGCTAGAATCATATAATGAGTTTGGAAGTATTCCCTCCTCTTCTATTTTTTTGGAAAACTTTAAGGAGAATGTGTATTAGGTCTTCACTAAATGTTTGATAAAATTCAGCGGTGAAGCCATCTGGTTCAGGGATTTTGATCTTAGGTAGGTTTTTGATTACCAGTTCAATTTCGTTGCTGGTAATTGGTCTGTTCAGATATTCTCTTTCTTCCTTGGTCAGCCTTGGAAGGTTGTATTTTTCTAGAAAGTTGTCCATTTCTTCTAGGTTATCCAATTTCTTAGCATACAATTTTTCATGGTATTCTCTAATTCTTTGTATTTCTGTGGTGTCTGTAGTGATTTTTCCTTTCTCATTTCTGATTCTGCTTCTGTGATAAGACTCTCTTTTTTTCTTCATAAGTCTGACTAGGCATTTATCTATTCTGTTTATTTTCTCAAAGAACCATATCTTGCTTTCATTGATTCTTTCTATTGTTTTATTCTTCTCAATTTTATTTATTTTTCCTCTAATCTTCATTATGTCTCTCCTTCTACTGACTTTGGACCTCATTTGTTCTTCTTTTTCTAGTTTCATTAATTGTGAGTTTAGACTGCTATATGGGATTGTTCTTCTTTCTTGAGGTAGGCCTGTATTGCGATATATTTTATACTTTCCTCTTAGCACGGCCTTGGCTACATCCCACAGATTTTGCGTTGTTGAATTATTGTTGTCATTTGTCTCCAAATATTGCTTGATCTCTGTTTTTATTTGCTCATTGATCCACTGGTTATTTAGGAGCATGTTGTGAAGACTCCCTGTGTGGGATTTTTCATTTTCTTTGTGTAATTCATTTCTAGTTTCATACCTTTGTGGTCTGAGAAACTGGTTGGTACAATTTCAATCTTTTTGAATTTACTGAGGCTCCTTTTTGTGGCCTAGTATATGATCTATTCTTGAAAATGTTCCATGTGCACTTGAGAAGAATGTGTATTCTGCTGCTTTTGGGTGTAGAGTTTTGTAGATGTCTGTTAGGTCCATCTGTTCTATTGTGTTGTTCAGTGCCTCTGTCTCCTTACTTATCTTCTGTCTGGTTATGATCTGTCCTTCAGAGTGAGTGGAGTGTTGAAGTCCCCTAGAATGAATGCATTGCATTATTTTTCCCCTTTTAATTCTGTTAGTATTTGTTTCACATATGTGGGTGCTCCTGTGTTGGGAGCATAGATATTTATTATGGTTATATCTTCTTGTTGGATTGACCCCTTAATCATTATATAATGTGCTTCTTTGTCTCTTGTGACTTTCTTTGTTTTGACATCTATTTTGTCTGATACAAGTACTGCAACTCCTGCTTTTATCTCTCTGTTAGTTGCATGAAATATCTTTTTCCATCCCTTCACTTTTAGTTTGTGTATGTCTTTGGGTTTAATGTGAGTCTCTTGTACGCCACATATAGAAGGGACTTGTTTTTTTATCCATTCAGTGACTCTTTGTCTTCTGATTGGTGCATCCAGTCCATTTACATTTAGGGTGATTATTGATAGATATGTACTTATTGCCATCGCAGACTTTAGATTAGTGGTTACCAAAGGTTCAAGGTTAACTTCCTTACTATCTAAGAGTCTAACTTAACTCACTTAATATGCTGTTACAAACACAATCTAAAGGTTCTTTTCTTTTTCTCCTCCTTTTTCTTCCTCCTCCATTCTTTATATATTAGGTATCATATTCTGTATTCTTTGTCTATCTCTTGATTGACTTTGGGGATAGTTAACTTAATTTTGCATTTGCTTAGAAATTAGCTGTTCTCCTTTCTTTACTGTGGTTTTATTACCTCTGGTGACAGCTATTAAACCTTAGGAACACTTCCATCTGTAGCATTCCCTCCAAAATAGACTGTAGAGATGGTTTGTGGGAGGTAAATTCTCTCAGCTTTTGCTTATCTGGAAATTGTCTAATCCCTCCTTCAAATTTAAATGATAATCTTGCCAGATAAAGTAATCTTGGTTCCATGCCCTTCTTCTTCATGGCATTAAATACATCATGCCACTCCCTTCTGGCCTGTAAGGTTTCTGCTGAGAAGTCTGATGTTAGCCTGATGGGCTTTTCTTTGTATATGATCTTATTTCTCTCTCTGGCTGCTTTTAATAGTCTATCCTTATCCTGATATTTGCCAATTTTATTACTATATGTCTTGACGTTGTCCTCCTTGGGTCCCTTGTGTTGGGAGATCTGTGGATCTCCATGGCCTGAGAGACTATCTCCTTCCCCAGATGGGGGAAGTTCTCAGCAATTTCCTCCTCTAAGTAACTTTCTATCCCTTTGTCTCTCTCTTCTTCTTCTGGTATCCCTATAATGCAAATATTGTTCCATTTGGATTGGTCACACAGTTCTCTCAATATTCTTTCATTCTTAGAGACACTTTTTTCTCTCTGTGCCTCAGGTTCTTTGTATTCCTTGTCTCTAGTTTCTATTTCATTTATTGTCTCCTCCCCTGTATTCTGCCTGCTTTTAATAACCTCCATTGTGCTCTTCAACGATTAGATCTCCGACCTGAATTCATTCCAGAGTTCTTGGATATCTTTCTGTACCTCCATTAGCATGTTGAGGATTTTTATTTTGAACTCCCTTTCAGAAAGAGTCATAAGGTCCATATCATTTAAATCTTTTTCCAGAGTTACATTAATTTTACTCTGGACCAAGTTCCTTTGGCATTTCATATTTGTATGTGGCGCCCTCTAGTGCCCAGAATCTCTACTGTGGAGCTGCTCAGCCCCTGAAGCAATGTCTGGGGTCACAGGGGAGTGGTATTGGTGCCTCAGGGTAGGAAAGAGCTGTTCTCCACCTTCTGGCTGCTATCCCTGTTTCCACTGCCTGAACCAGTGGGCCAAGAACACAGGTATAAGCTTTTGTCCCAGAGCAGCCGAATATGGATCCCTGCTTTCCACAATCAGCTGGAATCTCAGTCTCTCCAGGAATTCTACCTTTATTAGCTTTCCAACTCCGTAATCATGCGAGTATCATGAAAGCACCATGAAATATAGGTTTGTGCTCCCAGAGCAGCTCTCCGGACCTAGGTATCCAGCAGTCCCAGGCCTTCCACTCCCTCCCTGCTTCATTTCTGTTTCTCCCATTGGTGAGCTGGGGTGGGGGAAGTGGTTGGGTCCTGCCAGACCACAGCTTTGGTACGTTATCCTGTTCCGTGAGGTCTGCTCTTTTCTCCAGGTGTATGCAGTCTGGCACCATCCTCTTTCCTGTTGCTCTCTTAGGATTAGTTGCATCAACTATATTTTCAAATTGTATGCAGTTTTAGGAGGAATCCTCTGTCTCACCTCTCACACCACCATCTTTAATCCTCTGGCCTGCATAGATTTCTAGAAGAGAGAAAAGAGAAAGCCTAAACAGTATTACAAAAAACAGGCATTCCCAGAATTACTGTCAGGCCACTTATCAAGAATTTCCTATAGATCTGCTTTTTCTCCACTGTTTCCTTATCTCAGACTCTTCTTGATGGGAACACTTCCCCAAACATTCAACCTAGTTACTCCAAAAGCTGTATCAAATTTTAAGCATGAAATTTGGCTGTGCTTCTCATGCTTTAGGCTACTTCTTATTAAAAATTAAGGAAAAAGCCAGGGAAGAAAATTACTTCTTTTTGGCTTATAAGAGAATTTTCATTTGAAAAAGAAAAAAGAGGGAAATGCCAGGTTTCTTTTTCCAAATAAGGAAAGCAAAGCATGGAGGAAAGTTTTCACAAGTTTGACATGAATAAAATTGTAGACAATAAGATGATTTGAAATTTATTTACATTTTATAATGAATTTTACAATGAATTCTGTATTAATCCTCCTTCTTTCTACAGTCTTCATGTAATATCTCTACTGCCTATATTTGTATCATAAGCCACATTAATTTATTACATATTTCTGAGATTGCCTTTCAACAGTAAGTCATATAATTGGCTCAGATGAAGGTAACACTAGTACCAGGAATCTGTGCTGTTCCACTGAAAGTATGCCTCAAAGTGAGTCAGTAGGGAAGGGGTGCTAAATTCTAAACTGTTCCCACTGGCTTTGTAAAATAAATCTTTTTTCCAAAAAAAGACACCCTCTCTGTTCCTCCAATTTACATAGCCATACTCATTTCAGGCAAACCACAAAATTCCTTTCCAGATGCAGTTTTCTAGATGAATCCTACTTCATTCTGATCAGTTGCCTTAGTTGATTATATTGCTGTACTTAGGTATTAACTGATGACCTGCCTATTTACAACTGGAATATCAACATACTTTCTTAAAAAATGGAAATTCTAAATGCAAGAGACCATAGATTTTAATATGAGACAATAAAATTGGTTCTTCTTGGCTTAGAGTGCCTTTTGTAATTGGAGAGGTATTTAGCAAGGTTTGGAAAAATAAAAAAGGATTAAACAAGGGCTAGATTTGTCCAAAAATATTGAATTTCTTGAGATATTCCTCAAAAAAATACTTCTCACTTTCCAAGTAAGGATCCTTACCCATGTGTCTGACCCACAGACTGGCCTGACCCCTGCTTCCTGTATAACCATATCTTCTTACCTTACTCCTCTGTATTTCCTTATCTCAAGCAAAAAAAAAAAAATCTATTTGTTCATACACTTGCATATTTCCACCTCTTTTATTAAAATGTAATTACCAGAAATGGAGAGATTATATCTGTCCTAGGCCTATTGTCCAAGCCATCCATTGCTTAACACATTAGGCACTAAATTAGTATTCATATCGTCTTACTATCCCTTCTGGATTTCTTCCTTTCCCAAGGAGAAGCCAAAAAAGCAAAACAAAACAAAACAAAAATTGTGCTTAAGTTTCTGTGTTGGAAGTTTCAAATATTCAGTCCAGTCCTTGTTATACAACCCCTTGCAGTGAAGCTTTATCATCTCCCTGATCAGAGGTGGGTTCTCACTGTAGGAAGCTTGCCAAGAAATGTTCTTCCTTTCTGTTACCATGGCAAAAACGTGTGCATTTCCACATCACCAAAGCGAAAGTCCTATAAAAGCTTTGAGAAACCCCTCTTTTATAATCAAAAATATCCCTTACTAACTCGAAGAAAATGTTTCGAGTTAGTGGGAGCCTCACTAGCTACAGTTGTGTGTATGTGGGGGGGTTACACCTGAATTTTTAGCAAAGAATAACTGCCAATTATATAAGCTTTCAACATCTGTTACAGGATCCCTCTTTGCCAAAGAGGAAGAAGCAACTGACACCTATATGATAGAAGGTGATAAATAGTCAACCTATAGTCCTAGGTTGATAGAAGTCCTTTTAAGAGAGAGGATTCCCCCACTGGGGGGAAATAAAAGGGAGAATGTCATCCCTTATCTAGCAAAGGTATTTACTCTTCCTGGAATAGATGAAATTCCATTCATCCAGCTGTATTAAAATACTTCATATTTTTAAAAAATATCTCTTCCTCTTCATCTCATCTCTCAAGAAGAAAATGTGTGAGAGAAATTACAAAGAAAGAACATTCCAGCTACTACAAAATATAGGCTATTATTATAAGGGCTTAAGACCATTGCAGTTGAGGCTGGGAGACCTGGGTCACCTCCTTCCACAAATAATTTGCACCATCTCAGCAAGCCATTTCATTCACTGGAGACTTGTTTGTCCAAATAGTGTGACTATTTCAGTGATAAATGTAATTTAACCTCATTAGAAGTTCATTTATCTAAGGTCTTGTGGACAAAAACATTGTCCAAAAATTCTTCCTTTCTTTAGGAAATATTGTCAGAAAAGGGTATTGTGTTTGGAGGGTTGCTGATACAGGTATTTTGGCTACCCTTTTTGCCAGGATATGGTAAACTAATTAAATGCCACACTGAAATAAATGACTTTGTTAGAACAGTTATGGTAGCATTGCCTTGTGCCAAAAACGGTCCCAAGAGCTGGTTCATCTGGGAACAAGAGTGGCTGGAGAGGAAAATTATGTAAGCTGGATGATCAATCTACTGAAAAATGTAAATGTTGGTCTCTGGGTACAGGATTTGATGAAATACAGGCGTGTTGGGAAAAGTATGAAGTGTCGATGGAGGAATGTGTATATTGCATTAGAAAGAAGATAAAGTAAGACTCAGGTGACAAATTGATGGATACAATAAGCTGTAAAACATAGGCTTAAACAAGACCATATTCAGGGAGTAAACAAAAATTGGCATAAATTACATCAAATATCAGGTCACATTTTATCAACAGGACAGGAAGATAACTTATCTATTTTTGAAAGAGCAGTTCTGTGTCACAAGTTGTGATGACTAAAAGGCAAAACACTTCTTAGTCAAGGGAGCAGCATTCAGTCCAACAGCTTTGTCATTATCCAGACTAAACTCTCCTTACAACTGACAAAGGGAAAGTTCTCCCATTTTGTCCTGTGCTTAGAGAGCATCCCAATAAGAGACAGTCCTCAACTTACAGTGGTTCAACTTAGAACTTTTGACTTCATGATATTATGAAAGCAACATTCATTCAGTAGAAACCATACTTCAAAATTTGAATTTGAATTTTTCCCAGGCTAGTGTTAGGTGGTAGGATACCCTCTCTTGTGATGCTGGGCAGCAGCAGGGACCCCCATCTCCCAGTCAGCCATGGATCATGAGGCTAAACAACCAATGGATTTGTGTACTCAGACATTCTATGCCCAGATACATTCTGAATGCAACCATTCTGCTTTTCACTTTCAGTACATTGTCAGTAGATTGCATGAGATATTCAACAGTTTCTTATAAAATCGGTTTGTGTTAGATAATTTTGCCGAACTGTAGGCTAACGTAAGTGTTCTGAGCACTTTTAAAGTAAGCTAGACTAAGCTATGATGCTAGGTATGTTAGGTATATTAAATGCATTTTCAACTTATGATGGGTTTATCAGGATATGATCCCATTGTAAATCAAGGAAGATCTATGGCTCCAAATACAAATTCATGAACACAAATTTTTTGTTTAAAATCTTAAGCCCAGATCCCAATTTAAATATCTTCACTCTACTGCATCCCTCATGTAAATGTATCAGACAGGCTTTTTGTCCCCTTTTGCCCAGCACTCCTGCCCCAAATTAAATAATGCTAGTTCATTTCTCTTTAATTGAATTAATTAATTCTACCTCTTTAACCAATATTATAGTCTCCCCTTAATGTTTACCCAGATCTATATTTAGTACAAGAAACACACAGTAGCATGAAAGCAGATTTGAAGTCTCTATAAAAAAAACAACAAATGGAAGAAAAGCCCTTCAAATCAGCCTACTGAGTGACTTTTAAAAATTATTTGGGAAACATAATCCTCTAATAGAAACCAAATATCAGATTTGATATATAAAATTAAATTTAGTATCAAATTTCCTGCATGTTGAAGAAACCTATTGTCAAAGAATATTATGTTTTAATATGATAACAAACCAAAGTTTATTTTTAGTATTGCAGTTATGATTGTTTTTTGAAAACAGTGCTGCTTAATGGACAAGGTATTATTAATAAAATATCTAAATAATTTTTATTTTGTGATTGCACACTTTCAGAGAATACATAGTATTTACTATTAACTCTCTGAAAGTTAACAATAAATAAATACGAGCATTAATTCTATGTATTCCTTTTTAATTCAAACATGATGATTAACTTCAACATTACTTAAGATTAAGTCGAGTAAGCAGAAGATATTTTGAAGTGTTTTAAAACAATAAAGTAGAGGCTTAGACCAATGTTGGGAGAACAGGGGGAGTGACGGTCCGAGGAGGTGCCCCAAAGAACCTCAGCCTGCAGTACAGGGAGGGGTGAGGTTTAAGAGCTTGCCTGGAAGCTGCTGAGATTCTCAGGAACTTCTGAGAAGATGCAAACAGCTACTTCTTCATGTTATAGCTTCTCCACAGCTTGCCCCTGAAGCCACTGTAAAGCATAAGAAGCTGGGAAATTTCCACCAGCTCTCTCAGGCTGCAGCATCTTTAAACACAGAAGCTGCTTTGAACCTCCTATCTTCCCCTTAATTTATGTAGCTGCTTCTGAAAAACTATACCCTCCTCTCTTTCTGCCCACAAATATTACTGAACACTGCCCACTGACAGATTCTAACCTGGAACCATGCAGGAATAATGAATCAGAATCTACATTTCTGAACCTCCTCTTCTTCCATCCTTTTCCACTACAACCATAGGAACAGATTTACAGGGAGTTCCTGAAGACAAAATCGAAACAGAATGGTCAATTTTACCCATATATTTTTACACTTTGTGTCTTAACAGCATAATAACAAATTTATGCAAATATATTGTAGGGTACAATATAACTTTCTCAGAATTGATTCTCAAACTTTTAAAAAGAAAATTACATTTTTTAATGAGACATGTGTTTTTAGTTGGAGTTGTTATTTTTGGTTCCACCCCACCACTGCCAAGTTGGAATGTAGTAGGCTTTAATGTGCTTTGATGGGGGGGATTTTCAAGACATCACTATCCAAGATGATACTATTCTTCTGTAGTTAAGTTTTAATGCCCAAGGGATTGCACAGGCTTGAATAGATTCCAATATAATAAGCCTGTTTTATTTTATAAAGTAGCTGGTAGAGAAAACAAGAAAAATAAGCCAGAGATCATGAGTATTGTTCACCTGTGTTTCCGTAGATCATCTGAAACTACTTCAACAGCTATGAAAAAGTTAGTTGAAATAGAAATACAAGCAACCCAAGTGAGAAATTGTCTAGCTCTTAAATCTTTCAGAAATGTTTTCTCAAATAAAAGTCACATAAAGTGTTCACATTCAGGTATTACTTCAGGTTTGAATTCTTTTGAGGCTGATAAAAAATGTCCACCTCTTCTCAAAATTATAACCACCAACCCAGTGCATCACTTAACCAGCAGGGAATGTAATAAATGGGGGACATGTTCACACAGGCCGGTTGCTAACAGCCAGGATCCTGAGCTTCATAACTGAATTCAGTCCAGGTTAAACATTGTTAACAACAATATTCCTGTATGAGAATTCTGTACCTCATGAGTTACTGGTTTCCAGCTCTTCCCTGAGGGGGGCATAATAAAGGCACTACAGCACTGATGACTGCTGGTCTTCCTAAGGCAAACCTCGGGAATCGGTTGATAATGTTCTTTCCTCTAGGAGTTGATGGGTGTGGCCCAGGAACCAACCATTGCTGTTTCTCAAAAATAAGGACATAATAGCAGTAACTCATGCACAAAATAACTTCTTTTCAACACAGCACCACCATCAGAAGAGTTTATGTGGGCAATGGGACTCAACTATGCTTTCGTAGAGCAAAGCTCTCCAGTATATAAGCACTGCTATGTTAAGAAATTGAGAGGGGCGGAAGATGGCGGCGTGAGTAAAGCAGCGGAAATCTCCTCCCCAAACAACATATATCTATGAAAATATAACAAAGACAACCCTTCCTAGAATAAAGACCAGATGACACAGGACAATATCCAGACCACATCCGCACCTGAGAGAACCCAGTGCCTCGTGAAGGGGGAGAGGAGGGATACAAATCAACAAGAAAGGAAGTACTTCCAGCCGTCACTCGTCCCAGCTCTGCAAACTATTCCTATCACCATGAAAAGGCAAAGCTACAGGCAGACAAAGATCACAGAGACAACACCAGAGAAGGAGACAGACCTAACCAGTCTTCCTGAAAAAGAATTCAAAATAAGAATCATAAACATGCTGACAGAAATGCAGAGAAATACGCAAGAGAAATGGGATGAAGTCCGGAAGGAGATCACAGATGCCAGAAAGGAGATCGCAGAAATGAAACAAACTCTGGAAGGGTTTATAAGCAGAATGGAGAGAATGCAAGAGGCCATTGATGGAATTGAAATCAGAGAACAGGAACGCATAGAAGCTGACATAGAGAGACACAAAAGGATCTCCAGGAATGAAACAATATTAAGAGAACTGTGTGACCAATCCAAAAGGAACAATATCCATATTATAGGGGTCCCAGAAGAAGAAGAGAGAGGAAAAGAGATGGAAAGTATCTTAGAAGAAATAATTGCTGAAAACTTCCCCAAACTAGGGGAGGAAATAATCGAACAGACCATGGAAATACACAGAACCCCCAACAGAAAGGATCCAAGAAGGACAACACCAAGACACATAATAATTAAAATGGCAAAGATCAAGGACAAGGAAAGAGTGTTAAAGGCAGCTAGAGAGAAAAAAGGTCACCTACAAAGAGAAACCCATCAGGCTAACATCAGATTTCTCAACAGAAACCCTACAGGCCAGAAGAGAATGGCATGATATATTTAATACAATGAAACAGATGGGCCTTGAACCAAGGATACTGTATCCAGCACGACTATCATTCAAATATAACGGTGGGATTAAACAATTAACAGACAAACAAAAGCTGAGGGAATTGAGGGAATTTGCTTTCCACAAACCACCTCTACAGAACATCTTACAGGGACTGCTCTAGATGGGAGCACTCCTAGAAAGAGCACAGCACAAAATACCCAACATATGAAGAATCGAGGAGGAGGAATAGGAAGGGAGAGAAGAAAAGAATCTCCAGACAGTGTATATAACAGCTCAATAAGCGAGCTAAGTTAGGCAGTAAGATACTAAAGAGGCTAAAATTGAACATTTGGTAACCACGAATTTAAAGCCTGCAATGGCAATAAGTACATATCTTTCAATAGTCACCCTAAAGGTTAATGGGTGGAATGCACCAATCAAAAGACACAGAGTAACATAATGGATAAAAAAGCAAGACCCATCTATATGCTGCTTAGAAGAAACTCACCTCAAACCCAAAGACATGTACAGACTAAAAGTCAAGGGATGGAAAAACATATTTCAAGCAAACAACAGTGAGAAGAAAGCAGGGGTTGCAGTACTAATATCAGGCAAAATAGACTTCAAAACAAAGAAAGTAACAAGAGATAAAGAAGGACACTACATAATGATAAAGGGCTCAGTCAAACAAGAGGATATAACCATTCTAAATATATATGCACCCAACACAGGAGCACCAGCATATGTGAAACAAATACTAACAGAACTAAAGGGGGATATAGACTGCAATGCATTCATTCTAGGAGACTTCAACACACCACTCACCCCAGAGGATAGATCCACTGGGCAGAAAATAAGTAAGGACACGGAAGCACTGAACAACACAGTAGAGCAGATGGACCTAATAGACATCTATAGAACTCTACATCCAAAAGCAACAGGATATACATTCTTCTCAAGTGCACATGGAACATTCTCCAGAACAGACCACATACTAGGCCACAAAAAGAGCCTCAGAAAATTCCAAAAGATTGAAATCCTACCAACCAACTTTTCAGACCACAAAGGCATAAAACTAGAAATAAACTGTACAAAGAAAGCAAAAAGGCTCACAAACACATGGAGGCTTAACAACACGCTCCTAAATAATCAATGGATCAATGACCAAATCAAAATGGAGATCCAGCAATATATGGAAACAAATTACAACAACAACACTAAGCCCCAACTTCTGTGGGACACAGCAAAAGCTGTCTTAAGAGGAAAGTATATAGCAATCCAAGCATATTTAAAAAAGGAAGAGCAATCCCAAATGAATGGTCTAATGTCACAATTATCGAAATTGGAAAAAGAAGAACAGATGAGGCCTAAGGTCAGCAGAAGGAGGGACATAATAAAGATCAGAGAAGAAATAAATAAAATTGAGAAGAATAAAACAATAGCAAAAATCAATGAAACCAAGAGCTGGTTCTTCGAGAAAATAAACAAAATAGATAAGCCTCTAGCCAGACTTATTAAGAAGAAAAGAGAGTCAACACAAATCAACAGTATCAGAAACGAGAAAGGAAAAATCACGACGGACCCCACAGAAATACAAAGAATTATTAGAGAATACTATGAAAACCTATATGCTAAAAAGCTGGAAAACCTAGGAGAAATGGACAACTTCCTAGAAAAATACAACCTTCCAAGATTGACCCAGAAAGAAACAGAAAATCTAAACAGACCAATTACCAGCAACGAAATTGAAGCGTTAATCAAAAAACTACCAAAGAACAAAACACCCGGGCCAGATGGATTTACCTCGGAATTTTATCAGACATACAGGGAAGGCACAATACCCATTCTCCTTAAAGTTTTCCAAAAAATAGAGGAGGAGGGGATACTCCCAAACTCATTCTATGAAGCTAACACCACCCTAATACCAAAATGAGGCAAAGACCCCACCAAAAAAGAAAACTACAGACCAATATCCCTGATGAACGTAGATGCAAAAATACTCAACAAAATATTAGCAAACCGAATTCAAAAATACATCAAAAGGATCATACACCATGACCAAGTGGGATTCATCCCAGGGATGCAAGGATGGTACAACATTCGAAAGTCCATCAACATCATCCACCTCATCAACAAGAAGAAAGACAAAAACCACATGATCATCTCCATAGATGCTGAAAAAGCATTTGACAAAGTTCAACATCCATTCATGAAAAAAACTCTCAGCAAAATGGGAATAGAGGGCAAGTACCTCAACATAATAAAGGCCATCTATGATAAACCCACAGCCAACATTATACTGAACAGCGAGAAGCTGAAAGCATTTCCTCTGAGATCGGGAACTAGACAGGGATGCCCACTCTCTCCACTGTGATTTAACATAGTACTGGAAGTCCTAGCCACGGCAATCAGACAAAACAAAGAAATACAAGGAATCCAGATTGGTAAAGAAGAAGTTAAACTGTCACTATTTGCAGATGACATGATACTGTACATAAAAAACCCTAAAGACTCCACCCTAAAACTACTAGAACTGATATCGGAATACAGCAAAGTTGCAGGATACAAAATCAACACACAGAAATCTGTGGCTTTCCTATTTACTAACAATGAACCAACAGAAAGAGAAATCAGGAAAACAACTCCATTCACAATTGCATCAAAAAAAAAATAAAATACCTAGGAATAAACCTAACCAAAGAAGTGAAAGACTTATACTCTGAAAACTACAAGTCACTCTTAAGAGAAATTAAAGGGGACACTAACAGATGGAAACTTATCCCATGCTCGTGGCTAGGAAGAATTAATATCGTCAAAATGGCCATCCTGCCCAAAGCAATATACAGATTTGATGCAATCCCTATGAAACTACCAGCAACATTCTTCAATGAACTGGAACAAATAATTTAAAAATTCATATGGAAACAACAAAGACCCCGAATAGCCAAAGCAATCCTGAGAAAGAAGAATAAAGTAGGGGGGATCTCACTCCCCAACTTCAAGCTCTACTATAAAGCCATAGTAATCAAGACAATTTGGTACTGGCACAAGAACAGAGCCACAGACCAATGGAACAGACTAGACAATCCAGACATTAACCCAGCCATATATGGTCAATTAATATTTGATAAAGGAGCCATGGACATACAACGGCGAAATTACAGTCTCTTCAACAGATGGTGCTGGCAAAACTGGACAGCTACATGTAGGAGAATGAAACTGGACCATTGTCTAACCCCATATACAAAAGTAAACTCAAAATGGATCAAAGACCTGAATGTAAGTCATGAAACCATTAAACTCTTGGAAGAAAACATAGGCAAAAACCTCTTAGACATAAACATGAGTGACCTCTTCTTGAACATATCTCCCCGGGCAAGGAAAACAACAGCAAAAATGAGTAAGTGGTACTATATTAAGCTGATAAGCTTCTGTACAGCAAAAGACACCATCAATAGAACAAAAAGGAACCCTACAGTATGGTAGAATATATTTGAAAATGACACATCCGATAAAGGCTTGACGTCCAGAATATATAAAGAGCTCACACGCCTCAACAAACAAAAAACAAATAACCCAATTAAAAAATGGGCAGAGGAACTGAACAGACAGTTCTCCAAAAAAGAAATACAGATGGCCAACAGACACATGAAAAGGTGCTCCACATCGCTAATTATCAGAGAAATGCAAATTAAAACTGTAATGAGGTATCACCTCACACCAGTAAGGATGGCTGCCATCCAAAAGACAACAACAAATGTTGGCGAGACAGTGGAGAAAGGGGAACCCTCCTACACTGCTGGTGGGAATGTAAGTTAGTTCAACCATTGTGGAAAGCAGTATGGAGGTTCATCAAAATGCTCAAATCAGACTTACCATTTGACCCAAGAATTGCACTCCTAGGAATTTACCCTAAGAATGCATCAATCAAGTATGAGAAAGATCAGTGCACCCCTATGTTTCTCGCACCACTATTTACAATAGCCAAGAATTGGAAGCAACCTAAATGTCCATCGATAGATGAATGGATAAAGAAGATGTGGTACATATACACAATGGAATACTACTCAGCCATAAGAAAAGGGCAAATCCAATCATTTGCAGCAACATGGATGGAGCTGGAGGGTATTATGCTCAGTGAAACAAGCCAAGCAGAGAAAGAGAAATACCAAATGATTTCACTTATCTGTGGAATATAAGAACAAAGGAAAACCTGAAGGAACAAAACAGCACCAGAATCACAGAACTCAAGAATGGACTAACAGGTACCAAAGGGAAAGGGACTGGAGAGGATGGGTGGGTAGGGAGGGATAAGGGGGAGGGAGCTGAAGGGGGGTATTAAGATTAACATTCATGGGGTGGTAGGAGAAAAGGGAGGGCTGTACAACACAGAGAAGGCAAGTAGGGATTCTACAACATTTTGCTATGCTTATGGACATTGACTTTAAAGGGGTTTATAGGGGAGACCTGGTATAGGGGAGAGCCTAGTAAACATAATATTCATCATGTAAGTGTAGATTAGTGATACCAAAAACAAAACAAAACAAAACAAAAAGGGAAGTTCCTGTGTGGTAACCTCCAATGAGTTCTACACAAGGGTATAATGGGCATATAAAAGTGTAGGCAAAGGGTCTGTTTGGTTTATACAGAAGATCAAAGCCTAATTGGGCTACCCCGAAAATGAACTAAGATACGATATGAAAGAGAACTTCCAACATCAGCACTCTCTGGAAGACTCATGCCAGAAGATGATCATCAAAAAACCCCAACAAAGATCCATGCACTGCTACAGCTGTAGATGACCTCATCCCACCTGCTCCTGGACTTGCCATGGGAATGAAGGAGATATCTAAGCTGGCCTGTGCATACAGTAAAACAACAGATTTGACTGGATCTATACTGTTGGAACTCAACCAAGAATTAGGTGAAGTGCAAATTGTAGCGCTCCAAAATCTTACAACTACAGACTATTTACTGTTAAAAGAACATAAGGAATGTGAACATTCCCCAGGAATGGGTTGTTTTAATTTGTCTGATTTCTCTCAGACTGTTCAAGTTCAGTTGGACAATATCCACCATATCATAGATAAGTTTTCACAAATGCCTAACGTGCCTAAGTGGTTTTCTTGGTTTCACTGGAGATGGCTGGTAATTACAGGTATGCTTTGGTTATGTAGCTATACTCCTATTATGTTAATGTGTGTGCGCAATTTAAGTAGTAGCTTAAAACCTATACATGCTGAAGTTAGTCTACAAGAAGATATGTCAAAGAAATAATCAATCTTCCCATGTTTTCTGCCGACTGCTACTTCTATAGCTTTTCTTCTTCCTTCCTAATTACAACCCTTAAATAGAATTCGTGCCTCATATAAAATTTACCGAGTATCATAATTCTTCCAAGTGGTAAAGATACCTCAAGACAAATGCTGGGCATAGAAGCTACAGGGCATAAATATGCAAAGAAATAAAAAGCTAACCATTTCAAACAATAAGGCTTCTTTCTCACTTGCCAACTTAACATTTCCCTGTATGTCCCCGGAAGATGACTGGTTAGCCAGAGACGGGTAAGATTCCTCAAGGGAGGAACAACCTAAGACAGGCACAGTCGCAGGGGAGTCATCAGGTGAGAAATTAGGGATCAACAGAGGTTAGGCTTAGAACCTCACCCCCCCATTCTGAGAGAAATCTTCTGCATACATGGATGTTTTATTGCCCTTGTCTAGCTTGGATTAACATATAGTCTACAGGCACACACTTGATCATCTACATTTGCTCTCTTACAACACTAAACTATGTTTTCTACCTTTATCTTGTATCTACCTACCACTTCCGCATTTTATTAAAAATAATAATAATAAAGAGAGAAATGTGGTATCCACATATAAATCAAGTATAAAAACCAAATGAGTATTCATATTTGAACTGACTGTTTATAGTTCATAATGCATGAGCAAAACCAAAAGTTTCTGTGATGACTGCCCTTGTACTGTTCACTATGTAACTTATTCATTATGTAAGAATTTGTTCTCCATGTAAGAACTTGTTTGTTATGCCTCAGAAGATTGGAGACTGACGAAAATTAGGCTTGGGGTGGATTAATGATTGTGCATTGAGCATTGACTCCCCTATACAGAATTTTATTGTTGTTAACAACCATTTGATCAATAAATATGAGAGATGCCCTCACAAAAAAAAAAAGGACAGACTTCCAAAGGTAAAATAAATAAGTAACCGGGATGTAATGTATAGAATAAGGAATATAGTCAAGATATTGTAACAGCTTGGTAGGGTGATAGCTGGAACCTAGAATTATGTATATAAATGTTTTATCACTGTGTTGTACACTTCAAACTAATGTAATGTAATACTGTGCGTCAACTACACTTCAATAAAAAATAATTATCTAAAAAAAAAAAAAAAAATTGAGTGTAGAATTCGTCCTCTGAAAGAAGTTACCCAGATCTGATTGTTGTACACTTTACCTTTTGCCTTTTGGAAATTTCCAATTCAAGCAAAAGAAAGAGAAGGAAAAATGAAAAATGAAATGAAAGAGAAACCTAATGCCCCTTTTAGGTAGCATATTTTCCCTAAATGTTGGACCAGCAGAGTAGTGGCAAGGTTTCTTACCACTAGTAACTTGTACCTTAAGCAAATTTTTAAAATTTCTGTAAGACCAAGACTCATCTCAATCATATTAAAATAGAGGAAATATAGAAAAAATATTTACGAAAAGATTATTTTACAAAATTTCACATCATTAAGCAAGATTTGTATCTGTGTTCTGACACAGATGATTGTTTTTCTTAACATTTCATATGAAAATAAAATGAAGAGTCAATTAAGAATTTATCTACCAGTATGCCAAAAAAGGCAAGAGAGAAAAGAAAAAAATAAACCATTCTTACTTTGGGTCCTATTTAGGCCATGCCATTAGATCATAGAAACAGATGAGCAACTTCTTGAAAGTTATCAAAAAACCAGAATGCATCAGGTAAACTCTTTACCTTTTGCTTGTGGAAGAGTGACATTGTTGTTTAAGACAGATTCTTGTAGAGGGATGCTCAAGAATTTGGGGAAATACAAGTAAAGTAATTCCAAAGCAACTAAATTCTTCATGCTTTGCTATATGTATGGAAAGTTCACTTTCATGGCAATTCTGATCTGAGACTATTCTGCCCTATTAAATTAAAACATTGACCTTTATGTGGTTTGATGATAAATGACACAAAAGTTACTCCATTTTTTGATATTTGCTGACAGACTTAAAATTACCTTTTATCTTTCCCTTGGGCCCCACATCTGTGCAAGCTGACAAGAAGGCCCAGTATCCCCTCCTTGGAAGCTAGAGAAAGACTTAAACCATGCTAGACCCTGCCTGTGCAAGGGAACTCTCACTCAGCCCCAACCCCTACTCACAATTAAAAGCCAGCACAGTGTTCTTTTCTTGCACTCTCAAGCCGTTTCAGATGTGCTTGAGAGGCATGCCCCACTTTCCCTAGAGACCTCGATTATGCCAGCAATAAACCTCTCCATTCCATCTTTGAACTGGTGGTGTTACCAGTCTCAACATCCCAATTAAATGTTGGGTAGGGATCCATCTGCCTCTCTAGGCAACAATAATAATGAAACTGTCTGTTACAGCTTACACCTGGGAGATCTTTCTTTACACAAATTTTGCCTGGTTTTAAGAAAGAGGGGTAATGAATTCATAAGACATAACAATAATAAGAGAAATCTAAGAAGTGGTGAAAACTCATGTAACATAATGCTATTTCATTGATTCCAAGAAGCAACTATTTTCACACTTAACAACTTTTAAATCTGAGTCTTATAATCAATTATATTAAATAATTATAATGTTTGTAAAAAATATTTTCCTAGTGCTATATAAATGAATGGTGTACTTTAAAAAGATTAATGACATTCTACTTTTAGTAAAATAAAGTAGTAATATGCCATTAGAACAGCTGCATTTTCAGTAAAGAGGATATATGTTTGAGCAGAGTCTATATCCAAAGCAGGAAAGAATACTATGTGCTAGCGATTGAATATTTTTAAGACCATTGCTTATCTAGACTTAGATGCCTAGACAACCACGAATATGATAAAACTTGCCTAAGAGAAGCTTAAATTCTGATATTAGCCATTAAAAGTAGCAACGTTGAGCAGGATCGAAGAGATAAAGATAAAACCTCTCCCAGGCACTATCAATTCAACACAAAGATTAGGAAAACTAATCTGGATATAGAGATAACTTCAAACTGTGTAGTTAGGAGGTCAAGGTAGAACTTACAAAAGTAAAACAAGTTGAGGGAATGAAATCTGTGCAACTGGTTGAATGGATTCCCATCTTCAGGTATTTAGGTGAAGTTCAGAAAAACTTCTGGATGTGCATTTTATTGGATCATTTTGCTTAGTTTATTAATCTAAATGTCAAGACTCAATAAAATAGTATTTAAAGAGAAAAGTAATACCCAACATACAGAGTTTTGTGAGAATGCTGTGCATGTAAAATATTTAGCCCAGTGTGGCCTATACCAAGGATTAAATAATAATAATAATAATATTGCTGTTATTATTAATTAAATATTAATATTAACAATTTGAAGCTAGCATAACTGGTTATGCCATATTTTTGCTGGCAATGAATTCTGGAATTATTTGAAGCTAAATGACTTGATGAAGAATGGTGAAACTACTTCTCACTCAGGCTTTTAATTCAGGTCTGAGTAACTGACTTAAATTAAGATCCATTATGTGACAGGTTCAACACAGTGGATATATTCTTCGTTCAGGTCAGAATTGTTTCACAACTGGAAATTGAATGCAATATACAGCACTAAAGGAGAAATGCACTGCTGTACACTCATTGGACAGGTCTTCTCTTGCTTGAGAGGATGAACTAATCAAATTGAAAGTTAAAAATTTTGGAAATGTAAGCTATATTCTCTAATTCAGTTTAAGTAGCAAAAAAGTCAGTAGTTTAGAACTATGTAAAATCTGTGCACATTTCTAAATGAGTTCAGAACTTAAGAGAGCTAAGGGATCAATCTGACCCATAAAAACTCTGAGGCGTTTATTTCCTACTCTGGCTATGTAACTCCACAGTGATATTTTTACTGCTCCTCAGAGTCAGCATGTGTAACACCGGACTCCTCTGGCCCTCTGAAATTGCTCCTCCCTCTTGGGTGCCCGTCACCATTTATTGCACCTAATAATTTTACTCACTATCTCTCCATTACCATCTCTCAGAATAAAACAAGCATTAAATGTGTGGATCTAATTACAAGAATTCCTAAAATGTATCCCTTCCTTTTTTTTTCATCAACACCTGATCTAGTCCTAATTATCTGACACTTAGTAGTCTGTATTTTCATTCTAGTTTGTCTCTGTGGCCCTGAATTTTTATTTTTCTGTTCAGTTCTACTCTAGCACCAGTTATCCTTCTCAAAACTCTGATTATTCCCTTTACTCCCCAATGAGAGCACATCAAGATCCAAGGTCTGTATCAGTTTTAAAAGTCTTTCATAAACTGACTTTGACTGTTTCATAAACACTCCTTGACCTTCTTCCCAACCATTAAGAACAATTTTTAACTGCCATGTTATTCAAATTTTCACATATTGATTGTATTACTCTCTCTTTTCCTGATTCATTCTTTAACTTTATTTGTAAATTTCCTCTCCTATTACATTGTGAGCCTTCAAAAACAGGGACTAAGATTTCAGCAGAGAATCTGCTCAATAAATGTCTGTTGAATTGAGCTAATGTCAGACAGTTATATAATTAAGTTAGGAGGTTTGTCTAAAACTATGCACAAACTAAACAATGTTATTTAATTTCAGGGTCAGGAAACAGGTTTCAACTTAGGACTGATGCTATTTGAATAATAGCCAAATTGAGTAATGCAATGAGAAGGATCCCAGGTTCTATCAATATTCAATTGAAAATGTGCTTTCTTAGTAATTTTTATCAGGTATGTGTGCAGAATTAGGGAGAAGGTACTCTTGCTATATAGTATCTTTCCTTGATAAAAATAACAATAATAATATTCTATAATTTTGGGCAATATAATGTTCCTGTTCACTATGTCACTTTTTAAAAATTTCTCTCAACATATGTGTATTGGATGTTCACTCTTTGCCAAACATGTTTTTTCTAGCCATGATGAATATAAAAATTGATGAAATAGAAAGGCCTAAATTGTGCTTCTAAGCTCTGGGTAAGCTTTTAATCTAACAGTAGCAGAGACAAATAACACAAAATAATCAAGGAAATGAGAAAAATAATTTCAGATAGTGGTAAATACTATGATACTACAGAGAATTTAAAACAAGGTGATATCATATAGAGGGCGTGGTATTAATTTGACAGGGCAAGTCAGGATAGACTGAGGAAATACATTTAAATTGAGCCTTGAAAGACCTCGAAGGATCCAACAATACAAGGATCTGGGGTCAGTGGATCCCAGGAGGATAGAATAAACAATGGAAAGACCTTAAGGCCAGGACAAAATTAATTTTTTGAAGAGTAGTAAGAGGGCCATTCATCTATAGGAGATGGAGTTTGTAGAATATGAAGGATCTTGGAAAAAGGTAATAATGGAGAAGTGGTTGGGTTTCAAATTAGGCAAGGCCCTGTGAGTTACAATAACCATTTGGATTTTCTTCTAAATGTGAACAAGAGGGGGTGGTTAGATAGCTAAGGTGGGTGAAAGAAAAGCGGTTTGAATTAGAATGATACCAAAAAATTTAAAAACTGTGGCTCCATAAAGAGACAGTAACTTGTAGATGGATTGCTTGGGTTTTGGTAATGTATGAGGTATAGAGTGTGGTTCAGGGAGGTGGAGTTACTGAGGCTGGGTGAGAGACATAGAAATATTAAAGATAATTCTAGATTTTTGCCTTAATGGATAGATTATGAGAGGGACAGTTTTAGTAAGGGAAATCAAGAAATCTGGCATGCCTATCAGACAAACTGGACAACCCATAGAGGCCTTTAGAGATACTGATCAGAGATAAGGGATAAGGCTGAAGTTATTGATTTGAAGTACTCTGTATATAGATGCTATTTTAAGGCATGAAATGTAATGAATTACCTGAATGATGTGTATACATAGTGGAAGAAGACCCAAAACTAGGTCTAACAATACTTAAATTATGGAAGAAGACCCAAAACTAGGTCTAACAATACTTAAATTCTTAAATGTCAACTGGAAAAATAATTTTAGTAAAAGAGACAGAGAATAGATACCCACTGAATAAGGAAGAAAACCCTGTCTCTGTGATATCATAAAATCTAACAGAACAACTATTTCTAGAATAGTGCATGGTTATCAATATCAGATATCATGGGAAGAGGAAAACTGTAATTGGAAGTTTTAAAAAGTAGATCATTGATAAACTTCATAAACACTATTCTTTGGAGTTGGGGAGATAGCATGTAATTGGTCTTTTTCAAGACAGGAATAGAAAGCCAAGAAGTGGAGGAAGTAACCATTATCAACTTTTAAGATATTTTCCTTGAAGGAGAGCAGAGAATTGTAGTACTAGCCGAAGGTGGGCGTAAGATCAAGGGAGAGGATTTTTTTTCTTTCACTTTTTTTAATGGGATAAACTAGAGCACATCGTCTGCTGATGGAATGACCCAAGAGAGAGGAAGAGGTTGTTAAGAGCAGAAAGGATGTGTTTGTAGGAATAAACCCTTTAGAAAGAGAAGAGGAGAAAGTGGCCTCTATGTAAGCAAATTATTCCATTGTAATATGAAAAAAGAAGAGATGATGAATACAGATGACATTAGGCTGGAGATTTCATTTTAGGATAAAGAGTTAAAAAAGAATATATTTCTTAAAGTTTCTGTTTTTTTCAGTGATATTACTTTTCACACACAGCTGAAGTATGAATCATCCAAAATAAAATCTTTAATTCAATTTTTATATTTGTCCTTAAGCAGCAAAACTATTATTAATAAGTAGCATTTTATTTTTGTTATAGTAAATTGTATTCTAATATTAACCTATGTGAGTTTATCTGTGAAATGAGAAAATAAGCAAAGACCAAAATATCTCCTTTGTCTCTCAAACTTTATGTGTATTTTGTAGAAAATAGTTCTAGCCACAACCTGAGACTGCCTATAATCCCTGTCCTTTTTGATGTGGACTTTTGATTTCACAGTCCTCACACAATTCCTTTTCCTAAAATCAGGAATAGAAAGTTTAAAAGCCACTATCATACAATCATATCCAAGTAAAATAATTCAAAGTAATTTATCTAATTTGTTAGATAGAAACAATATTTATACCATTTACATATGTTCAAAATAAAAAAGGTTTGAGGCCTTCAAGTATAATTGTAGTTCAGAGGAACCCAATTTGTTTATATACCTTTTGTACATAACAGTTATTTAAGAATTACCATTTCCAGCTCAGGGGCTTTGATGAGTTAAAAGTGGCTTGCATCTTTCTGTTATGCTACCCTGAACCAAAATTTAGATGGATATTTGGCAAACTACTGCCCCAAAACCGAATCCAATCTGTTGCCTGTTATATAAATAAGTTGTGTTATAATAAGACATAATAATTTGGTGACATGTTGCCTACATCTGCTTTCATGCCACAACAGTAGAATTAACTAATTATGACAGAGACCATATAGGTTTTAAGAAAAGGAAATGAAAGCTCTAAAATATGTGCTGTACTGAAAAGGGTTGCTGACCTCCATCCAGTTTAGATGACTCTGCCTTGCCCTCCTTTCGCTTTCCTATTCCTGTCCCCCTTCTCCTTCTTAGAATCTAAAGCAATGAGGAAAATATGTGACTTTGCTAAAGGTTACAAGTCAAAAGATGCCTGCCTTGAGTTGCTTATTAGAAACAGTTTAAAAATTATATAGAGGCCACTTTCTCCTCTTCTCTTTCTAAAGGGTTTATTCCTGCAAACACATCCTTTCTGCTCTTAACCTCTCCCTCTCTCTTGGGTCATTCCATATGGGTTGCTTATTGGAAACAGTTTTTAAAAATTATATAGTAGGACATACTGACTTTAAAGACCTGATGCACTACTGCAATTCAGCTCATCTATTATATTTTGTTTCTAATTACTGATTTTAAATGGCTTATCTTCCAAGTCCAACAAACATATATTTATCAAAAATTGGACCAATAGCTGATGAAAATTCAAAAAGAATACCTGCATCTGTGGCCAAAAAAATATCTCTGGAATATCTTTGATTGGTTAGATATCTTTTGAACAGGTCAATCACCAAATACTTATATAACATCAATGACATCACTCTCTGTTAAATCTGACTGCACTGAATTCCTGCAACAGTACATTGACTTTCGGGACAAGTGTTGTTTTATATTCTAATCACTATGAAACATAGGTAGACTCAAATCTGCAAACATTTACTGCTCTATGTTGCAAGCAGAGTTAGTGACTTTGAAGGTTGTTTGCATGACAAATTATGAATATTAGGAAGCATTTGTTGCTGTAAAGATAGACATTAATCTGAAAACATGTCTTAGCAAAACCATTAAAGGACATAAGTTAATTACAAAGAAAGGCAAGGATTTCTGATGGAAAATATTTAATATTTTGACCTTTTCCATTTTAAAAAATCCATTCTGAGAAGTTGAGCAACTTATGACTATGTGGGGCTTAAACAGAAAGAAACAGTAGCTTACAAATGGAACCATCACAGTAGTGAATGCTCCCTATCTTCTCATCTAATCCTGTTTTCAAGTCTATCTGTGTCTGGAATCTGAGTCTGTATTCTGCATTCTTGTAGCTCAAAGTACTGAATTCTGATACATTTTGCATATTAAAATCTCCACTTCCATTTATACTGTCTTCTTTCCAACATAAACATGTCTTCTTGCCAAGGATCCCATATCCTTGTATCACCTAGTCCTCAGTAGTATTCAGAGCTGAATCATCTGCATGAACTTGTTCTATCCTTGTGGCCAGACCACTGGCACCCTGATCATGCCTGTATAAATTGATACATTTTTTTTTAATAACCAACTGAGCCCTTTAGTTTGGAAGAGTTTCATTTTAGTTTTTCACCTATTCCATTCTATTACCTCTAGAGATTTAACTCTGCTATGTGTAAATAAGAGTTAGGGATAAAGGTGCAAGTACAGGGTAAAGGAGAAAAGGAAAAAATAAGAAAATATAGATGAATCAGAAATATTTTTATCTAGCAAGTATGAAATTATTTTAGAAACTGTTATAATCCAAACTTTTCTAATGTCAAAATAAAGATTCACTTAAACCACAATTTTAAACATTTGATGTTGCCTCCAAACAGGTCCAGTAGTGTCTTTAAGACAAGATAAATTTGAAAACTAAATATTTCTGAAAGGAATAGGAGGAGCTAATCTGAGAATTACTTTTCTATCATGCTGAAGTGTCCAGATCCTAATTCCAAGCTGGAAGGGGGAGGGATTTTTCCCACAACCAAGCAGTTCACCAGACACTGAATATCCTACATTTCAATTCAATTCTAAGAATCCTACAATTCAATTCAAGCTGGAGATGCAGTCAGATCCCACAGGTTAAGGATTCAGTCCTACACAAGACTGCCCACCACCACCCTCACTTAAGATACCAGTGAAGTGAGTACACAAACTGAAGTGAAATGACCTCACTTCAGACACCTCATTTTACAAACCTTCACTATTACCTGTACCTGACTGACTAGCTACAAAGTGGAGGTTCCAAAGACCCCCTCCAACTTAGGATGCCACTAGCAATTCCAGGGTGTTAGCTATAAATCAGAGGTTCACAATACCTCCTCCTCAGGTTCAGTAAACTTGCTAGAGTGGTTCACAGAACTCAGGGAAACATTTTGCTTACTAGATTACTGGTTTATTGTAAAAGGATGTAACTCAGGAACAGACAGATGGAAGAGATGCATAGAGCAAGGAATGAAGAAAGACATGGAGCTTGCATGTCTTCTGGGAGCACACTGCTCTCCCCAAATGTCCATGTGTTCTCCACCTAGAAGCTCTCCAAACCCTGTCCTTTGTGTCTTTACGGAGACTTGTTACACAGCTATGACTGATTAAGTCATTGGCAGTTGAACTCCATCTCCACCCCCTCTCTCCTGCCCAGAGGTGGGGCCTGGGAGCAAGAGTGAAATTCCCAGACTTCTGAGGACATGCTTGGTTCTCCTGGCCACCAGCCCTAGATACTCAGGTTACCTGGGGAATGCCAGAGTCCTCTCCTTAACTTAACAAAGGATAACTTTGTTACTCTTTTCACAGGCAATTCAAAGCATGGTAGGAACTGAAAGCCAGGAAACAAGGAGTGAGACCCAATACATGTAAGAAATACATTTTGGTCATCTGAATGACCTGTTGATAAAATTCAACCAATTAGATTTGAAGATCTAATTGGCTTTATTAAATGATTCATAAACTGAGCAGCAGCCTACTTAGGGAGTAGAGGGGAATTCTGTGAAGCTGCAGTAAAAGAAGGTTTTTAAAGGCAGAGAGCATAAACAAAAAGGAATTTAGTCATGAGGAATGCATTGTTTAGGCAAGGTTGCCCACACAAGGGGTTGCCATTAGGAAATTCTAGTTTGGCTGCATGAAGGTTACATCCCTGCAGGGAGGGGCTGAGGGCTTTAACCTGCAGTTAGGTTAGGTGTCAAATCTTGGTTAACTAATATAGAGGCCTTAACTTTAAGTGACTCCGTTATAGACCTGTGATTCTTCTTTTTAGCAAACCAAATACGTATTTCTTATAAATCACAATGTCATAATGTCATCACTGATTATACTGACTTTGCATATTTTTCTTTCATGTAAGTCAAACCATGGTGGGCTCTGGCAACTTTGGAGTAGTAATAAAATGACTAGGGTACCTGAATTAACAGGCCTGAATCTAAAGAAAATATTCTTAAGGCAAATTCCAAACTCTTTTGTCTGGTACCTAAAGAAAAATTCTATGATAATTGAAAGGCTTGTAGAACATTATTCTACAAGATCAAATTCTTCTTCAAGTAAATCTCTATCACATTATTTCTACCATTAAAACCAATAAAAATATTATCAGCTTTATAATTTGAGGAAAATAATAAAAGTTTAAAAGTACAGTTTTGTCTTTAGAACATGTGGGAATTTTAATATTAAAGAATAAATATGGAAAGGAACAAAATAACAGATCATATACTCTATGTGTAGAGAAAACTTAAAAATGTAATCAACAAAAACTTAAAGTCAAGATTCTGTAAATCAATGTAAAATATAGTAAGTTTTACTTCACCTATGATTGTTCTGTAACATTGTGCTGAGGAGCAGGATTGCAATAATTTTACAAAACTTGGAGGAGATTCTGTTTTAAGACAGGAGTGGCAGCAATTCCAATCAGATAATCTGGAGCCAGGTCTGATATGGAACAAAGGCACACTGAGTTGATCAGCAGAAATGAGGAACAACACAGAACAAAGAAGTATATAAACACCCTAAACGGAAGGGCTCTAGAAAGGGGCTTGCAGATTTTAAATTTGATTTCTATCCATGATATTAATTTCACATTTTTATTGTTTATAATCTCTGGATTCTGTTTTATAACTATAATTCCATGAGCCAACCCTTCCCTATAGGTTGATTCTAAACCTAAAACATTGAGTATTACTCTATTACGATATTTTTAAATATTCTGTACAGAAGCAAATATTGAGACTGGATCAATAGAGAAGGAGCTGTAATCATATGTCATTCAATCTGTGCTGCTATAAGGAAAAAATCCCAAACAATGTGAGTAGGATTATTTCTTCTTATACTATGTCAACTGCTCAAAGTAACACCATGTTTTAGTTTGTTTCACATTATGATCCCAATATTGTAGAGAAGCACTGTCATTTTTCTTAAGTTTCATTTGAATTGTTATGAAAATAATCTTTTCTCTTAAACTTATAATCAATATGTTTCAGGTTTTTGAATTTACTTTTTCATTAAAGTACAACACATATCAGTAAAGTGCATAAACACTGTTTACAGTGGTGAATTTTAACCACTTCTCAGATTTTTATTATATCTTGATCAGCCTCTGTTTTTCAAGGTCCACTTTTAAAATTCCACTAAATCTCTCATCTTTTCTTTCATGTTTCCTGTGAGTATGACTCTATGTATTTTGAGAAGTTCCTGTCTCCTAGCTCCCATATTTTGTAGTATTTTTATGTCAGATCATTACAATCTTATAATTTTTAATTTTCAAAAATGCTTTCATGACATCCATTGGCAACTTTGCATAGCATATTTTATAAAGTCCATAATTCATGTATCAATATATATTTATACATTTTACTTTTTTCTTGCTTATTATATTATTTACATTTTCTCTAGAATTAGTTTTCCAAATTGGTCTTTATTTTGTTGTGACAAGTGTTAAAACTGGATGAACTTAAGATCATATGCCCAAATCTAGGAGTTGTTCACTTTAAGCTCATTTGATTTTATAGACTCAATGTTGACATTCATTAAATGTCTTGGACAACAGATAAACTATATCCAGACAAATTACTCAGACCTAGGACATGGAATATTTAATTCTGATATTAAGAGAGTAGATGTTTATTGGATGAGAACATAAGATAATTATATAGTATGTATAGATCATAGTATGTATAAATAACTCAGATTTCAAATTCTATATTGCTAAATATTTTCACAAAAATTTTTATATCCCTTACTTTAATTTACATTTCTAAGTTTTACCTTTTTACTGCTGGAACAAACTGATATTTCAAGCTCATCCTATACTTGTGTCATTCAAGCTCTGGAATCAGCTCTTATTGCTTTTATTGGATAATAGTGTTTAAGAATAAAAATTTAGATGTTATTGTGCTAATTACTACTGGAATGCAGCGATCAAAGCTAGAATATGTACATATGTATATATATTCATCCACAAAAACACACATACATATCTGTATTGGTCTCTAGCTCTACATTCAGATAAAGAAGTAGATCTGACTTTATTTATACAGCTATCATATAATGGTCTTTATTTACATATTAAAAACTGGGAATAAATAAAAACTTTATTTGTATATAAAAAACATAAATACCTCTAATTCCAATCGAGAAATGCAGGGTTTATTTCTTATCTTCTCCCAACCTTATTTTTTACTCTGTGTTTGACAATGAGAAACCTAACTCACATTATCCTATCCCTCTATATTTACTAATTTGTTCAGTCGCCCTGGATGTAATCAATCTTTCAAACTTGCAACCTGTTTCTTTGGCCTCCTGCCAAACACACTAGCCAAGTGGCTGCCTCCAGCATTTTAGCCTTGCTGAACACAACAATGTGCCAGGAAAATCCTTGACCAGGGACTCAGAGAACATGCCAGTCACACTAGACTATTGGTCAAGCTCAAGTATTCTGAGCATGCTAGTTGCCTGGGACAAATCTTTAGTCTTAGCACCCCAATGGACAAATCCTCAACCCTGGCCCCACCACAGCCAGAAACTTGGCCCAGGCAAAGTGGAAAAGGAAACAAGAAAGAAGGTTTGCCTCATATGTATTCTTATTGCCCTTTTGCTATAGAATATATGCTACATAAGACTTGAGAATTTATGATATTTTTCTGACTGTAACTTGTATGTTTCTGACACATATATATATAACAAATATATTCACACCTTCATTGTTGAATGGATGAATGAACAAACTACTTGGTTTATTTATACATTACTTTCTAGAACTTCATGTTTTTTTTCTTTATGTATGTATGCATTCAAGTATATATGTAAAGATACACTTATCTATAAGATGATACAAATTAACTAAAATTTGTCTTTACATCCCAAATAACTATTCCAAAATTCTTGAAATAAGTGAAATAAGTAGATGGATTTGTTTATGTTTGGGTTTGCATTTAATCTTATTTCCTATTCCCTGGGAATCCACTGTATTAGGCATAATTTGACCCAGTTTCAACTAATACTGAAGAAAAATGAAAGAGCAAAAACCTTACTGAGTAAAGAGATCCATTAAAACATTGCCATCCATGGAAAGTTAATTACCATGTTCATATCTGACATTAAGAATATGTGACATCAGGGATTTCATTCTTAGGTCAAAATGGCATGAAGAACCATCTCTAAATCTGTACACAGTATCACTTATAAAACATTAATAATTGTGGAAATAATGATATATCATATATGCAGAGTACTTTATATAAATTAAGGTTATTTCAACTAAGTTGTATTACATTTTTATCCTCACAAAACACCCACAGGTTTGTAATCACAGTTTACAGATCAGGCAACTGAGGATGAGAAAAACAAGGCTATTAGCCTAAATCCAAGATGGTAGTAAATATTGTACCCAAAAGGAGGATTTTTGTCTTCTATATAAGATAAATACAAATTTCCACCTCTTTCCTATTGAGGATTGGACTGTGTTGATATGCTTGACAGAGTTATTTGATCTTTATATCTGACTAACGTCATTAAGATACGTGCCATCAGTTAGGCTCGTTTGTGCTCTCCAGAGTGCCCTAATTGGAAACTCTCTCATGGTACATTTCAAAAGACAAGTCTGTTGTTGATTGACTGAGATCCCAGTCTTCAAGATAGACAAAAAGTATCAATTTATTCCATGTTGTGGTTCACCGATGATGAATTTTCTTAGCATCTGTTTGGATGTTTGGTTAAAATATCCATCAGGCCATCTGTTTCTAGCCGAGAGGGAGTTTTCTGCACAGGAGGAATTTTGAAAAGCTTGCATGCCTCATTTAACAGAGTAGACATAGAATTGGAGCCCTAAGTTGTTGAATTTTCTGAGAATAAGCACCCTGAGTGATTAACAACATTAATCAATTTATAGTACATCCTGTGTAAATCTAAGTGTTTACATGACTGCTATAGACATAGGACAAAGTTATGCAAATTATGTGAACGATCACAATTAAGAGGCAGGACATAGTTAACAGGCCATCATGCCTTCTTAGTTATGACATCTTGAATTTAAATCATATTAGAGGAAGTTGGCTATCTGAGTCTCTGCTCCTTCACCTTTAAGTTGCTTTCTTAGAATAGGCTATTATAGTATATTGCATAGTATGTTTCCATCAGATTTACTTCCTTTCTTACATGTTAGTCTTTTCTGGTCCACGTGTAAAGCTTCCTTAATACAGGTGAAATACTTTCACTCTCTTCATCAGAGAATTTAAGTAACCAGTTCTAATTCTGTATCTTCTCTCAATTTCCCACTAAGTTTTTGATATTGGAAAAGTTATTTGGTATCTTGATGTTTCAATTCACTTAACTATAAAATGATGATAATTATAATTAATTCACAATAATTATAGGGATTAAGTGACATAGTCAAATTGGATTTATCTCAAGAATGCAAGATAGGTGTTTAACACCGAAATATCAATCAATGTGTTTCAACACAATGTTGAAATAAAGAACAAAGTATGAAACTCTAAAAAAGGTGTTAAAATATTTTTTGATGAACTTTAACTACTCATGAAGAAAATTCTCAAAAAAGAATACTACTACTTGGAGACTCTCAGTTTATAAAGGGGAATCTGTAAATAACTCAGTTCACATTTTACATTTTACTTAATAATGAAATATGAACACCCCACCCTCATGATCACCACCACCACCAAAGGATTGGATATGAAACAAGGTTTCTGTTCTCTCCAAGGTGAGATTGTAGCAGAGGCCCTAACAATATAATTTAGAGAAGAATGAATAAAAAGCATAGGAAAATGAAAAACAGAAGTCTGCCTCATTTACAGAATACAGTTGTATATCTAGAAAATCCAAGGGATTCTTTAAAACATACCCTAGATGTAATAACTGAATTTAAAAATTATTCATCATAAACAAAAAGAGCAATTTTATTTTTATCTACTATTAGCATCAAATGGAAAATGAAACATTGAAAAAATAACAATAGCAACAAAACCACAAAATGCTTAAGAATAAATTTATGGAGGACTTATGATACATCTACATAGATAGCTACACAGGATATTGGTGAACAATTACAGAAGGCATAAAAAAAAAGACTACACTAATTAGAGGGAAAACAACATATATATTCTTCCCAATTTGTGTGGCTTGTTTTCTCATTTTCTGAATGGTGTCTTTTATGAGCAATGTTTTGAAGTTTGATAAATATAATTTTTCAGTTTTCCTTTGAAAGTTAATGCTTTCTTGGCTTAAAAAATTTTTGCTTACCCCAAAGTTATGAAGGTTTTCTTCTGCTTCTTTCTGTAAGCTATGTATATATATGTGTGTGTGTGTGTGATAATTCCCGAAACTCTCTCTATATATATAAAATTTCTATAGGCTGTATATTCATATATAAATAATTATCAGAATATATAAAGAATTCACACAAATCAATTTTATGGCATAAATCTAATAAATATGAACAAGGAACTTTAAAGACACTTCACAAAAGAATATCTACAAATAGTGAAGGGTGAAGCAACTGGAGCTTTCTCATAATGTATTATTGGTAAGGTAGGTAACATTTTATTACTGTTTTGGAAGAAGTTTTAACAGTTCTTTGTAAAGTTAAGCAGAAACCTAACATATGTCCTAGAAATTCTTGTCCAGGATATTTACCCAAATGAAATGTAAATATATGTCAACAAAATGGCTTATAGGAGAATGTTTATAGCAACTTTATTCGTAATAGTGATAAGGAAAATATTCAACACAGCTGTCAAGGGAACCGCTTTTTTCCCCCAGTTGGCAAAGCACCCCCAGCTCCCTCCTCCTCCTCTGGGCTCCTCTTTTGCCCTGTGCTTGCTGAAATGCCACATATCAAAATATTATAAATTGCTCCCCTTGTTTGTGCTCTCGGGGCTCAGACCTTGGGAGATTACTCTCCTCTGGGCCCGCCAGTGTAAAATAAACCTCAAAACTTTAAGACCTCTGAGTGCCGCTTGGTTTCTACATCAGTGATCCAGTCCAGATTTCTCCAGTATTTTCTGTAACAATAGCATAAAACCATAATGAAATTGAATGCTTATCAATACAAAAAAATTTACTAGAACCACGCAGTAAAAACATAAATGAAGTACTGATATGTGCTAGACAAAAATGAAAAAGAAATAATTATGTTAAAATAGGATTTAATTGATTAAATTTCAGACTATTTTTAAATATTTATTACATACCATATTTTTTAGGAAAAAATGTACCTGGACTTTCATTGTTCAAGTGTCATAATTTCCAGAACGTTTATCTTTCATATCAGTATCTCCTGGATGATCGTGCTTTAACAGTCTTCTTAAAATGCCATCCCATTGAAAACAAATTACTCTAGGCACAGTCTGACCCAAACAGAAGAAAGAAACCATCACTTCCTCTTTCCAGATATAGTATTTCTAAGAGTTAAATATTATATTGTATTATCTTTTGTTTGGTAATTTTATCAAACTGTACACTTATTTTGGTTTTCAGCTTTTAAGTTTTCTAATCAACATTCATGAATCTCAGCAGAATAAATACTTGTTTTAGTCTACAAAGTCTTAATTTTGAGGACCAAAGTCCAAAATTATCCCATAAACTAAGAGTTGGAAAATAATGTTTAAATATATTCAAGCCAGCTTTCCTGCCCTAGGATTGTATAGTATCGTGGAAACCAGGGTACAAAAGATGGTTGGAAATGAAACAAGCAATCTGGAGCCTGACAGTGGTCTGAGAAGGCCTCTATCTAAGCTCATGCCAGTTGCTCCAATTAAGGAACTCAAGAAAAGTTTGAAGTTCTGGCATAGAAAATAGTTATATTCCACTTTTCATCTTGAAATTTTAGTGCTGTCAGCCTCATAGGTAACCCTGGCATTACCAAAGCAATGTATCAGTCAACTAATAATTTCCTGCATTAGCTTCCACTAATGGAGAAAGTAGGAAACAGCTTCAGGGAGTCTCCATGGACAATGAAAAATTCAGGAAAATAGTATTCCCAGTTCTTTAGAAGAGATAGGGATGTTAGAAAAACTGAACAAGCTCTTAGATCCTTAAATGGTGTCATGGTCTTGGTGAGAGAACACAGGAGAAAAGTACAGCCTGGTCACTGTAAGAAAGACCAGCACAGAAGATGATGGTACCCAAAGGTCTGGGGAGATCCTATTTCTTGGTAGATGTCACATATTAGGGAGGAAAATTTTCCTCTTCCCTTCAGATGTCTTTTAGCTGGTCTAAGAATTAAACTGACACAAGACACGTTAAGAGGAGAAGAGAAAAGTTTAATTATTTGTGCACGGACCAATGAAACTGAGCCTAAAGAAATGACCAAGGCAAGTCATCTATACTTTTCAGTCAAAAAGAAAAAATGTTGGGGAGCTTCAATTAGTAAGGAATTCAAACCAGAATTAGAGGTGGGGTAGTGAATTAGTGAAAAGTAGCAAGGTTGGTTCCCATAGCCTTCCGGGCTCTGAATTCCTTTCTCCAGTGATAAGGATGTCTCTTTACCTACTGGTGTAGGGAGGGTACCTTTCTCATGGGAGATTTATTTCCTCTTTCTGGAGACAAAGAGGGGATCACAGTTGTCTTTTTGTATTGGTCCTTTCTTAAATAAATTTTAATTCAAAACTCCATTTGCCAAAGTGGCACATTTTGGGGCACCCTGCCCTTAGCCCTACAAACTCTAGGACTTGTAGATGGTAGATGCCATACTACAGAATACAGAAATACTTCATCTTCCCACAATGTTATTATAATGCTGTGAAAGCTCCTCAGATCTTAGACATATGCTTCAAAGGAGAGAAGAAAGGGCTTGGTGGAAATTCTCAGTTGGATAAATTTAAGTATAAAACACTGAGGTAACACATTTTACTTGGTGTAGCTACAAGAAGCTTTCTGTATTGAGCAAGATAGTAGAGACAAGGTATAATTGAAATTTATTTATAAAATAATAGCTTAGGTTTTTATGCACCTGCTTTTCCCATTTTTTGTTTGTTTCTGACATTGTATCTATTTCCTTTGGTATTCATTGTTTATCCCTTTGAGGATTTGGAATTCTACTGAACTCTTTGAGCTTCAGTTTCCTTTTCTGTAAAATGGGAATAACAAAACCTAGCTCAAATTAGGAAAAATATTATTTAAGACAGATTAAGCAAGTTTTAAATTTGGTGAAAAACAACATCTACATCTCAGTGACCTGGTTTTAAAAAACCATATCTCTTGTTCAACACCATATTACACTTTGGTTAGCAGGCATGTATGGATGACTGAGGGGTCTGTCGTCTTTCAGGTTCATCATATGAAATACAGGTAGAGATTTCTCATTCTTTTTTGTGTGTTCCAGTCTAACATGGCACATGCTATTTCTGCTTACAGCCTATTGGCCAGAATTGGTCTTACAGCTCTCACAGACTGCTAGGGGAGTGGGACGGGTAGGCTCTGTGTGCCTGGAAGGAGAGTGAACCAAATATAAGGCACACAAATAATTCCTACCATATGAAATAATGCACACACAAAGGTGTAGTACTCTGCCTGCCACAAACACTCTCAGGAAAGTATAGCTATTTATTTATTTTTAATTCCGGAATTTATAAATTGTATTAGTATTCTTCATTCCATTTAAGACATGTTGGACTTTGAAAGGCAGCATGGTACACACTAAAGCTGTGGATTCAAAGTAGGTCTGAGTTCTAGTCTTAGATTTGCAGTTACCTTTTTGACTCTAGAAAAGTTACATGATGTTCTTGCATTGTATTTTTCAATTAATCACATTTTATTAAACATGCTCCCACAAAGTTTCTTCTAGTATAAGATTATCTGAAGGTTATCTTTGACTGTGTATCTTTGAAGACTGACTACACCTACCATCCAGTAGCCCAAAGTTCAGCAAGTAAATTTTGTTTTTTAATTTATCCTCCACTAACAGCATCACACTTACCATTTAAATCTGGACCAAAAGTTGTACAAAGAAGATATTAAAATACTGTTCAATATGAACCCTGAAATCTGTAAGAGAAGGACAGGTCATCAAAGAGGTCATTGTTAGCTAGAAGACAGGCAATGGACATTTATAATTAAAAAAGAGGATCAGTTATCCCCCAAAATTTAAAATGTTCTTTCAGATAAAGAAATATAATTTTATTATTAAACTCACTTCAATTTTACCCTCCACCTTAAAACTCAAATTCAGTGGATTGTCTGATTTTGCCTTTAGGCGAGGGATGGTATTCAGAGCACAGTCCAGGTAAAAGAACGGCAGTCTTTCCTTCTGAAGAATTTATGTGGCCAACCTTAGACCCAGAAATCTCCTAGGAAAGAGCCTTCTGGGAGAAACCATTGTCCAGTAGAAGGCAAGATAAAGTCAAAATCTCTTTTCATTTCATTAGACTTGGCCCTTACTTACAGGTTTGGAGAAATTATTTAATATTTCAAGTTTTCATTGCAGATGGATCCCTGAATCATAGCTAGGAAATGAGAAATGACAATGGAATGAGAAAATCCATATTCAATATTAATTATACTATATTTTATGTTTTATATACAGTGAGTATTTAGAGTATTTTGGTCTCAGTTTCTACATGAAGTAAAATGACTTAATAAGGTTCTAATATTGTTGGTGACGTTAGAATGCAAAGACTATGTAAACTTAAAAAAAACCACTGTACAATTTAGGATTTTATTTTCCTCCTGACATTCAGCTTAGGGCCTGATACAAAATATTGATCGATACATGGTGTCTTGAGTAAATAGACATGTAAAAAATGATGGTTAATGCTTTTGGAAGCAAATTATGGATTTGAGGATACTGGGAGAGTCAGTCTATTTCGATTTCAGGTCCGCTATATGGAAAACCTGCTTTACTACACCAGGGGCTTATTCTTGTGTAAACTTACATGAGAGATAATTTTGTTTGACCTCAATGATGTTCCAATAAAGTTATGAGATGATGTTTAAGGTGATTAATTACATTTAAATGTATAATGTTTAGTCTAAATTCAGGTACATTTACCTTCTACAGAATTCATACTTACACAAATACTCCCATTAATGTCCCTTAAGTGATATGTAAAATGTGGTCTATATTCTTTATTCAGGGCCTGAAACTATGTTTAAGTTATGTGCTAGTTCATGTTGAAGTGGAGGGAAAGAAAGATGAAAAATAAAGTATAAACTGATGAAGATATGAAGTTAAAAAACTGATAGATGTGTAAGAAAATGAGTTCATGTTAGCAAGATTTTTTGCCTGATGTTTCATTCCTGCTTCCCTAGTGACTGAATTAATGTCAGGCACATAGAAGTGACTCAAATGTTGTTAATGATGAAATGAGTGATGAGAATGAGGAAATTAATTGAATAGAAGAGTATAGAAAAATGCAATGTGAAAAGGAAGATAATAAAGAAAAAATGAAGAGAAGGACTAGGAAATAAAGAATGAACTAAGGCAATCAGCGGCCTGTGGTGAGAAATAACATGAGGGGAAAAATTCAGACAATTTCTCTGCAGTCTAGAAGGAAGGAGGGGCGGATAATGAAACCAAAGGAGGCCCCCCTTTTGGCTCTGTTACAATCATTCTAACATCTAAAGCCTTCCAAGGATTGGATGGCTACCTCAGGAAGTGGAGAGTTCTCAGTCACCAGAGGTTTGTGACAGTATCAGATGCATGTTGTGAAAGGAATTCAAGGGCCAGATCAGTGCCCTTGAGTTTGGGGTATAGGTGAGTCAGAGCCTGCTCTGAATTCAGGTGCCCTGTGTAGTAAATGAATAAAATGATACTAAGATTTTCATATTATGACATTCAATTATTCTTTAAGAATGGAATATGGAAAGTTTATAGTGTATTGTGAGTTAGTCAGAAAAAATGAAGGATAGACTCAGTTACAATTTCCTTTTTCACCTATCTCTCAAGGATAAGAAAGCAAGGCACAGACAGATCTAACTTATCCACAAAGGAATTTGCCATCCTCTAGCTTGTTTAAACTAAATTGTGGTGTTTGTAATAAAACATTAAGTAGATCTTTGTCACTAATAATAATTTTATTGTGTTAATTCCTCAAATATTATATCACTTCCCCTATTATTTTATAAACAGAATGAGTTATTTGAAAACCAGATATTTTATATTACAGAATAACATTAAATGATAAAAATATTCATTTTGTAATAAAGGGATAAATATGTTGGTTATTTAATTCAAGAATCTAAATATTCACTCTAAAGGCATTCTTATGTAGTTTTATCATTTTCAAAGATGAAAAAATGAAATATTAATCAAAGTATCATCCTCTTTTATTACAGTTTAAGAAATATAGCCATACATCCTCCTTCCTTGCCTCGAGGGAGTATATTACTAAAAGCAACCTGCTTCAATTATAAATCAAGGGGCAAATATCGCGCTGCACTGCAATGCTTAACACAATTTTAGGTTTAAGAAAGGAACATAGATTAAAATTTACATATTAATTAGCATACAAAGTATGGATGACACTGAGATGATGGCTTTTTTGTAGAAAGTAATTTTAAATGTCATAAAAAGTAAACAATATACCCACAGAAAATAGCCAGCTTCAAATTAAAATACATATGAGGATATATAGAGAGACTATAGCACAAAATAATATAACAAAAGTTTGCTTGAAATTAGGGGAATTTTTTGTATCAAAATATAAGTTTAATGAAACAAAATAAAAATGGCAAATTCAATGAAATATCCAGTCTCAATGTATATCATCATATAAAAGAAAACATAAAGGTCTTTTTGCTTTATGTATTGTCCATGCCCTGGCTCCAAAGCCTAGTATGTCTAGTAGAGAGAAAAAAAAAGGAAACATTTCACAGGAACATAGTATACATTTATGTAACCTTACCTTCAATGTTATGTTTAATCTGTGTTTGTCTTCTCTATAATAGTCATCAAAGTTACTTCTTCCTTCCTTCTTCATCATTTATACTTCTCAGGCTACGCGTTTTGGCCTGAACCACATAGGAGAGTGAAACACACAAATGTTAATTGTGCTTTTAGAAACCAAAGAATATGCTTTGTACTTCATTTAGATCATATCTAACCATTTCTCTATATTTATTCAATGAGTACCAGAGCTAAAAGTCACAGAGAGGAAGCAGGAAGTAGAGACCAGCAGGATCTGTATTGTCCATGGTAGAGATCTTGAAGTGAGAGCAGAGTCAGCAAGAATTCTGACTGAAGTAGATTCTGGAAATGGAATATTTTTATATCATTTTCCCAGTAAATTTTTCATACAATCAAGAAATTTGAGAGGAAAGGATCTAGAAGTCCAGCAGATAGACCTATGGGTTAGATAAATGTCTGCTAAACAAAAGGAAAGAGCTACTGTTCCCTTTAAGTTTTTGAGGGATTTTATTCAATACCCAAGTAATAAGATAGTAGAAGCATGGCCAATCTACATGCCCTACCTTTTCATTTACCGCTTAGTACAGAAAAAATTCAGTATCGACCCCAAGTGTATAATGTTTCAACAGAAGAGAGAAAGGCCATTGCTCAGACAACCCTGAAGAAGAACATACCTCTAAATACCTCTGAAGAATGATTAACTACAGGAGATAGAAGACATGTTTACACATGGTTTGACATCCTTAACAGGATGCAACAAATACTCAGCCCCCGGAAAAGAAAGATGAAAGGCATGAGGATAAAACAGGAGGACATAAAAGGAAAATAGCATAAAATGTCAGGAATAGTTGAGGTGAAATGGAACCAGGTGAGATTAAAATACTTTAGATGAAAATAAAATTGCAGTAACAAAACTAAAATGCAATATTGAAGGATTTCGACAGAGACAAATATCAAAAGTCAACTATCAAAGACAAATATCAAGATGATTTGTAAATCTCTCACTACTATAGTTGAAAATAAAAATGAATGCAGTGATGTTGAAATATATGAAAAACGGAATGGAGATACTCTAAATTATTTCAGGTACTATTCTGTCACCTGGAGATATAAAAGTAAACAAGAAGGAACAGGTTCCATTTTTACTATCACATGGTAATATTGTTTTATTTATGATTACAGAACAAATAAACTTACTCTAAAAATTTTAATAGTACATAAAAATGTAAATTTCACCCATGAACTTTGTAGTTTAAGAGAATGTCTCTTTATCTAAAACAATAGATTTATCATTTTGGATACATTTATCTTTGGTCTACAAATAAATGTAATAAATAGGTGATGATGATATAGAGAGAAATGCATTAGCAGATTCAACATAAATTGGGGATGAATGTGAATATTTGTCATGTTTTGATCCATCTAGCTCCCTTCCTATATTTGGGAAATTCTTAGTTTGAGTCATATCTCCAAGATAAATACCTTAACTTAGCATCCTCTATAATAACTAGGACATAGGAATACAACTGGAAATTCTAGAAGATCCTCATTTGGGAGACTTCAAATTGAAAGTGACTAATGGAGACTTCTGGTTGTTACTTCCAGTAATATGAGACTAGATAATCAAGTCCAACCCTCGTAATGAAGATAACTTGGAAAGCTGAACTATCTATGTACTTAAGGGAATCAAAGGGCTAAGAACATAATTAAAAATTATGAGAGAAGAAGAAATGTTAGAGTGGGAAAACCTGGAGTTAGGGGTTTTATTTTTGCTGATTCCTAAAGAAGTACATTGAAAAACAGATTTTGAGAACTACAGAGAAAAGGAGGTGAAAACTGCATTTCAGTATATGTGGTAGGTAGAATAACAGTTGCCTAAAGATGTTAACACTCTAATCCATGAAACCTGTGAATATATTACACGATAAAATGGATTTTGCAGACATAATTCATATTAAGGACCATGAAGTGGGGAGATTATCCTGGATTATCCAGGTGGGTTCAATCTTGATTGGACATTCTCATTTTATATCGATGATTTCCCTTTTACAAATAAATATTTCACAGGTACTTATGTAGATTAATATTTGATATTCACTAATAAGTCTTCTGTTATTAAGTGTTCTGTTGTTAAATTAGCTTTCTCACATACATTAACATCTAATAAGATGTTCCCTCCTCTATATCTCTAGTTCTGCCTCTTCTCTTTTCATGTATAGTATGTTAATTGGGCTTAATAAATATTTGATTATTTTATTGATCCTTTCCTCTATTGGAATTCACCCGTCTATTTTTTCTTATGTTATTTGTTGTTCTTTCTCAAGTATCCAGAATTAAATATTAAGTTTTATATTTAATTCTTTCTTTCTTAATATTGGAAACACTTAGATCATTAGCTTTCCCTCTGAGTATAATGGGTCTACATGCTGTTTGATAATCAATGATCATGTTGTCTTTAAGTATAATGTAAAGTGTAATCTCTTAGACCCTAGAGTTGTTTAGGACTTTTTTAATGACAATGTTTTTTACTTTCTTTCCTTTTATTATTAATTTGTTTTGAATTACTGAGGATTTTTTCAGTGCTTACTACAATTTTATAAACATTTTATTATTTGAAAAAAAAAAGTCTTTTTATAGGGTGTCATGAATTCAAAATCAGTTTTCATAGTTAAAATGAAACACATGTGCTGTTACAATGCTTAAGGAATTGTAGTCATACCACACATTGTTCATAGAATATTAGACATACATGATAACACTTGATGAAATTTATAATAGTGCTTATTAATGAAGATTAATAGCTTAGAAGACTTTTCATGTGAAGATGGTAATGAGTGAGACAAGATTTACAAACAAATTGTATACTTGGTCAATTATCTCTACGTGGGACTTTCCATCCTAAGGCTTGCTCTCACTGTACTAAATAATTGAACACATTTTCTAAATTTAAAAACAGGATGCATTATTTTGAAGATAAAATTAATTTGTTAATAAGATAGATCATTTCCAAACTCTTGAGTAAGCAGTTAGTCAGTGACCTTCACTCATCCATGGATCCTGACCATTCTTCTAACTCACTCATTTACAATATTAATCCAACATCATGTCCCCAAAGGTGTTACAGATACCTGCTGCTAAGAGTCTCAGGCAATGGCAGTCCATTAGAGATGCGTTCTAGAAATATTCTGGAAAGTATTTCATGAATATGTGTTTTTCTTCTGGCCTATTACCCAAGAATAGTATAAACTGACCTATTCTTTGCAAATTTGAGTGTTTCTTACATGGCATGCACTTATCTAGGCACTGAGGACATAAATGTGAGTAACAACAAATAACCTAGGGAAGTATACAAAAAAAATAGTTATTCAAGAAAATGCAAAACTGGGACCATCAAACTGAGTAAAAAACAGATATACATTGGTATGGGAGTCTAAAGAAAAAGGGATCCAACCTAGCTAGGGAAGACTTGGAATACATTAAAGAGAAAGAAATGGTTTAGCTAAGTTCTAAGGATGAGAAGGACTTAACCTTACAGACATGAGGGGGAAGGTTTACTAGGTAGATAAGATTTCATATGCAAAACACTACCAAGATAGAGTCATTGAAATGAGAAATACAACCTTGGAGGTTATCGTGGAAAGAATGATAGGAAATATTAAAACACTGCAAAATAACTAAACAATGGAATATTATATGTAAACAAACAAAATAAACATATCTTCTTTAAGTTTTAATGGCTGTAAGTGTTAAAGACATCACCACACTTCTATTAAGAAGAAAAAAACCAGAAATACCAAGACAATCATATTGAGGTGTTTTTAAAATTTTCCCAGATGATTTCTGCATGTAAGTCTGATGGAGTCACTTATAGTAGATCAACAGCCATGCCAAGAGTAATGAGATAAAGAAAGAGACAGAGAAAGGAAAGGAAAAGAAAAAACACATATTTTAAGGAATTATAAATCTCTCCCTGAAGCTGGGATTGAAATGAAAGGAAGCTGCTGAGGTGAGCGCAACTTTGAACATTCTACTTTTCACAAGGCATCTGATAATACTTGCTTGAGCATACGAGGCAGAAAAGAGACAATGAGTGGAGGGAAGAAGAAGACAAGCCAGCAGAAGACACTTCTAATACTAGAAAGACAAAAAATGGACCTTGTGAATGGCCAAAATATCCAGGATTTGAGCAAGGAGAAGTAGACCCAGCCACTAACAGTGATTTTTCCCATTAGATATTGATTAGCCTGTACAATGCAAGAGGATAAGAAGTCATGCCAAATACATGCGTAAAGCAGAACAGGCTTATTGATAGTCCCCAAATCCCAGAAGGTAAAAAATGGACTCCAAGTACTATCATCACAGAAAATCTTCTGAAAACACAGAAGACTCTCAAACAGGATCTCTAGTGGCCTCTCCCCTGGGGACATGCATAAACAAAAATGAAATGAGCCTTATGAAGATAAAAACCAGCCTGGAGTTAATTCAGTCTTTGAATGCTTTGAGGTCATATGTCACCCCATGGCCTATCAAGAATAGACTAAGAACTCTATTTTAATACAACAATGTCTGACACAACAATAAATTAATGACACATACAAAAGCAGGACATACAGAAAAATCTTAGACTCAACACACACGATGGAAGAAAAACCATATTCAATCCATATTTTGGAGTTATCAGATACAACTTTACAGAACCTCAAATAATATGTAAAAATATAGGCAAACAAGATGGATAATTTAACCATAGACATGGATGTGCATAATGTGTACATTAAAATTATGCGGAGGGGAACCCTCCTGCACTTCTGGTGGGAATGTAAACTAGTTGAACCATTGTGGAAAGCTGTATGGAGGTTCCTCAAAAAACTCAAAATAGAAATACCATTTGACCCAGGAATTCCACTCCTAGGAATTTACCCTAAGAATGCAGCAGCCCTGTTTGAAAAAGACAGATGCACCCCTATGTTTATCGCAGCACTATTTACAATAGCCAAGAAATGGAAGCAACCTAAGTGTCCATCAGTAGATGAATGGATAAAGAATATGTGGTACATATACACAATGGAATATTTTTCAGCCATAAGAAGAAAACAAATCTTACCACTTGCAACAACATGGATGGAGCTAGATGGTATTATGCTCAGTGAAATAAGCCAGGCAGAGAAAGACAAGTATCAAATGATTTCACTTATCTGTAGAGTATAACAACAAAGCAAAAACTAAAGGAACAAAACAGCAGCAGAATCACAGAACCCTAGAATGGACTATGGACTGTTACCAAAGGGTAAGGGACTGGGGAGGATGGGTGGGAAGGGAGGGATAAGGGGGAAAATGGGGCATTACTATTAGCACACATAATGTCGTGGGGGGCACGGGAAAGGCAGTATATACAGAGAAGACAAGTAGTCATTCTATAGCATCTTACTACGCTGATGCACAGTGACTGTAATGGGGTATGTGGGGGGGCTTGATAATGGGAGCAGTCTACTAACCATAATGTTCAAGTAATTGTACATTAATGATATCAAAAGTAAAGAAAATTTTTTTAATTGTAAAATATTCATAGTAATCCAATCTCAATAAAAAAAACTGAAACGTACAATTGCTCAGCAAGATGAAATAGTGCATGCAACAACATGGATTAATTATGCAAATATAGTGTTGTGGAAAATAATCCATATATAAAGTAATGCATACCGTATCTTGCCACTAGTATAAAGTACACATATAAACAAAACAAATATAATGTGTTAAATGTCAGAATGATGGTTAACTTTGTAGGAAATGATGATTAAGATAAGGGCAAATGGATAGCTTATGTTATTCTATTCTGTTACTCTATTGTTCTATTTCATTATCTAGAGCACAGGTCTGTCCATCAAGACTACTGGACAATTTTTTTGTATATATGTTATCCTTTAAAAAATGATTACTTAAAAACTTTCCCATGATTATTTTCCCATGTAATTCTCTTAATACTGTTTGCCAAGCAGCAATATTTTTTTCCAAATTTAGTGTTTCAGCAGACATATAAATACTGTATATTAAAAAAATAAAAGCTTTTGGAGAGCATGAATTCTAATATTATTCTTTAATGCAGTAGAGTATCTGTTTACTCTAGCTGTAAGTTAAATTTTTACCCTGTTTTCTTTTGAAGAAGTAGGTTATTTTAGGAAGTTTATTTTTATAATAGAAGCTCTAAAAAATGAATTACCTCAACACTGAGAGTAATATAATGCCTATGTTAAGAAAATAATCAGTTTCTCTGTTGCAAATTCTGCTCTAGGGATATTAGGCAAAATCACCTTAAATATTTAAGAAAAAGAAAATAAATATTCAAACTAGATAGTGAGGGCATTCCCCAGGTTCACCTTAAGACGTATTTGGCCATATTTTGATATTTTTATTTTTCACTCTCAGGCTTTAAAATGTTTAATGTCTTTAGATTTTTAAAAAAATCCTATCTATATATGTGTGTGTGTGTGTGTGTGTGTGTGTGTATGAAAATCAGTATTACACCATGAAATACTCAATAAATTAAAGGTTGCAGCCACATTTGAAAATCCATTTTGGAATATATGAAATTACCTTGATATCTATCAATAATGATAGAATAGCACAGTCTCTTCTGCTTCTAAATTAATTTAATAATAAATGCTTAATATATTTCAGTAGTAGCCCAAAGTGATTTCAAATTCATGCTGCAATATTAAAATAGCCATATTGTTTGACTATTATCAATGAGATGGTTTAGGATAGGTTCTTTCTGCGTGGATGGAGTGGGAGGAAACGGTGGTCACTAGAATACACACTAAGGGAGCCGTAAGGAGGATACAAAGAATAAACACTGAGTGTCCGGCCCCCACTGTATGTGGTCAGTTTCATTCTATAGCATATAAATCTCCTCTAATCTTATGGAATTTTGAATTTTTGGAAACAACTGCTATATGCTAAAAGAGTTGGAAATTACAAAACATGGGAAAGTAACTGCTTTTGTTTTGTTTTTTCACAATTTCAGACCAGATATTTGGATTTATAATTAGACCATCAAGGCTTTTCCATACTGCTCACTGTTTTTTTCTACCTGTGGCTGCCATCACGCCTCCCTGTTCTCTCTAATTTTTTATTTTCTTTAATTTTCTCTTTCATTTTCCTCTTCCTTCCTTCCTTCTTTCCTTCTTTCCTTTCTTTCTTTCTCTTTCTTTCTTTCTTCTTTTTCCCTCCCTTCCTCCCTCCCCACTTTTCTCTTTTAATCTCTTCCCTTCTTCCTTGTTCTTTTATCTTCTTCTTTCAAAAAATGTAATTTTAATAAATGATAGGTATTCCTAGTGAAACAAAAAATTAGTTTTAATCCCTGCCATTGCAAAATTTACTACTTAATGAGTGGAAAAAATACACTAATAATGCAAAAGTAATACAAATTAATAGCATATGATTTAATACAAAGGAGAGAAAATGATCTGCAAACCTATGGAAATGAGTGTGCGAACATGTAGTGGGTGCAGTGCTCAGACGATAAATGTATTCTGTAGCTTGGTGATAAGGAACTGGACTTCAGAAATGTCATTTTTATCCACACATTGAGAGAAGGACCATCTCTTATAAATGGACTCAGCTGTGCTCTCAGAGATTGAATGGCTGTCAAATGCTGTTTTATTCTTTTACTTATATTACAGAAAATAAAGAATTGCTGGTGATAGTTTCCTTATATAACAAGATCCATGCAGCTCTCCCTGTAGATGTATCTCCCAAGAAAACCAAATATAATGAGAAATTGTGTGGTGAGGTTGACATCAAATCAATGGGATTTAGAGACTGCTCACCACAGAAACCATTCTCCTGGACATCCTCCTCCCTGGCTGAGGCCTGGACTCCTCTTCAGATGTCTGTTTTTGTGTGTGTTCCCCTAATCTGTGCTCCAGGATGACGCTTCTTAAGATTTGGGTGCATGGATCCCTTTTGAATGTGATAGAAGTTGTGAAACATCTCCCTAGAAAACACACATGGAGACACAGTTTGACATACAAATTTATGGATTTATATGAACCCCTTATGATGAAAATATATGTGGTTATACATTATTATAAACACTAAAAAGGTAAGATACAGTTGTTTTCTTTTTTATTAAGAGGACAACCAAAATTTAATAATATTAGAAGATCCGCAAAAACAGGATTGACACCTATAGATGGATTAATGTGATTCAATGCAGAAGAGGAGCCAGAGCAGTGAGACTGGTGAAGGCGTAATTCAGCACAGAATTTGTTAAAATGGTCCTCTTAAAAGATGGCTAGGGCCTGGTGAGGCAATGTAAGACAGGAGAAAGTATCAGTGTGACTAATGTGTCTAAGAGGGTGATTTGGCTGCGCTGGATAACTGATCACAAACATGGACTGAGTTCATTTCCTGGATATGCAAATAGGTTTTATTAGGAAACGTTTTCTTAAATCAAGTTTCATAAAATCTTAAAGTGTCTTAAAGATTATTTTTATCAAAGGACAGGACCCTGAATCTTTACTTTGTCATTCTGTGTTTGTAAACCTTTAAGATGATAGTGGCGTACTTCTTTACCTTTAAGAGAGGTATTTCTCAACAGAATCCATTTTTCCAGGCATATTTGTAAGACTTTTATTCAGAAAACCTATGACTTTCAGAAATCATTACCCTTTCAAGTATATTAACATTTATCAGTGATGATAAATGCCCCATGCCATATTACCTGTCGTTATTTCCGTATCATGACATTGTATGTCATTTGTCTTGTGATTTCTGATTTTCATTGCCTCAATTCCCCAGGTTTATAAAATGAGCACATTAATTTGCTACAGTTAATTGAACATTTTGTTTGTTTTAAGTTTTAAAATGCATTTAAGGCAAAGTGATAGTCCCTAAAGGGAGAATTTGGGGTGCTCAAGCCGCTCTTTGGAATGCAATGACATTCCCACAGTCCCTGAACAGTCCCTGAATTCACTTCCAAGAGCATGCAGAATGTTCAGTGGCAGACATACTCAAATAGGGGCTTTAAAATTGACCTCATAATTTAAAATTAAATTCAGAATCAATCTGAAATTGTTACCTGACTCTTTTTCTCTGTTTTACTGACATAATTGATCACCCTTAACCTCCCAGTTTTTGAAATGCTATCTGATTTTGTAAGACATCACTTTCTCCTTACCCTAAACCCACCTATTCCAGAATCCCTCATTATTTTTTTCTTATTAATTTCTTTTCTTCTGTCTGTTGATTAAGTTATTGTTCCCCAGACTTTTGAACTTGGATTTTTCTCTTCTTATATTAAACTGCCTCCATGTTCACGGCTTACACTTGAGGTCTTGGGTCTACACTAGTTGATTTGCTATCTCCCATGGTGTGATGTCTAATATTAAGTGCTGCCTTGGCATCTCGTGAAACCAAGAAGGCTTCAGATGGCCTAACTACATGTTCCCCCATCTACTTTGCCACCATAAAAATGGTCCTCTGCTAAACAACCTTCCTTATCAAAAGGACCAGGCACAGGCCTTATTTCTGAAGAGTAAGGTCAGTTCCCTTCCAGCCCGTGGAATTATTCAAACCAACCAACCACATTCTCCTGTGGTAACTGGACACTTCACCCTCTCTATTCTTTAAAGCCTTTGGTCCCTGATCACTCCGTTCCCAATATGTGACCAATAAACTGTTGTAATCTCATCAGCTACTGTTGGGCATCATGTGCCTGGCCATCCCCAGAAACCTGGAGGACTTCCTCCCTCACCAATGTGGTAAATATAAGGTAATTAGAATACCTCTGTAGGTCTTTCCCTGTTGAAATTGAAAATCAGTTTAACCAAATGTATGTATGGTTTGATGGAATTGTTTGTAAAAAGAATAGGTTTTCATTTTGACTGTGTCTAGCTTAGATGTTGTATGATTGTACATTCATTACTTCCCTTCTCTTTCCCTTAGCTGACCCATCGGTTTCAATCATAACCATAATAACAAATGTAACATTTTTTATGGAATTTAAAAGTTTGCAAAGTACTAGCACATACATAATTTCTCATAATTTTTGTAAGAACTCTTTTAAGTACCTTCCTCACTTTTGTTACCTATGAACCATGTAGTGGCACCAAGATTTGATCTGACATTTCTTGTCTCCAGATCCAGTAATCTTCTTAACCCTATTCTGGCTTTCACAGTTAAGGAAGTATGCCTAGGAACAAGGTATAGATAAATGTTGTCTTATTTTAAATTTCATCTGGATTGGCCTGGTTATATTGCATCGCTAAACTCTAATGTGTGATCTTGTTTTTAGTATAATTACAAATAAAATTTGGCTTTCCAGCCATTCAGAATAAATGAGCAGCAGTTTGGCTAAAATTCTTCTGAATGTCACACTATAATGATATCCTGCCGGAGAAGAGGAGAACAATTCAGAAAGAAGTGAGGTTTAGGTCAATGCTGTGTAAGGACAAGCCAGTATCATGGTTTTCACCCTTCTTCGAGAAAGAGGTTTCTCTAAATGTTAGTAAGGTGGATACAAGTGTTATTGAGCAGGTGACCTTTTCCAATGTAGAGAGATCTGGGAGGCTCTAAGAGTTGAAGCGTTCAGAGATCCATGTAGCAGTATCTTGCATCATATGAAGACTGATTTGACAATCTGCCTGACACACTGGTAAAGCTATCAGAGGCAAGCTCCATTCTTGGGAAAAAAAATAATTATGAACTAGGTAAAAAGTATAAAAGTCTCAAGCAATGTACTGAGGTATTAGAGTGCTATCCCTGGGAAAGAAATCCAAGCAAGGAAAAGCCGGTAAGGTAACTGTAGGGGTCACATGCACCAGCTTTCTTCCTGTGTTCAAGGCAGAACCCAGCTTTTAGCCTCCAAAGGTAGGAATGAGGAAAGAATGCACATGTTAAGAACATTCACTGAAGGGCTAGTCAGAAAGTCAGTAAACTAACTTCTTTATTTTAAATTTTTTGCAATATAAATTACATTATTCTTGGTGTTGCCTTCATGAAGCATACTGGGTCTTAGTGGCAGGGTTAACCAGTAAACCTGCAAGGTAATTTTACCATCAGTTGCTCTTTCCCTTGGGACCCTTGGTCATTGAGAATATACTTTTTGTCTGACTTGGGGATAAAACTAGTAATACATTTCCAGGCAGAATCTTAGTGGTTCTTGGCTTGAGTGAAGTTGAACACACCAGTAGGTTGTGAGTATAATATCAGGGTCGGACTTAAATAGGCAAGGGCTTAAAAAAATCTTTCATGACCTATAAAATCTAGGATTCCAAAATGTTGAAGGACTCTTTGCCCTGCCTGTAATGTTCTACAATAACCATGAAAAACTCATGAAGGGTAATATTTCTCCACAGTCTTAATGTGATTGGACTGAGTCATTCCCAGGCCATGTCTACAATTCCTTTGAAATGGGAACCAAGAGGGTCATTCTCTTTGTTTCAGTAGGAAGAAAGGTTAGTTTTTATTTTTAGCTACATTTATATCTTATATAGGGACATATTTGAAAGGCAGATTCATTTTCTTACACACACATACACACAGGAAAAGAGAGAGAGGAAGAAATGGCTCCCCCAGGCCAGAGGGAGAAAGCAATGCATTTCTCATTCCAATAATTTATTAAGCTTAGTTATTATTATTTTACCTTCTCTGACAAAAAAATGTCCTTCAGTCTGCACTCTGCTTGATAGCATTTGAATTTTATTGAAATTCTCTGCAGAATACTTTCAATCAATTTTTTTTAGAAATAAATTGATTTTTTCCCTTTTACAACTAACCTCTTCATTCTTTGTTTATAGATAGATAACTTTTCCTGACCATATTCTCCCCAAGTGTGTAAGATATAATTTTGTTATTTCAAATCAGCATTTGTCGCAAAAAGCTAGAGTAGGCTTTCACTGAAGCTTTCAATGTTAGTTCCCTATAATTTGGCTGATTAGAAAATGTATTACCTTCCCTATTTCAAAAGGTATTTCACTGGTATGTAATATACTTCCTCTGCCACAATATTCTTTCTCTTTCACAAGTTGGAATAAAGGAACTAATAGGAAACAAAATAAGCTTTTTTTATCCACAACAGCAAAATAATCATGGTTTCAGGTGGAGTTTGCACACATGAAATTTCGCAGAAAATGTACCTGAAAGAATCATATGTCATTGAAGGAAGGAGAAAGAGAAGGGAAGGGCGAGAGATTCCTTGGAAAAAAAATATGATTTGATAGTATTGCTAGTTTCAACTATGAAAACTGTTGCAACATGACTTTCTGATCTTCATTTTCATAGTAAAGACATTTATTTATTTAACAAATGTATGCTAAGTTCTTTCTGTATGACAAATCATGTTCTTGGTACCAGGGCATATAGCTGTGAGAGTAACACACACACCACAAAGGAACCCTGCTTTCATGAAAATTAAAAACTAATGAGTAATTTAAAAATAAATAAGAGTAAGAAAGGTAGCAAGCAGGATTAAGTTTAAGTGTCTTCACCAAGCTAGAAATCACACTAGAAATTAACATTTCAAAATTCTGAATAAATTCCCCAGCAGACAAATGCCTAAAGCCAACTTAAGCCCACCTGTATATGGAGAAAGCAGAAAATTTATTCAAAATAAATTGGAACAAAAAGCATTTTATAACATCCAAGCCAAAACTCTGCTCTTTAAGGATATCTATTAAGATACTAGTACTCAATCGGTTTCCTCCGCCCACTGACTTCTCTCAGAAAATGTCCAACAATAATTGAGAGTAAATTATTTCCATTCCTTATTACAATCCAAGTATCTAGATTTATTTTATGGGGAGATAACCTGAGGAACATAATTTTTTTATTTTTTCATAATCAGCATTGAGAGACCAAGGTTGGGTTTATCCTTGTCTTAAGTCTAGAGGGTGAGAGGCCAGAACTGGATCACTAAGAGGGATGAAGGTGTAGACCTACATGGTAGACATGGCAGGAGACCTTATCCTGAGGAGCCTGTCACCAAAATATGACATGAAGTTGGAGGAAGTGGAGTTGACTTAGAGTGGCATGCATGAAAGAAGATATTTTGAATGAGATAAAAGGCATTGTGTAGATACTGGGCCAAAGTCATGCTAACGACTAATCCAAAAAAGAGACAATAAACATGAAGAATAAGCAACATGAACACTTTTTCCAACATGTTAGCTCTAACCCAGCTTATAACAGGAGTTCCCTATTTTCTACATTAGAAATTTCCTCAAATATATTTAAAAATTAAATTTTTGTATGACAACTAATATAGTAAATGATCTTCCAGAAGCCTAAAGTTTACATTTCCTATAAGCACTGCCTTCTTGATGTACAAGGAGGAATTTCTGGACCCTGCCTTCTGATCTTCTTCCCCTCTGCCCTGTGAAAGCTGCCCTGTACCTGACCACCATGAGATTGAGGAAGAAGAGCTTTAAGGACTTTTGCTTCTACAACTAAAGGTTCTGACTATCTGGAGTAAAAATCATGAGCTAAATGTACTATGCTTGTGCACCTCCCTCCCACCCTATTCCTAACCACACTTCCACCTCCAGTCCACACCTGCAAGCACCTACCTGATAAATAATACTCTCCTGCGGCTTGCTTATTCACACTTCTGGTCTTCCCCTCACCTGCCATCTGGTCTTCCTGAGGCAAACTGAGGGTGTCCTCAGAGGTTTGAAGATGGAGGGAATGGGTGAAGGAGAGTGAGAGAGATTAGAATGTTGAATCCCCGGCAACAATGAAGCGTCATCTGACCAGCTTTTCGCTTCAGTGAGGACCTCTGAGGAGCCTTCCTGACTTTGTGGTGATCAAGGAATGACTGTAACTCTTCATTGAACCAAAATGACCATGAAGACTAACCATAATTTTTTCTGTTTCAGAGTCCCAAGACTTCCCCTCAGTAGTCAAAGTTGATAGGCTCTACCTTCACATATTAACTTTAAAAAAGAAAAAAAAAACCCACAAATCTCTGCTGACATTTATTCACCTTGTTTGACCAGCTTCATCCTTCAGGGAACTGCTTTCTCTCCTGATTCTGGGTGGCTCAGGAGGAACCACCAGTGACAAGGTCTTGCTAACCTAGTCACAGCACGGCACCAGCCATGCCAGCTGGTGTCCTTCCCTGATAAATGATAAACGGGTGCTGGCTGGCAGAATCCTGTTGTTCTCTGTAATCATATAAGCCTAGAATGATCGGTAGCTATCCCGGCAAAATGAGGACAAAATTCATTGTGAATTTTAGAAAACAAGGTCAATACACAAGAATAAGATGGAAAAAATAAACAGTGCTGAGAGTATCTGGAAACACTAGGACCAGCTGAACAAGGCTATGTTTGATTTTTTTTCCCCTTTTCCTCTAATGTTCAAGTTGGGGTTACTTTTTTCACTCTCTACCTAAAATATCTTGGCTAATGTACTCAGTTGATTTCTAAAAGACTGAATTCGAAGTATGAAAGTCCATTCAAGACTGCTGATGATTTAGGATGTGGAAAGGGGCAGATGGTGAGGAAGTTAGAGGTCAGCAACTAGGGGAGCAAGCACAGGAACATTCTCTGTCACAAGATATAAATCTTCCAGGGAAGCCCACCTTGAATCTGCAGAAGCTGTTAAATTGGAGTGTGCTTGTTTGGGAGGAGGAGTACATTTTGACAACAGGTCAGCAGCAAAACTAAAATCATCCACAAAAGCTTTCCAAGTCTGCTCAAGTTTCTATGATCCAAGTCGTTGAACCATATATAACATGCTGATTCTGATTATTCCAAACATTGCCAATCTGCCCATATTGAAAATGACCAACTGTGTGGAAACATTTCATGAAGCTTAAAAAGAACATCAATGGCAAAATTCCTATTTGCCAATTGCATGCAGGCAAGGATTCATCTTTAAAGGCCAAGCACAATGTGTTAGATAGACACAGAGAAAATATAGTCTGGGGAAATCCCATTCCCACCAGCAAACTTAATGTTAATTTTAAATGTAATTTTATAGTTTTACCAAACAAACTTTTCATTTGACTTTCTATTAGATTGTTTAGTATTATTTCTGGAAAACTGTAGATACATTGTATTTCTTGACTTTCACTTTAACCTCTTAATTTTTTAGATGATTTGCTGAGTTTATTTAGGAATCTATTTTGGAGAGAAGTTAGAAGAATCTGAATATCAAAAACAGTATTTCTTTATGTTTCTTCAACCATTATATTGTTACTACAAGTCAGGATAGAGCAAGTTTAAGATTCAGATTATAAAAAGATCCATTTTATAAAAAGATTCATTGTGACATTTTTTTAAATTAAATTTTTTAATCTTTGTTATCTTCTTGTTGATTCATGTGTGACATTATTCGTTAATATTTTTTTCTTTCCCCATTCTTGCTTACATGTAAATGATATATTTTTACCACCCCTTCCTCTTATCAAGGAGTAGAAAATCATCATTCTCTGGTTCAGATGCCTGTGTTTTGAAGATTCACTGCAGGCCCTAACATTGAAATCTCTAATATGGAATTTATTACTGTGGATAGTGTCTGTCTTTATTTATAAGGGAAAAAGTGATAGGCCATGTATGTCTGCTGAATTAGAGTTGTTATTCAAATACATCAAGAAAGTTATATCCCTATTGAGCTATAAGAATTCATATTCCTTAAAGTATGTACCCTTAGGAGCCCTACAGAATTTCAGACCTACTGAAACATTTTCTTGTCACACCCAGGAAAGGGGACATATAATGAAAACTTACAGAAGTAAAGATGAAGCATGTTCAACTTTTGATATTTTATCAAATGTGTTTCAAAGACATCTTACATTTTATTCACTCATACAATTGATTTTTTAAACTGTATATGAAAGTATAACTTAGATAGAGAAAACAACAAGAAAGTATATTCATAGCTTTCTGAATTTTTAAAAACTGAGTGCACCTTGGTAACCATTACCCAGATCTATAAAGCAGATGTAAACAGAGCCCAAGAAGTACCTCTTGTCTTCCCTTCCAAGTCAATGCTTGTTCATTCAAGGATATCCTGATTTCCAGTGCTCTCTGTCAATGTCCCTTATTTTTGTACTTACATACATGGAATCATATGCCATGTACTCTTATATCTGGCTTCCTTTATTTACCATTATGCTTAAAAAATTGTCCACTTTGTTATGTATAGTTTTCAATCTTTTTTTCTCATTATTGTATAATAGTGATTGTCAGCCAGAGTGATTCTGCTCCCAGGGGACATTTGGCAACATGGAGGAACATTTTTGATTGTCACAGCTTGGGGAGGGATGTTGTGGGAATCTGGTGATTTGAGGCCAAGAATGCTGTGAAACATCTTGTAGTGTATAGACATGCCTCATTTAATTGTGCTTCATTTTATTATGCTTTGCAAATATTGCAGGGTTTTTTTTCCAAATTGAAGGTTTGTGGCAACCCTGCATTAAACAAGTGTATTGGCACCATTTCTTGAACAACCTGTGGTGTTGTACCACATTTTGGTAATTCTCACAATATTTAAAACACCCATTATTGTATTTGCTATGGTGATCTGTGATCCGTGATCTTTGATGTTGCCATTGTAACTATTTTGGGGTGCCAGAAACCACATCCTTATAAGACAGGTGATTAAATGAATACACATTGGCATGTTATGACTGCTCCACTGATCAGCTGTTCCCTATCTATCTCCCTTTCCTCGGGCCTCCCTATTCCCTGAGACACAACAATATTGAAATTTGACCAATTAATAACACTGCAATCAATGGCCTATAAGTTTTCAAATGAAAGGAGAAGTGGCATATCTTGCACTTTAAATCAAAAGTTAGAAATGATTAAATTTAATGAGGAAGGCATGCCAAAAGTGTATCTAGGCCAAAAGAAATGTCTCTTGCACCAAACAGTTAGCCAAGCTGTAAATGCAAAGCAGAAGTTCTTGAAGGATATTAAAAGTGCTACTTCAGTGAACACGCAAATGATAAGAAAGCAAAGCAGCCCTACTGCAGATATGTAGAAAGTTTTAGTTGTCTGGACAGGTCATACCAGCCACAACATTCCCTTAAGCCAAAGCCTAATCCAGAGCAAGGTCCTAACTCTCTTTAATTTTATGAAGGCTGAGAGAGGGGAGGAACCTGCAAAAGAAATGTCTGAAGCTAGCAGAGATTGATTCATGAGGATTAAAGAAAGAAGTCATCTCCATAACAGAAAAGTCCAAGGTGAAGCAATATGTACATAAGTGCTGATGTAGAAGCTGGAAGTTACTCAGAAGATCTAGCTAAGATCACTAATTAAGGTATAAATAATAGGTTTTCAATGTAGACAAAACAGCTTAATGCTTCACTGGAAGAAGATGCCAGCTAGGACTTTCACAGCTAGAGAGGAGAACTCAATGCCTGGTTTCAAAGCTGACTCTAGTAGGTGTTAATATAACTGGTGATTTGAAATTTAAGCCAGTGTTTATTTAACATTCTGAAAATCCTAGGGCTCTTACAAATGATACTAAATCCACTTGGCTTTTGCTGTAGAAACGGAACAATAAAGCCTGGATGACAGCACATCTGTTTACAACATGGTTTACTGAATAGTTTAAGCCCATGGTTGAGACCTACTGCTCAGGAAAATAGATTCCTTTCAAAATATTGCTGCTCATTGACAATGCACCTGGTTACTCAAGAGTTCTGAATACATCTGGAGATTAATGTTGTTTTCACTCCTGCTAACACATTTGTTCTGCAACCCATAGATCAAAGAGTAATTTCAACTTTCAAGGGTTATTATTTCATAAGGCTATAGTTGCATAGAGAGTGATTGCTCTGGTGGATCTCAGCAAAGGAAATTAAAAATCATGGAAAAAGGATTCACCATTCTAGATTCTGCTAAGAACATTTATGATTCCTGAGAAGAGATCAAAATATCAACATTAACAGGAATTTGGGAGAAGTTGATTCCAACCTTCATGAATTACTTTGAGGGGTTCAAGACTTCAGTGGAGGAAGTAACTGTAGACGTGGTGGAAATGAGAACTAGAATCAGAAGTGGAGCCTGAAAATGTGACTGAATTGCTGTAATCTCACAATAAAACTTTTTATATTGTTTATATTATTGCTGTTATTTTTTTATTTTAGGAATAATCCAATGAAGATAATTTTATATTTTAGAATGCTCACGTACTCTCTGAAAAGAAATTGAGGTTAGAAAGTCGTCAAAGTAAAACATTTGCCCCCATCCCTTTCTCACCCCACTTGGCCAGCTCAAGCTACCTGCATAAGATGACCAGGCCTTGTTGGCAGTGGTAGGCTTTATGAAATTATGAGATGATCACATGGTAGATAAATTCAGAGAGAGCCTAATGCTCTATTTTTGAACTGCTTGAGTTTGACCTCATTAGCTATCCTCCTTTACAAGTCATATTTGAAATTAGTGATCAGTTATTTGACATATACCCTATCTTGTTTATTTGTGCTTTTGTTTCCTGTATTTTTGGTGTCAGATCCAAAAAAATCATTGCCCAGACCAATAATAGAAGCTTTGCCCTATGTTTTCTTCTAGTAATTTTATATTTTTAGGTCTTATGTTTAAATCTTTATTCCTTTTCATTTAAATTGTGTAAGTGGTGTGAGATAAGGGGCCAGTTTCACTCCTGTGCATGTTGGTGAACAGTTTTTTCCAGCATCATTTATTGAAGAGACTGTTCTTCCCCCATTGTGTGTTCTTGGCACCCATACTGAAAATCAGCTGACCATAGATGGGAAGACTTATTTCTGGGCTCTAAATTCTGTTCCATTCATCTATAGGTAAGGTTTTGTCTTTACCATATGGTTTTTGTTACTATAGCTTTCCAATATATTTTGAAATCAAGAAGTGTGATGACTTCAGCTTTGTAATTCTTACTCAAGATTGCTTTGGTTATTCATGGTCTTTTGTGGTTCTGTATTAATTTTAGGGTTGCATTTTTTTATTATAGTAAAGAATGTCATTACAATTTTGATAGGGATTGTACTGTGTGGATCACTTTGGGTAGTACAGACATTTTGACTATATTACTTCTTCCAATTAATAAACACAGATGTCTTTCCATTTACCTGTGTCTTCTTTAATTCCTTTCATCAATATTTTATAATTTTCAAGTAAAATTGTATAAGTCTTTCACCTCTTAGGTTAAGTTCTTCTCTAAGTATTTTATTATTTTTATTTTTAATATGAATCTGAATGTTTTCTTAATTTCCTTTTTGGATGGTTTGTTGTTTGTGTATAGAGGTGTAACTGATTTTGTACATTGATTTTTGTATCCTTTAACACTACTAAATTCATCTATTATTGTTGAATCTCTAGGGTTTTCTCCATATATGATCTTGTCTTCTGTAAAAAGAGATAGTTTTACTTCTTTCTTTCCAACTTGGATGCCATTTTTTCCCTGTTTAATAGCTCTTGTTAGAATTTCCAGTACTTTGTTGAGTAGTACTGATGAGAGTGAGCATCCTTGCCTTTTACTGGATCTTAACAGGAAGGCTTTCAGATTTCCCCAATTATTATGATGTTAGTTATGGATTTTTCATCATAAATAGGTATTGATCTTTAGCCAATGCTCTTCTATAACTGTTGAGATCATTAGGTGTGTTTTTTTCTTTCATTTTGTTAATGTGGTTTATCACATTGATTAATTTGCTTATGTTGAACTATTTCTGCAACCCAGGGATAAATTCAATTTGGTCATGTTTTGTAATCTCTCTAATGTGCTGTTCAATTCACTTTCCTAGTTATTACTGAAATTTTTGCATCTATGTGTCTATCAAGAAGATTAGCCTGTAGTGTCTTTGTCTGGCTTTTGTATCATGGTGATGCTGATCTTATAAAGTGAGTTTGGAAATGCTCTCTCTTTTTCTATTTCTTTTTTATGAAAATGGATGGATTCCTAGAAATATTCAACCTACCAAAACTGAATCAAGAAAAAAAAGAATAGACAAATAGACAAATAGGAGACTGAATGAGTAATCAAACACCTCCCAACAAATAAAAGCCCACCATCACATATCTTCACTGGTAAAGTCTACCAAACATACGAAGACTTAATACTAATATTTCTTCAATCTTTCTCTACTCCTTTTAATAATGTAATATGTTTGTAACCTCCAAGGTGGAGGATTTAAAGAATATTGAATGACAGCATCAGGGACATATTTTAGAGGGAAACAGTAACTGGAGGAAGGTTGGGTTATATGATCATTATGACCTTTCCCAATCCTTTGATTGATCATTCTGTCTAATCCCACTTCACTATTATGGAGGTCATCTAGGGCTGAATGCGTTGGTGTGGCTCCAGAAAGTAGAATAGAATAAAGGGGGCACATTTTAAAATATAGCAAATAGAACTCCAGAGCAAAAGTGCAAATCGTCTTTCAAAGACAGTGTCAGGTTCAATCCTGATTTATTTGACCAGAGTGAAAGAAGCAGGATTGGAGGTGGGTATGAATGAAAAGAAAAGATATCAGAAAATCAGGTATAATTTAAGCAAAGGACACCAGGTGGAAAAGGCAAGTAGAGGATAGTCAGAGTAATTCTCAGGGCTACTTTTTTACTTCTTCCTGAGGGGACTGAGCTTGTTTGAGTGACAAAATTTTTAAATTACCTGAGATAATTTGGTAAAACATGATACACCTTGTAAGTTTGAACTTCCTTATGTAAGATAACAACTAACAGAATGTAGTGTATATACCATGACATAGAAAAAATTATTTGGGTAGACAAGTTATCATTTCAAGTCCTGTCTAACAGTAAGATTCTATCTAATATTTTATTTAATATCCACAGTGTGAGGAGCACGATTGTATGTGCACATGTGAAAGACATGAGAAGGTTTTTGGATAATAGAGGAAAAAGAGGAAAATTACTGAAATAACAGAACAAAGGATACATTGCAGTTAATATACTACATAATTTCCATAGGTCCGATTCTTTTCTCAGCAGGTTTCAATACAATTTGTACGATCATACTTTAATAAACTTTATTTTTAAGACAGTTTTGGATTTACAGAAAAATTGCAAAGTTAGTACAGGGAGTTCTCTTATACAGCACCCTTAACATCCCTTCTTATTATATCTTTCAGTAGTATGGCACATTTGTTACAATCCATAGACCAACACTGATCCATTATTATTAACTAAAATCCATACTTTACTCAAATTTAGTTAGTTTTAACCTACTGTCCTCTTTCTATTCCAGGATCCCATGCATTTCGAATAATATGCTGTTGCATTCAATATCCCATTGCATTTAATTGTCATATCATCTTAGATGACTCTTGGCAAAGAAAGTTTCTCATATATTCCTTGTTTTTGATGATCTTGACAATTTTGAGGAGTATTGGTCAAATATTTTGTAAAATGCCCCTCAATTGGGATTTGCCATATGTTTTTTCTTATGATTGGACTAGGCTTGTGGATTTTGTGAGGAAAACCACTGAGGTTGAGTGCCATTTCTATCATATCATGTCAAGGGAACATAATATCAACATGACTTCTCTATGTTGATGTTGATATTGATCACCTGATTGAGGTTTTCAAGTTTTTCCACTGAAAATTTACAGTCCTTCCCCCACCTCTTCTCCCTACTATACTCTTTGGAAAAAAGTGACAATGCCCAACCCACACTTAAAGACAGAGGAATTATGTCCCCCCTCCTCGAGTGTGGAATATCTGCATACATTATTTGAAAATCTTTTGCATGTGAGATTTTTCTGTTCTCATTTATTTTTAATAATAATGAATTGTTTATTCATTTCTATCATTATGTACTTAAGGATAAGTAATCAAACACCTCCCAACAAATAAAAGCCCAGCATCACATATCTTCACTGGTAAAGTCTACCAAACTTATGAGGACTTAATACTAATAGTTCTTCAATCCTTCTCTACTCCTTTTAATAATGTAATATGTTTGTAACCTCCAAGGTGGAGGATTTAAAGAATATTGAATTACAGCATCAGGGACATATTTTAGAGGGAAGCAGTAACTAGAGGAAGTGGGTTAAAGCACACTTGTATTGTCCTTTAAATCTGATCCAATGCTAGTTTTTCATATTGTTACTTGAAATAAAGCATTGGCCATCAGATCTTTAGTTGTCTTTTATGTCTCTTTCACATATTTCATCATACTGTTTTTAATTTTAGCATTTTCTTACTTCTAGGATTACAAAATGCCCCAGGCTTATTTTGTTTAATTTCTGGACCAGTTCTATAATCATTAATTTATCCAATAAGCGTTGGTTCCTATTTTTATTGGTGAATGAATGTTTTTAGAAACCAAGACATGAACACTAGTTGTGTTCATTAACACTGGAATGTCATTGCTTTCAGGCTCTATCAGATGATGAAAAGTATGTGCATATACTAACCCATGCATACACACATACCTATAAATATTTCTATATACATCCTTCTTTATTTAAAGTAAGCTAAATATGAGTTTATACTGATCTTCTCAGCTCTAATATGGTACCACAGGAATCGTTCTGGCCTCTTCCCCCTTTTACATGTAACCCCCAACCCAGCAATGATAGACTTGGCTCCCATCAAGACTTGGCTCCCATCACCCTCTACTCATTTTCCTAATTGTTCAATTCCAATATAGATGTGTGGCAGTATTAGAACTGTCAACCTGTGCCTCTGTGGGATACAAAATTATCAACAGGAGCATAGTACATATGCAAAGTTTCTTTGTCTTCAGTCTTTTAGACACTACTCATTTCAAAAGTTATTTAAGTCAGCAATTTTTCACCCTACCCTTCCAGTGAGCTTGTTTCATGCATTTGCAATACAGTTAAGATTCTTTTATTACCATCTGCATTCTATCATGGGACTCCTCTGACTCCTTAAATGATTTTTTAAATTGTATGTATTAATAGTCACTCTCTATGTGTAAAATATTTTTAAGACCAACTTTAAGATAAAGATACAACTGCCCATTAGAATAAGTTTTAAATTTGTACTGTAGAAAGGTTAACTTCTACCTAATTAAAATGTTAGAAAATAATAGATAGAAACTTGAACCCATATCTCTCTGACTTCAGTTACTATACTGGAACTATTATACTGCTATGCAGCTATATTTCTGTGTGCTTTTTCAGATTCTCTTGACTTCTTCTTGCTTTATTTCTCTTGAGAAGGTGCATCATTCTGCATTACCCATATATAAAGAAGTCTTCATACCCTCATATGCAGAGTCTGATTCCTGTGTGGTCTCTGGGAATGTTGCTCCTCACGGGCTTAATTACCAGCAAGAAATAGGAGAGAGCCAGAAAGAAAACTTCTCCCATTGCCTTCTCTCTCATGGACTATGGCTGGTTAAATTTTCTTCTTGTAATGCTTTTGGAGAAGTAGAGAGTACAAAAAAAACAGACCTGCTGAGCAACCTGTTCTGTCTCATTATGCCTCTTTGTGAAGTGGTTTGCCAGCATAGTAGTGCATTGCATTATATTCCAATTGTATCTTTGCTTAATTTTCCTTTTCCTTCACCTTCATGGCCTTGGGATTTTACATTCCACACCAAAAAATATTAGCAATTAATCCTTGCCTCAAGCTCTACTTTCTAGTCTAGAAAATCCAGGATCAGACAATGTCTAGCCTTTTAATCACTAGGACTTCAACCTAACAAATGGAATGGCAATATTCCTTAGTAGACTGTCATCACTAGAGTTTTTCAATTACAAGTAAAATGCTATTTTATAATTCATATATGTGTGTGTGTAGTAGAGAGAGTTTTAATTCATGATAACTACATATATAGTAAATCCAGTTTTACAAAGGCACAAAGACAAAGTAAAATAAATGGCAACATTCTCTTCAGATTCTCTTGACTTCTTCCTGCTTTATTTCTCTTGAGAAGGTGCATATAGAAAGGGTATTGGTTTCATTTTCAAAAAGCAGACTATTGCATCTTCTGAAATGAATGTATATAGTTTATATCCTCCCAATTTTTATGACATTTCTGATTATGTAGGGGAGACTACATTTTTACCCCAATGAATTATAATTTACTTCAATTTTTCATCTAAGTGAAAGAACTGAAGCTGCCTTAGAAAGAAACCATGTCCTTGGCACTTCGTACATTCTGCTTGACAGACCATTGATACTCAGAGTATAACTGCTATCTTAAAGTCTTTCCTTTGGGGTTTATTTCTTTTCCAATGATATTATAAATGAGTACCATCCATAATCCATGATTCCTTTACATGTGCTAAAATGGAAAACAAATGGTTAAAGTAAGTAAGAAAAAATAGATATTAAGAGCAGTCTTTACACATGCTTATCTACACAGATTTCTTGAACTTGCCCTTGACGTTTCTATCCTTTGTTTTCTCTAAATGTACACTTTAGCTTTCCCATACATTAGATATGAGGAAAATAGGCTTTGTATTTTCATGTTCAAGTTAATTAATTACTTGAAGATGTATTAATTTCATTGTATGCCTGTTAAGTTCCAGGTGTGCAATATTCTAAATTCTGGAGATACCACGATGAACCTCTAGAAAAGAGTCTCCTATGGAGCTTACAATCAAACAGGGGAAATAGACAAGGCATAAGTAGAGAAACAAGCAGATTAATAAATAAGCAAGTTAATGTTAACTATGATATGACAGAGTCATAGGGCTCTGGGCGGAAGGGGGGTGAGTTATGTTAAAATAGCTTGTTACGTTGTATGAAGAATGACAAGAGGAAGGCAACCAAACAAAATTCATAGACAAATCAAGTACAAGACCTCTTGTACAGAAATGAGCCTGAGTAATTCTATGAATTCCATGAGCCAGAAGTTCAACTAGAAATTAGTTTTAATAGGTAGACACAATAAGAGATGTTACAGGCAAATGCATCATTTGTGTTCCTGTTGGAAGTTTTTTGCACTCAAATCCCAACAATTAACATACTCTGGAACACTAGGCTGGGCAATAAAACTTCAGGAAAGGTGATATTTTCCCTTCTACTCCAAAACCTCCAAACAAATGACAAAGTGTACATCCTCCATAGAAAATAAGAAAAGCTTCCGTGTATTTTACTGATTACCTCACATGCATGGTCCCTTACTGTCCTCTAAGCTTTCACTCTAACTAAAAACGGCTGGAGTATTATCAGATGAGTCAAATTTACCTGGCTAACTATTTTCAACTGTTTCACACATTTCTTAAATATACTTTATTTTTAAAATCTTTAAAGAACAATGTGTGCAACTTCATTCATTCCTTCCTCAAGCACTGTCAAGTGATTAGCACTCTCAGGCTCATCTTGTAAATTGTTACGAGAACTAATTTATCCAAAGCTGAGATGCAATTTCTGTAGTTATTTTTTATTCCCTGAAAGTAATTCCCTTTACACAATTATTTTACCCTATTATATAGTACAGAGGCTGGACAGGGTGATTTATCCACAGTTAAATTACAAACCACTCCAAGATCCTTAAAAGTAAAAATCAGATTTACTGTACATTCCTATCTCTTTCTAGAGTGTAACACCTGATTCATCTTTTAAAGCCATCAAGAGATACTCATCCACTTGTAGAGACCTCTTTCCAGGACCAGCAAATGTACTGCATCTCTTTGTAGTCAGATTAGCAACATTTTGTTTCCGTTTGCAACGATGGTTCACCCTCTGTATGAATCGTGGGAAAATTCAGTACAAACCCTGCTGACTTCCTTGTCCCCAGCCTTTCGGGTCCTCCAGCACATCTGATCTCTGCTGAAACAAGAAAAAGGGATGCAATATGGAGGAATATTAGCACAAAAACAGAGGAAGACTTGTGACTGCCATTAACAAGATTGCCCTAGCTAATGAAGACTTAGCTGTTATTGGCTGAGTAGCTTTGATTATGGTTGATGTTATAGCATCCTGCTAATCTCTACAATGTTACGGAATAGCTGCTGAAAAATGTTATATTATGCAGTTCCAGAACTGATAGATATTCTTTTTTATTTTTTAGAGGGCATCTCTCATATTTATTGATCAAATGTTTGTTAACAACAATAAAATTCTGTATAGGTGGGTCAATGCTCAATGCACAATCATTAATCCACCCCAAGCCTAATTTTCATCAGTCTCCAATCTTCTGAAGCATAGCGAACAAGTTCATACATGGAGAACAAATTCTTACATAGTGAATAAGTTCTTACATGGTGAACAGTACAAGGGCAGTCATCACAGAAACTTTCGGTTTTGATCACGCATTATGAACTATAAACAATCAGGTCAAATATGAATATTCGTTTCATTTTTATACTTGATTTATATGTGGATCCCACATTTCTCCCTTTATTATTATTATTATTATTATTTTTTAATAAAATGCTGAAGTGGTAAGTAGATGCAAGATAAAGATAGAAAACATAGTTTAGTATTGTAAGAGAGCAAATGTAGATGATCAGTTGTGTGCCTGTAGACTATGTGTTAATCCAAGCTAGACAAGGGCAATAAAACATCCACGGGTGCAGAAGATTTCTCTCAAAACAGGGAGGGTGGGGTCCTAAGCCTCACCTCTGTTGATCCCCAATTTCTCAACTGATGGCCCCCCTGTGACTGTGCCTGTCTTAGGTTGTTCCTCCCTTGAGGAATCTTACCCGTCTCTGGCTAACCAGTCATCTTCCGGGGCCATACAGGGAAATGTAAAGTTGGTAAGTGAGAGAGAAGCCAAATTGTTTGAAAAGGTTAGCTTTTTACTTCTTTGCATATTTATGCCCTGTGGCTTCTATGTCCAGCATTTGTCTTGAGGTATTTTTACCACTTGGAGGAATTATGATACTCGGTAAATTTGATATGAGGCACGAATTCTATTTAAGGGTTGTAATTAGGAAGGAAGAAGAAAAGCTATAGAAGTAGCAGACGGAAGAAAACATGGGAAGATTGATTATTTCTTTGACATATCTTCTTGTAGAGTAACTTAAGCATGTATAGATTTTAAACTACTAATTAAATTGAGCACACACATTAACATAATAGGAATATGGTTACATAACCAAAGCAGACCTATAATTACCAGCCATCTCCAGTGAAACCAAGAAAACCAGTTAGGCACACTAGGCATTTGCGAAAATTTATCTATGATATGATGGATATTGTCCAACTGTACTTGAACAGTCTGAGAGAAATCAGACAAATTAAAACAACCCATTCCTGGGAACTGTTCACATCCCATATGTTCTTTTAACAGTAGATAGTCTGTAGTTGTAAGATTTTGGAGTGCTACAACTTGCACTTCTCCTAATTCTTGGTTGAGTTCCAACAGTACAGATCCAGTCAAATTTGTTGTTTTACTGTATGCACAGGCCAGCATAGATATCTCCTTCTTCATTCCCATGGCAAGTCCAGGAACCAGTGGGATGAATGCAGCTACAGCTGTAGGAGCGCCTGGATCTTTGTTGAGGTTTTTTGATGATCATCTTCTGGTGTGACTCTTCCAGAGAGTGCTGATGTTGGAAGTTCTTCTTCATATCGTATCTTAGTTCATTTGCTGGGTAGCCAAATTAGGCTTTGATCCTCTGTATAAACACAAACAGACCCTTTGCCCACACTTTGATATGCCCTTTATACCATTGTGTAGAACTCATTGGAGGTCACCACACAGGAACTGCTTTATTTATTTATTTTTTTTTAAGAGAAAGGTATATTATCAGAAAAATGTACCTCCATAGCCAGTCATCTGACACCCTTTAAGTGATCAAAATTAAGGATATTTAAAGCATGCATTAGCCATTGATTTACAGTTAGTTTTATCCTATCAGGGAGTAATCCCCCTTTTCTCTCTATTTTTTGTTTTTTGTTATCATTAATCTATACTTACATGACAAATATTATGTTTACTAGGCTCTCCCCTATACCAGGTCCCCCCTATAAACCCCTTTACAGTCACTGTCCATCAGCATAGCAAAATGTCGTAGAATCACTACTTGTCTTCTCTGTGTTGTACAGCCCTCCCCTTTCTCCCAACCCCCCCATTATGCATGCTAATCTTAATACCGCCCTTCTTCATCCCCCCTCAGAAATCCTTACCCACCCATCTTCCCCAGTTCCTTTCCCTTTGGTACCTGTTAGTCCATTCTTGAGTTCTGTGATTCCGCGGCTGTTTTGTTCCTTCAGTTTTTCCTTTGTTCTTATACTCCACAGATGAGTGAAATTATTTGGTATTTCTCTTTCTCCACTTGGCTTATTTCACTGAGCATAATACCCTCCAGCTCCATCCATGTTGCTGCAAATGATAGGATTTGCCCTTTCTTATGGCTGAGTAGTATTCCATTGGGTATATGTACCACTTCTTCTTTATCCATTCATCTATCGATGGACATTTAGGTTGGTTCCAATTCTTGGCTATTGTAAATAGTGCTGCGATAAACATAGAGGTGCACTGATCTTTCTCATACTTGATTGATGCATTCTTAGGGTAAATTCCTAGGAGTGCAATTCCTGGGTCAAATGGTAAGTCTGTTTTGAGCATTTTGATGTACCTTCATACTGCTTTCCACAATGGTTGAACTAACTTACATTCCCACCAGCAGTGTAGGAGGGTTCCCCTTTATCCACAGCCTCGCCAATGTTTGTTGTTCTTTGTCTTTGAATGGCAGCCATCCTTACTGGTGTGAGATGATACCTCATTGTAGTTTTAATTTGCATTTCTCTGATAATTAGCGATGTGGAGCATCTTTTCATGGGTCTGTTGGCCATCTGTATTTCTTTTTTGGAGAACCGTCTGTTCAGTTCCTCTGCCCATTTTTTAAGTGGGTTATTTGTTTTTTGTTTGTTGAGGTATGTGTGCACTTTATATATTTTGGACGTCAAGCCTTTATCGGATCTGTCATTTACAAATATATTCTCCCATACTGTAGGGTTCCTTTTTGTTCTATTGATGGTGTCTTTTGCTGTACATAAGCTTTTCAGCTTAATATAGTCCCACTTATTTATTTTTGCTGTTGTTTTCCTTACCCGGGGAGATATGTTCAAGAAGAGGTCACTCATGTTTATGTCTAAGAGGTTTTTGCCTATGTTTTTTTCCAAGAGTTTAATGGTTTCATGACTTACATTCAGGTCTTTGATCCATTTTGAATTAACTTTTGTATATGGGGTTAGACAATGGTCCAGTTTCATTCTCCTACATGTAGCTGTCCAGTTTTGCTAGCACCATCTGTTGAAGAGACTGTCATTTCGCCATTGTATGTCCATGGCTCCTTTATCAAATATTAATTGACCATATATGTCTGGGTTAATGTCTGGAGTCTCTAGCCTGTTCCACTGTTCTGTGGTTCTGTTCTTGTGCCAGTACCAAATTGTCTTGATTACTATGGCTTTATAGTAGAGCTTGAAGTTGGGGAGTGAGATCTCCCCTGCTTTATTCTTCTTTCTCAGGATTGCTTTGGCTATTCGGGGTTTTTGGTGTTTCCATATAAATTTTTGAATTATTTGTTCCAGTTCATTGACGAATGTTGCTGGTAGTTTCATAGGGATTGCATCAAATCTGTATATTGCTTTGGGCAGGATGGCCATTTTGACGATATTAATTCTTCCTAGACACGAGCATGGGATGAGTTTCCATCTGTTAGTGTCCGCTTTAATTTCTCTTAAGAGTGACTTGTAGTTTTCAGAGTATAAGTCCTTCACTTCTTTGGTTAGGTTTACTCCTAGGTATTTTATTTTTTTTGATGCAATTGTGAATGGAGTTGTTTTCCTGATTTCTCTTTCTGTTGGTTCATTGTTAGTGTATAGGAAAGCCACAGATTTCTGTGTGTTGATTTTGTATCCTGCAACTTTGGTGTATTCCGATATCAGTTCTAGTAGTTTTGGGGTGGAGTCTTTAGGGTTTTTTATGTACAGTATCATGTCTTCTGCAAATAGTGACAGTTTAACTTCTTCTTTACCAATCTGGATTCCTTGTATTTTTTTGTTTTGTCTGATTGCCGTGGCTAGGACCTCCAGTACTATGTTAAATAACAGTGGGGAGAGTGGGCAACCCTGCCTAGTTCCCGATCTCAGAGGAAATGCTCTCAGCTTCTCGCTGTTCAATATAATGTTGGCTGTCGGTTTATCATAGATGGCCTTTATTATGTTGAGGTACTTGCCCTCTATTCCCATTTTGCTGAGAGTTTTTATCATGAATGGATGTTGAACTTTGTCAAATATTTTTTAGCATCTATGGAGATGATCATGTGGTTTTTGTCTTTCTTTTTGTTTATGTGGTGGATGATGTTGATGGATTTTTGAATGTTGTACCATCCTTGCATCCCTGGGATGAATCCCACTTGGTCATGGTGTACAATCCTTTAGATGTATTTTTGAATTCAGTTTTCTAATATTTTGTTGAGTATTTTTGCATCTGCGTTCATCAGGGATATTGGTCTGTAGTTTTCTTTTTTGGTGGGGTCTTTGCCTGGTTTTGGTATTAGGGTGATGTTGGCTTCTTAGAATGAGTTTGGGAGTATTCCCTCCTCTTCTATTTTTTGGAAAACTTTAAGGAGAATGGGTATTATGTCTTCCCTGTATGTCCGATAAAATTCCAAGTTGAATCCATCTGGCCCGGGGGTTTTGTTCTTTGGTAGTTTTTTGATTACTACTTCAATTTTGTTGCTGGTAATTGTTCTGTTTAGATTTTCTGTTTCTTTCTGGGTCAGTCTTGGAAGGTTGTATTTTTCTAGGAAGTTGTCCATTTCTCCTAGGTTTTCCATCTTGTTAGCATATAGGTTTTTGTAGTACTCTCTGGTAATTCTTTTTATTTCTGTGGGGTCTGTCATGATTTTTCCTTTCTCTTTTCTGATTCTGTTGATTTGTGTTGACTCTCTTTTCCTCTTAATAAGTCTGACCAGAGGCTTATCTATTTTGTTTATTTTCTCAAAGAACCAGCTCTTGGTTTCATTGATTTTTGCTATTGTTTTATTCTTCTCAATTTTATTTATTTCCTCTCTGATCTTTATTATGTCCCTCCTCCTTCTGCTGACCTTAGGCCTCATTTGTTCTTCTTTTTCCAATTTCGGTTATTGTGACATTAGGCTCTTCATTTGGGATTGTTCTTCCTTCTTTAAATATGCCTGGATTGCTATATAATTTCCTCTTAAGACTGCTTTTGCTATCCACAGTAGTTGGGGCTATGTGTTGTTGTTGTCGTTTGTTTCCATATATTGCTGGATCTCCATTTTGATTTGGTCATTGATCCACTGATTATTTAGGAGCGTGTTGTTAAGCCTCCATGTGTTTGTGAGCCTTTTTGCTTTCTTTGTTTTCTAGTTTTGTTTATTTCTAGTTTTATGCCTTTTTTGTTCTGAAAAGTTGGTTGGTAGGATTTCAATCTTTTGGAATTTTCTGAGGCTCTTTTTGTGGCCTAGTATGTGGTCTATTCTGGAGAATGTTCCATGTGCACTTGAGAAGAATGTGTATCCTGTTGCTTTTGGATGTAGAGTTCCATAGATGTCTCTTAGGTCCATCTGTTCTAGTTTGTTGTTCAGTGCCTCTGTGTCCTTACTTATTTTCTGTCTGGTTGATCTGTCCTTTGGAGTGAATGGTGTGTTGAAGTCTCCCAGAATGAATGCATTGCATTCTATTTCCTCCTTTAGTTCTGTTAGTATTTGTTTCAGATATGTTGGTGCTCCTGTATTGGGTGCATATATATTTATAATGGTTATGTCCTCTTGTTGGACTGTGCCCTTTATCATTATGTAATGTCCTTCTTTATCTTTTGTTACTTTCTTTATTTTGAAGTCTGTTTTGACTGATACTAGTATTGCAAATCCTGCTTTTTTCTCTGGGTTGCATGAAATATCTTTTTCCATCCCTTGACTTTAAGTCTGTGCATGTCTTTGGGTTTGAGGTGAGTCTCTTGTAAGCAGCATATGGATTGATCTTGCTTTTTTATCCATTCTATTACTCTGTGTCTTTTGATTGGTGCATTCAGTCCATTTACATTTAGGGTGATTATTGAAAGGTATGTACTGATTGCCATTGCAAGCTTAAAGTTTGTGCTTACCAAAGGTTCAGGGTTAGCTTCTTTACTATCTTACTGTCTAACTTAACTCACTTGTTGAGCTATTATAAACCTGGTCTGATGATTCTCTATTTCTCTCCCTTCTTATTCCTCCTCCTCCCTTCTTCATATGTTGGGTGTTTTTTTCTGTGCTCTTTTTAGGAGTGCTCCCATCTAGACCAGTCCCTGTAAGATGCCCTGTAGAGGTGGTTTGTGGGAGGCAAATTCCCTCAACTTTTGCTTGTCTGGGAATTGTTTAATCCCTCCTTCATATTTAAATGATAATTATGCTGGATACAGTAGTCTTGGTTCCAGGCCCTTCTGTTTCATTGCATTAAGTATATCATGCCATTCTCTTCTGGCCTGTAGTGTTTCTGTTGAGAAGTCTGATGATAGCCTGATGGTTTTTCCTTTGTAGGTGACCTTTTATTTTCTCTCTGGCTGCCTTTAATACTTTGTCCTTGTCTTTGATCTTTGCCATTTTAATTATTATGTGTCCTGGTGTTGCTCTCCTTGGATCCCTTGTCATGGGAGTTCTGTGTACCTCTGTGGTTGGAGAGGCCATTTCCTCCCCTAGTTTGGGGAAGTTTTCAGCAATTATTTCTTCAAAGACACTTCCTATCCCTTTTTCTCTCTCTTCTTCTTCTGGTATACCTATAATTCGTATATTGTTCCTTTTCGTTTGGTCACTCAGCTCTCTTAGAATTCTTTCATTCCTGGAGATCCTTTTATCTCTCTCTGCATCAGCTTCTCTGCGTTCCTGTTCTCTTTTTTCTAGTTCATTAATGGTCACTTGCATCTCATCCATTCTGTTGTGAAGTCCTTCCAGAGCTTGTTTTATTTCTGTATTCTCCTTCCTTAGTTCTTGCATATTTCTGTGCAAGTCCATCAAGATGGTTATGACTTTTGTTTTGAATTCTTTTTCAGGAAGACTGGTTAAATCTATCTCCCCAGGTTCCTTCTCAGGGGAAGATGTAGCAGATGCCAAAGCTGTCTGGGTTATTCTTGTCTGGATCAAATTTTTTTGCCTTTTCATGTTGATAGGTGCTAGTGACTGTCAGCTGGGAGGGCCAAACTTTCCACTTGCTACTGGCCTTTCTTTACTGGGACAACTACGACCCCTAGTGGCTTGTGTTGGGTAATTGCGTGTAGACTGGGTCTTTGTGTCTTGCCCGGCCGGTATGGAGGAAGTTCCCTTGCTGAGGGCGTGCCCAGCCTTAGGCTGCTTCTCTGCTATCGTCGCGCCCCAGATGAGTAATGGAACTGGGGGCTGTTTGGCTGTTTACCTCCATGAGGGGTCTCAGAGCTGTTGCCCAGTGGTTTAGTAGGCCCTGTTTTCCTGGAATTTCCAGCTGCTGGATTGTGACCTGTGTTGTTCCCATCCAGCTGTTGCATCCCTGTCCCTTTAAGACTTTCAAAAAGCACTCGCTTTTCTTTGTCACAAGGGCATCAGCTTCGGAACCCACTCAGAGGTCTTGCTGCCCTGTTTCCCTAATTTCCAGCCCTCCACACATGCACTGTGTCTGCGCTCTGGTGCTGATGGCTAGGGCTGGGTGTTTAGCAGCCCTGGGCTCCCTCTCCCTCCCCATTCCGACTTCTCTCCTCCTGCCAGGAGCTGGGGTGAGGGGCTCTCGGATCCTGCCGGGCCGGGGCTTGTATCTTACCCCTTTCACCAGGTGCTGGGCTCTCACCCATGTGGATGTAGTCTGGCTGTTGTCCTGTGTCTTCTGGTCTCTCTTTTAGGATTAGTTGTATTTGTTGTATTTTCAAAAATATATGTTTTGGGAGGAGATTCCCACTGTCCTACTAACGCTGCCATGTTGGCTCTGCCCTTCAAGAGGGTAGATATACTTTTTGCTATGAGGTAACTTCCCCTTTTTCCTGTTACCAACAATATTAATGTATGCCACAGCATATTCATGGGTTATAGTAATCCACAAAGTAGATATTTTTTCTTGGTGAGAAATATTTTCTTTCAGATGAACCTAATTTATATTTCCTTCTCATATTGCTTATGGAATGTATACTTTTGTTTTGAATTCATGTTAGCGTTCATAATTCTCATCTTCCTAATCCCAGAAATTACCCCAAACTACACATATCATTAAAGGGGTTCTGTCATGAGCAAAGGCTATTTTCAATAAATAGACACAAATATGGTATAGTTTTAATGTATCTCCTGCCTTGAACTCAATCTTGTCAGATCTGAATTTTTCTTACCAGAACATTTTAGGATCCAGGCTCTTTTTCCCTATCAAATGTTATATCCTTAAAAACTTGTGAAAACACAGAAAAGCTCCAAAAGAAAGTCAGTTCATGTAACCTGTGGTATCTTAACAAATTTTGAAGTTACGTGACTCCATGAGAAAAAACAAAGTGCTATCCTAGTGCATCTCAAAAGCGTACATACTGATTCAATTTTACATAAATTGTAGAAAACTTTCTTTCCTGGTCACAGTAGGAGGGGAAGTCACTGACATATCCTGTCTGATTCACATGTTCTATTTTAGGCCCACACATAGCACTTCAAGACATTTCCTGAATATTCTGAATTTCTGCTACCAAAGCTGGCATCTCACTTTTGAAGACTCAGTTTGGCTTCCTCACATGCACAAGCGGACTCTTGGCCTCCTTCAGGCACATAAAGTCTTACAAATAAGGACAAATACATACACTGATAAATAATTGAACATTTAAAGTTTTCCAAAATTAAGTAACTATCAAGGAGGAATAAGGAAGAATAACAGTTTCTTCATGTCCACACAATTTATTCCATTCTGTTTTAGTACTAATGCATGTTAACTTGACATTAAGATCTAAAACTCACATTTATGTCTGGCTACCAGTATCTTAACAGATTTTGGGTGTACTCTAAAAGTTGATCATTATGATTGATACAAATGCTCTAAAGGCAATACTGCTAAGACTGCAGAATAAGACCAGAGAATAACATATAATAGGATACTTCCAGAAGATGGTTGAAGCTTCTTGCTTAGGAAATGAAACTTGCGAGTTTTTAAGAGATGGCTGATGCATATATATTTGCATTTTGCTTGATAGAGAATTTCAGCTACAAAGGACAAAACTAAGGAGTTAGCATTAGATTCAGGCATGCAAAATGACCTATTATTATAAAGAAGAAAGTTATTTACTCTATCCTATCTTTGCAAAGCAGAGGCAATGCTCTACAAAAAATGACAAGAACTTTCATCATTTGTACAAAAATATTCAAGAATTGTGTTATCATTCCAACTAGTTTAAAAGCAACTGGAGGGAAAGAGATATACTTGTTTACTAGGCCCTTCTCGCCTCCCACTATTGGTCCAGATATCTAACAAAATAGATACATGAAAATATGCTATTTCAGTTGAAGAAGAGGGGAAAAACAGGATTATTTCTTTTAAATTGTAAAATCCCATTATACCTATATTTGTCTGTTCTTTTCATAAGAACCAGGCTTCCCAATCTTGCTATCTGCAAAAGAGTGAAAGCAGGTTACTCAGGACTTGACCAAATAGAAACTTATTGTTTAATTTTTCCTCCCTTTAAAGTTTTTTGCAATGACAATTCTTGTTCTGAACAGGAAGCACATGTCTGCACTAGATTCTGAAGTACTCAGGCAACATCAAAAGAATGTGAAATTTCTGTGTTTGAGACATACGGTAACTTTCCGTTAAGTAGATAATTGATTAATCGAAACAACCAATTTATTGAAAAATTCAAGAAAAATTAGTGGATGGTCATTTTCTTTGTATCTTTCCATGATCATTCTGATAAGGGATCATATGGGACTGCAAGGGTTTTCTAACTGATCCCACTGTCTCTCCCATGTATTATCCATACCGCCTCAGGTTCATATTCTCTAATATTGACCCAGTTATGTACCTTGCCCATCTGAAAATCTTTTTCTGGCTCCTTACACCAGTAGAATATAGTCTGTGATATTAAGGGTTTAATTAAGACACACCTAAATAATAATATGATAGTGTAATGCACCAGGCTTTGAACAACAATAGCAAAACCCTCTTAAACAATTAAGTTTTTCTTCTGATTGTTATCCAGATTTTCATTTTTAAAGATTTAATAACCATTTTCTGACTGATACATGTGTAGAGACACTGACTGGTAATTTACATTTCCTTTTTCTTGAGTTATGTTTTATTTACCATTGACTTACTTACTACATAAATTGCATTTGTTTTTTCCCATTTACATTGGACATGACGGTAGGAGTGAGAGTGGAACAGAGAAAATGAACTTAAGAGTGAATATTTTCCAGATGTTGAGAACATCCAAACTCTTTTATAAACAAATTTTGTAATCCTTTATAGATGTTACACATCACTAGATGCTAAGATGTCAAAGAAAGATAAGATTTCTGAATGAGACCAAGACAGAACAATACCTCTTCACTGAAGACAGCCTTCCCATTGGAATGTTGCTTTTCCTATTTCTTGTAATACTTTGGTCATTTTGATGAGGGTTCTTCAGCTCACAAGAAATAGAAATACACTAAAGGTCACTCAAGTAAAGAGGAATTTATTACCATATTTTAAGTGCAAATGCAAGAAAATCTTATATGACATAACAGTTAGATAGTATGGAAACTGAAATTATATCAGAGGAAAAGAACTGTTTCTCAGCACTTCATGATGTCCCGTCCATACTTCCCTTTACACCTCTGATCAAGTCTTTACTCTCATATAAACTAACATAGTACTCTCATATAATTCACATTTGTAAATGTTCATCATGACTTGCTTCACTGTTAAATCTACAGATCTATCAATCCCATTCCTCAGAGTTATCTAGAACTCTCTTAGCTTCCTAAACTTAATCCTGAAACAGGGATTGGATTGAAAAAATTTACCTTTCTTTTTCTTCAGGCATTAAGCCATTGATTAGCATATGGATGACTTCCTGGAGTTAGTTGCTCAACTATTTTCTAATAAATCATGTTTTGGTGGTTGCATTTGGTATACAAGATGATATTTCCACTTCTCAGGGAATGTACGTTTTGTATTTTAATTAGAGAGAGTAGGTATCTGAAAACATGCATTGTTCTACTTTAAATTAAAATTAACTATTAAAATAACAAAGAATGCCCTGTAGCTCCATCCAAGTTGTTGCAAATGGTAGGATTTGTTTTCTTCTTATGGCTGAATAATATTCCATTGTTTATATGTACCACCTCTTCTTTATCCATTCATCTACTGATGGACACTTAGCTTGCTTCCATTTCTTGGCTTTTATAAATAGTGCTGTGCATATAGATAGGAGTGCATCTGTCTTTTTCAAACTGGGCTGCTCCATTCTTAGGTAGGGTAAATTCCTAGAAGTGGAATTCCTGGGTCAAATAGGTATTATGCTCAGTGAAATAAGCCAGGTGGAGAAAGACAAGTATCAAATGATTTCACTCATATGTGGAGTATAAGAACAAAGAAAAACTGAAGGAACAAAACAGCAGCAGGATCACAGAACCCAAGAATGGACTAACAGTTACCAAAGGGAAAGGAACTGGGGAGGATGAGTGGAAAGGGAGGGGCAAGGGCAGGGAAAAGAGGGCATTACAATTAGCATGTATAATGTGGGGAGGGGCCTGGGGAAGGCAGTACAACACAGAGAAGACAAGTAGTGATTCTACAGCATATTACTAAGCTGATGGATAGTGACTGTAATGGGGATTGTAATGGACTTGGTCAAGGGGGGAGCCTAGTAAACATAATATTCTGCATGTAATTGTAGATTAATGATAAAATAAAAATAAATAAATATAAATAAATAATAATAAATGAATAACAAAGAGTGAACTCCAATGAACCATGAGAGTAGACAAAAATGTACAGTCCATGGAAGTATGTGATTAAATGTTTACAGAAATATTAAGAATACTTATATGTGTAAATTACACATTTTGGGCATAGATTACTTGACACATGGTGATACCACTCATTAAGATAATATATAGGGAGGAATAATTTTAGGGGACATATTAGGGAATTTGTTCAATTTTGAGAATGTTGATTTTTAATGATTGTAGAAAATTGAAGTTAGGATGTCTTACTAACAGTTGCATATAACATATCTAGATTGAATTAGAGAAATCCTTGCTAAAAAGACTTACTTTGTCTGTGGGAATGAGATTAAAACCTTTATAATTAAAAACCATAAATCTCTAATGAAAGCAAGTAATATTAAAACCAAGAATTCTACAAGTTTCAGTTAAAACCACCCCTGTTGTATTCTTCTCCCATCCACTTGAAGACAGCAAGTGGAGACCATAATTCTGCTTGCCCAAATCAAAATGTCTCTTCTCTGGCATCCATAAGCTTTTCAACAGGAGTCAATGTAGATCCCAAGAGCTTCCAAAGTCCTCCTTTATAAGGTCACTGCGCCTCTAGCAGCAGGCATATGTGACATTACCTGGAACTCTGCTTACTCTGATAAGGCTAATACTTCTTGAGCCTCCCCATCACCACTCCAAGAAGTAAAGAAGCATACCTGATAATTTAGGTGCTCCTGACTGGAATCTAATTCAACACACCTGGTCAAAGGGACAGTTTGTGAACATCATTTGGATGTAGAAGATCTACGAAATAAATGGGTAAATTATTTGATGAGTTACCTATAAGGTCAGTGTTCCTCCCAGATTTATGGCAAAATAAAGAATAAAAGAGGAGCACTAGACCAGATGAAAACATTCTCAGCATGTGTGAAGGAGGTGATTGATAATAAGTGAAATGTAATGAAGAATAAAGACTAGTTTATCTGTATACAATACACCTCATCATTAGTTAAAATAATTAAAAAGAAATGAAGCATTCTAATATAGCGCTAGAAAGGAGGAAGAAGACCTCAATCCTATCTTGCTTCTGTGTTCAGTGGTGTGAGAATTAAGAGTTTGTTTTTAAGTGTACAAGATGGGCAGGTGGAGTTTTAGATTGGTCAAAATGGAGTACAGAGTTTTTTTCAAAAATAAGATTAATATATATGGAAACACTGGGCAGATCCAAAGTGCAGAGCTGAAAGGAATAAAATGATAATAAAGGTCTAACTAGAAACCAGGTAACAGAAAAGCTATTATTTCCTGAATGTGAATTCCCTAGGGAATATGAGAAACTCTCTAAAAGTGACTAGGCACAGGATGAGTGGCACTCTTACTCTCCACAAAGTATTCTGAGAAATCATTAATATGAGCTTCGGCTTCCACTGGGGAAATGTCAGGAAAATTCCAAAGTACTGTACTTAGTGGAGCACAAAATAATGTTAGAATGTGACTCCTTGGTTTTTAAGAAAACTTAAGACTTAATTCCAACATTTTACTATAAATATTGATCTATCATGAGCTGACAAATATGTAACTGCCTACCTAGAATGAATTCCTCTTCTCATCCATCTAGTAATCACTACCCATCCATCCAGGAGAAGCTGAAATACCACATTTTCCTATGAGGCTTTTCCATATCTTTCTCCCTATGAATGAATATTAATTCATTTCTCATTCTCATGGTCCTTGGTAAACTTTCTATATTCTTTAGACCTTAGGTCCTAAGAGACAGAAATCTGATCGTATTTATCAGTATCATCCCAGTGTCTATTAGCAAATATCAGTGTTGAATAAGAGATTTGTGATTCAGTCTTACACCTTTCACTAACACAGTCAAATTACTTCTCAGGCCTTTAAAAAATGTTTTTATTGAAGTGAAGTTGATACACAATATATAATATTTTTAATTATAGAACATGGTGATCCAAAAGATATGCATTATTAAATGTTCATCCCAACTAGTACAGTTACTGTCAGCATAGAAAATATTACAGAACTATTCACCATATTCTCTATGCTGTACTTTTATCCCCATGACTAATTTATGTTGTGACAGAATTTGTACCTCTTTTCCCCTTCACCTATTTCACCTACCCATACCAATCCCTCCCCCACGGCAACCACCAGTCTCTTCTCTGTGTCTATGAGTCTGTTGCTGTGATTCCTGGGGGGAAAATTCCAGGGCAAAATACCTTTGAAACTGAAATCAGTCAAAGGGAGGAATAAAGTGGGAGAAACCTGTTTATTTCTTACAAGCAGTTCACTTCTGCTCTCCCATGTCTCTTGCAACCTGGCTGCAGAAGAGACCCCACCCAACTGTGATGTAGGTAATTACAAGGATTTCTTCTCTCCACCCCTTGTAAACACCTACTGATATGGAGATGCACTAAGGCCAGGCAAGAGATTCTGGAAATATTGTAGTTATACCCACAGTTGCTGCTTTGTTCATTTTGTTTTATTTTATTTTGTTTTTAGATTCCACATGTAAGTGAAATTATATGGTATTTGTCTTTCTCTGCCCAGCTTATTTCACTGAGCATAATACCCTCTAGATACACCCATGTAGTCACAAATAGCAGTATTTCTTCCTTTATTATGGTTGAATAATATTCCATTGTGTATATGTACCAGTTCTTCTTTTCCCCTTCATTTATTGATGGACATTTGGTTGCTTATATATCTTGGCTATTGTAAATAATGTGGTAATAAATATAGGGGTGCATGTATCTTTTCAAATCAGTGTTTCTTTTTTCCTTCAGGTAAATTCCTAGAAGTATAATGACTGAGTTGAAAAGTATTTTTAGTTTTTTGAGGATCCTCCAGACTACTTTTCATAGTGGCTGCATCAATTTACATTCCCACCAACAATGTATGAGGGTTTGATTTTCTCCACATCCTCATGAGCACTTGCTATTTCTTGTCTTCTGGATCATGGCCATTCTGACTGGTGTGAAGTGATATCTCCTTGTGGTTTTGATTTGCATTTCCATGATGATTAGTGAGGTGGAGCATCTTTTCATGTACCTGTTAGCCATCTGTATTTCATCTTTGGAAAAATGTCTCTTCAGATCCTCTGCCTGTTTTTTAATTGGTTTATTTGGGATTTTTATTGGTATTGAGGGCATATGAGTTCTTTATATATTTTGGATGTTAGCCCCTTATCAGATATATCATTTATTAATATATTCTCCCACATTATAAGTCCTCTCTTTGCTTTATTGATGGTTGCCTTTTGTTGTACAGAAGCTTTTTAATCTGATGTAGTCTCACTTGTTTATTTTTGCTGCTGTTTTCTGTGCCATGGGAGATGTATCCAGAGAAGAATAACTTATGCTGATGTTTAAGAGAATCTTGCCTATTTTCCTCTAAGAGATTTATGGTTTTATTTCTTAGATTTAAGTCTTTAATCCATTTTGAGTTTACTTTTGTGTATGGTATTAGGGAATAATCCAGTTTCATTCTCTTATGTGTAGCTGCCCAGTTTTCTGAACACATTTTATTGAAGAAACTGTCTTTTCCCCATTTCTCCCAACTTTTATCTTCATGTAAAAATTAGATGTTGATCAATACCTCTTTCTTACATGTTATATTTGATTCATTTTTCTATTGTTTGAGCAAGTAGACAGGATTGATGAATTAATATCTCAGCAACTAAAGATAGTATTATAAATGGGCTGATTAAACTTTGCCTCCTTGATGCTAAAGTTTATCCCTTAAAAGCAAAAGAAGCTGAAGGAAGAAGCATTAACTTCATTTGAATTAAAAAGAGAAGCAAAATAAGGGTTCTACAAAACTTCAATAAAACAACAGCAGGCCAGAGATTGGATTAAAGATGGCGGAATAAGAGGAGAGACAGAGGCTTCCTCCTAAAACTGGGAACAATTAGAAAATATAGTTGGTGCAACTAATCCTGAGAGAGCAACAGGAAAGAGGACAGCGTCAGATGGCACACACCTGCAGAAAAAAGCAGACCTCACTGAACGGGGTAACGTACCAGAGCTGTGGCTCTACAGGACCCAAGCCCATTGCCCACCCCAGCTCACAGGCGAGAGAAAGAGAAACGGAGCAGGGAGGGAGTGGAAGGCTTGGGACTGCTGAATATGTAGCGCCAGAGATCTGTGCTGGGAGCACAAACCTACATTTCATCGTGATTTCATCAGACTTGAATGACTACCGGGTTGGAAGGTTACTACAGGCAGAGTTCCTAAGGAGACTGGGATTCTGGCCACTTGTGGAAAGCAGGGATCCATATCTGGATGCTCTGGGACAAAAACTTATACCTGTGTGACTGGCCCACTGGCTCAGGCAGTGGAGACAGGCACAGTAGCCGGGAGGCGGGGAACAGCTCTTTCCTCCCCGAAGGCACACATACTGCTCCCCTGCGACCCCTGACATTGCTTCAGGGGCTGAGCAGCTCCAGAGACTACAGCTTCTGGACACTAGAGGGAGCCATATACAAACATGAAACGCCAAAGGAACCTTGTCCAGAGTAAAATTAGTAATACAACTCCTGAGAAAGATTTAAATGATATGGACCTTGTGACTCTTCCTGAAAGGGAGTTCAAATAAAAATAATCAACATTCTAATTGAGGTACGGAAAGACATCCAAGAACTCAGGAATGAATTCAGGTCAGAGATCCAATCATTGAAGAGCACGCTGGAGGGTATTAAAAGCTGGTTGGATATGGTGGAGGAGACAATAAATGAAATAGAAACTAGAGAAGAGGAATACAAAGAAGCTGAGGCACAGAGAGAAAAAAGATCTCTAAAAATGAAAGACTATTGAGAAAACTGTGTGGCCGAACCAAGCGGAACAATGTTCGCATTATAGGGATACCAGAAGAAGAAGAGAGAGAGAAAGGGATAGAAAGTGTCTTTGAGGAGGTAGTTGCTGATAACTTCCCCAATCTGGGGGAATATGGGGGTATATGCTGCTCTTAGGCGATGGAGATCCACAGATCTTCCAACACAAGAAACTTAAGGAAGACAAAACCAAGACAAATAGTAATTAAAATGGGAAAGATCAAGGATAAGGACAGACTGTTAAAAGCAGCCAGAGGCAGAAATAAGATCACATACAAAGGAAATCCCATTAGGCTAACATCAGACTTCTCAGCAGAAACCTTACAGGCCAGAAGGGAGAGGCATGATGTAATTAATGCCATGAAGGAGAAGGGCCTGGAACCAAAACTGCTTTATCCGGCAAGATAATCATTTAAATTTGAAGGAGGGATTAAACAATTTCCAGATAAGCAAAAGCTGAGAGAGTTTACCTCCCACAAACCATCTCTGCAGTCTATTTTGGAGGGACTGCTATAGATGGAAGTGCTCCTAAGGTTGGATAGCTGTCACCAGAGGTAGTAAAACCACAAAAGGGAGGGTGGAGCAGCTGATTGTGAGGCAAATGCAAAATTAAATTGACTATCCCCAAAGTCAATCAATGGATGGAGAAAAAGTACAGAATTTGATACCTAATACATAAAGAATGGAGGAGGAAGAAAAAGGAAGAGAAATAGAAAAGAACCTTTAGATTGTGTTTGTAACAGCATACTAAGTGAGTTAAATTAGACTCTTAGATAGTAAGAAAAGTAAGCTGGAACCTTTGGTAACCACGAATCTAAAGCCTGCAATGGCAATAAGTACATACCTATCGATAATCAACTTAAATGTAAATGGACCGAATGCACCAATCAAGAGATATAGAGTAATAGAATGGATAAAAAAGCAAGACACATGTATATGCTGCTTACAAGAGACTCACCTCAAACCCAAAGACATGCACAGACATAAAGTCAAGGGATGGAAAAAGATATTTCATGCAACTAATAGTGAGAAAAAAGCACGTGTTGCAGTACTAGTATCAGACAAAATAGACTTAAAAACGAAGAAAGTAACAAGAAATAAAGAAGGACATTGCATAATGATAAAGGGCTCAGTCCAACAAGAGGATATAACCATTATAAATATATATGCACCCAACACAGGAGCACCAGCATATGTGAAACAAATACTAACAGAACTAAAGGAGGAAATAGACTGCAATGAATTCATTTTAGGAGACTTCAACACACCATTCTCTCCAAAGGAGAGTTCCACCAGCAGAAAATAAGTAAGGACACAGAGGCACTGAACAACACACTAGAACAGATGGACCTAATAGACATCTATAGACCTCTACACCCAAAAGCAACAGGATACACATTCTTCTCAAGTGCACATGGAACATTCTCCAGAATAGACCACATACTAGGCCACAGAAAGAGCCTCAGAAAATTCCAAAAGATTGAAATCCTACCAACTAACTTTTCAGACCACAAAGGTATAAAACTAGAAATGAATTGTACCAAGAAAGCAAAAAGGCTCACAAACACATGGAGGCTTAACAACACGCTCCTAAATAGTCAATGGATCAATGACCAAATTAAAATGGAGATCCAGCAATACATGGAAATAAATGACAACAACACAAAGTCCCAACTTCTATGGGCTACAGCAAAAGCAGTCTTAAGAGGAAAGTATATAGCAATCAAGGCATATTTAAAGAAGGAAGAACAAACCCAAATGAATAGTCTAATGTCACAATTATCAAAATTGGAAAAAGAAGAAAAAATGAGGCCTAAAGTCAGCAGAAGGAGGGACATAATAAAGATCAGAGAAGAAATAAATAAAATTGAGAAGAATAAAACAATAGAAACAATCAATGAAACCAAAACTGGTTCTTTGAGAAAATAAACAAAATAGATAAGCCTCTAGCAAGACTTATTAAGAGAAAAAGAGGATCAACACACATCAACAGAATCAAAAATGAGAAAGGAAATATCACAATGGACCCAACAGAAATACAAAGAATTATTAGAGACTACTATGAAAACCTATATGCTAAGAAGATGGAAAACCTAGGAGAAATGGATAACTTCCCAGAAAAATACAACCTTCCAAGACTGACCAAGGAAGAAACACAAAATCTAAACAAACCAATTACCAGCAACGAAATTGAAGTGGTAATCAAAAAACTACCCAAGAACAAAACCTCCAGGCCAGATGGATTCATCTTGGAATTTTATCAGACATACAGAGAAGATATAATACCCATTCTCCCTAAAGTTTTCCAAAAAATAGAAGAGGAGGGAATACTCCCAAACTCATTCTAAGAAGCCAACATCACCCTAATACCAAAACCAGGCAAAGACCCCAACAAAAAAGAAAATTACAGACCAATATCTCTGATGAACATAGATGCAAAAATACTCAATAAACTATTAGCAAACCGAATTCAAAAGTACATCAAAAGGATCGTACACCATGAACAAGTGAGATTCAGCCCAGGGATGCAAGGATCGTACAACATTTGAAAATCCATCAACATCATCCACCACATCAACAAAAGGAAAGACAAAAACCACATGATCATCTCCATAGATGCTGTAAAAGCATTCGATAAAATTCAACATCCATTTATGATAAAAACTCTCAGCAAAATGGGAATAGAGGGCAAGTACCTCAACATAATAAAGGCCATCTATGATAAACCCACAGCCAACATCATACTGAACAGTGAGAGGTTGAAAGCTTTTCCTCTGAGATCAGGTACAAGACAGGAATGCCCACTCTCTCCACTGTTATTTAACATAGTACTGGAGGTCCTAGCCATGGCAATTAGACAAAACAAAGAAATACAAGGAATCCAGATTGGTAAAGAAGAAGTTATACTGTCACTATTTGCAGATGACATGATATTGTACATAAAAAATACTAGAGACTCCACTCCAAAAACATAGAACTGATATTGGAATTCAGCAAAGTTGCAGGATTCAAAATTAACACACAGAAATCTTGGCTTTCCTATACACTAACAATGAACCAATAGAAAGAGAAATCAGGAAATGAATTCCATTCACAATTACATCACAAAGAATAAAATACCTAGGAATAAACCTAACCAAGGAAGTGAAAGACCTATACCCTGAAAACTACAAGTCACTCTTAAGAGAAATTAAAGAGGACACTAGCAAATGGAAACTCATCCCATGCTCTTTCTTGGCTAGGAAGAATTAATGTAGTCAAAATGGCCATCCTGCCCAAAGCAATATACAGATTTGATGCAATCCCTATCAAATTATCAACAACATTCTTCAATGAACTAGAACAAATAGTTCAAAAATTCATATGGAAACATCAAAGACCCCGAATAGCCAAAGCAATCCTGAGAAAGAAGAATAAAGTGGGGGGGATCTCACTCCCCAACTTGAAGCTCTACTACAAAGCCATAGTAATCAAGACAATTTGGTACTGGCACAAGAACAGAGCCACAGACCAGTGGAACAGATTAGAGACTCCAGACTTTAACCCAAACATATATTGTCAGTTAATATTTGATAAAGGAGCCATGGACATACAATGGCGAATTGACAGTCCCTTCAACAGATGGTGCTGGCAAAATTGGACAGCTACATGTAAGAGAATGAAACTGGATCACTGTCTAACCCCATACACAAAAGTAAATTCAAAATGGATCAAAGACCTGAATGTAAGTCATGAAACCATAAAACTCTTAGAAAAAAACATAGGCAAAAATCTCTTGGACATAAACATGAGCAACTTCTTCATGAACATATCTCCCCGGGAAAGGAAAACAAAAGCGAAAATGAACAAGTGGGACTATATCAAGCTGAAAAGCTTCTGTACAGCAAAGGACACCAAACTTAGAACAAAAAGGTACCCTACAGTATGAGAAAATATATTCGTAAATGACAGATCCGATAAAGGCTTGACATCCAAAATATACAAAGAGCTCATGCACCTCAAGAAACAAAAAGCAAATAATCCAATTAAAAAATGGGCAGAGGAACTGAACAGACAGTTCTCCAAAGAAGAAATTCAGATGGCCAACAGACACATGAAAAGATGCTCCACATCGCTTGTTATCAGAGAAATGCAAATTAAAACCACAGTGAGATATCACCTCACCCCAGTAAGGATGGCTACCATCCAAAAGATAAACAACAACAAATGTTGGCGAGGTTGTGGAGAAAGGGGAACCCTCCTACACTGCTGGTGGGAATGTAAATTAGTTCAACTATTGTGGAAAGCAGTATGGGGGTTCCTCAAAAAGCTCAAAGTAGAAATACCATTTGACCCAGGAATTCCACTTCTAGGAATTTACCCTAAGAATGCAGCAGCCCAGTTTGAAAAAGACAGATGCACCCCTATGTTTATTGCAGCACTATTTACAATTGCCAAGAAATGGAAGCAACCTAAGTGTCCATCAATAGATGAATGGATAAAGAAGAAGTGCTGCATATACACAATGGAATATTATTCAGCCATAAGAAGAAAACAAATCCTACCATTTGTAACAACATGGATGGAGCTAGAGGGTATTATGCTCAGTGAAATAAACATACGGAGAAAGACAAGTACCAAATGATTTCACTCGTATGTGGAGTATAAGAACAAAGAAAAACTGTAGGAACGAAACAGCAGCAGAATCACAGAACCCATGAATGTACTAACGGTTACCAAAGGAAAAGGGACTGGGCAGGAGGGGTGGGAAGGGAGGGATAAAGTTAGGGAAAAAAAAAGGGGGCCTTACAATTAGCATGTATAATGTGGGGGTGGTGCATAGGGAGGTATGTGCAACACAGAGAAGTCAAGTAGTGAGTCTACAGCATGTTACTACACTGATGGACAGTGACTGTAATGGGGTTTGTGGGGAGGGACTTGGTGAAGGGGGGAGTCTAGTAACCATAATGTTCTTCATGTAATTGTAGATTAATGATAATAAAATGAATTTAAAAAAAAAACAGCCAGCCTGCAATTAATAGAAGTCATTTGAGCTGCACCTTATGGAAAAATACTGCATAATACATGGAAAACAATTCTAGGAAACATTCAGGACTTTCTGAAAAACTCTTTAAGCCCACTCTCACTGTGAAGGCTTAAGCCAAACAATCCTCTGAATGGTCAATCATTTTCAGACGTATTTGAAATAAAACCGTACCTCCTACTTAATAGCAAAGGAACAAATTACATAATGACTACTGTAGCAGAATGTAAGAGGATCTCCAGCTTAAAGATAAACTTTTCTATATAGAAGGGATGTATGAAGAATTTTAAAGAAAAGAGACACTATTCTGAAGTGTAACATATTGTATCCTTATGCCCAGTCAATTTCTAGTTTAAATAATGCTTCTCTGTGTGAGATGGAGATAGAAGTCTAAAGGCTATTAAGAGGAATGAGATACATTTTTGCTCCCAAGAAACTCATGAACTAATGAAGGCTACTGATAAATCATTGTATAGTATAAGAATATCATAGAGGCCAAGGAAGATATTTCTTAAACCTGGAAGAGGGAAATCTAACTCAAATTGGAACTGTCAGGAAAAGTATTTGAGAGGATAATGCCAAGTATACAAGATAAATGGCAGGTAATTCAGATTCATTAACTAACAATATACTGAGGACTTATTATGTGCTCATTGCTATTTTAATGCCTTATTATTAGTTATCTAAAATAATCCTAACAACATTTTGAGATAGGCATTATAACTATGCTTATTTTATAAGCAGGTAAATCCATGAAGCAACTTGTAAACGGTCACTCAGCTAATAATGTATGGTGGTTCTCATTACATGACAGGCAATCTTCTAGGGATTCTGCACAAAATCCCTTCTTTTAAAAAGTAGTAATTAATCTGAGTAAATGAACTTCCTCTCTCTCTTATGTATCTGAAGAATCCTGGTCATCAATTAGAACAATAGTGGGCACAGAGTTGAAATCCAGCTGTACTTACACCTAGACTGCACTTTTCTACCATACCTTTGGATTTTCCATAATTAATTTAATGTATGTTTATACATTCAGAAAAAAATATGTAGTCAGGGGGTATTTTTACCACTAATGACAATATATATTCATTTTTTGTGATATCTTGTGCACCAATGTTAACTGTTTTTGCAGGCTTTTTTTTTTTTTTTAGTAAATTGAGGCATTTCTCTTCCTTTCACATTATCCACAAAATTTCTTATATCATTTTGATGAAACCCCTATCATAAATTTGTAGTCTATCATTCTAAATGCTCTTATTCCTTTATTTTAAACAAATAGTATTCAGAGCTTCAAAGATTATTTCTAGGAAATAAATAGCACATTGTCCAATGTAGTTTATTTTTACTAAGACTATCTTGAAAGCTACCAAAAGTATTATTTGTTCTGTAATTTTTTTTTCAAATTTTGGGTTAAATGCAGCACATTCATTTTCAGCAAAAATAAAAAAACAAAAATTTCTGTTTTGATCTTTTGTCACCATTGAATTGGAGACTTAATTTGAGCCAGTAGTTGTAATTCATTGGGACAAGTATTAGCTTTGACCTAAATTTTACATTATCCCACAATCTGAGCATACACCAATCATTGAGAATAAAAATCTAAATGAGAAAAAGTATATTGAGAAGCAGTTGGTTCATAAAAAAATACATTAAATATAACTTAAAACACTAAAATATCTAACATTTCATCAATTACCACTGTGGTCCAAGAAATATGCATTGGGAGTAAATATTTCACCAATACCAAATTTCTAAAATATGAAGTCCTTTCTTCATAAGCAACTCTACTGACAGATCCTGTGGTTTTAAACTCACTATATTTTAACAGAGATCACAGATGATTTTGTTTTCTTGGTCCTACTCTTGAATTTCTATCTATGAATGATACAGATCTTCACACCCATGGTGTTAAGGACACTTAACCATTTTAAGCATAAACATTATTCCTCTTTTTCTCTCCCCACTGCACATTCAGAACAGATGCCAATGTCCATGAATAATCAATGAGGCCACTGGAAGAAAGAAATTAATGGTCTGCTCATCATCTTGGTTTGACATTTCTTCCATGTATTTCTTGCATGCAATTTATATTTCCACCATAACTGCCTAAATTCCTTAACTCCCAGAATCACAAACAAAACCTCACTGACCCTAGAAGGTTCAATTGCCCAACCTGGAATTAGTTTCCCTCTCCTGTAAATCCTAGTTTGTTTCCTATTAATCAGTGTTTTCCCTTAGGTTACACATTGTAAAGTACATAATTATGAAACACAGAGAATGTTGATCACTCAAATATATTGAAGGCTCTTTGAGGAAAACAATTGTATCTTTTATTTCTGTCTAACCTTCCAACATTCAATTGTCATTTCCAGTTGCCACTATGATTATCAATTTTCTAATAACTTATCTGACCTGTCCTCTACTTACTTCAGTGCTTCACTTTGAATGGAAAATATTTAGTTATTTGATATTTAATATAGTAGTATCTTTCTAACTCCAGTTCAGGTGGAAGCAGCCATGTATATTTCTGGAGTTGTTTGATACCATAATATTTAAGATTATATTAGCAAAATGGGATTGCTCTACTCTACACTGCATGTACAATTCCAGGTATCTCAGGCTTCCAGTTGTGACTATAATACATCCCAGCCCAGTATGTCAAACTCTAACTTCTCCTAAGAACTGTAAAAAAAATTTGTGTACTCAACCACAATTTTCAATGTTGGACTACATGCACATTTTCCAAGCACTATATATCAGATCTTAATTTTTAAATAACTACTTTTTCTAAGCTTTTAACTGCTTGCTAAATGAGGCAAATTTTAAGCTCTTTAGATGTATTGATTAATTATCAGAACTATATTTGCTTGGTGTTATTACTATCCTTAATGTATATCTGATTATACTTTACCCCAGTGGGACTTAATGATTTATCTAAGATTATAAAGCTAGTCAGAGTTGAAGGCAGATTTTTTTTTAACTTAAAGAGTCTGACTTTAGATCCTGAATTTCAATCATGATTCATAATATTTGGTCTCTATCAAGGTTATGTCAAGTGGTAATACTTTCAAGCAATTCTTGAATAATGATTGAGTCTCCTTTGTTTCTCTTTTTAAATGCTAGAAAGTTTGTTTGACTTTTCCTAAGAATAAACAATTTGACTCAAATTGGTATTTATTTTATCAGAAATTTATTTTCACTCTATTGGTAGTATGTTTTGTTCTAGCTGATTGGACCATTTGAAAGAGGACAATGTCTAAATGTATAAATTCCTCAGCAATCTTTAGTATGTATTCCTTTCAAGGAGCAGAGAGATTCATAAATAACAAAAGACTGCCCACAGTAGAACTGAGACACAATAGATTAACTTGGAGAAACACATGAAATTAAAATTTCTGACAATAAACCACACCAGGAGAAAAATAAATATCCAGAAAGCTGACAAAAGAAACCCAAAAACTGTTATTTAATATTTCAAAATGTGTTCCAAATCAAGGAAAGTGAGCACAAATTTCAAAGGACAATATAAAATAGAAAAAGAAGATATCAGAGACAGGAGATAAGAGCCAGATAATAGGGAGATATGAAATGAGACTTAACAAGCTTCAGAAAATCACTAGGAAAATCATTCCAAGTTGAAAATGAAATTACTAGAAACAGAAGAAAAAATATATAGAAAGTTCAAAGGAGAATGCAGAAAATCAAAGAATGGAAGAAAGGATTTGAAATAAAAAAGAAAATGATATATAGAGAAAACAATCCTTTGATTTTTTTCCCCACATTTACATTTGATGCAAAAAAGCAAATGAACAACACATTTTGACACTAAAAGATTTCAATCACAGCAATTTATTGGGAGTGAGCAATTTTCTCTACTTTGAACTACTAATAGGACTATCTGGAGTTCTGTTTTTATGTGAGATTTTTTTTTTAATTTTCTTAACAAATAATCTTGGAGTGTGGGGGCTATATGTAAGTGAGCACATAAATCCTCAGATCTCATGTTCCATATTCGATAGCAGAATCAGAATGGCCATGGTAAATCCACTTTTCAGTGATTAGTTAAATCAGGTGCGTAATGCATTTCATTGCTCAATATTGACACAGAATCATATTTATTTTAAAAAACCAGTATGTACAGTTGAGAAGCCAAGTAAAAAGCCAAGTGAACACTAAGAAAACATCTATAATAGGTTTGGCTGAGTTTCCATAAGGATTTAGCTATGCTGGGCTCGGTTCCCCAAGCCCATCTTAACTTCTTTAGTGTGCATCTGAATCCACAATGAACTCTTTGGGGCAAGGAATAAATACTTAAGAAGATTCGGGTGAGGATCCTGAAGTAAGGGTAGCTCTAAAACCCAGCAAGTAAGCAAATCTAAGAGGCTAGTAAGAGGTCAGGGCCTTCAAATCACAATGTACTGACTGAATGGGAATCCTAACTGAAGAGCCCAAAGCCGTTGTTTAGAACTGAAGAGAGGGAGGTAGGTTTAGGAGAAACATGTAAGGGCAGCAAGCAGGTGGTAGTCAAGCTAAACACATACCTTCAGGAAAGAATTATGTACACAATAGGAAATGACTAATGGGCTGAACTTGGAAGGAGTTGATTTTAGAGGGCCAAGGCTGTGAAGTAACTGGTGAAATGGGCCCTAAGTCAAAGTCACATTTTGTGTTTATTCATAAAAGTCAGAATTTCTCTTCAACCCATTTTTTCCTAAGAAAGGATTGAATTCCTATAAATGAGAAAGAAAACACTTGTTTTCTTTCATAGTGAGGGCAAATTTATTACAGACTAGAAATCAGATGCCTTAACTCAACTGTAATATTTTCTCTGCATAAGGGAGCACTTTAGAAGTATCCACAGTTTCATGAAAACAGTAGAATATTTGATGGGGCTTTAGACTACACACATAAGCTGCCATATCCTACATCAGGTGAACCCAGTATTGCTTTGTTCTTTTTAAGGAGGAATCTTATCTCCTCACCCCAGCAACACAGTCTCACTCAGGCCTGCCAAGAGTTCCTGAGGGCTTCTATAACACAGCATGAAATGCAATCACATTATTTCATCCTTGACCAGGAAATGGACTGGTCAGACAGAAAGAAAAAAAAATATATTGAGCAGCCTAACTGTAGTAGTGGAGTAAGATTTCTGCCAGTTATCATTAGGTCCCCTAAGTGAAAGGAAAGGAGTGACACACAGCAGCAATTCACCGGAGAATTCCACTTTATTGGGGAAAGGTGCTGGGTTATATAGGAAGGGGCATGGGGTGATTGTGGTGTTACTTCTACGGGGCTGGTGGCTATTGGCTAGGTGCTGGGAGTGGGAGTGGGGAGAGAGGTGATAGGTCTTTAGGTGGCACCGTCGGGAACTGAGGACCCGGAAGAGAAGCCGGAAGTTCGCCATCTTACTGGTGGGGGCCCTTCACTAAGTTATAGTTACTGATCATTCATGTGAATAACAATGATCTAATTTGCTGATATATCTGTCACTCCAGCCTAAGTCTGTAGTTCCTGTCTAATTTCATCCCACATTCCTGGCAATTGTAATTTATCATTATTATTATTATTATTTGACCAGATAGTTCTATCTTCTTTTTGGTTACTTAATCATCACAGGTCAGATCCCTGGACTTAACATTTTTCTCATGTCATGTTCATTCATCTATTATACATCTTTTTGAGTTTCATATTCCAAGCCCTATGCAACATACTTTTGAAAAATTAAGTATTAGTCAGAAGTGAAAATATATGATAGGAAGCAAAATTATTTAATAGCAGATTAAAAGATACAGATAAGATCAATAGCAACTTACATGTCATACTTTACTCTTCAAAAGACTATTAAAGGAAATTCCCATAAAAAAATGAATAAAAGTATTAGAGACTAAAATGAGTAATAGGGCTCAGAAATACAGAAATAGGATGTAGAAATAATTTTTTTGGTAGAAATAGAAGGAAACATTGCATATATAAAGAGTAGTTAATAGTTTATTTATAAGAGTAAAGATGAAGAACGGGAAAGAACATTGGAAGAATTTTTAAAGACGTAACTAATAGTCTTTCAGGAAAATAACCCCTATTGTTTATTAGTATTTGAGAATATATTCCTTATAACAAAAGCAGGCTTCAAAATAATGTCTGAGCATTTAAAGCCATCCAGTTTTTGACATGGTCAAACCTACAGTAAGACCCAGGTAGCAAATTGTTTTTAAAGGATCCTCAGTTTCTTAATACACAGCTAGTGTTAAAATTGAAATATTCATGTATTTTTTGGTTGTTGGCTATTTTTATGTTTTTTTTTCCATACCAATAAAATGCATAGATGAGATTAAGAGGGGAGAAAGATTTTATTTTATTTATTTCTCCTCAGAAGATGTTAATCTTATTCTTTGGAAAAGAGAAAGAAAAAATTTAATGGGAAATGGCTTAAGGGAATTAAATTATCTTTTTTTTTTTTGTAGATAATTATTTTTTTATTGAAGGGTAGTTGACACACGGTATTACATTACATTAGTTTCAGGTGTACAACATAGTGATTCAACATTTATATACATGACAATTCTAGGTACCAGATATCACCATACCAAGCTGTTACAATATTTTGACTATATTCATTACATCCCGGTTACTTATTATTTTACCATTGGAAGTGTATACTTTTTTTTTTTTTTTTTTTTTTGTGAGGGCATCTCTCATATTTATTGATCAAATGGTTGTTAACAACAATAAAGTTCTGTATAGGGGAGTCAATGCTCAATGCACAATCATTAATCCATCCCAAGCCTAATTTTCATCAGTCTCCAATCTTCTGAGGCATAACAAACAAGTTCTTACATGGAGAACAAATTCTTACATAGTGAATAAGTTCTTACTTGGTGAACAGTACAAGGGCAGCCATCACAGAAACCTTCGGTTTTGCTCATGCATTATGAACTATAAACAGTCAGTTCAAATATGAATACTCATTTGATTTTTATACTTGATTTATATGTGGATACCACATTTCTCTCTTTATTATTATTATTTTTAATAAAATGCTGAAGTGGTAGGTAGATACAAGATAAAGGTAGAAAACATAGTTTAGTGTTGTAAGAGAGCAAATGTAGATGATCAAGTGTGTGCCTGTAGACTATGTGTTAATCCAAGCTAGACAAGGGCAATAAAACATCCATGTATGCAGAAGATTTATCTCAGAATGGGGGGGTGAGGTTCTAAGCCTCACCTCTGTTGATCCCCAATTTCTCACCTGATGACACCCCTGCGACTGTGCCTGTCTTAGGTTGTTCCTCCCTTGAGGAATCTTACCCGTCTCTGGCTAACCAGTCACCTTCCGGGGCCATACAGGGAAATGTAAAGTTGGTAAGTGAGAGAGAAGCCTTATTGTTTGAAATGGTTAGCTTTTTATTTCTTTGCATATTTATGCCCTGTAGCTTCTATGCCCAGCATTTGTCTTGAGGTATCTTTACCACTTGGAAGAATTATGATACTCGGTAAATTTGATATGAGGCATGAATTCTATTTAAGGGTTGTAATTAGGAAGGAAGAAGAAAAGCTATAGAAGTAGCAGGCGGCAGAAAACATGGGAAGATTGATTATTTCTTTGACATATCTTCTTGTAGAGTAACTTCAGCATGTATAGGTTTTAAGCTACTACTTAAATTGCGCACACATATTAACATAATAGGAGTATAGTTACATAACCAAAGCATACCTGTAATTACCAGCCATCTCCAGTGAAACCAAGAAAACCAGTTAGGCACCTTAGGCATTTGTGAAAACTTATCTATGAAATGGTGGATATTGTCCAACTGAACTTGAACAGACTGAGAGAAATCAAACAAATTAAAACAACCCATTCCTGGGGAATGTTCACATCCCTTATGTTCTTTTAACAGTAAATAGTCTGTAGTTTTAAGATTTTGGAGTGCTACAATTTACACTTCTCCTAATTCTTGATTGAGTTCCAACAGTATAGCTCCAGTCAAATTTGTTGTTTTACTGTATGCACAGGCCAGCTTAGATATCTCCTTCCTCATTCCCATGGCAAGTCCAGGAACTGGTGGGATGAGTGCATCTACAGCTGTAGCAGTGCGTGGATCTTTGTTGGGGTTTTTTTGATGATCATAAATTATCTTTTATACATATAATATTTAGAAGTTATCTAGCAGCTTCTAAGAATATCAGGTAATTTATTATTTCTTAAATTATGAGCAATTTTGATGATAGTCTCAGCTGGAAAAAGTAACTCCATAGATATCACTTGCATGTGCTTTTATCACTGCCTAATAATTTTACATGACACTTATAAAAATGCCACTTGCACCTTGCAGTAATAAAGAAGTCTCACAATATGCAGCAACATTCTGCTTCATTCATGATTGCTCACCATGGAGGTAGCAAAGACACTTGTAAAAGTCCATTTAAAAGCTAACGAGAAAAAAATAACATAAAAGGAAAAGGGGGAAATTAACATAGACCAAGCAAAATAAACCACTGCCAGATCAAATAAACAGGCAGATCAGATAAAGTGAGAAATATAGAGTTCACTGTCAATAGAAAGGAAAATAATACACAGACATATTTTCCAGGAGTAGTTTTTTATTGAGAATCACCAAGAATATTTCTGAGTAAAGTCTGTTCTGACATTGTTATGTAATAGCAATTGGCTTATAAAAGTTGATTCCTGTCCTTTTCACTATGATGAAATTATGCCACTTAGTATTTGTAACATATTAAAATTATTAGGAGAAGGAAAGGACCTCATTTCTTGTGGCTTCATATTTCCGTATGATAAGATCCCTTAGAGTCACAGGAAACACTCCCCTTCTTCTCCCTGTCAGGAAACATGATTCATTAATGAGCTTTGCAGCCCCACATATCCTTTACAATCTTTTGGAATCCTGCAGCACATGAGAAGCAAGCATGTGTTCTCAGACCTGCCCTCAACCCAGCATTAAGGTTCATGGGACATCTCCTGACTCCTTTTGAGGAGAGAGGCTTAGTTCACGCAGTGTCCACAGGCCCTTTGATGAGATTTAAAGCACACCTTCAATAGAGTTTCAACAGTAACGCAAGTAAAATTGCCATCTCCAACTGCCTGCCCGTCTTGTGCCTCCTGTGTTACTCTCATTCATTTCTGAACATGGGCTGAGTAGAAGGGGAGTTATTCTTAATCCTTTAAACCACAAGCTAATACCCTGAAGCCCTGCTCATTATCTTCAGGACCTCAGCAGTCGGATTGCTACATAAAGGCTAAAAAAAAGGATGAAGTTCCTTGGTACTTTGAAAATTTAAAAAACTTTTGGCAAGACACTGTTTTTTGTAAATCAGATTTATAGTACCTAATGCATAAATGGAATATCATTCATTAATTATGCAACCATTCATACATTGACAAATATTCTTCATGATATAAAGAAAGGCAGAAATATGGTGAATTATATGCAAATAAAAAGATACTTCATCCAAAAGAAATTAACAGGATAGAAAGGACGGTGTCACTTAAATCCATGAAGAATGGTGTTTCAAATTAAACTGGTAATGTAATTTCTTTAAATATATAATTGAATATATTTATTATATACTGATACATAATAAATTAAACATACTTATAAAAATAGGACTTCATCCATGTTTGGCATTGGTTAAATACATATATGACTCTCAGAAGTACAGATTCTTACATAGCACTTATTTAAATCTTATTATAAACTGATAAACCCATGCTGTTGTTTAATCTATTTTATACATGAACAAACTATATCATATAGAGATTAAGCAACATGCTTAAGGCCCTGCATCTTCTGTGTTAGCCCATCTCCATGATGACCCCCTAATATTGCTGCCCTCTAATATTCATGTCTTGCATAGTCTTTTCCCATGTTGTACCAGTCAGTGCATGTGATCAGTTAAATACAGCAAGGGTGATGGTGAGTCACTTCTGTCTAGATTGTAAAGGATGCTGTGCCTTCCATCTTGATTGCTCTTGCTCTCTCATATCACTCACTCTGGGGAAAGCCAGCTGCCACGTGGTAGGCAGTCCTGTGGAGAGGCCCTTGTGGCAGTGAACTATAAACTGAGGCCTCCTGCCAAAAGCCATGTGAATAAGCCATTTTTAAAGCAGATCCTCCTGCCTCACCTGAGCCCTCAGATGGCTGCAGGCTGAGCCTACAAACTGACAGCAGCCTCATGAACCACTTAGCTAGGCTGTTCCCAATGCCTGATCATCATCAGAAACTATGTAAGATATTAAATGTTTATATTATTCTTTCTTGCTAAATTTTGGGGTAATCTGTTATGCACAGATAGATAACTAACAAAGCTAGTCAATGCATATTCAACCAAAGCATTTCAGTTTCAGAATATATGTTCTTACCCATTTCATTATGCTGCTTCTAACAACTCTCTCTCACATGGATAGTAAAATTAATAAAATAAAAGCACACCAAATGGAATGATGGTTAGTTTCTTGTGTCAACTTGACTACACCATGTGATACCCAGATTAAACATTATTTCTGGGTATGTTTGCAAGGTTGTTTCTGGATAAGTGTAGCATTTCATTTGGTGGACTCAGCAGATAGACCCCCGATATGTGCACTCCATTGGGGATCTGCATAGCACAAAAGGCAAGGTAGGAAGGAATTTGCTCCTTTGTCTTTCAGGTTGCCTGCTTAAACTGGGAAATGAATCTTCTCGCATTGGACAGGGATTTGCACCATTGGCGCCATGGTTCTCAGGCCTTCAGACTCAGACTATAATTTCACCACTGGCTTTACTGAGTCTCCATCTTGGCAGACAGAAAATTATGGGACTTCTCAGCCTCCATAATTGCATGACAAGTCTCATAGTAAGTCTGTATCCCTTATGTATATTGTATATTCCATGTATATACTTATCTACACACCTGTATCATTTATCTATAAATAGTCCACATTCCACATATACCATATATATATATATATATATCCTATCAGTTCTGTTTCTCTGGAGCACCATGACTATTACAATTGGTGCATCAGAAAACAAGCAAAGATGATGAAGACCACTTATAAATTAACCACCGCAATGTTTTTCCTTTCCTCTCAAACTCTAAAGAACTTAAGCAGAGACTGCTCAACAATCCTTCCAAAAAATTATTTGAACCATCTAGCAATGAAAGCAGTACATTCACATACTATTTTACAATGTCTTTTTACACTTAATACTATCAAATTAATTTAATGCAGAAAAATTCTGTGAACTATTTTTATTGTTTTTTATCTTCATTATGAATTCCTTCTTTCCTTGATTTAAAAACATCTTGCACGATCTTCCTACTAGCTTAAATTTCAAAATTCTAAACTAATCCATTTCATATTTATGTTCTCATATATGGGGATCATGAAGGTTAATTTTATATGACAGCTCTAGTGGGTTCAGGGATACCCACAGAATTGGTGGAACATTATTTCTGGGTGTGTCTGAGAACATGTTTCTAGAGGAGATTAGCATTTGCATCTGTTAACAGAGTAAAGAAGATCACTTTGACCAGTGAAGGTGGGAATCATCCAAGATACTGAGGGTCTGAATAGAATACAAAAGTAGAAGAAAGGAGAGTTGGCTCAGTGCTCCTTGCCTGGCCATCCATCTCCACCTGCTCTCGGACTCTCATGCTGCTGTTTCTCAGGCCTTCAGACTCAGACAGGGTCTTTCACCAGTGGCTCCCTGGCCTTAGGTCTTGGAATTGGATTGGAACTATACCATTTTCTTGGACCTCCAGTTGCAGAATAGTTGTCATATCGCAGGATTTCTTAGCCTCCATGAACACATAAGCCAATCTCTCATAATAAATCTCTCTATATAAAATCTATGTATATATATCTTATTGGTTCTTTTTCTCTGGAGAACATCTGCTAATACCAGCCGCCTTTATTTCTAATACTAGGATAAATTAACCCTTTACAATTTGCCTAGTAGTACATCTTCTTTTCATATATCCACCCCTTTTCTAATACTCTTCTAGTATACACAAATGTGTGTGCTTGTGTTTCTGTGTGTCTGTGTGTATATTTTCCAGTGATGGAACATATACCAATGGAAGTATCAAAGTCTTAGTATCTAGTAAGAAACTCCAATATAACCTTATTCAAATTGTATTACTTCCTCTTGAACTTTTGTCTTCCATTTGGTTTTAGGATGATATTGCAAATTTCTATTTATAAGCTTATTATGATTTAGATTGAAATTTCATTATTTTGGGGAAAATAATCTTAAAAATATTGGATCTCTTTATCAATGAGTATGACACATCATATCATTTATTGAAAAACAGTTCATGTCCTACAAACCATTTTAATTGCTTCCATGAATGTATTAACCATTATTTCAAAGATTTCCTCCTAATATACCTACAATTATATTTTATTCTGAGAGAAAAATATAAATCACTGCAGGAATTCAGAGAATTTGGTAAAATAATTTGTTACAGTGTTTTGGTCAGGAAAATGGTGGTGGTACCTAGAGATCAGGAAATGTAGTGGCTACTACATTTGGTCAGCCCTGTGCACCTGTCCCTGTTCTTATCCGGTTATTCTGAATGAGCCCACACTCATGAGCCCATGCTCCTGAGACCTCATGCTGTTTTTCTACCCCAAAGGAGACTATGCTCAGCAGGCATTCTGCAGCTGCTGTGGTCCAAGAGATCCCCAGCCAGCAGCTGCTAATGCTCTGTCAGAGACAGAGAATGACCACTTTCTGCTTTTCAATTTCTAATGCCTCCTACTGGCTGAATTGACATCAGTGCAGCTGCCCAAATGCAGTTTTCACATCTCTGGCCCCAACATACAGGAAGAATATAAAAGGAAAGATGTGGTTGAGAACAATTAGGTAATAAAGGTGACTTGACTTAAGTCATTTGTGTGTGGGGGGTGGTGCGTGGGGTGTGTGTGTGAATTATATCATTTTGAACAATGGCAATCTGTCTTTTGTTTGTTGCTTTTGTGAATGATAGATAACTTTTGAAATTATGTCTAACTAGTTATTAACTATACATTAAAGCAGTGATTTTTGTATTTTCGACTTGTTTTCCTCATCACTAAAATAATTTATTACTTTTACTAAGTTGTCTTTATTTTCTGTAGGTTTTCTTTTGGTTGGAAAAAATCAGCTTCAGTTAAGAATTTTCTCTTATCCTTACCAATACTACATTTATTCTTCATTGTTCACTTTGTTTTAAAGAATAATTGACATGCAATATTGTAGTTTCAGGTGTACAGCATAATGATTCAATATTTCATATATGCTATGAAATGGTCACCACAATAAATCAAGTTATGTGTCACAATACAAAATTGTTACAATATTATTGACTGTATTCCTTATTCTTTACATTATATCCTTGTGTCTTATTTATTTTATAACTGGAAGATTGCACCTCTTATTTTCATCTATTTCATCCATCCCCTGACCCCACCCCCTCTAGCAACCATCAGTTTATTTTCTGTATCTATGAGTCTGTTTCTCATTTGTTCATTTTTTTTGTTTTTTTAGATTCCACATGTAAGTGAAATCATATGGTAATAGCCTCTAGGTCCATCCATGCTCTCTCAAATGGCAAGATACATTATTTTTTATGGCTGAGTAATATTCCATTGCATATACATACCACCTCTTTTATTTCCATTCATGTATTGATGAACATTTAGGGTGCTTCCATATCTTAGCCAACATAAAAAATTCTGTAATGAACATGAGGTGAATATGCCTTTTTGAATTAGTGGGTTTTTTAATATAAATACCTAGAAGTGGAATTACTAGATCATATGGTAGTTCTATTTTTAATTTTTTGAGGAAACTCAATACTATTTTCCTTAGTGGCTGTTCCAGCTTACATTCCCACCAATAGTGCAGGAGGGTTCCCTTTCCTGCACATCTTCACCAACACTTTGTATTTCTTGTCTTTTGGATAGTGGCCACTCTGACTGATGTGAAGTGATATCACATTGTAGTTTTGATTTGATTTTCCCTGATGAATAGTGACATGGGCCATCTTTTCATGTGTCTGTTAGCCATTTGTATGTCTTCTTTAAAAAAAAATGTCTATTCAGGTCATCTGCCTGTGTTTTAATTGAATTTTTTGTTTTTATGATATTGAGTTGAATGAGTTATTATATACTTTGGATGTTAACCCCTTATCAGATATATCATTTGCAGACATCTTCTCCCATTCCATAGGTTGCCTTTTAGTTTTGTTGTTGATTTCCTTTGTGGTGCAAAAGCTTATTAGTTTGATGTAGTCTTATTTGGTTATTTTGTTTTTATTGCCCTTGCCTGAGGAGACAAGTAAAAAAAAAAAACTCACTAAGGCCAATTTCAAAGGGGTTACTGCCCATTTTCAGCTATAAGTTTTATGATTTCAGGTCTTACATTTAAGATTTTAATCAATTTTGAGTTTATTTTTGTGTATGGGGTAAGAAAGTGGTCCAGTTTCATTCTTTTACCCAAAGAAATCTACAGATTCAATACAATCCTTATCAAAATACCAGTGGTATTTTTCACAAAACTAGAACAAATTCTTTTGGATTTTAAAGAGCAATCTTGAGAAAGAAGAGCAAAACTGTCGGTGTCATGCTCTGAATTTCAAACTATACTACAAAGTCATATTAATTAAAACAGTATGGTACTGGCACAAAAACAGACTATATAGATCAATGAAACAGAATAGAGAACCCAGAAATAAACCCAAGCATATATGGTCAATTAATCTATAAGAAAGGAGGCAAGAATATGAAATGGGGTAAAGACAGTCCCTACAGTAAATAGTGCTGGAAAAACTGGACAGCTACATGCAAGAAATGAAAATGGACCATCAGTTTTCTAAATGATGATTTTTAATCATAAATTTTCATTACCATTTTTTAATTATCTAGAACAATCATAATAAAATTGAACTGTAGGACTCTTAGCATCACTGTCTTATTTTTTTATTTGATAAAAATAAGTCTAATGTTCTTCAATATAAGTAACAATTCCCAAAAAATATATACAAAATATACCTTCTCAAATCAACTAAGTTTTCTTTAATTTCGAATTCGGATACTAGTTCATACTATGGTTGAATTTTGATATTGATCATTTATATTGAGATTTTTGTGGTATATTTCCCCTCCTTAATATGTTATTGTGAATTTTAAAAACTTTCATGTGTGGCATCATCCAGTATTACTGCCATAAACACTAACTAGTTATGTTGTATTATTACTATGTTTTTAGATTTAGTGTTAGCATCCATTCAGTAGTATTTGTTTAAAAATCACCTATTTTTTAAAAGGAAGCCAGTTCATTTTTCTCTACTAAATGTGTCAAGACATTCATTTATTTGTTCATAAATTCATTCAATTAAATTTACAAATATTTAGTGAACACTTGCCATGTCTAATCACCTTGTTAGAACACTGGACATATAGTACTGAGTGAAACAAAAACACTGTCCTCTTGGACTATACATCCTGCTTGATTAGATGGATAATAACCAACTAGTGAAGTAAATATGCAAGATAATACTGAGCAATGAAAAACACTGAGGAAAATTAGAGAGGAATGTTCTTTTAAATTTTACAAAGGCAGTCTGATAGAGGAAATTATCTTTGAGCATAAAACAAATGATGTGGGTGATAGAACCAAGACCTAAGTTCCATCACCTATTTATTTATTTATGTATTTATTTATTTATCTAAGACCTATTTATTTATAACAAATAAATCTATCAAATGGGATTTGTACCCATTTTGTCGTAATCTATAAACATTAACCACTAAATTATTATAGCCTGTAGTGACAGACCTGATTAAAGAAGTAAAAGAAAAGAAATATAGGACATCTAGCAAGTATATTTAAACTATGGAAAGAAACCATTGAAGAATTGTAAGAAGGGAAGAGACATGAGTTCATTTATATTTATAAAAAAATCACTTTGCTTTCTATATGGAGAACAGAGCAAAAATTCAAGGGAGGACAGTATTTTGGAAATACATCCTGTATGTGAGACATGAGTTTAGACTATGACATTATTTAGACTAGGATGATAATGGTAGGAGATTGTGGGAATTAAAATCCACATTGTTATATTGCCCAGCACTTCATCAATTTATCACAATAAATTGTTGAAAATATTTCAAGGCCAAAAGAAACGTGTAGTAATGGGAACTTTAATCACATACTGTAACACATCAATGAAGAAATATTATCACCAGTAATTGCTACAAATATATTCACTGTAGTTCAACATTTATTCCTATGAAGTTATCAATTGAAGAAGAAATATATAGAAATATATATTTTACACCCATATCACATACTTAAATTCATTGAAAAACACAATATTAAGTTCAAACAAAATTGGATTGAAGAGGTCAATAATGCCCATTTGTTCATTCATTCATTCAGTAAATATTGGGCTTATGCAGTTTATATATTGGCACCCATACAAGTCTGAAAGTAGCAGAGACTTTTGAATTGTATAGAACTGTATTAATTTTTCAACTCCACCTCTTAATAAATGGATTATTTGGATAAATCATATAACTTTGGTTTATTTGATCTTAAGATGACAATAATTATGATTTCTGACTCTGACATGCTAAGTTACACAGGAATAGGCACTCACCCTCTTTCTAGATACTGTACTCCATAGTGATTTGAATGCATGGTGAGGCAGATGTATTAAAAATAGGATGTAGCTATCTGTTTATTTTTCTACAGACCATTTCAAAATAATATAAATTGCTGTATTTAGAGGGCCTTTAAAGCCTCCACTGAAATATATGACTTGGATAGTGACACAGTAGGTGTATGGCATGTCATTTGCAAAATTTTGAAGAAGACATTTTCTCTTTTCAACATCACTCTGCATTTTGGATTTTTTGCTCCTTTACTAACTCCCAGAATTCCAAAGCATTTAGATTATCTCTGCAAAGCCTTTCGGAAGCTCTCTAACTGGGTACCCACTTAATGACTGATTCCTAAGCTATTACAAGGTAAAGAAATTTCTTTTCCCCAAACAGAACAAACCTGTCCTTTGTGCTTCCCCCATCTGGTATGGAACCCTTAATGGGCTAATGTAAGGAAAATAAAAAGTACTTAGAAGTGATGTTTGCAAATAGACTAATGCCTTATGGGAATCCTGGTAAATTATTTGCTGCCTTCTTTACTTTCTCTGTAGGCCAATTCTTTGTCTCCTTTGAATTTCAATTTAAGCATGAATTCTCTGGGGAAATCTTTTCCTGAACTTCAGGCCAAATTTGGTCTCATCATTATATACTTTTTCAAAACCCTTTAAAATTTTTCCCAAATATTTATCACCATTCTTTATGTGCTTCTGTATGTAATTATTGCCTTATATCTATAGCAGTTGCTAAACTGTAAATTTCAGAATGCCAGGAACAAATATTTCTTATCAATTGCTCTAATCCAAGTGCTGACACTTGTCAGGCTCTCAACTGTATAAGATAAAAGAGTAAATTAAAGAATGACCATTTATATCATTCCAGGAAAGCACATTGAGATCTATTTTGTAAGATATGACAAGAAACTCTAACTCATATTACTGAAGACATGATGTGCTCCAAAGAACTTCTTATTGAGGAAATATCAGCATTTCTTTAACTTCTTTTTGTTGATCTTAATTCCATCCACTGAACTAATATTTATTTTGGTATCAATATTGAATATTTTAGTATTTAAAGAAAGATATCACCTTATGCCATACTTACTTTCATACAAGACAAGATCCTTCTCACATTTTCTACTTCACTTCTGTGCTGCTAATTTTAGGAAGGTAAATGGACTGAGTATAAAAATATTTGTTTAATAATCTACTATTTAATTTAAATAATACCAAACATTTGTATATGTCTTTTACAATTTATGGTATTATAAGGTAAATGCTATTTTTGTCAGTCTCTCTTATAAAGTTACTGAATGTTTCTTTCATACTTCTGATTTCTCTTGGGTCTCAGGTGAAGGCAACATTTTTCATGGCAAACAAATTAGGGAGAAAGAAGGAAGAAAGTGAGATAGCATAAACAGACTCTGTTATTTAATTTATAATGCTAGCTGACTCAATTGCAATTCCACTGTGCTGTCATGAGACCATTCTTAGTCTGAGACTGAGGAAAAGTTAGGAAAAGAAGAAATGGATGGAGTTAGATATGGCAAGTTTGGGGGCCCAGAAGGATTCTGAATCCCCTGACTCATTTTATTCATGCATATGACCACATTAAAGTTCTTTAAATTCTTTTTTGAATACAGTCCTAAGTTGTTGTATTATTATAAAACTGTTCTTAAATGAGTATTCTCCTCGAGGGAAAAAAAAGAGGAAAATATTTGATGGCATTTATTTTTTATATTTCCTTTGTCTGCTTAATTTTACAAAAACACATCATATAAATATATATGTACAATCTAATTATATTACTGGTCTTTTGTTATTGGCTTTGGTTTACTTAACATTTTAGAAACATGGTAATCAGAAATTTGTATCTGACATCAGGCTTGAAAAGCAATGTTACAGTGATATCTCTTTTCCTGTATGGTCTGTCTGTAAAAAAGAAAAGGAAGAACTCTTATACCTAATAAATTCAGCAGTTAAAGGATATAAGATCAATACCACTTCAAACTTGAATATTCAAGTTTATTCAATATTATTCAAACTGTAATAATAATTTTTTAAAAGGAAAATAGCAAGTGTTGGTCAGTATATATAAGGAACCTTCATTTATTGCCGGTAGGAATGTAAAATTGTGCAGCTCTGTGGAAAATTGTCAGTTATTCAAGAAACTAAACATAAAGTTAATTACCATATGACCCAGAAATCCATTCTTAGGTATATACTTTAAAAATGAAAACAGGTGTTCAAACAAAACTCTTACATGACTGTTTATTGTAACATTATTCATAAAAACCAAAAAATGAATACAAAACAAATGCCCATCACCTAATGAATAGATAAACAAAATATATCCATGCAATAGAATATTATTAAGCCATAAAAAGGGACAAATACTGCTATATACTATAACATGGATAAATTTACAGTTATAAGTTACACTTAAGTTATAAGTTCTGGAGATGTAATGTACATTATGGTGACTATCATTAAAAATGCTGAAGCATATTTGAAAATTGCTAAGAGAATAGATCTGAAAAGAAAGATCTCATTGCAAGGAAAAATAGTTAACTGTGAGGTTATGGATTTTTAATTAAACTTAATGTGTTAATCATTTTGTAATACATACATATATCAGATCATTATGTTGTGCACCATGGACTAATACAAAGTTATATGTAAATTATATCTTAATAAAACTAGAAAAGTAATAAAATGTTAAAAAAAGACAAAATGATGAAAATACTAGGAAACTGTGTTGACAGCATCTAAACAATTATTTGAGGTGTCAAATATATATAATTACAATTTTTGTTCAGAAGATATTAATGAAAACATTAAACATATCTGAGGAAAATCAAATTGCTTTAAAAGAAAAAAGATGGAGTTCATAATTTAATGACATTTTATTTTCATAAAGAACCTCAAATTCTGCCCAATTCTCAGGAAATTTCAAGTTTCAGTAGCAGAAAAACACAGGGACAGGGAAACATTATTTTTGGATTAGGGGATTTTTAAATGTGGTGGAAAATTGTGCAAGTATAATTTTCAATTTTAAGGTATAATATACAAAAATTAATAGCAGAGAATGACATAAACCCCCAACCTTCCATCTCAGTTAACTCTCACATCCGTCAGTGACCCCCAAATGACCTTCATAAAATATCCTTTGAAAACAACTGTTCTAATGTGATCTCTTCAATTAAAAATAAAGGACAGCAAAGAAAATTTAGCTAATTGCTTAAATCTCCCAAATATTGTCAGAACTGATCATATAATTTATATTTCTGAATATACAAGAATGTGATTTATTTCCACTAAATAATGTTGATTGTAGAATGGGAGAAAATGAAAAGGGGTGATTACCTAATTTAAACTCAGTGGGACTCAGAACAACTCTATTATTTAATTCTGACTAAAAATTTTGCATGCATATGTATGTATCTCAAAGTCAAAGATAATAGGTTACATTAATCTTAGTCTAGTGACCAAGTAAATTTCCAAGTAGACATTCAGACCACTTAACAACAGGAACAAATAGAAAATTCACTGAAATGGTTTGTCTATAATTCAAGACAAGACATGCTGATCATTATGAAACAGCTGGGAAAATTAGCATCTGAACAGTAAGGTCTCCTAGCAATCTATAATAAGCTCTTTCTTTGTGTATTTCAAAATAACTGTATTGGAAATTACCCTGGCTTTATTTTCTTTCCTTTTACTCCTTTGAGAATTTATTTCTGCTATGTTCATTCATAAGAGGGTTAAAGTTAATTTATATATATATATATAATTTTGTATATAGAGAATATATATTCTTAATATGTATATAATACATGTTATATTGTATATATTATATATTACATTATATAAAGCATATATAGCAATTATAACATAATTTTAATATGTATGTAAAATGTCCTTTAAAGTAAAATTTTGTATATATGAAAAATGACCAAAAATCCTTACAGAAATATTAGGGAGAGACAGTGTGTGTATGTGTATGTGTGCATGTGTGTGTATGTGCATGCACATGCATATCCAAAAATCTCTAAAGAAATATTTGTAATTTAAATTTAATCAGTAAATTTAATGTAGTCCAAAGGAACAAAAGTTTATAGAACTTAATTTGGAGACCAATAGGGTTTATGCAAAAAAATCTTTTAATTGTACAATTGCCAATAAAAAATTATTCAAGAAATGAGTCAGTGCATGCTTCTGCCTTCATTAAACAGTTTTCTGAACATAGTTGAATCTCTCACTTGTAACTTGAGATTAAAGAGGTGTTTAAGGATGATATACTGAGAATCATTAGTTTTTTTGAGAGTTCACTCGTGAGGAAAAGACTAGTGTGCAAATGTGAACAAATCTGTAACATCCTGTGCACTGAGGAGCACATCACTAACATTTTCACGAGTATAAAAGAGCTTAAGTCTCCTCCCCAAATTAGGAAACAAAGAAGAGAAACTCTGACATAGAAAGGCAAAACTCCTTCAGGGCTTCTTTTTTCAAAGAGGAATGGATTCTGTCTCAAAAGAGAGGTAAATACAGCTATAGAGCAGAGGACAGATAATTAAAACACATCCTTCATTTGGAAACCACATATCTTGAAAATGGGAAAATACCCATGACTCTGAGATGCTGTAGTAAAGTTTGTTAGTTAATGAACTCTAACGCTATGGTGGATGGATATACTGCAATTCATGGTTCTAGAGTCCAGAAATATGGAAATGAACTAGATGGACAAGTTTTCTGCCCTTACAGACTTCATATTCTGTGGAAACATTATATATTCAACAACACTGGATTCCTCACTAATGCTTGAACACATAATATCCATACCATTTATCTTTTTTCACACCTAATTTCCTCCCTCAGAAATTAATATTCTTTCTTCTCTGCTCTGAAAACTCTTATTTGGCCTTTAAAATACACAATACTACCCCCTAAATGAATGACTTTCATCTGTTGTCTAGAATTTCATATTATTAGATTGAAAGTGATGTTAAAGTGACATATGGTGACAGAACTTGGAGAAGCACAAATGAGTAATGTATCCTATGGCATTCTGTGCTAGTTCTAAATATTTGGTCTTTTTACTTATATTGGGCCAAAATTTGCTTTTCTTTAGAATATGTTTCTAATTCTGCTATATGAAGCTTCACAGAGAAATTTGAATCCCTCTTCCACATACAGCACCTGCCCCTGCTATACTTCATGTTCTCTTTACCAAGATAAACACCCCAATTCCTTTACCTCTCTTTTAATATTATATGACTTTAAGCTACTTATGTAGGCAATTCATGATCCTTTGAAAAATGCTGTTGTTAAAACTTCCTTAAAGTTTAACAACAAGAAACAAATCCAGGATCATGACCATGGACTATAGATAAACCATTCCCATTCTAACTTTATATATCCCTTTTAATATAAGCCAAGATTCAATGGCTTTCAAACCATTTTTGAATTTAAGGGAATTTTTTAAGCTACATTACCTGTATAATCATGGTGTTGCACAAGAACAACTCATGAAAAAAATGAAGTGTCTTATTTTAATCCACCATTCCTCAAACTGTATTTTGTAGGAGAAATTTCACCTGCCTCTAGATAAAAACCAGGCTCCCTGTGACTTCTCTGCTTTCAGTAAGTAGTAAAACACTCTAGGGTCTCAATTCAAAAGTAAGAATGCTCCATCTCATAAAGTAGTTAAAACTTCAAACTCAACAAATCCTTCACCCCTCTCTTCTTTAACCTGCTTCAGACCAGATGCCTACAGAGAAAAGGAATTAGCATGACTGCCTCTCTCCCTCCCACAGCCTCATATATAACAGACATATCTGCCATTGGCTATATAGCAGCCAAGAGCATGTCTTTATGTAGGTATCACAGCCTCCTCGAAGGTACCAGTATCCTAGGAATCTATGTCATTCTGAAATAAAGAGATAGCAATTTTAAAGTAGTGCATGACCCCCCACGCCAAATCATCGAAAATTAAAGCTGACAAGTGTTTTTCTCACGATCTTCTCTTATTTCAGAAATGAAGAATGTAGAGGTTAAATACATGCTGTGGTACTTGCCCAGTGTTATTTACTACCCATCAGTTGTCTGATTTCTTTCCCAGTAAAGCAGGAGTCTGGCTACTTTATTTATCTAGCAAAAGCCAAGTCAACACAACAGAACTCTCCCTTGTTGAACTGACTGCTGGGTTATTAACATCAGTGTTGCAGGACTGCTGCTGCTTTTCACTATGGGCAGCAGTGGCAGAGCAGTGGTGCAGGGGAAAGGTTCAACTGTTACTTATGGTCTGAGAATGCTCTTAGGCCACTGAGAGGTAATAGGAATCAGAATCTGAAATTCTCCCAGTCCCAGCTCCCTCTCATCTCTGGCCTAGTTCACAACGGAAATAGCAACAACATTTTAGAGCCTCAGCAGGCCTGCTATATGGGATCAGGGTCACAATTTCAGCTATGAATTTAGGATGATGAGGCTCTCAGAATAAAATCTGGTCACCATTTCCACATGCATGCATGGATAAATAAAAGAAATAACCAGGTATAAAAGCATAGAATGTAATATGTTTTAGGAGAATAGACTTTATGGATTAGCTTCCTCAACTTACAACACTTACCCACTAATTACCACCTTTAATGTCCACCATTAGAGATGCACTGCTTTAAATTAAGGCTGAAATGCTTTTAAAGAGCATTAATGCTGTCCTGAGTCATTTATATATCACCCCAACCTCTTCATTGCACATGGAGAGTAGATAAAGCAAAAAGTATGAGAACAATACACAAATAAGTACTACTGAGAGAAACAAACCTAATGTGCTGAAACAAAGAAAGCTGCAAAAAAATGGAGAAAAATTTCATGTCTGTCATCACTTTGTGGAATATCAGATTTAGGAGAAGGAATGTTTTCAGAATGAACTTTGAAGAAACACATTTGCCTCCTAGAAGTCACTGTACAGTCTGTTGTTGATTTGCTTCAGAAAGAAAATTATTTGTTCTTCATCCAAGTGTCCATGTCTTGGACAGTAGGAGATGTCATCCATGTGACACATTACAATGAACTTAAAGAAAATAGACTCGCAAAAAAGAAAAAAATTGCATACTGTTATTAACTGAATAAAATTCAGATTAGAGTGATTTTTGGAACACTCTAAGCCATTGGTATCATTTGTCAGTTATATGTCACATGCAGTAAAGAGGCCATGAAACTAGACCCCTGGGAATGAGAGTAAAGGAAGCAGGAGAGGATGTCAGGTGGTACAGAGGCCAGAGATCACCATAGGGACTTTGTCTTTGTATTCTGAGTGAAATACAGGACCATCAGAAACTGTTATTTTTACCTTTCATTGAGACATAGTTCACAAAAATTAAAAATTTTCTGCCCAAATTACAAATGCACAATTCAACAAAATTCCCAAAATTAACACACTTATGTCACCAACACCCAGGAGAAAATCAATGTTCCCAGCAATCCAGAAGCCCCCTAGTGCCACCTGCCAATCAGTGCTCCCACTCTGTGTCAATAGTTCTTTGTACACATAAGTTCTGCTTCACTCCTACATTACTAAAAATTCTTGTCATCAATTTTTGCTGAATATTAGCAAATATTTTGTGCCATCAACTGAGATAATAGAATATTTTCTTCCTATGTTCTATTAATCTGGTGAAATACACTAATTTATTTTCAGTTTAAACTAAGCATGCATTACTGGGAGAAAAAGCCAGCTTACTTGTTATACATTTTATTTCTTCTGTATTATCCACATTGGTTTGCTAATAATTCGTTTAGGGTTTTCTACTTCTCTGTTCAATAGTACCATTGGCTTATAATTTTATTTCTTTAATTTTCTTGTTAGATTTTTATATCCACTTTATGTCTGCCTCTAATGTGTAATGTAGCATTATTTCTGGTAAATATTTGGTAGAAATAGCTAAGGAAGCCATCTGGATCTGAAATTTTCTTTTAGGAAAGAATTTAAAATTCTAGGACTTTAGTGATAGGAGTTTTCAGATTTTAGACTTCTTAATATAGCAATAGGACTTTTCAGATATTATATTTCTTCTTGGTTACCTTATGTAATGGGTTTTTCTAAAAATTTATCAATTTCCTTTTTGGTATTAGGATTTTACTTTTATGTTATTACTTCCCCATTCTTTTTTAAAGCCAGTTTCAATTCATATTTATAAATTCTTATTTTTATTCAAACAATCAATTTTGGTTTTCTTTATTCATATGTGTGTGTGTGTGTGTGTGTGTGTGTGTGTGTGTGTGTGTGTGTGTATACATATATAATTGCTATTGTCTGATCTCTATTATTGCCATCCTACTTTCTTTGGAATTAATTTGCTGTTCTATTTCTCACATCTTGAAGTGAATATTTAAATGTTCCCCTCCTCCCTCTAAGGCCATACAATTTTCTCTCTAAATAAATTTAGCTTGTAATTTCTTGTTTGACTCATAGTTTACTCAGAAATTTTTTCTTTAACTTTCAGTTTCATAGGTTATTCTGTTTAACTATTTGTGATAAATGTGTGTCACTGAAAGTCACTGAGGCATGTTGATAATCCCGACTGTGTTTCCATAAATTATGTGTGTGTACTTTGAAAAAACTATATTGATGAATGTCGTGTTCTATCAGGTTTTGTTACTCTGTCAGTTCATGAGAAATTAATATTTCCTATTCTGATTATGCATCTGTCTGTATTTTTTAGTTCTTCTCATTATTATTTCTATGTTTAGAGGCAGCATTATTAAGTATTGACAAATTTTGAACTTTAAAAAAACTTCTTGGTTAGTTATGCCTTTCATTATTATTATGAAATGTCTCTATTTCTATCTAGAGTCTTCCCAAAAATCTAATTTATCTGATACCATCATTGTTTTGTGCAGGTCTCAGCCTATCAATAACCAATGCTGTGACTGGACCAGCCCTTGTGGTTCTTACTATGACTGCAAAATACCCTTCAGCAATAACCATAAGGAAACTTTGAAAAAAAGCATATTGCTTATGGGATGGGGAAATTACATAGCACGTATTGGGCCACACTGTGGTAGTTACAGATAGACAGACAGATGGTACCAGCAGGCCTGGAGTTCTGCTTTTATTGGCGTCCAGGCTGGGGACCTATGGTTTTGTGGGCTCACTTTTTCTTGGTGAACTTAAAACATAAAAGCAGAAATGTAAAGCATGGGAAGAAGCAAATCAAGTGGCCTAAATGGTCAGTTATCTAAATCAACCAAGATATCTAAAACAAAGGATCTGCTGTGGGAGTAGCCAGCCTGGTTTTCCACCTAGTTCTGTGGCTGACAACATGATTATTTGAGATAGTCATCTATGAAGTAGATGTCTCTTTGAAATGGGTATCTATCTTACCAATCAAGCTTCACTTGAACACTTGTGTTACAAAAAAGAAAAAAAAACTGCCAGAGCTTATACTACACATAGCCATTGTACTTTTTCCTTAATAGTTGTTTTTATCATTTTTAACACTTTTTCTGTTCATCAATTTTGTCAAAGGTTGCCTTTTTTATAGACCATTAAGTACATTCACATTTAACATAATTATTACTAATAAAAATGGGTTTTGAGTCCATAATATTACTGTTTGCTTTATTTCTTTATCTTACATGTTACATTTACCTTTTCTTCCTTATTGTATTTTGGATTGCTGTTTTATCATCCCACTTTTCTTCTATCATTTTGTTTGTTATACATTATTTTAATTTTATTTTAATGGTTAAGATTATAGAATGAATCTTCACATTTTCAACAACTACTAGAAATTATCAGTTAACTCCTGATGGAAATGCAAGGACTTTAGAGGTCTTTAACTTCACTTTCCACCAGACCCCTGATTATATGTTATGCTAACTATGGGTTTTAATTCTGAATATATTTCAGATAAGATAACATGTATTAGTATTATTATGTTATAATCAACATTTATTCATATTTTCCCACATATTTATTCCTTTTATAGCTTCCTTCCTATAGTAGAACAAAATGCTTTATTGTCAGTCTCCTACTGATATAGTCTCTAGTTTTTTTGTCCATGGTATGCCATCAGTTTGCATGCATTTTGAATGGTATTTTCTCTAGTATTAGAATTTTGGACTGCTAGTTATTTTCTTTCAAGCATATGATTATAGCACTCCATTGATTTCTGGTTTCAGTTGTTTTTCTGATGTCTGTCAAGTTCTTTTCCTTTCTCTGGATGCTTTTATGAATTTCTCTTTGTGGCTTTGTAGAAGCTTACTGTGATGTACCTAAGTATGGTTTGTATTTTTTATGGTTGGGATTTGTATTCATGCTGGCATGCGTGGCTTTTATCTTTCAGTTTACAAACTCATCTTTGTGTAATTTGCTGATATATTCAAACCATTCTGGAAAAACAATTTGACAATCTCTCATAAATTTTAAATATATACTTGGCAAATGACTCAGCAAATGAAAATACATGGGTTACACAAAAGGTTGTACTAAATGGTGAAAACAGCTCTATTCATAATATCCAGAAAACTTGAAACAACCAATATGTCCATCAGCCTGTGAAAGGATGAATGGATTCAGGTGCAGCTGTACAATGGAATGTCACTCATCAATAAAAAAGTCACAAACTGCTGATATACTTGTAGCATGAAAAATATTTTTGAAAGAATTACAATAAATGAAAGAAGACTGAAATAAAACAGTATACTGTGCAAGATTATTTCTATAAAAATTTTGAAAAGGCAAAACTATAGTGATAGTAAAGAAAACAGAGATTGCAAGGGATTAGATAGAAAGATTAAATATATTGCAAATGGACAGGAAGAAAATTTGGGGAGTTGATGGAAATATTCTTTATCATAATTGTTGTTGTGGTGGTTACATATTGTATAGATTTCCAAAAATTGATCAAATTATAAAGTGATGAATTTCAGTGATGTAAATTATACTCCAAAAATACAGATTAAAAGTGTTTTCAATAAACAAATTATGTAACTAATTAGACCTATATATATATATGTATATTCTCATTTTACATAAAGCTTTTTATTACATAAGTGGATGCCATTTAAATATTTTTTATTAAACAAACAAATCAGTGCATCAATTGTTATACTAAATAACTTAGACAAGGTTACATGACTGTGATCTAACTCAATCTTATATTCAAGACTTGTTTTGCTTAAGTTTGTTCTAGAAAGGTTGAGTTAATTATATTCTCTAAATGAGCTTAATATTTTTCATTCTCTCAAGATTTACTTAAATAATTTCTTTTTGATAGAATCATGCCATTTTCCCTGACAATAACAAACACACCAGACACATTTCCTTTCTTAATCTCACTCTAGCTTCAAGTCCTGTATCAAATGCAACATAGTCTCTAAGGTAATGCAAAAAGCCCTTACTCTCCCAAAAGTAATTACTCTAAATTCTAAACAACCTTTAATATTATTTATTATTCATAATATTTTATAAAACTTTTGAGGTCAGAAATTCTATTTCTTATAGAGACCAGCCCACTGTCCTACAATTATGTATATGTTTTAATGTTTTCATGAATATATTTCCTTGTTGATACTGAAAAGTCAATATGATACTGAAAATAATTACTTTGATACCCTTATCTTTAAAAAAATTATTTATTCATTCAAAACAAGAAATCAGAAATGGCAGTTTACTTAAATTAAGGTGTATTTGATTATATGGACATCTTAAAACAGATTCCTTGAGCTACAGGCAAGTGTTTCACAGTATCACCAAAATAAATTCTCACCATTGAGTAGGTTAAGTGCACAGCCTGAGGAAATTTTACAGAACTTTCCTTTTCTGTGGTTATTTCTTAAGAGATATTTTATCCATATTGTAACTGGCCTGTCAGAGGAAGTCAGTTTTGATTAAAGTGAACAACAAAATAGAAAAGCACACTCTTATTCCGTTTTCTGTTGATATTACAAAGATGTAACTGAAAAGGAAGTATCTTTAAGTGCAATGGAATACCCCTTAAAAAGAATAACAAATATGGATTAGTCGTGTCATAAGGGAAAATGAACCAGCAGGAACCATATGAAAGGCACATGAAAGCTAACCAGCGAGGGAAGAAGAGTGCTTTGTGAAATGACTCTGGGCGGCCCTTGACTACTCCTCAGTCAGTCCCAGTTCTACCTTTAGCAGACATGGATGATAGGATTTGTAAAAAATAATATAGCAATTACATTTTGTAGAGCTTCAACAACTTCCATTGCAACTGTCTAACGCATTTTCAGAAATGGGGAATATTAAATTTAGAAAAATTATTATATCTGGATGATGGCATAGTCAGGACACTCAAACTCTGTGTCCCATATTTAAGTAACCAAAATATGAGGAGAGCCACTGTATCAGACAGAAGACTGGAAGGTTATACAGGGAAGAATGCAGTCAGGATAAAATATGGATGCCAAGCAGCATTGTATATGGAAAGAGGTAAGTTCAGAACTTTCACTGTGTACCATAGGCACCATATGCCATATTTACCATATAATAAACACAGTATTTACCAGTATAGTAATAAGAAAACATATTATTTGTGGTGGTGAAATACTGTGAAATTTTACCAACAGTGGAATATTTTAAAAAAACAGTCACTATTTATGTGATTTAAAAATGCTTATGTATCTCCTGTCTTATTAAACTATATATCAGGGAGTTGAAAAATAGCAATAACAAAGAAGGACACAACTTTATGCTTAGAAAAACAAAGACTGAATAGAACCTACATTTTAATAGTTTTTCTATGGGTGGTAGGTTTCATTATGCTTAATGATTTTGTTTCTTGTGGTTGACTCTATTTTTTAAGTCTTTCATTGTTACCATGTGTTACTTTAAATAGTTTCCCTTAAAATAAATTTGGTTTATCTTTATTGAATAGTTAAAACATAAGTAAGATTGGCCCCAGGAGCCACCTGATAGGCAGGGGTTCTATATATATCCAGCTGCAATTAGACTGCCCCCTATTGGAGTAGCATCAGTTCTTACTTAACATGCAAATTTGTCAAGGGTAGTTAGATGGATTTTCTTTACTCTTTAAGGAACAGTTAGATCAGGAAAACAAATATTCAGAAACCATAGAGAAATCTAATGTACTACAGCCTTGGATCTCAAGGCAGAAAGGAAAACTAGAAGTCATTTAGATCAATTTCAGACCACAATAAAGTGAGTAACCTATTATACGGAATGGAAACTAGGAGTCCAGGAATAGCCCAGAGCTTGTCCTGAAGGGTTGTTACTTAAGTGATGATTCGATTATGCAAGAATCTTTTTAAGATTCAGGAGGCTAATGATAGAGCCTGTATCTAGGTGGCTAAAATCATCACTGCAAAGATACTGTCAATGGAACTCAATTTGGATACCGGTACAGAAACTTCCTGTGTCCTATGTCTAATAGCGGATGTGTTCCTTTCATGGTGCATCACCTGCTTACTTCTACTGCAAATTACCATTTAAAATTATTTTATCTTTAAATAAAACCAAAGAAGTGCTACTTTTCTGACATGGATCCTATAAAACTCTTGTTTCAGCTATTCCCAGACTTGCATCTTTTCAGGCCTATGGCATTAACTCCAAGCCCATACACCTTCACTACACTGCTAACCATCTTGCAAGCTCTGGGCCCTGCCCCTTCTAGTTTAAAGGTATTTCTAGTGTTATAAAGCATTTATACAAAGGTTAAGGGAAATCTATACCTCTCAGGTATTACTTACACGTGTGACTTGGTATGGAAAGTACAGCGTTTTGAATTCATACATGCCTGAATTTAAGTCATGGCTCCATTAATCACTAGCTAATACATCTTTGGGAAAACTATTTAGCCTATTGGAATCTCAATTTCCACATCTCAAATGAGGAAAATAACAATCATTTTATATTTGTCTTAAGAATTCTGTAATATAGCAGGATTCAATCTTACAGGAGGCTATGTGGGACATAGTATATGCATGATTACTTTCTTTTCCCATATCTAGTCCTAGTTCGTAGACCTCACATGGTGGAAGGGGTGAGGGAACTCTCTCAGGCCTCTTTTAGAAGATCCCACTCCTGAGGACTTCACTCTCATGACCTATTTACCTTCCAAAGGCCCCACCTCCAAGTATCATCACCTTGAGAACTAGGTTTCAATGTAAGAATTTTAAGGGAATACAGCTATTCATTCCATAGTAATAAGCAACTCTTCATTGCCTTATTTTATATTAAGGACAAAATACCTGGCTCTACAAGTTATTAGAATGTCCAACACCTGTTCAGCAAACCTGTCTTTGCCCAACTCTAAAGTTTTTAGGTAACCTAAAGGCAGGATTTTCAGATCTGTAATTTAATGAAATTCTACTAGGATGAAAAACTGCATCCTATCTTCAAAATTCACAATATGTCATACAAATTATAACAATTTTGAGAGTGAAAGAGATGCTATTGATAATTATGCTAAGACAACCGATAATGGATATATCTTGGGCCAACACTAACTGATTAGTCATCATAACCAGCCTAATATAAACAACTCATCTTTAGGATTTTGATAAGTGCAACTACACAATCAGCTTGAGAAGCAATGTTTTATCATTTCAGTTAAAGAAACAAGAGGAAATCTTCTTTCTCCAAAAATTTAGGGGCTCCATTGTGCACTCAAAATCAGCAACATAATATAAAATGAAATATAATATCAGGTACATCCAAGAATTTCCTATATTGCCTGAATACTATTAACATATTCTTCTTTATTTGCTCACCTCTTACATAGTTCAATTCTTTACATACTTTCCCAGTAGTCCACTTTCATTCTAAAACATAAGATAGAGGCCATGAACCTAGAATGCTCCTATAACCATGGAATCCTTCCAGATAATTTACCTCCTTATAGATTGGACTATAGTACTTAATGTTATGATATTTCCTTTTAGATATTTCCATGCATATCTGAGAAGCATTCATTTCTTCTATGAGTGTCACATAGACATACAGTTAACACAGAAAACATAAAACACAGAAACACAATATGCACTGGGTTACGGCATCAGATAGACTATACGTAGGTCCACATGTAGCAGAACTATAAAGGAGTGTTTGACGAGATTGACAAACACTAATAATTAGCACAAATGAAAGTGAGCCTCTAAGGAGCTAAAGACATTAAGGATGTGATTATGGCTAAATTGCGTGAAATCTAAATGTTTACTTATTGAACTCAAATATAATGAGCTCTTTCTCACCAAGCCAATTATCACCCAAGGCAATTGATAAAAAAGAAAAACATTTCAGTCCTGGGGGAACATAATCCAAATCAAACAATAATCTTTAACCAAAACTATATACATTTAGAGGTTAAATATCAGATACACAGAATTTTTTTGCCTATTTTTGAACTCATCAATGATGCATTGTATACTCAGTGTTATAAAGAGTGTTTGTGGTGAGCTGGTTCAGTTGCCTCATTTTACAATTTATATTTGTAATAGGTGACTTATTATAGAGTTGTAGCTGGTTACCCAATCATACGTTGATTTATTGACAGAGCCAAGGAAATGCCACAGTTTCTTAAAAATGTGTCACTACTTGTTTAAATATTTAATTGCTATTTTGAGCCATATTAGAAAGTGGTGCCCTGCTAGATAGAGTTTTGTCACCTGAACATTATTATGGCTGCTTTATGCATTTTCCTCTTCTTTGTAGAGTGGAAGCCAGGGACTACATTTCCCAGACTCCCCTTCTCCATATGGTACCAAGTTTAAATTTACAAATGAGAGGAACTCAGGAGAGTTTTGGAAAAAAAAAGGGAGGGAAAGTCATTGTTCTCCAGAAATAGTTGCAGACAGACACACTGGCAGCCATGAAAAGGATACATGAAATTCACGAAGGTTTAGTGACAACTTGAGAATTTTTGCTAAAATTTTGTAGTCTGAGACAGATGGTGAGAGCTCTTGCAGATATCCTTGATAATCATAAAGGCTCCTTGCTGATAATTTGATGACCAGCTACATAGGTGTTTCAACCTGAGGTTGTAATTTATTTCTTATTTAGGCCAGAAGTGTAGCTTCATCCTAAGGCATGATTTGCTTATGGTAGAGGACAGAACTCAAAAGACTAGTGCAAGCCATTGCTGGAACTGGCACACCTTTACTTCTATTGACATGGCATTGGTAGAGCTTCTCACATGGCCCTTCATAATGAAATAGGGAATATGCTATTCTCAGTTATGAGGGTTGGGGAAGGAGTGAATATTTGCCAATGATTCATGTAATCAACCACACTTGCTCACATGAAATCATCGAAACAAAATACTAAGTAATATAAACCAGTGGTATTCCAGAGTGTTTGAATTCATAAACAGAAAATCCACCTCAGATTATAAATGACTTGAACCTAGGATTCAGTCCCACAGATAGCTACCTGCATGTCTGTTATTAAACACTGAACACTAAAATGGGGAAAATACCATCATGTGGTAGGTATAGGAAGATACTTAGTACAACACCTGCTATAAACTGTTCACTTTATAAGTGCCTATTTCTGTCCTGTTGTGAGGCCCTTAAAACCTGTATGTTTGCTCTCATTTATTTATTGTTTTTCTGAAACATTAAAAAATATCTATGAACAAAAATTCAGAAGATATAAAAATGTAAAGAAGAAAAAATGTCTCACACAATTGAATTGCACCTTCATGATATTGCTGTACCATTTTTTTTTTAACAAACTCTCCCCTTTCTCTTGGTAGAGATTGAATGAAAGTTTTATAAACAGAAGTGATATCACACTTATAAATTGATTTGTAATTGCTTATTTACCTCAAAATGTATCACAAATATATTTTCATATTAAATATAAAAGAGCAATCAGTCATATTAATTTACTATGTTATATAATGTAGCACACATATACATTATTTTAATTAATAAATGTATTGATGTCAATTGGTTTCAATTTTTTATTATAGTACAATGCTGTGGTGGAGAGTGTTCATGAGTGTGACAAACATTCTTCTCTATAAATCTTCATGGACCTTGTCAATTAATCTCTAAGGATAAATTGCTGGAGGAAAGAAGTGCTGTTTCAAACAACATACACATTTTAACTCTTATCAACATTGCTTATATTATCTTCAAAACTGTTATACCTACCTTCCATTATAATAGTAGAATGTGAAAATGTATTTCTCAATATGCTCCTCTAACTAGAATTTGATTAAACTCTTAAGTCTTCCTGGTTAGATAGTCAGTGAAATTTCACATCTTTGATTTCTAATAAGATGAACTTTTTTCCAATATTTATATATGACTTACATTCCTTCTTTTGAAATTTCCCCCCTTAACTGAAGTACTAATGTTCTTGATTTGTCAGACCACCTTATGTAATAATAGTATTCAAATTTAGTCCATTATATTTGTTGCCAATATTATTTTGCTTTATCATTTGTCTTTCAAACCTTCCTAATCATTTTCATCTGCTTAAATATTTAATATTGACTGAGAGTCTTGTAGATGACAAGTCGCATTCCACATGCTAGAACAGCACAGTGAATAAAATTATCCAGTGCTTTGCCCCTGTGGAGCCTACCTTTCTGAAAAGGTAAGATAGATTTTATAAGAATCTATAGAAAGACAAAAAGCAGTGAAAGGAGAGGAGGGCTGGAGAGGGCTAGCAATTCTGTATCATTCAGAGGTTGAGGAAGGTATTCTACCCTAATAAGGTGACATTTGAGGAGAGGCTTGAGGGAGAGAATCTAAGCCATTTGCACACATGGAGAAGAAGTGATCCCTGAGGATGGAAGCGCCAGTTCCCAGGCCTGTGTCTGGAGTCGCTTGGCTAGTTCCGGGAACAGCAATACCTTTAGTTTGGCCAGAGTCAAGTATAGAAGGGGGCATGGTAGGAAGGGGACACCAGGAAAGTGGTGTGGAGCCAGGCTATGTAGAACTTTTTAAGGAATTTGGCTTTTACTCTGAGAGAAGTGGAGACCATCTGATGATTCTAAAGAGTAGAGGGACCTGATCTGACTGTGCTTCAAAAGGACACTCGGAATAGCAGCCATGTGAAGAGTCCATCAAGAGACCAGAGTGGAGAGGGAGACCAGGAAAGCAGCTCTTAGATTCATCCCAGTGACAGGGGATTATGGTGTGGAAAGAGTCAAAGTGGATGTGGCAAAACATGGTCAGATTCTGGAGGTATTTGTGTAATACAGAAATTGTTGTAGAGATCTGGGTCTGAGCAGCTAAAAAAGAAATGTACTTCGCAGATTATTTTAGTTGTTCATTCTAATTCAAATTTGTATTCTTCATATCTATACATAAGTGGAGATATATTACTATATCTCTTTTTGGACTGTACATATGGTTGTATATCCCTGTTGATGCATAATGATTTATATATTATTTTATACAAAATTTTGATTTTAATATTTATTTTCCTTGCCAGCAAATATTTGAGTAATCTGTAATTAGCTCTATGAAAACTTCGAATAATTTTGGAGTGTGTTCATGGAAGATACTTATGTGTTTTAAAAATAATATTTTCCTTTAATCTTTTCCCTTAATAGTTTTATGCCTCATTTATTATTTTGTGTTTGTTTCAATGAATTTATCTGTACTTCTAAAATGGGAGATAAATATTTTCTATCTTAATAAATCAATAGGAAAAACTTTATATGGGTATTAATATAAGAAGATAATTAGATCTTCATATTCATACTGCATTTTTTAAAAATCTTTGTAAACAGAAAAAGAATAAAGCCTACATTAGCAATTGCTTACTATGTGTTTATGCTATGTAATGGGCTATGTAATACACAAAGACAAAGGGACAATCTTTGGTACTACAAACCTTTAAACAAGTTGAAGTCATCTTAAAGGAAATAATAGAAATTAATATATTGTGAGTTCCAAATATGTACTGATATTTAGCTACGTATCTTAAATGCTTTGTCCATCTAGTATTTATTTTAATCATATGAAATTTCTATTATCTCCATTTAACAGATGAAGAGTTTGAGTTTCAGATTAGGAGTCTGAGTATCATAACATAAACTAATAGAAGATTATATAAAATGGCATATGATCCAGTTGTCTGGGACTCAGAAAATGATTAACATAGGTTAACACAGGAGAGGCAGATCATTTAACCCCACATCCATTAGATAAAGTCACAAAGAGAGTCATTTAATGTTTTTCAGAAGAAGTAACATTTAGGTAAGTAATAGCATAATATAGCAAGAATAGTATTAGTTGCAGCATCAGTCCTAATGTCCGGTCCTGGTTCTGCTAGATTTTGAGTGTTAGACTTTTCGGCAGTCAAGATTGTGGATCTCATTTAGTTTTACCATCATAGCAGATGAAATGCCTACCTCACAGTAATGTTATGAGAAATAAAAAAGGTAATTAAAAAAAAACTACTGCAAAGTGAGAAGGATGCTTTGGAGGAAGGAAAAAATAAAAATTAAGGCTCAGAAGTAAGTTTAACAAGCGAGCATCACATGTTGGGGACATTATGGAGACAAGAGCCTTAATGGAGAATAAAATGTGTGTTCACACAGTCTCTAATTTGCACCAAGAAATTTACTGCACCAGCCATTTAGAAGAATGGGTCAGTCTCATTCAGCACATGCATGGACAGCTGCAATTCAGGGTGATGGGAGCTATAACAGAGTTACATGGTGGAGACTGAAGTTACATGAGTGAACTAGTCAGGTTAGCAGGTTCCAAAAGGGGAAGTGACTGTGCCTTGTATTAGTGGATGCATAGACATTTCCTATCTGATCAAGGCGAAGTTATATATTTCAGGCCAGTGGAAAGCAGAACTGTGAAATCCTATGGTTATTTGAGAGACTGAAAGAAGTTCAGTTTGTCAAGGAGAGAGGGTTTCTGACAGTTTGGCAGAAGGTGATGCAGAAAAGACCCCTTCAAAAAGATTTTGAAGGACACTGCATGCTGTGTTTGGGCAGCACACAATGGGTTTATACTAACAAATGTAAGCTCCATGTTTTAAAGATAGGATGGATTGAAATGCTCAGGATGAATTCTTCACTGTGAGAACGATGACTTCAGATTGGCTGGATAGTGGGATCCTGAAATAATCTAAGAAAATGGAGATGAGACGGTGTGAAGAGATATTTAGAAATTCAAATATACATGATTTAGTGGATTAATTCACTCTGGTAATGAAGAAGGATTTGAGGAAAACGTGTAGATTTCTGTTTTGGGGTGCCTAAGTAGCTGGTAGCATACTGAACTAGATTTGGGAAAGTAAGAACTTCGCAGTTTGATGCAGGGTTAAATGAGTTGAGTTTACAAGATATTAATTCTAAGGTTTCTACTGGAAGTGTGGCTCTGTTTTGCAAGAGGCAATAGTAGGGTAATTTCAAGTTTAAATGCTTTGGAAGCCAGGTAGAGAGTTCTTATTTGATATAATAGGAATGAAAGGACAACAGAATAAATGTTGTCAGGAGCATTATATGACAATGGGTAAATTTTAAGACAGTGAAATTGGCAATACTATATGTTATGATTCTGCAAGTAGAAACTGAAAGTAGGATAGAAGATGTTTAATTAATGTACTTGAAATACTTTTTAATTTGTGTGCTTGAAATCTTGAGAGACTGAACTAGAATAGAAGCTGAAAATGCAGAGGATGCAAATGGTAGGAAATAAACTGATGTTTATTGTGAGTGTGAATCTCAGCCAAAGAATTAGCAATAAAAGGAATAACTGGATAATGAGCAAATGGATAGTGCCGATGACCAATGACCTCCACGTGTAAGACAGGAAGACATGACTCTGAGCTACTCTTTAATTTTATTATTTATTTTTTAGTAGTGCCTGCTGTGCATTGGATCTAGGAGGACTCTCTCATTGTTTCCACTTTACCCTTGACTTTCAGAGGGTTTAAGTAACTTGCCAAGTTATCTCAGAGGTTGAAGAGAAGAGGTGGAATTTCAAACTTAAATTCGCTTTTTCCACAGCCTATCTTTAATCAGCATCTGGTGAGAATAAATGTAATGGTGAGAATAAATGACAAAGCAGAGTAAGTAGGAGGAAATGTGAACAAGAAAACAGAGAAAATTAAGTGAAGATGAAGGTGGGCCAGGGAGGTTTAAAGCCAAACCTTTCTTTCTTCAATCACCAAATAAATATTAATAGCAGTAGGAAGAGTCACTACCTTTGATATGTCTATCATTATATAGCATATTTGTAGAGACACACACTTCCCTTCTCTGTTTTATTTAATAGTGATTTGTCTCAAGAATGATTCTGTGAGTTGGCAGTCTCTAAAATATTTTTATCTTCTTTAGAGGATGTTTCATTATGACGGATAAAAGGAGACAGAATGATAAATTAGCCTCTGATGAAAATAAGTTTTCCTATTTGTGTGGGTATAATTTTTGGCCAGAAATGTATTTTTTCCCTGTTTATATCTCAAAATTTAAGAGAAATTATTGATATTATTGCTACCAGGGTCTTCCTAAGCCTGTCAGTGTCCACTGTTAAGTTTCTAATCTTCAGCAGCTGGTATACAAATTTAGCAAGGCCCTGTAATCCTCTCTACTGGAGGTGGGGTATGTAGTATGTAACTAAAGATAATAAGAAGCTAGAATGTATACATTTAACACAGTTATAACGAGCACCTATTACATGCCAAATTCTAAAAGAATACATGGATATGCAAATTGGCCTGTGACACACAGTTACTGCCCAATGAATTGTGTTAAGCAGATGAGAAAGCAAGTAAACTAATAATTATCAAACAGCATAATTTGATAACAATATAAACACGTCACCATATGACCAAAGTCCAGGAAGTCACTAACCCTGTTCATGAGGGAGGGAGAAGACTTCCTAGAGAAAATCCAATTTGACTTGAGTATTGGAGCTGCTGGAATGATTAAAGACTAACCAATGTGTTAATGTTAGCTGCTTATCATCAGTGAAAGAAATAGTGAAAGATTATTTCCAATGCTATCCTACTAGCTAAAAACTATTGAAAAGGAGTTATATAAATTATCCAAAAAATTGCTTTACTCCTATGTGTGAGGATTCTTTGAATTAACATGTTTTATCTTTATCTACAAAATCATCAATATCTTATATTTAGTGAGAGTTATCTTACAGAAGGCATATTAGAACATACATGTGTGTACATTCATGTATGCAAAAGAAAATACAATATGTCAATATATACAATTAACAGTGAAAGTAATCAGAAAGTTAGGAAGTTAGAATTTAGAGGAAAAGGAACTGTTTTTTTCCTTAAAAAACAGATAAATTTTAGAGCATGCAATATGTTAGCTATGTTGTGAAGGAGTAAGTGACCCCTACCCCCATATAAAAGTCAGTTCACTTAAAGCTGGGCTTGGCAAACTTTTTCTGTAAATGGCCAGATAGCAAATACTTACGACTTCATGGGTCATGTATGGTTTCTGTTGTATAATACTCTTTGGGATTTTTACAACCCTTTCAAAATAAAAAGAAATTCTTAACTTGAAGACTGCACAAAAATAGGCACAGAGTGGATATGGCTTGTGAGCTGACTATAGTCAGCATCCGCTGTACTAGAGAAAAATACATAAAACTGTCAGTGGTTGCTACATGTTTGAAGTAAGAGAAAAGCTTTGTTTTATTTTTTATAAAAATAGACTTTACATTTAATTACAATGCATTGTGTAAACCATAGGGACAAATTTGTTCTTTAGTGAGACAAGGTGCCATTGCCCAGAGCAGGCCCTCTACATTATCTGATTCAGGCTCTCTGGGAACTATGGAAAAGATTGTAATTTGTGGACAAGCACATAAATTTTACTGGTATAAGAACAACCTTGTCTACCCCTTCATTACTAAAACAAAAACAATAAACAAAATGAAAAACAGTTTATCTCCATTTCAGTATTTTTGCTCAATAAATGTAGCTGTTTTGAGCCTGTTTTGAGCTTCTCCTTTGAATGATACAATATAATATTTTCATTTGATTCTCCAAAGTCTATGAGGTATAAATTCAGTATCTGAGCTTGTCCTGTGAATGAAAAAAAGATAATTCCAATAGTAAAACCCTAATATGTCAACTGCTGTCAAGTCTAACCTCTTGATTTCTAGTCCTGGAATTGACCTGAAACAAAAGATGAAAATTTTAAAAAGTGCGAGAAATGCCTAATTCAGAACTTAGCTTATTACTTGTATTCGTTTGTTTTAACATATTTTTTAATTATCTGTTTCAGTAAAAGAAATGCCAGGTAGAAAGAGTGGTGAACAGCAAGAAGAAAGGTGAGATGCTCTGGATTGGAATGGAATTCCCGCCCCTCCCCAAGTGGTCTTCTTGGCTAAAAGGTACTCGTTAATTATTTTAATGTTAACTGATTTCATTTATTAAAGGAAAGGTTGAGTTGCCTTTCAGCTTTCGAAAATTTTTGAATTTCCCATAATGTTGAATGATACACACTTAAAAATTAGGAGTTTTTGTAGGTTTAAACAATCACTTCATATGTGTTTAATTGTAAATTTCTGATATTTTTTGACAGTATTTCCATAGTATATCATTTCCTAGTTCTTCTTAATTGACTTGGTGTTAGTGAAAAACACTTTTTTTTAATTTTATGTATGTTTTTCTTTAAATTCCCTTCTATTGCTTCAATTCTGATGTCTGAGGCATGTAAGATACAAATTAAAAATAAGAAGCTTAATTCTCCCAGTTGAAAATAAGGGAAGAGATTTTTTTCCCTCTACTCCCTTTTTTTAGAGCATTTGTCTTAGAAAACTTGCAATTATGAGTGTTTTGTCCTTTCTTTGAAATGTGTACAAATCCTTTTGAAGACTAGATAGGCTTTTGTCAGCTGTTTGACCCAGGGAAGTCTTTCACAAGGACCTAGGAGCCACGTCTTCAAAATGTAAACATTGAGGGAAATGGGACCCCTATCTAAGGGTTCTAACTTCGGTGGATACCTTGTTCCAACTTGTAAAACTAATCCCATGGGAAAAATATGAGAAATTTGCTTTTCCTCCAGGTAAAGTCAACTAGCTAACACAGATGGTCATCCAATTAGGTAAAGTCAAGATGAACTATATGTTACAAATGGTGCTCTAAAGTTCTCTTACTAGGGGACTAGTTGTTTATTTTGAGAACATGTATGTAATCTGCTTGATTATACCACATTTTGGTTTAATGCTTCTTTGATAATGAGAATGCTTTCTTTCTCTACTACCTGTGGAGGTTGCTGGGTTGGAAGAAGACTTTGTTTTAATTATATTTCCCCTACAGGTAGTAGTGAACGATTTATTATAAACTGTTTAATATTTTGGTGATTGTGAATATCTTTCCCATTATGGTTTTGGGTAAGTAATTAGTAATTCATTATAAATAATATATAATGCATAACAATGTTATTGACTTCTGGACACTTAGTACCAACCAACACTGATAAGCTACTTCATTGCCTTTCTACCAGTATTTTTATATTGCTCCTTAGTAATATTAATCTTATTTATGATTATTATTGTGTTCTTAGTGTGACTGAAAAACCTCCAATAATATCTACATAAATCCATTATGTTAAAAACGCTTTTAAGAAAAATTTAAAATAACAGAAATTTGGACAGCATATACCTTCAGAATCATGTAGGAGCCCATCCATCTTAGTTGTTATTCATTTATTTATTTGTTATTTGGCTTGTTTATTTTTGATATATTTGAGGATTATTTCCTGTTGCCTGTATATATGAACATAAATTAGACAAGGAAAAGAATTTTGTATCATAACATGTTTTCTCAAAGCTCTGTATTTCTTCATTGAGATCAAATATCCTGATAGCCGACCTGTTTTTCATTCATAGTGGTGACCCCAGGCTTTGCTGATGGAGGTCCCTAACTCATATCAAACTCTCAGCAAATATCTGTTCAGTGTGCAGAAGATGGCTTACCTGATGATCTCAGAATTAAAATTAACTCTAATGTACATGAGCTATAAGAGATAGTCGGCAGACAACCATGAATGGCCATCTTCTAACAAAGCTTCTCAATAAGGTTTTTTTTACATTTTTTGAAGGCTTCATTGATATACAATCTTATAAAGGTTTCTCATGAGCAACACTGTAGTGATTACATTCCCCCATATTATCAAGTACCACTCATACACCCCATTGCAGTCACTGCCCATCAGCATAGGAAGATGTTACAGAATCACTACATGTCTTCTCTATGCTATACTACCTTCCCCATGACCCCTGTACATTGTTTGTTCCAATCATAATGCCCCTTAATTCCCTTCTCCCTCCCTCTCCACCTACCCTCCCCACACTCTTCCCTTTGGTAACTGCTAGTCCCTTCTTGGGTTCTGTGAGACTGCTACTGTTTTGTTCCTTCAGTTTTGCTTTGTTGTTATACTCCACAAATGTGTTAAATCATTTGGTACTTGTGTTCCACTGCCTGGCTTATTTCACTGAGCATAATACCCTCTAGCTCCATCCATGTTGTTGCAAATGGTAGGATTTGTTTTCTTCTTATGGCTGAGTAGTATTCCATTGTGTATATGTACCACATCTTCTTTATCCATTCATTTACTGATGGACACTCAGGTTGCTTCTAATTCATGGCTACTGTAAATAGTGCAGCAATAAACATAGGGGTGCATATGTACTTTGAATCTGGGATCTTGTTCCCTTTGGGTAAATTCCTAGGAGAGGAATTCCTGGGTCCAATGGTATTTCTGTTTTATTTTTTTAATTTTTTATTAAGGTATGATTGATATACACTCTTATGAAGGTTTCACATGAAAAAACAATGTGGTTACTACATTTACCCATATTATCAAGTCCCCACCCATACCCCAATGCAGTCGCTGTCCATCAGTGAAGCAAGTTGCCAGAGATCCAGTATGTCCCTTCTCTGTGATACACTGTTCTCCCCGTCATCCCCCACACCATGTGTACTAAACATAATAACCCTCAGTCCCCTTCTCCCTCCATCCCCACCCGCCCTCCCACACCCCTCCCCTTTGGTAGCCACTAGTTCATTCTTGGAGTCTGTGAGTCTGCTGCCATCTTGGTCCTTCAGTTTTGCTTTATTGTTATACTCCACAAATGAGGGAAATCATTTAGCATTTGTCTTTCTCCGCCTGGCTTATTTCACTGAGCATAATGTCCTCCAGCTCCATCCATGTTGTTGCAAATGGTAGGATTTGTTTCTTTCTTATGGCTGAATAGTATTCTATTGTATATATGTACCACATCTACAGATGGACACTTAGGTTGCTTCCATATCTTGGCTATTGTAAAAAGTGCTGCGATAAACACAGGGGTGCATATGTATTTTTGAATCTGAGATCTTGTTCCCTTCGAGTAAATTCCTAGGAGAGGAATTCCTGGGTCCAGTGGTATTCTATTTTTAGTTTTTTGAGGAACCTCCATATTGATCTCACCAATAGTTAAACTAATTTGCATTCCCACCAACAGTAGGAGGGTTCCCCTTTCTCCACATCCTCAACAGCATTTGTTGTTCATTGTATTTTGGATGTTGACCAACCAAACTGATGTGAGGAGATATCTCTTGTGGTTTTAATTTGCTTTTTCCTAGTAATTAGCAGTGTAGAGCATCTTTTCATGTGCCTATTGGCCATTTGAATTTCTTTTTTAGAGAAGCATCTGTTCAGATCCTCCACCCATTTTTAATTGGATTATTTGCTTTTCAGGCATTGAGGCAGGCATGTGAGTTCTTTATATATTTTGAATGTTAGCTCCTTAACAGATATGTCATTTATGAATATATTCTCCCACACTGTAGGATGGATTTTTGTTGTACTGATGGTGTCCTTTGCTGTACAGAAGCTATTTAGCTTGATCTAGTCTCACTTGTTCATTTTTGCTTTTGTTTCATTGCCCAAGGAGATGCGTTCAGGAAAAAAGTTGCTCATGTTTATATTTAAGAGATTTTTGCCTATGTTTTCTTCTAAGAGTTTTATGGTTTCATGACTTACATGCAGATCTTTGATCCATTCTGAGTTTACTTTTGTGTATGGAATTCGACAATAATCCAGTTTCATTCTCTTGCATGTAGCTGTCCAGTTTTGCCAATACCAGTTGTTGAAGAGGCTGTCATTTCCCCATTGTATGTCCATGGCTCCTTTATCATATATTAATTGACCATAAATACTTGGGTTTTATCTGGTCTCTCTACTCTTTTCCACTGGTCTGTGGGTCTGTTCTTGTACCAATACCAAATTGTCTTGATTACTGTGCCTTTGTAGTAGAGCTTAAAGTTGGGGAGCATAATCCCGCCAGCTTTATTCTTCCTTCTCAGGATTGCTTTAGCTATTCAGGGTCTTTTGTGGTTCCATATGAATTTTATAACTATTTGCTCTAGTTTGTTGAAGAATGCTGTTGGTATTTTGATAGGGATTGCATTGAATCTGTAGATTGCTTTAGGCAGAATGGCCATTTTGACAATATTAATTCTTCCTATCCATAAGCACGTCTTTTATTTCCATTTATTCATATCTTCTTTAATTTTTCTCATGAGTGTCTTGTAGTTTTCAGGGTATAGGTCTTTCACCTCCTTAGTTATATTTTTTCCTAGGTATTTTAATGGTTTGGTCACATAGCTCTCTTAATATTATTTCATTCCTAGAGATCCTCTTTTATCTCTGTGCCTCCGTTTCTTTGTACTCCTGTTCTCTAATTTCTATTTCATTTACCATCTCCTCAACCTCATCTAATCTGGTTTTATATCCCTCTATTGTATGTTTCATTTCAGATACTGTATTTTCCAAAGTTTCTATCTCTTTCTTGAAGTCCTCCCTGATGTCTTGAATATTTCTCTGTAGCTCTGTGAGCATGTTTATGTCTTTTAGTTTGAAATCTTTTATCAGGAAAATCGGTAATTTCAGCTTCACTTAGCCCTCTTTCTGGTGTTTGAGGGATTTGGGGTTGTACCATGTTCTTTTGCCATGTCATACTACTAATAATTACTATGGAATAATAACTATGTAGACAGGGCCCTCTAGTGCTCAGAAGCCCTTCTCTCTGTAGCTGCCAGGCCCCTGGAGTGATGGCAGGCATCGCCGGCTCATGGCACCAGCGCCTGCTGGGAGGAAAGAGCTCTTAACTGCTTCCCAGCTGCAGTGCCTGCCTTCACTGCCAGAGTCAGTGGGCTGAGCACCTGGGAGGAGCCTCTATGCTACCCTCCTGTAGCTGCCATAGGTGGGGCTGCCCTCCTGCTGGCCTGTGTGATGGCAGAGGCAGCAGGTTTGCTAACCAGTGCTGGCCGGGAGGAAGGAGCAGCAGGCTGCCTATGGCAGTGGGCAGCCTCAGTGATGTGTTGTCAGCCAGGGTAATGGAGCTCCAGAAAGTTCCCAACCTGCTGCACTGAGTGTGCCAGCCAGATTTTGTCCACCTGTCCTTTCTCCTGAGCAGCAAGTTCTGTGTAATCCTTGCCCCTTTAACAGCCCTTTCACTGTTGGGAAGTCTTTCAATGTGACTGTCTTTCTTTTTTCCTGGAGCAGGAAGCTGTGGGTACCTGTTCTCTATAAGCAGCTGGAATCTCTGTCTCTCTGAGTATTCCTCCTCTCTTTACTTTCCAACCCCACTAATCTCCAAAGCACCAATGTAATGTGGGTTCATGCTCCTGGAACAGATCTCCAGGTGTTGGTATTTAGCAGTCCTGGGTTTCTTCTCCCTCCCTGCTCCATATCTCTTCCTTCAACAAAGGGCTTGGGTCTCACCATATCATGGCTTTGCTACTTTACCTTTTCCATGAGGTCTTCTCTTTTCCCCAGATGTAGGCCATCTGTTTCAGTCTTCTTTCTGTTCACTCTTTCAGAATTAGTTCTATTTGCTGTATTTTCATGTTATATGTGGTTTTGTGAGGAGGTTTCTTCCTCACTTCTCATGCCACCATCTTGTTTAATCTCCCCCTCAATAAGGTTTTTATAGTTTTGAAACAGTGTATAGTGACAATATTACCAGCCATGTTTAAAAAAAAGTGCACAGGAACAAAGAAAAAAATGCTGAACAAAATGTTGTCATGATTAGGCAGGGATATTATGAAAGAAATTTAAGTATAACATAGGTACTTTATTTGCATATGCTTCAGAATTCTGTCTAATCCTATAATTTGATCTTTGTTATCACTGAATACGTGTCACTTTACTATTGCTAAAGGATTTATTTTATTCCAATAGTAAATTCTAATCACATATATTTGAACTTAATAGTCTGTTCCCTATGACATATGGCAATCTATGTAAAGTATCACCAGGTTTTTATACATTTGACATTGCATTTTTATGAGGTGTATAACCTGGCTTTAAAGGCACTGCCTAACCTTTGGGCTTTACCCTAAAATCAAGGTCAATCATATTTAGAACAATGATATGGATGTTAATGAGGGTGAAGTCAAAGTGTATAGTTTATGGAAGTTAACAAAATTAATTTGGGTATTCAGATTCTACTGGGCTCCTCTAAGCACCTTATGTTATACCTACCTAGTCACCCAATATATAGTATAAAATATGATTTGGGCTCAATTCAAGTAATGACTGTGTGTGTTACATCATTCAGAGTTTGGAGAGGACTATAGTTATGGAAAATAAAAATAAACAAACAAAATACTTGGTTGTAGATTCATGATATATAGGACAAGTCCAGATCCTGTACCTCAAGCTGTGTATGATCTGTGCCAATGTATTTAACCTCTTTGAATCTTATTTTTCTTTTATATATGGTGTTGGCAATATTTACCAAATGGCATTTTAGTAGGCTGTGAGAATTAAATGTAATAATTAAATTTACATGTGTTAAAGTTTTAACATGATATTTTGAGTTTCCTTTCTGTGTAATTGAATGGATTTCTCATTATAAAAATCTAAGGAATCAATTATTTAATAACATTCATTTCATTTCTCCAAATCATTTCACAAAAGATTTTTTTAAAAGCTTAGAGCTAAGAGAAATCTCTAAGCTCCTAAACAGCCAAGCTTTGGTTTTGCTAAGAAATCCCTCATTATCCCAGCAGGCACTCTCCCGCTGAGATCATTAGGAATGTTTTGTTCACAGCTCCCTAAACTTCATTGAATCCATGCACCACCCAGTTGAGACCATATTTTACTGGAAATAATTATTTTAAACATTGTAGATGTTTTCCACCAAATTAAATACAGTCTTTTGTCAGAATTTGAAATTTGTTCCTCAGATCATTTCTTCTGTACCCTTAAGAGTTGCTTGAGCAACAACCCCTCCCTTCCTAATCCCAGTTAAAGGCACCAGAAGCATCTGAGAGCTTGTTATTGAAATCCTATTCATAATGTGAGTGGACATAATGATATCTGTACAATGAGGGTGCCATGGGCTTACTCTTTTGTCAATTATTGAAAAACAAAAGGTTTTTATTGCTCTTGCTTTAGTTAATAAAATAAATCCCTGTTCAGCTTAGAAAAAAATTATAACCATAGATAAATAAGAATGATGAAAATTTCCTTCAAGTCATGTACTCATCATGAAATTTGGTTAATAGTCTTTCAGATAATTTTTTCTTTTTGTGGATATAGATAAATATGATCTAGTCTTTTTTAAAAATATTTTAGAAGAGGTGTATATTTATGGCAAAACTGAGAAGATAGTAGAGAGTTTCCCTCCATGTGTTCATTAGTTTCTTCTATCATTAACATCTTAATTAGTGTGTTATGTTTGTCACAATAGTGAATCAATATTGATTATTAAATAAAACTCAGTTTATTCACATTTCCTTAGATTTTACCTAATACATTTTTTGTTACAGGACCCTATCCTGTCATGTCTTTTTAGGTTTCTCTTGGCTCTGACAGTTTCTCCAAATTTCCTTTTTTTTTCTTTTTTTGATGAATTGACATTTCTGGGGAGTATTATTCAAGTATTTTGTAGGATGTCTGTCTTTTGAAATTTATCTGATGTTTTTACTTATGATTAGGTTTGGGTTATATGTTTTGGAAGGACCACAGAAATAAAATATCATTTCATAACCTCATACCTGGGGTACATAGAATCAGCATGGTTTGTCACTGTAGCTGCTTATGTTAATCCCATGGCTGTCCTAATGCTTGTCAGGTTTTCTACTGTAAAGTTACTCTTTTTTTTTCCTTTTCAAGTACTCTTTGAAAAGAAGTTACTATATGCAACCCACACTTACAGAGTAAGAATTTATGGTACCAGTTCCCAGAGGATAGAGTACCCTTAAAAATTATTTGGAGTTCTGCTTAAGGGGTTTAGCTCTTTTCTTCCATTTATTTATTTATCTGTTTGTTTGTTTACTCAATCATTTATTTATATCAATATGACTCCAGAATATTTATTTATTCTAAAGTTTATAATCCAATACATTTTTATTTATATTGATGCTCATTTGGAACTCTTCCAGTCACCTCTTATGGCACTTTGACATAATTCCATCAGTTGTTTTTAGTACTTCCTTACTTTCTGGCACTGCAAGATGCTTCAGGCTCATTCTTTATCTTCTGCCCCAATCCCATATTTAGCCATTCCTCCAAAAGCCCTGGCTCCTTTTATTAAAGAATTGTGAAAGAAACCAAGGTCTGGGCACTAAATTTGTTCACTGCTACTGATATGTTCTTTCATGCTGGCCTTCTCAGCTGAGTTGACAGAGCAAGAAAATACATGTGTGTGCACTAATCCACATACACGCACACACACATATTTCTATATATAACATATATCAATATTAATATAAACATAAGTTCACAGACTCCAACTGCAATTTATAACCACCTAGATTATTCTACCATCCTCCTTTTCTTATCTGTAAAAACTCCTATTCACACCATCTACTATTGTTTTCTTAAATTTTTTATTAAGATATCATTGATATACACTCTTACAAAGGTTTTACATGAAAAAACAATGTGGTTACTACATTTACCCATATTATCAAGTCCCGCCCATACCCCAATGCAGTCACTGTCCATCAGTGTAGTAAGATGCCACAAATTCACTGTTCGCCTTCTCTGTACTACACTGGTTTCCCCATGACCCCCCACACCATGTGTACTACTAAACATAATACCACTCAATCCCCATGTCCCTCCCTCCCAACCCATCCTCCCACACCTCTCCCTTTGGTAACCACTAGTCCTTTTTGAAGTCTGTGAGTCTGCTGCTATTTGCTTCCTTCAGTTTTGCTTCATTGTTATACTCCACGAATGAGGGAAATCATATGGCACTTGTATTTCTCTGCCTGGCTTATTCCACTGAGCATAATATCCTACAGCTCCATCCATGTTGTTCCAAATGGTAGGATTTGTTTCTTTTTTATGGCTGAATAGTATTCCATTGTGTATATGTACCACATCTTCTTTATCCATTCATCTACATATGGACACTTGTGTTGCTTCCATATCTTAGCTATTATAAATAGTGATGCAATAAATAGAGTGGTGCATATGTCTTTTTGAGTCTGAGAAGTTGTATTCTTTGGGTAAATTCCAAGGAGTGAGATTCCAGGATCAAATGGTATTTCTATTTTTAGTCTTTTGAGGAACCTCCATATTGCTTTCCAGAATGGTTGAACTAGCTTACATTCCCACCAGCAGTGTAGGAGGATTCCCCTTTCTCCACATCCTCACCAGCATTTGTTGTTCTTAGTCTTTTTGATGGTGGCCATCCTTACTGGTGTGAGGTGATATCTCATTGTGGTTTTAATTTGCATTTTCCTGATGATTAGTGATGTGGAGCATCTTTTCATGTGTCTGTTGGCCATCAGAATTTCTTCTTTGGAGAATTGTCTGTTCATATCCTTTGCCCTTTTTTAATCAGGTTATTTGCTTTTTGGGTATTGAGGCATGTGAGTTCTTTATATATTTTGGATGTTAACCCCTTATCGGATATGTAAAAATATATTCTCCCATACTGTAGGATGCCTTTTTGTTCTGTTGATGATGCCCTTTGCTGTTCAGAAATTTTTTGGTTGATGTAATCCCATGTGTTCATTTTTCCTTTATTTCCCTTGCTTGAGGAAATGCATTCAAGAAGAAGTTGCTTGTGCTTATATTTAGGAGATTTTTGCCTATGTTATCTTCTAAGAGTTTTAAGGTTTCATGACTTAGAGTCAGGTCTTTGATCCATTTTGTGTTTACTTTTGTGTATGGGATTAAACAATAATCCAGTTTCATTCTCTTGCATGTAGCTGTCCAGTTTTGCCAACACCAGCTGTTGAAGAGGCTGTCATTTCCCCATTATATGTCCATAGCTCCTATATCATATATTAATTGACCAGATATGGTTGGGTTTATATTAATGCTCTCTAGTGTGTTCCACTTGTCTATGGGTCTATTCTTGTGCCAATACCAAATTGTCTTGATTACTGGGGCTTTGTAGTAGAGCTTAAAGTCAGGGAGTATAATTCCCCTTGCCTTACTCTTCCTTCTCTGGATTGCTTTGGCTATTCAGGGCCTTTTGTGGTTCCATATGAATGTTAGAGCTATTTGCTCTAGTTCATTGAAGAAAGCTGTTGGTATTTTGAAAGGGACTGCCTTGAATCTGTAGATTGATTTAGGCAGGATGGCCATTTTGACAATATTAATTCTTCCTATCCATGAGCATAGGATGTGTTTCCACCTGTTGGTATCTTCTTTAATTTCTCTCATGAGTGTCTTATAGTTTTCAGAGTATAGGTCTTTTACTCCCTGGGTTAGATTTATTCCTAAGTATTTTATTCTTTCTGATGCCATTGTGAATGGAATTGTTTTCCTGATTTCTCTTTCTGCTAGTTCATCATTAGTGTATAACAATGCAACAGATTTCTGTGTGTTAATTTTTCATCCTGCAACTTTGCTGAATTCAGATATTAGATCTAGTATTTTTGGAGTGGATTCTTTAGGATTTTTTATGTACAACATCATGTTATCTGCAAACATGGACAGTTTCACTTCTTCCTTGCCAATCTGGGTGACTTTAATTTCTTTGTGTTGTCTGATTGCCGTTGCTAGGTCCTCCAGTACTATGTTGAATAGAAGTTGGGAGAGGGGGCATCTGTGTCTTCTTCTCGATCTTAATGGAAAAGCTTTTAGCTTCTAGCTATTAAGTATAATATTGGCTTTGAATTTGTGATATATGGCCTTTATTATGTTGAGGTACTTGCCCTCTCTACCCATTTTGTTGAGACTTTTTATCATGAATGGATGTTGAATTTTGTATGGTTTTTGTCTTGCATTTTGTTGATGTGGTAGATGATGTTGATGGATTTTCGAATGTTGTACCATCCTTGCATTCCTGGAATAATCCTACTTGATCATGGCGCATAATGTTTTTGATATATATTTGAATTTAGTTTGATAATAATTGGTTGAGTATTTTTGCATCTATGTTCATCAGGGATATTGGTCTGTAGTTTTCTTTTTTGGTGGGGTCTTTGCCTGGTTTTGGTATTAGAGTGATCCTGGCCTCATTGAATGAGTTTGGAAGTATTCTCTCTTCTTCTACTATTTGGAAAACTTTAAGGAGGATGAGTATTAGGTCTTCACTGAAGTTTTGATAAAATTCAGCAGTGAAGCCACCTGGCCTTGGCTTCTTAGGTAGTTTTTTGATTACCAATTTAATTTTGTTGCTGATAATTGGTTTGTTCAGATTTTCTGTTTCTTCCTGGTTCAGCCTTGGAAGGTTGTATTTTTCTAGAAAGTTGTCCATTTCTTCTAGGTTATCCAGTTTGTTGACATATAATTTTTCATAGTATTCTCTAATAATTCTTTGTATTTCTGTGGTGTTCATAGTGATTTTTCTTTTCTCATTTCTGATTCTGTTTACATGTGTACACTCTTTTTTCCTTGATAAGTATGGCTAAGGGTTTACCCATTTTGTTTATTTTCTCAAATATTCTCAATTTTGTATATTTCTGCTCTTATCTTAATTATGTTCCTCCTACTGACTAAGGGCCTCATTCTTCTTTTCCTGTTTTCATTAATTGTGACTTTGGACTGTTTATATGGAATTGTTCTTCTTTCCTGAGGTAGGCCTGTATTGCAATATACTTTCCTCTTAGCATGGCGTTTGCTGTGTCCCACAGATTTTGCAATGTTGAATTATTTTTGTCATTTGTCTCCATATATTGTTTGATTTCTGTTTTTATTTGGTCATTGATCCACTGGTTATTTAGGAGCATGTTGTGAAGCCTCCATGTGTTTGTGGGATTTTTCATTTTCTTTGTGTAATTTATTTCTAGTTTCATACCTTTGTTGTCTGAGAAACTGGTTGGTACAATTTCAATCTTTTTGAATTTACCTATGCTCTTTTCTTTTTTTTTAGATAATTATTTTTTATTGAAGGGTAGTTGACACACAGTATTACATTAGTTTCAGGTGTACAACACAGTGATTCAACATTTATATACATGATAATTCTAGGTACCAGCTATCACCATACCAAGTTGTTACAATATTTTGACTGTATTCCTTATGCTATACATTACATCCCGGTTACTTATTTATTTTACAATGGGAAGTGTGTATTTTTTTTTGTTTGTTTTTGTTTTGTTTTGTTTTTTTGTGAGGGCATCTCTCATATTTATTGATCAAATGGTTGTTAACAACAATAAAATTCTGTATAGGGGGGTCAATGCTCAATGCACAATCATTAATCTACCCCAAGCCTAATTTTCATCAGTCTCCAATCTTCTGAAGCATAATGAACAAGTTCTTACATGGAGAACAAATTCTTACATAGTGAATAAGTTACATGGTGAACCTTACAAGGGCAGTCATCACAGAAACTTTCAGTTTTGCTCATGCATTATGAACTATAAACAGTCAGTTCAAATATGAATACTCATTTGATTTTTATACTTGATTTATATGTGGATACCACATTTCTCTCTTTATTATTATTATTTTTAATAAAATGCTGAAGTGGTAGATAGATACAAGATAAAGGTAGAAAACATAGTTTAGTGTTGTAAGAGAGCAAATGTAGATGATCAGGTGTGTGCCTGTAGACTATGTGTTAATCCAAGCTAGACAAGGGCAATAAAACATCCACGTATGCAGAAGATTTTTCTCAGAACAGAGGGGGGAGGTTCTAAGCCTCACCTCTGTTGATACCCATTTTCTCACCTGATGGCCCCCCTGCGACTGTGCCTGTCTTAGGTTGTTCCTCCCTTGAGGAATCTTACCCGTCTCTGGCTAACCAGTCATCTTCCAGGGCCACACAGGGAAATGTAAAGTTGGTAAGTGAGAGAGAAGCCTTATTGTTTGAAAAGGTTAGCTTTTTATTTCTTTGCATATTTATGCCCTGTGGCTTCTGTGCCCATCATTTGTCTTGAGGTATCTTTACCACTTGGAAGAATTATGATACTCGGTAAATTTGATATGAGGCACAAATTCTATTTAAGGGTAGTAATTAGGAAGGAAGAAGAAAAGCTATAGAAGTAGCAGGTGGAAGGAAACCTGGGAAGATTGATTATTTCTTTGACATATCTTCTTGTAGAGTAACTTCAGCATGGATAGGTTTTAAACTACTAATTAAATTGCGCACACACACATTAACATAATAGGAGTACAGTTACAAAACCAAAGCATACCTGTAATTACCAGCCCGATGCTCTTTTTCTAGCCTAGTATAAGATCTATTCTTGAAAATGTTCTAGGTGCACTTGAGTAGAACGTGCAATCTGCTGCTTTTGGGTGTAGAGTTCTGCAGATGTCTCTTGTGTCCTACTGTTCTAATTTGTTGTTCAGTGCCTCTGTGTCCTTACTTATTTTCTGTCTTGTTGATATGTCCTTCTGAGTGAGTGTAGTGTTGATGTCTCCTAGAATGAATGCATTGCATTATATTTTCCCTTTTAATTCTTTTATTATTTGTTTCACATACGTAGGTGCTCCTGTGTTGGGCACATAAATATTTATAATGGTTATATCTTTTTTTTGGATTGACCCCTTAATCATTATATAATGTCCTTCTTTGTCTCTTGTTACTTTCTTTGTTTTGAAGTCATTTTGTCTGATACAAGTACTACAACTGCTTTTTTCTCCCTATAAGTTGCATGAAATATCTTTTTCTATTCTTTCACTTTTAGCCTGTGTACATCTTTGGGTCTCTTGTAGGCAGCATCAAGATGGGTCCTGTTTTTTTATCCACTCAGTGACTTTATGTCTTTTGATTGGTGCATTCAGTCCATTTACATTTAGGGTAATTATCAATAAGTATGTACTTATTGCCACTGCAGGCTTTAGATTTGTCATTACCAAAGGTTCAAGGTTAATGTCCTTACTATTTGAGAGTCTAACTTAACTCACTTAGTATGCTATTTCAAACACAATCTAAAGGTTCTTTTTTTCACCTCCTTTTTATTCCTCCTCCATTCTTTATATATTAGTTATCATGTTATGTTCTCTTTGTCTATCCTTGACTGGCTTTGGGGATAGTTGATTTGATTTTGCATTTGCCTTGAAATTAACTGTTCTACTTTCTTTACTGTGGTTTTATTACCTCTGGTGACAGTTTTTAAATTTAGGAACATCTCCATTTATAACAGTTCCTCCAAAATACACTGTAGAGACAGTTTGTAGGAGGTAAATTCTCTCACCTTTTGCTTATCTGGAAATTGTCTAATCCCTCCTTCAAATTTAAATGGTAATCTTGCCAGATAAAGTATTCTTGGTTTGAGGCCCTTCTGCCTCATTGCATTAAATACATCATGCCACTCCCTTCTGGCCTGTAAGGTTTCTGCTGAGAAGTCTGATGTTAGCCTGATGGGCTTTCCTTTGTATGTGATCTTTTTCTCTCTCTTGCTCCTTTTAATAGTCTGTCCTTATCCTTGATCTTTGCCAATTTAATTATTATGTCTTGGTGTTGTTTTCCCTGGGTCTCTTGTGTTGGGAGATCTGTGTACCTCCATGGGCTGAAAGAATATCTCCTTCCCCAGACGGGGGAAGTTTTCAGCAATTACCTCCTCAAAGACACATTCTATCCCTTTTTCTCTCTCTTCTTCTTCTGGTACCCCTATAATGGGAATGTTGTTCCGTTTAGATTTATCACACAGTTCTCTCAATATTCTTTCATTCTTAGAAGTTCTTTTTTCTCCATGTGACTCAGCTTCTTTGTATTCCTTTTCTCTAATTTCTATTTCATTGATCATCTCCTCCACCATATCTATTTGCTTTTAATACCCTCCATTGTGCTCTTCAATGATTAGATCTCTGACCAGAATTCATTTCTGAGTTCTTGAATATTTTTCTTTACCTCCATGAGCATGTTAATTATTTTTATTTTGAAATCCCTTTCAGGATGATTCTGGAGGTCGATTTCATTTGAATCTTTCTCAGTTGTTGTATTCATAATATGACTTTGAACCAGGTTTCTTTGGTGTTTCATATTTACATATGGCGCCCTCTAGTGCCCAGAAGCTCTACTCTCCAGAGCTTCTCAGCCCCTGAAGCAATGTCGGGGGTCACAGGGGAGTGGTATTGGTGCATGGGGGTAAGGAAAGAGCTGTTTCCTGCTTCCCGGTGCTATGTATGCTTCCACTGCCAGAACCAGTTGGCCAAGCACACAGGTATAAGCTTCTATGCTTTGTGTTTGTAGTTGCTGTAGATGGGGCTTCCCTCTGGTGGGTCTAATGCCAGGTTAGGATTTGCCAGTTTGTGAGCCAGGTGGGGCTTGCCAGGAGAAAAGCACAGTAGGCTGTGTATTACAGAGGGGTTCCTTTGAGCTGTGTAGCCAGCCAGGGAGCTGGAGTGCCTGAAGATTGAGAAAGTTCCCTACCTGCTGGGCTGAGTGCACCTGGAAAATTTTGTCTACCTGTCCTTTCCCCTGAGTAGTAAGGTCTGTGCAATCCTTGCCCCTTTAGCAACCCTCTTGCTATTATGAAGTCACTCAGACTGCCTGCCTTTCTTTTGTCCCAGAGCAGCCAGATATGGATCCCTGCTTTCTACAAGAGGCTGGAATCTCAGTCTCTCCAGGTATTATTCCTGTCTTAGCTTTCCAAACCCCTAATCACAAGAGTACCATGAAATCACCATGAAATGTAGGTTTGTGCTCCCAAAGCTGATCTCCGGGGTTAGGAATTCAGCAGTCCCAGGCCTCCACTCCATTCCTGCTCCATTTCTCTTCCTCCCACTGGTAAGCTGGAGTAGGGGAAGGGTTTGGGTCCTGCCAGGCCACAGCTTTGGTATGTTACCCTGTTCTATGAGGTTTATTATTTTCTCCAGGCATATGCAGTTTGGTGCAGCCATCTTTCATGATTAGTCATATTAATTATATTTTCATATTATATGCAGTTTTAGGAGGAAACCTCTGTCTCACCTTCCACACCACTATCTTTAATCCCCATCTTCTATTTATTTATATATTGTTCAGTTATAGTATTAGCAGCAGAATCATTTCCTGTATCCCATGGAAAACAAATTTACTAACCAGAGTAGACTGCTTATGTGTAGTTCTTTTTGTCTTCAATCTTACAGACTCCACTCATACAAAGTTACTTAAATCAGTACTTTTTCCTTTACCCTCTTCACTAGGGGGTTTCATGTATTGGTGATTCAATTAGATTCCTTTGTAACCATCTGCATTCCTTCTTGGGAGACCCCTCCCCCTTGTCCACTCCACTACTCCATGATTCGCTTTTAATTTCTAAGCATTAAGTTTCATTTCTTGTGCTTTAAGGTTCTATGGCTTTTGACAAATACATAGTTTCTTGTATCTACCATTGCTGTATCTTATGTAATATTTCACCACTGAAAATATTCTGTACTTCACCTACTTAACCCCCTCCCTCCAACTGAACCCATAATGACCACTGATCTCCACTATCTCTAGACATTTTCCTTTCCAGAATGTCATATAATTGGAATCACACAGTATGTTGCCACAACAGCCTATCTTCTTTTACTTAGCATTATGCATTTAAGTTTCACTCGTGCATTTACATGGCCTGATAACTTATTTATTTTTATCAATGAAAAAATTTCATTGTATCAATGTGTCAATTTGCTTCTCCATTCACCTATTGAAGGGAATCCTGGTGGCTTCCAATTTTTGGCAGTTAGGATTAAAGATGTCACAAATATTAACATGTAGAGCTTATGTTAATGTAATTTTCAAATCAGTTAGGTAAGTACCTATGATGTTATTGCTAGATTCTAAGATAAAAGCAAATGTTTAGTTTTGTAAGATATTCTCAAACTCTCTTCAAAGAGGCTATTCCACTTGTATGCCATCAACAATAACTGAGAATTTGTTTTGCTCTTCCTTCTCACCATCATTTGACAATGATTTTTTAAAAATAATTTTAGCTATTATAATAGGCATTTAGTGGTATTATATTACTTTAATTTGAAATTCCCTAATAAATAGTTTATAATTGTATTTTTAATTACAAAAAAAGGCATACTCATTGTAAGAAATTATAGAAACTATATGTCTATCTGTATTACCACCATTCATAAAGTGAATGTTATAATTTTGGTATCTATACATTTCCACATTTTTAATGCTTTTATAACCTAAATATAGTGAATTTGTGGCCGTAGCTTTGATTTGGTCATTGAATATTGTGCCATTTTTATCATATAGGAAAAATTTTTCAATGGCTTTTTTGTGCTATTGTTAGTGTTCCTTGTTTATGTTCTCACCAAATGTTTTTACTGCTACTTCTATTAGTTTTCATCTGACTGTTTTTATTGATTGGAGAAGACTAATGGAAAGCCTTTAATGCTACTGCTTTTTTCTAGCAAACACTGATGGCAAAACAAAAATAAAATGAGAAAATACACAGAGTATCTACAACAAGTTTATATGCTAAAGAATAAGGAGCCTAGGAAACAAACCATCAGGTTCTTTCCAGGACTAATCACAGCTATTAGTACCATTTAGAAGCTTTTAAATTTGGGGCCTGGAAAGTTGAAATATTGAGGTAGGTTGGGATCTTACAAAACTTTCTGAAGAAAAGTGAAAAGTGATTCATAACTGCTGTAAGTTTCCTTTATCCAGTATTAAAGGTTTTGTTTGATTCAGTTATTTTTCCCAGGATTATAAAGTAAACAATTGTAGGAGGAGGGCGAAAGAATGAATTCATTTCATAACTATAGCAAAGCCCTACTAATACAAAGCAAATACCAATGAGAGTCAAATGAGAATCATGTTCTAACATTTTTTAAAGTATACTTTAGCAAATCAAGAAGTTTTTTCTGATATATTTTCTTTCAGTATATAATTAAAATATATTGCATGGTTTTCTTTTATCCTCAAAATCCCTTACTCTACCACATAGATAATTATTATCAATCTGATGTATACTATTCCAGATGCATCATTAGAAAATGAAAATATACATATATACTATTACCCAAATATACATACACATATATAAATACAAACATACATATCTTAGTGCCATACAGAGAGTCTACCAGTATGATTCATGGTGGAAGCTTAAGGTTACACAATATCATCTTCACCTCAAGAGGATTTGCAAATTGAGATCAGTCATTTTGGCAGCAAAGCTTGTCTATGCAACCAAGCCCCAGTGAAATCTCTTGACAAAAAAAGATCAAGTGAGCTTCTCTGGTTGAGAGTACTCCACATGTTTTGTCACACAACGATGCCAGGAAAGTTAACACTGTTTATGACTCCACTGGGAGAGGATAACTGGAAGCTCTACATAAGGAATTTTCTGGATCCTGCTCCATGCATCAATTCCCTTGGCTGCTTTTAATCCATAACCTTTTGCTATAATAAACTATAAGTCTGGTTTTAACACCTTCCAATCATTTATCTTTTTTTTTTTCGTTATCTACATAGTTAAATGCTTACCACAGTAAGTGTAGTTACTATCTGTCAAGATAGAAAATTATCACATTATAACTGACTTTATTCTCTATGCTGTACTGTTATCCCCATGACTAATTTATATTGTGATTGAGAATTTGTACCTCTTTATCCCCTCCACATATTTCACCTACCCACACCAATCCCTTCTCCATGGGAACCACTAATCTCTTTTCTGTGTCTATAAGTCTTTTCTGTTTTGTTCATTTGATTTGTTTTGCTTTTTGAATTCCTCATATAAGTAAAATCATACAGTATTTGTCTTTCTTTGCCTGACTTATTTCACTTAGCAATAATGCCTTCTAGTTCCATCCATGTTGTTGCAAATAGCAACATTTACTTCTTTTTTATGGCTGAGTAATATTTCAGTGTATATATGTAGCACATCTTCTTTATCCATTCATCTATTGATAGACACTTTGGTTGCTTCCATATCTTGTGTATTGTAAATAATATAGTAGTAAGCATAGGAGTGCATATACTTTTCAAATCAATGATTTTATAAATTCCCAGAAGTGGAATTATATGATATTTCTATTTTTAGTTTTTTTGAGGAACCTCATACTGCTTTCCACAGTGGCTGCACCAACTTATATTCCCACCAACAGTGTAGGAGGGTGCCCTTTTCCCTCACTTTCTCTCCAGCACTTGTTATTTCTTGTCTTTTGGATAGTAGCCATCCTAAATGGTATGAGGAGATATCTCACTGTGGTTTTAATTTGCATTTTCCTGATGCTTAGTGATATAGAGCATCTTTTCATGTTCCTATTGGCCATTTGTATGTTTCTTTAGAAAAATGTCTAGTCAGGTCTTCTGCCCAGTTTTTAATTGGGTTGCTGGTTTTGTTGGTGTTAAGTCATATGAGTTCTCCATATGTTTTGGATATTAGTCCCTTATCAGATATATCATTTGCAAATATATTCTCCCATACAGTAGGTTGCCTTATTGCTTTGTTAATGGTTTCCTTTGCTGTACAGAAGCTTGTTACTTTTATGTAGACCCTCTTGGTTTTTTTGCTTTTGTTGTCCTTGGCTGGGGAGACATAGCCAGAAAAAAATACTCATGCTTATGTTCAAGAAATATTTGCCTATGTTTTCTTCTAAGAGTTTTATGGTATCATGTCTTATGCTTAGGTCTTTAATCCATTTCAAGTTTACTTTTCTGCCTAGAGGTAGACAGTAATCCAGTTTCATTATCTTGGATTTAGCTATCCAGATTTCCCAACAATCACTTATTGAAGAGATTGTCTTCCAGTCATTTCTGTGGGGACTTCTAGTGAATTATTGATATTGAGGGTGGTCTTGGGGACCCTTGAAGTCACAATAGATGTCAGAAGTAAGAGAGATCTTCCGAATGTCCCTAAATCTGCAACTACTATATTTACACTTTTTGCTATATATCACAATCTCTTAAATACAGCATACATAATAAAAGTGCCTCATTAATTGCAGTGGTTTCATTTTAGATCTCAGGATAAATACCCCAAAATGTATTCAACCATTCTCATCATTAAATGTTAGCAATATCTTACTATTAATACAATGATGTAGCAGACATGTAAGCAAATATCTTTGTGCATAAATTCAAGTATATTATTTTTTGCAGTAAATAAATAGGCATGAATTGTTGACAAATGATATTATACTTTGACAGTTATAATTAAATTTCTTTCCATAAGTTCTTCATGAATCTATACTTGCATCATGTGGGTAAAATTGCAATATTTCCAGAATCTTTCACCTGGCTTTAGTGCATCTCCATATCAGTAGGTGTTTCCAAAGGGGAGCAAGGCCAATCTGGACCAGAGAGGTTGGGTGGAGTCCCTTTTTGAAGCTGGGTCTGGAGAGATACAAGCAAGCAGAAGTGTACAACTGCTTGAAGGCAATAAACAGGTTTCTCCCACTTTATTTCTCCCTTTGACTGATTGATTTTAGTTTCAAAGGTATTTTGCCCTGGCCTGGGAAATTATTTTCCTTCCAGAGTTATAATGATTTTCATCCATTTCTTGTTAGAATTATTCAGAGTTCCTTTAGGATTTTTACTTTTTTTATTAGTCATCATTTTTATCTATTATACCTTTGTAGTCATACCTGCCATTTGGGAAACTATACATTTTTTTTCATATGTTAATCTTGTGTTAATAATGTGGGCACATTTCTGTATGTCATTATTCATTTTTGTTTGAATGTCTTTTATGTCTATATTTTTGATAGCAAATCATGTTGTTTGCAACTGCTTATTCCATTATTATTTTTATTGAATCAGAAGCTCTCTGTATTTTTGCATAGTGCAGATGATAGTGAACATTCTGGTCTTATTTATAACTGAAATGGAAATACTTTAATTTTACTATATTAATAATGTTTTTGATAGGTTTTTATGCTTAGTTTTTTCATCACAAATTAATGTTATAGCTTATAAAATTATTTGTTCAACATTGCATAGTGAAATCATAGGTTTATTCATTTGATTCAATTAATTATAAGAATATATTAGTTGATTTATTGATTATCATATCCCTAGGACAACTACTTGGTCATAATTCATTATGCTTAATTATAATTAGGCTTTCTATGCTAGGCTTTAATTAAAATTTTCAATTTGCTTCAAATTAAATGACAACTTCATTGTATCATTACCTACAGATTAGTTTTATGTTCACCTTATCCAACTGTGGGTATTAGGTTTATTCTACCCTCAAAGATTGAGTTGAAAATTATCCTTTACTATGACCTAAAAAAGGTTTTTATATCATAGGATGTATGTTTTTGAAAGTTTTGTAGAATCAAGATAATACATTTTCCTGATTTGGAGATAGATTTTTGATACCCTTTAAGATATTTTTAAATTTATGAATTCATCCCTTCAAGTTCTGTACCTATTCTTGAGTGATTTTATGCTATTTGAGTCCCTCCAAAATAAAAATATTAATGAATATTTTCAAATTTATGATTTCACAAGTATTCTACATATCTCTGATTAAGCCCCTCTCCTAGACTCTCTTTTGTATGTTGCTATATTTTTAGTGATTGATATTAGTCTTTCTGAAGACTTACTCATTTGTTTCCAGCATAGACTTTATTATTTCTATTTGATTAACTATTTTCTTCATCCTTATTAATTCCTTTCTTCAATTATTTCTGATACATATTGTGCTGTTCTTTTTTTTCCTCTTAAACTTACTTTTTATTTTTAGTCTTTCTTGTATTTTAGTACATTAAAAAAAAAATGCCTCACCTTCAAACTTATTTCCTGGCCCAATTCTGTTTTTATTATGTAGTTCTTTCATTGTAATTCATTTCCAAATAGTCTACAAATCATTTCTTTTCTTATTAACTTAAGAAATACATTTAAGAAGAGGTGTGTATGTGTGTGTGTGTGTGTGTGTGTGTGTGTGTGTGTTCTGCCATCTTGGACTAAAAAGAACATTATATATTTAAAATTGTATAGTTTTACAAAACTTAGCTCTAAAATTTCTGATTTTTAATAAGAAAATAATAATAAAAACAAATACACTGCAGTGTTTAATTTCATCTCCAGTATGTTTTTACATTCATAGCTATTGTAAACAATTGAGTGATCTTGGAAAAGAATAATTCTTAGCTATAAAGTCTGAAAACAATAGAGAATCACAGATTACCAAGATATCCAGTTGTCCCTTAGAAGTTATATATGGATAAACACTTGCTACTCCAATTAAGGCATCTATTGACATGTTGTCCAAGTATGTTTTGCTTATAGCTGAATTAGCTCAGTCCAATGACTGCTGTAAACCAATAAAGGGCTGCTTTCTAATACCAGTCTTGATATGCAATTAGGAACAGGAAGAGAATTTGCTGGTAAGATAGAGAATCTTCTATATCCTGCCAAGAGTTTTGTTTAAAGTGTTTGAACTTGTTGGTATAAATTATTGCAAGGGCTCTGATATTGCTCTAACTATAATTAAAATGTATACAAAATAATGTTATTAGTTTCTTCAACACATCATTCATATTGTATTAATAAAAATATCCACAAGTCATTGAACCATCTTCTACTTCTCTCATTATTATTTTCAGTTTTCTTTTCAAATCTGTGCTCAAAAATCTACTTCTTAAAAATGTTCTCGATGCATACAACACTGTATCTTTTCCATACTGCAAATTCAGCTAAGTGGTTTTATGGTTTCTCTGCATTTTTAGCAAAGAAGGAAAGGTTTTAGAGTGTTTGAATGACACTTGAGATGTAATTGACATATAATTATATTTTTAAGATGTCTTCTACACTCACACTTGATTGAGTCAAAGTGTTCTTAAAAGAATAATCCTCCATCCTTTTTAATTACCTATCTCAATGCTGTAGTTAACTGTTACAGCTGATAAGGCAAAATGACCATGGTTAACTGCTACAGACTAGTGGAGCTCATACTTGATTGTTTATTGGAATCACCAGAGATTTTTAAGGCCCCTGATGCTCAGGAAAAAAACTCAGAACAATGAAATGAGAATCCCAAGTGGTGGAGCCCAGCCACCAGTAGTTTTTAGTTCTCCTCATGTGATTCAATGTGCAGACAAATTTGAGAATCACACTGTTATTTCCTAAATCTCTATTTTCATCTAGGGATATATATGTCTTTAAAACCGTAGTGGTGTATATGCGTGTGTTTAGTACTCTCACCTCCCGATAGTCCTAACATTGCAACTCACATAGTATAAGTTTCAGATTTTTGCTTATTGAAGTATCTATATTTTGTACATTAGTTTGGAGGGTGGGCAGCTGGGTGAGAAATTGTGAGTACTGGTGGGTATATTATTTACCAAACCATAACTGGTAAGTTATGTCTAGGGGACAGTAGAAAGTTACACTGTATCACTATCGGTTCACTAATTGAGACAAATTTGCCAAATACTAATATATGACACTGCTATTAGTCTCTATTATCCTTCTAATTTGTCAATAGATGTACAACCCTTATAAATTAAAAAGTTCATTTAAAAAAGGAGAAATACAGAATGCTGAAAAGTTTTTGCACTCATTAATAAGGCAGTATAAAGATGAGCTTAACTTGTCAGTTGAATATGAAATTATGAAATTGCTTATTCTCTGTACATCTTTTGAATGGCACTAGAAACACCCAGTAATTAGAAATATCCACTAACTATACTGAGCCAAAGACTTCTGGGTTTTATCATTCTTTTGTTTAACTAATACTTATAATTAACTTCATGTGGATTATTTCCTAATCTATGCCTTTTCCATCCTGCCTTCCCACATAATATCCAAAATCATATTCCTTCTCCTGCAAACTTCTTTAGTGATTTACTTATGTTTGCACAGAAGTAATGTGCTAGGAATGGTGTAAATCAGTATGCTCCACTAGCTTATCCAAAATGAATGTGTTATTGCTTTTTCATTTCCCCCACCAATTCTGTAACTCAAAATTTCTCCAGTTTTTCAATTTCAAGCTAAATTATATCATTCTTCAAATGCTATAATCTAAAGAAGTAAATTTTATTGACTTACATATAAAAATATTTCTCCACTTTTTCTATTTTTATGGACATAATCCTATGTGTGTTCTGTAGCTATCGACACTTTCTTTAATACCATCACTGTCCCCAATTGTCTCTACCTTTAGTCTCAACTGTTGTCATCACGTCCTTTCCACAAACAACCTGCAATGGCTTCCTATTTCCTGGCAAACACAGACGTTTTTGGATCTGGGCATTCAAAGTCTTTCATACTCTAACCCAAATTATCAATCTTAATTCTTATTTTCCATACATAAATATTTGCTCTGAAAGTCAGCACCTTGTTGTCACACAACCTTGTTGTTTGCTTTCCTGCTGTTGTAGCTTTTCATCTTCCTTTTAATTTTATAGCAAATCCTCCCTCAAAATAATGACTCTTTCCCTATCCCTGTGGTTTTACCACTTGCCATTTTTCATCAAAACTCTAAATATATTTCAGCATAAATAAGATAATTTAGCCCAGTTATGTTTTACCTTATTCTAGATGTTACTCAGATTTTAATGTTACCTTCTTGAAAACAGATGTTGTTTTAAATAATTTTCAAATAGCTGTCCCTCTCTAAGGATTCTTTCTGAAAATTTAAATACCTTGGGGGACATCAATAATTGTGAATAAATTAACATGCATTTATATTCCAACAGGGACATTTCATTGTTGTTTTTAGTGTATTTAATAGATCCCAGAGGGAATGAGAAATTACATTGGGAAGAAAAGTCCAAAGATTGAGGAAATCTAGGGACACACAATGGGAGGCCAGAATGAGAGTGACAACCAAGTCACTAATTTGACAGTTCAAGGCATTCAGGAAAGTAGGAAAACTACACTTGAGGAATTAATGAGCGCCATCCCAGTATGGTCTCCTGTGGGAATATGAAATACTTGGCTGTAGGACCAGTTCAAGCATTATAGGAGATAATACATTGACTCCAATCCTGGCTAGATATGCTTCTGTTCCTCAAGATTTCAGGTTTCTTAACCATCAAAGTGAGGGGGAAAGACAGTTTTCTCTTCTCCGAAGGATCCAACAGAGCTTACTAGGTTATGTATCTGATCTCAGAAGTAATCAAAGGAATGTCTACATGGAAGCATATAATCTACTCTTGACTGGGGACCCTAACTTCTTAATTGATGCTTTTTTTCCTTAGATTCATACAATATATTTATACCTAGAGCCCTCTGAAAAATCACATAGAAATATCATTAGAGAGAGTAAATAAATTGAAAAAAATATTGTAAAGGTTTTTTGGTTTGTTTTTTGTTTTATTTTTTTATCATTAATCTACAATTACGTGAAGGACATTATGTTTACTAGGCTCCCCCCTTCACCAAGTCCCCCCCACATCCCCGTTCACAGTCACTGTCCATCAACATAGTAAGATGCTGTAGAATCACTACGTGTCTTCTCTGTGTTGCATAGCCCTCCCCGTGCCCCCCCAACAATATACATGCTAATCGTAATGCCCCCTTTCTTTTCTTCCTGCTCTTATACCTCCCTTCCCACCCGTCCTCCCCAGTCCCTTTCCCTTTGGTAACTATTAGTCCATTCTTGGGTTCTGTGCTTCTGCTGCTGTTTTGTTCCTTCAGTTTTCTTTTGTTCTTATACTCCACGTATGAGTGAGATCATTTGGTACGTGTCTTTCTCCACCTGGCTTATTTTACTGAACATAATACCCTCTAGCTCCATCCATGTTGTTGCAAATGGTAGGATTTGTTTTTTTCTTAGGGCTGCATAATATTCCATTGTGTATATGTACCACATCTTCTTTATCCAATCATCTACTGATGGACATTTAGGTTGCTTCCATTTCTTGGCTATTGTAAATAGTGCAGCGATAAACATAGGGGTGCATCTGTCTTTTTCAAACTGGAGTGCTGCATTCTTTGGGTAAATTCCTAGAAGTGGAATTCCTGGGTCAAATGGTATTTCTATTTTGAGCATTTTGAGGAACCTCCATACTGCTTTCCATAATGGTTGAACTAATTTACATTCCCACCAGCAGTGTAGGAGGGTTCCCCTTTCTCCACAACCTTGCCAACATTTGCTGTTGTTTGTCTTTTGGATGGTAGCCATCCTTACTGCTGTGAGATGATATCTCACTGTGGTTTTTATTTGCATTTCTCTGATGACAAGCAATGTGGTGCATTTTTTCATGTGTCTGTTAGCCATCTGAATTTCTCCTTTAGAGAACTGTCTATTCAGCTCCTCTGCCCATTTTTTAATTGGATTATTTGCCTTTTGTTTGTTGAGGTGTGTGAGCTCTTTATATATTTTGGATGTCAACCCTTTATCGGATCTGTCATTTTCAAATACATTCTCCCATACTGTAGGATACCTTTTTGTTCTATTGATGGTGTCCTTTGCTGTACAGAAGGTTTTCAGCTTGATATAGTCCCATTTGTTCATTTTTGCATTTGTTTCCCTTGCCCGGGGAGATATGTTCAAGAAAAAGTCGCTCATGTTTATGTCCAAGAGATTTTTGCCTATTTTTTTTTCTAAGAGTTTTATGGTTTCATGACTTACATTCAAGTCTTTGATCCATTTGGAGTTTACTTTTGTGTATGGGGTTAGACAGTGATCCAGTTTCATTCTATTACATGTAGCTGTCCAGTTTTGCCAGCACCATCTGTTGAAGAGACTGTCATTTCCCCATTGTATGTCCATGGCCCCTTTATCGAATATTAGTTGACCATATATGTTTGGGTTAATGTTTGGAGTCTCTATTCTATTCCATTGGTCTGTGGCTCTGTTCTTGTGCCAGTACCAAATGGTCTTGATTACTGTGGCTTTGTAGTAGAGCTTGAAGTTGGGGAGTGAGATCTCCCCGACTTTATTCTTCCTTCTCAAGATTGCTTTAGCTATTTGGGGTCTTTGGTGTTTCCATATGAATTTTTGAACTATTTGTTTCAGTTCATTGAAGAAAGCTGTTGGTAATTTGATAGGGATTGCATCGAATCTGTATATTGATTTGGGCAGGATGGCCATTTTGATTATATTAATTCTTCCTAGCCAAGAGCATGGGATGAGTTTCCATTTGGTATTGACCTCTTTAATTTCTCTTAAGAGTGTCATATAGTTTTCAGGGTATAGGTCTTTCACTTCCTTGGTTAGGCTTATTCCTAGGTATTTTATTCTTTTTGATGCTATTGTGAATGGAATTGTCTTCCTGATTTCTCTATTAGTTTATTGTTAACTTATAGGAAAGAAACAGATTTCTGTGTGTTAATTTTGTATCCTGCAACTTTGCTGAATTCCGATATTAGCTCTAGTAGTTTCAGAGTGGAGCCTTTAGGGTTTTTTATGTACAATATCATGTCATCTGCAAATGGTGACAGTTTAACTTCTTCTTTACCAATCTGGATTCCTTGTAGTTCTTTGTTTTGTCTAATTGCCATGGCTAGAACCTCCAGTACTATGTTGAATAACAGTGGGGATAGTGGGCATCCCTGTCTTGTTCCAGATCGCAGAGGAAAAGCTTTCAGCTTCTCGCTGTTCAGTACGATGTTGGCTGAGGGTTTATCATATATGGCCTTTATTATGTTGAGGTACTGTTCCCTCTATACCCATTTTGTTGAGAGTTTTTATCATGAATGGATGTTGAATTTTGTCAAATGCTTTTTCAGCATCAATGGAGATGATCATGTGGTTTTTGTCTTTCTTTTTGTTGATGTGGTGAATGATGTTGATGGACTTTCAAATGTTGTACCATCCTTTCATCCCTTCGATGAATCCCACTTGGTCATGGTGTACAATCCTTTTTTTTGGATGTATTTTTGAATTCGGTTTGCTAATATTTTGTTGAGTATTTTTGCATCTACGTTCTTCAGGGATATTGGTCTGTAGTTTTCTTTTTTGGTGGGGTCTTTGCCTGGTTTTGGTATTAGGGTGATGTTGGCTTCATAGAATGAGTTTGAGAGTATTCCCTCCACTTCTACTTTTTGAAAAACTTTAAGGAGAATGGGTATTATGTCTTCCCTGTATGTCTGATAAAATTCCGAGGTAAATCCATCTGGCCCAGGGATTTTGTTCTTTGGTAGTTTTTTGATTACCGCTTCAATTTCATTGCTGGTAATTGGTCTGTTTAGATTTTCTGTTTCTTTCTGGGTCAATCTTGGAAGGTTGTATTTTTCTAGGAAGTTGTCCATTTCTCCTAGGTTTCCCAGCTTGTTAACATATAGGTTTTCATAGTACTCTCTAACAATTATTTGTATTTCTGTGGGGTCCATTGTGAATTTTCCTTTCTCGTTTCTGATTCTATTGATTTTTGATTTGTGTTGACTCTCTTTTCCTCTTAATAAGTCTGGCTAGAGGCTTATCTATTTTGTTTATTTTCTCAAAGTACCAGCTCTTGGCTTCATTGATTTTTGCTATTGTTTCATTCTTCTCAATTTTATTTATTTCTTCTCTGATCTTTATTATGTCCCTCCTTCTGCTGACCTTAGGCCTCATTTGTTCTTCTTTTTCCAATTTCGATAATTGTAACATAAGACCATTTATTTGGGATTGTTCTTCCTTCTTTAAATATGCCTGGATTGCTATATACTTTCCTCTTAAGACTGCTTTTGCTGTAGCCCACAGTAGTTGGGGCTTTGTGTTGTTGTTGTCGTTTGTTTACATATATTGCTGGATCTCCATTTTGATTTGGTCATTGATCCACTGATTATTTAGGAGCGTGTTGTTAAGCCTCCATGTGTTTGTGAGCCTTTTTGCTTTCTTTTTACAGTTTCTGGTTTTATGCCTTTGTGGTCTGTAAAGGTGGTTGGTAGGATTACAATCTTTTTGAATTTACTGAGGCTCTTTTTGTGGCCTAGTATGTGGCCTATTCTGCAGAATGTTACTTGTGCACTTGAGAAGAATGTGTATCCTTTTGCTTTTGGATGTAGAGTTCTGTGGATATCTATTATGTCCCTTTGTTCTAGTGTGTTGTTCAGTGCCTCCGTGTCCTTACTTATTTTCTGTCTGGTGGATCTGTCCTTTGGAGTGAGTAGTGTGTTGAAGTCTCCCAGAATGAATGCATTGCATTCTATTTCCTCCTTTAGTTCTGTTAGTATTTGTTTCAGATATGTTGTTGCTCCTGTATTGGGTGCATATATATTTATAATGGTTCTGTCCTCTTGATGGACAGAGCCCTTTATCATTATGTAATGTCCTTCTTTATCTTTTGTTACTTTCCTTATTTTGATGTCTGTTTTTTCTGATACTAGTATTGCAACAGCTGCTTTTTTCTCTCTGTTGTTTGCATGAAATATCTTTTTCCATCCCTTGACTTTAAGTCTGTGCATGTCTTTGGGTTTGAGGTGAGTCTCTTGTAAGCAGTATATGGATGGATCTTGCTTTTTTATCCATTCTATTACTCTGTGTCTTTCGATTGGTGCATTCAGTCCATTTACATTTAGGGTGATTATTGAAAGGTATGTACTTATTGCCATTGCAGGCTTTAAGTCTGTGGTTACCAAAGGTTCAGGGTTAGCTTCTTTACCATCTTACTGTCTAACTTAACTCACTTATTGAGCTATTATAAACACAGTCTGATGATTCTTTATTTCTCTCCCTTCTTATTCCTCCTCCTCCCTTCTTCATATGTTTGGTGTTTTGTTCTGTGCTCTTTTTGGAGTGCTCCCATCTAGAGCAGTCCCTGTAGGATGCCCTGTAGAGGTGGTTTGTGGGAGGCAAATTCCCTCAACTTTTGCTTGTCTGGGAATTGTTTAATCCCTCCTTCATATTTAAATGATAATTGTGCTGGATACAATAGTCTTCGTTCCAGGCCCTTCTGTTTCATTTCATTAAGTATATCATGCCATTCTCTTCTGGCCTGTAGGGTTTCTTTTGGGAAGTCTGATGATAGCCTGAAGGTTTTTCCTTTGTAGGTGACCTTTTTTTTCTCTCTGGCTGCCTGTAATACTTTGTCCTTGTCTTTGATCTTTGCCATTTTAATTATTATGTGTCTTGGTGTTGCCCTCCTTGGATCCCTTGTCATGGGAGTTCTGTGTACTTCTGTGGTCTGAGAGGCCATTTCCTCCCCTAGTTTGGGGAAGTTTTCGGCAATTATTTCTTCAAAGACACTTTCTATCCCTTTTTCTCTCTCTTCTTCTTCTGGTACTCCTATAATGCTGGTATTGTTCTGTTTTGATTGGTCACTCAGCTCTCTTAGAATTATTTCATTCCTGGAGATCCTTTTATCTCTCTGCTTCAGCTTCTCTGCATTCCTGTTCTCTGTTTTCTAGTCCATTATTGGTCTCTTGCATCTCGTCCATTCTGTTTTGAAGTCCTTCCAGAGCTTGTTTAATTTCTGAATTCTCTTTCCTTAGTTCTTGCATATTTCTGTGCAAGTCCATCAGCATGGTTATGACTTTTGTTTTGAATTATTTTTCAGGAAGACTGGTTAAATCTATCTCCCCAGGTTCCTTCTCAGGGGAAGATATAGCAGATGCCGAAGCTGTCTGGGTTAGTCTTGTCTGGATCAAATTTTTTTGCCTTTTCATGTTGATAGTTGCAGTGGAGTGCTATTGATGCATCTATCAGCTTTCCACTTGCTGCTGGCCTTTCTTTACTGGGACAACTGCGTCCCCTAGTGGCTTGTGTTGGGCAATTGTGTGGAGACTGGTTCTTTTTATCTTGTCAGGCTGGTATGGAGGAAGCTCCCTTGCTGAGGGCGTGGCCAGCCTCCAGCTGCTTCTCTGCTTTAACAGGGCCCTGGAGGGCTAATAGATGGGGTGCTGTTTTGCTGTTTACCTCTGTGAGAGGTCTCAGAGCTGTTGCCCAGGGTGTTAGTGCACCCGGAGTTCCCTGGAATTTCCAGTTGCTGGACTGTGACCTTGGTTTTTTCCATCCAGCTGTGGCATCCCTGTCCCTTTAAGATTTTCAAAAAGCACTCGCTTTTCTTTGTCACAGGGGCATCAGCTTCAGGACCACTCAGGGGTCTTGCTGTCCTGTTTCCCTAGTTTTCAGCATCTCACGCATGCACTGTGTCTGTGCTCTGGTGCGGATGGCTAGGGCTTGGTGTTTAGCAGTCCTGGGCTCCCTCTCCCTCTCCGCTCTGACTCCTCTGCTCCCGCCGGGAGCTGGAGTGAGTGGTGCTCGGGTCCCACTGGGCCGGGACTTGTATCTTACCCCTTTCACTAGGCGCTGGGCTCTCACAGGTGTGGATGTAGTCTCGCTGTTGTCCTGTGTCTTCTGGTCTCTCTTTTAGGATTAGTTGTATTTGTTGTATTTTCAAAAATATATATCTTTTTGGGAGGAGATTCCTACTGTTCTGGTCATGCCGCCATCTTAGCTCTGCCCCTGTAAAGGTTTTGAAGAAAAAAATTGCTGCCTTCCAACATTTGTGTTTGATACCCAAATGCATTTGGTACCCACAACTTAATGACTTGAAGGCATTTTCTTATTATCAAAATGCTGCTTTAAACTCAGTAAATTTCTACATAAATCTAGCTTTATTTAATGCATCTGAAGGATGAGGGTGTCACCAAGAAAACAGTAAGGATTACAGTAAAATACCAGCCCCAAATTACTGACTCTAGGATCTTTTTATCAAAAGAAGAGTAGATTGTGATGCTATTATTAAAAGCTTATAGATAAAGATATATTCTATAGATCAGTATACCCTAGTTTTAAAAGGTTTTCCATTTAATGTGTAGTTAAGCATTTTTGTACTGATCCCATAGTGAAAGTTATTGTCCTCTGGAAAGAGTATTCTGAAATATTTAAGACTATTTATTATGAGTGAGTCTGTGGCAGGGAGAATCAGTCAGCCAGTAATTCTGTGTAGCCAGAAATTAAAGGAGGACACCAGGTATCTAGGAAGCAATCAGGAACATGCTTGAAGGAAACAGTGACAGATAAAGTATGGGGAAGAAAGTCACGGTTGACTTACTTGGGTCTTGGCTAGTTGGTGAGAACTAACTGAGTATTGACCTGATAAACTATTAAGAAAGAATGAATAATAAAGGAAGATTTTTGGTCATTGATATTAATGTCCAAAGTCAAATATTCATAGTATTATCATTTGGAAATCTCCCATTTATTTGGAAATAACATAAAAAGGTCCACCGAAGAAGAGAATTCCAATGGAGATGAACATACTTATTTTCTTGACTGCAATTCAACATCAGATTTAGCCATTTAGAAGCTACAGTCACCATAATGATCTCACATAAATATATCAATACCATTCATGGCATGAAGTTTTTCAGGAATTTCAAACAAGCAAAAAAAAAAAAAAAATGGGAAAAATATCTTCATTATGCTGAATATTTTCTGTTTGCTCCCTATGTTACCTGAGAGGGTGCTATGTATAGACTACATCATAGTCCCTTTTCCTGTCTTCCCATTGTGTTTGGCCAGTGACAGGTACTGGCAGGTGACAGAGAGATGGGAAGGGAGGAAGGGATGCTTATATTGTTAGTGGCTGGCTTTCCCTGATAAGCATGGGTTGTTGCTGTGTCAATCAAACACCATGATTTCTCAAAGCTATCCCCTGTGGTTCCTAGTGTTAATTCTCTTCCCTGACCCTCCAGGCCTAGGGTTAGTCACAGCTCTCCCCTGCTTCTCGTTTTGAGGTAATGCACTGTCCTTTTCATTGTTTATTTCTGTAAGCCATGCCCACTAGGTTGTAAGTAATCATGTTGTTAAAATCTTCTCATTCGTCTGACCTGAAGGTGACATTTCTTTCCTATTGGGATGCTGACTGATGCAAGTATAAATCACAATATCAAAAATTAAGAATCTTACATTAAATGCAATAATCCCGTGCATTTATTAAGGAAAATGCTCTTTAAGTAGAATTATAGTCACCAAAATATGACTAAAATTTATAAGATTGGTATCAAAAGTTATTGTAATGATACATTATCATGAATTCAGTGATGAGAATGTCAAGTAGGATCAACAGTCAACTCTAGGAACCCCACTTTCAAATTTCCAACCAGGTCAAAATAAACAATTCCAGCACAGTATTCACTGCCACCCATCCATTCCTCCCTTCCCAGGTGACATTAGAGGAAGATTAGAGAAGAAAAAGGAACAATCAAACTTGAGGAGGACAGTGTTCATGAAGAAAAAGTCAGCTCTCAAATTAGGGCTGCTTCCCTTTTCCAAGCACAGACACCGAGGCTCCAGATGGAATGCTTGAATATATAACTCATCAGCCATCCTATTTTCTGATGGCCCTCTGTTTTACAGAAAATGAGGAAGTATATTTGTGAAGAGATGGAATGATTGGGAAGAGTCAAGTGAGAGGGGACCATGATGATTCATTCACCTTGATTTCAAGGTTCATGAGAGAGAACAAAATTAGGCCTCACTGGTACAGTCACAGAGCACAATTGCCAAGGGGTATACAAGTTAGAAAGCCATATTTTGGATACACAGACTGAATTAGAGTGTGTGACAAAAAGTGCTAAAAAAGACCAAAAGTTCTGAACTGAGATGTTTTTAAGAGGATTCTTCTCACTCAGCAAGGAGTTGGCAATTTAAGTTAGACTACACAAAACACAGTCTAAGAATCTCCATTCACACTGTGGAGAGTACTAGTATTTGGCAGGCAGTATAAAATAGTTATAACCCTATTGTGTTGGCTAAGAATGATATTTTATTACAGATCAATGCTTTATGAGGAAATACCAATTAAGGGATATTTATACCCTATAATTTTATATTGATATCAGTGACTGACAGTGTTTATACTCATAAAATATACATATAGATTTCAATCATATATATAACTCAAAGATGAAGAATAAGTTTGATATCAGTATAAACACACTTAAAATAAAATGCATTATTTTTTAAATTAAGGCAAAAACAAAGTCTCACACAATGTATTAAATTGAACGCTATTCCAGCTTCATTGTTCTAACCAATCTTCCATTCAACCTAGAATTTCCTTCTGTAATATCCTTGGTAAATTTCTTTCCTATATTTATTTAAAATATTCAGTCTATAAGTAAATGGTTGCTTCATCAACTTTTGAGATCCATTATCAGTATATTTCACTGATAAAAATCTTCCTATTAAGGATATGAAATCTGACTATGAAATGCCCACATAATGATCCTGCAATGTGGTTGTCTATAGCTACATGGTACAAGTGTACATGACCACAGGCCATTGTATGTAAGGTAGTATTTGAATATCTATGTTTAGTCCGCTTGAGCTGCCATAACAAAATACCCTGGACTACATGGCTTAAATAACAAATATTTATTTCTCGCAATTGCAGAGACTGGAAGTCCAGCAGTGGCTTCTGGTGAGAGCTCTCCCCTGGCTTGTAAAATGCCCCCTTCCAGCTCTGTGCAGACATGGCTCTTCCTCTTCTTATAAGGGTACTAATCCTATCATGGAGTTCCCACCCCATGACCTCATGTAACCCTAATTACGACTAAAGGTCCCACCTCCAAAAACCATTGCATCAGAGATTAGGGCTTCGACACGTGAATTTAAGAGAACCACAAACATTCAGTCCGTACAATCTGAAATTATTTTAATTCATACTTTTATTTTTCAAATTTTGGTTCTAAATAACCCTGTCATTGTATTTAGAAACCCTGAAAAACCACATTGGTTTGACAGTGTGCCTCTAAAACATCATGCTTACAATTCAACTGTTTTCAAGATCTAAGAATTTTTTTAATCAGTTGAATTATTTCTCCTGAAAATCTTAGCATCATATTGCACAGCTTTTATGATATTTACATATTTCTTTTTTGTTTACTTTAAGTTGTAGCCAAAGTGAAATTCTCCAGATGTTGTTCAACTGCTGCCAAATTAGTTTTGTTTTGTTTTTTTAAGTCAGGTAATTTATTGAGAAGAACAGCAAAAACCACAAGAGCTACTTAATTCTATTTATTCTTAAATGATCCAGGCTTGCCCACATAAATTTGCACTGAGAATTCAATTAAAACCATAGCAGATGTCTGTCCTTTGCCTTTGGAATTTATCTCTGCCACCACCTGCTTACCTGCTTTATCCCATTTTTTTTTATCCTTCATTTTCTCACTGACTTCAGTAAAACACTTTTCCCCTAACCCTGAGTTCTCAATGAATCAGAATGCTCCTGTGATTAATCCATATTAATTAATCCATAATCAAATATAATCCATATATTTGATTTTCAATCTTCTTGGTAGACTACTTTACTTGAATAACATATTTCCTTCTCTCCCCACAGCAGGAAAACCATATAATTTCAATCACTTGATTCTGATAATTTCAAAACACTTGAGAATGAAAGTAGGTACTGTGATAATCACTCTAGGGTAACGGGCATAAACTGGAACTGTACTTTGTAAAGATGGTGTGGTTACACTCCAAAAGCCCAACCCTTCCTTCATTATATAAACAAATAAAAAGATATTCCAGATTTTCTGCCATAAAGATACACCTTTGTAATCAAGAACAAATACTGACAATAATAATCCTCATTTCTGAGATGAGAGTAAAATGTGCTTGCTCATAATAGAACATGCTGATTTTAACATGAAACTGATAACTTGATCCTTACTAATATTTACTTTTGTATAATACCTTAGTGAAAATTCACCTTCCAAAAAGGTTTCCTTAATTCTGCCTATAGTTTTTACCCAATCAAGATAATCAGTGTTTAGAGGAACATTTAAAAATAAATAGAATTCATGCTCAATTCTTAAAAGTCTGATTAGAGGGCATTCATTTTCTTCATATAACCTGGAATTCGATAGAATGTGTATTTAATATAAGCTTTGGTTTGTCAAGATTTCTTCTCATGTTTTATTACTGTAAGATATTCCCCTTCCCATTTTTTTTCCTAATGAAAGAAATGACTACAACTAATTAGCACCCTTTTCATTGATATCCATTACTTACCCAATTTTGGAGTCATCTTCTGAAGTTAATAGAAAATGGTACGTAAGTTCCTATAATATAGGATTCACAATAGTTATCTTAAGTGTAAGGTATAGCAACTGCAAAGTTAGGAGGTAAACACATTTTTTAGAAATGGTTGGCAGAATTTAACTGGATTCTAATCACTATAAACTTAATTGTGCTGCTTAGTTCCAAATAATGAAATATTAGATAAGCTTTGTATTTTAGAGCTGAGTCCTAGGCATCATCTAAAATCCATATATTCCATTTTATTATTTGAGAATGTTATTTGAATCATTCTTAGCCAAAAAGTACAGAACTGAGAGGATTCATTGCTCTATGATTAAATAAGACATATTCTTCAATTCCTCTATGTACTTTTCCATTTCAAATAACCCAAAACATCTAAAGTAAAATAAACTAAAACATGGAAGAGCAAAATTTTCAATTAAGTTCTCATTATTCCTGTCAAAAAAAAAGGCACAATTTAGAGAAATTCAGAAAGAAAAAAAATAAAATGAACTCTGAATGTGTGTAACTACTTCTCTTATAGACTAGATGCCTATCTTAAAATATAATTTCTGCTAATTAATTCACTTAGCAGAATTCAGAATCAGCTGAGCCATGTGGTGATACTTAAGGGTCCTTTGTGAACTGGATAAACGCTAAAGCTCCAGAGTGCTGTCTGTTCTGCTGCCTCTAACATCAGCATTATGATGTTATGGTCATTGGGGAGCCAATGAATACTCATTTCAAATAATAGCCTCCTCTTACTCAAAGATACATGACAGAGGTATGCAGAAGATATATGAAGAAGATTTAAGCCAAGCACTGTTTACTTTTTAGCTTGGCTGGGCCCCAAATATGGGAGGGCAGAGGAGATAAATCTGACAGGGACATATGGATCACCCATTTTTTTTCTAAGCTAGTTGAGCATAAATAATTGTGGCTAATGAAGCCTGATGCCAACTGGCATGCACTCAGAGCGGCCCAATATTATATCAGATATCTTCAGTACAATATCTCTAGATCAGTGCTGTATAAATGAAATACAAAATGAGCCATGCATAGGAGACACATATTTAATTTTGAATTTTATAGTAGTCTCATTAAAAAGTTAAAAGAAACATGGTTAATTTTGATAATATGCCTTATTTAACACAATATATCCCAAATAGTATAATTTCCAAACAAAATTAATATAAAGTTTATTAATGGAATATTTTACATTTTTTCATGTTAAGTCTTTGAATTCACTGTGCATTTCAAATAGCATATTTCGGTAGACTTATTTCCATGGCAACAGCCACATATGCCTAGTGACTACTACGCTGACTGCCTCAAGTCTAAAACTAGTTTCACTTGGACCAAGACCTAACAGCATACCTAAGCCCAGCTGACACTATGTGAGAGAAAAGAAAATGATGTGTGAAAAAGCTGCTTTTCATCATATACAGGTGCACAGTGCCTATCACTTCAGCAAGCTGGAAAAGTGACAGTGAAAAGAATTACAAGAGAAAATAGCTGGTCTATTTATCAGTAACTCCAATGAGTTTAAAAGAAGAGAAAAAGATAGTGGGTGGGAGAGGGAAGAGATGATCAGGTATCTGCTCATGCAGAGGTGGAATCTGGCTATTCCATGTTTGCAATAAGACAAATGAAAGAAAGACATATACATGAATGATTTTTTTCAACTGGCATTTCCTTCCACAACCTATATTGAATTCCAGTTCCTTTTTTCTTTTGAGCTGATCCTATTTTAGAAGACTCATAGTTCTGCACATCTTACAAACAGAACAGTTGCCACCTTTCTTGCAGGACTCTTTTTAAAGAATGTTTACAGAGAAAACTACTTTAAAAGTTAGAGAAAATGTTTCCTTCTGAAACAAAGTGGCTTATACCCTTGGGAGACAGAGATGGCTTTGACCACCGGAGTTGGAGTATGAAAGCTTATTGTCCATTTTAAAAAATATGGATTTCTTAAACTCAACATTCTTCTCCTGCAACACACCCCTTTGCATATACAGGCATCACATGGCCTTTTTTGTATGTTCTCATGTAATTTGGGACAAGGAGAATAAATGCAATCATGATGGCTATCCTTCTGATTGCTATATTAAAGAATTGTGTTTTCTATCAGCATTCATAAAACTGTGGCAGGGTAACTTACAAGTATGGCAAAATTTCAGATCCTTCATATTTCTTGACACCCCTGATTATTTTCTTCATCAAAGTTGTCCTTTCTGAAAACAGCAAACAAGTTGAGTAATAGTTTTATATGTGCAGAACATGTGCTTAATTCAGATAATAGGCAATCAGTCAATAAAATATTCATTTAGATTCTACTACATTATTAGCACTTTTAAGCACTATCGACAAATATAAAATATATGTCTATGTAAAATATGATATAATAGAGAATGGTATACAGTGTAATATAGCAGGCATGGTCTCCTCTCAAGAAGATGACAGTCTAATTGAAAAAAAGTAGTATGATATTTATGAAGAAAACTTAGCAGATGAGGAACCATTATATATGGATACCAGGACAAATTAGCACTTCAAAATCAGTGAGTGTTGAAGAAAAAGCTTTTGTTCAAACTTTAGATTTGACAAGATTCATAAGGGAAACTGATTGGAAAGTGTAAAGGAAAGGTTTAGCTATATACACAAGAGAAAGTATGGAAAAAACCATGAAAGTGAGAATTATGATACACAGATAAGGAAAACAATCCATATTGAGGAGGAATAGATGCAGATGGAATAAATAACAGCAGATTGCAAGAGGCCTTTAGCCTCAGTCTAATCTTTCTCTTTGTCTTACAGTTAACAAGGAGTGATTACAACCTTTTTCGAAGTATAAGCAAATATAGTTTTAGGAAATTAAATCTGAGATATCCCTTAGTAAAGCAATGTGACTTTTTAATATCTTAGAAAGTACCTGATAAGCTTGGGGCCACATACATGATATCTTCACAATATTGGTTTTTAATGGACATATTAATACTTTTCTGAATTATTTTCACACAATAAAAGTCACTGTTTTTATGCTCTATTGACTTACTATTGACAATGTATTTCTAAAAACCATTAATAGATCCCTAAAAATTACAGAAAAGAAAGGTAAGTTATAGATTTCAGAGGAAAGAGAGTGCTTTTAGTTCAAAGCTGTTACAGTAAAATTCTTGAAAAGTAAATTCATGTACGAATGGTGAGACATTTTTATGTTATTTTCTCATAACATTCAATGTCAATCTTCAGGAAAGGAAGGAATAGGAGTAAAAATATTTTAGATAAAGAAAAAAGAAAGAAAGGAAATTTAATGAACATGTAGATTAACTATGGCTCAGCTTTTTCAAATAACATGTATTTTTAATGAGCTGTTTCACTGTCTTTAATTCTGAAAATGGAGTCTAAAGAATTTGATTAAATTTCAGTCATGGAAGAGGAGATAGTGGTTTTCAATTCCAATGTTGCTTCATAAGTGGACATTTATTATCCACTTCATGAGTGGATATTTTAAGGGTGGACCCATAGCTAATGAACATTTCGATATCCATTGCATGAAGTCTGAACACCTAAGGGTTATATTTATCATTTTCCAGGCTTATGTGAATGTAGCTTGAGTATTTTATCTCATGCCATTTCTGTCAGTAACAATTTCACTTAAAACATAAAGAGTATACCGTTTTTGATCGACTTCAACATGAAATAAATGTAATGGCATAAGTACACAATAAACAAATGATAAAGGTAAGTATGGATTAAATTAGAAAGAAATTACATTTGCAAATGGTTCAACCAGGAGCAAAAAAATTAAACTATGCAGTATTGTGATCTCCGTAATACAGTAACTAATTACTATTGGATTAAAAACAGCAATTAGGATATTTTGCATTTTTTGCATACCCACCTACCTCTGTGATAATTGCCAGTGAAGGAATTAAATGGTTCACTAAGTACCGAATTCAGCATCCCAGTACCACAGAGAACAATCCTTACTAATTGAAATGTGATGTATTAACTGCTTGGCAGTACAAAGATATTCCTTATTTTCCTATAATAAATGTGTAGTGGTGACTATGCCTAAATGTCAGGTTTACTTCACTTTAGAATTATCAAAGAATTAATACTGAGCTATATTAAATTATTTCTATCCTTGTAGTTGAAATAAGTATATCATTATAGGGGTGTACATTATACATGCACACACACACACACACACACACACACACACATATATATATAATGTATTTGTCTACTCATAGATATATATAAATATTTATACACATATATTTATATAAATGTGTACATATATATATATTGACCTATGGATAATAGATGAAACCCAATGTGTAAGAACATATCTGATCTTATTTCCAGTATGGTGGCAACTGTTTTGCCCAGAGACCTTAGCAAGCTGACTCCTGCCCTGGGTCCCATACCTCAGGGGGCTTCACCCTGTGGAATGCTTTTTATGAGATGTTCTAAGTACCATCCTGGTACCTGAAACTATCTGGTTGGTAGAGATATCTCCTGTGTAACAAGATGCAGATCCGGGGCTCCAGAAGTACCTCTTTCAAAACTGTCTCTGCCACTTTCAGGTGACAGGGACCACTACAGAACAGTGGTACCATTAAGGCAGGGTAATCTGACCATAGATCTGGACCCATGAGATGCTATGTCTCTATTTCTCTGTTTCAAAGCCCTTTACCACCTCCACTTCATGTCTGTGGTAAAACAGTTGCCTCAGAGTACCCAGTCATGCCCATGTGGTATAGAGGGTAGCTTGGTGAACTGATCACACCCACTGACCAGCATGGTATCTCTTTCCCAAGACCAGAGAGCTGCCGGAATGGTGCAAAGATACTCATTTTGTTTGGCTCTCTGATAGGAAGCTGAATAGGGATTTGATCCAACCACGTGTCCATGAGCTATACATGCAGCCCCTTTTCGTTACCTGGGTTGTCCCCCAGGCAAAAGCTGGTTTCTTCAGTAGTGAGCTGTGCATAGCACAATGGCCTTATTTAGCAGAGATAGCAAGACAAGTTTTTTAGGACTTAAAATTGTTTGGTGAAAATAAGTTGACTTGGGACCAGAGAGGAGAAAGAGAGACCAGTTTCTGGAAAGAAGCCCAGTTCTACCAAGAACATAGGAATTAAAGTGTCGACTTAGTTTGTAGTCCTCAGTTAATGTGGTCAGAGATAGAGGAGTTATGAATACCTAAGTTTGAGTAAAGGGCAACAAAAAGATCTAAGAAACAGAGGAACGGTAGCTGATCACATCTTGTTTAATATATAACAAGTGCAAGATGGTAAAGGTAAGAAAGTAGAAGAAATTATAACATTTAAAGGTAACATTTAAAAGGAGAACTTAGTGTAGCACTCCATTTCTGTATATTTTCCTGTTAAATTCTTTCAGCACCTTAGTGACTTAGTGAATGTTTATTTTCCCTTAAATATGTTTTTCAGGGAGACCCTTGAAATGGCAGCCAGGAAATGTACCCTTCAGTTTGCACCACAATCTAATTTTATGAGAAACGCAGACAAATGGCATTCCCTGTCCCATTTTTGTGTACTTCTTATACATCTTGATCAATGGATCTTGGTGAAATTTAAATGAGCAGCTCTTTTCCAAATTTTCTAACGAATCTTAGTCTGGTTTTTTTTTTTTTTCTTTTACCAAGAGAAAAGCCTTATTTGAAAGATATGTATGAGTCATTAAAATCTTGGAATGATAAGGCAGGTAATCTACAGACAGAACAGCAATCTTCCTACAGCCTTTTCCTGAGTCTTCCAAGAACTAGTCATCTGATTTCGTTCTGCAGAGTACCTTCTGAAGTGACAGTTCCCCACGCAAACCCATATGTGCTTTATGAAAGTCTGACCTCTCCTCCACCCAGTCCCTTCTTTTCAGCCCAGCACCTGGGGAGTAGGAGGCAAAGGTAATATTTCCGGAACCGAATTCCTGGTATGTGCAGTTACAGTGCTATTCCATGGGACTGCCTCTCACTAAGCCAAATCCACTGATTAGGATGAGCAGTTTTAGAATTGTAGCTGTGAGTAGTGATGGATAGCAGTGACTTCAACAACCTGATTCATTTTCCAGTGAGAAGCTAAAGAAAATACCCAACAGTTCTTCCAACCCCACAGCTGGTTGATGCAATAGGATCATTGCCTTGTTTAGATTACTTTTCTGAAATGAATTTACTTGCTAAGAATTCAACAGGCTACAATCTGTCTCCTCTGATTTTACTCACCCAGAGAGAAGAAAATGCAGAAAGTGTTTTTAAACAGATGGCAAAATAAAAGATGTCAATCTTTTAGACCGAATATAGATTCTGTGACCTCACCGAGCTCAGTAGAAAACTTGATAGAATTTAGTATAAAGGAAAAATTTTAAAAGAGGCATAATTTCCCACAAATGTGAAAACATGTACACCAACATATATCTTCATAAATAAATTTACTCTGTGGTTGTCATTTTACATTACTCTTACCCCACTAGCAAAGGGAGCTCACTTCCTACCCCCCCATTTCCCTCCACCCCCATCTCTCTCTCAACCACACACACACATTCACACAGTCGTGTTTTAGCTGACACTGCTATTCTTATTTGGGACTCAAAGCCTGAAACATAGAAAGATACAAGTGAAAAGCAAAAGTAATTTAAGATACAAGAATTGAGTAAATAAAGAAAACCACAGAGAACCTTCTCTTTTGTCCTGTTTTCAATATTCATACAGCATTTCATGTTGATGCTTAGAAAGAAAAGCAGGGCAAGGAAAGTGTTGCACGTGGTATTACATAAGACAATACATAAAATGGCTTAATCCAACATAGAGAGGGGACTTGAGGACTATGCTACTTCCAATTTTTTTAAAATGTAGATTTCTGAAACTTTGAACTATAATCTGTTGTTGATTTGGGTAAGGCTGCAAGAGAACATGGTCTTACTTTCTACAGACTTAGAAATTGAAACAGAGAGAAGATAGTCTTTCCTCAAGTCACTTAAGTGATTCTTGGCAGAGCTGGATATAAAACAGCCTAGTCCTGTACCTTTAAAATTCCCTTAAAAAGGTAGCATTTATTTAAAAAAAGACTTTAAAAATGTAAATGTTTCTATAGGAGGGGATGAGCAGAATAATTGAGATCTAAAGTTCTTGTAATCTCTCTTACGGAAAAAGCACAGAATCTCCCTTTCTTTCTCTCTCTCTCAATTGAAAAGCCATTGGAACGTATTGCTATGTATTTTTTCATCATAAATATATCAATTAGAGTGGAAATTCATAAGGGCCAATATGCTGGTTAATATGCTTTTAGGTAACATAATGTATGTTATGGGATGGGTTGGTAGAACATCACTCACGATGAAGTTACTAATCTGCTTGTTTTCTCCAATCTATTCACACAGGAAATCCTAAAGAAATAAAGTATCTTTCAGATTTATAAGAATCAGGGTGCTCTATCTGCTGATGTTAGAGAATAGTACTGAGTATTTTGTAAGTTAGAGATCATTTTAAAAGATTAATAAATAAGACTTCAAATAAGAGATTTTAATTATAGGCCCAACAATGTGATATATTAGGTGGTTTCCTCATTGCCCATATATGTAATTTATGTGTTAAAATGTTGGATCTATTTTTGTAACTCCAAGGGGAATACATGTTCCCAGCCTGGGACAAATAAACTATTGAAGCTGAATTCAAAGGGAGAAATAAAATGGGAAAAACCCTGTTTATTGCTTGCAAGCAGCCATTTACTCCTGCTCACCTGTGTCTCTTGCGACCTGGCTGCAAAAAAAAAGATGCCACCAAACCTCTCCAGTCCAGGTGTGCATTTGCTCTCCACCCCTCTTATAATCACCTATTGATGTGGAGATGGGTTACTTCTCTCCACTCCTTGAAAACACCTACTGATACAGAGATGTACTAAGGCCAGGCAAGAGATTCTGGAAATACTGCAATTTTACCCATAGCCCACCCCTCCAGAAATCTCAAGTCACAATCTGCTTGCTCCCCATCTTCCACAATGGCCCCTGTGTGAGAAAACTGGAGCGCTGTAATCAGACTAATAACATACAACAGCAACAGCAATAAAATCATGATAATCCTCAAGCTGGATGATTCAACTAGGTACAAAGTACTATTCAGATTAAGTCCATAGCTCACCTGTCCCACAGGAGGTCAGTAGCTGAACTGGTAGGGAGTTTAATGCACTCATCACACAACAGCGGCAGCCAGGGGGCAGGTCCAGGCCACAGAAACTGCAGAAGGAAATAACCTTAAGGGTGATAAGATACATGTTTTAATGACACCAGCATAGGCAAATCTTGTCCATCAGGTAGGATACATGCAAGAGAGTGGTCCTGTGATAGAACAGTGGCAGGAATGGGATCTTGACCCAGTCTTAATATACTAGACTTTCACCCACCTCTCTGTGGGAGTTACAGATAGGTCAGTATATATGGCTAAGGCAGATACATGTACTGGCCATAAAGATAAAAGAAAACTTCCCTATAAGATGCTGTTACCTCCCTGATGTTTGGGGTACACTACCATGATCTTTGGGGGTCATTCTGCTGTTACTCCAGGAAACACAGGATGCCAGCTTCCAGGCCTTTTCTCCAAGGTGCCAGAAGAGCCAGACATTACTGGATCATGTGTCAAAATGTCTAGGATCATGTCCACTCAACAGTGTCTCCAGGGTTTAATGCAGTGCAGGCTGGCAGCTGCATGTTGCTCTGCTGGCCATATCCTGACTTCAATAACTCCTCTTTGATTTGCACATACAGTTGTATAGAAGAGGCAGCAAGGTGTATTATCATATCCACACTAGTCCCTCTAAGACGTCCCTCTTAGAGCACACAAGGCACTCATCCCAGGCTCTGCTGACTTCTTCAAAGGTCAGTGGCAAGCCCCACCGATGGGCTACAGTCCACATTGTCTTTTGCCTCACATTGAGCAAACACTGATGTAACCATTGGACTACATCACAGGCAGGCTTTCCTTCCAGTCAGTGCACCTGGGCCTATGTGTCTGCTTCATCATTCCCTGGGGATGCCAAAGGCAAATGGCCAGTCACATGATATACAGTAACAGTCTTAGTCTGACCAGAGGCCCATAGATATTGCCATAATTCTTGCCCCCAAAGGGGCTGGTGACCAACCATCCAGTTGGCATGATACCACATTAGTAGCCACAGGGTCAATCCCCAATAGATGGTCCAGCTCTCAGTGCAGACAACTATGGGGGAAGGCTCTTGGGTGATCATGAGCCATACTTCCAGGAACTCAGCCCATTGACTGCTCTTCTCCTCTCTGTCCTCCATCCATATTGTCTGTCCTAGGATGGAAGGCCGCAGCTCTCCATTTCAAGGCTGCCAAGACCTGCATGGCCTTGATTGAGAAATACCTAGTGGCAGTAAAAGTAGCCGAACATGTTTCATTCCAGTCCCACCTCATGCCCTTTCATACCAGTCTGTATAAGGGCTTCAGAATTTGTGCAAAGTATGGGATAAACACTCTACAATAGTCCAAAAGACCCCAAAACTCTTGTAATACTACCATAATGGCAGGGGTAAGGAAAGCCTGGACCTTGTCTATGACTGCTTCTGGGATAACTTTGGTTTTATCAGACCAGACAACCCCCAAGAACTTTACTGTCAAAACAGGTCCCTGAGCCTTAGTGTTGTTCACAGCCAATCCCTTCTCCTGTAGATGTGCAGCAGTCTAGGAACTGCCTCTGCAAATTCTGCAAGAGAATCAGATATGAACACGAATCATCATTATAGTGATACAGCTGCATCATTTGCAGTTTCTTACATGTTGCCAAGTCCTGAGCTACAAATCAATGACAAATGGGAGGACTGTGGAAGTATCCCCATGGAAGGACAGTAAGTGTCCACTGCCAGTCTTCCCACATGAAGACAAACTGTTCTTGACTTTCCTGTGCTATGTCAATAGAGAAGAAAGCATTAGCAAGGTCTACAACACAACAACATGTCCCTAGTTCATGACTGAGGGTGTCCGTAAGGGCTGCTATACAGGGGACAGCAGCATACCAAGGGAGGAGTGTGACTTTATTCAATACCTGTAATCAATGGTCATATGCTAGGAGCTGTCCAGCTTTTTTACTAGCCACCCAGGGGAATCAAAAGGACTATGAGTGGGCTTTATGATGCCCACCTTCTCCAACTCCAGTAGAGTTTCTGTAATTTCCTGTGTCCCCAGGTAATTTATGCTGCTTAGTATTTGTCACCCACCAAGGTACAGGCAGAGCTACAGGCGAGTGTTTAGCATGTCCCCTCAGAACTGCTCTTACCAAACCTACCCTCAGTATGAACTCACCTGCAGTGGTCTGTAACCACAGACCCTAAAGGATATCCACCCCCAAAATATATTCAGAAATGGTAGAAATGTACAAATTATACTCCTTTGGGAGTAAACGCCCTGTCCCCAATGGGATATGGTCTTTCTTCACTCTAATTGCCTTACCCCATAGCCGTCTATCACAGCAGGGGTCCCAGGAAAATGCTTATAGTTACCATAAATCAGAGAACATTCATATCCTTTGTCCACAGCACCAGGACACATTGTACATTTCTGGGGGACCAATGAATTGATAATTTTACAAGTGTCCTCCAGTCCCCACCACATCCCCCAAGGTGGGGACCATTTCCCCACCTCAGTCAAACTGCAATGTGCAATCATCAGTCTGTGGGGGTGAGGGCCCAGGCAAATCCTGAGACCTGTCCCACAGGAAGTCTTGCAGAGACAGAGGCCAGACATGGGGCTTTGCCTCCTGCTTCCATGTATTGGAGCTGAGCAGCTAGAACTGCTATTCTGGCTTTAAATGGTGCCACAGTTCTAACAAGGTTCTATTGGACTTCTCAAAAAGTTTTTCTTTCACTGCCCCAGCCTTTACCAAATCAACCCACATCTGGGTTCTCAAGACCTTCACAGGGCCCTTTGCACCTCTCCTTTCAGTTGTAGCCCATACTTCTTTCCGTGCTCTTATTGTTTCAACCTCCCCCAGATCTGCTAAAGTATGAGTAGCCTCACTTATGGGTTGCCCTATGTGGGAGGCAAGAATAGTCACTAGGGACCCAAAGAGAGATGGGGTCGCTATATGGAGCACCAGATTTCTCATTCCTACGTGAACAACCCCTCATCGGGGCCCTTGCAGTCCATATTATAGATGATATATTTCATACCCAACTCCTATAACACCTGCTGGAGCTCTGCATACATTTTCCAGCTGGTTGTTAAGTATTGTAAATCATGCTGATAAGGCCAAACTTCCCTCATGGCTGTTGTCAGCCAATCCAGAAGCACATGATTCCCTGAGGCGTGACGGACACCTTACAACTACTGTTGGAAGGAAGAGTGAGTCATCAGGGAAGCCAATCTAACCATTCAGAACCTGACATAACAATTTTTTCCACTCCCATATCCCAAAGATACAAAAACCATGTAGGCAGAAGTTCCGATGGCTTCTGCCACAAATGGTCTCTCATATCCACCAGCTCATCCTGGGTATTGAGGTGGTGCACTGGGAGCTCCACAACCAGGGGAGGGAGCTGCTCCTCCCCCTGAGGAGCCAGCAGTTGTTGCATTTTTGTTTTCTTAATTACAACCAGGAAGGCTTTTAATATGGGAGGGTCTGGTACCTGGGGCAGTGGCCTTAGCAATAGCTACACCCTCGGCTCCACCCCCTCAACTTCCCCTGATATCTCCTCTACCATCTCTGTGGCTGAAGGCACTGCTCCTTCCTCTCCTCCCCTCCCAACAGCCTCCTGCAGTGCAGATTCTCCTGCTGCCTCCTCCCTCACTGCTAACGTATCTTCCAGGAGCGTGACCAGTCTTCTCAGTAACTCTCTCTTTCTTAAGGGCATCCCATAGGTCATTGCCCAGCTCCTCCAAGCCATGTCAAAGTGTGTATCTCTCCTCGATAACCCTTTCCAATATCTTGAGAAACAAACATCTTACAATCCCGGCTGCCCCATGGAAACTCAGGGCCTCTAAGCAGTCTTCCATCTCACGGAGAGCTAATTCCACAGCTTCTGGTGTCTCCACCCTTCTAGGAGGTGCTTTACCCTAGACCATCCCCACCAGGGGCTCCCCAAGTGGAAGCCCCACAGATAGGGGGCTCCTGGGTGAAACTGCACCCTCTACAGCTGCCTGATATAAGGGTGAGTCATTACCCCCTACCGCAGCAGCCACTTGGGCCTCCCCACCACCCACAGGGGGGTTTCCGGGTATCTCCCCACTATCTTTAGGGGCAGCCTGCCCATGCACTATACCCATGAGGACAGATTTCGGGTTCAGAGGTTCCTTCTGAGCTACAGCCATGTGTAACTCAGCGGGGAAAATGTGTTCCCAGCTGAGGCAGATAAACCTTGGAAGCTGAAATCAGTCAAAAGGAGAAATAAAGTGGGAAAACCCCAATTACAGCCTACAAGCAATTGTCTACTCCTGCTCATCTGTGTCTCTCACAATCCGGCTGCAAAAACATTCCCCACCAAACCTCTCCTGTCCAGGTGGCACTTGCTCCCCACCCCTCTTGGAATCACCTATTGATGTGGAGATGGTCTAAGTCCAGGCAAGACATTCTGGAAATATTGGAATTTTACCCACAGTTTTCATGTAAATACAGATGTGAAATGACATCAAAGTGTGTTCACGTAACTAGTTTGCAGTAATACATGAGAACAATACAAAATGGTCACAAAGAATTCAGGGGAGAACTGATTATGGCTAATTACAAGTTAAATCAGGTTTGTCCACTTTTTTATGTAGTTTTATTTGTGGTATCCAAGGTCTTCTATAATCTAGCCCCACACTAGCTTCCAAAATGCACCCACCCTCATCTGAGGCCCACCTCTCTACCAGCACAATCCAACAAACCAGCTCCTCCCTCTGTTGTTCAGGCATGTTTGTGGTTTATCGTGCAATTCTGCCTATCTGGAAAGGTTTTTATTTTTTATTGTTTTGGCTTACTTGCTTATTTGTTTTATTTATTTAGTCCATTTGAAATCTACCTAGATTTAAAGGGAGAAGTCAGGTGATCCTATTAACTTTTATTCATAATATTTCCCATGATATGATAAGATAATATATACCAATCCTTTAACAGGCATAAAGATTCTTCTGTCGTGTTACTGTCCATTGGGTTTTATGTTCTTTACTGACACTTACATGTTCCTTAATTTTATTAGTCTCACCACTCCATGTCTCATATATTTTGAGTAAGAGCACTTCTGAAATATATTTCTACTACACAGAGGAGTTCTAAATATATATCATAAAGTTAAAATAACTATTTATTCTCAGTTGGCATCTAAATATCTTTCTAATAAAATGTGTTCTTCAAATGGTCTAGTGAAAATAGGTTATCTGATTTTGGACATTACCTTAATGCAGAATAAGGCATATTTTTTAAAGTTTGAGTTTATTCTGGACAATTTGGAAAATATTCTGTAGTAGAAAATCCAAAGTAATTATTTTATCTAGCAATAAACAAGTGGAAATTTAGAGTAGTTTTAGATTTACACAAAATTTACAAAAATAGTACAGAGAGGACCTGCATACCTCACACCTAGATCCCCCTACTATTAGGACCTTACTTCGGTACATTTGTCACAGTTAGTAAACCTATATTGTGTATTACAATTAATCGTAGTTTATACTTTATACAGATTTACTTAGATTTCACATAAGGTGCTTTTGCTGTTCCAGGGTCCAACTCAAAAATAAGATGTTACATTTAGTTGTTCATGATCCTTAAGTTCCTCTAGGCTGTTATAGTTTCCTATACTTGCCTTTTTTTTTTAATAACATTGACAGTTTTGAAGAATATTGGTCAGGTATTTTAGTCAGGCTGCTCCATGAGTGGAATTGTCTAATGTTTTCTCATGGTTAGACAGGAGTTATAGCTTTTGGGAAGGAAGACCACAAAGGTAAGAATATCAGTATCATCAGATCACCTCAATGGTACATGCTATCAATAACACATCACTGCTGATGTTGACTTGGGTCACCTGTCAAGACTATGACAGGTGTTTAAAGTGTAAGGAAGTGTTTGTAAGTTTTCTACTGTAAAGTTACTCCTTTTCCCTCCTTTTCACTATACCCTTTCGACACTATGTTCAGTGCTTACTTACAGAGTGAGTTATGTTCCAGATCTGAGGGCAGAGTATCTACATAAATTACTTGGATTCTTCAGCAAAGGCTATTGACCCTTCTTCTCTATTTTTTATACTATCATTTATTTATACCAGTAATGGCTTATGGATATTTATTTTATATTTGGGGCTATCATCTAATATCATGGGTAGTTTTTTCTGTTTGTTTCTAATTTTCATCTTTGTCATTGGGAGCTCTTTGTGTTTTCTCCTGCATCCTTTTCACATGCCTCTTCATTCTGGTTTTTGAGTACTTCTTTACTTTCCAGCACTATAAGAAACTTTAGACTCATCTTGTATAATTCCTCTCCCAGCCCTAAAATCAGCCATTTCTGCAAAGAGAAGTGTCCAATTTTAAACTTCTCAAAATTTTTACAATTACTGAGTTGATGTACTAATTATACCACTTATGAAAGAAATTAATTATATTTTTGGAAGTTTAGAAACTCTAAGTCCTCAAAGCTCCATCAACTGACTATTGCTGCAATTTAGGGGAAAAATACATTTACTTTACTCCCTGCCATTTCATCCTTAACTATATCATTTTCTCATCTTCAATTATTTTTTCTTTTATTCAAGGTGCCTCCTTTGTCCTATGGAATCAAAATGTACAGAAAGTGCTTTAAAGTGTTTTCATAAATGGCATTATAACTCTACTTTGCTCAAGTGTTCTGTCAAAGGTATTGGCAGAGTGCTGCAATTTTTATACTCTAGAAATGCAAATAGTTTGGTTTCAGGCATATTGCATTTGCTTTTCAAATAGGTGTCCTCTATTCAAACAGAATTGAACTAGGGAGTATATTAGAAATCTAAGAATTACAGACAACCCTTTTTCTACCATTTTAATATTAAACAATTAGGCAAGCACTGTATACCTAAACTATCATCTAAATTTTCCTCCCAATATGAAAAAATATTTTTTAGCAATACATTGTAACTTTCTACAATGTTTTATGTGAATGACAACCTAATTTTCTTTCCACACTTACCAAGATTCTATTCCCACAAGTCAACTTCATTTCACCTCATAATAAGAGACAAGATATTGGTTGCTTAAAATTCAAAGATAACTTTAAAATACCAATTTATACAAATTTAAAAATCCCCCTCACCCCAACCATTTGCTTTTTATCAAAGTATTTATCAGAACTTTCAACTGCTAGGAGAAGTTTATTAGAAGCAAATGACTCCTTCCTCCCCATCATTAAAAAATGAAAATATGGAAAAGCAAGGGCCCTGGAAGTCTAGAATTGGATGAGCATTCCTGGAACATTTCAGACTTGGCCATCTTCTCACCTGGAATAAAATATTATTAGAAAGAAGTAGGCATCCTAGCCCTTTTATACATTTTAGAAATTGAAGCCTAATGCTCAAAGTAATCTAACTGAAATGTGACATAGTAATGCCTTCTATTCTTACCATAGTGATGACAAATAGAGTAGCTTCACCATAATTTCTCTGAATTATGACAAAACTGAGATTAAAGAAAAGATAACATTATTTCTGAATAAAAAAAAAAAAATAGATGGGCCACAAAGTTTAAGGCACATAATGAATCAACTCCCCTGCAACTGGGTGCTAGGTCTATATCCTAACTGTTCTATATTGATAACCAATTAATCATTTTTAAAAATCTTATTTCCTTAACTAGACTATAAAGTTCTCAAATAATAGGGACTTATATTAACATAAGTAAATTAATATGTGAACATTTGACATAATTTTTATGAATTGATATATTATGTTGAGATTTTCCATATTTATAATCCATTTAAATATTCATATTGGCCTACAAAAATTTCCTGCAGAGATTGCTTATATGAAAGATGCATCCTTTCATGGCCTTCTGTAATAACCCTTTGCTATGGAAATTATACAAAAAACCCTCTGTTCTTTCTCTGTATCTCTTTATAACATATATTTTGAACTTATCACATAGAATTCCCTTTCAGAGTCCCCATGCTTCAAATATCACATCAACCTGCTTACTTCCTTCATAGCACTCATCATTCTCTGAAATAATCTATTTTGTTTGTTTACATTTTTATTACTTGCCACAGTTCATTAGATCTTTAACTTATGGGAATTAAATTTGTCCTTTGTTCACAAATATTGTCCCAACATCTAGAACAATGCATTGCATAGTAAGCATCTAATAAATAATTTTTAGTAAATGCGTGAATTAAGAAAAGAACCTAGAGAGAAAGCAAACACTACCAGAAATTGCAGCTCTGATAAAGTAAGATGATGTTGCTCAGAAAAGCTAATATAATCACTGAATTGAATACACTCCCACCACACTATATAAGAGCTATAGGCCTGAACAGGGAGTCCAAAAAGCAAATATTAACTTACTGATTCTTTGGTGACCTGAATTTAGATAGGCATTTAAAATTAAGAAATAGAAACCAGTGTCTTAGCTTCTCTGAATTCAAAATCTAGGCAGAAGAAACAAAAGTCAGTAGTAAGCAGAGGGTGTTGTGAGAGCACAAATTTCTGAAAAGGAAATGAAGGTTGGGTTAAAAAGCATTCTCAATAGGAACCTTTTAAGTATTAATTCCATCTTGATATTATTCAATAATGCTTATAAGTCCTCATTTGTTACCTCCTCAATATGTATCCTACTCTATATTCTTCTTCTGTTTTCACTTCTAGAGCTCATTTCAAACATATACTGAAATATCCTTCTGTAATCCCTTTGTCTTTCATTTTCTTTTTTGATACTGTCAATCATTTTTTTATCTCTGTGCTACATTTGTGTAATTCAATATAATCTTCTAGTTCACTGGTTCTTTCTAGTCAATGTCCAATGTGTTCCCCTAATCCACTTCCAAATATGACCTTTAACGTTTTTAAGTTTGATTACTGAATGCTTGAATTCTAGATGACCTGTTTTGTTCTTTTGAAGTCAGCTATGCCACTTTTATATTTTTGTATATGCTAAAATAAATTCCACATTGCCACTTAGTGCTTTAAGCTTAGTAAGCACAGGTGATTTAAAATATCTGTCTGTTAATTCTAACATATAAGGTCTTTATCAGCCTGTTTATACAGATTCGTGTCATTCACCATAAGCCTGAGAAATATTGACACTTGGTGGTCACTGACCTCATTAAAATATTCCAGAAGAAATCATTTGAGTCCCCCTCATCACACACATTTCAAGCCTTGCACATCTACTGCCAATATAGGCTATGGACACAAGGCTGTGTCACACTTGTGTGAGGACTTCCTCTGAGAACACAATTTCTCAGGAACTGCTCCCTCCTCCCTTTACTTTCCTCTTTCCTTTCTCTTCTCCTTGGCTCAATACTCCCTGAAGCATTCTTGTGTTAATATAAAGGCATATATTTACTGCTACCTTATTCTTTTCCTAAGGATCTGGATTATTTTCCTGAGAAGTGATAGAAGGAAAGGGAAGGGAAAGAAAAGGAAGAGATCCTCAGTGATGAACTTAAGACTTTGTCGAGGAGTGGTGGGAAATGTGGTTTACTCTACTTCGAGTAAGCTATTTGAAAAACGTACTAAGAAAAATAGCAAATATAAAAATAATTAAAAACAAGAACCTCACATTCAGTGTATCATTATCTACCACCACTTTCTAAATATTGTATTTATTTAAAATAGACTGTATCTTCCCTCCACAAAAAAGACAATCATCATTACAAGTTCAGGCTTATCCTCTAAGTAAATGATAAGTAATTACATTATGAAAATAAATGCATCCCTTTTGTTCTGTTTCAATTAATTGTCAGACTATTCTTCCTTTAATTTTCCAGGAAACTTTCCAATGTAAAACCAGTAATGAATATAAAGTATATGAAGATGAATTTTTTATGCCATCTATATTGAAGAGAGATGAAAATATTGTCTAAGTAGAAACTCTTCAGAGAATAATTAATCACATCCTTTATTTTTATCCATTTCCTTCTAAGAAATCAAATCTACTCTTGCACAAAAAAATATTGTGCTGCGTTCCAACAATGAGTTTGCTTCACTTTGTTAACAAATATAAAAAGACTTTATGTAGATGTTGCTGATTCTGTAGATCTGAAAGAGAAAGAAGGTCAAAATACTGAAGAGAAAAAGAAGTGAAACATAATTTGAAACCGAAGTGGAATTGCAAATACATATATTCTTCCTTTAAAAATTAAATTGCTTTGTTGTGACTATCTGGAAAGATACGTAGAGGACTGTGAATCCATATGAGATCAAGACAGAAAGAATAAAGGGGTCAATTTGCAAGTTAGACCTTGAGAACACTCCGGATTTTTAATATGAGTGAAAAACTGACATTGCAAATGATGAGCTGCTTAACAGTAGACTCATGCTTTATTAATCTTCTACTCTTCCATAGCAGAGTCCAGACATGTGGTACAAAACTCAGTGGATGTTTGAAGACTCACCAGATGATTGAAGGAAGGAATTCATACACATTTTTTTTTTTTGGTATACGAAGTCTGACTTTATTTTGACTGAGTAAAACAATATAAAGGAATATATTTGAGCACAGAAACACACTAAGTGATGCACTTGTGTGCAGACACAATTGGAAAGCTATAAGGCTATACTGCACACCTTTTTTCCCAGAAGGTAAAAATACAGACTTTTCACATTCTACTTTATAATTGTATACAGTGTTTTTGTATCGGAAAATAACCTGTACTGATGCCCTCTTATTTTATCAGTTCAAAAACCCTATTGTAAGAAAGACAGACTTGGTCCACAGAAACCACACAGTATGATGGAATGTTTCTGATTTTATATCAGACTCACTTGGAAGATTTAAACAGATTATAGGGCCTGTTCCACAGAATGTCTATTTCACTGGGTTCGGTTCTGAAATGAGAATGAGCATTTCTAATAAGTCCCCGGGTGTTGCTGATGGTGAAAGTCCAGGAATCAAACTTGAAAACCATGGTTCTTTGAAAAATAAGACTGCCTGATTCCAGGCCCTAGTCCACCAAAGTGGAGCATCGCAGGGAATTCAAACACATTTAATGAGAACATTATAGGCTGTAGTTGGCAATCAACATAACTTTTCTCATTTATACCTAACTAAAATACTAATGTGTATATATTTTATCTCTATTTTGTTATTGTTTTTTAAACAGATTCAAGAAGGAACAGGTTAGAATGTTCACAAAACAGAGTATGTTCTGAAATGCTTTTTCTTTTATTGGGAAAAGCCATAGACTTTGCATGTGAGGTTTCATGCCCTCCCTGTAAAGAGAGGTGAAACACCATGGCACCACTTGGGGAGGATTCCATCTTGTACTTGGGAAAAGGGAAGAATATAAGCCACTGGTAAGAGATAATGCCTCATCTGTTCCAAGAAAGATGCTCTTGGAACAGTAGAGAAGATGCTCTGCTAGTAGAGAAGATGACATATCAAGGTAAATATTTGAGCCTTGGAGGTAGAAGGAAAAGAAGTTTGGAATGCAATGGAATACCAGTGAGTATGCTAGCAGTTGATGACAACAGGTTGCCTCAGTTTTTAATTCTAAAACTAGTGAGGAGGAGTGTTGGAGCAATGTTTTAAAGAAAAAACATAAGTAAACACAGGAGGCAAAGTCTCGGGTGCAGTTTTTTCTGCTCCATATCAATTTCATAACCTCCTCGGATAAATCACAGTTTATTGTAGTTAGCAAATAACAGAGCACCCTGGGAGATTAAGAGCAGATTAGCTTTGCCTTTTTTTTAAAGTGGATAGAGACAAATAGAAATCATAGAAGTGTTTCAATAAGTGACTGATTTAGCATCCTATTGGAGCAGCATCAAGCATCAAATGTGTCCCCCTCGCCCTCCACACACATACACTCTTAGTGTACAGTGGAATCTCCTCACTGTTCACTTATTGATACAAAGCCAAGATTAGAAATCCTTGCATATGAGAAGCCTTTCCTGAAGCTTCTCTGTATGGGTAGTGAGGAAAGTTTCTATAAGATGGATCTGAAAATAAGTACTGGTATGTTTTTAAGAAAATGCTTTTGGCATTATGTCTAAGACATCTGCATAACCCAATGCACAAAGACTTTCTCTCATGATTATTTCTGTAATTTTTGTAATTTTTAAGTTTTACGTTTAGGTCTGTAAACTAAGTTAAATTTTATATATGATATAATGTATGGACTGAGGTTCATTTTATTACAGAAAGACTGTCTTTTCTCTACTGAATTGTTTGGGTACTCATGTTGAACTCAGTATCTGTATGGGTCTTTTTCTGGACTTTGTATTTCAAGTATTATTTGTCTATCTTAGCAGTGCCATAGTATTGTGATTTCTATAGCTCTCCAGTAAGTTGTGAAATACGGTGATGTTAGCCATCGACCTTTCTTTTACAAAGTTGTTTTGGCAATCATAGGCCCTTGCAATTACATCAAGATTTCAGAGACTATTTTTTGAATACCTATATCCAACTTGCTGGAATATGGTAGATTTCAAAAAGTATGGTGGCTGTATAAAAAATAAACACATATAGAATTTTTTTCATGTTGTCCAAACACTCCCAGTAGTATAAGATGCAAAAATCATATTTTCTTTTCCATTGACACCCTCCACTGTTTGGAAAATGTACTTTAATATATAATTTTGTTGTTTAACAAAGTTCAGCATTTCAAAACCATTTCACATATATACTTTTCATACTCTGAATATTTTTTGCTATCACATTTGAGATAATTTGATTAACACTTTTTTACACTCTTGTTTTCTCTACTTTGGTAGTGTGGTCTGGATATTTAAATACAAATAATATTATTCTGTTCTCATGATATGTCTTTTCTTTCTAGAATAATTTTTGACATTTCCATTTAGTTTTTAATCAGTTTTGTAGTACTTATTTAGACATCTGTATTAGTTAAACTTAGTTATCCTCATAATATCAACCCTCTAAATTTTATTTTCTGTATTCATATAATACTTAAAATCATACTTTCAATTATACTAAAATCATAGCTACTTACACACATGGACTTGCAGTAATAGATTTCGATTTAGTGTTCTTTGTATGGTAGCCTAACTATGAATCCAATATCCATCCCCATTTGTCTTAGTGGATTTTGCTCTAGTTTCTTCTACTTGTTTTAATGACAAATTATCCATTTTTCAGACAATTCTGTGTTCCTGGATATGTATGTAGATTTACAAGATATTTTTAAAGGGCACAGCACATGGAACCATTTCCTAACATCAAGGATCAACTTAAATTCTATCTGATTTTTATTAATTTGATCATTTCAGTAGAATTTAGTTGTTTGTTGACTAAATTCATATGTACCAGTCTTCTCCAGAAATCCTCTGTATTAAGCATTAATAAATGCTCTTTTAAGAACAGGCATATATGCTTGGCTTTAGGATCCCAGAGGCTTTATGTATGTGTATTTATATGTGTATACATACTGTGTATAAAGACTGTAGCATATGAAGATTATATGATGACAATTAATATTTAATATGTCATCACATATTCTTCCCAACTGAACTTGCCCTGCTTGGAGTTTCAGGGATTTGTTACAGTCTTTTTAGCATTATATCTCCAGAATACATCTTAGATAACAGATATGTGATAACTAGATAATTCACTTAAGGAATGTTTTCTTCTCATGTAAAATCTGAGTTTTAGGCATCAAATAGTGGGTGTGGAGGGAGTATGTGTGAAGTGCCTATCATATGGTTGATGTACATACTGTGCTTAATGAAGTGGTTCAGAGTTTAAATATTTACTATTCTTATAATAGAACTTGTTATTTTATTTTTAGTTACTCTAAAATTTATCTTTAATTATTCACTGCATTCTAATGGCTAAATTTCCTCAATATCTATAATTTTACCCACCCACCAACAACATCTACAGGAGTCCTATGTGACCCAGTCAGAACTTCAAGATGTCCTGTGGCATGTTAAGATAAAATATCTAGAGTATGATGACCACTTTTGGATTTTGAAAAATTACATTCAATTGAGAAATGCAAATCTTGCAATCTTGGACTGATATACACCCCTGTCTGTGTCAGAAACCATAAACGTTCTCCCTTTGATACTTGGACACAATGGAAATCTTCAGCCCAGTGTTTATGAGCCCAGACATCTCCTTCCCTTCTTCTCTAACATGAAGCCTTTAAAGACTTTGCAACAAAGACATGGACCCTAAATAATACAAAAATAGGACTTGGTAAATCTGAGCACAATCACCCAGAATGCTTTGCTTAACACCAGCATTTCATTCACTAAGGAAAATACAAACCAGAAAATTGGTGTATGTTTTACCTCAAAAATATATGCTGAAGGATGTTAAGAACTGATTACTTGATAAAAGAGAGAAATGCTATTATCTTTAACCATTAAACCTGGTCAGTCCATCTGTCAAAACTTAGAGAATAAATTTCCTGAAACATTTTTTTTTTCTCTGCAGGGAAGAAGGAAACACAGCCTCATACTTGAAGAAGGCATTTTATTTTTGAGTCAGAGAATAGGCATATCTGTGTGCGTGTGTGTGTACACATATGTGTTTTTCTTTTAAGAATTTAAAAGTGTAGAAAGGGAATTAGGCTACATTTAGTGTTGAAAGTTAATTTCCCCTTTATCTCCTTGTGAATAAAGTGAAGGTTGCTGTGGCCAGGATTCTCACCTGGCCCTGGTTGGCTAGCTCACTGCACACCTGTGGGCAATGCATTATTATTGGCTCTATATAAAGAGCTCCGCCCAGTGCTCTGGGCAACAGGGTGGCATGGCTGCAAGGCTGCGGGAGAGCCGAGCACAGGCTAGAGTGGTGGCAGCACTGAGGACAGAGACTGAGATGGTTGTGGGAATAGAGAGGCCCAGAGGCAGAGACTGGCTTGCTCCATGCAGACTCACTGTGAGTGGACAGGATTCTAGTGATTGACCTGCCACCGTGGAAATAGGGTTGGATATAATCCTTTCATCCCAGAAACATTCTATGGTCATTTCTTTAGTCACATTAAACTATAGTGAACTTGTCTGGGGCTGAAACCCATTGGCAAGACAATTGGCATAGTCAGCAGGATTCATTGTTGACCAAGGAGAAGAAAGGGCTGCCCTCATGGGAGGAGTGTTTCAGCAGGCTGCATCTATGGACAGGGAGATATTTGAGTGTCCCCCTGTGAACATGTGGTACTGTGAAGGGGTGGAGGACTGGGGTCCATGCCAAGAGAAAGAAAGTTTGTTGCTGACTGAAATGGTGTCACTATGAATTGAAGGATTTTATGGTGGCCCGAGAGGAAGCAGCACGAGAAGGAGCAGTATTCGGGAGTGTAAGCTGCCAGGTGCTGTGGAGCTGGTGGAAAGCCAGAAGGACTCAGCAGCTGTGGGATCTTTCAGGAGAAGTGCCGCCCCCTCCTCAGGTTGTGGAGCACTCCATGCTCTGCTTCTATCAGTCTCAAGCACAAAAGGAAATATGGTCTGCTTCTCGAAGGAAGAATTTAAAGTACCCCTTGAAGGTCACAAGGACCCAGATGTGGGTTGGTTTGAAAAGGCAGGAGCAGACAGAAAGAAATTGGGTGACTGGAGCTGTGGCAACAATTGAGACCAGAGCAGCAGTTCCTGCTGGTGAGGACAAAACATAAGGCAGAGCTAAAGTAATACGATCAGCCTGTGTGTCTGCAAGACTTTCTGCTGGAGAGACTGGAGACAGTGGGTATTATAAGGCCCACCCAAGGTCTTTTGGTTTAGTTATTTCAGTAGAACTGGTTTGAATACAGCCAGGATGATCACTTGGTGGCAATGGATCTCCTAAGGCTTGAAGGTTATTATAACTTGTTATAATTTTTGTTACTTGCATGTTGCATTATGTTATTGTGGAATTTGGTTACAATGCTTCAGCTTTCTCGTACAGGGACCATTGCAGGGGATTGAGGGCACAAAGACTGAGAGGCAAGAATCCTGGAGGGGTGGAGGTGGATAAAGTGAAGGTTCTTGTGGCCAGGATTCTCACCTGTCCCTGGTTGGCTAGCTTAATTGACAAGACACTCCTCATCCCTCGCACAATGTGTTTCATTCTTACTTTACGCTGTTTCTTTCCTATCAGGAATGTTGCCTCTATTTATCTCACTTAGTTCTCTATAGTCAGCTTCTCTGTATAGTTTATAATTTGACTTTTCCTCTTAAGCACTTATACTTCTATAAAGCATTGGATTTAGCAGAAATCCAATTAAAAACAGTGTAATTAGCTATGATTCTTTATATTCCATGGAAGTCGCACTTGTCTTTCTGTGGAAAAGGCACTGCATAAATTCTTTGAAGCCTTCAACATTTTGAGGCATGCACTTTGTGTGTCTGCTGGAATGTTGATACTAATATTTTCAGACTTTCTCGGATTTCTTTTGTTTATTAAAATCTGACTCAGCACCATGTTTCTTGGCCACAGAAACAAGGAATCTTCTTTGTAATGAAAACAGCCCTTTGTGAAAGGGTTCAAGGAAATGCTTTTTACAGCAAATGAATAAATAACCTGTGAAAGTCTTCACAATCAAACATTATTAACTTAAACAGGCTTACTAGGATTCATAAAGCAATTAGAAACATTAGGCTGAATTCTCTTGTCATTTTTCTTGCCTGTCCTCATATTAAAGTCAATGGGAACTCTACGCTTTTGGCTGTGGGCAAGATGTAGCCCATTTTGAATAAGAATACCATCTGCAATTATACTAGCTGAGATAAAAATTTAAAAGGTCCATCAATTCTCAAGCTTCAGAGCATAAGATGATAACCAGATGGTACCAGAAAGTTTCTGGTGGGCATGAGGGCTTACTAATGGACAGGTGCATCATGACAATTTTCTTCTGGCCTCCCTCCTCATAATGTCTCATGCACACACAGACATGCCAAACATAGGACATCAAAACAAATGGGACATTTGCATCTTACCAGGATAAAATCCTCCCGTGGCCTAACAATATTGAGATTTAGAGATCCTAACAGGTGTGAGGAATTTCAGTGAACACATTTCAGGATTGCCTCTACTCCACAGCAATGAAAATTATCCTCTGCTTTTAACCTGACTGTTTTTGGCTTTACATGCACCTGCTGATTTACATTAAACTATATTCACTTCTGGGCATAACAGTATGAGAAAATTCTTGCTAGGAGAAAAGAGGAACAACTCTTGGGATTTAGAAGTCTGTATACCTAGATGTGAATAATCAATTAATTGATACAAATTTGTTAAATATTTACTGGTTTCTACATACTGGGTTTGTGAAAATACAGAAGAAAAATGAGATTCCATACTTTCCTCCAGGGAGCTGAACATTCTTTTGAGCTATGTGATACTGAATGGTCTATAAATTTAACAGGAATCCAAAAAATAAAATATGACTGAAGCAATCGGAAAACTTAGTGATTTTATATCTATGGCTGTGGAGAACTCCTAAAATGCTAGAGGATTGTTATTTGCTCTGATGATTTATTAAGAACCTAAAAATAAGTGTTTTATTTTTATTTTTAAAAGTTCAATAGAAACTCTTATGATAATATTTGCATATTTATACTATGAAATTAATTTGAAATGTTCATATTAATTTCCTTTATACTACAAACACCCTGAGTAGTAGTATATTATACTAATTTGGGGGGTATTTAATTGAACTCCTTTATATTGATGAAATTAAGGTAGTGTTAGTTTTGTTTTAATAAGCAATTTGTTTCCTAGAGAAAGCTGGTCTTGTATTCTTTTACCCTCACAAAAATATTGTATTAGAGTAAGTATTACCAATACTCAGTGAAATGTTTTTATTTATTTATTTTATATGGTGATGTATTTTGACACACCGATAATAAATTAATCTCTAAGAATGTTGGACAAATCATATAAATTTAGCATACATTGTGTAATCATTTTTTTTTAATGGGAAAATATTCTTAGCCTTAGAGACAATATTAGTCTTACAGACAATTCTGGCTGATGAAATAAAGCTGGCATTGGAAATGTCTAATAGGCCCTGCCTCCCCTGGAATGTGTATGACCCAAGGAGCTATGCACATTTGACCTTGGCTTCATTAGTTATGTGCACTCATCACTTGTAAAAGTTATGTTCTTGGGCATGTGATTTGATAATCCAAAAATAAAATCAACAACCACAGAGGAAATTTGTGTTTTAATCTGCCTGTTTTGAAGTAACTGAAAACCAAAAGTGATGTCAAAATACCCTTCTTGAAGTAACTCATTTTTATTTAGGCCACCTATAATTACTTGAAAATTTTTCCTTGAAAATGCATCTTACTACTAGTGTATTTTAACTTCTAGTCTTTTCATGTCTCTTGAAAAATACCAGATACTGGTCTATAATAGCAGTTCCTCAAATAGGAATAAATATATTTAAGTATTTCAGATTCCTTTAAATACTTCCACATTGTTTTACCATGATGGTCAACTTTATCTGGACAAAACACCCTTTTGTCCTCCTTAGTAGGGATCATTTAATTAAAAAATAAAGAACTTCAGTTATGTTTTCATGACTATAAAATAATATAACTGGAAAATATAATTAGAAAATTATTTTCTATCATAAAAGCAATGCAGTTTTATGAATGCAGCTTCTGTTTGGGTTTTCATATTAAAAAGTCATTCTGCCTTGTATTAGACTTTCAGTGTCACAACACCCACAGATTTGTTTCACCTGAGCCATCCTAGGCTCCGTCAGTCAATGTTACCATATTAAAGTTGATTTTTAATTCAGATCTTTATAAGATATTTTTTAAATGGTGGAAAAACATGAGTTGAAGAAAATATAATTGCATATTTAATTAAAAGTCATTATTAAAGTGTGTTGTGCAATTATAAAAATCTGGAGGAGAGGTATGCAATAGAAAGCTATTATGCTACTTCAAACTATTTTTTTTACTGTAATTATCACAAAAAAGTACATTGAATCCTGCTTTTTAAGGCCTGAATTTAAGTGAAGCTGAGAGGGACATCTTAATAATAGATGGCTAAATCAAGATTAAAAATGAACCTGACAATCTTTAATACCAAAAGGACATCAAAAAGGTAAATTTTATAGAAATAAATATAAATACTTGCATTTTTGTATTACACAGGGTGGATGGATTCTTTGACTGAGGAATTAGTGCTCTGTTGGGTATATGTGGCAGAAAAATAAAGAGAAATGAATTGTGGAGGGCTAGTAACAACTATGGGATCGTTGGACAACATGTAGATTGCATGGAAAGGAAATGCAAACAAAGAAACAGTGAGCATTTTGAAGAAAATTGTGAGCCAAGGTACTGGAAGACTAAGAGAAGAAGAAACTGAACTGTAAAAATAGGAGGGAAGGTTATCAGAGTATATGGTTTTAAGCTGGAAAATTATGCTAAAATTGATATTGTAGCCAAGGGTATGGATATGGATATGGAAGCTGTGGTCTTTGAAACAGAAGTAACAGCACTATAGGGCAAGATCTTTGAATTAGTTAGCATGGGATTTTTATTTTGGTTTGTTTGAAAAATAGTTATGTTGAATTTAGTGGCAACTAAAGCAGTTTGTTTCATTGATAGAAAATGCTTTGTGTCCATAAGGTGACTTAAAAACTGATTCTGCAAATCTGTCACTTTTACCCATTGGTACACCGTCTAATAATTACAGTAACAAAGAAAAAGTCTGACTTTTCCTCTTTTGTGTGAAAGTTTTAAAGGTAGATGGCTGGTATTTCTTTAATTTTGCTTTACCTAGACTAAATACACACACTTGTTCCTGCCCAGGTCTGATGTTTTGATTAACACAATGGAGGGTAACAAAGTGATGAGATATAAGTCCGGAGAGAGGAAATCCTGGGGCAAAATACCTAGCTGAAACTGAAATCAGTCAAAGGGAGAAATAAAGTTTAAAACTCGTTTATTGCTTACAAAATGCTGTCTCTCTCCCACCACGACAGAAGCAAGCAAATCCTCCCACAACCTCTCAGGTCCAGATAAGCCCTCAGTCACCCAGGTAACTACCCATCGATACGGGGATGGACTACCTTTCTCCACCCCTGGGAAACGCCTGTTGGTATGCAGATTCGCTAAAGCCAGGCAAGAGATTCTGGAAATGTTGCAAATTTACCCACGTGTGGAAAAAACAGAGACTCTGGATAAAAAAAAAAACCTGATTTAAAGTTTTTATTGTATGACTGACCTTAATCTCTCTCAACCTCAATTTCCTCATTGTTGTATAAAGATGATTATTATGATAGAAACTATTGATTATCTAACAGCAATCCTTTAATTACTTATTTCTAGCTAACAGAACCATTCCCTACAATAGAGGTCAAATATATCAAAAGTTCACTTTGTTAGGCTCCCTTGTATCTACAGATTAGCTATCTGACCCAATCATGGCCACTTATCCTGACAGAGCTGTGTGGTGGAAGGCTACTGGAAAAGATGCTTTATCTCATGATAAAACAGAAAAATAAAAAAAAACTGTCTTTGTTCCCTTTATGCTTTAGATGGTGCCTTGTGGGGGTTTGAAGCTGGATATTTCAGTAGCCATTACATGAACAAAGGAAGATATTGATATGCTGAGGATGGAAAGTTGAAAATAGCCCAGAAATACTTGCCTACAGAAATATGGTTAAATAATTGTACATTTATTGTAATATACTTTTCATAGTATCCTAACTTAATGAGATAATTTACATGACAATGGGAAGGTAAACTACACTGGTAGCACAATTAATATTACTGAAGATTTTTATCAATTTTTTTTGATATTGTTAATGTACAATTGCTTGAACAACATTATGGTTACTGGACTGCTCCTATTATCAAGTCCACCCCACATACCCCATTACAGTCACTATCCATCAGCGTAGTAAGATGCTATAGAATCATTACTTGTCTTCTCTTTATATACTGCCTTCCCCATGTCCCCACCCTCCTACATTATGTGTGTTAATTGTAATGCCCTGTTTTCCCCTTATCCCTCCCTTCCCACCCATCCTCCCCAGTCCCTTTCCCTTTGGTAACTGTTAGTTCTTTCTTGGGTTCTATGAGTCTGCTGCTGTTTTGTTCCTTCAGTTTTTCCTTTGTTCTTATACTCCACAGATGAGTGAAATCATTTGATACTAGTCTTTCTCTGCCTGCCTTATTTCACTGAGCATAATACCTTCTAGCTCCATCCATGTTGTTGCAAATGGTAGGATTTGTTTTCTTCTTATGGAAGAATAATATTCCATTTTGTATACGTACTAAATGTTCTTTATCCATTCATCTTCTGATGGACAATTAGGTTGCTTCCATTTCTTGGCTAGTGTAAATAGTGCTGCAATAAACATAGGAGTGCATACGTGTTTTTCAAACTGACTGCTGCATTCTTAGGGTAAATTTCTAAGAGTGGAATTCCTGGATCAAATGGTATTTCTATTTCGAGTTTTTTGAGGAACCTCTCTACTGCCTTCCACAATGGTTGAACTAGTTTACATTCCCACCAGCAGTGTAGGAGGGTTCCCCTTTCTCCACATCCTCGCCAACATTTGTTGTTGTTTATCTTTTGGATGTTGGCCAACCTAGCTGGTGTGAGGTGATATCTCATTGTGGTTTTAATTTGCATTTTCCTGATGATTAGCGATGTGGAGCATCTTTTCATGTGTCTGTTGGCCATCTGAATTTCTTCTTTGGAGAAGTGTCTGTTCAGATCCTGTGCCCATTTTTTTATTGGATTATTTGCTTTTTGTTTGTTGAGTTGTGTGAGCTCTTTATATATTTTGGATGTGACACCTTTATCAGATCAGTCATTTATGAATATATTCTCCCATACTGTAGGATGCCTTTTTGTTCTACTGATGGTATCCTTTGCTGTACAGAATATTTTTAGTTTGATATAGTCCCAATTGTTCATTTTTGCTTTTCTTTCCCTTGCCTGCGGAGATACGTTCATAAAGAAGTTGCTTATGTTTATGTCCAAGAGACTTTTGCCTGTGTTTTTTTCTAAGAGTTTTATGGTTTCATGATTTATATTCAGGTCTTTGATCCATTTTGAGTTTACTTTTGTGTACGGGGTTAGACAATAATCCAGTTTCATTCTCTTCCATGTAGCTGTCCAGTATTGCCAATATCAGTTGTTGAAGAGGCTGTCATTTCCCCATTGTATGTCCATGGCTCCTTTATCATATATTAATTGACCATGTATGCTTGGGTTTATATCTGGACTCTCTAGTCTGTTCCACTGGTCTGTGGGTCTGTTCTTGTGCCAGTACCAAATTGTCTTGATTACTGTGGCTTTGTAGTAGAGCTTGAAGTTGGGGAGCAAGATCATCCCCAGCTTTATTCTTCCTTCTCAGAATTGCTTTGGCTATTTGGGGTCTTTTGTGGTTCCATATGAATTTTAGAACTATTTTCTCTAGTTCATTGAAGAATGCTGTAGGTATTTTGATCAGGATTGCATTGAATCTGTAGATTGCTTTAGTCAGGATGGCCATTTTGATAATATTAATTCTTCCTAGCCAAGAGCATGGATGAATTTCCATTTATTAGTGTCCTCTTTAATTTCTTTTAAGAGTGTCTTATAGTTTTCAGGGTATAGGTCTTTCACTTCCTTGGTGAGGTTTATTCCTAGGTATTTTATTCTTTTTGATGCAATTGTGAATGGAATTGTTTTCCTGATTTCTCTTTCTGTTAGTTCATTGTTAGTGTATTGGAATGCAACAGATTTCTGTGTATTAATTTTGTATACTGCAACTTTGCTGAATTCAGATATTAGATTTAGTAGCTTTGGAATGAATTCCATCAGGTTTTTTTAAGATTTTTATCAATTTTATGTAGTGCAAATTTAAATAAAAATTACACATGTAGCCTATGTCAATACAGTATAATCATCTCCCCATGACTTAAACTTATATTAATGCTACATATAATCAAATGATTAATTTGGCTTTTAAAGCAATCAAAAAATGTAATGTTGACTTATACTAAGCTGTTCACCAAAAAAAAAAAATCTAAAAAGCTGTTTATTCAGATTAAAAGGGATGGTGAAGTAGAAGACTGGTTATATTTACATAAATTTAAAATAGAAGGGCACAGTTTTCAATCAATTCATTATGACCCCAAAAATGAGATTATCTAGACAACACGTCGGTAGGTAGATAGATAAATAGATGACAGCTAGATGTAGAGAGATAGATCTTATGTTAAGTGTTTTTATTACAAAAAGAAAAGAGAACAGGAGGCATTTTTGAAAGCAAAAAATAAAGGGTAAAACTATATCTAGATAAATCTACCTTTAAAAATCACTGCAAAGTGATCTTTCTGTTCATTTAGAAAAATTAACATTTCCTTACTCTTCCAAAATAAAGACTATTTATTTTTATATATGTTACTTTACAATAAAAAGAAAAATGCATCATATGTCATTTATCATTATTTAACATATGCTTGAAATTTTACTATTTGCATTGAACATTATATCCTATTTTTTCTTTCTTTTTACACATCTCATCCTACATTTGAAACACAAATTTAAAAAGCGATTAACAGTGACACCTTTTACTCTATAGCTTTGAAGTGGAAAATTAGAATATGCCTGGAGGCTCTGTGCTACATAACGACCTTTTTAATGCTCCAGCTTGAACTGTAGATCCTTAGGCAAGCAGAATAAATGTGCTATTTGGGGGCCTCCAGCCCACTTCTAGGAAGATGATGGGCTAATCATTTCAGGGAAAATGTCAGAGTGTTTTCCCAGCAGATATTGATAACAACACAGTACAGCTGCAAATATAAATGCTTCAATTTTTCCAGCTCTAAATTTCAGTTCTGAAAGTCAGTTTTACTTCCTTTCTCAAAAGCCTTTTGAAATCCACGTTTGATACACAAAAATTGGTCCATGCCTCTATTAAAGACATTATACAATCCTATCAATAAAGGTGAGAATATTGCTTCCCCTAAACATTAAGCTCCTACCTTTGTTGATAGTTTGCAATTGTAAAGTTGTGGATATCGGTAACAAAAATTCCTCCCTTCTACACTGCTTTCTACTACTCCTTCACACATTCCTTATATCAGAGCCTAACAAAAAGAAAAGAAGAGAAAATATGCTCCCAGTAAAATTTTGCAAGACTAAGTTCCCATATTTGTATAAATATCTCTAAAGGCTTTATATATAAGCCTAGGGAACCCTTGAGCTCTAAAACAAAATTGGTCATTTAATCTGAATGTTTGAAAGTCTCTCATACAATTTTTTCAGCCTAAGAAATTACGCTTGGTATTTCTCTATCTCCCAGAGTAATATACATTTAATAATTCCTATCAATATATGTGAGTTAATTGTGTTTGTATTAGAGAAAAGCTTGATGTCATTGAATTGTTTATTTTAGAATTAAATCTTTTAATGTTGACTATGACTTTGTGTTTGAGAATGAAGACTACGACTTTTTACTGAGGCAAATTCTGTTGACTAATAATCAGTTTATATTTTCTTAGAAAATATTTTTATATAGTCTTCCATGTCGTAACTTTCCAGCCAGAGATGCTTAATGATGATATTAGCCTTTACTTACTATTTTGATGACATATGATTTTGAAATTTACTTATTGACTGCTATGTGGAATAAGTAAGTTCAGAAAGGTATGAGTTAAAGATTGTTCTTTCAAACCATCAAATGGAGACCATGTATATACAGCGCCCTACTCCTCTCTGATTACCCATAAAAAAACGTGGTTTATACTCATACTTTTTCCTTAAACTAAATTGTATTTCCTTCTCTTTCTAGTTGATTTAAATCCAATCTTCTTTTATAATTTTTATTTTGTTATCATTAATCTGCAATTACATGAGGAACATTATGTTTACTAGACTTTCCCTATCACCAAGTCCCCTCCCCCCTACATTAACATGGTAATGAGCATATTAAAAAGTGCTTAATACATTTTTGTTGAACTGAATTAAAAATCTTTTAATATGGAACAGCAGATTGATCCAAGAGGCAAAGGCCTGGCTCCTAGTCCTGTTTCTGCCTGTAAAAAACAGACTGTAGTCTACTTTTATTTCATTTTTTGTTTTTACTCCTATTGTTTTAACTGGGTTTGCTTTCAAAAACTCTTGACGAACATAGGCTGGTTCTCTAATCTGAGAACTTATGTTGGCTAATATTTTATTAAATATTACCTGTTTTCTATCTTCTAATAAAAATAAGAACTAGTAGTGGAACTCAAGGAATTTAAGAGTCTTCTCTATGTCATTTAATTTATATTTAATTAATAATTACCATTTATTTTTGGGTTGCATTCTCAGACAATTTTTGATTTTTCAGGTCACCAACTTTTTGTTTCATGTGTATCCATCCTGAATCATTAGGGCAAGTATTTTCATAATTACCTTTTGTTCGTTTGATTGTTTCAAAAACCTCTTAGTTCTCATCTAAATTTCATATTCATGATTCGTATTTGTGGTTTCCACACTTACAACATGACCATGCTAACACAGAAAAACATTTTTTCTGAGTTACCTTTCACTGTATTTCCTTTATTGTGTGTATGTGTGTGTAACATTTGTTGATTTCATCACTTTTTCATGGTACTGATACTCTTCATTATGTTTTAAATTTTGAATATTATTTGAACACTAGATTCCCTGTTAAATTCTTGGCTGCTTCTGGTTTTGCTGCAATAACTGCAGAAGCTAAAATGCTGAAGCACTTTAATTGCAATGACAGAACTGCAGCTAGTTTGTGTAGCCCTGTGGCTACTCTCTTGGGCTCATTGCTTCAAGTGCATCATGAGCTTCTGAGCCACTGACAACCTTTCATATGTGCTGGTATCTTCTTGGAGAGGACAACTCACTGTTTTCTGTGAGGCCCTGCTGGGAGGTATTGTTGAGAGGAACATCTCGACTAATATTTTCTATTATGCTATTCCTTCTTAGCAGCCATTGTTCCTCCTTATTCACTGTCCTATTGTCAGATTTCACCACCTCTGGCTATGAGCTGTAGGAGTAAGAATGAGAAAGGTAAGCACAGCAAGAGAGGCAGAGTGGTATTTCAAATAAATGGTAACTTCTTTAAAGGATGGAGAAAATATACACCCAGGATAAAATTTGCTGGTGCCCTTGTCGTACCTGGGGCAGCCACAGGTATTAGTTACCCAAGTGGGCAGGCAAACAGGGGTCTCAGGTAAACATAAATTCAGTGTAAGAATCTTTAGCATATTTCAGGAATCAATGGCAATTTAGGACACTTTTTCAACAAATAGAAGAAATATAACCTGAGTACCCATAGTGACTACAGAAAAAAGAGAGATACCTTTGCATTAAGGATGATTGATAAAATTAACAGAGAAATGAGATGATAAAGCAATATATGGCAGGGTGGGGGGTGGAGACAAAGATCTGAAACAACCGATAAGCATCTATATTCTAAAGACCTAAAAAATTTAACTGTAATCAGAGGAAAGAAAGAAAAAAAGAAAGACAGATGAAGAAGGAAGAAAATATAAGAAAGAAAGAAAGAAAGAGAGAGAGAGAAAGAAAAAGAGAAGGAAGTGTTAAGAAGCAGTGTAAAAGTGAAGCAGAGTAAAAGTTTTATTTAAAGTTACACACTTAAAGAGAGAAAAAGTGAGGGTGACCTCAGAGAGAGGCATGCCCTGAAAGTTTGAGAAAAAGTATTATTTAAGGTTATGCACTTAGAAAGGGCAGGTGACCTCAGAGAGAAAGGTGTTGAGAGATTGGGGGTTCCCCCTTTTAAGGGTTTTTCAGGAATGCAACAAAGGGATAGGGATGTGGACTTGTCAAATGTTTTCAAGATGTTAATCTTTGATGAGAAATATTACATCTATTCTCTTCTATTATCAATCCTCCAGGTAATTCTGCAAAATTAATTTAACACAAGAAATGGACTGCTCCCATTCCTCCTCAGGATAGCAGCTTCCCTCTGGGAACCTATCAGTTAAGACCACCTGCCCTGCCCCCAAGGTGGGCTGAGTTATTGTCTGTTTGCTAAAGAATATGTGAAGCATCTTCTTAACTTCCTGGATTTAAAAATACAATCTTACCTTTACGATGGAATCTTCCTGTTTTTACTATGCTGTTTATATCTGGGCTCATTTGCTAAATTAATCATGGTGTTTTTCTCCTGCCCAGGTTGCAAATTACTTGATCAGGGGCTGGAGGACATAAGTTAAAGAATAAGCTGGGCATTTTAGCAAGCTAAAGTAAATTTTACAGTGGTATAATCTAATTGACACAATGAAGACATGGGCTATGCTCAGATGCTTTCTTTATCTGGGGAATATCTGGATATTCCAAATTACTCCTGTTCTTTGGAGCTTCAGCTGATTAACTCATTCACTCTGTGAGTCTTTTCTGGCTTTCTAGTCTTTTCTGGTTAACTCTTTGAGTCCCTTTTATTCGGCTTTACTGGATTCTCTCTCCACCTGCTCTTAACTATTTTTCTGCCTAACAGAAGGAAGGAAAGAGAGAAGGAGGGAAGGAAGGAAGGAAGGAAGGAAGGAAGGAAGGAAGGAAGGAAGGAAGGAAGGAAGGAAGGAAGGAAGGTAGGAAGGGAGGGAAGGAGGGAGGGAGGGAGGGAGGGAGGGAGGGAGGAAGGAAGGGAGGAGGGAGGGAGGGAGTAGGGAAGAAGAGGTAACTTTCTTTGACGTACAAAGAACTAAACTGTTTCAGTTCAAGTAGCAGTAGAATTATTCTTGGGATCTCCCCAGAGCAGAGAACAAAATGACAAGGAAGGACAAGACATAAAGGAAAAATAGTGAGAAAGGGAAGCAAAACCCAAAATTTCTAAAAATCACACTAAATAGAATGTTAGTAGGAAAAATACAGCAGTGGGTAACTTCATGTATTCGTTCCTATACCTGAAAAAAGAAAAGTGAAAGTTATTACAGGAGAAGAAAACATTAAGAACTGAGAAAAATAAAGGAGAAAATGATATTTGGTTAATTTATACTGCTGAAAACAATCGTAAAAATGAACCAAAGATAATAAGCAAGGTACTAACCAGTTAATATTAATTAAAATAGCTTAAATATTATAGCATACTCTCTCAATTGCTTCACTTTTTTTTTTGAGAGGGCATCTCTCAAATTTATTGATAAAATGGTCGTTAACAACAATAAAATTCTGTATAGGGGACTCAATGCACAATAATTAATCAACCCCAAGCCTAATTCTCAACAGTCTCCAATCTTCTGAAGCATAACAAAAAGGTTCTTACATGGTGAACAAATTCTTACATAGTGAATAAGTTCTTACATGGTGAACAGTGCAAGGGCAGTCATGTCATCACAGAAACTTTTGGTTTTGATCACGCATCATGAACTATAAACAATCAGGTCAAATATGAATATTCTTTTGATTTTTATACTTGATTTATATATGAATCCCACATTTCTCCCTTATTATTATTATTATTATTATTTTTTAATAAAATGCTGAAGTGGTAGGTAGATGCAAGATAAAGTTAGAAAATATAGTTTAGTGATGTAAGAGGGCAAATGTAGATGATCAGGTGTGTGCCTATGGACTAAGTTTTAATCCAAGCTAGGCAAGGGCAAAAAAACATCCATGGATGCAGAAGATTTCTCTCAAAACGGGGGGTGAGGTTCTAGGCCTCACCTCTGTTGATCCCCAATTTCTCACCTAATGGCCCCCCTGCGACTGTGCCTGTCATAGGTTGTTCCTCCCTTGAGGAATCTTACCCGTCTCTGGCTAACCAGTCATCTTCCAGGGCCATACAGGGAAACGTAAAGTTGGTAAGTGAGAGAGAAGCCATATTGTTTGAAAAGGTTAGCTTTTTACTTCTTTGCAGATTTATGCCCTGTGGTTTTTATGCCTAGCATTTGTCTTGAGGTATCTTTACCACTTGGAAGAATTATGGTACTCGGTAATTTCGTTATGAGGCGCAAATTCTACTTAAGGGTTGTAATAAGGAAGGAAGAAGAAAAGCTATAGAAGTAGCAGACGGAAGAAAACATGGGAAGATTTATTATTTCTTTGACATATCTTCTTGTAGAGTAACATAAGCATGTATAGGTGTTAAACTACTAATTAAATTGCGCACACACATTAACATAATAGGAATACCGCTACATAACCAAAGCAGACCTACAATTACCAGCCATCTCCAGTGAAACCAAGAAAACCAGTTAGGCACCCTAGGCATTTGTGAAAACTTATCAATGATATGATGGATATTGTCTAACTGAATTTGAATAGTTTGAGAAAAATCAGACAAATTAAAACAACACATTCCTGGGAACTGTTCACATCCCATGTGTTCTTTTAACAGTAGATAGTCTGTAGTCACAAGATTTTGGAGCGCTGCAACTTGCACTTCTCCTAATTCTTGGTTGAGTTCCAACAGTATAGATCCAGTCAAATTTGTTGTTTTATTGTATGCACAGGCCAGCTTAGATATCTCCTTCTTCATTCCAATGGCAAGTCCAGGAACCGGTGGGATGAATGCAGCTACAACTGCAAAAGCGCCAGAATCTTTGTTGCAGTTTTTTGATGATCATCTTCGGAATGACTCTTCCAGAGAATTTTGATGTTGGAAGTTCTTCTTCATATTGTATCTTAATTCGATCTCTGAGTTGCCAAATTAGGTTTTGATCCTATGTATAAACACAAACAAACCCTTTGCCCACACTTTGATATGCCCTTTATATCATTGTGAAGAACTTATTGGAAATCACCACACAGGAACTGTTCTCTCTTTTTTTTTGTTAAGAGAAAGGAATATTATCCTTTACATATATATTTTTTTTTATCCAATACATATTGAAGAAAAATGTACTTCAATAGATGATCATCTAACACCCTTTAAATGACCAAAATTAAGGATATTTAAAGCATGCAATAATCATTGATTAATGGTTAGTTTTATCCTATCAGTGAGTAACCCCCTTTTCTTTCTTTTTTTTTGGTTATCATTAATCTACAATTACATGAAGAATATTATGTTTACTAGGCTCTCCCCTATAACAGGTCCCCCCCACAAACCCCTTTACAGTCACTGTCCATCAGCATAGCAAAATGTTATAGAATCACTTCTTGTCTTCTCGTGTTGTACAGCCCTCCTCTTTCTCCCCCCACCCCAATATGTATGATAGTCATAATACCCCCTTACTTCTTCCCCCACCTTGTCCCTCCCTACCCACCCATCCTCCCCAGTCCCCTTCCCTTTGGTACCTGTTAGTCCATTCTTGGGTTCTGTGATTCTGCTGCTGTTTTGATCCTTCAGTTTTTTCCTTTGTTCTTATACTCCACAGATGAGTGAAATCATTTGGTATTTCTCTTTCTCCACTTGGCTTATTTCACTGAGCATAATACCCTTTAGCTCCATCCATGTTGTTGCAAATGGTAGGATTTGTTTTCTTCTTATGGCTGAATAATATTCTATTGTGTATATGTACCACATCTTCTTTATTCATTCATCTACTCATGGATACTTAGGTTGCTTCCAATTCTCGGCTATTGTAAATAGTGCTGCAATAAACATAGGGGTGCATCTGTCTTTTTCAAACCTGAGTGCTGCGTTCTTAGGGTAAATTCCTAGGAGTGGAATTGCTGGGTCAAATGATAAGTCTGTTTTGAGCATTTTGATGTACCTCCATACTGCTTTCCACAATGGTTGAACTAATTTACATTCCCACCAGCAGTGTAGGAGGGTTCCCTACACTTCCTCCACAGCCGCGACAACATTTGTTGTTGCTTGTCTTTTGGATGGCAGCCATCCTTACTGGTGTGAGGTGATACCTCATTGTAGTTTTAATTTTGCATTTCTCTGATAATTAGCGATGTGGAGCATCTTTTCATGTGTCTGTTGGCCATCTGTATTTCTTTTCTGGAGAACTGTCTGTTCAGTTACTCTGCCCATTTTTTAATTGGATTGTTTGTTTTTTGTTTGTTGAGGTGGGTGAGCTCTTTATATATTTTGGACGTCAAGCCTTTATCGGATCTGTCATTTACAAATATATTCTCCCATACTGTAGGGTACTTTTTTGTTCTATTGATGGTGTCTTTTGCTGTACAGAAGCTTTTCAGCTTAATATACTGCCACTTGTTCATTTTTGCTGTTGTTTTCCTTGCCCAGGAAGATATGTTGAAGAAGAGGTCACTCATGTTTATGTCTAAGAGGTTTGTGCCTATGTTTTTTTCCAGGAGTTTAATGGTTTCATGACTTACATTCAGGTCTTTGATCCATTTTCAATTTGCTTTTGTATATGGGGTTAGACAATGGTCCAGTTTCATTCTCCTATATGTAGCTGTCCAGTTTCGCCAGCACGATTTGTTGAAGAGACTGAGATTTCGCCATTGAATGTCCATGGCTCCATTATCAAAAATTAATTGACCATATATTGTTTGGGTTAATGTCTGGAGTCTCTAATCTGTTCCACTGGTCTGTGGCTCTGTTCTTGTGCCAGTACCAAATTGTCTTGATTACCATGGCTTTGTAGTAGAGCTTGAAGTTGGGGAGTGAGATCCCCCCTACTTTATTCTTCTTTCGCAGGATTACTTTGGCTATTTGGGGTCTTTGGTGTTTCCATATGAATTTTTGAACTATTTGTTCCAGTTCATTGAAGAAAGCTGTTGGTAATTTGATAGGGATTGCATCGAATCTGTATATTGCTTCGGGCAGGATGGCCATTTTGACGATATTAATTCTTCCTAGCCACGAGCATGGGATGAGTTTCCATTTGTTAGTGTCCCCTTTAATTTCCCTTAAGAGTGACTTGTAGTTTTCATGGTATAGGTCTTTCACTTCTTTGGTTAGGTTTATTCCTAGGTATTTTATTCTTTTTGATGCAATTATGAATGGAATTGTTTTCCTGATTTCTCTTTCAATTGGTTCATTGTTAGTATATAGGAAAGCCACAGATTTCTTTGCATTAATTTTGTATCCTGCAACTTTGCTATATTCTGATATCAGATCTAGTTGTTTTGGAGTGAAGTCTTTAGGGTTTTTTATGTACAATATCATGTCAGCTGCAAATAGTGACAGTTTAACTTCTGCTTTACCAATCTGGATTCCTTGTATTTCTTTCTTTTGTCTGACTGCCATAGCTAGGACCTCCAGTACTATGTTAAATAACAGTGGGGAGAGTGGGCTCCCTGTTTTGTTCCCGATCTCAGAGGAAAAGCTTTGAGTTTCTCACTGTTCAGTATGATGTTGGCTGTGGGTTTATAATAGATGGCCTTTATTATGTTGAGGTACTTGCCCTCTATTCCCATTTTGCTGAGAGTTTTTATCATGAATGGATGTTGAATTTTATCTAAAGCTTTTACAGCATCTATGGAGATGATCATGTGATTTTTGTCTTTCTTTTTGTTGATGTGGTGGATGATGTGGATGGATTTTCAAATATTGTACTATCCTTGCATCCCTGGACTGAATCCCACTTGGTCATGGTGTATGATTCTTTTGATGTACTTTTGAATTTGGTTTGCTAATATTTTATTGAGAATTTTTACATCTACATTCATCTGGGATATTGGTCTGTAATTTTCTTTTTTGTTGGGGTCTTTGCCTGGTTTTGGTATTAGGGTGATGTTGGCTTCATAGAATGAGTTTGGGAGTATTCCCTCCTCTTCTATTTTTTGTAATACTTTAAGGAGAATGGGTATAATGTCTTCTCTGCGTGTCTGATAAAATTCCGAGGTATATCGGTCCGGCCTGGGGTTTTGTTCTTGGGTAGTTTTTTTGATTACCGTTTCAATTTCTTTTCTCGTAATTGGTTTGTTGAACTTTTGTGTTTCTTCCTTGGTCAGTCTTGGAAGTTTGTATTTTTCCAGGAAGTTGTCCATTTCTTTTAGGTTTTCCAGCTTGTTAGCATATAGTTTTCATTGTAGTCTTTAATAATTCTTTGTATTTCTGTGTAGTCTGTCATGATTTTTCCATTCTCATTTCTGATTCTGTTGATTTGTGTCGATTCTTTTTCTCTTAATAAGTTTTGCTAGAGGCTTATCTATTTTGTTTATTTTCTCAAAGAACCAGCTCTTGGTTTCATTGATTTCTGCTGTTGTTTTATTCTTCTCAGTTTTGTTTATTTCTACTCTTATCTTTATTATGTCCCTCCTTCTGCTGACTTCAGGCCTCAATTATTCTTCTTTTTCCAGTTTCGATAATTGTGATGTTAGACTATTCATTTGGGATTGTTCTTCCTTCTTCAAGTGTGCCTGGATAGCTATATACTTTCCTCTTAAGACTGCTTTTGCTGTGTCCCACAGAAGCTGGGGCTTAGTGTTGTTGTTGTCATTTGTTTCCATATATTGCTGGATCTCCATTTTGATTTGGTCATTGATCCATTGATTATTTAGGAGCGTGTTGTTAAGCCTCCATGTGTTTGTGAGAATCTTTGCTTTCTTTGTACAGTTTATTTCTAGTTTTATGCCTTCGTGGTCTGAAAAGTTGGTTGGTAGGAATTCAATCTTTTGGCATTTACAGAGGCTGCTTTTGTGGGCTAGTATGTGGTCTATTCTGGAGAATGTTCCATGTGCACTTGAGAAGCATGTATATCCTGTTGCTTTTGGATGTAGACTTCTTTAGATGTCTATTAAGTCCATCTGTTCTACTGTGTTGTTCATTGCCTCCGTGTCCTTACTTATTTTCTGCCCGGAGGATCTATCCTTTGGGGTGAGTGGTGTGTTGAAATCTCCTAAGTGGAATGTATTGCACTCTATTTCCCCCTTTAGTTCTGTTAGTATTTGTTTCACATATGCTGGTGCTCCTGTGTTGGGTGCATATATATTTAGAATGGTTATAACCTCTTTTTGGACTGAGCCCTTTATCATTATGTAGTGTCGTTCTTTATCTCTTGTTACTTTCTTTGTTTTGAAGTCTATTTTGTCTGATATTAGTACTGCAATCCCTGCTTTCTTCTCGCTGTTGTTTGCCTGAAATATGTTTTTCCATCCCTTGACTTTTACTCTATGCATGTCTTTGGGTTTGAGGTGAGTTTCTTGTAAGCAGCATATAGATGAGTTTTGATTTTTTATCCATTCTATTACTCTGTGTCTTTTGATTGGTGCATTAAGTCCATTTACATTTAGGGTGACTATTGAAAGATATGTACTTATTGCCGTTGCAGGCTTTAAATTCGTGGTTACCAAAGGTTCAAGGTTAGCCTCTTTAGTATCTTACTGCCTAACTTAGCTCGCTTATTGAGCTGTTATATACACTGTCTGGAGTTTCTTTTCTTCTCTCCCTTCTTATTCCTCCTCCTCCATTCTTCATATGTTGTGTGTTTTGTGCTATGCTCTTTCTAGGAGTGCTCCCATCTAGAGCAGTCCCTGTAAGATGTTCTTTAGAGGTGGTTTGTGGGAAGCAAATTCACGCACCTTCTGCTTGTCTGGGAATTGTTTAATCCCATCATCATATTTGAATGATAGTCGTGCTGGATACAGTATCCTAGGTTCAAGGCCCTTCTGTTTCATTGCTTTAAATATATCATGCCATTCTCTTCTGGCCTGTAAGGTTTCTATCGAGAAGTCTGATGATAGCCTGATGGGTTTTCCTTTATAGGCGACCTTTTTCTCTCTAGCTGCCTTTAAAACTCTTTCCTTGTCCTTGATCTTTGCCATTTTAATTATTATGTGTCTTGGTGTTGTCCTCCTTGGATCCTTTCTGTTGGGGGTTCTGTGTATTTCCATGGTCTGTTCAATTATTTCCTCCTCCAGTTTGGGGAAGTTTTCAGCAACTATTTCTTCTAAGATACTTTCCATCTCTCTTCCTCTCTCTTCTTCTTCTGGTACCCCTATAATACGGATATTGTTCCTTTTGGATTGGTCACACAGTTCTCTTAATATTGTTTCATTCCTGGAGATCCTTTTATCTCTCTCTCTGTCAGCTTCTATGCGTTCCTGTTCTCTGGTTTCAATTCCATCAATGGCCTCTTGCATCCTATCCATTCTGCTTATAAACCCTTCCAGAGTTTGTTTCATTTCTGTAATCTCCTTTCTGGCATCTGTGATCTCCCTCCGGACTTCATCCCATTTCTCTTGCGTATTTCTCTGCATCTCTGTCAGCATGTTTATGATTTTTATTTTGAATTCTTTGGAAGACTGGTTAGGTCTGTCTCCTTCTCTGTTGTTGCCTCTGTGATCTTGTTTGCCTGTAATTTTGCTTTTTCATGGTGATAGAAATAGTTTGCCGAGCTGGAACGAGTGACGGCTGGAAGAATTTCCCTTCTTTTTGATTTGTGGCCTTCCTCTTCTGGGAGAACAGCAACCTCTAGTGGCTTGTGCTGGGCAGTTGAACCCAGACAGGGCTTCTGATTCCTGCCCAGCTGCTATGGAGTTTATCTCCGCGGTTGCTGTGGGCATGGCCTGTCTTGGGCTGCTGCTCCAAAATGGTGGACCCTAGTTGGAGTGGGAGCAGCCAAGAGGCTATTTATGTCCGTGAGGGGCCTCTTTGCTCCCTGCTGCCCAGGGGGTTAGAGTGCCCAGAGATCCCCAGATTCCCTGCCTCTGGACTAAGTGTACCACCCTGTCCCTTTCAGACTTCCAGAAAGCACTCGCCAAAACGAAACAAAACAAGAAAACAAAAAATTAAATAAATAATTTAAAAAAAACAAAACAAAAAAACTGCTCGCTTTTCTTTGTCCTCTGGCGCCGGCCTCAGGGACCTGCTCACCGGTCTTGCTGCCCTGTTTCCCTAGTATCCAGGTCTCCACACATGCACTGCTTCTGCGCTCCGGTCTGGATGGATGGGGCTGTGGCTGGGTGTTCAGCAGTCCTGGACGCCTCTCCGTCCCCGCTCCGACTCCTCTCCTTCTGCCGGGAGCCTGGGGGAGTGGCGCTCGAGTCCCATCGGGCTGGGGCTTGTATCTTACCCCCTTCATGAGCCACTGGGTTCTCGCAGGTGTGGATGTGGTCTGGATGTTGTCCTGTATCCTCTGGTCTCTATTCTAGGAAGAGTTGTCTTTGTTATATTTTCATAAATATATGTGGTTTTGGGAGGAGATTTCCACTGCTCTACTCATGCCGCCATCTTGTCTCTGCCCCTATTGCTTCACTTTTAACAGTCAAATGATGTTTGGTCAAGAAACATTAGTTTATAGAAAATTACAATGAAAGAGGAATTCTGTCTTACTCATTAAAAAGAAATTAACAAACTCACAAAATGTTAATACTAATTCCTGTGGCTGTAATATAATTTTCATTGGAAATAAATAATTTTAACAAATGGTTATGACTTGGAGATTAGAAATATGCACCTATGGAATAATAAAGAAATGTTACTGTCCCAATAGCTCTAGTGTTACATAAATGGCTAATTGAGGCTTGGAATGAATGTCCAATCTGAGTTTCAAACTTGGACACAAAAAGTTCTGTATTTTAAACAATAGGGAGTAAATGACTATGAAATGATCTATCTCAAAAATAATCTCCAGTGAACACAAACACAATGACAGAATTTTCAACCTAAAATGTGATATTTGTAATGCGTTGTTTCAATTGTGTTACAAAATTAATGACTGTAACATTATAAATATACATGACCCTTTTTTGTCTCAATGTATAAAACTCTTTTAAGTTCGCTAAAACCTTTTAAACCATATTCTAGTTGAGGAGATGGATTTTTTATCCTTAAATTTGATATTGTTGTATATTTGTCCTAATATAGCAATTTCAACCTAAGGCTATTTTCAACCTAAAAATGAGCAGCCATCCAAGCTAATATTTAAATGGAGAGAAAAATAAGGATGTTTTTGTTCATGAAATGACTCAGAAAATTATGCCATCCAAAGATCATTCAGAATTAATTGGGTAGTTACTATAGCATAGTGTGAACTATATCCAAGGGAGGGAAGACACAGGAAAAATTAAAGTGGTGAGAAAAAATGAATTTATGTAATTAAATAAAATGTTTTTATGTTTTCACATCATTCTATCACTGTGATTCAGGATTGTCTATTAATCCAACGTGGTAGAAGAAAGATGGAGGAAGAGAACAAAGCAATTAAAGATATCATCTTTCATATGAAAGCTATGTAGATACATCAAATAAAAAGTACTATTTTAGGGGGGCGGAGCCAAGATGGCGGCATGAGTAGAGCAGCGGAAATCTCCTCCCAAAAACTACATATATCTATGAAAATATAACAAACACAACTCTTCCTAGAATAAAGACTAGAGGACACAGGAAAATATCCAGACCACATCCACACCTAAGAGAACCCAGCGCCTCGTGAAGGGGGTAAGATATAAGCCCCGGCCCGGCGGGAGCCAAGCACCCCTCCCCCCAGCTCCCGGCGGGAGAAGAATAGGCAGAGCGGGTGGGAGACGGAGCCCAGGACTGCCGAACACCCAGCCCCAGCCATCCGGGCCAGAGTGCAGACCCAATGTGTGTGCGGGGGTCCCTGGATACTAGGAAGACAGGGCAGCAAGAACAGTGAGCGGGCAGTGGAGGCCGGGCACCAGAGGACACCAGAAAAGCAAGCGACCTTTCTTTTTTTTTTTTGCTGCTTTGTTTTGACGAGAGCTTTTTGGAAGTCTTAAAGGGATAGGGACCCCAATACTAGGGAAACAGGGCAGTAAGAACAGTGAGTGGGCACCAGAGGCCTGGCGCTGGAGGACACCAGAAAAGCGAGCGACCACTTTTTTTTTTTTGCTGTTTTGTATTGACGAGCACTTTTTGGAAGTCTTAAAGGGATAGGGACTGCAATACTAGGGAAACAGGGCAGCAAGAACAGTGAGCGGGCACCGGAGACCTGGCACAGGAGGACACCAGAAAAGCAAGAGACCATTTAATTTTTTTTGCTGTTTTGTTTTGGCGAGCGCTTTTTGGAAGTCTTAAAGGGATAGGGACCCCAATACTAGGGAAACAGGGCAGCAAGACCGGTGAGCAGATGCCTGAGGCTGGCGCTGGAGAATAAAGAAAAACGAGCAGCCACTTTTTCTGGTCGTTGTTTTGTTTTGGCGGGTGCTTTTTGGAAGTCTTAAAGGGGCAGGACGGGACACCTAATCCAGAGGTAGGGAATCCAGGGGATTGCTGGGCACCCTAATACCTGGGCTGCAGGGAGCAGGGAGACCCCTTACGGAGATAAATAGCCTCCCAGCCACTCTCCCTCAAACGCGACCCCACCACTTTGGAGCAGCTGCCTGAACCAGGCCATGCGCACAGCAACAGTGGAGATAAACTCCATAGCAGCCAGGCAGGAAGCAGAAACCCTGTCTGCGTGCAGCCGCCCAGCAAAAGCCACTAGAGGTCGCTGTTCTCTCAGGAGAGGAGGGCCACAAACAAAAAAGAAGGGAAGTTCTTCCAGCCATCACTCGTCCCAGCTCTGCAAACTATTTCTATCACAATGAAAAAGCAAAATTACAGGCAAACAAGATCACAGAGGCAACAACAGAGAAGGAGACAGACCTAACCAGTCTTCCAGATAAAGAATTCAAAATAAAAATCATAAACATGCTGACAGAGATGCAGAGAAATACGCAAGAGAAATGGGATGAAGTCCGGAGGGAGATCACAGATGCCAGAAAGGAGATTACAGAAATGAAACAAACTCTGGAAGGGTTTATAAGCAGAATGGATAGGATGCAAGAGGCCATTGATGGAATTGAAATCAGAGAACAGGAACGCATAGAAGCTGACAGAGAGAGAGATAAAAGGATCTCCAGGAATGAAACAATATTAAGAGAACTGTGTGACCAATCCAAAAGGAACAATATCCGTATTATAGGGGTACCAGAAGAAGAAGAGAGAGGAAGAGAGATGGAAAGTATCTTAGAAGAAATAGTTGCTGAAAACTTCCACAAACTGGAGGAGGAAATAATTGAACAGACCATGGAAATACACAGAACCCCCAACAGAAAGGATCCAAGGAGGACAACACCAAGACACATAATAATTAAAATGGCAAAGATCAAGGACAAGGAAAGAGTTTTAAAGGCAGCTAGAGAGAAAAAGGTCACCTATAAAGGAAAACCCATCAGGCTATCATCAGACTTCTCGATAGAAACCTTACAGGCCAGAAGAGAATGGCATGATATATTTAAAGCAATGAAACAGAAGGGCCTTGAACCTAGGATACTGTATCCAGCACGACTATCATTCAAATATGATGGTGGGATTAAACAATTCCCAGACAAGCAGAAGGTGCGTGAATTTGCTTCCCACAAACCACCTCTAAAGAACATCTTACAGGGACTGCTCTAGATGGGAGCACTCCTAGAAAGAGCATAGCACAAAACACACAACATATGAAGAATGGAGGAGGAGGAATAAGAAGGGAGAGAAGAAAAGAAACTCCAGACAGTGTATATAACAGCTCAATAAGCGAGCTAAGTTAGGCAGTAAGATACTAAAGAGGCTAACCTTGAACCTTTGGTAACCACGAATTTAAAGCCTGCAACGGCAATAAGTACATATCTTTCAATAGTCACCCTAAATGTAAATGGACTTAATGCACCAATCAAAAGACACAGAGTAATAGAATGGATAAAAAATCAAAACTCATCTATATGCTGCTTACAAGAAACTCACCTCAAACCCAAAGACATGCATAGAGTAAAAGTCAAGGGATGGAAAAACATATTTCAGGCAAACAACAGCGAGAAGAAAGCAGGGATTGCAGTACTAATATCAGACAAAATAGACTTCAAAACAAAGAAAGTAACAAGAGATAAAGAACGACACTACATAATGATAAAGGGCTCAGTCCAAAAAGAGGTTATAACCATTCTAAATATATATGCACCCAACACAGGAGCACCAGCATATGTGAAACAAATACTAACAGAACTAAAGGGGAAAATAGAGTGCAATGCATTCCACTTAGGAGATTTCAACACACCACTCACCCCAAAGGATAGATCCTCCGGGCAGAAAATAAGTAAGGACACGGAGGCAATGAACAACACAGTAGAACAGATGGACTTAATAGACATCTAAAGAAGTCTACATCCAAAAGCAACAGGATATACATGCTTCTCAAGTGCACATGGAACATTCTCCAGAATAGACCACATACTAGCCCACAAAAGCAGCCTCTGTAAATGCCAAAAGATTGAATTCCTACCAACCAACTTTTCAGACCACGAAGGCATAAAACTAGAAATAAACTGTACAAAGAAAGCAAAGATTCTCACAAACACATGGAGGCTTAACAACACGCTCCTAAATAATCAATGGATCAATGACCAAATCAAAATGGAGATCCAGCAATATATGGAAACAAATGACAACAACAACACTAAGCCCCAGCTTCTGTGGGACACAGCAAAAGCAGTCTTAAGAGGAAAGTATATAGCTATCCAGGCACACTTGAAGAAGGAAGACCAATCCCAAATGAATAGTCTAACATCACAATTATCGAAACTGGAAAAAGAAGAACAATTGAGGCCTGAAGTCAGCAGAAGGAGGGACATAAGAAAGATCAGAGAAGAAATAAACAAAATTGAGAAGAATAAAACAATAGAAAAAAAATCAATGAAACCAAGAGCTGGTACTTTGAGAAAATGAACAAAATAGATAAGCCTCTAGCCAGACTTCTTAAGAAGAAAAGAGAGTCAACGCAAATCAACAGTATCAGAAACGAGAAAGGAAAAATCACGACGGACCCCACAGAAATACAAAGAATTATTAGAGAATACTATGAAAACCTATATGCTAACAAGCTGGGAAACCTAGGAGAAATGGACAACTTCCTAGAAAAATACAACCTTCCAAGAGTGACCCAGAAAGAAACAGAAAATCTAAACAGACCATTTACCAGCAACGAATTTGAAGCGTTAATCAAAAAACTACTAAAGAACAAAACCCCTGGGCCGGATGGATTTACCTCAAAATTTTATCAGACATACAGGGAAGACATAATACCCATTCTCCTAAAAGTTTTCCTAAAAGTAGAGGAGGAGGGGATACTCCCAAACTCATTCTATGAAGCTAACATCACCCTAATACCAAAACCAGGCAAAGACCCCACCAAAAAAGAAAACTACAGACCAATATCCCTGTTGAACGTAGATACAAAAATACTCAACAAAATATTAGCAAACCCAATTAAAAAATACATCAAAACCATCATACACCATGACCAAGTGGGATTCATCCCAGGGATGCAAGGATGGCACAACATTTGAAAGTCCATCAATATCATCCACCACATCAACAAGAAGAAAGACAAAAACCACATGATCATCTCCATAGATGCTGAAAAAGCATTTGACAAAGTTCAACATCCATTCATGATAAAAACTCTCAGCAAAATGGGAATAGAGGGCAAGTACCTCAACATAATAAAGGCTGTCTATGATAAACCCACAGCCAACATTATATTGAACAGCGAGAAGCTGAAAGCATTTCCTCTGAGATTGGGAACTAGACAGGGATGCCCACTCTCCCCACTGTTATTTAACATAGTACTGGAGGTCCTAGCCACAGCAATCAGACAAAACAAAGAAATACAAGGAATTTAGATTGGTAAAGAAGAAGTTAAAGTGTCACTATTTGCAGATAACATGATATTGTACATAAAAAACCCTAAAGACTCTACTCCAAAACTACTAGAACTGATATCGGAATATAGCAAAGTTGCAGGGTACAAAATTAACACACAGAAATCTGTAGCTTTCCTATACACTAACAATGAACCAATAGAAAGAGAAATCAGGAAAACAGTTCCATTCACAATTGCATCAAAAAGAATAAAATACCTAGGAATAAACCTAGTCAAAGAAGTGAAAGACCTATACCCTGATAAACTACAAGTCACTCTTAAGAGAAATTAAAGGGGACACTAACAAATGGAAACTCATCCCATGCTCATGGCTTGGAAGAATTAATATGGTCAAAATGGCCATCCTGCCCAAAGCAATATACAGATTTGATGCAAATCCTATCACATTACCAGCAACATTCTTCAATGAACTGGAACATATAATTCAAAAATTCATATGGAAGCACCAAAGACCCTGAATAGCCAAAGCAATCCTGAGAAAGATGAATAAAGTAGGGGGGATCTCACTCACCAACTTTAAGCTCTACTACAAAGCCATAGTAATCAAGACAATTTGGTACTGGCACAAGAACAGAGCCACAGACCAGTGGAACAGATTAGAGACTCCAGACATTAACCCAAACATATATGGTCAATTAACATTTGATAAAGGAGCCATAGATATACAATGGTGAAATGACAGTCTCTTTAACAGATGGTGCTGGCAAAACTGGACAGCTACATGTAGGAGAATGAAACTGGCATCTTTGATCTCCCTCCGGACTTCATCCCATTGCTCTTGCATATTTCTCTGCATCTCCGTCAGCATGTTTATGATTTTTATTTTGAATTCTTTTTCATGAAAACTGGTTAGGTCTGTCTCCTTCTCTGGTGTTGCCTCTGTGATCTTGGTTTGCCTTTAATTTTGCCTTTTCATGGTGATAGAAATAGTTTGCAGAGCTGGAATGAGTGACGGCTGGAAGAGCTTCCCTTCTTTTTGGTTTGTGGCACTCCTCTCCGCTGTTGCTGTGGGCGTGGCCTGGCACGGGCTGCTACTCCAATATGTTGGAGCAGTGTTGGAGTTTGAGCGGGCAGGAGGCTATTTATCTCTGTGAGGGGCCTCCGTGCTCCCTGCTGACCAGGGGGTTAGAGTGCCCAGAGATCCCCGGATTCCCTACCTCTGGACTAAGTTTCCCACCCTGCCCCTTTAAGACTTCCAAAAAGCACTCCCCAAAACAAAACAACCAGAAAAAAAAAAAAAAACCGCTTGCTTTTCTTTGTCCTCAGGTACCCGCTCACCAGTCTTGCTGCCCTGTTTCCCTAGTATTTGGGTTCCTGTCCCTGTAAGACTTCCAAAAATCACTCGCAAAAAAAAAATAAAATAAAATAATGGCCACTGGCTTTCCTTTGTTCTCTGGTGCCGGCCACTGGTACCCGCTCACCAGTCTTGCTTCCCTGTTTCCCTAGTATCCCACACATGTACTGTGTCTGCGCTCTGGCCCGGATGGCTGGGGCTGGGTGTTCGGCAGCCCTGGGCTCCGTCTCCCTCCCGCTCTGCCTGCTCTTCTCCCGCCGGGAGCTGGGGGGAGGGGCGCTCGGCTCCCGCGGGGCCGGGGCTTGTATCTTACCCCCTTCACGAGGCGCTGGGTTCTCTCAGGTGCGGATGTGGTCTGGATGTTGTCCTGTGTCCTCTGGTCTTTATTCTAGGAAGGGTTGTCTTTGTTATATTTTCATAGATATATGTTGTTTTGGGAGGAGATTTCCACTGCTCTACTCACGCCGCCATCTTGTCTCTGCCCTCTATTCTTGACTTTTATAGAGCTGATTAGAATTTGGAAGGGATGAAAGAAATAATTAATATCACTTATTTAGAGGAATAAAAATCCTAAACCTAACCATTTGCTATGTACCTGAGATGATTTTTTAATACAAAATTATTCTAAGAGGTTCAAAGTAAAATTATAGAAAGAACATAGTTAGCAATTATTAGAGTAAAAGAAGTGGGACTGAAATGTCAATACCAGTCAATCTGGGGAAAAATTAATCTGGAAAATAATATTCTATAATGCAAACTATAACATTAACAATGGGTATCTTTCATGAAATATCATATAATAACTAATGTACCTTCACAATATAAAGTGGATATAACACTGAGGAAACAGGAGAAATGGATAGAAACAACATGTTACTTTGAGATTCAATTGATTCTCTTCATCTCATTGTGAGGAACTCTGAGTTTCCCCTAAATTTTTGTCTTCCCAGTCTCTTGACATTCCAATATCAATATATAAGTCCCTGTTCCTGTTAAAGAACAACTCGGTAGATTACGAGATGACTCTCCTGGTCCTGCGATGGTTACCCTATTTTCATTATATCATTTTTTATATCACTCTCCTTTTGGTTTCTCTACTGCTAGACTGCACAGCTGCCTTCTTCTAAGGCAAATATGTGATTGTGGGAAGTCCTTTCTGTAGTGTAGAGATGGGATAGGGTTGAATGTGATCTACCTTGATCTTAGAATTCTCACAATTCTATTTGTTATCCTCTTTGTTTTCTGTCATGGTTCAAATACTTGGTTGCTCATTATCTATATTACTTTTATCTTCTGTTTTGCTGATTCTTTCATTTGCATCTGTAACTAAATAAGCACTCAAAAGCCATCCTCATGTAATTTTCCTGAACAGCTCCTCACACAGCCTGGTCAGATGACCAGTTGTACTAATAAAAATAATGGGTCTGTCTGGGTCCACTCAAAACATCCATTGGGTCAAAACATTAATTCCAAACTCGGTCTTCTGAAGAAATTAATTCCACCCAGGAGTTATCATGGTATCAGTTCAACATCAAGGTATTATGGTCCTACTTGGCCAACCTTCAGTGGCTGGTAGGTTCACTGACATTTCTTAGAGCTTTAATTCCATACATTTCAGGCACCTGCTTTTCATAATATATTTTATAACTGTTTCTCATCTACAATAATTGTCACTTCAAAATTCACTTAAAAATCTCTTTCTATTCCATATCTAATAAAATGTTTTGCAGCTATTCCACTAATTCAAGGGAAATTTCCTGCTATCTTTTTTGTTACTACCTCTTTATCTGTAAATTCTCAAGTATTTCCTAGATTGGACTTTCTCCATAGAAAACACTCCTATTATTTAAAAAAAATAAACAACAATGATTAAAAAACAAATCTCTTCGCTTTCGAGTCCTCTCTGAACTTCATTCATCCTTTTGGATCCTCTAATGTTTTGTAACGAATGAGATATCTTGCTTATCTTCAATCCTTAAAAATGTCTAATTACATATAAGGGAGGTTATCTTTTGGCACTACTCCTGTGATTTTTTCATTCTTAGTTTGGGCTCCACTAATTCAGGACTCTCTAGAGTAAGTCACTCTCTTTTTAAATATACTCCCCAGATTTTTTCTTTGTTCTTTCCAATGCTAACACCATCTCCTGAGCTATAAATTTTTGAACATACATTTGAAACATCAGTTTTTTTCTGGTTGTTGCTTAGCATGCTGCACTGTGTCCATGCCAACCTGAATCCCATTACCAAGAAATTTCAAGCACAGAAGTTTAGGCTTTCTTTACTGAGGGTAGGCTTGCATTACTAATATATTGTTCACTGGATTGTGAAGACCTCATTCAAAATTTTCTTCACCTTTGTCAGCTGCATGAAGAAATTCTCATATGAAAGTACTTCTTGTACATCTTACTCGATGATTTATAAAAGCACCATGAATACACTGTAGTGTAAGCAGTAAGAATTTAGGTTAAATGTCTAGACATTGAAGTCTAGACACAACTACTGGGATACTTTGTCTCTAGGAATTTTTAAATAGATGAAGGAGAATTGATTTTGGTATTACGGGTTTAATGACAAAATAACATCCATCTTTATATGGCCCCAATTATTAGAATGAAAAATTCCTAGACTATTAATCTAAATCTTGTGGCACATAACCTACCTTTAAAATATTTGTAAAAGAAGTTCTCAATCATTTGTGTCCAATAACATCAGTAAGAGTCCTAAAGGAAAATGAAAACATGTATTTTTTTTTTGATATACACCCTATTCACTATGCTGCAACCACCATATACCAAAGAGCCTTAATCGCTCCACATGATGCTTAATTCCAAATATCCCTCCTTATGTTTAATCTTAAAGCAAATTTTAGGGGGGACTCAGGAAAACAGTAACTGTGCTCGAACTTTTAACCAGCTAAGAAGCAGATAATTGAGACTGTATTAGTACCAAAGAAAATACTGTCTTTAATATTTGATCTGTGCTGGAGAACATGGTTTAAGACATATCAAAAAATGAATCATATTGGAAGTGAGTTATGCCCATCATTCGCTCCAAAGTCATCAGACTAGAATTTAGAGCTCACCTGTTCAGAGATATTCCAACTGCTACAGCAAGTATCACATCCTGCTTCTAAACCCACTGTTGTCAGAGTTGCCACAAAGATACAGATGCCAAGCCCTTACTATCTTACGAGAGAGTTGGCTGTAAGGTTCTAGAGCTATATGGCCAAACGGATGTCAAGATCTCTCCATTTGCTCCAATAAAATGAATTGCTTACAGTGGGGGGTAAATTATGGAGTCAAGAGAAAAACCAAAAGTGTTCATTTCAATACTGTTCTCTTTGAGAAATAGAACAGAAGTATCCTGAACTCCCTGAAAATTAGAAATCTGGTGTATTAGGGTTATCCAGAGGAACAGAACCAATAACCAGCAGGGTATGTGTATGTATGTATGTGTGTGTGTGTGTGTGTGTGTGTGTGTGTGTGTGTGTATACACACACACATGCAGAGATAGACACAGAGAGATTATTTATTTTAAGGAATCGGTTTACACAGTTGTGGAGACTGACAAGTCTGAAATCTACAGGGAAGAATGGTGAGCTGAAGATCCAGGGAAGAGTTGATGTTGCAGCTCAAGTCCTAAAACAGTCTGGAGGGAAAATTTCTTATAACTCAGGGACCTATCTTTTTCTATTGAGGTCTTCAACTGATTCTATGAGGACTACTCAAATTATAGTGGTAATTTACTTTACCGAAAGTCTACTGATTTATGTGTTTATCTCATCTAAGAAATACCTTGACAGGGTCATCTAGATTGGTGTTTGACTCAGTATCTGGATACTATGTCCTAGCCAAGTTGACACAGAAAATTAACCATCACGTTTAATAATGATTCCTCTCTATTTTGCTCATAAAGTTCAAGGGTATGCACTAGTAAATACTTAAGTGACATAAAAATAAGATAAATCTAATAGATCTATTACAAACATTATACTTGGACATTATACAGACATACATATGTATGATCTCAGAAAAAATAAAACCTATTTTGTGATCTGCTTACCAAAAACTTCTTAGTTTTTACTTCTTTTTTTTGTTTTTTGAAAGGTAGAATTCCTCCTGAATTTATTATTTTCACAATTGTTAAAGTAAGTAAAATATAGTGGTAATACAAATGCACAGTTCAGGGAGACTGGCTATCATCACACAGGTTGATACAGGCATTGTAACTATGTTTCCCACAAGTAATGATGGGAAATTAAATATTGAAGAAGGGCAAGAACTGTTCACAACCAAACATAATCAAGGATTCAGGAATTGAGTTCACTTATGAATGTTCTTTTCATTTTCTTTGCTGTTCTTGTGGTTTTAATAATTTCATCTTAAGCTGTAGTGGGACATCAAAAGGCATAAAAATAAATACCTGGATCAGTCAACTATATTTAAAGATAAGACTTACTGGTCTTATCTCTTTTTCTGCCCCTTCCCTAGAAAATGTGGGAAGAAAATTAAAGCCTTTATGTGTTTAAAATAGACAAGAGGACATGCTGTCTGGACAACATGGCACAGACTCTTCTCTGCTAAGTGGAATGCTAAATCCTGGAAACATGGCAGTAGACAACCAATGGAAATATCTGCAAGTTGAATGGGTAGGTGAATGGTTGAGACCTCTGATCTAAAGGAGCAGTGTGGCAGCAGGGTCTCACATCCCCACACAACAGGACGAAGTGCCCTGGGTCTGGTGTTTCATGATGCCCAATTTAGCAACTGGAGGATTAGCAGTCCACCCCAAGGATGAATAGGAGTTCCACCAACACCAGATGAGCCACACTAGGCAAAAATACCAGGGAGTAGCTTAGCTAAACTCACAGCAGCATGCTAAGCGTGATGAAAGTAGATTGGCATTAATGGAGGCACATCGTTCTGAAATTTTAGTACCTCCTAAAAAAGGGAAACCCAAGACCCACAAGGAGAGAAAATAACATTTGATTTTTTTTTAAAGTTAGTTGTGTGTAGTAAGTTTATTTTTAAAATAGCATTTTGGAAGTGAAACACTAGAAGTCACTTGTCACGGAAGAAAATTGTGAATTTGGGGAATTTAGCAAATTGTAAAATGCATGTTTTTGCTAGTGCTACATTTCAAAACTCTTTGCTGATATTTTGAAAGAGAAATATTCCTTTTCTTTCTGTCTCTCCATAGACTTAGATATCACATTACAGAATTAGGTCTTTTACTTAGTTATATGGTTGTATTTTTGTTTAACTATTATTTTTGAACTATGCTTAGGAGATAAGTAGATATAGGGAGTTACAAACATGGTATCCATTTCACACTGGAGAAGACATAAGAAGTAGGAAATGGAAAAGCCTTGGCATAGCTTAACAAACTTAAAAGAGAGATACTCTTTTACTTATTATATAGTATAAAAATTGGAATTATAATGGCCTTAGGTTGCACTATTGTGTTCTGAAGCCAGTGTTCCATAGGGAGCTATTAGGCATGAATACATTCCTTAAGGTTGTGGTGGGATTTTCCCTGAAGGGATTTGCTTATTTGGGGCCATAATTACTATCATTCTGGAAAGGTTGATGAGCAATCAAGAAATGAAGACTATTGAGGTAGAATTTAAATTAAAGGAAGGGTGAAACTTTTCTCTGGGAGGGACTTCAATGTCAAAACATAGTCTGAGGAAAAGGCAAGTGCTAAACCTTGTTTTGGTGGAGACAGGGGATCTATGCAGTGTGTAGAAGCACATTAACAGATGAGCAAAGAGTTAAGCCTGGACTTCTGAGCAAGAAAATAATCACATATTTACTGTCTGTGTTGTATTTCCATACTTGTGAAAAGTAGCAATATGTTCTCAGCAATCACTGTAGTGATTTAATGGAAGGATCTGTGCCTACTTTGGAAAAGAGAGTAAATCAAAGAGCAGAAATAAGAAATATTTAATCAGAAGTTTAAATACACCAATGAAGGTCTATCCAAGAGTTTCAAAAATTCTAGTAGTAGGAGAACAAAACAATTTCCTATGTTAAGCAGTAAGGAATTTTTCAACCATTGCAATTTATTTTATTGATGGATATGTAATTTCACAGTTTGATGAATATATAAAACTATGACAAGATTAAATAATCTCATATAGATTATTTTAATTTAAAAAAGTACATTCAACTGCAAGTGAAGATTCATTTAAAGCCAAAAGGACTGCAGAAATATTGAAAATTAACCAATTTTTTTAAGAGGGTAACAAATTTATTTTTCATTATTCCACTTCTACAAAATAGGAAAGCTTCTTTAGACTGAGCATCAAGACCCATTTTTACTTTAATAAACCATCACCTAGACTTTGTAACTCCATGGGGAAAATATTTTCCCAGCCTGGGGCAAATTAACTTTGAAACCAAAATCTGTCAAAGGGAGAAATAAAGTGGGAGAAACTCATTTATTGCTTACAAGCGGTCATCCACTTCTGCTGGCCCATGTCTCTCACAAATCGGCTGCAAAAAAGGACCCTCCCCCAACCTCTCCGTTTCAGATATGCCCTCACTTCCCCTTGTAATTACCTACTGATATGGAGATGAACCAAATCTCTCCACCCCTTGGGAACACCTATTGATGGGAACACCTATTGATATGGAGATGCACTAAGGCCAGGCAACAGATTCTGGAAATACTGCAGTTTTACCCACAACTTAAAATTCCATATTACTGTCTCTCACTGGAATGATTCCTACACTCTGGTTTTTATCTTGTGCTTAACTACCCTCAGGCATCCATATGTCCTTGTGGAATTTGGCTCGTGCTTGGGTCCTTGTTTCTGGGACAAGAGCTCTTCTGACAACCTGATCATTACAGTCACTTTTGCAAATTCAGTCCCAGCCCTGGCAACCTTTAATCTTGTGACATTTGATTGATTGACACCACCACAAAAATACAAGAGGACAGAACACTTCTTCCTAAGATGATTCCATCATCCATTTCAGTTTAGTATTTGCCCCACACTTTCTACTTCTGAAACATTAACCCTCAACTTATAAATAACAATATAAAACTTATAAAAAACAATAAAAAGTAGCTGGTCATTCATTTGAACACTTCTTAAAAGCATTCTATTGGGATTATTTACCAGTCTATTCAAGCACTCATTTAGAAAACAAGCATAGAAAAACTAATTTGAAATAGTTCTAATTATTGTAGAGCAGTCCAGTCCAAATATTCTTGAACTCTCAAACACTCAGCATCACCTTCAACAGCTAAACATCAGAGGAGTCATCTGCTGAGTCATTTAAATAGAATATTAACAACAAAAAAAAGATAAAATGTTGATGTACTTTCAAAGCTTTCTATAATGAAAGCTGAATTTTAAACTTTTTGTCTGATATGTTTCTTTTGGTATATATGAGCTCCCAGCCTCTAAATGGCCTTTAGAGTTTGCACAGTAGCACCCTTCAGAATTTATTGCCAAATTGATAGCATTTTTAATTTAGTGAAACAAAACTGTAATGTGATAATGTCCCTAAAGAAAATCATTATTTTGTGAGTGTTAAATTCTTCTAATGAAATCAATTCCAATTTATGCTCCTTTTGTTATAATACACAACTTTCTTTAAAGCATGAATGTTTAGCTGCCTGTAATAATGGTATTTCATGCTTCCATTCACAGTGTCCTGGCTAATAGGATAGATAAGTGAGAAATAATGCTCAGATTTATTGGCTAGTATGGGGGAGGTCATAGTATTTGCCCTGAATATAGAAAACATTGACAGACCTTCCCTTTTCCTTTCGAGAAATGAAGGAAAACCTTATCTTCCACAGTGAATACTGATCATAGAAAGCAAAGAGTCAGAGAGAGGATTGGTATTATTGAAAACCGGGATAATTGGCAAAACCGTGCTCATGTGTCCCACCATTCACTCTTTCAGAAATACTGCAGCTGTTTTTGATAGGCTGTAGGCGTTTAATCTGAAAAAGAACATACAGTTTAATGTTCTCAGTGACTAAAAGTACCATACATTGTGTTGAATTTGAAAAAAAGTTACAAATTCTGTCATTTGCTTGGTATTTGGTGTAGGCAAATAACGATGATGCTGGTACCATTGGAGCAAGTAATTTATTAATATTGAGATTTCTACTTACCTAGCCAATAATTGAATGTCACAATTATGTAGCTAGGTAAATTATTTCTCCACATTTACTCAAGAGGCAAAGCACAAGATGGAAGATTCTGGTTTTTTAACTTCTGTCCCACAAAATGTGCTTAAAAATATTTTATTTCCCTCATAACTTGTTTCCTATAAAAACTGGTGGACAGAAACAAAATTGCTCTCTTGTAATCAAGATTACTCTCTTGTAAAGGCTAGAAAGCTGGGTTTTATCACCTGGTTCTTCGTTGAATAGTGGTGATAGCCTCCTGCCATGTGCTTAATGCCTTAAAATTGTGTTGTTGCTGTTGAAGATAATTTCAGGTGGCAGTGTACAAACTTTCTCTCCCAGTGCCCACCTAGTTCTTTCAAATAAGATTTACCTGACAATAATTTTGTGCATTTAGCATTCTAAAATAAGATGCATGCACATGCTCTAAATTCTTACCATCCAACATTTTTGGAGGCAGGAGGACAGTCCACAGTCACTACCTGGGTCTCAGCACACAACCCATCCCTCTTTCTCTCCTTTCTAGTATCTTTCTGAACGTGATTGTTAAGAAAGCATTTTTTACTCCTTTTTTTCATAAACATGTCCATCTAAGTGCCCTTGCAAAGGAATCCCACATATGCTGGAATGAAGGGCTCATGGTCTTAGCTTCTCCAAATCAATTCCATCAGTAGTTTACAATGAATCTACTATAAATGGTTAACTTTCAAACCACTAAATGCATGTTGTCTTTCCTCTGAATTGACACTGTATGTTTTATATGCCTATTGCATGTCCTTAAAAATATTCTTTAGTGGAAATATAAAATAATTGCCAATCATTAATTAACCCTATAGTAGTGAGTACCTCCTCTGGGAAAGGAAATATGTATAGATATGTACTGGTTACCCCAAACACATATGGGCACCTTTGTTAAGGACCTCACAACAACAGAAAAGCAAGTCATGAAACGAATAGGTACAAATTGTGATAAATGCTGTGAAAGAAGTATATGACAGCAAATTGTGATTAGTATTTTGAGGGAAACTACATGGCTACTGAAAGAAATTCTGAAGAATAGTTAAGATTGATTTAAGAGTCAAGGAATCACTCTGAAGAAGGAAATTTAATCTAAGACCTAAGCAATGGCAGCAAACAAGGTAAAAAGAGTTCAAACTGGATGTGATAATCTGATTTGAAGACTGTGGAAGATGAATCCGTGTGGGTGGGTGTGTATGAGGGGAGGAAAATGGACAGGAAGGTTTATGAGATATTCAGTTAGGTCTATGTTGTAATATTTGAAGCACAAGATTGTGGAGGTTTGGATTAAGGTGTGGCAATAGACAAGTAGAAGGGTGGTTGGTTTGAATTATAACTTGAATATAGAATCCTTGATAGTTTACAATGGATTAGAAATATGGAAGGCTGAAAATCCAAGTTGATTTCAGTCTCTGGCTTAAATAAATATATGTATATGTTTACAGGTACTGTTGGCCAAAATGTAGAATCAGGCAGCCAGAGATGTTGTCAAGTAAGGAATATCCAGAGTTAAATCTTAAGCCTGAGATTCTCTGAGATTTCTGAGAGGAAAGATGAAAAAGAGATATGGGAAAGAATCCATGACTGAACCCTCTTACTGATGAATATGTATGATATGCGTGACGTGTCCTAAAATAGACTGAAAGAGAAATGTAAATACATTACTACTTGAAGAAAAATACCTCTAGCTATTTTCAAATGTAGCTTCTCCATTCATTAATTTTTGTTATGATTATTGGTTGGTAATGTTGTGAATATTTTTAGGTAATTGTACAGCATAGGTAATTATACATTATATTTTCTATCTTCTCATTTTGGAAAAGTATCTTTCCATTGCCTTTTCATATAAATTACAGGTTAGCAGAATTATAAAATCTGGAGTCCATACGGTTTCCCCTTATGATTTTGTGTATAATGTCCTATTAATTGCATGTATTTATACCAAAAAGAAATTTATAGATTAAATTGAATTGAATGCTTCTGCAGGCAATCTTTCCTACTTACAAATTTTGAAGAAATTTTCCTATAATAGTTTAAATAACCCTTTACTCATAGTATCTTGACATCAATTTCTGATCATTTCCTTCGTTTGGAATTATATGAACCTTCTTAATGTAAAATCTCTAATCTAATTTTATATCTAGGAAAATTTCTTTCATTCATTTCAGAACCATGTGTCCTATATTTATTGGCATATTTAACTCATATTTTAAACACTTGAGATGGTTTTCCATTATATTTTCGCTCTCATCTCTCTTTTAAATAAATGTTCCTATACTCTCAAAATAATCTCAAAATATTGTTCTACATTGCTAATGAGGGTTTCTATTTTAAAGTTTTTCAGTTTTTCTAATTGCAGTTTTATTTTAACTAATATGGCTTTTGTTTCATTGAATTTTTATTCAAGATATTCCTTTTAAAAGAATATATTTTACATTGGTATCTTTGAGAAATTTGCATCTGTTTCATGCTAGAAGGTTCAGAATTACTTTGAGCCCTGTAAGATGAAAATATTTTCTAATGAATACTTTTTCACTGCCCTAAAATTGTTATTTTCCTATTTGGTGAAACTTCATATACACATTGTTATCATGTGTGCATTTAGATTCTGACTCTGTATCCCCCATTCAGTTTCTCATTTTTTTCTAGAAAAGATCCTTCTTAATCTGGGACACAGCACTACTCCCTAGCTTCACCGTGTGTCACCCACTGATAGATGAACACCACAGTCAGGGATGTAAATTGGGCTCTAGAGTAAATTCTTTTTAGGACTTGGCTCCCCAAGTTCTAGAGATCAGAAAGGACTGGGGTGCAAATTTCTGCAGCAAAAGGGAGTTTGGTGTTTTCTGTCACATCTGAAGAGCTGAGATAGAAGAGAGTGTGAAACACACCCCATCTGATAAAAGCAAAAGGAAAAGTGGGTCATTGGTCAATATCTTGTGTTTGCTTCTGTTTCTGTTTATTTCCTATTGGAATAGACCTGTGCCTCCACCTTTCCGCATCTGCCTATGTCATCTTTGCTTAACCTTCAGTGGAATGGTGACCAATAACACATTAGCTGGGGGTCAGATTCACACCTCATCCTTTATTCTACATGATCTTAAGGAAAATGTTTAATGTCTCTTAGCCTCATTTTTCTCCTTTGCCGTAGAGAATAACTCTATCTCCATCCCAGACATAAGGAGATGTCTGAATGGAATATTTATATAAACTATTTAGTTCAGCAAACTCAATAAGTAAGTTTTTAATATCATTATTAACTGTAAAAACAATAATGGTTGTTATATCTAAACCCTACTCTAAAAAAGGCATCGTTTTAATTAATTACCAAAATGTCTGGTGTTACAGGTTCAGTTAAATCAGGGTTCCAAGGAGTAGTATTAATCCATATGTTAAGTGAAAATAATGTATGTTCTGTGATAAAAATTACATAGATAAAAATAATAATCCTCTGCATAGAAAGGCTAAAAAGAAATATACCATGGAAATTACTGAATAATGAGAATATAAATTATTTATCTTTTAACTAATTTTTGAAGTTCCTCAATTTTCTCTCATAATAATGTTGAACGTTAATGAGGTAAACATAAAGGAGAAGGTCCTGGAAGACTGACTCATTTTTCTTTATATGTATTTCAGAATATCGTGATATAACAGTGTATTTATACAAGTTGATTCTGTTGTTAGACAGGAATATAATTAACAGTGTTTATATTTAGTTATCCAGAAAATATCCATTCTTTATTTCATGAGGGCTTTAAACTTTTGCTGGAAGTAGATCTTAGAACTTAGAATGAAATTCAGATAATGGGAGCTGTCCGACAGACAGCCGGAGCGATCACAGGTTAGGCTCCAGGCTGACGACAGATCATGCAGGAACCCACAGGCAGAACAGGAACACAAACACAAAAGTAGGTGTGATGATGTTCTGCAGTGATTCAGACCATTTGGCCGATTCAGACACTCTTTGGGAAACTGCTCAGTTCTTCAAAACTTATTTGCATGGAGACAGTTACATAGTGTGTCTCAGCTGATTACATGCCACGCTCAGCACTCCAATATTGGTGAATAGCTGAATTTGGACATTATCAATAAAATTATTTAATGTAATGTCTGACATGTTTACTTTTCACTGGTATGGTAGGATAGATAGCAATAAATAATGGGGTATGTTTAGAGGACTTGAGTGAGAAATGTTTAGATTATTAGTACTGAATTCCATAGTTTGGAGAGTCAACCTCCCTTAATCACATTGATCATTTATCAAGAGGATGATCATGACATTTTGTAGATCTGGGAAAAGCCCAAAAACCTATTTCCCCAAGGACAAATAATATATGATAATGACATTTCCTTTTCCTATACTGCTGCTAGGAAGAACTGGGACTAGCAAATTAAGCGCATTGTGAGAGTCATGGAAAAGCTTGCAGTTCCTCATCTGCTATGCAGTGCCTCCACACTTTCCATCTGATAGAAGGTATACATTAATGAGACAACCAAGAATTCACATATCTGTACTTTGTTTTGATTTTATTTCATTTATTTGTTTTGGCTTAATTTTAATTTCATTTTGATTTTATTTATGGAAGAATCAAATGTGTAAGCTGGAAGGGAGTTTAAAGATAATGGTATACCATTCTCATTCCTCCTGTTTATGAAAAAGTGGCCCAAGAGGAAATTATTTACTAAGACAGAGTATAATTAACTTCTTGATGGTAGGATTGCTCAGGTTGTCTGGGTGCCAGTCAATGACTATCCTGTTTCTCATAAGCTAAGGGTTTGATGTGTATGCGTATGCATAGGTGAGTGTCTTTTGGTATACATAGAGTACTTTTTTCCCATTTTTTCAAATACATTGGTATTCTGATTGGTTTCAGTAGTATAAAGTTCCATTCTGCTCTGTTTCAGAATGGCGTCATTTAAATTTTATTGCTACCAAACAAAAACTAATAGTTCTTCCACCTAATGACATCTCTTTCCATAACTATACCTAGAATAACTTTCCATGGCATGTAGTCATATAGTTTATACAGGTGAATTTATCTAAAAGATATTCAAAGTATGTATAGATTAATATACTGATAGCTAATTATTTGTGAATATAAAACTGGGGGCCTAAGACAAGTGGATCACATATTCAAAAGAATACAAATTCTTATAGTTGGAGAAATCCTAAAAAGCCCAACTCCCTCTGAGACCACAAGGGTTGCACAGCATGTAACAACTACCTCTAAATCATAATCCATTCTGCCTGCCTGCCTATACATTTTATTTCCTACTGTAGATGACCTTTTATACTGCTGGAGTATGCAATAAAGGAAATGAGAACAAATTCCACAAATAGTCATATAAAATTAGGGCTGGGAGTGAGCTTAATGTATTCTTGTATTTATTCAACACAAATTTATTGAATATATCATATATCAGGCTCACTTGAGAGCTCTTGGGACACAAAGATAAAAAACATGATCCCTAATCTAGAAGTGATAACAGTTATTTGAATACACACATATGTAAACAGGTTTTTAAAGCAAAGTTGGTTAAGTGTTCTAAAAACATGTGGACAAAGCTTTTAGAGACTACAGATAAAGGAATAGTCAAATGTAGGCATCACACACAGAAGAGGAAAATTTTAACTGAATCTTCGAAAGACTTCATTCAGATGATAGAAGATGATGCCACAGAGAAAACGAGTAAGGTAATTTTAGGAAAAAGGAAAACCTTGAAAGAGTATGACACATATGAGAAATAATTAGAAAGGGGATGAAGCTAGAACCTCCATGAATAAATGTTACTAGACCCTCCTAGAGTCAGTTGGCATGATAGTGACATAATTTGGGACAGATTGTCTACAGCCCCACGTACCAGTGTAAAGAGTTTTAGAATACTTAACAAAAGCTTTTATTAACAGATAAACGATAGGGTAACTCTTCCTAGGTTTATTTATTCTAAACTCTTAGTTTAAATGTTTCCAATGGCCCATAGTAGAATTATGAAAACTTCTCATAGGAGTGAGACCTTAGTCCTGTCCACTGCTCCCTGTGGATTTCTTTCTCTTTCCCATGAAATGGCTCCTTCATATGTTAGACTGTATCTACTGTGTCCATGAGATGGCTCTTCCCATATGATGAAGGAGCATTTCTCGGTTTGGGTATTTCCTTGGCTTACTCAGCTATTCTGGTTCAAAGATACCCTACTCAGACTTCTAGTACTTTGATGATTATATACTGCCAGCCAACTCAGTAAATTCCATCTTAATCTCCTCCCTTGTCAGAAAATATCCCACTCCTCAGTCCCCATCTGATTTCAACACCTTATGTCATCTGTAATCCATTGCTGACAGGCGAGAGGCTTCAAAATAGAAAAAAATAAATTAATCATAGTTTCTTTCTTACCGTGTTCTTTCCTCAGCGTAACAGCCTATGGTGTGCCTAACGTAGGTTACTGATATAAAAATGGTGGACAAATAAACCAAGATCACAAATATAAAATACTGATGCATGATCCCTCCTAAAATTTCTTCTTTTTTAAATTCATTTTATTATCATTAATCTACAATTACATGAAGAACATTATAGTTACTAGACTCCCCCTTCACCAAGTCCCCCCCAACAAACCCCATTAGAGTCACTGTCCATCAGCATAGTAAGATGCTGTAGACTCACTACTTGTCTTCTCTGTGTTGCACATCCCTCCCTATGCCCCCCCACATTATACATGTTAATTGTAAGGCCCCCTTTCTTTTTCCCTGCCCTTATCCCTCCCTTCCCACCCCTCCTGCCTAGTCCCTTTCCCTTTGGTAACTGTTAGTCAATTCTTGCATTCCGTGATTCTGCTGCTGTTTTGTTCCTTCAGTTTTTCTTTGTTCTTATGCTCCACATATGAGTGAAATCATTTGGTACTTGTCTTTCTCCACCTGGCTTATTTCACTGAGCATAATATCCTCTAGCTCCATCCATGTTGTTGCAAATGGTAGGATTTGTTTTCTCCTTATGACTGAATAATATTCCATTGTGTATATGTACCACATCTTCTTTATCCATTCATCTATTGATGGACACTTAGGTTGCTTCCATTTCTTGGCTATTGTAAACAGTGTTGCGATAAACATAGGGGTGCATCTGTCTTTCTCAAACTGGGCTGTTGCATTCTTAGGATAAATTCCTAGAAGTGGAATTCCTGGGTCAAATGGTATTTCTATTTTGAACTTTTTGAGGAACCTCCATACTGCTTTCCACAATGGTTGATCTAATTTGCATTCCCACCAGCAGTGTAGGAGGGTTCCCCTTTCTCCACAACCTCGCCAACATTTGTTGTTGTTTGTCTTTTGGACAGTGGCGCTCCTTACTGGTGTGAGGTGATACCTCATTGTGGTTTTAATTTGCATTTCTCTGATGACAAGTGATGTGGAGCATCTTTTCATGTGTCTGTTGGCCATCTGAATTTCTTCTTTGGAGAACTGTCTATTCAGCTCCTCTGCCCATTTTTTAATTGGATTATTTGCTTTTTGTTTGTTGAGGTGTGTGAGCTCTTTATACATTTTGGATGTCAAGCCTTTATTGGATCTGTCATTTATGAATATATTCTCCCATACTGTAGGGTACCTTTTTGCTTTATTGATGGTGTCCTTTTCTGTACAGAAACTTTTCAGCTTGATATAGTCCCACTTGTTCATTTTTGCTTTTGTTTCCCTTGCCCGGGGATATATGTTCATGAAGAAGTCACTCATGTTTACGTCCAGGAGACTTTTGCCTATGTTTTTTTCTAAGAGTTTTATGGTTTCATGACTTACAGTCAGGTCTTTGATCCATTTCGAATTTACTTTTGTGTATGGGGTTAGACAGTGATCAAGTTTCATTCTCTTACATGTAGCTGTCCAGTTTTGCCAGCACCATCTGTTGAAGAGACTGTCATTTCCCCATTGTATGTCCATGGCTCCTTTATCATACATTAATTGACCATATATGTTTGGGTTAATATCAGGGGTCTCTGTTATGTTCCACTGGTCTGTGGCTCTGTTCTTGTACCAGTAACAAACTCTCTTGATTATTGTGGCTTTGTAGTAGAGCTTGAAGTTGGGGAGCAAGATCCCTGCCATTATATTATTCTTTCTCAGGATTGTTTTGGCTATTTGGAGTCTTTGGTGTTTCCATATGAATATTTGAACCATTTGTTCTAGTTTGTTGAAGAATGTTCTTGGTAATTTGATAGGGATTGCATCAAATCTGTATATTGCTTTGGGCAGGATGGCCATTTTGACGATATTAATTCTTCCTAGCCAGGAGCATGGGATGAGTTTCCATTTATTAGTGTCCTCTTTAATTTCTCTTAAGAGTGTCTTATAGTTTTCAGGGTATAGGTCTTTCACTTCCTTGGTAAGGTTTATTCCTAGGTATTTTATTCTTTTTGATGCAATTGTGAATGGAATTGTTTTTTTGATTTCTCTTTCTATTGGTTCATTGTTAGTGTATAGGAAAGCCACAGATTTCTGTGTGTTAATTTTGTATCCTGAAAATTTGCTGTATTCTGATATTAGTTCTAATAGTTTTGGAGTGGAGTCTTTAGGGTTTTTTATGTACAATATCATGTCATCTGCAAATAGTGACAGTTTAACTTCTTCTTTACCAATTTGGATTCCTTGTATTTCTTTGTTTTGTCTAATTTCCATGGCTAGGTCCTCCAGTACTATGTTGAATAACAGTGGAGAGAGTGGGCATCCCTGTCTTGTTCACGATCTCAGAGGAAAAGCCTTCAGCTTTTCACTGTTCAGTATGATGTTGGCTGTGGGTTTATCATATATGGCCTTTATTATGTTGAGGTACCTGCCCTCTATACCCATTTTGCTGATAGTTTTTATCATGAATGGATGTTGAATTGTGTCAAATGATTTTTCAGCATCTATGGAGATGATCATGTGGGTTTTGTCCTTCTTTTTTGTTGATGTGGTGGATGATGTTGATGGATTTTCGAATGCTGTACCATCCTTGCATCCCTGGGATGAATCCCACTTGGTCATGGTGTACGATCCTTTTGATATACTTCTGAATTCAGTTTGCTAATATTTTGTTGAGTGTTTTTGCATCTACTTTCATCAGGGATATTGGTCTGTAATTTTCTTTTTTGGTGGGGTCTTTGCCTGCTTTTGGTATTAGGGTGATGTTGGCTTCATAGAATGAATTGGGAGTATTCCCTCCTCTTCTATTTTTTGGAAAACTTTAAGGAGAATGGGTATTATATCTTCTCTGTATGTCTGACAAAATTCCCAGGTAAATGCTTCTAGCCTGGTTTTTTTTTTTCTTGGGTAGTATTTTGATTACTGCTTCAATTTCTTTGCTGGTAATTGGTTTATTTAGATTTTGTGTTTCTTCCCTGGTCAGTCTTATTTTTCTAGGAAGTTGTCCATTTCTTCAAGGTTTTCCACTTCTTAGCATATAGGTTTTCATAGTAGTTTCTAATAATTCTTTGTATTTCTGTTGGGTCCGTCACGATATTTCCTTTCTCATTTCCGATTCTCTTTTTCTCTTAATAAGTCTGGCTAGAGGCTTATCTATTTTGTTGATTTTCTCAAAGAACCAGCTCTTGGTTTCATTGATTTTTTTCTATTGTTTTATTCTTCTCAATTTTGTTTATTTCTTCTCTGATTTTTATTATGTCCCTCCTTCTCTGGACTTTAGGCCTCATTTGTTCTTCTTTTTCCAATTTCAATAATTGTGATGTTAGACTATTCATTTGGGTTTGGTCTTCCTTCATTAAATATGCCTAGATTTCTATATACTTTCCTCTTAAGACTGCTTTTGCAGCATCCCATAGAAGTTGGAGCTTTGTGTTGTTGTTGTCATTTATTTCCATATATTGCTGGATCTCCATTTTAATTTGGTCATTGATCCATTGATTATTTAGGAGTGTGTTGTTAAGCCTCCATGTGTTTGTGACCCTTTTTGTTTCCTTTGTACAGTTTATTTCTAGTTCTATACCTTTGTGTTCTGAAAAGTTGGTTAGTAGGATTTCAATCTTTTGGAATTTACTGAGGCTCTTTTTGTGGCCTAGTATGTGGTCTATTCTGGAGAATGTTTGATGTGCATTTGAGAAGAATGTGTATTCTGTTTCTTTTGGATGTAGAGTTCTATAGATGTCTATTAGGTCCATCTGTTCTAGCATGCTGTTCAGTGCCTCTGTTTCCTTACTAATTTTCTGTCTGGTGGATCTGTCCTTTGGAGTGAATGGTGTGTAGAAGCCTCCTAAAATGAATGCATTGCATTCTATTTATTCCTTAATTCTGTTAGTATTTGTTTCACATATGCTGGTGCTCCTGTGTTGGGTGCATATATATTTATAATGGTTATATCCTCTTGTTGGACTGAGCCCTTTATCATTATGTAATGTCTTTCTTTATCTCTTGTTACTTTCTTTGTTTTGAAGACTATTTTGTCTGATACTAGTACGCCACACCTGCTTTTTTTCTCCCTACTGTTTGCATGAAATATCTTTTTCCATCCCTTGACTTTAAGTCTGTACATGTCTTTGGGTTTAAGGTGAGTCTCTTATAAGCAGCATATAGATGGGTCTTGTTTTTTATCCATTCAGTTATTCTTGATTCTGTGTCTTTTGATTGGTGCATTCATTCCATTTTCATTTAGAGTGATTATCGATAGGAATGTACTTATTGCCATTTCAGGCTTTAGATTCGTGGTTTCCAAAGAATCCAGGTTACTTTCCTTACTATCTAAGAGTCTGACTTAACTCACTTAGTATGCTGTTACAAACACAATCTAAATGTTCTTTTCTATTTCTCCTCCTTTTTCTTCCTTCTTCATTCTTTATGTATTAGGTATCAGATTCTATACATTTTCTCTATCCCGTGATTGGCTTTGGGGATAGTCAATTTAATTTTGCATTTCCTTTGTAATTAGCTGTTCTTCTTTCTTTACTGTGGTTTTATTACCTCTGGTGACAGCTATTCAACCTTAGGAGCACTTCCATCTATAGCAGTCCCTCCAAAATAGACTGCAGAGATGGTTTGTGGGAGGTAAACTCTCTCAGATTTTGCTAATCTGGAAATTGTTTAATCCCTCCTTCAAATTTAAATGATAATCTTACTGGATAAAGTAATCTTGGTTCCAGGCCCTTCTGCTTCATGGCATTAAATACACATGCCACTCCCTTCTGGCCTGTAAGGTTTCTGCTGAGAAATCTGATGTTAGCCTGATGAGATTTCCTTTTTATGTGATCTTATTTCTGCCTCTGGCTGCTTTTAACAGTCTGTCGTTATCCTTGATATTTCCCATTTTAATTACTATGTGTCTTGGTGTTTTCTTCCTTGGGTCCCTTGTGTTGGGAGATCTGTGGATCTCCATGGCCTGAGAAACTATCTCTTTCCCCAGATTGGGGTACTTTTCAGCAACTAATCCTTCCCAAAGACACTTTCTATCCCTTTCTCTCTCTCTCTCCTTCTTCTGGTGTCCCTATAATGCGAATATTGTTCTCTCTCTCTTCTTCTTCTGGTATCCCTATAATGCGAATATTGTTCCACTTGGAATGGTCACACAGTTCTCTCAATATTCTTTCATTCTTAGAGATCCTTTCTTCTCTCTGTGCTTCAGCTTCTTTGTATTCCTCTTCTCTAGTTTCTATTTCATTTATTGTCTCCTCCACTGTCTCCAACCTGCTTTAAATACCCTCCATCGTGCTCTTCAATGATTGGATCTCCAACCTGAATTCATTCCTGAGTTCTTGGATGTCTTTCCATACCTCCATTAGAATGTTGATTTTTATTTTGAACTCCCTTTCAGGAAGAGTCATAGGGTCCATATCATTTAAAGCTTTCTCAGGAGTTGTATTAACAATTTTACTCTGGTCAAGTTTCCTTTGGCATTTCATGTTTGTATATGGCGCCCTCTAGTGTCCAGAAGCTCTATTCTGGAGCTGCTGAGCCCCTGAAGCAATGTCAGGGGTCGCAGGGGAGCGGTACTGGAGGTAGGAAAGAGCTGTTCCTCGCCTCCTGGCTGCTGTGCCTGTGTCCACTCCCTGAGCCTGTGGGCCGGTCACACAGGTATAAGTTTTTGTCCCAGAGAAGCCAGATATGGATCCCTGCTTTCCACAAGCAGCTGGAATCCCAGTCTCCCCAGGAAATCTGCCTGTATTAACTTTCCAACCCGGTAGTCATGAGAGTCTCATGAAAGCACCATGAAATGTAGGTTTGTGCTCCCAGAGCAGATTTCCAGAGCTAGGTATTCACCAGTCCCAAGCCTTCTGCTCCCTCCCTGCTCCATTTCTCTTCCTCCCATGGTTGAGCTGGGGTGGGGGAAGGGCCCGGGTTCCGCAGAGCCACAGCTCTGGTACGTTACCCGGTTCTCTGAGGTCTGCTCTTTTCTCCAGTTGTGTGCAGTCTGACGCCGTCCTCTTTCCTGTTGCTCTCTCAGGATTAGTTGCGCCAACTACATTTTCTAGTTGTATCCAGTTTTAGTAGGAAGCCTCTGTCTCTTCTCTCACTCTGCCATCTTTAATCCATCTGCCCTAAAATTTCTTTTTTTATGCAGCTATGTTCATTTTGGTTGATCTGGCAATAAAGACTTTGAAGTCACAATGCTTCTTAGAAAATGTACCTTATTCATTTTGACACATCAGGCTTATTTGGATGATGGCCCATAAAGCCAAATCATCTGGATATTTATAACAATAGATTCAATAGGGTCTCCACATGTAGAAGTTGCCTTTTGCTTGGGTCTAGATATATATAAGAACCATATTTTTACTTGGGCATTAGTAAAATTCCAATTTCAACAGCAAGAAATAATTTAGGCATCATGTGATTTCTCCTTAATGGTTTATTTAAGAGCTTACACTAATGTTGACACTGTATCTGAGGAAACCCTTCATGAGAAGTTGTTTTGTATGTGTAGCAACAACTTTTGAAACCTATGTGTGGCAGGGAAAGGCTGTCATTTTTCTAAATAGTTAAGATATAAATGAAACACATGAAAAGTCAGTCATACAGTTGTTCTAGACATTACCTCTTCTTAATTCTACATGTTACTATTTCCCATTTCATCACCCCATTAATTCAAGTCTGCTAATAAAGACATTCGTTTTACTATTTCTGCTCTCAGCTAATCATTCTGGATACAGTACTTTCACAGTTAGGATTTCACTTCATATTAACTCACTTTAAAACATGCTCTCCAGGCATGCTTTGCAACTAAATGTGGTGACAGCCTTACCAAAAATGCTATGAATCCCTAGGAGGTGAGAGAAGTTAGATTTGAAATGTCAGTTCTTGTTTTCCTTGTTACCTCCATTCCTCCCCAGCTGAATAACTACTTTCCATTTTCCATAGAATTCTTCTCATCAAAATCTCCTCTTCCAACTCCGCAAGCTAACACATGTATCGTAGGTTAGACCTTACTTGAACAATATTTCATTTCTCTACCAAAATACAGTGCTAGAAAGACTATATCTGAGCTCTAGTGCAACTCATGGCCAGTTTCTCCAGATAATACCAATAAATGCAGCGTAAGTTCTTGGGCCATGTTCTAAAGGATTCTCAGAATGTGCATTCCTTTATTTTTTGTTTTTGATCATTGACTTATAGTTGATATAAAATATTTTATTGGTTTCAAGTGCACAACATAGTGATTCAACAGTTATATATGTTATTAAAACCTCACGCCAACTAATGTAGTTACTATCTGTCTACATAGAAAGAAGTTAGAGAACTATTGGCTATATTCTCCATGCTGTACTTTCATCCTGATGACTAATTCATATTATGAATGAAATTTTGTGTCTCTTTATCCCCTTCACCAATTTCACTCACCCACCCCAGCCCCTCCTTTGTGGTAACCACCAGTCACTTCTCAGTGTCTATGAGTCACTGCTCTTTTGTTCCTTTCACTTTGTTTGTTTTTAGATTCCACATATACGTGAAATCATATGGTATTTGTATTTCTCTGCCTGGCTTATTTTACTTAGCACAATACCTTCTAGGTCCATCTATGTTGTTGCAAATGGCAGGATTTCCTTTCTTATGATGGAATAATATGCCATTTTGCATATGTACCACATGTTTATCCATTCATCTGTTGATGGACATTTTGGTTGCTTCCATATGTTGGCTATTGTAAATAATGTGGCAGTAAGCATAGGAGTGCATACACTTTTTAAATCAGTGATTTTGTTTTCTCTGGGTAAATTTCCAGAAGTGAAACTGTATGGTATTTCTAATTTTTTGAGGAACCTCCCTACTTCTTTCTACAGTGGTTACATCAATTTACATTCCCACCAACAGTGTAGGAGGGCTCCCTTTTTTTCACTTCTTCATGAGCACTTTCTATTTCTTGTCTTTTTCATAATGGCCATTCAGACTGGTGTGAGATGATACCTCATTGTGGTTTTGATTGTCGTTTCCCTGATGATTAATGATATGGGACATCTTTTCATGTACCTGTTGTCCATTTGCATGTCTTCCTTGGAAAAATGTGTATTAAGGTCCTTTGCTCATTGTTTAATTGGGCTGTTTATTTATTTATTTATTTATTTATTTATTTATTGGTGTTGAGTCATTGAGTTCTTTAAAATTTTGGATATTAGCACCTTATAATTTGCAAATATATTCTCCCATACAGAAGGTTGCTCTATTGTGTTGCTAATGGTGTCCTTTGCTCTACAGAGACTTTTCAGGTTGATGTAGCCCCACTTGTTTATTTTTGCTTTTGTTTCCCTTGCTCTAGGAGACATATCCAGAAAAAACTCCTCATGTTTTATGTTTGAGAAATATTTGCCTATGTTTTGTTCTAAGAGTTTTATGGTTTTATGTCTTAGATTTAGGTCCATTTTGAGTTTACTTTGTGCATGGTATAAGGTAGTAATCCAGTTTCAGGATGTACATTCCTTTAGAGTTATCTGTTTTCTTCCTATGCTATCTAAATTTTGCTATTAAAATTTATAGTTTATATTACTAAACCTCTTGAAGAGTCTTCAATTTAAATCAGAAGCCTCTGTAAAGAAAGCTTGGGTTAAGCACCTTAATGGGCATTTTTAATAAGGTTTCAAAGAAAATATTTTGCTCCAAAAGGTGCACTTGTATGGATATGAAGAGTTTAGTCAGTCTGAGAAGGGACATACCCAATGCTACTGGAGCTGCTTCACTCTGTTTACCAAATTTGGGATATTAAATTGAAAAAATTATGTATATGTGATTAAATAAGTGACTTTGATGTTTTCAGAGAATGATATTTGTGTAAGTTTAAAAATGTTGTTACCAGATGCATGGCAGGACAATACCTCATGTCAAACATTGTTGGTTGTTTTCATTTTAGACATCTTCATGGTTAAATTATGACCTGCTCTTAGGACCAAAAACTTAGAAACTTAAAAAGAGTATAAAGGATGAAATTAGAATCTGTAACATAATTCAAAGGGTCAGATCATAGCACATGAATCACTCTTGAATATTCTATTTGATTTTCGTATATCCAGGTCATTTTATACCACATCTTATACCACAGACCATCCAGGTCTAGTGATGTACCTGCAGCCCAGGTAAATGAAATTTTAACTGTTAGGACTAAAACATCCATCATTTCAGATGACATTTCTCAAAGCTTTTTCTTTACAAACGGTGTTTTCTAGTAATTGTTAAAAGCAGAGAAAAAATTATAGGGGATTGTCAAGGCAATTCATGCAACTGGTGGGGAGGAGGTTGAAATCAAATGTTAGTTTGAGACAATTTCTGCCCATTAGAAGTTCATAATCAACTTCAACAGGGATACACATAAAAGAGTCACCATAGTATAATAGGGAAAAAAATGAAATCACTCAACAAAACTGAGGGACTTTATTCAACACTTTGAAGTACAGTGTCAACATCTGTAAGTACAATGTTAACACCCATCTTGAGGACTTTCATGAAAATCAAATAAGTTCCCTGCAAAGTAACTGACTCTAAATGATGTACTATAAAAGTGTCAGGGATGTCTCTAGGCAACGCATACCATGATGGCAGTTTTAATAGAAGTTCCACATTGTACCAGTATAGAAACACATGGGAGACCTTGAATGGCTTCTTTGGTGCAGTCTTTCAGAGAAGATTTGAATAATAGTCAAAACCAACTTCTTTGTTGTAACTTCATCTAGCCTAGTATTTCCCAAAGTGAGTTTTGTGGAACACTACTCTTCCAGTTTCTATTTATAGACATTCTGATTCAAGGTTTCTTTGAACTCAGAAGTTTGGATAGCATTAATAAATGACACAAAATGGGTATCTTTACAGCAGGTCTTGTCTGAGGCTTTCACTTACACGTAAGTACTATGAATATATGAGTGGTGGTGGGAAAGAAGAGTGGAAGAGAGTGCCTACAGGTTACCAAAACGCATTTTACCATTTAAAAAATACTGTTTCCTAAAGGAAAGCCCTAGTAAAATAGCATTCTACAACATATTTTTGCAGTTTGGGAAATGCTAGTCTACACTTTTGCTGCTGGAAATTATGCTATGTAGCAGATGACTGTGTATTTTTTACTATGCTCAAAGTTGGTATACTAGTATACAGCATGTAAGTCAGAGCTTTAAAATATTGCATTAAGCTATTTAAATCCTTACTAAAATCCCTCTTGCCAGTAAGAAATAGAACATTAACCTCAGGGTGGGTACGAACTCTGTTTGAGAGGCAGCAAAAGGGGAATTAACCCTACAGAAGCAAAGAATGGCATTAAAACTATTCCTTCCAAGCTCAATATCAGAACATGGGTCAAGGATCAGTCCTTGCTATGGGTATGGGGCCATGGGGTGTGGTGGAGTGGGTGGCAAGTGGTGGCTCATGTGCCGCATATTGCCAACAAAGATCTTTCCAAAGGAACCATGTAGGCATCTGCATGACTCAAGTAGTACTGATACATTTTTCCTTAAGTAGATATTTCATTTAATTAATTCATCCAGCTATATGTTATACAAATATTGTTTTCACTTCTCTGTGCCAGTGAGTGCTGAAAAACACTTAAAGATGTTTCCTAAGTGTTCTCACCCTCTTTTAACTTACATGTTTCCCATGCTATCTTGGAAAGCACCAGTGTTTTTCTTAAAGAAAATGAATCAGCATGGTATTTAGGTTGTTTTAATTTTTAAGTTATTGTCATTGTTTATTAATTTCTGCACACATGCACACTGAAATAGGCAAACAAATGAATTTTTATAAACACGATCACAGTGAAGAGAATATATCCCAGGGTCAGGAATGTGTGTTTAATATAGATATATATAATTTTTATTCTTTTCCACGTTATTATGATGAAAATAGTAGAACAATAAACGTTTAAAAAAGAGGAAAAAACCTCTAAGAACATTTTAAGAGGTCACAAGAATAAAGACATGCAAAAGGGAGACAATCCTTTTTTAAGATACAAAGGGAAATTTTTTGAAGATGTATCAATATCAAGCTAGATTGCCTTGTTTTGAGTCTTTCTTCTCTATGATTTTGAGTCTTTCTTCTCTTTTATACAGCAACTAAGTGGTCACTCAATGCAATTAATTGGTAAAAAATAATACTAATAATAATTTGAACCAGCAATCTAATTCAATCATCTGATGCTGTGCATATCATTCATTGAGTAATTATTTTACTCTATTTTCCAAGGAATGAAGTAATAGACTATTAATTTTGATACTATGATGTTGCTTATGTGTGTATCCTTTGATTTTTTTTTCATTTATTTATCTTACAAACGGACACTCAGTGGCAGGTACTATACCAAGTGCCAGATACAAAAAAAGGTAGAGCAAAGTACTTGCCTGTAAATATTGCCAAGCACAAAGGGGGAAATACTGCTTTGACATATATACCTTATGTGCCTTCTCAGATTCCAACCACTTCCCATTTTTCTTGTTCTGTTGGTACCCACCTTCACCAAGTTGACCCTCCTCTTTCAGATTTGCAGGAAACAACACATCATCGGAGTGTGGGACCCCACTTTAGAATATTCACCAAAGACTCAAATGATTCAATGCAGAAATAAGAGGTGGTATCTCCCCGTGTGGTTGAGAAAAAGAGGCAGGAAGGATCCAGGTAGATAAATCTCCTCTGCCATAGAGGACCACCCCAAGTAGTGCGCCTTTCAACCCACCCTAAGTCCCACACGTTGATACTGTATCTCATTACTGTATCTCATCACTGCTCAATTTGGAGAGGTAGCCATTACAGGAAGGAATTACCTTGCATGTATCACATCTTGTGTTGTTCCATATCCCTTTTTCCCGTCACTTTCTTCCATCTGGTCTTGTACATTTCACGTAATGACACATTAATCTTTCTGTTCTACTTGATTTCTAGTGAGTCTGGGTTAATACACAAACATGAGAATAAGGGGATCTAATAAGGGGATAAATAACTTAACTATTGTAAAAAATGGTAAGATAAGTATTAATAAGTGGGAAAATTAAATAGTAACAAGATTATCACTTATTGGATATCTCTTATGTGCTGAATACTTTAAATCTAAGGTTTGTGGTATTTTAAATACCTGCCAGAAAAGGTATTGTTTAGGTTAGGTATTTTATGAAAATATAGATGAGATAAATAAACCTGACAAGGTCACGTAGTTAATACTGGTAGAATAAGAAAACATTGGGGGTGGGGGATTGTGAACACAGTTAGTGTTCTTCGGGTCCTATATTTAAGAGGTCAGGGAAAGCTTCTATAAAGATACAGCTTTGGCATATGGCCAAAGAGTTTATAAGAAATAAAAAGACCTTTCAATCTGAGGGAATAATAGGAACAAAGGGACACATATTTTGTATCACAACCTACGTGCCCAAATCATAAGGCTCAAGCTTTTCCTGTTTACAATTCCACTTGCAACTTGTGTATTTCTACTGACCACTTCACTGCAAGCAACACGCTTCAGAGAAAAGAAAACACTGGTCTAACTTAAGCAGTAGACCTCATCTTGCCAATAAAGAATGGCTTACTACCACCTTCTGATTTCTTAAACTTTTGTTGGATTTCTTTTAAATTTTCCTAGTAATACACAAATATTTACAAAAATGTAACCCAGAGAGGTTACATAACCTTTAAAATAATCAAGTTTCCCTCTAGTAAATCTAGTAAATCGAGATGTACTCTGAAACTCTGCAACATGGACACTGACCTGACTGACCAGGGATAAGAGAGAGTATGTGGTTCTGGGAATGCCAGGGTCTCTGCTGGGAAGGGAAGACATTTACAGGCTGATGAATGATCTGTAGATTGCTGAGCCGGGAATGTCAGAATTGTCAATGCTTGAATAAATAAATAAATGAATAAATAACGAGAGTCAGAGGCAATGATTCAGAAAAAAATGGAACTAGGGAGAATGAAGTAGGACAAGTATGGAATTAAACTGAAGGGAAATGAATTTAAAAAGAGAACAAGAAATCCCTAACAAAACCATTCTTTGCTTAAAAGTATACTGACTGTGTTCATTTTTATTTATTTTGACTTATTTTTGCAATAAGAGAACATCTGTCTTTTGAAAAGTGTCTCCTATCATGGAATGACATAGAAAAGTACCCTGCTTTCTCTCTTTTGGTGTATTTTATTTCAACATCATTATCTTAGTGGACCTTGTTGATATGCAAATCCATCTATAAAGCATAATAACAGTTTATTAGAATCCAACATATGGGCTTGTATTATTTTTATTATATAAAGTATAATTACCTATGCCCTCTCAAAGCTCCATGGAAGGTAAGCTGTGATCCCTGTGTGACTGTGGTGGGGTAGGAGAAGTCTATTGAGGCCAGACAGAAGTTCACAGATGGAGAAGTTTCTGGAGGGAAGACAGATCTACTTAGTCAGCCAGCTGCACAGATTGTAAAGTGTCTGGGAGTAGAATAACTGGACTTAGGGAGGTTGCATCAAGCTATTTTTGGCACAAAACTTTGCATAAAAAATAGACGTTAAAGGAGGAAAGGATGAAAGGAAGAAGAAGAAAGTATAAAACCCTTCATGCTATTGCTTCCAGTAATTCTGTAAGTCTTACATATTAAGTCGGTGACTTTGGACAAGACTCCAACACTCATTATCTCTCATTTTCTTACCTGGAAAATGGAAATGTATTATTTTATATACATTATAGCAGAGTACTGGAATAGTTGATTCTCAATTCTACAACTCTCGGAAAGCTATTAGAGAGAGCATAATATATTTGAAAATCAGAGAATGAATTTGAAATAAGGCAGATGTGGGTGTGATCTTGTTTCTGACTCTCTGGTTCAATCAACCAGGAAAAGTTATTTAGATGTGTTGGGATATTTTGATTATTTTAAGAATTGACACAACTGCTATAGAAGATGAGAGATTAGATATAATAAGAAAGCCGGAGCTTAGAGTCACTATTTGAGAATGCTTTTTAAAAATAATAATAAATAAATAAAATTTCAATAAATTTTTCAATAAATAAAACTTATTTTATTTTTATACTTTCAGACACTGATTTTCTTAAATTTTATCTTTCTAGAACCTTCAGTTTGACAAGTGATCTCATAGTTTTTCTGGCCTTCTCTTCTACTTTTTTGTCTGGATTTAAGTAGTTTTAATTTTCTCCTATTATACTGGAAATTCAAATGAATAAACTTGCAATAGAATCTCTTTTTTAACAAGATATAATCTAACTATTATATAACAATGTGGCAGAATTACCAATCATGCATTGCCTTTCTGGTTAATTCTAAACCCATGCTGCCTTGCCCACATGTTTCTGGCATATAGAATATTCTGATTTCTGCCACAAAGCAATTCCCAGCAGGCTTACAAAGGCAAGATAGGAACACCAGGAAATGTTATGAGCCATAGTTACTGATCCATGATTCTTACTACATTTTGGACCATTCCCTTTCTGTTACTACAATAACTAATGTTAGTTATTGCATTTGCATAATCTCATCCCTGAAGTTCTAAATAATTGTACCTATATCCAGACTTTTATAGCTGTCTGTGATCCCCTTAACTTTCAGCCACCCTAATTCTCTATGATTAAATCTAGTTTTTTATGGTGACAAATGATAAACATAGGCTGGTATTGTAAGGAGACTTAATCATTGATACTCTTGGTAATTTAGGGGAAGTCTTGGGGAATTAATCCGCGAGGAAATGAAGAGTAGTGAAAAATCTACAGAGGAATGGACAAAATCAAATTCACATTTTAGCTCTTGGAAACATGAAAAAGATCAATTGATTGTGTGAGGGGAGGGGAGGTTTCTGAGAGAAGCATATACCAGCTATACAACTTTTGTACTGCTACAATGAAGAATTAATAGAACGCTATGTTGAAGTAGTGACAATGGAAATAAACAAGACTAAACAAGACACATTAAAGTGATAGGATCGATGTGAATTGGAGTTGAATTAAATATCAGATGTGAGGGAGAAAAATAAGCTAAGAATAGTCCCTAGGTTTCTGGATTGAGATAGTCAGCCAACAGGAAAAAGTACAGAATTGAACAAAATACAAATTCAGTTTAATATGTAAAGAATGTGATATTTCTATGAGCAATACTTAAAAAGTTGACAGCATTGTAAAAACCATGAGTAGAAAGCATTTCAGGAAGGAAAAGTTAATAGATTCATAGAGTTTATATATCTAAGACATTACAGGGAGGTCAGTAGGGTGAGAACTGAACATTCCTTACTACATTTCTGTTCATATCCACATTTACCCTTCTTTGAACATTAAGTTTAATAACTTGTTCCTGGATCACAGGAACTATTTTCACAAATCAGCTACTTTCCCAATAATATAAGCAGCAACAGATTGTAAATTTTATATTAATTTCTATTTTAATGGCTGGTGAAGAAAGAAGAAACTGATCTACCAGTTTCATCTTCCAGCTCAAAATTCATGTATATATTTGAGTTCAATTTATTCATTCAATTACAAAATTAGTAATAAAGTAATAGCAACTCCATGATGAGTGTATATTCAGGTCTTGGATGATATTCTTCAATCCCTAGAAGGCACAGTGTCCCATGTGTCCTCTAATGTCAAATCCGACTGGTACCCTTGCTCTAGTCTTTGTTTCTCAACAGACTTGATTGGTTCAACATACTACACTGTTCCATCCTAAATCCATCTACTCCCTGGAGTCACGTTGTAAGTGAAGTGAAGCTTAGCATCCCACCAATACCAAATGTGTCTTCAGAGGATAACTGGAAAATTTTTTTTTTGAAATAGATTGAACTTCCTCAGAGTGATATATTGCTCTGTATAAGCTTTTAATACCTGTACCAAGTCTGGGCTAACATTATCTACATAAACTTTGAGTCTATCCTCTTAAAAGCATGCAGTTCTATCCAGTAACTATCCTTTTAACCTTTGGATCCTCCAAAATCTATTTGCTTAACCCTTTGCCAAACTCTCCTCTGAATCCTGATACCCTACAATATTAGAATCCCTCCAAGATAGTCATATTTAGAAAAGAGTTGAGCTGCTAGAAAGTGCCTGTGACAAAAAAATACAAGTTGTTACCAATATCTACCCAAACTTTCTTTCGTGCCTGGCTGCCAGAATAGAGACACCATTTCCAAGCCTCCCTTGAGTTTAATATAACCTTGTGAATAAGTCTGACCCACTAAACAACAATAGAAGTCCCAGAAACCTTTGAAAGAGAGCTGCCCAATCTACTTTTGCTTCATCTCTACTTTGATCCTGCTACCTGGAATGTAGCTACTGCCATCTTGGAATATAAAGGTGAAGACAGTGTGCAGGAGTTAGTAAAAAAGGGAGCTGAAAAGAACCTTGTTCTCTAACAGCTTTGTGGTACAGAATTGAAATCTAAATGTTTTACTACTTTAATTTATATGTGAAGAAATAATATTATTATTATGCTACTCACTGGATATTTTATTGTTATTGGTTGTATTATAATAACCTTTGCATTGCTGCAAGTATTTTTCCTCTCTATAAATGCATTATAGCTTAAATCTATGATACTTTCATCCTACGGTCAAAAACCACTAGAATATTTTAAAATATTATTTTAAAATGCATGACAAATTTGGACTTAATAGAATTACCCCATCTAAACACAAATTGGTTACCAATAAACACATAAAAGAATAAATCCAATAATAAGCAAACTTATTGATCATCATATTGTTGAAATTGCCAAGAATGCCAAAATTTCTTGAGAAATTATTTCATTAGAGTATTTTAATCTAATGATCAATGTGTTTTTGATTGTAGAAGAATTAAGCCTTCCCATGTCAAACATAATTTTAATATATGCTCTCCATATTCTTTTGGTGTAAAATTACTTGGAATAATGCATTAAAACTAAAATAATTAGAGTAGCATCTACACTAATTCAATTTGTTAATTAAAGCTCTGGGGAAAACAAAATAATCCACAATGGAAAGACTAGAGTACTCAGAAAGTTCTCTATTTTCTCCCTCACTCTCAGCTTTTCTTCGGGCATTTAAATTTGTTTTATATTTATAAATTTGGCACACTTTTACCATACTTGTTTTTAGTTAGTAAATGAAACATTCCATTTTTGCTTTCTTAAGAGCTGCAATGGAAGTTTTGCCCACCAACTACTGGAGGCAGTAAGAATTATCCTTGAGTAGAGAGATAAGTAATTTCAGGTCTTTTGAATGTCCTTAAGAAATGGAATTACCCCTTATGTCCTTTCATTACCCTTTAATGTCCTTATAAGTTAGTTTCCTAAACAGAAGACATGTGCCTTTAAGAGGAAAATTAAAAATATTTTCCAACTGAAATGCTGTGAAAGTGAAAGGCAGGATGGAATTTGTGGAAGAACTAGAGGAAAACTTACATCAGACACGGCTGGCTTCATGGGCACGTGACCCCTGCAGTTTCACAGGGCCCTGTGATCAGAGGGGGCTTCTGCTGGATTAAACACTTGCTATTGCCTTTTTTAACTAGAAGACTCATTTCATTTTTCACATACAAACTATATAGCCAGTTCTGGCATGAAAAGTATGTATGTGTGTCTGCTTTGTGGAATTGTGTAGCATGCTATCTTATTGTATAAATCCATATACCTAGGATAATTTTTTGACAAGTAGAAACAACAATTAAAGAAGATTTTAAAAAACTTCTGTTATCTTTTTTTTAATCCTTCAGTTCAAGGTAATTGAACCTGAACTGCTTGTGTGATTTAAAAGAAACACCAATTCTGAGAGAAATCTTCTGCATCCGTGGATGTTTTATTGCCCTTGTCTGGCTTGGATTAACACATAGTCTACAGGCACAGAGAAATGTGGTATCCACATATAATTCAAGTATAAAAATCAAATAAATATTCATATTTGAACTGATTGTTTATAGTTCATAATGCATGAGCAAAACCGAAAGTTTCTGTGATGACTGCCCTTGTACTGTTCACCACGTAACTTATTCACTATGTAAGAATTTGTTCTCCATGTAAGAACTTGTTCGCTATGCTTCAGAAGATTGGAGACTGACGAAAATTAGGCTTGGGGTGGATTAATGATTGTGCATTGAGCATTGACTCCCCTATACAGAATTTTATTGTTGTTAACAACCATTTGATCAATAAATATGAGAGATACCCTCTCAAAAAAAAAAAGTACAGACTTCCAATTATAAAATAAATAAGTAACTGGGATGTAATGTATAGCACAAGGAATATAGTCAAAATATTAAAATATTGTAACAACTTTGTATGGTGATAGCTGGTAGCTAGAATTATCATGTATATAAATGTTGAATCACTGTGTTGTACACCTGAAACTAATGTATTACTGTGTGTCAACTACCCTTCAATAAAAAATAATACAAAAAAAAAAAAAAAAAAGAAACACCACTGAGGTTACTGAGAACTTATCACAGCTAAGGAGCCAAAAGGAGTAAATGAACTGGGGCCCTCGCACATTGTCTGTCATTTTGCAAAACAAGTGATATCCCACAGGACAAAGTAGGGCATCGTGACTCTTTTAAACTATTATATATTAACTCAGAAATTGTCTAGTGTTTGTTCTTAAAAGGAGTGCTTTTTTTTGACAACATTTTTTTGAGGAGGAATAAGAAACTCAAATGGCGATTTTCCTGAAACTACAAATCCAAATAGCAGCATGAATAGAGCAATGCAAAATCATTTAGTTAATTGCCCAAGCATGGTACATGTTTGGAAGACAGTGTCTGTGCTTCTAGGATCATGTAAATCCAGTAGGGAAGAAGGATCCTGACCTGGAAAAGTTAACTTTTTATCTAACCATCAAGCAGAATTAAGGTTAAAACCACAAACAAATTAAGGTTAAAAATCCACCCTATACTCGTGGCCAACTCAGCTATTTCTAGGACTGATTTCTAGGACTTAATTTTCTTGGTTTCTGTACCCCTTTGACTAAGCTTTGTTGTTTTGTTTTTAAGTCTCAGATCTTTGTTATGAACAGGTCTTTAACCTCATCCTCATATTCCCAGCCATGTACCACACCCACATCTCCATTTTGGATCCAGTAAGGTTCATTTTCACAAAAGATTCAATCTTTTCTCTGCTGCAACCTGTTGGCTATAGGATTGAGGGAAGCTGGAATCTAACATGCTTAGGTATTAAGTGGTAAACAATTCTGCTCTCATTTCAGCGCAATCTTCTGTGGTTGCCCACATAGTTCTATAGGCACCTGGAGTGACTTTTTCTATTTGTGAAGGCTGTTAGTATTCCTCTATTTACTTTCTAAATTTTTAAAAATCTTTTATCCATGGCTATATCCCATTTTTGTATTTTTTGTTTCATGTTTGCCATTTGTTTTCTAGGAGGAGGTTATTTCCTCTGATGTCATAATAGGGTGAATGCATATGGCTATTTCAGTGTGTTTAAAGTCATTGTTGAGCTTCACCCTGACCTTCCACATTTTTCAACCTAAGTCATTGATTTTGCACTCTTCTTAGCATGGAAAAGAAACCTAATTCATGCAACTGATTATTCTGACTAATGATCTATATTCTGTCTGTCTGTCTCTCTGTCACTGTCCCAGGTCTAAACAATATCATCCAATTCCAGGTTGTTTTATTGTTTAGTTCTATTTCTGACCTGTTGTTAATTACATATACCAATGTCATCATGATCATCACAGTTACAACCTTCATCATCATCATCATCGTCATCATAATTTTTACATTATCAAGTTTCCAACATATTTAGAATATATCAATTTAGGCTTACTAATTACCACATATTATGCTAAGTGCTTTCTCTGGGATCTTATAAAAGCACAGCAAGGTAGTTGTACTTGCCATAGCCATTTTACACATGAGAAAACTAAGGCAGGAAAGAGGAAATAAAATTGCCAGGGTTAGATAAAATTAAGAGTGGCAGTATTTGAACATGAACCGGGTCTGCTTGGATATTACATTTTGTTCTTAAAATATGCTTTGTTATTGTAGTAAGAATAAAATACATCAATTAACTCATTAAGAGTTTTTACATCTATGGAAATCAGTATTTCCTTCATATAGGAGTACTATTTGGCTCAAATCTTATATAAGCAGACCTTGAAAGAGATCTTAAATTAGGAGAAGCTTGAAGGAAAGTCTCCCAAATTAGTCCTATTTAGCTTTATTGATGACTTTATTTACTTTATAGTTCTCATATAATACACACATGAAGGAACCTAAAATATTTGAATGGCAATGAACACAGCCTGCTGTTGCAATGGGTGAAGATAGGTTGAAAAGCTGGCAGCAGTTGTGACAATACTAACCATGTAACCGACTACCTGTAGTTAAAATGTTAGAAAGATCAGTGGGGGAGGGTGGAGCCAACATGGCGGCATGAGTAGGACAGTGGGAATCTCCTCCCAAAAACATATATACTTTTGAAAATACAACAAACACAACTAGCCCTAAAAGAGAGACCAGAAGACGCAGGACAGTGGCCAGACTGCAGCTACAGCAGCGAGAACCCAGCAACTGGTGAAAGGGGTAAGATACAAGCCCCGGCCCTGCGGGACCCGAGCGCCCATCCCCCCAGCTCCCGGCGGGAGAAGAATAGGCAGAGCGGGAGGGAGAAGGAGCACAGGGCTGCTGAACACCCAGCCCCCGCCATCACCACCAGAGCACAGACACAGTGCTTGGGTGGAGGGCAGTAAGACCTCTGAACGGGTGCCGAAGCTGATGCCCCTGTGACAAAGAAAAGAAGGGGCTTTTTGAAAGTCTTAAAGGGACAGGGACTTAACAGCTTGACGGAAACAACCCAGGTCACAGTACAGCAGCTGGAAATTACAGGGAAAACTGGGTGCACTAACCCCCTGGGAAACAGCTCTGAGACCTCTCACGGAGGCAAACAGTCAAGCAGCTCCCCCATCCATTACCCCATCGGGCGCTGCGAAAGCAGAGAAGCAGCCTGAGACAAATTCCGCCCACAGAAAGGGAAATTTCACCCTTCCGGCCAGGCAAGACACAAAGACCCACTCTTCACGCAATTACCCAACACAAGCCACTAGGGGACGCAGTTGTACCAGTAAAGAAAGGCCAGTAGCAAGTGAAAATTTTGGCCCTCCCAGATGACAGTCAATAGCACCTGTCAACATGAAAAGGCAAAAAAATATGATCCAGACAAGACTAACCCAGACAGCTTCGGCACCTGCTACATCTTCCCCTGAGAAGGAATCTGGGGAGATAGATTTCGCCAGTCTTCCTGAAAAAGAATTCAAAACAAAAGTCATAATCATGCTGATGGACTTGCAGAGAAATATGCAAGAACTAAGGAAGGAGAATACAGAAATAAAACAAGCTCTGGAAAGACTTCAAAACAGAATGGACGAGATGCAAGAGACCATTAATGGACTAGAAAACAGAGAACAGGAATGCAGAGAAGCTGATGCAGAGAGAGATAAAAGGATCTCCAGGAATGAAAGAATTTTAAGAGAGCTGAGTGACCAATCGAAAAGGAACAATATAAGAATTATAGGTATTCCAGAAGAAGTAGAGAGAGAAAAGGGGATAGAAAATGTCTTTGAAGAAATAATTGCTGAAAATTTCCCCAAACTAGGGGAAGAAATGGCCTCTCAGACCACAGAGGTACACAGACCTCCCATGACAAGGGATCCAAGGAGGGCAACACGAAGACACATAATAATTAAAATGGCAAAGATCAAAGACAAGGACAAAGTATTACAGGCAGCCAGAGAGAAAAAAAAGGTTACCTACAAAGGAAAACCCATCAGGCTATCATCAGACTTCTCAACAGAAACCCTACAGGCCAGAAGAGAATGGCATGATATACTTAATGCAATGAAACAGAAGGGCCTCGAACCAAGACTACTGTATCCAGCACAAATATCATTTAAATATGAAGGAGGGATTAAACAATTCCCAGACAAGCAAAAGTTGAGGGAATTTGCCTCCCACAAACCACCTCTACAGGGCATCCTACAGGGACTGCTCCAGATGGGAGCACTCCTAAAAAGAGCACACAACAGAACACCCAACATATGAAGAAGGGAAGAGGAGGAACAAGAAGGGAGAGAAATAAAGAATCATCAGACTGTGTTTATAATAGCTCAACAAGCGAGTTAAGTTAGACAGTAAGATAGTAAAGAAGCGAACCCTAAACCTTTGGTAACCACAAACTTAAAGCCTGCAATGGCAATCAATTCATACCTTTCAATAATCACTCTAAATGTAAATGGACTGAATGCACCAATCAAAAGACACAGAGTAATAGAATGCAAGATCCATCCAATCCATATACTGCTTACAAGAGACTCACCTCAAACCCAAAGACGCACACAGACTTAAAGTCAAGGGATGGAAAAAGATATTTCAAGCAAACAACAGAGAGAAGAAAGCAGGTGTTGCAATTCTGGTATCAGACAAAACAGACTTCAAAATAAAGAAAGTAATAAAAGACATAGAAGGACATTACATAATGATAAAGGGCTCAGTCCATCAAGAGGATATAACCATTATAAATATATATGCACCCAATAAAGGAGCACCAACATACCTGAAACAAATATTAATAGAACTAAAGGAGGAAATAGAATGCAATGCATTCATTCTAGGAGACTTCAACACAACTCACTCCAAAGGACAGATCCACCAGACAGAAAATAAGTAAGGACACAGAGGCACTGAACAACACACTAGAACAGATGGAACTAACAGACATCTACAGAACTCTACATCCAAAAGCAACAGGATACACATTCTTCTCAAGTGCACATGGAACATTCTCCAGAATAGACCACATACTAGGACACAAAAAGAGCCTCAGTAAATTCCAAAAGATTGAAACCTTACCAACCAACTTTTCAGACCACAAAGGCATTAAACTAGAAATAAACTGTTCAAAGAAAGCAAAAAGGCTCACAAACACTTGGAGGCAAAACAACACATTCCTAAATAATCAATGGATTGATGACCAAATAAAAATGGAGATCCAGCAATATATGGAAACAAATGACAACAACAACACTACACCCTGTGGGACACAGCAAAAGCAGTCTTAAGAGGAAAGTATATAGCAATCCAAGCATATTTAAAAAAGGAAGAGCAATCCCAAATGAACGGTCTAATGTCACAACTATCGAAATTCGAAAAAGAAGAACAAATGAGGCCTAAGGTCAGCAGAAGGAGGGACATAATAAAGATCAGAGAAGAAATAAATAAAATTGAGAAGAAAAAAACAATAGCAAAAATCAATGAAACCAAGAGCTGGTTCTTCGAGAAAATAAACAAAATAAATAAGCCTCTAGCCAGACTTATAAAGAGGAAAAGAGAGTCAACACAAATCAACAGTATCAGAAACGAGAAAGGAAAAATCACGATGGACCCCGCAGAAATACAAAGAATTATTAGAGACTACTATGAAAACCTATATGCTAACAAGCTGAGAAACCTAGAAGAAATGGACAAATTCCTAGAAAAATACAACCTTCCAAGACTGACCCAAAAAGAAACAGAAAATCTAAACAGACCAATTACCAGCAACGAAATTGAAGCGGTAATCAAAAAACTACCAAAGAACAAAACCCCCGGGCCAGATGGATTTACCTCGGAATTTTATCACACATACAGGGAAGACATAATACCCATTCTCCTTAACGTTTTCCAAGAAATAGAAGAGGAGGGGATACTCCCAAACTCATTCTATGAAGCTAACATCACGCTAATACCAAAACCAGGCAAAGACACCACCAAAAAAGAAAACTACAGACCAATACCCCTGATGAACGTAGACGCAAAAATACTCAACAAAATTTTAGCAAACCGAATTCAAAAATACATCAAAAGGATCATACACCATGACCAAGTGGGATTCATCCCAGGGATGTAAGGATGGCACAACATTCGAAAGTCCATCAATATCATCCACCACATCAACAAAAAGAAAGACAAAAACCACATGATCATCTCCATAGATGCTGAAAAAGCATTTGACAAAGTTCAACATCCATTCATGATAAAAACTCTCAGCAAAATGGGAATAGAGGGCAAGTACCTCAACATAATAAAGGCTGTCTATGATAAACCCACAGCCAACATTATATTGAACAGCGAGAAGCTGAAAGCATTTCCTCTGAGATTGGGAACTAGACAGGGATGCGCACTCTCCCCACTGTTATTTAACATAGTACTGGAGGTCCTAGCCACGGCAATCAGACAAAACAAAAAAATACAAGGAATCCAGATTGGCAAAGAAGAAGTCAAACTGTCACTATTTGCAGATGACATGATACTGTACATAAAAAACCCTAAAGACTCCACTCCAGAACTACTAGAACTGATATCGGAATACAGCAAAGTTGCAGGATACAAAATTAACACACAGAAATCTGTGGCTTTCCTATATACCAACAATGAACCAACAGAAAGAGAAATCAGGAAAACAACTCCATTCACAATTGCATCAAAAAAAATAAAATACCTAGGAATAAACCTAACCAAAGAAGTGAAAGACTTATACTCTGAAAACTACAAGTCACTCTTAAAAGAAATTAAAGGGGACACTAACAGATGGAAACGCATACCATGCTCATGGCTAGGAAGAATTAATATAGTCAAAATGGCCATCCTGCCCAAAGCAATATACAGATTTGATGCAATCCCTATGAAACTACCAGCAACATTCGTCAATGAACTGGAACAAATAATTCAAAAATTTATATGGAAACACCAAAAACCCCGAATAGCCAAAGCAATCCTGAGAAAGAAGAATAAAGCAGGGGAGATCTCACTCCCCAACTTCAAGCTCTACTATAAAGCCATAGTAATCAAGACAATTTGGTACTGGCACAAGAACAGAGCCACAGACCAGTGGAACAGACTAGAAAATCCAGACATTAACATAGACATATATGGTCAATTAATATTTGATAAAGGATCCATGGACATACAATGGCGAAATGACAGTCTCTTCAACAGATGGTGCTGGCAAAACTGGACAGCTACATGTAGGAGAATGAAACTGGACCATTGTCTAACCCCATATACAAAAGTAAACTCAAAATGGATCAAAGACCTGAATGTAAGTCACGAAACCATTAACCTCTTGGAAGAAAACATAGGCACAAACCTCTTAGACATAAACATGAGTGACCTCTTCTTGAACATATCTCCCCGGGCAAGGAAAACAACAGCAAAAATGAACAAGTGGGATTATATTAAGCTGAAGAGCTTCTGTACAGCAAAAGACACCATCAATAGAACAAAAAGGAACCCTACAGTATGGGAGAATATATTTGAAAATGACACATCCGATAAAGGCTAGACGTCCAGAATATATAAAGAGCTCACACGCCTCAACAAACAAAAAACAAATAACCCAATTAAAAAATGGGCAAAGGAACTGAACAGACGGTTCTCCAAAAAAGAAATACCGATGGCCAACAGACACATGGAAAGATGCTCCACATCGCTAATTATCAGAGAAATGCAAATTAAAACTATAATGAGGTATCACCTCACACCAGTAAGGATGGCTGCCATCCAAAAGACAAACAACAACAAATGTTGGCGAGGCTGAGGAGAAAGGGGAACCCTCCTACACTGCTGGTGGGAATGTAAACTTGTTCAACCATTGTGGAAAGCAGTATGAAGGTACATCAAAATGCTCAAAACAGACATACCATTTGACCCAGGAATTGCACTCCTAGGAATTTACCCTGAGAATGAAGCAATCAAGTATGAGAAAGACCAATGTACCCGTATGTTTATCGAAGCACTATTTACAATAGCCAAGAATTGGAAGCAACCTAAATGTCCATCGATAGATGAATGGATAAAGAAGATGTGGTACATATACACAATGGAATACTACTCAGCCATAAGAAAAGGGCAAATCCAACCATTTGCAGCAACATGGATGGAGCTGGAGGGTATTATGCTCAGTGAAACAAGCCAAGCAGAGAAAGAGAAATACCAAATGATTTCACTCATCTGTGGAATATAAGAACAAAGGAAAAACTGAAGGAGTAAAACAGCAACAGAATCACAAAACTCAAGAATGGACTAACAGGTACCAAAGGGAAAGGGACTGGGGAGGATGCGTGGGTAGGGAGGGATAAGGGGGGGCAGAAAAAGAGGGGTATTAAGATTAGCATCCATAGCGGGGTGGGAGAAAGGGGAGGGCTGTACAACACAGAGAAGACAAGTAGTGATTCTACAACAGTTTGCTACGCTGATGGACAGTGACTGTAAGGGAGTATATAGGGGGGACCTGGTATAGGGGAGAGCCTAGGAAACAAAGTATTCGTCATGGAAATGTAGATTAATGATTAAAAAAAAAAAAAAAAGCGGTTCCTATGTGGTGACCTCTAATGAGTGCTACACAATGATAAAAAGGGCATATAAAAGTGTAGGCAAAGGGTCTGTTTGTGTTTATACAGAGGATCAAAGCCTAATTTGGCTACCCCGAAAATGAACTAAGATACGATATGAAAAAGAACTTCCAACATCAGCACTCTCGGGAAGACTCATGCCAGAAGATGAACAGAAAAAAAAAAAAAAAAACTCCAACAAAGATCCACGCACTGCTACAGCTGTAGATGCACTCATCCCACCAGTTCCTCGACTTGCCATGGGAATGATGAAGGAGATATCTAAGCTGGCCTGTGCATCCAGTAAAACAAAAAATTGGACTGGATCTATACTGTTGGAACTCAACCAAGAATTAGGAGAAGTGCAAATTGTAGCACTCCAAAATCTTACAACCACAGACTATTTATCGTTAAAAAAACATATGGGATATGAACAGTCCCCAGGAATGGGTTGTTCTAGTTTATCTGAATTCTCTCAGACTGTTTAAGTTCAGTCGGACAATATCCACCATATCATAGATAAGTTTTCACAAATGCCTAAGGTGCCTAACTGGTTTTCTTGGTTTCACTGGAGATGGCTGGTAATTACAGGTATGCTTTGGTTAGGTAACTATATTCCTATTATGTTAATGTGTGTGCACAATTTAATTAGTAGTTTAAAACCTATCCATGCTGAAGTTACTCTACAAGAAGTTATGTCAAAGAAATAATCAATCTTCCCAGGTTTTCTTCTGCCTGCTACTTCTATAGGTTTTCTTCTTCCTACCTAATCACAACCTTTAAATCGAACTCGTGCCACATGTCGAATTTACCGAGTATCATAATTCTTCCAAGTGGTAAAGACACCTCAAGACAGATGCTGGGCATAGAAGCCACAGGGCATAAATATGCAAAGAAGTAAAAAGCTAACCTTTTCAAACAATAAGGCTTCTCTCTCACTTACCAACTTAACATTTCCCTGTATGGCCCTGGAAGATGACTGGTTAGCCAGAGACGGGTAAGATTCCTCAAGGGAGGAACAACCTAAGACAGGCACAGTCGCAGGGGGCCATCTGGTGAGAAAATGGGGAGCAGCAGAGGTGAGGCTTAGAACCTCCCCCCTCATGTTCTGAGAGAAATCTGCATACATGGATGTTTATTGCCCTTGTCTAGCTCGGATTAACACATAGTCTACAGGCACACACCTGATCATCTACATTTGCTCTCTTACAACACTAAACTCTGTTTTCTACCTTTATCTCGTACCTACCTACCACTTCAGCATTTTATTAAAAATAATAATAATAGAGAAATGTGGTATCCACATATAAATCAAGTTTAAAATTCAAATGAATATTCATATTTGAACTGTGTATAGTTCAGAATGCATGAACAAAACCGAAATCTTCTGTGATGACTGCCCTTGCACTGTTCACCATGTAACTTATTCACTATGTAAGAATTTGTACTCCATGTAAGAATTTGTTCTTTATGCATCAGAAGATTGGAGACTGACGAAAATTAGGCTTGGGGTGGATTAATGATTGTGCATTGAGTATTGACCCCCCTATACAGAAATTTATTGTGGTTAACAACTATTTGATCAATAAATATGAGAGATTCCCTCACAAAATATATATGTATAAACACACTTCCAATTGTAAAATAAATAAGTAACCGGGATGTAATGTATAGCATAAGGAATATAGTCAAAATATTGTAACAACTTGGTATGGTGATACCTGGTACCTAGAATTATCATGTATATAAATGTTGAATCACTGTGTTGTACACCTGAAACTAATGTAATGTAATACTGTTGTCAATTACCCTTCAATAAAAAAAAAAAAAAAAGAAAGATCAGTGGGGGTTCTGTTCTTTCTCTTTTGATTATTATAGTCTCAATATGTATTTGGAATTTAGCTTCCCACACATGTAAATTGATTATCCTATTAAGGGATCTTCCTATGAAGTTTTATGAGAAGCATTTGAAAGAAAATTGGCTTTAAACATAGCAAAACAAATAAAAAGGGTTATGTCTGTATTCTTCAACTATTTAAATATAGTCATAAATGGATTGTGGTTTCCCCTAGACAGTAGAATCACAACTAGCAGATTGAGTTGGCAGACATATTTGGGGGTAAAATCAGGAAGAACTGACTAATATCAAGAGATTTCCAAAAATCAAATACTTATTTCTCTATGGCAGAAAGTATTAAGTGGAGACTGCATGGTTGTTTTGCTAGAGAGATTTGAGAATGGAGTCCTCCTTTGTGTGGATGAATAGAATAGACACTCTCCGAAGCTTCTGAAAACACTAAGATTCTATGATTTTAGCTTATTGCTTCCACAGTGCTCCAAGACAAGGCCAGGAGCTTGGCTCTTCCAGGAGCGCTGTGTGCCGAGAGAATAGCGGAAAGGAGACGCGAGGGAAATCGTGCGGTCTGAGACACCATGTGTTTCAGGGAAAGTCTGAAGGACAGACATGCCCTGAATATGAAATGACCCAAATCAGTTTAAGCCCTTTTTCTATGCTCAATTCCCAGGTACTTTTTTGAACGTGTCTGTAGGCAGGCTATTTCGCTCACCGTGTGCCTCCTTCCCTACAAATTGTTTCTTTCTTTTAAAGCAGCTGCTGCTGTCAAGAACAGAAATCCATTTGCATGGTGCAGTGCCCGCGCTTTGTAGTTTATTGGACAGTAAGCCTCGCTGACACATCCATTTAAAATCTTAATCCAGAGGCTTCTGATACATTTCTATATTTTCACAATGGGTCTGAAGGAAGGTATTTTATTTGATCATGATTTTAAATTTATCCCTCATTACTTTGGTAAGTGAATGGAGCATTAATTTGAATCAAATAATAAAACCATTCCCAAGGTTGTGAATATTTTGACACTGACAGAATAAAACCTTTCTCTTAGTGTGCTGACCACTGCTTACAGCATGGAAGTATTCTTCCTAACACTGGTTGAACTGGTTGGAAGTACTCTGTTATTTTTTCCAAAGTTGGATCTCTGCCCAGAATGTGTATCAAATGCCACCGACATTGTAATGTTTAACAATGAGTGTTGCTTAGGAAGGAAAAAAAAAGTGATCACTTAATATAAACAAACAAAAAAATTGTAGTTAACCTCAGGAACAGAGGGAAATAACAGCTATAATTCTGTGTATATAATTGTCAAATCACTATGTTGTATACCTGAAATTAACAGAATATTGTATGCCAACTATACTTCAGTGAAATTAATTTTAAAAATAATAATTCTTGGCAGCAAAGTAAAAAAATAAAAACTTCAAGAGCATACATTTTCAAATAAGAAAAAAATCTGACAATTACACCTGGAATATGACTCACATGATAATGAACAAGGAAGAATAAACTATGCTATTTGAAATAAAATATTTTCTAATTGGTGGGTTTAGAGTAGAAAACAGGATAAGGTAGACTTAAAGAAGTGGCAGAACAAATGATATCTCTTCCAAAAATGTTTAAATATAACACAAAAATCTAACTTGAATATAGCTGTCTGTTTCTGACTAGAGTTGATTTGGATTAAAATTGCAGACTTCTAAGTCTTGAATCAATTCTAAAGGATGTAGTAATACAAGAGAGTGGAAGTGGAATGGCATTACAATTCACTATGCTCTAGCTCTTCATCCTTTAGGTAAGAAAAATAAAGGCAAGATGTGCACATAGCTTTCTCCCCCCACAGCACCACCAATGCACTGCCATTATCTCTATCTACTTCACTCATTCTCATTCTTCCTCACACTTTCTAAACCTGGATGGCATATGATATGCTCTGCCAGTAATACTGTTAGTAACACTTGATGTGTGTGTGTGGCAGCTAGTAGATCAAAGGGAGGAAGGGAGATGATGTGTACTTTGAAAAATACCAAGGAAAATCTTTATGACCCTGCAGACAAGCCTCCCTTACTTCCTCTCCTCCTCCTATAACCTCTTTTATCCCCATGGTGAGAATTTCTAGAATTCAATGTGTATTACACTGATTACACAGACTGTTGGCTAACTTCCTAGTTATCAGCTTCACTCTGTTGCAGAATCACATAGAATACCTGTAAGAGAATGTGGAAAATTTATTGAAGCTGTGCTACAATGTAACAGAGTGCCCGAAACAACTCTTCAGGCTATTCATTTAAGCCACACACTTAATCTGCCTGATTTTGTTTCCTTTTTCACAACGCCAAATTGTCCTAGGAATGAGTTGAACATTTATTTGGTTATTGCATAGCCCTAGACCTGGGTATGATTTTAGTAATTGGCAAAGCAGAGTCTCAGTCCCCCTGTATGAAGAATGACATAATACAAACAGTCCAGATGTTCATTTACCTGAGTTTTCTCCAAGCTAATTTGCAATGAGAAATATTTTAAGATGTGTCAGTCCCTATATTTCATTACTTGATGTTTCCAGTCATTAAAAACAATTATCTTAGTTGATGTCCAAATTTGTTTATATTGTAGTATTTCCATGTATTTCTATTATTTAAAAAATTAAAGATTTTTGTAAACAACTGAGATCTTTGATTGTTTATACCAGTCAAGTTGATGTGGTAATTTAAGGAGGAAAATACATTTAAGCTAAAACTACTATAGAACTATGAACTGTAAATATACTATTGACAGAACAAGTTGTGGGAACTCTGGAATCAGAACTAGGATTTAATTTCTAGATCACCGTAATGATTGTGTGGCTTTAGGCAAATGCCTTATCCTCATTCTCATTTTCCTCTTCTGTGAAATAGAAGTATTGATGTACCTTCATCATAGGGTTCTGAGAACAAAAGGAATTATGATTTGTCTTTTTATTTTTTTCATATCTCTTTATCTGGAGTGCTCTAAACAATATGTAAGCAAAGTACACAAAATTTTTGTTCATTCTGATCACAACATTAGATAGTTCCAGTGAATGAAATATGTCTAGCATATTTCCAGGAAGACACTGACTGCCACATCTTCCAATGGTCATTTGTACAGTGTTCCTCAGGCTTGATGTATATACATGTATATACATGTATATGTGTGTGTGTTTGTCTAAACATATGCATATTTTTTAGACCCAAAGTTGCAACATCTCTAAGTTCCAATAATAATACTTCATTTTTACTACTTTTTTCACAAATTCATTAAAGATTCATTATTGGAAGCCAGAAATTTAATGATTCCTTTGATATTCACCAAACATATTCTCTCTTATTGATTGAATGTGAGTTTTCCATTTTTAGTATAACATTTTTTCATCTTTCTGCATGTCTTAGATAAAACATCTATTTACTCAGGAGTATTAGGGGTGTTGGTAAGCTACTGGATGGTAAACTGGATCCATGCACCACAATTGTTCAGGCCAACAAAGTGAGCTTTTTGCTCAAATTATCTGGATAATTTGCCTTAACTATTTTATTTTTTCCATGAAAGCAGATTTTGTGTTACTCAGAAGAGTAAATTTTTTGAGTTCCCATTTTTAGTGCTAAAAATAGAAAACTGCAAATATATGAAGAGAGATATGAGGAAGTTCTCTATGTAGTTCATACAATAGTGTAGACAAAGGAGCACTTAACTTCATGAAGTGAGAAATGAGATCAAGACTCACAATTCAATCAGAATAGATACATGGTTGTTGATCAGGTCCCACATGCACAGGATGTGTATCTATCCTATCTGGAATCAGAATGAGGAAGCTAGAGTGAACTATAAATTGTCCAGAAATATCTAGGAGTGGACTGTGTAATTGCTAAACACACTGACATTTAAAATAACCTCCATTTATCATTAAGTAGAAGTCTGAAGCAGGTGAAATAAGATATTCTCCTTCCTCTGCTTATAGAATATATTTTGAGAACATTAAAAAAAGGTGTTCCTGCATCTAGAGTGGGTCTTTCTAAAAGAATCTGTCGCATCACCTACCTTCACCCCAACAACCCAACTTACCACACTTGAATGTCTTTCATTGTTGGTCTTAAAATCAACCAAAGTGTCAGCACAGTTTAGTACGTGTTAACGTAATCTGGCCCCTGCCTTTGTCTCCAGTCTTACCTCCTAGCATCTTTTCTTCCCTCTCAAAACTCCAATCCAACAACATTTTTTCAATCATTCCATGAAATATATTCCCTTCTGCCAGTGGGCATGTCCTGTTCCTTCTACCTGAACTTTGCCTAATTAATTCTTATTCTTCAGTCTGAGTCAAATGTTGCTTCCTCAGGGAAGCCTTCCCTCAGCTCCTAGTCATGTTTCCAGAGTTTCATGAAACTTATTTGATGTTTTGCTTTTTTGTATGATTATTTGATTACCATCCATTTTCCTCACTAGACCATGAGACCTATGTCTCTTTTGGGTCACAGAAGCCTAGTTTATAATTTCTGGCATTAAAGTGAGTGTGCAGTAGAATTAGTTCAACATATTATTTTAAGTATAATATAGAAAAAAGCCACCCCAAAGACCACATATTTTGTAATTCTATTTATATGAAATGTCCAGGAAAGACAAATCTACAGAGAAAATATATCAGTGGTTTCCTAGGCCTGAGAGTGGGAATGGGGATTAACTGTAAACTGGAATAAGATATTTTACTGCAACAATGGAAATTTTCTAAAACAGGATTGTGGGAAAGGTTGCAGAACTCAGCAAATTTATTTTAAAAAATCATCGGATTGTACATTTAAAATGGGTGAAATTTGTGGTATGTAAATAATACCTCAATAAAGATCTTTTTTTTTTTTTTAATGTTCAGTGTAGTCTGGCTTTTCCATTAGCCAAATGTGATCCCATTTATAAAAATTTGTTTCCACCTGTAAAGCACCATGTCAGTGGTTCTTAGATCTTTTTACATCTTTCTATGTACCCCTTCACATCTTTTCTGGGCCTTTGTCTTAACTTGCACCTGAGACTCGCTCTGGAAGACTCCCCTCGGCCACTGTAACAGCTTTGCCCAAGTGGCAGGGAGCCTGGAGTGCCTGGGCTTTTATCACCCCCAGGACGGGCCTTAACCAATCACTGACTGGTAGAGGGGGATGGAAACAGAGCTTCCTCACCTCCATGGGGGACACACCCCATGCTCCCAGTAAAGCTGAACCCACCATTTCAGGATCTTTGTCTGGAAATACTCCTCCCCAAGCACGTTTCCCTTTCCTTCCCTGCTTCCACCAACATCTGGGAGCTCTTCCATGAATTCCTGGAGCAGAAGCCCACACCTCAGACTATGTCTGTCGTAAACAAGCCCAGATGCTGACCTATTCAGGAGCCCATGTTTTGGAGATTTGAAGTTTCAAAAATAATGTGGAATGATTCACTCTTACCCTTATACATCATATTCCCTTGTAAGTCCCAGACTTCTCCGCACATGCCACATACTCTCACCTGCTGGGGATTCTCTGAACCTCTTCCTGCTCCTCTTCTCTTACATGCATTTCAGATCCAAGTCTGGCGTTATCTTCACCCAAGGAACCTTCCCCATAGCTTCCAGTATGGATGCAGTGTCTCCTTTTTTGGCAGAAGTTATATGATTGATATTTATTGATTCAAATTAATTACATAATGTATTTATTAATTTGTAACATTATATATTTCTTAATATGTAATGATGCTTAATCTAAGTTCAGAATGTAAATCCATTTATATATATAAATACATATGTAAATTATATGCCATATAATTTTCTATTAATGCATTTATTTTTAAAAATTACATGCATTTATTTAAAAAATAAAACAGTAGTGGCTATTTCTGGGAATTGAAGGACATTATGATTTATAATTCATAATTTAACTTTATGGACTCATTTTTGTCACTTGAATAGTTATTACAATGTAAGAAAGAAGGAGAAATTATTACAATGTAAGAAAAAAGAAACAATGAATGAATTTAATTAGGAGCTGTAGGCATTATAAGTTGCCAAAATGTTGTTCCTGTTGCTGAGGTTAATTGTTGATTTCATCTGTTTGGGGGAAACAAGGCTATACCCAGAATCAATTATATTCTGATATGCAAGGAACTGCCTTCTCAATTTAATCATAAGGGTGACTTAAGAAGCCACATTATTTAGTTATTATTATAGCATTTAAATGAATAGAATTAGCTTTAACATGCTTCAGGCCATCTATAACATAGGAAATAGAAATCAAGTAGCATGGCAGTTATTTTCTACCGGTTGAAAATCTTATCATGGCTCTAGAATGGCTATGTGAAATTTGATTTTCATCCTCCAGGTTTGGCATGGATATGGGACAGGCCACTTAGCATATATTGAGAGGTGTGTGTGTGTGTGTGTATGTGTGTGTGTGTGTGGCAGGGGGGGCAGGTATGCCCTACTTTGTGCATGCGTGTGGAGATTGGTGTGGTGACATTAATTTTTAAATATTTAATTAAGATTATTGGTAATTTGAAGAGTCTAATTGGTGGTCATATAGGTCATCATTATTTTGCTCTATTATTTTTGGTCATCACCAGGCTGAAAGAAGTGAACATAAATATCACAAAATGCCATAAAGCTGAACACGACAACAAAACGACCCAGAGCGCTGACAACTGACTTACGGCAAAATCTCTGGGGCTCCCCTGGGCAGATTGTGCTGAAAACCCTCCTTCCTGTGAAATGCTCTCATCAGTACATTTCAGCTGGGACATATATAATTTCACCAGCTAAATATTTTTACTTCACACTTTGGACTGTCAATGCACAAAAGTCACATTTCCAACGTCACTGAACCCTCTGAAAATAATAATAATACAATAAAAGCAGAGGGAAAGACTTTTGTCATTTCTACTTGGCAGAACAATACATACAGACCTCAGCGGCCGGCACAGGATTTTCCTCTGGGGTGTTAACTGTGGCCCAAGAGAGAATCAACCAGTCATTGAATAGAAGCTGTGGTTTTCACTTTTCTTTTTTTTCCTTCTTTTTCCCTCTTTCCTTTGTTTCATCCCTTGGTTTCTTTCTGTGTTTTTGTCTCCTCTTTCATTTTCTCTCCTCTCTCTACAGTTTTTTGTTCATCTGGTTTCTCTTTTTCTCCTTTTTTTTTCTTTTATCCCTTCTCTTCCTTCCATTCGTCTCCTCTGTTTTCCTTCCTTCCTTTCTCTCTTTCCTTCAGTTTTCCTCTCCTCGCTTCCCCCTCCTTCTCCTCGTCCTCCTTTTCCTCCCTCACCTGCCTCTTCTTCTTTGCTTTGTATTATTAAGAAACTTTACCAGAACAGCAGACTAAGAAGCTTCCTGATCCTGACTCATCTGGAGATGAGCCTAATGTGGCTTAATGAAGAGACGAGCCCTTAGGACAGCTGAACTTTCTTCTCTTGCTATTTACACCATATGCCCCTTTCTAACCATCTGTATTCCACCTTTTGGAAGTCATTGCTTATCTGGAACATGTGTATAACTTGTTGGCAATGGAGTATATGAGTCCATTCATTGCAGCATGGCTTCATGAGGTATTTCTCAAACTTTGATGTACAAACAGATCACTGATGATTTTGTTAAAATGTAGATTCGGAGTTGGCCTGAATTGTGGAGCCTGACATCGTGCTTTTCTTATAAGCTCCCAGGTGAACAGACACTGCTAGTATACGGACTACTGTTAGAGTAGAAAGGGTGTGGAGTATTCACCTACAGTCTACCCACACCTCTATTTACCTGCTAAGTTAAAATCTTTGCATTCTGTGGCAGGTCATTTTTGAACATCTATTGTGTGTTTCATGTTCTGGCATCTATTAGAAATAATAAGGAGACATAATAAAGCATGACCTCTGCTCTTAAGGACAAATTATAGTCAAGTTGGGGAAAGAAACCAATTCTAAATATTAATTTGGTGCCATATGACTTACTGGGGTGTGAAGATAGAAGGTGAAATAGCTCAGTTAAGTTATTGTAGAATAATTAGTAAATAGCAGCATGTGATCAGCTGTTCTGCAGTACAGACTATCAGTGGAATAGAGGTTCAGGGAGGAGAAAATTCACAAAACTTGGATGTGGGCAATGAAGAGTAGACAGAAGATACTGCAGTTAAGAAAACAAGGATAACATTTCAAAATGGAAAAAATGAAAACACCATACCTGGACTTTGTGACAGTTTCCCCAAACCCACAGTGAACTCCTTGAGAGTAGAGAAAATACCTGTGCTTTCCAATGTACAGTATTTGCTTCTTTGCATATAGCAGAAGGTAATGAACCAAACAATTGCAGAAGAGATAATATAGCTAAGAATGATTAATTAGATGAAGGGATAGACTTATATGGAGATATTATGAAATGACTGAATATGTGCTGAGATGATAACATTTTGGGGGCAAGCCTGATTAATATCTATCTACAATCTATATCTGTATGTATCTATATAGCTATCTACCTATCTATCATCTATCTATTTAAGATAGAAATAAAAAGGAAGGAGTCCAGAATATTTAGTAAGACCTAAGGGTTTTCAAATGCAGTGTTTGGTATGTCATTAAGCTTAGGAACATCTAGTCTACTGACATAAAAGATAAATTAAACTGTATTGTTATCTGAATATAGAAAACCAAATTTTTGAAAAGTGATTTTTTTCACATTGTAGGGTGTCTCAGAGAAGTTCACATATAATTAAGATAAAAAACATGTTCAAAATAAAATAAGTTTAATTGGTTTTAATTAGAAATAAAAATGTTAAGGTTGGATAATACTTTCTAATTGGCACATGAGTACTGGGAAAAGGACTTCAAAATTTTGGCAAACACCTTAACAATACACATACCTCTCTCTTATTTCTGAATAATTTGGCTATATTAAAACATTCATTAAAGTAATTTTCTGAGCCAATTAGTAATGGATTTTTAAGTGATTAGGAAATGATTATTGACCTCCTAGAGACTAGGTTATTCACTTGAAATGTTAAATTGATTTTCTTATTCAGGGACAGCTCACTCATGTGAGCACATATAAAGTTTATGTAACTCCTGCCTTTTATTTTTAGTAAGTGGTTAGTGCCATTGATAAATTGATTCAGCTTTCTCTATAATAAGGTAAAAATATTTTGCAGTTTACATCTTGCCACATGTTTGTGTGCTCATTCTGTCCAATATCCTGGAAAATCTCCCATTATATGATGGAGTAAAGGGAATGTGGACAGCATCAAAAAACCCCAACCATGCTGACTGTTACTTATTTATTTTGTTTATTAAGGTATCATTGATATACAGGCTTATGCTCAGGTTTCACATGAGTAACATTGTGGTTATTATATTCCTCCCTATTATCAAGTCCCCACCACATACCGCATTACAGTCACTGCACTGACTGTTATTTTAAAGCATACAGGTGAATGCTTGCAGTAAGACGAGGTAAAATGACATGAATTAATTATTTCAGGAGTGACAGATGCAGACATATTTTAGGAAGTGATAATACATCTACCACAGCTCACTTCTGAGATGGAAATTAAAAGTTCAGTGTTGGCAATGACCTTTTATTATAAGCCTTGATGGTTTGTAAGGAGTTCTAAATTACCATTAGTATTTGATTTAAAGATCCCCCCAGATACTTCAGTTACCTCATTTTGAAAATCCACATTTATATTTTTCATTTTTGTCTAATTGTTTAATTTTTCTCTAATTGCTTTTGAGTTATTCAAACTCAATCAGCAGCATAAAACCACTTTTAAAGGGGAAATCTGAAGAGTCTGTCATGACTGTGCACAAATTACTGGGCTGTAAGCTGATTCACATTTTCTTTTATACACAAAACTATTGCTGTACTGCTGGTTTACTTCTTATTGAACTTACAATGCAAATCTTGCAAACGAGCCAAGGCTAACAATTTGCCAAGCTGCTCATTTGGCCTGGAGTGTTTACAAGTTTCACCAACTCCAGTAAACAAGAGTACAATATTCTGGTTACTGCTATTTAGATATAATTTTAGGATTTTTGCACAAATGCTGTCATAATGTATTTCCTCACCTATCAAAATAGCAGGGTAATCCTTATGTCTATAGGACCTCATAAGTGGAGAAGAAGAATAATAAATCTTGCACACTTCAGATTTTGTTGTTTTCATTTGCATACATTATTTCAGATGCTCACAAGTACCCTAGGATATTAAACTGGTTATCTGTTCTAAGGTTTTAGTTTAATTTATTCATATGTCCAACATATAATTTATTTAGCAGATGTCTTACCAAATTCTTACATGTGCTTGTGTACAAGAAATGCAGAAATGGGAACAACAATAGCAATAACATAAACAGGAAAAAAGAACAACCAGTCCCCTTCCTGAAGAATTTTTGTAGTCTTATGAAAGGACGTATAGGTAATTAAACAATTACACATTTGGGAAGGATATGTACCTAGAATGATGAGAATGCATCTTAAAAAACTAGGAGCAAGGAAGGGACTGGCTGAATGACATCCATTAGGTGGCAAAATTTAGCTGAGTCCTGAAGTATTAATATTGTTAAATGCTTTACTGTCTTCCAATATTATTTCTTTTTTAGGAACTCCAATATTTTATGTATTAAATAATTTTTTACCTACATTTTTGTTTATCATTCATGCTGAAATATTTGGCCACAATTTTTATTTATCTCCACGGCAATCATTTTATAGTGAGTTTTCTTTGCCTGTTAAGTTCAAGTTCTTCCTTTACTCATTTTTTTACCTTTGTAAAATGTGTGTTATTACAGTCTTTTATTTCTTATTATTATCACTGAAATATTTCTTTCCAACACCTCTCTATCCCATGGCTATTGGAGTTTTCTCTGGGTTCATTTGAGGGTGAAAAAACATAAAAATATCCAGCTCCTTCTTTGCTGCTGCACGGAAACATTGTTTTTCTTATATGCTGTGTCTAGAACTTTTACTTTACCTTACCTAATTTTCCAAATCTAAAGGCTGGGGAGAAGGTCCTTCTGTTTCCTGATTGATCACCCTAGGTAGGATTACTGCACACAAAAATGCGTTCTGTACCTCTGGGTATATTATTCATCTACTATCATTCTCTGACCTTTGCCAGTTCTAAGTGATCCTGTCCTGTAGTTTCTTGCCCATAGTTTACAAATGCTACTTTCCAGCCAAAAGAACACAACTCAGCCAAGTTCTCTGAACTGGACAAGATTCCTCCACTCCAATAGTATGCTCCTAATTTCCATGGCATCTCTCCCTAGTATCACTTTTAATGTCCCTATTTCTATCAATAGTCTCTTCAATTTAATCTAGGCTTTTTCTATCATTCACTTCAAAATTCTTTCAGCCTCTTTCCATACCCAATTCCAAAGCCATTTTCACTATTTTATTTGTTACAATAGCACCAAAAGAAGCATCTGGTCCATGCATTTCTCTTAGCTTCTGGTGTCACTGGAAATCCTTGGTGTCTCTTGGCTCACAGATTCATAACTCTAATCTCTGCCTCCATGGTCACCTGGTATTCTCCTGTCTCTGTGTCTTCACATGGCCATCTGCTTATAAACACACCAGTCATATTGGACTAGGAGCTCACTCTATTCCATGATCTCATCGTAACTTAAATCATTTCAACTGCAATGACCCTATTTCCAAATAAGATTACACTCTGAGATACTGATGTTAGGACTCAGACATACTTTTCTGGAAGGACGCAATTCAATCCATAAGATATGGCATTTGGCCAAAAAATTATTCAATATTTCATTTGTAAACACTCTTCTTGACAATAGTCCTTACGGTTAAACTATATTACTTAGTTCATTTTTTAACCACATACAAGCTAAACAATGTGAACTCCTATGTGTACACAAACTGAAAACTGAAGCAAATATTATATGTACAGTAGACTATCTTAAACATTTAAACTATTACTATAACCCCAAGACATTAAGGTATAGTAATACTGGATTATTTGTTCTAAAGATGTTTACCCTTAAACTATACTTTCACACACTATGCAATATGAGAAAGAAAACCAACCTCATAGCTTCTTTTTTTAAGATAGAGAAGTAGCTCACTTCTTTGAAAAGTAGGCTTGTTTTAACAATAAAATAAAAGGGAAATTCATTAACTAAACCCTGATTTTAATAATAAGATACCACTCACTATTTTAAGATAAGGATTCATTGTTGTAAAATAAGTGGTGAAAAATGTATATTGTACATAGTAACTTTATAGTAGGGAAGCAAGAGAACTAAGTCGGAGGTATTTTTGCTTTATATAGTTTACCATTTTGATTTTTTGTCGTAAGTACATTAATTAATTTCACATTACATAAATTAAAAACAAAATAAAACTAGGAAATTACATTAATTCAGTGACAGCCAAAAAGAAATCCAAAAATACAACATACAAGCAAGTAACTTTTATTTGGTGTGTATACAATTTAATGACAATACTTGAGGTATATTAAGATGATGAGAAGATCAGAATAAGAATCAGGTTTTCAAGAAGAATGAGGAGACTGAAGAGAAAACACTTCTAGACGTATTTAATTGCTTTGGTGCCGATTTCATAGGAGTTCCCCAAATACCTTCTGATATAATCTTGTTTCTAAAAGAAAAAACATTGTGTTTCTATATAAAAATCACAATTTTAAAGAATGTATTCAGATTATAACTGAGTGACAGTTTAGAATAAGGTTTGAAGAATAAGGTAAGTATATATTGCTCTATTACAAATTATGTAGGCAAGAATAACAAATGTTTTAAAATTCCCTGTTAAGGAACTGTAAGAAATTGTTTGGTAACAGCAGAGGAGAAAAATTATTAGCATAACAAAAGAGATCTTATACATTAGGCTTATTGATTAAGAAATTTCATAAGCATAAAGATAAAGCTCAAAGTAAGAAGTTCTGGGTAAGTTCAAATTCTATGAAAAAAAATTTTAAGTGTAGCCTATGCCAATTAAGATGATTACCTATAATCAATCTCTGCAAGACTCATTTAACTGTCAAGTTGCACATTTAAATGTTATTGTCTTTTCTTTTACAAGAGTTACATTAAATTGCTTACTATGAGGGAGGGATTGAGGTGGGTGGGGGGAAAGGGTGAGGGGGATAAAGGGGCACAAAAATCTCAATCATAATATAAGTTGGCCATGAGGATAGTAGTACAGCATGGATAATATAGTCAATGAGTCTGTACGTCTTTCTATACTGACAGATAGTAACTGAACTAGTTGGGGGAATGATTTAATAATGTGAGTAACTGTTAAATTACTGTTGTATACTTCAAATCAGTATAACATTGTATACCAATTATACTTCAGTAAAGTTTTATAAATTAGTTGGCAATTAGAGTAATAGGAATGAAAATCTCAAATACTTTTCCATATTTAAAATGAATGGAAATAGAAGGTGGAAAATTTATGTCTGGCAGCTTTTGCAATAAGGAATGACTTTGCTGGGAGGAGGTAAGGGAAAGAGGACAGGAATAAAATACTTTGGCTAAGGAAATGTATGGAGCAGATGTTTTGATGTGTCTTCAAAATGGAAGAAGAATAAAGTCATATGAGGAAAGTGTCTTTCTATAAGATATTCCAGTGATATATGGCAGAGATAGAGAATAAAATACTAAATGAATGAATCATTTAATTAATGACTGTCCTTGTGACTGACTAATAGAAGTATCTCACAAGAATCATTAGATCAATAGATTTTATAGCTCTACTTAATGAACTAACTCTAAGATATGAAAAGGAGAGAGAAATACGATATCTGGTTAAGCACAGTGAATATTGAAATGACTTACTCACTTCTGCAAGTTTTCTTGAGCTCTGCTTCAGTGCTAGGACTGTTTTGCTACTATCTGGATATAAAGGGAAATTATCTATCATGTCTTCCCAAGCCCACTCAGAGGGTGCAGGAAACAGTTAGTTACTTAAGATTCACTCAGCATCATTGGGGGTGGCGGGGGTGGGAATGGCATGTAGCACAAGAAGATCATAACTTCACCATAAACTAGGGGTGAGGAAGGCATACTTGAGAGTGGGGGAGAGTTGTCATTTAAGTAAGGTAGTAAGGAAAACAAAAAGAAAGGTGATTGATTTACATAGGACAGCTTCCCTAGCAGTATTTTCATTGAAAAACTAACTGTTTCCTGCACCCTCTGAGTGGGCTTGGGAAGACATGATAGAAAATTTTCCTTAAAAATGACATATAGAGAAAGACAATAGTAACAGAACATTTAAAGAGAGCATCATAGTAAAAATATACTTTATACAAAACAGAAATAATAAAATTATATATTACACTATATATCTGTGTGTATGTGTGTGTGTGCATCTATGTCTCATGGGGGTATATGCAAATGACAAAACATACACATTTACATACATATAAATGTGTGTGAATAAATGGGCCATTTTGTGAGAACAGAAATATCAAACAAGTATAAATTGTTATTAGTCAGCAAACTTAGATATGTTTGTAGAAAACGCATATTGTTTGGAATTACATCTTTATTGCTAAATGTCACCAGAAGGTCCAGATTCATGAAATGAGACCAGTGTCACAAGATTTCATGGATATTATAATTAAGAATTCTCACCCTTTCCATGTTGAAACTCTTTTACCTTTATACATAAATAAAAATTTGAAGCCATAATAGTCTTAGTTAACATACTCCTTTAGCACTGTGAAAACATTATAAGAATCTTAGGTTATTGGGTATTGATGCAGATTTGTGTTAGGCAGGAAAATAGATATAAACAGGGTGGAAAGAATATAAGGCCATAAAGCCCACTAGAAGGGACTCAGAAAGTTAACCAGTTAAAACTAGAAACCCAAAAATGACTCAGAGCTAATGAGTTAAGCAGTTAAAGCTCAAAAAGCCAAGAGCAACTTGGCTTGAAAATGTTTGAATATTCCCCAGATAAAGGAGAGTATCTCAGCATAGCCCATGTATTTGTGTTAATCATGCAGGCGCAGGTTTTTTTTTTTAACTTTAACTTCATGCTGTTTTTCCTCCTTTAGCTCTAATCAGGTAATTTGCAACCTGGGCAACTGATTTAGCATGCAGGCCTAAACAACATAGTAAAAGGCAGGAAGGAGTCCATCTTAAAGATAAGATTGCATTTTAAAACCCAGGAAGTTAAGAAGTAAGATCCTTGACTTACTCTTTAGCAAACAGACAATAATTCAGCCCACCTTGCGGGCCAGGCAGGAGGTCTTGTTTGATATGTTTCCAGACCAAGAAGTTGGTATCTCAGGGAGAAATCAGAGCAGTAAATTTCTTGTGTTAAATTAATTTTAAATATTCAGTGACCACTTAACAGGTATGCACCCCCAGCTCTTTGTCACATTCCTGAAAAATCCTTCAAAGTGGGAAGCCCCAACCTTTCAGTGCACTTTTCTCTCTAAGGTCACCCTCTCTTTGTAAGTGTGTAACTTTGACTTCTTCCCAATCTTTCAGTGCTCCTCTCTCTGAGGTCACTTGCACTTTCTAAGTGTGTAGCCTTAAACGTTCTCTCTCCAACCTTTCAGGGCACCTCTCCTCCCTGAGGTTGCCTGTATTTTTCTCTCTTTTAGTAAGTAACTTTAAATAAAACTTTTACTCTGCTTCACTACTGTGTCTCTGCCCTTCAATTCTTTGTTGCACTGGGGACAAGAACCGAGAAAAATAAGCAATACCCCCCAACCCCCCCAACACTTGTAATTCTCTATTGTATAGTTGACTGAAGAAGAGATTTTTTTAAAATGCCTATATGATCAATAGTAAGGGCATAAAATGAAAAAGTTGTCAAAATGTGACTCTAAAAAGTGTGTCAGACTCATATCAGAATATTTTTATAGCTATATTCTTCAATTATTCAAGGAAAAAATACTATTTTATCTTTAATTTCTTTATAAGGCATTATGAAAAATGAAAAACTTGTAAGTACTCTTTTAGGAAGCAATAATTATATTGAAAACAACCTACAAAGCTAAAGTAAATTAGCATCATTGAAAAAAATCCTTAAGTAAAATTATGTGTTATTCTTGAGGATAATAAAGCTATTGAAAAAGTACTGGAGGACATCAGCCAGTAAGTTATCAATGGAATTTGTTGAGCACACAAGTTATTTCTGAATTTTCAAATGTTTTTCTCTATGATTAGGCCATCTTTATTTGCTAATGTGTGCCTATAGGTTCCCACTCTCTCAGATATGAACTTCTTTTCCTTGCTGGTTACATTTCAAAGAAATGGCTCCTAGATCCTTGAAAAAGACATTCTTGGGTTTTACAACTGGCGAGAGTCTTGTAAAGAGATTTGCAACTCAAAGGAACAGAAAGAATTTAAAATTACAAAGCTTTCTAAAGTAAATGCTCCAAAAAAAGGGAGGTCAGGGGCCTACAGTCAGGAAGGAGGCTATCTATCAATCAGAGGGGAATGTTAAGGTCAATTGGTAAGTACCTTAAAAATGTAAGTAGTGGTAGTACATATTTCAATGCATTTTGATGGAATTAAATGAAATAATAAATTAATTTACCATAAAGCTTAAAATTTCAATAAATACCCAATAAATATTACTGTAATTATTATTAATATTATACATACTTGTATTATTCTGGTTCTCTCAAAGTTTCTAATGGAAAAGTCCAGCTTGCCAACAAAATTTATTCCTGGGAATGCTAAATACCTGGGACAGACTTACATAATCTGCTCGATTTAACCTCTCATTTCAGAAACATTATTTGGTGAGGCTAAACATCTAAATTAACAACAATAGCAATGACAACAACATCAAAGCTTGTTCAATACTTGACATTAAATTTTAGGTTACCTCATATGTAACATAGTAAAATGAAAAAGATGATGAGGATTAGAAAAGCAATGAAAGAAGTGGATGAAGCAAAACTTAAAACAAATATTTAAGTAAAAAGACAAAATGGTAGAAAAACAGATGAAGCACTGTAGCCTTAGGAAATGCAATGTGTAGGCAAATAACCCAAATGTTGAATAATTTCCATAAAGATAACTTTTATACTATAAATAATTATTATCCACTTGGAGCTTTTAAGAAAATTATAACTTACATTCCTAGATGAATACTTTAAAAATTTTAGAAATATTTTTATTTAAAGGAGTTCAAATAAAAATTTTAAAATGCTACTACTAGTTTCCATACTCTAGAAAATTAACTTATAAGGAACATCTTCTCTTGTGAATCTGTATCCAAGAAATATTATTACATGGGTGTAAACTGAATAGAATTGTCCAAATGCCCTGTGGGGCCCCAGAAATAGTAGATGATATTTTTGGCTGAACTGACTTGAGTAAATAACAGGGAGAACATAGTATATAGTTGGGTCTTAAAAATAGTTTATTAATAAAAAATAATGGTATTTTCCATTTTTATTATAGAATTAAAATATAGACTAAAATTCACCTGTACCACATTCTGATCCAATGATTGTTTTGAAGATATTTGCCATCATTATATAATAATCATTATAAACTCTGCTTTTCATAATCAACCTGTTTTAGAAGGCTCCTTACATGGAAGAAGGAGAATGCTTTCGTCTTCTTTGAAATTGCTTCCTTGGACAAATGAAAAAATATCTAAATGAATCCTACTATAAGAATAAATGTTTCTTTCTACTTGCAAACTTTAGATCCTTTTTCAAGCAGGAGAGGAACACAACTTTACTGGGAACTTACATATTAAATTGGACTGAGACTGGAGCTCCATGATTTTCAAAAATTTGTCCCTTGATTTTGCTCAGAACTGGGAAGTATTCCTGACAAGCCTCCTGGTTCCAAATGAAAGGGATTTTAAGAGGCAAGGATATTTTTGTCTTCAGTTTGGTACCTAGGAACTTTTGACTTTCCGTAATTTGCATCTTCAAAATCCTATCAAGTTGGAGTAATGAAATTTATTTGGGATGGAGTAGAATTGGTAAATTAATATACAAATTAATGATTAATTTAAAAAGCAAACCACATTCTTAACTCTTAATATTCAGGAAGTCTGTAGCTTTAACCATGTGTATTATTGTAGATCATGTTATGTCTTTGGAGGACTGATCCCTGTTAAACTGATTTTACAGGGAGACATCTAAGTTGAGCAGAAAGGACAGAGGTACAGAGAGGACACCAGCTTTCTGGCTGAGTTTAAACCACATTACCACTTAGGCTCCATGCTTGGCTAAAATAAGGCAGCCATGAGCAACCACTTCTAGAAGAGTCTCAAAGATTCCTTTTTTTTTTATAATATAATGTTTTATTCATACATATATGCATATATAAATATTATAACATATAGAAATTAAAGTATTATCAATACAATTATCACTTTTGCAAAATAAATGTCTAAAAAATGTGTGTGAAAATATGAAATAAAACAAGATCTATTCACCCACCTCTCACATTTACAATTAAGTGTTTGAAACAGCCTCAATGTCACCAACATTAATAGTAAATAAACTATGATAAGTTTGAAGATCACAAGACACAGAATACAACAGGAAAATGTCTATTAAAACAAAATGTAAGATCCTAACCTTAAAGCTTAGAATTGGTCTCTGCTCCTTTACTTCTTTTGCAGGATAGTAAAGAAAGAATCCTGACTGATTTTGAGATGATATCATCAATATTTGAGTAGAAAGACTTTGAGGTAAGTCCAGTGTGGGGAAAAAAGTAAATGTTCTACATTTTATTGTCATGATCCCAAAGTGGTATTTTATCTCTCCGGTGAGGAGAGATGTCATAAAGAGGGAATGCACTACTTCAAAATAGTAATGAGTTGTTTTTTTTTTTGAGAGGGCATCTCTCATATTTATTGATCAAATGGTTGTTAACAGTTAAGAACAATAAAATTCTGTACAGGGGACTCGATGCACAAACATTAATCCACCCCAAGCCTAATTCTCATCAGTCTCCGATCTTCTGAAGCACAATGAACAAGTTCTTACATGGTGAACAAATTCTTACATAGTGAATAAGTTCTTACATGGTGAACAGTACAAGGGCAGTCATCACAGAAACTTTCGGTTTTGATCACGCATTATGAACTATAAACAATCAGGTCAAATATGAATATTTGTTTGATTTTTATACTTGATTTATATGTGAATCCCACATTTCTCCCTTATTATTATTATTATTATTTTTTAAAATAAAATGCTGAAGTGGTAGGTAGATGCAAGATAAAGGTAGAAAACATAGTTTAGTGCTGTAAGAAAGCAAATGTAGATGATCAGGTGTGTGCCTATAGGTTAAGTATTAATCCAAGCTAGACAAGGGCAACAAAACATCCATGGATGCAGATGATTTCTCTCAAAACAGGGTGGGTGAGGTTCTAAGCCTCACCTCTGTTGATCCCCAATTTCTTACCTGATGGCCCCCCTGCGACTGTGCCTGTCTTAGGTTGTTCCTCCCTTGAGGAATCTTACCTGTCTCTGGCTAACCAGTCATCTTCCGGGGCCATACAGGGAAATGTAAAGTTGGTAAGTGAGAGAGAAGCAATATTGTTTGAAAAGGTTGGCTTTTTACTTCTTTGCAGATTTATGCCCTGTGGGTTTTATGCCCAACATTTGTCTTGAGGTATCTTTACCACTTGGAAAAATTATGATACTCGGTAAATTCGATATGAGGCACTAATTCTATTTAAGGGTTGTAATTAGGAAGGAAGAAGAAAAGCTATATAAGTAGCAGACGGAAGAAAACATGGGAAGATTGGTTATTTCTTTGACATATCTTCTTGTAGAGTAACTTAAGCATGTATAGGTTTTAAACTACTAATTAAATTGCACACACACATTAACATAATAGGAGTACAGTTACATAACCAAAGCAGACCTACAATTACCAGCCATCTCCAGTGAAACCAAGAAAACCAGTTAGGCACCCTTAGCATTTGTGAAAACTTATCTATGATAGGATGGATATTGTCTAACTGAATTTGAATAGTTTGAGAAAAATCAGACAATTTAAAACAACACATTCCTGGGAACTGTTCACATCCCATATGTTCTTTTAACAGTAGATAGTCTGTAGTCTCAAGATTTTGGAGCACTGCAACTTGCACTTCTCCTAATTCTTGGTTGAGTTCCAGAGATTCCTTTTAAGACAACATCTTCTGATATATCTTCCAGGATTCATTATTCTCTGATATTTGAAAGCTAAGGTCAAAACCAGGCACAGGTCAACAAAGCTCCTGGTTTGACCCAATACTGTGATACAAAGGATCCACACCACAGTTCTGAATACAGAACAAGTGGCAAAGCCGATGCCTGTCGAGGGCTCAGTACTCAAGAGCCTCCCTCTCTTGCCTCCAGGGAGGATAGATACCGCTGGTGCTTAGGCAAACTATTGATTGGGGAACATTGCAAACTCTGCATTTATTGCTGAAAGAAGAGGGTTTTGGGTCTGAGAGTGTTTCCATCTTGGTATTCAGATGTATGAAACTGACAGTTCATAATTTATGCTGTGGAAACTCCAGTGACTTTATCATTCTACAGGTATGAAATATGATTCAGCTTGTGCTGATTTAGATCTTGGCAGAATGCCCCTGATCTGAGGCCATGGCACCTGCTCACTATTCTAGGGTGCTTACCCATTGCTTGTTCACCCACCATTCCTTATTCAAACTATAGCTCTCCTTCAACCCACAACTGAAATGCTACATCCTCTACAAAGATACAAAGTATTTCTTTCTGCTGAACCCTCAGAAAACATGTTGTATATCTCTTGTAGCAATTTGATTTTCTACTATTTGAAATAAAGTTAAAGAACTCATATGATTAGTCCCTTTAGGTGAGGAGTGTGGTTTCTGGAGGCAGACACCGGCATGCTCAATCTTGGCTCAGTAATTTACCCACATGTGTCCTTAGCAACTAATTCAATTTTTTAAGCCTTATTTTTTTTCACTTGGAAAATGAGAATAACAATAGTACCTAGGCCATACAGTTTTGGAAATTAAATGATACAATATATGTAAAAGCATTTAGTAATATGTAGTAGCATTTTTGGTACAATAAAGACTTCTGTTTTTGTTATCATTCTCACTAACAATTGCTCAAAATCATATTTTAAATTGAATTCAACATCTTATCAGGAAGCCATCTATTTTGCTCTGTAATGAAAAATTGAAAAAGGACTTTTATCCTCATATGTAAGAAGGCATACTTAATAATCAGAAGTATCAAAGGTATAAAAGTCCATGTGAGTCATTCTATTAAAACAATCCCCAAAAATGTCACCACCCGTTTTGACAAGGATTCAGGTATTATAAAATGGACTTTTTTTTCGCATTGTGTGCAGGCCACATGCAGTTCCTTTCATCTTAGCAGTTTCACGCCATTGTATTTCATTACACATTGTGATATGTCAGAAAGGAAAACACTTCACTGACTTGCTGATGAAAATTTAATGTGTCATTTATATACCCATTTCCAGTTCTTAAAATGGTTGAACTAACATAGTAAATAAATATGATGTTGATATATACTTTGAAGTTTTAAAAAGAAAACAAAAAAAGGACAGAATGGCATTATTGACAGTTGCAAGCTATGTGTCTTCATTTGTAGAATACATGGCTCTGTGAGAAGCTGCCCAGCTGGAGTAGAAAGGCACAGGAAAAAACTTGCTCAAAATGTTCAACTTTTGGACATGTCATTTCATCTTCTTTTGGTTTTCAGGAAACTGCATGAAAAGTCAAATTTCAGTGAGATTGATACAGTTTTCATCTTCAACCAATTAACTTTATTGGTTGGCATTTGAGCAATAATTTAACAAAGAGATTCAAAATAGGTGGAGATGACAATCAGGAAAGACCAAGAGCAAAATGGAAGAAAGAAATAGAAAGAAAATAGTAAATTTTGCCCCAGGCTATCTGAATGTCTTCTACAGTAGGAAAAGTAATTAGGCATCATATTATTCAATGTTGGCTGGTGTTACCAACATTAAACAAAATCAGTAATTCAAGCAATTGTGTTGATAAATTCCCATGGAGGGTAGGACTGGGGAGAAGTACTATCAGTTTGATTTGTTTTGCTGAAATCTGAGCATGTTGAAGACACTCAGTTTTGAATGGGCTGTAACAATTCAGTAGGCATAATTCTCTTGCCTCCAAACCTGTATTGATACTAAATGAATACATGCATTTGCTTATATTTCAGTAGAGATAAAATGAAGTAGATCAGTATAGCAAGTTTTTAGCACAAGTTTCATCATATATTCATTTTGTGATCTTGAACAATTCAATTAAATTCTACCTAGTTCTTAGTTTCCTGATCTCTAAAGTACAGGAATAAAATAATATTTTCTAATGATTTAACAGGATGGTAGTGATAAATGGAATGAAACAGTACTTTTTGGAAAGATATAAGTAGATAATATAGATAGATAAGCAGAAACAGCTGAACCATTGTCATTTCTTCAGTGTAATTATGTGAATGGATTTGCCATATTTATTTTGCGTTATTCTTAAAATGTCTCCATTCCATTACTGCAGTACAGAGGACTTCAGGATTTAAAAGAAGATGGGATTTATTATATCTAGTTAGCATTTCTTAAGATTTATTCAAAGGCTTGACTTAAATTTATTCATTGAATAAAGTTAGTTATTGACTTTAGTGATCTAGTCTCTTTTCTTTATTAGGGTTATTAGGTATAAGTTACAATACATTAGCATGTTTTGTGCATTGAAGTATTTAGTTGATTTTAAATGAACCATAGCAACTGGATCTGTGTATGACATTTGGCATTTGTCAATCCTTCTCAGTTACGAATTTCAGTGTTGACTGTATTTTGTGCTGATTGATTCATTTAAATTTTTCTGAACAATTGCCCTTGAACATGCCAACATGCTTGTGAATACCTTCAGCCAAAAGCAATTAATTTCTCATCTGATTTGTCATGCTCAACCCCCTTCCCATGTGATCACTGACACCTTCATCTAGGCAAACACTCACAATTCCACAACTGAAGGACATATTAGTTTTATCATAATCATGCCATCTATAACTACTCAGATATCCTAAGAACATGAAAAGGCTTATTTTCTCATCAATAATCTTTTTGACCTACTTATCTAGCATTCTATGTTCATGTCATGTTTTTGAGTCATTCATTAGAAGATTTTGCACTTAAATATGTATACTTACATAGCCAATCTTTTATTTACTGATGTCTGATGGGAATGAATTTCCCATCACGGAGCAGATATAAGTTAACCAAGTCTGAACAAATATGGAAAACATAACCTTGGCCTCAGTACCCAAGAAATAAATATCTTACCAGCTGAGCTAAGACTTTAAGAATATTCACATTGTTGTCATGTCCTTTATGGTAACTATTACCTAATTGCTTTAACTATAACAGAGATTTCTTGAAATGATTTTACTGCTAAAGGTAAAATCAATGAAAAGGTAACAGTAGGTACCTCTTTCAGAATAAAGTGCTTAAAATATGACAGCGTCGTTCCCTTATTAAACTATAAAAAAAGAGTTGTTTTAGCCTGTATGTATATATATATTTAACCTCACTGGTGGAAATTATATTACAATTAAGCCATTATTCTCTTTTGATTAGAAGGTACGTTTAAATAACCCCAGAAGGAAGAGAAAGGTCTTTACATCACCCTAAATTTCAATGGACCTAAATAAATTATGTTTAGACCTCTACTTTGACGTAGCAATATCCGCTTTAAACCTCTTGAATGACTGCAGCTTATAGAAGTCTCCTGCTTTCCTGGAGCATTGCATACTGTATGTGGGAGGAAACAGACAAATTTGGGGAAGGGGGAATTGTGCTCTGCCTTTCATCAGAAGTGTATTAATAGTCAAGAGTTACTCAATATCAGGATGCATAATAAAATTATCCACCTTTACTATGAGCAAACATTTTTATTAACAATTATTCCAAGTACTCATGCATTTATATGCAGCACCCTGAGGTGTGAAGCACATCTGCTTTCATCATGGGATAGATTGAAATAATTTCTGATATAGTTGTTACCATTCATAGTTGCATATTAGACCTATTTGTGAAACTTAAAAAAAAATACACATGCTGTTCTCTGCTTACTCATATGGTATCTTCTGGAAGGAATTCATAGCATTTATTAAAAATAAAAATAGAAAATGAAATTCATCAACCAACCACTCTGAGAAAAGGATTTCACTGGAGGGAATCTATATAGTAAATTCATGTATATAGTGTAGCATTTGGAACTATTATCTTCCACAAAAGGCTTGAGAGAGATGTGGATCTCTAAAATGTTGAAAAGTGGAGGTAGAGTTATTATTCAGACTGCCAGACACTGATTATTCTTTCTCACTCAGGATAAAGATGTAGTCTGACTGATCCTAACTGTGGTTCAAGAGCAAGAAATACCAATATCTGTAAACATTCCCTTAATAGAAAAAACACAGGCTTTTAGTATAAATTCTGTGTGAATAGTGATATAAGCTCCAAATACAAATGGGGAAGAATTGAACTAGATCTGGTATAACTAAACTTTTTACAGGATATCTTCATTTTCCTGTTAGAGGCTCTGGGCAACAAAGAATGATACAATCGTGTGTTCTTGTTAGGTAGAAGGACAGACATGAGCAGTCAGAGAAGTGGAAGATAAGGTTCAAGGAAAAAAACTGCCCAAACTCTGCCCAGGTAAGGGATCCCATATGAAAACAAAAAAGGCTTTGCAGGGAGATAACTTCTTTGCCTTTTATGATCAAGATAAACTGGTCCCAAACTGATCATAAGGTGGACACAATTGAAAAAACCTAAGAACTTCCCAAACCACATCTCCTCATAATCTCATTAAAATTGCTGTTTTTCTCCCCTACATGGGCTTTTTTCTGTATGCATTCTGGGAGAAGACATGTGCACCAAGAGGAATGGGTGTATAACTAAAACTGTCAATCAAAGGACCTCACCCTGTCAATTGAAGAAGTGCCTCCCAGCTAGGTTATAATAAATAGACCCTCTGCTAAAAGTCTGGGTCCTTTGTCTACCTTGACTCTGGCCCACTCCACCCTTAGGTTATATTCAAATACAACTTTCAATCTGCTTTACCGTTGTGTCTTTGCCTTTCAATTCTTTGTTGTGGCTGGGACAAGAACCGAGGAGAACAAACTCAACCTGTAAAACTGTTCCTTTCTTCTGTGGACACCATGCCTTATCTTACCAAACAAGAAGCACCTGAAATTTTGAAGCAAGTATCAGCATTAGCTGTGAAGTAAAGTCATCAAACACAAACACAGCTGTATTTGATAAGGAATGTGGCTAGTGGAATGAAGGAAAGAAAAGCGAAATGAATATGACTTGGGAATACATAGCACAGTCTTGTCAATGAGTTTCCACCCCAGACAAATTCACTATGGATTCAGTGAGACTGAAAATGATAGTGAAACATTCTTGGGATGAAAGGATTTATACCCAACTTTCTTTCTTTTTTTTTTTTCAGATAATTATCTTTTATTGAAAGGTAGTTGACACACAGTATTACATTAGTTTCAGGTGTACAACACAGTGATTCAACATTTATATACATGATAATTCTAGGTACCAGCTATCACCATACCAAGCTGTTACAATATTTTGACTATATTCCTTATGCTATACATTACATCCCAGATACTTATTTATTTTACAATTGGAAGTGTGTATATATATATACATATATATATATATATATATATAGATAGATAGATAGATAGATAGATAGATAGATAGATAGATAGATAGATAGATAGATATATTTTGTGTGAGGGCATCTCTCATATTTATTGATCAAATGGTTGTTAACAACAATAAAATTCTGTATAGGGGGGTCAATGCTCAATGAACAATCATTAATCCACCCCAAGCCTAATTTTCATCAGTCTCCAATCTTCTGAAGCATAACGAACAAGTTCTTACATGGAGAACAAATTCTTACATAGTGAATAAGTTACATGGTGAACAATACAAGGGCAGTCATCACAGAAGCTTTCGGTTTTGCTCATGCATTATGAACTATAAACAGTCAGTTCAAATATGAATATTCATTTGATTTTTATACTTGACTTATATGTGGATACCACATTTCTCTCTTTATTATTATTATTTTTAATAAAATGCTGAAGTGGTAGGTAGATACAGGAAAAAGGTAGAAAACATAGTTTAGTGTTGTAAGAAAGCAAATGTAGATGATCAGGTGTGTGCCTGTAGACTATGTGTCAATCCAAGCTAGACACGGGCAATAAAACATCCACATATGCAGAAGATTTCTCTCAGAACAGGGGGGTGAGGTTCTAAGCCTCACCTCTGTTGATCCCCATCTTCTCACCTGATGACCCCCCCTGCAACTGTGCCTGTCTTACATTGTTCCTCCCTTGAGGAATCTTACCCATCTCTGGCTAACCAGTCATCTTCCGGGGCCATACAGGGAAATGTTAAGTTGCTAAGTGAGAGAGAAGCCTTATTGTTTGAAAAGGTTAGCTTTTTACTTCTTTGCATATTTATGCCCTGTGGCTTCTATGTCCAGCATCGTCTTGAGGTGTCTTTACCACTTGGAAGAATTATGATACTCGGTAAATTCGATATGTGGCACGAATTCTATTTAAGGGTTGTAATTAGGAAGGAAGAAGAAAAGCTATAGAAGTAGCAGGCGGAAGAAAACCTGGGAAGATTGATTATTTCTTTGACATATCTACTTGTAGAGTAACTTCAGCATGTATAGGTTTTAAGTTACTAATTAAATTGCGCACACACATTAACATAATAGGAGTACAGTTATGTAACCAAAGCAGACCTGTAATTACCAGCCATCTCCAGTGAAACCAAGAAAACCAGTTAGGCACCTTAGGCATTTGTGAAAACTTATCTATGATATGGTGGATATTGTCCAACTGAACTTGAACAGTCTGAGAGAATTCAGACAAATTAAAACAACCCATTCCTGGAGACTGTTCACATCCCATATGTTCTTTTCACAGTAAATAGTCTGTAGTTGTAAGATTTTGGAGTGCTACAATTTGCAATTCCCCTAATTCTTGGTTGAGTTCCAACAGTATAGATCCAGTCAAATTTGTTGCTTTACTGTATGCACAGGCCAGCTTAGATATCTCCTTCTTCATTCCCATGGCAAGTCCAGGAACTGGTGGGATGCGTGCACCTACACCTGTAGCAGTGTGTGGATCTTTGTTGGGGATTTTTTGATGATCATCTTCTGGCATGAGTCTTCCAGAGAGTGCTGATGTTGAAAGTTCTTTTTCATATTGTATCTTGGTTCATTTTCAGGGTAGCCCAATTAGGCTTTGATCCTCTGTATAAACACAAACAGACCCTTTGCCTACACTTTTATATGCCCTTTATATCATTGTGTAGAACTCATTGGAGGTCACCACACAGGAACTGCTTTTTTTTTCTTTATCATTAATCTACACTTACATGATGAATACTTTGTTTACTAGGCTCACCCCTATAACACGTCCCCCCTATATACCCATTTACAGTCACTGTCCATCAGCGTAGCAAAATGTTATAGAATCACTACTTGTCTACTCTGTGTTGTAGAGCCCTCCCCGTTCTCCCACCCCCCTATGCATGCTAATCTTAAAACCCCCTTTTTCTCCCCCCCCTTATCCCTCCCTACCCACCCATCCTCCACAGTCCCCTTTCCTTTGGTACCTGTTAGTCCATTCTTGAGTTCTGTGATTCTGCTGCTGTTTTGTTCCTTCAGTTTTTCCTTTGTTCTTATACTCCACAGATGAGTGAAATCATTTGGTATTTCTCTTTCTCCACTTGGCTTGTTTCACTGAGCATAATACCCTTCAGCTCCATCCATGTTGCTGCAAATGGTAGGATTTGCCCTTTTCTTATGGCTGAGTAGTATTCCATTGTGTATATGTACCACCTTTTCTTTATCCATTCATCTATTGATGGACATTTAGGTTGCTTCCAATTCTTGGCAATTGTAAATAGTGCTGTGATAAACATAGGGGTGCACTGGTCTTTCTCATACTTGATTGCTGCATTCTCAGGGTAAATTTCTAGGAGTGCAATTCCTGGGTCAAATGGTATGTCTGTTTTGAGCATTTTGATGTACCTCCATACTGCTTTCCACAATGGTTGAACTAATTTACATTCCCACCAGCAATGTAGGAGGGTTCCCTTTTCTCCACAGCCTTGCCAACATTTGTTGTTGTTTGTCTTTTGGATGGCAGCCATCCTTACTGGTGTGAGGTGGTATCTCATTGTAGTTTTAATTTGCATTTCTCTGATAATTAGCGATGTGGAGCATCTTTTCATGTGTCTGTTGGCCATCTGTATTTCTTTTATGGAGAACTATCTGTTCAGTTCCTCTGCCCATTTTTTATTGGGTTATTTGTTTTTTGTTTGTTAAGACGTGTGAGCTCTTTATATATTCTGGATGTCAAGCTTTTATCGGATCTGTCATTTTCAAATATATTCTTCCATACTGTAGGGTTCCTTTTTGTTCTATTGATGGTGTCCTTTGCTGTACAGAAGCTTTTCAGCTTAATATAGTCCCACTTATTCATTTTTGCTGTTATTTTCCTTGCCCGGGGAGATATGTTCAAGAAGAGGTCACTCATATTACTGTCTAAGAGGTTTTTGCCTATGTTTTTCTCCAGGAGTTTAATGGTTTCATGACTTACATTCAGGTCTTTGATCCATTTTGAGTTTACTTTTGTATATGGGGTTAGACAATGGTCCAGTTTCATTCTCCTACATGTAGCTGTCCAGTTTTGCCAGCACCATCTGTTGAAGAGACTGTCATTTCGCCATTGTATGTCCATGGCTCCTTTATCAAATATTAATTGACCATATATGTCTGGGTTAATGTCTGGATTCTCTAGTCTGTTCCATTGGTCTGTGGCTCTGTTCTTGTTCCAGTACCAAATTATCTTGATTACTATGGCTTTATAGTAGAGCTTGAAGTTGGGGAGTGAGATCCCCTCTACTTTATTCTTCTTTCTCAGGATTGCTTTGGCTATTCGGGGTCTTTGGTGGTTCCATATGAATTTTTGAATTATTTGTTCCAGTTCATTGAAGAATGTTGCTGGTAGTTTCATAGGGATTGCATCAAATCTGTATATTGCTTTGTGCAGGATGGCTATTGTGATGATATTAATTCTTCCTAGCCACGAGCATGGGATGAGTTTCCATCTGTTAGTGTCCCCTTTAATTTCTCTTAAGAGTGACTTGTAGATTCAGAGTATAAGTCTTTTACTTCTTTGTTTAGGTTTATTCCTAGTTATTTTTTTTTTTTGATGCAATTGTGAATGGAGTTGTTTTCCTGATTTCTCTTTCTGTTGGTTCATTGTTATTGTATAGGAAAGGCACAGATTTCTGTGTGTTGATTTTGTATCCTGCAAATTTCCTGTATTCCTATATCAGTTCTAGTAGTTTTGGGGTGGAGTCTTTAGGGTTTTTTATGTACAGTATCATGTCATCTGGAAATAGTGACAGATTAACTTCTTCTTTACCAATCTGGATTCCTTGTATTTTTTTGTTTTGTCTGATTGCCGTGGCTAGGACCTCCAGTACTATGTTAAATAACAGTGGGGAGAGTGGGCATCCCTGTCTAGTTCCCGATCTCAGAGGAAAAGCTTTCAGCTTCTTGCTGTTCAATATAATGTTGGCTGTTGGTTTTTCATAGATGGCCTTTATTATGTTGAGGTTGTTGCCCTCTATTCCCATTTTGCTGAGAGTTTTTATCATGAATGGATGTTGAACTTTGTCAAATGCTTTTTCAGCATCTATGGAGATGATCATGTGGTTTTTGTCTTTCTTTTTGTTGATGTGGTGGATGATGTTGATGGACATTCGAATGTTGTGCCATCCTTGCATCCCTGGGATGAATCCCACTTGGTCATGGTGTATGATCCTTTTGATGTATTTTTGAATTCGGTTTGCTAATATTGAGTTGAGTATTTTTGCATCTACGTTCATCAGGGATATTGGTCTGTAGTTTTCTTTTTTGGTGGGGTCTTTGCCTGGTTTTGGTGTTACGGTGATGTTAGCCTCATAGAATGAGTTTGGGAGTATCCCCTCCTTTTTTTTTTTTGGAAAACTTTTAGGAGAATGGGTATTATGTCTTCCCTGTATGTCTGATAAAATTCCAAGGTAAATCCATCTGCCCGGGGGTTTTGTTCTTTGGTAGATTTTTGATTACCACTTCAATTTTGTTGCTGGTAATTGGTCTATTTAGATTTTCTGTTTCTTTCTGGATCAGTCTTAGAAGGTTGTATTTTTCTAGGATGTTGTCCATTTCTCCTAGGTTTCCCAGCTTGTTAGCATATAGGTTTTCATAGTATTCTCTAATAATTCTTTGTATTTCTGTGGGGTCCGTCGTGATTTTTCCTTTCTCGTTTCTGATACTGTTGATTTGTGTTGGCTCTCTTTTCCTCTTAATGAGTCTGGCTAGAGGCTTATCTATTTTGTTTATTTCCTTGAAGAACCAACTCTTGGTTTCATTGATTTTTTCTATTGTTTTATTCTTCTCAATTTTATTTATTTCTTCTCTGATCTTTATTTAGTCCCTCCTTCTGCTGACCTTAGGCCTCATTTGTTCTTCTTTATCTAATTTCGATAATTGTGACATTAGCCTATTCATTTGGGCTTGTTCTTCCTTTTTTGATATGCTTGGATTGCTATATACTTTCCTCTTAAGACTGCTTTTGCTGTGTCCCACAGTAGTTGGGGCTTTGTGTTGTTTTTGTCGTTTGTTTCCACATATTGCTGGATCTCCATTTTGATTTCATCATTGATCCATTGATTATTTAGGAGTGTGTTGTTAAGCCTCCATGTGTTTGTGAGCCTTTTTGCTTTCTTTGTACAGTTTATTTCTAGGTTTATGCCTTTGTGGTCTGAAAAGTTGGTTGGTAGGATTTCAATCTTTTGTAATTTACTGAGTTGCTTTTTGTGGCCTAGTATGTGGTCTGTTCTTGAGTATGTTCCATGTGCACTTGAGAAGAATGTGTATCCTGTTGCTTTTGGATGTAGAGTTCTGTAGATGTCTATTAGGTCCATCTGTTCTAGTGTGTTGTGCAGTGCGTCTGTTTCCTTACTTATTTTCTGTCTGGTGGATCTGTCCTTTGGAGTGAGTGGTGTGTTGAAGTCTCCTAGAATGAATGCATTGCATTCTATTTCCTCCTTTAGTTCTGTTAATATTTGTTTCAGGTATGTTGGTGCTCCTGTATTGGGTGCATATATATTTATAATGGTTATATCCTCTTGATGGATGGAGCCCTTTATCATTATGTAATGTCCTTATTTGTCTTTTGTTACTTTCTTTATTTTGAAGTCTGTGTTGTCTGATACCAGAATTGCAACACCTGCTTTCTTCTCTTTGTTGTTTGCATGAAATATCTTTTTCTGTCCCTTGACTTTAAGTCTGTGCATGTCTTTGGGTTTGAGGTGAGTCTCTTGTAAGCAGCATATGGATGGATCTTGCTTTTTTATCCATTCTATTACTCTGTGTCTTTTGATTGGTGTATTCAGTCCAATTACATTTAGGGTGATTACTGAAAGGTATGAATTTATTGCCATTGCAAGCTTTAGGTTTGTGGTTACCACGATAGTGGTTACTATCTTACTGTCTAACTTAACTAGCTTGTTGAGCTATTATAAACACGGTCTGATGATTCTTTATTTCTCTCCCTTCTTATTCTTCCTCCTCCCTTCTTCATATGTTGGATGTTTTGTTCTGTGCTCTTTTTAGGAGTGCTCCCATCTAGAGCAGTCCCTCTAATATGCCCTGTAGAGGTGGTTTGTGGGAGGCAAATTCCCTCAACTTTTGCTTATCTGGGAATTGTTTAATCCCTCCTTCATATTTAAATGATATTCGTGCTGGATACAGTAGTCTTGGTTCGAGGCCTTTCTGTTTCATTGCATTAAGTATATCATGCCATTCTCTTCTGGCCTGTAGGGTTTCTGTTGAGAAGTCTGATGATAGCCTGATGGGTTTTCCTGTGTAGGTAACCTTTTTTTTCTCTCTGGCTGCCTTTAATACTTTGTCCTTGTCTTTGATCTTTGCCATTTTAATTACTATGTGTCTTGGTGTTGCCCTCCTTGGATCCCTTGTCATGGGAGTTCTGTGTACCTCTGTGGTCTGAGAGGCCATTTCTTCCCCTAGTTTGGGGAAGTTTTCGGCAATTATTTCTTCAAAGACATTTTCTATCCCTTTTTCTCTCTCTACTTCTTCTGGCATACCTATAATTCGTATATTGTTCCTTTTGACTGGTCACTCAGCTCTCTTAAAATTCTTTCATTCCAGGAGATCCTTTTATCTCTCTCTGCATCAGTTTCTCTGCGTTCCTGTTCTCTGTTTTCTAGTCCATTAATGGTCTCTTGCATCTCGTCCATTCTGTTTTGAAGTCCTTCTAGAGCTTGTTTTATTTCTGTATTCTCCTTCCTTAGTTCTTGCATATTTCTCTGCAATTTCATCAGCATGGTTATGACTTTTGTTTTGAATTCTTTTTCAGGAAGACTGGCTAAATCTATCTCCCCAGATTCCTTCTCAGGGGAAGATGTAGCAGATGCCGAAGCTGTCTGGGTTAGTCTTGTCTGGATCATATTTTTTTGCCTTTTCATGTTGACAGGTGCTATTGACTGTCAGCTGGGAGCGCCAACCTTTTCACTTGCTACTGGCCTTTCTTTACTGGGACAACTGCTACCCCTAGTGGCTTGTGTTGTGTAATTGCGTGTAGGCTGGGTCTTTGTGTCTTTCCCGGCCGAAGTGTAGGAATTTTCCTTTCTGCCTTTCTGTGGGTATGTTTTGCCTTAAGCTTTTTCTCTGCTTTCACAGCGCCTGGAGGGATAATAGGCGGGGGGGGCGGCTGTTTGGCTGTTTACCTCTGTGAGGTGTCTCGGAGCTGTTGCCCAGGGGGTTAGTGCGATGGTTTTCCCTGTAATTTCCAGCCACTGGGCTGTGACCTATGCTGTTTCCATCCAGCTGTTAAATCCTTGTCCCTTTAAGACTTTCTAAAAGCCCCCGCTTTTCTTTGTCACAGGGGCATCAGCTTCGGCACCCTCTCAGAGGTCTTGCTGCCCTATTTCCCTAGTTTCCAGCCCTCCAAGCATGCACTGTGCCTGCACTCTGGTGCGGGTGGCTGGGGCTGGGTGTTTAGCAGTCCTGGGCTCCCTCTCCCTCCTACCGGGAGCTGGGGGGAGGTGTGCTTGGGTGCCGCCGGGCCAGGGCTTGTATCTTACCCCTTTCACCAGGCGCTGGTTTCTCGCTGGTGTAGTTGTAGTCTGGCTGTTGTCCTGTGTCTTCTGGTCTCTCTTTTAGGATTAGTTGTATTTGTTGTATTTTCGAAAATATATATGTTTTTGGGAGGAGATTCCCACTGTTCTACTCACGCCACCATTTTGGCTCCACACACCCCCCAACTTTATTTCTATGGTAGCAGGTCAAGCACAAGAATCCTGTGGACACCTCAGAGCAAGTCTGCGTGCAGCAAGCTGGTCTCTGCCTCTGGGTCTCTCCGCCCCCACAGACGTCTCAGTCTCTGTCCTCAGCACTGCCAGAACTTCAGCCTCTGCTCTCCTGCAGCTGTGCAGCTCAGAGCACTGGGCAGAGCTCTTTGAGTCAATAACAATGTATTTTCCACACATTTATAGTGAACAAAAAAAACAGGGTTAGGTGAGAATCCTCGCCATAGGAACTTTCACTTTCTCCAAAGCACCCCATGAAGGGGTTATAGGATCAGTGTGATATGATTTTGAAGAAATCTATATTTGGTCATTCAGATGACCAAACTATATTTCTCAGATATATATTGTCTTCATCCACAGTACCTGAAAATGCATAAGAGTTATAAAGTTATGTTATGGGGAGACTTTTGGACCCCACAGTGTAGGGGCTGGTTGGCAGGAGGAGCAACCACAGCGTTAGAGGGTGGGTACTTATGGCTCCCCATCCCAACCCTAGGGAGAGCAGCGGGTGAGGGTCTGGAGGTTGAATCAACCAATGTGTAATGATTTAGTCAATCATGACTATGCAGTGAACCTGTGGTGAAAATGGAAGTTCCTATGGCCAGGATTCTTACCTGACCCTAAAACTACTTGATGTTGTAATTGGCTACTGCTAGGCTACTGCTTCCACACCATAGGCCATATGCTATTATTGACTGAGTCACTATGTAAAGAGCTCTGCCCAGTACTCTGGGTGGAGCAGAGATGGAAGAGGATTATGTACCTACAGACTGTTGCATGCATATGTGATTCTAGTGCTTGACTTATTTCTGGGAAAATAAAACTGGGTATAAATCCTTTTACCCTAAGAATGTTCCATTGTCATTTTTTGGTCTCACTGAATCCATAGTGACCTTGCCCAGGCCTAAAACCCTCAGGCAAGACACCCAGGCAACAGGAACTTGTCAGTTGCAATCTGGGATCTCAGTAGCCCCTCCCTACTTGTCTGAAGTAGAACAGAGAGAGAGAGAGAGAACACTAGTGCTTAAGTCTAGAAAATGGAATGAAACAGCAAATTAACAAAGATGCTTACCACTAGGAAAAGGGGTCTCTTATTAGCCTCCCAAGAAGCTTGGAGGAACAGAGAGACAAAGCACAGGAAGTTGATCAGCAAGAAGTCTTTATTTAAGGCAAAGTACACACTCGTAAGGGTAGTGAAGGCAGCCTCAGAGAGTAGGCATGCTTAAGAGCTTGGGATTCTATCAGCTTTTAAGGATTTCAAGAATGGGGCAAAGGGAGGGAGGGTGGGGGGCTTGTTTGACATGCGGTTTCATGATGTCTCTCTCTGGTGAGAGACATTATGTCACCATCCACATCAGTTCTCTAGATATTCTGTAAGATAAGCTTAACACAAGCAATTTCTTGATCCTGTTCTTCTCCAAGACAATGGTTACCCTCAAGCAGTGGAAATATACCATCATACATTGCCTCAAGATGGGGTCTGTTGTCTAATTACCATGAAATATGTTTAGCCTTTAAAATGGAATCTTAGATGGAGTCCCTTCTATTCTTTTTATATTTTTTTATCTCTTGGCATTTTTCATGATAGGCAGGAAAAATTAATCATGGTGCTTGTCCCTGTCCATACTTTACCTCAATATCCTTTATAAATGTGGTAAATGGATTTTCCAGAGTGCTATGAGCAGCTCTAGCAATTTAATGGAGCATAAGGGGAAGGTGGTTGGATCCTCTAATCTGTGGCTGGTAGATCAGAGGCAAAGGTAACAGCCTGGGACCTGTGACTGGCACCTGGAGTGGAGGGTGGAGGACACTCCAGGATGTAGATGAAAAGGTGGAGTCTTGTGGGACAGAGCCCTGAACCTGGGGAATCTGGTGCTATCTTTGGGCAGATAGTATCAGAATTAGGCTGAATTCTTGGACACACTGCTGATGTTTGAGAACTGCTTGGTGTTGGAGAGGAAGAAATTTCCTCTACCCCTCAAGGTTCTTCTAGCTGGTTTAAGAATCAAACTGACATGAGAGAGATTAACAGAAGAAAAAAGGAAAGTTTAATTACATACATACGGGGAATAGATTCCAAAAACAGGAAGAATGTGGTATATCTGTTATCCTGAACCAAGGAGAAGACTGTAGGGGTTTGAAACTTCAAAGGAAAAAAGAAGTAAATTCACAGAAATGTGAAAAGAATAAATGTGTCATGAACAAAATATTTGATAGGCCACATAGAAATAATAGGGCACAGCAAGAAATTTTTAACAAACAGGCTTTGTCACATTCCTTACTGTCTAGCATCCCTAGTTTACATTATAATATAGTTGTCTATGTGACAGCTCTCCTCCTGAAGTACTTCTTCCATCTAAATTCTTTTTATGCAGTTGTTGTGGGTGGGGTGTCAAAGTATCTTTCCCAGTCTTCTGAGCCTTAATGGTATTCAGTTCAAAATAATCTGCATGTCAACGTGGCTCATCTTGGGGCTGCCTTCCCTTGGTCCCTACAGTGTCCTGTCTGGGGAAAAGCCCCCTCTCGCCAAAGGAATCAGTGAGGGATGCTTTTTGCTTGGCATTTCTTCTCAGTGGATTTCATCTTCCTCCAATTTAGCTATACTTATAGGCACTCAGGGACCATGGCCAATGAAAAACAACCAAGCCGATGGATAAGATGGTACAAGATCCAATTCTTTAGCCTTCATTTCCATTTTAGTCAATAAAGATTCAAAGATGCTGTTTGAGCCTATTCATATTAGTGAGTGCTGCATGAGTTTTGTTTAAGCAAAAAAATTAATGAAAGTATACAGATGGTATGTAAAATTATTTTTGTAATGGAATAGAAATATTGCCCCCACATAAGAGTCCTCAATGAATATCCTTATTATTAACTCTGGTCACCCTCTCTTACCTTATTCTGCTTTTTCTTTTTGATTTTAGAACATTTCATTTCACAGTAGTTTTCATTCAAACCCTTTACACAAGGCAATGTGCTTGGCGCTCAATATATTGGCAAAAAACATTAACTCAGGAAAAGGCAGTTCTTGAGAGCAGAAAGCCTTTGTTATATTTTAACAGCTTTATTGAAATATGCTTCACTTCCCATGCAATCTACCCATTTAAACTACACAATTCAGTAGTGTTCAGTATGGTCACAGAGTTGTGTAATCATCACCATAATCAATTCTAGAATATTTTCATTATTTTCCAAAGAGACCTTGTATTAGCTATCACTCTCCTAATACCCCCAACCCTCCCAACACCCTTAGGAAACCACTAATCTTTGTCATTATAGATTAGTCTCTTCTAGGCATTTAACAAAAATGTAATCGTATATAGTCAGTTGTGATTGATTTTTTCACTTAGCCACTACATTTCAAGGTTAATCCATATTATAGCATGTATCAATATTCCATTCCTTTTTAAAGCTGAATAATATACCATCATATGCATCTGTTTTTCCCATTCATCTGTTGATGGATATTTGGGTTGTTTCCATATTTTGGCTGTTGTATATAAAGTTGCAATGAACATTTGTATACAGCTTTTGTGTGCACATCTGTTTTCATTTCTTTTGGGTACATCCCTCGGAGTGGAATTACTAGGTCACATGGTAACTTTAAGTTTAATCTTAGAGGAATGGCCAGACTGTTTTCCAAAGTAACTGTACCATTTTACATTCCTTCCAGCAGTACATGAGAGTCCCAGTTTCTCCACATCCTTGCACACATCACCAGCTATCCAACTGGGTGTGAAGTGTATCCAAGTGGGAGTAAAATGTGGTTTTGATCTTCCTTTCCCTGATGACTAATGGTGTAGAACATATTTTCATGCTAATTGGCAATTTGAATACCTTCTGTGGAGAAATTTCTGTTCTGATGTTTTGCCCGTTTAAAAATTGGGTTGTCTTTTCATTTTTGAGTAGCATTTTCTTTATATATTCTGGATACTAGACCCTTATCAGATGTATGAGAGGTCTTGGCATGCTTATCAAAAATGTATCAAACACTGTTTATGGGTTTATTTCAGGATGCTCAATTTGATTCCACTGATCTACATATCTATTCTCATGCCAGTACCATACTGTCTTGATTACTGTGGATTTATAGCAAGTTGTAAAATTGGAAGTGTGAATTCTCCAAATTTTAATTTTTTTAATTTTTTTTGTTTTTATTTTTGTTTTCTGGCTCTTCTGGGTCCCTTGAATATCCATATGAACATATAAATTTTAGGAAGTGAATAGTCACTTTCTTCAAAAAAGCCAACTGGAATTCTGACAGGGATTCAATTGAATCTGCAGATCACTTTGTTTTTGCCATCTTAATATGAAGTCTCCCAATTCATAAATATGGGATGCATTTCCATTTATTTAGCTCTTATTTATTTCAAGACTGGTTTGTAGTTTTTAGGATACAAGTTTTGCATACCTTTTGTTAAATTTATTCCTAATAGTGTTATTCTTTTCGATGCTATTTTAAATAAATAATTTTCTTAATTTCATTTTCAGATTGTTCATTGCAAGCATATAGAACACAATTGATTTAAACATATTGATTTCATCGCCTGCAACCTTGTTCAACATGTTTAATAGGTTTATAAAAGATTCATTAGGATTTTCTGTATACAAGGTCATGCCTTCTACAAATAGAGATACTGACTGCTTTCCCATTTGAATGTTTTTTATTTCCCTTCATTGCCTAATTGCCCTGGTAGAATCTCTAGTACAAAATGGAATCGAAATGGTAAGAGCAAATATCCTTGTTTGTTCGTGGCTTGTCAGCCCACGTTCTCCACCAGAAACCTATGTTTGCTGCCCCCTGGTCCTTCTGGATTCTGGGGCTACAGATGTGTCACTTCAGCATGCATAGTATGTTGACCCATTCTGGCCTAGGGTGGCAATGATCGGGTACAGCCTCTAAGCCAGAGCTTTTTTCCGAGTTTCGATGGAGCCTTGGTGCTAGGCACAGCTGCACTGCGACTCTAATTAGGGCTGGCAGGCATCCAAGAGGATTAACTTTGCATGATAGATGGTTTGTGCATTACGCCTTACTGAGCAGCCTGGCATCAGGGGCCTCAGATCGGAGCAGACAGGTGTTCTGATTCCCCATAGAGTGTCTGAAATCCCGCGAGATCTGACTTCCTCCGGGATGAGGGGTTTCGGCTGCAGCACCTGCAGCCTGATTCCACCACTCTCTGAACTGCCAAAGCTCCGCTGCGCTTTCCCGTCCCTCTTCCCCTTGCCACCTTCACCAGGACAGGCACTAAGTCCACCCCCGTGCCCAGAGCCAAACAATGCACCCTGCTGGCCCAGCTGCACCGTATGCTGGGAGCCTGTGCGCTCCACCCTCCGGGCCACTCAGGCGCAGGCCCCAAGGCCCTTCCACGGTGTTCAAAGAAGAGCATCTCTTGACGGAGGGCCTGGCGTGAATGATCAGCTCCCCAATCTCAGTCTGCTGGCAGTTTACTGGGTCCAAAAGAAACAATGCCCTGAGGTGGTTCTTCACAGAACGGATGGAGGAACAGGCAGTCATAGTCACCTGCTGTGAATTGTAGACACCTCGCAGCTGCTGGGAGGGCGACTGGGCCCACGGATATGTGTGAGTACCTGATTTTTCTCCCATAATTTTTTTTGTGTGTGTATGTTCGTGTACATTTGTTTCTTTTCTTTTTTTTTTTCTTCTCCACCTTCAGTGTGAAGTGCATTAATCTGATAGAGTGTTTTGCTGCTTCTCCAGAGCAGTGTCCAGTATGGCGAGCCCAGGGTAATGTTAAAATTAAATACAAATGGAGACCAGATCTGAAAATTCCTTGAGTAGACAAAAACCTTTTAAGCCACTTAAGTGAAACGTAATTTAGCTTATTCTGCAAAACAGGAGAAACGTAAATTGTTCTGTTTCTTGTAAATGCCTCTGATGATCAAAAATGAGATTTAAGTCTTCTTCCAAAAATGATGTAAGGTACTCACTTTTAACCAAGCCCCTGCTGTCTGGAAAATCCCATTATAATAACCAGTCACTATAAAGGTTAAACAACTTGATCATTTTTTCTTTATAATCCATCACGTACTGTTATGCCCCTGAGCTTCATTCATGTCAGTGTTTCAGTTTGACTATTCCCAATTCCTACACTATTATTACATATGCAGTAAACTTTTACTAAATACTACTGATTGATTTGGTATTTCTAATTTTGCTACTTCTGGATTTTTGACAGTTTTTGGCATTAGAACTGGGATCCTAATAAGACCTCCCAGCGATTCGGGCCAGTGAGCAGACCAGGTGCTGGTAACCAGAGCCCACTGAGCGTGTGGCTTTCTCACTTCCTAGTGAGTTCACAGGTGAGTCTCTCTTTTTTAATTAAGCTAATTCCAGTTGTTTGCATATCCAGTTCTCTTAATTTATTGTGCATATCTATATATTTTTTTAATCTTCTTGGTTCAAAAGGGTCGAAACATGATTTTCTGTGTTTTGAAACAGCTGTTGAGTAATAGAGACCCTCAGTTAAGATGTTTTAGGGAATTTAAAGGTAAAGATGTGTTTAAAACTCTAAAACTCTTCTTTTCCCTGAAGAACTCTTGCTTCTTATATATGCATACCCACAGTGGACTAGGATCCTTTTTCTTTTGGGGAAATGGGTGAACTTTTGGATAATTTGGAATTATAGGACCACTGTGAGGAACCGTTGGATAAGATAGTCCCCTTTAAGGCATGTCCTTCAAAAGAGAGGATCCTAAACCTCTCAGAGATAATGGAATACATTATTTGTATGAAGAATCTTCTAGAAGAACAAATAACTCTAAAAATAGCTTCTCTAAAAGGATCCTTACAGCATGCAAATAAAAAATCTTTAGTCAAAACTTTAGCCATTTGAGCCAGGAACCTTACCTCAGTTCATCTGCTAGAAATATTTGGACCCAGCTATTCTTTTGATTTTGTATTATTGTACCTAAGATGTGGATAAGAATTTTATTACTCAGAAATATAGAAACTAACCCAAATGTTTTTCAGGTTTACAAGATCTGGGATAAATTTGATAAATAAAAAGCTAATTTAAGTTTGTTGATTCAATAAATACAAGCATATCTTCAGAATTATCAACATTAAATATAATGCAAACATACAACTTTTTTTACTTGGGTCTACTAGTCAAAAAAGCTCTTGCTATCTCAGTGTTACAAAATGTGTCAAGAAGATAAGAAACTTAAGGTGATTAGCTGCTTAATGTCTAATGCAAACATAATTACCAAAAGCAAATAATTTAAATAGATCCACATAAGATAAAAGTTTACACTATTAAACTAAATAATGGATATTCGTTGTATATCTAAATCATATCCAAACAATATAATATACTGAAACATTAATTGTCGAACATAAGTTTACCTTTGGCTTAAGTTTTTACAGGGAAACAAAAGCTATTTGGGTCTATGGATAAATATGTCTTTGCCACATTAGAAATTGTACTATTAAAATATGTCTCTAAAAAGTATGTTTTTATAATTATGTATTTATAAATTTGCTATATACAGGATGATAATTTGTGTTACAGTTGCCTGCTTCCTACTTTTCACTGAAAAGTAAGACACTAATAAAATTATCTTTGACATATAAAAGTAAAACTACTAGAAACAGTAAGAGAAAAAAATGATTTTATATACAAAGTATGGAGAAAAAAATGGGATGTGTGTTTTATATGAATATGCAAGGAATATAGAATGTGTTTTTATTAGGGAAAAAGAAAGTAATGTCAAAAATAAAATGACTAGTTGTTCCAGAATAAGAAAGGAAAAAGAGTAAAACAAAACCCTGAGGGATATAGAAATTTGTAGAAGGTTTGTGGAAAAGAAATTATGTTATAAGGTCAAAGCTGGCTAAAATTAAATAGATTTATTTATAAGTGCTGCTTAATGTGAGCTAAGTAATGATACTAAACTAGAGTTTAATTTTCTTTGTTAAAACACAAAATTTCTTGGATTATTGGTCTGCTCTTAATAAAAGATTCTAAGAGGTTTTTGTTTACCTTTCATGTAATCGGCTAAGAAACAAAGATAAAGGTCCTTGGATATCATGAAAGCTCTCACTGGAATGTTGTATTTGAGAATATGCATAGAATCACTACCAAGTCTTTCATTATTAACTATGCTGTTAATGGTGGGTTTTCATAGATGTCCTTTATCCATATTTGTTGAGTTTTTGTCATGAAAGTGTTGGATTTTATGGAATGCTTTTTTTATATGTATTAAAATAGTCATACTTTGTTTTTATCTACTAATATGGTGTATTATCCTGATTTCTGTATGTTAAATTTTTTCTTTCTTCCTGGGATAAATCTCACTCGGTCGCGGTATATATGGTCTTGTTTATTTTTCTGGATTTGGCTTGATAACATTTTTTGTGTGTGTATGTGTGTTTTCATACATACATTCATAAGAGTTATTGGCCTGTGATTTTCTTTTCCTGTAATACTTTTGGTTTGGGTAGCAGAGTAACACTGGCCTTTTAGAATGAGTTGTGAAGCAATCTCTTCTCTTCTACTTTTTTGCAAGTGCTTGTGGAGAAGTACGGTTTCTTCTTTAAATATTCAATAGAGTTCATTGGTGACTTGTGACTTATTTAATTTTTGTCTTTTATCCCTTAATTATTTAAGAGTGTGTTGTTCTATTTTGATGTAGTTTTCAATTGCCACAATTTTTTTGTTACTGATTTCTGATGTTCCATTGTGGTGTGAGAATATTCTTTGCTTTATGTCCTAGTATATATTCTACCCTGCAGAATGGTCTTTGTACATTTGAGAAGAATTTATATTCTGCTCTCGTTGGATGCAGTTTCTTAGAAATGTCTGCTGCTAGTTCCACTTAGTTTCCTGTGGATTTGAGTTAAAATGATGTCATTTCCTTAGCCCAGTGCTGTGTTGTTCCCACTTCCTTTGTTCTACTATTGACAGATTATTACATTTTGTCTGTATTATTGTTTGATTTTGGGTTCATCTGGTTGAATAAATTTTACTACTCAGTTTAGAATATACTGACATCATTTTTCCATATTAGGTTTCATATTTGTGTGTCATATATATATGATACAGTTTCTCTTTGGGCAAATAGTCTATTGAATTTAAGACATATCTTTTAATTTGTGAGTGTTCTCGAAATAGGTTTATTTACATGTAAGAATTTTTAATTGATGAAATGCAATGTGTTAGGTTTTTTATTTTTATTTTTTTAACTAACATGTTTTTAAGAACTCTTCATGTTATTGTGTATGTATCACTACTACTACATTTCCAAAGTCAAGGTCATGAATTGTTGGGGAGGACTCTTCTAATCTACTGGAAGGACAAAACATACAAAATGAACATTCGCCAAGACCTATAGTTAGTACCTATTGAGGTGCGCCGTTGTCCCACATGCACTGCATGCCCTATTCATATCCTCTAGGCACCCACAAGCCCAGGATTGCTTCCAATAACAATCTGAGATTCTGCTTGAGGGCGAATCTTCTCACAAGGCTGAAGATTTGTTCCTCTGGCAAACAAACCTGAAATGTTGGAAAGCAGTTGTCCCAGAAGTAGCTGTCTACTAATGACAGAAAGAATGCTGGATAAACATCCCAGCTCTCAGGCCTCTGGTTGACATAACTCAGAGGTATGTTTTACACACAGGTCCAACTTATCCCTCAGAATTCCCATGGTGACTGAGGTCTAGCTTCCTATCACAATAATCTTTTTGATAATGCACTTTTTATTGTATTTTATTTTTCTGTGCCCCATTCCCATCCTGTACTTTGTGGGATTACTCCAGAATAAACTACTTGCAGTCACCATCTTGCTTCCGAGTTTGCTTTGGGGGACACAGAAATTAATACTAGTTTCATTACTAGGTCAGAAAATGAGAGATATAATTTACAAAAGAATATGGGGTATTCTTAAAAGGAAAAAGCAGTTACTCTGTGGTGATGGTTTTGTTAGGGCATTCTTCATGGAAGAGAAAGAATTGTTTTAGGTCTATAAATACTGAACAGCTGGAGGAATTGGTTGGTAGAAGGAAAGCTTGGAAGCTAGATACTGACAAATGTTGAAGAGGTTTGCTATTCCTATGTGTTCAGCTTTATTCCAAGGTTAATGGAGAAAGCTCCTCATACTCGATAATCCTTGAGGGATTGTGGATATTTTCACAGAACAAATTTGTAGACAGCTTTCAATGATTATTCTGAAAGTACAGTCAAGATCTTTAGCATTTTTTTCCCATGAGTCTAATGAGTCCCACTGAGTAATGAGAATTACTCAAAAGCAAGAAATTACAAACACCTGAGACTATGTTGATAGACTTCCAGGGCTATATGAACATCAATGTGAGAAACATTGTACTAAAATTTAAAAAGCTTCCCTGTAAATGATTATGGCTAAACAGATCATAAAATCTAAAGGCAGATGGAGTCAACACAAGTAAAGTAATAGTTTTGTATAATGTAGTGGTATAAATTATTTTGAATGTGCTCAAGTTATTATTGAAAGCAAATCCCCAATTTAAAAATTCTTAGAAATTGTTTTTATCCAATGTTATATCTGTCAACCACCAGAGTTCCTTATATCTTAATTTAAGACACACTGAATTAATATTTTGTTTTTAAAATGCTCAGTAGTCAATCATCAGTTGTTTAAATAAACTTTATTATATAGGGGTGGTGTCCCTTTTTAACTAGTTGAACCAATATGACAAATCAGGCTGTAAAGGAAATGCTTACTTTAGAAGGTTATCCTAGTTTTAGCAGTGCTTTGAGCTAATTCTATTGGACTAGTTTTTGAAAAGAGTCCAGTAGCACCTAATTGAACCACTCAACTGTTCTAATTTTTTGGCACCTCACTTGATATCTTATTGATCAGTTTACTTACCTCATAGGCTTCCCAGCTAAAGTCATCTTTGCTTTCTTCATCACATCAGTTTTTCTGATTATGGTCTTTGATGTTGCTGAAATAGTTTGCAGTCACATCTTTAACTACATAAGGGATCTCGTATGTTTAGGTCTGGATTTACCACTTTCACTTGGTCTTTTTTGTCCTTTGACAATATTTTATCTCTTAAAATTATCCAGAAAATGGTTATGTTGGTGACAGTGTCTTTCTTTAGCAGTAGTTACAAAATTTAATCATATTTTTGGCTAAGCATTTGTCTTATTATCACTTTGTTTATATAATTTTATTCATCATCAAAATCACATCTGGAGAAGAGTGTTGGTATAAACAAAGAGCATGTAACCAGTAAAAAATGGTGGTGTCTTTACATGGTTTTATTTTGCTTGTTTATATCCTAAGTTAACTACCAAAGTAATACACATTAATTTCTTGTAAGTTAATGTACAAGAAAAATATATTGATGTATTTTATGATTTTTTTTCAGTTTGGTTTTTTCTGTATGATAACCCCCCTGATTCTTCCCCCTCCACACACACTCACACATTTATCCCCCAAACACAGTGAGGTTTCTGGCAACTCTTTCAATTACAAGGATGGTGAAGCTTTTCTTTACATAAAACAATCTTCAGCAAAATATTTTCTAGCACCTCAAAAACTCTTTAATCTGGGCTCATGCTATGCAAAGTTAAAATGTAACCCATCCATGCCATATCTATCTTGCATTCTCTCTATAGTGCTCTTCTAAGATCAATAAAATGAACTCAGCATATAGAAAAAAATGGAACGCCCTTAGAACTCCAGCTGTCTTTTACCATTGTTCAATAGCCATGTCCTGATTTTATCAAGGCAACTCTCATTTCTCTTTCCCTTGATAATAGACTCATTTCTTTATCTTTATGTTTTGTCATTTGTCTAATATAAAGTCCCTCTGTAACATACCAATTTCGATATTTTCTTGTGTCAACTCTCAGAAACTATTGGTGTGTGGAGAGTACATGCTTGTTCTTCAATGTCACACTGTTTTTCTCATGTTTTAATGGTAGTTTGTCTTTCTGTCCCCTTTATTATAACCTTGGTGATAGAATGTAAACTACCTTTTCCATCTGTCTCCACCAAGAATATACTGTGATAAACATATTTAAGTTCCTCAGATATTTGTTGAATAAATCAGTGTTCAGTTCAAGTCTCACTTTCCCTTAGAAAACATCCATAGTATCTTTTTTTGTTATTTTAAAGTTTTCAAAATATGTCAGGACTTTTCCTGATTGTGTATTGTCTGATAGTGAAGCAGTAAACAAAATGACAATAACACCAACACCCACAAAGAATGCAAGTTATTTCAACATAGGTAAATTATACAGTGTCTACAGTTATCAGCTACACTGTAACAAATTACCCCAAAGCTTAAAACTTCTGTTATTTTACATGTAGGTGGATTGAGAATCAGGGTGTGACTGAGCTTGAGGCCTTTTGTGCAAGTTCTCTTACAAAACCAAAATCCAGATTTCCAGATTTTGTCCTAGGTCACGGTCATTACAAACCTAGATGGGGAAGTTGCATTCTAAGCTCACTCACATGACTCTCAGCAGGCCTCAGAAGATCCAATTCCAAACTTGCATATATGGCTGTTGACAGTTCCTAAATATTCATTGGCTGCTGGAGAGAGAGAGAGAGAGTTCTGACTATTTGGACTCTCCATATGGCTACTCACACCCTGGCATTGCATCCCCCAAAGAGGTTGAGTGAGAGGGGCACTCCCTAAGACAGAAGCTGTGGTCTTTCTGTAACCAAATGTGATACCCCACCAGTTCTGCCATCTTCTATTCAGTAGAAGCCATTCACTAGGTTCACCCCACACTCAAGAGGAAGGGATTATACAAGGACATAATTATCAGGAGACAGGGACCACTGGGAGAATCTTAGCAACTGCCTTCCACATATCTGTTGCATTTAAGTTCTACATAACAGCCCACAGTATGCACATGCCACGTCTCATCTATCCATTTTCATACCAGTGACCTACTTTGTTTCCAATTCCTCAGTACACAGATGAGAAAGCTTTGATGAGCTTCCATGTAGAGATCCCTTTACAGATCACAGTTCCTCTGCATATATATCCGGAACTGGAGGTGATGAGCCATAGGCAAATGTATATGTAAAAGAAAAATGTAAAATCAATACAGAATATAGACACTTCTATTTTCAAAATGAGTTGAGCTACCAGCTGTAGCAAATTCTTTGTTTTACAAATGATATTAGATATCTTGATATGTATAAGTAAAGGGCTAGTGTATAATAGCATTTAAAGTTACATAGCTCTTCATATTAAGTAAGCTATTACACTTCTCTGTAGAAATTTATGAATAAATTCCTGATAGCTACTGAATTTGGAAACATCAGTAAATACATATTTTCTAAAAATGTTCACATTTTTATTTTATTTTTTGTCTTGGAAACAGATATATGAGAGTAAAGGGTTGTGCATCACTTCTGGGTCAGTTCTGGCAAAATCAGAGAGAACCACCATTTCAGTACAAGTTAGGATATTTAGCAAGTAGCAGAGAAATAATCAACCTAACTTCATTTATTATTTTCCATTTATTGCATTAAATATTCTGAGGGCTGGCTCATAGAAAAGTAAATAATTATTTACTTAATTAAGAACTTATGGGAAATATTTTATTTGAATCCCCAGAACATTTGAATTAAGAATATTGCTATAATTGGCCATGACAGTCTCACTTTTAACCATTAGAACAACTCAGTAAAAATGTTATCTCTCTTTTTTTACACATCTTTGGGTCATCTGAATAAGAATTCTCTGGGAATATGCATTTACATATATTAGTAATATTATCCAATACTCTATATATTCATCTCAGAGCTTGATGTTATATAGACCTGATGTTAAAGAAACCCTAAAAGGAAAGAAAAAACATAGTCCCTGGTGGGCCAAACTGTTACATATTCAAGATTAATCTTGAACTAATAAGAATAGGTAAGCTGAAATTTCTAATTCCATCAGTCATAACACTTAGAAAAATTATAAAGTGCATTCATTACACTAGGAATAGTGTTACAGAAAACAAATTTCTCAGTGGAAAGGAATTTTGGAACTTCTAGTCTCTTTGGTTGAGTGAAATAAATGGAATGTTCTTACAATGATTTAGAGAAGAACGCTTTATCACTTTTTTAGGTATGCATATGAGGGGCTGTTAGCTAGATGAAATAACTGGCTATGTAACATTAATTCCATGCTGTAAAGTCATTAATTTCTGAAAGGTGAAAAAGATAGCATGTGACATATTGGTGATGCCATCACATAATAACAGGCATTTCTGGTTGTGGATACATTTGATATTTGTACTTTTGGTATTAGCAGAATACTTGAATGAATGGAAAAGAAACCCTGTATGTAGGAATAAAGAAGCAGTTTTTGCCTTAGAGGACAATTTATATATCATATGCACATATGTTTGTTTTGATTTTCTGCTTCTATTTCTACTTTAATGCAATTAAGTCAGTTTCATCAATTGACTTTTCAGGATTGAGTCTTCTTTTGAGGTCTTTGTTAAGTGGTGAAGAGATATTTCTTGGTTACCCAAGTACTTCAGCAATGACAAGCCCACTTGCATGTTTTATTTATTAGTCCTTTTAATCATTTACTGGATTATTAGATTTTTTTTGTTCATCACTTTCCACTTCTTCCCTTCTCAGATGATTCGTTTATAGAAAATAAGCAAAACTATTTCTTAAGTACATTTTTCTGTTTACATTCTCCAATTTAATTCTCTGTATTCACATGCACATATGTACTAATTTCCTTTAAATTCCCCTTTCTCAAATAACTCTCCTGATCAGAAATGTTCAACTCTTTATTGCTAAAAAACATTACAGGATAAAATACTTAAATTGTTAGTTATTGCTTTTTATATCCTTACTTCAAAGTACCTTTTCCGTCCTGTCTCTCCACTACTTATGAACATAAACTCTGTGAAGTCCTGATTCTCTCAAACAAGCGATTATCATTCCTGACACCACAACAAGTAATTATTTTTGGAATGTAATTCTCCATCCTCTCCTGTCTTATCATGTCACCCATCAAAATTCAGCAAAAGTTCTTATATCTGGTGGAATTTTGCAAATATCTCCAGCATATATTGATCTCATATTTCTGGATTCATGTAGAACTCAAACATTCATCCTGGCATTTACATTGTACTAAGTATTTATCAACAACTCTGCTATCTTCTAATTACAAATTTAAATCAGAGATCACACCATATAAACATTTTCATCATTTGCCACTCTAAAGAAAACACCTTATCTACAGCAGAGGTTAGAGCTTGGGTGTTGGGTTTAGGCAGAAATTAAACATGTTTGAATTTTAGCTCCATCCTTTAGCAGCTTTTTCAGGGATGATTATGAGTGTCTAGAATTTTCATCTTTTAAATGTGATTAATACTGGATAAGATTCTTATGCAGGATAAATGATAAAGGCAAAGAAAGTGCTTAGCTTAGCACTTAGCCCATTATAAACACTCAGTATTTAGCTTTGTTTATTGATTGATTGAATATTGCAGCAGTTATCTATGGCAGTATAACAAATCACCCTAAACTTCAGCATCTTAAAACAACAAACATTTATTATCACATACAGTTTTTGAGGGTCAGGGGTATGGGAACAGCTGGATGGTTCTGTCTCAGGGTCTCTCATGAATCATGGTCAAGATGTTTGCTAAAGGTCTGACTTGTGCTGGAAGATCTGCTTCCAAGATTGTGCACTCGGCTCTCTGTTGGTATTGGGGGGGCGGGCGGCTTCAGTTATTTACTGGCTATTGGTGGAAGGCTCAGTCCCTTTTCTCAGGGAACTCTTCATAGGGCTGCTTCAGTGTTCTCACAGGATAGTGGGTAGCTTCCCCAGAGCAGGCATTCCAAGGAATCCATAATGTCTTTTTATGACCTAGCCTTAGAAGTCATGCTCTGTCATGTCTGCAATACCTAGTTACCCATGTCAGTCCTGGCCAGTGTGAGAGGGAGTTACACAAATGGCAGGAAGGCAAGACTCATAAGACCATCTAGCAGACTGCCTTTGCTTTCAAGCCCAGACTACTGAATGACTCTTGAAAGTTCCTTATTCTTTACTAAAGTCTTGTTTACAGTTTCAGTTTGTATTAGATTCCACATTGTGAGGGTATGTTGTATATACTGTAATATCACATTGTAATTTTGTTCTGTGAAATCAGAGGTGACTTACTACAAAGCATACTGTACTAGGTTTTAGACTATAGTTTGATGATCTTTCAAACATTGGTACAAAATGCTATTGGAGTAGTTTCAAAAGGACATCTTTAATGAAGTGTGAACAGTAAACAGAAAGATTATGAAATGGAGTAAAATAACTGCCATGAGAGAAATGCAAGTGTAATAAGGTTTAAGAAAGAGGCACATTAATTCCAGTTGTAGTATTTGGAAAGTATGGTCTATGATACTTACTATGGCTCCATGGTCTAGGTAATACCAAATGGGTTTTGGAGAATCATGAGAGATAGAAATGGTGAAAGAGAAGTAAAAATGGCCATACCCCCTAAATATCAAATATACAAGCAAGGTAACATATATTTACAAAGAAAAAGCTGAATTATTGAAAACCTACTAACTAAATGATCAAAATTATTTGACTGTTCAAGTTTGCCTAGATTGTAAAATAATTTACAGTCTAGTATATCTGCTAATAAATGTCATAAAGTAAGTCAATAATTTGCATGATGCTGAGACAGAACAGAAAGCATTTGGCTAGTAAAGAGATTTTGAAGTTCAAACTTATTTTTAAACTTTATAGATATTGAGGTGGCAGTGATATATGTGCTTGATTGTAGATAAGATATAAAGAATAATAACTTTAAAATCCTTAGTGCTTTTGGATTATGGTACAGTAAAATGCCCAATTTTATTAGCAATTGTAATTTCATTATTGATACTTCTATACACTATTTTATTATTAAAACAAAACTTAAGCTGAATCCAAATGGTGGCTGCAAATTCTATCACTGTAGCTTCATTTCTGAATGTGGCATATGTCATTAAATTTTGGGAATATAAAGTCATGGACTGCTGTTGCTTATATTCTGTAGAAGCTGCTTAGTTTAGGAATATGTGTGTGTGAGAGACAGAGGTGTGTTTATACATATGCATACATATATATGCATGCATAACACATGTACTTAATTATACACAACACATATATAAATGGGAAAGATATCCCTGACTTTGAATGAAATAAATATTTTAAAGAGCAAAATAACATAGTGACATAGTGGGGAGAAAAGTGCAAGTTATCTATGATATTCTAAGATCACCTTACTTATCTCGTCAGTTCATTTTTAATTCATTTTTTTCTCTATTCTGGAGTGATTTTCATTAATAGCATTGTTATTTGACAAGTTCTTTTGCAACTTTTATTCATTATGTTTTCTAAATATATAAATACATTTTATTGATTAGCTTCTATATTCTTCTAATTTGAGGGATGTTTTTTGACCACTCATAAGGCAAAAGTTCTAGTGAACTTATCTTCACAGTAGTTGTCACAGATGCGTAGTTACTTTTACGTGATTGATAAATTAATATTTGTAACCTCTACCAAGTGTCTGTGGAGGCAAAGGTCAATCTTGTAAAGTGCTTGGGAAATAAAGTGCTTGATAAATATTTGTCAAAAAAAATGAAAAAGTGAATGAACAAATACAATTATGAATACATTCACAAAAGCAGAAATATATTCAACAAGAAGAGTTTCTCAAGGAATAACAATGAACAGCTCAAAATACAGTCACCTGAAATATGTGTTTTTGATATATTCATAGTTTCACAATATATTTTTAACTGATACCTTTTCAATTAATTGTTTCTACTCTTTCCTAGTATCAGATATTGGAATCCTTAAATAACAGGAAAAAGCAGAAAGTATATGTTCTTATCATCCTTTCATGTTTTATAATTGGGTCTCTGCCTTTCAGGTGTCTTCTCATGAAAATATAATTTCCATATGTGATGTGAGTAGGACAGAGGTGCCAAGCTGTCATTGCTCTAGCAAATGAAATGTCCCTATCCTCTGACAGCCATCAGGGCTGATAAACCAACTCTGACGTGATCACAGTTGTGTCTCAGGGCCCCTCATGCCCACCCTCTGGAGCAGGTGAGTCCAGCATGACAGCTTGCTTCTAACGCCTGAAAGCCACGTTCCTAAAAGGCCAAGTGACACACTGTTCCAGGAAGTTATGTTTGCTTCTTGGTTCTTGCCACTTATCACAACTAAATTGAATGGCCACAGAATGCAGATTGCAAGCCCAGAATATGTCGTGCATTTCCACATTAGTGCACTCTTGTCTGTGTGAAAGGAAGGTTCAGTAATTAGAAGACCAAAAGTGACATGTAAGCTGAGGCCTATGCCATGGATCTTTTTTTTATTCTTTTTGGGATGATTTCCCCCCATTTCTTTACTTGAGAAAATAGACCTGCCACTCTCTTTTCTAATAAAATTAATTAGATCTTGGGTCATTTTCAGTGTTTCAGCCACTTTCTCAGTAATTATTGCACAGCTTCAGTACAGGTTTTTCCGTTCTAGCACAGATTTTTTAAGGACTTACAAATCCTGGCATTGGATATGGGAGGAAACAAAACAAAACAAAAGACAATAACCTTCCATTTATAATCACAGACAATGTTCACAGGATTTCATTACTGAAAATATGTTCAAATGATGTTTAGAATTACTCAAAAGGGAAAAGTGGAGAAAATGGGAAAAAAAACTTTGTTAAAATATGATAATTCAAGAACAGAAAGTGGTTATTAAAAATTCAGAACTGTGTAGATAAAGTTTGCAGAGAGCTTCTGGGAATTAGAGAACCTCATTATTCCTATATTAAATGCTGAACTTGAAGAGACCTGATTCATACCTAGGCGAAGATTGCCAGCAGAACTTCATATTCTGTAAGCTTGGGTTAGCAATTTGTGTTTCTTTCCTGGAATCCCACTTTATATCCTAATATTGCAAGCTATACATTTTGTGTGAGAGGCTTAATAATTAGATATTATAACTAGAGTAGATGTGCAGTGCAGAGTAGAGATTTGAGCTTCTCTGGACAATGAGGGAGAATCAACCTGAACAGTTCTGATTGAAAGCATGAGGAGCAACATGTCTGACCCTTAAATCAAGGGGATTTTGGCATATTTTTCTAAACTGTACAGACTATACAGATCATAAAGCTTTGTAAAAAATAATTAGGTGTGTTTCTAGGAGTATACAGAGCACTTTCAAGTCCTAGAAAATGTAAATGATCATAATTGGAAATTCTTTCCAGAGTAAATACTACTTCCCACCACCCTCCCTGTTTCTTCCATGACCAATTGTCTCATTCTCTCTAAGTCTGACTTTTTCTCTCACTCCCCTAGATTAGTGCCCAAGGAGCACAACTCTAATCCCCGTCACTTCTTTTTCTTTTAATCATTGTTACTTCAAAATAAATAGTCACATATTCAAGTTACACTTAAGTCATTTTTTTATGACTGCACCACTGTTGTTCTAGTTATGAGGAACCACATACTCTTTACATCTTCAACATGCTTGCCATGTGGGCCTCTGTTACACAACTTGACTAAAACTGAGCAGTAACCATCTCCCTCTGAAATCCTACCCCTACAGACTTAAAAATTTTTGTTAATGGTGCTACTAGTCTCTAAGTTATCTGGATTTAAGATTATAAATGTATTTCTGTTTGAAGCCCTACCCTAAAATCTAATGTTATCATAAACCCCTGCAGATGTTTCTCCTATCAGCTTCTAGTATGGCATGTGCTCACTTCATGACCTAATATCAAATATTGCAAAAATTCTCTCTATACTATGCCATACCATAACTTTTTATTCCTAACCCTTCAACATACCTTTTGACTATAAAATAAAAAATAAATGCCTAGACTAAGACTCAAAACTATTCTACAGTAAGATCCAAGTGAGTTTTAAAAATTTTCCCTGTATCACTCTGTTTCATCTATTCCTGTGTGTATGTGTATGTGTTAATTTATTTCTGGTTAAGAGATGTGCATTGATTCATGATGTCATGCTGATACTGTTAAAAAATCCAGTGTTTCACAGAATGCTTATTGATTATATAGATAATAAATTTCTACTCACATTGGAGAAAGCAGATGGACCATCTTAATCAAATGGTTCAACTCAACATCATCTATAAATTGTAAAAATGACATCATGTATATCCTGATATGTCACTGAGAAAGAAAAAGCACTCTCTGTGTAATAGCACTACCAAAGTGTTCAAATGAATCTAATGAGGAAAGCACAGGAAAATCCAAACTGAGGGAATTCTAAAAACCAACTACTTGAGCTCTTTGAAAATGTCAGTGCAATTTAAGACTAAAAAGAAAAAAAAGAAATAACTAAAAATAGAAGAAATCTAGATTGATAAAGACAAAGGGACATGACAACTAAATGAAATAATTATTAATTGGATCCTCAGTTGTGGACAATAACAAATGAAGAACTTTATTGGGGTAAATTTATCAAATTTAAATATGGCTACATATTCAAAGAGGTAAGGTTTTCTCAAAGTCTTTTATCTGAAAGCCATCAATATTGCTCCTCTTGGCTGTTATGCTCTAAATGCAGTTTTTACAGCATTTTATTTTGTCTTAATAACATCACAATTTTATAATCTTTTTTAACAAGTAATATTTTCAATAGGTGGTATAAATTTGGGAAATATTTTATATTCTGCAAATGTAAAAAGATAGATACATGGCATCAATCATTATCCATTACCAAGAATGCAAGCATTGTTGACTTCTGGCAGGGAGCCTCCTTGTATGGTATTAGTACAGCACTGGACTTGCCAAAGAACTTTCTAGTAAATATACTGGCATATATTATTATTAGTGTTTTACTTTTTTAAAAAAAAATTTGGGTTCTATTCTGTATGTTATTTTTAATTGTATTCTTTTTTTCTTAGATATACAGCATAGATATCTTTTCATGTCAGGCCATATAGAGTTACAGTTATCTTTAATATGAGTCAGATATTCCATATTGACGGGTATCTTAGTTTTCAATGTTTAGCTAAGATGGGCCATGTAATTGAAATGGATATTTGTACATATTTCTGTTCAAATTTATGGGAACATTTCTCTGGGTAAATTTTTAGAAACAGTCTCATTAAGTTTAAGGTTACAAATATGTATTCTTTGAGTTTCTTTATCATGTAACATATATACTTGATTGTCATTAAGAAAGTGCTTTACTGATTCTATTTCCAGTAATGGTATATGAAGGTACCATTTTCCCTCACACATTTACCAATCCTGGATATTTTTTATTTCCTTCCTTGCTTCCTCCCTCCCTCTTTGGTAAGCTGCCTGGTAAAAAAAATAATACACTGTTGTTTTAATTTGTTTTTCCTCAGTACAAGTTTTGATTGATCACTGAGTAACTTCTCACTTTGGGGGAGAAAAATGTCATACATGGGAAGAAGCAAATGTCAAAGCTCTGGCATTTGTAGTGTTAACTATAAATGGTTGGTGGTAATGTATCTGACCTGTCAATAATAATATCTATGGTCTGGCTTACAGTTCTTCCCCATAGCAAATGATTTGAAGATTATAAACATTCAAGTGTAAATTTTATTTTTTTCAGGTTTATTGAAATTTTATGTTTTCAGGTTTATTGACAAAAATATAATATATTTAAAGAGTACAATATGATGATTTAATATATGTGTGCCTTGTGAAAGTATTCCCAACACTGAGTTAATTAAAACATCCATTACCTCATGTATTTCATGTTTCAACACCCCACCCCTGCTTTTTTGTTTTGGTGAGAATGCTTTAATTCTACTCTCTTAGCAATGTCTTGTTCTTGATCTTAGAGGAAGAGCTTTGAAGTGTTCATCTTTTGCATATGATGTTAGCTGTGAATTTATCACATATGCCCTTTATTATGTTCAGGTATGTTCCCTCTGTACACACTTTATTGAGAGTTTTTATCATGAAAGGATGGAAAATTTTGTCAGATGCTATTTATTCATCTAGTGAGGTTATTATATGAATTTTATCCTTTATTTTGTTATTAGGGGTGTGTCATATTTATTGATTTGCATATATTGATACATCTTTGTTTCCCAGGAATAACTACCACTTGATCATGGTGTATAATCCTTTTAATACTGTTAAATTTGGTTTGCTAATATTTTGAGTTTTTTTTTTTACATATGTTCATCAGAAATACCTGTAATTTTCTTGTAGTGAGTGTCCTTGCCTGCTTTAATATCAGGGTGATCCTGGCTTTGCAAATGAGTTTAAATGTGTTCCTTCCTCGTCTGTTTTGAATCCCATTTCTTCTTGGTCACCAAATTTGTAGGCGTGTAATTGTTCATTGTAGTTTTTTATGATTCTTAGTTTTCTCTTAGAAGTTGTAATGTCTCCTTTTTAATTTTTAACCTTATTTATAAGTCATCTTTTTTTCATAGATGTGCTAAAGATTTGTCTGTTTTTGTTACCTTTTCAAAACACCAGTTTTTAAAGTCACTGATTTGTTATCTTTTTAGTTTCTATTTCTATTCATTTCTGCTCTGATATTTCTTATTTCCTTACTTCTACCAACTGTGGACTTTTGTAGTTCTTTGTCTAGTTCCCTGAGTTATAAAGTTTGGTTGTTTGAGATCTTTATTTCTTCTTTTGTTTGATGTAGGCATTTACTGCTTTTAAATTCCTTCTAAGAACTGCTTTAGCTGTGTCCCACACTTTTTGATAGGTTGGGTTTCTAATTTCAAGATATTTTCTGATTTCTCTTTTGAATTCTTTTTTAGGCTCATTGGTTGTTCAGGAATGTGTTATTTAATCTCATCATAGTTGAGCATCTTCCAATTTTCTAACAATTCTTGTAAGACCAGTCTATGGAAGATGAACTCCTTCAGCTTTTGTTTGCCTGGAGAACTATTTTTCAATCCTTCAATTTTGATAAACAGCTTTACTTGGTAGAGTATTCTTAGTTGACAATGTTTTTCTTTTCAGCACTTTGAACGTATTATCCCACTGCTTTCTGCCTTCAAAATTTCTGCTGCAAACATATGCTGATAGTCTTATGGGGTGCCCCTGTAAGTAACAAGTTGTTTTTTTCTCTTGCTGTTTTTAAGATTCTCCTTTTCTTTAACTTTTGACAATTTAATTATAATGTGTTTTGGTGTGGGTCTTTTTAGATTCATCTCGTTTGATACTTTTGGGGCTTCCTCTATCCAGATACCCTTTTCTATCCCCCAGGTCGGGGAAGTTTATAGCCATTATCCTTGAATAAGCATTTTTGTCCTTTGTCACTTTCATCATCTTCTGGGACCCCCTGTGATGCATATATTGGTCCAACTTTTGGTGTCCTATAATCTCCTAAGGTACCTTAAGTCTTTGTAATTCTTTTTTTCTATTTGCTCATTTGATTGAATGAATTCTACTGTGTTATCTTTGAGTTTGTGATTCTTATGCTTGAGGTAGTTGGCTGTTGAACACCTCTATTGAATATTTTTCAGTTGAGCTATTATATTCTTCAGCTCTATGATTCTCTTTCATGCCTTTAAATATTTTCTTGCTCTGCGTTGTAATTTTCACTTTGTTCCTGTACTGCTCTCCTGACCTCAGTGAGCATCTTAATGGCCATCATGTTGAGCTCTTTATTGGGTAACAGTGTGCATCTAGGTGCTATCTAGGATGTTCCCTTCTTAGATATTAATGGGTCTTTACATACCCTCAACTACTTGGAGCCACTAAAAACAAATATGGCATTTTGAGAAATTACAAAGGATTGAGAGGCAACCAGGAGCTTGTGCTGGGCTGATCAACAAGGCTCACCTCTTAAACTGAAACCAGCTTGTCAAGACTAGGAAAGGTGAACAGAAACCAACACAGGAAGTTGAGAAAAGTAAAGAAACAGTGGATAATGAACAAAAGAACGGGATAGAGTAAGGAACAAAATATAAATATACACCCCACAAATCTATCTTAATGAAACAGATCAATCATTTAGAAGCTAGATCCTCAGGCATTTAAAAACTACCTCTTTGTTTGCTAGTCCTGTGGGACTCATATGAGTGCAAGCCCATAAACTGTCATAGCCAGGGGACTTGGGGATCATCCTTTGGGTGGCAGCTGTGACATTTGCAGAGCTAGACGTGTGGAGAAGCTCCTTTAAGAGAGATACTGTCAACTTGGCTTTATTGTTGGTGTGAGCTGGATGGAAAAGGTAGGAGAAATGGCTGGTGGCTCTCCTGGGCTCAGGTAGACTCATAGCCAGCTTCTAAAAGTATGTTAATTAGACACAACTATGCAGTCAGACTCTTTCTCAGGAAAGACTTGGGGACGGGTATTCTTGCCTGTTGCCTCGTGCTGGTCCCTGAGGGCATAGCCACAGTGAGAGCCTGTGTCCCCTAAGAATTGCTTCTTTGTTTGCTGTAGTTTTGCCGTACTTGTGAGCAAATTCCCATTGGCTTTTAGATATGGGTGGTTTGGGGTGCCTGTCTCTTGGGTGGTGGAATTAAACATTGCAGTGTGAGATGTGCAGTCCAAACCCTTCGCTCCTCAGGGTGAAGCTGGGCTTTTTGGGTTCCTTCCTGATTGTGTGGCACTATGCCCTGAGTGGAGTTCATAGTGAGAGCGTGTCTCAGCCGTTCCTTCCCATTCGGATGTTATTTTTTATTCACCCAGTCTGTAGTAGTCACTCGGCTAGTCTCTGGATTTCTCACGGAGAGGATTGTGCCATGAGTAACAGTGAATGTGGTGCACCGGTAAGAGCAGGGATGTTCAGGAGCCTTGTCACCAGCTTGGTTCTAACTCTTCCCTAAACTATATAGGTTACTCCCCTACATAAAAGGCTTTCAGAATTTTACTATTAATCAAATAAGTCCTAACTGCTCACTTAGTTTTTTAAGACCATTTATTACCTTTCTTTGGTTCAGCTTTAAAATCTCACCTATCTCTCTCATACTCAGCTCAAATAAACTTGTCATTCTTTAAGATCCCTGTGATTCTGCACATATACTTCTTTTGGCTGGTTTAATTCCCAAATCCCCATTCAAAAAATATCACTACCGCTTTCAAGATCCCCTTCACATATTACCTATTCTGTGAGGCCTACTCTCAGAATGCTGTTGGAGAGATGGGCACCATCTTCCATGTTTCAGTAACATGTGATACTTCACCATGGTTCTGAACATACAAGTCATGTTTTAACAGATAAATGGGTTTGCATGATGCTTCACATGCTAGATACATAAGTTTTAAATAGTAACTTAAATTTCATGTGCTATCTTTCCTTTATTTGAAAAATGTAGATATATCTCAAATTATATAGAATTATTGGGAACATTAAGTGAGTTTATGCATATAAAATGTTCCTCACAGAATATTTAGCAATCAATAAGTGATGGCCATAATTATTTATTAAAATGTATGCACCCACTATAGGTAACTAAAGAAGAAATACCATTGCTTATTATTTAAAGAAGAAATAACATATTGTTGCTTATTATTTCAATTGTATTTGAAGGGACTATTTTATTCTAGATTGTAATCTCCTGAAGTGCAGAAATGATTTCTTAAGCTTTTTGGCACTGTTGGAGTAACCAAATGCCTGACACAGATAATATCTGTTATAACAGATATTCAGATAGAGAAAATATCTATCAGATAACATACCTGATATCTATAGATATCCAGTATAGATAATATATTTACTGAATGAATAAATAATATGAATATTTAGGTTGCTGTAAGTTTTGTGCACTGTACATGATGTCAGCATGCAGAGCAGAACTAATTGGTAGACAGATTTCCATTATTGTCTGTCAAAGCTAAGACATTAGCACTAATACTAGGTGTACTAATAGGCAAAAATCTGCTGTAAGTAAGGCTGTTGGAAAAATCTCCCTTTCCCTTCAACTGATCCCCTGACCTGAATGTGATGCCTAGTGTTTCTTAAATAAAAGACACAATGATATATGTCCCAAAGAGTCAAGGAAGTGGGTGTGTGTCCTGTTTTAAGTGGCAAAAAGCAGGTGTTTTTTCTAAAACTGATCTTGGTAGATAGCGGGGAAATGAAAATAAGGACATTGGAAGGAAGATGATAATTTCCTTTTATCAGAAGAAAGGAAGACATAGGAACATATAACTTCTTTTTGCACTAGAATAGACCTTCCATAGATTCCCTAGAACATTCAAATGTGGGTGAAGCAGTGCATGACAAATTATATTATGAGGATATTGGAGAATATTGCTTAAAGAATATTCAGATGTATTTATGTCACTGTTGTCCAATAGATCTTTCCATGATTTTTCTGTATCAGTATGTCCCATATGGTAGCTCTAACCACATGAGGCTAGTGAGCACTTAAAATGTTGCTCATGCAATTCAGAAACTTAAATTTTAATTATACTGAACTTTCATTAATTCAGATTTAAATTTAAATGACTATAAATGGCTACTAACTGCTTATTGGATAGCATAGGTCTGTATTATCATTAAATCTCCATAAATACCCAAAAGGCAATAATCTTCTCTGTCACAGATTTCCCCAGATAGGGCACATTTTTACTTTCTCGGTAAAATTCAGGGAGTTTCAGCAGCCCATCGTTTTTCCTGAGCATCATCGCTGGTCACTAGCCAGTTTGTCATCAGGAGTGTGCACATACTTCCCGCAGCTGAAATGCCTTTATAATTAACTCAAGGGAGTTGTACCATCAATACAAGAGGCTTTGCTTTCAAGGCAATCAAATTCCTTTTGAGGTGAACATGCACAAAAGGACTTTCATGAAGAAATAACCATGCTTGTCAATTTAATATAAACTTAAACCCAATCTCATTTATCAGAGACTGTATCCTTCCAATAAAATTTTTAAAAATCCTCATTAGTATGAGTGTGCTGATAACAGTTTTTCATGCTAGACATTGGATTGAAGAATATTCTTGAATATCTTTGGAAATTTCAATTCAAATCCATGAGAAATTACAGTTTTAAAATCCATTCTGGGTTATTTAATGCTGCTAAGACATGATGTAGTGAGTAGTATTATCTAACTTCAAAGGCCTAATTGCCAAATAAGAGAAAATCATGTACTTTGAGAAAAAGCCATGGGTTTTTGCATTAGCTATGTAGTCCATCTTACATGTGTGTATTTTTTCCTTCTGCCTCTGGATAGAAAAAAATGATAAAAATTCCTAGATATTAGATCACTAGAGATGTTGAAAATTTCAATCCTTTCTTGTTTTAACACAAAGTAGTTAAAGGAGATTCTTTTTAAGGATATGAAGAGCAAGGTCTGTAACTCCAAGTGGAATCAGTGTGTCACCTTAATTTAACTGAGAAATTTCAGTGCTTGAGACAGCTAGAAGCAGAGCAGAAGAAAGACAGCTTTGTAAGCTGACATACTCAATGACCTGAGTTGTTTACTTAAGAATAACTTATTTAGAACACAAAAAGAAGCATGTGCCTTGAAATTCTATAGAATTTGGCAAGACTATATACTAATGTCATTGCTCTGTATTATTACATTATTTATTTTTAAAGTACTGCATAGATTTTAAAATTCTTTTATTTGCTTAAGTCTTGATTGATGATGCCTATACGTAACAGAAACATAAGGTACATTCACATTTATTTTGGTAGAAAGTAAATGAGAAAACATTTTTGGGCAAGACCCTTGAAGAAGAAAATACCAAGTTTGACTCATTTGTTGTATTTTGGGAGACATTAACTTTTCATTAGATCAATTAAAAAACTATTTAAATAGAAAAACATCCTGTTTACATCAGAACAAGTTTAGAACGTGCATGTATATTACATTGACATTCTGCATTGTGATTTCATGAGGATAGTCTTGTCTATATAGAAAGCCACATAAAATTAGAAATGTTAAAATCCTCTATTATTTTTGTTTTATAATGCTATATTGTCATAGTGTCATATGGAGAATAACTGAGTAATACAAAGTGTTTATTTGATGCAGATGTTATGGATAACTCATCAGTAATACATATCTTATCTTTATCTGGTATTTGAGATGTGAGTCTGTTTTATCCAGTTCTTGGCCATTGGAAAGCAGATAAAGCATGGGACACATCTAAACCTGTGACTCTTAGACAATCTTAGGGATTTTAAATTTTGTTTATCTAGAAGTTTGTTTAGAATTTTGTTTGGATTTATGACCTTGCCTTGGACCTTCATTTCATATCACTGCAGTATCTGATCTCTTATTTGGTGACCAATCTATAGAATCTGATAGTTTTCTACTTTACTGCCAGAGCTATTCTACATTTCAGAGGTTTGTGCAAAGCATATTCTATAAGGCAATTGATAATCTTCTTACAGCCCCACATAGGGGACAAATCACATTAATAGTCACAGGCTGATCTTCCCAGAGGAGTCATTCAACAGGGCCATCTGAACTCTTCCTACTTTTAATCTATTTTGAAAATCAAAGATCCCACCATTTTTGGATTTCTTAAGGTCATTGGTCTACTTTATGTTTCCTGTGATATATAATCTAATCTAGCTTGGAAGTGAAAGATGCAGTTAAGAAGGCAAAGTGAAAAAAAGAATTTTGAGATGTAGCACTATAAGTTTAAAGGCTATTAATGAGCATAAATGATGCAACAACAACAACAACAAAATTTTTTAATCCTCACAGGGACTATAGGTTGCTAACAGAAGATGCACAGTAATGTAGCTCTCTGGTTTTATGTTAATAGTATTTTCATATTATTTTTTTCTCTTTCCTGATAGGTATTTCCAACATGTGTATTTTCTTTAAAATTGTTGTATTTTTATTTTGTGTGCATTTTTATTTTGGTGATGTGTGTGTGTGTGTGTGTGTGTATGCATGTATGTGTGTTTAAATTAAGCTAATGTTTTTATTTGCCACAAAAGATCTTGTATACTGTGTTCTTCATGTCAATTTCACATGAGTTTGTTTTCCATATATTAATTTTAAAAGTTCTTCATGGTTTTAATAAAATAGGGAAAAAATTTCAAGGCTAGAAGAAAAGTCCCAACTCAGGCTCCCCACATACTTCTGTGGCATTTGAAATTTCTCTTCAACATTTCAATGAAGACTTCCTGAAGCCACTGCACTTTCGTATCCCTTGACAGTGCACTCACTACCTTACAAGTCTGAGGAGTGTATTCAGTCTTTGAACAGTTTGGAATTTGGGAAAGTTCTTTTTCTATTGAACTGAAACATTTTCCGTGTTAACTCATATACATTGGCCTTGGTATTATTCTCTGGGACCACACCAAACAGATCTGAAGTCCTTTCCCATATCACTTTTCTCTTTCCAAATCCTTCAAATACCTGATGTGTGCAAGCATGCACCTTGCTGAATCTCCTCTCCAACCCAATAAAAGTTAAAACATTCTACAGAAGTTATGATTTTTAATTTTTTCCCCATGCTCTCATTCAAATTGTATTCTACTCCAGGAAAATAAAGTATGAACAATGTTGTTGGAAGTGCAGAGGAGGAAAGATCATTGTCCTTCTCCTGTTTTCACAAAACATATGTGTATTCCTCCCTCCTCCCTTTAGGGATGGGAGAGGGGATTTACTGAATCCTTCCAGTTTTTCCCACCATTCATTTATTGTCTTCATTTCAAAGAAGGATTAATACTGCAAAGAGAATTTTCAGTGGACTATTGCCATAGGGGTCAAGACTATTGCAGTAGTGGAGAGAGATTGAACTCATCTCCACTGAAATAAAAGGCAAGAGAATTTTTAGGTACTGGAACTGCTAATGGGAAAGTACTCCAGGACTCTGGGGAGAGATTGGTCAGTGTGATTATGCCATCTGTGTTAGCTAAATGGAGTTTATAATAAGGCTTCTTTCTACCTACCCTCCCATAGACTGGGAAGTGGGGGCGCTATCATTGTTGATGATTACATTTCAAAGGGATGGATCTCAAGTCCTTGAGAAGGACATTCTGGGTGAAAATAGGCAAGAATCTGGAGGAAATGTATACTTTTAAAGCAACAGAGAAAGAAATTAAATTACATGTTGAATGCTTTAAAAACAAAAGATTGCCGAGGACCTGTAGTCAGGAAGAAACCTATTTAAAGTTTAGTCAAGCTGAAGGGATTATTAAGGCTGGCTTGATGAATATTTATTTCTGATTTTTGAAAAAGTGGCTTTCATTGGACATGTTTAATAGGGCAAAGGAATATTATATTAGGAAAGCACTAACTGGCTTTTTTTTCTGTTGCACCTTCCCTGATACTAAGGACAGTTCTTAGAAGTCAGCCTTTTGTACTACAGGAAGCTGGCTAAAATGTGTAGCAAGAGTTCTCTGAAAGCTCATAAGCTTGTATTTCTTTCAAATAGATCAAAATATGTTGACTTTGTACAAAGTAGAGGGAAGCTTAAGTTAGACTTAAAGTAACACATTCTTTTGCAATCTACAGAGTGTGCACTTCAGCAATTAATGGACCTCACTTAATAAAGGCTAAACCTTGATATCCTTTTTCTCCCTCTGATTAGCCTATGAATGCCTTTTTCCTGTGTTACAACCCAGAGAGCTTGAGAAATAATGATTATGACTCTAACATATATCAAGTGGAGCAGAATGAGCAAAAACTTTAGGAGTTTCTAAAGAGAAATGGATAAAATAGTTGAGGATTTGAAATTGCCAGTGTCTTGGATGAAAATTTTGACAAGAGAAAATATTATGGTCACAGACCACTAAACAGAGTGGGGTTGTAAAGACAAAACACCTATGGACTCTGATATAACAAATACTATAGATTGACTAACACTGAGAGAAAAAAAATTGAAGGTAAGAGGAGAAAATGTGTGCCCAAAATGTGAGTCAGAGTCCTAATCCTAAATTGATACATGTATGCTAGTATCATGCTGAAGAAAAATTATGAGTTTTGAGTGTAAAACCTATAGTTGTCATTACAAACTATAGGACAAGGAATATGGAAATGCAAACAGGAATCAAGAGGCTGAATAATCATTTGACTTTTGTAAAACTTGTTCGGTATCTTGTGGAACACATGTCTCACTCCCCTTGTCATGATATGAGCTGGTCAACTCGAAGCAGAGGCAAGGAGTGGTGATATCATTCGAAATACAGAAACCAGCACTGACAGTGATACCACATAGAGGAGAATGACCTTTCATTCCTCAGTAATTTACCTCTGTAGATACAGCCTGAGAAAAGAGTTATACTTTGCTTGCTATGCCCAGACTTATGTTCTAACTGTAAAGTGGTAAATCCTCATTATTTATTTCTAAGTATAAAAACCTATGTCTCAACTTAAAAATAGCATAGTGTTAGAGCTGGAAAAACCTTAAAGCCAACTTGTTTTAGAGGTGAATGAAATGTCCAGATAATTTAATCCAATGTGGGGACTATCTGTCCAAAAATCCCAATAAATACAACATAAACAGTAGGTGTTTTCATGTCTATTGACTAGGGTTAACATTTCTCAAATAGATTTTAAGAAAGCAAAGCCAAGGTCTGTAGCAAAGATGAGGAAAGGGAAAGAGCTAGAAAGACCTGCCTACAGAATCGTTGAAGAATGCATTTCCTTTACACTGATTAAATCACTAGGATGGGTGGTGACCTTTTATTGGAGTTTCTGCTACTTACATGGGGAAGTTCAAAATCAGCATAACTGAGCTTTGATAGAAAATGTTCTTATCAAAACAAAACAGAATTTAAAAAGTGGAAAAGTAAGTAAAGTAGCATACTAATACTGGAGATGCATATTACAAGTCATTTTAAAATATGTTTAAATTATTCAAGCAGCAGAACTTAATTTTCTATTGGAAACCATTTGATATAAGTAACTGAGATACCACTGTGCCTGCAATAGAAGATTTTGAACAGATCCGTATATCTTTGGTGACTCTTTTCTGATTCCTTCGCATATACATAATACATTTGAATTAATATTTGAATAATGGATGCTTGTCTGAAGTAACTTACCTGTCAAAGCCTTAACACTGGAATGGAAATTATTTATTATGGGAATCCAGCTTTGGATTGATTTTATATGATAAAATTTAATGGAAATTGCATCAAATTTTGAGTCAGAAAATTCAAGTACAGTTACAGGTCCTTCATTTTATGTTTGCTGAAAACTGAGGGTAGAAACATCTTTTATATTTGCCCCCTAGGAATTTTCTAATAATGTCTTAATGAATATTGTATAAAAATTGTGAATATACAAACAACTGATTACCTACTATTTGCAATATGCATTACACAGAAGTAGGTATAAAATATTAAGATATAATCCCTGCTCTTAAGAAACTAAATTTAATATAGGCTGCATTAAGTAAAATTAAATTTATACTATGATTTGTGATATGATGGAGCTCAAAAGAGAGGGGAACTGATTGAAATTTAAGAGCCTAGAAATTTTTTTTCTAGAAGTGATGGTTGCATTTAGGGATAACATATGTGAAGATACTAGCTAGGTGAAAAATGTGAAGAATAACCTGTGAGGAAGGGTATAATAAAAGAAGGCCAGGCAAGAGTTGAAAACAAATGGCAAGTTTCTGTGTCAGCCTAAGAGTTTGCATTTGATTCTCAATGGTACAAGCCACTGAAACACTTTAACTGCAATGTGATATAATCAAATTTACATTTTGAAAGTTCTTCATATATTACAGGGAACAGTGAATTTCAGAGGACAAAGATGGGTACAAAGGAGATGTGGGAAATTATTGACAAAATTTAGTTAAGGAAAGTTACTGAATTAGTGGCAGAGAAAATAGAACGTAGAAAATTTGAAGATCACCAAGACTAGAGAGACAGGATTTTGAGGCTTCTCACATACCAATCCAAGAGAGAAGAAGATGCCAATGATAACTGGGAGCTGTGACTTTCTCCAGTATTGGGGATAATGGAGAAGATTTAAAACTCAGGGGATGCAAGAGATACATTCAGTTAAAGCTGTCTGGAATATTTAGGTAGATATATGTTGTACATAGTGAACCACAGGTAGAGAGTGTGAACTGGGTCAGGTATATATAGATTCATCAATGATCAAGGTCCTCAGAGGGATTTAAGTCACCAACAAAGTCTGAGTAGCTTGTAAAGGCTTCTGAGGAGACCGTGGCAAACACAAATACTTAGAGGCAGTTTATGGAAAAGGTCTCGAATATCTACCCTAGGCGATGGGAATAGCCATTGACTAGGAACAACTATATAATGTGCTAATCACTGCTGAATCCCATTTGTTATTAGCATCCGTTGTGTAAGGTTTAATTTCCTGTGTGATACCCTAAGAGGATCAGTAGCCTGAGCTAGAAAAGCAGTGTTGTTCTACTCTGTGCTTTGAAGCCTGAGTTATTGCAGTGAAAGAGCAAGTGGTTTGTTAGAATCTGGGCAAGAAAATCATTGATATGGTGACCAAGGACTTTTGCCAGAGTGAAAAAGGAGGTACTTAGAGACTTGAGTCACTAGGTTGGGACAAAACAGCACATTGGCATTCTGGATGTTTGGATGAGTTCAAAAATATGTACAGGAGAAAAATGTATGCCTTACTGGGATGTTTGTACATTTTAATGAGGTTATGAGGTGTGACTCACATAGCTGAAACAGAGAAGTTCATGACTGTGAAGATGTAATAGGATTGGCATTTCCTTAGTTTATTCTGTGTAATACTAGCCATGTGGGCTATTAAATGTTGTGAAAAAAACAAACAAGTATTTAGTAAATGTATCCTAAACAATGTTAAATTTATTTTAAGTAACATCTCTCTCAGGGATTATTCGAACTATTAGGACTTGACCATTTAGTATGTGCTTATAAAATTCTTTGTCTATCATAACATTTTAGCTAAATATGTGATAGTGATAATGGTCCATGGGGTTCATTTTGAGAAATACTAAAGTAGATAATGTAGGTGAGGTGCCAGTTTGATGCCTGGAATAATTCATACTCAATAATTGCTACTTTAAAAATAAGTAGCATATTTTAATACGGCCTTCTTTTGTGTAATCCCATAGACCCATCTAGGCAATACTAGACAGTTGGCTGTGTTTCAGATTCTGCCATGTTTTCATTTTCTTAGCTGTTACAGAACTTAAAAGAAGCCACTCTTTTAAGAGAGCAATTCATGCAGTCCTCCACTCTTTTAATTCCTGTGGAATTCAGCTGTAGTGGGTGAAGCTAAAGTAGAGGGAAGAAATATATTTTAGGTACAGTTTTGGCACTTATAGGCAGAAGTTTTAAAATATGAATTTTATATATTAAATTTTAAAAAGTGTTATTATGAGTTAAACCATAAAACATGTTCAGTTAATGGATGGAGATACCTGTATATCCATATTTCATATATATCCACTCCACCTCTAAGGCTACTGTATAAAAGACCAGTACAGACGACACTCCCAAGGAGGTATTATTAATAGGACTTTTCCAGGTTTGCCCAATGGAAGCCTTTAATATATGTTAGAGTGGATGTGAGGTGGGCGATAGTTGCCCATACTCTCTCTAGCCTCTTTTTCAACCTCCAATCACCAAAATAAAAGAATACCATCACTAAAACCTTCCACTCTTTGTCTTATAACAATCCCTCAAGTAAGTCTCCATATCTACCACTGACTAAATAGTCTAAACTAGAGGAAAACAGACAAAGATTTCCAGGAATTCTGAAATGACCTTCTTTTTGATTTCCTCACTTCTCATAGTTGGTCTTTCCAACCATTTCTCTCTGCAAATAATGTTATATTTTAAAAATGCACATCTAATTATTTAAAGGTTTTCTGTGTCTTTACTCTACTCTTAGGATTAAGACCCAAACCATTAAAATGCTGTATGTCAACTTGACTAGCCTACTGCTGAGACTTCATTCCCACCAACAACCCTCCGTGTGGTCCTCCAAGACTAACCCTACCTTAAACCTTAGCAATGCACCAGACGCCATTCCTCACAGCCCCTTCACCCACTGTTGCTTCTTCCAGTTTAAGATTTTTCCCCTTTTCACTGAGTGACTCCTGCTCATCTTTTAGAATTCCACAGAAATTTTATTTCCTCAGAAAAGTGTTCTTTAATTTTCTTAGATTATATTATGTTATAAGATCTCACAGTCCACCAGTACAACAAGAGAATATTTCATTTCCTTCTTCTATACCATTGAAATTCTCTGAAGACAGGAGCCATGTCTACTTTGAACATTCCTACATCCTGAGTGCTGAGAAAATTAACAGTGGTAATAGTTTCCCAGTCATTTATTCCACAGTATTTGATGAATAAACAAATGAATAAATCAGTATGTAACGGAGTAACTCAAGTATTGGAGCTGGTACTTGCCATTCCCATATGGAGCTCATGGTCTAGTAGAAAAAAGACAAGTATAAAGAATATAATCAGTAATAAATAATAAGTGCAACTAAATACATTGTCCTTGGAGGATACAATGGATCTTTTAAGACAAAGGAAGTGAAACTACAACAAGCATGTAAGAAACAGTAGGTGTTAAGGAATGAAAGTAGTTCATTTAGGCCAAATCAAAAATAACAATTCAGGAAGTGGTGAGTAAGGATGATGAAATGGAAGACGTGCCAGAAACCTGAATTGCCTTGTATTGCATGCAAATACTTTTGGACTTAGCTTTAAAGACAATGGAAGTTTTAATATTTTTTATGAAGTTTCAACTGTTGACTTGAACAAATATATATATACGTATTATTTTAGGCTAATGCTATCAGTGTAAATCATGTAATGAAAGAATGTTGGCATCATCAATTCTTATGGAAACTGAAATTTTTGATAACTAAAGGCCATGACTGTGAAAAATAGAGGTCAGTTTTGAGAACTAATAAGGAACTCAGAGTTAATTGGATTAGAAATTAATCGGTAAAGGTTGTTCTGTACATGAAAACACCATTTTATTAATTTGTCTTTAGTAAAATATTCAGATGGATGCATATACTTTAGAATATTTTAAAATGGTCATGGGAAACTGTCCTGTAAAGTGTCATGTAATTAAACAGATATTGCCATTCCGTGATCTTGTCACCCACTTGAAAGTTGAAGGTAGTTTGGGTGTTAATGGCTTGCCTGGCCTGCCCTAATATCCCTGTCGTGTCTCCTGAGCAAGGTTTTTGTTGATACAAATGACTTTGATTTTTTGCCATGTTTAGATAAATCTTTGCAGAAAGTACCTCTAGAGTGATGCTGAGAAATTAAGGTCCATAAATATTCACCAATTCTGAACCAATCATCCTTGCCCAGAAACATGCCAAATAATTTGAAATTGTCTGTTTTGTCTTCTCTATGTTTCATCAATATCTTGCTATTTCCACAATGGCCAGGAGAGGAATGCAATCACTCTGCCAGCTGTGGCTTGTGGCTTGATTTCTGATTTCTACAGACCTCAAGTTTTACTAAAGGGAACTTCTTTATTTTGTTATACAATATACCACAGGAGGAGCTCCTATTTCCTGCCTGGAGTTATAAATTCCAGCAAGTTGGAGTGAATTTATTTCAGAGATTTGACACCTCTCCAATGTTAATGTATTTTCAGTCTAATTTTGTTACACATCAGCACGTGCTTGGAATGTCAACCTCACCCTTACTGCAGATAACAGATTTCGGTTAAATTGGCATTGCCTAGTGTTTGTTGAAGAGTGAGTGCCTTATGCCTTGCCAATTTTATTTATTTGGTTTTTATTTGATTTATCTAAACATTACATGAAGTGAGTGCAAAATAAAATTGTATATGATTCAGAAAAAAAATTACAGTAAGTTCCACTAAGTAGCTTTTCCGGAGATGGATGTGTATATCTCTATCATAAAAAATTAACAATGGCAGTCTTTTATACATTATACATTTCAGGTGATTCTACTAATTTCATTTGCATTATTATATGGTGTACTTACTTTTAATGCATGATGATGCATTGAAATTTCAAAAATTGGAGCTCCTCTTAGAGATAAACAAAGTGTTTTTCAAATGCTTGTGGCATCCTGCTTCATGAAATGATAGTCTCCATCCTTGAATCAGCAAATGTATTTTAATTATATCAAATGCTACGGAGTCTCAGGTACTATGACAGAAACACTGTCTATAATAGCCTTAGTGATCTAACAGCCCATAGACAGAAAAGGAGAACAGAGTAACATTCAGGATTTAATACTGAGCACTTAATTGGAATTTAAACCGTCTTGGTAGAATGCTCTGTGAATATGTGTGTGTGTATGTGTGTATGTGTGTGTGTGTGTGTGTGTACACATGCATACGAATGTAAAATACAACATAAAACTGTCCAAATTTTCAAAAAAAATCCACTACCTAGTATTTATAAATATTAGATAAATATCTTTCAAAGCAACTTTTGGGAAGGGAGGAAAAGATGGTGGAATAGGAAGACAAAGCAGGAACTTCCACCCACACATACACAAAGGAAGCAACTGCAGCAAACACAGCTAAACCTGAAAATGACCTGAAGACTTCAGAACAGAGAACCTACACCTTGCAAAGAGGAAAAGACCACACAGAGAAGGGTTAACTGGCAAAGCCATGATAAAGCAGAATACCAGCCCATCCAACCCACAGGCGATGGACTAGGGAGGGGTAGACACTCCGGAACTCTGCACACTTGGCCCTGGAGAACTACTCTGGACACACAAGTCTGCACTGCACTGCATTCTGGTAATTAGTAGGGTTGGACACAAGGGACAGTTGGAACACTTGGGAGGCTAGGACTCCAGTCACTTATGGAAAACAGGCATGTTCTGTTGGTAATGCTGAAATCCAACACAGAGGTGAAAGTCTGAAAGATTTCCCAGCAGCAGGAGGGGTGACAGAAGGGTGAAGGTTGGTTGGAGGTCTCTCCACAGAAAGACAGCAGGTGGATCATACTTCCCCAGCCTCCATGTGACACAATGAGCTGGGCACTCTTGGGAGCCCCAGATGCTCCATTCCTCTCACTGGTGGCTCAGGCTGAGGCACTTCCTTGTGCACTTCCAGCATACCAGCCTACTTAGCCTAGCAGCATCAGACTTTGCTATCTGGCAGGCAGAGGGAGGCTTTTCCAGTTCTCTTGGCTCTGTCTCAGCACAATTAGAGAGGCACCTGCACGAGCCAGCTCCTCAGCTCCTTCCTCTGGTCTGGTGGGTAAATCTGGTGCTGTGCTCCTTGCCACCACTAAGGGGCATCCACTCAACTCACTGCTTCAAGATCCGGAGACTTGCCTTGCTGCACACTTGCCCCAGAGCCACAGGATGGCCCTGCCCAGCCTGCAAGGATTCCAGCAGAAGCCACTACACTGATCACAAAGGCCTGGATAAGACGAACTGTTGGACAAAGAAGACTGAAATAGACCACTGCCAGCAGACAGACAGACCAGTGGTCCCACACATTGCCCAGCAACAGCTGGGGCTCCACAGCAAAAGAGAACAAGACATTGGAGAGGAAAGCATCTTGATACTCTGGACAAAACAGTACTCCTTTATAAAGTCACTACTATCTATCCAGGAAGTATAGCAGATCTATCTAATACAAAGGAAGAAACACAACAACCCTGACAAAATGAGGAGGCAGAGGAATATATTCCAAACAAAATTACAGAATAAAACACCAGAAAGAATACTAAATGAATCAGAGATCACCAACCATCTTGATAAAGATTTCAAAGTAACAGTCCTAAATATGCTCACTGATCTGTGGAAAAGTATTGAAGGTCTTAGGGAAGACTTGAACAAAGAGATAGAAGAGCTGAAAAAGAACCACTCAGAGCTAAAGAATATAGTATCTGAAATGAAATATACATTGGAGGAAATGAATAATGGATTGCTGCAAGTAGAGGAGACAATGAGATGGAAATTAGAGAACAGCAACACAGTGAAGCTAAGGAACAGAGAGAAGAAAGGATAAGAAAGCTGTGTGATGACTCCAAACAAAACAGTATTCACATTATAGGGGTGCCAGTAGGAGAAGAGATAAACAAAGGGATACAAAGTTTTTTGAGAAATAATTGTGGAAAACTTCACCAATATGGAGAAGGAAATAGACATGCATATCATGGAAGTACAGAGAGCCCCAAACAAAAGGAACCCAAGGAAGACAACATCAAGACATCTAATAATTAAAATGGCAAAGTTTAAGGATAAGGAGAAAGTATTGAAAGCAGCCAGAGAGAGAAAAATAATTACTTATAAGGGAAACCCCATCAGGCTGTCAGCAGACTTTTCAGCAGAATCTTTACAGGCTAGAAGGTAGTGGCATAAAATATCAAATGATTTGAAACAAAGACCTTCAACCAAGAGTCCTTTACCCAGCAAGAATATCATTCAGATTTGAAGGAGAGATTAAACATTTCCCAGATAAACAATGGCTGAAGGAATTTATAACCACTGAGCTGGCATTATAGGATATGTTAAAGCCTAAATAGTTTTCAACAGTGTAAATAAACCCACAGTAAAGGGAGTAGACAATTACTTGCCAAGCAAGTATGAAATTAAAACAAAAGTAGTAAAACCAACTATATACAATTCAGTCAAGTGATACACAAAAAATGCATATTGTGACATCTAATACATAAAGTGTGGAAGAGAAAGGAGAAAAAAGTAATTTTAGATTGTGTTTGCAGTAGGGCAATCATCAACTTAACACAGACTGTTATGTAGTCAAGAAGCTTTCCTTGAACCTTATGGTAACCACAAACCTAAAGCCTGTAGCAGATATATGAAAAACTGAAAAAGAGAAACCAGTCACAATGCTAAAGAAAAATACCAAGTAACAAGAGAAGAATATAGGAGAGGGAGAAAGGAACAGAGAGGAACTATAGAAACAACCAGAAAACAGTTAATAAAATGGCAATGGGAGCATACCTATTAATAATTACCTTAAATATAAATGGATTGAATGTACCAATGAAAAGAGGTAGAGTGGCAGAATGGATAATGAAAAAAGACTCATCCATATGCTGCCTACAAGAGACTCATTTCAGAATCAAAGACACACACAGATTTAAAGTGAAGAGATAGAAAAAGATACTTCGTGAAAATAATAGGGAGGGAGAAAAAGCAGGTGTTGCAGTACTTGTATCAGACAAAATAGATTTCAGAACAAAGTAACAAGAGACAAAGGACATTACATAATGATAAAGGGGTCCAGTCCAACAGTAGGATATAGCTATCATAAATATCTATGCACCCAACATAGGAGCACTTAAATATGTAAAGCAAATTCTAACAGAATTAAAGGAGGAAGTAGATTGTAACATTGATTTTAGGAGACTTTAACACTACTCACATTAATAGAGAGATCAACCACACAGAAAATAAATAAGGAAACAGAGACAACTGAACAACACATTAGATCAGAAGGACTTAACAGATATCTGCTACACCCAAAAGCAGCAGGATACACATTTTTCTCAAGTGTACATGGAACATTGTCCAGAATAGATCACATGCTAGACCACAAAAACAGCCTCACAAAGATTGAAATTGTGTCAAGGAACTTCTCAGGCCACAATGGTATGAGACTAGAAACAAATTACACAAAGAAAATAAAAAAGCCTACAAACACATGGAGGCTAAACAACATGCTTATAAATAATCGATGGATCAATGAACAAATTAAAACAGACATTAATAGAGGGAGACAAATAAAAACAAAAATGCAACAGTCCTTAATTTGTGGTATGCTACAAAAGCATTTCTCAGAGAAAGTACTTAGCAGTACAGGCCTACCTTAAGAAACAAGGTCAATCCAAAATAAACAGTCTAAGCTCACTACAAAACAAATTAGAAAAAGAAAAACAAATGAAACTTAAAGTTAGTAGAAGAAGGGACATAATAGAGATCAGAGCAGTTATAAATAAAATAAAGAAGAAAACAACAGAAAAGTCAATGAAAACTAGAGCTGGTTCTTTGAGAAAATAAAACAGAAACTCCAGCCAGACTTAGCAAGAAAAAAGAGAGTACACAAATAAAAACACAAAAAAGGAATAGTCACATTTACTGCAGAAATACAAAGAATTATTAGAAAAGTATATGCCAATAAACCAGATGACCTAAAAGAAATGGACACTTTCTAGAAAAGCACAACTTTCCAGGACCCAAGAAGAAACAGAAAATCTGAATAAGCCAATTACCAGCAATGAAATTGAATTGGTAATGAAAAAACTCCCAACAGATGAAATTCCAGAACCAGATGGCTTCACAGCTGAATTCTACCCAACAATTAAAGAAGACTTAGTACCCATCCTTAAAGTATTCCAAAAAGTAGAAGAGGAAGGAATATTTCCAAATAGGTTCTATAAGGCCAGCATTAGTCTAAATACCAAAACCAAAAGACACTACAAAACAGAAAATTATAGACCAATATCCCTGATGAACATAGATGCAGAAATCCTCAAAAAAATATTAGCAAATTTATTTAAAAAATACATCAAAAGTATCATCCATGACCAAGTGGGATTTATTCCACAGATGTAAGGGTGGTATAATATTCATAAATCAATGTAATATACCACATTAGTAAAAGGAATAAAAATCACATGTTCATCTCAATAGATGCTGAAAAAGCATTTGACAAAATTCATCCATTCATGATAAAAACTGTTTTGGCAAGGATGTGGAGAAAAAGGAACCCTCCTGTACTGTTGGTGGGAATGTAATTTGGTGCCACCACTGTGGAAAACAGTATGGAGGTTCCTCAATAAACTTAGAATGTGTTACATGTGTTACATGTTACAATTAATGATTTAGTAACATGTATTACATGTAACATGTAATAACATAGTATTGAGGTTAATATAAGATAGTAACATGTGTTACATGTACACAATGAAATATTATTCATCCATAAGAAGAAACAAATCCTACCATTTACAACAATGTGGATGAAGTTGGAGGGTATTATACTCAGTGAAATAAGCCAAGTGGAAAAAGACAAATACCATATGATTTCACTTATTTGTGGAATATAAAAACAAAGCAAAACAAAATGAACAAGACATCAGTAGACTCACAGACACTGAGAAGTGACTGATGGTTACCATGGGGAAGGGCTAGGGTAGGAGGATAAAGGGGCACAAAAATTCCCAATCACAGTTTAAGTTGGCCACTGGGATGGTAGTACAGCTGGAGAACACAGCCAGTGATTCTGAACATCTTCCTATGTAGACAGATACTAACTGCGCAAGTGACGGTGATGAATTAATAATATGGGTAACTGTTGAACCATTGTATTGTATATTTGAAACCGATATAAGATTGTATGTGAATGATACTTAAAAGCAACATATGAATTACTAAAGCATGGAAGCTCTGTAGTAAGAATCACACTTAAATGTATCCATCTTTTTTTTTTTTTTGTAGATAATTATTTTTTATTGAAGGGTAGTTGACACACAGTATTACATTACATTAGTTTCAGGTGTACAACATAGTGATTCAACATTTATATACATGACAATTCTAGGTACCAGCTATCACCATACAAAGCTGTTACAATATCTTGACTATAATCATTACATCCCGGTTACTTATTATTTTACCATTGGAAGTGTGTACTTTTTTTTTTTTTTTTGTGAGGGCATCTCTCATATTTATTGATCAAATGGTTGTTAACAACAATAAAATTCTGTATAGGGGAGTCAATGCTCAATGCACAATCATTAATCCACCCCAAGCCTAATTTTCGACAGTCTCCAATCTTCTGAGGCATAACAAACAAGTTCTTACATGGAGAACAAATTCTTACATAGTGAATAAGTTACATGGTGAACAGTACAAGAGCAGTCATTACAGAAACTTTCAGTTTTGCTCATGCATTATGAACTATAAACAGTCAGTTCAAATATGAATACTCATTTGATTTTTATACTTGATTTATATGTGGATACCACATTTCTCTCTTTATTAGTATTATTTTTAATAAAATGCTGAAGTGGTAGGTAGATACAAGATAAAGGTAGAAAACATACTTTAGTGTTGTAAGAGAGCAAACGTAGATGATCAGGTGTGTTGCTGTAGACTATGTGTTAATACAAGCTAGACAAGAGCAATAAAACATCCACGGATGCAGAAGATTTCTCTCAGAACAGGGGGGGTGAGGTTCTAAGCCTCACCTCTGCTGATCCCCAATTTCTAACCTGATGACTCCCCTGCGACTGTGCCTGTCTTAGGTTGTTCCTCCCTTGAGGAATCTTACCCGTCTCTGGCTAACCAGTCATCTTCCGAGGCCATACAGGGAAATGTAAAGTTGGTAAGTGAGAGAGAAGCCTTATTGTTTGAAATGGTTAGCTTTTTATTTCTTTCCATATTTATGCCCTGTAGCTTCTATGCCCAGCATTTGTCTTGAGGTATCTTTACCACTTGGAAGAATTATGATACTCGGTAAATTTAATATGAGGCACGAATTCTATTTAAGGGTTGTAATTAGGAAGGAAGAAGAAAAGCTATAGAAGTAGCAGTCGGCAGAAAACATGGGAAGATTGATTATTTCGTTGACATATCTTCTTGTAGAGTAACTTCAGCATGGATAGGTTTTAAGCTACTACTTAAATTGCGCACACACATTAACATAATAGGAGTATAGTTACATAACCAAAGCATACCTGTAATTACCAGCCATCTCCAGTGAAACAAAGAAAACCAGTTAGGCACCTTAGGCATTTGTGAAAACTTATCTATGATATGGTGGATATTGTCCAACCGAACTTGAACAGTCTGAGAGAAATCAGACAAATTAAAATAACCCATTCCTGGGGAATGTTCACATCCCTTATGTTCTTTTAACAGTAAATAGTCTGTAGTTTTAAGATTTTGGAGTGCTACAATTTATACTTCTCCTAATTCTTGATTGAGTTCCAACAGTATAGCTCCAGTCAAATTTGTTGTTTTACTGTATGCACAGGCCAGCTTAGATATCTCCTTCCTCATTCCCATGGCAAGTCCAGGAACTGGTGGGATGACTGCACCTACAGCTGTAGCAGTGCGTGGATCTTTGTTGGGATTTTTTGATGATCATCTTCTGGCATGAGTCATCCAGAGAGTGCTGATGTTGGAAGTTCTTTTTCATATCGTATCTAAGTTCATTTTCGGAGTAGCCCAATTAGGCTTTGATCCTCTGTATAAACACAAACAGACCCTTAGCCTACACTTTTATATGCCCTTTATACACTTGTGTAGAACTCATTGGAGGTTACCACACAGGAACTGCCCTTTTTTTTTTTTGTATCACTAATCTACACTTACATGACAAATATTATGTTTACTAGGCTCTCCCCTATACCTGATCCCCCCTATAAACCCCTTTACAGTCACTGTCCATCAGCATAGCAAAATGTTGTAGAATCCCTACTTGCCTTCTCTGTGTTGTACAGCCCTCCCTTTTCTCCTACCCCCCCATGCATGCTAATCTTAATACCCCCCTACTTCTCCCCAACCTTATCCCTCCCTACCCACCCATCCTCCCCAGTCCCTTTCCCTTTGGTACCTGTTAGTCCATTCTTGAGTTCTGTGATTCTGCTGCTGTTTTGTTCCTTCAGTTTTTCCTTTGTTCCTATATTCCACAGATAAGTGAAATCATTTGGTATTTCTCTTTCTCCGCTTGGCTTGTTTCACTGAGCATAATACCCTCCAGCTCCATCCATGTTGCTGCAAATGATTGGATTTGCCCTTTTCTTATGGCTGAGTAGTATTCCATTGTGTATATGTACCACTTCTTCTTTATCCATTCATCTGTCGATGGACATTTAGGTTGCTTCCAATTCTTGGCTATTGTAAATAGTGCTGCGATAAACATAGGGGTGCACTGATCTTCCTCATACTTGATTGCTGCATTCTTAGGGTTAATTCCTAGGAGTGCAATTCCTGGGTCAAATGGTAAGTCTGTTTTGAGCATTTTGATGTATCTCCATGCTGCTTTCCACAATGGATGAACTAACTTACATTCCCACCAGCAGTGTAGGAGGGTTCCCCTTTCTCCACAGCCTCGCCAACATTTGTTGTTGTTTGTCTTTTGGATGGCAGCCATCCTTACTGGTGTGAGGTGATACCTCATTGTAGTTTTAATTTGCATTTCTCTGATAATTAGCGATGTGGAGCATCTTTTCATGTGTCTGTTGGCCATCTGTATTTCTTTTTTGGAGAACTGTCTGTTCAGTTCCTCTGCCCGTTTTTTAATTGGGTTATTTGTTTTCTGTTTGTTGAGGCGTGTGAGCTCTTTATATATTCCGGACGTCAAGCCTTTATCGGATGTGCCATTTTCAAATATTTTCTCTCATACTGTAGGGTTCTTTTTTGTTCTATTGATGGTGTCTTTTGCTGTACAGAAGCCTTTCAGCTTAATATAGTCCCACTTATTCACTTTTGCTGTTGTTTTCCTTGCCCGGGGAGATATGTTCAAGAAGAGGTCACTCATGTTTATGTCTAAGAGGTTTCTACCTATGTTTTCTTCCAAGAGTTTAATGGTTTCATGACTTACATTCAGGTCTTTGATCCATTTGGAATTTACTTTTGTATATGAGGATAGACAATGGTCTAGTTTCATTCTCCTACATGTAGCTGTCCAATTTTGCCAGCACCATCTGTTGAAGAGACTGTCATTTTGCCATTGTATGTCCATGGCTCCTTTATCAAATATTAATTGACCATATATGTCTGGGTTAATGATTGGATTATCTAGACTGTTCCATTGGTCTGTGGCTCTGCTCTTGTGCCAGTACCAAATTGTCTTGATTACTATGGCTTTATAGTAGAGCTTGAAGTTGGGGAGTGAGATCCCCCCTACTGTATTCTTCTTTCTCAGGATTGCTTTGGCTATTCTGGGTCTTTGGTGTTTCCATATGAATTTTTGAATTATTTGTTCCAGTTCATTGAAGAATGTTGCTGGTAGTTTCATAGGGATTGCATCAAATCTGTATATTGCTTTGGGCAGGATGGCCATTTTGACTATATTAATTCTTCCTAGCCATGAGCATAGGATGAGTTTCCATCTGTTAGTGTCCCCTTTAATTTCTCTTAAGACTGACTTGTAGTTTTCAGAGTATAAGTCTTTCACTTCCTTGGTTAGGTTTATTTCTAGGTATTTTATTTTTTTTGATGCAATTGTGAATGGAGTTGTTTTCCTGATTTCTCTTTCTGTTGGTTCATTGTTAGTGTATAGGAAAGCCACAGATTTCTGTGTGTTGATTTTGTATCCTGCAACATTGCTGTATTCCGATATCAGTTCTAGTAGTTTTGGGGAGGAGTCTTTAGGGTTTTTTATGTACAGTATCATGTCATCTGGAAATAGTGACAGTTTAACTTCTTCTTTACCAATCTGGATTCCTTGTATTTCTTTGTTTTGTCTGATTGCCGTGGCTAGGACCTCCAGTACTATGTTAAATAACAGTGGGGAGAGTGGGCAACCCTGCCTAGTTCCCGATCTCAGAGGAAATGCTCTCAGCTTCTCGCTGTTCAATATAATGTTGGCTGTGGGTTTATCATAGGTGGCCTCTATTATGTTGAGGTTCTTGCCCTCTATTCCCATTTTGCTGAGAGTTTTTATCATGAATGGATATGTTGAACTTTGTCAAATGCTTTTTCAGCATCTATGGAGATGATCATGTGGTTTTTGTCTTTCTTTTTGTTGATGTGGTGGATGATGTTGATGGACTTTCGAATGTTGTACCATCCTTGCATCACTGGGATGAGTCCCACTTGGTCATGGTGTATGATCCTTTTGATGTATTTTTGAATTCGGTCTGCTAATATTTTGTTGAGTATTTTTGCATCTACATTCATCAGGGATATTGGTCTGTAGTTTTCTTTTTGGTGGGGTCTTTGCCTAGTTTTGGTATTAGGATGATGTTAGCATCAGAGAATGAGTTTGGGAGTATCCCCTCCTCCTCTATTTTTTGCAAAACTCTAAGGAGAATGGGTATTATGTCTTCCCTGTATGTCTGATAAAATTCCAAGGTAAATCCATGTGGCCCAGGGGTTTTGTTCTTTGTTAGTTTTTTGATTACTGCTTCAATTTCATTGCTGGTAATTGGTCTGTTTAGATTTTCTGTTTCTTTGTGGGTCAATCTTGGAAGGTTGTATTTTTCTAGGAAGTTGTCCATTTCTCCTAGTTTTCCCAGCTTGTTAGCATATAAGTTTTCATAGTAGTCTCTAATAATTCTTTGTATTTCTGTGGGGTCCATCGTGATTTTTCCTTTCTCGTTTCTGATACTGTTGATTTGTGTTGACTCTCTTTTCTTCTTAAGAAGTCTGGCTAGAGGCTTATCTATTTTGTTTATTTTCTCAAAGAACCAGCTCTTGGTTTCATTGATTTTTGCTATTGTTTTATTCTTCTCAATTTTATTTATTTCTTCTCTGATCTTTATTATGTCCCTCCTTCTGCTGACCTTAGGCCTCATTTGTTGTTCTTTTTCCAATTTCAATAATTGTGACATTAGGTCATTCATTTGGGATTGTTCTCCCTTTTTTAAATATGCTTGGATTGCTATATACTTTCCTCTTAAGACTGCTTTTGCTGCGTCCCACAGAAGTTGGGGCTTAGTGTTGTTGTTGTCATTTGTTTCCATATATTGCTGGATCTCCATTTTGATTTGGTCATTGATCCATTGATTGTTTAAGAGCGTGTTGTTAAGCCTCCATGTGTTTGTGAGCCTCTTTGCTTTATTTGTACAGTTTATTTCTAGTTTTATGCTTTTGTGGTCTGTAAAGTTGGTTAGTAGGATTTCAATCCTTTGGAATTTTCTGAGGCTCTTTTTGTGGCCTAGTATGTGGTCTTTTCTGGAGAATGTTCCATGTGCACTTTAGAAGAATGTATATCCTGTTGCTTTTGGATGTAGAGTTCTATAGATGTCTATTAAGTCCATATGCTCTACTGTGTTGTTCAGTGCTTCCGTGTCCTTACTTATTTTCTGCCCAGTGGATCTATCCTTTCGGGTGAGTGGTGTGTTGCAGTCTCCTAGAATGAATGCATTGCAGTCTATTTCCCCCTTTAGTTCTGTTAGTATTTGTTTCACATATGCTGGTGCTCCTGTGTTGGGTGCATATATATTTAGAATGGTTATATCCTCTTGTTGGACTGAGCCCTTTATCATTATGTAGTGTCCTTCTTTATCTCTTGTTACTTTCTTTGTTTTGAAGGCTATTTTGTCTGATATTAGTACTGCAACCCCTGCTCTCTTGTCGCTGTTGTTTGCTTGAAATACGTTTTTCCATCCCTTGACTTTTAGTCTGTACATGTCTTTGGGTTTGAGGTGAGTTTCTTGTAAGCGGCATATACATGGATCTTGCTTTTTTATCCATTCTATTACTCTATGACTTTTGATTGTGCATTCAGCCCATTAACATTTAGGGTGACTATTGAAAGATATGTACTTATTGCCGTTGCAGGCTTTAAATTTGTGGTTACCAAAGGTTCAAGGTTAGCCTCTTTAGTATCTTACTGCCTAACTTAGCTCGCTTATTGTGCTGTTATATACACTGTCTGGAGATTCTTTTCTTCTCTCCCTTCTTATTCCTCCTCCTCGATTCTTCATATGTTGGGTGTTTTGTGCTGTGCTCTTTCTAGGAGTGCTCCCATCTAGAGCAGTCCCTCTAAGATGTTCTGTAGAGGTGGTTTGTGGAAAGCAAATTCCCTCAGCTTTTGTTTGTCTGGGAATTGTTTAATCCCACCGTCATATTTGAATGATAGTCGTGCTGGATACAGTATCCTTGGTTCAAGGCCCTTCTTTTTCATTGTATTAAATTTATCATGCCATTCTCTTCTGGCCTGTAGGGTTTCTCTTGAGAAGTCTTATGTTAGCCTGATGGGTTTTCCTTTGTAGGTAACCTTTTTCTCTCTAGCTGCCTTTAAAACTCTTTCCTTGTCCTTGATCTTTGCCATTTCAATTATTATGTGTCTTGGTGTTGTCCTCCTTGGATCCTTTCTGTTGGGGTTTCTGTGTATTTCCGTGGTCTGTTCGATTATTTCCTCCCCCAGTCTGGGGAAGTTTTCAGCAATTATTTCTTCTAAGATACTTTCCATCTGTTTTCCTCTCTCTTCTTCTTCTGGAACCCCTATAATACGGATATTGTTCCTTTTGGATTGGTCACACAGTTCTCTTAACATTGTTTCATTCCTGGATATCCTTTTATCTCTCTCTATGTCAGCTTCTATGCATTCCTGTTCTCTGGTTTCAATTCCATCAATGGCCTCTTGCATCCTATCCATTCTGCTTATAAACCCTTCCAGAGTTTGTTTCATTTCTGTGATCTCCTTTCTGGCATCTGTGATCTCCCTCCGGACTTCATCCTGTTTCTCTTGCGTGTCTCTCTGCATCGCTGTCAGCATGTTTATGATTCTTATTTTGAATTCTTTGTCAGGAAGACTGGTTAGGTCTGTCTCCTTCTCTGGTGTTGTCTCTGTGTTCTTTGTCTGCCTGTAGCTTTGCCTTTTAATGGTGATAGGAATAGTTTGCAGAGCTGGGACGAGTGACAGCTGGAAGAACTTCCCTTCTTGTTGGTTTGTGGCCCTGCTCTCCTGGGAGAACAGCGACCTCTAGTGGCTTCTGCTGGGCAGCTGCGCACACACAGGGTTTTTGCCTCCTGCCTGGCTGCTATGGAGTTTATCTCCGCTGTTGCTGTGGGTGTGGCCTGGTTCGGGCCTCTGCTCCAAAGTGGTGGAGTCGCGTTGGAGGGGGAGTGGCCTGGAGGCTATTTATCTCCGTAAGGGGCCTCCCTGCTCCCTGCAGCCCGGGGGTTAGGGTGCCCAGAGATCCCCGGATTCCTTACCTCTGGATTAAGTGTCCCACCCTGGCCCTTTAAGACTTCCAAAAAGCACCCACCAAAACAAAACAACAACCACACACACAAAAAAAAATTTAAATTAAAAAAAAAAACAAACTTTTTTTTAATTAAAAAAAAAAAAAAAAGTCGCCGCTCGTTTTTCTTTATTCTCCGGCACCAGCCTCAGGCATCTGCTCACTGGTCTTGCTGCCCTGTTTCCCTAGTATTGGGGGCCCTATCCCTTTAATACTTCCAAAGAGCACTCACCAAAACAAAACCGCAAAAAAAAAAAAAAAAAATGGTCGCGCGCTTTTCTTATGTCCTCCGGCACCTGGCCTCCGGTGCCCGCTCACTGTTCTTGCTGCCCTGTTTCCCTCGCATCCAGGGCATGTACTGTGTCTGCACTCTGGCCCAGATGGCTGGGGCTGGGTGTTCGGCAGTCCTGTGCTCCGTCTCCCTCCCGCTCTGCCTATTCTTCTCCCGCCCGGAGCTGGGGGGATGGGCGCTCGGCTCCCACCGGGCCGGGGCTTGTATCTTACCCCCTTCGCCAGGCGCTGGGTTCTCTCAGGTGCGGATGTGGTCTGGATATTGTCCTGTGTCCTCTGGTCTTTATTCTAGGAAGGGTTGTCTTTGTTATATTTTCATAGATATATGTGGTTTTGGGAGGAGATTTCCACTGCTCTACTCACACTGCCATCTTCTCTGTCTCTTTCCCCATCTTTTTTGTATAGGGCCTTTAAAAAGCAGAAGCCACAAATTATATTCTTATAGATTAAATTTTCAAGTGTAAATAATATCAAATTTTATTGTAGCTTTCTGTAAGTTGTTATTTTGGAAAGTGGTTTTTGATTAATCATTAATACTTATTTTGGTTAAATAAAGTAAGAAAAATTCTTAATTATACTCTGTAGTAGTCTAAGAAATTTACTATTTAGGAGCCATCAAGGTGAACAAACCATATATTTCACTCATTGTACCAGAAGATTGGTGAAGTGACTTATTTTGAGAATAACTGTTCCTTTACACTTAGGCATGAAACCATTATTTATGCTGAAGAAGAACAGCTTTAAGCTATCAGACTTAGCTATCTCAGTAGAATAATGAAAGTTACTGCAAAAGCCCATGTTTTGTTTAACCAGTGATATACTTGAAATATGTATGTTTAAAGGTAATGAAATAGTAAAGGCATAATGTAATTAGTGTTTCATTTGAAAGGAGATGTAAGTGTGATGGGAAAGGGCACATTCTTAGATATACATTATTTGTAATGAATTAGTTTGTGAGTTGAGTAGTTCTGCAAAAGTCATTGTATTATTAAGTAAATACTTGTTCTTTTAAAAAAAGGAAAACTACTGATTCTTAGCTCAGAGAAGTAGAAGGATGAAATATCATTGCTTCCACCCTTATAACAAGTAAAAAGCTAGACAGACTGCAAATTAATGACTTTCTGGAACAGTTGGAGAACTGGATTCTCATGGCTTCCAACTATTGGGAGAAAAGACATCTGTGGGAGAGAAGCAATAGGAGTACTTTCTTAAATTGGGCCAGTGCTGCTGGACATGAAATAAGCCAGTAAGAATTCAATGGAAATTGTTGTTAATGCATGAGTTGTGGATTATGTGAAGGTGTATATCCCTTGGGGATTACAGACTTAGAGAATATTCACACCTTTGTATTTTTTTTCACCACGAATCTGGCCGGGTTTTCTCAGGGAATGTTGCAGAGAATCCTGGGAACTCTTTCCTTGTGATGCTAACTACAGGAGGGGAGCAGCCCAAGTGGCTGAAACTTTGCTTAGATAAGCCTCATATTTCTCCTCCATAGAGCAAAATTTTTAATGTCCAGGTAAAAGTGAAATGAATATTATCACCTTAGGGGACTGGGCAATCCCTTGAAGCTGGGAAGAAAAGAAAAAAGAGGAAAAAATAAAAAGATCCTGTGCCCCAGTGGAGGGTCATAGATAAGTGTTAAACCCACTGTTACAAATGGAGAAGGGGCAGGAATTATTGTGAAGGCCCTGCTTGTGAGACCCTTGGACAGAAATGCTTGTATAAGACTATGGCTAAAACAGAATGTCACAGAATAGTACCTCACACTGATCCCTACATCCAGCATAATAAGAATTCGATATAATAACTGTGTAATACAATTGAGATAGTGTCAAGAAACATATTCCTTTTAGGAGCAATGAAAAAGGAGAAATAAAAGCAAAGATTTGAGTAGACATTGAGGAAATAACCTCTGACATACCATGCAATTTACAAAACAATAGTGACATTTGTAGGGTGATAAAAGGAAAGACAGAACAAACAAATCAAGCCTTATCAACCTTGAATTCTATACCCAGGGAAAATATATTTTTTAAATGAGACAAAAATTTAAAATTCTCAGATTAAAAACTGTGAGAAATTATTCCCAGTAGGCCAATTCTGTAATAAAAATTAAAAGTTCTTTAAACAGAATTTTTGCTAGACAGAAATAAGTAAAACTCAGAAAATAGAATAAATAGGAAATAAAATGTGTTTTTCCTATTTTAAGTGCCCTAAAATAAAACTGGGATTTTTAAATACAGACAAGATGATGCAGACCTGTTTCTCTGTATTCCTCTCTGCTGAGCCTGACTATAAACCCTGGGAACAACACAAGAGGCAACTAATAAGGAACTGTGAGGGGTGATAAGAAGACATATTTGTTAGAGACCTCAGGACTGGAGCAGCTTCACAATAACATGGTGTTTTACATACCTCCACCAAAAAAAGCAGGTGACCCAGAAACAGCATTGTGGATCCGCAGTTTAACAACTGAAGACAGCACAGATAGACTCATTCTTTCCCAAGCAAATACATGTCTTTCTAACATGAGTTGAGCCTAACATTCACCTGCAAGAGGGATCTTTCAGTAGACCTCCCCCTCCCCACCGCAGACAGTAAGTGACCAGAAGAAGTGTTCTCTTTTCCTTCCATGCCCAAGATTCCTGCAAGAGAGATACTGATGTGGGAGAGCAGAACCTGTAAGAAGAACTCAGCCACAACAAGCTGCCAGGTATTGGGGTACCCATCGATCTTTTTGTCCCACGGGCCTGAAACTCCCCTCACCTGCCCAGAGACATTGGTGCATCTGGGGCTCATGGGCAATTGATAACCACCACAGAAATGATAATAGCCAGAGAAGCCTCTTTGTCACCTCAGGCCTGTACTCCTCTCCCTGACTGTAAGACACCCAGAGCCCAGCCTGGGGAATCCCTTTCTTTGCCTCAGACACAGCATTAGGAGAAGTAGGTACCCCCAGCAACACTGGATAAACCAAACACAAAGTAATACCACGAAGGCTCAGGAAATTGATTTTTTTATTGGAATTACTGCTCACCAATATGGGCCACACTTACATACTAAAGCTAATCAGGATGTTTGCTAAAATAAAAGATATAAAGGGGACCTAGGGTATCTTAACATAATAGCTAAAATGTCTAGGATGTATAAAGAATCACTTGTCATATTAAGAACCAAGAGAATAGCAACCTGAATGAGAAAAAGTGACTGACAGCAACATTGAGATAAGTCAGGTGTTAGGGTTATTTGAATAGGATTTGTAGCAGTCATCATAAAACTGTTCAACAAGCAGTTAGAGTTCTCTTGAAACAAATGAAAAACTGAGGTGGTGAGTGAGGAGCAGAGGAAAGCCTGCAGCCACCAGAAGCTGGGGGAGGCAGGGATGGCTTCTCCCTCACAGACTTCAGAGGGTGTGGGGCTCTGCCAATATCCAGATTTTGGACCTTCGGCCTGCAGAACTATTAAAAAAAAAAGAGTTTCTTTTGCTTTAAGCCACCAAGTTTTTAGTAATTTGTCACAGCAGTCCTAGGAATTCAGTACATTTGTTAAAACAAAGTTTTGCTCTGCAAAAGACCCAATTCAGAAGGAGTAAAGACAAGCTGCAGGTAGGGGGAAATAATTTCACATCATGTATCTGACAGTCATGTGCTACCTAGGATGTATAAATGTGATAGTAATTTTTTTGGTATTATTAATCTACAGTTACATGAGGAATATTATGTTTACTAGACTCCTCCCATCACCAAGTCCCACCCACATACCCCATTACAGTCACTGTCCATCAGACTGGTAGATGCTGTAGAATCACTATTTGTATTCTCAGTGTTGTACAGCCCTCCCTGTGCCCCCCACCCCCCCACATTATACATGCTAATCATAATGCCCCCTTTCTTTTTTCCCCCCTCATATCCCTCCCTTCTCACCCATGCTCCCCAGTCCCTTTCCCTTTGGTAACTGTTAGTCCATTCTTGGGTTCAGTGAGTCTGCTGCTGTTTTGATCCTTCAGTTTTTTCTTTGTTCTTATACTCCACAGATGAGTGAAGTCATTTGATACTTGTCTTTCTCTGCCTCACTTATTTCACTGAGTATAATACCCTCTAGCTCCATCCATGTTGTTGCAAATGGTAGGATTTGTTTTCTTCTAATGGCTGAATAATATTCCATTGTGTATATGTACCACATCTTCTTTATCCATTCATCTACTGATGGACACTTAGATTGCTTCCATTTCTTGGCTATTGTGAACAGTGCAGCGATAAACATAGGGGTGCATCTGTCTTTTTCAAACTGGAGTGCTGCATTCTTGGGGTAAATTCCTAGAAGTGGAATTCCTGGATCAAATGGTATTTCTATATTGAGTTTTTTGAGGAACCTCCATACTGCTTTCCACAGTGGTTGAACTAGTTTACATTCCCACCAGCAGTGTAGGATGGTTCCCCTTTCTCCACAACCTCGCCAACATTTGTTGTTGTTTGTCTTTTGGATGGTGGCGATCCTTACTGGTGTGAGGTGATATCTCATGGTGGTTTTAATTTGTGTTTCTCTAATGGCTAGTGATGTGGAGCCTCTTTTCATGTGTCTGTTGACCTTCTGAATTTCTTCTTTGGAGAACTGTCTGTTCAGCTCCTCTGACCATTTTTTAACTGGATTATTTGCTTTTTGTTTGTTGAGGTACATGAGCTCTTTATATATTTTGGATGTCAACGCTTTATCAGATCTGTCTTTTATAAATATATTCTCCCATACCGTAGGATGCCTTTTTGTTCTATTGGTGGTGTCCTTTGCTGTATAGAAGCTTTTCAGCTTGATGTAGTCCCACTTGTTCATTTTTGCTTTTGTTTTCCTTGCCCGGGGAGATATGTTCATGAAGAAGTCGCTAATGTTTATGTCCAAGAGATTTTTGCCTATGTTTTTCTCTAAGAGTTTTATGGTTTCATGACTTACATTCAGGTCTTTGATCCATTTTGAATTTACTTTTGTGTATGCGGTTAGACAGTGATCCAGTTTGATTCTCTTACATGCAGCTGTTCAGTTTTGCCAGCACCATCTGTTGAAGAGGCTTTCATTTCCCCATTGTATGTCCATGGCTCCTTTATCATATATTAATTGACCATATATGTTTGGGTTAATATCTGAACTCTCTCTTCTGTTCCACTGGTCTGTAGGTCTGTTCTTGTGCCAGTACCAAATTGTCTTGATTACTGTGGCTTTGTAGTAGAGCTTGAAGTTGGGAAGCAAGATCCCCCCTGCTTTATTCCTCCTTCTCAGGATTGCTTTGGCTATTCGTGGTCTTTTGTGGTTCCATATGAATTTTAGAACAATTTTTTACAGTTTGTTGAAGAATGCTGTTGGCATTTTGATAGGTATTGCATTGAATCCATAGCTGGGAGTACAAAGTCCCTTGGTGCTTGCTGGTTGCCTTTTCCTTTTCCGCTGCCTGTTTCGGTTACCCACACACTGGGAGCAGTGTCCAGGTTAATCCCCTTAACCACCATGGGTGGGGCATCCCAGAGCCCTGCCAGGAGTGGCATGTGTGCCATGTGTGTTCTTCTGCAAGAACAGCACCCCTTCATGCCTTACTCCAGCCTCCTCTGCCTGTGCTTGCAGATGTGTGCAGACAGCAGCCTCTGCGTCTGGCCTGGGCGGCTGCGCCCTGTGAGAAGACTCTGAGTGGTTATAGTGTGCACAGCCACTCTCCGGCTGCTCGGCTGCTGTGGCAGGGCCCTGCTGGCTGGGGGAACAAAAGGTAGGCTACTTATCACAATGAGGGGCTTCAGGGCTGTGTTGCCACCCCGGGGGGCTGGGGCGCCTGAAGTTCCTCAGGATTCCCAGCTTGCTGGGCTGAGTGTGCCAGGATGATTCTGTCCAGCTGTGAGGCCCCTGTCTCTTTAATACTTTCAGAAAGCACCTGCTTTTTTTTTTTTTATCCCAGGGGAGCTGGCTGTGTGGACCCGCTCGCAGATTTTATTTTTCCGTTTCCCTAATATCCAGCCCATCATGAAATGTGTTTCTGTGCTCCCAGTGTGGATTACTAGGGCTGATTATTTAGCAGTCCTGTGATTCCACTCCCTGACCGCTCCAACTCCTCTCCTCCCACCAGTGAGCCAGGGTGGGGGGAGCCCTCGGGTCCCGCTGGGCCGCGGCTTGTATCTTACCCCCTTTGTGAGATGCTGAGTTCTCGCAGATGTAGTTTTAGCCTGGCTCTTGTACTATATCCTCTGGTCTGTCTTTTAGGAATAGTTGTATTTGCTGTATTTTCAAAAATATATATGGTTTTGGGAGGAGATTTCTGCTGCCCTACTTGCGCCACCATCTTTGCTCCTCCTATCTCTTGTGGTAGTAATTTAATGTGTCAACTTGTCTAATCTAAATGGTTCCCTGATAGCAAATAAGACATTATTTCTGGGTGTGTCTATGAAGGTGTTTCTGGAATAGATTAGCATTTCAGTCCATAGACTGAGTGAAGAAGGTCACCTTCACCATTGCAGGTGGGTATAAACCAATAGGTGGAGTGTCTGAATAGACCAAAAAAAAAAGGGAAGAACAAATTTCCCTCTTGCTTGAGCTGGGAAGTCCATCTTTTCCTACCCTCAGAAGTCACTGCTCCCAGTTCTCATGTGACTTATACCATCAGCACCTCTGGTTCTCATACCTTCAGGTTTGGGCTGGAACTGCACCACCAATTTCTCTGGGCCTCCAGTTTACAGACAGCCAATCTTAGGATTTCTCAAACTTCAAAATTATGTGGGCCAGTTCCTCATTATAAATCTCTTTCTGTAGATCCTTATATATCCTATTGTTCTGTTTCTTTGGAGAATTCAGGCTAACACAATAAAGATGTCTCAAAACCTTAAAAGAAAGGAAACAATGCCATAAGAATATGTGCTAAAGATTCATTGAAGTAAAGACATATAGAATGTGAATAATCAAGATAAAATATTCAGTACCATTAACTATCAGAGAAATGTTTATTAAAACCACAATGAAATATCACTACATCTCCATCAGAGTAACTGAAATGAAATGTAGTGACAACACTAAATACTTGTAAGGATGTGAAAAAATGGTATCACCTATACATTGCTCGTGGAGATTGTAATGGTATATGGTCACTCTGGAAAACGTTCTGGCAATTTCTTATAAAATTAAACTTGCAATTACCTTGTCAATAAGCAGCTGCATTTGTGGGCACTTATCCCAGAAAACTGAAAACTTAACATTCGCACATAAACCTATACACAAATTTTCTTAGCAGATTTATTTGTAATAGGCTAAAAGTGGAAAACTGTCCAAATGTCCTTCCACAGGTGAATAATAAAATATACTGGCAAAACATACAATGGAATAATATTTAACAATTTAAGAGTGAAATATTGATACAAAGGGAATAGATCAATCTCCAGGAAATTATGCTAAATGCAAAAAGCCAGTGCCAAAAGGTTACACATTGTGTGTTTTCCTTTGTGAAACATTTTTGAGATGAGAAAATTTTAGAAATAGAGAAGTAAAGCAGAGTTTAGGAAGTAAAGCAGGAGAGAGGAAGGTAGGTGTAAAAACTGCTTCTGAGGGGCTCTTGTGGTGATGGGCCTGTTTGGTATTTAACTTTGATGTTGGACACACAGACCTACACTTGTTATAGAATTAGAACTAACTACATATATGCACACACAGAGCTTAGTAGCAGCAAAACTGGGGAAATCTGAATAAGATTGGTGGGCTCATTGGTATCAGTAAACTGGTTGTGATATTATAATGCAGTTTTGAATAATTGTACCACTGGTTGAAACTGAGTAAAGTTTCCACAGGATTTTCCTGGGTTATTTTTAAAACTGTGTGGATCCATACTTGTCTCAATAAAAATTTCATTAGAAAGAAAAAACTTGGTAATTCAGAAAAGAAGAAAAAATGGCTTTTAAAAGATGCTTATTATCTCTGGAAATTGAAATGCTAATTAAAACTGGTGGCCTATCACTGTATATTTTATACATACATTAATGATTAGAATTAAATAGTTTGACAATATTATTACTGTGGACACATACATTGTTGGCAGAGATGTAAAAAGATACCACAACTTTCAAAAGTTATTTGGCATTTTCTCAAAATAAATCAGTAACTCTCAACTGGGAGCTGATGTTGCCTTCAAGTTGGACATTCGGCAATATTTAGAATTATTTTTGATTGTCATAAGTGACAGTGAGTGCTGCAGGCATCTAGTTGGGGTAAGGCCAGGAGACTGCTGAAAACCCTACAATCTGTAGTAGAGCCTCCCACAATAAAGAATCATTTGATCCAAAATGGCAGTAGTGCTGAGGCTGAAAACTTTGATTTAATAAAAACCTATCATATGACACATCAATCCCACATCTGGTGGTACCAAAGGGAAATGAAAACAGATGTCAATACAAGACTTACACACAAATATTCCTACCAGTTCTATTTGTAATAATAAAACATATGAAACAATCCAATGTCTACCATCAGATTCATGGAAAATTAGTATATTTATACAAAGAAATCCCACTCAGCCTTAAAATAGAATAAACCACTGATCCATAAGAAAAAACACGATAAATCTCAAAAATCTTATGCTGCAAGAAAGGCCTCAGACACAAAAGAATAACTACTTATTTAATTTTTATGAAATTGTTGGACAGGCAAAATGGAATTACAGGGACAGGAAATGCCTTAAGTCAGAGGTGAGACATATTTGTGTGAAGTAACTCTTCACCTATGGTGTGGATGCCCCAAATATTGTTGGTGGTGCTAGTTACTAGGGAGTATAGCACTCTCAAATTGCATGTAACTGTGCCATTAAAATTTATGCATTTTATGAAATTTATCCATAAATAACAGTTGATTATAAAACAGTGAAGTATCGGTTCACAATAGACAAATAAGAACAATAGGATCAAATAGACTTATAAAAGGGGGCTTTACTGTCTACTCTGTCCATAGCAACTCCCTTTATACCACACCCTTTCCCGATTTATTTTTGTAGCATTTATCTGATTATTGCTTGTATTTCCACTAGTACATTAGTTCATAAATTCAATACCCTTTTTATATTTATTTACCAGCTTCATCTCCAGCTCTTAGAATAGGGTCTGGCACTTAGCAGATATGTTTTGAATTGATAAACCATGAGTAATGCTGTGATTTCTCTGTGAGGTTTTTCTGAATACTACTAAGCTGAGGGACTGACTGTCTTCCATGTTGATCTCATAGAACTTGCGATGTATGCTATTTCTATATTTGCCTATTTTAAGTTCCATCTCTTTCTGTTTTCTTTTCTTTTTGGTCTTTGTTCACCATGCTGGGTTCCTTGAATTCAGAGTGAGCATTTTGACAGCTTGACCCTCAACATCTCATAGCACCGTTAGCACAGTCAGCACTCAACAAATTTTAATTCAGTGAGTAAGTGAATGAATTTACAGGTAAGATAATGGAACCTTAGAAGGTAATTAATAGCTATCAGAATCCCACATTTACACAGTTGAATAAATTGTTTTTTACTTTAAGTTGTTTGCTTTTTGTAATGTAGGGCTATCGTTAAGAAATGGAGGAAACGATATTAAATTCAGTAATAAGCCCTGTGACACTTAAAGAGTGAGGTTACAAAATTAAGTGTCCACAAAGCATCTAATAGACCTGTGTTCTATGGAGCATAATTTTGGAAATGTAGACCCAAAAGTTAGGAAAAGCAGACATGTGTTGATGTGTTCTTTGTGCCACACACAATACTAAGGACTTTATAAACATTTTCCAATTCAGTTTTCTCAAGATCCCTGAGACAAGTGTTGTTTTAGCCATTTTTGAGATAATGAATTTGAAGGCTGGAGAAGTTAAATTGAATATAGTTATGGAGTAAGCAAAAGGGAAGCCATGATTTGAATCTAAATATGTTTCATTTTAATACCTATGCCTGTTCTATTTTATTCTATCTTCCATAGCTGACATGCCAATAAGATTATTAAATACTCATGTGAAAGAAATATTTGGATATTTACACAATTTATTCAAATGAATCTATGCAATAACCTGTATACAATTCTAGTTTAAAAATATTTGTACTTCAAAAGACGTTGACCTATGGAAAGGGCTTCAAATTCTCTTGGTCTCATAGCCATAAAACTCATAAGTTTTTTTTTTTTAGATAATTATTTTTTATTGAAGGGTAGTTGACACACAGTATTACATTAGTTTCAGGTGTACAACACAGTGATTCAACATTTATATACATGATAATTCTAGGTACCAGCTATCACCATACCAAGTTGTTACAATATTTTGACTACATTCCTTATGCTATACATTATATCCCAGTTACTTATTTATTTTACAATTGGAAGTGTGTGTGTGTGTATATATATATATATATATATATATATATATTATTTTTTTTTTGTGAGGGCATCTCTCATATTTATTGATCAAATGGTTGTTAACAACAATAAAATTCTGTATAGGGGGGGTCAATGCTCAATGCATCATAAGTTTTAATATAAAGATATCTCTATTCCTTTCTTGAAGATAGTTCCCCAAATTTCTATCCATATGTCTTAACTGACTGACCCATTTAACACTATGCACTTGGTGTTGCATATTCTTAGCCTTTACTTATCACCACACACTCTGAGAGGATTAATACTTGATCTCCTTGTACAACAATTCCTTCCTCAGTGATAGGGTCTCTCACTTCCTACCAAGGAAATGCTGACCCACAAATGCTAATTTCATCAGCAAATGAACCTGCAGGGATTCAAGACATAATCGTTTGAACAGCAGATGCTAGATTATAATAAAGCAATAAACAAATATTAGGAATTTTTCCTTGTATATACGCAACCTGTTTATGAAATAATAGTGATTTCAGCAATTCTCAAAATAAATATATTCACTGTACTTTTAATGAACTGTTGAAGAAACAAATCCCCAAGTACAGTATTTGTCCTTACTGTTTATATTCTACCCCCATCTTATCACCCTGATACAAGTAGCTTGAGCTATCTGTAAGATATTTTCATTTTTTCACATCTGAAAGTTTGGATAAGGTTGAGTTTTTAAGAACTTACCAGGGTCAATTTGAAAGCAAGTGATTCTCTCAAGGGCTGATTTTGCAAGCAAAATATAAACATCATTTACTTCTATGCTGTTTTGAAGTCATGCCATTAAAAATTCATCTGGGAAGTCTAAGATGATAAAAACAAGAAGAGAGAAAGCAATGAATTGCAATAAAAATCTTGGCAGAGTAATGAATAGGCGTGACAGGTCAGACTTCAATTTACATAAAGAGCTTTGCCAAAGGTGATTTAAAAGGGTAGATTCTTGTCCCTGCCTTACTTGTGGCGATTCATCTCCCTTTGACCTCTTAGAGAAGGGACAAAAAAATTATGTTTTTTTTTCCAAGGACAAATAATCACGATTTATGCCCTGCATTTTCAAAGTAGATGAAGACAAACAATGCATCTTCCATTGTTTCATAGAAAGTCCATCTCAAAATTGGTGTAGGAATGTTTTCATAAACTTGAGGTAGCTGGTCTGAAGTTACCTTTTATCAGGATCCATGCATTCCATATTCAGAAACATGAGACTAATAAAAGGAAACAATTCTAGTTAACATTCCATATTTTTTAAAAGAAAACCTGTGCTTTCCTATCCTAGTTATATATAATTATGCAGTCCAGTTCTTTTCTGAGAGGAATCTAGAAAACAACTTCATTTTCTCTTTTGGCCCACCATACCTAATTAGGAGTAAGTTCTCTACATCTGATTTATCTCAACAATCTACTCCTGTTGTTTTGTTTATTAGTTCCATTCCCTTTTGTGATACATTAGCCTTATTTGCTCTTTCCAGAAATATTACAGCATCTCCCTATCTAAGACACTGCCTTCATCTATCCTAACTTGGATGCTTGGGTAAGTACTGTGTTTTGATTATAGACAGAATAAAATGTCTCCACAACTTAATATGCTCCAGTGCCTTTTCAAGGACATCAGAGTAAGGTTCCCAAACCTTAGCCTTCTGTACTGTTGGTTCTTAAAACCAAGTCCATTTTTAACAATCTTATACTGTGCATGCACAGCTCAGTCTCCCTGAGTCATGGCTTCCCTCTTGGAACATTCTTCCCCACTCGGACTTCTGCAGAGGCAAACCTGTACTCAGCTTTCTGACAGCTCAGAGTACTACATTCATGAATTTGCTTATTCTTTTAATAATTTGTAACTGGAATTTTCAAAAGAATTAGTGCCCTTGTCCTGGAATTTGATGAAGTGCTAGTATTGAGGATAAGTGGCCCATTTGTCCTACATTTTAAGTGAAATAAACCAACAGTAGCTGGTGCTCGTGTCTCTCCAAGGTGTATCGAATTAGACAATTCAGGAACCAGTCTTTATCTTCAGTACCTCATTCAGTTAATAAGGAAAGTGGATCTGCATTTTGCAGGATTACAGTAGCTGGTTTTTCTCTCTATTCATACCCTTTCAGAGAGAAGATATCTATCCTCCTGGAGGCCCAGGGTGGGTGTCTAAATAGAATCTCATGTAAAGACTGAAGAGTGTCTGGAAAACAGGAGGGCTACCACTATATGTCTCAACTGGACCAGGCTCAGCCAGGAGACCTGCTCTTGCCTGTACTTCTAGAACAGGGAACACAGTACCTGAGGAGAGATAGCTAGTGGGGATAAGCAGGGCTGACAGCGGCCCAGGAGAATGTGGCTAGCCACGAGTGCTGGCTCAGGAATGAGCACTTTGTCTTCAAGACTCTGCATTTCTCCCATCCCACCACCAGATCCACACCAAGTATATACATATACAGAGTGCAGCAGCCACCCCGAAGGGGAGAGACATTACCTAACATTGACATGTCATAGTGCCAACTGCTGCTTTTTCCTTTTCTAACTTATTTTGCCTCAAGAATGGAGTAGGCAGTCTTGCCCCTCTTCTAACTTTAACTTGAAGAACAGAGAAGAATAATTTTGAATTGTGTATAAAATTAACAGCTTTGAACAAAAATAGAATGTAGTTTTAGGAATGAAAATGAGACTACTCATATAGGAATGCCTATGATGTAAGGATGCTGGGAAAGTGATAATTAAGTAGATGGAAGTGGGTCTGGGTGGGATGTAAGGCAGATAGGGTTTTTTTTTGTAAAAGTAAAACCATTTCCTGTTTATAACCCAGTGAGTTAATTATCTGTAAACTGGTTACATATTAGTTTACCCAAAAAATATGTATTGAGCAGTTACTAGGTATCTGAAACTGACACATCCCAGGAACAAAGCATAGTACAAGACACAGAAGACCAGTCTTCTCTGAGCTTGAGGGCTGTCGGACATTACCTCATGGACAGGCTTCTCTTCCTCTTATCACAGAAAATAATTAAGTCCTCCATTTTCTGATATTTCAAACCATAGCTATATACAGCTAGGCAAACAATATTTATTGTAAGTTTCATTCAGTTGTAATTCCTTAGTATTTTAAAGATGCTCTCAATCCAGTGTGGGGCAAATTAGTGTCATGTCTGATTCTAAGACTGGAAATTGGAAGGGAACCGGCCCTCAGGGTCGGCCCTGACTCTCCTTTGACTGTGTGGCCTTGGACAATTAAGTGATTGAATCCCTGCCTCCTAAATGGAAATAGTAACAGCCTCCCGGGTTGTTGTGAGACACACACATTGTAAACATACCTAGACATGTAATATATAGGTATACATACATTATGAATATATATAACATAAAACACCTAATGTATAGTAGCTACTTGCACCTAATTCCTTTCCATGTGTCTTTTATTTATTTCCTGTGACCAAATCACTCAATATTATAAAAATGAAATTTGGGCATATACTAATATATCATTTGCTCCAAATAATGTTCCTTTATCTCATTTTTATTAATTTTCCTCCTTTCAATGGTCCCCTTTGTTCCATCCAGCATTTTTCATCCAGTAAGTAAGGCTTATCTTACTCTGGATTTAAGCTTTCTAGTGAGAACTCTTAGAGAGCCTTAGGTTTTTCTCCTCTAGTATGTGATTCTGAGTTTGTCTAATACAATTCTCATTTTAATATTTAAGCTTAGCAGAGAGACTTTGGGTGATCAGGCTGTTTGTAACTCTTCCCTCTTTTGTTCCATGCATCAGTTGTTTACATTTCTCTGGTTACATTCACAGCTACAGCATCTGCCCTCCTCTGGGAGTCACGTTCCTTTGTAAAACCTGATTAAGGTCTATGTGTATCTTTTTGGATTTTGGAAGTCTATTGTTCTGAAGCCTAGGTATTCATCTGAATTATATCCATTTTAAAAAATATTATGAACTGTGATAGAACAAGATTACTTTTTGCAGTTTGAATGTTGATAAATCATTCTTTCTACACCTTAAGAATTAAGCAGCCTCTTCATTTAATACTTCTAAGGGGTTGTCACTCATGCCAGGCAAGAAAAAGCCTTTACTAGATTTTGTATTTGTTAAAGGAGACTTCTGGTTGAAACAGTGATTCAGACCTCCCTGTCCTTCTCCTGTGCTCTTACTGAATACGTTTTGTCTGGGTTTATGTATTGGTCAGTGTTCCACAGAGAAACAGGATATATAAACCCTGCTTAGATGGATAGATAGATAGATAGATAGATAGATAGATAGATAGATAGATAGATAGATAGACAGACAGACAATAGGTAGATACATACATAGATAGATAAGGAAATAGATAGATTAATAGGTAGAGATACATAGATTTGTAATACATTTATCTATCTATGTATCTGTATGTATATCTATATATAATCAGAGAGAGGGACAAAGAGTTGTATAGGAATTGGCCTACCTGATTATTGAGGCCACGTAGTCCCATGACATGACATCTGCAAGCTGGAGAACCAGGAAAGCTGGTCGTGTAAGTCCATCTGCGTGGGGAAGACCTGAGAATCAGGGCATTGACAGTGTAGGTGCTGCCTGAGTCAGAAAGCCCAGATTCTAGGAGCACTGATGTTCAAGGGTGGAGGTGGATATTTCAGGTGAAGCAGAGAAAGCCCTCTTCCTCCTCCTTTTTCTTCTCCTTAGGTCCTCCACACATTGGATGATGCTCACCCTCATTGGTGAGAGCAGTCTTCTTTATTCAGTGTACTAATTGAAATGCTAATTTGTTCTTAAAACACCCTCAAATACACACCCAGAAATGTTTACCAGCTATCTGGACCTGCATTAGCCTCGCCAAGTTGACACATAAAATTATCCATTGCTGTCTGTGAGAAGGAATATGACAGAGATATTAAATCCATCAAAATGTTACAGGCAGATGGACCTGGTTCTATTTCTGGGGTATGTCTCATTTATTGTATCACCTGAAAAATATTATTTACCCTCAGTTTATTGATTTGTAAAAAGAAATAATAATAGTGCCTATCTAAAAAGGACTGAAGGAAATGCATGCATATTGCTTGGCAATGTTATAATATTTACTACTAATAAACATGCATAGCTAGACATGTTAGGCATTATTATTTTGTCCATTTTAGATAAAAAATTGCTCTTCAAAGAGGTCAAGCAATCTATGAATATTTAGTATAAGTTAGTAGCAGATTTAGAATTACATTCCAGTTGTTCAGTTAATTTTTTCTAGGTCCATGTAATGCCCACTACAAATTCATAAAGGAAGCCTATAGGAAATGTCCTTGTTTCTCTAAAATGAATTAATATTTAAGTAGAATCCTTCTGATGTTATGCTATTTTTTTAGTGTAATTGTTTTTATTGAAGTATAATTTATATATAGTATTTTTTGGTTTCAAATATACAACACAGTGATTCAACAGTTACTCACATTGTTAAATCCTCACCCCAACTACTGTAGTTACTATCTGTCAACATAGAAAGATGTTACAGAAACATTAACTTTGTCAACCATGCTTTTCTGCTTTCCCCTTCCTTCATCAACTTATATTAAAATATTTAAATATAGCTTTTTGTGCCTCTTTATACCCCTCCCCCACCTCATCCATCCACCCCAACCCCCAACCCCTCCCAAGTAGTAACTATCAGTCACTTTTCAGTGTCTGTGAGTCTACTGCCATTTTGTTTATTTTGTTTTGCTTTGTTTTTATATTCTACATGTAAGTGAAATCATACAGAATTTGTCTTTCTCCACCTTGCTTATGTCACTTAGCATAATGCCCTCTAGGTCCATCCACATTGTTGCAAATGGCAGGATTTCTTTCTTCCTATGGCTGTATAATAGGCCATTGTGTGTGTATGTACCACTTCTTCTTTATACATTCATCTAGGTTTCTTCCCTTTCTTGGCAATTGTAAATAATGCAGCAATAAATATAGGAGTGCATATATCTTTTCAAATCAGGGATTTCATTTTCCTTGAGTAAATTCCTAGAAGTGGAATTACTGGGTTGTATGGTATTTCTTTTTTAAGTTTTATGAGGAACCCCCATACTTCTTTCTGTAGTGGTAACACCAATTTAAATTCCCATCAACAGTGCGGGAGGGTTCCCTTTCTCCAACATCCTCACCAACACTTGTCATTTCTTAGATAGTGGCAATCCTTACTTTTGTGTGGTGATACCTAACTGTGGTTTTGATTTGCATTTCCCTGATAATTAGTGATGTGGAGCATCTTTTCATGTGCCTGTTGGCCATCGGTATTTGATCTGTAGAGAAATATCTGTTTAGGCCCTCTGCTTATTTTTTTGTTTCTTTTTGTTGTTGATGTATATGAGTTCTTTATGTATTTTGGATGTTAACCCCTTATCAGATAAGTCATTTATGAATATATTCTCCCATACTGTAGGTTGCCTTTTTATTCTGCTGATGGTATCCTTTGCTATACAGAAGCTTGTTGATTTGATATAGTCCCACTTGTTCATTTTTTTCTTTTGTTTCCCTTGCCCAGGGAGATGTATCCAGAAAAAAATTACCCAAGCTTATTTTCAAGAGATTTTTGCCTATTTTTTCATCTTAAGAATTTTGTGATTTCATGTGTTGTATTTAGCTCTTTAATCTATATTCAATCTACTTTTGTGTATGGAGTTACACAGTAACCCAATTTTATTCTTTTGCATTTAGTTGTCCAGTTTTCCTAACACCATTTATTGAAGAGACTGTCTTTTTCCCATTGTATATTCATGGCTCCTTTATCAAATATAAATTGACCCTATATGCTTGGGTTTATATCTGAGCCCTCTATTCTGTTCCATTCATCTGTGGTCTTGTCTTGTGCCAATAACATACTATGTTGATTGCTGTAGCTTTGTAGTATAGCTTAAAATCAGGGAGACAATATCCCCAGCTTTGTTCTTCTTTCTCAGGATTGTTTTGGATTTTCAGGGTCTTTTATGGTTCCATATGAATTTTAGGATTGTTTTCTCTAATTCACTGAAAAGTTCCATTGGTATTTTGATATGGATTGCATTGAATCTGTAAATTGCTCTGGGCAGGGTGGCCATTTTAGTTTTCTCTCTATAAACATTGGATAGATTTCTATTTATTGGTGTCTTCTTTAATTTCACTCATGAGTCTTATAGTTTTCAGAGTATAGGCCTTTCACCTCCTTGATGAGGTTTATTCCTAGGCATTTTATTCTTTTTGATGCAATTGTAAATTGTATTATTTCCTGATTTCTCTTTCTGCTAGTTTGTTTTTAGTACATAGAAATGCAACAGATTTCTGTGTATTAATTTTGTATCCTGTAACTTTGCTGAATCCAGTTATTCTATAGTGTTTTATTGGAGTGTTTATGTTTTTCTATATATATATATAGTAACATTAATCTGAGAGTGTGCCTAACAGAATACGGTATGGTAAGAATTTCTCTGAGGTATTCTTATCATCCACAATTCACCTTTCCTGTGTATCTTTCCATGAAGTTCTGCTCTCTGAGGCTAATCAATCTGATAATCATTTCCATCAATATTATTTAAATTAATTCTGTACTCATTTAATCTGTTACTTTTACACAATGTTGATATTAAAAACATGATATAATATGATATAAATTTTATGATATAATAGAGTACATGGGTTAGGAGGCCAGGGACTTGGTTTTGTTTGGGTCTCTGGTCTCTTGTCAACTATATTAGAATTTGGGCAAATCACTTTCCCTACAAATGAGTTTACTATCAAGTGGGAAGTTCAGGTGATCTTAGCCTCTTTCAGTAAAATATATTTTTTCATTATTTGAACTGAACAATGTCCTCTAATCTTTCCCTACTTCATTGTAATTTCTAATTTTATTCCATTCCTTCCTTAAGGATTCCCATTAGTAACAATTAAAAAACAAATCAACACAAAAAAAGTAACCATTTTTCACATCATCCTCCTTCAGCTATTGAGAGTGTTGTCACCTCTTCAAACTCAAAAATCACTTGATTTTTCCTGGAAACAAGGGACAGAGTATGTAAAATTTTATTAAGATTTAAAAATCAAACTGATCCTGTTTAATAAATGTTTTAGCACACATTATAAATTGACACCAAAAATACATAATTATACATATTAGAAAAACAAGTAACAAGACATAATCTCATCCTTAAAAATACAGTTCCTTACAATTGTGAGTTTCCTTACACCTGTTCTTTTTAAAAAAGAGTTCCCAAATTTGCTAAAGTGTGATTTTCTTTTAAAGACCACCAAAATGCTATTATTTTCTCTGAATGAGTCTATTATTCTGAAAAATATCCACGTATTAACAGCAACTGTACATCACATCCTTCAGTTTAATTTTTCCTATAGCATAGCTGGGAGTTAGAAGGCTTTTAAATAAAAATGTTACATTCTCCTTACTAGTTTAAGTTATTCAGAATAATTTCCTTAAGAACTGTAGGAAAAGCTTTGTTCTGTTCATTCAGCCTTTTAGATAGAACTAGGGCAGCCAGATGGCAGATTAAACTGTCTGTGGGGTAGCCCAAAGACGCTGATTTCTAGATGAAATTTTGTCAGCCCAGAATTTTAGAAAACATAAGCAATGTCTGTTATATTGTTTTTCTTCTTAATATTGCTCAAAATCACATTTTCCTTTTTTATATATTAAAGTAAAATTAAAAATTCACATGAGTTCTAGGAAAGACCCCAAGAGTTATCTGGTTAAATGTCTTTTATTTTATATGTTGGGGAAAATGCATGACTCCAGGGATAAGAACTGCTCTCAAAGTCACAGAGTGAATTTGCTTTTTAGTTATGACACTGACTCCAGCAGAGATACTCAAATATTTATTTTGGAAATATGATCTTCATCTTCAAAATCTTTCACATTCCTTTGTGTTAACTAGCCTGCAACCATAAGGTAGGCTCAATTTAGAATACTTTCAGGAAAGGTAATATGAACAAGGTATTTTCTTATGAACTCCTAGTTCTCTCATGAATTAACCTCATGGGAACCCTCCTTTCACCCTTTTCTGGCCCAATGAAACTTTTTCTGACCTACAATATAGAAGTTTGAATTCTATCTCTGTTGAAAGAAATGTCTTTATATTCACAAAGTTAGAATTCTCTCTCAAACTCCCAGTGGACACCAAGAGCAGTTCCTATTTGAATTCCTCACAAATGCAGTGGGCATAAGAGGATATGTTCATAAATACTTCATTGTCTTTAGCTGTACCTTAAATAATAAATAAGTTAGGTTTGCTCAGTTTTGGTTTGTAAGCATAAGGCCCATTTTTGCCATTATAAAACAGCTTAAAAAGATTTTTTTCTCTTACCCATCCAAAACTACCTTTGAGTTAAAAGAGTGTCTGGTTTAAGCTGATAAAATAGAGCAAACAAATTTAAATCAAGTCTGAATCTTAGGCCCATGACGGGTATTCCACAGCTACTCCCCATATTCAGTCATAGGAATGATCTACACATTCCCATAGCTTAGGGGAATTTGATTTCTATGTATATTGTTATCGAGTGAGTTAATGGTAGACATTGATTTTTGGAAGTTTGACAGATTCTGATCTGGTTTCAGACCTAAAACTTTCTGTTAGACTATTGGAGAGTTAATGTATTTTCCCATATGCTCATCTATAAAATGATGCCAGGAGCATTGATTTTACTCGCCACATAGGAATTTTGGGAGTAAAGTTGTGTATAGTTTGATATATAAAAATGAATTATAATCAGTTCTCCCACTAGGTGTTTGTGATGAAGAGCAAAATATCACTAAAACTTTATACTGTTAAATGTTCAACAAATAAATTATCATTTACTTCCCGTGGATTTTATGACAAGATGAAAAAAAACCTTAACATATGTGTATCAATAATGACACCTGATGTATATATATGCACATGTGTGCATGTCTGTATTTATATATTTATGTGTGTGCATATAAAATACATTATAAATATGTATATTATATGTATTGCATGTACATGCATAATAACATGTTTGTGCATAAAAACACATGTACATATGCAAACATATACCAGAATGCTAGATAAGTTGTGCAAGGATTTCTGGAAATTTTGAAGGGTTCTTTGAAGTTGGAAATGTTAAGAAAATTTGATGAAATTATTTGAGCAGTGTTATTGAAAAGAAAGAAAAAGAAAAAGAAGAGTGATTTAAAAGTAAGAATGCAGTTTATAGACATCATTCAGAAATGCAAAGGGGAAAGTTCAGATTGGATATCATAGATTAAAAAATTGCATTACCAGCCCCATTTAAGGGAGAAGAAATTCATTATATGACCAATATTCAAAGATTTTAGAAGATGTAGAGGAATGTCAGTCTTATTTATTCAGTTAATGAATACAGTTTTACCAATTATTCAGACAGGAAGTAAGATTCATTTTATGGCTTCTACAAAGCAAATGATTAAAAATACAGTTTAGGGAGGATTTGGTTATACTACTTTGACCTCTCAAACAAACAAATAATCAAATTCAATTCAGTATTACCCATTAGTATGATAGCTCTGTTTAAGTCATTCCCCTTATGCCTTTGTATGCTATCCATATTATTGAATACATTTTGTTAAGCCTCGGAAGTCAACAGGTGTAAGCCCTCAGTTCATTCAGCGTGTTGAGTGTGTTTCAAACACAGCACCAGCAAGTTTTCCTCCTTCCTTACTATCTGGGCTCTTACGTTTGAACAACGGTTTGTTTCCCTGAGAAAAGTTTTTGTTGTGTTGGTGGTGTATTATTTAAGTATCTTATAATTCTCTGGGCATATATTAATTTAACTATAAAATCATTACAGTTTATTTTCCAAATGTTTTGATGACAAAAGTAAATCTTAAAATAGCATGAAAAAGCTCCTTTCATATGGTTTATCATTGTAGCAGAAACTAGTAGACTCACTTTAACCATTCAGAAACATGTTTTTGGTATTTTTCAATTCATGAAGATAATTTTCACTAATAGGTAAAGGGAAAGAGATGTTACTAAATACAACTTCAAATTTAATCAGGTGTGGGATCTTTGTGGTAACAAAAAATATGATTAAAAAGCCTTTCTGTTACTTTCCTCCATATTCTGCCTTGAGTGTTTTGGGACTTTAAGACATCTCAGTCCATTATCATGGCTTAATTAATTAGATTTAAAATCTCTATAGTTTGGGAGAAACATAACCAAATTTCAAATTATTAACAATTTAGACTTTCTCATTTCCAAAGCTGACTAATGTGACCACATATTGTTTTACTATTTAAAACCTTCCATACAAGTTAATAAGTATCTCATGCTCAAGTTCTCACTCAAAAGGATGGTACCCCAAATCTCCCTTCCCGGGAAATGCCTCAGAATCCACCAATCAGTAGAGTAAAGGCTGATCCAACAGGACTCTGCTCTAGCAGTATATACAGTTTCAGTTCTGATATGCATGAGGCATTCCTCACAAATTAAGTATTGTAAATAACACTCTGTTTGACATTTACATGTATTGTGAAAGGATCACAATAGATTTAAATAACATTCATCTCATAGAGATATAGTAAAAAGAAAAAAATATTTTGTGATAAAATCTTAAAATCTATCTTAACAACATTCTGAAATATCATACAGCCGATTTAACATAGTCATCATACTGTACATTATATCCTTAAAACTTACCTATCTTATAACTGCAAGTTGCTACCTTTTGATCACCCTGCTCCAATTCTCACTCCCCTACTTCCTTTCTATGGTAACCAGAAATCTGATCTGTTTTTGAGTTTAGTGGGTTTTTTTGGTTTTGTTTGATTGTTTGTTTTAGATACCACATTAGTGAGATCATATAGTATTTGTCTTTGCCTGACTTATTTCACTTAGCACAATATCTTCAGGATCTATCCATGTTGTCATAAGTGATAGGATTTCCTTATTTTTTATGGCTATATAATATTCCATTCTGTATCTATCACAACTTCTTTAATCATTTATCCATCAGTGGACAATTAGGTCACGTCTATGTTTTGGCTGTCATAAATAATGCTGCTTTGAACATGGGAGTGCGGATACCTTTTCAAATAAGGGGTTTTGTTTACTTTGGCTGTATTCCCAGAAGTGTAATTGCTGGATGATAGGGTAGTGCTGTTTCTTAATTCTTTCAGGAAACTGCATACTGTTTTCTGTTGTGGCTCTATACCAATTTACTTTCCCATTAATGATGCACAGGGTTCTCTTTACACCATATTCACACTAGTATTTGTTATCTCATGCCTTTTTGTAAATGCCACTCTTAATTACCTCTAGTGCTTCCTTCAAATGTGTCACAGAAGGAAAAAGGAATGAAAGACAGCAGTTATGCTACTAGCAATAGTGAGAGTTGTCCTACACTAATTATGTCCAGGAAATGTGTTCAGTGTCATCATGGCTGTTCTTCCAGCAGACATGAACCACAGACAGGCATGCAAGTGGCTGTCCGACAGTTCCTCTTGGATTGGAGAAGAATTCGGTTGTGAACCTTGTATAATGACCCAATTTTTATTATGTTGTCTACTGAATTATTATTATTCTTTTTTGCCTGCTATCAGTCAGTTGTCCCTGGAGTTAAGTGAATTTCTATCAAGTGTTTTCAAAACACCTTCAAAGACATGAGAAAGATTATTTGAAAGGTAATGATAATAATAATAATATTTCAATAATATTTATTTTAAATTTTCACAAAAAAAGAGGGAAACAATGAAATGCACCCATTGTTCTCAGTCAAGTTGAAAAATCCTCCTCTACCAGAGAGGTATTACATCTGGCAGAGGGTGAAGTTACCTCAGAAAAATCAATCATTTTTGAACAATGAAAACCAAGAAGCACAAGACTTTGGAAATACATTATTTCAGATTTCATGACAAGAGGACAAACATACACCCTTGCAATATATATAGTTTTGTATGAGGATTGCTATGTGGATATGTGGATTTTTTGCATAAACAGTTTTCATGGACTGTGTCAGGGATAAAAAAGCTGGGAGTTAAACTGATAAAGAGCAAATGACTTCCATTTGTGGAACTATAGACTTATAAAATGCTCTATTACCTACTCCATGTTTATAAGTAAATAAAATGAATAGAGCACACAGGGGAGAACTAACTTACTCATAGGCCAACATGGAGAGTGAGTTGCTCTCATGGTACATATTTACTTACAATGTATCATTTTGAGTTTTAGGAATTTGACTCAGATACATTAGCTGTGTCATTTTGGGTGTATGTTTTAGGCACTTGCCAAATCAGAAAAGACTTCTTTCACTGGGTTACTTCAAATTTTCTTAGAAAGAATCATTCTTAATTAAAAAAAATTAGCTATTATAAACCCAAATTTAAGGGCTTTATTTGGGAAGTGCCCTTCCAGTGTTTACTAACAATTTTCAGAAAACACCTAAAAATTGTTTTTCAATGGAGATAGAGCATAGTAACTTTGCCAGCATCACATGCTTTACTTGTTGCTCTAATGTGAAATTTAGTTTTTTTTAAAAATACTATCATTAGTTGAGATGTCTCATCTGAGAACAGTAGTTAGCATTTACAAATTGTCATTTTAATCTTCTTTTTCTACTAGAAAGGGGAAAAGTAATTGTATGGCGAGTTTAGTTAAAAGGTCAAGCCTTTAAAAGGGAATTGATATAAGCATTTCCTAGGGGAAAAATGTCATTTAACTATGTGTAGCCTCAGTCTTCTCATTTTAAATATGAAGCTAAGAATATCCATGTTTTAGGACAACTAAATATATTAAAGGATATGTTGGCCACAATGATTTAGAAAATTATTAGAGCATAATAAAGGCTTAACAAATAATGAATAGTGCTATTAATTCATAATGACATACCCATTAGTTAATTGATAGTTTAATTTTGCAGCATGCTGAGTTATTACATGTATTTGTTTAGGTAGTAAACCTGTACTACTTAATATATATTGCATTATTCAGTTTATATACTCATTTAACATATCTTCCCACAGTTATTTCTTCAAATTTTTCACTGATTAGGCAATATAAATACTGGTTAGAAGTATAAGTTCTAGTATTAGACTGCTTGTGGCAAATCCTGCTCCATCAATCTATGATTTCAGAACTCATTTAACCTCTCTATGCCCGGAATTCCTCATCTGTAAAATGGTTTTAAAAAACAGCACTTACCTCATAGAGTTTGATGTACTGTTTTGGCAGCTACATTAGTCAATCCATCAATGTGTTTACAATTAGATCTGTTCTGCAGTAGATAATCAATATATTTGACTTGTTTAATTATTATATTTATTTGTAATGATGACTTCTACTACAGAAGAAAAAGATTTAGAAGTCTTTCTTTTATACAAAGGAATTAATGAAAGAAAATATCAGCAGGAGAGTTTGGAACTTGAAGAAAAACTCTGACCATAAGATTGATTCTACATGCAGAGAGAAAGGTGATGCAATGGCAAAGCACTGGGCATATGTTATAGAACCTAAGTTACAGGACTGCTGCTTGTTTGCATATTTCAGGGAAGGATTGGGTTTGAGGTAGAGTAGTTAAGGCTGTCGATTATACTTTTTTTTTTTTTGCATGTTTTTTTTTTCTTTTTTGGTGTCATTAATCTACAATTACAGAAGGAACATTATGTTTACTAGGTTCCTCCCTTCACCAAGTGCCCCCCACATACCCCTTCACAGTCACTGTCCATCTGCATAGTAAGATGCTGTAAAATCACTACTTGTCTTCTCCGTGTTGCACAGCCCTCCCCATGTCCCCCACACACTATACATGCTAATCGTAATGCCCTCTTTCTTTTTTCCCGCCCTTATTCCTCCCTTCCCACCCATCGTCCCCAGTCCCTTTCCCTTTAGTAACTGTTAGTCCATTCTTGGGTTCTGTGAGTCTGCTGCTGTTTTGTTCCTCCAGTTTTCCTTTGTCTTATACTCCACATATGAGTGTAATCATTTGGTACTTGTCCTTCTCCGCTTGGCTTATTTCACTGAGCATAATACCCTCTAGCTCCATCCATGTTGTTGCGAATGGTAGGATCTGTTTTTTCTTAAAGCTGAGTAATATTCCATTGTGTGTATGTACCACATCTTCTTTACCCATTCATCTACTGATGGACATTTAGGTTGCTTCCATATCTTGGCTACTGTAAACAACGCAGCGATAAACATAGGGGTGCATCCGTCTTTTTCAAACTGGAGGGCTGCATTCTTAGGGTAAATTCCTAGAAGTGGAATTACTGGGTCAAATAGTATTTCTATTTTGAGCATTCTGAGGAACCTCCATACTGCTTCCACAATGGTTGAACTAGTTTACATACCCACCAGCAGTGTAGGAGGGTTCCCCTTTCTCCACAACCTCGCCAACATTTGTTGTTGTTTGTCTTTTCCATGATGGCGATCCTTACTGGTGTGAGGTGATATCTCATTGTGGTTTTAATTTGCATTTCTCTGATTACTAGCAATGTGGACCATCTTTTCATGTGCCTGTAGGCCATCTGGATTTCTTCTTTAGAGAACTGTCTATTCAGCTCCTCTGCCCATTTTTTTTTTTTTTTTGGTAGATAATTATTTTTATTGAAGGGTAGTTGACACACAGTATTACATTACATTAGTTTCAGGTGTACAACATAGTGATTCAACATTTATATACATGATAATTCTAGGTACCAGCTATCACCATACCACGTTGTTACAATATTTTGACTATATTCCTTATGCTATAAATTACATCCCAGTTACTTATTTATTTTACAATTGGAAGTGTGTACTTTTTTTTTTTGCTTGTTTGTTTGTGAGGGCATCTCTCATATTTATTGATCAAATGGTTGTTAACAACAATAAAATTCTGTATAGGGGAGTCAATGCTCAATGCACAATCATTAATCCACCCCAAGCCTAATTTTTGACAGTTTCCAATCTTCTGAGGCATAACAAACAAGTTCTTACATGGAGAACAAATTCTTACATAGTGAATAAGTTACATGGTGAACAGTACAAGGGCAGTCATCACAGAAACTTTTGGTTTTGCTCATGCATTATGAACTATAAACATTCAGTTCAAATATGAATACTCATTTGGTTTTTATACTTGGTTTATATGTGGATACCACATTTCTCTCTTTATTAGTATTATTTTTAATAAAATGCTGAAGTGGTAGGTAGATACAAGACAAAGGTGAAAACATAGTTTAGTGTTGTAAGAGACCAAATGTAGATGATCAGGTGTGTTGCTGTAGACTATGTGTTAATCCAAGCTAGACAAGGGCAATAAAACATCCACGTATGCAGAAGATTTCTCTCAGAACAGGGGGGGTGAGCTTCTAAGCCTCACCTCTGTTGATCCCCAATTTCTCATCTGATGACCCCCCTGCGACTGTGCCTGTCTTAGGTTGTTCCTCCCTTGAGGAATCTTACCTGTCTCTGGCTAACCAGTCATCTTCCGGGGCCATAGAGGGAAATGTAAAGTTGGTAAGTGAGAGAGGAGCCTTATTGTTTGAAAAGTTTAGCTTTTTACTTCTTTGCAGATTTATGCCCTGTGGCTTCTATGCTCAGCATTTGTCTTGAAGTATCTTTACCACTTGGAAGAATTATGATACGTGGTTAATTCAATATGAGGCACGAATTCTATTTAAGGGTTGTAATTAGGAAGGAAGAAGAAAAGTTATAGAAGTAGCAAGCGGAAGAAAACATGGGAAGATTGATTATTTCTTTGACATATCTTCTTGTAGAGTAACGTCAGCATGTATAGGTTTTAAGCTACTACTTAAATTGCGCACACACATTAACATAATAGGAGTATAGTTACATATCCAAAGCATACCTGTAATTACCAGCCATCTCCAGTGAAACCAAGAAAACCAGTTAGGCACCTTAGGCATTTGTGAAAACTTGTCTATGATATGGTGGATATTGTCCAACTGAACTTGAACAGTCTGAGAGAAATCAGACAAATTAAAACAACCCATTCCTGTGGAATGTTCACATCCCATATGTTCTTTTAACAGTACATAGTCTGTAGTTGTAAGATTTTGGAGCACTACAATTTGCACTTCTCCTAATTCTTGGTTGAGTTCCAACAGTATAGATCCAGTCAAATTTGTTGTTTTACTGTATGCACAGGCCAGCTTAGATATCTCCTTCTTCATTCCCATGGCAAGTCCAGGAACTGGTGGGATGAGTGCATCTACAGCTGTAGCAGTGCGTGGATCTTTGTTGGGGTTTTTTGATGATCATCTTCTGGCATGAGTCTTCCAGAGAGTGCTGATGTTGGAAGTTCTTCTTCATATCGTATCTTAGTTCATTTACGGGGTAGCCCAATTAGGCTTTGATCCTCTGTATAAACACAAACAGATCCTTTGCCTACACTTTTATATGCCCTTTATACTCTTGTGTAGAACTCATTGGAGGTTACCACACAGGAACTGCCTTTTTTTTTTTTTGGTATCACTAATCTACACTTACATGACGAATATTATGTTTACTAGGCTCTCCCCTATACCAGGTCTCCCCTATAAACCCCTATACAGTCACTGTCAATCTGCATAGCAAAATGTTGTAGAGTCACTACTTGCCTTCTCTGTTATACAGCCTTCCCCTTTCTCCCACCCCCCCATGCATGCTAATCTTAATACCCCCCTATTTCTCCCCCCATTATCCCTCCCTACCCACCCATCCTCCCCAGTCCCTTTCCCCTTGGTAACTGTTAGTCCATTCTTGAGTTCTGTGATTCTGCTGCTGTTTTGTTCCTTCAGTTTTTCTTTTGTTATTATATTCCACTGATGAATGAAATCATTTGGTATTTCTCTTTCTCCGCTTGAATTGTTTCACTGAGCATAATACCCTCCAACTCCATCTATGTTGCTGCAAATGGTAGGATTTGCCCTTTTCTTATGGCTGAGTAGTATTCCATTGTGTATATGTACCACTTCTTCTTTATCCATTCATCTGTCGATGGACATTTAGGTTGCTTCCAGTTTTTGGCTATTGTAAATAGTGCTGTGATTAACATAGGGGTGCACTGATCTTTCTCATACTTGATTGCTGCATTCTTAGGGTAAATTCCTAGGAGTGCAATTACGGGGTCAAATGGTAGGTCTGTTTTGAGCATTTTGATGTACCTCCATACTGCTTTCCACAGTGGTTGAACTAACTTACATTCCCACCAGCAGTGTAGGAGGGTTCCCCTTTCTCCACAGTCTCGCCAACATTTGTTGTTGTCTTTTGGATGGCAGCCATCCTTACTGGTGTGAGGTGATACCTCATTACAGTTTTAATTTGCATTTCTCTGATAATTAGCGATGTGGAGCACCTTTTCATGTGTCTGTTGGCCATCTGTATTTCTTTGTTGGAGAACTGTCTCTTCAGTTCCTCTGCCCATTTTTTAATTGGGTTATTTGTTTTTTGTTTGTTGAGGCGTGTGAGCTCTTTATATATTCCGGACGTCAAGCCTTTATCAGATGTGTCATTTTCAAATATATTCTCCCATACTGTAGGGTTCCTTTTTGTTCTATTGATGGTGTCTTTTGCTGTACAGAAGTTTTTCAGCTTAATATAGTCCCACCTATTCATTTTTGCTGTTGTTTTCCTTGCCTGGGGAGATATGTTCAAGAAGAGGTCACTCATGTTTATGTCTAAGAGGTTTGTGCCTATGTTTTCTTCCAAGAGTTTAATGGTTTCATGACTTACATTCAGGTCTTTGATCCATTTTGAGTTTACTTTTGTATATGGGGTTAGACAATGGTCCAGTTTCATTCTCCTACATGTAACTGTCCAGTTTTGCCAGCACCATCTGTTGAAGAGACTGTCATTTCGCCATTGTATGTCCATGGATCCTTTATCAAATATTAATTGACCATATATGGCTGGGTTAATGTCTGGATTCTCTAGTCTGTTCCATTGGTCTGTGGCTCTGTTCTTGTGCCAGTACCGAATTGTCTTGATTACTATGGCTTTATAGTAGAGCTTGAAGTTGGGGAGTGAGATCCCCCCTGCTTTATTCTTTTTTCTCAGGATTGCTTTGGCTGTTCGGGGTTTTTGGTGTTTCCATATAAATTTTTGAATTATTTGTTCCAGTTCATTGAAGAATGTTGCTGGTAGTTTCATAAGGATTGCATCAAATCTGTATATTACTTTGGGCAGGATGGCCATTTTGACGATATTAATTCTTCCTAGCCACGAGCATGGGATGAGTTTCCATCTGTTAGTGTCCGCTTTAATTTCTCTTAAGAGTGACTTGTAGTTTTCAGAGTATAAGTCCTTCACTTGTTTGGTTAGGTTTACTCCTAGGTATTTTATTTTTTTTGATGCAATTGTGAATGGTGTTGTTTTCCTGATTTCTCTTTCTGTTGGTTCATTGTTAGTGTATAGGAAAGCCACAGATTTCTGTGTGTTGATTTTGTATCCTGCAACTTTGCTGTATTCCGATATCAGTTCTAGTAGTTTTAGGTTGGAGTCTTTAGGGTTTTTTATGTACAGTATCATGTCATCTGCAAATAGTGACAGTTTAACTTCTTCTTTACCAATCTGGATTCCTTGTATTTTTTTGCTTTGTCTGATTGCCGTGGCTAGGACCTCCAGTAGTATGTTAAATAACAGTGGGGAGAGTGGGCATCCCTGTCTAGTTCCCGATCTCAGAGGAAATGCTTTCAGCTTCCAGCTGTTCCATATAATGTTGGCCGTTTATTATGTTGAAGTACTTGCCCTCTATTCCCATTTTGCTGAGAGTTTTTACCATGAATGAATGTTGAACTTTGTCAAATGCTTTTTCAGCATCTATGGAGATGATCATGTTTTTTTTGGCTTTCTTTTTGTTGATATGGTGGATGACGTTGATGGACTTTCTAATGTTGTACCATCCTTGCATCCCTGGAATGAATCCCACTTGGTCATGGTGTATGATCCTTTTGATGTATTTTTGAATTCGGTTTGCTGATATTTTGTTGAGTATTACTGCATCTACGTTCATCAGGGATATTGGTCTGTAGTTTTCTTTTTTGGTGGGGTCTTTGCCTGGTTTTGGTGTTAGGGTGATGTTAGCTTCATAGAATGAGTTTGAGAGTATCCCCTCTTCCTCTATGTTCTGGAAAACTTTAAGGAGAATGGGTATTATGTCTTCCCTGTATGTGTGATAAAATTCCGAGGTAAATCCATCTGGCCCGGGGGTTTTGTTCTTTGGTAGTTTTTTGATTACCGCTTCAATTTCGTTGCTGGTAATTGGTCTGTTTCGATTTTCTATTTCTTTGTGGGTCAGTCTTAGAAGGTTGTATTTTTCTAGGATGTTGTCCATTTCTCCTAGGTTTCCCAGCTTGTTAGCATATAGGTTTTCATCGTATTCTCTAATAATTCTTTGTATTTCTGTGGGGTCCATCGTGATTTTTCCTTTCTCATTTCTGATACTGTTGATTTGTGTTGACTCTCTTTTCTTCTTAATAAGTCTGGGTAGAGGCTTATCTATTTTGTTTATTTTCTTGAAGAACCAGCTCTTGGTTTCATTGATTTTTGCTATTGTTTTATTCTTCTCAATTTTATTTATTTCTTCTCTGATCTTTATTATGTCCCTCCTTCTGCTGACCTTAGGCCTCACTTGTTGTTCTTTTTCCGATTTCAATAATTGTGACATTAGGTCATTCATTTGGGATTGTTCTCCCTTTTTTAAATATGCTTGGATTGCTGTATACTTTCCTCTTAAGACTGCTTTTGCTGCCTTCCACAGAAGTTGGGGCTTAGTGTTGTTGATGTCATTTGTTTCCATATATAGCTGGATCTACATTTTGATTTGGTCATTGATCCATTGATTGTTTAGGAGCGTGTTGTGAGGCTCCATGTGTTTGTGAGCCTCTTTGCTTTCTTTGTACAGTTTATTTCTAGTTTTATGCCTTTGTGGTCTGAAAAGTTGGTTGGTAGGAATTCAATCTTTTGGAATTTACTGAGGCTCTTTTTGTGCCTTTGTATGTGGTCTATTCTGGAGAATGTTCCATGTGCACTTGAGAAGAATGTGTATCCTGTTGCTTTTGGATGTAGAGTTCTATAGATGTCTATTAGGTCCATCTGCTCTACTGTGTTGTTTAGTGCTTCAGTGTCCTTACTTATTTTCTGCCCGGTGGATCTATCCTTTGGGGTGAGTGGTGTGTTGAAGTGTCCTAGAATGAATACATTGCAGTCTATTTCCCCCTTTAGTTCTGTTAGTATTTGTTTCACATATGCTGGTGCTCCTGTGTTCTGTTCATATATATTTAGAATGGTTATATCCTCTCATTGGACTGAGCCCTTTATCATTATGTAGTGTCCTTCTTTATCTCTTGTTACTTTCTTTGTTTTGAAGTCTATATTGTCTGATATTAGTACTGCAACCCCTGCTTTCTTCTCGCTGTTGTTTGCTTGAAATATGTTTTTCCATCCCTTGACTTTTAGTCTGTACATGTCTTTGGGTTTGAGGTGAGTTTCTTCTAAGCAGCATATAGATGGGTCTTGCTTTTTTTTCCATTCTATTACTCTGTGTCTTTTGATTGGTGCCTTCAACCCATTAACATTTAGGGTGACTATTGAAAGATAGGTACTTATTGCCATTGCAGACTTTAAATTCATGGTTACTATAGGTTCAAGGTTAGCCTCTTTAGTATCTTACTGCCTAACTTAGCTCTCTTGTTGAGCTGTTACATACACTGTGTGGAGATTCTTTTCTTCTCTCCCTTATTATTCCTCCACCTCCATTTTTCATATGTTGGGTGTTTTGTTCTGTGCTGTTTTTAGGAGTGCTCCCATCTAGCGCAGTCCCTGTAAGATGTTCTGCAGAGTTGGTTTGTGGGAAGCAAATTCCCTCAGGTTTTGTTTGTCTGGGAATTGTTTAATCCCACCGTCATATTTGAATGATAGTCGTGCTGGATACAGTATCCTTGGTTCAAGGCCCTTCTGTTTCATTGTATTAAATATATCATGCCATTCTCTTCTGGCCTGTAGGGTTTCTGTCGAGAAGTCTGATGTTAGCCTGATGGGTTTTCCTTTGTAGGTGACCTTTTCCTCTCTAGCTGCCTTTAAAACTCTTTCCTTGTCCTTGATCTTTGCCATTTCAATTATTATGTGTCTTGGTGTTGTCCTCCTTGGATCCTTTCTGTTGGGGGTTCTGTGTATTTCCGTGGTCTGTTCGATTATTTCCTCCCCCTGTCTGGGGAAGTTTTCAGCAATTATTTCTTCCAAGATACTTTCCATCCCTTTTCCTCTCTCTTCTTCTTCTGGTACCCCTATAATACAGATATTGTTCCTTTTGGATTGGTCACACAGTTCTCTTAATATTGTTTCATTCCTGGAGATCCTTTTATCTCTCTCTGTGTCAGATTCTATGCGTTCCTGTTCTTTGGTTTCAATTCCATCTATGTCCTCTTGCATCCTATCCATTCTGCTTATAAACCCTTCCAGAGTTTGTTTCATTTCTGCGATCTCCTTTCTGGCATCTGTGATCTCCCTCTGGACTTCATCCCATTTCTCTTGCGTATTTCTCTGCGTCTCTGTCAGCATGTTTATGATTTTTATTTTGAATTCTTTGTCAGGAAGACTGGTTATGTCTGTCTCGTTCTCTTTTGTTGTCTCTGTGATCTTTTTCTTCCTGTAGTTTTGCCTTTTCATGGTGATAGGAATAGTTTGTTGAGCTGGCACGAGTGACGGCTGGAAGGACTTCCCTTCTTTTTGGTTTGTGGCCCTCCTCTCCTGGGAGAACAGTGACCTTTAGTGGCTTGTGCTGCGCAGCTGCCGGCAGACAGGGCTTCTGCTTCCTTCCCAGCTGCTATGGAGTTTATCTCCGCTGTTGCTGTGGGCGTGGCCTGTTTCTGGCGGCTCCTCCAAAGTGGTGGAGTCACGTTGGACGGGGAGTGGCTGGGAGGTTGTTTATCTCCATAAGGGGCCTCCCTGCTCCCTGCAGCCCAGGGGTTAGGGTGCCCAGTGATCCCCGGATTCCCTACCTCTGGATTAAGTGTCTCGCCCTGCCCCTTTAAGACTTCCCAAAAGCACCCTCCAAAACAAAACAACGACCACACACCCACAAAAAAAAATTTTTAATTAAAAAAAAAAAAAAAAGTGGCTGCTTGTTTTTCTTTATTCTCTGGCATCTGCCTCAGGCATCTGCTCACCGGTCTTGCTGCCCTGTTTCCCTAGTATTGGGGTCCCTGTCCCTTTAAGACTTCCAAAAAGTGCTCGCCAAAACAAAACAGCAAAAAAAAAAAAAAAAAAAAATGGTCGCTCTCTTTTCTGGTTTCCTCAGGCGCCCATCCTCCGGTGCCCGCTCACTGTTCTTGCCGCCCTGTTTCCCTAGTATCCAGGGCCTCCTGCGAACACACTGTGTCTGTGCTCTGGCCCGGATGGCTGGAGCTGTGTGTTCAGCAGTCCTGGGCTCTGTCTCCCTCCCGCTCCACCTATTCTTCTCCTGTCGGGAGCTGGGGGGGAGGGGCGCTTGGCTCCCCCCTGGCCGGGGCTTGTATCTTACCCCCTTCGCGAGGCGCTGAGTTCTCTCAGGTGTGGATATGTTCTGGATATTGTCCTGTGTCCACTAGTCTTTATAATAGGAAGAGTTGTCTTTGTTATATTTTCATGGATATATGTGGTTTTGAGAGGTGATTTCCACTGCTATACTCATGCCACCATCTTGGCTCCGCCTCCCTCTGCCCATTTTTTAATTGGATTATTTGCTTTTTGTTTGTTGAGGTGTGTGAGCTCTTTGTATATTTTGGATGTCAATCCTTTATCGGATCTGTCATTTATGAATATGTTCTCCCATACTGTAGGATACATTTTTGTTCTATTGATGGTGTCCTTTGCTGTACAGAAGCTTTTTAGCTTGATATAGTCCCACTTGTTCATTTTTGCCTTTGTTTCCCTTGCCCGGGGAGACATGTTCATGAAGAAGTTGCTCATGTTTATGTCCATGAGATTTTTGCCTATGTTTTTTTCTAAGAGTTTTATGGTTTCATGACTTACATTCAGGTCTTTGATCCATTTGGAGTTTACTTTTGTGTATGGGGTTAGACAGTGGTCCAGTTTCATTCTCTTACATGTAGCTGTTCAGTTTTGCCAGCACCATCTGTTGAAGAGATTGTCATTTCCCCATTCTATGTCCATGGCTCCTTTATCAAATATTAATTCGCCATATATGTTTGGGTTAGTGTCTGGAGTCTCTAGAGTCTGTTCCACTGGTCTGTGGCTCTGCTCTTGTGCCAGTACCAAATTGTCTTGATTACTGTGGCTTTGTAGTAGAGCTTGAAGTTGGGAAGCAAGATCCCCCCCACTTTACTCTTCCTTCTCAAGATTGCATTTGCTGTTCGGGGTCTTTGACGGTTCCATATGAATTTTGGAACTATTTGTTCCAGTTCATTGAAGAATGCTGTTGGTAATTTGATAGGGATTGCTTCGAATCTGTATATTGCTTTGGGCAGGATGGCCATTTTGACGATATTACTTCTTCCTAGCCAAGAGCATGGGATGAGTTTCCATTTGTTAGTGTCCTCTTTAATTTCTCTTAAGAGTGTCTTGTAGTTTTCAGGGTGTAGGTCTTTCACTTCCTTGGTTAGGTTTATTCCTAGGTATTTTATTTTTTTGATGCTATTGTGAATGGAATTGTTTTCCTGATTTCTCTTTCTACTAGTTCATTGTTACTGTATAGGAAAGCTGTAGATTACTGTGTGTTAATTTTGTATCCTGCAACTTTGCAGTATTCTAATATTAGTTCTAGTAGTTTTACAGTGGAGTCTTTAGGGTATTTTTTATGTACAATATCATGTCATCTGCAAATAGTGACAGTTTGACTTCTTCTTTACCAATCTGGATTCCTTGTATTTCTTTGGTTTTTCTAATTGCTGTGGCTAGGACCTCCAGTACCACGTTGAATAACAGTGGGGAGAGTGGGCATCCCTGTCTTGTTCCCAACCTCAGAGGAAAAGCTTTCACCTCTCTCTGTTCAGTATGATGTTGGCTGTGGGTTTATCATATATGTCCTTTATTATGTTGAGGTTCTTGCCCTCTATTCCCATTTTGCTGAGAGTTTTTATCATGAATGGATGTTGAACTTTGTCAAATGCTTTTTCAGCATCTATGGAGATGATCATGTGGTTTTTGTCTTTCTTTTTGTTGATGTGGTGGATGATGTTGTTGGATTTTTGAATGTTGTACCATCCTTGCATCCCTGGGATGAATCCCACTTGGTCATGATGTGCGATCCTTTTGATGTATTTTTGAATTTGGTTTGCTAATATTTTGTTGAGTATTTTTGCATCTACGTTCATCAGGGATACTGGTCTGTAGTTTTCTTTTTTGGTGGGGTATTTGCCTGGTTTTGGTATTAGGGTGATATTGGCTTCATAGAATGAGTTTGGGATTCTTCCTTCCTCTTCTATTTTTTGGAAAACTTTAAGGAGAATGGGTATTATGTCTTCCCTGTATGTCTGATAAAATTCCAAGGTAAATCCATCTGGCCTGGGGGTTTTGTTCTTTGGTAGTTTTTTGATTACCGCTTCAATTTCATTGCTGGTAATTGTTCTGTTTAGATTTTCTGTTTCTTGCTGGGTCAGTCTTGGAAGGTTGTGTTTTTTCTAAGAAGTTGTCCATTTCTCCTAGGTTTCCCAGCTTGTTAGCATATAGGTTTTCATAGTATTCTCTAATAATTCTTTGTATTTCTGTGGGGTCAGTCGTGATTTTTTCTTTCTCGTTTCTGATACTGTTGATGTGTGTTGACTCTCTTTTTCTCTTAATAAGTCTGGCTAGAGGCTTATCTATTTTGTTTATTTTCTTGAAGAATCAGCTCTTGGTTTCACTGATTTTTGCTATTGTTTTATTCCTCTCAATTTTATTTAGTTATTCTCTGATCTTTATTATGTTCCTCCGTCTGCTGACCTTAGGCCTCATTTGTTCTTCTTTTTCCAATTTCGATAATTGTGACATTAGGCTATTCATTTGGGATTGTTCTTCCTTCTTTAAATATGCCTGGATTGCTTTATACTTTCCTCTTAAGACTGCTTTTGCTGTGTCCCACAGAAGTTGGGGCTTTGTGTTATTGTTGTCATTTTTTTTCTATATAATGCTGCATCTCCATTTTAATTTGGTCATTGATCCATTGATTGTTTAGGAGCGTGTTGTTAAGCGTCCATGTGTTTGTGGGCCTTTTTGCTTTCTTGGTACAATTTATTTCTAGTTTTGCCTTTGTGGTCTGAAAAGTTGGTTTGTAGGATTTCAGTCTTTTGGAATTTACTGAGGTTCGTTTTGTGGCCTAGTATGTGGTCTATTCTGGAGAATGTTCCATGTGCACTTGAGAAGAATGTGTATCCTGTTGCTTTTGGATGTAGAGTTCTATATATGTCTATTAGGTCCATCTGTTCTAGCATGTTGTTCAGTGCCTCTGTGTCCTTACTTATTTTCTGTCTGGTGGATCTGTCCTTTGTGGTAAGTAGTGTGTTAAAGTCTCCCAAAATGAATGCATTGCATTCTGTTTCCTCCTTTAATTCTGTTAGTGTTTGTTTCACATATATTGGTGCTCCTGTATTGGGTGCATATACATTTATAATGATTATATCCTCTTGTTGGACTGAGCCCTTTATCATTATGTAATGTCCTTCTTTATCTCTTTTTACTTTTTTTATTTCGAGGTCTATTTTGTCTGATACTAGTATTGCAACACCTGCTTTTTTCTCTCTGTTGTTTGCATGAAATTTCTTTCTCCAACCCTTGAATTTTAATCTGTGCATGTCTTTGGGTTTGATGTTAGTCTCTTGTAAGGAACATATAGATGGGTCTTGCTTTTTTATCCATTCTATTATTCTGTGTCTTTTGATTTTTGCAGTCAGTCCACTTACATTTAGGGTGATTATTAAAAAATATGTACTTATTGCCATTGAAGGTTTTAAGTTTGTGGTTACAAAAATTTCAAGGTTAGCTTGTTTATTACCTTACTGTTTGACCTCACTCGCTTATGGAGCTGTTATAAACACAGTCTGATGATTATTTCTTTCCCTTCTTTTTCCTCCTCCTCCATTCTTCATATGTTGGGTGTTTTGTTCTGTGCTCTTTTTAGGAGTGCTCCCATCTAGAGCATTCCCTCTAAGATACCCTGTAGAGGTGGTTTGTGGGAGGCAAATTACCTCAACTTTTGCTTGTCTGGGATTATTTAATCCCTCCTTCATATTTAAATGATAATCGTGCTGGGTACAGTATCCTCGGTTCAATGCCCTTCTTTTTCATTGCATTAAATATATCATGCCATTCTCTTGTGGCCTCTAAGGTTTCTGTTGAGAAGTCTGATGATAGCCTGATGGGTTTTCCTTTGTAGGTGACCTTTTTACTCTCTCTGGCTTCCTTTACTACTCTGTCCCTGTCCTTGATCTTTGCCATTTTAATTATTATGTGTCTTGGTGTTGACCTCTTTTGATCCCATCTCTTGGGAGTTATGTGTGCCTCTGTAGTCTTGAGCAACTATTTCCTCCCCCTGTTTGGGGACGTTCTCTGCAATTATTTCTTCAAAGACACTTTCTATCCCTTTTTCTCTCTCTTCTTCCTCTGGTACCCCTATATGCAGATATTTTTCCTTTTGGATTGGTCACACAGTTCTCTTAATATTGTTTCATTCCTGGAAATCCTTTTATCTCCCTCTGCATCAGCTTCTATGCATTCCAGTTCTCTGGTTTCTATTCCGTCAATGGCCTCTTGCATCTTATCCATTCTGCTTATAAATCCTTCCAGAGTTTGTTTCACTTCTGTGATCTCCCTCCGGACATCTGTAATCTCCCTCCAGACTTCATCTCTTAGCTCTTGAATATTTCTCTGCAGCTCTGTCAGCATGTTTATGATTTTTATTTTGAATTCTTTTTCAGGGAGACTGGTTAGGTCTGTCTCTGCAGATCCTGTCTCAGGTGTAACTATCTTGGTCTGGACCAGATTTTTTTGCCTTTTTATGGTGATTGCGGTGGCTGTAGGCATGTTGCAGGTGTGTCAGCTGGGAGAAGAAAGTCCTTTCCTGCTTGCTGGATGCCTTGCCCTTCTCTGCTGCCTGTGACGGCTACCTTGCTTCCTGGAGCAGCCACCGGGTTAATCTCCTAAGCTGCTGTGGGCGAGGTGTCCTTTAGAGCAGTGTGGAGCCCTGCGGGGAGTGGCAGGCATGCCAGGTTCGCTCCTCCATGCTAGCAGCGACCCTGCCAGGCAGCTGTGTGGCAGCAGCAGCCTTTTGGTCTAGCCCGGGCAACTGTGCCTTTGGCTGAGATTCCGGTCGGCTCCTGGGAGCGCGCCTGCTCCCTCTGGCTCTGCTGCTGGTGCGCGCGGGGCTTTTCCGCACAGGCTTCTACAGTGCTCTGGCTTCACTCCTGCCCATGCACGCGAGCCACGCTCGGCCTGTTCGGTCATGTCACTGTGGGCTAGCCCTGCAGCGCACGAATATGCTCTCGGTTCCTTGTAGTGCTTCCGCCCCCGGCACGCGCTCCCACTCTCCTGCTACTGGGCCCATGTGTCGGGGTCTGTGCCAGTTGTAGGAACGACTGGCAGACTGCCTAGTCTTGTGAGTGGCTTCAGAGCTGCACTGCCTAAGTTTAGGGTGCCTAAGTTTCCCTGGTATTCCCAGATGCCGGGACATCTTCGTCCAGCTATGGGGTCCCTGTCTGTTTAAGACTTGCAGAAAGCACTCACTTTTCTTTTGTCTCAGGGGTGCTGGTTGTGGGGACCTGCCCACAGGTTTTGCTTTTCCGTTTCTCTATTATCCAGCACCCTGTGCACCTTGTGTCTGCGTTCCGGGTGCGGATTTCTAGAGCTGGTTGTTTAGCATTCCTGGCCTTCACTCCCTCTCTGTTCTGACTCCTTTCTTCCCACCGGGTTTTGGGGTGGGGGAGCGTTCGGGTCCCGCCTGGCCGCGGCTTGTATCCTACCCCCTTTGTGTGATGCTGAGTTCTCACAGATGTGGATGTATCCTGGCTGTTATACTTCATTCACTGGTGTCTCTTTTAGGAATATTTGTATTTATTGTATTTTCATAAATATATATGTTTTGGGGAGGAGATTTCCTCTGAACTACTCACGCCGCCATCTTCCCGTGATCCCTGATTATTCTTATTAGTAATCCACACCCAGTATTTTGTCTGTTATTTCTATATGTTTTTTTATATCCTGTCTTTTTCCAAAAACACATTTAAAGTGACTTGCAGGGATCTATAAAGTGTATTACAATAAGTTGAATGCTAATTAGAAAGGCAGAAGAAAGTCAAGGTCTAAAGTCATAAACTCTAGCCATGAAGGAAGATAATGTAGAAAAATATGGTATCCTGTCTAATTCCTGGAGGTGGACGATAGAGTTCCCTTTATATGATTTAAATTCCAGTCAAAAAAGAAAACTGAATCCTTGAGGATTCATATGTCTTCAAGAGAAAACCATGCTCATATCTCAGCAGAAACACAAGTGCTCTTGACTTCAAGGCCATTTTTTTAAGGTGTGGTTTTTCAGCAGTTTATATATTTTTTGCTGTTGTTAATGTGATAATTCTTTATGCTTTCAGATTTTTTTCTGAAAATAAAAATCCAGTTGGTTTTTATATGATTTAATAGGGTTTTTACATTTTAGTGGCATTTTGCAAGATTCATAATTTTATTATTTATAAATGAAGATAATTTTGTTTCCACTTCACCGATGATTACATCATCTATTCTTATCTGATTGCATTTGCTAGTCCTTCTAGAGCAATGCTAAATATTAATGGAAAAGATGGCTTTTTGCTTCACTTTTTCCTGTATCAGTGATGTTTTTTATTGTTTTAGATTTTAAGCATGCTTCTAGATTTGGCCTTTATGTATAGGTAGTCATGCAAAATATAGTATGCATCTATTCTTATTTATTAGTACCTTATGAAATTTTCTGTATTTATTGAACTGATCTAGGACAAGATGAATCTGGACTACCTTAAAGTCCTTGCCATCAATGAATGGCTCTGTTGTGATTTTTATTGCATATTTGCAGAAGTTTAACAATTAAATATACCACAATTAATAATGAATGTATTTAATATATCAAATGAATATTAACAATAGTTCATTTGTATTGACTGTAAGACAGTGAATTTAATATATCTATAAGGACCTGGCTTCCTATGCTCAGACTGTAACATCATATGTAAATTAGTATTCTAAAATCCCCATAAATCTTTCTCGATAAATATTGTATTGAGACTGAATAAAATAGTCATCTTAGGAAAACTAAAAGAAGTCAATTGATGGTGCTTTATTCCAAAGACAGAATAAAAAATGTGTGTGAGCTTTAGACAGTGACAAGTATCTCCCTGAGCCCTGTAATTATCTGAACCCTTTGCTTCTGTAGAGGAAAGAAGCACCTAAGTAATTGTTCTTGTGACCCCACTTTCAAGCTGCAAAATCTTGAAGTGGAGAAAAAAATAGTGAATTCCTAGACTATGACCAGTGTTAAAAATAAATGACTATGTATAGCAAAATAGTGGGTGGTCTCTAGCTTAATTTAATTTTAAAAATTAAAGAAAGTACTCAAAAATGCTGATAAATGTATTTTATAGTACACCCAAAAACATGATTTTTCCTATTTGAAGTAGTATGAGGTTGGAGGCACTGACATCAGCAATATGCCCTAGCTCTTGCTACACCACAGAATCACTGATACAATGATTGTGATAGCAAAATACCTTGAAAGGAAATTCCAAATGCAGATTAAAAAGTCAAAATATTTCAGAGGAGCACAAACAGAGCAGTCACATTTCTATGGGTGCCAAAGGAGCAATTTCCCTTTACCCAAGTCAGTCTATTCCTCTCACCAGCATAGGTCAGCACCAGGAAAGTTACCTTAGCCCATGATTTTTCCCATGAGGCCAAGTGAGATTAGAGGGTGCATCCGGTCACCTGGCCTCCCAGGCACACTCCGTTGTGCTGGTTTCTATCACACTACCTACCAAGCACCAAATAATCTGCATAGCTCAGTCCTCTGGACAGCAAGGAATGCAGGAAAAGGAAAAACATCCCCTTACAGCTGGTGCTGCTCTGTGAGATTGGGAAAAGGCACATAACAGGTCTTTTTCTTGCACAAGAGGGGGAATGAAGTGAAGAGAGACTTTTTCCCAGCATTTCAGGGAACCCTCCATGCAGCCAGTTTCTGTCTCACTTCGTGATAAGCACTGAGCAGCCTGTGGAGTCTGGGCCCTTGGGACAGTTAGGAATAAAGGAAAGGGGAAAAGCGTTCTCTTGCAGCTGGCACTGATTTGCAAGATTGTGAATCAGCACAGAAAAGTCTACATCTTCAAATGCACAGAATAAAAAGACCTACAAGGAATATGTAGAATATAAAAAATATAATACAATCAAAGGAAGAAAATAAATATCCAGTAACCAACTTGAAAGAACTGGCAATCTGTGAGCTGCCTGATAGGAATTCAGAATAATCATCTTAAAGAAGCTCAGTGACTTACCAGAGAACACAGAGAGACAACTAAACAGAATCAGGAAAACAGTAAATGAGCAAAATGAGTATCAGCAGAGATGAAAACAAGAAGAACTAAACAGAAATATTATAGCTGAGAGAATATGATTGCTGAACTGAAAAATGACTTAACTGTGTCCAGGAAATATATTCAACATGTCATTAGTTCATTCTTCCAGCAGACACAACCCAGGGAAAGGAGGAGGAAGAGGAAGGAGGAAGCTAGGAGGAAGAAGGGAAAGAAAAGGAAGAGGGGACAGAAAACATATAATAGCATTAAAAAAAAAGACTTGGGAATAAATGTAATGGAGGTAAAAGATTTGTGCAGTGAAATCTAAAAAACATTGATGCAAGAAATGAAGAAGACACAAGTAAATGGAAAGCCATCTCTTCCATATTCATAGATGGGAAGAGTTCATATATTGAAATGTGCATATTATCCAAAACAATTTACAGATGCAGTGAAATTTCTGTCATTACTCCAATGGGATTTTTCACAGAAATAGAATAAACAATCCTAAAATTTGTATAAAAACTGCAAAAATCCTCAAACCCCCAAAGCAATTTAAAGAAGAACAAAACTGGCAGTATCACACTGCTAGACTCCAGAATATATCAGGTGGTGATCGTAATCAAAACAGTATGGTGCTGGCATCAATATAGGCATGTAGACCAATGGAACAGAGCTGATAGTCCAGAAAAACATACATGTGTTTATGGTCAACTGATCTTCAACAAAGGTGCAAAGTACACACAACGGGGAAAGACTAATCTCTTAAATAAATGTTGTTTTGCCGACTGGATAACCAAATGCAGAAGAATGATGTTGGACCATTATGTCACACCATAAACAAAAATCAACTCATAATGGATTAAAGACTTAAATGTAATACTTGAAACTTTTACCACTAGAAAAAGATACAGGGGAAAGCTTCTTGACATTGTTCTTGGCAATGGTTTTTTGGATATGGTCCAGAAACACAGGCAGCAAGAGTAAAATATAGACAAATGGTACTGCATCAAACTAAAAAGCTTCTGCACAGCAAAGAAAACCATCAACAGACTGAAGAGACAACTGTAGAATGGGAGAGAATATTTATAAAGCATGCATCTGTTAAGGAATTGATATCCAAAATACATGAAGAACTCAAACAACTCAATAACAAGAAAACAACCTGCTAAAAATGGGCAAGTTCTTCAATAGACACTTCTCCGAAAAAAGACACACAAATGGCCAACAGGTACATGAGAAAGTGCTCGTTATTAATCATCATGGAAATGTAAACCAAAACCACAGTGAGATGTCACCCTATTCCTGTTAGAATGGTCATTACACAAGACCAAAGATTACAAGTGTTGGGAGAAGATGTGGAAAAAAGGGAGTCCTTATGCCTTGTTGGTGGGAATGTAAATTGCTATAGTCATTACAGCAACCAATATGGAGATTCCTGTAAAAAAAATTTTAAATAGAACTATCATATGATCCAGTAATCCCATTTCTGGGTATATAGCCAAAGGATATTAAATCATTATCTTGAAGGGATATATGCACTCTTACATTCATTTCAGCATTATTTGCAAATATAAGTATGAAAATAACCTTATGTGCCCATTGATGGGAAGTGTGATGTGTGAGTATACATGTATATATAAATGTTTTTTCCAGTGTGTGTGTATGTGTGTGTATACACATACATACACAGTGGAAAAATTTTCAGCTTTAAAAAAGAAGGAATCTGTTAATTTGCAACTGCATGGATAAACCTCAAAGACATGCTAAGTGAAATAAGCCAAGCACAGAAAGACAAATGCTGTAGTTCCCTCTTATCTGTGGGGGATACATTCTAAGACCCACAGTGGATGCCTGAAATTGTGGATAATACCAAATCCTTATGTACTTTGTTTCCTGTTCATACATACCATGATGAAGTTTAACTTATAAGTTAGGCACAGTTACAAATTACTAATAGTAACATAGTAAAATAAAAAAATTATAATAATAAACTGTAATAAATGTTATGTAAATGTGGTCTCTTTGTCTTTCAAAATATCTTCCTGTAATGCACTCACCCTTCTTGTGATGATGTGAGATGATAAAATGCCCATGTAATGAGATAAGGTGTGTGAGTGAAATAGGCGTTGTGACAAAGTGCTAGGCTATTGACCTCCTGGAGACACATCCGAAGGAGGATCTACAGTTTGCTGTTGGTAATGGAAACCATAGGAGGAAAGCTGTGGAAGAGGGGAGACTGCAGTCCAGGATTTCACTTACTTGTGGAATCTAAAAAGTTGAGGTCTAAGGAGAAAGTAAAATGGTGGTTGCCAAGGCCTAGGGAGTGGGAGAAATGGGAAATGGGGAGATACTGGTCAAAGATTGCAAAGTTTAAATTTTGTAGATGAATAAGTCGTGAAGGTTTAATGTACAGCATGGTGATTATAGTTAATAATCTTGTATTGTGTACTTAAAATTTGTAAAGAGAGCAGATCTTAAGTATTCTCACCAAAGAAGTTTAAAAAGTAGCTGAGGTGATAGGTTAATTAGATTGATTGTGGTAATCATTTAACAATGTGTATGTGTATCAAAACATCAGGTTGTAATCTTTAGATATATTTAATTTTCATTTGTCAAGCACATTTCAATAAAGCTGAAAAAATGGACTTCAGTCCACAGGGAAGAAAATACACAGCTCAGTAAATTAAGTTAAGTAAATTGGCTGATCCTACTTTCCTAAAATAAATCGTTGATATCTGACATGGTTTTTTAATAGTGTTAGCTACTGCTTTTATGGAAAGCTTTATAAGCATGACTCTGTCACATCCTCCTTCCAGCTTCTCTAGGAATCAGTAATATTAGCTTGGGAATGTGAGTCAGACATAAGCTGACTTCTCTCCCCACACAAAAATATTAAAACAAAGGTCCACTGGTGAGCATAACAGGACTTTTTTCCTCTTAGTTTCCTGTTTATCATTAATTCTCAGGTTAATGTTGTTTGATTTTTGTGACTAATTGCTTTCATAGAATAGAAAATACTGTAAATCTCTGCTGTGTTGACACCAAAAAGAATGCATTCATCTGTCATTACTCTTCTGGTATTTATTTCATGGAATCTTGAATCTTGTCCCTGACACTGACTAGGCAGAATGCTACACACACACACACACACACACACACACACACACACACTTCTGAGGAAGCCATTGTATCCAAGTATAGGTTGGAAAAGTTCCACTTATTTTATTTAAAATGTCTAAATTCAGGGAAGTCACCAAAACTCTGTTACATCTATAAGACCCTACTTTTGCATGACATAAGCACATAAGGAAGCTTAAAGATTTCTTCAGTAGCCAAATGGCTACAGGCAGACTCATTCCATGATCCTATTTTCTATCAAGATTCAGGAATGTGGTATCCTCTTAGTAAACATTTGGCATTTGTTTGACTGCTGTAGGCTAGTTTGAGGTGCTTTGCATATAAATCATCATATTATTCTCTGTGTGTTCCTTGTGAGGTAGATAGAAATGATAAATACTATTTAACAAAAGGGTCACATATCTCTGTGTATTTCAGCAACTTATGAGGAACAAAAAGTGAACATTTTAATGTAAAATTAGGGAGAAATTACACAACTTTGTAAACTTTCGGTCAATAACATTGAAGAAGTAAAGACTGAATTAGAGAAGAGTAACTAATCCCTACAAATTTATATTTCACAGCAGTTAATAACAGGTTTTTGTCTCAGTAGGTATCCATGTATATTTTCTAAATACTAGAAGAAATGGAAAAATATCCATACATAAAACACAAATGGAGAAAGACTCCCATTTGTACACAGACATACTTTTTTTACATCGAGTAGCCACATCATTATGGCCCAAGTTCAAGCGACCATTCAAGGCTATGTGATTAAAAACTCAATCCCTTAAATAAATATTTGTAACAATTACTTGGCTTCCTTCATTGTTGTTGGCCTTGAAAATAAGTTGTTGCTCCTTCCTTCTAAGTGTTCTCTTTCCTGTCAGCAAGAATGCTAAAATTTCCTTCTAATAAGAATCACTTTCTAAATTGATAAATTAATGACTGGTGAAAGTGCAGTCCATCTGTTTGCTTATATGTTTTGAGGCAAGAGTGGTTGGTGGTGGTGGTGTGAGTTCAATTGGACATGCAGAGTTGAGGTGCCTGTGCAGTATCCAAGTGATAGCAAAGGGGAAGTTGAATATGTATGTTTTTGTGATCAATCTTAAAAAAGTGAATAAGGGTCAGTATTAAAGCCAGCAATTTGAGACACAGTTCTATGCTCTAAATCCCATATATGGCAGTAGTGATATAGATCTACATTTTTAAGTTAATAAGACAATGAGGCGGAAGCTGTATTTGTTATAGCAACTATTTTTAGAGTTCAAAAGATTTGTGCAATTCTTCTGGAGAGCAATAGAATAAAGGAATTCAATTACTGGATAATACAAATCAGACACCAAAGTAAATGCACTTCTGTTTCAGTTTTAAACAGTTTAACAGTTACTAAGCATACCCATTTATGAAATGTTGTGTAGCTAAATAGGAAAGTACTTTACAGTTTTGTAGTGGTCAGAACAAAGTACATTGATATTATAAAGTTGTCAAGAACAGCACATATTGATGAAATATTTCTAGACTATCTTAAATATTAAACATTGTGTTTCAAGTCTAATATTTTTAAAAGATTATAAAGTTGAATACTGTATGTTGAGGCAAAGGATTAACTCAAATGTCATCTTTAAAAAAATTCAGACTACACACTGAAACAACTTATAAATGTTAAAACATTTAATAGAATATCATAAGGGCCAGGAAGTAACATTGCAAACCTTAAATAAAACAAACCTGCTTCAATGTAATGGTAACTCAAAATTCTGTAATCTCCACCGAATGTTAATCCATGGCAACATAGAAATCCTTAGTGACAACTGAAGAGTTCTTTCCTTAATTAAGCTTTGAGAGTATTTCAGCTTGAAAAGGAAAAGGTATAAAAGAAATGTTTTTCAAATTGGCAAGTAAAATTTTGCTGTAATTATGCTACAACATGTTAATGATTTAACCAGGATCTAAAAATGAACTTGAGAGGTTAGAATGACGTAATAAGTTTACAAATGAAATTTACTTTTAGGTTCTACTCATGGGTACCACTAAAATGACTACCCATCTCCTAAAATACCCCTTTGAGAACCTTGTCGCTAACCAGGATAGACACTAATAGCCATATGAGTCCAATGTATCTTGCCAGTCTGGCCACAGCGGTTTAAAACAGAACTGGACACTGAGTTACTTCATGTGGCAATGAACAAAATTAATGAGAAATCAAGAGCTGACAGTTGACCAATTTCTAGAAAATAAGTGAATGGAAACTCAGAGAAAGCAAATTTCTGCATAGAGAAGACCTGAGAATATGTATTTAGGAATAAAATAAAAGTAAAAACAGCTTATCTCCTGGTTTTCCAGGGACATCCATTTGTATATACTTAGTAGTATATAAGGACATTGATAGACTGGTAGGGATAGGGTTTAACATGCAGCCAATTTTGATAAAGCTCATACAATTTACTTCAGAGAACTGGAACAAAGTATCTTTTAGGACTGATGTAAACATTGTGCATACCTCACAAATAAAGAACATGAAGGCATGGTATAAGCATGGAAGTTACCAGAGTCTAATTGCAATAAATGTATGAATTATGTAATAGATTTTACCTGATTTTGTACTTTCTAAGCTTCTCTAAGAGATGTTGTCTTATAACTTGTGTAGTTTTTCACATGAGGGAATGCTCTGGCCCATTTTCTGTGACTCTCTGGTCCTGCTGAAAATTATTGCTCAATATAGTCTAATGAATTCTCATTTTTTATGCATCTGTCACTTAGTATCCTTACCCTGAGTTAGCTTTGCAGACTCTTACCAACTTTGGGAAATTAGCAAAATTGAATCTTGGAGCCTGCAAGACCATAAGAAAGGGTGAGTTCAGGTTTAGAAGAAATGAAGCACTGTAGGGTGTGAGAGGCTTCCAAGAGTTACATCTTCCTGTTTCATTTGCATTATCTTCAAACTTTTCCGATAGGATTGTGAGCCAAGGGTTAACATCTGGCCTGGGCTGATACTGGCTATTGGTGAATATCTTGGTGTTTCTTTTCTTGAAAACTACAGTCAATGTAGAATTTTGTGTCTGGCTCTACTGTTTAAACCTCTCATCTGTAAAGCTCACTTAGATTGAGCAAACTGAAGTTGCATGCAAACTATGGGCCTGTACAGCCAGTGAGAAGCTGAGATAGTAGCTTCTCAGTGTTAAGATGACCTATCTCATTGGAGCTTATTCAAAGGTTGGTTAAATGTAGATTAACAATATGATAGAACTTAAAAATTTTAAAAGAAAGGGCAAATAAAATCTTCAGACCCATGAAGCCCTAGGCTTAAAACCAAACAGACCCTTAATAAACATAGTGTACTTCCCTCTGTTATGAATTTGTGACACTCTATATTAGTTTGCTGGGGCAATGTGGATAAAATTAAAGTTCCTGTGGCCAGGATTCTCACCTGGCCCTGGTTGGCTAGCTCACTATATAAGAGCTCTGCCCAGTGGTCTGGGCGACACAGTGGCATGGCTGCAAGGCTGCAGGAGAGCAGAGCAGAAGCTGGAGTGTTGGCAGCACCAAGGATGGCTGTAGGGGCAGAGAGACCCAGAAGCAGAGACCGGCTTGCTGCATGCAGACTCGCTCTGAGTGAACGGGATTTTAGTGACTGACATGCCACTGTGGAAATAAAGTTAGGTATAACCCTTTCACCCCAAGAACGTTTTACTATCATTTCTTTGATCACATTGAATCCATAGACAAGACAGGCAACCATAGAAAATCCCACAGACTGAGTGGCTTAAACAATAGAAATATATTTTCTCTCAGTTCTCTTCTCTAGATGTCCATGATTGACATGTCCATTGTCTCGATTTCTCCTTGGGCCCCACCTCTTGGCTTGCACATGACTGTCTTCTCTCTCCATCTTCACGTGGTGTTTGCTTTGCACTTAGGCTTTCTTGGAGTCTCTGTGGGCCTGATTTCCTCTTCTTTTAAGGACATCAGGCAGACTGAATTAGGATCACCCTCCTGGTCTCATCTTATCTTAATCGCCTTGTTAAAAGTCTTATTGCCAGATACAGTTACTTTCTGAGGTTTTGGGTGTCTCAGGTGGGAAACACAGTTGGTCTAATAACACATTCTGTGTATTCAAGCCTAGAATGATGACCCGTTGGTGAGAAGGTTACAGAGAAGAGTGATACAAAGATAAGATATTAGCTACAATAAACTTAAAAATATTTTCTTCAAAGAAACATTAGAAAGATTTTATAATTTAAGAAGGAAGTACTAGGTCAAATCATCTGAAACTGCCATTATTGTAGTTCAAAATTTTTGAATTATTTTTGTTACTTTTATGACTGGTAGATCACAATGTAGAAACAAAGGCCCACAATAAATAATAGGTTCTTGATAAGAGAGGAGTCCCACCTGGCTTTGTCTAATTAAGTCCAGATAGCTGGAGTAGATGGTGATCAAACTATGTGAGAAAAATCCCGCTTGTTAAAGGTGTTTCCACCTACATCTCAATTTGGGGTTTATGTGTTATGTTATAGGATAAAGTAGCAATTTTTTTTTCACATTTGACAGTAGCAGGGATTCACTGAACAAGAATTTTATCCCCATTGTTACAATAATAACTGGTCTTTTGTGACATTTTTACTCATAAACTTTTCATACATTTCAGTTAATTATCCCTAATACAACTCTTCAAGGAAGATAGTTTTAGCCCCATTTTATTAGTTATAAGATTCAAGGGTTGAAAGATTAAGGAAATATGTGCCAGAGTCACAGTCTGAACTCAGATGTCTGGGCCTTCAAACTCCAGGATCTTTATCATATGTCCCCTTGTCTTCATGAAAAGAAACGCAGGGCAATAAGTTCTGAAACAATATTTTCAGAGGTAGCACTTCTGTGCATATTGGTGGGTGGCCAGACTATGAATTTCATACTCACTAAGCAAAGGGCATTATTTTACCCCTGGTTGTCACCTACTCCAGTATAAAACATTTGTTACCACTTTGAGCTACTTTTCCTTTGGTCTTCTACTGAGTTTTCATCTGTGGATCTCTTAGTGTATAATCAACTACCACAATCCACTAATAAATCATTATTATAATAGTGCAATTAAAATCTGTTACTCATTTTCAAATCGTTTTGTGAAAGGTGATTATGTTTTGAAAAGACAAGTCAGTTCTTGATTCAAAGGAAAATTCAAATCAGAAACTAACAAAGACATTTAGTAATTCTAGAGTTGCTCTTATAGTACTTTCTGTAGATGTCATTTTTTGAAAGGTGTTGGCACTAAGCCATTTCATACATAGGATTAAGATAGCATTAATAGGATAAATATACTTTTTCTCATAAAACAAGAAAGGATTATACAGATGGTGAATACTTTTAATTATAAAAATAAAGGAATGCTTGTATTTTACCTTTAAATTAATATTATTTTCATTTGGGATCAAGAAACAATTACTTAATTAAAAATATGGTTCATACATATGTATTCAATCTTTTTAAGATAGATGTTTAAAGAGAAAAATTTTTAAAGAATCATTTAATTTGTACTGCAACTGTTAGAAATTAAATATTCAGAAATTGATTAATATACTTAAGAACATAAGAATGGCTCAAGAAAAATGAATGATAAAGCAACCAATCAGAAAATTAGAAGTAAAGGAAAATTTAATGCCAAATTATTGTCGTTTTTGTTTCTGACATAGCTGCTTACTGATCTATAGGGAGTTATCTACCTTGACTAAATAATTTTTTCTGTAATAAAAAAAATCTGTCATCAAAATATAATGCTTAGAGAGATATCAATTTATATGGAAGAGTAAGAGGTTCCAAAAACCCCATCACTCCAAAAATGCAATGAATGAGCTGCAAAAAAATGTCAGAATAAACTTTTTAGGAGCTCATAACTAGGGGAATGCTTAATGAAGAAAGAAAAACTACTGAATTTTGCTAAAAGAGCTCTGTAGCACTTTTACTTACTGTGTTAACTCCCTAACTCAGCAGCAACCTTGATGAAGATAGTTTTGTTCCTCGTGGATGTTACTGGTACCAGAGGGAGAAATGTAGACCTTATTCTCAGAGTTATGGTTGGGTGTTTTGGCCTTTCTATCGACTTCCTAAAGGATCAGCTCAAGGTTCACCTTTGTTTCACCAGTCTCAGCTTCGCCAGGATTGTGGCATCTTCCCAGGCATCAGTTAAAATATAGGACAAAGATGAGCACTTAAGACCAACAGTTGACAGAAATAGAAGCTTGGGAAAGGGGAAGCTGGGGAAGGAGATAGTGAATAAGGGATTTTAAAAGCTCCTATCAGGGAATCTTGAGGTTACCTACCTACGCAGAGATGGGTGTGTGCTCAGGAAAGACCAGAGGAGAAGCTAAGTTGTAAATGAAATATAGTCCTCTATCAATAACTATGTATCACTCTAAGAAGTGGCACCTGTGGATCAAAATAAAATCCTTTCCTTTTTAGGAATGAAACTACTTATTAGCTTTCCTGAGAATAAGTAGTTTCCCTAAAACCAAGAGTCTGTTAAATGGCAAAGATAAATTTGACTTTCTCCAGAAATAGAGTTATTACCCACTTGCACACTTTTATGTGCCATTGGTGCAAATGCATCATAGTCATTTATGGTGCTTTGCAAATTCAGATTCCCAATTCTTCCCAGACTTAGAAAATAAAATTGTCTATGGCTGGTGACCATAAATATCATTTTTACTAGCATCCTGAAGATTTTTAGAGCTGTGAGTTTGGGAAACATGAAACAGTGCTGTACTATTAGTTAAAAAGTCAAAGAACACATGTATTTATTTTCTTTTTCAAAGGTTTTTCTACTAAGGGATAGCTCAGCTTCTCAGCTAATGATCACTCTAGGCTCTTCTTTAAAAGGATAATAAAAACCAACTATGTGAAAGTATCCTAAAGGAGTGACTTTTCATAAATTGTTAATGATTTCATAAGATAATTGTGAAAGTTAAAGAATATGATGCAAATAGAAACTATTATGACAACTGATTGGATGCAAAGAGAACACACTCTTGCTCCTAGAATATACCTACCAATGTACAACATAATATAAGCATGATGGATCCTAAGGAAAACAAAAATTGAGATGCAGTATCCATATAATGATTGAGTTGTAGTCTTCAACAGCAGCTTGTAAATGAAAGACTGAGAAACGATATTAAACTGAAGGAGACTAAAGAGACATATTACAAATGATATTAAATGCTTGTTATGGTGGGCATTAGTGGGACCACATGTGAAACTTGAATGGGGGCTATAGATTATGTGCATTTCATTCATCACTACAGTTTTATTGGTTTTGATAGCTATATTGTGGTTACATAGGAGAAAGTCTTTGTAGGAATTCAAAAAAGATTTTTCAGATGTAAAAGGACCATGATAACAATTGATGTATGCTTGTATGATTCAGAAAACAAAAACAAATAACAAAAAACTTCTATTCCTGTAAACGATAAGGTAGCCTGCATGTTTTTATTTTTAAAAGTGGTTAGAAAAATAAAGGAGATACAAGAAGAGAAAAAGTAGAAATTAATAAGGTAGGCAATAGATTTGTAATAGAGACTCAACAGAACCAAATGCAAATTATTTGGAAAAGCTCTGACTGTACTAAGGAATGCAAACAAACAAAAAAGAAAAAAAAGACAGACAAATATAAAAAATAAAAAAGGTTACTTTGAAATAAGTGCTGTAGATATTAACAAGATTATATTGGGACATTATGGAAAGTTTTACACCAACATTGAAATTTCAGATGAAATTGAAGTTTTCCTACACTCAAGAATTAAAGAAAATAACTTAACCTTTAACAAAATCCTCCCTAAAAACAAAACATGTTTATACATGAACAGATGTGCAACAGACACACACAAACACAAAAACATTGGTTTTTTCTATTGGTTTTGTTAGCAAATTGCATCAAAATTTCAATACAGATTTAAGTTCAACCTTACACAAAATTTAGCAGATTATAGAAAAAGAAACAGTGTTTCTAAATTATTCTCCGAGGCTGCAATACCTTGAAATGGACACTAAGAGAAAGGAAGACTATAGGCCAATATCATATTCTGAACAAAACTTTAAGGAAATTGGAGTGCAGCATTATATAAAATGAATAATACATCATAGATATTTGGGTTTCGCCCAGCTATGTAGGCTACTTAACAGTAGAAAATAAATCAGCATAACACCACCTTAATAAAGAAGGAATAAGAATATATTTGATAATTTATATTACTGTAGACAATACTCATATAATTTAATGTTTATTTGTGATTAAATACCTTATTATGTGAAGAGGATAGTGTTTTTTAATTTAATGTCAGTAATCCATAAATTCCTACGGCAAATGTGCCCAAAGTTAAAAATATGAATTATCTTTCTTTGAAATAAAAATTAAATAGCTAACAATGCCTACCATGTCTTCTAATATTTAATATACTAACTGAGGTAACATATATACGTTGAAAAATAATTCTATTATATCAATTTATTTGACATCATGCTATAAATAGAAAATATTTGAATATCTTATTAATGCATTAAAGAGGTTGGCACGTTTTCTGGGTATCTAATCAATATACAAAAATCAACTATAGTTCTGTATACATGAACTGATAGGGGAAAATTTACAAAAAAAAAGGAAAATACCAATTGTATTAGAAAATGCCTACAAAAGAAATACAAGATCTATTTATGGAAAATAAAATTCTGTTGATAGTCACTACAGAAAGCTTAATAAATGGACATAAGTAATACATCGGAAATCGCATTTTCAAAGCATGTCTCAAAAATTGTCTGAATCAGTTTACATATACAATGTGCATATTTGCAACCCAAAAGTTCTTTACACTGCTATTTATAAAACTTATTAAGTTGATTTATAAATTCTTGGGGCCAAGAGTAGCCAAAACATTATCATACTAATAGTACAAAGTATTGGCTACTGAAAAATTAAAAAAAAAACTGATATGTTGTATTACCAAAGTATTCCCAATGAAAAGAAATTGGAAACCTTGATATAGACACAAGTATATATGAAGTATTGATGCATAAATGAGGTGGCGCTGATAGGGAAAAATGATGGTCTTTTCAGTAAGAAGGTGCTTATACTTGGGTTGATTTAACACCTATATGTTTAAGGCAAAATTCAAATGTCTCTTAATAGTACAAGAGAATATTTTCAGAACTTTGAAACATGGTAATGTTTCTTAAACAAGCACAAACACTTCAGCCAGAATTTTGGCAAGAAGGAAAACTCAGCAGCATAGTTTTTTTTTTTTTTTTTTTTTAGAGGGCATCTCTCATATATATATTGATCAAATGGTTGTTAACAACAATAAAATTCTGTATAGGGGAGTCAATGCTCAATGCACAATCATTAATCCACCTCCAGCCTAGTTCTCGTCAGTCTCTAATCTTCTGAAGCATAACGAGCAAGTTCTTACATGGTGAACAAGTTCTTACATAGTGAATAAGTTCTTACATGGTGAACAGTACAAGGGCAGTCATCACAGAAACTTTCGGTTTTGATCACTCATTATGAACTATAAACAATCAGGTCAAATATGAATATTCGTTTGATTTTTATACTTGATTTATATGTGAATCCCACATTTCTCCCTTTATTATTATTATTTTTTTAAATAAAATGCTCAGCAGCATAGTTTTTAAGCTCCTTTAATTCCCAATAGAAAATAACATAAATACAAAATGGCAGAGTAGGAAGATCCAAGGATTGGTCTGTCCACCTAAGCAACCATTAAACTGGAAAAAATGATTGAAATCAACTATTTTGGAACACAGGAATCTGATTTGTCACTTAAAACAATCAGGTCACTTAATGAAGGGAGAGAAACTGTTTCTTGATAAGAGATCAACTTCCACACACCAGGGACCATCCCCCATTCCCAGCCCCTGTGGCTTTGCGGGTAGTGGTCTGTGTTCCTCCAGTGTCTGCCTGGTGCTGGGGCAGGCACAGGAGACCTCGTGCTTCAAGAGCTGGAGATTGTGCATATCGGTTGGTCTGGTGGCCCCTGCAGAACTGACACAGAGCTTTCCTTGGCTTCAGCCCTCTTGGTGGCAGTGATTTCCCTGGTGGCATCTGTCAGAACATGTAAGGAGGCAGACCACTTCTTCCACACCCCATTTTAGAACCACATATTTAAAGAAACGTTAGTTTGATCACTATCTGAAGGTAGAGAAAATAGATTAAAACCTTAATTGGCCACTCAATAAGGAGTACACATTTTGCAAAAATAGTTTGGAAAAGTCACAAATGGACATTGCTAGGCCTACACAAGCAAAACCAGCAATCCATGAAGATTGGGATTCTCAGATTTCAAAAATGACCGTATTGCAATACTCGTAATGTCCAGGTTTTTACAAAAATTACAAAGCATTCAAAGAAACTGGAAAGTATGACCCATTGAAAATGTTAAAAGAATTTGACAGGAACCATTCCTAAGGAAGCATAGACATTGGAATTATTGAACTTAATAACACAGTAAAAGGATTATATTCCTTGGTAAACTGGGATTTAGCCTAAGAATTCAAGGCTGATTCAACATACTAAAATCAATCCATATACCATATTAACATAATAAAGGGAAAAATAACACCTCATCATCTCAGTATAGAAGAGGCATTTGACAGAACACCCTTTCATGATAAAAACACTGATCACATTTAGGAATAGACAGGAAGTACTTAAGTCTGATAAAGTTCATCTGTGAAAAATACATAGCCAATAAAAAAACCTAATAGTGAAATAGTGAAACATTGAAAACTTCCTAAGATCAGGAAAAAGACAAAGATATCTACCCTTACCACTACTGTTCTGCATTACACTTGAGATTCTAGTCAGAGAAATTTGGCAATAAAATAAAATAAAAGGTATCTAGATTGAAGAGGAAATAGTAAAAGTATGTGCATTTAATGTAATCTTATTTATAGAATATTCTGAGGAATAGCAAATTTTTAGAGATGATGAAAAAGTTCAAAATGCAGCACATAAGGTCAATATACAAAAAAATTATTGTATATTTATACACTAATAATATTTTGAAAATGAAATTAAGTCAGTTCCATTTAAAAGGGCATCAAAAATAAGTACTTAGAAATGAATGTGAAAAAATAAGTCAAGACAGACCCTTAAAGCCATACGAACAAGTAATTAAAGACCTCAGTAACTGGAAAGGCATCCATGTTTATGGAATGGAAAAGTTGTTACTGCTAAGATGTCAGAACTCACTAAATTGACCTTCATTTCAACTTTCAACTGCCTTTTTTGTAGAAATAGACAAGCTGATCCTAAAACTCGTAAGGAAATGCAAGGGGTCAGAAATAGAAGAACTTGAAAAGAATAAAACAAACTTGAAAAAAACAAAAAACAAAGACTACTCACACTTCCCCAAATCACAACATACTATACAAAACTCTGGTAATCAACACTGACATATATGTAGATTTAAGGACATAGGTCAGTAAAATGAAGGTTCACAAATGTATATAGCCAACTGATGTTTTGACAAGAGCACTAAGTCAATTCAATAGTGAAAAAATAGTTTTCTTAATGAATTTACTGGACTAACTCAAATCCACATGCAAAAGAATAAAGCTGGACCTTCAAACCACGTTAAAAAATTAAGTCAAAATAGATCAAAGATCTAAATGTAAAAGCTAAAACTATAAAACTCTTATAAGGAAACATTGGTATAAATCTTTGTGACCTTGGATTAAACAACATTTTTATACATAAGGAACCTTAAACATAAGCAATCAAGAGGAAAAAATAATATATGTATATAGATAGAACTCCATCAAAATTAAAAACTCGGTTTTCAAGAGCGCAATCAAGAAAGTGAAGTACAGAGCGAGAGAAAATATTTGCAAATCGTATGCCTGCTAAGAGTCCAATTCAGGATATTTAGAAAATCTTACACTTCAACAATACCTTAAATGCATATTGGTAAATGAAAGAAGCCAATCTGGAAAGGCTATGTATTGTATGAGTACAACTAGATGGCATTATGGAAAAGGCAAAATTATGGGGACAGTAACCATCAATGGTTGCAAATGTTTGAGGGTTTGAGGGGAGGAGAGGAGAGATGAAAAGGTGGAGCAAAGGAGATACTGAGGGCAGTGAAACTATTCTTAATGATACCCTAATGATGAATACATGTCTTTGTACATTTTTCAAAACACATAGAATGTACAACACAAAGAATGAATTCTAATGCAAACTATAGACATTACTTAATAATATATTGATATTGGTGCATCACTTTTAATAAATATATCACATTACTCAAGGTGTCAATAATAGAATCTGTGGGGTTAAGAGTTATGGGAATGCTATACTTCCTGCTAAATTTTTCTGTAAACCTAGACTTGGCCTAAATAATACAAAATCTGTTAATTAAAAAAAAAGCCTGAACAGATTTTTTTTCTGAATTATAATTTCGTTTTTTGCATATGTTTTTCTGCATATTTGGTAGGTTCATACCTAATTTTATTCTTGCTTTTGAGGCAATTGTAAATAGCATTCTTTTTCCTTCAGAGTTCAGATTTTTGTTACTGGTATTTAAGAAAGTAACTGACTTTCCTATATTAGTCTTGCATCCTGTGACATTGCTACATTCACTTATTGGTTCCAGGAGGTTTTTGTTTTTTTCATGTTGATTCTTGGAATTTTCTACTTACACAGTATTGTCTTCTATGAATAAAATAAGTGTTATTTCTTACGTTCCAATGTGAATGCATTTCCTTTCTTTTTCTTGTATGTTTTCCAGCAATTCCAGTATAATTGAGTTACATTTACATATATATATTTACTTCTTATATATATTTATGTGTAAATATATATATAATATATATAATATATAGTTAACATTTATATGTTTTATAGAATATATATAATATTTAAGTGTGTATATATTATATATGTATATAATATATATTATTGCTTAGGTAATATATATATTATAACTTCAGTTATAATTGAGTTATATCCAGTATAATATGAGCAATAGCAGTTGGGTCGGAGTGATGAAAGGAGGACATCCTTGCCTTGTTCTCGAACGTACGGATAAAATGTCCATTTATCACAAGTAGTAGATGAGTGATAGACCTTTTTATAGGTATTTATCAACTTACAGTAGTTCTGCTTTATTCATATATTGCTGGGAGTTTTTGGCCATAAATAGGTGATGGAATTTGTCAAAAGTTCTTTCTGCTTCAACTTATAAAATTGTATGTTTTTTCTTCTATAATCTGTCCATATGCTTTATTACACTAGTTGATTTTTAAGTGATGAAATACCCTAGCAAACCTAGAGTAAATCCCTTTTGCCATTATGTATATATATTTTTTTATTTTTGGATTTTGATTTGCTAATACTTAGTCGAGGATATTTTCCTCTGTATTTATGAGAGATATTATCCTTTTTCTTCTAATGTTGTCTGGTTTTAATAACAGGGTTAATGCTAGCCTCATCAAATGAATTGGGAAGTGTCCTCTATGTCTGTTTTCTATAAGTGTGTATAGAAAATTGGTATAATCCTTAAACGGCTGATAGAACTCATCATCTGGGCCTGATGACTTCTCTTTTGGAAGGTTTTTTATTACTGATTCAATTTACTTAATACTGTGGACCTATTGAGATTGTCTATTTCTTCTTATGTGAGTGAGTTTGGTACTTGTATCTGTCAAGTAATTGACCTATTTCATCTAATTTACTAAATTTATGGGCTTAGAGTAGTTTGTAGTATTCCTTTAAGGTATTTTTTTTATTGAAGTATTATTGATATGCAATCTTATATTGGTTTCAGATGTACAACACAGTGGTTCAACAGTTCCCCATGTGATTCAATCCTCACACCCCACTAGTGCAGTTACTATCTGTCAGCATAGAAAGATGGCACAGAATCATTGGCTATATTCTACCTACTGTACTAACATCCCTTTTACCAATTATACTATTATTGAGAATTTTTGTGCCCCTTTATCCCCTGCACCTCAACACGTCCCCCATGGTAACCACCAGTTCCTTCTCAGTATTTGTGAGGCTACTGCTGTTTTGTTCATTTTGTTTTGCTTTATTTGTATATTCCACAAATAAGTGAAATCATAACTGTATTTGTCTTTCTCTTCATGGCTTATTTAATTTAGCATAATACCCTCTAGATTCATCCATATTGTTGCAAATGGCAGGATTTCTTTTCCTCATATAGCTGAATAATATTCCATTGTGTATATGTAGCACATCTTCTTTATCCATTCATCTATTGCTGGACACTTAGGTTGCTCCCATATCTTGGAAGCAACCTAAATAATAGTGAATAATAATACAGTGATAAACATAAGGGTGCATTTATCTTTTTGAATCAGGGATTTTGTTTACTTTGGATAAATTCCTAGAATTGGAATCAGTGAGTCATATGGTGTTTCTATTTTTAGTTTTTAGAGGAACCTCCATACGGCTTTCCACAGTGGAGGCACCAGTTTACATCCCTGCCAACAGTGTAGGAAGGTTCCCTTTCTTCACATCTTTGCCAACACTTGTTATTTCTTGTCTTTGGATAGTGCCCATTCCAACAGGTGTGAAGTGATCCCTCATTGTGCTTTTGATTTTTATTTCCCCAGTGATTAGCGATGTGGGGCATCTTTTCATGTGCCTGATGGCCATCTGTATTTCTTCTTTGGAGAAATGTCTGTTCAGGTCCTCTGCCCATTTTTTAATCAGATTATTTGTTTTTTTTATTGTTGAGGTTTATGAGTTCTTTATATATTTAAGAAGTCAGCAAACTTTTTGTCTATAAAAGGCTAGACCGTAAATATTTCAGGCTCTGTGGGTCCTATTGCCTGTGTCAGTAAACTACTCAACTTTGCTTTTGAAGAGTGTAAAAAGCCATAGACAATAGGTAAACAAATGAGTGTAATATGTTCCAATAAAGTTTTATTCACAACACAATTGGTGACTTGGATTTGGCCTACAGGCCATGGTTTGTCAACCTCTGTGCTTAAATATATTTTGAAAAGAACAGAGTGAGTTTTAAGCAAGGGTTTCTCTTTATAGCATATTGGAAAGATCATGTGTGTGAATCCAGTAGTCTTATGTTCCATTAACCATCATTTATTAACTGATTTTCCTTGGACTGATTATCAGAGCAATTTAATATGCTATTATAATTTGAAAAACAATAGCTCCATACAGTTGCTGGTTCTTTCTGGTACTGAATACCTTTACTAAATATGGTGTTGACTGCCTGAGTCCCTTCAGTTCTTATTTCATGAGCTTCACTGTTCCTTGAGGCAGGTTCAGAATGAAGGGAGTCATTTAAGTGAGATCCAGCCAATCAGGATTTCTAATCTAACCTCAGTGAATAATTCAGGAATGGTAGTATTACTTGTCCTAGGTTAATAAGTCTTCTGTAGGATGTTCTTGCAGTTATTATTAAATTTAAGGAATGTAATGGAATTGCACTTTGTCAGTATAACAAAAGGATACAGTTCCTGGAAGCTCCGCATCTGTCATAGAATCCAAAAGAGAAGAAAGGAAAACCAAAGAAACAATCAGTGCCAGAATGTTAACATTTGTATCCTCAATCCAGTTATATCCTGAGCTAGGTTTTCCTTTTATTTATTTAATTATTTTTAGCTATTTGAATATGAGTTTGCATTATGTGTCTATATTTGATATATTTATAGATAAGTCCTTCTGTTGCTTGTTTTGCTAAGATCTTCTCTAAAAGGAGAGAGTGCCCTGGGAAACAGCATGTGGTGTCATCATAAAGTCTGTGTCTAGAAAGCTTGAGCTTAAGTCCTAGGTCAGACACACCTACGTTTGTGACTTTGTACAAATTATTTAACCTCCTTTCTTTTTTGCTTCATGTGACATGGGTCATTGTAAGGATAACTTGAGTTAAAAGGCATAAAGACTTTAGGAGGTGGAGCCAAGATGGCAGCGTGAGGAGAGCAGCGGAAATCTCCTCCCAAAACCACATATATCTATGAAAATATAACAAAGACAACTCTTACTAGAATAAAGACCAGAGGACACAGGACAACATCCAGACCACATCCACACCTACGAGAACCCAGTGCCTCGTAAAGGGGGTAAGATACAAGCCCCGGCCCGGCAGGACCCGGGCGCCCCTTCCCCCAGCTCCTGGCGGGAGAAGAGGAGTCAGAGCGGGAAGGAGAGGGAGCCCAGGACTGCTGAACACCCAGCCCCAGCCATCCGGAACAGAGCGCAGACACAGTGCGTGCGCAGGGCCCTGGATACTAGGGAAACAGTGCAGCAAGAACGGTGAGAGGGTACTGAAGGCCTGGCACTGGAGGACATAAGAAAAGCAAGCGGCCATTTTTCTTTTTTTTTTTTTTTTTGCTGTTTCGTTTAGGCGAGCACTTTTTGGAAGTCTTAAAGGGATAGGGACCCCAATACTGGGGAAACAGGGCAGCAAGACTGGTGAGCAGATGCCTGAGGCTGGTGCCGGAAAATAAAAAAAAACGAGCAGTCATTTTAATTAATTAATTAATTTATTTTTTTAACTAAAAAAGATTTTTTTTTTTTTTTGTGGCTGTTGTTTTGTTTTGGCAGGTGCTTTTTGGAAGTCTTAAAGGGGCAGGGCGGGACACTTAATCCAGAGGTAGGGAATCCGGGGATCTCTGGGCAGCCTAATCCCCTGGGCTGCAGGAAGCACGGAGGCCCCTTAAAGAAATAAATAGCCTCATGGCTGCTCCTCCTCCAACGAGACTCCACCACTTTGGAGCAGCTGCCTGAGCCAGGCCACGCCCACAGCAACAGCAGAGATAAACTCCATAGCAGCCGGGCAGGAAGCAGAAGCCCTGTCTGCGTGCAGCTGCCCAGCACAAGCCACTAGAGGTCGCTGTTTCCCCAGGAGACAAGGACCACAAACCAATAAGAAGGGAAGTTCTTCCAGCCGTCACTCGTCCCAGCTCTGCAAACTATTCCTATCACCATGAAAAGGCAAAGCTACAGGCAGACAAATATCACAGAGACAACACCAGAGAAGGAGACATACTAACCAGTCTTCCTGACAAAGAATTCAAAATAAAAATCATAAACATGCTGACAGAGATGCAGAGAAATACGCAAGAGAAATGGGATGAAGTCCGGAGGGAGATCACAGATGCCAGAAAGGAGATAACAGAAATGAAACAAACTCTGGAGGGTTTATAAGCAGAATGGTTAGGATGCAAGAGGCCACTGATGGAATTGAAACCAAAGAACAGGAACGCATAGAAGCTGACAGAGAGAGATAAAAGGATCTCCAGGAATGAAACAATATTAAGAGAACTGTGTGACCAATCCAAAAGGAATAATATCTGTATTATAGGGATACCAGAAGAAGAAGAGAGAGGAAAAGGGATGGAAAGTATCTTGGAAGAAATAATTGCTGAAAACTTCCCCAAACTGGGGGAGGAAATAATCGAACAGACCACAGAAATACACAGAACCCCCAACAGAAAGGATCCAAGGAGGACAACACCAAGACACATAATAATTAAAATGGCAAAGATCAAGGACAAGGAAAGAGTTTTAAAGGCAGCTAGAGAGAAAAAGGTTACCTATAAAGGAAAACCCATCAGACTAACATCAGACTTCTCAACAGAAACCCTACAGGCCAGAAGAGAATGGCATGATATATTTAAAGCAATGAAACAGAAGGGCCTTTAACCAAGGATACAGTATCCAGCATGACTATCACTTAAATATGATGGTGTGATTAAACAATTCCCAGACAAACAAAAGCTGAGGGAATTTGCTTCCCACAAACCACCTCTACAGGACATCTTACAGGGACTGCTCTAGATGGGAGCACTCCTAGAAAGAGCACAGAAAAAAACACCCAATATACGAAGAATGGAGGAGGAGGAATATGAAGGAAGAGAAGAAAAGAATCTCCAGACAGTGTATATAACAGCTCAATAAGCGAGCTAAGTTAGGCAGTAAGATACTAAAGAGGCTAAACTAGAACATTTGTTAACCATGAATTTAAAGCCTGTAATGGCAATAAGTACATATCTTTCAATAGTCACCCTAAATGTTAATGGGCTGAATGCACCAATCAAAAAACACAGATAAATAGAATGGATAAAAAAGCAAGACCCATCTATATGCTGCTTACAAGAAACTCACCTCAAACCCAAAGACATATACACACTAAAAGTCAAGGGATGGAAAAACATATTTCAGGCAAACAACAGCGAGAAGAAAGCAGGGGTTGCAGTACTAATATCAGACAAAATAGACTTCAAAACAAAGAAAGTAACAAGAGATAAAGAAGGACACTACATAATGATAAAGGGCTCAGTCCAACAAGAGGATATAACCATTCTAAATATATATGCACCCAACACAGGAGCACCAGCATATGTGAAACAAATACTAACAGTACTAAAGGTGGAAATAGACTGCAATGCATTCATTCTAGGAGACTTCAACACACCACTCACCCCAAAGGATAGATCCACTGGGCATAAAATAAGTAAGGACATGGAAGCACTGAACAACACGGTAGAGCAGATGGACCTAACAGACATCTACAGAACTCTACATCCAAAAGCAACAGGATACACATTCTTCTCAAGTGCACATGGAACATTCTCCAGAATAGACCACATACTAGCCCACAAAAAGAGCCTCAGTAAATTCCAAAAGATTGAAATCCTACCAACCAACTTTTCAGGCCACAAAGGCATAAAACTAGAAATAAACTGTACAAATAAAGCAAAGAGGCTCACAAACACATGGAGGCTTAACAACATGCTACTAAATAATCAATGGATCAATGACCAAATCAAAATGGAGATCCAGCAATATACGGAAACAAGTGACAACAACAACACTAAGCCCCAACTTCTGTGCGACACAGCAAACGCAGTCTTAAGATGAAAGTATGTAGCAATCGAAGCAAATTTAATAAAGGAAGAACAATCGAAAATGAATAGTCTAATGTAACAATTATCAAAATTGGAAAAAGAAGAACAAATGAGGCCTAAGGTTTGCAGAAGGAAGGACATAATAAAGACCAGAGAAGAAATAAATAAAATTGAGAAGAATAAAACAATAGCAAAAATCAATGAAAACAAGAGCTGGTTTTCGAGAAAATAAAGAAAATAGATAAGCCTCTAGCCAGACTTATTAAGAGGAAAAGAGAGTCAACACAAATCAACAGTATCAGAAACGAGAAAGGAAAAATCATGACGGACCCCACAGAAATACAAAGAATTATTAGAGAATACGATGAAAACCTATATGCTAACAAGCTGGGAAACCTAGGAGAAATGGTCAACTTCCTAGAAAAATACAACCTTCCAATACTGACCCAGAGAGATACAGAAAATCTAAACAGACCAATTACCAGGAATGAAATTGAAGTGGTAATCAAAAAACTACCCAAGGAAAAAAACCCCGGGCCAGATGGATTTACTCGGAATTTTATCAGACATACAGGGATGACATAATACCCATTCTCCTTAAAGTTTTCCAAAAGATAGAGGAGGATGGGATACTCCTAAACTCATTCTATGAAGCTAACATCACCCAAATACCAAAACCAGGCAAAGACCCCAACAAAAAAGAAAACTACACACCAATATCCCTGATGGACGTAGATACAAAAATACTCAACAAAATATAAGCAAACCGAATTCAAAAATACATCAAAAGGATCATATACCATGACCAAGTGGGATTCATCCCAGGGATGCAAGGATGGTACAACATTAGAAAGTCCATCAACGTCATCCACCACATCAACAAAAAGAAAGACAAAAACCACATGATCATCTCCATAGATGCTGAAAAAGTATTTGACAAAGTTCAACATCCATTCATGATAAAAACTCTCAGCAAAATGGGAATAGAGGGCAAGTACCTCAACATAATAAAGGCCATCTATGATAAACCGACAGCCAACATTATATTGAACAGCGAGAAGCTGAAAGCATTTCCTCTGAGATCGGGAACTAGACAGGGATGCCCACTCTCCCCACTGTTATTTAACATAGTACTGGAGGTCGTAGCCACGGCAATCAGACAAAACAAAAAAAATACAAGGAATCCAGATTGGTAAAGAAGAAGTTAAACTGTCACTATTTGCAGAAGACATGATACTGTACATAAAAAACCCTAAAGACTCCACCCCAAAACTACTAGAACTGATATCGGAATACACCAAAGTTGCAGGATACAAAATCAACACACAGAAATCTGTGGCTTTCCTATACACTAACAATGAACCAACAGAAAGAGAAATCAGGAAAACAACTCCATTCACAATTGCATCAAAAAAAATAAAATACCTAGGAATAAACCTAACCAAAGAAGTGAAGGACTTATACTCTGAAAACTACAAGTCACTCTTAAGAGAAATTAAAGGGGACACTAACAGATGGAAACTCATCCCATGCTCGTGGCTAGGAAGAATTAATATCGTCAAAATGGCCATCCTGTCCAAAGAAATATACAGATTTGATGCAATCCCTATGAAACTACCAGCAACATTCGTCAATGAACTGGAACAAATAATTCAAAAATTTATATGGAAACACCAAAAACCCCGAATAGCCAAAGCAATCCTGAGAAAGAAGAATAAAGCAGGGGAGATCTCACTCCCCAACTTCAAGCTCTACTATAAAGCAATAGTAATCAAGACAATTTGGTACTGGCACAAGAACAGAGCCACAGACCAATGGAACAGACTAGAAAATCCAGACATTAACATAGACATATATGGTCAATTAATATTTGATAAAGGATCCATGGACATACAATGGCGAAATGACAGTCTCTTCAACAGATGGTGCTGGCAAAACTGGACAGCTACATGTAGGAGAATGAAACTGGACCATTGTCTAACCCCATATACAAAAGTAAACTCAAAAAGGATCAAAGACCTGAATGTAAGTCATCAAACCATTAAACTCTTGGAAGAAAACATAGGCAAAAACATCTTAGACATAAACATGAGTGAACTCTTCTTGAACATATCTCCCCAGGCAAGGAAAACAACAGCAAAAATGAGTAAGTGTGACTATATTAAGCTGAAAAGCTTCTGTACAGGAAAAGGCACCAAGATGATCATCAAAAAACCCCAACATAGATCCACGCACTGCTACAGCTGTAGATGCACTCATCCCACCAGTTCCTGGACTTGCTATGGGAATGAAGAAGGAGATATCTAAGCTGGCCTGTGCATATAGTAAAACTGCAAATTTGACTGGATGTATACTGTTGGAACTCAACCAAGAATTAGGAGAAGTGCAAATTGTAGCGCTCCAAAATCTTACAACTACAGACTATTTACTGTTAAAAGAACATATGGGATGTGAACAGTTCCCAGGAATGGGTTGTTTTAGTTTGTCTGATTTCTCTCAGCCTGTTCAAGTTCATTTGGACAATATCCACCATATCATAGACAAGTTTTCACAAATGCCTAAGGTGCCTAACTGGTTTTCTTGGTTTCACTGGAGATGGCTGGTAATTACAGGTATGCTTTGGTTATGTAACTATACTCGTATTATGTTAATGTGTGTGCGCAATTTAATTAGTAGTTTAAAACCTATCCATGCTGAAGTTACTCTACAAGAATATATGTCAACGAAATAATCAATCTTCCCATGTTTTCTTCTGCCTGCTATTTGTATAGCTTTTCTTCTTCCTTTCTAATTACAACCCATAAATAGAATTTGTGGCTCATATCAAATTTACTGAGTATCATAATTCTTCCAAGTGGTAAAGATACCTCAAGACAAATGCTGGGCATGGAAGCCACATGGCATAAATATGCAAAGAAGTATAAAGCTAACCTTTTCAAACAATAAGGCTTCTCTCTCACTTACCAACTTTACATTTCCCTGTATGGCTCCGCAAGATGACTGATTAGCCAGAGACAGGTAAGATTCCTCAAGGGAGGAACAACCTAAGACAGGGACAGGCGCAGGGGGGCCATCAGGTGAGAAAATGGGGATCAACAGAGGTGAGGCTTAGAACCTCCCTCCCCCCCCCGTTCTGAGAGAAATCTTCTGCATACGTGGATGTTTTATTGCCCTTGTCTTGCTTGGATTAACACATAGTCTACAGGCACACACCTGATCATCTACATTTGCTCTCTTACAACACTAAACAATGTTTTCTACCTTTATCTTGTATCTACCTACCACTTCAGCATTTTATTAAAAATAATAATAATAAAGAGAGAAATGTGGTATCCACATAAATCAAGTATAAAATTCAAATGAGTATTCATATTTGAACTGTTTATAGTTCATAATGCATGAGCAAAACCGAAAGTTTCTGTGATGACTGCCCTTGTACTGTTCACCATGTAACTTATTCACTATGTAAGAATTTGTTCTCCATGTAAGAACTTGTTCGTTATGCTTCAGAAAATTGGAGACTTAATAAAAATTAGGCTTGGGGTGGATTAATGATTGTGCATTGAGCATTGACTCCCCTGTAGAGAATTTTATTGTTGTTAGCAACCGTTTGATCAATAAATATGAGAGATGCCCTCAAATAAAAAATAAGTATTATTATTTTCTTTAGAAGCAAGAACTTACATTACTCTATTTCTTTATTAAAATACCCAGATCATAGCTTATATCTGAATTTTTTTCCAAAAAGAAGAGATCTAGTCTAGACTAAGCCATCCTTTAAGTAACATCCAAATGAAATCTTAAGAAAAGCTGCAACTATCCTGAGAAATTTTATAGACAAAGTTGATTTTATTTACAATCTCACTTAACAGAAACTGCTTTTCAACTGTTTACTACCTCTTCCACCACAGGTGTATGACTTTAGGTTACCTACCTATAAAATGGAAATAATATCTATATCTAACTCAAAGAGTTATTAGGACTAAATGATTTCATACGTATAAATTGTTTGAACAGTGTAAGCATTCAATAAATTCTTGTTACTGTTATTATTAGCTGATATAAAATCTGCATTAGGATTAAAAATAAAATACTAAAGAATGCAAAAATAAAATAAAAAAAAGGTATAAAGACTTTAAAGTAGTACAGGGCACAGAGTAGGCACCCACAAAATGTTATCTCTAATTATTACTCATTTATACTTAATGGAAAAAGTTATCTCAAATCCCTTGTGATAAGAAAACTTTTATAAGAAGGCTGAGAGATCTGTAGGTATTAGATATTAGAGTATGTGCCTGGAGAAGTCTGCAAAAATGAGATTACAGGGAAAATAGGTACTCTGTGTAATGAAGCCCACTTTTTCTAGCCATGATGTCTGTGGTGTGTAAAGTGTAAAGCACTGCTTTAGTATCAACTTTTCTAGCTCTATTGCATATATGCATTCGCCATACATAACAGTTGAATTTCTAATATACATACAGCTGTGCTTAAAGGAGAACAAAATTTCATACAAAACTATACCAAACCAATAAAAAGTGGTACAAAATGAAATATAAGTATATTCAATTACATTCATTTTTTAAGCAAGTGCTTTATTAATTTCAAATACCAGTTGCATGACTAAATGCAAATTTCATGTTTCAAATAAGTGCATTTTTACAGTCAGAGCACTAAAGGGCTCCTGTCTATATAGGGTATGGCTACTCAAAATTTTATCCTTAAACAAGTACTAGATGCCAAACTGATATTTAGAATAAATATTTATATTTTTTTCACAGCAATCTGACAGAAAAACTTGTGGAATGAATCTAGTAATAGAAAAAAATATAAACTTGTATTTTGCATGGTTTATTGTCTTTTCTTTGATTTTTTTAATACTTAAATTTTGTTCCATTCTCTCCATGACCACTTGAAGTTTGCAGGTCTTTTACCACCAAGAGTGTCAGAGTCACTGTGGAAGGGCAGAAGGTTGTGCTGAGGTGAGAGCAGGGAGGTTCAAGGCAAAATTGTAATGTCTCCACCATAGGCTGAGCTGATTCCCAAGTGGCAGCCATCAAGCCGATGTCAGTGTTCAGACGTCATTAACAGCCCCATTCATCCACTGCATATTACTATCCAGTAGAACAGGGAAGCTGATGAGAATCCTTCCTCAGGGAAGGAGATTGGCAGCAAGCAGATTCAGAAAGCAGAGGTCTAGAAGGCAACAAAGCCATCTCCACAGCAACCTCTCACATTTAGAGGAGAAATGGGGAGAACAAAACTGATGGATTGTCAGGATTAAATTAAAATGTAAAGTATACCTAAGCCTGCAGGTTGAGCAATCTTCTGTGGTGACTCCAAAAGAAATTTCTGTGATAGAATTTCCTTAGCTTCTGCAGAGCTGAAAGGTGTATGACCAAGAAATTTAAGAACCACAACCATGGGCAGAGTATGTCAGGGGCTACAGTGATGATGAACCCAGGAAACATAGGCGGGTTGACAGGAAACAGAGTCCATGTCTCATCCAGTCACTTTGATGCATACAGATTACCAACACACATAAGCCTGACTCATGCCCCCAAACATTGTTTCTTAACATGATTTGATCACAGGAGCTGGAAACGATCCAGGCGAGGGTGCAGAGTCTCTCATCTTGTATACTTTTTAGGGAAGCTGTTTTCACATCTAAGGACAAATAAGTGTAGGTAATGTTAACCTTCAAGCAGAATTATAACGTTACAAGGAAGATTTTTGCAAGTGAACCAAGCTGAAATGAGCCACCAAATTAATTAACTTAGAGGTAATCTCTAAGGAAGAGCTGTTTTATGAATATCAATAAAACAAGTCATATTACATAGAAGAATTATTTCCTGACAATAACATGTGCTCATCTCAACAAATTCCCATCTTTAAAAGTACATATCTTTGTCAGTCTACTTTGTTGCTCCTATTTGAAACATCGTTTTTTAGTTATTCATAGGAAAGAAAAATTGCTCCATGCTATTGATCTGCCTGTGTAATTGTAAGGATCTCCTTACAAAACTTTTATTGGATTGCATTACTCTTTTAGACTTGTGCAGATTAATTCTGTATAACATCAGAATGAAGGTTATAGTCATAAAAAAACATATAAAGTCAGTTAAGAAACATTTTGCTCCTTCTCCTCCATTTGACTTGCTGAAATGAGCCTTGTTTCCAAAAATTGGGCTATTTTCCCAATATTTTAGGTGCTGTTCACCTTAATAAATATCAAACATTGTATAAACAAAACTAGTGATTGTGAAGGATTTTATTATGGTTCATATTCAGTCTAATATGGTCAGTTTACTTCTGAATAAGTCATAATGTATGACATTTTGGATAATAACTCATGAGTTTTTTCTGATTACTAAAATTCAATTTGCAACAAGCCAAAGTGCAAGCCATGAACTTAGAGCAGACCTATGATCTCAGTTTCAGGGTGGCCTAGGCCAGGCCTCTGTTTCTTGTTTAGTATGGGCTGAGGTTTTTTAAACAAGTCATTTTATTTTTATTATAGTGTGAAAAATAACATATTAATAGTATGTAATGTTTGGTTTAGGTTTAGAGCTATAAGGTCTTCCCCTTATTTAATAAAAGTTGACTTATTTGCATATTTAATCTGTTCCCCACATGAAGAACTGTTGTGATGATTTTATCCATTTCATTATAGACTTGGCTGTTTGTGTGCAGAAACATGGTGTAAGTATGTGGCTTCAAGGTACACCTGAGCAATAACTAGTTAAAAAGTCAAATTCTGTAAGCTACATATTCACGGAAGCTGCCATATTCTTACCCCTCCCCAAACCTTAGTGTTATTTACTGTGTTATACACAGTTCATTAACCTCAACTTTTGTTAGGCTTTCTTCTTAGGTTTCCTAAATCAGAGAAGTTAATCAGAAAAAAACGATGTGTTTGTTTTTATTTTTTTTTTGTTTTAATTCAGACAGCTCAATATCTTCACTGTATTTCCATAGGAAGATTTCAGGACCGATTACAGCAAAATTTGGAGTGCAGAATAGGCATATTGCTCTTTTCCATGCACTGTAAATGTCAGAGCCCTTGTATTGGATTATCTTGATTCTGGTTTGATCATGTGACTGATTTTGACCATTGGAATGGGAAAGAAGATGTCGCTTTAGCCTAGACCCAGAATGAGAGACACACGGATTATACCTCAACATGCTGCACAGACTCTTACATCATTTATTGCAAGGCACTGTGATTTTGGGTTTGCGTTTTATTGCAGCATTATTGCCGCAGATATTAACCAACACAGCTCTCAACTGTGAGGGTACCTTACTTCCATACCACAACCAGCTTTACCTTCTGTGTACTGTGAAGAGAACTTTCAACCATAGCATACTGGGAAAGTTTTCTAATTCAGAATTACATGATAATAAATATAATTGAACCTATATATTCCTAATTCTTTATACATCTCTAATGTTAATATAATGCTTGAACCCAGCTTGATGTTGGTAATAAGAGAATAAGAGTTAACATGTCAGCTTTCCCACCAATGTATATACTCTTAGCTAATATCTCTTTTGTTCCTATTTTCTTTGCTGAATAAGTTAACTCAGTCCTATAGGTATGAATTGTATCCTTTCTTTGTTTCAGCTGCTGTACTGGGAATCTGAGAAAATAAAGAGGAATAACTCTGTGTCCCTTTTCTTAGGAGCTTACAGGATAAATTGTGCAGAAAGGGATGCAAGAACAGCTGCAACTCAGAGACCTGAGTATTATATGAAAGAAATCTGGAACCTTCTACAGAAACTCCTGAAGCAAAAGGTCCACTTAGCTCAAGAATAGGGAACTATGTAACATATATTATTGATTGCTGAGGAGTCAAAATGTGGTATAGAAGGTATGAGCAAAACCCTAGTCACATGAAAATTGGTGACATTTGGGGGACTGTTATGCAGTTGTGTCTGGAATTAGGGTGTGATATGAAAAGGAACTTTAAAGGGGCAATAGTTGAGGCTTTAAAAGAAGACATGTCAGGAACATCTTCGGTGAAGTAGTTGGGATAACAGAGACTTTGCTCTTTAAGTGAAACATGGCATGGGGAGTAGAGCCAGGCAAGCCTGAAGGCTGCTATGTGATGGAGTTAGGGGGACTTTGTGACTAGTGAGTTGAAGTAGGTGAAGAAAGCACTAAATCTTTGAAGAGAACCCTGAGGTTTCTCTCTGATTTAGCAAACAGACAATGTATTAGTTTTCTAGGACTACAACACCATACCAAAGGCTGCATGGCTTAACAGAAACTCACTTTCTCACAGTTCTGTGGGCTGCAAGTCCAAAACCAGGTGCCACCAGGGTTGATTTTCTCTGCAGCCTCTCTCCATCGCTGCATTCGGCTGTTCTTTAGCTGCTGTTCATGTGGTTTTCACTTGGTGTAGATGCCCCTGTAGTTCTTTGCATGTCCTAATCTCCTCTTATAAGGACATTAGTTAGGTTGTATTAGAGAACACCCTAAGAGCCTCTTTTTAATTTTTATTACTCATTAAGGATCCTATCTCCAAAAAACAGTCATATTCTGAGATACTGGGAATCAGAACTTCAGCATATGAATTTTGTGGGGAGGAGGACCCAGTTCAGTCCATAATAGACAGTGATGTGTTAAAATAAACCAGGGCGCACAAAAATAATTATAGTCATTTTAAAAAAGAGTATGATTCAGGATTCCTTAATTGAACTAATGAAGATTTCAAATATGCTTGGTACAGCTAATATATATAGTTCTGAAGATCAGGAGCATGGTAAGGAGTCATCAGCTACTGTGGCTTGAATCCATAAGAATAAAAGTTAATATTCCAATAAGGATAGAATCCTGGTGAAAGCATAATGTGTGAAGGGAAAAAAAGTAGTAGAATCACATAAACGAGATATGGTTGGGGGGTAAGCTCTCTGTATGGAATGGGTTAGCTGCATGTGCTCCACTTTGCACTGGTCTCATTTGCTCCACTCAATCATATTTAATTCCGGGGACCATATTTTAAGGGGAGCACAGAGAGGCTGGAGATTTTTGTTAAGAATGGTATAAGGATCCAAAAACCTTAATTTATTCAATTCTACTCAGCCAATTCAATTTAATTTCATTAAACCAACATTTTGTACCACCCATATGCTAAGCAATCACTTATCATAGTGCCAGCTTTCTTGGAGTTTATAGTGTAATGAGAGAGGGGTCATTTATCAGACAATCCCATTACTAAATGTGGAATTATATTGTGATAAAAGGGTATGAATGAGAAATACATATTATAAGAGCCTATTCTGTAGGGATTTAACTTGGACAGGGAGATCAGAGAAGGCTTCCCCAAAGAAAAGTGAATTAAGCATGATCTCTTATAAAGAATATTAAAGGGAGTTAGGAGTGTTTGGCTTCTGGAAAAAGTTTTTCCAAGATGCATGTTTACTGTCTCTAAATAACTGACAAACTTTCCTCTCAAAAAGCCTCTCTGTTGTATTTCCAAACGGTGGCATGATAACAAATACCTAGACATTATAGGGAAAGAAATTTCATCTTGATATGATTGGAATAGCGCTCCTACTTCAGAAGAGCTGAATTTGAGGATCATAATCCAAGGAAAGGAATATAGAGAGGGTCAGATAAGAAGGGGAGAATTTTATTAATCCATGGAAAGCTGATGTCTTCACCTTTCTGAAGTATGCTGTTTGTTATAAACAGGAAAGCTTAAAGCAGTTGGGTAATAGTCCTTCAGGTTGTAAGTGAAGAGGTGGCAGTGTGGTTCAGTTTGCGTAGGATGGTGGGGAACAGTCCCACTGTCTCATACGAAGAGAGGTATATGCTTCCTACAGCCACCAGGAGAAAGAGCTGGCAGACTACTCAGTGGGATTACCAAATGAATCAGTGAAACTGAGGTGAGAGGATAAATATTCTAAGACACTGTGATAGGCACTGGAGTGTCACAGTTACCTGAAGCCTTGAGATAAAAGGATAAATACATCAGTGGTCCTACCATCAAAGAGTTCCCTGTTTAGTGGGGGTGAAAATGCAGGATATAGTTAGAATAGGGTCATGTGCATGATATTAAAGGACCATGCACACAGAACACTTAGACCATCTTTGAATGAGAGAAGTCCTTCTCAAGGTGGTAACTAAACTAATTCTTGAAGAACGAGGTAGGGTTATTGCTGTAGTACGAATGTTTATGTTCCACCCCAAATCCATATGTCAGAAATCTCACCCCCAAGGTGGTACTATTAGGAAGCAGGCCCTTTGGATAATGATTAAGTAGGTCATGAGCGTAGAACCCACATGGATGTAATTAGGGACCTTGGAAAAGAAAGCTGACAGAGCCCCCTAGCCACCTTCCACCACATGAGGACATAGCAAAAAAGTTGGCAGGTGCAACCCAGAAAAGGGTTTTCACCAGAGACTGGACATGCTGGCACCCTGATCTTGGAGTTCCAGCCTCCACAACTGTGAGAAATAAATGTCCGTTGTTTACCAGCTACCTAGTCTGTTGTATTTTGGTATAGAGGTCCAAAGAGACTAAGGTGATTATCCAGGTCAGTGGGACTGGAAATAGTCTTCAGAGAAGACAACATAAGCATGATCTTGCCATGCAATACATCATGACATGTGCTAGAAAGTAAAAGCAAATAATCATTGTGGGAAAATTAAGTGCTTGGCAGGTATTGTTCACCCACCTCCCAAAAAAGGTTGAGATGAAAACAATAGAGGTAGAAACACTGACTTTACCAAGTACCATGTCTGAGGTAAGTTGTGTAAACTCCTGGGCCTTTATAACTTCTACAGACTTGTTATTTGTGTTACCTTTGTATCCCCATAAATAGAATGAAGATTCAACAGTAGTAAAAAGAAAAAGGTTGCATGGTTAACATGATTAGGAACAGAAGAAAGGGAAAACTGGACTCCATTTCTCTCTGTACCAAGGAAAGACATGTTTAATAGCATGCAAAGCTATATTCACATCTAATAGTAATGCAAAGGAAAATAGACTAAATCCCTTTGGCTTAAAGAAAAGAAAGAAAAAGAACATCTAAAAAGGAACCCAGATCTATGCAAAGTGACTTTCAGGGAAAAGGATAGTTCTGATTAACAAACCAATTATCAACTCTGTAAATGTCTCTTAAATATTATTTATCCAACTCTTGCCTTTTCTCCTTTCTCTTATTCTGGTTTCTCAGTAAGTTGTCAGTCCAGCAGGACTTTCTTCATATACAGTGAAAGTAGAGCAGTGCTGTCTGGAGTGACCTGAGGGCTATCAGGAAAGACCTTGATCAACAGAATACTTTCCCTGCTATTGCTTAAAAATGCTGAGCTTTCTCTGCATGCACACAGTGCCCGTTTGGTACTGTGCCTTTGGGGATAGTTGAAAGAATGCAAAGGAAGAGAGAGTATGATCAGAAGTGCCTTGGCTGTAGCATAGTGCTGTTCAGTAACAAAGCAGGTATCTGTTTTATCTTGGTTAAAGAAAACATCAATCGCCCCCATGAAATATGCTTAAAATTACCCTTTATTTATGTACATGCACTGGCAATTGCAGTCACCAATATAAATACATTTCAGTTAGAAACAGACTGCATATCAGAAAGCGTCCTGAGAGCCTGATCAGCAAGGCCACTGTGGGGAGAAATATGTAAAGAAGTTTGTGATGGATTAATGCAAGCAGCAACATTTGTTTCTGGCAAAGGGAATGGGGTGCAATGTGGGGAGAAAAAATGAGGGCAAATAAACTGTCTATGCATGTAAAGGCCATCCTTTTGTAATCCACTGTACTTTACATTCACAGACGAGGCTCCTGAGGAAGGCTGATTTGGGTGGATACTTGGGGATGAAAAATATGTGTTCATAACTTGGTTTTAACAAATATATTAAATGGGTTGGGAAATATAAAACAAAGGAAAATTCAACAGTAGCGGTAAAGAATAAAGAATATACTCTGAACTTAGAATGCTTATAATATATTTGGGAGACCAGGCAACTGAAAATAAAGTTGGTTAAAGGTGAAGTAAGGTAAGATTGGGCTTCCCTTCATTATCTTCCAGCTCTCCCAAAGGGGAAAGTTTGTAATTGACAATTCACCTTTGAGAATGAAGAGAGAGGCACTTGCTCAGCTCCTAAATTATTCTTGGTGCAGAATCTTCCCAAAGTACCTTGGGATCTCAGAGGTGGTTTTGTGGATTTTACCACCAAGGAAGTTAAAAGTGAACTGGAAGGGAAAAGGCTCCTTTGTGAGAGAATGTTTGGGAGAGCATGCGTGCAGCTTTGAATGTCTTCTCCAGCTACTTGTATTTGTCCATGAAGTTTGACGATGAATGGAAGCACATAGGGTGACCATCTTGGCTTAGTTGTCCAGGATGTTCCTGGTTTAGGACTGCAAATCCCATATCCTGGAAACCTCCCACATCCAGGGAACATTTGATCAGTTGGTCATCCTAGAAATAGGAGAGATTATTATCTTGCCTCTAGCTAGAGTTAGCTGAGTGTTGGAACACACGGACAGACCCTAGTACCACTAGCTGTTAAATAAAGGATCATGTGATGCAGGTAGTGGTTATTGGCTTGGGAAAAGCATAGCATTTTCCAAGCTTCATGTGATAGAGACTCCTTATTCCTTGTGGGTCTATAGAACTCTGGAAAATAGGAGCTGGGAAACAATGTCATGAGTGCTATCATCTCTCCTAGTCAAGGACTACCTAACAGGCAATGGGACCCAATTGAGAATTCCTGAAATAGAGAGAAGATAGTTACAATGCGTCTGTAGAATTCCTAACTTCAGAATATATGGAGTATGTGTCTAAGTGGGGCTCAAAGACCACCAACTTCACCATGCAAACCCAAACAGCTCTCACTGCCATCCAGACTGAAGGCTTAGCAACTGGCCAGGGTGTAGGCAGATGGTTTCCAGCAAGCAAGGAATTGGATTGGATGTGGGCAGCAAAAACTGGTGCTGGCAGAGTGAAACGTCCTGTTTCCTCCAGTGTGCCTCCAACCAGGATTTAAGCAGATAAAACTCTCTCATTTCTGTCACTGGGTATAAAGGAAACCTATTAAGGTAGGAATGGAATTTAAAGGAGATGCGGTTCAATGGGCGTTGAGAAGCAAAATCTGGTGGAGATGTGGGACAGTAGCTAAAATGGCAGTCACTGAACTCAACTAAAATCGCCCTTGATAGGATTTACCCCAAGGAGTAAGTGATGATGGCAAAATAAGGCTGATTTGGAGGACAGAAAAGGAAAGGTTTGGGGAAGGAAAATATCTGTGGTCAGTATTGCTCCAGGGTTATCTTGCTAACAGTAATGCATTTGCTTTTTCTTTCCTGCAAAAAATTAACATATGCTTAAATAGTGCACTTGTGAAACTTCCTAGAGAGAGGATTCTCATCTGGCCTCTAAGTAAAAGCTGACTAGATCATGTGATTACCTCTCACCACAGGACTGTACTATAAAGCTCTTCTTAGGCATACTAATAGGAAAAGACTGTTAACAGTTACTCCAGTTAAAAGCAGTCCCCAGTGCTCAGCTATCTGTGTCTTCCTGGAATGACAAAAGGAATGTGGAGTCTGTGTGTTGTATAGCTAGAGGCAAATAGGGAATCAAAGGTAGGCAGAGATGTTTCTTACTTAAACAGAGTATACTTGTCTGAATAAACCTCACTCAGAGATGTCTGTGTCAGACACTTCATAAAAAATAGCTTCTAAGGTAGCTGAACTGATTACTTATTAAAACATGGTTAAAGGTTAAGTAAGGTAAGATTGGGCTTCCCTTCATTATCTTCCAGCTCTCCCAAAGGGGAAAGTTTGTAATTGACAGCTCACCTTTGAGAATGAAGAGAGGCACTTGTTCAGCTCCTAAATTATTCTTGGTGCAGAATCTCCCCAAAGTACCTTGGGATCTCAGAAGTGCTTTTGTGGATTTTACCACCAAGGAAGTTAAAGAAGAGGAGTGTTTTAATGCATGAAAATACAATTTAAATTCTAAGAAAAGAAGATATAATACAAAATAAGCAAGGTGGTATAGGAGTGGTGTTGGGGAAAGAATCTAGAAGATTGGACATTAAAAAGTAAAGGATGACTGAAACATGAAATAATGCAGTAAACTGGAAAGGCTTCTTTAACCTGTTAAACCAGATAATGAAAGATGTGGCTGTCTTGCTGAAAGAATTGCACCAGTAAAAAAGACAAGATGATTCTTTTCTTCTTTTTCTGTTATTGTTTTTTATTTCTCTCTCTGGTTCTATGACATGACAATATATTTACTAAGAACCAGTGATGTCAAGTAGAATCCTTTTATTTATTTTTAAGATGACTATACAGAAGTAGAGAAAGCATCATGTTCAGAGTTTGAAATCTGGGCTTCAGCCTTAGCCATGTTTCTAATTTGTGTGGCCTTAGAGATTTTGTGTAAGACTTTAGAATTTCAGTTTCTTCACCAATAGAATTGTAGGAAAAAATAGGTCTGTTTGAGGGTGTTAAGAAAGATAATAAAAAAAAGACATATGTGAATGTACTTTAGAAATGGTTAAGAACCTTCTAAACCCAGAGCATGAGTGTTAATTCTCTTTTCTTTTTCATAACCTAACTTCTTCTTCAGTGCTGCTAGGATCTGACAGTTAAAGCTGCAACTCTCACTTTGTTATTTTGTATAAATCATCTCTATGTTCCTCTGGTTCCTTTCCAGCTTCCAGCTCTATCATCTTCATGCTTCTTCCCCTCATGAAAGAAAAGTGGCTGTCACAATACATACATGATAATATAATTATATAATATAGAATAAGGGAAACTTTCAAAGAAACCCCCAGAATACTTCTCATCCTGTTGGTCTAAATTGTATCATATCACCATGCCTAAACCAATCACTGGACAGATGAACTTGACCATTGTAGTAAGTTTAAACCAATCAGAAACCTAACCCTGGACCATAAAGCTTCTCTATGAAGAGACAGTATGTGAAGAAAGCCAGGGTTTCAACGAGATGCAGAAGAGCAGGTGTGTGTGTTTGGCAAAGTCAGTGTCTACTCACAGGCATTATTCACAATTGGTAATGTTAATTTCACATTTTCATGAAAATAGAAGAAGTTACATAAAAATAATTAGAAAACCTGGCTCCATATATATTTAATTTTTTTTCCTGAATGTTATGTTGGCAAAATGTCCTACTTTTCAATAATATTGATCTTTTCTGAAACTCACTAAATCCATGGATGTCATTCTACTAAAGGAAGTAGTATGGACTAGAAAAGTAAGGAAAACTTCTAAATAAACATTAGATTATGCATTAGTCAAAAACAAAATGTCAGATGCCTGCAACTACTGACAACAGATTCTGCAATGTGTAGATGTGCAGAGAATCACACTACAGAAATGGGTTAAGACAAGTGATGTAGTGTGTGTTAATGTGAATGTGCTTTTTACCATTGTTTTAAATTCAGGTGTTTTTCCTTTTCTTTCTGTAGTTAACAAAGAGAGACAGACTGATTTACATGTTACAGTTTTGTGAAGAATTGCCATTGCCATGGAAATGTGGACTAGCTGCTCTCTGTTTATGAAATACTATAGTGATGTCTTAGAATCCTAGTAGATTATAGTCTGATTGATTCTGGTTGGACTAACCCATAATAACAATTTCTGATATCACTTTTATGTTTTTGACATCTTGACAAATGAAGAAAAACTGCTTCCCATGAAATATATAAAAATGAGTTTTTTAATAAGACACTATTTCAACAGTTATGAATATTTGATTCTACATTTATTAACAGTGATTCACATAATACCTCTCTGGACTGTTAATTTTTGCCTGGGATATAATATTGTAAACTTTAAGTATTGTTTTCTTTAGTAAAGAAAAGACATTGAAAAGCTTCAGAATATCTCTGTATAGTGCATGGAAATCAAATAGCTACATTTTGTTTTCATGATTTTAGGTTAGAATTAGGAAAGGCAAGGAAAGCTTCAAAGAAATTCTGAATTCTAACAAGGAAGGCTACCTTGACATTGAAATTCCACTTTCTTTTCTAATTCTCAACCATTCATGCATCATTGTAATCCTGTATAACACAACTTTCCTGAAGGGCTCTCAGATAGCAGTGCACACTAAAAACTATTGTATTTGGAATCAAATCTCCTGATGGCATTATCAATAGAAAAACACTTTGTTTTTTTAATAAAGCAACTGTTTCTTATCTACAGTATTTTTATAATGTAGATACAGTATTTTTATAATGGAAGTTAGCTGCTTTCTGGAAAATGTTTAAGAATATTGAACTAAATTCACTGTGACATCAGCTGCTCTTTGACAGTAGTGAATTATCTCTCAGATGCCAAACAATTTTCTATATATAAGAAACTGGTATATTTGTCCTAATACAGTGTAACAAAAAACATTACCAAGTAATTCTAACAAAAGAAATTAAATCTGCTTGTTGCTATAGCAGTATATAATGCATCTTACAATCTTTTGAACATTACATTAAATCTGTTGGATTGGGTAGATATATCTATAGGTGAGTTAGTATTCATGGTGTTCAGATATACTCACACTGGTATGAGGTTAAGAGAGGAGGCAATAATTTCTCTTAATGTCTTTCATTCTAATTAGAAATGTAATACAAATTCTTATGAAAGATGCTTTATCTTCACTTTGTCATGCAATCCTGTGGAGGTAATTATTATTCCCGTTTCATAGTAAACAGCTCTGAGTCTCACAGAGATTAAGTAAATAAAGATAAATGGAGGAAAATGGATTTCAAAGCAGAGAGGTAGGATCAGAATATGCCAGACTTTACTTGGAATGGCACACAGCTGTTAAAGCCACCCTGGGTGACATTACCTGCTCAGCATCGCTCTCTGTGATGAGAAAGATGGGGAGGGACACTCCACGTACGAAGGAGATGCTGTCTTCCTCACTGTGCCTTCTGCACAAAGGTTTTTTTGACACTGCTGACCAGAGTGAGCTTATATCAAGCACCTGAATGCAGAGCATCCAGATCTCAGGAGGGCTGTGACAGTCTCAGTGGAGAGAGTCAAGAAGCAGAGCTGGAAGCTAAGCTAGAGCTTTTGTCATTGAACTGAACAATGTTGGGCCAAGAGGAAGGAAACAAAACAACTGAAGTTCAAAGACAAATGTATGAGTTGGAGGAGGTAAGACACAAAAGCTGAGGCGGAGTAGAAACTAGAGGCAGTTCAAAAGATAGAAGCAGTATGGAGTGTTACCAAATGGTATCAATTTAAGAATGAGTTATCTTGCTACAAGTATCTGGGATTCTTTTTTACTTGCAGTCTATTATACTTCCTCTTGCCAAGCAATGACATAGGAAGTGCTCAGTTCTCACCAGTGAACCACTGGCTAAAGTGTTGATAGACTCCATTCCTTTTATAGATTTACATTTGCGAAAATAACATGTTCTCAGACAGTTTACTCAATTTATGAGAGAGAAAAAAATGCTTAAAAAACCGTGGGATGTTTCTAGATGGAGTACCTGAATTAAAATATTTAACTTAAATATAAACATTTCAGGTGTGAACATTCTGGTGTTTCCACTAACTTATCTTTATCTCCTCTTCCGTGGAAAGCATCATCTCACCTCTTTGGCCTCAAATAGTAAGTAGTCTGTACTAACATTAGTTCAGGAGATTGTGTAAAATTTTTAATGATTCAAAATCCTAGATCATGGTAGCCTGTATTCTTTAGTTTTTATCACGATCTGGATGGTTGTGCTTTGTTTCCTGTTGGCAATTATTGATGGTAAACTAATTTTCCAGAGCCAGATCATCTCCAGCCTTTCTGAGTTGTCCATTGTTTTAATATCGACTTAGTATCAGTCTATACTACAATAACACCTAAAAGATGTTAAAGTAACTGTAATATTCTAACTCTGCAAATTGGGTCATTCCCTCATGCCCTGGGCCACTCTCATGACTTGGTCCACACACCTTTTTGCTATTCTGCTTTTCTTTTTTTAGGAGCACTGCCTCCTCAGCAGGACTGACTGGCTGTGACCATAGGAAAAAAAATAAAAATAAAACAAATGATGTATTTATTCTTCTTAGATCAGTACCCCCTGCTGAAGTATGTGTCAGGAATATATTTTGCTTTATTATTGATTATTTTAATAATTACATTTTTCTACTGATTAACTGAATTTGAAATCTTAAACATTTCAATTATCAAAATTACATATGTCCATTCCCTTTTTAGAAGCTATATGCTTAAAGATTGATTTGTATTTCTAGCAAAATTATTATTTTATAGTTATGAAATGACCCCTTTTCCCTAATAATGCTGTTTGTCTTAAATTCTTTTTTGTATGCTACTAATATTGCAACATTTTAAATATTTTTATTACCAACCAAAGTCAATACTTATTGAGATTTTCTTATTTTTAATGTTCTTTTTCTGCACATGATCTCATCCAGGATGAACTCTACACTTATTTGTCCTTTCTCCCTAGTTTCCTCTTGGCTCTGTCAGTTTCTCAGACTTTCCTTGTTTTGAAGACCTAGAGAGTTTTGAGGAGGAACAGTCAAGTATCTTGTAGAATGTCACTCCACTAGGATTGTCTGCTGTTTTTCTAATGATTAGACTGGGGTTATGGGATTTGGAGAGGAAGACCTCACAGGTGAAGTGCCATCATCATTGCATCTTATTGAGAGTATATAATATCAATATGACTTATTCACTCTTCATATTGTCCTTAGTCACATGACTAAGGTAGTATTAATTGGATTTCTCCAATGTAAAGATGCCCCTTCTCTTCAATAATGTACTCTTTGGAAGGAGGTCACTTTGTGCAGCCCATACTTACGAAGTGGAGATGATGCTTCTTGAGGGTAGAGGGTCTACTGAAATTATTTGCATTTTTCTGCATGAGAGAATTCTGTCTACCTTCTTCTTTCCTTCCTTCCTCATTTATTTATAGCACTATGAACTAATGGATATTTATACTTAGGGCAATAATCTAATAATACTTTGTTTTTTGCCATTGCTCTTATTAGTCCAGCTTAAACATTGGGAGAGCTCTGCAGCTGGCTCTGTGCTCCTTTTACATTCTTCTACCAATATAAGCTGCTTCAAGCTCATCTTGTATATAGTCCTAGAATCAGCTATTTTTCCAAGGACCTGTTAGCAATGCTGTTAGAAACCAAGATATGAGTTCTGTATCTGTTCCGCTAACTTTATTATAGTTAATATTTGTACAGTGTATATTTATGTACTTTAGCTGATAATTTTCCTTACTCATATTATCTTAGGTGTGTCTCTTTTTAACATGAAATCAGATTTAAAAACTCTGATTAACTTAAATTTTCTATTTTGTAAAAGCCAACTTTAATCTCTTTAATTTATGATTACAAACAGATATTGTTTCAAAAATTCTGTTTTTTGTCTCATGTTTCCTTCTGTTTATTCTCTCTTCCTGTTTTCTGCTGAATTTACTTAGTCTTCTCTAGCCCACTGTCTTCTCCCTTTCGGATTTGGAAGTTAAATATCTCTTTGATGGTTTGTTTTTTGTTGCTAGCTCTTAACATTTCCACATGAATATTTAAGTTAAAAATGCCCCAATTTAAAAAGGATCTTTACCCCTTAGACTTGTATTTCAGTGTCATCTTTATTTTTTCATGGCCTGTCAAATTAAATTTTTTAATCAGTGTTTACTTAGCTCTATATTCATACTTACCAATTTCTATATTCACTATTAATTTAATCATCCCATTATTTATTTCTTAGCTCATTTTTCTTCTTACTGAATTCCCTGTGATCTTCTTTTGACATCAGTCAGTCCCTGTGGACTGGAGGAGCCCAGATGTGGATTGCTAGTGAGAAGGGGAGAGTGATTGCATCTCCTTGAGATGCAGTTATCATACTATAATAACATAGCTTCTCTGCTAACTGTGGTCATATAGCTTCTCAAAGATTCATAGTCCTCATCTGTCATATCAAGAAAATATTGCTGCATCATTAATTACACCAAAATTTGGTGGCTGTGAATTAACACACTTTTATTATTTCATTTTCTGTAGGTTAGGAATTTAGGCATAGATTATCTCTTCTGCTTTACTGTTTCACAAAGCCACAAAGCATTTACTGAATTATGTGGTCTCATCTGAAAGCTCAAGTGGGAAAGGATCTTCTTCCCCATTCACTCACATAGTTACTGAGAGCATTCTGGTCCTTGTAGTCTGTTAGATTGAGGGCCATGCTGGCTGTTTAGCCAGTGGCTCCTTTAGTTCCTTTCAGCCCAGGCCTGTTCCATGTGGCAGCTTATTTCATCAAAGTGTACAACCCAAGAAGCCAATAGAAAGTGAGTATGAGGAAGACAGAAGCCATCATTTTTGATAACATAATCATGGCAGTGACATCTAATCACTTTTCCATATCGTATTCATTAGACAGAAGTTTTGAGATCCACTCCACATTTAAGGGGAGGGAATAACACAAGGGTATGGATCCCATGGGTGAGGATCATTGAAGGCCATCTTTAAAGTCAGTCTACTCCATCTCTGTAACAGGATTTCAGTAGTAGCTACTGCATGTGGTTATGAGATATCAGTTAAAATTTAAAATAAACACTTCCTGAATTATTTTAGCCTGTAATTAATCAATGGATATTAGATTTTACTGTTAATAACATGCCCAGCTTACCTAAGCTTCTCTCTACATTTAATATTCTCAGTGTTTCCTGGTTTAACTTATTTGTATTCCTTAGTCTCTATCATGCCCCACAACCTCTTATAGTAAAATACATCAACTTGACAAAACAAAGCTGTGCTTCTTCTGCAGATCAACACAGCTCCTCATAATGGATGATAGGCAAATGATGCAGATTTAATGTGTTAAAACCTATTTGTGGTACCATGAAAAAAATAGAAGTTTTTCACTCTCAGTTATTTCATATCTTCATGAACAGAATTTTGGAGGGCTGTTTTTATGTACGTTTATATTTGTTTGTGCTTGGTATAAATGATGCTGGTATCATAAAACAACTTGAATGTGAAGAGTTTTTCATTCCCTCTAGGCTGTTCCAAAGCAGCTCAGTATTTGTACCTCTGGGTGGAACAATTTGGGTGCACAGAGATTAAAAACATTCTATCTTGTTGATATGCATTGGTCATTGGTCATTAATATAATCTTAGGAAGTTCTTTTTACTACCAAAACTTTCAGATACTGACTGGAACTTCTAATTGTGTAACAACAGAGAGAGAAATATGAATTTTTAAAGTTCTGTCAGTGTTTTTATTACAAAATAGCAATTCCAGAGTTTTATATCTTAGCTGTAAAATTTATAGTTAGATCAATCATGGCCTCAGGTCCCTGTTCAGGGGTGAATTTAATTTTCTGGGACATGTTTTAAGCAAAAAATCTAAGTTATAGTATCATTCAGGATATACATTTTCCAGTTTGCAGTGTTTAGATTAATAACAGAGGCATTGTAAATTCCATGTTAGAAAATTAAAGGCTGTTTTCCTGCCACCTATTGATAAAATTCTTTTAAGGGGAATAGCACTTTTGATCAAACTGCAAATTGTTGATGAATTCCTCTAGTCTGATAACTTCTTATTACTCTGCAGAAATTACCCAAAGAAGCTGAATTAATATACCGGTTAGGAGAAAAAAAAATGAAAGAAAAATATATAACTTATTTAACTTTCTTGCTTAAAATAACCTCACTGAATACTAGAAATATTCAAAATATTGAAAGTGACTTAAGAAATAATCCTGCTTAATTCTGTAGTTTTTAGATAAGGAATCTGAAACTCCAATAAGTATAGTAATGTTCTGTGCAAAGGACTGACTGGTAAGGGATTTTTTCTAATTTCTCATTCCTAGTTTTCTGTCCATGATGTCTTCTAGTGTCCGAACAGTACTTTCATCATTCTATTCATTTACATTTTCCTGATTGTTAATCTGCTGTGACTCTTTTCCAGTTCTCATGTTTTAAAACTATAAAGGTCACATTTTGTAGAACTGCTTTTTTATTATTAAATTTAAAACATAATTTAAAAATATACAGATCTAAGCCCTTTGTCAGATACAGAAACAAATATATATCTGACTATATATATAATATTTGATTTTGTGGCTTTGATTTTTTTCATTTTGTTAATACTGTCTTTTGAAAGGCAGACTTGTTAATTTTTTTGAAGTTCAACTTAGCTTTTTTTAAAAAATCAGTAACACAAGTACATTGTTTATTTTAATTTCCTTAGTTTTCTCCTTATGTCCTTTTTCTACTCCAGGATCCCATCTCAGATACCATAGTACATTTCCTCGTCATGTCTCTTTTGGCTACTCTTGGCTGTGGCAGTTTTTCTGACTTTATTTTCCATGACCTTGACAGTTTTAAGAACTAGTCGAGTATTTTGTAAGATGATCTATCATTAGAATTTTTCTGATGTTTTTCTCATGGTAAGACTGGTGTTATGGACTATTGGAAGGAAAACCACAGAATTAAGGCACCATTGTCACCACATCACGTCAAGTGTACCTATAATTAACATGATTTAAGACTATTCATGTTGGTCTTGATCACCTGTCTTTGTTAGTGTTTGTCAGGTTATTTCATCTCGAAATTACTTTTTCCCCCCTTTCCATACTGTACACTTTGGAACTAAGTCACAGTATACAACCAACATCTAAGGAGTGTTACATGAACTTCTGCCCAGGAGGCTTGTTTCTTCCCTATTAATTCATTGAATCATTTGTTTATGTTCATATGGACACATAGGTATTGATTTTATACTTTGGGTTATAATCCAGAACTTCTCTATTTATTTTGTTGCTTAAACTGTTTTAGATTTGACTATTGGGAGCTATTTATTTTAGTTGGCTCCTCTGCTACTTTGACATACTCCCTATTCAATGTGGGGGCATGGAGGCTTACTCAGTTCGGTTTGGTTTGGTTTGGTTTTTGAGTATTCCCTTACTTTCTGGTTCTTCAAGGCACTTTCAGTTCATCTTATGTATTTCCTGCCCTACTCCTAAAATCAGCCATTTCTCCAAAGAGCCTGGGTTCTTTTTATTTAGGAATGGTGTTAGAAACCAAGATAGAGGTGCTAGAGATGCTTGCTGCTGCTAGAGTGTTGGTTCTTTAGCATCTCTCAGCTGACAGCAAAACTGTGTGTGTGTTATCCTGTGTATATACACATATCTAAAAGTATTTCAATATGTAACTATCTATAACTGTTTTTTTTTTTTGAGAGGGCATCTCTCATATTTATTGATCAAATGGTTGTTAACAACAATAAAATTCTGTATAGGGGAGTCAATGCTCAATGCACAATCATTAATCCACCCCAAGCGTAATTTTTGGCAGTCTCCAAACTTCTGAAGCATAACGAACAAGTTCTTACATGGAGAACAAATTCTTACATAGTGAATAAGTTGCATGGTGAACAGTACAAGGGCAGTCATCACAGAAACTTTTGGTTTTGCTCATGCACTATGAACTATAAACTATCAGTTCAAATATGAATATTCATTTGATTTCTATACTTGATTTATATGTGGATACCACATTTCTCTCTTTATTATTTTATTTTTAATAAAATGCTGAAGTGGTAGGTAGATACAAGATAAAGGTAGAAAACATTGTTTAGTGTTGTAAGAGAGCAAATGTAGATGATCAGCTGTGTGCCTGTAGACTATGTGTTAATCCAAGCTAGACAAGGGCAATAAAACATCCACGGATGCAGAAGATTTCTCTCAGAACAGAGGGAGTGAGGTTCTAAGCCTTACCTCTGTTGATCCCCAGTTTCTCACCTGATGGCCCCTCTGCCACTGTGCCTGTCTTAGGTTGTTCCTCCATTAAGGAATCTTACCCGTCTCTGGCTAACCAGTCATCTTCCGGGGCCATACAGGGAAATGTAAAGTTGGTAAGTGAGAGAGAAGCCTTATTGTTTGAAAAGGTTAGCTTTTTACTTCTTTGCAGATTTATGCCCTGTGGCTTCTATGCCCAGCATTTGTCTTGAGGCATCTTTACCACTTGGAAGAATTATGATACTCGGTTAATTCAATATGAGGCACGAATTCTATTTAAGGGTTGTAATTACGAAGGAAGAAGAAAAGCTATAGAAGTAGCAGGCGGAAGAAAACTTGGGAAGATTGATGATTTCTTTGACATATCTTCTTGTAGAGTAACTTCAGCATGTATAGGTTACTACTAATTAAATTGCGCACACACATTAACGTAATAGGAGTACAGTTACATAACCAAAGCAGACCTATAATTATCAACCATCTCCAGTGAAACCAAGAAAACCAGTTAGACACCTTAGGCATATGTGAAAACTTATCTATGATATGGTGGATATTGTCCAACTGAACTTGAACAGTCTGAGATAAATCAGACAAATTAAAACAACCCATTCCTGGGGACTGTTCACGTCCCATATGTTCTTTTAACAGTACATAGTCTGTAGTTGTAAGATTTTGGAGCACTACAATTTGCACGTCTCCTAATTCTTGGTTTAGTTCCAACAGTATAGATCCAGTCAAATTTGTTGTTTTACTGTATGCACAGGCCAGCTTAGATATCTCCTTCTTCATTCCCATGGCAAGTCCAGGAACCGGTGGGATGAGTGCATCTACACCTGTAGCAGTGCGTGGATCTTTGTTGGGGTTTTTTGATGATCATCTTCTGGCATGAGTCATCCAGAGAGTGCTGATGTTGGAAGTTCTTTTTCATATCGTATCTTAGTTCATTTTCGGGGTAGCCCAATTAGGCTTTGATCCTCTGTATAAACACAAACAGACCCTTTGCCTACACTTTTATATGCCCTTTATATCATTGTGTAGAACTCATTGGAAGTCACCACACAGGAACTGCTTTTTTTTTCTTTTTTTTCTTTTGTTATCATAAATCTACACTTACATGACGAAAATTATGTTTACTAGGCTCTCCCATGTATCAGGTCCCCCCTATAAACCCCTTTACAGTCACTGTCCATCAGCATAGCAAAATGTTGTAGAATCACTACTTGTCTTCTCTGTGTTGTACAGCCCTCCCCTTTCTCCCACCTCCCCATGCATGCTAATCTCAATACTCCCCTTCTTCTTCCCCCCCTTATCCCTCCCTACCCACCCATCCTCCCCAGTCCCTTTCCCTTTGGTTCCTGTTAGTCCATTCTTGAGTTCTGTGATTCTGCTGCTGTTTTGTTCCTTCAGTTTTTCCTTTGTTCTTATACTCCAAAGATGAGTGAAATCATTTGGTAGTTCTTTTTCTCCGCTTGGCTTATTTCACTGAGCATAATACCCTCCAGCTCCATCCATGTTGCTGCAAATGGTAGGATTTGCCCTATTCTTATGGCTGAGTAGTATTCCATTGTGTATATGTACCACTTCTTCTTTATCCATTCATCTATCGATGGACATTTTGGTTGCTTCCATTTCTTGGCTATCGTAAATAGTGCTGCGATAAACATAGGGGTGCATCTGTCTTTCTCAAACTTGATTGCTGCGTCCTTAGGTAAATTCCTAGGAGTGGAATTCCTGGGTCAAATGGTAAGTCTGTTTTGAGCATTTTGATGTACCTCCATACTGCTTTCCACAATGGTTGAACTAATTTACATTCCCACCAGCAGTGTAGGAGCATTCCCCTTTCTCCACAGCCTCCCCAACATTTGTTGTTGTTTGCTGGATCACAGCCATCCATACTGCTGTGATTTGGTATGTCATTGTAGTTTTAATTTGCATTTCTCTGATAATTAGCGATGTGGAGCATCTTTTCATGTGTCTGTTGGCCATCTGTATTTCTTTTATGGAGAACTATCTGTTCAGTTCCTCTGCCCATTTTTTAATTGGTTTATTTGTTTTTTGTTTGTTGAGGCGTGTGAGCTCTTTATATATTATGGATGTCAAGCCTTTATCGGATCTGTCATTTTCAAATATATTCTTCCATACTGTAGGGTTCCTTTTTGTTCTATTGATGGTGTCTTTTGCTGTACAGAAGCTTTTCAGCTTAATATAGTCCCACTTGTTCATTTTTGCTGTTGTTTTCCTTGCCCGGGGAGATATGTTCAAAAAGAGGTCACTCATGTTCATGTCTAAGAGGTTTTTGCCTATGTTTTTTTCCAGGAGTTTAATGGTTTCATGACTTACATTCAGGTCTTTGATCCATTTTGAGTTTACTTTTGTGTATGGGGTTAGACAGTGGTCCAGTTTCATTCTCCTACATGTAGCTGTCCAGTTTTGCCAGCACCATCTGTTGTAGAGACTGTCATTTCGCCATTGTATGTCCATGGCTCCTTTATCAAATATTAATTGACCATATATGGCTGGGTTAATGTCTGTTTCTTTCTGGGTCAGTCTTGGAAGGTTGTATTTTTCTAGGAAGTTGTCCATTTCTCCTAGGTTTCCCAGCTTGTTAGCATATAGGTTTTCATCGTATTCTCTAATATTTCTTTGTATTTCTGTGGGGTCCGTCATGATCTTTCCTTTCTCATTTCTGATACTGTTGATTTGTATTGACTCTCTTTTTCTCTTAATAAGTCTGGCTAGAGGCTTATCTATTTTGTTTATTTTCTCAAAGAACCAGCTCTTGGTTTCATTGATTTTTGCTATTGTTTTTTTCTTCTCAATTTTATTTATTTCTTCTCTGATCTTTATTATGTCCATCCTTCTGCTGACCTTAGGCCTCATTTGTTCTTCTTTTTCCAATTTCAATAATTGTGACATTAGATCATTGATTTGGGATTGTTCCTCCTTTTAAAATATGCCTGGGTTGCTGTATACTTTCCTCTTAAGATTGCTTTTGCTGTGTCCCACAGTAGTTGGGGCTTTGTGTTGTTGCTGTCGTTTGTTTCCATATATTGCTGGATCTCCATTTTTATTTCGTCATTGGTCCATTGATTATTTAGGAGCGTGTTGTTATGCCTCCGTGTGTTTGTGAGCCTTTTTGCTTTCTTTGTACAGTTTATTTCTAGGTTTATGCCTTTGTGGTCTGAAAAGGTGGTTGGTAGGATTTCAATCTTTTGGAATTTACTGAGGCTCTTTTTGTGGCCTAGTATGTGGTCCATTCTGGAGAATGTTCCATGTGTACTTGAGAGGAATGTGTATCCTGTTGCTTTTGGATGTAGAGTTCTGTAGATGTCTGTTAGGTCCATCTGTTCCTGTGTGTTGTTCAGTGCCTCTGTGTCCTTGCTTATTTTCTGTCTGGTGGATCTGTCCTTTGGAGTGAGTGGTGTGTTGAAGTTTCCTAGAATGAATGCATCGCCTTCTATTTCCTCCTTTAGTTCTGTTTGTATTTGTTTCAGGTATGATTGGTGCTCCTGTATTGCGTGCATATATATTTAGAATGGTTATATCCTCTTGTTGGACTGAGCCCTTTATCAGTATGTAATGTCCTTCTTTGTCTTTTGTTACTTTCTTTATTTTGAAGTCTGTTTTGTCTGATACCATAATTGCAACACCTGCTTTCTTCTCTCTGTTGTTTGCATGAAATATCTTTTTCCATCCCTTGACTTTAAGTCTGTGCATGTCTTTGGGTTTGAGGTGAGTTTCTTGTAAGCAGCATATGGATGGATCTTGCTTTTTTATCCATTCTATTACTCTGTGTCTTTTGATTGGTGCATTCAGTCCATTTACATTTAGGGTGATTATTGAAAGGTATGTCCTTATTGCCATTGCAGGCTTAAAGTTTGTGGTTACCAATGGTTCAGGGTTAGCTTCTTTAATATCTTACTGTCTAACTTAACTCGCTTGTTGAGCTATTATAAACATGGTCTGATGATTCTTTATTTCTTTTTTTCTCTCCCTTCTTATTCCTCCTCCTCCCTTCTTCATATGTTGGGTGTTTTGTTCTGTGCTCTTTTTAGGAGTGCTCCCATCTATAGCAGTCCCTGTTGGATGCCCTGTAGAGGTGGTTTGTTGTAGGCAAATTCCCTCAACTTTTGCTTGTCTGGGAATTGTTTAATCCCTCCTTCATATTTAAATGATGTTCGTGCTGGATACAGTAGTCTTGGTTTGAGGCCCTTCTGTTTCATTGCATTATGTATATCATGCCATTCTCTTCTGTCCTGTAGGGTTTCTGTTGAGAAGTCTGATTATAGCCTGATGGGTTTTCCTTTGTAGGTAATCTTTTTTTTCTCTCTGGCTGCCTTTAATACTTTGTCCTTGTCTTTGATCTTTGCCATTTTTATTATTTTGTGTTTTTGTGTTGCCCTCCTTGGATCCCTTGTCATGGGAGTTCTGTGTACCTCTGTGGTCTGAGAGGCCATTTCTTCCCCTAGTTTGGGGAAGTTTTCAGCAATTATTTCTTCAAAGACACTTTCTATCCCTTTTTCTCTCTCTTCTTCTTCTGGTGCCCCTATAATTCGGATATGGTTCTGTTTTGATTGGTCACTCACCTCTCTTAGAATTCTTCCATTCCTGGAGATCCTTTTTTCTCTCTCTGCATCAACTTCTCTGCATTCGTGTTCTCTGTTTTCTGGTCCATTAATGGTCTCTTGCATCTCGTCCATTCTGTTTTGAAGTCCTTCCAGTGCTTGTTTTATTTCTGTATTCTCCTTCCTTAGTTCTTGCATAATTCTGTGCAAGTCCATCAGCATGGTTTTGACTTTTGTTTTGAATTCTTTTTCAGAAGACTGGTTAAATCTATCTCCCCAGGTTCCTTCTCAGGGGAAGATGTAGCAGATGCCAAAGCTGTCTGGGTTAGTCTGTCTGGACCATATTTTTTTGCCTTTTCATGTTGACAGGTGCTATTGACTGTCAGCTGGGAGGGCCAACCTTTTCACTTGCTCCTAGCCTTTCTTTACTGGGACAACTGCAACCCCTTGTGTCTTGTATTGGGTAATTGCATGTAGACTGGGTCTTTGTGTCTTGTCCGGCCAGAGTGGATGAATTTCCCTTTCTGAATGTGTGGTCTGCCTTAGGCTGCTTCTCTGCTTTCGCCGCACCCGGAGGGGTAATGGACAGGGGGGCTGTTTGGCTGTTTACCTCCGTGAGGGGTCTCAGAGCTGTTGCCCAGGGGGTTAGTGCTTCCGGTTTTCCCTGTAATTTCCAGCCACTTGGCTGTGACCTGTGTTGTTTTCGTCTAGCTGTTATATCCTTGTCCCTTTAAGACTTTCAAAAAGCTCTCGCTTTTCTTTGTCACAGGGGCATCAGCTTCGGAACCCGCTCAGAGGTCTTGCTACCCTGTTTCCCTAGTTTCCAGCCCTCCACGCATGCACTGTGTCTGCGCTCTGCTGCGGGTGGCTGGGGCTGGGTGTTTAGCAGTCCTGGGCTCCCTGTCCCTCCTGCCAGGAGCTGGGGGGAAGCGTGCTCGGGTTCCGCCGGGCCGGGGATTGTATCTTACCCCTTTTCACCTGGTGCTGGGCTCTTGCACGTGTGGATGTAGTCTGGCTGTTGTCCTGTATCTTCTGGTCTCTCTTTTAGGATTAGTTGTATTTGTTGTATTTTCAAAAATATATATGTTTTTGGGAGGAGATTCCCTCTGTCCTACTCACGCCACCATGTTGGCTCCGCCTCTCAATCTATAGCTGTTTTAAACCAAACAGGATTCACACTAACATCTCCATATCTAATTCATTCCGCATGAATCATTCTTGCTTTCGCCCCTTGTTTATCTGTAAATCCCACTCCACCAGTGAAATGCTTGGTTTCACCATCTGTCATGCACTTATTTATTTATTTACTTATTTATTTTTCCTTTTATTTTTAAATTTTCTTTTTATGTTATTTTTATGTTGTTATCATTAATCTACAATTACATGAAGAATATTATGTTTACTAGGCTCTCCCCTACCCCAAGTCCCCCCAACAAATCCCATTACATTCACTGTCCATCAGCATAGTAAGATGTTGTAGAATCACTACTTGTCTTCTCTGTGTTGCACAACCCTCCCCTTCCCCCCCACCCACATTAGACATGCTAATCACAATACCCCCTTTCTTCTTCCCCACCCTTATCCCTCCCTACCCTCCCATTCTCCCCAGTCTCTTTCCCTTTGGTAACTGTTAGTCCATTCTTGGGTTCTGTGAGTTTGCTGCTGTTTTGTTCCTTCAGTTTTTCCTTTGTTCTTATACTCCACAGATGAGTGAAATCATTTGGTATTTGTCTTTCTCTGCTTGGCTTATTTCACTGAGCATAATACCCTCTAGCTCCATCCATGTTGTTGCAAATGGTAGGATTTGTTTTCTTCTTATAGCTGAATAATATTCCATTGTGTATATGTACCACATCTTCTTTATCCATTCATCTACTGATGGACACTTAGGTTGCTTCCATTTCTTGGCTATTGTAAATAGTGCTGCTATAAACATAGGGTTGCATCTGTCTTTTTCAAACTGGAGTGCTGCATCCTTAGGGTAAATTCCTAGAAGTGGAATTCCTGGGTCAAATGGTATTTCTATTTTGAGTTTTTTGAGGAATCTCCATACTGCTTTCCACAATGGTTGAACTAATTTGCATGCCCACCAGCAGTGTAGGAGGGTTACCCTTTCTCTGCAACCTCACCAATATTTGTTGTTGTTTGTGTTTCGGATGGTGGCGATCCTTCCTGGTGTGAGGTGGTATCTCATTGTGGTTTTACATTGCATTTCTCTGATGACAAGCGATGTGGAGCATCTTTTCATGTGTCTGTTGGCCATCTGAATTTATTCTTTGGAGAACTGTCTGTTCAGCAACTCTGCACATTTTTTAATTGGATTATTTTCTTTTTGTTTGTTGAGGTGTGTGAGCTCTTTATATATTCTGGATGTCAAGCCTTTATCGGATCTGTCATTTACAAATATATTCTCCCTTACTGTAAGGTAACTTTTTGTTCTATTGATGGTGTCCTTTGCTGTACAGAAGCTATTCAGCTTGATATAGTCCCACTTGTTCATTTTTGCTTTTGTTTCCCTTGCCTGGAGAGATATGTTCATGAAGATGTTGCTCATGTTTATGTCCAAGAGATTTTTGCCTATGTTTTTTTCTAAGAGTTTTATGGTTTCATGACTTACATTCAAGTCTTTGATCCATTTTGAATTTACTTTTGTGTATGGGGTTAGACAGTGGTCCAGTTTAATTCTCTTACATGTAGCTTTCCAGTTTTGCCAGCACCATCTGTTGAAGAGACTGTCATTTCCCCATTGTATGTCCATGGATCCTTTTTCAAATATTAATTGGCCATAAATGTTTGGGTTAATATCTGGGGTCTCTATTCTGTTCCACTGGTCTGGGTCAGTTCTTGTGCCATTACCAACCTGTCTTGATTACTGTGGCTTTGTAGTAGAGCTTGAAGTGGCGGTGCGAGATCCTCCCCACTTGATTCTTCCTTCTCAGGATTGCTTTGGTTATTCGTGGTCTTTGGTGTTTCCATATGAATTTTTGAACTATTTCTTCTAGTTTGTTGAATAATGTTGTTGGTAATTTGATAGGGATTGCATCAAATCTGTATATTGCTTTGGGCAGGATGACCATTTTGACAATATTACTTCTTCCTAGCCAAGAGCATGGGATGAGTTTCCATTTGTTAGTATCCTCTTTAATTTCTCTTAAGAGTGTCTTATAGTTTTCAGGGTATAGATCTTTCACTTCCTTGGTAAGGTTTATTTCTAAGTATTTTATTCTATTTGATGCAATTGTTAATGGTATTGTTTTCCTGATTTCTCTTTCTATTAGTTCATTGTTAGTGTATAGGAAAGCACAGATTTCTGTGTGTTAATTCTGTATCCTGCAACTTTGCTGTATTAGGATATCAGTTCTAGTAGTTTTGGAGTGGAGTCTTTAGGGTTTTTTATGTACAATATCAGGTCATCTGCAAATAGTGACAGTTTGACTTCTTCTTTACCAATTTGGATTCCTTGTATTTCTTTGTTTTGTCTAATTGCTGTGGCTAGGAACTCCAGTACTATGTTGAATAACAGTGGTAAGAGTGGACATCCCTGTCTTGTTCCTGATCTCAGAGGAAAAGCTTTCAGCTTTTCACTGTTCAGTATGATGTTGGCTCTGGGTTTATTTTATATGGCCTTTATTATGTTGAGGTACCTGCCTTCCATACCCATTTTGTTGAGAGTTTTTATTATGAATGGATGTTGAATTTTGTCAAATGCTGTTTTAGCATCTATGGAGATGATCATGTTGTTTTTGTCCTTCTTTTTGTTGATGTGGTGAATGATGTTGATGTATTTTCTAATCTTGTACCATCCTTGAATCCCTGGGATGAATCCCACTTGGTCATGGTGTATGATCCTTTTGATGTATTTTTCAATTCGGTTTTCTAAAACTTTTTGAGTATTTTTGCATCTCCATTCATCAGGGATATTGGTCTATAATTTTCTTTTTTGTTGGGGTCTTTGCCTGGTTTTGGTATTAGGGTGATATTGGCTTCATAGAATGAGTTTGGGAGTATTCCCTCCTCTTCTATTTTTTGGAAAGCTTTAAGGAGAATGGGAATTACAACCTCTCTGTATGTCTGATAAAATTCCGAGGGGAATCCATCTGGCCCGGGGGTTTTGTTCATGGGGAGTTTTTTTATTATCGCTTCAATTTCTTTGCTGGTAATTGGTTTGTTTAGAGTTTGTGTTTCTTCCTTGGTCTGTCTTGGAAGTTGTGTGTTTCTAGGAAGTTGTCCATTTCTTCTAGGTTTTCCAGCTTCTTAGCATATAGGTTTTCATAGTAGTCTGTAATAATTCTTTATATTTCTCTTGCATCCGTCGTGATGTTTCCTTTCTCATTTCTGATTCTGTTGATTTGTGTTGATTCTCTTTTTCTCTTAATAAGTCTGGCTAGAGGCTTATCTATTTTGTTTATTTTCTCAAAGAACCATCTCTTGGTTTCATTGATTTTTTCTATTGTTTTTTTCTTCTCAATTTTGTTTATTTCTTCTCTGATCTTTATGTCCCTCCTTCTGCTGACTTTAGGCGTCATTTGTTCTTCTTTTTCCAGTTTTAATAATTGTGATGTTAGACTATTCATTTCAATTTGTTCTTCTTTCTTTAGATACGCCTGGAGTGCTATATACTTTCCTCTTAAGACTGCTTTCACTGCATCCCACAGAAGTTGGTGCTCTGTGTTGTTGTTATTTATTTCCATATATTGCTAGATCTCCATTTTAATATGTTTGTTGATCCATTGAGTACTTAGGAGCATGTTATTAAGCCTCCTTTTGTTTGTGAGCCTTTCGTCTTTCTTTGTACAATTTATTTCTAGTTTTATACCTTTGTGGTCTGAGAAGTTGGTTGGTAGAATTTCATTGTTTTTGAATTTACTGACTGAGGCTCTTTTTGTGGCCTAGTATGTGGTCTATTCTGGAGAATATTCCATGTGTACTTGAGAAAAATGTGTATGCTGCTGCTTTTGGTTGTAGAGTTCTATAGATGTCTATTAGGTCCATCTGTTCTAGTGTGTTGTTCAGTGCCTCTGTGTCCTTACTTATTTTCTGTCTGGTGGATCTGTCCTTTGGAGTGAATGGTGTGTTGAAATCTCCTAAAATGAATGCATTGCAGTCTATTTCCTCCTTTAGTTCTGTTAGTATTTGTTTCACATATGCTGGTGCTCCTGTGTTGGGTGCATATATATTTTTACTGATTATATCCTCTTGTTGGACTGAGCCCTTTATCATTATGTAATGTCCTTCTTTATCTCTTGTTACTTTCTTTGTTTTGAAGTCTATTTTGTCTGATACTAGTACTGCAACACCTGCTTTTTTCTTCCTATTGTTTGCATGAAATATCTTTTTCCATCCCTTGACTTTTAGTCTGTGCTTGTCTGTGGGTTTGAGGTGAGTCTCTTGTAAGCAGCATATAGATGGGTCTTGTTTTTTTATCCATTCAGTGACTCTGTCTCTTTTGATTGGTGCATTCAGTCCATTTATATTTAGGGTGATTATCAATTGGTATGTACTTATTGCCATTTCAGGCTTTAGATTCGTGGTTACCAAAGGTTCCAGGTTACTTTCCTTACTATCTAAGAGTCTAACTTAACTCACTTAGTATGTTGTTACAAACACAATCTAAAGGTTCTTTACTATATCTCTCCTCCTTTTTCTTCCTCCTTTATTCTTTATATATTAGGTATGAAATTCTGTACTTTTTGTCTAGCCCTTGATTGACTTTGGGGATAGTCAATTTAATTTTGCATTTGCCTCACAATCAGCTGCTCCACCCTCCCTACTGTGGTTTTACTACCTCTGGTGACAGCTAACCAACCCTAGGAACACTTCCATCTATAGCAGTCCCTCCAAAATAGGCTGCAGAGATGGTTTGTGGGAGGTAAACTCTCAGATTTTGCTTATCTGGAAATTGTTTAATCCCTCCTTCAAATTTAAATGATAATCTTGCTGGATAAAGTAATCTTAGTTCCAGGCCCTTCTGCTTCATGGCATTAAATACATCATGCCTCTCCCTTCTAGCCTGTAAGGTTTCTGTTGACAAGTCTGATGTTAGCCTGATGGGCTTTCCTTTGTATGTGATCTTATTTCTGCCTCTGGCTGCTTTTAACAGTCTGTCCTTATCCTTGATCTTTCCCATTTTAATTACTATGTGTCTTTCTGTTGTCTTTCTTTGGTCCCTTGTGTTGGGGCATATGTGGATCTCCATGGCCTGAGAGACTATCTCCTTCTCCAAATTGGGGTACTTTTCAGCAACTGCCTCCTCAAAGACACTTTCTATCCCTTTCTCTCTCTTCTTCTTCTGGTATCCTTATAATGCAAATATTGTTCCACTTGGATTGGTCACACAGTTCTCTCAATATTATTTCATTTTTAGAGATCCTTTTCTCTCTTTGTGCCTCAGCTTCTTTGTATTCCTCTTCTCTAGTTTCTATTTCATTTATTGTCTCCTCCACTGTATCCAACCTGCTTTTAATACCCTCCATCGTGCTCTTCAACGATTAGATCTCCAATCTGAATTCATTCCTGAGTTCTTGGATGTCTTTCCGTACCTCTATTAGGGTATTGATGATTTTTATTTTGAACTCCCTTTCAGGAAGAGTCACGAGGTCTATATCATTTAAATCTTTCTTGGGAGTTGTATGAATAATTTTACTCTGGACAAGGTTCCTTTAGCATTTCATGTTTGTATATGGTGCCCTCTAGTGTCCAGAAGCTCTATTCTGGAGCTGCTGAGCCCCTAAAACAATGTCGGGAGTCGCTGGGGAGCAGTATTGGTGCCTGCCAGGAAGAAAGAACTGTTCCCTGCCTCCCGGCTGCTGTGCCTGTCTCCACTGCCTGAGCCAGTGGGCCAGTCACACAGGTATAAGTTTTTGTCCCAGAGCAGCCAGATATGGATTCCTGCTTTCCGCAAGTGGCCGGAATCCCAGTCTCCCCAGGAACTCTGCCTGTATTAACTTTCCATCCCAGTAGTCATGCAAGTCTCATGAAATCACCATGAAATGTAGGTTTGTGCTCCCAGCGCAGATCTCCGGAGCTACGTATTCTGCAGTCCCAAGCCTTCCACTCCTTCCCTGCTCCATTTGTCTTCCTCCCGCGGGTGAGCTGGGGTGGGGGAGGGGCTCGGGTCCCACGGAGCCACAGCTCTGGTACGTCACCCCGTTCGGTAAGGTCTGCTCTTTTCTCCAGGTGTGTGCAGTCTGACTCCATCCTATTTCCTGTTGCTCTCTTAGGATTAGTTGCGCCAATTAAATTTTCTAATTGTATTGAGTTTTAGGAGGAAGCCTCTGTCTCTCCTCTCATGCCTCCATCTTTTTGGAATATCCATCCATTTATTTTATTATCTCATTCCAGTATGCATGTAGAGTAGCATCAGAATTTTTAAATTGTACCCCCAAGAGAAGCAGTTTTATCAGAGTACAATATCTATGTTCAGTTCCTATTCCCTTTAATTCTACAGACTTCACTCCTTTCTAAAGATACTGAGTTCAGCATTTCTTTCTTCCATCCCCTTCAGTGCAGTTGTTTCATACACTTGTAATACAGTTATAGTCTCCTATCATAGTCTGCCTTTCTTCCTAGGTTCCTTTTAGCTCCTAAAATTTTTTTTAATTTGCATGCATCCAGTTCACTGTCTGTGAAGAGTTTTTGTGGGTATTTGACAAATGTATAGTCTTGTATTCTTGTATCCATCATTGCAATATCACATAGACAAATTTTACTGAAAAAACAAGTTTCTTCGCTTTACCTATTTTTCCCTCCCCAACCCTCCAAGTCCCTAGATTTTTTCTTTTGAGAGACAGTGTGGTATTCCCAAAAGAGAAGTAAGGCAATTCTTAAAGAGCCAAGCTACTAATTCTAGACCTTGGGCAAAGCTGTGCTGTATGTTCATGTTCTCATCTGTTGCTGTCCTCCATTCCCTTACCAGAGCTGCTGCATTGGAGACGGCAACATGTTAGCATCGTTCTGCATGCTAATTCCAGAGGGTTAAGTCATTTCAAAAGGAATGTAGTGGCTTCTCATTGTTATTTTAATTTGCTTCCTGATACCAAATTATAATTAACATTTTTCACATGCTCATTTGCATCTACATATCTTCTTCAGTGAGGAGCTTTTTCTAATGTTTTAAGAGGTTCTTTTTGTGCTTTGAAAGAAAGTCCTTTATCGGATGTGTTTTGAAATCTGTGTTTGAATTTGTGGCTAGCATAATTTTCTGCGTACAGATTTCCAATTGTGTCAGCACTGTTTCTTGTGATGGTTATCAGTTCTCCATTAATATTCTTTGTGACTGCAAAAATAAGTCAATTTTATTTTTGTGGGTCTCTTTCTGAACTCTCTATTCAGTTCCCTTGATCTTTGTCTATTCTTACATCAATACCATGCTGGCTTGAATACAGTGTGTTTTTAGTAAGACTTAAAGTCTGTTAATATCAATCCACCAACTTTCTTCTTTAGTATTTTGTGATTTGGGAGGATTTTTTCTCCCCATATAAATTTAGTATAACTTTGTGTACATCTGGGAAATAGATTTCTGAGATTTGATTAAACTTGCCCTAAATTTATAGATTAAGTTGGGAAGACCTAATATGTTAACAGTATTGAATATTCTAATCTGTAAACAGAGAATATCTCTCCATTGTTTGGGTCTTAGATTTTTTTCTATCAGTTTTATAATTTTACCATATGTAGATCCTATACAAACTTTATTACTTGTATAACTCTTTTAATTTTTGATGCAATTGTAAATGCTATTGCGTTTTAAATTTTAAACTTTAGTTATTCATATAGAAAGTGATTGACTTTTGTGTAATAACCTTGAATGCTGTGACCTTGCTATAATAATTCATTAGTTCTTATTCTTTGGAATCTTTTATTTAGACTGTCCTGCTATTCTTCTTCACCTTCTGTGTGCAAAGGCTGTAAGACATTTCTGTGTTTTTTATTCCTTGTCTGTCTACCTACATACCTAATTTCCTTTTCTTATTTTACTACTAGGATTTCTAATACAACATTGAACAGGAGTGGTGAGGAGGGATATCCTTACCTTGTTCCCAATCTTGGTGGAAAATTTTTCAGTTTCTTAACAGTACATGGCTATAGGGTTCTTTAAGATGTTCTTTATCAAGTTTAAGAACTGCTCCTGTGTTTCTAGGTTACTGAGAGTTTTTATCATGAATGAGTATTGGATTTATGTCATATGTTTATCTGCATCTATTGATGCGCTCATATGATTTTCTTTCCTTAGTTTTTGACATGGGAGATAATATTAATTAATTCTTCATGTTGAATGAGCCTTGCGTACCTGGAATAAATCCTACTTGGTCATGCTGTATAATCCTGAGACAGGGACTGTGGTTGTAGTCAGAGTAGTGTGAGGGCCTCTGGAAAAAAAAAGGCAGTGCAAGATAATTACAGTCAGAACAATGTAACAATGTGCAAAAAAAGTCCCTCTTGCCACTCTGTGTTAAGCATTATGCAAAGTTAGAGTCACATGAATTCTCTAGGGTAAAGGTACCAAACTAGGAATATAGACATTCTTCAGTGAAATCAGTTAAAGCTCAAAAGGCCAGGAGCAACTTGGCCTGGAATATTTGAGTGTTTTGCAGATAAAGAGGAGTATCTCAGCATAACCTGTGACTTCACTGTATCAGTTATATCATGACACTGTAAAATGTACCTTAGCCTGCTAAAAGGTCCAGTTTAATTTTAAGTGTACCTATGTGCAGTTTTTCATTCTGTAATCCTAATCAAGTAATCTGCAACTTGAGCAAAAGATTAATTTAATAAGCAAGCCCAATTATAAACATCCCAAAAAGTCAAGAAGTAAGATTCCTAATACACTCTAGCAAACAGGCAATAGCCCAGCCCACCTTGGGGGCAGGGCCAGTGGTCTTATTTAATATGTTCCCAGAGGGAAACTTCTATCCTGAGAAAGAATCAGAACAGCAAATTTCTTCTGTTACTCATCAAAAATGAGCATTCTGGGACCACTCAATAAGTCTTCCCCCCTAGCCCTTTACCCCCATTCCTGAATATCCTCAACCACGCATAAAACTCCTAGAAAACGAGCTAACCACAGACTCTCTTGTCCCCTCCTGGTGTAAACCAGGAGTTCTGTCCTCTCACTTTATCTCTAAATAAAAGCCTCTCCCTGGCTCTCCTACCTTGGGTGTTTGATAAGTTCATTTTTCAGCTCCGTGAGTAAGAATGCTGGCATCAATCCTTTATGCATTGTTGAATTTGATTTGATATTATTTTGTTGAAAATTTTAAAATCTAAGTCCAGGAAAGATATTAATCTATGGTTTTCCTTTTTCTGTAATGTTTTTATCTGTTTTTAGTATTAGATTAATGCTGGCCTTAGAGAAGAGTCAGATTGTGTTTACTCAGCTTCTGTTTTTTTGAAGACATTGTGGAATTGAGTATCATTTTTTCCTTAAATGTTTGGTAGAATTTGCCACCAAATTACCTGGGCCTAATGCTTTCCTTTTTTGAAGATTATTAATTATTGATTTAATTTCTATAAGAGATATAAGTCTATTAAGTGTCATTAGTTTGTATCTGTCAAGGAATCAGTTCATTTATCAAGTTTGTGGGCTTAGAATTGTTCATAATATTCCTTTACTATCATTTGATGTCCTTGAACTAGTAGTGATGACTTCTTCCTTTCTAATGTTAGTGATTTTTGTCTTATCTTTTTCTTGAATATCTTCCTAGAGATTTGATCATTTACCTTCTCAGAAAAGATTTTGGTTTTGTTGATTTTCCCTATTTTTCTCTTGTCAATTCCACTGATATATGCTTTATATTTTTATTATTTTATTTTACATACTTTTGGCTTAAATTGCTCTTCTTTAGTTTTCTAATGTAGATGCTTAGATTTTAGATTACAAATCTTTCTTTTAGATTTCACATTTTTCTTGTTTTCTAAGACATGCTTTTAATGCTATTTCTATAAGCACTATTTTGGCTACTTCCTACAAATTTTAATGTATTTTCTTTTTTCATTTAGTTCAGAGTGTTTATTTTAATGTTCTTTTGATTTTTTTGAGCCATGGGTTATTTAGTGGTTTGTTATTTATCTCCAAATATTTAAATATTTTCTAGGAATCTTTCTCTTATTGATTTCTGGTCTAATTCCATTGTGGTCTGAGCACATATTCTGATTTCTATTGAAATAAAAAAAACTGTTAAGATGTGTTTTATGGACTAGATTATAGTCTATTTTGGTGAATGTTTCATGTGAGCTTTGAAAGAATGTGTGTTCAGCTGTTGGATGAAATAATCTATAAATCTCAATTATAATAAATGGATTGATAATGCTATTCAGTTCAACTATATTCTTACTAATTTTCTGTCTTCATTATCCTTTAATGATAGTGGAGTGTTGAATACTCCAGCTGTAATTGTGGATTTGTCTTATTTCCCTTGCATATCATTAGTTTGATTTATGGTTTTATCTTGTATGACTGAAAAATTTTTAGTTTGTTTTTGTGTATATATTGGAATTATGACTAATAGTTACCTTTTTGTCAATAAGGGAATCAAATTTTCCAGCATCAAACTTTTCAAAACATGTCTCTTGCCTATTTAATTATTTTCACATCTCTGTTGAAAATCAATAAGTCATATATAAGAATGAAATAGAGGAGAATCAATCACTTAGATCTTATATATATATGTGAACCTATTGCTGATTTCTTCATTCTGTTTCATTGATTTATCTATCTATTACCATCACATTACTATAGTGGCTTGAATATTGAAATTTTGCATTGATTCTTAATCTGTCTTCCAACTTATTATTTTTTTTTAAAGTTTTTTTATGTGTTCTTTTTGGTTTATCTTCACCCAAGTGTACAATTAAAGATATAGTTCCTATTAGTAAGTTAGATTTAAATTAAAATGGAATGATGATGTCAATGTGCTATTTTAAAAATGAGGTTTTTATTACAACTTTATCTAACAAAATCTCAATATGTCCTTTACAATGATCAACTTAAATATAAGTCTTCTGTTCACTTTTCACAAATGCTTGGTGTTGCTTGTTTTTATTATCTTGCAAATTAGGGAAAAACAGCTGAGTTTTATCATTGCTAAATTCTTGCTGGTAAGCAAATGCTCAATGTGACAATTATCCTGTCATTGTTTTAATCATACCTTTTCCCATCCTCATGCAACCCAACTGTAAATTATGATATACCTCAGGCTAAGTCGAGTCACCAAAACAAATCACCAAGAGATTTTGGAAGTCAGAGAATGAAGTTTTAGGCACAGTGCAGAACCTTCCTTCTCTCTCCTCTGCTCTGCTATGAATCCATTAAACCTTCTCTATTAAAACATACATTCCATGGAATTCAAAATTCCTACCAGATTCTTTTGCTACTTTTAATGGGAATAACAGGTTCATTTTTGATGAGTAAAATATTTTATAGTTATGATGTCCTTAAACATTTAAAATGTTTTGTACAACTTTGTATTCACTTTGTTCCTTCATCATTATTTATCTAGCATATTTATACTGTTACTTCCTTGGTAATTCCATTTATTACCAGTATTTTTTTTCATTCTTGTTTTGTCTTACGTTATAGACCAAAATACTTTTATTACCTGTTACCTTTTTCCATATTACAATCCCATGCTTACCAGGTTTTTATCAGAATTTTATAATAAAATATCATGATTTTTAAGTCTGAGAAAGAGAATATGTTTAAATACATTTTTGTATTTCCTGTCATCAGTTTCAAATATATATTTCAATATTATTACACAAAAATATAATCATAATATTAGAAAGTATACTAAAAATAAGGCCAGCAATATGCATTAGACAATTCAGATTTTATCCTTTTACAATTTATTGAATTCTGACCAGATAACAAAGAAAGGAATCTTGTCAGATAGACAAAACCCCTTTATATCCAGCCCTGAATAGGGTAATTTAAAAAAGCACAGAAAGCTATTCTCATGGTCTCAATTTTCTTCCACTTCAAGGAGAAGGTAATAGGCTTAGATTAGTAGCTATGGCAGTCTGACATTACAAATTACGTCTATGGGGAAGGCAATTAATGTTCAGTTCATATGTTGACCTGAACAGTTGTTAGTTTCTGCCGAGAAAGCTATATTCAGAAAAATCCTGATGAAATATCTGTTCCCACTGGGTCAAGTTCTTTGTTTTTCTAGAATACCTTTATGTAGCCACTTCCTGCTATGGACTAATGGATACTACCTAAGATTTCATATTCTCTTTGCCAATTGCCATTTCTTTTATTCCCCGCTGCTCTTAGCTTAGGGATAGGGAGCCTTCTCTTGATTTCATTGATTTGTTAGTTGGTTGTTAAATGAATAAAGCTTACCTTAGATGTCAACAAATTTCCAATCCTTGTAATTTAGGGATAGAGAAATCGAGCAGAGATCAGCCATGGATTGTATTATAGTGCTTAAAGGCTACCAGTTTTGAATCTGACAGATCTAGGTTCAGTTTGACCACATACTAACTGTGCCATTAAAAACAAGCCCCCTAACTCTCTGAATAGTACTTTTCTTGTATATGAGATGAGGTGAATGAAATTTATCTCACAGTGTTTCTGTAGGGAATACACAAGATTATGCATGTGTATGCTTAAGAAGGTGCCAAGCAGAAAGTTACAATAAATGGTATTTGCAGTTAGAGTAATAAGGATGATATCAGTGCCTGCTTATTTTCCCCTTTTTTTCCCCACTTCTGCTCTTCAGCTGGCATGTAGGGTAACTGATATTGTATTGTACGTCTCATCGTGAAGACATCTTGCTGAGCAATAACCTCAGGAGGTAGACACTCATAATATCTCTACTACAGTGTACAAATACCTTCTATAATAACCATGACTTCTGGTAAAGAATGAGTATATTCAATTGTGACACTTCACATTTTGTTCTTACCTTGAGATAAATAGATATCTGTATGAAAAGTTAAAGGACTTACTTCATCATGTTCAAAAAAGGCAGCGAGGAAAAGGAAAGTCAAAGTAAAGGTAAAAGTATTTACTGTGACTATCACTGACTTTCTGAAAGTTTCAGTTTATATTTCAGTAGAATTTTCCCCATTTGGCCAGAAACTGAATTTCGCTAGCTGAAATGGACTTTATCAAGCAGTTGAATAACTCATCATTAAGAAATGCACTGAAAAGAAAAGCTACTATTTCGTTATATTATTTGGGTTAAAAAATGTAAAGAAGAAGAACAAGCAACATCAGTATTTCTCACTCTTTTTAATATATAGGTTTGGTCTTAATCATTATGCCGGGGTTGGAAAATTACAATCACAAGGCCAATACAAGGGAGATGATAACAAGACAGAGACTCTTCTTAGCCATTCAGACAAGATCAATAGTGTTTTAGTGGAGTTTCAGTGAAGAAACAACTTGTCATGCCAGCACCTAGGCAATATGTGTCAACAGAAAGAAACCACTGCTTAGAGCTGGCAGCCCAGGAGATGACAGTTGTAGATGTGACTGCTTATTGCTGTTGTTTTCAGGTCATTGGTGCACACTGTAAGCTCTGATTAAGAGAGTAACATGCAGTGGTGGAAAAGCAATGTTTTATTCTCCAAGTTACAGGTCCTTTGGGTTTGCTTGTGACCAGAGCAAGGTGTGGCATGCATAATGCTGCTGGACTCTCTGGGCAATGAAACGCATATTCAGTTGCTGTCTTTCACATGATACTGAATAGCCAGATGATGCCTGCTATTACATAAGCGAGTAAATGAAATTACTGCCTGATAGTAACAGCATAGAGTACAAATGAAAAACACGGATTCTTTTTGCTGACTGCCCAGGATCAACTGCAGTGTCATCACTTCCTAGAATGTGGCCAATAAGCAAGCCTTTATGCATCAATTAATTTTTTTGCCTAAAGGGATAATAGCAGTGCATGTACAGTAGTGTTGCAGTAAGGCTCAAAAAAATTAATATTTCTCAATAGAACATTTTGTGACTTGCAAAACACACATAAGTTACAATGCACCCATTTAAAGTGTATAGTTAAATGGATTTTAATATACTCACCGAATTGTGCATCTTCACACAATCAATTTTGGAACATTTCCATTTTTCTCTAAGAAATCCTGTGGCCCCCTTAGCCATGACTTCAGCCTCTCCTTCCCCCAACCCCAGGTGCCACTAATGTACTTTCTATCTCCAGAGATTGTCTATTCTAGATACTTGATATAAGGATTCATGATTGGAATCATAAAATATGTGATTTTCTGTAACTGGATTCTCTCACATAGCATGAAGTTTTCAGGGTTCATGTTAATAGCATATGTGGCATGTAATGAAAACATATTTTTATTGCTGAAAAAATACTGTATTTTACAAACATACCACATTGTGTTTATCCATCCATCACTTGAAGATAACCAGATTGCTTTCAAAAGTTTTTGGCTGTTATAAACAGTGCTGTGTAAACCTTCATATTGCTTTGTGTGGACACTATATATGTTATGGGTAGAAAGAGAGGGAACAATTAATTAGCTCTAAATTTTATTCTAACATGCATTATTCTGATTAACTCAATTCTTATTCACCTGAAACTTTCCTTGGGTTACATGTTTCACTTAATTTTCAGTCAGTTTGCAATATGGAGCTCCAACCCCATGTTCCCTTTAAAGCCACTCTATCATCTCTATTGAAATTGTTAAATTACTTCTTTCTTCAGCACCTAATGAAACTTACTTTGCCTCTTGCTGGTATTGATTATATTCTGCTTAAGTGTACAGGTACCTGCCAATTCCATCTCCTACCCAAACACTTAAAAAGAGAAAAACCTCTTGTTTTTGGACTAAAATAAAAACACACTTTTCAGCTAAAAAATTCATCTCTTTAATATGTATTACATATAATATATGCATGTGCTATATTCAAGATATGCTATATTATGTTTATGGTATATCATATCCCAACATTTAAGATATGCTTAATACATGCCGAAATACAAACTTTAGATGACATAGGACATTTTTTAAAAGTCCTTCACAAATAATACTTGCAAGAAGGCATGGGATCCTTATTTATAGTGGAACTATTGATAGATCCTCTAATGAAATATTTTTAGTTGTCATATTCAGAGGCAAGTAAGTGACAATAAGTGACACCATCTACCCTCTCCTCACTGTTCTGGATGTCATTTGTGTTAGTGTGTGTAACTTTTAAATGCACTATGACTAGCACTGTATACAGTAGTAAGCTCTAGTACTTTGTTTTGAGATAAAGATGAGAGAAAAATGCTTTGATTCTATATTCTAGATTATAAGCTTGTTCAAAGTAGGAACTAGTTACGAATATAATCAGTATTCCCACAATACCTGCTATTTATAGAACATTACATTAAATAAACCACTCTTTGAGCACCACCACTCTTTGGAGTTCATGAAGGATATATTTGCAAGGCTAACTGACCTGTGTGGGTGTGCACCTACCACAGTGTCCTTGTTAATACCTGTATTTGTTTCCTAGAACTGCCATATCACAAACAACAGGCTAGGTAGCTTGAACAACAGGAATTTAGTTTCTCATAGTTTCTGAGGCTAGAAGTCTGAGACTTTTGGCAGGGTTGGTTCCTTCTGAAGCCTATGAGTGAAGGATCTGTTCTAAGCCTCTTTCCTTGACTTGTAGATAAATGGCTGTCTTCTCCTTGTAGTCTCATCATTTTCCCCTCTACGTGGGTCTGTGTCAAAATTTCCTCTTCTTAAAAGGACACCAATCATACTGAAGTCAGGCCCACCATAATGACCTCATTTCAACTTTTGCCTCTTCCAAGACCCTATCTCCAAACATGGTTACTTTCTGAGATGTTAGTGGTTAGGACTTTAACACATATGGATGGTGAGGGGACACCATTCAGCCCATAACATTACCTCAGTGTGCTGAATGCATAGGAGGACTGGATGCAATAAACATTTTCCGAACTCTTTAGTAAATTGGAGTCAATTTAAAATAAAAGCATGCCTGTGATGACATTCTCTAGCAATGTGACTTGAAGTTAAACACTTTCCCACATCTTTCTCTCAGCACAAGGTGCCAATATTAATTATAAAACTACATATTTGCAGTGATCTTTTCATATTTTGAGAGTTCTTCCCATATGTGCATGTGAAGTAAGTGTGGTTCTATAAGACAGTATTTGTTAACTTCCTACAGATGTGAAAACTGGCTCTGAAGTGTCAGTTGACTTGCCTAAGGTAGGTCAGTGATTTCCTTAGTTCTCTGATTAGTTTATAATGATTACCATATACAATATGATCAGTTTGCTCGTCAGCAGCTACATGAAAAAAAATTCAGTATCTTTTCCTTAAGCTATTCTGAAATAGGGTTATTATGCTTTTTGCTACTACCAGAAACAGTTGTTTTAGAAGGTACTTCAAATGAAATATGAATTTGTAATATTAGGATATAATACACTGATCATCTTCTGTAGTTGCCTGGGGCAGTGAATAGGCAGAATAATGTGGTAGGTAGAATAATTCATCCCAAAGATGTCCCCATCCTAGTCCTTGGAAATCGTGACTATGCTGGGTTATATGGCAAAGAAGAATTAAGGTTCTAGATGGAATTAAGGTTGGTACTCATCTGACCTGGAGATAAGGAAATGATCCTAGGTTATCTGGGGGCTCAGTTATAATCACAAAGATCTTTAAAAGTGTAAGAGGAAGGCAGAAGTCAGGGTGATGTGATGTGAGAAGAACCCAACCCACTGTTGCTGGCTTAGAATATTCAGGAAAAGAGCCCTAATCTAAGGAGTACAGGTGGTGTCTACAAACTGGAAAATATAAGGAAAATGATTCTCCTTTAGCTGCTAGTTGAGAACATAGCCCTGCTGACACCTTATTTTAGCCCAGTGAGAGCCATTTAGACATCTACTCCTTGGAACTGTAAGCTAATAAATTTCTATTATTTAAGCCACTAAATTTGCTATAAATTGTTACACCAGCAATAAAAACTAGTACAGTGAATTAAATAATTCTGTTTTTTCATCTGTGGCTTCTGTTAATTTAATCAGCAAAGACTTTACAAAGGTCTGTTGTATGTAGACTGCTAGCAGGTGGTGAAGTAGAGTTCTTCTGAGTTAACTTCCTGAGTTAGAGTCCTTCCTACTCAGGCATCTCAGAGCCAGGCATCAGTTTTCCATTATATGTTATGTACATCGCTCTGTTATTCTATATAAAAGGTTAACTCTCTGGAGTCCAATATCAGTTTTCACTGATCCTGTTCCACATCATGTAGGTAACCATGTCAGGATCTTATTTGAGCCGAATGGGAGAGAATGGTCCTTCAAAACAACAGCAACATAGGAGGAGAGGTAGCCAGTATTTCCTGAGCACTTACTCTCAAAGGAGAACTCTCAAAATATGCCAGGAATTGTGATGAGTCCTTTACATGTTATCATCATATTTAATCTTTGCAACAACCTGATGAAGTAGGTTGTACTACTATATCGTTTTTACACTTAAGAAAGCCAGAGAACAGAGAGTTTAAGATACACCTCCAATGCCATCAGAATAACAGGAGGTAGAGCCAGCCTCCAATATAGGCTATTTCATTCAAGAGCCTTTACTTAATCACTGTGCTCCTTGCCTCACAAGGGTAAACACAGCTGAGAAAAAATGCTATGTAATGACAACAGTGCTAGATATGCAGTGGAAGAAAGAGCATACCTGAGTATATTACATAAATGTATTTGTTACATTTGAAGAAAAATCCAACCTGTAGTATCAGCGTTAGTCTACATAATTGTTCAAATCATTAAAGAAATTCTTTAATTTTGTTTAACAGTTTACTTAGGGGTTGTCAGGGAGGAGTGGATTAATACATCCCTTTGTTCACTGTTGCAACTCTGTGAAAGACCTTGCTGTTGTATTTCATTTGTCCTAGCTCATTTAAATCAAAAGCACCTTTTGGTAAAAATTAGTCTTCCTTTTTTGGAATTTCAAGACAGGTTTATCTAGATAGGGGCCTCTCCACAGAACACAGAAGTTATGCAGTAGTTATTAAAACAGGCTCTTTGCCAAATGACTTAACATCAGACCACACTAGGAGCTGGGCTCACCAGCCACCCCCCCTTCCCCATCCTTCCTCCAAAGCAGGTGGCAAGCCAGGCAGACAGCAACAGGTTCCTACATGAGGCGCAGCTGCCTCGGGCCCAGTGGATGGGCTGGAGCTGTGCCTTGCAGGACATCTGTAGCAGTGGAGACTCTCATGGCCGTAGGCAGCCACGGTTCTCTGGCCAGCATAGTGCCCAAGGGAAAAAGTGCAGCTGGAGGCTAGTCTGCTAGGTGGGTCCTCAAAAGCCACACAGATCCCACTTTCTGGTCCCAGAGAGGAAATTCAGGGCCGCTGGCCCTTCTATCAAGGCAGGGAGGCCTCCCAGGTAGAGCAGGAGCAGGCATGCTCTGGGAAGGACCCTCAGAACAAGGCCACACTGGTGTTGCCATGCCAGCAGAGGCTTATGTGGGAAGCAGGGGCCAAAGGCATCTAGAGTTTGTTTTCAGGAGGAGGCAGTCTGCAACATGGCAGTGAGGCCTAAAGGCCCAGTACCTCCCGGGTGTCACTGTGTGCTGATTCCAGACTGGCCTTGAGGCTGTAGGGCTTGTAGTGTCCTGCTGGAGGCCAGGCACAGGGCCGTGGCTCAGACCACAGTGGGGCTGGGAGTCCCTGGGCTGGCCGGCCCCTTCTCTGGTGCCCTGTTATGGTGGCCAGGGAAAGGCCACTTGCTGAGACACAGGCCCCAGGTGCTGCTGAGTTGGTCATGGTGCCTGCAGCCAGTGAAAACAGGTTCAAGATCATGCCGGAGTCCAGCTATTCATAGCCAAGCTATGAGTCAACAAGCACCCCCGCTCTCTTCAAACACTCCCAGGCACCTCTGTGGAACTTGCTGGATGAGCCCTGCCCTCAAGCAGGAGGCCAACCTCTGCAAATACCTTAGAATCTGTGGAACCCAGTGAGGTACCCTGCTCAGCCCCTCAACTGTGGCCCAGCAGCAGATTTTCTGTTTCCCCTGGGACTGAGCCCAAGTGCACCTGCCCGGCCCTGTAAGCAGGGAGCACCCTGCTCGCTGGTGTGTTAACAATGTACAGATAAAACCCAAAGGCGTACAGAGAACCCAGAGCTGTCTCCAACCCCTGGGCCTTCCCAGTGCTTGAGAGATGGGCCCTTCAATATCTGCATGACTCATGGAGTTTATGTTTTCAATTGGCCCAAAAATACACCTTTGAGGGCCTCAAATTATCTTTTCAAAAGTTTTGCTAGACACATGCACGTGACCATCCCACCCCGGGTCCTTCCACCCCCTTGGCACCTCCCAGGAGCCCCCAAGTGGGGAGGAGTCTGCTGCTCGGCTCCGGGCTCTGCTTCTCCAGGGACTGCAGCACTGCCATGAATAAGGTGGTGGGTCAGCGCAGGGCCTCTGCAGGCTGCCTCACATGACGGCACAGCACGATTTTTGTTTCTATAAGCACGAAAGTCTTACAGAAGACTTTCGACTGTGTCCCCAGCATTTCCGGTTTGGAAACCAGGTCGTCCAGCTTCTCACCCCACTCCAGCAAAGACTCCATAGTGTTGTGCAGGATGATCTTGGTCTCATCAAGTTCAGCCTGCACCTTACTCATGGGGTCAGTTTCTCGGGGATTCTGGTACACACTGAGGTGCCCATCCAGGGCTGTGTACTGGATGGTAGCAGGGCATCCAACTGGCCACTCTATCCTGCCGACCTGCTTAGAGAACTTGTCTAGTACCTTCTCCAGCAAGGTGAAAGCCACCCGGAACGGGTATTCACTGTCAGCGATGACCACTCCTGCAAGACCGTCATTCAACACACAGACATGGCACAGGTATTCTTGTTCTTTGACAGAAGCTCTGCTGCCCTTCGCCGAGCGCTCCACAATCAATTGACTTGTGAAAGTCATGAATTCCTGAACACTGGACCTCTGGAAGAAGCCGAAGGAGGACACGTCATACGCGGCTTTGATCAGCCCTACCTTGGGCTCGCCTTTGTAGAGGACGCTGCTATACAGCTTCAGGGCGCTGCCCCGGGCCACCTGCCGCAGGTCTGTCTCGCAGGGAGCAGCGCGAACACTGCCTGTCCAGACCGAAGCCAGCTGCTCAATCATTTTTGAATGACTGAAAGCACACAATTGATATTATAAAAACTTGAAGCAAATTTTTCACATAGCGCGCATCAAAGTTAGTTCAATTCCAGGTATCTCTGCCTCCAAAAGTGGTAAAGGTCATGTTGTTTTCTTTATTACCCTGCCTACCAAGAGATTCTGCCCAGTAGGTTTCTGCTATGCCAGTTCATCCATGTACCCTATTATTGGCTTGATGGAGTAGTGAAAATTTGGTATATTAATGGATGGGTTAGAAGAATTAAAACGTGAGATACCTTATAATCATTCAGGAATGGTATTTACGTAATTATACATTTATGTATACTTGTGTAATTATGCACTATATATATTTTACATTATACATTTTATTTATAAATACATTTAAAAATTCAAATAAACTGGAAACCATGATTACCTTTTAAATGTCAAAAATCTTGAATAAAGAGGTGCAATGTGCCCTGAGGTAAAGCTAAATGTGGTCTTTTGCTGTACCACCCATTCACTTGCATCTTTGAAGTTGAATCCCAAATGTCACTTGCCTGTTAAAGATTGCTCTATTGACTGCCCTGGGTTGAGTTGAGCTGTCATTCCTCTGTTCTTCTTCTGACCTCATAGTCTCCTGATTATATAGTACCTATCAAAATGAATGAATTTTTCCTGCTAAATGTGAAACAATTCAGGGAAAGAAAGGAGCCTTATTAATCCCTGTATTCTATGTGCTTAAGTACGGTACTCGGTAATGTATGTTGAAGTATATTCAAGTATATCCACATCTGAATATTTCCTCTCCTTATCATGGATTACACTGTTGTTCTAAATTCTACCAATTTCTCCTGAGATCCTGATGCATTAATCTTGCACCTTATTTTTATCTTCAATATTATTTTATCATCTTGAAGTTTTTCACTACAGCATCTATGTGTTCAGGTTTTGTAGGTGGTTGAGGGTCTTTGAAAGTTGTTGGAGATAATTGTAGGTTGTTGGGGGTATACTTTGGAAAATAATCTGAGGCTGTAGACTGTGGATTGAAGGCAGAAGTGAAACAAACATGCTGCAGGAGGTGAAATATAGCAGAAAACAAAAGAAAATAGGGTGCTATTGCTACAGCTAAAGTGAGCGATGATAAATCACCAATAGGAAGTGGTTTCACGGAAGTGGGTGAATAATTGCATGGAACAAGAGTGTGGTACGTGAGGAAAAGAAAAATCTAGGATGGCTTCTGCTCCCTCAGACAAATTAAAAAAGTAGGCTCTTTATAATGAGATGTTTTTATTATTAAAAATTTCCTGCAACTGTTTATCCTTTGCCAGTCTTAAAGAACATTTGATGTTTCTGAAGGCATTCTCTTTCATTCCTAAAGGTTCCAGATATATTTTCCTTGCTACCATCTATCATCAAGTGAGAGATGAAGTGTTACAAAGGTCAGCTTTTTAATTGCCTATATCTAGGGATATGTAATTAGGATTTAAAAATAGTTAAATTCTGGTATAGTAGTGAACTGATAGTAAAAAGCTCTTTTATGAGTGAACTTACTGTGCTCATTTGAGCTAGCACTCAATTTGTATTTCTGTGAAAGTGGCTTGATTGCAGTTTTATAAAATGGTTGTGCATACCAAGTCACATAATGTCTGTAATAGTTTTGATTTTGGGAGACATAGAACATGGCACATTTAAGGAATGACATTATTTCAACCAGATATTGTCCAGCATGACACTATCTGATAAGGTCAGATGGAGTTAATCTCTTCCAGAAAAGATAATTTTTATATTCTTTTGGGTAAATGGAAGTCTCTCATATATAAAGAGCCCAAATAAGATCATGTATCACAATTTATAATTTTATAATATATTCTTTAGTTTACATTTATGCCTTACAAGGTGGATAAATCACTTTGTTCTAATGACCACATCAGTTCATTCCACTCTATTAAAGCATTCTAGCTTAAGGATTCTAATTCCAGACACTAGTTTTAAAATGTCAATCTCAAGTGGATTAATTTTCATCATTACTCTCTTTTTCAATAGGAGTGCATCGCACATAAATATGAAAGTATGAACAACTACTATAAAGGTTTATAGCAAGCCATTTATCTCATGGTGAAATACTTTTACACAATTTTAAAACTTCTGTTCCCATGCATTCTAAATATAGACATAAGGATTTGTAGAGCAGAAAGATCCATTTTGCAAAATGACAGACACAAAATTTCATTTAACATTTTCAGACTCAGGTCCCTATCAATAAAATATGGTGATTAGAAAAAAAATGACCACATTTGGACTGGTGCAACTTGACAAACAAATGGAATAACTAGGCCTTACTTTTTCTTCCAGAGTGATGAATGTTTCATCACGTTACAAGTGTAGATTGGTGTCATAACAGATCAAAAAACATCTTTGTAGAATGGGTGCTCTTCCCCACCCCCAAGCCCAAGAAGGGATGCAATACAGATGAAGAGAACAGAATTGTGGAATGTTTGAGGGTTTCCATAAGCTCTTATGGAAGTTTTCCTCCTCCAAGCAAAAATTTCCTGTGTCCCAAATAGGGTACCACAGAAGAGTGGGGGCAGGATGGGAGTCACCCCACAAGACCAGTAGTGAGTGGACGTGCTTCAGAGCTCACTTACTGTATCAGTTCTGCAATACTGATTTAGCTCTGAGCAAGAGTTCTTGTTTGCTACTGTGTTTTTATGATTGTACAGTCATGCTACTGCAATGTGTTACTGTCTGAACAGACTTTTCTTCTGCTTTGTCTTACTCAATGATTAATGACTTTACTTAGTTTTTAAAAACAGACCCTTTATTGTGTTAGATAGTCCTTTTTCCTTTTTCTCTTAGAGGACAGATTTCCTTTCTGGATTCCATGATGCTCTAGTTCTTCATGGTTATGTGACCTTATTATTGGTATCTAAAACTTAACCCCATTAATTTTAGTACTCCCATTTCAACATGAGTGTAAAGTTTGTCTCCATTTCACCCCAAGCATTACCTAGACATCCTGAAGTGTCCTGAGCTCAGTGTGGCTCCCCAGACTCTTGTCTTCCTGAGGATTTATTTTATGCATTATATGGTATAATCATTCTTAATTGATTTGATTTGTAATATCTCACCAGGTTGAATTGATCAGTTATTCATATACAAATTATTATTTATCTTTCCATTATTTTGCTTTACTTTTTCCTAAGTTGATTAGATATTTATTCCTGGAAGTTTGTCTCCACTATGTTTTTTATCATTCAGGTGAATGATTTTATATATACTGGATAATAAGCCATTGGAAAGGATACTGGATAAACTATTGGAAAAATATATCTGTTTTAAATGCATTACCTTATATGCTGATAAGTTTGCAAAGCAAGCCATGGACTTCTCTTTGTTCCTTCTCTATACTTCTTTACTTTAATACTTCTTTAATTTATATGCTTCCAGAGAAAAAGTTTGCAATTGCAATTTAAATCTTAGAATAAAATCAAGTGATTACATGTGAAAAATATCATTTGCTGTATTGAACTCTGAAGATTTAGAGAGTAACATTTTTAATGAGAAAGTTTAATTAACATTTACAGTATCTAATTCCCATAAACAAAGAGAATTATGTAATAGAACCCTCAAGCAAGAATTAAAATGCAGCGTCTAAAGGATTTGCTCTAAAAGCTGATGAGTCAGAAGGCGTTTCAGTCTCTCAGTTGCTCTGAGGCCAAATGGTTCTTGAACTATTTTCAGAGAGGCTGCTTTATTAATTGAATTTTAAGTGTGCTTTCCTTCAATGGTCTCTGCTTCACCCAGCCTCTTAGATCAGGAGCTCAGCAGACTGTGCAGCTTTCGTTTGTTTGTTTTGTTTTCATTTTTTTAATTGTAATCTAATCCCAAAGCTTCAAGGAACATAACCCCGCTGGCCCAGTGTGTATTATCTTATCTCCCCTTTCGTAGAACTGTGCCGGGGAAATGGAATCATTCACTTTGCCTCTTAGGTAGCATAAGCTGTTGCGAAAGGATCTCTACAAAGGGGATAGATGTAGGCAAATTACTCAAAAATAGCTTTGTCTAGGGGGAAAATGGGTGAGACTGGAAGGACAAATTACTGATATCCATAAAACAAGTATTAATAATCATAATTTATGAAGGATAATTCCCTTTAATTTTCTCTTAACTAAGTTTCATTTTATTAACATTTTTTTTGCTGTGATCCTAAAATTTTAATCTGACTCCCGGTTGTAATTTTCCCCTTGTCTATTGAACCATTCAGATACTCTTAGTTACTCCAAATTAACTCTTAATAGTTCCTTAAACTCTAGTTTAGAATCAGTTTTCTTACTTTTTCAACTTCCAGTTATTTAGGACTCTCCTTTTCTCACTCTTCTCATATCCAGATCTTACTACCAGCCCGCTCTGTCCACTAATCAGTGTATAATTCATATAACTCAGGTAAAAAATACCATTCCCACTCTTACTGAAAAGTTATAGATCTCATGAGCAAAAAAGATTAATCATGAAAATTCTTGTAAATTCTACTTATGGAAAAAGAGAGTAGATGTACTTTTCCTTATTACTCTCAACAGTGGAATAAAAAGGACAGAAAAAAAGCATTAGTGATACTGAAGAGAGAAAAATATGATTACCCAATCTTAACAATAGAGATAAATAGAAAAATTGAGAAGGATTTAGAGATACATTGAATTACACTATAACAAGGATTTAGCATTCATGTCATTGGAGCCTCAGAGAGGTAAAACCTAAAAAGATACTCAAATAATAGTAAAAGTTCCCCAAATTTAGCAAACAGATAAAGCTATAGAGAAAGGAATCTGAATTAACTCCAAAAATGATATTCAAGCCAAGACACATCATAAATCTGTGAAAATTAGAGACAAAGAAAAATATCTTGGAAGCAGCCAGAAAGAACCAACACACTACCTGTTGGAGAACAACAATTCAAATGACAGATATATCAATGGGAGAAGTTTGGAAGAAAATGACGTATTTCCCAAGTGCTGAGAGAACTGCCAGCCCAGAATTCTATTCTGAGCAAAACTATTCCTGAGTAATAATGGGAAATTAAGACATTTTCAGATGAATGAAAATTGAAAGAACTTGTTGCTACCAGGCCTATCCTAAAAAAGTAGCTAAAGAATATTCTCTGTAACGAAAGAATCTTGAAGATCAGGAAGAAAACATAATGAAAAAGCAAAATTCTGGATAAATAAAGTAATACTCTTGAGTTTTCTGGATTTTGCTTGATGATCAAACCAAATTTCAACAATTATAATAAAATTATATCATTGACATAGTTCTCCATATATAAAGAGGAAATATTTATAAAAATTATATTACAAAAAAGGGTTAAAGGGACATACTTCCCTTGAACTGGTAAAAATCTTAGCATCAATAGAATGTTGTAGGTTATATATGTATAATAAAAAACTAGAGCCAACCACTCTAAAAAATGCTATTCATAGAAAACTCTCAAAATATTACAGGTAAATCAATATAGAACTGTAAAAAAGCTCAACTGTTCAAAAGAAATGTGGGAAGCAGGAGAGAAATGGAAAAGATCACAAACAAAAAAAAAGAAATCTAAACAACAGACTTCCTGCCATACTAATTACATTTATATGTAAATGGCCAAAATACACCATTAGAAGATTGTCAGACCCAAAACAAAAGAATACCCAAATATAAATTTGTATACAAGAACCTCAATTCAAATATGATGATATACATAAGTTTTAAGTAAAAGAGAAAAAAGGAAAAATGATATACCATGTAGGCAGTCAAGGAAAGCAAGAATCACTGTATTAGTACCAGAAAAAATAGACTTTTTAGAATAAAGAAAGGTATAAAAAGAAATGTCGAGGCCCAAGTGTTTTCACTAGACAATTCTACCATATAGTTAACAAAGCATTACCACCAAATCTTCACAATCTTTCCAGGAAGATAAAACAGAAGGAAACACACCCCATATCATTTACCTGATGCCCAAACTAGATAAAGTAGGATGAAAAAACATACCATTATATTTCAAGAATATAAATATAAAAATATTGTTGAAATACTGGCCAACAGAATTTATCAATGTATAGAAATAATTATGTGTCATGACCAAGTGGGGCTTATTCTAGAGATGCAAAGCATTATTCAGTATTTGAAAATCAGTCAGTGTAATTCACCATATCAACAAGGTAATAAAATAAAATCATATCAATTGATGCAGAAAAATCATTTGACAAGTTTCAGCACCCATTCATGATCACAACAGCAAAACAAAAACTCTTAGTTTGAAAAGGAACATTTATTTATAAAGCCTTGTAGGTAATGCTATAAAAAATGCTTAGCCAACTTTGTTTCTCTAAGATTAGTAATAAGGCAAAGATGTTTTCTCTGATCACTGGTATTCAACATAGAATTGGAAGTTCTAATAACTGCAAGCAAAAATGAAGAAATGAAACAAATTCAAAAGGAAGAAATAAATGAATTCTCATTTGCAGATGGTATAGTAGTCCATGTTGAAAATTGTAGGGAACCTGTAAGGAAAAATAAAGGTCCCAGAATTAATAAATGATTTCAACAGGATCACAAAACACAAGGTCAATGCATAAATTCAATTTAATTTCTATATACTAGCAATGAATATGCAGAAATAAAAATTGAAAATATGATAACATTTACAAACACTTAAAATGAAATACATGTAAATCTAACAAAACAAGTATAAAACTTGTATGTTGAAATTTACAAAATGTTGATGAAACAAAAAAGATGTAAATAAATTAATAGATATCCTATTTTCATAGAATGGAAGATTCAAAACAAAAGATGCCAATTATACCCAAATTAACTTACAGATTTATGTAATTCCCAAAGATTAATTTATTAATAAACTTAATAATTAACCAAATATTAATAAATAAATGACCAAGATCTTTGCTAATAAAAAGTAATAACTGAAGGACAGAAATGAAGATCCTTCATATTGAAGTTTCTGATAGCTGATAAAGAATAGTAATTACCTATAGAAATATATATAATATTTATATGCATATACATGCATGAATTTTTCTCAACATAAGAAGATGCATATTAGCCATCAAAAAAATTTCTTTTCTTCTCTCTAGGAAAATTAACAAGCAACAATTGGAATGAAAGTATATTATTTCTAGTTAAATGAATAAACACAAGAAAAGTACTTAAAAAAAAAGGATGGTTTTGATATATGTCTTACACAATTAATTGACAATATCTTTCAAGAGTTCAAGTCTCAAGATATATCTTTCCAAGTTGTTTTTTCCTAAAGTAAACAGTTACATAATACCAGGTTTATCAGAAACTGTGAAATATATCACTCCTACTACTCTTCTAGAGAGATTAGATAAAAATAAAATAACAGTACAGGGAGGTTCCTTTCCTCCACATCCTCACCAACACTTACTATTTCCTGTCTTTTGGACAGTAACCATTCTAACTGGTGTTAGGTGATACCTCATTGTGGTTTTGATTTGTGTTTCCCTGATGATTAGCGATGTGGGGCATCTTTTCATGTGCCTGTTGGCCATCTGTATTTCCTCCTTGGAAAAATGTCTATTCAGGTCCTCTGCCCATTTTATAATCAGGTTATTTGTTTTTTTAGTGGTGAGTCATATGAGTTCTTTACATATTTTGGATGTTAACCCCTTAATTGGATTAATCATTTACAAATATATTCTCCCATACTGTAGGTCATTTTTTTTTATGGTGTCCTTTACTGTATGGAAGCTTTTTAATTTGATGTAGTCCCATTTGTTCATCTTTGATTTTTTTTCCCTTGCCTGAGAAGATGTGTCCAGGAAAAAATTGCTCATGTTTATGTTCAAGAAATTTTCTTGTGTTTTCTTTAAGAGTTTTATGGTTTCATGTCTTAAATTTAGGTCTTTAATCCATTTTGAGTTTACTTTCGTGTATGAAGTTTGACAATAATCCAGTTCATTCTCTGTTAGTGGGAATTAAATTGGTGTAGCTATTATGAAAAGCAATATGCAGGTTCCTCAAAATCTAAAAATAGAAATACCATTCAACCCAGTAATTCCACTTATAAGAATGTACCTGAAAAAAATAAAATCCCGAATTTGAAAAGATATGTTCTCCTTTGTTTATTGCTGATAAACACATTATATTGCAAATAATATAATTTAAATAACATTATTCACAATAGCCAAGATTTGGAAGCAACTAAAGTGTCCATCAGTAGATGAATGAAGAAGAGGTGGTACATATACTCAATGGAATATAATTCAGCCATAAAAAAAAACAAACCTGGCATTTGTGATGACATGCAGGGACTTAGACGGTATTATGCTCAGTGAAATCAGCCAGGTGGAGAAAGACAAATACTATATGATTTCACTTACTAGTGGAATATTAAAACAAAACAAAACAAAACAAAATGAACAGAATAGCAGTAGACTCATAGACACTGAGGAGTGACGTTTTGTTACCATGGGGGAGCAGTTGGGGTGAGTGGGTGGGTAGGGAGGCTGAGAAGGCAAGGGGGCACATAAATTCTCAATCATAGTATGTTGGTTTTAGGGATGGTAGTATAATGTGGAAAACATAGCCAATGATTCTGTAACATCTTTCTTTATTGACAGATAGTAATTGCACTGGTGTGGATGAGGATTTAATAATATGAGTAACTGTTGAACCACTGTGTTGCTTCTTTGAAACCAATATAAGATTGTATATCAACTATACTTAAATAACAAAAAAATTAAACAAACCAAAGAATCCACAAATGTGAAGCTTTTGCACGAAATTACTAACATAATACGTTTAAGATAAAGATAGACTTAAATTTAAATAATGATACTGATTTGTGAGATTTTGATTTTAAAAATTGGTATAGTTATCACAAAGGTATAATAAAATGTTTAATTAAAAAATATAACTATACTTTCACAATAGTAGACTAAAGCCAAAAATCCTAGCATAAACAGATCATCAAAAATAATGCTGAGAGTGGGCATAAAATATGGACATAGAGGGTTATTATGCTAAGTGAAATAAGCCAGGTGGAGAAAGCATCCAATAATTTCTCACAGATACATAGTAAGAATGAATCGTCCCAAATGAAAATTTGATAAGCATGATGTCAGAAGATCAACGTATTGGAAACGTATGGCCCCTCAGTAGTTTGCCAGGTGATAGAGTCATCCAGGTCAAGGCCCAGTTAACAGAAGTAGTATGTAAAATACTACTATATGATGGACTTCATATACACAGACCTATGACCTTGGATGGTTGCAGTGTCATCCAGAAGTTTTTTTGGAGTTTAAAAAAAAAGAAGCAGCAAGGTAGAGTTGAGCAAGTGGCTCTATCAGTTCATCTCAAAAAATATTTCTGAGTATTTTCACCAACTGGTGTTGTAAATATCAGCGTATCTCAGCTCTTTGGTAAGGAATACAACAGCTCAGAGAAGAGCATGCCATAGAACGTAGTCCTAGTAGTCTACAGACAATAATGGTGGACTACTAAATAGTTAGTCAGCCAACATGGGATTTGGAATGACTCCAAGGTTGAGGCAATTTTTAAACAGTGGACCACAAGTCCACAGAAAATTTGTTGCTTTCCTCTTTGCTTCTATCAAATAATTTTAAACATGATAGCACTTCCTAAAACAGGATGCTTTGTGTGTCCTAATTCAAGCCTGTCTATGAAAGGCTGATGAGTTGTCCCTGGCATAGGAAATTTCTTTGGAGTCACGAATAGTATTGTCCAGAGCAGTGATTTTTTTCTGGTATCTCAGTTCCCTTAGCTGAGCTGGAATACCTGAAAATGGTGGGTGAAGTTAGGCCTTTGGAAGCTTTGATGTCATGGTGCCATGGAACACATCTCCAGTTCTAACACAGTGACCACCCAGCACATCTCCAGTTCTTCCATAGTGACCACCAGACTACAGGAGAAAATGTTTCCTTGGCATTATGTAGCTAAGAGACTAATACTGAAGACCGAAAGGCTCACTGCTGCAAATCCTGAAGGAAAGAAAATACTATATTTATACCACCCAGGTCTTGACTGGGCCAAGAGAAAAAAATGAATCCAGTGCAGCATGTGAATGACTTTGACCTCCATGTAAGGACATACACAGCAGCCATTTCATAAGCTTAATTCTGCAGAAAGATTCCCTAGCACGGGTTCTTAAAACATTTTTTTGTTTTATAGGCCCTTCTAGCAGTCTGGTAAAACCTATGAATCCTTACTCTAAATAATGAAATGCTTCAAATAAACCATGTAAGATTATAAAGGAAAATAACTTATTAAAATATATTTTAAACTCCAAGCTAAGAGTTATAAGCTTGGTAAATCACCGAGGATCCTATAAGAGTCTCAAAAGGGTTCACACATTGTACCTGATTTAGAATACCAGACAAAGACATTTGAAATTTATCTTGTGGGTAAAAATACTTGGACTTAGGAGACAAAAGTGACTGACAAAGAACCTAATTTTAATTTTTTAAAGGGAATTAGAAAATTTAGTTTTAGCATAATAAACTTTAATGACAAATATGTCATTTAAACATTTGTTGTGAGATCTGCAGACTTACAGAAACCTTCATGAGGAATAAATTAACATGTTCACATATTTTGGAGAAAAATTCATATTTACATCAAAACAAGCCATCCATTTTTAATATACAAAATCTCTTTTCCTATACAGTGTTCAATTCCCTTTTATGTGACCTAGGATCATCATAAGGTCATCATGAAATGACAGATATTTTTGTGAAATTTCCTGGAAGTTATAAAACTCAATATTTAAGCAATAAACTAAAAAGCGAATTTTGTCACCAGGATAGATTAAAGTCTTTGACTAAATGAATTTTCTTGCCAAAGAGGCTTACAGTACTTCACAGAATCGATTTTCTTGACAGAATAAAGCATTGCATGTGACAAAATGCAGTTCTTCAGAAAGGACTTAGCTTTTCCCCTAAATCTGTTCCCTCTGTAGAAAGATATTTTGCCAGATAGTAGCAGTTCCAAATCTCAGGTTTTTTGGGGAGAAGTGTGTTCATACTCAGCAGAATAAGTGTTTACAGGTGGTAAAAAGTGAGCAAATAGATTGGGGATGGTGGGAAGGGTATAGATGTTAGGTGCATGTCAGTTTTTACTTGGAGTTAGTGTTTCATGACTCAACTTAGAATACCATTCTGTGAACTGAATTGTTCCCCGTTCATAAAGTTCTGCTTTAGGAATAACATTGTTAGTTGTGTTCAGTTTAATGTAATTAAAGTGAATAAGGCATAGGTCAGAACAGAACTAATCATCAGGAGGAATAAAGGATATTTCTCATTAGAAATTTTATAAATGTGAAGTCATAATTTGATGTCCAACAAATGCTATATCCAGCTGTACTAATCATATACATGTGTTTTGTGAGAGGCTCTATAAAGTAAATCCTCTTCTCAAAGTGGCTTATGACACAAAACATTGAAATTAAAGTCCAGAAACACAAATTCAAACACTATGAGGTGGAGAGAGAAGAAAATGAGAAATGTTCAAACATTGGCCAAGTACATCTATGGTTTTTGTTGAAGTGAAAGATACTAACTTTTGACCATTTAACATCATTATATTGGAGAAATGCATTTGATAATAATGGTGCCTATTATATACGTGTAGCAAGTTTGAAAGATATGAAACATTCTTTGTTAAACAATTTAATACAAGTAGGATTGATATAAAAAAGCTTCTAATGGCAAGAAGCTTTTTACTTCTAAATCCCCTCATGATGAATGGCTACATAATTTGTGGGGCCCAGTGCAAAATGAAAATGTGGGACACCTTGATCAGAAGTTTCGATGGAGTGTAGCAGAGATGGGCCACTACTAACTAGAATGTATTGTATAGACAGTAACTTGAATAAAGAAAACCAGCAGCTTTCTTCTTCACAGAAAGTAGAGCAGGTTTTTTGTTTTTCTGTTTTTTTTAATGTGTGTGTACTGTGAATCATCCTTCATAAATATTTAGCCTTTCTGTATACTACAGGAACAACCACAGATAAGAAAAATATAATTCCGAATATACAGAAGTTGGAAGCATTTTACATTTTCTCTGCAATAGCCACAATCTTTCTTTCAGTAGCTTCTGGGTGATAAAATTCAGTAATTCTATTCCAAAACCCATTCAACTGGGAATCTCTGAAAGTATAAAATTTTAGTATTAGCCCAGGCTTACAAATGTACAATTTTAAATTATTGACTTAGGTATATTGACACATTTTCAAAAGATGTTTGCAAGAAGTGTATAAAATAAACATATATTGTTGGGCATATTTGCTATTCATGATTGTGCTTTGTAAGTCAAATATGTGGGAAGCAGAAGTGATTATCAAAGACTATGTGTGCCTTTATGTCCTTGCATTCAATAGGAGATGATAAATAAGATATTTCCTTAAGCTATCAACTTTTTGTCAAGAGGGGATTTAACCTCTCTTCAGCATTTGCTGTTGTGATTTTATTCTATTACTACTTATTTTCTTTTACCTCCTATGTACAACAGACAGACATAGGATTTCTACATGAAGACATTTGATTTCTTTCAAATCTCAATTTTAGTTTTAGTAGAAGTCCTTATTATTATGGGTGCATCCAATATATAATAACCTACAGAACAAATTCCTGAATTAGTGTAGCTCTAGGGACAATGAACTATCTACAGAAGATTGTATCATCTCTGATAACAAAAATAAGAACTACATAACACAGTACATTTCCCTTATCATCTAGGATTCTAATCTGTCTGGCTTTGAATCTGAAGACCATTTGAAAGATTCTTAGTTGTTTACTGCACTGCATTTGAAATAAAAGATATTCACATGAATATTTACTCAATGAATAAGATAATCATTTAAAACTCTTACAATAGATTCATATAAACACCTTACCTGATTCAAAAGATTGATTCATTGCTATTTCAAGTTTATATTAGTCTGGGGAATATAGGGATTGAACAAATTTCTTAATATATCTCTGTGTTCATTCTTTCATGGGGAATACAGGGACAGTGCTTAGGAAATCTTTGTTCTCCCCAAAGCACCTAGTCATCTGCTGACCTTATAAACACAGTGGCCTCTGCTTCATTTGAGGACACAGCTCATACCAGCTCACTCTCACTCACATACTGTCAGAAGGTTGCTTGAACAAAGCCAGAGGAAAGTGAATGCCCCCTTCCTGCTATCAAATACCTAGTAATCCAGATTCAGTGTTGTCTACAATTTGCCTCCTTTTTCAGATACTAAGATGCTCTCGGTTTTAAGAGTTCCACATATAAAGATTCATTGAATTCTCACATGAACCTGTGATATAGGTACTATTGTCATCCCAGTTTTACAAAGGAAGAAGCCAAAGCTGATGAGCTAAAATAATCTCCAAAGATCATTGAGGGAGTTTCCAGACATAGCTATAGGGTGCATAGTCTTAAGTATTGCACTATGTTATCACACTAAAGTTTCTAATTTTTTCTTAAAATCTGTCACTTTGGAAGTTATTTCTGTTCTTTTGAGAGTCAGCACTCAATTTTTAGATTTAATATATATATGTCTTAGAAATCTAATGTATTTCCTACTTGTAGCCACTCTCCGTTCAAATAATGAAGTTGCTTCCACTCCTGACTGAACAGTCTTTTCTCTTACAATTGTTGTCAACAGCAGTCCATCTACAATGATGAAAATATTCAATGTCTTCACTGGTTGATAGAGTATCCACCAATTAACTCCATGTGCTTACTGACTACTTAAAATATGGGTAAGGTGCTTAGGACATAAATTTTAAATGTAATTTTCTTTGTAATTAAATTGAAATTCCACATGTGTGTAGTGTCTCCCATATTGGACAGCACTGGCCTTTAATTTTACTTTTACCTTCTTTGGAAGTAAAATAAATAAGTAAGTAATTTTACACTCAGTGGTTACATAGATTTCCTAATATATTTGATATTTTTCCCTACGTCCCAGTACTTTCTTGTAGTCCATGCAACATTCTGGTTTTATTTTCTTCTTGATGTTGGAGAGAGAATGGGAAACAAATAAGCAGAACCTTAAGAAAAATGCCTTATGTTATAAAGTTGTTACATGCAAAAGGGAAAAGAAAATGAGAGAGAGATAGGATCAGGTTGTAAAAGTATATACAGTAGTCTGGATAAGCCATGTTACACTTCGAATGACCCCTAAAATCTCAGTGCCAAAATTCTACAGAATTTCTCCCTCAACCCACAATTTGAACAACAGTTGCCATCTTGCTCTGTTCATTTTAATCCTTCAAGGATCCAGCTAAGGAATTTTGTCCTTACTTGGGCTCCCATAATTACCAGCAAGTGAATACAAGAACAAGAGAGAGTGAGGCAAACATCACACCAATTCTCAAAGCATTAGCATGGCGGTAACACATAGCATACATGTTTATATTTTACCAACCCAAGTACATCACATGACTGCACATTAATTCAGAGGGTTAAAGAAGTTCAGAAATCATCCAAGTCTATTTTTATTATTCTTCCAACTTATCCTTTCCTAAAACAAGCAAATAAATAGCCCATCCAGTGTAGACATGATATAGTATTCGTGTCAACTTTCAAGTTAGCTCCTTTTTATCCATAGAACTAAATTCTTAAAAGATAATCAGTCTGCTCTCTAAATACATAATATATAATGGTGATGTAGGCTTAGGTGACTTCAATAAGCACACCCCTACAAAAGGGAGGGAATAGGACACATACACTGGTAGCTACTTCTCAGTAATTGTTGAATTCCAGTGGGCAGTTTATGAGTCTACCCTGCCTTGAGGGTAACAAATTTCCTCGACAGGCCAAATTTATGTTCCTTGAAAGGAATAACTCACTAATTTTTTATCTGATGCTCCTTCTGAGAGTTTTACCTTTTGAAAGTTCCTTGCTTTTTCATTATTTTCCTTGGACATGAAGAACATCTGAAATCACAGGAATACTGAAAAATTAACATTCTTGAGGGATTTAAGTTTCCTCAGCCTAGTTTTTACAACAGAGAGAGTTGGGATCCTAAGAGAAAATTTAAAAATTGAATCGTTATAGACTCTTTTTAGTAATAAATACAGGTAGATAGATGATAGATACACAAAGAGCAAAGAAAGAAATGATGCTTTAGATGATAAGCATGAAAATGGCAGAAAGTATAGATGAAATCATTTATCAATCATTCCCTTATCTCTTCCAATGCCTCGTGCATTAAGACAAGCAAAACAAATATACAAGAGATGAAATTCTAATTAAATTCATGAAGACTTTATCATGAAGGCAGTGAGTGGCCTGTGTTTTGAGGGATGATAGTGTTTTATTAAATAACAAAAATTAAGGAATAGAAAAAGGATCGTTTTTAGTAACTGTAGAATATGTAGTATATGTGATAAGTATAGAAACTGAATTTAGATAGGAGTAATGAGAAACTGAAAAAAATAGAAAAACAATTTTCCATTCAGAAATTGCGTTACAGTAGGCTCTTGAACTAAAGGAGACAACTCTTATCTCATAGGCCATTTAGTAAACCAGGCATTGCCAGTGCTGTAATAGGAAGTCTTATTTCATCTCTGAAGTATTTTGCAAACCTTACTCTCTTCCATGGGATTTAATGCCCATTTAAACTAATCTTTTCCATTGCAATGAATAGTTCACTGACCACACAGAGGATCACTGAGTTATGTACCTTGACAGTTGTGCATTTAATAGCCATGTGTTCTCTCAGATACATGAGAAAGAACACCTTATGTTGAATCCCTGATGATTTTAACAGAAAGCATATTAATTGAATGACTAACATATTATGTGACTTCATTCAATGGCTATAGTAATTATATGGCTTTTAATTTAAAGGACAGGCATTAGTGACTAATCTAATGGGGCAAATGGCCACACACTAATTCTGCATTTGTTTTATAACTAGAGATAGGAGCTGCATTGTCAAGTGTAGAACTCATTTGAATAAAAGTTGCTACATTATTGTAAAAAGAAGGGAAACAACGGAATGTTTTATACATTTTTCTTACACTTTGAAAGAGAATGTTGATGATTTGAGTTAAAATTTTCTCTCTTCTTTGTGTGCTTTTCTAAAAATCATTATAATCTGTTAGGAAAAATCATAACCTGCATTCTTTCTTTTTCATCCTCGGTTTTTCTGACCTAACCAGCAAAATTACTATATAGACTTCTCTCTCCCTGATTCTCTTTTTTCCTTATCACCTAGCAACCCTTGGTGTTCCAAACCCATATTACTTGCCAGAGTCCTTGTGTTTATTGCTTTTCCCTGTATCCTATCTCAGGGAATCTATAGTGGTAGTTTCAAACTTAGTGTGAAATTAAGTCAATGTGCTTCCTCTTTCTGCATCATTTGAACTTTTGTATCATCCTTGAAGGATAGTTTTGTGACTTACAGTAGATCTTCCATTCATTCTCATTAGGAAGTTAGAGGGATTGAGAGAAAGTAGAAGAAACTTTCTAGACCTCCTGAATATATCCCAAGTAATAAACAGCTGTAATAACTTATATTAGGTTTTTCTAAACTGGAATAATTCCACTGTTGAAAGAATGGAAGACTCAGGGAATATATGGAATATTCCACTCCAGATACAGATTATACAAAAAATTACTACCCACATAGAGCCCATACTTTAGAAATGAAGTTATGACCTTAGACAGGAGAAATAAAATAAAGGCTTGCTTCCCTATGAAGTAAACATTTTTTCAGGCACTTTGGATATCAGGAAAAGGGAGCACCTTACCCTCTCACAAGAAAGTAATTAGGGAATGTTTTACGAGTAAGGGGTCATTTGAGCTAATTCTTCAGTGATGAAATTCAGTAGGCTGACAGGCAGAGGGTAGAAGAGATTTCTGTATCTCAGAGTTAATATGTGAAATGTCACAGAAGTAGAAATGATTAAGTTTGCAAATCATGGTTATTCATTGTAGCTAATCATTGTAGCTGGTGCTACATGGAAGGCAAAGTTGCAATAGTTAGTGCATATTAAAAACATGTCTTAGATACTATATCAATGCCATAAATGTCTTATCAGGGAATGCCATTAAAAATACAAAATTGATAAATGCCATAAATGCCATAAAACTGGTCAATTTCTAGGCAGTCTACCCAAGAAAAAAAGAGTGACGTCACACATTTCAGCAATATATAAAAAGAAATACACACTCCAACCAAGTGGGATTAATTCTAGATATGCAAGGCTGGTTCAGTATTGGTATCAATTAATATAATCTACCATATCAATAAGCTAAAGAAGAAAAACTAGTACCATACCAGTTGGTGCAAAAAAAACATGTGACAAAAATGTAGCACCTCTTAATGATAAAAATAATATAAACTAGAAATAGATGGGAGCGTTACCAACTTCATACTACACAATAACCTGCAGCTCACATCATTCTTAATGGTGAAAGACTTGGGCATTTTCCATCTAAGATAGGGAAAAAGACACAGATATTCTCTCCCCTCACTCTTACTTAACATTATACAGGAAGTCCTAACTAGTACAGTCAGGTAAGAAAAACAAAAGCTAAAGACAGTGGGAAGAAAAAACATTTATTAACTGATAACATTATTATCTTATGTAGAAAATCCTGAAGATTATACAGTAAAATTACTGGAAACAATAACTTATCAAGGTCACAGGATAGAACATCAGTGTACAAAAGCCAATTGTTTTCCTGTTTATCAGCAATAAATAATGCTTTGAAATTAAAAACTCAGTGTCATTTACAAAAGCAGCAAAAAAAATGAAATTCTTAGCTATAAATCTAATAAAATATGCCTAGAGTCTATGTGGAAGAAATAGCAAAATACTGATAAAGTTAATCAAAAAGAGATAAGAAAGTGGGGAGATATTCTATGTTCATATATTGCAAGACTCAATATTGTTAAGACATTAATTTTCCTAAATAAATCAATAGAGCCAGTGCAATTCTGGTCAAAATCTCACCAAGCCATTTTGTAGATATCAACAACATATTCTAAAATATATATGGAAAGACAAAACACCTAGATCTAAATAACAGAATACTGACTAGAAGAAAAAAATTGGGAGAGTCACACTGTATAATTTGAAGTCTAACTGTAAAGCTACTGTAATCAAGACACCATTTTGTTGGTTAAAGAATACATGCATGGATGGAACAGAATAGAGAACCCTGAAACAGACCCACACAAATACAGTTAACTGATTTTAGACAAAGGCACATAGGTAATGCAATAAAAACAGTACAGTCTTTTAAAAATATGGTGCTAACATAATGGATCTGTGGCATCTTGCTGCACTGATGGACCGTGACTGACTGCATTGAGGTATGGGTGGGGACTTGATAATATGGGTAAATGTAATAATCACATTGTTTTTTTCATGTGAAACCTTAATAAGAGTGTATATCAATCATACCTTTTAAAAAAAAGTAGAGAAAAAGGTGCTAAAACATTTGGAAATCAAATGCAAAAAAAAAGACCTGTACACCGACCTTATGCCTTTCACAAAAATTAACTGAAAATGAATTATAGATTTAAAGGTAAAATGCAAAACTCATATAAAATTTCCAAGAAGAACTTAGGAGAAAATCTGTATGACTTATATTTGGTCATCAATTTTTAAGTATGACACAAAAGACATGATACCTGAAAAATACTTGATAAATTGAACTTCATTAAAATAAAAATTTCTGCACTACAAAAGAAAAAATAATGAAAAGAGTAGTCATAGACTGGGAGAAAATATTTGCAAAATATATCTGATAAAGGACTTGTGCCCAAACTTTTCTTAAAACTCAGCAATAAGAAACAAACAAAAAAGCAAAACAATTAAAAATGGGCATGTATGTGAACACATGTATCCCTAAAGAAGATAGTAAGATGACAAGCTTAAGAAAAGATTCTCAACATCATTAGCAATTAGGGAGATGCAAATTAAAATAAAAATGAGATACCACTACATAACTATTAGAATGGCTAAAATAAAATAAAATTGTGAAAGAAACTAGAATAATAGCACTCATTCATTTTGGTGGGAGTGTTTGTATGATTTATAAAGGATATACTATATAATTGCATATATATGACATCCTGGAAAGGAAACAGCTAGACAGCTGGCAAAAATGATTGGTCATTATCAGGAGTTTGAGCAGGGTGGGAGCTGAATAGGTAACACATTGGGGCTTATTTTGGGGTAGTGAGACTGTAATAAGCTATATGAAACATGGAACTTCACTGGCTTCCTGGAATTTCTCAGGTTAAATGTTGGCTCATGTTCACATCAAGTTAAGTCAAAATTTTCTGTTTTTCACTATCTAACCTGTTCAAAATCAATCTTTTTCATCTTTGAAATGATAGCCAAACTTAATGTATTAAAATTTTGTATTAAAGTTTTCTTCGGTAGCCAATTGAAATGATGTCCTTAAAAAAAGTCACCTTCTCGTTTTTCCCACTGTTGACCCTTGCCAGAATATACTAGATTTTTAATAGAGATTTTAGTCCTGGTTCATTTTTTTCAGAGTTTCTGTCTGTAAGCAGGTAATTATTCATTGAGTCATTCTTCATTTGAAAGAATGAATGATCTTGTTACTATCTCTGTTTCTCTTACACGTTCATTTCACACACTTTCACTTTCTTTATCTATGAAATGAAAAATGAGGGCTTTGAACTGCATTAACTATATAGGCACTTCTGTATTAAAAGTTTATTGGCTAATTTCATTGAATTTATATATCTATCCTTTTGCATTATGATATTACATACTGAAAATGTATGAAAATAGTTTATAGCTTTATTCTATTAATTTTTTCACTTGAATTATAATTCCTTTAAAAGATTTTCATTTTCTTTTTTATAAGTTTAATACATTAGCAGATACTAAAAATATATTTAATGCCTACTTATATCAGGCCTGTTTCTGAGCATAGGGTTTAGGACAGTGAAGCTTATATTGCAGTACATATTGTATATACATATTTTATGAGTGTTCATTTCCATTTTTTATCTAGAGCTGATCTTCCAATATAGTCCATGAGCTACACGTGTTTGTTTAAATTTAAATTTTAAAATAAGTAGAATTAATTTAAAAGTCAGTTCCTCAGTCTTTCTATCCACATTTTAAGTGATCAGTTGCCATGTGTGGATATTGGCTACCACTTAGCACGGATCCAGAACTTTACCATCATTACAGAAAGTTCTTTCACAGTGTTGATCTAGAGCTTCTTATCTAACAGAGCATAGCATCATTTAAACTTGTATTCTTTCTTGGTATATCAAAATCCCTTCTGGGTTTTCTAATTCTGTGTTTTCTAAAGTCAATGTCTCAGCAACATTACTCTTTTTATCCTATGTGTTTAAACTGAATGAAGTAATCTTCATTCTCAAATGTACATATACTTACATATACATGCTCACTTCATTTTTGTCTTATGGGAGAAACATGTATTAAAGTGAAAAGTAACCCTATTAAATCAATTCTACCCCAAAAGGAATGCAAAAGTAAGAATATTCTTATTTAAAACTGACTCTTTTATACTATGTAAAGAAGTATGGGAAAAAAGAAAAAAAAAGTAAAATCAGTCTCTCTTTTAATTCTGTTCATGACTCTATGGAATATTATCAATATTCTTTCTTTTTCATTTCTTAAACTTATTACTGTTCTTCCTGAACTTAATACCTACAAAAGTGGGATAAATATTACATAGGTTTTATCATTCCTTTAATTCCATTCCATGGAAATCGGTGTAAACTTGCTTCCAGGGGTTTACAGAATGAAGGATACTGCAGAAGGCCAATAGCTCTGGATGAAGGTTTAAGAGTAAAGATCACAAATTTAAAATTATGTTAGGAAGTGTGTGTGTGTGTGTGTGTGTGTGTGCATATTGACTGAATATGTTTACTCCATTTAGGAATAAACTTCAGTATATGCACCATGCAGCTCACAGTGGCAAAGCTAGAGGTTACTTTAAGAAATTTATCTAGTTTAAATTTTTATATTGAAAATACATTAATTATACTCAACAACATCTTCATTTGCCTCCCATGAGTTTCTTAAAGCACAATGAAAATACTATATGATTATATATACATTAGTTATCTTCCATTCAGTCAACTAGCACATATTTGTAGCATATTATGATGTTAATGTAAATTTTGGGGTAAAGAGTGTTAAAAACAAACCAGCCCAGAGCCTGGTTTTTCAACCTCATTATGACCATATGGATCATTTTACTGTGTGATAGTTAATTTTATGTGTCACCTTGACAAGCCTGTGTTGCCGAGTTGTTTGATCAAACACTAGATGTTTCTTTGGAAGTATTTTTTAGATGTGGTTAATATTTAAATAGGTAGACTTTGAGTAAAGAAGATTGCCTTTCATTATGTGGGTAGGTCCCATCCACTCAACTGAAGGCCTTATGATAAGAGGCTGGTGGACCCCAGAAAAGGAGGGAATTCAGCCTCCAGACTGCCTTTGGACGCAGACTGCATATTGACTGCTGGCAGAATTTCTACCCTGCACTGAACATTTCAGACTTGCCAGTCCCCAAAATTTTGGGAGTTAATTCCTTAAATAAATTTCTCTATGTATATAAATACTATATATACATCCTATTGGTTCTGCTTTTCTGGAGAACCCTGTAACATGTTAAGTGACATACTGACAAAGATAGTTCTGCAGGCTGTTTCTGGAGGTGTGACTGTGGTCACATGTAGGTGATGTGCATGACTTACTCTAGAAAAACCATTCACTTTGCTGTCACCTCGGAGGGACAGAGCTCTTCTGTACCCATCATGGCAAGAACGCCAAACACTTTAGCTTGGATATTAAAGATGTAAGATTGAATAATGGAGTGAAAAAAACACAAAAGAATTATTCAGAAAAGTAGAATCCTTTTTATAGCTTTTCTATTCCTCAGATATAGTGGGGAAAACTATATAATTTGGAGTAAAATATATGGTTTGGATATGATTTCTGCCAATCACTAATTGTACAACCTTGAGAAAAACTCCTTATACTCCATTACCTTAACTGTCTTGTCCATAAAACAGTTAAAAACTGTGGGGTCAGAGAGAAAGGCAATTTCCTGTTTTACTTAACCCTCAGACAATTTAAGCATGTTAGTAAGACTAGGTTCTCTTAAATATATGTTCTAATAAAGCTATGATGCAAGAAACAGAAGATGAAGGAAACAAAAAACAAAACGAGAAATTCTCCAAACTCCTCTGAGTGCAATATTTTACTTTTCATGTCTGCTTCCTAATTTCAGTTTGACACCCTCTCCAAAATTCTCTGTTCATATCATTGCCAGGAGCTTGACAAAGAACACCATCTGCTACTTTATTTCATCAGTTGGAAATATTTATTGTTAAAGACTTAAGTATAACTCTTCCCAGGGTATTCTTGACATGACAGTCATTTCATAAGCACTGAAGGGTGCTTCTTTTACTGGATAGTTGGCAGTTGAAATGTTCTTCATGTCTAGAATCAGTAGATTAAATGAACTCCTAGACCTGCATTTATGTTAAATATTAACTAAGGAAAAGTGGCTCATTCTAAGACAAATGATTCAACTATTTTACCCCACAGGGGCTCTTTTTAAATTAAATGTATATGTGTATACATATGTAATATGGAAGGATACAAATACCCTCATCCTATAACCACATCTTGGGGGGGTGCTTTAAAATGGGAATCTTAAATCCAGGTTAAACCCACATAACAGAGATCTAATGAGAAATTGTTTGTTTTCCAACCACAGAAGATCATAAACCTTACATATTTTGTTATTATAATTTGAACTTAATTTTTAATAACATTCATAAGTATTTAACTACCATAAGGAAATAGTTAAAAATTCAGTCATTGCACATTCTCGTTGATTATCACATTATTCCAATTTTCTTTTCATTTTTTTTTTGTTTTGTATTTGGTTGTGATAAGTAAATTGTATTGTGTGATAATCTGGCATTTTCTAATAAAGCTCAAAAAATGACAGATTTAAGTGATGCTAAAATTTACATTCAAACAAAATTGTTTATTATGGACAATCAAAAAAAATTCTAGATCCTTTTAGAATCTCTCCTAGAATTTTGGTATAGAATCTCTAAATTGGCTGTCCATATTTGAGATTCTTCTTGGTATATCTTTTCTTAAGATAATTACTCAGTTTTTGTGTGTGTCAAATCAAATATAGTAGGAAAAAAACTGTGGTCTAGTAGTCAGAAGAACTTATTTTCATATTATGGAATGAAATGTATGGATTGGCCCAATAAGAAAATAATGATGAACAAAAATATGCCTGATTTGGTTCTCATAGGGTAATGGAGACTGCTTAGAACTTCGTAACTCTCCTCTCCATCCCACCCCCAATAAAGGCATGAACCAGAGGAAGAATGCAAATGCAAGACAACAAAATATGAAGTAGATATGCTCAAACATATGTTTATAATTATGAAAAAATTGAATCAGAACATTTAAAACTCAGAAGAGAAAAAAAATTGAATAAAGATGTAGAATGAGAGCTGACAAAATTTAGAAAAGATATTGAAGCCATAGATAAGCTCTAACAATATATTTTCAATTTTATTTCATGTAGTTGGATGAAATTCATAGTTCAGAAATCTTCATTCTTATGCATACATAATCCTATTGCATATATTCAGTCCAATAGGATTTATAGAGACTTCTTACAGAACACTATTTTATTTTTAAAAAAGAGGTCTTTAGTTATTAAAGGGCTTTAAGTTCTGTAGTCATATGTTCATATGCTAAATATTGTTTAATTAAAGATAATTTATAAAAATTCAGAATTTTTAGAGTCCACTTTTGTGTAAAAAGATAAAAATATTCCACAATGGAGAATAAAACAAATATGCCTATTTTAATAGAGTTTGTTATTATGGAAGTACTTGCCATTAAAGTATTTAGAAATAATGATTTAATCATGTCTGATAGAGAAAATGACAGATTTCTGTTATATTCAGTATTGCTTGTAATACCTCTAAGCAAAAGTAATTTATTTGCTGTTTTAGAATCTATGAGAAATTATTAATATCAGATTATTTTAAATACTTCTGTTTATGTTTATGACTTAATATTTTATAAAACTAGATTAAATTTTAAAAATAAAATTTTAAGGTACTCTAGTTATGGTATAAAAGCTCATATTGGTCTAAACTCCCTCCAAAAATAATTGTAAAAACTGAGCAAAATAAATAAAACAAAGCTTTAGTGGCATTAGAGAACAATCAATGCCGTCAGCTTAGGGGGGGTTCAGTTCTTGAGAGTGAAGTGGTAAGGTAAAAGTCACGTTAATTCAAGCTCTTTCCTTAAAACATTTGCCAATTAAAGTAATGGCAGAATAGAGCCCTAGCAGAAAGCAGAATTTGGAGATGTCAAATTAGCTGGGATTTGAAGGACAGATTCTAGACAGTAAGGGACAACAGGGAGGTGAGGCCAATTAGCTGTGTGTAATCTGTTACTGAGATGTATGTGTAAAGCAATATTGCGGGCATAGGAACTCAGCAGCCAGATGAGGTTGAATGACTGATGTTAATTCAAGTCTAGCAATGTGGAATGGTCCTACAACACATGACTTTCATTGGAAATTGCAAAAGGATCATCTGCTGGCAAAAAGGGCAAAACTGAAAACGAACTGCATTTTAAAAGCTTAACCTCAAATTTTGAAAGAGATAAGAGTTATCTATACTCTTATAAGCCTTTCAAAAGGAAATGCAAACCTCTTGATGTGAAGATAAGATCATTCAAAGCTCCTATGATTTTAATATACCATATCTACCATTCAGTTAAAACCTCACAAAACCTGTAGAAGATGTTATTTACAAGACACACACACATTAAATATAATTTGATAGGTTGAATATAAAAACTATTGAAAATATGCAATATGAAAATCATAAGCAAAAGAAATGTGCTAGAACTATACTTATATCACAAAATAGACTTTAAGTCAAGAATAAAGAAATAAAAGGGTAAATTCAATGGAAAGAAATAAAAATAGTAAAGGTGTACATATATAATGATATAACTTTTAAAAATATAGAAAACAAACGGAAGTGAAAAGAAAAATAGATGAAATCCCTGATAGTTGAAGATTGAATATGTTTAACCAATTTATATATTTATATTATATGTGATACATATTTTATTATATATATAAATCAAGTTATACTTTCAATTGTATATTTGCACATGGAACTGTTATTAGAATGACCATATCTGTGTCATAAATCAAGCTGTATAAAACTATTGTAAATATCACACAAATTCCCAGATGTTAGAAAATTTAGCAGCACAATTACATAACCTTGCAAAGAAGAAATCAAATTGAAATTAGAAAATATTTTGAATTGAATAATAATAAAAATCCAACATATTAATCTCTATATTTTGCAGCTAATTCGTTCTGAAAGGAAATTTCTAGCTTTCAGTGAATATATTAGAAAGACATGTGTAATTCATTTATTTAAAAGTGTGCTAATAGAAAAAATATTAAGCAGTTCTATAAAGCAGTAAGAAAATGGAACACTAATTTAAAAAATAGGCATCAGATTTGAACAAGTAATTCAAAAGGCATATATGAATGGATTATAAATTTAGGAGAAGATACCTTACATCATCAGCTATCAGGAGAAGGCAAATACCAAACATAATGTGCTTTATCTGCGGACATACTAGAATAACTAACATAAAAATAATGATTGATAATGTCAAGCACTGAAGCATTTGGAGAAAATGAAATCTTTCATATTTTTCTGATGGAAGTACAGATGATTGGTAAGTTCACTTTGTAAAACTATTTGGCAGTATCTTCTAAAGCTTAACCTAGCCTTCACTGGACCCAACAATGGCACAATTTGTTATTTACTCAAAATATGAAAGATATGTGTAAAAATGTTACAGCAGCTGTATCCCTAACAGCCCAAAGCTGGAGACAACTCATGTCCATCAAAAGGTGAAGAAATTAGTATGTAATCATTATAGTCATGCAATGGATAATACATAGAAATTTTTTAAAAATCATCCATGAAATTCAGACATATCTTGAATAAGAAAAGAATATGTAGACAACAGAGAACATGTTGAATAACTTCACAGATATGAAGTTCAAGAAGAAACAACATGAATTTATGTTGATAGAAATAAGGATAATGTTTACATTATTGAATGGGAGGTGTAAGAGGAAGCCATCTGGGATGATGAAAAATTCCTATGTATTTCTGTGCACATATGGTATATAAATGAATACATATAGGTAAATATGTAAAAAATCTTCAAGTTTACATTCAGATTTGCATAGTCTATTGGTTTCATATTATGTCTTAATTTTTAAAAATTAAATAATATCTTTAAGAATATTATTTTGATACCAAGGCAGCTCTGTAATTTTCCCTATGTATCTCCATTTTATGAAGATATCATTAAAATGCATACAAAAGAGCTGAAAATGGAAAACAATTCATATTGCCATTAGAAATCTGCCATTTCATATACTTTTCCTTCCACTGTTGTTACTGTAATTTTAAATGCAATTATGTTTATATGTATGTGCTGAATTTTTAAAACAGTACCCGTTTCTTAATAAAAATAATACCTTTTGTCCATTGTATAAAAATGTTAATACATGTGAACATTAACATAATGAAGTACAAGTGTTCTCTTATCCCACTGCTTTTCTTAGCAACCATATATTTACATACCTGAAAAAGTACGCAGTGAATATTAAGTGTAGTAAACATAAAGGTACTTGCATATCCTAGATCAGATATTCTGAGATTTGTGTTTTTGGCCTTGAATAATTTGACGGTTGGAATAAATCAACTATTTTTATAAGGGATTATCAATAAGCTAAACGTTATTTTGTACATTCCTTGTACAATATAGACAGGAAGACAGGGGGAGAGCTAAGAAAACCCTAAAGGGCTACTTCCCAGCATTTGGTTTATAGCATCCAACTTACAGTACCTGACCAAATCTATTCTCGAGTTGATAGTCAAATTTTAAGAATTTCTGTAGTATTTTTTATTTCATAATTTCTCCAGTATTGTTTTATTTTGTGAATTCACTTCTTTGAGTATTTCTTTCACAACAAGCACATTTTTGCCTATCTGGGAAATTCACTTCTGTTGATTTTATTCCTGAAGGAGAGCAATGCTAGATGAAAAATTATTGGCACAGAAACAGTCTTCCTCCATGAATCTGTTATAATGCTTTTCTACTTCCCAGCTTGAATTGCAAATCAAAAGTCTGATGCCAGCTGAGTTTTTCTGTTTTTTTTTAAATTTGTGGATAGCTTTCTTTCTTTTTTAATGCCTAGATATCTAAAGGCATTTGCCTTATAATGGCTTTTAAAAAAATAGGGATATGTCAAGATAAAGTTCTCATATTGTTTTTCCTTGGATGTGAGTCACCCTTTTTAGTCAATATAATCAGGAATTTTAGGAAATCTTTTCATTAATATTGCTGATGATGATGACGTCTTTAGTTTGATTCAATCCTTTTTCTCCAGATTAAGTGTACTCTCGTCAGTTTTAAATTGAATTTTCAGAGATTTTCTGGAGAAACCATTAAAGAATGACTGGAGTATTCTTCTCTATCAAGATTCAGTCATTTAATGTTGGTTCTACACTTGGTCTGTACTGAAAAGGAATTTAAGTATTTTGGTTTTGGTGTTTATAATTTCCTTGCTATTCTTCTTCATCTAACCTATCTCCTGTCATTTCATCTAGCTGACTTTTCCTCTCATCTTGTCATTAGCTTGTGATTTACTAAAAAGGCCAGGCCTTCAGATATCTTACTTTTATATAAAAAAAAATAAAATTTCTTTTAGTTTTTGTTTTAAACTACTTTTCATCATCTGCTTCTATCTCGTGTATGGTAATGTTCTTTCTTCTCAATCTGTAATTATTTTTTGTAAGCCTTATATTGTCAGTTGTTTTTGTGTGTTTTCTCATCATAAATGAGAATGAACCCTCTGCATTATTTGTTTCTACTAAATAGGGTTTGAGTATTGCCATTGGTACAACTCTCTTATTACTAAGTAGTCCTCAAATCTCTTTATTAGACCTAGAGGGATGATAGGCAGATATTTAATGACTATATCAGCTCCAGGTTCCTGAAGCAGTATTTCTTTGATCTAATATAGTTCTGTTGGTCTGAAATACAGACTACTCCTACTGTTTAACTCTGAACACATAGATAAACCAATAATCAGTGTCTCCAAAATCCTCTGCTAAATTTCTCATTATGCTTTCTTTCTGGCTTGTGGTAGTTGTAAAATTTAAAATCCTCAGATTGTGATGCATCTGTGGTCCTAAATGGACCCATACACATCCTTTCTCATAAGTTTCCAGATACTGATCTGACTTACTGAGATATAGTAGGTGAAGAGACAAAGGAGATGGTTTCTGGTAGCCAAAGACTGTTTGGTCCAGGAGTCAGTTTCATGGCTATGGGCTTAAGAATTTGTGTTTCTGATCCAAGTAGTAAAGAAGGGAAAGTGGAATGGAGTACTTCGTAGTATCTGACAGATACTCATATTTAACACAGGTAAACTATCCACTGTACCCTGCTAAACTTATGACACACTTATAATTAGTCTTAGTTTCTTCTGGTGATGTGAGTTTTCATCTTTTATATTGTATCTGTATAAAATGGGTTGAAAAGTTGAGAAAGAATATGGTGGGGTCTCCCAGCTAGAAACCAGATGATATTTTAAAATAGAAATCAGTTTTTCACTTATTACCTTTTCCCTAATCATTGGATTTTCTCTCAAAAAATTATTTTGTCCTTTTTTTTAAAAACCTCTGTTGTCATTCTTAAGTAACTTCACTCAGCGTGTTTTAATGGAATATGTATTATGTGTACAAGTTCAGAACAATATAATAGAGATCCTGAAAAGATCTTCCTAGCAAGTACCTTATTAAACATATTTTAACTCATGCATTAACAAACTATCTGGATAATAGAACAAAGGAGAGACATCCCACATATAAAAGATGCTAAGTTTGTATGTGAGCAAACTTGAGCTCAGTTCATTAAACAGTGGTACCAGTAAGTGCTGGACTATATGCCCTTATCAATTTCCTAAACATACAGGAAACTAGAAAATCAATTTAAATATATGTATATGTGTATATTATACATGTTTTACATATAAACATACATATATATACATAATTTTACCAATTACCTACATGTATTATTTTGGAGAACATAATTATAAAGTAAAGGAATGCTTAAACTTGGTAAATCAAATGCTCTGGGAATAACAAAACAGATTTTCTGATAAATAAATATGGTTATGGATCATGTGCAATTGTAACATTAGTTTTATTAAATAATATTTACTCACAAGAAATTTAAAAGGCATCCATATCACCCACTTTTGAGAATTTTGGAAGACATTCATTTGACAATTAATGATTAAGACATATTTACTACTGCCTTGATAGTATGTAGGTAATTTGGGAACAAAGTGTATCATCTAATTTCTTAGATCTTCATTCTCCTTACCTCCACTCCCACCCACAATGGTAACTATTATAATGATCTGAACTTACTAGGGCTATAGTAAATTGTTGGTTGATTGATTGTATAGATAAAGTTTATTCAAAGATAATGATCTCAATATTCACTATTCTAATATATATTTGTATGCTTTAAAAATGGGATAAACCACTTTCATTTAGATCTAGCCTTCCTCATTGTCTTTTTATTGTGTGAATCTTTGTCCATTGAGTCTCCATCTTACAGTAGAAGAGACCTGCAGGTGTTTGGCTAGAGGCATTCCCAAGTTTTAATAAAATTCTGCTGACAATAGACTTTAGAGCTACTATTGACTTTCTTAACTATAAATCCTTCAGACTTGGCCATCTTTCAAAGCCAAATCTGTTCGAATTATTCATACTTGTGATGTTGCTTTAAAACTGATCTTTTTTCCTACAGATACCTTGCAGCGAAAGAAATTTAAAAAATGGTTGGGATTAAAAATCTGTACAAAATCGAAGTAGTATTATTATCTGTTTGCATCACTTGTCTGTTTCAGGAGAGGTACAGATGCTGTAAGATTTTCACTTAACCAGTTGTTACTAAAAAATAACAAAATACTATAAATAAATAAATAAATAAATAAATAAATAAATAAATAACAAAATACATAATACTGACCTCCTACTTTGTGTAGGTTAGATAAGCCTGACAGAGGAAATTTTCGAACTTTGATCTCTCTTTTCTTTTTCTTTCTATAGAATGAACCAGTGGGTCTCAACTAGGGGGCATTTTGCAATATCTGGAGACTTTATGATTTGCCCATCAAAGTAGTGTAGGGATTGCTATTGCTATCCAGGGGTGCTAGATGCCATGGAGGTTGCTAAATGTCCCACAATACACAGGACTATCCATCAGAAAAAGAATTATCCAACCAGTGTCTATGGTGCTGGTAGTAAGGCAGTGAATTAAATTAAGTCTAGCTGTTTTTTAATAACACAACTTACTCAGTGGCTTAAGCTTTCACTAACAACCTGAGATCATGCCATCCCTAGTGTTTGAACATCCTCATTACTTGCTTCAGATCTTTTTAAACTGCTCAGTTTAAAATTCAAGGACTGACATTTCTTACACTAGGGGAAGCAGGACCCTCTGGATTGAGGTGGGTAGGTACAGGTACATAACATTTCAGATACTTGGAAATTTGAAATTTCTAGACAGATAACTCCTCATTGGACACCATTAATAAATCTAAACATTTATTAGCTTCCTATTTGTTGGAATCACCTATTATATATTTTATGAGGTGTTGGGGAGATTCAGTGCCTAATATATATATTAAAGAAGCTGAAGTGGAAAAAATGCTTCTTTTCCCCATTCCACAAGCACAGAAGAGGCAGAGACCTGGGACAGTGAAGACACGGACTCTGGAGAGGATAGTTCACAATGGCAGCATAGGAAGATCTTGAACTTACCCTCCCATGGACACACCAAATCTGTAGCTACATTTAGAACAGTTCTGTCTGAAAAAGACCAGAAAATAAACTGAACACTGCTTCTAAAGCAAACAATAAAACGACCTCATCTAGTTGGGTGGGAGAGGCAGAGACATACCTTCACCAAAAACCTGCCTCCTGGGCAGTGACTCACAGTGGAAAGAATCTCACAAATATGGAGCATATCTCTGACTAGCGAGGGTTTTGAGCCCCACATCAGACAGCCCATCCTTGGAACCTGCAACGGAGATATGAGTCTCAAAACGTTAAGCTTTGTGAACCAAAGGGACTAATGTCTAGGAGACCCAAAGGGCTGTAGTAAACTGACACTGTGTTCTTAAAGGGCCTGTGCACAGACTCACCCCAGGACCCAGAGTAATGGCAGCAGGTTGAGAAGTGCCTAGACCATAGGTGAAGGATATGCATTGGCTACTCTTAGAGCATCTACCAAGGGGCAGGGGTCTATTGGAACTCTATTCAGGGGCAGAGGCACTGGCAGGCACTATTTCTTCATTCTCCTTTTACCTTGCTAGTGCTGGAGCTGGTGCAGGTGGGTGCTGTTTTTGCACTCTCCTTATACTTTACACTAGCTCCACTTAAACCCCTCTTGTGCTCTCCTATGGCCAGTCCCACTAAACCTGTGTGTGGGCATGTTGTCCCCCCAGTGTTCCCCTGTGGCCCTGCCAAAGCCAGAGGGTGCACACAGTCCACACTGGGAGCACCCCTCGAATGTCCTATGGAACCCTGAGGTGGGTAGGTACAGGTACATAGCATTTCAGATTCTTGGAAATTTGAAATTTCTAGACAGATAACTCCTCATTGGACACCATTAATGAACCTAAACAGGAGGCTTGTATTTCTGGGTTCCATAGGACTGAAATAATCAGACATTTATTGGCAGACTACCATCCTCAGGGCACTGCACAGACAGCAGACTGAAGCACACCCTTTGTCTTCCTGTGACTACCCCTTCAAGATTGGGAGAGATGATCTGTTTCATCTACTGAATTGTGAAACATAGAATCAAGCAAAATTGAGGAATATATTCCAAGAAAGAACAAGTTAAAATCTCAGAAAAAAAGAAAAAAACACAATGAAATGGAGATAGTAGTTCACCTGAAAAAGACTTCAAAGTAGTGGTCATAAAGATGCTCACCATTCTCGAGAGAAGAATGAATGAACATAGAACTTTAAGAGAGAGAAAATACAACAGAAGTCCAGAACTGAAAAATACATTAACTAACACATAGACTACTGGGGTTCAACAACAGACTGTATGAAGCAGAAGAAAGGATGAGTGACCTAGAAGACAGGGCACTGGAACTCACCCAAACCCAGAAGAAAAAGGAAAAAAAAACCCCACAAAGTGAAGACAACAGGAAAAATTGCATTATAGGGATCCATGAAGGACAGGAAACAGAGACAGGAACAGAAAATCTATTTGAAAAATAATGATTGAAAACTTCCCTAACCTGGGGAAAAAAAACGATATCCAGATGCATGAAGTCTAGAGAACTCAAAGAAGATGAACCCAGAGAGAACCACAACAAGACATATTATAGTTAGTATGCCAAATTTTAAAGATAAAGAGAGAATCTCAAAATCAGCAACGACTTGTTATATACCAGGGGATATCCACAAGACCATCAGTTGATTTTTTAGCAGAAATTTTTCAGGACAGAAGGGAGTGGCATGATCTATTGAAAGTGCTAAAAGCAAAAAATTTCTAACCAAAATTTCTTGCAAGGTAATCATTCAGAATTGAAAGAGAGTTTTCCAGACAAGCAAAAGCTAAAGGAGTTCAACACCACCGGAACTGGTATTACAAGAAACCTTAAAGAGACTTCTTTAAGCTGAAAAGAAAGGGCACTAATTAGTAACAAGAAAACATGAAAGTAGAAATCTCACTGGAAAGGTAAATATAGATAAAGGTAGTAGACTAATCAGTTATAAAACTAGCATGAAGATTAAAAGTCAAAAGTAGTAAAAATTACTATATAATAGTTCAGGGATACACAAAATAAAAGATGAAAAATGTGACATCAAAAACATAAAACACGGGAGTAGGGAGTAAAAATTAGAGTTTTGAATGCATTTAACTTGAAATAGACTGATATAGATATAGACTAGTAAGTTACCTTCAGTTTCTTTCCACTTGCCCCCCTGGTGGGTAATAGGGATTATTATTTCCTTAGACTCTCATTCAACAACACAAATCAATTTTAATTAACTTAGACACAATAGTGTAGTCATTTGCCACCAGGATCTTGGATTGAATGGTTTTCTGATCTAGGCAACTACATTTTAAGCTGCCATCAAGTCTGAGATAGTATCACCAAACAATTAAGAAATTAAAATACAAACAAGAATGCTTTTGACATACAAATGTTCAAAAAAAATTAAATATCATGGTATCCATTAATTTTTAATTCCTCCCCTCTCATGTGTAGTTGACACATCTATATGCACAATTCTTTATCTTGGCTTGTCAGGAATAAATTCTTTCTTGGCTTTAATAATTTAAAAAATAATGTTAGGAAAAGCTACAACCAGTTTTCTTTCTCCATCATTTAACAGATGCCAAGAGTTAACTGCTATGAAAGTTCACAAAATGTGCCAGGAATCACTATCATAATTCACAGTTTAAATGTTTTATGCTGTTTTCTAACAGGATTGTTGATGTTTTTTTTAACCAGAAATTATGATTTCCTAAAAAGTTAATTTTAGCAAATAATTAAATAATGACCTAGTGTGGACAAATGATACAGTCAAACTTGATTGAGTTTAGCATTACTTTGCAATGCATTTTCAATTAAGAGGAATCCAAAAATGAATAACAGAATTTCCTCAAATAGGAAATTAAATTGATAAAACATATGGATTTATTACTCTGATTTATAAATATTTAATGGACGGTGAATTCAACTGAGGAATTTTCAGATCCCTGATTGCAAGCTATGCCAGAAATGACATAGTGTCCTTGGATCAGACATTTTATTCTAATAGTGAAGATTCTTAAATTGTATCTGTGTAACATGGGTCTATCTCTTTTATGATTAAATGTTTTAAGTAGACAAAAGTAATTTCATGGGTGACTGATTCCACAGATGGAAAATAATGCCTACCACCTGTTCAAGATATACTACATGGATACAGTTGTCCAAACACCTGGGTTTAAGTCCTTTTTCATTAATTTAAATTGTGACCTTTGTAAAAATGTCTGTTGTTTAGGTAGCCTTCTTGGTTAGAATATGAAGATAATGTGACACTAAACTATTCTCCACCTATTATATTCCTGATTTGAAGCTTAACATATAAATCAAACTATTCTACAAAAAAGTATGTTAATCATGATTTGCAGACAGGGACTGCAGTCATGAGTGTTAGGAGGAACATCACACAGAAATCCTGTTAATAGTCTCTCAGGATTATACAAACTAAAATAGCTTAGTTCAGCTTCATACTTGCATTATATACAGTCATAGAAGAAGGTACAGGTGAGTAAACTTGTCAAATGCTGGCTTCTTGGAGACGCCACCAAGGCAGTATGTTGTTAAGTCAAAACTGGGTTCATCACATGCTGCAAAAGGGAAGAGTACTACTCTGACAGAGTTTTAATATCAGTGAGGGATATTTATGAGGTTTGGGGGGTCTGGTTTAAGGTTGTTTTTGCAGAAAATTGATTAGGATTGAGGAAGGTATGTGATACAGTATTTCAGAATTTGTGGCTGTAGCAAGGTGCAGATTTCAAAAGCTTTGGAGGAGTAAACAGTTATTTGATGTTATCTACTGGAAAGTTGAACAATCTTATGTGTGTTTAGATGGGTTGTTCAGAAAGACCCTGAAACAAATAATAATGCTATTTGTTACCTGTCTCTTCCTGGACAAGAATTTCCTGGAATAGCAAAGTCATATTGATGAAGATGGTAGAAATGTATTAGTGAAAAGAGCTGAAGAATCTATTGTTAAAGTAGACAATAAGCTGAGTATAGATGGTTACAGTTCTCACTATATAAACAAAATGTTCCAATAAAAATAATAAAATGTTTATCTATACATACTTTATTTCTAACAAAATAAACCACATACACATCCAGAGCTTTCCTAAACCTAGTATAAGTCCCTATATTTATCCCTGGAAATGATTTGAGGTCAAACCAATTTATGGAATAATATGCCGGGAAAGTGTTAAATTACTAGAAAGAGAGGAGGCTTGGTAACTTTGACATAGGCTATGCATTACATCGCTCTAAATAGAAGTGCTGTACACATGTCTCTCCATATCATCTGAGTCTTGGGGGATGACAGGAGCACGTTTCAGGGAAATAACTTTTTATTTACATGTATTTATTTTATTGTGCAGATATATTACCTCTTCTTAGGTAGGGAGACATTACATTTCTTTTAAATTGTTTAGATATGAATATTATGATAGGACTTCTCTGTTGTTGACACCAATAGTAGAGAAAAAAAAAGAGATTCAGTAGAACAGAGTTAAGTTGTGAAGTCCTTTAAAAAAATAATTTTTACTGTTTTTGGTAAATATAAATATCATGACATAAAGATATGACCCTAGTACAAATCATGACATTATGAGATGCAAAAATCTAGTGGGAATTTAAATTTCAAAATCATCTAATAAATTACATCTGAAAGATTAAGTATAATATTTATTGTTCAGGGAAGGACCAAAAGGGAACCAGTGATTTTTTTTTTTAAACATTAGTGAGTCCTACATTACTACAACCTCCTTCTCAGTAATCTAATAAACACCAGGAAGCTACAGAGTTATAATTTTGAAAATATAAAAATTTTCAAGGAAAAGACAGAATATTTATAAGTATTTCATTTTTCATTATAACTAGTTGAAATGTAGTATGATTATTATATAGTTTGTATGATACATCAAATAAAAAATTCCAATTAATAGCTATTTTGATAGAGGGTATAATATCTTCTATCAAATAAAATGAGGTCTAATTAATTTGTTTGAATAACCTGGTGGTGAAAAGCCTTGACTTATATTCAAAATAATAATAATAATAATATATGTTATAAAGAGTAATTTCAACCCAAATAAATTTCAGATTCTCCAAGACTTTTATTTTAGTGTCAAACTGTTTTAGAGTTGTATATTTAATTTTCAGATGTTGATGTGTGAAGTTGCCAGGTTTAACTCAGCCAAAGCAAAACTTTATATGTCAATGATTATTTTCTACACTGTAATTGTACAATTTTCCACACTGTAATTGGAATATAGCTGAACAACTTTATCAATTATAAAAAAATCAGTTTTTAAAGAGTAAACATTTAGAGAAACTTTCTACCCCCTGGGACATATATCTCAGTTTCCTGCTAACGAATGTGTAGAAATAGTTAAAACTAAACACACACACACAACACAAATTTTGGCTCAAATGTAACACTGTTCTGTAGTTAAAATATACACTATATTTTATATTGGTATATTTTATATTGGTATATATACAATATACTTTATATTGGTATAATTTTAAATTGCTCCTTTAAAATTGTAAATATGTGTCAAAACTATGCCTAGAAATCTGGCAATGACTCAGACAGGTTCAGGGAGAAGACGGCCTACCAGTGATACTACAGACCTAGGGCTCATGTGGTCCCATAACCAAGGTAAAGCAGATGGAAGCCCCTACCATTTCCAACATGAAAGGCTGGTAAAAGTACTAGATGTTTAAGCATAGTGGTTTTAACCCTGTGTCTTCCGCCTGTTATTTATAAAGAATTTCTGCAAGTTAAGTATCTTCCGTTATCATTAATGTGCTTTTTTTTAAAAAAGAGGATAACAATTCTGCATTCTAGGAGTTGCTGAAAAGAAAAAAATATAGCAAGGTATAAAAGGTGGTTGATATTAAATTGTTAATCCCTTAAATAGTGTATTCTGTACTGACATTTTCTTAAAAACTATGATTTATGTTCACTTAGTGCAGAATATGATTTACTCTGGACTCCATGCCTTTTTGAAAGTCTATTTTATGTAAACCCTTTGGATTTAACATCTTTGCACCAGAGCACATGTGAACCAGGTGCAATCTCCTGTCCTCTTACCACATATCACTGATATAACAATAGCACAGGTAGCAACAACAATAATAATAAGTAATAGAAGCAGTTGACATTTGTTGTTCCAAGTAATTAACACATGTGGGATTATTTTTTGTCTTTGCCAAAATGTTAGTGTTTGTCCATATTTCACAGATAAGGGAACCAAAACTTAAAGAAAATTTTAAAAATACATCCCAGACACATAGCTGGTAGATGGCTAAGCCAGTATTTGCACTAAGATTATCTCATTCCATGTTCATGATGTTTATAATCACCCCAAGAAGTCAGTCCTGCTAACCTAACAGTTGAATAACTTCATCCCTGCCCATCCTACTTGACTTCATTTCTGAGCGGGCCCATGTGACTGGGCTGCCAAATTTTCCTGTGGACTGAAAAATCAGATTAAAGTATTTAACTCTCCCTAAGTAGCCTCAAAGTTTGTACTTACTATCACTTTCTTCCAAAAATTTGGCAAATTTGTTCCTTCTCCACAATTAAATAAATAAAAATATAAGAAGGAAAGGAAGAAAGGAAGGAAAGGAGGGCAGAAAGGAAGAAAGGGAGAAATAAAGATTTTCATAATGCACTTTTGTTATCTTTGGGTGAAAGAAAGTACATTTTAGGCAGGTACACAGAAGGACAAATTAAATCATTATTCCAATAAGCCTGCATCCAGTATCATTGTCTTCAAAGCTGAAGGAAGTCTTTGTAATGTTTTACATAATGCAATTAATTCTTAAAAATCCAAAACCGCCTTGCTGTGTACATTTTGAATAGCATTACATATTTAAACATTTTTTTCTACTTCAAAAATTTAAACTTTTGGGGAGCCAAGACGGCTGCGTGAGTAGGACAGTGGGAATCTCCTCCCAAAAACATATATATTTTTGAAAATACAACAAATACAACTAATCCTAAAAGAGAGACCAGAGACACAGGACAACAGCCAGGCTACATCCACACGTAAAGCCCAGCACCTGGTGAAAGGGGTAAGATACAAGCACCGGCCTGGCAGGACCTGAGTGCCCCTCATCCAAGCTCCCAGCGGGAGGAGAGGAGTTGGAGCGGGGAGGGAGAGGGAGCCCAGGACTGCTGAACACCCAGCCCCAGCCATCCGGACCAGAGCGCAGACACAGTGCATGCGTGGAGGGCTGGAAACTAGGGAAACAGGACAGCAAGACCTCTGAGCAGGTCCCAAAACTGATGCCCCTGTGACAAAGAAAAGCAAGTCCTTTTTGAAAGTCTTAAAGGGACAGGGATGCCACAGCTGGATGGAAAAAACCCAGGTCACAGTCCAGCAGCTGGAAATTCCAGGGAACTCCAGGCGCACTAACCCCCTAGGCAACAGCTCTGAGACCCCTCATGGAGGTAAACAGCCAAACAGCACCCCCGTCCATTACCCTTCCGGGGCCCCGCCAAAGCAGAGAAGCAGCCTGAGGCTGGCCACGCCCTCAGCAAGGGAGCTTCCTCCATACCAGCCGGACAAGACACAAAGACCCAGTCTACACTCAATTGCCCAACACAAGCCACTAGGGGTCGCAGCTGTCCCAGTAAAGAAAGGCCAGGAGCCAAGTGGAAAAAGTCTTGGCTCTCCCAGCTGATAGACGCGTCAATAGCTCACCACTGCACCTATCAACATGAAAAGGCAAAAAAATTTGATCCAGACAAGACTAACCCAGACAGCTTCAGCATCTGCTACATCTTCCCCTGAGAAGCAACCTGGGGAGATAGATTTAACCAGTCTTCCTGAAAAAGAATTCAAAACAAAAGTCATAACCATGCTGATGGACTTGCAGAGAAATATGTAAGAACTAAGGAAGGAGAATTCAGAAATAAAACAAGCTCTGGAAGGACTTCAAAACAGAATGGACGAGATGCAAGAGACCATTAATGGACTAGAAAACAGAGAACAGGAACGCAGAGAAGCTGATGCAGAGAGAGATGAAAGGATCTCCAGGAATGAAAGAATTTTAAGAGAGCTGAGTGACCAATCAAAATGGAACAATATCAGCATTATAGGGGTACCAGAAGAAGAAGAGAGAGAAGAGGTGATAGAAAATGTCTTTGAAGAAATAATTGCTGAAAATTTCCCCAAACTAGGGGAAGAAATGGCCTCTCAGACCACAGAGGTACACAGAACTCCCATGACAAGGGATCCAAGGAGGGCAACACCAAGACACATAATAATTAAAATGGCAAAGATCAAAGACAAGGACAAAGTATTACAGGCAGCCAGAGAGAAAAAAAAGGTTACCTACAAAGGAAAACCCATCAGGCTATCATCAGACTTCTCAACAGAAACCCTACAGGCCAGAAGAGAATGGCATGATATACTTAATGCAATGAAACAGAAGGGCCTCGAACCAAGACTACTGTATCCAGCACGAATATCATTTAAATATGAAGGAGGGATTAAACAATTCCCAGACAAGCAAAAGTTGAGGGAATTTGCCTCCCACAAACCACCTCTACAGGGCATCTTACAGGGACTGCTCTAGATGGGAGCACTCCTAAAAAGGGCACACAACAAAACACCCAACATATGAAGAAGGGAGGAGGAGGAATAAGAAGGGAGAGAAATAAAGAATCATCAGACCGTGTTTATAATAGCTCAATAAGCGAGTTAAGTTAGACAGTAAGATAGTAAAGAAGCTAACCTTGAACCTTTGGTAACCACAAACTTAAAGCCTGCAATGGCAATAAGTGGATAAGTTTCAAAAAGTTAAAACTTTTGATTTTTAAATAAATGTAAGCACATATCAAAAATGTATTTAACTTGTTACAAGATATTATCACTGGTTCAAAGACAGTTGAATAAAGAAACCTGTTTATGTTGCTGAATGAAATGATGCTTGAGTAAAATTGCTAATTTATACACAATAGTGGTTAATGTCCACCAGGGCCTGTGGGATTGTATTTTCTTTTTAACAGAAATAATTTGCACCTGACCTAGATAAATTTCATTTCGATGACTATCATGAAACAATCATTTTTATTATTCTCTATTTTCTACAAGTGAACATAACTTTATTTAGTTGTAAAACATTCTAATCAATAGTAGCAAGTCAGATAAGGTATATGTACCTAGAGAATCATTTAATCCTCACTCAGGTCTACTAGCAGCACATCACTGGAAAAATATGCAGTAATCTCTTCTGTCCCTTTCTGTTTTTTTCTTATTGGTTCTTTCACTATCAATACTGTTGGGTGTTAGAGGTAGAGACACTCTTCTCCTGCCCTAACATCTCTAGGTTACCAAATTACTAAATTGTACAACTTCCTGCTGCTCCTTTGAAGCTTATACATATGCCTGTTCAGCTGTCACGCCATCCAGGAGCCCTGTGGACAGCATGCAGCTCACAGTCTTTCCGTCTCCCTCTTGCCGCCACCCTGGGTGCTATGATTGTCCTCTTTGTAACCTGACTGACCTGTTGGCCTCCAGTTTCCTGTCTTCCTAATGTTAATTCAGATATTCCCCTTCCTTTAGTTTTTGACTCCAAAAGTTATGCACATTCTGAAATTAAGTCCTAAGTTTCTGTTTTTGGAACCAAACTTTCTGCTTCATGAAAATAAATATTTGAACTTCTGGGTTACTTACAGATTTGTTCTCACTAAGCCTGGTATCAACCTCATGAAAATCTCTAGTGAACTGATCTATCTTCTTATTTATCCACATTACCCTGTGCCTTTACCTCACTCCATAGGCTTAATTCAGCCTATAATTGAAATCATCTTTTTAAGAGTAATATAAACCATTGTCTTGATGTCATTTCATTTCAAATGTTCATGGATGAATACCATCCCTATTTCACACACTGATCCATCATTTCTACTGATGTTTCTGGATGAGGGGTTCTCCTTTTGAAATCACACATCTGTGTAGATTTCTACCACTACATATCCAAGGTCACCAAACCCAGCTAGCTCACAAACACAGCCCTCACATCCTAGGAATACTTTTTTAGACATTTACTTATTTTACTTTTCAAAATCAGTTAAGCCTATTTTACTCAGATCTCTCACTTCCTGCCTACATGCCTGTCACCTCATTTTTCCCTTAGTTGCTTAAGATGATGTTACTTAGCATGTTACAGTGAAGAGTAAAAGCCATCAGCCAGAATATTTCCCAGCTTCTTACCAAAGCAGATACATAAAACTTCTGCATTTGTGTCTTTCTTTTTTTCATTCTTGCTGATTGTTAAGGAAGTGTTATACCTCCTACTAGTGAAGTCAATTCTTAACTGGTGCTTTGAATCCCATTAACATCTAAAATTGATGTTCTTGGTTATACTCCCTTACCTATAAATACCTGTTCCTTTCTTTATTAGTATTTAAACGAATTTATCAACTCTGCTTTAAAAAGCAGCCCTCCTTCCTCTTACCATCCACTAGCTATCACCTCTGCCTTCCCTTTGGGGCCACCTTCTCTGTAGTGATCTGTTTCTGCAGTCTCTACTTTCTGTCCTTCCACTTCTATCTCAAGTTATTCCCACCTACTCTTATAATTGGACCTTAATTGCTCTCATTGGTGTAATGGAGTTGGAAAATTAAAGTGAATAAACATTTAAAGTGGATATATCGGAGAATTGGAGACAGAGCTTGGTAGGGGAAATAGCAAGGGTGGCATGATGTTGCGGTCTAGTTAAGGTTGGAGATCACAAATATTAAAGGGAAAGAGCAAAGCATTCTTCCTGGGGCATCATGATAGGCTACCTGGAGAATATGAATTAGAGCTGGGCTGCACAGCATGAGGTCATGTTATTGATTTTCTAACATTGCACTAGCTCCATCTTTCCTTCTATGGATAAAGGACTAAGCTTGCACTTGACTGTTCATGGAGGTCTCTGCTAGTGCTTTGTCTTCTTGCAGAAGTAAGTGCTTTTTGCTCAGGGATCTGTCTTTGGTGCTCACTAATCCTCTAGACTTTCAAGAGACCAATATTGCTATTTTTATTTCAGTCTTATTTGTAACAAAGTAGAAATATAATTGCAAGCAGAAATGTGAACCCTACTCAAATGTTCAGATCTAGTTCCTCCATTTGGGACTGGAACCATCTCCCTGTAGTTGTCGTATTCTAAATCCCCTTGCCTCTCAGCTTTTCATGACACAGTTCTTCTCTCAGACATTCCTTACCCTCATGAAATTCTCTCATGCAGAATGTGATTCACGAGGTATGTTTTCTGAAAAGGACTTTAAAAGTCTTTTAATCCTGACTCATCATATTGCAGAAGAGGAAACTGAAAAAGGAATGTTACTTAAAACAAAACAAAAACACTTAGTTTCAGATGAAGTCAGGATTGGTGTCTGGGTGCCCTCCTGTTTTGAAGAAGGACTTGTCATTACAAACACTTTCACAAATGAACAATGCGTCGGGCAGTTATGAAACAATCATCAAGTGTGTGGTTACATTAGATTCCCAGTGCTGTATCTACTTTTTCCTGACTCTGTTACTTTGGTAAATTGCTAGGGTTTAAACCAGTATTTTCACTGACCTGTAGCTGGACTCTGACGTAACCTGAAGAAATCAAATTATATTCAATTATGTACTTAGTGGTAAGTTAAATGTCATTTTCAAAGGATGCTTCATGGATTCAAGGTGTTTTCTACTATTTCTTGGTTGACTCATGAAGTTAAAGTACCCAGGCCTTTTTTTATGGGACTTTAAAAATTTTTGTTGAAATCGTGGGTCTCAGTATGTAATTTTTCTTTTCTTTGCATGTATAGGTATATGTGTGTACATATGTGTAAAATGGAAATAAAGTAAATGTTATGTAAAAAATGAAAAATACCACTTGTTCAAATTCTATCTTTCTGAAATGAAATTGCATTTATCATTTTGTCATTACATTATTTTAGAGTGCTAGATATACATACAGAGAGAATATAACAAATGATAACTACACTTATATATCCTGCTTAATTTTAAGATACTTTGGGTATAGATGATTTCTAATTTATGTTTATGTTTCCACCAATTATTTGCATAGTGTAAATACAAACATATTTCCAGAGAACAGATCAATAAAATCATTTACAAAGGTACACAAACTTCTAAGACTGAATTAAGTTCCATAAAACCTCTATAATACCAGGAAAACTTATCTAGATCTATCCCTACTTCTCCCCTTGTGAGGTCAGGATAAAGGAAGCCCTTTTGACACAGATGTCTGTGTAACCTCACCACCAACAAAACTGGAGCAGATTCCTCTCTACTCTGTTTTACTGTTTATAAACTGCATGGTCAGATTATGCCTACTTTGTAAGTAGGCCTATGTCTGTGGCCAACATTAAACTGTATGTGAGTAGATACAGTCTTCGTATTTGAGTCTCTTCTGCATTGTGATCCAAACATAGGAGGTAGTTAATTTAATGAGTATTTGTTAGAGTGATTCAGATGGAAGGGATTCTGAAGGAATGGACTCAATTGATAAGAATATGAGGTTAGTCTGTTGATGCAGGATCTTTCCATCTCAGTTAAAATGTCATATGATCTGTCATTAGCTCCACAAAAAGTCATTGCGTTCAGTGATTGTTCAATGGCCCCCATAAAACAAGCCAGCACATCTCAGATTATAAGAGACATGTGCCCATATTGTGACTAGAATTTCTTCATATTTTGTGGTCAGTTTCAGAAAGAAATATTGGTTCCTGTGATGGTGTTTACTCTGTATATATGTAGAAACCATTGGCAACAAAAAATGGGGGAAAAAAAAGTGAAGTGCCTCTGTGCTCTCCTCCTTTTAAACACTAGGATATCATGATTAAATTCATGTTTACTGTGTTCTATTTTTCTAGAGATGCGTGAATGACTCTAATTTCCTAATGAACATTTTTTTGCAAGTCTTATTAAAATACATGGAAAAATCATCAGTGTCACAGGCATGTACACTTTGGACAAATGCTTATTACCAATTGTATGCTTAACCCTGTGCAGAAGTCCTGGAGACAAATAGATTGACAGAATGAAGAAGGCCCCTGGGAGTCCTCCTGTTAATAACAACTTAATGGACACTTTTGCTCATTTACCCAGCAGTTATTTAAGTAAATGATGACTTTGCTATTAAGAAATTGTAAAAAGCTGTGAAAACACCATGACATAGCCTATTGTGTTTGTGAGGGAATTCTTCCCTGTGGAATGATTCACACGTTCACTGAAACTGCAAGGGCCAATATAAGCTGGCTGGACAAAAGAAGAGGAGACCCTTCCCTTTTAGAGGAAACATTATTCAAATGTACTGAGAGGAGAAATAATGTTGCCTTTCCTGAAGGCAAAGGCTGTTGTTATATACGCTGCTATACACAAGAAGGTGAACAGTTTGATGACTATGTCACTGTAATCTGTAAAGAGTTGGAAACATTAGTTGAGGGAAATGGGCAACCAGAAACTACTTTGTAAGTGCAATTATTAAAATCATAATGAACCCTTTCCTCTTTTCAAGTTAAAAACAGGGAAATGCTCACAATCCCAAGATCAAGCTGTGATATTATGAGATGAAATTGATTTATCCCTAAACTCCTATAAATGTACCAAATTTCTTTACTCTGATAAAAACATTTTAGCATATAATTGCATAGAAATAAAAACAATTATAGTATTGTCTTGACACCTGCAAAAAGCTCCCATTACATTAGAATGGTTTTATTTTGTGTCACATAAATTAAGTCACAGACTTGCTCAGAACAAAGGACAGAGTCAGAGGAAAATATGAATGCAAAAGCATGGGTTTTAAAAAGAAAGCCCTAACAAATTTTTGAAAAGTTAAGGCCTAACAAATAACAGGATAATCTCACACTACTTCATGTGTGGTGGGCATTCAGTAAATACAGAAGCAGCATGAAACTGTAGAAATAATGTGGCTCTATCAAAGTGGGTAGTGTTATATTGGTAAGTCCCTTCTGGCTTAGGACATGGAGCAGAAGTTCTCTGGTTTTTTGTCCTGCAAATTTTAAATGAGGGCTTAGATTATTTAACTTTGAAAGTATGGGCTCCTTTAAAATTCTGTAGAATTTTGGTTACTGCTTCCTAAAGCAAAAATACTCTGCTTTTATATGTATTTTCATAAATCCATTTTTTATTCTCATATCAAACTATCTCTTCAACTATATTCTATATTTATTCTATATTCTAAATTCATGAATACCAAAGTGAGAGTATTGACTCTATTGTGGTTGAAGTGATGCATGTGTATTACTGGAAAATGTCAAATAATACAATGGAATTCTCCAGTCCTGGTTTCAGAAGCAACACTTTCAATCTTTTCTGTTGTTATTCTGGTGGGAGCTATTTCATAATTCTAAATTTTGGTCCTATTGTTTTTGATTAATTTGCTCTGAACTTCTATTGCCTTCTTGTCACAAAGCAGGTATCAGCAGCCACCTATGATTGTAAGTGAAGTTTTCTTGGAAAGCACCCAAATCCATTTGCTTTCTTATTGTTGAGGGATGCTTTCACACTTAACTGAGGGGGTAGTGTTGAATAATGAGAGACCACTTGGGCCACAAGTCCAAAGGTATTATTAGATCTTACCCTTTACAGGAAGAGTTTGTCAAGGACCCCTGTCATAAAGGATAGGATGAGGTTTTGGCATGCTTCTAGAAGCTTGTACGTCCCCTTTTACTAACTGTTCATAACTAACTAAATAAAATTCATAGTATTATTTTCTCAGCTACCTTTGGAATTAAGAAATACTTACATTTCTATTTTAATTTTTAAGTTAGGCAGGTCCTCTTAAGTCTGAAATAGATAGAAAAAGGTATCAACATTCTCACACTTGCCACTGGAATCCTCCTCCATATCCTTCTTTTTTATCTGGAATTTTATGGTATTGTATTTTGTGTGTGTCTGTACCATTCACTCAGCTTGATACTGAGCCACTTCTATGCAAACCTGTGGCAGAGACCTCTCATGCTTACCAATAGTCACATTCTTTCCTTTGTACATAAGAGCTGACCCATTCAGTTAGGGTCAGGTGCAGCCATGTAACTAAGTTCCAGCCGATGGAATATGATTAGAAATGTGGGCCACTACTTAGAATTTGGTCCTACATTCCCTACTTGCATTTTAACCATGTACTAACTGAATTTGGAGGACTTCAGGGATCTGGAAGACAGTGGAGCCGCAAGATAAAGGGGTGTATATCAATTCCTGTCAGCCAGCATTGTAGTGTGACGTGAAGGCATAATCATCCTTTATTGTGTTGAGCTACAAGGTCTTTTTCCACCACCCTTCCCCAGCCAAATGCATTTAGTCCAGCGTAATTAAAAGTAATGATGTTTTTAATTCCATTTGTTTGTTTTTATTGATACCTTTACCTTCTTAGAAAATATATGATCCTTAAAGCATTTTAATCCTATTTAAAAATTTCCAAACGGGTTATATTGCTTTCCTACATCTTAGTACCAAATATTTTAATATGCAAGGTAATATATGACATGATGATTGCTCTTTGAAATAGTTATAATTCATTTAGGATTGGAAACAATGTGTATTTGGATTAGTGTCTTAGGTATTTCCGTTATCAGTGTTCTGTCTGTTCATCTTCCCTTTAGTGGGGGGTCAGTGAGACCAACTCTTTCAGCTTGTTACGTGTTTGTGCTTGTTCATCTGTCTGAAAATGGCTTTATTTCACTTGAAGTCTAAAAAATGTCCTGAACATAAAATTCTAGACTGTGTTTATTCCTTTTCATCACCTTAAAAATATGTATTTTAAGATTTTTATATTCTATGATTTTAATCTCATATCTGGGAGGATTTATTTATTATTTATCAGTTTTATTAGGCCTATTCAAAGAGTGAATATGGGAAATGTTCCATTGTGGTTCTTCATAAATTGACTCTGGTTCTCTGTAATTTTTGTTTCCAATTCTAATACAATGTAAGATAGACCTTCTCCATGTATCCTCTAAATCACCTATCCTTTCTTTACATATTTAAAAAATTTTTGTCTTAGTGCTTCAATCTGGATGGTTTATTTTTTCAATTACCTTCCATTTCCATAATTTTCTTTTCAGCTGTGCCTGCCCTGCCTGAATTTACCAAAAGTTTCAAGTATGTAATTTATAGCTGGTTCTTTCTTTTTTTTATTTTTATTTTTATTTTTATTTTGGTATCATTAATCTACAATTACGGAAAGAACATTATGTTTACTAGGTTCCCCCCTTCACCAAGTCCCCCCCACATACCCCTTCACAGTCACTGTCCACCTGCGTACTAAGATGCTGTAAAGTCACTACTTGTCATCTCTATGTTGCGAAGCCCTCCCCGTGTCCCCCACACACTATACATGCTAATCGTAATGCCCTCTTTCTTTTTTTCCCTGCCCTTATCCCTCCCTTCCCACCTGTCCTCCCCAGTCCCTTTCCCTTTGGTAACTATTAGTCTGTTTTTGGGTTCTGTGATTCTGCTGCTGTTTTGTTCCTTCAGTTTTCCTTTGTTCTTATACTCCACAGATGAGTGAAATCATTTGGTACTTGTCCTTCTCCGCTTGGCTTACTTCACTGAGCATAATACACTGTAGCTCCATCCATGTTGTTGCAAATGGTAGGATCTGTTTTTTTCTTATGGCTGAGTAATATTCCATTGTGTATATGTACCACTTCTTCTTTATCCATTCATCTACTGATGGACATTTAAGATGCTTCCATATTTTGGCTATTGTAAACAGTGCACTGATAAACATAGGAGTGCATCTCTCTTTTCCGAACTGGAGTGCTGCATTCTTAGGGTAAATTCCTAGAAGTGGAATTTCTATTTTGAGCATTCTGAGGAACCTCCATACTGCTTTCCACAATGGTTGAACTAGTTTACATTCCCACCAGCAGTGTAGGAGGGTTCCCTTTTCTCCAAAACCTCGCCAACATTTGTTGTTGTTTGTCTTTTCGATGATGGTGATCCTTACTGGTGTGAGGTGATATCTCATTGTGGTTTTAATTTGCATTTCTCTGATGATTAGCGATGTGGAGCATCTTTTCATGTGACTGTTGGCCATCTGGATTTCTTATTTAGAGAACTGTCTATTCAGCTCCTCTGCCCATTTTTTAATTGGACTATTTGCTTTTTGTTTGTTGAGGCGAGTGAACTCTTTATATATTTTGGATGTCAATCCTTTATCGGATCTGTCATTTATGAATATGTTCTCCCATAATGTAGGATACCTTTTTGTTCTATTGATGGAGTCCTTTGCTGTACAGAAGCTTTTTAGCTTGATATAGTCCCACTTGTTCATTTTTGCCTTTGTTTCCCTTGCCCGGGGAGACATGTTCATGAAGAAGTTGCTCATGTTTATGTCCATGTGATTTTTGCCTATGTTTTTTTCTAAGAGTTTTATGGTTTCATAACTTACATTCAGGTCTTTGATCCATTTGGAGTTTACTTTTGTGTATGGGGTTAGACAGTGATCCAGTTTCATTCTCTTACATGTAGCTGTCCAGTTTTCCCAGCACCATCTGCTGAAGAGGCTGTCATTTCCCCATTGTATGTTCATGGCTCCTTTATCAAATATTAATTGACCATATATGTTTGGGATAATGTCTGGAGTCTCTATTCTGTTCCACTGGTCTGTGGCTCTGTTCTTGTGCCAGTACCAAATTGTCTTGATTACTGTGGCTTTGTAGTAGAGCTTGAAGTTGGGGAGCGAGATCCCCCCACTTTATTCTTCCTTCTCAGGATTGCGTTGGCTATTCTGGGTCTTTGATGGTTCCATATGAATTTTTGAACTATTTGTTCCAGTTCATTGAAGAATGCTGTTGGTAATTTGATAGGGATTGCATCGAATCTGTATATTGCTTTGGGCAGGATGGCCGTTTTGACGATACTAATTCTTCCTAGCCAAGAGCATGGGATGAGTTTCCATTTGTTAGTGACCTCTTTAATTTCTCTTAAGAGTGTCTTGTAGTTTTCAGGGTATAGGTCTTTCACTTCTTTGGTTAGGTTTATTCCTAGGTATTTTATTCTTTTTGATGCTATTGAAAATGGAATTGTTTTCCTGATTTCTCTTTCTATTAGTTCATTGTTAGTGTATAGGAAAGCTACAGATATCTGTGTGTGAATTTTGTATCCTGCAACTTTGCTGAATTCTGATATTAGTTCTAGTAGTTTTGCAGTGGAGTCTTTAGGGTTTTCTATGTACAATATCATGTCATCTGCAAATAGTGACAGTTTGACTTCTTCTTTACCAATCTGGATTCCTTGTATTTCTTTGTTTTGTCTGATTGCCATGGCTAGGACCTCCAGTACTATGTTGAATAACAGTGGGGAGAGTGGGCATCCCTGTCTTGGTCCCGATCTCAGAGGAAAAGCTTTCAGCCTCTTGCTGTTCAGTATGATGTTGGCTGTGGGTTTATCATATATGTCCTTTATTATGTTGAGGTAGTTGCCCTCTATACTCATTTTGTTGAGAGTTTTTATCATGAATGGATGTTGAATTTTGTCGAATGCTTTTTCAGCATCTATGGAGATAATCATGTGGTTTTTGTCCTTCTTTTTGTTGATGTGGTGGATGATTTTGATGGATTTTCGAATGTTGTACCATCCTTGCAACCCTGGGATGAATCCCACTTGGTCATGTTATATGATCCTCTTAATGTATTTTTGAATTCAGTTTCCTAATATTTTGTTAAGTATTTTTGCATCTATGTTCATCAGGGATATTGGTCTGTAGTGTTTTTTTTTTGGTAAGGGTCTTTGCCTGGTTTTGGTATTAGGGTGATGTTGGCTTCATAGAATGAGTTTGTGAGTATTCCCTCCTCTTCTATTTTTTGGAAAACTTTAAGGAGAATGGGTGTTATGTCTTCTCTCTATGTTTGATAAAATTCCGAGGTAAATCCATCTGGCCCGGGGGTTTTGTTCTTGGGTAGTTTTTTGATTACCGATTCAATTTCATTGCTGGTAATTGGTCTGTTTAGATTTTCTGTTTCTTTCTGGGTCAGTCTTGGAAGGTTGTATTTTTCTAAGAAGTTGTCCATTTCTCCTAGGTTTTGCAGCTTGTTAGCATATAGGTTTTCATAGTATTCTCTAATAATTCTTGTATTTCTGTGGGGTCCGTAGTGAGTTTTCCTTTCTCATTTCTTATTCTGTTGATGTGTGTTGACTCTCTTTTTCTCTTAATAAGTCTGGCTAGAGGCTTATCTATTTTGTTTATTTTCTCGAAGAACCAGCTCTTGGCTTCATTGATTTTTGCTATTGTTTTGTTCTCCTCAATTTTATTTATTTCTTCTCTGATCTTTATTATGTCCCTCCTTCTGCTGACCTTATGCCTCATTTGTTCTTCTTTTTCCAATTTCGATAATTGTGACATTGGGCTATTCATTTGGGATTGTTCTTCCTTCTTTAAATATGCCTGGATTGCTATATACTTTCCTCTTAAGACTGCTTTTCTGCATCCCACTGAAGTTGGGCTTTGTGTTATTGCTGTCATTTGTTTCCATATATTGCTGGATCTCCATTTTGAATTGGTCATTGATCCATTGATTATTCAGGAGCATGTTGTTAAGCCTCCATGTGTTTGTGAGCCTTTTTGCTTTCTTTGTACAATTTATTTCTAGTTTTATACCTTTGTGTTCTGAAAAGTTAGTTGGTAGTATTTCAGTATTTTGGAATTTACTAAGGTTCTTTTTGTGGCCTAGTATGTGGTCTATTCTGGAGAATGTTCCATGTGCACTTGAGAAGGATGTGTATCCTGTTGATTTTGGATGTAGAGTTTATAGATGTCTATTAGGTCCATCTGTTCTAGTTTTTTGTTCAGTGCCTCTGTATCGTTACTTATTTTCTGTCTGGTGGATCTGTCCTTTGGGCTGAGTGGTGTGTTAAAATCTCCCAAAATGAGTGCATTGCATTCTATTTCCTCCTTTAATTCTGTTAGTATTTGTTTCACATATATTGGTGCTCCTGTATTGGGTGCATATATGTTTATAATGGTTATATCCTCTTGTTGGACTTAGCCCTTTATCATTATGTAATGTCCTTCTTTGTCTTTTGTTACTTTCTTTATTTTGAGGTCTATTTTGTCTGATACTAGTATTGCAACACCTGCTTTTTTCTCTCTGTTGTTTGCATGAAATATCTTTCTCCAACCCTTGACTTTTAATCTGTGCATGTCTTTGGGTTTGAGGTGAGTCTCTTGTAAGCAGCATATATATGGGTCTTGCTTTTTTATCCATTCTATTACTCTGTGTCTTTTGATTGGTTCATTCAGTCCATTTACATTTAGGGTGATTATTGAAAGATATGTACTTATTGCCATTGCAGGCTTTAGATTTGTGGCTACCAGAGGTTCAAGGTTAGCTTGTTTACTACCTTAGTGTCTGACCTCACTTGCTTATTGAGCTCTTATAAACACGGTCTGATGATTATTTCTTTCCCTTCTTTTTCCTCCCCCTCCATTCTTCATATGTTGGGTGTTTTGTTCAGTGCTCTTTTTAGTAGTGCTTCCATCTAGATCAGTCCCTCTAAGATACCCTTTAGAGGTGGTTTGTCGGAGGCAAATTCCCTCAACTTTTGTTTCCCTGAAAATTGTTTAATCCCTCCTTCATATTTAAGTGATATTTGTGCTGGATACAGTATCCTTGGTTCAAGGCCCTTCTGTTTCATTGCATTAAATATATCATGCCATTCTCTTCTGGCCTTTAAGGTTTCTTTTGAGAAGTCTGATGATATCCTGATGGGTTTTCCTTTGTAGGTGACCTTTTGCTCTCTCTGGCTGCCTTTACTACTCTGTCCTTGTCCTTGATCTTTGCCATTTTAATTATTATGTGTCTTGGTGTTGACCTCTTTGGATCCCGTCTCTCAGGAGTTCTGTGTGCCTCCGTAGTCGGAGCAACTATTTCCTCCCCCAGTTTGGGGATGTTCTCAGCAATTATTTCTTCAAAGACACTTTCTATCCCTTTTTCTCTCTCTTCTTCCTCTGTTACCCCTATATGCGGCTATTGTTCCTTTTGGATTGGTCACACAGTTCTCTTAATACTGTTTCATTCCTGGAGATCCTTTTATCTCTCACTGCATCAGTTTCTATGCATTCCTGTTCTGTGGTTTCTATTCCATCAATGGCCTCTTGCATCTTATCTATTCTGCTTATAAATCCTTCCAGAGTTTGTTTCACTTCTGTAATCTCCCTCAGGACATCTGTGATCTCACTAAGGACGTCTGTAATCTCCCTCCAGACTTCATCCCTTAGCTCTTGCATATTTCTCTGCAGCTCTGTCAGCATGTTTATGATTTTTATTTTGAATTCTTTTTCAGGGAGACTGGTTAGGTCTGCCTCTGCATATCCTTTCTCAGGTGTAACTATCTTGGTCTGGACCAGATTATTTTGGCTTTTCATGGTGATTCCAGTGGCTGTATGCAGGTTGCGGGTGTGTCAGCTGTGAGAAGAAAGTCCTTTGCTTCTTGCTGGATGCCTTGCCTTTCTCTGCTGCCTGTGACAGCTACCTGCACTCCTGGAGCAGCCACCGGGTTAATCTCCGAAGCTGTTGTGGGCGGGGTGTCCGTCAGAGCTGTGCGGAGCCCTGCGGGGAGTGGCAGGCATGCCAGGTGTGCTCCTCCGTGCTAGCAGTGACCCTGCTGGGCAGCTGTGTGGCATCAGCAGCTTTTGGGTCTGGCCTGGGCAGCTGTGCGTTGGGCTGGGATTCTGGTCGGCTCCTGGGAGTGTGCCTGCTCCCTCTGGCTCTGCTGCCGGTGCTCGTGGGGTTTTCTGCGCAGGCTTCTACTGGGCTCTGGCTTCACTGTGCTGGTGCACGTGAACTGTGCCCAGGCTATTTGGTCGCGCCGCTGCGGGCTAGCCCTGCGGTGCACAGATCTGCTCTCAGTTCCTTCTAGTGCTTCCGTCCCCGGCGCGCCCTCCCACTCTCCTGCTACTGGTCCCTAGTGTCAGGGTCTGTGCCAGTTGGAAGAATGACTGGCAGGCTGCCTAGTCCTGTGAGGGGCTTCAGAGCTGCACTGCCTCCGTTTAGGACGCCTAAGTTTCCCTGGTATTCCCAGCTGCCAGGACAACTTCATCCAGCTATGAGGTCCCTGTCTCTTTAAGACTTGCAGAAAACACTTGCTTTTCTTTTGTCTCAGGGGCGCCGGTTACGTGGACCTGCCCACAGGTTTTGCTTTCCATTTCTCTAATACCCAGCACCCCGTGCACCTTGTGTCTGCGTTCTGGGTGCGGATTTCTAGAGCTGGTTGTTTAGCAGTCCTGGGCTTTCACTCCCTCCCTGTTCTGACTCCTTTCTTCCCTCCAGGTTTTGGGGTTTGGGAGCATTCGGGTCCTACCTGGCTGCGGCTTGTATCTTACCCCCTTTGTGTGATGGTGAGTTCTCGCAGATGTAGATATATCCTGGCTGTTGTACTGCATCCACTGGTGTCTCTTTTAGGAATAGTTGTATTTCTTGTATTTTCATAAATATATATGTTTTGGGGAAGAGATTTCCTCTGAATTACTCACACTGCCATCTTCCCGTGATCCTAGCTGGTTCTTTCTTAAATTTGCAATGGCACTTTTAATTAAATTCCAGTACTTCATTGAATACTCAATTGAATTTATCTACATAACCATATTGAACATGATTATTTTATTAACTGTATTTGAAAATTCTAGTACCTGTTTTTTTTTTCTATGGATCTCTTTTGTTTGACCCTTTTACTTTTTGTTTTGATACTGCCTCTTTATGTATTTTGTTTCCATGACTATTTACTGGACGTATTTTGGAAAAGTATTTTGGAATTATCTTTTATTCTTACAAAGAGGATTTTCTTTTCCTTTGCCCATCACCTGAATGTGCTAGCAGTCCAGAGCCATGGATTAAAATTGCTCTGAGATCAGAAATGTCTATTTCTCTACCTATGGAGTGTAGCTATTAGGAGTTGAATCAGAGCAGAGGTTGTTTTCCTGAGGTTTTCACTGTTGGTAGAAATGCATGGTACAGTTTCCCAGTATTAAGTTCTTCCTTTTAACAACTTCCCTCAGATCCAAAGAAACACAGCAGTTCTTTGATCCTAACAGAAAGTGGAGAGTCTTCAAAGGCGGTAGCCCCAACTGTGATGGCCCCAAAATTATGAGCACTGTCTACCTTGTTTCTGAGTCCTCCGAAGACTGAGCTCTCATTCTCTATTGTCTTTGTTCTATTGGCAAATGGTCCTGAGCAGAAGTGTCTAACTGTTCATTTTGTGAGTCTCTGAGTAATATGATCCTTGATTAGTAATGTGATCTAATTGTCTTTGGTGAGCAGAAGGTAGTTCCTCTGTTACTTTTTTTAAAACTTTTTTGAGAGGGATGCTTAGTTTGAATAGCTAGTCCTTAACTAACCGAACAATTATTTCCTTGAGAATATTATCTTTATTTTTCCCTTTTACTCTTTTTCTAGAACTCTCATTCATCAAGTATTAGATTTTCCATATTTATGTGTCTTACTTTCTAGGAAAATTTTTGTTTCTGTCTCTCTTGCCCTGTTAGCTGTGTGGTTTTATCATTGTTGACTTATTTTTCTTCTACTTTAAAAAAAATGACAATTTTATTTTCAAGTAAATATGACTTTTTATTTTCTGTTACTTTTGCGAAGTCCCACTGGTATTCTTTATGGTCGTAATTCTTTCACAAATCTCTCTGACTAGTATGTAAGTTCTTAAACATCCTGTCTTTTTCTGTTGTCTGTTTCTTCTAAAGTTACTTGTACATCTCGTATATCCTTGCTCTCTATTACGTTCTGATTTAATCATCAAATGTGTTATAATCCTTTGCTGCTGCTCCATATTTAAGGATAAAGGATAAAGGAATGGGCAGCTTGTTTATTAGGACCTCTGTGCTTGACTTTCTGGCTGGCAGGCTTTGATGTATAGTGAGTGGAAAGCAAAGGAGTGAAATTGTTACAGGCTGTTTGGCACAGGGGATGCACCAACATTTCAAATGTTCTTGTAAAACATATAATTAATTCTTGTTTTATCTGCCATGAAGATATAAGGGTACTCCTTTAAGAATAAAACACAGGAGTATGTAGATTAATTTCTCCAAGAAATACTGTGGAATGAGTAAATTTTTGAAAGAAATTAGAAAAGCCACTCAAAGCTCATGATTAAAAAAGATTTATATGGGAAGTATACTGTATATTTTGGTGTTTGACAAGATAAGATTGATTTAAAAATATGGAATCTTAGTGTTGGAATAGCATTTAGTGGTATTCTAGCTGAATTTTTCTTTTATAGTAACTTGCCTTTCCTATGATAGGATAGCCTTTAGCCTTTACCCTTAGATCAAAGATCAGAACTCATAATTTAACAAAATGCCATCTTTTATGCTGCATAGATCTAATTGCTAAAAAGTTCTTCCCAGTAAACAGTGTGCCAAAGTTGTAATGTAAATCAAGTATGACAAATATTATGCCTTTATTGAAAGGATTTCATTATGTAGTCTGTAAATATCAGCATACGTTAATAAATGATGGTTTCTGTGAAAATGGAAGGTAGTACTTTGCACTCGTGTGGTTTGTGAGCAAAGGAAATTGACAAGTAGATGGGTAGAATAAACAAGGCTTTAGGCATGATAATTAGCGGATCAAAAAAAAACTGCTTTCAATATATTTCAAAGAATAACATAAGAGCAATGCAAATGTAGCAATCAAAATTCCTGCTTAGGCTGAATAAAGTTGTTGCTGTAATGTAGTATATATCAGAGTGGCTTAATAAATATTTGCAAATATTTTTGTTATTGTCATTAACAATCCAGTTTTAGCTATAAACTGAGCTAGGATGTCCATTTAGTAAGTCTTAGCATAATTATGAAGCTTAGATTTGGCTTAAAATATATTCTTGTTTCTTTCCTTACTCCCTGCCTCTGTCCCTCTCTCACAATTGCTTTCTCTTTCTTTGACTTTTCTGTAGATACACAAATTCAGACTGGCTTTCACAGTTTGGCTGAGTAAGTTTTGATACTCTGAACCCAGAATTCATTACCATTATTGAATATGTCTACATCCATTTCTGAGATTTCATCTGTTTAAACTCTTCTAAAACTAATTATAGCCAGAAGTTCTATCCACCATCACACTGAGTCAAATAACTGGATCAATTAAGCAACAAAGTTCAGAAACTCATATCAAATAAAGTCCATATTATTTTTTATAACTTTTAAAATTCAAATTTTGTGTCATTTATTAGTCACGATTGATTTAATGTGACGAGGTGATATTTTATTAAATAATTAAATAAACCACCTTAAACAGAAACTGTGTCTATCTTAAAGATATAAATTAGAACTTTCTGAATAGTATAACAACTTTAAAACTCTCCAGTTGTGAAAATGGTTCCATAATGTGTTCTTGTTTTTTAATTCAGATGATAGGTAAATATAGACACTGTGTACAGTTTAAGATAATAAAATACATTAAAGGGTTACATATTAACACTTTATTGTATAGTGTGTTTATTTATTATTTATTGTATTGTAACACTAGTTGTATAGTGTTACAATTAACACTATATTCTTGGTCACTAACATTGAATTTGTTAGGTTTAACTTCTGTATCTTACTAGCAACTACACATAATTAACAGAATGTATTTATTTTGAAAATACAGGCATATGAATCTGGAAAATATATCCCTATAAAGGAAAAACTCTTTTTCTTTTCTAATTAGTGAAAAATCCAGTTCTTCCCTACTGTTTGTTTCTTCTTTCCCTGTGAGTCTCCCTTACTACTCATACAAAACACTACTTTTGGTCACCAAATATGTGGGGGATTTTCCCCACACCAAGCAACTTTCTATGACACCAACTGGCTAGCTTACCATTTAACTCACTTCTTACACTATCCTGAGATAGCGTCAGATCCCACAGGGTAAAGACTCAGCCCCACAGACATGCCCCCCAACTACCAGATGCTAGTTAGAACCAACTGGCTGTCATTCAAAGGTTCTAATGAACCCTTCCTTGAGTTCTATTTATTTGCTAGAGAAGCTCACAAAACTCAGGGAAACACTTAAGTTTACCAGGTTGTCAAAGGGTCTGATACAGCCAGATGAAGAGATACTAATTCAAGGTCTGGGGGTGTCCTGAGGGCAGGAACTTATGTCCCAGTGGGTTGAGGTGTGTTACCCTCCCATATATGGGTGTGTTCACCAACCTGGAAACTTTCTCAACCCCACACTATGGGGATTTTAGGGAAGCTTCCTCAGATAGGCATGACCAATTATTAACTCCATTTCTAGCCTTTCTCACCTGTCTTAAAGGTTAGGGGGTGGGGTAGAAAATTCCCAGCTCTAATCATGCCTTGGTCTTTCTGGTGCCTGGCCTCCATCCAAGAGCCATTTAGTAGCCACTGATAATCACCTCAACAGAACAAGAGATGTCCTAGTGCTCTCATTATTTAGGAATTTACAAGAGTTTTAGGAGCCCTGTGTCAGGGTCAGGCTCAGAGACAAATATTAGAAGAGAGGCTCCTAGTGCTCTTATCACTTAGGAAATTACAAAGGTTTCAGGAGCTCTTGACAGGAACCAGGGTTAAAAACCAATATATATTTTTTTCTATTATTTCACAACCCTACACAAACATGTTCTTAATATAAGAAAGGGAAAAACTTTTATATTTGATGTCAATACATTCAGTATTTTGAGAGAGAGTGAAAGACTATGTTTACATACCTTCTATTATAGTATATTGTTGTAATTGTTCCATTTTTTAGTTGTCATATACCCAAGTAGGGATTTATAGTGAGAAATATCACTTCTAGAGAATATATAAGGATTATACAAGTCAAAGAAAAGTACTTAGTGCCTGTTGGTTTTGTTTCAAGGTAGAAAATTCAAGAGACAGAAAGGTATGTTAAACTATTTTCAAGACTGTTCTCCTCTTATCTGGAACACTCATTCATGCTGGGCTCTGTCTAGTTAAGCCAGTGACCAACTTAAAGACATTAAAGAGAAACATAAAGAGATCTTTTATGACTATTAGTTTTTTAAAAGCTTTTGGCTTAGTCATAGATTTCTGAAATATATGATAATGACTGTGAGAAACTCTATCTATTGAGAAATAACAACCAAATGATTTTATTTCCTACTTTTGTCTAATTCAACTCTCAAGAATGTTCTTAAATAAACCTAAGTTTGGCTTTGACTTTTTCTTTACCTGTACAACTATTGATTGCAATGCATGGCACAGGGAAATACTTTTTTTTTTTTCATAAAGACAGTGCATATTTTCTTGTAAAAAAGACACTTGGGCATTGATTTAAGGCAACTCTTTGATAAAGGAGAGAAAGAATTCAATATGCTTTACATGTGTTATTTATTGACATATTATAAAAATCCAGGCCAGATGGTGAATTTGTTTGAGAAGCACTGGTGTATTTTATTTTCTTCCCCATTAGACACTAGCATTTATTATGTTTTCTACAGTGTTGTTTGGGATAGGTAAATTTGATAATGCTGAAAATGGTCTGCTCAATGTAGTCGAAGGCAAAAATCTGAAAAAGATAGGACTTGCTTCCAACTAAGATGGGATAACAGTAATCATAAATTAGTTTCCTGTCTGAAATAAGAACAATAACAAACACAAAATAAAACATACAGAATATTTGAAACAATGGTTTTTAAGACACTGGACTTCAGGCAGCAAAGCACAGTGATCCGAGAAATGGAAAACAAATGGGATAAGCCCCATATATACCACAACAGCTTACTACCTTGATGGAGTGTAAGAAGGGGCAATCCAGGTGAAGAGCAGAAGACTCTCTGTCTTAAGGAAACAGACGTGATAGACTGGGGAGATTGAGGTGGGTAGAGTGGGCAAGGCAGATGACCAGGGAGAACAGAAGTACAAAAAAGATCAGCTGAAGATGCCTTGTGAATATTCAGTAGAGTACTGGAGCAGCACATGCATTTGAAGAAACTACCTGAGACTCTTTCTTACTCTTTTCAGGCCCTTATAGCAAAATACCATAAACTGGTGGCTTACAGAAATTTATTTCTCACAGTTCTGGAGGCTGGGAAGGTTTAAATCCAGGTGTCAGCATTTTTGGTGTCTGGTGAGATCCTGCTACCTGGCTTGTAGACACCATCTTTTCTCTGTTCTTACATGGCAGAACGAATGAGGGAGCTCCCTGGGGTCTCGTATGTAAGGGCACTGATCCCATTCATGAGGGTTCTGCCCTCATGATTGACAAATCAAAAACTCTAGAGACTGAGAGATCTCCAAAATCAAAAGGGCTTATTGAGCCTTTACAGATGTAGCCAGATAAGGACTAAGTCCTGGGACAGGAAGTTCCTACTTTACCAGCTGCAAGACCTAGTAACAGAAACAACTTGTCTGCCACCCTCAAGAAACAGGGCATGTTTCTGAGGTGGTCTCAAGGAAAGAAAGTTTTTTCAGTTCACATTGGCTTCATATAAGGAAGTTGGGCAAAGGTGAAGTGGGGAAAATCCAGGCATAGGTGATTAGTCCATAAGGAATGCTCATGGTGGATTGGTTGTTGATGATAGGTAGTCAGGCACTGTTCACACACAAGAGAGGGATGCAGTGGTTTTGGGGACCTTCTAGATAATTGTTGAAATGACTTTATCCAGGAACTGGAGTTTCTGGTTAGCTACAGTCCTCAGCTATTGACTGATGACCTTTCTTGTCTCTCTCCCTCATTCTCCAGCCCTTATGTCACTTAATTTAGGATATTTCAGAATTTTTCCTTATCAATACTGTGGTTTTTGTCACTTTATAATATATATAAATTTTCTAAGTCTTTATTCTCAACAACCTGGGTTATCTTTTTTGTAGTGTACGTTTCAGTTTATTTTGACAAATGCATAGATACCCGAACAACCAGTTCAGAATGGCTTCTCACTCCAAGAACTCCCTCAGATTGCTCCTCTTGTCCCACCCCTCCGAATACCTGTGCATACCACACATCCATGTCTGTCTGGCTGTGACTTTCTGAGAATATCATATAAATGAAATCACACCATATGGAGCATTTTAATCTAGTGTTTTTCCCTTAAAAAAATACATTTAAAGTTCCCTCCTGTGCATCAGAGATCATGAGTTCTCCAGTGTTTCTGTTCTTCGTCAGAATTGTTTTAGCTGTTCTGTTTGCTTCACCTTTCAGCATGAACTTTAGAAACAACTTGTCAATATCTATAAAATAACTGGTTAGTTTTAATTGAAGTTATCTTTAATTTATAGATAAAATGGGGGTAAACTGATATCTTAGTGTCAAATTATCTAATATATGAATATAGTATCTCTCTCTGTTTACCTATATTTACTTTCATATTCTTTGTGTTTATAGTTTTCAGGTAGCTCACTTATTTTGATGGTTTATACCTAATTACTTCATTTTGTTACTATTAAAATATGTTTTTACAAAATTTTAAATACCTATAGCCTTTAATAGCACAGATAGTATAGCAATATGTATGCCCTTTATATTTCTTCCCAGTGACTTTCATCCTCATTAAGCTCACTTATTTATTAGTTCTTTGGTCCTTTTTGTTCATTCATTTGGATATTCTATATAGGCAACCATTGCTGCCTGCAAATATTGTCAGTTTATGTCAGAAATGCTTTCCAATCTGGGTGCCTTTTGTATCTTTTTCTTTCCTTTTTGCTTTGGTTAGGACCACTATTACAATGTTGATAACTGTGAGAAAAGATTTCATTGTTTTATTCCAAACTTATAAGGAAAACATTAAGTTTTTCATATTAAGTTTGATGTCAGTTTTTTTTTTGTTAATGCTGTTTTTGTGCTGGAAAAAAAATCCCTTCTCTATCTAGTTTACTGGGATTTTTGATCATGGCTGAATGTTGAATTTTTTTAAAAATTATTTTTCTTCCTCTTTTCATATAGTTTTCTTCATAGTCTGTTAATATAACAGATTACATTAGAGAGGAAAAATAATTTTCCCTATATCCTTCTAAGTTCTTGGCTAAGACCCCTCTGTAATAAAGACAGGTTAACAGGAGAAAAAAATTCATTTTGTAGTACAGGGGCCTCACAAAGATATGAGGCTCAAAGATAGCTGGGTAACAGGTTTATATACCATCCTGAGCCAAGAAGAAGTGATAGAGTTCTGGGGCTTCCAAGGGGAGAAAGACAATTCACAGGAATTTGAGAACAGAAAATGTTTGGTAAATAAATGTTTGCCCTGTCATTCACATAAGTCTCCCAGATGAAAGCATTACCTTTGGTAATACCTCTCTTCCTGGTACAGGCCCACTCTCTAAATTATTTTAGGCAGTTAAAGGGAAGGTGAAAAGGCTTTCCTAAATCTGCTGTTTCATAATCACCTTCAGCTTGAAATAATCCACATGCCAAGTGGCATATTTTGGGGTGGCATGTTGTGCTACCCTTCAATTACATATGACTGATTTTCCAATGTCAAAACTTTGTGCATTTCTGGGATGAATTCAACTGGGTCATCATATTTATTTTTATATATTGTCTCATGTTCATAACTAGTGTTTTTGTTGAGGATTCTTGATCATTAGGAATATTGGTCCGTGGTCTACTTCTACTTCAACATATTTGTCTTCATTTGTTATTCAGTCGATACAGGACTCATTTAAAATGAGTTAGGAAGTTTCCTTCCTCTTCTGTGTTTTCAAAGCGATAGTGTAAAATTTCCATTATTTCTTCCTTAAGTGTTTGGTAGATTTCATGAGTGAAAAATCTCTACCCATAGTTTTCCTTTTCAGAAAGGAAGCTTGTTATTTACAAGCTTAATTTTTAAACACATAGAGAGAAATATTTATGTTATCTATTTATTTTTGTATTAGTATTATTGTATGTATATGTCCAGTTCAGCCTTGTTGTCATATTTATGAACATAAGTTTGTTATATTATTTTCTTCTTTTAATATGTGGAGTCTGATATTGGTCATTTGCATCTTCACTCTCTCTCTCCTTTTTTATTGGTGTCTGACTAGAGGTTTATTCATTTTACTGATATATTCAAGGAATAAGCTTTTGATCTCATTGATTTTCTTGGTTTGGTCACATTGGTTTTCTCTATTTAATTTTATTGACTTCTCTTCTTACCTTTGTTACTTCCATCCTTCTGTTTGCTTTAGATTTAATTTGTTGTGCTTTATTTACTTCTTTATGGTAAAAGTTTAGACTGATGATTTGCCATTTTCCTATTTTTCTAATGTAAGTGTATTACGTAGAATTTTCTTTAAAGCATTGCTTTAGATGTAGTCCACAAATTTTACCTGTTGAATTTTCAGTTTTTGGGTGGAATATTCTAAAAATGTCTGTAATATCAAGGGAATTGATAGTGTTGTTCGAATAATTTATATCACTGCTTAATATTTGTCTGCTTATATTAATTAGTGAGAGATGTTGAATCCTCCAACCTTAATTGTATATGTGCTAATTTCAGCTATTTTTATTGATTTTTGCTTCATTTACTTTGAAGTTCTACTGTTAAGTTGCATACCCACATAGAATATTTATGTATTTTCATAGATTTGCTCTTTTTGATTATGGGATGTCTGTCTTTATCCCTAATAATATTTTTTGTTATGGAATTTAGATTGTCAGATATTAATATAGCTATGTAAGTTTCTTTTAGCAAGTCTTTGCATAGTATCTTTTTTCATCATTTTACTTTTGACCTGTCTATATATTTATATTTAAAGTAGGTTTCTTACAGAAAGCATGTGATTGGGTCTTGCTTCTTTTATCCATTTGGATTGTCTAGTTTTTAACTGGTTTTTTTTTGAGTGTTCATATTTAGTGTAATTAATTATATGGATGGATTGAATCCTACTGTCTTGCAAACGGTTTTCTATTTGTTTAATCAACTCTTTATCTTTTTTGTTTTATTTCAGTCTTTTCATGGATTAATTGAGTGTTCTCAGGATTCTATTATCTCTTGTCTGTTGACTATTTCTACTTATTAAAAGCCTTTTTGTTTACCCAGGGGTTTTCAAAATATGTTGGTAAAAATGTATGATGTTAGGATATCTGAGATTCTTAAATCTTCTATTGTGGTTGAAAGTCCCCCTTTTTTAGGGCTGCTGCACAGAAGAGAAGAGTCTTAGGTGCTGGGTTTTAAAGGGCTCTCTGGGCTGGGCTGCTGTGGAGGGACCTTCTGTGGGTGCTGCTTGGCGACCTTGGTATCTGTCTGGAGAGCAGGTGAGCCTCAGGCCTGCAGGGGAGGTGCATGCTTCCTCTGGCCACTCAGCTAATGTTGCCAGCACTACAGTTAATCATTTTGTAGGTGGTGCTGGGCTCACCTGATGTCAGAACTCCCCTCCCATCTGGGGAAGATCCCTGAGCTGCCTTGTGTTGGCAGCCCTACTGCTGGGTTATACCTCTAGTCCTGGGGCCCCTAACAAGTGTTTTTTCTTCTTACTACCTTTCAGAGTTCTGTTTGTCTCTTAAGTTATATCCTTTGTTTGTCTCTTAAGTTATATCCACGGTTTATAGTTGTTTTCAGGGTTCTTTCCCATCTTTTCTAATACAAAAATTAACACTCTCCATCCATTTGAAGCTAAAAATAAATGTGTATGGGTCAACTTAAAGAAATATAACTTCAGAAGGAAACTCATTTGCACAACTTTCTTATACTAAAATACCAAAGCTGTAGAAATCTTTTAATAAAATGTGAAATAATATTCATGGTGGCTATGTGTTTTTGTGAGCTATTTATGTTCTTCTGCAACACTGAATCTATTAGCTTACTGTTCCACTGTTTACTTTTAAGATACGTGCTCCTATTCCCAGTTGTGATTAAACAAAATGGGAAGATTATGTTCTGATGAGAAGTAGTGCAAAGGACACACAATATGAATCTCTGAACAACTGACAAGGTGCTCAATATCTAACTTGAAAATAAACCTATTCTGGATAATTATCTCTACTCTCAGGCATTTATATCAGGACATCTTATGGAAGAATTTGTAATCACCTTTCTTACTTATCAGAAGTTTTCCTATGAGTCTTGGGCATTTGTAGATATAAGCTATACTTACTAATGACTAATATTTTAGAAACCCTGGCCTGACTTACATATTTTGTGGTTTCTTAATTCTTCACTTTCTTAGAATTTTGTTGAAAGCTTGAAAATCAACCCTAATTCTAAGTCATACTTTAGTTACTCATTCTAGGATATTCCTATACCTGACAAAGTCTTTTACTGTACTTACAGAATAACACTAGAATATTCAATTTATTATTTTATTTAAGTTCATAGACTTTTAAAATTCCCAGTGATAAAGAATATTTTTATTCCAATGCAAGTCTTTGTAAATGGGAAAATACACTCTTTAAAGAATTTTCATTGAGTACTTATTATCTAATTGTTATTACATCTATAAAGATGTAAGAGTATAGGATTTCTATATTCTTCAAACATTTCAAAGAATCAAGGCATAGTTCCAAATTATTTATGCATCACTGATGATAAGCCACAAAAAAGAAAGGAAATAACAATATGAATAGAAAAAGTTAGAATTCTATGTTACCCTGAAGTTATTCATAAATACTTCTCTTTTTATTCATATACATATCTCTTCTTTTTCTCATTATGTGTGTGTTGTTTATTACTATACATGTATAATTCAATGGCTAAATTGAATATTTAATTTTATTTACAAATATAAAATGAGAAACTTAAAGGGAAATCAGAAATAGAAAAATAAAGCAAAAATATACCCTATAAAGCAGAGAAACTTTCATTTGACTTACAGACATTTTATTTGGACACATGTGAAATTCCCAAATTTCCATCTGATTTCTGTCTCCACAGAAGACATGGCATGTAACTCAATAGAACCAATATACTAGGAGCCTGGATGTAGGAGGGGCAAATCAGAGAGGTTAAAACCGTAGGAGAGACTTCTGCTTTGAAGTATGACAGTCTAATATTCTACCGAATGAAGCCCAAGCAAACACAATAATAAAATCTGGACACAACAGGAATTGGAATACCTGGATGAATGGGAGATTTTATAGGTACACACACACTGGTGAGAAGTTCAGTTCTTGGAAGAGGGTCACTGGTGAGACACACAAGTAAATTCCAGGTTTTATCCTGGACCTAATCAGCCATATCCAACACAGCACAAGTCAGGGCACTGTGGCAGAAATCTCAGTCATTCTGGCCTGGAGAAACAGAAAAGTGAAGCCCAATAATATTTAACACTAAAGAGAGTGAGAAGGGGAATCCCAAACCCTTCCTACCCACATCTCTGATGCCAGAACTGCACAAGTGGGATAGAGCCATAACAGTTCAGCTATACACAGCAGCTCTGGACTTGCATTGGAGCTGTCATTGAATAAATAGGGTCAGAAATGTAATCCTGTCATGAAAATTATATGATAAAGAAAGCAAAAGCAAAAAAAAAAAAAAAACACTCAAGGGAGAAAAGCATAACTGAATCCAGAATCGCCACAATTAACATTCAAATTGCCCAGGATACAAACAAAAATTAACTGATATAAGAAGAATTAAAACAATGAAACACATTTTTAAGACAGAATAAATAAGTTAAGGTCAATCCTGTGATGAGCCTGGAACTAACAGATAAAAATGTTAAAGGAGCAATTGTAACAGTCCTCAGTGATGTAATACAAAATATGCTTTCAGTGTATAAAAATCTAAGCTGTGAAACATAAACCATAAAAGGACCAAAAGGAAATAAAGTGTTTTAAATTTATGACAGAGGAAAGAGTAAGTTAACTTGAAGATGGTGTAAGAGAATTTATCCAAGGTGAAGATATAGAGAAAAAAGTTTGAAATAAAAATGACTGAGCTTCAGAGACCTATTAGAGGATTTCAAGCAGTCCAACACAGGGACTTATTAAAATACAAAAAAAAGATAAAATAGGACAGAAACAATATTGTAGAAATAATGGCTAAATACTTCCCAGGTGTGAAAAGTAGAACATTTTCAGATATCTGATGTAAAATAAACTCAAAGAAGCCCATTTTGTAGTACATTATAGTCAGAGTGTGGAAAGCCAAAGATAAGGAGCAATTCTTTACACCAAAAAGAAAAAAAAAAAACAATGTATTACTTTGCAAAATTTATAACTTTAAATCTTTTTTTAAAGAAGAAAAATCTCAAGTTCCTGATCTATGACACCCTTTACATTTTAAAAATGATCTAATTAAACCCAAACTAATGGAATGAAAAGATGTAACAAAGATGAAGATAAAATTAATGAAACAGAAAATAGAAACAGATAGATAAAATCCAGACAACAGAAATAGAAAATAAAAGAGGAATCAACAAAATTAAAAGTTGTTTCTTTATGGTTTATAGAAACATCAATCAAATTGACATTCTTACAAAGAAAGAAAGAGATATAAAACACGTGACGGTACATCACTTCAGAGTCATTATGAAATAAGGAATGTTATCAACAGCTTTATTCCAATAGATAAGGTGATATAAACAAAATGGACAGTTTCCTTGAAAGACACAAATTACCAAAATTAACCCAAGAATAGTTTCTTTCTGTATCAATTAAATAATTTGACCTCTTAATTTCAAACCTACCCATAAAGAAATTTCTAGCAGTAGGTGGCTTCCCTGGTGAATTTTTTCAAGCATTAAGTAAAAAAATACCATATATCCTTCCTTCTTTCAGAAAATTAAGAATGAGAGATGCTCTCTGCCTTATTTTGAGAAAGCAATATTATGATAATAAAACTGAAGACAACACAAGAAAATAGAACTGAAGACCAATAATCCTTCACAAATATGAATGAAAAATTCCTCAACAGTATGTTGAAATGAAAGAACAATTGACCACATATTTTAAGACCTTGTATGTTTCATTCTGTGAATGCAAGATTATTTTAATGTAAAATCAATGTAGTCACAATAATAGAATAGAGAAAAAGCATGATTCTTTCAATACATGCAGAAAAATAATTTGACAACCTTCAGCATCCTTAACATAGTAAGAATTCTCAGGAAACTAGGAAAAGGAGAAAATCTCTTCAACCTGATAAAAGATATCTACACAAAATTTACAGCCAATGTTATAATTAATTTTATGCCTCAATTCTTTTTGCCTATGATCATGAACAAGACAAAGATGGAAATTGTGCCCACTTCTATTGAACAATATATTAGAAACCATATTGAGTGCATTGAGGAAAGAAAAATATAAAAGATGCAAATATTGGGAAGGAAGAAGTAAGACTGTACTTATTTGCAGGCAATATAATCATGTATGTAGAAAACCCTAAAGGAGTTCCAAAAATTAATAATTAATAAAACTAATAAGTGTATTGGCAGTCCTTGCACAAGATTCAAGGACTCTATGGTAAAAGTAATTGTATATATATTAGCACCTAACAATTGTAAAATGATATTTTTAAAAACACTTTCTAAAGCATGAAAATATTTAGAAATGAATTTATCAAAAGGTGTATGTGGGAGGCGGAGCCAACATGGCGGCGTGAGTAGGACAGTGGGAATCTCCTCCCAAAAACATATATACTTTTGAAAATACAACAAACACAACTAGCCCTAAAAGAGAGACCAGAAGACGCAGGACAGTGGCCAGACTGCAGCTACACCACCGAGAACCCAGCGACTGGTGAAAGGGGTAAGATACAAGCCCCGGCCCGGCGGGACCCGAGCGCCCCTCCCCGCAGCTCCCGGGCGGGAGAAGAATAGGCAGAGCAGGAGGGAGACGGAGCCCAGGACTGCCGAACACCCAGCCCCAGCCATCCGGGCCAGAGCGCAGACACAGTACATGCCCAGGGGGCCCTGGATACTGGGGGAACAGGGAGTAAGACCTCTGAGCGGGTGCCGAAGCTGATGCCCCTGTGACAAAGAAAAGCGGGGGCTTTTTGAAAGTCTTAAAGGGACAGGGACTTAACAGCTTGACGGAAACAACCCAGGTCACAGTACAGCAGCTGGAAATTACAGGGAAAACCGGGTGCACTAACCCCCTGGGCAACAGCTCTGAGACCCCTCACGGAGGCAAACAGTCAAGCAGCCCCCCCATCCATCACCCCACCGGGCGCTGCGAAAGCAGAGAAGCAGCCTGAGACAAATTCCGCCCACAGAAAGGGAAATTTCTCCCTCCCGGCCAGGCAAGACACAAAGACCCACTCTACACGCAATTACCCAACACAAGCCACTAGGGGTCGCAGTTGCCCCAGTAAAGAAAGGCCAGTAGTAAGTGAAAATTTTGGCCCTCCCAGCTGACAGTCAATAGCACCTGTCAACATGAAAAGGCAAAAAAATATGATCCAGACAAGACTAACCCAGACAGCTTCAGCATCTGCTACATCTTCCCCTGAGAAGGAATCTGGGGAGATAGATTTAGCCAGTCTACCTGAAAAAGAATTCAAAACAAAAGTCATAACCATGCTGATGGACTTGCAGAGAAATATGCAAGAACTAAGGAAGGAGAATTCAGAAATAAAACAAGCTCTGGAAGGACTTTAAAACAGAATGGACGAGATGCAAGAGACCATTAATGGACTAGAAAACAGAGAACAGGAACGCAGAGAAGCTGATGCAGAGAGAGATAAAAGGATCTCCAGGAATGAAAGAATTTTAAGAGAGCTGAGTGATCAATATAAAAGGAATAATATAAGAATCATAGGCATTCCAGAAGAAGTAGAGAGAGAAAAGGGGATAGAAAATGTCTTTGAAGAAATAATTGCTGAAAATTTCCCCAAACTAGGGGAAGAAATGGCCTCTCAGACCACAGAGGTACACAGAACTCCCATGACAAGGGATCCAAGGAGGGCAACACCAAGACACATAATAATTAAAATGGCAAAGATCAAAGACAAGGACAAAGTATTACAAGCAGCCAGAGAGAAAAAAAAGGTTACCTACAAAGGAAAACCCATCAGGCTATCATCAGACTTCTCAACAGAAACCCTACAGGCCAGAAGAGAATGGCATGATATACTTAATGCAATGAAACAGAAGGGCCTCGAACCAAGACTACTGTATCCAGCACGAATATCATTTCAATATGAAGGAGGGATTAAACAATTCCCAGACAAGCAAAAGTTGAGGGAATTTGCCTCCCACAAACCACCTCTACAGGGCATCCTACAGGGAATGCTCTAGATGGGAGCACTCCTAAAAAGAGCACACAACAAAACATCCAACATATGAAGAAGGGAGGAGGAGGAATAAGAAGGGAGAGAAATAAAGAATCATCAGATTGTGTTTATAATAGCTCAACAAGCGAGTTAAGTTAGACAGTAAGACAGTAAAGAAGCTAACCCTAAACCTTTCGTAACCACAAACTTAAAGCCTGCAATGGCAATATGCTGCTTACAAGAGACTCACCTCAAACCCAAAGACGCACACAGACTTAAAGTCAAGGGATGGAAAAAGATATTTCAAGCAAACAACAGAGAGAAGAAAGCAGGTGTTGCAATTCTACTATCAGACAAAACAGACTTCAAAATAAAGAAAGTAACAAAAGACAAAGAAGGACATTACATAATGATAAAGGGCTCAGTCCATCAAGAGGATATAACCATTATAAATATATATGCACCCAATACAGGAGCACCAACATACCTGAAACAAATATTAAGAGAACTAAAGGAGGAAATAGAATGCAATGCATTCATTCTAGGAGACTTCAACACACCACTCACTCCAAAGGACAGATCCACCAGACAGAAAATAAGTAAGGACACAGAGGCACTGAACAACACACTAGAACAGATGGACCTAATAGACATCTACAGAACTCTACATCCAAAAGCAACAGGATACACGTTCTTCTCAAGTGCACATGGAACATTCTCCAGAATAGACCACATACTAGGCCACAAAAAGAGCCTCAGTAAATTCCAAAAGATTGAAATCCTACCAACCAACTTTTCAGACCACAATGGCATAAAACTAGAAATAAACTGTACAAAGAAAGCAAAGAGGCTCACAAACACATGGAGGCTTAACAACACGCTCCTAAATAATCAATGGATCAATGACCAAATCAAAATGGAGATCCAGCAATATATGGAAACAAATGACAACAACAACACTAAGCCCCAACTTCTGTGGGACACAGCAAAAGCAGTCTTAAGAGGAAAGTATATAGCAATCCAAGCATTTTTAAAAAAGGAAGAGCAATCCCAAATGAATGGTCTAATGTCACAATTATCAAAATTGGAAAAGGAAGAACAGATGAGGCCTAAGGTCAGCAGAAGGAGGGACATAATAAAGATCAGAGAAGAAATAAATAAAATTGAGAAGAATAAAACAATAGCAAAAATCAATGAAACCAAGAGCTGGTTCTTCAAGAAAATAAACAAAATAGATAAGCCTCTAGCCAGACTTATTAAGAAGAAAAGAGAGTCAACACAAATCAACAGTATCAGAAACGAGAAAGGAAAAATCACGACGGACCCCACGGAAATGCAAAGAATTATTGGAGAATACTATGAAAACCTATATGCTAACAAGCTGGGAAACCTAGGAGAAATGGACAACTTCCTAGAAAAATATAACCTTCCAAGATTGACCCAGGAAGAAACAGAAAATCTAAACAGACCAATTACCAGCAACGAAATTGAAGCGGTAATCCAAAAACTACCAAAGAACAAAACCCCCGGGCCAGATGGATTTACCTCAGAATTTTATCAGACATACAGGGAAGACATAATACCCATTCTCCTTAAAGTTTTCCAAAAAATAGAGGAGGAGGGGATACTCCCAAACTCATTCTATGAAGCTAACATCACCCTAATACCAAAACCAGGCAAAGACCCCACCAAAAAGGAAAACTACAGACCAATATCCCTGATGAACATAGATGCAAAAATACTCAACAAAATATTAGCAAACCGAATTCAAAAATACATCAAAAGGATCATACACCATGACCAAGTGGGATTCATCCCAGGGATGCAAGGATGGTACAACATTCGAAAGTCCATCAACATCATCCACCACATCAACAAAAAGAAAGACAAAAACCACATGATCATCTCCATAGATGCTGAAAAAGCATTTGACAAAGTTCAACATCCATTCATGTTAAAAACTCTCAGCAAAATGGGAATAGAGGACAAGTACCTCAACATAATAAAGGCCATCTATGATAAACCCACAGCCAACATTATATTGAACAGCGAGAAGCTGAAAGCATTTCCTCTGAGATCGGGAACCAGACAGGGATGCCCACTCTCTCCACTGTTATTTAACATAGTACTGGAGGTCCTAGCCATGGCAATCAGACAAAATAAAGAAATACAAGGAATCCAGATTGGTAAAGAAGAAGTTAAACTGTCACTATTTGCAGATGACATGATACTGTACATAAAAAACCCTAAAGACTCCACCCCAAAACTACTAGAACTGATATCGGAAAACAGCAAAGTTGCAGGATACAAAATCAACACACAGAAATCTGTGGCTTTCCTATATACTAACAATGAACCAACAGAAAGAGAAATCAGGAAAACAACTCCATTCACAATTGCATCAAAAAAAATAAAATACCTAGGAATAAACCTAACCAAAGAAGTGAAAGACTTATACTCTGACAACTACAAGTCACTCTTAAGAGAAATTAAAGGGGACACTAACAGATGGAAACTCATCCCATTCTCGTGGCTAGGAAGAATTAATATCGTTAAAATGGCCATCCTGCCCAAAGCAATATACAGATTTGATGCAATCCCTATGAAACTACCAGCAACATTCTTCAATGAACTGGAACAAATAATTCAAAAATTCATATGGAAACACCAAAGACCCCGAATAGCCAAAGCAATCCTGAGAAAGAAGAATAAAGTAGGGGGGATCTCACTCCCCAACTTCAAGCTCTATTATAAAGCCATAGTAATCAAGACAATTTGGTACTGGCACAAGAGCAGAGCCACAGACCAATGGAACAGACTAGAGAATCCAGACATTAACCTAGACATATATGGTCAATTAATATTTGATAAAGGAGCCATGGACACACAATGGCGAAATGACAGTCTCTTCAACAGGTGGTGCTGGCAAAACTGGACAGCTACATGTAGGAGAATGAAACTGGACCATTTTCTAACCCCATATACAAAATAAACTCAAAATGGATCAAAGACCTGAATGTAAGCCATGAAACCATTAAACTCTTGGAAGAAAACATAGGCGAAAACCTCTTAGACATAAGCATGAGTGACCTCTTCTTGAACATATCTCCCCGGGCAAGGAAAACAACAGCAAAAATGAGTAAGTGGGACTATATTAAGCTGAAAAGCTTCTGTACAGCAAAAGACACCATCAATAGAACAAGAAGGATCCCTACAGTATGGGAGAATATATTTGAAAATGACACATCCGATAAAGGCTTGACGTCCAGAATATATAAGGAGCTCACACGCCTCAACAAACAAAAAACAAATAACCCAATTAAAAAATGGGCAGAGGAACTGAACAGACAGTTCTCCAAAAAAGAAATACAGATGGCCAACAGACACATGAAAAGATGCTCCACATCGCTAATTATCAGAGAAATGCAAATTAAAACTACAATGAGGTTTCACCTCACACCAGTAAGGATGGCTGCCATCCAAAAGACAAACAACAACAAATGTTGGCGAGGCTGTGGAGAAAGGGGAACCCTCCCACACTGTTGGTGGGAATGTAAACTCGTTCAACCATTGTGGAAAGAAGTATGGAGGTACATCAAAATGCTCAAAACAGACTTACCATTTGACCCAGGAATTGCACTCCTAGGAATTTACCCTAAGAACGCAGCAATCAAGTTTGAGAAAGACAGATGCACCCCTATGTTTATTGCAGCACTATTTACAATAGCCAAGAATTGGAAGCAACCTAAATGTCCATCAATAGATGAATGGATAAAGAAGATGTGGTACATATACACAATGGAATACTACTCAGCCATAAGAAAAGGGCAAATCCAATCATTTGCAGCAACATGGATGGAGCTGGAGGGTATTATGCTCAGTGAAACAAGCCAAGCAGAGAAAGAGAAATACCAAATGATTTCACTTATCTGTGGAATATAAGAACACAGGAAAAACTGAAGGAACAAAACAGCAGCAGAATCACAGAACTCAAGAATGGACTAACAGGTACCAAAGGGAAAGGGACTGGGGAGGATGGGTGGGTAGGGAGGGATAAGGGGGGGAGAAGTAGGGGGGTATTAAGATTAACATACATGGGGGGGTAGGAGAAAAGGGAGGGCTGTACAACACAGAGAAGGCAAGTAGTGATTCTACAACATTTTGCTATGCTGATGGACAGTGACTGTAAAGGGGTTTATAGGGGAGACCTGGTATAGGGGAGAGCCTAGTAAACATAATATTCGTCATGTAAGTGTAGATTAGTGATACCAAAAACAAAGCAAAAAAAAAAAAAAAGGGCAGTTCCTGTGTGGTAACCTCCAACGAGTTCTACACAAGGGTATAAAGGGCATATAAAAGTGTAGGCAAAGGGTCTGTTTGTGTTTATACAGAGGATCAAAGCCTAATTGGGCTACCCCGAAAATGAACTAAGATACGATATGAAAGAGAACTTCCAACATCAGCACTCTCTGGAAGACTCATGCCAGAAGATGATCATCAAAAAACCCCAACAAAGATCCACGCACTGCTACAGCTGTAGATGCACTCATCCCACCAGTTCCTGGACTTGCCATGGGAATGAGGAAGGAGATATCTAAGCTGGCCTGTGCATACAGTAAAACAACAAATTTGACTGGATCTATACTGTTGGAACTCAACCAAGAATTTGGAGAAGTGCAAATTGTAGCGCTCCAAAATCTTACAACTACAGACTATTTACTGTTAAAAGAACATATGGCATGTGAACAGTCCCCAGGAATGGGTTGTTTTAATTTTTCTGATTTCTCTCAGACTGTTCAAGTTCAGTTGGACAATATCCACCATATCATAGATAAGTTTTCACAAATGCCTAAGGTGCCTTAATGGTTTTCTTGGTTTCACTGGAGATGGCTGGTAATTACAGATATGCTTTGGTTATGTAACTATACTCCTATTATGTTAATGTGTGTGCACAATTTAAGTAGTAGCTTAAAACCTATATATGCTGAAGTTACTCTACAAGAAGATATGTCAAAGAAATAATCAATCTTCCCATGTTTTCTTCTGCCTGCTAGTTCTATAGCTTTTCTTCTTCCTTCCTAATTACAGCCCTTAAATAGAATTCGTGCCTCATATCAAATTTACCGAGTATCATAACTCCTCCAAGTGGTAAAGATACCTCAAGACAAATGCTGGGCATAGAAGCCACAGGGCATAAATATGCAAAGAAGTAAAAAGCTAACCTTTTCAAACAATAAGGCTTCCCTCTCACTTACCAACTTCACATTTCCCTGTATGGCCCCGGAAGATGACTGGTTAGCCAGAGACGGGTAAGATTCCTCAAGGGAGGAACAACCTAAGACAGGCACAGTCGCAGGGGGGCCATCAGGTGAGAAATTGGGGATCAACAGAGGTGAGGCTTAGAACCTCACCCCCCCTGTTCTGAGAGAAATCTTCTGCATACGTGGATGTTTTGTTGCCCTGGTCTAGCTTGGATTAACACATAGGCACATACCTGATCATCTGCATTTGCTCTCTTGCAACACTAAACTATGTTTTCTGCCTTTATCTTGTATCTGCCTACCACTTCAGCATTTTATTAAAAATAATAATAATAAAGAGAGAAATGTGGTATCCACATATGGATCAGGTGTAAAGACCAGATGAGTATTCGTATTTGAACTGACTGTTTGGAGTTCATGATGCGTGAGCAAGGCCGAAGGTTTCTGTGATGACTCCCCTTGTACTGTTCACTATGTAACTTATTCATTATGTAAGAATTTGTTCTACATGTAAGAACTTGTTTGTTGTGCCTCGGAGGATTGGAGACTGACGAGGGTTGGGCTTGGGGTGGATTAGTGATTGTGCATTGAGCATTGACTCCCCTATACAGAGTTTTATTGTCGTTGGCAGCCATTTGATCAATAAATATGAGAGATGCCCTCACAAAAAAAAAAAAAAAAAATGGACAGACTTCCAATGGTAAAATAAATAAGTAACCGGGATGTAAAAAAAAAAAAAAAAAAAAAAGGTGTATGTGACATATAGAGTTAAAATCACAAAACACTGAAATGGCAAATTAGAGAAATTTTAAATAAATGTAGAAGATATCTACAATATTCATAGATTAGAAGCATCAAAATTTTTTAAATTGCATTCCTCTCAACTGTGTCTGTAGATTTAATGCAACTCCATATGTAGTGAAGAAGGCATTGGGCTTAGCATTCTTCCCCAAAGCTCAAATGGAATCTAATATTAAGGAGGCATGCAAACTTTTTTTTTGGTATCATTAATATAAAATCACATGAGCAATATTATGGTTACTAGATTCCCCCCATTATCAAGTCCCCACCACCATACCCCATTACAGTCACTGTCTATGAGCATAGTAAAATGCTATAGAGTCACTACTTGTCTTCTCTGTGCTATACTGCCTTCCCCATGCCCCCTGCTACATAATGTGTGCTAATTGTAATGCTCCTTATTCCTCTTATCCCTCCGCAGTCCCTTTCTCTTTGGTAACTGTTAGTCCATTCTTGGGTTCTGTGAGTCTGCTGCTGTTTGTGTTCCTTCAATTTTTGCTTTGTTCTTATACTCCACAGATGAGTGAAATCATTTGATACTTGTCTTTCTCCACCTGGCTTATTTCACCGAGCATAATACCCTGTAGCTCCATCCATGTTGTTGCAAATGGTGGGATTTGCTTTCTTCTTATGGCCGAATAATATTCCATTACGTATATGTACCACATCTTGTTTATCCATTCATCTACTGATGGACACTTAGGTTGCTTCCATTTCTTGGCTATTGTAAATAGTGCTGTGATAAACATAGAGGTGCATACGTCGTTTTGAAACTGGGATCCTACATTCTTAGGGTAAATTCCTAGGAGTGGAATTCCTGGGTCAAATGGTATTTCTATTTTTAGTCTTTTGAGGAACCTCCATATTGCTTACCACAAAGATTGAACTAGTTTACACTCCCACCGATAGCATAGGAGGGTTCCTCTTTCTCTGCAACCTCGCCAACATTTGTTGTTCCTAGTCTTTTCTATGTTGGCCATTCTAACTGGTGTGAGATGATATCTCATTGTGGTTTTAATTTGCATTTCCCTGATAATTAGCGATCTTTTCATGTGCCTGTTGGCCATCTGAATTTCTTCTTTGGAGAAGTGTCTGTTTATATCCTCTGCCCATTTTTTAATAGGGTTATTTGCTTTTTGGGTGTAGAGGCGTGTGGAGGCATGTAAACTTTATTACAATTGCTATGGTGTATGCTTTTGGAGGGCAAGTTTTAAAACTTCATCCAAATATCTGAAAGTTGCGAGGGGGTAATTATAATGGCGAACCACATACTTCAAAATATTACCTATGACTGAGGGATATTAGCATGTAGTCATGAAACTAATTTCAAAGTAGATTACATGGCTATATCAAATGAAATACTGTTTAAAAAATACCCTACACAGCATAAATCCAAATGCCATTTTTAGAATGTCATTTGATTTAATTACTGTTGTTTCTATTTCAATTACATTAATCTCAAATGCTGATTTCTTCATTAATTTCACTTGTTTGGTAGGCTCTCCAGAACTTTCAACAACCAAGCAATTTATCTTCTTCTTTTGGGAATCACAAAAACATAAATCTTAGATACTAGAGTTCTGCTCATACTAAGAAAAAGTGTTTGGAAGTAGAGAAATTACCCTTAATATGGAAAAACATGGTTATTTAAAAGCTTGAGATCTGAAATTTTCAAGAATCGCTGATAAGTTTTGGATTTTACAATTGCATTTTCTATAATAGTAGACTAGCCTGATTAAATTATACATACTGTACTGTGTATTAGAAATGTAATATATTGCCACAATTCATGTGTATTCTGAGAATCTGGTCAAGTCACTAAATTTTCTTTAGCCTCAGTTTTCTAATAAAATAAAAGTGAGGGAAATGCCAATTAGTGAGCCTTTCCACTTGAAGAATTGTAATTGGACAATGAAAAAACCTTATGAAAACACTCTGACCAGTGTTAGTAGTATAACCAAGATAAAAAATATTACTTGTTTTTTCTTCCTTCCTTCCCTTTTCCTCATATTTTTCCATCTTCAATCATTTTTAACAGTACTGGCAGTAGTAATATTAAATTGCAACTTAAAATACTGTGAATAATGGTTAAGAAATTTGGATGGAACAGCTCTTGTATCATAAAGCATTATTTGCTCTGCAGGTTTAAAGACAAGGTTTATTAATTTTTTGGTTGGAAATTCTTGATTGTGGAGCACTTGAAGATTCTTTTATCTTTACTTTTCCCCAAGAAGGAAAGTGAATAACCGAAGAAAAGAGATGTTAACTAATACAACCTCAGCAATACAAATGAAGAAAATGAGGCCAACACATATACACAATGGAATATTATTCAGCCATAAGAAGAAAACAAATCCTACCATTTGCAACAACATGGTTGGAGCTAGAGGGTATTTTGCTCAGTAAAATAAACCAGGAGGAAAAAGACAAGTATCAAATGATTTCACTCATTTGTGGAGTATAACAAAGAAGAAAAACTGAAGGAACAAAACAGCAGCAGACTCACAGAACCCAAGAATGGACTAACAGTTACCAAAGGGAAAGGGACTGGGGAGTATGGGTGGGAAGGGAGGGATAAGGTGGGAAACGGTGCATTACGATTAGCACACATAATGTACGTGGGTGGGGACAGGGGAAGACAGTATATAAAGAAAAGACAAGTAATGATTCTATAGCATCTTACTATGCTGATGGACAGTGACTGTAATGGGGTATGGGGGGGGACTTGATAATAGGGGGAGTCTAGTAACCATAATGTTGTTCAAGTAACTGTACATTAATGATATCAAAAGTAAAAAAAGAAAAAAAATAGAAAATGAGGCCAACAGAACAGAGTGAGTTGGGAACTTGGATTAGAATTGAGAGATCCAGTCTCCCAAAGTTGCCGGTTCTCTACTACACACACCCCTATGGTGAATTTCATTCATCTTAACAGACGCTTTGTGAACATCATGGTGGATGTGATCGTGGTGCACCACAACACCACATTTTCAGAATAATCCCTCCTTTATCAAGCTCCTGGCAATATTGGCTACTGAGAGCTCACAACTGATAACCATATTGAGAATTGTCATTAGCTTCAGGGAGCTTCCCAGTCAAAATTATGTCCCTTTGAGGGAGTGTAACTCCAGGGAGAAAATCCTGGGGCAAAATACCTTTGAAACTGATATCAGTCAAAGGGAGAAATAAAGTGAGAGAAATGTGTTTATTTCTTAGAAGCAGTCATCCTGCGTCTCTCTCAACCTGGCCGCAGAAGAAGAGAGAGCTTTACCCAACATCTCCAGTCCAGATCAGCCCTGCTTGCCCATGTGATCACCTATTGATATGGAGATGGACTACTTCTCTCTACCCCTTGGAAGCACCTATTGATATGGACATGCACTAAGTCCTGGTGAGAGATTCTGGAAATATTGCAATTTTACCCACAGGGGGTCAACACAGTATGTGACTGATATAGAATATGAAGGCCCAGACCTCTGGCCCTGATTCAGAACAATTCTGAAGAGCGGCGCAAACTCCACAACTTGCCCTATATGGGTAGCTGCCACTACAGTTTCAACGACATTATGGGTCAGCTTTGCCCTGTGCTCAATTCGTGCCTTCCTTACTTCCTTACAGGTGCGTCTTCTACAAACATTTCTTGATAAACCCTCTGCATGCAATTCCCCATCTTGAATTCTATTTCCATGGAACTAAAACTAAAACTAAGACAATTATCTGTGATAATGATACTCACGGGCCAAGAGCTGCACTTAATTGTAGGTGCTGGGACTGCAAATATGGATACAATATTATCAGTATGGAAGAAAAGACAAAGTAATTATTGACCTAATCACTAATTTTTGCTGTGTTAAGAGAAGAATAGCATTTCTACTTGTACTGCACAGGAGAAGCTGGGAAACAAGTCAAAAAATAAAATTAGAGTTGAAAAATACATTCCTCACTTTCACAGAGGAGGACTAGGAAGAGGAAGAGATAAGTGCTACATATGGGGGAAATTTATACACCAAGAAGAGGAGCTTGTAATTTATACTGCAGATTCTGAAGACATTGGAAGGTGTTAAATGAGGTTAAATTGGATGATAGGCATTGCCGAAATTTTGCTCCTACTGTGGATTGCAAGAGATATGGATGGGGTAGGAAGAGAGGTTGGGAGTACTCAGAGTATTACAGCATTCAGTTGATCCTTCTGTGTTTTATATATATATATATTTTTTTATCAACATCTTTTTTATATAATTCTATGCATACCATTACCTCATATATTTTTAGGAACATATCAATAATAATATTAGTGTTTAATAATATTTAAAAATGAGAAACTGAAAACATTTTTCTACAATAAACAAGTGTTGGGTTCAAATCTAAGTTAGTTTAAGATTACATATTGCACAAGCATATGAATCTAACACAATATAACAAATTATATGAAGTAGTTAAGAAAAAAAGAGATAATTTACACAATTGTCATAATTATACTTGTCTATTTACCCCCTATACTAAGGAAATAATAGAAAAAAATATATATGTATATATGTATACATATATGTCCATACATATGTCTCTGACCTGGTCCCTAGCATAGAACTCCTAAAACCCTTCTAATTTCTTAAGTGACAAGAGCAGTAGGAGCATATTTGGTCTTTGATCTCAGTTCCTGATACAGAGTTTCTAAATACTTGGAACTTCCTGAGTGATGGCAGTATCTTTATTCTAATGAGGTGATTCATGGTGGGCTTCTGGATGGGAGCTATCAACAGAAAGACCAAGCCATGATTAAAAACAGAATTTTCAGTCCCAATCCCCATTCTCCACAGAGAGAAGAGGGGCTGAAAATGGAGTCAATGATCAGTCATGTCTATGTAATGAAGACTCTGTTATAAAAAAATAAAAAACATAAAAGAAAAAGAATCCCAGAAGTATGACAGAGTTTGAAGAACTTCCAGGTTGGTGAATACATGGAGGTTCTGAGAGAGAGAGGCAGGCCCACAGAGGGCATGGAAGCTCCGTTCATTTTCCCACATACTTTGCACTAATATCTCTTTAATCAGGCTGTTCATCTGTATAATTTCTCTAATCTTTTTTTTTCTTTCATATTTTTATTTTTATTTATTTATTTATTTATTTTACAGGGCATCTCTCATATTTATTGATCAAATGGTTGTTAACAACAATAAAATTCTGTATAGGGGACTCAATGCACAATCATTAATCCACCCCAAGCCTAATTCTCGTCAGTCTCCGATCTTCTGAAGCATAACGAACAGGTTCTTACATGGTGAACAAATTCTTACATAGTGAATAAGTTCTTACATGGTGAACACTACAAGGGCAGTCATCACAGAAACTTTCAGTTTTGATCACACATTATGAACTATAAACTATCAGGTCAAATATGAATATTCATTTGATTTTTTTTTTTTTCCAACAGAAATCAATTTATTTTCTGTCTAATCAATTAATTAGCATTTACCGTGTTACATTTTGTATTATGATCATTTTTATATTCCACATTGGCATGGGGTTTTACGATTTACAAAATACTGTTGTAAATGTGGTCTTCATTAAATCCTTACAAACACTGTGGGGTAGGAATTGTTATTCTGTCTTTACAGGCAGGAAAGCCCAGAGATGTTGAGCCTTGCCAAGCCCACATTCTGCTGCACTAGAAACCAGACCTTTTGCTTTCAAGTGTCCACACTTGAAAGTGTGGGCTCCATGGTTCACACTGGATGGCTAGCAGGTTCAGGTTTTAAATCTTGGGAGTGTTCCCAAGTTACTTGGCACAATGCTCTGCCCCTTGTGGACAGACAACTCATGGTGATGGGCTGAGGAGGCTCCTGAGGAGTCAGAGTGAAGTAGCTGGCTGGTGGGGAAGGTTGTAGGATAAGCATGAGGTTGAGCCAGTCATGTATATATTACCACCATCTTCAGACCAGCATGAAACAGACTGGTGAAGGATGGTAAATGCACTTTCTTTTTTTTTTTTTTTTTTTTTATAATAATTATTTTTTATTGAAGGATAGTTGACACACACTATTACATTACATGAGTTTCAAGTGTACAACACAGTGGTAGAACATTTATATACATAATTCTAGGTTCCAGCTATCACCCTACCAAGCTGTTACAATATCTTGACTATATTCCTTATGCTATACATTACATCCCGGTTACTTATTTATTTTACCATTGGAAGTCTGTCCTTTTTTTTTTTGTGAGGGCATCTCTCATATTTATTGATCAAATGGTTGTTAACGACAATAAAATTCTGTATAGGGGAGTCAATGCTCAATGCACAATCATTATTCCACCCCAAGCCTAATTTTTGTCAGTCTCCAATCTTCTGAGGCATAACAAACAAGTTTTTACATGTAGAACAAATTCTTACATAATGAATAAGTTACATAGTGAACAGTACAAGGGCAGTCATCACAGAAACTTTCGGTTTTGCTCATGCATTATGAACTATAAACAGTCAGTTCAAATATGAATACTCATTTGATTTTTATACTTGATTTATATGTGGATACCACATTTCTCTCTTTATTATTATTATTTTTAATAAAATGCTGAAGTGGTAGGTAGATACAAGATAAAGGTAGAAAACATAGTTTAGTGTTGTAAGAGAGCACATGTAGATGATCAGGTATTCATTTGATTTTATACTTGATTTATATGTGAGTCCCACATTTCTCCCTTATTATTATTATTATTATTATTTAAAATAAAATGCTGAAGTGGTAGGTAGATGCAAGATAAAGGTAGAAAACATAGTTTAGTGCTGTAAGAAAGCAAATGTAGATGATCAGGTGTGTGCCTATAGGCTAAGTATTAATCCAAGCTAGATAAGGGCAACAAAACATCCACGGATGCAGAAGATTTCTCTCAAAACAGGGGGGTGAGGTTCTAAGCCTCACCTCTGTTGATCCCCAATTTCTCACCTGATGGCCCCCCTGCGATTGTGCCTGTCTTAAGTTGTTCCTCCCTTGAGGAATCTTACCTGTCTCTGGCTAACCAGTCATCTTCCGGGGCCATACAGGGAAATGTAAAGTTGGTAAGTGAGAGAGAAGCAATATTGTTTGAAAAGGTTAGCTTTTTACTTCTTTGCATATTAATGCCCTGTGGCTTCTATGCCCAGCATTTGTCTTGAGGTATCTTTACCACTTGGAAGAATTATGATACTCGGTAAATTTGATATGAGGCATGAATTCTATTTAAGGGTTGTAATTAGGAAGGAAGAAGAAAAGCTATAGAAGTAGCAGACGGAAGAAAACATGAGAAGATTGATTATTTCTTTGACATATCTTCTTGTAGAGTAACTTAAGCATATATATGTTTTAAACTACTAATTAAATTGTGCACACACATTAACATAATAGGAATACAGTTACATAACCAAAGCAGACCTACAATTACCAGCCATCTCCAGTGAAACCAAGAAAACCAGTTAGGCACCCTAAGCATTTGTGAAAACTTATCTATGATGTGATGGATATTGTCTAACTGAATTTGAATAGTTTGAGAAAAATCAGACAAATTAAAACAACACATTCCTGGGAACTGTTCACATCCCATATATTCTTTTAACAGTAGATAGTCTGTAGTCTCAAGATTTTGGAGCGTTGCACCTTGCACTTGTCCTAATTCTTGGTTGACTTCCAGCAGTATAGATCCAGTCAAATTTGTTGTTTTGCTGTATGCACAGGCCAGCTTAGGTATCTCCTCCTTCATTCCAATGGCAATTTCAGGAACCAATGGGATGAATGCAGCTACCACTGCAACAGGGCCAGGATCTTTGTTGATGTTTTTTGATGATCATCTTCTGGAATGACTGTTCTAGAGAATGTTGATGTTGGAAGTTCTTCTTCACATCGTATCTTAATTCGTTTTCTGGGTAGCCAAATTAGGCTTTGATCCTCTGTATAAATACAAACAAACCCTTTGCCCACACTTTGATATGCCCTTTATACCATTGTGAAGAACGTATTGGAGGTCACCACACAGGAACTGCTTTTTTCTTTTTTTTTTTTAAGAGAAAGGAATATTATCAGAAAAATGTACTTCCATAGCTGATCATTTGACACCCTTTAAATGCTCAAAATTAAGGATATTTAAAGCATGCATTAATTGTTGATTTACAGTTAGTTTTATCCTATAAGGGAGTAATCCCCCTTTCCTTTCTTCTTTTTTTTTTTGTTATTGTTAATCTACAATTACATAAAGAATATTGTGCTTACTAGGCTCTCCTCTATACCAGGTCCCCCCTATTAACCCCTTTACAGTAACTGTCCATCAGCATAGCAAAATGTTGTAGAATCACTACTTGTCTTCTCTGTGTTGTACAGCCCTCCCCACTCTCCCACACCCCCCATTATGCATTCTAATCTTAATACCCCCTTCATCTTCCCCCCCTTTATCCCTCCCTACCCACCCATCCTCCCCAGTCCCTTTCACTTTGGGACCTGTTAGTCCATTCGTGGGTTCTGTGATTCTGCTGCTGTTTTGTTCCTTCAGTTTTTCCTTTGTTCTTGTACTCCACAAATGAGTGAAATCATTTGGCACTTGTCTTTCTCCACCTGGCTTATTTCCCTGAGCATAATACCCTCTAGCTCCATCCATGTTGGTGCAAATGGTAGGATTTGTTTTCTTCTTATGGCTGAGTAGTATACCATTGTGTATATGTACCACCTCTTCTTTATCCATTCATCTACTGATGGACACTTCGGTTGCTTCCAAATCTTGGCTATTGTAAATAGTGCTGCAATAAACATAGGGGTGCATCTGTCTTTTTCAAACTTGAGTGCTGCGTTCTTAGGGTAAATTCCAAGAGTAGAATTCCTGGGTCAAATGATAAGTCTGTTTTGAGCATTTTGATGTACCTCCATACTGCTTTCCACAATGGTTGAACTAATTTACATTCCCACCAGCAGAGTAAGAGGGTTCCCCTTTCTCCACAGCCTTGCCAACATTTGTTGTTGTTTGTCTTTTGGATGGTAGCCATCCTTACTGGTGTGAGGTGATACCTCATTGTAGTTTTAATTTGCATTTCTCTGATAATTAGTGATGTGGAGCATCTTTTCATGTGTCTGTTGGCCATCTGTATTTCTCTTTTGGAGACCTGTCTGTTCAGTTCCTCTGCCCATTATTTAATTGGATTGTTTGTTTATTGTTTGTTAAGGTGGGTGAGCTCTTTATATATTTTGGACATTAAGGCTTTATCGGATCTATCATTTTCAAATATATTCTCCCGTACTGTAGGGTTCTTTTTGTTCTATTGATGGTGTCTTTTGCTGTACAGAAGCTTTTCAGCTTAATATAGTCCCACTTTTTCATTTTTGCTGTTGTTTTCCTTGCCCGGGAAGACATGTTCAAGAAGAGGTCACTCATGTTTATGTCTAAAAGGATTTTGCCTATGTTTCTTTCTAAGAGTTTTATGGTTTCATGACTTACATTCAGGTCTCTGATGCATTTTGAATTTACTTTTATATATGGGGTTAGACAATGGTCCAGTTTCATTCTCCTACATGTAGCTGTCCAGTTTTGCCAGCACCATCTGTTGAAGAGAGTGTCATTTCACCATTGTATATCCATGGCTCCTTTATCAAATGTTAATTGACCATATATGTTTGGGTTAATGTCTGGAGTCTCTAATCTGTTCCACTGGTCTGTGGCTCTGTTCTTGTGCCAGTATCAAATTGTATTGATTACTATGGCTTTGTAGTAGAGTTTGAAGTTGGTGAGTGAGATCCCCCCTACTTTATTCTTCTTTCTCATGATTACTTTGGCTATTCGGGGTCTTTGGTGCTTCCATATGAATTTTTGAATTATATGTTCCAATTCATTGAAGAATGTTGCTGGTAGTGTGATAGGATTTGAATCAAATCTGTATATTGCTTTGGGCAGGATGACCATTTTGACAATATTAATTCTTTCTAGCCATGAGCATGGGATGAGTTTCCATTTGTTAGTGTTCCCTTTAATTTCTCTTAAGAGTGACTTGTAGTTTTTCATGGTATAGGTCTTTCACTTCTTTAATTAGGTTTATTCCTAGGAATTTTATTCTTTTTGATGCAATTGTGAATGGAACTGTTCTCCTGATTTCTCTTTCTATTGGTTCATTGATAGTGTATAGGAAAGCCACAGATTTCTGTGTGTTAATTTTCTAACCTGCAACTTTGCTATAATCCGATATCAGTTCTATTAATTTTGGAGTGGAGTCTTTAGAGTTTTTATGTACAATATCATGTCATCTGCAAATAGTGACAGTTTAACTTCTTCTTTACCAATCTGGATTCCTTGTATTTCTTTATTTTGTCTGATTGCCGTGGCTAGGACCTCCAGTACTGTGTTAAATAACAGTGGGGAGAGTGGTCATCCCTGTCTAGCTCCCGATCTCAGAGGAAAAGCTTTCAGCTTCTCGCTGTTCAGTATAATGTTGGCTGTAGGTTTTTCATATATGGCCTTTATTATGTTGAGGTACTTGCCCTCTATTCCCATTTTGCTGCGAGTTTTTATCATGAATGGATGTTGAATTTTGTCAAATGCTTTTTCAGCATCTATGGAGATAATCATGTGGTTTTTGTCTTTTTGTTGATGTGGTGGATGATGTTGATGGATTTTCGAATGCTGTACCATCCTTGCATCCCTGGGATGAATCCCACTTGGTCATGGTGTATGATCCCTTTGATATACTTTTGAATTCGGTTTCCTAATATATTATGGAGTATTTTTGCATCTACATTCATCAGGGATATTGGTCTGTAATTTTCTTTTTTGGTGGCATCTTTGCCTGGTTTTGGTATTAAGGTGATGTTAGCTTCATAGAATGAGTTTGGGAGTATCACCTCCTCTTTTATTTTTTGGAAAACTTTAAGGAGAATGGGTATTATGTCTTCTCTGTGTGTCTGATAAAATTCCGGGGTAAATTCGTCCGATCCCGTAAGTTTTGTTCTTGGGTAGATTTTTGATTACCGTTTCAATTTCTTTGCTCGTAATTGGTTTGTTTAACTTTTGTGTTTCTTCCTTGGTCAGTCTTGGAAGATTGCATAATTCTAGGAAATTGTCCATTTCTTCTAGGTTTTCCAGCTTGTTGGCATATAGGTTTCATAGTAGTCTTTAATAATTCTTTGTATTTCTGTGAAGTCCGTCGTGATTTCTCCATTCTCACTTCTGATTTTGTTGATTTATGTTGATTCTCTTTTTCTCTTAATAAGTTTGGCTAGAGGTTTATCTATTTTGTTTATTTTCTCAAAGAACCAGCTCTTGGTTTCATTGATTTTTGCTCTTGTTTTATTCTTCTCAATTTTGTTTATTTCTTCTCTGATCTTTATTATGTCCCTCCTTCTGCTGACTTTAGGCCTCATTTTTTCTTCCTTTTCCAGTTTCGATAATTGTGATGTTAGACTATTCATTTGGGATTGTTCTTCCTTCTTCATGTGTGCCTGGATCGCTATATACTTTCCTCTTAAGATTGCTTTGGCTGCATCCCACAGAAGTTGGGGCTTTGTGTTATTGTTGTCATTTGTTTCCATATATTCCTTGATCTCTATTTTAATTTGTTCCTTGATCCATTGATTATTTAGGAGCATGTTGTTAAGCCTCCATGTGTTTGTGAGCCTTTTTGTTTTCTTTGTACAATTTAATTCTAGTTTTATGCCTTTGTGGTCTGAAAAATTGGTTCGTAGAACTTCAATCTTTTTTAATTTACTGAGGCTCTTTTTGTGGGCTAGTATATGGTCTATTCTGGAGAATGGTCCATGTGCACTTGAGAAGAATGTATATCCTGTTGCTTTTGGATGTAGCGTTCTATAGATGTCTATTAGGTCCATCTGCTCTACTGTGTTGTTCAGTGCCTCCATGTCCTTACGTATTCTCTGCCCAGTGGATCTATCCTTTGGGGTGAGTGGTGTGTTGAAGTCTCCTAGAATGAATGCATTGCAGTCTATTTCCCCCTTTAGTTCTGTTAGTATTTGTTTCACATGTGCTGTTGCTCCTGTGTTGGGTGCATATATGTTTAGAATGATTATATCCTCTTGTGGGACTGAGCCCTTTATCATTATGTAGTGTCCTTCTTTATCTCTTGTTACTTTCTTTGTTTTGAAGTCTATTTTGTCTGATATTAGAACTGCAACCCCTGCTTTCTTCTCCCTGTTGTTTGCCTGAAATATGTTTTTCCATCCCTTGACTTTTAATCTGTGCATGTGTTTGGGTTTGAGGTGAGTTTCTTGTAAGCAGCATATAGATGGTTCTTGCTTTTTTATCCATTCTATTACTCTGTGTCTTTTGATTGGTGCATTCAGTCCATTTACATTTAGGGTGGCTATTGAAAGATATGTACTTATTGCCATTGTAGGCTTTAAATTCGTGGTTACCATAGGTTCAAGGTTAGCCTCTTTAGTATCTTACTGCCTAACTTAGCTCTCTTGTTGAGCTGTTATATATACTGTCTGGAGATTCTTTTCTTCTCTCCCTTCTTATTCCTCCTCCTCCATTCTTCATATGTTGGGTGTTTTGTTCTGTGCTCTTTTTAGGAGTGCTCCCATCTAGAGGAGTCCCTGTAGGAAGCAGAGGTGGTTTGTGGGAAGCAAATTCCCTCAGCTTTTTTTGTCTGGGAATTTTTTAATCCCTCCTTCATATTTAAATGATAGTCGTGCCTGATACAGTATCCTTGATTCAAGGCCCTTCTGTTTCATTGCATTAAATATATCATGCCTTTCTCTTCTGGCCTGTAGGGTTTCTGTCAAGAAGTCTGATGATAGCCTGATGGGTTTTCCTTTATAGGTGACATTTTTCTTTCTAGCTGCCTTTAAAACTCTTTCCTTGTCTTTGATCTTTGCCATTTTAATTATTATGTGTCTTGTTGTTGTCCTCCTTTTATCCTTTCTGTTGTGGGTTCTGTGTATTTCCGTGGTCTGTTCTATTAGTTCCTCCTCTGGTTAGGGGAAGTTTTCTGCAATTATTTCTTCAAAGACACTTTCTATCCCTTTTCCTCTCTCTTCTTCTACTGGTACCCCTATAATACAGATATTGTTCCTTTTGGATTGTTTACACAGTTCTCTTAATATTGTTTCATTCCTGGAGATCCTTTTATCTCTCTGTATGTTAGCTTCTATGTGCTCTTGTTCTCTGGTTTCTATTCCATCAATGGCCTCTTGCATCTTATCCATTCTGCTTATAAATCCTTCCAGAGTTTGTTTCACTTCTGTAATCTCCTTCCTGGCATCTGTGAGCTCCCTCTGGACTTCATCCCATTGCTCCTGTATATTTCTCTGCATCTCCATCAGCATGTTTATGATTTTTATTTTGAGTTCTTTTACAGGAAGACTGGTTAGGTCTGTCTCCTTCTCTGGTGTTGCCTCTGTGATCTTGGTTTGCCTGTAATTTTGCCTTTTCCTGGTGATAGAAATAGTTTGCAGAGCTGGAACGAGTGACGGCTGGAAGAACTTCCCTTCTTGTTGGTTTGTGGCCCTCTTCTCCTGGGAGAACAGCGACCTCTAGTGGCTTGTGCTGGGCAGCTGTGCACAGACAGGGTTTCTACTTCCTGCCTGGCTGCTATGGAGTTTATCTCCGCTGTTGCTGTGGGCGTGGCCTGGCTCGGGCAGCTACTCCAAAATGGTGGAGCCTCGTTGCAGGTGGAGCGGCAGGGAGGCTATTTATCTCCATAAGGGACCTCTGTGCTCCCTGCTGCCCAGAGGGTTAGAGTGCCCAGAGATCCCCAGATTCCCTACCTCTGGACTAAGTGTCCCGCCCTGCCCCTTTAAGACTTCCAAAAAGCACTCGCCAAAACAAAATAACAACAACAGCAGCAAAAAGAAAAAGTGCTCACTTTTCTTTTTTCTAAGGTGCCGGCTTCATGCACCCGCTCACCGGTCTTGCTGCCCTGTTTCCCTAGTATCCAGGGTCCCGCACCTGCACTGTGTCTTTGTTCTTGTCTGGATGGCTGGGTCTGGGTGTTCAGCAGTCCTGGGCTCCCTCTCCCTCCTGCTCTGGCTCCTCTCCTCCTGCCGGGAGATGGGGGGAGGGGCACTCAGGTTCCGCGGGGCTGGGGCTCGTATCTTACCCCCTTCCTGAGGCGCTGTTTTCTCGCAGGTGTGGATGTGGTCTGGATGTTTTCTTGTGTCCTCTGGTCTCTATTCTAGGAAGAGTTGTCTTTGTTATATTTCCATAGATATATGTGGTTTTGGGAGGAGTTTTCCACTGCTCTACTCATGCCGCCATCTTGATCTGTGTTATATTTATTGAAAATCAGTGGTAGTATTATTTTTCATTTATTTTTTTAAATAGATTTTTGCATAATTAAAATTAATTCTCACTTTAAAAATGAAAAATAAAAAACACAAACCTCACTGAGCTGCCATTCATTAATTTATTAATTATTCTTTGTTGTTTTTTAATCTATACCTTATATTTTTTAATAAAAGTAGTAATTTCTGATATTCACATTAACAAAATCAACTGTGCATGAATTAAGGTCATATATTTTACTTCTAGATTCACATTTTAAAAAATTGTGTTACCTTCATAGAGGTGTTGAAGCATGTTAATTGCTTGGTGTTGTTTTATGAAAAACAGTTATTGGCATCACTTCCCATATTAACTTTATGATTTGTGGGGCTCAGACAGCAGGGGAAATCTTTTAAGTGTACACAGAAATTCTGGAAGGGGTGTGACATCAAACTACAAATTATACTCTCCATTCTCAGATGGCAGACAGAACCTGATGTGGTAGAAAGAACAGAAACCAACTTAAGACATGTATAGTACTCTGAAGCTAATCTTGACCTAATCACTAATTTTTGCTGTGTTAAGAGAAGAATGAATAGCATTTCTACTTGTACTGCACAGGGGAAGCTGGGAAACAAGTCAAAGGGAAACTGTGGGACACTGTGGGACAAAGACCAATCCCTGTCACCTCTGAAGATACTTTTTTCCTCTTTTGTGTAACTGGGAGATCGAGTTAGATGATCATTGCATTTTCAATCTTGAATGTTCTTCAGTTTGGCATGACATGGAGTGTTTTTATCCTTTTTTTTCCTTCTTTTTTTTTTCTTTCTTTTTTCAGGGTTACTGCATGTCTCTTAAGGTTGGCCCCTAGCTTTTCTTGCTTTGCAAGCACATACCCTGCCACTATCTTACACTTAGTACTCAGAGAAAGAAAGAATGAACAGGTGTTACATAAAACGGTGCTGTCTTTGTTACAATGCAAAATAGCAAGTGTTTCTATTAGCAAGCAGTTTACCTACATGACATAACTGTTTCTAACTGTAGAAAAGACATGCCTTGGAGATCATGAATCTTTAATGGATTTTGAGTTTTAAAGACACTGGGATAAAAATAGACCCTAGAACTCTCAAGTAATGTTTATTATGCATTAAATTCTGCCCTGTGTCAGAACGATAATATATTTCTATGAATGCTATTTTTATTTCTCATTATCTGCATCCTACATCATTAACTTTTAATGAGTCTGTCCTTTATTTGGTGTCCCAGCATTGGAAACTTAGATTTTTCTTATCCAAAATCTAGCATTTTTGAAGAAACAAAGAGTGTTTTCTTTTGGTACACATTAATATTTACATCTGAGTTTTATTCTTGAGTTTGTTACAGCTGAAAATAGAAGGAAGTAGAGTCCTTGGTACAAAGTCTCTTCAAGAATTTTCCATTAAACCATCATTTGCTCACTGCTAGAGCAAGATTTTATTCCCACGTCAAAGCCAAGGAGATTATGTCCTGACATCAATTTCCTGGTGCCCCAAAGAGAGAGATTAGAACAGTGTGTTTCAAAATGTTATAAGCTGAAGGAATTTTTCTCAGGTATTTTGCCATATATTTAGGACAGGTGTCTGTTTCATTGCTTGTTCCTTATGCCAGAGAGTGGCTTCTTTATAACAGCCATTCATAAACTACATCTACCTCAATCTTTTGTGAACACTGAGCTGTTTGATTCAAATTGAAGTTCACAATGGCATGGTGTCTGACCTATTGAAATAGGCAAAGGTAAATGGAAAAATAATATTGTGTCTTTCCTAGTTATGGAGAGGTGGCATGCAAAGGTCATTTCCAAGGGCCTGGGACTTGATTGTATATATGAAGAAGGTAAGTATCACATCCATACAGTGAGCTCTCACAAATCAGATCCACCCATGTGGTTCTGGCTTTTATCCATCAGTGATTTCTACCCCTGAGAACCAGGGAATCCAGAGAATTTTATTCAGTTCTTTCATCTGGGTTGACTGGGAAGGCACTTTTCTGTCAGTTCAAGCCATGGATACTTCAGAATGAACTAGGATTTTCCTCATATATTACTTTGCTGCTCACAAAACATTCTCAGTCCAACATTCAAGACTACACGTCTGCTTTTAGTCTAGATGTCTTCACACTGTGGTACACAGAATCTGAATGGTTCCACATGGAACTATCAGGAGAGATCAAGGAAGGTGAGGGACAACTCTGTGATTATTATCTGCTCCCTATATTCTGATTCCCTAAGATTAACCTTCAAGAAAGGATTAACTGCAAAAATCTGCGGAATTACGGTTTTAACTTGATTTCTCTCTAATGCTATACAAGACCTCTGCTCTATTAAATTATATTCTCTCTTTCCTCAAGTATCATTGTGCCCAGTTGAGGCTTTGCTCATTTAATGCAAGGCCTCAGGTTGTGAAGGCCATGATGATCCTCTCACACTTCCTTCTTACTGGAGACGTCAGTACTTTACAATCTAGTCATCTGTTTCTCCAGCTCAGTCACATAAATATCCTCCATGCATGAAAAAGCCTTCTCCATCCTTACCAATAGGCATTAAAGAGATTCAACTCATTTGCTTTCTCAAGCAGATAAGGTACCAGAATCAAGAATCTTACCTGCTCCAAATGGAGATTGAATCATAGTGTTCAGACTTGATAAAAGAGAAACTATTTCATATATCTAGGTTAAAAATAAGCATAATCGGAGGAGCCAACATGGCGGTATGAGTAGGAAAGTGGGAATCTCCTCCCAAAAACATATATATTTTTGAAAATACAACAAATACAACTAATCCTAAAAGAGAGACCAGAAGACACAGGACAACAGCGAGACTACATCCACACATGCGAGAGCCCAGCGCCTGGTGAAAGGGGTAAGATACAAGCCCCGGCCCAGCGGGACCCAAGCACACCTCCCCCCAGCTTCCAGCGGGAGGGAGAGGGAGCCGAGGACTGCTAAACACCCAGCCCCAGCCACCCGCACCAGAGTGCAGACACAGTGCATGCGTGGAAGGCTGGAAACTACGGAAATAGGGCAGCAAGACCTCTAAGAGGGTTCCGAAGCTGATGCCCCTGTGACAAAGAAAAGCAAGTGCTTTTTGAAAGTCTTAAAGGGACAGGGACTTAACAGCTAGACGGAAACAACACAGGTCACAGCCAAGTGGCTGGAAATTACAGGGAAAACCGGAAGCACTAACCGCCTGGGCAACAGCTCTAAGACCCCTCACGGAGGTAAACAGCCAAACAGCCCCCCCACCCCCGTCCATTACCCCTCCGGGCACTAGAAAAGCAGAGAAACAGCCTAAGGCAAACCACACCCACAGAAAGGGAGATCCAGCCGGGCAAGACACAAAGAACCAGCCTAGATGCAATTACACAACAAAAGCCACTAGGGGTCGCAGTTGTGTCAGTAAAGAAAGGCCAATAGCAAGTGAAAAGTTTGGCCCTCCCAGGTGACAGTAAATAGCACCTGTCAACATGAAAAGGCAAAAAAATATGATCCAGACAAGACTAACCCAGACAGCTTCGGCATCTGCTACATCTTCCCCTGAGAAGGAACCTGGGGAGATAGATTTAACCAGTCTTCCTGAAAAAGAATTCAAAACAAAAGTCATAACCATGCTGATGGACTTGCAGAGAAATATGCAAGAACTAAGGAAGGAGAATACAGAAATTAAACAAGCTCTGGAAGGACTTCAAAACAGAATGGATGAGATGCAAGAGACCAATAATGCACTAGAAAACAGAGAACAGGAACGCAGAGAAGCTGATGCAGAGAGAGATGAAAGGATCTCCAGGAATGAAAGAATTCTAAGAGAGCTGAGTGACCAATCAAAATGGAACAATATCAGCATTATAGGGGTACCAGAAGAAGAAGAAGAGAGAAAAAGGGATAGAAAGTGTCTATGAAGAAAAAACTGCCGAAAACGTCCCCAAACTAGGGGAAGAAATGGCCTCTCAGACCACAGAGGTACACAGAACTCCCATGACAAAGGATCCAAGGAGGGCATCACCAAGACATATAATAATTAAAATGGCAAAGATCAAAGACAAGGACAAAGTATTAAGGCAGCCAGAGAGGAAAAAAAAGGTTACCTACAAAGGAAAACCCATCAGGCTATCATCAGACCTCTCAACAGAAACCCTACAGGCCAGAAGAGAATGGCATGATATACGTAATGCAATGAAACAGAAGGGCCTCGAAACAAGACTACTGGATCCAGCACGAATATCATTTAAATATGAAGGAGGGATTAAACAATTGCCAGACAAGCAAAAGTTGAGGGAATTTGCCTCTCAGAAACCACCTCTACAGGGCATCCTACAGGGACTGCTCTACATAGGAGCACTCCTAAAAAGAGCACAGAACAAAACACCCAACATATGAAGAAGTGAGGAGGATGAATAAGAAATAAGAGAAACAAAGAATCATCAGACTGCGTTTATAATAGCTCAATAAGCGAGTTAAGTTAGACAGTAAGATAGTAAAGAAGCTTACCCTGAACCTTTGGTAACCACAAACTTAAAGCCTGCAATGGCAATAAGTTCATACCTTTCAATAATCACTCTAAATGTAAATGGACTGAATGCACCAATCAAAAGACACAGAGTAATAGAATGAATAAAAAAGCAAAACCCATCTATATGCTGCTTACAAGAGACTTACCTCAAACCCAAAGACATGCACAGACTTCAAGTCAAGGGATGGAAAAAGATATTTCATGCAAACAACAGAGAGAAGAAAGCAGGTGTTGCAATTCTGGTATCAGACAAAACAGACTACAAAATAAAGAAAGTAACAAAAGACAAAGAAGGACATTACATAATGATAAAGGCTCAGTCCAACAAGAGGATATAACCATTATAAATATATATGCACCCAATACAGGAGCACCAACATACCTGAAATAAATACTAACAGAACTAAAGGAGGAAATAGAATGCAATGCATTCATTCTAGGAGACTTAAACACACCACTCAATCCAAAGGACAGATCCACCAGACAGAAAATAAGAAAGGACACAGAGGCACTGAACAACACACTAGAACAGATGGATCTAATAGACATCTACAGAACTCTACACCCAAAAGCAACAGGATAAACATTATTCTCAAGTGCACATGGACATTCTCCAGAATAGACCACATACTAGGCCACAAAAAGAGCCTCAGTAAATTCCAAAAGATTGATATCCTACCAACCAACTCTACAAACCACAAAGGCATAAAACTAGAAATAAACTGTACAAAGAAAACAAAAAGGCTCACAAACACATGGAGGCTTTACAACATGCTCCTAAACAATCAGTGGATCAATGACCAAATCAAAATGGAGATCCAGCAATATATGGAAACAAATGACAACAACAACACTAAGCCCCAACTTCTGTGGGACACAGCAAAAGCAGTCTTAAGAGGAAAGTATATAGCAATCCAAGCATTTTTAAAAAAGGAAGAACAATCCCAAATGAATGGTCTAATGTCAAAATTATCGAAATTGGAAAAAGAAGAACAAATGAGGCCTAAGGTCAGCAGAAGGAGGGACATAATAAAGAGAGAAGAAATAAATAAAACTGAGAAGAATAAAACAATAGCAAAAATCAATGAAACCAAGAGCTGGTTTTTCGAGAAAATAAACAAAATCGGTAAGCCTCTAGCCAGACTTATTAAGAGGAAAAGAGAGTCAACACAAATCAACAGTATCAGAAATGAGAAAGGAAAAATCACTACGGACCCTAGAGTAATACAAAGAATTATTAGAGAATACTATGAAAACCTATATGCTAACAAGCTGGGAAACCTAGGAGAAATGGAAAACTTCCTAGAAAAATACAACCTTCCAAGATTGACCCAGAAAGAAAAAGAAAATCTAAACAGACCAATTACCAGCAACGAAATTGAAGCAGTAATCAAAAAACTACCAAAGAACAAAACCCCCGGGCCAGATGGATTTACCTCAGAATTTTATCAGACATACAGGGAAGACATAATACCCATTCTCCTTAAAGTTTTCCAAAAAATAGAAGAGACGGGGATACTCCCAAACTCATTCTATGAAGCTAACATCACCCTAATACCAAAACCAGGCAAAGACCCCACCAAAAAAGAAAACTACAGACCAATATCCCTGATGAACATAGATGCAAAAATACTCAACAAAATATTAGCAAACCGAATTCAAAAATACATCAAAAGAATCGTACACCATGACCAAGTGGGATTCATCCCAGGGATGCAAGGATGGTACAACATTCGAAAGTCCATCAACATCATCCACCACATCAACAAAAAGAAAGACAAAGCCACATGATCATCTCCATACACGCTGAAAAAGCACTTGACAAAATTCAACATCCATTCATGATAAAAACTTGCAGCAAAATGGGAATAGAGGGCAAGTACCTCAACATAATAAAGCCATCTATGATAAACCCACAGCCAGCATTATATTAAACAGTGAGAACCTGAAAGCATTTCCTCTGAGATCAGGGACTAGACAGGAATGCCCACTCTCCCCACTGTTATTTAACATAGTACTGGAGGTCCTAGCCACGGCAATCAGACAAAACAAAAAACATACGGAATCCAGATTGGAAAAGAAGAAGTTAAACTGTCACTATTTGCAGATGACATGATACTGTACATAAAAAATCCTAAAGACTCCACCCCAAAACTACTAGAACTGATATCAGAATACAGCAAATTTGCAGGATAAAAAATCAACACACAGAAATCTGTGGATTTCCTATTCACTAACAATGAACCAACAGAAAGAGAAATCAGGAAAACAAATCCATTCACTATTGCATCAAAAAAAATAAAATACCTAGGAATAAATCTAACCAAAGAAGTGAAAGACTTATACTCTGAAAATTACAAGTCACTCTTAAGAGAATTTAAAGAGGGCACTAACAAATGGAAACTCATCCCATGCTCATGGCTAGGAAGAATGAATATTGTCAAAATGGCCATCCTGACCAAAGCAATATACAGATTTGATGCAATCCCTATGAAACTACCAGCAACATTCTTCAATGAACTGGAACAAATAATTCAAAAATTCATATGGAAACAAAGACTCCAAATAGCCAAAGCAATCCTGAGAAAGAAGAATAATGTGGGGGGGGATCTCACTCCCCAACTTCAAGCTCTACTATAAAGCCATAGTAATCAAGACAATTTGGTACTGGCACAAGAACAGAGCCACAGACCAATGGAAAAGACTAGAAAATCCAGACATTAACATAGACATATATGGTCAATTAATATTTGATAAAGGAGCCATGGACATATAATGGCGAAATGACAGTCTCTTCAACAGATGGTGCTGGCAAAACTGGACAGCTACATATAGGAGACTGAAACTGGACCATTGTCTAACCCCATATACAAAAGTAAATTCAAAATGGATCAAAGACCTGAATGTAAGTCATGAAAGCATTAAACTCTTGGAAGAAAACATAGGCAAAAACCTCTTAGACATAAACATGAGTGACCTCTTCTTGAACATTTCTCCCCGGGCAAGGAAAAGAACAGCAGAAATGAACAAGTGGGACTATATTAAGCTGAAAAGCCTCTGTACAGCAAAAGACACCATCAATAGAACAAAAAGGAACCCTACAGTATGGGAGAATATCTTTGAAAATGACACATCCGATAAAGGCTTGACGTCCAGAATATATAAAGAGCTCACACGCCTCAACAAACAGAAAACAAATAACCCAATTAAAAAATGGGCAGAGGAACTGAACAGACAGTTCTCCAAAAAAGAAATACAGATGACCAACAGCCACATGAAAAGATGCTCCACATCGCTAATTATCAGAGAAATGCAAATTAAAACTACATTGAGGTATCACCTCTCACCAGTAAGGATGGCTGCCATCCAAAAGACAAACAACAACAAATGTTGGCAAGGCTGTGGAGAAAGGGGAACCCGCCTACACTGCTGGTGGGAATGTAAATTAGTTCAACCGTTGTGGAAAGCAGTATGTAGGTACATCAAAATGCTCAAAACAGGCTTACTATTTGACCCAGGAATTCCACTCCTAGGAATTTACCCTAAGAATGCAGCAATCAAGGTTGAGAAAGACAGATGCACCCCTATGTTTATTGCAGCACTATTTACAATAGCCAAGAATTGGAAGCAACCTAAGTGTCCATTGATAGAAGAATGGCAAAGAAGATGTGGTACATATACTCAATGGAATACTACTCAGCCATAAGAAAAGGGTAAATCCTACCATTTGCAGCAACATGGATGGAGCTGTAGGGTATTATGCTCAGTGAAACAAGCCAAGTGGAGAAAGAGAAATACCAAATGATTTCACTCATCTGTGGAGTATAAGAACAAAGGAAAAACTGAAGGAACAAAACAGCAGCAGAATCACAGAACTCAAGAATGGACTAACAGGTACCAAAGGGAAAAGGACTGGGGAGGATGGGTGGGTAGGGAGGGATAAGGGGGGGGAAGAAGAAGGGGGCTATTAAGATTAGCATGCATGGGGGGGTGGGAGAAACGGGAGGGCTGTGCAACACAGAGAAGGCAAGTAGTGATTCTACAACATTTTGCTATGCTGATGGACAGTGACTGTAAAGGGGTTTGTAGGGGGACCTGGTATAGGGGAGAGCCTAGTAAACATAATATTCGTCATGTAAGTGTAGATTAATGATACAAAAAAAAACACGGCAATTCCTGTGTGGTGACCTCCAATGAGTTCTACACAATGGTATAAAGGGCATATCAATGTGTAGGCAAAGGGTCTCTTTGCGTTTATACAGAAGATCAAAGCCTAATTGGGCAACCCCAAAAATGAACTAAGATATTATATGAAAAATAACTTCCAACATCAGCACTCTCTGGAAGACTCATGCCAGAAGTTGATATTCAAAAAACCCCAACAGAGATCCACGCACTGCTACAGGTGTAGATGCACTCATTCCACCAGTTCCTGGACTTACCATGGGAATGAAGGAGATATCTAAGCTGGCCTGTGCATACAGTAAAACAAATTTGACTGGATCTATACTGTTGGAACTCAGTCAAGAATTAGGAGAAGTGCAAATTGTAGCGCTCCAAAATCTTACAACTACAGACTATTTACTGTTAAAAGAACATAAGGGATGTGAACATTCCCCAGGAATGGGTTGTTTTAATTTGTCTGATTTCTCTCAGACTGTTCAAGTTCAGTTGGACAATATCCACCATATCATAGATAAGTTTTCACAAATGCCTAAGGTGCCTAACTGGTTTTCTTGGTTTCACTGGAGATGGCTGGTAATTACAGGTATGCTTTGGTTATGTAACTATACTCCTATTATGTTGATGTGTGTGCGCAATTTAAGTAGTAGCTTAAAACCTATCCATGCTGAAGTTACTCTACAAGAAGATATGTCAAAGAAATAATCAATCTTCCCATGTTTTCTGCCACCTGCTACTTCTATAGCTTTTCTTCTTCCTTCCTAATTACAACCCTTAAATAGAATTCGTGCCTCATATCAAATTTACTGAGTATCATAATTCTTCCAAGTGGTGAAGATACCTCAAGACAAATGCTGGGCATAGAAGCCACAGGGCATAAATATGCAAAGAAGTAAAAAACTAACCTTTTCAAACAATAAGGCTCCTCTCTCACTTACCAACTTTACATTTCCCTGTATGGCCCCGGAAGATGACTGGTTAGCCAGAGACGGGTAAGATTCCTCAAGGGAGGAACAACCTAAGACAGGCACAGTCGCAGGGGGGCCATCAGGTGAGAAATTGTGGATCAGCAGAGGTGAGGCTTAGAACCTCACCCCCCTGTTTTGAGAGAAATCTTCTGCATACGTGGATTTTTTATTGCCCTTGTCTAGCTTGGATTAACACATAGTCTACAGGCACACACCTGATCATCTACATTTGCTCTCTTACCACACTAAACTATGTTTTCTACCTTTATCTTGTATCTACCTACCACTTCAGCATTTTATTAAAAATAATAATAATAAAGAGAGAAATGTGGTATCCACATATAGATCAAGTATAAAAATCAAATGAGTATTCATATTTGAAGTGACTGTTTATAGTTCATAATGCATGAGCAAAACCTAAAGTTTCTGTGATGACTGCCCTTGTACTGTTCACCATGTAACTTATTCACTATGTAAGAATTTGTTCTCCATGTAAGAACTTGTTCATTATGCTTCAGAAGATTGGAGACTGACGAAAATTAGGCTTGGGGTGGATTAATGATTGTGCATTGAGCATTGACTCCCCTATACAGAATTTTATTGTTGTTAACAACCATTTGATCAATAAATATGAGAGATGCCCTCACAAAAAAAAAAAAAGTACACCCTTCCAATTGTAAAATAAATAAGTAACTTGGGTGTAATGTATAGCATAATTAATATAGTCAAAATATTGTAACAACTTGGTATGGTGATAGCTGGTACCTAGAATTATCATGTATATAAATGTTGAATCACTGTGTTGTACACCTGAAACTAATGTAATACTGTGTCTCAACTACCCTTCAATAAAAAAAATTTATCTACAAAAAAAAGTAAGCATAGTCCTCTCTGTGTACTTACAAATAGACCATGGTATTACTGGCAGAGTGTATTTGGTAGGATTAAACATTTGGATCTTGATGACAGAGTGGCATCCTCAGAAAGTTTATGCAGCAAATAGTTATCCCACTGACAGCCAACAGAGTCCCCACCAACCCTACCTCCTCCTGAAAAGCCCTTCTTGCTCTCTTTGTGCTGACCCACCTCCCCATGTGTTGCTCTTCCTCCATTCCAGCACTTCAGTGCATGCTATACATAAACCAGAATGTCATACCAGGCAACATTACTTCAAAGCTTTTTAGAATCACCTATTGTTTTTTTTCAAACAGTTGTATATTTTGGTAGCATCCTCCTCAAACTCCAGAAGAAATAACAGGAATCTATGATTACATGTAATAACCAATGGAGTCCTCTCATCAACCCTTATATGTAGTACATCAGTACATTAAGGAAATCCTCATCTTTGTAGATTGTGTGGCAGGGTTAAGTGAATATGGCCTACCTTAGGAAGAGATTGACTCCATGATCGGCTACTGAGCAACTGAGTGACCTTGGACAAGTTATCTACCCTTTCTTAGCCTACAAATAGAATGATCTTAGGCAAGGATTTGGACCAGAAACACCAGTCATTAGACAAAGCTTTGCTGTTCTCACAGTGCACAATTTCTTACAAATCATTTCACTTCTCAGGGACTCAGCTGCCTCAGTAGCAAAGGGAAATGCTATTTTGTCAAAAATTTTTCTAAACCTAGCTTTTGTTTTGTTTTGTTTTGTTTTAGGGGTCAGGTCCTGTCTATTTGTTTATTTATGTTTATTAGGGTATTATTGATATATAATCTTATGAGGTTTCACATGAGCAACATGTGTTTTTAACATTCACCCATATTATCAAGTCCCCCTGACCCCATTGCAATCACTATCAGCATAGTAAGGTGCTATAGAGTCATTACTTGTCTTCTCCATGCAATACTGCCTTCCCTGTGACCTACCTATACTGTGTGTGCTAATTATAATGAACCTTAATCCCCTTCTTCTTTCCTCCATATCTGTCCTCCCCGTCCCCTTCCCTTTGGTAACCACTAGTCTCTTGGAGTCTGTGAGTCTGCTGCTATTTTGTTCCTTCAGTTTTGCTTCGTTGTTATACTCCAAAAATGAGGGAAATCATTTGTTACTTGTCTTTCTCCACCTGGGTTGTTTCACTGAGCATAACATAATACCCTCTAGCTCCATCTGTGTTGTTGCAAATGGTAAGATTTGTTTTCTTCTTATGGCTGAATAATATTCCATTGTGTATATGTACCACCTCTTCTTTTTCCATTCATCTACTGATGGACACTTAGGTTGCTTCCATGACTTGGCTATTGTAAATAGTGCTTCAGTAAACATAGGGGTGCATTTGTCTTTTTGGATCTTGTTTTCTTTGGGTAAATTCCTAGGAGTGGAATTCCTGGGTCAAATGGTATTTCTATATTTAGTATTTTGATGAAATTCCATATTACTTTCCAAAATTGTTGAATTAATTTACATTCTCCCACCAACAGTGTAGGAGGGTTCCCCTTTCTCTGCATCCTTGCAGGCATTGGTATTTCCTTGTCTTTTGGATGTTGGCCATCCTAACTGGTGTGAGGTGATAATCTCATTGTGATTTTAATTTTCAATTTCCTATTAATTATAAATGTGGAGCATCTTTTCATGTGCCTGTTCGCCATCTGAATTTCTTCTTTGGAGAAGTGTGTGTTCATATTCTCCGCTCATTTTTTAATCAGGTTATTTGCTTTTGACTGTGGAGGCATGTGAGCTCTCTATATATTTTGGATGTTAACCCCTTATAAGTCATTTAGAAATATATTCCCTCATACTGTATGATGCCATTTTGTTTTGCTCATGGTGTCCTTTGCTGTACAGAGCTTTTTAGTTTGATATACTCCCATTTGTTGATTTTTTGCTTTTGCTTCCCTTGCCTGAGGAGATGTGTTCAGGAAAATGTTGCTCATGTTCTTATTCAAGAGATTTTTGCCTATGTTTTCTTCTAAGAGTTTATGGTTTCATGAATTACACTGAGGTCTTCCATCCATTTTGAGTTTACTTTTGTGTATGGAGTTAGACAGTAATCCAGTTTCATTCTCTTAGATATAGCTGTCCAGTTTTGTCAACACCAGTTGTTGAAGAGGTTGTCATTTCCCCACTGTATATCCATGGCTCCTTTATTGTATATTAATTGGTCACATATGTGTGGGTTTATATCTGGGCTCTCAATTCAGTTCCATTTGTCTATGGGTCAGTTTTTGTATCAGTACCAAATTGTCTTGATTACTGTAGCTTTGTAGTAGAGCTTGAAGTTGGAGAGCATAATCCCCCCCACTTTGTTCCTTCTCAGGATTGCTTTGGCTATTTGGGGTCTTTTGTGGTCCGTATGAATTTTAGAACTATTTGTTCTAGTCTGTTAGTACTTTGATAGGGATTGCATTGAACCTGTGGATTGCTTTAGGCAGGATGGCCATTTTGATAATACTAATTCTTATCCATGAGTATGGGATGTATTTTTGCTTATTGGTGTCTTCTTTAATTTCTCTCAAGAGTGTCTTGTAGTTTTCAGGGTACAGGTCTTTCACCTCCTGGGTTAGGTTTACTCTTAGGAATTTTATTCTTTTTTGATGCAATTATAAATTGAATTGTTTTCCTTATTTCTGTTTCTGCTAGTTCATCATTAGTATATAGGAATGCAACAGATTTCTGTGTATAATTTTGTATCCTGCAACTTTGCTAAATTCAGTTATTAGTTCTTGTAGTTTTGTAATGGATTATTTAGGATTTTTTATGTACAATATCATGTCACCCACAAGCAGGGACAGTTTAACTTATTCCTTACCATTCTGGGTGCCTTTTATTTCCTTGTGTTGTCTGATTGCCATGGCTAGGACCTCCAGTACTATGTTGAATAAAAGTGGGGAGAGTGGGCATCGTTGTCTTGCTATCGATCTTAGAGAAGAGCTTTCAGCTTTTTGCTGTTAAGTATGATGTTGGCTGTGGGTTTGTCATATATGGCCTTTATTATGTTGAGGTACTTGCCCTCTATACCCATTTTGTTGAGCATTTTTATCATGAATGGATGTTCAATTTTGTCGGATGCTTTTTCAGCATCTATGGAAATGATCATGTGGTGTTTGTCCTTTTTGTTGATGTGGTGGATGATGTTGATGAATTTTTAAATATTGTACCATCCTTGCATCTCTGGAATAAATCCTACTTGATCACTATGGATGATCTTTTTGATGTATTTTTGAATTCGGTTCACTAATATTTTGTTGAGTATTTTTGCATCTATGTTCATAAGGGATATTGGTCTGTAATTTTCTTTTTTTGTGGTGTCTTTGCCTGGTTTTAGTATTAGAGTGATGCTGGCCTCATAGAATGAGTTTGGAAGTATTCCCCCCTCTTCTACTTTTTGGAAAGTTTTAAGGAGGATGGGTGTTAGGTCTTCACTAAATGTTTGATAAAATTCATGGGTGAAGCCATCTTGTCCAAGGGTTTTCTTCTTAAGTAGTTTTCTGATTACCAGTTCAATTTCATTGCTGGTGATTGGTCTGTTCAGATTTTCTGTTTCTTCCGGGTCAGTCTTGGAAGGTTGCATTTTTCTAGAAATTTGTCCATTTCTTCTAGGTTATTGAAACATTAGCATATAATTTTTCATAGTATTGTCTAATAATTCTTTGTATTTCAGTGGTGTACATAGTGATTTCTGATTCTATCTATGTGTGTTCACTCTTTTTTTCTTGATAGGTCAGGCTAAGGGTTTATCTGTTTTTTTAATTTTCTCGAAGAACCAGCTCCTCATTTCATTGTTTCTTTTTGTTGTTTTACTCTTCTTGATTTATTTATTTTTGCTCTGATCTTTATTATGTCCCTCCTTCTACTGACTTTGGGCCTCATTTGTTCTTCTTTTTCTAGTTTCATTCTGAGTTTCGACTGTTCGTATGGGATTGTTCTTCTCTCCATTGGTAAGTATATTGCAATGGAGGCCCCTTAGCCTGGCCTTCATTGCATTCCACAGATTTTGCAGTGTTGAGTTACTGTTTTCATTCGTCTCCATATATTGGTTGATCTTTGTTTTCATTTGGTCATTGATCCATTGATTATTTGGGAGCATGATATTAAACCTCCATGTGTTTGTGGGCTTTTGGTTTTCTTTGCATAATTTATTTCTAGTTTTATACCTGTGTGATCTGAGGAGTTGGTTGGTACAATTTCAATCCTCCTGAATTTACTGAGGCTCTTTTTGAGGCCTTGTACATGATCTATTCTTAAAAATGTTCCTTGTACACTTGAGAAGAATGTGTATCCTGCTGCTTTTGGGTGAAGTTTTCTTTAGATGTCTGTTAGATCCATCTGTTCTAATGTGTTGTTCAGTGCCTCTGTCTCCTTATTTTCTGTCTGGTTGATCTGTCCTTTTGAGTGAGTGGTGTCTTGGAGTCTCCTAAAATTAGTGCATTGCATTCTATTTCCCCATTTAATTCTGTTAGTATTTGTTTCACATATGTAGATGCTCGTATTTTGGGGTCATAGATATTTGTAATGGTTATATGCTCTTTTTGGACTGACCCCTTTATCATTATGTAATGTCTTTCTTTGTCGCCTGTGACTTTCTTTGTTCTGAAGTCTATTTTGTCTGATATAAGTACTGCAGCACCTGCTTTTTTCTCCCTATTGTTTTTATGAAGAATCTTTTTCCATCTCTTCACTTTTAGTCTGTGTATGTCTTTGGGTTTGAAGTGAGTCTCTTGTAGGCACCATATAGATGGATCTTGTGTCTTTATCCATTTAGTTACTATGTCTTTTGATTGGTGCATTCAGTCCATTCACATTTAGGGTGATTATGGATAGATATGTACTTACTGATGTTGCCGGCTTGAGATCCGTGGTTACCAAACATTCAAGGGCAGTTTCTTTACTGTCTAACAGTCTAACTTAACTCACTTATTATGCTATTTCAAACACAATCTAAAGGTTCTTTTTTTTCCTCCCTTCCTTTTCTTCCTCCTCCATTCTTCTTAATTATGTTTCATGTTCTGTACTCTTCGTGTATTCCTTCACTGACTTTGTGGGTAGTTGATTTAATTTTGTATTTGCTTAGTAATTAATTGGTCTACTTCCTTTACTGTGGGTTTATTTTTTCTGGTGACAGCTATGTAGCCTTAGGAACACTTCTGTCTGTAGCAGTCCCTCCAAAACACACTGTAGAGCTGGTTTGTGGGAGGTAAATTCTCTCAACTTTTGCTTATCTGGAAATTGCTTAATCCCCCCTTCAAATTTAAGTCATAATCTCGCTGGGTAGCATATTGTTGGTTCAAGGCCCTTCTGTTCCATTGCATTGAATATATCATGCCATTCCATTCTAGCCTGTAAGGTTTCTGCTGAGAAGTCTGATGATAGCCTGATGGGTTTTCCTTTGTAGGTGATCTTTTTTCTCTCTCTCTGGCTGCTTTTAATAATCTGTCCTCATCCTTGATCTTTGCCATTTTAATTACTATATGTCTTGGTGTTGTCCTCCTTGGGTCCCTTGTGTTGGGAGATCTGTGGATCTCCATGGCCTGAGAGACTATCTCCTTCCCCAGATTGGGGACGTTTTCAACAATAACCTCCTCAAAGACACTTTCTATCCCTTTTTCTCTCTTCTTCTTCTGGTACCCCTGTAATGCAAATATTTTTCCATTTGGATTTATCACACTATTCTGTCAATATTCTTTCATTTCTAGAGATCCTTTTTTCTCTCTGTGCTTCTGCTTCTTTGTATTCCTGTTCTCTAATATCTGTTTCTTTTACCATCTCCTCTACTTCATCTAATCTGCTTTTAAATCTCTCCATTGTATGTTTCTTTTTGGGTACTGTATTTTATCAAAATTTCTATCTCTTTCTTGAATTCTTCCCTAAGGTCTTGAATATTTTTTTGTGGCTCCATTTGTATATTTATGATTTTTATTTTGAAATCTCTTTCAGGAAGATTGGTGAGTTCAGTTTCACTTTGTGCTTTTTTTGGTGTTTGTGGGAATTTGGTTTGAACCAAGTTCCTTTGATGTTTCATATTTCTACATGGTGCCCTCTAGTGCCCAGAGGATCTATTCTCTGGAGCTGCTCAGCCCTTGGAATGATGGCAGGGTGACATGTGAGTGGCGCTGTTGCCTGCTGGGAGGGAAGAGCTCTTTCCTGCTTCCTGACTGCAGTGCACACCTCCAGGACCAGTGGACTGAGCATGCACGATAGAGTCTCTAGTCTATGCCCTTGTAGCTGCTGTAGATGAGACCTCCCTCTGGCTGGCCTGGTGCAGAGGTGGGGGCAACAGGTTTGTGATCCATTTCTGCTGTGAAGAAGGAGCAGCAGGCTGCATATTGCAGTGCCGGGCCTCAGAGCTGTGTTGTCAGCCAAGGGGGTGTAGTACATGAAGCTCCTGAAATTTCCAAACCTGCTGGGCTGAGTGGGCCTGGACAATTTAGTCCACCTGTTTTATTCCTGAGCATCAAGCTCTGTGCAATCCTTGCCTCTTTAGCAGCCCTCTCGCTGTTGGGAAATCTCTCAGAATGCTCGCCTTTCTTTTGTCCCATAGAGACTGGTTTTGGGCGCTTGTTCTCCACAAGCAGCTGGAATCTCAGTCTCTCTGAGAATTCCACCTGTCTTAGCTTTCCAACTCCACTAATCTCCAGAGTGGCATGTAGGTTCATGCTCCCAGAGCAGATCTCTAGGTCTGGGTGTTCAGCCCTCCTAGGCCGCCACCCCCTCCCCACTCCATTTCTCTTCCTCCCTCTGGTGAGCTGGGTGGCAGAAGGGCTTTGGTACCACCAGCTTTGTTACTTTACTCTTTTCCATGAGGTTCTCTTCTTTCCCCAGATGTAGGCAGTCTGTTACAGTGTTCTTTCCTCTTGCTCTTTCTGGATTAGTTGTATTTGCTATATTTTCATAATACATGTGGTTTTGGGAGGAAGTTTTTGTTTCACCTCTCATGCCACTGTCTTTTAACCAATCTGATACCTACTATTTTTAAAAGTATTATTGATGCTTGGTTTTTTTAAGTACTGCAAGGGAAAACAACCTTTAGAAAAAGTGAACATACAGGGCTAAAAATAAATAACTAAATCAGCATTATTTATGATCAAGCTAGAAAATTGCTAATGAGATAGTGTACAAACTTTTGATTTCAGACATATCCCAGTTAATATCTCAAATACACCCTTTATGTGCTATAAGAATTTTATACAATGATCTGAAAAAGTGAAACCAGGCAAATACTAGAAGAAAACATGCTGAGTTCCCATTTAAATTGGTGTAGGGAAATGCTTTCTAACTATTACTGTCTTTTTCTTTCTTTCTGCTGGCAGCAATACTAACTGTGCTTTTGGAGATTACTAAGGTAAAACTCTTAATCAAAGTGCATTGCCTTTTTTGGCCAAAACTTGGGTGTATGAGTACAACTAGTCCACCTAGGCTTTTTCTCTTGAAATTTAAATTACTTTTAACCTCTGGGGTTTATATCATTAAATCATTAAATATAAATGAGCCAGATCCATATAAATTACTGAACCTCTCTCCTCTCTGAAAAGACAGGAATTGGTAGAATTACTCTCACATAGAGAAATTATATCTTGACTGAAGTGGGAGAAAAAGTGAGATGGTAAAAACACATTTGAAATTTTTGAATATAATTGGTATTTGGAGCTTGATTATTTATATTTTGAAGAAAGTGGCAAAATTAGCAATAGTAACTAATAGAAAGAGGAGGGATAACATCAGAAATGGACAGATATGAGTTCTCTCTAGGGGTCTTAGTGGATATTGAATACAGGACATTTTTACTGATTTAAATATGTAAAATTGTACAACACAGTGAGCATCAGATGGTGCAGAATAATGGAGATGTGAAGACTGATCTGGGCAGTGGACCTTATCTTTTCTTGGCTCTTGATACACTATTTAATGGATAAAAAGTTGTACAAGGTAAAAAAAATTCAAGTATCAAAAAAAGACATGGAACTTTACAGTTTTGCATTGTTTACTCATTTACTTTTCAGGACTGGTTTGGGATCTCTGTGAAATATTTCACTATGCTGACCAAGTTCTACTAATAATCATGAAGCAAAGTTCTTATCTGCATATTCCTTCACACAGTATTAAGTTTCAGTTATTGCTAATCACAGCAAGTTGTATACTTCATCATATGTCCCACTAAACACATCTAATCTGCATATAGGTCTAAAACAAGGGGACAGAAACTGGTATAAATATCAAAAACAAAAGCACACAGTAGATTGAAATGACTACAGACAAAAACCAGAAACTTAAAAAAAAAAGAAAAGTATAATAAGAGAATGGGAGATTTCAATGTCAGTAAATAAAAATTAAACTATAGTGTTGAAGATCTCTGAGGCAGCACAGGTATTCTGAGGTAGTACAGGTGTTCCTGAGGACAAGTCTTAGTCCACAACCATAGTTGTATATAGATGAAATAAATATTGTTTATAAGATCAAGGGAATGCCCATTTGGATAACAAAGTCTCTTAACAATGATTGCAGAAGCTGGGATAGATAGGAAGTCTATGAACCACGTTTTGGGTGTAACAGAAAGGTTGGGAAATGACAGTGATGAGAAGCACCATGCAGGGTCTTTATTTTAGCCATATCCCTTTCAACATCTACAGATTATCACCAAGCCAATAAAGTGGCTACTCACCTTTAAAGGATTAGGATCAAATGTGAAAGAAAAGTAGAAGGCTGGAAGTAATTCTCCATGTAACTATTCTCTCTGCCTGTGCTTCTAAAAAATACCTGACTGGTCTTTAAATTCTGGTACATTGTGATACTACTTACTCTTGTGGCATCTATCAATGTAAACAAATTAAACACCAGTAAATCCTTGATTATAAAGATATTCAAGGTTTCAGAAAGGTAAACATGACATTACAAAAGAAAGATTAATTTCATTAATAATAAGCACTTGCTCAAATATTAATAGACATGTGGGTTACACATCGATATGTAAACTGGGTGTTATAACTCTGCCTGATGAAATACAGCTGTAAAACCCACCTCATGACATTTTGTTTTGTAAGGGGAATTCTTCTTCAGTCTCATAGTGCAGCCTGATACCAGAGAAAGGGAAATGGAGGCTTAAACCAGAGAAGAAATCAGGAGAGTTACCCTTGGAAACTCATTACCTGAATAAACTCTTGTGTAAGAAATGAGCAGCACTCATGGATTCTGCCAGGGGAAGATTGGTTGGACGAAGTGAGAAACATTTTGAGGGACATAGAGGCTGACAAGAAGTGTGTGCTTTCTCTTAACATGAGTAGCTTAATTTCTCCATGGATTGAACATCATAATTGATGTTTGAATAGAGTATGAATATGGAAATCCATAGGCTGTCAAGTAAAGGAAATTGGAATCTCTGTGTTTATCATTTCAAAGGAGAGACTTATTATTCTACTCCACCATGTAATATTCCAATCAAAGTTCCATATAGTAAGAGTAATTCTGGGATGCTAGTTCTAATACTTGTAGTTAATACAACATACAATGTATTGACTGAAAATAAAGAATGTAGAGACCCATAAATACCAGATATTTTCCTTCTTTACTTGCCATCTACTCATCTATCTCAGTATAGCTTTATCTAATCACATCATCACCACCATTACAGAATAAAGCTAAATTAATGCCACAGGTTAGTGACTGGAGGTAGTGACTAGAAATGTAGGATACTGTCTTTTCTAGAAAAATTAAAAACCAAGTGACAACAGCTGGGGGTAAGTTGGGTACCAAGAGAAGGAGCCTAAAAATATCAAGTGAAGATATTCACCAAAGTCTAATTTTGTCCATAATTAGCCTTAATCTTTCACACAAAATCTTGCTACCTATTAACTGTCCAGAGCATGTTTTTTTTTCATCTCTTATGTTCTTATTCAAATTGATGAATTGAAAGAATTATGTATTCAGGGACAATAAGAGACATGTGCAAATAATAAAATATTTCATGTTTCCTAAAACAGCCTAGAACAAAAAATTCCATGCTATCACATTACAGGAGTTTGCAATCAGGGCGAGGCAAAAGTGATGGTTAAAAGAAGTGAGAAAGCAAAGCATAAAGAACAAATACAAGAAAGAACAGCTCTCACTAAGCACAGTTGATGGCAGGACATCCTCCAAAAATCCAAATAGAACTACTGTATCTCAGGGAATATCATAAAGGTAGGATGAGAAAATAAGTTATCTGCTGAATTCTACCCAATCTCCAGTCCCTGTTGGTCAGGGCCTGTCCACAAATCATTAACAATCTCTCTCTCCAGGGTATGTTACCTGACCCTGTCCCTTACCTTTTGGAAATGTCAGAGGCTCAGTGTATGCCACTGGTTAGCACACAGATGCATCTGTCTCTACTTATCAGTCACCTTATATGTGTGAGATCCTTGCTCTTTGATGGTAGAAGCAGTTACTAGTGAAATAGGGGCTTGAACCATCTCCAGGGCCATATTGGAGCAAGGCAGCATCCAAGGCTTTTAAAGTTGGGGAAATAGGCGAAATCGAGCATATCTTGTGTGGCACATAACTTAGTTTAGAAAAAGGCCATTTCTTGTGCCATTCTTACACAGTTGGATCATGTAGGAAAGAAAATTGCCTTCATTTGTATGAAAGTGCATATCTAGTCTTCAAGGTCACCCCCAGTTGAGATATTCCAAAAAGAGTTTAATAAGAAGGCTAATCAAAATATAGGTGTCAATGTTTATATCCATTTCCTTTTGTCCCATCTCTTAGATTTCCCTTGACTTGTCCGTTGCTTTAGCTGATATGGACTGCTTACTTGGAGGAATAGTCCATAATGAGCTGATGGTGGTCTTTGCACTTAGCTACTTTGCCCTTTGTCCTTGTGGATACAGTTGGTGAAACTGACCATTTCCCTGTAATTTTGAGCACTGAAGCACCAAGAAAAATCCTGATGGGTCCCTTGGGGTAAACTTGTCCCCATAAACACTCTTGAGATAATCAGAGTGGATTATTAGTAGTATAGCTCCTTTCTGTGCTTGCAGTTCCCCAATTAAAAAGCCCCAAATAGCAGTGTGCTATCCCCAGTTTGCAGTTCAATGGATACGTTATTCCCTGGCAAGAACATAGCTCCACCCACTCTCAGGAAGCAGGAATAATAATCACCTGATATATCCTAAGATTTTCAGAATGAAAAGTACAAATTCCTCACTTGGATAAATGAGAGTGATTGTATGAATTGTTGAACCACTTCTACTCCTTGATTGCTGGACCACTATATTCTACTGGGGACACTGAGCTCTGTATAAATCATGGATTTAGTATGTAAGCTGCATCTTGTAGGACAGTGCCCCATCCCACAGATTGTTGTCAATTTGGTGCATCAGTGAAACTGTCGACACTCCATTCCAACTGCAGCAGCCCTGTTCAACCAGGCTGGCTGATTCCTTGTGCTGGGGTACTTGGTATGACTAATGAAAACCAGAGTTATAAACCCATTGTCCCAGTTCCTTTTTCATGAAGGTCAGAGGCAGTATTGTGTGGGATCCAAGCCTAGAGATTAGGCATTCTGTCAGTCTTTAGACAGTATCAGGAGTGACTGCATACTACCAGGCCTGCTCTTGTGCTTCAGTCACTACACACAGGCATTAATGCCAGTTTAAGTATTGAATCTAGTTGTGATTGAGTTTCTGCCTCTGCTAGAATGGATGGAGTTTGATGAAACTGGCCACTCAGTTTTTGGATAGCTTATATACCTGAAGAATGATGCCATATTTACATTTCAGCTTTGGTCTCTTTTGCTGGCATGTTGGATATTCAATAGTGGCCATAGCTCACACATCTTTAGAGAAGGGGAGGCCCTGTTTTTGGGCTCATGGATATATTCCATTCATTCCTCAATGGTTACTTTGTTCTTGGGCATGTTGTTCAATACTGGATTGATCAAGGAGAGTTGGACTGACCACAAGATGAGTTGTCCATGCCACGTGCAGTTCTTGAGGAACTGGATGGTGGTGGATAATCTCTCTTGACCAATAATAAGAGACAATAAAATTCTGCCTTTTTTGTTCTTAATTCCATAGGTTTATCTAGGTACATCCTCCTCAGGTAGCTTTATTTTGGAATCTTGTTACTAAACTATGCAATCCTGTTTTATTTTAGACCTCTATAATCAGTGCAGCCAATCTCTACTACCCAAAGTTCATGGTATATGCATAACCTCAGATCTCTTCTCCAACCAAATAATGGGTATTACTTCATTATTGTGTTTTGAGTTGCCTTGGGGATGGGTTGACATTCAGGAAAAGATATTCTCCAGCTAGTGCCAACATATTGCAATGATCATCTATAAACAAGTCCTGTGTCCGTTCCCCCCTCATGAGGGAATCACATAAGCTACAGTCATGAATTGAGGGAGAGATGACAGATGAACTGAGACAGATGTCAGGGGAAGGGGAATCTAGACTTCCTCACTATGTAATTTATTTCCCTTTATGTATCTGTTCAAATTCAATTTCATATGAACCACTGCCATGATAGGATAAATCATGTCTGTGCCTACCCCATCCTCTGACTGGATGGATCTGACAATATCCTGGATACATAGACTCTTGCTGTGTAATAATCAGTTATCCAAACAGGGAGTATCTAAAGTCAGGGTAAGTGGGTATGTCCTTTAGGTTGCCAGAAATATTTTTTATGGGATTTTTTTTAAATGTAAAGTTTCATTGGTGCTTCCTTGTAATGCCCCATATTCCATACACAGAAGCAGATAAACCAAAGCCAGGGAACAGAGGAAGTCAGAAAGAAGAATCAGTTTCTAAATATCTGTAGCTTCCCTATGTTTGGAATGCAATAATAAATATTACAAGATTTACTACCTTATGAACAGTAGAAGAGAGAATAGAAGAGTTATTTTCTATTATATTCAGTGCTATGATCTTATTAGGAGAGAAGATGTACACAGTCATAATTTCCTTTTAGTGCTAAAGGGAAAATCAATGAAAAACATACCATCGTTCAAGTTAAAATGGATTACTTCATGTTATTGAAGATAATGCCAGTGCAAACTTAAATACAGTGCTAGAGAAAAGGCTGAACTGTCAGAATGAAATAGTTGTACTTCAGATAAGTCACAAATAGAATTAACATATACTTCTGCAGTAAATCCTAACTTATTTGGAAATTGAGGCTTGATTCAGTAAAAAATAAGACTTACAGTGTACTTTTATGGGAGTAAAATATAACTAACATTAGCATAATATTCTTGTACTTATAAAATGTTTTCGTATATATTATTTTAATTTTAGTACTTGTAAGTATTTATAGTGGCCTAGCAAAATGCTAACAAGATCTTGCCAAGTAGAAATAATGTTGAGTCTAACTAACTGAAAGAAAATATTGTAATCAGAATGTTATTAGTAGAGTTTGTATAAAATACATTTCTTAAGCAGTTTTCTTTCGCATAAAATAAATCAACTCCCCACAAAATTTGGCTTTTATAATTTTAATTTGCATATAGATCTCCATTTAACAAACGTCATAAAATAAAAAATTATCATAGGCTTTCACAAAAACTAAATACTTTAGTGTTCTAATGTATATGAGATGATATCAAGAAATACACACCTTACATTTTAATTACTCATTAAACACTTTGGGTATGGGGAACTTTGCAATATTCAACTTATAATATACACGTGCAAAAATTTAAGCCAAATTTATATAAGTTAATAGGCAAATCAGATTTCTTTAAAAATCAGAGAATTAATAATGAGATATATGGGCCATAGAAACAATTATGAACCAATAGCTTCTTTATGGACCACAATGTTGTGGATATAAGTACACTTGTACACTAGTTACATGAAAAGTCAAGGTTTCCCTTATCATTTCTGTCACCTGGAATTTATTGGCTATCTGAGTGGTTTCTTGGGACATGGGATTTTCAGTGCTAAGACCAAGACAGTCCCAGCAAATGGAGGTAATTAGCCACTCTGACTACTGGACACATAGCTTGGGGTAATGAGTAGAGGCAACTTATGTGCCTTATAGGTACATTCCAGTAATCTCAAACACTCTTTTGGGGATCCTTATAATATGGTCACTCCAAGAAGGCTCTGAAGCACTTGTCTTATTTAAAAAGAAAGAGGAATTCTCATAAAAAATAAAAAATCTGAGGGGGCAGAGCCAAGATGGCGGTGTGAGTAGAGCAGTGGAAATCTCCTCCCAAAACCACATATATCTATGAAAATATAACAAAGACAACTCTTCCTAGAATAAAGAACAGAGGACACAGGACAACAACCAAACCATATCCACACCTGCGAGAACCCAGTGCCTCGCAAAGGGGGTAAGATAAAGGCCCCAGCTCGGTGGGACCCGAGCGCCCCTCCCCCCGGCTCCCGGCAGGAGGAGAGGGGACGGAGCGGGAGGGAGACGGAGCCCAGGACTGCTGAACACCCAGCCTCAGCCATCCAGACCAGAGCACAGACACAGTGCATGCACAGGGCCCTGGATACTAGGGAAACAGGGCAGCAAGAACGGTGAGTGGGTACTGGAGGCCTGGCACTGGAGGACATAAGAAAAGCGAGCAGTCAGTTTTTTTTTTGTTTCATTTTGTTTTGTTTTGTTGAGGCGAATGCTTTTTGGAAGTCTTAAAGGGACAGGGAACCCAATACTAGGGAAACAGGGCAGCAAGACTGGCGAGCAGGTATCGGAGGCCGACGCCGGAGAACAAAAGAAAAGCGAGTGGCTATTTTTGTTGTTGTTGTTGTTGTTGTTTGTTGTTGTTTTGTTTTGGCAGGCGCTTTTTGGAAGTCTTAAAGGGATAGGGACACCAATACTAGGGAAACAGAGCAGCAAGACCAGAGAGCAGGTGCCAGAGGCTGGCACCAGAGAATAAAGAAAAACTAGCGGCCATTTTTCATTACTTTATTATTTATTTATTTAGTTATTTTTGGTGCTCATTGTTTTGTTTTGGCGGGTGCTTTTTGGAACTCTTAAAGGGGCAGGGAGGGACACTTAGTACAGAGGTAGGGAATCCGGGGATCTCTGGGCGCTCTAATCCCCTGGGCTGCATAGAGCAAGGAGGCACCTTACGTAGATAAATAGCCTCCCAGCAAGCTCCCCCTCCAACGCAACTGCACCACTTTGGAGCAGCAGCAAGAGCCAGGCCACGCCCACAGCAACAGCGGAGATAAACTCCGTAGCAGCAGGGCAGGAAGCAGAAGCCCTGTCTGCACGCAGCTACCCAGCACAAGCCACTAGAGGTCGCTGTTCTCCCAGGAGAGGAAGGCCACAAACCAACAAGAAGGGAAGTTCTTCCAGCCATCACTCGTCCCAGCTCTGCAAACTATTTCTATCACCATGAAAAGGCAAAACTACAGGCAGACAAAGATCACAGAGTCAACACTTGAGAAGAAGACAGACCTAACCAGTCCTCCTGAAAAAGAATTCAAAATAAAAATCATAAACATGCTGACGGAGATGCAGAGAAATATAAAGGAGCAATGGGGTGAAGTCCAGAGAGAGATCACAGATGCCAGGAAGGAGATTACAGAAGTGAAACAAACCCTGGAAGGATTTATAAGCAGAATGGATAAGATGCAAGAGGCCATTGAAGGAATAGAAACCAGAGAACAAGAACGCATAGAAGCTGACATAGAGAGAGAAAAAAGTATCTCCAGGAACGAAACAATACGAAGAGAACTGTGTGACCAATCCAAAAGGAATAATATCTGTATTATAGGGGTACCAGAAGAAGAAGAGAGAGGAAAAGGGATAGAAAGTGTCTTTGAAGAAATAATTGCTGAAAACTTCCCCAAACTGGGGGAGGAAATAATCGAACAGACCACGGAAATACACAGAACCCCCAACAGAAAAGATCCAAGGAGGACAACACCAAGACACATAATAACTAAAATGGCAAAGATCAAGGACAAGGAAAGAGTTTTAAAGGCAGCTAGAGAGAAAAAGGTCACCTATAACGGAAAACCCATCAGGCTAACATCAGACTTCTCAACAGAAACCCTACAGGCCAGAAGAGAATGGCATGATATATTTAATGCAATTAAACAGAAGGGCCTTGAATGAAGGATACTGTATCCAGCAAGACTATCATTTAAATCTGATGGCGGCATTAAACAATTTCCAGACCAACAAAAGCTGAGGAAATTTGCTTCCCACAAACCACCTCTACAGGGCTTCTTACAGGGACTGCTCTAGAAGGGGGCACTCCTAGAAAGAGCACAGAACAAAACACCCAACATATGAAGAATGGAGGAGGAGGAATAATAAGGGAGAGAAGAACAGAAGCTCCAGACAGTGTATATATCAGCTCAATAAGAGAGCTAAGTTAGGCAGTAAGATACTAAAGAGGCTAACCTTGAACCTTTGGTAACCACGAATTTAAAGAATGCAATGGCAATAAGTACATATCTTTCAATAGTCACCCTAAATGTAAATGGACTGAATGCACCAATCAAAAGACACAGAGTAATAGAATGGATAAAAAAGGAAGACCCATCTGTATGCTGCTTACAAGAAACTCACCTCAAACCCAAAGACATGTGCAGACTAAAAGTCAAGGGATGGAAAAACATATTTCAGACAAACAATAGGGAGAAGAAAGCAGGGGTTGCAGTTCTAATATCAGACAAAATAGGCTTCAAAACAAAGAAAGTAACAAGAGATAAAGAAGGACACTACATAATGATAAAGGGCTCAGTCCCACAAGAGGATATAACCATTCTAAATATATATGCAACCAACACAGGAGCAACAGCACATGTGAAACAAATACTAACAGAAATAAAGGGGGAAATAGACTGCCATGCATTCATTCTAGGAGACTTCAACACACCACTCACCCCAAAGGATAGATCCACCGGGCAGAAAATAAGTAAGGACACGGAAGCACTGAACAACACAGTAGAGCAGATGGACCTAATAGACATCTATAGAACTCTACATCCAAAAGCAACAGGATATACATTCTTCTCAAGTGCACACGGAACATTCTCCAGAATAGACCACATACTAGACCACAAAAAGAGCCTCAGCAAAGTCCAAAATATTGAAATTCTACAAACCATTTTTCAGACCACAAAGGTATAAACTAGAAATAAATTCTACAAAGAAAATAAAAAGGCTCACAAACACATGGAGGCTTAAGAACTTGCTCCTAAATAATCAATGGATCAATGAACAAATTAAAGTAGAGATCAAGGAATATATAGAAAGAAATGACAACAGTAACACGAAGCCCCAACTTCTGTGGGACGCAGCCAAAGCAGTCTTAAGAGGAAAGTATATAGCGATCCAGGCACACATGAAGAAGGAAGAACAATCCCAAATGAATAGTCTAACATCACAATTATCGAAATTGGAAAAAGAAGAACAAATGAGGCCTAAAGTCAGCAGAAGGAGGGACATAATAAAGATCAGAGAAGAAATAAACAAAATTAAGAAGAATAAAACAAAAGCAAAAATCAATGAAACCAAGAGCTGGTTCTTTGAGAAAATAAACAAAATAGATAAGCCTCTAGTCAAACTTATTAAGAGAAAAAGAGAATCAACACAAATCAACAGAATCAGAAATGAGAACGGAGAAATCACGACAGACTCCACAGAAATACAAAGAATTATTAAAGACTACTATGAAAACCTATATGCCAACAAGCTGGAAAACCTAGAAGAAATGGACAACTTCCTAGAAAAATACAATCTTCCAAGACTGACCAAGGAAGAAACACAAAAGTTAAACCAATTTCGAGCAAAGAAATTGAAACGGTAATCAAAAAACTACCCAAGAACAAAACCCCCGGGCCGGACGGATTTACCTCAGAATTTTATCAGACACACAGAGAAGACATAATAACCATTCTCCTTAAAGTTTTGCAAAAAATAGAAGAGGAGGGGATACTTCCAAACTCATTCTATGAAGCCAACATCACCCTAATACCAAAACCAGGCAAAGACGCCACCAAAAAAGAAAATTACAGACCAATATCGCTGATGAATGTAGATGCAAAAATACTCCATAAAATATTAGGAAACTGAATTCAAAAGTATATCAGAAGGATCATACACCATGACCAAGTGGGGTACATCCCAGGGATGCAAGGATGGTACAACATTCGAAAATCAATCAACATTATCCACCACATCAACAAAAAGACAAAAACCACATGATCATCTCCATAGATGCTGAAAAAGCATTCGACAAAATTCAACATCCATTCATGATAAAAACTCTCAGCAAAATGGGAATAGAGGGCAAGTATCTCAACATAATAAAGGCCATATATCATAAACCGACAGCCAACATTATACTGAACAGTGAGAAGCTGAAAGCTTTTCCTCTGAAATTGGGAACTAGACAGGGATGCCCACTCTCCCCACTGCTATTTAACGTAGTACTGGAGGTCCTAGCCATGGCAATCAGAGAAAACAAAGAAATACAAGGAATCCAGATTGGTAAAGAAGAAGTCAAACTGTCACTATTTGCAGATGACATGATATTGTACATAAAAAACCCTAAAGACTCCAACCCAAAACTACTAGAACTGATATCGGAATATAACAAAGTTGCAGGGTACAAAATTAACACACAGAAATCTGTAGCTTTCCTATACACTAACAATGAACCAATAGAAAGAGAAATCAGGAAAACAACTCCATTCACAATTGCATCAAAAAGAATAAAATACCAAGGAATAAATCTAACCAAAGAAGTGAATGACCTAAACTCTGAAACCTACAAGTCACTCTTAAGAGAAATTAAAGGAGACACTAACAAATGGAAACTCATCCCATGCTCATGGCTAAGAAGAATTAATATCGTCAAAATGGCCATCCTGCCCAAAGCAATATACAGATTTGATGCATTCCCTATGAAACTACCAGCAACATTCTTCAATGAACTGGAACAAATAATTCAAAAATTCATATGGAAACACCAAAGACCCTGAATAGCCATAGCAATCCTGAGAAAGAAGAATAAAGTAGGGGGGATCTCACTCCTCAATTTCAAGCTCTACTATAAAGCCATAGTAATCAAGACAATTTGGTACTGGCACAAGAGCAGAGCCACAGAACAGTGGAACAGACTAGATACTCCAGACATTATCCCACACATATAATGTCAATTAATATTTGATAAAGGAGCTGTGGACATACAATGGCAAAATGACAATCTCTTCAACAGATGGTGCTGGCAAAACTGGACAGCTACATGTAGGAGAATGAAACTGGACCATTGTCTAACCCTATATACAAAAGTAAATTCAAAATGGATCTAAGACCTGAATGTAAGTCATGAAAGCATTAAACTCTTGGAAGAAAACATAGGCAAAAACCTCTTAGACATAAGCATGAGTGACCTCTTCTTGAACATATCTCCCCGGGCAAGGAAAAGAACAGCAGAAATGAACAAGTGGGACTATATTAAGCTGAAAAGCCTCTGTACAGCAAAAGACACCATCAATAGAACAAAAAGGAACCCTACAGTATGGGATAATATATTTGAAAATGACAGATCCGATGAAGGCTTGACGTCCAAAATATATAAAGAGCTCACACGCCTCAACAAACAAAAACAAATAACCCAATTAAAAAATGGGCAGAGGAACTGAACAGACAGTTCTCCAAAAAAGAAATACAGATGGCCAACAGACACATGAAAAGATGCTCCACATAACTAATTATCAGAGAAATTCAAATTAAAACTGCAATGAGGTATCACCTCACACCAGTAAGGATGGCTGCCATCCAAAAGACAAACAACAACAAATGTTGGTGATGCTGTGGAGAAAGGGGAACCCTCCTACACTGCTGGTGAGAATGTAAATTAGTTCAACCATTGTGGAAAGCAGTATGGAGGTTCATCAAAATACTCAAAACAGACTTACCATTTGAGCCAGGAATTCCACTCCTAGGAATTTACCCTAAGAATGCAGCAAGCAAGTTTCTGAAAGACAGATGCACCGCTATGTTTATCACAGCACTATTTACAACAGCCAAGAATTGGAAGCATCCTAAATGTCCATCAATAGATGAATGGATAAAGAAGAGGTGGTACATATACACAATGGAATACTACTCAGCCATAAGAAGAGGGCAAATCCTACCATTTGCAGCATCATGGATGGAGCTGTAGGGTATTATGCTCAGTGAAATATGCCAAGCGGAGAAATAGAAATATCAAATGATTTCGCCCATCTGTGGAGTATAAGAACAAAGGAAAAACTGAAGGAACAAAACAGCAGCGGAATCACAGAGCCCAAGAACAGACTAGCAGCGGTTCCGTGTGGTGACCTCCAATGACTTCTACATATTGGTATAAAGGGCATATCAAAGTGTGGGCAAAGGGTCTGTTTGTGTTTATACAGAGGATCAAAGCCTAATTTGGCTACCCAGAAAATGAACTAAGATACAATATGAAGAAGAACTTCCAACATCAGCACTCTCTGGAAGAATCATACCAGAAGATGATCATCAAAAAACCTCAACAAAGATCTAGGCGATGCTGCAGTTGTAGCTGCATTCATCCCACCGGTTCCTGGACTTGCCTTTGTAATAAAGAATGATATATCTAAGCTGGCCTGTGCATACAGTAAAACAACAAATTTGACTGGATCTACACTGTTGGAACTCAACCAAGAATTAGGAGAAGTGCAAGTTGTAGCGCTCCAAAATCTTACAACTACAGACTATCTACTGTTAAAAAAAACATATCGGATGTGAACAGTTCCTAGGATTGGGCTGTTTTAATTTGTCTGATTTCTCTCAGACTGTTCAAGTACAGTTGGACAATATCCATCATATCATAGACAAATTTTCACAAATGCCTAGGGTGCCTAACTGGTTTTCTTGGCTTTGCTGGAGATGGCTGGTAATTATAGATCTGCTTTGGTTATATAACTGTATTCCTATTAATGTGTGTGCACAATTTAATTAGTAGTTTAAAACCTATACATGCTTAAGTTACTCTACAAGAAGATATGTCAAAGAAATAATCAATCTTCCCAGGTTTTCTTCCATCTGCTACCTCTGTAGCTTTTCTTCTTCCTTCCTAATTACAACCCTTAAATGGAATTTGTGCCTCATATCGAAAAAATATAATAAAATAAAAAATCCTTCTAAGATCATCCTTGCTAAATTGCCAACAAATAAATCCCAAGTTTTACTTTCTCGTCTCACTTGTGGAATACCTGCTATCATATTCTTTATATTAACTTTATTTTTTAACACTGAAGAATACTTGAAGTAAATGACAGACATCATAACATCCTCCATAATTTATCATGTGCCCTAAATATTAAAACACTTTTCATACATGGCCAAACATGACATATCCACACTTAACAAAGTTACAGAAATTCCGTAACATCATCCAATGTGTGGCCATATTCAGATGCACCCAGTTGTGTGACCTAATCCAGGATTGTACATTGTATCTTGTTGTGCCACATAGTTCATATACATCTACCTCTTTTTAAAAGTATTAGTCCTTGACAAGCATGTACCAATCTTTATTTATTTATTTTTTATTTTGCTTTGAAAGCCAATATTTGCTGGTCTTAACCATCCTTTGTCATCAGCTTCTCTTACACTGGATTCCATGTCTATAACCCTAAACTGTGGCTTCACATGTCCACTTGAAATTGACAGTGAGATGCAGGAACTTGGCTCCCACTGTATGCTAAACTCAGTATTTTAAACATAAACCCATTATGTCCACCCTCTTTCAACCACAATGAGATAAACTCTTTTTCTGTTCCTTTTATCAGTAATTCTAGAATAGAAATTTTGTTTTGCTTTTGCATAACCCCCCAAATTTTTGGTGCTAATTCAGAATGAATATTTTTCAATATTGTCTTCCTATTGTAAATTCCAACTTCATGCATATCCAATCTACAAACTATGATCTGTTACTTTAGTGACTATTCTTATGAATCTAACATGTCTAATTTGTTCTTTTTTTATCTTTTATTTATCTGTTTTCTTTCATATATATCTGTTGGTAATTCAATTCATATCTTATTATTTGTGCTTATAATATCTTTCTGCCCTGATCGTGTTATTATAATAGATGTCAGTACTGAGGAATTATCTGTCTGAGGAATTAAAAATCCGGTATTTTAATATGACAATTCAGATATGCATTTTTGCTGAGCATAAATTTAGGTCCTCATTTTTGCAACTGTTGGTTATCAATTTGAGTGATAATTTCTGTCATTTATTTTGAAATTTTCATTCTCAGGCTTATACTCAATGATAATATTAGGATGCACTCCTTGATGATCACACATTCCATATTTTGGATTCATATTTGTTTTCAACTGCCTTTCTTAGGAACCTGCTGATATTGGGGCTAGCTTAGCTCAAGCTTGGCCATGTGCTTTCTCTCAGTTGTGTTTATTTCTTCCCACCAACCAAAATAGGGAGTTGTACACAAACCTCATGCAGCTGGACTAGTTTTTTCAGCCTCTTAATAGATAGGGAGCCCCAGCCTCTGGTTTCACAAGGAGAGCCCAACTTTGATCCTCAATAATGCCTAAGCTGTTTTTAGACCCTGTTATGCAGGAACTCAAACTTCAGACCCTCTCTGTACGGATTCAGCCACTGGTCCCACCAGCCATACAGCATTGGCCCCGGCTGGCTTCTTTGGGTTCCTGTTCATCTTCTGGTCCATGGAAATATTTGTTGCTTGTGGTTCTGTCATTTCATTTTATTTCATTTTTACTTACTCCTAACATTGACATTTTTGAAGGGAAGGGGACATTTAAATGCATGAACTATAGACTTATGTTGTCCAGAATCCCCCAGTTCCTCTCCCAGATTCTATCACTAGCTCTTGTCTATGGCAGCAAAATATGTACAACACTCTGTTTCCTCATCACTCATTCACTTCCCAACAGCTTGCAGTCTGTGGTCAATTCCCAACATTTTATAGAAACTACTGTCAGAAGAGTTACTGATGGTCTCTGCACCGTCCAATCCAACATGTTTTTTTCCATCTTCAATCTCTGCAGCGGTGGATACTTGCCAATCTCCTGCTCCAAATTGCTTTTGCTCATGTTATTTCCATACTTTATAGAAGTTGTTATTCTGGTAAAAGTGTATGCATGTCAAATCTGAACAAATAGATGTAGGCCTCCTCTTGTATTCATACAGAACCCTTGCTTTATCACATAGAAGATTCAGGATAATCACTCCAGACTAAAACTTTCAAATTAGTCAATGGCTTTCTACAAATTATGTAGAGCAAAATTAATCTTATTTTCTAAAGAGTCATGTAGGATTTTTATTTCACTGATCTTTGCCTGCCCATAAGCAGAAGAGAAAAGACAAGTGGAACAAAAAGCAGTTTTTAGTTCCACTTTGCCGAGATGCTCTAGACATGTTGCTATGGAGGAGCATTTGTGTCCTATAATTCTATTTTATTGTGTATCATGTAAAGAAAACTTGGTGTAAATTAAAGCAGTGAACACATTGCTCAGGTCTCACTATAGAGACAGTATTAAACTCTTGGTGGCATTACATAGAAATATACTATTTTTAATTGAAATGTTATTGAGATACTTGTTAATTCACTTGCTGTTGCTAGAAATAGCAGAAATACATCTATGTAAATTTTGCCAGCTTTTCCTTAGTGGTAACATTTTAAATGAATATATGATAATATCACAAACAGAATATTGATAGTAATAGAATCTACTGATTTTATTCAGATTTCCCCAGTTTTAATTGTATTCATGTCTGTTTATTTAGTTCTATACAGTTTTATCACCTGTGTAGGTTCATGGATCCACCACCATTATCATGATGCTGAACAGGTCTGCTAATGCATTTAGAAAATGGGCAAAAATTATGAAGAGATATTCTATTGAAGAAAATGTACAAAGAGAAGATGAGCACATGAAAACATTTCCAAATTATTAGCTATAAGGGGTATCAAATTAAATAGCAGTGAGATATTACTACACACCTATCAGAGCAACTGAAATTAAAAAAGAGTGAAAAATTAAATGCTGATAAGGATGTAGAGAAATTAAAACTTATACCTTGTTAGTAGGAATGCAAAATGGCACAGCAACTTTGGAAAAAAAGTTGGGAAAATTCTTATAACACTAAATATCCTCACTATACAACCCAGAAATTGTCCTTTCCAGTTTTTTATCCCAAATAAATAGAAATTTATGTTCTCACAAAAAGCTGTAAACACATGATCACAGCAGGTTTATTTGTAATAGTAAAAAACTGGGAACAATCCAGTTGCCATTAAAGAGCTGAATGGTTAAACAAACTATAGTACATTCATATCATTGAGCACTACTTAGCAATTAAAAAAATGAACTGTTTAGGTATGCAATAACCTGGATAAATAACCAGGGAAGTATGCTGAGTGAAAAATGGTAATGTGTAAAGGTTAAATACTGTATTATTAAATTCATATAAAACTTCTGGATTGCCAACATTTTAGAAATGAGAAACACATTAGTGGTTGCTGCTATAGGAGCAGGAGGTGGGAGGGATATAGGTTTGGTTTTAAAAGATCAACCCAAGGGATTCTTATGTTTATATAGTATTTGGTATTCTTGTGATGTCCATGTGTTGATTAGGATATAGTTAATGTTTATATTGATTTTGTTTTCTGTGACTTACAGAACTTATGTGTTAGTTCTAATATCTACCTTCAGATTTCTTAAGATTTTCTACCTGGAAATAATATCTTTTTGAAAAAAGACTGTTTTACTTCTATCCAACCTATGTTACTTTTATTTTTACTTCTTTTCTTAACACACTGGCTATAATGTCCAGTAAAATGTGGAACTGATATGGGGAGAGTCATCATTTTTTCTATAATTAACAGCAAAAGCATGCAATCTTATACCATCATGTGTGACGTGAACTGTCATTTTTCATAAATACCCTTATAACGATAAGGGACTTCTTTAAAATTCACGTCTGTAAGCTGTTTACCACAAATGAAATTTGGATTTTATCAAGTCTTTCTACAGCTGTAGAGATATTTAGGTTTGTTTTTTTTTCTTATAACTTGGTGAATTAGATTGATTGAGTTCCTAATGTTAAATGAATTGGAATTCTTGGTATAAACTCTACTTGGAAATAAAATATTATCCTTTGTGTTTTCAGATATGAGTTAGTTAGTAATGTTTAAAGGCACTTCTACACATAAATCACCTTTTCTAAATCTATGATCACTCTTCTAAATCTGAAGAAGTCACAATATAGGTGGAAAATGACCTGCATTTTAAAAAGAAATTTTTGATTGCTATAGAGCTCTTGTTTGACAGTTTTGTTTGTTTTGGTGTTTGTTTTATTTTTAATTGCAGTATTTGAAAGGTACCATCCATGTTCCTCAGATTTGCTTTGCTTCTGAATAGATGTCTGGTGGCATTATCTTTATTCCTCTGTGAGTTTTTGCTGACTGCTTTTTTTTTTTTTTTTAAATAATTATTTTTTATTGAAGGGTAGTTGACACACAGTATTACATTACATGAGTTTCAAGTGTACAACACAGTGGTAGAACATTTATATACATAATTCTAGGTTCCAGCTATCACCCTACCAGGCTGTTACAATATCTTGACTATATTCCTTATGCTATACATTACATCCCGGTTACTAATTTATTTTACCATTGGAAGTCTGTCCTTCTTTTTTTTTTTTTTTTTTTTTTTTTTTTGTGAGGGCATCTCTCATATTTATTGATCAAATGGTTGTTAACGACAATAAAATTCTGTATAGGGGAGTCAATGCTCAATGCACAATCATTATTCCACCCCAAGCCTAATTTTTGTCAGTCTCCAATCTTCTGAGGCATAACAAACAAGTTTTTACATGTAGAACAAATTCTTACATAATGAATAAGTTACATAGTGAACAGTACAAGGGCAGTCATCACAGAAACTTTCGGTTATGCTCATGCATTGTGAACTATAAACAGTCAGTTCAAATATGAATACTCATTTGGTTTTTATACTTGATTTATATGTGGATACCACATTTCTCTCTTTATTATTATTATTTTTAATAAAATGCTGAAGTGGGAGGTAGATACAAGATAAAGGTAGAAAACATGGTTTAGTGTTGTAAGAGAGCACATGTAGATGATCAGGTGTATGCCTATAGACTATGTGTTAATCCAAGCTAGACCAGGGCAATAAAACATCCACGTATGCAGAAGATTTCTCTAAGAACGGGGGGGTGAGGTTCTAAGCCTCACCTCTGTTGATCCCCAATTTCTCACCTGATGGCCCCCCTGCGACTGTGCCTGTCTTAGGTTGTTCCTCCCTTGAGGAATCTTACCCGTCTCTGGCTAACCAGTCATCTTCCGGGGCCATACAGGGAAATGTGAAGTTGGTAAGTGAGAGAGAAGCCTTATTGTTTGAAAAAGTTAGCTTTTTACTTCTTTGCATATTTATGCCCTGTGGCTTCTATGCCCAGCATTTGTCTTGAGGTATCTTTACCACTTGGAAGAATTATGATACTCGGTCAATTTGATATGAGGCACGAATTCTATTTAAGGGTTGTAATTAGGAAGGAAGAAGAAAAGCTATAGAAGTAGCAGGCGGAAGAAAACATGGGAAGATTGATTATTTCTTTGATATATCTTCTTGTATAGTAACTTCAGCATGTATAGGTTTTAAGCTACTACTTAAATTGCACACACACATTAACATAATAGGAGTATAGTTACATAACCAAAGCATATCTGTAATTACCAGCCATCTGCAGTGAACCAAGAAAACCAGTTAGGCACCTTAGGCATTTGTGAAAACTTATCTATGATATGGTGGATATTGTCCAACTGAACTTGAACAGTCTGAGAGAAATCAGACAAATTAAAACAACCCATTCCTGGGGACTGTTCACATGCCATATGTTCTTTTAACAGTAAATAGTTTGTAGTTGTAAGACTTTGGAGCGCTACAATTTGCACTTCTCCAAATTCTTGGTTGAGTTCCAACAGTATAGATCCAGTCCAATTTTGTTGTTTTACTGTATGCACAGGCCAGCTTAGATATCTCCTTCCTCATTCCCATGGCAAGTCCAGGAACTGGTGGGATGAGTGCATCTACAGCTGTAGCAGTGCGTGGATCTTTGTTGGGGTTTTTTGATGATCATCTTCTGCCATGAGTCTTCCAGAGAGTGCAGATGTTGGAAGTTCTTTTTCATATCGTATCTTAGTTCATTTTCGGGGTAGCCCTATTAGGCTTTGATCCTCTGTATAAACACAAACAGACCCTTTGCCTACACTTTTATATGCCCTTTATACCCTTGTGTAGAACTCGTTGGAGGTTACCACACAGGAACTGCCCTTTTTTTTTTTTTTTTTTTTGCTATCACTAATGTACACTTACATGAGGAATATTATGTTTACTAGGCTCTCCCCTATACCAGGTCTCCCCTATAAACCCCTTTACAGTCACTGTCCATCAGCATAGCAAAATGTAGTAGAATCACTACTTGCCTTCTCTGTGTTGTACAGCCCTCCCTTTTCTCCTACCCCCCCCATGCATGTTAATCTTAATACCCCCCTACTTCTCCCCCCCTTATCCCTCCCTACCCACCCATCCTCCCCAGTCCCTTTCCCTTTGGTACCTGTTAGTCCATTCTTGAGTTCTGTGATTCTGCTGCTGTTTTGTTCCTTCAGTTTTTCCTTTGTTCTTATATTCCACAGATAAGTGAAATCATTTGGTATTTCTCTTTCTCCACTTGGCTTGTTTCACTGAGCATAATACCCTCCAGCTCCATCCATGTTGCTGCAAATGATTGGATTTGCCCTTTTCTTATGGCTGAGTAGTATTCCATTGTGTATATGTACCACATCTTCTTTATCCATTCATCTATTGATGGACATTTAGGTTGCTTCCAATTCTTGGCTATTGTAAATAGTGCTGCAATAAACATAGGGGTGCATCTGTCTTTCTCAAACTTGATTGCTGCGTTCTTAGGGTAAATTCCTAGGAGTGCAATTCCTGGGTCAAATGGTAAGTCTGTTTTGAGCATTTTGATGTACCTCCATACTGCTTTCCACAATGGTTGAAGTAACTTACATTCCCACCAGCAGTGTAGGAGGGTTCCCCTTTCTCCACAGCCTCGCCAACATTTGTTGTTGTTTGTCTTTTGGATGGCAGCCATCCTTACTGGTGTGAGGTGATACCTCATTGTAGTTTTAATTTGCATTTCTCTGATAATTAGCGATGTGGAGCATCTTTTCATGTGTCTATTGGCCATCTGTATTTCTTTTTTGGAGAACTGTCTGTTCAGTTCCTCTGCCCATTTTTTAATTGGGTTATTTGTTTTTTGTTTGTTGAGGCATGAGAGCTCCTTATATATTCTGGACGTCAAGCCTTTATCGGATGTGTCATTTTCAAATATATTCTCCCATACTGTAGGGATGCTTCTTGTTCTATTGATGGTGTCTTTTGCTGTACAGAAGCTTTTCAGCTTAATATAGTCCCACTTACTCATTTTTGCTGTTGTTTTCCTTGCCCGGGGAGATATGTTCAAGAAGAGGTCACTCATGTTTATGTCTAAGAGGTTTTTGCCTATGTTTTCTTCCAAGAGTTTAATGGTTTCATGGCTTACATTCAGGTCTTTGATCCATTTTGAGTTTACTTTTGTATATGGGGTTAGACAATGGTGCAGTTTCATTCTCCTACATGTAGCTGTCCAGTTTTGCCAGCACCACCTGTTGAAGAGACTGTCATTTCGCCATTGTATGTCCTTGGCTCCTTTATCAAATATTAATTGACCATATATGTCTGGGTTAATGTCTGGATTCTCTAGTCTGTTCCATTGGTCTGTGGCTCTGCTCTTGTGCCAGTACCAAATTGTCTTGATTACTATGGCTTTATAGTAGAGCTTGAAGTTGGGGAGTGAGATCCCCCCTACTTTATTCTTCTTTCTCAGGATTGCTTTGGCTATTCGGGGTCTTTGGTGTTTCCATATGAATTTTTGAATTATTTGTTCCAGTTCATTGAAAAATGTTGCTGGTAGTTTCATAGGGATTGCATCAAATCTGTATATTGCTTTGGGCAGGATGGCCATTTTGACGATATTAATTCTTCCTAGCCACGAGCATGGGATGAGTTTCCGTCTGTTAGTGTCCCCTTTCATTTCTCTTAAGAGTGACTTGTAGTTTTCAGAGTATAAGTCTTTCACTTCTTTGGTTAGGTTTATTCCTAGGTATTTTATTTTTTTTGATGCAATTGTGAATGGAGTTGTTTTCCTGATTTCTCTTTCTGTTGGTTCATTGTTAGTATATAGGAAAGCCACAGATTTCTGTGTGTTGATTTTGTATCCTGCAACTTTGCTGTTTTCCGATATCAGTTCTAGTAGTTTTGGGGTGGAATCTTTAGGGTTTTTTATGTACAGTATCATGTCATCTGCAAATAGTGACAGTTTAACTTCTTCTTTACCAATCTGGATTCCTTGTATTTCTTTATTTTGTCTGATTGCCGTGGCTAGGACCTCCAGTACTATGTTAAATAACAGTGGAGAGAGTGGGCATCCCTGTCTAGTTCCCGATCTCAGAGGAAATGCTTTCAGCTTCTCGCTGTTCAATATAATGTTGGCTGTGGGTTTGTCATAGATGGCCTTTATTATGTTGAGGTACTTGCCCTCTATTCCCATTTTGCTGAGAGTTTTTAACATGAATGGATGTTGAACTTTGTCAAATGCTTTTTCAGCATCTATGGAGATGATCATGTGGTTTTTGTCTTTCTTTTTGTTGATGTGGTGGATGATGTTGATGGACTTTCGAATGTTGTACCATCCTTGCATCCCTGGGATGAATCCCACTTGGTCATGGTGTATGATCCTTTTGATGTATTTTTGAATTCGGTTTGCTAATATTTTGTTGAGTATTTTTGCATCTACGTTCATCAGGGATATTGGTCTGTAGTTTTCTTTTTTGGTGGGGTCTTTGCCTGGTTTTGGTATTAGGGTGATGTTAGCTTCATAGAATGAGTTTGGGAGTATCCCCTCCTCCTCTATTTTTTGGAAAACTTTAAAGAGAATGGTTATTATGTCTTCCCTGTATGTCTGATAAAATTCCGAGGTAAATCCATCTGGCCCGGGGGTTTTGTTCTTTGGTAGTTTTTTGATTACCTCTTCAATTTCGTTGCTGGTAATTGGTCTGTTTAGATTTTCTGTTGCTTCCTGGGTCAATCTTGGAAGGTTGTATTTTTCTAGGAAGTTGTCCATTTCTCCTAGGTTTCCCAGCTTGTTAGCATATAGGTTTTCATAGTATTCTCCAATAATTCTTTGCATTTCCGTGGGGTCCATCGTGATTTTTCCTTTCTCGTTTCTGATACTGTTGATTTGTGTTGACTCTCTTTTCTTCTTAATAAGTCTGGCTAGAGGCTTATCTATTTTGTTTATTTTCTCGAAGAACCAGCTCTTGGTTTCATTGATTTTTGCTATTGTTTTATTCTTCACAATTTTATTTATTTCTTCTCTGATCTTTATTATGTCCCTCCTTCTGCTGACCTTAGGCCTCATCTGTTCTTCTTTTTCCAATTTCGATAATTGTGACATTAGACCATTCATTTGGGATTGCTCTTCCTTTTTTAAATATGCTTGGATTGCTATATACTTTCCTCTTAAGACTGCTTTTGCTGTGTCCCACAGAAGTTGGGGCTTAGTGTTGTTGCTGTCATTTGTTTCCATATATTGCTGGATCTCCATTTTGATTTGGTCATTGATCCATTGATTATTTAGGAGCGTGTTGTTAAGCCTCCATGTGTTTGTGAGCCTCTTTGCTTTCTTTGTACAGTTTATTTCTAGTTTTATGCCTTTGTGGTCTGAAAAGTTGGTTGGTAGGATTTCAATCTTTTGGAATTTTCTGAGGCTCTTTTTGTGGCCTAGTATGTGGTCTATTCTGGAGAATGTTCCATGTGCACTTGAGAAGAATGTATATCCCGCTGCTTTTGGATGTAGAGTTCTATAGATGTCTATTAGGTCCATCTGCTTTACTGTGTTGTTCAGTGCTTCCGTGTCCTTACTTATTTTCTGCCCAGTGGATCTATCCTTTGGGGTGAGTGGTGTGTTGAAGTCTCCTAGAATGAATGCATTGCAGTCTATATCCCCCTTTAGTTCTGTTAGTATTTGTTTCACATATGCTGGTCCTCCTGTGTTGGGTGCATATATATTTAGAATGGTTATATCCTCTTGTTTGACTGAGCCCTTTATCATTATGTAGTGTCCTTCTTTATCTCTTGTTACTTTCTTTGTTTTGAAGTCTATTTTGTCTGATATTAGTACTGCAACCCCTGCTTTCTTCTCACTGTTGTTTGCTTGAAATATGTTTTTCCATCCCTTGACTTTTAGTCTGTACATGTCTTTGGGTTTGAGGTGAGTTTCTTGTAAGCAGCATATAGATGGGTCTTGCTTTTTTATCCATTCTGTTACTCTGTGTCTTTTGATTGGTGCATTCAACCCATTAACATTTAGGGTGACTATTGAAAGATATGTACTTATTGCCATTGCAGGCTTTAAATTCGTGGTTACTAAAGGTTCAAGGTTAGCCTCTTTAGTATCTTACTGCCTAACTTAGCTCGCTTATTGAGCTGTTATATACACTGTCTGGAGATTCTTTTCTTCTCTCCCTTCTTGTTCCTCCTCCTCGATTCTTCATATGTTGGGTGTTTTGTGCTGTGCTCCTTCTAGGAGTGCTCCCATCTAGAGCAGTCCATGTAAGATGTTCTGTAGAGGTGGTTTGTGGAAAGCAAATTCCCTCAGCTTTTGTTTGTCTGGGAATTGTTTAATCCCACCGTCATATTTGAATGATAGTCGTGCTGGATACAGTATCCTTGGTTCAAGACCCTTCTGTTTCATTGTATTAAATATATCATGCCATTCTCTTCTGGCCTGTAGGGTTTCTGTTGAGAAATCTGACGTTAGCCTGATGGGTTTCCCTTTATAGGTGACCTTTTTCTCTCTAGCTGCCTTTAACACTCTTTCCTTGTCCTTGATCTTTGCCATTTTAATTATTATGTGTCTTGGTGTTGCCCTTCTTGGATCCTTTCTGTTGGGGGTTCTGTGTATTTCCGTGGTCTGTTTGATTACTTCCTCCCCCAGTGTGGGGAAGTTTTCAGCAATTATTTCTTCTAAGATACTTTCCATCTCTTTTCCTCTCTCTTCTTCTTCTGGGACCCCTATAATACGGATCTTGTTCCTTTTAGATTGGTCACACAGTTCTCTTAATATTGTTTCATTCCTGGAGATCCTTTTGTCTCTCTCTATGTCAGCTTCTATGCGTTCCTGTTCTCTGATTTCAATTCCATCAATGGCCTCTTGCATTCTATCCATTCTGCTTATAAACCCTTCCAGAGTTTGTTTCATTTCTGTAATCTCCTTTCTGGCATCTGTGATCTCTTTCCGGACTTCATCCCATTTTTCTTGCGTATTTCTCTGCATCTCTGTCAGCATGTTTATGATTCTTATTTTGAATTCTTTGTCAGGAAGACTGGTTAGGTCTGTCTCCTTCTCTGGTGTTGTCTCTGTGATCTTTGTCTGCCTGTAGCTTTGCCTTTTCATGGTGATAGGAATAGTCTGCAGAACTGGGACGAGTGACGGCTGGAAGGACTTCCTTTCTTGTTGGTTTGTGGCCCTCCTCTCCTGGGAGAACAGCGGCCTCTAGTGGCTTGTGCTGCGCAGCTGCTCGCAGACAGGGTTTCTGCTTCCTGCCCGGCTGCTATGGAGTTAATCTCCGCTGTTGCTGTGGGCGTGGCCTGGCTCGGGCAGCTACTCCAAAATGGTGGAGTCGCGTTGGAGCAGGAGCTGCTGGGAGGCTATTTATCTCCGTAAGGGGCCTCCCTGCTCCCTGCAGCCCAGGGGTTAGGGTGCCCAGAGATTCCGGACTCCCTACCTCTGGATTAAGTGACCCTCCCTTCCCCTTTAAGACCTCCAAAAAGCACCCGCCAAAACAAAACAACGACCACAAAAAAAAACAAGAAAAAAAATTTTTTTAATTAAAAAAAAAAAAAAAATTTTAATTAAAAAAAAAAAGGTGATCGTTCGTTTTTCTTTATTCTCCGGTGCCAGCCTCAGGCCTCTGCTCACCGGTCTTTCTGCCCTGTTTCCCTAGTATTGGGGTCCCTGTCCCTTTAAGACTTCCAAAAAGCGCTCGCCAAAACAAAGCAGCAAAAAAGCAAAAAAAAAAAAAAAATGATTGCGCGCTTTTCTTATGTCCTCTGTCGCCCAGCCTCCAGTGCCTGCTCACTGTTCTTGCTGCCCTGTTTTCCCAGTATCGAGGGCCCTGCACTCTGGCCCGGATGGCTGGGGCTGGGTGTTCGGCAGCCCTGGGCTCCGTCTCCCTCCCGCTCTGCCTGCTCTTCTCCCGCCGGGAGCTGGGGGGAGGGGCGCTCGGCTCCCGCGGGGCCGGGGCTTGTATCTTACCCCCTTCGCGAGGCGCTGGGTTCTCTCACGTGTGGATGTGGTCTGGATATTGTCCTGTGTCCTCTGGTCTTTATTCTAGGAAGGGTTGTCTTTGTTATATTTTCATAGATATATGTTGTTCTGGGAGGAGATTTCCGCTGCTCTACTCACGCCGCCATCTTCCGCCCCTCCCTGCTGACTGCTTTTTTTAAAGATTTAATTTCTTCAAAGCAGTTTTAGGTTCACACAAATCTGTAGGAAAGATACAGAGATTTTCCGTATACTCCTTCACTGCATCACATGCATCACTTCCTGAATTACCAACATCCCTACCAGAGTGGTACGTTTGTTAAAACTGACCAATTTATGGTCACCCAAAATTTGTACTTTACATTACAGTTCAATTTTGGTGTTATATATTCTATGGATTTGGGGAAAAGAATAATGACATATATTCATTTTTATGGTGTCATATATTTGCACCATTCCAGAGAACTTCTGTGTGCTACCTTTTACTCATTCCTCACCCATCCCAACCTCTGTCAACCACTGATTTTTTCAGTTTCCATATTTTTGCCTTTTCCAAGTGATATATATTTAGAATCATGTAGGATGTAGCCTTTTCAGATTGGCTTCTTTCACTTAGTAATATGCATTTAAGTTTTCTCCATGTCTTTTTGTGGCTTGATAGCTCACTTCTTTTTAGTGATAAATAATATTCCACTGTGTAGATGTGCCATGGCTTATCCATGCCCCTACTGAAGGCTTCGTGGCTGCTTCTGCTTTTTTGGAAATTATAAATAAAGCTGATATAATCATCTTTGGGCAGATTTTTGTGTGGATGTAAGTTTTCAACTCCTTCGGTTAAATACCAAGGAACACAGTTGATGGATCATAGGGTAGAAGTTTGTTTAGTTTTATAGGAAGCTGCCAAACTCTCTTCCAAAGTTTCTGTGTCATTTTGCGTTCCCATCAGCTGTGAACAAGGGTTCCTGTTGCTCCATTTCCTCTTTAACATTTGATGTCAATGTTCTACATTTTGCCCATCCTAAGAGGTGTGTAGTGGTATTTAATTGTTTTAATTTGCATTCCCCTGATGACATAAGTTGTGGAGTATCTTTTCATGTGCATATGTACCACCTATATGTTTTCTTTGGTGAGGTATCCATTAAGGTCTTTGGTTCATTTTTAAAAGGATTGTTTGCTTTCTGATTGTTGAGGTTTAAGTCTTTGTATATTTTGGATAGCAGTCCTCCCATAGTGTGGCTTGTCTTCTCATTCTCCTGACATTTTGTTTTGCAGAGCAGAAGTTTTAAACTTTAATGAAGTCCAGCTTATCAATACTTGTGCTTCTGGTATTGTATCTAAAAAGTCATGATCATACAGAATCATGTAGGTTTTCTCCTATGTTATGTTCTAGGAGTTATAAAGTTTCAAATTTTACATATAGGTCTGTGGTCCATTTTGCATTAATTCTTATTAAGTGTGTGTAGTTTTCACATGCATATACAGCTTTTTCAGCACCATTTGTTGAAAAGACTACCTTTTCTTCACTGTATTGCCTTTGCTCCTTTGTCAAAGATCAGTAGATACATTCATGTACATGTATTTCTGGGATCTCTACTCTGTTCCATTGATCTGTTTATTCTTTGGTCAATACCGTAATGTCTTTACTATTGTAAATCTTGAAGTAGTAGTCCTCCAACTTTGTTCATTTTTAATATCATGTTGGGTATTCTGGGTCTTTGTCCCTCTATTTAAACTTTAAAATCAGTTTGTTGGTACCCATAAAATTATTTTCTGGGATTTTAATTGGTATTGCATTGAATCCGTAGATTAAGGTGAGAAGGACAGACAACTTCACAATACTAAGTCTTTCTTTTCATGAACATGGACTATTTCTCTGTTTATTTAGTTCTTCAATTTTATTCACTCAAGTTCTGTTGTTTTCTTCATATAGATTTTGTCAGATTTATACCTTATTATTTCATTTTGGCAGGGTACTAATGAACATGGTATTGTGTTTTCAATTTCAAATTTCACTCATCCATTGCTACTATATAAGAAAATAATTAATTTTTGTATATTAACACATGTATCCTGTAACCTGAATATAATTAATTTTTCCAGGATTATTTTGTTGATTCAGATTTCCTACACAGATGATCATGTCATCTGTGAACAAAAAAATTTATTTTTCCTCCTTCCCAATCTGTATACCTTTTACTTCCCTTTTTTATTACATTAGTTAATAATTCCCTACAATGTTGAAAAGGAGTGGTTATAGGGTACATTCTTGCCTTGTACCTGATCTTAGTGGGAAAGTTTTAAGTTTCTCACCATATATTTTTTTAGCTGTTCTTAATCAAGTTGAAGAAGTTTTTCTCTTTCATTAATATTTAAGAATGTTTGCTTCTCTTCTTCTGCTGCTGAAACCTGAAGGGGTTTTCCTCCAGTTTTTACTGTCAGGACCTGCTCAGGCTCCTGGGGATAACTCTCACAATACCACAATATTATGGAGCACCACCCTACCACCATGATGAGTTTTCTGGAGCTTTTAATTCTCCTGTGTCTGTGCTTTGGTTAGCAGCAGCTTCTTGTAGGGCAGTGATTTGCTCTGTGTCTTCCCCATTCTTGTGGATCCAACAAGAGTTGTAGTCTTTGCAGTCTGTTTAGCTTTTTACATTCATTGTTAGGATGTCTGTATACCTTTTACTTCCAAGCCCCTTACATGTAAAACCAGAAGCTTTCTGGTTGCTTTTAAGATTTCCTTTTTCTTTTTTTGGTGGATTTCAGCCATTTGCTTTTGATGTACCTTGGTGTTTGTTTTTTTTTTTCCTTATATTTTTATGCTTAGTGTTTATTTAGCTACCTAGACCTTTAGGTTTATAATTTCTAGAAAACTTGGAAATATTCTAACCATTATTCCATCAAGTAATTGTTCTGGCCTCTTTTTCCCTCTCTTCTGCAACTGCTGTTAAAATTATGTTAGGTTGACAGATACTGTCTCATAACCCATTATTCCCAGTTCATTTATTCTCCCCTGCAGGGTTCCTTTAGATAGTTTCTATTTCTGTCTTCAAGTTCAGTAATTTTTCCTTCTTCAGTATCACTATAACGAATATAATAATCAGGAAAATTTTTGAAATATTGTGAGAATTACCAAAATGTGTCACAGAGAGATGCCCAGAGCTGGTAAAATGTTATTTTTAGATGTGTCTATATGGGTATATCTGGAAGAGGTTAGCATTTGAATAAAAATACTGAGTAGAGATCTGTTGTTACCAATGAGGGTGGGCAATATCCAATCTGTTGAGAACCTGATTAGAACAAAAAAAGTGGAGAAAGGGTGAATTCACTGTCTTTGAGCTGAGCCATCCATCTTATGCCCTAGACATAGGCACTTAATGGTTCCTGGGCTTTTGGATTCGGACCAAAGCTCACATCACTGGCTCTCTCTGCTTCTCAAGATACCAGACTTCAACTATATCAGACCACTGGCTTTCCTGGTTCTTGTTGGGACTTCTTGGCCTCCTAAACCACATGAGACAACTCTTATAGTAAATCTTTCTTGTTCTCTCTCTCTCTCAAAGATACATATATGTCTTCTGTTGTTTCAGTTTCTTTGAAGAACCCTTCTTAATACACTATCATTATATTTCCATTTGTGTTTAGCCAATACATAACTATTGACCACACATTTAGAAAAATGGTAGGTGGTTTGTGTTTTTCATGTATTTAAACCTAAACCAATGGTATCGATAACCCTATTAAAACTTCAAATGTTATTATTTAATCTTTAAATCTTAGAAAGCAAGAAGGTGCTATTTTATCAAGCTGTATGTAATGTCATTTACATATTACATGTTCTTTTACTTTTTTAAGGTATGTTAGAAATTCCATGGTGTGCATGTGCATGTACATGTGTATATAGTGTATATTCATCTACTAAAGTAATGGTGTTGGACAATTTATATGTGCAAGGCACTGTTCTAGGTACTGAGGACAAAGAGGCAAAAAGGCTAGATTAATATATTTCTCTCAGGAAGTGGGTACGCTAGTGTGGGGAGATAGATAATATAAACATAAACAAACAAAACAAATGCATAACAGTTGAGGTTTTTTCAAATAATGATGACTTCTATAAAGCAGAAACAGAATAAGAAGTCAATGTCTACATGGCTTGGAAATTCTACCTTATATAAAGGATGGGGTGGCAAAGGGAAGTGGTTAAGCAAGGTCTTAAATGATAGGAAGAAGGTAGTAATGTGGATATCTGGAGCAAAGCTCTCACACACAAGTAATTTATTGAGTAATATGAATTTTGCTGAGGACTGAAGGACTAGAGTTATGTTTAATGATGTAATCAACATTTCATAGTGTTGATTAGCAACTCAATAGCATAGACACTACTATGAAGGCACACATACCAATAAAGGAATAACATTTTTATACACTATTTTTCTCTAGAAGTGTGCTTAGATGTGAAGGATCTGCACATATTATTTCATGGGTACATCTTCAGAAAGTATTCATATTTTATTTGCACCTGTGGTGCAAAATAAATGATATATGTGGTGCCTACAATACTTACTTAAGGAAAAATACCTACTTTTCTAATGGAGAAATATACATAAAACTTGGAATCAGAAAGAGTTGGTTTTGAACTTTGACTTTGCTTCTCAATAGTCATGTCCTTTACAGTTTAACTCAGTGCCCCACTTATCATTTTTTAAGTGGGACTTTTACCACTTTATCAAAGGCCTATTGGATAAAATGCATGAGATACGCATGAAAGAAACTTACTCCAATGTCTCTCCCATTATTTGGTGGTTAGTAACAGTGGTGGGGAAGTATTAGTATGAAAAGAGTCACAGAACTTTGTAGTATTACTCAATGGAAGATAGGATCTTACAGATATAGGTGAAAATGTACCCTCACTAATTTCCTGTCTGTAACAGATATGTGCTCCTTCTGTAGTTATTTTACCTGACACTATTTGTATCTGCAATTATAGAAAGGATGTTGGTGCTCAGTAAATACTGCATTATATGCTAAGTGCATTGATTTTCTCAAATTTATAAATTGTTTAATTAGATTAAAATATATATAGAACATGAAAATATGAAAGGGAAAAACCTTTCAATATAGATTAATATTACTTCATTAAATAAGAGTGGATACATTGGTAGCCCCAAAACTCAACATAGGCCAACAATAAGGAAGAACACCTGTAATCTAATTCTTCACTAATAAAAATAATGCTTAGATTTTTAATATTTTATATTTTTTTTAGATTTATCATTTTCTGAATGATACTGATTGCAAAAACTCACCACCCTTTCTGAGGGAAGCAAGGATGGCAAAGAAATGGAAAACCACATCTGAAGTATGTTTAATGATATCACACAAAAAATTCAAACATGACTGGAGGGTATGACAACCAGCCACACATTTGTGAGGATACAACAGTGAACATTATTGAGATTATTCTGTGTATCTCTACAGGTAAAATTATTATTAACTGAAGGAAGCCTCAGGCAAATATTGGTAATAATTAAAGGTAAATTACAAAATCTTGGTCTCCAGAGGCTTTCAGAAATCAAATCCTGGATGTGTTTAATAAGATAGGATATATCATCCATATGAAAAGTCATAATCAGCCTTCTTCATATATGTTCTCTATTGGACTACATAACAGTGACCCTTTCATTTTAAGAAATGATAAGATGTACTCAATTAATTTGAGCTCAGACTTCTTCATTCTTTGATTGTATCTTGGGAAGCCTAAAAATCTTCTGGACCAGTCAATCTGAAGTAACATAGAAGGGGAAGTGTAGTAGCCCTCTGGTGCCTGTGTTGTGTACCCAGTTGTTTCCATCTGAAACAAGAAAGAGACAAAGGAGAAAATTTCCCTCTCCACTGCCTCTGATGAGTTTTGCAACAAGCTTAGAATTAATTTTAACAAGGAAAAAATTTATTGGAATTACTGAAAAGTAATCTTACTTCCTTTCAGCATTAAAAGACAATGACTTCGTTTTCACCAGTTGTAAAAACTAGATAAACATCTGAGTCTCAAATCATTTTTCTTTTATCAGCTAGTAAAGGCACCATTCAAGCTCACTATATATAGATAATGCAATTCTAAACTAAAGGGAAGTTTATTTTCTTTTTCCCAGTATAAAAGCTTAGAAAAATAATAGAAAATTAATGATTTTAGAGTGAATTACAACCTGAAATTAATGTTTCTTATTTCCTATAATTTTTTTAAATTACATAATTTTCTTAGAAAAAAAGAATGAGAGTATGTGAGTTTTTAAAATCTGTTTTGAATGTGATTTCCAGTGAAAATCCATGGCTATTTCTTCCTGTAGCTACCTGTATATATAAAACATCAGGTCTGGACTTACTTTTAAATATAAAAATTATTTACTGTACTGAAATTTATTAAAAACTAATAATTGTTTTTGCAGAAGATAATTGAATTCACAAGTTGGAAAAGGAATCAATATTTGCTACTGCTAATGTAATAAATCGATTTTCAAAAAGAAAGGGGAACAGTTTAAATTATTATCCTTCTGTCAGTGTTGATTCTTAGACCATCCAACCAAATACATCTTGTGAACAATAAAATAAAAAAAACTCCTAAATAGATGATTCATATCGATTTAGTGGGTGAAACTATTAAAATAATTATAGTAAAGTGATAATAATACAAACTTTTCAGAAACATAGCTATGACAAAAACAATAAATATGAATATAATACATGCATATACATGAGTGGTGTAAATGGCAGAATTTCCAGAATCTCCTGTCTGGCCTTAGTCTATTTACATACCAATAGGTGTTTACTGCTGCGGTCTCCTGCAGCCTCGCTGCAAGGGGTAGAGAGAAAACAGCCATTTCTCCCTTCTTCTGTTCCTGGTAGGTAATTGGTCTGGCGTCTGCCGGTCACCAAGGACCTGCCAATGGAGTTCCTCCCAGAAGTGAAGGGCTTTGTTAGCGGGGACTAGGGAGAAAGGACGTGCTGAGAGTGTGAGCCGCAGCTGGGGGAGGTGAGAGGTGCTGAGCCTGGCCAGTGAATTCGAGCAAGCTGTGAGCAATCAAATAATTTCTTTTCTCCCAACCTGCCCGTCCCTTGCCTACTTTGGTTTCACCATATTCACAGGGGAATTTGCTCCGGGTTGGGGACATCCCTCCCCACAAGAGCAACAACATATAATTGTCAACTCTGAAATTGTTGCAGTCCTGCCTTTTGTGATAACATGGATGGACCTAGAGGGTATTATGCTAAGTGAAATAAGCCAGGAGGAGAAAGACAAATACTATATAATTTCAGTTATATGTAGAATCCAAAAACAAAACAAGACGAAATGATCAAAACAGCAGTAGACTCAGACACTGAGAAGTGACCAGTGGTTACCGTGGAGGAGGGGTGGGTGGGTGAAATAGGTGAAGGGGATAAAGAGGCACAAAATCTCAATCATAATATAAATTAGTCATGGGGGTGGAAGTGTAGCATAGAGAATACAGCTGATATTTCTGTAACATATTTCTGTGTTGACAAATAGCTACACAGTTGGGATAAGCACTTAATAATGTAGATAACTGTTGAGTCCCTGTGTTATATACTTAAAACCAATATAATATTAAATGTGAAACTATATGTCATTAAAAAAATCCAAAAATTATAAATAAGTAAATATTTAAGAAACCTATAAGACTATTACAAACAACTCTCCAAAAGCATGTCTCTTTTAATTCCTGGAGTGTTTTCCCTGCCTCTTGGCAGTTGCAGTCAGTGCTTTATAGGAACCAGACCACTATCAGTAGTAACAATACAGCTGAGACATTTTATATTTCTTTTGGATAATTAAAGATAAAAATACAGGATAAAATGTGTTTTTACATTGTTAAGTAGCCCAAGAAAACAATGTAGGTAGGGCTGGAGCCTTTTCTCATCAAATGCTGGACATCTGTGAATATTATTTCAACATCTAAGTCATGGTATTCAAATTCAAATTTGTATTGATGTCACCCTCATAAGAATTTTCTCAATGTATTTTAATATTATAAGGTCTGCTTAAATGTTTTACTTACTAACTTGATTTGTGTTCTGCTATAGCAACTACAGGCCCAAGAGGATTTTTCCTGTGGTCCTATTCATTTAATACACAAAATTTCCACTGTTTCCGAGTGAACACCATCCATACTTCACTATAGATACTGTTTTTAGTGTGAAATAGAGACTTAGAAAACACCATGTTTTAGGCTGAAGTTCACATAAGTTAGGATCTGGGTTAAGGAAGGAGTTTAGTATCACTCCAAAGACAGCAAGTGTGCTTAAAGAATCCATCTTCTCCAAATGAACAGTTCATTACGTAGCAACATCCTTGTTAGGTGCGGGTAGTGATCAAAAATCCTTAAAAAAAAAAAAAAACAATTTGTGCAGCCTTATACAATTGTCCTCAAAGACAGGAAGATCACTGTTCACTAAAAAGAATCAAATATGGAGAGGTGAGGAAGTTAAAAGTAACAAAGGTTAGTTAAATGCCATTTGTAAGTGAAATAGAGTCAATTACATATTTTATAAAGAACAGGGACTAGTGATATAGACACAGAAGTTTAAATCTCAGCTCTGTGTAAACTTGGAAAATTATGTGAAATTTCATTGTACTTGAACATATGTGAAGCAGCTGTGTGTATAAAGTACTGATTACCGTTCCTGATAAATAATAAATGCTCAAGAAGGGGGGCAATGTTGATAAAGACAGTGGTGATTATGGTAAAGACAAAAAGGTGGAGACTACTAAACCATCAAACTATCCTGTCCTTAGAACTCAAAATTAAGACTAATATGGTCTAACAAAATTTGATATTAAAGTTCTACTTTGAATTGGGAGCCCCTTTAGCACTGTCTTGATATGCATCCCTGACATTCTTTTTTATCATATGAAAGGAAGTTCTTTCTGCAATCTTTTTCTTGAGCTCTCATTTTTATCATTTTTTTACTTTTTTTTACCATCTTCATAATATTTCCATCCTAATACTTCACATATATCTTCTGGAATGGTCACATCGTAGAAAACAAATTCAACCCCCATTCTCAATCTTACTCAGAATATTCAGTCTACTTCTTGGTATATCCAACTTATAGAAAAGCTAGTTTATCCTTAAAATTAAGTAGAAGGAAAATATTTTGACCACTAAGATTTTTAAAAATTCAAGAAAGAGATAGAATGGAACATTGTTTCTTTATATAGGAGACTGAAAATCATATAATAAGTGACCTGAATTATATATCATATGCGATTTTTAAAATATCTCAACATCACAAAGTGATTGTGTTACTAGGGAGCATAAGAAATTATCAAAATGAAGTTAAAGAGGTCATTGGCTTTGAGGAAACAAAAGAATAATCAAATATTGAGCAAACTGCTGAGAGTAATATATATATATATATATATACTTGGAGTAAACAAAACATGATAGCATGGGGACATTTCAGATCATCTCCAGCTTTGTAATCACCACTTTCTCTGAGATTGTGCTCCTTAAAGACATCATTTCTTTGTCACATTTTCTCATAGATGAGTGGAAATACTATAGGTAAAAAGTGGTGGGGGAACCAAATTAGGGAAGAAGTCAGGACTATTGATTACTAAGAGGATTAGCTTATCTAAAATTATGGGATGGATTACTCAAAAAAGGATGTACCATCTAAAGGCCTAGAAATCCTAAAAAGAGTAGTGTTAAGATTCCAGGTGCTGGGAAAAGAATAAGAAATGCCTTAGGTAAATAATATATTGGAAAGGATCTGATAGTCTCTTTTCAACTAATGAATAATTTCATAGGAAAATATCACTTAAAATATATTAGATTTATAATTCTTTTGGTACCTATTAGCAATATTAATGGTTATCTATCATTTTGGATCCTCCATATACACAGTGGGACCTATGTGTTCTGGGGTCATTGGAGTTAAATTATTACCTAAACAAGTCAGCTAGAAGTATGTCCGAAACCAAGTGATAATCAGGTCCAATTTAGAATACAGAAAATATAATCTTATCCCCTAACCCATACATTTAAAGGGGCTACTATGTTGACACCTTCAGTGTAGTTAGCCTGAATGATATTTATACAGAAGAGGTTACTTCCTTAGATGAGCATTGTACAAAATGATCTCACATTTAAATAGTAACAGCAATTTCATGGAAAATTGCTTTTCAAAATACACAGAGAGCCAACAATAATATATTACAAATGTACAAATTACCTAAACTGTCTCCAGTTGCCTTTTAGATACATTTGGAAAGAGGCATTTGTTTGCTTGTGATACTACATAGTCTGTTAAATTAGCTGACACCTAAACAAATATCTTCATTTCACAATGACTTACCAGAAGCACTGGTAAGAATTTTTGGAAATTATTCCAATTACCAGATGAGAAAAACAATAAACAAATAATATATTTTTTCTCCAAGAAGAACTGAAGTTAAAAAAAATAAAGCAGCTTTCATAAAGTATATTACTTGAGAAGTCTGACTTTGGAGCTCCATTATTTATTCTGTTTCTTTTTTAGCTCCAGCTCCTATCATATGTACAGAGAAAATTAGTTTCCCTAGTCTGAAATAACAAATAAAACCTGTCATATTTATGGGAGTTCATGCATACTGTTATTTATTTAGAAGAGAAGAATTCCTGAGAATAAGGCATTTAAAAACCTATTCACCTGTCTAGCTCTCAGGCTGAGGGACTCAGAATGAGCATGAGTCCCTTTTTCTTCTAATAGTGTAAGCATAGCTTCCTCAAGAGGATACCATCAAGGTAGCATGGATAAGAATAAGGTGTTATACTCCCATAAGAATTCTCTGAAAGGACGCATCCCAGGAGAGAAATATACTTTCCTTAAGAAGTGAAATACTTAGCTATGGACTGCTATATATTAGTAGTAGGAAAGCAAATTGTTACTAACTTTCAGGACATTGCCTTGTTAATTTATATAAAGACCATAAGAGTGTATTTAGTTTCAATTTTAGATGTTTTTAACAGTCTTAAAATAAGCATATTCCTTGGCTCAAATATACTACCTCAGGGAAAATATCTGAAAAGGTTAATAGTATAGTTTTTACAAACTTATGCATAATTATTCATTACAGTATACTTTATATGAGCAAAATAAGACCAACCAAAAAGGCCAACAAATGAATTTGTTAACTATATTATCATATATCCATAAAAGTTATGTTTATTAAATTAATTCTAGTACAGATACACAGTTATAGACACAAAGCTTTTTTCAGTATATTCTTGACTGAAGGAACCAACTCAAAAATTGGTATGCATAATATGACCGTATTTCATAAAAATAAATTATCCTTCACATGCATAGGTCAAAAAGCTGTAAGATTAACAGCAAATAAAGTAATGGTGTTAAATCTGGATTTGAGGTTATACATAATAAAAATTTCTCTTATCTCCATTATGTTTTTTGACTGCAATAAAATCTATATTATTTACAAAATGAAAATATTTAAACAAAAAACCGAATCAATTTCAGAACTGTTAAAAATAAATAATGAAGCCAGCATCACTCTAATGCCAAAACCAAAGACCCTACAAAAAAAGAAAATTATACACCAATATCCCTGATGAACATAGATGCAAAAGTCCTCAACAAAATATTAACAAACTGAATTAAAAATTACCAGAAGTATCATCCATCACAACCAAGTGGGATTTGTTCCAGAGATGCAAAGATGGTACAATATTCATAAATCACTCAATGTGATATACTACATTAACAAAAGAAAGGATAAAAACAATATGATCATCTCAACAGATGCTGAAAAACCATTTGACAATATTCATTCATGATAAAAGTGGGTATAGAGGGAACATATCCTCTCAACAAAATGGGTATAGAGGGAACATATCCTCTCAACAAAATGGGTATAGAGGGAACATACCTCAATATAATAAAGGCCATATACAGTAAATCCACAGCTAACATCATACTCAGTGGTGAAAAGCTGACAGCTTTTCTTCTAAGATCAGGAACAAGACAGGAATGCCCACTCTCATCACTTTTATTCAGCATAGTACTGGAGGTCCTAGCCATGGCAAGCAGAAAAGACAAAAAGATAAAAGCCACCCAAATTAGTGAGGAAGAAGTTAAACTGTCACTATTTGTAGATGACATAGTGCTATATATAGAAAACTCTAAAGAATCCACCAAAAAAACTATTATAACTAATAATTGATTTCAGCAAAGTTGCAGTATACAAAAGCACAATAGAGAAATCTATTGCATTTATGTATGCTAACAACAAACAAGAAGAAAGAGAAATCAGGAAAACAATTCCATTTATGAATACATCGAAAAGAGTAAAATATATAGGAATAAACTTAACCAAGGAAGTGAAAGACCTATTCTCTGAGAAATATAATATGTTCATGAGAAAAATTAAAGAAGACACAAATAAATGGAAATCTCTCCCATCCTCATGGAAGGGAAGAATTAATATTATCAAAATGGCCATCCTGTACAAATCAATTTATATATTCAATACAATCCCAAACGAAATACCAATGACATTTCGATGAACTAGAGCAAATAATCCTAAAATCCATATGGAACCAAAAAAGTCCCCAAAAAGGCAAAGCAATCTTGAGAAAGAAGAACAATCTGGGGGTATTATGCTCCCTGACTTCTAGCTCTACACTACAAATCTATGGTAATCAAAACAGTATGGCACTGGTACCTGAAAGATCCATAGATCAATGAAACAAAATAGAGAGCCCAGAAATAAATCCACACATATATGGTCAATTAACATATAAAGGAGCCATGAATATACAATAGAGTAAAGATTGTCTCTTCAATAACTGGTGTTTGGAAAACTGGACAGCTATATGCAAAAGAACGAATCTAAATTACTGTCATCAAACTCCATACATAAAAGTAAACTCGAAATGCATTAAAAACCTATATGTAAGACATGAAACCATAAAACTCTTAGAAAAAAAATAGGCATAAATCTCTTCAACATAAGTATGAGCAATTTTCTCAGGATACATCTCCCTGGGCAAGGGAAACAAAATAAAAAATGAACAGGTGATATGACATCAAATTAAAAAGCTTTTATACAGTAAAGGACACCATAAAAAAAATCCCCCAAAATGCAACTGACAGTATGGGAGAATATGCTCATAAATGATTTATCTGATAGGGGGTTAACATCCAAAATATATAAAGAACTCATATGCCTAACACCAAAAACAAAACAAAACCAAATAACCCTATTAAAAAGTCAGCAGAGGGCCTGAACAAATATTTTTCAAAAGAAGAAATACAGATGGTCAACAGGCACATGAAAAGATACTCCACATTGCTAGTCATCAGGGAAATGAAAATCAAAACCATCATGAGATATCATCTCACACCTGTTAGGATGGCCACTGTCCAAAAGACAAGAAATAACAAATGTTGATGAGGGTGTGGAAAAATAGGAACACTTGAACACTGTTGGTGGGAATGTAGATTGATGTAGCTTCTGTAGAAAGTAGTATAGAGGTTACTCAAAAACTAAAAATAGAAATACCACTCACTCAGTATTTCCACTTATAGAAATTGATGTAAGGAAAACAAAATCCCTGATTTGAAAAGCTATATGCACCCCTCCATTTATTGCCAAATTATTTACAAGAGTCAATATATGGAAGCAAACAAAGTGTCTTTCAGTAGATGAATGGATAAAGAAGAGGTGGTACATATCCACAATGGACTATTAAAAAAGAAAGCCATGAAAAAGAAAGAAATCCTGCCATTTGTAACAACATGGATGGACCTAAAGGGTATTATGCTAAAGGAAATAAGCCAAGTGGTGAAAGACAAATACTATATGGTTTCATTTATATGTGGAATCTAAAAACAAAACAAAATAAAATGAACAAAACTGCAGTAGACTCAGACACTGAGAAGTGACTGGTAATCACCATGGGGGAGGGGTTAAGGTGGGTGCATCAGGTTGGTGAGAGGGATAAAGGGGCAGAGAAATCTCAATCTTAATATAAGGTGGTCTCTGGGATGGAAGTGCATCATGGAGAATATAGTCAATGATTCTGTAACATCTTCCTGTGTTGACAGATAGTAACTACATTAGTTGGGTAAAGATTTAATGTGTGTAACTGTTGAATCACTGTGTTGTATACTTGAAACCAATGTAATATTGTATATCAACTATACTTCAGTAAAAATGTATACTTAAAAGAAGTAAATAATATCAGGAAAAAATTTCAAGAGTATGAAAATAAATACAACTTCTTCCCCTCTCAACCAAGGAAAAAATAAAGAAAACATAATCAACAGGAACAGGATATCAAGCAAATATAATATATTATACATCTAATACAATAGAATATAAATATATAGATAGATAATATTAAGCAGTTGGGGAAGAGAGGGGTGAATGACTCTGCAGAAGTTGGCATTTGTCTGGAGGAGGGACAGAAATGCTTGTGAAGGCCATGCTCTGAGACATACGCCCCCTAAAATACTGAGATTTGATCAGAGGATTATAGAATACAGCCCTTTTTTTATGCTCTATCACAGCAGCAACAGAGCTCCAGAATAACAGTGAATTATAGCTAGAAGTGCCACAAGGTACAGACTCAGAGCAAGTGCCCTTAGGAAAGTCCTAAGTCAAGAAAGGAGGTGAAATCCAGGACACTAGAGGAATTGAAGTCTCTGCTACCAATAGCTACAAGAAACATTAAACATAGCTCAACTCCTAGCCAGACTAATATAAATTCTCATGCTGAAACCCTGTTTAATTCAGTTCTTTTGCTGATACAACATATCTGGCTTTGAACACGAAATTATAAGTCATAAAAAAAGGCCAGAGAAAAATAAAGTCTGAAGAGACAAAGCACCCCCAGAACCAGACTTGAATATGATGCAGTGTTTCAGTTTTCAGCCATGGTTTTAAAGTAACCATGATTAATATGTAATGGCTCTATTGGCAAAAGTATACAACATGCAAAACAAGATGCGTCATGTCAGCGAGTTATGGAAATGAGAAAGAATCAAAGGCAATGGTAGAAACATGCTCTTAGAATGGAATAATAAGGAAATGTAAACAGTGCCATTGAAAAGTGGGTAAAATACCTGAATATATAATAAATATATTAAATAAAAAAAATAATAATATATAATAAAATACCTGAATAAAATACCTCACTGAAAAAAATGTACAAATGGAAAATAAGCATATGAAAAGAAGTTCAACATGATTTTTCATAGGGAAAAGCAAATTAAAACAACAATGAAATATAACTACACACCTATCAGAATGGCTAAATATTTTTTTAAATCACAAATCAATTGCTGTCAGCAATACAAGCAACAGAAAATCTCATTCATTGTTCATATCATGCAGAATCATGTAGCCAGTTTGGAAAATAGTTTGTATATAAAGCTAAATATAGTCTTACTACACAATCTAGCAATAATACTCCAAAGGTGTTTATCTAATTGATTTGAAAATTTCTGCACACACAAAAGACTTGCGTGCAAATAATTTTTATAACAGCTTTATTCAATATCACTTCAGAATGGAAGTAACCAAAATATTCTTCAATAGGTAAATGGATAAATTGTGGTACATGCATACTTTGAAATATTACTCAGTGATAAAAATGAACTATTAATTTATACAAGAAGGTGGATGAATTTGGAATGCGTATTACTAAGTGAAACAAGCCAAACAAAAAATGTTACAAAATGTAGGATTCTGTTTATATGACACTATGGGGAAAAAAAGCAAAAACAAAAAAATCAAAGTGCCAGAGTTTGGGCAGGTAGGAAGGCTGAGTAGGTAATGTGGGGGAATTTCTTTTGGAGTAGTGAAACTGTTGTGTATATTGTTTTAGTGGTGGGAACAGGGCACTACATGTTTATCACAAGCCATAGAACATTACAGCCCTAAAAGTATGCCATATGTATAAAATAAAAATGAAAAAGTAGACCTATGATACCATGATGGAAGGCAGACTATGACAAAATAAGCTAATCGTGTGACAAATGAATGACAGCCTCACATGAATGTGTTGTGGATAGAAACGCTAACCTAAGTAACTTCGAAAATGAGTGGGATTAGAAAGCTAAAGGCAAAAGAACTTGCACATTAACACTGTACTTTATTTAGTAAATATTTTCCCCCAGGTACAGCTTAATTATCCTGAAACCATACTTCATGTATATCAAGGTTGAACAAATAAGTAAAAAGATGACAAATAGTGGGAATCCTGTTTCTCACTATCGTAACAGAAGTTTTCAGATAAGCAAGGGAGAAGGTTAAAATTAACCATTTGATACAGTATGAGAGCTGGAGATATAGATGAGTAAATATAGAAACAATTATAAAAAAGTGTATATACTTGGTTCCGTGTACACACATATATTTCCAGACTATCCACTGAGAAAGCCTAGACACAAAGACATTGCAGTATCAATAAAAAGAACCAACACCCGGAATTTGATTTCTTCCATTCTCTTATATAAGGAACAAGGTCTTCTTGGAGAAATGGCTGATGGTACAGCTGCAGTAAAAAATACACAAGAGGAGCCTGGAGCCATATCTGGTTCTAAAAGATAAGGAAGTGCTAAAAAAAAAGACCATTAGAGCAATAGAGTAAAGGATATGCAAAAAATAAAAAAAATGTGTTGGAATATAACTGAAGTTATATCCATGCTTCCATATCCATGCCAAAATAAATATACATGCTCCCATAATGATTTAAATAAATGACATGAATTTTAAAAACAAATAGAGAATAAGGAAATCTCACATATTAAATAACTCAAAGTAATTTATGTACATATCCTCCCTTGAGACAAAGGAGCATAATTTCTACCCCTTATCTGAGGTCTGAACATCGTGACTTCCTTCCAAAGAGTACAGTGTGGAAACGGAGAAACAGTGTAACTTTAGTCTGGAGTAACCTTTCAAGCACTACCTCTAGTAGCTGATCAAGATCTGTATCAACAGTGGTAAGTCATGTTAATCACAAGTACCTTTGACATCATGTGACAAAAATGGCCCTTTATATTTGTGGTCTTCCTCCTAATAACCCCTAACTTCAGTCTAATCATCTGAAAAATATTAGCAAAACCTAATTGAGAGACAGTCTACAAAATATCTGACCAGTAATCCTCACAACTGCCAAGGTCATCACAAAAAATGAAAGTCTGAGAAATTTCTCCAGTGTGGAGAGCCTAAGGAAATAATGACCACATGCAATGTGGTTTTATAGATGGGATCCGGAAACTGTCACATTATGGAATAACTAAGATGATTCAAAGTATGGTTTTTAAATAATAATATATCAATATTAGTTCATTATTTGTAACAAAGCATCATGTCAATGTAATATGTTAACAATGAGGGAACTGAGGTATACTGAAATTCTCTGTACTATTTTTGCAACTTTTCTATAAATTTAAATGTTCTAAAAAAAGCCCTCTTTAAAGCTAAAACAATTTTCCCTAGAAAAATTCCAAGATATTCCACAGTCAGATTTCCTTCATTATTTATTGCCTTACGTTTGTATTTAAGTCTTGTCCTTGGGACAGTTTTTATCATCTGCTTCGTGGAAATCCTGAGCGTAAGGCTCCTAACTCAGTCTGCCAGGTGCTGCTCACCCTGGCTAGATTTGATGGGAAGTGTGCACTGAGGAGTCCATTCCTTGAGGCATTGTTTATTTATCAAGAATATCTTATGCACTCCTTTTTGCTGACACCCTAAGGCTGACTGTCTTCTGTCTCTTTCCAGAAGACACTATTTCTGGCTAAAGGCTATTCTCCCTGGGCTTTAGGCATACATGAAGGGAGAGCAGATATCATCTGTTGCCTCCAAGTCTGACTGTCTCAGGTTAGTTTATCACAGAAACTGAGATAATCAGAATGTGAGGAAGTTGAATCCCTTTTTGGAGATTATAGAACATGAGGGCCCCAGCCTACCCTTGATCATTTTGTAATGACTCCGTTAGTGATTTCCCTGAAGGGAAGAATGACTTCCAGAGAGCAGAGGCATGATACAAATTTCTCAACTTTAAAATTTGTCTTATGACAGTATGTACAACCAGAAATAAAATCTTAGATTAAAAAAAACATCTTAGAGTGGAGAGACAGAGAGTAATTTAGCTCCCACCCCATCTCCATTCATATTGCTTTATTTACCTCATCTCCTTAGTCCTAGAGGTATATGCTTTTATATGTTTACACACTGTTTTAGTGTTTATGAAAATACAAGCAAATGTGAATAGGTATTCCAGCATTCTTACATAAGGATAGCATAATATATGCACCCTTTAGTGTCTTTTATTTGCACTGCTGGTGTTCCTTCGAGCTCAGTGCAAATAGAGTTCTGCTCATTTCCACTGCTAGGGCCTGTTCTGTAATGTAGCCATTTACTCCCTGTCCTTGCTTCTTCAGAGTCTCTTCTATGTTCTCTCCTTCCATGCCTGCTGCACACTTTCTGTCTCCTGTTACCATCTGTTTATACTGCTGGAATACAGAACATCTGGCTAATTTAAAGACAATTGCCATTGTCTACATTAGAATGGTGCCTTTATACCAACCACTTTATAGCCACAGAAGTCCCATCTCTTTAAATCAGCTGTAGTCAAATGATTGGCATCACTTGGAAGCAGCTTGATCATTCTGAAAAAAAAGGAATCAGCCAGAGATGCTCCCTGTTTTCATCAGTCGGATGGTGAGCATGAGAGAAACCTGATTGGACAAACTTTGTACATAACTTAGTTGTCTCTATCTTCTATTACATGTCAAAAATAAATAAATAAATACAAGGGAGAGAGATTAACATGATTTCCTAGGGTTTTGGGAGTGGTTTTCTAGGTTCACTTCTTAAGAATGTCTCACCTGAGAATTAGTTCTAACTACATCAGTATAACAAATCCCATTCCCTGAAGATACTCATTTTTCTCATTCTTTTCCCTGACTTTCCATTCCATGTGAAATACCATGAAATATTCCCTTATCTCCTGAATCAATACCAATTACTCTTTCATATGCAAACCCAAAGCTCTACATTTTTATTTCTATTTAATATAGACGGGGAGAAGTTAAGGCAAAGAATGATATAATGAATGTATAGAACAAGACATATGTGAAGGGTTAACTTGGTTCTCTGAACTCATAAGAGCAGATAAATACTGCTTATCACTTGCTCCTCCCACTGATACTCATCAGGGAAGTGTAGAAATAAATTGCATATGAATATGTCTGTAATGACTTGCATGTTTTTTTCATTGGTGTTGCTACCTGAAATCATGGACTAGGTAGGAACAAAAATTAAGTACCCCATTGCCTGGACTAGGTTAGCCAGGGCTTCTGGCTGTTGCTTTCCCTGCTGTTAATATTTGTCAGGAGATTTGAAACCAAAAGGAAGAAGGAGTATGAAAGTAGGTCAATAAAGCATCCATTTCTCTTCTTCCTAAGTGCAAAGGGGACAGATATTTATGCAAATAAGTGACCAGAAACAACTCAATTCTGGAATGACACCCATTTAAAAATGAATACAGCTTCACATTTCTACCTTAAGAACCAATTTCCAGTTCACTTTACTGTTGCTGAACACCAAATTGCTGTTTCTCAAGAAACCAAAAAATGACTGCAATGTACTTCAGTAGTATAGTCTGCAATGATGTTACTTTCAGTCTATTCAATTTCTACTTATTGGTCCAGGCATAAAATTTCAAGGAAAATTAATTAGAGCATGTTTTTTAAGGATGATATAATCCAACTTCCAAAGAGTTAATCTGGTCATTTTAGCCTTTTAAAAAAAGCACTTTGAATACCATGCATTCATCCTAAGCAGTTGTTCAGTAGGTCAGGGATGTCACTGAAAATAGTGAACTAACAATGTTGTAATCAGTTTAGTCATTTGCAATGAGTATGGCACTATTGCAGGGTCAAATTTCAGAGAGAGTTAAACCAAATGTTGACTCAACTGGAAATGAGACTGGGTTCTAAAAGCCTAAAGCCAACATAAGGATGCCACAATCAGAATTTTTTATTTTTCTGGGGACAATTTGTAAAGCATCTCTGTCAATGAATATAATGAAAGACTTTATTTTTCAGACTTTGAGCATGTAAGGTAATGAAGACTATGATATGCAAACAGTTTCAACTGGTGCATACACTGTTATGTTTAATTTTACTGACATATTAACATCTTGTACTTTCCATGAACTTTGAGAACTGGTACTTTTATAAAGATTAGAGATGAATAACTGTGATTTTGGCACTCGAATTTCTCACCTCTTTTTCCTCAACTGCAAGAGAGGGAGGAATCAAAGGAAGAAAGAAAGGTAGGGATGGAGGCAGGGAGGACGAGATTCTTTCCAATAGCTAAAACTGAAGCAGAAATGTTTTTTGTAGTCTGCAATGTTCATATGTCAATTATTTCCTGTGAACACAGTTCTTGAAATATATGTAAAAAACTAATTTGAACTGCCAGTTTTTATGTGCTTGTTGCCAGAATTTAATAAGAATATATTTGTATTTTTCTTATGTTAGTTACAAATCTGAATTGAATATCTATAGCAATACTCATTTTAAAAAATTATTTTCAGTGATGTTTACACTCTATTTTAATTGGCTACCTTTCAGATGGATAACATATTAAGGCATATTTTTGTTTCTTTAGTCTTAATGTATATTTTTCACTGCTTTATTATTCCCCGAGAGTTTGACTTAAAAAAAAAATAGTGTTGATGTGGAGACAGAAGAAGCAATGTGTGAGGTGGAGACACTGCCCTGCCAGGGAATATAGCCCGTAACCTATGTAGTACTCCTCTTGAACAGGTAAATTTTAAAACTCCTGGAGTGGAGCTTGAGGGAGGAAAAGGAATCTCCCTGAATTCTTTATTCTATGCTGATAATACCAAGAAAAGTGTGCAGGTTACACTGTTCACCTAGAGGCAGAACAAAAACTTTATTTGATCCTCATTTTTATTCATTTTATGCCAAGGCATGGATTAAGTTCTTAACAAGTGTTATCTTACTTATTGCCTCATATTAATACTACAAAATTAGCATTTATTTTCACATCCTATAGAAAAATTAGTTGAGTTTATAAGCAGTGTTATGTATCTGAGATCACTCCCATCCCCTTTTTTTCTAAGAATATCAATATAAGCCACTATAGACTCCTTGAATCATGTGACTGGAGAGAAGATCAAGCAGGAAGGAAGGGGACTCCCTATGGATAAAATGGGGGTTTTTCTTCCAACCACGGGGTCCCTTGGCAATGTATGACACAAAAGCAACTCTGTGAGTCTGGTAAACTAATTAATTGGGATAGAACTTGGATTTGTATTCTGTATAAAAATAGAAGCATTTCAATATTTGTAGTAAGGTTGATATCATTTAAAACAACAAATGAAAAGTAAGAGTTGGAAGAATGGTTGTTCTTCCTAGACTAATGGGAAGCACAAAAAGAGTTTCATTTTTCATACCTGAATAGGTTATAAAGGTGTGGCAATACTGCAAATACAGGAACTCTTCTTATGGAAACTCTTAGTAAAGGAAAAGGGAAATACAGCCAAGTGTATCTGAGGACTTGGAAGATTTCTATGGATCACTTAACAGCCACCATAAATGTACTTTCTATAAATTAAGAGCAACACTTCAATGTAGTAGTAGACAATATTTTGTGAATGATATGACAATCTCAAGCAACCTGGATTTATCTTTGATCTCCAGTTACCAAGGCTATTTTCTTATCATACCTTTCAAATATTTCTCATTTTCCATTTCTTCTACCATCAGCTCAGAACATGGGCTAATCACTATACTCTGGCTGCTTTCATGTCTTCTCAGCTAGCCCATGTCCTCGTCCATTCCAACCTATATACCCCATAATCTTTATGCTCTTAACCTCTCAAATGTTCTGACTTTGGTCTCTCCCTTCCCTTAAAACTACATTGTTAACAGGACACATAGGAAAAAAAAGCTTCTTAAAGCTTTCAGGAAAATTTAATCTAGTCATAATAAAGTCACCAAATCTAATTACCAATTTTAAAGAAACACAAAGAATAGATGAACATGTTAAACACACACACACACACACACACACATACACACTGAAATGCACTAAGCAAAGCCCAAACTCTGAGAAACTCTACAGACAAATCAGTTTTGTTTGACAATTCCATTGCATGGAAGACAGAGTGAGAGAAAAGACCCTGAAGAAAGGGAGAAAACATAAACTGAATACCTGTAATAAACATATTCAGCCAACTTCAGTGCTGAAAACTTATGTAGATCCCGATTCAAGAAAATAAACTTAAAATATGTGAAATAATCTGAAAACTGGATATATATTAATATTCATAATGTATTGTTATTTGTACTAGGTGTCTTGTTTAATTATTTAAGGCATAAATCAAAAGATGTATAAAGATATATAAAATGTGCATCAAATAAGCAAGAGAAGGCCATCTGTGTGAGTCTAGATGAATGGTTTTCAAGCATTATTATGCAGTTGAATCACTTGTTGGGTGATTGCTAGGCGCCCTCCCTGGGGTTTATGGTTGAGTAGGTCTAGGATAGAGCCTGATGATTTGCATTTCTGGTAGGTTCTTGGAGATACTGATGCTACTACTGGCCCCAGCTGTCACATTTTGAGAATCATTTGACAGGTAAAATATTGTCCATGAGCTAATAATTATTAAAGCTGGGAGGTAGGTATGTTGTGGTTCATTATGTCATTCTTTCTGCTTTTGTATGTGTTGGAAATTTTCCATGTGTTTCAAAAGTTGAAAAAATATCCAAAATGTATGTATAGGTCTAGAATTCTGGATGCTACTTAACTGAGAAAGAGAAAGGAGGTGTGATTGGAACGGGCGCAGCAAGAACTTTTGGATGCCATTTTGTTCTATTTGTTGACCTGGGAAATGTTTATATGGGTGTCATCATTTTGTGATAATTCACTCTTTCTTGGGTTATCCTGTTATTCTTTAATAAAATGTCCTTTAAAATAGAAATCCTATAAGCATTTATCTCTGTCATTTTTTCTGGCATGGTAGGTAGATAGATATATTTACTGTGATTTTTCTCTTAACTGAGATTGAGTGCCTCTGAGGAATAATGGGAAGCACCACTTAACTGGGAAATATAATCCAAGTTCATCTAGCTTTTGAGAGTTCAGCATCTTGGAGCATATCTCTGCATCTGCAGCTTTTGGAGTGAGCATGTAAATACATTTCCATGTTTATGAGAAAACATTAACAACAAAAAATTTGCCAGCCAGCACTTCATTGCCCTTCTCCCCTTTACAGCAAAATACCTCAGAAGAGTTGTTCGTCACACTTGTGCTTTCCTGTACCTCTCCCCTCACTTTCTTAAATTCTCCCTGTGCTTATCATTCCACTGAAATTGCTCTTGTCGAAGTTAGAGTGGCACGTTATCAGTCCTAATGGACATTTCTCAGTTTTCCCCTTACTTGAACGACACCCACAGTTGTCGGAAGCATTCCCTCCTTTCTGGAGATAGATTTTTCACTTGACTTCAGGGACACTTCTTGGCTCCCTTTGTCCCTCACTGGAGACATCCATCTTAGGATCGTTTTGGTAGTTTTCCTCATCTTTTAATCTCTGAAATTTGGAGTACCCTGAGATTGAGACCCTGAACTTCTTATTTTCTCTTCACTTTATTCTGGTGGCATATTTGTTCCCATGACTTCAAGTTCCATCTGCTTGCTGATGACTCCAATACATATATCTCCATGGCTTATCTCTCTTCTGGGCTCTCGGCTCCTATATTCAAACACCTACTGTCAACATTTCTGATTAGATTCTCAGGGCTAATCTCAAATGCATCCTGTGAAAAACAAGTTTTGACTTTTTAACCTCAAAACTGTCCTTCCCTCAACTTCCACATTAGTAAATGATACCACTGACTTTCTCCAGTGTCAAGTTACAAACCTAGAATTTATCCTTGATTTCTCTTTTCATCAGCAAAGCACTATAATCAATTCTGTCAGAAAGTTTTTCTTTGATACATGGAACAGAGCTTCTAAAAATGGCCCCAGGCAGTCACTCTGCATATCCTGCACCACGGACTGCGTGGTGATGAAAATCACTCCTTTCCCAAGCAGGAATAAGCTCCAGTGCCTTCCTTCCCTCAACAGGAGGGGTGTAATTTTCAATTTCTCCCAAGGTGAATGTGCGCTGGGTAGTTGGAATTCCCAAATACCTGTGGGAAGCTGGCAGCCAGTTATGGGCTATGTAGTATCCAAATAGTTTATGTGTTCCTTTTTGTAAAAGAATAACCTGTAAGAAGAAATAGGAACAGGAGTTGTGAGATGTCATCACTGGAATGCAGGTCCACCCTGTGGGTTCCATCCACACTCCAGGACTTCTGTGTGTTAACTGGGGAATTGTGGCTTGTTTTCTTGACGGACACCAGCTTTGTAAGTTTCTCTCGTATAAAGCCTATCCCTTAACTCATGCCATGTGACACCATGGGATTCTTCCCTCACCCTATTACATGGGAGGTGGCTAATAACAAATGACGCACTTTCCACCCACATGACAAACATAAAAGATAGATAATATTTATGTATTTTGCTGTTTTGATATATGTATGATTGCCCGGTATACATAATAAATGTAAAATATCTAGGAAAGAGAAAGGTCAACTGGAAAAGCATTGTCATCTGCAAAAGGAACACAACTCATTATGAGAACAAAACTTGACAACAATGTGATGAGCACCTTAACACATTCTGAAAAGTTGTTAAAATGCACAATTGGCTTGAAAATAATGCTCTTTCTTTTTTCAGCCAAGAATAAAAAGTTAATGGATATAAATTAGTAGAATATTTGTATATTGTACATAAAGAGATGGTTAGGTATTTCTGTTAATTGTTTTTGTTTCAATTATGTCTGATGCTTGATTTTAAGGAGGAGTTATAGGATATATTTTCAAGCAATAGCAGTACACAAATTCAAGAGGAAAAGAGGATATCAAGATTAATAATAACATACTATATGAACTTGTAACAGAGGATCTAATTTAATCCAATGATATCAAGCAAAATTTACCTTAAGAAATATTTTTTTCATTCATTCATTCACTTATTGAACAAATAATGTTTATTCAGCCACTACTTTATGCCAGGAACTATTCTAGATTTTAGAGATAAAGTAATGAATAAAATATTCAATCACCTCATTGTAACAAAGCTCATATTCTAGTTGAAGTAAACAGATGGTGAACAAACATATAATATATAAGGCAATAAAAATGAAAAAGAAGCCAGTGTTTAACATAATATCTGAAAATTATAGAGAAACTAAGCAATGCAACGGGTAGATGGGAAGACTGTTCTAGTCAGAGGCTGCCAGCATGTGCATAGTGCCCAAGCTAGGGACAGTGTGCAAATTTCAGGGAATATTGTAGCTGACACAAAAATTGAAAGATGGGTGGGGAGTATTTTTTATTAGAAAATATTAGAATCACAATGGTTTGTTGGTTTTCATTTAAAAACTTCCTGAAGGAGTGATGCAAATTTGAAAAAAAGAAGATAAGACACATTACATTCTAAACCTTGTAGGCCATTATAAGGATTTTTCACTTTATCATAATGAATTGAAAGCTATTGAAGGATTCTAAGGATGGAAATGACATTAATTTAAAAAATTAATTTCTGAGTACAGAGACTACTATTTCATTTAATGGAGAGGATAACAAAGATGGGGGTGATGGAGCAGTTATATTTGTTAGTCTGGTAGCAGAAAATAGAGAAAGTTGCTGTTCTACGAAGTTTCTGTTCTATTAGTAATCTCCAAGAATGGTTTGAGAAGTTGTGAAGGCTGATAGGAAGGATATTGGAAGACTTTTGACATTTGTTTCTTTTTAATAATCTATTCTTGCTATTTAATTTATGAGTCTTGTTCTAGTAATGAGTTGGGAGTAAAATCAATTTATATTTTCTCTTTTTTGAAAGAGTTTATAGTTATTAATGTGAGCATAAGCCTGAGGTATATGTTTCATTTTCAGGGTGAACCATTATGGGCTGTAATGACCTGTCTCTGTAGATGGTGTTGCTTTAGAAACTTGAAGTATACTACTATCAACCTCCCATTATGTGACAAAATTGGAAACATCATATGTCTGATATGTGAGATATGCTATTTTTATTCACTGTATAGGCAGGGTTTCATACCTAATTTATCTGATAAAATAGACAGTAACAGCAAAGAAACCTAAGAAACATTTATTTGCCTGTTAATTAATATAGAAAAATAAACCTCAGTAGTAAAAATTTTCCTTCAAACTGGCACTGACCCTGCCTCTCAAGTCGGCTGCTCATTCCCATGTCCAAACCACAGTTGAGGTTTCATCTGTGAGACTTCTGGTGTATATTTTTTAGGCAAGGAACATTTATCTCACAGCCTATCAGCAGCATCACCTGCACTGCAATTAGCAGGGTAAAAGACTGTCCGTCCTTGGAAATGGCTAAATTCATTTCCCAAATTTTACATCCCTCCTTTAGGAAGTTTTTAAATGAAAACCAACAAACCATTGCAATTCCAATATTTCCTAGTAATGCATTGCTTGATTTATTATGTCAATAGAATCTTATGGGATTTATACTGTGATGCAAGGAGGTCCATTTACATGTTAAAAGCCCATTTTCGTCATACATAAAGCCATGGGATTTATTTTACAATGTTTGGGGCTATTTATGGTTAAGAGTCGATTTACAATTGCTATAATTGCATTAGCAATAAACATGCAAACTATGGCTATTGTTATTCTTCAAACTATTGCTACAGGAATTATTCCTTAGTCACTAATCCCTGAGTATAAAAATCTGGATATTTCTTTTCTTTCTTCTTTTAAAATAATTACTAGCCTATTTTTTAGCACAGATTTTGCTTTACAGAATAATTGGGCAGATAGAATGACATATACCTCTCCAAACTACCTTCCCCCCAACTTTTCTCTATTATTTACATCTTGCTTAAATGGGGTTGGTAAAATTAATGAACTTATATTGATACATTATTTTTAACTATAGTGCATAGTTTACATTAAGATTCACTCTTTGTGGTGTACTGCACTATGGGTTTTGAGAAATGTACAATATCTGCCATTAAGTTTTTATCAGTTTCACTTCACTAAAAATCCCCAGGTTTTCATTTTTTGCTCCTTCCCTCTACTCCCACAACCACTAGCAACCACTCTTTTATATCACTCCTTTAGGAAGTTTTTAAATGAAAACCAATAAACCATTGCAATTTCAATATTTCCTAGTAATGCATTGCTTGATATTTTTACTGTCTCTATGTTTTTGCCTTTTCCAAAATGTGATATATATAGCCAAAATCATATAGCATGTAACCTTTTTAGACTGGCTCCTTTCATTTTGATATGGACATTTAACATTCCTCCACATCTTTTTGGCTTGATAGCTCATTTCTTTATTATTGAATAAAAGCCTTTTTTTTTTAATGAAGCAGGTATTGGTAACAAAAATTTCATTATTCAGAATGTCTTTTTCTTAGGGGGAAAAAAACCCTACACAGCTAGTTCAGTGTTGCTATTCTGATTGTCTCTCATGGGCAGTGTTTAATGAAACTGTAGGTATGTTTGGAGAATAAGGCAAAAGGAAGGGTATAGTCAATGGCATCAGAGTGATAAGCAGAAAGGAAAAGAGAATAGAGTGTAGACCTAGAGAAGCAGAAAGTTAATTAAAGAGAAGCTTAAGAGACAAAGATAGATGATAGATATCAGAATAGCATCCCAAGACTGGTATCCTCAATGACAAAGCAAGAGAAATTAGGCTAAGTGGGGAACAGGGGCTCCCAGATAAACCACATAATAAGGGTGGCCAAGGAGAGAAGGACTGGAGGTGAGAAACGGAGAAAGGAACCTTGGTAAGCTATATTGAAAACACACTGTGTGCTTGAAGGCAGAGAACAGCTTTAGTTTTTTCTGTTTGTTTTGCCTTAATAATTTTACCTCTTGAGCATTAATATTTATTCTATGCATACATTCTATCCATACCCCAAAAATAGAGGAAATGGGTTGGGAGAAAAATTGGTCTTTGCTACTTTATATTAACTGCATTTAGAATCACTTTTTTGCTTCCTGAAGAGAAAAGGGAAGGAAAGTAAATTGAAATAGTAAAGTATCGCTCCATATGCTAAGAGAGCAACAAATAGAATAAATTACTTGTTAAGATGAGGTAATGGGAGAAACAGAAAGAAGACAGACTACATTTCATTTCTACTGCCTACATTTCAGGGATGGATGGATGGTAGCGCAGAATAAAACAAGAGCAGAATGAGCTTCCTTGTCCTGAAGGTCATCTAGTGTCCACTAGCAAAGAGTCTGATGCTCCTTTGTGTAGGGAGTTCAAGGATTTGGGGGTAAATTAAAGAAAAGTATATGACTATGTGGTGGCAGTCATATACAGTGAGCTTTATCTGGGCATACTTTGACAGGACTACATGCATGGGGAAGTCCCTCACATCCTAGGACTTGTAGAGACAACTCAAAAGGGGAAGAGGGCTGGAGAACAACTGAGGGACAGGGAATTAGAGGGTTTATGTGTCTAGGTGATGTTACTGAGCAGCAGGTGGGGAATCCCTAGGTTGGAGAGCGCAGAAGAGGTCAGCAGTTGCCTGGAGTTTGTCTCATTTATGGCCAGCAGATGTGGGGTACAGTTTTGTCTGTTATCCAAAGTAGGTAGGTGCTGAATGGCTGAAAGTATGCTTATTGGGGCTATTTTTAAAGCACTGGAGGCATAAAATTTTGACTCTAGCACCAATGAGCTTTTGAGCATATAATCCCAGCCAGCTGTGAGAAGTAAACAACATAGGACCAATAGAGAGTGGGACATCTTCCTTCCACCTATTTATAAAATACATGGACATTATGATGCAGGAAAGCCCTTACCTACAGCCGACCTTCCTTATTCTGGAATATGAGACAAATGGCTGAGGGTCTCTGGCACGGGGCTTCTTCCTGTGTAAAATGTTTATTTCCAAAGTTTGGAAAGAGGGCCTATGTGAATCTGGTCCAACTAAGACAAATAGATGATTAGATAGACAGATAATAGATAGATGATGATAGATAGATAGATAGATAGATAGATAGATAGATAGATAGATAGATAGATAGATAGATAGATAGAAAGATAGACAGACAGACAGACAGACAAGACAGACAGACAGACAAATTATACCTTGTAAATTCCGCAAAACCATTTCTGGCTTAAAACTTACTTGCATTCAGTTTATTTTCACTCTCACTCCCTCTTCAGTTGCTTCTAGCTCTGAAACTTACCTCAGCTGGAGTATTGGCATAGAATATGTGTTAACTTCTCTGTCCTGAGAGACGGTGCCAATAATTTGCCTCTCATCAGGTAGGCAAAATGACTGAGGTATAAATTAGTCTAAGCTATATGTTATTTGTTTTAAGTTAGGGTTTTCATACATCTGTGTTTGTGACTTACGAAAATAATATCTATACTATATTTTATGTCCTGCTTTTCCCTGCAGCTTCCTCTTCATAGGGATACCTGACTTGTGCCTCTGCCCTACAGTTTCTTCTAGCCACTATCTCCATGAAGCCTCCTGTGCCTACCCAGTTATCTTTTAAATTCCTAGACTAAATTTTACCCCTTATTCATAACTTTTTATATTAAATCTATTATTATCAGAAAGATGTGTGCATGTTTTGTCTCCCTCTGCACCATACATTCATTCACTCAGATATATTTATTGAATGCCTGCTATGTGCCAAACACTGTTTTAAACACTAGGAATGTGGCAGAACACAAAAAAGTAAAAATCTCTTCTTTCTTGGAGCTTATATTTCCGTGTCACAGGAGGACAGTGGAAGTAATTAGGTAATCCTGTGCAGTATGTTAAATAGGAATATATGCTAAGGAGAAAATACTTACACACTGAGGGAACATTGGAGGTATCAGGGAGGGAAGAGAAATTTTTAAATGTGATGAGTAGAGAGGAATAACTGAGAGTGAGAAGGAGGTCAGTGAGCTTGCTATGTGGAGAGCTTGTGGAAGGGTGTATCAGCTAGAGGAAATAGCAAGTTGAAAGTCCTGTAGGTGAGATGTAGCTGGAGCTTTTGAGAAACAAGAAATCCAGTGTGCAGAGTGAACAAGTAAGAGAGTAAAGGATATAAAGTCAGAGAGGCAGGTGCAGAGGCTGAGGGGGAGGCAGATCATGTAAGGGATTTTAGATCAGAGCAAAGACAAGCATTTTATTTTGAGTGAGATGGGAAAAAGGCTTTTTGAACAAAAGAGGGATATAGTTTGATTCATGTCTTAAAGGAAGCCCAATCTGCTGGGAAGACCCTGCAAAGGGGAAAGGACTGAAGGGCACCTAGTTGGAGGGCTTGCAGTTATTAAGGTGTAAGATGAAGGTTAGCTGGGCCAGAGTGGGGGCAGCATCAGGCAGTTAAATAAGGTCAGATTGGGGGTATGTTTGAAAGTAGAGTTAACAGGATTTCATGGCAAATGGAGTATGAGGTAGGAAAGAAGGGAAGCAAGGATAAGACCACAGTTTGACCTGTGTGAACAGAAGCATTTTTGTACTCATTTCAACTTTCTCCCCAAGTACCCAGTCCATCTCATGTCCGTGCCTGTTAGAATAGGAGCTGATTGCCAACTAAAATGCCAAGTGTGTTTGACGCCATGCTGCCCATCACCTCTCCCCTGCTTCTCAAAATACTTGAACCTTAAATTCAACTTCTGTAATTTGAAACATGTGGTTTCATCCTCCCAGTTAGAAACGAGGCCTATCTGTCCATTTGACCTACCCTTTCAGCCTTAACTCTGCCTCTTTGTCCCAGACATATTTGGAATAGGGACCTAATTTCAGTTAGGCCTCTACCCTCTGCACCAGGCTTCCAACTAGGGCATGGTCAACATCAAGTCACCAGTGTTATCAGTGAGGAGGGACTTAGGAAGAAACAGATAGTGAAGAGAAGATACAGGAGTACAAGGCATCCCCGTTTGGTAGGTGTTAAGTCTGGAAGGTCCCACCACCCAAAAGAGGTAGTTATACTTGGGATGTGTGAGGAATAAAGCATAGCAATGGCCTCCTTGCCATGGGGGCTGCTTTATGTTTTGCCCGCCAAAATAAAGTCCTTTGTGCATTCTCACTCCATGGCTTCCGCTGACATGCCTTTCTGCATTAGTATGAGTACTGACCATCCCCTAAGGCACAGCTCAAGCCTACTACTTTGATTATGAAACCTCTAAATGCCAATAATTCTCCTTTTCCTTGAACCTTTACAGGGGTCTTTCCTAGGGAACTACTGCGGCATCCTCACACTGCTTAGTGTTACTTAGTTTTCTGTGTGAGCATAGGTCTGGCTTCCCCATATTTCATAATGTGCTCCTTGAGGGCATGGAATTTGATTTCTCCATAATGTGATGCAAAAAACCAATGGCCAATAAATATGGATTGAAATATGTCATTTCTTTGTCTTACCAATCGCCTATAATTGGGCTTGTGTGTGTGTGTGTGTGTGTGTGTGTGTGTGTGTGTGTGTGTGTGTGTCTCCAGGTTTTGGGGCAGGAAAAGTCAGTATGTGTTGCTTTTCTTCCCTGAAAATGACCAGTGCTGGTTTCTCCTGCCTGTATCCAGCTGGGAGAGGCCTCACTGCAGTGGTTCTACCCAATTAAAAGTCCATCTAATGTGATATGATCATTAAACAATGGAATAAATAAATATTAAAAAGTGGAGGTAGCCTTAGAAGATAGATTTTTTATCCTACCTGCAAAATTTTTATAACTGTACTAAGTAGCCACTGGGCATTAGTAACTATTGAAATATGACCAATCCATATTTCAAGGATAACTGAAATTTCAAATACTTAGAACAAAAATGTAAATTTTTTTTATATTGATTACAGTTGAAATAATGATATTTTGGGTATTGGTTTAAATCAAATATATAATTTAATTCCTACTTTTAAAATTCTTTTTTAATGAGACTGCTACAATATTTATAATTACACAGGTGGCTTACATTTTGGGTTCACATTTTGTTTCCTTTGAACGGTGCTTTTCTATAACATACACTGAATACTGATACAAAGAGCCCATTGCTCACTGCTCATCTAGGCAACAGTACACCCCCTTCAGTTGTTAAATGTGTCTTTCTTATTGTGAGCAAAATATGTTTTCTTAAAATTCAGCTCTATAGATTCTACTTACACTGTCTTCATTTACAAGGAACCAGCTAAATAGTTCAAATATGCCAATAATATATATTATCTTAATCTGTGTCAATGTAATAAACTTGCCAGATATTATATTTATATTTTACTTGGTGCTTTAATCCAAATAGAATAAATTTTGTTTGAATGTCTGGGGCTATTTTAGGCTAATAGGTGAGTTTCTTTGGGAGAGATGAACTTCTGAGTCTCTGGCTAATTGCAGCACATGAACAGGAGCCTCCCGTGTTTCTGGAAGCTGGGGTACCCTGTTGTCTGCACAGTGTTCCCTAAGCTTCTGTTATTCTTCTCACATTCCCTTGTTGGCTGCATTGAGATCCTTGTGATGCCTCTTTACATGAGGCAAAGGCAAAACTGGCTTTTGCAGATGTTTCTTCTGCATGATAAATCCCCTTGATTATGGGGGATTTAACAAAGGTACTGTAGAAGAACAAGGGGAAAATCAATTCTGTTAATAAAAAAAAAATCAGCAGCTCAAAATCAGCCAACAGGGTTGGTATCTTCCAGCCCTGTTCCATCACATTAACCCTCTTCAAAACCACTACTTAAGGTACCTGGAGTGAATATTGACTTTAGAGTTATTTTCTTCCAATCTTAAAGTGCTCTGATAACGCAGACTTCACAGCACTGTGTGACCTTCATGTGTGCTTTACTGAAGGCATTACTGCTTGCTAAATTCTGGGTCTGGCAGTCTCAGGTTATGAAACCTGAAACATGCAAACTTGATGATACTTGCTGATAGATGGAGATGGAACAGGATGTGAGATAACTTTTCTCTGTAATTAAGGGGATGTGTATGATTTGGCCTGATCATTCCCTTTATGTTCAATGATAGGACAATGCCAGGTCCTGCTCCAGTCCAGAGAGAAGTCTGACCTCTTCCAGGAGTTACCCCATCTTCCATCTGGTGTGAGAAGTAGGCCCTCACCCCAACTAGATAGGAGTCTCTTAGTAGAAACAGTGTTTAGAACAGTTGACATTTTGAAAAGTGCTTTTTAGGTAACATTGTAATTTTTCCATATATAATTTTTTGTCCTTCTTAACTTTTATTACAGATAACTTCTGTATATCATTAATATTATTATATAAAGTTTTAGCAATTTGGATATCCAACCACAAATATATTCCTAGTAGGAAAAGGTAACAAAGTGAGTATGTGGTGGAACTGAGCTGTATTAGTTTATCTCTTAGATCCTACTTACTATTTAAATACACCTCCTGAAACTGCTACTTTTACTTTGGCTTCTCACCTTTCAATGAAATATGCACACGTCACAAAGACGAAAATGGAAGGTAGCTCTGGCGAATGTGACAGCTTGGATTTGTTTGTTAGTTATTCAAATTCAAAATAGCAGTTGGGATTTAAGAGGATGGGACTGAGGATGGTGAAGTGTTGGGGTGGTGTTCGGGGGTGAGGGGATATGCTGTGAGAAGAATATGAGGACACTGTCTATCTGAGATGGAGTAAAAACGTGGAAAAGTAAAAGTGTGACTTACCAGATAGAAGTATGGTCTACTGTTAACCCTTGTTAAAAACATGTCTGTGTAGATGGGGAAGTTTTCTATCATAAAAGAAGCATTGTTTTTAAAGGAGGCTGCTGTCAAGAGATTTTGGAGAACTGAGATCTGTTTCACTTAGTCACTAAAAGGTTGTGGCAAAATACCTTCTTTCTTTTAATTTCACTGGCATGATATGGCAAATAACAACAATCGATTTGGCAACCAAGGGGCAGTGTGAAAGTAGTTCAGCAAAATTATTTATGAAGGGGTCAGTTTCTGTCATAGTAAGGAATTCAGAGGCCTCTTCAATTTGTGGGACACCTTATATTACAAGGCTGATGTTCCATTCATATTTAGCTCAAACTGATAAAGGAACCACAGGAGTTATTTTTGAAACTGGTGGTCTGGAGCCAGTGGCATCTCTGGAAAGTTGTCCTATAGCAAGTAGCTTAATATTGCTGCAATGTGGCTGAATAGTTGGAGCTCAAATCCCTAATGCAAAGCGAAAGACAGTGCACACGCTCAAGAGTGCACTGACTCCCTTGTGAACCATCACCACGGCTGATGTCACTTACACAAATGTAACCAGAAATTCTTATGATGCAGTTGGAGAGAAATAGAAAGCATAGACATTTTTATTATTATCCATGTAAAAGTAAGGCTACTTGAAAGAAGCTGGTGCTGTCATAAAAATTTTAACTGGAACTAGACAGTGTCTTCGCTTCCAATTCGTTAGTGTTTAGAGCAAATCAGTGTGAATTTGCTAATCAGTGTGCAGGTATGCACCACACCATCTGACAGTAATTGCATGCAATAGGAATGATGGAATGGAGGCATTTATGGAAGAAACAAAGAGCAGGAAAGATTCTCAAAGGGAACTGTGTCAGAGATGGAATCCATAGTTACCTGCCGGAAGTGCACAGCTAGGTGAAAATGATCTCATCTATCCTTCCTTTCCTCCTTTTCGGTGACATTCTGACAAGCCAAACCTACGATATGTCAATTATAATATCCATGCATATTCAACTAAGGGATTCTGCTAGCAAATAACTGAAGTCAGACCCTTTCTCTAGGTCATGTTACACCATAATCCCATACATTTTTTTCTTCATAATTCATATTATTAAAGAGAAAAGTATTCCCAAAATGCCCACTCTCCATGAATGCTAAGTGTGAGGTAAGAAAGCAAGTCTCATTTTCAACTTGACAGAGGAGGAACTGAAATACTAAAAATCAAGATTTTTATATCAAATATTTTTATTCACAGGCTGTCTTATCAGAAGCTGGTATAGCTTCCCAACTAGCAGCAAGCAGTCTATCACCCTACAAAACTGATTCCTGGTACTCTGCCCTAGTTCCAGATTTCCTGAACTCAGGGATTGCTGTATTTGTTGCCAAGTAGATTATTATCTGAGAAAAGGGCACATGTCATGTTGTCAGACATTTTCTGACATTATCACCTATCTTTGAATCAGGACTTGCAGTTGCTGTGTATTTTCATTTGGCATTATTTATGAAGTGCTTATATTTCAATAAAGGTTTAAAGCATTAAAGATAGATGAAGGACATGACAGAAAATGTTCCTGCCCTTATCACCCTATGTTCTGGTGGGAGAGATGAAAGCACATACATGCATATAGATGCCAGAGTGATAAGTGTGCTGAAGGAAAATGAAGCAGGTAACATGCATGACAAGTGCTATTCCAGGTCGGGCCCAATGGGACATTCCCTGGGCAGAGACCTTAGAGAAGTAAGAAAACAAGCAATGGAAGGAACACAAGCAGGCACCAAGTGAATGTCCCTGAGTTGGAAGCAAGCTTGGTTTATTCAAGTAACCACAGAGAGCTAGTGGGACTGGGATACATCCACAAGGAAGAAATGCTAGGGGAGTGATTCCACAGGGTGGGCCAGAGTCATGTCCTGGCAGAAAGTGATTTTCAACACTGAAGAGCTGCCCAAAATGAACACTCAGGTCTTCCCCCAAGAGAATCTGATTCATTTGGTCCTGGGCAGGTCCTGGGCATAGGTATAGTATCAAAGCAGTCTAGGTCATCTTGGTTTAAATCGAGGTTTGGGAAAACTGGAGCAGACTGTGTAGGCCATCTTTCTCCTCCTCAATGGGATGGAAACTCCTTGGCAGGTTTTGAATGGGAGAATGAAAAAGGTCTAATTCATCTGCTAGATGTAAAAATTTAGAAAGAGTGACAGAAGTACAAGCCTTCAAAAGATAATCTTATGAAGAATCAAGATAACTCTGGAAATGGCTGAACTTACTCTTCAAGTTTTCACAATATATGTTGTTCAGAAAGCAGGACACAGGGAAAAATGAATTGTGCCACGGCCCATTGTGTTTGTTGAAGGAGCGGGCAGCAGAAATATATTTCTCAAAATGTTGGTTAATAGTATGATTCATTTAATATTTTCAGCTTTGAATTAAATGAAATGATTCCTTTACCCATTGATAATATTTGTTGTTGCTATACATTATTTGAACTTTTTAAGAAAAAATTGAAAATTATGATCCAGGCCTTAAATTTGTCCTTTATTACACATTTATTCTTAATGGCATAATCAGAAACCATTAATAAACATATACACCAGATATCAACAACCTTGAAGATGTATTAGTAAATAAAACACAGTTTTGTCTCATATTTTGTACATAAATAGTCAAAATATTGTGAGCTGTACTGATGGTAAGCCCAGTTTAAAGGAAAGGAGAGCATAGAGCATAAGGATAAAGATCTTTGGGTTCTCCAGGGGAATAGAAACAGAGTTGTAGATAAATAATATTCTATTTACATATAATACATATGTATTTTAGTCTAAAGGCCTCTGGCTGCTGTAGAACAGGAAAGAGGCCATGTTCCAGTTCAAAGGCCATAAGACAGGAGAATTCTCTTACCAGGGAAGAGTCAGCCTTTGATTCTATTCAAGCCTTCATCTGATAGGGTGAAGCCCACCCACATTATGGAGAACAGTCATTTTTACTCAGTCTACTAATTGAAAAGTTAATCTATCCAACAACACTCTCACAGAAACATCTAGAATAATGTTTGACCAAATATCTGGACACCCTGTGTCCCCTTCTAGTTGACATAAAATTAAGCATCATGAAAACTTTAAAGGATGACTTTTTTTCCACTTATTTCTTAATAAAATATAATGAATTAGTTAAAACTATTGCCAATTAAAAGAAGAAACTATTCAGGGAAACAATAAAAGACCAAGAGGGCTTTTTTTGTTTATTTGTTTTCTTTTGTTTACTGTAAGGCAGGTTCCTATCTCAAGTAGGTGCCTAATGGTTGGGTCACTGGTCACTGGCTTGCTGTTCCGGGGTATCAAATTCAGATCACTAAATTGTGCATATTTTAAGAGCAGCAGGCATTACTAGGATCCGTTTATACAACATACTTTTGCTATCACTCTCTACATATATATATATATGACACTGTATGTATGTATGTATACATATTCTACACTATATGAATATTTATATATATTTAAATGTGTTTGGAAGTGTGTGTGTGTGTATATTGCAAACATTCCCAAATGTCCCTGGGGGACAAAATCATCCCAGTTGAGAACCACTGGCCTAGACAGAAGCCTGAACATGGAGTAAGTTATATTGTAGAATGCTGAGCCTGGGGAACCCACTCCTTTATAGCAGCCTGTTAGTAAGTCTGTTCTTTTCTATGGAGAGACATTACCTCATTCCTTTAAGGTCACTAATCACAAGCACAGTGATGGCCTGGACAAAGAGCAGTTTGGACCTTGAACTCAGAGTATACTCACCAAGACAGGCTGGAGTAAGAGACCTAATGACAAGTGTCTTCCAACAACCACACAATTGACTGTAGACTTCCATTTATTGATGAGCACCTAGTAAGAAAATAAGCTCAAAATTCAGTCCCCTCTAGTTTTCACTAGAGTTCCCTAATATATGTCCAAGATCCTCTGTTCTCAGTTTTTAGTACATTTTCTCAGACAAAAGAGCCCCATTTCAACTTGGTCTGGATTACATCATCACTTAAGCATCTTGGGCCACCTTCCAGTGAAATGAACACAGCCAGCTCAGCACTGCTAGCTGCTTAAATTGAAAATAGCTAACCCACAGAGCAGAAATAATAAATGTGCTTTAATCACTAAGTATTTTCTGATGTGGTTTGGATATCTCACCATCGTATGTAGTGGTTGTCATGAAAAGGGAGCCTTTCCTTGAAGAATGTGGTTTGATAATGGTCTCTCTGAATGGCAGATCCACATGATCAAGACTGAAAAATGCAGTAAGTTCAATTTAATTGACTTTAATTTACCAGATCTTGCAGATGGGAGCAGAAGGAACTACATCACTTCATTATCAATACAAAATCTATGAGGCCCACATTGTTGTTCTGGGCCAAGACCAAGAAAGAGACATGTTGGCAGAAAGGAAGGAAGCAGAGGCAAGGGGAACCTGTCAGTGTTCCAACCCTATGGAATCCAAGTGAACTTACTAACTTCTCTCTCAGTGAGTGGCATTGCAAATGCATCTTTCTTCCTGCGAGCTCATGAGTTAGGAATTTGCGTTATTGACAGCTCTGGTCTCCAGATCCTAACTATGGTTCTTTTCTTTCTGTTAGTGTCTCCTATGAGCTTCTAAAACCTGTAAAATTTCACCTTCCATTTGGTCCTTATTTTCTTTGTGCAAGATTTTCAAATAAATGTGAACTCAGAGCAGAATATGCTCTGTCATCCAGACAGGGTCCTCAGAATTACACTTGTAAGTCCTCTACACTCAGCTGAGGTCTTCCCTGAAGATCATCCGGTATCTCACACAGGTGCACAGTATGACTCTTAGAGGTTTAAAGGTATGTTTCCCCTTTTATTGATATCTGTTTTTAGCTTTAAACATTTTAGTGGCTTTTTGGATCAAATAACGATTTGTGAATGTAATTTAAGTTCATTCTTTTAAATTGTCTCTTCTGTTATCCAACTGTGTGTCTGTGTATCGTTTATCTGTCTGTCATCTATATATCTATAATCCATCTGTATTTTCAGGCCCACCTGCCCTTTTTGATCTAGAACTAGGTAGAAATTGACCAATTTTTTAAAGTGGGCAAATATAAATGCATCTCCATTTCTTTTTTAAAAAAAATTTTAATAAATTTCTAGCCTGGACTTTAATCTTAAGATCTGAAGTTCTCAATCTCTTTTCCTATAGCATCTCTTTTTCCTCTGTCTTCTTAAACTACATAGATAGATCTCACTTTTCTTCTTCCATTACTGTTCTGACTTTGGCATTATTAATTTCTATCTCAGTCTTAGTTTTCAGAAAACTTTCACTGAGCTCATTCTGGACCTCATCCCAAACAAGGCACTTATCTGCTACATTCTCAAGGCCTTTTCTTTGCTTAATTTCCTTCTTCATTTTAAATGCTGCTTTATTTAAGGTTTCAGACAATTTTTTCGAAGTCAGTCTTTCTTGTGCTGAGCTATCCAACTTGCTCCTTTGTAGCCCAGGACTAAATCTGGCCTCAGAGAACAGTAGGATGTCTGAGGTACGTGCCCTGTATATTCCCGTGTATTCTGTTTTTCACCTTTGTTAATATTTACTACTTTAAATTCCACAAATTAAGAATAAAGTCTTTTTTGGGTCCTGTGAGATATTAGAAAATATATGATAGTCTCTGCTCCCCATTGCTAGCACAGGGCCCCTGAAATTTCCTGGGTGTTAGGAGTATCTTTCATTTTAATGTGGTTACTCAGGATGGACCTGTTAGGCAGAAAGACAGACATGAGCAGGTAGAGAGAGCATAATGCCAATAAAGTCCACTCAAAGGGACTCAAAGAGTTAACCAGATAAAACCAGAGAGCCAGAAAGGACTCACAGAGTTCATTAGTAACTTTAAGCACACCTCCTCTCTGAGGTTTCCTGCTTCCCTTTCTTCTAGTGTGTCACTCTCTCTGTTCTACAGAGAAGTAGGGAGGGGCTGCTTGGAGGTACGATTTGGGCTTGCTGGTTCCCATCGCCTGGGTGACCGGACAGGACTGCAGCTGTACAATCACGCTCCTTAGTAGCCGGCTGGAAAGTCTCCTTTCTTTGCCTTTGGGAAGTTCCCAGAACATAATCTCACTCCATCCAGTGCTCTGAGGCTCCCCCAAATCCTGGGGTAGTAGGGACTTCAGAGAGCTTCCATGTTGGTAAGCACATCGAAACCAGGAGGCTGACTCACCCCAACTCCACAGGGACAGAGCTCCCCCACCGAGGAACCCTCCCATACCTCGCCCTGTGTATCTCTTCATCAGACCGTTCATCTCTGTCCTTTATCATATCCTTTAATTAATCCATGAACATGTTCCCAAGTTCTGTGAACTGCTCTAGCAACTTAATCAAAGCTGAGGAGGGGGTTATGGGAACCTCTGATTTGTAGCCAAATTGGACAAAAGTTGTAGGTAGCCCAGGGACCTACTACCTGTGACTGGCATCTGAAGTAGGGTGGGATCCGCCCTGTGGGACTGAGCCCTAAACCATGGGATCTGACACTGTCTGCAGGTAGACAGTGTTGGAATTGACTTACATTGTGTAACATCCAGGTGCTGTCACAGAGAATCGCTTGGTGGTGTGGGGAAAACAACCCCCATACATACACACCAGAATTGGGAATCGAACCCTTTCAGGTCCCATCCTTTCTTCCCATTTTTCTTTCCTAAGATAGGGCAACACTCCCAACTGAAATAACAAGCTGGGTTCAGTTGATTCTATCTTGTGTCTGAGGCATTTTTGATCTTTGCAGCCTGAGGCATATACTAAATGTCATTTGCTTTTGTTCTCTGTGTTGTTTCTGATGGTTCAGCAAAGAAAGGTGGGGAGTAAAACGGTCATGCAAATAAAAACGAGGGAGTGGAGGGGCTTCCACAATTGACTGATTTATTTTCTCTTAAAATACCTGAATTAAAAAAAAATGCAACTTGCCAGTGTAATTACTAATTTTGCTTCATACTTATCCCATGTGATCTGAGTTTCATATTTCTTTTTGAGAAATTCCTGTATGTCTTGTGAACTATTACCATGTCCTCATTAAGAAAATAACCACCCTGCCCTCCCCACAGCAGGCATAAGCTTACTATAAAGCAGTGTTACATTAACAGACAGTGGCAGTATTCTGCTGAAGTTTGGAAGGCTCGTCTGTATTCTTAGACCCAGAAATGAACAGACTTAAATCTAGGTTCTGTGACGCCACTAATAATACTACCATGTTCATGTAAACCACTCCCATCCTCCATTTAAAACTACTGACAGAAATATCTGGACCTGTATATGTTAACTTAACAATGGGCTGAGAATGCTGTGCCTCCTAAATATGAATCTAGAATATCTTTATCCAAACTAAAGTTTGTTCCTTTCTGTGTCCTACTCCCTTTTCAGAACCTGGTTGGAATTCTTCCCTTCTGAAAACTGGACTACAGAAACAGGGACATATAAATTGAGCAATACACTCGAGATTATAGTCAGCATAGAAAAAAAGTGTTTTTCCCGGCATTCTTCTTTAATATCTTTTACCAACATTTTATGCAGGACAGATCATGTAATTAGCAGGACCCAGTGAAAAATGAAAATGTAGGACTTCTTGTTCAAAAATGATTGAGATTGTCAAGAGGGAGACAGCAGGGCATTAAACCAAATGCAAGGCCATTGTGAGCACGGGCACACGTCACACACCCTTGGAGACAGCCTCAGTGCCACCGCATCCCTCACAGCATTTCCCCCCTCTCTCCGTTCTCCTCCTCCTTCCTCTGATTCCCCTCTCTTTCCTTTCTTTTTTCTCCTTCGTTACTCCTTTTCATTTCTCTTTCCCTTCCTTCTCCTACCTCAGAGAGTGATTGTGAAGATAAATACATTTTTATAAAGTTAAAATGTTTTATAATCTAAACCCTCAAAAAACAACGGTGGTTAACATCGCTGTGTTTTCCCTGTTATCCTTCTGACTTCTCATCCTTCATTCATTTTTTTCTCCTTTCTCCTCCCATCAATGAGGGTGTCCTTAAGGACTCTCAGTTTCCATACTGGCCTCCTATTTCACTTTGTCTCTCTAGCTTTCTTTTCTAAAGGCCTCATTCTGGGGACATCTGCTATGTAAATAAGAACTGAAATAAGCGATGGAAAAATGAATGAAACAATGGGCAGTGTTGTCTTTTTTCTTCCTTTGGAAGCTGAGATGTGCAGCAGTGGCTGGGTGTAAACAGATTATGCATACCCTAAAAAGGAAACATTTTAAGTGTCAACAAAATCACTATAAGTACCAACTAGGCTCTTTTCTGAAAAATGAACAATCCAGAAAGAATTGAACCTGATTATTTGGCTTCTAGTGCCCCCGAAACCACAAACTTAGTACTTTCGTGTTAACTGCCATTACTTTTCACATAAAACTCAACCATTCTTACAAATGGAGCTTAAATTTGGTTTTATTGAAATGTACTTTTCTGACTCAGCTCTGAGATCAGTTCTATTTACATTAATGTATCAGGGCCCAGGAAGCCAATTAAAGGAATTGTGTGTGTTTGGCATTGATGTATGTTTGTGCACATGCAAGGCTATGCAGCTTGAGAACTGGACTTTCAGAAGGGAATCCAGATAGAAAGAAATTCTTAAAAAACAAAGGAACAGAAGCCTTCTAATACTGATTGCACAATGTTCTACTTTGTAAGTGGCCTGTACTGTGTCTTGTACTGTGGTGCATATGTATTTTAATGACGTACCTGTAGGGCCATCACATACTGGCTCAAAGGGAGTAGATATATTTATCCACTGGCAATCAAAAGGATTAAAGAGACCAAAAGTCAGATGGGGAGTTTGAGATATACTTTTTGTGATTTAAAGAACTCCAATTTGTAAATGAGGGAGACTGTTCCAGAAAGAAGTCACACAGTGTGGGCCTTGTTGCTGGATTTATGCCCCCCACTTGAATATAGTTATCCATGTGGATGCTTGTAACAATATTTTGTTTTGATTACTGTGCAGGATCCCATTGTATTCATGTGATTTATTTATCCACTATACTGCTAATGGACCCTGGGATTGTATCTATTTTAAAGCTATTGTGAAAAAATTGTCATGGACATTGCTATCCATATCTTTAGTCTAGTTTTATTTACTAATTTATTTTTCTTTGATCTGTGTTTAATAAAGGAATGCTGAGCTATAAGTTGCCCTTATATTTTTAGTATTGATAGATATCTACAGTCTTCCTAATGATTATACAAATTGATACAGTTGTCATTAATATATGAGTGCCTTAGCTGCTTCAGCTAGCTTATACTTAATGTCATTAGTCTTTTTGGCCATTCTGAGTGGCATCATTTTGGTTTTAATTTGCATTTCATGATGAATTATGATGTTGAGCCCATTCTTACTGGCATGGATCATTTGAATATTCTCTTTCGTGAAGTGCCTGCTCAGCCTTTTGCCCATATTTAAGATTTGTTGTGAGTACACAACATGTACAAATGTGCGTATGTGACTTTATTATGGATTTGTAAAAGTCCCTTACATTTTCTGGAAATGAGTCCTTTGGTATATATTTGTATTGTGAATAATCACCTCTCTGTTCATTAATCGTTCATTTGCGATGTTGCCCTTTAAGAAACAGAATTTCTTAATTTAATTAAGTGAATTTGTCAATCTTTTATGTGTCTTGTTAAGAAATTGTTGCCTATCCCAAACTCATTAAGCTTCTCTCCTCTATTTTCTTTAAAACTTTTATTATTTTACCAGTCACACTTAAGTCTGTGATCCATCTCAAGCTCAGTTTTGTATACGGGATGAGGAAGTGTCAGGATTTTGTTTTGTCTTGTTGAATATTCAGATATCCAGTATTTCTGACACTATTTGCTGAAAAGACAGGTCTTGCTTTCTTTTAATGTGGAGTTACTTCTCCAGAAGCTTACAGTGTTTTTATCTGTGACTACAGTGTTCTTGATCAGTGAATGAGGGAGGCTGTCCCAGAAAGAAGCCTGACATTTGAGTCCCCAGTAAGACATTTAGATTAATTACAAAGGTGAATGGGGCCTTTGTAATTCACCTAGAATTAGATGAATTCCAGAGAGACATCAGCTATTTCTCTAGCTAGGAGTTGATAAAGTAGTTGATCTAGCCCAAGTGTTCATGTTTATACAGTAATACTTCCTCACACCATGCCAACTAAAAATAATTTTTTCTGCTCCATGCTACCTTTCTCATAAAAAAGGATGTATTAAATAAATAACACAATTTAAAAATTATTTTTAAGCATGATATAATCCCATAGAAAAAATATGGAAAGGGCACACAGCTGGTTGGTTCCTGTAGTCTGATGCGTAGTTTTCAGTCTTACCAGAAAATTCTATTCCTGGGATGGGAATACTGCATAACTGTTTTAACAAAATATCTCCACTCTCTCTCTCTCTTCCTCCCTCTGCCCACCCTCATTCTCTCTCTCTCACATTGCAGTGTGTGTCAAAAAAGTGACTTGGTCTCTGTTGATTAGCTGGCACGACAACCAGTACATATGATCTAACCACTAAAAAGAAAATTGCTGCAAGATTCAGTGTGTGTGACTTTCATGCTTTTGACCTCCCCTTTTCAGCTGGTTGATATCTAGGAAATGCAATGGACTTTTTCCTTAGGTTCATACAGCCAGGGACTGTCACACATGGAAAAGGGACCATGAGGATTTGGACAGCTTCAGAAGCAGAGGTAAAGAAGTTACAGTATCTAAAGTGAACAAGAACCATAGAGAAACAGGACACCGCCAAATGCTGCCAAGTGAATAAAAGCAACCAAATTCCGAAATGATATATTTTATTTCCTAAAAACTTTGTGCTTAATTACTTCCTGGGTGATAGTACGCAGGTTTTGAGGGTCCTTCCAAATGTTAGAAAGTCATCTATAGTGTTCTAAGCCATTGCCAGTTACTAGAACTTGGCCTAGAATAATTTTATTATTGTTGAATCATTTGTTTTAGTATTACAATATTAGATCAGTAAACTTGCGCACTAATGGTTCAAGAGAACAAGGTATAAAGCAGAGGAAGAATGTGCCAGTGGAGGTAGCATCAACATGGAGACCTGGAATGGGCAGGATAAGCTGGCGAGAGCTTAAAGAGTATTACTAGAGTACATTTTCCTAGTAAGCTCAGTTTTCCCATTGAAGGAAGCCCCTTACCCAAAAAAAAGACAAAAATACCCATTCTTCTGTGACATCACCTATTTGAGCTTTTATGAAATTTAATTAGAGAGGGTAGAGAACATCCCTCCACTTGTGTCGTTTCTTGTTTAAGGACCACCTCTGCCTGTTTACTGGAAATTGGCACCTATTATCTCATCATTACTCTTTATTTTTTTTAATAGAGAATTTTTTTCTGTCTCTGAACAGTACTGTTGCATTAAACATACGTGCAAGTATACATTTACACGTCTCTGGCCAGATATGTTTTTATCATGCCCATTTTCCAGTAAGATAATTGGGCTTCAACACATTGCTGATAAGGGTGCTAAGAGCAGCACTGCTGTCTGGCTTGCTGAAGGTCAAAGTGCGGCAACCCTGTAGAGAAAAACCTTCTGGGGGGAGCACATAATTGCATCAGAGGCAGTGAAGAAAACTTCAGCTTCCCTCACCAAGCTTTTGTGATTTTTCTTCTGTGCTGGAAGGGGATCATCTGTAGAGGACATCTCTGAGGAAGTTAAATCAGCTTTGGCTTGGTTCATTTGTACCAGCTTTCAGAAGAAGATGGTATTGCCACTGATGAGTTTCTTTTAAATGACTGTTTTCTCCATCAGTATTTTATAAATGGTTGCTGCATTAAAGAGTAAATGAAACTTCCCTGAAGAACACACTCCACCATGCCTTTAGTGTCTTTACTGACACATCTGTGAAGACGGATGTACCCTAAAGAGCTCGCTGCAAACTAAGTAAGTCATATTTGTCTCCCAGGAATGTTTTATATGCTGCAAAATGTGACAAAGGCCATTACAGAGATTATATTTCCCAGCAATGAATCTGCTTTCCATCCTCTGCTACTCCAAACATTCAGACAATGCTATAGAATTACTCACAGCCTGGGAAGCAAGCAGTCATTGACTAGCTGCCCTGATAGCTTCCCTGAAGATAGGGCAGTGAAAGTAAATTTCTTAAACTGACAATGGGTGTTGAAAAGATATTTTAAAAATAACTTTCTAAATTCTAAAACCTAAAAAAATTTTTTCCAAAATTTATGTTGATAATCAAGTATTTATTATTGATGATCAGCTAAACAAAAATGATCAATTCCACAAAATATGTATTGTTAGATTTCCTTTAAAAAGACATCTGTATAACCTGTTCAGATATTAAATTGGTCAAGTCAGTTGAAATTCTTCTACTATTTATTGAGAATTCCCAAGCTAGGAATTGGTCTCTGACCTTGAGAAGTTAATGATACTTGTTAAGCTTAAAAGTAAAACTGTCAGTTATTTTACCAGCAAAATGGGCTTATTCAGCAATAGCAGAGAATTGCACTTTGGGATAAGCAAGCTATGGTAAAAACCACAGCATGTCAGGAGAATAAAGGAGAGGAGACTCTTTTATAGATGAAAGGGGGCAAGCTGGGGGACTGTTCTAAGCAACATGTCCATTGGCACTAACTAGGAGGCCTATGTGTCATGCTACCCATTGGCTGAGTTGTAACAGTCTCTCATTGGCTGGGATGTTGCCAGGCTGTTGCTTGAAGAGACAGAAACTCTTCCCTCCCATTGGGTGGTAAAGTAGCTAAGGTAGTACGAATTGTAAAGCTTCTGCCTCTTCCTTCCTGTGGGGTCTGCAGTTGACCAGGAGTGACGGACATGAGGGCTCTCCCGAGACCTCCCCAGCTCCATGTCAGTGAGGCTTCCACTGATCAACTTTCACATAGTAGAATGAGATCCCATATGTGCAGCAAAAGTGCACAGTCAAGTAGTAGATTATTTGATGTATATCTGAAAGCATTCACATCAGTATATGTACCAAATGCAGTAATTTACCAATGCTTCCAGGAAGAAAGTCCAATTGAACGTGGCTATTAAAGCATAAATTGATGATTTGACAAATGCAAAATTGGGCTGTACTCCTGATACATGGTTGCATTAAAATGAATGTGTTGCTTATTAAAGCCACATCAGACCCAGGCCGGAAAGGTGCTGTTTAGTCCAACACGTCTGTCTGCTCTGACTATGGTTTCTCATGTTGCTGTTGGCAATGTCTTTGTTCCTGAACTCCTCAGTTTTCCTCATTCTCTTCACCATGACTAGTAGCATTTCCAAGATTTTGTACTTTATGTTTCCTGTGTAGTTTGACTTCATACCCAAAGCTCCATTTCTCAAATCCTGGACAGTACCTCCTGTTTTCCCTTCATTGACCTTTGGTACTCCTACATGTGCTCACAGAATAGAGCAATATTGTACTTACTGGAAACAAATGGTAAGTGGACTATTAGTCAGAGTGGACCCAAAAATAGAAGTAAAAGCAATGCATGTGTTTTCCCTGTGCACTAATTCTCTTGAAACTACCTTCCTATGGTATTATAACACCTGTAAAGCTGACATTATGGTATAGTTTCATCATGTTTGTCTTTTCAATAAATAACTAAAGTGTTAGCATCTTCATCCTGCCCTTTGTGTTTAAGCTAACAAAAGCCACAGTGCTGGGGAATAACGTGATGCATCCTCACCAGTAAAGTCAGATGAAAACAATGAAAAGTAGTGAACAAACCCACTTTCTGTCATCTCAGAAGGCCAGTCAACTTCTTCCAGGGACATTCTTCTATTTAAAGGCTTTGGAGTGGCCATGACAGGCAGGAGGAAACATAAAATGACTGAGGTCGAATGGTAATAGGTAATTAATCCTGTGTTCCTGTGAAAACTCTAGGTTCTGCATCTTCCTTTATTACTAGAAAACTCTGAGCCTAATAATTTCATCTGGACCCCAGATCACCTACTGCCATGCTGGGTAGCAGGTAGTTACTTAGACACAACTAATCTAGTTTGTTGTATTATCTTTTTCCTTCACCCATAAAAAATGTGTGTGTATGTAATGTAAGTATAATATGTAGATATTCACTTTTGCAGCTTGGCAGTTATTATAAGTTACTGAGAAAGACTTAATAATCAGGGTTTGGTGTGAGTAGTGAGGAAAAACCTACTTTTCAGCCACCAGGTCAAGAGCAAAGACCAGTTCAATGAATTGACTTGAAGCATAACAGAAAACTGTAAGTAATGTCAGGAGCTCAGGAGAGAGTCAAGTTGATAATTTAAGATTTTAAATATATAAGATCATTGTCAGAAAGAACACTGAAAAGATCATGAAGTGTGTGGAGCAAAGCTAGATGATCCAGCTTTTAGCCGGGAGCCCTGAATATCTTAAATTGTTAAGATGAGCCCCGAGTGTTCTCTGCTTGCACCTATTTCTATTTTAAAATCAACCCAGTGTTAAAAACCATAACTGGAATTTTTCCTGCTATAAAAAGATGTAGCAAAACAATAAACTGTGTCAGCTTGATCAGAAAAAAAAAAAAAAAGATGTAGCAGGAGAAAACAAGACATTATTTTTCAGATACAGTTTTTAATGTTATGATGCTTAGAAAATATTCATATCTGTGATTTATCATTATATATATGATACCAAAATACCTGCCTATATTTTATAACTGTAAATGTATATAATCTATCCATTTTCAGAGAAAGAGGAAAGAAAAGTGTGAAAAATGAAGACTGGGAAAGTCTGAGGCATTTTGGAATGGGGTTATGTGAGAAATCCAAAGAAAATGTATCTGGAAATGGATAAATTTGGGAGGGATAAACAGGTGCACATCACAGTGGATATCCGTGTCTTTATCTAGGGTTGAGGAATAATCAAACGTGCCTCTAGAGACTGTCTCTACCCAGCATCTTCTTGTCCACATTCTTTTGTTAGGGCCTCTAGTTAATAATAGGAAAGACCAAAGCTCTGTATTGTTTTATGCTCCCTGTGCCTAGCGTTATCTCAGCAAGCGACTATCAAACAACTCTCTAATTTAAATTCATGTTGTGCATCAGCTTTCGAAACTTTATTCTTAAGGTTACAGCAGTATTCCAGTGCAGCCTTGTTTTGCAGTTTTTCCCCTTCAGGATGGACTGCTTTGTGTATTACATTAAAAATGATTGATGTGGACTCACCTTATATATAACACCATTATGTTACCACTCTTTAGGTCATTTAATCTTATTTAATACATACTGCAACCTATTACAAATGAATGCATAAGAATATGAAATATGTGCCCCTAGCAGATCAGGATTACAGGAAGGCATTCAATTTTACTTTCTTTCAGAAGGAAATTAGGAAGGGACTACTCTGAACCGGAGATAAATAGCCTTAAATGCTGTGCTGTAGAGTGCCTGATGGTGAGACCAGTGGTGAAATAAAGATCAAGCTTCCAACAGTAGTTAATTCTGAGTATTCCCGCTGGGGACTTGTTCGGTGTTCCCTGCAGCTCCCCATGAAGGGAACCCATCTCACATTTCATTTAGGGTTTCTTAACAGAGTCCCAATCACCGTTTCCCAGCTCCCATATTGTATTTATAGTCATCTGCTTAGTTTAACTCTGGGGTAACAGTGAGATGTTTTAGAGAATATGACTAAGATTGCACGAGTTTAGGAGTTTCTAAAGTTGTAGAGTTGTTGGAATCACACTTGACTCCTCTATTGTGACTTGTTTTACCTCTCAGAAGTCCACCATTAAAAGGGTTTTCCCTTCAATTTAAGATTTAATATCTTGCTAAAACCCAAAAGTGTTCACATGGATTATATAACCATTTAAACTGTCCTTAGGTATTTATATTAGTTACTTACACTGCAGTGTCATTGAATAATATTCAAATTAGTATTTATAGGCAGGTCAAGATGTTCTCTGTGGAACTTACTCCCTCTGTGGTAGTGAGGGACAGACACCCATTCCTACCCATACATTTAATCACAAAAGAATATTCTATGTAAGGTTGCTATAAAAAATGTGAAGTAGATATCCAAAGTGAGCTACTGAGTACAAAGGTAACTGGTATTCTTTGCATTCAGCACATAAAATACCAACTTCCATCTGTGAAATGTTTATAGGAGTTGGAAAGTAAGTGCACTGCAAGATGGTAAAAGTGTTCTGTATTCAGGGACCCCAAAAGAACCTTTGCCTTTGGATTTGACCAAAGCTGGCTCAGCAGCTCACGTCTCATTGAATTTGTTACCTTGAACACAACATTTTACATCTCTCAGTTTCCTTCTCTTCACCTATAAAATAGTAGGAATGATAGCCATAGAATTGGGCAGTCAATTTTGTATATTTTTTATATATGACAGGTGCTCAGTGAAAGATAGTTACATTGGAAGTATAATGATGAGAGCTCAGGAAACATGCTGGTAGACAGGAGGGTACCACATGCTGTCGTCTTCCTGTGTTAAATACAAACTATTATCTATACTTAAACCTCTGAAATCTCCAAATTGCCCATTACAAGACAAGAACTGGATTTTCTTTCTTTCTGTAGTTTCAATTAAGAAAAATATTCTATGCCTGCAGAGTTCTTAAGAAAACAAATTTGCAGTTTCAGAGAAACCGTGCACACTAACAAAATAGAGAGTTAGCTATCAGAGAATCAAGGCAAGAGCCCAGTTGCTAAAATTAAGATATTAAATGTTTTTCATTTAATCCCAAGAAAACTGAAAACCTGTTTTCATCATTATTATTATTAGCTGGTATTTTCAAAAATGTATTCTATACTATGCATTGTGTTAAGAAAACTTTACTCTTGCAAAAAGACATAGACTTTAGGATAATCTCCTAAATGAATTTTTTTCACACCTCTCCAGGTAATTTTTATTCTTTTTCTTTCATTGAGGTATCATTGATATACATTCTTACGAAGGTTTCACATGAGCAACACTGTGTTTACCACATTCACCCATAATATCAAGTACCCCACAAACCCCATTGCAATCACTGTCTATCACCGTAGTAAGATGCCACAGAGTCCCTTCTTGTCTTTGTGCTATACTGCCTTCCCCATGCCCGCCTACATTATGTGTGTTAATCATAATGCCCCTTAATCCCCTTCTCCCTCCCTCCCCACCCACCCTTCTCACACTCTTCCCTTTGATAACCGCTAGTCTCTTCTTGGAGTTGTGAGTCAGCTGCTATTTTGTTCCTTCACTTTTGCTTCATTTGTTATACTCCACAAATAAGGTAAATCATTTGGTACTTGTCTTTCTCTGTCTGGCTTATTTCACTGAGCATAATACCCTCTAGCTCCATCCATGTTGTTACAAATGGTAGGATTTGTTTTCTTCTTATGGCTGAATAATACTCCATTGTGTATATGTACCACATCTTCTTTATCCATTCATCTACTGATGGACACTTAGGTTGGTTCCATTTCTTGACTACTGTAAATAGTACTGCGATGAACATAGGGGTGCATATGTCTTTCTGAATCTTAGAACTTGTATTCTTTGGGTAAATTCCTAGGAGTGGAATTCCCGGATCAAATGGTATTTCTATTTTTAGTTTTTTGAGGAACCTCCACATTGCTTTCTACAATGGTTGAACTAATTTACAATCCCACCAACAATGTAGGAGGGTCCCACTTTCTCCGCATCCTTACCGGCATTTGATGTTCCCTGTCTTTTGGATGTCAGCCATCCTAACTGATATGAGGTGATATCTCATTGTGGTTTTAATTTGCATTTCCCTGATAATTAGTGATGTGGAGCATCTTTTCATGTACCTTTTGGCCATCTGAATTTCTTCTTTGGAGAAGTATCTGTTCAGATCCTCTGCCCATTTTTTAATTGGATTATTTGTTTTCTGTTTGTTCATGTGCATGAGCTCTTCATATATTTTAGATATCAACCCCTTATTGGGTATGTCATTTATGAATATATTCTCCCATATGTAGGATGTCTTTTTGTTCTACTGATGGTGTCTTTTGCTGTACAGAAGCTTTTTAGTTTGATATAGTCCCACTTGTTCATTTTTGCTTTTGTTTCCCTTGCCTGGGCAGATATGTTCATCAAAGGTTGCTCGTGTTTATGTGCAAGAGATTTTTGCCTATGTTTTCTTTTAAGAGTTTTATAGTTTCATGACTTACATTCAGGTCTTTGATCCATTTTGAGTTTACTTTTGTGTATGGGGTTAGACAATAATCCAGTTTCATTCTCTTACATGTAGCTGTCCAGTTTTGCCAATACCCGTTGTTGAAGAGGCTGTCATTTCCTCATTGTATATCCATGGCTCCTTTATCATACATTAGTTGACCATATATGTTAGGGTTAATATCTGGACTCCCTGTTCTGTTCCACTGGTCTATGAGTCTGTTCTTGTGCCAGTACCAAGTTGTCTTGATTACTGTGGTTTTGTAGTAGAGCTTGAAGTTGGGAAGCGAGATCACCCCTGCTTTACTCTTCCTTCTCAGGATTGCTTTGGCTATTCGAGGTCTTTTGTGGTTTCATATGAATTTTAGAACAATTTGTTCAAGTTTGTTGAAGAATGCTGTTGGTATTTTGATAGGGATTTCATTGAGTCTGTAGATTGCTTTAGGTAGGATAGCCATTTTGACAATAGTAATTCTTCTTACCCAAGAACATGGGATGAATTTCCATTTATTAGTGTCCTCTTTAATTTCTCTTAAGAGTGTCCTGTAGTTTTCAGGGTATAGGTTTTTCATTTCCTTGGTTAGATTTATTCCTAGGTATTTTATTCTTTCTGGTGCAATTGTGAATGAAATTGTTTTCCTGATTTCTCTTTCAGCTAGTTCATCATCAGTGTATAGGAATGCAACAGATTTCTGTATATTAATTTTGTATTCTGCAACTTTGCTGAGTTTAGATATTACTTTTAGTACTTTTGGAGTAGATTCTTTAAGGATTTTTATGTACAGTATCATGTCATCTGCCAACAGTGACAGTTTAACTTCTTCCTTACCTATCTGGATGCCTTCTGTTTCCTTGTATTGTCTGATTCCCATGACTAGGAGCTCCAGTACTATGTTGAATAAAAGCGGGAAGAGTGGGCATCCTTGTATTGTTTGTGATCTTAGAGGAAAAACTTTCTGATTTTCACTGTTAAGTAAGAAGATGTTGGCTGTGGGTTTGTCATATATGTATGACCTTTATTATGTTGAGATAGTTGCCCTCTATACCCAGTTTGTTGACAGTTTTTATCAGGAATTGCTGTTAAATTTTGTTGAATACTTTTTCAGCATCTATGGAGATGATCATGTGATTTTTGTCCTTCTTTTTATTGATATAGTGGATGATGTTGATGTTTTTTCAAATGTTGTACCATTCTTGCATTCCTGGAATGAATCCCACTTGATCATGATGTACGATCCTCTTGATGTGTTTTTGAATTCAGTCTGCTAATATTTTGTTGAGTATTTTTGCATCTATGTTCAGCAGGAATATTTGTCTGTAGTTTTCTTTTTTTGTGCTGTCTTTGCCTGGTATGGGTATTAGAGTGATGCTGGCTTCATAGAATGAGTTTGGAGTATTCCCTCTTCTTCTGTTTTTTGGAAAACTTTAAGGAGAATTGGTATTATGACTTCTAAAAATGTCTGATAAAATTCAGCAGTGAAGCCATCTGGACCGGGATTTTTGTTCTTCGGTAGTTTTTTGAGTACTGATTCAATTTCATTGCTGGTAATTTGTCTGTTCAGTTTTTCTGTTCCTTCCTTGGTTAGTCTTGGAAGGTTGTATTTTTCTAGAAAGTTGTCCATTTCTTCTAGGTTATCCAGTTTTTTAGCATGTAATTTTTCATAGTATTCTCATAATTCTTTGTATTTCTGTGGTGTCCATTGTGAATTTGCTTTCTCATTTCTGAGTTTGTTTATGTGTGTAGATTCTTTTGTTTCTTGACAAGTCTGGCTATGAGTTTATTATTTTGTTTATTTTCTCAAAGAACCAGCTCTTGCTTCTGTTAATTTTTTCTATTTTATTCTTCTCAATTTAATTTATTTATTCTCTGATCTTTATTATGTCCCTCTTTCTACTGACTTTTGGCCTCATGTGTTCTTCTTTTTCCATTTGTAATAATTTTGGGTTTAGACTGTTTATTTGGGACTGTTCTTTCTTGAAGTAAGCCTGTTTTGCAATATACTTCCCCCTTAGAATGGCCTTTGCTGTGTCCCACAGATTTTGGGCTGTTGTGTTGTGTGTTCATGTGTCTCCATATATTGCTTGATCTCTGTTTTTGTTTGGTCGTTGATTGATTGATTATTTAGGAGCATGTTTTTAAGCCTCTATGTGTTTGTGGGCCTTTTCTGTTTTCACTGCATGATTTATTTCAGTTTCTTACCTTTGTGGTCGGAGAAGCTGGTTGGTAAATTTCAGTCCTCCTGAATTTACTGAGGCTCTTTTTGTGGCATAGTATGTGATCTATTCTGGTAAGTGTTCCATGTGTACTTGAAAAGAATGTGTATCCTGCTGCTTTGGGTGGAGTGTTCTGTAGATGTTTGTTAGGTCCATCTGTTCTAATGTGTTGTCTAGTACCTCTTTCTCCTTATTTATTTTCTGTCTGATTGATCTCTCCTTTGGAGTGAGTGGTGTGTTAAAGTCTCCTAAAATGAATGCTAGCTTTCTATTTCCCCCTTTAATTCTGATAGTATTTGTTTAATATGTGTAGGTGCTCCTATGTTGGGTGCATAGATATTTATAACAGTTATGTCCTCTTGTTGGACTGACCTCTTTATCATTATGTAATGTCCTTCGTCTCTTATTATTTGTTTTGCAATCTATTTTTTCTGATACAAGTACTGTCACTCCTGCTTTTTTCTCCCTATTAATTGCATGAAATACATTTTTTCATCCAGTCACTTTTAGTCTGTGTATGTCTTTGGGTTTGAATTGAGTCTCTTGTAGGCAGCATGTATACGTGTCTTGTTCTTTTAATCCATTCTGTAACTCTGTGTCTTTTATTTGTGCATTCAGTCCATTTACATTTAGGGTGATTATAAATAGATATGTGCTTATTGCCATTGCAGACTTTAGATTCATGGTTACCAAAGGTTCAAGGGCAGCTTCTTTACTATCTTACAATCTAATTTAAGTCGCTTATTACACTATTTCAAACACAATCTGAAGGGTTTTTTTTCCTCCATTCTTTTTCTTCCTCCTCCACTCTTTATTTGGTATCATATTCTATACCCTTTGTTTATCCCTTACTGACTTTGTGGGTAGTTGATTTAATTTTAGATTTTCTTAGTAACTAATTGGTCTACTTACTTTACTGTGGTTTTATTTTCTCAGGTGATAGTTATTTAACCTTAGGAGCACTTCCATCTCTAGAGGTCCTCCAAAATAAACTCCCAAACCATAGAGACAGTTTGTGGGAGGTAAATTCCCTTAACTTTTGTTTATCTGGAATTGTTTAATCTCTGCTTCAAATTTAAGTGAACAACTTGCCATGTAGGGTTTTCTTGGTTCAATACCTTTCTGTTTCATTGCATTAAATATATCATGCCACTCCCTTCTGTCCTGTAAGATTTCTGCTGAAAGTCTCATGACAGCCTCATGGGTTTTCCTTTCTATGTGATCTTGTTTTCTCTCTCTGGCTGCTTTTAATACTCTGATCTTGTCCTTGATCTTTGCCATTTTAATTATTATATGTCTTGGTGTTATGTTCCTTACATCCCTTTTGTTGGAAGATCTTTTCACTTCCATGGCTTTAGAGACAATTTCTTTCCCCAGATTTGGGAAATTTTCAGCAATTATTTCCTCAAAGACATTTTCTATCCCTTTTTCTTTCTGTTCTTCTTATGGTACCCATATAAGGCGAATATTGTTTCTACTGGATTGGTCATATAGTTTTCTTTTTATTCTTTCATTCCTAGAGATCCTTTCTTCTCTCTGTACCTCAGCTTCTGTGTATTCCTCTTTGTAATTTCTGTTTCATTTACTGTCTCCTCTACCTCATTTAATCTGCTTTTAAATACCTCCATCATATGTTTCATTTCAGTTACTGTGTATTTCAAGTTTCAGACTCTTTCTTGAAGTCATCCCTGAGATCTTGAATATATTTCTGTAGCTCCATGAGCATGTTTATAATTTTTATTTTGAAATCTTTATCAAGAAGATTGGAGATTTGTTTCAATGAGCCTTCTTTCTGATGTTCGAGGTATTTGGGATTGAACAAGGTTCTTTTGCCTTTTCATATTCCTAGTGAATAGTATGGAGTAAAACCTTTGTGTAGGCAGCACCCTCTTATTCCCAAAAGTTCTACTCTGTAGAGCTGCCTAGCATCTTCATCAATGGCGGGTGTTGCAGGTGAGTGGCTCCTGTGCCTGCTGGGAGGAAAGAGCTCTTTCCTGCTTTGCTGCCACAGTGCCTGTCTTCACCTCAAGGGCCACTGGGCTTAGCATGCAGGTAGGCACAGCTGTGTTATGCCCCTGTAACTGCCATAGGCAGGGCTGCCCACCATTTGGCCTGGTGCAGTGGTGGGGGCAGCAAGTTTGTGAACCAGTGCAGGCTGGGAAGAAGCAGCAGCAGGCTGTGTATCACTGTGGGGGCCTTGGCACTTCATTGCCAGCCAGAGCAATAGAGTGCCTGAGGCTCCTGAAAGTTCCCAACTTGCTGGGCTGAGTGTGGTGGGATGATTTTTTCCACCTGTTCTTTCTCCTGAGCAGTAATCTCTGTGTAATCCTTGCCTCTTTAGCAGACCTCTCACTGTTGGGAAGTCTTTCAAAGTGATCACCTTGTTTTTTCCTGGAGTGGCAGGTTATAGGTACCTGTTCTCCACAAGCAGCTGGAATCTCAGTCTCTCTGAGTGCTCTGCCTGTCTTTGCTTTCAAACCCCATTAATCTCCAGAGCCTCATATAATGTGGGTTTGTGCTCCTTCAGCAGATCTCCAGGGGTTGTTGTTTAAAAGTCCTGGGCTTCTACTCCCCTGCCCCCACCGCTTTGTTCCTCTTCCTCCTGCTGGTGAGCTGGAGTAGGTAGAGGGCTTCCATTCTGCCAAATCCCAGCTTTGGTACTTTACCCTTTTCTATGAGATCTTTCTTTTTCCCAGATATAGTCCATCTGTTGCAATATGCTTTCTGGTCACTCTTTTAGGATTAGTTTTATTTGCTGTATTTTCATGTTATATGTGGTTTGGGGAGGAGGTTTCTGCCTCACTTCTCACCATCTTTTTTTCCACCTTTCAGCTCTCCTAAGTGATTTTACAGATACTGCCTTTGAGGAACAGTGCTTAACAGAAGTGCACTGGGTATGTTGAGTAAGTAAACAAGTATGTACATGAATTCGTTAAGTGACTCACCTTATCAGTAACTGTTACACAGTTTGAAGTTTGGAAGAACTTTAAACTAGAGTTCTTTGTAGGAGTGCATACAGCAGTAATACTGATCTTACTCATTGTTGGTCAGCGTCAGTACTGAAACTAAACTAAATCAACCCCTAGACCTTTTTCATGCTTGAGCCTCTGTTTTGGCAGGGGAAGGAAAGCCAAGGATTTGAAGACAAGAGCAGTTGAGGACTTGACATCAAAGTGTGTTCAGTTCCACAGAGCTTAGTGACAGTGACATTCATGTGTTCCACATTTGGAACATTTTAGACATACTGATACCTGGGCCCCATGCCTAAGCCACAAAAGCAGTTCCTCTGGAGGCTGAGCACTTGGGAGCCATAATTGGGAACAGCCAAATTGTTACACACCTTGAGGATAAAGGTAAATGTTAAACTTTTCCTTCTGTCTGTTCCATGTCTATAAAACAACTCTTTTGGACCTGTTAAGTAAATAAATGAATAGGTGAATTAATTAATTGATTATCCCTGACAGACATCCTAAATCAACATTTGCCTTTTCCATGTCCAAACTGAATGCCCTCATTATCTTCCTAGTCACTCTGATCAGTTTTCTAACCGGCTTTCTATCAATTTTCCAGTTTGGCTTAGCCTCCTACCTTCAGTGCCCACAGTCCCAGCTCCTACTCTATAAGTCAGTATCCCATTAGCAAGCAATAATAAAGGCAGCATTCATTGATTATTGCAATTGTTGGAGGCATTTGAACACCAAGGTGTGTTAGATTCTTGCAGTCTCATTTCCTTCCTGTACCCATCGCACCTACCATCTGTGATAGCAAACACCCATCCAGGGCACACAGCCTTTCAGCTTCTCACCCAGGGCTTTGGCTCATGTTGCTTCCTCTGTTGGCCTTCAGTTGCTAATAAGACAAGCTTAGGCTCTCTTCTCCCATCTCCATAGGACCAGTATTTAAGACAGCTAAAAGGAGATGAACTCACTGTCACCATCAATCTTGACCATCATCTGCCATTTGAAGAGATCACCATTAACCATGTCCTTAAAGGAAATACCCTCTGCTTATGAAAAACCTCCCATAGCATAGTGAACTCTCTAAATCACATGAGTGAATAAACAATATTGAAATAGAGGGTCCCCTCCTTTTTTTAACTAAGCAATACCATTTAAGGTACTTATTTTAAAAGGGGAAATATGACTTAAATTACACACTTATAATGCTTCATTTCCAGTATTGCTGATGGAGTTTGAGATACTGTATTGTTCCTTCTTCTTTATTCCTTGGTTGTAAAAAACATGGTAAAGATCTACACTTACATAAAACCAGTACAGCTGAAACTTTCTTTACACAAATTAACAGGATAGTCATCACTTGGGAGATAAAATGTAGGACAAAATTAACTTTGCATAGCATCTGAATCCAGGCATTTTTCACATATATCCTATATAAGTTTGTGGGTAAAAGTGTTGCTATTTAATTATGATGGTGATGATGATGATTACAATGATGACAGTGACAACAGTGATGAGATTTAACCAGTATAAATTTTTCCTTCCATACTGGGATTCTTCTAGCACAAATATCAGTATTATTATGTATTATATATAATATCATTGTATTGTTGACTGGAAAACTTCACTAGTGCAAGTTAATTCACTTCATTAACATTGCTGAGCTGCTCTGACATGGCAATATTACTACCCAGAATTATCTACCATTGTACTCAATGCTCTACTTTTGTGTGGGTAGAAATGATCATGATATTTCAGTCTAGAAATTTCTATGGTTCCTAATTATAATTGGGAATTTAGTGCCATTTGTTAATTAATTGATTCTAAAATCTTGATAATTTACTGAGAAAATATTAAAAAGATTGTATCAATTATCCAAAAAAGAAACTGGTATCAAACATTAAAAACAAAAGCTATACTGAGATCGTTTGCACTGTCTTTTTGTGATTGTGAGATTCTGTTTTGTTTTGGTTTAAATCTTTATTTAAGTGTGTAATTTAGACAGACTCCTTCAGCTTCCTAAAAGTAATAAAAAGCAAAATATGAAGTTTAAGGAGAGGGTCTCAAAACAAATGCCTTTAAGGAAGGAACATGAATTATGCTCTATCTTAGAAAAAAAAGTAAAAGAAAAAGAATCCTACTATAGTTCACGGATTCATCAGATAAAGTGGGTGTAAAAGAGTAATTTCACAATTGTTTTCTTTCCTTTGAACTCAGATACTTTCAAACATAGAAATATGAATGAAAATTCTTATGCTTTTGGATTCATATAAGAGAGAAAAGGAGAGCAGAATGCTGCCAGTTAGTCTCACATAAAAACATGAACTAAGAAGAAATAACTAAAATATGAGCTATTTAGGGAAGGGAAATTTGTTTTTCAGTTTGTTCTTTGCTAGATCTCCAGTGCTGAGAAGAATGTGTAGCACATTTTAAACAATCAGTATTTGATAACTGAAGGAGTAAAACAACCCTAAATTATTACAAGGTATAATTAGAAGTTGAGTGTACTATTAAAGATGAAGCAGAAAATATAATTTAATGCAAAGACAGTTACCAAACAAATATCACTTTGGGCTTTTGTTTTTACATTATGTTCTTTAAGTATAATTATACTTCCTTGAAGATTTATATTCTTACACATTTGCAAGGGAAAAAAAGTCTAGGCTGACATCATCAGTCAGATAGTCAACTGCGACTATTAATACATTCTGACAAATGAATTGGTTAAAATTGTCCTTATATATTCTTGTTTATCTCATGTTTTGTTGGAATCAACTATTTTCTCACTTCAGTGTCTCAATAATCTACTTATTTATAGCAGAAATCCTCTGAACATAAGTATGTATCAGCAGATTTAGTGGCATAAGCAACTCTGGCAAGAATGCAAACCCTTATGTGGGCTCTACTATTAGAAGCTGGAATTACTTAGTAGTTAAAAACATGAATTTTTACATCAAGCATATATGGATTTAATCAATATTCCTCCATAATGTGACCTCAGGTAAATAACTTAGAAACACTAAATCTCAACATTCTCATATATTAAAAATGTGCATTTATCTCCTTAAGTATTTTTGTGAGAATTGAATAAGATTATGCATATTTGGTACATACTAAGCACTCCACAAATGGTGCTTTATTAAAAGCAGCATCATCACCAATATAAAAGGAAGTACTGAACTTATGTTTGTTTAGTATCTACCAAATACTACTCTGGTGTTACAGATACAACTGTGGACAAAAGAGATTAATTCTACTCTGTTAGAGCATTTACTCCTGTGGTAGAAGACATACAAATAAAAATTAACAAGAAAAATATGTGGTGTATTAGAGGTATTGAGTGCTATGGTGAAAATGAAATAGAAATAGTCAACCAGGCTTAAAGAAAGGAAGGCAATGATCACCATTTCAAATGAGATGGGTAGGTGAGGCTTCACTGAAAAGGTATTATGTAAAAACATTTATCTTTCCAAATTTGTATGCATGTCAAACACATAAAATTTCTGATATAAGGGATTTCCCACTGTTATATTTTTTATTTTGGTATTAATATATGTCCAATTCAATGTTTATATATATATACTTTTATGTATTTTATATGTTTATGTATATACTCTTTATATATAATTTAATGTATTTATACATCCTTATTTTTATACTCTGTATGAGCCCAATATTTTTCATTGCATCTTCATAAACATTATTGAATGTTGCATAAGGAATGGACATGCAGATTTTACATTCTCACCTACTTTTTGCTATATAAAGTTGATCTCTAGAAGTATCAGCATTTTCCCATTAGCATTAAGGAAGGTCTAGATGTGTAATGGCGCATGCAGTAGACATAATGAAGTGCAGGATTATTATTATTTGAGAAGGAAAATTGCACTGGGCTTTGAACCTTGGTAAAATGAAAGGATGAAATCTATTTGATCCAGTTACTGGAGGTCTAAGATAAAGAGTAAGAAAAAGTTATTGGGAATTCCAAAGAACATCATGGGAAGTAAGTGTCAAGGAAGAAGCAATTAAGTGTCAAGGCAGTCTAATTTAGAATAGTGCTGATGTTTTTAAACGCAGAGAGGGTGAAAGAAAGTTAGGATGACCTCTTTAGGCCATTGAGCTCTATTTCAGAAAACCAATCTTTTGTATGACTTCCACTGAGTCTTCAAAGCCAAGGACTGACCACACACTCCTAGGCAGCTGCTGCTTACCAGAGCCCAACCAGTTCCAAGCCTGACAGATGGAGTTGGGGAGGGCTTGAGATTCATTATCAAATGCAAAAGCATACTGGGTAATTTATTTTATTTTATGTTCAATACAAGTAAAACAAATCTGCTCTTTCAAATTAGTGAAAATTGAAAAAGAAAAGAAATCCAGATGGATGGAGTACTTTGTCCATACAAGAAAGTTAATCAGCATTTTGCTTAACAACACAGGTTTAATTATGTTAGCTAATGTAGGAGGTGAAATTGAGGACTAAGGTCTTATGTTGAATTAAAATTTATTGACCTCAGAACATGTCCTTAAATTGAAGGAAAAAAAAAAACTTGACCTTTGAAGCCATCAAAGTTATAAAGCTTCCTTTAAAAATATAATTTTCTCTTGAGGAAGTTTGATTGATCACTTCTAAGCAGGCTGTCAGTGAACATTATAATTTTCCAATAATTTGGACAGTCCTCGTCTAAAGATTGTCATTCAGACAAAAATGGAGGAAACATTATGTGCAACCGCAGGTAGGGAAAGGCCTTATTTTCAATTTATGTGCAAAACAACAAATATGTATAATCCATTCCTTCTGGCTTAATTAGTTAAAAAATAGAAAAAAGTAAGAAAAACTGACTCAGCAACTCTGTATTCTAAACGTAACATTAGTGTTTCCGAAAGGAGCCAACTAATTGGTCACATAATTATTTTGCCAGCCTAGCAAGTGATACAGAAGCAAGCTGTGCCATGCCTCTGACTGAAAAGCATGCACATCACAGTTTATGGAAGACCATCTGTCTTGCCAATGGGTTTCAGCCCAGGACAAGTTCACTATTGATTTAATGTGACCAAAGAAAATGACAGCAAAACGTTCTTGGGGTGAAAGGGTTATACCCAACTTTATTTCCACAGTGGCAGGTCAATCACTAAAATCCCATTCACTCAGAGCAAGACTGCATTCAGCAAGCCGATCTCTGCCTCTGGGCCTTTTGGCCCACACAGCCATCCTGCACAGCTGTCCTCTGGGCCTCTCTGCACAGTTGACCTGCACAGTCGTCCCTCACAGCTGTCCTCTGGGCCTCTGTCCTTGGCGCTGCCACCACTCCAGCCTCTGCTCTGCTCTCCTGCAGCCTTGCAGCCATGCCACCATGTTGCCTAGAGCACTGGGTGGAGCTTTTTACATAGAGTCAATAACGACGTATTGCCTACATGTGTGTAGTGAGCTAGCCAACCAGGGCCAGGTGAGAATCCTGGCCACAGGATCTCTCATTTTATCTACAACATCAAAGACATTAGAATATATTCCTGAATGTGTACTTGAAGACTTAACAGATTTAGGGCTAGCCCAGATATTGGGTCGGCAATAAAGGAAAATGTTGATTTCTAGTTATATTTTCTATTGTAGTTCTGGGGAAAAAATTAATATAACCTCTTTAATTTTTACTTAAGTCTCATGGATCTTTTTATGTCCTAGTTCTTGTTCAAGCTTACTCTACTCCTCCTAGGTCCTCTCTCACATTCACACACACACACAAACTAAACATTAAGTTTACACTTAAACTTTAGTAAAGAAATTAAGGAAACCTGGTGCTCTAGCATTCATACAGTTGAAAAATACATTATAGTGTTGTGGGGAAGTTGGGGTTCCTATGGCCGGAATCCTCACTGAACTTAAACCACCTGATGATGTAACTGGCCTGTTGCTAGGCTACCACTTCCACACCTTTAGGCAATAAACTATTATTGCACTATATAGAGAGCTCGGCCCAGTGCTCTGGGCAGAGGCAGAGATGCCAGTGCTCGACCTACCACTGGGAGAACAAGCCAAGTAATAAACCCTTTCACCCCAAAGAACATTTGCTTTCATTTTCTTTGGTCACATTGAATCCATAGCAAACTTGCCCGGGGCTGAAACCCATTGGCAAGACAAGTGTAATCTCAATATTATGTACATGTAATATAATATAATCTATGGATACCTCTTGCAGTTTGAATTATTGCAGAAAGAGAGCATCTTTACATTTTAATGTAAAATCAAGGTATATACTAAACTATACTGTGATCAGCTGGAGAAAGAAAGTAGGAGAGCTCTAGTTGGAAAACTGAAAGTCTGGGCTTAAGAGTAGATTGTCTTATCTTGAAATATTCAGTGGATCCAAGAGTCTACCGAAAAGTCCTCATAATTGTTTATGAACTAACTGGCGTAGGTCAGTTCCAATACTCTGGAATCCAGCATTCTTTACTTTATGTCCCTCCTTTCTTCTTATATCTGTCTGTGGGGAAAATAGAAGTGCCTATGGCCAGTATCCCCACCTGACCCTAAACTAGTTGATGATGTAATTGCCCTACTGCTAGGCTAAGCTCCACACCCATTGGCAATAAGCTATTATTGACTGAGCCACTATATAAAGAGTTCTGCCCAGTGTTCTGCATGGAGGCAGAGACAGAGGAGGATCATGGACCTGCAGACTGCTGGATGAAGATGAAATTCTCGTGCCTGACCTACCACCAGTAGAAGAAAGCCAGGTATAAACCCTTTCACCCCAAGAATGTTCCATTGTCTCACAGAATGCATAGTGAACTTGCCAGGGGCTGAAACCCATTGGCCAGACACTGTTTTTCCCTAAACAACAGGATACTCTTCCTGCTTCGACTATATGTGTGTGAAGGTTTATACGTGTGTGGCTGTCTGTATGGGGAAAGGTGGGTAGGTAGGTGCAGTGATTAAACAATTTTATTGCAGCAAACCTAGCAATCAATGTCGGTACTTGGTGGTGGTATAGCCCACTCTGTACTTTTAGTTATATGTCTCACATGTTACTTACATTTCTGCCATTTGCTTGTAAGCTCACTGTATATTTCTGCCATTGTTTATGTGCTCAAAAACCCCAGATAAATTCCCAAGAAACCTTATGTAATAAAAATAACAGTGAACTTTGAGTATAACATCATCTAGGAGTTCATTGTGGTTTAAGAAAATGAAGTCTTTGTAATCATAAAGACTTACAGTTAGAGTTACTGTCACAGGTACTTGATGTGGGGAAAATAATTTAACCTTTCCTCATCTATAAAATGAAAACTTTTGATTCACTGAGGTATTTATTTAAAATGTGTTCAGAATGTGAAGAATGTGATATTAAATTCATTCATTAAGTGAAGGGAAGTTACAGAAATCATGGCCTTTAATTCAGAAAATTCATTTTTTAACCTCTTAGTAAATTCAGAGAGAGAGTAGTATCAAGGTGCATTTTACTTGCAATTATTAACCATTAGCAGGATCATATCCACATAACACTCACTATATAAGAGAAACTTAGGGCATTAAAAAGCCTTGGATATGTTAATGTTCTTTAACAATTAGACAGAATTTAGGATTTTTTATTTACTTAATTCTAATCTGTTGCCTTTGGGATTACATGAATTGTATGATCAAGATCTTATGATGTTATTCAGTTTGCTTCTGTCATATCTTCTCATGGATTAGTCTTTGTAAGAGTTATAAGTTCTTGGAAGATAGTTAAAAGTTTGTAGAGAAGCAACATGCATTCTGAAATGGAATTTTGTTAAACATATTTGTATTTGCTGTAAAGAGCAAGTACAGTATCAAATGTTTGCATATTAGGGGTCTATTTCTAGGAACAATATTATTATGTCCTCATAGCAATGTTACATTAATGGTTATAGCCGTAAATAATTATCTGAATGCTTCTAGAAGCATCAGACCATGCAAGTGTAGGAAATCAGTAGGGAAGCTGTGACTGTTCCCATTGAATGTGTGAAGAAAATAGTGCGTAGTCAGTTTCATTTGCTAAATGCCTTCTATATGTAAGACATTGAATGGGCCTGGGAAAGGAAAATACAGTGGTAACGAAGCAGCTCAGGCTTTTGAGAAGTTTAAAATAAAAATAGAAGGTGTATTTGTGAATAATTGTATTAGGTAGGGGTAAGGCCCCCTTCCTCTAGGTTGTTTCATGTGTGTGGCGCTGTGTGACACCAAAGCATTCTTTACCTAACGTCTTTTGCCAAGAAATTATTCCACCCTCACCTTCTGTTTGGGGCTCTTTTTTTTTTTCCCTTTCTTTTTTGGCATTCCCTCAATTTACATCCTTTTTATTTCGATATATTTGAAGATATGTCTGGAATCTTGTTAAGTGAACAGTTTCCAACTCTTAAATACTATTAGACCATATTTTTCCTGTCTTTATAGAATTTATAATAAAATGGAATTAATACATTTTTAGTTTTGTATCACATAGGAAATTCATATATAGGATTGGGAGTAATTAAACAAAGTAGAAAGAGTCATTGGGGATTTTTTTAAAGATAAGAAACAAAGGAGAGGCTTCAGAGACTCTATAACCTTTTACCATGTAGGAAGCCTACACATGAAGTGATAGAGAATAATGTGGAGGAACCCACTGAGATGTGGTTCATGCTGTTCCTTTCACTACTAAATTCCTCAATCTCTCCTATTTCCATTCAAATTTCATCTCTCAAGGGCCTGTTTAATCTCACCTGTTCTAAGCATATTGCCCTTTCTAATGTGATAATTATCCCTTTCAGATTACTTTTAGCACCCCTAATGGATCTATTCAGTACATAACACTATGCATTATCACTGAAGAATTTCAGAGAATACCTGATTTTTTATAACCACACTATATTAAGAAGAGATGGGCAATGCTGGCTTTAAATATAACTTTGTGGCACATTAAGCCTTCATCAAATATTTGTTTAGTAACAGAGATTACAGAGCGTTTAGGAAGTAATAGAGTTCATAATCTATTGCATCTTTTGAATACAGGTAATTTTAAAATGCAATGTCACTATCAAATTGATATAAGTTAGAAGGAACCTTTAATTAGCATTTAATTTTAGGAAGATGATAAAACATAAGGAAATGTTCTTAATATTTTGAGGTTTTATTCAAGAAAATAACTTAATGGAACTGACTTTCATAAAGCCCACAAGTTCAGTATAACAGCCTTCTTTATCTTTTCTCAGCCCCATCAGTTAGAATGATGCAGTTCTCATGTTTCCCCTCTTTCATGTAGATCATTTTATTTGATACAAATAGTTAATTGGAGAAAAAGGGCAGGTACTACTATGGGAATTTTTTAATATGAGAAAATCTGTTAGTTCTTCAAATCTGTATATCTAGTGGGAATGGTACATTCTAAAACAGAGCCTGGTCTTATGTACTTACATAATTTCTTTTCTAAAACAAGAAAATTGACATTTTATATAGATTTCTAACAAGAAAAATGATTTTGAATTAAACTCAGTTAACCTGACCTTCTGATTAATCACAACCCCTCATTCATTAAGTAGTTCTTTCAATTTAAGTGTTCTTCTATAAAAGATAATTTATACTTTAGAAAAAACAGTAAACAGTGAACTTTTATGCCATATATCCCCTTCATAAATTTCCTTTTATGTAGTCTGTTTTGTAAATAAGGAGAGTCTACAAAATAGTATACAGAACGTTCAGAAAGGCTATCACAATTCTGCCTTTTTGATGCCATGATCAAACAGTGTGAGTTTTATTTCTTAGTGTGATGACATTCTATACCACCTTGATATTAATCATAGTACCTCAGTCTTCCCCAGTTTTGTTGGCTGGGTGAGTTTATTTATGAAGAATGACATAAGCAAAGTTCTTAGAAACATATATCCATAACTTCACAATTATTGGTACAATACCTGTTTATATCTACCAGGTGAGAGGTACTATACAAAGAAAAGCAAACCTGAGAGGGCCCCAACCCTTCTGGAAATGTGTTTCCTACCAGTTGAGTACATTTTGTAGCAACTCTCCCTTGTTTAATCTTACCTATCTGAAAATACTGCTTGTGCACTTTTAGGGAGAAAAGTCATTTGACAAACTAATTTTTTTTGTAATTACAAATCATTTATCTTTAAATAAATTGTAGACATGCAGTTTCTCCTATTAGCAATAGTTGATTTGGGGAGGGGGGGTGGGATTGGTTGTCTATTAAAGTAACTGTTGACTGATCGAAGCATTAATTCATGTAGTGTTATCAATTCAACTGTTCTATTTTAATGTGGTGTTGTCATAAAATAGTCATAGAATATTAGCACAGAAAGTCACCTCAGAGTTCATGTAGTCCAAATCCCAATTTTACTATAATTTATTGCCCAGAGAAACAGAGTGAATCATTAAACATCATAAACCAAATAATTTGTGACTAAACCTGGCCACTTTAATGCATTACAGTGGACTGCAGTAAGAATTCATTGCATGTCTAACATTTGAATGGCACATAATACCATTTTATATTACTGCCATTATGTCTCATAGCCCTCTAGAAGATTATACAGAATTTAGTACCTTTTTAAAGAGCTTATTTTTAACACTGATGACTTTACTTAGTAATGTGTATGACACAGATATTTATTTAAATATCAATTTTAAACTGACAGTTAATAAGCAATAAAAAAATAAAAGTTTATTTGAAAGTTCTAACTATAGATTTTTACTAATTGAACACCAGCATATTCCTTAAAGAGTAAGGAAATTCGGCCTTTATGCATGTGTACTTTCCTAATGTAACATCAGATAATAGATTATTGTAATTTCCTGTTTCTACAGACTCATTATAATAAAGGAATGTGGTTCTGCTGTAAGGCACCTGGGATATTGCTGTGAAGGTTCTATGATGGCAGGTAAGAAGCAGGCACACTTCCAGTCCCCTCTACAGTCTCAGGTCAGAGATAGTACAACCATTGCCCTTTGCACAGTGGAGTGAACCCAAACACTCTCCAAAATTAGCTTGACTGGGCTTGGCAGCCACTGTTAATTAATCAGTTTTGGCAAATAAAATGAAATCTAATTGATCCCCCTTAGATAAATGATAATGTTAACATAAAATTGCTTGTTCTTTCTCTTCTTTCTGTGTAGTTTTTCTGAATCTGGTACTGATGTATTAATTCAGCAGTAAATGATGGACCATTTGTGTGGTTTATACCCCAGAGAGATACAAAAAATCAAATTGAGAGGTTTTTGTTGTGGATTTAATATGTGTCAAGTAGCGTGTCCCTTTCTTAACTTCAGAGATCAGATTCTGAGGTCAGTATATTGATACAAATTATATGATGAAAACACTAAAACGAATTTCAGGATCTGTAAATTTTGTACAAGTTAAAGGTTGGGAAGAAATGCTGTGGCTTTGTAATTTCAGATGCTTTACAGAAAGTATGGCACTTAAATTAGACTTGAGAGGGTTTGTAAATTTATTTTCAACAAGGTGATAGGACAGGGTTAGGGTTGCGGAAAGAATGCACCTTTAAAAATTTTTTTACATAAAGTAATTATACTCTAGGGAATTTAGAAGATAGATAATTCCTGTAAAAACAAGAGGAAATAAAAGAACGTATTTATTCTATATTTACTTGGAGGTCACTAGTGTTATAATCTAGAAGGTAGTTTACCTCATCTGTAAAATTTTTGGAAAACTAGAAAAATTGTAAGCACTTTCATGAGTATAAAGCAATTCATTCCTGTTACCTACTTCTTCCTAATGCATACATACCCTAAAAATATGGATTTAGGTAAAACTAGATTAATATGAATGGTAGTCTTGAGTAATGTGTATAAAAGCAGTCTGTTTTGAGTGATTACTCTTGGCCAGATACTGCTAGGTAATTTTATGCATTATCTCCATTTTCACATCAGATGAAAAATTTGAGGATTAGCAATATTAAATGGTATTACTATGATCCCATCATTAATATTGTCAAAACCTGGGCTGGATTTCACGTTTTAGTAATCATAGGATGACATCATAGGGTGAGGTATTGAATTAAAGAGGTCTCCTGTTTTGGATCACCCTTTGTCTCTTTCACAGTCTGAGTGACATTATATGGGCATCTTTGCTGACCACTGGATATCAGAGGAGCCACCTTTTTTAACCCATTGTTTGTTTCCCTGAGCCAAAAGCAAATGTTACTATGGATCACTCCAAGAAAAGACCTGTAAACATCACCTTGTTTATTATAGCTGATTTATTATCGCCACATAACATCCATAGGGATCATTAGAAATGAGGGAAGACCACAGGCACTTTATTTCAATAGCATGAACCTAGGAATTAGAGGACTGTTGGAATTAGTATTCTTGAAAAAGAAGATCCTGAGGCTATGGCTATGGTATTGTGCTTCCGCACATTAAAATATGTAATAAAAAGCTGATTTTCAAGCACATTTTTAAAAACATATATATTTTTTTATTGAGGTACATAAAATAAAATGCACAAATCTTAGTGTACAGCTCAATGAGTTTTAACATGTGGATACAATCATGTAACCATCACCCATATCAAGATATCAAACATTCTCACTAATTTTTTTCCCCTCACCTATTTCATCTATGTCCTGATCCCCTCCCCTAATGTAACCACTAATGTGTTCTCTGTGTCTGTGAGTCTGGTTTTGGTTTTGTACATTCATTTGTTTGTTCCTTAGATTCCACATATAAGTGAAATTATATGGTATTTGCCTTTCTCTGTCTGACTTATTTCATTTAGCATAATACCCTCTAGATCTATCCATGTTGTCACAAATGATGACATTTCATTCTTTTCATGGTTGAGTAATATTCCATTTTATATGCATACCATGCTTTTTTTAACCATTCATCTATTGATGGACATTTAGGTTGCTTCCTTATTTTGGTTAGTGTAAATAATACTGCAATAAACATAGGAGTGCAAATATATTTTTGAATTGGTGACCTTGTTCTGTTCAGGTAAATTCCCAGAAGTGGTATTCCTAGGTTATATGGTATTTCTATTTTTAGTTTCTCAGAAACCTCCATACTACTTCTTACAGTGGCTGAACCATTTGCATTCCCGTGAACAGTGCACAAGGGATTCCACTTTCTCCACATCCTCAAGAATATTTGTTGATACTAGCCACTCTGGTGGGAAATTGATATATCTCTGTAGTTTTGATATGCATTTCCCTGATGATTAGTGAATTGAGCATCTTTTCATGTGTTTTTGGCCATCTGTATGTCTTTACAAAGATGTCTATTCAGCTCATCTGCCCATTTCTAAATTGGATTGTTTGTTTCTTTTGGTGTTGAGTTGTATGCATTCTTGCAAGCATATTTTAGAAGCCATTAATTTTTATAGAAATATCATACTTTAGGTAAAATCAGTAACAAATCTGTGTTTGCTGAATGTAAACCTATGGTGTTCCTAAAGTTACATTTCTAATGATTTTTTTACTATAAGATAAGGCTGATTTAGTCATGCCCAAAGAGAGAAGAAATTAAAATTTATGAATAGAAAGCTATCTCAAAGGATCAAATTTCAGGTGAATCTCAGTTTGGGAATTGGTTTTTAAAAGTATCAGGGAATATTGTCCTTAAGTTTATTGATCTCAATCATAAAATGAAGGAAACATCTCTATAATCTTTTTTTTTTTTTTGCTAAGGAGGATAATCCATTAAGAAAATAACTTTTATCATTATGTCCAAAAATACCTGATAAAAGTAATTTATTTTTTTATTCATTTTTATTAAGGTATCATTGATATACAACCTTATGAAGGTTTCGCATGAGCAACATTGTGGTTACTGTATTCACCCATATTATCAAGTCACCCCCACACCCCAATCAGTCACTGTCCATCAGCATAGTAAGGTGTTATAGAGTCACTACTTGTCTTCTCCAGTCTATACAGCCTTCACTGTGACCCCGCTACATTATGTGTGTCAATCATAATGCCCCTTAATACCCTTCTCCCTTCCTTCCCATCCACCTTCCCCACTCCCTTCCCTTTGGTAACCGCTAGTCTCTTCTTGGAGTCTGTGAGTCTGCTGCTATTTTGTTCTTCAGTTTTGCTTCATTGTTATACTCCAGAAATGAGTGAAATCATTTGGTACTTGTCTTTCTCCACCTGGCTTATTTCACTGAGTATAATACTCTCTAGGTCCATCCATGTTGTTGCAAATGGTAGGATTTGTTTTCTTCTGGCTGAATAATATTCCATTGTGTATATGTACCACCTCTTCTTTACCCATTCATCTACTGATGGACACTTAGGTTGCTTCCATATCTTGGGTAATGTAAATAGTTCTTCAATAAACAGAGGGGTACATATGTCTTTTGAATCTGGGATCTTGTTTTCTTCGGGTAAATTCCTAGGAGTGGAATTCCTGGGTCAAATGTATTTCTATTTTTTGTTTTTTGAGGAACCTCCGTATTGCTTTACACAATGTTTGAACTAATTTACATTCCCTTCGACAGTGTGGGATGGTTCCCCTTTCTTTGCATCCTCATCAGCATTTGTTGTCCCTTGACTTTTGGATGTTGGCCATCCTAAATGGTATGAGGTGATATCTCATTGTGGTTTTAATTTGCATTTCCCAGATAATTAGCGATGTGGAGCATCTTTTCATATGTCTGTTGGCCATCTGAATTTCTTTGGAGAAGTGTCTTCATATCCTCTGCCCATTTTTTAATTGGATTATTCGCTTTTTGTTTGTTGAGGCATCTGAGTTCTTTATAAATTTTGGATGTTAACCCCTTACTGGATATGTCATTTACAAATATGTTCTCCTATACTATAGGATGCCGCTTTTTCTACTGATGGTGTCCTTTGCTGTACAGAAACTTTTCAGTTTGATGTAGTCCCATTTGTTCATGTTTCCTTTTGTTTCCTTTGCCCAAGTAGATGTGTTTAGGAAAAAGTTGTTCATATTTTTTGCCTATGTTTTCTTCTAAGAGTTTTATGGTTTCATGACTTATATTCTGGTCTTTGACCCATTTTGAGTTTCCTTTTGTGTATGGAGTTAGACAATAATTCAGTTTCATTCTCTGACATGTAGCTGTCCAGTTTTGCCAATCCCAGTTGTTGAAAAGGATGTCATTTTCCCCATTGTATTTCCATGGCTCCTTTATCATATATTAATTGGCCACATACTCTTGGGTTTCTACCTGGGCTCTCTATTTGGTTCCATTCATCTATGGTTCTGTTCTTGGGCCATTACCAAATTGTAGTGATTGTTGTGGCTTTGCAGTAGAGCTTGAAGTTGTGGAGTATAATCCCACAGCTTTATTCTTCCTTCTTAGGATTGCTTTGGCTATTCAGGGTCTTTCATGGTTCCATATGAATTTTAGAATTATTTGTTCTAGTTTTTTGAAGAATGCTATTGATACTTTGATAGGGATTGCATTGAATCTGTAGATTGCTTTAGGCAGGGTGGCCATTTTGACAATATTAATTCTTATCCATGAGGATGGGATATATTTCTATTTATTGGTGTCCTCTTTAATTTATCTCAGGATTGTCTTGCAGTTTTCAGGGTATAGGTCTTTGACCTTCTTGGTTAGGTTTGTTCCTTAGGTATTTCATTCTTCTTGATGCAATTGTAAATGGAATTGTTTTCCTGATTTCTCTTTCTTATATTTCATCATTAGTATATAGGAATTCAACAGATTTCTGTGTATTAATTTTGTATCCTGCAGCTTTGCTATATTCAGTTATTAGTTCTAGTAGTGTTGGAGTGGATTCTTTAGTTTTTTTATGTATAACATCATTTCATCTGCAAACATTGACAGTTTAATTTCTTCCTTAGCAATTGGATGCCTTTTTTTCTTTGTATTGTCTGATTGCTATGGCCAAGACCGCCAGTACTATGTTGAATAAAAGTGGGGAGAGTGGGCATCCTTGTCGTCTTCCCAATCTTAGAGGAAAAGCTTTCAGCTTTTCACTGTTTAATGTGATGTTGGCTGTGGGTTTGTCATAGATGGCCTTTATTATGTTGATATTCTTGCCCTCTATACCCATTTTGTTGAGAGTTTTTATCATGAATGGATGTTGAATTTTGTCAAATTCAGTTCATTTTTCTAAGACTTTTCAGATCATTTTGAGATGATCATGTGGTTTTTGTTCTTTTTGTTGATGTGGTGGATGATGGATTTTTGAATATTGTACCATCCTTGTATCCCTGGAATAAATCCAACTTGATCATGGTGGATGATCTTTTTGATGTATTTTTGTATTTGGCTTGCTAATATTTTGTTTAGTATTTTTTCATGTATGTTACAAGGGATATTGGTCTGTAATTTGCTTCTTTTTGTCATGTCTTTATCTGGTTTTGGTATTAGAATGAGGCTGCCCTCATAGAATGAGTTTGAAAGTATTCCTCCCTCTTCTACTTTTTAGATGGTTATTAGGTCTTCCCTAAATTTTTGATAAAATTTGGTGTTGAATTCATGTGGCCCAGGGGCTTTATTCTTTGATAGTATTTTTATTACTAATTCAATTTGATTGCTAGTAATTGGTTTATTCATATTTTCTGTTTCTGCCTGGGTCAGTCTTAGAAGGTTGTATTTTGCTAGAAAGTTGTCAATTTCTTCTAGGTTATCCAATTTGTTAGCTTATAATTGTTCATAGAACTCTCTAATAATTCTTTGTATTTCTGTGGTGTCTGTAGTGATTTTTCCTTTCTCATTTCTGATTCTGTTTATGTGCTTAGACTCTCTTTTTTTTTTCTTGATAAGTCTGGCTAGGGGTTTATCTATTTTTTTAAATTTTCTCTAAGAACCAGCTCCTGCTTTCATTGATTCTTTCTATTGCTTTATTCTTCTCTATTTCATTTATTTCTGCTCTGATCTTTATTATGTCCCTCCTTCTATTGACTTTGGGCCTCGTTTGTACTTATTTTTCTACTTTCATTAATCGTGAGTTTAAACTGTTCATTTGGGATTGTTCTTTCTTGAGGTAGGCCTGTATTGCAAAATATTTTCCTGTTACAGTGGTCTTCGCTGTAGATTTTGGGATGTTGAGTTGTATGTTTGTCTCCATATATTGCTTGATGTCTGTTTTTATTTCGTCATTGATCCATTGATTATTTAGGAGCATGTTCTTAAGCCTCCATTTGTTTGTGGGCTTTTTTGTTTTCTTTTCATGATTTATTTTAATTTCATACCTTTGTGTTCTGAGAAGCTGGTTGGCACAATTTTAGTCTTTTTGAATTTAGTGAGGCTGTTTTCGTGGCCCAGTATGTGATCTATTGTGGAAAATGTTCCATGTGCCCTTGAGAAGAATGTGTATCCTGCTGCTTTTGGGTGGAGTGTTCTGTATATGTCTGTTGGGTCCATCTGTTCTAATGGATTGTTCAGTGTCTCTGTCTCCTTAATTACTTTCTGCCTGGTTGATCTCATAATTTTTTGATTTTTAATGTGAAACTTTTCATAATTTCATCTCTTATCACTGCTTGATGATGAATTAAATAAGGTGATACATCAGCTTGGTATGTATGTGATTGTTGAGCTTCAGTCTTCAAGGTGCTTAAGGTAAAGGGCTATTATATGACAGTTTGTTTTGATAGGATGTGAAGTCATGTTTAATTTGGTTATTGTCAAATGAATGGCAAAGGTGTTATGAAGTATATGACTTCATATTTTGAATATTACCAAAAAATTTCACCTCAGTAATATACTATGTTAAACTAAGGATTATTTATCAAGGAATTTTTCACATATTTTCATCTTTTAAGTGAGGGGTTTTCATAGTTTAAAAAGATAGATAATTGGAATTATTAAACTAAATAACTTCTATTAAATCTAAATACAGAAGTTGAGGTTAATTAAATGTGTAATACCTCATCATAGCAAGATTTTAGCAAAGCCCAGAATTCAAGGATTTTTGTAACTTGTAGCACTTTCCAGGAAAATTACCATTTCTTAATTATGTAATCTGTGCTGAGAGAGCTGCACATCTTTGCTCATTACTCTGGTCAGTTTAGTTGTTTGATTATATATGTGTATATAAGTAAATATATATGACATGTGTTTATGTTTATGTCTGTGTATATATGTATATGAAATTATATGCATATATACTTGCTGAAGAACTCTGAGACCTGGTCACTAGAACTGAACAATATTCAAGATGTGAAATCCTGTGATGTATTCTATATATTCTGTAATTCCATAACATCTGCATAGCATAAAATGGATATTTAATCAGTTGGTACATTTTACTTGAAAAAGGAAGGATAGGTTATTTGTATTATTTTGTATTTCCCCTAGTTCTGTTTGAGGATATAAAGAGATATAGAATTCAAGATTCCTTATGAGCAACATGCTCAGAAAACATTATACCGTTTTATCCAGAAATATATAAAGTGGACTACTTTAAGCTGATTGAACCATGTTCTTATAAAAGGAAATGTCCTCTTAAAACTCCAAGATTAATTTTATTTATTTTTATTATAATTAAAAATAATCAATTCAAGAGTGGTAGATTTATTACATATTTTATGGTCCCAGGCACTACTTAGTAAGCATTCTATTTTATAGTGCCATTTAAAAATTCTTAAGTTAGATATGTACATAGTTGCTTTGCATTAAAGATGTTGGAATTTTAAATCTATACTTTTTGGTTAATAATTAATTATTTAAATGATAGTTAAGAAATATCTGACATATTTCCCTTAAAATAATAATGAACAAGATAACAAATACAAGTGTTTTATTTCATCTCTTTTGTGGGCTCTGTGATAAAGTAATTATGCAATCAGTAGTTAATCACTTGTAGCCAACAGTAAGGATATTGTAATACTGAAAAATAATTTATTTGTCTAAAATGGTTGGATAATAACCAACTGAGCTTAACACGAACATTGAGTTAATAGAGAAGAGACAGTGAAAATAAGTTATGTTCCTCTTGAAAAGCAAAGACAAAGTAAATTAATGTTCAAATATGTAAATTAGTGGGTATAATTCCTGGATGTACATTAAAGTGGAATAAACTTTGCTTAAAAAGTTTCACTTGGGTTTCCACAAGGATGCTTTCCTTTTTTCCCTTCTTCTCATATGAATTATTATTATTGCATAATAATTTAATCTCTCAGAAATATTTTACATGATAAAACACTATAGGCCTAAAGAAAGCAAAATTATGTAGATACAGTTAGATAAATACGTGATTTATAGTGATTATTATAGTGAAATAAAACATGATCCCATATACAAAAGTAATTGCCATATTTCTATCTACCAGGAAAAGAGAACTTCATTTAACTTCTGCATATCCCCTTTTCAAAACAGCTGGGAAATAAAAGAATAAGGCAGTCCTACCTCTAATCCTCTTTTACCCATCTACTTGATATTTTATACAAATTATTAGGCCCCTTAAAATACTGAGAGATATCCCACAGTGTTTTTGTTTGGGTCAAGTGTAATCATTTGTATCTTGAACCTCAAGATTAGATAAACAGACATAGATTTGTTTATTTTCCTCACTTCTCCCATTTCTTTATCCACTAAGTACTTTCCTACCTAATATATTTGACTTAGTATAAGTGCTTATAATTTTGGCAATAGGCATAGACTGATTTGTATTTTTATAGATAGCTTTCCTGTTTTCCATAAGTATCTGAGGTATTAATGGGCAAGGATAATAACTTAAGCTTCTTTATATTCTGGCATTATATATTAATTTAGGCACATTCTTAGAAGTAGGTAGGCAACGTTACAATTTCATTAAGAAAAATAATAATTTATAGTTTAACTAAATACACAAGAGTTTCAATTAGTTGATTGATTTAATACAAAAGCAACCACTTTGATAACTCCAAATAAATCTAGACCTTTGTCTTACATTCCCTTTCTCCTTTGTCTTAAGAAGATATTTATAGAGATTTTTGAAATGTTGGTTTTCTCCTCCAGATAGTTTCATGATAGGGAGAGGATGAGGAGTTTGTGTTGAGAATAAAAAGAGTAAAGTAATAAAGCTGGTGGTTTTATAATGATATAAAGAATTGAAAAATAGTGTGAACTTGAAAAATATTTTAAATAAATATGCAGTGGTGGACACTGACATAAGAAACATCTGGAGTGCTTGTTATAAATGAAAGTCCTGGATGCCAGACTGTCTTGCTGATTCAGTTTGGTCTGGAGATGTGTATAAGAATCCTACTTAGGTGATTATTAGTTTCACTGAAATTTGAGAACTCTGAGTCTTGCTTCAGACAATGCCCTGTGAGTCTTACTGACATAGGATTCTTCATAGGGGAAAAAAGTGAATCCTAAGAAACTACTGAAGAACACTGGGTTGCACCAGGTTATAACAGAAACCATCTGTACTTGCAAGAGCTTACATCACATTCCATCACTTAATTGCTGTGTTCCCTTGTTATTTCTTTATGTTATTTCTCCTTTTTTTCTCATCCATAAAGAACCATGTTCTAAGTTGGTTTCCTAATGACAAGACAACAGGTATATGAACATACATATGTGAAAGAGTAGGAACACCTTTGGAACATTTTCTCAAAAATAATAACCAAATGCATCTGAATGGAAAACACTCAGCAAACTGTGAAGTCTAGAAAAGGCAAAGTACTTCCTCTGATGTTGATTCTAACTATGCTTTCCAGCAGATCTTCTCAAAGGGGGCTATGGCATCTTTAAAAAACAGATGTATTTTAAGTTGTTAGCATCTGATAAGATTCAACCTCTTGTTTCCAGGGTGATAATAGTGACACTGCCTCTTATGATTGCCTAGTCAACAACTAGGAGAAAGAATATTTCAATTTTGTGTTGCCAAAAAATGTCAACAAATACCTTAGTGGGAAATAGAAATTGCCACTAGAAAAACAGGAGGTAACATTTGAGGGCTGGAGATTCAGGGGAGGAATTAAATAAGAACTTACTGATCTTGGAGATATATGAGGCACATTTTTCCCTTTTCCTTTTTCTCATAATTCCTTCTCAAGTTGTATTTTGTTATCTATCTATTCATTCATTCAAAGACTTTATTGAAGCCAACTCTCTGTCAGCCCCTATTGACTGTTGCTCCAGTGGATTCTGATGCCCAATCTGTGCTCATTTTTCTCTCTGAGTTAAGTTACTGAAGTCATTTTTGCGTGAAGTGCAGTCTGGTAGACCTTCAGTAATAATTTTTATCGTGTATTTATTTAATCTGTGTTTGAAGCAAGGATAATAGTGTAGATCAGTACTTAGAGGAAAGGGGTCCTTCCCAACCAGGTCTGTTACCTCCTATCACTGAGGTAAGACCCTTGGTCCCTGATTGGTGGGCAGTGTCCAGCCATAAAGTCCTGCTTTTTCAGTCCATATAGTAGCTTATTAAATCTCCACAGTTTTCTCCTATAGACACATAGATAAAAAATATTTTGGTAGGCTTGCGAGAGAGAACCCTGTATTCTAATGTCATGTTTTCATTTGAAAAGAGAAATATATTACAAAATTGTGTGATAGATACAAAGAGGACATTGTGCTATAATAACTATTACTTTTTTGTTGATATCCTATATAAATGACATTGCATTGAGAGATTAGATTCCCCCAATGCCCCTTGGGCATATTGGTAAGTAAAGAAGAAAGAGGATTCAACCTTCAGCAAAAGGACACTGAATAGTTTTGAGTTTCTAAAGCAATGAAATAGATGTGAAAATCTTGGTAAGTGAAAAATGGGTTTTCCAAATTCATTAAGCCTTTATTTTACATATCAAAAACAGGTTTGATGAGTGTAAACTGAGATTATAAACTAGAAGTAACAGAAAGCTGTATCTTCTATTCCCAAAATACTAAACAGAAGAAAGTTTAATGAGTGTGAATGAAGATAATTCTGCACCTAAAATTGTCAGCAATGGGCAGGTAAAGGCAAAAGCAGATAATTTCTGGATGAATTTCTGTCCGAACCTCCTGGTAAGGAAAGTAGACCCCATAGCCAAATTCTTCCATAGCAACCTGGTAGCATGTGATTAGCAAAGAGGGAGCTCATATCTTCATTTTTAAGTTGTTTGTCAGGAATATTTGCATATCAAGGAATGTCTCAATGTCCTATAACTGGGAAAGGAAAAAAATAACTCAGAAATAAGGCAATATCATAGCAGGTAACCTACCTAAAAATTGGCCATGGTGAAGATGAAGTGAACCTGTGGCCCTGAGTAGCCACAGAGGTATGGACAGTGGATTTAATGAGAGTGGAGTTACGATTGATTAGATACCTGGTGCCCTTAAGCATCGCAGTGAGACCTCATTGGCACGGAAGACCAGAGGCTCTTAGTAAGAGGATATGAATTTCCTCAAGGTCATTGCACAAGGCCTTCAGGGTGACTAGCATCCAGAGGGAAATATTATTGACACAGACATCAGAGCAGGCATAGGACAAGATAAGCACTTGTACCTGAAAACAGAAAGCCTTTCTTTTTCTCTAATATTAGGTTCTGAAAATTTGTCTTCTGAATAAAGTCAAACACCATCTAGAAGACTAGTATTGAATAAGAGGAAAGATCTGAAGGATAGCAGTTTATCGAGAAAGGTAAAGTATCATAGCTATTGGAACTGAATGACTGTGGGCTAATTTTCTTTCACATTTTTCAAGAAAGATGGAAATTCAAAAGATGAGCAGGTCACTTAAAGTCAAAGAGGCTACAGTTTCTCACACTGCTGCAGGTACATTTGGTACTCACTAACCAAGTGTCTGTACCAGACTGCAGCTTAGGTGTGGAGTTGATGTGGAGTTGATGTGGAAATAGGTTGATGTGGAGTTAAGCCACAGCACTCTGGGGAGTTTTTCCACATTTCATGCAGAATAACTGATCAAGAGTTACAGCCTTTTATGAAAACAGCTCTGCTCAAATGTCCTGGCAAACATGGTGCCCAGGAACTCCATTGCAAATTATTTGAATTCTCGTCTCAGCTAGGGTTGAATACAGCCTGATTTAATAAATAAATGTAGAGAAATGGGTTTATTTATTCAACATTGGAAATATGGTAGTAGAGCACATGATTGAAAAAAAATGTAAAGAAAAAGCACTGAACAGTATTCGATAGATGGATTTCTCCTTTCAGGAAGATGGAAAGATGAAGTAAACATACATTTCCCTATTACAACTCCTATGTACAACTAAAATCCCTGGAAATTGTATGTGAAACAGATAGAATAAGACCTTGAAAGCTCAAAAGAAGAAGGCTGGTAAGCTAGTCAGGGCCCCTTGTGACCTGAAGAACTTTGCAGTGAGTTCCCTTTTCATTTTTTTTAAGTGCCTCATATATCCCAGACATAGAACTGAAGAAGCAGGAAACTCAAAAATGTCAGTGGGCACAGATAAAACAGCCCTGACAAGAGCCTCCTTTCTCTACCCAAAAGACCAAACAAGGAGCCAAGAGGATCAAAAAGGATCAAGTTATGTACATATAATGTAGTACCTAGAACAACCACTAAAAAAGATATACAGATGTATATACTTGAAAAACTATAGATAAATCAAAATGGAATAATAAATTTGTGCAGATAACTCAAAGGAAGCAGGAAAATAAAAATAAAACAAAGATTAGAAAGAATAAACAAAACAAAGAATGAAATGGCTGACCTAAAATATCAATAACTGTGTTACATGGAAATGGTCTAAATACACCAATTAAAAGGTATTATCTGAGTAGATTAACAAAAGGACTCAACTAGATACTGTGCACAAGAAACTTAAGTATCAAAACATAGGCAGGTTGAAAGGGTGGAAAAATACTAATCTAATGAAAGCTGGATTGGCTATATTGTTAAAGTATATTTTAGAACAAAGAAATTAACCAGATATAGAGGAGCTTATGCAATGAGTGAAGGGTTGTTCCACCAGTAAGACATGTATATACTGTATTTATGTGCCAAACAACAGGGCTACAAAATTGACAAAGCTGAAAGCAGAAGTAGATAAATACACCATCATAGTTTAAGACTTCAATACCCCTTTCTCAGAAATAGCATAATGAGATATAAAATCAAGGGTAGACAAGAACTGAACATACCATCATCCAACAGGATCTACTCAATGTTTATTTTGTAGTACATTCCATCCAAAAGGAGATTACAGTCTTTTCAAGTTCTCATGGAGTATATATCAATATAAACTATATCTTGGGCCATGAAACAAACATTGGCAATTAAAAGAATTAAAACCATATGGAATGTGATCTCCAGTTACAGTGGAATCAAACTAGAGATCAATAAAAGAAAAATATCAGTAAAGTTTCCAAACTCTTGTAAACTAAACAATTCACTTCTAAATGATCAATGGGTCAGAAAGGAAGTCTAAAAGGAAAAGAAGATTTATAGTAAGTTGAAAGAAAATGAAGATAAAACATATCAAAATTGGTTCAACACAGGTAAAGTAGTTTTGAAAGGGAAATTTATAGCACTACATGTAAGTATTAGAATAGAGAAAGTGTCTCAATTCAGTAATTAATCTCCCACCAGAAGAACCTAGTAAAAATGGAGCAAACTAACCGAAAGTGAGTGGAAGAAGGAAAATATAAAAGGCAAGGGCAGAATATACAAAGAACTCTCAAAATATAAATTACAAAACAAACTGCCCAATTAGAAAATGGACAAAATACATGAATAGCAGTGACTAGGGAAATGCTACTGATATGTACACAGCACGGATGACTCTCCAAAGAGTGATGCTGTATGAAAAAACTCAGCCCAAAAAGGTTACATACTGCACAATTCTACTTACAAAATATCCTTGAAATGACGTAAGTATCAAACAGGTGAACCAGATAAGTGGTTGCAAGGTATTCAGACAAAAGTTGGGGTATGGGAGTAGACATGGCTACAAAAGGTCAACATGAAGAGTCCTCATGGCGATGAAAATGTTCTGTATTTTGGACTATCTAAGTCCTCTTTCAACTGTATAACCATTTTAATGAATGAAGGTGAAGGAACAAAACAGCAGACTCTCAGACTCCAAGAAGGGGACCAGTGGTTACCAAAGGGGAGGGGTTGTGGGGACTGGGTGGGGAGGGAGGGTGAAGGGGATTAAGGGGTATTATGATTAGTACACATGGTGTGTGGGGTAACGGGGAAGACAGTGTAGCACAGAGAAGACAAGTTTCTCTGTGGCATCTTACTACATTGATGGACAGTGACTTCAGTGGGGTATGGTGGGGACTTGATAATATGGGTGAATGTAGTAACTACAATGTTTTTTTTCATGTGAAACCTTCATAAGAGTGTATATCAATTATACCTTAATAAAAAAAAAAAGGAAAAAAGCGTTTGCAGTTCTATCAGAGGGAAAAAAAGTGAATAGTGTTCATTTTTGTCATGCAGTACATATAACTATATAGTAATTGAGATGGTGACATAACCATCTCATATTCCATTTGATTGTGAGTAAAATTGCAAAAGCTTTACATTCAGTACTACAGAACCCATGGTTTACTTGAAATAAAGACAATTCACAAGTATGTTGCAAGTGGCAAAAAATAAACTATTGTGAGATACTGAAAGACCTGTAGACACTGAATGAGAAGATCTGTGGGATCACAAATCTTCCCAACAAAAGACACAAGGCCAGGGAAAGAACATGCCATATAAGAAATGCTAAATGAAAATGATAATTGATTTTGTTTTGGGTACCTATGGTTTAAAATATGTACAGACATTTTTTTTTTCTGGCAAAAATTGCCCATTCTTTGATCCCAGACCTCTTAGTTCATCAGATTGTTGATCTTGTTACCATTAAAACTCCTGATCTTTATCTCCTACCACTGTCGCTCCTGATGGAAAGGTGTGTTGAGAGGCCATTTGAGTAGAGGAGATGATGAATTTCTCTCTGCATCACATATATGTACGAGAAAAACACTTGGCCTGAATAGTCACCTATAAACATTTGCAAAAAAAAAGTGGCAAAAATAAGCTGATTTAATATATAAGCTATTTATCATTAATTCACAGATAAGTAGGTGGCCAGATAGATAGGTTTATTGAATTAAACCTCTTTCAATACTGGACCACGAAAAAATTTGAAGAGAGAATCTGTACACAATTAATATCAGAAATAGATCAATATCAGCAACATGTGTCCTTCCTGCTAGGTTAGAGGACCCTGGGAGAATCTAAAGATAAGCTAGCCTGGCCTCAGAAGTTTCTGAAAGATGAGAAAGGAACTAAGCATTTAACCAAGAAAGTCTGATATGACATGACCTCATTGAAAATCAATCAACCATTGATGAAACAAACATGCCTAAACACATAACTTCCTGGAACAGGGCTCAGTGTGTTGGATACAAATGACGATAAGCTGAATTCCTTGGGACACAAAGTCCTGATGGGTTTTTGACCAGATGTCACTTCTGCATCTTTACGTACTGAAATGCCATTAAATCTAGTTGTAACTTGAATGATGAAGAAATTAATGATCTGGTAAAGAAGTTTGGAACAATATTTAAATTTTATAATTTTTTGGTAAAAATTGGAGTTTCTAATTAGACAATTGGTTGAATCAAATTTGTATCCTAGATGAGTAAGGGGAAGTGTCCAGATTCCATTCCAATTTCTAGATGCCAACTGGATATGTCATGTTCCTGGATAGTTCCATACGCAGTGCAACCTATGGAAAGGGTATTATCATGTCTACTTTTACAAAAAAAAGGAATTGGTGTTCAGTGAATTTGTTAGTTTTCCAAATAAAGTACAACAATCATAGAACTGTATATATGTAAGTAAGGCACCTGCATCTGCCTTTATTCTAGTGCTCAAGTCTAGGACTACTTTCAGGAAAGAACCAATTAGGGACTGATTAGTCAAGATTCATTCCAAAATTTCAGAATAAATGGAAAAAGACTTGGAGTAAATCCTTAGGATATAAAACAACAAAACAGTATTTCAGTAATTTAGGGGAGGGTACTTGATTAATTAACTTGGATATAAAGAGGAATATTTAAGGATAATTATAAACTCTATAACTTGGAAGACTGATGAGTGAGGTAAGGAATATAAAAGAAATGTGTTCAGCAATATATAAAATATAAAGATGAGTAAAAATACAGGGTGGGTGGCCTGTGGAACATTCAGCTGTGTCAAGTCCATGTTGCTGAATGCATGTAGTGATCACAGATCACTGGAGGTTAATCTCACTCAGACTCAAAACCTTAATTGCTAGGATATTTACTGTTCACTCTATTAGTCAATGGGGTTTTGGAATTGTCTTATCTTCAGCTGCCTGGTTCCTGTGGTTTGGGTGCTTTGAAGTGATCATAGCCCCCAGTTTAAACAATATCATTGTACTTCTACTTAGATGGTCTACCTGACAGATTAATCAGCCTAGCTTTTCATTGTGACTGTAACCCAAGTGGCTATATCCGCTAAAATCCCATCAGTTTGCTTCCCCTGGATGTTCCTGCCTTCCTAGTCTGGGCTTGAAATGTTAATGCAGTTTCAGAATTTTCTTTCAGCCTATCAGTCTCTCCTTGAAAGTTGGCTCACTTCCCTCCAGTATTTTACCTGCACTTGCTTGGAACTCTCCCTCTGGCACATGCCCACTAACTGACGGGATATTGTGTTGCTCAGGAGATCTGTATATTTATGAGGAAAAGTTCTAGAAGTCAATGAGCAATATGGATTTTTGTCTTTTGGAAGAGAGGCAGCACAATTCAGATCTGGTAGAAAAGGAGGTGGTACAAGTTGTGAGAACACTTTCGAACCAAGATAACAGACTTAGAGAAACTAACTCAAAATCCATAAAGTCAGAAGCTTCTCTGTAAAAAGCTAGACAATTTTTATGTTTAAATGACACAAAAATATCTTGAATATTGTAATGTTACATTCTCACTTATCTAAAAAATCAAATGATTTTTTCATAGTTGGATCACCCATCAGGTATAAGCCTTCACACCCCATGAGGGAGAAAGAAAAAAGATTTTTTTCATTAATGTTTGGCAATCATACTCCTGAAATTTTACTGTTGTCCATTAAGGTAATTTAAAAGAGGCCCATTAAAAATATTCAGTTGTTTGTTTGCCCAGAATGGTTAAAATAAATACATAATGTAGGAAACAATATTAATTTTATCATCATTATCTTATACTTCTAATAGTAAAATTTTCAATTCTATTATTTTATAGTGTGGTATATTCCATGGATATGTCATGGTCCTGAATATTTCCTCTATTGGTCCCAAAACAGGGAAAAACTAAGTTATTATCAATGTCTTCGATGGATTAGAACAATGAATCCTCACTTTAAAAAGGGATTACATAATTAGGATAAGCTATCATATTTCCCTGCCAATATCATAAAATAATACAGATTCAGGGAGAAATTTATCAAATGAGAAAATTATTCCTGAGAAAGTTAACTATAGTATAGATAGGTAAATTTTTATTACTGTTACATAAACAGAGGTGAGGGTCTGGAGTTTTCACATGTGCTGTTAAGAAAAGCACGGTGTCCTGGAGAATAAGATGAGCCTTGGAATTCAGTAAATCTGCATTCTAATTCTCACTTTTCCACTTTCTACTTGTGTGACCTTATGCAAACAACTTAATCTCCTTTAATCTGATCATAATCTGTAAAATTGGGATAATAATATCTATTTGCTCAAATCAATATGAGAGTTAAAAATATTGATACATGTGAAAATGGAAGATGGATAAAGGAAGGAAGAACAAAATAGTTTCCTGCTGTGGCTCAATTCAACTCTGACCTGTTTGTCAACCACAATTAAACCATTGCTTTGTCCTTCAATGACGGGTTCTGTAGACAGGTCAGAATTATTCCTTCAGTATTCCCATGTGCTGAATAGACTCAGATACACAATGTTTGTATCTAGGGTAAGTAGTCTATGGCATTTCCCACCCCCTCCTCATTCCTCCACTGAAGTTGAGGAACAGTTGTAGGAAAGGACATGTTTTTGAGATGCTTTATGAGCAAAAATGTTAGTAAGAATTTAAGTGATTCAGGTTTTAGCCTGAATAAGGTTTTTACATCCTCTCAATGAGTTTCTTCCTTGGAAAACTTGCAAAATATGGACTAGGTCGACAGTTCCAGATATCCAGATTGGGATATTTTAGGAAATATCTCAACCTGAAAATGTCCAAAGTGTACAGCTTTGCTTGGATACTTTAATAAAATTACATTTCTTCACATTGAATCCTTTAGTTTGACATGCATGAGCTGCTCTCACTGTATAGTGTACGTTGCACAGCATAATAGATTTGTCCTTGGGCTAATTAGGAAAAGGTCAAAGTTGGTACTCATCCTACCTCTAAACTGGATGAAATGAATCCTTCACTTGACCTGCACAGTAGATGTCAATTTAGCCAGCATATTAGAGCCACATAAGGAGTTTTACAAAAAATACCTATTCCTGGCTGACATACCACACAAGCCAATTAAATCAGAATTCATGTGGGTGGAGCCCAAGCATGGTATAATATAACCTTGTGTATTAGATTATATGTTATAACCTAATAATATTTTAGGTTACTTAATATATAGTCAAGTTTGAGAACCCTTGGTATGTAGTCTTAGTTCATTTAAGTTGTACTCAGGCTAATTTAGGGCTAGTATAGTGCTCAATTTAGGCCTCTGTGCACATTTCCGTTGTGCCTATCAAAAGAGTGTAAGACACAGTCACTTGTGGGTGGGATTTGAGCACCCAGGTTCCTGAGACCCTACCGCTCTGCGTATCTTGCATGAAACATCTTTTAGTTAGTGCTCAAACAACAACATAGAATCTTTAGAATATACATATGTATGTTTGTATAACTTCAACCTCTTAGCAAACCTTTTCTTTTTCATAATGGGATCACCATGGAGTATAAACCTTCATGTGTAGGGGAGTGAAAAAAAGAAAAAGAAAAAACAGGGAGCAATTTATATAACCTGTATATGTACATAGATAGTATATCTTTATCTTTATTTTTATGTATTATATAAAATTTTAATATGTAAACTCATGTATTTATAATATATAAGATATTTATATTTGCAGCAAATTTTGGGGGCTGGCTATACAATCACAAGACTATCCCCACATAACTACTGCTGTAATCCAGAGTCCACAGGCAGGTTGGAAGGGGAGATAACATGCAGCCTGGATCCCCATGAGCATGAACAGGAACCCTGACAAAGATGAACTAAGCCCTGTGTTAATTCCTATTGCCTCAGACTTAGCAGGGTAACCTGAAGAACCTGGGAATCTCTGTCATGGAGCTGAAAGTACATACACACCTGGCCTGAGAGTCATGGAAAATGAAAAAAAACATACAGGGGAAAGTACAGCAATTGTAGGTCCAGCTGCTGCTTCACACAAATGTGGTGAGTCAGTAGATGAGCAACGAGGTAGGTGTGGGAGGCCCAGATGCAGGATAGTGCTATAGTTTTCTCTCCTCTGCATTCTGGAATCTCTGCATCTCATGTAGGGCATGAGTCCCTTTTTAAAAGTCTTCCACTTAATTAAGTCAGGAACACCCAGGACAATGTCGCTCTTGATTAACTCACCATCAACTAATAGGGAATTTTCATTACATTTACAGAAGACCTCTACAGCACTACCTATACTAGCACTACATTAAATAGCTAGAAGGCCTGTGTAGACCCCTGCGGGGCTGCTGCTTCCTCCTGCCCACCAAACTCACGGGAAAGTCTCCTTGGTCATCCACCCTAACAAAAATACTAGCAGGGCAACTTCGGGGAATATATTTCAGCCTAGCCAAGTAGACATATCACAAAGCCTCAAAGCCATCTATGAATCAATAGAATCTTCTAAAGCTTTTGAGTGTGAATGAAATCTCTGGTTTAGATCCATACCTATTCAATAAATGTCTGTATACCAGAATACTTCTACTGCACAGCTCACATATGGAAGCATGGCTTCAAATTTAGTGAGTGCTCTCCTTCTAAAGATGCTAGTTGTATTTAGCATCTTGAAGCCTTATGTCTCCTTTAGCCCTTGCTTTCCCATTCCTGCTCTTTGGGTCTCCCAAGTTTTATCCAGCTGATTAATAGAAGTATTGGGAATCAAAATGGCCTCTTGAGTCTTAGTTTAGTTCTCCGTTCTTTATGCTCTGTCACTAGAATAAGGAAATCAAAATGCTATTGATTTGTTAGAACATTTATGCAGCATCCCAGAACTCCTGTGACATGCTTAACTCCGCTGATAGGAGAGACCTGGCTTTTCTGAATTATGGTCAATTTGCTTGTGGGGTTAAATCGATTGTGCAATGATCTGTTCAATTGCTCACTCACTGACCTGCACAAATCAATCTAGTTATATATATATATATATATATATATATATATATATATATATATATATATATGCCTCCCACTCTCACTAATTGCTATAAAAGAATACAGTATCCATTTAAATAGTCATAAAGGGGAGGATTCAGTGGAAAAGACAGAACTTCAAAAACTAATTGGAAGCAACTCACTCATTTTTTCTTACATGGTAGCTTGAATGCAATTACGACTGGCTAGTGGATGTGGTATAAAGATTGGGCTGCTTATATATCCTCCGGATTGACTGATCCTAACCAAATTTATGAAATGATATTTTCTTTTCCATTAGGGCCCCAATTTTTCATTCATTTTCAAACAGCAAAGAAGACAGCTGCAAAACAGTGTTCCCTAAAATAAAAAACACATCAGAACTTCTAGATCAAGCCCAGCTTAAATTTTCTTTCCTCTGATAGTTAGATTTTCCAACATATTTTGTGTACTTTTACTTCACTTCATCTATTTGCTATTAAATTTTAAAATATACTGATTGAAAGCATTCCTGTACATCTAACTGTAGTCAATAAAAAAAAAGAAGAGATAAAGGAGAAAAAAAAGTTTCTAAAGAAAATGACATTAAGTTCATCTGCAATATATTTTCCATGTTTCACTTAATAATAATAAAAATCAGTGTATGTGGACCACCTTGCCCAGAAGTATCTGCAAGAAAACTAAAGTTGAGCAAAACATGTTAAAAACTTACAAAAAAGTACTTATTAAGCCATTGGACTTAGATGAAATAGGCAGATTGGACCTAGAAGAGGAAATGTATGATATTTTATCTATGTAGCTATCTTCAAGGATCACAGAAGTTCCAGGTGGCATGTATAGAACACCAACCACATGGCCTTCATACTCTCTGACATTGTAGAATTAAGAAAATGGCTGGCAGAGGCTTCTTGAGGGCCTGTTTTATTGGATTTATTCTCTTATTTATTTATTCATTTATTTATTTAACTACTTAACCAACAAATAGTTTTGCAGAGCACCATCTATGTCAAGAGCCCTGCTAAGCTATGGGAACTAAGGAGAAGATGGGTGTGCTTAGTCAACGTTGAATGAGTGCCATGGGCCACTGTTGGCACTATGGAGAGACAGAGAAAGAAAAGAAGTGTCCTTCTTTTCCAGCACATAGTCCAGACAGACTTGTATTGACCAGTTTGTGTTGCATGAATTCATAACAAACACACACTTGTTTAGGGATCACTGTATGTTAGACTCTATGTCTGAGCCTTTAAAGTACCTGAAGAGGCCCCGTGGTGTTCTCTGATGTGTCCTTCACCTTGTTTATTTCACAAAAATATACTAGAAATATTTAAGTATGTTCAAGTCTCTTCGTCCTACAACACGTTTAAGTAAGTAGAAGATGAAACAACCAGAGAAACACACCATGGGCTTGTCGTCTTTATTTTGTGGGGAGTGCAATTAGGGATGGTAATGTTTTCTTTCCTCCCTTTGAAGCCAAACTTTTCAAAAACCTTTTTTCTACACTTAGTCTTCATTTCTTCACCTCCTACCTTCTATTCCTTATTCCTTCTATGATAATTCCCCTTTGGTCCCTGTCATGATGAACACTGGTACTCTTACTAAGGTTACCAGTTAACTCAGTGCTGACTTCTCTTGACTATTTCTCAAAAGTACCTCAAATACTTTTTGATACACAGAGTCCTATTTTCTGTTTCTTAAAATTTCCTCCCTTTATTTTCATGGCATTCTCTCTCTCCTGCTCTCCAGACTGTTTCTCAGTCTATGTCTCAGTATTCTCTACCATGACACTGAATAATGGAATTTCTAAGCCTTATCTCGGGGATTCCTTTTTTTCCTTCCACCCTCCTCTTTCTCCCTCGTCCATTTTAGCTGCGACTCTGGTGCAGATACTTAATGCTGATGACTTCTAACCTATTATTCCCTGCACAAGCCTATTTCTGACCTAAAGTCATACATAACCTGACAAAATGTTTCAGACATTCCAAGAATACTTCAAAAAGAAGAGTCCCCAAACTGAATTCAGGCTTTCCTCCAAGCTTTCCTCCTCTCGTCCATCTTTGTAATTGGCACCAACAGTCATGCAATTGCCCAAACTGCAAATCTGAATTATCCTTGAATCTTCTTTTTCCTGCCCTGCTTATACATAACTTGTAACAAAGGCCTATTGATTTTGTCTTTTAAAACTATTTTGAATGTGTCCGCTTCTCTCCTCCTGTGGGACCACTTTTATATATGGTAGTAAGTATATTACTGGTCTCATCATCCAGTTACATCTTGTTAAAATTTATCATCCATTTTGTAGCCAGAAGGGGTATGTGCATATGGAAATTTTAGTGTCATTCTCCCTGCTTAAAATACTTAGTTTCCCAAATTCCAAAGTAGGGCCTACAACTTTTCTCTGTGAATCTTTATGATCTTGGAGAATTTGTCAAGGATTTGTAAGCTCTTTTGTTTATCATCTCTCTGTGTGCTTCATGCATTCAATAATTATTGAATTATGACATATGAAAGGAATGCTATGCCCAAAAACATCTCTGAAAAAGACAGCATGTAAAAACCCTCATGCAAACGTGTTCTCAGGTGGGGGAATGGTGGTAGTGGCAGTGGAAACATCACTGTGTAATCAGGATAGAGGACAGTGCCATGGGAATGAAATCACTTTACTTGTTCTTCTGAACTATCAGCTCTCAAGTATCAGTGTGATTCTTTAGAACTGAAAAAAATTCACAGGGTCAACTGTGAAATCACAGACCCTTAGGTGTAGACAAAGGGGGTGTTAAGTGCTCTGGATAGATCCTCCATTCTTCTGGGGTCAGTTTGAATTTTCTAAAATAGGATACACTTCCCAATGAGACAGAGGTTGCATCAAGCCCATGTTTCCACACCGCTCTTATAGTTCCTAGAAGGAGAATGCAGATAAGACAACCAATTTTAGAGTGATATGGAGCTCAACAACCAGATTCTAAAATAAATAGATATGCCCGACAGAGAGAACATTTAGTATGTTTCTCTTTCATACTAAATTTTGTCCCATCATGCCCAATACTTTTCTAATCTTTGAGTCATGTCAGAGCTCTTCCTTGGCAGAGATGAGGTGGTGTGCAGGTGGATAAAAAAAATAAATGTATATATATTATATATTTGGATTGAGAGAGAGACAATTTTAGGATTATCATCATTAATATGGAAGTAAGCCCACACATGAAAAAATATGAGGAATAGGAAACATATAATTGACAGAGATGAAAAGGTTTTCTTAGAAATAAAAATTGACATGTACTTACAGACCATATCATAATTATTCTGAATGGCACATAAGGAAATATGGATTTTACTCAAAGACAATTAAGAGGTTTATAGATTTTTTAAAAGAATGTAATAAGATAAAATCTAGGAAAACTGTTTAAAACTCAGAAAATTAATATTTTTTATTAGAGAGCCAATTGGGTACTTTATATTAAAAAGTATTTGGTTCCATTAGAAAAGCCCAGAAGTAAAGTTTGAGGTTAGAAAATGATTTTGTAAGTAGACGAATTAGAAGTAATAAAGCATTCTGTCAGGCTACCCTTGTTATAATTTCTCAATTTTACCACTGGCTACACCAACCTTCCTTCCTCAGAGAGATCTTGAAAAGGCCTTCTCAGTTTCTCCACTCTGACCTCACTTTCCATCTCACTGTCTGGACATAACCTGGTCATCTCCAAATTTTAATCTTAATTTTTAGTGTCATCCTATGACTGGCTTTTGTATTTGTTCTTTTCACCTCTACATCAGTTTTATTATACCTTCTTCTTATATATATCTCCCCATAGCAACTGCTACAGTGCCTGGCCCAGAAAAGTCACTTTACCTCATAGTAAATGAATTGAACAAATTATCTTAGTTCCAAACTATTTATTTCGCTAGGCATTAGGACATTGTATGATATACAAAATAATAATAGAAGGACCTTCCAGGAGTTTCAACTGTGTCTTAATGAATAAATGAAAAGGAACAATGAAGTTCATCTCATTGTGTAAGTCTCTTCCTGATGATAAATTAGATGTTGAAAAATGCTTCTGAAACTTTTTATTTCCTAATTAGTACCATAAGGAAATTATACATGTACTCAGTGGGCCTGAGTTGATATTTGTTTCTTTAAACACTTTAAAATATCACAGGAAAGTTTAATTGTAACCTATATTATTTTTTAAGTGACCTTTTTCTTTTAGCCTTGTAGTCTGTATTCTACTTTGTGTCTCAGTTTTCATAGTAATTAATGCATTCACATATATATATATATATATACACACACACATATAAAATCATTTCTTATACCATTTGATAAGGCCAAAAGGAGCGTTAAATCACAGTACCTGACCTGCCATCAAATAATAAATTCCTTCTGTTTCTTAATATCTTCATTGATTAGCAGCTGTAATAAAAAGTCATACTCTATTTTTGACATTTATCTGCTGGTACCTTTTAAGGCCCACCCTTCCCACTTCCTTTTCTGTCTCATATCTGGGCAAGCTAAAAAGAAAGCCCGGGTGGTCTGGGAAGTTCACACCATGCAAGACTGTTTTCTCACAAGAACCTCGGCCTGGGCACACTGCTCTAATTACTGTGAAAGCCTCAAGCCTCTCATCTCCTGCCCCTTTTCTGTAGAGCTATTTGTGAACCAGTTTGGGAAGCTGGCCTTGCTCTCCTTTGCAAGGCCTTTCCTGATTTTCAGACCTTCCTTCCAGAATAATTTTTTTTTTAAATAAATCAGTGAGATTTACAGTCAGGTTCTGTTACCTTTCTTAAAAAAAATAGTCAAAGAAAATGAAAAATGATTTCACAGGATTATATCACTTATATTCCCTCCATAATGTAGGATGTTATTGTACTATCTTCTGTTACACTTTATGCTGAGCATTCAGCTTTCATTGTAAGTATTGTTCTATTTAGATTATCCTTTATCTGAGGCTATTTTTATAATTAATTTGGTGTCTTTGGTCTTCTATGGTTACATTAAGTTTTGCCAGTGAGTATGTGTGTCATTAGGGGTGTCCGTGTGTGTTAATTTGGCTTAGATGCATTAAACTTACTGAGTTGGAAATTTTGGCATTTCATCCATACAGACATTTCTCAGTCATTATTTCTCCAAATGCTTCTACCCAATTTGTTCTCTTGTCTCTTTTTGGGAATTGAAGTTACATACATACTGAATCTTACTCCATACTCCATATTTTATCTGTATCTTCATTTTTTTAAATCTATGTCTCTTTGCCTCATCTGTGTAATTTCTTTATACAATGTCCAGGTCAGTAATCTCCTCAACTGTGACAATTTTGAAGTATAAACTCACTATCTTATTTTTATGTAAGTTATTTTATTTCTCAATCCTAAAATTTCCTAGTTTCTTTTCAAATCTGTCAAAAATAGATTTGTTTCTTACACATTTATCATACTTTCATTTTCTCTTTTACTTCCTTAACTATATAAAACCCATTTGTGTTAAATATACTCTAAACCTTTATTTATTTTTTGTTTTGTTTTGTTTTTATGGGGAGGGTCTGTTTCTATTTTGTTGCTGTTTCATTGATTACTTCTGTTTATGGCAGCAGATTTGCTTGGGTATTTAATTGTTTTTGAATGTGGGCACCTATTCCCCAAATTTTTCAGTTTTGAGAATGATCTGAAATTATGGTTAAGGTTACCTTAATCTAAAGAAGACTTGCCTTTGTGTCTGTCAAGTGCCTGTGGACTCTATCAGCTTTGAGCTCTCTAAAAGCTTGGTATTTTTGTGGGGGAGAGTGACACAAAGAAATGTGAATTTGAACTTGTAAACTTGTGTGAGTGGAGACGTAAGTTCTCCGGGGATGTATTTTATTCTAACTCAAAACCAAGGCTTAATCAGGCATGCTCCCCGTTGCCATAAAATTAGATTTTCTTTCAGCTTTACCTATTGAGAGAATTGCTACTTGAATTATTTGATTTGATGTGGGGTCTTTAAATCTGAACTCCCATCCTTTAAAGCCTCTCTCTCTCTCTCTCTCTCTCTTTATCTCCCATCAACTCACTGTTGTAGAACTCATTCAAGTTTTTGCTCTAGGCCACCAGAAACTGATAAATAAGCCCAGGGTAGAAGCCAACTTGACTTTCCTGCTTCTGGTCAGAACTCTAATTTTGTTGTGGTTTCTGGTCTCTCATGGATCCCTCTATTTGCCATTAGCTAAGATGGGCATAAGATTTTTAAAAAATAGTAATTTATACTGAGATTTTATGTGTTACTTTATTTGAAATGATTTCTTTAAACAGCTAATGTTCTGTGTCCAGAAATAGGACCAGCTTTGCCACTGCTTAGGAACTATTAGGAACTGCGTAGGAGCCTCTGTCATTGTTGGCACAAAGTATTTTAGGGATATGAATTAATATTTGCTTTATAACTTGTGCATTTAATATTTATTTTTATACATAATTTATATTATATATGCTTATATATATGTATTTTCAACATCCTGTCAAACTTATTTCACATACTTTATTTTGTAGGTGCAATCTACCAATCTAAATATGTATATATAGTCATACATATTTATAAATTATGTGTAAATATAATTAAATATAAATACATTTTTCCTAGGTATTATTGCATAGTAAGAATTTAGAATTAACTTAAAATCTATGTAATGAAAACAATTTTTAATGGCAGAAGGTTTTAGAAACCAAAGTCCATATAAGCATACCTGAAGGCCAGGCTAAGAAAGGAAGAAAAGAGTTAACACAGAAGTCCTGACTGCTCTTATTTGAAAGGCCGGCTTATAACATTGCCCCTCAGATGTCATCTGGGAACTTAGATTCTAGGAGGGTTCCCACCATACTCAGAACTGAGAAGAGTGGCTCACTATATCTAAACTATCAGTATAAACAGTATATTTATGCTGAACACTTGATTTCCTCTGGGCATCTGGAATTTTTTGTATGTGCCAGACAAAAGCTGCCTATGTGACCAAATCCCAGCAAGAACCCTGGATCCTGAGTATTTAATGAGCTTCCCTAGTTGGCAGCATTTCACAAATGCTGTTACAACTCATTGCTGGGGAAATTAAGTGCATCCTGTGGACTCCACTGGGAGATAACCCTTGGAAACTTGCACCTGATTTCACCAGGACTTCATCTCATGTGCTTTCCCTTCAGTAGTTTTGCTTTATATCCACTTGCCACAGTCAATCATAGCTGTAAGGCTATGTGCTGAATCCCCTTTTTATGCATCATCAAATCTAGGAGTGGTGTTGGGAACCCTCACCTCAACTGCATACCCTTTCTTCCTCCTCCTTAATATCTGTCCTCATTTTATCCCCATATAAAAATCTGCCTTATGACTCCTTTCCATTCCTTCTCCACATGTTCTTTTCAGTCCCTTGTTCTTTCTTCTCTCCAGATAAGACAGCATCTGTTAGCTGCACACTTTCCTGAAACTTAATTCATTTACATATTTAATCATGCATTCAATTTTGAAAACTTATTCATTCACTAAGAACTTAGCAGGTATTTCCTATATGCCAGGTTCCATGAAACAAGCTCAGTAGACAGAATCCTGTTTGACCATCTGAGCCTCACATTCAAATGGGAAAAACAAATTAGCAAAGCGGTTATTTTGTTTTGGCTATATATTGTATTACAACGAACCACCCCAATTTAAAACAACAATTTGATTTTACTCACATTTTTGTTAGGTCAGAAATTTAGAAGGAGCTCAGCTGGGCAATTTGTCTCTGATCCATGTGGCAAAAGTTGCCATGTCAGGGCTGGAAGATCCAGTGTCTTCTTCATTCACATGTCTAGTGTCACATTTCCATTGGCCATTCTCTTTCCACATGGTATCTCACTCTTCATGGCCTCATCATATAATAGGCTAATTGGGTAATAAGCTAATTACCACCTGATGGACCAAAGACAATCACAATTCTCACAAAGAAGTTGGCTTTGAAGTTGCCAGGCCTCTTAAGGGATACTCTCATATCTGAAAGAATGTCAATTCCATTATATTCTATAGGGCAAGGCCATTAAAAGTCCTACCCAGATTCAAGGGGTGGAGACAAAGACCACATATTCATAGGGATGTGGCAAGATATAAGGCAAAAGAGCACATGGAATAGGAGACAGTGTGTCAGATATTTAGAAATATGAAATTTACCACATATTGTGGAATAATGTGCTGGAATTATGCAGGTTTAAAAATCATTTGTCAGAGAACCAAACTGTCACCTACTCTAGATCAATGAAGTTTGTGAAGTTTTCCTAGAAGAAGAGATAATTAAATTTGAAGGAAGAAAGTGCTTATTCGTATGATAAGGATAGCAGAGGTAAATATGTCCCAGGCTGAGCGAGCACTAAGGGAAGGCCCAGTACATTTTATTTTCTAGAAATTCAACAATTTCCAGGATCATCTTCATTGGAAAGTAGGTGTCAATGGTGTGGTGAGAGGAAAGGCCGAGAGAGTAACTGTGTATGTGATGGGCTTTCTACACCTTCCTGGCATAGGGGTTTGTCTTGTCAATGGGTTTCAGTCCCAAACAAGTTCACTATGGATTCAGTGAGACTGAGGAATGACAGTGGAACGTTCTTGGGGTGAAAGGGTTTATACCCAACTTTATTCCCACAGCGGCATGTGAATCACTAGAATCCCATTCACTCAGTGCGAGTCTGCATGCAGCAAGCCGGTCTCTGCCCCTGGGCCTCCCTGCACCCCCAGCCATCTCAGTCTCTGTCCTCAGCACTGCCACCACTCCAGTCTCTGCTCTCCTGCAGCCGTGCCACCATGTTGCCCAGAGCACTGGATGGAGCTCTTTATATAGATACGTGTTGCCCACCCAAGTGAAGTGAGCGAGGCTGCCAGGGCCAGGTGAGAATCCTGGCCATAGGAACCTCAACTTCATTTACAGGGTCCACAACCTTGTTCTATAAAGGGCCATAGAGTCAATATTTTAGGCTCTGTAGACCAAGAGGCAAAATCACGGATGTTATGTAGATGATTATACAATCATTTATATGTAGTAATGTTGAAAGTGTAAAAATCATTCTTAGCTTTTGGACTTCACATAAACAAGTGATAGATGGGCTATGGCCCATGAGTCAAAATTTGCTAATTCATGATGTAGAAGTTTGAACTTTAGTTTATAAGCAACCATAAAAAAGTTTTATTTAGGAAAATCACATAGCCTGATGAATTTTGGTAAGATCACTCTGATATCACTGTGGGAAATGAAGCAAAGCAGTGAGAGTGAAACTAGTTAGGAAATTCTAGAAGCAATCAGGTGGATAGAGTCATCATTGGGATTATGGAAGTACAATGAAAAGGATCTGTTGTTGCCTTAAAAAGGCCATAAATTATAGTGTAGGAAAAGAGGGGTTAGTCAAAGACAACTCTCCAATCTCTTACTATGGAATTGGGCATTACTTAGGAATTTGGTAATGCCACTTAAAAAGAAACACAAGATAGGATACATGTAGAAATAATAAATTATATTTTAATTAAAATTAGTTTAACTTACCCATGAATAATCTAGATATGGAGATTTTATGTAGTTGTTTGGGTGTGTGTGTTTATTTCAGCAGAAAGCCTTATTTGTTGAGAAAGATGTGGGAATCATTGACATATTAATAATTGAAACCACAGTCATGACTGAGTTACCAAGTGTGAATATGCAAACTACAACGTAAGGAGTTCACATCCTTCCTGACACTGACATTGTTAAACATGCATGTTTGTATTTCAGAATCACTTAACGCTGAATGTCTCCTTGTAGCCTACTTGAAGTTCCCCCTGGTAGCAGCTTTATTTTTGAGTATCATTTATTCTTAAACTTCAGTTCATTACACTTAGACAAGTGTGTTTTGTAGTGATTGATTTAAACTCTTCCATTTAACATTATGCACTTAAAATCTGGTTTGTTGTCTTTTATTTTAGATTAGGATTGATAAGGGACTTCATTTTATTTCACATATCTTTAGTCTTTGACTTTTTGAAAAGACATTTTAGCTAAATGGCTTAAATCATGATTAGTTTCAGATTGCAAATAATTATCCCCACTTTATTCCTAAAAAATTATCATGTGCTCTGTGTGACTGAAATTAGCAGAAGTCTCAGTGTTTACAATGGCTCTTTCTTAAAAAGGAAAGACAAATACGAGTGTGAAAAATGTATCCCTTGATTGGTCTAAAACATATCCTAATTCCTCGTTATATCAAATCTCATAAGCCCAGTAACCTCATATGAATTGCAGGGAGGTCCTATCAAATTAAACTTGTATGTATTCACTCTTTCAACAAATATTGATCAAAAAACTTCTGTATCAGCCTTGACACATTTTCATAAATAATTTGACAGGGTCAACCTTAAATTATGTATTAAGTTTTTTGTTTGTTTTTAACTGCATGTTGTAACATAATGCTCATATCATCCTTGAAAAAAACATAAGTAGGTACAAATCTATGGTACAAAAGCTCTAAATAACTCACCAAAGCCTATGGGCCCTATAAATATTCCCTTTAGTCCTTACATTTGTTTGTTGTACAAGTTGAAAACCAAAGCTAAGTGATTCCTGCCTTTGGCACTGAAATGTTCTCTGAGTTTAAAGATGAAGATCAGAGTTTACTCACATGGAAAAAAAATGAGGCAATATTAAGTATAAGAAATAAATTCTTACCTGTTTTCAAAACTAAGAATTATCCATTATGAAGTGATTTTTTTCCCCCATTTTGCAACACTGGTACAATTAACTTCATGAATAGTTCTTGGGTGGCAGACTGTGTAATATTAGAAGAGTTATTTGGTGTAATGAAAAATAGAAAATGTCTTTCTCAGTGAAACTAAATGGGTATCTTTAAGGGGTTAAACTAATTAAACAATTGTTTTAGAACTTCTGAGGAAGTCGGTAGATAGAAGACATATAGGACTAGACTAGTATAAGAGATCTATCTTATAATGATTAACATATTGGTCTGTTAAATTTCTGTAGTCAGAAATATTTGATATAAGTCTTTCAAGAATCACTTAATGTAAGGCATAATGTTTGAATTTCATGTATCTGTAAATCTTTGTTGGCAATCCATTACATTAGTAGGCATCACCACTGTCAAAGTTTGTCACTTTTTCCTTGGAATATTTCTGATTATTATCTCTTGCTCCCTTCCATTTATTTGGTACAGTGTAACGTTTTCTTATTAGCAAAATGGTCTTCTGAAATGAGGTGATTAAAAGCATATCTACCCTCTCTTCTCTGAAGGTGATATGTACAGTAGTAACTGAAGGAACTGGAGACACTAGAAGCCACTACATGGAAGGACATTTGTTCCTGAATGACACATAGCAAATTGTGGTTTTATTACAGAATAAACCTTTATTGACTGAGCCATTGATATTTTGGGGAATGCATATTTCAGTAGTTTCCATTATTTACCTAAACTAATGCAGCTTTTATTTGCCACTATTAAAATAGAAATGAGAACCACAATTTCTCATTTGGAGATGTGTATCAGATTTACCTGGAAAACTTCTGTAAAAAATGAGTATCTGGGCCAGTCAACTTAGGTTGAGGGGTAAAAGTATAGGAGGCATGTGCATATCTTTAAAAAATTACATATAATTCTGATGTTCACTTCTGGTTAAGAATCACTCTACAAGCCTCTTTTCTTAAAAGGGGTATATTATCCTGCACAAAGACCAGCTTAAAGCAGTCAATTCAAATTCATTATATGTATATCTATGTCTATCATTATAAAAGAGATTTGGTATTCTTATAATTTAAAATAATTATGACTGTTTCTAGCCAAAAATTTTAATTAACATATTCCATAAGTATAAAATCCATAGTACTTATGAAAAGTAACCTTTGAATAAATAGTTTAGAAAAAAGAAAATCTAAGTATAGTCACCTGGATGACCACTTTGCTGAAAATTACTGTTTTTCAAGGTGTGATTTAGACTTATATATCCTGCATTTACTATCACTTCAAGAATTTCTACCAAAAAAAGAAAAAGAATAAATTCAAACCTATTTGGTATGATTAAAGGAAGTCAGTATTCTTACTTTTGTGTTTCATTTCAGAAACAGTATATTTTAGGGGTCCCTAAGAAGGCAAGGATTGATTGAATGAACAGACTATATAAAATATCTTAGGTGAGTCATTTAATTCAAGAAATACCTAGATAATAGACAAACATGTAGATTTATAATCCCAGGGTGTGAGCTTCACATTAAATTATCAAAAATACCATGTGGAATTATTCATTCATAATTCCAAAGACATCTGTTGAGCAACTTCTGTGTTTCAGTCCAATAAATTGGTAGTAATAATTGACTATGGCATATTTCCTTTGTAATAGGAGAGAGTTCACGATATATTTGCTGTCTGGTGTTAAAGAAAAAGCATTACCTTAACAGTAAGCACAAAGGTCTAGTTTCAAGTCTGGAAAAAGCAAATTCATGAATTCTGAGCCACTTTGACAATAATGAGAAATAGAACATAGGTGAGAAAGTATCAAGAAAGATAGCAAAGCAGGAGCTCAAGCTGAGAGAAACCATATACTTGCTTTTTGCTGTTACTTGTATTGTTGTTTTATTTCACAGATAATAAAGAGAAAATTCAACACCAGAAAAGTAACAAAGAATTTTGTAAAAGAAGAGAAACAATGACTCAAGTGTATAATTTGCTAAGTGGAGCTAGCCTTATGGGTTGGAAGGCTGTGGAAACAAGTCCCAGTCAGATTACTATTCCAGTTTGGATGCAAAAGAGAAATTGGATGAGATGAAGGAAGAGAAATTTTCATTTATTTAATTAATTAATTTTATTTTTCAGCATTATTAATAAGTTGAAGGATAGTTTTAGGTGAAGACTCATTAAATCTGAGGTTATTTGATTGGTGTGTTTTGCATGTCAGAGTCATTAGTAGAAATTTCATAATTTGAAAAGTAAAAATGGTCAAAAAGGCTTTTAGCCTGTCACATATGTCAGCAGGTGAGTCCTGAAACCCTGAAACAATGGGCTCTTAACCAGCCCGTATGCACAGTCAGCAGGTTTGTTATCAACTTCATTACTCCAGGTCAGAGTTTGAGCAGTAGTGACAAACTGCTTTACGTATTTTGGGACTAATGCAGAACCTGGTTTCCCTGAGTCCTTGTCTCTGTCAGTTTATCAGGCTAGAATATGTGATATCCTATGGCATAAGTTAAATGGGATAATTGGTGGACACACTCTGAAAGTTGTAGACTGAGCATTAGTTTATGTACTGCAGTATTCATGACAACATGTGATGTTTTAGACAAGAAGAGCTGGGTAGTAAGTCCCTTGTTACTTTGATGGCACTGGGAATGAATCTCTGCCTAATAGTATTCGGGATGAGTTGCCAGGGGAGCCTATATTTTGGGGTTAGAGGTTATCCTTAAAGGGGAAAAAAAGTGTCCTATTTGAAAATGTTGTGCTCTTGGGGAAGCTAACACCCTTAGGGAAGTTACTGGTCATTTTCATATGAGCATAAAATAGCACATTTTTCTTTCCCTGTGATATTTCTCTTTGACAGCAAGAAGTTAAAGAAGTGAGGAAGTTGTAGGAAAAATTACAATAATGAATAAGAAAATGTAGCAGAGTCAACTTCTCTGCAGAGGGCAAAAGTAGGTGAATGCACTGGACAGCAGGAGGAAATTGGAAGCAATGAGATCTAATGAAAGAGGAGATTCCTGTCTGCATCTTGGCTTTGACTCTGTTTTTATGACCTTGGACATCTATAATTTATTCTGAATGTACATATTTTAATAGCGTTATTGTGCAAGTTTTGAAATTCTAAGCAGTTAAGAAGATATGAGAACACTTTAGGAAGCGTCAGCTTCTGTGGGAAAGATACCATAAATAGATTAGGGTCTGGTATTTCCTGTAAGTTTTACCATTGCATATCTATTAGCTTGAATGATATATGAATCTTTATTTTGTTGATTCTCTTTCAAATTTTTGAAATTCATGCCAGGCTTAGTATTAACATTCCATTTCCTTTATATTAAATGTATCCAAATGTTATTAAATAGAAAGATAGAATCTTATGTTTCAGGTAATTATAAAAATTCCCAGAGAAAAGAGGATTCAACCAAACCTTAGTAAACATTGTTTCCATGATTAAATGCAAATGAGTAAGAAACATAGATTAGGTGACATTAAAGAGAAGTAAAAGAAGCATTGCAAGCACAATTTTTGGGTGGACAAAATGTGTAGTAGTTAAGATGCAGAAACACTAGATTTATTCTAGTTGACCTGTACTATGCACATTGCTGCAAATAATTTTTTCAGGGAGTATCCTTGCTGTGTATCTAGGGACTAATTGGTTAGTCTACTATGAACCATCCATCCACTTTAATTATCTATTATATCCCCACGGTTTAGTGCATTGCTTAAAGTCAGTGTTCTTATAGCCAGAGGCAGAAGACAAGAGGAATCAATCAGCAAATACAATGTGGAATTGAGAGAGAAATTTATGGTTTACAGCACCTTTTCAGAAGGACCCAGCTTTGCTTTACAGGCTCTACATTTCTTCTTCAAGCCACTTCCCTGTTTTTTGATGCTGAGCCACTCTTTTTTCAGTGTCTACTGCCTTGCCTTCACAGATTATGTTATAAAGCAAAGGGCAACTAGTCAAATGGAGGAATTCAAACATGTTTTGCATTTGTTTTGTATCTCTTATAACCATCTTCACACATCCCACAAAATACGTAATTTTTAATGCCCTGTATAATCTTCTTCGTTTGGTTTTGTTTGCTGAATTACTCTAAGCCAGTGTAAGGATAGCCTCTAAGCCAGTGAGACTCCTCTGAGGTCTCTGGTCCACGGTGCAGGCACACTGGGCATCATGAGAGGAAGGCGTTGCATGTCCTCTCATCAGACAAACCTTGTACACACCTCAGTCAGTTATGCTACTGACCATGAACTTGGGTCTCTTGGTTAACCCTCACCTCATACTTTATAATTTGATAGATTTCTTTTAGAGTTTTTTAGTCTTTCAGCAGTGATTTCACTTCCGTTTACTCATCTGTTTCAGTGAGACCCAAGACTGACTCTCCTCATCACTGGCTGTGCCATCTCCAGGCCTTTACTGTTCTCACCAAGAGAAAGAGAATCTGAGTAAACAAAGCCTTAGCCTGGATTTTAAGGAAATAATTTGAATCCATGTCAAATGGATACTAAATATGACATGGTACAACTAAATCATGGCACAATTAATTAATAGTATCTATTTACTAAATGACTGCCCAGGCATCATAATCAGTATATTTTCTTTGTCCTACCATTTAGATCACAGAGTAATATGGAGATGCTTATTTAAAATGAAGAAACTGAGATACAAAATGTTAAATAACTTGGTCAGACAATCAGGCAATTTCACAGAATAGGTAGACAAAGTTTATATAATTAAACTAATTCTGATTCCAAAATCTGTGCTCTGTCCTTTCCCTTTAAAGATATAAATATGAATATAGATACATACATACAGGTACATACTATACAGATATAAATAAAAATAAAGTTATTTAATGTAATTTTTATCAAAGAAGTAATAATTGCTTAATATGAGAATATACAGAGTAAGGATGACCTGATAGAATATCAACAATAGAGGGCACTTTGGAATGGTAAAGTCCTTTAAAAGTCTACTTTATGTAAGGACAATAACAACACTAATGAAACTGTCAAAATCAACTTTTTTAGGAATTTGGAAATTTACTAAATGCTTGCAGCAATCTGAGAAGTATTTTTTTAAATGATCAATATTTATAAGAAGAGCTAGTTTTGTGGCATTTAACCTACCATAATTCTGTCATCCTCTGCCCAGCTTTGCAGTAGCCTTGAAAACCAACAGACCCACAAGCTATGAAAAACGAGTAGCTGAGCAACCCCTGAAGGAGGCAGAATGCGCTTGATATTCCCCAAAACCCTATACCTGGAAAATTTTCACTATGTAATCTGACTGACAGCTAAGTGAAAAGTTCAGTTCCCAAAGATTGCAGTTACTTGACCTGATTCAGAGTGTGTTCTCTGTGAACAGCCCGGAGAGGATTTTTCAAAAAACAATCAGCAGCAGTTTTTTAAGATTACAGTTGCCTTGAGGTGGTAATGCCAGCCAGGTCTAGAAGAGGTTGACCAGAAAACTTCAAACTAAATTTAAAGAATAAGGTGCCTAAGAAGGGTCTGATAGGTGCCACATATTTTTGTGAATCTATAGGGCCATGAGCATACCCACGGCTGTGCATATGTCCCAAGAATGACTGTCATCAGGAGGAGGCAGTCTGCTCCATCAGCACTTTGCTTAGGGATTTCCTCAGCCAGGTAGGCAATTTTATCACTCACGAGTTCAGTCTTCCACAAAACACTGGGACATAGACAAATTCAAGCAAGATATTTGCCAATCTTTAGTAAGGACGACCTTTCCCCCAGTGTCCAAAACATGGTCTCCGTGTACACATGAGACCTTATCAGAGGCCTTTACCATTCATATTTCTACCCACATTCTGTTCAGGATTATTTATGTATTCTCTGAGTAGTTTAGGACTTTCTGCAGCTCCCCTCTTTTCTTTCTGAGACCTCGCCAGAATGATCCTTAACAGTCCATTCACAGTAAGGTAGACTTTTTCTAGCATGCGCCACAGACTCTTCCAGCCTTTACTCATTTCCTAGCTCCAGAGCTGCTTCCACATTTTTAGGTGGTTATCACAACAGCACCTGTACTTCTAGATACCAGCTTTCTTAGTATGCTGCTCTAAGAAGAATGCCATAGACTGGGTAGATAATGAACAGCAAACATTTATTTCTCAATTCTGGAGGCTAGGGAGTCCAAGATGAAGGCATTGATTTACTCAGTGTCTCGTGAGAGCCAGCTTTCTGGTTCATAATCCATTGCGTTTTTGCTGTGACCTCTCCTGGCAGAAAGGGCAAGAGCTTTCTGGTGTCTTTAATAAGGACAATAATCTCATTTGCAAAGGCATCACCCTCATGGCCTAATTGCCTTCCGAATTTTCCCCTTTTCCTACCCCATTCCCTATCCCAGGTGCTGTCGCATGGGGAGCAGATTTCAGCATATGAATTTGGGTACGGCATAAATATATAGTCGATAGCAGTTATTCAGGATGTTTGTTCAGGAGATGGTGGGACTGTCTCTTAACACCTCTAAATCTCTGTCTTTCTCACTTAAGGCTCTTACTTCAGTGTCTTGCAGTATGATTATTACTAGAAGCTACCCAAATTTTATTTGATATAATAAAGAAAAATCAAATTCTTATCAATATCCGGATTAGTTTTCACAATTTCTTTGCAAATATCTTTGAGTCAGAATATGAATTATGTATCTTAGTATCACATAAGGCAAAGCAAATTCTAATATTCATGGGAAAAGTCAATTATCTATAGAAATAATGGAAGGTCTAGTTTGGAGTGATTTGAATTCTACTAAGGTGGTAGCAGTAGAAAGAGAGGAAATAAGGTATGTAAGTGAAACTCTGGTTTAGAGAATGGTATATGGGACAGTGAAGGGAACTGCCCAGTATAATTTTGGGCAGCTCCAGGACCCTCATAACACTCCCAAATACCTGACTTTCTGACAACAATGGGTGTCTTCACCCAGATATCTGGATGAAAGAATGCTAGGGTGTAATGCTTCCCTTGTGATATCCCTGCAGATGTTTCAGAAAACGTAGTCCCTATAGAACTTTTATAGCTTGACAAGTGTATGACTCATAATTACAGAATGGGGAATATTTGTAGTTATCCTTTCATAACCTCTATTGTGTCATTTGTTACAAAGTTCAAGCTGCGTTTCTCTCATGATTAATAAGAGGCTCGTCATGAGAGAAGGAATGGAAAGTGAGGGAGAAACAAGATACAGTCCCCAACATCAAAGTGTTTATTGTCTAGAGGGTCTAACAGATAAATAACCACAGTGAAGCGGCCTAAGTGCTGAAGTGGAGGTGCTTCCAGGGCTGAGGAAACATGTTCTGGGAGAGTCATTTTGCCTGAATCAATTAAGTAAAAGGATAGCTTGTGGATTATGTAATCTAGGATGCAGTGAGATCTCTGTTTTTCCAAATCTCTGACCTGATGAAACAGAATTTGTTGGGGGCTACAGACATGAAAGTTTAACTCAGTAGCAGGGAGAGCCTCTCACAAAATCTGGCCTACTTGGGGTCCAAAGCCTAGAGTCCCTGGACTCATCTTGTTTAGAATAGAATATTCATGACTTTGTAAGGATCCAAAACTTCATGAAACTTGACAATTCTTATTCATTAATTAATTCCACAACACATGCATTCATTCTTTTACCAATTAAGGGAAAAGTTAGTAAGTAATTTCTGTGGGTACAGCAAGCTCTCATCGTGGTTCTACAGATATTTGAAACTCATCTCATTTTAAAGCCTATGCTACATGCCCAAATTTAGTTATTTTAAAATGATGAAATATTTAAAAATAAAAAAGTAATTTCATAAACTGCTAACATGCAAGCCATTCCTGTTCAATGCTAAAAGTCCAATTCCTTTGTTCATGTCACCATGAAAAATCACTGGGCTGCAGCAAAACTTAGAGGCCGTAGAGAAGCAAAATAGAGACCCAGAGAAGAATGACTTGGTAAAGGTCACACTGCTAATTGGCAGGCATGACATTTCAAATTTAAGATTTGCTTCATGGAAGTTCTTTGTGAGAAAATAGATTTTAGCAAAAATCAAACAAATAATCTGACAGCATTTTCACTGGTGCTTGTAAAAAGCTTCAGACAGGACAATGGAAGAGGCAGTGAGAGAAGCTGCAGAGAGAATGGGTAGTTATGTGTGATGTGCCTGTTTGAAGTTACTTATGAGGAACTCTCTCCTCTGTCCATCATCAAAGTAGCACAGCACAGTGTTTATAAAGACAGAGGCTGGAGTTGTCGGGCTTTGAATCCCAGCTCAGCCTCTTACTATTTATGTGACCTTTGTCCATGTACTTAAACTCTGTGTCTCAGATACCTCCCATCTGAAAAATAGGGAAAATAAACCATCTCATAAATTACTCTGTGGGTTCAATATGTTAATGCATTTTAGAGGAGGTGTACGGCATACTGTAATCCCCACGTCGTGTTCACTCTTGCTGACTGGCAGTGACCTCCAGAAGGGCCGTGTCTGTCCTGGCCTCTCTGGTCCCATTCAGAATGAGGAGTTGTTGCTGAGCAAAGCTTGAATGATGATCTTACAGACTAACTGCTCAGCATCTGAATCTGGAGTTCTGAGATGAGAGACAGTTGTGGAGTATGTGCTCCTCTGTCACCAGGAAGCAGTCCCAGACATGTGGTGGACACAGCAGTGCAGTGTGGGGTTACAAGGACAAACAAATGGAAAAGTGTTCGCACACCTGGAAGAAAGGTGAAGATCACAATGTCCTTGTTTTCTTCAGTACAATTGTGAAACCCTAAAATATAAGATATATTAGTGACGATTGTAAGTATATTAGAGATTAGTTCATCCAGCAGACTCATTTTACGGACATGGAACTTAATATTTAGGAAAGTAATTTTATCAATAGCACATCTTACCTCATGAAGAATTGGAAGAGAACCTCAGTTCCTGGCTCCCAGTCTAGTGGACTCAAGTAAGCAGGCAGGGGTGGCTCTAACCAACCTGGCACTGGTAATATTATTTTATTTTACAATCTTAATTCCCTTTTCTCTTGGTAACTCCATCCCAATCCAGCAGTCGGACCAAACTAGAGGGTGTCCAGGGGCTGGTAACAAGGCAGCATCTAGGTCAGAACAATAGCCAGGAGTCCCAGGAGTTGAGTCTTCCACATGGAGCAGCAGACCCATCAGGCAAATGGGATAATATCCTGGGACCCAATATCCTGGGACCCAACATGAGACCAGCAAATAAAGCCCATACTCCAAAGGGACTGGCTGTCTGAGGAGAAGCACTGCCTCTGAAGAACTGCTGTATTGAACTGTGAATGAACAGTGGGAGGGTTAGCCCTCCATAGACTAGTACAATAGTATTAAAGTCGTGGGAACAAGGACCCCATAATTAGAACCAGGCCTTAGGCCATGGCAAGGTACCCATGAGGCTTCCAGAGAAAGACCTGGAACTACGCCCTATTAACAGAACAAGGAGGTTCTTACGGTCACAGCTATTTTGGCATTCATACCACCACATGCACAACTCCACATGGCATCGTTGACATTATTTTCACAGCAATATTCTTGGGTCCCAGCCTCAGAAAGTACTCATCTGACAGGCAGAAGAGTACCCCTTATCATTAACAGTTGGAGATTGTGTGACATTTTAGGTTTTCCAAAAATAACATGAATATTCATTAGCAGTTTGATTCAGGGAAGGATGAATCCATTTGTAGACATAAAATAAGGACTGAGAAATCTTTGAAGTAAAAACTTCAGGAAGAAAAACAGAACAGAACACAAAGGGAGAAAAATGTATTTTAAGACCTAAAAATGCAGAGCTGTTCGGCACTTTGGGGTATCATGTCATCACAAACAAGGGGAGTAATCCAGAATGTGCGTATCTCTCTGTTATGTTTCTCCTTCCCCCGGGAGCCTACTTAACATTTGTTACTTCTGAAACCTGGGGGGAACGGGTGATGAGCTTCTCTTTCACACCTGTATAGCAACTCCTGTTACTGATGCACCCCACACAAAGGTCTCTCAGTGGGAAAAAACAGGCCGGCAGTGACAAAGAGCAAAAACGAGAGAAACACGTGCGTGTGATTCACAACTCAGTAGCTTCAGAGATAATTCTTTTCTGAATGTTTTGTTTCTGTGTTTTGGTTCTTTATTTATTTATGTATTTATTTATGTATTTATTTATTTATTTATTTATTTATTTATTTATTTATTTATTTATTTATTTATTTATTTATTTATTCGTTCATTCATTCATTTAATCTCCTCAGGATGAATCCTATCCATGGTGTTTGTAATGCCTTTTGGTCTTTGATTGCTTAGCTCAAGCAGTTAAAACCAGTATAGGGTCCACATGGGACAGATTTCGCAGGGTCAGGCCTCCGATAAACGGCTCTGTTGATCATGTCACTCCCCTGATGGTCCTTGGTCCCCTGAATGTTTTGCATGATTGAGAAGGTGATGAGTCTAGGTGACAAAAAAATTAAACATCAGAACTAAAGCATCACAAGTACCAGAGAACATACACTAAAATAGCTTCTTTTCTGTTTTTTTTTTTCCAAAAACAAAATGGGTTCATGAAGGACACTACCAATGGCAGAAGCAATGCAGTGAATATCCTTAGCCCATCCTGGTGCTAAAGAGAGGCAGCAAATGTCCAACAATAAATCTTACTACACCTGCTTCTATATTTCATCAACTGTCTCATGCTCGCCTTCAGCAACTAGAAGTCACTGAAAAATTCAAGCCAACCTCAGACAACATATTTTGATTTTATCCTCAGAAAGTTTGATTAGATCTTAGAGAAACCAAAATTTGAAAACATGAAACAATGCTTACTGTGAAACTATGCAATGTAACACAATCACAAAAGTGGATCAGGAATCAAAATAACATCACTCTCAACTATTAATATGTCAGAGTGGAGCAATGCCTTCAACATCTAGGAGAGAGTTATTTTGAATTTTAAATTCTGTTATCTAGTTAATCACATATGAGGGAAAAGAAAGACATGAGTAAACATGTGAATTCTAAGAAAGAATCAAAAAACCTTCTTGAAACTTTTCTCAGGAATGTAGGAAGCTAGGATGTGGTCCTTCAAAATCAAGGAAATAAACAAGAACAAAGAACTTGTTCCATCTGTGGAACTCAAAGTAGAAGTGACAGGTCCTGTCCTGAATTCACATGTCCACAGCTGTGCAGCAGGCCTAGAGAACAGTCTGTCTAAAATGGCACAGAGAACTTGGGTTCTAATCACCAAAGAACAGTAACAAAATACAAATTATTAACTCTCACATGCTTGCATTTATGGACAATTGATTTAGCCTTCTATCAAAGAACGTTTACATGCAGTGGTGATTAACATAGAAATTCCATGAAGAAAATAAGTGACAATTATTACATGTGAAAAATTCTCAAGAAAAAGATGTAAATGGAGCTCATAACTGACTGCAGGGAATAATAGCTCATATTCATTGTAACCTAAACAGAATCTTTATTTAACTAAATATGAGAAACACATTCAAGGATAAAAAATGAATGCTGTGTGTGTTATTTTTGGAGAGAACTGAATGTGAGTTACAGTGGACTTTGGGAGGAAACTTCTGTTCTTCACTCTAGGCCTTATTCTCAGATCTAACATTATAATTTATACATGTTCTACTTTGATTAAAACATCAAGTAAGATATTGGGCATTTCTTCACGGGCTGTTGACTTAGACTGTGGTGTTCTAAAGTTGAAGTTTCGAGGGAGTTCCATGCTGTCTTTCATGTTGCGTACTGTTGCCAGAGACACTTGAAAAACTTCGTGGGAATAAGCAGGGAATGAAAAAGGGAGAGGGGATAGATGGCTACATCTCTGTCTATAATCAGCCTGTGTGCCATGCTAGTGTGCATGCTGCATATTGCTCATCACTGATTCTGAAGTGCGTGTGCAGCCAGCCCAGTTGGGTCTTTTTTACCTGCCCCTTCCCTTTTTTTCACTTTTCTGATGTGTGTGATCACCCATATCACAAATAGCTTTTGGAAAACTCTTCATCTGTCCTCTGAAAATTCTAAGGCTAGTTCTGCTGCACTGTGTAGTAAGCTGTTTTGTTATTTTTCTATATAATTTTCTTTTACTTAATTATGAGTCTGTTGGTTATTTTTTAAAGACAAATTCTGAAAATACAAATAGGGTTTTGTGGCTTGGGATTTTAGCTGAGTTAGTTTGTGCTTCACGACAAGTAATTTTCCTCTCAGAAAATAAATTAATGCTAGCAAAATTTGGATTGGCCTGTTTTGGGGCTATTCTACTTTGCAGCTGGGCCTTTCAAATTACATTTATTTTTCTCTCTGAGAAATGATCATGTTAAAAATGTGGTCAGGCTTCTTTTGAAAATTGAAAGACCCAGGCAGACCAATTTAATTTAGCAATGAATTACTGTGGACTGATTTCAGAAGTCATTTTAGGCTTTTAGCTTCACTGACTCACTAGCTTTATAGTTGTTGATGGTGTCACTATAGTAACAGTTCATCTGATTTGTTAAGGAAGTGTGTGACCCTCACTGTCATTAACTCACTTTGAGCTACACAAAATTGTGAGGGTTCAGTATATTAAGGAATTAATGTCTAGTGCCCAATCTGTTGTGAGAAAACATGATAAACAACCCCATTTGTAAATGAAATTGTCTAGGACATGTTAAGCCTACTTAGAAGAACAAAACTATCTATTGACTTTCATATATTAGTTATCCCTGCACACAAATTCTGCTACTAATGTGGCCAAAAGATAGATTTAAAAGAATCTGTCCTTGGAAACAGCTCCTAAGCAATATGTTGTGGTTACCTGTCATTTTGACAGTGAAGTTTGTCTTTAATCTATAAAGCCTTTCCCTTTAGCTGGAAATGATCTCTCCTCCTTTTATCTATGAGTTTAATTAATGTATTTATTCAGCACCAACTTACTTGGTGTTGAGGTTATGAAGATGAATGAGACATGCTCTGTTTTCAAAATTTGTACAGCTCATTAGAAACAGATACTTAAAGGATTGGAGCAAATTTTTATAGGTGCAATTGTTTTAATTAAGGTATTATTATGACTCAAAGGGCAAAAATGCTAAGAACTTTCCCTAAAGAAATAGATGATACAGTATGTGTTTCAGGTGGAGAGAATAGCATCTACAAAACTCACGGAAATACATTTCTTAAGTGCAAAGAGTAATTTGTGTCTCTGTACAATGAGTAAAGAGGCTGGAGATATACTATGCCATGTCAAAAAAGGCCTTATAATAAATTCTGAGACCTGAAAACATAGACAAAACAAGATGACAGTGGAGATATATTAAAGTCTCAAATAGATGAGCAATACGAGTAGAATTTCAATAAGACATCTGTGTAGAGTGGCTACAAACCTGGAGGCAGGGGATTAAAAAGAGACAAAGTAAATCATACAAGAGAAATTGCAGACCAGACCTCGGGTAGCAGTAATTTGATAACCAATACTGTTAAGACAGTATTATAATGAAAAAAGGACTTGTTGACCTGGAGTGAGGTGTGTTTGTATGTATTTGTATTAATGTGCTTGCCATGGGGGAGAGGCAGTAAAATGTTGATTATTACTATAAATTGTAGATCATCTTATGTATCTCTGACTTTTCTACTCAGAGTTCTAGGTCTTCTCAATAGCAAGTTCCTTACAGTCAGTGACTCACATGTATATTTTTTTAATTATGATAAAATATTTATAACCAAATTCATGTTTAACTATTTTTAATTCCATTTCCAAAAACCTTTTTGTCATCCCAAACAAAAACTCCATAGCCATTAAGGAATAACTCCCTATGTATTACAATTTCATCATCTTTAATTGCTGAACACAATAACCTCAGCTTTGCAGGATCGCAAATATGGTGGATGGAGAGAAAGGGAAGCAACATTTACTAATTGTGTATTAGTCAGTAGTACACAGTTAGTAAATGCCTCCCCTGCCTCCCTCCAGTCCCCAGGAAATTTGAATCTACTTTCTGCCTCTATGAATTTGTCCACTGGGAAGATTTCATCTAAGTGGAATAATTTAATACAATTTCTTTTGTGTCTGGTTTATTTCACTTAGCATAAAGTTTTCAAGATTCATTGATGTTCTACTGTGTACCAGAACTTCATTCCTTTGATGGCTGAATAATACTCCATTGTCTGTATGTCCCAGGTTTGATTTATCCATTCATCTGTTGATGGATGCTTGGATTGGTTCCACCTTTTGACTATTGTGAATAATGTATGCATTTCAAAAACAGGAAAAAATATATCATGTTAGAAGTAGAAATAGATTTTTTTTTTTTTTTTTGGCAGAGCCTGAAGATATATATGAGAGCTAGTCATGTCCTGTCACTTGATCTAGGTGCTGGTCATTTGGTGTGTTCTCTCAATGTTCATCCAGCTGTACATTTATATTTTTTTCACTTTTCCTTAAAGAGTTGTACTTAGTAAATAAATACAGAAAAACTACAATAGCTTTCTGTTTGATAAAAGAAAATTTTCATGGACTTCTTAAAAAATTGAACTACATGAGTTGAAATCATGGCCCTGCACAATATGAGATATAGGACATGGAATATCATGTCAAGTAATAGTGTCTCAATTACTGTAACTGTAAGATTGGAGAATATGTGTTTTTGTAAAAGGTGCTTGATGATTAAAACAAGTCATAGGAATTATTTCTACCACTAATATGCAATTAGTAAATGCTGCTTCCCTTTCTCTCCATCCACCATATTTGTGATACTGCAAAGCTGAGGTTGTTAATGTGTTCAGCAGTTAAAGATAATGAAATTATAATGCCATCTTGCAGCCATTTAGGACATTTTAAATTTCTCTACTAAATCCAGATAATCATCCCTTCTTTTAATTTTCTCATTTCAGAATAGCTAAAACATGTAAGTAAATATTCATTTTTGAATGAGATTTTTTGTATGTGAGTCCATGAATTATCATAAACTTTAACTCATGAAAAGAAAATAAATATATTGGGAATTTGATTTAGCATGGTCCACCTGGATAATTGATCTTAAAAAGATACCAAAAAGAAATTATAAATTGAGTTTCAACTGAAAGGTACTAATCAATCCAATACTATTTTCTCCACAAGTGTTATGTACAAAAAATATTTGGTGTATTACATAAGATGTAAGTTTTAAAAACCCTTAGAAAACTTATGTAGATTGTGACCAAAATATGACCAGTTTCCAAAGGTGACCGTGGAATTGCCCCAGGAACAGTATAACTAGCTTGTCAGAGTAGAATTGGATTTAATTTGGTCATTGTAGATGATTAAACTTTTCAAAGCATGTTCAGTGTTCTAATTTCTAACATTCCACACTGACTCATTTAACTCTTGCACCAGGCCTGTACCGTATATATGACAGATGGCTGTGTCCCTATTTTGAGATGTAAAAACTGAGACCTGGAGAGTTTAATTAAACTCCCAAAGACCTCACAGTCCATCAGGCATACTTGGAGCCAAGGCCTTCTGATTCCTAAGCAGTTTCTAGTCAGCCTTCTTTCTAGTTTCCCATTTTGGGGCACAGAAGACCTTTTTAGCTCATTGAGTCTGCAGGCAAATTACACTCAGGCAACCCCCAGAGTTCTGATTTAATTCTGATTTCAGTCCCAGAAATCTGAATTTTCACAGTTGTTGATTCTGTAGTGGTTACTCTGTGGATAGCATTTTGAGCAACACTGTTGTTCTCAACCTGTTTTACCATAATTCCTTGCTCTGCTCTGCTCTGTGCTACAGACACTGGCAGGAGGTTGCAGGGTGAGAAGAGGAGAAAATTCTGAGTGCCCTGTCACCCTCAAGGTGGGACTCTGTCAGTCCTGGTTTCTGTGGGACCGGGTCTCCCCCACAGCTCCAGCTCCCACCTGGGAGCTGCAGGTTGGCCCTTAGTCCCTGCATTCCAGGAACATCACACCCTCCCTTTGTCTATATATCCCTAGGAGTATTTTTCTGCTTTTGCCAGTGATTGGGTTGCCACATCCTCCCCTGTTTGGCTTCTTAGCTCTCCCCTCATGATCTTAACCAGCTAGCTGTGCTAAACTTCATCTAGTTTAAATAATGAGTGAGTTTCTCCTTGACAGTGTGGACCCTGATGATACATCTGTTATAGTGTGTCCAAATGAAGTTGATTCATGATTTAAAATGCCAGGTGAAGCAATTAATGCTATACACACTCTTCCAAACCCAGGCTATACCTATCCCCTGCCACCAGGAGCACAGGAATCTGATGGGTCACATGGAGCCAAGTGTGAAAGTACAAGGGGTAAACAGAAATGTCCCATGACAAGGCCTGCTGAATCAGCAAGTTGGGATTTGTTCATTTATGAATGTTTATTTATTAAAGCACAGAAGGTAGCACAATGATGAATAAGACCAAAAATATGGTGAAAATATTGGTTGATTGTTCTCACTATGGTTGCTACACAACATAAAGCTAATGAAATGTAGAAAAGTGAGTTTTCCTATTTATCAGTTTGATTTGCATTATCAATTTAAAAATCTTTAAAAATGAAGTATCAAAATTAAGTGAAGAACAGACTAAAACACCAATGAAATCCTTCTGTTTAGGGAGCAATCCTATCTACTGTCACCTATCCTATGATTTTTCTCACTGATACTTTGCCCACTTTAGGTCTCTGGAAATCTCAGAGGGTCTGACCTGTCCAACATCCCTGTTCACCTTTCTTATTCAATTATCAATTTCCTTTAGCTTCTTTAGGGCTTTCATTCTAAAATTAATTCTGTCCACTTTTGTTCTACATCATTTGATCATTAGTGTTTTATACTTAGCATCTTCCTTTTCATATTTTTTGAATCTCTATCCATTATTTCAATTTATTAATATCATAAATGGAGACCAGACTATTCTACAATATCTTCCTGTGTCTCCTTTACTCTTCAGTCTTCAGCCTACATTTTCTCAGCAGCAAAACTATATATTCATATATGTTCATATATATGAATTGGGGTTTTTTGGTCATATTTTGACATATTTTCATTAGGTGTCACGTGTGTAAGTATCATTTCTCATAGGCCATCAATTACGCTTGATTACCAAATTGTCATTAAGTACAAAATCTATAATTCTAATTCAATAACACTCCTATGTGATAAAGTCATTTTGTAATGCCTCTTGGACATTTCCATCTGCAAATCCACTAATACCTAATATTTCTGCAACAGAACTTGGTCTCTGTCTTACAACTCATGCAACTTTTGACAGAGTTCTTTTTTTCTTCATGACTCTATACTTCTTTATATCTTTATACTACAGTCCAACAAGTTCCTTAAAATTAAAAACTATAAGATACAACAGCAAAAAGTTTGGCATCACTAATATGTCTCTCAACCCTATGTAAATTGTATCCAGCCAATTGTGCTTTAGATGTATTTTTATATCTGATTTTTCATTGCCTCTATGCTGCTACTTCTTAATCCAGGGGTCTTCAGTAGCTTGTGCTTGAACTTCTTAACTGCTCTCTATGCCAGTGGGTTTATACACATTTCAATCCATTGCTGCCATTATTTTCTAAATCAAAGGTGGATCATATCACTTCTTCTTAAAAAAAAAAAATAGAGAAATAAATGAATACTACTCTTTGACAATCCACTTTCCATAGCTAAGGAATAAAACCTTTAGTCCTATATCTGTTTACATGTATATTCTCATGTCTCACTATTAGTATAACACTGAATTTCTCTTCATTACATTAGATAAATCAGACCAACTTTCTGCTCAGTAACTGTATTTGTACTGACATTTGCCCTAAATGCCATTCTTCTCTCATATCTATGATATACTCATGTTCATTTTTCAGGTTTTAGAAAAAAGTGTATCTTCAAAGAGTATTTCTTTAGCAATTGGAGGGTGAACTAGTAGCTCACTTTTCACATTCAACTGATAACATATTAATAACACATGATATTTATTTAGAGATATTTTTCTGAAATTCAAGTGTACAGACACCATATCTTCTTCAATCCATCCACTTATCATTGCATTTATCCATTGAATAGAAAGTCAATTACGTAGCCTATGCTATATAAGGGATATGCAACGGTAGAAAAAATACCTGTTCTATGACCAAAAGGAATTCTCATCAATCACAGAAGACACACAGAGCTTAAAAGAATATATATACAAAGCATAAAAGCATACATGTGGTATCAAGATAGCTCAAAGGAGAGAGCAACTATCTGTCTTTGGAGTATAACTAGTGAAGGATTCCTGTCAGACATGACGTCTGATATAAAATTTAAAGGATGAATTGGCATGGGTCAGAGGTACTGGGAGGCAGATAGGAAGGACATTCAAGGGAGAGGATGACGTATACACAAACAATATCCACCCGCTGAATTAATTGTAATTTTCTATTATATCATTCAAGCAACATTTTTGATAACTATTGTGTGTAAGGAACAGGATGTTAAGGCTTCAGACATGCTCCTGCATTCAGAGTTCATTGTCCAATGTCATCATTCTGTACCCAAATGATAGATAAAATTCAGCGTTGCCCAAATGGTAGGGAGCAGCTCTCTTCCCCACTACAACTTGCATGATTTAACAATGAGGCAGCAAGCACTGCAAGCTATTCAGTAAATGATTGTCTCCCACATTAGCTAACCTAACATTATCAGAGAAAGTTTTGGAACACCCAGAATACTGCACTAAGCTGTCCAAACAAAATAGCAATGTTCTACTAGTTGAATCCCCAAAAGGTTTATTTTCCCCCAGAAGCATGAAGATGAATGGGCTTTCTGATTTTTATCTCAGCACCTGTTCATTCTACTCACCAAGCTGCTTAATCATGTGCTTCTGCCAAAGGATTGGCAGGCTATATTTCCTAATATATTTTAATAGTTAAAAGTACCAAATAGTAGATGTGATTTATTTGACCTCGCAACTACAATTTGGGACATTTCCAAATGTTCATCTAGATTATTTTGGGCAAAAATCACCCTCTGGAAAGGGGAAATGTTCTGTAAAAATCTAGTCACTGGATGCTCCAAGATCAAGGAAGGAGAAACAGGGGATAATAAAAGACCAGTTTTTTTCTTTTTAACCATGTGCATGTATTTGCTGTGTTTAACCAACACATTTCTTCTTATATTTTTTTGTTGAATATTTACGCTTCTTTACAATTTCTGGAGAAGCAGCTACTGACTAGAAACTACCTTCTTAAGTGTGTGAGTCAGTCACTTTGGCCTGGCAGGAACTGGAGCACATGGTCAGTTCTGTACATCGCACTGTGGTTGAGCTTCTGTTGTAAACGGTGTTTCCCTGGAAGTACATGAGCATGTATGTATAAAAAGCTGCTATGGCTTAGCAGAAAGAACATCAGAGGTCACAGGCAGGATTCTGATCACACTGGGCAACTACTTTCTCTCAGAATAGTATGGGCCATTTGTATTTAAAGAGGGGGAAGTAAGTACATCAATAAACAATAGACATTGAGCCAGTCTGGTGGGCTCAGATGATTTATCCCCACCCTGATTGTCCCAATGTAGTTGAGCCAAACTTCTATCATAATGTCTAAACACAGTGAGTGAAGTATCCCCTTGCCTGTTTAGATGAGTTATAATTTAGTTGTAAGCTCACTTTTGGGCATTTCAAAAACTATTATAGTTTTTTTTAAACCCTCATTCTTTTGCATCATCTCTCTCACTGTATTACAACACTATGTTTACTGTACCTTCCTAGTGACCTTCCTATAAATTAATTATTGCTTGTCTCACTGGATGACCTCATTAAAATCCTGAAAGTTCTAGTCTAACTAAATTTTGATAATTCCACAAAGACTGAGCTGGATGTTAGAGGCAGTTTTGCATATTCTTTTATAAGGGGAAGTTACGAATAAATGTCACAGACTAATCAAATCATTGCAAGTTTTAAATAGACTTTACACACACATACACACACACACACACACACACACACACACACACACACACATACTGGAATGGCTGTTGTTTTTGAGTTACTTTGTTTTGTCGGATGAGAAAATGCCATCAATTTAGAACATAACCAACTCTGCATTATGAGCTTCACAAACTTAATAATATTCAACTAATAAATAATACATTGGATTTGATTATTTTAAAAAGGGTAGTGATTTCTAGGAGTGGTCTTCTCATCATTCTTCAGAATAAAGGCCATAGACAATTAGTGTTGTGTTTTGTCCTCTCAGGAGATCAAGGGAAAGGTGCCATAGTGTTGACTTCTTTTCCAGGACTATGATTTGCCTGTTATTTCAAACAGAACATTCAACTAATTCTCAGTAGTTTCATAGCATGAATGAAACCATTGGTTTCTGGGCAGCTTCTGCAATACAGTGGTTTAGGACTTTATTCTGGCCACCTTCCTACGTAAATAGACCAATTTTTTTAATCTTTATAATTCCCCATTTAAAAATCTTGGCATAGAAATTAGTTGCTTATCCATAGTTAATCTAAGAAATTTTATGCGAAAAACAACATGTGATTTCTGAAATCTGAGTCTGGTGCCATTGTTCCTTATCCCAGTCAAACACCAAGTGTTCTTTCTCTTGCTCACTCTCATGAACAGGAGCAAATGTGGAAGAGAGAGCTGGGAGGGATGGATGGGTCGACAATCACATCTCTAGGTCCCTAAAAATTCATTATATCTCATACCTAAAAGTGAGATTGGCATTGATCCTAACTTTCAATGAGTGGTGTTAAGTTTACAAAAACTAAGTTCCTTCCTGCTTAAAGCCTGTTCATGAAGAACTGACTGGTGCTGGAAAGAAGCCTGAGTGGGGAATTGGACATTCTCAATCTGTGTCAAGTTGATTAGGGTTATGACCTATGTCATTTCATCTTTCTGAGGCTCATTTTCTACATCAGTAAAATCCATATATTGCTCTGGCTCCCTTCCACCTTCTACTTACTATGACTATGTACTTGTAGAAAGAAATTTTTATTTTCTTTTGATTCACATATCATGCTTTCATTGTCATATGTAAGAGAATGTGATGAATTATATCATTTGTTAACAAAAATTGTAACAAAGTTTTAAGGGTCTTGACCCTTCTTCCAAGAACGCTTATATTCACCCATCATAGTGACACTGGGCTGGGCCGCATGGCTGTCTGGAGTCCATGAAACGGGAGCAATGATGACATTGTACTTCCCACGTTGAAATTTTCCAAGCTTTACAAGCAAACGTACAGTCTGCCATGCCCCTTTTTCCTCAACCAATAGACCAGTCACCTTCCAGATGCAGCAAGTTCTGTCAGCCTAGGGCTGGAGCGAAGGCGACATGGAGCAAAAGCACACGTGACCTGCAGTGGGCATGTGATGAAAGCAAGAAATAAACCTTTGTCACTGTAAATCGTTAGGATTCTGGGCTCATTTGGTTCCATAGCATAATGTAACTTAAGCCAACTAATCTGCAGGGCTGTATTTCTAAACACTGTTCTGCCGCATTTTCTACTTGCTTCTTATTACAAACACATAACTATTTCAATAAATGTATTACTCATGTCAGAGATATCATTATTTTTATTATATTTAGAGCTATCTGTGTGCCTGTAATGGATTTTTCTTTATTTTGTCTACTTCCTCTCATCCAGGCTTTTAGCCTGACCCACTCACTCCTGCCCTGTGGCTGCTTATTGGCTTTAGACAGTGGGTGACAGTAACAAGAGCCAGAAATTCAGGAGAAAGAGGTCAGATAGGCATTCCCTCCCTAACCCTCGTCCTCACCATTTGTCAGACACTTCATCCCACAGGACAGCTCTGCTCAGATGGCCATCCCAGTTCCAAGGCAGTGAGGTCTCTCCAGACTCCAGGGACCCAGTGCCCTCTCCTGTCCTTTCAGGCCTAGGGTGGTAAATGGCTTCCTGCTGCTGCCAGTCCCTCCAGGCTTCCTATGTCTATTCCTTTAATCCTGCTCACACCTCTTGAATAGCTGCTTAATTAAATCTATTCATTCTGACCTACAAGCCTAGAATCTGTTTCCTATGGGAGACTCAGTGCTACGATATCCTATATATGCTCTCTTGATAGTTATTCCAGATGAAACATCCATTATTTTTGTCTTATTTTAGAATATTAATTTGAAGTATTATAATTTTATTAATCACAAATCACAAATGGATACATTTGAATAAAATCCATATTTAAAGTCTTTAATCAACCCATTCAAGTATATAGCACCAGTTTTCTCCTTTTATTCAGATACACATATTGTCCCTCAATAAAAATTTTTGCTTATGTTTTCCTAGCAATGTGTTTGAAATACTTTTATATATCTTATATGTATTTTTGCAGTTGGGAATAAGACTTCATCAAATTTTATTGTCTAACATGATTTCTGGCAGAGAGGAATACTATTTTATATACTTCTACTGTGCTCAGTCACTTCCAAACACTTTACTAAATCATTTTATGTAAAATAATTATAGCTTTATTTATATTCTTGTTTTTGTGTCATATGTACATAGGGTGGAACTTCCACAGCAGTGATATTTAATGTAGATGCTTCACAGTGATTGAAAGAAAAAACCCAATCTCACCACACTAGTGCTTTCCAAGAAGTGGGAGCTTCTGTATTCCTACAAAATCAAGGTCCTCCTGTACATTTCTCATTGATTTCCATGAAAGGAATCACTTGGCAATTGGATGAAAATAGTAAGACCTTAAAGTTTGTTGGACTGGGTTTCCCAGAGGACAGGGTGTCTGCATCAGGAAAAGACTGTAGGACCTATCCTGAAGAACGAGTCTGTGAAGCAAACAGTGGTCACTATGCAGCTGGCTTGTAACTATATAAAGGCTCTGCCTTCTGACCTGGATGTCCCTACACACAGGTGCTAAGATACTGATTCAAAATGAGACACTAAGATGTTCTTGCTTGGCATTGGGCCCCAGACATATTCTCTAATCCAATTTAAGTTCGTTAACCTGTTCCTTGAGATTCCTTATTCAAACAGCTGATACCCAAACACATTTTATTCATTGTAACTATTTTCCTTATAAACGTCAATTTACCCAGAAATAGTAACTAATTTGTCCAACACACAGGTGCATTATATGTTTGATCTTAATAGAAAGGACTCTAACATTTCACTATTCAGCACAGAAATGACTGCAGCATACCCTAGATTGAAAGCCCTTTCATAAATTTCCCATAGCAAACACCTCATACAACTCATGTTCATAGCCCTCTACTTTGCTGCTCCAAATGCAAAATCTTTCAAAATTGGAAGCCTCACTATTTTGAACATCTACACTTTTTTTAACCTTATACTCCATCTGCCTGGCATTCCATCTCTCATAGTTTTGAACTGATTTTTTCCCTCAACGTTCTGTCTTGAGGCTTTCCTTATTTATCCTTGTAGGTAACATGTTGAAATTCCAGTGAAACCTATTTGAATACCACAGTTGCACAGTAATTATCAGAAAAACACAATTACTATATCTAAAATATATGAAATGCTTAGGAAGGCTCAAATAGTGGGCTAAGCAATATGTATACTCACACACACACACACACACACATACATATATACATAGATATATATACAGCTACCTATGTATACATATACAAACACTCATTTAATCACATTTTATATTTAAAACATACCTGTGAGGTGTATTTTTTTGTTTCTATTTTGAAAAATAAAAACTTTGATCAAGATATTAAAATTTATCGCTTATCTGTAATTTAATTTTATCACATGACCAACACAAATGAGGCATAAGAACTTTTTCCTTTTGTAATCCTAAAAAGTTAGGATTTAGTTTATATGAACATGAAATTTGAATGCATTTTTTACTGCACCCCCACTCAGCCTGGGAAATATTTGTCATGAAGATCGCAAAGCCCTATTTGGGGAGTTTGAAATGACTGGTGATATGAATCGGACTGGAGAAGTATTAAAGTTGAGAAAAATCACTGTGAATAGAAGGGATGGTGCAACAAAATGTCATCTGTGTGTTAACATAAAATTCATAAGGAGTTTTTTCCCTATTTTGTGAAAGGCATTAGCGGGGGGCAGACAAAATGAAGCTTGTTGAATGCCCAGAAGGGAGAAATGGAAAGAATGTGCCTTTACTACTGTCTGCAAGGATGAAGTGAACAAACATGCACAGACATATCCATCTGGAAAAGGTGCTCCGAGGGAAGACAGGCAGTTAGTTACGTAAACATTATCAGAAAAAAAAAATACTCATTGATGGTGGCATTTTTCTCCTCTGTGTTCTAGAGTTATTTTCACAGAGAAGACTGACCTGGTGTCCCTGATATCAAGCATGTAAAGTGCTTTCCTCAGGACTTTACGTAAATGTAGTCATGAAGAGATGAATCAGCCATGTGCACAGAGAATTTTAGGGTAATCCTGGCTGGAGGGTCTCTGTGCAGCTGCCTAGGCAGATTCCCAGCTTGCCAGAGTGTGAAACACTGTTTATTACTTAGAGCACAAATCTTTGCTGTTCCTGAAACTCCAAAGATTCTGGCCAAATGAGGGGTAGCTTATCGAGGTAATTCTTTGATTTCCACCCTTATCTTTGTTTTCATGGAGATTGAACTCAAATATTCTCTAAAATCTGTCATTATGCAGTTTCTTCAGTTTTTTTGAATATTGTGAAATAGACAAACATGAAACAGTTTGCCACCTTAAATTCTTAAAAGGAAGCATAATGTAACTTAAGTTCTGGTCTAACTAATAGTAATAGTACTTCAAAATTTCAATCTAGATTCACTAGTAAGGGAGTGTGTATGTTTCTATTTTAAAAGACAAAAGATAGACTCATTCATTGTAAAAATAGCTATTGCTTGGGCCTCTTTAATTAAAGAAGCATTTCCTCTCTTTAAAGAGAAAGCAGGAAAAATTTTATGAAAGAGATACTTCCCTTCTAATGCAGAATTAATAATCATAATAAAAAGGATTCCAGTTTGGCATCCTGAAATATTTGAGGTGAGGAATCAAGTTATTAGCTTCTGCATTTATGAAGTGAAGGGACACATTGGCCCCCAGTAGTTTGACTGGGTAGCATTGTCATCCATTGAGGCAATTGGACATGAAGATAATTACCTGGTTGCATGACTTTTACCAGTGGGACCATGACTAAGGTGGTCTAATGACCCCTTTAGTTTAACTAGATTTTACACAGGTTTCTTCCTAAGAGGTTCCTCCCTTTTCTTAAAGTATTTAGTTAGTATAAATCTAATTACAAATTTGGTTCTCTTCCCCTGAGAGGTGTAAATCTTAAAAGCCTTTTGCCAGGTTTAAGACCCAAGAACACCTTTCGCAAAGATCTGGAGCAACCCAGGTTGCTTTCGGCTTTCTGCTTTCAAGCCCACGTCTGAGAAAGACACCTCCCTTCTGAGGCTCCGTTTGGAGTGTAATCATTAAAGAAATAGTGGTCCTGCTTCCCAAATCTCTGTGGGTGGATAGGTGTGTAACCCAGATAAGCAACCATCAGCAACCACAAATGGCCTGATCACAGTGACCCACCTCCCCTCTAAAGCCCTACAGCGCTTTTTCACTAGATCACCCAGCCTTTAAAAATCTCCTGGTTTTTGTTTCAGGGAAATTGAATTCTCTCCCTCTCCCCTACTGCAATAGTCTTAAAGTTTCCTTGCCTCTGAACTCTGCCTGTCCAGTGCAGTTTTTCTTTGACAATGGCTAAGTGACATGTGAACATGTTTTGTGAGTAAAAGAAGAGGGTTGATTCTGGCACCTATGATTTCAAAATGGAGTTTCTTCTGCTTGTCAATCTCCGAGCATCTAGGTATAAATATTTTTCATTCTTTGTACTCACATACAGACAAAATAAAGGCTGACAACTCAACTGCTGATAATTGGAAGTCAAATTCTGTAGTTGACTTGGCTCTCATAACAGGGATAATCTTAGCGATGTAGTCCAGCATAATGTAGCCTTGGTATTTACAGGAGCAGATTCGGTCCATACATATATCTTTCCTTTCAAAATTGAGGAAAAAAGCAATCATGACTGAACTACTGCTATAATTGACATAGTGACTCTTCTCCCAATTTTGACATTTAAAAATATTTCAGTTTGTATTTCAGATAAATTTTCCCTATCTCAGTGGCCCCAATGAAATAAAGTGGCAGAAAAAAAAGAGTTGTGTAAGTGACAGTCTGGGCCCAACATACACATAAACAATCCATTATCCGGAGTGATTGCTGAGAAGTGTAAAGGGCCACGAGCCCAACATGCAGTCTACACGGGCCTGACCTTTTCACTGCCGAGTTTACTAATAGAGGTGACAGCAGAAATCTGTGAACTCAGAAAACCTCCATGAAAATTGGAGCTGGTGGCTGAGGAAAGTTTTCCTAGACACTTTCCAGCAGTAGGAGAGCATAGGAAAGAGAGCTGAGTGGCATATTAGGGAGTGAAAAGAATAAGACTCTAATGTGCCGTGAGGGTAAATTAGCTGGCCTTATGCAGTGGAGTTTCAGAGGACATCTTTGCCTATTACTGCCTTTTTACAAACTACCATAATTTCAAATACAGCAAATGAAAATATAAATATAGAGATGGATAAATTATTGAAGTAATAGTACTTCAAAATTTCAGTCTGAATTCACTAGTAAGGGAGTGTGTATGTTTCTATTTTAAAAGACAAAGATAGACTCATTCATTGTAAAAATAGCTATTGCTTGGGCCTCTTAATTAAAGAATCATTTCCTCTCTTTAAAGAGAAAACAGAATAGGTCCTTCCCTTTGACCCAAAGGGGCCTCACACATAGAGTTCACCGTAAGTGAGCAAATCCAAAGCAAGCCTCACTGCCACCTCCTCACTCAAGAGGGAGGAAAGGAATGTCCCTAGCTGGAAAGAGTTGTGAATTCTACCATGTAAAGAGGGCAAGTCCACACCAGGGAGGGGTGTGAGCATCCTTCTATAGGTTCCCCAGACCCTGGGGAGTACGGGTCAGCTGAGACTGGTCAGGAGAGGATGGCAATCCCTCAAGTGGGTTCTGGCATGTGCTTGAAAACAGAAATGAACGTGCAACCCTTTACTTTCGATCACATTGGGAAGAGACCAGAGAACTTCATTTATGTGGCATCAGCTGAGTGTTTGAACTCTTATCTGCAGCAGCTAATTCACAGACCTCAAACCACACAACCATCCAGACCCCTCAAAGGTGGTCACTAAGAACCAGTCATGCTCCAAGTTTAACATTCCATTTGCATCTAAATTCAAAGAATAAAAACATCCTTGTGACATCCTGTGTATGTATTAGGACCAATAGGCTGCATCAAATTTAGGAAAAACGATGGCAATCAAAAGGCAAAAACTCACTACTAGCCTTTGCTTGGCAGGCCCAGACACCAGGTGAATCTCTGGAGAGCATGAGAGGGATGGAGAGCTTTCTGGCAGTCATCATCAGGGGTCACATCCAGACCCCGGGTCCTAGGGATTGTTGCAGATAAAGTCTATACCTCTTTTCTTTTGTCCTCAACATGTGACTTCCTAGCTGCCGAATCCAACCCTTGATTTTTGTCATCATGCCTAATTACTGTAAACCTTGAAATAAAAAAAGTCAGTACCCTGGGCTTTCTGATTTTCTCCTGGGAGTTAGCTTCAGAACTCGATATGATTTAATAAACTGCTCACCCTTGGTTGCCAAGAACCGTCAGTTTGCTGCCAAATCTAGACATGTGCTGTTGATGCTGACTGAAGTTTAGAACTTCGGTCTGAAGTCATGCTAAGGGCAACAGTATGTCCAGCCTTGTTTCCATACCTCAGTCCAGGTGGCCGGAGAAGACCTGCCAGCTCCAGTCTGGCCGCAGAACTGGACCTTTGGTCCTTGTAAGTAGCACTAGATCTAGTTACGCCTCAAAATGAGCTTCTATTTTCCTGTTGGATGGTCAGCAAACAGCTGTTAGACAGGTTTGTCTTAGGCAAAAGACAATAAATCATGTTTCTCTGTTTAAAAACCACTTAAATTCTTAAGTCCTTTGTTTGGGAGAAGAGGCTGAACCTTTAGGAAAACCTCCCGGCTTAAGCTAATATGTTTGTGAATCAAAGATCCATGAAAATAAAACATGTTGAAGTTTTCTTTTACAATTGCATTTACTTTTTAGTTGTTTTAAAATATAAGTGAATGGAAATGATGCCAGGGTTCTTTTTCATGGAGTTGAAGAATGAACTTAGCAAACACTCAAGGTAGGAGAGCCAGGGAGAGGCTTTTATTTAGAGATAAAGTGACAGGACTAAAGCTCCTGGCTCATGCCAGGAGGGGACAAGAGAGCCCGTAGTTATGCATTTTCTAGGGGTTTTATAGGCAGTTGAGGATTTTTGGGAATATGATAAAGGGCTCAGGAGTGTGTACTTGTTAAGTGGTCTTAGAATGTTCATCCTTGATGAGACATTAAGTCCCGTTTTTCATTAGTCCTCCAGGTAATTCTGCAAAATTAACATTTTAAAAGGCAATTTAAGATAGATTCTTTCTTGCTTTTACTATGTTGTTTATGGTTGGGCTTGCTTGCCATTATTAATTGCCCAGATTGCAAATCACCTGATCAGGTATGAAGGAGAAAAAATAGCATATAGACCTGGGCTTTTTAGCATGCTAAAGTGAATCTTACACATGATTATAAATGATTAGCATAATAAAAACATGGGCTATGCTGAGATACTTTCATTTATCTGGGGAATATTAACTGATCTCACTGAAGAATGACTCTAGAGCTTAATGGTTAGCACAGAGTTTTGGTAGGGGGTTTCTTTGCATGTAGTTACATTGCTCTGACTGTAATTTTCCTGCCTAGCTTTTTCCAGAGGCCTTCACCCCACTCTTTCTAAGCCCACAGTCCCTGTTTCAGAAATATGTACTGATCTCTTAGTTAAAATTTGGAATTTGGATTTTGGAATTTATGATTTAACACAGGAATTGCATAAGAGTGAGCAGTGCCTCCTTTCTATAGCTTCCAGTGCTTGATGTGGAATAAAGATATCTTTGGATGGAAACATATAATAACAATAATAACTCTTTATTATTACTACTCTGAAGCAATAGGCCATGTCCTTTAGGTCCAGTTTCAGGTAAAAAAAATCTCATAATTACTCTGAATAGATTGAGGCACATGAAATCATAATATTTGAATATTCTGATGTTGAAAAGCAGCAATTTCATACTGTTCAGCATAATCAATATCCCTGACTCCATTTGCTAAAGGGAAAACCAAAGATGAGAGAGGTTAAGTAATGCTCAAAAAAACACCAAAGTCTGCAACTGAAGCAACTTGTGTTTAACAGGATCTTTTGAGTTCAAACTCCAATAATTTGAAGATCTACCAACTTCTTTCTAACAGCTGTGTGGTGATATCTCACTGTGATTTTGATTTGCATTTCCCTAATGATTAGTGATGTTGAACATCTTTTTCATGTACCTGTTGGCCATCTGTGTGTTTTCTTTGGTTCAAAGCTGAGTGTCTATTTATATAACAGTTTCAAGACCCTCAAGCTGTCATTGTTTCTCCAGTCAATTCGGTATGGTAAATGGCCTGGATGGAGTAAGAGTCCTGAGTGAAGATTAGGTTCTTTTCTTTTCCTGTGATATTTTTTTAATTGAGGTACAATTGATATAGAATATTGTATAGTTTCAGATGAACAGCATAATAATTCAATTTTTTGTATATATCATGAAAAGATCACCACCAGAAGTCCACTCAACATCTGTCATTATACATAGTTCCAATCATTTTTTTCTTCTGATGAAACTATTCAAGCTCTACTTTCTTGATAGCTTTTAAACACACATACTATAGTATTATTAATCACAGTCAACATGTACATTAATCACACCTTTATGACTTACTTTGTTATCACTGGAAGTCTGTACCTTTTGGCCCTTTTCACCCACATCATTTTTTCCCCAAATCCTACCTCTGGCAACTGCCAGTCAGTTCTGTGTGTCTGTGAGCTTGTTTTGTTGGTTTGTTGGTTTTGTTGGTTTGTTTGTTTTGTTTTTGTTTTTCAGATTCTGCCCATAAGTGAGATCAAGTGGTATTTGTCTTTCTCTGGCTTATTTCACTGAGCATAATGACCTAAGGGTACACCCATGTTGTCACAAATGCCAAGATTTCATTATTTCTAAGGCTGAATAATATTCCATTGGATATACATGTTGAGCATCTTTCCATGTACCTTTTGGCCATCTTTATGTCTTTTTTTGGAAAAATGTCTATCCATATATTCTGCCTATTTTTAAATCAGATTCATTTCTTGATACTGAGTTGTATGAGTTGTTTACATATTTTGGATATCAACCCCTTATGTTTTCTTATTCTCTAAACTACATGGGCTCAGAACTTTTGATCCTGACTTAAGAAAAGAACAAGACCTTCAGGAGCAGAAAAGGGAAAAAATCTATGCCTCTAAGAGAAATCAAGCAGGTTTCTTATGCTATGTGTCATTTTGATCTGGGTTTTGAAAACCGCAGAAGAGTTTGGAAAGCTGGGGAAGGGAGTTTGTTCCCAGTACACCTGCCTATGCAGTGTGTACCTGACTTAAATTCCATTTATATTAGCTTCCTCAGTGCAGACCCTTGGCTTTTCATGTTTCCCCTCTTTCTCTCCTGTTCCAGATAGTCCCAATTTTGGGCCCCCTGTGCACACACTCTTCTCGCATATTCTGACACCTTCACAGTTAAGTGTGACCAAATCTGAAAACTATCAGCTAGATAAATCATACAACCACCTAACCATTGAGTATTTCAAAAGGAGGAGGTATGAATAATCTAATATGTAATAATAACTACATACATTTTTAGTTTTATCAACAGAATTTAAAAATAAGATCAGCTAAGTCTGAATCTTTTGATAAAAACTTCATACTCCCTTTAGATGACTTTGATATTTATAGCTGCAAAGTACCTAATTTTTTTGATTCCCAAAAAATTTGGAATATCATAAAAACAAAACATATATTTATTAAAACGCATTAGGTATGTGATTTAATATATAAACTGGAAATTGATCTGTTTCTTTAGCTATGATCTCTGAGCCAGTTCCTAATAAACTGAGAACAAATTTCCCAAATAGTGTTCACAGCATGATATTGTTCATCAAGAGATCAACAAATATTCCGAGTGGGGAAAATTAAAATCGTTCATATGTTTGGAAAATAAAACATAACTTATCCCTCTTATCCACACTATATGGCATGTTAAAGTCTTTGAAATTTCCCAGAGGGGAAATAACCTATATAGCAATTTTGACCGCTTGTATTACAATCTTATTGCCAAATCATCTCTGAATTTAGGATTATTTTTCCCTCTGTAGAATACTAAAATCTGCCATAGCACTAATGTTTACTGGACCTTATTTGGGGTTAACACTGGATCAGAAAAGAAAGATTTGAATCATGATCAATCAGAATACTTATTAAGTAATTATTATGTTCCAAGCATACAGAATACTTATTAAGTAATTATTATGTTCCAAGTCCACATGCTCTCTCAGAAGCTGAGATTGAAGCCTGGACCAGACCCTTCTCTAGCACCTCCAAAGAGATCATGCTTCTGTCAACACCTTGATCTCAGACTTCTAGCTTCCAGAACTGTGTGTCCCTGTAAAGGACATGGGAAGGGAATGCTTCATTTCTTCTTCATTCTGTGTGGGTATATTTAAGTGAACCTGAAACATCACACTTGATGTGCCCCCCTAAGGGAAGAAACTGCTGAAAGATGAAGGATAATAGATATGGAAAGTACTGGAGTTCCTGGAAGTGTCAATATACTGGGGCCCTAACTCTCAGCCCACCTTGCATCCAGACACCTTATATATAAGCTAATATAGCTCCTTAAATTTTAGTTAAATATTGTATTACTTACAAAGATGAAGATGCTCTGAATTATAGGAAAGGAAAGGAGAAACACTGAAGGGCAAGAGAATGTTGTGATCGTAAGTGTGGAGACAGAGGGGTCAAAAGATCTCCAGAGTCCACCTGCACACTCTTAAAAACCTTTCCTATTCAAGGATGTAACTTGAATGCCATGTCCTCCTTGAGGCCATCGCTGATTGGCACCCTTCCCTTTTTTGAGTTCATTCTATCCTCCCCAACCTGATTTGCCAAATCACTTAATCTCTGTCTTCTTGAAATTTCATTTTCCCTTATCTACATGTTGTAGTTGCTAATGTACAACTTCTAGGTCCAGCTGTCTGTCATATCACTTAGTACATGCCTGTGCCATGTAGGAACTCAGTGGATCTTGCTGTGTGGATGCAGGGATGAATAAGAGTGAATGATACCTCTTTGTGGCTTTAATTTTATAGATCTGGGCAAAGTTATATTCCAAATGATTTCATAGTTCTGTTGACTTCTGTGCCAGGCACACTTTTACATGTTGGGGATACAGCAGTGACCTGTGGTCCTATATGCAGGGAAAAGCCATTGAGTACCTCCAACATGACTAATTTGATCAGATTTTGTCAGAAGTGTTGAACATGGATTGCATGAGAACTGGTTGGCAGAAAAGAATGAACAAGTGATTTCATAACAGCACTGGCCAAAGATGATGGAGTCCTGTTGAGAACCCATAAAAGGGGTACCAATAATAGCATAAAAGAGATGAAAGAGGTGACATTGAGTTGGTGAATAACTGGAGAGAGAAAAGAGAGTTTGGGATTGTGTATATTTTTGGCTGAGGTTAGTAAATACTAACTAGGTGAGATAAGAGAGAGCAGAGTGTACATATATACATACATAAAACAGGCTTTGTTATCAGATATATGACAGATTTAGGGCTCTATTCTAGTAAAATTGAAAATAAGTTCTTCCCTAGTGGCATCAATAGAAGAAAATAAGCATGCATGGCTTTACAGTATTACATTTCTGGTATTTTAAGTAAAGGTCAGTTGTCATATTTGCCACCATCTCTGATATTTCAGGAGTTTATAGCTTATCAAATAATATCTGGCAGAAATTTCCACATAGTTTTAAAGCTTGATTTAAAATGCTTTTATTTTGTGGAATATATGTTATAGTAGGTTTGATAGAGAGAATCATTTCCACAAAAATTTGGAGGAATTTGGGGGATAATCTCTTTTTTTAAACACAAATCTAGAAGGGGCACTCTGTAGATAATTAATTCATTGTACCATTTGTCACTGAACAGTTGGAATTACATATTTACAAAAGATTCCTGGGAGATCATTTGCTAATGGCATTACTGTATAAAGTATTTGTGAAAATGTAAGACAATTTGTTGGAGTATCATCACTGACATTACCTCAAAAGAAACGGTGTTTTGGATAACAAAGACAGTCATTAAAGTGCTACTGGGGTGAAATTAATTGTGATACCGTTTTTCAAGATAGCATCTCATTATGCAGGTCCTTCATTTTTACAGGTGATACAGAGTATGAGGGAGGTAACATGCTAAACTCAAAAGGCCAGCATAGAAGACCTGGATTAGTCATCTGGTACAAACTAATGTATAAATTAGATGTAATATAACCTAGATAACAGGTTTGAAAACATGCATGAATTGTTAAGTGCTTGAAACTGAAATTTGGTATGTGGAGTCAAATACATGCAGCATATATTCTAGGTGGATGGAAGTGCCACTACAGCACATAAATATGACAGGTTACAGGGCAAATCTACAAGCAGGGAATCAGCAAAATGCTCATATTATCCTGAGCCTGCAGCCTGCCTCTATGCAGAATGACCTGAGTGCCCTATGTTCCCAGGCTATTTCACAAATAAAGCAAGAATTGCAAGTCAGCAAACTCACCTAAATATCATGTAGAAATTTAAATAAAGACCTGGGTTCACATGATCGAGCATATTGCCTCATTGGAAAGATGAACACACTGCTTGAAGACATCAGTTGTATTTGGGATTTTGCATTTCAGGGATGATATTTTTTTATTTCTGGGCTGGAGAGTGGCCAGTTCATTTCCAGGCTCTCCAAGAAGTGGGAGTCTATTGGCAAACAGTAACTTGGGCTCTCCTAACACATGAACTCTAGGAATAATTTCCTTTAAAAAAAATCTCATATCTCCCTCATCTTTATATCACTGTGCCTACCATTGTGTCTGAGAGAAAATAATTAATCATTAAATATTTATAGAAAAAATAAACATAACAAACTTTGATATGTACACATTTAGAGAATCAGTGATCTGATTATGGGGTTAGCTCCAGACTAGTTCATTTGGAGAGTAAAAGAAAGCGGTGTCTTCCTGATATGTTTCTGTCTCTTCAAAGACAATAAATACATTGATAACTAAATTATTATAGATTGATTACATGGTAAAGTAAGAGCTAGGTGTTCAACTGATAAAAATGGGAGAATAAATAAAGGAACTTCTAGGTAGTAAGGCTAGCATAAGGAGTCATGAGCATTCTGTGCAGGCAGAACAGGAGGCAGCCAATGCCAGCATCAATGGGAAGTTATATTGGAAAGGTTGAAAAGGGGCAACTGAGAGCTCTAAAAGCCTTAGGAAGAGTTATATTTTAATATGCATTTGAAAAAAGTCATAAATAAAAGCATATTGATGATGCTTCAAGCAGAAACATGATAAAACAAAAATGAACATGCGAACAACTGAAAAAGGTGGACACAATCTTAAAATATGATATAATACATACTTATAAATATGCCATATACATGTCAATGTAATACATACAATATACACTATACTATATAAGAGTATAATGTGCATAGTGTTCTCAGTATAGCTTATATATGATATATATAGCATCCAGTATATAAAACTTATAAACAATTGAAAGTGTACACTATAATTTATAGTCTGGTATAACACACTGAATATGTGTATACATACATGATATACTTTTATAGTATCCAAGAAAAACTATGTAGTATATAAATTGCAATTATCTATACCCAGGCTTCAGACACTAGAGTGGGCAAAATCATGACGAAAAGCCAAGTGCAAAAAATGAGACCAGCTTGTCTCCCTGGATTTCCCCTTATGATATTTATTAATTAAGAAATAGTGGCTGAGAGTCAAACTCAACAGTAATAAGAAACCGAGGGAACAAAATTGGAGTTAAAGATTCAACTGAAGACTAAAAGATCTGGTGAACACCTAGGCTTCAGTTGGTACTATCCAATAACTGCCGGTTGCAAAAAGATAAACCAGAAATATATAAACACTAACAATGAGATAACCCCAGACATAAGTCAGCTGCTTGCCAGGAGAAAAGTAAATTATTTCCACTTGTGTGTTTGGTGTCACAGTGAAGAAATTATGACGAAATTGCCCCCCAAATCTCAGTTGAACTGGGTTGGACTAGGCCACTTGACTGTTGCTGGGTCCATGGTGTCCACAGTCGGTGGGCCTATGTCCAGGGACTCAGACTAGTGTGGGGCCTGTTTTTCCCTGGGGGAGAAGGTGTTGACTGCTGGACCTTGTTCAGTAGGTTTGGCACTAGGACAGATGTCCACTTCTGGGTCCAAAGACAGCAGTCCTGTTACCAGGTGTGTCTTCTGTCAGATCACTGGTAGTTTTCCAACTGGGTAACTAGGCAGGTCCCTGGATAGGAAGGACTGACTCCAGACCATGGCTGTAAGGGACGGAAACCAAGTCCCAGGTCTGCTTCATGATCCACAGGCAGGACCAGGATCTGCAGGCACCATCCAGTGGCACAGATGGCAATGTGTCCGGCCTGCCTCCAGGAGCACTGACAGGTCTGACTGCTGGTATATCCCTGGGCAGAGAGGACTTATTGAAACTTGATCCTGGAGGACCTGGAGCTAAGTTAGAGAGCTGCTTTAGGATCTCTGGGGGTGCAGACAGCCATAGCTCTTACTGGGTCCCTGGGCTGGCAGGACTGTTTATAGACTGAGGGCTGGGAGGGGCTAGAGATGAGTTCCAAAGCCATTTCAGAATCTGCAACCAAACTTCTTCATGCCTGTCTCCAGGTCCTTGGACCATGAGTAAGAGGGTCTGGGGCCAGATCATAGGCCCTTCACAGTCCATAGCCAGGACTGAGGTCTGTGGGCACATTACCTAAGGTATAGGTAAGTGTTACTCCCCACAATTCCTTGGCTAATGATGCGATGGCAGGACCAAGGACAGATGGGACTGTATTCAACTACACAGGGGGCAAAATTAATTTCGGGGTATGTAGCTATCTGGGCATGGGCCTGCCTACTTAAAATGGCCCTTCTTAGACTTAGAGTTTGTTGAGTTTTACAGATTCATACTTGGGTTCCAAAGCATTTTTGACTGTGGATGGCTGCCAAATTCTTATCGGTAAGAGGGGATAAAAGCAGGAGACCTCCTATTCTGCCATGTTGCTGATGTCTCCCCTCTTTGGCAGTATTTTTACTTAAAATCTATTTTGTCTGATATTAGTATAGCCACTTCTGCTCTCTTTTGGTTACTATTTGCATGGAGTATCTTTTTCCATACTTTTACTTTCAACTTATGCATTTGAGTCTACATGAGACTCTTGTAGGCTGCATGGAGTTGGATTCTCATTTAAAAAAAAATCTGTCAATCTATGTCTTTTGATTGGGAATTTTGATCCATTTATATGTAAAGTGATTATAGATAGGGAAGTAGTTAATGCCTTTTTGATATTTGTTTCTGTATCTCTTATACCTTTTCTCTCCCTCATTTCTTACCTTACTGTAGCCTTCTAGTACTTAGCTGATTTCTTGTAGTGGTGAATTTTGCTTCTCTCCTCATTTTCTTTAGTATATTTTCTATAGATATTTTATTTTTGGCTTACCGTGGATATTATATAAAACACCCTAAATTTATCACAAGCTATGTTAATTTGATAACTTTACTTTAGTAGCATAGAAAATCCTCATTTTGAATGTTGTTTCCCACTTTATATTCTTGATGTCAAGAATTAAATCTTTTTATATTGTGTACCTATTAGCATAGATTTCTAATTATTTTTATGTTTTTATCTTTTAAATCCTATAAAAAGTAAAAGTAGAGGTACAAACCAAATTACAATAATTTCTCACTTCTGCTGCTTCTCAGGGCCTAGGATGGTCTTTGTAGTCCTCTGCCCACAATCTCTTGCCAACAGGCACCTATGGGTAGAGTGCCCCTGCAGCTCACACATCCATGACACTCATCACTGCTCTCAGTAGCCTCCAACCTCATATCCAAATCATACCACTGTCGTGCTCCCAGTCAGGCAAGGCAGAAACAGGTTACATGAGAGGCCCTCAGACAACCCAGAGCATCACGAACGGTGCCGTTCTTTATTTTCTGTCCTGAGTGAGGAGCCAACAATGAGTGACTCTGTCCTGAACACACCACACGTTGTGCTGAGAGAGTGTGGGGCAGGGGCAAGGAATAAAATCACGAAGTTTCCTACCATTTTGAGTGTGGCTTTTTCCTGGTTGGGAGTTTGCTTAGTTGCTACAAATCCTAAACTGATTTCTAGAGTTCCCATAAAGCCACTTTGGTCCCTATGTTGTATTTTACTTGGTATTTCCATTAGAGAGCAAGGGCCTGGATCTTCCTATTCCATCATCTTGATCCACTGAATGGTGAACTGTTCATTTTAAACATCTGTCTCATTTTTGTACTTCAAATTGGATAACTCTTTCCTCAAATGTACTGCATTTTACTTACTCCGTATCCAAACTGTTGTTCAGTCTACCTAATACATTTTTTAATTTTTAAAACTTTTTGAACTATTATTTTTTTAGTTTTTTTTCATTTTACTGCTGAGTCTTTTAATTGTTTTTAGTCTCTAAACATATATTTAAAAGCAGCTATAAAATCATAATGTAACTCCAATGAATGGGTCATCTCAGTGTTTGTTTTCATTGGTTGGGTCAAATATTCCTGTTTCTCTTCTTTTCTTTTTGCAATCTCTATCAAAATACCCATAGCATTTTTCAATGAACTAGGGAAAATAATCCTAAAATTTATATGGAGCCACAGAAGATCTGAATAGCCAAAGCAATCTTGAAAAAGAAGAACAAAACTGGAGGCATCATGCTCCCTGATTTCAAGCTATACTACAAAGCTACAGTGATTAAAACAGTATGGTACTGGCACAGGAACAGACACATAGAGCAATGAAACAGAATAGAGAGCCAAGAAATAAACCCACATATATATAGTCAATTATATATGCCAAAGGAGGCAAGAATTGTACATTGGGGAAAAAACAGTCTCTTCAATAAATGGTTTTGGGAATACTGGACAGCTACATGCAAGAGAATGAGACTGAATTGCATCCAACACCACAGGCAAAAATAAATTCTAAATGGATTAAAGACCCAAATATAAGACATGAGACCATAAATCTTTTAGAAGAAAGCATAAGCAGGATTCTCTTGAACATCAGCATGAGCAATTTTTTTCTAGATATGTCTCCCTGAGCAAGGTAAACAGAAGCAAAAATGAACAAGTTGGACTACATCAAACTAAAAAGCTTCTGTTCAGCAAAAGATACCATCAACAAAAGGAAATGGCAACCCACTGCAGGGACAATATATCTGTAAATAATACATCTGATACGGGCCTATGTTCCTGTTTTTAATGCTGAATTGTATTTTAGAGAATCTAGAGTCTCTTATCTCTCCATGAAGAATTTAGAATCTTACTCTATCAAGCAGGTTGCTTAACAGCTTGTCACTTTGAAACTGTAGATGCTTAATTTTATGCTTTATTAGGCTTGTCTCCTTTAGTTGTGTCCTTAATTCTCCTAGTTCAGAAAAACACCTTTGCTCAAAAAACATGTCTTCTCTCGGGTTTCTATGGATATTCCAAGATGCTAGTGGAGCCACTTTAACTTGATGGGACTCAAATTCTAAACTCTGATTCTCCTAAACCAAGCAAGAGTTTAAATCTGTGCTTAAAATTTCAGTCTTCTAGCTGTTGTTCCCCACTAGGCTCCTGGTAATCTCTCCTGGACATGGGAAATGCAGCAGTCATCAGTGCATTTGAGGGAGTTTAAACTAAGATTTTGCGAGTCCTTCCTCTGTAGCTTCCTTCTGCCCAAAATCTACCCCCTACCTAAATTTCAGATACTATGGAAGCCCTGAAAAACACTCTTTCATATCTCAAGCCATTACCACTGCAAATTTCCACTTGATTTCTAGCCATGAGATACAGCTCTGAGGAATGTTTTCATGGGAAAAGCTGAGTAAACATGGGTCTCACAGAGGTCAGTTCCCTCCTTAAAAGGAGTAAACCCAAACCCACTCCAGTTTCCTTATAGTCTTTTTCACTTCCCAGGTTCTTCAAAGAATTTTTAAAAAATATTTGTCCAAATCTTATAATTTCTATCTGTAAGAGAGTTGGTCTGATGCCTGCTTCTCCACCATTAGTAAAATGATGTCCTATTAAGTATCACTTTGCTGTTATATGGAACATCCCTATTAGGAATAACAAGAAGTATGGGAGGCAAGAAATATTCTGAAAAACATAAGCCTAATATTCCTAAAGTTTATAGTTGTCAATAAGCATAAGGCAATTCAGACTATGAGATAGTTTATCCCTTGCTGATGTTTTCTAAGTTATTTGATACTGGAAAACAAAATATTATGGATACTTATATAATTACAATAAAGGGAGAAGAAAGTTATGTTTGATTTTGAAATCATTACAATTTAACAGGAATTTATAATTACTATAAACTTATACGTCTCTTTGGAGAACCTGGCAGTAAATATATTTCTTGATATTGGAGTAACTGTATGACTAGAATTTATTTAGCAACCTGAAAGTGCCTTAATGTAATGGTGTCCATACCAACTTTATGGCATCAAAATAAACATTTTCCAAAAAATGCAATAATAGCAGTTACCCAGGTTTGCATTCATGGATTCTGGCAGAAACATATTTTCTATATAGCCTTATATTAAAATTCAGCTGTCAGAATGTGAGTGTGCTGAATTCAATATCCAATTTTGATTTGTAAGGACAGTCAGCAGTTGACATAAAAACTGAAATTCACCAACTATATCTTAAATACAGCTTTAAAGTGTCTAAGAATTACATCATCACACAGTTTTATGACCTGATTTGGATTTTGTTGATTATATTCATATGTGAGAAAAGTTTTTTTCTTTTTTATTATAAATGGGGTAATTATTGGTGTCACAGTATTACTCCTTTGTCATCATTTTTTCTGTGGAAATGTAGGGACAGGTCCATTTTTCCACTATTTTGTCTGTCACATAAAAGAGAAAAAACATTTTTTTCCCCCTTTTCTCTTATACTTTTTAAATGATAGTCAACTTTACCTAACCCATTGTTTGAGATATAGTTACCAACAGGTGCCATTCTTGACAACTGGCAAAGATTTGGCAATTCCTTTGTCGCTATACCCACATATGATACCATGAATTTTCCCCAACCTGAGATTGCAAGATGGGAAGATGCAAAAAATTCTTGAATACTTCCAGTCACTTGCAAAATATTAGCATTGGTAATAATATCATCCAGGAATGTAGATATTATGGATCAGAAAACCTCATTAAACCATTAATACCTAAAACACCAATAGTTTTAATTCTCCTGTGGAAAATAAAGAATTATACTTTTTAATAAGTATATTAAAGAAAAGTAGGTGAAATAAAGAATAATAAGGTTGTTCTTCCCATGGTCTAATTTATATAATAATATCAAGGAAGGCCTCTGTGGAGAAGTTGTAAGTTTCTGACATGTTTATATATTTATTTTGTTATGAAAGAAAACATGAGGTTTCTAGATCAGAGATGAAGTTGTTCCTTATAACAAGAAATGCATCATTACCCCATTTTCCATTTCAGGATAGTGATATGAGGGCAGATGTCACTCTTCCTGTGAAACAGAAGTTTCCTGTACTGTAGAAAATATGTCTTGAAGCATATATAGAATCTGGACACCTGTCCCTTTCTCTCTGCAGAGAATGGCAGAATTTTGCTGCCCAGTGTCTTAAAATCCTCTGGAGGATAAATGGGTTTCATCCCCCTTGCTATATAAGCACATATCTGTGGGGAGATAAACAGTCTCCCCAAAGCACTATCACTGTTACATGATTTTCAGTCATCCTTTTACTTCCAAAGCTTGGTCTTTATCCCAGATTGCCATTAGTTTTTGCTCAGGAAGTCCTGACTAATATGAAGAAACCTGAAAATATCCATATTACTTTCCATAAAGAGAGGAAAAGATGTAAGATTGAAATCATTATAAGGGCCTAATAATTATTTGTATTCAATAAATAAGTCTTACCAAGAAGCAGTCAGTTTAAAGTCTTGATGTAAAAATGAATAAGTAAGTAGAAACCTAGATGTGTATGAGGAATTTCAAGCAAACCAATGCAGTTGAAGAAAAGAAGGTCATCCCAGTGCAGCGGTCCTGCTGAGAGCTAGTTCACTGAGAGACCTGGAGGTGGTGGGTGTGCACAGGATGGGGTAAAGTGTCTCTCCAGGTACCTGCAGGGTATCTCCAAGAGTGTGAGCCAACGGGGATCTGAATTCAGTACCAACTCCTTTCGGGTTCCCAGACCCTACTCCAATGCAGGTTGTATGGGAGGGGGTCTTCCCACACACAACACCAAGCAATACTTGAACACCAGCAGGGTGTCCAAGAACTCAACTCAATTCTGATACTAGCTGCCAGAGACAGCACCAGATTCCCCAGGTTAAGGGCTCCGTCCCACAGGACTGTGCTGCAGCCCCCACTCCAGATGCCAGTCACAGGCCCCAGGTTGTTACTTGTGCCTCTGACCAACTGGCTCCAGATTGAAGGTTCTAACCACTTCCCCCTTAGGTTCAATTAATTTGCTGGAGAGGCTCGCAGAACTCAGGAAAGCACATTTACCAGCTTAATAAAAAGGATATTTTAAAGGATGAAGTATTAGCCAGATGAAGAGATACATAGGACAAGGTCCCAAATAAAGCTTGGTACCTGGCTCCACAGCACATGGAACATTCTGGTTCCCCAAGCTAGGAAGCTCTCTCCAACAGAGAAGCAGGATGCAAAAGAAGAAGATATGCTCTTCTCATTGGTTTTTGTGAGGGCTTCATTGCATAGTCATGATTGACTAAATCATTGGCCATAGGCTGATTCAGCCTCCAGCCCCTGCCCTTGGCTGGGGCCCAAGTCTCTGATTAACATGACAAGATACCCATCTCACCTTAAGGCTCTGAAGCATTTTCAGGAACTGTGGATGGAAACCAAATATACCTGAGAGATACATATTTAGTCATCTGAATAACCAAATATATATTTCTTATAACTCATTATATATCACAATTAAATATATCTAAAATAAATATATTCCTACCCCCAATTTCTAATTCACTGTGTAGCTGCATTCGAATAGTGCCTGTTCCTTCCCCACTACCACTGGGTAAAACTATGACAATGTGTAAATTATGCAGAATTTTCCTCTAAAATCTTTACAATCCACCCCCTTCTCCAAATATTTAAACATACTATCCTGTAAATTAATATTATTGTCAATTATCCATTTTATTACTATAATAGCCTCCCTCCTGTCTACCCCAGCCTTGCTGCTGTTGATACTCTTAATTAGTTTAATAGTGATCTTTCTAAAAATATCTCTCTGATAGGGTAACCACCTGCTTGAAATCCTTGAAGTCTACACAGTTTTCACATTGCTTTCCTTATCTGATTGCCTCCTATATCATTTACTTTATCTGCTTATTTTCCCCTCTCAAACATTCCCATGTACATTTGTACTTCAAGTGACATAGTTTACCATGTGCATTTATTCTTTCAATGGCAAGGATCTGCTAAAACTAATTAGGATTTAAACCTCTGGATCACAGGTTTTCCTCTGTGCAGAACATGTTCTACTCATCTAATTTAATCACCTTTGTATACCCTACAAGTTTCAGATCAATCACTGCACCTTCTAAGATGTTTTCTGGGAATGGTTTAAAAGGCTTACCTCAGTGATTTCTTGGCATCCTTCTTGCTTTATTTTCTGAATATATAACTAGACATGACCTCCCTAAAGATACTCTTTTATATTTTTTAACGTCTGGGCCATTCTCATTTCTAGACAGATAAGAAACACTCAAGGAATGTTTGTTGAGTGAGAAAGTAAATTAATGTCTAAATAAATTGTTCAGTTGGACAAATGATGCATTTATTGTACACCTATATGTGCCATCACTGTGTGAAGGGCATTGAAATTATTAATTATTAATGAATTGTTAATTCACTGAATTATTCTTTATCTGAAAAATTAACAGTATGAAGCACCTTTTACTGACAGCTTTTGTCAAAAATATATGTGATGAAATTCTGAACTATTCACTCTTCTGAATAAAAATATGATTAACTTGATTATTTCACCTTTATCTCTTTGCACATATATATGAAATGACAATATCCTTTATATGAATATGCTACAATTTATTCATTCAACTATTGATACACTTTTGGGTTACTTCTTTTGGGGCCTATTGCAGATAATGTTCTTTTATGAACAATGTTGAATATACAATTGCATGTGAACATGTGCATGACTTTCTGTTGGCTCTTACCCTTTGGAGTAGCAAAACTAGGTCATAGAATATCAACGTGGTTAACATTGGCATACAAAAGAGTGTTTCCCGTGACACTGTATGCTTTCTTTCCTATGGGCAATATAGGGACACTCATTTCTCTTAGTTCTTAATTTTCTAATACTAATGATTTTGAGCAGATTATTATATATTTCCTGTACAATTAAATATACTGATATCTAAACTACCTGTGCAGCCTCTTTTTTATTGTGTGTTTACTTTTTTTGTATTGATTTTTGGAAATATTTATATATTCTGAATATTTCCTTGCTAAAAAGTTTTCTTAACAATAAACCCTGCTACTTATTTCTTCTATATTTTTGCTTTTAAAATTATAATAGATTGATAGAACATTGAAAACACAGTACACAGAAGTCCAGTATACCTTCACTCAGTTTTCTTCAATGGTTACATCTTAATGTAATTATAGTACAATATCAAAACCAAGATTTGACATAAGTACAATATGTGTGTATGGAGCTATATCATTTTATCACAGGTGTAAATTTGTGTACCCACCACCACAATCAATATACAGAGCTTTTTTGTCCCCTAGCAGCCCCGTTACCATGAGCAGTGGTAAAAGTCCTGGCTTTCCACTGGAGCAACTCTGAAACCCCCATCAAGGAGTGGAGGGCTGCCTCATTTCTCTCAGTTGAATGGGAAGCCCAAGCTCCCCATCTGGTCTCCACTGACACTACAGGAAGGGAACATTTTTACTGCCAGTGTGAATGAAAGTCCCAGTTCCCTACTTGGCATCTCCAAAACTACCAAAAAAGTGGGTTACTTCATTATATCTTGGCAAGAGTGGAAGTCTACACTCTCCACTCAGCCTTTGCTGGCTTGACTTGGGGTGGTATCACAATTTTTCTGTAGGGTTTGGTTGGAATAGAGCACTTACTGTTTAAAAATTTTAGGTCTTGCTAGATGACTCCTTTCTTGTTATTTTGATTTATATTTTCTTGACTAGAAAGAATATTTATCCAAAAGATCATTCTTATACCATTACTCTGCAGTGCCAACATTTCCATAAATCAGCTATCCACATTTTGGAGATCCATCATATCATGTTCCATTGTTTTATTTATCTGTCTTATATACATCTTACTTTCTTAATTATATAATAAATTATAGAATAAGTCTTGACTTCACAAATTATGTCCACTTCTCTATAATTTCTTTTATTAATTTCAGTCTTCTTAATTTCTCTCAATAACATTTAAGTGGAAAAATCTTGTATACTTTTTCTAGAATGATTCTTAGTTCATTTAATGCCTTTTTTTTCTATTTATTTTCCATAACTGAAGTTATTGACATTTGATAAATCATATTTATGGAATGGAAACTCAATATTATAAAGATTACTCCTAGTCAATTTGTATATTCAATGGAGTCACAAACCAGACACTAATAGATTAACTATTCTATACCAAGACAGATGTTAGGAGGAAGGTTGACAATTTGATATTCACATTTCCCTCTCAATATTATAAAAGTATTAAATATCACTGAAAATATATCCTATCATATTTCAAATCACCTTTTTAAAACATCCCTGTATTGATTGGTCTTTTGAACAGAATTCAGTCTATTTTAAGATGTACATTGATGGGATTTGAGTGAGCTTCAGGGTTTTTTTCTCAGATAATCTGTTACCTGATCCCACAAGTTATTGATGCAAAAATATTAAAGCTTTATGAAGAAGAGATGGTAGATTTTGAAACTCAGGACTCCTTCCTCCTCCTCCCATGTGCACTGTTAGAATAGGGCTAATAACACCTTGCTGGGCTTTTGAGATTGGCCATTGTGCTGTGGGTCACTGTGATGGATGAGAGTTTTCAGACTCCAGCTGAGAGAAGCTGGAGAGAGCAGTGCTTAATAAGAGTCAACACTTATGTGGGGCACCAAAATAGTACCTCAAAAAAATAATGATCCTGCTTAAATCCAATTTGATGTTCATTTTGTAACAAGAGAAGGGATTTTCAGTAGAAACTGAAATAAAATACCACCTCATCTTTTTAGATTCTTTCTTAGTTAGAAATTTGTAAATTTTTCTAGAATGAATTCTTTCTTCCTTCATATTTATATTAATATAGTGGCTAATCCACTATTTAAACCTCAAGACATACATGAATACATTATTAGAACGGACATTTGAAACACTAAACAATAGTGGAATGTAAATCAGGATAACAGGGTTTTGATATCACCATTGTACAAACTGTATGTGCCAACATACAGTCCAAACAAACCGTGTGGTATGGATTTGGGCTAACCAGTTAATATCCGTGGAGCTCATTTTCCATCGTGGAACATGAGAACTTGGCTGGTATAAACAATAGAGTTCTTTCTGGTTGAGAGCACCCATCTATTCCTTCCTTCTGAGAATTTTAAGCATAGTTCCCCAAACCACTTGCTGCCAGTTTAAAACATACTGTTATAAGGTCTGAAATGTGCAATGGGTTCTTAGATTCCACTTACAAATCTTAAAATTAAAGCAGTGATATCAGTGGAGCATGGTAGTGGCATAAATAATGCTGAATCAAGATCATAGTAAAAGTAGACTAGAACAATGCCAAATGATTAATTGAAAAATCTTCACTATTCTCTCTCATTTTTAGTGCCATTTCTAACCTATTAATTCCTTATATTGCTGTACACATATTTTATAATCTAAATCTTTATTAATTTTTTCACTTGTCAGTCATCCATTTTTACCAATCACCTCAAAAACGTTTGTTTTGAAATCAGTAGATGTGTGAATCATGTTTATATTCATGGAGCTTCTTGCAGTGCCATGGAAGATAAAGGTCAAGTGTGTGTGTATGTGTGTGTGTGCATGTGTGTGAATCTGAAAGAGAGAGAATTACTGTGAGAGAAGCTATAGGTATTGAAAAAAGAAAAAAAAGGCATTACTTCTATGAAATTGATTTCATTTATCTTCCTTCCCATTCTATTCTAGCTCCCCCATCTTCCACCCACCAAAATGTAATACTAGTACAGTTTAGTGTTTCCCAGTAGGAAGAAACATAGTAGCACATTCAAATTCCGCAAACCAAAAAGCAATCAATACACTATGGCAGGTATGTTGTTCCAGAAGAAAATTGTTTCTGTGCTTCTTAAAGGAAGAGCAATGAGTATCTGTGAGAAGAAAAATCCAGCCTTGGAAGTAACCACATTTATCTTTCTTCAAGAAAGGAATTAAAGAAAAAAGTTAACTTTAAAACAATGATTAACTTAAATCTCTTTCATTGAAACTATATATGGCCCTTCTAAAAGAAAAATAGTGTCTGTACCCTACAAAGAAGATAAGAAAATGTCATGTTAATTTCAAGGAAAATGTGCATATTTGGCGCATTTAAATCATATACACAAATTGGTGTTCAGTTTATGTAGGGCTGCCTGCAGCCTTTCGCTGTGTGTCTCAAATATGTAATGGGAGTTTAAAATTAAACTTAAGGTTTTACAGTTTTCATCTTATTAACACTAAATTGACCCTCTAAAGCATTTAACTTAAGATGAGATGGGACCCAGCCCTTCAGGGAAAGAGCATCATTATGGTTATTTGTGGCCTCTCCAATATTTCCCTACATGCTAACATCTGAAAGGTGATTGTGTAACTTTGCATCTGGGTGCATGACTTTTGGGATAAATGATGTTTTAGAAACTGTGTGATGGTAAAGATACTCGCAGTTGAAGTTGAATTTGGGGTGAATTTCTCACCCTGAAGTAGAACTCGTCCTGTGGGGTTTATAAATCTGGAGGTTCAAAAATTGGAGAAATGACTCATTCTGCACAATATGTTCTGTTGGTTATAATCTATTATGATTCCTAGTCACTTGAAATGAACTTGTGTATGTTAAGAAAAGTATACACTGAAAAGAAATTTTTCAACAACAAATCAAATATGTTTGACTGTAATAAAAAAAAGGCAAGTTGAAAGAGTTCAACACTGAAAAACCATATTATTATTATTTTATTTCTGAGATGCCTAACCCAAACTGAGAGTCATAGGATCTGGGAGTGCTGAAACAATGTGGGGCAGTGGTGGCTGATGGAAGAACTGAGGCCATCTCAGAACTCTGCTAAAAAAGGGGACTTTGGCAGATTATTCTGCTCAAGAGAGTGAGAGAAAGTTGATTCTGTTCCTCTCTCAGACCTTAATCTAAGAGATCATATCACCAGTTACATAGGCCTTACCTGTTGTACAATCATTAGTAATATTATGTGCTAAGTAACCTAGTTTTATTTCATAGATCAACATAGAACATACAGGGCCAGGACGAAGGTGAGGCTACAGAGGCACGTTTTTTGAGTGTGAAATTTAAGGGGTGCCAAAACAATCAATAAGCAAGATAAATAATATTTTAACATGAAATTTAAAAAATTAAAAATTAATGCAAAAAGCCTATGGTGAACCAAAGACCCAGCGTTTTAATTAAAGACTGGACCAGTCTGTGCTCATTTACGCACCCTGAAGTGCCCCCGCTGTTGGTTCATGGGCATGCCGGCCAGTGACCAAGCCCTCATCCTAAACAGTTTTATCACTTCAGAACATAAAAGCACAATTTCAAATGTAGCATGATTTTGTAATTTCCTTTTATGTGTTCTTAGCATAGCGTGCTTCATCTTCCTCAGTTCTACAGAATCCATGGTCTGTGGCTGCAATTCTAAGGCATAATCAGGGAAAATCAAAGCCCTTGAGGAGCTTCCGTTTATATTCCTCTTGCTTAATTTTCCTCCTTACTTGTAATTCTCTCTCTGGTTTCAGTTGTTGCTATTAAGAAGTCTTCTTCATTGATTTTTCTCTATAATAGAAAACTAAGGAGGTGATATATTTTGATCTCATGACTGATGTTATGATACTATTTTTAGGTTTTGTGTATAGTTTTGGATTTGTTTTGTTCTTCCTGATTAGGACATATTGTTCTCACTGGATAAGGACTCATACTTTTCAAGTGTTCTGAGAAGTTCCCAATTATTATCTCATCAAAATACTATAATTTTTCCATTCTTTTTTCTCTTTGGATTTAAATTCACACACATACACATGCATGCATGTGTACTCACACACACACACACACGTGCCCTCACAGAGACTGATTTTTCCATCATATTATTCGTCTCTCTCTAATTTTCACTCATATTTTATTTTCCTTTGTTACATATCTATCGTTTACAGCTTATCTCTTAAGCTCTGTTTAATCTGTTCTTAACAAATCCACTAAGGTTTGATTTTTAACAGTTAAGAGTTTCATTTCTATAAATCTCTGAAAGTTTTGATAGTATCATTATTACCTAAATGGCAATACATATCATGGCTCCTTTCCTCTACTTACAGTCTCTGTAATCTTTGGCATATTCTCTACTGCCTCACTTTTCTCCTCTGAAAGTAGGATTGATAGTGACAATAAACTATCTCATAGGGAGGTTGATAGGATTAATAAAGTAATAAATCTAAATAGTGCCTAGCAAGAATAAGATGTGTATAAATATTAAATTTTATGTTGTTATCATAGATAATTTTTGTCTACCTGTTATAGGAATCTATTAAATAAGTTTCTGTGGTATAGCTTTAGTATTTTCTGGGTTTTTTTGCATTAATGCAATTTTTATTGTGCTGTAACTAGGTAATGAGTTCTATTCTATTCCTTTTAGCTATTCATTTTGATTTTCAAATTGGCCTTATGTATGATTTTTTTGTAAATTATTAGTTTTATGACAACTTAAAAAGAATGTGCACTGTGTTTATGTGTATGAACTTTCCTTTTAGATCAATTAAATCTTTTCTACTATTATAGTTCTGTGGTAAAGTTATGCCTACATAATCCTGTCTCCTTAGCTTCCAGACACATGACACATGGAGTTAGGAATGGAGTTTCTACAACTAGTTCTGGTCAGTAAGCTGTGAGTAGAGGTGATGTGAGTTATGTTAGGATTTAAGCATTTGACAGTCCCCCAAATTCTTTAGCTTCTCTTTTTTTCTATAATAAAAGTGGAGGAAGTCTTGTGTTAAAATATTGCATCAAGATATCAAACAGCTGAATCACTGAGCCAGTCCGCGGAGGACTGGTTTCCGAGAGTCACCAGGTCTGCAGGGAACTTTCAGTGAATGAAGACCTATCTTTCATTAAGCTACAAAGATTTGGGGGTTGTTTGTTAGTGAACAAATTAGAATGTCCTCATAAAATGAAATAAAGTAAAACGCAACTTAAGGGTAGAACATACTTGAATTACTGAGTGAGGAGGAGCCAGCACGTCAGGCCAACAGGCACAAGTAAAGGCACTGAGGGAAGGATGTAGAGGTAGGCCCGGCAGCCTCTGGGGGTGAGAGTCTGTACTGGTTCGAGATGGCAGGAGGGGTGCCCTGCACAGGAGGACCTGCTTCCAGGATCTTCACCTGGCCCATTCTGCAGGACCAAGGATGCAGTGAAACTCAGCTGCAAGAGACGAGCACCAGAAAGAAAGAAGACGGACAGGTTTCCAGGCTTTACGCTGATCTGGATCTGATTTAGGGTGTTTGATTCAAGTTTACTAAGGATTGCTGCTCATCAAAGAAAAGCAAAACTATGCAGATACTAATGACTATTGATTCGAGCATAGAAATTAGCAAGAGAAATTACAAGTCAACTATTCATCAAATCCAGAAGGAAATGTTATACATATATTAAAAAAAAAAAAGCACCAAAAACTGATGTCCTTGATGCATTCTAAAATTCAGCACCCACTGACTTTTCTAAGGCCTCATCGCCTCCCAATCAGCAACCTTACAAAAGGCTACTCAAACCCCAGGTGACCAGCATACTTAGGAGAGACTTTAGTGCCATTGTGGCTTTTTTACTTATCAAACTCAAGGAGTGAAATTGTAAAAAAAAAAAAAAAAAAGGCCTATCTAATAGGTCTTGGAGAAATGATCATCCTCCATGTATGTGGTCTGACTGTGCAGGAATGTTCAGTTTGTCAAATGCACAGTGAAACCTCTAGGAACTCTCAAGAAAAACATAATTACATGGGCAGGTGTCCAAAACATGGTACTTACACAGACAAAATGGATATCAGAGTTTATGAATAAGGAAAGGCTCTTCACTGCAGAGAGAGATGGGCAAACGGTGTGATTGAAAACTTTAAATGAGAACAGGAAACATAATCTTATGAAAGGAGTACTAAATTATAAGTTATATACTTATACTTTTTCTTCTTGCCTTTGAATACATCTTTCAATTCTTGTTGAAAATTAACACAAGTTAGAGGGAGAAGGAAGAACATTAACATTTTTTATTAGTTTCTTTCTAAGTGTCAGACTCTGAAAGTTGCACTGATGGATACAAGAGTGACTGATTGATAGAGTCTGTGAGGGACAATAACAGCCACACCTGCCGAGCATCTTCTCTGCGACACGGGCATTCGGTTACACCCTGAAGACCTGCAGAGATGTCCTCCCAGTGCTGCTTATAAAACCTTCAGAGAGATTCTGCTGTGAGTCTACTTTGGATTTTTTAAATGTATCAAGGTCCATTCCTTTTGTTCTAAGGTTGACCAGGTTCTACATTTTTTTTTTTCAGTCCTTCCTCAGATGTACACTATCCTCTTGTTTGGTTAAGGTCATTCCTTTGAATAAACATCTTGGTCTCTAGTTGATGGTTATCAGTTATGACTTTAGCTAAGCCAGCTCAGAAGGAATAGCTCATGGTAACTGGACCAGTATTCAGCCTAAGGAAGGAAAAGTAAATTTGTATAAGCTGATTTAAGTGGGTTTCATTTCTTTTTTTCTATGTTATATTTCTTATAAAATATCTTATTTCTAAGGTTTGTTATTCCTCTTCTGTTTTGATTACTCTTGTGTATTCTAAGCTATTTCTGTCTGCTTAGTTGTAATCAAGATTTTCTGTCGCCTTTGTTATAGAGTACAGAAACATGCCATTAAAATCAAGGAAAGATTTATAAACACAAGTTCCAAAAGTACCTAGAAGTGATTAGTTTATTAAGTGTTTTGTTTTTAAGATGAGTCCAGAAGTAAAATAGATATCTTAAGGGAAAGACATTCTATTAATCAAATATTAACGTTTTTGAGACAGATCCTGGTCTTTTGAATAAAGTATCCAGTAGCAAAGCTTACTTTTTATATGATCTGGAGTAAGTCATGTAATAGCTCTCACGTGGTCATCTCGTAGACTTGCCTTTGAGACTGCATGCTGTAGCCAAATAGATTTTATTGAAAATTATTTTATGGCAGTTTTGAAGGAAAAAATAAGAAAAGTATGTTTAAAGGTATTTTTATGTGCATATAAATACCCAACTCAGTTAACCTTCATATGGAACGCCAACAAATGATTGGCAACATTCTTTATAATTTGAACAATAAGGTACCCTTTATTGTTCCTGTGATTAGCAGTAGTCACATAGGGCAAATGTTTGATTTTTATAATTTGATGCCTTGTATACTGAGCTAAAATAAAGGCTTTTTGAATAAATATATGAAAATCTGTGAAAAGAGTGCAGGTGGAGGATTGGAGATCATTATTAACCCAAAAAAGCTGTAAGACAGAAATAGGAATACTTTGGTTTAATGCCTCACTTTTGAGATGTGTGTACAAATGCCCTGGCAACAAGAGACTTAGTGTGTAAGGTTCACATCACCAAGCAATGTGTTATATCAATGAGCTTCTGCTACTAAAATCTCCTAAGAAGTGGGAGGAATTGATATTACTCTATATAGTTATTAATTATACAGAGGTTTAAAAATAAATACTTGTGCTATTAGGGATGGCAGTATAATCTTGAAGTTGGATCAGTACATGAATGCTAGCAGTAATATATATATTTTTAATTTTATTTTGATATTGTTAATGTACAATTACTTGAAGAACATTCTGACTACTAGACTCCCCCTATTATCAAGTCCCCCACACATATCCCATTACAGTCACTGTCCATCAGCGTAGTAAGATGCTATACAATCATTACTTGTCTTCTCTGTATATACTGCCTTTCCCATGTCCCCCACCCCTACATTATGTGTGCTAATCGTAATGCACCGTTTTCCCCTTATCCCTTCCTTCCCACCCATCCTCCCCAGTCCCTTTCCCTTTGGTAACTGTTAGTCCATTTTTGAGTTCTGTGAGACTGCTGCTGTTTTGTTCCTTCAGTTTTTGCTTTGTTATACTCCACAAATGAATGAAATCATTTGATACTTATCTTACTCCACCTGGCTTATTTCACTGAGCGTAATACCCTCTAGCTTCATCCATGTTGTTGCAAATGGTAGAATTTGTTTCCTTCTTATGGCTGAATAATATTCCATTATGCATATGTACCACATCTTCTTTATCCATTCATCTACTGATGGACACTTAGGTTGCTTCAATTTCGTGGCTATTGTAAATAGTGCTGCGATAAACATAGGAGTGCAGAAGTCTTTTTAAAACTGGGCTGCTGCATTCTTAGGGTAAATTCCTAGGAGTGGAAATCCTGGGTCAAACGGTATTTCTATTTTTAGTTTTTTGAGGAACCTCCAACTGCTTTCCACAATGGTTGAAATAATTTACATTCCCACCAGCAGTGTAGGAGGGTTCCCCTTTCTCCACATCCTTGCCAGAATTTGTTGTTGTTTGTCTTTTGGATGTTGGCCATCCTAACTGGTGTAAGGTGATATCTCATTGTGGTTTTAATTTGCATTTCTCTGATGATTAGTGATGTGGAGCATCTTTTCATGAGCCTATTGGCCATCTGAATTTCTTCTTTGGAAAACTGTCTGTTCAGCTCCTCTACCCATTTTTTAATTGGGTTATTTGCTTTTTGTTGATTGAGGTGCATGAGCTCTTTATATATTTTGGATGTCAACCCCTTATCAGATATGTCATTTATGAATATATTCTCCCATACTGTAGGATGTCTTTTTGTTCTACTGATGGTATCCTTTGCTGTACAGAAGCTTTTTAGTTTGATATAGTATCAATTTTTCATTTTTGCTTTTGTTTCCCTTGCCCAGAGAGATATGTTCATGAAGAAGTTGCTCATGTTTATGTCCAAGAGATTTTTGCCTATATTTTTTTCTAAGAGTTTTATGGTTTCACGACTTACATTCAGATCTTTGGTCCATTTTGAGTTTACTTTTGTGTACAGGGCTAGATAATAATGCGGTTTCATTCTCTTACATGTAGCTGTCCAGTTTTGCCAACACCAGTTGTTGGAGAGGCTCTCATTTCCCCATTTTATCCATAGCTCCTTTATTGTATATTAATTGATCATATATGCTTGGGTTTATATCTGGACTCTCTATTCTGTTCCACTGGTCTGTAGGTATGTTCTTGTGCCAGTACCAAATTGTCTTGATTACTGTGGCTTTGTAATAGACCTTGAAGTCAGAGAGCATAATTCCCCCTGCTTTATTCCTTTTCCTGAGGATTGCTTTGGCTACTTGGGGTCTTTTGTGGTTCCACATGAATTTTTGAACTATTTGCTCTAGTTCATTGAAAAATGCTGTATGTATTTTGACAGGGAATGCATTGAATCCCCAAGATTGCTTTAGGCAGGATGGCCATTTTGACAATATTAATTCTTCCTAGCCAAGAGCATGGGATGAATTTCCATTTATTAGTGTCCTCTTTAATTTCTCTTAAGAGTGTCTCATAGTTTTCAAGGTATAGGTCTTTCACTTCCTCGGTTAGGTTTATTCCTCGGTATTTTATTCTTTTTGATGCGATTGTGAATGGAATTGTTTTCCTGATTTCTCTTTGTGCTAGTTTATCGTTAGTGTATAGGAATGCAACATATTTCTGTGTATCCTGCAACTTTGCTGAATTCAGATATTAGACCTCATAATTTTGGAGTGGATTCTTTAGGAATTTTTTATGTACAATATCATGTCATCTGCAAATAGGGACAGTTTGACTTCTTCCTTGCCAATCTGGATGCCTTTTATTTGTCTGATTTATGTTGTCTGATTGCCATGGCTAGGACCTCCAGTACTATGTTAAATAACAGTGGGGAGAGTGGGCATCCTTGTCTTGTTCGCAATCTTAAAGGGAAAGCTTTCAGCTTCTCACTGTTAAGTATGATGTTGGCTGTGGGTTTGTCATATATGGCCTTTATTATGTTGAGGTACTTGCCCTCTATACCCATTTTTTTTAGAGTTTTTATCATGAATTGTTGTTGAATTTTGTCAAATGCTTTTTCAGCATCTATGGAGATGATCTTGTGGTTTTTGTCCTTCTTTTTGTTGATGTAGTGGATGATGTTGATGAATTTTCGAATGTTGTACCATCCTTGCATCCCTTGGATGAATCCCACTTGATCATAATGGATGTTCTTTTTTATGTATTTTTGAATTCAGTTTGCTAATATTTTGTTGCATATTTTTCCATCTATATTCATCAGGGATTTTGGTCTATAATTTTCTTTTTTTGTGGTGTCTTTACCTGGTTTTGACATTAGAGTGATGTTGGTCTCATAGAATGAGTTTGGGAATATTCCCTCCTCTTCTATTTTTTGGAAAACTTTAAGGAGGATGGGTATTACATCTTCACTAAATGTTTGATAAAATTTAGCAGTGAAACCATCTGGTCCAGGGGTTTTGTTCTTAGGTAATTTTTTGATTACCAATTCAATTTGTTTGCTGGTAAAATTGGTCTATTCAGATTTTCTGTTTCTTCCTGGGTCAGCCTCAGAAGGTTATATTTTTCTAGAAAGTTGTCCATTTCTTCTAGGTTATCCAGTTTGTTACCATATAATTTTTCATAGTATTCTCTCTTAATTCTTTGTATTTCTGTGTTGTCTGAAGTGATTTTTCCTTTCTCATTTCTGGTTCTGTTTATGTGTGTAGACTCTCTTTTTTTCTTGATAAGTCTTTCTAGGGATTATCTATTTTGTTTATTTTCTTAAAGAACCAGTTCCTGTTTTCATTGATTCTTTCTATTTTTTTTTCTTCTCAATTTTATTTATTTCTGCTGTAATCTTTATTATGTCCCTCCTTATACTGACTTTGGGCCTCATTTGTTCTTCCTTTTCTAGTTTCATTAATTGTGAGTTTAGACTGTTCATTTGGGATTGTTCTTCTTTCCTGAGGTAGGCCTGTATTGCAATATATTTCCCTCTTAGCATGGCCTTTGCTGCATCCCACAGATTTTTGTGCTATTGAATTATCATTGTCATTTGTCTCCATACATTCCTTGACCTCTGTTTTTATTTGGTCATTGATCCATTGATTATTTAGGAGCATGGTTTAAGCCTCCATGTGTTTGTGGGCTTTTTTGTTCTCTTTGTGTAATTTATTTCTAGTTTCATACCTTTGTGAGCTGAGAAGCTGGTTGGTACAATTTCAATCTTGTTGAATTTACTGAGGTTCTTTTTGTGGCTTAGTATATGATCTATTCTTGAAAATATTCCATGTGCTTTTGGATGGAGTGTTCTGTAGATGTCCGTTAAGTCCATATGTTCTAATATGTTGTTCAGTGCCTGTCTCCTTACTTATTTTCTGTCTGGTTGATCTGTCCTTTGGAGTGAGTGATGTGTTGAAGTCTCCTAAAATGAATGCATTGCATTGTATTTCCCCCTTTAATTCTGTTAGTATTTGTTTCACATTTGTAGGTGATCCTGTAGGGTGCATAGATATTTAAAATAGTTATATCCTCTTGTTGGACTGACCCCTTTATCATTAAGTAATGTCCTTCTTTATCTCTTGTTACTTTCTTTGTTTTGAATTCTATTTTGTCTGATGCAAGTAACCCAACTCCTGCTTTTTTCTCCCTGTTAGCTGCATGAAATATCTTTTTCCATCCCTTTACTTTCAGTCTGTGTATGTCTTTGGGTTTGAATTGAGTCTCTTATAGGCAGCATATACATGGGTCTTGTTTTTTAATCCATTCAGTGACTCTATGTCTTTTGATTGGTGAATTCAGACCATTTACATTTAGGGTGATTATCGATAGGTATGTACTTATTGACATTGCAGGCTTTAGATTCATGGTTACCAAAGGTTCAAAGGTAATTCCCTTACTATCTAACAGTCTAATTTAACTCACTTCATGTGCTATTACAAACACAACCTAAAGGTTCTTTTTTTTCTTTTTTTCCTCCTTTTTCTTCCTCCTCCATTCTTGTATGTTATGAATCATATTCTGTACTCTTTGTCTATCCCTTGGGTGACATCTATTTAGCCTTAGGAATACTTCCATCTATAGGACTCCCTCCAAAATGCACTGTAGAGGTGGTTTGTGGGTGATAAATTCTTTCAACTTTTTCTTATCTGAAAATTGTTTAATCTCTCCTTCAAATTTAAATGATAACCTTGCTGGGTATAGTAATCTTGGTTCAAGGCCCTTCTGCTTCATTGCATTAAATATATTATGCCTCTCCTTTCTGGCCTGTAAGATTTCTGCTGAGAAGTCTGATGATAGCCTGATGGGTTTTCCTTTGTATGTGATCTTTTTTCTCTCTCTGGCTGCTTTTAAAAGTCTGTCTTTATCCTTGATCTTTGCCATTTTAATTATTATATGTCTTTATTGTCTTCCTTGGGTCCCTTGTGTTGCGAGATCTGTGCACCTCCATGGCTTGAGATAATTTCTCCTTCTAGTTTTCAGAAATTACCTCCTCAATGACACTTTCTATCCCCTTTTCTCTCTCTTCTTCTTGTACCCCTTTAATACGAATATTGTTCTTTTAGTATTGGTCACACAGTTCTCTCAATATTCTTTTATTTTTAGAGATTCTTTTTTCTCTCTGTGCCTCAGCTTCTTTGTATTCTTCTTCTCTAATTTCTGTTCCACTTACCATCTCTTCTCCTACATCTAATCTGCTTTTAAATCCCTCCATTGTATGTTTCATTTCAGATATGGAATTTCTTAATGATTGAATCTGACTTAAATTCATTCCTGAGTGCTTGAATATTTTTCTGTACCTCCATAAGCATGTTTATGATTTTTATTTTGAACTCTCTTTCAGGCAGATTGGTGAGTTCAGTTTCATTTGACCCCTTTTCTGGGATTTGTGAGATTTTGTTCTGAAGCATGTTCTTTTGACATTTCATATTTCTGTGTGGTACCCACTAGTGCCCAGAAGCACCAGTCTCTGGAGCTGCTGAGCCCCTAGAGTGAGGTTGGGGGCCATAGGGGAGTGGAGCTGGTGCCTGGGGGGGAGGAAAGATCTGTTTCCTGATTCCCTTCTGTGGTGCGTGTCTCCAGTGTCAGAGCCAGTGGGCCAAGCACACAGGTGTAAGCTTCTGTGCTTTGTGTCTCTAGCTGTTGTAGGTGGGTCTCCCTCTGGCTCGCCTGATACCAGCACAGTGATTATAGGTTTGTGAACTGGTGTTGGCAGGCTAGGAGGAAGGTGCAGCAGGCTGGGTGTCACAGTGGGGGGCCTCAGAGCTGAGTTGGCAGCCAGGGGGATGGGGCGCCTGCAGTTCTCAACCAGCTGGGCAGATCATGCCCAGACGACATGTCCAGCTCTCCCCTCCCCTGTGTAGCAAGCTCCATGCAAACCCCACTCCTTCAGCAGCCCTCTCGCTGCTAGGAAGCCTCTCAGACCACCTGCCTTTCCCTTGTCCCAGAGCGGCCGGCTGTGGATCCCCTCCTTCACAAATGGCTGGAATCTGTCTCACAAGCACTCCACCTGTCTGAGCTGCCCAGCATCCAGAGCACCACACAACGTAGGTTTCTGCTCCCAAAGCAGAGCCCTGGGGCCGGGTGTTCAGCAGTCCTAGGCTTCCACCTGCTCCCAGCTCCGTTTCTCTTCCTCCCACCAGTGAGCTGGTGTGGGGGAGGGGCTCGGGTCCTGCCTGATAAAGGCTTTCGTATGTTACCCTGTATGGTGAGGTCTGCTCTGTTCATGACTTCTGTATGCAGTCTGGTTCAGCCTTCTTTCCTGTTGCTGTATCAGGGTTAGTTGTATCAATTAACTACATTTTCAAACTATTTGTGGTTTTGGGAGGAATTCTCCATCTCACCTCTCATGCCACCATCTTGAATCCACTATTACCACTGGCAGTAATATTTTATTCCTGGCTTACTACTTTGTTTATTTCTACCCAACTCTTTCCCCTGCCACTGTAAATGATTTGCATTGAAGCCTCAAATCTAGTCCATCATGGCAAATATCCTACAAGCTGGTTTTCTACGTACTTGCCAATGGAAAATAGCTGCCGTGTATTAAAAACAAGACATTCCATAAATAGAACTATTCAATTAACTCCCCATCACCAATGGGGTTAGAACCCATACTATTTCCTAGGTCAATATGAGGATAGTTTCCCCAAGTTCTTCCACTCCATCTCTATCCTACATTTAAAGATCCTTTTTCTCTTTGGCACAATTTCTGTTTATTACAATGGTTCTGTATCCTCTTCCTCACTAGTCTTACCTGCAGGAACCTGCACTCGATCAGCTCCCTCACCACATGCATTGGCTCAGTAATGTTCCAAATTCTGGAAACTTGATGAATTAATCTTATGGGGTATTTAAGCTGGTATTCTTTCCAAGTCAATAAATAAGAATTTTAGTTCTGATGTGAATTTTCCAAATTATATATATTTTGTTATAAAATGTCTATAAGACTAATAAAGAGATTCCTGGATTGAGGAGGCATTCAGGGTGTATGAAAATGATCTTAGTTGTATATGTGTTTTTGTGAGAATCTGTATATAATTTTCACAGTGGAACCCTTAAAGAGAAAAGGACTGCATTATGCTTGCTAAGGTTTGTTATTCCTCTCCTGTTTTGAGTAAGAACACTGTTGATGATAATACTGTCTCTAATATGACTGTTCTTTTAATTAAAGTGGTGTGGAAATTATCTTACATCATTTTGATTGTCTCATATAAGCAAGTTAAATCAGTCCTTAATTGTTAGATGTCAATACTAATGTTAAATAAATTACATTTCCCCCCAGCAAAATGAGAAAAAATTGAAATACTGGATCTTGTATAATTTTTAAATGGTTAGAACAAAAAAAGAGAATACTCCTAAAATATGCTCTATCAACAGTTTTCATAGAAGTTATTTCATAAGAAAAAAAATTAAATACTCTATCAGAATAGTATGACATTTGAAATCTGGCATGCTCAGTGGAATAGTGTGCATTAACCTAATAATCACATCATAATCTTGAACAGACACCTACAATGGAATACGACTAAAGTATGACTACACTTGTTGAAGAACAAATATATGCATATTTGAAAAATAGATCAAAGAAAATCAGGGCTTAAAAATTTGACTGACCTTCTCAATCACCATGGCCTATTAGACTTGTTAACAGTGACCACCTGCATTAACCTACCTCCTACTACTATGACTTAAGATGACCTGTGTCAACACAGCTTAGTTATTTGTCATGTTCCAGGGGAACTTTTCCTGGGAAGGACTACACTGAAAACCAATAAATGACTTTACTGTTTGCATCAGGAATTAATGCATATCAGTTATCTGATAGAGAAATATTCTGGGAAAACAGGTCACTTAAGAAGTACCAGTTTAATTTTCAAGTTTAACTTCAACAACCTGACCTTACTATGTTTACCAATCCTCAAGTTTTACATCTCAAATCCTATAAATATCCATTTTGACTCCACACTTCTTAGACACCACTGAGTGTCTTCCATTCTGTCAAGGTGGTATTTTTCTGTTAATGCAGTGAGTTCTAGCAAATTGAGTTCTGCATTGGTAATATGATTTATGTTTGAGGGAGCTCATTTACAATTACTTTTTGTTTGATATTTAAATTTTTTATTATTATTTTGTTTCAGCTTTGAGTTATAATTGATAAAATTTAAACATATTTAAGGTGTACAATGTGATAATCTATAAGCATTATGAAATGATTGACACTATCAAGCTAAGCTCATTAATACATTCATCACTTCAGATAGTCACCCCTTATTTTTCTGAATATACTTTCTCTTAGCAAATTTCAAATACACAATACAATATTATTAACTATGGTCACTATGTTGTACAGTAGATACCCAGAACTTACTTGTCTTCTAACAGAAACTTTGTGCCCTTTGACCATTATCTCCCCAATTTCCCTACTCCTCCAGCCCCTGATAACCCATGTTCTACTTCTGTTTCTGAGTTAACTGTTTTTAGATTCCAGATATAAGTGAGATCATGCAGTAATTGCTTTTCTGTGTCTGGCTTTTTTCACTTAGTGTAACATCTTCCAAATTCATCCATGTTGTCATAAATAGTAGAATTTACTTATTTTTTAATGACTGAATAATGTTCCACAATTTGTTTTCTTTTCTGTTTATTTATTTCGTATTTTCTTAATCCACTCATACATCAGTGGACACTTAGGTTGTTTTTCCATATTTTAGTTATTGTGAATAAAGCTACAATGACATAGGAGTACATATATCTCTTTAAGATGCAAATTTCATTTCCTTTGAATATATATACTCAGAAGTATGATTGTTGGAAGTCCTATTTTTAATTTTTTGAGTGACTGGGATGTTGTTTTCCATAATGACTGCACCAGTGTACATTCCCACCTACACTATATAAGCATCCCCTTTTCTCCATGTCCTTGCCAACACTTGTCATCTCTTGCCTTTTTGATAACAACATCCTAATAGGTGTGATGCCATAGCTCATTGTGGGGTTTTTTTTGTCATATCTCTGATGACAAGTGATTTTGAGTTCCTTTTCATATACCTGTTGTCAGTTTGTGTGTCCTTTTTAGAGAAATGTCTGTTCAGGTACTTTACCCATTTTTAATGAGATTATTTTTTTTGCTGTTTGTTTATTGCTACTGAGTTGTTTGCTATATATTTTGATTCAAGGTAAAAGGTTTGCAAAGTTTTTCTCTCATTCCATGGGTTGTCTTCTCATTTCATTGATGGATTCCTTTGATATGCAGGAGCTTTTTTTTTTTTTCCATTTATTTTTGCTTTTGTTGCTTGTGTTTTTGGTGTCTTATCCAAAAAATCATTGCTAGGACCAACATCAAGCAGCTTTTCTCTATATTTTGTTTTAGTTTTATTTCAGGCCTTATGTTTAAGTCTTCAGTCCATTTGAAATTAATTTTTGTGTTGGTTATAGCAAAGTTACATCCTTCATTTGCATGTGGTTGTCCAGTTTTCCAACACCATTTATTGAAGAGAATGTCCTTTCCCCATTGTGTGTCCTTCACTCCCTTGTCATAGATTAGGTGATTGTACATGTGTAGGTTTATTTCTGGGCTCTCTGTTCTATTTCACTGATTATGTGTCTGTTTTTATGCCAGTATCATACTGTTTTGATCACTATAGCTTTGTAATATAATTTGAAGTCAGAAAGTGAGATGGCTCCAACATTGTTCAAGATTGGTTTGGTTATTTGTGGTTCCATATGAATCTTAGGATTGTTTTCTCTATTTCTTTGAAAAATGCCTTTGGAATATTGATAGGGATTCTGTTGAATCTACAGATGGCTTTGGGTACTTTGTACTTCTTAATAGTATTGTTCCAATTCCAGTAAATGTGGATATATTTCCATTTATTTGTCTTCTTTAACTTCTTTGATCAGTTCCTTATATTTTTCTGTGAATGAATCTTTCATTGCCTTTGTTAAATTTATTCTTAGGTATTTTATTACCTCAATGCTCTCATAAACAGAATTGTTCTCTTAATTTCCTTTTTAGAGAGTTCTTTGTTAGTATATAGAAACACAACTAATTTCAGTATACTGATTTTGTTTCCTACAAGTTTACTAAATTAATTTATTAGTTCCAATAGTTTTTGTTGAAGTCTTTCATAATATATATATAAAGTTGTATAGTATAATTATATACACAATATAATCATATATAAATTATATATATATAATATATCATCTGAAAATAGAAGTTTTACTTCTTCCTTTCTGACTTTCTGATTTGGGTGACTTCTATTTCTTTTTCTTTCCTAGTTGTTGTTAGGACTTCTAATGCTATGTGGAATAGAAGTGGCAAGAGTAAGCATCCTTATCTTGTTCTAAGAGAAAAAGCTTTCAGTCTTTCACTTTTGAGTTTGATGTTTTCTGTGGGCTTTTCATATATGGCCTTATTATGTTGAGGCACATTCTCTCTATACCTAATTTATTAGGAATTTTTATAGTGAAAAGATATTGAATTTTGTCGAGTGCTTTTTCTGCATCTATTAAGACAATCATGTGATTTTTATTATTCATTCTGCTAGTATGGTATATTACATATATTGATTTGCATGTGTTGAACCAACTTTGCATCTCAGTGATAAGACCTACTTGATCATGCTGTGTGATCCTTTGATCATGCTGTTGAATTATAATTTTGTTAGAATTTTGTTACAAATTTTTAATCTTCATATATCAGATATTTTGGCCTATAATTTTATTTTCTTATAGTGACCTTATCTGGTTTTGGTAAAAAAGCAGTACATGCTTCTTAAAATGAGTGTGGAAGTTTTCCCCCTCCAACTTTTTATAAGATTTTCACCAAGTTTGGCATTAATATTTTAAATGGTTGGTAGAATTCACCTTTGAAGCCATTGGTTCTAGGATTTTTGTTGTTGGGAAGTTTGTGATTACTTGTAATTGTTCCATTCAGATTTTCTGTGTCTTCATGATTCAACCTTGTTAAGTTGTGTATTTCTTGTAATTTTTCTACTATTTCTAGGTTATCCAATCTGTTTATGTATTTTGTTCATTGGAGTCTTATGTAATTCTTTGTATTTCTGTTGTACCACTTGTAATGTCTCCTCTTTCACTCATAATTATTTGTTTTGATCCTCTCATTTTTTCTTTGTTTAGAAAAAAGTTTCTCAGTTATATCTTTTCAAAAATGCAATTCTTAATTTTGTTGATCTTTGCTACTGTCCTTCTAGTCTTTATTTCATTTATTGCTGCTCTAACCTTTAGTAATTTCCCTCCTTCTGCTAATTTTAGGCTTAGTTTGTTCTTTTTGTAGTTTCCAGAGCTTTAAATTTGGTGGTGTATTTGAGATCCTTCCTTTTTCTTATGTATGCATTTATAGGTATAAAGTTCCCTGTTAGGACTGATTTCAGTGTATCTTATAAGTTCTGATATGTTGTGTTTTCCATTTTTATTTGTTTCAAGGTACTGTTTGAATTTCCTTTTGATTTCTTCTTTGATCCATTGGTTGTTCAGGAATGTGTTGCTCAATTTCCACGTTTGTGAATTTTCTGGTTTTCCTCCTTTAGTAATTTCTAATTTTATACCATAATTGTCAAAAATGATAAATCATATGATTTCAACCTTTTTAAATTTTTTCACACTTATTTTTCTGGCCTAATAAGCATGCTCTATCCTGGAAAATGTCCTACATGCTCTTGAGAAGAATGTGTAGTCTGCTGCTGTTGGATGGGATGTTCCATATAGGTCTGTTACATCTGTTTGGTCTGTAGTATTATTTAAATCCACTGTTATCTTATTGGTTTTCTGGTTTTGTAGCTATGACCACAGTTGGTGAGCCTTCCACCTGGGTATGGGGTCTACCTTCTCAAAAGGGCCCTCCTCCAGTTGGGTTCCAGCAGGGTTTCACCACCTCCTATTCTCCAAAACTCCCACAAAGGCACTTGTGTCCATGGCTGGCTGTCAAATTATAATTATTGTGGGGGAAGAAAAGAAGCAGACCTCCTTCTTCTCCATATTTCTGACCTCAAGAGAATGTTAGAAGTTGATCTGCATCCACTGTCTGAACTTTAAAGAAATTGATCAAGATATCAACTCCATTCCCTCACATCTTGCAAATTTTCCTCGCAAACTTTGCTGAGAATTTTGTGTCTTTGGTCCCAAATCTTTACTCTATATCCAAAGTTAATCTCTAATTTAGGTCCCAAATATATTTGATGTTCAGTTTGATTATTTACTTACTATACTTTGTTTTTCTTCCACATACATCTTTTTCAAGGCTCATTCCTCTGATCTTTGCAACTTCCATTATCTTGGATGAAGCCTAACTTCATAATTATATCTGTAGATCCAAATTCCATTGTAACATTAGTTTTTCTCTTGGCTAGTCCATGCCAGACATTTTGTTTAGAAGAAATATTGCAAAGAGTTTTCAGTAGAATGAGTTTGAAAAATTAGAAATGTCTTATAGATAATTAAGACTGTATTTTCTTAAAATTAACTTATCCATTGATTAAGGAACTCATCCATCTTTGTGGGTTTTAGCCATACCAGTATGATTATCACTGTAAACAACACATTTTTCTGCATTGTTTAGAAAATGAATTTGATTCAATGGTTTGGTGATCTTTTTTGCACATGATTAGCCCATAATGCCCATAATGTTCTGCTTTCACTACCATTGAAAATATTGGGCCATTCTCCTTCCCTATCACTCATCTTTAATTTCCTCATACTGTTTGAATCTTACTTTTTTTGTATAATTTTACTAGAGGAAAGAAAATAACTGGAGTAATTAATGCATATTTTCATCTAAAACTGTTTTTTAATGACTTGACACTCAAAAATTTCTTGTGAACAGGATGATGTCTTATATTTCATTGGCTCTTCCAAAATAAACTGCTTAGTAAATCCTATGCCTACATGTACATGAAGCTGATCAGGCAGCATATCTTACATGTACTTATAGCACAATGGGAAAATACTAAGAACATTCAGAAAGTAGCTGTTTCACTAATGCTTTTAATTTTCTTCTTCACTTCAAAATTCACCCTTTCATTGTTCCCTGAATTAAGGAGAATGAAACATACTTATCTCTTCAATATAGCTGCCTGCCTTCCACCTTGCGCTTGTACTATAAACTTTCATCCAACTATTTCTATATATTTTTATAGAGATTGATTATTTCTCAGTTTTGGTAGGACTGGTGCATATCACATGGATATGAGTAAAACACCAAGATGGAGACATTTATTCATAGTGCTTGGCCTAATTTTAAAAAGCAAGAAATTATACTCCACACTCCTGAATACTCCCTTTTTTTAACTGAAAGCAATATAGTTTATTTTTCCTGAAAGGCATTCAATTATTTCTACACTTGTGGAGTAATACAGTGTCATCTAGAAACAAGGAAGTTTAAGAAAAATTATTTACAGTTGGCATTAAATCAAACACAAACCAGCTAGAGCTAATTTTTTATCCGTTTATTTCCTTAATAGAATTTATAAGCTAAACGGTGTTTGTGTGTAAGATATGAGCTATATGTTTTCAAATTCCATTTAAAACTAAACTAAGTGTAGATGGCTATGCAGGGCAGAAAATAGGTCTTTTCTAAATGAACCTTCGAAATAAAACTTGGTAAAATAATCAGTCTTTATTTTAGTAGCCAGTGAAATAAGTTTTTTAAAGGGCATTCTTCGGCATTTATTTTGTCTTTGTGATAATTCAAATTTAGGACAGTGTATCTCCATCTGACTGTGGAGCAAATGGAAGTGAAAAGAAAAATGCAGGAGTCATCTCTAGATATTTTGCACAAAGACTGTTTAGTGAAGTCCCACCAGTAGGTTTATAATTTCAAATTGAAACTGCTTCCATGAACAGCATTTGTTGTGGGTTCAGGGATTGTAAAATTTTAATACAAATCTTCACCAAACAGAAGGATGGGAAAATGAATGTCCTTCATCATCAAATTACCTAATAGTTATCAAAGAGAGATAAAGTTACTTTGGTAAACAAAAACAACTTGTGTTATGATTTATGCTATGCTTTTGTATGCATTATAATCCCCATAAAACCTAGTGAGGTGGATATCAGTTTTATCACAGCTACTGTCTCTCAAATTAACTTAAATGATGGGAGAATAGTGCTTTATATACATATAAAATATAACTTATATCTAAGTAATTCTATTTGTCTATATGATAGACCTCTTTTCTCCAGTGCCACTTGGACCTGTAACACAGTATCTGTAATCTAGGCTATATTTAAACATGAGTTACAAAAGTATAAGAATGTATGACTCTCAGCCCTTGCACCTGACTTAGCTTCATTCTAGATATTTAAGTGTTGACACTCATATGCAGCACTCTCCATCCTGAGCAGTTAGACTCTAATCCCTGTATCTCCAGGAATTCCTGTAATACCTTTAGGCATAAATAATGGAGATTTCAGATATTTCATGATTAGAATTTTGTTAAATCCTTCACTGTATTTCAGCTCCCTACCAAAGCTGGAATCTATTCTCCTCCATAACCTATTATTAGATTTCAGTGTCTCCCCTCACTCAGCTCAAGGCTGGTTACTGCTTCAAACCAGATAGACATTCCTCTCTCCTAGCACCATTGTATTACCACCCACATGAACACACAAATGGTCATGGTGTAGAAACTTTCTCTACCTTCACCATAGGTCACATTAATCTCTTTGGCTATTAGTACCAGCTTGGAGTATACCTTCATTTGCTACCCACACTTTCTGACTTTTACCCTTGTTACATGCTGCAGCAAGACTGCTTTTCTGAGGGTGGTCTTTCCATTTCCTTATCTTTTTCTCTATCCTGTTCTACCTAGTAATTCAGTCAATTGACTCATTTATTCCTTACTATATATCTTTTTCCTAAAATAAAATATAAAACACTATATTGTCTTTACTGAACAACATCCTTTTATCCCTTTACATTTTCTTTTCACCCAGTTGTTCTTGTTATCTTCTTCCTTTAACTTCAATTTCTAGCTTCATAATCAAATGCTTTATATACCTGGATGCATTTTATTTCTCAACATCTTAATATTCCCTCATTTCTTTATTGAGCTTTGTCTTCCTAATTATTATTGAACCTATTTATTCCTTCAGTTTTATTGTTGTCAAAGGTTACTAGAGGGGAATTCCCCACTCCAGAATTCTCTCTGTGAAATCCCACTGGGTAGGCTTGCCTCCGTCATTCCCAACAGAGAAGTCTAGGACGCATTGCCTGGATCCCAGGTCTTCTGGTTCATCCAGTAGTGGAGGCAGAAGAAAATTCATTCTGCACTAATCATATGATACTTTTGACAAACAACATGAAGTTTTCTGACCTTTGGGATCCAAGAACCTAGGAAAAACAATAATAATAACTAGGTAAAGCATATTCTATTTAAATGGAAGTGAAGGGAGGGGTGGTAAATCTACTTATATTTCATGTCTGTCTTGCTTTGCTCACCTATAAATGATATTCTGTGTTCTTTTATCTGACATTTATCTTAGTTAACATACTCTGCTTTTAAGATTTGAGTGATAAACCTTTGAGTGACAAGATCTTCATATGGTGATGATATTCTAATGATATTAAAACTTTGAGTTCTTGTCAAGGGTCAGCAATTATGAGCCATGAAGCCTGTTTTCTCCTGGGTGAAAATCATGAATGTGCGTTCACCTGAATACCCAACTCTTCCTTCAGCACTGTCTTAAAATCCCTCAGCACTATCTTAATTTTAATATTCAAGCCCTGACTCCTCAGTCCTTTTCTCTGATGCTCTAAAGTTCTGAAACATAAGCTTGTATGAGAGCAGAAGTTTCAGAAAGACACATAAAAAATTTTTCCCCTCCAGAGCTGTTTTTCTTGCCAATTTGCAAGAAAAACTTTATGAAATTAAAGCAGAGGTGTTCATGGTTATAGTGCTCACATTAGTGCCGATTGTTTGTCAGATCTTAGTATCTCCCACTTTTCTTTTTGGAGACAAGAAGAACTGGATGATATCACCAGGCCTCAACTGCCCTGGGTTCTGTGTGATGACAATTTTGAGTTTCAAACCATTACTGACGATTTCAGCATATTACACTACCTCAAGCAATATGAGACATTTGAAAAGCTTACATACTTGTTTGATTAAGAATTTAAATAGATAGGAGGCCTCAGAAACTGTGCAATGTCTGCTCCACTTTTCTTCCCAGGAGCATTGACATGCAACTTGAATGAGCTCTAAACTTAAGCTTCATCTTACTCTTCTGTAACATCTCCCTGTATGTTCTTCATTTCTTGCTTCCTATGAGCTCTCAGTATGGGAAGCTGACTGTTCAGTGATGGAATTCTAGGGCCATATTCTCTTTGTGAAGACACCCTATTATGTTTAATTACATATCACATGTCTTAGATTGGGATACTCATCACTCCAGAAGAAACAAGGCTATCCAATGTTCAGTTCCTCTAGAAGAGAGGGGCATATATATCTATGATTAGGGTGCTGCAGTAGTCCAAACCGTATTCGCATCTACCTTGAATGTTGACTGCCCAATCATTTCTGAGGCAACACTATTATAGTAGTAAGCACTGAGGCTTATACCTACAAAAAAGGATGAGATAGCTAGTCCTGATCTTTGTCGAAGTCAGTAAACCCATGAGAGCATTGGAATGACTAGAAACAGGCTTCCTTGGAGACAAGAAAGGGACAACTCAAAGAAGATTGCTTTTCTGGGCAATTTGCTCTGATCACTCCAGCCTGGAGCATTTGGGGCAAACACAGAAATTCAGTTTCTGAATGATGTGTAGCTGAATAAAATGGAAGATTTATTGTCTTATCAGCAGCATGCTAGTATGTCTTGAGAACATCGTTTTGCCTGCCAACATTGTTTACAGTTATAACACACTGTTTCCCCTTTCTTTCTTTAAATTTTTACTTAAAGGTTGGGTAGAAATATACTCAGGAATTGTGTATTTGATGAAGGTACCATCTCAAATTAGAGGAAAATAGGTGGATTATTCAAGAAACAGTGTTGGGGCAATTGGCTAGTCATATGAAAAAGAAAAGTTGGATCTCCACTTCATCGTTCCACAAGCATCAAAGATTTGAACATTTAAAAAAACCTGTAAAACTTCAGAAAAAGATGAAACAATGTTTAACCTAAACAAACAAAAAAAAGGAACTACTTGGGTAATTCCTAGGATATAACATGTTTTTGATGACTCTAGATAACAGCTAAGTGGTTGAAAGGTCCAGTACTACAGAAAAAGACTGGAAAGGTGAAAAACCCAAGGGGACTGGGCTTGGGATTTGAATAAAGAACAAGGTACATGTCTGTCACCCTGATCACAAAGAGAGGGATGTAACACAGAGCAGAGAGTGTTACATTGTGAGGATATAGAGGGGTCCTTGTATTTTACTCCACATATGCTCTGGCAGATTGAATATGTAAGTCTCATTCAAGACCCAAGTTGCTGGTAGTAGGGAACTTTAAGGAAACCCAACTTGGCTTTTCATAAGTTCAGGGCCTCGAGCTTGTTTTGTGAATATGAGTTCAAAACAAACTTCAGAGTCAAACACACCTGTTTTTGATGCTCATTTTTGCCACTTTTTCTGCCTTGGTCACGTTACTTAAATCCTCTAAATTTGTTCATTTCTTTTTCTTAATTTTTAAATCCAAACTCATTGGATTGTTTAAGAATTAAATAACACAATTTATGTAAAATGTTTAGCAGACTCCCAAATCAAACCCTTAATAAATAATGAAAAGTCATTATAATAGGAATAATGATAGTAGTATTAATAGGAAGAGTTTTTATTATCATTATTATTTTATTTTGCAGTATTGCTTTAATTTATTATGTAAATTATTTCCATTCTTAGCTGTTTCCACCACTAATGAGCCTATAGCTTCTTCCTTCTCTAAAGGCATGGTTAATGTGGTATTCAGTCGTAAACATGTCAAACATAAACATTTTCATCATACAAAATTTCCCAAGTAAATTATACATGATGGAATTGAATTTGTAAAAAATGCTACCTTTATAGAAAGACTGTGTATCCTTTTTTTGATTCTATTACCAAATTACATCCACATTAGGTCACTGAATTATCAATGTTTCTGTGTAGTGAGATATTGTTAAGCTTGTGCTTCATCACCAGAGGGCGAAGCAGTCATCACTGACTTACTTAAAGGTTAAGTTTCCTTCAAGGTTGAGAATTTGGTGAGTTTATGGTAACAAATCTGTATGACCCACAATTTAACAATTTTACGATCTTTAATGTGTGCTCAGATGCTTTGAGAAATATAAAACAATAAATAAATATCACTGTATGGCTGTTCTTTGTGTCAGTCTGACTTTGCTATTATTCTGTTTGGAAATGGAAGTTTTCTTAAATCATTGCAGAATATGAGTAGGCTGTAACAGGAAAAACAAACCAAAACGAGTACATTTCATAAACTCAACAACTAGCCCTGTTTACAAATGGCCGGTTTTGTGCAAGACCCCTAAACAAGCCACACTGCGATGTCTCCCTCTGAAGAGCAAGCATAAGAATCCTGTCTTAAGTCACAGGATTGTGATGACTATCAAATATGCTAATAAATGTGACTGATTCATAAAACAGGTGTGTTAAAAATATAAATGAAACTTAAGCTTTCTTACTAAAACAGATTATAGGCCACAATTCTGTCACCCTCTATTTCTACTTTGTGTGTGTGTGTGTGTGTGTGTGTGTGTGTGTGTGTATACACCCAGACCCATAGACATAAAATGAAAAGATCTGTGCCAAAATCGAAACATTATTTATTACTTATGCATGATCTTATATGTAGTGTATGAAAATAAATGTGTAATGTGCATACTGGTTTGGGTTTTTCCAAGTTTTCTTCTGTTACTATGTATTATCTTAATAATTAAAGCAATTAGAAGGGGATAAGACATATTCCACTTACTTTCATGTGAAAAGTAAAGGCCCTTTGGAAATGGGGCTTCAGACTACTTCCCATCTTTCCCCTGGCCCCTCGCATTCAACATATTCTCTATGCAAACCAAATAAGGCTACTCACTGTCTTTTGGCTGTGTCATACATTATTTTTTCCTCTCCTACATTATTTCTATTTTTTATTCTTCCTTATCTTATTCTTTTAATTCTGTCTAAATCCACTTTTAAAGGTAGAAAAGCTTGATGATATAATTGTGATTTATTTACAATATGTCTGTGCTCAACTAAATCTTTCCATATAGACCAGACAATACTTGTGATAAGAACTTTGCATTTCATACGTTTACACTTCTCTTATTGTTTATAATAGTTTATGGCCTTAGTTTGCACTCAATAAAATATTCCCTGATTTGCTTTAGTCTAACTCATTATTTCCAACTATCCTGACTGGATTTAAAGAAGTATCATTTCAGCTGCTATTTAACAACCTTTTATGATCCCTGATAAAAATGCAAAGACAAAGCAGCCAGAAATATCCCACCATTTGCCATTTTCTTTGCATTTCTATAATCACAGCAATCAAAGGTGTTTATTTCTTAAGATTATGATCTTAAATTATTATATTGCATTTACTGCCATAGAATATTGAGATAATGATTTGTAAAAAAAGAAAAAAAAAGGTACAAATTTGGTAAGGCTATTAACAAAATATAGAAAGTCAAAAAGTAGTAGACAGAGGGAAAAAATCCAACATCAACACTAGTGATTTTCAAAGTGTTACTTTTTAATAACATTTTTTTTAAATAGTTACAAATGTTAGTACTTTAAACAAAATCTCACTTAATAATCCAGAATATTTGACACAATCATTGAAGCCCTCCTGATCCAAGTGAAACACAGTGGGAACCAAAAGTTCTGAACAATTGATGTTTATCCTTCAGTCCCTGCACTGGTGGCCTTCACAGCATCCTAGATTCAGGAAGTTCACACTATTCACATTAATGCAATAATAGGTATTAGTATGGAGCACTGGTTAAATTTAACACTGAGATTCCTGGTTGAAAAAGTATTATAGTGTCAGAATGTATTGAAAGAAACCATAAAAAATCTTCAAAAGAGCAGCAAAGTCCCTCATAAAAAATGAATTTACTATGGGTATCATTATAAAATTGTCATCAAGAAACATATTTAACAATGTCTTCAAAATGGGTCTTTTAGACAATAAAACATTGTGCTTCATATAGCTGTTTTCTTGTACCCATGCTCAATAAAAATCTGGGAGAACCCTGTTGAAGTGAAGGAATATTTGCACCTAGTGAAACTGCTTAAGTCCACAAAATGAAGTTTTAGGTAATTTGATATATGCATGACCTGAAGAGCAGATATGTGGATCTAGAGTCTACATGTCTTCCTTAAATATAATATATTTCTGCAGTATTTTTTAATAGAAAATGAATGGTGCTTCATTTTAGGTTAAAATTTTAGGTGAAAGTCCACATGATGACTTTTGCAATATAAATGAAGAACTATATGTTCTAAATACTTAATAAGCAAATTGTGATTTAGTTTGCCCTTTCTTTTCAGCCTTTCCCCTTTGCACAGCATTGTAAAAAATATTACATGTGAGGAATTCCTATGAACAAATTATGTGCCAATAGATAATTTTCAATTACCCATATTTCATGAATGCTCAACATTTCAGTTTAACAGTAAATCTTGAATTTTATTTTATTTACTACCAGCAGCCTTATCCCAGCTCCATATCGACCAGTCTTCTGTGTTATCCAGAAGTAAATAGTGAAAATATTCCTTTCTGGATAACTGTGCAATACAGTTGTAGTACTAGTCTTTCTGCGAGTTAAACATCTTAATGATATTTGGTCTTTCTGATGTCTTTACTAAGAATCTCTTAAAATGACTGACTTTTAAGTTATCTCTTCACAGTTAGTTTTTAGAAGTTATTTTTTCTCACTTTTTACACATCCTGTTTTCTGTAAACTATCCATGTGTTTTTTCTCCTCTCTCCCTTCCTTCTTCTTACACCCCTGTTTTCCTTCTTTCTTCCATTCTTCCTTATGCAGTTATTTATTTCATATATTTAACAAAAAAGTTAATTATTTACTGTGTGTCACTATCAGGTTGACTTATTAAAAAAATGAAAAAATGCCTCACTGGCAGATACACAGTTGGATGAAAAATAATATGCTGGGCAGAGGGTAGTTCTGTGCAATAGAAGCTTGTATATTCATAGATCTCTGTAGCCAAGATTTTATAAATATCTTTATTCTCACATTTGGCAAGAACAAAGTTAATACTGCTGTAGAACTGGTGCAAAGGGAGTCCCCTTCCCAGAGCAAATAATCCAGTAAAACCGAAGTAAAGCAAGGGGAATTGCAGGATGGAAGAAACCCTTTGTAAGTTCAGGGAGAGGAAATCACGGGCAAAATACCTCTAAAACCAAAATTAGTTAAAGGGAGAAATAAAGTTTAAAATCCATTTATTGCTCACAAGCTGCATTCCAGGGCCTTCCCTCTTTCCTGCTCTAGCAAAAGCAATACCAGCCCTCCCCCTCACCTCTCAGGTACAGAGAAGCCCTTGTTGCCCAGGTAATTACCTATTGATATGGAGATAAACCTGTCTCCACCCCTGAGGAATACCTACTGATATGCAAATACACTAAAGCCATACTTCTCTCCACCCCTGAATACCTGTTGATATACTAAAGTCAGGTGAGATATTCTAGAAATATTACAATTTTTCCCACACCATTTTTATTGCTCACAATGAGGACTGGGTCCATCTACCTCTCCTTACTCCCTGGTGCCCACTAGCAGAGCCCACTTGGCATGCAGTGTCTCTGCAGCCACAAAGGGTTCATTTCCCCACCAACCCCTTCTGGGAGGAACTCCGTGGGTGGGTCCTTGGTGACTGGCAGATACCAGAACAGTTACATACCAGGAACAGAGAGGAGGAGAGAATTGCCTTTTCTCCACTCCTTCCCCAGGAGGCTGCCATGGTAAAAACCTGTTGATATGTAAAAGGACTAAGGCCAGGTGGGAGATTCTGGAAATTCTGCCATTTACCGAACTGCGATATTGGAGAAAAGAATGGACTTACATATAATAATAAGAAACTTTAGCTTTATTCTGTATTAGTTACAAAGTCACAGGCAGATAAAAAGGGGGTAAGTATAAGACGTGTGTTTATGATTCCCCTGGCGAGAGTATGGAGGGCTGAATGAGCAGATGGATGTGGAGCTCAGAAGGCCATTTGGAACCTCTAATGAAAATCCAGGGAAGAGAAGTTGGAGACCTGCTTCAAGTCTCAGGCAGTAGAAAAATTCAGATATAAAATATGCAAAAATTAAATCCTAATGTTTAAGTATAGGAAGTGGCTTAGGAGAGAAATATACAATGTTTCAAGATGTCTGATACAGGTGATTAAATAGATGGCACTTCCCCTCAAGCATAAGTAAGGAAAAGTCAGAAAACTAAGGAGAAGGTAGATTTGGGTTCCAGATGACATGCTCAGGTTTGTTAACCATTGAGAGAGATACTTCCAATTTGCTTTATCTTATACAACTTACTTCACTAATTCTTTATAAAATAGATAAAGATAATTACATAAAAACAAATATATCTTATCTATTTTATATATATATGATATATTTATATAAAATATAAACAAATATAATTGTATTTATGTTTGTCCTAAAATGAGGGTAGAATAAGCATGAGGGTTCAGATTCTGAAGCAAGCCTGCCTGGTTTTAAATCTTGGCTCAAAATTTATAGCTGCTTTTAATATGGGCAAATCATGGATCCATTCTGTTCTTTGGTTTATAAATCTATAAAAATGGATCACAAATGAAATTAGTATTGCCTATTTTTGGAGTTGCTATGACAACCAATATATATAAAGGGCTTATATAATTGTAAACTAATTCTTCTTATTATTATATATCTACTTTTTGTCAAAGTATTCTGAAATATTTTCATTTACGTACCTCACATTATATCAAACAATCATGTATGCCAGTCCCCTCCCCACAAAAAGTGGCTAGCTGTGTTGTATATCCAGCATTATAGCTGGTACACACATCCCATAAAAATAAAATTTGTCACATGCATGTAGTAGCCCATATGATAGGATCTATGGAGGTCAAAGAAGCACTATGTTAAACATTAAGAATAGTCTGAATTCATCACACTTGGAGAGTGGGAATCTCGAATTATCTGTGTTGGAGTGAGGTTTGAGTACCTCAAGCACAAATACAATTTTCCATCTACAGAAGAGGGAAAAGACAAAGTACATCTGTGAACTAAGGTCTAAATGTAGAGCTTTATAAGGATGAGGACACAAATGAGAAATGCAATGAGTTATAGACATTAACCTATGATGTCAGAATAGAGATGTTAGAAAAGCAAAGAGAAACCAAATCAGATTTCCATTGCTGTAGAAAGACAGACAGTATTCTGGGGGGATCACTTCTGCCAAAGACATAGATGTGCTAGATGATGTATTTTTTTAAATCATCATAAATAGATAGGTAAGCAAAAAGCCAAAAGATAAAATGTTAACCTCCAGATTTAAAAAAAAAGAGTGAAATGCAAAACTGAGAGGTAAGCCTGAGGACATTTGCCAATACAAGCAATAGACACTTGGAGTTTAACTACAGCTCCAAGAGTGTGAATAATTCCTTGGGCTCTTCAAAAGTGGAAAGCTAAAACTGTAAACTCCACCTAAAGACTGATCTCAGAAAGCTCCTCCTTGTATGAAAGAGTAAGATAGGAAAAAAGTACCCAGTGGCAAAGTAAAGCCATCAAGGAACTTTCTTCTTATCATATAATTCAAGTGGAAAATGTACTGTAATCAGTTCCTGGAATTCAAAATACAGCTAGTTCCTCATATGGATTTGGTGTTTCAATTTGCAATCCTTAAGTGATAGAAATATTCCAAGTCAATACATTAAAGTGTGTTGAGCTTGGTAGCCCTTGGGCCGTCAGCTTAAGACCATGTCAATCATGTATGGAGAAAATAGGAAATGACCTTAAAACAGATTCCTTAAGATGCCCATTTATTAACTTCATCCAAGCTCACATGTGTGTGTGTGCGTGTGTGTGTGTGTGTGTGTGCATATAAAATATTTTTATATTGACACTTTGTATATACACAATACAAACTTGCCATCATAATTGAGACTTAGGAGATATAAATAAATAAATAAATAGGCTTCAGACTTAAGTCCTCAACTTTTGAAATATAAAAGAATTATATTGGACACATTTGAAGAGAAAAAATATATGGGATTGAATATATGTTAAAGAAACCAGAAACCATAAAAAATGGCCAAACATATTACAAATAAAATCATTAATTGATTTTCTAGAAAGAAAAACTCAGTAAATGAAAAAAAAAAATCTTGAACAAATCAAATCATACTGAACAAAGGAAAATGAACAAGTTCAAAAACAGATTTGGTGAGTAATAAAAATTACAAGATAAATATGCAAGAAAATGGAAAACTTAAGAAACATGGTAGAATGAAATGCTCTGAAACAATTAGCATTTAAATTGGAAAAAAAAGTTGAAAAAAAAACAACCCATGGGGAGAGTCAAGCTTTAAGACCTAATTGTTGTGGATGTGCCAGAAATAATGAAAGGTATCAAATCTCAAATGGAAGAAGTCTAGTGAAATATCAACAAAGAAAAATAAATAAGAACTCTTGTATCAGAGTATCAACATTCAAAATCTAGAAAAGGCTAGGGAGGAGGACAAAAACAAGTGACAGACAAAAGACATTAAACGGGTATCTTAACAGCACAAATAGATGACAGAACACAATGGAAAACTAACTTCAAGATTTTGAGATAAAATTACTGTCACTTATGCTTTATATTCATAATCACTTGATAACAAGAATTGAGAATTTACCATCAGAATCATAAGTAAAGCAAATTCTAAAATTTCATTCAGGAAGAAAATAAATTATCCCAAAAGAAAACTATGAAATACATAAGGGAAGAGTCAATATGGAAACTGCAAAGTTTTACACATCCATATTTGTTTATTCATAAAAGAATAAAACAAAACAAAAAAGACTAAATTTAAAAAGACAACAAAAATGACAGTCCTTGAGATAAACAGTGAGATGTTAAGCATTCTGAGGTCCTTGAATTGCTTGAAAGTTGAATGAAAATAATGGGTAAATTTAGATTTTTGTTAAATGGCATCTTAATTTAAGGGGCAGACATTTAAAGAATAAAATAAACAATAGTCAGTGGTCAATATAAGAAAGGAACAAAAGTGAAATTTTAAAAATGAAGCTAAACCAAAGAAAAATGTAAGAAAAATGAGTAGAAAAAGAAATACAAATGTAAAATCTGCAAAATAAGTTGATAGATGTCAATCTAAATATATGATAGAAAATTGGTGTACAAAAAGATATTATTGTAATAATATGCATTTAAAAAGAAACAGAAAAAAATAAAGAACCAGAGCACAATAGATAGTAGAAGTATTCCTTTAAAATAAAATATTACATATATGTATATGTATGTCTGCTATTGATTCATTTTATTGTACAAGTGATCTTAAGCAGCAGAAAAAAAAATACTTGTTTTGTTTATGTTAACTCAGGGAGAAAATATGTTCCCAACCTAGGGCAAATAACCTTTGAAGCCAAAATCAGTCAAAGGGAGAAATAAAGTGGGAGGAATCTGTTTATTGCTTACAAGCAGTCATCTATTCTTGCTCCTGTCTCTCCTGACCCGGCTGCAAAAATAAACTAAAAAGTACCTCTCCAGTCCAGGTGCCTGCTTGCTCCACCCCACCTTGTAATCACTTACTGATATGGAGGTGGACTACTCCTCTCCACCCCTTGGAAACACCTATTGACATGGAGATGCACTAAGGCCAGGAAAGAGATTCTGGAAATATTGCGGTTTTACCCACAGTTTAATTATTCCTATGGAGATTTAATTATTTGTAAAGGAAAACTGATTATCTAAAGACAGCTAATTAGAAGTAATACAAAAGTAAACCAATAATATTTGTATACATAAATATTAAAATTAGTTGTGATTCTTACACATCTATAGATAAGAATAAGAAAATATTTTTAAAGTTGATACCAATAACTAGAAAAAATAATCTAGAATTAAATCTTACAAAAGATGTTTGCAATTTTTTATTAAACAAAAAAACTAAAATACATTCATTACACATATTAATACATAATATGAGAAGATAGCATTGTAATAATGTAAATTTCCCATCTTAATAAATAATTGTAAATGTTTAAAAATTTTATTAGTATTATTATTAGACCCTAATGAGCCTTATTCTAACTTTTACATGGAGTAGCACACACCTCAAGATCGTCAAGAATGCTTTGAAAGGAAATAGAGCCTGAGTACTTGCCTTACCTGATATCAAGAAGAGTAATCAATAAAGTGAGGTATTGGTCCAGTGATGATAAAGAATGCAGAATAAAGATACACAGCAAAAACCATGCAGGTTTGGATTAATGCATGCCAGTTATGCAGTACAATACTCGGAAGAAAAGCATTAAATGTAGAAAAATGGTGCTATGGACATCTCTTTATCTGTGACAAAGACTATCTCAAACTTAAGCCACTTGGAAACATCAACTCATTTAGATTTAAGGCCTAAATAAAAATGCTAAACTCTTCAAGATAAGACAATAATATAGGCATTTAACATATGACAAGAAAATAGAGCAGAATGCCTTAATTAGAATACAGTCAAATTTGTGTATAAAGTAAATATTAATATGTTTGATTTTTAACCAACACTTCAAAGCATGAAAAAGGTGAAAAAAGAATAAAAAAGTGAAAAAAATGCTCTCAAATTTGGGGAATATATTTGTGATGCATGTAAGTAATAAAGGATAAAATTATAGAAGTATTATATATATGTAATATATAATCACTCCTTATAATAATCAATGGATAAAAGGCAAACAATTCATGAGAGAATTGGCAAATATACAAAAAACATACAAATTGAAAGTTACAAGAAACCAGGATGGCCAATTACATATAAAAATATTTCTTTATATTTTTAGCAATCAAAGAAATGCAAAATAAATGATGAGATACTCTTTTTCACCTTTACCCAATATACTGAGGAAAACAATTCTGACATTAACAAATACTGGTGACAATGTAGACCAGTAGAAAATTTTATACATTGCTATGGGATATGTAGTTAGAGATGACTACAATGGTGCGCACCTTGGCAAAATCTGTTATTATTATTTATGTTTGTGTATGTTTTAAATATACATTAAATGGATTGAATTCAGGAAAGTAGAATTCTGGGTATGTGGTTGCTTAGTACAGACAGATGCTGAGATATTTCTTTCTATGGAAGGAGAAGGGAGGTGTTAGATAGGTTTAGGGATTCAAAGAGCTTGGAGTAAGCCAGCAGAGATGTGCTTCACATAATGACTATATTTAAAATGAATATAATTGAATATAAAAACTTATTACTGAAAATAACTCTGCTTAGCATAAATCACTTTCTGAAATGAAGACTCAATCTTTCACAAGCTCTGGCTGCTTCCCATTCTCTTTCCCTTGTGATCATTTTCAACCATTGACATGTCTGATGTTCTTAAGGACTTATTTATATTGTTAATCTTCTGGGTTCTGGGACCCTTGCTGTGTGATGTGTCCCCTTAAGAATTACTTAAACCAGTTCTGGAAACATAATAAATACTTTGAATAAGGACAAAGTTCAGCTGTATGCTGTGTTGTAAGCTTTTATTCAAATGTAGAAATCCCTCCTTTGTTCTCCATACTCATTAATTTCACTATGTACTCAATTCTGAGGCTTTTATTATAATAAAAATTACTGTGCATCAAAAGCAAGACAAGATCATGTCAACCCCTATTATTTTTCCAATTTTAAATCTGTGCACAACAGTTTTGCTCAGAAAACAGAAAATTAAAGAACCGTAAAACATTAGGACCAGCTTTTTCAAATCCAAATATGATAATCTAATTGTAATTACATCAAGCCTCACAAATGACAAGACTGAGACTCACAGCCAGTTACAGCCAGAGGTAAGGCTAGACAGCAGGCCCTGCTACTTCTGCTGGAACCTTCCATTGCACATCTGCCCTCTCGAAATTACATTTGTTTTCAACTCAGCATCTTTTTTGGACTCAGTATTGTTTTCTGGACAAAACTGGGAAATTCTGTCAAGAGAATATTAACCACTGCCCACCCCCAAATGTAGTATTTTTAAATCTGGTCAGCTTTTTAAAACTTTGGTGAAATACTGTTGTGGGAGGTGCGGATAGAAGGAATCACAGAATGCAGGGTTATTTGCACTCTGCATGGGGCTTGGTAATACACACAGCCATGACTTAGCACTGGAGCTCCCTCGACTGTACAGTCGGTGCCTGTTCAGGGTTCAGCAGGTACATGAGTGTGTGAGGATCCTACCCCTCTTCTTCGTCTTAGCAGTGATTGTACTCACTGATGAAGCCCTCTTGGTCTGTTGGGTCTCATCAGCTTCCCAGTCTCAGAACTTCTCAGGGAATGAAACTGGTGAACTGATGGACTTCTTTACCTTGGGGTATGTATGCCTCATAAGAGGTTGCCACTTTCAATTTTCACACTGTCACTTTCAGGGGAGTCCTGCATTTAGGTGTGAATAAAATTTTCAATCGAGATTAAATATCTAATTTGAAGGTTTGAGCTCCACAGGAACAATTGAGAGAGGAAAAATATCAGTATAATAATAACAATAATCCATAGAGAAACTTCATGTCCCAGACATATCCAGTGTAACATAATAGTATACATAATCATCCTGTCCATAATTAAATTACTTAGCCAGATTAATAATAGATTTTTAAAAAGCTAACTAAACCTTAAGCTTTCATAGATTATCTTGTTTGAAAAGGGCATAGAGGGAGAACAGATAGGAGTTTTGAGGGAACAGAAGAGTTCCTGGGCGATACTATGACTTATGTTTGAAACTCCTAAGACTGGAAAGCCCCTCCATAGAAGGATGACGACTGAGAAGATTCAGGCAGAAAGTAGGAGCAGCTGGAAAACAGGTGGAAAAACACAAAATAAACATACCCGTTGGACCGGGAGAACTTAGAGTGGGGTCCAACAATTACCATATGTGATCTTGGGTGATTCTTCAACCCTTTTGAGTAAAGTTAATTAAGAAGCAGAAACCCCTGTACCTGTGGTGACTTGATAGAGTCAGAGAGACATGCGTTGAAGGGCAATTTGAGCTCTTACTAGCTTAATTTCTTGGAAAATTACTCTTAAAGTTTGTGTATTCATTCATGAAGTGGAAACAGTAATATTTATTTAAATATTGCGATCTGAGGAGGAACCTAGTTTATACGCTGAGCACATGGTGGTTATTTGTAAGGCTGTTGGGTGAGTGATTATCACTCTGCTTGTGGATGTGGAATCTCATCACTGCAAATTAGCAGCCCTTACCTGCACTTCTCGTCCAGAGAGGTTGTCCCACTGAGATCCTCAGAATTGAGAGATAGTCCTCTTACCCTCTACTGCCTCAAAATAGTACAATTCATATATAGTAATTTTTAGAGAACAATAAGCCTTTCTTTGATAACACATTAAGTCCCTCATGTAGTAATATGAATGAGATGATAGTTTATTTTTTCATTTCTCAGTTTGGATTAAGCAGAGAAAAGAGGGAGAGTGTGAGAGAGATCTCAAATATTTTAGAGATCCTTAAATACTTACTTTATTCACATTTTAACATGCTTGAAATTAGCCTGTGTCTTAGAATCTATGGCTTTTTACAATTGCTGACATCCAGGGATCAGTCTTAATATAATAGTTATGAACTTGGTTTATACACCTGGTGTCAAGACAGGACAACTGCATGCCATCAGTATTTCAGTCAACAGGCTAAGGTCTATTTGAGATTGGAATATGAGTGGTAATTTTTGTTTGTAACCATCTGATGCCAACATCAAAACTCAGAGAGAGATTAGCATCTTGGAATCAATACAATGCAAGGACCAGTGTATACTGAAATTCCTCTGGAAAATTAGCTCACTCTGGTGACTTAGAAAATTAGTTATCTGGGTCTTGGAGCTCCCTCTATTCCCAATAGGATGATCTCCAGCCATGATAAGCTTCCCATAGTTTTTGTGTCTTCTTTCTCCCAGAGTAACATTCTGAGAAATGTAAAACTCCTAGATAGATGATGGACAGCTGGCATTCCTGGACAAAATTTGGGGTGACACCCAAATCCAAACTGCCTAGTCCTGAAGCAGACTGTTCATGCTCCCACTAACAAAGTCGTTTGTCCCTCCAGCCCTAAGAGAAGTGGGAATAACAGGACAGAGCAGATTTCCCCCTTGAGATCACTGACCCCCCTCCCCCCACTGCACATCTCCTAAAGCAAAGTGTCCCTGGTACTCCTCTCAGCGGGACAACAGGACAATTAGGAGGCGCGATTCTTCTCATCTCTACATGACTCTGGCTTTCAGGTTTCCACAGTGAAGGCATAAGAGCTAATGTGTGGTACTGGCAGTTACCCAGAGCCCTGGGGGACCACAGATGAACCAATTTTATAGGAGAGAATAGTATCTCAAAGGAAACAGTGAGCATTAACTAAGGCCACATCAATAATGGTACTGATGGGACAGAGGATGATAGGAGCAAGATAAGAACAATATGAATACCAGCAATAAACATGATGTCAGAAGATTTGGATTTTGAATGTGACAAGGTTTCAGAAATACCTAAGTAAATTATTTTGCTGGTAATTTGTTTTTGTGCATACACAAATATTGTATATGATTATACTTATGTCTAAATAACTGTAAAAATACCCATGCAATAAATGTAAAATAGAAATGCTGAGATTTTTAAATGACATTGGATCATAATTAACTTGAAACCTTTATTATTTCTTAGTGATTCATAAAATTTGAAACCTTCTATGATTTGCGGCATCATAAATTTGAAGAAATACACCAAAACCTCTGAAAAAGGAAAACAACGACTTCAACAATATGACCATCCCAACTTGTAAGTAATTGAATTCAATTTTAATAACTTCAGTGTTGTGGTGCTCATTTGCATCTAAGCATATGTCTTGGCCACTGACAAAGCAGAGGCACTAAAAGTTAAAGGGGAAAAAAATCGTGGGAGAAATATTTTGATGTTAAGATACCTCAAGTAATTATTATTTTAAAAAATTAGAATTGGCAGATAACTTAATAATTTGGGGACTTAATACTGACTTAGTTAACTATATATGTGGAGTTTGAGGAAATGAGACACAGTAATAGTTTGTGTGCATGTATATATATATATAGCACAATAGCTATGTAATATGTGGTTTATGCTCTTTCTAGGAATAATTTGATTTTTTTCTGCTTCTCTAAACTAATAAGATAAATGAGAGAAAAGAAGTAATATGAAAAGCTGACTTGCTAATATTACAGAAGCATAAATATAGCCCCATGGTTAACATTTTGTTCCAAACCACCATGCCTTTAACTCACACACTGAAATTGCACTTTATTACTCAAATATTTTGTTTCCACAGAATGTTCTATATCAGTGTACATGGTTGCATATTGGGAAGAGAAAATTAGAGGCATTGCAAAAGTGACAATTCCTAGCGATGGTTATATCCTTCATCCCATCAAAAGTAAATAACAAAGTCTAAGTTTTCAGCTATTGTTCTACTCTTGGCCCCTGATCCCATAGCCTCCTGAGGTTTTCTTATTTAGGCTATAGTTGCTTTTGGATAATTCTTAAATTTATTTTTCTATTGAAGTTCTTTTGGCTCACTGATTTTCACTGATCTTTCTTATTTTTTACCCTTCAGACAATTCAGGGTTCTCCCTGCCTAATCAACTTCTAGTCCCCACAAAGGATATTTCTCAGGAGCATAGCTATGAATATATTTGGTACTGTTTCTCTTGAAGTATGTATTTTCATAGAATGAGCAGAAAAGGGGATTGATTTTGTAGAACCCAAATTTGTGTGAGTGTGTTTGTCTAATACTTAAGAATTCAAATCACAATAGCATTACTACTATCCACTTGGTTTTGGACAGCTTTAAAATTACTTCCCAGTTTCATTTACCTAATCTGTAGAATGGGAAATCAGGTAATATCTATCTCGTGATGCTGTAGTAAATGATAGGAGATTTTAAAGGTGCCCAGCAACTTTTCTTCTTCTTTCCAATGTAATCTGTGTATGTTTCCAAATCTTCTGCCTATCATAGTAATACGATGTCAGTACCCCATCTCATAATAATATTTCATTAGAATTATATAAATTCATCTAACCTTATTTGTATGAGATAGCCCAGAGGCTGCCCCACACCTCAAGGGCAGCATTTATGGGTGTCAGCAGGAGATCTCAAAGGGATGGAGGAACAGACATTATCCACTGCTTGGAGTGGCCCCTCATGTGTTCCCACATGGTGTTGGTTTTGGCGATCACAGGTCCTTCTCTCAGTGAGTACTTATGTTATCAGAACACACAGAGAGGAACAAGGTTGAACAGTTTGGTGACTACTTTCCTTATGTCGGGGCTTGAACCACAGAGATCTAAGATGGGCATTAGCCTACGGTAGTGCTGACCTGTTCTCAGAAAGACCTTGATCCCAAGAAGCCTTAATCACAACCTTATGGGAAGATAATTTGAGATCCTTGGTTTTTGGAATATTCATTATCCCTTACACTGAGTAGTTCCACCAAAATATGCTACAACCTTCAGGAAATAGGCAACTTTCTGGAAGACAGAAATCTGACAGCAGTAGATTAGTGTCTTCCAATGTTCTCTGCCATAGGGAAGTACAATATAAAAGGCTAAAGGATCTCTCTCATGTTTGATTAGTATTATCTGATGCCAGATTAGGCAGATTTAGCACATATTTGTGTATGTGCTGTGTTTGACCCAGCAGTGATTGTGGAGATTCCTAGACCAAGTCCCTGTTATTTTCAAAATACAATGACAAGTTGCACAGGCTGAGTTTCAAACCTTGCCTCAGTATGGTTGAGAACATCTGTTCCAAATTAGCAGCACTACAAAGAGGTGTCAAGCTGTTTCCAGCCTGGCAGGTAGAATCTAAAAGCTTTCTGCACTGTATATTTGAAATTGCCCAATAGCTGAACATGCTTTATGGCACTACTAAATTTCAAGGATGATGGCTCTAGCAATGACATGAGGCACTGTTTATAAGACCAATTCGCTTTTTATAAGAAAATGTACATAATCTGGACTAATGAGAACTAATTCTTAAAAGCATGATTTTCCAAAGGGGCCCTTCATAAAATATGCTTATAATTAAACAGGAAGATATTGAACTATGTGAGTATCAATACCAGGAAATATAACGATCCTATAATATGCAACTTGTTCATTAGATGCTTTCTAATAGTCTATGACTAAAGATAACATGTGAAAATAGCTTTGATATCCTTGGTTATAGTATAAAATGGGAAATCAGGTAATATCTATTCATTTATAGAACCAGTACTGTTATTAAAATTGTTTGTGCCAATATTTTTAAACACCCACAGGTTTGTATAAAATAACACACATGAAATTACAGAACAGATTCTCCAAGAGTCCAAGGGATGCTCTGTTTGAGACTTATAATCTCTACAAAGCCAACTAACAAATTTAGTTATAATTTTAATGCCCTAAATTTAAAAAGTTATCCTTAAAATGCTAGTCAAATGTAACGTTTGAGGATCCATTTTTACTATTCAAAGAAATCTTACTTGGCTTAGCACACTTATTTCTTTAAAAATGATTGCTGACAGTGAGTAGAGCTGGTGTTATCTGGAGTTTATATTGCATGCCTGATGGCCAGAGAGTTACCTGGGCAAGGGATGGGACTCACCCCTAACCTGCCTCCCAGGCATCTGCACTTCCCTTCCCATTGGAATCTTCCTTGTCTTACAACTCCACTAAAATCATCACAGACCAAAAGAAGAGGTTTGAAGTTTGTTTGACTAATACCAGGTGATGCTCACAGGAGAACGCTCTTCTGCAAGTCTCTGGCCCTCCCTCCATATCTTTCTCACACTCAGAAAAATCTAACAATGTGAGTGGGGAAGATGTTATTACAGATGTGTTGGGGGGTGTCTCTCATATCCTGACTGAAAGTTATTTATCTTTGCTCCCTTGAACACCATACACCCTTCGTTTAGACTCTAAAATAATGGAATTTCCATTTGCCAGCACCACAAGGTGGGGAAGTTGTGAGTCAATATATGAAATTCTTGTTCTTTAAAGGAAAGTTTAAAAGCTTCAGATATGAGATTGGGAAGATTTTTAGTGTAGGAACAATCCAGATGATGGACTTTTTTTCTGCCAACACCATACTCTCTTGTCCCAGTCTGCAGTAAACCCTAGAGTTTGGTAGAGGGAAGAAAGAATAATTGAGCAGACAAGAGAATTAAATGGAATTCTGCCCTCCAGCTCATACCACTGGGCTACAGCCTGGCAGGAGAAGGGACAAGGCACGTAAGGAAACTTTTGGGAAAATAACAACTCTCACCTCAGTCTGAGACAGGGTGCCTGTTTGGGGCCATCGTTTGTGCTGGTGGTTCTCAGTCTCTGATATCAGGAGCCTTTAAAAAATATTAAGAACCCTAGAGTGTTTTATTATATGGCTATATATAAGTGTATTTATATTAGAAATTAAAGCTAAGAAATTGTCTTAATACACAAGAATATATAAACACCCATTCCATAGCGACCAGAGTGATCTATAGCCCATGACCTATAGCCTCTGGAAAATTCCAGTAAAAAAGACACATAACATCTTAATATTATTATGAAAGCAGTCTGACCTGCAGCCCTCCAAAAAAAGTCTCAGGAACTCTCAGTGTTTCCCAGACAACACTTCGAGAACATTACTTTAAAGCAACACAGATACCACAAAAACACAAAAATAAGGAAAAGAAAAATCTGAAGCACAATATCTTATTTTGCTTTTTGATTTTGTGGAAAAGACTTTTGAATATTTGGTGACCACATGAGTATTACAGGGAAGTGAGGCACAATTAGGACTGGCCTATAGTCTAGAAGACATAGGGTTAAGTGTCCAGCAGTGTGAGATGTATGCAAGAGGCCAGGGCATTGGGAAAAGGCACTGCCTCTGCGCTGAGAGGACAGAGAAGGAGGCACTGCTGTGGGTTAAAGTCAGCTGCCTCCAGCCATCAAAGTGGTGTCCAGGCACACTGAGTTCATCGGACAGCAGACCACGGTGCTCCTTCCTTCCCCTCTCCGCCTTGGCGGCACTTGGGACCACCTGGAACCCTATATCACAGCACGGAGGGTGTAAGGCAGAAAGTCCCCTGCTTGCTCAGTTTCTGGGAAACATAGATCAGGTGGTTTTCTGTCCTAACTTCAGCAGATAGGGAATCTTTGGCTGAGGCCCAGCTCCCATTCTCTCTTGTATCAGGTAAAGACTAATGCTCAGGGCTTCTCTGAGAGAGCAAGGCTCCCTCAGCTTCTGGGAAGTGGAAGATCTCACAAACATCACGTCTTGAGGCCTGGGTGGGAAAGAGACTATGGGCATTAAAAAAAAAGTGTAACTTCAAAGTATTTGAACATAGGATAGGTGGGTGCCTTTGTATTCTTTCTGCAAGCCCACTGATGTTTTGATCAGAAAGCAAGATTCTTGAGAAGCTACTTCCTCCCTGACGAAGAACGCTGCTGTGTTCTTCAACTCATCCAGGCATGGGGAGGTCTAGGGAACTGACAGGGAGGCAGATATGGGTGTAGAAAGGACTTGGGATCACCTCCAAATCTTCCTCAAGGTTTCAGAGAAATTGGTGGGAGAGCAAACAGGGGGCATAAATATGATCTGGGAGCTAGTGTAGCATGGAAAACAAAACACGACCAGGCACAAAGAATTGCACAGTGCACACTTCACATTTCACATTTCAAAAATCAAAGCAAATCTGGAGTGAGTCTCCAAGCAGAGACTTAGAGGACAGTGTTGAAGCCTCAAAGGATCACCAATGACAGGAAGCTTAGATAGGGGAGCTGAGTTAGAAAGAGGAGCCTAGTGAGCAGGGGGCCTGTATCTCTCCCAGAACGATTTTCCTTGAACACAGACACCACCTTTGGTAGAAGAAAGGGAGAAGAAAAGACCTGGAACTGAATAAAGTTTAGATCTGGATTGAGCTGGAAAGATACCTAATGCCTGAGAAAACTAATTAAGTTAAGCATCTTACATTAGAACTTCAGAGGGGTAATTATTAAATTGATTAAATAAGTATTTTATAAATTACAATTGTAAATACCTGAGGGGACCACAATGGAAATTTATACTCAAAATATTAGTAACAAAAAATCATCTCTAATTTATTTAAAATCTAAGAGGGGCCACAGTAAAGCAAAATTTCATGAGTTAATTCTGTATCAAAAACAAAGGAAGTTGCTAGGAATGCAAAGTATTGGAGGTAAGGTTTACATTCAGTGAAATAAGAGCAGTTTTCCTGTTTGTTTAACATTAATGCTAATGGTATTTTTTGGAGCAGAGTCTTTGTGTTGAAGATGCCTTTTCTTCTCTGTTAAGGGCAAATGCAACTTACACACTCCTTTCCTGTTGTAATCAAAACCTCGTCACACCCAAAAAATAGAAGCAAAGGGTTTAGAACAGCACTTAGTACATAAATATTCAATAAATGTGAACCACTTCATTATTCATGCCTTGTATAAATGCTTTTATCTATCTGAGATGTACTTCCCCCAGCATATTTACACCTGGCAAAATTCTACTCCATCTTTCCACTTCCAGTATTACATTTTTCTTGAATCACTGCCTCCCAGGAGAGGATAGTTACATTCTCCCCCTGGACTCAGGGGGAGTATGTAAATCTACTCGGACATTTATCAGGATGTGTTAAAAATGTGTCTGTAAAGCAGTTGAGAGTGGTTTGATGTCTTGGTCTATTCCTCATAGTGGATGCTAAATGAAGTTTTCTGATAAATGAGTGAGTAAATTATTTCTAATAAAGTGTCCAGGCCATGAGTACTTCTTGTTTTCGACTTTAGACTGTTTCCTTCCCTTAGCAGACTAGAGTCTCAACATAGAAATGTGTACTAGCAGGTTTGCGGTGTTTCCCCTACCCAGCCTCTCATGATGGTAACAATAGTAGTATAATCATATCACATGGTTGTCCTGAGTTATTTGTTATGAGTTGGCTACTGTAGTACTGTAGTAAGTTCTGCTTTTGAGGAATCCTCTTATTTGTCACAAGAACACTGTAACTTATATTTTGTTATTACTATTACTATTATTATCTTTAAATATGAGAAAACTAGACTCATCAAGAATAATTTTCTTGATTTTTTGTAGCTAATAATTGGCAGAGTCAGGTTCCTATCCGGGTGGACTTTCTCCTGGGCTCAGGTTGCCACGATGACTGATCATCATCACACATTGTCATGTGAGCTTGAGAAGAATGTGTGCGTGTTTTTCAAGTCTTCTGTAATTCTTAGAACTTGTTTTTCTATAGTCAGGGTGTTTTATTTTGTTTTCACCTGAAGATTTTTGCAAGACTTGCCCTCTTGTCTTTGATTTTCCATAACTGAATCTGACATATGTAGCCATGGGTTTTGTTTGGTATTTATCCTGCTTGCTGCTCTCTGGGCTTCCTGAATCTGTTGCTTAATGGCCATCATTAGCTTGGAAAGTTCTCAGCTTTTATTATTTCAAGTATTTCTTCTGTTCCATTCTCTGTTTCCTCTTCTTCTCAATTTACACATTTTGAATTTGTTTTACAGTACGTGGGTGTTATATTTGCTTTGGGGGAGGTTTTTTAAATCAGTTTTTTCTCTCTGCATTTTATTTTGGTAAATTTATATTGACATATATTCAAGACCTCTAATAGTTTTTCTTCAGCCACTTTCAGTCTACTGATGAGCCCGTTGAAGGCATTCTTCATTCCTGTTACATTGTTTTTAACTTCTAGAATTTTCTTTTGATTCTTTCTCAGAGTTTTGATTTCTCTGTCAATCTCACTCATCTAGTCTTGCATGTTGCCTAGAATTTCTATTAGAACTCTTAGCATTTTAATCATACATACCACAAATTCCCTGACTGATAATTCAACATCCATGTCATATGTAAATCTGGTCCTATGATTGCTTTGCCCTTACAGACTGTTTTATCTTCCTTTTGACATAACTTGTAATTATATTTTGAAAGAGGAACATGTGTCAGGTACTAGGAACTGAGGTAAATAGGTCTTTGGTGAAGATTTCTGTAAATTTGTCTAGGAATATTTATGGGGCTATATCTGTAGGCTCCAAAGGCTTCAAACCCCTGTAACATTCCTCCAGTGTCTCTTCTTGAGCTTCCTTAAGTACTCCTCCTCAGAGATAGTCTGCATATGGCAGCTTTTTCATCTGTCCTCTGCTGTTACTTCTCTGCAAGCTTTTTGGTGAATGATGAGGTGCAGAAGGTAGGGAAATATCTGAGTCTTAGGATGAAACCTCCGTATTTTATAGAGCTGTGTCTCTGAGATGGTACCTTCATAGGGGTTTCTCCAGTATGTACCTCTTTTTTTCCACCTTGCCTCATGCTCAGCTCTGTGGCTGTTGTGTTCCTAATATTTTCATGAAAACTTGACTTTTGTTTACTGACCCCCGGCCACTACCATCTTAGGTAAGACAGGAAAGCCAGAGGAGACTGGAGAAGGAATAATGCCCTTCCCTCAGCTGAGACAGGGCTCACAGAGTACTTTCCCCAGGAGTGTAGATCTGTGTCCTACAGAAAGCTCTGAGTGTATTTTGCAGTACTTAACTCTTACCCTCACCTTGCCAGATCATTAGCTCATTCTTCTGGGATCTTCATTGTCAGACTGGGTGTGGTTCTTGCAGCTAAATTCTATGAAAGTATTGGGATCTCTCTCAGACTGCAGTTCCTGCTCTCAGGCATGTCCATACTAAGCCTCCAGCAGTTCATCAGATTACCATCTAAGTGTCTACCAGTTATGTCTCCAGGAGTTCCTGGTCCATCTGGGAATATCTTACCTGTGACTCTCCATGTGCACGTTTCTCCAGATTTTGGGGCAGCAGACATACCTGCAACCTCAGTGCTCTGCTGGATCCAGAGACACTCACTGATTTTCAGTTTGTTCATCCTCTTACTATTTTAAGACAAGAACATCAATTTCTAAGGTCTTTATATTTTGACATTATAGTGTCTCTTCATCATTGTTCACTATTTTGCACTCTTTTCCTAAGTCCTAATTCCATCGTGTTTTCATCTCTCAGTTTCATGTATTTCTGCAATTATACTACAGTTTGTTACTAGCATACTAGTTAATAATTCTTAATTTCTTAAATGGTGAAAGTAGCCAGTATCTCACATTCAGTGGCCAAGAAAGATACAGTTACCCTGGTTATGCCTGTCAACCGTCATGTGTACATCTGAGAGGAGCAGTTGTTTAAAGAAAATTCCAAAGAAGTTACCAATTCAGTCAGGATACAGTGTTCAAAATTAAGTAGTTAAATCTAAACATGTTTTGCATTGCTAGATAGCTAAAGGGAACTTTGTGTAAGGTTGGAAGATCTTGTAATAAATGTGATCCTTAAAGGCTTTATGTATAAAATGCTAAAGTTGATTTCACAGACCGATCAGAGATGACAAAAAATGGACAATATATAAATGTAGTAAGAGACGTTAAAGATTAAAAAGACCTGAAAACCCACATGAACAGAGCTTAATCATGGACTATCACAAAGAGATACTGTTTTCTTGTGTATATCTGGACCTAAACAAAGAATATAATTCCTTAAATCGTATGTAGTCAACTTTCTACTTTTTGTACTCATAAGTAGAAAATTTCTATGTATATAAGAACCTTTTGAATTTATTTTATATAAATTCTGTATGATTATTGTTCTTTATGAAAACAGTATATGTTTATATATATACAGAGAAGCCAAGCACTGTTTTCATGCATAAGAGAAAAAAGAAGATAATTAGCTTTAGTAGTCTGCATGTGTGTGTGTGTGTGTGTGTATGTGTCTTTAATTTTAGATTTAAAATTTAAGTGGTGTACAAATAAAACCAAGTTTTAAAATTCTGTCTTCACATTTATTACAGCTTAGGGGGATTCAGTAGACTTCTCACTGGCTCATTAGTGGTGCTTATGAAACAAGAGCAATTGAAAGAGGAAGGAACAGCTGTTAGGAAATGCATGGAGAGAAATTAGAGCAGAAGTGCAGGTAAAATATGGGCACTTTGAAAATAATTGTAGTGACATCAAAGAGGTACAATTTAAACATTATTTAAAAATACCTTGCAAACTGCTTTAAAACTCAAGGATCCTGAGTCAATGATGAGTTTATGCATCAGCTACTCCATAAGTAATTGAAACATGGAGAATGCTGTATAAGTTATTCATTAAAAACTCTATTCCGTTACTGAGTAGGAAAGTTACTCCTCTTTAAGAGTCAGCACTTTAAAAATACTGGGGAAGAGTCATTGCAGCCATCAATAGTTTGATTCATGACTTAAAGAATGTCTTGCATGAAGAGACACCTGTCTAATTGAGCTGCTACCTTTAATTGTAGAAGAAAGGCAGTAAGGATGGTAAAGAAAGAGAAACCTAAAAAATTCAGAATAATAATGTTTATTTGCATCTTCATGCAAGAGAAAGTGATTTAAATATTGTAATTATTGTAATTGCACTCAAATTTGATAGAAAAATAGTTTTTCAACTTTAATGTGTGCAGTATTTGAATCTCCTTTTTAATCAAAGTCTAACCCAAACTCCACATTTCCAGAACCCAAATTCTGCAGTATCTGACTAAGTTCTTCAAAGCTGTTCCTTCTCTGAACTTAGAGCAGTCTCACTCTCCTTGTAGCCAGGTGCAACAGCTTGAATTACATGATATGTAACCAAAATAGTAATCAAGCTGACTTTTTTGTGATGTTTGGACTAAAATAGTGCCATTATTACAAGAGAAAATACATTGCAATATGATTTAACCTTAAATGAAGCAATTAGACTCTATAGTTTAGACAAATGTACATTAGTAAATGCGGAATATAGAAAACTCTCTTCAAACATAATTTATTTTCCACAGAATTCTGTTTGGGGATGCATTTCTGTATATTCTTTCCAGCAAGCCAAGCATTTTAGATTATTCACAGATGGAGAATCACTTGTTTCTTCATTAATTGAGTTTCAAAATCTGAAAGGTGCTGAATAATCTACTGAGAAGCAAAAAACAGAGAAAAAAGTTCTTCCTATATGTGTAGCAAGAAGTCCATGTTTAGTTTAAGCAATGCCAATCCAAAAGACATCTCTTCCCCTTTCTAAAGACAGAAGATCTATACTTCTTAAGGAAAGGATCATTCTACACTGGTAGAAAATAAATTTGATTTATAGAAAAATTAAGAATATCAGAGTGATATCTGGAAGAAATATCACTGAACTCTGCCTTTCTAAGCCTACAACATCCGATCCACCTCCTGAGGTTTAGGTTTTACAATGAGTTGACCTCAAGCCCCATCTAGTAATAATTGTCCCTCTGTGGCCACTATTATCATCTGTTTCTCTCAGTAACTTGAATACAGATATGTGATGAAGAATAATATTTACAAATTTTGGAGTTTCCATACCAAATATAATCTCAAAGTCATTTCTTCTAAAGGAAGATTTGGTGGATGCAGGGCTTAACCCAGCAAAAGATGATATTTAAACAGGGCACCTGAAATTAGTGAAGTGGGGAGAACAGAATGATGTAAATCTAGGGGTACAAGCAAGACACAGAATCTGAGCGGTCAGACTCAGAAAAGTTGCATCATCAGAAATGGATTCCAGTTCTAGAAGAGATGGAATAAACACCCTATATTCTTTCTGTCCAAGTGAATAGATCCCAATGCATTGAGAAGCAGTTTAGGGCTCTGAAATGTTAGTAGTAGCAGGAGATTGGAGAAGAATATCAGAAGTACTTTTGAGATGACAGTTAGTTTACCTTTTTTTTTTCTTCCATATCCCTTAGCCAGATTGCAGCCTAAAACCTGGAAGTGGGTGCCAAGCTACAGACAGAGAGGAAGCCAGGAGAATTTCTCTAGTTCTATTTCAAGGAATGTGGCAAGGGATTCCTAACTCTCAGTGACTGTGGAAATTCCTTCCCTCCCACCTTTGTTTTTCCTTACCATCACACTCCAGCTTTCAAGCATCAGCTAATGGTGCTATGTCAGGTAGTGGTGGCAGAACTACAGTGGGAACCCACGTGAACCAAACTCTGTGAACAAGAAGCTTCCTCTGTAAGGTGTGACCCCACTACAAGCTGTGGATTTTAGGTTTGTTTTGTTTTGTTTTCTCTGTCCTCCTGTAGCTGGAAAAGGGGACTCCTAGGAGATCACACAGAGGGAGGGAGGAGCCCAAGAAAGCAAACCCATTAAGTTGTGTATGAAATACTGGATTCATTTCAACTTCTGTATGCCTGGATGTAATCATAATCATTGTAACCAAGACTTTTATAACTGATCACCACCAAGGATCCAGGCTGAACAAATGAAGGGTACACACTAAAAACAGATCTGAAAAGCAATGGAAAGAACTTAGAAAATGAACTAACATTGAAACCAGAACCACAGAAGGATGGTTACAACTTGTGGCTTGAAATTAATCAAGTTGGTTGCCTTAAGAGTCTCCTTAGAATTTATATAATACCCATACCCAGAGTCCCATAATATAGCAAAAGTGTCCAGGATATAATCCAAAATTACTCAGCAAAGGAAGAACCAGAAAAATTTCAACTAAGATGGTAATAGACAATCAGGTGACACCAACAATGAAACAGCACAGATACTGAAATTTTCTGATGAAATATTTAATTTAACTATTATGCAAATGCTCTGATTAGCAGTCATGAACACTTTAAAAATGGACACAGAGTATCAACCAAAAAGGAGGTATTAAAAAATTAGAATTTTATAAGTGAAAATGTAATAATAGATATGAAACCTTCACTGATTGAACTATATAGTAAAATTAAGATGACAGAAGAAAGAATGAGCTTGAAGGTATGTTAATAGAAATCACTCATTCTGAACAGTAAAAAGAATTTTAAAAATATAGGTAAGCAGAATTTCAGGGACCTGTGAGACAAACAGAGAAGTTCTAATAATTGTGTCATCATGATGAGTCCCAGAAAGAAAGGAGAAAAAGTGATGAAAAGGTATTTGAAGAAATAATGGTTGAAAATTTCATAAGTTTAGCAAAAGACCAAAACTAAATTATAAGTGAATAACTGAATAATAATGCAAATAGTGCTAGACATTTAGAAATTAAAAATTTTTTAAATAAAAATATACTTATATAGAATCCATAGGTTAGAAAGGAAGTCTCAAAAATATTAGAAAACATTTTGAATTTAGTGAGATTGAAGACAAACAACCCCCCCAAAATTTGTAAGATACAGGTAAAGCAAGGATTAGAGGGGAATTTATACCACTAAACATTTACATTGGAAAAATAAAGATTGTCTATCATAATGTAAGATCAAACTTAAGAAACTAGGGAAAAAAAGAGAAAAATAAACCTTTAGTATTCAGAAGAATATAAATAATAAAGATGAATAACCACAAGAATTAATGAAATAGAAAATTAAAAATAAAAATATCAATGACATCAAAATCTGGTTCTTTGAAAAATAAATAAAATTGGTAAATCTCTAATAAGACTAATGAAGAATAAATGAGAGGACATGTGGTAGGAAGAATTCTAAGATGGCCACCATTTTTTTCTCCCCCTGCAATAAGCTCATTATATAATTCCCTCCCCTTGATCGTGGGAATAACCCATGAATACCACAGGATTTCATTCCTCTGATTGTGTTATTATATACCAGAAATGATTTTGCAGGTGTAAATTGCCTTTGAATTAATTGAAAAGGAGCTTATTCGTATGAACTGCTTAGATCTGAGACCAAAGGTCAATGAGAAAAAAACTCAGAATTTCAAAGTGTGAGAGGCCATATCAGTATGGGGCAGCTCCATGGCAAGGAACTGTGAACAACTTATGCAGGTCGCAGGCTGACAGCTTGCAGGAGACGGGGGCTTACTTTATATCAAGATAAAGAAGTGAATTCTGCCAACAATGCCTGAGCTTTACGGAAGACACCAAAAAGAAATATAGCTTGACTAACGCCTTAATATCTGTCTTTGGAGATCCTGATCAGAGAACCCAGTTTAATCATGTCTTGAATTCTGACCTACAAGAAACTGTGAAATAATAATTTTCCGTTGTTTTAAACCATCAAGTTCGCGATATTACATTTTACAGCAATAGAAAGGTATTAAAGGAATACCAAGATGCATCACAATATTATATATGGACCTTAAGGGGTAAAAGAAAAATGGAGAATTTTGCAAATGTAAATTCTACACCTGAATAAACAAACTAATTCTTCAAAAAACACTATCTAAACTCATCTCTGATGAATATGTAAAAGAGAGAAGTAAAAGACAAAATATCTATTGACCAAGTGGGGTTAATTCTTAGAATGCGAGCCTGGCTCGTTATTAGAAAATTGATCAGTATAATCTGCCATGTTAACATTCTTTAGACTGTTAAAAAAAATCATAGTATTAAATCATTCAGAAAAATTTCACATTAATTCATGATAAAACCTCTTGGAAAATCAGGACAGAAAAGAACTGAGAAAGGGCATCTACAAAAAAACTTATCTCTAGCACCATACTCAATAGTAAACAACTAGATGCTCTCCTCTATGCATGGGCACAAGACAGAAATTTACATTCTGATCATTTCTATTCATCATGATACTGGAATGTCCTAACCACCGCAATAAGACAGTCAACAGAAATAAAGGACACTTAGATTAGAAAAAGAAAACATAAAGCATTCCTTATTTGCAGACAACATGATTGTCCATGTAGAATTTCTTAAGGAGTCTATAAAAAAATCTTCAGATAATTAATAAGCTTAACAAGTTTGCAGCATTAAAGGTAAACAAATAAAACAATTGTTTGTCTATATAATAACACTATACAATTGGAAATCAGAACTACCATTAGAGTAGCTCCAAAAAAATTGAACTATGAAAATGTAAAGCTAGTAAACCACATACACAATGTTTTATGGAACTTACAAAATGCTAGTGTAATAAATAAAAGAAGACCAAAATAAATGGAGATATATACCATGTTCATGGATTGGAATATTCCATACAGTAAATATTTCAACACTCCCAAATTGATGTATAGAATTAATGCAAGGCCAATTAAAACCAGAATAGGACAATCTTATGAAAAAATTGATGTGCAGATCCATAGCACCTAGAATAGCTAAATCTTTTGAGACAGATTGGAGAAACATTCTAAGTATTTTTTAAGACTTACTATAAAATGGTAGTAATAAATTAGTATGGTATTAACAAGGGAGAAACACATAGATCATTGGAACAGGATAGAATACGGAATCGAACGCCACAAAAGTGGCCAGTTGAGTTTTTACAGAGGTGTGAAAGCCATTTGATAGAGAAAGAATGTTGTTTTTTTTTTGAATTGATTAATCAGGCATCCATATTCAAAGAAATAAACATTAACTTATGCCTCATAGCTTATATACAAATTAACTGTGTGAACCATAGATCTAAATGTAAAACTTAAGCCTATAAAATGTTTAGAAGAAAACATAGGAGAAACATTTGTGAAATAGGGTTGGGCAAAGAGTTTTTAGACGTAACACCAAAAATACAATCTATAATACACAAAAAAATGGCAAATTGGATTTCATTTTCAAGAAGATATGAAAAGTACTCTATTAAGAGGATGAAAATACAAATGGGGATATTTGAAAATCACATATCCAATAAGGGACTTGGATTTACAATATATAAAGAACTCTTAAATTCTGTTCTTAATTCTTCTTGGAACATCCATATCAAGATTTTTTCCATGGCTATGTCTTATCTCTCTTGGGTCATATGGTAAATGTATGTATAACTTTATAAAATATTGATTGTTCATAAAACTGAAAAATTCAAATGTCTTATGGGTGAGCAGAGATAACAAATGCAGTACCTCCATACAATGTAATACTACTCAAGAATTGAAATCAACAAATTATTGACACGTAAAACAACTTGGATGAACCTCAGAGACATTATACTGAATGTAAAAAAGCTCAAATTAAAAGGTTACGTATTGTATGATTCCCTTTATATGTCATGTTGAAAAAGACAAAATGATAGTGGTAGAAAATAGATCAGAGTTTTCCAAGTGTTAGGGACTACATTAGGGTGTGACTGAAGAGATACATCAAGGATTTTGGTGGTGCTGTTACTGTTTTGAATATTGGTTGTGGTGGTGATTCCAGAATCTACAGAAGTATTAAAATTCTAAAGCTCTACATCTAAAAATAATGTTTAAGTAAAAAAAAAACAGAAAAATGAGAACATAAATCATGTCTGCAACACAGAGAAGACAAGTAGTGATTTTACAGCATCTTACTACACAGATGGACAGTGACTGTGAAGGGGTATGTGGGGGGGGGACTTGGTGAAGGGGGGAGGCTAGTAAACATAATGTTCTTCATGTAATTGTAGATTAATGATACCAAAAAAAAAAGATTAAAAAAAAAATGATTGTTTCCTTCCTGCCTCGTTATATTCCACCTGATGAATATGTAGAACTATACCTATAGGTATATGACTGTAAAAGTTTGACCAAATGGTGAGTGAGGTGGATAGCAATTTTTGTGTGAATCTGACTAATATTGGAATATTAGACAGAAGATTAACAGTTATATTTCAAATGTCAGTTTCATAATTCCTTTTAAAAAAATCATTTCACCAAAAGCATTATTTTGGGTGGTATTTTGATTTTGTTTTTGGTTAAAGTAGTAAGTACAGATACAGATGCCTATCTGCACTACAGGTGGAAGCAGGTGTTGGCTGGGGTGTTGAGGAAACAGTAAGACAATGTAAGGGAAAATAAAGTAAGGGTGACTCTTATAAGTATCTTAGCATGTATTTAACAAGACAAAGAATACTTAAGCTCATGAGACAATTAATGACTTCATTAGCTTTCATTATTAATATCATTTTATATAATCAAATTCTACCTATCTTCTGCTATTGATTCATGCTGCTATTACTTTAATTCAAGTCCTTATTGCTTGAGCTATTGTGATAATCTCATGGACTTCATGGCTCAAGTATGTTTTTACCTCACAATGCTGTGAGAATTACTTTTCTTCATTTTACATGTTTATTAACAAAAAAAGTACTCAAGATCTTTGGGGAGAAAGATTATATTTTTAATATATATATGTCTTCAAAAATACCAAAAATTATCTGAATAAATCAAGAGGTTTCTACATTAACATATCCAAATTGAAACCACATTTAGAAATAAAGCATGCTTGTCTTTTTTCTAAGGAAATAAGAGTAGAAGGAAGGGAATAAAGGACGGACAGAGAAAAATTAATAGCAAGTACAGGATAAGTATTATGCATCATTTTAGAACATGCTGTCCAATAAAAGTATAATGTAATACACATATGCAATTTTAAATTTTCTTGCACTTACATTAAAAAAATGAAAAGAACATAAGTTAATTTTAATGATATATACTATATCCCATGTTATTATTTTATATTAAATTATAATATAATTTATATATATTATATATATATAAATAATATAAAATAAAATATAAAAAAAGAATGTAGTGTTAAATAATTCATATCGAACTTAAATGTGTATGTATGCATGTGTAGGGGCATGATATCCTTTCTTTGTATTATTGCATGAAGCTGTACGTTGCTTTAAGGATTGTCAAAATTGTGATGCAAGTGATAGTTACTCCATGATGAAATTATTTCTGGTATTAGCTGACCCCTTTCCAGTGTTTAAAGAGAATATGTAAAACATTGTTTGTTTTCACATTTGAAAGACTGATTGCTTCCCTCAGAGAGCAATTTATCCGTGATGATTCAGAAAGGTCATCTTATTTGCCACTATTTTCAACAAAACCTGAATTATATAAAATATTGGCCGTAACAATAACACTGGTATTTTTGTCAAAATGAATGTAAGAAAAATTATTTATATGGAATAAGTCTATACCAATTTATGATATATATTATTTGATTACTTATCTAAACATTACCAGTGTTCAGGACAAGGGCATACAAATATGCTCAAAAATAACCAAATTCATTTCTTTTGAGATTTTGCTTACTTTAGTCATAACTATAGCTTTACACATCTTTCCAAATGTGTCAGTTTGGAAATATTTTTAAAGTAAGAAGATAGAACACAAAACAATTAGTGGTTTATTGGCTAGATTTACATCTTTAAATAATTTAGACATATGGCCTAAATTAAGATGTACATCTTCATTTGTACTCCTGCATGAGTGTCATAAACATTACTTATAAGCCTCAAAGAAGTGTGATATTCTATTCCTACTACTTTTTGAAGAAAAGAAATTTCTTAATATATCAAAATGATGACTATGTGGAGGACATGATTTGAACAGAATCTTATGGGATCTGAAGAGCAGTTGAGAAGAAGACAGGAGATGATTCAGGAGAAAGAAATAACAAAATCAGGAAAGTGGAAGCAACCAGAAATATCAATGGGGATTAAAGGAAGTGCCTGGTTCAGGAGCTCCCTGTTGATGTACAGTGGACAGGAAGTTGAAGCCTTTCAAAAGAGGCTCTTAAAAGGCAGGCATTTGAGTTTAGAACCAAGGCAGTAGTATCATAAGCAAAAATTATGACTCAAATCATGATTTGGAACCTTGAAAGTATGCATTTCTAAATAGGGCCCCTTATCAGAATTTCTTGAAAAGATAAATTTCACCTTTTTTTTTCTAAAAGATATCTACCTTCTTTTAAACTCTTTTGACATTGAGGATTTTTGCCTTACTCAAATTTTATCCCTCTAGTTCCTCATATAATGCTTTGCACTTGGCAATGATTACCAAATAAATGGTTGTTAAATAATTAATTAATTAATCATGGTATTAATCATTAAAATTTGTCTAAATTTAGTTATTTGAATATTGATGCAACCATGAAACTTTATTTCTAACTAAACTGTGTATTTCTAAGAGGTGAGCAGTTCTTTCAGTTTGTCGATCAGACTTGTTCATTTGCCAATTGAGGGATATTTAGGCTGATTCCAATTTTGAATGATTATAAATAGAGGTTTCCTGAGTTGAATAGTGTCTTCCAAAAGTTCATGTACTCTCAGAACCTATAAAAGTGACCTTGTTTGTAATTACATCTTTGTAGATATAATCAAGTTAAATAAGGTCACACTAAATTATGGTATTCTCTAAATCCAATAACTGTGTCCTTGTCAGAAAAGGGAGATCTAACTATACCAAAAACCAATGGACACCCAAAGGGGAAAAGCCCATCTGAAGACAAAGACACACTTTTGAGTGATCCAGCTACAAGTCAAGGAATACCAAGGATTGCTGGCAATCACCAGAAGCTAGGAAGAGGCAAGGAGGGATTCTTTCCTAGAGCCTCAGAGGAGAACTTCCAGCCTCCAGAACTATGAGAGAATAAATTTCTGCTATTGTAAGCCATCAAATTAGAGTGATTGGTTACAGCAGCCATAGGTCTAATACAGAGCTGCGGTGAGCATTATTATATAGGATTATTTGTTTAGCTTTTATAAGGAATTGTCAAACTGTTTCTTATTTAACATTCTACCAGAAATTTATGAAAGTTCTGTTTGTTCTATATCCCATCCAGCACTTAGTATTGTCAACTTTTTACTTTTAACAGTCCATGAAGATGGGCAATGGCATATAGCTTTGGTTTCAGTTTTGCATTTCCTCAAGGACTAATGATGTTGTGCATTTCTGATGTGGTTATTTGCTCTTGGTTGGGTCTTGTAATGCTGTTTATGTTTTTCCCCACTTTCTAAAATGTATTTCCCTTGTCTAGTCTACTCTTTCATGAAATCCATAATTTTTCTATATTATGATAATGGAGTTCCGGAAGGGATCAGAGGTTAATGCATGTGTTCATCCTTCCCAGAAAGCCAGCTCTTGTTTTTATTCAGAAGTTACTTATAAATATTAAGTTGGAAATTAATAAGAAAGTTATGATAAAATACACAAATTGACAAAATTATAATGCCTCTGAAATTAATTTTCTATTTTTATAATAGTGTAGACACTCTGTATATATTGATTGCCTACCCATTGACAGTAGGTACAAGCTGAAATTGCACATATAAGTATGTATAGTTTCATTTCCAGAGTCAGGATAAATTTCAACACACTCATTCAGCACTCCTAACCCAGTTAACCTCTGTGATGATTTTTAAACACATCCAGAATTTTTTTCATACTCCTTTCATGGTATGAGGCTAAATTTCTTTTCCCTTGGGTGTGGGCTATGCTCAGTGATTTGTTGCTAATGAAAATAATTCGGGAGAAGTGACAGTGTGTGAGTGTCCTTCAGCTCTTCTTCCTAGCCAGCTAAAAGGTGCACTGACTCAGCTCTGAAGATTTGACTTCACTCTCTATCATACTAGCCTCACACAGTATTTTGGCACATCCAAGGCAAAGGAGAAGGAAACTCATTGTCTGTTTCTTCTACTTCATTTCTCCTTATTTGTCCAAACTACTCCGGATTATTTTTTTATCTAGAGTTCTCTACTATGGAATTATAGTAACCACAATGATAGAGTCTTCTGCATCTGGCATTTGGCATGTAAAAGGGAAAACAAAATTCCTTTAATATTTTTGTCTCATGAAAGTCTCATAAGAAATGAAACCAATACATGTTCCTGTCTCTGTGTTAAAGGATTCTGGGACTAGGCATCCTTTCCTGTCCCTGTATAAAATAAAATTGAGGATAAGAAAAAGTAAGATAGCTGCTTACTACAGTTAAATAGTTCAATATGTTCTCCTGGAAGATTAGGCTTTGGAGTATCTGCATAACTGACATGTCAAGATGAACTTCATTATCCATGTGACTTCCAGACACCAGCCTGCCTGGGCTCACAGTACAAAATCAGTATTTTATAAATTCTGCCCAACCCTAACTTAAACCCTAAAAATACCTTCTCATTTTCTCCTCCTAGGAAGAATGCTACTGATTCTCTCCAAGGGATTGTTCTCCTTTATTGACGTAAGGTTTAAAGGCTTAGCTTTACTTCATCAATAGATTTCCTGCTGATTTTTTGAGGATCAAGAGTTGTCAGGATTATTGTCCTTGTAGGAATAGGAATTTAAGAAATGATAACATAATTTACATCCAAAGCTAAGTGATGACTTGATTCTAGTTTGTATCTGTCCTTCCAATGAAGTTATATATCCTGTATTGTTAATAAGTTGTAAACATGAAGAGGGAAAGGGGTTTATAGGATTTAAAAAAATGAAAATAATCTAAAAAAAATTATTGTATTGGAGTCATCTTCATTTAGCCCCAAGTCAAATGATTAAGGTTTCTAAAGAGTTCACGCACTTAATTTTCCTATTGAATATCTTTATAAATGTATGTAGTAACAACTGAAACAATAGTAAGAGGCACTCAGCAATTTCTACATGAAATGGACATTCTTTAGCTCTTCGTGTATATTTCAATGCAGTCATTTCAGCTTCACTACTGTGGGCATGTTCTGACAATTCTGGTAGTGCTGAATAGAGTAGGAGTATGACTACCTATGGATGGTACTGAATAATGTGAATAACAAAGAGAGGAGGTTACTTAAAAGCAAACTGTGCATAAAATACTGTTCAGTCTTTATCTACATACTCAGGAATATTCCCACTCTGTTTTTTACTAGGTATAAAAGATTCCATTTCTGTGCTGTTCCCTGGCAGCTACATGGCCATTTTGAATAGTTCTTGGTCACTCAGCCATCATTTCCACATGTATGGGGGAATTTAGCATCATAGAATCTATTCTCACAGTTAAATGAGATTTCAAAGGCCCTCTCGCCAATGTAAATTAGGATTCTGTCTTACTTTAATTTTTATTCTCTATCCTGTTTGTTTTGTTTGAAGGTCAAGATTAGTAGTTCATCCTCATAACACTCTCTCAAACATTTTAAGACAACCATCATGCTTTATAAAGGGTTATCCATACTTCTCTCTACCATTCCTTGAAAATAAGATATTTAGTTCTTTAGCTACATTTATTTTCTTTTACTTTCTAGTAATTATCATAAATATCACATAGTTCAGGCTAAGATTTTTTTAAAACTTTTATTTGTAAAAACTTACAGAGTCACTAAAGTTGTAAAGAAAGTACAGAGGCCCCTAGTAGATTTTCCCAATTTTTACTTCTTATATATTATAGTGTGATATCAAAACCAGGGTAGTGTGTTGATACAACATGTGTGTGAATTTCTGCATCATCTTATCACATGTGGATTTGTATAAGTACTCCCACAATCAAGATATAAAACTATGTCATTACCTCAAAGATCTCCTACATACTATTTCCCTATAGTCACACCCACTTGCTCCCCACAGCCATCCCTAATCCCTGACAACCACAATCTGTTCTCCATATAAACAGTTTATCACTTACATAATATTATATAAATGGAATCCTACAGTGTATGAGTTTTTGAGATAGAATTCCAGCGGACAGCATAATGCCCCTGAGGTGCATCCAAGTGATTATGTTCATAACAGTTTGTTTTATTGCTAGAATGTGACCCAATTTGTTATTAATCTTTTCATGGCCATTTTGGTTGTTTTCAGTTTTTGGCTATGAATAAAGCTGTTATGGACATTCACTTACAGACTTTGTGTGGACATAATTTTCCATTTTCCTAGATGGATGACTAGATCTGCAATTGTTGGAACATATGGTAGCCTTATATTTAGTTTTCTAAATCTTTTGACAAACAATTGTCCATAGTGGCTCTACCATTTGACACTCCCATGAGCAATAGATCCAATTTCTCTTCATCTTTGCTGGCATTCAGTGATCACTGTTTTTATTTTAGCGGCCCTTATGTGTGTATGGATATCTCACTGTGGTCTTAATTTGTGTTTCCCTAATGGCTAATGATGATGAACATATTTTATGTACTTATTTGTTATCTATATGTTGTCTGTTTTTACATTTACAATGTTCTAATCATATGTAGTCTCTCTGTATGTTAGTGATATGTTGTGTGTCTATACAAATTCTCATCAATAGATGTCTGAACACTAAAGCAATTTCATTATTCCACTCATTTAATTCCCTCTGACCAATAAAATATATCTCATTTCTGCTTCTGTAAAAGGTATGTCCTTTTCCTGATAATTTACCAAAGAATGTGATAGCCAGGAGTAAATATATATCAAAAATCATAGTTATCAGATAATTAGCCCAGCCTTACAACTAATCCAATCTCTTGAAAGCTTGTCTAAGCCAGAAGACACTAAGAAGATTTATTAAGTGAACTGGAATTACACAGTCTGTAAGGCAGGGACAGTTGAGGTTAAAATATTTTTTAGCAATTCAATTGACATTGTGAATTACAGATCTCATGGCTACATCTCGGATGCCAATTCATTATTTCTAGCTTCCAAGGAAGTGACATCAAATTTTCAGTATTGCAAGATGCAAAATATTTCCCTTTCCCATAATAAATCTACATATTTATCCAGAAACACACATTTCCATATAAATAAATGGCAATCAACACAATTAAAGTGAAGTCTGAAGTCTGAAAAGAAACCAAAATTAGGATTAGTTTCTCTGTCCTTGCTCTAATTTATGTACCATAAGTTACCTTATAAATACTTGAAATTCTTCGAAATCAGCTTAGACATTTAAGTCAAAATTTAAAGTTGATTAAAATCTAAAGCTTCACAGATAACATTTACAAGAATAATTCCTGTCCTGTATGATTCCTGGGTTTGTTTTTAATATCATATTTGTCCCTCAAAAGCAGTGCAATCCTAACATATAATGTAATTAATAGTTTTATGAATGTTCTTATGAGACTTATAGAGACTTATAGATGTGTTAGAACATAATGGTTAGGAGCCAGGGCTCTTTGTTGCAAAATCTGTTTCTATAGCTAGCAGAGTGAATTAGGGCAAGTTATTTTGTGTTTTCCATTTTCTAATTTCCTCTTCTGTAAAATAAGAAAGTTATGACACATAGCTCCTTGAGTTTGGGGGAGTATAAATTGAGATAGCACACATAAAGAGGTCAAAACAGTGTCTAGCACACACTTAAGAAATATTAGCTACCCTTATTATCATTTAAAAAATACATATCACTAGCAATGAATAATTAGAATTTTAAAGCAACATCATTTTTATTAGCACTCAGGAAAAAAAGTAATACTTAGGTACTTAGGTATAAATCCAATAAAATATATGCATGATCTATTTGAGAAAAACTACAAAATTCTGATGAAAGAAATCCAAGAATAACTGAATAAGCAGATATATATTCTATGTTCATGGATAGGATAACCAAATATTATCAAGATGTCACTTCTTCCTAACTAGACATATAGATTCAATACAGTCCAAATCAGAATCCCAACAAGTTATATTGTGGATATTGACAAACTGATTCTGAAGTTTACATGAAAGGCAAAACACCAGAATATTCAACAAAATATTGATAGAGAAGAATAAAATTGGAGGACTAATGTTACCCAGCTTCAAGATTTACTGTAAAGCTATTATAATCAAGACAATATAGTCAAGACAGTGTGGTATTAGTAAAAGAACAGACAAATCAATGTAACAGAATAAAAAGCCTAGAAAAAGAGCACATGAATATAGTCAACTGATCTTTGACAAAGGAGAAAAGTTAATACAATGAACAAAAACTGTCTTTTCAACAAATGATGCTGGAACACTAGACATCTGTATATGAAAGAAAAAAAAACAAAATAAAATAAAACAGAATTACACCCTTCACAAAAATACACTTAAAATGGATCAAAGACCTAAATTGAAAATACATAAACTATAAAACTCCCACAAGATAACATAGCAAAAAAGCTAGATGACCTTGGGATTGATGATGACTTTCAGATACAGCATCAAATGTGATCCATAAAGAAATATTTGATGTTTGATTTTATTAAAATTAAAAATTACTACTCTGTAAAATGTGAAGAGAATGAAAAGTCACAAACTAAGATAAAATCATTGTAAAAGACATGTGTGATAAAGGAATGTTATCCAAAATATATAAAGACCTTTTGAAACTCAAGAATAAGTACATGGACAATATGATTAACATGAGAAAACTGATTAAAAAATGGGCAAAAGATCTGAACAGATACCTTGCCAAAAAAAGATTTACAGATAGCAAATAAGCATAACAAAACATGTTACATATCATATGTCATTAGGGAATTGCAAATCAAAATAGTAAGATAGCACTATACATCAATGAGAATGGCCAAAATTCAAAACACTGACAACTTCAAATGCTGAGAAGCATGTGGAGCAGTAGGAACACTTGTTTATTGTTGATAGGAATGCAAAATAATACAGCTACTTTGGAAGACAGTTTGGCAGTTTCTTACAAAACTAAACATACTCTTACCATATGATCTGGTAATCACGCCCCATGGTATTAACTCAAAGGATTTGAAAACTTATGTCCACACAAAAATCTGCACAAAGATGTTTATATCAACTCTATAATTGCCCAAACTCAGAAGCAACCAAGATGTCCTTCAATAGGAGAATGGACCAATAAACTGTGGTTCCCCAGATAATGGAATATCATTCAGCCCTAAAAAGAAATAAGCTACCACGCCATGAAATGAATGGGGGAAACTTTTCCTTCATACATTTTCTATTTATGATCATAAATAATATTGTTCTCCTTAAATGTTCTGTATTGTTAACATCAGCAATGCAGGGTGGGGGTGGAAAGGGCACATGTTACTATTCCACAGTTCCATTTCAAGAATGTCTCCTCTACTTTGGGTCCAAATGTATTCTTTCATTACATTTGTTTTTAAAAGTATAGCTATTTTTATTAGAAATCATTTTAAACCTCTAAATTTTTATCTTTTAAAATTAATTTTTATGTGCAGTAAGATATACCACTTTTGGTTTAGATGTCTGTGAGTTTTGAAAAATACACTATAGAGTTGTGTGGAACAAAAATTCAGAGCCAGTCCATCAGCACCAAAAATTTCCATCATTCTCTTGTAATCATTCTCTCTCCACAAGCTAAACTCCTGGGGAACACTGATGTTTTCTCTATTCATATAGTTTTCCTTTTAAATGAAATCCTGCAGTATATCCCTTTTGAGTCTATCTATTTTTGCTTACACTAATACATTTGGGATACATTTGTGTTTCTTTTATGAATGCTTTGTTCTTCTGTCAGTGTATAGATGTGCCATAGTTTGCTTATGTATTCTATCCTATAGGGACATTTGTGCTGTTTCCTTTTTTATATCTATTAATTAGGCTTCTATGAGCTTTGTGCACACATTATTGGGTGAACCAAAAATTCCATTTCATTTATAAATATCTATGACTGTTCTTTTACTGTTGTAAAATTTATATCCATAGTTTTTATTTGCATCCAACAAATTTAAAATCTTGTATTTTAATTTTCATTCAATTAAAAATTTATCTTGATCTATCTTAAGACTTCTTCTTTGATGATAGGTTATTTGGAAGTTAGTTTAATTTCCAAATATTTCAGGACATATTCCAGATATCTGTTTATTATTGTTCCCTAAATTCAGTTATGGTCAGCGAATATTATTTGTATTATTTCAGTTATTTAAACATCTGTAGTTTGTGTGTGTGTGTTTTGTTTTCTCAGGAAGTGTTCTATGTTGGTGAATATCCCTGAGAAAAACAGTATTCTACTGTTGTTTAATTCAGTGGCCTATAGAGTCTGCTTTATGAAGTTGATTAATATTGTTGTTCCAGTCTCTACACATGTGATTTTCAGCCTATTTGCTGTATCTATTACTGAGAAAAGTGTGTTGAATTTTCCAAATATAACTGAGAATTGTCTATTTCTCTCTGTAGTTCTATCACTTTGCCTAATGTATTTTGTGACTTTGTTGTTGGGTGCATATACATTTAGAATGCCTTTTTGGTAAAATGACATTTTATGTTTCATTGTGTAATGCTCTTTAGTCCTGGTCATTTTCCTTGTTCTGAAAACTACTTTCTATGATAACAAACTAGGAAATCTCAGATTCTTTTATTTGTGTATGCATGATACAAATTGTTTCCCATCCTTTTATTTTTAACCTCTCTGTATTATTTTAGTTAAAATTAATTTTTTATAAAGTACATATATTTTTGTCTTCCTTTTCTTTTTAATCTTAAAATATTTTAATTATCATATTTAGACAAATTACACTGAATGTACTTTTTAATGTCTTTGGATTTAAGTCTACCACTTATTATTTTCCTATCTGACTCATCTGATTTTTTTCCTCTCTTCTCTGTTTCCTACTTTATTTGGATTAGTTGAGTGTATTTTAATATTCTATTTTAATTTAACTATTGGATTTTTTGCTATATTTCTTTTATTATTTCTATAATGCTCATTCTAACTTTTCACATTCCATTTAAAGTAAATATTTTATCACTTCAAGTAAAACATTGAAGTGTTTTATGACTATGCAGTTATAACTTGCCTCTCCCCTTTACATTTTGGTAATCTTATATATTACATCTATATATATAATAGAACAATGTTTAAATATTTACTTCTAAAATAACTTTAGTGGAGAAAAGTAGTCTATTCCACATAGCTAAATACTCAGTTTCTATTTAGGTAGATATTTAGTTTCTACTTCTCTGCTGAGAATGTCTATTTTTCCTTTTATTTCAAGAGTGTTTACTTTTATCTCATGGAAGATGGTAATTAGTAACTTTTAAAGTGTTTAGTAATTCTAACATCTGGATCATCTCTGGGTTGGCAACTACTGTCTTTCTTTTCCCTTTTGCATTAGTCAGATTTCCTGGTTTTTGGTATGCCAGATAATATTGGATGATACACTGGATAATTTGAATATTATGTTTTGAAACATTCATTCTGTTAAAAATCTCTGGAAGAACGATGATTGATTTTTGTTTATTGCAACAAGCAATTGATCTGGTAAACTTCAAGCTGTAAATTCTGTCTCACCTACAGATGAATGATGGATGATAAATTACAATGTTCAGTTTTCAGATTCTTCAGTATGATCTTTGCATCTGTCCCTCCTATGTGCCAATTTTGTGTTCATTCTTCAGTTTGGATAGTGGGGTATGTTGTATTCAATTATTGGACCCTTTTTAAGTTCTTTTGGATACATATTTCTCATGCAACGTTTAGAGAAATTATGCTGTTTCACACACAGAGTAGAGTATTGGTTTCTTCAGCTATTTCCTCTTTGTTCCCATGGCCCCTTCTCCTGCTTCCTCCAGCTAGAGTGATGCAGTCCCTTCAAAGTTTTTGTCACATGCAGAACTGTATAATGGCTGCCTCTCAGGCTAAAGTAGCTAGAAAAAAGAAAGGAAAAAACATGGGATTTTATTCTTCACATAACACGTCCTCCTCCCTCGCTCCCTCCCTCTCTGTTCCCAGGTCCCATCTCCTGCTTCTTTCAGCTAGAGTGATGCAGTTCCTTCAGAGTTGTGTCACATACAGTCTATATAATGGCTAATGTGGCTAGAGAAAAGAAAGAAAAAAAACATGGGGTTATTTTTCACATAACAGAAACTAAAACACACAGAAAAAACATAATGACTCTTTCCACACTCTAGGCTCATTGATGTTCCTTTCCCAGTCCTCTGACCAGAAAGATAGACTATTTTTTGGAGATTTTAATGTCTATGCTTACTGCACACTACCCTAATTCTCCCTACCCTGAGTCAAAACTGGGGTAAAAGGAGGAAGGAAAAAACACCTCACTACCATTGCATTAGTGATTCCTTAAGTTTTAACTTCTCTCACTCACCAGTCACCTGTTGCTATTTATTTTATGAAGTCCTCTGGAGTTTATTTTTGTAACTTGTCCACAAATATTAATTGAAATTAGTCAGAAAGTAAACTTGAACTGGAATTACTCCATGTTGACTGGTTCTTGAATCCTCTTTAATTTGCTCTTTATCTATTTTCCTTATTCAAGGCCAATGACATTTTTATTAAAAACACACACAGACGCAAATAGCTCAAGCACACACACAGATATACACACTTATTCACTTCTGATTAAGAAGGTTGGTGTTAGTGTTGGAAAGTTGTAGTACTCTCTGTAAGAGGGGAGCAAGGGCTTTATAAAATTAGATGCCAGTTTATTATATTTCAAAGCATTTTCTATCTCCTATATAACTTAATATTTGAATTCTTGAATCAAAGTTTCAAGAGTCTTGATCCTCAAAAATGAGTAAAAGAATAAAAGACATTAAAGTTAAGGTGAACTGTGCTGGTAGAAAAACAAGAGCCAGAGGATTTTGCTTTTATTCTTCCTTCTACTTTCTTTGCTCTCTTTACTGGTATTTTTCTCTGAGATCCACATTTCTTTGTATTTGTCATTCCTTTTAGCTTAGATTTATTATAACATCCTTTATTTATAGAACATAGATAGAGATACATATCTATACCTTTCCCCTGTTTCCTGTGACAGATGTATTATGTTATATCTAGAGAGCTTTACCAATAATATTTTATCCCAGCAAATGATGACACCATCATTTGGAACTTGAAAAGTGAAATTATTTTCCCAGTATGTGTACAGATTGGTATGGTGACTGGAGTGGTGACTAAATGTATTTTCTACTTAGAGGTATTTTGCAAGTTGACAAAAATGGAGTTCAGAAGGATATCATTGTTTGCTGGGTAATTGGGGGGGTCTGTGTATCCCAAATTTGTTCATCTCCAACATCTTTTCTTCTCCTTAAGATTCACAAGGGAAATCCAAGGGAGTGCAAATTATGTGACCTGAATATTAACATATAATTCAGAGGTGTACAGTTGCATTGTGGAGTAACTTCCTTTTGCATAGCCTGGGAATCTTTACCTGGCCACCTTCCCAGAAGACTAAACCCAAATCTCAGATTTTACCAATAAACTCTGAGGCATGACCAAACAAGAGACACCCCATAAGTAATGAACTGAATAATATATAAGAGAGAGAGTTATTTCAATGTCTGGAAAGGAGATTCCTAAGACTACAGATGTGAAAAGTGGCTTACTGAGCAGTTGAGAGAAAAGTATGAAAACGGAGCTACGCTCTAAGGTATCTTGTGTGCGCACTGAATACTTTGTCTACCATGTTTGATGTCCTTATACAGTGTCCTTGTATGTGACTAATCCAGATAAGTCTTTCACCCTAAGTGAGATGGGATGAGGTAGAAGTGAGGTGAGGTGTGAAGAAATGTTTTTATCTCTTAGCAAGGAAAAACTACACACACACACACACACTCACTCACTTTCTCCAGGAAAGAAACAAAACAACAAGAAAGCAGAAGTCAAATTATGAAGCAAGTTAAAACATAATATTTGAGCAATTGATTAAGTATGAAAATAGAGTATATATTAGGCCTCACTGTTTTGGAAATTTTCCTTTAGAAGTTACCAGTGTAGTAATTCAGAATCATATATATTCTCCACAGAACAAGTTGCTCCAATTGTCCCAACAGTGATCAATTTGTTATAGTTACATATTGTTAATGATATTTATAAATATTTTACATGCTTATACTATGGAAACAAAAACTAAATTCCTATTTTACATCTCAGAAAGAATGTATCAGTTTTAGGTTGGGAAATAGGCATATAATAGTTGATATTATGTGTCTGCAAAAAGAAAAATAGAACAGTAGCCTCTCTTTGCGCCCTTAAGTAGTATGACAAAAGTTTGAAGAAAGGAAAAAGTACCATTTCATATCACTATTTTTGGTACTTATTTAAAATGTTTTGCCTTGCTCATGTATCATTTTATTATAATGAAAACTATAAATATGTACACGTTTTCAAACAATAAACAGTAATAAAGATAAAACTGTGTAACAGTTGGATAAAAATCTTTCCCTTTTTTTGTTTTTTCCTGGGAACTCATGAGAAAGCTTAGGAAACATCTTGTAATAAAAAGCAGTCATTTTCATCACAATTTCAATGACTAAATAAAGTACTTTTTCAAGTTTTATGTAAGTTCTGGGGAAATGACTTACATGAAATTTTTGTTAGAGAATTTAAGTATGTGACCATTTCAGATTAATTAATTCAAGATTTATTAAACACCTATTAAAGCCAGTCATTTTGCTGATTAATAGAAACACAGCGGTGAAAGAAGCCAGTCTTTGCCCTTGATGAGTACTTAAAAAAGAGAGAGATGGCTGAATTTTTAAAAATGTAAAATTCTGTACTAGAAGAAAAATACAACATGTCCTATGTTAACACAAGAGAAACTGATAATTGGGGCAGGTATTCTAAGCCAGCCTGAAAAGGAAGACGTTGAAGGATAAGTAGGACCTCAAAGCAAGAAAGACAGTCTAAGGGGTAGGTACCCACATTTAAATATTAGGGGTTTTCTGTCCTATTGAATGAGATGGATTAGTGGCAAGAGGTGAAAATAATTATGTGAGCAGAAGCTGGCCATTTCATGATAACATATTTTAGTCCAGAAAAGAAGTTTGGTTTCATCCTATCAATGTTGAGTATTTATTTTATTAAATTTAGATGGTTACTAAATATTTTATTACTTAATTATTTTAACCATATAATTAATATACTCTAAATGGCATTTCAGAATAATTGTTTGGAAAGCCATAATGGGGATAAATTAGGTAGAAAGAGACCAGAGTCCAAAGATGCAAGCTATTAGGCTATTCCATCATTTTAGGACCTGTCATTTGTTTTATTGGGGGATGAAAATCGGTGGATGGAATCTTGAAGCGCTAAGAAATTAATGTCAGCGATTTTGTTTGTTAATTTCTTCCTTTTTTTGTTTTATCTTGTCCGCCTCTTATAAGGAACAAAGTAACCTTGTCCAAGGAAGAAAAATGGTGTATTTTTTTCATAAGTAAAAGTTAATAGATATATCTTTGTATTCATTCCTTATTTCAGTTAATGTCACTGATACTTGAATCCCTAACAATATCTACAAAATTAGTATTTTAGCAATAATTTAATTTTCAGGTCTCAGAGTTAGGATTCTGTGATTTTTTTTTTCAAAAGCTATATCCAAACATTGCAAAAGGTTTCTCTATTTTTCTATTTTTTTATTTAAATAATACTTTTTATATAACCCTTAACATTAAAACATCTCAGTTTCATACATCTCTCAATGATACATAAAGTTGGGCAATAAAATCAATAGATCATGTGTTTGTATATGTTTTTTAATAAATAACACATGGTGTTACCTTTAACACAGTGAGTTTTATGACACGGTGCCCTATTTATGGCAAGCAATATGCCAACCTCTACCTTTCTTTCTACCATTAGTTAAGATTCCCATCCTTAAAAATCAGGCACAGAAGACAGAAAATTCCATGCATAAGGTCATTTGACTATTCTATCATCTCAACTGAAGCAATCTTTTTTTTTGATACAGCTTTTTTGAAATCTAAAAATATTCCAATTTTATACATATTTTCTACTCCCAAATTTATATATACTTGATAGACTTGAAACACAAAAATCAGTCATATGTAGGAAATTTTCATTCTTCATTTCCTATATTATTTTTCTACTTTAAATGTCTCTAAAATTAGAAAAGACACTGAATGTGAACCCCCAAAAGCCTCATTTAAAAACAATTTGAATTGCCATAATTATCATAAATCATTCTAATAGGGTAATTTCCTATCAGTTATGACACCATCACATTTGAGTTCAATGGGGCTTTTCTAAATAAAACATAACCTTTCATCTGAGATAATGCCATGTGCCTCTTTTGCATTTTGACTCAACTGGGTGTCATCTCATCATTCTAAAGTGAATGAATAAAACACTTCATAAATTTTTCCTAATGAAGTTCACAGCTAGCTATCAAAATATTCTTCAGCATATTATTAAAAAATTATATCACTACATTATGAATAATCAGATGTTGTAGTTGTGTTACCTCTGAGCTAGAGTCTAGTTAACTAGGTTAACCAGTTAGGTTACTTAGATGGTTACTAAAGCAAATGTAAATTCACATTTCTGGAGATCTGATAATTTTGCTCCATTTTGCAAGCTCAAGTTAACCACCAAATCCATCTTTAAAAATATCTGCTGCTACATTAACCCTGTCGTAAGAGGTTTTGTAGATTTATCTTCATCTTTATTAAACTCAAACTCTTAAACTCAAGAAGGAAGACCAGAACCCCCCTGCAAACAGAGGTCCATAATCTAATTTAAATGATATTACATAAAACAAGATACACACTTCCTGATGCTATGCTGTAAATGGAAAATTAATTCCTTTTAGTTGTTAGTAGAGGCCCAGGTAACTATACTAGATTCAGAGTTCTAGTAACTTAGCTGGATTCAAAGGTGTCTCAGTCCCCCTATTCATATCTACCTCTAGCAGTAAGTTCTCATGTATAGAACACTTCTGGAAACTTCACTTTAATCTCATTCATATCCCAGATTACTTAATATCAATAATAGGAACTGAAGTCAATGCTAGGCTAATTAAAATGAGACAGAACAAAATAAAACCATGAGTTTCAAGGTAAAAAAATATGAACTGACAGTGGGATAAGATCAAAGGAGGGCAAAATATTGGCATTAGTTCGAAAAAGGTATATTGGCAAAAATTTACAATACAGTCTACTATTTCTCTCATTAGCAAGAACAACCTAGAGGTTTCCCTATCACTGTAAACTGCATGTTTCAAATGAACCTTATTAGCACCATGTCCCATTTCACCTCCCTGTTGAATGATTGTGTGACTTGTCACATGTCCTTATCACAGGTGTTGTTTGCTAACCTGAGGTTTCTTGGTGGCATCTGAATCTTGAATGAAAGGAATAAAGAATCAAATTTGAAGACAACAGTAATGTAATCCTCTTTAAACTGATCCATTTTGGGTTTGGATCTAAATGAGATCCTGAAAGAACACTGATTCTCAAACCAGTCCCTGAATACTCAGAATGGCTTATCCTTAAAGATGATAAAAATATTTCAGTATCATCTGAAGGCATCCAGAATGACCCTGAATCCCAAAACAGACATGAATAAAACTGTTAAGAGTGTGGGATTTTGATTTTAACTGATTAAGTTCAAATTCAGCTCAACCACTCAGCAATTTTGCTTCTAGATTACATAATACTTGCTGGGAGCCTCAATTTTCCATCTATAAAATGACTGTGTTACTAGTAATCATATAAATTTTGTATATAGCAAGTGATTATATTATTAATAATAATAGTAGTAGTAGTAGTAGTAGTAGTATTTAGAAATAATATATATTCAAGATTTTTGCTCTGAGAGTAAGCTATTCAATGATAAGCTCTGGTTAACCTACTATTGTCCTTTAAATACCTCTTGCTCTAATTTAACCTGGGGTTTACATAATTTTGATTATTACTGCTCCTCCCGCAGACAGCCTCTGAACAGTCAGTTGAACTCTATCTTCTTTGACCCGTAGCTCCATCTCAGCACTGAAGCTTTTCTGTTCTAGTTTTACTTCTGGGAGATTTGCCTCTTCTCCAGGCAACTGGTAAGACTATCTAAAATTCTGCATTTTGCTGAATTACTGAATAAATCTCATTGTCTCCCAATCTAAAAATGTAAAAGTTGTTCTTAGTATTTTCTTTGTTTTCATGCTCTGTACCCAGTCCATTAACATCTTTCATTTCTAACTCATTAAGTCCATTTCCTCTATCTCTTACCATATAGTCTGAATTCCTTCTCATATTGTGTAGGTGATCAGACCAGTTTGTTAAATAGTGTTGCTACTGCCACTGTCTCACATCTCTACATCATACTCAAGTTCATTCACAAGATTTTTTTTCTAAAATGCAAATTTAATACACACTCTGTTTGATAGTTGTTTCTTTGCTGAGTATACACTTGCTTCAGAATATATTTTCTAACTGCCTTTGGTTATGCTATTATTATTATTACTGCAAATTCAATTCAAACCCTTTTAAACACATAAAACACTAGAGTACAAGCAAAAGAAAATGTCCTCCTCACAATTTGCATTAGGGTCAAACTCCCTACATATAATCACTTTTAAGAGTTTTTCATGAATCTTTCCAAAGATATTTTAAATGCACACGTACATACAACACACACACATGCACACACACACCAGTACACACTTGATTGGCATATATACCTGAATAACATAGATTACAAAAAGGGTAAGATTGTCAAGTCAAACTCACTAGACTCAGATATTTTATCCTATACAAATAATTCAAAAAATACTAGTAATCCTGAGGCACAAATGAAACAGGGAGAAGCTGGGACTTCCAAGGTCACTCCTAGACTGGGTTTTTATACCATATTTTTTGTGGTCTAGCCCAGATATGATATATGTAGGCACATCATTTACCCAAAAGGAAACTGTTTTAGTTATAAAACATTGCCATCTTTATGTTCTTAAGTTATATAACTTTTTCACTGATAATACACAATACATGCTATTTTCCCATTTGCATTTTTGTTAATATTAGAATCTGTTTTATTGATATCTATCTTACTCTTTTTAATGGCTTTGCAATATTTTTTAGGATATATTCTCTAGTTTATATTTCTCTTCCTATATGGAAGGATATTTTAGTTGTATTTGGATACTATAATGATACTTAAACTTTTAGGATTTTAACATACTTTTAAATCTCATTTGTACAAATATATTGGAAGGAATGTTTTTATGGAGGCTGTATGTCTTAATTTTGACAAATAAAATTCAAATCCCAGTTCTTTCAAATTACACTTTCATTAATTGTGTAAGCACATATTTCACTTCAACAGTTGACATCATTGCTGTTATTCTGAATTTTTGTCAATTTTATTAGTGAGAAATGCTGTCTCATAATTTGAATATGTGTTTTATTCACCCAACAAACACTTTGAGAGTGCTTATAGGTTGCTGGGCACCATTTTGCAGTGGCAATTAAAATACTAAAGTCCTCATGGAGCTTCAGGAGAAAAACAATAAAAAAATACAATAAAATAGAATGGGAACTAATGGTAAGTTCTGTATAAATGCTCCAAAGGAAAAATAAAGCAGCTTAAATGGATGGGAAGTTGTGGCATGTTACTTTTAAATGGATTGAGGAAAACCTCTCTGAGAAGGTACTATTTAAGCAAAAACCTTAGGAAGTTTGATTTTGTGATATATTTAATCACTCAGAATTTGCATTTAATTATGTTTAAAATTTAGTACCTTTCAATATGTGTATTTGTGTTTGATTTTCTATGAAGTACTTATTTATAGCATTGATTATACTTTGTTGAGTTGTGTATTTTTATTATAAATTTAATAATTCTTTTATCAGAAGTCAGATGCCATTTTAAACAGTCTAAAAGGCATATAAGGATCTTTGAATCCCAAGGGTTTTTTCTTATTCCTGCCAAATTCTATCACATGTATTACATAAAAATTACAGGGAGCTCTGACTATACTTGTCATTTTTTTTTACATGTAGAACACACAAACACATCCCATAAGACAGTCTATATATCTCTTCAGCTGTGAAGCCATCCTTGACTTGCCAAGAATGAGATGCCTTCCTTCTCCTCTGACCTCCCAGTATCTTATCTTTATCTCTGTTGTATTTATCCACTGTATTGTAATCCTGTGCTCATTTCTGACATAAACACTCTATTGTGACCTCTTACTCATTTCCTTCCCAAGAAGTATCACTGTACCTGATGCTTAATAGGTTTTCAATGAATATGTCTTAAGAGAATAGATGAGTAACTGAATAAATGCAGCATTCATCTCTGGAAGACTGGGAAAAAAATAGTGATGGTATTTACTTACAGGTTGTAAATTCATTACTTTGTGTCTTCCACACATAAGAAACACACTCTGGTCAGATGTAGTGAGCCCCTTTTCATCTTTGATTTTCACTGGCCTTTCTTCTGCTAAATAAAATCATTTGCATTTATCTGATTGTGTTGATTTGAGTCATCTATTGCTAAGCCAGTTTTGTTCCTTATCCACATTTTAATTCCTTCCTCTGGGCCACTCTGTTTCCTTGGTGGTCTGGCATTAGCTAGAAGTTTAATTAACACCATCTCTACTAACTTTATACACTTTTCTGAATTCAGTAAAAGGAAAAGAAGTTGAAAGAACCCCCAGGGGTATTTGTCTAGATAACACCTCATGATTAGCTCCTACAAGTTTCTGTTTGTGTCCTTGAGTTTTGTCTAAGGTTTGCTTTCTACCCTAGATGACAGGCTTGCAGCATAAGAATAATGAGAGTGCCTATGTGGCTGCTGCATTCAAGCACATTTCTAGGCCACTGTCTTCCATTGATATGTGCCCTGAAGTTAGAGTCTGATTTGACTCTCCACCAAAGCCTTTAAGCTTTGGAGGTGAAAGCCTCAGATGGGCCCCTGCCAGACAAGAACAAGAAAAGCCTGTCTTTTAAGTGTCCAGGGAGTGGCCAGGTTCCCAGTAACAGAAGGAAAGCGGGTCAAGCATTTGTCAGGAACTTGTCATGCTAGTTCCTAGAAATCTGGTGAGAAAGTCACCCAACACTTAGCACATCATGTGTAATGACAAACAGCAGCCTATCAGAAACATACTTTTGGTCCATAGGGATTTTCCCCAGATATTTGTTGATTAAACAAATAATTGAATATAGCAAAATATGGAAGAAAAAGTACATCAGGGTATCCAAGAGGGATTGAGGCAGTCAGAAGCATTGACATAAGAAAGCTAGTTGTCCTAGTCAGAGCCTTCAGTAAGACAATTTGCAAAGCCTAAGTGACTGGGATAGTCAAAGGTCCAGACCAAAAAGAGATCAACTTCTGTGATACTTAAAATCAACCAACTCCAGTTACAACTCACCAGATGTCTGATCTCTGGAGGAGGAAATGAATTCATAGCCATCAAAAACCCATCAAAAGGAGAGACTGCCTGTATTAGGGAAAAGGGCAAATAACCTTTAACTGGCAGAATCTCCTGGTAGAAATGGACATACAATTTATGTTAATAGCCAAATGGAATGTCAGTAGTAGTGTAACAGCTAAGAGGGGTGCAAGGTCTCCAACAAATGCTCTTCCTAATATGTTCTTCTTAAGGGAAAGTGCTCTGAGCCATTCCCTGCTCTTAGAAAGGTTAAATTTGGGCCAAAGTATGTTATCAAATATTTAAAATTCAAACCATTAAAAAGAGTGTGTTGCAATTCATGTAAATCAGTAAATATCTCTCTCAGTCCAACTGAATGTGAAATATTTGTTGAAGTTTTTCAGAGGCTTTTTTTGTGACAGGTGACCATTCATTTATTTCAGATCACCTACAATTCTTCCTCTGCTTTTTGAATGAAAAATATATACAAAATGTTTTGTGAAAATTTATTGACATTTTCCAGGTGGAGAGAAACCTAAGATGATGTTAAGATGCACACGGTAGCTGTGGAGTGTCAGCTGTTTATGTAGAAAGTTATTGCTAATAAAGTTGATGGTAATTGCCATGTAATTTGTTATTTAACAGTGGCTTGGCATAGTATCTAAGGCCAGAAATAAAGAAATAAAATATAAATTTTTAAAAGGAAGGGTTTTACATTTCTGTTTTAACAGTTAGATCAATTTCTAAATATATTGAATGTCAGATCATTAACTTATATATGATTCTGCTTTAAACAATCTTGTTTTCTGAAAAATCTATACTGGCAAAAGAAAACAAGGATCAAAGCGTAGGTAAGAATCATTTCAAAATGACTTATTTATTCTAAAGGACATTGTCCCTTGTGTTACTGCACTCAACATAAATTCTGGGATTGGGAGAGGCTGATCATTTTCAAGGTCTTTCAGTGGGTGAAAATATGGAGTGAGGTATAAGGCTGCCCAGAAGGGAAAGATCTGAGTCATTACATATAGGAAAATATAAGAAAGTGGAAAATATAACAGTGTCACACCCTCAGGCAAAACATTTGGGTATCATTTCTCTGGGATATGAGAGAATTAGTATAGCCCAAGCCTTATACCATGTTTTTAAGTATTGCTTTTAAATCTAAGCTTTGTCTTAAGTATTAAGAATTTTAGGGGTAGGCTTTTAAGGTTTGAATGATCTGGGTTGATCTGGGTTGTTTTTTACCCCCACCCCCTTCTCTTTTTCTCTCTCATTTGACCTGTGTTAGGATTTTTACATATAAAAATAATAATAAATCATTGTAACATTTCAGAGATCAGAATGGGGCTCAGAGATGAGGACACAAGGCATGTATTCATAACGGCTGGCTTCGAGATCTGGGTCTAGGAGAGAGGTAGATAAGAAAACAGACATTTTGTGTCTCCTTAGCTTTCCTCCCCAAGTCTAGCAAAGTAACAAAGAAAAAGATTCATGGCAAATTCTCTAAGAGTAAAGACATTACTTTTGTCCACAACTTCCTCTGTACTTGATTCTTCTCAGGAGCCTAACTGTGGTGGGTAAAAAAGTGGGTAAAATAGAGGTAGCTGGAGGAATCTGAAATATATTATTTAAAAACATTGGCTCCTAAATCTCTTCTAAATATGATTCACGGTCTTTATTTTATTTTAAACAGACCCTTTTGGTATATCAGAGATTGATTACAAGTGTCATTGATACATCATTGCTTCTTAATATCAAAAGAATCACAAGTTCATACCACCAAACTGCAGTTATTTTATCAAGAATTAAAATGATATTTGAAAAAGGGAGTGGGGGAAAAAACACACTTACACATAGGCATTCATATTTGCTCCTGTGTGATTCTTAATATCTATCATTATCTTTTTACATATGATTGAAACATAAATTTTAAGAAATTTTGAAAATATTTTAGAAAATAAGTTGTGTATATGTATGTGTTTTAATGGCTTTTCTCAAATAAAATTAAAATAATGAATTATTCTTGGCCTTAAAACCCAGACTACAGTTCTTAAAAAATTCTAAACCTATAGCTTCAAATCTCCTCTGACTTTTCTTGTGATAAACATCTGATGCTTCTGGGAAACAGTGTTACACCATGTCCACTTTTACTGGGACTTTACTTGAAAAACCACACAGTCTGAAATAAAACTATAAAAAAATATGTAGGTTTAACAAGAGCTGCTATATACCACAGACATTTAAAACAGGATTACATAGAAAATGAGTTAGGCAGGGCTGGACAATTGGAGCCAGAATAAAAATAGTTGTAGAGAACAGTTTTTGTTTTTTTCCTGATCGCCAGAGGCAGAGTATTTGAGATACCACAACAGAAATTAGTCTTGTTTGCTTTACTGACTATTTGAAATTTCTTCAATTATACTTTCAAAAATAACAGTGGAAGCATTGAGCAGGCATATTCAATAAAACATCTGTTACTTTATCTTAGTTTGGTCTCTCAACTTTCTTTTGCAATATTTACTCTGATAGAAATTAATGGATTTAAGATGTAGACAAGGATTACTGACATTTAAATTATCAAGGAAACATGAAAAGTCGTATTACAAAATTGATTTTGAACTCAAGAAAAGAAACTTATTTATGATCCGGTGACAAAATTTTCTAGGTCAAAACTTAGAATAATTACAAATATTGTTTTGTTGATAGGTTAATAAACATACATTCATTTTTGGATAGTTAATGAATGTTTAATAATTTAATATAGATTAAATAATTGGATTCTGGGATGAGGGTGATTTTTCTTGTGTCCAGATAAAGACATTTTTAAGATCAATGTTCTTCAATCTAAATTCATGTTCTTTCAAGAGAATTTCCTCTTACAGGGTAAGCCCAGAACTACTCTGGCATTGTATCTAAGTAGGTGCTATTACTAATGTTTTGGCAGTATAAAAGTTTTATTCTATTAGAATAATTTTCAAATTTCAAAAATTTGATGGCTTTCATCAAATATAGACTGAATATGTGTCAGTGATGTTATTCAACACATTAAATCATTAGGGAACCAGTTAAATAATAAAGCTGGTTTACTAAAAACTTTGAGGAATACAGATTTATATAGTCAATCAAGAAATGCTGAAATGAGTTTGCTAATAGATACAAAATTTTTTACTATTTTATAGGACCAAAAACCTTTGTGGTTTTCTTTCTTTCAGATAGAAACTTACAGATAAACGTGTAACTTTTTATTGTAGGTTTCCAAAGAAGCTATCAAGAAGCAGAATCAAATTTAGATTTGTTACCCTGAATAATTAACTACTCCTAAGTGATCATGTTAAGAAGTGATATTGAAAACTCATGCAATTCTCCTCATGCTTTGATTCCAGGCTTTAGATTGTATAACTATCTAGTGTAATCAAGTGGCCATATATAGAAATGAACATACTTCTATCCACTTTAAAATCATTAGACCACACAAAGGTGCCTGTAGGCTAGAGAGTGGAATGGGACTTGGAGATAGGCTTCTGTAGGCCACCGAATGTCATCAGATGGTTGCCAGCTGAGCAAGGAAAGGAAGGTTTCTCAGGTCCATGAATATTTTTGGCAGAACCATGGGACTTAGACAGATTAGCAGGAAATTTGGTATATATTTCTCCATTAGTTCAGGAAATTGTTAAAACAGAAGCCAAAGCCTGTGGTTCTCAAATGTTTAGTATTTAGCACTCTAAACCTTTTCATCCAAACTGTTTGGTTAAACATTTTTTTCTTTAATTTGCATATAATGAACCTGTCCACACAAAGAACTATAATAATGATGTTACTGGTAAACATGGGAAGTTTCACTAGATGCACCTTTTGAGAACTTTTTAAATGCAGAATCAAAAGACTTAGTGATTAAGTGTACCCAGAGGTAAAGGAGAAATTAGAGATAATTTGGAGCCTGGCTGGATGAGAGAGCATTAACTGCAAAGAAGGTTTTGTGTATATTTTAGTAATGATAAACTATCCCTCATATGAATTCCTTATGAAAACTTTTCATAGATTATTAAGCAAAAAATATATATATATATATATATATATATATATATATATATATATGTCCATCTGTCTGTCTATCCCAAAATTATGTAAGGAAATGTATCAGTTTTAGTAAAATATGGCATATTCAATGGAATAATGCATAGCTTCACATGTGAATCAAACCCTCAAACAATAGTGATAACACTTAAAGTAACTATACATTCATTACACTTAGTCTTGATGTAACAAAAGTAATTTAATGTACATCAGACCTTGATATTTTTACTCCTTTGTATCTGGAGAGTGATTGACTTTCCTGAAATTCTTACTCTACCAACCAAAGAAAGGTCAGTAACGAATGTAAGACATTTCACAGATTCTAATCACTCTCACTCTTACTTTCTCATTAAAGTCATCCTGAATAACTTTGAGAAAAATAAAATGACTCAGATATTTTCTTTTGGAAAAGTATTTTCATTTTAAATAAAGCACTGAGAGATTTGAAGAAAGCTGGTAATCATGCACAATTCAGTTCAAGTGACTGGATTGTTCATGGTCTAAATGACAGAGGCATTTTTGTATTCATCTAACAGGAGAACATTCATGCCATTAGGAATCCTGCAAAATACCTTTTTAAAAACACGGCTCTGAACTGGACATTTAGATTGATTTCTACACACAGCCTGCCTGCCTGTGAACAAGTATCTCTTGCTTAAATTTTTTCTAATATTAAAAAAAATGTAACCACTGTTGGTATTTTGCTGCAAATCAGCTTCACAGCACAAAGCCAAGATTTAAAATCTTTCTGATGCAGGAAACAATTATATGTGGTTTCTATATTGTTGGATTTTCCCACCCCTAAATATGAAATAATTGCAATTGTTTGTTGAATACTTACCAAAACAAAACACTAGGAAGAAAACATAATAACAGCTTGTGGGGAAGAGACAGGGATTAGAATAATAGTCTTTGTAAGGTAAAGTTTGACAATTCCTAAACTGAAGTCAAATTACACATTCCATAATTCAAAATGATAATCAGTAAAGTTTCAAAGATTATATTTTACGACAAATGACTTTAAAATTTCAATATACTCAGAAAAAACAACTAGTGCACTATATATCTGTGCAATTATTTGTTTGACAAGAGTATCAGTAAAATCTGTTGTGCTTCTAGTTGATTGAACAGCATTGAACAAACTATGTCAGTAAGCAAACATATAAAATAAATAGATCTTATCTTTCTAGATTGATATTGCACGTCAAGACTTCAGTGTTGAAAACTAAATTTTAATTTATTCCTTCAAACTATTCGAGAGGAAAAAATGTATTTGAAATGCGTTACTATAAGTTTGACAAGCACTGTAAAACTATTTTCTAATGTACAGAGTAATGGCTGAAGGGATTATCTTCTTTCCTTGATTTTTGGGCCCAGCTTAGCTACAACTGATGTTCATTTTTTTTGCATTTTCTTGCCTAAAACATATGATAATAAATTTCTTTCTTCCATATCCTTTCTTTGAACAATTGGGAATACAGTTTTATCACTTTTATTTTTTATTTTTCCACCTTTATTGAGGTATAATTGACAAATAAAAGCTGTATATGTTCAAGATGTACTACTTGATGTTTTGATTATATCATCATTTGATGTGTGAAATCATCACCACAATCAAGTTAATTAATATATCCATCACCTCACCTAGTTACCATTTTGTTTTGTTTTTCTCTTTTTTTGTGGAAAGAACCCAAAATCTACTCTCTTAACAAATTTTAAATGTACAATACAGTATTGTTAACTCTAGTCACCATGCTGAACATTAGAGCTCGACAGTTTATTCAGCATACATAGCAAACTTTGTACCCTTTACCAACCTATCCCCATATTCCCTTCTCCTCCATTCCCCAGCCACAGGCGACCACCATTCTACTATCTGTCTATGAGTTTAGCTATTTTAGTTTCCATATGTAAGTGAGATCAGGCACGTCTTGTCTTCGTTTGGCTTATTTCACTTAGTATAATGTCCTCCACATTCACTCACGTTAAAAATGCCAGAATTTCCTTTTCTTAAGAATAATATTGCATTGTGTAAATACATAAACCACATTTTCTTGATCCATTCATCCATGGATGAACATTAGTTTGTTTCCATATCTTGGCTATTTCAAATAATGCTGCAGTGAACACGAGAGAATAGATCTCTCACTAAGATCCTGATTTCATCTCCTTTGGATATAAACTCAGAGAGGGGATTGCTGGATCATAAGAAAGTTCTGTTTTTAATTTTTTGAGGAACTGCCATACTGTTTTACATGGTTGCTGCAAAGTCTATATCCCTACCAACAGTATACAAGTGTTCCACTTCCTCCACACCCTCACCAACACTCATCTTTTTCTCCTTTTGATGATATCCATTCTCACAGGTGTGAGGTAATACCACACTGTGGTTTTGGTTCTCATTTCCCTGATAATTAGTCATGATGAGTACCTTTTCGTGTATCTGCTGATCATTTTTATGTTGCATCCAGGGTAAGTCACAGTTGGTCATGGTATATGAACCTTTGAATGGGGAAGCATTGTGTAAATTATCAGTAATTTATTCTTTGCCTTCTCTGTCCTCAGTTTTTTTTTTTCTTATCTATTTAAAGATGTGAGCTTAAGGGAGAAAGAAAAAATACAGTACATTGAGTGGCATCCTTCTTTGCTCAGACTCCTAACTCTGTTTTTCCATAAAGAAAGTATAAATTATTACAATAATGTGGCACCTGTTCTTCCTGGGAAGGGGTTTCTACCAGAGGAACTCTCTGGGAGCCCAGATTCAAAATGTGTGACAGGACAAATATGTCTAGTGTTTCTGAGATCTCTGTCTTTGGAATATTTCTGTGTATTGGAATTAGTCAATGAGGATAGGTAGAAATTGGTGATATAAAATCTTTTCTAAACTGGTGATGTAAAATCCTTTTGTGTTTTCAAAATTTCAGGACTTCTCATTTCTTCACAAAAGTCAAATACTTGAAAATATGTTATATTCCATGATACTGTACTCTTTTCTAGATCTCAAGTTTATGACAGTAGGCAGGAAAAATATACTGCATATGGACCAAAACTCTAAACTTTATAGGGTGATGTTTCCAAATAAAGCAGAAAAAGGAAAAGGGAAGATTTACAAAATGAAGATGAGTAGGTAAATGGTAAGAGCAAAGAATGAGAGGGATCTTCATCATAAAATGTAGCAAGTCTATGCCAACTGTATCCTTCCTTAGACGCATCAGTAATAGTGATAGTAAAGAGTGAGTTTTTAAAAAAAGCTCATTAAATATCAAATAACTTTTTATGTGTTTGGGGTATATTAACTCTTTAAATCATCTTCAGGTACATTATATGGTATATTTACTACTATTATTACTTCTTTAAGGTAGTGATATGAAGCCCAAAATGTTTAACTAACCTGCCCAAGTGCATAGCTAGTAACTGACAGAATAAGGATTTGAACGGAGGTAGTGTGGCTCCTGCATATGCTGCCATCTCTGTGGTATAACACCTTGTAAAGCATTAGTCCTTAACTGCATTTAATAAAAGAAGGAACTAATAGTGCTACATGCTAGGAACATTACTAACAACTTCGTTTATCATCCCATTTAGCATGCATTTCATATATCATTTTATTTGAAATAAATTAAAGTCCATAAATTTTTACAGATAAGAAATCCAAGGAGCATAGTGCTCAAGTGACTTTCAAAGGACAGTTGTATACTTAATATTTGAGTCACGTATTGACACTCTGAAACTGATGCCACGCATAAACTGTTACATGCACAATTTTCAACCAGTGTTAAAGGCTGTGGACATTGAGAATTTCACACTGTTAATCTGTCAATAAATTTTCTTTTAATTTTTAACAGACTTTATGTTGTAGAATGGTTTTAGATTCACAAAAAAAATTGAGAAGATAGTACAGAGAGTTCCCATATGCCCCACACCCAGTTGCCCCTATGATAAATACTCACATTACTATGGTACAACTGTTACAATGGCGAATCAATGATGATGCATTACTATTAACTAAAGCCCATAATTTACTCATATTTCCTTAACATCTCTGAATGCCCTTACTCTGTTCAAGAATCCCATCCAAGATTCTACATGACATTGAGTTGTCAAGTCTCTTTAGGATACTCTAGGCTGTGGGAGTTTCTCAGACTTCCTGGCTTTTGGTGACTTTCACAGTTTTTTTTTTAATTAAGGTATCATTGATATACAATTACATGAGCAACATTGTGGTTACTAGATTCCCCCCATTATCAAGTCCCCACCACATACCCCATTACAGTCACTGTCCATCAGCATAATAAGATGCTATACAGCCACTACTTGTCTTCTCTGTTCTATGCTGCCTTTCCTGTGCCCCGCCTCCATATCACCTAATCCCTCCCTTCCCACCCACCCTCCCCAGTCTCTTTACCTTTGGTAACTGTTAGTCCATTCTTGGGTTCTGTGAGTCTGCTGCTGTTTTGCTCCTTCACTTTTTGCTTTGTTGTTATACTCCACAGATGAGTGAAATCATTTGATACTTTTCTTTCTCTGCCTTGCTTATTTCACTGAGCGTAATAAGCTCTAGTTCCATCCATGTTGTTGCAAATGGTAGGATTAATTTTCTTCTTATGGCTGAGTAGTATCGATTGTGTATATGTACCACATCTTCTTTATCCATTCATCTACTGATAGACACTTAGGTTGCTTCCATTTCTTGACTACTGTAAACAGTGCTGCGATAAACTTAGGGGTGCATATGTCTTTCTGAATCTGGGATCCTGTATTCTTAGGGTAAATTCGTAGGAGTGGAATTCCTGGATAAAATGGTATTTCTATTTTTAGTTTTTTGAGGAACCTCCATACTGCTTTCCACAGTGGTTAAAATAATTTACATTCTGAACAGCAGTACAGGAGGGTTCCCCTTTATCCTCCCCAGCATTTGATGTTGTCTTCTGAATATTGGCCATCCTAACTAGTGTAATATGATACCTCATTGTGGTTTTAATTTGCATTTCCCTGATAATTAGCAATGTGGAGCATCTTTTCATGTGTCTGTTGGCCATCTGAATTTCTTCTTTGGAGACATGTCTGTTCAGATTCTCTGCCCATTTTTTAATAGGATGATTTGATTTTTGTTTGTTGAGACATATGAGATCTTTATATGTCTTGGATGTCAACCCCTTATCAGATTATGTCATTTATGAATATATTCTCCCATACTGTAGGATGCCTTTTTGTTCTACTGATGGTGTCCTTTGCTGTGTAGAAGCTTTTTAGTTTGATATAGTCCCACTTGTTCATTTTTACATTTGCTTCCCTTGCCCAGGGAGATATATTCATGAAAAAGTTGCTCATGTTTATATTTAAGAGAGTTTTGCCTATGTTTTCTTCTAAGAGTTTTAAGATTTCATGACTTACATGCAGGTCTTTGATCCATTTCAAGTTTACTTTTGTGTATGGAGTTAGACAGTAATCCAGTTTCATTCTCTTACATGTAGCTCTCCAGTTTTGCCAACACCAGTTGTTGAAGAGGCTGTCATTTCCTCATTGTTTATCCATGACTCCTTTATCATTTATTAATTCACCATATATGGTTGGGTTAATCTGGACTCTCTAGTCTGTTCCTTTGGTCTATGGGTCTTTTCTTGTGCCAGTAACAAATTGTCTTGATTACTGTAGCTTTGTAATAGAGCGTGAAGTTGGGGAGGATAGTCCGCCCTGCTTTATTCTTCCTTCTTATGATTTCCTTGGCTATTTGGGGTCTTTTGTGGTTGCATATGAATTTTAGAACTACTAGTTCCAGTTTGTTGAAAAATGCTATTGGTATTTTCATAGGGATTGCATTGAATTTGTAGATTGCTTTAGGCAGGATGGCCATTTTGATAATATTAATTCTTCCTACCCAAAAACTTGGGATGAATTTCCATTTATTAGTGTCCTCTTTAATTTATCTCAAGAGTGTCCTGTAGTTTTCAGAGTATAGGTCTTTCACTTCCTTGTTAGGTTTATTCCTCGGTACTTTATTCTTTTTGATGCAATTGTGAAGGGAATTGTTTTCCTTATTTCTCTTTCTGATAGTTCACCATTAGTGTATAAGAATGCAACAGATTTCTGTGTATTAATTTTGTATCCTGCAACTTTGCTGAATTCAGATATTATTTCTAGTAGTTTTGGAGTGTATTCTTTAGGGTATTTTATGTCCAATATCATATCATCTGCAAACAGTGACAGTTTAACTTCTTCCTTACCAATCTGGATGCCTTTTATTTCTTTGTGTTGTCTGATTGCTATGGCTACGACCTCCAGTACTATGTTGAATAAAAGTGGGGAGAGTGGGCATCCTTGTCTTGTTCCCAATCTTAAAGGAAAAGCTTTCAGCTTCTCGCTGTTAAGTATAATGTTGGCTGTGGGTTTGTCATTTATGGCCCGTATTTTGTTGAGGTACTTGCCCTTTATACCCACTTTATTGAGAGTTTTTATCATGAATGGATGTTGAATTTTAAATGCTTTTTAGCAACTATGGAAATGGTCATGTGATTTTTGTCCTTCTTTTTGTTGATATGGTGGATGATATTCATGGATTTTCAAATGTTGTACCATTCTTGCATCCTTGGGGTGAATCCTACTTCATCATGACGTATGATCTTTTTGATGTATTTTTGAATTTGGTTTCCTAATATTTTGTTGAGTATTTTTACATCTATATTCAGCATAGATATTGGTCTATAGTTTTCTTTTTTTCTGCTGTCTTTGCCTGGTTTTGGGAATAGAGTGATGCTGGCTTCATAGAATGAGTTTGAAAGTATTCCCTCCTCTTTATTTTTTGTAAAACTTTAAGGAGAATGGGTATTATGTCTTCTCTAAATGTCTGATAAAATTCAGCAGTGAAGCCATCTGGTTCAGGAGTTTTTTTCTTGGGTAGTATTTTTATTACAGATTCAATTTCATTGCTGGTAATTGGTATATTCATATTTTCTGTTTCTTCCTGGGTCAGTCTTGGAAGGTTGTATTTTTCTAGAAAGTTGTCCATTTCTTCTAGGGTATTCAGTTTGTTAGCATGTAATTTTTCATAGTATTCTATAATACTTCTTTGCATTTCTGTGGTGTCTGTAGTGATTTTTCCTTTCTCATTTCTGATTCTGTTTATGTGTGTAGATTCTCTTTTTTCTTGATAAGTCTGGCTAGGGGATTATGTGTTTTTTTTTATTTTCTCAAAGAACCAGCTCTTGGTATCATTAATTTTTTCTATTGTTTTATTCTTCTCAATTTTATTTATTTATTCTCTGATTTTTATTATGTCCCTCCTTCTGCTGACTTTGGGCCTCATTTGTTCTTCTTTTTCCAGTTTCATTAGTTGTGAATTTAGACTCTTAATTTTGGATTGTTCTTCCTTCTTTAAGTAGGCCTGGATGGCTATATACTTTCCTCTTAGAACTGCCTTAGGTACATCCCACAGAAGTTGGGGCATTGCATGGTTGTTTTCAATTATGTCCATATATTGTTTGATGTTTGTTTTAATTTGGTCATTGATCCATTGAATATTAGTTGCTTGTTGTTAAGCCTCCATGTGTTTGTGAGCCTTTTTATTTTCTTTGTACAATTTATTTCTAGTTTCATACTTTTGTGATCTGAGAAGTTGGTTGGTACAATTTCAATCTTTTTAAATTTACTGAGGCTCTTTTTGTGGCCTAGTATGTGGTCTATTCTTGAAAATGTTCCATGTACTCTTGAAAAGAATGTGTATCCTACTGCTTTTGGGTGGAGTGTTTTATAGATGTCTGTTAGGTTCATCTATTCTAGTGTTTTTTTCAGTGCCTCTCTTTCCTTACATATTTTCTGTCTGGATGATCTGTCCTTTGGAGTGAGGGGAGGATTGAAGTCTCCTAGAACAAATGCATTGCAGTTTATTTCCCCCTTTAATTGTGTTAGTATTTGTTTCACTTATGTAGATGCTCCTTTATTGTGTGCATAGATATTTATAATGGTTATACCCTCTTGTTGGACTGACCCCTTTATCATTATGTAATGACCTTCTTTGTCTCTTGTGACTTTCTTTGTTTTGAAGTCTATTTTGTCTGATACAAGTACTGCAACACCTGCGTTTTTCTCCCTATTGTTTGCATGAAATAACTTTTTCCATCCCTTCATTTTTAGTCTGTGTATATCTTTGGGTTTGAACTGAGTCTCTTGTAGGCAGCACATAGATGTGTCTTGCTTTTTTGTCCATTCTGTAACTCTGTGTCTTTTGATTGGTGCATTCAGTCCATATACATTTAGGGTGATTATTAATAGATATGTACTTATTGCCATTGCAGGCTTTAGATTTGTGGTTACCAAAGGTTCAAGGGCAACTTCTTTACTGTCTAGCAGTCTACTTTAACTCACTTATCACACTATTATAAACACAATCTAATGATTCTTTTTTCTCTTCCTTCTTTTTCTTTCTTCTCCTGTCTTTATATGTTAGGTGTCATATTCTATACTTTGTGTGTCCCTTGACTGACCTTGTGGGTAGCTGATTTTACTTTGCAATTAGTTAGTGTTTAGTTGGTCTACTTCCTTTGCTGTGGTTTAATTTGTCTGATAACAGCTATTTAGACTAAGACTTCCACCTAGAGCAGTCCCTCTAAAATACACTATAGAGATGGTTTGTGAGAGGTAAATTTCCTCAACTTTCACTTATCTGGGAATTGTTTAATCCCTCCTTCAAATATAAATGATAATCTTGCTGGGTAGAGTATTTTTGGTTCGAGGCCCTTTTACTTCATTACATTTACTATATCATGCTACTCCCTTCTGGCAAGTCAGGTTTCTCCTGAGAAGTCTGATGATAGCCTGATGGGTTTTCCTTTGTAGGTGATCTTTTTTCTCTCTCTGGCTGCTTTTAATACTCTGTCCTTGTCCTTGATCTTTGCCATTTTAATTATTATATGTTTTGGTGTTGTCCTTCTTGAGTCCCTTGTGTTGGGAGATCTGTGGACATCATGGCCTGAGGGACTATTTCCTTTCCCAGATTGGGTAAGTTTTTAGCAATTACTTCTTCAGACACTTTCTATACCTTTTTTTCTTTCTTCTTCTTCTGGTACCCCTACAATGCAAATATTGTTCTGTTTGGATTGGTCACACAGTTCTCTGAATATTCTTTCATTCCTAGAGATACTCTTTTCTCTCTCTGCGTCAGCTTCTTTGTATTCCCGTTCTCTGATTTCTATTCCATTCACTGCCTCCTCTACCTCACCTAATTTGCTTTTAAATCCCTCCATTGTTTCATTTCAGTTATCTCCCTCCTGAATTCATCCCTTAGGCCTTGAATATTTTTCTGAAGCTCCATTAGCATGCTCATTACTTTTATTTTGAATTCTTTTTCAGGAAGCTTGGTGATTTCAGTCTCACACTGAGCCCTCTTTCTGGTGTTTGAGGGATTTTGGATTGAACATTATTCTGCCTCTTCGTAGTCTTGGAGCAACAGGAGTGGTCAACACTGAGTGGCGTGGATGTCAGCTGGGAAGACAAAGTCCCTTCCTGCTTGCTGGTCACCATGCCTGTCTCCATTCTCTGTTCCGGTTAACCACATTCAGGGAATGGCCTCTGGGTTAATCCCCTAAACTGCCATGGGTCTTGGCCCTCGGAATGGCCTAGGGTGATGGCGGGGGTTGCAGGCAAGTGGTGTCGGTTCCACCATGATAACAAAGCCTGTAGTGGCTCCTGGTCTCAGCACCTGTTTCCACTGTCTATTCCGGTCAACCATGTGCAGGGAGCAGCCTCTGGGTCTGGGCAGGTCAGCCACACAGGTAAAAGCCTCTGCATTAAGCTCTGTAGTTGCTGGAGATGGGGGTGCTCTCCACCTGGTCTGCAGCAATGGCGGGGACAGCCGGTTTGCACATAGGTGCCAGTGTGGAGGAAGGAGTGGCAGGGGGCTTGTCACGTGAGGGGCCTTGGGGCTGCTTTGCCAACCAGAGTTAAAGAGCACCTGAAGCTCCTGAGAGTTCCCAGCCTGCTGGGCTGAGTGAGTCAGAACAATTTTGTCCACCTGTTCCTTCTCCTAAACCCTTGTCCCTATAACAGCCCTCTGACTGTTGAGAGGTCCCTTAAAGCACCTGCTTTTCTTTTGTTCCAGAACAGCCTGTTGTGGGAAACTGTTCGCAATTTTCGTCTCAGACTTTGCTTTCAGTCCCTCTAATTTCCAGAGCACCATACAGTGTGGGTCTGTGCTCCCAGAGTAGATTTCTAGGGCTGGGTATTTAGCAGTCCTATGCTTCTACTCCCTCCCTGCTCTGATTCTTTTCCTTGCGCCACTGAGCTGGGGTTGGGGGAGTGCTCGGGTCCTGCTGAGTCACAGCTTTTTACCTTACCCTTTTCTGTGAGATATTTACTTCTCCCAGATGTAGACTGGCTGGTGTACTGTTACTTGCAATCACTCTTTTAGGAATAGTTGAATTTGCTGTGTTTTCATAATATATGTGGTTTGGGGAGGAGATTTCCACCACACTACTCATGCCACCATCTTTTCTCCGCCAGAATTGACCTTGACAGTTTTAAGGCACACCATTCAATTATTCAGTAGGACCTCCTTCATTGGAATTTGTCTGATGGTTTTACCACAGGTGGACAGGAGTGATGGGTTATTGGAGGAAGACCTCAGAGACAAAGTACTTTGTTAATTATATTGTTTTGGGTACATACTGTCAACACGATTTATCATTTGGGGTATTGACCTTGATCACCCGCATCTGTCAGGTTTATCTGATATAAAGGTGCCATTTTCTAAACTGTACTCATTGGAAGTAAGTCACTGTTCACAGCCTTGTCTTAAGCGGTGGGAATTTATGCCCTGTCTCCTTGAGGGAAAAGTAGCTCCATAAATTATTTGAAATTCTTCTATGTAAGAAATTCATATCTACTCCCTGTTAATTAGCTTATTCAATATTTATTTATATCAGTATGGACTCATGGATATTTACTTTATACTTTGGGCTATAATCCAATACTACTTTATACAAATTTGGCCAGCTGTGGACACTAAGGGCTCTTCTAGATGGTTCCTTTGTCTCTTTGACATACTTCAGTGGGTGTAAGTTTGTGTGCTTATTTGACCACTTTCATACTTAAATGGCATTTCAAGATAATTCAGATTTATCTTGTATATTTTCTTCTGCAGTCTTAGAATCAGCTATTTCTTTAAGGAGTCTGGGTCCTGTTATTAGAGAATAGTAGTAGAAACCAAAACATTGATTTTATGTGTGCTCATTACTGTTGTGTTGATGCTTCTAGGCCTTCTTTTCTATCAGAGCAAGGAAATACATATGTGTACACTAATATCTGTATATGCCCATATCTATAAATATTTATGTATGCAACCACCTGTATCTATATTAAACTAAACATAAGTTTATGCAGTTGTCTCTAACTCTACTCCATTAACACATAGGTCTTTCTAACCTTCCTTTGTTTATCTGTAACCTGTCATTCCAATAGTAAGAAATCCCATTCCAATCATCCACCATCTCTTTATTTAAATGTTCCATACCAGTAGACATGCATAGCAGAAACATGTTTGTTAACTCATATACTCTGAGAAACAACTTTATCACCTAGTTTAAAGTGTTTAGGTTCATTCCTTTTACTTTTAATCTTACAGATTACAATGGATTTCCAAAATCCATGAGGTTAACCACTTTCCTACTATCTGCTCCAGTGAGGTTGTTTCATACATTTGTAATACAGTTAAAGTCTTTTGTCAGAGTCTGCATTCCTTCTAGAGATTTTCAACTTTTTAAATGATGTGATTTTTCTTATTTGAATACAGTAAGGTTCACTCTGTGTTCTGAAAATTCCATGGGGTTTGATAAATGCATAGTGTCAAGGAAACAGCATTACACTGTCATACAGAACAATGTCTCTGCCCTTAAAAGATTGTGTCACCTCTTTTATCCTCCTCTCTTCCTCCAGACCCCTTGGCAATAACTGAGGAATTTTCTTTCTCTCTAGTTTTGCCTTTTCCAGAGGTTTTTCAACCTGGCTACTCTCACATAACAATATACATTTTTGGTCCAGATTAAGAATTTTTTGTTTTTGTTTTGTTTTGTTTGTTATTTATCCTGTATATCAGTCAGGGTTTTACATTGAAAGAGAACTAGTAATGTATTTATTATAAGGAATCATCTCACTATTATAGAGTCTGAGGAGTCCTAAGATGTGCACTTGGCAGGATGGAGATCCAGAAGAGCTGATGGATGGTGTTAAGTTCCAGTCTGAATCTGTCCCAAGGCAGCAGAAAACCAGCATCCCAGCTCAAAGACAGGCAGAAGCAGCAAGTTCTCCCTAACTTAGCCTTTTCATTCTACTTGGACCTTCAGTAGCTTAGAGGGGGCCCACCCGCACCAGTGAGGGCAATCTGCTTTCCTCAGTATACTGTATCATATGTTCATTTCACCCAGAAATACACTCATGAACATCCCCAGAATAATGCTGAATAAACCACGTGTGTAGGCACCCCATGGTCTAATTAAATTGACCCATAATAGTAATCCTCCCAGAGATCTGATTTATCATTGATTTAAAATTTTTTCTCATTTATTGTTATTTCAAATATGTATTCTGTCCCATTCCCTCTTACTTCTTCAGCCAGTCCCATTGTATGTCTGGTACATCTTTTGAAATTGTTCCACAACTCTTTGGTGTTCTGTTCTGTTTTTCCATTACTTTTTTGTTCTCTGCATTTCACTTTGGGAAGTTTCTGTTGACATATTCAATCTCACCGATTCTTTCCATGGACAGTCTACTGATGAGCCCATCTAAGGCAGTCTTTATTTCTGTTACAGTGTTTTTGACTTTTTTCATTTCCTTTTGATTCTTAATTTCCATGTTACTGCTTACATTATCTATGTGTTTTTTCCATGTTGTATGCTTCTCTATTAGAACCCTTAACATATTAATAGTGTTTCTTTTAAATTTCCTATCTGATAATTCCATTAAGTGCCCCTGTCATTTTATTGCTGCAGCAGTTTCCTGCTCCATTTAAACAAATTTCCACTGTGATGCTCTGTATTCACCTATCACCTCTGACTTGGAGTTGGTTTGCAGTATAAATTCAGTTCTCTAAAGGGTTCAAGGAAAGTCATCGATTTTCAGTTTGTTCTGTTTTCCTTGTTATAAAGATGAGATAATCAACTTCTGATTACCCTTTATCTGTCAAGACTAAAACCAGAAGTCTCCCCTCCATTGAAACAACTAACTCAAGAGTGTTTTCTCAGGGTCCTAACTTAAAACTTTGCTGAAAATGCCAGGACCCTCTCTGTCTCTACTGTGGATATCCCTTCTGTGAAAAGAAAAGCAAAAACTCTACAAGACATTGTGTGCCAACAGAAATTCCAAACAGCCCTCTACAAAATACACACTTCCCCCATAGTTCTTCTAAGCCACACTACCTATCCAGTATTATTTTATACCACTTGCCTTCCTTAATAGCCTATGCATTATATAATCAGCTGGCTCACCTTTCCTTAGACTGGCTGTGAATTTTCTGTTGCTTTTCTTTGATCATGGTTGCTCAACACAACATGATCCACCATGCTTTTTTTTTCCTATCAAAATCCTTCCCTACTATTGTTTACTCTTAAATACTGTGTCCTTATTTTGTCATTGTAATCAATCACTTTTTTCTCCACACTCCAATAGAACCTGTATTTCCTTTTGCCTCCTACTGTAGATGCTTGCATATCCTCTCATCATAATTAGAATCTATGTGGATTAAAATCTGTACCTACCATTTTGTTCAGAAGAATGTTAGAAGAAAGCAGACACTCAGTAAATGTTTATTGAATAAAGAAAGGAAGAAATTAACAGCACCATATATGAATAAAGAATATTATGAAATGAATAAATAATGGATGAGCCCTGCAGAAACTTAGATAATTCAGCTTAGTTTGGAGTATAGAGATACAGCCTTTTTCTCCTAAAATGTACCACCTGCACTTTACAGTACTGATGTCAATTATGGCTTCTTTCCTCCCTAAACATCTAGCTAGAGGGATGGTTTGGTTTTAGGCTTGATATTTCTCTTAGGGGACTTTATGTTACCTTTAATATGTTTTTAATACTATTTTAAGTTAATAGGTACTATATTAGTCTATGCCAGAGTAACACCTCCTATATCTAAATATCTTACAAGAACCAAGCAAGGTCTTTTATTCCTTCCTAATACGGTTCTATTCTGTGCCACCTAGAAATTTTGCTCACACATCATCATTCTTACTCCCGGGATTCTGCCTGACATAGCACCCCCTAGCTAGAACATTGGGGTAACTAGAGCAGAGAAAAGAAGATACAGAGAAGCACAACTAAAGACTGAGCACATACTTAGAGATTATTGTCTAAAGGCACAAATACCTCCTCTGCTCATCCTTAAACACCAAGAAAAGTCATAAAGCTACCTACTTGCAGTGGGGTAGGGAGAGGAATCACATACTCTCCAAAAGGTAATACAGTCTAACATAGGCAAATGAAAATTCAGAAAAAAATATTGTGCATGCCTTTTATAATAAAATTAAACCAAGTGAATGATTTCCTCAAGAGGCTCTTTCTACATGTAAGACAAATAAATATAAATGCCTGTATTAAAAAAACACTACACCTGGCCCTCAAATACCAGTTCTCTTTAACAACAGATGAATGCCAACAATGGCAGGTTTTTATTTTGCAAAACTGATGATGTTTTGGAAAGTTACATTCATATTCTATAAATGATAGTTTCTGATAAAAAGATCCTGATTGCTGTTGTGGCTTCCCCTCTGCAGTGCCAACTCAGTACAGATAGTGGCATTTCATTTGCTTTAACATCTGATTAGTCATAACTGTAAACCAGACTTAACTATAAACCTAAATACAGAACTGCTTATATTTGCCTGTAGAACAGCAAACCAAACATACTTTAGTCAATAGAAATCTTAATTGTTAGACTTCAGTGCTTTTATGTTATTGATGAAAGAGCTGCTTAGTCACATAAGAAAAATAGCTATTAAAGAAAGAAGAAAAGCATATTTGAGGACCTGTGTGTTAGAACCTTTTTGCTTACCAAGGCAATCTGGCTTGTTACTTCATTGTTTTATCTCCAGTATTTTCTTGCCTATATCTCCTTCCCATATACCATTACATGGCACAGAGGAAAATCCACTACCTATCATGCTTGTTTTATAATGGTTTTGTACTCTGCCAAACCGCAGAAATTCATTTCTGACTTCATTGCCAACTGCGTGCTCTCTGCTGCCTGTGCATAGCCTTCCGACTCTGTTCTCCCTAGGTCTCAGTACAATTGCCTCTAAGCCGAATGACATAGTTGGTGACCACCACAGAATATTATGAGTTTTTTTTTTTCCTTGTTAGCAAAACCATGTCCCCTGTAACACCATCAAGCTTCTTGGAGTTTCCATAATCAGACTTCTTTGCATTAAGAAAAATAAGTTACCTGGATCCCTCTGAATGCTTATCATGAGCTCCTTTATCATGACAGAATTTTTTATCTTCATTTTATTTTTGGATAAACTTATACAAACAAGCCCTTAGAAAAAGAAGCCAGGGACCATTCAAATAGGTTTGGGCCCATAAGACAGAGTGATAATAAGTTTCCTGAGCAGAACATGATGCCAAAATGTTTAATTTTACCAAAAATTACAGTAAAATAACAAAACGTAAAGTTGGGATCATCCAAATGTCTTCCATTGCTTGACTGTAAAAACTGTGCTTTAATCATCTTTATATTCTCAATGCCTGTCACAAAATTGGCAGTCAATAAATGTTTGCCCAAATTATTTATTTTATCTTTGGAAACTCAAAGTTTTTATGTGTCAGTAAACTCTGTTCTCATAGGCAAAGGCCCAGTACTCCTTTCATATTATATTTATCAAAGGGAATGGAAAACCAAGTGGGGAGATAATGGAATAAATAGGTAATGAATTGAAATGGATATCTAAGTAGGCAGAAATGTTTTGGAAAATTGTCTCCAAAGTTGTTATGGGACCTCAAAGTCTTTCTTATAATAAAATAATATCAAATCAAAACAATACTCCAAACAAGTGGTAAAGGCTTTGCATAAATATTTCTATCAATGGAGGTTACAAGTGCCTGTATGCATTGGGAACTGATGCCTTTTTCTCCAGATAATACACTCTATAAAATGATAATGTTCCAAGTGTTAAAAATATAATGCTCCTTGTTTTGAAATGGAGCTTTTATGTTTATTCAGATATGGTGAAGTCGATTCTGCAATTAAAGAGGATTGCCATTGAAACAATAGCTTATTACTCACAATTCGCAAGAGGAGAGGGGCATACTGGACAAGCAGGGCCACAGCAAGAGAACGCAGAGATAGATGGAAGGCAGAGAGAGCAAGAGGAGCATCCCGAGAGCCGTGATTGCGGTTTTCACAGGCAGACTAAACAGGCTTAAGGCTGATGAGTTTGAATCATTTCATCGGGTTTCTATGTATAGGACTTTCTCCTCATTGTCTGATGCCTGTCCCAGGGTGATTGGGCAGGGGAATACTGGTCTGGAGTGTCAGAGCCCAATAGAGCAGCGGGCGGGTGAGGGGTATGGGCTCTGAGTAGGTTAGTTTGCCTATGAAAGGCTCACTCCAGGTGAGTAAGTCACTCCCTAAATCTAAAAATCAGCTAATTCTGGGAGAGGAAGATCCTCCCTGGAGAGCAAGACCCCAGATTTGAAACATCCAATAACAGAAACTGGAAACTGGTTAATATACTTCTACAACTGTGAAATGAACACATATCAAAGATGTTTTTTCCATATAGTTGAAAGAGGGAATCAGCAAGATGGTAAAACTGGTTCCAGGAATAGTTTAAGAACAGGGTTTATGTAACCCATCAAAGAAGGCATAAAAATATGAATATGAGAAAAGAGAGTGCTCGCTGTGATATAAAATTGGCCAATGTTCTAAAAGCAATGAAACAAAATCTTTGGGATTATGTATTCTAGAAGGGAGAAATAAACACATTAATATATCACTTCATATTGACAAAGAAAAAAATAGTAAAGTCAAACTCAGTTATATTCCTCTAGATAATTAACATATTCTTAGATGACTCAAAAAAGTCTAAGGCCACCAAATTTTTGTATTATTCCCAATTTTGTATAAGTTTTCTTAACACTCCATTGCTTTTACTGACATGCTGACTTTAATAGTTTTTACTGTCCAAGGATAGAAATTTTAAAGCCTTTGTTCATTCATTTGCTTTCCTTAAAACTTTAATTCTATTTGTTACTAGATTCTCTCTTTCTCATTTATTGTTTTAAAACTGGCTGTCTGCCTTTTTCTCTGCTATGAATACCATTATTCTAGACCAGGCTCTTCCCATTTGAGGGCTTATATTCTGCGTAACACCAGTTTGCTGGTCCCCTCCTCCCATTTTCTCCTGCTTCTAGGCTACCATTTATATTATTTCCAAACCAAGCTTTTTCCTTGAGATGGTACATTGATGGACTATCACCTGGAAAAAATTTAAGATGGCTTTCTACCGTCAACCACTTAAAATCCCATCTGTTCCCCTACATCTTTAAACTCCCTGTCACTTATCCATTCTTATTTAACACAACCATCATTTTTTTCTTTATCATCCTCCTTTGCTTTAAGAATGGTGCTTCCTGAAAATGGAAAATTTTTACCTGTGAAATAAAACAAAAGAAACATAAAAATACAGAAAGCCTTCCTTCTCAGTGTAACACTTCTTACCTACTTAGAAATGTTTTTAGAGTCATGTGATACAAACTTACCACAATTTTTGACCCTCCTTTCATTGAGACTTGAGGTTTAGGTTCCTTCTTCCTTGAGTCTGCCTGGCCTTGTGATGCTTCAACAAATGGAATATGTCAGAAGTGAGGCTCCATCATTTCTGAGTCATAGGCTCTGCATTCCTCTTCTGGAATGCTCACTGCCTGGATGCTTTCTCTTGAGATATTCTTTCATGAAATCCAGCCTCTTGAGGGGATAAACACAAGCTAAATGGAGAATCCATGTGCATGTGCTCAAGCAGAGAATTCTGGGAGCCCAGTCTCTGTGTCATCCCTACTCAGGTACCAGGCAGAGGAGTGCAGAAGCCTCCAGCTGATTCCAACCACTAGTCATTTTCGTTTTCTCAGCTGAGGCCTCAGGCATCATGAATCATAGTCCTGTGAAACCCATGGCCATAAAAATCAGTATTGTTTTTACACCACAAATTTTGGGGTGATTTGTTACATCACATAGATAAATAGAACAGTGGGCATACTGATTGGCTGAGGCAAAACTATATACTTAAAAAAAATTGGGGGGTTCTGAGGACATTAGAAAGCTAGAAAGAAAAAAAAAGCCAGTGATGCTAGTTATAATGAAAGTAAAAGAACAGAGAAAGTGTGTCCTCTGTTGGTGAAGGGTGCAGCTGGAGAATTTTGGAAGGGTAGCCATATTGAAGATGGTTTTATATAGCTTTGTGTTTTGGAGGGCACAATGTAAAACCTACTTTTTGATTCCTTGCAAAATATTCCCATATATTTTTAAGAGAGGGTGAGTTTTGTGAGTAGAAGAGTGTTGTCTGATTTAAGATAAATAGACTTAAATATCGACTTGGAATAAAAGCTGTATTTTCAACTTCCTGTAGAGAGTTAGGATCCTTAGCAACCCTCTCATAACAAAGAGTTGCAATGATTGCATCTAAACTCTTAGTGTTTGAAAAACACATGATAGGACTGAAACATCAAACCATCTTTTCCCAAGAACTGGGAATGACTAACTCATCTTTGACTTGTCCTGCTCTTCATATTTCTGTTTTTCTTCTCCCCATCTCATGGACATCTTAAATACCTATAACACATAAAGCCTCTGCTAACTACCAAAAAGTAGGGCCAGACTTTTTCAGACTGAGCTTTCTGCTAGCAGTAAACAAGGCTTTTGCCCCTCACAATTTTCCTCAGCTGTTACTCCAGAATCAGTGATATCTGAATATTAATCAGTTTATCTCTCTGTCAATCATGATAACCCGTATTTTTCAAATGCTACAGTAATCTTAATTCCCTGATGTCCTTCAGGTAATTGACCATGACTAGTATGGGAATTCTTTTTGGGTGACCTTGTTACCTACCATCCCAGCGGGTAGAGTGAGAATGTTAAGTCCACACTCATCAGGCTACCTGAACTGACCAGAAGTTGATGAGCATACTGATCACAGATAACACACTCTGAGAAACCTATGAAGGAAGTGGTGCTTTAGTCTTGATGTGTGTTCTTTCTGGCCTTCATAGGGATTACATCTGCTGTCACTTACTTCCACAAAATGCCCCTGTGTGGCCTTTGCTATTTTAAGAAAGCAGAGATTCCCCATCTGTGTGGCCTGCTCTTCTCTGTTTAGAGTAATACCCTGCTCACTGCCAACTTTGGCAACCGCCTGCATGATAAAAAATTTTAATTTGATAGGGAGGGGGGATTTGGTAATTGTTATATCCTTCATTTCAGTCTTAAATTGGATAACTTTATCAAGAAAATGAATAGAGAAAAACAAAAGGCAAAATGGATATTTAACAAGCTCATTTGAGCTTTATTTCTCAGTAATGATGTTGTTGCTAAAGACAGTCAAGAAACCCTCTTAGGAAGTTTAGTAAATACATATGAGAAAACTTCCATTTTCCCCATAAGGAAATGAGACATTTTGCTTGTAAAACTGAAATTATAATACCTTGTAATGAACTATTACACAGGTGTAATTCCTTATGATAACAAAATTATAATTATAGGCAAACAGCTGGGTGCATTCTGGCTTGGCTCATTGTTTCCATCTGAGAAATGTTTTAAGGACTAAAGGAGAGAACAACACTGCTTTCATTTTCCCCTTAGTATCTTGCTAGGCCTTTTTTTTTTACCTTTTTGGTTTTATTTTATCTGTTTTCATTATCTGTTTCTCTTTTATTCATTATCTTAAATTCCATAGTACTCAAAACATATATTGCAGTTGACATTTTTGCTAAAAGAAAATTAATTGAGCTAAGAAACTACAACCTTGACTGCATCAATTAGTAAAAAAAAATAACAATGGTAATACAGCTCACCACTTTGTTTAAAGTCCAATTGTTTTGTTTGTCAAACTCAGGGGGGAATATGAGGCTGTATTTTATCAAATTATATATGAGGCAAAATTTTTTAAAATTTATTTGATTCTTCAACACAGCTTTATGACTGAAATGGAAATTTTGATTTTCATGAGAAACTTTGCTGCTGCTATGGAATGAATTTTGTACCATTTACCACCCCCTCCAAATCCCGTGAATCTGAAGCCCCAACTTCCATGTGACTACATTGGGCATAGGGCCTTTTAGGTGGTGTTAAATGAGGCCATTTAGAGTGAGGTCCTCATCCTACCGAATCGACAGCCTCGTAAGGAGAGGAAAGAGAGAGCTCTCTCTCTCCTGGTGCATGCACCAGGACAGGCCCTATGAGGACACAGTGAAAAGGCTGCTGATTGCAGCCCAGGAAGCACACTCTCGCCACAACCAGCCAGACTGGCACTCTGAGCTTGGACTTCCTGCTTCCAGAACTGTGAGAGAAGACATTTCTATTTTTGAAACCACCCAGTCTATGGTGTTCTGTGGTAGAATGCATGATGGAATGGGACATGTATTTTGGCCCTTCTCACAGGTAGAGTAGTCCTTTTGCTTTAAACAGAGTTTCTCAAATTCGAAGAGGAATACGAATCACCTAGGGATCTTGTTGAAATAGAAATTCTGACTTACTAGATCTGACCTGAAATTCCACATTTTTATCAAGCCAGGGAAGGCAGATGTAGCTAGTCTCTAAAGCACACTTTGGACAGAAAGCAATTAGGTTGCTTTGCTTAATCACAAGTAGCTAAACATAAGGCGTATTTCCCATTGGGAAGCCAGAGAAAGAGTCACTTTTGTTTAAAGTCATGTGGTTCATGTCACCCAGCATAAAGATCTAGACAGACAAGCTTCCTCAGATAACTGCACACTTTTGTTCTTTGATTTGGGTCATACAGATTGGGGAAGTGCTTCAAACTGCTTAGAAATCCTGGGTCACTAAGGCAAAACCTAGGGAAGGGAGACGGCTTGCTCTAGATTCCTGGGTAGCTAGTTAGGTTAATCCCCATCCTAGTTTAGAAAGATCAGGAAAGCAAGCCCAGTTGCTACCCTCCGCTGAAGATCTCGGCTACCACTCAGGTAGATTGACTTCATGATACTCTAGGGGAGAGCCGTGATGCTTAAGGCACTGGATCAGGCTCAGCCACCCCAGGGAGGAGCCTGGGAGGTGTGCCAAGGGCATGTGGGTGGGTAAGGAATACGGCTCAATTTATGACCTTTAACTTTTGAGACAAGTTTTATATGAGCCTCTATTTGAGGTTTTGTTCTAGCCCACATGGATTTACCATCAAGCTTATTGAGTTTTTGGCTGTCCAGTTCACCAAAATACCAGAAAATCAAATCTTAACTTATCTGACTTAGAGTTGTACAGGAGAACAAAATTCAGGAGAGGGCCTTTATAGGAATTCAGAGCCCACCTGGGGTGATTTTAAGATAAGTCCTGAAGGGCAGGAAACTGGTTGGAATTTGGTAGAGTTTATAACAATATAATAATAGCTTTGGATTGTGGGAATGGGAAGGTGTGTCTTGAAGTAAGTCTCAATGAGGAAGCTGTTAGTTTTAATAAGTTATGTTAGTTGGCACACAAGAGTGGATCTGAGACAGGGGGAGTATTTGGTCATCTGTAGCCACTCCAGAAAGCCCACTCACTTCCATGGTTGGAAGTCCTTGCTTCCAGAACTGTGAGAGAATGAATTTCCATTTGAAGCCCCCCAGTTTGTCATACGTTGTTATTGCAGTCCTAGGGAACTTCCATATCTGTCAGGGAGTCTACTGCCCACTCAGTGTTCTGCTCGTGCATTAAACTCACCTTTCCTGGTTCAAGGCTACACCAAAGGAAAAAAAAAAAGAGAATTACAATCAGATCACATTTGCAGTCTACTCTAGAATATTGTCTCAAGGTGATAACTAGACTCTCTCTGAAGTAGATTCACTTATTTTTTCTTTCATTGCAGAGATGGATTAAAATTTCCACTATTTTTATAGAAAATAGTCTGGAAAGAGCAAGTGTTCAAAATGCCTTGTCCAGTATTTACAGCCTTGCTGTTCTCCAATATGATTTTTTAAGGGAGCAATGTAATGTCTCAGGGTATCCTCAGAGTCTGTCAAATTTCTCTTTTCTGTACAGTGTTTTATATTATGCCATTAAAAAACAAAAACAAACAAAATCCAAGCATATGAGTTATAAAGTGAATACATGTAAAAAGCAACAATCTGGCCTGAAAGGTCATGGACATGAGAAAAAAACATGTGTATCAAGCAGTGGTCAGACAGCTATAACCCTGAGCACCTCCTATATCAGATCCATAACCTAATAGCTATCTCTGATTAAAAATACAACAAACTGAAGTTTTCAGAGGCAGAAATTTTGAAGAGAAGATCTCTCCCTGGATAACATTCTCATAGACAAAACAAAAAATACCTATGAAAAATTCTCTTAGTATTTTAATAGTTAACCCCATTAAAAATATGCACCTTTGAAACCATCAACCCACAAAGCCATCCTGAGAATTGCACTTATTGGAGCTATTATCAGACTTTCCCCTAAGATATTTTATTGGAATCGCAATAAGTAATGAGGAAAATGGACCCACAAAGATAAACAGCCCTGTTGTTAGGAACAGGCAGGTTTCTATCCAGGTCATCTAATCAGATCATCAAAATGATGTAGAAAGGATTCCATATCCCTAAAAGCCAAAGTGAATGTAACTTTTAGAACTCAGTAAAAAGTGGTTGGAGGTTAGATGCAATGCAAAATATGGTCGGAACTTCCAGAAGAGAGCTGCACGGGCTTCCGAGGAGCACATAGCTGCAATCAGGGATTTTCAAGCCAGAACAGAGAAGAGATCTTGACAGAATATCCATTCTCAGGGACCACTTACAGAAAATACTGTCCTTTCCCCATGAGTATTCTGATGCTCTTGTCAAAAATGATGTGGGTTTATTTCTGGGCTCTCAGTGCTGTTTGCTGGTCTAAGTGTCTGTTTTTGTACCAGTCCCATATGATTTTGAGTACCACAGCTTTGCAATAGTTGGAAATCAGGGAGTGTGTACTCCCAGCCCTGTTCTTTCTCAGGTTTGCTTTGCTTTTTCAGGGTCTCTTCTGGTTCCATACAAAGTTTATAATTGTTTTTTCTATTTCTATGAAAAATCCCATTGGAATTCTAATAGGAATTGTGTTGAATCTGTATATTGCTTTGGGTAGTATGGACATTTTAACAATATAAATAAATTTATTTTAACAATCCATGAACATGGGAATATTTCTATTTATTTGATCTTGATGAAAACAAATTAAAAATGTGTAAAATCTGTTTCTTTTAACCCTGAAGACAATTTTCTTTGATATTTCATAATCTCACAGACAAAACAAAATTGACTTCATCACCTTTAGGCTGCTTTCTTTTGGTGATGAGAATATAAGAAGAGAAAAAAATTGTGACAAAAGGCGCAATGTTCATAGTTTCATGCCGAGAACAAATGAAAAGTACAGGTAATTATGGGAATTTGAAAGCAACATTCAAATATAAAGGGTCATTTTACAGGACTTTTTTCTTGCTTCTATTTAATCAAAGTTATTTAAACCAGTTATATATAATCACTACCAAAAAAATACACTAATGGTGAGTTCAAAAAAATTAAACCATCCCAAATCTCTTAATTGTAAATTCATCCTTAGAGGTCAATGTTAATGTAATTCTAACATCATTTCATGACTATTTCTTAGCTTAAATTATAATAAGGATACCATATTTTATTAAGGCAGATTTCTAGTCTTCACTGTTTAAATAATTTCAGAATTGTTGCTGTTACAAACTACCGTGATAAGTGAAGTTACACTTACCTAAGTTTTACATGATTTCAAATCCTTCAAACATACTCTTTTACTCAGCATACCTGCTCCTTGTCTAAGTACCTGCCTTTATTAGTCAGGGTTCTCCAGAGAAACACAAACAGAACCAACATGGTGTGTGTGGGTGTGCATGCATACATGATTACAAAAACTGGCAAATCCAAAATATACAGGGTGAGCCAATACGCTGGAGACCCAGGAAGAGACAGTGCTATGGCACAAGTCCAAAAGTTGTCTGCTGGTAGAATTCCCTCTTGCTTAAAGGAGATGGGTCTTTTGTTCTCTTCAGGCCTTCCATTGACTGGATGAGGCTCACTCACACTGTGGAAAGCAATTTACATTACTCAAAGTCCATTGACTCAAATGTCAATCTTCATTCAAAATCACCCTCCCAGAAATATCCAGAATGTTTGACCACCTACCTGGGTACTGTGGCCCAGCCAAGTTGCTACATAAAATTAATCTGAACAAGCCCACCCTTTGTTAATTTAGCACCCATACACATCTCTTAATCCATATAATGCAAAATCACATAATTTGCACTCACCACTCCTATAAAAAATTATAATTATGGAGTAGAATGTTAGTTAAAAGCACCACTTTACATCTAGATATTCTGCCCACATTTATCTGACACTTTTGTGCTTCTTCTATTTACGTCCACATTTTCTAAAATCACTTTATTGATAACACATTCTTTCCAGGAAGTTGCCTCTTGAGTTTTTTGAAAAATGATTATGCTTACAGCTAATATTCCTTGACAATCTCTATCTTACTTTTACTCTCAAGGAGAAAAAAATGTGAAATCAAACATCACGGTAGAATATGCTTTGCAAAAGATATAATTGGGACATTCAGTATTGCCAGCATCAAGCCAGATATCCTGCATGGTGTTAGCTACTTAAGCCCTTAGAAGAATTTTCACTTCAATTGTCTTCTTTGTCAACAGTGGTACATTTGCAGGAAGTCATTGAAGGGCCTATCAATTTTATTGACAGGGCCAATTCCATCCATTAAAGGGCTACAGAACGTTTTAATCACACCATAGAAACATGCAACAGATCTACCCAGCTTGTTAAAAATTAATTTTAATCTTGCTAAGTTGTGAGAGATACATGTAAAACAAGCATTTATTTTCTTTAGATTGGATTCAAAGAACATATGGTAGCATTAGTAATTCTTTTTCGAGTTTGGAATTTATGTATAGCTTAGATTGAATATATTGGTCTCACTTCTTCTTTCCCTAGAAGTCAAAATACAGTTTACAGTCTGGCTAACATACTACTTTAGGGTGGGCTGGATTCATACAAATGCTACTTAAGACAAGACATCACAAAGGCCAGATCTGTTGATGGTCAGTTTTATACCAGCTAGTTTTGTTTTGAGGCTCCTAGATGAGCATGGGCCCTAAGATTACATATACATTCTCACCTTCCTAACCAGCTCAGTTTCTAGTTTATAGGTCAAGGATAGGTAATTCTTTGGTGTGAAATGTGAGAAAAGAATGGCCATCAAAATTTAATCTTTGTGTCAAATGTGTCCTTTTCACTGAATGCTTGGATTGTTTTATAAGCTAAATGGAATCAATATTTTGGTAACGGATGACATCACACTCCACCTATTACAAGCCTTCCCTCATCATTCATGGATATCACATGATAGGCTGCATAGATACTTAGTACAGCCTGCAGTCAGTCCCAGAAATGGCTGGAGAAAGAAAAGCTTAATAGCAGACAAAATTTGACAAATCTTATACATGCAGATAGTTATGTAAATGTTTACAATGCTGTAAGATGTATTTCCTATCTACCCCAGCCTCATGGCCATTCCCTTCTGAACACCCTGATTGGGTCCACTGAAGCAAATAAATTGTATGTTCATTTATGTGGTTAGAGAAAGTGAAGTATATAAGACTTCCTCTAAGAGCTCTCCAAAGCATTATGTACTCTGCATATTAGACATCACTTTATTGATTTGAAAAGTCTGCCAGACGTCCACACCTCTCATGATTCACAGTGAAGGTCTTCAAAGTTAATCTCCAAGCATATCAGCCATTTAGCCTCACAACCCTCTGGATAGTTAAAGTCTAAAGTCTTTTTAGTTTCTTCCCAGTACCAATTCATTTTATTTATTTTTTTATACCATTTGTTTGCAAAATTGAGCAAGTTATAACCCTGGCTCTTGGTCCAGCTATGCAACTCACACTCAGGCACATGAGATAATAAATACTCCAAATTTATGATGAGTTAGGCAAATAGACACTTCCCCTGCCCTATAGTAAAGGTTATGCCTGTCTTCCCCAGCCTGCTAATTAGGAGACTCTCTGCTCTAGTTTCAACCTTCTCTCTCTCCCTTACTTATTTCACTTCCTCTGACTACATGCTTTCTCTAGCTATATTTTGACACTAAATACCAATGTGGTATGTCTGAACTACTGTATATCCACTATTTGGTTTCCCTATCTCTGCTGAAAAAGAATTCTTGAGCTTCTAACATGGCTAGACTCTTTCGTTAATGCTTTTCACTGTCCTTGTCCTATAAAGTGATTATAGGAATTGAAAGTTAATTTCACATTCCTTTTCCCAGCTACAGGTTTAAATAGGGATATTGTTCTCAGATTAGTTTTATTTTATTTTGTGTGTTGGGGGGGTGTATGTGTGTGTGATATAGACTTCCTTTGATTAAAATGATTAGCTAATGAACTATCCCATGAACCAATTTATGTATTTGTCCTGAAATAAGGATTTCTGTGGAATTCTTAGAAGGAACTTACTTTGTTCTTCTGAGAGATCTACCAGAAAATAGGCTATTGATGGTTACATACTTTGTACCAATGTTTTGCACTAAATTACGGTGTAATGAACTTGGCATACTATTAGTATATTATTGCATGTGTAAAATATGGGTAAATTTATTTCACTATGTGTAGTGATCTAGCAATCGGTGTTAGTTATTGAATTAGTCCAGGCTGTGGTCCAATGTATAACATAATACATTTTATCTAGATTTTTATTCATCCTTGAGCTTTTAAATTAAGACTAACTACAAGGTTAAAGTAAAAATAAGGTACTAATGGCTCAAAAAATGACATTCCTTATGAAAATAACGTACAAGAGATTTTGAAACAATTGGCAAAAAAGAATTTACTCAATATATTCTGTTTCTTTCAATAGACCTATAGAAGTAGTCCAAAAAATCTAAAATGTCATTGCTCTATTTTAAAGTAATTACTGGCTAACTACCCACCTTACAATCATCACTACCGATTATTTTATTAAAGGCAAAGTAATTATGTGTAATCATTCAGGTGCTGCTGTCCTCAGTCATATTGGAAATATTGGGGTCATAGAATGAACTAATTCTGAAAAGTAGTTTAACCAATTCATTTATGCAATTTCAAAAAGGAATATTTTATTATAATTTTGATATTCAGATCTTACTTAATCATGGATTGAAACAAGTAGACTTATGCACAAAAGGCCTCTGAGAAGATGTCTTTGGAAATAAAGAATCAATTCTCCTTTTTGTACCTATTCATGATCCCCATGTGAGTTTCAATCCCAGATGAAAATGAGCAGATGGTCCATTCCCAAATGCTGAACAACTGTTAATAGAAAATAAGCACAACTCAGAAATTGTTTGGAATGGGATGAATATGAAGTTAGGTAGCAAAAAATGTATAGGTTTTTAAAATTTACATAACTTTAAAAAATACTGGGTTAAGTGAAAAGTATTTATGGAATACAACTTCCATAATTTCAAAAACAGTCTTTGATAGGACCTCTTTAAAAATTGATAGTCTATATCCAGTTTCCACTATTATGCAAAAAATCAGTAGCAAACAACAAAAGACTTAAATATCAAAAAGAGACCATTGGAGAGGCCTCTGAAAGGCTAAATTGCCTGAAAATATTTCCTACCATTTTCATATAATAAGTGTTAGCATTCAAACTACTCTTCGGTGCTTTGTAGCTGGTAAGTATTATTAGTGAAAAATAAAGTCACAGCTTCCCTCACTGAGCTGTTTCAGTCAAGAAGAGGCTAGCAGTGTTGGGCATGGTCTAGCTTATTATTCTACATAGAAGAACTGAGAGAAAGCACTCAATCACATGTGAACAAAAACTGAGGACCCTGGCAGTCCATGGAGAAAACCTCAAAAGCTACTACTGCTTTAGTGTTAAACTTTTGTCTAGCCTCATCAATTCACTGGTAACTAGGGTCATCTAAATAAGCAGCAGCAGCATTGCGAAATGAAAACCTGGGACTCCTTATTCAAAAAGCAGGAAAAAAAAAGTGTCATTTAAAGTCCTAAAATATAATGCATTTTCCTTTGTCCCATAGTCTCTTTCCTGACTTAACCATTTTTTATTTGCTATTTAATATCATTCTAAGAAAAGTTCAAATAAAAATTCCAATTGTTAGTGTTTTACTGTTCATAATTGTATTGTGCAATGTCAGATTTAATGGCAAATACAAGAGCACCTGATTCTTGTGAGGATACACCAAAGTTATACCATTTATATTGCATAGTTTACACATGAATATGTATTTCACTCTTTCCAGTATACTGAAAGCTCTGCGCAAAACTTTGTTTTTTCATTTCACTTCTTAATGTGCACATGTTCTACTAACCCACTCGGCTTTCACATTGTTGATAAGTAAGGAGGAACTAAAAGGAAGAGAAAATGTGGGTCGCCCTGATTTTCCCCTTTTATGTCATTGTTTCCTTCATAAGTGTTTGGCTAATACAACAGAAGTATAGCTAATATAGTTGGAAAGTAACACAAGCTCAAGAGACAATATGATAGATTTCTTCATCACTTATGTATCCTAGAATGCCTTGCTTTATGTGTTCGAATAAAGTTCCAGTTTTGAATATAAACGATGGCCCTTAGGAGCCATCAGTACCCCTGCTCACAAAGTTGTAGATGTAATATGCTTATCTTGGGTTTGCTCTGAGCCTCACTGAACCATGCATTGTGGGTCCAAAAGAATTCTTTGCGCAGGCAGCATTACAAGTGCCACTGCGCCTAGCCTTTTTTATTCATATTTTTTTTTTTTGCTCTTGAGATTTATGCTTATACATATTTATGGTACAAGACCATTAATTTTGAGTGTTATCATTATGGAATTCTATTATATTAATATACTATATATATACACATGTATATATATATATATATATATATATATATATATACATTACTATATTGATATTCAGTTGGTTCCATTTCCTTACTGCTATAGTGCTTCAGTAAATGGCTATAAGCATGCTTCCTCTTGTACTTTTGTCCTAGTTTTCCCAGGTTAAATATGCCTAAAAATGGAATTGAAAGGTCAGAGTACAGGTATTCATTCAAGCTAATGTATACTGATAAACTGCTCCTCAAATTGTAGCAATTTATATTTGTGTAAGGGAGCATGAGAGTTTCCATTTCCACATTCTTAACAAAATGTTATATATCAGATTTTTAATTTTTTTGGCCAGTCTGATAATGATCAAGGGTAACATGGTTTAATATGCAATTATCTACATATTAGTGAGGATGGATATTTCATATATTTATTGGCTGTTTCTTTGAAGACCTTTCCTGTCTCTTCTCCAATTTACTTATAAGTTCTTTGCTTTTCATTGGTGATATAAGGATTCTATGTATGTTCCAGTCAGGATGGGCATTACACATAACTCATTCAAGCCTTTCACTTACCTTCCCTCTTTGTTTACACCATTACCCTACAAAGAGTTTGGTGATTGTTAATGTAGTCAAATTTTCACCCTTTTAAAAAATGTTTTATAAAATCGAGGCTTTAAAAATCTATCCCTACCCTGATGTCATCTTGATAGTCTCCTAGATTTCCTCCTAAATATTGAAAGTTAGGATCACCAAACCTCTTCAAAGGACCAGATAGTTATTATTTTTTGCTTTGCCTGTTATGTTTTAGATATGTCTGTTACATATTTGCATGTTTAATGTGTTGTGTCTTCATTATACCTACTAAGTTTCATTTATTTTCCTTCAATATAAAATATAATTAATTTATATTTGTTTCCTGGTATATTTAGACATTTCTACCATTTTAGTTTGCGTGCTCAATTTAAAATACTTTTATTAGCACCTTATTTTGCCTTTCCTGATTTTTCATAATTTCATCTAATTTGTTACTTCACTTTTCTGTTCTTCCTCCTTAGTCATCTTCTTATATTTTTGCACATATCCTTAATATTTTAACAGACATATCTGAATCAATCAGGAACTTTCTCTTGCTATGGAAGAGTACACGGGACTGAGAATTTATTTCAACATCAGCTCCCTTAGTATCTTCCACATTCCTGTTCTCTAGTAATTTTATTTATAATTTGAATCACCCCCAAATTAGTCACTAACATTTTTATAATTAATCGTTCCTAGATTCCCTGAAAATGTTAACACATTTCTTATTTCAGTGTTGCTTTCCTATGTCCCATTTTTTCTGCATTAGATAATCTCCCTACTGACATCCAGACACTAAAAGTTTTTTCGACCTGAAACTTGCATACTAGAATTCTTAATATTTATTTCTAATTAATTCCCAAGTTGAAGGTATTCCTTATTAGCATCTATTTTGTTGATAGTACAACTGCTAGCTGTAAAATCTTAAGCCTATCTAGATAATCTTTCTCTTCTTTGCTAATTAGATTTCCCTTTGTCTCTGATCCCACATAATTTTTCTATGATTTCCTTGAATAAGAAATTTATTTTTCTGATCTCACAGTGGAAACTTGTAGTTATCCAAGACAAAGGCACTTTATTTTTGTATTTCTGGTAATAACAATTTCATCGTTGAATGAAACTCTTCCTCCTTCTCCCTTTTATTTATCTTCTTCTTTTCAAGAATTCCTGTTAGATATGTTACTTCTCAATCTAAACTTCATATATTTTAACTTCTCTTTCATATTTTATGTCTTTGTACAGCTCTGATTTCTGGGTAAGTGCCTGAAATCCACCACCTCTCTTCAGTTATATTTATTCTGCTCTATCCTCCTACATTCAGTTATTAATGTTAATAACATTTTACTTCTCTTCATCGTACAAATTCAGTTTAGCTCTTTGGGTAATCTTCCAGTGTTTTTTTTCATAATTGCTTACAGTTAGAATTTCTTTTAAAAACCCTACAACAGTAACAGATTTTTTTTTATTTTGGTATCATTAATCTACAATTACAGAAAGAATATAATGTTTACTAGGTTCCCCCCTTCACCAAGTCCCCCCCACATAACCCTTCACAGTCACTGTCCATCTACGTAGTAAGATGCTATAAAATCACTACTTGTCTTCTCTGTGCTGTACAGCCCTCCCTGTGTCCCCCACGCACTATACATGCTAATCCTAATGCCCTCTTTCCTTTTCCCCACCCTTATCCCTCCCTTCCCACCAATCATCCCCAGTCCCTTTCCCATTGGTAACTATTAGTCCATTCTTGGGTTCTGTGATTCTGCTGCTGTTTTGTTCCTTCAGTTTTCCTTTGTTCTTATACTCCATAAATGAGTGAAATCATTTGGTACTTGTCCTTCTCCGCTTGGCTTATTTCACTGAGCATAATGCCCTCTAGCTCCATCCATGTTGTTGCGAATGGTAGGATCTGTTTTTTTATTTATGTCTGCGTAATATTCCATTGTGTATATGTACCACTTTTTCTTTATCCATTCATCTACTGATGGACATTTAGGTTGCTTCCATATCTTGGCTATTGTAAACAGTGCAGCAATAAACATAGGGGTACATCTGTCTTTTTCAAACTGGAGTGCTGCATTCTTAGGGTAAATTCATAGAAGTGGAATTCCTGGGTCAAATGATATTTCTATTTTGAGCATTTTGAGGAAGCTCCATACTCCTTTCCACAATAGTTGAACTAGCTTGCATTCCCACCAGCAGTGTAGGAGGGTTCCCCTTTCTCCACAACCTCGCCAACATTTGTTGTTGTTTGTCTTTTTGATGATGGCGATCCTTACTGGTATGAGGTGTTATCTCATTGTGGTTATAATTTGCATTTCTCTGATGACAAGCGATGTGGAGCATCTTTTCATGTGCCTGTTGGCCATCCGGATTTCTTCTTTAGAGAACTATCTATTCAGCTCCTCTGCCCATTTTTTAATTGGATTATTTGCTTTTTGTTTGTTGAGGCGTGAGAGCTCTTTATATATTTTGGATGTCAATCCTTTATCGGATCTTTCATTTATGAATATGTTCTCCCATACTGTAGGATACATTTTTGTTCTATTGATGGTGTCCTTTGCTGTACAGAAGCTTTTCAGCATGATATAGTCCCACTTGTTCATTTTTGCCTTTGTTTCCCTTGCCCAGGGAGATATGTTTATGAAGAAGTCACTCATGTTTATGTCCATGAGATTTTTGCCTATGATTTTTCTAAGAGTTTTATGGTTTCGGAGGGAGGGGCGTAAGATGGCGGCATGAGTAGAGGAGCGGAAATCTCCTCCCAAAACCACATATATCTATGAAAATATAACAAAGACAACCCTTCCTAGAATAAAGACCAGAGGACACAGGACAATATCCAGACCACATCCGCACCTGAGAGAACCCAGCGCCTCGTGAAGGGGGTAAGATACAAGCCCCGGCCCCGCGGGAGCCGAGCGCCCCTCCCCCCAGCTACCGGCGGGAGAAGAGCAGGCAGAGCAGGAGGGAGACGGAGCCCAGGGCTGCCGAACACCCAGCCCCAGCCATCCGGGCCAGAGTGCAGGGCCCTCGATACTGGGAAAACAGGGCAGCAAGAACAGTGAGCAGGCACCGGAGGCCGGAGGACATAAGAAAAGCGAGCGACCAATTTTTTTTTTTTTTGCTGTTTTGTTTTGGCGAGCGCTTTTTTGAAATCTTAAAGGGATAGGGACCCCAATACTAGGGAAACAGGGCAGCAAGACCGGTGAGCAGATGCCTGAGGCTGGCGCCGGAGAAAAAAGAAAAACGAGCGGCCACCTTTTTTTTTTTTTTTTAATTTAATTTTTTTTTTTTTTCTTTTTTGTGGTCTTTGTTTTGTTTTGGCGGATGCTTTTTGGAAGTCTTAAAGGGGCAGGGCGGGACACTTAATCCAGAGGTAGGGAATCCGGGGATCTCTGAGCACCCTAAACCTTGGGCTGCAGGGAGCAGGGAGGACACTTATGGAGATAAATAGCCTCCAGGTTGCTCCTCCTACAACGCCACTCCACCACTTTGGAGCAGAGGCCCGAGTCAGGCCACGCCCACAGCAACAGCGGAGATAAACTCCATAGCAGCCGGGCAGGAAGCAGAAACCCTGTCTGCGCGCAGCTGCCCAGAACAAGCCACTAGAGGCCGCTGTTCTCCCAGGAGAGGAGGGCCACAAACCAACAAGAAGGGAAGTTCTTCCAGCCGTCACTCGTCCCAGCTCTGCAAACTATTCCTATCACCATGAAAAGGCAAAGCTACAGGCAGACAAAGATCACAAAGACAACACCAGAGAAGGAGAGAGACCTAACCAGTCTTCCTGAAAAAGAATTCAAAATAAGAATCATAAACATGCTGACAGAGATGCAGAGAAATACGCAAGAGAAATGGGATGAAGTCCGGAGGGAGATCACAGATGCCAGAAAGGAGATCGCAGAAATGAAACAAGCTCTGGAAGGGTTTATCAGCAGAATGGATAGGATGCAAGCAGCCATTGATGGAATTGAAACCAGAGAACAGGAATGCATAGAAGCTGACATAGAGAGAGACAAAAGGATCTCCAGGAATGAAACAATGTTAAGAGAACTGTGTGACCAATCTAAAAGGAACAATATCCGTATTATAGGGGTTCCAGAAGAAGAAGAGAGAGGAAAAGAGATGGAAAGTATCTTAGAAGAAATAATCGCTGAAAAGTTCCCCAAACTGGGGGAGGAAATAATCGAACAGACCACGGAAATACACAGAACCCCCAACAGAAAGGATCCAAGGAGGACAACACCAAGACACATAATAATTAGAATGGCAAAGATCAAGGACAAGGAAAGAGTTTTAAAGGCAGCTAGAGAGAAAAAGGTCACCTATAAAGGAAAACCCATCAGGCTAACATCAGACTTCTCGACAGAAACCTACAGGCCAGAAGAGAATGGCATGATATATTTAATACAATGAAACAGAAGGGCCTTGAACCAAGGATACTGTATCCAGCACGACTATCATTCAAATATGACAGTGCGATTAAACAATTCCCACACAAACAAAAGCTGAGGGAATTTGCTTCCCACAAATCACCTCTACAGAACATCTTACAGGGACTGCGCTAGATGGGAGCACTCCTAGAAAGAGCACAGCACAAAACACCCAACATATGAAGAATTGAGGAGGAGGAATAAGAAGGGAGAGTAGAAAAGAATCTCCAGACAGTGTATATAACAGCTCAAATAAGCGAGCTAAGTGAGGCAGTGAGATACTAAAGAGGCTAACCTTGAAACTTTGGTAACCACGAATTTAAAGCCTGCAATGGCAATAAGTACATATCTTTCAATAGTCACCCTAAATGTTAATGGGCTGAATGCACCAATCAAAAGACATAGAGTAATAGAATGGATAAAAAAGCAAGACCTATTTATGCTGCTTATAAGAAACTCACCTCAAACCCAAAGACATGTACAGACTAAAAGTCAAGGGATGGAAAAACATATTTCAAGCAAAAAACAGCGAGAAGAAAGCAGGGGTTGCAGTACTAATATCAGACACAATAGATTTCAAAACAAAGAAAGTAACAAGAGATAAAGAAAGACACTAAATAATGATAAAGGGCTCAGTCCAACAAGAGGATATAACCATTCTAAATATATATGCATATGTGAAACAAAGACTAACAGAACTAAAGGGGGAAATAGACTGCAATGCATTCATTTTAGGAGACTTCAACACACCACTCACCGCAAAGGATAGATCCACTGGGCAGAAAATAAGTAAGAACACGGAAGCACTGAACAACATGCCAGAACAGATGGACCTAATAGACATCTATAGAACTCTACATCCAAAAGCAACAGGATATACATTCTTCTCAAGTGCACATGGAACATTCTCCAAAATAGACCACATACCAGGCCACAAAAAGAGCCTCAGAAAATTCCAAAAGATTTAAATCCTACCAACCAACTTTTCAGACCACAAAGGCATAAAACTAGAAATAAACTGTACAAAGAAAGCAAAGAGGCTCACAAACACATGGAGGCTTAACAACACGCTCCTAAATAATCAATTGATCAATGACCAAATCAAAATGGAGATCCAGCAATATATGGAAACAAATGACAACAACAACACTAAGCCCCAACTTCTGTGGGACACAGCAAAAGCAGTCTTAAGAGGAAAGTATATAGCAATCCAAGCATATTTAAGAAAGGAAGAGCAATCCCAAATGAATGGTCTAATGTCACAATTATCGAAATTGGAAAAAGAAGAACAGATGAGGCCTAAGGTCAGCAGAAGGAGGGACATAATAAAGATCAGAGAAGAAATAAAAAATATTGAGAAGAATAAAACAATAGCAAAAATCAATGAAACCAAGAGCTGGTTCTTCGAGAAAATAAACAAAATAGATAAGCCTCTAGCCATACTTATTAAAAAGAAAAGAGAGTCAACACAAATCAACAGTATCAGAAACGAGAAAGGAAAAATCATGACGGACCCCACGGAAATGCAAAGAATTATTGGAGAATACTATGAAAACCTATATGCTAAAAAGCTGGGAAACCTAAGAGAAATGGACAAATTCCTAGAAAAATACAACCTTCCAAGATTGACCCACGAAGAAACAGAAAATCTAAACAGACCAATTACCAGCAACGAAATTGAAGCGGTAATCAAAAAACTACCAAAGAACGAAACCCTCGGGCCAGATGGATTTACCTCGGAATTTTATCAGACATACAGGGAAGACATAATACCCATTCTCCTTAAACTTTTCCAAAAAATAGAGGAGGAGAGGATACTCCCAAATTCATTCTATGAAGCTAACATCACCTAATACCAAAACCAGGCAAAGACCCCACCAAAAAAGAAAACTACAGACCAATATCCCTGATGAATGTAGATGCAAAAATACTCAACAAAATATTAGCAAACCGAATTCAAAAATACATCAAAAGGATCATACACCATGACCAAGTGGGATTCATCCCAGGGATGCAAGGATGGTACAACATTCGAAAGTCCATCAACATCATCCACCACATCAACAAAAGAAAGACAAAAACCACATGATCATCTCCATGGATGCTGAAAAAGCATTTGACAAAGTTCAACATCCATTCATGATAAAAACTCTCAGCAAAATGGGAATAGAAGGCAAGTACCTCAACATAATAAAGGCCATATATGATAAACCCACAGCCAACATTATATTGAACAGCGAGAAGCTGAAAGCTTTTCCTCTGAGATCGGGAACTAGACAGGGATGCCCACTCTCTCCACTGTTATTTAACACAGTACTGGAGGTCCTAGCCATGGCAATCAGACAAAACAAAGAAATACAACGAATCCAGATTATTAAAGAAGAAGTTAAACTTTCACTATTTGCAGATGACATGATACTGTACATAAAAAACCCTAAAGACTCCACCCCAAAACTACTAGAACTGATATCAGAATACAGCAAAGTTGCAGGATACAAAATCAACACACAGAAATCTGTGGCTTTCCTATACACTAACAATGAGCCAACAGAAAGAGAAATCAGGAAAACAACTCCATTCACAATTGCATCAAAAAAAATAAAATACTTAGGAATAAACCTAACCAAGGAAGTGAAAGACTTATACTCTGAAAACCACAAGTCACTCTTAAGAGAAATTAAAGGGGACACTAACAGATGGAAACTCATCCCATGCTCGTGGCTAGGAAGAATTAATATCGTCAAAATGGCCATCCTGCTCAAAGCAATATACAGATTTGATGCAATCCCTATGAAACTACCAGCAACATTCTTCAATGAACTGGAACAAATAATTCAAAAATTCATATGGAAACACCACAGACCCCGAATAGCCAATGCAATCCTGAGAAAGAAGAATAAAGTAGGGGGGATCTAACTCCCCAACTTCAAGCTCTACTATAAAGCCATAGTAATCAAGACAATTTGGTACTGGCACAAGAGCAGAGCCACAGACCAATGGAACAGACTAGAGAATCCAGACATTAACCCAGACATATATGGTCAATTAATATTTGATAAAGGAGCCATGGACATACAATGGCGAAATGACAGTCTCTTCAACAGATGGTGGGGGCAAAACTGGACAGCAACATGTAGGAGAATGAAACCGGACCATTGTCTAACCCCATATACAAAAGTAAACTCAAAATGGATCAAAGACCTGAATGTAAGTAATGAAACCATTAAACTCTTGGAAGCAAACATAGGCAAAAACCTCTTAGACATAAACCTGAGTGACCTTTTCTTGAACATATCTCCCCGGGCAAGGAAAACAACAGCAAAAATGAATAAGTGGGACTATATTAAGCTGAAAAGCTTCTGTACAGCAAAAGACACCATCAATAGAACAAAAAGGAACCCTACAGTATGGGAGAATATATTTGGAAATGACACATCCGATAAAGGCTTGAAGTCCAGAATATATAAAGAGCTCACATGCCTCAAAAAACAAAAAAAAAATAACCCAATTAAAAAATGGGCAGAGGAACTGAACAGACAGTTCTCCAAAAAAGAAATACAGATGGCCAACAGACACATGAAAAGATGTTCCACATCGCTAATTATCAGAGAAATGCAAATTAAAACTACAATGAGATATCAACTCACACCAGTGAGGATGGCTGCCATCCAAAAGACAAATAACAACAAATGTTGGTGAGGCTGTGGAGAAAGGGGAACCCTCCTACACTGCTGGTGGGAATGTAAGTTAGTTCAACCATTGTGGAAAGCAGTATGGAGGTACATCAAAATGCTCAAAACAGACCTACCATTTGACACAGGAATTGCACTCCTAGGAATTTACCCTAAGAATGTAGCAATCAAGTATGAGAAAGATCAGTGCACCCCTATGTTTATCGCAGCACTATTTACAATAGCCAAGAATTGGAAGCAACCTAAATGTCCATCGATAGATGAATGGATAAAGAAGATGTGGTACATATACTCAATGGAATACCACTCAGCCATAAGAAAAGGGCAAATCCAACCATTTGCAGCAACATGGATGGAGCTGGCGGGTATTATGCTCAGTGAAACAAGCCAAGTGGAGAAAGAGAAATACCAAATGATTTCACTTATCTGTGGAATATAAGAACAAAGGAAAAACTGAAGGAACAAAACAGCAGCAGAATCACAGAACTCAAGAATGGACTAACAGGTACCAAAGGGAAAGGGACTGGGGAGGATGGGTGGGTAGGGAGGTATAAGGGTGGGGGAGAAGTAGGGGGGTATTAACATTAACATGCATGGGGGGTAGGAGAAAAGGGAGGGCTGTACAACACAGAGAAGGCAAGTAGTGATTCTACAACATTTTGCTATGCTGATGGACAGTGACTGTAAAGGGGTTTATAGGGGGGACCTGGTATAGGAGAGAGCCTAGTAAACGTAATATTCGTCATGTAAGTGTAGATTAGTGATACCAAAAAAAAAAAAGGCAGTTCCTGTGTGGTGACCTCCAGTGAGTTCTACACAGTGGTATAAAGGGCATATAAAAGTGTAGGCAAAGGGTCTGTTTGTGTTTATACAGAGGATCAAAGCCTAATTGGGCTACCCCGAAAATGAACTAAGATACAATATGAAAAAGAACTTCCAACATCAGCACTCTCTGGAAGACTCATACCAGATGACGATCATCAAAAATCTCCAACAGAGATCCACGCACTGCTACCGGTGTAGATGTACACATCCCACCAGTTCCTGGACTTGCCATGGAAATGAAGAAGGAGATATTTAAGCTGGCCTGTGCATACAGTAAAACAACAAATTTGACTGGATCTATACTGTTGGAATTCAATCAAGAATTAGGAGAAGTGCAAATTGTAGCGCTCCAAAATCTTACAACTACAGACTATTTACTGTTAAAAGAACATAAGGGATGTGAACATTCCAGAGGAATGGGTTGTTTTAATTTGTCTGATTTCTCTCAGACTGTTCAAGTTCATTTGGACAATATCCACCATATCATAGATATGTTTTCACAATTGCCTAAGTTACCTAACTGGTTTTCTTGGTTTCACTGGAGATGGATGGTAATTACAGGTATGCTTTGGTTATGTAACTATACTCCTATTATGTTAATGTGTGTGTGCAATTTAAGTAGTAGCTTAAAACCTATCCATGCTGAAGTTACTCTACAAGAAGATATGTCAAAGAAATAATCAATCTTCCCATGTTTTCTGCCGCCTGCTACTTCTATAGCTTTTCTTCTTCCTTCCTAATTACAACCCTTAAATAGAATTCGTGCCTCATATCAAATTTACCGAATATCATAATTCTTCCAAGTGATAAAGATACCTCAAGACAAATGCTGGCATAGAAGCTACAGGGCATAAATATGCAAAGAAATAAAAAGCTAACCATTTCAAACAATAAGGCTTCTCTCTCACTTACCAACTTTACATTTCCCTGTATGGCCCCGGAAGATGACTGGTTAGCCAGAGACGGGTAAGATTCCTCAAGGGAGGAACAACCTAAGACAGGCACAGTCGCAGGGGGGTCATCAGGTGAGAAATTGGGGATCAACAGAGGTGAGGTTTAGAACCTCACCCCCCCTGTTCTGAGAGAAATCTTCTGCATACATGGATGTTTTATTGCCCTTGTCTAGTTTGGATTAACTCATAGTCTACAGGCACATACCTGATCATCTACATTTGCTCTCTTACAACACTAAACTAGGTTTTCTACCTTTATCTTGTATCTACCTACCACTTCAGCATTTTATTAAAAATAATAATAATAAAGAGAGAAATGTGGTATCCACATATAAATCAAGTATAAAAATCAAATGAGTATTCATATTTGAACTGACTGTTTATAGTTCATAGTGCATGAGCAAAACCAAAGGTTTCTGTGATGGCTGCCCTTGTACTGTTCACCATGTAAGAACTTATTTACTATGTAAGAATTTGTTCTCCATGTAAGAGCTTGTTCATTATGCCTCAGAAGATTGGAGACTGATGAAAATTAGGCTTGGGGTGGATTCATGATTGTGCATTGAGCATTGACTCCCCTATACAGAATTTTATTGTTGTTAATCATTTGATCAATAAATATGAGAGATGCCCTCACACACACAAAAAAAAGTACACACTTCCAATGGTAAAACAATAAGTAACCGGGATGTAATGAATATAGTCAAGATATTCTAACAGCTTGGTATGGTGATAGCTGGTACCTAGAATTGTCATGTATATAAATATTGAATCACTATGCTTTACACCTGAAACTAATGTAATGTAATACTGTGTGTCAACTACCCTTCAATTAAAAAAAAACAAACGCATATCTTGTTAAAAAAAAAAAAAGAGTTTTATGGTTTCATGACTTACATTCAGGTCTTTGATCCATTTGGAGTTTACTTTTGTGTATGGGGTTAGACAGTGATCCAGTTTCATTCTCTTACATGTCGCTGTCCAGTTTCGCCAGCACCATCTGTTGAAGAGACTGTCATTTCCCCATTGTATGTCCATGGCTCCTTTATTGTATATTAATTGGCTGTATATGTTTGGATAAATGTTTGGAGTCTCTAGTCTGTTCCACTGGTCTGTGGCTCTGTTCTTGTGCCAGTACCAAATTGTCTTGATTACTGTGGCTTTGTAATAGAGCTTGAAGTTGGGGAGCAAGATCCCCCCCACTTTGTTCATCCTTCTGAGGATTGCGTTGGCTATTCTGGGTCTTTGACGGTTCCATATGAATTTTTGAACTATTTGTTCCAGTTTGTTGAAGAATGCTGTTGGTAATTTGATAGGGATTGCATCAAATCTGTATATTGCTTTGGGCAAGATGGCCATTTTGACGATATTAATTCTTCCTAGCCAGGAACATGGGATGAGTTTCTATTTGTTAGTGACCTCTTTAATTTTTCTTAAGAGTCTCTTGTAGTTTTCAGGGTATAGGTCTTTCACTTCCTTGGTTAGGTTTAGTCCTAGGTATTTTATTCTTTTTGATGCTATTGTGAATGGAATTGTTTTCCTGATTTCTCTTTCTATTAGTTCATTGTTAGTGTATAGGAAAGCTACAGATTTCTGTGTGTTAATTTTGTATCCTGCAACTTTGTTGAATTCCGATATTAGTTCTAATAGTTATGCAGTGGAGTCTTTAGGATTTTTTATGTACAGTATCATGTCATCTGCAAATAGTGACAGTTTGACTTCTTCTTTACCAATCTGGATTCCTTGTATTTCTTTGTTTTGTCTGATTGCCGTGGCTAGGACCTCCAGTACCACGTTGAATAACAGTGGGGGGAGTGGGCTTCCCTGTCTAGTTCCCGATCTCAGAGGAAAGGTTTTCAGCCTCTCGCTATTCAGTATGATGTTAGTTCTGGGTTTATCATATGTGGCCTTTATTATGTTGAGGTACTTGCCCTCTATTCCCATTTTGCTGAGAGTTTTTATCATGAATGGATGTTGAATTTTGTCAAATGCTTTTTCAGCATCTATGGAGATGATCATGTGGTTTTTGTCCTTCTTTTTGTTGATGTGGTGGATGATGCTGATGGATTTTCGAATGTTGTACCATCCTTGCATCCCTGGGATGAATCCCACTTGGTCATGGTGTATGATCCTTTTGATGTATTTTTGAATTCGGTTTGCTAATATTTTGTTGAGTATTTTTGCATCTACGTTCATCAGGGATATTGGTCTGTAGCTTTCTTTTTTGGTGGGGTCTTTGCCTGGTTTGGGTATTAGGGCGATGTTGGCTTCATAGAATGAGTTTGGGAGTATTCCCCCCTCTTCTATTTTTTGGAAAACTTTAAGGAGAATGGGCATTATGTCTTCTCTGTATGTTTGATAAAATTCCGAGGTAAATCCATCTGGCCCTTGGGTTTTGTTCTTGGGTAGCTTTTTGATTACCGATTCAATTTCATTGCTGGTAATTGGTCTGTTTAGATTTTCTGTTTCTTTCTGGGTCAGTCTTGGAAGGTTGTATTTTTCTAAGAAGTTGTCCATTTCTCCAAGTTTTTTCAGCTTGTTAGCATATAGGTTTTCATAGTATTCTCTAATAATTCTTTGTATTTCTGTGGGGTCTGTCATGATTTTTCCTTTCTCATTTCTAATTCTTTTGATGTGTGTTGACTCTCTTTTTCTCTTTATAATTCTGGCTAGAGGCTTATCTATTTTGTTTATTTTCTCAAGGAACCAGCTGTTGGTTTCATTGATTTTTTCTATTGTTTTATTCTTTTCAATTTTATTTATTTCTTCTCTGATCTTTATTATGTCCCTCCTTCTGCTGACCTTAGGCCTCATTTGTTCTTCTTTTTCCAATTTTGATAGTTATGACATTAGACTATTCATTTGGGATTGTTCTTCCTTCTTTTAATATGCCTGAATTGCTACATACTTTCCTCTTAAAACTGCTTTTGCTGCGTCCCACAGAAGTTGTGGCTTTGTATTATTGTTGTCATTTGTTTCCATATATTGCTGGATCTCCATTTTAATTTGGTCATTGATCCATTTATTATTTAGGAGCATGTTGTTAAGCCTCCATGTGTTTGTGAGCCTTTTTGCTTCCTTTGTACAATTTATTTCTAGTTTTATACCTTTGTGGTCTGAAAAGTTGGCTGGTAGGATTTCCATATTTTGGAATTTACTGAGGTTCTTTTTGTGGCTTAGTATGTGTTCTATTCTGGAGAATGTTCCATGTGCACTTGAGAAGAATGTGTATCCTGTTGCTTTTGGATGTAGAGTTCTATAGATGTCTATTAGGTCCATCTGTTCTGGCATGTTGTTCAGTGCCTCTGAGTCCTTACTTATTTTCTGTCTGGTGGATCTGTCCTTTGGGGTGAGTGGTATGTTAAAGTCTCCCAAAATGAATGCATTGCATTCTATTTCCTCCTTTAATTCTGTTAGTATTTGTTTCACATATATTGGTGCTCCTGTATTGGGTGCATATATGTTTATAATGGTTATATCCTCTTGTTGGACTGAGCCCTTTATCATTATGTAATGTCCTTCTTTATCTCTTGTTACTTTCTTTATTTTGAAGTCTATTTTGTCTGATACTAGTATTGCAACACCTGCTTTTTTCTCTCTGTTGTTTGCATGAAATATCTTTCTCCAACCCTTGACTTTTAATCCGTGCATGTCTTTGGGTTTGAGGTGAGTGTCTCATAAGCAGCATATAGATGGATCTTGCTTTTTTATCCATTCTATTCCTCTGTGTCTTTTGATTTGTGCATTCAGTCCATTTACATTTAGGGTGATTATTGAAAGATATGTACTTATTGCCATTGCAGGCTTTAGATTTGTGGTTACCAAAGGTTCAAAGTTAGCTTGTTTACTACCTTACTGTCTGACCTCACTCGCTTTTTGAGCTGTTATAAACACAGTCTGATGATTATTTCTTTCCCTTCTTTTTCCTCCTCATCCCTTCTTCATATTTTGGGTGTTTTGTTCTGTGCTCTTTTTAGGAGTGCTCCCATCTAGAGCGGTCCCTCTAAGATACCCTGTAGAGGTTTTTTGTGGGAGGCAAATTCCCTCAACTTTTGCTTGTCTGGGAATTGTTTAATCCCTCTTTCATATTTAAATGATAATCGTGCTGGATACAGTATCCTTGGTTCAAGGCCCTTCTGTTTCATTGCATTAAATATATCATGCCATTCTCTTCTGGCCTTTAAGGTTTCTGTTGAGAAGTCTGATGATAGCCTGATGGGTTTTCCTTTATAGGTGACCTTTTTCTCTCTAGCTGCCTTTAATACTCTGTCCCTGTCCTTGATCTTTGCCATTTTAATTATTATGTGTCTTGGTGTTGACCTCTTTGGATCCCATCTCTCAGGAGTTCTGTGTGCCTCCGTAGTCTGAGCAACTATTTCCTCCCCCAATTTGGGGAAGTTCTCAGCAATTATTTCTTCAAAGACACTTTCTATCCCTTTTTCTCTCTCTTCTTCCCCTTGTACCCCTATAATGCAGATATTGTTCCTTTTGGATTGGTCACACAGTTCTCTTAATATTGTTTCATTCTTGGAGATCCTTTTATCTCTCTCTGCATCAGCTTCTATGCATTCCTGTTCTCTGGTTTCTATTCCATCAATGGCCTCTTGTATCTTATCCATTCTGCTTATAAATCCTTCCAGAGTTTGTTTCCCTTGTGTAATCTCCCTCCAGACATCTGTGATCTCCCTCCACATATCTGTAATCTCCCTCCGGACTTCATCCCTTATCTCTCGCATATTTCTCTGCAGCTCTGTCAGCATGTTTATGATTTTTATTTTGAATTCTTATTCTGGGAGACTGGTTAGGTCTGCCTCTGCAGATCCTGTCTCAGGTGTAACTATCTTGGTCTGGACCAGATTTTTTTTGCCTTTTCATGGTGATTGCAGTGGCTGTAGGCATGTTGCAGGTGTGTCAGCTGGGAGAAGAAAGTCCTTTCCTGCTTGCTGAATGCCTTGCCCTTCTCCGCTGCCTGTGACGGCTACCTGCACTCCTGGAGCATCCACCGGGTCAATCTCCTAAGCTGCTGTGGATGGGGTGTCTGTCAGAGCAGCGCAGAGCCCTGCGGGTAGTGGCAGGCAGGCCAGATGCACTCCTCCATGCTAACAGCGACCCTTCCGGGGCAGCTGTGTGGCAGCAGCAGCCTTTGGGTCTGGCCCGTGCAGTTGTGCATTGGGCTGGGATTCCAGTTGGCTCCTGGGAGCGCGCCTGCTCCCTCTGGCTCCACTGCTGATGTGCGCGTCACTTTTCCGTGCAGGCTTCTACCAGGCTCTCACTTCACTGCCACCGGTGCACATGAGCTGTGCCTGGGCTGAAGGCTAGCCCTGTGGCGCACAGATCTGCTCTTGGTTCCTTCTAGCACTTCCGCCCCCTCCACTCTCCTGCTACTGGGCTTGTGTGTCGGGGTCTGCGCCAGGTGGAGGAACAACTGGCAAGCTACCTAGTCCTGTGAGGGGCTTCAGAGCTGCACTGCCTCCATTTAGGGCGCCTATGTTTCCCCGGTACTCCCAGCTACCAGGACAACTTCATCCAACTATGGGGTCCCTGTCTCTTTAAGACTTGCAGAAAGCACTCGCTTTTCTTTTGTCTCAGGGGTGCCGGTTGCGGGGACCTGCCCACCGGTTTTGCTTTACCATTTCTCTAATATCCAGCACCCCATGCACCATGTGTCTGTGCTCTGGGTGCGGATTTCTAGAGCTGGTTGTTTAGCAGTCCTGGGCTTTCACTCCCTCCCCATTCTGACTCCTTTCTTCCTGCCAGGTTTTGGGGTGGGGGAGCGCTCGGGTCCTGCCTGGCCGCGGCTTGTATCTTACCCCCTCTGTGTGATGCTGAGTTCTCGCAGATGTAGATGTATCCTGGCTGTTGTACTGCATCCACTGGTGTCTCTTTTAGGAATAGTTGTATTTATTGTATTTTCATAAATACATATGTTTTGGGGAGGAGATTTCCTGTGAACTACTCACACCACCATCTTCCCATGATCCCTCAGTAAAAGATTTTAAGTAATTAAATATATTGGGTTCCCTTCCCTTGCCCTACCATAACCACAATCCTTCAAAGTATCTCTCCTTAGGCTCTGTGGTCTCTCTTCACTTGTAGACCTACTATGGGCAACACATAGAACTCCACAAGACCGTCTTTTGCAAAAAGTGCCCCAACATTCTGAGAGAGCTAAAGGGGAGTGGGGAGCAGGAGATGGATAGGAATCACTATGGTAACAGGGTCTCTGGAATTTAGTACTTGTTTTGATGCTATGTTGATATCTGTGTTGGACTAGGTAATTTGGAAGGCCTCTTCTATTTTTATAATGCAGTAACTAAAAATTATTATTACATTGCTCAAAATTCACTGTTCAGATGTCCTTATTCTCTCAAGGAGATTAGCAGGTCCAGCTTCATGTGTGTGTGACAAGTACAGTTGCATGGGGCCCTCTGATCAGAAGTGCCCTATGGTATGTCACCGTCTTTAAATTGTCACTAATTTTATCCTAGAGCTTGTGGTTTTTCCAGTGAAGTCCAGTGGCACAGTGCAGGATGTGTGCAGAGCAGACACACATGCAGTATGCATGCCCGTCATCCTTTGCCATCCAGTTATATAGGAGGATAGTTTTGTTTGTTTAAAGTAAGTTTTAAAGATGACTGGGCAAAATAGCTTTAAAATCATCCAAAAATTCATGGGCAACAAACTGGTAATAGAAGAAGTCTTCTGCACTTCAAAAAGTGATAGCTAAAGAAAGAAAAGGAAAATTCTGGCGAGGTAAAGCATTGCCTGTGTTTATTCTCCTGCCCTGTGAGCAACATTCCCACATTAGCACCACCAGGTGCACTAAGGAAAGATGTTGAGTGACAAAAATGCTAATATTTTTCACATTAAAAAAATGTATATGTATTGAAGTAGACCCAATACCAATGGATACTTTATGAAATAAAGCCTCTCCGTGCTTAATGAAGTAGGGCTCTCTGGGCTTGTTATCTGCCCAGGCACACTGATGAGTGGGGGGACACGCCAAACGTCATGGAATGGGACATAGCCTGTTTCTGTGAAATGCTTGTATTTCCAGAAATTTGACTGAGTATCATAAAAAAGAGAATTGAAATTTTCCTTCAATTTAAATGCTCATATTTGATAGGAATTTTTAGTGTTAGAAGATAACAAATACATTGTCTGTGAAATTCCAGGGGAATGAAAGTATGAAGAAAAAAATACTAAATTCCCTTAAGGTCTCATTCAGGGATGAGTAACTTTGTTTACTTAAGAAAAGCCACCTATTCTATTTAATAAGTTTAGACAAAAAATTTTAAATGGTGACTTCAAAAACTTAATGATTTTCAGAATGTCTGAATTAATGTCTAAATAAGTTTAGACAAAAGAGCAACTATTATACATCATCCTTTCTTAAAAAACAAGTAAGTCTTAATGACAAAATCGGGGAAACCAATAGATTAATTCAAATAAATTTAAAAATAAAATGTCCAGGAAAAGAGAAATTATGATAAAATCATTGTTAATTTGTATAGAGGTCGTAATTATAGCAACAAGATTCAATCAATTGAAGGAATTATGGTTAGAGATTAAAATATAAATGTTCTAAACATTGACCCAGCAAAATCATAGCATAAACATTTGGAAGGAAGTATAAGAACTATAAAAACTTTGTTTACTTAAGAAAAGCCACCTATTCTATTTAATAAGTTTAGACAAAAAATTTTAAATGGCGACTTCAAAAACTTACTGATTTTCAGAATGTCTTTTCTTAACTTTTAAATGTTAATTTTAAGCAGCATTCCTCTTACGGTGAATAAATAGTAATCTGTTTTTACTAATTCTTCCATTTCTCTTTAAAATTTCAACCAATAATAAATTTAGTGCCCTTTCTTTTGGAATTATTTATTTTTAAAATTCTGTTTATTTATCGACATAGCCATTTTCCATCCTTTTCATTGTCATGAAAGCATTTGTGTGGTTTCAGAAAAGAAATTCGAATAAGTGTTTATACACACAGTCATGTGCTGGAACTGGATTATACTAGCTCATATGAACTAATTGCTAAATTTTCAGGAATTCTGTGAGTTGTTTGTTAAACTAGTGAGAATAGAATTTGTCTATGCTGGGAGTATTTCCACTACGAAAATTAGAAAACACTACAGAATAAGTCTTTTTTTTTTTTTCAGAGAGCCTGTTTGCTAAAACACCACTGAATAGGATAATAAGAAAAACAGTTATTTGTTGATTATTTCTCCGACTTTTTTTCTTCTGATTGCCTATTAATGAGAATGTATCACATTGATAAAAGCAGGAAATGTATTATTTGTTAAAAATAAACAAAAACTATATTTCTAATATTCTGTGAAATCCTTTTCCTTGCAAGTCCCAACTATTGCAGTTGACTTTCTTTAGGATCATAGAACAATGTTCTTCTCAAACTGACATGATAGAATTTTCAGTTTCAAGGGAGAATTTTATCTGCTTACTTAAGCCATTTTATACACTATAATTCCCAGATTTTATTTTTAAAACGGCAATTCTAGTATTCAGAAATCCAAGTAAAAGAAAACTTTCAATAAATTCCTCATTTCTCAGCTGTACTTGAAATAAAGAAAAAACAAGACTTTTAAACTACTAGAGAAAATTTGTTTGTTGGTAGTGGGGACAAGTTAGCTGTAGGAATGTCTAATTTTATCTAACGAAGCAATAATACTGATGCATGTTATACATCTTCTGTCTCATCTAAACCAGTCTTCATGGTTTAACTTGTCTTCATTAACTACAGCAAAAGTCTCTAGCATTGTTTGTTCTTTACCGTTTTTTCTTCTTTTTCAGTTCTCATCCTCCCTAACATTCTTAAATAGATCTGTTGGTTTCTAATATTCATGAAATGTGAATTTAGAAGTCCTGTGTACTGAGCTGTCTAAAACCATTTGTTCTTCTTTGGTGATCAGTTCTTTATAAATTGTTTTATTCACCAAATAGAACTACTGGTTTTGTTCTAATCAATACATATTTTCACTAAATGTCTTTGAAGTCATTGAATGCAGTATTCTTAAATTTAATACAACAGTAATTTAATAATGTATTTGATATTTATGACAAAAGGAACAAAATTTAAGAATGATTGATTGATACCCTAATTAAATTCACTAAGTACCTTGGATAGCTTACGAGAGGAATTTCACATTGCTATCTTCTGGATTTTATCCGATGAATTTAAAATTGCAAGTAGCATTAGTAAGAGTTTGCAGGGAAAATGTTATGTAGATAACACACTGATCCTGCACAAAGAACACGTCTAAGCATCACACCAAATTCAATCCGTGATCACAGCCCGTGAACTGTCCCAGCCCCTCCCATGAACAACCAATCTCTTTACTAAAGAAAATGTCACTCAGCTAGGACTGAGCTATTGTTCTCTCTAGTGCACAGGAAGCTATTCTGGGAAGTACAGAGTCTCTTCTGGCTGATAATTTTTTTAAACTAGAGGTGTTGTTTACCTTGAAGTTTGTAGATTTCACCTTACAGCTTTGTACTGAGAAGGCATTCTCTTCCCTTGTGTCAACTTGCTATATGGTTTAATACTTGTCCTAACTGTGACTTTCTTCATTGACAGAATTGAAGCACCATGCTTCAGTCTACCACGTCCCACCTCTGTGTATTCTCTCATCTGCCCTGATATCCCAAACCCCACCCCCAGCTGATCATGTTTGAAATCCTGTTTTTATTTTCCTTTTCTGCCTGTAAGACCATTTTTCTGTAAGATTGACTTGATTGATTCTGAAAGCATGAAGATATTTTACACACTTAGCCAAACAAAGACAACAAAATGAGAAAAAAGAAAGTGAAAGCTGGGCATGAATCTTATTAATAAATATCACACAATTCCTTTTCTCAAAAAGGTTTCGTGCTCCCCCTATTTACATGTGAGTTACGTCACTACAGGTCTTCATCAGATCTTGTCAGAGCTATTAATGCTGCCATTCCATGAGAAAACAGTGTTGAGGTTCAAACCAGTTGTTAGACATAGAAAATGTGTAAGATAAACAGATGGGCACCTATCAGTATGTAACCAATATTTCATGTCCAGGGAGAATTCAATTGATATTATTTATCCTAATAGCCACTTTTATTGACCTGCTGTTTGTCTTAGATTGCTACAAAATAGTCCAAAATGGAAAGAGATTGTAATAGTGGATATTACCCTAACAAAAATTACCTCATGTTGTTCACTTTGCAGCAAGACCAATTTAATTTCACAAGCTCTTTCCTATCACAGCCTGATACAGAATCTCCATCCTGACTGCAGAGTGTTTCCAGGAATCTGCAGAGGGCATCATGTAAGTAGCTTTGAATTGGTCCAACCAAGGTAGCCATCATGCAGTAAACACTGTAACCCCCTTGACTCTGGCTTTCCTGTTCTTGGCCTGTGGAATTTCTTAGATATGCTTCGCTATTACCATTGCTGTGAAGACCCATGTAAAATGCCAGGACTCCTCTCTCAAAGGTTTGAGCACTTGAGTGTTCAGAGACATCCTTGAAAATCTGGACAGCTTACTTGTCTGTATCCCACATGTCACAGTTTGTTACTTGGGTGCTGAGCAGCGCCACTTGTATACATGGCTCTCATGGAGTAACTCGCAAATAGAGACCCTTCAGAATCTGCCTGTGGTTCCAGAGCTCAGTAGGACTCAAACACCACTGGTAATGGCAGGTGAGGCAGAGAATATCGTGCAGGTCCTGTTTTCCTCTTCCTGAATGTTCTTCTCTCTCTCCAATCATCTTCTGGAATCTCCTGTTCTCCAAGCACAGACACCTACAGGATATGGGTGCCTGATGTTGCCTGCATGGCCACTCAGTATAAGCCCCCCAGACAGACATACATGTGTTAACTTCAGTCTCAGTTAAGACCACTTCCTACATCTATATGTCACCTCAATAGGTTGGAACCACTAAAGTATTTGTTCATCATTCTATCGTAGTTCTTCTTTTTCTTTGCTCTGGATTTGCATCAGATTTGCCACCCCTCTTATTATCACCTTCTTTCTGAAGGAAGGTCCACTGTACATTCTCTTAACTATCACTTTCTGCTACACTTCACCAGCCACCCATGTCCTCCTACCAAAGCCTGCAGCTCTACTTACCATCCAACCCCCAACCCCCACTTCCCTTAATTGACATCAAGCCAAATTCATTGCCAGACACTTCCTGTGACTTTCTTCTCTTCCTCTCTGGAAGCATTTGGAGCCACAGAATTCTCAGAGCACAGCGTAAGATCACAGGCAAAACTGCTGAGCAAACAAGATGCAAATCTTACAAAGGAACAAGGCCACTGTATTTGGATTTATTCTCAGGGGGGGTTTTCAAGTGCTTGGAGGCTAGTCATAAGAACAGGAACAACTTGAGATCGTGTTCCAGTCCGGCAGATTGCTCTCTTAGTCTCAGCAGGAAACAATTGTAGTATGTTCCAGCAGCCTCTGGAAAATAAACATTTTAACAACATGGAAACACTCGATCCAGTGCTATTACTGAAAGAAAACAAGAATGCAAATCAAAGATATGGTGAGGACTGTTTTTCTGCACTCACAGGAAAAACAACTATGAATGGGAAATACTTTCTGTCTACGATTTTCTGTTTATTTGGAGTAAAATACAAATCTCTGGCAAGGAATATTCTACATTTGGCTTCAAAAGTTTATAACTGGGAATCAATCATACGTGAGAAATTGATTTTTTTCATGCAGTTGCTAGGTGAGAGGCACACTTCACAAAAGTAAATGAAGTTCTGTCTTGAGATAATGACAATACAGTTGCCAAGAGAAGCTCTGACATATTCCCGATACATCAATTTTCCCACTTGATCCTATGCTATGTAATTATTTTTGGAAAACTTTCAAAGGAGTGATGATTTCAATGCCACAAAATGTATAAAAAGAAAGGGTACCAAGTCCTGATTAAGACTGGAAGAGAAGGAAGAATATAAGGAGTGAAGGCCCTGCCAGCTCAGTAGTATAGTTTGGGAAGCAAATTCTGAAACTGTTTCTTTCACATGCCAGCAATTATCTGCAGCTCCTCTATGTAGCTGCCTGTTTACAATCAAAATAGAAATGTATTTAACACATGTATAATGGACAAAGACAAAAATAGCCTACCCTGCACATCGTTGCCCACATCACTTCTCCCAGAAGTATCGCCCAGGACAGTTGCACGGTCTATCATCCCTCTGGATGCATGTGTCTAGTCATGGATGTCATGAGAGTGATTGCTTTTGAAGACTGAAGAAGAGATATTTGTGGTCCCACACCTTTTGGTTCTGAGTTGCTCATTTTTTTAAAGACGTTTTTAGGAGAAGTTTAAGGTTCACAGCAAAATTGAGGGGAAGGTACAGAGATTTCCCATATACTTCTAGCCCCTATTATAGTTGCTTTTTAGTTTTTGGAATTTTTTTTTTCAATTTTTGATTTACTTGGTCTAGAACTTTCTGTACTCTTAATATAAGGTAGTCCCTACTTGAACTTTTTTCTCTTCCTTTATTCCTTAATACTATAATATAAGCTTCCCCGTTTACCTTTCTGATCACATCGGTGTATCTTTTACAACTTCTAATCTTTCCCTACCTTTTTAGGTATGGAGATATCCAAAGGTTCAGTCCTCAGTCCTCTGCTGTCTTTTATTCATGGTAATTATCCACCCTCAAAACATCATAAATTCTCTGTGTTCAAGTCCCCAAACTGCATTTTAATCACTCAAATTTTATTTTCTCTTGGATGTCATTACTTCTTTAGAGTTTATTACTAGTTGAAATGTTTTTTTTTTTCCTAAAGAAGCTTTCCCAACTGTTCATGTTACAAAAACAGTTTGTATGCAACATTTTATTGTACATTCACAATACATTGTAATGCTTTGAATGTGAAGAAGGTGAATAGATGGGCAGTGGGTGTCATCTCAGACCTACTAACTGGCCACTCGTTCATGTACACAAAAGGGAAAACACACCATAGTTGATCATATTCTAAGGTCAAACACCTAGTATGTGCTTAGACAGTCTGATTTGGGTACAGTGTGCACTGGTTGTCCCCCACCCCCAATGGTGTGATTCAGACTTACAAAACTGATAAAAGATAGAAATGTGAAGACTAAAAATTAGTTTATAATAGCTAAATATAACCTTTAAGAGATAAAATATTTATCTTCACTGACCAGGGCATTCTTTTTGATGCAGATAAATGCAGTTGGGAGGTCAAATTATAATCAGAAATCTCATCAAGTGGTATAGACTGTCCACATTAAAACACATATAAGCACCCCTAAGGTTTTAAGATCTCTCTGGCAATGTTTGGGTCTTGATTTAATCTCTTTTAATGTTCATACCCGAACAGCACATTTTCACTCTATTTATTGATGTCTTAAATAAGATTAATGTCAAATATTATCCTGGGATGTATCCTGCCTTTAAAAAGAGCTTTGAATATGAATGATCTGCTCTTTCTAGTGGTTATTTTATAGGTTAAAACTTGGAGGCCTATCTTATTGTCTTATTTTGAAATGCAGCCGGAAGAGGTAGTGGGAAGGGTTGGGGGGGAATTAAAGATTCCATGTACTATTGGCTATTAGTCCATGGCTATTTTCTCTTATATACCAGGTAGTTCTTGATCATTTGGCACAATACTTTGGTAAAAACATACTAGAAAAATAGTCAAGTAAAGGTAAAAAATATAAAGAAAATGAAGAATTGATTGCTATTTTTTTTTCTGTTAATTGGGGAATTGCAGTTATGAAAATTACTGGAAAATACTCTAATGGCATAGATTATGGTTCTGTTTCTGGTTCCATCTATGGTTCTATGATGGCCATTTTATGGAAATAATCAATTTCACATTATGTATCTGAAAACTAGGTATTGTTTTCTTATTATTTTTATGCTCACTTGGGGAGAATGAAACCTGGAGATAAATTTTCTTGGATAGGTGTTTTTCTTAGGTGGGGGTGGGGAGGAGAATTGAGTGATAAAGTATAGGGGAAATATTTCAAATGTTCTATTTTGAATCCAGAATTTAAATAAATAGAACTTACTTAAGCAGTTGGAAGTCCTATAATTTTGTTCACTTTTTCTATTCTATTCTAAAGCTTAATCTAAGACTAAGCAATAAGGAAACTGTGGACATGATCTTACCTTGTACTATCCTGATCCCTTCATATTGCTCTGTGCTGACCCATAAGTGCTGATAGGATTTTAGAAAGAATCCGAATGGAGCTCAGATACCCTGACAAGATCTTACCAGCTTGTTACCTGTGAGGCTAGTTTGCTTAGTTCTTGTTTCAACAGCACAGATCTTTCAGACATTAGCACAACTGAGTGTCTTATTCTGAGCATCTCCTTGGCCTAGCAGCTATTTAGCACTATTCCCTAAATTCAAGCATCTCAGAGATATCATTAAAACTACGCTCAAGTCACCAAGCCACATACATTGCCAGAACTGACACTCATTCAGAGGTCCATTGTAGAAGGTAAATTCACATAATTTTAGTCAGTCATACTCTAATTCCTTTTCATTGGCTTTAGCAATGTCTCAGTATACAGTACAACTTCTACATGACTGCAAGAGGTTTGATATTCTTGGTTATTTTGTGCAATCTGTTCGACATCCCACTGCCATTAAAAAAAAAACAGAAATAAAAAACATTCTCTTGAGGCAAGTCTTCTAATGTTCTCTATCAGTTGTTATCAATATCTGGTCCTTGGATCAGCATCATCGCTATTACCTACTAATTCATTAAAATGCAAAGGCTCAGGTCCCAACCAAGACCTAATGAGCAGAAATGAGGTAGGGCCCACTTATCTCTGTTTAAACGGAAGTCTCAAGCAAAATTTTGAGACTAACTGCTTTATACTGCATTACAAGAGGTTGGACAACCTGTTAGTAGTGCATAAGAGGCAAGAGATGATAACTATTGTCTACATATATTATCATATATTGGTAACTTCCAAATATTAGTAAATCCAAAGACTTAGAAAATTAATTCGAATAATTGCCAAACAACAAAAGCTAAAATAAGTTCACACTTCACACATTTCATATTCTGACCATGATCGCATGTGATATTATAAAACAAATTCAGTAGAAACTGGATCCCTTTTTATGTGGAATGTTGGGAAATCTACTTAAAATAAGCTTAAAAGAAATATAACCTGACATAGCATATATCTAAGAGGCAGTCCTTTGGGACTTCAAATTTAAAATTCCTACATTCAAAACCTGCTTCAGCTACTTAAGTTATGGGAGCCTTTGGACAACTTGAAGGATTTCTAAGATTGTTTTAGGAGTGTCATGTGATAGATAGCCTGTGGAAGTTCCCAACAAGGATCTTGGAACAGAGTAAATACTCATTATATACTGCCAGAACCTAAATTTTCTGTATTTACTTTGCTGGCTTGAACATTAATTTTCAAGACCTCATTACCCCAGATTGCTACTCCAATCCATGTGGAATCCACAGCCATTCTACTGAAGCAGTAAACCAGCCCTCTCTTGAGTGTTTACACTTATATTCTCAAGGGATATATGCAAATGATCAGAGTGTCCTTGAGGATTTATTAAGATAAATTTTTGCTTGTCAGTACCGTTGTGGTCAGTACACATCTGAAGAAACTCCAGAGTTGTCATTGTTAATTTTCTGGATGCTGCCATTGTATTTCTTTTACTAAAGAGTCTTAAAAACTGTCTGCTGTAGATAAAAGTATGTAAATACATTTTTATTAACTTAAGCAACAGTATTATTGAGCTTTCCAGAAGTAGGAGGTAATGGAAGGTCTGAAGCTCAGAAAGGATTTTATCTTTGCTTTCCATTATGTGTGTTTTATAAATATTATAATGAGAGGGGGTATTGAAATATACTCAATTATTTTGAGATTGACTGGGTGAATGGACATTATTATTATCTCTTCATAAAGACCAATGTGATTTTAACCAATGATTTTTCTGCTTACTTCATGAGTAATATTTTGAGTAATAATTTTTCTTCATTGTGTGTGTGTGTATGTGTGATGTTGAGACCTTGTCACAGGACATCCAACTAGGTGAAAAAAAGAGAAAAAGGTATCCTCTCAAATGTACAAAACACTGTCAAAAGGGTCTAATACTCTTGTTTGATCTTACGGTGGTAGAAGGGTAGAGAACAAACCTAAAATAATACAATTACACTTGGACAGGACATGAACAGCTACAAAGAATTCAATGGTCTCAATCAGAAATCTTGAGGAAGTCAGAATTAAAGTATACAAATAGGTTGAATAGAGGTCAGGTATTAAAAAGAAGGTAGATAGACAGATGGGGTACCTAAAAATAAGAGCTACAATTTGAAGATCGCTGGCCTGAGCATAGTTTAAGGCTTCAGTGCAGACGTCAATCATGCATGTACATGGGAGCCCCCAGTGATGAATAAAGTTAACAGTGGTTAGAATGTGGGCTTACATACCATCTTAACAAAAGAACAGTACATTTTTAGAGAAGTGAAAAAACAAAGGAAAAAGACTTTGAGCTTCTAGGTGGGCAAATTCTGGGAAGGCAAATAAAAGGGAAAATTGTGCATAAGGGCTGGTTTTAGCAAGGTTTATAATGCAGATTCATCTGGTGCTGTCTCTGGGTTGATAAGGGTTTAGAATTGTCTTTGGTGATTAGCTTCTGTTATTCCTGGTAGAGAGGGAAGGGGGCTCACTTTACAAATTTATGTCCTGCTGTTATGCAAGTAGGGGAAGAGAGAAGAGCTTTATTTTTATTTGCTTCTCAGATGCCTTCAGCTCAGAATAATCCTTATGACAAAGTAGTGTGTTTTGGGGTGGTATTTTATGCTACTCTTCACTATCCTCATCTTTGCCTCCCCAGATCAACATTATTTTATGTTATTATTTTAGAAATATTGAAGCAATCTCTATAAAACTTTTACTGAAATATATCTCTTGAATCTATTATATGCTATCAAGAGAATTCAAGAACAAATTCCTTGAAGTATGCTACTTCAGTATAATCGTGCTCTTAATAGGATTAATTTTATTCATTACTTCCAACACTTCTTCATTATTTCTTTTTCCCTGAATGTGTCACAAAAGCAGTAATATTAGGGTTAAAATTAAAAGATGAAGGTATCACTGTTATGGAAGAAATTCCAAAAGCAAGGGAAAGAGGATTGACAATCATTGGACAATAAAAGAAAACAAAGGACACTTGAGCAGAGTAATATGGATTCACATGGTCTGTGAAAACACAGAAGCCAGTTTCATTCACATATTTTACCCATGGTTTAGATGACTATGCATATTATCTATTCTTCCCCTTAAAAAAATTACACTCTAATAGTGAAAACAAGAGTAACAAACATGAAAAGTTAAGGACTGTGTAATTACAGGAAGATCCCCAAAATAGCATCTATAGAGAATGGCACAAAATGAAAACAATTAGGAAGAAGCAGTATTCTAATCAACCAATATGAAAAATCTGATGGGCATTAGAATGTCCATTAGAATATTTGAAACATGCAAACAATTATAAAGAATAATATAACAAACATCCATGTATATATATACAGAAAAATTAGAAAACAAAAAATTGCCAGTATGTTTGGAAGCCTCTCAGGCCCACTCCCCACTGGTATTCTCTTCCTTCTGTCTCAGAGGTAATTACTGTTCTTGTATTAGTGATTTTTATCCCCAGGTGCCACTTTATACTTTGTTTTAACTTTTCTGAAATACCATTCACATGCTATACATGTCACAAATTCAAAATATTCAATTCAGTGGCCTTTAGTATATTAATGGAGTTGTGCGTCCATCACCAGGTTTTGCATTTTTCTTACCTCAACAAAAAATTCCCACTCTAGCCATAAACTCTGAACTGTCCATCATCCCTTAGCTCCTGGCAACCACTAATATACTTGTGATCTCTATAGATTTCCCTATTTGGATGTTTCTTATAAGTGTAATCACACAATATACTGAGACAAACTTGTTTCATTTAGTATGATGTTTTCAGTTTCACTCTGGTTACAGCATTTATCAGTACTTCATTTCTTCTTACAGAAATATTTTTTCAGTGTATGGATATATTACACTTTATTCATTCATCAGTTCATGGACATGCTGGGTTAATTCCACTTTTTAGCTGTTATGAATTTTCATGAATAAGAATGTACAGGGACATGTCTTCATTTCTCTTGAGTGTATAACTGGGAATGGAGCTGTTGGAACATAAAATTCTATTTAGCCATTTGAGAAATTGCTAGACTATTTTCTAATGCAGCTTCGCTGTTTTGACATTTCCACCATTAGTGCATGAGGATTCCATATCTTCCACATCTCTGATGACGCTTGTTATCTTTTTGAGAATTTCCATCATGGTTTGTGTGAAGTGGTATCTCGTTGTGGTCTTTTATTTCACTTTCCTCATGACTAATTATTTATACTTTCATTCCATATTTTAGTGTCCTTAAACAACATAGTAATCTTTTATAATTCTTAAAATGTTATATTGACTTTATGCAATTGTAACATTGTTTCTCAGATCACTTTTTCACTCAATATTTTATTTTTTCAAATTCACCATATTTTTTTATTTGGCTTTCATTTATATTTTCACTGCTCTAATTATTTCATTTTATGAACATTACAAATTTTTTATCCATTTTTCTTTTTATTAATGAATGTGAAAGTTGTCAACTATATTGGTTATTATCTACAGTGCCACAGAGGCACATATATTCACTTGTCCTTGCACTCACATGCCAGAATTCCAAGGAGTCAGCTTGTCCCAGTTTTCCTTCTGGTTTTAGCACTGAAAGTCTCCTATTTGGGAAAACCCTTAGTTCTAAGTAAACCTGGACAGTTTGTCACTCTGTATCTGCTATATAATTAGATAGAGAATTGTGAGAACCTGAGCTTTATGAGATACATTCCTCCTCCACTACAGTTTCACCAATTCCTATCCCTTCTGATGGACTATAATCGTTATGGTTTCTTCACATCCTCATTGATTTTAATGTCATCCATTTGGTTTTTTTTAGCAATATGGTGAGAGCCCTGCATATCACATTCCTTGATAACTTCAGGACAGATAGAACTGAATTGGTGATTAACTCCTCTTCTCTGCCTTGCTCTGGTTCTCAGTGACTTGGAGTCTTATTCTGGTCGGAGTGGGGGGCGTAGTTAACAGACCACCCCACATCCAAAGATGAATTATTATACAAAATATATTTCTTTACATTTATTTGCTGACTCCACACCATCCTTTACATTCCCTTCTCTTCATTCTTGCTTTTATCATCATGCTTTCTTACTGGCACTAATGTACTAAACTCAACTATGTTACAAGTTTTGATAACCACCGCATTTTCTTTTATGCACACATGTATACACATACACACACACACACACACACATACACACACATGCAAGCATCTATTCCAAACTACCCTAAACTTTGCTGCCAAGGTAACTTGGCGAAATGTCAATCAACATGTAAAATTACCACATATTTGCAATTGCTAACGAGGCTAAATACTGTATAATTTTGAAATAGAATTACATCAGGGATGTTCCCAGAAGTATGACTTTATTATAGGTCTCAGGTTCCCAAACTAGATCATTATTATGGAAAGATATGGGCGATGCCATTCAGTGAGTCATCTTAAAAGACCTGTTCGTAGTGACAGAACCATTTGGTGGAGTGGGGGAGGGTCACTCGCATATGACTTTAACTCTGAGCTGTTTTAAAAAATTATTCAGTATTCAGATTTGCAAATTCTTGTATTTCAAGCCTAAATATCTTCTAGCTACATTGTACAGAAAAGGTAGAAGAATCTCATTCCAACTATTACTGTGAGAGAGTAAGCATCCAGCTAACAGATTTAATAGCCCTACCTGGAGGAAAGAGCCCCAGCTTCTGGGATTCACCCCCCCCACTCCCATGCCACCCCCTCTCAGTGACTAAAATCTTGCTCAGCATTTGAAATGTGTAGAATCTCATTGATTCTTCCATAAAAATAATGTCATACTGTGAATGAAAATTAATGGTAGTGTTGGGGGCAGGGAGGCATTGAGTTTATTTTCCTCGGTTCTTGTCCCCGCTGCAACAAAGAATTGAAGGGCAGAGACACAGTAGTGAAGGAGAGTGAAAGTTTTATTTGAATGCACTCCAAGAGGGAGCTGGCCAGAGTCAAGGTGGATAAAGGCAGGTTTATGTGATTGTACCCCAAGGGAGGAGTGAACTATAGTCAAGATAGATAAAGGCAGGTTTACCTGAATAAAGCAGAGAGGAAGGAAATACAGATGGGGGAAAGGGAAGCTCATAGAACTGATACTCAGCATAAGGGCATAATCCCTTGCCAACTCCTAACGCCAGTGTCACCTGGCACCCAGTGTCCACGAATCTGCACTGCATGGGAACTAAGTCCGTACCACCCCGTTTGGGGTAACCACAGAGCACTGAATGGAGGAGATTATGTTCTGAGAACTTCACAGAAGCAAAGAAAGGAGACTTTGAGACAGGCTACTAAACAGCATGATCGTATAGCTGCAGTCCCATCCAGATCACCCCAGGTAACAGGAACTGACAAGCCCAAATCAGAGCTCTCAGTAGCCCTTCCCTACTTACCTGAAGGAGGACAGAGAGGCAACCTCAGCGAGGAGGCGCGGTTAAGGGTTTGGGGTCTGAGATCTTATAGGGCTTTTTTTGGTAAAGGCCAGCATAAGGCATGATGTATACAGGTGATTCATAATTCCTTTGAAGTTTTGTCTCTTAAGAATAGTATTATTTAGGTCACTATGTTGGTTTGGAACTTCAGCATTCTTTGTCCACATAGGTTTATTTACACCTCTGAGGTCTGTCTCCTGCCCTGGTTACAAAGTTACTTGATTAGGGGGTGGAGGAAGAGGAAAAAACAACATATAGGTTAAATTAAAGAATAAGCTGGGCCTTTCAGCAGGCTAAGGAGATTTTACAATGCAATAATCTAATTGATACCATGAAGACACAGGCTGTGCTGGGGTACTTTTCTTTATCTGGCAATATCTGCACATTCTAAGTTACTCTCCGGGCTTGTGCAATTTCAATTCATTAATTCATTAACTCTGAGAGTCCTTTCTGGCTCTCTAGTTTTATCTGGTTAGCTCTTTGAATCCCTTCTAGTGGACTTTACTGGCCTATTCTGCCTCCACCTGCTTATACCTATTTTTCTGCCTAACAGTAGTAACAATTTATTGTCAAACACCTCCAATTCGAATGGCAAATGTACAAGCCTTTCTTACCCTCTGAGTTGCCAAGTAAGTGAACATTTAGAAAAATTAGCTTTTGATCATTGCTTCCAGTCCAATTCAAATAACTGATGAGAAATCAAGTTTAGTCAGACTAATTATTAGTTCTAGTGGGATTCAAACTGGAAATACTATGATAGATGAAAACTAAGGAGAATGTATATATATATATATATATATATATATATATATATGTGTGTGTGTGTGTGTGTGTGTGTGTGTGCATGTATAGATATTCATGTGTTTCTGATGTATGTGTATATATGTGTGTTTGTATTTGTGTGATTAATACACAACAATACAGAATGTCATTATACTTAAGTATCAAATGGTGTCAAATGAGAGATGGATATATGGTAAAACTGTAGTGTACTTCAAAATATAATCTTAGCTCTCATTTTCTGAAGTTAAGAATTCACTTTGGATCCACTGGTTGACATTTTTCAAAAAGGGTTGGCTATTGTTACTTTCACAGTGAGCCAGAGTAGCAGGTTGAGTTCTGAAATCACTCATTAAAGATATCATTTGCAAAATTTGTGAGACAATTTATAATTACAATGACAAAATATAATTACATCTTCTCATTGGTTCAGCTCTGCAAAGGAATGTCTGAGTGGAAACCAAAAGGGTAATAAATTTTTTAATTGTTGTGATTTGAAAATATGAGATTGATTTATTTAAATATTCACTGCCTAACAATTTACAATTATAATATCCTTCCTCCAATTGTATCTTCTGGTGATTATACTGTATCTTATATTTTATTAATTATAACCTTCCCTCAAAAGCACAAAAAACTTATATACATTATCTTATCTGATGAGTTTCCCAACAAACAAGTGAAGTAGTTACAGCAGAAATCAATATTCCTATTTCCTATTACAAATACAGGGTTTGTTTTTTCTCATAATTAGGTTAGCCATTGCTATGAAGTATATTCAGATTAAAACATCAATGCAGGAACATTTCTGCTGAATAATAACAGGGCACTGTGTTGTATTTCCTGTAGACTGCAAGGTTTAGTTTTGAAGTAGCCTTTGAAAATAACTGATACCCTTTCCAATCAGTATTAGTGACATTAAACTCTTCAGTTGTCATCTGAGGTATGACAAAGTGTAACCACTGAGTAATTTACTCCGTAACTGTTTGATTAATTTCAGCAAATTAATCAAGGTTTATAAAATCCTAGAGGTGGATGGAATTTTAAATTCCATTATTTCATTTCCTCTTTCAATAACAGATGAGTCACAGCTTCCCTTTGAAATTCCTAATCCAAGTCATAACTGAAAATTCCAGTTTCAGGAAGGAAAAAAGGATTGCGATAAAAATTCTAGAATGAGGAAAAAGAACAAGACCCAGGAATTCATGTCCAGTAAATCAATCATAATGACATTGCAGCCAGTGCAAGATTAACTGTTAAGAAAGAGGAGCTCACTGGAGCACTGCTGTTGCCTTAAATCGGGGACTTTTCTTGGATTCACATTTTTACAGTCAATAGTAAGTCGCGTTTTAATTGGCGGTGTTACCCATACTCTTACTGGAGACCATGACCCGAAGGCAGTCCATCCGTGTGCTCTGATAAATTGTTCAAAAGCCCCTTCATTTGGAGACTTCTGAAATACTTTTTCTACAGCAGACAAAATGTTCAGGAAAGAGGTTACATTTATCAATACATCAAGTATGTGACATGATACATGTACTTGGTGTCCTGAAGGATCATGCTGTACACATTCTGATGCTCTGTGTGTGTGTGAGAGGGGGCAAGGATAAGGGTCTCATTAGGTGGATGACCCCATCTTCCTTTGGGGATATAAAGGCATGTGTGCCATTATATTACCAGAATATTCCTGACTGACTATTATTCTGGGAGAGGTTGAAACTACAGTTAGATTGGGTATTTTTTTTAAAGTGAGGCATATAAAAATCGCTTTCATTTTATCTTGGACCAAATTCAACATGTATTTATTAAGCACCATTTACATGACTAGTAACATTATAGATGTGCTCTTGAATTCACAGGCACACAGGTTCAAATAATGTATAGATTTTTAATTTCATAGTTTAGATTTTTTCTTCCTCCTCTCTCTATTTTTTTTTTATTAAGGTATCATTGATACATACTCTTATGAAGGTTTCACAAGAAAAACAATGTGGTTATTACATTCACCCTTATTATCAAGTGCCCCCCACACCCCATTGCAGTCACTGTCCATCAGTGTAGTAAGATGCCACAGAGCCACTATTTGTCTTCTGTGAGCTACACTGTTTTCCCTGTGACCCCCCCACACACCATGTGCACCAAAGATTTGGTATTAAGCCAGTTTTGGTGACTTGGCCTAGAAGTGACCCCATGTTCGACCTGTCTCTCTTTTTAACAGCAACATAAAGATGAACTCTTCATAAGCAAAGAATAAAACACTACTGGGAGCTCCAGCTCACCATGACCTTCAACCTTCAATGCAGTAGTGATACTGTAAGAAATGCAATAAGTAAACAAACAGATCAACATATCATGAAAGAGATTATTTATATGTTATCCAATTATGCAGGATACCTTTTATGACCCATCAACAATTATGTTTTATTCCCTTAGATGCTTAGTACATTAAAATACAAACTTAAAAACTTTGAATGGATCAGTAATTCAAAATCTGTTCACCTTAACACCTACACCAAAGGAGTTGTATTTCTCAAAAGAGTACATTTTTTTAAATCCTATATTTGATTTAGTAAAATATCTAAGTGTCTGACACAGCATGATATACACCAGAGAAGTGAACCTCTGGAATGTGTTGTCCAGTAAGTGTTTTAAAGAGCACCAATAAAATGCTAATGAAGAGCCATCAGTTACACTGTATTTCATGTAAAAGGTTTGGCACACATAGCATGCTTTTATGAGGCTCCTCCTTAAAAACTAATCAAAGGTAGTATATTTCTTTTCAGGTTCAAAGTAGGGGATCGGCAAAACTGAAGGTCAGTAGGCAGCCAGACTGCATGTCTTCTTAGGAAGCTGGCCCTGTTGTGGGGCATTCCTAATCCTGCTTTATCTGAGATCTCAGCCTCATTCTTCCTCAGGGCTGTAGCCATTCCACTGCATCAGCTTCAGCAACACTTACTATGCTCATATTGTTATGCAGACACCGACCCATTAATTACAGAGGAGAGGAAGAGGCAAAAGTAAAGATCAATCAGCCATGTAGCTTGCCTTCAAAGATCTCATAGTTTGGGAGGCATGATAAGACAGCTATGTCAATCTTTGGGATATAAAATTAAAGGAAGAAGAGGTTATATCTGTGTGAAAGGAGAGTGGAAAAATCCAGTTTTATTTAAGTAGCATTTTAAAAAATAAATAGCATTTGGATTTCAAGATAGCATCCTTACTAGGTCAACAGGTTTAATAAATCCTGCCCAGCCTTTAACCTCAGGGGAAGCCTAAAAGTTGTAGCTTTTGCTTAGTTCTGAAACTTTAAGGATTTCTTTAGGCATTTTTTTCCTATCCACTCTCAGATTGCTTGCTTTTTTCTCATTTTCCACTCTTTAAACACTTTTTGCCTGTTAATCAGTCTTCCCATCTATACTGAGCTCATTTGGTTAGATAGCTAGTTGAATGGTCTGCTTTGTCTCAACTTATTCTTTAATTCAATGAACATTAATTAAATGTTATATGAGCAATTCACTATAATAGGGACTTAGGTAATAGACAAAGAGACATAGTCCCTTCCTGATGGAGTCTGCATCCTCTGATTTCCAGGCTGCCTTTCATCTTTTGCCTACTTACACTACTGTCTCTAAAATTGTTTCAGTTATGCCCATACTCAGTGTGACTATATGGGGGAAAATGTGTTCCCAGTCTGGGGCAAATAAACCTTTGAAGCTGAAATCAGTCAGAGGGAGAAATAAAGTGGGAGAAACCGATTTATTGCCTACAAGCAATAGTCTACTCCTGCTCACCAGTGTCTCTCACAACCCAGCTGCAAAGGCCCCACAAAACCCTCTGTGGTCCAGGTGGGTGCTCCCCATCCACCCACTTTGTAATCACCTATTGATATGGAGATTAACTACTCTGCACCACTTGGAAACACCTATTGATATGGAGATGCACTAAGGCCAGGCGAGAGATTCTGGAAATACTACAATTTTACCCATACTGGGCAGCCTAGATGAAGTTCTCTCACTTTCCTACACCTAGCCCAGATAAGTAATGTCTTGAATGAGAGCTTGTGTGGGAAAAGGACTTATAAATACTGAAACATGGCCATGATAGAATAGGACACTCAGCATGCAGGAAGGCACAGAGTGGATGTGGCACACACAGAGGTGAAGGAACACTGTTTGACTGTTGTTTAGAGTATGTGAACTTGAATAGTGGAAAGAGATTCAGGACACAGATCGTCCATTACCATAATACAATGTCAGGTTAAGTGATTAAGGAAAGGCATTAAATCCTTCAGGCTATGAGGGAAGAAAAAGCAAAAGAGACTTAAAGTAAAATACGAAACATTTCAGTGGAATATTTGCAAGAAGATTTGGACTGTCAAGGGCAAAGCATACATTTTTTCAAGAGAACTATGCTAAGGGGACTTTATAAAATGAATAGAAATTCAGCCTTAGTGGTGATTTTAGTCCAGGACGCTCTTGAAAGCCAAGCCTCATTGCAGTCAAGGTCTCTAATAGTCCTGGAATAATAAATGAGCCATTGATCCTTATGTCCTATCCAATTAGCTAAAATCTTTTCAAACAACTGGACTGTGGAGTCACCTTTGTATGTGAAGGTATGTGTCATGTGACAGTTTGGAAGAGTAGAAAAGGTGGCTCAGGAGGATTAGGAATAGAGGTCTGAAGATGTCAAGCAATAAACATTATGTTCTTATAAAATGACTTGAGTTTTGGAGAGATAGTGCTTCAGTGGCATGGAAGGTTCAGAACTCATTCTTCCTTTGTATCTGTCCAAATTCCTAAAGTTCCAGCTCAAACATTACCATTTCTGCTAAAACTGTAATCCAGCCCAAATAAACTAAAGTCTTTTGTCTATATTACATCATTTTGCACTTTATTTGTCTACATCTATGTTTACATCTTTCTCCTGAATTTGCCATTGAGTATATATGTGGACAACTTATTACAGCATTTCCTGAGCCCTTAGAACAAGGCAAAGCTCCAAACATACAATAGGTTGAGACTTGCTGATTCACAGTTTTGTGATCAGTGTATAACTAACTCTTAGGAAGTTGCTTTTTTGCTGGGACCCTTAAAGGAGTGGGACCCACAGCAGGAGCAGAATTGGAGCCAGACGCCCACAGAGAGCAGAGCCTGGCAATGGTAGTTTACGGCAGCTACCTGACTAGCAAACTGTGAGGCTGGCCTGGGACCAACTGGAAAAGATGTTAGTCAAGGAGGAATGTGCTTTCTCTATCCCTTCCTGAACACCTGCACTGGCCTAATTTAGTATGATTTATTCAGCAGAGTAGGCCACTTAGCAGGCCACAGCTATGGCTAGCATCCAATACCCGTGACCTCGTCAAACCCTAATCAAGTAGAAGGAAATGAGAAGGAAAGGGGGATGGTGTCATTTTTTTCTCTGTGGGCTCCCAGGGTCTAAAGAAAGTACATATTTGGAAAACAGCACAAATGGAGGTCAAATTATGTGTACAAACTAAATACACAGCCCTGTGACAACCTATTCAATTTTATGTCAAATTCTGGCAACCTCAAAGCTGTACATGAAAGCCCACTACATGAACCTGACGTTTGTGAGGTGTATTGTAGTTTATGCAGGATTGTCTTTATATGTTGTCTTACTTGAGAGTCATGGCAATGATGTGAAGCTATTCAATTGTCAATACAAGCTTTTCCTCAAAAGAAAGCAAAAACAAATACAATCCTAGGAATAGTGTCAGGACCATTTAGAAAATGCTATAGCCACTCTGTCAAACCTCATAAATAACGAAGCTGTAATTCAAATGAGCGTCTTTCATTCTTAAGCTTAGGGTATCTGCTAAGGACATACCCTTTTATAATGCCCAAGATTCTAAACTGCATATTCCAGATGTATGCTTCTGAGAAAACTAATTCCATGTTCAAGTAGGATAGAAGATGCTAGCATAGGAATTGCTTATTTGGTTTATTTACTGTAGGGTTTATAAACATTTTATAACTTCTTCTCAAACCTTAACATACTAAAATAATTAAAAGACAATGGGGGTTAGTACAGGCAAGACCCTGGTAGCAATAAAAATCCATAGTTATAACTGAGGAAGGTGAAATTTATAAATCACAACTTGTGCATATACACACATAAATATCCATACTACAAAGAGGAGATACCTTGTCTTTTTAGGTTGTAAAGAAGCTGCTTTGCATACTGTAATAATAAATATTCACTGTCTTACCACACATTGAAATAACTTGTTCAAAATTATGACCCCAAGACACTGAAAAAATTTAAAAATGAGTTTGGAGTGTTCCACCTAAAAAAAGCAGGTAATTGTATTACACAGTGGAGATTTTCATTTGAAAGAGTTAGAACAGCAAAGTAGCTACAGCAAAATAATTATACTTTTGACGGGATGAGCTCCAGTTCTTTGGTAGAAGCACTAATCTGACAGGTAAATGATGTGCAATTCATTTCAAATTAATGTTTTAAGAGCCAGCAAAACGAATTACAAACAAACATACATTGAAACAACAGCTTATAAATCTTCTATAAAAATAATGAACCTTAACAACATAGCAAAGATGTCAACAGTGATGATGGGGCAGAATGAGCAATCTGCAAAGTTTCATTTGAAAACTGCACAGTTTAACATCTCCTCAGCTGTCTAGTTGGAAGAGAAAAGCCCTCCTATGCCAGGTCCTAGCAATACAGTCCTCTCTGTTAGACATTCTCTTTCAGGAGGGAAGAGAACTTCTGTGTGTGTAATTGATTTTGCATGTCCCTCCTGAATTGGTGGATCTGAACAATGGGGCATTCATTTATTCCAGTATGTTTCCAGTGACTGATGTATGCTGGGGGATGAGACAGGTGCAGTGGGATAAAAGGATAAATAAAAGTTGAACCCAGATTTCTAGGTATGTCTTGTGCATGTAATGAAAGTGTATTCATTTAAACTTACTGAAATCACCCCTATAAATACCAAGCTTGAAATATGTGCAAAGGGCTACTAGCAGTGTTAACAACGAAACACCTGTGTATAAAATCGTAAGTGATTTTATAAATGGATGCTATATGAAATTGGATGAAGGAATGGTAACAGCAGGACTTTCTGGGTAGCAAGAAGGGAGAAGGATGACAGAAATAAGGAAAAGGATGCCTGGCACTCAAGGGATACAAGTTAACAAGAGAAGAGTGTGGGCCCAAAGATACACTCTTGTTGGCTTCAATTTTTTGGGAGACTTGAGTTTGGGATTAATGTACAGCTGTAACTTAGTTGCTTCCCACTTGACTAAAAATACCAAGAAATCTTCAAAATGGAGCTTATCTTTCTATGTGCTTATCAACTTTAGAAGCTTCACTGAATATTGGAAAGAATGAAATTCAGGAGACAAACCTGGACTTAAATCCCAGTTGCTCTACCTTCGAAACTGGTAAATTTGGACAAAACTCTTAGGTATTTTTCTCATTTCAAAAGTGAGCTACACCATGCCAGTCATAATGGCTACCATTCATGGAAACTTGTAGCATGCCTGGCACTGTTCTGAGCTCTTCAAGTACATCAATTCATTCTTGCAGTGCCCCTGTGAAGTTGGCACTACCATTAACCCTGTTTTCCAGATGTGAAGCTGAGTTTTAAGGAACTCACCTAAGATCACACCACTAGAAAGTAGCATAGACAAAATGATACTTTTTGTAGCAGACTCCTGGCTCCTTTAAAGCCCTTATTCTTATTCTTAAGCACTTCAGTACTTACAAAATCTACCCCAACAATAATGAGGTACCACTACATATGTATTAGGATGGATAAAATCCCAAACACTAAGAACACCAAATGCTGACAAGGATGTGGAGCAATAGGAACTCTAATTCACTACAAGGACAGAATGGTACAACCACTTTGGAAGACAGTTTGGCAGTTTCTTTCAAAGCTAAACATAGGCTTCCCATAGGATCGAGCAAACACACCCCAAATGGGTTGAAAATCTATGTTCACACAAAACTCCGCACATGAATATTGATATTAGCTTTATTCATACTTGCCAAAGATTGGAAACAGTTAAAATGCCCTTCAGGAAGTGAACGGATAAACAAACCGTGATACATCCATTCAATGAAGTATTATTAAGTGATAAAAGGAAATGAGCTATCAAGCCACGAACAAACATGGGGGAAGTTAAAGGGCATATTGTTACATACAAGCCAGTCTGAAAAGGCTGCATACTGTATGCTTCCAAGTATGTGATATTTTGAAAAAGGCAAAACTATGGAGAAAGTAGAAAGATCAAAGGTTGCCTGAGGCTTGAGGAGATGGGAGAAAGATAAATTGGCAGAACACAATTTTTACAGTAGTGAAATTATTTTGTGTGATACTGAAATGGTGATTAAATGACATTATGAATTTGTCAGAACCCATAGAATGTACAACACAAAGCATTAACCCTAATGCAGACAATGGATTTCAGTGATTTATAATGTATTAATAGTGGTTCATCAAATTAATGTATCACACTAATGCAAGTTGTTAATAGTGGGAAGAACTGGGGGGTAGTGTAGAGAGAAGGCATAGGGGAACTCTCTGTACTTCCTGTGCAATTATTCTGTAAACTAAAACTGCTGAAAAATAGAATCTATTCTTTATTTTAAGCTCTAAAAAATAGTCCGTGTTGTTGTTTTTTGATGAGTAAATGAAATAAATTTGTGTAAAATACTGAACCTGATGTCTAACTATTTCAGGGAAGGAAGCCTACAAAAATTACTTAAGTTTTTTCATAATTATCATAGAAGCTAATCTGACTTTGAAAATCTTTCCAAACTGCATTACCCAATGTTTCTTCTACTTCTTAAAGAAAATTAAAGGCAATCTGCTCAAGGCATTCTGATCATCAGATGGACATAAAGCACACTTCAAATATCAAAAGCTTAGAGCTGGGCCTCTTTTTCTCTTCAGGTCAGATTTATCTTCATGATGGTCTCACTAATTGTTTCCTCAACAGCCCAGCTGTGTTTACTTGAGCTCTCTGGATGGTGATCTTTTCTAGAGCTAATAGTAGTTTAGGCAAAAAAAAAAGTTTATTTTGCACTTAACAAGGTCTTATTCCCATCAACAGTTTAGCCCTTGAGAGGAAAGCATACAAGAGAGTCATCAAATGAATTGCCCTCTTTATAAGACTGTACATCAATTGAATACAAGCTATTTGTCAATGTATCTTTACAGTGTTATCTTTACAATGTAAAATGTTGACATTTTAAAACAAGTAAACGTGTAACTCAATATCGCACATAGTATGTACCCCACAAAGCCATTTGCTAATATGAGACTCAGTTTCTCATTGAAATTTTAGAATTAATTGTCCATTCCATGTTTAGGTACTACCAGGATTTGTTTTTTTAAGTAAAGAAAAGAAAGAAAAAAGAAGTCTAAAGAGTTCAGTAGGAGGAAATCAATTGGAAGCTTTAAAATTGTGCTTCTTTTTGACTCCTCTCTGAAGAGCTTGCTGTATAATTTCTTTTTAGCATCACCATGCTTGGGATGTTAAGTATGGGAATACTTTGAGGTTATAGGCAGAATTAGCTAACCTATGAGCTGTAAAACCAATTCTGTCTTTCAGCAGGGAGTTCTAGCTCACATAGTCATGAACAGAAGGAACTTCAAAAATCATGACTGAATACCATGATACTCACCATCTTCAGTCTTATCATTTGTCAATTCTGATCCTGTACTCGAGTTCTATATTTAAGAATGAGCTCTGTTCTTTACACGGAGTCCTCTCTGGATGTTGAAACTAGAACAAAATTGATCACTTGCAAGATTCACAATATCCTAAAAGAATAAACAAGTCAGATCCTTAGGAGAAACAAGAAATAGCACAATTTTAAACACTCAGAACAAAGTGAATTTCTGGAAGGATTTCAAAAAGAATGTACATGACTTAATTGAGTGAAAATCATCATCAGTAAACAATGCAAAAAAAATTCATAGAGCTGCTTTTCTATGGTATCATGGCAAAAGAAATATCAGTTTTAAGTAATCATGCATGGAACCAGAATTCTGTGGTCCTGGTGCTGTTTAGTTCGTTGGTTGGTGGGAGATAGACAGAACATGAGTAGTGGGGGCTCTTGGACATTTTAGAATTTAATGAAAACTGTTGACTCTCTCCTCTCTCCATCTCTGTCTCTGTATGTGGGTGGGTGTGTATGTGTGTGTGTGTATGTATATATATATATATATAATTCTTCAAGTATTTTTACGTACAGACTACTATCTTTTACTTGGGATTATGAAACTAATGGTTTTCAGGGTGTTTTAGATTACTGACGGTAACAAATGCTTAATGTTATCTGCTTCCACCCACTATCTGAATGTGAATGTGCAGTCTTATGCATCAGCAGCTAGTTGAGGCTGTGGGAGGCTCTAATGAAAAATGTGGGGTCTCGAAAGAAGTAGAAGATAAACTGCCTTTCAAGAATATGAAATGTATGATTACTGAGTTCTCTTCAATTAAAAAAAGAAACTCTTCTATAGGCTCTTTGGAAGCATCTCTCATCCCTTACAGAGTTGACAGGGTGTCAGAGTTGTATGAGTCTTTTCACTTGCTCGGATATGCCAATTATTTCTCTTCAGACTGTGTTCTATGGATACATTTTTAAACTTGATAGTTTGGCAACTAGACAAAGTGGTTTTCAAACAGCTGCAGATTGAAATTCCTTGAAGAGTTTTAACAAATAGGTTCTGCTCCTAGAGGACCTAATAGGATTAGGTGTGGGGATTAATAACCTTAATGTATAATCACAGTCATCCTATTGTCTCAAGTCTGTGTCCTATCCAAGGGGGGGTGTGAAATTCCAAGGTCCATGCGATTAGTATTAATAGTCTCCTTTAGTTTCATTAGAAGTTAAAGCAAATTTTAGGTCTGAATTATTTGTTGTTTTTGGCAAATGATTAATAATACATTTGCAGTGGCCAGTTCCTAGAGGTAGAGACAAAATTTGTGATGTACAAACACAGTTGAGAAAACAAAAGATTTCCATATCCTAAGTTCTATTATCAAAGCAGTAGCCTTAATTTTAGAACCCACATAGGAAAGAGTAAGTTATAATTTATTAATTTGCCTGTATTAGTAAGTATTTTTGGTTGTAATGAACATAATAATCCAAAATTATCCACAAGAAATATTTGCATTTAAAATTCCCAGGATATATTATAACAGTATAAACAATTACTGAGTGAATACTTTTACTCAACAAAAACTTGATGTTCTAGTCAAATTTATGGATGCCTAGTACCTTCTTTCCTCCATTCCAAGGGTCAGCAGATGTACCCACTGGAAACATCAGGCACACATTCTGTTTTGTTGCCAAGATTTTTACATTTTTTTCAAATGGTTCAAAGTGATCAAAAGAAGAATGACATATGAAAAGTTTGTAAAATTCAAATCCCAGTGTCCATAAATAAAGTTTTGTTGGGACATAGTCATGTCCATGTATCACCTATAGCTACTTTCACACTTCATGATAGTTGCAGTAGAGAGCACATGGACCCCAAAGCCTACACTATTTATTATGTAGGCTTTTACAGAAAGAGTATCTAGTTGGGAAATTTCTAAATGAGTGTGGAAGGTGTGATTTGATTTTCTTCTTGCTGTTTATCATAAAATGCAAGAGGAAAGAGATAAACTGAAGGAAGAACTGTTAAGCAAAAAAACCAGGACCTGATAATTTGTGGAATTCTCAGCCTATCTGGATAGCAAGAAAACATTACAATTAGAAGGTTCAGTGTCAGGAAAGTGAGCACTGGAGAGAAAGCCAAAGCTGTAGATGGATGACCTTTTGTTAATGCCTCAGAGGGAAAAAAGTTGCAGTGTTCAGTTACACAGAGGGCCCTTTGAAGAGATTAGTCTCACAACTCATGGATCCCCTTAGCTATTTTAGCAAAAGGCAAAGGAAAAGACCCATTGAGGAACTTCTTGAATAGTGGAGTGAGTCCTCATAACATACACACAAGATATAAAATGTTTTGATAATGTTGTACCAGCAAAGACACTGACAGCTTGCATTGAAAAGGTCGGAGAGAAGAGGAAATGAGAGAAGACTGTTGATTCCTGAAATTCTGCAGGTAGGAAACATGCTGACAAAACTACTCAGCTGAAAGCGCACACTCTCTTCATGTCTTCATGAAAAGGGAAAGATATCCCAGAGAGCAGAGGCACAGAGTAGGACCTTGGACCCAGAAAGTGGAGACTTGAGGGCCAGAGAATTTTTTTCCCAGTCCTTGAAACATAATAAAGTTTGCCCTTTTGGATTTAAAAAGTAGCTTGGGACTGACAATTCCTTTTTCCTTCCAGTTTCTCCCTTTTGAATGGGAATGTCTGTAACTCATATCCTATGTCAGCTCCATTTTTATTTTGGATGTTGATAATATATTTACTAGTTTCATAGTTCACGGATGGAGAGGAATGTTGTGCCATGATGAATCATGCCCTGTGTCTCATCCATACCTGATTGAGATGATTTAGATGAGAAATTTGGGTCTTTTGAGCTGATGATATTAAAATGAGATGTTTTAACTTGGAGTTGATGCTACAATGAGATAAGACTTTGGGCTCCGGTAAATGCATTTTGCACATGAGATGGATGTGCATCTTTTTGGTGCCAGATGGCAGCCTGGTAGGCTGAATAATGACCACCCAAAGTTTCCTTGTCTTCATTCCTGGAACCTCTGAATGCATTACTTTACATAGTAAAATGGACTTTAAAGATAGAATTAAGAATCTTGAGATGGGGAATTATCTCGAATTAACTGGATGGGCCCAATGTAATTAAAAGGATCCTTATTAAAGGGGGACAGCAGGATCAGAGTAGTAGTAGATGTGATGATAGAAGCAAGCGGTTGGAATGCTACAAGGAAGGGACCATGAATCAAGGAATGAAAGTGACTTCTAGAAACTGGAAAAGGTCAAGTAAATAGATTCTTCCCTCAGGTCCTCCAGAAAAGAAAACAGCCTGCTGACACCTTGATTTAAGCTCAGTAAAACCCATCTGGGGCTTAAAACTTAGAAAATTATAAAATGATAAATCTGTGTTGTTTTAAGCCCCTAAATTGATAGTACTTTGTTACATCAGCAATAGTAAACTAATATAAACAATCTTCTTATTTGTGTTTTGTGACAGGTGTTGTAGTGGTTGTCTTTCTTTGGTGTTATATTCTTGGATTTCCCAGAATCTCTGAATGAACAGTTTAAAATGGGTGATTATTTGGGGATATCTTTATTTTTCAGTTGAACTATTGAACAGCATCAAATTCAAGTTCAACTATTATAGAACTTGTCTGAGTTGATATATGTTTCCAACACTGTGCTGCAAAAAGTAAGTGAAAGCTGGCAGAGATACTGTAACATCTGGGAAATGCTGCAAATTGTGATAATCTGATAAAAGGGATAGATGGTAAATTTCCAAAGAAATGGAAACATAATCTTATAATCTTAAGAGTCTAGCATCTAAAAGAGTTCCTGGCATCTGGTGGTAAAAAATATTTATTGACTAAATGTGTGATTAAATCACCTGCTCTTCCGAGAAACAGCCTATGTTGTTTCTTATCTTAAAGCACTTTTTCATCCTCTATCCTCCATCAGAAATGGCCTCCACTCCCTACTCAACTCCTGAGTCTCCATCCTTTCTCTGGCTTACTTATCAACATCTTTTATATCACATCAGATGTCTCTTCCTGAAATCTTTTTTCACTGCCCTTTGTGTAACCATAATATTTGGTGTGTAGTTTTATAACATTAACAATTGTTCTTATTACTATTATTCATTCCTATGTTTATCTCCTATATCATAAGGTGATTTCCTTTCAGTGAGTCACCTGCCATACATAGTTGTCTATTTATGTTGTTGTGTAGCTAGCATCTATGCACAATTTCTAGGTTCTTCCCTATTTGTTTCCTGTTTACTGTCAGAACTACTTTTTAAATGATTCTAATGACCAATTCCCTTTTTTAAAAGTGGTATATAATTGACATATAACATCATATAAGTTTAAAGGTGTACAAACTCTTGATTTGATACATTTATATATTGCAGTATAATTGCCACTGTAGTATTATCTAGCATTTCTGTCAAATCACATAATTATCACATAATTGTCACTTCTTTTTACTGGTGGCAACACTTCAGATCTAGTCTCTTAGCAATATAATATAATGTAGTTAACTGTAATTACTATTCTGTCCACTAGATCCCCAGAACCTATTCATTTTGTTTGTACCCTATGACCTACTCTCTGGAAGGTAGAATGGCCTCAGGAAGCCAGAAAAGTTAATTCTAACACCTTCTTTGGAAACATTCATCTTGCCTACTAAAACTTGAATTTTCTCATATGGAAAAAAATAAAATAAAATCAGGTATGGAATGGGCACTGTTTAAATGCTATTCTAGTTTTATGCTCAAATTCTTGATTTGTGTAAGTGTGGCCCCTAGAACTAAGCCTGGAATCAGGATTAGCCCACAGCTTTGAGGATTGAAGCCTACTGAAACTAATGGGAGTTCAGTACTGACAGAGTTAACAGATGAGCTAACCAGTGATGCGTTGCCTGTTGGTTACTGTGCACTAGAAACCCTGAACTCAGCCACCCACTGAAACTTGTGTGCAGTAAGATCACGATTACTCAGCATCCATGTCTAGCACCACAGAGTAATTACTCAAAGTTCTGTCACAATATGTTTACAATGTATATAGTCAGAAACTCCACAAATAACCGCTGGATAGACAGTATCCAATTTTCTAAACCCCAGTTTTTCTCTTTTTTCAGTATACCCAAATCCATTATTCTGTGTTATAGACTACTGTCTTGTCACATGAATTGTTTGTGCAAATAGTGATATCTTACTAAGGTACGATATTTCATAGCAAAAGGTTTTTTTTCTTTTTTTTCTTTTGCTGCATTCTATTAAAACAGTGGGTACCATTTAGGAGATGTTGAAAAGATTTCTTAAGTGATTTAAGTGATATTTTGAATTTGATAAAATATTCAAGTTCTCCATTCAATATTTTTCTCCAAATCTGGAAAAAATAATAGATGCAAAAGATCCAGCACCTTTCCTTCATGCTCCAGCCTAGGGTTCAACCTTCCAGGGGGTTGTATGTTACTCAGTTTTTGAAATCTTGCTAAGCAGATTGGTTACTTAACATATACTATGTAATATCATCTCATCATTGTTATTTTTTATTATTATTTTAAATGTCCAAAGCAGTTTGAAGGACTCAATATCTTATTTTATCTTTACAACAATCAAATAAGATAAGCATTATAATGGATAATACTAAAATCTTTAATGTCGGTAACCACATGGTCATCTTATCAGTAAAGGCCAGACAACTAAGAGTTGGTGCTAAGGTTATACCTGCTGGTACAACTCAGCTGAAGACCAGTCCTGTGATTCACTTTCGTTTTATAGATGAGGAAAGGAAGGGAGAAGCATTAGGACTTGAGACTTCCAGTCAGATTCTCCTGATCCAACAACATCCACTACCCTTTCCACTAACTATAGCCACACAGAAAATGCTTGCCTTTTAAAATAAAATGATATGAACTGTTATTTCTAATCAGGCTTAAAAGTTTATATGTATGTATAGATATGCATATAGATCTATAATGGAAAATACTGAAAAACTGAAGTTTAAAGAAGTAATGTATCATTTGAGTTTTAGAGAAAATTGCTGCCACCAATTTTTATATTGTTCTGAATCTTTTCATGAATGTTTATTGATTTCTATGATTGTTTACTTTTAAACTGTTCTTTTAATTTTTTAAAATACCATAAATATGTGTATAGCTTGCCAATATCCACAAATTCTGAACAATTTTCATATATTAAATATTATATTAAGAAATTGATTCTAATGGTTTCCTACTATCCCAACATGAGGAAAAATATAATATATTTACCTTTTATTTCTCTTTTTAATTGGACAAATAGGTTTTTTAAAAAATATTTTTAGATAATATAAATGAAGCTTGAGTGAGCATTCATGTTCATGATTGTTTGTCTATATATTAGATTATTTCCTAGGATTGTTTTTCCAAGTCATAATAATATCTTAAAGAACAGGAATATTTTAAGGTTTTTTATCTATATTGCAAAATCAATCTATAGAGAATTGGAGTCAATTTATATGCCTTCCCACATTGTATTATTGTGCTTTATGTTATATACATTACATACTTACTATGTATGCTATAAATCACCTTGTTCAATAGAAACATAGTGCACACTACAGATGTGAGCTACATGTGTAATTTGAAAAATTTTACTGGCCATATATAAAAAAGAGAAATAGGTAAATTAATTTAGTAATATATTTTATTTAATATCTAAAATATTATTACTTCATCTAATTCGTGTAAAATTTTGAATAGGATATTTTACATTCTTTTCTCATAGTCTTCAAAATCAAGGAGGTATTTATAATTACATCACATCTCAATTTATTGTTGCCCTTTTCCACTGCTTAATTGCCATATGTAGCTCATGGCTATTAGACTGCACAATTACAGACACTTAGATGTTGTTGTGATCTCAAAGATCGCTGTTGCTATGGGCTTTTTTCCATATAGTTGCTATCATTTTAAAACACTCAGAAAATTTTGAAATGTGTGCACTTGACTAAAAGCATGGGGTTTGGGGGTATTTGGTGTGATGAGTTGCCCCTGGGATTCACAGGAGTTGATTACAAAGGCAAATCTTGGACATAAAAATCATCTATGAAAAATCCATTGATTAGAACTTCAAAGGTGATACACCCCAAGCTATCCATAAAATTGCTGTCTTAGTCTATCTGGGCTGCTATCAGAGAATATCATAAACTGAGTGACTTATAAACAACAGAGATTTATTTCTGACTGTTCTGAAAGTTGGGAAATCCAAGATCAGGGCACCAGCAAGTCCATTATCTGGTGAAGACCCACTTTCTGGCTCATAGATAGACATCTTGCTGTAATATTACACGGCAGAACGGGGCATAGGAGCTCTCTGTGGCCTCTTTTATGAGAACAATCGCTAATCCCATTGATGAGGGCTCCTCCCTCATAACCTAATCACCCCGCAAAGTCCTCCCCTTCAAATTCCATTACATTAGAGATTAGGTTCCAACATATAAATTTTGTAGAACAACGCAAAAGTTTATGACAAGCCCCTTGTTATTTTTTTCTCTGAACTCAGAATCAAATTAGATAGAATCATGTGAGTTAGAAGTAAAAACAAAGTGGAAAAATCAGAATGATCTGTGATGGCTTAAGAGAAATTAATGAAATTGAAAAGGACAATAGAAACCAGAAACATGAATCTTGAAGCCACTAATGCAAGCAAACAATCTTGGTTCAGTAAGTCCTGAATAACAACAGTGTAGCTACTTAGAAAGCTGCAGTAGCTATTATAAATAAGAAAACAACATGAAGTTAAACTGCCTAGGGGGAGTCTCTGTTTACAAAATGGTAAAGGAAAAGTCTTACTAAAAAAAGCAAAAATGTTAAACAGAGTGTCCTTTTAATATGAGAAGGGATATTGCATAATAGCCCACTAAAGGATTACTTAACTACTGACTATCAAAGAATTAGTATTAGATGTTAATTTACAGATTTTGTCAGTTACAGATGCAGATTATCTCTGGCCAGTAAAATATAATGACCCTAAAGATATACCTGAAAAATTTCCAATAAAAAATAATAGATTATAAATTAGCCATGCAAACATGAAAGTGAAAAAACTATATGAAAATTTTGATATATACTAGAAAATAAACTTCAACAACATTTCGGAGGTAAAGAGGTGCTAATATGGAAACAGTTATTTCATGTCACTTAGTCAATGAAGTTAAAAATGAAAGTGTAAACCTAATTCAAGACAGAAATTAAAATAAGAAATAGCCCCCTTATGTGAACTGGAACATTTGACAGAACATTCTGAAAAGGCTTTAGAACAAAAGTGAGACAGAACCAAAAATAAATTTATGGCACTGCTGCTCAAACAGCCATGTGGCCAATATTCTACTATTCATGTATTGACAAGGGCTCTTGAGATATTTAAACAAAAGGGAAACTGGAAGAAAGACTGTTGCATTTTATTAAAGAAAGACAAAGATAAAGAAAAATTTCTGAATTCAGATCAAATGTACTCTGAGGAAGGAAAAAGCACCCAATATCCTACCTCAGACTTAAACCTTTGCTAAATTTCCGTCTCCCATCCCTTAAATGTAATCTTTATGCCTTTACTGAAAAAAAAAAAAAAATAGTTATAATCCTTTCTGTTCTGTGATACCACCACCACTGCAATTTAATAGGGAGAGACTTATTTTACAAATGGAATGTAATTATTAGTTGCACATCAAATGGACTGTTTCTTGAGGTTCCAGAAGACTCCTCTATTCCTAATCAAGTTGTATCTCCTCTGGATATACTTTTGCCTTCTCTACTATACTTGATGCATACTTTAGATAAAGATCTTGGCACCGTATCTGATACTCTGTGGCATAAAATTTCCCCTGATGTAGGAATAATAATTGCAACAGAAGCAGAGAAAGTCAAATGTGCTCTTCAAATCAATCACATAAGTTCCAACATCCTCCAGTCAGAGCATACTGAGACTTTTCCTATTTCCACTGAAAGTTTTCCCAGTACCACTCCCGCACCAAACACACAAACACTATATGCCTCTGAGTCTCAAATGCCAGTGATGTTGGCTAATTCCTTTGCTATAGCAAGCTCTAAATAGCTTCTGTTTGTCCTCATTTGAGTGGCCTTTGTTTATTTCAACACTGCTAAAGGTGAAATAGATGGAAATGCCTCTTCAATAAAAAGCTATATTTAGAGAACTTTGTACAAAGTCTTGAAAAGGAAAGGTGAGGGAAAGGCACACTCTATCTTTCTGCTAGACTGGGTGCTTGGACAGAAAAAGAGTAAAAGCCAATATCCCATGAATCTCACGGATGTTCTGTGAAAGAACAAGGAGCTGGTCTAAGGAATGTTCAGGAGAAAAGTGAAAGGAAGTCTACTTTCAAGACCATGGTCACAATTTAAGGAAAGCATTGTCCGAAGTGTTGCTTTTATATTTAAATAGCTTATTCAAATTTAAGAATGCCAGAGTTAAATAGGGGAAAACTGTCCCTTATCCTTATTTCTTATGATGACTTGTCCCTTACCCTTGAAGTTGATTTGAGAGGACCCTACATACAGTACAGGGAATAAGTAGTCAGAATAATTCTAGAATTTAAAGAATGAGCTTCCATTCCCTCTTAATTTCTATGGCTTTAGGCAATCACATCCCTTCTCTGGACCCAGTTTTCTTATTTGCAAAATGAGGAGGCTTAACTAGATTGCTCTGAGCGTTTTCTCTGTATGGGAATCTACAATAAACTGTGCATGGTATTCTGTTCCTCCAAACTAGTAAGAGCCCACAGTTTCTCCATTGTATCATAGGTGAGGAGGCACAAGAGTGTCTGTAGATACTGTTTTTTCAAGGATATACTTATGACCTTTAGTGGAGTCAGTTTGAGACAATCATATTTTGTTTTAAATGAATGCACATATCAGAAAAAAATAGTGAAATTTTTATATCATTCCTTTTTTAACTCAGAAAGAAAAGTAATTGGCAGGACAATTATTTTAATATCAGAACATTGAATTGGCATACAAAATTCTCACTAGAAATTCTAAATTCACTGGAGGTCAACTTTATTCTCCAACCCCCCACTCCCTGGCTTAGCAATGGGTAATTTTTTTCCTCTGAATTCTCTATTCAGATGTTAAGTGCAGCAATCAAGTCAGATAAAGCACTGAGAATACAGACTTACAGAATCCAGTATTCCCTAAATATGAAGCTGATAATGCTGCCTGAAGTGCAGCTTAGGAAGCATAAATTTTATAGATAATTTACTATTTTCAAACATAACTCACATTCAGGGCTCTTTAGTGTAGGAGTTTGTGTACTTGCATTCTTCCTTTAAGGAACCATTTTGAATAAAGTGCCAATTTCCTTAGTTCCATCTGGAAATATTACACAATAGATTTAGAATGGTTTGGTTTGTTTATTTTTATTAGCAACATATTGCAAAACTGCTGATCTTTAGTTTGGAATGCAGAATTCTTTTCTATCCAAATTCAGGACAACAGGACAAGAACAGTGTTTCCAACTGCAAAGAAAACATTTAATCTCTGCAGCCCTGGACTTCCTAATTTGATTTTATTTCTTAGCTCTTCTAGTTCCCTCAGGCTCAGGCTTAAAATTGTTTACCAACTGCTGCTCACAATTACAGTCACTGAATATTTTAATGACATAATGAAGAAACAAAACAGACACTCCCCAAGGTTTGGATTTATGTCAGAAGGTGCCAGAAGGTTCACATTTCAGTGGGATTCAGTGGAAGGGTTCAGTTTTTTAATTTTTTGTCTGTTCCCTTTCCTCTCAGTCAGATTAATGAATGCCAAAGGCAGGAATGTGCCTCCTAGGTCCTTTGGTGGAGTGTCAGGTCAAGGAGATCAGGCCCAGTCATGTTACAGGAAACCCGAGGAATGAAGTGACTTAGTCAAACTCAAATCAATCACAGTCTCTTTCATTGAATAAATATTTATTGCCAAATACACAGGAGTCAGGTAGCAGAGATAGGAATCATACAAATGGTGAATAACACTATTAAGATCTCTGCCTTCAGGACAGAGTCTAGACAGCAAACATTCCTTTCCACCAATCTCCATGTTAACACACTTTAATGTCTTCCACCTTTATATATATAATATATATATATGTATATGTATGTTTATTTATATATCTCCTCCCTTGACTCTAGTCCATGAACATTCAATTAAACTGCTCCAGTTTATAGTGAAATTGTGTGGAGTCACTGATCCTCTCCATCTTTAATCCTATTCTTCTCACTCCAAGTAGGCTCTTATCATCCCTAACTCTGCTAATGCTCTTATTAGTATTACCAATGATGTCCACATCACCAAATCCAATGTAGTTTTTTCTCATTTTCACTTTCTACACCTAGTAGCAGTGTTTGACCAATTTATTCTTTCCTCTCCTTTCAAATATAGTCTTTACTTGAACACCAGAATCCATCTACCTACCCACCTATCACCTGTCAATCTATATATTTATAGATTTACATATCTATACCTTTCATCTATCATCTATATATTTATATCTGTATCCATCTATCATCCAGATCTGTTAACATCTACCTATGTGTATCTCTCTATCCATCTATCATCTGTCTCTTTCCTCTCCCTTGCTTCTTGTCCTTACTTCTCACTGGATACTCCCTCTCAGCCCTCTCTTCTTCTTCCTTCTCATTCACCTCATCTCTAAACACCGAGTGCCCCAGGACTCAGTCCTCGGACAATATTCATTCTGTGCTCATGTCTCATGAGATCTGATCCAGCACCATTTTTGGATTCTATATGCAAAGGATACACAAAATTTTAGATTCATATCTGACTGCTCTTATAAAGTAGATCTAAGAAGTATCTCAAACCAAACACATCTACAACCAAACTTTGGAATTACATGTCTCATATCCAAACCTTCCAAAAATAATAATAATAATAGGCATTGCTACTTCCTGTTTCCCCAAGTTCAACAGATGCACCATCGCTCAGCTAGACTCTGTGGCATACGTCTAATTCATTAAGAGAATCCTGTTAGTGCTGCTGCAGTACAAATCCAGAATTGACCCTTTCTCCTCTACAGTACTTGTTAAGTCCACAGTTACCCCCACTTCTAGCCTAGTATGTTTGTTCTCCTACAGAGTCCCCTTGGTTTGTTCCTTTTACCCTCGCCATCTATTTTCTATAGAGGGATAATAATCATTCCCAACACATAATCAAATCATGCCACACATCCAGCTTTCAAACTCACTCAATGGAAAAAACACAGCCTTAATATAGTCTTTATTATCCTTTGCATTCTGACTCCAGATTATCCCCAGTCCCTCATTTCCTATCCCTTAATACCAGGTGCCCTTCTCTCCAACCATACTGGCCTCTTTTTTGTCCTTTGAAACATATTGTCACATTAGGAAATTTGTATGTGATATATTTCCTGCCTTAAAAATGTACCCCTGAATACGCCCATGGCTCCCTTTCTGGTCCCTCACATTTTTGGGTTCATATATGACCTTCTCGGGAAGCCCTTACTAAGTGACATACTGTGACAAAAAATACTGTCATCAACCACCACTCTCTTCTCTTTTATTACTTCCTCTTCTAAAGGAATTTCTAAGAAACACAATGCAGGGTAACTGTAATCAGTACCCATTCCTTTACCTGACCTGTCTCTGGTTCTAAAACTCTAAGATGTATTCTGTTCATGTGAGCTTGGGAAAAAAGCAACGTCAAGGACTTGCTCTTAGTTCTTTTCTTCCTCTCAAGTCCATGGGCAATACTCGTCAGGTTCTGGATTCCTTTCCCCAACTCACAGTCTGTCCCTTCTCAGCTCCGGTCCTGAAAGGAAGCAGGCAAATCTCCCGAGTAAAAGATCTCTCCAGCCTGATGGCTTTAGATCTCAAAAGATAGGAAGTAAGAGAGAAAGGGGATGTTTATAGTTTCTTCCATCACTCCTCCACACATTTGGTTCAATGTTGATCCTCGTGTGCCACTGCCGATTAGAGGAACACAACCTTGGATATGTTGGCATGAGGGGCAAAGGCGCTGCATGTGCATCAGGGAAATTGTTAGACTGTCAAGGTTTTGTGATAAAGAGGTGAAAGACGTGGGAAATAGAATAGCTTCTAGACAGAAGAATTTGCTTAGTTTCCCTAAACTAAGCCTGTGTACAGTTAAGAAAACCCTTGTGTTGAAAAATAAGTGCAACATACTTGAAAACATTATATACCCATCCCCAAACCTTCTAACTACACATTACAAGATAACCTCCAGCTCATTTATAACAACTATAACTGTAAACTCATGAATGGGCAAATTAAAACAATTTAATTTGGAAACAAATGTTTAAAAGGCAAAGCAGATTGTTCATCTGCGCTGTCTCCTAACAAAATGATTCAGTAGATGGTTCTGTTCTATAGTCCTCATTTTAGACTCTGAGAACTCTCAGAATCTCACAAATTATTAAGCTTTAAAACTGGAAATATCTTAAAGACCATTCAGATCAACTATTGAAATCTTGCTGTTGAAGATTTTATACTATTTTCCTTAAATATATTATTTTCATGATGTGATTAATCTGCCGATTGGATAGTAGGGAAGACAATGATACACACACACAAAACCTATCTAATAATTATTTTTGAGATTGGCACTCAAACAATTGTTAGCCTCTTAATGTATCCAAACTTTTGAACATATGGAAACTAAGTGTGCCAAACTCAGTTTTAGAGCTCCAAATATGATAGCTTTTGACTGTTCTTAACTGTTTCTAAGCAGTGATAGATGAGGGTACAACAGAAAGAATTGAAATTAATAGGAACGATTGAATCTATAGTTCACAATAGATTCACAGACAGTCATTGCGCAGGAACTACCAGCCCCAGTAGGAGGTTATTGATTTGTTGACTTGTTTACTTTCTTTCTTAAATTTTACACAAAGAACAGATTCCCTAGTCTATGCATTTTGACGTAGATATTTGCTTCTCTTCAATCTCCTATTTTAACATTAAAACTATCCATCTAGCAAGCAGTAGCATCTAATTAAGGCCTCCAAATGTTATACAGCTTTATGATTAAAAAAATCAACTGGGGCATGAGTAATATGTTATATGCGACCTGGGATTTTAGTCTAATGGCAACATATGTAAGATAGTGACAAGGGACATGCACATTATTCAGTTAGACTTGACAGCAGTTGGCATCGAGCATATGTCTAAAGCTAATCTATCTGCTCATTTCATTGTCACTTAAACATTCAAATATTTGAACACTTAGTAGCAAAAAAATTATTTGGGCCAAATTTGGTTTCAGGGTTCTAAATGTAATAACTTTTGACAGTTTTCCTTAAGTGTTTTCAGGCAGTAAAAGATGAGGATATAGAAGTACTCCAATCAGTAAAGCTAGTTGAATAGGTAGTTCACAATGAGTTCTCAGTCATTGTCAAAAGTAGACTTGTTTGTATTCACTATTATGTAAGATTCAGGTAAACCTTATTCAGATGTTGCTTGCTAAAGAATTATAGGTTTGACATTTTCTTCATTTTCTTTCATTGAGAAGACATGTCTCAAAAAAGAGGCTTTAATGGTGGTATTCTGGGTCAGTGTTTATATTTACCATTAAAAATAATGAACTTGTTGATTATAACACTGATTTTTGGTAATATGTAAGAAATAAGCCTCAAATATATTTTAGCATTGACTCTATGCTCAAAAAAATCTTGGATAGAAATTCAAGTTTGAAAAGGCAATATCTTCTTTAGCAAGGATAGTTTTAGGAATCTAACAGCTCTAGATTAATGTGTCTGCTTAAACTCTGAGTCTATGTGACCATGGAAAGATTATTTAGATAGTATGAGACAATTTGTCTCACAAATAGTGCAGGAGTTATATCAACTTTAAATAGTCGTGTTGCAGAATAAATATGATCATATATGTGAGTTCCTGGCAAATGCCTTTCATGAAGCATTAGCTCTAAACTTGTTTTGTTGTTGTCAATGTTCTTGTTCTTTATTGTTTTTTCCATTCACCCTCCCTGTGAAGGGCCTCAGTTATTACTCAGGATAGTTGGGTGGCCAGCCATCTCTGTACATTCCCTCTAAGAGGTCTTCAGCATCTGATAACAATTTCACTGGTAAGAGGGAATTTATTCAGTGTGCTGAACTTGTGTTGAAATAAGATATGGTAAAAGGTAAATTTTACATGGGCCAAAATATGTATTATCTAGACCAGAGCATGGAAAATAACCTGAAAATGTACCAGCATTTCCTGACCTTTAGCAAAAAATCCACTTCACATTTTCAGAATTGGGCATAGGAAGACAAGTTAGCCTTGGGAGGGAATCCTCTGCATCTAAATGAGTTTATAAAATACTGCAAACAGGAATATTTCTTTAATCATATATCAGGGATAGTAAACATAACGAAATAGGCCATATGCAAATATAACTATATATACTTTGCTCTACATTATGGCTGACCATTGCCTCCCAAACAGAAAATAAATTCCTCTTGGACAAGCTTCGTTTTTTTTGCCTTTATGCTTTTCTCTTCTGTACAGAAGAGTATATACATTTCTCTTCTGTACTGACAATTTCTTAAAAGTTTGGAGTAGAATATTGACTTTCATTGGATGGAGTGCTAATCATTACCCATTTCTGGAGGGAATCCAAGACTATAAATTAGAGCAGGCTATCAGCTATGGTTGATTTCTATTGCTGAGCTGGGAGATTAAAAACCCACATGCAAAAATAACCTTGAGTCTATTGGATAGGAAATAAACCTGGAAACCAAATGAAGTGGCCTCAAAATGTAAGCCTGATTAAGAAAGTGATAAAGATACAGCTCATGAAAGTTCAATTTTTAAAAAAGTTCTGCAAAGCAATTGCATTCTTAGTTTTGCTTTTATTTCTCAAATATTTATAATGTGCCCTGAGCAATATACACATGTATACATAAAGCATTAAAATATTGCCCTTCCCTTAAGAGATGAAGCTCATGAAGGAAACACTTACACAAGCAAAGATTACAATGACATACATTAATTGCTATAAATTTGCCCTGAGCAAGCTGATGCAGGAAGTAGTGCTACATGAATAAATCAGTTGTGGTTGACAGAGGATGAGGAATTAGAGATGAATATTAAAATACATCATACACAAAATAGAGAAGAAATCACTTCAGAGTGAGAGAAGAGCACATGCAAATATTTAGATATGATCAGTGAGCAATTTCTATGACCAGGACATAGAAGTTAATACAACTAATACAGGTTGCCTATACAATGGGGAGGCCTTGGCAGGACGAGTGGGGCAGAAAGTGATTGAGAACAATGTTACATGTAATGATATAAAAATTGCAAATAAATACAAAATTGAAGAAAAATGAAATGAATTGGGATATTTTTGGAAACTCTCAGAACAAAATGGTAGACTGTCTTGATTTTGGAAGTCCTATCTTGTCTTTTCAAGATGTAGGTATGCTTCTTGTCAAAAGGTAAATGGAGAGAGGTAAATTATGAAGAGAAAGCCAAGCATGAAAACATGGAATATCTCCAAGAAGCAAAAATAGAAAAGGAATCCACAACGTAACACACGTTATAAGTGGGAGTGCTTAGGTACCCCCATGGGACCGAAATGAAGGCTGCAAATACCGGTTGGGAATCTGACACCCTGCCTAGAATTGGAAGCTGGGAATTAATAGTTGCATCTTAAACATTTGTGTGATAGCATGTAGGCTGCACATGTGGCAGTGGGGCATAGAATGGGGCATAGAAGGAAATCAAGCTAAGAAATCAGTCTTAGTCTATAGCACATAAAATTGTGTGCACTGAATTTTATTTGAAAAAAGCAGAGATTCTTAAAGATTGTTATTAAACTAAAAATAAATTATAAACTGCTACCAGGGCAACAAATGCCATACAGTTCAGAAAAGCCAGAAACAGAGTACTATCCTGCCAACATCCCTTGTATTGCCTCCATAACCTACATATATGTATTATATTTCTAGATTAGAACTATATACAGAATATTCATACATGGCCTCTGTGTAGGAAGGAATGGAAAAAGAATTGGAGAGATTTATGGACTTCAGTCTTGATCTCCTTTACTTATTTATAAAAATTATTATTGCAGGTTAATATTCTTAAATTAATACAAAATAAGAAGAAAAAAACTTGAATATGAAGTGCAGGTAGAAAGCGATGGAAAGGACTCCCAGGTTGGAGGTGGTAGCAGTGATCTAGGTGAGGACTTGAATTAACCACAGTTTGGAGTTTGTAAGTATGTGGATGATTTGTAAACATTTTATTTCTATAAATAAGAGAGTATACTGATGGGTGAGATTTAGAGGTTCAGGGGGAATAAGGCAATTGGAAAAATGGTGAGAAAATTGAAGAAAGCTAATTCAAAGTCCTACTATTACACGCAGGTCAAATGTTGTCTTTGGACAAAATTACATATGCCAGAGTCTTAAGTGGAGCAAAGAACCTTAAGAAAGACCTACCTCCTGTCCTATGAAACACGTGATAGATAGATACATTAATATAGATGGGATGCAGGAAGAGAAACAGCAGGTGTCTAGAGGAAAGCCATGCATTTAATGTATGGAAAGTCTAAAGTGTGTGTGTATGTATGTATCTATGCATGTAAGTATGAAACATTCTTTTATTCAAGTGAAATTCACATAACTTAGAATTAGCCATTTTAAAGTATTCAGTAGCTTTTACTACATTCACAATACTATACGGCCATCACCTCTATCAAGTTCCAAAACATTTTCATGGCCCTCAGAAAAATACCTCACATGCTCTTTAATCAGTCTTCACTGCCCATCCCTAGCAACCACCAATCTGCTCTCTATCTCTATGGATTTACCTGATCTAGGTATTTCATATGAATGGAATTATAAGGTACATGATGTTGTATATCTGGCTTCTTCTTTCACTTAGCCCTAATGTTTTTGAATTTCACCCAGGTTGATGCTTGTCTCTGCACTTCATTCCTTCTTAAGGCTGAATAATATTTCTTTATACGGATAATGCTAACGTTCATTCTCCATTCATCAGTTAATGGACATTTGGATTGTGTCTCCTGCTATGAACATTTGTGTACAAGGTTTGAATACTTGTTTTTGAACTCTTCTGGGTATACATCTAGAAAGGAAGGCAGGTGGCCTGTTCTTATCTTTTAACTCCCTGGGAAATCAATTAATGACATTTGTTAAGAGAAACACACTTTTTCAATTGGATTTCCTTAGTACCATGTCTCTAGCTAAAGTATTAGTTATAGTAAATTAACTCAGAATCTATGAATGCTTTTTGAAACAAGAGCTAGAATCTGTAATTCTTTCTTCAGGCTGGTCTTTGAAATATTATGCCAACTGCATATAGATTTATCAAGACCGTGTTTTACCAAATTGAAGCCTCTCTTCTCTCTCCGTGACTCTTTCAGACACACACACACACACACACACACACACACACACACACGCAGACTTATACCATTTAACCCAAAATGACGGGGTTTGTTCCTCTGTTAATGTAGCTAAGACTTAATTCCCAAAACAAAGTATCTGATTAAAAGTGAAACTTTCTCTGCCTTATCTGAAATCACAGGCAAGTTACCTCCCAGAATTATTTAATTTCTGTCTAGGGGGTACCTCAATATGTTTTCAACAGCTATAAATACCCTCTTAGTGTAAGGACCTCTGAAGGTGATATGTATATGTGTTATTCTTTTATCATTTTAGTCATAAGGTGCCAAAAATATTATTCAAATATAATTATAACTGCTGAATAATGACTTATTAAATGATAACAGCTTTCTAAATATTAATACAATGTAATCATCTCAGTACTATCACCAATTTTCAGTAATAAAAAGCATCAGAATAAAACCCCAACTTTGGCCACCAACTCTGAGTGTCTTACTGCCAGAAAAATTTTAAATAAAATCGTAAAATATGAATTTAAAATAAGATTTCCCTTTTTGTAGAAGTCAGGAGGTAACCTATGTCAACAAAGACTACAATACCATTTCAGGGTTCCTTACTTTTTCTGCCTTTATTGGATAGCTTTTACTGTGGACCTAGAACCTCATCTTTTGCCATTTCACACTTGAAGCAAATTGATCCCCTCCCCATTTTCTGATCAAGTTGTGAAAAACCTCAGTTTCTTCATTTTCTGGTCAAGAAGGTTGATATATTTCAAAATAACTTGTCATACAGGAAGGAAGAAAGGAAGTAAGGGAGGGAGGGAGGGAGGAAGGGAGGAAGGGAGGAAGGGAAGAACATAGATAACCCCCTCAGAAATGGGTGTGCTTTAAGGTAATGCAGGCTTGGCAGGTTTATAATGCACCAAGGTTGTTCCTTTTCATCATGTAGCATTACTGTGGTGGAAATTTTACACATGTGCTTTCAGATTTTCTAATAGTCCCTGAACTAATTTTCTAATGATCATTTGGAATCATTTCTTGACCCAGTAGGAGACTCATTTACTCCACTACCTGCTTCCAGGCTTGATGTATTCTGATCTGCTTTTAGAAATCGCTACCTAGAGGGACCCTCTCTTTCTTTAGTCCTCTCTGATAGCTGGAGCACTCTCATGTTGAGGATGCCGTCATCACTATGTATTCCACCTTCATTCAGCGTTCTCTGCTGAGGTAGCATTCTCCTTCTGTAGGTTCCTGCCCTGAGCTTCCATCAGTCGTGATCTTAGTTTTGCATGTATTTCTTTGGTTTCATTTGCTTGCAGCCAGGGGCATTTCTGTTTTCACATATCCGCATTCCTTTTGGCACTTTTTTTTGTCATGACCTTGTTTGTAACCCTTCAAAGGAACGTCAAACTCTACATTTAAGATGCACAAAGAAATTATGGCCATCTTCTTTCTGTGCACTTAGTGGATCTCTTCCCTATTCCTTTTAATTTGACATTAACATAATCCCTTTCCTTTTTTTGTTTTTATGTTTTTATGTTTTTATTTTTTTATTAAGGTATTATTGATATACACTCTTATGAAAGGTTTCACATGAAAAAACAATGTGGTTATTATATTCACCCATATTATTGTGTCCCCCCCTTTACCCCATTGCAGTCACTGCCCATCAGTATAGTAAGATGCCACAGAGTCACTATTAGCCTTCTCTGTGCTACACTGTCTTCCCCATGATCTCCCCTACACCATGTGTGCCAATCATAATACCCCTGAATCCCCTTCTCCCTCCCTCCCCTCCCACCCTCCCCCACACCTCCCCTTTGGTAACCGCTAGTCCCTTCTTGGAGTCTGTAAGCAAATACTTCTAAAATTCATATGGAACCAAAAAAGACCCTGAATAGCCAAAGTAATCCTGAGAAAGAAGAATAAAGCTGGGGGAATTATGTTCCCCAACTTCAAGCTCTACTACAAAGCCACAGTAATCAAGACAATTTGGTACTGGCACAAGAACAGACCCATAGACCAATGGAACAGACTAGAGAACCCAGATATAAACCCAAGCATATATGGTCAATTAATACACAATAAAGGAACCATGGACATACAATGATCCCTTTCCTTTTAACTCAGCTATGATGCTGATATGGAATTTACATCTCCTTAATCCCTATACCCTTCTCTATAATTTTGATAAGTGGTGACCAAATTTCTGTTTGGAGGGAACCGCAATTGCAGGGGGTTCTCATTTCTGCAGAAAAGGGCTGTGATAGGGCTCATGCAAATGCATAGAAATACAAATAATGATAAAATTTATGGTTCTGTGACCTTTAAACTTTATGTAAAAACATTAAAAAACTCTACTACTGTTCATTATAAATACATAGGGAAATAAAAGTAGTAAAACTAATACTTAGTATACCATAATTTAAAACATGAGGTCACTGACAACTAAACTGTTTTCTTTTTAAAAATTGTGTCAAGAGAGTTTAAACAGTGCTTATTCCATTCTTCTCATAGTATAACTTGCAAGATGATGAAAGTACTTTTTTTATGCTTTAATGAATTGTCATATTCCTTTCTAAGATTGGACCAGCTTTCCAACATTATACCCTTTGCACTTTTAATTTTGATAATGGGAAGATTTTTGCTGGTGTCGCTTCTTCTGGGGCATCTTCATTTTTCACCACTGACACTTCATCCTTTTATGTTGACAAGTTCTGCTCAGAATTACTCTGCTGTGTATGAACAGTCTCTCCAATGGCAATGGAGCCAACATTTCCATGGTCATTTTGTTATGATTTTATTTATATTCTATTTGAATTTCAACTCCAATGTTATCACTTTTTATTTCTTTACTGACTTTGATTTTTGTTGATCAGTCTTCTCTTTTAATTATCCAACTTTTATAAAATGTCATGAGTTGGTCACTCAGAGATAAAGAGGTAACACAAATACATTCTTTACTGCCTGTGCATGAACTGAATAACAGATGTGCAGTGACTAATCATCAACAGACTCGAATAAGTGGTGTGATTGGTCATTAATTATGATGCGCATCTGTTATTTGTATAGCAATTTGTGCATTGAAAAGGATGTAGCAGAGTTTCACTTTATGTAATTATCCTTCATTAATACATCATGGACACTGAATTTGAGCCATGACATTGAGAAACTGGTGTTATTTCACTAAAGCACAGCATCTGAAATTTGTGCATATCTAAACCAAACCCAGAAAGGACTGCCTGTATCTAATTCTTGGTTAAACAGTAACTAACGGGGATGAGAATACAATGATTCACTTAGGCTCATCAGGGTGTACCCTCAGAGCTGGTTTCTAGGTCCTGAACCACATTGTTGCTACACGGCCTTGGAAGCCTGCGGACCTCCCCCAACCACCATCCTTTTTAATTTCTTGTGAAGTCCTTGGAAAGCCAAAAAGCTTGGCCAGTATAGCATGCCAAAAGCCAGAAACAGCTTAAACTTTAAAAGGACTTGAGGCATGTGATGTATGTCAGATATATCACTGATGTATCAGAAACAACAAATTAAATATTAAAAGTATATATTATCTAAGAAGCCATTAATTCTACTGTAACACCTTCACTTTAAATTCTGCTGTGCTGTAGATGGCACCCCCTCCCATTTTCTCTAGGATTTTTGTGGCATCTAACTTGTGGCCACCCACCACTTCCTGGAACTCTTCACATTCGGGAAATGCCTGCTGCCGTCAACCTGCGTCCCCTTGCGGAAGGGAGGACACGCACACCCTGCCTTGTAGCTCCGGTGCCAACCCGACATGACAGCTGTTTGCCTGGTGTAGTTGGAGGCAGAGGCGGCGTGGTGGCTTGGCAGCTGGGAGTGGGTGGTCTGAGTTTCACAGCCGCAGCTTTACGGTCATGGTAGGTTTGCTGTGGTTTGAGGATGAGGGGAAGCAGGAACATCCTTGTCTGACGTGTTCACCAAAGTTTTTTTCTGATTATTGTTCATACAAGCTCAGGCATAACTAGTTTCTTCATCATTCCAAAAAAATGTTTGGGTTAACTATTATTCCTCATTACATTTCTTAAATCTACTGATCTAGTGAGTGCCAACTCTGTCTTCTGCAATTAAATACCTTAAATCTATGTCATAGTGCTTCACTTGCTGGCACTTTTCCTGGATATGAAATCCCTACTCCTGCACCAGCTCTTCAACCTAGATTTAATGCCTTTTAAAACCATCGTACAGATTGATTAACCTCCTTTTATGAAATGGTCCCCCTCATTAAAATATTGCTGTATTCCCCCCACTGTTTCCACTGTATAGTTTTCCCCTTACTGTCACCACTTCGGAAACTTAGCTGAAAGAAGCACCGATGACATAGTAATGACCAACTTAAAGGAACACTTTATAGTTCCTGCTCCAACTGATTCTTATAAGAACTACGGATTGTACCTTCCTTCTCCAAAAGCTCTTAGTTTACCAATCCAGTTTGATTCCCCTCTCTCATCTCTGACTTGTTCTGTTTCTCACATGCTGTTTTTTTCTTTCTGTCCAAATGTTATTTATGAAAACTCTCTCTGTCCCCAGATAGTTGATCTTGGGTTAAGTGCACTACGGTTTTTCACTGTAATACTGTAATATAGTAATACCCACAGTGAAGGATTGTGAGAAAAATTGGGAATATTGATTATCATTCACCTAGCACATTCATGCCACATGCTCAACAAATAACAAATCTATCACATTTCAAGTCTCCTTTCTGCCTTCCTCTTCCTTTCTTATTCTCCCTAATGTTCTCATATTAAACAGGGTGTTTAGCTTTGCTTTTTTATATAAGATAGTTCGCTACTGATTAAAGGAACAAAATTTCAGCTTAAACATGCTTAACTCTATTAAAGCTTTTATTTTCCTCCACATAATTGGAAACACAGTGTACATTGGGTTTCAAGTCACTGGTTCACATCCCTGCACTAATTCTCTGTGGGTCTGTGCTATCCATGGTTTCTCTTGTCATAGAAAGACTGCCAGTAGATACATAAGTGTTTCTTTGGTAATGTCTAGGGACACAGTCTGCTCAGAGAAAGAAAAACAAGTCTTTGTTCCTCGATGCTTCTTGCCAAACTCCTCTAATAATGTCTTAGTGGCTCACATTAGCTCTACTTTCACTCAGGATGGAGAGTATACAATGAGTAGCTAAGTCTAATAAGGACTCACCAGCGGAGCTAGTCTCAGATAAGTCAGCTGCTGATCCCACAGGTCCCCAAACCACAATGAGTCTGCCATCATCCAACGGCTGCTGCTACAATGTTGAAACCGTCCACAGCCATCCTTCCAGCCTGCAATTGGATTGCCTCTGCTTGCACCATCCCTTTAACCATATGCAGCCCACAGGAGGCAGCAGTGGGCCAGTTCTTGGAGAGAGCCATTCCACCCTGCTTCTGAAATCTAAGTTCATTTTGCAGTGTATTAACATACAGACATAAAAGGAAGTCTTCACACTGCTCAAAATGGTCTGCCCACATACCCACGTTCTAAGAATCTTCTTTCTCTCCAGTATAATAATAATAATATGGTGATGATGATGATGATGATGATGGTGATAAGACTGGAAGAATGTAGAGTTTTACCTTTATGTGTCCCCACATCTTCATCTATTATCATCTACCCTTTCCAGTACCTGCACACACACACACACACACACACACACACACACACACACACACACTCACAGTCACACTCCTTCAGATGTCTGTTAAGCTTAGTAGTGGTATATACAATATCATACTATCATTGACTTAAAGAAATTACAGTTCCTGAACCTTTCAGAGAAATGAAGTCTCTAAAGAATTATGAAGAAAGACTAGCTTTTCTCTTTTGATACTGGTTAAATCTTATAATAAATGTAAGCATCCAGTTGGGAAGAGAAACACTTGTTAAGAGCTTGTTGCAATTACCATTCATTTCCTGCTCAATTTTCTCTCATTTAACCATAAATCTTGACCTCTGTTATTTGCAATAATAAAACCAATTTGGATTAACAATAAGTCAAAGAAACCTTAAATATTTTTTTAAAAGTTTGTCTATCTAAACACTTAGAAAACAGTCCCTTGCCCGTTGCAATTTCTTGCTTGGTTGCACAACAATTTTCTGCCAACAGCTGAATTTGTGGGGGAGCTAAAATATTTCTGGGGTGGGTCATACACCTAAATTCATCTTTTTTAAAAATATTACTTTTATATTATCCATGGAATTGTTATTTTCCTTTCTTGGTAGATATTCTTTCTGTAAGTTTTACTTTCTCTCAGTACCAAATTAAATACACACACACACACACACACACAAAGCAGAGAGAAGCCTACATGATTTTTTTCCTTTTAAAAATATTTTATGTCTGTCACAGACAATAAAGTCAATAACACTCCTCAGTTCATGATACATTATCATAACCTACATATATAAGATTTCTCCCTTGGTCTATTCTATTTTATTTTGTCTTCTCCACCATAGTCTCTCTACTTGTTTTTCATAGGCACACCCTTTACAATATTTTTTATCATTCCTTCTTCACTTCTTTCACATTATGTTATATATTTTATTATCTGGAAGTGGACCTAGCTCCCAACTTGTGTCTGCTGCAAAGCACCCTGTGGAACACACTAGTGCATCTTCTATCACTGCCCCCTTAGAACGGAAGCAGAGGCTGCCTCCACCTCCTCACTTCCACAAGGAGTGTCACGTGGACATCTTAAGGACCCATGTGGAAATACACGTGGGATCACTTTGCATATGGCTATTTAATTTCGCTAAGTATATGGACAAATTGCTTCCCAGAATTCTTTCACAGTGTGCTTTAAAGTGCAAGCCTCCTTCATGCCAGTGTTTGTTATTATTTCTCTACTTCTGCCCTTTGTGTAAGCGTGAAGTGCAGAAACACACACTGGTAAGTGCTGTTTGAAACATCCCTAATAGCGGTGCCATCTTCTGGATTCCGCGCTGCCTTTCAGCAGTGTGTGTCCTGCCTTCTGCCATCTGAAACTGAGGTGATTTCCAAAAGAAAAAGAAAAGCAGGGACTTAGTATGAGGTTTCAAAAGAACAGGGTTTCTCGGTTCAGTGGAGAGTGAAAAAGGCTACCAATATAAATATTAATTCCCTTTGTCTCTCCCAATTATTTTATACTGAAATCATCTAATTTTTAATGTCGTGAATTCATATGTCTAGAATCAGGCATCCGTGCCCACTGCCAAGGATGCTGAGGGGGCTGGTGAAGATGCTGTCCTTCGCAGCACCCCTGCCAGTGCTTTTGGCCGAAGCATAATCTTTGATACCCGCAGCTCTGTGACCTGCACAGCCAGCTGTATTGCCAGCAGGACTGTCAAACCCCCGTGACAACGGCGCAGACCCCCAGCGCTCCCACTCTCCCCAGCGTTATCGCCAGGGCCAACCACACCGCCGATGCCAGTCACCCCATGAGTCACGCCTCCCCCCACTGCTGCTGAGTCGGTGCTCTAATCAACTCATAACCTAATCACTCTACAACCTAGTGCTCCCCCGAATCCATAGAAATATTTTTTAAGTTAATTTTTAAACTTAGGTTTTCATTATATTTCCTAAGCTAAGAGACAGTTTGAGTATAGGTTTGAACTGTATTCAGAATTAATTTGGTCTTGAAACAAACTTGCTCCCAAGGTCCTTGGCCCCATAGGATAAGATAACTCCCATTAGGATCCTGATTTTGTCATATGCCTAGCTCTGAAGTTGAGAAATCCCAAGGTAGGACTGGTTAACAGAGTGAGCAACATGGTTCTCAGCCCTTGCTAAGGAAGATGGTTAGAATTAATAAAAATTGTAGGAAAGCTATGGATGAATGTTTTTCTTCAGCAGGGAGAGAGGGTTTTTTTTTTTTTAGTGTTTTCTTTTTTATTTTCAGAAAGCAGCAAAAATTTTAATTAGTTTCAGTTAAAGTGAAAACAGCAGTGACTTTTATATGAAATATTAATAACAATACACCAAATACATCATAAAAATTTAAAGCAATGTGACTAAGCTTATATTTTTACTTGAAATGTTAGCTGAGGGATGAAATAAGAATAAAAAAGGTGATAATAACATAATCAAATGGAACACAGTAGATAGGAACTTCCAGCTACACTCTTCTTGCCCAACAGTTTCTGGCAGGAGATATACCAGGTCTTTCAGAGTTTGAAACTTGCTTTTTGATGCTGTTGAAACATTTGCCTTTAGAAATAAAGATGGTCTAGGATACTGTTTCTCCAATTCGATTAAAGATATAAAGCTTTGTTAAAAGGGAAATAGTCTTAGTCTTCCAATGTTCAGTTAAATTATTTTGATTATAACGTTACTTAAATATGTATAAACATAAAGCCAACTGTAAACTCCTAATGTTAGCTTTTATCCAACCATAAAACTAAAACAAATGTATACATTAAATAAAAGGAAAAAACTACAAAACCAATAAAATTCAAATTAACAACACTTATTTAAAGTGTCAGTTGAGGGTTTTTCTGAACTAAATTGCCATTTACTTCAGGAATATACTATTGACTACCATTGTACAGAATCTTTTGAGTCAGCATTTTTCTACTTCCCTAGGCCCTTTGAGGACTCAATTTCTCACCACATTTCTCTATTTAAGAGACTGTGGAAACTTTATTTGTAAAGCATGCTGTGAATCAATTGGCTTTCACTTGGCTCAAAGTCATCTTTTACTTATTAAGATTACTTCTCTTTTCTAATTACCCGAAGGCAATTAAAGTCATACTTTTGGTGCCAGCATAATTTTAAGCACAAACAAAAATGCTGATTCTGTAAGAGTACGGAGTTACTTGGTTGTAGATGGCCAGGCAAAAAATCTAAGGATGCTGAAATTTGTTATAATCATTGACATAAACACACATATGCACACCTAGTTAAATCTAAAGATGACATTTTGTTTTCAGTGAAAGACAGAAGGATATACAAACTTTTGTGATGCATAAAAAGCTAGAGCACTGGCTGCAAATGAACAGAGGGGAGAGGAAATATTTTAACATAGGAAGCTGGAAAATTCTTAATAAAGGGATTCCATTGTTTTTTGTTCATTACAAAAAAATCTTTATTAAGCATCAGTCCTTTATTGCATATAGTCCTAGAGAAATTGGCATGTAAGGATAAATAATTCATTTTGTGTACATTCCAGAAAACCTAGGGTAAGACAGTTGCACAAAATATTGAGTATCAAAAAAGGTGATGACTCTAGTAGTGATATGTATAAGCTACATTCAGAAATTAGAATAGGGGCCTTAGTAAATTATACTTGATGTATAATGTAGATTTGCTGTAACATATCCCTGGTTCATTGAAGTGACTCTTTGGGAAAAGATGTTAAGCCTATACCCTAATTTTACATTTGAAACAGCAGGGGAAAATCTAAAAACATCTCACTCTCCAACCTACTATTAGTCTATTGCCCTCAGAAGTATTTTCAACGTTGTGTTGATAGAGTACTTTGGATAGAAGCAACAGAAGGCAAGTCTAGGTATGTTAGCAAAAATAAATTGATAGGAAGTGCATCATGTACCTCACAAAGTCAAAGACATAGGAGTATAATTCAGCCATCACACAGGACAGAAATCAAAGGGTCTCTGATTGTATGGAAGAGAACTATATAGAGAGTCAGTCCCAACTGTTTTCTATTCTTGCCTTGACTTACTCAATATTCACATTTATGGGGGACTTAGTCCAAATTTCCTAATTTGACTCTAAAGTCCTCTTCTCCACCTGGAGATCTATTATAATAAACTCTATCTGTCTTATATCTGAATACCACATTAGAATGTAAGTGCAGTAAGGAAGGAATCTGTTCTGTTTGGTTTATTTGGATCTCCAGTACCTATATCAGTAGGGGATATAGTTTCAGTTTAATAATGAGGATTGGCTAAATAAATGAATGAACAGATATTCCATCTTCTTGACCAAAGGAAGGGTGCCTTGATTAGCAATCTTATAAACACTGAGCACAATAAGAGGATGATTCTCCATGGTAAAATCTGAGGGAAGTTGATGCTAGGAAGGCAACAAAAGATGGGGGTGGGAATGTTTATTGAAAACAAGTACAGACTGATGTAGAGGTAACAGGATTTTTTTAAAGAATATTTACTGCTGTCTTGTAATTTTTAAGCATATTTCCTTTTCCTCAGCATTTAAGCTAGAGTTTATAAAGATCAAAGACTTCAAATCAATGATGTAAGCTTCCATCTCAAGAAATTAAAGGAGAGAATGTTTTAAAAAGCAAGTAAAAGGAAATACTAAACAGCACAGATAAAAATATAAATTAAAAAACATAAAGAATATCAGGAAAAACAAAGTGTGTTTTTTTTAAAAAAGACCAATATAATGGATACCTCTCTCTGGTGGTTAAATCAATGGAAAAATCACAAAGAAATAGACCCTTACAAATAGTTATCTTATCTTTGACAGAGTAGCAAAGGAATACAGTGGAGAAAGAGTAGTATTTCAACAAGTGGTGCTGTAAAAATTGGACATCCACATGTCAAAAAATATATTTAGACACCGACAGTACACTTTAAAAATTAAATCAGAATGGAGCTTCAACCTAAATATAAAATGTAAAATTATAAAACTTCTGGAAGATAGTGTAGGAGAAAATGTAGGTGACCTTTAGTTTGGTAATAAGTTTTTCAACTCAACATCAAAAGCATAATCCATGAAGGAAAAAACTGATAAGTAAAACCTTTTGCTCTGTGAAAGACACTACTAAGAGAATGAAGACAAGACTCAGACTGGAAGAAAAGATTTGCATAATAGAACACTTGAAACTCAATAATAAGAAAACAATCCAATTAAAATGGGCAAAAGATCATCAAAGACAATATTCAAATTGCAAATAAACATAAAAGGATGATCATGTAACATTAGCAACTTGCATATTAGAACAATAATAAAATACTACTACAAGCCTGCTAGAATGGATGAAATACAAAACACTAATACCATGCCCTTGTGAGAGTGTAAAAAAGATGCAGCCTCTTGGAAGAGAGTTTGGAGGTCTGCTAGAAAGCTAAACACAGTTTCAGAATTTGATCCAGCAATTGTTTCCTAGGTATTTAACAAATTAGTTGAAAATTATGTCCACACAAAAACCTGTACACAAATGTTTATAGCAGCTCTTTAAACTCCCAAAACTTTAAGAAACCAAAATTCACTTCAATAGGTGAAATGAATTAAAAAAAGATTTTTTCCCTCTCATTGCCACTTTCGGGTAGTAGACATAGACTACTTGCAGTAACCCACTTTAGTATAGTATACATTATCACCTGGCTTTAAAAAATTCACTAATATAGGTGAGCTTATTTTATTGGGAGAATCTTATCAAAACTTGAAATCTTACTAATTTAATTAAAGAAAAAAATTCTAAATGAAAAATATATTATCAAGCTTAATAAGATCACCCACCTAATTAGAGAAATCTCCCTTGTAGTTTATCTACATTGGTAATTTAATTACTTCAAGGAAAGGCAATTCTGTGTGCTATTCCTTACAGACCTGTTAATGATATGCCACAACAGAATCAGGTATCTGTTAAGAATCCCTATAGATAAAGAAGTGATTCCCTGTAATTTTTCAACAGTAAATCTGATGCCAAGTACACACTCTGGGAAAGGAAATTTTTCACATAAATTCCCTACTCAGCTTTAGTGCACCTAGAAAAAAGAAAGTTGGCCATTCTTGAAAAATCATGACCCCTGCCTCACTGACCCTTTCCCAACACTCACTTTAATCTAAGCACCTAAATTCTCAGAAGGCAGTGAGTGTCACAGGCCATCAGAGTATGGGTGACTGAATCACCCTGACGTTGCCATCATTTAGTCTCACATTAAGGTTTCTTTAACCTCTGCTGTGGGTCAAACAACTTTCAAACTGAGCATGTTTCTCTTTCTTTTGCTATTTGTTCTCTCTCTCTTTCTCACTCTTATTAAAAGGAGATGCTTTCACAGTTTTTCAGTGAATTTAACTTTCATCAACATACAGATTTCCTTAAAAGGTCTTCATTTAATTAGTTGCTGAACATCAGCCAGGTAATCATATTCCTTGGATGCCCAAATCTGTTTTAGGATGTTGACAGAAATGCAAGGAAAGAAAATTACCTGTACAAACAACTCACATTTTATGAAACAAACTGTCATGCAAGGACTCCATGTAAACTGAATCCAAATGCTGGCTGTTATCTCTTTCAGCTTTGCATATCATCATCAAGAGTAATAAGGCCACTTTCTCACATGGTATCTGAGACTCAAAGAGCTTAATGAACTTTCTCTGTGTCTTCATTGTTTTGGAAAGAAAAGAGTATGGGTCCAAAGGAAAAAAAGAGAAGTCATTTCAGGAGTACTAAGAGTGTTCCTATGCTGTGATCATCCTCAGAATATTTTGTTTTCCCTCAGTGTCACAAAAGTCAGTGTAGCCTCTCTCAGAGTTTGGAACCTGTTAAAGTCAGTGTAGCCGCTGTCAGAGAACCTGTTAGATATCACTGTTCTTAGTTTTCAAGACTAAGCTTCTAATCAGTACACACCATCAGAGTTTCAAGACATTTGAGCAAAGGAACATCCCCTTTATCTTCTGCTTTTCATGAAAGTGATCAACAGCAAGGAAAATAAGAAATCAAAAAAAGAGCAAGCAAAAATGTAAACATATAGTCAGACTTCATAATTGATTAAAAAACTCCTTTACTTCAGGACCATCTATATTATACACACATATATTCATACATGTGTATGTGTATATATATGTATATACATACATGTGTGTGTCTTGTGTTTGAAAGACACAGTGCTTGTCCTATTGGATTAAAATTAAGGAAAAATGACATCAGTCCTGTTTTCAAGGAGGTAAGAATTCATTAAGGGACATACACAAACTAAAATTACAACAAAATGCCTATTAGTTCATGACTGGGTTCAGAAACAGCTCAGAGTGATGAATTCTGCCTAAGATCAAAGAGAGGATCATTAAAAGGAGACATATATATTGGGTTGAGTATCAGTAAGAGTTCTTAAATGGAGCATATCCTGGTGACAGGGGCTTCTGAGAAGAGAGTCTATGAGTTGTTCTAGTGAATTACCAAACCTGAGGGGGGTCAGGGAGACCCCAGATTTGTGCCCTTTGGCCAGAAATGCACATTAGCATAGGTATACCACATGTGGCTGGTGTCTGAATTAGGGACAATTTTTTTGTGGGGGATCATGCCCTTAAGCCTGCTCTAGCTCTAGATGGTTAGCATCAGAATTGAATTGGATTTCAGTACAACAGTTGGTGTCATAAGATAGAGTCTCTTTTGTTTGATGGTTTATTGTGAGGGTATGAGAATAAATCTGAATAAAGATGACTGGACTTCAAAATGTCAAGAACACTAACACCTTATCATTTTGGGTGGCATTTAATATTTTAATTGTCATTGGATTGGATATTTATTGTCTTTACCTAAAATTAGCACCTTCTTTAAAAGAATAGAAATTATTAATTTATATGGTCTTGAAATTCAATAAAAAGTAACATGAAATATTTAAAAAGTAACTGGGTCTAGATGAGGAAGAAAAACTACTGGGAAGTGGGAATATTCATCAGATGGAAATAATCATTTAAAAATAGGGCTTAAGTAACAGCTTAATACAAATCATTACTACAAATGCAAAAAATAAGTGCAAACCAAATGAGATACCACCTCACACCTGTTAGCATGGCTACTATCAAAAAGCAAAGAAGTAACAAGTGTTGGTGAAGATGTGGAGAAACAGGAACCTTTGTGCACTTTTGGTTGGAGTGTAAACTGCTGCAGCCACTATGGAAAACAGGATGGAAATTCCTCAAAAAATTAAAAATACAACTATGATATGATCTAGCAATTTTTCTTCTGGGTACTTACCCAGGGAAGTGTAAACACTAACTTGAAAAGATATATGCACCCCTATGTTCATTGCAGCACTTTTTACAATAGCCAAGATATGGCAACTGCCTAAGTGTGCAAAGACGGATAAGTAGGCAAAGAAGATGTGGTATACATATACGATGAATATTATACAGCCACGAAAAAGATGAGATCTTGCTATTTGTAACAACATGGATGGACCTCAAGGACATTATGTTAAATGAAATGATTTAGATAGAAAAGACAAATACTATATGATATTTCTTATAAATGCAAATCATCTAGAAAATAAGCAAACAAAAAAAGCCAAGTTCTTAGATATAGAGAACAGAATTGTGTTTGCCACAGCAGGGTAAAGGGTAGAGAAGTAGGTGAACTAATGTTGTTTTTTAGTTTAAATAAATTGAATTTTTAAAAAAACTTTAAAAGTGCCACTGAATGTAATCTGCAACCATTTCTTTACCACTCTTGTAAAACTCTACCTTCCAGCCATTTTCAGTTTGCAAGATCTGCTCACTCTGATTTCTTGAATGGAGAATTTCATCACTGCTCTTTGAAATTTCATGGTTTTTAAAGTGCAAACCCTAGTGAATTCTGAATTTAAGTGCATTTTAAAGTGTTTAACTTGCTCTAGGTATCACTTAAAATTGATATTAAGAAACTGACTGATGTAGATAAAATTGACTGAAAACCATTACTGTTCATCTCATGGACTTGACTATTTGCCATTAACTCCCTTACAGGTTTTTTTTTTCCCCATTTCTCTTCATTGATCATACCTCTTAATTTCAGTTGGCTTTGAATTCTTTGAATCCATCTTCTAGGAACTATTTAACTGGAAGTGGTTATTTTCAGTTTAGCGTATTTCCACATCAGAGTCCCTTATTACTATAATTGAAAAGTTGAAGTTACCCAACGGATGCTAACTCAGTTCTAATCTGGCATCACCATATTCTATTGACTTTTCTCCTGGAAAAAAACAATTATAACATGCATGAAATCCAACAGGAAGCATCTGGCTCACACCATCCTCTCCCATACCTACAAAGAATGTATAGTACAAAGACTGTGTTTAGTTGTTAATCCATCCTCTGAACCTCTGGAGAACTCTGGTCTATGCTACATACTTGATGCTTAGCATTGGTACCGCTTTTGATATTCATTCTTTTACGTAAATACACTCTCTTTTCAGTTGATTGAGAGCATTCAAAGTCAAACTTTAGGATCATAATTGCATGGAATATTCCTGCATAAATTTTATGTTTAAGAAACACCTAGAGATGATGACAATTGAAAAACCTCTGAGAGATGCCTACCGAGGGCAGTACAGAAAACTCAGGAAATACAAAATAGCAAAGCACCTTGTAACTGCCAAAGTTTCATAAGGGAAACAAAATCAGAATCACCGTTTATAGTCATAGTATTGCAGGTCCCTGCAACGGAATGTGGTTAAATAGATAACACTTAATAGCTACTACTTCTTAATCCTGTATAAACTTTTATATCAATATTAATATAAATATACTAACATTTTAGTGGGATTAAATAGTTTTCCAAATGTGATAAAGAAAATAGTGTTCAGTTTTAACCTCCATTCAGTTTATACTCATTTAAATCATATATGCTAATGATTATTTTCAGGTGACAAACATTCCTACTTCCCTGTAGCTTATCTTCAAAATCTTGATTCAGCTATGTGTCTTGTGCTCATGCTAGGACCAGAAAAATTCATCACCCTCATTGACTACCTGAAGATTTCTCTATTGATTTTAAAAATGTATTTTTAGCCATAGGTGCTCATATTATTAGGAGTTTACATGCTGAGGGGGAGGCACCCACAGGCTCTAATTGGATCTTCCTGCTGTTTACTTTTCCCCCTTACTCTGGGAGTAAGAGCAAGGAAACTTGCTAACTTTTAAAGTTTAATGTATCAGAAATCACACACACTATATTATAAATACCACAAAATACCTTCAGAAAAATTTCAAAAGCTCAAACATCTCTTGAAATGTTATTTTCCAAAGCACTCATTTAGGGAGGTTGAAAGGAGGTCATCACTCACAAATAACATTCCTAAAGTCTTGGAAAACTTTTATTCATTGTTTTGGGGAAAGATCTGAGTAGTTAATTTCAGCATCAAGTTGATAGTGCAAAAATTTAAAAAAAGAAGAAGGTAAATTATAAGAACAGTGGATTAAAATTAAGGAAAATAATAATTGCTTCACCACAAATAATTGCCCCATGCCCTACACATACACACAGACACATACATGCACAAACCTATCTTTAGTTTTTCTTAGTAATCATAGGATAGAACAGAATCAAAGGTTGTTCAACTGTTACTGTGTGGCTAATAGTTGTGCATCTTAGGGTTATAAAAGGTGAATCTATTTCCTCAGTTATTAAATATAGAGCAGTCATTTAACATATCAGTCCCATGGTTTCTTCTCTTTAAAACCAGGGAAAAGCCTGGGCTATGTTGAGCTCTCTGTACTTTCATAGTCAACAGGTACAGTTAAATTGATACAACTATGCATACACTGTGACCAAGCTTCCTACTGCCACCTACAGAATAATTTCTTCAGTAGACTGTCTGTGATAACCTACATTTCTGAAAGATTCAACACAAGGCATCTTCTGAGGATATTCTTTAATTGGGATAGAAATTATTTCCTAAATCCTTCTTCTTCCTGTCTGCTGAGCTCCCCTGGGCATGAATGGAACTCTAAGTTCTTTCTTTTCTTCTTGTAACCCAAACCAATAGTAAATCCAGCTCCTAAATACTTTATTCTGGGACCCAACACACATTTCCCACAGTCAGCCAGCTTTTGGTTAGGTAACATTCTTCACTGTGCAGAATGCCTCGTTGACCAGCCTTAGGCAGGAAGTCAGCAGCGCCGAAACCACAAACACCCAGAGACTTTTCTAACGACCCTTGGGAAGGAACACTGCCGTTTCCAGTTGAAAACAGTTGCATCCAAAAGTCACAGGAATATGATGGGCCTGAGATTTACAAGATATCCTACAGGCCCAGAATCTTTGAAAGGCTAGATCAAGTCCATGCCTAAATCACCTTCCCCTCACACTCAACTGACTTTCCCTATCATTCACTTCGAATTTTCTAGTGTTTGTGACCAAGCAGAGGGGCCACAAGAAGAATGCCATTTGTCCTGCCTCTTCCTGCTTGTGTTATCCCAGCCGTTTTGTCCTTTCTCACCAGTGGTAGATAATGCATGGTAATTCCACTGTAACTTCTTTCTCTTTTAATGCCCCATGGAGTCTTCCTAGAGCCTAACAGGAATTTTTCTTGTGGACACTATGGTCAAAAGCTTAATGAGAAAAAGAAGTGAGTATTCATATTTTCTTTCATAGTGAGCATTCTTTGCCTTTTTAATCTTTGATTATATAAATATGAAGGAAAAAAACCAATGAAGAAATAAGAAAATACCTCTGTAAAATAAGATGTTTTTTGTTGCACTTCTTGCTAATATAATCAAATTCTTAAAAAAATAATTAAAACTCCATGCTTTCTCTTCTCTTGGACATAAATTAAACAAACAAACAAATCTCCTGTTTGAAGTCCTAAAATAGAGCATATTTCTAACTGAAAGCGTAAACCATAAATTCACAGACATTTACTCTAAAATACAAGTCACTTCTGGCACTGGGTTTTAACAGTGAAGCCATGAAGTCATCGGTTTTATCATCTCCACTACTTCTCCAGTATTTGGGCCTATTTCTCAGACATGCTTGTCTATGAGCACCAGTGTTCATGCTGAAAACAAGATGTTTCTAGACTAACTGCCTTTACATCCTTAGAGATTTTATTCCAGCTGCCTTTATGTGCTAAGAACTATTTTTTAAATTAATTCTAATGAGTTTACTGCATGTCTAGGACACTGAGCTATATACAAGGATGCAAAGCTTCAATATTCCTTGTGTTTAATGATCTTATATTTTACTACAGATAGAATAGGCGCTTATGCTTCTGTTACAAGTGAAATATGGTATGTATATATTCTAATGAGGATTCAGCTAGCAACAGGGAAATCTATATCAGCAACATCTAGGAGCTGAGCCTGGATTCAGAGTGTATTAGGACTGGAAAGGGAGCCATCAGAGGTTTGCAGCTACATCTTCCTAAGCAGCCTGGAAACCCTACACAGGGAACCACCTAGAGCTGAGAACAGAGGTGAGGACTCTAGGAATCAGGTAACTCAGGTGAGCATAGATAACTGTATATTTTCTAAAGCAATTATTTTGCTCTTCAACTTGGGTACTCCATAACATTGATTAGAAATTTCGTGTATATATTTTACTTGTTTATTGTATGCTTGTTTTCACAACTAAATCATGAAGTCCACCAGGGCAGGATTTTATCTTTCCTCTTCAATAATTAATGTCTCAGGCACATCAGACTCCAAGGCACCATCATGCACTTATCAGCTATACATTTGTTGAGTGAATGCTTACCCAAGGGCACTTGGCTTTCTCTGGATTTCAGAATCTTCATCTGGGTGTTTTAGCTCTGGGTTACTATATTGCTCTTACTGTACAAAATGTCCCATGTGTTTGTTTGTAGGAATGTAGTAGGTGCTCTGGGCCTATAAAAAAGACAAAATGAAATGAGTTTCCAAAGATATAGAGGTCTTCTGAGATGTTCTGAAGATTCATTCATTTTGTTGAGGGCTAGCCCGATGTATCATTTTCCTAATGGAATCTAGGCTGCAGCCACTGTAAGGACTCACTGTACAGTAAGGTGGATGCAGTCACAAGACTAAATGGACAATTTAGGTGAGTTTAAAAGGTTATGGTATAGAACTCATGACCACAGCTGTTGGGGTTTGTTTGCTCTGTCCTGTCTCTGCTGCTTTCTTTTTTCCACTTCTGTACGTTTTGCCACTGTCTCCTTTTCCTTCCCTTGCTCCCTTTCCTTTCCTATTTATATTTGCCTCTGTACCTTGATTATAAGACTACCTATGCCAAAACCTTAGCCAAACTGGACACTTTAGTAAGTTCTGGATGTGGAAGATTTATTAAATAATATACAAAAGTTATGATCAATACAGAAAAGGCTTAGCGAATTTATTTACATTAAAATTGAAATTTCATTTCATGAAAAGGCAAAAGATACCATGAAGTATTTGATTGTAAGACTTGAAAAAAAGAATGAAGAAAATGTTTTATAGAGAAACGACAAAGAATTTGCATCCAGCATACACAAAGAAATCTTTAAGACCTTTTGGAAAGGTAGAAACATGGCATAAAAAACACAAATGGCATTTCATAGAAGAGAAAAGATTAATGTCCAATAAAATATAACACTAAAAACATTCTACATTACTTTAGAAAGGTCCATCAAAGAGCTTTAAAATTTTTCTGCAGTCAGACTGTCTTTGAAAGGTCTCTGGTATTTGCTCTTAGATTCATAGCTCATGGGAAATCAGCATGTCTTCTGGAAAGAGAATAATAAAGTCATCATATCATTGAAAACTAGAAAAAAAATGGAAGTTTCAAAAAGAACTTCTATTTTTTTTTTAATTAGAAAATTTGAATTTCCTTTAATAGTAACAAAAGAGCAACTTAAAAAACCCTAACTTTCTACTTTTCATCTTTTGGTTAAATCTGAGGTGACAGTGGCTTATTAAATAATATTCTGTGTAACCTGCAGCTATCCATTCACATGATATAACAGTCTTTGCTCTATACGCTATTGCTCTATTAACCTAGTTTTTTTCTAATTTGACTAGCATGAAATTTAATTCTCTCTGATTTCTACTTGCCTAAGGATAAAATCCTAGCTTGGAATCTATTCTTAAAATCTATACCTCACACCATTCCAGCAGCATCCAAACTCCCTAAGCCGCTCTCCCTTAACAGCCGAGGCTTATCCTATTAATTTCCTCAAGTTCTCACCATTTCCCAAAACTGCCAGACTCTGTAACTCTACTTTGTATACCTTATTCTTTTTTGGAAATAAATATATGCACTTTCTTCTTTGTCTGACAATCTCTTATTTCATGTAAATTGCAACTTTTTTTTCGCCATCTTTCCTATTATAAGCACACTGAACCTGCTATCACATGTAATAGAATTAGCTTCCTGACAAAACCACAAAATGACAGAAATTAAAATATCTGAAGTCAACATATAAAATGCTTGAAATTCTGGACTGCAAGTATAGGGAGTCTTATTTTGATATGCTTTATTTCTCTGTACTTTTTATTTTTTTTCAGAATTTAAAACAAGTAAAAGACCCACAGTAAAATTTCATAGCAATATTTATTGCCCAAAATAACCACTGATAACAGTTTGGGTATTCTTTTTTCTATTAAGTATTTTTAAAGTATTTATTGAATTTATAAGAAAATTAATCCTTGTGGCTTCTAATGTTTTTTTCTAATACCGCCATTGAACAAAGTCAAAGAGTAAGTTGTACAGAATAAAAAAGTGTTTTGATATATTTTTGCTAAGAAAATCTATGAAAATTAAAAGTGTTTGAGATAAAAAATTATTTAAGTCCTGTAATGCAGATCTATTCTCAATGTAACCAGTATGGGTACCTAAGATTATTTTCATTTTAGCAGGGATTTTTATGTCTTTGAAATCCTAGATCAAAAGCTCCCTGACCACAGTGTGATTGATAAGCACAGATTCACTTATTTGTCTTTTCCTTTCTTTGACTTTCAAACTAATAGGCATTGTCTGCTTGTCTATAAATATGTTTCCTAATCATGTAATTAAAATAATTAAATTAACTGAGACATTAGGTGAGATCCTTGGGAATTTCACAGTGACTTGTTGAGCATCTAATTTTGTATAATTGATATCATTTTCAAATTGAGGATGGAATTATTTAATGGACATTTTCAGCAAAGGTTAATTGTAGAGGGATTTGGAATGGTCATATTTTGTACCCTAGAGGAAATGTTTGTAAAGGCAATAGGGAGGGAATATAACTATTCCATAATATTCCATACTGTTTAATCTGAAAATAAATGGAGATCACAAGCCTAAGTACAAATGTCAAAGATGTTGCCATATATTTTCAAAGTGTAATCCTCCTTATTAGCCTGAAGAGTTCTTAACTTGCCACATAATCATAAACACTGTTGAGATAAAGTTTATCTACATAAAGTGCCATGCAGATTTTGTTTCTCAGTTTGTTATTTCATTGTGCTATCAAACTTATTTATGAAAATTCACAGCCTCAGCTTGTCACCTAAAATTCCATAAACTCTAGTGTCATGATGTTTTATCATTATATAGCTCAATAGATTCTCCTTCCAGAAGAGGTGATTTTTATAAGTTAAAATTACAAAAATCCATAACTTAGTATTTCCCTGATCATATTAAAGTCTTCATTAACACAATGTAAATTATAAAACCAGTTAGTAATATATATAATCATGTACCAGCCTTTAGAAAACTTACATTAACTCAAAATAGAAAACAGGAATAATAAGTATCAACATTTGAAATCCTCACTTATACTGATTATTACAAATCCCTTCAGTATTTGCTAAGCTCAGACTGGAAGTTCTGCTGTCTGTTTTTACTTGGTGACTCTTCACTAACGGAAAATCACTAGTGAGAAATCACACAATCCAGCCTCCCATTTTAAATCAACACAAACCTCAGCAGTCACTCAGCAGCCATCAGATACCCCAGTGGGTTTCCCTGGTTGGTACGCTCCCCGTTCTGATAAAGTTCCACCTTCTCAGTCTCCCAAGGCCAACTTCATGGCCTTGCCTCACAATTACTGAGAAAATGGGGGCAGACTGGAAATCCTTTTTACCAACCTCACCGACCTACCTCAACTCTAACCACATTTCTCTTGCCTCTTTGAATCAGTGAAAGCATCTGTATCAGTCAGTGGTGTTATCAAAGCAGAACAATTAAAAATGACAAGGAAATAAGGAAGGATTAGGTCTTAGGCAATTACTAGACCTGATCGAGAAGAGTATGCAAGGCTATATTGCCTTGTGGCTGGTGTTCAAACTTAAGTCACTGTGGGTCATCAGCGAGACTGCAGCTGGGCAGGAAAGCTTTATATGACAAGAACAAGGACATGGAGAGCATGTGAGGACTGTGAGGACAGTAAGGATAGGCCTGAACTCACAGATGACCCTCACCACCTCCAACCTCCAATCCCGCTGCTCTCAGGGACTGTCAGGAGACACCAGGGCCCTTTGGAGGTAGGCACCCAGGATTCAGGGAAGCTGACGGAGGAAATCCGGGCAGGACCATCTCAAATGGTACAACCTTCCACCAAGTTCTTAGGAGAAAGAAAAAGTGTTATCCTTGATTCCTGTCTTCTCTCTAACCATGTCTAACTGCTCATCAAGTTCTGTTATTACTACTCTTAAGTAGATTTTTGCATCTCACTGTTTCTCTGTACTTTCCACACTTAGCGCCTGTTGCTAAGTTGTGATCATATTTCAGCTATGGCTGTGTCTTTCTGCCCAAATTTTGAGTCACCCACCTACCAGCATGGACTCCACAGAGCTGCCTTGCCCCCACCTCAAATCCATCAGTGGTTTCCTGTGACACTTAGAATGACATCAGAGTCCTTCCCAGAGCTACCAATTGCTGCCGCCTTAACTAAGGTTACCCCTTAAAGTAAGAGCAGAGTCCACCTATTCAGCCCCATTTCCTTCCACTTTTTTTTCTCCCTTCACCTCTGCTACCTTGGTCTCCTTTTGTTTCCATTTCAAATATCATCTCCTTGAAATGAATTTCTTCATTAGTATATCTGCAGAAAATGCTCCTTACTTCTCACCCTTCTACACACACATGCATGCACACACACACACACACACACACACAAACACACAGAGGTACTCTATAATACATTTTTTTATTACTTCTTCCTGGCCTTCATAATAATGGAGCATAAATTTGCACGAACAATCATAAAAAACAGAATCTGGCACAGTACGCTTAAAAAATATTTGTAGAAAGCAAGATTATCATTTTCATTTTTATTTTTGTTGTTAATCGAAATTCTGAACTTCATTTGAAATGTTCATTTGCACTTGGTAAATCTATATGTGGACTGCTGGATTATATCATTTGATTTTTTCTCTTGCCTTATCTCTTTCTATTTCTTTTACCTTATTCACAGTGTCTTATTTGTTGGTGAAAGCTAATTACATATTAAGAATATTTAACCTCCATCTGTCATATGTATAATGTATTTTACACTTAATTTTTAAAAATTTAATAGTTTGTCATGCAGATATTTTACATAATCTATATCTCAACTACCTTTTACTTCGAGTTTTGTGGCATAATTATGCCAATGAAATTATTTTCACCATAATATAAAAATTAATAATTTACTTATCATATAATTTTATACCTTAAATTTACCTTATTAATCCATCTGTGATATATGTGGTTGAATGATATGATATGGGGAAGGGTCTTTTATTTCTTTCTTTGTTTGTATTTGTTACAAGTTTGTTGTTAATAAACTTTCTGCTTTGTTGATCTTATCTTATGAGAGGACCTTAAGGTTTTAGTAAATATGTCTTTAAAATGAATTCCCACATGTGACACTCCTCTTTCCATAGCTTTCCAGATCAGTGTGAGATATATGTTCTGCCAGATGAAATTTAAATTATTTGAAATCATCTTTAAAGTGCATAATCATATTTCTTAGTGTTAGTGAAGTATTTAAATACTTAATTCTTAGCATTTTATTTTTACTGTGGATTTGGGGGGAAAAGTGGTACTTTTGTTAGCTTATAAAGCATTTGAGTTTTATTATCACTCAGGTAAAACTGTGTAAACAATTCTTCCTATATTATCCTTCAAATAATAATATGGGAAAGATTTGTAACCAAATCAATTTCCATATGTCTCAATTAAAATTCATTTTTCCTAGAGAAGATGTCCATCATAAATTCAGAACAAAAATTAATTAAAAATAAAAATATCCATATAGTCTAACATTAATATTTTTAATTATTTCAAAATAATATAGGGTGTATACCTTGTGCCAAATACTGAGTAAAGCCATCTCTTACATTTTTATTATACCTTTTGTCTTTTATAGCATCATAAAACATAAATCAAGTAACTAATTCTGCATTTAATCTCTGGATCTTCATTACATCAATCATTATCAGAGAAGGAACCTACTAGGTTCCCTCTGTATAATTCAGAGTTGTCCCCGGAGTACAGATCCTGACACACAGTAAGTCCTCAATAAATAACTGCTGAACATGCGAATTCATTCTCAGGTTGAAATGTTTCTGAATGAAAATTAAGTACGCCAGAACTTCATGCAAATGTAGTTTAATATTTGCAAAGGGACTTCTTTCTGGTACCTATCTTTCAATCTTTGTTTTAGGTTGAGTTTGTTCTCCTTGTTTCTGTCCCCACCCCAACAAAGAATGAAAAGGCAGAGGCACAGTAGTGATGCAGAGGGAAAGTTTTATTCGAATACACTCCAAAGGAGGAGTGGCCAGAGTTAACATAGACAAAGGCCCCAAACTTTTAGGGCGGAGGTATATATGTTAGCATTCTGGCTAGGAGGCACCTCTTTGACTGACAAGGTGCAGTCACTTGATTTACATGTCCGTCTATATATAGCCATCCCTCTCAGTGCGCATGTCCTTTCCCATGGTGAGAGGTGGTTTGGGCAGTTCTCAGTTCTCTTCCCTTGTGCGCACATTGGGATCTGGTTGGGGAGGAAGTTATCTCCCTGCAAAGCCCTTGTTGTCTTCACACGGGATCCATGACCGGGGCAGGGTTTGGGCAGCTTTTCCTCTGAACCTTATCTTCCCCTTCCCCAGCTGCTAATGTCTGTCTTTCTACTAACATTTCTAACACTTGTATTCAGGAATTTTTATAGAACGATCCAGAGATTCTAAAACATTTATTGATAATTCATATTTATTTAAAACATACTACATGTTTTTCCATATGAGTGTAAAATACACAGGAGTCTGAAATTATCTCGGAACTACATTCTTAAGTACATGAGAAAGTGAAAGCATCAGCAATTTTGCCTTTCTGCATTTTTCCTTGTCCTTGACATTTTGCATTTTGAAAGAAGTGAGTGCAAACCATTTCAGTGAATATTTTTAATATTTTGACTCTTATCAAAGTTGATCCTACAACACACAAGTTGTAAAACTCTGTGGGCATAGTTGTTGAAATGCACAATGAGACAATCTATACACAAGCATCAAATCAATGGGTTAATTTGGTAAATTTCGTAAAAACTGTTCATGTGTATAGTTGGAGAGCCAACATTCAAAGTAACCTAATGCCATTTCTAAACAACTCTTGTTTCTGCAAAGTTACAATTAACCTTCTGAAAAATTTCATTATTCACTAATCACTTTTTCCAATCACTTACCAACCATTTATCTAGAATATTTGGTTTAACTGGTCATTATGATGCTTACACTAACAGGATGAAATAATAACCTTTGTCAAATGAAACCAAATGAATCAATAAGGATTTTTTCAGAGCCACCTTGTCTGGTCTTTTCTTCTCAGCAACAGAAGGAACCATTATAATTCAGTTCCCCTCAGTTATCCTTGACCTTAATTTCCTCTTTTATTTAACCAATATTCCACTGAATCATCCCTCTGGCCCCAAATATATCTTTTGGATCAATTTATCAATACAAGGTTTGGTAAATGTGAAACATGAAGAATCTCCTATTTTTAGAGTTTTTATTTTATTTAGAATTATTATTTCAATTCCAAACTATTTTTATTTTAGGTGATAGACACTTGTGAGTTCATTGGTAACTAGACAAGTGGGTTTTTTTCCCTAAACCTGTCCAGCTGAAAATAGTCTGTATGAGGCTTAGAAAAGTAATGCCTGCTCCAGATTGAACGTGGGCTTCCCTCAGTGCCTGATTTCAGATGGTTCACCCTTCTGACTGATTTCTGGCTCTCCTGAGGATTGAAGGGCCCCCACCCATAAGATGGCGAACCTCCTGCTTCTCTTCCGGGTCCTCGGTTCCCGCCGGCGCCACCTGAAGCCCAATCACCCCTCGCCTCCCTAATCCCAGCACCTAGCCAATAGCCACCAGCCCCGTAGAAGTGACACCACAATCACCCCATGCCCCTTCCTATATAACCCAGCACCTTTCCCTAATAAAGCGGAATTCTCCGGTGAATTGCTGCTGTGTGTCGCTCCTTTCCTTTCATTGGTGCCAAAACCCGGGAGACGGGACACCCCAACTGGGCCCCGTCTTCCCCCCGACACCAGCAGCAGCTTGCCCTCGTCCTCTTTTCCCGGCGCTGGCTCCTCACACTCACCACTCCTCTCTGGCCTTTGGGTAAGTTTTCCCCTGGAGTGGGCCACTCTTCCCCGACGAGGAGGGAGCTCTCCTTGCCTTAGGCCTTCACGGCTGCGGCGGACCCTCAGGCCCCTCCTCCAACAGCCATAAACGAGGGGACTCCTTTGCGGATGAGAACGCTCCCATCCCCCCCTCCTCCTTCCGTTCCTTCCGCCGAAAATTCCTTCCACCAGAAACTCCTAGTACTGGGTACCTCGGACGCCGACACTCTGCCTTCTTAGAGAAGTCTGGGTGACGACCCACACTTCCTAAGAAACCGACTCGTATACGAGTTTCCGCAGACCCCCAAGGACCATCGGGGACGCCCTTTGTCTCCTTGCGCTCTGCTCCCAGTCCGAGGATCTCCGTTCGTCTTCCCCTGTTCATCTCCTTCTCTGTCCTTTAGCCATGGGAGCCTCCTCATCCCTCCCTGGAAGCTCACCTCTTGAATGCCTGCTCAAGTATCTAGCCACCCTCTCCCTGACGCCTGATATAAAACCAAAACTTCTCCGCAAATACTGCTCCCAAGATTGGCCGACATACCCCCTAAACAATAACAACCAATGGCCGGCAGGGGGAGCTCTTGATCCTAACATCACTTGCGATCTCTTTAACTACTGCCAGCGCCTGAAAAATGGAAGGAGATTCCCTATATCGAAGCTTTCCGCCTCCTCCCCCGCCTCCCTCGCCACCGCCTCCTCCTCCCCCCACCTCCCCCAAGTTCTCCTAGCCTGCAAGCCGTCTCCCCCGCAGAAGCCTCCCGTTCACTCCCTTCCCCCTCCTCTCCTACAACAGCCCCTCCCCCTTCCTCTACCACCATTTCCTCCCCCACCTCACCCCCCTTGCAGTTCAAGCCTGAGCCTTTCACCCCCCTCTAACTAAGTCCCAGGAGCCTCCTCTGTCTTTGCCCCCATCACCTGTTTCTCCCCCACAGACTGAGCCTGAACCCTTCAGTCCCCCTCAGACTCGGTCCTGAGGGCCTCCCAAAATTATCGCCCCCCTCCGGGAGGTAGCAGGATCCGAAGGCATCGTGCGCGTTCACGTCCCTTTCTCCTTAGGAGATTTAGCCCAACTTGAGAAACACCTAGGTTCCTTTTCCACTGATTCCACTACATACATCAGGGAGTTTCAATGGACCCTTCAGTCATACAGCCTCACACATCATGACATTTTCATGCTCCTGGCCAATACCCTACTTCCTGAAGAGCATAGATGAGTTTGGGACTTCGCCCAAACGCACGCCACCGAAACCCACAGGACTGACCCCACCTATCCCCCTGGCCCCACCGCTGTCCCCGAACAAGACCCACACTGGGATTATAACACCACCGTGAGTCTCCGCTCTCGAGCTATCTTCGCCTGCTGCTTAATAGCAGGTCTGAAAAAAGCAGCTCGTAAAGAGTCAATTTTCAAAAGCTCCCTCCGAGTTCTTAGACAGACTCACTCAAGCCCTATTGCAGTATACCAGCCTGGGCCCAGAAACACCTGACGGGAGACATGTCCTTATGACATACTTCCTAGCTCAAAGCTACCCCGACATTAAAGCTAAACTCAAAAAGTTAGAACAGGGCCCTGCTACCCCACAGACTGAGATCCTAACAGTGGCCTTTAAAGTCTTCCATAACCGGGAGGATGAGAAAGAACGCCGTAAACAAAAGGCTGATCAGGCCAATTTCCAAATGTTGGCCCAGCTGATAAAACCACAACCTGGGCACTCTTCTACAAACAAGCCCCCCCCAGGAGCTTGTTTCAAGTGCGGACAAGAAGGACATTGGTCAAGGGCGTGCCCCTCCCCCAGATATCCTACCACCCCATGCCCCAGATGCCACAAAAAGGGCCACTGGGGGTCTGATTGCCCAGCCACCCGAAGGGGAGGCTGGACGAACAACCCCCATCCTAAGCCCGCCGTAGTGGGGCTGGCAGAAGATTGACGGGGCCCGGGGGCTTCTCGCCCGACCATTTCCATCACCAAACAGGAGTCCAGGGTTACTTTAGTAGTAGACGGTCGCCCCATCTCCTTCCTCCTAGATACAGGAGCCACCTTCTCAGTCTTGCGGGAATACCGGGGCCCTACCACTCCTGCCATTACTCCTATAGTCAGGTAGGAGGTAAACAGATTTTCCCATTAAACCCCCTCCTTTTATGCACAATCCAAGACAATCCCATACCTTTCTCCCACTCCTTCCTGGTTATGCCCCAGTGTCCCATCCTCTTACTAGGACGGGACATCCTTTCTCTCCTCCATGTTTCCATAACTATATCCACTCCTACAGCCCCCAGTACTCCCTTTCTAATGGCCCTCATAGCTGACGACCCCCTCTACCCAATGAAAGCTCCAGTTCCGCCCTCATACACCCTATAAATCCCAATGTTTGGGACATTACAAGCCCCTCCGTTGCTCTATGTCCTCCTGCCTCTATCAAATTACATGACCCCTCTCAGTATATCTGTCAGGCCCAATACCCCCTAACCACTTCAGCCCTCATAGGCCTCCAACCCATCATTCAAGATCTTTTAAACAAAAATTACCTCAGACCCACTCACTCCCCATTTAATACCCCCATATTAACTGTTAAAAAAACCAACAGATCTTTCCGCTTCATCCAAGACTTTCGCCTCATCAACATGGCCATTGTCCCTATCCATCCCTTAGTCCCAAATCCATACACCCTTTTATCACAGATCCCTGCCTCGGCCTCCCACTTCTCAGTTCTAGATCTCAAGGACGCATTTTTTTTTTCTATCCCTCTGGACCCCTCCTCCCAAGATTTTTTCGCCTTCACCTGGATGGACTCATACACAAGACATTGTGAACAACTCACTTGGACAGTTTTGCCACAAGGCTTCCGAGTCCACCTTATTACAATACGTGGATGATCTACTCTGCAGTCCCTCGTGGGAACAGTCTCAAATTGACACTGCCTCCCTACTTAACCTTCTAGCTTCCAAAGGTTACCAGGTATCCCCTGTCAAAGCTCAAATCTCTTCCCCTTCTGTTACTTACCTCCGATTTCTTCTATCTCAACAAAGGAAGTCCATTACCTTAGACAGAAAACGGCTCCTCTCTGACCTGCCCGTTCCCAAAACCAAGACAGAAATCCTGTCCTTTCTAGGCCTGGCTGGGTATTTCAGAGAGTGGATCCCTAACTTCTCCCTGTTGGCAAGACCCCTATACGACCTCAGCAAGGGCCCCCCTGAAGAACCATTATCCTCCTCACCCCGACACTCCTTCATTAAGCTCCGTCGAGCCCTTGTGGAAGCCCCAGCTCTCTTATCTTCCTGATTTGTCGAAGCCCTTCTCATTATACATTCATGAGAGGTCCAGTCAAGCTCTAGGAGTCCTAGGCCAATATTATGGCCCATCCTTTGCCCCAGTAGCTTATCTTTCCAAGCAATTAGACTCCACAGTTTGGGGATGGGCCCCCTGCCTAATGGCATTAGCCACTGGACAGCTCTTGCAGAAGGAAGCTCATAAACTGACATTCGGGGCACCCCTTACCATTCTGCCCCCACATCACCTAAAGGATCTCTTAACCTACAAAAGTTTACAGACTCTCCCTCCCTCCAGACTCCTGACCTTACTGTCCTCTTTCCTCCAAAATCCCGTTCACCCCCTTTGCCATCCATACCCGAATCATGACTTTTTCCTCCTTTACTGCTCCCTCGCTCTCTCTCGCTTTTTTTCCCTCATTCCTATTGTCTTCCCCGCCACCCCAGCCTCCTTTGTATGGCGATTCAAAGTCAGACAGACTTACACACAGCCTCAAACAAAAATCACTGCCCTCATTGCCATATCAGACTGCCCTCTGAAAGGCTGCTCCAAGCCTTTATACCTCCACTTTCCTCCCTCCACCAAAGTGTTCACTAGCAGCTACCTTTATTCTCCCTACCTCTGCTTCCTCTATGGCCAAAAACAAGCCTGTTACAGGCAATGGCCAGACACCTACGGAGATGTCCCTACTGGTCTTGCGCCATTCCCTACATGGGTAACTCCCGGTACCCACAGTATTACTCCTCCAACCCATTCTCTTCAATACTAACAAACCCCTTCCTTACCTGGCTGTGGCCCATTGCAGGCCCTATAATAATCATTCTTCTCTCCTGTCTCTTCTTACCTTGTATAGTAAAGTTTATCAAATCCCAAGTCGGTAAAATCTCTAATGAAGCTTTCAACCAGCTTTTACTCAGGAACTACCAGCTTTTAGCCACAGAAGATCCCTCACCCTCACGTAACCTCCTCACCACATGCTGAGATGGACCCCTCTCTCCGCTGGAAACTGTTCCTGGAAACACTGGCCGCAGATGCCTGGCTTCTGGCACCCGTATCCTCTTGGCACCATTAGAATCAACAAGTCCTTGACCTATTGTTACAGGGAACCTTCATTGATTTCCAACCTGAAGAAGTCCACATCTACTCGTCCTTACTGTGGGGAGTCCTATCAACCCTTTCCTCCCAGTCCTCAAGCCCTCACTCCCTTCTCTGCCCCCGTTCAGCAGGAAGCAGAGAGCAAGCAATGTCCACAACCCCATAGAGGAGAAAGGGGGGAATGAAGGGCCCCCACCCATAAAATGGCGAACCTCCTGCTTCTCTTCCGGGTCCTCGTTCCCGCCGGCGCCACCTGAAGCCCAATCACCCCTCACCCCCTAATCCCAGCACCTAGCCAATAGCCACCAACCCCGTAGAAGTAACACCACAATCACCCCATGCCCCTTCCTATATAACCCAGCACCTTTCCCTAATAAAGCGGAATTCTCCTGTGAATTGCTGCTGTGTGTCACTCCTTTCCTTTCAAGGAGCTCATCAAATCTCTCCACCCTGGCCCCTCAGATCCTCTGGCTGGTGCGCACCCTTCATTGTCTCCTAAGGCTTTGTCTCTTTGGAAGTCTTCTTGTCTCCCTTTAGTTCCCAGGGCCACTTCAAAGTGTTGCCCATTTTTCCCTCTATAGGAAAACATCATTCCAGGACAATTTTAAAAAGCTGACAGACAAGGAGTCCACATACTAGACATGTAGGGGTGAATGTGCCATTTAAACAACTATGCTGCCTCTGTCAGGAAAATGACCTCTCAGACTCTCTTTCCTTTCTGCTTAGTGAGAACACATGTAGCTGTTCTCCCAGCACCTCAGGGTTCTTGGGGGGAAGGTAGCTTAGAGTACCCAAAAAACTGTGGCTTTTGAAACAGAAAATCCAAGTTTCAAATCTGCGTTTTGTTGTGCAAAATTCAGGTTTGTTTAAAAAAGGTGATTTTCTAAAAAGGTAAAATTGTGACTGTCATGAAGATATAAAAATGAAAGCATTTTAAAGATTTTATTCTTCTCATTAATGAGGAAACCAGGAAGATGTTTTATACGTATATTGTGCATGTGGGTGCACGTGTATGTGTATGCCAGGAATATTGAAATCATTGTGTAAATGGAAGGAAAGTTAGTTTTTCCAGAGTTAGTCAGGGTAGGAAAGAAGAAAAATCTTTGATTTAGAGGACAAGAAGATTCTGCAAATCTATTAATTACCTACTACTTACAAAATATTGTATAGTCGCTCAAAGACAATGAAAGGCTAACTTCAGATAACTTCGGGGGGGGGGTGTCTTCTAAACAATGCGTAGTTTTCCATTGAAGTACATTTATTTTCTAGGAATGACTTAAAGCAAGTTCTTTAACCTATTTGTACCTCAACTTTCTCATCTGTAAATTATGGATTTATTCTGAGAACTATTTATGCACTAATGCACACACAGTGCCTGATACATAGTTGAAACTCAAGTAGCAGGAATTTCTTTTTCTTCCCTAATATATCTGAAAACATAACTTAAATTGCATATTACTGTTCAAATCAAATATTTTGTTATCCCTTAAGTTGTACCCAGGAAACAGTAATGCAGAATTATTGTGTTGAGTGCAAAGTTAAAGATCATGTAACTTTTCCCTCTTACTTTCAGAAAGGATATTTGAGGCCTGCAAGAATTAAAGTGTTGCTGAGATTTTCTGTCCACCTCCTAGTTGAATTTGAAGCTGTGGTCTATGCATCTGATATACATAACAGTTAGCATGATGAAGCTGTTATTTATAATCAGGGACCACTTATTACATCTTGTGATTTATTTTGTACTCTCACATTTTTGACAATGACTAAAATTAATGTTTCCTTAGTGACATAGCTGATGCTAGAAGGTTAGTTTCTGCCTGTTCAGTTGTGATTTGCCATTGTTGAAATTAATTTTGTTATTTTGAGAACACATTCAGACCCTAAGGTGAATGGCTTTCATTTGTAGGAACTGAATTTGAATATAGAAGATAAACACTGAAGTGAAACTTATGGTATCCACCTCCTATTTTCTTTTACAGTATTTCATTAATGTTTTTACTGCTCTTACAGTAATTTACCATTTTCTTTGGTCTCTGTTCTCAGAGGATGCTTTGAAAATTCCCAATTTCATCTAACCATATTTATCATTGAAAGTAATAGGCCAGGTTGCAAATTTTTTGCATATATTATAGAAATTAGAAAAGCAACAAGGTATGGTGTTTAGCAGGAAAATTACTTGCACTAATTGAGGCATTCTGGCTAATTAATACATCACTGGCAGTATTACATATCATATGGACTTGTTAAAAACTTCATAGTCAACAAATTAGGTGTATATCGTGTTAACTATGTTGGTCTTATTATTTGCAATTTGACAGTATCCCCCCAAAGACTGAAAGTACTATTTCGAAGATACCATTTCCTGGCATGTAGATGTGGAATTGGATGAATAAAATACATCTTACAATGTTAAACTTTACTGGAGTATATGATTGTAGAAAATAGTCTAGGTTAAAAAATCTCTCCATCCTTTTGTTTTCCAAAAATGACTTATTTCAAAGAAACATATTTCCCCATAGGACTTTGATAGGGCTCATGGCTGCCCCCCTTGTTTACCTATTACAAGGCCTGACATAGACCCTTCAAATTTGCATTCTTTGTCTCATAAACAATTAGTTGAACTACTCATCCCCTCTGATCAGTGGGAACAAAATCCTTGTTAACCAATCTGTGGTTAATATATGCTCCTTTTCCCAAGTCCTTGATTTTGACCCACCCTCAGCATGAAACACCAAACAGCTGTCTTGAAAATAGGCTGGCATCAGGATAAAACTTTCTCTGATCCGCTGTCTGATCATGCTGCATTTCCATCCCGTTTCCACACACCTGGTTCTCAGTATCCTTATTTATCCCTCCATCTCAGAGAAAATCCCTTTTATCTAATGCCTGAGATGCTGACAGATCTTATGGTCAGAGCATTTTTCCTCTTAAAATAGTCTTTTTTACCCTCTTAAACCATAATTATTTTGAACAAAGTGTTTTTTTTTAATAAGTCCAAAAGTGGACAAACTTTATTTTTTTATTTTTAGTTTAAATAAATTCCATTTATTTCTATTAAAAAATTTAAGAAGAATAACAACAACAAAAAATCCCACCAGGGGCTGTCACCACCTCACCTCGCCACCACACTCCTTCAAACACAGTTCTTTTATTAAAATAAAAAGAAAGGAAAAGAAGGAATTAAAATTTTGGAGCAGACATGTATGCTTCCACATACACAAGCACACTCTTCAATATCACATCTCACCCATCGTTAGGATGTAATATAATGAGAAGAAAAACTGACAATATAACAGAGTTGGATGTCCAAATTCAGTGAGTATTTCAGAGATAAGAATATTTATAATGTAGAAATACATACTATTGCCAAGAACAGGGACAACATTTAAAAGGCAGGAGAAAACACTCAGGTGCCCTTAGCAGCCTTTAGTGTCATGAGATACAGCATGCTTGGAGTGTGCAGTTTTGGAACACAGAGTTCCCAAGTTTCTCACAAATGAACTCAAAGAATGTCCTGTATGGACCCTGCCCAAGGACACAATGGTACTTCCCATATTTAATAACATGATGACGAAAATGGGAATATGCCCAATAGTAGTTTTCATGAAAAAAATTATAGAACCCTGAAAAAGTTCCTGAGCATTCACTAAGATGTAGCCAAAAGAGATAATGAAGGAAGGAAAGGTTTTAATTTTTTAAAAATAAATAATAGACATGTTTAAGAATTTCTGGAGCATTACCAACTTTTGCTTCTTCACCATTTCTGGTCAAAGCATAAATTCAGAAGTTGTATTTTATGAAGGTACATATCCACATTGGCTCTCCTATTTCACTGTTCAGCAGGGCTACACAGAGGAAACCAAATTAGAAAAATGTTCTCCTAGTACTGTGTCTGGGTGAGGAATGGTCAAACCAGTCTGCTGCCAAAGTATGTCTTACTGAACACAGATACTAGACACCCCCTGGCTACCCGCTCAATAGAGGGAGTTCCAGAAGTGGCTATCAATACTGTTATGCATCATAATTTTTTCACCCTTATTACTATTTTGTGAATATTTCCTCATAACCTCAAACTACTTCTCTGAAATCATGTCAGTGACTAAATCCTTTTCTACCATATGGTTGTTAATATAATTTAATGATAGAGGACTTTGACCTGATAAATGAAAAGAACATGCTACCTTCATAGACAGGATGTGACAACAGGGAAAACTACTTTGAATTAGAAGAAATTTAGGACTTGCTGTGTATGCTTGGCTCTCGTGCCACAGTATCCTGGGTTTCCTTTAATATCATGTTCTACATCAGCGGTTCTTAACTGGGGGTGATTTTCTCCCACAGGACTTGTGGCCGTGTCTGGAGATCACTTTCATCATCATAACAGGGGAAGGGAGGGAGAGTGCTACCAGCATCCAGTGGACGGAGGCCAAGGGTGTTGAACATCTTACACTGCCCCCTATGTCACACACACACAGAGCAAAAAATTATCTGGCCCAAAATGTCAACAAAATGTCAGTAGTACTGAAATGGAGAAACCCTGTTCTACATGAAGCACAAACAAAGGGAAGATGGCAATTTCAGAGAGCTTATTAGCCATGTTGTCTTTCTAATCAACATATTTCAGATTTGTGTTAAACAATTAAAATCACTGAAGATGATTTGCATGTGTGTTCTATGCCAAAAGCACAGGTTCAGTAATCTTAATATGGTAGTGTGTTGGTCTGGCTCCTGTTTTTTTTTCTATATGAAGTTTCATTTTCGCTCTCTGTGAACCAGAAATCCAGCATTTCTCACTTCATGCCTGCAACCTCAAGTACTGAGAATGACTGCTGTACATGTAAGGAAGAAATTGGGGGGCTCCTTAATTATTCTGTTAACTAAATGGATCCTGCTGAATATGACTGGGCTTTTTCTTATGTTTTATTAGTTAGATCGTTTTCTTTCCCCTATTGCTTCATGGACTTTGCCCTGAAGTCCAGTTTTTACACTGCTTCCTTCAATTTGCTTCATTTCATGCAGCAAATCTGGATCCTACACTTATTTCCTTTTCCTTCCCAAGTGGAAGCCTTGGAATGTTTTAAGTCATGTCTCCACACTGCACATCCGATCTGTAATGAGCACAAATCCCCATGGTAAGACCCCTGCAAACATGGGCTACTTGCATAATCTGTTTAGTTTCCACGAACAACTTCTTGCCTCTCCTGGCCTGTGTCTAATTTGTGTGGACATGTACTTGACACATATTGAGAGTTCACCATGCCACACTTTAACCTAGCCTCGTCATAGGATATATTAATAAGTGGCCAATGTAGATAAAAATTTTACCATGTTTCTTTAACATGCAATTCTCAGAAAGATTGCATAAACACTGCTAAGTCATTCACTCCCATGTTCTTAGACATAAAATATTAGAATAGCATTTAATACCTGGCTTATGTGGTTCAATTAGAATTCCTTTTTAATGAAATTTCAAGTTGCAAAGAGACTCTAGTCCAGAAATAAGGCAGATAACTTACTTTCATGAAAAGGCAAGAGGTTACACTGGGAATAGTGGCAAATTTGGAGTCTACATTAGTGATATCTGCTATTCAAGCTTCATTGGATGTTTGCTCTCTGAAAATCATGTCAAGTTCCTCCACAGTTTCTAACCTAATAATTAAAAGAAGCTAGATGCCAGATTTCCTTAGGATTCTAATTTTTCATTGTTGACTTAAATATTTTTTAAATACTCTATGTAACCAAGAAAGAAAATTGGTACTTTCTTTTCTGGACAATTATTTCTAGTTTGCCGCCTTAGCTCTACTTGGCTTGTAAGCCTTTTTCCCATGCATGATAATTTTATAGTAATTCTTTGCAGATTGTGTGAGAAACAAGCTAGAGTCCCAGAACATTGCTAGGGTAAAAGTCCTAATCTTTGATTGACTGAAATACTACTGAATTGTTTCCAAACAGTAGGATTGTGGTTTTAAATGAAACTATTGATACTCTAGCCCAAGAGAGTAAATGAAGGGGAAATACTAGGTGATATAAAGGGATGGTAGGTAGAGAGCCCTTGGTGTGTGAGAGATGAAGGTCATCAGCTCTCCTAAATCATAATTAGCATCTGCATAATGATTTACAGTTAATATTCCATGCCACAACATTAATGGATTTGATGCCCAGAATAATCCATGTAAGGTAGCATCTAATAGGTTCATTTAACAGATTTAAAAAATATAATCAAAGACTTGGTAAATGAAGGTTTTAAGTAAAAGCACTAGACCCAAATAGTAATGATCTGACTTTGAGTTTCAGGTTTCACCCATTGCACAGTGCTGGCTGTATTTGAAATGTAAAATCTGCATATCCATCTTCATAAGACTACCCAAGGGGATGAGCTTAACAATGCACTGACACTGTGACTTTGAAACATTGAGGTTTACTATCCCTGATGTTAGTGCCTTTGATATCACCTAGAGATGAAGGAATCCTGGCTATGATCATGTCCCAACCCTTCAGCACTCAGGGGAACTCTAATAAAGGGAACCACAGAGTGGCCTGACAATTACCCTTAGCTTTTCACTTAAAAACCATATTGAATAGATAAATAAATAAAAATACATGCTGTGCTTACAACTGTATGCTATCCTGACATCCAAAAATAATGGTGACCAGGGGCAGTTTCCTTATCATGTAGCATATCTGAATGTAAGTAAGTGACTTCCTCAGAACAGAAAGGACAGAATGCAAATAGGACCTTTTCTTTTTTTAATAAAATTGGTAGGATATTTTAAAAACAGAACTAAAGAAACATGAAATTAGTTTGTTCCTGAATTGATCGTGATTTGATTTTAACATACTCTCCAAACTATTGATCTGAAAGAGGTTACTTGGCTTTTCAAATTTCTCCAGTCTTTAGTCACAGACTTCATATTGTGTAGAAAATTGGAGAATTTTCTACTTCAGGCAGCCCAAGGTGATATCTGTTGGCCTTTAGGGAAAACACAGACTTTTGCTTTGTTTTCTCTCTCCAGCTCTTGCAGGAAGAAACTCTAATGTTCTCCCAGGTGAAGGTTTGACTTCACAAAGGGGTAAAGTTGTTTCATTATCATAGGACACATACCTAGTAGATTCTCTAATATTGAAGACTTATTTTTCCCAGTAGCTACTGGTTAAAGATTTGCCCAGGGCCTCCTTCTTTTAGGTTGGGCCTGAAGCCTAAGAGATCCAGGCAGAAACTTAGGTGAGCCCCAGAAGGAAATTATGTATGGAATGAATAGCTTAGCTTCTACTTTATATGATAAAGAGACATTATGAATTTGTTAAATTAACATTTGTTAAGTAGCAGACAGGGTGCCAGGTGGTGAATCACTGTTCATTTTAACAGAAAAACAAAGAGAAATTGAAATACAGGTTTATTTATTGCTCACAGGTCCTAGAAGAAGAACATGGCCTGCATCAAAGCTCCACACAGGGAGGTACAGGGAGGATGCAGGCTGCAAGAGGGGCAGGAACATGGGGTGGAAGGCTTTGGGGTTCCCAGGCTACAGCCAGATTGATCAATTCAAACCAAAAAAGGTAATTGTTTTGTTGCTGTTTTTTTTATTAAGGTATTAGTGATATACACTCTTATGAAGGTTTCACATGAAAAAACAATGTGGTGACTACATTCACCCTTGTTAGCATGTCCTCCCCATACCACATTGAAGTCACTACCCATCAGTGTAGTAAGATGCCACAGAGTCACTATTTGCCTTCTCTGTGCTACACTGTCTTCCCCCTGATCCCCCCACACCATGTGTGCCAATCATAATACCCCTCAATCCCCTTATACTTCCCACCCACCCCTCACTTCCCCACCACTCCTCTTTGGTAACCACTAGGCCTTTCTTGGAGTCTGTGAGTCTGTTGCTGTTTTGTTCCTTCTGTTTTACTTTGCTGTTATACTCCATAAATGAGGGAAATCATTTGGTACTTGTCTTTCTCCACCTGGCTTATTTCACTGAGCATAATATCCTCCAGCTCTACCCATGTTGTTGCAAATTGTAGAATTTTTTTCTTATGGCTGAATAGTAGTCCATTGTGTATATGTACCACCTTTTCTTTATACATTCATCTACTGATGGACATTTAGGTTGCTTCCATATCTTAGCTATTGTAAATAGTGCCGTAGTAAACATAGGGGTGCATATGTCTTTTTGAATCTGAGAACTTGTATGCTTTGGGTAAATTCCTAGGAGTGGAATTCCTGGGTCAAATGGTATTTCTATTTTTAGTTTTTTGAGGAACCTCCATATTGCTTTCCACAATGGTTGAACTAGTTTACATTCCCACCAGCTGTGTAGGAGGGTTCCCCTTTCTCCACATCCAGCCAGCATTTGTTGTTCTTAGCCATTTCAATATTGGCCATCCTAACTGGTGTGAGCTGGTATCTCATTGTGGTTTTTATTTCCATTTCCCTGATGATTAGTGATGTGGAGCATCTTTTCATGTGACTGTTGGCCATCTGAATTTCTTCTTTGGAGAAGTGTCTGTTCATATCCTCTGCCCATTTTTTAATTGGGTTATTTGCTTTTTGGTTGTTGAGGTGTGTGAGTTCTTTATATATTTTGGATGTTTACCCCGTGTTGGATATGTTGTTTACAAATATATTCTCCCATACTATAGGATGCCTTTTTGTTCTGCTGAAGGTGTCCTTTGCTGTACAGAAGGTATTTAGTTTGATGTAGTCCCATGTGTTCATTTTTGCTTTTGTTTCCCTTGCTCAAGGAAATGCATTCAGAAAAAAGTTGCTCATGTTTATATTCAGGATATTTTTGCCTATGTTATCTTCTAAGAGTTTTATGTTTTCATGACTTACATTCAGGTCTTTGATCCATTTGGAGTTTACTTTTGTGTATAGGGATAGACAATAGTCCAGTTTCATTCTCTTGCATGTAGCTGTCCAGTTTTGCCAACACCAGTTGTTGTAGAGGCTGTCATTTCCCCACTGTATGTCCATGGCTCTCTTATCATATATCAGTTGACCATATATACTTGGGTTTATATCTGGGCTCTCTAGTCTGTTCCTCTGGTCTATGGGTCTGTTCTTGTGCCAGTACCAATTGTCTTGATTACTGTGGCTTTGTAGTAGAGCTTGAAGTAGGGGAGCATAATCCCCCCAGCTTTATTCTTCCTTCTCAGTATTTCTTTGGCTATTTGTGGTCTTTTGTGGTTCTATATGAATTTTATAATTACTTTCTCTAGTTCATTGAAGAATGTTGTTGGTATTTTGATAAGGATTGCATTGAATCTGCAGATTGCTTTAGGCAGGATGACCATTTTGACAATATTAATTCTTCCTATCCATGAGCTTGGGATGTTTTTCCATTTATTAGTATCTTCTTTAATTTCTCTCATGAGTGTCTTATAGTTTTCAGGGTATAGGTCTTTCACTTCCTTGGTTAGTTTATTCCTAGGTATTTTATTCTTTTTGATGTAATTGTGAATGGAATTGCTTTCCTGATTTCTCTTTCTGTTAATTCATCATTAGTGTATAGGAGTGCAACAGATTTCCATGTATTCATTTTGTATCCTGTAAAGTTGTCAAATTCAGATACTAGATCTAGGAGTTTTGGATTGGATTCTTCTCTAGGGTTTTTTATGTATGATATCATGTCCTTTGCAAACAGGGACAGTTTAACTTCTTCTTTACCAATCTGGATGACTTTTATTTCTTTGTGTTGTCTGACTGCCTTGGCTAGGACCTCCAGAACTATGCTGAATAAAAATGGGGACAGTGGGCATCCTTGTTTTGTTCCTGATCTTAAAGGAAAGGCTTTCAGCTTCTCACTGTTAAGTATGATGTTGGCTGTGGGTTTGTCATATATAGGCTTTATTATGTTGAGGTACTTGCCCTCTATACCCATTTTGTTGAGAGTTTTTATCATGAATGGATGTTGAATTTTGTCAAATGCTTTTTCAGCATCTATGGAGATGATCATGTGTTTTTTGTCTGTTTTGTTTATGTGGTGGATGATGTTGATGGATTTTCTAATATTGTGCCATCCTTGCATCCCTGGAATAAATCCTACTTGATCATAATGGATGATCTTTTTGATGTATTTTTTAATTCAGTTTGGTAATAATTTGTTGAGTATTTTTACACCTATGTTCATCAGGGATATTGGTCTGTAATTTTCTTTTTTTGTGGTTTCTGTGCCTGGTTTTGGTATTAGAGTGATGCTGGCCTCATAGAATGAGTTTGGAAGTATTTCTTCCTCTTCTACTTTTTTTAAACTTTATGGAGGATGGGTATTAGATCCTCATTAAATGTTTGATAAAATTCAGCCATGAAGCCATCTGTTCTTAGGTAGTTTTTTGATTACCAGTCCAATTTTGTTGCTAGTAATTGTTCTGTTCAGATTTTCTGTTTCTTTCTGGGTCAGCCGTGGAAAGCTGTATTTTTCTAGAAAGTTGTTCATTTCTTCTAGGTTATCCAGTTTGTTACCATACACTTTTTCATAGTATTCTCTAATAATTCTTTGTATTTCTGTTGTGTCTGTAGTGATTTTTCCTTTCTCATTTCTGATTCTGTTTATGTGTGTAGACTCTCTTTTTTTCTTGATAGGTCTGGCTAGGGGTTTATCAATTTTGTTTCTTTTCTCAAAGAACCAGCTCCTGCTTTCATTGATTCTATAATTTTTTCTTCTGAAATTTATTTATTTCTGATCTTCATTATATCCCTCCTTTTACTGGCTTTGGGCCTCATTTTCTAGTTTTTCTAGTTTCATTAATTGTGAGTTTAGACTGTTCATGTGGTATTCTTCATTCATAAGGTAGGCCTGTATTGCAATATACTTCCCTCTTAGCACAGCCTTCGCTGCTTCCCACCGATTTTGCATTGTTAAATTATTGTTGCTTGATCTGTTTTTATTTGGTCATTGATCCATTGGTTATTTAAAAGCATGTTGTTAAGCCTCCATGTGTTTGTGGCTTTTTCATTTTTCTTTGCATAATTTATTTCTAGTTTCATACCCTTGTGGTCTGAGAAACTGGTTGGTACATTTCAATCTTTTTGAATTTACTGAGGCTCTTTTTGTGGCCTTGTATATGATATATTCTTGAAAATGTTCCATGTGCGCTTGAGAAGAATGTGTATCCTGCTGCTTTTGGGTGGAGAGTTCTGTAGATGTCTGTTAGGTCCGTCTGTTCTCATGTGGTGTTCAATGCCTCTGTCTCCTTACTTATTTTCTGCCCAGTTGGTCTGTCCTTTGGAGTGAGTGGTATGTTGAAGTCTCCTAGAATGAATGCATTGCATTCTACATTCTATTCCCCCTTTTAATTCTGTTAGTATTTGTTTCACATATGTAGGTGCTCCTATGTTGGGTGCATAGATATTTATAATGGTTATATCTTCTTGTTGGATTGACCACTTTATCATTATGTAATGTCCATATTTGTCTCTTGCGACTTTCTTTCTTTTAAAGTCAATTTTGTCTGATACATGTACTGCAACACCTGCTTTTTTCTCCATCTCCATGTTTGTTGCATGAAATATCTTTTCCATCCCTTCACTTTTAGTCTGTGTATGTCTTTGGGTTTGAAATGCATCTCTTGTAGGCAGCATTTATTTAGGTCTTTCTTTTTCATCCATTCAGTGACTCTATGTCTTGATTTGTGCATTCAGACCATTTACATTTAGGGTGATTATCAATAGGTATGTACTTACTGCCATTGCAGGCTTTAGATTCATGGTTAACAAAAGTTCGATGGTTACTTCATTACTATCTAAGAGGCTAATTTAACTCACTTAGTATGCTATTACAAACACAATCTAAAGGTTCTTGTTTTTTCATTCCTTTTTTTTCCTCCTTCATTCTTTATATATTAGGTATCATATTCTGTACTCTTTGTCTATCCCTTTTTATTACCTCTGGTGACAGCTATTTAACCTTAGGAATACTTCCTTCTATAGCAGTCCCTCCAAAATACTCTGTAGAGGTGGTTTGTAGGAGCTAAATTCTCTTTGCTTTTGCTTATCTGGAAATTGTTTAATCCCTCCTTCAAATTTAAATGATAATCTTGCCAGATAAAGTAATCTTGGTTCCAGGCCCTTCTGCTTCATTGCATTAAATATATCATGCCACTCCCTTCTGGCCTGTAAAGTTTCTGCTGAGAAGTCTGATTATAGCCTGATTGGTTTTCCTTTGTATGTGATCTTATTTCTCTCTCTGGCTGTTTTTAATAGCCTGTCCTTATCCTTGATCTTTGCCATTTTAATTATTATATTTCTTGGTGTTATCCTCCTTGTGTCCCTTCTTTGGGGAGATCTGTGTGTCTCCATGCCCTGAGAGACTATCTCCTTTTCCAGATTGAGGAAGTTTTCAGCAATTACCTCCTCAAAGACACTTTCTATCCCTTTTTCTCTCTCTTCTTCTTCTGCTACCCCTATAATACGAATATTGTTCTGTTTGGATTGGTCAGACATTTCTCTCAGTATTCTTTCATTCCTAGAGATCCTTTTCTCTTTCTCTGCCTCAGCTTCTTTGTATTCCTCTTCCCTAGTTTCTATTTCATTTATCATCTCCTCCACCTTATCTAATCTGCTTTTAATACCCTCCATTGTACTCTTCAACAATAGGATCTCCATCCTAAATTCATTCCTGAGTTCTTGAATATTTTTCTCTACCTCCATGAACATGTTTATGATTTTTATTTTAAAATCTCTTTCCGGACAATTTATTAATTCAGTCTCACGCAGTCCTTTCTCTGGTGTTGAGATTTTGCTTTGAACCAGGTTCTTTTGATGTTTCATATTTGTATGTGGCGCCCTCTAGTGCCCAGAAGCTGTACTCTCTGGAGCTGCTCAGCCCCTGGAGCAATTCCAGGGGTCGCAGGGGAGTGGTCCTGGTGCCTTGGGGGAGGAAAGAGCTGTTTCCTGTTTCTCGGCTGTTATGCCTGTCTCCACTGCCAGAAATAGTGGGCCGAACACACAGGTGTTTGTCACTGCCATAGGCATGGCTTCCCAGCAGGGGCTGCCGGTTTGCAAGGCATGTGCAGGCCAGCACCAGACTGCATATCACAGTGTGGAGCCTGGGAGGTGAGTAGAAAGCCAGGGGGATGGAGCACCTGAAGATCATTTAAGTTCCCATCCTGCTGGGCAGAGTTCCTCTGGACAATTTTGTCTACCTGTCCTTTCTCCTGAGCAGTAAACTCTGTGCAATCCTTGCCCTTTCAGCAGCCCTCTCACTGTTAGGAAGTCTTTCAGACTGCCTGCCCAGATAAGCTAGATATGAATTCCTGTTTTCCACAAGCAGCTGGAATCTCCGTCTCTCCAGATATTCTACCTGTCTTTGCTTTCCAACCCCACTAGTTACCAGAGCACCATGCAATGTAAGTTCATGCTGCCAGAGCAGATCTTCAGGGCTAAGTGTTCCACAGTCCTGGGCCTCCACTCCCTCCCCACTCTGTTTCTCTTCCTTCCGCGGGTGGGCTGAGGTTGGGGAAGGGATTTCGTTCCACCAGGTCACAGCTTTGGTACGTTTCCCTGTTCCGTGAGGTTGGCTCTTTTCTCCAGGTGTATGCAGTCTGCTGCAGCCTTCTTTCCTATTGTTCTTTCAGGATTAGATGTATTAATTATATTTCATATTATATGTGGTTTTGGGAGGAGGTCTCTTCTCTCACCTTTCACACTGCCATCTTTAATCTGTTGCTGTTTTTTTTTTGCATTGGATTTTGCCCATAGTAAATGCATCTATGACTGCCTTTTGGGGAATAAACCTACCTTACAAAACACATGTGACCCCACTTGGCTAAAAAAAATTTCTTTTTTGCTAATTCATACCTTTTTGTTGTTAATATGGAAATAATATGGGCTGTTATCTGGGGAACTACTTATATGCAGAGGTAGTGCCAAAATAAGGCTCCCTCAGGCCTCTTGGCCAAATAAAATAGAGTAGCTTAGTTAAACTCTTGACAAGAGGGAATATTTTTACTTTTTTTCCTACTCTTCCTTAGTTCCCATCTTTCTTTGTCTCTTTTTAGTATACAATAGCAGCAAGTTCTAAAGGGCCACATACATAGAATATAGATCTAAAGAAGAATGAACAAGAACATACGATTCACTATTTAGTCAGAAGTGGTCCACATAGGTTTAGTCCTCAAACAGGGGTTATGATTTATAGTTAGGGGTTTGCAATAAAATAATATAGTGATGCCCAGAGTAACTTCACCTAGACTCTTCCTCTGTACATATATATCCCTATTTCTAGATTACACCTGCCATATTATTTCCATATAACCACAAAAAAGGAGATAATTAGCAAATAAGAAATGTATGATTAACAAACTGGGGTCAGACATGCATGAAATCCTGTGTTTTGTAAAGTTAGCTTATTCCCCAAAAGGTTATTATAGTTGCATTTACTATTGGCAAAGCCCCATGCAAAATTCTTGTTCAATATGATAGTCTGAAAAGTATCTAAGTTTTAAAATGATAGATGTCCAGTTTTAGATTTAAACTGAGCTTGTATGAAACCTCAAATTGCTGTGGAAGCCACACTTCTCATGAGCAAGTTTATGCATTAAGAAAGGATATTGAATTTTCTATCTAAGGTAATTAGTTTTGGCTCGGAAAGGGGAACCTTTTCTGGAGATGTTTTTTGCTGAGCTGATGGGCAGAATTTATATGAAGCATAGTACTATATCAATATACTGAAATCTATTTTAGTATTCATATTTAGTAATGGAATTAGAAAGGAGGTGACTTTTTCTAAAAATGTAGGTGTTTGAGACTGATATTATCATAGTCATACAAACATTATTGACCCTCTGCAAATTAGAAATTAGCAACTTAAAGTATCTGGCCAAGTATTTTTTAGATAATAATGTAATTTTGAAGTTCAATAGCACCTTAGGAGTTTTATAGACAAAAATACCATCCTGTGCAACACTAACACCTGCATTTCATCTAAAGAATGTTCTTTCATCCTTGATTTAAATATGCCACATAATTGGAAATAGGGCATTTCAAAAGGAAGCTATTATACTAAGCAGAAATCACATTCGTTATTATGATCCTCTTTTCCTGGTTCTGCTTTGTGGCACTCATCAGTAAAAAAAAAAATCCTTCTTATACATAACCTGTAAAAACGTTAAGTAATGCCTAAATCATTTCTTCTCTGGGCTAAACATCTTTACTTTTTCAAGCCACTCCTGTACCAGGAGACCAGTAGGAAATGTATTCAGGCCAGAGGGCATATTAGTCATTTGCCAAGTAACAATCTTTCCTTCACTTGGAAAATGGAAGTTTTATAAAATCAAAGTAGCATTGATATTAAAGTAAAATTAAGACAAATTAAGTAGACGCATGTCATGTTCTGCCAAGCTCTAACATCTTGATTTCTGTCCAGATAAGTTATATGCTCTTGCTATTTTGCAATTATTACAGTCTTAAATAGAGAAAGCCAATTAAAACATCCAGAATTAGGAATTAGGAAAGATGTAACTACTTATTATTCTCATTCAGATGCACAAAGTCACTTAAGTCTTGGGGGAGCAGGAAAATACCATATCCGTGAGTCCAGGCTCTGCATGAGCCACTCTGAGTTGAGGTGCAGGTGGAATGAAATGACAGTGAAAACACAACTTAACAAAACTGTGGGATGCAATGAAAGCAGTGCACACAGAGTATATTTTTAACATTGAATGCAATGTTAGCAAAAAAGACAAAATTAATAACCTGTTTCCACCTAAGAAAACTACATTTAAAGAGCATATTAAATCCATTAAGAAGAAGAAAAGAAATAATGTGAATTAGAGTAGAAATCAAGGATATTGAAAGCAGGAAATCAATAGAGATCAACAAAACCAAAAGCAGGTTCTCTGAAAAGATCAATTAAATCAGTACACCTTCAGCCAGACTGACTAAGAAAAAAAGAGTATACAAATAAATAATATCAGAAATAAAAGAGGGGACATCACTACAAATTCTACGGACTTTAAAAGGAATGCTATGAACAACTTTATGCTCACAAATTTGATAACTAGATGAAATGGACCAATTCCTTGAAAAACATAATTTGCCAATATTCACATAAGAATCAATAAATGATCTCAACAGGCCTATATGTATATCACTTTACATGATCATGATGTGTCAGTGTTGGTTATCAATTGTATCATGCTGAGGTATCTTGATAATGGAAGAAACTACACATGGGGCAAGGGTATATGGGAAATTTTTATACCTTCCCTTGGGTTTTGCTGTGAACTTAATTTGCTCTAAAAAATAAGCCTTAACTTTTTTAAAAAGGGACATGTAAAAAAATTTTGATTGATGAATTTAAAGTTCTGATTTTGTTCTCACTGATATAAAAAGAAAACCAATTAATCAGAGTTTGGCCTTAGGCCAAAATACCGTAAAATAATGACTATAGGACAAAATGTCCAAACCTTTGTCATCTGGTCCTTTGTCATTTTAAGCTTCATTTTAATTTAGTTCAACCTACAGTTCAACTCAGACTGACTCATCCCGAACCAGGTTCCATGGATATGGACTTTTTCTGCTTCCTCAAGACTTAAGTGACTTCAGAATTTCTGAAAATTCTCTACTTTGTTAATTGTTTGTTTATATTTCTTGTTATATTTTTGCTAACAGAAAACCCAACTACTAATATACTGTTATTGAGTCTTTATCTTAGGAGTAACCATAAGAATTAAAAGAAAAAAAAACGTATTCTTCATGCAGCACAGAGATGCATAATGGTTTTCTTTTACTAGAATTTCCTTTCTTTGGTGGAAAGGCTGAGGGACAAGTCGTAATTTTAAGGGAATTTCTAGGTAGTGGCAGAATGGTTGGTTGACTTTTTACTCTTTGATCCAAGAAAAAGGTAACAATCAGAACTAAGAATGAAGTGGAAAGTAATGGGGGATTAGCCAGGGAAGAATCTGATTAGGTGAGTATAGCTCAGGATCAGATCCAGAGTTGTTGGAGTTCAAAATAAATCTAGTGCTCAGAGAAACGGATATAGCACTTTGGTGGCAATAGATCATGGGTAGCAAGAGTCATTCTAAGCAAAACTGTATCTCGGATGGAACTGCTGCCTTTGGTTATGTGTGCTCCAGGATGTGTTGCTGAGGAAAGCTGGATACTCTGGATTCTGTATGTTTGGGAAGCTCAGGCTATGAAAAAATTTTTGACCTGAACTATTTCTTTGAACCTTTCTTCACATGAATGACTCTAGAAGAGACTTTTCAACTACATGTACATGGTACATGTACATGTGTGTGTATGTATGTGCATGTGTGTGCATATATACATATATGGATATGGTATGTATATGGTTAGTTATATATATACACGCTTGCACACATACATATACAGAGCAGATGTATCTAAGTGTGTGTGTAAGTATGTATATGCATATGTATATATATTCTCTTCTTAGGTTATCCAGGTCATGTAAAGCAATTACGGGAAGCTCCAGACAGTCACTGTTCTCAATATCCACTTATAATATTTTTAAATTTTGGTTTCCTTCAAGGATAATCTGTGTGAATACATTTCCTAAATCCTATTGAAAGTATTACCAAGTATGGAAGTCCATGGCCATCATGACTTGGGCATAATTAATAGCATTTTTACAAAGAATGAAAACAAAATAACAGAACAACATAAAATAATAGCATCAGCAGGCTTTACCTGATCATATAAGTTTCATAAGACATAAGACTTCCATAACAAAGTATCACAAACTGGGTGCTTAAAACAACAGAAACTTCTTCTGAAGGCCAAAAGTCCAAAATTAAGGCATTACCTATGCTGTTCCTCCTAAAATCTGTCAGGGGAAATCCTTTTTTGCCTCTTTATAGTTTCTGGTGATTTTCTTTAGCGATCCTTGGTATTGCTTGGCTTACATTTGCAAAAATTTGATCTGTCTCTATTATTGCATGACATTCTTCCTACGTATTTGTATCCAAATTTCCCTCTTATTATGAAGACCCTCTTCATGTTGGATTAGGGGCCCATCCTGCTCCAGTATAACTTTATTTTAACTAATTAATCTTCAATGATCCTATTTCCAGTAAGGTCCCATTTTGAGGTATGCGGGTTAGGACTTCAACCTATTATTATAGAGATCACATATAACCTCCTAACACTGGAATGGTATCAAGTCAGACTGGTTTATACTGTAGTAACAAAGCCCAAGTTATATGTGACTTAAAGTAACAAAAACTTATGTCTTGTTCATGCTAGATGATAATATTCTGCTTATCATACTCACTTAGGAATCTAGGCTAATGGAGTAGTAACCATCTCAAAAGTTGCCAGTCACCGTGCCAAAGGGGAAAGAGCATAGTAGGGTCTCACACATAGCTGTGGAATATTCATCAAGGGAACCAGGAGAACAGTAACACAATTTGACCAGAAGGCAAAAGGACCAGGACCCTGCTAGTATCAGATATTTTCAGCCACAAGGAACAGAGGCATAACCAATATTGGTTTAAATCTCAAGGTCATTTTGTTTTACTTAGCAAACTTTTCAGTGATGAGAAGTCAAGGGTTGGTTTGTTGGCTTATTTATGTCATCAAGAATCCAGGAGTCTTTCTCTGTCACTTTCTCTCTCTCTCCAGAGCTGGCTTACATATCTAGTTCTTAACCAGTCACCATCACAGGTGAGCTTGCTTGCCATCTGGCTTGCCTGAGGGATTCAGCCCCGGACAAGTCCACTCTGCATTCAGTATGACTGAAAAATGACAACAGAAACATTCGGGGATAAAGAGGGGCATATACCAAGCTGCACGGCCTTGACTGCTCATTTTGCAGTGGTACAAGTAGATGTACATATGTCATCCCAGTCCCACTTGACACCTTTTGTACCAAATGTGTAAGGACCTTAGAATTTGTGTGAAGTGCAAGAAAAACACTATCTAGTAGCCTAAAAGATCCAAAGCCTCTTGAAGTAATGCCATATTTGTCTTTAAGAGAATCAGAAGTAAGCATAAATCATACACAGTACTAAACACCCTTTTCTCAATGGGATTTGGGCTTGTTTCACTCTGATAGCCTTATCCCCGTATCCATCTATAACAGTAGGGGTCCCAGGAAACCACTCAGGGTTGCCACAAATCAGTGAGCATTCAGCTCTTGTGCCTACCAGAGCCAGGACACATTGTATATTCATTGGATACCAGTAAATTGATATTTCAAAATGTGGCCTCCAGTCCCTACCTGGTTCCCCGAGGCAGGTAGGTGCCTTGACCCTCCCCTCAGTCAAACCATATCACCCAATGGTCTTCCTGTGAGGGTCTAGGTGGGGTCATCTTACTCTCATCAGGAAGTCCTGCAGACACATGGGCCAGACTGTGGCTTTGTCTTTAGCTCCCATTTACTCGTCCTCACCTTAGCCAACTGCCAAAACTGCTGCTCTGGCTTCAGTTGTTGCCACAGCTCCAGTAAGATTTTCTTTGGTTTAACATCCAATTTATCTTTGTCTGCTACTGCCTTTATCAAATCAGCCCACATCTGAGACCTCGTGACCTTCATGGGGCTCTCTAAACTCTTCCTCTCAGTAGCAAACCCCTCCCTTCCATGCCCACATCACTTTTGCCTTCCCCAAATCTGCCACAGCACAGAGATCTTCACTTATTGATTGACCTAAGGAGAAGAAATGGCTACTAGGAGCCCGAAGAGGGTCGTGGAAACCATTTGAAGCACAGTACCCCTCATCCCTGAAGTAAACAGCTCCTTGTCTGGGCCATGATTTCCTGGGTTTAAATGGCATTTTTCATGCCCAACTCCCATAACACCTGTTGGAGCTCTGCATCTGTCTGCCATCTAGTGGGGAAAGATAGTAAATCACCCTGATTGGACCATACAGTATGGAGTGCTGCCATAAACCAGTCAGAGAAAGTGGTTCCCTGGGGTTTGAAAACGCATTTTCTAATTGTTGCCACAGGGTAGGATGAGTTGTCAGAGAAGCCAGCTTTCCCAATTCTAGCCTGGAAAGAATAATCCCATCCACCCCTATATCCCAAAGGTGCAGAAGCCAGGCTGACAAGGGCTCTGAGGGTGTCTGCTGAAAACAGGAGCTTAAATCCACCAGCTCAGCCTGAGTGTAAGGGTGTAGCATGCAGTGCTCCACAACCTGGGGAGGGGAACACACCTATCGCTGAGAAACCTGCAATTGTTGCATCTTTATTTTCTGAACTACTACCAGGCAGGATTCAATAAAGGAGGGTTTGGTGCCTCCAGCATCACCTCCAACCCTCTTCCTCGTCTGATGTATCTTCTACCATTTCCAGAGCTGACAGCACCACTACATCCTTTACCTTCCCCACAGCACCTTGCAGCCTGTGCTTACCTGTTACTTCCCATTGTGCTACCATTACATACTTTACCCTCTCCACAGCATCATGCAGTTATACCATCTCAGTCATCAACAAGTGTTTTTACCTCCTCTGTGGCACCTTGCAGCTTGCATTCTCATACTGCTTCTTCCCATGCTTCCCATAGGAGTATGTCTTTCTCCTTTATGGCCTTACTTAATATTGTGAGAAATAGCCAACCCACAGTTCCTGCTGTGTTGCAGGCACTCTGTTCTTTAAGAAATTCCCTATTTTGCAGAGGGCCTCCTCTACTGCCTTGTACATTCTTTGGGTTCCAATGAATTGATATTTCAACATGTGGCCTCCACCTCACCCAGTCCTGGGGAGGGCCCAGTCCTCTAGAAGGCAAGCCACCTTGGACCATATGCCCATTGGGCAATAACTGGGTGTCTCCCCATCCACAGCAGCAGCCTGCTGAAGTACCCCTCCCACGAGGACAGCTTATTCCATTTTCTGGTCTCAAGTGAATCCTGCCGGCTATGCCAAATGTCTCATCTAAGGGAGTTCAGCCCTGTGCAAGTTCACTCTGGATTCAGCGAGACTGAAAAACGACAACAGAACACTTGGAGGTAGAGAGGAGACTATACCAAGCTTTATTCTCATGGTGGCAGGTCAAGCACTAGAATCCCATCCACCTCCATCCCAGCCTCTGCTCCAGGCACTGCCTCTGCCCCAGGCTCTCTCTCCACTCCCAGCCTCTGCTCTCCTCTCTCCTGCTCTCTTACATCTTTAGGATCTGCTCTTAGCACTGGGGAAACTCTTTATTGCAACGCAGGCAATAATGGCTTATTGCCAGGGGTATACAGTTAAGTGCCTGGGCAGTAGACTAAGTATTACATCATTGCACGTACACAATGGGTAGATTAGATTAGGATCAGGCAAGTATGCTGGCCATGGAACTTCCATTTTCCCTACACTATCATTAGCTTAGACCCATCCTGATATATCCGTTGAGGCCAAGGATATGGCCACTCAAACTACATTGGTACTGTTTGCAAGAACAGAGAGAGTGAATTGATGAATTGCTTTAGCATAGGAACAAATGTATACCACAAACAATAATGAAGTTCAGATTTGAGCATTATCTTCAAACAGCTGTAATGGATAGATAGCTGGGTTAAAAAATACTTTTTCTTAACTTGAATTAATTTTAAGTTATTAAGAAATAAAATCTGGATATGGGCTTTAGTTGGCTAATATGCCTATTCAAGTGTGTTTAGTAATTGTTCAAGAAATACTGGTAATAATGTTGATTTCTCCTATGTACATGTTTTTATGTATGTTACCACATACTTTTTTTTATCTCTCATGGGGAAAATGTCATGATAAAGTCAGGGAGAGGAAATTATCATTTACTTTTATTAAAAAATAAGAAAAAAGATGGAAGTGAGTGCTGTGGGAAGGACAGAGGAAGACATTTCCTAACCCAGACCCTGGATTTTCTGCCACCCATTGCTGCCTCCTCTTCTTCTTGTATCCATTTTTATGGTGATACATATTCTGAAAATAAAATCCCTGGGACCAATTAAATATCCCACATAGTTAATCTTTAGATTTCCCTGGAGCCAAACACAATTAAAATTACAGACTATATTTTGGAAATAATTGAAATTTCAAGAAAATAAATTCTATCAAATACCTTTTGTGCTTCAAATGAGAAGGTAAAATTAGATACCAAATAGTAATATACAGAGAATTAAAAATTTGTCTGATTTCATGAGATTTTATATTGCAAATACTGCTTTTATTAAAAATGAATGAATAAATAAATATATGTGTGTGTGTATACACACACACACACACACACACACACACACACATACATGTATTTGTGGAATTGGTGATGTGACTAGCCCCTAGGTGTCATTATAAAGAGCTTCAACATTTTCTTTAGAAATGCCATAGTTATCATAGTCACTCAAGGGTGACTCCACACTTTTGTTCAGAATTGCAAAGAAAGCAGCTCTGACTGCAATAGCATTTTATCATGCTGAGGGATCTCAAGGCATTTTGAAATCATATTAAAAATAAAATGTGAGTCAAACTTGAAATGTTTGTAATTCATGAAAGGTTGATGAGCAGGTCTCAGCACCAGCATCATGATCAACATTAAGTGCTTGCCTGTGGGGTTTGTGGCATCATCGCTAGATACCCAGGACAGTCATGTCATACAAAACAGAGACAGCATGTGTCCCTGCTTGACAGATGCTGATAAAATGGTGACAAGAATAACAAGTGACTAAAGAGATTGTTATGCCAAAATCCTCTGTCTGGGACTACACAAAATGGTATAAACATCAACTGTAGTGGTGTATGATCCCCCACCCCCAAATTAATAGACTCTGTCATGCCCTGCAGACACAGGCAAGCAGTATTGAAAGGCAGGAATTCCAGACCCTACCAAAAGAGAAGATGTATAGCCGGTAGAGTTTTCAGTGGCATCAGGGCCAACAGATAAGAACAGCATCAAAAAGACTGAGTGTTGGAGCTAGAGTCTGGTTAGAGTTACAAATAAAGATCCTGGCAATTGTCAGCGAAGAGTTGACAGGAAATAAGATTTAAAGGAAGAAATCCAGTGCATACCATGAATCCTGCACGCCTGCTCTGGATGTGTCTTCCTAGATGGCTGGCTCAGAGCCCGACTCACAGTAAGTCCAAAATCATCATGTGTCGAATGGATAAAAAGTTGTTCTTTACAGAAATCCCAATTTTGTTAAATTATGTAACAATTATAGAATTTATGACTGTTTTTCTCTCCTTTTTCTTTGATTTATTGTCCTTCTTGCTCCCTGGACTATCATGGAGAAGTGAGGCCACGTTTTAGTTGCTGTGTTTCCAGTACAAAGACTACTGCCTTTTGGGTACAGCAAAGCCAGAGGGCATTACTTCTGGGTAATCAGTGAGCAATATTTACTAAAGGGAAGGAAAGGGTCCTGCCAGATGGCAAGGATGATGTTGGAGAGCATAGACCCTGCCAGCTGCATTCTCAGATGGAGTCTGGACCGGCCGCAGGTCTGGTTTATAACCTCCTTAGCTATGGGCCTGGAGCAGTGTTCAACTCATGGCCATAAGAAGACCGTGGACAGCCTCTGGCTGCTAACACTGGATGTTCCTTCCCTTGAGATCTCTGTAGGCATGGCCTTGCCATCTGGAGTCCCACTGATCTCTCTCCCTCTTTATTTCTTTTTGTTTTCTCTTTCCCACATTACTGGGAAAGTCTTCCTGTCTATGATGAGACAATTGTTTTAGTCTATCAAGATTCTCACCATCTTGCAGCCTTGGCTTTTGAAACTAAAATTATTCTCTGTGTTTCTGCTTTATCATTTTTTTCTCCATGGCACTGAGTATCTCAGAATCTATGTATTTTAAGGAGGGGGCATAGATTAAGGTAAAAAGAAAGTAAATATTTTGCCTTGCATTCCCTCATAGCTTCTGTCTCTCATTCATCATACTCTAGCTTCACTGGCCTATCTCATTGTCTTAAGTATTCTGATCCCTTAGAACTCAGTAGCTTCACACATTCTGTGCTCACTTCATAGACCTTTCTTCCCTTCACAAAACTGATACTTCTCTTTCAAGTCTCAGCTGCAGTGTCATCCCTTTACAAAAAGCCTTTACAGATCACACAACCTGAAGGGGATCATGCCTTCCAGATTGCTCAAATACTCCTTTTCATAGCTTTTTTTCCTTATATAATTTTTATTATAATTTTTAATCATATGGGGTTTGTGTATTTGATAGCTTACTGTATGTCTTCTCCCATTACCCTAAGTTTCATGAGGTTAGAGATGAGGAATATGTTTGTTTTCTTCACCATTTCATAATCTGAGCCTAGGACAAATGGATGCTTTATAAATATTTGTTGAAGAAACACTTCAGCAAACACAGATATATCTAATATCCAATCTCTCCTTCTCTCTTACTAGCAGAACTCCAGGGTTCTGTTTTTTGGTTTGGGTTTTTTTTTTTTTTTAGATTCTTCTATTTAATACGTGTGCAGTTGAAGCACTTCTCTATACTTTCTTAATAAAGGTCATAGAGCAATGTTTTGTCCAACTTAATGTAAGTCAAATTATACTGGAAAGGATCAGCCTCAGTGTTTTCTATTTCTTGTTGGCCCACTAGTATGTCCACTGGAAACTAGATTCAGTGCTCAGAGGAAAAGCCGCCTCATGAACATGAGTGAAAACGCCGCACACTAAGGAGCCCGTAGTAGAAAGCTAGTCAGACACTGTCCTCAGCGGCTCCCCTCAGCATTCACTCCAGGCCTGGGCTCTGCCCAAGGAGTTCTTCATATGTGAGAAAGTCAACCTTCACTTGCCTAAGCCAGTACGGTGAGGTCTCTGTTATGTGCAGTCCCAATTCAATGTGATTTTAGGAAAGTCGCTCCATATATAGAGGTTGTAATTTAATCATTTTGTCATTGGATTGGGCAATTTCTAAAATCACCAGTTTTAACATGGATTCTCTCTTAAAATAAAAGCATAATTTATCCAAACATTGGTATATCTTTGAATTCAAATTAATCCTCTCATTCTGAAGACCGATGTGATATGTGAATTTTTGAATGACTATGTATAAAACAGTGTGCCAGATGGCTTAATTAACAATATTTCCTTTTTAATGCACATGTTGTACATTTCCCCCATTTTCCATATTTTCCCTGCATTTTTTAAGTATCAACATGTCATTAATTTAAACTGTTATAATTAAATATTCATGAAAAGACTAAAAGGGACAGTTTTCAAATTTACTTTTATGCAATCAAATACTATTTTCTTTAGCAAATTACAGTGAAAGCCAGATTGTGGTGAGGCAGGGAAGATGTATAGTTTGAGGCAGTGGTTCCAAAATGCCAATTTACAAACCTATATCTGAATAACTTAAATGACTTTACAGTCCCAACCCAAACCCCCATGTATAGTAAAGAAGTTAACCTTGGCCAAAGAGAGGTCTAGTCTAGCCTTTGCTCTTGGCTATTCAGAGGTAGTGAGTAAGCTCTTGGAAGGTCATGCCTGATAGGAGTCTTTGTCTGTAGACCTTGAGCCAGTCTAATAACAATATGATTAATGGTGAGGACTTTGAGTAACATGATATCATCTTGACCTGCTGAGGGTCTGGAAACTGATATCAGCCATGTGGGCAATCGACCATGGTCTTTTGCTCCAATAAAGACTGGATACCAGCTTTCAGGGGAGCCTTCCTGGCTGACAGAACTCTGCATTTTCTCACACATCATTGCCAACAATTACTGACACCCTCTATGACTCCCTGGGGAGAGGATATTTGGGTGCTCCCTGTTTGGCACTCTCCTAGGCTGTGCCCCATGCCTCTCTTCCCTTGGCTGGTTTTGGTATGTGTCCTTCCCGTCATAAACCATACTGTGATTATAGCAGTTTGCAGGGAGTTTTGTGAATCCTTCTAGTGAATTAACAAAATTGAGAGCCATTTGGGAACCACCTGAATTTGTAGTTGGTACTATCAGGAAAGGTAGACTGTGTGGGCTTTGTTCCCTAAATTTGTAGTTAACTAGATACTGCATGCCAGTCAATCTGATTCAGTAGATCGAGGGTGTTTACAGATACCCTGATTTGGAAACCATATCAGGAACTACGTGTGTTGAGCAATTAAGAGCGAGCCAGTTCTATAATAATAATCTGTCTCATACATATTAACAGTAAGCATTTATTGATTTATGTACCATGTTTGTGTGTTTGTGCAAGTTATAGTAGATATTTGGGTAATCACAATCATTTCTGTAATTAAGTAAGCTCAACGGGAATCCTTCTTTTAGAAATATTTGGTTTGAATAGGTAAAGTTATTGTAGGTACTTAAAGAAAAAAAATATTATTTTCCTTGTAGTAATTTTAGGTAGAAAGAGAAAAAAGATGTAGTTACAAAAATGAATTCAGCTTTGCAATTTATAGCTTAACAACTTTGTATCTTAATAAATTAGGTAATGTTTCAGAAAAAACTATCAAGTGTAAATCACAAATAAAAATGCTGCTACTACTTAAGTGCAAACAAATGGTATTTAAGATGTTTCTTCTCTGACAATTCTTTTACATTTCTTGAAGGGTTCTCATATTATCAAAGTGCTCTGAGAAACATTCCTTTCTTTTTTGTTTTACTTCTGTAATGAATTTAAACTTAACCTATATAATCACCCTTGCAACCCAGCCTATATCATCCAAGCTTGTTATTTAATTCCAGCATCAGGAAAACAAAAATCCAAGGGCCATGGACTCAAAGATCATAATATTCTTAATTATATAAAGTAAATAAAATAATTTTCCTGCTTTGGAGGAAGAAAATTATTTAAACTACTTTTCATGTTTGCCTGCTGTCTTCCTGTTTATGTCAATAATGGGCATTTTGGGTGTTCTCAGAAAACAACAGAAGCATAGTAGGAAAATAAGACAACGAATGAAGTAGCCAACAAATGGTTACTTATCTAGTCAGTTGCCACTGGGGGAGCTAATTCCCTGGGGGAACTCTGGGAATCAATACATGCTTCAGCATTATTTCAGCAAAGGGACAAGTGAACTGAGATACTTATGCACCAAATCTTGTCAGTATTGGTTGACGGATATTGCTAAGAAACATTAATTTCCCAGCCTTTCCGGCCAGTTGTGCTGGTAAATTGAGTGATTTGGGGCCTGTAGAGAAAGCCTGAAAACAGTTGGAAGTTGGGTCCATCTTATACTAAAATGGTAAGACCTGAGAGGTAGGGGCAGGGCATGAACAGTGTTTATTATATGGCTGATACATATTTGGTACCAGGAAGATAGTTAAAGTTCTGTGACAAGTTCAAGTATTTATTGGATTTTCTTGGTTTTTAATGCAATAGGAAATTGTGCTTTAATAACACATGGTATACAATGGCATCATGACATTGGAAAAATCATCTAAGGTTTGTTGAAACCAAGTGCCTATTGAAAAGGAAGTGCCTAGGCAAACTAAGTGGTTTGTGCATGCCAGTCTGTGGCAGTAATGAAGACTGCAAGATTGGGGGGTGGGGTGTTATTTCTGAATGCACTACAGAGATAAAAGAAGGAAACAAATGTTAAGCTCAGAACTTTAGACTCCCAGTTCAAATCATGGTCCCAGACCCTGAACTTTTCCCTAGTGGCCCTAAAATAAATTCTGAGCTCCTGTAACAGACGCAACATGAAAAAAAACAAGGCCCAAAGATAATTTTGGTAGCAGCAGAGTTACAATGGAAGTTGAATTCAGAAACTTGTTGTGCTTCTTATATGCAAATAAGGGCGTATTTTAGCAACAAATGACATCCAAAAGCTTAGAACAGGGACATCTGTGTGTGCTGAGACAAACTCGAGTCTTAAATCCATAGGTCTCTCTGAGATGCGCTGCCAGTGTGGCATCCTGCTCCCTTGTAGCTGAGGTCATCCTTATTTGATGACCATGTAATAACATCACTTAAGTAAATTAGTTTACAAAGGAATATGTAGTCTTCACAGGACTCAGTCCAACAGTTCTTCATTGCTTCTTGTCCTATAACTACAATCAGATCTGACACCACAGAGGGCCAAATGCCAAGCTTGACCTGGGATGAAATAGCTTATCCTCCAAAAAGGTGCAAGGTGTTACTAATTCATTTCAGTAAAAACCTGGGGAATATGAGTGGGAATGAATGCCAAGAAAATCAATCCAAAGATGACAGGATATGTTATTGTATCTTTATGAGTTTATCAATGGTGCTGTGTTTACCAAAGATTCCAGAATTATTATTTTTATCTCACACAACAAGAAACACTTAAGATAGTTGCTTTGGTTGATCAGAAATTGGACTCAGTAAGAGCTTGCTTTCAGGAAAGTTAAATTGCTAGAAGTTTCCCAGCCTAATGTAGAGGATGTAATTAAAAATAAAAAAAGCTTAGGGAAATAGAAATGGTGGAGTAGAGCTTCCATGTGTGAACTACAAATAGTGACCCCACCCTCACACACACACTATACCCCTAGAGAAAGCTCAGTAGATACTCTTTTTATTAAGACACTGAGAAAAGCACTAGTGAGGAGAACACCGCCTCCTCAAAGACATCTCCAGTAGCTGTCCTTTGGAGGCTGGGAATGGTGGCGGGGGTACCGTCATTAATACTGGCTCTCTGACCTCAGTGGGGTTTAATGAGATGCTAGAGTGACAGAAAGTGCAGGACAGCCATGAAACTCCAAACAAAGTGGGTTTTATAACTGTAATAGGCAGCCCCTTTACACGCCTAATTGATCACGGTGCCTCTAAGAATAAGTAGAATAACCTCCTGGACAACAAAGGCTTAACTCAGCAGGTCGCTGTTGCTTACATACTGCACATTCCAAAAAAAGCTTACTTTCAGGACTGGTTCTTGGATAGCTTCTGGGAAATAACCTCTGAGTCTTAGAATATTCTTCCTGATAAGAGTGCTTTCGTGTGCCTGAGGCCTTGGGCCTTGTTCCAGTTTGACCAGGTGAGTTTATATGGTGAATGTCTATGTTTGCTCTGAGAATAGGGGTGGAGAGGAGTAGCTGGGGTCAACCACATGGGTGCTCCATGCCTGTATGACTGACCCCCAATAAAAATTCTGGACACCAGGGTTTGGGGTGCACTCCCCCATTTGGCAACACTTGATGCCTAGTTGCTGAGAAAATTAAGCATGTTCTCATGAAACACCACTAAAAGGGAGCACCTAGAAGCCTTTTCTTGGTTTCTAAACTTGACCCATGCATCGTTTCCCTTTGCTGATTTTGATCTCTAACCTTCTTTGTAATAAATCATAACCCTGAATAGAACAGCTTTACTAATATTATTTCAAAAATATTGTTTTATCTGTTATTCTTCAAATATCATATAGTAAATGGTCTATTTGAATAAACTAATCTGAATTTTTTATTTTATCAAAATTATGGGGAATTGTCTACTTATGTCATATACTTTAATTTATATCTTTTCTCTCTTCATATATTTGGAGTTAGTTCAGATAGTCTCTTGACATTTCTTTACCCTCATCTAAATACTAAATTTATGTGCATATTTTCTTCACACAAAAATTTACATTTTTTTCTATAAAATTTTTATTTATTCTTATAAAACATAGAATACTGCCCACATCTAATACCCACATCTATTCAGAGGGAAAAAAAACTCATCACTTCATCTCAAAAGTTTTTGTTTGATTTTTCAACCTCACTGTGATAATTCTTTGCTAAAACCATTTTTATTCTACTTTTTAAAAACTAGAACCTAAAAAATAAACCTTTCATTTTTCTATAATCAATGAATTTTATTTATTTAGTATATAAAACTAAAAGCATTCTCTTTTGGATGAAGGAAAGCTTAGCTTCAAATATATGACCTTCTGAAATATCCAATATAAACAGTCAAGTGTCATTCTATATGAGTCAGAGAGACTGTAATCTCAGTTTTAAAGCAAATTAATGTGTTACTTACTGAATAATTAATTTCATGCTGTATACCATTTTAAATAAATATATCTTTAATTTTTATACTGTATAGCTTTCTTTTTACATCTTATACCTTTTGCTTTAAATTCCAAAGAGCCTGGACTTCCTGTTGCCTGCTGGAGACATCTTGTGAATGCCATTCTTCAACTAAAAGGATAATAAAGAAAAAGTCAACTTTAAGTTGCCCGTTATTTTTCCCCATCCCCCCAGATCAAGGAGAAAGTAAACTCTTGACTCCCCTGCCCAACAAGTGACCTGCAGAACTCCACTCCAAGCTACAGTTAAACTGAGTTACAGTGCAAGTCTCAGGTACACAACTCTAAATCCAGTTTCTATTCTCCTGACTCATCGCTATAATTTCTCTGCTCAGTTATCAGTTAAGAGCCGTTAACTTTACTTGTGCTTAAAAAGATAAATAGAAATAATCAGATTGGAGGTACCATGAATTCTACTCCCCAATGTGTTAAACTACCAGATTGCAAACCCACCGTCCCTCCTCCCAGCTCCTCTAATGCATGCGTTTCCCTCGGCTCCCCGGCATCACCCATTCCCGGGGCTTCGGCTCTAACCCCAGCGCCCACACACCTCCCGGACCGTGCCCTGCCTCGCCGCCCTAACACCGCCTCATCCCCTCCGTCCCGCGTCCCGCCATCCTCTCCTCCTCCTCGTTCCTGATGGCGCCCCTCCCTTCCTCACTCACTGCTTCTCCCCCAGCTCCTTCCCAATAGTATTAATACTCAGACGTAATTATTCTCACTTTCTTGAAAAAGAAGAAGGAAGGAGAGAAAGAAGGGAGGGAGAGGGGGAGTGAGGGAAGAAGAGGGAATGGAAAGAAAGGAGAAAAGAGAAAACAAAGGAAAGCAAAGGAAAGAAAGTCTCAACCAACATATCCTGATCTCGTCTTGATGCTCTCAATCTTTCACCTTAACAGAAAACTTCCTCAAAGGATCCATATCTCCATTTTCCAACCTTCTATGTCTCATAGGGTGTTTCTAGTTTTGTTTCGCAGAATGCCGAGTATGGATGACTTTAGCCTTAAGGGTCTTATATCTCATGTGAAGGATAGAGCAAGGAAGATAGAGTACATTGGGGGGCCAACTCAGCAGCTAAACAGTGTCATCAGAAGCTCCGGCACTTTCCATCTTGAGATTTTATAAATATTTTTATATGTTAATGTCATCATAATATTAGTATATACAAATTATTAATATAAATATATAGTACATGAATTATACATAAGTTTTTTCAGCAGTGTCCTTCCTCTTGCTCCCTGGAGCATAAAAGTCCTTTGTTTTACAGGCAAATATGATTGATCCAGGGAAGAATAAATTTTTTGCCTCAGCATTTCCTTTGTGTTAGGGAGGAAATCCCTCCAGAAAGTGGTCACTCTTGATACTATGGCCAGAACTTGGTGGCAAGCCCGTAGGCTGCAGTGGAGGTGGGGAAAGCAGTTATTTGACATGTGCAGCCTCTGTTGTGGGGGAGTGCTAGCTGGGAAAGAAGGAAGGATGTGTGTGTGTGCATGTGTGTCTGTGTCCACATGCAAGGTTGGTCTGTGGACCAGTTGTTGGTAAAGCAACCTATAGTGTTTCCTGCACTTGTACTCACTTTTCAGTAAGCACATATCTTGATTCTGTCCCTGACCCAAACCCCCTCTCTTTAAGTTCAAAAACAAAACCCAGATCTCTGAGCCATCAGATATTTTCCAGTTACTATATTTGATATCTGAGCAGTATTTGACAAAATTGACCATTCCTTGGTTACCAAAAACACTCTATTGTGCCCACATATTGCCAGTTTCCTTCTATCATTGAGTTCTTCTACCAAACTCTTTTATATCAGTTATGAAATGAGAAATTTCCTTATGGCTACTTCCTAGGCCCTTATTCTTTAAATTATGCATCTTTTCCTGGAAAATCTCTAATGTCTTATTTATTTGTTATATGGCAATGGCTTCCAAATGTATATATCTGAGTCAGCATGCCCTTTTCAGTTCTAAATCTCTATATCCAAATCTTTATTCAATGTCTTACCTTGGAAACTTTTATAGAACCTCAGACTTAGCACATGTAAAAATAAATGTCATTTTCCCCAAGTCTTAAACACCAACCCAGTTGTTCAAACAAAAACAGAAATGCCATCCTTCACTCTTATCTATTCCTTACCTCCCATATACAATCAAATTTCAAGTCCAATGGCTGAGAACAAATAGTCCTTAAATTTGTCTTCTTTCACAGCTATCATCATTAGTCAAGAAGCTATCACCATCTCTCATTTAGGCTACTGCCATTGCCTCTTCACTGATTTTCTTTCTTAAGCTCTATGTTTTTTTAAATTCATTTTTTTATATTGAATCCAGAACAATAATTTTTCAAATGCATAATTGATTATCTAACTCCTTTGATTAAAACCCTTTAATAGCTACCTATTGCCCTCAATATAAAGACATTTTTATTTTAAACAAATTCCTTTATAATTTTGTCCTTGCCTGCCTCTTCAATTCTTCTTGCATCATTTAGTATCTCACTATAATCTGACTTCACTTCCTCCTGTTCCCCTTCAATATTATCTATGTTAATTATTAGTGATCTTCAAACATTTTGGTCTTTGTAATGACCACTACCCACCTCCCTCATTACTGTACCACCTATTAATTTAGTTAACCCCTATACAAGTGTCCAGTCTTAGATTAAATATTTCCTGCTAAATGAAGCCTTCATAAAGCCTCTAATTTGATTATATTCACCAGGTACTCACTCTGTAGTCACTTTGCACTCCCCTTTCAAAACTCCTCTTTGTGCTTTTAAGTACTCATAAAACACCCATTTTCTTCAGTGGGCTGTAAGTTTATCTATCACATAACCAGCCAAAATTGGGTATTTGTTTTTTTCCAACTTGTGAGAAAATAAAACTGACTTCTCTAGCTTCACACACAGAACAAACTGAGGAATTTAGAGCTCCCCAAGATACACCACATGATTCTCTATGACCAGCACCACATTTACCTTGCTGCAGCTCTGTTCCTAATATCTTCCACAGTAAGTGCCACAAGGCATAGCTTTGTTTCCTGCGGGTCCTAAAAATGCTTGTGTCAGAATACTTACTGAAAAGGGGGGAGGGTTTTTCCCTCTTGTTCCATCCTGGTTGGCTTAAGCCTTGAAATTGTGGCAACCCCAACATCCCAGTTAGAAAACGTCTTATGTGGTTTACTGGAAGGCTCTACACCTGAGCTGCTCACCCACCCCCATTTGGCCCGTGCTCCTGGGTACCCTCCCATACTTACCTCCTCATCCTCTAAATCCACATTTCAAACATATTCATTTGTTGTCTCATTCCCAATGGGTCTTATTTGCTAATATGAAAAGTGTTTATTGCTTAATTGATAAATTGATCTATTATAAAATATTACAAGTAATAGGATAATGTATTCTATTAATATATGTTTCTGTAATACAAAGGAAATAACAAGGCAAATAAGCCAAATACATTTTTTTTAATGATAAAATGAACATGTGTTGTAAAGTTCACATTGGGGAGATATTTTGGGACTGAAGACACTTTGAAAAGTACCTAAATCATACCAGGTAAATTTGCCTTATACCTACTTAATCAGAATCTTCACTTTGTGCATACACACACACACCATATATTAGCACAGATTTCTTTGTGGCTTTTGATAAGAAATTAGGTAATCTTTCTTCATCTAGGTTTGGGGAGGAGGTAGGCTGTAGTTAATGCCTACCTTGGTGAGGGAATGACAGGCACTTGCTTCCATCTCCTTCATATTCCTCCTCTACTACTTCACCTCGCTGGCCATAATTATATTTAATATATGGAAGTTTTACTCCACATGCAAGCTTCCATCCTTATCAGTTTCATGATGTGTGTGGGTTAACTAATATCTCTGTTTTCACATATACATATGTGAAATATATGTATATATATATGAAATATATATACATATATATGTGCTGGTAATTAATAAAGGAGCAGTCCCATTTATTACTTTTGCTTATTATCTCTGTATCTAGAAGTATGTCATATACTCTGCCTATCTTTAAGGGAATTTAGAATATGTAGATGTTTGTCGGTTTTGATCTGGGACTCCCAATTTTATAGCAAAATCAGATGTTATGGGCTGAATTATGCTTCCCAAAATTTGTATGTTGAAGTTCCAACTCCCAGACTCGGGATGTACCTCAGAATGTAACCATATGTGGACATAAGGTCTTTAAAGAGGTGACTAGGTTAAACTAAGACAGGCTGAGACCCTAACCCAGCCTGACTGGGGAACTTATAAAAAAAGGTAGAGACACCAAGAGGCATGCACAGAGGGGGACCACGTGAGGACATAGCAACTGGTGGCCACATGTAAAATAAGGGGAGAGGCTACAGAAGAGACCAATGCTGTTGGCACTAGGTCTTGGACTTCCAACCCCAGAGCTGTGAGAAGATAGACTGCTGTTGTTTAAGCCACCCCCTTGAGTATTTTGTTACAGCAGCCCTAGCAAACTATTACATCAGAGTTCCATTGTTAAGGAATGAAGTAACACCCAATATAGGTTTGAGAACAAGGATTCTCCTTGATTTTTCATCTGTATATGCCATTTACTCATCATCTTCTGTATAACTTTCTAAACCCTCCTGGTATAGAAGCAGAGGTTCTCATTAAGGGCACTCATCTACCTGGAGATAATAATAGAACCTTATTGAACAGATGACATGATGATGAATTGAATTAAGGTTTATAAATTTATTACCACAGGATCTGCTTGTAAATTCTCCATCAAACTTATATACTTGATTTGTTATAATGTTCAACGTAATGGAGTCAATTCTTTCATTTAAGTTTTCTTCTCCTTGAACATAATAATCGAGCTTTTTAAAATATCATATTTAAACATGCACACACCTTATTTCTCTCCTAGATCTCTTTAATCTGCCTATTTAATCTGTTGTTTCTTTCCAGAAAAGAGTTGATGGGAGTTTTCTTATTTGAAGTTAAATATTCATTTGATTAAGGACATTTTATAGACACCTTCCATAAGATAAATGCCCTTCATGTTAGCTTCAATTAATTCTTTAACTATTTTCTCACATGAAAAACGGAGTAAAAATAGGTTTCAGAAATTTAAAAGGCATCAGGAGTTTCATGCCATTTCACAGAAAAATAGCAACCAGTGAAAGATCTGCAATCTGAACCAGAGGTTAGTGCTTTAACAGTGGTTGTCGGAGTTGGAAATAACAGCTGCTTCTATTTCTGCAGTCACTTGAAAGAGCAAATACAAAGGATGGTACCAAATAGAGTTGGGGGCCTTGAAGTGGCAATCAAACATACTGCAGAAACAAATGGAAGAGGGTGATACTGTGGGCTCGGGGAGAATCGAGTTCATCTGTCATGTAACCAGCCAGAATTGCTATTTGCTCTTTCCAACTTGTGAAAAGATGAAACTCACTTCTCTTATCTTCACATGGGGAAGCAATTCAGGAGATTTAACCCTCCACCCCCAAAATATACCTCATGGTTGAATATAACCTTACATCAAACATTTTAAAGATATGAAGAAAGTAATTAGAATGAAAAATCTAACAACTTATCCTGATTAATTAAATAAATATATTAGAAGTTTTCAATACTTATTTGCAAACTAAGTAATGACTGACTAGTCTTATATCCCATTAGTTCAGATATCCTACAGTTTATTATTTTTCTGAAAATATGGGAATGTTTGAGAATAATTATGATTTCCTAAAGTGATTGTTTGCTAAATTTGTTGTCTGAACCACCTGTGGCACACTGGTTTGAATCCCCTCATCCCCGTCTGTCTGCTCTTTCATCTTTCGCTGCTGTGATGAAGTCTGCATGAGCATTGCCCAGTTTCATGCCAGCAAACCAACCTGACAGAACACCTCCTACCCCTGCTCCGCACTGCCCACGTCCTGACTCCCGTGATGGGGCTGTCCTGTTGACCTGAAAGCAAGCTCCAGAGTAGAACTTGGAAAGATTGGGATTTATCTATATGGCTCATGGGCCATATAGAAACTGGAGATGGGCCAGATTTAACCCCATGGTTTGGAATCTCTCTGTGAAATGTGAATTTTTTCTAACCCTATGAAACCCTGTGAAGAGTAATTTTTTTTCTATGTATTATACTTCAATAAGTTTTAAAAATGTGGCCTCTCTAAAAGGATAGCAGGAGAAGATTTAATTAAAACACCTCCGATTATATTCCTGCAGGAGCCTAGAACTTCACATTCAGGCTGATATTCAGCTGGTAAATTAGTACAGCAAAATGGTCAGTCTCCATTCTGATCGGCTGACCCTTCTAGGTTATTATTATTAAGTATTTTGAATATCACTACTGTCTTTTTATAAATGGCCTTATTGGTATATAATTCATATGCCATACAATTTATTCATTTAAAATGTACTATTCAACAATTTTTGAGATATTGAATTATTGAACTTGTAGTAAAATCTGTGTAACAAAATGTGCAGTTTTAAACCATCTTTAAATATACGATTCAGTGACAGCAATCACCTTCGTAATACTGTGTAACCATCATGTCTGTCTATCTCGAAAACATTTTCATCAACCCAAACAGAAACTCTGTAATCATTAGACAGTAAATCCCAGTCCTTGGTAACCCTTATTCTACTTTCTGTCTCTGAATTTGCCTCTTGTAGGTATTTCACGTAAGTGGAATCATACAGTATTCTTCTTTTCACATCTGGCTTATTTCGCTTAGTATAATGCTCTCCACACTGTGGCATTCATCAGAACTTCATTGTTTTATAGCTGAATAATATTCCATTAGAGGTGTACAACATTTTATTATCTGTTCATCTGTTGATGACACTTAGGATTTTTCCCTTTTTTGACTATTGTTAATAATGCTACTGTGCACATTGACATCAAGTACCTGTTCAAGTCCTCACTTTAAAAATAAAATTATAGCCACCCTCATAGTTGTGAGGTGGTGTCTCATTGTGCTTTTGATCACCTCTAATATCTTCAACCACAACAGCGTAAACATGTCTGTTGAGTGCTTACCATATTCCCAGCATTATTAGACCCTTTATATTTATTATCTCATTTAATCCAGATAATACCTTAATGAGGTCAGAGATATAATTTCCAATTTACCAATTGATAACTGACTTTTCATCAAGGTAAATAATTTGCAAAGGCCATATAAAAGCCAGTGAGAGTCAAATCCAGGACCATTCTGAATGCCCTCTGTGGTAGAGAGACACAAATTCTGAATTCAAAACAATCTCTCAAATTTAAACCTTAACATTGTCTGTCTTTTGCATTTTCCATATAAAAATAAATGTCTTTCCTTAATATCAATAATATCACTATCCAGTTTCTTAATCAGTGTTGAATGATAAAATATAAGCTGATTTTCTAGGCCTTTGCAACAGCTGTCATTCTAGGAATTCTTACATTGCTGTTTTAATTATATGTCTCCCAAATATTTTCTTCTTCTCTCTTACTTTTCTTCTTTATTTTGATTTAGTAATTCCTAAAACATTTCTGAGACTCACATATATGAGAACATCTTTATTTTGTTCTCATATATTATGGAGAGTTTGATTTGGCAGGAAATCTTCATTCAAAATCGGTCTCACACAGGCCTTTCAAGACAGTATGTCCATTGCCTTTGAGAATTCAGTGCTGCTGGTGAGAAGTGTGATCTGCATTTGGTTCTGAGTAGCCTGGGTTTTTATTTTAGATTTTCTAACAACTTTTTAGAAATTCTGTATTCTAAAAATTATTGAACATGCATTTGAGGAGTTATTTTATTTTATTTTTTAAATTTCCTTATTTGCCAATATGGATATCAAGATGCATATCCTGTCACAACTCTGGGAGGTTATTTTTTTATATTCTTGAAACTATACAGGGACTGGCAGAACATAACAAGCCCTATGGTATTATATAGGTCACTATATCTTTAATTGAGAAAAAAGAACAAAGTAAAACCCAGACATCAGAACTGGCATGCAAGGGAAGGCCAGGACTCAGAAGTGCAGCGAGAACTACGATGTCAGCCCTGGAAGGACGAGGAAGGACTGTACTTGGGCGGAAGCGTCTTGCTGCCTTGTTCTTAAACATGAGGCTATAATTACTTCCATACCTTCTGCTTCAGACCCCATAGTCCCATAACTGAAATGGTACGCAGCCTAAAAACCTGGATAAAATAGAGCTATAGGGAGCAGAATCTGGGGGGCGAAAATCTTAGTCACCTAGGGCTAGTGTTAACAGGGCTCAAGTGTCCAAAGGTGGCCCTTGGTTTGACTTACATTGCTTATCTTGTGATAGGATTATGCTTATCCTGTTAGGAGTTTACTATTTAACTCATTCAGGAAAAAAATCCTTGTATTAATATTCTTCAGAAATATCTTGTCCACAAACTATAATTTCCAACATCTTTTCCCTCCATTTTCCAATGACAAGAAAGATGGGTGATATTTAGAGACTTTCTACTGGCAAAAGTTTCCATGAACATAACGTTTGGGATGTACAACCTCAGGAAATTCTGTCAGCAGTTACACACCTAACATATGATTACTTGAAGTGGCACATTCCCATTTTCAGTGCCAGAACTAACAGTCTAAGAACAGTGGTCCTATTACTCGTTGACTTTATGGTTCAGGGTTTCTTGTGTAACATTACTAAGTCTCAGTTTCCTCATCAGTAATAGTGTGATAATAATAAACAAGCTGAAGAGTTGTGACCAATGAGGGACATAATCTATACTTATTATTGGTATTTTATTTTACTTTACAAAGGCCAGGTCACTCACTGTGATTGATTACAGCCTTTCCATTAACCTTGAATAAGTCATTGAATTGGTGACCTCTCTGGATTCTGTTATGCTCTATAGAGAATTGATGGTAATTTTTCCTTTTTAAGGAGGGAGTTAACAGAGTTGAACTCAAGCTGTGAACTCATTCCCTTGCGATAAGTAGGCAGAAGCTAAAATCTCTGTTTGGTTCTGTTAAACTTCGCTGGGTTTTCTGGAGTCAGCCCACACATGATACTGCATAGATCACCAGATTGCTGTACAGAGTTTATGCTTCGCTTTGCAGCTGCTCTGTTCACAGTGAACACGAGGCTGTCATTCCTCAAGCAATAAGAATCTAACATTCTTTTTCTTAGTTTTAGCCAACCCTCCAGCAACAACTAGGAACTGCACTTAGATGAAAAGTCCTGAAAGAGGGAAGAAACATTCCCCATTTCTCAGAGAGATATAAAACTGGGAAAATCTAAATGTTGTCTCCTTTCTAGAATTTGCCTGCATTTGACCACTCTCCAGTAAATTTCAGATATTTTCAAAATATTTTGTTTAGTGTTTTTAATTGTTGTTGGCAAAATGGTGATCTGATATGAAAAATTCTACCATTACTGGAAGTGGTGCTCCAATTTTAATTCTAATGCAAAATTCCTGAAGCTTTTATTAGAAGAATTACTTTTTTGAAATATAATAACCAATATACATACATAATCACTTTAAATATTTGAAGATAGTTGTAATAAACAAAATATTCACCTTTCCCCTGCCATTTCATCAAAATAGACCAATCATAAAAATAAATGAGCTGACATGTATCTTAACAGCAACCACATGACAGCTAGCATTTAGCAAGTATAGAATTCTCTGTTTATCTTTATTATCTATCCTGTCTCATCAGAATTCCTCAGTGTGAGAATGAGGTCTATGACTAAAAGATACGGACTGGTCACAGCTGCTTAAAGTGAGAGATAAACACGATCTTAAAGTCACTATGATTAATTCAAAATATTTTCATACATAATGATAAAACTGATTAAGCTTACAACAGAAATAGGGTAAAATAATTATTTTATAAATAACTTTCTTCATCTGGGGAGGGACCTTGTTATAAGAGATTATTTCTTAAAGGTCAGGCAAATGATGTCTCAGTAATAATTTTAAAAGACTACCATGCAAAAAACAGTGAACTCTCTGCAAGTAGATGTCAGCAAGTGAAAATTAAGGTGTCAGTGGGTTACAAGCAACTGGAAAATATTGATGAGTCTTTAATTTGAGTCAAGTGACAAGTGACCAGGCTTTGGGTTTATACTCCCTCCTGCCTTATTTCTTCCTTGAGTCCTGTTTTAACTTAGCTTACTTTCTTTTGGTTTTAAAACAGCTAAATTCATTACCACGAGAGTTCATTCTTTGTTCTGACCTGCATAACCACCATGGATTATGACTTGTTTACTGCCCACATTTTGGGGTACCTGTTTAGAACCCAATCAGAATCATATAAAAGTCTAGATTTAGGCTCTTAAAATACTCATCATTTAATATTTTCATTATCAAAATACACAGACAAACTCCATTTTAGGCAAGTCTTTTATGTAGGGCATAGGTGTTTTTTTTTTAATAAAGGCAAATATGAAACATTAGTAAATATATATACACTGTGTCCTAATTTTAAAAACTGCTCACATTATAGATGTACAATGAAGTTTGCAATAATTGAAGTCTGCATTGTTGTCCTATTGAAAAGTGAAAATATAAAGATACCTAAGGTTATAAAATTGGAAGCAGCAGTGGAATGTTAACCAAAAAATTTTGTAATTCAATTAATGTTTTCTATGCAACTAGAATATATGGTAGAAAAACTTGGAAACACCCAGAAAATTATGTTTTGTTAGAAGGTCCATAACATTTCAATATCTGCAGCTGAGCATAACCACAAAAATTCAAGCATAAAGGGCAAGGAATATTCTAGAAAATTTTGATTAAATGTAGAGATTTTATCATGGTAGTGGGAACGAGGATTACGAACTGATAATATTAGTAGCTCCTCACTTCTCAGACATAAAAAGAAATCACCTAGATTAGAAGATAAAGTTCAAATACCACTCATCAGTACAGCCATTGAGATGGGAAATTTTGACTATCTTAGAGATTAGCACTGAAAACTTGCCTGCATTCTGACAGCCCTTCATGTCAATAAATGCCCTTCTAATACTATCATGTTTCTAACAATTAGTCTGAGAGATCTTATCTCTTCTGCTTCAGAGAGACCCAAAATCCATTCTGTAGTTATTTTGTTTTTCATCAGAGGAATACAAATGTCTACAGAGCACTCTCTCTGTAGGTCCTATCAATCAGTGAGGGGACTGGTGTTAATTAACCTAACAATTTTGACCTTATAAATGGCCTTCTAGTTCCTAGAGCTCAAGAGTTAAAATAGGTCTAATTCGAAGGAAAGTAGGTATCTTTCCTAAGGGTTTCAGCTCCAGGCAAGTTCACTATGGATTAAGTGAGAAAAATGACAATGGAGCGTTGTGGGTAAAAAGGGGTTCACACCAAGCTTTATTCTCACAATGGCAGGTCAAGTGCTAGAATCACATCCGCGTCTGCATGCAGCAAGCCCGTGTCAATCTCTGCCTTGGCTCCTGTGTCTACCCCAGGCGCTGCCTCCACTCCAGGCCCTGCTCACTTCTCTAGGCTCTGCCCTTAGAATCCACAGAACTCTTTTATAGCAATACTAGCAGTAGTGGCTTATGGCCAATGGGTATGCAAGCATGCACCTATGTGATAAGCTAAATATTACCTCATCACACACACAACGGGTATCAGGTGAGGATCCTGGCCATGGAACTTCCATTTTCCCCACAGTAGGAAACACACGTTTAATGAGAGTTATAACTTTACACTGCCAATGTGCAGACATGACCAGGCATTTTTATACAGGGCACCAAATCACATCAGATATGTCAAGTGCACTCCAGATTTGGCTGGGCTTTCTTTTTCCATGATGTTCCTCTGTACAGTGGTGGATGTTTTAGAGAAATTCAAGGAGTCAGTTGATTAGATGCATCACTGAGGTCATAAACTTTAAAAGAGAAAAGTATCCTCGAGCCTTCTTAAGCAAACAATCAGAGAGGAAAATAAGTGGTGGTCAGGATGAAATATTAGGGCTCATGAGGGGTAAATTTTCTGACAGTGGAAAATATCCAAAATATGTGTGAGTTTGGTGGCAGAGGTAGAAAGTAGTACAGGGTAACCAGAGAAAAATTCCGTAGTGTCACCTTAATTGGTTGTATCATCCACACAGAAGCTGAAGGCAGTGAGAATGATGGAAAAGTCTGTGATGGGACACAAAGCTGGGCTAAATGGAGAAGTCCTTTAGAATTGCTTTAAAATAGTCTGTCTTAAAAGATTTGTACAGTTTTAAGTTTTATTAACTTCATAAGTAAAAATGTTACAAACAAAAACAACATCAAATGGAAGTTTTGTCATTTCAGTTTTGTATATACTCAGTAAAGTTTTAATTTTAATTTTTTAGTCAGCATGTACTATTTTTATTTGGATGAACCAAAACAAAAACAATTAAAAATATTTTTGCACAAAATGGACAAAACCAAATAAATCTACAACTTGAAGTAATAAAACTTTCAGATTATTTTAATAAATTTGTATCACTTATCTTTCTGAAGTTATTAAAGCTTAGAACTGCTCTAAGATTTTTAGGGCCCTTATATGAAAGTTTCCAGACTGTAGTTTATTATAATTATTTGCTTATGTGTCTGTGTCACACAACAAATTATAAGTGTCTTAGGAATAGATAGCTCCTGTATATGTATATATATATGTGTGTATATATATATATATTATATACACACACACACACACACATGAACACACACACACATTTATCTTCTTTATCCCCTGGACCATAATGGGACCCAGAATATGTTAGAAGACTAGTAAATAATTTTATTGAATGATAAAATAAATGAATGAATGGGGCCAAGCAATATGTATATATATTTCATACTACCTTTGGTTTATCTGAAGCATTTCCTCTCCTGATGTACCTCACATGGGTAACTCTCTACTTTTTCAACATGAAAGACAAGTCGTTCCTGATAGTGAAAAAGCAAAATTATCTCCTCTTTCAAATCCCCATTTTTATGGCAGATATATGGGGTTGCAGACTCAAAGCATGGTTATTATACTGAAGGAATTTCCTCCTGGCTCTAATTCCTAGTTCATAAACTAACATTTCCTCTGTCCAGTCTTAATAAATGTACATTTCTGAGCCCATGTATACAGTACGGCACCAGTTATCAAGTCTGTGATTTAAATGCACCCATATACTTGCATCCTTAAGGAGAATATCCTATTTTTAAAAGAGATTCACAGCAGATAGAGACAAAGCCATCTCTCTGGGTATAGGTGATAACAGTGAAAACTGGTGTGTTGGGTGTGACTAATAACTATTTTTACTGGGAATGGATTGACTGGGTCTAAGAGATAGGCAATAAGAGAGGTAGAATGGTATCATAAAATTATACATGCTTTGGAATATTACAACCATGGTTTTAAATAATGTCCACATCGCTTAAAATGTGTGGGATTTGGACAAAAGCTACTCAGATGATGTGAAACTCATATTTCATTATGAAAGTAAGTATGGCAATATTAACTTAAAAGTTGTTGAATAGGATGAGATAAGAATGAAATAATTACTGGTTGTATTGTATATAGACTCTTCATAAATATATGATCTTAATATTAGTCTGATTACCTAGGTCATTCCTACTCCAAATAAATATTCAAAATACAGAGCCTACCTGTTTATTCTCTGATACCCTCACCAACAGGGGCCCAGCTTTGATGTCCAAGTCCTTAACAATAAAAGTACATCAGTGGAATCACCCTTTGTTATTACTCCTCATTTGCTTGCAAATTTTTATTCCAGCCTATTACAGAAACACCTACAAGTGAAAGAGGTAACCAGAAATTAATATAAGATTAAAAGAAACTTTAGAATTAAATAGTTTCAACTATTTTACTGTGAAAATCTCTCTTTATATTGAGAAAAATATAAACACTTTATTGAGTCTAGACCAAAATTGGACATTTTCAGTATATTTGATTTATTTTTGGTGAGGGGTTACCTTTGAAAGTATGTATGGGCTGTGACAGATTCATACTTTGATCGTATGAAAACTTTTTATTTAAAACTAAAGATCCACAGCTGGGAAATTCTCCAAAGGAAACATGACCAAGTCAGAGACAACTTTTCCCTTCGTAAGCTCTTAGAAAACTTTAAATTACTTAGAAGTTACTAATCCAAAAGGAGAAATCACAGACCTGTTGAAAGAATCTTACTGGCATGTTCACAAACACATGGCAGTGCTTAGCACCAAGAATAGTCAAGTTCAAAAGGAATATCTGTTTTAACTCCTAAATGCAGCTTGTTAAGAACTTCATTAAGTACATCTGGAGATATTCTATGGAATTTTCAACAAGTACCCCTATTTTACTAGGATGCTGCTACTGAAATTCATGATAATAGCACTACTGATGTTTCAAAAAACTTAGATTATCATTTCCTGAAAGGACTATGAAACATAACATGAATTTAATTTACTTTAATCTAAATTTAATCTTAATAACATTTTAATTTTAAAACATTAAATTTAATCTTCAGATTCAAAACATTAAATTTAGTGTTATAAAAAGAATATAATAAAATAGTGAAATTGCCAAAATTTTGATATTATGAAATTTAAACATTATGAAAAATGTTTAATATGAACATGGGATCAGTCATGTATAATAAGATATTTTCAGCACCAGAGCTGTTACTATCACCATTTTTAGTGAAAATATTTCCAAGAATATTAGTTAGAAATGACATTAGTGATACTGAATCTTAACATTCTCCTTTGACTAGTAAGAGTACCTAGTGTAAAAGGTAACTGTTTTTTTTTTCCAATGTCACATACAATTAGGGACAGATTAGACTCAAGAAGATTAGATACTCTGTTCCTAGTACAACATACAGGACAACATATGTCCTAGTACAACATACAGAAGATGCCATTGTCATATACAGATCTGTGGTACACTTGTGGCCATAGATTCTACAACTTCCCTTCCACTTCTGTGAGCCGAGCCATCTATAGCTCTTAAATAATTTCCTTATATATCAGCCATATTCAGTTTCTATGGCATAAACATAAAAACCATGATGAGGGAGGGGTATATATGTAACAACTTTCTGTTAGATTTTTAAGATTATAATATAAACATTTTTAAAGCTTAATAACTATTCAGTTATTTTTCTATAATCGATTTTCAAGGCACAATGCCACTGGCTTGGAAATTTACATAAGAACACATATATTGTCATTTCTTCCTAACCAATCATAATAATTTTGTCCTTTTTTCCAAGCCAATTACTAACTGACTATCCTCTGAGCCTGTTTGGCATATTATTATACCTTTACATACAAAACAATTCCTAATTTAATACACTGGAGCTAGAGGAAGTGAATGAGATCTATATCACGCAGTGCTTCAAAACTGAGCTTCTCAGTACGTAATTCCATACTGTCTTTACAAGGATGGCCAATAATTTCACTTGGCTATTTGGTCTACTTGATATATGTACTGAACCATATAATGACCGGTATTAGCTTTTCTCCTTGTTTTGGAATCTTTCAGTCATGGAGATATGTCCTTTTTTTTTTCAGCTTTATCAAATCAGCACACATGTCTTCTCCCTTACATTATTTAGCATTTTCTCAATGCCCTGTGGCCTAACATCAAGCAGAGTACCATATATAGAGAGGGAGGTTCATAAGTAAATCATTTCTGGAAATGTTCCCAGTCTGATGAAAATATAAATCCAGACCCAATAAAGTTAAAGAAATTTCAGCAAAATAAACACAAAGTCATACAACATCATATTATAATCAAATTGCTGAAATCCAGTGATAAAGAGAACAGCTTAAAAGTGCCCTCAAAAAATTACATTTGAGGAACAATTTAAACTTTAGATGAGGACAATATGATATGTCTTAAATAATGCTAATTGGCAAAGATTTGAATACTTTTGATCTTATAAGATGTCTTTTAGATATACATGCCAATGTATTTAAGGATGAAGTATCAAGATAGCTGCAACTTTTTTTTAATGTTTTGGTTAAAAAAAATAGAGCGATAAGGAAAATTCTGAAATGTCCTAAATTAAATGACTTAACTGTCAGAGAATGAGGGACAGAGACAAGGGAATATAATCAGTCAATATCCACAGCTAACAAGAAACTGCATATTCCTAGATGAAGTCATTTCAAAACTACAATCATCTAGAAGGTCCCCAGAACTACTGCATCTCCGTGGTGTGTGACTGTCGTGATAGGCAGTTTAGCTAGACATAAGCAGGAAGAGAGAGAGGAACTTTGGTCTGGATGCTTGCTTACAGTCTACACATTCCATGTAAGCTGTTCTCGTGAGATGTGGTGTGAGAATACAGATAACAGATTGGCCCAAACTGGCTCATTCCAACATGGTGAAGAAGTTGACCCACACTTCACCCCAAAATCCATTAACATAGTAAGAATCATGCTCCTCCATCACTGCCATAATAAAAATCACACCTCCCTGCACCATGACAGTTCTGATGGGAGCAAATATAGTAAAGAATCCCTGTGCCCAATGTGAGGGTAGAGCAAGCCTGAACTCCAAAAATACCCACTTGCTCCCTTTGAAACCTAATCTCAACTTAGTGAATATTCATCTCCCTCTATGTATAAAAGCTCTCTTTTGGTACCTCAATGTGACCCTTCTGGGTCTGCCCACACCCCCAACTCTTGGGTATGTACTCTTATCTTTTTCTGAACTTTAGTCTCCAAATAAATTCTTAATGCTCAATGGTTTTTCTGCATCCATCCTTGAATTCTTTCTTGCAATGAGTCAAAGTACGCATCTCTGGTAACATGACCAGTGTCTGAACACTATAACCAACCAACCCACAAGACTTCTCTGTGGACTAACCACCTATTCCTGGCCTTTCCGCACTTTATATCAACCCACCTTCTAATGTAAGTAGAGAACTTTCTTTCCTTGAGAGCCCTCTGTTGGGGAGGGAAAAATTTCCTCTATCCTCAAGGTTCTTCTAGCTGTTTTAAGAATCAGATTGACAAACAGATTAACAGAAGGAAAAGACAAAGTTTAATTTTCTATGTATGGGGAAGCCATAGACAGTCAAGGAGAATGAGGTATATATGTCTCCCTGAACCAAGAAAGAAGAGTTTAGGGGTCTGTGAGTTCAAAGGAAAAGGGAAGCAATTCCCAGGAATATGAAAAGAGTAATTGTTTGATAAACAAAATACTTGATGGAAAAATTATTTTGAGATGAAGACAAACAGCAGCAAAAGCAGGAAATGCTTTCTTTCTCCTCTCCTCTTTCTGCCTAAAGACTGGATATGTCTTCTTACCAGCCCAGACATGGCCCAGAGGAATCTGCAAACCAGCATTGTTAAACTAACCCTTATCGTCCTAGTTTCTTTTCCGTCACTAACTGCCTTAGCCCAAGCCCCTTTGTTTTGTCATGGTTTCACAATTTGTCTTTGTCCAACTTTTTATAAAAGCTCTAACTGCTTCTTTGGATCTTCATTTTTCTTGTGAGGGCTCCCTTATATGCATTAGATTGCTGGGAAGGAAGAATTTTCCTCTACTCTTCAAGGTTCTCCTAGCTGATCTAAGAAGCGAATTGTTACGGGTTGATCTTGTTTTCCTCGGTCCTTGTCCCCACTGCAACAAAGAATTGAAACGCAAAGACACAATAGCAAAGCAGAGTGAAAGTTTTATTTGAATACAGTCCAAGGGAGGAGAGGATCTACCTTTGTCAGGTAGACAAAGCATCAGTCATTTAAGTGGGAGGCCTATATATTGTATTCTCGTTAGGAGGCACTTCTTTGACTGACAAGGTAGGGTTATTTGATTTACAGGTCCTTCTATACAGTCATCTTGTTACAGGTTGCATTTATTCTCCTCAGTTCTTATCCCCACTGCAATAAAGAATTGAAAGGTAGAGACACAATAGTGAATAGAGTGAAAGTTTTATTTGAACACACCCCAAGGGAGGAGTGAGCCAGAATCAAGATACAAAGGCACCCATCTTGTACAGAAGGGTCTATTTATTCTGATCTAGCTATGAGGCACTTCTTTGATTGACAGGGTGAGGTCATTTGATTGACAGCTCTAGTTATACACCCCTTTCTCTTGGTGCACATGTCTTTTCCCAAAATGCACACAGAAAAGCCCATGGGGACGAGGGCAAAACTGCAATTTTATTTTAGTGAAATTATGATGAGGTGTGGTTTGGCTTTCTTAGTTTTGTTAGATTGGGCCTGCATTGGGGCCTGTTTAGGACCAGTTTGGCCTTCTCCCAACAGGCAAGAAGTTATCTCCCTAAAAAACCTTTGTGGTCTTCAGATGGTACCCCTTACCTGGGCAGAGTTTGGGCAGCTTTTTCTTTGAACCTTCTCTTCCTTTTCCGGCTGCTCATGTCTATATTTCTACCTAACATTCCTAAAAAAATTGACATGAGAATAATAGGAGAAAACCAAATTTAATTACATACCTATGGCAAAATCAAACAGACATGAGACTTAAAAGTCAGGGAAAATGAACTGTATATGTCATCCTGAACTAAGAAGAAGGGGCTAGGGGTCTAGCACTTCAAAGGGAAGAAAAGCAATTCACAGGAGGATAAACAGGAGTTTGGTAACAAATGTCTGCTGGCCACACAGAAACAATGGGACAGAGAGAGAAATTTCTACAGACTTTGCTCAATTCCTCCCTCTCTACCACACCTAGTTCATATCATAATGTATTTATCTATGGCAGTAGCTCTCTTCCTGGAGCAAGTTCTCTATCTAAATTCTTTTAGGCAGTTGGGAAGGTCAAAGTTTCTGAGTCTTTTGGGCTTTGACTGTTTTCATCTGGACATAATCCACATGCCCAAGTAGCACATCTTGGAGCAGCCTGCACATGATAATCAACTTGGTTTGATTTTCTCTTGTTACCTGTTTTGTATGAGGAGACCCAGACCCTACTTAGAAGGATATCAGGCTCCTCTAAACACTTAAATTCAAATGCTTTAAGAAGCATGGTAGAAAAGGTAAATGTAAGACTAGACAGGCAGCATCCACAACTAACTGAAGAGCACAAGTCCTGGCAATAAGACATGCAAATTAAAACAGTAATATTAACAAGCACTGTACAAGCCCACCAAAACCAGACAGGGAATTGATTCAGCCCATGGCCACTATACATTAGCATTAGTTGGTTCTTGCATCAAGTTATTTGCATTTTTTACCTTTCTCCATCTAAATTCATCTTGTGTGGAGGGAACCATTAACATCATCATCTATGTAAATATTCTCACTTGGAGCTCACCCTTCAGTGGCCTGGGGATCTAAAGTGCTTTACTCCTGTAAATTTCAGGCAATGTCCAGATGTGAGAAAATAATTCATGCATTTATATATATAAATTTATAAATAATACATATCTATTCTTACATATATCTATATCTATATATACCTTTTTTTTTTGATCCAGGTTAACTTGCTTAGGCCCTTGAAGTCATAGCATATCATATGGGTGCTCTTCTCTGCCTTACTTACCTTTGTTTACACCAGAACTGGAAAATGAAAATGTGAGAACACTGTGATTTTGATATAGAAGAAGCAGAAGAAAGCAAATAATCCAGACTTTCTTTAAATTGGTTATGTTTACACTTACTTATTTTTACTGAGGTACAGTTGACATATTACGTTATATTAGCTTCAGGTTGTAACTGCCAGCAGGGAGGGGGAAATATGTTTCCAGCCTGGAGCAAATAACCTTTGAAGCTGAAATCAGTCAAAGGGAGAAATAAAATGGAAGAAACCCATTTCTTGCTTACAAACAGTTGTCTACTTCTGCTAGCCCATGTCTCCCACGACCTGGCTGCAAAAGGACCCCACCAAACCTCTCCTGTCCAGGTGTGCCCTCACTACCCTCCACACTGTAGTCACCTATGGATATGGGGATGCACTAAGGCCAGGCAAGAGATTCTGGAAATATTGCAATTTTTACCCACACAGGTGTACAACATCATGATTCGATACTTGTATATATTGTGAAATAATCACCACAGTAAGTCTAGTTACCATCTGTTACTGGACATACTGTTAAAAAACAAAATTCATCCAAGTAAATTTGAAGATTGAACAATTCTTGGATCGGGACTCATCCCCTCTCATATAAGTAGAGAGATGTTCTGAAGAGCAGCAAAAAAAGAGAGGCATTTAAAGGCAGGGCAAAGAAATCCTCCAAAAAAAAAGGATCATTTTGGGTGAAGTCACTTCATCTGGGGAAAAAAAGGTCTTATTACATGAATTCCTTTGGGGGATGGAGAGGACACATGTGACATTATCGATTCCTGACTGCATTTCTTGAGGATGTTGAAACTACAATTAGGTTGGGCATTCAGCCCTGGTTTGGTGACTTGACCTGGCAGAAGTGACTTCATATAAGGCCTGTGTCTTTCTTTTTAACAATAGTTAAAAAATTTTTTTCTTTTTATGAGAACTTTTAGGATTTATTATCTTAGCAACTTTCAAATATGCAACATACATTCTAATTTCTTTTTGCAGGGCTGACCAAAAAATTATTTAGACATAGTGACTTTAATTTTTATTTCTTTCCACTAGGTTTTGTGTTTAATTGTGGTCTGTTTGTAAGCTCTTTGAATGTACCTTTCTGACAACACCCTTCTCTATTGAGGATCACCTAAAAAGCACTTTCCTCTCTCTGCTCTATTTAAAAAAGAAAAAAATCAACTGAAAAATTTTAGAGGCCTTGCTGGCTTTATTCAGTGGTTCCAGAATCTGACAGCATCCCATCTAGCAAATAGAAAGGAGTTCTCAAGAGCTGTATAAAATGAAAGAAGGAAAAGGGAAAGGAAGTTATTAGCAAAGAGTGGATTGTTAATGACAAGATCACCTTACTTTAGGGGTTGGCAGGGTATAAGGTCTCCTTTTACTGGAGACTGAGTCTTATCAGTCCAGAGATAGCACCACAGGAATCTGTAAACAAACCATTAGTTCTCTCATATATATTTATCTTCTCACAATTTGCCACCCTTGGGAGTCTAAAATGACTTTCCTTTTCCTGTCATTTCTCTACAAATTCACTGTTATTTTTGAAGATGCTCTATAACCTGGAATTCTAAGCTGCAATTTTTGGTTTTGGTTTCTCCCATGTGATGTGCACTGCGTGTGCTTATAGACTGTTTTACTCTTGTTAATCTGTTAATTTGTTAGAGTCCCAGCCAAAACCTGAAGTGAATAGAAGTAATTTTTTCCTCCCTGATGGGGTCCTCATGGTGAGATTAGTGCTCTCATAAGAGACACCAGACAGCTTGCTCACTAGATCATGTTTTCCTCTCTCTCAATGAGAAAACACCAATCAAAAATATAGGCAAAAGAACTGAACAGACCTCATCAAAGAAGATATTTAGGGAGGAAATAAGCACATTAAAAGATGTTCAATGTAATTTGTTATTAAGAATTTCAAATTAAAACAGCAGTGAGATACTACCACTATACATCTATTATGATGGCTAAAATCCAAAAAATGACAATAATGAATGCTAACAATGATGAATAGCAATAGGAAATCTCATTCATTGCTAGTGGCAATGCAAAATGTTACAGCCATTTTGGAATACAATGTAGCAATTTCTTAGGAAGCTACATTTAATGTTCCTCTTCAAAGCAGCAAATATGCTTCTAGGTATTTACCCAATGATTTCAAAATTTATGTCCAGACAAATATCTGCATTTAAATTTTTAATATCAGCTTTATTTTTAATCACTAAAACCTGGAAGCAACCAAGCAGTCTATCAATAGGTAAAAGAAGCACCTGTCTCTGGTCAGTAAAAGTCAATTTATTCTTTACTGGTTTCAAATATACAACACAGTGGTTCAACAGGTACCCATGTTATTAAATCCTCACCTCCTCCAGTGTGGTTACTATCTGTCAGCATAGAAAGATGATACAGACTGATTGACTGTATTCTCTATGCTGTACTACTTTCCCTGTGAGCAACTTATATTATGATTGAGCATTTTTGCGCTCCTTGATACCCCTTGCCTCCCTACACACCCACCCCAACACGTCACTCATGGAAACTACTAGTCACTTTCACTGTCTATGAGTCTAATGCTATTTCTTTATTTTGATTTGCTTTGTTTTTGTGTTCCATAAAAATGTGAGATCATATGGTATTTGTCTTTCTCTGCCTGGCTTATTTCACTGAGCAAAATGCCCTCTAGATCTATCCATGTTCTTGCAAATGATAGGATTTTTTTTCTTTTTATAGCTGAATAATATTTCATTGTGTATATGTACCACATCTTTATCCAATCATCTACTGATGGACACTTTGGGTACTTCCATATTTTGGCAATTAGTAAACAATGTGGCAAAAAAAATAGGGGTGCATATATCCTTTGGAATCAGGGATTTTGTTTTCCTTGGGTAAATTCCTAGAAGTGGAATTACTGGGTCATATGATATTTCTATTTTATTTTGTTGAGGAAACCTCATACTGTTTTCTACAGTGATTATACCAGTTTACATTCCTACCAACAGTATAGAAGGGTTCCTATTTCTCCACATCCTCACATCACTCGTCATTTCTTGTCTTTTGGATAGTAGCCATTCTAACTGGTGTGAGGTGTTAATCTCATTGTGGTTTTAATTATTTGATTATTTCCTAATGATTAGCCTTTTGGCCATCTATGTTTCTTCTTTGGAGAAATGTTTATTCAGGTCCTCTGCCCATTTTTTAATCATGTTATTTGTTTTTTTGATGTTGACGCTTGTGAGTTCTTTATATATTTTGGATGTTAACCCCTTATTGGATAAATCATTTATGAATATATTCTCCCATACTCTAGGTTCCCTTTTTGTTCTGCTGACAGTGCCCTTTACTATACAGGAGGTTTTTAGTTTTATATAGTTCCACCTGTTCATTTTGTATTTTGTTTCCCTTGCCTGAGGAGATGTGTCCAGAAAAAAGTTGCCCTTACTTATGTTCAAGAGATTTTTGCCTAAGTTTTCTTCAAAGAGTTCTATGGTTCTGTGTCTTATGTTCAGATCTTTGATCCATTTCAAATTTACTTTTGTGTATGGGGTTAGACAGTGATCCAGTTTCATTCTCTTGCATGTAGCTGTCCAGTTTTGCCAACACCAATTATTGAAGAGACTATATTTTCCCCATTGTATATTTATGGCTTCCTTATCATATATTAATTGACTGTAAATGCTTGGGTTTGAATCTGGGCTCTCTAATCTTTTCCATTTATCTATGGGTCTGTTCTTGTGCCAGTGCCATATTATTTTGATTATTGTGGCTTTGTAGTATAGCTAGAAGTCAGGGAGCATAATCCCCCCCAGCTTTGATCTTTTTTCTCAGGATTGTTTTGGCTTTTTGGGGTCCTTTGTAGTTCCATATGAATTTTAGAACTAGTTTCTAGTTCATTGAAAAAATGCTGTTGGTATTTTGATAGGGATTGTATTGAATCTGTAAATTGCTTTAGACAGGATGGCCATTTTGACAATATTAATTCTTCCTGTTCATGAGCACACAATAGATTTCCATTTATTGGTGTCTAACTTCTCTCATGAGTGTCTTGTAGTTTTCAGAGTAAAGGACTTTCACTTCCTTGGTTAGGTTTGCTCCTAGGTATTTTATTCTTTTTGATACAATTGTAAGTGGAGTTGTTTTCCTGATTTCTCTTTCTGCTAATTTGTTTTTAGCATATAGGAATGCAACAGATTCTTTGTATTAATTTTGTGTTCTGCAACTTTGCTGAATCCAGTTATTAGTTCTAATAGTTTTTTCATGAAGTCTTTAGGGTTTCCTATATAAAATATGATGCCATCTGTAAATAGGGACAGTTTAACTTCTTCCTTAACAATTTGGATGCCATTTATTTCTTTGTGTTGTCTGAGTACCATGACCAGGACCTTCAATTCAGTGTTGATTAAGAGTGGTGAGAGTGGACATCCTTGTCTTGTTACTAATCTTAGAGAAAAAGCTTTCAGCTTTATGCCAATAAGTATGATGTTAGCTGTGGATTTGTTGTATATGGATTTTATTATGTTGAGGTACATACCTTCTTTACCCATTTTGTTGAGAATTTTTATCATGAATGGGTATAGAATTTTGTCAAATGCTTTTCAGTATCTATTGAGATGATCATGTGGATTTTATCATTTTTGTTAATGTGATGTATGATATTGACTGATTACCAATATTATACCATCTTTGCATCCTTGGAATAAATCCCACTTGGTCATGATGGATGATTGTGTTGATGAGTTTTTTAATTTGGTTTGCTAATATATTGTTGAGGATTTTTGCCTCTGTGTTCATCACAGATATTGGTCTATAATTTTCTTTTTGTTAGTGTTTTTGCCTGGTTTTGGTATAAAACTGATGCTGACCTCATAGAATGAGTTTGAAAGTATTCCCTCCTCTTCCACTTTATGGAATATTTTAAGAAGGATAGGTATTAGCTTTTCTTTTAATGTTTGGTAGTATTCATCTGTGAAGCCATCTAGTTCTGGGTTTTTGTTCTTGGGAGGTTTTTCATTACCAGTTGAGTTTCATTGCTGGTATTTGGTATGTTCAGATTTTCTGTTTCTTCCTGGATCAGCCTTGGAAGGTTGTATTCTTCTAGGAATTTATCCATTTCTTCTAGGTTTTCCAATTTATTGGCATATAATTTTTCATATATTCTCTAATAGTTCTTTGTATTTCTGTGGTATCCTGTGACTATTCCTTCTTTGTTTCTGATTTTATTTGTTTACTCTCTTTCTTTCTTGATAAGTCTGGCTAGGGATTTATCTATTTTGTTTATTTTCTCAAAGAACAAGCTCTTGGTTTCATTGATTTTTTTCTGTTGCTTTATTCTTCTCTATTTTATTTATTTCTACCCTGACCTTTATTCTGTCCCACTTTCTACTAACTTTGGGTTTCATTGGCTCTTCTTTTTCTAGTTTCTTTAGTTGTGATTTTAGGCTATTTGGGACTGTTCTTCTTTCATGAGGTCTACCTGTATTGCTATACACTCCCCTCTTAGGACCACTTTTGCAGCTTCCCACAAATTTTGAACTGTTGAATTTTTCTTATTTGTCTCCATGTATTGCTTGATCTCTGCTTCCATGTGTTTGTTGACTTTTTTGTGTTCTTTGTGTAATTTATTTCTGTTTTCATATGACTGTGGTCTGAGAAGCTCCTTGATACAATTTCCATCTTTTTAAATGTATTGATGCTTTTTTTGTGGCCTAGTATGTGTTCTATTCTGGAGAACATTCCATGTACATTTGAGAAAAATGTATATCCTGCTGCTTTTGGGTGGAATGTTCTGCATATATGTTAAGTCCATCTGATCTCATGTATTGTTCAGTGCCTCTGCTTATTTATTTTCTGTCTTCTTGATCTTTCTCTTGATGTGAGTAATGTATTAAAGTCTCCTAAGATGAAGGTGTTTCAATGTATATCCCCCTTTAATTCTGTTAGTATTTGTTTTAAATATTTAGGTGCTCCTATGCTGGGCGCATAGATACTCATAATAGGGTTTATTTGTTAAATTGACCCCTTTATCGTTATGTAATGTCCTTCTTTGTCTGTTGTTATTTTCTTTGTTCTGAAATCTATTTTGTCTGTTATAAGTACTGCTACTCCTGCTTTTTTCTCCCTATTATTTGCATGAAAGATCCTTTTCCAACTGTTTACTTTTAGTCTGTTTATGTCTTTGGGTCTGAAATGAGTCTCTTGCAGACAGCATATAGATGGCTCTTGTTTCTTTATCCATTCTGCCACTCTGTATCTTTTGATCAGTGCATTTAGTCCACTTAAATTTAAGGTAATTATTGATAGGTATGTACTTATTGCCATTTTATTAATTGTTTTCTGGTTGTTTTTATAGTTCATCTCTGTTGTTTTCTTCCTCTCATATACTCTCTTCTTGTTATTTGATGGTTTTCTTTAGTTTTGTGATTAGGTTTTTCTTTTTTAATTTTTTTGATGTCTATTATAAGCTTTAGGTTTGTGGTTACTAGAAGGTTGAAGGATAACTTCCTGACTATATAACAGTCTATGTTAACTTGATGATTACTCTATTTCAAACAATCTAAAACTACTTTTCTTTCTTCTTCATCCTCCTTCTCACTTTATGTATAAGATGTCATGATCTGCATCTTTTGTGTATCTGTTGACTGATTTTGTGTATAGCTGGTTTTACTACTTTTATTTTGCTTTAATTTCATACTTGCTTAATAATTAATTGGTCTCTTGTCTTTACTGTGAATTTATTTTCACTGGTGAAAACTGTTTATCCTTAGAAACATCTCCATCTACAACAGTCCCTTTAACATTCCCTGTAAAGCTGGTTTAGTGGTAATAAATTCCCTAAGCCTTTGTTTATCTGGAAATTGTTTAATCTGCTTCAAATTTGAATGATAACCTTTCATAGTAGAGGACCCTTGGTTGAAGGTTCTTCTGTTTCAATACATAAAATATTTCATGTCACTCCCTTCTGGCCTGTAAAGTTTCTGTTGATAAGTCTGTTGATAGCCTGATAAGGTTTCCCTTATAAGTAAATTTATTTCTCTCTGTGGCTACTTTCAGTACCCTCTCTTTATCCTTAATCTTTGAAATTTTAATTATCATATGTCAAGGTGTTGTCTTCCTGGGGGTTTCTTTTGTTAGTGGCTCTCTGTAATTCCATGAACTGAGTGTATATTTCCTTCCCCAAATTGGGGAAATTTTCAACAATTATTATTTCCTCAAAGAGGCTTTCTATCCCCTTGTCTTTCTCTTCTCCTTCTGGCACCCCTATTGTGCAAATATTGTTTCATTTGTAGAGGTCACATAGCTCTCTTATTATTTTCATTCCTAGAGATCCTTTTTTCTCTCTGTTCCTCAGCTTTGTTGTGTTCTTGTTCTTAGCTTCCATCTCATTATGCCCTCTACTTGCAGCAGTCTATTACTCATTCCATTCATTGTATATTCAGGAATAATACAGCTCTGAGTGGCTTTTTCAGCTCTTGTATCTCTTTGTTGAAGTCTTCTCTGAGATCTCCAATACTTTTCTGTATATCAGTGAGCATACGTATGACTTCTATGAAATTTTTATCAAGAACATTGGTGATCTCCATTTCATTTAGCCCTCTTTCTATTGTCCTATCCCTTAGATTATTTGGAACAAATTGCTCTGCCTTTTCATTTTGTCAGGCTTTCTGTGTTCCTTTGTACTAGATGGATCTGTTGTGCTTCCTGGTCTAGAGAGTAATGGCTTTATGAAAAAGGTGGCCTGTGGTGCCTAGAAGTTCAGACATTTTACTTTCTAGTGACTGATTCTCCTTTGTGGTGGAGCCCCAGTTCCTGTTGATGAGCAATGGGTGGGGTTGCCTTTCTGTCTGCTGGAATGGGCTCAGTCTGCTGTAGCTGGAAGTTTGCCTCAGCCAGCCCCTTGTGATCAGAGCAGTGGTTTCTGTTGGGAACATTATGAGTAGGGCCACCCTCTGCCTGCCCTGCAGTGACAGCAGGGATACTTGGTTAACTGAGTTGGGAGTGTGGCCATGGGAATGTGGGGCAGGCATATAGCAAAGCAAGTTGTGTGGTTGTGAGATGGGGAAGTGCATGGGAGCCCCTTAGCAGCAGTGAGATACACAGCATCAGACTTGGCCACCCAAGGGGAGGAAGGCATGCTAGGAACTGGGTCCTGCAGGCATCTTACTAACTGAGCTAAGACAGGGCCAAGAAAGCTGGGAAAACCTACCTCCACCCACCAGGTAGCAAAGTCTGACACTTTTGAGCCAAGTAGGCTGGTGTTCCTGAGGGATGCACTTCAGACCTGAGCTGCCAGTGAGGGGGTGGAGCATCTGGGGCTCCCAAGAGTCCCAACCTGTTGGTCCAGGGGAGGGCTGGGAAGGTGTCATCCACCTTCTCTTTCTTCTGTGGAGAGAGCTCAGTCCAACCCTCACCCCTCTGGCAACCTCCTCCTGCTGGAAAACCTTTCAAACTGCCACCTCTGTGTTGGGCCTCAGCATGACCAGTAGAGTGTGACTCCACAAGAGGCTGGAGTCTCAGCCTCCTAGATTGTGCCTGCTGTCCCTGGTGTCCAGCCTCACTAAGAGCCCAGTGCAACGTGGATTCATGCTCCCAGGGCAGATCTCTGAGGCCAGGTATGCAGAGTTCCTAGGTTCCTATCCCATTCCTGCTCCATTCCTCTTCTTCTGCCTGTGGGACAGGATGGGGGAAGGCCTTGGGTCCTGCAAAATCGTGGTTCTGCCATTTTACCCTTTCTGTGTGATCTTCTTCCCCAAGTGTAGGTGATCTGTTTTGCAGTCTTCAGGTCATTTTCAGGTTTAGTTACACTTGCTGTAGTTGCTTTCTTGCTGTATTTGTGGAAGGACATCCATCATCTTTTTTCCCAGAATGATCAGCAGTCAATTGAACAGAGGTTTATTTATACACCTGAAATATTCATAATGAAGTTCCAATGATTTCATGTCCATCAGTTATCTACTCTTCCCAAAATAAATTTTTAACAGAAATCACCACATATATTCATTTGCAACTTGTTCTGATAGGAGAATAAAGCAAGTCACTTATCTGTATTTCTGAGAATTATCCAGAGAAGACAAGCAGGGAAGGATCTTGCTAATATTCTTGCTCAACTGCTATTAGGAGAACCATGGGAATGCATGTGTATTATAACAATAGCTTCAGTGGGAACAGAACAAGAGATTTCTAAATTATCTTGTTTTACACTGTAGGAAATCTCCTTTGTATTTATGAATCTCTTTTCTTGGTGAGTTTGTTGAGTTTAATTCCCACAGTGTATAAGTTCCAATGCAGAAATGGAAGCACTTTCCAAGCTCCAGTCCCTCCTTTCATTCTCTAGAGGGTATTTTGTAAATGACAGCTTCTATGTACTACATGGTTCCCTAGTGGCCTGCTATAGCTAATATAGTTCCCCAAAGTGCATAATGACTCCCAAGTTGCAGCTTAAATAGTCGAGAATTATAATGAATAATGGAGAGTGAAAATACCCTCAGGCTCCCTTGCCTGGGGGTGGGGGACGGCTGGCCCTCTAATGGTACCAGATGAAGTGCAAACAGCACCAGCCCGACTTGTTCCCTGCAGCTTTCCAGTGTAGAAGCAGATTTAGACAGACACTAAATACGCCAAAGGGATTTTTTTTTCATTTATATTCTTTGTACCTGATTTGCAGATATCATTGTTCTGGGAATGTCTTTGTCATACACTGAAGTTACAGAAGGGCTTTTAAAATACAAAGCACTTTTGAGACATCTCTATAGTCTCACAACTGAAAGGCCTAAATCTCTTTAAATAAGCAATGAAATCATCTATGTTATACTGGCCTGGGTTTGTTCTAAAAATGATGTCAGGATCACTCTGGCAATAAAAGATGAGTCATGGCAGGAAACCAATGGTTACAAACATTAAATTGACTGGCAGCTATGAGATCCTCAAGTACAGACACTGGGAATTCACCAATGGCATCAGCAGTGTTGACCTGTAATGTTGGCAATATCTACATCAAAGCCATGGAGACACCATGGAACTTGAAAGGAAGCTTCCTGCAAACAAATAAGGAAACTTCACTATGAGAAGTGCATGTGTTAAGAGATGAAAGGGGAGTTTGCCTGATCAGGCTACATTTGGGTAGAAAACAGAGTTGGTTCTCAACACAGTATTTCTGTAAGCCACTATTTCTCCAATCCCATCACCAGGCCAGGCTTCTTGTGCCCCATGTCTGACCCAACAAACACCTGACTGCATTGAGAAATGACAATGTCTCTTTATCCCAAGTACCTATCCATTTCCAGTGCTTTTAAGCTAGACCAGCCATCTCACAATGTGCCAACTATTTACCCTCATCACAAACCCTCTATCTTTGTCCTATCTACTCTCTTACATTGTGTTATGTTCTTAAAACTTCTTGGCCTTCATGTTTCTTGTTAATACATATTTTTTTCCTGTATGTGATATTAAGATTTGATTATGGATTCTGATATCCATACTTTCATTCTTAACATTTTTTAATTAAATTTATTTATTAAAAATTTTTAAAATAAGGAACTCTGTAACAGTAGGAAGATTACCTCATATGATTGTCTTCCTGTAAATCACATCCCATCTTCCACTGCCACATCACAATTGCTACTATTTTTTATTCACTCATAGCATTCTTTTCTATAATATACATGCAAATACAAACCTTTATTCCTTTTACCCTTTTTTATATGACTAGTTTTACATCACAGTATAGTTCTGCCCCTTGCTTTTTTTCACTTAAATAAGACCTTACCTGATCAGTAAATCTCACCCAAGATAATCTCATCTTTGATTAACTTAAAGTCAACTGATTAGAGGCCTTAATTAAATCTGAAAAATCATTTCATGATTGACTTATAAATTGACGTAGTCACAGGATTGGCATCCCGTCATTTTTACCATATTTATTGGTTAATAAGCAAGTTATAAGTCCAGCCATACTGAAAAGGTTAGAATTACATAAGGCCATAGATAATTAGAGATCTTAGTACTGTGCCCACCACAGACATATTCCCTAAAGTGAAATTGTGGGGTCAGTTGCAGTTTTGAAATAAATTGCCAAAAGATCCTTCCTAGAGAATTACACTTTCAAAATGCAGTGCATTCCTATATCCTCTGGGCCTCCCCAGGATTGAGTGTTAAGACATTTTGGAATGGTAATAGTCTGATAGGTGAATTGGAGATTCTTAGTATAGTTTTTATTTTTCTTCTTATAAATGAGCTTCATATATGTTTAAGTATTGTTTGTTATTTCACTAGTAGTCTTTTATTCCTTCTTCCACTTTCCCTCATTGGGTTATTAGTCTTTATTTATCTGAGAATATTTTTAAAAATTAGAAATGTTAGAGTAGGAAGTTAGTTAGACATAAGCAGAAGAAAGGGGCCAGCCCATCACCAAGGAAGACTCTGCCCTGACCAACCCCTAAGCCCTCCTTAGTTCCCAGTTCCACAGTCAAGGACACCTAGCTTATCAGGAGGCCCAGTCAGTCAAGGACACCTAGATTGTCAAGAGGCCTTGGGCCACAGGGGCTTCCCTGATTGCAGGGCATGAGCAAGAATACCTTGTCCAAAAGTAACCCCGCCTCATTAAAATAACATCTAAATCTAATTAGTCTTGAAGTTTTGGCCTCTTTGTGGGTTTTGTTTAAGTACTTAAGGGTAAGGTTCCTAGAAAAATGTTATATAACCTAGAGCTGTCAACCAACATGTCAGTCAAATGATGACAGGGTAGAACTTCCTGCCATCTTAAGAAAAAATAAATGCCAACCTAACCCTAATAGCATAGTTGCTACTTGTTTCCAGACTGCCGCTCTCCTGTACTTTTTGCTTTAACCCATAAATTCCTTGCTGCTTTTTCTTACTATCTGGTCTCTTGACTGAATTCTTCCTTTAGGAAAACAGGAATTGGGGAAACGTTCAACTGGTAACAAATTATATGTTTATTTGTGATAAGAGTTGTAAATTTCTTTTAAATTTCCAATTTTGCCATTTTTTAAACTGGTGTTTATCTTTTTTATTTTTATTTTGGAAAGACACAAAAATTTTTATTTTTATATTATCAGGTTCACTTTTTTTATGTTTTTACTTTGAGTTTGAGTAGCAGTCAATGTTGAAAAAAGAATTGCCAGTGGTTTCTTTAGTAATTTACAGTTGTGTGACTTAGATTTTCATATTTCATATGTTAGGAATTTCCTGGTATATTATGGTTAACCATGGATCTATGTTTTTCAATAAGGTATATATACCACCTATTGTATAATTGGTCTTTTTCCATTTGAATGAATTTTTTGTAGATGACTATATTTTTCAAAAATAGTTGCCTGATTTTCTGAAGATGAGACCTGCAATATGGCTTCCTCTTGGCTTTCTATCTCAGGAAATGTGCCTTTGGAACCTTGAGTCACAATGCAGGCAGTCCAGCCGCTCTGTCATCACCTTGGGACAACCCGTGTGGAGACATCACATAAAAAGAGAGAGAGAGATGCCTATGGAGCTCCAGCTCTTTCAGCATCAAGTTCTCAGTCGAGGTACCAGACATATGAGGGAAGAAGCTTTTGAGATGTGACCCCAGGACGAGCCAGGGTCGGAACTCCACAGCTAAGACGCTCACAAACTCCTGACCCATAGGAATCGCGAGTGATTATGAATGATTGTTTTAAGCTACTGTATTTTGGGGTGATTTGCCACACAGCAGTAGGAACCAGCTTTTTCTTGGGGTTTACATGTTTTTTAAGAAATTAACTCTTCTAGTGCTGTCACCGGAAATATTCCAAATTTTAAACTTCTGTGTACCTAATTGTACTGTATAATAACCAAGAGCAAATAGTAATGGTAACACAAGGCATCTTTCTTTTGTTCCTGCCTCCAGATGACATGCTTTCAGGGTTTCCCTATTAAGTAAAATGATGTCTTTGGAGCAAAAGAAAGAGTTTGAATGTTACTGAAGTGACTGTTTTCACTTCAAATGAATGTCCCATTCTAAAACTAGGACTGTCACTGAACTTCTGGTACTTTTCACGTTGAATGCCCAGGATACATACTCTGCTGACCAAATCCAGTGGCAGGACCCATATTCAGATTTTCCTAATTGTGATTCATAGACGTTGGCTTTACTCAGTGCTATAGGATCCTGGATTATTTATGCATTTTTTAAATTGCAGACTATTTCCTATTCAAATATTACCACATGTAGAAAAGAAGTCTTTGTCCCTGTTAAGGGTATACACCCCCAAGGTGCTCTTAAAGAGAGGTATTAAATTCTACCTTCAACTGGTGACTCTTAAAGAGTTCTATGTGATATTTTAATGCTCTCTATAACTGAAGAAATAAATTTCTCCTTTCCTCTTTTCCTTAAACTTAATATGTTTGAGAAGCACTGCATTTGTTAAAAGTATTGAATGAATGACATATTGAAAATATTTAAAATTCATAAGCATTCTATTTACAGCAAATGTGAGAATAGTGTTTTTATATTTCAAGAAGTTTTCTGTACCATGCTGCAGGAAAAAAAGTAAAACAAAAATGATTATTTATGAAATTCCACATAGAATATCCTGGTGTTACTTTAGGGAATCATCTATTTTACTCCAGATTTCAGCAATTTATAGAGATGACAAAGATGAAGGAAAGCTTTAGATGCAAATAGGTACATATGTTTAATGAGGACATTAGTCCCGCTGGAGATACCATGAGGATTTCACACAATCTGTCTTCAGGTAAGACTATTAAAATCATATACAGTCAATAATTTCTACATTTTTTTCTTAAAATGTTTATGGAATCAAGGTTTCCTAGTTCCTTTAAGAGTGATTACTAATTATTCACAGTCTTTGCTTTCAGCCATTAAAAAAATGCAAGATGTATCCTTTTTCATTGCAGAACAAATTTATTCACCTAAATAACCATCAGTAAATACCAACTATCTATAATAACCCCATATTACTTTGTTTATTTAGTGATGGCCATTGTCTCCTTTTCCCTTGTGCTAAACTCAACACTGTCTGTCTCATGTAGTCTGCCCTCACTTATTTGCATTAAGTAATTTGCATTAAGTAATGTTCAGTGAATGCCTATTTGTACCAGGAACTGTTAAACTTTGGAAATATAGTGGTAACTAAAAAAGACAAGGTCCCTACTCTCACAATAAATATTTTCAGAGTAAGTGAAAGAGTGAATAAATGATTGTCATTATTGCTGTTCTGTTGAAGTCAGATATCACTCTTTTTTCATATTTGCACCCTCTTCCTAAGATTGTCTCTGGTGTTTAATAAGCATAAATTTGTCTGATGATTATGATAGGAAAGTGCCCAAACAGAAATATTTAGGAGGCAGAACCAGTACATAGATTTAAACCAGTTTTATTCTGCAAATTGCATGGAAAAGGAAGATAGCCAGAGTTGTACAGAGGAGAGGGAAAGAGGGGAAAAGATTGCAAGTCTCAGCCTGTGGATGGGCGTATGGCGGAGGCGAGTGGAGAAGTGGAGGTAAAGAGAGAGGAACTAAAGAAAGTGAGAATTGGCACTGAAAGAAAATTTTTCAGAAGGGTAGAGAGACAAAATGGTGTGTCATCTTTGAAGTTAAATAATCAGTACATTTCAGGCACTGAACCTTGGTGTACAGAGGCAGGTGGATAAAGCAGGGCCACAGGCAGGAAGCCAGAGAAAATGTCTTCAGATCTCACCTGACGTCACTTCACTCTGAGAGCCCCCTTTTTTTTTTATAGCTTCACTTGTGTAAGATTTTTCTTCCCAACAGTTTGTAAGTACTATAAGGGCAGAAACATCATTTTAAATTTTACTCAAATCCTTTATAACCTGTGATCCATAGATGTTGAAAGGTAGGATGTGCTTGAAAAACATGCTGACTTAATCTCTACCATTAGTCACATTGCTTCAGTGTCTCTGTCTTTCCTGACTTTTCTTATTTCATGAATTTTTCTTTTCTGTCCCCAGGATAACTTTATGTTCTAAATCTCCTGTTCATTTTTTCCATCTTCTGTTTTCTTTTTTTGTGCCTTTGAAAATTTCATGAAGATTAGTAGTCGGGGGGGTCACTGAAGCTGGATGTACATTTAAAAAATAAGATAAGGAGTGAATAAGCTTAATTGGAGTCACTGCCATACACAGAATAGATTAAAAGTATATTTTTTCAGCAGTATGAAGCTGGCTCTACTTACTAATTTATCAAACTTTGACTACCAAGACAGTATGCTTTGATGACCTAGCATTTAAATGTCCATTTAAATTTACTCAAAAACATCTGGCAGGGTCATACCTCCTCTATGGCCACATAAATTAGTTTTACATGCATTTCTCCACTACCACAACTAAAATCATCCTGGCATTTACAATCAATTCATTCTTCTGATATTATAATTTTTACCGTATTTGCCTCAACTATTTGACCTCTGCCTTGTTATTGAAAGTCTTGTTTGCAGTTCCTTGATTCACCAACCAGATGAGTTTCTTTGTTTTCTTTGACTGTGTTCCTGTCTTGGTACTTTGCACAGTATCTCTGAGTCCTCTAGAATTGGGGTCCAAAACACTGTGGGAAATTATATAAGCCCTGTCTGGACTCTGCTTTCCCTGTAGAACAAAAGTCTCAAGACGCTGAAGGAGAGGCAGCAAAAGCAGTCATCTTAATAGCATTTGTAAAGACCCATCCTGGCAAGAGGCAGGAAACTCCTGGGTCCAAGCCATTCGAGATGCCCTACTGGTTGGAAAGGGAGGATCACTCCAAAGATTCAAGAACATAACATCTGATTAAGACTGAGACTGAACCAGAACAAAAGAGAATGTCGCCCTCCTCCATACCTGGCCAACAGGTGTTGAGTGACATTTAACAGTAGTCTGCTGCTGGAGGTGGATCAAGAGCATGAAAAGAGAGCATCTGTGTGCTCAAGGTGCAAAAAAGAAATCATTACATTGAGGGTGGAGCACACACTGAAGAAAACTCTCTGACCAACTGGTTAGTCCCATGCTAAACAGAATGTAATAGCAGAGGAATTTGAAGCCTATTATGTGCTGAGGGTAACAAGAGTGACACCCCAAACCCAGAATACCACCTGAGTTGATTGACTTAAACTTACCCCACAATAAAAGCCTAGCCAAAAAGAAAGGTGCCCATTTTCTGGTAAGAATATTATTTACTTTAGTCTCCATTTGCTCCACACAAGATGTCTGACTTTCAACTGAAACTTACATGAAGTACAAAAATTACAAGTAGAACAGTATATTGCAAAAGAATCATCAATCCCCCAAATCAGACTGGTATGTTCCAGATGTTGCAACATCTGGACAGGGAATTTAAGATAATTACGGTTAATGTGTTAAAAGTTCTATTTGAAGAGGTAGGCATCATGCATGAACAAACAGAGAATTCCAGCAGAGATGTTTTAAGGAAGGTTGAGTGAGAACATGTCAAAATCAGTATTTCAAGAAATGATGGCTGAGACTTTCCAAATTAAATGAAAGAAAACAAATCAAAGATCAGGCTGATGGAAAACCAAACAGGATTAGTACTGTGAAAAGTAAAATAAAAATGGAGTCACTTATATCAAGAGGTTTTAAAATGGAGCCAGAAGGCCATTAAGGAGATGAGCCTTATGCGTGTCCTCACTGGTGGAACCAAGAACTTTTGAACTGGGCCAAACCTCAAATATTCCAAGGACTCAGCCGAGAACTTTCAACTTGCTACAGTAACAGACTTTGCTTAGAGATAGCCTCAGCAACCAAGTATATGGACTCAGGATTATTTTCTCATCTCCAGTACCAATTAAAATTCTGTGTAAACAAAGGTAGACAAGCAATCCCAGTTATCTCTAAATACCCCAGACTTCTGTCCCCTAGTGGGATACAGTGTGGGTTGCCTCATGGCTTTGTGCTCCCTGCATTGCAATTCTGAGACCCCAAATAAAAGGTCTTGTTTTATTTCAGTTCTGCCTCTTTTCTCAGTCAAGAGTATCAAATAAGTTAGTACATAAGTATCAAATAGGTAATAAGCAGGAAAAAAGAAATATTAAGCTTGTCTTGGGCAGTTGCAAGATCCCTGAATCAGCCCACCAGAATATTTGAAGTTTGCAGAGTGGCCTTAGCTGAGTTCACTCATATACACCATCCAGATGGTCTCACCACCACATCACTACCTCAAGACTGCATCCTTGAAAGTGGCTCCAGCTATGGCAACAGTGGGCAGAATGTACAGATCAATGGTGGAGGAGGGGGTGAGGAGCTTCCCATTGCGAGGGTCCAGCTTCAGTGTCAAAGAGCAGTCTCATCCTCTCAGCGACCCCCTCCCACAAAATTCCATAAATAAATGTAAATGTGAAATTCAATTCTTTTTGATTTTCAATGGCTGAGAAAATATAATCCAATCCAAAATTATAGCAGTATAATGTGTATCTATGGCATATGCAAAAGTATGACCCCCAAAAAAGGGAAGGAGGTATTGGTGGTATACTCCTGTGAGATCCTCCCGTTACACTGGAAGTTGTGTATTATTTCACGGTGAACTAGAGCTAACTGAACATGTGTTAACTAAGCCCTAGACACACAGCCAGCAATGGCTAGTAGAGACAACAGTTAAGCTCACATGGGCCTCTCCCTGCTGCCTATGCAGAGAGAGCAATCCTCATTTGAGGGGAAGTGTCTAGAAGCTTTTGGAAGAGGACTATAAACAAGCTGAAACAGAGAAGAGTAAGGAGGGTTCAGCACCCAGTGTTGGACTTAAGATTGTAAGTCAGCAGACAAAATTCCTCTTTTCTCCATATACACTACAAGGTAAACTCTGAAAACTGACACTACTCCAAAGGACACTTTGTCCCACATGTCCTGAAGGGCAAAAGCTGTTTTAGTAAGTGCTAAGCACCCTTGATGCACTGATTAGGAACCAGAGAGTAAGAGCATCCTTCTGTGCTGCCTTGGAAACATGAAATAGTAATTCACCAGGCTTGCTTCCCTTACGGAGGCCCTGTGCCAGGCATGGGAAGATGCAGTCAGCAACAGCTACTGAAGCTATTCCCAGCTTGGCTTGAAGTCATATTTAGACCTGTGTAATTGCAGTTGGTTGGAGCAGCTCACAAAAGGCCTGAAATAACTGCCTAGACCAGGGCTAAATCCATTGCTTCAGGGACCCTGGAGTGAATGACTAACTCCAAACAGACCATGCTTCATACATTTGTTTACAGGGAGATTAATTCAGAAGCCTCTAACCTGAAAATCAGTTCTTCCCTTTGTCCTAACTGGCACATGCAGAGAACGTGGAGGGTCACATCATTGCACACCCAATAGCACCAAAGAAGAGAGACTCTTTCATCTTCAGATGAGTCATTGAAACAGAGGCTTATTCCCAGTCCAGACAGTGTCCATTTCAGCAGTGAAAGGTTTATGTGTATAGAGTGAACCACCAAGAGGAATATTTGCAGAGAGCCTATCATGCTAAAAATTTTGTTCTAACACTGAGTCTTCTCAAAAACACTCCCTCCCCCATGTCCACCTTGTGTTCCCTCTAATTCCAGTGCATTCTCTAAATCTACAAAATATTAACAGACGACTTTGGATGGGACCCTTGGAATTCTTTCTGATTTGGAATCTGGTTCCTATCCTGGAGCCCTAGAAAAAGTAATTCTAGGAATTCACAGAATTTGTCTTCTGTGATAAAATTTCAACTGTTTTGCACCCTGAACTTTTTCTGAGATACTGAGCATGTATGACCTGCTGCTTCTTTGCCTGATTCCAATGTTTAACCCTAACTTCAGTCACTAATTTCTGTCTCCTGAACTGTCATCAGAGTGGATTCCTATTTATAGTACTCAGTTTCAGCCTAGGACAATATGTATTCATCTATTTATATGTGAGTGTATATACATATATGAAATATACTGCATATATATGTGTGTGTGTGTAAATACATGTATATACTTTATATACAAGTTTATACATCCCCCTTTTCTGGTATTTTGTTGTACAGAACAGGGGTTCTAGGAAGCAAAAAGCCTAAATTAAAATATTAGCCTCAATAATTTTTATTGTGATTTTGGGGCAGTTCATTTTGATTCCCTGTTTCCATATCCATAAAAATATCTACCTCAAAGATGTCTAATGAAGATTAAACAAATAATAATGTATGCAGACATGACAAGAATACTTTCTGGCACATTGTAAACACAAATTACATTATTTTCCCTCCTTTGATTGATTCCTGTTAAATTAATATATAAAACACACAGTGCCTGACACATTATAACGCATTATAAGTTAGTGTTGTTATTGCATCCTTTAGCTCCCTGCATCCTTCTCAGTCCCCTCTTCATCCTCACATAGAAAGCCATATTATTTGGGGTGATTTTGAACAGTATGTATTGCACAATTAAAATGTATAAATATTTTAAATCACACCTGAAATCTCATCATTGTTAAATAGTTTCAAACACACACTGCCCTCCACATCAGTTCCTCGCCTCAATGCAACTTCTCCAGTGACACAGGAGGAGGAGGAGGAGTCGCCTCTCTGTTTACTATCCACACATCTGCTGACGTGACAAGGTAATTTGAGAATAAAGACATCCCTTCAAGTGACACGCTGAATATACTGTAAATTCTTCCCTTTAGGTTTACTCATCTATCAAACAGAACAGGAGGTTTTCACCTTATCTTCTGGAAATTGCTGCCAAGTGGATATATTGATTTAGCTGGCTGTTTAATGGGTTCGATGTCTATTTTATTTTACCACATTGGTAAATGGGGTTTATTTAATCCCACTCTCAGTTTAAAAGGTCTCAGCATTGATAAAACCTGCAAAGACAGATGTGCAATAAATTGTGCTCCTTTAATGGAATTACTACAGAGAATAAAATGCCAAAGAAAGATGCTCACCCCAAAGTGTAAATTGCCTAAGGATTTTCTCTACTTTCAGATATATTTTGGAAGAAGTACTATTGACAAGTTCAATTATTTAACCCTTATAAATACAGCTTCTCTTTAAAAAATATATTTTCCTCATGTCAAATTATTTACTTGGGAGTAAAGAAGAGAGAAAGAACGGAAAAATCATACCACCCATTAGATTGATATACTCAGAAAATTGGAATAAGGCAAGCAAGGTCAAATTTAATTTTATATTTATGATCCACATCACCTCTCTCCATGATAAGCAAGCTCTGCACCTTAAGTTAAATATATATGTTTATGCATTTGCCTCACACTGCCCTTTTCTGCTTGCTTCACATTTGATGATTACCAGTTTACTGGTCATATTGCTCCAATGCTAAATGGCTGTTTCATATCTAATTGTTTCATTTGTATATTCCTCACCGTATTTCTTATTCTGCAAGCCTCTTACAAATGATTAAATTCTGCTCTCTTTATTTGGCCTCCACAAAGATTGCATCCAAAATAATGGTTACTGAATATACATAAACTACATATCTCCAAAAGACCAATCCATGCTTATAGTGAGTTAAAAAAAAACCACACAAAAATCTAGAAGAGAGCATAGAAGGAGTAAAGAAAATATATAAGTCAAACTTGGCCATTATCTTTATATGGTAAATTTCCATGAGATTGTGCTGTGAATGCAATTTTATCTTTTTCTTTCACTCAGTGTTCGGTCATAAACATTTCATCCATACACTTTTAAACATTTTTCATAGCTACGTAGTAGTCTGTTTAAGGGATGCATCGTGATAGTGTAGATCTCTACCTAGAAGAATATTTTCTTCCAGTTTATCAAGATATAATTGACATACAATGCTGCATAAGTTTAAGGTATATAGCATAATGACTTGGCAGATGTATATATTCCAAAATGACTACCACAAAAATTAATATCCATCACTCACATAGCTACACACACACAAAGGTTTCATTCCTTATAATGAGAACTTGTAGGATCTACTTTCTTAGAAGCTTTCAAATATAGCATACAGCATTGGTAACTACAGTCGTGTTCTAGATTACATTCCCAACATTTATATCATAACTGGGAGTTTGTACATTCTTGTCAACTTCATCCAACTTGCCCACTCCCCCATCACCCACCCTCTGCCTCTAACAACCACAAATCTGCTCTCTTTTACTATTAGTTTGTTTTGGTTTGTTTTTAAATTCCACATATATGTAGATCATGTAGTATTTGTCTTTCTCTGACTTGTATTTCAGTTAGTCTAATGCCCTCTGGGTCCATCCATGTTGTTGCAAATTGCAAGATTTCCTTCTTTTTTATGCCTAAGTAGGATTGTGATTGTGTATGTGTATGTACATAAAATATATGCAAATGTTCTAAATATACACACCATTTTATATATACTTACTCTTTATATATGACACATATATGTAGTATTCCATTGTATATATAGCATATATATTATTCCCACATATATGTACACACACAGATATATACATTATTACTACACACACACATACACACACACATATATATATATACACATACACATGCACATGTAATATTTTCTTTATCCATTCATCTGTCAGTAGACATTTAGGTTGTTTTCATGTCTTGGCTATTATATATAATGCTGAAATGAACATGAGGTGTAGATATCTTTTCCAGTTAATATTTTCTTTTCCTTCAAATAAATACCCAGAAGTGGAATTGCTGGATCATATGGTAGTTCTGTTTTTAATTTTTTGAGGAATCTCCATGCTGTTTTCCATAGTAGCTGTATCATTTGGCATTCCCACCAATAGTGCACAAAGTTTCCCTTTTTTCCACATCCTCACCAACACTTGTCGTTTCTTGGTAGGAGCCATTCTATCAGGCATGGCGTGAAATCTCACTGTGGTTTTGATTTGTATTTCTCTAATAATTAGGATGTTGAACACCTTTTCATGTACCTTTTGGACATATGAGTATCTCCTTTGGAAAAATGTCTATTCAGGTTCTTTGCCCATTTCTTAATGGGATTATTTGGCTTTTTGCTGTTAAGTTGTATGAATTCTTTATGTATTTGAGATATTAGCTTCTTATTACATAAATATATGATTTATAAATATCTTCTCCCATTCAGTAGGTTGATTTTTCATTTTGTTGATGGTTTCCTTTGCTGTGCAGAAGTTTTCAGGTTGATATAGTCCCATTTGTTTATTTTTTATTTTGTTGCTTTTGTTGCTTGTACTTTAGGTGTCATATCCAAAAATCCATTTCCAAGACCCATGTCATGGACGTCTACTTTTATTTCTGATCTTATGCTCTCCTAAATATTGCCACCAGAGATCATCTAAACTTGATATTACTCTTAAGATATTACTGGATCAGCATGTATAAATTTTTTAAGCTCAAATACACATTGCCACACGGTTTCCAAAATAAGTATAAGACATTATCTGGAATTCTAAAATCCAGATTACCTTGAAACTTAAGTCTTTTCCTAACTCGTTAGTGATGAAACTTGACTGACTTGACTGATTTAGCATTCAAAGCTGACCTGAACTTATAACAATGTAAGGTGCCAGAGCCTTTCATCCAAAACTATTAGGAAACACACCTGAAGTTGGACAAGTTGGGTTTATTACTCAATGTAGAACACACACCATGAGGAAGGAACCCAAGAGAAGCTCAGGGAGTTTTAGAAAGAATCAATTATAGGTCTTGGGCTTTGCTTGGGTGACGTTGGTGAGGGTCTAAAGAAGTAGAGTTAGCTCTAGAAGGGAAGCTGTCGGAAGGCAAGAGGGATTCTCAGTGAAGCTTATCTACAGGAAGGGCAGGCTATGGTGAGAATGAACCTTTACCAGTACCAACTGGCAAAGACATAGCAGTCACTCATTTTAGCCCAGAGAATGAATGTTTGGCACTGTTGTTATTTGTGCTTAGACAAACTGTGAAGTGGCTGTGTTTTGTCTCACTTTATCATAGAATCAGAGTAACCTTGTCTATGGTTGGTATTCTGTGAGACTGCTTATGTAGGATCATAGAACATGGCCTAGTTGTGAGTGCCAGGACAGCTCCTGGATGTGTGAGGCTTCCTTTGTTTCACTTTCTCAGAGGCTAATGATACACTTCATTTGTTCTAGTTCATGAAATGAACATAGATTTTGCTGAAGAAACAGTAAAATGTTTATAATTGCTGAGAATTGTCTTGACTGTATAACACCTGGAAAAAAGTTGAATTCCAATAAACATTTGTCCCCACTCTTTTAAGATAAGAGTGATTGGACTTGTACCATTTTATAATTGCATAAACAAATAAGCTGGAAGGCCCCTTTCACTGTATAGTGTTAGCACTGAATATTCTTATTTTTAAAAAGCTTATTTTATTGCAGAAGTGGATTGATGTGCACGGTTCCTAACTGAATGCCCAGCATTCAAAGCTCTGCTATTGGAATCAAGTATGATTGAATGTTATGCTCCACAGGCACTGCTGCTCCTAGATCTCAATGGGTTATGAGTTCTGCATGGTCACTCTATGTGGTAGCCTAACCCTGCCACTGCCGATTCACTCAGCTCCTCTCAATTCTCCAGTGATTGTTTTAGAGGAACTATATGGATACAGGAAAAGAGGTACCAAGAGTGGAGGGGGTGCTGATCAGAGCACAGGACATTAACTGTCTCAGGAAAGCAGACATTGTTCAAAAGAGGGGCAATTTTTTCTGCTTTCTATTTGCTAGAGATGCCCAATGAACTGAAGCCCAAAGCAGAAAGAGAGGAAGAAGTGAAACCACTTCTTGTTTATACCCATGTCACCAATCTTATTTTATATTAGAGTGACAATAATTTGAAGCAGATCACTATTCATTCTGTTTAACATATGAAACAAATGTTAAAACTGCTGTTTGAATTAATCAATGTGTATAATTTATTGAAATGAAATCAAGAATGCATTTTATTTTCAAGACGATGCATTTACCAGTAGTCCAGAACTTCATACTGCACTGAAATATCCTTGAGTGTTTGTTCAAAATGTGATTTCTCACCCACTGCTCCTTGATATGAAGATCCCGGAGGCCTGTAGTAGAGCCTGAAATTATGTGGAACATGGATTTTGTTCTGTGAAACCCTGTAGTAGATGTACTTGCCCTTTTAATGTAAATCAGTTATCAGCTTTTCCTCTAACCATGGACACAACTAACAAAAAGTCTTGATAAATGAATGAGTATTTTAGGCAACTTTGAAATACTTTAGACATGGAATATAGAGTTATTTTTATTCCTTTATCTTAAAAATATTCTGATCTATGAAGAACTTTCAGAACTTTCCTATTGAGATGGCTTTCTTGAAAGATCTTCAAAATACCAAGTAATATTTAAATTATTTTTTTATTAAGGTAACATTGATATACAATCTTATGAAAGTTTCACATGAGCAACATTGAGGTTAATACATTCACCCATATTATCAAGTCCCCTACACACCCCATTGCAGTCACTGTCCATTTGCATAGTAAGATGCTATAGAGTCATTACTTGTCTTCTCTGTACTATACTCCCTTCCCCACGACCCCCCTATGTTATATGTGCTAATAATATTGCCCCTTAATGCTGTCTCCCTACCTCCCAACCCATCCTCCCCACCCCCTTCCCTTTGGTAACTGCTAGTCCCTTCTTGGAGGCTGTGAGTCTGCTGTTGTTTTGTTCCTTCAGTTTTGTTTCATTATTTATACTGCACAAATGAGTGAAATCATTTGTATTTGTCCTTCTCAGCCTGGCTTATTGCACTGAGCATAATATCCTCTACCTCCATCCGTGTTGTTGCAAATGGTAGTATTTGTTTTCTTCTTATAGCTGAATAATATTCCATTGTGCATATGTACCACCTTTTCTTTATCCATTCATCTACTGATGGACACGCTGGTTGCTTCCATATCTTGGCTACTGCAAATAATACTGCGTTAAACAAATGGGTGCATATGTCTTTTTCAATCTGTAATCTTGTTTTCTTCAGGTCAATTCCTAGGAGTGTAATTCCTGGGTCAAATGGTATTTCTACTTTTTAGTTTTTTGAAGAACCTCCATACTGCTTTCCACAATGGTTGAATTAATTTACATTCCCACCAACAGTGTAGGACGGTTCCCCTTTCTTTGCATCCTCACCAGCATTTCTTGTTGTCTTTTGGATGTTGACCATCCTAACTGGTGTGGGGTTATATCTCACTGTTGTTTTAATTTTCATTTCTCTGATAATTGGTGATGTGGAGTATTTTTTCATGTGCCTGTTGGCCATCTGAATTTCTTCATTGGAGAAGTGTCTGTTCAGATCCTCCACCCATTTTTTAATTGGGTTATTTACTTTTTGGGTGTTGAGGTGTATAAGTTCTTCATATATTTTGCATGTTAACCCTTTATCAAATATGTCATTTACAAATATATTCTCCCATACTGTAGGATGCCTTTTTCTTCTACTGATGGCATCCTTTGTTGTACAGAAACTTTTTAGTTTGATCTAGTCCCCCTTGTTCATTTTTTATTTTGTTTCCCTTGCCTGAGGAGACATGTCCAGGATAAAATTACTTGTGTTTATATTAAAGAGATTTTTGCCTATGTTTTCTTCTAAGAGTTTTATGGTTTCATGACTTACATTCAGGTCTTTGATCCATTTCATGTTAACTTTTGTGTATGGAGTGAGACAATAATCCAGTTTCATTCTCTTGCAGGTAGCTGACAAGTTTTGCTAACACCAGTTGTTGTCGAGGCTGTCATTTCCCCATTGAATATACATGACTCCTTTAACCTTTATTAATTGGCCATATATGTGTATGTTTATATCTGGGCTCTCTATTCAGTTCCACTGATCTATGGGTCTGTTCTTGTGCCAGTACCAAACTGTTTTGACTACTGTGACTTTGTAGTAGAGCTTGAAGTTAGGGAACATAATCCCCCTAACTTTGTTATTCCTTCTCAGGATTGCTTCAGCTATTCACAGTCTTTTGTGGTTCCATATGAATTTTAGAATTATTTGTTCTGGTTCATTGAAGAATGCTTTGGTATTTTGATATGGATTGCATTGAATCTGTAGATTTCTTTACTCAGGATGGGCATTTTGATAATATTAATTCTTCTTATCCATGAGCACAGGATGTGTTTCCATTTATTGGTATCTTCTTTAATTTCTCTCATAACTGTCTTGTAGTTTTCAGGGTATAGGTCTTTCACCTCCTTGGTTAGGTTTATTCCTAGGTATTTTATTCTTTTTGATGCAATTATAAATGAAATTGTTTTCCTGATTTCTCTTTCTGCTGGTTCATCATTAGTATATAGGAATGCCCAGATTTCTGTGTATTACTTTTTTATCCTGAAAGTTTGTTAAATTCAGTTACTAGTTCTAGTAGTTCCTTGGTGGATTCTTTAGGGTTTTTACGTTACATTATCATGTCATCTGCAAACAGTGACAGATTAACTTCTTTCTTACCAGTCTGGATGCCTTTTATTTCTTTGTGTTGCATGATTGCCATGGCTAGGACCTCCAGAACTATGTTGAATAAAAGTGGGGAGAGTGGGCATTCTTGTCTTGTTCCCAATCTTAAAGGAAAAACTTTGAGCTTTTCACTGTTAAGTATGATGTTGGCTGTGGGTTTTTCATATATGGCCTTTATTATATTGAGGCACTTGCCCCCTATACCCATTTTGTTGAGAGATTTTATCATGAATGGATGTTGAATTTTGTTGACTGCTTTTTCAGCATCTATGGAGATGGTCATGTGGTTTTTATCCTTCTTTTTGTTGATGTGGTGGATGATGTTGATGGATTTTTGAATGTTGTACCGTTCTTGCATCCCTGGAATAAATCCTACTTGATCATGGTGGATGATCTTTTTGATTTATTTTTGAATTCAGTTTGCTAATATTTTGTTGAGTATTTTTACATCTTTGTACTTCAGGGATATTGGTCTGTAATTTTCTTTTTTTGTAGTGTCTTTGCCTGGTTTTGGTGTTACTGTGATGCTGGGATCATAGAATGAGTTTGGAAATACTCCTTCTTCTTCCAGACTTTGGGAAACTTTAAGGAGGGTGGGTATTAGGTCTTCACTAAATGTTTAGTAAAATTCAATGGTGAAACCAACTCGTCTCAGGGTTTTATTCTTAGGCAGTTTTTTGATGACCAATTCAATTTCATTGGTCTGTTCAGACTTTCTTTTTCTTCCTGGGTCAACCTTTTTTGAGAAAGTTGTCCATTTCTTCTAGGTTATCCAGTTTGGTAGCATATAACTTTTCATAGTATTCTCTAATACTTCTTTGTATTTATCTGGTGTCCATAGTGATTTTTCCTTTCTCATTTCTGATTCTGTTTATGTGTGTAGTCTCTCTTTTAGTCTTCATAAGTCTGGCTAAGGGGTTATCTATCTTGTTAATTTCCTTGAAGAACCAGCTGCTCCTCTCATTGATTCTTTCCATTGTTTTATTCTCAATTTTATTTATTTATTCTCTGATCTTTATTATGTCCCTCCTTCTACTGACTTTGGGCCTCATTTGTTCTTCTTTTTCTAGTTTCGTTAATTATGAATTTAGACTGTTCATATGGGATTGATCTTCTTTCCTGAGGTAAGTTTTTATTGCAATATACTTCCCTTTTAGTATGGCCTTCACTGCATCCCACAGATTTTGCAGTGTTGAGTTATTGTTTTCATTTGTCTCCATATATTTCTTGATCTCTGTTTCTATTTGGTCATTGATCCATTGATTATTTAGGAGCATGTTGTTAAGCCCCCATGTGCTTGTGGGCTTTTTTTTGTTTTCTTTGAATAATTTATTTCTAGTCTTATACCTTTGTGGTCTGAGAAGCTGGTTGGCACAATTTCAATCTTTCTGAATTTACTGAGGCTCTTTTTTTGTGTGTGGCCTAGTATGTGATCTTTTCTGGAAAATGTTCCATGTGCACTTGAGAAACATGTATTTCCTGCTGCTTTTGGTTGGAGTGTTCTGTAGATGTCTGTTAGGTCCATCTTTTCTAATATGTTGTTCAGTACCTCTCTTTCCTTACTTATGTTCTGTCTGGTTGATCTATTCTTTGGAATGAGTGGTATGCTGAAGTCTACTAAAATGAATGCATTCATTCTATTTCCCCCTTTAATTCTGTTAGTATTTGTTTCCCATATTTAGGTGCTCCTGTATTAGTTGCATAGATATTTATGATGGTTATATTCTCTTGTTAGACTGATCCCATTATCATTATGTAATTTCCTTTGTCTCGTTACTTTATTGTTTTGAAATCTATTTAGTCTCATACAAATACTACAACTCCTGATTTTTTTCCATATCACTTGCATGAAATATCTTTTTCCATCCCTTCACTTTTAGTCTTTATACGTCTTTGGGTTTGAAGCAAGTCTCTTGTAGGCAGCATATAGATGGGTCTTTTTTTTTGTCCATTCTGTATCTCTATGTCTTTAGATTGGTGTTTTCAGTCTATTTACATTTAGGGTGATTATTGATAGTTATGTACTTACTGCCATTGCAGGCTTTAGATTTGTAATTACCAAAGGTTCAAGGGCAGCTTCTTTACTATCTAACAGTCTAACCTAACTCACTTAGTATACTATTTCAAATGCATTCTAAAGATTCTTTTTTTCTCCCTTCTTTTTCTTCCTCCTCCACTCTTTGTATATTAGGTGTCATATTCTGTACTCTTTGTGTATCCCTTGACTGACTTTGTGGCTAGTTGATTTAATTTTGCATTTACTTAGCAATTAATTGGTCTATTTCCTTTACTGTAGTTTTATTTACTCTGGTGACAGCTATTTTGCCTTAAGAGCACTTCCATCTATAGCAGTCCCTCAAACTACACTGTAGAGATGGTCTTGTGGCTGGTAAATTCCCTCAACTTTTGCTTATCTGAAAATTGTTTAATCCCTGTTTCAGATTTAAATGATAATCTTGCTGGATAGAGTGTTCTTGGTTGGAGGCCCTTCTGTTTCATTGCATTAAGTATATCATGCCACTCTCTTCTGGCCTAAGGTTTCTGCTGAGAAGTGTGATGGTAGCCTTTTGGGCTTTCCTTTGTACATAATCTTTTTTCTCTCCCTGGCTGTTTTTAACACTCTCTTGCTGTCTTTGATCTTTGCCATTTTAATTATTATATGTCTTGATGTTGTCTTCCTTGGGTCCCTTGTGTTGGGAGATCTGTGTACCTCCATGACCTGAGGGACTATTTCTGTCCCCAGATGGGGGAAGTTTTCAGCAATTATTTCCTCAAAGAGACTTCCTGTCCCTTTTTCTCTCTCTTCTTCTCCTGGTAACCCTATAATGTGAATATAGGATTTGGATTGGTCACACAGTCTCTTACTAGTTTTTCATTCCTGGAGATTCTTTTTTCTCATTTTTCCTCAGCTTCTTTGTATTCCTGTTCTCTAATTCCCATTTCATTTACCATTCCTCTACTTCATCTAATGTGTTTTTAAATCTCTCCATTGTATGTTTCATTTCAAATACTTTATTTTTCAATGTTTCTAACTCTTTCTTGAAGTTGTCCTTGAGATCTTGAAAATTTTTCTATAGCTAAGTGAGCATGTTTCTAATTTTTATTTTGAAATCTTTATCCAGAAGATTTGTGATTTCTGTATTACTTATCCCTCTTTCTAGTGTTTGAGGTTTTCTGGTTTGTACAAAATTCTTTTGTCATTTCATAATTCTAATGATTACTACTATGGAATAATAAATTTTTGTATGCGGCTGCCTCTAGTGCCCTGTTCTCTACTCTCTGAAGCTGCCCAGCTCCTGGAGTGATGGAAGGGTTGCAGGCACATGGTACCAGTGCCTGCTGGGTAGGAAAAGCTCTCTCCTGCTTCCTGGCCACAGTGCCTTCTTCCACTGCTAGGACCAGTGGACTGTATGTGCAGGGTGACACCTCTGCATTATGCCCCTGTAGCTGCCATTGGCAGGGCCACACTCCAGCTGGCCTCACATGATGGCGGGGGATCATTAGATGTGTGGACCAGTGCCTGCCGGGAGGAAGGAGTAACAGGCTGCAGTGGAGAGCCTTGGTGCTGTGCTACCAGCCAGTGGTGTGGATTGCCTGAAGCTCCTGAAAGTTTCCAGCCTGCTGGGCTGAGTGTGCCAGGACAATTTTGTCCACCTGTCCTTTCTCCTGAGCCAAGCTGTGTGTAATCCTTACCCCTTTAGAAGCCCTCTTGCAGTTGGGAAATCTTTCAAAGTGCCCACCTTTCTTTTGTCCTGGAGTGACCAGTTGTGCATACCTGTTCTCTACAAGCAACTGGAATCTCAGTCTCTCCAAGTATTCACCCTGTCTTTGCTCTCCAACCCCACTAATCTCCAGAGCACCATGTAGTGTGGGTTTGTGCTCCCAGAACAGATCTCCGAGGCTGGGTGTTCAGCAGTCCTGGGCTTCTACTCCCTTCCCACTCCTTTTCTCTTCCTCCTGCTTGTGACCTGGGATTGGGGAGGGTTTGGGTCTTGCCTAATCACAACTTTGCTACTTTACCTTTTCTTTGAGTTCTCTTTTACTCAGATGCAGGCTATCTGTTGCAGTCTTCAGATTGCTCTTTCAGGATTAGTTGTATTTGCTGTATTTTCATGTTATATGTGATTCTTAGAGGAGGTTTCTGCCTCATTTTTTAAACCACCATCTTTTCCCTCTTTTCCTCAATATTTAGATATTTTAAGCTCTTGAATTAACACTTACCTTCAACCTTCTCCTCAGAGAAGTTTGGACTATAATCTGAACTATTTAGGAAAGGAGTCTGATACTATAGTCTGGCACTGATATTTATCACAGAACTTTTTATAATTCTTCTAAAAGGATGCTAATGGCCTGTGTTGATCCAGCACAGAATGTGATAGCTCAGAGTACTCCTGTATTTCTTACATGGACAAATAGATGGAATCAGTGGGAGTACGGACATGGGATAGGTAATGATCAAGAGATGATTCAAGATTTTTGTGAATTGGCATGAAGCAAATCAGGAAATTTAGCAAGTTGTCAGTAAGCAAAAGGGAAAACTGACTACAAACCGACAAGGTCCATTAGTATAATTGTGAATTTAGGATATTCCAGGGACTTTTAGGGAACAAATAAATCAGTTGTTTCATCTACTCAGGTCTTTCCTCTTGAGATCAACATTTGTTCAGTATTACTTGGCTTTACTGAATAGAAATATTCCAGACTCCTTTTCCCATCCTAAGCCAAGTATCAGCCAAATATTTAAAAATCATAGCCTGGTTTACAATCTTCATTAGACTGTCAATTGTTCACTATGCAGGTCACTACCATGACTATTAACTTTATTACTCAATATCATTATATTTATTACTATTCTCTAGAAATGTATTAACCAGGAATCTGGCTCAATCTGACTCAGATTCCTGGGCCAAGAGGTTACTGATTTAACCCTCACCTTTGCTCTTTAAAAGCTGAAATGAAATGCAAAGCAGTTTAAATAGTTATGTGTGGTTTCTAATGTTTCACACCAGCTGGTCTCCCAACCACCAGGAAACCTACATGAGCCTGTGTGGGAAGCTCCCCAGGGGTTCTTCATACAGGGAAATGGAGGTGGAGAGAAAGAAGGGATAAATACAGAAATTAAGTACCTCTTAGGAAAAGTTCTCTGAAGAAAGTACTTCTCTATTTTGTATTCAGTGTGGCTGCCAAAGACATCCTACTTAAGATTAAGCCATGGTATAATTGTTTGTTTTTAAGTTCATCTCTGATATATTAAGTACAAGCACATATTTTAGTTTACTTGCAGGTCTTAGATCCATACACTTAAGTCACTAATGAAGTCACATTAGTGTCCACACAATCAGGAAAATGTTTTGAATTTTCTATGGCAGGCCTAATTTTAAACATTATTTCCTCTTTTCTTCATAAAGCATTGAAATGCCTAGAAATACTACTATGTTTTCATTAAGTAACAGTAGTGAAAATAAATATTTTTCATTTCTAAGCCTTGACTTTTGATTTGTAAGTGATTATCTTTTTTTAGAATATAACCCATTTATATGGAAATCTACCCATCTTGAAAAATAAAATGTCAGATTAGGCATGAGAAAAGAGTATTTTAAGTTTTGGTCCTTTGGTCTTTTTACTGATTATAACACTGACCCAGGGCCCTTAAGCTTCTTCTTTGACTAGTTTCTCCATCTCGGAAATAGTTTCTAAGTTTGGAACCCATGAAAATATTGCTTGACTTAAAATACTACCAACATTTGTTAGCCTCCCCAATGCCATCTCTTTTTCATTTTCCTGTATCTGTGCCTTAACTGTCTGTTATGGCCCTTTGAAATGATCACTTCACAAACACATTCAGGACGAGAGCAGAAGCACCTGCCAGTGCCATTTCCATTTGACCCAATCTCTCCGATGTTCACCTGGGACTTGCTTAACAAGACATGACCATGAACAACAAAGGAATAAAATGAGAAGGTGAAAGGAAGGAGAATGTATGGAAGGAAGATTTTAAAAAAGAGAATAGGGGATGGTCAGAACACAGTTTTTTATTATGTATCAGCAGCAGTAACTGTAGATCAGCATCAAAAATTAAATAGTAGTGTTGGAGTCTAGGCATCTTTAGAAATAACCTCATTAATCTAGATTTTTATTGAATGTTTTAAACTACACAAATTTTCAGACTGTAATTCATTCATTGAAGAACCTACTTTTAAACTACTTGGGATAAAAAGCACTTAAAATATATCATGTTCATCTCTGATTATAATATCCTTTGTTTGGATATTTAAATTGAATTTTAAGTTATGATTTTCCTAATTTCCTCCAATTCAACACTGTACAAAGTTAGTCTTACAATACTTCCAGACCTCTTACCACAGTAGCTCTGTGCATGAAAGTTTTGACAGGAGACCATATGGAGGCAGAGGAGAAAAGTAAACAGGATTCTGCTCTGGGTCAGGAGATCTGGTTTATCATCCCAGTTCAGCTACCTGCTGCTGTGAGGTCTTGGATAAATCTGTAGTAATTTTTTTTCAGACTATTTGTTTACTCACCTCTGAAGCAAAGGCTGAACCCTCTGCTCATTCACTACTTTTCTTCTACAAAGAAAGAGTAGAAATTGTAATTTTTTATGAATAATTATTCATGAATAGTGACAGTAATTTTATTTCTCTAAATATTATAATTTATAATGAATCCTCATATTATTAAATTGTCACTGCATGTGGACAGGAAGATGGCTATTTTACCTGCATGCTACCAGCTCAGAGGGATTGATCATCCATACTGAGTTTACAGAAGTATGACATGCAGGTTAAGAGTTGGTACATGCCAAGAAAAAAAAATCACTGATCAAATAATTTGAGAACAGCTAGTATAAAGAGAGTTTTAAAACTTTTTTCTTGAAAGACCTCTTAGAGTCCTGGATACCTTCACAAGCCTCATGGATGTGTAAGAAAAGGAGATACATTTTCTGCAACATACTCGATTCCAAACTCCCAGAGAGACTACTTCTGCAGAGCACTTGGAGAAGCACATCTAATATCATGCAGCTAACAATTTGCTGAAATTGGCTGAAAAAAATAGTTGAAGCAAAACTTTCTCAAACCAAGAAAAGAGATTGTCCCACCAAAATACAGTGAAACATACAGAAATACGGCAATTGTGAGGAACAAGGCTTTGTTGGCACCCCTTCCTTTATTAACTACAGAATTTTTAATCTCTCACATTCTCCCACTGTCCTTCCCTGTCTCCTCTGTTCCTTCTCCCTTTCTCCTTTTCATTTCCCTGGGTAATATGTTAAATATATGCTGTGTGTGTGTGTGTGTGTGTGTGTGTGTGTGTGTGTATACACACACATATAATTTATTTATATATAAATGATATATATGCTATGTATGTGTGTATATATATTTATTTATAAATGATACATATATAATTTATTTATATATAGATGATATATAAATACTATATTATATATTCTATTATTATAACCATTACACCATTTATGAATAATTATTATGCTATAACATATAATTTAAACCTTATTTGGTACAGTAAACAAATAAAAGTGTTACTGATGTACTTTCACTATGAGGGGGGATGGTACAGATATTTTTCCCTTAATGTTCTCATACTTATAGCTAACCCTAAATGAGTTCTTTTAATCTTGATGCCACTAGATCACAGTTTGAAAACCAGTTTTGCATTTGGTGTGACATCAGCATTATGACAGCAGCAGGTGTCCCTTATGTTGTCTCCCACTTCAACAACAAAAATTCAGCATCCATCTACAAACAAACATACATGACACTGTGTGTAATAAGTCAGGCAGAGAATGACAAAGACTGTATAATCTCACTTATATGTGGAATCTGCAAAAGCCTAACTCATAAAAATAGAAAATAGAGTAGTGGTTACAAGAGGTAGGTGTTGGGGGAAATGGTGAGATGTTGGTCAAAAAGTGTAAATGTCTAGTTAGAAGATGAATAAATTCTGGGGATGTAATTATAGTTTAAAATATTATAATTTAAAATACTGTATTATATATATGAATGTCATATAATTTGTATTATATACTTGATAGTTGCTAAGGAACAGATCTTAAATATTCACACCCCATAAAAAGAAATGGTAATAATGTGACATGATGAAAGTGTTAGCTAACACTATGGTGGTAATCATTTTGCAATACATATGTGTATTAAATCAGCACTTTAATCTGACACAATGCTATATGTCAGTTATATCTCAGTAAAGCTAGAAAAATATAGCATATCACAGTTTTAAAATTGCTTGTAATTCCTGGTTATAGTATTTTTAAAAATGTCTTTAATTTCAAAACAGAAACATATGTGGCCACATAAAACAATGAATATAATTCTTACAAAAATTATTTAGAATATTCACCAAATAAAGAATAAATAATTCCAATGTGAAATGTTCAGTGACAATAAACCCTGGGGAGAGTAATGATCTGACTTCCAGAATTATACATATATAATATTTAAAATGTCCAGCTTTCAAAAAATGTAAGGCATGAAATGACTTAAGAAAGTATGCTTATTCACAAGAAAAAAAGAAAATTAACAGAAGATGCCCCTGAGAAGCCTAGACATTGCAATTACAAGACAAAGACTTTTAAACAACCGTCTTAAAAATGCTCAAATAGGTCAAATAAATCATGCAAATACATAAAGAAAACGAGAAGAATGGTGTCTCAACAAATAGAGAAGACCAATAAAGACAAATTATTTTAAAAAAAAGAATTAGAGCTTACAGAGCTGAAAATATAATAACTGAAATAAAAAAATTCACTAGAGGGGTTCGAAAGCAGATTTTAACAGGTGGAAAAAACAATTTGTGAAATGAAGGATAGGTTAATTGACATTATCTAGTTTCAAAAACAGAAATAAAAAAGAGTGAAGAGAAATGAACAGAGCCTAAGAGACTCTCAGTACCAAATATGCATAACGGGAATTTTAGAAAAACAGAATAAATTTGAAGAAATATTGGCTTAAATTTTCCCCAATTTGATAAAACACAAAGCTCTATAAAACAAAGAAGTCAGTGGACTATAAAGATAAACTCAGGGATCCACACACCAAGACACACTGTATTCACATGGTTTAATGTAAAAGAGAATATTGAAAGCAGCCAGAGGGATCCAAATCATCATATACAGGCAATCCTCAATAAAATTAACTGTAAATTTCTTGTCAGAAAACTCTCAGCCATATACCTGTTAAAATTATCCTTTAAAAATGAAGGAGAAATTATAACATTCTCAGTTAAACAAAAGCAGAGAGGTTGTAGGTAGTAGACCCACCATACCATAGGTGATCTTCAGACTGAAATAAAGGACATTAGACAGTAACTCTAAGCTATAAGAAGAAATAAACGATATTGGTATACATAATTACACACTATAAAAAGGTGTAATACTGTATTTTTTATTTGTAACTCCTTCGGTGTGGTACATTTGGTTTGTAATAGAGACCAGCACAGAAATGGAAGATTTAGACCAACACTACAAACCTCCTAGGCCTGGGAGACAGCTGTAGAACACTCTACCCAACAGAAGAAAGTACATTCTTCTGAAGTTCACATGGAACATTCTCCAGGATAGACCACATATTAGGTCCTGAACAATTGTTGGTAAATTGAGTAAGACTGGAACCATACAGTGGAATGAAACTAGAAATTAATAAGAGTAGGAAAACTATAAAATTTGCAAATATGAGTCAATTAAATAATACACTTTTAAACAACCAGTAAGTCAAAAGATAAATCACAAGAGAAGTTAGAAAATACTTTTAGATGAATGAAAACAAAACAAAAAACATATGGAATAACTGAAGCAATGCACAAATGAAAAGTTATGGTTATAAACATTAAAAGGAAAAAAATAAAGATCTCAAATCAAAAACAAATTTATACATAAGGAACTAGAGAAAGAACATCAGGGTAAAACCAAAGCTGGCAGAATAAATTTGTAAGTTTAGAGTCCAAAAATAAAGCTATATATCAATGGCCAGTTGATTTTCAACGAACGTGTCAAGGCTATTCAATGGTGAAAGAACAATCTCCAAAATATGGTGCAGGGACAGCTGGCTAGCCACAGCAAAAGAATGAAGTTGGACTGCTATGTCATGCCATATACAAAAATGATCAAGATATAGATATGTTACTTAAACTATAAAACTCTCAAAAGAAAACATAGGAGCACATTTTCATGACCTTGGGTTTGGCAATGGATTCTTAGAAAGCACAGCCTCAAAAGAAAACAGTGTGTACACAGGACTTCTTCAAAATTCAAGAGTTTTGTTCATCAAAGAACACTATTAATAGAATGAGAAGACAGCCTAAAAAAGGTACAAAGTATTTGCAAATAAGGTACCTGATGAGATTTTAGTATCCGGAATATATTTTTAAAAACCTCTTATACCTCAGCACAAAGTAGGCAATAAAACAGCACAAAGTAGCCAAATAAAAGTTAGGCAAAAGACTTGAATGGAGAGTTCACCAAAGAAGGTATACAAATGGCAAACAGTACGTGAAAAGATGCTCAATGTCATTAGTTAGGGGAATGCAAATCAAAACCAAAATTAAATACCATTTCATCCTAAGATGACTATTTTTTTAAATTAACTTGAAAGAGGAAAAATATCACATTTTGGTTGGCAAGATTTTGAGGAAATTAGCACCCTCATACATTGCTAGTGGAAATTTGTGTAAAGTCTTTGGGAAGATCCTCAAAAACTTAAGCACAGAGTTACCACATGAGCCAGTAACTCAACTCATAGGCATATATTCAGAAGACGAAAATCTGGAATTGAAACAAAACCTTGCACATGAGTGTTCATGACGTCACTATTCTCAGTAGCCAGGAGATGGAAAACACCCAAATGTCCATCAGCTTATGCATGGATAAACAAAATGTAGTGGATACATGCAATGAAATGTCATTCAGCCATAAAAAGAAATGTAGTGTTACATGCTACAACATGGATAAACCTTGAATACATTGTGCTAAGTGAAAGAAGCTAAACACAAGAGGCTACTACTGTATGCTTCCATGTCTAGTCATGCCAAGAAGCAGCAAATCCTAGACACAGTAATGAGATTAGTGTTTGTCAGACAGAGTGGTGGGAAGATGGAGTAACTGCTTAATTGGAACAGGGATTCGTTTTGGAGTGATGAAAGTATTTTGGAGTGAAATAGTTGTGAAGGTTGTTTCACACTATTGTGAATTTACTAAGTGCCACTGATTTGAACACAAAAAAGTGGTTAAAATGAGAAATTTTATGTTGTGTGTATTTTACCACAGTAAAAAAATGTTTGTTTTGAAAGGCCCTAAGGCAGTGGTTTTACAAGGCGAAATTCTTTTATCTCTCAAAGGTGTTAATTGAATTTTTGGTTACTTCTATTAAAGGACTTTATGTGAGTGCATCAAATGTATCAAATAGCATTTTGCTTTATTATTTTTGCTGGCTTCTAAGCCAAATCTTGAAATATTACATAACAGCCTCATAAGAAATATACAGTAGAGAAACTCTATCAGGAAAATAAAAGCAAGCTTATGGAATTTTCTCTCAGCCTATTGATATAGTAAGCAATAACATATGGTGTTATGATGGGCATTTTTATACCCTTGCCTAGACAAGGGAAAATGAAAAATGGAAATAGAAATGGAAATGAAAATGGAAACTCACTAGTCAGTTTCCAACCTCTATTTCTGTGGGTTAGCTCCTTCCTCCATTTATGGTGGTTAACTACTGCTGAATGGACAACATTTAGACAGTTTGTTTAGAAAAAGAAATAACAGCCTATTTGAACTTTCTGTCTCTGGATTTAGGCTTTGGGAATAATCCCACGGCTCCCTTCCCACATGACAACCTTTTCTAGGTGATGGCTATTAACAAATCCCTCTTCAGTATCTGCGAGAGGCTCAGTGTCCTAAGGTGTTAGTAAAGTTTTAGGTATGACATTTCCTAGCTCTGTACTGGCTCCCATGTCTGGATGCTTTCATTTGTCAGTGTCACAGATAAAATGTAGAAGTATCAATCTCAGTGACTATAACTGTGTCTGTTAGCTGGAACTGCGGGGGAAGGATTTGCTTCAGTGAGTTAAGGTGGGGCTCACACAGTGTAATTTTATTAAAAAATGAGTACCACTGAGCTGGCCGTTAAAACCAACTCTGATTCTCACTGTCCCCATACAAATCCTCTACCCCCTATGCTGGTCTGTTTGTTATTCTTTGAGCAACATTTCCTCATACCCACCATCTGGCTTTTTAAAAGGAAAAAGCTTCTTCTTATTTTTTTTATTAATCAATTCTTTTTAATGTATTTATTTTTTTATTTTATCAAATGTACATCACAGTGGTTCAATGGTCCTCCTCTCCCTCCTCCCCATCTACACACCTCCCCCTTGGCAACCTCTAGTCCCTTCTCAGTGTCTGTGAGTCCACTGCTGTTTTGTTCATTCTGTTTTGCTTTATTTTTATATTCCACAAACAGGTGAAATTATATGGTATTTGTCTCTCTCCACCTGGCTTATTTCACTCATCATAGTACCTTCTAGATCCATCTATCTTGCTGGCAAATGGCAGGATTTCTTTTCTTTTTATGGCTGAATAATATTCCACTGTGTATATGCACCACATCTTCTTTTTCCAGTCATTTATTAATGGAGACTTAAGTTGCCTCCATATCTTGGCTATTGCAAAGAGTGCAGAGATAAACAAGGGTGCATGTATCTTTTCGAATCAGGAATCTTGTTATCTTTCATATGCCACATTAACAAAAAAAAAGGATAAAAACCACATGATCATCTTAATAGAAGCTGAAAAAGCATTTGACCAAATTCAACATCTATTCAAAACTCTCAACAAAATGGGTATAGAGGGTACATATCTCAGCATAGCAAAGGCCATATAAGACAAACCCACAGCCAACATCATACTTAACAGTAAAAAGGTGAAAGCTTTTCCTCTGAGATCAGGAACAAGACAAAGATGCCCACTCTCACCACTTTTATTCAACACAGCACTGGAAACAGGTTCCTTTTGAAAATACCTTTATATTTTTCTCCAAAATGCATATGTATTACTGACTAAAAGTTAACCTTTTCTTGACTGTCTCTCTGAAACCTACACAAAGCACTCTCTATTCCTTTCACATTGTCTTGGCACTTCAGAAGAATAGGTTCAACAGTGCTCATTGTAATGTCCTAGGAAAATGACCTACTGGCAAGTCATATTTTCCTGCACAAGTGTGTCAAACATATCTTAAAGTCAGTGAATACCTCTGTAACTGCCATTTACTCATTAAATTAGATAACATAATGTAGTATGTTACTTGAATCAAAGGAGGTTCTTCTTAAATACTGGCTCTTCACCCACATCTCAGTTCTCCCTCAACCTCACTACCCAAGCACAAATAACTTATCCCTTAAGTTCAGAACTGAAATTTATCATATCCTGATGATGCTGTTTTGTATTAAGATTAACAAATGTGAGGGAGACCTTCTGCAGCATATATATTCTTCCTCCAATATTGCAAATTAGGACCTATTTTTAATGGTCCTTCTTACTCTCACCTACATTATCCAGGCCCGTCTGTTTCCCTACTGTAGATTTAAGGAATGGATCTCACCACTGCAATGCATACAAAAGCCATGCAAACAAAATGCCCTGTGCCAGAGGAACAGGAGGAAGGTGATAACAAGGAGCACTTCTGCTTGACCCCAGAGACTGGACTTCGGTCACCTAGCCATCAGTCAAAAAATGTGAAGAGAAAGTCAACGTTATGGACATTTTCATAGTTTTGTGTTATTTGGCAAGTGGACAAGGGACAACTAAAACTAGTTTGACCTCAGTTATTTTCCCCTAAAAGAATATTGCTGAAATTACATACAGGAAAAACAACAACAAATAGCAAACAAGATACCAATTTTTATTTGATGATGGCCTTTACACTTTGGTAAAACTGTGGTGACTCCTTAAACTGTCAAAAAGCCAAAGACCTCTCCGTCTCCCTAAGCTCAAATCCAGATATTGAGCTCTTATCCCCCTCTGCCTGACTCAAGTAACAGGAGCATTAAACAGTGGTGAAGATACACCCCCCACCCCACACACACACACACATTAATGTGACTCAAAACAAAAGAAACAAAAAACAAAAGCTGAAGGATGTGTAAATACGCAGGCTCTCAGGAATCTCTTTTCCACTTATTTTTCTATTTTGTAGATATAAATGGAAACTTTGATGCCACCTTCTCAACACACACGTGTAGCTTGGTCCCCAAATCCACAAATTAGAATAATTAATTAAATCAGCTTTCTCCCTGCTGTGTGTAGGAAAGAGAAGATAAGAAGGAAAGCCCCTCACAGTCTAAACATTGCTCTGTATACAATTTTCATTCAAGACACTTCTACTCTGATCTCACCTTCTCCAGTCTGTATTTGCTTCTTTTTTTCTTTTTGAATAATTTCTATTATTTGATTTTCTACATTATTTGTCAGTTAATTGCATATGTTTCTGTATTGTATTATTACCTGTTTCTTGTATCCCCTTCACCAATAAGGCTGTGGCTTTTTTTAGGCTTCTGACAGGTCCTCCTGCGACTTCTACTGCTGTTTACGTAGTATTGGGCTCAATAAAATTGGGATATATTTGTGCACCTGTCAGAGTAGAGGTCACCTAAGCAGAACCAAAATGAAGTGAACACAAATCTAGGCTATTGGTTTAGATGAGCAAATTATAGTGACCAATGAAGTGATGGAAGCTTCTTTTTTAACAGACAGCTACCTGTTGTTTAGTTCTATTTGATTTTAATCCTGTTTTTTGAGCTGAACATTCCCTAAACATTATGTTATTTGATATCAAAGAACAAATGTTTTTATTCCTTTGTTCCTTCATGCCTGCCCTAGGAAATAACCATGAAATGGAGCTTATTTAATGTTTCCCATATATTTTTTGTGATAGAGTAATTCATTTGGTGAAAATATCTTGGGTATCAAATTCCCCATAAGAGTGACACTGAGAGACTGTGACCAACATGTGATTCACTATTTAATGCACAATTGGTATAGAAAGATTATGGGTTCTTGGACTGAGTTTTAAAGCAGAACTGATGTTTGTGCTGTAAAATTCAAGCAATGCAATTTTGTAAATAGCATACACACACACACACACACACACACTCACTCTCTCTCTGTCTTCTCTCTAGAGCCAAACATCAGAATTAACTCTGAACTTACCTAGGTTTATCAGCCATAGATTCTAAAGCATAAATTGCCATCTAGAGAATGTTAGCTCCATACCCTTCAGAGAATAATAAAGACTAGATGATCAGCATTAAAGAGATGCCAATATAATTTAAGAAGAGAAAAACATGAAAAGCACCCAAATGCATACCAGTTGGAGACTGCTCAGGTAGATTTTGACACATTCAACAGAATGTGATGTTAAATAGACAAAAGCCAAATTTTAACTTAAAATTACTTAATTAAAAAATTATATATCTGTACCTTTCTACATATGTATCTTTATAATACATATATAAATATTATAGTCTATATGGAAATTTATTGTGTAATTTTAAAATACTGTTGTACAAGATGTCTGATTTTCACTAAGTGAATTTTCTAGCCTGTTTTGATGTTCTTCATATGTCCAAGTGCAAATATTTCAGTAGAAAATGGTTGATCATTTACTCATGAATTGTTTCTTCTTTTTTTATCTTTCACACTGTTATGAGATGTAATCAGCAGATGTAAAATTACAACATATTTACAGTGTACAGCATGATGATTTGGTATATGTGTACATTGTAAAACATTCATCACAGTCAAATTAATTCATATATCCATCATCTAACATAGTTACCTTTGTATGTGTGTTTGTATGGTGAGAATGCATAAAATCTCTTTTAGCAAATTTCAAGTATATGGTCCAGTATTATTCACCAGAATCACCATGCTGTACATTAGATCCCCAGACCATACTCTTCTGATAACTAAAAGTGTGTACCGATTTACCAATTTTCCCCCTTACCCCACCCCCATGCCCTGGTAACCACCATTCTACTCTCTGAGTCTATGAGCTCTTTTTTTAGATTCCACATATAAGTGATACCACACAGTTTTTGTCTTTCCCTGTCAGGCTTACCTCATTTAGCATAATGCCCTGTAGATTAATCCATGTTGTTGCAAACAATATGACATTCCTTCTTTTTATGGCTGAATCATATTCCATTGTGTGTGTGTGTGTGTGTGTGTGTGTGTGTGTGTGTGTGTGTGTGTGTGAGACATTTTCTTTACCTGTTCTTCTGTCAAGGGATACTTGTTTCCATATCTTGGCTATTGTGAAATGGTACAAAGAACATGGCTGTACAAATATATCTCCAAGATAATGATTCTGTTTCCTTTGTTTCCAATACCCAGAAGTGGGATTGTTAGATCAGATGATAGCTGTATTTTTAATTTTCTGAGGAACTGCCATACTGCTTCACATAATGGCTGTGCCAGATTACATTCCCACCAACAGCGTACAAGGGTTCCCTTTTCTCCACATCCTTGCCACAATTTGTTATCTCCTGCTTTTTTATAATAGCCACCTTACCAGGTGTGAGGTGATATACATCATTACAGTTTTCATTTGCATATCCCTGATAATTAGTGATGTTGAACATCTTTTCCTATACTCGGCCATTTGAATGTCTTTTTTGGAATAATGTCTATTCAGGTCCCTTAAACATTTTTAATTAGGTTATCAGGTTTATTGCTCTTGAATTATTAGAGTTCCTTTTACATTTTTGTATATTACCCCCTTATCTGATATATGATGTGCAAATACTTCCTCCCTTTCCATAGATTACCTTTCCATGTTGTTGACTGTTTCCTTTGCTCTGCAGAAACATTTTAGTTTGATGTAGTTACACTTGTTTACTTTTACTTTTGTTGCTTATGCTTTTGGTGTCAGATCCAAAAAATCATTGCAAAGACAACTGTCAAGGAGGATTTTTCTGTTTTCTATTTTCTCCTAGGAGTTATACAGTTTCCAGGCTTACACTTAAGTCTTTAATCCATTTTGAGTTGCTATATGTGTATGGTGTGGGACAGGTGTCCAGTTTCACTCTTTTGCATGTGGATATCCATTTTCCCCAGCAACATTTACTGAAAAAACTGTCCTTTTTCAATTGTGTATTCTTGGTGCCTTTGTCAAAAGTTAGTTGACAGTATATGTCTGAATTTATTTCTGGGTGTTTTGTTCCATTGATCTGTGTGTCTGTGTTTATGCCAATCCTCTACTGTTTTGGTTACTATAGCTTTATAACATTTCTGTTTTTTCTGAACTTTGGACTTGGGTTAACTCTGGGTAATTCCTCAACTGTACTTTATCTGAATATTGTAGGAAGAAAGACTTAGAAATGTAAACATTATTACCAGTACATATTCCTAATTATTTCCAACTACAAAGTTTATCAACATCTCTCTTCATCTTTCAATGCTAGGATTATTGAAACTCCCAAACTGCTACCAATTAGAGTAAATACCTGAGTAACCTGCTGGATGAGACTAACCTTTGCAGAAAGACATGACTTGCTCCTAATATCAACCCAAGGGGCCCTCGTTAAATAAAACATCAATTCAAGTAGGTTTATTGCTCTCCTTGCTCACTTGCTTCCTATTGGCTTAAAATTACTCTTATGTATCTTTTACTATTAATTAGTGAAAGTATGAGATGTGCACAACATGATCCTAGCACTTTTTCTTACCTAAAACTTTTCTCTGAAGCTAGGTAAATGAACATAGAATAAATAAAACGATGGTGGAGACTAATACTTGGAAGCATGGGTAGAAAAATAAATCCTCTAGATCCTTGCTTTTAATTTGTAATACATTTAATATGTCATCCTGTGGTCCACCTTTATAAAATAATATTGCAGATTTAGATTTTCAATGAAATTATTAAATTGTCTTTTTCATTCATAATCTCTGGATCAAGAGGAACCTGCATATGGATTTAACATATATCATGAAATCCTGCACTGGTAATTGAGAAGAGACAAAAGCTAAGTGAGTTAAAATGACTTTTAGTTCCTTCTAGTATTTGATCCTCACAGAGTGCATATGCAATTAAAACATTTATTTTACTTTAGTATTCATAAGACACTATTATTAGTTTCTAGAACTATGGAAATAACTAACTTACTTATAGTTTCCTTTCAGATGCTGTCAGACATTTGAATTTACTACTTTAAAAGCAGTAGTATTATCCATATTTTATATACAAGGAAACTGACATTCAGAGAAATTAAATGCTTTACTTGAACCCCACAGTGAAGTGCTATCAGAAATATCCAAACCCAAATAGCTGCTAGTACACTAATATCATTATGCAATTGCATATCATAGACTAAAATAAAAATTACTATGTAGAAAAGACATAAAGTTGGTACATTTTTAAAAAATTTTGTCAAGTAAGACATAAAATAAATACAATTACCTTTCTTTTTACCATGATTTGATAATAAAAGACAGTCTTTTGGTGGTAGGACAATTGGTATCTTCATCCTGATATTTTCTCCAAAAGCCAGTTGTAACCCCCCCAAAGAATGGCAATAGTGTTACTCAGTGGAAACACCATTTAGGAACTCTTGCAGAATGCAGACATATTTTCCCAGCGTCTCAAATCTTAATAAGGAAAAAAACACAAAAGAACAGCAATACATTCAACAGTATTATGTGTGCCAGAATATACATGTAGTTCACACAGGATCAGTGAACTCCGTCAGGATTGAATAAGAAAGGTAATATAAATCAAAAGTTTACCAAAGACAGCATCTTAGAACTGAAGGATCATTAAGCATTGGGGAAATCTAAGTGGTGGTATATTATTTTTATATTTTATCTACTCAAGCCTGTAAGTGCTCAAAGCAGGACTCAAAATGCCAAGTCCTATGTATTGTTTACTCTCTTATCGTGTACTATTATAGACCCTTTTAGTTCTGAAAAGGGTAAACAAAAATGAGAGAAGATAGATGTGGGTATCGTCAGTGGTAGAGCCGAAGCACAAATGCATGGAATAATCTAGGTGCCAGAGTCCCTGCATACATCATATTGAATGTGAACAGGGATGGTTACAAGCTGAACAAAGCTTTGCAGACAGAGTTGGGTTTGACTACTGCTTCCGTCACTTACCACAATGTTAACTTGGACAGTTAACTACAGTTCAGTTTAATGATGAGTTAAAACAGTTAATGATTCACTGCAAAACTGTTTTAGTATCTAGAGGATAAAATTAAATAGTATAGGTAAAGCAATTATCCTGTGATAGGCCCTCCCCAGTGACTGTCTTCAACTCTCTCTTCCGATTTCACAACCTTCTCCCAGTCCCAGAAGACCATTTCTTCAGGGCTGTCCAAGGATGCCACTGAAGATTCTCACCCAGACAGCATCTTCTGGTTAGGCTCCTTGCCCCTAGCTTCTGCTACCAGTTCTATCCTCTCACCTTCCTTCGAATACAACCCTGTCCATCTTCCCAATCCCATAATGTCTTTTACACATATTTAGTTGCAGTATAAATATTCTTAATCCAGATAGTGAAATGAAAGGAAAAGAAGGAAGGAAGGGAAGAAAGAAGGAAAGAAAGAGAGAGAGAAAGAAAGTTAATGTATATTCAAGGGGAATTTCTAGAGATCCTTTATCTAGTGTTGTGGTAGCACAGTAAACTGGGAATTGGTAGCATTTACAGTTTTATATACACTTGAATTTTTTTCTGGATGAAGAAGATAAAGAAGAGAGGATAAAAGTTGGTGATGAGGAATAATCTGAGGAATAATATGAACGAAATTAAATAAAATTTACCACAGACTCACTGGCTGTTGCCTTGCTTTTATTTGGATTGAAGCAAATGGAGTTTCACCTTTCTCTTTGTAAGCTATTACTTGCTTGCTATCTCCTGACTAGGTTGTGAGCTGTGACTTCTATTTGTGCATCCTTGATGCCTGTGACACTGCTGGAGACAGATGTTCTTACTACTGAAATTCAGTTTTCATAAATGAATGAATAAATGCCCAGGGTGTGAGGGTGACAATGTTAAGGGCCCCTAAGGTGACAGAATTCAGGTATGTGAAACACTTCCCTCTTTTGGTGCTAACTCATGGTAGAGTATCCCTCTGTTTAACCTGGACTCATCTGGTATATGAGACCTTCTTAAATTTTTCTGTGTGTAGTTATTTCCATGTTTTATCATATTCCATATTTAAGGGGTTTATATATCCACCCTACCAACATCAGAAAGAAAATCATAAATTCAGAGTTGATGCTGTGACTGGTATTTTGAATATCCTCCCTGCATTTTCCAAGCCACCTAGGAACCAACATAACATACAAAACTGGAGAAATTTTGAATTGTGTATAAAATTTAAATTTGACTAACAGGAGGGAAATGAATGTGAGTTAAACTACAAAATAAATAAGAGGAAAGTTCTATGAAGTTATTTTGAAGAATTCTTTCATCTTAAGTAAAATTGTCTCCTATATGAACCTAATTTTTTTTGCATGGATGTCTTATTTGTATGTTATAAAATAAGTATCTCTTCCATCTAAAAATAGTTTAGATGTCAGAAATGTATTTACTGAACACTCAAGCTCTTCTCCCTGTCAGTGAATCAATGGAATAAAAACTACACATTTAGTTATGCTTCATTTACCTAGCATAGACCAGAAGAAATTAGACTATTAGGCCAATACCTGGATATTTACAAGTAGATATATAGAAATATATATGTGTATGTATATACACATAGAAATATATATATGTATATAAATAAATAAATAAATATGTGTATATATATACATATATATATTTGTAAATATATATTGCATATAAATATATGTGTGTGTGTATATATACATACATATGCATAAATATTTATAAATTCTCAAGAATAATGATCCCATATGAATAAATATCATGAAATAATATTTGTAAAAATCATATCCACAATTGTATAAGAATTCTGATTTTCTTCTCTTCCCTGGGAGTAAAGGACTCCCATCTCAGCATGTGGAGCCTCCTTTGCTCTAGAAGGCAAGTTGATACCCCCAGAAGACATTGAGGTGGATTTCTGTTCTTTTGGTTCCAGAATAATTGTGAATAATACCCCTTTTCACTGGCAGAAATGTCCCAGGTTTGATTGTATATTTTATGGTCACCCCTTGACATGTCTCATGTCAAGGCTAGGTGTATGAAACATAAATAAATATGCAGTTTTTATTAAATTGATTCACTGAAAGAGAGAAGAGCTTGAGTGTTCAGCAAATCCATTTCTGACATCTGAATTATTTTCGGATGGAAGAGATACTAATTTTATAACATACAAATAAAACATCCATGCAAAAAACTCTCATCTCTTGACATGTCTCTCATCCCTTAACCTTACAGTCTATAGGTTAAGTTTCCCATTGTCTGCTTTCAGGTACAGCATGACCATCAGTAACCCATAATTAAATTTTATTATCTCTTTCATTTTATTCTCTATTGTCAGTACAAACAAGGTCATGGCTGCAAGTAGTCCCAGGATTTTATCCCATTTCTGCTAATGTCTTCAAGCCCTCACCAAACTCCTCTTTGCAATCTGGAAAGAGATTGAGAACTGAACTTGTACAGCTGGCTACCAAAGAGCCCCTCTCTGATCCTGTCCTTATTTGTGCTCTGACCAATGTTGGGTTCCAGGGAGACAATGCTGCAAAATTTTTTTAAAAGAGCAGTACAGGGCCTGCATCATTATCTTGCTGCAGTTGTGATGCAGGGCATTTATGTTCTATTGTGTCTTTTTCACTAATTTTAACAAATTGCCTGTGTATTTTAAAGATAGAGAACCAGTAGTTGATGTGTTCATTTTTGGCAGTGAAAAGGTAGCTTGATCTATATGACCTGAATGGGGTCAGATTACCTGGGCACTGCAGCTGTGAGAGGAGCCTCTTTTGAGTTCATTAGAATCCACAGAATAGATTTGAGAATATGTGTTTAAAAATGTAATTCTCACTCCTTCATGTATGCAAATTAAATGAAACTGAAATAAGAGAAGTGTCACTATGTAGCCATCCTCCAAGGTCCAGCCATAATAAACAATTGGTAATTAGGTTTCACTTGTTTTTCATCTTTTCATATTTTCAGCTTATTAGTGATTCTCAGGAAAAATGAGCTTGATAAAGCCATTGACTGATGTACCTATTGAACTTACTTTTATACTTTAAGCAAGTCTATTCTCAGATTTAATATTCTATGATTTGATGAATTAGCCCGGTCCCAAATCTTGATTTCCTCTCGATTTTCTAGATTTTTTTCACACATGATCAAATTCCATCCATTTGAACAGAGAAGGGTAAGTTGTCTTCATCTGTTATCAGCCTCTCCTCATTCCTTTGATCACTAAGAAAAATTATTCTCTGCATTTTTCTCAGCAATATTAAGACAATTATTCATTCACACAGTCATATTTTTAACCTCCTAAAATGTGCTAGTTGATGCTTTCTGTGTGTAGACTCAGCAGCAAACAAAATTCTGCTTGCTTAAAACTTGCTTTCTTGTATGTTGCAGGGTGTAGTGGGGAGGTGAGACATAATGAATTAATAAGTAAATACTTTCAGGTAGTGATGAGATCAAGAAGAGAATAAAAAGAGGATAAGGAATAACCATATACCTTAAAAACAACATATAGAAACCATTCAGGGGTTAAGATGCATGTAAATATATATATTAATATATATGTATATATAATATTTTATATATATATATATATATATACATATATATATATGTATATATATATATATCTCCTGGCACATGAGAATGAGATAAATACATATGTTTTCAAATTAATGCATGAATTTGTATATATAATTTACTAAATTAAATATGTATATATAAATTATTAAATAAATTTGCTCTCCAGATCTCCAGGATGGCTAAGCAGGCAGGTGTGCCCAGTCATTTCATGATCCCCATTACAATACCACCTTGCATTGCACCTGATTAAATATGTTGCATCCATTTTTGGCATTATAGTAAATTTCATCACCCTTATTTTCCAAGTGTTACTCATTAATATTGTCTGAACCCCTCTACTGGACTATGTTCTGTATATTATTGCAACTGTGAGGAAAAAAAAAATCTCCAACATTGGACAACTCTCCCAGACATGGCCACAGAATTGCTCTTAGAGGGAATGCTCATTGCATGATAAGACACCCTTAAAGTAGAAGATCAGGTTTTAAATCTGTACTTCACATCGTTATTTGCTGTGTGGCATGGGTATATTATATACCTTTTCGTGATCTGAGTTTTTTTAATCAATAAAATAAGTGAACTTATAGTGACCACTCAGAGGGCTTCTATGAGGGACAAATAACACAAGTGAAAAATACACTCTAACATAAATCGTACAAAGAGGACAGATTGTATATTTATGGTTCAAAATAACACTGTAGTAACTACAGGCACTTAATAGAACTGGTGCTCTGCTTCAGAGTGCTTGTAAAAGCACTGTTGCTAGTTCAGGCCAATGGTACTGCAGCATTACAGTCATGCTTATCATGCTTGGAGATGAGTAAGGGACCTTACAGTGTTTTAATTTAACCAACATTTATTAGATGTTTACTCTACGCCCAACACAGTGCATGTTCCCATCGAAAATGAAAGTAGACACACTGTCTGTATTATGGCAAATCTTCAAAGAAGGCAGACCATGTAGATATCAGGTATATTATTTTGTAAGTTAGGCAGATTGATCCTGTCTGACTCAGGTGGTCTACTATTCCTCCTCATCTGACTCAGTTTTGGTTTCCATTTTCATTTATAAAGCCCAGTCTCAGAATACAATGTCTCACATTCAAGCACCATCTCCATGCCAAGAACACTTGCTCTCTTAAATATTGTATATGTATCCTCACAATGTCCCTCTGGTGTAATTATTATCAGCAAATTGGTCCCAGAGTCAGGTTGCCTGTGTCTCAGTTGCTTATTCATTAATAGGAATAATAATGACACCTACTTTCCTTGCAGAGTCAGTGTGAAGATTAAATGTAATATCCAGGCAAAGTGATTAATTTAGTATCTTGCATGCAAGCACCAAAAATTCTAATTAGGAGGATGGAAATCTTTGTACCCATTCTACAAGTAGGGGAGCTGACTTGAAAATAGAAAAGAAAAAGAAAACAACTTGCACTACCTGTTAAAGGACATCAACTTGAACCTTAATTGAATTCTTCTGATTACCTGCTCTGTCAAGCATACCACCTCCTGGTGATGTCACCATGTCCCTGAAAATCCTGGCTCTCAAAACCGGCACTAAAGAAGGAAAAATTCTGATTTTAGCCCTGAAATTTCCTAGAACTCTGCCTGCAGCCTGGCTAAGCACTCCAACATTGGTGTCAGTTATAATTTTCTGTTAATTTCTCCTCAAAGATGTTCTTGAGGGTTTAAAGGGGAGACACATGTTTCTGAAGCCATTGACAGATGATGCAGGATTCACTCATGCTTTAATTAAATCCATCCATCTTGTTGTTAATTTAATCTAATTATCCTTTTGATTATAGTTAGAAATTTAAATTTATTTGTATTGAAAGAATACACATGGGTCTAGGAATCTCAGGTATTCTTGTAATCACAGAAGACGTTCTGTGGTCGAATAGTGTTTTAAGATGGAGGGAGAGAGAGATTGAGTTTTAGAACTATAATAATTGATATAAAGCAAAATGCTTTAGAAAAACTGTAAAATATTGCCAAATTTAGAACACAACCAGACTTACAAGACTTAATTATGGATGAAGTATCATAGTGTCATTTTTTAAAATAATAAAGGTAGAAGTTAACTTTAATCTAGAAAATTTAGGATTATGTCCTAGACCTTGGATAAAATTCATGCTTCTCATCCTCCATTTTTCTCAACTGATACTATGGCCCTAAAAACACTCTGTGCCCGCTGCAGAGGCTTATTGTGCATGACCAATGACTCATAAACATGAACATGAGTCCAAGAGTCTAAAGCTGAACACGTATGAGGGATTGTTACCATTGTCATTTTTGTCCACTGATTCTAGGTTAAAGCCTTGTTTCTGTCACTTAGTGAACATTACTTTTAAAAAGTCTTGATCCAGAATTTACATTACTCTGTATCATCAAATAAGCATATTCAGAGTCACTTTCATCATCATCATCATCATCACTGAAGTCAAAATTAGTTGTATTGATTAGTTCTCCCAGAAGCCTAGAATAAGCAAATGCAAATTCTTCCCCAGAGAATATTTACACAAAGAGCCAAAAAAAATCATCACAGGAGAATTCTTATAAAATGAAATCTCAACATTAAAAAAAAAACACCTAAAGAAACAAACATTTATGAGTTAGTCCATACAGCAACTACCTACAAATTCATACTCACAGAATTTGCAGATTTAGATTTTTTTCATATAAATAAATGTATTCCTCATTATGTAATATTGTACTACAAAATATTATAAAGATATATTATTTTATATTTTGCCAAATACCGAATTTGCTGAGGAATAAAACACATTATCAAAAATAAAATGGTGGACTTTTTAAAGAGCCGAATGTAATTTCTAGGAATTACACACACACAGAGCCACATGCACACACACACTTTTTCAATTGATAAATAAAAGGTTAGCCATAACTAATGACAATTAATGAAGTAAGGAAAAGACCTGGATAAGCCATTCAAAAAGCAGGACTGAGAAAGTGAAGGAAAAACTGAGAGCTATAGAGGTGAGCACAAGAGTATGTGAGAAGGTCTACATTAATATAAAATCTTAGCATAGTTCAACAAGGAGATGGGGATGATAATATTTAAGAGGTGATGACCAAGAAGTTTCTAGAATTTATAAAAAACAACAATCCTCAGATTTAGGAACCCCAACAATTCTAAGCAGGATAATTTCATAGAAATATACACTCATAAGACTATGGTGAAATACTACAGAAAAAAAAGAGAAGCATGTTAAAAGCAGCCAGAAAGAAAAGACAAAGACTGTCTACTGAAAGAAAGAAAAGATAACCAGATTATGGAGAAGGGGGATAAAATTTAAACAAGATAGGGAAAGCTCCAATGAGGGGGAAAAAAAGTGCACAATTGTCAGAAGTAGGTGAAAGAGTGAGTGTATTTGGAGAAAGGGTATTCCAAATAAAAGAAATAAGTACAAACGCCTGTAGCCTTGAGTAAGTACAGCATGAGCAGAGATAGGTTGGCAGAAACAGTGACCCCAGACCACAATCATCCATTGATACCACCTGGGAGTTTGTCAGAAATGCAGAAACTAAGTCCCTGCCCAGTCTTACTTAATCAGTTCTGCATTTTGACAAAGCCCTTGGGAGATTTTTAGGTAAACACAATCTAGCAGAACTGAGCTAGATAAAAATAGATGAGATGAGAATTGATGAGCATAGGGGATGAGAAAAGAGAGATAGCAAGGGGCCAAGTTACATGAAGCCTCATTGGAACCTTCATTCTGAGTGATCATGCAGCTGTTGGGTGATAGCAAGCTGAAAAGTGATCCCAGGCATCTGCTGGCTCAGATGCACTTTTGTATCAATCAGTAAAGAAAAGACTTTCTCAAGACAGTCTACTATCTGTGATAGCATTGTCATAGTAGATGAATAATCCCACAATGAATGATAGGAGAATTGTGTCCCCTACAACTACCCTCTGCACAATCTGCATACATCACAGACCCACGACTTACATTTTTTAAGGATCGTCCAATGTTCTATGGAGAACAGCCTGTGGAGAAAAGAATGGAAGCACAAATACCAGTGACAAGGCTTTGTCAACAATCCAAGTAAAAGATGATATGGGTTTGTTGATGTGGTAAAAACTTGTAGGATTCTATGTTTAATTTAAAAATTACATCAACAGGATTTACTGATGGATTAGATTCGGTATGTAAAATAAAGAATGATTTCAAGGATGACTCCAAAGGCTGAGGAAATGGAAACATGGAGTAACATTTAATGAGCTGAGGAAGGTTTTGGGTAAAGTTAATTTAGTGTGGAGAGGAGATATCAGTAGTCCAGTGTTGGACAGATGGGCTTTGAGATGCCAATTAGACATCCAAGTGCATGTGTTGAGTAGTCATTAGATATGTAAAACCAAAGTTCAGAAAGTATGTCTTAGTTGGAGATAAAAATTTGATAGTCATTATCTTAAAGATGATTGTTTGAAGGCATGAGAGTGGATAAATGCAGTAAATGACTGAGTATAGACAGAAGGAAAAGGTCCATGGGATGCTGCATCTCACCTTTGTAGTACATCATTCATTCATTCATTCATTTAGTCAACTAAAAATGTATTGAGCATTCTTGTCCATGGCAATCTCTTCGGAGTTTTTTAAATTTATTTTGAGCACCATTTCCTTATCTGCTGCTCACTGTTTTTGTTTTGTTCATGCAGTCTACATTCCTTGAGAGTATTTTAATAGACTTTATTTTTTTCAAAACAGTTTTAGGCATACAGAAAAATTAAGATGGTACAGAGACCCTCCCACAGGTCTTATATTTGTATATTTGTTACAATCAACCAATACTGATACATTATTATCCACTAAATGGCACAGTTTATTTAGATGCCATCAGTTTTTACCTAATATCCTTGTTCTGTTTCAGGAACAGGATACCACATTACTTAGACTTTTTGTGGCTCTGCCAATGTATCAGACTTTATTCTGTTTGATGACCAAAAGAGGTTTGAAGAGTACTAGTTAGGTATTTTCTAGGATGCCTCTCTATTGGAATTTGTCTGATAGTTTTCTCATGATTACACTGGGATTATGGGTTTTTGGAAGGGAAATCACAGAAGTAAAATACCATTCTCATCACATCATATCAAGGGTACATACTAATCAACATGATTTATCACTATTGCTATTAACCTTGAACACCTGGCTAAAGGTCTATGTCACATCTTTATGAAGTTCCTCCTTTTCCCCCTTTCCATAGGATACCATTTGGAAGTAAGTCACTATGTGTAGCCCTCACTTAAAGAATAAGTCATACTCCCTTTTCTTGAGAGCAGAATATCTAATATCTACATAAATTATCTGGAATTCTTCTGCATAGGAGATTTATCTGCTTCTCTCCATTTATGAATTTATTAAAAATTAATGAATTCATAGATAGTTAGTTTTACTTTGGATTATAGTCCAGTACAATTTGATTTACTCCAAGTTGTTCCATCTTTGGCCATTGGGAGTTCTTCCAGTTGGCATTAGTGTCTCTTCAACATACTGTCTTCAATTTCTATTTGTGCACTTCTTTTATTTTTGGCTCTACAGGATAGTCTAAGCTTATCTTGTATATTTTCTGCTCCAGTCCTAGAATTAACCATCTTTATGAATATCTCTGGCTCTTTTTATTGGACAATAGTATTAGAAACCAAGATATGTATAAGTTTGCTCATTGTTAATAGGGTATTATTTTTAGATCCCATAGCTGACAGAACAAGGAAATACATGTATGTATACTACCAAGGTATATATAAAAAGCTGTACATCTATCTGTATGTAACTATCTGTATCCATGTTAAGCTAAACATGAATGCATACTGACATCTCAACTCTAACCCATTACCACATGGATCATTCTAGCCTTCTTCCCTTGTTTATCTGTAAATTCCTGTTCCAAGAGTGAGAAGTCTGGTTCCATTCACTTCATTGTTCAGTCCTCATATACATGTATAATAGCATCAGAATTGAGAACCCATGCCCCTGTGGGAAACAACTTTATCAACTGGAGTACAGTGCTTATGTGCGGTTGCTTTTACCTTTAGTTTTTACAGATGACACTCATTTTCAAAGTTATTTAAGTCAGCACCTTCACCCTTCTCTTTTAAAGTCACTTTTTACTTCTTACATACATATTACTTCTTTCTTACTCATTAACATTTGCAAACACAGTAAATTGGATATAGTGATACATGATCTGTGTGTCTGTGTGTATTTCATCCATTGCTAACATCAATGTTTTAGTGATCTAAATTTGAATTCTCTGCATCACATAAAGTTGATTTATTTTCAGATGTTTTTTTAACAGCAAAGTTATCAGCCATTTTGTTTTTCCACAGAATTCTCTAGGAACCAATCTGAACTCTATCCTGAAACAGTGCAGTGGAGTGAACTGTGTTCTCAAAGACAAACCAACAGGAGTGGAAGCTAGCTTTCTCCCAGAGGAGAGATTTGGTTTTTCTGTTCCCCTGATCACACAGTGTGTAATTTCTCATTATCCTCTCTTCAGCTTTATTGGGAATACAGTTTAGACAGATTATCTGTCTAGGAAGGAAGTTTGCATATCAATGTTGTTGTCTTCTCTGCCTCACTATTAAATATCAGCATGGTTTAACATACCACATGGATCGTTCATACTTTTGGCCTGATATTATGCAAATTGCAACCTAGAAATGACATAAGGCCAATAAAAATGGAAGAGAGAAACCTTCAGCCTTGTAATTGCCAAGCATATGGCCACATATCATAGAAGTTAGGTCAGCGGAAAAGTTTAAGGATAAAAAAAGCTTGCTGTGTAGTTTTGACAATGAGTACAGCTCACTTCGTGTGTTGAGTTATTCAGTATAAAGATCCTTGGATTCAGATTCTGACAGACCAGGTAGAGAATCTGTTTTATTACATGGGAAATAGTTATCTCCCAAGGAAGTTGTAAAAATCAAACTGCACATATAATTATAAGTACAATTTCCTAGTACAGTGACTATTATTACATATTAAGGAGTTGATGAATGTTTTGTTTCTGTTCCTCCCACCTTAGTTTCTTCCTACTTTCCCTTCATCCAACAAATATTTATGGTTTCCAGCCATGTTCCCTCATCCACTGGTTCCTTTATTTATTCCTTCCTTGTCCCCTTTCTCCTTCTACTTTACTTTGCTGTCTTCTTCCCTTCCTCCTTTCTCTTCCTCTCTTTCACCCTTCCCTCCCCATCCCTCACATCATATAATTTATATTAAAAGTATTTCAAATTTTTATAAAAACATTTTGTAAATCTGTGCATAGCATTTTTTTAAACTTAGGGATCTTTGGGCACAGAACATAGTTATTCTATATCAACATGGGGCTGGGAATGGAAGTGAGATCTGACACTGAGTCAGAAACATACTGAGGTCGCAAAGGGAGCAGCAAACTATGCCTGTGCATCTGAACTGGTCTTACAGAGAAGCATTCCCTAATGGAGGATATCCTTATGGAGACAGGTTTTGTTTTGGTGTTGTTTTCCCCTGTTATTTATTTGTTTTAACTTGAAATTTAATTGATATACAATGTTATATTGGTTTCTGGTATAAAACAGTGATTCAGAAATTATACACATTACTAAATCCTCTCCACAATAAATGTAGTTGCTGTCTGGCAACATATGAAGAAATTGTGGTATTATTGACTCTATTTCCTATGCTGTCCTTTCCTCCCCATGACTAATTTATTTCATAATTGGATGTCTCTACTTTCTTATCCCCTTAACCTGTTTCACCCATCCACCCCATTCCCCTATGGTAGCCACTGTTCTCTGTGCTTATGAGTCTATTTCTGTTTTCCTTATTTGTTTCGTTTTTTTAGATCCCATGTATAAGTGAAATCAAGTATTTGTCTTTCTCTGTCTGACTTCTTTCACATAGCATAGCTCCCTCTAAGTCCATTCATGTTGTTGCAAATGGGAAGATTTCATTCTTTTTTTATGGCTGAATAATATTCTATTGTATATATGTACCATATCTTATTTATCCATTCATCTATCAATGGGCACTTAGGTTACTTACATATCTTGGCTATTGTAAATAATGCTTCAGTGAACATAGGAATGCATATATCTTTTCAAAGTAATGACTTTATTTTCTTCAGGTAAATTCTCAGAAGTGGAGCAACTGGACTGTACAGTATTTCAAATTTTAGTTTTTTGAGAAACCTCCATACTGCTTTCCATAGTGGCGGTGCCAATTTATAATACCATCATCAGTGTGTGAAGGTTCCCTTTTCTCCACATCCTTGCCAACATTTTTTATTTCTTGTCTTCTAGACAGTGGCCATTCTGAATGGTGTTGGGTGATATTTCATCATGGTTTTGATTTGCATTTCCCTGATAATGAGGGATGTGGAGTATCTTTTCATGTGCCTGTTGCCTCCCTGTATAGCTTCTTTGGGAAAATGTCTATTCACATCCTCTGCCCATTTTTAATTGCATTATTTTGGGATTTTTTGGTATTGAGTTATATGAATTCTTTATATATTTTAGGTATTAGGTTCTTATTAGATATATCATTTGCAAATATTTTCTCCCATTCAGGAGATTGCCTTTCCATTCTGTTAGTTCCTTTTGCTGCTCAGATACAGCTTTTCAAAACTCAAATTTGAAAAACATGATCTATCCATGAATTTTCAGATTTTCATACCTAAATGAATTGGATAGAGCCATTGAGATATCAGATAAAGTCAGTATATTCAACCCTTACATAGATACAGTGGTTTAACCAGTTATAATCCAACTTCCAGTAAAATCATTCAGAACATCTTTCTTCATCTTCTCTGGAAAGATACTCTAGGATATGTTGGCAAAAGCTTTGCTGAAATCAGTTTTCTGAAGACTGAAAATATTTTGCTTATCTGTAAGCCAAGAAAATTCAAGCAAAATTTTTAAATACAAAGGTCTTTTCTTCTCCAAATTCTTCCCATATATAACTGAAGAAACATGTAATTATTAATAAATATATGTGAATAAACTATTGTCAACTGGAAGTGGGGGGACTATTTTAATAGTGTTCTCTGTTTTTTATACTCATCTTAAGACACTCTGTGTCATTTGTCTTTCTACTATAAACTTGGAATATATATACCATGCATTTCCATATGGGCTTAATCAAAATAGTGTAAATATGTTCAAGAAATAGTATAGATGATCAGAATGCAGTATGTTCTGTTTTAAGAATACAGATTTTCTTGTTGTTCTAATATATCGATTTGGTTGATTTTTCTTTCTGTGTAGAATTAAATTTTCTTTTCCTTGCTAATTTTATGGAGCCAGTGGTCAAGGCTCTAATAACAGCAGTATTTCCGAAATATTTATAGAAATGTACTGACTTCTGAAATAAATTCCCAAATGTTCATTGTTGTTCCTACCTCTCTTTAAAATTTCTGTTGACAAAGAATGTTGTGAGCATGTACTCATTTAATTAATTTATAGCATACAAATAGTGGATCCAGAGAAATGCTAGAATAATTTAAAATACCAGTATATATACCAACATTACAGATTTGAGTCCACTCAGCTGTGATACTCAAAGCAGGTAATTTTATCCAGGTGTATATTATGTCTGTTTATGCTGCCTCTGTCCCTGACAATCTGTATCTTTTGTAATATAAGTTCCTAATTCCAATTTGTAACCCTATTCAAAATATTTCACTTTTAATTCATTGAGAAGAAAAAAAACAAAAGGCCAGTTTTTTTTCAAAGAAAATCAGTTGCATTTTTTAATTAGAAAGATAACCTTAAGGAATAATTAACATGAGAAAGAAAATAGATAATAATTATTTGGAATTGCTATGTTTATGATGATGAGAGGCCTGGCAGTGAGGTTCCCAAGTCATTCATATTAACTTGAGAGTCTTTATTGTATTTATAATCATTTTGCTCATTCTACATCTACTCATTCTAAAATTTGGTCTATAATTTTTTTTTAAGTTCCAGTTTTCCATTTCCATTACTACCTGTATCCTCAGTTAAATATCTTTTCCTGCTAATCAGTTACACAATTTCTTTAAAATGCCGTTATTTGGGAATATATTGAGGTACAAAAGAAAAAAAAAGAAAGCAGAGTATGTTATCTACCAGGTCTTGCCTTACTTTTATCTTTATTTTTTAATCTTATTTTTGTTAACCATATTTCATATATTGAAAAGGACCCAAAGTAAAGGATTTATGTATTAACTTTTCTTTCCCAAAGAGAGAAAAACACCAATAAAATAAAATTACGAGTGCATGTAACGTATCTTAACAGTTTCTGCCTCACTCCCTCTTCCTCTCTCTCTCCTTCCCTCTCTTCCTACCTGCCTCTTTCCCTCTATTTTCTATGAACAAAAAATGCCGGGTGAATAATAGTTCATGGCTGACCAAACTGAAGAGCAAGTAGTGAGAAATATCAAGCAGTAATTCTAATGATCAAAATTTCTGCCCTTGGAGCCCAAATTATCTCATGTAAGAGATTTCTTGACAACTTGCGAGTGTTATTAATATTCTGCTCACCACCAATATGAACCACATCTACAATTATGCAAAATATAAGGAAAGTCGCTTTATCCTCACACCAAATTTACAGCAGGCTGGTGAGGTAGGGTGGATATTGTAACTGGGCCAACTTCCCATTAAATAATTGCTATCTCATGTCAACTTATAATTAGTCACTATTTTACTAAAACTTTCTATGTATTCATGATATTAATGGCAAAAATTAGCTGGATGGGAAACAAATGGTTTCCTTTCTATACACCCCTCTCCAAAACCAGGGGAAAAAAGTTTTATAAAGAAGTTGACTTTTTCTTATTGCCATATCTGTTATTCTCTGTCATGTCTGTTATTCTGTTGTAGTTCTTTATTGCGCTATCCCCTCACTCTTTAACTCTTTCACCGCTTGAACGTTTAAATAATCACCTTTTTTTTTTCTGCTAAATTAGCGAACTCTTCTTCCGTCTTTGGTCTTCACAGATTAATTTTATTCCATAGAGGAAAAAACTAAGGCAGAGTCTTAGTCAAAGATGTTACATGTCTTCTTGCCTAAGACAGACTCTGTGGTCTGAGTGTGGCGTGCCCAGTGGCAGCACGTCACCCTGACCTCTTCTCCAGGTCACACAGAAGAGTGTGGATCTAATTCTATTTACTGCTTGAACTATTGTTTCTATTCGGAAAGCAGACATGTAACGCAAAGCTAGGTGTTCTCCAGGGGTTACAAGGGTACAGTAAGCATAACCCTGTTTGGTATGACTATTTTGACAATATCATTTTGATATGTTTTCTTTGAATAAATTGTTGAGGTAAAGATTTCAGAAACCACTGCCATTTTAGCTTTGTTATTACCAACTAGTGGGCAAATAGGAATGAGTATTCCATTCGTGGAACCTAACCCTCACACCTACCAATTTTGGAAGACAAGGATTGACTAAAAGAAGGGATGTGGGATGTAGTGAGGGAATCTGAGATGGACCTAGAGTCAGAATTGGAGTAAATGTAAGGAATTGACTATTATGTATACTTATTGGAGATAAAGTTGTTTGGCATTGTGATTCATCATGGAGACATAGTAAAGTCAAAGTGACTTATCACCTGTGTGGCCACAAAATTGGCTTATTATTTATACTGAAAGAGACTTAAAGTAACTCTAAGTTATATTATTTTGATAATAACTCTATTCTGAAATAATTGAAATATAAAGGGCTAATAATGTATATTTTATTTTTGTATATTTGTGAATATCTAAGCAATGTGAATGTGGAAAAAAGCCTGCATTGTCTTGATTTTTAATCAGTTTTCACTTACAATGTAGATAGCAATCAATACAAATTCAACAGTTATACACCACTTTCAGAAAAAGTCAGACTGTACACACTGGCAATTACTAAAAAGATGGAAAACATAAAACAATGGAAAGTTTCATTTCCTGTCAACAACCCTCATTTAACATATTTGAAACAGAGTTCACAGAGATGAGTGACTTTGTTAATTACAGGCAACTTAAAATTTAAACCCTGATATTCTTATTCCAAGTCCAATATATTCTTTGTTATATTAAACAGCTTCCATAATGTCAAAAACAAAGAATGCATAAAAAAGTGATGCCATTCACTTATAAATGTTTGTCATTTGTCTTTCCAGAATTATTCATCATGCAATTTCTTTATATTCCTTAGTGAGAGGAGTTGAAAAGAAACTTATTTTATATTTATGTATTCTTTATTCTTTATATTTTTACTTTTATTCCTTTCTCAATCATTTATTTTAATGCTTCTGTCTCAATAACAATTATTAAATCAATAACAAAACATTTATAGATGTAGATGTAGGTAAATATATTGTGTATATATTACATATATCTTTCAGACCTCTCTGTGCAAATTTGAACAGAAATGTTTCAACAAAAGTCATATGATTTCTCAGTTCCAAAACTCATAATCATTTGAAATATAACTTTAAAAAAATATTTATTCTACTTACATTATACACTCACATCTACTCTCTGGACTTTGTCATCAGTGGGACAAATAATACTGGAAATCTTATGTTAAGAAATTCAGAAATTCTGCTTTTCCATTTTCATTCTTCTCCTCATGTCTCCCATGCCTTCATTTCCTTAACTTGGCTTTTATTTACTTTGAATCTTCTATTTATAGGGCCTCACCCTAAACTACCCCTCTCTGTTGCATTTCCTATTTAACATATTGTGGTTTATAAACTATTTTATAACATATCATCACTTGTATTCTCACTTCTATAACAATCTTTTACTTCTAATCTATCATTCCTCATAGTCTTCCTCTTAATAAAATCAAAATCTGTGCTCTCTTTTTAGTTTATTCATTTGTATTGCCATAATTATTTTTATTTTTTAGTAGTAAAATACTTAACATGAGATCTACTAGAGGCATTACACATCCTGATTTTTAAAAAATATATTATAAAGCTACCGTAACCAAAACTGTATGGTACTTGCATAAAGACAGACATACAGACCAATGCAATAAAATAGCCCAGAAATAAACCCACACATATATGGTCAGCTGATCTTTGACAAGGATGACAGGCATAACAATGGGGAAAGGATAGTGTCTCCAACAAGCAGTTTTGATAAAACTGGATATCCACATGTGAAAGAATGAAATTTGTGTTATCTTACATCTTACACAAAAATTAACTCAAAATAGATTAAAGATTTAAATTTAAGACCTGAAACTTTCAAAATCCTGGGAGAAAACATAGGAAACAAAAGCAGGTGGGATTACATCAAAATGCAAAACTTGGCAAGAAAAGATAATCTAAGGAATGGGAGAAAATATTCACAAACCATACATCCAATAAAGAATCATTGTCAAAATCTGTCCTCTCTTCTCCCTTTAAGTTGTTTTATAATTTGGATACAGTGATATGACCAACATGAAGTGCATCACTGCAAAAATATAATATCCTGTAACTCTCAATGTTTGTCAGGCATTTTCCATGATGGCTAGTTCAATCTTGAATTATTCTCTCAAGATCTGAGAGACTGTCAGAACCAAGAGAATCCAAAAAAGACATGACAGTTAAATATAATATGGTAACACAGATGGGGTGCTGGAACAGTAAAAGAACATTAGACCTTAAAAAGTAAGGAAATTTGACTAAAATTTTGACTCCAGTTAACAATAATGTATCAGTATTGTTTCATTAACTGTGACATGTACCACTCTAATGTAAGGTGTTGATGGTGTTAATAAGGGACACTGGGTATGGTCATATGAGAGCTCTCAGTACTGTCTTCTCAATTTTTCTGTAGATCTAAGACCATTCCAATATTTGAAAAGTTTATTTAAAAATAGTCAAAAGAGATCAATAGACACTTCACTGAAAAGGATATCCAATAAACATATGAAATGGACTACAACTCCATTGCTCAGTAGAGTAATTCAAGTTAAACCACAGTGAGATCTCATCAAGTACCTTTGTGAATGGTTAAAATTATAGACTAATAATACCAAGGTCGCAGTAAGAAAAATGTTCCTCAGAACTTTCAAAAACGTTTGACACTGTTGGTGGGCATGTAATTTGGTACAAGTTTGTACCTGTTTTTGCAGTTTGTACTGAAGTATAACATATGCATTTCCTTTGTTCTACTAATTTAATTACTAAGTAGATACATAACTCTGCTGCAAACATATGTGCATCAAAAGACTTGGACAAAAATAGTCATTATAGAATTATTTTTAATAGCCCCAAGAGAAAACAGTGCAAATGACCACAAAAACTAAACTGTATGAACCAAATCTGTTATACATCAGAATGTTTACTCTAAAGCAATGAAAGTTAACGAACTACTGTTACATGAAACAATGGGGATAATAGATTGCTTACAAAATATTGACAGAAAGAAGACAAAGAATACATCCATATGACTGTGTTTAAATAAATTTCAAAAATGTTGCAGTCTGTTAGAGGTCTCATTACACTTATATTTTAAGGCAAGTGTAGGGATATTGACTGGGGAGAAGCATATGGGAGACATAGTTGATTGTGGTGATTGAATTTCTTGATCTGAGCAGTAGTTTCAGAGCAGTTTTTGTCCATTAATGATGGATAAAGCTACACATTTATATTATACTTCAAACATTTATTAAACAGAATGTATTGACTCTATACCGTCTTACACTAATGGACAGTGAACTGCAATGCAGTGTGTGGGGGGAATTGATAATATGGGTGAATGTAGTAACCACAATCTTACTCATGTGAAACCTTCATAAGATTATATATCAATGATACCTTAATAAAAAAAAAACACTTTTCCCCAATTACATCCAGATAGTCAACCTTCTGAGTGTCTTGATATACTTCCTAATATAGTTACTAGTGACTAATTTTTACTCCTTACCACTGTTGATCTCAGCTGTATTGTGCTTTGTTTTTGTTTTTAATGCTTTCTTCACCACTCCATCTGACTCTCCTTTTCCATCTCTTTCTTCCCAGCTTCTTATTAAATGTTTGTAACCTACGTTCTATTCTTGGTTATTGTCTTATTCAGGATATAAACCAAAATGTATCCACTACAATGCCTTCAATTAAAATTGGTCCTAGGATAATACTTACTCCTGAGATCTAAACCAGTATACTCAACTGTTTACTCAACATCTTCATATTTATTTCCTTAATACTGCTACTAATTATCTACATTAAACCAAATCTGTTGACCCTACTAGTATAACCATTTCCTGTTTTGTACATAAAACAGAGTTGATTGTGGTCATTGAATTTCTTGATCTGAGCAGTAGTTTCAGAGCAGTTTTTGTCCAGTAATGATGGATAAAGCTACGCATTTATATTATACTTCAAACATTCATTAAATGAAACTTACTGACTCTATACAATCTTACTACACTAATGGACAGTGACTACAATGCCGTGTGTGGGGGGGACTTGATAATACCTGCATATTACACTTAATTCCTCAAAATGGTAGACAGTGCATTTCAAAATCTCTGCTCTACCTATCTCTCCACTATTACTTACTTTACACTCTAACCCATTCCCCTGTTTATTAAACCAACATATCAGCAGCTTGTTAATATTCCAGCCCTTCAACATCTGTCATGGTTCTGTACTTACACATGGACTTTTTAAAAAGAAGATTGTCTTACATTTCACTGCCTTTCTCTGCCTGGAAAATCCTATCACTCTTTCAAAGTCAACACAAATATTTTTATTTTTTCACATCTGGAGATTTTTACATCTTTCTCTATTCCCAAGCATTCCATTTCCAAAAGTGTGATTTTAGTATTGAAAAAGAGAATCCATGAGCAATATAGGACTATAGTATACTTAATAACTTTATTTATTAAAGGACTTATTAAATTGACTACAGTAATATACATTAAAAATGCATAAAAACTTCCAAAAAATCTAGTCAATAGACATAATTCACAAAATATTTTAACCAAGAATTCATATGCCATTACCCATCTACTCACCTATATGGAGAATTGTTCAGCTTTCTTTAATACTCTGTAAGATAGCCTTTAAAACATTTTATTTATATAGAGGATAGAAGTGTAAAGATTTTGCTAAATTTGAACTTAACATTTGAACTGCTAGGATGCAGGTGTTTTCTGGCTCTTTTCTGTGTATTTCCCCTTCATTGTCTCTGGCTCTCCTTCCATCAACCAAACTTAAATTTTACAGTGTTCCTCTCCCTGTAGCACTGTGACAATTTGAACAATGATTCAGACCATCATAATCCATTGTGGGAATTAGGATTAGAGCTTATTTATTCAATACATATGTAGTGAGAACTTCGGAGATGCCAAGGGCAGGCCCGTCAGTAAATAAATCATGCTCTCTCTTCTTTTGGATTTTACTAATTATAGTGAACCACAGATAATATTTTCCTCATATGTATTTCAGGTGGAAACACAATTTACTAAGCACAAATGTAAAATCACTCCAATATTTTTAATGAATTTATAAGCAATAGTTTAAACTTGACTCTTTGTGATACATCAGTGAATTTGCATTTGAAAATAATTAAAGAAATAGCTGCAAGCAAATGTGATAGTTGATGTTATTGCCAAGAATAATGACAAGGCAAATAGATAAACTATCAGGTAAATGAAAGTAAAAGGTCTTTGCTCATTCAGGCCCATGACATGTTTGCTTTTTGGTCAAAAAGGATGCTTGCTATATGTAATGAAATTGACAATTACTAGAGCCCAACATAATATTCTGTCTTTAGATGGGTTCAGGAAAGCCTGCCAAATATTTTAAACTTATAATTACTACTGCACATGTTTTTTCAGATAGCGGATTTTAAAAATTCTTGGTAACATTACAGAAAGAGAAGTAAAAGTACACTTTGTTTTAATAGCTTAGACAACACTTTATTTTTTGAAAATAAAAAGGTGATGTGAAATCACTGTCAGTTACAATTAAAGGGTTTACATAGATTAGAATTTCTTTCTAAAAAAGTGTGTATTCGTAGAAACTTACAAGATAATAATGTCTCTGGAGCTGCTTCCACTCGACTGCTCTCTGTACCTTACGCCCTTTGAGAACTCCTTCTCTTCTCACCTTTAGGTGTCCACATGCCTTCTGCGGCTTCCAGTGGCCAACGTGACCGTGATGTAACCAGCGCACCCTATCTGCTCTGCTCCTGTACAGAGTTTACTTTTTTTCATCTCTCAGTCCCTTTAGATCTTAGACTAGGCTTTTTGACAAATGACAGTAATAAGAGGAAATGTGTTTATCTTTCAGTTTATAGATAGAATAAACTTCAGATCAGGGGGAAAAAAGAGCCTCTCTCTCTAAGGGTCCATTGGGATTTGGTGCAGAATGAAGGCATTTGTTCAGAATACTTACAAGAAGTTCTCAAAAGTGAGATTGCATAGAGTGAACCATCAGTTATGCAGCACTTTTGGATTATTTTTTTAATTACATAAGAACACTTCTTTCTCAAGGGTGCCACTAGCCTAAATAAGGAAAATGCTAGAATACTAACTATTCAACTAATTTACAGTAAACTCAAGAATGAAAATTTATGCTCCCAGAATCTATGTTTGAGTACAAAGACCTGCACTTGTTACTTGTTGAATTTTCATAAAGTCACATCATCTCTCAAATGTTCTCATCTCTATTATCTCTCATCATCTTTTCTGTAAAATCCGATAGAATAAGATTACTTCCTTTTTCCTTTATTTTCCTACTTTCTTCTTTATTGAATGGTTATTTTTACCTATGCTATGTACATAGATTTTGGAGTTAACACATCCATGGTGGTTGATTTCATAGGGATGGTTAGATTACCAAGGTTAGATTATCTGCTGTCTAACCAAGATGCGTCAGAGCCTTTATCTGCATCTCTTGACTGATGGCTGAGAAGATAGGGAGCCCCATCTTTGTGGCCACAGTCACCTGGGGTGGAGCCTCCACCCAGGAGAGCTAGGGATGGGGGTGGGAACAGGCCATGACTCAAACGCTACAGAACCTTCCTGTTATAACCTAGAGTTAGTGGATTTTCTTGAATAAATGCTTCTTCATTTTCTTCCACACCCTTAGTTCAATTTCCAGAGATTTTGAATTTTTAAATAGCTTACTCCAATTGGTTGTATATTAGTTTTGGAGGGCCTGCTATAACAAACTATCACAAAGTGGGAGGCATAAAACAACAGGAATGTATTCTCTCTGTCTGGAGTACAAGTATGAAAGCAAGGTGCTGGAGCAGCCGTGCTCTCTCTGAAGGCTCTGCAGGAGAACCCTTCCTTCCTACTTCCAGCCGCTGGGGCTCTTGGAGTTCCTGGCCTGTGGCAGCACAGCTCCAGTTTCTGTCATAACATGGCCATCTTCTCGTGTCTCTGTATGTGTCCTTCCTCTTCTAATAAGGACACCAATCATTGGATTTAGGGGATGATCTCATCTCAAGATCCTTAACTTGATTACATCTTCAAAGACAGTATTTCTAAAGAAGGTCATATGCTGATGTTTTGGTGGACATGAACCTAGGGAGAACACTGTTCAACCTACTGCAGGTTGTTTTGCTGAGAAGCAGGTCTTTGGAGCAACTCACACTGCCATTCTGGAAATGGAAGTCCTATTTCTTCTTCTTCTTTCCCAGCTTTATTGAGGTATACTTAATATACAAAAAAAAAAATGTTTGATGTGTACATTTTGGTCAGTTTGGACATACACATACACTGTGATACCATCACCACACTTAAGGTAATAAACATCCTTATCAACTCTAAAAGATTTCTTGCATCCCCTTGCTTGTGTGTGTGTGTGTGTGTGTGTGTGTGTGGTGAAGGGGTATGTGTAGAGGTGTGTCTGTTAAGAGCACTTATGAGCTTTACCCTCTTAACTTTCAAGTGCAAAACAATATTGTTAACTATAGCACGATGTTGTACATATTTCTAGAACTTATTCATCTAGTATAACTGTAACTTTAAACCCATTAAACATCTATCCATTTCTCTGTCCCCCATCCCCAGGCAGCCACCATTCTATTCTCTGCTCCTATGAATTTGACCATTTTAGATTCCACATATAAGTGAGATCATGTATTATTTGCTCTTCTGTGACTGACTTATTTCACTTAATGTAATGTAACCCAGGTGCAACTCTGAGGGGAAAATCCAGGGGCAAATACCTTTGAAACCAAAATCAGTCAAATGGAGAAATAAAGTGAGAGAAATCCATTTATTTCTTACAAGCAGTCCACTTCTGCTCTCCCGAGTCTCTCACTACCTGTTTGCAGAAGAAGAGGCCACTCCCAACCTCTCCAGTCCAGATAAGCCCTGCTTGCCCTTGTAATTACCCATTGATATGGAGATGGACTAAGGCCAGGAGAGAGATTCTGGAAATATTGCAATTTTACCCACACTAGGTGCATCTATATTGTCACAAATGGTAGGATTTCCTTCATTTTTAAAGCTGAATAATATTTCATTGTATGTATATACCTTATTTCTTTATCCACTTGTCCATTGCTGAAATTTTGGGTTATTTTAATATCTTGGCTATTGTGAATAATGCTTTCTAGTTTCTTGTTCATTGCAGTTTGTGTAAGAGAATTACCACTCAGCCCTCTTATTTCCCAGCAATATTCATGCCCTGACTAATTTTCTAATTACATCACAATAAACTTTAATAAAATACCAAACACAACAAACTAACATTTCCCACATTTACTACTTGAAATGTCTGGCTTTCTGAATGACTTTGACTTTTTAAGTTTGATTCAGGTTCTATTTGAAGGAAGTGTTGTTTCTTTTTAATTTTGTGTATTGTCATTGAAATACATAAACTACATAAAAACCAAGTGCAGTGCTCCCTGCCAGGATACTTTTGGGAAAAAGAAAAATGAAATCATGACCTGGACAACTGCTCCTTTAAAGCTTATGCACTACTTAACCTAAATAGTCAACCAAAATATAATAATAATAAGTAGTCATCCTTTACGCTAGTGTTGTGAGTCTCCATGCAAAGACTTTCTCCGCATGCTGACCTCAGGAACTTTAGCACACTAGCAATAGTATTTCAGTATCAGTTATGAGACAAAAGCTAACCCTAAACTCCCAAGGATAGAAGGGGATTACAGTTCTTTGTAAGATGCTGATTCCTACTCATATGAAATATTAAATGCCACAGTTCTACCTCAAATCAGATTATTTTAAATCTAATATATGTTTAAAACAAAAAAAATTGGTTGATTAATATAAACACTAAACAGTCTCTAAGCAGAATAGCAGAAGCAGAATTTATTTTAATGTATTTGATGAGCTTTAAAATATGAATTCATAATATCGAGACATTTACAGAGAAAAGAAATGTAATGAGCTTCCAGGTACCTGGAGTGATGGATCGGTGGAAAGGTAAGATTGTGAGAGACAATCTGGAAAGGGCAGATAGGAGCCAAGGTATAGAGGACCCTAAAAGGTAGGTTAAGGGCTTTAGACTTGGAAATGTTAGGTAGAAAATAGAGCAGTAAGTTCGCTCTGCTGTGTTTACATGGGAGCTTTTGAAATTTATTGTTTATCACACACACAAAAAAACTTCATTTAATTAAAATTTTACATCAGACCTTACTGTAATAAACAGATGGAAGTAAGCCATCTAGTTGAAGCAGAAACAGGGATCACAGTTCTGTCTTTGGACTTTTCTTTCTTCCTCTGCGCTGTCTGCCCCCACGCTGAAGGTCCTTCAGAGAAACATTAGCTTCTCAGGGTCTAGAAACATGCTGCTTCATCTCATAAGCTGTTGCAGAGTCTGCCCGAACCAGGCTTCTCCGGAAACTATTTTGTTTCCTAGGTTTTATTTTCACAGCAAAGCTAAAATGTAAGACAATAAATTAATCTCATGAATAAGTTAAGAGAGAACAAACTCCTTGGAATTCTTATTTTGTCCAGAAGATGGGTGATCTCTGTTGCATTTATTCCTCTTTCTGGAGTTCTGTCTCATTTTGTTTGAATCATATTCCTCTGCCTAATCACTTTCTTAGGGTTTCTGTGTTTCTTCCTTTGTATTAGATGTCTCTGCTCTGCTTTCTGGTATAAAGAGTAGTAGCTTTATGAAGAAGGTGTGCTGTGGTGCCCAGAAGCTCAGATTCTTTACTCCCCAGTGCCTGGTTTATTTCATGGGGGCCCAAGCTGACCACCCTCTGCCTAGTCTGCAGCAGTAGTGGGGCTGCAGGGTTAAAGGGGTGTGTAGACCAATGTGCAGCTCTGGCCTGGCTGGACCCACAGCACGGGGGGTTGGCTCCTGCAGGCACCTCCCCAGTTAGGCTGAAATGGAGCCAAGGAAGCTGGGTCTCCCTCTACCTTCCAGGCAGCAAAGTCTGATGCTCCTGGTCCACGTGGGCTGGTTCCCAGCAGCACCACATGCAGGGAGGTGCACTGGGGCAGCCATGCCAGCAAAGGGGACAGAGCATCTGGAAAGTTCCTGATCTGTTGGGCCACGAAAGGGCTGGGGAGGTATCTCTCCTCAAGAGAAAGTTCTGTTCAACCCTCACCCCTCTGGTACCCCTCCCACTGATGGCAAGTCTTTCAAACTGCCGCCTCTGCTTTGGGTCTCAGAACTGGAGGAGCACGCCTGCCCTCCACACTGGGGGGAGTCTCAGCCTCCCAGAGGGTTCTGCCTGCCCCTGGTGTCCAGCTCTGATTATCATCAGAACCAATGTAATGTGGGCTTGTGCTTCCAGAGCAGATCTCCAGGGCCAGGTGTGCAGCGCTCCTGGGTCCCTACCCACTCCCCTCTCCATTTCTCTTTCTTTAGGCTGGTGTCGGGGGAGGGCTTGGGTCCTGCTCAGTTTTGGTGTTGCCCCCTCACCCTTCTCTGTGTGGTCCCCTCTCCTTCCTCAGGTACATGGGGTCTGTTCTCCAGTCTCTTCAGGTCGTGTTCAGGTCTAGTTACATTTGCTGTATTGCCCTCTCTCATGTGTTTTTGGGAGGAGGTTTCTGTCTTGCCTTCCTATTCTGCCATCTTTAATCTTCTCTTGGCATTCCTTTTTTCTATCAGATAATGGCATGTTTGTTGGGCATCGTTGGATGGGGACACTTTGTGTTGTCCCTGTAACTGGGTTTGTTTTCCTTGCCGTGTGTTCTCCTCGATCTTTCCTGCGACACCTCATGGCACCTAATGACATTACTATGTAATTTTGTATAAGTTATCTGCCAGCTTTTTAAACTACAAACTTCCTAAGGGAAAGAACTATGTGTTACTTTTTATTTACCTAGCACTTCTTGCAGTAATTGGTAGGGATAGGCATTTAATGTCTATTTCTTTAATAAATAAGTAACACTAGTAAGATACGCACTTTGTGTTCTGAGTTTTTCAGTGAATTAGTAGATTTCTTTTAAATTTCTAATACCTGGAAGGCACTTCATTATTTACTGAAGATACACTTTCACTGAAGAAATCTCAAAGGCCACAGGGCTATTTTATGATGCTTTTGGAATGGAAGCTGAAGCACCTGGGGCACGACTAATAAAAGTGGGCAGACAGCCAACAAGTTTTTCAGCAAGATCTATTAGAGCTCTCTGAGACTTGTATCTCTGAGTTTGCAGGTGATGCCTGGAGAATCACCAGCATTGCTTGGCCTATGCCCTTTGCTTCACCACCTGGGTTCCTCACTGAAATAATTTCCAGGGCTTCTCCATGGGGTTGGTTGGCCATTAATGACTATATTGGCAGCCAAGAACTGCCCTCTGGATGACAGATCAGTTAAGGCTTTATCTCACATTTACACTTATTGATTTAACATAGGTTTTAAGCCAAATTAGAAAGCAGGCCAGTCACATGTCCTAGAGCACCAATATATAATGAATAGTACTAAGTCATATCTGGAAAAAAAAAAAAAACACATGATAGGTTAAACAGGATCTATTGACAGAACTCCTCTTTAGGAGTTCAGCTTTAAAAAGTACTCTGACAGAAAAGGGAACCCTCCTACACTGTTGGTAGGAATGTAAATTAGTTCAACCACTGTGGAAAGGTTCCTCAAAAAACTAAAAATAAAAATACCATTTGACCTGGGAATTCCACTCCTAAGAATTTATCCAAAGAAAACAAGATCCCAGATTAAAAAAGACATATGCACCCCTATGTTTATCACAGCACTATTTACAATAGCCAAGAAATGGAAGCAACCTAAGTGTCCATCAGTAAATGAATGGATGAAGAAGTGGTGGTACATATACACAATGGAATATTCTTCAGTCATAAAAAGGAAACAAATCCTACCATTTGCATCAACATGGATGGAGCTAGAGGGTATTATGCTCAGTAAAATAAGCCAGGCAGAGAAAGACAAATGCCAAATGATTTCACTCATTTGTGGAGTACAACAACAAAGTAAACTGAAGGAACAAAATAATAGCAGACTCACAGACTCCAAGAAGTGACTAGTGGTTACCAAAGGGAAGGAATTGGGGAGGATATGTGAGGAGGGAGGGAGAAGGGGATTAAAGGGCATTATAATTAGCACACATAATATATGTAGGTCACAGGGAAGGCAGTACATGTAGAAGACAAGTAATGACTATAGAATCTTACTATGCTGATGGACAGTGATTGCAATGGGGGGGAATTGATAGTATGGGTGAATGTTGAAACCACAATGTGGCTCATGTGAAACCTTCATAAAATTGTATATCAATAACAGCTTAATTAAAAATAAATAAATAAAAAGTACTCTGATAAATAGACTAGGTTAGTAGGTGTTCAGACAATTATAAGTAAATTGAACAGATAACTGAGTAGGGCCTATTTAAAGATTTGCAAAATTACTAGCCTTAATCTATGCTGCCTATACAGTATCTTTGTCAAAATATGTCACACTTTCAAAGAAAAATGAATGTGCTATATAGTTGTAAAAATAATATTCATTTAATATTTGTTAACCAAGCATTTACTTAATGCCTACTATTTGACTCATGAAGATCCTACTCTCACACTTCTTAACTTCTAGATGAGCAAGACAGAATGTAAACAATAACAAAAGAAATGAACATGAAAATAGCAGAAGTTTCAACAAAAAAAACTAATCTCTTAGTGTTTACTGTACAAAAGAAATAGTAATTCAAACAGCAATTAGGTATAGGGAGATACCATTTTAACCAAATGTAGCTAACATGGAAAGAAACTATCTAGAAAAACAGAGTGTCTTAAGTAATAATTTAAAATAAAATTTAAGTAAAGTGGGATAGAGGATATGAAATCATTTAAGTTGAGAAGAGCCTGTGATTTAAATTCATACCCTCATTCCCCCATATAAAAGACTAGCATGCTATAATAAATGGTTATAGTTGGGTTAATTGCAGATAGTAATAAGGTAACGGAATCCTTTAAGAAGCTTATAAAAGTGAAATATCTATATTGAAGAAAAAAAGCTCATGTAGTTTCAGAAATTCATTAGCCAATCTAGGGGACAACAAGACCAAGTGTTAAGAATTAGCCTTATACCCACTGGAATTATAAGTACTTAAGAACTAAAGAATAGACAATACCTGTCAGACCCCAAACCCTAAATAATACATGATCAGTCAGTTATTTATTTTACATTCTTTGTAATATAAAATAAAAACATAATTACAAGATCATCAGAATTTTGCCAAAATGCCCAGACTTTTGTAAATATGCTAGGTTCTAGAATAAAATGCAGTTGTTGCTTAGCTCTTTTAAAGATATCTGAGTGAAATGTACCACAATATATTCTCCTTCAAATTTTACTGATATTCATCTTTTATGGTCTCAATACACAAGAAAACACAGGGCAGATAAATATTAAGGAATAAATTTTGTCAGCATATGATATTCCTTGCTGCATTCAGGTAAGATATAAAGTACAGTTCTGTAAATTTCTCTGCAGTCTCCCAGCATGCCCCAAGGTTCTAGCCACATACGTACCTAGAATTTATTCTTTGGAAATCTTTATTTCATTTTTCTTGGAAAGTTAAATGTCTTTTGAGTCATTGCATGAGATTGAAATGTTTCCATTCAATATTAGCATTTAAGAGTGCATCCTAAATTCAGACTCTAAGTTTGCTTTCCAAATTATTTTTATTCCCCAAACACTATTTTGAATTAACGTTTCTGTGGAACTACACAGTATGATTAAAAATCCATAATATTAGCTTGAAATCCAGTATATTGCAAAGAAAATTCCAGTCTCATTTTTTTACTTAAGTGTTAAATTTCATCTTGAGAAATTGAGGTGCTCTAGAAATAACTGAAGCAAAGGAAATCCTTTACATTTTATAAGTTTGACAAAATCCATGTTTTCTCAACCTGATCTTCAGTGTTGATATTTCATCTTATTGTAGCTTTCTAAAAAAATATTGAATAAATTTCAATGAAGTTTTTTAGGATAGCAGTTTTTATTGAGGAGCATCTTAATCAAGGGATCTGAGGCATTGGGTCAATTATCTAGAGGAAATAATGCCAGAATTTCAAGATATTCTGCTTTCATTACAATACTATAATTTTCAATCTTCACGGCACATGTGAATTACCTGGGGTGATTGTTAGTTAAAATTGTAGATTCACATGTGTCATTCCCAGGTATTCTTACTTAGTAGGCCAAATATATTTTTTTTAATTTTAGTAAAGTCAAATATTAGAAAATGTGCAGCCATGAATCAATAGTCAAAATATTTAACCCTCATTAACTCCTCAGCTAATCCCAAAATATCTGGAATAGGTCAATGAAATGAAGACCAAGTAAAGTGGGAGGCTCCTAATAAAGCAAGATTGGGTAAAGGGATATGTGGAAAAGATACAGTCAGAGGTTTATATAAACTCATGAGATGTTTAATAATTTAATAATTAGAAAAATAAGTAGAAAATATAAGGACCATACTTAGATTGAATATATCCAAAGCCATATAGGAAGAATCAATGAACAGTTGCTGCATGACAGGCAAATTGCTATGTGCTAAGTATGCAGAGAGGAGTAAGACACATCTGCCAGTGTTAGGTAACCTCTGCTGCTAACAAAGCATTCTTTTAAAACAATTGAACAATATTAAAGTAAAAGAATGGCATGTGTGCTGTGAAAACATATGGATGTTCAGTATAATGAAAAATTTTAGATACTTGCTATTCCTACAAAGTGATTTTCATATGAAGACACAGATGATGGGAAGGTAGAAGACAAATCACTCCTGTTTTCTTTTTCAGTGAGTGCCATTCCTCAGAGCATCCCCGGCCCTCCCATCCTCCTCCACATCTCTTCCTTCCCCAGCCACCTCTACATCCCAACCCTGTTCATGTCTCTTTTACAGTCATTCATGGATCTTTCTCTTCTATTGTCCTATACCCTGGTGTCTTGGCAGGCTACTTTATTTCTTCAGTGACAGTGTTTTAATTTGGCTCCCAGCTGGTCTTCTCACCCTAACAAACCATTCCTCAAACCACAGGCAACGCTGTCTTTTTGAGATAGATGTGGATCCTAACACTCTAATGCTTAGAGATTTTAAGCGCAGAATACTTTTATAAATTACTCTTTGTTTATTCCTCTCTGTTTAAGAAAAATGTCTGAATACCTCTCTGAGCCTTCAAGCTCTCAGCATCCATTCATTCACTCATTAATTACTCAACAAAACTTTAGAGGCTACCGTGCTCAGGGTACAAAGATGTTTGTATGTGGACATAGAGCAGTTAACAAATTTGACCCACTTTTTAAGCCTTCAAAAAACTACAATCTATTGGAAAATGGTTTTTCTGTATGAGATTGCCCCAACTTCTCACTCCACCCTCAGCTTCTAGTTTGCTGGTTCCCTTTTAAAATTCCTCATCATGCATCATATACTCAATTTCAGTGTCCATACAGTTCTAACCGTTCCCTGAAAACCATCATACCTCTGTGGTTTTCCTTCTTCCTGAGACTAGAATATCTCCCCTCCATCTTTTCAATACCCAACATAGTCCTACCCATTCAAATCTCTGTTCTACTTCCTATAACTGAATTAGAACTACATTGCAAGGTATTCTTCTGGTTGGTACAATGAAAAACTTCCCGAGGTCAAGTGTCCCAGACATAATTGACTAACATTTCTTATATTGAATTTCATTTGTTGACAAGGCAAGCCTACCCCAGATAGCTTTCATATGTACTACTACATTTTTCACTGCCTTATTTTGCTGAGATATAATTTTTCCTATAAGAAGTTACTTAAAATAACAACTAAAAAAAATCTCTGAAAGGGAACTCATGGGTTGATACTTGCCTAAGCTTTATGTTTCTCTTTTTAAAATTTGAAAAACAAATAAAAGTGTGTAAAACAATCCTACACAAAGTAGAAGAAAATATAGGCTAATCTTTGAATGATACCACTGGTAGCATGGCATTACAAATCATAAAGACATTGTTTTTAAAAAAAGAAAGAAAAAGATCAGTATATAGGACTATAATAAAATATTTTGACATTCCTGTGTGGCCAAAAAATTTTAAAAACATGAAGATCAAAGAAGAGTTTTGTTTTGTTTTTTTAAGTATCTGCTCATCCAAACTGTAAGCTATTCACGAGGCATTGTCAGAATCCCTCTGAAATTTTAACATGGTCTTCCGTTCCCCAGTCCCTGCTACAGAAAGGCATAATCACCATATATTCCACACAACTCCTTTCCCTAAATAAGCATATAATGCGTCATGGCACCACAGACCTTTGGGTGAGTTGTTCGTTTGTTTATTTGTTTCTACATACCATCCCTCTGACCTTAGTTTAAAGACCATGATGTCAATAAACATAGAATCGTGGAGGGAATATAAGAATGAATGCGTGGATAGATGAATGAATGTCATTACTCTCACACAGACACTCCTAAACTCAGATTTCGAATCCCTTGCCTGTCCTCTGTATCCAATTATCTAGAATTCAGTTTCCATTTTTGCTCCCTAGTCTGAGAAGGCTTTTATTCCAGGACCCCTACTTGCTCTGATTCCCTTGCGAATGCTGGACACCTATTTTGCTCTGACTAGTCTTTCTTGGGGAATGAAGCCCCAGCTAAACCTCTACCCTTAGTACCTTGAACCTTTCTGTTTTCACTTGAAGATCACTCTCTTCATATGTGTTTGAATTTCATATTGTTGATTTTTAACACTGACTCAAGATGATATCGAGTGATAGCTTTAGTGACATCAGGTTTTGACTGCCTTTGTCAGAGAGCATTCCACAATAGGGAGGTCTGCCAGTAAGTAGGAGCATCATAATCAGTGATAAGATCAAAATAGTTCCCCAACCTGGATGGATGAAGTCTTTTCAAGGTAGAATTCCTACTGCTACCAGGGGACTCCAAGGTGAGACCTTAAATGACCTGCAGTCTTCCAAACTCCCTGGCCACAGAACTGACCCTGAAACCTGAGGGAGAGTTATATTAAGGGTTCAGGTGAGAAAAAAAATAGAGAGCTAGGTATGGTTCTAAATAGTTTACTAGAGTGGGAGAGCAGAGGAGAACGTCTCCATGTTACCACTTTGCCTATAGACTTCTGACAAGTCGTCACTTCTCCAAGTGACTTTGAACTTATTTGGTTAAAAATTGTCATCATATAAAGATAAGATGAGAAATCATCTTTTTATTTGTTGGATCATATATTAGTAGATTGACTTGCTGACACAGGCATGTATGATAGTTAATTTTTTGTGAGAATTTGACTAGGCTATGGGGCTCAGTTGTTTGATCAAATATTAGTCTGGATAGTATTATAAATGAATTTTACAGATGTGATTTACAATCAGTTGACTTTAAGTCAAGGAGTTAGCCCTTGACAGTGTGGGTAGGCCTCATCTAATCAATTGAAGGCCTTAAGAGTAAACACTGAAGATTTTCTGAGAAAAAAAAATTGCTGTTTAAGACCGTAACATATAAATCCTGCATGGGTTTTCCAGCCTGCTAGCCTGACCTATAGATATTGGGTTTCCCAGTCCTTACAATTGTGGAGCTAATTCTTAAAATCTCTCTCATACACACACACACACACACACACACACACACACACACACACACACACACACACATATGTAATACCTATCTGTATATACACATACTTATGTCCTATTTCCTGTTGGTTCTGTTTTTCTAGAAAACCCTGGCTGGTACAGTAGTATAAAACAACTGCATTATTTCTGAGTAGTTGTTGAGATAAGTACAAACTTCTATGGTGTCAAAGGGTACGTTGAAATCCAGGTAGATAATGATCTTTAAATGCAGAACTCTGTGGATTAGTGAATTGTCCCCGTGTTCATCCCCTCATAATGCTTCTTTCATTATAACCTGATTTTAAAAAATGGCCATTTGGCATTGCTTCACAGAATCTTCTCAACAGAATTTTTTAGGATATTCAGGGATTTTTGTAGGTTCCACATGTGAAAATTTAAGAGAAACTCATTGAACTGTTTCTTTTTACCACTTAACCTTGAGAATTCATTTTCTGCTTTTCAGCAAAAAGGAGGAGATAAAACTACTTATAAAACTTACAGTCTCTTCTAGCTGTTAAAAAATGCAACTTTTTGGCTTGATTAAGAGAAAGAATTTGGTTCCTTCTGCAGGTGGACCATAAATATTACTGAAGAAGGAGGATGGGATAGTGTTGAGAATGTCCCAAATTCTTAAATTCTTCTTGTCATATCACAGGCCGTGGCTGGGCATAATCAATACTCCTGCAATGGTGTGAGATTGGCTCAGAGAGAATTTAGGATTCAGAATAAATCTGGGAGAGAGAAATGAAGTTTCAGGTACATGAGCAAAGCCTAATTTGGCAGGAATATTATATCCACATCTGAAGTGAGAATGCAATGAAGTGCTTCCTTTCAGGGTAAAAGGTTGTTAGAACATGAGGGAAAAAGTCAGCAAAATGCACCAAACATCATTTTTCCTTGCAAGGCTCAGAGTCTTCCACAACCAAGAACTGTGTTTTATTTACCTGTATATCCCCAGAAGCTAACACAGTGACTGGTACATTGAAGGGACTAAGGAACTTTTGGGGGAAATTGCTTCATGAATGTGTGAATTTATATGCAAATGAACAAATGCATGAATTTATTCACACATGAATAAATTAATAAAGAATAATGAAAATTCAGGCCAAGAAGCTTTTGGCCTAATCAAATTTGAACAGCATGCTTTAAGAGTCTGATGAGAAAGCAAAGCTTTTCCACATTTGAAAAGGAATGGAGAATTCTACCACTTAGAAGGTTTTGAAGATAGAGAAACAGCAGAATCAAAATGTCAACTTCAGTAGTAATGACTCAGTTGCCCATATTAGAGTGTTTGACTGGAGCCTAGTAAAAACCTCCTGTCCAAGGTGGAGATAGGTGCTAGACACAGGGGACAGATTTAGCAGATTAACAAGGATAATGACTCCAGGAGTCAGAACTCAATTCCTAACAGTTTCAGCTTTTCCTTTTCACATATTATCCACAGCTAGTTTCCTAGTACTAAGTTAAATTTATTTTGAATTTTTGGTGACTTTTTCAAGGATTGGAAGGAAAGTAAGAAACCGTGGTTGAGTGGAAACTAGATTTTGTTAAGGACCTAGCTAAACAAATAACAGAACATCAAAGTAATGAAATATTATTTTAAAGTGCATACTAAGATTTTATAGCATATGTTTCATCCGTAAAGTTAAATCTTATAAAACTTTATGAACTTGGGCATGCACTGTGATCTGAATTAGCCTTTAAAAATAAAATGACATCAGAAAATTAATTAATTGTAAGGGTAATTGCTTCTTGGTAGGGAATCCATGGGTGATTTGTTATTCCTGCTAGTTTTCCAGTATTATTCAAATGATCTGTAATGAGCATATGTTAGCAATGAAAAAAACATTATATCATTTGAAATACTGTGCTTGTGGAGTTTCTTCAGTTATTAATAATATTATTATTAATAAATTAATATTTATTCCTTAAGCCCCAACTTTTGCCTTAAAACCTGTGTAAGTTCCTCAGAAATTCTTTTAAGGAGTGTGTGTGTAATTATGTGTATCTGTGTATATTCATTCAGTTAGTTTATAAAAAGATTAATTGCTTTCTGATTCCTAGAGATAATTTATCCCCCTTCTAGATCATAACCTTCTTAGAGATAGAGACTACAGTTTCATTTACCTTTACAATCCTTAGTTTTCCCTTGTTCCCAACATCACAAGAAAAAACCTTACTCTTCAAAAGTAGTCAGTAACGATTAGATAAATAAAACTACACAGAATGAGATGGGATAAGATAGGATGGGATGAAATGGATGGAAATGGGTGAAGTGAAATGAATTAAAAATGAAATAGAATGAATGAATAGGTTACACTGAAGTGTGGGAAAAAGGTTCATTCCTTTCTTCCCTTCTTGGGATCCAAAATGGATCTCTGCCTGTCATTGCCAAAGTATGTAATGACCACTAGACATCCTTTCCTCTGATCTACTGCAGCAATTAGAATTGGCAACATTGAAATAGGCCAAATTATTTATTGTTTTTGTTATTGTTAATAATTGTTCATTTCTTCATCTGTTAGTTTTAACCCTCACATACTACCACTTCCTCACTGGACAATGGACCACTGACCCGCTGATGCCAGGGATGGTACATGGTGAACCCTCTAAGTGATGTTCAGGGACCCAAATTCCAAAACAGAAATCATCACATCTTCTCCTTGAGATAATCATTCTGGAGCCACCAAAAAAGGGAGCACTGAAATGTAATTTAAGATTCAGGAAACAGATGATGACTTCCTGCACTAGAATTTCAGCCACACCCCTTATTGATTCTGTATCCTTTCACAGTGGATTACCTCGCTTGTCTTGGCTTTTTCTTCTTCAAAATAGGGATGATAGAAGCACCACACTACAACATTGTTCTGAGGACCAGCTGCATTATTACACGTTAAGGGGTTAGGACATTACCTAGCACGCACTTAGAACTCAGTGTTTATTAATGTTTATTATTAACCTGAGTGCTCTCTAACATTACTTTCTTTGTTTTATCTAATTTCACATTTCAAGGAAGATTCACTCAAAAAATATTTGCTATGAATTTTATAAGTGCCAGACATTTTTCTGGTTTGAAGGGATACAGAGGAGAACAGACCAGATGCCCTCCCCATGTAGCTCACATTTGTCAGAGGGTGGGTGTTGTCTATGTAGTTCATGACTACAATAGCAGCCAGTATAAAATAAGGAATCAGTAAACAAAATAATTTCACATGTGTCCTGTGAGAGTATTTTCAATCAGGGAGGGAGTTGGTGGGTTATACATCTACCAAGGTAGGGGGAAGGAGTCCCACTTTGTGGAGATAATGAGCGAACTGAGATACAGTGGATGGATGGGGAGATGCAATTCAACTAAAGGGCAAAAAAAGCAATTCAAGAAGGAGGAATAGAAAATTAAGGTAGGAAACATCTTGAAATATTCACGGGTTGGAAGTATAATGAGTGCAGTTGAAATATAGTGAGTTAGGTTCATGTCATTGGAGGGGAGGGATGTTGGGGGCAGAATAGTTTGAGATAACATTGGAGAATGAGGGAAAGACCAGAGCATATAAGGTCTTGTATACTATGAAAGGAGTTAGCTGTCACTCTAGGACAAAGTTGGAGGCATTGAAGTTTTCATGATATGATCTAATTTGTGAAAGGGTAACTGCAAATGTTGAATGGAAAATGGATCACAAGAATGCCAGTGTTGAGAGCTAACATGGTATGGAGGCTCATACACCAACCCCTGTGATGGATAACAGAGCCTCCATCAGGGTGTGATGAGAGAGCAGAGATGACATGCTGGCTGGCATGTGCTGGTCAGGAGTGATGAGCCGACATACTGCTTATGTTTTAAAAAGAGGAGATTACTAGAGAATTTTGGTATGCTGATAGAAATAACCTAGCAGAGAAAAAAATGATGAAGCAGAAGAGACATGTTTTAACTAAAGGAATCTATCCTCCTGATTAATGTCCCTCACGACCACAATACAGCCACCACTTCCCTGTGACTGGAAGTGTGGTTAGTAAAACCTTTATCGAAGCACAACACAACCATTACTTCCGAACAAAAATGGGATGTACCCAGGGATCAGGAGCTGAGTGCGCCTCGAGGATTATGGGACAGAGAGTGAAATGAAATAGTGCCCAAAGATGGCCACTTCCGTACACATCCTCTCTTGGACTTACTGCCATGGTATCAGCCCACTCTAATTGCGTCACACTGACAGAGTGACTTTGTTTTAAATTATTCCAGAAAGAGAGCTTCAGCACGTTTGTCCCTTAGGCAAGAGGCTTCTAACCACCCCACTGAAGCTTCCAGCAGGCCCTAACACCTCTGCCCACTGCGCTCCCTTAAAAGAAAGAAACTATGAGACTTTGTCCTCTGCAATGCACGTGTAGCGGGAGCTCCCTAAATCAACCTTGCTTGACCGAGAATTAACACTTAAAGATCTAGTTAAAGAAAAGGAAGTTCTCAATTTCCTGTTCTTTAGTAATTAAAAGACTAAGAATCGGATCTGAGTCAGATGTATTTTCAGTGGATGGCGCAGCAAATTGAAATATGGTTGGCACACCAGTGAGAGGAAAAGGCTCCTTTGATCCTTCTGATTTGAAGACCATCCAGATGAAAGGCAGTGAATCACATCAAAAGCATCTTCCAAATTGATGCTCATATTGTTCAAATTGACCAAACTGTGGCTACAGAGTTCAAAGATGAGCTCTTCCAGGAGCATAAATAGGGTCTATAAGATAGGGTATTCCTTTCATGTCACATACCCATAAAATATTATCTTAAGTGTGTGACATTCTGAAGTGAAGCAAAGAAAAGTTGCCTAGAATGGCTTTAGAACACTCATATATCGCTTTAGCTGTTCCCATGTTCACATTATTTTATTTTCTGATGTGTGAGGCACATCATGCGAGACTAATCACCACTACTAGTGATTTGCCCTACAGTGTCCTCCAACCATAAACTATTTTATGTATCTAATTCAGTAAAACTGTCTTTGGCTCCCTGATGAACGATTGCATTGTAAAATGAATTATTCTTAACATTTGCCAAACTAGCAGTTCCTATGGGCATCCATGACGGCAGTTATGAAGACTGATGCATCATGGAAATAATTCAGAATGGAGAGGTGACTGGAGGAAGTAAGTGGACTCATTGCCTAAAAAGCCAGTGCTCCCTCTCTCTCCCTCACCTCGTACTGTGCTTTCCTGATTGTACCGAGGAAATGGGGAAAATGGTTTGAAGTTATTGACAGCTATTAAATAATAATGCCACTGTAGTAGACATTGTTTAATATTCCTAATAATGACCCCCAGCCTCCTGTTCTCCAGTAGTTTCCCACAAGAGAGTCTTCAAAAGCCATGTAGCTTTAGTAGCAGTCACAGGGGTCATGGGAGCCAGTTACAGTCGATGATTCATAGAGAAATGCTTGTTGGGGAAATGGTTTTAGCTTCCCAATTAGAAAAAGAAGATCTTATTACAACTTAAATAATTCAACAAATTATTTCACTAGGACAACTTGTGATTCACTCAGGATTATCTGAGATCCAGACAGCAACTAAATTGTTTTATCTAATACCAAAGAAGGTTTTTCAAAGTCAGAAAAACTTGCAATCAAACCTTAGCTGTGCCATGTATATTTTTTTCTCTGTTCAGCATATTTCTGAAGCATTGTATATCTCAATTTTCTTACCTCTGAAATATATTTTTCCCCACTGAGCTTCATATTCATTTTATTTTTTAACATGTTAATAAAATAAGTTGAATTAACAGATCTCCCAATTTCGAGCCAACCTCATGTTTCTAAAAGGAACCTTACTTGGTTGGAGTATGTTATTTGTAAATATTCTCATATGATCAGTTTGCTATTATTTAATAATATTTTCACCTATATTTACAAATGATATGGCTATTTTTGTCCAATTTTGTTTTGTAACTAAGACATAAATCAGCAAATTTGAAGTTTTTCAGGGTTTCCTGTAGTCAGAGAAAACTTAAAGAGCTGACAAATTATCATTTTCTTGAATACTTCATGAAAATGATCAGTGAATTCTTCTGGGCCTATGTTAGGTGGGTGGTAAATATCTGACCCTCCACATGGTTAATGACCTATTCAAGTTTTTCATCTTTCCTTCTGACCATTTTTGTCATTTAAATTTTCTTGAAAAATTGCCCTTCTCTCAGCTTAAAAAACCATGAAGATTTGAAATTGCACATTGAATTCTCTGTGAATTTCAGATTCTTTTGCACTTGATTTTCTGCTTCTTTTAAATTGAACAATACTGTTATTATTTTCTATTTAAGTTTTATTCTGAGATGTTATAAACTTCTCAATAATAGGGTCAGTTTGATCCTGCGAAACCTTTGGTAGGTGGGGCTGGGGCGGCTTCTAGTCTAGCGCTAATTTGGCTCCACAGCTGATGCATGAGCCGTCTGAGTGCTGTACTTGGTGTGAATTTGGGGGCTTTTCACTCAGGCTATAAGTGGGAACCAATCTCGTTTAAGCCCCAGGGATTGTTCTACCTGATTCTTTCTAGTAGTTTTCTTCCTACCTCATTCATTTCCTCACCCATATGTGCTGATAAGAGCTCATGAATGAAGGCCCCAGGCAACTCTTTGAAGCTCTGTCTTCCTCGACACTCTGTCTTTAGAATCCTGGCATTGCTATGGTCCAGGCTAGATACCATGACTGTTCAGTTAGACGGTGAAAAGGGATGGATCAGGGATGTCCCCGGATGTGAGTCCCACAGATCCTGAATGTGAGGCAAAAGAAAATAAGAGTGATCAAATATAATTTATAAATTTTGGCTAAGAAACTGGTGAATGATGATGTCATTTATTAAATTGTGGAGGAAAATGGTAGGTACAGGACTGTGAGAAGGGCTAGTACTTTATTATTTATAATTTTTTCTCCCAACTGAGAAATTGAACCTCTACACTTCACTTTGATCAATTTTAGATTTTCTCTTACTTCTATTACTTATTTTTTCTATTCACTATTTTTGCTTGTCCATTTTTTTCCTTTATTGCCTTTTGCCATTTCTTTTCCTTTAATACTTTTGAAATTTTATCTTTTATTTATACTCCACTAGAGCTTAGCCCTTAAACTTCTATTCTCACATCACCATGAAAAATTAATCAATATGTACAGCTAGGAGAGGTTTCTAAAACACACATATGACCATGGTGGACTCTACACAGAATTCTTTAATAGTTTTTAGTGCCTCAGGATAAAATTCATTCCTACAGTTTATCTTATGTCAGAGCTTTGCTGCTTACAAATTTCACTCACTCTGCCTCCTGAAAGAACAGAGCCTTCTTGTTACTTTTATAAAGTCCCACAACTAGGATGGTGTATTTTCTTTATTCTTTTGACACTTTCTTGATGTAGCAAAAGTTTCATATTCAGTTTTTTTTCCCACAGCCAGTAAGGGAAGCAGAAACCAGAACAACCCAGTGAATAGCTAATCAAGGACGTCAGAATTCCATGACAGCTTTTATATTGAATATGGAAAAATGAAACCATCTTTTAAAATTTCACCTGAATGTCACCACAGTTAGTAAATTGGTTCATGAGTAACTAGTTATAAATTGCATGTTAAATGACTTCAGTGCAGATCTCTAGATCATTTTCCCCACCTGTCTTCTCTGTGGGCTCCTGCCGTTCTCTATAGAAGATGTTCTTACCATCAGGCAGAGTTTTCTGATAGAGAGAACCTCAAAAGTGGGGTACAAAAGAAAATGACCTGGGTATAATATAGGTGATAAAATTTTTGTGTTCCTTTTGTCTCTGGTCACTTATCTTTAAAATGAATGAGTTTGCCAAAGTTACAGGTGGACTCTTCTCCATCCCCAATATTTTAAAGACTTTATAATTACATAAACAAGCAGCATGTTATACTTACTCTCCCACACAACATTGTTTGAAGTGTGATATTTAAGAAAAACTCAGTTCACTGAGAAACATCAGAAGAAAATGTAGCACATATTTTGATTTGGCAAAAGAAACTCTTACATGAAACTACTAAAAAAGAAATAGTTTAAGGCAATAGAGTTGAGGGCCCTAGGCATAAAGAAGTGGAGAAATGATATTTGTAATAACAAAATGATGAGTTGCATGGATTAGTCTTAGAAGTCTAACAATATCTCCTAATCAGTCCTGTGTTTTTAAATCCTCAGTGGCTCTTCAAATGGCCAGTTAATATGATGGAGCCACTCAAAACCTACTAACAGTGAATAAATATGATTCAAAGACATTGTGGTTGTCATTGTTCTTTCCTGTTGACTTCATAGTTTCAGAAATGTAGAGAGTTTACTTCACATGTCACTTCCCAGGTTAGCTGTCCATGTCCAAGAGAGGACCCAGTCTAAAGGAGGCTGGCAAACAAGGGTTTTTATCTGGGTATCATGCATCTGCAATAAAAGCATGATCACATATGTCAGAACCATCCCAGTGGAGGTCAGAGTGGCTACTGTACCTCCAGTCTTGTTGTTACAGAGAGAAAAGAGACGCTCTTGTATTAGGATTTCTTTTATGTGCAGCTAAATGCACTAGTAACCCAGTCCTCATAAAAAGTATTTGCTAAGTTTATATTTCAGGGACTGTGACAGGCATTAATTATTTGACTGTGAACTACACAAACACAGTGAGCCGACAATCTCCAGGAACACATAGTCAGAGCTCCCCAGGGCAAAGGAATATCTCTAAAAGGACCCAAGCTCCAATCATCTTCTTCTCCACCATTTGTAACATCCGATGTCTTATCTCATGGTTAGCAGATGGTGTCTCTGTAACTATAGGCCTGGGATACCCCTTCCAGGGTGTAAGAACAGGGAAATATGAAAAGGGACACAATTTCAGTAAAGTTTTACTCAGGAAAATATTCTTCACTGAGAATTTTCCTTCCATCTCACTGTAGAAGACAAATCACAGACTGGGAGAAAATATGTGCAAAGACATATCTGATAAAGAACTGTTATCCAAAATATACAAAGAACTCTTAAAACTCAACAAGAAAACAAACAACCTGATTAAAAAATGGACCAGAGACCATAATAGACACCTCACCAAAGATAAACAAGTGGCAAATAAGCCTATGAAAAAATGCTCTGCATCATATGTCATCATGAAAATGAAGCTTAAAGCAACAGTGAGGTACCACTGCCTCCCCATCAGAATGGCCATAAAAGGGGACACTGACAGTACCAAATGCTAGTGGGAATACAGAATGGTACAGCCACTTTGAATGACTTTTTGGAGGTTTTATACAACACTACACATACTCATACCATATAATTCAGCAACCCCCTCTCTTTGGTATTTACCTAGAGGCATTGAAAACTTATTCACAAAAGGCTACACATGGCTGTTTATAGTGGCATTTTCATAATTGCCAAAACTTGGAAGCAACCAAGATACCCTTCAGTAGGTGAATAGATAAATAGCCTGTGGTACATCCAGATGATGGACTACTATTCAACACTAAAAAGCAATGAGCTATCAGGCCATGAAAAGACATGGAATAAACTTAAGTGCACATTACTAAGTGAAAAAAGCCAATCTGAAAAGGTTACATACTGTAAGAGTCCAACTTCATGACATTTCAGAAAAAAACAAAACTATAGAGACAATAAGACCAGTGATTTCTAGGGACACAGTGGGGAGGAGAGGTGAAGAGAGCTAGAGAATTCTTAGGGCAGTTAAAATGCTTCGTATGCTATAAAGAAAGATATGTGTTATTATCCTTGCATCTAAAACCACAGAATATACAGCACCAAAAGTGAAACATAATCGAAATACGGACTGCGGGTGGTGAAGATTTGTAGATCAGTGTAGATTCATCTTTGGTTAGAAGCGTACCACTCTTGTGAGTGCTGTTGATAACAAGGGAGGCTGTTGTACGTGTGTAGGCAGACAGTGTATGAGAATTGCTGTACCTTCCTCTCCATTTCATTGTAAACCTAAAACTGCTCTAAAAACACAACGTTTTAAAAGAAAGAATGAACGAATGAATAAAAGAACGTGTCCTAAGGTTTCCCTGCCAACCGTTGAGCCAGGATTTTCAACCATTTGCATGCCAGCTGCTGTTTTGAATGCTGGATTTTGAAGGGAGGCTAGTTTGAATAGATTAAATAATTGTAAAACAAAGCAGCAGTAATTCCAACTCAATCATTCCTCCAGGTTAAGAACATACTACAATGTCTATTAAAGCATCTAGTATTTTTACACTTGTCACTGGACTGCCCTTCATCCTGTCACTATCTGACTAACACAGGTCCCTGCCATGATCAAACCCATAACTTAATTTTTTGTATATTCAGTTATCCAGTAAACAATTTTTCTTTCCCTGTGGCTAGATGCTTATCAAGCAGTGCCAGGTAATTGCAGCCTGTATCAACCTGCCTTGCCAGGTCTGCTCAGTTTAATATTCCTTTGGACTTAAATTACCATCACATTGTTTACACTCATCAATATTTTCCTACATACCTATAGTGATTTCCTCATTCACCTAAGATACCAGGACACAGTGAATCACTGTGTCTGTTTTTAGAAGATAACTTAAGTGCTAAAATACTTGTTTTTCAAAAGCACAATTAAGAATGACAAATGAGAAATGTAGTTTTTTTAATGTCTGAAGATAATCTCAATCTATAGTGCATTTTTATTTTCCTTCATAATTATTATGTCTCCATACACTTTATACTTTAGGCCAACTGAAGAAACTGACCTTCAGATTTCATGCACTGGCTTTTCAAACTAATTCCAGAAGTTCTACCACCCTGGTATTTTATGTAGTGTTTTATCATACAATATAAAAACTGGGATTTTTATACATGGAATAATATGTAATATTAAAATGTCCCTGCATGAATGCCTTTATTTATGTCAGTTCTTCTGAATTTAGTATTTTCTAGGAATTAAATAATTCCTGGGCTATAATGTCTGAAGAAGCCTCTTCTTACCCTACTAAGATAAATCTCACTATTTGCTGAACAGCAATTGGTATGTGTCTCCTATAGCTTTAATGAGTTTGCCATGAATTTTAATTATTGATTTACAGTACTAAAGTCAGGCATTAGCTGATAAATTTTACGTACCTAGGATGTTAAGTGCCTAATTTATTTTAAATTTCTAGTGTCATATGTGTGATACATCCTCAATACATTTTTACTGAATGAAGGCAAACAGGTTGTGAGGAAGAAACTTCTCTGTGAAAATCAATGCATCAGTAATAATAAAAACAGTGGCAAAGTCGATACTTATGCAAATACATATGAGGCAGATAATAAAACTAAGCAGTGGCTAATAGAAGTAAGATCATTATTTTAATAACCTACCATTGGAGACTCCAAATGTATGGCCATAGGTGGATGATAAGCAATCATGGTGTACATAGTAGAAAACTACACAGCAATTTAAAAACAGAATGGACTGTGCAGTTACATGGATGACTCTCAAAAGCATTTTCAATGAAAGAATACAGCCACGCAAAAGAAGTACATTCTGTCTGTTTACATGTTTTAAAAGTTCAAAGCAAGCAGAACAAATTTATGATGGTAGAAATTGGAAGACTTTTTTTTCCTGGTTTTGGGATAATTGAGTGGAGTGCAATTAAAAGATTTCTTAAAGATAAATTGCCTATTGCTTAGTGGAATATATTAACACAAAGCAGAGAGAAAGTATTGTCTATAGAAGCTTTATAAAATTAAAAGCAAGTATGATCTAATATCTGTATCTTGAACCCCACAAGCAACAAATATATAATAATCATTCTATTATTATGAACATATATGTAATATTCATATATAAAATAAACATTGAGCTCAAAAATTCATCTCAAAATTTTCAAATTAATGATGTCATAACATGTCCTTCATTAAACTGTATTATTCAGAACATATTTTCTGAACATAATGTAAATACTTAGAACCAATAGAAAGATAATTTGTTTTATATGTAGACAGATATAGGTGATAGATTTACGTGGAAAAAAATCACACTCTCAAATAACCCATACATTAAATAGTAAATTAAATTTAAAGTTAGGAATCAAAAAGGAAATTTTGAAGTATTTAGAAATAAGTAACAATGAAATATGTGTATCAAAACTTTTGGGATTTAGCACACTGGAAATTAAAGACAAATAGACCAAAATAGCTGGAAAAGACATATCTCACCAAAAGGAAGTTGCTGCTCCTCAGTTCCAGATTATTGTCACGTGTGCATGTGGACTCTGTGCTGCCAGAGTTTCCAATTTTATTGTTTTAGAGTAGCCTGAGAAAATAACTTTACATGAAATCTTCCAAGTAGTATATGTTAGAAATCATCTTTTTATAAAACTATACTGCTTAAAACAAGACAAGAAAAATGTATGTCCGCAAGCAAGATGTTCCCAAGCAATGGTTCTCAAAGTGGAGTCCCTGGTACAGTCACATCAGTATCATGAGTGAACTCGCGAGGAATGCAGGTTCTTAGACTCCATCCTGACCATTGGAAACTCAATGGATAGAGCCCAGCCATTGGTCTATAACAAGCTCTTAACGTATCCTTCTATGTTTGAGAAACACTACCTTAGAGGCCTTGAAGTTTAATTATGACTTTCCACCTCCCCAATTCAGCTAAAACAAATTCATTTTTACTTCACTGATAGCTGACAATGAGTCTCTTTTTTTCCATACCTTCAAATTTGGCATCATGCAGAATGAAACAGAATTTGTTTGTCTTTAAGAGCAAAGACTTGAGCATTTATGAATACAGATAATACACGGTGAAGTAAAATAATAAAAAGGGGTTTAAATTTTTTAATTAAAAAAATAGCATCATCATTTGGGCTTTATCTTTTGAAAGGAAACTGATACATAGGATTGTGTGTACACAGCGAGGTCCTCATAGTTCCTGTGCCAATTTTATTGAACTAACAGCTCTTGCTTTCCCCCTAAGGGAAAAAAAAGAGTTCAGGAGACTACCATTAAAGGATGTTCTGTTTGAATATAAAAACAAAACAAAACAAAAACAGGAAGGCAGGCAGTGAGGCTTGTGAGGGGGCACTTCAGCCAACTGCTATGCAGTTTGTTCCAAAATTGAACATGTTCCGATTAGGTTTTATGGCTATATATCTTCCCAAAAGCAAGAAGTTGGGTTTTCCTCACAACCACCAGCTATGTTGATTTGTTGACTAAAGAAAGCCTAAGCCCTAACAAGGCAGCAAAGATCCAAATAAACCTAATAAGAACTGAAGACCTTAATTTTCTACTAAAAGGCATTATAGTAAACTTTATGATTTACTTATATTTGATTGTTAGCTTTACTGTTTGTGGTGCTTTAGGGAAACAGTGTTACACGAAGTGCTGTTGGGTCTATGTTGCGAATCACCGGTTGAATATTGTTGACCAAAAAATTGAGTCTCAGTTTCTTGCGACCTGTAGAGCAAATCCTCCAGGATTCAAGTACAATACCCGCAGCTAAAATGCAGAGATGGCAGAAATATTTCTTTATTCATTGTGCCCCTTTGGTCATATCTGAAGCCAAACATAGACAAAAAATGAATGAAGTCATTTGACTCTTTTCAAAATATATTTCCCATGTGACTCACTGAGGTTTGAAATTCACTAAAAAAGCTTTGTTTTTAAAATTAAATTATAGCCCCTGTCCCCTTCAGTGGTCTCACTTCTATTAATGGAATGCCATGACTCATTTATGAATGAGTTTGAATTCACTATGGACTGAGCACAGCAGGTTTACTTAGATTGTTACCAGGAATATACCCCCTTCTTGGAGAAGTGGGAGGATGCCGCAGAGTTTGGGGAAAGATAGACGTGAGAGGTGTTGGGATACCATCCATTTTCCCCTCTACCCAGTCATGAGCAGGATAATATATGATTTAAGAAGGGACAAAGGCAAATATTTTTTCTTTCAAGAGTTTTATGGCTTCAGGCCTTATATTTAGGTATTTAATCCATTTTGTGTTGATTTTTGTACACAGTGGAAACGATGATCCAGTTTCATTTTTTTGCACGTAGCTGTCCACTTTTCCCAACACTGTTTATTGAAGAGACTTATCTTTTCATCACATTTCCATCCACGGGGCAATTTTCAGAAGTATCCAGGAAGTAAGTTCCTGCTGGCCTAGTAAGCTGGTTGGGTCAGCTGGCTGTCTTTCTGCTAGTGAGACTTGCGAGGGCCTGTGAATGACCAGGAGAAGAACTGGACCTAATTCTTCACTGAACTCACTGAGGAAACTGAAGCTGATATTTGAGAATCAACATCTGCATACATGAGTCTTAGTTTAACTCACAATTTAAGTTATAACACAAATAAGAAAATGCACAAATATAATTAAAGGAATATGAGCCATGAATGGGGCAAACAATAGGAAATTGCAGCTAAAGCAAGAGTATTGAAGTCATACCCTTTATCCAAAGCCAGGTTGCACCAGTCACTTGTGTATGACTGGATCTGTCATATATTCTCAGTGTTTCCATTCCCTCATTTGTACATGGAAATAATAACAATGATACTCATCCTTCAAATGATTTTGTGACGATTAAGGGAACTAATGTTTGTAAAAGCCTCTAGACTATAGTATGTTCAAAAGGAATCTCAGTTTGAGATTGGGCAGATGGCAGTGAGTTTAAATAAATTGTCAATCAATCATTGTACAGTAGAACAATCCAGAATAATTCTTACAGCAAGTGGCATTTGAAACAAAATTAGAGGGAGGTTTGGGCTGATGGTGGGCATGGATATGAGGCAATGCACAGAGGTGGGAATCTGATTATTCCCACACATCAGGAGACCACCTGAATTCCAATGGCATATCTGCCCCTTTTCTTTCTCAGTATTTTTAAATTATTGTAAAATAAACCAGCAGGTTCAAGAAGAGATACAGGAGACTTGATGCCTTTTTTGTTTGAGAAGGGTTTGTCTTCAGCATCTTTAGACAGGAGGTACTTCACCCTGTTAAGAAGCAGAACGTGGTAGAGTCACATGTGAAAGCTCTACAATGAAATTAACTGGCTCTGGAATCTAATAGTCCCTCCTTAGCTGGGTGACTCTTAGCCAATTGCTTGGTGTCTCTGTGCCTCAGTTTACCAATATCTAACACAAGGATAAGTAGAGTCACCCAGAATAGCTTGGACAATTGCTCTTACAATCCAATAATTAAGATCATCTAATTGACACTTAGTAACTTTTCAACAGCTGTTACTATTTTCTCTCTATCTGAATTATTATATGAATGATGAACTGTTGAACTTTCTTAAACAAAAGCAGGGTATAAAAATTCAGATCCTAAATTATTTTTATCCCCAGAGTAGCTGAACTGAACAGGGACATGTAACACGAAAGGAGACTTGGGTCCTGTACGGACATCTGTTCTCCTTTTGAATAACTACCCAGTCTGTGGTGGGCAGCTACCCAGGCTGGTAACTCACTGTTTCCCAAGCCGGATTACAATGACAGCATTGAGGCTGCATTATACATGGTATTTGGAGAAGACCCATGTGGTTTTCTTTTCTCTTTTTCAGTCTTTAATACCTGTGTATCCTAGTGGATTTTTGCATAAATAGAGTTGTAATACTTCTATTATCCTAGCTGAGCTTTTCCTGAATATAAAAATAAAGGCCCCAGCTTGCAAAGCTTAATAACCACACCATTCAAGTATTGTAAACTATGAAAAAATGAAGCATGGTACAGCATACATTCCTTGGGGAGCAGATTCTGAGATAAAGGTTAGCATATAGGACATTCATTAGGGGTGCTCAGGGATGATCACCTGGAAAGGGAAGGGAAGGAATGAGCATACTCAAGGAGAGAAGATAGGCCAAACCCATGGGCAGCTGTTGCGTGCTGGCCTCAGCCTGTTGATAACCAATGATGAGGCTGGACAAGCCCCAGTGCTTCTTACTATGATTACAAGACTCCAGCAATAGCCTTCAAGAAACTTTGGGGGAAAACATAAAGGTTTATGACTTACAAGCCCTGTAAATTGCATGGCACCTGGGGGTGCACAGCACTGTTGTGGGGAAAGAGACACAGTGCAGGCCTGGGGTTATGCTTTCTCTGGGGTCCAGGGTGGGGCCTCACTCTTTATTGGTGAACTTAAAATATAACAGCAGGAATTTAAAACGCAGGTAGGGAAATAACAAGCAGATCAAATCGTCAATTGTTGAAGCCAACCAAGATCTCTAAAACAGAGGACTTGGGGGTAGGGGTCAGCATGGCTCTTTATGTAGTGCTGGGGCTGGGAAGGTGTTCACTGGGGAGAGCCACCTTTGAGGTGGATGCCTCAGCAGTCACAGCTTGAGTCAGGCACTTGCATTACAAAACAAGGAAAGCCAGCTGTCATGATTTATAGGACAAGAGGTCTACAGCCCAAATTGTCCTTCAGAATTCCCCATATCTCAGGTGAGGAGGCAAAAGCCTTTATGCTTCCACACTCACCAGAGATGGGCTTTTACCGTGGAGGGGGCAACTTTCCCCAGCCAAACAATTCTAAAAGATAGCTGGGCACCAACGGTTATCTCCAGTGCAGTCCGCAGCCCCAGAGGGCTCTCGCCAGCAGATCATATAGCATGCACCATAGAGTGAACGTGAAAATATACCCATATCTAGTCACATATATATATATATATATAAAATACATATAAAAACATATGCACACACATATATTTATACATAAATATGAATATTTCTTTTAGCAGAAGCTTGATCATTAGCAGAAGCTGCAATATTATAAAGTATTCCAATTGAATGGTTTTTTTTTCCACCTTAGATGAGAAATCTTGCATGGTAATAAATGAGTGTTAGGGAGAGTAAAGGCCAGAGCTACACTATGTCTTTCTTTCTCTTATGGCTTTTTATACAGTAAGAACTATTTCCAAAGCTAATAAGAACTGTGAAATCTTTCACTGTTCTTCCACACCTGCCCTGGCTAGTCTTGCTCATAAGAAGAGACAAGGAGAGGAGAGGAGAGAAGGGAAAAGAGAAGAAAAAGAATAGAAGAGAAGAAAAAAGAGAAAAAAGAAATGAAAAGATTCACCAGAGATTTATTGAATTACACGTGAAGGATTTAACACAAATATATTATGCCCAGTATCTACCCACATGACCACAAAACAGAAATTATGAACAGTTTATTTTAGAAGAGTGAAAAGATGCAATGATTATAGCAAATAGAGTCTGCTTGGACTGGGAAGCTCAAGGTTAAATTTGGGGAAACTCATCGGGATTCATGGACAGGCTATGACACCATATTCAGAAGGCATAGCAAGCCCAGATCTGATTCAGATAGCCATCGATACCATAGCACGGAATATGGCAGCGAGAGTATTGAAGCAGCAATCCAATTTGGGAGCCAGGCAGGGTTTCTGTCAGAATAAGGCGGGTGTGCCTCTGTGACTATATTATGGGGGTTACAGCTTGGCTGGGTATTAATGGGCACAGGTCATGAGCAATGTAAATTTCCTTGCCCTTGTTTCTCTTATATTTAGTCTATAAAGATGCAATAGGCAAAGAATAATGGTTGATTTTCAGTGCCTACATTTGGGAGTGAATTTTGGTAGGAGGTCAGGATGTCCTGGAAGTACGGGCCAGGTCAGTGAATCAAGAGAGATTGATTTAGGTGATTTAAAAAAATAATAACTAGCATAAGAACTAGAGATAAATAAATGGGAATGAATTTATAGGTAAGCCACAAAGACACAGAAAGTCATTGTATTTATTCATACAAAAGGAGTCTGGGGATGCTAGGTAGTCCTATCTGTTTATATTTCAGTGTGTTGAGAATCTCTCAATAACCCATGCTGTCATTTTAAATGGTAGTGAATTTTTTAGAATAATACTGCCTCTATGTGTTTTATCACTCCCTAGTAATTTCAGTCATATGAAAATGAAGATAGACTAATTATGGACGGTTCTTTTCAAGAAAAGGGGAAAATAAGCCTCATGTGAGCAACCTTTAAATGCAAATCCATCTGTGAAGGTAGATGTGACATATTCAAGTAAGACTAATGGCCTTTTCCTTGTTTGTGCTTTTCTCCACCTAAAAGCAAGCCATCTTTATATTTTTAAGCTCTTCTACAGATGCAAAAATCTAATCAACAAATTATGTAATGATTTCTCTTCTTATGGATATAGTGTGTTTGACCAAAATACGGGAAAGTTCTTTGAGGTTTATGCCAAGTTACACACGCTCAAAAGTCCAAGGTCTTGGAGAATAGGAAGTTGATTGTTTTTGGTTGATTCTTATCCTCTGTTTTCCCAAAATTTTCTCTGGAAAAAAATAAAAAGATGACTTGATTAAAAATTTTAATTTTTATGTATCTTTTGAGGTTTTTTTCCGTGGACAACAATGTAAGTGATTTCCCAGGCAGCAAAAAATGTGTTTTTCAGAGGTGAGGAAAAAATGACATATCCTCAGTGTAATATTAGGCTATGCTCAGCCTTTTACCCCTACTTTTTTAGACAGATCTATAATCAGTAGGAGTGAGCACTCGGCTAGTTCTCCACTTCAAAGCAAATGTAAAATCTTTCATCCTCCCAAACTGAAACGGTGCCATTTATCATTAAGTGAAACACTGTACTGAGAGGATGGTTTTACTTTAGCCTTTTTTCACCTTCTAACCTCCTAAGCTTCAAACATGCCCATTTATCATTAAGAGGAACATTGCACTGAGAGTGGTTTAAATTTAAAAGCTTTCTGTTCCTGAAGTAGCAGAGCCTCAGAACTTAATCATAGAGATAGGGAAGTTTGAAACAGAAAATTCCTGTTTGAGAATTTGTCTCCACTTATGGGAGAACACAACTGCATCCTAAAACACCCATCCCGGTACTTTGCTAACAGCTGGTCCATCAGTGTCCATGCTGTTCGCTGAAGCACTTTAATTAAGGTGTAACCTACCTACAGCTGGGTTGAACTGTTAACCAAGCAGAGGTTAAGCAAGGCATAAGCAGAAAGTTTTAAAGGCTTCTAAGCTCCAACTGCTCTGCAGAAAGGGGGTGTGTAAACGAGGCAATGGAAGTCAAGTGAGAGTTAAGAAGTTTCATATTTGGGAAAAGGGGAACAAGTATTTTTATAATAAGCCTGCCTAAGTTTGGATATCAAAAAACAAAAACAAAAATAACTCCTCCCACTCTTGTTTAGAGGAGGTCTTTTGGAACAAAGGGAGCAAGACATTTGTGAGAGCATGTGTACCTCCCCTGAAATTCCGCTTTCTCAGGGATCTGTGCAAAGCCCAGCAGGTAAAACAGAGCTGAGGGGAGGGGAGAGCTGCCTTTGTTCTTGCCTCTATACAACTAAAGGATGTAAACATTTCCAGAAGTAATGTGATACCACAGGAAAAGTGATTTTTCCCAAAAGAAAATTATGTCAGAATTTTTTATGGGCATATATCTTCAAAAAGAGTTGTTTAGGTCCATGGTTCTCAAAGTTTAGCATGCATCAGAATCATGTTGAGGACTTGTGGAAGCAGGTATCATCCTGGGAGAAACAGGCTGCCGTGTTCAGATGATCCCTATGGAGAGGCCACCCTAACTGACTCTAATAAGAGGCTTTGAGCCAGAAACACCTGGCTAAGCCACTCCCACATTCTTAAATGGTTGTTAAGTTGCTAGATTTGCTACACCAAACAGATGGTTCATCCAATAGTAAATGAAACTCTGTATACAAAACTCATAACTTTGAGAAGTTATAACCAAAAGCTTTAACTGTCATTAGAACCTCAACATTGATGGACTAACCAGAAAAGTGACCAGTATGAAGTTAGCTTTTCATGAATCAGTATACTGCATGGGCCGGCCTGGAAAAAGATAAGGCTCAATAGCTCATCTAGACCAAAGTGACAGAAAGAACAGGTTCAGATGAGAGGAGGTTAAAGCTGTGAGCCTGGTTCCTCCATCAGAAAAGTTTCATGCATATACTACATAAAACATGAAGACTGATAGCATGTATAATTTTTTTTATTATTATTTTGGTATCATTAATCTACAATTACATGAGGAACATTAAGTTTACTAGACTCCCCCAATCACCATGCCCCCCCACATACCCCATTGCAGTCACTGTCCATCAGTGTAGTAAGATGCTGTAGAATTACTACTTGTCTTCTCTGTGTTGTACAGCCCTCCCTGTGGCCCCCCATTATACATGCTAATCATAATGCCTCCTTTCTTTTTCCCCACCCTTATCCCTCCCTTCCCACCCATCCTCCCCAGTCCCTTTCCCTTTGGTAACTGTTAGTTCATTCTTGGGTTCTGTGAGTCTACTGCTGTTTTGCTCCTTCAGTTTTTTCTTTGTTCTTATTACTCCACAGAAGAGTGAAATCATTTCATACCTGTCTTTCTCTGCCTGGCTTATTTCACTGAGCGTAATACCCTCTAGTTCCATCCATGTTGTTGCAAATGGTAGGATTTGTTTTCTTCTTATGGCTGAATAATATTCCATTGTGTATATGAACCACATCTTCTTTATCCATTCATCTCCTGATGGACACTTAGGTTGCTTCCATTTCTTGGCTATTGTAAACAGTGCTGTGCTAAACATAGGGGTGCATATGTCTTTTTCAAACTGGGCTGCTGCATTCTTAGGGTAAATTCCTAGAAGTGGAATTCCTAGGTCAATTGCTGTTTCTCTTTTGAGTTTTTTGAGGAACTTCCATACTGCTTTCCACAATGGTTGAACTAATTTACATTCCCACCAGCAGTGTAGGAGGGTTTCCCTTTCTCCACAACCTCACCAAAATTTGTTGTTGTTTGTCTTTTGGATGGTGGTGATCCTTACTGGTATGAGGTGACATCTCATTGTGGTTTTAATTTGCATTTCTCTGCTGAATAGTGATGTGGAGCATCTTTTCATGTGTCTGTTAGCCATCTAAATTTCTTCTTAGGAGAACTGTCTGTTCAGCTCCTCTGCCCATTTTTTAATTGGATTATTTGTTTTTTGTTTGTTGAGGTGCATGAGCTCTTTATATATTTTGGATGTCAACCCTTTATTGGATCTGTCATTTATGAATATAGTCTCTCATACTGTAGGATGCCTTTTTATTCTATTTGTGGTGTCCTTTGCTGTACAGAAGCTTTTCAGCTTGATGTAGTCCCATTTGTTCATTTTGATTTTTGTTTCCCTTGCCCAGGGAGATATATTCATGAAGAAGTTACTCATGTTTATGTCCAAGAGATTTTTGCCTATGTTTTTTTCTAAGAGTTTTATGGTTTCATGAGTTATATTCAGGTCTTTGATCCTTTTCGAATTTATTTTTGTATATGGGGTTAGACAATGATCCAGTTTCATTCTCTTACATGTAGCTGTCCAGTTTTGCCAACACCAGCTGTTGAAGAGGCTGTCATTTCCCCCATTGTATGTCCATGGCTCCTTTATCATATATTAGTTGACCATATATGTTTGGGTTAATATCTGGACTCTCTATTCTGTTCCACTGGTCTGTGGGTCTGTTCTTGTGCCAGTACCAAATTGTCTTAATTAGTGTGGCTTTGGAGTAGAGCTTGAAGTTGGGAAATGAGATCCCCCCCTTCTTTCTTCCTTCTTAGGATTGCTTTGGCTATTCGGGGTCTTTTGGTTTCCATATGAATTTTAACACTATTTGTTCCAGTTTGTTGAAGAATGCTATTGGTATTTTGATAGGGATTGTATTGACTCTATAGATTGCTTAGGCAGGATGGCCATTTTGACAATATTAATTCTTCCTAGCCAATAGCATGGGATGAGTTTCCATTTGTTACTGTCCTCTTAGCATGTATAATTTTTATTTATAATTTTGATATACATATTTACAGCTCTGTGCACTTATCTAGCCAGAAAACATGTATGCACATACATGTCAAATTCAAAATAATTGCTATATAAATCTGTATGTACAGTATTCTAGGCATTGGATCCAGTTATTCTCCATTAAGTTTATGGTTATCTCTATGTAATACCAATCCATGGCACCACTAAGCAAGAATGACAAATAGGTTTCAAATCATAAACCAGCTCTTAGCATTTCACGGAAGCTTCATGGATTGTTACATTAAGAACTCTGACCCCACAACCAGAGTTAATGGGGAAAATGTGATGATCATTTATAAATGTCTGTATTGGGCATGGTGTGCTCAGAGTTTTGGCCTTTCAAAAGAAAATCAAGCCAATACTTATAATCTTCTTCCCCAGAACAGATGAAACAGATAAGCTCCTATAGGTTTGGTTATTTATTGTGGTGAGGCAAATTTGATGCAATTCGATTTACATCAAGTCTATTCCATGGAAACATGTGCTAAGGAAGTGACTCATTAGTAAAAGAGGAACAGCATATTCTCCTTTAGATCTGGGATAGATTTTCTACAAATTTACATAAATATGTATATAAAATTTGGCCTCCTGTGTGCAATATTGCAGCACAGTTTCTAGGGAATAAGTCAAACCAGTATGCACTCAGAAAAATACTAGCAAAGCCATGTTCCTTCCTCCACAACATGATCATTACAATTTATTTCTTCCAGCCACTCCAAATAGCAAATTTAAGGTTAATGTAGAGACTGACATTAAAAAGGCAGGGTAATGTATAGATGCAATGATTCCTACTATGAAATGAACTCTGAAATGTCACCTGCTTTCATACTCAGGAACTCATATCAACTTTGCTCTTCATAATCGTATCTGTTATTTTATACCCAATACATGTTTCAGCTGATTTTTTCCCATCACCAAATTGATTAGAATTTGACTGCAATGTCAGTCTTTTTATTCCATTTTATTTAGTTGCTAAAGATAAACCAAATAACCATTGAATAATCTTCGTTGTAAATCTAATATGAATTCGTAAGTGTACTTTTCTGACCATAATGTATGTGTGATATTATACATCACCTTGAGATTTCCTTTTAAGTCAGAATAGAGAAGTAAACCAGTAGGTGTCCAAAATGGTCAGAAAAAGGACTACACTTGACTTGTAGCCTCTGTGGCCTATGCATTCCAGGACACAAATAGGAGTATGGACTGTTTCGGTTCAGGACGTGGAATTAACCTTTTGAAAGTGTTGACCCTGATCCCATACATGAGTTTGTGAGGCTGTCTTAACTGGGTAGCACAAACTGAACAACAGAAATTTACTGTCTTGTAGTTTTAGAGGCTTGAAATCAAAGTGTCCAGCAGTGTTGATTCCTGGAGGGCCTGTAAGGGAGAATCTGTTCCATGCCCTTCCCCTAGTTTCTGGTGGTTTTCTGGAAATCTTTGGCATTTTGTGGCTGCAGAAGCATTGTCCAATGTCTGCTGTCATCTTTGCATGGCAGTGTTCTTGTGTTTGTGTCTTTGTGTCCAAATTTCACCTTTTGATAGGGACACCAGTCTTCTTAGATTAGGGCCCACCCTAATGACTTCATCTTAACTAATTACATCTTTAACTACCCTATTTCCAAATGAGGTTACATTCTGAGGTATTGGGGGATTAGGACTTCAACATGAATTTGTGGAAGGGGCACATAATTCAAGTCCGAACACCCCACTCTCCAGGGGGTGTTATCTGCAGTACCAGTTACTGGCACTGGTAGATGTCAACAGCCAGAAGATTTGTTCTCAAATGCAAGGATATGAGGTCCCTGAGAAGTGTTTTGAATCAGAGACAGTGCCCTGTACTAGTTAAAGCAGGGACTTGGAGAAGTGCAGGCACAGCATCCATTGTTCCCAGTAAAAGGGGTTTGCCAACATCTGGAAGATTTTTAAAGAAATTTATCACAGGCCTAGTCCCACTTGAAAAACAAGAACTGTAGTAGCTTTTGAAAATGATTCTACTCACTAGGAGTCATGGCCATGTTTAGTGACAACTTGGCAATACTAGATACCAAAGTGAGGACAACTTTCTTTAATTCCAAATTCCATCCACTTGAGGGAACAATATTCCCTGATAAAAGTACCCACAGGAAGCTGTTGGCAGGAAGTAACTGACAAGATCAGCAAAGATATGACATTTTTTCAAGAAAATTATGTGGTCATTCCACCTACATTTTGAACTAGAGATAATTCAAAATCTCTATAAAGCAAACCCATTTATGGCCTGATAACAATAAATAGCTTCAGCTTAGAATTATTTTAGGTAAACTTGGATAATATGCTTTGCTCATAAACAAATGCCAATAAATATTCATGGAAAACTTGGTTTCAGCAAATTGGCTTGTTGATCTATTGTCCAGTATAAATCATTTGTAAAATATGCATCTTGTATTACTTAACCTAACTAGTAAAGGTGGCTTTTATAGAGAAATACTATATATAATCCAAGGATTAAGCTAAGGTTGAATGTCTTACTTACATGAGGCAGAAAAGCCACACTCTTTTTAGATAGAATAAACTTCAGTATGCTCAGAATTGCCGAAGAAGTTGACGTTCAAGGTAGCAAAACAAAAACTCAGGGATCACAGAAAACACAACTGAGTGTGAAGAAAAGCACACCAGAGGGTCAGACACTTTGCAAGTGATTGGACTACATGAAAACCATTGATAATATTAAAGCAAATGTGGTTTCTTCTATACTTGAACCAATTTTAATGTGTTTTTGTTGAGACAGGAATTATTCAAGGGCATAAACAGTTCAAGCTCTTCCATGTCCTGCGTAAATAATTAGGTTGGGAAATTTTCATATTTTGTTTGTTTGTTTGGGTTTTTTTTTACTGGCAAGAAAGTCAAAGCTAAAGTCAGCAGTCACCAGGAAGGATCACTGTCTTTGTAAATTGCAAGTAGAACAGTCTAGATTCATGTGCTTATATTACAAACAACACCTTGCTACACATCACTTTATTGACTTGCTCAGAGCTCAGCTTCTCACTGGGTGGAAGTGAGAAGTGTATGCTTCCCTAATTCTAGTACATCTTCTTGTTTCTGCCTCTACTATGACAACTTTTCTGAAAGACACTAGGCTTTAGGTAAGCCAGATATTATAGTACACTTTTATTTGGTAGAACTTAGAAAAATACTACTTATATCTTTGTGTCAGTGAACAGAAGACAAGCTTGCTAAATTTTAGGGGAAGCTTACTTATCTAAGAAATCCAGGAAAACACGTCCATGTAATTAAAGTTGAGTGGCCTTCTAAAGCACAACTATCAGGGTATAAAAGAATCATCAGTTATGATGATAGAGGATATTTATAAGGTTCTTAACTTCTGTTAATTTTTCAAAACTCTCTTTTATGGTCCCATCTTATTTTTCCTTACAAATGATTGTTATACAAAATTAGGAGATTGTATTAAAAGGCTAAAATGGTCACAAGGACATCAGAGTTTGGGATTTGGAAAGTTTTGAGTATAGTCATTTAGGTTATGTTACTAAACACATAACCATAGACTCCATTTCTAACACATCTGTTTGCGTAAAATATTTTCCCCCAAAATAAAAAAGTTGTTCCAGATAATCTGCTGTAAAACATAGTATTCCAGAATTAACAACAACTCTTTTACTATGGTCACAGATTCTTTGGTTCAGTAACTTAGAAACAGCAAAGCAGAACTTCTTTATCTATGTTCCACAATATATAGAGATTGAAATGGGAAGAATTAAAATTACTCAATGTGGAGATCAGCTTAACCTGAGAGTAATGGATGAGGAGATTAAGGGAAACAGAGAAAGATATAAGACAGACATGGAAACCAAAGCTGAGATCAGGAGATCCACTGACCACTGGTGGCAGACAAGTGACGCAGTTTTATTTCTGAGCACAGCTTGTATAGACAGGGTCACAATGATATCACTTTCAGGCTGATCACATATCCAGTGTTGTCACTTCCTCTTCCGGTGATCTCACTTCTGGTAATACCACTTTCTGATGTCTGGATCCGGTGATGTCACTTTTGGGGTGACATCACTTCTGGGGTGATATTGCTTCCAGCCCTCCACAACTGAACATTAGGACCATAGAATCATATGGAGGCTCATTCACTCACATAACTGGAACTTGGGATGAGAAAACTCAAAAACCAAGATTTCAAGCTGGAGAGCCTTCACGTAGCTTCTTCATATGGCTTAGTACTTCCTCATAGCATAGTGGCCTCAGAGTAGTCATATTTCTTACATGGTGATTCAGTACTCCATGTGTGAATGTTCAAATAAGCAAAACAAGAAGTTGTATGGTCTTTTCTGACTAGGATTCATAAGTTATTCAGTATCGCTTCTACAGCATATGTCAGTTATAAGCAAGACACTATCCCACTCAAATTCAAGAGCAGAACAAGACCACACTTCTTGATGAAAATGGTGTCATGTGGAATGGGAGATATTGTTGTGGTCATCTTTGAAAGTACTGACACAGTTGGTTTCATTTTGTCCAAATGAGTTATGAAACAAAACTATAACCTTAGTTTACATAATAGTTTTTATGTACTTAGTCAGCATGCATTTACTAAGCATCATATATTTAGTAGGCCCTGTTTTAGGAATTACCATGTTTAAATAAGAATAGTGCATAATCCTTGTCCTCAGAGAGTGCACAATCTGTTAAACATAGAACTGGCTATAACATTTGAGAATGATTTTTTTTTCCTTGCTAAAGGGCTGTAGATATCCCGTGATGGGGCTCAGGGAATGACTGAATAGTCTGGGAAAGTTTGTCAGAGATAGGCCCTCAACTGGGTCTGGAGGAAGAAGAGCCAATTCAGTTCAAAGAAGAGTCATTCCAGCATGGGACAAAAGCAAATGATAAGACAACTGCACAAAATCGGAATATAAAAGAAGATATTGAATCTCAGTGGGGAGAATAGAAAAGGAATCATGAAAATACCATTTGAGATGAACTTGGGAAAATGCAGAAGATTTGAGATACAGAAGAATGTAGTTTATTTTCTAAATAAGGCTATTCAGAAACACTTACATAGTCTAATGTGGCAAGTATATCATGTGTTTACTAAAAAAGTGGAAGATAAGACCAGAAAAAAATAAATAGGACCACAAAGTGCTGAGTCTTATAACTTCTCTGAAAATTATGTATACTCTGGATGGCCAGTGTGTGTATATGAAGAGAAGGATGGCGTAATTGGAAGCAAGCTTCAAGAAGTTAGCTCACTCTGGGAGCAGTAAAGGACAGAGCGGAACAGAAACAAAGATGGAAGCAATGAAATCCATCTACAGTCCCTTTCATTAGTTTTAATTCTTGTTTATTTCTTGTTCTAGTCAAATCAACTTCACTGCCAGTAGGCATGCATAAAATGTTCCACAAAGCATCCTATTTGTTAAAGAAACAATTAACTGTTGTGAATCTTTCTTTTTTGGTATGTTATTTCTTCTCTGGTATTTCTTTAGTGTCTTAGAACAAATGTTTACTATGCATATATGTTGTAATTGGCATGTATTTTCTAACTGAAACCATTAACAACAAATATAGATTGAAACTTATTAAGCCTTTTACTCAATTTCCATAGTCTTACCCATTCTACATTGTGGAATCCCACTATTTCCTTAATGTGGAAAACGTATATGTTGAGTATTCTGTGTGACACAGAAACATCTAACTTAGAAACTGAGTGAGGGTACCAATATCAGCCCACATATCAAATATCATAACTGGATAAACATGTATATTATAAATTATATTATAGTCATTTATATGCATATTTATCTTGTCTGTTAAAAAATGGAAATATATAAATATTTTCAATTGGTAAGCTTAATTTATTCATTTTTAGATAGTAAATGTAGACATAAATTCTAGAATTTTCTTCCTGTGCCTTTTGGATAATCTTCCAAACTCTCAGGAGTGCATACATCTCACTTTGGAGATCCCAGGTGCAAACCTATGGAAGTAAAGACACTGAGGAGAGGAGGAGGTGGAAGGGAAAGAATGAATACAAAAGCAGAATGGAAGTGGCATCTCATTGAATATGACATTTTAGGAGTTCCTTTTGAGAACTGTCATGGAGCAATTATCTATTCTTCTTGGGGATCTTGGTTGTTTTTGGCATAAATCAACTGCAATTAACAGTATGAATTCATCTATCTCAGTGCTCGACACATACTGCTCTTCAATATGACATCAAATTTGCACACATTGCCAAGACAATACCAACTAATAAGTGAATACACCAGGTTATAGAATAAACCATCCAATGTGAAGATTCAGTTCAGGTGACAGGATGCACAGCAAATCAGTAGTATTTTATGTAATTTCTACCATGCTCAAGAATTACCTTCCAAAGAAGAAAGGATGCCAAAGTATTTTGATTGTTGGAAAGCCCTCTTTAGCTAAGTGCTAAGTATAATTCATTCAAACTCTTTTCAGTATTCACCTTTTTCAGCTTATCTCCTGCAGCTGATCAGCAGTCACTATATAGAAAACAAATGTTTATCAAATAGGTGCTAGAAGGAAAGCAGAAGAGCAAGACAAATTTCATACCTTTGTATGGGCCAGTCATCAGTCTTGAGACACAATGCAGTCACAATGCACACATATTAGAGAGGTGGACTTGTACCATGTTTATCCCAGAACATGGGGAGGCAGAACTTCTTTAATGCAGCATTGTCCTCCCTGATTCATCAAGGAGCTTCATACATGTTGGAAGTTATATGTGTCTCTACCATCTTGCTTCCCGCTCCAGATGGATTTTCTTACCAATGGCAGCTTCCCATCCAGTCCTACTTATCCACTTGCCCCTGCTTCACTAAAGGTACTGAACTACAGCAACTGTTTTCATGAAGGGCCAAGAACTTTCCTTCTATACAATCTCTATTTGAGAACTGATTAAATCTCCTCCTTACATTTCAAGCCATTGTCATGTCTGTGACATATATATATAGCCTGGATATTTAAGCCTCTGCTTTGCTCCAGATCACAGATCCTATGTGGTCCTGGACACATATGTTACTAGCTTTTACTTTTCTGGCTGTTTGATTTTGCATTTGTTGAAACCACTACTTGCTTTTCCACCTCTGACCCAAATCTAGTGCCCTTTCTAGTGTTCTTTATTAAATGGCATTTGCCTGACTTAAGAACATCTGTTATATACCTATCCAAAAAGTTGTCAACATTACAACTGGAGAACTAGTGTTCTTGTTTTTAAGACAGGGGTTAAAAAACCATAGCCCATAGGCCAAACGTGACCTAATATTTATTTTTATAAATAAAGTTTTATTGGATCACAACCAGCCCTTACTAGTTTATGTACTGCCTATGGCTTTCATACAGCCAAGTTAAGAAGTTGTGACATAAACCATTTAATGTACAAACCATAAAATATATACTATATGGTCCTTTACAGGACAAGTTTGTCAATCTCTGAGTTAGGGGCTTAGGGAAACAAGGAGGCCAGTTACATAATGCAGGTATATATTAATGAAATTCTTAAGGTGAATGAAGAGAAGGTAACTATGGATTCCTGTTTAATTTTTTGTTATTCTCACTCAACATGCTTAAGATATTGAATAAAATTTTTTAACCTCATTTTTGCTGTTTTTTGGTACCATAACTACTCTCATGCTAAAGTCCTTTTTTATCCCCGCTCTGATTTTGAGAAATGAGGCATTTATGAAAACACACAGACTGATTGCCCTGGGAAACACAGACAGCTTCCTCACTCTTTCCCCTATAATTACCTTGGAGATGTGTTTGAGAACTTGCCATGGCTCTTTCAGGAATGTGGTAACCCATTACCTTTAAAAGGTCACATTGTTCCTTTATAAAATCTTTAAGTTGGCCTAGTCATACAATATACAGAACTGAGCCAAAATGCAGGTTTATGATATGTCATCATAAAGTTACTGTAGCCACTATTTTTTCCCTGAATAAATTAACATACTTGGATGAGAATTATGTCATGTGTTTGTCACACAGTTATTTTTCCACTCCTATAGGATGTAACAGTATAGCTCCAATGGGAAGAGTGTTCCCAGCCTGAGGTGAGTTCGCTATGAATCTGGTCAAACCAAAGTAAGTCAAGGGAAAGGACAGGTTGGGAGAAAGAGTTTTTATCGCTCACAGCTTGTGTTTGCTAGCCAGGCCTGGAACCGTCTGTCTCCTCCAGCCATGGCTCACTGTTCTTCACCACCTGCCCCTTACAGGAGGAACACCATGGGCAGGGCCATTGTGAATCATTGGCACCAGACCAGTTAGCTGTCAGGAAATGGAGGGAAGGAGAAAATGGCCATTTTCTCTTGCCCCAGATTGGCTGGAGGCTCTGTAACATCCCTTGATATGTAAATAGACAAAAGCCAGGTAAGAGATTCTGGAATTTCTGCTATTTACACTACAAAGAGAAACCAAATGGACTGCTAAAGATGGACAGAAATCATTCCATAACATAGAAGACCCCTTGTCCCAGGCATCTGTTTAAATGAGAGGCAAGAAGAGCCTGCTTTAAAAGGGCTGTGCTGTTCAATAAATCGCTCTCGATAATTGTGTAGGCAAGAAAATTTGAACTAAGAAAACATGAAACATGAGCTAAAATTGGGAATAAAGTTGATGTCCTTAAAATACTCCTTACCAATTTGTCTTTTTTAGGCATTCCTATGATGATCAAGAACATATTAGGTGAGAAAACCATGTTCTACAAACATCAAGTAAAAACTGAGAACACTGTCTCTGGTCTCACCCATTGTACCCTTCTAGAATGCTAGTGCATGTTTAAATGGAGGTGACTGCTAAAAAAGAAATCAACTTCAACACTAAATCCAGGGCTTTATAAAGTTCTGAGCAACTTTTATCAGGCACAAGTCATCTATTTGATGACAATGATAAAAATAAAACTTTTTTGAAGTAGAATGTATCTCATTGGCTCTTGCCTCTATGTTATTGAGTCTACAAGAGTTTGGTGTGTTAGGAATCTTAGTTGCAGACAATGGAATCCACTGTGGATAACTTTTTAAGAAAGGAATTTATTGATGAATACAGAGAACTAAGAGAACTTCAGAGCATTTCCAACAGAAAAACTTCAGGCTGTCATGTTGTCCCCACTGCGGTCAGGAAGCTCTGCACCATGAAGCTACTTATGTAGCTACATTCCCAGACCTGCACTCCTTCCTCCATCCTTCAGAAGCCCTAAGAACTGGACGCCACAGCCACTCTTGTTGGATGTAGTACCAGTGCTGTCTCTGTCATGATCAACAAATTATGGAATCAGGGATTTGTCTCCCCAGTGGCTGGCTGTGGAATTAGCTGCTTTTGCTAAGCCAGCAAAAATGATGGCCCTTGCTCCAGCTTGCTTGCTCAAATTACTCAGTTCTGAATTAAGTCTTATATGTGTTCATTTGATTGGTAGAAGATTAATTATAACTATCTGGTCTCTAAAAGCAAGAAGTACTTGAAGCTGGGCAGTGTTTTTGTTTTGTTTTGTTTTGTTTTGTTTTGAATTTCTACATTGAGGTAGTGGTATTTAGACATAAGAAATTATCAAAATGTGGAAAATGTATTCAAAAGAAACAACATATATGCATCCTTATTGGAGACACAAAGCACTGGCTTGGATTGAGGTTGGACAAAAAAGTTCTGATATCACCTATTAGAGCAGAACTGGGAGAATACAAGAAAAAATAAAGAGTCATAAATCTTGCAAGCAAGTCACTGTGAGACCTGTCCCTTAAATTTTTTAATTTTATTGCTAAAGTATTTTTAAATAATTTCTTTAATTAAAAACCTTCAATACTCTCAGCTTTTCACTGGCTTTGGCATATAAGGACAGATTGTACACACGTGAAACGATCTTCAGTGCTTTAGGAAAGCGCATAGTGAAAAAGAAAAAATCAAGAATTTTTAGTTTAACTAGATGTTAAACTATTATAACTAAGTGCAGGAAAAAACAAACAAAAATCTCCAAAGCTTCTTTCCATACAAATATCCAAATGATATGTTGCTCAATAATTGTTCTTATGTCACCATTATTAAGTTAAAAAGTAACCAAATATTTTCATCAAGTGGTCTTGGTGGCAAAAGTGGGGAAAGGTAGGATTTGTCTCTCACCTCTCATCCTGGTTTTCTGTTCTTTATAATTAAAGAGCACTCATAATCCTGCTGCAGAACATTTTCTCCCTCTGCAGTCTCCTCTCATCCTCCAGAACGCTCCAAACCAGAGCCGTCCCGTAGAATTTCCTGTGATGATGGAATGATGGAAGTTTCCTATATGCTGTGTGTCCAATACAGACAGTAGTCAAGAGCATCATATGGCTATTGAGTAGTTGACATGTCATTAAAGTAGCTGAAGTACTGACTTTTTAAATAGTATTTTTTTTTATTTTTTGAAGTTTATAGTTGGCATACAATATATATTAATTTCAGATGTATAGCATAGTGCTTTGACAAATACATACATTATGAAACTCACCATACTAAGTATAGTTACCATTTGTCACCATGCAAAGTTATTATAATATTATTGACCATATTCTATTTTATTTAGTTAAATTTAAATTAAAATAGCCACTTGTGGCTAGAGGCTGTCACTTTGAATACGACAGCTCCAAACTTCTATCTCCTATCCACCTCAACTATAATGAGATACTTTAATTTTCTTAGTAGAATGGTATAGTTGATATCTCAGATATAAATATCTAAGAAAGTAATCCAGGTTTATTATTTTACATAGAGTCACTAGTTATCACACCTATATTAACCCTGCAAAGTACATTTGTGTTTGGAAATAGAAAGACTCCTGATTCAATCAATGAGTGAATGGTTTTCAATCTTCTCTGTGTGGAGCCCCACTCCGGGTCCTGCAGCTATGACAGAGAATGAAGTATTCAGACAATAAATAAACTATTAAACATTGTAGGACAAGTAATAATCAGTCCTGTAAAGAAATATGTTGCAGGGTGATTTTATAAAAATGAAGGAGAATATTTTGTAATTGTACATATATACAAAGTCCAAGGATACCTCTAATTATTTGATAATCAAGCAGAGTGTGAAAGACATTTTGTTTCCTAATTCTATCTAATATAAGGTATAAAAGATTTATATTTATTGCAATTATGCAGATTAAATTACCCTAAGAATCTGCAGCAAAAAATAGCTAAAATGCAGATAAATCATATATAATTATTGTAAGTAGAGACATTAAACACAGATGGGTTTGAAGTGATGCAAATCTTTTGGGGTCAAGATACTACCAAAATTTGAGTCATTATAAGCAAATTTTGGTGTCATGGCCACTTTCTAATGACTGGATCCTCGACTTTTGGTCCTAATGGCCATGTTGTGAAGACTGTCTCTCAGTATGGGGAAAGTTACAAAGGCTTAGACCCCTACATGGAGGGATATGGAATTTGGTACTCCAGTACAAAACAACACTCATGAAAGGTGAGGACCTCCATTAGCGGCAAAATCATCACTGGTAGTCAGTTAGGAAATCTGTCTGCATCTGCCTTGGCTCTGGACAAGGAATCAAAATTTCCCCTTAGACTGTATGATAATGAGTCAGGCCTTAGGTGGATTTAGGGCCTCATTTATACTATACGTATCATCTAAAACTCAAAGTGGAACAAATGGCAGAATCAAAGTCAAATCTCTGGAAGAACAAAGTCTCATTGTAGACCTCAGAGATTCCCCACAGATAAAATTCTAGTGAATATGAATATTAATCAAACATATATAAGAAAAATGCACCAAAAGGGAGAATAATTACAAAATATGCAATGTAAATACCAGAATCAGCTACCTAAGGATTTCAGAAATTTATTGACAAATTCAAAATATTGAAAAGCATGCAAAGTATGATTGAAGAAAGAAAAGTGGTGATTGAAAATATAAGTAAAAAGTAAAATTTCTAAAATCAATATTTAAAACCAACCAAATGGAACTTTTAGGAATCCTTGATAAGTGCCACAAAAAAAAATTAAAATATTGCAGTTTTGATTGAGGTTGTAATAAATTTATTGAAAATCTGTGGTCACTTCCATCTAGAATCATCCCTCAGAGAAACAAAAATTTCTTATTTCAGGCTTTTTCTGGTTACTTTCATTCCAAGATATATTTTGGACTTCGGCATGATTGCTAATAGATTGCTTTTTATTTCATTTTCTAATTGCTCATGTTTAGGCAAGTGGTTGATTTCTTGTGTTGCTTTTCTATCATTATAATTGTATTTCTTTTAATACTTTTGCAATTGGTGCTGCTAAACATTTAAAAAACATCTAGAATAATTTTTGCACCCCCATTCCAATACATTATTCTTTTATTCCTTGTCTTGCTCTAGCTAGGTAATCTGTAACCGTATTTAACAATAATACTGAGAGTGGACATCTGTTACCTTGTTCCTGAAATCATGGGAATATTTCTAATTCTTCATTCATAAGTTTAAGGTTGTCAGAATGTTTCTAGTACGGGGTTTAGCAAACCCATTTCCCAAAAGTCCAATAGCCTGCTTTTATAAATAAAGTTTTGTTGAAACTCAGCCATACCCACTTCTCTGTACATGACCTCTGGCTACTTTCATACTACAGAAGTGGGTAGAGTTGAGTACAGATTGCAAATATTTTACAAATATTTTACCGTCTTGCCCTTAACAAAGAAGTGAGGTGAACCTTGTTTTATGTGTATAAAATTTATTTGTAAATCTGGTGTATATGAGCTTTTAAACAATTTAAATATTGAATTATATCACATACTTTCAACTCTTGATCTTATACTTTTATAAAATTATAATATTGAAATACCTTTTTATCACTAGGATCATTTCTATTTGTTCATGATATTTTATGATAAAACACTATCTGATAGTTTTAATTTGAAAGTACCATATTTGGGATATTTTCACCTCTATAAATAATATTGTTTTATGTATCTTACGTGCTGTTATTTCTCTAATTTTAATGTCATCACACTTGTCTCATGAGGGGAATAGTGAACATTAAACAGTCAATATGTCACATTAAATAAACATTTCATTTTGGATGGTGTGTAAAGGAAATCTTACTTAAAATAGAGAGTAAGGAAGCCCTGAAGGGGGAGCTCTCATGCTCTTTCACCGTAAGAAGCATACTTCGAAATCCCCAACATCAAGAAGCTTACTTTACATATCCCAAAGGTAAGAATGAAGGATTTCTCTTTGCCCATCAACAGCCAGCCTCTGATTACTCGGCAAAAGGCCACCTTCCCGCGTCTTTCCCCTCAAGCAAGTCCCTCTCATTTGTCGTCCAGACTTGCCTGTGCTTCACCACAGTTCGCTTGTCCTGAATTGCAGTTCTCTGCCATTCCCAAATAAATTCATTTTGCTGATTAAATAGTTGGCTTTTTGTTTCTTAAGGTGAACAGTGATTTGATTTAAAAAAATAGTCCTGAAATTATGTAAGCTTATTGCCTTTTTGCATTTTTGATATCTGTTTTCAATTTATTGCAACATATTTGATCTGTCAGGATGTTAATAGCTCTTGAGTGACTTTTTATTTTTCTAAAATATATTTATTTCATCTAGCTTTGAAAATCCATTAATAAATAGTCATATATAGCAACAGTCAACTATAAATCCTGCTGCTATCAGGACATAAGAATATTTGTCTCTCCACATCGTGGCTAACATTAATAGATATATTTCCAGCTAAAAAATAAAATTACATGCTGATGTTTACAAATAGTACATCATTTGTTTCAGTAATTTATATTTCCTTGACCCTGAGAGGGTAAACACATACAAATAAAGAAAATTTCCTCTTCTGTAAATGTATTATTTATATCCATGAACTACTTTTCCTTTGCATTGTCTCTTTCTTTTTCTACTGATTTGTAGATATCTTTTATATAACCTGTAGATTATCACTTTGCCAATTATAAGATGGCAGCTATACTAATTATAATAGCCTTCCATTCCGTGGCTTGTCTTTTAATTTGGCTTATAGTTTGTGTATAAGCATGTGTGAGTGACAAGGTCAAGTAATCACATCCCCATCTATGGGTTGCTATTTCCTAACTTTATCCAGTGAATCCAATTTTCACCTTCTGCAATAAACAGGTTACAGAGATGTGTTCCCAGACTGCACAGACATCAAGGTACAGGCTCCTGTGCCTGTGTTCATTTTCTCCCATTCTAGCTTCAGGTTCTACTGTTGGAGTAGACAGTTAGACATAAGCAGGAGAAAGGGGCCAACCCATCACCAAGGAAGACTCTGCCCAGACTAACCCCTAAGCCCTCCTTAGTTCCCAGTTCCACAGTCAAGGACACCTAGCTTATCAGGGGGCCAGACAGTCAAGGACATATAGATTGTCAAGAGGCCCAGGACCACAGGGGCTTCCCTGATTACAGGGCATGTGCAAGGTCCGAAGACCTTGTCCAAAGTAACCCCACTTCATTAAAATAATATCTAAATCTAATTAGCATTATAGTTTTGCCCCTCCCCCTGCAACCATGGGCTTCACTTAGGTACTTGTGGGTTAGGTACTTACAGACCAATAGAAAGGTTATTATTACCTAGAGCTGTCAATCAACATGTCAATCAAACGATGACACAGTCAGGGCTTCTTGCCATCTTAAGAAAAAATAAAAACCAGCGTAACCCTAATAACATAGTTGCTTCTTGTTTCCAGACTGCCGCTCTCCTGTACTTTTTGCTTTAACCCATAAATTCCTTGCTGCTTTTGCTTCCTATCTGGTCTCTTGACTGAATTCTTTCCTTCAAGAAGCCAAGAATCAGGGAAACAATGTGTTTAACCAGTAAATAACACAACCACAACTTAACATAGTAGATTCTCTCATTTTGCACTTTAATCTCTGGAAGTTCCCTTTTCTTATATTTCAACTTGACTTTAAAAAAATTATTTACAACATTCCACATACCATTTTTGATGTGTGCAATGGAGTGGAAAGGTTTTAAAATATATTCAATGCACATTTATGCTTTGACTCAATTCTTTAGTTCTACTTTACTTGCTAATATGTGTGTGTTTACCACTAGCTTCTATTTTGGGATGGAGTGGAGATGGGGAGCTTCAGTTATTTTAATTTAGCTTGCCTCATTTCAAATGAATGCATTTAGGATTTTATATTCCCCTCTTATTACCTCTTTGGCCATATCCTTTAAGTTGGGATATATAGGGCTTTCTTTGTGCTTTCTTTCCAAATAATCTCATTTTAATTTTGATATTTAAATGCTTTTATACTTATTTGTAAAATACAAATGATTAGCTTTGTTTTGATTGTATTCTTAGATTAAATTCTGGCTTCATTATGCTTTTGTAAGAAATCATACCAAGTGAGTTCTGTTTGGGGCAGTTATCAAGTTAATGCTGGTGTATGTTTGTGTGTGTGCATAAATGTATGCATGTGAACATGCTGAAGCATGTACATATTTTTCATAAATGAAACTTTCTGTTGAATACAAATAACCACTAACATACATATGTGCACATATGCTGAGCCTCAGGAAGTCATGGATGCTTGAGTTAATCTAGTTATGAGAATTGGCAAGGATTTCTTTTCACTTGTTTTCTCTTGCTTTTTCTCAGAAGGATAATACAAAAGAATAATAAAAAGCATAATTCCCTTGGGCTTTCACCCCCTTTTACAGAAATGAGTTTAAATTTTAGTGCACAAGGCCAATCACGGGGTGTCCACCACATCAGAAGAGACCAGATCATGGACATGCTGCTTTTTTCCATCCATAGAAGGAAAATAATAATGATCCTATTTTTTAATCCAATCATTCTTTATTTTTTCAAATATTATTTTTATTTTTAGTTACAGTTATTTTGAAAATTACCTTTACTTGTATATGTCTGAGTGCATTTGAGAATATAGTAATGTCAATGCCCATTATGTTTGCATAAGTCAATTTCTCCTTCCCAGTACCATTGAATAGCTTGTAGCTGACCAACTCCTACTGAGAAGAACTAGAAATCTAGATAAATACAAAGACACCACAGGGCTGCTGAAGCAGTGAGTATGAGGAGGCCAAGATTCCATAAGAGAACCATGAAGATGTCAGCTGGCAGTCTTCAGCTGCCTGTTCCTTGGGGCCATTAGCCAATTTGGGATGGAGAGCGTGAGGCCAATAATAATGGTTTTCCATGGTCAGAGGGCTACTGCTGGGAGAGTGAGCAGCCACGTGGCTTGTGGGGCTTATGAGAGAATATTGCAATCATGAGTGGCCAAGTCATCTTATTTCTAGATAGAATTAAAATGGGTACATTTAAAGGTGAAAAAGTTCAAATGGAAACAAATAAATTGACTTCTCTATTAAATATTAAATATGGCACGTAGATATATACACACACATACACACACACACATATATATATGAAGTTGAAGATTGAGCCCATTTATTTTTCCTGCTTTATTTTTTCCCCATAACAAATGTGGGTATGCAAATAAACATGCCTTGAATCTAGATTTTAGTTTTTGCAATATTATATTGACTTCAAGTATACAACATAGTGATTGAACTGTTATATACATTATTAAATCTTTACCCCAACTAGTGTATTTACTGTCAACATAGAAAGATGTTAACAGAACTATTAAACTATATTCTCTGTCCTCTACTTTCATCCCCATGACTATTTATATTATGATTGAGAATTTTTGAGCCCCTTTATCCCCTTCACCCTCCCCAGCCATCCATTCAAACCCTTCTCCCCTGGTAACCATCAGTCACTTCTCAGTGTCTGTAAGTCTACTGTCATTTTGTTCATTTTGTTTTGTTTTTTTAGATCTCACATGTAAGTGAAATCATATGGTATTCATCTTTCTCTGCCGGACTTTTTAACTTAGCACAATACCCTCTAGATCCATCCATGTTGTTGCAAATGGCAGGGTTTCTTTTCTTTTATATGGTTGAATAACTTTCCATTGTGTTTATGTAACACATTCATCTGTTGATGGACACTTTGGTTGCTTCCATTTCTTGACTATTGTAAATAATGCAGCAATAAACATAGGGGTGCATATGTCTTTTCAAATCAGAGATTTTGTTTTCTTTAGGTATTGAATCTAGATGGTATCATTCTAGAGCAGGAATGAATGTGCTTCAGTGAGCAAGCTGAGTGGCAAATGTCTGAGTCCTCGTAAGGATGAACAGAGGACATTTTTCTCACCTCCAAAAATTATCCACACCACCTTTCTGAGAGGTAAAGCACACACCTCTAAAAAGCCTCAGAGGATGCAGATGTTGACTTGGGTCTTCAAGTGGGTGCTAATATTTCAGGTTCACAATCAAGCATATTAAAAAGATAAGAGTCCCTTGGTTAGTATCCATTCAGACTTAAAAAGACAGTGCTATACTGTGCAATGTTTCCAAATTGCACACTTAAGATGTTTCTTAATTTTGTTTATAACACTAATATTATAGTTTTGGCAGAATGGGAGGTCAGACTAGTTTAATATCATTAGTGTACTTCATAACTGTCCAAATCAAACATGTTTTAATCTTTCAAAATAACAACTGATTTTCATTTAAATTATTTTTTAAGATAAAGCACAACTTTAAATAAATTGAAGAAAATGTTGTAGCCTCCAGCTGTGGCATATTATTAAATTTTTATCACATTAAATAATTGAAAAATGTAGAGCATAGTTTTAAATATGTTCATCACCATTGACCTTTAGCAATGAATGGCCGCATCTTTACTGTGACTCCTCCAAAAATGTTTAGCAGTGCTTAGCCCACTCATAGCTCAGTTAAAAGGGATCTTCAATAGTATATGTGTATCATATCAACCAGATAGTTTGATTTAACTTTGCAGTTCTTAACTCACTATCTCATAACATATAATCTAAGGTGATAAAAATCTTTGTAGACCACTGGGCCATGTGATCCTTGGGACTTCGTCATAAAATACCCCCTTAAAAATAAAATGGGCCTCCTTTATTTTATGTCATCTGTAGATTTTGCTGCAATCTCTGTATCTTTTACTCATCTGAAACAACTTAGTCAGTTAGGATTTCTGAGTATGAATGATTAACAGTCATTACTAATCCCACTTTATACCTTGTCCAACCCTTGTTTATGTGGTGGAGAGAATCTCACGTTCAACAGCCTGGCTCCAGAACCCATACTTTAACCTCAGGGAATATTAATCTCATGTCAACCTAATTGATATAATTTATTAGAACATACAACCTACGTTCAATAGCCCAAGAGAAGTTACAGGCCCTCTTCACAGAGCTTACAGTCCATCAGGAGGTTGCCTGGCAACATACCCAGTACAACTGTGGAGAAAATGAAAATATCTGAGCAGGATTCCCTCCTGGCCTTAATAGCACCCATTGTGTATATATGAGACCGTCTGCTTACCTCTGGTATGTTTACCAGGGACAGAGCAGCTGGCCAGTCATGGGAATATACCAATGCAGGGGAGGGGTGGAGAGGGCACACCCATTCTCTTCTCTCCTTAGTTCCTGGTACGTAATTGATCGGGCATCCACCAGTCACCATAGAGGCCCACCCACAGAGTTCCTCCCAGCGCTAGGGGCAGGGATGTAGAGGGCAGAGAGAGCGTGGAGAGATCAGTGTGAGCAGGGAAGCTGGGAGCTGCAGAACGGGAGAGAGGGGAGAAAGGAAGCCTAGAGGGAGCGCTAGAGGAGAACAGAGGCTGGTGGAGGGAAGCCATGGAACCCTGGAGCTAGGAGAGGATTAAGCCAGTGCTGGGAAGCAGGAGGGAGTAGCACCAGTGCCAGCAGAGACTGAGACCTGCAACTCTGAGAATAAACATGGTATGAACCCCTTTAAAAAACCCCAACTTCTTGTCCTTGTCTTTATTCAGTCTTTTCAAATTCATAGGGAACTTGCCCCAGGTGGGGAACCGACTCCTCCCAGATCAACAACAACCAAAAGAACTTTGAGACAGTTCATAAATGAATGCTGAATGTTTTCATATACACTTAGTCATATTATGGAGCTCAGATGAGATGTAAGGCATTGTGAATGGTTTTATTCTAGGTAAGTTGAAAAATAGCCATATATTCATAGTTATAGTTAACACATCTTTCTTTGCCAAATAGTTTTTTTTCAGTAGAATAATTTAAAATGAGATCATGTAGAATTAGAATTAATAGATAGAGAAATATGCAAAGGTGTTGAAGGGGAAGCAGAGTCACCTTATTTTTTCTCAGGGGCTACAATGATCTAAATACATACGTTGACTTATTTAGTCACGTAACTATCCTACAGGCGAGGAGTAAAAGGAGATGAAACAAATACTTATTAACCACTTCTGTGCCAGGTGGTACCCTTGTCCTTCATTCCTGCATTCATGAATGTATGTATATATTATTTCTTTTGTTTAATAAATAGCCATTGATTCTAATATGTGCCTGGCAATATTATAGATAATAGGGATACTTAAGTGAACAAAACAGTTAAGAACCATGCTCTCATAGACCCTATAATATTTAAGGAACAGCCAATAGTAGGCAATTTAATCCTCATGACAAACCACTAAAATATTATCCCCAGTTAATAGATGGTAAAACATATTCAAGTCTTGGGACTCAGGGTCAGAGGAGTAAGTGGTAAGCCACAGAGTCACACAATTTCTCTAATTTTAAAGTCTATGATCTTATCACTATTGCTGCTTTCCACAGAGGATGAGGAAGCCTCTAAAATATTGTAATACAATATACTCATTAGGGTAGTGAACATCATTTTTGCTTTCTCAATAGTTTACAAACTAACAATAATCCAATATTAGATAAACTAATTTAAAGTAATGTTTGCTTAAATAATTAAAATAACCAATATTCATTCTTATTTTTAAATACATGATTACCTATTTTTTCCCTAATGTTTATTGACTGTCACATGTGTTGCAAAAAAATGTCAAAGATATTGAATTTTCCTGTCTTTCAGTCACATGGCAAGGCATTTTCAGCAACTGTATTAGCCAGTACCGCACTTCCACCATTCATTTCAATGGCCTCAAAATGTTTTGTTTTTTTTACACTAAATGTATGGAAAGACCGATAATGCTTTTCATCAATTATTGCTGGAGAAAGGACTCAATTAATTCACTTTGACTCGAGCATCCCTGATTAAAAACAAAAAGATTGAATGAAGAACCAAAGTAGAGATAGCATCACACATATTTTAAAAGATCGCCGGAAGCCAGTGGACAGTATGATTTGGGTTTATTGAGTCCCAGGTCTACAGATAATACTGAAGCACCATATCTTCAAGTCAAAGCCCTCACCAGTTTATCAATAAATTCATCTCCTCAATGTTAAAGTGACCAGCTACTCCGTTTTCTTAGTTATAAAATGCATTGAAAATAGTCCTTGTGAAGTGATACTTTTCTGGAGATCTTTCAAAGTAAATAGCAGCTGTTATATTCTAGTTGGGAAATTCTTAATATATCTAAAATTATGTCAAAGAGAAGAAGATTATGAGTGGAGTTATTCCTGGTCGTACTAGGCCAAGGATCACCTCCACTAAATTCAGCTTTGTGCTCAAAAGCCAAAGTCAACTCTCATGGCCAAGAACATTTAAATCTATGCAATTTAAACTGAGCGGAATAAATTTTCTAAGGAATTACAACCATCTGTCTGGAATGAAAGATGAGCACAGCAAACTCTATACATTGCTATGTTTCTTTAACAACTGGCCCACTTTTCTGCTTATTTGGAATGCTGGGTGATATGCCCAAGAATTATAGGCAAAGAATATACAAGATGCATGAGCTGATGAAGCATCTGGTTTTTATTTTCTCTGAATTTTAAAGAACACATCCCCTATAAAATTATCTTGAAGCTCCCCCTTTTTTGATTATTGTGGTGGTGGACCTAACTTCAACCCTACAGCATCTAGTAAGCTTTAGCCACTTTTTGTTTAAAGCCTAACACACAAAAAGACCATGATGTACCCAAAACAACATTGTCTTTTAGTTTTAAACTGAAATGAGAAAATTAATATTTTATACACATGTTAATTTTAATGAAAAATTTCACATTTTCAGAAAATGACAGAGAATTTTCTAATAAACACAATATATACTCAGCTCTTACATGTAACAAATTCCTTCAAAAAATGTTTTGAAGTCAAACATGGCACATATTTTTAAGACCCTTTTATATTCCCTTCAGATCCAAATACTCTTCCTCCCTAGAAGTAACTGCTATTATAAAAGTGATATGTGTCTTCACAGTAATGTTTTTGCAGTATAGTACATTTGTATATATCCATAAATAATATTTACTGTGGTTTTGTATGTCATCAAATCTACTTTAAATCTGTCATGCTTTATAGCTCACTCCTAATCTTTCCTATTTATTCTAACATAAGGTATTTTATACTTATTATTTAGTTGAATCACTCTGTGGTTTTACACCCTGTGAGTATATAATAATACATGATAGATTCTTCTATTGATAGACATTTATATTTATATTGCAGATAATTCTGTAATTAGATCATAGTCTTCTCATACATCTGAAAAGGCTCTTGTTATATTCTAAGGTGACATGTCTGTGTATCTGAAAATTGACTTGATACCGCAAAAATTTTCTCCAAAGTGATTGTACCATTTTAGAGTATCACAGTTTCTGTTAGTTCCCGTTTCCCTAAATCCTTGACTGCTTTTGGTTGGTCTTTAATGTTTCCATATCACTCTTAGAAATACATTGTTAAATTCCATGGAATTGCCTGTGATTAAAATGGCAATGAAATTTTTAGATTAATATGTGGGAAAATTACATCTTTATAGTATTAAGACTTTGTATCCAAGTACATATGTCTCATGTAATTTAGATTTCCTTCCATTCCATTCAGTAGTACTTTGAAATTTTCTCCACAAGGTTATTGCATATGTATTTTATATTCCATTATAAGTAACTATAATTATAAATTATATAAATATTATATATATATTAAATTTCTATTTGAACATTACCATTATGTTTTAATTCTTAAAATTTTTCTAGCTATATTTCTGGACTCTCTTTTTAGTTAGTTACAATTGTTGGAGTATTATCCCATACTTTCTGCAATTTAATGAGTTATGAGAAATATATATTTGGTCATTATAATGAGTTATGAGAAATATATATTTGGTCATTTAGATGACCAAATATATACTTCTCAGATATATTTGGTCTTCATCCACAGTTCCTGAAACACTTCAGAGCCATAAAAGTGAAATGGGTCTTTTATGTTAATGGAGAGATTTGGGTCCCACCTTGGGCTCTTTGCAAGGGAGACCAACCAATGATTAGAGGGTGGAGATTAGGAACTCTCAGTCCCCAGCTCCCAACCCCTGGAAGGGCAGAGGGCAAAGGGACTGGAAGTTGAATCAGTCAATGGAATTGATTTAGTCAATCATGACTATGCAATGAAGCCCTCACAAAACCCCATAAGAAGAGCACTTTGCTCTCTCTCTCTCTCTCTCTCTCTCTCTCTCTCTCTCTTGCATCCTGTTTCCCTGTTCAACAGAGACCTTACATGCTTGGGGAATCAGAACACTTCCATGTACCACCCAGCCATGCCCCAAGTTCCATGAGGATAGAAGCTCCTTCATTTGGGACTTTGCCATATATGGCTCTTCATCTGGCTTTTAACTTGTATCCTTTACGGTATCCTGTATTAAACTGGTAAATGGAAATGTTTTCTTAAGTCCTGTGAGCCATTCTTGCAAATTAATGGAAACTAAAGGGGTAAGTGGTTGGAACCTTCAATCTGTAGTTGGTTGGTCAGAAGCACAGTTAACAGCCTGGAACTTGGGACTGAGGTCTGGAATGGAAGTTGAAGGGTAGCCTTATAGGATGGCACCCTTAACCTATGGTATCTGGGATGACTCCAGGCAGATAGCTTCAGAATTGAAATGAGTTCTCAGATACCAGTTTCAAGAATTTCTTAGTGTGGTGCATGAGAACTACCCACCCCGCACACACATTGGAGTTTGGTCTGGGAACCCTAATGGACTTTCTATACAATCTTAGTATTTAATTTACAAGATAAATATATTTTTACAATTCTTATACTTCTGTTAATTTTTCCATATAATAACAAATCTCAAGTTGCATAATAGTTGTGATGTCATTGCTTCTATATGTTTTTGTCTTCAAAGGTACACATACATGCCTTATCATTAAGTATGATTTTTTTTCAGAAAGGGGTGATAAGTAGATACTCTTATTAGATTAAAAAGTTTCCTTCTATTCATAGTTCAATACAAAATTTTCTTTTTAATTATAAATGAGTTTGAATCTTACCGAATGCTATTCCTTCTTCCATTAAATTAAGTTTTTATCCATTACTAAGTTAATATAATAAATTATATTTCAGATAATGAGTTTTGAATCTTACTGAATACTCTTTTCCCCCATCAAATTAGGTTTTCATCCATTACTTTGTTAATGCAGTTTAATTATATTATAGGATTTATTAGGCTTTTCCCCTTCACTCTGTTAACATAATGAATTATATTGATAGATTCTGGGATAAACCCAATTTATTTCCCCTATTTTAATAAAGTACAGTGCAAACTGAGTTTGTAAATAATTTGTTTACAAATTTGTTATCTGTGTATTCATACATTTTATTTGCTTATATTTTTCTTAGGTTACCCTTGTGCAATTATTAAGATTATCTAAATTCACACAATGATTTAGATACATTGCCTTTCCTTTACATTCTGAAACTACTTGTATTTGAAAGGAGTATATGCTTGTGAAGATTTATAAAAACTGATCTATAAAACTGAGCCAGGTGCATTTTTGGGGTATGGAGTCTGTTTTGATGACTACCTTAATTTATTTGATTTTTGTTGGTTAAGTCTGTTTTTTTGTATTTGTTTTGTCAATTTAACACATTTCTTTAGTCAAAAACTGTCATCCTGAGACAACCTCCTGCTCATTCTCTGTTCTCTGGAGCTGATCCCACCTGCCTGCTCTATAGCTCTGCCGCCTCCCTGTCAATCCAGGACTTCCCTTTATGAGCCTCCTGAAAATTCACTTACTTTATCTCCCTGTTGAATGCCTGTCATCGAGCCCATGTGTTCCTCTTTGTTAATTTGTCCCTGATTTTTTGGATGCCATACTAAAATAGCTAGAGGCAAGGAAAGTAATAAGTTTTGAAATTTTCTTGAGACTGAAGGTCTTTATTCCATTCTCTCCCTTGAGAGAGAATTTGGGTATAACATTCTAGTTTGAAAATTGTTTCTCAAAATTCTGAAGGGATTTGTGGTTTAGTTCTGCTGTTACCTCTGCAAAGCCCGATGACATTTTCCCACCCTCCTCTTTAAGGGCAGCGTGTCGTTTGCCCCTCTCTCAAATCTGCTCTTCACCTTGATGTTCTGAACAGTTAGAAGGACGGGTTTAGTGCAGGCACAGCTTCTTCACTCCTTGGGATGACTTCGTGGACCCTTCTGCTTGGGGCTTCAATCCCGGGATATTTTCTCTGGTTGTCGTTCACCATGTCTTCTCCTTTGTTTCCTCTGTGTTTTTGTTTTGTTTTGTTTTGCTGGAATGATTATTGATATTATGCTGGACCTTCTGGTTTGATTTGCCTAATTAAAAAAAAATTTATTTCACTAACTATCCACCCCTTCATCTTTTTGTGTTGACTCCTGAAATTTTTCATCAACTTTTTCTTCCCACCTTTCTATTTACTTTTTTATGTTAGTTCTCTTTTTTTTTTTATTCTTTTCAATAGCTTGTTCCTTTGATACAAATGTTCCCTTTTTAATAACATCCTATTCTTTTTCATAGATGAAATATTTTGATACCTCAGTATACTAAAATATATATTAAAGTTTTCCTTTAGTCTCTGATCTATTTCTGTTCTTCAAAACTTCTATTTTGTAAGATTTGTTTTGGCCCCTAGCTTTCATGATAGTGATTTTGTTCAAATCTCTCAAATGCCTGGTGGATTCTTTGTTTCTGCCTCCCTCCCTCCCTTCCTTCCTTTTTTCCTCTCTCTCCTTTCTTTCTTTTTTCCTCTCCTTTCTTTTTCTTTCTTTTTTCCTCTCCTTTCTTTTTCTTTCTTTCTTTCTTTCTTTCTTTCTTTCTTTCTTTCTTTCTTTCTTTCTTTCTTTTTTCCTCTCCTTTCTTTCTTTCTCTTTCTTTCTTTCTTTCTCTTTCTTTCTTTCTTTCTTTCTTTCTTTCTTTCTTTCTTTCTTTCTTTGTCTCTGTCTCTTTCTTTGGTTTGTTTACATATAATTAGGGTAATTTTTTTTAAGGGAAAACACTGGGTGCTAGGCAGTCACTTTCTGACTGACAGGTTTAAATATACAGTGAGCAAAGAGATGGACCACAGCCACTTTCTTAGAGGACCACTCTGTCTAAGATAAGTCAACATTTCTTTTTGGACTGGCAATTTTACTCCTTGAGTCATCTTCCAAACTATCAGTGTATGGTGTCTTGGTGGGGCTTTAGGGTAAAGGAGGTGGTGGTGTTGGAAGCTTATTTGCCATTATTCAATACAGTGAACTGAGAAATTCAGACTTCTATTTCCCAACTGACAATCTCCACAAGTGACTGTGCCCTAGAAGATAGCCAGTATTACAGAAAGTTTCATAGAAATTTGATTTAGCTAAGCAAGTCACTACAATATCATGTTATTTTGTTTTATGCCATAATTATAGCGGCCCAATGAAGTTACACTAGTCAGTGCTTACCGATCAGATATTTTTAATATGATTAGTCATTGATTATTAGTTGTAGATTATATTTTCTAAATTAAATCAAGTACTTCAAAATGCCCAATCCTTATAGAAGACAAAAAAAATGAGCATTTAATGCTAAAATACATTGGGAGCATATGTACTAGATATTCTATAGGCCAGAATTTACTTCAGTCTTGATTCCCTCTGTTATCTACACCTCAGGGGATGCTGTGTAATCGTAGGATCCTGCACTGTGAACACAGTCATTTTACACACTCTGGCTAACTACTCTGTTCCATGGCTGCGGTCACCGTTCTACCCTGGCCAACTGCAGGTGTGTCAAAATGGAGAACACAAGAGGTAATATGATTATACACAGCATGACTGTGTTGAAAAATCATATATAATTTTTGGTAATTCACTTCTGAATTTAAGCATTGAATCAGTAAGAGGGAAAAAACATAATATTTTATATTTTATGCTTTCTAATGAAAGCACATTTTTCAGAGGTGCTTTCAAAAAAAATACTATGTAATGATAGAAAATGTGAAAAATAAAGAAATGCCAGGGACAAAAAATATATAATCCACCACAACCAAGATATAACCCCGATTAGATTATCAGTATGTTTCCCTCAGGCCTGTTACCATGAGAATATTATATAAATGAATGTGAATATTTATTGTTTTATTTAACAGATATTTATGGAGTGAAAATTCAAGGCCAGCCACTGCTTTAGATATTGGGGGTACAGAGAGGACCAAAGTATCCCTCCTCATGTGCTACCCACATTGTACTAGAAAAATAACATAAATACTAACTGTGTGATGTATTAGAGATAGGGGCCAAATAGAAAAATAAAGAGATGAAATTTGTGAGGGGGAGTACAACTTTAGACAGTGTTGTCAGGGAATTCCTCAATGAGAATATAACTGTGTTAATAATTGATAACGAATGTAATCAAATAATTAATGGCAAGTTCTTGATCATGTATCATCCTTGCTGCAGAAGGGATTGCCTTCTGCCTCTGCTGGGCTATTAATGTAGAGACACATTGCCTGAATACATTTCATGACCTGAGCTGATTTGCAGTTGGGCTTTAGTGGGTTTGTTTGGGGTTTTATTTAGCATTTTTTTATGGAAGTATAGTTGATATACAAACTTATATTAGTTTCAAGTGTGCAACACAGTGGTTCAACAGTTCCCCATATTATTAAATCCTCACCCACACTTGTGCTGTTACTGTCAACACAGGAAGATGTTACAGAATCATTGGCTATATTCTCCATGCTGTACTTCCATCCTTGTGACCTACTCATATTATGATTGAGAATTTTTGTACCCCTTTATCCCTCTCACCCTCCCCTCCCGCTGAGGCCCTCCCCTATGTAACTCCCAGTCCTTTCTCAGAGTCTATGAGTCTACTGCCATTTTGTTCATTCTGTTTTGCTTTGTAGTTATATATCACAAATGAGTGAAATTATGTGGTATTCGTCTTCCTCCGCCTGGCTTATTTCACTGAGCATACTACCCTCTAGATCCATCCTTGTTGTTGCAAATGGCAGGATCTCTTTTTTGTGGCTGAATAGTATTCCATTGTGTATACATACCATGTCTTCCATAGTTTTTGTAAGGACTTCTCACACTCAGGTGTGTCATTGTTAGTCTTCAAAAACTTTCAACTAAAAGTCGGGAAGCTTTACAAAAAAGGCTTTGTGGTGGATGCTGACTGTAATTTTTGTCCCTTTAGCCTACAAGTCTATAAAATCGCAGCTCAGCCTCTCTCAGTCTCTGAATCGCAGCTTAGGTGTCAGCAAATACTCAATAAGGGGAACAGCACTGAGCAGCTGACTCACTTGTCTGCACATCTCTTTTTACGGGATCTTGAGCCCCATAAGGCCTCAGTGCATTGGTAGCTTCACAATTCCTTCAGTCAAATTCCATTTTGTCCATTTTGTTCCTGGTTGTTATGTGCAGGAAGATTGTATTGCCCCAAGCTAGACCTCTATCATGAAAGGTAGAAATAAGTCCCCTCTTTTCAGTCTGTAACTATCCCATCCTGTTGCTGTAACTGGTTTTCCCTCTTCTCAAGCATGTCCAGTCTTCTCCAGAACTTAAATATCTGTGGGGTTGCAAAAGATAATCAGTCATACTGCATGAGGTGTGGGAATAGAGGTCAGGACCTGGGTATTTAAATTGTTCTCATAAAACACGCAGCTCTGCCCTCTACTTTATCATTTGTAGACTGTGACATCTACAGCTGACGTCTTTGCAGCTTGAATTCCGGGACTTACTCCTGTTTCCTCCTGAGGTGCTTTGTTTTTGCTTTTGCTTTTTCATCTTTCAGTTGTTTTGTTGGATTTCACTTTCTCTTACCTTTTGATCACAATACATTGTAACTTAATGTTGCAAATATCTCCTAGTCTCATTCAAGAAGGAGTATGTGTTTCTATTGTTTACTGGCCTTGTTCTTCAGCAATGGTCAGGATCAGAAGAGAGTAAAAGGGGTTTATTCTGCTAGTTTAACAAAAGAATGCCCACAGTATTTGTGCCTAACCATATACATGAATGAAAGACTAAGTAGATAGGTTTTACTTAGCATGTGAGAAGTCTTATTTCCTCTACTAAGCCCTTTTAACTTATTGGAAGAATTGACCATGAACTGGTTTTTTGTGACTTGGGCTGACAACTGTCAGGTTTAATTTTAGGTTGTGTGAGTATAGAAAACACAGGTTTGGCCTCTTCATCCTTCCCACCCATTGTTCCAACAACAAAATAAGGAAAATTTTACTTTGGGAGACCAGAATTTCCCTAGGCAGTTTATTCATTTTCTAGAGTGAGTCTCTTTGCCCTAATATCCACAACAGTTTGGAGGAAACTTTCCCAGATAGGCATTCCTTCACTTGTTTATTTCTGTTTACCACTACTACCTACTCTTAGTCTGTCAATATGTCGCTCTGGGTCTGAAGGTAGTAGAACAGTTCTGTATCTTGATTATGTGGTGGTGGTTTTACAATTCTAGGCATTTGCCAAACTTTATAGAACTGTACACCAAGAAGAGTGATATTTATATTATACAAATTTAAAACTATAAAACAAAGAAAAACCAAACGTTGTTTTGCAATTCTCACAAAAGCTTTCATTCATTCTACTCAAAACTGAGCACAATTTAGAAAGAGAATGACTGTAGTGTGAATAAATTAACAAACTTCCAGACACAGTTCCTTGGAATGTAACATTCTCCACTCTTCTTTCCAACACAGTGATGGACCATGTACATATTATGAACTCACAGCATTGCATACTTAATTAAATTACAGAACAACAACCTTTTTCTATTCTATTCAACCTTTTCTATGCAACCTGTTTCCATTCTTAAGCAAACTAAGAATATTTTTAAATGGAAGGAATCTTAACAAATGTTATATTCAATTTATGTATTGTCTTAACAAGTGTAAGTACATTCTACTCACTCTTGAGTCCGGGCCGCATTAAAACATACATTTGGGTTAATACTGCATTGTGCTAAATGTTCTCATTTTTTTATTTCTTCTATGGATATTTCTCCCTAAGCTGATGTACAAATAATATTTAATGTCTTTTTCTCTCAGAAAAATGATGTCCATTGGTTATTCCAGTCCTACAAAGAAGCCATTGCCAGCCTCTTTGAATTTCAATTCCTTTCAAATGCAAAACCTTGAAAATCCAATTAGAACTAGAGATTATGCTACATTGATCTCAATTATGAGAGGTAAAACTTTAATCAGACTTTTAAATTAACCAGAAAATATGACCTAGTGAACTCAGAAATCACTCAGTTTATCAAAAAAGATGGAGTTTTATCACTGATCTACCTATTTCAGTTGTTGTGAGATGATTGAGATGGGTAACAAGGACCCTAACTGGTTCTTAGATTCTTAAGTTGGTCCTGGAGAGCTGTCTGCCTTGCTACCTGCTTATCCAGCCTCTCTAATGCTCAGGAAGACTGTGGGTACATCTAAGGTATGTGCCAGTTTTCCTAGTGGATGCTGGCTCTGTGCCAGAGCTACTAGTCATTCACAACACGTTTTCCCTCTTCATCCTTGTCAAGTAAACTTAAAAGTTTAGATAGGTTTCTAACAATCTAACATAAAGACTGCATTTCCAAGCCTCCTTGGTAGCTATAAGGAGCTGAACTTGGACTAATTTACAATAATAGAATGTAAGTGAGATCCCTCACTTACATTCTATGTAGTTTCAAAGAGAAGAGCATGCCCTTTCTCTATTCTTCTTCCTTCCTGATGGCTGGATTCAGGACCTGATGATGGCAGCTCAAATAACCACCTAGGACTGCTAGGAGGATTCCCAAGCCGGAGGTGACAGGCCAATCAAGTCACAGTGTTCAGCAAACTTTTTCCATACAAGTCCAGATATTTTTGGCTTTGCTGGCCATATTGTCTCTGCCTCTTCAACTCTGCCATACTGCCTAAGCCCCCACCTACAGAGAATGTAAATGATGGGAATGGCTATGTACCAATAAATCTTAACTTACATGTAACTGCAGACACTGGTTTGTTGGCCTCTGAAGCAGAAGCTCTATTGCTAAAATATCGGAATGTCATCTGAGCCCCTAATGTACTTCTGTAAATAAGACATTTCTTTAAAAAGTTTTCTATTACATTTGATTGAATGAAGCCTAAATGAGAATGTAAAATGGTTCAGCCATGTAAAAAACAGTTTGGTAATTCCTCAAAAAGCAAAACAGAACTACTGTATGACTCAGCAACTTTATGTCCAGGTATATACCTAAAGAATTGAAAACAGGGACTCAAACCTATACTTGTACATAACACACACCTTGATGTCAATCAGTGTGTAAATTGATAAATGAAATGTATATACATACAATGAAATATTATTTAGCCATGAAAAGGAATGCAGTACTGATACATGGTACAACATGGATTAATCTCACAAAATTTATTCTAAGTGAAAGAAGTTAGACAGAGAAGCTCCCATGTTATATAATTCCATTTATATAAAATATCCAGATGGTAAATCCATAGAAACCAAAAGAAGATTGGTAGTTGCCAGTGGCTGGGGAAACAGGAAATAGGAAGTAACTGCTGAATGTTAGGGAGTTTTATTTTGGAGTGATGGAAATGTTCTGGAATTAGATAGTGGTTGTGGTTGCATAATATGGTAAATGTACTAAATTTGACAGATTTGTTCACTTCAAAATAAACTTCAATTAACAACTTTAATTTTAATTCACCTTTGAATTGGTCATTTAAAATGGTTAATTTAACACAATGTGAATTTTAACTCACTTAAAGAAAATAAAGCAAAAAGAATGAATCCTAACCAACACACTCCTCTTTCTTTACATGGCCAATAAGTGTTTTCATATCAGAGTTGCTTCAATTATGGTTGGTTAATTAAAGCCAGGCTGTTTCATGTAACTCTGTTTTGTATATAATGTGTCTTGCCTCTGCAATATCTTATTTACCAGGTGTGTCTGGAACATATGTGTTTTTACCATCCAGTTCAACTATGTCATACTAAAGGCTATACACATCCTTTTAACAACTCTAACCTGCATCTTTCAGGTAATATTATATGATTCCTCCTTGTCACATTGAGCTATCATTACCTTTTTACATGATATCTCTTACATTAAACCAGAGATCTACAATATCAAGAAGGATGGATTTATAAATTTTTGTATTGCTCCATTTGTGGTTGCTGGATGTAGGAAAAATGGAAGTTCCTATGGCCAGGATCCTCACAAGACCCTAAACTACTTGATGATGTAACTGGCCTACTGCGAGGCTAATGCTTCCACACCCATAGGTAATGAGCTCTTATTGACTGAGTCACTATATAAAGAGATCTGCAGGTGCTCTCTGCAGAAGCAGGGATGCGAGTGGATTATGAATCGGCAGACTGCTGGATACAGACATGATTCTAGTGCTCAACCTACCACCTTGAGAATAAAGCCAGGTACGAAACCCTTTTACCCCAAGAACAGTCTGTTGTCATTTCTTGGCCTCACTGAATCCATAGTGAACTTGCCCAGGGCTGAAACCCTCTGGCAAGACACTGGTGATAGTAGAAGCCATGCACCCATGCACACTTTTTTGTTGTTTTGTTATGGACTAAACTAACAGAGGTAAATCTGTGTGCTAGCAATTGATGTGAAGACTGCTCTGAGAAAAGAGCCCTAAAATAGGACTTTAAAGCTGCCCACTTGACAGGGAAAGTCTATCACTAATAGTAAGCCCACTGTAGGTAGCCTCTGGTTAGTAGGAACTGGTGTAATTCCAGGTGCCTGGGAGGTCAGAGGATGTAGTCAATTGCAGCAGGCAATGGGTGCACCGGGGAAAGAAGGAAAGGCTAAGGGTGATGAACCGCAGGTTTAAGGTCAGATGTGAAAGTCAGAGGAACCCCCAGCAGCACATAAAGAATCTCATATTCTGAAATGATGGATCAAAATGAAACTGAGACCTTGAACTGAATTTTAAGGGCAATAGAACACTAGAGAAGATTGAATCATCCACTATGGTGTGGATAAAGTGAAGGTTCCTATGGCCAGGATTCCCACCTGGCCCTGGTCAGCTAGCTCACTACACACGTGTGGGCAGTACACTATTATTGATGCTATCAAAAGAGCTCCTCCCAGTTCTCTGGTCAATACGACAGCATGGCTGCACTACTGCATGGCTACAGGAGAGCAGAGACTGGAGTGATGGCAGTGCCTAGGACAAAGACTGAAACGGCTGCAGGGGCAGAGAGGCCTTGAGGCAGAGACCGGCTTGCTGCATGCAGACTCACCCCGAGTGTGTGGGATTCTAGTGATTTACCTGCCACTGTGGGAATAAAGTTGGGTATAAGCCATTTCACCCCAAGAACATTCCATTGTCATTTTTCAGTCTCACTGAATCAATCTATAGTGAACTTGCCCAGGGCTGAAACCCATTGCCAAGTCATATGGCAAGTCTGACATGCCAAGGTCAGGACTATGGCTGCTAAGGAGGGGGAACATCTGGGTTGATGCATTCATGAACCATGGATGCACTTGAACCCTCTGGGACACTTTTCATGTGTTCTCATGAAAGATTGGACCTTCACTCTTGCTTGGAGACAAAGAGCATATTCACCTCTCTCCTCCCAGCCTTCCAACTAGTAACTTAAGTTACATAACAAGACCCAGCTGGAGACATTCTAGGCTTGCTAAGGGAGGAAGGAGACTATATCCAGAATGAGCAACAGGAACTCATGAGTGAGTACTGGTAGGAACCAGGAGAGAGTTTATGGGACTGGGTCCAGAGAGTGATGCATTGGGAGGGGGTGGAACCCAAAGTTAAGTAAGAGAGTGTTGATATGGTAACATTGTATTATGCCATAAATTTAGCATCCACATAAGGAACCTGAGGGTTGGTGGCTAAAGTGATGCTGGTACAGTTTTGGAAAACACACTCTCAATGAAGTGGTAATTCCAAGATTATTGTGCTGGAAGGTGGGAAGACAATTAAGAGACTCAGAGCAGTGACATGCTAGAGTGACAACACTACATGTGGCCAGAAAGCCCACCCAGGTGAGAAGACAGAGAAGATACTCCCATTGACTAAGGTAATACCACCATCACTAAGAAGGTCAGCAGTGGGGGATCCCTGTAAGCCAGGGCTGATGTCAGGAGATGAAGTTACAGAAGGGCTCATGGATGGCAGTGGGAATGAGACTTCCATGATAACACACCCAGATGGCAGTCCTAAGGGTCACTATGATATCTCAGGCAATTAACATAATTACAATTTGAAAGAAGATCCAAACTTGGCTCAAAGAGGCTCTGTGTAGGTGGATTTATCAGTCCACAAGGTGCCAAACTGACACCAAGACCTGGACTGGCATATATTTCAGTCTCTTTAAGGGTAATTCTCCCTATTGCCCATCTCAGATGTGACCATGAAGCACAGCACACATTATACCCCCTAAGAGCCTGCTCAAATTCTTACCATGGGCTTTGCTTCACCACCTGAACAGGGAATCCTTGTGATAGCTCTCCAACGATAAGGTGTATGTTTGGGTTTGTTCAACTCTTAAATGCTTCACCTCTTTTATAAATGATTTTTTCCCCTTTTAATTATGACTGTTTTTATTTTCCATCTGCTCTAGACATAAAAAAATGAACACTGCATATCATCCAAAGATCTTGGACTTCAAGCTACACAGAAACTGGTATTGTCTCTGAGAAGATAAGGTGAGTAGACTTTTAGAGGTATGTGAAGTAGTTATATCATGTTAAGGGTGGTATTTCTGAATGTGTCTTATGGAAACAAGGACATGTGATCTTTGTGTTACCAAGGCATGGAATGTAGTGGAAACTGTTACTGTCTTCTGCCTGGTATGATTTCTACCTTCTGATAACAGTTGCTTGATTTTTCCATTGAAGGATAACCAGTTATTTCACTTCATTTCTTGTGTAATGGATAGGGCAGGTCCTATCCACCTACACAGAGCTGGGTTTGAGAGCGACTTGACTGTCCTTCTGGTGTATATTATGGGTATGTGACCCAAATGGAAATACAGGATCCCGGTCAAGGACTGTTTTTACTGGAATCATTAGGAAGATAGCTTTAAACTGTGGTTGAGGAGCATCTTTTGAGGAAATCTGCATAGAAAAAAGATAGGAAGGCAAAGCATAGAGGTGAGAATTCCGTTTATCCGGAGGGTGTTATTTGATCATCTAGATCCAGCTATGACTGCAGTTAGTCTTCTCCACACTTAAAACAATGGGTAGCCAAAATTTTCTATTTGATTTAAGTTGTTTTGTGATAGATTATAATAAATTGGAACCAAAGACTATTGAGTACTGTTATCTTTATTTCTTAAGTTATATACCCCAAATTTGTCAATCATGTTGAATATACATAGAAGATCATTCTAATAGTACTTCATTTTTTAGAATAAAAAAAAAATTCATGTGTATTTTCCTGCATTTTGGAATCAATATTCTTATACTTTTCAATGAAGATTTTTTTCTTTTCTTTTTCTTTTTGTCATGCACTGTTTCCATTCTCTGGCTCTCCCACTCTCAATCAAATCATCCTTGATTGGAGTAAGCCTTCCCTGGGCAAATAAGGTGGCTATATTTCCCTGGGGGGAAAGGGGAAAGCAACCCCTTTCCATTCAGTTGCTATAAAAGTGCTCTTCTCATACTTCAAACAGGTGGACTGGCTGTTAGAAATTTAAATAAGCAGTTGGTGATCCAGTAACCTAAGGGAAGTTGGAGAGAGCAGGGCCTTGGTAGTGCCAGGAATAACATGCTTTCCACTATAGTTTCTACTCTTTGTTAACAGAACTGCCCTAGAGACCAAATATCTGTATCCAGCTTCTTAATTTGGCTTCTGCTCCATGCCAGGTATATGTTTTGTCAATGCCAAGAGATTCCCACTGTTGCTGCCCACCTGTTCAGTGGCTTGTTTCCAGGTACATTGACTGGTCTCTACTTTCATTCATTATGGAAACTTCAGTTCTTCCAATGCTATTATTTTTTAATGTTGCTAACTTATATAGCTACCATTCAAGTACTAAGATCTGCCCTTCCTCTTTCCTGCCTATGTATTCATTTTTTCTCCTCCAATTTTGAAGAGGAGTTTACCACAATGGAACCCTTCCCTTTAACTCCTGGTAATTCTGTATTTTGTGCCAATATCAACTTTTGGTGTCTCCTTTCAGTAGTGCCCCACTGACATTATATTTAATAAGAAATAGTTCAAACATGTAGTATGTGGAAAACATCTCTCCCTAATTCCCAAAACAGTTTCATGATATCTCTTCTCTTTTTATAAATTTGGTTTTATACTTTGGTAGGTGAGGTCACTGGGTAGGTTTATTTTAAAGTTCATGTTCCTGTTCATATAGTACCTGAAAGCTCCAATTCACAAACAAAAACTTATGGAGCACTAAAGAATGACACCAACACTTTTGAATTTATTAATATTTAATAATTCAGAATGATCTTTTTCTTTTATTCAATTGGCCACTCTAATCAGTTATTTAAGTTGCCTCTCTGATTTAGGCTTTGACTTTCCATCTTGTTGAAATGATGTTAGTCTTGGTTTGTGTCACCTACAAACTATTATCACTTTCTCTAAATTGTTTCTGATAAATAATTGTATCCTAATGTCCCTGCAAGAATAGCTTCATAAAATATACCTTTCATCAGTAAACAAAGGTCTTTCTCAAATATCTTCCATAATTTGCTCTTACCTATAAAGCAAAAACCTGTTAAAGACACTGTATTAATTTAACTTCTTCTAAGCATTTTGTGTCAAATAAAATAATTAAAGTATTACAAATCACCCTTCACCAATGATCTTAGAAGAGAAGAAATGGAATTGGTACACCAACTCCAGGTGGAATTTTGATGCTTGAAAATTCCACAAAATGTATCCAATTTCCTATAAGTGGATTGTATGTTTTCTCTATATCCCTTAGAATCCACTCTGCACTTTTGAGAGTGAAAATGTTTTATTTACTCTTCAATTTCCCCAGCTGCAAAATGGCACAACATTCCCTCTCTGTCATTATTCTTTCTTTTCCTTCAACATTCAATGCTCAGTTTAAGTATCTACTACTTTGTGAAAGCTTTCATTCTCCCACCCCAGGAGGGAATCAAGGATCTGTTATGTCCCCGTTTCACTAAGACAGTCTATCTTTAACTCCATCCTGCTATGTGTCAATAGTTGATTTACATGCCTGTCTCCCCATTTGACTTGAATGCAGGGAATATGTCTTTAAATGAAGACCAATAGGAAGAAATTAATTGTTTTGCATTAGGAGTCTGGTAAGTGGAACTTAATGAAAGTAAGCAGAAAGTAAAGAGAAAAACAATATAACTCTTAAATAGCCTAAAAAACCAAGTTTAGATCCTGACACAATCTCTATTATATTGTTGAATAATAGACTTAGCCAGACTGAAAGAAAGAACAGATGATGATCGTGGAAAAGGTAGTGAACATTGCCTGCAGTCTGCTCAGGGACGATGACTACGGGGCATATGCAGACCTAATCAGCTAGGGGTGGTGGTGAGTCACAGTGGTAGGCAAATAGAGCCTCAGGAAACTCAGGACTCAGATGAGAAACAGAAAAGGGGGCTCAAGGGCTTGATCAGGGACATGGCCATGAGATCACGAAGGAAGATGAGAATTAGATCAGTGTGATGAAGAAAGGCCAGTGGCTTTCAAACATATAAATGCAAAGGTGAAGGGTAAGAGAGATGAACTCATGGGTACCCTGAGACTCAGCGTTCAAAGAGCCCTGGCCTGGGTGCTGGTTGACTAGGGTTTTCATTTCAGTTGCACCACTAACATCTCGTGATTTTGACAAGCCAGTAGATTTCTTTGCTCTTGAGTCTTTTGATTTGTAAAATGAAAATGTTTAACTAGATGACAAGTAAACCTTACCTACTTGATAATTTTCCTGGTCTGACTATTCCTCAGGGACATGAAGCCATGATTTTCCTGATTTCTATAGGTTCTGCCTCCAACTGCAGTTCCAGGCATATGGCAGGTTTTGAATAGGGGTTATCAAGGAGGGAATGTGACAAATAATTACTTTTATTCTCTATATTTGAAAATTAATAGCCACAAGGTTGTATGTATGACTGGCCTGCAGTTTAATACAGTTTAAAAGGAAAAGAGAAACCCCTTCTCCCCCAACTAAGAGCTCAGAGAAGCTATTCTTTGAGCACCTGGGGCTGGGAGAGTTTGGCTGGAAATTTCTGAAGTCAATGACCATATAAAGAAACTTACGTTTTCTGCACCAGTGCGCTGTAGTTGGTAAACAAATATCACTCTGGCTGGTCACATTTATCAGTTCAGGGGATAAAGTTGAAAGGTTATACTACTTCTTGCTAGGCATGTCTATGTAAGCTTAGGGAGGATAAAGCATTAGAGGAGTTTAAAGAAGCCCCCCCTTAGGCCTTGAACCTAAGCAGTGTCCCAGTCTTAATTTTACTAAAGAGTCCAGAATTAGTTCTTTATCCTTTTATACAACTATTAGTAAATGGTGTCCCGAGTCCTCCTCTGCAGTTGTGCAGTACCCTCACAGCCATGTCGGGGTGCTTTACTGTAGTTCTGTTCAAATCTTAGCTTAACTTCACATGAAACATAGACTTTATCACTGTGTATAGGCCATAGACAGGCCCCCCCAAAATGTGCTACTTTGACATAATGATTATTTTGAGAATTAATAAAAATCAGTTTCTCACAGATTTATTGTCTCTGTATCTAAAAATAAAAACTACCTTAGTCATTTCTTAGGTCTCAATTTCATTACTGGGTTTCTGTGTGCACATAATTGAACTTTGATTTTCATTTTTTGTTTTTCTCCTGTTAATCTGATTCCTAGACCAGCTAGAAGAACCTTGAAGGGTAGAGGAAAATTTTTCCTCCCCCAAAATTGCTATTATCTTAACCTTTCAATGTGATAATTCTTAGTAGGTACTTAATAAATGATAGCTGTTATTATGAAGGAATATATAATTATCAAGATTTCTTTTCAAAAAAGGAAATGAAATCTTCACCCTGTTGTCTGACCTCCACTGAAACACTTTGAGGATCAGCAAATATATTACCTACTCTATTTGCAGTGCTCTGTTTCTTAGAATGTCCTCTTATTTATTTGAAAATCTGTCTCCTTGCTGCTGCTGGAAAGCCACACAAAATAAATCAAATTCTTTTTTTCTTATATAATAGATCAATATTTTGGATCACACAGACCTTCTAAACCTCATCTGTCCCTTAAATTCAGACATTTCTCCAACCACTTGTGCCTTCTGCAGTCCTCAACCACACATCAAATCTCGCTTTCTGTGGCTCTTTCCATAATCCTCTAGTTCTTTCTCTCGTACTTCCAGAGAGATACTTTTTCCTGTATTTGTACCCTGTGTGAATATAGCACCCCACTTTACTGCTTATTATTTTAACATTTATTTATAGAAATATTTTACAGTATTTGTTCCATGCAATGGTATTCTCATACGTTGTCCATAGGGGTTAGTTGGAGGAAAAAGATAAATAAAACAATAAATATTTATTTCCTACACATACTATGGATACTAGTTACACAGGACCCTCAGAGGACTCAGGGAAGTTGCAATATGTTTCCGTTTTCAGGAGTGGCTGTGTAGCCCACTGTGGATTTTTTCTGAACTAGTTTGGCCATAGAAGTCTGGATTTTCAAAGATCAGATTTCTCATGGCAGGTTCCCAAGGAACCTGTGCTGACTTCACAGTTCTTTATAACAACATCAAACCTCCCTTACTGGAATAGGAAGCTCTTAATGGTCCGGTACATGCCTCATACATCTTTGTTCCTGCCACAGTGACTTTCATGCTGCCAAGTACCTGCTAGGTATCAAAAATGTTTGAATAACCAAAATAATTAATGAACTAACAGGCTACAAATGAGTTTTTCATCCTTGTTGAGTTCTAACAGAGATAGGATATTTTTTCTTGTGACAATATTTTTTATCAAAATAAAACTAATCCTCTTTCAAATCTAACCTTCTTTTGCTATTTTCTTTGTAGCCTTTCATTCTCATTGTATTTTTTTCCTTATTTATCACGCTTTTAAATATAACAAATATTTGAGTACCTGCCATGTGCCAAAAGATACAGTTCATATTTTGCATGCATTATGGCCCTTACTATCTTTAATAATTCTATGACAGAGGGATTATTATCCTAATTTAAGGATGAGGAAATTAGATTCAAAGAAGTAAATTCTCTAATGTTTTACAACTAGAATAGTAGCATGGCCAGAATCCAAACCTTAGAATTTCTGAGTCCAAATCTCATGAACTTTTCTGCCAAACCATTTCCCTAAAGTATGTAGGTATTCTTTCCTTTTGTGAGTGCAGTACATACAGAAGGCATGAATACCTAACAACTTGCAAGACTGATGCCTCCACATACACAAATGGTGGAAATCTGGGTCATAAAATAATGATGGGTGAAATCAAAGATAGTACTGAGGTATTCCATTCAACTTCTTCCTAAATTTATTTTTCATTTCACCTTCCCCAAGAGGCTAAATTCAAGGTCATATAGAATCATGTGGATCATGTCAAGAAATCTGCTTGCCAAATTAGGTGCTGTTGGTTGTCAGATATTCCTGGATAAATGGAGGTACTTTAGGGAGCTGCATGACATCTGTCACTAGATGGGGTTTCAGTTAGGAGCAAATTCTTGTTCTAGGAGAAACCTCTAGCTTATGAAACTCTTCAGAGCACTCACTCTTACAACTTCCTCGTAATATATTAATCATAATTGTAAATACCTAATGAAATTATTACAAACTAGAGAAACTCTTGACAGTATTTATTCTTAAATGTTATGTGTAGCCTATGAACCCATTATTATAAATATCAATCATGTATATTTTGCTTTAAAACAGGCTTTTTATATCCAATTATATTAGTTCTCATTAGAAAACTGAAGCCCAGAATGAGTGGCATGAGATCAGTGAGGGAACTAGTCACAGATTAGTTGACTGACAGTCAGGCCTTCCGACTCCGTGGCCTTTCCCTAGTTAACCCCTGTAAGTATGGGAGTTAGAAGAATGAACAGGAAGTGATCGGCTTATACTATCAAGTAAAAGAAATCAAATTGTTTTCTTATCTCTTTCAATACAAATAAAATGTTCTGTGCTTATTTTATACTTCCTAATATTTGATTTATTAGAACCTTATAGCGACACCACAAAATTCATATCACATGTGACAGAAAAGGTGTTTGAGATTTGGGGAGGAAAAAGGGCAGAATGGTTTTGTTATACAAATCAATTATCTGAGAAAATTGGCGCTAGGCCTTTCCTCCAGCATGGAGGCCATGTTTCCCACCTGGTGACACGAGTCCTCCATCCACAGCAGAACAGAGGACGGCGCCTGACCCGGCAGCGGCCAGTTGACAGGCTGGCATATGAAACATGAGACTGAAGTGAGAGCTCTGCCCCATAGGCACCGTGGTGGTGGCTGAGTCAGACACAGTCATTCTTTCTCTTCAGCTGTTTAACTGTGAGTTATTCTATCAGGCATAATATTGATAACAACTGTTTTGTAAAATGTAAAGATTGTTTTGATGGCTGGATGCAACCCACTGGCACTCAGATAGAGGAAAAGCAAATCTCCTCATTTCTTACAGTGTCTAAGGAGAGATGATCACCAGCCAGGGCCACACAGAGGTTTGCACCTGGGGACAGGATAACAGCAAGTTGGAGTTGTAGGGGGCAGTTTGTATAGCAGGTGGGGTGTGGATAGCTAGGTTTCCCACGCTCCCTGGGCATTGCTCAACATGAATAATGTTTTGACAGGCTCTGGAGACTGGCACTGTCCTGAGTTTTCCAGTGCCCAGATCTCGAGTTATTAGGGTAGATGTGTAATGGCCCCAGAATGTGAGAACCTGAGGAGGACTGGAGTTTGGCTTGAATCAGCTCTCAAGAAAAGGAACTGACTGGCCTCTAGCTTAGGCCCTCAGAACTGGTTAAAACAGCATTTTAAAAAGAAAATGAAAAAACACTGTATTGTAACAACCACTACCAAAATCCCACCCTCTTAAAACAGTGAGCATTTTCCTGCACATGCAACTGTGGTTTAGCTGGAGTAGTTCTGCTGATCTTGGCTTGGTTCCGTGGCACCAGTGTACTTCAGGTCTGCTCCGTCTGTGTCTCATTCTCTGAGAACCTGAAGGACACCCAGGGCATGTTCTTCTGTTGGCAACAGCCGAACGACGGAAGAGAAGGTCCAGTCATGTAAGTGCATTTGAAATCACTGTTTGCATCATATCTGCCAACATCTCACTGGTTGAAAGTAGCTACCCAGCCAAGCCCAAATTCAAAGCGTAGGAAAGTGCACACCCTGCGTCTGATGGGAGGAGTTGAAAAACAAGGGTGTGGATAGAGGGAGGGTGAGGAATTTGGAACCATGATTCAATCTGACACAGACAAAGACGAGAGAAGAAGAGGGAAGAGGGAAAGAGATTGGACGTACAGTTGGTGATTGGTGACAAGGATGACAGCAGGAGCAGGGACATGCAGAAGGTCACCAGGTGATGCCAGTGCGGAAGCAGCCATGGAGGACTTTGGCATCTCCTGAGGTGGCAAGGTGGCATGCGTCCTGGTCACTGAGCCTCCTGCATGGCCCCATCCAAAACAAGGCTGCCTGATACTGTCTCAGGCATTTTGTTTCTATATTTCTAAATGTATCTTTTCTTATTAAAGAGCATGTTTGATACAGTCCTATGATTCTATATTTGAGCTTGATTTCCAAGTCTCTCTTTTGAGTAAAGAGGATGATGGAATAGAAACAAGAACTGCATTTCTGGGCTACTTTTTTCTGTCCTTCATATTCCTCCTTCATCACTGTACCTCCTGTCAACCAATGCTGCCTTCCCCCTTCTCCTTCTTGTCAGTATATTCTCTTTTCCTCTCACCTCTCATCCTCCCTCTACCTCTCTGTTCTTCCAGGTCATTCTATACCTCTTTTCCTATCTTTTCCAGGTCCTTGCCTCTTCATCCACTCCATTCTACCTTGCTTTCGATTTATTTTTTTCAGCTCCACTGATTGTGTATTACCTTTACCATTCCCTGTTTCCAAAAGGGCCCCCTAAAAACTTAATGGAAGAAAACCATTAGTTGCTTTAACTTTGCCATTTTCCATCATTACAAAGGCTTAAAGGGTCTTTGTGGGATCAGTTCCTGTTTCCCCAAAGTGTAGATGAGCTGCCCAAGCTCCACTCAGCTCTGGCCACTCGTCCTCAGGAAAAATGAATGTCATGCCCACCGCTGCCTCGCCTCACCACAGGGCTGCCTGGTGCCACTACTGCGGGAACACCTTAAATCAAGAAAACTTTGAAATATGTGGCAGGGGAGAAAGGGTCAGAACAATTCTAATTTCCCAGGTGAGTGTTGGCATCACGGAAAAAAAAATAAAACAGAAGTGATTATGACCTGAATTGGTCTTCAGGGCCAGGTTACCAAGAATTGCATAGCTTCAGAAAAAACTGTAACCCTCACCACTGCTGTGGATTTTCCAGGAGGACTGTGTCTTCCTTTTACTGGCTGTCCTTGCAGAAAGAACAAGATTTTATTATTCCCTTGGACCAGGGACCTTCATATTCAATCTCACAGGCAAGCGACAGCCGTTCCTGCTATAGCAGAGCCCTGTAATTACTGTTATTAATCTCAAAATCATGGGCTCTAATTTCAAAGACTTCTTGTAACCTGAAAGTCTTTCAAAGCATAATGGCACAGATAATAAATCACCCTTTCCAAGTGGTGTCTTTGATTGGTAAATGCCAGCCCTAAGAAGGACATAAACATATTCCCCAAACAGATACCATAAACTGGGAAATGACACAGTGTCAACCATAAACATGTCTTTGCCACAGCCTTGCTTAAAAATGTTCTCACTCATGAACTTGAAAGAAACCTTTCAAATTGTATTTCAAAAAGAAAATCAGTAAACCTGCAGAAACTCTAACTTGGCTGGGGAAGTTTAAGCCCCATCTACTGCATTTCTCAGTGGCATTTCTTTCTTTATCACGCCCACTCCTTCCCAGTCACTGCTCAATCACTGGGGTGAGACAAACCCCCCTCAGTACCATTCAGTACAGCGTGAGCCTTCTCTGAAGAAAAGCAGACCCTTCTTTGGAAGGGATTGTACTTGCTGCCTGCCTGCTCTGCCCCATGTAAAGGCATTGCAGTCCTTCATATATATATATATATACATATATATATACATATGGCATGTGTGTGTGTGTGTGTGTGTGTGTGTGTGTGTGTGTGTATTACTGATACATTCTAGAAGGGGAGACATTGAGCTTTATCAACTGCTTATATCACTTAGTAAATGCACTTATTTAATTAGAAGTATCAAAGAAAGGAATTGCTAAGGGATAAGACAGGTAGCAGATGCATATTCAGGTCGGAGAGGCAAGAAGAAATATGGAACATGGGAGGTGACCCTGACAGGGAAAGAGGTAGTAGAACTGGGACCATTGGAGAATGGGGGCACAGCAGTCTGCTCACACATGCTTCTCCCTCACTGTGGCTCCCTGATGAGTCATCTTGTCCGCCTGTCCTATGGTATCACTGAGTGCCTGGCTGCCTTAACTATCTTGGACGTGAATCGTTGCTGGCATATGCTCCATTTCAGATCAGGCGCACTATTCTTCTGTATTCTGAGCATGTCCGTTATTCAACTCTTCCCCAACGACAGGCAGCCCTCACGCAGAGCTAATGGTGTTCACACGGGGTTGTGACAGTGCACATTCACGTCTTGGTGAGACGATTCCTGATGAGTGGCAGTGGGACATCACCATTGTCAGCAAGACAGCAGAGCTTTCAAACTCTTCCAAGCCAACGTGGGGCACGCTTACAAGCTTCACTACACTGCCTACCTCCTGGTACTCACTGGACAATGTAAAATGCAGTCACACTCAGGGAGCAGGATTGAATCTAATGGTGGTGGGGAATGATGAAAGCTGGAAAACCAGGTCAGCCGTTTTGGAATTGTGTTGATATGTTCAGATCTTAAAATCTCTATTAAAGATAACTGAGAAAGAAGACTCAAGTTATTTGTATTGAATAAATATTGATAAAGACTAAGATCACTGTCTGGTCTATATGAGGGTTTGCTTAAAAAGTAAACAAGATTATCTTTTGCTGGAACAAAGGCAAACACTGGCTCCATTTGGAGCACCCACCATTGGCAGGGGAAAGGAAGGGACACGTGGACAGAAGAGACTGTGCTGTGAATCAGGAAAGCAGTTTATAATTTGATAATGCACGGTTGTTATTCAGTTCCAAGGATAAATTTTCATATATTTAAGTATATAATAGATTGACAGCTATAAGACAGGGAATGATTATGGTATTACTTTGGGAAACATTTTTCTTACAGCATACGTAAAAACAAAATGTGATAATCAGTTTTGCAGATAGAGAAAGTTTAATGATATTTTGGAGTCATTTTGTCTGTACTCTAGATAATAAGCATGAGATTTAGTATGGATTTGTCTGATTTTTCTTGTCCGCCCGCAATAAATCTTAGCAAGCTAGATATGTTGATTTAGTCTTTTCATTTATATTGTAATTCAGGTTAATATTCAGGTTCTCATTTATAATCTCATACATTGAATTTACTCACCCCATTTCAATGTCTTTTTCTTCTCATTTTCAGCACTGAATTGTCTTTGAGATTTTTTGAACCCATTAGCTGAGAGTAACAGAATTTTTCTGTATTTGTTGTAGTGAACATATGAATGCCATCTTTTCTTAGCTCTCAATTTAGCATCTCATTTTTTCCTCTAACTACTTAATTTCTTTCCTTATTTTGTAAATATTTCACTTCAATTTGTTGAGGACTTAAATAATATTGTTTGTTCAAAGCATTCCTTACTTTTATCTCTCCAAAGAGTGAGTATAATATGGTAGATAAGGCACGGATTCGACATCTGATTAGCTCTGAGTCTTACTTCTGCTTATTATTAAGTGTGAGATCTTAGAAAATCCAACATCATTACATTTTTTTTACTTACATGTAAAAATGAAAAGATGAAATGCTTGCCCTCTTAAGCTTCCAAGATCTGTGACAAGAAAATAATAATATGAAAATCCATTACAAACTATCAAGTGAATTGCACATGGGTATTCATACAGTCAAACATCACTTAGAAAATTCTGATTTTTTAAATAATTTTAATGAATATATAAGTGTATATAATTAATCTTTCTCAATTCAGAAGGCATTTAAAATCTCAATTTTGGAATTAACATTATGATCGTCAAATAATGATCAACATGTTGAATATGTTCAAAGTCGAACTTATTTTTGAACAATATGTTTGTCCATATAATGGAATACATGGATGACATAGTCATAGATTATCAGAGTTGGCTGGGATGTGAGACCATGTAGAGGGCAGGTATTCTGTAGGAGAAAAGCTTAACCCACTGAGTCAAAATAAATTCACCAAAGCTACATTATAGGCTGGGTTTTCCTCCACCCCAAATTCATATATTCATAACCTCCAGTACTTCAGAATATAGTTATGTTTGGTGGTAGGTTCTTTCAAGAGGTAATTAAGTTAAGATGAGGTCCCTGTAGTGGGCCATCGTCTAGTATGACTGGTATCCTTATAAGGAAAGAAAAGTTGGGCGCACACACATAGGGCCACATGAACACACAGGGAGAAAATGGTCACTTACAAGAAGCAGAGAGAAGGCTCAGAGGAAACCAACCCTGTCAACACCTTGACAAAACTTCTAGCCTTCAGAACTGCAAGAAAATACATTCCTGTTGTTTAAGCTTCCCAGTCTGTGAAACTTTGTCATGGTGGCCCTAATAAACAAACAGACTAAACAGATGCAGACTAAATCTCAGGTATCTCCAATCTATATTGAGTACTCTTTCTATCACATTACTCTGCTTCCCAGTTTTATTTTTTACAAGATTCACTAATTAGGAAAATAATCACTTAAGTGGAAAAATAAGTAGACCAATTAGCAATGGTACTAAGGGAACACACTGAAAGCATAATTAGTATAGGATGGCATCCAGTCAGATGCTACTGTTTAGCTAATAGTATCAGTTAATACCTATAAATGTTCACTGTTAACTTAGGTCATTGGACTCACCCAGCAAACCTAAAAGTGTCATTTGAATTCTGGATTCTTTGAGTAGAACTGGATCCCAAACATGGAATAAATCTTGTAGAATTTAACAAGTCATTAATAGAAATATAAGAGAGACATTTGGGAATAACATAGAAATAAACATAGTAAAAGTATGGATCTCATATTAGTTATCAAAAGTAGTGGTAAGACCATTAAGGCCAAAGAGCTAAGGATGCGATTTGTGATGCTAGTCAAGTTGCAGAATTCTTTTTGCTTTACTATCCTGCAATACTTTTCTATTCCTGTATGTCACAATGGCTTATCCCTTAAGCTGAACCATGTCATACTAGCCATCTTGAATCATAGATAATACATACTGAATGATATCTGTTTTAACGAATGGATAAGAAAATACCATTCATTTTCAGCAAAATCATGCCCGTGGAGGCCACCACTGTCAGAGACTACAAAAAAAGGAAGGGGAAGGAGATAAGGAAAGGGAATTCAGTAAAGGAGAAGAAAGCAGAGGAGGGGAAGGAAGTGGGGGAGGGTGTGTAGAGATGAAACAAACAAAAACAAACCAACTAAAAGAAAATTCTGTCCTGCCAATAGGGACATGAATGTGAAAGAAAACAACCCCGGAAAGTTGTTAGAGACTCAGTTGTGACTCCTGTGCCACGGTCAGTCCAAAGCAGACCAGGGTCATGAGTGTAGGGCTCAGTGGGTTTCTTATGAAACTGAAGTAATGAAACTTGGGCTAATCTGTGCTCTTGCATTTATAGCTACTGTTCTACTCTCTTAAGTTTGCAGACAATCTCATTTAGAAGCCTTCCATGACCTTTACATTTGAAATTAAGGCTCCTTATAGCTTTTTCTGGCTTAAAGTACCATTCAGCTTAAATAAAACTGACCATTTCAAAGTAGAGGCTTCTATCCCACAAACAGCTATGATACCTTATTGGCTAACTCACTGACTCAATGTCATCTTCCTCTCACAAAAGAATTTATTTGATATTTAATGTACATAAATACTATAGATTACTAATGGCTACTAGAAAAAAGTTCTTTCAGGGATACAGGAAAAATATGTTTTATTATTTTGAACCCTGGAGTAAATACTATATAAAGAACAAAAATGAATGGTTCTATTTAAATCCACGGATGCTGTGACAAAACACAGTTTGAAAATTTGCATACACTATGCAACTTACTCAGTTTCAGTTCTTAAAAGTAAGCTGTAGCACTCAGTGCTATGCTGAGATTTGCTTTTTGTGTTGATAAATAATTGAGATTGCAATTCTCACTTTGCATTTTAAGTAAAAATGATCCTGAAGATTCTGTGATGGTGGTTTGAGCTCCTCCCTCTCAAATCCCCTGGGTCCACTGTACTGGTAATTCACACATACATATTACGGAGAATCAGTTTGTAAAGGAGCAGACTTTATTTCACTTAGATGAACTAATTTCATTAAGATGAGTGTATTATATAAATCCCTCAGAAAATACTGATACCCATTACATTATAAAAAAGAATTTATTAAACTTTTCCTTTGAATGATACAGGAAAACTTTTACAAAATCTGCTGAATTCATGACCATTTTTTAATAACACTTTTGAAAAATATTTTAATTATAAGCAACTGGAAGTGGGTCAACAATTTTCTGAATCTCATGGGATTTCTCATTATGGCTGCTTTCAGCTGAGCAAATCTACTACAGCAACTACTTTATGAAATACAACGATTTTTTGGTGGTTTTAAAAAGGCAAGCAACATTAAAATGAATAAAATGCATGAGATGGCAAAAAAATGATATAAATATTTATAAAAACAAAACAACATGGGGATTTTTCAAAATTAGAACAAATGAAATAAACAACCAGAAAAATCAAAGTAGTTGTTTAAGGTCCAGTGTTTTAATTAAACCAACACATTTTTATTGTGGGCATAAACACTACTTTCCTACAAGCAAAATTACAGTTGAAAACTTAAAAATGCTTCCATAGAGGCACACAAAGATCTTTACTTGGCTGGTACTAGCTGAGTTGCTTCAGTAAAACTTTGAATATAGGAGTTATTTTTCCAACGAGAGATTATAGCCCTGGGAAAGTAGGGATATATTTCTCCTAGACTCCACAGTTAATGAAGATTTGAGTAGGTAGAAGGATAAACTAGGCACAGTTTGTGTTATTAATTTCTAGAAACACTAATACGCCTGAAGTCTTCCCTGACATAACTGGCTATGGTTATTCAGTGAGCCTGGCACCCTTTCACCTCCCTGTATCAACAGGAAATCGGAGCAGCCCAAAACTCTGGTTTAGTTCGCAGGGAACTGGGTTCAAATCCCACCTCTACTCCTTTCTGCTGATGTGAACTTGAGCAAGTTACTTGACTCTGCAGTTTCCGCCATGGTAGGGCTCTGCCATGAACTCAGAGGGGTACCCCTGCAGGATATTTTATACTCTACACCTGTCGGAATCCAGGCAGTTAGGCTTACAGTGGTTCACTGTTTCATTATTAGATCACTCTACATCCTTCCTCCAACCTATCTTGCTGAAGCTGAGCTCTCCGTGTGTGTTGTAATCTAAAAACAAAAAAGCAAGTACCACATGAAGATCAATGTAGAGCAGGAAATGAGACTTCTGTGTTCAAAGATTCCAAGATTTGAGATGTGGGAAGTGCCCAACAGGCAAACATGTCCTTTTAGGAACAAATTGATGTTCTATAGGAAGCTGGAATCAGTATATTATTTTTTCTTTTAATGTATGTGTATTGTTTTTTTCAAACAGCTACTAAGTTATTAGGACATAAGCACTTAAGTTGTGTGGACCTATAACTACTTAAAATATGAAACTGTTTGGCAAGTCTTTTGACCTAGTAGCCATGAAAAAAATTAATGAATCACTCAGAGCACGGTGACAGAGCACCTCTCACCTCAGACTTCCTTCCGAGAGGAAGGCAGTACCAATTTTAAAGATAATAGGGAAGCTCAAATTAAGGAACTTTTCCACAGAACCTGGCATATACTAAGTACTCAAGAAATTAAAGATCTGTACATATTCATGATTTTAGGTTTCAAAGGATTCTAGAGTAATTTAGTTCAGTTCCCTTATTTTACATGTTAGCCTGAGGTCCTCAGTATTTTTTGGCTTTTCAACTATTACATTAGCAGCAAAAAATTAGCAGCAGAGCCAGGGCTAGCAATGGGACCCCCACTTCCTTAACTCTGCCCTCAGAAAACTGAAGCTGAGCAAACAAATCCAAATTGATTTTACTGAACAATATTTTGTCACTAGAGCTTAGATTTCTGGAGGTAGAAGTAAATCACCGAAAACTAAGGTAACCATGTATAGTTTTAAAAAGACAACCGCTGTCTATTTGTGATGTTTTGAGCACAATCCACTTTAAACTCAACTATAATATATATTCTACTAGTCCTGAAACTACGAAAAATGAGTGTATAGAATAGGGACCAAGAGAGTCTTTCAGGCTTTATCTAAGAAAAATTCAATTATGACCAATGAGCCATACTGGAAGAAATATGGAATAAAGTGCTTGGAAAACATTTTCTACAATAGGGGTTGGAACAAGGTGCTTTCTCCTTGATTTTTATTTAACTGAAGGTGCAACTCGTTGGAGCCCAGTTGTTCTGCAAGCATTCCTAAAATAGTTTCATTCAAATGTCCCTCTGTCTTCCTTCCCCCGCTCTTTCTCTCTTTCTCTCTATACTTCTGTGTTCTTTAAAAATTGTTTGAGCCTTGAGGATACATCAGTGAATGAGATATAGCATAACTTTGACCTTTAAGGAGCCCAAGGCATGGTGTACCTACTTTTAAAAATAAATGTAATCAATAGACAAAAACTAAGACTATCAGAAAGGCACATTTTGAACATATTTTTCTTATTTCTTTCAATCACTTTTAGTATACCATGTTCAAGAGCTTGAGACAACCCCTAAATGGCAAGTAGCTTAGACAGTCTAGACCATAAAATAGAGAAAGGCAAAAAAGGAGGAAGGTAACAGATCTAGAAGGGATGTGTATGTTTCTCTCTGTGTTTAGGTTCCGTCCTAAGGGTTATAAAAAAACCAATGAAAGATGTTAACGAGGGAAGTTATATGATCAAAATTCAGTCCAAGGAATATCATTTGGGTGTGGTATGAAAAATGGGTTGGAGAGTGTGTATGTCTTAAAACAAGGAGACTGTCTCTAAGGTTCTCAGTAGCTCAAAGGACAGAAAGGAGAGGCGGTAACGATAGGAGAAATGCAGATGTATTGTGCCCTGGATACAAAGTCTCAGCTCTCCACTACCAGGTAGGTTATTCCCCCTGGCGTGTGTGTTTCTGCATCATAGCATTTATAATTTGTAGAAGCCAGGAAGGCGTCGCTGGGGAAGGATTTCTCTACCTCCTGCCCCAGAGCCCAGCGCAGTAAACTGACTCTACAAATTTATTCTGGGAAGTAATAGATGGGTCAGAGGGACAGACAGGGCTGTCTACAGACATTTTTATAGCTATTGTGTATTATGACATTCCTGCTACTGTGAGCCATGAAAACAGACCCCATCTGCCATTTTGAAAGCCCAGCCCTGTGTAATAATTACACATCTGATTTATTTTGGTGTTAAACCATCTCACCTGGGGCAGGGCCAAACATAGGTGAAAGCCGTTCTACCTTATTCATCTTTCCCGCTGCTCCCACTGCTCCCCAAATCCCCACAGGCATAGGAAGGTTTCTCATCCCTCCAGGTTAGACTCAACTGAGGAAAGGATGGGGGAAAGGCATGGTCTTCCATGGAAGATTCTCACCATCACGGGAGTGCTTGTGTGGGTCCCCTCAGAGATTCCCATCACAGGAAGGCTTTCCTCTTTAAGTCTTTAGAGGGTGAACACACTCTGCCAGAGGTCACTTAGCTTCCCATAGTTCACCACAGCCCAGAGTCTACCCCCATCACCTCCCAGAGAAGTCTCAGATCCATCCCAGGATCTCAAACAATCTCCTGCCTGCTTTCTCTGCATGCAGCCCAATCTCTAGTCCTGGAAATACACATGATCTTTGCCCCTCTGTTGGTGGAAGTCAGTTATATCCCAAATGCAGCCCTCCTCTGCTCTCTCTGCCTCCTCATCCCTCCCCTTGAAGGCAGAGGTGGAAATTACAGATCCTCACAAACTCTCCTCTCACTTTTATCCATCTAGAGTTTTGAAAAGGGTAAAGATTTTTAAGAGTTGTGGAGCCCATTTGCAACTATTGCCCTTGTAAAACAATCTCAGGCACACTTTCTTATTTTTTTAACCTTTTTGCTATGGGAAGTTTCAAATATACGTAGATAGACTAGTGTAATGAACCTCCACGATCTATCAACCCCCTTCACCAATGATCCACATGCTCAGGCACTGTTCATGTAGTCCCCACCCCACTGGAGAATTCTGTTCCAAGTCCCTCATCACACCATCTCATCCGCAGAAATCTCAGCATGTGTCTGTATTACTTCCTATTGCCAAGTAACAAATTGCCACAAACTTAGTATATTAAAGTAACACCCCTTTATTATTTCACAGTTCTGTAGTCAGAACTCCAGGTTGGTTTGACTAAGTTCTCTGCTAAAGGTCCTACAAGGCTCAAATCAAGGTGCTGGTCAGACCAGACATTTATCTGGAGACTTGGAGGGGAGAATCCACACCCAGGCTCATCAGGTGGCTGGCAGAAGCCAGGTCCTTACAGCTGTGGGTCTGAGGCCCCATTTCCTTATGGTCAGTGTCCACTCCGCTTGGTCCCAGGATCCCCTTAGATCCCTCTGTGTCCCCGACCTCCATCTTCAAACCAGCAACAACAGTCTTCTCATACTTCAGATCTCTCTAGCCTCCACCTCTTCCTTCCTGTTCTTCCCACCAACTGGAGAAAGAGCTCTGCTGTTTAGGGCACTTGTGACTACATTGAACCCACCTGGATAATTCAGTGTAATCTCCTTATCTTGAGGCCAACTGATTAGTAACCTTTTTACACCTGCAAGATCCCTCTTGCTACATGAGATACCATATTCAAAGGTGTGATACCTCATCATATTCACAGACTTTGGAATTAGGACAAGCCATTTTGGGGTTGCTCATTTTAGAAATTCTGATCAACTTTTAAGCCAGCATCAGTGAAGAAGAAGTAAAGGAAATCTGGGCTCTGCACCCACCTGCACCTCTACCCAGGTCTATGCATGCCCATCCAGCATTTCTGAGAAAATACACATTGTAATTGCTGGATGCATCATATAACTGATGGATGTCCACACATTCAACTGCATTAAATAAACTGAATGGATTGAAATAATGTAAACTGGGGTGAGGAAGGGAGTGGAGTTGAAAGAAAAAAGTAAACCAAGAAAAGACTCTCTTCACTATTTTTTCAAGAGAGCAAGCATTGCCTCATCTGCATAGCCACTCTCTCCGGCCCAACTCTTACTGCAAATGCTCTTAGTTTTGTGCAAAAGATCTTAGTTCTGGCTCCCAAACAGGGTTAGAGATGGTAAACTAACTAGGCTGAGTAGATGAGCATGAAAATAACTTAACCGCAAGCCTTAGAGAGAGAAGATATATTTCTGTGTTCTTACAGACACTTCTGTGACAGTGCCGCTTTCTTGTTTCTGTGACGCCTTCCCACATCACAACCAAGTATCCTCAGCCACCAGGGACCCAAACTTAGTAGTACCATTGAACTGAACTGTCTGTGGTGGGTTTTCTTCAAAAGAACGAACTGCATGGTTTGTCCTTTTCTCTCTCTGTCCCTTTCAGCAACTACTTTCTTGCCTTGCAATGATCATAAACATTTTCCTCTCGGAGGATAATCCCAGAACCATAATTTCCTTTGTCTCTTGTCAAAACTTATCTTACCTATATCCCCGGCCTTCATCTAGTTTTGTCTTGGTGGATCTGATACAGCAATTCATTTCTCTGATATTAGTTTAATGTATTACTCATATCTGAGCCGCCACATTAATACTTTCACAGGAGCAAAATACAATAAAGAAGGAAATGGCAGGTACTGTGGAAGACAGGTTCTCAAAATATATTACATCAGAGAGGTTATCATCTTTGTTCCTGCTTAGCTCAAGTCTGTTTAAAAATGCATTTTCCTGAATGGTAGCTGAGAGACTTTTGTGTTTTGCCAAATATAAGTTCAAAAATGTTGTTCACAACAGCATCTTCCCATATTCCTTCATTCATAGTTCCACTTTTTAAAAGTTCCTTACAAAAACCAAACACTACCTGCTATGCATGCAAAAATAAAAAACTTCTGGACCCTAGGAATTCACAGTTAAGGAGAAAAATGCAAAGTTATCAGCTCAATACAGGTTGGGACACATGATTTTGAGATTAAGGGCCTCATGTTTCTGTTCTGAAAAGGATTTTCAGAGCAAGGTCATTCAGTTCTATAGATTTATGACATGGAATGAATAGAGAACAAATAGTTTTCTTCAGTCCACAAGTTCTATTCATGTTGAAAGAAGAAAGTCTTTTCAATTATTCCCTTTCTGCCAGACTGCCAACTTTTTGTACTACTGGGTTGATTAAATTCAGTGTTTGAAAACTCCAAAAATATTTGAATAAAGGGGACCAGATAACACAGATGATTGTAAGTGATTTAAATTCCAATGGGTTTTGCTTCACTTTTGCTTTTTCTTATGAGGTTCAATGAGAACCTCTAAATATTCTTTGGAGTTCTCAAGCAGTATGTTTCCTTGACTTTCTTATTAGTTTTTAGATTGACTTGGTCAGTACATTTATCACAGATGCATCCTGAGAAACAAATATCTACTCCATTATTCACTCAGATATGTTTTGAAAAGTTCACCACCATCTCTAGACATGCAGCCTCCTAGAAAAGAAAAGGAAATGGGCTACTTTTCCTGAGCCCTCTCTTTGAGCTGCTCCAGACCATGTGCTTTCTCAAAAACCATTGTCTCCTCGTTTCCCTCTACTCTTCACTGTCTCCCAAATCAGTGTCAGCAAGTAGTTATTCATCACCTTGAAGATGCCCAACAGGTCTAAAGAAATGAAAAGAAAAAGACTCGGAATCCCTTTTTAAAATATCTTCAGTTGTACTGAAAAGAAAACATGCTCATGAAATATACATTATTTTTTATAAAGGAGAATGAATATGATCAAATGTTGACTATGTCGTTCTAACAACAAATGTGTGAGGAGATGGGAAGAGGGAGAAATAACCAACTTAGAGAGTCTTAAATTGGATTTGGAAGAATGGGCAGAAGTTACAGAGGCTAATGAAAAGGTGGATGGAATCTCACTGATCCCAAAAAGATGGCATAGGAGCAGAGGCTAGGCAAGGTCACTGGAAGATAGTTTTCTTATTTGGAATTAGTATGTGAATTAAGGAGCAGGTAATGAATACTTCCTATGTGTCCGATACTGAGTGAAGCATGGGGCATAGACTAAGTAATACAGACATGGAATTGCCATAGAGAATTTATAGTTTATCTGGGAAGTCAGATATTCAATAAATAATTACTGGCAATTACTCATAACATGAAGTATGCCAAGTCTAATGAAGGAGTAGAAGATACTAAGGTATGTTTGAGGGACTGAATGAAGGCCAGTGTGCCTGCAATGGAGAGAAGCCAGGGGGGAGGGGTCAGACATGAGACCAGAGTGTTTAACTGGGACCAGGACATCTTAATATTTCTGATTCTGTAATTTATTCTTCGGATAACAGGCAACCCTTTGGGGGGTTAAACACAGCAATACCCTCATTAGATCTCTGTGATGGTGGAGATAAAGTGAGAACACTGAATTTTGTTAAGCAGATTCCCGGTCTAATACCCTTTCCTGGCCGTGAATGATCTCCATTACTTGGGCATTGGTCTCGTCATTTGTAAAACAAGAAAGTGTTATATAGGCCCAATGAAATCACATAAATGAAAGTGAATTATAAAGTGATATTTGATGTGTACACATGTGGAAGAGACCACTGCTTATTCTCTCATTCATCCTTGTTAGCATGTATTAGTCCATCAGCCACTCTTCCCAGAGCTCCCTGCCACTGAGAACGTGCCTGTATCATCACACAGGGCCCAGTAAATGTGTTTGCATTGACTAAGTAGGCTTGTGTGTGCATTTATACATGCCTGAGAAACCCACACCTCAGAATCCCTTCCTCCGAAGGTCATCTTCCTCCAGGTGATTTGGGAAGGTAGCATTGTGACACATCCATCCCCGGCTCAATCTCTAGTGGTCACAGTACCATTGTCACTGTTGAAAACTGATCCCATAACATTTGTTGTTCGACTTCTCCTTGCTGCAATCACACTAAATTGGTTTATTCCAGATGACTGGCCCAGGTTCCTGCCCTGGGCAGAGAAGTATCCCATGCTTGGATCCACAATGTTAGTGCTTGTTAGCATGTATTAGTCCATCAGCCACTCTTCCCAGAGGTCCCTGCCAGGTCAGGGTGGCTGGGAGTGCAGAGAGCCCCTGGTCTCAGCCATGCACTGAGAACCAGCCATTGCCCCACATTCTGTCTTGGCCAGAATGTTGAAATTCTGTCACCAGTGCCAACTCCCCTTCCCTCATGGGAACTTTCCTTTGCAGGTTCTCCATTGTCTTTCCTCCACCACCTTAGAAAAGTCCAAAGAACACTGAATTTCAAAAAGGAAAAGGTTTAGAATTCAGTAAATTACTTTCCATCCATGAGGTTCCTTGGCCTTGATTACAAGACACCCTCTTCCCAGAGGCTCTTGGGGTATAGTTACAGCCTCTCATAAATATTGAACCAATGAGCTTTCTGTCCTGCACATCTTCTCCATCCTCCAGGTACATGATATTCAGGAACCTCCCTCAGAGTCTTCAAATGTTTTTTTCTTTTAATGAAGTATTCTTTTCCCATAGCCTGTATAAAATTATGTTTCTGTTTCCACTGAATTATTTTCAAAACCTTTTTCCCAGATTAATATCTAATTACTCTGATTATTCCAACATGTCTTGGTATACTCGCTCTTAACTCACCAGTACATGGTTTTGCAGGGCAGGGAGGGAACTAGAGGTGAACAGACTTTTTCTTTCTTCCAGGAAAACCCAAAAGATGGAAAGAGGTACTCAGAAAACTAGGCCCATCTTCCCAGGCTAGCTAGGGGAAAAAAGGGGGTATTTTGAGACAGAATCTTCACTAAGCCACAAAAGATGCTATCACCCAAGCATCAAACCTATGGCTGTCTAATCTCATATCCCAGGGACTTAAGTATTTTGCATACCACTTTAAGGATAAATTTGCTTTTTTAAAACTGTATTAATCTCAACCAAATAGACTTGCTTCTACTTTGCTTACATCTTGTGTCAAAATCCAAGTTCGTTGCCCTATATTCCCCTTTGGAGTAGCTTTTTTGAGGATATGTGGTCTTCAGCTTCTTGTTAGGCCTCTATAAAAGCATACAGTATGTACAATAAACATTTGTTAACTTCGAGAGACCTATTCTGGCAAGGAACTATTTCTATGGCCTAGTTAGCAGGATCTATTTCGAAGTCTTCTTAAGGCACAGACTTTAACTCCTTCCACCTAAGGGTCATCTTCCCAGCTCTTCTAGCTTCCCCATCTGTCTCCTCCATCTACATGACAGTTTCTTGGATATCCAAATCTATAAAATGCAATAGAAGTTTCCTTCAGTGAGGCATAACAAATCTGCCTGAGGACCTTGATTCCCAGCAGAAAAGAGTAATGGTGGCTTTTCATCTCTTAATAGTAGCTCCTGTTTTGCAGGGGTGGGGGTGGTGCTGATTTTGTGACTTAGCATCAGCAAGAAGGGATGGCCAATTTTTCAATGTCAGCTGAGTCCCAGGGAGACTTCTGGATACATTTCCCAGCATGGGTGATGCATCCCCCTTGTTACTCTTCTTCGGGGAGCAACTCTTTCATTACTCATTCTGCATTTAGTGTTGTGGGTCCATCAGGGTTGATGTGGTATTAGTGAAGGGATGTTCAAAGTTCTGAGAATATCAATAATATTCAAACGGTCAGGCATAAGTGGGTTTTTTCAGGGAAGTTCCAGGTACCATTTGTATTTCAACTGTCATAAATCATTTCCATTTTAATACACAGACAAACTAGAAATAGAAACAGTTTAGAGACCTTCATGAACATAGATCCAGGATGATCTCTGAGGAAAACTAAGGTACTTAGTGAGCAAATTCTGATGCCTTGAAGTTTACTGTTTGGGGTATAGTTACAGCCTCTCATAAATACTGAGCCAATGAGCTTTCAGTCCTGCACATCTCCATCCTCCAGGTACATGGTATTCAGAAACCTCCCTCAGAGTCTTCAAATGTTTTGTTCTTTTAATGAAGTATTCTTTTCCATTAACCTGTATAAAATTATGTTTGTATTTCCACTGAATTGTTTTCAAAACTTTTTCCCAGGTGGTTAACATCTGATTACTCTGACTATTCCAACATGTCTTGGTATATTTGTTCTTAACTCACCAGCACATGATTTTGCAGGGCAGGGACAGAACTAGAGATGAACGGACTTTTTCTTTCTTCCAGGAAAAACCAAAAGGTGGAAAGAGCTACACAGAAAACCAGGCCCATCTCCAGAGTCTGGACTGGGATCTAATTTTAGGCAATTTTAATAATCATTTTTATTGAAGCATAATGTACACTGGAAAAAAACCCAAGTCACAAGTGCCTATCAGAATAAACAATTCGGAAGGGAACACAATTGTGTAAAAATAAAGACATAAAGACACCCATAAAGACAGGATATAACCAGTGCACAAGAAATCACTGCCCACACACCCTCCTAATCTCCACCTCTACCCACCTTCCAAAAGGTAAACACTTATCCTGAATTCTAGCCTCAAAGACTCTTTGCCTGTTGTTAAATTTAAGTTAGTGGTATTAGCCACTTACTCAAAATTACGTGTGACATTCATTCTTGTTGAGTAGAACAGTAGTTTGTTCATACCAATTTGTTAGAATATTGCATTGCATAAATATACCACCATCTATTTATCTACTTCTTATGGCTCTTTGGGTTGATTCCCATTGAAGCTAAGATGAAAAATGCTAACTATGACCTTTTTGTAGTTGTGTCCAGTGTTCATGGAGATACATCTCTACTGCTAACTACCTGGCCACGGAATTTCTGGGCATTTTCTTCACACTTATTCTGCTTTATTAGTTACTGCCAAAAAGTTTTCTAAAGGAGTTGTACCAATGTACACTCCTAGCAGTGTGAGAGTTCCATTTGTTCGGCAACCTCATCAGAACCAAGTATTATCAACCTTTTAAATTGTAACCATTCCAGTAGATGTTAATGGTATCTTTTCCTGCTTTCAATTTCTGTTTATTAAATTCTAATAAAGTTGAGTTTTTCATGTTTATTGATTTGAATATCCTACATATTCTAAAGTACCTGTTCAAGTCTTTTGTGCATTTTTTTCTCTAGGAAAGTTTCTTTTTTTTTATTATTTGTAGGTGTTCTCTAAATAAGCTCTCTATAAACAATTGTTAGCTAAATTGGGATTTCATTGAATCTGTGGATAAACTGATTGGAAAATTACACCTTTATAAAAACTGAGTCATTTGAACCATAAGCATACCTGATCTCTCTATTTATTTAGGTCATATTTCTCTTAACAATGTTTATGGTTTGTGTGGAGGATGTACACATACTTCTTAGGATCATTCTAGTTATTTGAGACTACTATAAAAAGCATAATTTAAAAATGCTCCTTTCCTAATCATTATTTTCTAAATATTTCTGGCATGTAAAATATTATTGATTTATATATTTTTAAATACATATATATATATGTATTTTAAATACTGATATATATCAGTTTAGGAAAGTGCTAATTCTTTCATTTTCAGAGGGGATATTTTTCTTGGTTTACTTACACGGACTTTTGTCTTCCAAAATATTTCAGTAGCTCTTTGGACCTGCTGACCTTTCTTTCATTCATTTGTATGTTATTGCAGTGCCTTAGGAGATTCTCAATTTAATGGTACCCTCCTCTGACAGTGTAACAAAGTCCTGACATTTTAGTAGTTTTTTGTTTGTTTTTTGCTTATTTTGCTGGTGCAAGGGTTTATGAATCCTCCGCTTTTGAGGCTTTATTGTCTTGCAGGACACTAAATGTTTCCCTTTAGCTTTCTACCCCCTTCACAACAAGTTGCCAAAGAGCACGATTGCCTTCATTTTTTGTCTTTATTCTCAGAAGCACCGCGTTTTGAAGACTGCCCCTCAAAACTGTGCCTGACTCTTTAAGTCACATGTACTTTGAAGTCCTGTCTCTGTAGTCCCTAATGTGGTTTTCCAAACTCTTTTAGGTTTTTCAGATTTAAGGTAGACTTGCCTTCAGACTACTTTGCTAGCTTCCCTTTTCTGTCTTCCCCAGTTTTCTTCTTGGTTGACCATGTTCGCCCCCAGCACTGCAGCCTCGTGAGGGTGGGGCAGAAATGTGAGAGACCAAAGACTGGTATTTGTTGACCTTTCCCTTTTTTAAATTCACAAGCATTTTGAAGTTTAGGCATTCTCTGTCTTCAAGCAATATAGAACATATGGTTTTGGTGTAAATTAACTTTTCTTTTCATTTTCCCTTTTTTGGAAAACTGCTTTGGGAAGAAATATAGATAGGATATTAGATACCCCAATTTGATCATGGATTTGGCTGTTTCTCTTATTTCTGCTGTGTTTTCCTTTACATGTGTTATTGGGTATGTACACATTTAGAGATGTTACATATTCCTGTAAATCAACCCTTTTATCATCATGAAATGTATTTCCTAATGTTAAGTTGATTTTTCCTGGTGTTAGTATAGCTGTAACTGATTTATTATAATTCATGTTTATGTGAAACAGGTAAAGAACTAAAAGGTGGACTGGCCTTTTGTCCCAGACCCAGAGATACCTGGGAATATGACCTTTTCATAGTACTGCTCTTGGAATGTAGTCAATTAAGATAAATGCTAAAATTTAACTATGTGATATAGTCAATTAACCTGTGTATCAGTTTTGTTTATTGTGAAAAGTCTCATTGCTGAGGTCCAGGTGCACTGGAAGGGGCTGTGACAAGTCTCTCACTCCTCATGGGTCTCTGGGAACAAGCACAGTATAAATGGCAGGTGAGAAATGGCGGCAGTGCTCTTCCTGTGCCGAGATGGCATGCACCTGCTTCACGTGCGGCTCTTATAATTCTCCCATGAAAGCCCTGCCAGTTGTGTCTGAGACGCTTCAGGTTTTCTCAGTGTAACTGCCACTGGGGAGCCCTTGTTGCAGTTCAGTGAAGTGGCATAAAGAATATATTTAACCGACCATTTTACCAGTTTTCTACTTATCCATCTTGGGCTATATTCCTTTATTCTCATTTTTATCCTTTTATTTCAGTTATAAGGTATTTTTTGGCTAGCTTTTATTTATGCATACTTCTACTAATTTTTTTGTTTGAGCTAGAAGTCATAACACATATCTACTATGAATGAATAATTTTATCACTACTTAAGACAAAGTAAGGATCTCAGAACAATTTAACTTCATGTACCCTGCCCCCAGCCTTTATGTGATTGTTGTCTTTAAATTGAATTCCATCTATACTTATCTATCTTGCTCTGTAGCCATTTATCTACTAGTTTATTATCTATCTATGTATTAATTGAAAACCTATGTACATATTATTTCTGGAATAATTTCTTCCTCATTTTATTTGGGCATCTCTCATTTTTCTGCCTAGGATTCTATTTTTCTTGCCTAAAATCTCTTTGTATTTTTATTTTATTTACTTCTTCTCTTTTGCTAACAAATATTCTAAGTTTTTGTTTTGCTAAAAATATCTTTCAAGTTAAATGTATTTTCATCTTATATTGAAATCTAGATTGAAAAAAAATTTTTTAAGTCCCTTGGAGGAAAAACTCCACTGTCTTTGGGCTGCCCTTCTTTTTGTTTTGTTTTGTTTTTTCTGTTGTAAACTCTCCTTTCAGTTGTCTTGCTTCTTCAACAGCATTACAGCATTTATTTTCTGACAGATTTCAGGAATTTCTCTTCATTTTTTACTTTTCTCCAACATTGTAATAGTGTGTGTCTTGATAGGGTTTTCTTTGTATTCATCCTGCTTGAGTTCTATGGTGTTTCTTGAGTACTTGCTTGATATTGTTTTTCTTTTTTGCAAAATGCTCAGTAATTTATCACTTCCAGTATTTCTTCTGCCTCTGTTTCTCTCTTGTTGCTTTCTGAGTCCTTTCTAATTTTCTCTCTGTTTCAGATCATATACTTTTTTTTTTTTCTGACCTGCCTTCTGGCTGTCTAATACATTTTCTAGCCAGGTTTAATCTGGTATGCAGTACAGGGAGTCAGTCTATGGCTAATAGGGAGAAGGAAACCATAAGGAAATTTAAATAGGTGGCATTAAATATTAAAAATTATTAAGCCATGATAAGAGAATACCTATGAAGATGTAAAGAAAACTCTAAAGGATTCTCCAGAGCTCAAAGAGGGTACCTGAAGAAAGACAAACTTGGAATAGAGATGCAGACCTTATTGACACTGGCTAATGTTCACGGGATGGAGACTAAGTTGATTGTCCTACCAGAGCTGTTCAACAACTGGGTAAACTGAAACAACCTCTGAGACACAGGCCACATACCTATAGGTGGGTATGAAGAGGGAGTGAAGGTAATCTACATGGCTGCAATTGGGAGCTGGAGAGGTCTCCTTCTACAGAAACCTAGCATGTCTCAGTGTCAGCTTGGACTGGTGCAGCATGAGGGATAATGGTCAGGCAGCCAGCTCACTAGATAGACAGCACCATATGGCCTCTGGCATGGACATGCACAAGGCTGAGGAGAGAGTGTGGGAGCAGCATTCTAGGCATGGGGTCATGCCTACAGGGTCCTGGGTGCCTAGATATACTGACACGTCCCAAGGTGGAGGGTAAGCATGTTGTTAGCAAGTACTGGTACAAGTGCTTTGCCTTCTGGTGGTACCTAGCTCTGCAAAAATTGCATAGGCCAAGAAATGGAGGAAAAAATCATTCTTCTGGTATCTGGTTGGTGATCTGTCTTGAAACAGGGAAGAGAGGACATTCCCTTCTCTAGTGTCCATCCAGCACTCTCTATCCATCTTGGGCTATATTCCTTTTTTCTCATTTTTATCCTTTTATTTCAGTTATAAGGTATTTTTTGGCTAGCTTTTTTTGGGTTTCACATCATGCTGACTTGCAAAGGAAGAACATTTATAATGCTCATCTCAATTGTCACAGAGCAGCCCCCCAAAAAAGTGAATTTAGAACTAAGAACTAAAAAATTAGTAACGGGAACACATTGTCTATGATTTCTTAATTATAATAATTATACGCTAAATATAGAACTATTGTTTGAATGTTTTTAAAACTTCTAAGTCGCTGAATTAAAAATGTTTTAGAATGTATTCATCATAATTATTTTTAAACCTGATCTATGATAACACTACTTTCTTATCTCACATGAATCATTTAAATTGTCTAATATTTCACATGTTGTTTGCTTAAGTATTATCCTCACATGAGCCTTCTTGTTCTGACTGGGCAGCAGATAGCTCTAAAAATTTAGAAATCCTGAGGATTTAGCTAGCTGCTGTTGTCTTGCTTCAGAGAAAGCTAACCTTTGCTTTTTACAAAGAAGCAATGATTTCAGCCCAATTAGGAACACTAACAATCCCAAATCTCAATCAGAGAGTCATGCTATTCGGGTCTGAATTTACTTCCTGTGAGGTCTTGCTTAATTATGATCCGCAATTACACCTAGGATGTGATAAGCAGAATAATGGCCCCCAAAGATGTGCACATTCTAATCCCTGGAAGTAGATTATGTTAATTACATGGCAGAGAATCAGGGTTGCTTATCAGCAGACCTTACAATAGGATGTAAACCTGGATTATCTGTGTGGGCTTGATCATACTACCAAGGTGCTTACAGTGGAAGAGGACAGTGGAAGTGATAGAGTGCTGGAGTGTGAGCATGCCTGGACCAATCGTTGGTAGCTTTGGTGATGGAAGGGGACCACAAACCAAAGAATGAGGGCCACCACTAGAAACTGGAGGAGGCAAATAAACTAAACAGATTCTTCTCTAGAGCCTCCAGAAAGCAACGCTTTGATTTTTGCCCAGTTATATACATACTGGACTTCTGGCCTCCAGAAGAGCAATAATAAATTTATTATATTTCAAGCCATTGTGTAGTAATTTGTAACAGCAGAACAGGATACTCATACAAAGCATGTGGACATTTATGGTCCCAACTAAAACCTCAAAATGTTTATTACGATCCTGCCATTTGGGTGGCCCTGAATTCTAGTTCTTTTCTGTGAGTTTACTGAATGCTCTATCTTGTGTCTCAGTCTCTTAGATACTGTTTGAGGCAATAAAGAATGCTTTAAGCAAATAAGCAGACCAACAAGCCACAATCTGACTACCTTTCCAGCCTTCCCTCCTCTGTCAGGACTTGGCTCTCTCTACCTTTCTTCTTAAGTGCCTCAGTGGCTTGCTAATGCTCAGACAATATTTTTTTTTTAAAGAATCCAGCTTTCCTAGTTATTCTTAGTTGGTGGGCTATTTCAAAATAGCATCATTTGTCATTGTCAGAAGCAGAATTCAACATACTAAATATGTTGAACATAGTTTATAGTTCAAAACTGCTTTCCTGTGTACTGATCACTATGTTTTTATAACCCTGGCATAAAGACTTGCTGGCCTACTACTGTTTTTATTATGTAGATAAAATAAGTGGAGGATCAGAGAAGCCAAGAAGCATGGATCACAAATTTAGTTTCAAAGCACCGGTTAGAACATGAGTTGTCCAGCTCCTTCCTGATTTCATGCCTTTTATACTCAGATGATTCCCATTCTCTAAAGCATCTCATAGTTATACACAGGTGGATGTCAATCAGTTACATGGATAAACTTCCTAAAATATATTTTTACTTGAAAATGAAATCATTTATATTTTCAGATTGGCGTAACATTTTATATGCATTGTTTTGATTCCAACAAATAATTATCCTGTGAGTTAATCAAAGCTGGTGATTGACAGCCTGGATTTTGGAGTTAGACTGCCTGCAGTCAAATCTTGGGTCTGCCAAGGATTTGACTAGGTAACATAGTATCATCAACTATAACTGTGTAACATTATACTTTAGTTTCCTCTTGTGTAAAATGGGGATCAAAATGATGAGTACAATGCTGATTAGGTAAATTAAAATATATGAAATATTTGGACTCCATTCTGGCACATGGTAAATACTGTATCATCTTCTCTATTCACAGTTTTACTATTTCATAGAGAACAAAATGATGAGTTCAATTACTTGAAGCACCTTTAAAAGGCCACTTTCTTATTCTGTGAAATAAACTTTGATTTATTATTTCCGTAAATAGGTCTAAAAATCTTACTGGAATAAACAAATACATCCAATTATACAATATTGCTCCATTTCTGGGCATTTGGTAGAGGGTCCTATTGAAACCCTTTAAACATCCAAAGGACATGGTCAGTGAAATGAAAATCAAAGCCACCTAAAAATGCTGGTCCAGCTGACCAAGTTAGCATTTAGCATCTCTGGGAGAAATCCCAGCTGTTGTGTAAAGCAATATCTAGGTCCTAATATTCACCTTCATTTTTTTGTGTCTACCAGAACTCAGTTACTATGCATTTGTGTTCTCCTTCCTGCTTATTTATATGTCCATTCATATGAGTTATATGAACAAGCTGTTCTCTGCCCTAAAAGCCTGTGATAGACAAGAACCTCTAATTCATGACCTGAACTTATCTTGGCATGGTGTTCTTAGTCTCAAATGCTCGATTTTTTTTTTACCCTGATTATTCTAAACTTATCTTCAGGTATTTTTGTCTTACAGCAGTCTTGCCTTAGTCCTTCGGTTTGTAACAATAATACCTTGGGATGCATTCTTCCTATTCTGCAGCAGAAACATGTGCACAAGTGCACATTTGTGGAGGAAGTGGGCTTTACATAGCAGGAAGGGATGGAATGTGTTTCTAGAGACAGCTGAAAAACTAACACAATTACCTAGCAATAGAGTGCAGTTTAATCAAGGCAAAGCCAACTGACATGTGAAATAAGGAACATTTCCTGGGGTTTTATAATGTGTTACTGACAGTTATGGTATACAGTTTACCAACAATCAGCTGAGAATTTCAATTTAAAAATGTAAGAAATAGATTTTGCTCTCTAGATTGGGGGCTGAGCAAGGGGATCTAGGGAAATGAAGACATCTAGGAGATAAGTGTTTTCAGATCGCAACATGAATAAGTTAAGCTCCTGCCTTTGCCTCTAAGCAGCCCTTTCCCAGGGAGGTTTGTATGTTGCAGAAGAGTATTATTGTTTTGTTTTGTTTTTTTACCTGTGTTATCACGAGTGTAGCTACAGTGTTTCACTCTAAAAGAGAAAGAGGTAATAATAAGAAAGCAGACCAGGATAGTAGAAGGAACTTTTTTTTCTGATAAACTTCAAGTTAAAGAAAACATCACTGTTTTGTAGGAAGTTAAGGTGCTGCTCATTTAATTCCATCCATTGTGTTACTATTCAGAAAGTCTTCACTGAAAATCAAGGTGATGGAACACATGATCACTGTTTTCAGCTAATTAAATCCTTTTGGACTAAAACTCAAAATCATACAGTAGGAGTCAGTATTTTTTCATCAGTCATCTAAACTGTGCAAAGCATTATTATTTAGCGCTGGGGAGTTAAATACATGCCTTGTCCCATTTCAAGATAATTTTCTTAGCTACATTGTGTTTAGGTACTGAGAACTGAAGTCAGCATACTCTTTTGTGCCTTTCCTAGGCTAACAATTCTGGAACAAAGCATAGTTTTCTGTTTTTGCTGAATGATGCTGAATCAGGGGGCAAAATTAGTTATTTGCTTCAGGAAATACTGCTGCTGGAAAATAAAACTGTGACCAAACAATGCAGGTTACTTATCAAGAATAACAGCTTACTTGCCAATAATTACTTTAAATTTTCACTATTCCAAAGGTGTTTTGTTCTAAGTTTCCTGCCTTACAAAACTTACATTTTGATCTTTTGGGTGAAAATTACCCTACCACTTTTTCTGTTTGCAACAGATTTTTCTGATGTTCAGTTTTGGGAATTGAGCATAGGATTGAATGGGAAACTTTACTGTCATTCCTCTTACATTGTGTTTAATTATTCAGTATACAAGACCAGGAATCAACAAACAATGGCCTCTTTTTTGCACAACAGAGACTATCTAGACCTTTCTAGCAAATGTTTGCTGATCACTGCACTAGACTGACTTGAGAAAAGACATTAGATCTGATAGCTGGCTGTGCTACAAGGGGTTATGGTAATTTAGATAATTTATTTGTCTTGCAATTTGGGTGGCCACTACTCCAGTCCTAAGTGTCTGTGTCCCTTCCTAGGCCTCTATTTGCCATTTCACTGTGATCTGTTATCTTAAAAAAGTCTCTTTTGATAACTAAAAACATGGTATCTATTGTTCCAGAAAAATTCCAAAGATAGTATTTTAATTGAGCATGGACGTATTAACTGTACAATTGTTTATTTTGCATCATCTTAATTAACTCAGAAGTAAAACTGCATTCCAATCTTCACTCCTTTTTACCCACCAAATCAAACACAGCTGAAAAAACTTGAAATGGACTGGTTGAAAAGTATACAGGCTATTCATTGTGCCTTTGTCAAATACTTTGACAAAGTTAATGTGTGAAATTTTTGGCAGGTTTTAAATTATATGGACACATATGGGGGACTGAAATAAAAACAGACAATGGCCAGACCATACAGGACAATAGAATTCTGACCCATAATCTCTGCAATGATCAGCCCAGGCTGCAAAATGACTACAGCCTCTGCAAGCAATAGAGCTGAATGCTCGGGATGCAGTCAACCACTGCCCCATTCTTTTCCCATGATTCCAACTCAGGACCAACCAGAGACATCCAAACATGCACTGAAACGAATCACATAGGATGTCCAACTAATAGTTAGTGTGCTTCCAGCTTCCCCATGCATGTTCCCCAACAGTCTCCATTCAGAGCACACTTGAAGTCTTCCCCTTTCTCACTGTAAAGCTTTTCCACTCCTCTGCTTGCCTTTTAGTGTCTATCCATCTCAAGTAGTGGATGCTGACCCCCGTGCTATAACAAGCTCTGAATTTATACACTCTGCTTGCTCTCAGTCGAGTGGTTTCATTTATTTCCACTGCAATTTAAAAGACAAAAACAAACGTCCCTGATTTATGTGTTTTCCCCTTTGCTTCTGGTTATGTGAGGAGTTAACCAGCAAGGCACCTGTCACTCTGGGAACAGCCATTTCTCTAGGGGACTAGTATGAATGCTCTCAGGCATCCTGAAATTACATGTAGTGGATGATCAGAAACTGCTGAGTGGAAGGTGAGTTATTGCCTGTGCCTGGGAGGCAAGGACTACCAAATACATGGTGGGGAACTTCTTCTCCAGGCCCATGGTGGTGTGTATTTCATCTACCTTGCCTTTGGTTTTTTCCACTTGAACTTTTAATTAGGTATCTTGATCTTTCAGTTCATTCCAACCCTTTCCAAGATTGAGAGTGTTTAGTGCAGAAACAACATATTGAAAACCTGAAAAGTGGATGCTAACCAAATACAAAGATTTGTAGCTTAAATGGAAATAAGCTAAATAAATAAATTAAATTAATAAATAAATAAAATCCACTAATCAAAACAAGTATCAATTATTCAGCTCTGAATCTATTTGACTGCAAGTCTAGTCCTACACAGAGTTTGTGGGTAGCTAGGCTTTGCATGAGTTGCAAAGTGAAACACTAAAATTTGTGCGACATTTTATTAGAGAGGAGCATTGAAGTTTCATGGAAAACGAGTGGTGGCAAAGACTTTGTAGCAGAATGCAGTTAACAAAGACAACTGAATTTCTCAACATTTTGCCTGTAGAAAATCCTGCTCCATTAATAATTCTCATAGATTTGCTACATTACCTTATCAAAATTGGCATCCACATTATGGTTTAAAGTATTTTTTGTTTAAATAATAAAAACCACTAACAACAAATATGGCCCACACATGCACACATTATGCATACATATAGTTTCTTGGTTTAAAATACTCTTTCCCTATCTTGTAACTACACTCAACCAGGATATAGCTTCAGTTCTTGTCAAAATAATCCTGCCAACCCTAGAAAGAAGATTTAAGTGTTAAAGTAGTTTCAGTGCTGAGCACACATGAATTGCGCCATGTTGAAACGGTATCTGTTTCCACTATTACTGCATCAGTTCACTTACTTGCACAGCTATCACCACATGCACTCGAATTATAACTTAGATCTGCATTTCATCAACACTGAAAATAGTTTACCAAAATTACATTGAGATGCAACACTACAAGTAGAATATATAAAATATACTATAAATACAAAAGAGCATAGAATTAAAGTAGCAGGGTAGTTTTACTTTTAAAAAGAAAGCAAATCTGTATCCCTGGAAGAATAATCAAATTACAAAATATCTTATAAAGCAACAACCAAATACATCATAAGACTTTAGAAGAAAAGACACCCAAACTATGAAACCTTTGGCATTTAGACACTTGCAAAACTGTTTCCTGACACATGCCAAGCACTGCAATGAAAGCCTATTGTAATTGCCAACCTTCAGGGTAGATCAAGCAATTGCAAAATTGGAGTGATTTCAGCTGAATCTCACATAGTGAAGGACTATTAGACAGGCATCAAAAATCTGTTCAGTGATACGTAATTCAATATAGAGAAAAAATTAGTATATTACTAAATTTAGAAATAAAGATAAAGATCAGGAGGTGGAGCCAACATGGCAGCGTGAGTAGGACAGTGGGAATCTCCTCCCAAAAACATATATATTTTTGAAAATACAACAAATACAACTAATCCTAAAAGAGAGACCAGAAGACACAGGACAACAGCCAGACTACATCCACACATGCGAGAGCCCAGTGCCTGGTGAAAGGTGTAAAATACAACCCCCGGCCTGGTGGGACCTGAGCACACCTCCCCCCAGCTCCCGGTGGGAGGGAGAAGGAGCCCAGGACTGCTAAACACACAGCCCCAGCCACCCGCACCAGAGCGCAGACACAGTGCATGCATGGAGGGCTGGAAACTAGGGAAATAGGGCAGCAAGACCTCTGAGCGGGTTCTGAAGCTGATGCCCCTGTGACAAAGAAAAGCGAGTGCTTTTTGAAAGTCTTAAAGGGACAGGGACTTAGCAGCTAGATGGAAACAACACAGGCCACATGTGGCCCAGTGGCTGCAAATTACAGGGAAAACTGGGTGCACTAACCCCCTGGGCAACAGCTCCGATACCCCTCACGGATGTAAACAACCAAACAGCCCCATGTCCATTACCCCTCCAGGCGCTGCGAAAGCAGAGAAACAGCCCAAGGCAAACCCCGCGCACAGAAAGGGAGATCCATCCATATCAGCCGGGCAAGACACAAAGACCCAGCCTACACGCAATTACCCAACACAAGCCACTAGGGGTCGCAGTTGTCCCAGTAAAGAAAGGCCAGTAGGAAGTGAAAAGGTTGGCCCTCCCAGCTGACAGTCAATACCACCTGTCAACAGGAAAAGGCAAAAAAATATGATCCAGACAAGACTAACCCGGACAGCTTTGGCATCTGCTACATCTTCCCCTGAGAAGGAACCTGGGGAGATAGATTTAACCAGTCTTCCTGAAAAAGAATTCAAAACAAAAGTCATAACCATGCTGATGGACTTGCAGAGAAATATGCAAGAACTAAGGAAGGAGAATTCAGAAATAAAACAAGCTCTGGAAGGACTTCAAAACAGAATGGACGAGATGCAAGAGACCATTAATGGACTAGAAAACAGAGAACAGGAATGCAGAGAAGCTGATGCAGAGAGAGATAAAAGGATCTCCAGGAATGAAAGAATTTTAAGAGAGCTGAGTGACCAATCTAAAAGGAACAATATAAGAATCATAGGTATTCCAGAAGAAGTAGAGAGAGAAAAGGGGATAGAAAATGTCTTTGAAGAAATAATTGCCAAAAACTTCCCAAAACTAGGGGAAGAAATGGCTTCTCAGACGACAGAGGTACACAGAACTCCCATGACAAGGGATCCAAGGAGGGTAACACCAAGACACATAATAATTAAAATGGCAAAGATCAAAGACAAGGACAAAGTATTAAAGGCAGCCAGAGAGAAAAAAAGGTTACCTACAAAGGAAAACCCATCAGGCTATCATCAGACTTCTCAACAGAAACCCTACAGGCCAGAAGAGAATGGCATGATATACTTAATGCAATGAAACAGAAGGGCCTCGAACAAGACTACTGTATCCAGCACGAATATCATTTAAATATGAAGGAGGGATTAAACAATTTCAAGACAAGCAAAAGTTGAGGGAATTTGCCTACCACAAACCACCTCTACAGGGCACCCTACAGGGACTGCTCTAGATGGGAGCACTCCTAAAAAGAGGACAGAACAAAACACCCAACATATGATTAAGGGAAGAGGAGGAATAAGAAGGGAGAGAAATAAAGAATCATCAGACCGCGTTTATAATAGCTCAACAAGCGAGTTAAGTTAGTAAGATAGTAAAGAAGCTAACCCTGAACATTTGGTAAACACAAACTTAAAGCCTGCAATGGCAATAAGTTCAAACCTTTCAATAAACACCCTAAATGTAAATGGACTGAATGCACCAATCAAAAGATACAGGGTAATAGAATGGATAAAAAAGCAAGATCCATCCATATGCTCCTTACAAGAGACTCACCTCAAACCCAAAGACATCCACAGACTTAAAGTCAAGGGATGGAAAAAGATATTTCATGCAAACAACAGAGAGAAGAAAGCAGCTGTTGCAATTCTGGTATCAGACAAAACAGACTTCAAAATAAAGAAAGTAACAAAAGACAAAGAAGGACATTACATAATGATAAAGGGCTCAGTCCAACAAGAGGATATAACCATTATAAATATATATGCACCCAATACAGGAGCACCAATATATGTGGAACAAATACTAACAGAATTAAAGGAGGAAATAGAATGCAATGCATTCATTTTGGGAGATATTAACACACCACTCAGCCCAAAGGACAGATCCACCAGACAGAAAATAAGTAAGGACACAGAGGCACTGAACAACACACTAGAACAGATGGACCTAATAGACATCTATAAACTCTACATCCAAAAGCAAAAGGATACACATTCTTCTCAAGTGCACATGGAACATTCTCCAGAAAAGACCACGTACTAGGCCACAAAAAGAGCCTCAGTAAATTCCAAAAGACTGAAATCCTACCAACCAACTTTTCAGACCACAAAGGCATAAAACTAGAAATAAACTGTACAAAGAAAGCAAAAAGGCTCACAAACACATGGAGGCTAAACAACACGCTCCTAAATAATCAATGGATCAATGACCAAATCAAAATGGAGATCCAGCAATATATGAAAACAAACGACAACAACAACACTAAGCCCCAACTTCCGTGGGACACAGCAAAAGCAGTCTTAAGAGGAAAAGTATATAGCAATCCAAGCATATTTAAAAAAGGAAAAACAATCCCAAATGAATGGTCTAATGCCACAATTATTGAAATTGGAAAAAGAAGAACAAATGAGGCCTAAGGTCAGCAGAAGGAGGAACATAATAAAGATCAGAGAAGAAATAAATAAAATTGAGAAGAATAAAACAATAGCAAAAATCAAGGAAACCAAGAGCTGGTTCTTTGAGAAAATAAACAAAATAGATAAGCCTCTAGCCAGACTTATTAAGAGGAAAAGAGAGTCAACACAAATCAACAGTATCAGAAACGAGAAAGGAAAAATCACAACGGACCCCACAGAAATACAAAGAATTATTAGAGAATACTATGAAAACCTATATGCTAACAAGCTAGGTAACCTAGGAGAAATGGACAACTTCCTAAAAAAATACAACCTTCCAAGACTGACCCAGAAAGAAACAGAAAATCTAAACAGACCAATTACCAGCAGCGAAATTGAAGCGGTAATAAAAAAAACTACCAAAGAACAAAACCCCCGGGCCAGATGGATTTACCTCGGAATTTTATCAGACATACAGGGAAGACATAATACCCATTCTCCTTAAAGTTTTCCAAAAAATAGAAGAGGAGGGGATACTCCCAAACTCATTCTATGAAGCTAACATCACCCTAATACCAAAACCAGGCAAAGACACCACCAAAAAAGAAAACTACAGACCAATATCCCTGATGAACGTAGATGCAAAAATACTCAACAAAATATTAGCAAACCGAATTCAAAAATACATCAAAAGGATCGTACACCATGACCAAGTGGTCTTCATCCCAGGGATGCAAGGATGGCACAACATTCAAAAGTCCATCAACATCATCCACCACATTAACAAAAAGAAAGACAAAAACCACATGATCATCTCCATAGATGCTGAAAAAAGCATTTGACAAAGTTCAACATTCATTCATGATAAAAACTCTCAGCAAAATGGGAATAGAGGGCAAGTACCTCAACATAATAAAGGCCGTCTATGATAAACCCACAGCCAACACTATATTAAACAGCGAGAAGCTGAAAGCTTTTCCTCTGAGATCGGGAACTAGACAGGGATGCCCACTCTCCCCACTGTTATTTAACATAGTACTGGAGGTCCTAGCCACGGCAATCAGACAAAACAAAAAAATACAAGGAATCCAGATTGGTAAAGAAGAAGTTAAACTGTCACTATTTGCAGATGACATGATACTGTACATAAAAAACCCTAAAGACTCCACCCCAAAACTACTAGAACTGATATCAGAATACAGCAAAGTTGCAGGATACAAAATCAACACACAGAAATCTGTGGCTTTCCTATACACTAACAGTGAACTAACAGAAAGAGAAATCAGGAAAACAACTCCATTCACAATTGCATCAAAAAAAATAAAATACCTAGGAATAAACCTAACCAAAGAAGTGAAAGACTTATACTCTGAAAACTACAAGTCACTCTTAAGAGAAATTAAAGGGGACACCAACAGATGGAAACTCATCCCATGCTCGTGGCTAGGAAGAATTAATATTGTCATAATGGCCATCCTGCCCAAAGCAATATACAGATTTGATGCAATCCCTATGAAACTACCAGCAACATTCTTCAATGAACTGGAACAAATAATTCAAAAATTCATATGGAAACACCAAAGACCACGAATAGCCAAAGCAATCCTGAGAAAGAATAAAGTAGGGGGGATCTCACTCACCAACTTCAAGCTCTACTATAAAGCCACAGTAATCAAGACAATTTGGTACTGGCACAAGAACAGAGCCACAGACCAATGGAACAGACTAGAAAATCCAGAAATTAACCCCAGACATATATGGTCAATTAATATTTGACAAAGGAGCCATGGACATACAATGGCGAAATGACAGTCTCTTCAACAGATGGTGCTGGCAAAACTGGACAGCTACATGTAGGAGAATGAAACTGGACCACTGTCTAAACCCATATACAAAAGTAAACTCCAAATGGATCAAAGACCTGAATGTAAGTCATGAAACCATTAAACTCTTGGAAGAAAACATAGGCAAAAACCTCTTAGACATAAACATGAGTGACCTCTTCTTGAACATATCTCCCCGGGCAAGGAAAACAACAGCAAAAATGAGTATGTGGGACTATATTAAGCTGAAAAGCTTCTGTACAGCAAAAGACACAATCAATAGAACAAAAAGGATCCCTACAGTATGGGAGAATATATTTGAAAATGACACATCCGATAAAGGCTTGACGTCCAGAATATATAAAGAGCTCACATGCCTCAACAAACAAAAAACAAATAACCCAATTAAAAAATGGGCAGAGGAACTGAATAGACAGTTCTCCAAAAAAGAAATACAGATGGCCAACAGACACATGAAAAGATGCTCCACATCACTAATTATCAGAGAAATGCAAATTAAAACTACAATGAGGTATCACCTCACACCAGTAAGGATGGCTGCCATCCAAAAGACAAACAACAACAAATGTTGGCGAGGCTGTGGAGAAAGGGGAACCCTCCTACACTGCTGGTGGGAATGTAAATTAGTTCAACCATTGTGGAAAGCAGTATGGAGGTTCATCAAAATGCTCAAAACAGTCTTACCATTTGACCCAGGAATTGCACTCCTAGGAATTTACCCTAAGAATGCAGCAATCAAGTTTGAGAAAGACCGATGCACCCCTATGTTTATTGCAGCACTATTTACAATAGCCAAGAATTGGAAGCAACCTAAATGACCATCGATAGATGAATGGATAAAGAAGATGTAGTATATATACACAATGGAATACTACTCAGCCATAAGAAAAGGTCAAATCCTACCATTTGCAGCAACATGGATGGAGCTGGAGGGTATTATGCTCAGTGAAACAAGCCAAGCAGAGAAAGAGCAATACCAAATGATTTCACTCATCTGTGGAGTATCAGAACAAAGGAAAAACTGAAGGAAGAAAACAGCAGCAGAATCACAGAACTCAAGAATGGACTAACAGGTACCAAAGGGAAAGGGACTGGAGTGGATGGGTGGGTAGGGAAGGATAAGGGGGGGAGAAGTAGGGGGGTATTAAGATTAGCATGAATGGGGGGGTGGGAGAAAGGGGAGGGCTGTACAACACAGAGAAGACAAGTAGTGATTCTACAACATTTTGCTATGCTGATGGACAGTGACTGTAAAGGGGTTTATGTTGGGGACCGGGTATAGGGGAGAGCCTAGTAAACATAATATTCATCATGTAAGTATAGATTAATGATAACAACAACAACAAAAAAAAGCATTTCCTTTTTGGTGACCTCCAATGAGTTCTACACAAGGGTATAAAGGGCATATAAAAGTGTAGGCAAAGGGTCTGTTTGCATTTATATAGAGGATCAAAGCCTAATTTGGCTACCCTGAAAATGAACTAAGATACGATATGAAAAAGAGCTTCCAACATCAGCACTCTCTGGAAGACTCATGCCAGAAGATGATCATCAAAAAACCCCAACAAAGATCCACGCACTGCTACAGGTGTAGATGCACTCATCCCACCAGTTCCTGGACTTGCCATTGGAATGAAGAAGGAGATATCTAATCCAGCCTGTGCATACAGTAAAACAACAAATTTGACTGGATCTATACTGTTGGAACTCAACCAAGAATTAAGAGAAGTGCAAATTGTAGCGCTCCAAAATCTTACAACTACAGACTATTTACTGTTAAAAGAACATGTGAGATGTGAATGGTCCCCAGGAGGGGGTTGTTTTAATTTGTCTGATTTCTCTCATACTGTTCAAGTTCAGTGGGACAATATCCACCATATCATAGATAAGTTTTCACAAATGCCTAAGGTGCCTAACTGGTTTTCTTGGTTTCACTGGAGATGGATGGTAATTAGAGGTATGCTTTGGTTATGTAACTGTACTCCTATTATGTTAATGTGTGTGCATAATTTAATTAGTAGTTTAAAACCTATACATGCTGAAGTTACTCTGCAAGAAGATATGTCAAAGAAACAATCAATCTTCCCATGTTTTCTTCCGCCTGCTACTTCTATAGCTTTTCTTCTTCCTTCCTAATTACAACCCTTAAATAGAATTCGTGCCTCATATCGAATTTACCAAGTATCATAATTCTTCCAAGTTGTAAAGATACCTCAAGACAAATGCTGGGCATAGAAGCCACAGGGCATAAATATGCAAAGAAGTAAAAAGCTAACCATTTCAAACAATAAGGCTTCTCTCTCACTTACCAACTTTACATTTCCCTGTATGGCCCTGGAAGATGACTGGTTAGCCAGAGACGGGTAAGATTCCTCAAGGGAGGAACAACCTAAGACAGGCACAGTCGCAGAGGGGCCATCAGGTGAGAAATTGGGGATCTACATAGGTGAGGCTTAGAACCTCACCCCACCGTTGTGATAGAAACCTTCTGCATATGTGGATGTTTTATTGCCCTTGTCTAGCTTGGATTAACACATAGTCTGCAGGCACACACCTGATCATCTATGTTTGCTCTTTTACAACACTAAACTATGTTTTCTACCTTTATCTTGTATCTACCTACCACTTCAGCATTTTATTAAAAACAATAATAACAAAGAGTGAAAGGTGGTATCCAAATATAAATCAAGTATAAAAATCAAATGAATATTCATATTTGAACTGACTGTTTATAGTTCATAATGCATGAGCAAAACCGAAAGTTTCTGTGATGACTGCCCTTGTACTGTTCACCGTGTAACTTATTCACTATGTAAGAATTTGTTCTCCATGTAAGAACTTGTTCGTTATGCTTCAGGAGATGGGAGACTGACGAAAATTAGGCTTGGGGTGGATTAATGATTGTGCATTGAGCATTGACTCCCCTATACAGAATTTTATTGTTTTTAACAACCATTTGATCAACAAATATGAGAGATGCCCTCACAAAAAGAAAAAAAAAAAAGTACGCACTTCCAATTGTAAAATAAAGAAGTAACCGGGATGTAATGTATAGCATAAGTAATATAGTCAAAATATTGTAACAACTTGGTATGGTGATAGCTGATAGAAATATCATGTATATAAATGTTGAATCACTGTGTTGTACACCTGAAACTAATGTAATACTGTGTGTCAACTACCCTTCAAAAAAAATAATTATCTACAAAAAAAATAATAAAGCTCAATATTTTTCATTTTACCACAAAAATATTCTATTACTTTTACTGGTCTGAATTTACAAATCAACTAGAAAGGTACTGTGTAACCATATTGCTATGTAAAATGACCAAGAATCAAAGTGAGTTCATTTTAGACCCTGAATGTGATGAAATCTTAGATGCTAAGAAATTTTAGATTCTAGGGTATGATATTGAAAATTACAATCATCCTAAATATGTATATAGATGCTGCTGCCATCTAATTGGATAATAATTTTTGTTTATTTTCAGGTGTCTATTTTTTGCCTAGAAAAGGTGTTATCATAACACTAGTGCTTTTCTTTATTGAAATATTGTTGATATATGATCTTATATTGGTTTCAGATATACAACACAGTTGTTCAACAGTTATGCATATTATTAAATCCTCACCCCCTCTAGTGCACTTAGTATCTGTCAACATAGGAAGATGTTACAGAATCATTGGCTATATTCTCCGTGCTGTACTGACATCTCGGTGACGAACGTATAACATGATTGAGATTTTGTGCCTCCTCATTCCCCTCACCCTCCCCACCTACCCACCCATCACAATCCTTTCCCCATGATAACCACCAGGCACTTCTCAGTGTCTATGAATCTATTGCTATTTGTTCATTTTGTTTTGCTTTGTTTTTATATTTCACAAATAAGTGAAAGCATATGGTATTTGTCTTTCTCCACCTGGCTTATTTCACTGAGCAAAATACCCTGTATATCCATCCATGTCATTGTAAATGGCAGGATATCTCCTTTTATGGCTGAATAATATTCCATTGTGTCTACATACCACATCACCTTTATTCATCTATTGATGAACACTTAGGTTGCTTCCATATCTTGACTGTTGTAGATAATTCAGCAATAATCATGGGGGTGCATATATATTTTTGAATCAAGGATTTTGTTTTCTTTGGTAAATTCCTAGAAGTGGAATTACTAAGTCAAATGGCATTTCTAGTTTTAGTTTTTTGAGGAACCTCCATACTGCTTTCCAGAGCAGTTGTACCAATTCACATTCCCACCAATAATGTAAGAGGGTTCCCATTTCTCTACATCCTTGCCAACACTTCTTATTTCTTGTCTTTTGGATAGTGGTCTTTCTAACTGATGGGAGGTGATAACTCATTGTGGTTCTAATTTGCATTTACCTGATTATTAGCTATGTGGAATGTCTTTTCATGTGCCTGTTGGCCATCTGTATATCTTCTTTGGAGAAATGTCTGTTCAGGCCTCCACCCATTTTTTAATTGGGTTATCTGTGGCTTTTTTCGTGTTGAAGCATATGATTCCTTTTATATTTTGGATGTTAACCCCTTATTAGGTGAATCATTTATGAATATATCCTTCCACACTGTAGGTTGCTTCTTTGTTCTGCTAATAGTGTCCTTTGCTGTACAGATGCTTTTTAGTTCAGTGAAGTCCCACTTGTTCATTTTTGCTTTTGTTTCCTTTGCCCTAGGAGATATGTCCAGGAAAAATTTGCTCATGCTTATGTTCAAGAGATTTTTGCCAATGTTTTCTTCAGAGAGTTTTTTGGTCTTGTGTCTTACATTCAGATCTTTGATGCATTTCAAGTTTTTTCATGTATGGAGTTAAAAATCCAGTTGCATTCTTAATATCACAGACATTTTATAATTAAGTAAATATAATAACATTATAAAAGTAATTATCAAAACATTATCATGTCTCAGAATATAAAATCTGTAATTGATCTTGGATATCATATTATATTCATCCTTATTTCACAGATAAACAAAGGGTGGCCAAATAACTCCCCAAGGCTGAAGACATTGCCATCAGTCTCAAGATTAGCATCACACCTCAGAGTAAAGCATCAAATTTGAAGTCAACTCAGACCTCAAGTCACTCTGAGAGACAATAGCAGAGGCATTACTCAGATGTTGCCATGGAGATAAACATAGACAAAAACAGCAATAGCAACAACTGTGGTGACTGTTAAATCACAGAACTGGGTATCCCCATTCTACAGATGACAAAACCGGGCTAACTGAGCGTTCAGTGGGTTCAACAGCCCTCAGCTCCAAATCCCTTATTCTTCCTATTATCTTCTCCTGCATGCTAATATTGCACACAAAAGTACTTAGTCAACTACACAGCTCCTTATTAATAGATGAGATTTTAATTTTATAAACTAACAGAGGAGGTCAGATTACTGCTGGATTTTTTGTCTCTCTCTTTCCTAATAAAATCTATTAGTAGAGGCTAAGCCCCAAATCAGAATTATTCCTTTTAGTGTATGCTTCAGTGATGGCTTTGACATTTTTGAGAAGGAAACCATGATACAGGCCAGCTGGAAGGCCATTTTTTCCTCTGTGCCAGTGCATCCTGTCAGATCTCTCTTGAAAACACTGCCAAGAGTAGGCATCTTCCAAACCTGAGGTAAAATTCAAAGAACATGAAATTCACCATTGTAACCATTATAAAATGTACAGTTCAGTAGTGTTCAGTACATTCACAATGTTGCCCAACTGTCCCCACCACATAATTCCTGAAAATTTTCAGCACTCCAAAAAGAAAGCCTATAGCCTTTAAGCAATCATTCACTACCACCCCTGAAGACCCACAGGAAATCACAAGTATTATTTCTGTCTCTGTGGATATGTCTGTTTCGGACATTTCATAGATATGTAATCATAACAACAAATGGACTTTTGTACCTGGCTTCTTTTACTTAGTATAACCTTTTTAAAGTTAATCTATGTTGTAGCTTGTATCAGAACTCCACTCCATTTTATGACTAATATTCCATTGCATATATATACAACATTACATTTACCTGTTCATAAATTGATGGGCACATAAGTTGTTTCCACTTTGGGAATATTATGAGTAATATTGCAGTGAACATTTGCATACAAGTATTGGTTTGAACACCCATTTACAATTCACTTAGGTATAGACCTAGGAGAGGAATTTCTGGTCAAATAGTAATTCTATGTTTAACAAATTGAGGAACCTCCAGCTCTTTTCCACAATAGCTGCACCATTTTACATGCCCACTAGTAATGTATGATGGTTCTAGTTTCTGCACATTCTCCCCAACACTAGCTGTTTTCCATGTTTTTTAATCTAGCCATCCTAGCAGATGTGAAGTGGTATCTCATTTTGGTTTTCACTGGCATTTCTGTAATGACTACTGATATTGAGCATGTTTCATGTGCTTCTTAACCAATTCTACATCTTTGGAAAGATGTCTGTTCACACCCTTTTTCATGGAGTTGTTTGTCTTTTTGTTGTTGAGTTGTAAGAGTTCTTTATAGATTGTGGATAATAGTTCCTTGTCAGCTGTATGATTTGAAAAAACCCGTTGTATGGTTGTTCTTTTCACTTTCTTGACAGGGCTGCCTTTTGATGTGCAAAAATACTTTGATTTTTAAGTCTAATGTATCTCTTTTTCCTTTGTGCTTTTTGTGTCATATCTAAGACTTTATTGCCAAATCCAAGTTTATATTTATCCCTAAGTTTTTTTGAAGATTTTTATAGTTTGAGATCTTATGTTTGAGTATTTGATTCATTTTGATTTCATTTTGTATATAGTGTGAGATAAGGCTCCAACTTCATTCTTTTGTATGTAGTTATCCAGTTGTCCTAGCTTTTTTGAAGAGACAATTCTTTCCCCATTGAATGGTTTTGGCATTTTTGTTGAAAATCAAGAGACCATAGATATATGGATTTATTTCTAGGTTTGCAATTCTATTTGATTGATCTATATGGCTATTCTTGTGCTAATACAATACATTTTAGATTGTTGTGGATTTATAGTGATTTTGAAATTGGAAAATGTGAGTCTTCCTAATTTGTTCTTTTTTAAGGTTATTTTAACTATTTGGAGTCCTTATAATTACTGTTGGTAAAATTGCAATATTTCCAGAATCTCTTGCCTGGCTTTAGTGCATCTCCATTCAATAGGTGTTTCTAGGGTGTGTAGAGGAGTAGTCCTTCTCCATATCAATAGGTAATTTCAAGGGCTAGCAAGGGCTTATCTGGACCAGAGAGGTTGGGTTGGGAGCTCTTCTTCTGCAGACTGGTTGCAAGAAACACAGAGAGCGGAAGTTGACAACTGCTTATAAGAAATAAACTTTATTTCTCCTTTGACTGATTTTTGTTTCAAAGGTATTTGCCTGGAGTTTTCCCCCCAGAGTTACAATTACATATGAATTTAGAATCAGCTTGTTTCTTGCAAAAAAAAAAAAAATAGGCCATTAGAATTTTGATCAATTGCAGTGAATCTGTAAATCTCTTTGGGAAGTATGGCTATCTTAACAATATTAAGTCTTTCAATCTGTGATTCTGAGATGTCTTTCCATTTATTTAGGTCTTCCCTAATTTCTTTTAATTTCTAAGGCCTGCATTTCCTTGATTAAATTTATTCATAAGTATTTTATTCTTGGTGCTGTTATAAATGGAGTTGTTTTCTTTATTTTATTTCTGGATTGTTCATTGCTTGGGTATAATCATGTAATTGATTTCTGTGTATTAATTTTACACCCCATAACTTTGCTTAATTCAATTTATTAGTTCAAATATAATTTTCCATATTAGAATTTTCTCTCCTGCAAATAGTTGTACTTCCTCCTTTCCAATTTAGATGTCTTTTACTTCTTTTCTGTCCCTAATCCTATCAGTAGAACTTGTACGAGTAGAAGTGGCAAAATCAAACACACTTGTCCTGTTCTTGAATTTAGTGGGTAAATTTTTAGTCTTTAGTCATTGAGTATTTGTTAGCTGTATTAGATTATTTTTAAAAGAAATGTCCTTTTCAGGCTAAGGATGTTCTCATCTATTCTTAGTTTTTTGTTATTGTTTTTATCATGAAAAGATGTTGGATTTTGTCAAATGACAATCTTGTACCTATTGAAATGATAATGAACATGTATTTTTCCCCCTTCTTTATATTATTATGGTATATTACCTTGATTTCCATATCTCAAGCCACCCTACATTCCAGATAAATCCCATTTGGCCTTGGTGTATAATCCCTTTAGTATGCTGCTGAAGTAGGTTTGCTAGCATTTTGCTGCATAATTTTACATTTATATTTTTTAATGATATTGGTCTGTGTTCTCTTTTCTTGTGATGTCTTTGTCTGGTTTTCATATCAAGTAATACTCACCTCCTAAATTGAGTTAGGAATTATTCTGTCCTCGTCTACTTTTTGGAAGAGGTTGAGAAGGTTTGGTGTTAATTTTTCATAAAAACTTTAGTTTGTTAAGCCATTTTCTCTTTTTGTTTGATTTCTCCCATTTTCTCCAGTTCCTTAAGAAAGAAGTTTAGGTTATTAATTTGACATCTTCCTTTCTTTTAATATAGACACACACAAGTGTACATTTTCCTCTAAATCATTTCTTTGTATCTTTTAAGTTGTATGTTGTGTTTTTATTTTCATTCAACTTACAGCATGTTCTAATTTCCTTTATAATTTTTTTCTTTGACCAATTTGTTTTTTTTAAGAATACACTTTTAAAATTTCCACATATTTGTGAATTTTCCAGATTTCTTTCTGTTACTAGATTTTAATTTCATTCCACTGCATTCTGAGAATACGCTTTTAGGATTTTAATCTTTTCAAAAAATGATTGGAACTTATCTTGTGGCCTAACACATGGTTTACCTTGGAGAATGTTCCATGTGCACTTAAAAAGGAAGTATATTCTTCTGTTGTTGGTTGGTGTTCTGTAGATGTCTGTTAGGTCTCATTGGGTTATATTTTTAGTTGAGGTCTCCTGTTTCCTTGATTATCTTCTGGTTGCTCTATACATGATGAAAATTTGGGCTTTGGAGTCTCCAGCTATTATTGTTGAACTATTTATCTCTTCAGTTCTGTCAGTTTTGCTTTCTACACTTTTAAGCCCAGTTATTAGGTGCTGGTATATACTTTTTAAGGTAGTCCTGTTGAGCATAGAGGTCTCCCAATGTTCAAACACCTGAATGGAGAGCAGAGCACTGGGGAAGTACCACATAACCATATCCTGTCCCTAAACTAGTCGGAAGCCAGTATTCTCATACTTCATCCTTCAAAACTTGCCTTTAATTTTATACAGCAGAGTACTGTACAGTAAATAAAGCAATACACTATAACTACAGACAACAATAAGAAATAATCTAACAAACATAATTTTGAATGAATAAAGTCAGACACAAAAAAATACATACTGTATGATTCCATTAATGTGAAGGTCAAACACAATCAATGTTAGACATTAAATGTGTTAGAAATCTATGGTGTTGGAAATCAAGATCGCATTTACCTCTGAGGTGTAGGTGTAATAATGAGTACAGCTTCAAATCAGTCAAATCAGATTCAAATTAATCAGATTCAAGGTACAGAACAGAGGTATCAACTGGCAGATAAGAGAAATAGTGTTATGGAGAGAATTTTTGTCTACTTATCTACTCTCCCTAGAATCATATGAATATCCCCCTCACTTATTAAAGTTTTAACTAGGTTTGAAATTCAAATCTGATTGCACAGTTCTGAAGTATTGCTTCCTATGTTTTTAGATCTTTCAAAAAATAAAGTACAACATTTCTCCTTCCCATTTTTTTTTTTGTGAAGGACTGAAGGAGAAAAAAAAATGAAAGAAGCAACACAATCACATTTAAATTCTCCAAGTCTAAGAAGGGTCCAGGGTAAGACTGCTGTGGGGGTGTTTGAGTGGTTCCTACCCTGTACTTCACTGGAGGCTACTGACAGCAACAGCCCAGAGTGGATATTCCTTGAGAATAGGCAAACCTACCATAAGATATAATGTAAAATAAACAAAAATGTCTTATTTAGAATGCATAGGCCTCTAGAGTAGCTTTAAGTTCTTTGGATTTTTTTCCTTACTTTTTCAATCCACCTGTTGCCTGTGTTTCCCTCTTGCGGGAATGGCACAGAACAGAGAATGGTGGCACTCTGCTTCCTTCTACTTTCCCTGGCTCCTGGTGCATAAACCAAACCCGCGTCAAGGTCTGCCGAGAAATTTCAGAGGGGAAGGACTCCCTTGAGATCCAGAACACAGAAGGGGGTCCTATGCACAGAGGGCTGTGGCCTCTGCAGGTGGGCAGTAGCCAACATAAGTGATTAGTCACTCTGCATCCTCAGCCTCCACAAATCTTCCTCCTAATTGTGAGATGCCTGAGAGGAAACTCTTATTTATAATCTCAAGTACCGTATGGATTTTGTCATGGAAATTTAACACAGTTTCCCCATCAAGGTGTGGGGTCATGTGTTGATTAGTGTATCGTGAATCTTCAGATATGACTAAATCAAGTCTCAGAGACCATCAAAAGCCCCTGGGGGTTTCAACAGATTGAGAACTATCCTTCTTTTTTCTCAAATAAAGCTTTTTCCACCCACTCCCTGATGCCCCAAATTCCAACATTAGAAATCTGTTCCTTTGACTTGGGGATATGCTTTTGAGTGTGTAAAGTCCTCTGAAAGGGGGCACATCATGTTTTGTATTCATATCCTCTCAGGATGAAATTGCTAATCAGCTTATTTCCTGAAAATAGGATTTGGTGTGGATGGCAAAAGAGAAACTTTTGTAGTATTTATAGACTTTCTTGGGCACTAACAAAGTTAAGACCTTTGCCATGTGGAAAAGAGAGCAACAACATAGAAAGGGAAACAGAAGTCATCAATGAGAAATTTCAACCTTTTTAATATTTTTGTCAAGAACAATAGTTTGACAGAGCTTTGATGGAATCAAAATTTTCATCATCATGTTTCAGTTTACAGTTTTTCATTTTATTTGCAATTTATTCTTGTTGAGTATGTATCTTCTTCTGCATCATCATCACCATTATCACTCCTTTTACCAGATGTGGACACTAAGGCCTATGGATGGTTTTATATTGCTAGTAAAAAGCAAAGTGATAAATCCTTTGGTTTCCAGAGCTCCTTGGTTTTTCCCAACAGTGGGTCCACCTATAAGGACACTTCCTGGACCACGTCAGTTTCCGAACCATTCCTGAAGCAATAGGACACATTTGTGAGCTTTGCAGAATTTTTTCTTGTGGCTTTGTGGGCAAGAGGCTCTTACCCAAGGCCAGACATCCTGATAAATAATAAATAAAATTATTAAATTACATTCTTATTAGCAAATAACAATAAATAAAATTAGTAGATACCAGAAGAATGAGTCAAGATTAGCACAGTATGATCTGTAACCTAAAAACATCTACTCTCTTGGCTCAGGACTAAGGCCATTAGGCAAGAATCCTAATTCCTTGAATCAGAAGTAACTGTGTCCCACTGTCACAAAAGTTTGTGTGTTGTGCAGTTTCCACCTCTGTAGATAGACACTGCTTCTGAGTAAAAAGATGTTTTGACAAGTGGAAGCTATTGGTAAAAGAATAGGTATATTAATTTTCAATCCTTTTTCTTAGTATGATGCAATAGGGTTTTGCATAAAGAAGTATTGTTCCTTAGCTCACAATCCATTTTATTACATCTTTTCCTGGTCAAATTCAAGGTTTGAAAGGTAGTCATAAATTAGTACAGTATTTCTACCAGTTGGACCTAGCAGCTAAGAAACATTTTGCATCATTCTACAGTAGATATTTAATCTTAAGTTTGTAAATATGTAGGTAAAGATGAAAAATGTAAAAATGCATGAAATGTAATACCTATTGTTTATATTCTTTATAAATATATATCAAATGTCAGAGTAGTTTATGATTTTATTTTTATAATTCATATAATTCAGTTATATTTTCTTAAAAATAAACTAAAATATCTGCTATTTCAATAATTTTTATTTAAATTTTTGATGTTACTAAATATAATTTGTATTTTAACTTTTAACTACAAAATTTTGGGTAATTTACAATAAAAACAACATGGAAACTGAAAATAATTTTAAGTAGTTGACTTCCTACATTTATTTTAAATTAATATTTAATGAGAAAATATTCAAAGTTATGTATTTTCAATACATATAGTAGTAATTATAATACTTTCAATTATAATAATTCCAGTAATAATTTCAACATATTTCAATAATAGTTTTATCATTGAAAATTAGGATCTAGAAAGTCTGATAGTATAAAATACAAAATGGAGCTCTAAAAAGAGAAAAGACTGGAAAAATAAAAAACACAAAAGAAGTGGTCAGTGAAGGACAGGCTCCAGGGTGTTACACGTGATCCCGGCACTTACGCAATCTCCTCCTTTCCTCAGGTTGAGACCCGAGCCTTCTTTTCAGCCAGTAGAACACAACAAATGTGATGGATATCACTTCCCATCCTTATGTAAGACCGTGATGCCCATTTTGATGGGAAACTCTTTCCTCTGCTGGTTTTGATGAAGGGAGTCGTCATGTTGAATAAGCCCATCTGGCAAGGAACTGAGGGTGCCCTCCAGCTGATGACCAGCAGGAAACTAAGTCCTTCACTCATGTGGCCAAAGGAGCTGAATTCTGCCAAAATCCATGAATGTCTGGAAGCAGATCCTTCCCCCAGGGAATCTTGAGATAAGACAAGATTCTGGACAACTTAGAAGATCCTGAACAAAAGATCTGGATAAACCTGCCCAGATCCTGATCCACAGAAATTACAAGATAATAAATACTTTGAGCCTCTAAGTTTGTAGTCATTTATTATGCAGTAATAGAAAACCAATGCATAGTCTGCTTAAAATATTAAAACCTTGAAACCACAAAATTTACCAACCTATTGAGCATAGCCTCCATGAAAATTCTCAAATGAGACATTACAGATTCCTTACTTAAGGAAGTAAGAGTTTATTGCTGATCAAGTAAAGATAGTCAATAAAAATACTCTCAATCAAATACACAACCTGAAATCAGACAAAATGTGTGTAATTTCATATTCTTTAATAAATGAAACATAACTTTTATCAAAACAATGAGAACTTAAAAGAGAATGCTTAATATAAAATTCACATCTCAGAAGCAAAAATTATAGCTTTGACCTTCCTATTAAGAGATAAAATTACATATAGGAAATTAGCATATCTAAGAAATTTTTTTAAAGGGCGCTTCACTAGAGTAGATAATGATCTTTGTATCATCTAAACAGTTTGATAATATACTCTCATGATCTTACAATGCATCCTTCATATTCTCTTGACAATCTAGAATGTTTCTAGTAAAATCCAATAGTAACCAAATTAATGATTGAAATATTTTACTTCACCCAAAATATTTTCAACATATATATATGTAAAATATATTCTGTTATCTCTTTCACAACTGTTACTGAATATAAACTTTGTCCAATGAAGATATTTGTCACTGGAAACAAATTTTTTATTAAAGGAACTCAGTTGCCCCAGGCAAGGGAAACAAAAGCAAAAATAAACAAGTGGAACTATATCAAACTAAAAAGCTTCTACACAGCAAAGGACACCATTAACAATAAAAAAGGCAAGCAACAGAATGAGAGAAGATGTTTGCAAATAATATAGCCATTAAGGTACTAATATTCAAAATATATAAAGAATTTATGCAACCAACACTCAAAAAACAAATAATCCAATTAAAAAATGGGCAGAGGAACTGGTAGACATTTTTCCAAAGAGGATACACAGATGGCCAATAGACACATTAAAAGATGCTCCACATCATTAATCATCAGGGAAATGCAAATCAAAACCACAATGAGGTATTACTTCACACCAGTCAGAATGGCCACTATCCAAAAGAAAAGAAATAACAAGTGTTGGCAAGGATGTGGAAAGAAGGGAACCCTCCTCTTGCACTGTTGGTGGGAATGTAAATTGGTGCAGCCACTATGGAAAGCAATATGGAGATTTCTCAAAAAATTAAAACTAGAAATACCATTTGACCCAGTAATTCCACTTCTCACTTCTGAGAATTTACCCAAAGGAAAAATAATGCCTGATTCAAAAAGATATGCACTCCTATGTTTATTGCAGCACTATTTAAAATAGCCAAGATATGGAAGCACTGTAAGTGTCCATGGACAGATGAATGGATAAAGAAGATGTGGTACATGGATACAATGGAATATTACTCAGTCATAAAATAAGAATGAAGTTTTGCCACTTGCAACAACATGCATGGACCTAGAGAATGTTATTCTCAGTGAAATAAGTCAGACAAAGAAAGAAAAATACAATATGATTTCACTTATATGCAGAATCTGCAAAACAAACAAATAGAAATAGGACTATAGACACAGAGAACAGACTAGACTGGTGGTTACCATAGAGGAGGGAGGTGAGCAGATGGGTAGACTAGATGAAGAGGTGCAAATATCCAGCTATACAATAAATTAGTCATGGGGATAAAATCACATTAGCATGCAAATATAGTCAATAATATTGCAATATCTTTGTATGTTGACAAACATCAACTACACTTGTGGTGAGCAATTGTTGAATCACTGTGTTGTACACCTGAAACCAATATAATATTGTATATTGACTGTATTTCAATTTTAAAACATGGGGACAAAACAAATTGTGCAGTTTTTCCAAATGTAGTGTTATTTAAATAAAATAAATAGAGCTGTCTCTTCCACATAAAAGAGCATGCATGCAATAATTAAAACTTAAAATATGCTTGAATAAAAACAAATAATTGATGCTCTCCAACAATGGCGAGTAAACAGCAAAATAGGATATTGACAGGAGGTACCTAAAAGAATGTTATGCATCCAATATTTAGCTAAGATAATATTTATCATGAAATTTAAAGAACAGACATTACAGAGATCAAAACACACCTAGGTTTATAGAGATGATTTGAAATTCGATGTAAGAATGACTAAACATACAAAATATATATAAAGTGATTTTAAAAAATCATCACTGCTTGAGAAAGAGAATACAATATATAATTATTAATGTAATACTAAATACAGTGAGAAAAGACATCATATATAATAAATATTTTATTCAGTTCACTAGATTGTAACAAGGAGTGAAAGTTAATATTGAACAAAGAACACTTATCATACATATTTTTGAAATAATATAAAATAAAACAAGTCAAAATTATTGAACATTCCCTGACTTTAAGAAAAGACAAACTTTGGCTTAAGCAGATTTACCCAAAGATTACATTTCTTGATAAAACAGGTTTAAAAATTGTCTTTAAAACCACTCATGGACACATGATAGAAAAACTGACTAAATTCTATCAAACTAATTACATTTAATTTAGACAAAATAGAAAATACAGCAGAAGAACTAAGTATCAGTTTTTAAAATATGAGGGAATAGTAGTCTTTGGCAGGATATTATATTAATTTTTCATTTAAACTGTGCTATCAACAGTTATTTTGTACAAACTGTTGCTTAGTATTAATGATGTGAAAAACCTAACAAAAAAGAAACAAAATTAAGAGTTAAGAGTTAAATTAGTTCATTTTATTTTTTTCTCTTTTAAATATATTTTATTTTTTAGTACAGTTTCGGGTTCATAGTAAAACTGAACAGGAGGTGCAGAGTTCTCATGTACCCTGTCCACATACATGCATAGCCATGCTATGTGAACATCCTATACCAGCCTGGTACATTTGTTACAACTGATGAAGCTACACTAACATATTGTAATCACATTAGGCTTCACTCTTGGTGGTGTACATTCTGTAAGTTTTGACAAACGTATAATGACGTGTACCCATCATTATAGTATCATATAGACTAATTTCACCACCCTAAAAATCCTCTATGTTCACCTATTCATTCCTTTCTCCCCTTAACCCATAATAGCCATGGGTATTTTTGTTATCTCCATGTTTTTGCCTTTTCTAGAATGACATGTAGTCTTGTAGACATCAAACCACCACATAGGTAGGCTGTTTTTCTTTGCAAGTCTCACTTCCAATCTCTGTCATTTAGTTCCTGAATTTAAACCTTTTACAATTTAGGTAATTATTGATAGATCAAGGATTAAATGTGCCATTTTATTGTTTGTTTTCTCTTTGTTCTTTCTGGGTTTATTTTCATATTTACCCTCTTTCTTTTTAGATCTTTCATGTGAGTTTCTTGAACATAAAATTACATTTTATTTTATATATAGTGTTTTTGTATTGCTATTTTAGTGGTTACTTAGGCTTATGTTGTATGTACATAACTTATCCAGGTCTATTCATGTCATATTTTGAACAGTTCAAGTGAAGTATAGAAACCTTAACTCATTTTATATCCTTTTATCCTCTCCGGTTTATAATTTGTGTTAAATATTTCTTCTTTATATATTTAGAACCTATCAGATAAGCTATATTTTTCCTTGACCATCGAACATAAATTAAAAAACACAAATACAGAAGGAAAGTCTATTTTGCTTATCCATATTTTTGTCTATCATATTCTTTATTGATTTCCTTGAGGATATTCCAAGATTCCTTTGTTATTGCTTCCTTTCTGTAGATAACTACCTTTAGCCAGTCTTTCCAAGTGGGTCTATTGACAACTAATTCCCTTAGTTATCCTTAGATATTTCATCTGAGGATAGCTTAATTTCTCCCTCTTCCTGAATGTTACTTTTATTGAGTATAGGATTCTGTGTTGACAGATTTTTTTTCTTTCAACATTGAAAAATGGCCACTTGCTTCTGGTCTTCATGGTCTCTGATAAGAAATCCACTGTCGCTCAACTAGGTTTCAAGATTTCCTTTTTTTTTTTCTAGTTTTAAGAAGTCTGTCTACAATGTGCCTTGATGTGAAATTCTTTGGCTTTCTTTTTAGGATCCATTCAGCTTCTTGAATCTATACATTTATGACCTGCTGAATTTGGGAAATTTTCAACCTTATTTCTTTGCATGCTTTTCCAACCCTGTCTTCTTTCTCTTTTCCTTCTGTGACTTAGACGACCCAAATGTTAGATCTCTAGTTACAGTCCCACAAGTCCCTGAGGCTCTGTGGATTTTTTTCCCCATCTGTTTTTACTGTTTTTCAAACTAAGTAATTTCTATTCTTCTATTTCTCAGTTTACTGATTTTTTTTCATGTGCTTCTTTCATTCTTCTGTTGAGATTGTACATTGAGGTTTTTATTTCAGATATACAGATCAGAGCTTTGGAGCCTGGCTTCTCAGAATGGAGATCCTAGTCCCAACGAGCCACCTCTGAGCTCACTATAGGGATATTGTGATTTGGAATCAGTTAGGAACCAAGCAAATTCTCTGCAGCACTGCCCATGTCTATACAGAGCCTTTTCAAATTAAGTACAGATTCCTTTCTCCCCTCCACTCCTTCCCTATGGACAAGCGTGCCTGGCACTAAGACCAGTTATTGATCCTTGAATCAACATTTGAGTCCACTGGTCCCAGCACCATTGATAAAATGGCATCTTTGAATGGAACAGAAGAAGATGAGGAATATCAGGAAATATAGCTTCATTAGACTTGTTATATTTCCTCCTTTCTTCACATTCAAATGCAACAGTTCTCTCTTGGGAATCTTTTTCCTGCCTTAGGACCTCCTCTAGAACAAGAGGGGCCAAAATGTCTTATGAAGGGTGTCAAAGACAAGTCTAGTGTGGTTTGCTGTTACAGTGACTAATAGTAGGTATTTGGTCAAGACTTGACAGAGAAATTGGCATTCCAGAAAGAAATAACTTGCAGCTCTGATGTGCCTAATGACTCCTGGGAAGGTACTTAGGACAAAGAGTGATACTGGCTCAGAATTAATTTCACATTGGAATTACACCTTTCTCCTGAGATGATCACCAGATATTTTACAAACCTGAGATTTCCCAGTGGGCAGTAATTCTTACAAAATCCTTTCTCCACAGGTCAGCAGCAAGAATTGTAGAACCAAAAACAATAATCTTTCAATCAGGAGATATATATATAGATATATATAGATTTGGAGAGAGAGAGATTTCATATGTACATATATATGTATATACACATATATATCCTATTTTCAAATTTATATATATATGTAAATTAAAAATAAGAAATCCAGTTTGCTCTCATTGAGTTATGACATTTGCTTACAGTGCGTCTACTCGATAAATGATGCATTTAATATCTTCCAGGTGCTGCCATTCTTTAGCTGTCTGGTCTAATATTTTCTATTTATTGGTCTGCCTCTGTGTGTTCAGAGCTTTAATGGGTCAAGTTAATGTTGTTCCAGGTCATTTGTTTACAAAACAAGTCCTGCTCATAGATGAATCATTAGTTGCCTGAGACCATTGATCTCACTATCAGTTGACAGATTCCAGTGCTACACTAAGATCTGTTCTTTGCTGCTCTTGGGTCTCCATCCCAGACATTCATTTCTCCTTTTATATCTCGCCCTCACAGGATTTGTTGTATTTCCTGCTGTCTTCACATTTGGATGCAACAACCCTCCCTTAGATATCTTCTTTCCCTGGGACCTATTCCAGAACAGGAGGTGTCAGAACTTCTCCTTTCAAATGAAAAGCAGTAATGTGAATTTATACATTCTTTTACAGCTACATTAGGAAACTTTAGAAATATTTGTGGATTTAAAGAGGGAACATGGAGAAAAGTGGGAAGGGAAGGACAATGCTTATATTATCTGGGTTCACAATGGATCAGCCCCCTGCTAGCATTCTTACTCACATTATTTTTCTCAATATTAATAGAAAATTAGGTTCAAATGAAGGAAAAGAGACTCAGAATCCTTATTTATTTTGTCCCAAGTCATGCTGTTAGTAAAACTGGTATGAGGATGCCTACTGGAATTAAATATAAATAATTAAGTTCCCAGTACCATGATAAAATGCATAATATTGGTTAAAACATTATTTCACTTCTTTGGGCCTTATTTTTCTCAGCTTCAAAATCAGGAGGGAATATGACTTTATTTCCTTCTCAGCAATGCTTTAAGTATGAGATGTTATACTTTATCTCAGTTCTGGCCAGTTGCCCGAAAGAATGAGCATAAGATAATGTGGCAAATAGTCTCATACCCAGGAAGTATGGCCCTGACATAGTATGCAGCAAACAAAACCAAAAACTGTTTTTTTAATAACCATTTAGATTCTTATTCATCTCATGCTTATAGAATTGTTGAACCTGAAGGTGCTTAGAGCAAGAATCTGTTAGGAAATGTTTACAGCACTGTGGTATAATGGCCCCTCCTGTGGGGTTTCACCTCCAACAGAGTGAAAGGCTTCCGTGGGGCCACCTAGACCTTGAGCTGTGAACCCTAGAGACCCCATGACTGAAGGAGACTAAATATGAAGGACTTGCTAGTTACCTGCTCTGGTGGCAGCATAAGAAGAGAAGGCTACCTTGGGAACTGATCACATTCCCAGAATTTACAGGAGATAAGATAGAAAATATATGAGCGAAACACTCCTTAAGTTCTCCTGAGGCCAGTCTAAGTATGTTGTCCAAAAGGAGTTCCTTGAATGAACCCAATAGAAATTTGAGGAGTAAAACTCCTGTTTAAAAAACTGCACATGATTTTTCAGGCCCAACCCTAGGTCATTACACAGGCTTTGCCTGGTCAGACTCACAGAGGAAAGCTGGAACTCCCCATACCAGATTCAGTGTACGGCTGGTATATTAGTCATAGGACTAAGGATCCCCTGACCAACCAGGCTTATGCATGTTTGCATTCCTAGCCCGGGTACCTAGGTTCACAGGTCCCTTTATCTGGGATCTTCCCACTGCTGACATCTACCTCAGATGCCTCTGCTGAGGTCTTGCAGCAAGTGGAGAAGATGGTGGTAGAGGAAGCTGGAAGATCCCTCTCCCCATTCTGACCCTCTAGTCAGCGGTGTTCTAGTCTTAGCTCTCCCTGTCTCCTTCCCCCTAGCCTCAGAGGGTAAGGTCTTAAATGAAACAGCATACCCTAGCCAATTAAAGAGAGTGATTGAAATGGAGTAAATCAAACCAAAAAATGTACCTTGATAAAGGTTCTTCATAATCCAATTGTGAAATTCTCAGCCCTTATAATTATATGCTACAATGAAGAATGCTGTACTTTCTCCTTTATTCAAAGAAGGAGCTCAGTTCATGGTGACTATTCTTTAAAAATAAAGTAATAATAATGTGAAGAATAGTATTACAGTGGGCCCTGGAACAATGACAACCCCACCCCCACCCCCATGTAGTCACAAAATCCATGTATGACTTTTAACTCCCCCAAAACTTAGCAACTAATAGTCTACTGTTGACCAGAAGCCTTGCCAATAACATAAACAGTCAGTTAACACTTTGTGTTCTTATAACAAATTGAGCTAGAGAAATGAAACATTTTTTTCAAATTGTTGCATATCTCCAAAAGATTTTCCAATATATTTATTCAGAAAAGTTACATATAAGTGGACCCACTCAGTTCAAACCTGTGTTGTTCCAGGGTCAACTGTACTTAGTTTAAAAATATGAAATAATCATTTGCTATCCCTAATATAAGTCCTTGATAATCACTGAAAAGATAAACTTGTTGTGCCACAGGAGTACAGAAAAGGAAGAGCTAACCAATCTTTTAAGTGGAGGAGAATATGCAAAGTGTATTATTAGTCTTAAAAGATAATTTAAAAATCAGTAGAAGTTAAATAGGGATGAAAAAAAAAAGAGGGCATTCCAGGCAGGGGAATAACACAGGTAAATGCTAAGCTATGAAAGCACTAAGTGAGAGTTAGGGATCATAATTGAATGACTACAGCAACATCAGAAAATAAGAGTTGAGAGTGGAGACAGGATTATTTTGAGTTTAAGAATTTCATCCAGAAACTCACTGATCAAAGAAGAGACCAAGTGAGAAAGGCATTTGAGAAATAATGTCCTGAAAACAGAGAAAAGAGCCTAGACAGGGGGTGAAATAGGAGACAGGGTGACCCACGAGGAACTAATTACAGTAATCCAAATTTTCTAATCCTACTTTCTCATTCTATATGGAAACTGAGGCAAAAGTTTCTTGTATTTCTATACTCCAGTTACATAAACTTCCAGTTACATAATTCTCCAACCTAAAGTTCTTGCCACCTGGGATATACAATTATTTTTCTATATTCCATGGGTTCCTTTCCTTCCCCATGCCCAACCCCAGAGCAGCACACACACACACACACACACACACACACATACATGCGTGCATGAATTCATTTATTATAAGCTATTTAATGTTAAGAGATCACCTGTTTCTCAGCCATTTCTTCATTAAAAAAATCTAATATCGGGCCTTGCACATAGCATATGTCCCACAGTTGTAGACTATGTCTTGTGACAGTGAAGGAGAAAGCTGAAAGTGAAAAAGTTGAGAAAAAACAAAAACCAATGGAAGTCAATGAAAATAATTGAAATGAATCTTTTGTTTTACTTAGTTGAGTCTAAAGGTCAGTTTTAGCTACACTTACATTCCAGGTCCCTCCATGAGATGAGTAAGGCTGAGGTCCATGACCCACAGTCCCTGCTGTCATCTAAAAGTTATAATGCCTGGAAGTCTACAGTAGGCTTTCTTCATAATTCCTAACTAGAAACCCATGGAGATGTGTGCTAGTACCAAGACAGGCTTTGAGTTTGCAGTGCTTCGTTTCATGCACCCTCCTCTACTTCCAGGCAGCTAAATATCACAGTAGGGTATGGGTTTCCAAGCCAAACCTAGAATGACATTTTTAACAGAGCATATGAGACAGGATCCCCCAGGCAGATTTCCAATTATTATGGCCTATTTCCCCACTTTATTCAGCATCCAGTAAAGAACACTTCAAGAACATGGCCTATTCTGAGGAAGACACTCCTCACACACACACTTGATTTGCCACTCTATCAAGTTCCAGACCCCAGGGGCATAGGAATAAGAGGAAATTTCAAGTCTCAAGAAGATTGGACTTTTGTGAGGGAAGCAGACATATAAACCAATAATGTGTCACTGAGCTCCTTCCAAATGAAGACCTAGGTGTGTCTGGAAAGCTATAGGGGCAGAGCTCCGGTGTGCTTACTGTTTTGAGAAAAACTTGCTAAAAGTTTGAAATAAAAACCATGGATCAAACTCTGAAGAGAAGGACAACTTGAAATACAGAGTTGTGTGTCAGAGTATAACCAATCCCACAGACACACAGGAGAGATCTTTGGCAAGATGACTTAATTAATATACTGAGAAAATGTATACTGATGATTTACCATGGGCCAGGCCCTCTGCTAGGACCTGGAGAGACACTGAGGAGAAACATTGACAAGGGTTCTTCCCAGCGATTCTGATTCTATGAGCAACAGGAATTCTTTGGCAAGTTTCAGAGGTCCTAAGAAATGAGTAACTTAAAGAAGTGTTTTCTAATAAATTATTCAAGAGCCTGAAATCATAAAATATCAACTGCAGTTCTGATGACAACAGTGACCATCATGATAATAGTATGGCCTTAGTACTGAGGCCTTCGTGACATGGGCACGGTGACCGTGTTAACACGACCCATAGTGTCCTCCGTATTGGTCAATAGGCATTTTTGTGGAGAGTGTCCGTCACCCTTATTATTATGATCTTCAGGATGAAAGAGAAAACTCAGCAGCAGAGGTGAGAGTGGTACATCTGAGCAGGGGCACAGGGTAATTTTAGTGGCATCCAGTATAGAGCTTCCATTTTTTAATGATACAGTTATAAGAAATCTCCTCACAAGGTGGCAAAGAGAAAGCAGCAGTTTCTCCTGGGTTAAGTAAGAAGACTGATTCTCAGTGTGCATGGAAGTCATCCCCTGTAATGTCCCAGCATTGGGCATCCTCTTGGGAGAAACTTGAGGTCATCTGATTCTGGCAGAGTGGATAGAGCACATGGGTATGCCCAGAGAATTACCACTTCTCTGCAGCCGAGAAAGCAGAAATTTATACTACTGTTTATAGGTTGGCTTTTTTTTTCTTTCTCTTTTTTGGTCAAGTTTTTCTTTGTGATTCCAAATTGGCTTTCACCATGTTGGAGAGAAAGAAGAGAGTTGAAGCTAGTCCATTCCTAAGATAGGAGGAAATGGTACCAGTATCTAGGAGAAAATTTCTAAAGTTTTTCGATGTTTTAGAAGGGATGAAATTAGGACACTTTAGGAAGCCTGAAGGTTCAGTACTCCCAGCCTTCCCTTTGGTAAACTTCAGCTCCTGAGACATGGTATAGCCAGATGTTGTAAGACCCCAATAACATCTTGAGTGGACAGGTGGGATGCACTTCCCTACACACATACACTCACACACAGACACTCACCCTAAGAGCAATATTTCACAAGTTAGTCTGTAGTTAAGACAGTAGCTAAGACTCCCAGAGCTGGAACAGGATATGACTAAAAGGAAGTTCTGTCTCCGGCATCCTGGGGGACAGCAGTAGCATTAAATGGAATGGTATTGCAATGAGTTCACAACATCAATCAGCAAAGGCTTTTTTTCCCAAAGAGAGAGAGAGGAAGCAATACAAGTATCAAACATACCAGATGATTTTCAAAAACAAGCTGTAGTACATAACGAAAACAAGCCTCAACTCGAGAATCAGAGGTCCAAAGCTCAAAGTCTGGCTTGGTCCAGTTGCTGCAGTAGATTTTAAGTGACTTCCCACAGGTACCAGGAGGTGCCTGGGGACATTGTCCTCTTCTGCGTTCAGGGAGAATTTGCTTCCTTGGCCTCAGAGCAGCCAGCCACTTGTTATTATGTAAATGCAATCCCAAGCGGCAATTTGTGAACCAAACCTATAATTCTGTGTGATTCAGATGCGATGGCTCGATCCATCCCTAGCTTTCAATCTGTATGTTTTATTCACAAGAAGGCAGCATGATTGGATTTTCAATTCTATACTGCTCTGGGGTTTTCTATTAGCAAGGCAAATTTATTTCCTGCCATTGCCCTCAGTGACTTCCCGCTAAAATACAGACCACAAGTATTTCAATCAAGTTGCCATTAATAGATCACTTTCTGGCCTTTTCCTTAAAACTGAGACTAGTATAGGATTTTTCATACCATTATTAAAATACAGTACAACAGTTTGAAAATTGTTCAATGAAAGAAAGGTGATAGATTGAATACTCTTGCAGAGTGTCTTCCCCAAATCGCTGTGTGACCTTGGTTGAAAGAAATCAGTCCAATATTTTGACAGTGGCCTGCATCCAAAATGACGAAAATAATAAAAAAGTAGTTAATAAATTACTTTATACATTTCAATTACAAAATCAGCTTAGTCTGTAGCTGTCATAAATTTTCTGGCTTCCAAAAAACACCTGTAAATTGGAGACAATGAGGCACCGACCTGGTAGACAAGGGATCATGGTTCAAATCCTGGTTCTGCCCTTTGTCAGCTGGGCAACCTTTGGTAAATTGTTCAGTCCCTCTGGGTTTCTCCTACAAAATAGAATTGTTGGATTAGATAGAATTCCTTCAAAGGGAGCAACCACTGTTTGATTCTACCAATCAGAAAAATCAGTGAATACTGAGAACCTGAAGGATCTATAATGTTCTTCCCATTCTGATATTTTATGAGGATTTGCATCTGTCATCCCAGTCAAATCAACCTGGGTTTTATGCAGTTTAGGATGAAGTTGTTTAAATTATAAAGACATCCCTATTAATTATACCTAACAGCTATTCTGTTTTATTTGGGGAAAACTACTCTATAGCTCTCGGCCCTATAAGTCACCATTATTAGGACTAATACGAATGTACACTATGGAGCACAGTGATTACCCCTGAGATGGGCTGAAATGGCCAGAGTGCTCTCAGAGACAGACAAATCCAATGCAAGACATTCTCTGTGTATAGCTAAGTCCGTGGGATCTAAAACTATGCACACTCCTCTTGGAAGATGCCTCCCAGAGTAACATTCTTCATATACTTGAGGTGGCAAACTTGGAGGCCTGATGAGAAGATGGGTCTTTTCTCAGCCCCCAACCCACATCTTTCTGGAACTCAGCAAGCCTTGAACTGGTCTCCTTTTAAAAGCCTACAAATGAGCAGTTCTTAGATTCTTAATAGGTGTGAATGTATCAGTATGAAAAATATCAGTGTCATTATGAGATTAAATAAGATGAGGAAGTGGAATATCTTTGAATAAGAAATAGTAATAACATGAGATGATGACGGTGCAAAGAACTGTAGACCTCCTCGCCTCCTGCCATTTATCCTCACAGGAGGAATGATCGCCCTTTAACTGACGTGGGGTAACACACAAACTAACGTATTATTGGGTGTAAATCAAAAAATAAAATAAAAAGTTTGCAACCAACTTAAATGCCATCACTTGGGGAATAGTTAAAAAAAAATAGTTCAGCCATTCAATGAAGTATTATGTTGACATAAAGAGTGAATTAGGTCAATACAAAAAATTAAATTTTAATCAAGTATGTAAAAGAATAATGGATGTATTAGGTATGCCTGTGCTGATAAATAAATATGGTCAAAATTTATTGTTAAATTAAAAGAGAAAAGTGGTTGTAGAGGAGTATATATGAAATAATCCAATTTGTCAACTAGACTATTTATAGAAGAAAAAATATAAGACATTTTAAGAAGGGACATTGAGCACACAGGGTTATGATAAAGGGTATTAGTATTTTTCACCTAATGTACTTCTGAGCAGTGGATGCTTTACCATAAGCACAAGTAACTTTTCTAATTAAAATAAAGTTATTTAAAACTCAACATGGATCATTTGTTGTGGCCAGGAAATGCTTAACTGATTTAATGATCTCAGTAGCAGTTTTATTGTGAAGTATTTCAGGTATGTTGAAACTTAAACAGAATAGTGCTAGAAACATGTGTAATCATCTAGCTTTAAGAAATCTGATATTTTTCTTCATCCAGAAGGCTCAATACTAATACAGGTGCACTTCTGGGTACCCCTCCCTTATCCCATTACCACAGCCTTCCAATGTAACTGATTTAAATTAAATGTTCAAAATATACTAGTAATGCATGTGCCTAAAATGACATATTGTTTTACTACCTAAATATGTTTTAGTATTGCTTTACTTATTCTAACACTATATAAAAGGTTTGATATAGTTCCTATTATTCTTCAACTCACATTACTCATGTAGTGAAGCTGTAATGCTCCACACTGCCAACTTCCCCTTCAGGACTGAAGGGCTTTGAGTCTAGCTGCTGGGAATGTTGGATCTGATAAACCCTGACTGTCTTACGCTCTGGAAATTACCCTCTTCTAGTAAGAGCTGTCTTCCCCAAGGTCCCGCACTGTCCCATGGCACCCTGCTCAATAGAGTCTATAAAGACCCACTTCTTTCAACCCAACTCAAATTTTGAAAGGCTGTCCCAGCTCCAGATCTCCCCTGGGGAGGGTTAGATGAAGTCTGGAAAACAATGTGCAATCTGTAAGGAAGCATCAGACTTTCCCAAGCTGATGAACAATCTGCAAGATAACTGGCCTATATTCTTCAGAAATATTGATATGATAAAATTTATCTATAATCATAGAGATATATATAATGAATAATGCCTTATTCATTATGTTTTTTAGGTCTTCTGTAACCTTATAGTCTCTTGTCCACATGATCTGTGTTGTACTAAAGACAGTAGATTAGTTTCTCTTAAATAATGTGTTTCGATCCACATCTTTTCACATTGCTTATAATTTTTGCTTTATAATGGGGTCACTATATGATTTGGTGCATATATCCATAATGTTGCAAATTGTGGCTTTTAACACTGAAATGTGTCTTGTGTGTGAACAGCTTCCTTTACCTAAGTCTGTCCCTGGACCCAGAGTCCCGCAGGCCTAGTTTCTGTTCTCCACACTGCCAACCAATTCACATTTCCTTTAGATTTCTGGTACAGAAAAATATGCATTTTAATGTTAAGCTACATATATTTAACTAAATATATATTATAGTATATATATTATAGTATTCCTTGGTGTATATCTAGAGCAAATAGAGATATATTCGAAGTATGATATCCGTAGCTATTTTGATAGGAATTTATCATTTAATCAACTCCTTTATCTTCCATTTTGGACTCAATACACATGTAAAATCTCTAGGTCATAGACCATATACTATAATTCTACTTCATTTTCAACTCATCAACAAAAGTTTTTTCCAACGACTCTACCTACCCTTTCAACATTTTTAACTCTTTCTTTTACTCTTGCAACTTCTGTAGCATGTAGCATTATTATCTGTTCCATTATTGATGTGACGTTGTTTTATGCCATTGGTATAATATTTCACCTAAATTAATCTTATCTCCCCAACTAGTACCTGAGCTTTTCAACAACAGAGTCTACTTGGAGGCACCTTTCCTAGTAAGCAAACGTACAGAGTCTCCTAAGCGTAACAATTGAGTTGAATGTGTACTACATACAGGAATGAAGACAATGTGGATGCACAGTGGGGAGAATGAAGGGGGAAAAGTTACAGATGATTTTAGAGCTGTGCCTTGAATTTGCAAGAATTTATTCATTCATTAGGCAGATAAGTAGGAAAGACATTCCAATGAATGAAAAGCTTGTTCAAATGTACAAAGATATGGGAACATATGGCTTATTCAGAAAATGGTGATTAAGTTCAGTATGACTCGAGCACAGTGTGTCAGAAGATACATTTCAGCAGTAGAGTAGTGCTTTGTATGCCCTGGTGAGGGTTTGGAGTGTTGTTCTACCAGTGCTAGGGATAATCATTAGGGGTATTTAAAAGGGAAAGTGATATGATCATAGTTGGCTTGGGAAAAATAACCACATCAACAGTTAAGGAAGTATATTTCAGGACATCTCTCAAAGGAAAGGGCATTGTTATGAAAGCTACCCAGTGTGGCTAAGGAACACACGCTGAGCAATGAACTAAAGCTGTGATGGTAGAAAGGGGTAAGAGGTCAGATTTCATAGCTGTTTTACAGGTAGAATCTAATCTAATCTTGATATCTAATTAGCTACCACAGACAATGCAGAGACAGAGGATGATGTCAATATTTCCAGCTATAAAGACTTTCTAAGTGGCCTAATTGCACGGGAGGCAGATAAGGTTTAAGGGACATGGAGCAGATTTAAGATTTACATTTGTGGTGACATGAGGAAAAATAAATTCTCTCTCTCCCCCTCTCTTGGGCTACTCCTTCCCTGTCTTTGCTTCAGTCTTGATGTGAAGGAATGTTGTGAAGGAAAACAGTTAAAGGAAGGCTAGTGCATCATCAGCTATGGTTTATACATTTATTCCATCTGGGATAAATGGAGTTTGGATAAACACAGTTGCCTTAAGGTTGAACAGAGGCAGATTAAAATTCAAAAAGAGTCTTCTCTTTCACCATCACTGTCACGGTTTTTCCACAAAGGCAGTTAATACTCTAAGCTATAGAGTCTAAGTAAATGAAATAACTCAGTAATACCAGAGTCCCAGAGGGATAGCACTAGGGGACAAAACTAGGTAATTAAGAGTACAGGAAAGTAAATGGTCAGTACCCAGAAGCAGGTTTCATGCAGAGCTTATGTCCCAGTTTGAAGATTCTGGAAGGAAATATGGTTAAGATACTCGTAAGCCATTAAATTACATTGTCATTGGAAGCCCGGTGCCCCAGGTACTCCCAGAACATATGGCAGAAAAATGTCTTGTCAAGAATTTCATTGCCAACATCAATCCGCAGCTTTGAGAGTCACAGCTGCTGTGCTGGATGGGAGCCGAGGATCTCTCAAGGCTGCCTGTTCTTGTATGAGATTGATGGGAAGGTTGGGGGTTGGTCCCATTATTTATTTTCATCTTGCTGTCTGAGAACCTGGGTCACAAGCCACAGCCTGGTGCCATTTCCCCAGATCTTCTGCTGCATCTTCCTAGTAGAAATGACAGAAAGACACTGAATCCTAGTGTCAGGCATCCTTAAGTGGTATGAGGAATGTGGCTTATCCAGGGAAGACAAGTTTCCTGGCTCAGGTTTCATTTATAATGACACAGTTAAAAAGAATCCAGGTAATGAATGTGTTGAGTGTGGGGGTTTTGATTTGTTTCAGAAACAGTATGTTGAATATGATAACCCTTTTCTAGAAAGTTACTGGGAGACCAGAAGCCAAGTGAAACTTTAAAGGGACCTCAGCAAAAGGTCCAATAAACAGTGACCAAAAAACAAAACATGCCTAACACCAAAAGACGCTCCTTCTGATAAATATTCTACATTTGACCACCAGGGTTGCCTAAAATTCCAGCTATTCACGCTGGTTTGAAATTAAGAAATTGCCTCAGCAGTTTCTGAAGATGAAAAGTGTTATTCTTTTCAAGGATGTTGTCTTATGCCTAGTTCTTTGTTTTTGTTTTGTTTTGCTTTGTGTATATTCTCGTAAGGAAAGGTTTTATTGACCTTGCCCACATTTTGACTATAAATTCCTAAGCACTGACCACAAGGGATAGAATATTAGCGATAAAATGTCAAGCAGTTTGGGTATTTAAAATAATCAGTTTAGCATAATAATAAAATAACACTGAAAGAATGACATGTGGATCTCTGCATTTTATTAGGGGAATCAGGGTAGAGAAGGCAGGTTGGAGAGGCAGAGGGCCAGAAGCTCTCTTCTGAAAATACACAGTGATTGGAATGGAGCCAGAAGCCGACTAGATATACCATGAAAACACAGAAGAAGGGTGCAGAGGTTGTCTTCACCCTCCTATAATGCCTAGCAGATAGTGAATGTTCACGAAGAGTCAAATTTAACATCCAAAAATTGATTATTGCCTTCCAAATAAGATCTGGCCTATATAATACATACTAAGAACTAACACCAGAACCTCCCATCTACTTTTGAAAATGCAAGTTTCCCTCTGTATTTATTTGTATTGTACAATTTTCTGTATTATTTTCTACCATTCTGCCTTTTTCATTAAATTTGAATTTTAGACAATGATGAAACTATATATATGTTTATCACTTGTTTTCTTTCCTGAATTCAGGGACTTACATTTGTATCAAAGGAGGACTATAACTTGGTGAGTATCAGGCGGAGAATTCTAACCTTAATACTGTAAGACATTCCACAGTGGTAGGTAGAATCTTTCCAGATTAGTTCTTTGTGTGTTAAGCTAGCTGGTTAATCATTTTATTCTCATATTTTATTGTTTCAGAGAACACAAGCAGAAATTTAAGTGCAATGAATGTGTGCTTGTTAGTTTGAGTGAATAATTAGAAGTATTTGAAACTGGCTGAGCAAAAATAAGAAAATAGAAAAAGCTCACCCTATCCTAATGCATACCACTGGCATGAAATGAGGGAGCAATGTTTTTGAAATGAAAAACAATTGATCTTCCTCACATATTCTCTAAGTCATTAATGCTACATCTCATTTGGAAAAAATAAATAAATGGGAGGCAGAAGTACATGAGAAATTCAATCACACGTGCTTTAACTTGGAAAGAGTATGGAAAAGAACTTGAGAGGGGCATATAAACAAAGAAAACTTGAAATTGCTCACCCAGGTATATTTTTTTCCCCTGAGTTTTTGTAGAATTCAAAACATCTGATTTGTGAGATTACTCAGTGTCAAAGAATTGGAAATTACAATTTAAAAATGAGATATCAGTCAAGCCAAATATTTGATACCTGCAGCATGATAAAGTGAATTCTGCTTTACAGAGATTCATTTATCTGTCTATTGCTTGGTTCCATTTGTTTTTCTCTCCTTTATTTCATGAGAAGAAATGATTCAGTCCCTTACAGGAAATATGCAAATAAGACAGAGTTTATTTTTAGGTTACTTGCATAACTTTCAGGAGTCACTGAAGTTGGTTCAAATGTACCACGGAGGATTACATGAAGGAAATACAGAACAGCTCTGGAGTAAGGATGATCAGGGTGAGGGTGGCAGGCACACTGGTTTGGGGCTAGCAAAATGCCTAACCTGCATTAGGTGTGCAAGAAATCTGGTTTGCATAAATGAATGGCTACATCAATTTTTAAAAAATGAGTGAAAGATTTAATTATGGGAATGCTGCAGATGGTTTGAATTCCAAGTTTTCAGTGTATCTGACAAATTAAACAATGATTTTGACCTCTACATATTACAGATATTATAAAACTATAAGTAAAAGATGACATTCCTGTAATCCCTGTCCAGAAAGCCTAAATTAAGATCTGATATGATATAGACTTGAGTTTTCTCATTAGTGCCAATGACCATGTCATAGAATTTATTTTCTGATTTATGAAATGAAGATTCACAACCCAAGCCCTCAGTTACCATAAACCACATTCACCAAAGAGTACCCATGTCTATTACATTTTTGTGACAAATGGATTTTTATTTTGTTCCTTAAATTCATAGCTTAATGGAAGATGCCTATGCTGAGATAGATTGTGACCTTGGGAAGCATTTTCCAAGACTTCAATCTTAAACTATCTTAGAAGAATAAGAATTCAGAAAAAAAAAATGAAAATTTCAGACCAAACTCAAAGTACCTTTGAACATGGAGTCAAAACCGTCCATCAAACGGTGACAATTTTAATAGCTGCTTGGCTTTTTTCTTTCCCTTTGTTTTCACTGGGTATTTATTGTAGTTTAAAATTTTTCCAAGGAAGAGCATCTAACTTGTCTGTGCCTATATTTTTAATGAAATAATGACACACTTGCGATGCCACTCTGGAGAGTTTGGGATGTTCATGTCTCCATGAGGGAACGCTGGAATGGCATGATGCTGGAGTGGTCGGCAAAATTTACTTTTGTTTCATTCCTGTGTTCAGTTAAAATACACCTTTTTTACATCTATGTATCAATTTAATCTGCCCCATAAGGCTCTTACCCTCCACTGAGAAGGGACAGGAGGGAGAACTAGATCTTGTTTCTTTTAAACTCAAGTGAATGTTTGTGGTGAGTGTTCAGTGTTCTGTGTTCTGGACTCTCCCGTGCTCTTACTTCAGGTGGCATCTCACAGTCCAGTCTGAAAAAGTCCAAGGAAAGAACTGTGCTTGCCCATCCTTGCTTCACATACCCTCTTTACCCCGGTCGAGTGTGGGGTAGATACCTACGTATAAGGAACAGCCCACTAGAATCTCATGAATTATATAGGAGAAGACACATTTCCAAGAAGACAAGAAAAAAATGTGGTCGTAATTTGAGTATTTCAAAACAATATGTACACCCAGCGGGTGGAATGTGGAAAGAGGATTTGACATGGAAATCAGGAGAAAGCAGGCAGAGACATGGTGTTACATTTTTAGGTCTTGCACACTGGGAAGATTAAGTAGGATGAATGGAGTTTATTTGTGCTTTAATGCAAATAGTTAATTTTCTTCAGCTATTTTTTTTAACCTTAGAACCAGTAGCCAGTCTTATCAATCTGTTCTCACACAAACTGGTTTCCAGATACAGTCATCCTAATTGACTGTGTACTAGTTTCACAATGTCTTCCTTAAGATGTGATGACAAGAAGAAAATGGAAATCCCATTTTTGCTGGTCTGTTAGTGTTGCCCATTTCTTTAACTTAGAAATTACATTGCTTAGAATTTACCCTATTTTGCAAAGTTCTTAATGGGATTGATTAAAATAATTTTGTTTTTTCCTTTAGTGATAGACAACCCTTAAAAGCAATGAGGTATCCACATTTTATAATGACATAGAAAATACCTAAAATGTATTTTAAGGGGAAAAAATTTCACAAGCTAGTGAATCAACATAGTATGTTTCACTTATTTTTTAAAATATCCACATCTGTGTGTATTTATTTACTTATATATGGCTTTTTTCTTAAAATCAAGTGAAGAAACTATTAACAGAAGCTTTTTAGTTTGACATAGTCCCACTTATTCATTTTTGCTTTTGTTTCCCTTGCCTGCGGGAAACCTTTCCAAAAAAAATTGCTCATATTTATGTTCAAGAGATTTTGCCTATGTTTTCTTCTAAGAGTTTTATGGCTTCATGTCTTATAGTATGGTCTTTAATCCATTTTGAGTTTACTTTTGTGTATGGAGTTAGACAGTAATCCAGTTTCATTGCCTTGCATGTAGCTGTCCAATTTCCCCAATGTCAGTTATGGAAGAGACTGTCTTTCCCCCCACTGTATATTCATCAACAAAACAAAAAGGCAACCTACAGTGTGGCAGAATATATTCATAAATGGTTTATCTAATAAGGGGTTAACATTCAAAGTATATAAAGTGTTCATATAAGTAAAGAATAATAACCCAGTTATAAAATGGGCAAAGGACCTGAACATTTTTCCAAAGAAGAAATACAGATGGCCAACAGGCACATGAAAAATGCTCCACATCTCTAAGCATCAGGGAACCACAAATCAAAACCACAATGAGATACTATCCCACTCCAGTTAGAATGGCCGTTATCCAAAAGTCAAGAACTAAAAAGTATTGGTAAGGATGTGAAGAAAAGGGAACCCTCCTACACTGTTGGTGGGAATGTAAATTGGTGTAGCCGCTATGGAAAGCAGTATGGATGTTCCTAAAAAGACTAAAAATAGAAATACCATCCAACCATTAATTTCACATCTAGGAATTTACTTAAGGAAATCAAAATATCTGATTTGAAAAGATATATGCACCCCTATGCTTATTTCTGCATTATTTATAATAGCCAAGATATGGAAGCAACCTAAGTGTCCATCAACAGATAAATGGATAGAGAAGATGAGGTACATATACACAGTGGAATATTACTCAGCCATAATAAAGAAAGAAATCCTGCTATTTGCAACAACATGGATGTACTTAGAGAGTATTATTCTAAGTGAAATAAGCCAGGCAGAGAAAGACAAATACCATATGATTTAACTTACCTGTGGAACTTAAAAACAAAACAAAATGAACAAAACAGCAGTGGACTCATAGACACTGAGAAGTGACTGGTGATTACCATGAGAGAGGGGTTGGAGTGGGTGGGTGGGGAGGGGGATAAAGAACAAAATGTCATTCATAATATAAGTTGGTCACAGAGATGGAAGTTCAGCATGGAGAATATAGTCAATGATTCTGTAACATCTTCCTACATTGACATATAGCAACTGTATTACTTGGGGTGAGGATTTAATAACAGGTGTAACTGACAAATCACTATGTTGGATACTTGAAACAAATAGAGTATATCAACTATACTTCAACAAAAAATTAACATTGTTAATTTTAACAAATTTAAATACTATTAACAATGGTTTCCTTTAGAATAAGTAATACTTATAACTTTATATTATTTTGTAATATTTGGAATTTCCTCCCATAAGTACTTAACATATTAGTTTCTTTTGTTTTGTTTTGTTCAGCAGGTATTCACTAGGCAGTGAACCTATGGGTCATTATGGGTCATTTGTGTTTCTTTATTGGTGTGTTCTATATTAAACAAAAGAAAAGTAGGAAAGCCTTCTTTAAAATGCATTGAAGGAAAAGAGAAGATGTTGATGTCAAAGGGGCTCACAACTTCCTGGGTGTGAACTAACCCATAAAAGTCAAGTGAAATCACTTTCTCCTTTGATCTAGAGACCACGTGGTCTCCATGGCCTCCCTCAAATGACAAAAGGTTTTAAGGCAGTTTAGGAAAGCATATAAAACACAAGAGAAGAAAATAAATGGCTTAAGACCGAGTTGATCAAACTGATATTTGACAGAGTACAGTTATACAAAATGTTTTGCAATAACAAAATAAATATGAGAAAAGCTGGCTTTAAAAGTATTAAGTTATTTATCACACAGCATAATCTGGATAATATTAATGTAATCTGTGATTGTCAAGGGTATAGAGTATGCAGCCTTTAGTTAACTAGCTATAATTGCCAGAACTGAGTTCTAAGTAATATACCCATTTTATGAAATGGTGTCATAGGAAAACCGGTCAAGAGAAAACTAAGAGCTAAAAATTTATGTATAGAAATGCATACCATATTATCCTTCGTAGTTTCTAGAAGTGAAATAGAAAATTGATTCTGTACTTCCTAATACCTGATGAAAAATATTTTTAATGCAAACCTTTGGTGAAAAAATAAATAAAATGATTTAGGAAAAGAACTGTTTCCCAATATTGGGACTAGTAAAAAGTACTATTAAAAAGAATACTAGATATTTCATTGGTTCAAGAACTTTAGCTCAGTCTGTCTCTCTACCTCTGTCTCTCTCACTCGCTGCTCTCTCTCTCTCTCTCTCTGTATCTCTGTCTCTCTCTCTCGCTGCCCTCTCTTTGCCTCTGTCTCTCTGTCCCGCTGCTCTCTCTGCTGCTCCCTCTCTCTCTCTCTCTCTCTCTCTCTCTCTCTCTCTCCCCACCCCCCCTCTGGGGCATCCACTCTCTCCTTCAGATAATAAAATCTCTTGCATGGGCAAAAAAAAAAAAAAAAAAAGAACTTTAGATTGATATGATAATATACCAAGTCTGCTCCTGCTCTGAAGTTGATGAATGAGTTCAAGGAAATACCACAGTGGTACAAATTCCCACCACCTCAATTCATGATCTCCACTGTCATCTGGATGCTAAGCATCATTTTACCCAAATGAACATCTTCAGCCTACTTCAAAATCATAGAGATCATCCTCTCTTCTAAGCAGTTGGCCTTGACCTAGAGCAAATTAAGCTCTTGCTTGTGACCTCTCTTCATTCTCCACCCTGCTGCTAAGCCTTCTCTGCAGCTCCCTCACCTCTTAATATCAGTCTCAAAAAAAAAATAAAGAAATGTCCTGTTTGGATCCAGGTTAAATCTTCCCTTTATGCCTTTCTTTTTAGTTCTTTTTTATAAGTTTTATCTCTTTAATGATAGTCTCTTTGGTGATGCATAGCTCTTCTAGCTTAGTTCTTTGCCTCTGGTTTCCTCAGGCTCTTTGAAGATACTTAAGACAGGTGATTTAAAGTCTTTGTCCAGTAAGTTCAATGTCTGCTTCCACAGGGACAGTTTCTATTAATTTCTTTTTTCCTGTGAATAAGCCATGCTTTGTTTTTAATTTGCATGACATAATTTTTTATTGAAAACAGGACATTTTAAACATTGTATCGTGGCAACTCTGGAAATCAGCTTCTTCCCTTTCCCAGGAGGAGCTGTTGCTGCTTGGTGTGGATTGCTTTTGTTTGTGTATTGATTTTTATTAATTTTCCCAAACTACTTTTGTAAAGTCTATATTCTTTGTTGTGTGTGACCATTGAAGTCTATGCTTCATTAGCTTGATGGTCAGCGAGTGTTTTAACTGAGATTTTCTTAAACCCCTGGAAAAAATAATCTTCCCCATGAACAAATGAACAAACCAAAACAAATAAAAGAAGACTTGACTCCTCCCTGAAGATACAGCACCACCTCTAGGGAATACTTTATGGGTATTTCTTAAAACTCATTGTATGGCAGTGCACCCCCTGGTCTTCAAACATAGATTCCTGGTAGCAAGATGATCATAACTGACTCTTGTATCAAGGAGTCCCAGGAGAGCTTCTCCCTCTCCCCCTGGCCATTTTACTCACAGGAGTGCAGACAAGCTTAGTTCTGTAACTGCAGGTGTGGCCAGAAGACCCTAAACCTTTTGCTAGTCTTTAAGGTGATGAACCTGCCTACCACTGCCCCAGGGGATTCCTGGTCAGGTTTCTTATTATAAGCTTGGCCTTCAGGGTTTTTAAATTCCTCCAAACTCTGGAAAATAGAGCTGACTTGTTTGGGTCCCTTTAATATTGGGGGAACAACAAGGGGGTTCCATTGGCCCATGCAGTTTCTTGTAGCCCTGGATTAACGCCATTGTTTCAACCCCATCAATGTCTGCTTTATTCATACCATTTTTCAGTAACTTTCTGAAGACTTCCACTCTCTTGTGTCAAGTCCCTCAACTCTCCCCTTTCTCTCTCCCTATTTTCTTACTTACTTACTTTAATGTTCTTGGTATCAGTAAGACTCACATGGGGAAGCTGAGATAACAAATCTGATAAAAATTTATTGAACTGTTCAATTTTGTAGCAGTAAAGTTATGTGGGGTGCCCATGTAATGGGGGCCCCCTTAATCACAGCATTCCCCATAGCTTGTGTAATAGGAAAATTCAGTGGGTGAATATCCTGGTCATTATAAAAGCAGTCCCACATGGCCTGCCCACAAAGCATATCAGCTGCTTCATCTGGGGTGTTCCATTTGGCATTTACAGGGGGGAGTCAAGCAGTCCCCCTTTGTAAAATAAACAGACCTCACAGAGGTTTTTATCCAGTCCACCAGGCTGGCTGTTGCTTCCAGAATAACCTGTTGTGTATCTGGATCACATACTGCCTTCCATGATTGTTCAGTAGTGAGCTGTGGGTCCTGCATCAGCCCAAACATGTTCTCGCACCCAGAAGCATTGGAAACCAGAGACACAGTCCCACACTGGTTACTCTCACAGTCCACTTCAGTAAAGGTTCTTTGGAAGCTGGTGATACCAGTCCACAAAATGAGTCAGTTCCTTCACACTACATCCCCTAGTTTTAGTCATTTCCTGGTTTTCTCCTCCTCCATTAACCATCTTCTTGGTGCCCAGAGGTCATAGCAGTACTTCCTGTTGCTCCAGCACAATCTTTCCCTTTTAGGCAACTTTAAGGCTAATGGCTGAAGCTCAGATTGACCCTAATATAAGGTTGGTTTAGCATCAAGCCTGACCCAGCACTTTCTTTTATTTTTATTTTGGCTATCACGGTAACAATAGGCAGGGAATGGGATATTTAGCCTGCTTCCTATTAGTTTGCAGATTGGAGGTTTCAACAACCTCCCACCTTAGGTTCAATTAATTTGTTAGAGCAACTCACGGAACTCAGGAAAACACCCATGTTTACCAGTTTAATAAAAATTACCGTAAAGGATACAAGTTAACAGCCAAATGAAGAGAGACACAGGAAAAGTCCCAAATAAGGGAGCTTCTATCCTCATGGAGCTTGGGGTCTGGCTCTGCAGCACGTGGAAATGTTCTGGTTCCCCAAGTATGGAAGGTCTCTCCAACAGAGAAGCAGGCTGCAAGAAAAGGAGATATGCTTTTCTCATGGGATTTTGTGAGGGATTCATTGCACAGTCATGATTGACTAAAACATTGACCATTGACTGATGCAACCTCCAGCACCCTCCAACCCTTGCTGTTCCCAGCATATAATGTCATGCCAAGTATATCAAGGTTTTTTGCACTCATTTGTTTACTCTGTCCTTGCAAGTCTATGAGTTCCTTCACAGAACCCATGCCTTAACTGTTCCTGTATATGCAGAGCTTAGTAGAGTGCCTGATATGTGTCAAGAACCTAATAAATGTGTTGAATCAAAACCTCATAATAGATACAAGACTAAATTTATAAAACTATTATTTATACATGCCTCCATTTAAGTCATTTGCATAACTCTACAGTGAAATTTATCTTATTATTCTATAAGGGGACATAATAATGCAAACCAATGCACAGCCTGCTGATGATCTGACTTCATTTAATAGTATATTTTAAACATCTGTAGGGATGAAGGGACTGTTTCTTGGGAACCAAGATTTTTTTCTCAAACAGAAGGAGTAAATGCAAGGTTTGAATTTACATTATCTGTATAAAGAATGACATGCAGATATTATGTGTTATCAGTTAGTTAAGGATAGATTAACACAAAACAGACACCTGTGTAGAAGATATAGTTATAAAATCACAATCTGTCCATGGCATATAAGTCAGTGGATGGCCATCTCATCTTAACCTAAGATAGCTGAAGGAGTACCTTTGGGCAGGACCAAATGATTCCTCATAAGAGAGCAGTTTGAAACACACAAATGATGATCACTTTTCCAAAATCCTGTGCCATTTAAACTGAAATGCTTTTCATCTGGGAAATTTTCAAGGCGGGCATCACTGATCACCCATAAAACAATTTTTTAAAATCTATATAAACATCATGGGAGGCAGAAAGCAGAGTAGTCAGGAGCACAGAACTCAATTGCTATACAAAATACATCAATTTCCAGTTTAATTACCTAGAACAAATGGTCTAATTTTATGTATCCACGTCTTTCTGTTTTTGAAGTAATTATAACATTTATATAGCTCTTTGAGCCAGGCAGTAATTTAAGTCTTTTATGTATATTAAAAATTTAATCCACACATCAATCCTATGAGGTCCCATTTTACAAATGAGAAAACTGAAACACATAGAAGTTGGTGCCTTGGCCATGTATGCAAGGTAATGATAAAGTCAAGACTCAACCCAGGTGTTATTCCTCCAAAGTGTTTTCTATAACTCATTGCACTCTCTGTCTCTAAGAAATAGTGATCACATAACAATATCCATCTTTTAGGTTGCTCTGAGGATTAAATAAAATAATGTAGGCATAATAAGGGCAGTACTAGTGTCTCAGAAAATAAAAAACTCTTATGATTATTTAATTGTAATAAATGTAACTTTCCAAGGGACTCCCCAAGTTATATTGATTTTAAACTGTAGGGATCAATCACTAAATGATTTTATTTGTACCTTAGACAAGCTGTCAAGCATTTTTACTTTGAAGAGTAAGAGAGTAAATATTTTAAGCTTTGCCAGTCAGTCATGTCATCTGTTTTTTGAATACTCGTTCTGCCATTATATAAAACACTATGTAAATAATGTATTGATAAGCCAATAACACATAAAAGTTTATTATGTTTGCCAATAACAACACAAAAATGTTGAGCAACACAAAACTGTATTGAGCTAACAACTCTGGATTATAACTCAAATCTATAGGACATATGAAGAGAAATGATAAATGAGATGGTTATTCCAACAAAAGCTATAAAAGCTATAGATATATGCTTGTTCATCTTTCTTCTATTAACTCTTTTAAAAAACATAAAAATATATAAAGTAATAATTATAACACTGTTATTGTTAGTAACATTTCTACATGTAATATATGTAACAATAATAACACAAGAAGGTGTAGAGATTTACAGGAGTAGCATAACTATATCTCACTAAAATTTAGTTAGCATTGGTCTGAAGCTGATTTTGGTAAGATACATATGGAAAACCCTACAGCAACAACTAAGGAAATAACAAGAACTAAAGTAGAAAAAAATCATTCAAAATCTAAGATGCTACATTATAAAATATTCATTAAATGCAAAAGAATTGGTAAAGAAGTAATAAGGGAACAAAAAAATCACATGAGATACATAGGAAACAAAAAGTGAAATGGCGGACCAAAAGCCAACTATATCAAAATGGCATCAGGTATAATGGGTTAAACAATTCAACCAAAATTATTAGAGTGTCAGACTGGATTTAAAAATATGATCAAACTATATGCTGTCTACAAAGGACAAAATAGATTCAAAGGTACAAATACATTTAAAGTAAAAGAATAGTAAAAGTTATCATACAAATAAGAACCACAGAAACCTGGAATATCTAAACTGATATTGGGCAAAACAGACTTTAAACAAAAACTGTTACTAGAGATTAAAAGGAGTATTTATGATGAAAGAGTCAACCCATCAGGAAGATATAATTATAAATACATATGCACTTAGTTATAGAGGACCAAAATACAAGAAGCAAAAATTGAGTGAAATGAAAAACAAATCGTCCAACAATAGTAACTGGAGACTTTGATACCCTACTTATAAACCTGGGAAAAATGTTAAATATGTGCAAATTTAACAAATCACTCTTATGAAACCCATGGATCAAAGAAGACATCAAACGGGAAATCATAGAATACTTCTGAGATGAATGAAAATTAAGAGACAACAGACTAAAACTTAGGAGATTCAGGCAAAACAATGCTAAAAAAGAAGGACACAGAAGGAAGGAAACACATCAGAGCAGAAATTAATAAAATAGAGGATAGAAAAACAATTAAAAATTATTAATGAAATCAAAAGCTGGTTCTTTAAAAAGATCATCAAAATTTAAATCTTTACCTGGATTGTCCAAGGGGAAAAAAAAGATCCATACTACTAAAATAACAAATAGAAGAGGGGACACTACTGATCTTACAGAAATAAATTAGTACTCACAAAGAAAAGCTCAATTCCAGATAACTTCACTGATGAATGCCACCAAACATTTAATGAAAAATAGAAATTCTTCACATATTCTTCCAAAAGCTAGAAGAGCAGGTTATACTTCTCAATTCATTCTAAGATAAGAATTCTCCTGAAACCAAAACAAGACAAAGCTATCCAAACAAAGCTATAAACCAATAGCTGTTATGAATGTGGATATGCAAAGCTTTTGAACAAAATATCAGCAAACTTAATCTGATAGATCTGATAGTTCAATGAAAGAATTATATACCATGACCAAGTGGGATTTATCTCAGCAAAGCAAAATTAGTTTAATATCTGAAGTCAATTAATGTAATAAATCATATCTAGAATAAAAAACAAATGCACATGATCATTTTGAAGACACAGAAAAAGCATTGATAATATACAGCATGCTTTCATGTTAAAAAAAAAAAAAAGACTAGGAATAGAAGGGAACTTCCCCAACTTGATAAAGAGCATCAGTGAAAAATACCCAGCCAACAGCATATTTAATAGTGAACAAACAGATGCTTTCCTCCTAAATTCAGGAACAAGGGAAGTATGTCAGGTATCATCATATCTATTCAGCATTGCACTGGAAATTTTAGTCAGGGTAATTAGGAAAGAAAATACATAAAATGTATTCAGATTAGAAGGGAAGAAACAAAATAAACTCTATTCACAGGTAACGTGATCTTGAACGTAGAAAATCCTTAGAAATATACTAAAAACTATCAAATAAATGAGTTTAGCAAGTTGTAGGATAGAAGATCAATATACAAAAATCAACTGTATTTGCATGTAATTAAGAAAATGTCATTTACAATTCATCAAAAAGAAAGCATTTTAGAAATTAATTTAGCTAAAGCAGTATAAGACTTGTACAATGAAAAATGCAAAATACCGATGAAAGATATTAAATACCTCAATAAATGGAAAAGCAAAGTATTCATGGATTCTAAGATATAATATTGTTAAGATGGCAAAACTTCCTAAATCTATCTACAATTTCAATCTCCCCAGATGGCTTGTTTGTAAAAATGTGTAGAAATGGCTGATTCTACATTCATGTGGAATGTTAAGGGACCCAGAATAACTAAAGCAATGTTCGAAAAGAACAAAGTAGGATGTTGCACATCTTCCATTTTCAAAGCTTACTTCCAAAATAAGTAACCAAGACAGCATGATACAGACATAAAGGTAGGCACATAGATCAATGCAATGGAACTAAGAGTCCAGAAATAAAACCACTATGGTCAATTGATTTTTGAAAAGTGTGTCAGGACCGTTCCATGGGAAAAGAAAAGTCTTTTCAACAAATGGTGCTGGGACAACTGGATTAGCCACATGAAAAATAATGAAGTTGATCCTTTACCTCACATTATATACACAAATGAACTCAAAATGGATCAGAAACCCAAATGTAAGAGCTAGAACTATACTTGGAAGAATAGAAAATGTACAGGGAGAACTTCATGGCCTCGCGCACAGCTCCCTGTAACTCAGCAGCAGCAGTATGATGTTGAGTCCACCTCCTGCATTCATTTATTTCTAACCACAGATTTTCAGCTTTTGTGAACTCATGTGATCAGTTTGGGATCACTAGGAAAATCCCAGATAATTTCCCCACTTCAAGGTCCATAATCTTAATCACGTCTACAAAATCCCTTCTGCCATAAAACATATTCCACTTGTTTTGCCATAATAACATATTCCAGGGCATAAGGGCATGGACTTCTTTGGAGAGTGCATCATTCTGCCTACCACATTTGAATATTTTTTATTAGAAAATATAAACTAATAACTTTAGACCTTGAGAAATGAAAAGGATTATTAAACAAAACTCAAAATTGGTCACTCTGAAACAAGAGATTGATATATTTGACTACATTAAAATTAAGAACTTGATGCATCAAAAGCACCACAAAGAAGGGGAAACAAAGTTACAATGTGGGGATTTATGCAATTCATAAAACGTATTAAATTCGATTACATTTTTTTTAAAGAAAACTCTTGAAAAACACTAAGAAAAGCACAAACAGCCCAATGCAAAAATTGACAAAAAAACACAAATAGTGATATCATGGAACAGAAAATACCTAAGACTAAGAAATGTATGCAGAAATATTTAATATATTACTTATCTGGTAAATTTTAATTAAGACCATATATAGTATGCTACAATTTTACACTCATTTAATTGGCAAACACTTAAAAGTATGACAATAAGCACTGGCAAGGATTTGAATGACCAGAATCTCCTATACATTGTTAGCAGAGGGTAAATTGTAGCAAGAATTTTAGAAAACAGGTTGACATTACCTCCTAAAGCTGAATGGTCATATACCCTATAATTCACTGATTCTGCTCCTACTCTTGTTTATATTCACCAAAAAATTGTATACAAGAATGTTCACAGAAGGTCTGTTCACAGTAGAAAAAAATGGAAACAATCCCAATGTCTATCATACACAGAGCAGATGAACCAACTGTATATAATATATATAGCTGCCATAATGTAAATAAAGAGGAAAAGAATTATAAGCACAAGATTTAGGATTATGATTCCTCAGATGGGGAGGGATGTATAATTAGATGCAGTTTATTGTCCAAATCCTAAGTTACTTATAGAATGTGTTTCTGAGTTGTATTTTTTAAATACATTACATTAAATTATGAAAAATAACTAAATGCAAAAGGGTTATTAAAGGACCAGTGATGAGATTGTAATTACAATTAATCCAGCTCTGTGCATTTGAGGTCCACCTGAAGTTCACTCCTACTTGCCTATTTAAAAAAATTTAAGACATACTTCTTTCTTTGTTGTCATTGCCCTGTCTATGCAATAAATAGACATTCATTTGTGTCAAACCATGCAGTAGACTTGTTTTTATATGTCTAGTGTTATGGATGGCTATCTAAATAACCAATGCCAAGAAAACTTTCAGCATCAAAGAATTTTCTTTCCAAATAGTTTAATGCTTACTATTGATATCTAATAGTATCTAGAATACATAAGCTTTATGGAGCTAAAATACATTCCCAGTGTCAATTTTTAGTCAATAATTTATTAGTCAAATATTTATTTTAATATAGTCAAGAAAGTACAGTACATAGCCATCTTTTAGAAGTCAGCATATTTGATAACAACAAATAGTGAAGAGTCAAGCCAAAGATATGTATGTATTTGTCATCTGGGCAAAACCTTGTTAGGCAACAATTATACAGGGAAATTCCTGAACAGTGTAGCCCAAGTGATCTCACATACCTGGCCCCTGCCTCCCATCTCTCGCACCTAGAAAAACACATTTTTCCAAGAAAGAATTTTTTTAAACTTGTCTCCAAGAAGTTTACATGAGTGAAAGTTGAACAGAAATATGAACTCGTGTGTGCATGTGTGTATATACACTCATATTTGTGTACCACTTCTTATTTTCAGCATACTTCAGTAGTCCAGATATGTTTTAAAGAAATATAGAACAAAATGAGAAAACAAGAGAAAGAGGATGCAGTAAAGGGTGCCCAAATTTTGCTTCCCACCTCATTGCTTCCCACGGTTAAGTTATAACTGCCTTTCATATGTGACGGTGTATGTGGCTGCTTAATTGTCTGTAATTCAAATAACAAAGCTCTTCACCCCTGCGAACTCCTGCCAAGGCAGATTAATTTTTCTCAAAGAGAGATACTGCTTTGAATCAGTCATTGTGCGCTTCTAACAAAGAAGTGGGAAGGGGAACCAAAGGCAGACAATAGCAGGCTTTTTAAAGAGCAGTCACATGGTGGAACTAGAGTTCCAAATGACTGAAAATAGTTTTGGTTTTGCCCATTAGTCCAAAAAATTATGTTAGAATTAACTGAGAAGCCCAGAACTGGCAAAGAGAAAATTTGGTAGTTAAGAATGAAGTACAAGAAACTTTCTATGAGGAGGAAGGACACTTTTTCCCAGCTTCAAGAGTAATAACAGCTACTCTCTCAGGTTAAATGTCCATCAAATGAAGCAGGAAGGTTCCTGGTAAATTATATAATTACTTTCTTCTGGCTCTCCAGGGAAGAACATTAGTTTAGTTTACCAAGTGTCTCAGGAGGTACTAAATACCTGTACCAAAAGGGCTGGACATAGCTTGTGAGTGGGGTTTTGCTAGAATTCAGAGTTGGGAGTCTCCATCATCAGCATAAAAAGCCACAGCTGTAAGACCTTAAGACAGACTCCATGGGCTACTGTGTAAGGATGCTAAAGGCTGTCATGTTGGCAGATGTGCCTCCTTAGCTCTCTCTGATGGAGATGGTTGGGCAAAACATGAGACCTGTAGGAAGTATGGGTTATCACAATAACGTGACCCCATTTGTATCACAGACCTGTAAGAGCTAGGGACATACAGGTTTTACATATACACATACATATATATGTATATCACATAAACGTACTCTGAAACTACCAAGACTGGGAAAGCTCCTTTTCTCATGAACTCTGAAGTTCCTTCTAAATAAGGATGCTTAAAGTCACAGCAACATGAGAAACCACAGCACCACCCAGCACTTCCAGCTTATGTAATCCCATTCCCTCCCAGAATTGTTACTTGCCACACGTTTTCAAATACACTCCCAGGACACATTGTTTGTTCATCACTGGGGTCTGAGTCTCTCCATCTGTGATGATTTAGGTCTTACGTGCAGGAAGTAAAGCCCCAGTTCTTGGCCCATTCTCTCGGTGACATGCACTCCCTACTGCTATCTTGTTTCTTCATATGTCTCCTAACCATAAGTTTCCATCCTTTCTCTGAACCCTCTCCCTTCTTTCTTTTAAAACACATTTAAAGATATTAAAGCCTTCTATTTATATACTAGCTAACTAGTCTTTTTTTTCTACAGGTATATTAAAAAACTTCTCAATTTCTGAAACTCATTTTCCTCATCGTAGTATCTAGCAAAGACACATGATGTAGACCAATAAGCACACATTGATTTGATTACTCAAAAGAAAAATCATTCCTCTTTTTTATATATTCAAGTTCTATTAGCAATTGTAGTTTTAGCTGAATAGTGCAATCCACCTAGGGGAATCCATACTTTAAGAATATTCACTGTCTAATTAGAATGCCTCCTCACTCTAACCAGTGGCATAAATGTCATATTTTTATATTTAATATTGCTATTTATTTCCTATGTGTGCACATACATAATTTTGCTAATAAACTTGATATATCTCATGGTGCAAAGTGTAACTATTTCTAATTAGTTTGATCAAAGATACCATAGTCAGTGCTGAGTAATGGAAATTATGCTAATAAAAATTCTATTGCTTCTGACAGGAGGAAAAATGGTCATACATTGATTCAGCCCTCCCAGCCTTCCAGAAAAATATTTACATGTGACATATTTACAAGAGCACATAAATGTATATATAGTCACAGTTTGTAATATCCCTAAAGGCTCTGCAGCAGGACAGCAAGCTATTTCTGCTGACTTGTTTATTATCTGTTCCATTTTGTACTCTGGTCTATTGTGACTTTAACTCTCAGGTGTTCTGTGTGAGGTTGGATGAGGCAAACAAAGAGATGCGCTAACCATAAAGAGACCCACTGTGGCTCTCTTATCTTATCCTTTCTTTCTAGACACTTTGATGTTGGAAGATGATACATGTCTTTACTAAAACAATGATTCATACAATGAATGTCCTTAAGGAAAAGAAGTTAACTGACATTTATTAAGCAGATAAATGTGTGGAGAGGTCAGTGGAAGATGAGCTGAATTCAGGTGTCTGAGGAGAGATTTGGAAATGACTGATTTCTCCAGAGTACTAGAGTTCAGGAACCAAAAAAATGTTACAAGGACCATAGCACCTGGAGGATACAAACACAGATTGCAGAAGATGCCCCTGGGAGACCTGTGCTAGGAGAGAGTCCAAAGAAACATTTTCTGGGAGGAATTGAGGATTCCACTGGCCTTGGAGGTTATGTTTGCAACTAGAACTTTCTGAGTTCAATTCTTTCCTTTTCTACTAGGTATCCTGTAAACTTAAACAAGTTTTTGAGGTATACTGAATCTTAGTTTCTTCATCTAAAGAATGTATATCTAACAAAGTGACATATGCTCCATAAATGGCAGATCTACCTCTTTTGTTTTTCATATTCTTTTACTCATGTGTCCATTGAATCAATAATTAATGAGAACAAACTGATTCTAAGGAGATGGGGAGAAAGGAGTCAACACTTTCAATGTCATCCTTTTTATATGAAACTTATAGTTTGATAAATAAGAAGTCAATAATATAATTAGCACATAGCTTAAGTTAAAATTAATATATGCTATATGAATAGAGGTGTTATACAAGGGAACTAAACCTGGGCTTTCATGAAAAACTTCCTTGTAGAAGAGACACTTAAGGCAAGATAAAAAGCATGAGTAAGACCAAGCAAATGGAAAACATTTCAAGGCAGAAAGAGCAGCTTGTGTGAATCCTGAATCCTAAAGGACTTTAGCAGGTCTTAAGAACCAACAGAAAGTCATGAAGGATATAGCACAGAGACTGGAGGTGTGACGTGAGGTGAAATGGTGGGCAGATGATGGATGTAATAATCACAGGACTTTTAATAATTCCATGTAAATATTTTATCAGCAGTGTAATCAGAAGACTCTAAAAGGAACTAAGTAAAGGACATTCTGATCATACTTTTATCTAAAAGCAGATGATTCTGGCTGTTTTGTAGATAATGACAATGTGCAATAGGGATGTGGGAAAGTTTTTCAAAGGCTTTTCTTATAATAAAGGTAAGAATTGATGATAGCTTGAAATAAAATTGTAATAGAAGAGGTAAAAACATTAATAGTTTGGATACATATTCAGGAGAGAAACTAGACAGGATTTGCATTTGCTTCACTCTTGGAGCTACCATGGGGAGGAAGTGGACATAACAGCCATAGACAGCTTTTAAAAAGTCTTTACTGTGAAGGGAACCAAAAAGCAATAGTTTGGAAGAAATGTTAAATTCAAGGAGTCTTGTTGCAAGTTAAGTTGTTGAAGTGTGTCTACAGGCTGATGGATACAGAAGTATATATTCACGATGCAGCAGAGGAAAGGAATATTGCAAGAATAAAGCCATAATTTTGAGAATGTCCCCTTCAACAAGGTGTGTGTGCCACCTTCAATTTTGCCATTTCATAATTAATTCACCCCTTAATTTTATGCTCATCATACATGATTTTGCATCTCATGTAGGTATGATGATAGTGATGCGTTGTGCAAGATATGTTGACTGAGGAATTCCAACTGTTCCTTCAAAGTTCTTTATTTCCCATATGAAATTAATAAAAAAGCACTTTATTAAGCACATCCATTTATGGGCCTGGTTAATGTGAGCCAACTCAAAATGTTCCCTAAACTCTCAAAAGTTACATTTCTCTATGAAAATTAAAGCCCTAGGGTAGCATTTCTGGTCATACCCAGATGCCACATACTTCTGAGTGTCATGAAATAGTTGCTTTTGCATGGTATTGTGTGAAAAGTACCAACCAAATGTTTGAAGCATTGAGCAACTGAATGCAGAGAATGAGGTCTCAGGATCATCACGATCCTGATCTTATAATGATAGTTTTGTTTATTTGTTTGAGGTATAATTGACATACTGTATTACATCAGTTTTATGTGGACAATATAATGATTTGATCTATGCATATATTGTGAAATGATCACTGCAATAGGTTTAGTTAACATTACCATTATAGTTTTTAAATCCACTTTGGGATCCTTTTTGCCTTTTCTCATACCCTCATTCTCTGAACATCTCTACTTTTATCAATACCTTTGCCATTTGTTCACTCCTAACACCAAAATATAGCATGCAATTTCAGTGAGGAAGATGTTTGCAGAGCTTGCGAGAAGTATCCTCAGTCTATTTTTATGTGCCGCATAATGAAAGAAATCAGGAGCAAAAGTTATCTCAACAAAATTCCTTAGTCTGATACTGATATGCAATAGTGGCTTTTTTTTTGCTGGGTGTGAATTTTTTGTATTTCTCTGTGAAGTCAAGTTTAAATTAAAATATTGTGCTTACTGATGAATAAGTACCAGTCATAAATAAGCTTCTTTAAAGGTATTTTAAAAAGCATAAGATGAGACTACATCCATATTGCTTTGCTTGATGGTAAAATGTTTATGAATAAGTTAAACTTTCACAAGCTTCTTATTATTCTTAATGCTTTTGTTTCATTAGATATGTAAAGGAATTTGAAGGAAGTACTAAAATTATAAGAAACTTTGGCCTGGTCTGGGGTAGAAAACCAAAGCCCCATGATTAATGATCTAGGGAGGCATCCAAGATTCAAGTACAGACTGCATAGCAGAGTTGGGAATACCATGAAAAAAACAAATGTCCATAAGTCATCAGGGTCGGAGACATAAGGATATCCCATTACCCTTGCCATGTAATAGATTGTGTCCTCCAGAAACACACCATGGCTAGCTCAGAAACCATGCAGCCAAGTGGAAAGAAGGGGTGGGGGTTTGTGGTTTAAGTAAATTACTTCTAGAAGTCTTATTTCCAAGCTATTAGTGTGAAACAAATAGTCCGAAAAATGTGAGGAAAAAACTCTTATTTCTATAAGGAGCTCAGTGGGATCAATGACAGTGTAGCAACTTCACTCCTTAAAATCACTTTTGTGCATCTGTTCTGTTACACTGGATTAAAAATGTTGTGCTCAGTACAATTAGCAGTTAGATAAATAAACATGTCCAAACAAAAAGCAGTGCCCATCACATATTTTTTGTTTCTCTTACCAGAGAAGACACTCATTTATCAGTAAAAGTTTGGTCAATTGCAATTTTAAGCAATAAAAGTCATCTTTACTTTTTTCTAAGTCAAATTGAGTCTTAGAGTCTCCATTAAAGTAGCCAAATGTCTTGTGGGGTCCTTGTGGGGAGGTGGAGTGTTCTGTGGGCTGTATCAATCAGGAGAAGCTAGGTAATGGCACCAATTACTTACAGAAACCTAAATGAACAACTCTCATCTCGCAGTAGCTGAAAATAATAAGGTTCATTCTCGTCTCACACTACTTTTTCAATGAAGAAGGCCAGAGAAATATATTCATTGCAGTCCTTCTAGAACAAAGGCTAACAGATGCTCAAACAATGACATCGCTATTTTAACAAGTGCTTCCTTGATCACAGAAGGAAGAGCACTGACCTATTGAACATTCCAGTCTGAAAAGTACACCTGCCACTTCTATTCACCTTTCTTCGGCTCATCACCTGGCAATGCCTAACTTAAAGTGTGTGGGAATTATAATTCTCTTACCAAAAGTAAGAATCAGATATTAATGATTAATATGAGTGAATATTTACAATGCCTATCATAGTATTAATAATACCTATAATTCAATCTTCTGGTCACTGTAAATTTGATTTACTTTCAACTCCTCTCTAAGGGAGACTCCCTGAAAGTACAGCATACGGTGTTCACAACTGGGCCAGAGGTAACTCCTTTTGTTTAGATACTTAGGAACTAAAAAACAAGCTATCTGTTTCCAATAACCCAACATATATTGGTGAAACTTGAAAAGAATGAAAACATGAAAACAAGAAATGTGCATTTCATTTCAGAAAGAAGAATGAGGTACATAGAGCAGTCACTGTCCATAACAATTCTGAAATCCCACTGGGTAAACACTATCAGGGCTTTTTTACTAGGAAAAAGTCTTGTGTGTCTTCTCATTTCCCAACTGCTTCTTTTATCTCTGTCCTTCCTGAACTGGGTGGCTTTTCCATGTTCAGACTTGAGAGAAGCATCACACTAAAGGCCATGGATACAGTTTCCTAAAGGATCCCCAGGTGTAAGATGAGGATAATACAAACCCTAAGTATGGGGGAGTTAGCCCTGAATAGACAATCTTTGACCAATAGACAACAGAAAAAGAGAGGAAACTTAGTTCCTCTCTTCCATATCCTACAAAGTAGAGTTCCCCCTCATTACCCTTTCTAAGAACTGCTTTTGAATAGTACATAGAAAGGAGAAAAGATGGACCATTTCTGTTTGGTTTCCTTCCTGCTGTTGATGAACATACATCTACACAGCAACCTGAGCAAGACATGAGAAGCAAACACTGGCCATTAAATGCTCTGGACAGGAAGTGACACTTTTCTCTCCTGTTCACTTTTCTTTGTCCAGAAAAAGTAACATGGGCATATGTAACTTTAAGAGTTAAACAATTATAATCCTCTGGTAGCTGGAAGAAGAGGAGAACACCATGTCAGAGGGGCATGAGTGATGTCTGCCAGAGCCGCCCTCAGTGTTCATATCATCCAGCTCTCCTCCTACCTGGGACTCCGCATGCAGGTGAGATCCAGGTTCCCACTAACCCAGGAATTCATTTAAACCACTTTTCCAGAATTTAGGAAGTTAAGCCTCTCTCCATCGGGAAGGTTAGGCTGCTCGCATATACCCCATTATTTGGGTTAGGGACCCTTGGGATATAAAGTTCCATTCTTGAAAAAAATTAAGGGCCATTCACAAAGACTGTGATAAATTTCCTGAGGCAGAGAAGCCACAATCCTTCTGAGTCAAAGGCTGTTTACTTTCTTAGAGAGGGGGATGGAGACATTGCAGGAGAGAAAAAATACCTCACATTCCTTTGAGTGTAGTGGAATAAAATACAAATTATTATTTTAAAAATTCTGCCACACATCTAATAGTGAAAAAAAAATTGATTTTGATGTCCAACAGACTTTTGCTCTAATGCTGACTCTTAATGAGTTACTAACACACTACATCTTGAGGGAAACATTTTTTAATGTCTGTGAATTTTTAACTCCTCACCAAATTTTTAAAAAGTGGTAAGTTCAAATATTTTGTGTGAGTTTACTGAAGATATATAGTTAAATAATTGGCAGAATTACAATAAATGGTTTATAATTTTTATTTATTCCCTACTAAAACTAAGATCCTAGGAAATAATAATTTTAGTACTTAAGAGTTTGATTTCAGGTTCTTCATTTGATGTCTAAAATGTACAACTTGTGAAAATATACTAAAACTTGGTTAAATTTGTGTTGGTGAGGATGTTCTTATTTCCTTCTCCCTTTTTCTTTTTTCTTCCTTTCTGATACACGATTCCAGGTAAGCCTAGAATGTTCCCTAGAAATCTTCCTTTCGGCCTCTACGTACATAGCTGGATAAAAAAGGAAACAAAAATTTACATACATACATTTTTGTAATCACCTATCTTAATGATGCTTTATATTTGTATATTGCTCAGTTTACAAAACACATAAATATACATGATCTCATCCAATTTTCACAATGTCATTGAGTGCCATTATAGATATGAGAAAAATGTGGTTCACTTGGATCAAGTGGTGGTTCAAAGACACAGATGATATAGGTGAGATTCAGGACAAACTCACTTTTTCTAGACTTAAAATGTAAAGGTCATTTTTTCATTTGTTTTGTTTGTTTTTAATCATGAAAATGCAGAGTATCTATCTAAGAGATAAGATAAATGCCTCCCTTTTTTTTGTTTTAATTTACATGACCTGTGAGTAAATGCAGAAAAGCTGCAGGATTTGAAGGAGTCAGAAAGCTCTGTGTGATAGACATATATAATAGGAAATGATAAAATTAAGATAAGATACTAAGTCTTCCATAGTTTCATTCATCCAGAAATGTGAACACATTTGTACATCCAGGACCATGTTGAGAAAACAATCACGTTTTGGTGGACCCAACTTAAACACTAAGGTGATACTCACTTTAGCTCTTCTACAAGTGAAAGAAATCAAGGAAATGAATGCCCAATTGTTATGACCATAGATACCATTTTATAGGTGGGATCTCATGTACTAAAAGCCTTACATTGAAAACCAGCTTCTCCTTACTGCAGCCCTCCATACATCCAAGCCCTATTTCTCAGAAGAATAGAGGCAATTTTTGCTTGTATTGTGTTTCTTCTCTTACTTATTTCCAAGTTTTATGACAGTAAATAATATTATATTGTTGTTGTTTGATTTCTTAATTTTAAACAGTCTTTTGACTGCTAGCTACATTCATGAGGCTTTAACTTACTCTACCTGCTTTACAAGCCTCTGCCTATATGGTCATGTCACCATTTAAGATTAAATCAGTCAGCAGGGTTATCTTATTATTACTGAGTATCATTTACTCCTGAGCCAAAAGGTACTATATATGCTTAGGTGTCCTTTCCTGTTTTTCCTGGAGTTATTAATTAACTTCCTCTTTTTTATTTACTTAGTTTTATATGTACTTATTGCTTTCCACAAATATTCCAATGTATCTGTCAAGTACATAGTAACAATTTTATCAAGGGCTCAAACGCATCCCATAATGTATCAAGTATTTTTTTCATCCTTCTCCCATTACCATCCCACAGGGATAAGCTTCTCACAGCCTTCTGCCCCACAGTAGTCTGGTTTGTTCTACATCAGTTGGGTTGTTCCTTTGGTCTGCATCCTGCACTCTTCTGTGTTGGATCTGCTGATCCCTCATTCTTCCACTTTCTGGGTCTTGAATTATAGTCCTCTTGACTGGGTATAGAAGTCTACATTAAAAATCATTTCTCTTGGAATTTTGAAAGTATTGTTGCATCTGTCCTCCATCCTCTCAGAATGCTTGTTTTTATATATGTAATTTAAACTAACATGTTCATTTTTAAAACCTATGTCTTATTCCTGATTGTTCCTGTTGTCTAGCATCCTTTCTTCTAAAAAGATGCAATATCTTCTTTTATCTCTTGCAGGATATTGATCATAGGATATTTTAAGTCTCCCTGTCTGTTTCTCATTTATTTTTTTGTGTATCTGTGTTTCATGTTGGAGGATTTCTTAACATGTCAGTCACCTTTGACTCTCCAATCATATTTAGAAGGCTGATTGGACATTGTGTGCGAATGGGAAATTCTTACCATCTTTTGGGCTTCACTGTAAGGATATCAGGAAAGGAACTGAATGTTGATCATTTTACCCATAATTGCCAGTTTCTCCAGTGGAAGTCTTCTGTCTTCAGCCTGGCACATTTTTACCTGTCCCCCAGGCTCCTGAGAGCAGATGGAGGGGGTGGCTGAAGTTCTCAGCTCTTACCTTGCAGCCTTTCATCTGACCAGGCCCCATTTCCATTCCCACATCTCACCCTCAACCTCATTTGTGCCCAGTGGGCCAGGAATTGCAGCCCTGGGTGTGAACTGTCCATAGAATATCCCCCTTTGTGGGAGAGAGGCAGTCATTTGTATAGGAGCAGACCTATCAAACAAACCCCCGTTTTTGCCACTTTACCCAGGGTTGCCTTCTGTGGCGCTGGGAGCCTCCATTTCTGAGTCTCTTCTGAACCTAGAATGCAATTACCTTGCATTTTGTTGCTGTTCTCTGCTGTCAGTTCTCTTCTTTTCCTAATGTAAGTTTTCTGTCTTCCAAGATCATATTGACACCTCCCATCTGTTATTATTCTTCTCTTCCATTCTTTTTAATCTTGTGAATTTATGAATTTTTAAATTGCTGTCATTTTCTATGTTTAGTCAGAAATCCAGTTTAGCGATTTAATCTTTTTTCCTAACCCAGCACACTAAAGAGCATAATTCTAGCAGTCAAGTAGCACAGTGGGTAGATTTTCTAAATAGAATGAGGAGGTCATAGCCGAATGAGTAGAGGGGAGGGGGCAAATGTGTGTGGTTGACATAGTCTCCACATTAGGTTTGCATACTGAGGAGTCCTGCCCCAGGCTAAAAACCTATATGGGATTTTTTCTGGCCTGCAATAGACAATTACAAAGCTTTTACCTGGCAGGCCACACAGGGAAGAGCTGGTCTCCACACTTCAGACTTGGCACACAGCCAATGCGTTACAACCTCTAAGGCTTCTCTGGCCACCATAACCTTATGCATTCCTAGCCTACGGGTCTCCATTCAAAGCTTCTGTGTCTGGATGGTAAGTAAACACCTTCTACAGGTGCCTCTGCTAAGACCTTCTTGAGCTGGGGAGGGGGAGAAGAATTAAAAGATGCTTTCCTCTCTCTCACCCCATACTCAGCACTTTTCCACTCCTAGTTCTTTCCCCCTGCCCTCCCCCTAGCCCCAGAGACCATAAAACTGCAGAAGTCTTTACCTGGGGGCTTCGTCAACTGTGAGACAACCCCAGCCCCACACCCACCGCGTTGTTCCACAGAGGAAGTAGAGCAGGGGAGAGTCAGCAGTTCCTATGGTCTAGCTTCTTGCTTGCACTGTTATAGTAAGTGATAAAGCTCCGACTGTCATTTCCGTTTGGCCTGTGGCTTTCCTTGGTTACCCTGACATCTGACCGTCAGCTCTCTCCAGTTCGGCAGAGCTCCTCACACACATCCCTCCTTCCCCAGATTGTCCGGGACTAAATCCTGGCCCAACCAGCTCAGACACCAACACAAAGCACAGAGCTCTGTAGCTTTGTGAAAACTACCTAAGTTTTTTGAGCTTCAGATTTCTCATCTTCAGAGAATAGTGATAACACCCACGCCTTTCAAAAACCTTTGGGAGCATTCAGTGATCTAGCTCACGTAAGGATCTTAGAAGTTCCACTTGCACAGTAAACACCGAGTCAATATTAATGAGAAAGCTGAAGATGATAGCAATAATGTAGATTGTTCAACATCAGATCCCTTTAAAACCTAAACATTTTTCTCCATAGAGAAGTTGGAGTCAAGTGTCTAATTCATTTTCTCTTACTAAAAAATTGAACACTACTGTTTCAATAATGATGAACAGGGAGTTCCAGAAGAATAAATAATTTGAGACTTGGTTGAAGTTTTATTTGAATTCTAGTGAAAAGATGCATTGATTCAGACTATAAACCAGGCCCCCAACCCTAAGCAGCACCTACGGATTCATCTTAGGCCAGTATTTTGGCCTCAGCCTTCCATTTATTGGTAATCTATGAAACGTTTTCCAGTTTTCTTGTTTGCATTATGGATTTTTACTAAGGCTTATGCTATTCCAAAATATGCTCCAGATTTTCCTCCTCTATGCCCATAACTATATTTTATAATTCCAGCTCCACACCTCCCTGTCAAGAGAGTAGGATAAAAATATTTGAAAGATCCCAACAGCTAGAAATCATTCCTTCTTCTGGATTTCCCATATTGTGGGCCATACATAACACACTGGCCCAATTACCAGGACTTTTTCAAAATGGATTCCTACCAATACATGACCGTGAATAGACGCGAATATTGCTGAGATGCATCTGGTGTGCAGGCATTGTCACTAATTCAGTAAAAACAGGAAAGGCATATGGTCTTTGCAACTGTGCAGGGAAGCAGAAAAGACAGTCACAGAGATTTGAGTATGTTGCAGCTCTTTTTGCTTTAGAGATAGCAAGATTTTCTTCATTCATTCACCTACTTGTCCATTTACGCAATAGTCATTGTATGTTTTTTGTATATAAGGTAGACTTGGACTATATTACTATATAATACCTCTGAAGGAGAAGTGATCAACTTATCTCTAGCTGGGCATCTTGGGGTAATACTTTCATCTGTACTGATCAACAATCCCCTTCTAGAAGACAGTCCATTTCATACAAAAGGTTTTACTTTGTGTTTGTTTATTTCATTTAACTGATTCCTTCTTTGGGAAATCACATAGTTATTTTAGCCATTGTGAGAACATAACCTCAAATAAATTTACATGGGAATAGAAAACTATCAGTAGTAAATCAAGACAATTTTTTGCCAGATTCTTTTAGTGCTTTCTACTTGTGAAAGCTCTGTGGGGATATTTACTAAATTATCAGAACAACCACAAGAAGATAATAAGCACCATAAGAATCAGGATGCAGTGTACAAGAGGGAGTTTTGTCCACTCATAAGTTTAGGGAAATAAGAAAATCATACAATAAATGAATGATAATATTAACCTAAATTTTTGTTTCATGTTCTATAACATGTGACCACTGAAGATGAAGATAACGAGCCTTAGGATGCACTAACGAGAATATTGGGTCTAATAATATAGACTGATTTGGTGAAGAATGACCAGAATTATGAGGATCTGGAATTAGTCACCTAGTGAACAATTCAAAGAATGATAAGGATATAGCTGGTGAAAATTAACAGAAGTGTAAGAAAGTACATGAGTATTTTTCAATTATAAAATGAATTATTTTATTCCTATGTGCAGTAAAGCATTTCTTGGCAAAACAGATACAGACTGAGCTACAAACAGGAGCTAAATTTTACATAGTCTATAAAGAACAATAGGAAAATAAAAACTAATAATGGGATGTAGACAGAGTATATGTTACAGTTAAATTTTATAAAATAAGAAAAATCCCTGTGTTTCTTCAGTTGCAAATGGTATAATTCAATTTTAGGAACATTAAAGAAAATATCCTCTAAAATAACAACTGATATAAATCCTATGTCTAGTATTGGTGGGTCAGTTAGGAATTACAAAGATAGTCACAATTTCTCATTCTCTTTAAAAGGTTTTGGCTAATGTACTTGGATGAGAAATTGAAACCCAGATACCATGTGTGGCTCCAGATGGGCTTTATGAGCTAAATGTCTTAGCCTTTGGGCTGAAGAATTCACATCTCTTTCTAAAGATGGGTTAAGGTCACTCAATACTGATGACATACAGGTATGCAGCCAGATTGTTTCAAATGAGCGTCTGGAACCTTTTGGCTTGGTATTAACATTAACCATAAAGCTGGCCTTATGCTCAAGCTAATTACATGGCAACGTGGACATTCACAGGTGTGTTATTTGTGACACCAAATGGGAAATGGGACTATAAACATTTATAGAATAAGATTAACAGAGACTTGTAAGATCTTCAAACAAAGAAGCAAATGAGAAAGAAATTTATTCAACAGCACTTGCTAAACTCCTAATCTGTGACAGAAACAGTGCTAGCAGGTTAGTATAGTCAGTTTGCTCACATTTGGTCCCTCATGGTATTTCCAACTGAAAGAAAAACTTGTAAAGGGAATATCTCCCTTCTTACAGCAGGTAGATTTAGAAAGGTATGTTACTTTTTCAGGTTGTCTATGACATGCATGGTCACAGGCCTGTTACCTTGCTCTGTCCATTAAATCCGTGTTCTCAAACCCTACCCCACCACCCAATAACAAATTGCTACTTGCTTTTCCCTGCAGTGTCAGTGTGCCTGGAACAAATGCCTGTTATCTGCTAAGCACCTCTAAATTCCTGACAATTTCCCCGAGTACAGCAGTAACATTTATCATCCAGGAGCCACTCTTCATTTCATAAAAGCCTAACGTGGTAAGAGTTGTCGTCATAAACAGTACACTGCCTCTAAGAAAGTCCATGACAGGAGTTGCTGTATCCACAAATGAACCAGTAAAAGCCAGTCCAAACAAAATAGCTCACCAGATTATCTGTACCGGATCACTGTTTTCTTTTTTTTTTTCTGTAATGTCAGACTCATTCTGGATTTCTCCATAGTTATGCCCTTAGTACAAAAAACTCTAAATACTACAGATTTTATCTCCTTGATATTTGCCCTCCTCTTAATTTCCACAGCAGTTGCTTTCTGTTATAACCCTCTCTTACTTCTGGCAAAATACATGCCTAGGTATGTTAAGTCAAGCTTCACATAGCATTTTCCTAAGGCCAAAGTCTAAATGCATTTGCATGGAACCTAGTATGTGCACAATAAATAATAACTGAGTAATAATTTTATTTTGACCTTTAAATTTGTATACATTTCATCACGCACATTTTTGCCTGTTTTCCTAATCACAGACCCAGCCATCAACATCAGATTCAGCTCTTCTTGGTTCCGTGTGTCGTATTTCACCACAGAACAGTAAAATGAGCTTAAGCCTCACCAGGATGAGATCAGAAGGAATCATATTCTCTATTCAGGTGATATCAAATGCAAAACCATTTCCAAGTTATAGTTCCTCAAAAAATAACGAAGAGGACATAAAATATAAAACTTTTAAATGTTCGGTTAACTAGCAATAATTATGAAATAAGTTTTGAAATCTGTTAATTTATTGCTTAGTGTCTCAGATTTTCTTTTCTATTCTTCAAGCTTGAGGACAGAGATTCAGCTCCCCTCCTCTTTGCTGACTCCACAGCACTGGCCCATGACAGCATGAGTGCCCAAGGAAAGTGTATTCATTCAGTTATCAGCAGATATTGTTGATCCTGCTCCAGGGTTAGGCGATTCTCATACCTACATCCTTGAAGAAGCTGATTCAGTTTTACCAATTCCACATGCCACACACATATTTATCACCACTTTGCTTGTGTGAACATTGGGGCCAGATAAGTAAATAGAACTGGTTTAGTACGTGATCCCCCATGACCAAGAACATGACTTCAAAAGCACATCCTTCTCCCCTTCTCTTCTGCAAATTCTGTGCCCTTCCAGGGTTCCTCTCCCCAGGAAGCAGCTGTCACTCCCCACAGTTCTTTTGTTTTCAGAATTACTTGAAGAACGGTACTGTAACTGTGGAATGAGACCTCTGCATTGTACCTGGGAGTTCAATGAGATGTTTCTTGAAGTAAACACAGGTAATTTCAGCATAAAACAAGAGAGACAGTAGGTAGATGCTGCACATAAGAAAATGGCAGGGAAGACTCTGAGAACTGAAACCTCACCAAAGAGAGAGAAGGGGAGAGGGAGAAGAAAATATTGCAGACTGAATGGACAAGGACTGTAAGTGTTCACAATGAAACAGAAATGTCCAAGTGGCCGTGGTGGTACTACCTGGGGACCTGGGGCCACAGAAAGTGAAAAGATGAGAAAAGCAATTAATCCATGAGTTTTAGTAACTTGAGCCCTGCTACCCAGAGCACACCAACATTTCCTCTGGCAGTTGGCAACAATTGTGTGAAGTTCTTAATATTCACCATGAGTAGATATGATTCTGTAAGGGGAAAAAAACCTCAATATAAAAATAGGCAAAGGTCATGAGCAGACAATTCATCTTCCAAGGCAGGGGGACAACTAACAAACACATGAAAAATATATATTTAAGGTACCAGCAATCAAAGAAATACAATTAAACTGATACACCATTTTTCATTCATGTCATCATTTTGAAAACAGAGAACCAATTGCTGCATTCTTGGTTCCTCTTTCAAAGTCAAATAGTGGATATTTTTAGAAATCAAAATCTACTCTCAATGAAAGGTAACTCCTTAACATTAAGACTTTTGGATGGATTTGCCCCAGTGTTTCTGGAAGAAATTCTAGATGACATAATTCATTTTTGGAGGAATGTACCTTTAAATGCTTTCTCTAATTTCATCCTAATAACCCCAGCTTTCAGCTCCCTGCCTTGGCCCCAGGGCCCTATCCCACCCCTTCTGCCCTTCTGTTAGCTCCATCTTTGGTGACATGGGAAATTGGGATGTGGGATCGCATTTTTAGCCTTCTTAGTCAAATTCTGCCTCTACCACGTCCTTCCTAACTCTCCCGCAAGCAGCAGAATGTCTAATTCCTTACACCACAACCCACAGACTTGCTGGGTATGGTCAAAGTAACTGTTTCTTAAAGGCACATTCTCTTTGGTTCTTTTCCTTTTAAAACCAATGTGCTCATGACAGTCTCATGACAGTAGATAAGTCTTATGTAGTGCTTACTCTATACTCTGTGGGCACTGTTCTAAAGGGCACACATTTAGGTGTACAAAGGGTAACAACCTGATTAATTAGCACAAAAGCTTTGTATGGTGACACTCTTCTCATCCCATTTTAGAGACTAGTAATACAAGTCATAAAGAGGATAAGGAACTTGGTCAACCTCATCCCGTTCCAGGACCAGGTGTGCTTGCTCAGAGCCTCATGTACTTAAGCACTGGAATTCATGTGCCTGTTGACAATCAGGGCTCACAATAAGGAGGGCCTTGTAAAGACTATTAATTGGCTTTATTTACAACCTCATCCTGGAATTAGGATGAAGGTGGTTTATTAATAAAAGGTGGTAAATAGAATTGAGAGTAGAATATTTTGAATAAATGCATTCTCAATCTCTTTGTTCTTTTTTCCTTTATGCACTTAATTCTCCAAGCTTGATGAGATGGAATAAGAGTGATTGATAGAGCACCATCCAGACATTCTAAAGGTCCTGCCTGAAGTTCCATCAAAATGTTACCAAAATTTCACCATTCTTCTTACCAAGGTCTTCAATAAAATCATGTAACCTATTATAAAATCCATACCTGACCACATCTCCACCTAGCTGGATATTCCTAGAGTGGGTTCCATAGCCAGGATAGGGACCTTTCCCTGTTTCTTGATCCTTGGGCTTAATGAGTTATGATATAGTTAATGAGCAAGTTATAATTAGAGGTGGCAGAAGGCAAGGTGTATTTATATAAGAATTTAGAAGTGGAGAGAGCCCCAGAGCTAAAGAAGGTTGGTGGTCAGAGGCATCTCTTCATCATTTTCCTGAGGTCTGGTCCAGGAAAAGTCCTTTAATACTTGATTACACCAAGCAAATCCAATATTTTAAAATATGTAACACATCGTAACTGGCTTATGACATCATGTCTGAAACACAGAATTGCATCTGGCCAGGCTACAATCCAAATCATCTAAGTGATGATGTCTTTATAGTCTTGCATATTTTTCAAACAAGACATTCAATTAGTGCTCATTATGATGGAAGAGATATCTTGGCAGCTTATCCTCCCTTCCTTTGCTGACTCTAAGCAGTCACAGGGACTTCTGGAAATCTTCTCTTCACAAAGTCATGCAAGACCTGTTTGTTACTGAGCTATTGCAGCGATGCTGGATAAATCTAGGGGAAGAGAATAGTCTGGTCCCAAAAATTACAAGTTACAGATAGTCCTGTCACATGGCTGTGGCCAACACATCTTTCAGGTCTTGGGAGGACAGAAAGAATAGTGGATAACTGGTCAATAACAGCCAAAAAGGGGTAATTTCCTCCCGTAGCATATAACTTCCTGTTAGTACAGGGTTTTGGAACAAAGCAATCATAAAGATTACATACTTATGATCTACACAGTGCCAGGCAATGTGCTATATGCTTAGCATATCTATTGGTGTGACAGATAATGAAGCTGACCCCACACTTTTTCAAATGCTTACTGGGGAAGAAAGAAAAAGGAAAGGAAACTGAACTTGTTACAGGGAAATCTGAATTGCCATGAAATGCTCCTCATGGATGATACTGAAAATGAAGAATTTCAGGAAAATTAAGTTAAAATGAATTTCAAGAAATATACTCAAGGCCTGCTGGGTATGATAGTTTCATGAGAGCCAATGGTCCACACAGTATCTCTTAGAGCTTCCTGCTAGGCAGAGAGATATTTCCATTGTCATTGTTGGGAAGGTTAGTCCAGGGGTAGGAAATGGTGATAGGGGACAAAGATTAGAAAATGGAGGTGCTCCACCAGTTACCCTGGGATATCTTGGATCATCTTGGTGACACCTCTGTCTCTACTTGCTTTTGCTTCAAACTATCCTCATTTGTGAGTCTGTATGGCTGCTCCTGGCTCCTGGAACTGGAGTCCCTGCAGTTATGTGTCCCTAAAGCAGCCACTGTCAATGACTAACTACTTTTGGAGGATGATAGCCCAGGTCCTTCATCAGGTTGACACCAGTTCTGAGGTAGAATTTGCACATTAATTAGACATTGGTAGGTCTTTGTGGCCCAGGCCAAGGTTGGGATGTTGCCTGTAAGTACATCCTTGCTTGACTTCTTCCCTTCCTTTTCTTTCCCTGCACAAGTTCCTCTTGGGAATAATTCTTTAACAGGTCACTGGCACATGAATCCTCATCGCAAGGTCCTGTTGCAGAGAACATGGACTAAATCAAGTGATGTGATGAATAAATGTCTCCCAGTTTTCTTTGAAATCATGGACTTAATTTTTCTCATGTTCTAAGATATGAAATCACATATTGTGTTTCCAAAATGTGTGTGGAGGGTTAACCTTGATGTTAGGTAGGAAAAGGTAAAATTTGTCCTTGATCCCATGGGAAGGCCTGAAAGGAAGGGAGACAACCCGGGAAAGACCATGCAAATCTATCTTGACCTATATAGGAATTTAAGGTGCTCTGGAGCATTTACTTTCCAGCTTATCAGCTCTCAAGAAAATCTTGTCAAAATTTCTTCTAAGTTCATTAAAAACCTCATAGCAGTAACAGTGCCCTTCAGCCAAAGACCACCAGGAATATACTTGTAGTTAAATAAGTTTATTACTCATTGCAGTGGGGAAAACACATACCATGGGAAATCATGGAGTATCTCAGCAAGAGGGTGTTTGAACCTACTTTAAAATTTGAGATTTCACTGGGTGACCTGGGGTAGGGTCTAAGAAAGTGGGGGCTAACTCTATTTTGGATGTTGTCAGAAAGCAGGAGGTAATTCTGTGTTGGGATATCTAATACATCTTATTACTACAAAGATAAGCCTATTGTTGGCAAAGAAGTTAACAATCATATATTTTGGCCAAGACAGGGGTGTTTTACATTTTGTGAGTAGCACAGTGACCTTTTTTTTGACCTATCATAGACAAAATTATGAAGTGGCCTTGTTTTGTCTTACCTTATCATGGTTTCCGAGATACCTTGTCTGAGGCTGGTATTGTGTGAGATTGTTTATGTTTAACAGGAAAATAATTGGGCTTTGTTGCAAGTTCCAGGCCAGTTTTCAAATGTCAGGGGCTGCTCTTTTTTATTTTTATTACATTGTTATTTTTTGTTACTCTGGGAATTCTTATTACTCCTAAAATAAAGGTGAATTTCCTAACTAGACTGAAACCTCTCTGTGGATAGCCTTCTACCACCTCCTCTTCTGGAACCCAGGACCACATTGAAGCTCACTCACTCCACTCTAGCCACATGGAGAATTTTCTCAGTCTCATATACACCATGTTTCCTTCACCCCAGGGTCTTAGCGTGTGCTATTCTAATTCAACCTTCACATCTTATTTCTGAAGGGTAGAAACTATTTTCTGTTGGGAAGGAAGAAATTTCTCTCTGCTTCTACTGTTTCTTTAGCTGTTTCAATTCAAAGTAATCAATATACCAAAGTGGCACATTTTGGAGCAGCCTGCCCTTGGTGCCTACATATCATATGTTAAGACTTTCTGTAGTGCTTGGCTCATACTATTCCGTAAGAATCTGTTGAATAAATAAATGAATGAATGAATTCAGATCTGTGTGACTAAGATTACATTCTACCAAGTATACAATGCTGTCTCATTGCCTGGTAAGGCCCCATTAAAGGTGTGTGGGAAGTTGTCTCCGTATTCTTCCTCCTAGAGTTTTCTAGACCTTGGGAGGGAACCAGGGCTCAATCCAGTCTCCAAGCCAACTGATCACAAGAGCAAAGGAAATCCAAGGAAAGGAACATTCATGAGAAAAATAATGAAGATTGTGAAAAATAAATTACATTCATTATTATAGAAATGATTACATGAAACATCTTTAATGGTAAAAGGGAGATAAGAGAAAACTTTAATAAGAGAGGACTCACAATTATGTTCCAACAGTGGGGAAGAAAATACATGTTCCTGGAAGAACAGTGAATATTTAAATTTATTCTTTTTTCTTTGGATGTAAAAATTTTGATTCTTTTTTTTCAAGTAGATTACATGGGAACTTATTAGCATGAATTTATAAGTAACATGCTTTAAGGAAAAAAGAATTGCCAAGAGCACTATTGTGGGGTAAATGACAGAATTTCCAGAATCTCCCACCTGGCCATAACCATTTATGTATCAATTGGTGTCTACTGCTGCAGAGCCTCCTATAGATCTGGGGCAAGGGGTGGAGAGAAAACAGCCATTCTCTCCTCCCCTCCATTCCTGGTATCTAATTGGTCTGGTATCTGCCAGTCACAAGGACCCGCCTATGGAGTTCCTGCCAGAAGGGGCAGGTGGCAGAAGCAGAGCAGGAGCTGTGGCCAGAGAAGACAGGCAGTGCCGAGCCTGGCTAGTGACTGCAAGGAACAAAATCCTTTTCCTCAACCAGGCAGTTTCATAGAGGACTCACCCCACACCAGGAACACCCTTCCCCCCTGAACTACTATACTGGTAATCGTTTTTCAGAAAATTCACTTAAAATCCCAGAAGCAACAGTATCTCACTGTAAAATTAATAGTATTCAATATTTATATTTAATACATGACCATTTCTAAGGTAATAAGTTAAAAAGTCATATTTTCTTGTTACTTTAATCTGAATGTAAAATATTTTATTAGCAGAAATGTTGAATATGTTCATTTTTGTTAAATAGCAAGTTTTCTCATTGTCATTTTTAGTTCTCTTCATGAGGATATTAATGTTATGTCAGCCATGTTTGCTACAAATATTAATCACCTTATAGTAAATCTTTCAGTATGTATAATAAATCTTTAAATTTTTGCAAGATTTTTCCATGCTGTTCATATTTTTTGTACTGTCAAATCTGTGGATCTTCCATTTCTTTGTTGCTTATTGAGTCAGTCCTCCATTATTTTATAATTTAAATAGTCATCTACATTTCTTTTATATTACACATAGCATTAAAATTTAATGAAAAAAACAACCCTTTAATATACCTGGCCTGTATTTTGGTTAATTGTGTTACAGTGCAGGACCCAATGCTCTTATTCCAAAATAATTTGTTGACTACACTTTCACTTCCCATTACCTGTGAGGTTTCTGAAACCCTATTAGGTTCTTCTATAAATTGTGCCTCCCTCTTATTCCTCCTCAAATCTCCAGCCTACCCAAACATCCCACCAAACGCACTCTTTATCTCAAAGTGTGCTTAGTTAATCCACAGGGCATTCTCCAGGCTTTTCCCCCTTTTTAAATCTTTTTCCTTCATACAGATTGGATGCATTCACTGAGTAGGGTCTTTCTGAGTAATTTATGATTGATTTTTGTTAATGGATTTTCTCTTTTATTATATAACTTCTAAGAGAAAGCTATTGTTTCATTTTATATGTAACAGTTTTACTGATAATCCCTTGGTAAGTTTAATGGTTTTTAGTTGATTTTCTTGGGGTTTCTAGGTATATAATATCTGTCAATGTTCTTGCCACAATAAAATAAAAGTTTGAAAGGTAAATTTAACTTAAACTTTCTAATGATTACAAGTCTTATTTTTTTGTCATATCATATTATGTTGGTCAGAATGTCTAGCATCGGTTTAAAGTATTAAAAGTCATGGGGAACTTATTATATTTGTGAATTTAATATTACAACTATATCTAGCATTTTCACTATTCATAATGAAGCTTTAAAACCTTGATGTGAAAAATAAAAGAGTGAACCCTGAAGACGAGCAGAAATGTCTTAGCATTCTCCACATCCCCTGCTCTAGTCATTGTTAGACACTTGATTGTTTTGTTAAAAGAAGACACATTTGATGACCAGACACTCTTTATTTGCACTCTGCTTTGTTTTGTTAATCTGCTTTACCGGTTACCACGCTTTAGTTTGTCTAAGAACTACTGTTCCAGCCTGGAAAGCCTTATATAGACAATTTAAGAGCTATTCAGAATTAGTTGTTACTATGATGATTTGTGCTTTTTATACTGACTTTAGAACATAATGTTTTTTAAACACAAAAAAGCATCTCAAAGCCTATGTTCTTTCATAGCACTTCACACTTACTGTTTTACATTTTTATTTCCTATTACTAAATGGTGATTTACTCTCTTTCAAACTCTAAGTTTTATTAGGGAAAGATTCATTCTTCTTCTCATCCGTTTTTATGCATATATTAATGTTTTATTGTATTGTTGATGTAAAAAATTACCACACACTTAGTGGCATAAAACACCACAGATTTATTATCTTACAACTCTGTAGGTCAGGAGTGTTATATGGGCCATACTGGGCTAGAATCAGGGGGCAAGAAGGGCCACAATCCTTTCTGGAGGCTTTAGGGGAGAATTGGCCTCATTGTCTTTTCCAGCTTTTAGACCCTCACAACAGTCCTTGGCTTTTGGCCTCCTCCCTATTTTCTAAAGCCAGCAAGGGTGGGTTTGAGTCACTCTGACCTCTTGTGCCTCACTGACCTACTTTTAAGGACTCTTGTGATTAGATTGAACCCACACAATTAAACCAGGTTAATCTCACTATTTTAAAATCAGTTGGTTACCAACCTTAATTTCTCTTTGTGATGTAAATTAACATAGTCACAGGTTCCAGGGACAAGAGCATGGACATTTGGGGCAGGGAGGGGTATTATTACACTTGTCACAATACCCATATTGCCTAGCTTAATTTTTACTCAAAAATTTGTTGTATAAATGAACAAATGAGTAAAAGCTAGAGTTGTTACATTCTTTAAGTGATCTGGAAACTTGTCCATTTTTCTAATTTCCTAAAAGCTTTTAACAATAATGGCTGTTGAAGTTTTACTTTTAATACATTTTAAGTATCCTACCATGTTATCTTTTTTTTTCCCCTATGAAGACTAATAATGAGCTATTTTAGACTGGCTATTAGCCATCATGCCTTCTCACTTAGTCATGGTCTGGTAACTCCGGTTGGTCCTATCGTAAGACATTTGAACACTTATGAGACACAAGCTATGCTAGACTTAGTATCAGAGGTATTTACTTAACATAAAATTCATACTAACAGCTAAGGTATAATCAGTGTTTATTATCGGCCTCATACTGAGATAAATTGTAAATTTTTACTAACTGTTCTCTACCTATCCTATGATGTTCATTTTATGAAAAACTTCATAATAAATCCTCACAACAACTCTAGTAAGATACATTTTTGTGTTCATTTTATAGGTAGATACAAAAAATCAGAGATGCAATTTTGTCTATTTTTATACCCCTGATACTGGCAGATGCAAACCATCACCTTTGTTCCTTTGGGGATCGAATTCTACGCTATTAACCACAATGTTCCATCAACTGAAGTATTTCATGCCATGTTCTTTTTCTAGAATAGGCTATGCAGCCTAATTTCTTAGAAAATCTGAGAGAGTGAACCTTTAAAGCTGGATTTATGTCTTTTTGGAACAAAATTCTATTATAACATTTTCAACAATTTTTGTTTTTTTCCTGGGTCAACCTGATCTCTCCTCATAGCCTCCTGTTCCTTATGGGTTCATTAAATCATTCAACAAATTTTATCAGTTACTTTTTGCCAAGAAATCTGCTGGATGCTATTTTGTCACTGTATTTATGGAGTTATGTCCTATGATGGAAGCCAGAGAATAAAATTTTAAAAACAACTAAGTACATAACTAAAAAATTATAATTAGTTTTATGAAGGAAATGAATTAATTTCGGAAAGTAACAATAAAAGGGCGCCTCATTTATGTAGAGGTCAGGAAAGTCCCTCTCATTCCCTGTCCCTTGAGAAGATGACTTATAAGCTCAGAATGAAGGAGTGAAAAGGAACCAGTCCAGTGAAAAAGGAATCGGCTGCGCTTTCCTTCCTCTTGTGGCTGGACAATGATTGTATGAAATATTCTTTTGGTTGAGGAAATAAATAAAGCCCATCATCATATTCTCCCTCTCAGTCAGTCTGATGAAAATGCCTTTCTCTTTTGTAATCTGTTTTTTATTGCTTTCTTGTTGGTATGTCTATTCATTCATTTTAAATGAATAAAAGTTTATCTGGATCCCCTTTTTATCAAGAGATTGGATGTGTACATTCTTCTTGGTCTTGCTGTCTGCCCTTTCAGAATTGCATTATTATAAACCCCCACTTGTAATTATAGGCCTGTGAAAATGTACCAATTTAGGGACAACTTCTTTCCTACCAGTTTAAATATTTGAATGGCTTTTTACAGAACAACTACCATGTCCAACATACACCACATCATAGTGTATCCTGTAACGCCTGATTTTAAGAAGGTGTTTCACAGAATTATATTTTCCTTTTTGTAGAGAAAGTAGTGAAGAGTGATATTACTTAAATCCTTTCAGAGTCTGGATAATAAATCTGAGCCTTTTTGTCTTTTCAGTTTTTCTTTCCATTTCTTAATTCTCACTGAGTGACTAATAAAAGCAGTCACAGTGAAGCACTTGGTACTTAGTCTGAGATGGCAGCTATTGAAACAGCCAGGTCAGTCAATCCAGGATATGCATGGAAAGGTGAGCATCACTATACACAGTTCCGATACAAATAAAAAATAATAAAATACCAATATTTGTATTGTATTGGAACACCATAAGTCAGTGAGAGGTGTAATGAAGCAGCATAATAAACATAGTACACCGTGTTCATGTCAGAAATGATTAGAAATGGCAGAACATAAATACTAGGTGTTAAAGTATCTGTTTCGGACCAGCTGATTGTACTGCTGTCAGTGAATGAGCTCTTGGGCTGCCTAGGCATGCCAATCCCAAAATCTGGGGAATGCAAAATAGTCAAAGAGGCTAACATTGTGGAAATCATTTTAAAAAGAATTATTAGCAAGGTGCAAGTTATCAAGTAAAGCAATTACATACTATTCACATTGCCATTCCCTGAATTTTTAAAACCAAACCAGAGTTATCCAAAGGGAAACTTCATTGATTTTACATGGAATATTCAGGTGTGGCTGTGACTGAGTTATTTTTCAGAAGTAAAAGGTTCTAACTGCAAAGTCATTCATGAAACCCTAAAAATACCAAACCCCTCATAACTGCAGTGGCATCCCCTCATATAAATAAGTGGAAAAATACTGTACCATAATTGATTTTGCAAAGTACTGATAGGGGCCAAGGACCAGTACAGCTTATGCATACAAGTTACTGGACCTCCAAAGCGTCAGTTTCCTCTTGTGTAAAAAGGGAACTGATATCTGTCTCCCAGAAATGCTGCAAACAGCTAAAATGCAATGATACAGGTGGAGGCTGTGCAGAAAAGTAGGTTCATTGTAGATGCTGAAGAAATGCTGACCTACTAGTGAGTTCAAAATCTTTAGCCTGCTATTTAAGTTCCTTATATAATTTTAAAGCTTCTTTGGGAAAAAAGAAAAACGTCTTAAAATGAAACACAAGCCTCAGATTGGGACTTGCAAAGCAAATATTGAACTAGAGCATAACTGTGGAATTCAGTCAGAGGATCCATTAGATAAGTGGTGAGGAAGGTTTAACCATGGATGGCATTCGTAGGGATGGATGAGATGATGCATATAAATTCCTTAAGTTCAGGATCTTGATGCATTTTTGCTCTCCCGACAGTGGCTAACACAGTGCTATGATATTGTTAGTACTTATTTGATACGGGCTGATCAATACTAGTTTTGGTAAGCAAAATTAGAAGTCCTTGGAAATAAAAACACTGCTCCATGTTGATAATTACAGTGAACCACTACTTTTTCCCCAAATAAAAAAAAATGGGTGAAAATATTCAAAATACATCATGTCACCCAGTAGATATTTTCTCACATAATGTAACATATACTCAACAGCTGAAAAGGAATGAATGTATTTCGTAGTCAGGATATAATAGGTGTTCAACAATATGCTACTTGCCATTTCAAAAAGCAGTATTGACTATGGGAGAGAATAAGATCCTTATGGGAATTCTCAAGCATGTGGCTTACTAAAGTCTGAATTGGAAAAACAAAGCTGTATTCATATAGGAAATAAATAAAACAATTTTTTCCTGTCCCTGGTTTATATTACTACAGTGAGTTTTAGAAACAAATCATCTACAAACAAATGGCCTTTCATAAAGTCACAGTGTAGTTTATCAGGGAGACACAGCCAGAGAAAATACAAAGAAATCACATTTAAGGGCCCACTTTTTCTGTCTGTCTCACTGCTTTTCTAAAGGTCTGAGAAACAACTTTGCTTTGAGTTTCTTGAATCATGCTGTGCTTGACATACATTGCTCCCCAAAAAAGTGATTATTTTGTAGCCACTTTTTTGTTCTGAGATCCTGGAAATAGCTTCTCCCCAGCCGTGCCCCATGTGTACATTTTTACTGTTTGTGCTGCTATTTTGAACTAAGGAAATATTTCCCAAAGTTCCATACTGCATAAAACAACAGAAGACGTGATGGATGTAACCACATGCCCTTGGATCAAACAAGTGGACTCTGTGGCTGGCAGAATAATGGCCCCCTAGAGAAGTCAGCATCCTAACCCTTGGAACCTGTGATAAATATGTTATCTTATATGGCAAAAGGGATATTACAGGTATGATTAAAGTCAAGGCTCTTGAAGTAGGGAGATTATCTTGGATTATGTGGGTGAGCCCAATCTAATAAGGTGAGGTTCCATACAATCTTAAAAAAGAAGAAAATCTGGCAACTTGTGACAACATGGATGAACCTTAAGGACATTATTGAAAGTGAAATAAGTCACAGAAGGAAAATACTGTATAAGTATATGAAGATTCTAAAATTGTCAGACTCCTAGAAGCAGAAAGTAGAATGGTGATTGCCAGGGACTGGGGTGGAGAGGAAATGAGTTGCTATTCAATGAGCATAAAGTTTCACTTAACACAAAATGAGTAAGGTCTAGAGATCTGCTACATAACACTGTGCCTACAGTTAACAATACTGTATTGTATACCAAAAAAAATTTTTAATGTATTAAAAGAGTATACCCCATGTTAAGTGTTCTTACTACAATGAAAAAAATGTGGAAAGGGTTGGCAGAAAGGTGGACAAGAAAGATGGCAGAATGAGAAGAAGTTCATGTTTTGGTGCTGGTTTTGTGCCAGTAATGTGGGCAGCAATGTATAGGCCTCTCCCTTACGAAGTAAGGGAGGCCCCTGGCTGACAGCCAGCAAGGAAATGGAGACTTCAGGGCTACAAATGCCTGGATCCAAATTCTGTCAACATGCAAAGGGACTAGAAACATGCCCTCCCTTTGGGCCTCCAGGGATGAAGCCCTGCCCACACAAGGGAGACCTGTGTCAGACTTCAGACCTCCTGAACTACAGATAGTAAATTTTTGTTAAACAAAACTAAGTAATAAACAAATAAAAATATACAGACTCAAACCTAGGTCTCTTACCCCTTACTCTATATGACCTTGGGCGAGTTACAGAACCTCTCTGGACCTCAATTTCTTCTTCCTCAGTAAATGGTTCTAGTAAAGACGAAATATGAGACATGGTATGTACATGGTGGGCTGAACTGAGGAAGAACATTTGATATGATTTAAATATTAAAATACTGAAAGAAATAACAATGAAAATTAAATACATATGTAGCTAAATAAGAAATGTAAATTCCTACATGACAAAAATAAAAACTCCAAGTAAAGGCAGTAAAATGGGAGCTGAACCAAAAAGCCCATGATTGTACTAGAGTCAAAAGATAAGCTTTAATGCCTAGAGGATGAGCTTCTCATGGCTTTTTAGGAACGGGTCAAAAAAGGTGCTGCATTCAAAATACCTACTGGGACAAAAGGACAAAAAGCTGCCTGTCTTTGTAGTGAGGGCCAGAAAAAGAGTCCACCCACTACCCTGGGAAGAGGTGAAAAAGTTTAGTTAAGTTTACAAAGCAGCTTACAAAGGGTTGTGAGGGAGAAGGAGTCACCCAGGAAGATCAAAACACCATACCTGGGCCACACCAGGGAATGGGAGCTGCATTCACCCATCCAACTGGATACTGAGGAATTAACAGGACTGGTCTGGATCTGGTGAAAATTGGAGGTCTCATCAGAGTCGGGCTAGGAACTACCCTATAGCTGGACCTCTTGCTTTGGTCAGAGAAAGTAGTATTACCTGGAAGACAAACTCATAGAAGGTGACCTTAAAAATAAATAATCTATACAAAGAAATGACTCACACTGAGGGAGCATTACTTCAATCAGTAATCCTCAGAAGTTATACCTCAAGAAATATAGATAACAAAACAATCAGAAAGGAACTTTTAAGTGTATATTATTGAAAATCTTTATGAAATATAGAGAGGAAATGAGAACAGCAGGAAAAGGAAGAATTAGATTTAAAAATAAACCATATTGTAAAAGTATAATTATAGCTTTGAAATATACAAAAAACAACCCTCTATAGACTGATAGTTTAAACAATACACCAGACAAAGTTGAAGGTGAATAAAAAATAAGAGGGTAAATATCAAGAATCACATAAATTGCAGGATAAATTGATGGCAAGTGTGAAAGAGAAGTTGTTATTATACTTAAAGCTCCAATATACTACTGAAAATATGGATAGAATGAGGCATAATTTCTGAAGAGATAATGACTGTGAATTTTCCAGGGTAGATGAGATACCTAGTAAGAAGAGCCTCTGTGAGAAGACCAAAAGTCATCTTGAGTGCTTTAATAAGGAAATACTGAGAATATTGCTAGAATGCAATAACATTTATTGACACTGGAGAGGTAAATTTGGGCAGCATAAGGTTCAAGTGTTAGGTTAAGAAGGTGCTCACACATAATTAATCAAGTAAATAAAGCATATAAAAGATTGTTTAGGGGGAATCCAGTTCAAGATGGCAATGTAGGAAGATCCTGAGTCACCTCCTCCCATGGAGACAGCTCCCATGGAGACAGCTCCTCCCAAATCTACAGCTATATATGGAACAATTCCCTCTGGAAAAAAACCTAAGAACCGAAAGAGTGACCCTTTCACACTGGGCAAAGACGGAAACCACATCAAGGTGAGCAGGAAAAGCTAAGACACAATCTTGCCGTAAGCCCAGCCCTGGGCACAGGGACCCACGGTCGGGAGGAAGCTCAAAACCAAAGCTTCTCCTTGAGGAGGGAAGGGTTCATGCCCCACATCAGGCACCCCCACTTTTAAGACAACACCTGAAAGATGACCCCTCAAAATATCTGGCTTGACCCATGGAACTCGTGCCCATAAGTGCAACTGGGCTGCGGTGAGCTGAGGAACAGCTCTGGCGTGAAGACTCGCCTGCCCCAGGTTGCAGGACTAGCAGCCCCTGGAAGGGGCCTCACTTCCTAAGTTGAACGCGTTGTTCTGAGGGTCAGCAGCCTGCTGGGTCACTCTCCAGGGCCAGAGGCTGGTGAGTGCCTCCTTCCTTATTCTCCGTTTGCCTTGGGAAAGCCAGCATCTCTTTTTTCCCCTTTCCCATCTCTATGCTCCAGCCACCAGGTGCCATCTTGCACCCCCCTGCCTGCCTCACTAGAGCCAGTGAGCACCATCTCTTTTTGTTGTTTCTTTCCTTGTGCGGGTAAAATTGCAATATTTCCAGAATCTCTAGCCTGGCTTTAAGTGCATCTCCATATCAGTAGGTGTTTCCAAGGGGTGGAGGGAAGCAGTCCATCTCCATATCAATGGGTGATTACATGGGGGAGCGAGGACATATCTGGACCAGAGAGGTTGGGTGGGGTCCCTTTTTGCAGCCGGGTCTTGAGAGGCACAGGCGGGCAGAAGTGGATGACTGCTTGTAAGCAATAAACAAGTTTCTCCCACTTTATTTCTCCCTTTGACTGATTTCAGTTTCAAAGGTAATTTGCCCCGGGCTGCAAAAATATTTTCCCCCCAGAGTTACACCTTGTTTTCTTTTTACTTTCTTTTTAACTTCTTCTTTTCCTCCCCACCCCCCACCCCCACCCCTCCTTGGTTGGTGGATGCCATCTCCGCACACCCAGTGCACTGCTCCGGCCAGTGAGTGCCACCTTTGCCCTCTCCTTCTGCTGTGCTCCACTGTACCTGTAGCTCCCCAACGGGAGCTTCTGCACAAGTCTGGTGCCCCAGGTTTTAAATCTGGTGCCCTGGTTTTCTCAGCTGCTTGCAGAGAAATCCCCTTGATCGCCTGGTGCTGCAGGCCAGCAGAGGGAGTCTTGTGTTGGTGGATGACGTGAGACTGTAACAACCAGACAGGCAATTCTTGGAATGCTACCGCCCTCAGAGCCCTGCGCAGACAGCAGACTAAAACACCTGCAGCCTTTCTCTGAAAGAGCTAGTCCTGTCTTCATCCTTAGGGGCAGGCTAGTGGTTTGGCAGCCCCCTAGAGGCCATGGAGGTGCCCTTGGGGAAGATAGGCCAGGGATACCATCTTTGGCTCTCCCTCTGCCTCACTACAGCTCACCAGTACCTACCAGAACATAGCTTCTAAACTCATCCGGAGTCCCTTGTGACTGCTACCCAGGGGACACTTCACTTCTCCTGGCTGGGGACCAGCGGGGTTGACGCTTGCTGTTTCACAGGACTGTGTATACAGACATTGGGGCAATCTATTGCTAACCTCTGTGTACTCCCACAGTATGGAGCACTCTGGCTGGGACATAGACTGTTCTCATAAACAATGTTTTATTGATCTGAAATCATACAGACCACAAAGAGACAAGGGTGACGCAAGGAAGACACCTTTTAGTGTCATCTATACTTGTCTCAGAATCATTCCACCAACCTCAAACCTGATCATTGAATTATTTTCTCTTTCATTGTGTCAGACCATAAATTTTTAAGCATTATATTCTCTAATAAAAGGCACTTTTAAGACATAAGATCTCATAACTGCTATATTAAAGCAAGCCTTATAATTAGGTGTTAAGATGTGATTTAGCATTTCTGTGTGGACCCTTATTAAAAAAGTAAATTTATTAAGCTTGGACAATATGACTTTTAACCAGATTGAAAATTGATTACTAAATTTTCATCAGAGGAATAAAAACCTATATAAAGTTTGTTACTGCAGGTCCACTGGATCCCAGAAGGAGAGGCACTGAGCATGCTCTGGTTACAGGGATATTTTTAAAGCCAGTGTTCTCAACCAGAAAGGAAACAAAGAATAGGATTTGGCACAAATTTAGCTGTAACACTAAAGCAGAGTTACAAAAGCACTCAAACTAAAATAGATAAACAATTTAGCCAGATAAGAAAAATATGAACCAACCCTACATCCTTTTAACTGATTGGCATAAAGCAGCATTTAAAACTGGGTGATATAAATATGAAAATATCTAGGTCTCCTTAATCTTATCTGCTTAATTTCTATAAGAATATTTATTAGATCAAATTCTGAGTTGTCCAAAAGTATTTCACTATATGCCTCATTGTATGTGGATAAGTAAAAGTGAAATGCTTCATTTCTAGCTAAAGCAACTAAGAACATTGACTCTTTACCATGCAAATCACCAAGCAAGTAATAAATCTCTATCTGAAAAAGAAAAGAATTCAGAATGCTCCCATTTTTAGAGAAATGCATGCTCCCACACATGTATTGTATATGCTAATGGTACTGTTAATTGAATTCTACAAATTTGAGCTATGGTAGGAGGTTCAGGAGCTGGATCAAGATGGCATATGTATTTTTAAAAAATTTTATGCAAAATAATAGGAAATGAAATTTAAAAATTGTAAGGCACCAATAATCAAGTTACATCTGAGAAATAAATCTCAGTATAACCTCTGTGTCACAGACACAAAGCATTTTTTAATGAAATTAAAGGAGACCTACCAAAATGGAGGGTTATACCAAGTTTTACAGATTGGAAGAATCAATATTGCAAAGCTGTCAGATTTACCAAAACTAACCTAGAGATTTAATGAGATCCCAGTCAAAATCTCAAGAAGCTTTGTGTGTGTGTGTGTGTGTGTGTGTAGCAAATTGATTTTAAAATTTACAAAGAGCAAAGGTCCAAAGATAGGGCAACTTGAAGAAAATGAGGGAATTTACACTGCTAGACATCAAGATTTACTCTAAAAAAATACATAGTAATGAAATGAATGTGGTTATTCCCTAAGAAAAAACAAATTCCTAATTTCTTTGTTAAACATAGTAAAGAATCTAGAAATACCAGGAAAGAGTGGTCTTTCTGTAAATGATGTTCAGTCAATTGGTTACATATCTAGAAGAAAATAAATGCTCTTTACTCATACCAGACACAAAAATCTATTTCAGAGAGGTTAAAAATCTAAATGTAAAACAGAAACAATAATGTAGAATAAAACATAACAGAATATTATTAACATATGATAAGCAGGTGATTTTTTTTAAAAAAAATAAAGTACGAAAAATAATCCAGAGATGTAGCTAAATGTTAAAGGTAGATTCTAGGTTAATGATCCTTAAGCTTTTGTGAGTCTGAGATTCCTTTGAGAACTTGTAGAAAATGCAAATACTGGCCCTGAAAATGACACCCACACATACATTCTACAGCATGAACCATCCATAGATTGGTTCCCATTGAATTAGAACAGCATATGGATAATGCACCAGACAAATGTAAAACCAGTACTTACGTATCAGTCATGAGTCTAATGTACCCAGTGTCTGACTGAACTGAATATAGTCTTCAGACACCAGGTGATTGTGTCACATTCTGTATTAATGATGAACAGGAAAATTCTAACTCATACATCTTTTTCAATTAATTAACACCTCATCCAAAGATACTGTCTGTAAAAAAGAAAGAGAAGCATCTCTGAACTAAATAAAACTTGCAAAAGGACACATACGGTATGGTACTAATTCAGCAGTATTTACTTCTGCATAATATATGTCACATATATTCCCACAAAGATTGTGGAAAAGATATGAAGGATATGGTTTTAGCTTTATCTATAATGTATGAATATATATATATATATATATATATGCACACACACATGTATGTAATGTGCATTTTTCAAGATAATATACTATATGTGCTTATTGATTGGATATTTAAAATTTGATCAAATATAAATTAAAGTAGCTGTATGTAATGATTAGGACTTTGTATCTCAGCAGGTAACATCTCTGTAAACAAATCCAACTGAACTTCAAAAACCCCAGTTCAGTGCAAAAAATCATTTTCAGATATCACAGATGTATCAATGTATATTCCCTTCCCCCCAAAATTAGTTATATAATCCATTTCGCATTTTAATATCATACCATACCATTCTATTCTATTCTTTTTATTGTTGAATAACATCCTATTGTGTGGATATGCCACTTCTCTTTACCACTCATCAGTTGGTACATATTTAGATTGTTTCCACTTTTTGGCTATTGTAAATAAGGCTGCTATGCACATTCATATACAGGTTTTTGGATGAACATATATTTTCATCTTGTGTATATACCTAGGAGTGGAATTTCTGGGTCCTATGGTAATCTCTATATTTAGCATTTTGAGGAGCTACCAAATTGTTTTTCAAAGTGGCTACACCATTTAACATTCCCATCAATGCTGTATGAGGTTTCATTTCACATATTCTTGCCATCCAAGTAATTGTGAAATAGTATCTCACCATGGTTTTAATTTGTATAATCTCCATGAAGACTAAAGATACTAGGCATCTTTTCATGTTTATTGCCCATTTTCATTGTCTTTTGTGAGAGAACACTATTCAAATCATTTGCTTTTTTAAAACTAAGTAGTTTACATTCTTGGGAAGTTGTAGTAATTCTTTATATATTCTAGATATGTAGCTCTACAAATATTTTTTTTCCCATTCTGTGGGTTTTTTCAATTTCCTATTGATGTCTTTAAATTTGATGAAGCGTTTAAATTTGATGAAGAACAACCTATTTATTTCTCTTTTGTCTCTTGTACTCTTGCTATGAGAAAACATTGCTTAACACAATGTCATGAAGATTTGCTCCCACATATTCTTCTAGGAGTTTTGCAGTTTTAGCTGTTATATTTAGAACTGTGACCAACTTTGTATTAAATGTGTATGGTATGGTGTAGGGATCCAAAGTCATTCTTTTGCATGAGGATATCCATTTGCCCCAGTGAATTGTCTTTGCACACTTGTTGAAAGTCATTTGACTAAAAGTGTAACCATTATGAGCATTTTTAGTATCTACTCATTCTGTCAACATCTGTCTTTTGATTGGGGTGTTTAACCCACTTACATTTAATGTAATTGCTGATAAGGCAGGATTTAGATCTTTCCTTTGCTTTTTGGTTTCCTTGTGTCTTGTGCTGTTTTCTCTACTCCTTGATACTTGCCCTTTATTTTTGTTAAATATGTATTTTATAATGCACCTCTTATTGTTTGTTTCACTATATTTTAAGTTATTTTTGTAGTGCTTACTCTGGAAATTACAATTAGTGCCTTAATTTAAAAAAATCTAGTTACTGCTAACTTAATTTCAATCGTATGCAAAAACTCTCATTTCCTCTCCCTCTTTTGTATAAATGTGTATCTGTATACATTATAAGCTCATTAATACAGTTTTATATTTATTGTTATGCAGTTGTCTTTTAAAACAGGTTGGAGAGGAGAAGGATTATAAACAAATGTACATTTATACTGCCTTTCATAACACCTATGCAATTACCATTGCCAATATCATTTTCACAACTTCCTTTAATTCTTTATATATGTTCTCTTACAATTCTTCTGAATATTATATAATAGCTTATTTAAAGTCTTTATCTACTAAGTCCAAAATCTGATTCTCCTCAGGGACATTTTTCTGTTGGCTTCTTCCTCTCCTCCTCCCCCACCAACACATGTAGGCTTATTTTCCTGTTTCTTCCCAGGCCCTGTATTTTGTTCTTGATGTTACAGACTTGTTTGTAACACTCTGGTATTGGATTCCCTCCACCTCCCACTGAGCTAAGCTCCAAGTCATTCAGATACCTACCTAAGCATAGAAACGTGCCAGGGAGCTGAAAGTTTAAGACAAAATATTGGTTCTGCACTGGGGGGTATACTTTTAATGAAGGCCAAAAAGGGGCCAATCTTTTCATTCTCTTCAAAGATCTGGCTTTTGCCTACACACCACTAAGCTGGGGAAGAAGTGAGAGGAGAGGAGAATAGCCCTAAATTCAAATATCACAGACCCTGCAGTCATACCTAAGTTCAGTGCTTTCTCTCACACAGAGAGCTTTTAGTTCATTTTGAAACTTTGATTAATTGCCAGGGGCCTGAAATGATTGATTTTAGGCGTTTTTCTTGTATTTTTTATTGTTCTTGAGAAAGAATGAATTCATCAAGGCCTAATTCTGCCATTCCAGAAATTGATCTTCATGGGATTAACATCTGTTTTAAAGTATATTGTCTTCAAGCATATTATCAGTCATTGTGCAATGTCTGAAAACTAGAAAACACTGTTAAATCTGATGCTATTTTCCAAAAGCCTGTGATCATTCAGAAGAAAGAAAATTTGCACAGCTAAGTAATATGGTTAACAAAGAAGAAGCAAAGACACAAGGATAAAATTTCCTCACTTTTATTGGTATTCAGTTAAACTCCATGAAAAAGAAATGAAAGAGGTCTTAAAAGATATATTACATACTAATCCCAAATAAGATTTGTCAGATGGAGGAGCTAGCAGCCACTTTTGTATCTTAATTTATTTTCCAATTTTACAATCCATAAAATACTCACCAAGGCATGACACAAGTTTGGAGTTCAAGCACAGTGCACTTTATGTTGCAAGATCCATTAAAAGTGATAATTTGTAAGATCCCCAATAGGAAAGTATGCATTTTTTCAAGGAATACTTCAAAGAGGGAAGCAGGTCTTCTTAATCCAATTTTATGTGAAAAGTAATCTCATTCTCATCTGTGGCCACTTCTTTCTGTCATTATGGTTGAAGTTGGAGGACTAAGAACAGAATGAGCTACATCTCTTTATGTCAGTAGTTCTTTTCCACAAGTATGAAATAACTATCAGACTTTCCCCTGGGAGACAGCAGTAAATCTCAGACTCAGCAGGAATAACAGACACTTTGATCATGAACTCATTCTGCTCTATGTCACCTTTCTCTTCCTATTTCTTTTTCTTATCTGCCTAATGTCCAGAGTATGAACAGGGCTATTAGACAAGATTCACTTATTTTGCATTGTTAGCCTACTGACTTTCCTTCCCTTGTGAAAAATATAATTCTCATATAAAAAGACAGTACCAAAGGGATGGATCTGGAAATTCCAAGCTCTGGCTCTTACCGGGTCTGTGAACTTGGGCTTTTTTCTTCCTAAGCCTCACTCTCATCATCTCTGAACTAGAGGCCACTGTTTCTTCTGCCTGATTTTTTTATTAGACTATCAAATGAGATAATCAAAAGGACAATTAAATACAACACTCGATACAAATGTAAAATGTTTTGATCAGTAATATGATTAACACAACTCCATTGGACAAATCTTAGAAAAAAGAACTCAGCCTGCATTAATTTAACACAGTGTATATATAGTATTATTTCAGACAATATAACTTTCTATAAGCAATGATCAACTTTTACCTGCTTGTTGTTTTTGCCTCATTTGTTTACTATTTGTTTAAGACATTGAAACAAAACTATATACTGAAATGCTCAACAGTGTTTTGCAGGAATTCCAACATAAGATCAACATATGAGTTTCACAAAGACAGGCTGGCTTATATGTGATCCGAGGAAGCATGAAGCTTGATTAGATCCCACCTCCTCACAGTTTCCCCAAGCTTTTAGGTTACCATGTGTCATAAGTGGAGCTTAACCACAATTCTTTTAAGGAAAATAAAAAAATTCTTATGTCTAGGGTTTGTCTTTAATTCCTCATGTATTGGATGTCTACAAAGCTCCGTACATTCTTCAAGGCACTGGGGCTATAATGTTAAGCAAAGCAGACAAGACCTGGAACGATGCTAAGTAGGCTCTCAGTGCCATGTCTACCTTTCCTCTTTGTTCTGTTGTTCCAAACATAAAACTGTCTGTGTTACATATCCTGAATTATTTTAATATCTAGAAGGTTAGGGCTATTTGAAATAAAACTGTAAAATTCTCATGATAGTAGAGATCATTCAAATTTTCCTCCTTGATGACGGTCCCCTGCCTTTCCACTCTCCCCACCCCTCCCCACCCAGCTCTCCATCCAGAAATTTTACCTCACTTCCTTGGTCTTTGCTTAGTTTCTTTTTTTATCATATATCTTTTATGATCCTTATCCTAGTCTTTTTCCTTCTATTAAAATTATTTTTGTGTGTTTTATCCTCTTTGGTTTCTTTTAATCTGTAGGGCAGAGTCTATACCTGATTCAATTCACTCAATCTCATGACGTCTGATATATACATGAGGCATTATATACCTGCATAATTCTTCTTTCCATGACACTTGGAACATTGCCTGGAACATAACAGGTGTTCAATAAATTTTAAATTCAATGAATGATTGCATGATGTCAGGCTAAATTGAAGGAAAATGCATATATGAATCTAAGATGTACTTTTTAGTGCTGTTGGCAGTTTTGAAGATTGGAATCATGACTTGGGCCATTTAAAATACCTGGGGTTTTTTCTAGACAAGAAAGAAATTTGTAAGCCTCTTTTTGGGTTCCAGATGCAAAGTAATTGTGCAAAAGCATCTAAGAAACCTATATTTGAAGATACGTGATAAAATACATGAAAAAATTCAATGCCTTCACCAGAGGGTTAGTACCATTTGTCAAATTTAAATCTGTAGATGAGATCTGAGATCCTACAACACTTATCCTGATGTTTGGTCAAGTAAGGAAAATCAGAGAGTGAAATAAGAATTGCTTAGATCTTCCAAATACAATCAAGAGCACAAACCAATTGAATGCAGGGTTCTTTTTCATGGGTGTATTCTGGGAGAATGCAAACTTGTCAGTTCAGTATTCTAGCCCTGGATCTTACTTTCTCTTGAATGTTTTACAATGACTGTGAAGTTCCATGAAATTAAGTCATTATGTTATTGCTCGACAAGTTTGAGTTCACTTGGCTAGTATGCTGAAGATAAATCATAGTTCCTGATGAAGGTTTTCCTACTGAAATTTGTTGTCTTTCATTTATCCTTAAACAAGGAATTGTCTGCAGTTGTTATGAGTCCTTCACTGCATCTCTTCACTGTGGTTGGAAAGGAGAGCATTTTATTTATTTATTTACTTATGAAAGAAATATGAAATATATTTCATTTTTATTTTTATTAATCAGAAGACCTTGTGTTAGGTTTTATTTCTGTTACTATTATGATTTTACAGTTTGGTGGTCAGTTTTTTTTCCCAGCTTTATAAAGGCATGATTAACAAGTAAAAAATTGCATACATTTAATGTGTACAATGTGGGATTTTGATTAAGTATGCTTTGTGCAATGGTTACCATAATCAGGCTAATTAACACATTTATCAGCTCACAGTTATCATTTGGGGTGTGTGTGTGAATGTTTATTTATATGTGCTTATCTACTCTCTTAGCCAAGTATACAATCCAGTATTATTAATTATAGGTACTATGCCATGTATTAGATCTCTAGGACTTTCTCATATTGTACCTGAAAGTTTTCACCCTTTGACAAACATCTTCCCATTTCCACCACTCCCCAGCCCTTAGCAACTACCATCCTACTTTATAAAATTCCTCAGGTATGTAATATCATGTAATATGTTTCTTTCTTTGTCTGGTTTATTTCACTTAAAATAATGTCCTCCAAATTCATCCATGTTGTCACAGTTGGCAGAATTTCCTTCTTTTTTTTAAACTGAATTGTATCAAGAAATAGAGATCCATCTATCACAATTTCTTTATCCATTCACCTATAAACAGACACTTAGGTTGTTTCTATATCTTGGCTATGGGGAATAATGCTGCAATGGAAATAGCATATTTTAAGGAATGTGGGGTTTTGTTTCTGTACTTATTGTTTTATTTACTTATTCATGGCCTCACACACATCAGCTTAGTGTCTGCTCCTTGTCTTCAAATGTGTCTGGTCAAATGTCTTCTGCACGAGGCCACCAAAATCCAACAAGACCACCCACATCAGCTCTCCAGTGAGTCCCGGGTCCTCCATGTTAGAACCAAAATCTGGTGATGTTCCTGGTGGCTAATGGATCAATTAGATGCTAGAAAAGATGGAAGTTAATTTATATCTCCTATGCCTTTTTTTTTTCCTTAAGAGCATCTTATCCTTGTGACCAAGAAACAAAATATATCTGAAGGCAATATAGTGGGCCACAGCAGAGCCTCGCTGGATAAGACCCCACCTCTTACAGAACACCGTAGAGTAATATACAAGTACAGGTACTGGAGAGCAGGGACCAAACGCTCACATACCTGTGCAGGTAAGTGAATATCTGAAGCAAGCCAGGTGCAGAGTGTGGGGGAAAAGAGAAAATTTGCTTTATTTAAAGGAGATATATATTCTTCAGAGCCAGTGCCATAAGGGGAACTAGCCTAGTGTTGCTTATTCTGAAGTTCCAGAGAAAAGCATAAAATGGAGGGGGTTTTTGCATGAAATTTTCTGATTATTAAATGTTAGCAATAAACAAATATCAAGCAAGCTTAAATTCATCCTAGGGGATGCCTATTTTCTATGTCTGTCCCTAAAGGACAGCAAATTCAAAGCCTGTGGTTTTCAGCACAACCCATAACCCCATACACACACACACACATTCCCAATTATCCTTACCCTGCTTCTTATCCTTACCTTTTTTTCTATAGCACTTTGTACTCTTTTGAGATATAATATAATGTGTTTGTTTATTACATCTATTACTTTTTTGCCTGAGTACCCTGCTAGGATACACACTCCATGATGGGAAAGGTCTGTCCAGCACCTTGAACTTTACATGAGTAATTATTCATTCATATTCATTTTTTGAATGAATAAATAAAATTACTCTTGTCAGAAATTAAATACACAAAAGGCTTAAACCTTCAACTTTATCACAGTCAGAGCCCAAGCAGGCTGAAAAGGGCCTCCTTGAAGGAGGGGGAACTGGTGTGCAATGTCAGTGTCTGAGAAGGGAAAGGAAGATTTCCATAAAGAAAGGTGCAGAGTCCAATATGGGCAAGAAGGGTGTCCACATGCAGAGGTGACCTAGTGCGGGGTAAGAGAGCCCAAGCAGAGAATGGAGGAAATCCAGGCATGGAAGTGGCCTGATGAGAGTGTCAGTCCTCCCAAATCTAGAAAGGACATCCGTATGAGAAGCCATCTTACATGGGGTGTCAAGAGTCCAATATAGATGAGGATGAGGAGGGCACCTGCATGTGGGATTGGCCTTGGGCAGGTCTTTGAACCTAAGCAGGATGAGAGCACTCATAAGGGGTTCAGAGCCCCAGCAGATGAGAAGGGTGTTCCATGCAAGACAAACAATGGGAAATGGTTTATATGTAGGGGGCTCATCAAATAAGTGTATAAAATAAGGAAAATTAAACCCAGGTTCTCCCTGTTGGAAAAGGGAGTCACTTACATGAAAGGGGTATTGTTAGAATGCATCCTGTGATATTGGATTAGAACTAAAGAATAGTGACACCCTAATAGCAATGACCATATCTAGCACCCAGATTTTGGCTTCTAAATGCCAATAGCCACTAAAAAGGAATAAGGGATCCTTGGGGAAATGCCTAATTCTAAGCCTGGGAAGGCAAGAAGAAGGTGGCTTGGAACACTTTGCTTTATCAGAGAGTAAGAAAGTGCTTAAAGATTATTATAACTCATATTATCATATTATAACTCATTGAATCACATGAGAAACTATGTGTTTATTTGGTAGCAATTCTACACTTAGATAAAATTTGCAAATGCAATACAAAGAATGTATCCTTATATCACAGACATAACTAAAGGAATGAATAAATCAGAGTTTGATGAGGAATGAGATGATTCCAACATTCTAAGTACCTCCTCATTACAAACAGGAAAATAATAGTAATCTTACAATGGTGAAGCCTGGAAAACTCCACCTCAATCAAATGATCAAAGTGAACATTATTAAAATGTTGTACTTTCTGGTCAGATGCAACGCAATGCCATGTTTATGACAAAGATATATAACTTGAACCTAATTGGAATGAAACATCAGACAAACCCAATTCATGGGTCATTCTATAAATCAATTGTTTGATACCTTTCAAAAGTGACAAGGTCTTGAAAGTCAAGGAAAATAACTTTTCCAGAATGAAGGAGAATAAAGAGAAATGACAACTAAATACAATGTCTGGTTCTGAAATAGATCCTTTTCCTAAAAATTACATTATTGGGACATTTGCTGAAACTTGAATGAAGTCTGAGGAATTGATGGTAGTGATGAATCAATGTTAACATCCTGATTTTGGTCTTTGTACCATGGCCATGGAGGTACTCATTTTTAGTAATTGCATTTATTTGTGGGAAACACACACCGACAAACTCAGTTCTTTGTATTGTACTTGCAACTATTCTGTCAGTGTGAGATTGATCCAAAACAAGAATAAAATAAAATAAAAACCAGACTGAAATGTACATATCCTTTGAGCAATCCCACTTCAAGAAATATACAGAAATACTCAAGAAAGAATATCAGGGTATTTGTATAAATATAGTCAAGTAACATTGTTTATAATATGAAACAACTGGAGACAGACTAATGTTCAGTAATAAAGAGAGTATTAAATTATGCTTGCTTATAACATACAATATCATAGAGCTATCAGAATAGGGTAGATCTCTATGTATAGGCACAGAAATTGTTCAGGACATACTGTTGAGTGAAAAAGTACAATATTTAGAACAAAATATACATAGTCTAATTGTCATTTTAAAAACAACTCCAAAACAGCCAAAATTAAATGTATACTACTCAAAGGCTCATGTCCAAACTACTGCAAGGTATATGAGGCATATATCCATGCATACTTTAGTAATCCTGGGTCATTCTTCTGTTTTATTTATATCCCATTTATTGCATAAAGAAATTTAAATGGAAGGTTACTTAGGGAAAAAACTTGAATTTTGCCTTACCATTTATTCAAATTTGAAAATCACATCACTTTTTCCAATCAGCATAAGCAGCAAATACTACCTTGTCTTCAATCCCAAAACAAAAGAATTATCCTCTTTTCTATAAGATCAGGCCTTTCTTAGGAGAGAAATACCCACCTCATTTCAGTCTAAGGGTTTCATAACACTGGGGAAAGGATGAATTCTCCGGCCTTTGAGTGTCCATTTTCCTTTTTCCATCTCTCTGTGTTCATTGCATCTTCACATATCTGCCTTTTTGTGAAGTGATGCCCAGAAAAAAAATTGTTATCCACATTTCTTTTTTTTTCATCCAGAAGCACAGTCTAGAAACGGCCAAGCTGATCTATTAATTCTGAGGTTCAGTACCTTAGCTAAGAATGTGTAACATTTTATGAAAATGAAAATGGTCTTCTTGGAATATTGCACAGAGATGTTTGGTAAGCCTTTTCAAGTTCAGAAGATATCTCCAGTCTCAATTGTTCTAAACTCACATCTTCAGGCAGTTTCAGAGGGAGCATCCCATCACCTGCTCCCTCCTAGCGGGCAAATTCTGGGGATGCTTGGAAAAATTTTCAGCTGTACTGTCGTTTTTCACCAGCTTCCCATGTCGGGCTAACTTCCCTTAGTAAGAGATCAGATGGTGTCACTCAAACCCAGTGACACCCCGTGATGACAACGTGGCCTGCTTACCCTGTTTGACTTATTTTCCTTCTGGTGATTTAGAATTCCCTCCTGAAGAACTAACATTGACAGGATGCTCAGTGCTTTGAGTATGTAATTTTATGACCGCAACACCCCATAAAGGGAAATATTGCCATTCACCTTTTACTAACGAGCAGACAGAGGCTCGGAGAGTCTAGTATGCAACTTGACAAAGATACCCTCCCAACACCTCCATAGTTTAGGTTTTTTTCTGTTCATCATCTTAGCAGCACTAATTCATTCGTTTACTCATTCCACGAATATATATTGAATAGGTACGCATTCTAGTGGTGGGGATGGAGCAGTGATTTGGCAGTGAAAGTGGAATGTACGGGCTAATATACATGCTAGCCTATTATCCTTTAGCTCCTTCCTAATCCTTGAACTGAAACATTTCCAATAAAGCTTATATTGTTACATAGACATTGCATTGTATAATGCAATGGCAAAGAAGAGTATATATTGAATTGTGATTCTTTATTAAAATATGTCCCCCCCACTGATCAGTAAGTCTCCATAAGGATAGGGGTAGTAGGGATGTAATTTGGTACTAAATTCCTGGTTTCTGGCTTATTTGCTGTGAAGCCCATTATGTGTTTCTTACATTTTACATGAATGATCCTCAGGCTCATTCCTATCAGGGACCTTATCACCACAATGTTTGCCAATCAAAATGTCTGCAGTTTAATTATTCTCTGAGTCTACCATGTATGTTTCCTTGTCTTTAACACCCAGGCCATATTAGAAAGCAATTTGATTCCATGCCTAAGGGAAGAGAAAAGTCTCACACTCAAGGTGACTCTGTGAAGAATTCTATTTGACTCTCATGTGGGCCTTTGAAAGTCGAGTGTAGGGTACACTATAGCTTCAGCGGTGTTCTGCTGGAAGAAACACATGATGAGCAGGCACAGGGGGGTCTGCAGATATCCTGAAACATTTGGGTTATACAGAATTTAGAATATTGAGAAACAGGGTGTCAATATGAAGTCTTCAGGATTACACAGGAGCAGAGCACAGACTCAAAACTAGTAGCTCTCATTCAAAGCACAGTAGTACTTACCATAGTCCAATTCAATTGCTTTATTGGCTCATGGTTCCCTACCTGGATGGTCCTTCATTATCTTCACTAGTGTAAATTCTATCCAGCCTTCAGAGTTCTAATAAATCTCATCCTCCATCAGATTTCATTACACATCTGCTTGATGAAAAGATGAGAGGGGGAGGGGCGGAAGATGGCGGCGTGAGTAGAGCAGCGGAAATCTCCTCCCAAAACAACATATATCTATGGAAATATAACAAAGACAACCCTTACTAGAATAAAGACCAGAGGACACAGGACAATATCCAGACCACATCCGCACCTGAGAGAACCCAGCGCCTCGCGAAGGGGGTAAGATACAAGCCCCGGCCGGCGGGAGCCGAGCGCCCCTCCCCCCAGCTCCTGGCAGGAGAAGAATAGGCAGAGCGGGAGGGAGACGGAGCCCAGGACTGCCGAACACCCAGCCCCAGCCATCCGGGCCAGAGTGCAGGGCGCTTGATACTAGGAAAACAGGGCAGCAAGAACAGTGAACGGGCACTGGAGGCCGGTGCCGGAGGACATAAGAAAAGCGCGTGGCCATTTTTATTTTTTGCTTTTTTGCTGTTTTGTTTTGGTGAGCGCTTTTTGGAAATCTTAAAGGGATAGGGACCCCAATACTAGGGAAACAGGGCAGCAAGACCGGTGAGCAGAGGCCTGAGGCTGGCACCGGAGAATAAAGAAAAACCAGCGACCACATTTTTTTTTTTTTAATTAAAAAAAAATTTTTTTTTTTTTTTGGTGGTCGTTTTGTTTTGGCGGGTGCTTTTTGGAAGTCTTAAAGGGGCAGGGCAGGACACTTAATCCAGAGGTAGGGAATCCGGGGATCTCTGGGCGCCCTAACCCCTGGGCTGCAGGGAGCAGGGAGGCCCCTTACAGAGATAAATAGCCTCCCAGCCGCTCCCCCTCCAACGCCACTCCACCACTTTGGAGCAGAGGCCCGAGCCAGGCCACGCCCACAGCAACAGCGGAGATTAACTCCATAGCAGCCGGGCAGGAAGCAGAAACCCTGTCTGCGCGCGGCTGCGCAGCACAAGCCACTAGAGGTCGCTGTTCTCCCAGGAGAGGAGGGCCACAAACCAACAAGAAAGGAAGTTCTTCCAGCCGTCACTCGTCCCAGTTCTGCAGACTATTCCTATCACCATGAAAAGGCAAAGCTACAGGCAGACAAAGATCACAGAGACAACACCAGAGAAGGAGACAGACCTAGCCAGTCTTCCTGACAAAGAATTCAAAATAAGAATCATAAACATGCTGACAGAGATGCAGAGAAATACGCAAGAGAAATGGGATGAAGTCCGGAAGGAGATCACAGATGCCAGAAAGGAGACCGCAGAAATGAAACGAACTCTGGAAGGGTTTATAAGCAGAATGGATAGAATGCAAGAGGCCATTGATGGAATTGAAATGAGAGAACAGGAACGCATAGAAGCTGACATAGAGAGAGACAAAAGGATCTCCAGGAAAGAAACAAAATTAAGAGAACTGTGTGACCAATCCAAAAGGAACAATATCTGTATTATAGGGGTCCCAGAAGAAGAAGAGAGAGGAAAAGAGATGGAAAGTATCTTAGAAGAAATAATTGCTGAAAACTTCCCCAAACTGGGGGAGGAAATAATCGAACAGACCACGGAAATACACAGAACCCCCAACAGAAAGGATCCAAGAAGGACAACACCAAGACACATAATAATTAAAATGGCAAAGATCAAGGACAAGGAAAGAGTGCTAAAGGCAGCTAGACAGAAAAAGGTCACCTATAAAGGGAAACCCATCAGGCTAACATCAGATTTCTCAACAGAAAACCTACAGGCCAGAAGAGAATGGCATGATATATTTAATACAATGAAACAGAAGGGCCTTGAACCAAGGATACTGTATCCAGCACGACTATCATTCAAATATGATGGTGGGATTAAACAATTCCCAGACAAACAAAAGCTGAGGGAATTTGCTTTCCACAAACCACCTCTACAGAACATCTTACAGGGACTGCTCTAGATGGGAGCACTCCTAGAAAGAGCACAGCACAAAACACCCAACATATGAAGAATCGAGGAGGAGGAACAAGAAGGGAGAGAAGAAAAGATTCTCCAGACAGTGTATATAACAGCTCAATAAGGGAGCTAAGTTAGGCAGTAAGATACTAAAGAGGCTAACCTTGAACCTTTGGTAACCACGAATTTAAAGCCTGCAATGGCAATAAGTACATATCTTTCAATAGTCACCCTAAATGTTAATGGGTTGAATGCACCAATCAAAAGACACAGAGTAACAGAATGGATAAAAACCAAGACCCGTCTATATGCTGCTTACAAGAAACTCACCTCTAACCCAAAGACATGTACAGACTAAAAGTCAAGGGATGGAAAAACATATTTCAAGCAAACAACAAGCAGGGATTGCAGTACTAATATCAGACAAAATAGACTTCAAAACAAAGAAAGTAAAAAGAGATAAAGAAGGACACTACATAATGATAAAGGGCTCAGTCAAACAAGAGGATATAACCATTCTAAATATATATGCACCCAACACAGGAGCACCAGCATATCTGAAACAAATACTAACAGAACTAAAGGGGGATATAGACTGCAATGCATTCATTCTAGGAGACTTCAACACACCACTCACCCCAAAGGATAGATCCACTGGGCAGAAAATAAGTAAGGACACGGAAGCACTGAACAACACAGTAGAGCAGATGGACCTAATAGACATCTATAGAACTCTACATCCAAAAGCAACAGGATATACATTCTTCTCAAGTGCACATGGAACATTCTCCAGAATAGACCACATACTAGGCCACAAAAAGAGCCTCAGAAAATTCCAAAAGATTGAAATCCTACCACCAACTTTTCAGACCACAAAGGCATAAAACTAGAAATAAACTGTACAAATAAAGCAAAGAGGCTCACAAACACATGGAGGCTTAACAACACGCTCCTAAATAATCAATGGATCAATGACCAAATCAAAATGGAGATCCAGCAATATATGGAAACAAATGACAACAACAACACTAAGCCCCAACTTCTGTGGGACACAGCAAAAGCAGTCTTAAGAGGAAAGTATATAGCAATTTAAGCATATTTAAAAAAGGAAGAACAATCCAAAATGAATAGTCTAATGTAACAATTATCAAAATTGGAAAAAGAAGAACAGATGAGGCCTAAGGTCAGCAGAAGGAGGGACATAATAAAGATCAGAGAAGAAATAAATAAAATTGAGAAGAATAAAACAATAGCAAAAATCAATGAAACCAAGAGCTGGTTCTTCGAGAAAATAAACAAAATAGATAAGCCTCTAGCCAGACTTATTAAGAGGAAAAGAGAGTCAACACAAATCAACAGTATCAGAAACTAGAAAGGAAAAATCACGACGGACCCCACAGAAATACAAAGAATTATTAGAGAATACTATGAAAACCTATATGCTAACAAGCTGGGAAACCTAGGAGAAATGGACAACTTCCTAGAAAAATACAATCTTCCAAGATTGACCCATAAAGAAACAGAAAATCTAAACAGACCAATTACCAGCAACAAAATTGAAGTGGTAATCAAAAAACTACCAAAGAACAAAACCCCCGGGCCAGATGGATTTACCTCGGAATTTTATCAGACATACAGGGAAGACGTAATACCCATTCTCCTTAAAGTTTTCCAAAAAATAGAGGAGGAGGGGATACTCCCAAACTCATTCTATGAAGCTAACATCACCCTAATACCAAAACCAGGCAAAGACCCCACCAAAAAAGAAAACTACAGACCAATATCCCTGATGAACGTAGATGCAAAAATACTCAACAAATTATTAGCAAACCAAATTCAAAACTACACCAAAAGGCTCATACACCATGACAAAGTGGGATTCATCCCAGGGATGCAAGGATGGTACAACATTCGAAAGTCCATCAACATCATCCACCACATCAATAAAAAGAAAGACAAAAACCACATGATCATCTCCGTAGATGCTGAAAAAGCATTTGACAAATTTCAACATCCATTCATGATAAAAATTCTCAGCAAAATGGGAATAGAGGGCAAGTACCTCAACATAATAAAGGCCATCTATGATAAACCCACAGCCAACATTATATTGAACAGTGAGAAGCTGAAAGCATTTCCTCTGAGATCGGGAACTAGACAGGGATGCCCACTCTCTCCACTGTTATTTAACACAGTACTGGAGGTCCTAGCCACGGCAATCAGACAAAACAAAGAAATACAAGGAATCCAGATTGGTAAAGAAGAAGTTAAACTGTCACTATTTGCAGATGACATGATACTGTACATAAAAAACCCTAAAGACTCCACCCCAAAACTACTAGAATTGATATCGGAATACAGCAAAGTTGCAGGATACAAAATCAACACACAGAAATCTGTGGCTTTCCTATATACCAACAATGAACCAACAGAAAGAGAAATCAGGAAAACAACTCCATTCACAATTGCATCAAAAAAAATAAAATACCTAGGAATAAACCTAACCAAGGAAGTGAAAGACTTATACTCTGAAAACTACAAGTCACTCTTAAGAGAAATTAAAGGGGACACTAACAGATGGAAACTCATCCCATGCTCGTGGCTAGGAAGAATTAATATCGTCAAAATGGCCACCCTGTCCAAAGCAATATACAGATTTGATGCAATCCCTATGAAACTACCAGCAACATTCTTCAATGAACTGGAACAAATAATTCAAAAATTCATATGGAAACACCAAAGACCCCGAATAGCCAAAGCAATCCTGAGAAAGAAGAATAAAGTAGGGGGGATCTCACTCCCCAACTTCAAGCTCTACTATAAAGCCATAGTAATCAAGACAATTTGGTACTGGCACAAGAGCAGAGCCACAGACCAATGGAACAGACTAGAGAATCCAGACATTAACCCAGACATATATGGTCAATTAATATTTGATAAAGGAGCCATGGACATACAACGGCGAAATGACAGTCTCTTCAACAGATGGTGCTGGCAAAACTGGACAGCTACATGTAGGAGAATGAAACTGGACCATTGTCTAACCCCATATACAAAAGTAAACTCCAAATGGATCAAAGACCTGAATGTAAGTCATGAAACCATTAAACTCTTGGAAGAAAACATAGGCAAAAACCTCTTAGACATAAACATGAGTGACCTCTTCTTGAACATATCTCCCCGGGCAAGGAAAACAACAGCAAAAATGAGTATGTGGGACTATATTAAGCTGAAAAGCTTCTGTACAGCAAAAGACACCATCAATAGAACAAAAAGGATCCCTACAGTATGGGAGAATATATTTGAAAATGACACATCCGATAAAGGCTTGACGTCCAGAATATATAAAGAGCTCACACGCCTCAACAAACAAAAACAAATAACCCATTTAAAAAATGGGCAAAGGAACTGAACAGACAGTTCTCCAAAAAAGAAATACAGATGGCCAACAGACACATGAAAAGATGCTCCACATCACTAATTATCAGAGAAATGCAAATTAAAACTACAATGAGGTATCACCTCACACCAGTAAGGATGGCTGCCATCCAAAAGACAAACAACAACAAATGTTGGTGAGGCTGTGGAGAGAGGGGAACCCTCCTACACTGCTGGTGGGAATGTAAGTTAGTTCAACCATTGTGGAAAGCAGTATGGAGGTACATCAAAATGCTCAAAACAGACTTACCATTTGACCCAGGAATTGCACTCCTAGGAATTTACCCTAAGAATGCAGCAATCAAGTATGAGAAAGATCAGTGCACCCCTATGTTTATCGCAGCACTATTTACAATAGCCAAGAATTGGAAGCAACCTAAATGTCCATCAATAGATGAATGGATAAAGAAGATGTGGTACATATGCACAATGGAATACTACTCAGCCATAAGAAAAGGGAGAATCCAACCATTTGCAGCAACATGGATGGAGCTAGAGGGTATTATGCTCAGTGAAACAAGCCAAGCGGAGAAAGAGAAATACCAAATGATTTCACTCATCTGTGGAGTATAAAAGCAAAGGAAAAACTGAAGGAACAAAACAGCAGCAGAATCACAGAACTCAAGAATGGACTAACAGGTACCAAAGGGAAAGGGACTGGGGAGGATGGGTGGGTAGGGAGGGATAAGGGGAGGGGAGAAGTAGGGGGGTATTAAGATTAGCATGCATGGGGGTAGGAGAAAAGGGAGGGCTGTACAACACAGAGAAGGCAAGTAGTGATTCTACAACATTTTGCTATGGTGATGGACAGTGACTGTAAAGGGGTTTATAGGGGAGACCTGGTATAGGGGAGAGCCTAGTAAACATAATATTCGTCATGTAAGTGTAGATTAGTGATACCAAAAACAAAACGAAACAAAAAAAAAAGGGCTGTTCCTGTGTGGTAACCTCCAATGAGTTCTACACAATGGTATAAAGGGCATATAAAAGTGTAGGCAAAGGGTCTGTTTGCGTTTATACAGAAGATCAAAGCCTAGTTGGGCTACACTGAAAATGAACTAAGATACGATATGAAAGAGAACTTCCAACATCAGCACTCTCTGGAAGACTCATGCCAGAAGATGATCATCAAAAAACCCCAACAAAGATCCACGCACTGCTACCGCTGTAGACGCACTCATCCCACCAGCTCCTGGACTTGCCATGGGAATGAAGGAGATATCTAAGCTGGCCTGTGCATACAGTAAAACAACAAATTTGACTGGATCTATACTGTTGGAACTCAACCAAGAATTAGGAGAAGTGCAAATTGTAGCACTCCAAAATCTTACAACTACAGACTATTTACTGTTAAAAGAACACAAGGGATGTGAACATTCCCCAGGAATGGGTTGTTTTAATTTGTCTGATTTCTCTTAGACTGTTCAAGTTCAGTTGGACAATATTCACCATATCTTAGATAAGTTTTCACAAATGCCTAAGGTGCCTAACTGGTTTTCTTGGTTTCACTGGAGATGGCTGGTAATTACAGATATGCTTTGGTTATGTAACTATACTCCTATTATGTTAATGTGTGTGCACAATTTAAGTAGTAGCTTAAAACCTGTACATGCTGAAGTTACTCTACAAGAAGATATGTCAAAGAAATAATCAATCTTCCCATGTTTTCTTCCGCCTGCTACTTCTATAGCTTTTCTTCTTCCTTCCTAATTACAACCCTTAAATAGAATTTGTGCCTCATATCAAATTTACCGAGTATCATAATTCTTCCAAGTGGTAAATATACCTCAAGACAAATGCTGGGCATAGAAGCCACAGGGCATAAATATGCAAAGAAATAAAAAGCTAACCATTTCAAACAATAAGGCTTCTCTCTCACTTACCAACTTTACATTTCCCTGTATGGCCCCGGAAGATGACTGGTTAGCCAGAGACGGGTAAGATTCCTCAAGGGAGGAACAACCTAAGACAGGCACAGTTGCAGGGGGGTCATCAGGTGAGAAATTGGGGATCAACAGAGGTGAGGCTTAGAACCTCACCCCCCCATTCTGAGAGAAATCTTCTGCATACGTGGATGTTTTATTGCCCTTGTCTAGCTTGGATTAACACATAGTCTACAGGCACACACCTGATCATCTACATTTGCTCTCTTACAACACTAAACTATGTTTTCTACCTTTATTTTGTATCTACCTACCACTTCAGCATTTTATTAAAAATAATAATAATAAAGAGAGAAATGTGGTTTCACATATAAATCAAGTATAAAAACCAAATAGTATTCATATTTGAACTGACTGTTTATAGTTCATAATGCATGAGCAAAACCGAAAGTTTCTGTGATGACTGCCCTTGTACTGTTCACTATGTAACTTATTCATTATGTAAGAATTTGTTCTCCATGTAAGAACTTGTTTGTTATGCCTCAGAAGATTGGAGACTGACGAAAATTAGGCTTGGGGTGGATTAATGATTGTGCATTGAGCATTGAATCCCCTATACAGAATTTTATTGTCGTTAACAACCATTTGATCAATAAATATGAGAGATGCCCTCACAAAAAAAAAAAAAAAAAAAAAAAGGACAGACTTCCAATGGTAAAATAAATAAGTAACCGGGATGTAATGTATAGCATAAGGAATATAGTCAAGATATTGTAACAGCTTGGTAGGGTGATAGCTGGAACCTAGAATTATGTATATAAATGTTTTATCACTGTGTTGTACACTTGAAACTAATGTAATGTAATACTGTGCGTCAACTACCCTTCAATAAAAAATAATTATCTAAAAATAAAAAAATAAAAATAAAAAAAAAAAGAAAAGATGAACCCGTAGGTGTCTTAAGTCTACACAGACATTTTGTTAATAAATTTTGCCTTTGTCAATACTTCTAAAAGACATAAAAAAACCAAAACAGTATCACTCACACATACAAGATACTAAATAAGCATGATTGACCACCTTGTATATGCTGAAACAATTCCAGTACAACTTTAATCACATATAGAGGGAAAGAAAAACATGAATTGAGCACCTAGTATATGCTATTCAATCTTCTAGAACAACACAGATCGGTGGAAGGAAACAGGCCTAAACTGAGAACCCAGTACATGTCAAGTATTATCCTAATACAACATCATTCACAGATGGGGGACGGAATGGACATGCATTGGACATATTCAACAGGCCCACTTTTTATTACACTGCTCCTAAAGAAATGAGCTTTATGCACCAGGACTGCTCTAGACAACATTACTGACACACAAGGGAAGGAAGCATGTGTTGAGCACATACTATATATACCATAAACTATTCAAATAGAACCTTACTCATTTAGAGGGAAAGAAAACAAACATTGATTAAGTGCCTAGTATATCACAGATGTTATTCTGGAACAAACCCAGTCACACAGAGGTGAAAAGTAAGACTACGGATTGAGTACCGAGTATATATCAGTTACTATTCTAAGAAAACATCACTCACACATAAGGTAATAAAGCAGGCATGCATTCAGCACCTAGTATATGCCAGGCACTATTCTAGTACTTTACTCACACATCAGGGGGAAAAAGAGAGCATGCACTGAGTGCCTCATATATACCTGAAAATAGTTGAGTACACACCCTACTTGCACATAATGGGGATGAGAGGAAAATGAGCATGTATTGGGAATTGTCTATCTGGCAGGTACTGTTTTAAAAATACATCATTCACACATAGCCAAGGAGACAAGAAGACATTGATCAACATCTATTACCAGGCACTATTTTAGAAAATTACTCACACATCGGTGGAAAGATACAAGCAGGCACTTGGTACCATGTATAATCCAAGCAATATTCATGGCACACCTAGGTTATGCCAATCATTATTCTAGCAACACATTACTAATGTGAAGAAAGCATTATTTGAGGCTCTTATTAGTGCTCAATTTTCCCATCACCACAAAGAAAACAGCATGCATATCACTCTACTCCAGTCTGCATAGGTGTGAGTTACAGATACTCCAAAAATCATGTCTGAGTGTGAACATGAAGGCCCAAAGGCTTTGAATGAGTTGCCATCTTTTGTAATTCAGACACAGTCTGCCATTGTTCAGGCCCACATTCAAATATGACCTTCTTTTAGGTATTTTGATTGGTAGAAGCTGCCAGTATGTCTAGATGTGGAATATGCATCTTCCCAAATTCAAACAAGGCACTGTTTTTTGCTCAGTTCTAAAAGTAGGCAATAAAAGCAGCTTATTTTAGATGCTTGGGGAATGTCTCAGGCTGGGCCTGCCCCAGGTGATTCTGAAGAATTTCACCAGTTAAGTGCGCCCTTAGAACTTTGTTGGGTTTGTTAACCAGCCTCTAGTAGTCAGATGTGTCCACATTGTATGTCAGTCAGTCCTAGCTGACTCTTCAGTTTCTGATATTATCACAATGTAATCAATATAGCACATTATTATGCATGTATTGTTACTACATCAAGCTCAAATCCCTTCCAACCAAATTACGACAGCTGGAAATTCAAATAACCCTTGGGATCCTTTCCACAGAAGGACACACTGTGGTAGATTTTTTCTGAGATTGGTATTAGGGGGAAAGCATTTGCAAGATCGACCATTGAGTAGTACAACCTCCTTTGGTGCATTTTGGCTTTGGGCTATTCAAACCGTATCAGAGACTGCTGGTGCTATCGGTGAAACTGTTTTATCTGATCCTTAATGGTCTGCTGTTGGTCTCTATGTGCCAGATGCCTTTTTCATTAGCCACACAGGGCTATTGTACAGCGAGTTTCTTGGTACCAGCACTCCAGCTTCTAAGGTGTCATTAATTAAAATGGTACTTTCTATTTTTTTCCCACCAGTTACTCTAGCCTGTTGCAAAATAAGAACCTGTAAAGGTTTTATGGAGACAATTCTACAGATTCCTATTAAGCGTGTCCAATTAATACATGCTGGAGGGTGAACTTACTTGCATTCTGTTCTGCATTACCAGGTAGGGGACATGCCGTACAGGTAGACATCATATCCATCCCAACAATGCATACAGACACAACCACTTTATATGAGGTGTGTTCAAACATGCCAATTTTCCTCCAAATTTTCACCTTAATCCCATCAATCAATTCTCCTCTATATCTTCCCAATTGAACTATAGTTTCTGTTAGGACTTTACCAGTTGGTTTTGGAATCACAATGCACTGGGCTCCCATATCAGGGAGCCCCTGAAGTCTCTTTTCTGCCCTCTGGCATTTGATTCACATGTGTGTACATGGCCTTGGGTCCCCAGGTGAGGGTCAGGCTAAGGATTCTGCCCCTTCATCTGCCCTAATCCTAGTGAATTTGCTGGACTATCATCCTGGGCAATTCAAAGTCAAGTTTCTCATGGTCATCTTCATCTTCTCACCTTCCTAATTCTTCCAAAGTAGGGTAAATAGTGCAAACGTATTTAGGGCCTTTAAATGTTGGAGAACCAGCAGGGACTCCCATCGGCCTGCCCATCCTCTGATTATGTTTGGTGATATATGTGTGAGACAATCTATTCAGGGGTGTCTCCTATGTGGTCTGTTCTGCTTAAATATCTATGTGAGAGACACCTTTTTTTAGGTGCCTAGGAATCTTTGCTACTCTGTTAAGTGATACATGAATTTGAAATTGTGTTTGGTGAAGCCAGGTGTGTGTATGCTATGTTATTTAGTAATTTTTTTGTAAGACATTGCATTTAGTTTTTTATATGCTACTACAACTAGTGGCTTAAATGTGTGATACTCTGTTGGTTCCTGTTTTTTGCTACTGTGTTTAGGGATATATGTGTGAGACAGTATGTTTTGAGATGCCTGGTATGTGTGCTATTGTGGTGTGTGTGTGTGTATATACAGTAGTCCCTCCTTACCTGCAGAGGATACATTCCAAAACCTCCAATGGATGCCTGAAACCATGGATAAGACCAAACCCTATATACACTGGTTCTTTTCCCTATTCGTACATACTTATGATAAAGTTTAATTTATAAATTAGGCACAGAAAGAAATTAACAACAATCATAAAATAGAACAATTATAACAATATACTGTAATAAATGTGGTCTCTCTCTTTCTCTCAAAGTATCTTACTGTACTGCCCTTACCCTTCTTCTTGTGGTGATCTGAGATGATAACATGCCTACGTGGCAAGATGAAGTGAAGTGAATGACGTAGGCATTGTGACATAGCGCTGGGCTACTACTGACCTTCTGACAAAATGTCAGAGAGAGATTCATCTGCTTCCTGACTTTGGCTGACCTTAGGCAACAGGAAACTGCAGAAACTGAAACTGCAGGTATGGGGAGACCACTGGGCTCTGTTGAGTGGTATTTGGGAGATTTATTTGCTCTGCAGTGGGGTGATACCCAAGCTAAACCCTGTGTTTAGATGCATCAGATGCATTTGCTGCTTTGTTCAGTGTGTGTGAATGAGACACTGAGTTAAGATAAGTGTGTGCACACTGGGTTAGTAATATTATGTGAGACACGGTATTTAGCATTACTCTGCTTAATGATGTATGTCTGAACCCTGGGGCTCAGAGGTGTGTGTGCTGCTGTGAGAGTGATGTATGTGTCATACATGTGTGGCACAGTCTATTCAGTGGTGCCTGGTGTGGACGGTGGTCCTTTTAGAGAAATGTTGCTACTCTGGTTGGTGATACATCTGTATGCACCACTATTTAGCGTTCTTGTTTTGTGGTACTTCATTTAGTGATGTATGTGTGGGCACTGCATCTCACTGCTTGTGGTCAGTTGTGGGCATGTGCTACTGTGTTAGTGTTGTATATCAGGAGCTTGTGTTCCCGGATGCCTGGTGTGGGGGCTACTCTATGTAGTGAGAGAAAGTGTAGCATTGCATTTAAGGGTACAGGGCATGTGTGGTACAATATTTAATATTTATGTGTGACCCTGTGTTTAGTTGTCCATGGTGTTGTGTTTAGTACCAGATGTGTGAAACACTGGGTTTATCAGTGCATAGCATGTGTATTATACTTTTAGTGTTATATTTTGGCATATTGGGCTAATAGTGTTAAGCCTGTGTTAATGTGTATCATGATGTATATACAGTGGCACTTAGTAGATTGGCGAGCATGCTACTTCATCAGTGACATATGTGGGAACTGTCTCATAGTGATGGATTGTGAGTCACTGGTACAGACATCTATGTGTGTACTGTTCAATTCAGTCGTTCATAGTACTTGTTCCTTTTTCAGTGACATATATTGAAATTCTCTCTGACAGTCCTATATGTGTATTACTGCATATAACGATGTGTGTACAAACAACTGCTTAGCAGAACATGCTATGTAAGCTTCTTGATTAATGATACTTGTTGAAAGACTGTGTTTAGCAGTGTTTGGCTATGTGTATTGTGTGTAGTACTTTGTTTAGTGATATGTCAACATATACTGAAATGCTGTGTTTAATGGTGTGTTTGTGTCAGTGTGTATATGTGTGTATATACACTTTATATGTGAAACAGTGTATTTAGCCATATTTGGTGCATGTACATCTTTGTTTCACATTATATGTGTGATGTACCATGTTTATTAGCACTGGGTACATACATCATTGTGTATAGTCGTGTATGTGTGAAACACTGTTTTTAACAATTCATGATGCATGGACTAGTTTGTTTAATGATATATGTTGACACACTGTGTATAATAGTGCTAGGTATAGTTTATTCACACCTCAACACTGCCTCTCACACATTATTAAATGCATTATCACTAATGAAAAATGACACCAACACTATGCCTCAGACCCACACATAAGTAAACACAATAACTCACACTTGGTGCAGTACAGTTATTATCACACACATACAACACACCACTAACACAGTGACTGATACACACATAACACTGCCTCATACAAACATCAGTTAACACATATCACTCAACGCACCACTAAGTACAGTGTCTCACACACAATTATTACAGTGCTTCAAATACACTTCATAAAACAGTGCCTAACACACATATTATTAAACACATATCATGCACACACACAGCCATCATACCATGAAAAGCAGTGTGTCACACATACATAATTAAACATAGTGCCTTACACAAACCGCAGTAAACACAATATCTCAAACACATATTACTCAATACAGTGTCACACATACAACACACCACTAAACTCCACGTCTCTACACAGCATCTTCATAGACTTCACACACAGCACACAACGCTACACTCAGAGAGTCACTCACACGCACCCCACTTAACCCATTATCACTTAAGATGTGTTATTAATGTCTCACACGTAACTAAGGTAATGCCTCACACCATGTCATATGTGGTAAAAACAGCATCACATGCTCTTGTCACTACAGTATTCCTCACACCACATGTCATTGAAACTACATCTCTCATACACATTCACAAACACAGTGTATCACACACATATCACTAAACCCAGGATCACACACACCACATAGCAGTGAACACAGTGTCTCTCAAATGCTTGCTAAGCCCAGTGTCTCTAACTCATCACTAAACAGATTATCACATACACCAAATATCATTAACTACAGTCTCACATATACACACACATTACTAACACAATACTTTACACATATCACTAAATACAATATCACATGTCACATGTCATTAGGAACAGTTTTTCAAAACTACCTTAAAATCAGTCACTCAAGCTCAGTTTGGAATAGACTATCACATACACTGCACACCACTGAGCACAGCGTCTCATACACACGTTACTAACACAGAGTGTTGCCTACACAGGATCACATACTATAAACAACTAAACTCAGTATTTCACTAAACCAGCATGGCGTTTGCTACATACCACTGTCCATGATTTCTCACACATGTCACTAATCACAGTATCACACACAATACCTACCACGAAACACGGGGTCTCACATACACATCATTAAGTGGAGTATCACACATACGAAACACAGTGTCTCAACATAAATCCATAAGCACAGTGTCACACATCACCTTGCCAACGTGCTGCTGGAGGAAGCCAGCATGCTTGAAGCACCTAGTAGATGCCAGGCACTTTCCAGTGCAACATTACTCGCTCAGGGGAAAAGAAGTAAGTTTGCATTCAGCTTCAGTACCTATTGGGCTAATCTCTAGTACAATATTATTCACACATACATGGAAATAAATGAGCACACATTAAATGCCTAGTAAATTACAGATATTATTCTAATACAAAATTATGTGGAATTTGGGAAGGAAATGAACATGTCTAGAGCACATAGTACATGCCACTTATTAGTCTAATAAAAATGACACATAGAGGAAGGTAACAAGCGTGCATGAAGCACCTATGCTGGCACAATTTTGGTTTTACATTGTTTATACATAAGGGAAGCAAACAAGGATAGTTAAGCTCCTAGGATATTCCAGGCACTATCCTATTACAACAGTACTCGAAGAGGCATTAGTGGCCTAGTCTATGCCAGGTGTTATCTAGTACAGCATTGTTTAAATACAAGGGAAGGAAACTAGCATACTTGAACACTAAGTATACAACAGGCACTAGTCTAACACATCACACCCAGGGCAAAATAAATGACTTGCATTGAGCACCTAATACATGCTGTTACTAGTATATTATGACATCACAGACATACATAGAAAGAAATGAGTATGTCCTAAGAACTTACTAGATGCCAAGGACATTATAGTACGTTAGTCACACAGTGGGTCAGGGAGGATTCTGTATGAAGCATCTATCTTAGGCATTATATTTTACTCACACATAGGAAGAAACATACGTAAGCTGCATCCATTGCCTAGCATGTCAGATACTATTTTGTTACAAACGTATATGCAGGGGAAGGAGATGGGTATGCATTAATAGCCTGGCACATGCCATCGTACTACTATATAATGTTATGCACACATAAGGATAGGCAATGAGCATAAATTTAGAGCTTAGTAAAGGCCAAACACTCTTGTGATATAACATTACTCATAATTAGGAGGAAGGAAACAAGATTACATTAAGCACCCAGACTATGTGAGACATGATTCTACTTAATATTATTCACACATAGGGGAAAAGAAACAAGGCTGGATTAGTCTTCCAATACATGGCGGGCCCTTCTTCGTATAATCTAATTTCCATACAGGGGAAGAAAACACACAAGCTCAAAGCACCTAGTATACACCAGACGCTACTCTGATATGTCAGTATAGGGAGAGGAAGGAAATGCACATGCAAAGAGCACCCCGGGACATGCCTGGCACTGTTTCAACACAAGATAATTCATATATTGGAGAAATAGATCAACATGAATTAGTGGCAAATAATGCTAGGTACTATTCCAGGAAAATATTATCTTCACATAAGGGAAAGAAAGGAGAATGCATTTAGTAACTAGTTTATGTCAGGCACTATTAGAATTCATCATCACTTACAGAAAGGGGGAAGGAAAAACAACACATTAAGTGCTAAGTGCAGGGCCCTATTTTAGTATAAATTTAATTACAGATGGGGAAGGAAACAAAGATGCCTGAAGCACCTAATATATGCCAGGCAGTGTTCTAGTAAAACATAACTGGCACACAGGGAGAAAGAAACTACAATGCATAAGTGCCTAATCTACGCTAAGTCTTATGCTAGGCTAAAGCATTTATTTACATCTAAAACATTTATATCTCATTCTAGTAAAACATTTCTCACACACCTTGAAAGGAAACAATTGTTTTAAGCTTCTCACATGCACCAAGATTGTACAATGCTCTTCACACATAGGTGGAATAAGCATTATTTTGCTCATCTAGTAAATGCAGGGAAGAGTTTCAGTACATTACTGACACATAGTGGAAAGAAACAAGCCACTAATATATGCAAGGTGCTATTCTCACACCATCTTATTCAAGGGAGAAAAATGAGCAGACCTGAGATACCTATTACTACCACTAGAATGTCAATACGATATGACCTACTCTCAGGAGGAAGGGAGCAAGCATGCATTAAGTGCTCTGTTTTGCCAGCCAGAAGTCTAACCTCTTTACTCTTCTTAGGACAAAGGATGCAAGAATGCATGGCATGCCAAAAATATATCAAGTGCTATTCTAGTACAACACTATTCACATGCACAGGGAAGGAAATGATATTTCCTAGAGCCTCAAAAATGCCAGGTGCAGCAGGACACCACAGAGTAAAACTGAGCCATCATCTGTCTGTAGGTTCTGTAAGGCAGGTAGTAGTCTGGGATAAATTTGCTCTCATAGAGGGGAAAGAAAAAGTCATGAACAAAGGAGCATGTTGTATATGCCTGACACTACTAGGATGCACTGTGACCCACACATTGGGAAAAGAAAATAAATATTCACTAACTGTCTAATATATGCTAGCTACTAATCTAGCCAAATAATACTCTCACATGGGGCAAAAACCCCCAAGCATCTGTGGACTATCAGGAATAAACCAGGCAATATTTTCATAAGGTATTACTCACACACAGGAAAAAGTAAGCATGCATCTATTAGTTGTCTAATTAATCTTGTAATGTTATTTGTATATGAAGTAAGCATACATTAAGTGCCAAACATATGCCAGAAAGTAATCTAATATGACATCTCTCATAAATAAATGGGAGAATACAACTGTGCTTTGAATGCCTGATGTTTTCTGGGCCCTAGTCTCGTACAATCTACCTCACACATAGCAAAAGGAACTGAACTTGTCTCAAGTTCGTAATATTTCCAGGCACTGTTCTAGTCTAGCATTATTCAAACATAAGGGAAGGAAGCAAAAATACACTGAGTACCTAGCAAAGTAAACTTTTGTATTACCACTTTACCCACAAAGAAAGAAGAGGAAAGAGAGCATTGAGCATTGGGTACATGTCAGGCACTTACATACTCACACATAGGGAACAGGAAGCAAGATTCACTGAGGGCCTACTATGTGCCAGGTACTCATACGGTACATTACTCACAAAAAGCAGAAGGAATCAAGATCACACTGAGTACTGAGTACATGACATACACTATTCCAGTGCAATATTCATGCATATGCTTATTTCCGTTCTCAATCTGACAGTAAGGTTGTACTAAAATAGTACCTGAAATAGATTCCAGTACGACATTACTCACACATAGCAGGGGTGACAGCATCATGCACCGAGCCGCTTGCATAAGACACATTTCTAGTACTGCATTCCCCACATAAAGAGAAAAACAAAAAAGTACATGTCAGGTATTACTGGAGTAAAATATTGCTCACACATCATGTGAAAGAAAAAATCATGCACTGAGCTGCCAGCAAATGCAGCAGGTCCTTTTTAAAATTACACTCTTGGTGCATATAGGAGGCAAACATCCATTCATGGTGTCTGTTATGTGCTGGACACTATTCAAGTGCATCATCACCTCACACTGGGAAATGTTATGAGCATACAGGAAGTGTGAATTATATGCCAGGCACTATTTTAGCACAGTATTATGCACTTATGGGAGAAAAGGAAGGACACATGCTCCAGCTGACTGTTATGTGCCAGGAACTATTCTAATCAAATGCTATTCGAGCACAAGTGACACGGAGTAAGCCTGCATGAAGTGCCTTGTCCTGACCAGCAGTGTACTAGTACAAACACTACTCACACTGGAAGAAAGGCGGCAAGTATCCGGTAAATACCTGGTATGTGCCATAAACTACACTAGTGTCACATTAGTCTCTCCCAGGTATGAAAGAAGCATGCATGGTACACCTAGTCTATACCCGGTGACTTTCTTCTGTTCCAAAGGGAAGCAATCCAGTGTTTTTAGAGCACAAAGTATTGCCAAGCACTCCTCTGCCGTGACATTGCTCACACATAGGAGAAAGAAGGCTGTGCACTAAAATGGTCCAAGTACTATTTAAGTACAATCTTACATGAAAGGAAAGAAAATTACTATGGGTTGAGCCCTTGGTGTATACCCAGCCCTATTTTACTACAACCTTTTTCAACCACAGAGGAAGCAAAAACAGAGGAAACCTAGTATATAAGAGGTGTGATTCTAGCACACCTTTGTTCACATTTATGGAAAGAGAAAATGAGGTTGCATGGAGCACCAGACATATACCAGGCAATCAATATTCTAGGCCATAATTATTTACACTTATGTGGAAGGAAGTTAACATGTATTAAGTATTTAGTGTATTCCACATTGGTCATCTTTCTATGGAAAAACCTGACTAATACAAGTGCCTAATACATACCTGACACTTTATGCTACATACCTGGCACATATATGCTACATGCACACGGAGGAAGGAAACAATCCTGCCCAGAGCAACGAGCCTGTGCCAAACTATATGCTGGAATAATGTCACTCACACATGGGAGAATTGAGTATGTGTGCTCCGAGCACCTGGTATATGCCAGGCAGTGTTCTGTCCAATATTACTCATACATCAGGGAAGGACAAAAGTTTTTTGAGTGGCCTGGTACATAGATGGCACTTTTGTAGTGCCAAGTTACACTCATGTAAAAGGAAGGAAACATGCATGCCTTGAGCCTCTAGTCTATGCCTAGTACTCTTCTGCAACACTGCTCACACTGATGGGCAGTTGAGCACTCACAGAGCATACAGTCTATTTCACGTGCTGTTGTAGAACAATCATACTCAAGTGCAGGGGCAAGGAATGGGCTTGCACCAGGTGGCTGGTGTACATGAGGTTCTAGGCTAGAAAATGTCACTCACCATAGGGGAAGGAAATAAGACTGAATTGAGCACCAAGTATATGTCAGAAACTGTTCTAGGATAACCTGACTCACTAATAGGGGGAAGGTAACTAAATACATTGCGTGCCTCTGCCAGCTGCTCTTCCCATAGCAGTTTATGCACACACGGGGGGGAGGACACACAACTGCACTGATTCCTTCAGGTATTCCGCACGCTCTGCCTGAACAAGCGCGGGCTGGACTCCTGCTATGTGGCACGCCCTAGTACAGCTCTGCTCACACACAGTGGGGAGGAAACAAGCACGCCTGAGAACTTGCCATTCAGCCTTACCCATATGCCAAGGAATGAGTGCTGAGGAAGCGACTCCTACATGTCAACCAGGCTTTCTCTTGGTACCTTTCTTAGATAAAGGGGGACATTAAAGACAAGAATCAAGCCCTCTGTATAAGCCCTCTGTATATTGTTCTTGCAACAGTACTCACCCAACAGGGAAGCAGCAATCATTCACTGAGCCACCAGGAAGTCAAGGGTGCATTCTAGTACAAGTCTATGCACACGCGGCGGGCAGTAACCTGCAATAAGCACCTGCTATATGCCAGGTGCTACTCTAGTAATGTTTACTGTCCCAGTGAGACAAGAAATGGATACTTTTAAGTGCCAACTACATACAATCCAACATCACTCACAGATCAACAGAATAATACAAGTATTACTAAGGGCCTAGGATTTGTCAGGCACCATCCCAGTACAATTTACTCACTCCTGGGAGAAGAAAACAGGCATGCAAGGAGCATCTAATAGTGCCAAGCACTACTGTGACACAACATATCCCACAATAGGAGGAAGAGGGCCTGTGTGCATCAAGCACCTGTGTGTGTCAGGCAGTTTTCCAGTGCAACTTGCTCCTTATGTAGAATAAAGAACACATTCATACATTTCACACCTAGGTAAGCCAAGCCAAGCCCTGAGCTCAGGCACCTGCCACACACTGATCCAATCTAACATTACTCACTTACAAGGAGAAGAAAGCACACAAGCATGAGCACCCAGTATGACTGGTACTGCTCAAATGCAACACACCCACATGCAGGGGAAGGATACAAGCCTGCATGGCACACCTAGTACAGGGCAAACTGTATGATAGACTGTTTTTACTCACATGTAGGAGAATTAAGTAAGCATGCATCGAGCACCTAGTATTTGCCAGACACTATTCTAATACAGCCTTAACCACCCATCAAAGACACAATTTTTCTGACTGCCCATGTGGTTCACAACCTTGGGAGCTTTCTGGGTGGAATTCGAAACTGGCTCCATAAGCAGAGGTCAGGGAGAGACAGAAGAAAAAGGTAGACCACTCCCGATTGGTAGGAGGTAACTTTTGTAAGCAAGGGAACTCACCTACAAGGCTCATCTTAGACAATATCACAAGCCGAGACCCGGGCACCCACCTGCTTGTTAAAAGTTTACTTAGAGGCCTTAACGGGGTTTGGTCACAATATAATCCAGACAGTCCGTCTCTCAGGGTGGCATCTTTAAAGTGGCTCTGTCTATGGGAATGCTGGACGAAATGTGCAAAGGATAGTGAAGGGGGTACGGAGACTTGGATTGTTAAGGTCCAGCTCGGGAGTCAACCGTCAGTCACGTCCCCTCAGTGACCTCCCCCAACACTCCACCCCTCCTCAGGACGGCTCCCACAGTCACATGGGCCCCTCTTCTGCAGTGCGCCCTGAGCAGTCAGCACAGAGCTTCGTTAGCATGGAGGTGGGTCATTGGGCAGCTATCTGGCTGCACTGGGGTCAGATGTCACAGCAACAATTATAGGCACGTGCAAGGGAAAACACAGATGAAGATAATGATTCCCAAAATAAGTAACCATTTGTTTCATTGAGTCCCATGATCTGAACCATGATTTATTGAGCCCCCTAGGCTGAGGACTGGATCGCTCAGCATGTTCACTTGTGGCCTCATGTGATTTAGTAAAGATGATCCATTTGCAGGCTCATCATGTATGAACACCCAGCACTGTTTGGATGATGGCACAGGTGCCTCCCCTCGAGGCAGTCATAATGACCAAGGCTATTCTGTTTTGGGGGACAGCTTTTCTTGTTAGAGACATTTCAGCGTTCAGTAAAAATGGCTTTGCTGGTTATCACTTAAGGCTTGCTGGGAGAATTTAGTAAGGGCCCCTCTGTGTGCTGTAATATCCTCTTGGCCAAAGGCATGAGCCCAGTGACAGTATCGGTGGAAAACAGAACATGCCCATCTGGGCTTGACGAGAGACAGGCTGGAAGCTTTAGGAACTTGACCTGGTTGTGCAAACCCCCCATGTTGGCCCGAGCAGCGACATGGTCAGGCCCAGGAGATGGGCTGGGGTTGGGACATGCCAAACCAGGCTCCACCTTCTCCTCTCTTTCAGGGATGTATGTCCCCTTCCAGGTGGTGCATTTAATAGGTCTGGTTTCAGGGTCCCAGTGCAGCTGCAACTGATTCCTACCTGTCTGCAATTCTCCTGATGATAAGGAAAACTATTCACCTAGTATGTTTGCCAATAAGATGTATTTTCTCTAATTTTTCTTATTTCATATGCTAGAATTGCATGCAATCCTTTATGTCTGATAGCCCTTTAGGATACATCAGTAGCCTCTGATTCTTAAGTGGCATTTGTGTTGTAAATCCTGATATCCATTTGTGATTTAATCACATTGCTGAATTAATTTAGATCCTGGGTGTTTGCACCAGAATCCTTTTTTCGGTTTCTCTTTCCCTCTTTCCCTTATTTCTCTGGTTTTCAGCTGTTCTGACTAACTGTATTTGTATCTCTTATAAATATTCTTGAGAGATTTATAATATAATATAATGTGATGGTCATGTTTTTATTGACTTCTACACCTTTCATCTTGAATAATATTACAGATATCTTAACCTTACCTTATTTTCTTATCTTGTCTCTGACGTTTATGTTTCCTGTGAAGCAGGCCTGCCACGGCACCTTTGTTTAGAAGAAGCTAGATTCTCTCAACTGCTTTATTTTGGACCATTTGCCTTTATTTTCTGTTCATTCCTATGGCCATCTAAATCCATCTTCTTTATTTTCCTCTTCTATTCCTGAAAGCCCACTTGACTGTATTCCCACTTTTTTATTGTACCTGGGGACTTAGTAACAGCACTTATTTCAACAGACCATTAGGCTGCCTTCCTCCTTTAATTCAGGCATAAACCAGGTGAATTCCTTTAAGTGGATCTGATCCAGTTTGAACAGGATAATGTCTGACTGTGACTGGTTTTACTCAATCAGAAACAGTGTGACCTAAAAGGAAACTACAACTGATCAAAACATTTCAAGTTCATGCAGTTTCAGACACATTTTGAGCTGAAGGAAACTGTATATGGTTCACTTGATTTGAGTCATTTTGATAGGTTTAAGCCAGCCTGAATAAGTCCAAATTAATTTAAACTAATGAGAACAACTTTGGGTAAGCCAGAATTGGTTTAAATTAGTCAGAACCTATGTATACATATCAAGCTACTTTATAGAGTTTATGGGTATTTGTGCAAGATTCTGCCAGCTGTAATCATCCCACAAGATTGGAACTGATTTAAACTTCTTGAAAAGCTTAACTTTACATTAGAACCATTATTTACTAAATATATAAGTGTGTTGAGTTCATTTTGGTTCTGACATATTAAGCAAAACTGATGTGAGCCTGGCAAAATAGGTCTTGATTTATTCAGTGAATCATCACAAGTTTTTTCTCATAATGTTCTTCTAAACTGTTTTCTCTTTTGTGCCTGATATATTTCCCAAAACTAAATTCAACTTCGTGGTTGATCTTGAAGTCTTGATCTCAGAAATATGAATTACAGCAAACATTTCTCGGTTTTTGTCCCAAATGAATCCATTTGCCCTGACCTCAAAGTTGCAATTTTGAAAGTTCTTTTAAAATTAATCTTCCTGCCCTTTAAGGGAAAGATGCTGAGGCAGGTAGCTGGTGATTCCCAAAGAACTGCTAGGAAGAAAGTGCCAGAATAACCACCTTACATACATTCTCTCCTTCCAGCCCCTCAGGAACTCTATTAAGTGTTTGCAATGCTATCTCATTTTCCAAGAAAATAATTATTCCTGAAAGATACATAGGAATTATTTTGAAGTTTCTTTGGAAGCCTCTTTACTCAAGTACACAGCCCCCAATGGGACCTTTGTCACCCTACTCTGCTAGGAGGGCAGTTCTGGAGACCCATGGCCACAGAGACCACTTTGTTAGGCATCACTGTTGACCTTGTCTGAGCCTCTGGATGCCCCTGGTGCCCTCTGTGTTCATCTTCACGCCAGGGAATTTTTCTATGCATATAGCAGTAGTAACCAGGCTATGTTACAGAAGAAAATGCTAAATCTTCACTTTTTAAATAATTTAATTTGTGCTCCAAAGTAATGCCATTCTTTCTAAAGGTCACTTTGGTCTATTTCTCCACCTCCTACTGATGCCTGGCTTTCCTCTTCTACCATCAGAAGGACTGCAGTGAAGGCGACGGCTCACCCCACATAATCTCCAGACACTGCAAAAGTCCTTCTCTGGCACACCTTACGTCTGCTCTTTGGGTCTTTAAGATCAAATTTCCTTCTTCCTAACCTGTCGTTACAGATTCTTCAGTGAGAAAGCAATACAAAATAGTCAAACGGTTAAAAACATTTACTCTGGAGGCAGGCAGACTGGACTTAAGTTCCCCCTGTATTACTTACCACCAGTGCGATCTGGGCGACATATTTAACTTGTCCAAACTTTAGCTCATTCACCTATAAATGAGGATAATTACAGGACCTTTTTCTTATGGTGGCTGCAAGGATTAAAGAAGGTCTCTAAGGGAAGTGCTTCACTTCACACAGAATGAAGGCCTGTAAATGCCAGCTAGTACAAGTACCCAGGAATGACTACCTGTAACCACTGCTGCTCTTACTATATTATATACAAGTTAATCCTTCCAATTTCAGGAGTGTTGTTATGCTCTTTTATTAATAAAGAAACAGATTCAAACAAGTCAAGTAACTTACCAGAGGTCACACAAGACTATGTGATGTCACCGAGATCACTACCTGTCCCCGGGGGCTCTAAAGCCAATGCCCGTTCCCCCATTTTTAATCCATGTTCCTGCCTGCTGATACTCCCTAGGTATTTTGACCTCTTCTTGTTTCCTTTGTCTCCTCTTTCACTTCTTACAGAAGGCAAACTCCGGTGCCAGCTTGCTTTTACCTTCCCCTTCCCAGTTTGTCCTCATTCCTCCCTGCCTCCCTGCCTCTGCTCCTCATTTTTTCCGAAGGCCTTTCTCCAGTTCATAACTGATGGTAATGACTCACCCTGTCCCAGCCATGAGGAGGGACGTTAATTGCAGAGTTGGGATTTCCAAGTGGTTTGTTTCTTCAACTGTGGAATTTGCTTCCTGTGCTTGCTTTCCTGCTAAGCTCTGCATACTTGAGGCTACACCATATGCCCATCAACTTCACATTTTCTAGGCTACCCAGGAATGCCTCTGAAAATCCCTCTTCCCTTCTTTCATTTGAGATGATCAGCTCTCTATATTCAACGTCTGCCATAAACCACTCCCCTCTCCACTCTCCCAGAGAGGGAAACGGTAGTTGATAAATGTGATGGAAAAGAAAATAAGAGATGTTGCACAGATAGAAATAGAGAGTTTCAAAGTCTGGGACCATGAGTTTTGCAGCCAAGTAGGTACTGCACTCATCCGTTCACTCCGTCAGGTAACATGGATGACCCTTGACTACACACCAGGCACACTGCTGGGAATGAAGGTCTGATAAGGCCTGATCATTATACATGTGTTGTAATCTACTCTCCTGGATATGGGAGCACTTGCCAGGGGGGATAGAAGAAAAATTAATGAGATAAGAGATGCACTTGGAGAGACAGTCGAAATAGTAATGTCAGTAATGAGAAAGGACCTAGCAATACACTAGGACAATCTCCAGAGATAGAGGCTGGCCAACTGCAGGTGACCTTGCTGCTCCATAATGTCACTTGCTGGACAGAGGCTACAACACAACCTTTCAAAACCAATGGTTTAATAAAACATTTGCCTGTAATGAGTAGGCAGTAAATGCCACTGGTTTAGGAAGGTGCAAAGATGAAAGTTGTGGCTGCAGTACAAATGACTGTCTGTGTGGGTTTATTGAGATTTATGAGATGATGAAATATCATTATTAGTAGTACATAACCAACAACAGGTCTTGTTGTCACGGCTCAAGGGCCCATTTGTACTTTTGGTCAGACATATAAAGATGATGGTTACACTCTCATTAGCAGGGTGTGATTTTAGTTGCCATGTTGAAAATATTTCTAAAGCCACAAGATGTATGTCTTATATTAGATATAAAGTGCCCCTAGAAATTTGAATAGCTGAAACAGTACTAGAAATAGAAATAGAAATAGCCCTAGTAATAGAAAAAAATTTCCCTCTTCCTCCCAAAGGAACCCTGAGGAGAGGAGCAATTGGAAGTAGAAAAGATGAAATCCCAGTAAGCTGACCCATATTGTATGTGCAGCAAGTGGTGGGGAAAAGAATTTCAGGAACCAAGTCATGGCAAGTGTTGGGAGGAAAGCAACCATGGTTAATCTGAGGGTCAAAGAGTGACCCCTCAAAGGTCCCTGAATTTCCAATGACCCAGAACCGGGCCAGCACTTTCCAAACTGGTGTTCCATGGAACACTATTTTATAGGACTTAATGCAAGAGTTGCAATTTTTTACAAATGTTCTAGATTTGATAAAATCTTAGAATTGTGAGTTAAAATTAAACAAGTACATTTTTGTTCCTCTAAGGAAGACACTTAAGAGCCTTTATTGTGCTAATACATAATGTGTTTGTCTAAGAGGGAGAAAATGTCCTGAATGTACTAATGAGAGGGCACCTATTGGAATCTCCCAGAATTTGAATGTTGTGGACTGATATTTGGGAGCTGCTGATTTGGGTGATTGCTGATATTTGAACTACAACACTAGCAAGCAGGTAAAGGCAAGGGCAAGAAGTCCTGGTCCCTGGGGGTTCACACAGGTAAGTGGAGATCAACAGCATAACTTTGTGGAGTAGTCTATTCATAGCAGAGCTTCAGGAGAAGAACAGGTTTGGGAGAGACTGAGCCCTTGCAAGCAGGGCTTAGCTTAAAGCCAGGATTTTGAGTCAAATAAGATTTAGGGTGGAATTCCCAGTTTCTGGAGAAGACCACAAGCTAGACAAAGCATCCAAGAAAGAGGACAGGAAATATGCAATGAGCCATGATATCAGAGGTAGGAAAAGTGATGCAACTCCCAAGAAAGTGTCCTGCCAGCCTACATTAGGGGCCTGACAAATGCAATAGATTAATTACATCTTCTGTACTAATATCCTGCTCTGTCTCTAATTCAGGAAAAAATGGAAGCCACCTTTCTGTACCTGTTGCATGCATCAGTAGATGAAGCTATGGAGAGATGGACAAGAATGGAGAAATCAGGAAAGAAAATTAGGAAACTGACAACTCGAGTTCTTGGTGTGGCCTAGGTTGATGATATTCCTTGATTTTTAAATTCCCACATTATGAATTAGAAAGCTCATGCAATCCTCTCTGTTTGATCACATATTTATTCAAAAGCTATTTGGAGCCATCAAGATACTGAACAGTGCTACATCCACTTTTAAAATTAATAAAGAATAATTAATATGCTTCTAGTTCCAAACTGATATGACCTGTCATCTGGAATCAATAAGCTATAAAGAGTTCTCTTTCAAGCAAACTAAAGAGGCCAAAAAGGGGAAATGTGTAGGATCCCGATGATAAAGAAGCTGATGATAGCTACCACCAGCAACTGCAACCCTGTGCGAGTGCCACCCATCTCAAAATACTGAATTTATGAGCATGTCTTCCCAAAGCAAAGATCTTCACTTTTACAGCCATCTAGAAAGAATATAAAACCCTGCTTATTTTAAAATATTGCTCATGTGATCATTTGACTAACTCTTAATGACCCAAGTCCCTGGTGCAAATCACGGCAACTCATGGCAGTGCTTTTGAAGTGGGTTTTACTCACACACTGAATTCTGAGCATTGGAAATGTAAGATGATGTCCTTGTCTTCAAAGGATTTAGAGCTTATTAATTTTAAAAAACATTGTTTTGAAAAGAAAAACAGACACACACAGAGCTATGTAGGTGGGAGCAAGAACCAACGACTTTATTGCTTAAGAGATTTAGTCATGGCTACCTGTAGACTGTGCCTTACCAGACAAACTGCTTTGATACTTGCCTGTTTCAGGACTTACATAATTAGAGTTCTTCCAAGAATTCACTATTAAACTGAACAGTCGATAAACTAATAATGTTTACCTAACATTAGATAATTGTTAATAACATCAGCAACATTTATAAATCATTTACTACATCTCAAATACTGTGCTGAGTGCTTTATCTGCCTTCTATCACTTAATTTGAAAAACAACATTGTAACTTAGATACTATTATTTTCAGTTTATATATGAGGAAACAAAGGAGAGAGGTTAATCAACTTGCCCAAAGGCACACAGCCAGAAAGTAGAAAAGCCAGGATTTGAAGCAGACATTAGGAAGCCAAATCCCAAACTCTGAACCACTAAAGAGGATCATCCAATGTGAGGCAATGAGCCTCCATTATCTAACTGGTAACTTCATCATGACTTAATTCAGGCTGATAGCTTTGCTACTAGACAGACTCAAACAAAACTCCCTTTTCTCATCAAAACCTCCAGTATTCCAATGTTTTAAGAAAATGCCAGGCCTCGTTCCCAGGGAGGCATAGACTGCATTAATTACCCTTATCAATAGGCTGAAGATGGCCCTTACTACCAAATGTAATAATAACAATGATTATACACAGCCTTGCTCAGCCAGAATTCCATGAAACAGCCAACTAATCAAGTTTTTATGATTTGCCCAAAACTTTAGGTTTTGTTCTGTTCTCTGCCTCCTATTTTAGGCCTCTTGATCCTGTGAGTCATCCTAAGGCTCAAGCAAGTCCAGCCCTGGAGTCCCTTCCAGCCCTCATCTTCACTCCCTCTCTTCTGCCAGCGCTTTCGTTCATATCCTTGGAGAGCCTTAGCTGTCCCCTTGCAAAGCCCTCGCAGGGAAGAGCTTTTCACCCAAACACATTCACAAATTAAGACAAGGCCCTTTGGTGTAGCTCAGCTCCTTTCATAGTTCTGTAAAGAACAGAAAGCTTCACATTTTAGGACTTGAGATGTGACAGAATCTGCAACATGAGCTAAATGTACCAATGATACATTTCCTCTGATGTTTCAGAAAACAATGTGATTCTAAGTCTCCCTCTTCGGTGGATGTGGCCTCCTGGTAGATGGGGGTAGTGGCATTTACCGCTCCATAAAATCATAATGAGGATACATATCAAACCTGATTGTCTCAAGGCAAGGCATTATCAGGGACATAAAATGGTCTCAGTTGAAGTACTGGGGGAGTAAAGGGTGCTTGCTTAGATTCTCCATGAACAGATGCCTTGCGGGACTCCAGCTGAATAATAAAAATATGCCCTGGCTCTGCTCGATGCAGTGGGCTACTGGAACTTCCAGATTACACTGTCCAGGGCAACACCCCCGATGACCATGCCAGTCTTTCATGTATACGACACACACATGCACTGGGTTTCAGAGGAATAAAGGATTCCTTTTAGCAAACACTACTGCAGATCTTTCATAGATTGTTTTTGGAATTTCCTGTGAAATTAGTAACTCCGTTTTAAGGTAGCCTAGGAGAAGTGAAGAAGACTGAGAATAGTAAAGTGAAACCCATTGGACCCTGTGAGAGCATTAGCTACCTGTGCCTTTGAAAGAAGATAAACATCACTGGTTGAGAACTGTCTGAGCTATGTTGAAAGATTGAGTAAAGATTTGTAAGGGTGACTATTTTGCCAGATTAAAAAAATCACCTATTTGAAAACCTCTACCACTTTGGTATCTCACTTACCCATTAGCAGAATTTCCATCTGGCCCCAATATTCTATGCCTCCAACTCCTTTCTTTTGAATGCCTAATTATTGCCCTTGCTCTTCTCCTTTAGGCTTTGAGACTACATCAGGATCTATGAGGGGTTTTTTAATGGTGGGAGGTATTCAATAATTCTTCATACCAAAGTTGTGGGATCTTTCCCACCTTCCTCAACTTCCTCTTGCCCACTGACTCCCACACTAGGCTTGCACTGGGGTTATGGTAATTCTATTCTTCCTGTGATCTGGTCCATGTCTTCCAGATTCCAGCTTCTGAGTTCTCTTCTCCTGGAGCTGAGCCATGGAATGAGGCTGTTGAGTATTTCATCACGACAAACAGCAGCAGGCCTGGCAGAGCACAGCCTTCACCTTTGCAGCCTCAACAGGCCCCTGCACGAGACCCAGCGTGTGGCTCCCAGCACCGATGGATAGGCAGGCACAGGGAAAAACTCGCTTCCAGAATTCTAGCTTCCAGCTGTTGCCCTTTGCCCCTCAGGTAGCCACTAACGCTCTCTTGGCTTCACCTCATAGCTGTAATCATGCATTATGCTTTTTGAGAATTTCCAGTATGCTTTCTAAACAAGTTGAGTGAGTGCCATGAATGCTCAGCAAACTTACAGTTAGGATCAAGAATGTGAACTGGAGAGAATGTTCTTTCCTTGAAGTAAACAGTAATTGTTCTGGAGTTATCTTAAACCACCACCAACAGCAGCGCTGGTTTTCCCAGAAGTGACTGTTCCAATGAAGTGAACAGGAGAGAAGGTACTGGGAGAACACATTTTAATCATCAAGGTGAATTCGATCAGAAAAACCTACTTTGAAGAAACAAAGGCAAATAAAACAATGAAACAAACTGTGATATTCTAAGGAGACACCAGCATTACCCATTTTCTCAAAGATGGATAGAGGAAGTATTTTCTGCATAAAAAAGAGCCAGTATTTTTTTTTAACTCCATAGGAACCAAACTGTCCTAAGTGGACAAACCTATCCATGATCATTTGATTTCTCCTATTCTTTCTCATTATGGCCTGGATACATGCCCACAGATTATGAATGTGAGGAGGAATAACAGTAGATGTGCAAATTCTTCTCCCCTGTGGAATAAGCGAACCGATGGATTGTCTAACTTCTTTGAAAATGTCCTTCAATGAAGTACAAGAGTCCTTCTCCCCAGTTTCTTTCCACTCCTCATTTTATCTTGGGTCATTTCAATCCTCTTATCCAATATCAGCATGCAGTGTAGTTAGATTAGTGAATAATTCACGTCACAAACAGGAAAATGGTTTTCTGTGACTGATGACAAGCCCGAGGTGAGAAACACCAGAGAGTCCAGTTTTCTGTAAGTCTCTGTATTGGAAAATTCTCAGTAATGGTATCTCAGTCAGAGCTGGTATCGTAGCAAAGGACTGACAAAGATACTAGAGATAAAACTAAAAGTACTCAGAACACAGCAGGCTTCCTTAAAAATACCCCATCTCTCTCCTAATGCCGCTTTCTGCATCACTGAGTTCCTGTAGTAGTTAACCAATCTGCAGCGCTGAGGATGCTGGTCCTGCTGTTTCAAGGAGGTGTGTGTGTGTGTGTGTGTGTGTGTGTGTGTGTGTGTGTGTGTGTGTGTGTGTGTGTGTGTGTGTGTGTTGTGTGTACTGTCACTGTCCCAAAAGAACTGTAATCACTTGGAGATTAAGAATCAACATCTTTCACTAAAAACACATTTTGTAAATAAGCTGCTGAACTCTCATACTCTAGCCAGTTACTTAATTCTTTTCCCATTTAGCCTCGTGCCATCACTTTAAACCTCATTCTACTTACATTTGTGTGTAAGGCAGGTGGGGGAAGGCATGCAGCCTGATTCACCTGCTTTCCGTGGTAGCGTTCCTTATTTCATTTGTGCTCTATTGGGGTAAAGCTGTTCTAAGATGGTGTTGATAATGTACACAGATTTTATAGTCATAAAACGATTTTATATTTTTTCCTGATCCCTTTTAAACACAGTTCTGAGCACACCATAGTTGCTCAATAAACATCTGTTGAAGGTAAGTTTTCCCTGAGTGGCTTGCTAGATACTTCAGAGGACAAACAGCTCTCAGTATCTGTGATGCAGATAATTTTTGCCCTTTTTCAAGATTTGGAATTTTGCCAGCGGACACAGATTTTCAAGGCTCAAATGTTGTTTTTGGCCACTTGCACTGTGAAGACGCAGACTAAGGAGACCTGCCCTTGTCTTCTCTCTCCTCCACCTCCCACAAAAGCCCACAACATGATTTGAAACAAAACATTGTTCGGACTCCCAGGCAGCTGAGGAGTGGCGAGGTGCTCACCTTTACGCGTTCTCAGCACCCGTTCCCGAAAGGAAGGTGTTTGCACAGGCAGTTTGGCACCCTGGCACTACCTCACCACTCAGTGAGAGATGGTGCCCTCCCCTGTGTGCAGTGAGGGAGCACGGGGCAGGGAGGTCCTCTGGAAGGTGGCCACCCCTCCCCTGTCATGAAGCTGGGGTCTCTCAATACCCTATCTGACTTGTGCCTATGACAGAATAGGAGGAAGAAGAAGACTAGAAATTGAGACAATTATTCTAGTTTTGGCTTTTTATTATATTATTCAATGTGGCCTTAGCAAGGATTTTAACTTCTGTAAATATCAAAATGTATTATTTGCTAAAAAGGAATAATAATACATGTTTTGCTTGCTGTTGGTATTACATTAAATGATATTTCAAAGTGCTTTTAAACACTGAGTGTGCTGTGCAACAGAAGGTTATTACTCCAGTGGGGTAGGTGTAGCAAATAGGAAAATCTTTTAGGTTAACCTGATAGAGTAGGTGTGGTTTAAGTATTTCTATAAAAATCAAAGTGATATTACACATGATCATCTTTCAGCTGTAAAGCAGAGGTATAATCGTGTTTTTAACTCACTATAATATTTAATTAGATTTTATGCCTTTTTCTATGAAGGAATGTTTGGACAAGTATGACACTGTTGTAAAAGAAGATACCATGTGGACTTAAAGTACAAAGCATATAATTAATTCAAAATTACTTCAGCAATAAAATGTTCACTGAACAGGCCATTAAGCTACTAGTAAATGTCATACTGTTTTAATTGCACTTAATAATATAAATTAGAAGCAAAAAGTTTTTTTAATGTTTTTCCTTGCAGAGTCTTAGGATATAAAGTCTAGTAGATTCAGTCCTGCCATATTATATAAAAACCTATTATATAAACAATAGGTACAGCAAGAGAGAAGATCCAGAGGCTTTGGACTCCAATTGTTAATGCCACACCCAGAACAGTTATTTTCCACCTGTGACCCATGGGAGTCCGAGGATTGCTGCTGGAGCAGGCGGAAGAAAAGGGTGGGGTAAATAAAGTAGGTAGGATCACGAGCTGCCCCCCCACGGGGCTTCATCTGCAGCAGTTCTGCTCTTTTATGTTTTGTGTACAGGGCTTCTTGGTAAAAGTACATTAGAAATAAGAACTCATCACCTTCTAAAGATGGTTTTAATCACTGTTGGAGAGGAAAGAACCCTGGATAAAGAATTCAGGAATCTTCATCCCCTCTCTAGCTTTGTGACTCCGGGCAAGTCATTCATCCTTCCTGGGCCATAGCGTTTTGTACTTATAGAAACATGAAGATTGTGTTAAATATGGTTAATTGTAAATTAATTAAAAGGCTTTGGAAATGTGAGCTTTGGGGAAATATTAGGGCAAAGTATCAGGAAACTAAACATTTCAAACTCCAACTGGAGCTGGCCATTCTCTGGAGCGTGAAGAAGCTTTGGACCTACCGGGCCCAGGGGAGTTATTCGGCCCACTTCCTTAGCTGGCTGCGAATCCCCTTCCTCCCTCCCTGTGGCACTTTCACCTCTTTGGGAGTTGGCGTCTTGGTCAGGCAAGACCTGCTTTAGCCAGTTTATCAGCCATGAAGAAATGCCCGGTCTACTGCTCAGGGTTATAGCTAATGCAGAACTTTTCACAGAAATGACCACAAATAATCTAATTATAAGTGCATTTATAAACTTGCAGCATAGCTTCATATAGAATACATATCTATTTAAATAACTCTATATATGAAAACAAAGACAGCAGAGTGGCTCTGTTTCAGTGGGAGGGGTACAAAGTGAGAGAGTGGTGCCCCCCACCTTGCATCCAGTCTGCCCACTCTGAGGCTCTGAGAAACCCCGTGTGGAAACCATTGCCTAACCAAACCACTTGATTACCACATGGTATAGTTATTATTTACTTTTTTATAAGGCCCACTTCATTTTATTTCAATAATCATGGAATTAAAAATCTGTCCTTTGAGAGAATACTCACCCAAGTCCTCAGTTTACATTAAGGCAGAACTTGAAGTCACTTTATATTTGTTGAGAATATAATCTAGGAATGTTTTGTGCATTCTCCGCCCTGTCCTTGTTCCTCTGGGAAGCAGGGGTAAGACACTAGGCTGACTCTTGGTCTCCTACTTTCAAACAGAAAAATCCTGCTTTGGAAATCAGTCACTGCAGAGCACCACTAACTTTACATGGATGCAATGCAAGGTAAAGAAAGGAAACCCTGCCTTTAGAAGAGGAGAAACATTCTCACTGATTGGCTTATTCTTTGATTCTTCACTACTGTCCTCTATGAAGTGAAAAGCCTATACAGCCTTAGCAAGAAATGTAGTTGAACCAAAGGCACAAAAATCAAGCCTTCTCACCTTAACCACCAGGAAAATAGATTTATCAGACTGGTGCCAGGAGCAGGAGAGAAGGGAATGGAATACTGGCTCTGCCAGCAGACAGCCAAAATGAAGAGGAACCTCTTAGGAAAACCTAATGAGTCAGGTGAGGTCACTGATGGTCAGATGGAGGTGTAACAGGATTGATGCCAAGACATGGGGGAAGAAGTTGTGGAGAATAACAGATGTCCTCAAGTCCAGGGAACCCCGAATGGCATAACAGAGACATGAAGCAACTGGAGTCCATTCTGGGGCCTGGGGGATGGGCGTGTGGGCAGAAGAATTCTGAATGTGACACCGAATGGTACAACTTAGACACCCTTATGCTTTAGAGGAGCTTTTCCCACATTCCTTAAAATAAGGCAGCATATGAAAACTGACAGGCAGGTTACTTTTAAAGAAACTAATTGAAGTGATATAATTACAGGAAAATGGCGAATCTTCTATTATTCTCACTGAAGCAATGATGTCTTGTGCCCAGGGATGCCAGGGAAATTCTCGTGAGTGGGTGCCATCACCACAGCACCAGCTGACTGCAGCCACCCTCTAATAGGTCCGGGAGGGCCAGATGCAGTTCCAAACTACCACCTTTATCTGTCTTCACCAAGGAGCTTCTAGCCTTGGTGTTCTTCATTCCTCCTTATATTAAGGGTTCCTGGTTCTTCATTCCTCCTTATATTAAGGGTGTTCTTCATTCCTCCTTATATTAAGGGTTCCTGGTATCCATGGCTGTGTAATTCAAGGGTGCTCAACATCACTTCTATATCTGATCAACCAGCACAAGTAATGCCTGGAGAGAGGGGAGCAAGGTGTTTCCAGAAATCTTTCAGAAAAAGATGTAACTTTTCTATTTGAGGACAATGGGATTAATCCATAACAGTCAGGATTGTCATGGAAAGTCAAATCCCTCCAGGTCTCTCAATAGGGATCAGAAGAAAGGATGTTAAAGACATATTTATTGCCTTTTAAAACGTCCTGCATGATCATGGAGTTATCTGATCTCTTTTAAAGAAAACTATTTCTAACTTTAGCCTCAGATAGTCATGAATTTTCCAAGCTTCCTACCTGAACACTGGAGTTCCTCTGAGCCTCCATGGCCAATGAGCCTTTATAACTTATCGCTGGTCTGGAGTAGACAGGACCAAACATATGTTCATCACATCAATACCCAAAGCTCTGAATAATTGCCTTCTCTGTTTAGCATCAGACATTGAGTACAAAAATTCTCAAATTCCCTTCTTGCCCTGCCAGACTTTGTAAATCTCTGTGCCTTCTTCTGAATGACATCTCAACCTTGGCTACATATTGGAATCACCTCAGCAGCCTCACAAACTATAGGGCAATTCAGATCTCATTGGTATGGGGTGGCACTTGGGCCTTAGGACCTATTTTTAAAACTCCCCAGATGATTCCAATGTGCAGCTCAAGTTGAGAACCTTTCTAGAGCAGTGGTTCTCAAGGCATGAGCCTACTGAAATAAAAACCCAGGGGATGGGCCAGTACAGTGTCTTTAAAAGTCTTCTGGGGGAGGGGGGTTGATGCATGTTTAAGATTAAGAACCGTTCTAGAGCATAGCAGTCAATGCTGTGAAATTAGTTCTCACAGAATGGTCCCCAATCAACAATACTGGCATCAGGATTACCTGGGAATTTATTAGAAGTGCAAATTCTTGCATTACACCCCCGACCCCGATCCCAGGCTTATTGGATCAGAAACTCATGGTGGATCCAGTTACCCTTGTTTTAACAAGTTTCCAAGTGGTTGAGAATTACTGTTCTTTGAGAATGAGGAACAATAAAAATGAAGCTTTTCTAATTCTGACACAGGAAGAAAAAGGAAGAAAGAAAAGAAGGATGGGGAGGCAGGAAAGCAGGCAAGGGCAGGCAGGAGATGTGTTCCTTTTTTCACTCTTATACTAGATGGCTTTCTCCTTGCAATATAGCCCTGTGGGCTGGGTGACACTTTCTTTAAAGGGGAATGCTGAGGGACAAAGAGAAGGCAGTGCCCACAGCCAAATCAAGGGAACAGAAAGAGAATTTGCACCTCTAGCCGGTACTCACACTGAAGCATCTCCTAGACTCTAGGAGAAAAACAACCATCTGGCCCTGTTTTTCTATGTTATTTATTCTTGTCTTTGTATAAATAAATCTGACCTCCTAATTTAGAAATGTAGATCTGGAAGATACTAAGAATATAAATAATAGTGTATATTTATTGAGTGTTTACTATGCACCAGGCACAACTAAGAACTTTTCAGATTTTCAATTTATTTGACTCTCACAACAATGCTTCAGACAGTGGGGGCACTTAACCCTTTCTATCTGGGTGGAAACTCAGAGCCTAAGTCAAGTGCCCAAGGTCACAGTCCCTAGGCGGGGAAGCTTGGGTTTAAATGAGTCTAACCCATTTAACTTAACTCTCACAACCAGGTTCTTGTCCAAGGCAGTTTTGTGTCCTGGGCAATGTTTGACAATGTCACCCAGGTCTGGAAATAGCAAGCAACTTCATTTAGGGAACAAGTATTGCATCTAGAGATTCTATTAACAAATCAGGAGGTCAGTAAATATAGAGAACCAAATACTGCAACAACTCCAGGTAATTAAGTGTGTGAGCTAGTAAAACTATGTACTGTATCAGGATTTTCATCCGGCCTTATCACTGTAATTAAGGAAACTAAATTAACCTGCAAACTTCTCCTGAGTGTAATAGGAAAGCTTAGTTGAGTTCATTAAAATACTATCAGACTCTTGTAATGTAAAATTCCACTTAGAGGTCTGTGTCCATGAAGGGAGAATTTTCTCAGGGTGTAATGAAATAAAGGCAGTCTCTGTGTGAGAGATTAGCTACTTCTTGATAAATTTGATCAATAGACATAACCAATCCAGATAACACAGGGAGAAGGTCCACTTGAGAATCTGTTTTAGAAAAAACAAGGAGATACTGCAGGTGGGCTGGGATAATCTTCAGACTTATAAGCAGTCTCATTGGAGCTAAAAACACGGTGCCTGTTTCACTCACCAACTTTGAGATGTAATTCATTATTCAGAAATGGTCAAGAATGGGGAACTGTATGCCTACTAATTATTTAGGGTTTAGATCAACTACTTCTCTGTCTCTGTCTCCTTAGCTGGGCTGCTAGACTGTCTCAGCCATTAGCTGTAGCACACAGAGATCTCTCCCTGTCATTTCTATGTTATGCTTGGTTATTGATGCATGTGTCTTGTCTCCTCCAGACCTGAGAACAGGAACAGCATCTTGCAATATCTTTGCATCATTGACTACACAATCTAAAAAGAGCTTTATATATGTTTGCTAAATGGTGCTGTGGGTAAAACTGCGGTATTTCCAGAATCTCTCACCTGGCCTTAATACATCTCCATATCAAAGGGGTAGAGAGAAGTAGTTCATCTCCATATCAATAGGTGATTTCATGGGGAAGTGAGAGGGCATAGCTGAATCAGAGAGGTTGGGTGGAGTCCCTTTTTGCAGCCGGGTCCTGAGAGACATCCATGAGCAGAAGTAGACAACTGCTTGTAAGCAATAAATGGGTTTCTCCCACTTTTCTTCTCCCTTTGACTGATTTCGGTTTCAAAGGTAATTTGCCCAGGCTAGGAAAATATTTCCCCCCGCAAGGTTACAGGTGCACAAAAAAATTAGATAGAAATCTCTCTCATTCACATATCTGCTGCTTTCTCCTTTACAGCTACCTTCCTCCCTCCTGAGCAGGTCACTCTTTTAAAAAAGAGAAAGCACAATGTTTATCTGTTTTGTGTATTGATCATCTAGATTATATTACATTTGAAAACAGAAGTCTACTGTCAAAAGAGAAAAAGACTTAGGTAATAATTTAGTTTAATCTCTTTATTTTTACCAGTGAAGAAACTTCTCTCTCTGTCTCTGTCTACTTAGCTGGGCTGTGTACATGAGGATGAACAACCCTCATCCACAAAGCTAAAAAATAGCTGAACCAGGCTCAATAACCCTTGAGCACTTTCAGTCACCTGTGGGCCAGTCTTCATCTTTGGAAGTCGTGATGGGGCAGGGGGATCAGTAGCAGTAGGAAGGCAGCAGCTGAGAGCATACTCACCTCAGAGGTAACTTATTGTGAGAGCTGAGGAAAGATCCCCAGTCCAGTCAGGTAGGTTTTATGCGCTCGTTGATTGTGCACAGCTGCCCATGCCTTCAAGGCAGTCACTCCAAGTCAAAGCACGTGCATCGATGAAGTAGTTCCTATTTCAAAAGAACTGTACACACAGGAAATGCATGAAGTCACTGCATTAGTTAGCGTGGGCTGCCAAGCAAAATACCTTAGACTGGGTGTCTTCAACAACAGGAATTTATTTTTCACAGTTCTGAAGTCTGAGAGTCCGAGATCAGAGTTCCAGCATGACCTGGTCCTGGTGAGAGCTCTCTTCCCAGCTGGCAGATGGCTGCCTTCCCCATGTGTCCCACATGGCAGTGGTGGGGGAGCAGGGGAGCCTCTGCTGTGTCTCCTTATAAGGGCACTAATCTCATCATGAGGGTCATACCCTATGAACTCATATAAACCTAATTATTCCCCCAAAGACCCACCTCCAAATACCATCACATTAGGGGCTAGGGCTTCAACATATGAATCTGATGGAGGCACAGTTTAGTCCATAACCACCACTATCAATCATTTACTCAAAAGTACGAGCTGGGCAAGCACTCATCTGCTCTAGGAAACAGCTGAGTGAGAGGGCGTCACAGAAAAGTCTGTGCGGTGGCAGAGGGGCCTGGAGGCTGACAAGAGGAAGAAAGCAGAATGCGCAAAGCTGAGATGCACCAGGTCACCAGTGGGCAGATGCCTGTTTGTTTGAAGAGGCTCTTGTGGGGAACATGAGAGCTTTAGGGAGTGAAGCTCCAGATGCAGAAATAGGACCCTTGGTTTTGCGTTCTAGCTCTGTGCTTTCCTAGCTTGGTGATTGTGGACAAGATACTACACTTTTCTGAGTCTCTGTGTATTTTCATCTGAAAATAAAAGGGCATCATTGTAAGAATATAGTAATCTATCCTCCATTTGCCCCATGGTCCCAATCACATAAGCCGGTGAGAATTATGCCCGTGCTTGCCTGGGGCTTGCTGGGTTTACTCCGCCTTATCTCTAAACATCCCGACCCTCCCCCAAGGCAACAGGCCGAGCGGATCAGCCACAATAAAAGTCACCACACTTCTGCATCCCCACCCCTCTGTCTCTGTCTCTCATTCTGCTGATCTCTCCGTCTCTCTCTCTCTCTCTCTGCTCTCTCTGCTGCTCCCTCTCTCTCCCCACTCTCTAGGGGCAGCCACTCTCTCCTTCAGATAATAAAATCTCTTGCGTGGGCCCGTGTCTCCTGAGTCGTTCTGGGTAAGGAGGGTCGCGGTGAAATACCCTTTCAGTCATCCTGCTCATTCTATTTTACAGGATGGGTGAGAGGACCAAGCAGCATATTATATGTGAAAGTGTTTAACAACTGCAGGGGACTTTACAACTGTGGCATGTGCCACACTGTAACTACCATTATAGGATTTAGCAGAAGGAGAAGTATGGTATTTAGCATCTTTTGCCACTAGGGCAGTGGTTTTAAGCTTAGTACCCAACTTCTTGGAAAGTCAGTGCCTAAGGTGCTAATGGGCACAGTGGGGCTCCCATTCTATGTCATTCACACTTAAATGCACAGCAAGAGCAGAAATCCCTTTAAAACCAGCCTGCACTAATCAGGAAAGCAGCCAATACAACACTGCTGATTGTGACTCCATTTCCCTACATAAAAAGAACATCAAGCCTGCTGAAGGAATTTGAGGGACATTTAATGCTTGGCTTGAGATTTGGGCTGTGTTCCTGGTGTGATTTTTTTGTCATTTTTTTTATTTTCAGTGGAATCAGCTAGGTGCTGCTGATATTTGTGATGTGAGAAAATAATGATTCACTGCAGAGAACTGGGGTGTCCTGGCAACAATTTGCAGGGGAAATACGTATAGAAGCAATCACAAGTATTAGCTTCCCAGTCAGCATGATGTGATATAAAACAAAGAATTTCACTGCAGGGAGGAAGTGGCTCTCTAGAAGGAAGGAAGTGTGATCTTTGCTGCTTTTTATGTAGACACTTTGTGGAAGGGCTTCCAAAGTTCTGATGCAACTGCTTTCAGAGAACAACCTCTGACCTCCTAACTTTGAAAAGGCAAAGCTTATAATGGAAGCAGGCAGTTCTTTTTTCTCTTTTCACTCTTTGAAAATAAGAGTGTAGTACTCATAGCTACGTTTTAATCCCCCTCCCAGTGCCCCTGTTAGCTTATTGAACCGTTTTTCTATGTCTCGATTTTGCAAAACGAGTCATCAGAAATCAGACTATTTAGGTAAATATTTTGAGTAGTATGTGCCTTGGTCATTATACACAGGAAATACTTGTTGGCATTTCCTCCCTTAAAGTCATAAAGTACCAAAGACAAACAAATGTATTCATTGCTGTCTGCGTGCCAAGGGCTGTGCCAAATGCTTTTAAAAAAAACCAGAAGCTTTTAGGTTATCTTACATAATTCTCCCATCAACTCCAGAAAAGAAATACTGAATTTTTGCATTGAGAACTTAAGATGGGTATGACCTTAGAGATGAATGCTAGGACCTCATGAGGAAAGTGCTTTTATTAGTCCAGATGCTACCTTCATTTCCCACCCCTGTACCACTGTCACTCGTTGTGGAGAATATGGGCTAAAATACTGAATGTCATTCCAATAGACGGCGTGCCTTGCACCCCATGTATCCAATTTCATGACCTCTTTTCCTTCATCCCTCTTGATCTTAGACATTTTGACTAGCAGTCATTGGATTCACTTGTCCCAAGTACTTGCATTTCCCATGCCTCCAAGGCCGTCACTCCAAGTCAAAGCACGTGCATCAATGAATTAGTTCCTATTTCAAAAGAAATGTACACACAGGAAATGCATTAAGCCACTGCATTCGATGGGAATCTACTCTGTGCATCCAGTACTCACACCAAATTGCAGTGTAGTTGCTGTGGTTAGAACAGGGATGGGAATCTGAAAGAGATTCTTCAAACTCTGTAGAGCATAGTTAAAATCCAGTGATGTGGACTACCCCCCATTTTACCACTTTAAAAGCTAAGAACCACAGAGAATAAGCAACTTCAGCTGAAGAAATGAGTTATTAAAGAACTAGGATGGGGGTTCAGTTATCCTACAAGACCAGCACTTTTCCCACCAGGCTACAAAACTGAGTGAAGAGCTAGTGAAGAAGACAGAGATGGGGATGATACAGTAGGAAAAGTTCTAGGAGAATATGTTTTAGGGAAGCCAAGAGAAGAATAAATTTCAGGTAGGGACTGTTCAAAAAAAAGCCTGTAATGTGGCAGAGAACTCAAGGAGGCTAAGGACTGAAAACATAACCACTTGATTTACTTATTAGTATGGTTAGTGTAGAACTTTCTGGAAACTGTTGAGAGGGTGATTTTAGAAAAAAAATGTGGGACATACACCAAAATGACTGCAGCTAAAAGGAAACATCTGTAACTCCAGCCTCTCCAGAAAAAAGAGAAGGAAAGGTTACCTGATGCACTGGAATGGGCTTTAGGAGGAGAGTGACCTAAGTAAGTTTAAGGATGAAGACAGATAAATTGATGATAAAGGGATCATTGAAGAGCAAGATCTGGGAAAATGTGGGAGACCATGGGATCAAGCCAAGACAATGAGGACTGAAGACATAGGAAGACTCTGAGGAGGCAAATAAAGAAATTAGGGAGAATTGCTTGGATTTGGCCATCTTCTCAAAGGGGTTGGAGCTAAAGTTGCCCATGGAAGAGCAGTAGGAATGAGGAAGATAATAGAAACCCTGGACTATCTGCTGTGGGGGGGGTGAAAAAGTGAGAATCCGTAATGGATATTCTCTTTAACAGTTTAAGGAGACAAAGATGAACAGGTATAGGGAATTTGGAATACAGTCTGAGTTATTAACATAGAATGTTATTTTACTAAGGGACCTTGAGAGTTGTTGTGTCCTTATCAAGATATTGTGATAAAATAATCAGATGTGGTAAAAATCCAGGCTGATAAGTATATTACATGATGTCATGAGACAAGCTTAAAAATGCTACTAGCAATACTCTGTCATGACACCTTTGAATCTTCCTGGCAAGGGGCAGAGTATGATATTTACATGTACACACACACACACACACACACACACACACACTATGATCACTGCTTTAAGTAAATGGTGTAGGAATGGGAAGACATAATAAAGATGGAAGGCACAGTTTCTGTTTCTGATAGTCTTGGGCAGGAAGGGTCAACCCTTCAGGAATAATGAGCATTCAGGGCAAGCCATATGTCATCCTTGCTGCCAGAGAAAACAGAATGAACCAAGTGTCTTAAGAGCTGAGCATTTGCACATAATGTGCCGTCAGTAATCACAAAGGTTTCCTAGAGTATGAATATGAACAAAAAGTTTTTAAACTCTCACAATGAGGTATTAATGTCCTTCTCACCTATAACAAATACTTGATTTTTTTTCAATTCTCTAAAGAAATATAGATAAGAAAGTCTGTAATCTGACACCTGAGGAGTCATTTGAGTTAATTTATTACAGATGGAGCCTGTGTTATTTTAAGGAAAAACGTACTTGTTTATTACATTTACCTCTTTATAAATCAGGCATTTGTGTATTTCTTAAAATTACCGGTCCTTTTACTGTGCATTGTTAACTGGCCTACACCTTGTAATTATTGAAGATTTTCTTTCTCTATTTAATAAGGTGATTTGATTTGTACTTTATATAATTACAGTATTTGTCTCCTGCTTTCTTTGAGACAAAATTGTAATCATTAGTTCTACTACCTAAGGCTGCTAAATGAATATTTACTAAAATAAAAAAAAATAAGCCACTGAAAAAGGTATAATTGTATCTAAATCAGAAAATTTTCATTTTACATCCATCATCTTAACTTCATTCTAGCTGCTGAAAATGAAAAGGTACAAAAGCCCCAAGGGAATAGAGAGTGGGAGCATCATTACATCTTCACAAAAAAATAAGTTCCTAAGAACTCAGTGCAAACAGCATCCCCTCCTTCTATGTGGTCTGCACCTCCTACTTTGGTCACAGTCCAGATCAGAAAGTAGGGAAGAATGATATGGATTAACACCAAAACAAAAAAAGAGTGTGGACTGAGAACAAGGTGAGAGAAGGCTGTTGTAATATGTCTCAATGAGATATAGTCCACTGAAAATAAAATCTCAACTAACAAAAACTCTTAAAGTTAGTTAACTTTTGGTGAACCTTCTTAACCAGTGTGGTGGTTAACTTTTTGTGCAAAATTGGCTGGACTGTGGTGTGCAGCTTTTTTATTCTGGATGTTTCTATGAAAGTATTTTTTTGGATGAGATTAGCATTTAAGTTGGTGAACTTTGAGTAAAGCAGATTACCCTCTATAATGTGAGAGGGCCTCATGCCATCAGTGGACTGACCTCCCTGAGCAGGAAGAAATTATGCCAGCAGCCTGACTGCCTTTGGATTCAGACTGCAACTCTTCACTGGGTGTCCTGCCTGTTAGTCTAGCCTGCAAATTCTGACCCTACCAAGCCTCCACAATCATATGAAGCAATTCTTTAAAATAAATTATATATATATGACTTATTTTATTTGATTGCAATTTATTTAATTGATCTTATTTAATTCTACCCCCCCACACACCATACATATTCTGTGGTTCTATTTCTCTAAAGAACCTTAATACTGTAGGTTAAACATTTTTATAATTATTGTTATTTTAATCAGAAAGTATTTCCATCTGAGTTGCTTTGAGCAAGAGAATAAGGATGGTATATTTGCAAAGACTTGAAATCTGAAAACCTGGTTACAGTCTATATTCTAAGAATCAGAGCCACTCCATGTTTCTCTGTAAACTCAGTTTCCCCTTTTGTAAGATGGGGGCTAGCAAGGACTGAGGTTCCTTGCCAATGTGGTGTGGAATATGTGACACTCTTACTTATTTGTTAACCTCCCCCAGATAGTATGTTTATTTTTTTTAGCGATACATCACTTTTCTTTTAATGAATAATACTAAATCATTATCCACCTGGTCTAAAGCAAAATGTAAGCTTTGTTACTATTCATTATAACAGATGGGAGGGAAAAGTGGATATTACCCAGACCCTATCTTGCTTGGTCTCTTTGTAACATTGGAAACTGCTGTCACTCCTTTGTTGAAGGGTGGTTTTCCCACCTTTAGCAACACATTACCTTCTATTCTGCTCCAGTCAGAGGAAACAACTGGAAAAATAGTGGTGATGAATACGGCAAACGTATGAATTCTCCAGTAAGTAAGGAATACAGATAAAGCAGTAAAAACTTACTGGGGCACAAAGCAGGAACAGAAAATTATCAAATAAGGAGATTCAGTGGCTGGCAAATATTGAAAAAATACTTCACCTCATAATTAATCAAATACACAAAATATAATAATGTGATAGAATTTTCACTCGTAAAATAAGCAAATTCTCTTATTTTAATTCTATACATGATATGAGGGTATAGTGAGCCTGATGGAGGTGGTATAAATTGTTAGAGAACTTTTAGAAGGCAATTCAGCAAAGTGCATCAACAGACTTAAAATATCCAAGTCCTAAAATTCACTTCCTGGTACCTTCCTTATGCATTAAGCATCAATCAGGGGTGTGGAGGAGTTCTGTGTAAAGAAATACTTATTACAGCATTAAGCAAAATAACAAAGAAAGAATAAATGGTGAAAAATAAAGAAATAAATAAATTATGATACATTCATTAGATTAAAAATATCAAGCAACCTGGAAATTATGCTTAAGAGTTTTAAATAATATTAGAAAACATTTCATTATAATGTTAAATGACAAATAAAACAAGATACAAAGCTGTATTTAGAATAATTTTCCCTAGAAGACATTTGTTACATTGATTGATAGGCTACAGAGGCCACAGATCTGGTGACAGCTCCATGATCTTCCCTCAGCCAGAAAAGAAGATGAATTCAAAGGAGATGTTCTGGGAAAGGAGAGGCTGGGGGGCAGAAAGTGGCTTTTTGCTGGGGTTATTTGCTCATTCAGTACCGAGCTATTGGTAGGTTTGGAGCATTGTACCACATAGGCTCAGCATTCAGTCCTAAGAGCAAAGCCGGCCTCTGCCACTGTCTCGCTCATTTTAGTTTTGTCCCTTAAACATTTTTAGCTTCAGTTTTCCCATCCATGAATAGGAGATATTAATAATATATCCCCCACATAAGACAAGTATTATAAATAAGTGAAATAATTACATAAATCACATCATAGTACCTGGCAGACTGCAAATGCTTAATAATTGGAAGGTTTCCCTGATGAAATAAAATATACGGTTCAATGCATTCCATTAATTAATTAAGATTAAATTAATTAATACTTAATGAAATTAATACTCAGTGTGTAAACTGACTTAACATATTCCAATGTGTTCCATTTTTGGTAAATTGACTCGAGTAATGGTCACTACCTCAGGGGATTATTGGGCCAGGAGGGACCTGAATGAGATAATGTATCTCACGTCCTTACAGAGGGCTTGGCTCATAGTAAAAAAAAAAAAAAATCAGTAAAATGTTAGCTTTTAAAAATGAAGAGCATATTCTTCACCTATAATTTCAGTTAAATGAAGAGTTTCTTCATTAATCAGTTGACCAACCAATGAATATTAATTGATTATGATGATACAGAAATTGTGTCAATGCAACACAAATTCACGCACTCACAGTTACAAGAGACAACAAAGCAGAAGTGTGTGCCGAGTGCTAAGGGAAATAATTCTCTTTGTGCCTCATAGAATTTTGTTCTCCAAATACATCATGTTTCAGTTTTCCCCCCACTGTTGCTCCAAAAGGGGCATACTTTCTGTCTAAGTGGCTAGAAATACAGGGTTGGCAGAAAAATGACAACAACTGAGGGAGTTTAAAAAGGATAAATGTGACTTGGGTAATTTGATAGTGATTTCTTTTCAAATTTGGAAAGAAAGAATAACTAAGAACAGCAGAGTTTTCTAATTTGTATTTCACTTAAAATGCCACCGTGTGTTTCCTGAAATGTTAATGACAGAATTAGCTCTGTGTGGTGTGAAAAAGAAACTATCCAAAGGCTTCAACAGGACAGCACCACAAATGAAATAGTCTCCAGTGTGTGTTCCTGATTGGAACAGAGACACACAATCTGGAAGCAAGAGAATTATAACTGCAAACAGCAGTGTTTGGGAAACATTATCAACCATGAGGGAGAATGGAAAAGCTCAGTGTGAAGACGTAAGGAGTGGGACTATACAGTAGCGTGCTGCCATTGCTAACCCATAATCACACTTTAAGCTTCAGTATCTTACTTTTCTCCTGTAAACATACACAAACACACACACATGTACATGTGGAGAGAGCTCTTGGGCAAGGGAAGATCATGAATGTCAACTGGTGTCCAACCATCATTAGGGTGGAGGAAAAGGAAATGATCTGTTTTAAAAAGAATTAGTAACATTTACAGTCTTCAAGCATTTTCACAAACCATATTACATTGGTACACACTACAGCCCTGCATGCTTGAAAGAGGAAATCTTAGTATTCCATTTGAATTAGGAAATAGAAGCAGAAGGTAGAGCAGAAAACAGAGCTGAGACAGAGAACTTATCCTGGAGGTGCAAAGCCCAGGCCTCTCTCCCCTATTGCCATAAAAAACATGAGAAATGTAGGGCAAAAACATTGCCTGTTCTGACGAGTAATGCCAATATGGTGTTAACAGAATTTTTTTTTATTATGTTGCTATATAGTTATTCAATTAAGTTCATATTCCTGCTTTTGTATTCTTATTTGACAGCAAAACAATATGCTTACCTTTCTTGACCACAAGATCTTCACCAAAATGTAGATAATTATAGCAGTTGTGTCACCTTTTTCTCCAAGAATTTCCCTTCATTATCAATTTCTGACTATCTTAGTTGCATGCCCTCCGATGCTTCTTGAACCTGAATGTACATGCAGTCACTGGGGATCTTGTTAAAATGCAGGTTGTTGTGTTAGTTTATGACTTTCCCCCAAATACGGGAACCATATAAAATAAAAGTAGGTGACACTAAACACTAACTTAATATGTTCAAGTAACATGAAATGAGGTTACGTATCGATCCTTTGATAACAGTGTTGTGACAAGAGACTCAAGGGAGCCCAACTGTTTCTCCTGGAAAAGGTGACCCAGCAGTCACTGATTCAGTCTGCAGTGACCCAGAGCATAACTACCACAAATAATGAGCCTCAGCTGTATTTATGTTTGATTCATGTCTGTAATTTTACCTTTGTGTTCTGTATGCCATGTATCTTTTGATCCTATTTCTCCTTTATTATTTTTGTTTACACTAAGTGATATTTTTCTAATGTAACATTTCAGTATCTTAACTTTTTTCATAGTATTTTTGAGTTACTGTTACAGTGGTTGCTCTAGAGTTTACCACGTACATATTAACTGATCTGAATTGGCTTAGGATTTATGGTCAGAAGGAAACCCTCACCGCTCAACCACACTTATCTGGGACTTAGCCTCAGCTTCAGCAGGAAGAAAAATACTGACATCTCATTCAACCAAGAAGAAAGCCCTCTGTCTGCGTACTTGGGGAGTGGGGGTCCAGCGTCCTCAGCCAGAGCAGTCTGGGGTGGGGTCTTTGCCCTGCTGACCTGGGAAGAGGTGGTTCTGATTCAAATCCCACAGGCTTCTGCCTCACTTACGGATTTTTCAGGGATGCTTTTGAATCAATGTTACTTTGCTCTTTGTCCTCAGGACCATTTGACAGAGGCTTTTCCATAATTGGCTTTTTATAGTTCAAAACAGTTTATCTGGGGAGTGGCACAGTGGAGGTCCCCACACTGTCACGCTGGAAGTCAATCCACCTTTTTTATTTTAGTGTATTAATTATTTATAGAAATAATGATATAACAGTAACAATGGCTAATATTTCTTGAGTCTCTACTATACTACATGTACTAGTCCAGTTCACTTTTTGATATTATCATCAAATAACACTACCAAACATTATACATATGCACAAACATACATGTATATGTATCTGCATGTATGCATACATGCACACTATTATTATCATGATATATTGGCAATAGGAATGCACATTTTTTTCTAGCTGATTGAGATATCATTGACCAATTATAGAATGCAGATTTTTAAAGAATAGAAACAAAATAAAAATAGGGATGTACATTCAAGGAGACAAATTTCTTCTCTTCCTCTATTTTGCCAGAAAGTCCTAACAGTTACTGTGTTCAGTAACTTGAAAGATGGCCCTTTTCTTACATTATTAATCTTCTTGAAATCCTTATGGAAGTGATGGTTGCAACCAAGCTTTTAAAAATCCTGAAAATGCCAGCTAAAGTTGTGCTCAACATCCCATCTCTACCATTAGAATTGTTTTTGCCAGCTGCTTATTGCAATCTTTCTTGACTTCTAAGTGAACTGCTAAGTTTTAAGATCAGAGAACAGTTGGGAATAATTCATATGCAGCTCAATTTGTCTCCGGGGGCTAAGCAGTTCTATTCTCATCATAGATTCATAGGTGGACTCAGTAAGCACAAATATACAAGCTATTTTTATGAAACAAGTGCTTATCTTTAAGCCATGAAGCCTTGCCAATCTCAGTTGGAGGAAGCATTTATCCTGAATATGTTATGTGATCAGAAGGACGCACTCATCTTGCTTAATCACTGCAAGCGCTTTCCTCCTGGGATCAGCTGAACCCTACAGAGTTGAAAGGGTATATGATGATTTGCAAGTACTGGTTGGCCCAGAAAGGGAGCTGGAGCAGTGGAAGCTGGGAATGGCATCCAATTGACCTTAGATACATGGAAAGGGAAGATTGGCAGGCATGACTAGTCATAGGCTGAAATCAGATAGGAGGAATAAGTGTGCCTAGAGCTGTAGAGTTGAAGCTCTGTTGGAGAAAAGACAGGGGAGAAAGAGGGAAAGCCACATCTTAACAGAGTGAGGTCTCTAGCTACAGCTAAGCCATGGAGATAAGCAGAAGCAGCACAAACCTTGAGCGTCACCCCTAGGGGCGCTCGTGGTTGCCAAGGCTTGGAATCAGCACTAGGGTGCTGGAGGGAATAGTCTGATATAAGATAGATAGGCTGATGATGTTCAGCCCTGGCTGCAGGTTCATTTATTTATTCAGTGAATGATTTGTGAGCCCATACAGGTGCCAAAACACTTGTAAGCATGGGAAGATAAACGAGGACCAGGACAAAGCCCCTTCATTTCATTTTAGGTTAGGGTTGAGAGAGAAAGAAAAGAAAAACATATAACAATAAACAAGGGGAAATCATATAGATGGTACTGAGTGCTATTTTAACCAAGAAAACAGAGCAAACGATGCAGACTAAGGGTGAAGTTGTAATCAGAGAAATGACATAATCTGATTTTCATATTAACAATCCAATCTCACTGCTAAGTAGAGAGTGGTTTGTAAAGGTGCCAAAGGAGACCAGTTAGGGGTTTACTACAGAGACCAGGGGAGAGGCAGGGCTCACGTGAGTTTCAGTGGGTGTGTCATGTGTAGCACTGGGGAGATAAAATGTATTACGTAGATATCACTGGGGAAGTGGACAGCAGGAGTCATTTGGGGTATGTTTGGGGACAGACGTCACAGGGCTTAGTTGTTTGCTCCCATGTGGAGGTAAAGGAAAGGGAGGGAACAAGGAGAGTGCCCAGGTTTTTAAATTCTTCAGTGGAGAAGATGGTAGTGCCATTAACTGGGATGGAAATTCCCAGTTCAGGTGATGTCTCTAGCAGTGGTACTGCTTAATGTGTTAGTATTCCTTAACTGGCAATGCTAAAGATTTAAGGACATTAAATCATCTCATCCAAGTCCTTTTATTTTATCCCCCAGGAACTAGGAAATAACACTGTATATAATCTTAGACTGGGCTCTCCAGCAAGCAAAGCCTCAGTCAAGAGCTGTCACCATAGACAGACACCAGATGCACAGTTTTCCTTGGGCCAGACAGCCCCCAGGGCTGAGATCAGCATGTGGAGGAGGCAGAAGTAATGCCAAGGTTGAGCCTCCAGGCCCCTATCAACCTTGCCATATTAAGATAGTCATTATAACCTTGTTACATTACACTCTCCATTTCCCTTCCCCTGACTAATATAATTGCAAATGAAGCTACACTTTCATAGAATTGCTTTGGACTTCTTTTTTTGGTCAAGTAAGGCAAGTCTCAGCAACTCAGTTTAGTTTAACTTCCCTTTGCAAGTTAGATGAGCATTTAATGAAAAAAAAACATGGAGATTTCTTTCCAATTAGTGGAACGTCCTTAATGATCTGGAGATTAGCTATAGATCAGAATCATAATCGAGAGAGGAAAAAATGAAATTGTATAAGAATTCTCTCAAAATGAACCTGAGATTACTTTTTAAAAAATGGAAGCTCAGGTTATATCACTTAGGGTAGAAAAATAAGCTTCAATTATTAGATAAGAAAGGACTAGGCAATTATGGGTAAATGACCTGAGGAGCAATAGAGGGAACTCTAGACTAAATAGGAGTCAGCAATACACAGTGTCAAGTTAAAGCACAGTGCTTAGAGAGTGAGCTCAAATGGGAATTACAGGAATCTGGAAAGCTAATAAGATCAGAGCAGGCAACTTGAACCCTGGGAATATGGAATACAGTGCTATTCCAAGAGATGGGCAGGCAGGCCTTATCCAAAGGATGTAGAAGTCAGAAGACCTAGTTCTGGCCTAGCTTTGTACCTAATAAGCTATAAAAACTTGGCAGTTCACTTAATTTCTTTAAGCCCGAGGTTGTTCACCTATAACGTGAGTATGATTATAATATTGAACTTATCTTCATTGCTCTAAGGAAAAGCTTTTTGAAATAAGTAAAAAGGACCATAAAATATAATACACTCTTAATAGCAGTTACAGGGAGCATTACTAAAGAAGAAAAATCAAAAAAGGTAGGACATTAGCAAATGCAATACTAACAGAAAGGCAGAACTGGCTGTTTAATTTGTGGGACCCAATGCCAATTTAAATGCAGGGCCCTTTGTTCCCAATATGTTAGGAACTTTGAGATAGCAACAGCAGAGAATCAAACAAAACATAGGGAACCTTTAGGCATGAGACTAGTGAAAATACACTGGTTGAATGTCCATGAAGAGGGTCCTGAGGAAAGGGGAAAGGCATATGGTGTTCTGCATGTCCCACAGGGGTAGAATCTACACACTACTGCTCCAAAAGTTGTGTTACAGCATAAAGTGGATTCTCCCTTTCTAGGCTCTTGTGACTCTGAATTGCATAGTACCCTTCAGAGTCAGGTCTTTGCAAGGCATGGCGGGAACCAGTAAAGTGCTGGGAGTCCTGATTCCAGCCACTAGAGAAGAAAACTCTTAGGGTGTATGTGGCGACAGTCATATATTGGAAAGGCTGCCATAAAGAAAAGAGACCAGAGATTCTTTATTGTTATAAAGAGCATAACTATAAGCAAACGTGCCAAAGAATATTTTATAAAGTTCAACATATGAGTCCATTTTCTAGCAAAGAAAAATACCCAATTATGTGATGTAATCAGGTCTCAGGCACTGGGAGTTTTCAAGCAAAGATAAAAGAACTTTGGCCAGGAGTGTTATAGATTGAATTGCTGCAGGTGATGGAGGTCAGGATACCTGACCTGTAACTTTGGTATTCTGTATTTCTAGCTTAGCTTGGGAAGGAGCCATGAGAGAGCTGAAGAATAACAAAGAATATGAAGGGAGGTGAAGAATCAGAGAGGAATTTCCTCTGGTGTTTCCTACATGGGTAGGGGGAAGGGTATGCAGGAAATGTGCTTCTAAATGATATCTATATTAGGGATAACAATGTGAACTGACTCAGAGTACCCCTCCATCTGAGCTATAAATTAGAACCAGATAAAATCAGATCTAAAAGGAACACCCAAAATCAGCTAACATAGATTGTTAAAATGGAATCGTGATAGAGTTAAGAATAGTGTCTGTCTCTGAAGGAGACAGAGACTGGGAACGGGGCATGGGAAAATTCTAGGGTGCTGGAAATGTTTTATATCTTGACCTGGATGGTGTTCCCCCAAGAGTGTGCATATGTAAAAAATCAATGTGTAGGCGGAGACAACATGGCGGCGTGAGTAGGACAGTGGGAATCTCCTCCCAAAAACATATATACTTTTGAAAATACAACAAACACAACTAGCCCTAAAAGAGAGACCAAAAGACGCAGGACAGTGGCCAGACTGCAGCTACACCAGCGAGAACCCAGCGACTGGTGAAAGGGGTGAGATACAAGCCCCGGCCCGGCGGGACCCGAGCGCCCCTCCCCCCAGCTCCTGGCGGGAGAAGAATAGGCAGAGCGGGAGGGAGACGGAGCCCAGGACTGCCGAACACCCAGCCCCAGCCATCCGGGCCAGAGCGCAGACACAGTACGTGCCCAGGGGGCCCTGGATACTGGGGGAACAGGGAGTAAGACCACTGAGCGGGTGCTGAAGCTGATGCCCCTGTGACAAAGAAAAGCGGGGGCTTTTTGAAAGTCTTAAAGGGACAGGGACTTAACAGCTTGATGGAAACAACCCAGGTCACAGTACAGCAGCTGGAAATTACAGGGAAAACCGGGTGCACTAACCCCCTGGGCAACAGCTCTGAGACCCCTCACGGAGGCAAACAGTCAAGCAGCCCCCCCATCCATTACCCCACCGGGCGCTGCGAAAGCAGAGAAGCAGCCTGAGACAAATTCCGCCCACAGAAAGGGAAATTTCTCCCTTCCGGCCAGGCAAGACACAAAGACCCACTCTACGCGCAATTACCCAACACAAGCCACTAGGGGTCGCAGTTGTCCCAGTAAAGAAAGGCCAGTAGCAAGTGAAAATTTTGGCCCTCCCAGCTGACAGTCAATAGCACCTGTCAACATGAAAAGGCAAAAAAATATGATCCAGACAAGACTAACCCAGACAGCTTCGGCATCTGCTACATCTTCCCCTGAGAAGGAATCTGGGGAGATAGATTTAGCCAGTCTACCTGAAAAAGAATTCAAAACAAAAGTTATAACCATGCTGATGGACTTGCAGAGAAATATGCAAGAACTAAGGAAGGAGAATTCAGAAATAAAACAAGCTCTGGAAGGACTTCAAAACAGAATGGACGAGATGCAAGAGACCATTAATGGACTAGAAAACAGAGAACAGGAACGCAGAGAAGCTGATGCAGAGAGAGATAAAAGGATCTCCAGGAATGAAAGAATTTTAAGAGAGCTGAGTGATCAATCTAAAAGGAATAATATAAGAATCATAGGTATTCCAGAAGAAGTAGAGAGAGAAAAGGGGATAGAAAATGTCTTTGAAGAAATAATTGCTGAAAATTTCCCCAAACTAGGGGAAGAAATGGCCTCTCAGACCACAGAGGTACACAGAACTCCCATGACAAGGGATCCAAGGAGGGCAACACCAAGACACATAATAATTAAAATGGCAAAGATCAAAGACAAGGACAAAGTATTACAAGCAGCCAGAGAGAAAAAAAAGGTTACCTACAAAGGAAAACCCATCAGGCTATCATCAGACTTCTCAACAGAAACCCTACAGGCCAGAAGAGAATGGCATGATATACTTAATGCAATGAAACAGAAGGGCCTCGAACCAAGACTACTGTATCCAGCACGAATATCATTTAAATATGAAGGAGGGATTAAACAATTCCCAGACAAGCAAAAGTTGAGGGAATTTGCATCCCACAAACCACCTCTACAGGGCATCCTACAAGGACTGCTCTAGATGGGAGCACTCCTAAAAAGAGCACACAACAAAACACCCAACATATGAAGAAGGGAGGAGGAGGAATAAGAAGGGAGAGAAATAAAGAATCATCAGATTGTGTTTATAATAGCTCAACAAGCGAGTTAAGTTAGACAGTAAAACAGTAAAGAAGCTAACCCTAAACCTTTGGTAACCACAAACTTAAAGCCTGCAATGGCAATAAATTCATACCTTTCAATAATCACCCTAAATGTAAATGGACTGAATGCACCAATCAAAAGACACAGAGTAATAGAATGGATAAAAAAGCAAGATCCATCCATATGCTGCTTACAAGAGACTCACCTCAAACCCAAAGATGTGCACAGACTTAAAGTCAAGGGATGGAAAAAGATATTTCAAGCAAACAACAGAGAGAAGAAAGCAGGTGTTGCAATTCTGGTATCAGACAAAACAGACTTCAAAATAAAGAAAGTAACAAAAGACAAAGAAGGACATTACATAATGATAAAGGGCTCAGTCCATCAAGAGGATATAACCATTATAAATATATATGCACCCAATACAGGAGCACCAACATACCTGAAACAAATATTAACAGAACTAAAGGAGGAAATAGAATGCAATGCATTCATTCTAGGAGACGTCAACACACCACTCACTCCAAAGGACAGATCCACCAGACAGAAAATAAGTAAGGACACAGAGGCACTGAACAACACACTAGAACAGATGGACCTAATAGACATCTACAGAACTCTACATCCAAAAGCAACAGGATACACGTTCTTCTCAAGTGCACATGGAACATTCTCCAGAATAGACCACATAGTAGGACACAAAAAGAGCCTCAGTAAATTCCAAAAGATTGAAATCCTACCAACCAACTTTTCAGACAACAAAGGCATTAAACTAGAAATAAACTGTTCAAAGAAAGCAAAAAGGCTCACAAACACATGGAGGCTAAACAACACGCTCCTAAATAATCAATGGATCAATGACCAAATCAAAATGGAGATCCAGCAATATATGGAAACAAATGACAACAACAACACTAAGCCCCAACTTCTGTGGGACGCAGCAAAAGCAGTCTTAAGAGGAAAGTATATAGCACTCCAAGCATATTTAAAAAAGGAAGAGCAATCCCAAATGAACGGTCTAATGTCACAACTATCAAAATTGGAAAAAGAAGAACAAATGAGGCCTAAGGTCAGCAGAAGGAGGGACATAATAAAGATTAGAGAAGAAATAAATAAAATTGAGAAGAATAAAACAATAGCAAAAATCAATGAAACCAAGAGCTGGTTCTTCGAGAAAATAAACAAAATAGATAAGCCTCTAGCCAGACTTATTAAGAGGAAAAGAGAGTCAACGCAAATCAACAGTATCAGAAATGAGAAAGGAAAAATCACAACAGATCCCGCAGAAATACAAAGAATTATTAGAGACTACTATGAGAACCTATATGCTAACAAGCTGGGAAACCTAGGAGAAATGGACAACTTCCTAGAAAAATACAACCTTCCAAGACTGACCCAAAAAGAAACAGAAAATCTAAACAGACCAATTACCAGCAACGAAATTGAAGCGGTAATCAAAAAACTACCAAAGAACAAAACCCCCAGGCCAGATGGATTTACCTCGGAATTTTATCAGACATACAGGGAAGACATAATACCCATTCTCCTTAAAGTTTTCCAAGAAATAGAAGAGGAGGGGATACTCCCAAACTCATTCTATGAAGCTAACATCACCCTAATACCAAAACCAGGCAAAGACACCACCAAAAAAGAAAACTACAGACCAATATCCCTGATGAACGTAGACGCAAAAATACTCAACAAAATTTTAGCAAACCGAATTCAAAAATACATCAAAACCATCGTACACCATGACCAAGTGGGATTCATCCCAGGGATGCAAGGATGGCACAACATTCGAAAGTCCATCAATATCATCCACCACATCAACAAAAAGAAAGACAAAAACCACATGATCATCTCCATAGATGCTGAAAAAGCATTTGACAAAGTTCAACATCCATTCATGATAAAAACTCTCAGCAAAATGGGAATAGAGGGCAAGTACCTCAACATAATAAAGGCCATCTATGAAAAACCCACAGCCAACATTATATTGAATAGCGAGAAGCTGAAAGCATTTCCGCTGAGATCGGGAACTAGATAGGGATGCCCACTCTCCCCACTGTTATTGAACATAGTACTGGAGGTCCTAGCCACGGCAATCAGACAAAACAAAAAAATACAAGGAATTCAGATTGGCAAAGAGGAAGTCAAACTGTCACTATTTGCAGATGACATGATACTGTACATAAAAAACCCTAAAGACTCCACCCCAGAACTACTAGAACTGATATCGGAATACAGCAAAGTTGCAGGATACAAAATCAACACACAGAAATCTGTGGCTTTCCTATATACCAACAATGAACAAACAGAAGGAGAAATCAGGAAAACAACTCCATTCACAATTGCATCAAAAAAAATAAAATACCTAGGAATAAACCTAACCAAAGAAGTGAAAGACTTATATTCTGAAAACTACAAGTCACTCTTAAAAGAAATTAAAGGGGACACTAACAGATGGAAACGCATCCCATGCTCATGGCTAGGAAGAATTAATATCGTCAAAATGGCCATCCTGCCCAAAGCAATATACAGATTTGATGCAATCCCTATGAAACTACCAGCAACATTCTTCAATGAACTGGAACAAATAATTCAAAAATTCATATGGAACCACCAAAGACCCCGAATAGCCAAGGCAGTCCTGAGAAGGAAGAATAAAGTAGGGGGGATCTCACTCCCCAACTTCAAGCTCTATTATAAAGCCATAGTAATCAAGACAATTTGGTACTGGCACAAGAACAGAGCCACAGACCAATGGAACAGACTAGACAATCCAGACATTAACTCAGACATATATGGTCAATTAATATTTGATAAAGGAGCCATGGACATGCAATGGCGAAATGACAGTCTCTTCAACAGATGGTGCTGGCAAAACTGGACAGCTACATGTAGGAGAATGAAACTGGACCATCGTCTAACCCCATATACAAAAGTAAACTCAAAATGGATCAAAGACCTGAATGTAAGTCATGAAACCATTAAACTCTTGGAAGAAAACATAGGCACAAACCTCTTAGACATAAACATGAGTGACCTCTTCTTGAACATATCTCCCCGGGCAAGGAAAACAACACCAAAAATGAACAAGTGGGACTATATTAAACTGAAAAGCTTCTGTACAGCAAAAGACACCATCAATAGAACAAAAAGGAACCCTATAGTATGGGAGAATATCTTTGAAAATGACATATCCGATAAAGGCTTGACGTCCAGAATATATAAAGAGCTCACACGCCTCAACAAACAAAAAACAAATAACCCAATTAAAAAATGGGCAAAGGAACTGAACAGACGGTTCTCCAAAAAAGAAATACAGATGGCCAACAGACACATGAAAAGATGCTCCACATCGCTAATTATCAGAGAAATGCAAATTAAAACTACAATGAGGTATCACCTCACACCAGTAAGGATGGCTGCCATCCAAAAGACAAACAACAACAAATGTTGGCGAGGCTGTGGAGAAAGGGGAACCCTCCTACACTGCTGGTGGGAATGTAAACTTGTTCAACCATTGTGGAAAGCAGTATGGAGGTACATCAAAATGCTCAAAACAGACATACCATTTGACCCAGGAATTGCACTCCTAGGAATTTACCCTAAGAATGCAGCAATCAAGTATGAGAAAGACCAATGTACCCCTATGTTTATCGCAGCACTATTTACAATAGCCAAGAATTGGAAGCAACCTAAATGTCCATCGATAGATGAATGGATAAAGAAGATGTGGTACATATACACAATGGAATACTACTCAGCCATAAGAAAAGGGCAAATCCAACCATTTGCAGCAACATGGATGGAGCTGGAGGGTATTTTGCTCAGTGAAACAAGCCAAGCAGAGAAAGAGAAATACCAAATGATTTCACTCATCTGTGGAATATAAGAACAAAGGAAAAACTGAAGGAACAAAACAGCAGCAGAATCACAGAACTCAAGAATGGACTAACAGGTACCAAAGGGAAAGGGACTGGGGAGGATGGGTGGGTAGGGAGGGATAAGGGGGGGAGAAGTAGGGGGGTATTAAGATTAGCATCCATAGCGGGGTGGGAGAAAGGGGAGGGCTGTACAACACAGAGAAGACAAGTAGTGATTCTACAACAGGTTGCTACGCTGATGGACAGTGACTGTAAAGGAGTATATAGGGGGGACCTGGTATAGGGGAGAGCCTAGTAAACAAAGTATTCGTCATGTAAGTGTAGATTAATGATTAAAAAAAAAAAATGCAGTTCCTATGTGGTGACCTCTAATGAGTTCTACACAATGATATAAAGGACATATAAAAGTGTAGGCAAAGGGTCTGTTTGTGTTTATACAGAGGATCAAAGCCTAATTTGGGTACCCCGAAAATGAACTAAGATACGATATGAAAAAGAACTTCCAACATCAGCACATCAACCATCGGGAAGACTCATGACAGAAGATGATCAGAAAAAAAAAAAAAAAAAAAACTTCAACAAAGATCCACACACTGTCACAGGTGTAGATGCACTCATCCCACCAGTTCCTGGACTTGCCATGGGAATGATGAAGGAGATATCTAAGCTGGCCTGTGCATGCAGTAAAACAAAAATTGGACTGGATCTATACTGTTGGAACTCAACCAAGAATTAGGAGAAGTGCAAATTGTAGCACTCCAAAATCTTACAACCACAGACTATTTATCGTTAAAAGAACATATGGGATATAAACAGTCCCCAGGAATGGGGTGTTCTAGTTTATCTGAATTCTCTCAGACTGTTTAAGTTCAGTCGGACAATATCCACCATATTATAGATAAGTTTTCACAAATGCCTAAGGTGCCTAACTGGTTTTCTTGGTTTCACTGGAGATGGCTGGTAATTACAGGTATGCTTTGGTTAGGTAACTATATTCCTATTATGTTAATGTGTGTGCACAATTTAATTAGTAGTTTAAAACCTATCCATGCTGAAGTTACTCTACAAGAAGATATGTCAAAGAAATAATCAATCTTCCCAGGTTTTCTTCTGCCTGCTACTTCTGTAGCTTTTCTTCTTCCTACCTAATCACAACCTTTAAATAGAACTTGTGCCACATGTCGAATTTACCGAGTATCATGATTCTTCCAAGTGGTAAGGACACCTCAAGACAAATGCTGGGCATAGAAGCCACAGGGCATAAATATGCAAAGAAGTAAAAAGCTAACCTTTTCAAACGATAAGGCTTCTCTCTCAGTTACCAACTTTACATTTCCCTGTATGGCCCCGGAAGATGACTGGTTAGCCAGAGACGGGTAAGATTCCTCAAGGGAGGAACAACCTAAGACAGGCACAGTCGCAGGGGGCCATCTGGTGAAAAAATGGGGAGCAGCAGAGGTGAGGCTTAGAACCTCCCCCCTCATGTTCTGAGAGAAATCTTCTGCATACATGGATGTTTATTGCCCTCGTCTAGCGCGGATTAACACATAGTCTACAGGCACACACCTGATCATCTACACTTGCTCTCTTACAACACTAAACTCTGTTTTCTACCTTTATCTCGTATCTGCCTACCACTTCAGCATTTTATTAAAAATAATAATAATAGAGAAATGTGGTTTCCACATATGAATCAGGTTTAAGAATCAAATGAATATTCATGTTTGAACTGACTGTGTATAGTTCATAATGCATTAACAAAACCGAGGGCTTCTGTGATGACTGCCCTTGCGCTGTTCACCATGTAGCTTATTCACTATGTAGGAATTTGTACTCCATGCAGGAATTTGTTCGTTGTGCATCAGAGGATTGGAGACTGACGAGAATTGGGCTTGGGGTGGATTAGTGGTTGTGCATTGAGTATTGACCCCCCTATACAGAGATTTGTTATGGTCAACAACTATTTGATCAATAAATATGAGAGATGCCCTCACAATATATATATATATATATATATAAAAATCAATGTGTACAGTTAATATTAGTGTATTTACTGAATATATTTCATTTTTTAAAAAACTTTAGAAATTATCAGAATCTCTGGGATAAAGGTTAGAGTTTACATGTTTCAACAAGCTCTCCATGTGATTCTTATACACACTAAAGTTTGAGAACTATGTCAATGTACAGATTAATAAAATAAAGCACAGGGAAGTTCATTGATTTTCCCAACACCACTCTGCTAGTTAATGGAGGTCTCAAAGCCAGGACTTCTAGGAATTAAACTAAATAATCCTCATAATAAACCTTGACAGTAGGCCTCCTCACTGCCAAGCCCAGTGACTGATCCAAGACTACATAAGAAGTTAGAGATGATTGAGAACAAAGAGAACTGAAAAGGGACATCCACTCAAAATTTAATGGCCTAAAAAGTAAGCTTAAGACAATTCAACTTTATTCTCTGGATAATTTGAAATCATTAAAGGTTTTTTAAAAAAAACAAGGCAAAATAATAGTGGTTGAAAAGAGTAGATTGGATTAGATATCCAGGAGTCCAGGGCAGCAGAAAGACCTGAATGCAAAGAAATGTGCAGCTACGAGAGAAAGTTTAGAGATAGAATCAGTAATACTTAGCAATAATAATAGTTGGTATATTTGCTGTGCATTTACTGATTGTAAGATGCATTCATTTTATCATTTGGCTGTACAACAATTCTATGAACTGGAGACTGTTATTACCCCATATTTGGCAGAATGAAAACTAAACTAAAGCAAGAACAGAAATAACATGTCAAGGTCACAAATAGTAAGGATCAAAGATAGATTTTGAACTCAGATCTGTTTGGCTCCAACTGCTATGTTATAATAAAGAGGCAGGAAAGAAGAAAATCACAGATATCACAGTCTGTAACACCGGGTGACAGTTAACCGGTGTTATCATTAAACAACACGGGTCATATTGAAAAAAGAACAGATTTGATGGCAAATAGGATGAGTTCAAATCTATTCACTTTGACTTTGAGGGCCATTAATTTCTAATAACCTCCTACATTAGTATGTGTTTCGATATTACTGAACAAAGGAGAAAGGGTCAAAGCAGTGCTTCAGCAACACTGATATTTTAAAGCCAGCTTTCACAATGCTTTTGCAAATATCTCGGCTAATTAAAATACGTATAGTTACAAAATTCTGCTAGAATGCTAATATGCCTCCTACAAAGAAGTTACAGTTATTATCATTCTCTGCCCTTTCTCTTGTATATTTCACACCTATGTTCACCTCAAAAAGTCCTGCTAAGCTACTTCCATTTGAAGCATGGACTTGAGAATGTGGTTTCCCACACATTATATGTTGGTTGTATTACCAGAGATGAGTCCTTTGTCTCCTCGCAAGAATGGATGCAGAAAAGCCACTGAGCATTAAGAGTTTATTTGGAGATTTCGAGTTTAAAGAAAGATAAGAGTACACACCCGAGAGCTGGGGCGTGAGCAGTCCCAGAGAGGGTTGTACCGAGGGAACAATAAGGAGCCTTTTTTTATATGAAGGGAGATAAATGCTCACTAAGTGAAATTAGGTTTCAAAGGGGACAGGTGGAGTCTTCCTGGAGTCTGGGCTTACTCTGCCTTCATGTAGAGCAGGGAAGGTTTTTGACTCTATTTGGTTCTCTTCAGGACTGTCATGGCCTGGGGAGGCATGATTTTTTTTACTATATTAATGATGGAAGTGCATGAATTTTACTATGTTAATGAGTGTATAATGTATTTGGAGGTGAAGTCAGGGTCAACGTCTCCTCCAGGTTTGACTGGTCTGTTATCTATACCTCACTCCATATCCCATGAGAACAGCTTGTACAGAATGTATAGAATGTAAGCAAGCATCCAACTGAATGTTCCCTCCATCTCTCTACTTACATCTAGCTATCTACCTACTCTAACAATTGCATACACCAAGTTAATGCAACTGGGTGTGTTATGGGCTAAACTGTGTCCCCCAAAATTCATATGTGTGAAGTCCTAAGCCCCAGTACCTTCGAATGTGACTGTATTTGAAGATAAGGTCTTTAAAGAGATAAAGGTAAAATAACATCATTAGAGTGGTTCCTAATCGAATATGCTGATATCCTCAATAATAAATGGAATTAAGATGTAGATAGACATAGAGAGAAGACCTTGTGAAGACCCAGGGAGAGACCCAGGAAAAAAACAGGCCTGCTGATAACTTGATCTTGGACCTCTAGCCCCCAGAACTGTGAGAAAATTAATTTTGGTTGTTTAACCCACCAAGTCTGTAGTACTTTGTCAAGGCAGCCCTAGCAAATAAATACACTGTGTATTCACATCATATTTAGATTACTGTATATTCATATTACCACACAGGACCTGTGATTACAGCTGGCTTACATTAAAGTGATTTGCATGGCCCTGCTGTGGAATGGTTGGTTTGTGTGAATACACCTTGGCCAAATTATCCCCAGGCTCTTACCTATTGAATTAACCAACTACTTACTAATCTCACCACCCCTAGAGCCCATTGTCTCCATCAAAGTGGCTGCTTATACAGAATGAGGACAACTATGAGACTGGAAAGCAACATTCATTCTCTGGTCTTGCGATGCTACCCAAGGTAGTTCTACCGGGTCATGGCCTCAGTTTATCTATCCTCCATATGATAGTGGAAGGGCTCTTCTATATTTCTCCATATTGGCTTTTCTTGAGCTCCTTTTTATAAATTATCAGGATAGAAGAAAGCCTTAGGGGTTGATGAAGCCTCATCCTAAAAAGAGTAGGGTTAAGCAACTGAGACTCCAGGAGAAAATATGTTCCTACCCCAGAGCAAACAGCCTTTGAAGCTGAAATCAGTCAAAGAGAGAAATAAAGTGGAAGAAACCTATTTATTGCTCACAAGCAGTGGTCTACTTCTGTCTGCCTGTGTCTATCACGACCCAGCTGCAAAAAGGACCCCACCCAATGTCTCCAGGTCAGGTGTGCCCTTGCTCCCCATCCCCTTTGTAGTGACCTTCTGATATGGAGATGGACTACTTTTCTCCACCCCTTGGAAACACCTATTGATATGGAGATGCACTAAGGCCAGGAGAGATATTCTGGAAATACTGCAATTTTACCCACAGCAACATAAATGGAACTGGGAAAATCAGTGGAAACCTTGAAAAGTGCCTGATTCCATGACTTGGCCAAAAAAATATCAGTATGGTTCTGGATTTATCATATTATTGCCAGAAAACAGAATTGCTTTCCAAGATATCAAGGGCAAAACCAAAACCACAAAGTTTAATGAATTTAGCATTAATCAAAATACAAATAGAAAGACCTTTCCACACATTCAGAGTCTCAGACATTAATGGGAAAAGCACCTACACAGATGAACAGATAATGATTTATTAGCCAGTCTTTTGGGAAAGAAAGAGTCATTTTCCTACCATAGTGTTTACAAACCTATAGAGTGATGAAACAATGAAGAAACAGGCTAATAATGTAAAATCAGAAGATCAGTTCCTCTAGTTTATATTAGCACATCCAGGAAGATTTTTATTGGTAAGATCAGAAATGACATATCATAGGGCTCTCCATTGGAAAGTAGCTGCTAAAAAAGCATTTACTGTTCATTTACTTGTGCTTAATGTATGTCTTTATGTATTTTTACTATGTTCCATTGAAAAGAGATATATTATTTAATTTAAAGATAGGGAAGCAGTTATATGAGAATCAAAATAAAATGACTTGCAATGGCCACTTTAATTTTTATTCAGTTGTATATGGTTTAACTTTTTAAATATAGTATATGTATAAAATGCACAAATCACAAGGGCACCACTTGATGAATAACTCACAGTAATTCCACCTGTGTAACCACCACCTAGGTCAAGAAATACAATGTATGTAGCTCTCAAGAAGGCCCTCTCAACATCTAAATTTCCCTACATTTCTAATGTAATTTTTTGTAGCTAGAATTTCCAGTACAATATTAAATAGCAGTGGTTAAAGTGGCATCCTTTTCTAGTTCCTGATCTTAGGTAGAAAGCTTCCAGTCTTTCACCATTAAATATGTTAGCTGTGGATTATTCACAAATGCCCAGTCATCCATTAGATTAGTGACTTTTCCAATCCCCTTTCACAAAGGCTATATTCCTTTTCATGTGTGATTGCTAAAAACTGTTCCTTCAGCCTGTGTTCAGCCAGCATTTTGAAAGAGATTTCCTTGAATACTAGTTGCTTAAAATAATCTCTTCCAGTCTTTGCAGATTATCTCTGTCTTGAAGCACTCCTCCAACTGTCCTTGGCATGTACTGTCCTGAGGCAGACCATGTACAACCCTGCCTTAGCCTTAATTTCCTGTTTGCATTAAGCCAAAGATGACATCTTAGGGTTTTCTCACATCTTTTCTGAGTTTGCACCCAATTGTAGGTATATGTGTGGCTTTAAAAATTTTTAATTATTCACGGGAGAATCCCAAGGCCCTAATTTCCCAAAGAAAACCTGTCTCTATATTCAATGCTCAGACATTAGGCTGTCCATTACATGTCTCAACCCCAATTTATAGTCCCAAGTGGCTACGGGTTTTCCATTTGCCTTTCATGTTTTTGGTCAATGTCCACTGCTTTTCTATCCTGGGTGAATTCCAAGTTCCCAGTTAGGCAAAATAGGAATGAATCCTTTGTGCCAAATCCTTCAGGCAGCCCCCAGACAACATAGAACGAGTAAAAAATCATTCGCACTACTCTCATCTGAGTTATCTTAAAGAACCCATAGAAGCATCTACGGCTTTATTTGGTTTTAATGTTTTTGTATTAAAAGAGCCCACTCCACTTCATGTACCCATATGTCCTCAATGACGTTCCCTAAACTATATTCTGTAACTGAACCCATTCTGTACTCAGTTTTTGTTCCCTTTCTCAGAATACAGCATAAGAATTCAGTGCATCTCATCCATAGTAGAATACAACTAGGACCTTAATTTCATCTTATCCCATCTCATTTCTACAGGTCTTTCCAAAGAGAGCAATTCTTATTTTCAAGACTAGTGAATAGGGCTATCTCCTGAAAGGAAACAAAGTTTCTAACATGCAGTTCTTTCTCTGAGCATTTTTCGCTATAATTTAGAGAAATACATCCACAGAACAAGGTGGATCTAGAGTTCTCATCTTGGTCCCCAAACTCCTTTGTGGTTCTCTACTATGGCACCTTTCCAATGATCACACTGAGACCTTTTACCTGGTTTATGATGTGCTTATGGCTGTGATTTTTAATGAGCTTATCCATGGGGGCCTCCCAGAGAATGAAGATCTCATTTAGAGGATAAATTGCTCCCTGCTTTAAGGACTCAGGAAAATCTTCCCTTCTGCCAGTTTTCTCTTCACTTCACTTCACCTAATTTGTTCAGCAAAAGTTTATGTGCTAATACTATGTCCAAATCACCATAGGGGAAGGGAAGTTCACAGTCCTGGAATAATACAGAATTAATCTAATTATTAAAGTATTAAAGTGGCCATAACCACCTAAGGCAAGAGAATTGGTTTCAGTAACTACTCTGACAAGACAGCAAGTGACTAATAAACTCATGGAGGAGAGAAAAGTAGCATCAACTTATTTCTGCTGCATCAGATCAGCAAAATGAAATACCACAGAGAAGGACAGGTATACCATCAACAAGGAAGTTTGGTCCAATACAGATGAGTATAGTGCCAGCCTGTGAACCTGAATAGAAGAAATTTTGAGCTCCATGTTTCTACTGAGATCTGAAGTCAAAGCTTAACGTCATTACAATTTTTATGGGCTGCTCACATCTCTTTGATGATGCCTATCCACTCAGGTGTGACCTAGCAGATTAGTTAGATGAACATGGAAACAGTCTCAGTACAACTTCCACACATTGGTTTCAATTACACTTTAGGAGCTTCCACATTGAAAAATATAGTCCTCAGATCAAATGTCAGCCCCTGAGATGTTGGAAGTCAGGTCTGCATGTCTCAACTCACTCTATTTTTCCCTCTTGTCAAAATAAAGGAAGCCTGTGTGTCATGAGAGAAATTATCTGGAGGCATGGAGGCCAAAGGCAATCTGAATTCTTGGACATCAGCTTCATCAAATACATAGATGTGAAGCACCAGCATGCCTATATGGTGACCCCAGGAATGGGTGTCAGAATTTGCTCCTGGGAAGGGTGAATTGCCCCAGAGTCCTGCTCACTCCTAACCTTGAGGACAGGGGGCACAGGGAAAGTAGAAGGCAGAGAAGAGACCCTGCCTTCTGGATACACCAGCAGCCTGAACTTCTTCCTCATGACCTCCGTCTTCCCTGCCTTGGTGACCCTGTAATGGATGTGGTTTATAATAGACATAATGCCTTAGGTAATTGTCATTTTGATTAAGCTATAAACCTACCCACTTGTGAGAGGGAAATAGTCAGGCTTTCAAATCCTGTGGAGCCAGCAGACCACAGGGCAGGCCAATTTAGTGTAAATAATTTAGAGATGCCCAGTGAGAAGACTAACTACTACTTAAGACCCTCCTAACTACTTAAGACCCTGAAGAAACAAATCAATCCAGTTGTTCACTGTTTTCTCTCTAGGAGAATTGCCATTAGAGTAATTGCTGACTCATCTGTGGTTCTATTTTTAAGCCCTTGGGTCTCAGAAATTAGACTCAGGGCACAATCACAGGATTAGAAAGCAAGAAAGCCAGGATTATTCTTGTATCTTTCTACAGAGATGGATCTCTTGTCTGGAAAGAACTATGCATCCCAGGAAATTTAGTATCCCAGTATAAAAAGTCTGTAGGTATCTATCAGATCATCTGACTGAGAGCTTGAAAAATATCCCATGCAGTACAATTATTAATTGGTTAATTAAAATATATTCAAAGAAGATTATGTTATGCCAAGTGTAGTGAGATGCAAAGAATTACAATATATTGTCACTACTTTAAATCATGTAATCAGGTCAGTGAACCAGACTGATGAGCAACTTGAAATACAGCCTTGACAGAGGTTAAACGTTGAAGCAAATAAATGAAGAGAGAAGACTTCTCATGGTGGGAAGTGTTATGGCTCAGAGTTGCTGAATACCCTTTGCCAGGGTCCTGACACATGGAGTTATGATCACAGAGCAACAGCCTAAAAAGGAAAAATTAATACATTTGAGCAAGTACCCTGCTCCTCAAATGCAGAGTTTTGAATCAAATATGCTCAGTACTGGTGCCAAGGCGGGCTTCTTACCTCTCAAATTACAAACAACCAGTTCTCTGGTACAGAGCTGACCTCACTTCCTATTCAGTCAGAATAGAGAGTAAGGGGTCCTCCTGGGAACCACCATCCAGGGGTGTTTCCTGTGAGACCACACACCAGGCCCAGGTACAAGAAATAAAAAAGAAAGCACAAAGTCAGGTTCTTGACTGTGAGCAGAATAGTCTTACTTACACCATGGAAATGACCAAATGCTAAAAATCAGGACCTTCTTTCCCCAAAAAGAGCTGATTATTAACCTTTTACCAGTATCCCCTGCCTAGTACTCACACCCACTACCATCTACCTCAAGGTACAAATAAAGGGTACCCCTTTATAAAGTATCACTTCTCCTCCCAGGGAGAGAGGATATTGTGAACTAACATAGTATTAAAAAATGCTAGAGTGAAAGAGATTTTTGTTTCCCCTTGTTCTCAGTCTACCTTCTCACCATTAAGGTTAAATCATGAAGCTCCTTTGCCAGAGAAAAAGAAGGTTCTTACAAGAGGTCAGTAGATAGATTTGAATCTCAAAGCTGACATTGTTGCAACCATAATCTTAAAAAACCTACACCTGCTAATGCAGGGTCATGAAAGAGAAAAGCATAGTCTCAGTGCCACAGAAATAAACACCACAGGGGGCATACCTACAGGGGACCCCTTAGATAGAGTAGTTTGGTCCAGCTAAGATGAGAGGATATGCCAGCCTGAGAACAATGGAAGAAACTCCATCACTCTGGTGAGATCCGGAGTCAAGACCATGTTTTATTTGCTGTTCATATCTTTTTATTGAACTTGTGGAGAGAATAAATAGTGTATTTGTTTGCTCATACTTGCTTCCCATAAGCATTGTAGGGAGAACTCAGAATATAAGAAACGTGACCTCCCAAAAGGAAATGAAAAGAGGAGCCTTTGGCAGGGAAAAAAGTCAGGGAGGACAGAAAAGAGAAGATGGAAAAGGGAATAGTTGTGCCCTGTTGCACACTCTAAGGTGAAACCCCAGGGAGAGGAGGGCTGGTGGTGGTATTAGAAACAAGCCGACAGGTTAGGAGACCCCAGAGCATGGGCACTTACACTTCATTTTGTCCCGTAAAGACTGGGGAGTTTTTTGGTTCTCTTGGACAGTCTCTGTAATTAGCATGACCTATCTACATGGTGGAAGAGAAATAAATAATAATAAAGAAAGAGGCTGCCCAGAGAGAAGGTCCTAGGTATTGCCCCCAGAGACTCCCTCAGGTCCCTGGATTAGAATTCAGAAGTCTCTGCTTGGATGAGTCAGTATTTGAAAGGCAGCTGAGTTGGGAATTGCTAGACTGCTGTCGGGAAGCCCCCAGCAGTGTCAGGGATGGGAGAGGGATGGCAGCATGAGCCAGGAGCCAATGCACCATGCGGCTGAGACAGAGTCTGTAGTCTGAGCAAGAGTTGAGGTGAATTAAGTCAGCTGATGGGGAAGGAGCCCAGGACCTTGCAAGTACCAAGAGTGCAAGCTGTATACATCACCAACCAGATTTGAGCAACTACTGGCAGGATGCTGAATACAGCACAGGACAAAGTCCAGCAGGCAGGAAACCAGCCAGGCCCTGGGGCAGAACAAATTTGCATGTAGACTAGTCACCCCTCCACCCACTGTGAAAAAGACACATAGTTTCCCCTACAGCCAGACATCATTGTGGAAAGTGAAACTAGAAGGGAGTAACCCCTAGTCCCGGAGACAGGGTGAGGGGAATTGGGAGTGGGGGTGCTCTGATCAGCTCTGATCAACTCACACAGGCTCAGGGCAGCAGATGATGCACAGCACCTCCAAGCCCTACTTGCAATGCCATCATCTTGGTAGCTTGAAATCAGCCATAATGGGATTATTTACACCATGGAAATGGGCAACTGCTAAAAATCAGGACCTTCTTTCCCCAGAGAGAGCTGCTTGTTAACCTTTCACTAGCATCACCCTGCCTAGTCCTGACACCCCTTACTCAAGTTACAGATGTGACAAGTGAGATATTTCCTTCCTCATAACTGGAGAACTTGCTAGTGCATGAAGAACGGCTGCTCTGAATGCACTTGGTAAAGTGGAGACATGCTTACTCTATGTAGGACACAAGAGAATTATCCTGGAAGATAAGGAGGGGGCTAGATTTCAGAGAACTTTAAATGCTGCATCAAGGAGACTGGCTTCTATCCCCTAATCATTAAGAAAACTTGAAAATTTTTATGGAGAAGAATGGCATTATGAAATGGGTATGAAAACATTACCTTTTAGGATATATCCAACTGGATGAGGTAATGGATAAAAAAGAGTATTTTTAGTAACTCCAGTAGCACAGTCTATTAAATGGTCCAAGAGTGAATTGATGAAGGAACCAACAATGGTGTGGAGACTAAGCCAAGAGAGAAAAAAATGGATGAAAAAAGTACAGAGTTATACTGATCAACCCTTAATAACTAGCTTTCCTTACTATCTGCCTTATGTCCCTATTTTCCTATTGAGATCATTTTTCCTAGGTTGGATTTCAGGTCAGAGTGGCTTCAAAGCCAGTGCTTCAAGCGAAAGCCAGTCTCCATTGGAATCACCTGGCTAGTTGTTAGAATGCAATTTCCTGGGTTCCACTCCAGACTATTGAATCTCTACTGGTAGGGCTCAGGAGTCTGGGTTTTAACTATCACTCTTGACTGATTTTCATGCCCTACACATTTGAGATCAGCCTTTTCAAGTTAGTTTGATGTGTGGTCTGGCACTTTAAACATGTTCTGTTGCTCAACTGAGAGTTGCTCAAGTGGAAGGCTGTTGTGTGTTATAACCGCATAGTACATATGGTTAATGCAGGTTTAAAATATGAGGTTTCCCCTTGTTAACTTCATTGGCTACAGATGGCAGGTTGAAAACCATCTCCTTCAGGGAGCTCCTCAATTTTTCTTCTTACCAATTCACAGACTCTTCCTTCAGGCTTTGGGTATATGAATCAGTTCTTCTTGACTGTCTGAATTATGACCCGTTATCCCAGCCTTGCTGCCTCGTCAGTGATGAGGTGAGAAATGGTCCCTCCCTGGGCCTGAGGAGGAAGATGCTCAGGGTAGCTGGCTCCAGGTTTGAGCAGGTTGGGCTTGAGTCAGGCTCTGACTCTTACTGGTTCTGTGACCCGATGCTGGTAGCTTTTGAACCTCTGTTTCCTTATGAATGAAATGGAAGAGAAAAAATAACTTCTTGAGGAGGATTAAATGAGATTGCTATGTTTAAGTTCCTGCTACAGTGTTTGCTAAGAAAGTCTAGCTCCCACTTCTCTTTTGCTATCAATCCAGATGAAAACTTTTGCCGTGGCAGTCATCCTTCTTAACAAGACAGAAAGGGCCATGTTCCAGGGGATTGAATGTGTCCACAGAGCTCAGGCAGCCATTTCAGCAGGCTGCTCTCAGTGCCCTCTCTGCACTCCTGGAGAAGGCTCTTCTCACAGGCCTGCCCTCATTAGCTCACCTCTGCATCTTCAGAGGGCCTCTCACTCATCAGATCTCTCCCCTTTCCAGCTGTGGCATCATCAGCCTATCCAAACTCATCCAGATGCCTCTTGTCTCTGAAGGGTGTTCATGTTCTGACAGCCACAGTCTGGATTCAGAGAGGCCCTAACATTGACATCTCTCACAAATATAAATGCCCCTTACACCTTACATTTCCACATGCTCACTCTTGCTTTGAGGCCATGGGCAATTTCCAGGGAAGGTATTTTGTTTCATTCATGTTGTTTGGCCATGGCAGTCATCTTCCTGATGACACCCGCTCCCCTCTCCCCTCTCCCCACTTCCCCTGTGACCCATAGTCTTCACCCTGTCCCATCCCCTTAGGACACCTAGGACACCTTATTGAGATAATTCTGAAGGGATTTTCTATGAGACCCACGTTGTGCTCCTCTCTTTTTGATTGGAAGAGATTCGCTCCTCAGGGCTTTGCATTTGCTCTATTTGTTTCTCTCACACGTTCATATTAGTTTCACAGCACCTTCCATGTGGAGTACTCATAATACCCTTGGAAACAGCTCAAAGAAGTCAATGGAGGAACATGGTACATTTTCTGGAACACTGATTTTATCTGAAGATTCAGGAAACAGGGGAATGTAATGGAAGTAAAGCAATGTAACAAGAAAAGAATTTAAATAACATTTTCATTTAAACATACCTGATTATAATTTGATTTATCTTTAGTCAAGATGCAGACAGGAAACACATGGCATGACCGAATGGCACAGCTGGGCAGAGTTTAGTAAAGACTATTTAGAGATGTGTGGGTGTATGAGTGGAATCAAGGGGAACCAATGAGGAGCAGCAAATCACCCTAAAGCAGGGCTCCCTTCCCACTGCTGGGCCTGAGGGACCTGGGATGATCTACAGCCGGAAGAAGGAACAACCGAACTGGAGCTGTTTGGTAGAGGGATGCACTCAAGGTGTGGCCAAATAAATGAGTAATCTGACCTCTCTGAGGTGTCACTACCCACGACCGAATCCAACCAAAAGTGGGGGACAAGGGCAGCCTATTAATGCCAGTTATCGGGGGGCCCAGGACAATGAAGAGGAGAGCCATGAGTGAATCTGGGGGAGCAAACAGAGAATATACAGCCCAGGGCAGAAAGCAGAAGTCATACCAATTTTTAAGCTTAAAAAGTGAGACTTGAAAGGAAAATTGGGCTTCAGAAAAACCCACTTTGGCTCATCCCTATGTTCAGAAAGAAAATCTAGACTCTGGTGCTTATTGGGCACTGACAAAGGGTTGAAAAATCAAGGCTTAACATAAAGTATTTTTCAGTGCTACACCAAAGTGAATGATTTTAATTCTGAGAGCTTCCTACTCCTCACACAGTTTCAGGCTCTTCAGTGCCCCAAAGTTACACATAAATGCCTGCTCACCTGCCCCACCAAGTGACATGTTCTTCCCCCGTCTGTGAAGCTGTGACAGGCAGACAGCTCCCTAATGTTCTGTGGAGGCTTCTCCAGAGAGCTGTTCCATCCCTTCACAGGGAGTTCTATGTCGAATTCATTTGGGAAACCTTGACTGTTATGTTTCTAGTTTGCATATTCGTAAAGCGGATCAGAATTCTAAAGGTTGTTAGAACATCTGGCAGGGTCACAGAATTTCTTTAGGTGTGGAGCTAGATCACCAGGGTTTCAATCTAATCTCTACTTAACTAGTTGTGTGGCCTTAATATTGTGAAGTTTAGTTTTTTCACACATGAAACAGGGACATTTATTATACTTTCCCCACAGAATCATGTGAAAAATAAATGAGAAAATTTCTCAAGTGTATCTTGGTATCATGAGTATGGAACACAGCAGCCGGTCACAGTAGTAATGTTAGGATTTTTATCATTATTACTGCCAGTTTAATTTATTTAACCAAGAAATCCCAGATGAACCTGAGCAAATCAACCTCAGATGCTAGCACATGTTAATACCCTATGGAACTGTTAATATTGCTTAGACACCATACTTGGGAATTGCCAACCTGGAATCTGATTGTGGGCATCTTGCACAGAGCTCAGGATTTATCTGAGAACATAACCTTTATCACCTGAGAATCTTGTTCACATGTATATTCTGAATCAGTCGGTCTGAAGTGGAGCCCAAACTTCTGCATTTTTTAAAAGTTCCCTGTGGTGTCTATGCTGTTGGTTCCTTGACCCTGCAAAGACTGAAATAAAGTGAGCTTTGCTCCACTTGAGATCAAAGGACTGGACATCTCTTTTTTCTTACCACTCCTGTTCCTACAGAATCAAACCTCTGGCTCTAGGAGAGTCAGAGGACAGTGTTTGATGGACAGACTAAATCCAAGGGAGTCAGTCACTCCCTTAGCAGCGTCATGAAGGCACAGGATTCCTGGAGGTAAGAGAGAGGTTCACAAAAAGGAGAGGAAGAGATGCCCCCAACACAAACTTTGCCCAGGGTATCACTTTGCCTAGGCCAGCTTTCAGTTAAAGAAGGAATCCTTATGCCCCCAACACTCACCATCCAGACCCCATACACCCTTCTCTATATGCAGTTTTATCTCAATATTAAAAAAAAAATAGTATCCATCTTGGCAAAGTTTAAACAGCAGTTAAATCACACAGTCTCTGCATTATGCTGACAATCACACTGCAGACATAATGGGTAGTTTCATAGAAACTGAGATCATTCCTTTCACCATTCAAATGATAATGTCAATTAGCATTTTCCTTACCTCACATCATAATGGCTTTTTCTGCAAGCAAATGGAAAGGGTTGGTCTCCATGTGCACATGGGTAGAAATATTAACCCAGACTGCTATTTCCTTTACTAATAAAAAGAAAAAAAGAAAAATGACGGCAGGGTCATTTTTCTCTGCCCAACCTATGAAACAATGGAAAGTCAATTATATCAGATTCAAGCACCCAGGCTAATGTTTGCTTTGCTCTTTTAAACCTGGAGTCAGTGACATTCCCAAAGTGCTCCAATAGCTACCAGTATATTCCTGATTCAAATATGCCAAGTTGTCTGATGTCTTTCCCTTCAGAACCTGCTAGGGCTTTTATCTCATCATTTCTGGAAACCAGCAGAATACCCTTCATGTATGCTCCCTGCAGAACAACCTGCTCTCGCCACTGTCTTCACGATCTGGACAGGCTCTGATGCATGCTGACAAGGAGTGAAGTCTCTAGGTTAGAGAGAACAAAGCTTGAGGGCTCCCTCCCCTGTTATATGACTTTGGGTGTGTTGCTTTACCTCGGTGATCCTCAATCACCTCATCTATAAAATGACAATAATGATATATCCCCATCTTGGTGTTTCTTTAAGTGTGACAAGTCGCTGGTGAAACGGTATTCATGCTCAAGGACAGAACCGCTCATTCAACAAGTGAAAAATGTATTGACTGAAATGTCACTGTAATGAGATGATATAGGAGAAGGGAGACTTTTTCAGTGGAAGCTTTCCAGTGATATTTATAAGGATTTTTATTAGCTTTTATGTATAGTTCCTGATCACTGCTCCACAATCCAATTTCTGTTAAACATGTTTTTGTCTTATCTAAATTGTGGTTGTCCTTAAGGACCAGAATCATACTCTGAAGGTCTTTTTAATCTCCACCCCTCATATCTATATAGATTATTGGACTTAACAAAAGCTTTTAAATTCTAAAATCCAGTCAAAAAAGGGAGGGAGGAGGAAAACAGGGAGCAGAAATATTTATTAAGTGCCTACTCCAATTATCTCCCAAATACCTCATTTTGACCTATTCTCACAACATTTTGGTGAAAAACATATTAATCTTCCTTCTTTCCCTCCTTCCTGCCTGCCTTCATGCTTTCCTTCATCTCTTCCTTCCCCTTCCGCCCTCTCCTCAAAGAGAGTTGTGAGACAAGAGAGGCAAATGACTGTAGTGGCCATAAAGCTAATAAAATAGATAAGGCAGGTATGTGCAAGTGTGTAAAATTGTAAAGCCCATGCTCTGTTTACTACCTCACATTGCATTCTGAATAAAGACCTAGTTATATCTCTCATATAAATAGTCAAATGATACTTAAGGGAAAGTCATTTCTGCTCTATCTGCAAAGGTACTAACTGGACTACCAGGCTCCTGGGGATCAGATCCTCTAGTAGAAGTATCTAGAACCACAAAGGGGTTCCCTAGAGGGTCTGTCAGTCCGCATGTACAGAAGGTGCAGCTGTCAGACACAGCAAATAAGAACTCTGCATAACTACTAAGGGGTCTAGAACAGCCATCAGAATGCCAGCGTTAGACAGAAAAGTATTTTGAAAGGAAGTGAACTTTGGCCAGACAATGTACTAATTGCCCCGGTGTGTGACTGACCAATAACTGCACTTGACTGGGAAAGACCAGAGAGCCTCACCCCCCAATCCTACAAGAGCCTTACCAAGAATCTTCTCAACAGAATGACACAGTCAGTCAACTTTCCTCTCTGCCCCATGGGAAGTGACTGTGCAACCTACGATGATAAGAAGAAACCTAATTTTAATCATCTACTCTGTGTAAGGTAATACACGTCATCTACACTGTTTTAGTTACTCCTCACAACCACACCATTGACATTTAAAAAAATTAAAATCCTAGTATCTCTGTCATGGCTAGAATACATTAAAAATTCAGAGACATGACATGACCAAAGCTTTATAAGTCACACAGTAAATATTCCAATCCAAATTCCTTGAGTTCCAAAGCCCCTATTCTTTTCATTATTCTATTGAATTAAATATGAAATGTAGTCTTTTTCACACAGAAGTGAGGCACTTTTGATTTGCCATTTTAAGCCATGTGCCTTGTGGTTTGAGAACAGATGACCTTGAGCCACCCACCTACACACGCCTCACCCCACCTTGAGGTAACCAAAAGCTCACTGCTGTTGGAGTTTAGGGAGTAATCTGAGTGATGGGACATGAAATCTTCCCTGATTTCATTCCTTCCAAAGTCAATCATTCCTGAACCATCTTCATGGTTTTTACAAGTTCACATCAACTGTGCCATTATTTGTATATTTTTGTTTCTTTACATTAATTTACTTTGAACACAAATTAATATATATCACCACAAGTAGAATACCAGCATCAATTAATTCATTTCACATTAATTAAAATCTGGGTACTCCTTAAAGTCATCATGTGTGCCATCAAGAGAATACTCACCACACTTTAGAAAACTCTGCTCGAGGCAAATCTGACTCATATCAGGAATACATTATGACCTTCAACTCATTTGCATCTCACTTTGATGGAGTTACTCAACTGGCATATTTCAGTGTTATGGAATGTGCCATTTTAAAATCCAATCCTGGCCTCCCAAGTCATGATGAAGAGCTGTCTTCCCTCCCCTTTTACTCTTCCTCCTCCTTCTTTTCCTCCTCCTCCTCCTTTTGACAGATTTATTGAAGTGTAATGCACATGCCATAAAATTGGCCCATTTAAAGTATATAATTCCATGATATCTTCATACAGTTGTGCAATTATCACAACAATCAATTTTCTAACATTTTCATCACTCCAAAAAGAAACCCCGCACCCTTTACTAGTCACCCCTACTCTTTCACCTCCATGCACCACCTCCCCAGCCCTAGACAACCACTAATCTACTCTCTACCTCTACAGATTTGCCTATTTTGAATATTGAATTTAAATGGAATCATGCAATATGTGAGCTTTTGAGTCTGGCTTCTTACATTTAACATAATGTTCTCAAAACTCATCCATGTTGTAGAATATACTATTACATTCTGCCACCAACTAGCTAGATGTCCATAAGCAAATCACTTTACCTGCTATTCTCCATTGTCCTTAGTTGGAAAATAAAAAGATTGGACTTGTCATTGTCTACCATTCTTACTTACTCTGTAATTTTATTAACATATGTGAAAGCATTTTGACAAGGTAAAGTCAGTTTTAAAATATATCTATCATTATCACATATTGCCTCCTGGCTGAGAAATGGCTGTGTCCTATGGTGAAATAACATCAGCATTTATGTATGCCCAAAATAGAACACTTGCCCCAAAACAAGATTTTATTCTGCAATTCTCAGGTGCTAATGGCACTCCTCAAAGAAAGGGAGAATGTATTTCTCTTTTTTTTTAATGTAATTCTATTTTCCTAAATAAAAAATGCTGTAAGTAGAATCTTTGTCCTTGCCCTGTGCAATATATTTGTAGCACTTCCTTGGTAACATTAATGGTCTTGGAAAGGAACATTGAGTTATGTCCTCTTAAGTAGCTAGAGTCACAGTGAAGTTGTTCCACAGATAACTGAATTGAGGCTTGGAGAAAATGAGCACTCTAACACATAGAATTTTAAGTTACAGTTAACTGTGTGACAAGAACAAAGGCCATACTTTTAGCAAAATGTGTAAGGATGAGTAAGCTTGGTAATCTTCATGTAGTTTAGTTTCTTGTATATTCCCAATTCACACAGGAAATGCATGGAGGTATATTACCTATTGGTATGTAGCACACCCTTCAATTTAAAACCACAGTTTATTATGGTCTCTCTTGATTCTGTAGGTTGACTGGATTCAGTTGGATGGTTCCTACCAGGGTCCTCCATGAGGTTGCACTCAGATATCTGGGCTTGGAGCTATCAGAATGTCAGACATCTAAGATGGCTTGAGAGATGGCCACCTAGGCTCTGCTTTAATCCTTTAGTTCAGGAAAATTTATCTCAGATTCATTTGGTATTCAAAATTTTGCAGATTTTTATGCATCAATACTTTTATGACTGGTCTTCAGGATAGTCCTGTTAAGTAGATAGAGGATAAGAAAACAGCAATTAAGATGACAATGGTTGTCCAGAACAACATGGCTGTTTGTGATGAAAAAATCCCAGGAATTATTCTATTTTGGGTCCAGTATTCTTTTCATTATAACATATTATTTCTCAATTCTAAGAGACTCAAAACTTTTATAAAAATACCTTCTCATTTTGCACCAAAACTTGCTTCCCAGTAATGTGTGGCAATTGACCTTTATACAGCTCTGTGTAGTCTAGAGCAAGATTAGATTAAACCTACCTTCCACCTGGGAGCTCTTCAAATATTTGGAAATTCAGTTATCTTCTAAAATATCACCTTTTCCCAGGTCTCAATCATCTGCATAGGTATTTTTTTCTCTCTTTCACTCTCATTGCCTATTAGTACTTGTTGATATTTTAAAGATGTAATCCTGAATGCACAAATGATTTTTTTCTTTGGCACTATATGAGAAGAACCCTGAAACTATGAACCTGGGTTTTATATAGGGACTGCCATCTAGCTACCACTCTTCCCTTAGAAAGACTGAGATAAACCTTTGCTCTTAATGTTTCAGAGTCCTTTGAATTATAAACAGATGGCCCCAGATACTTTATCCCCCTCTGAAATATAAAAAACAGCTCCTAGAAATAAAGCTCCATTTCTGAAGCCCTCTATCTATTCAGTCACTCATTAGCTTCCAATATCTGTCCTTTCACTTGGTTTCTTTTGCTCAGAAGATGGTAATTATATTAAAATATTTTCTTTAAGTTCCTCATGAGTATACCCAAGGATTCAGTTTTCAGTCCACTGGTCATTTCACACTACAAAACTGCCTAGTGCTTTTCATGCACTAAATACTGCATAGATGCTATTGAATCCTCAAATTCTTTTCAGCAGACAACTGTCCCTTTAAGCTTCAGATATTCAATCTAAATTTCCAGTTGACATCTCCATGAAGATGTCTTTTGGGCACTGGAAACTCAATATGTTCTGTAATAAGCCATCCACCTTCCTTTCCTAAACCAGAGATCCTCATTTTTAGTTACTTGTACATCAGGACCTAGAGTCAAGGAATAAAAAGTCTAATAATCACTTTTGTCTACTCCAATTTATGGTTATGTCCTTTCTACCTTTTAACAAATATCTACTGAGCATCTACCATGTGCTGGAGCTAAGAATCCAGCAGCAAACAAAACGATCAAATTCCCTGCTCAGGGAGCTTACATTCCAGAAGAGAAAAAGAGAGAGAAAGATAAATCAGCAAATGATAACCTGATATTACAGGTGGAGATAAATTTTATGTATAAAATAAAGAGATCCAGGTGTTTCTATTAACTTTATCACTAGACAGAGTCATATTAGAAAATCTCAGCTTTGACCTCTGACAGAAGCTTTGACCTGTGAAACAGAACAGCTGAATCATCTAAGAAGACAGACACTTTCAGCCTAAAACTGTTCCTCAAAAATATGGTTCTTGCCCCCAATATAAAGAAACCACAAATGCCTGTGTTTTGCAGCAGCCAGCATCTGACACTACCTTCTTCCATCCCTTTCCAATTTACATCCCCAGGGAGTGTCTTGGCTCATTGCATCCTGGGATGTCAAGGTGGCCTAGGAAGCTGAAGAGATAGGAAATGAGAGTGAGGCAGAGTATTTTGGGGCTTACCCGTTTTCACGCAATTTTTCTGAAGAAATAAGAATTACCACCTGCTTCATAATGCACAGAAAGAAATTTACCATATTCATGTCAGAGAAGCCCCCTCCTCATTTAAGATAGGTTTGACCACATTATTTCCACTACACAAGGAATTTGGCTGGAACTATGCATACTGTTGTGCCCCCGGCCCCCATGTCCACTCATCTTAATATGTGAATGAAAAGCTTATGGAAGTCTCCAAAAATCAAGTACCATGGAAACAGTGGGATAGATAATAAACACTGATAGACAGAAAATAGAGATTAAGCTGGTGGATAGGGGGGGTACTTTAGGGAAACCTAAGCAAAAGGGACAAGAGTAATAACCAAAGGCAGACTGGAAATAGAAATTCTAGAAGAATGAGCTGAAACCACAACTGAAACTGTATTAGGTATCAGGTAAAACTTATGAAAACACACCAACATCTAGATCCACTCTGGTTAAAAACAGATTTTAAGTATAAAGAAAAAAGTGAACATTTTTTCTTCCATATAAACATAGACCCTGAATATGAAAATTCTTCATCTGCCTTCTGGTCCTAAATATGTGCTGTTCACATACAACCCTAGGAAGAGCTGTTTGGTCTGGAAGGGACACAGGCAGGAATATTTATAAGCAAGCTATTTGAGAATGGAAGTACAGGGGGAAACAGGAGGTCATTATGTGTTCATACAGCAGAAGAGATAAGTTCAGGAGGGAAATTGCTTCCAGAGAAACATGGAATGAACCAAAAAGTGAGAAAACTGAGAAGTCCTCACAACACATCTTTCCCCACTGTTTTCCATGCAACCAACACTCTCTCTGAAATAAAATGGAAAAAAAAAAGATGGATGGAGAAACAAAGGAGAATAATAATCAGAAAGTACTTGTAAAAAGATAATGTTGGATTTTAAAAGGAGAATGTGAAGCTTTTTTCTAAATTTCTCTTCGCTTTTCTTTGACAGTTATTTATAAGCTGCAATACTGTAGCTGTTTTCCATTTCTCTACCACTGCTTTTTGCAAGCTAAAAATCCCTCTAGGTGATATGGCAGAACTGTAATATCCAGAAAAATACTACTTTTACAAAAAAACAGTAAAATGCAGGAATGACCACAATTAAGTCTCATCAAAATTTGGAAAGAAAACTGAGTGCCTCAAGTTTACAGTCATACACTTTGTCATGTTGCCTCATTCAAAATAAACCATTTCCCCCGTATACTTGATTTTGTAGCCTTTTTAAATCCTTCGTGCTTGGATCTATTTTCTGGATTAAGATTTCTTTGTCCTAGAATCCTAACATCAATAGTTTCTGACAGATGCCTTAAAACACCGATGTATCTAAGATTCTAATCTCCTCTGCTGCCTCTTGAGTTTTATTTGGCACACTGAGAACTGCACATGAGGTAAGGTAAAATTTCCATTAGAAACACTCTCCATCTGTGATTCAAATAAGCCATTTTCCATGAGCATTATCAATCTATGCATTTAATTGACATCAACTAGAGAGAAAATAAAGTTGATAATTTAAAAAAATAATTTTTTGCTAGACATGTTGTTAGTATATGGTCAAGATCTGAAGTTCCTTATAAAATTATTCTTTGCTTTAAGAACAGTATAGTACCACAAGTTTTCTGCAACCAAAATTTCTCACCTAGGGAAAGTAGGAAGAAGAGAATTTTTCCACAGATGTAAAACAGTTTCTTAAAGAAATGGAACATGGGGAGAGAATAGCATTCAGATACAAAGTTACAAAAGCAATTTCTTTCAGAGGGATCTGTGTTTCTGTGAAAATGCTACAACTTCCACTCTAAAAATACGATTGCTTAGTCTTATAGGCACACACACAAAGCATATAATAGAGGAAATAAGGGAATGCAAAATTAACAAACATGTTAAGTAAGGATTGGCAAGAAAGGTAAATGTTCCAGAACAGAATCATAAGGTATATTTCTCATATCATTTTTCACTAGATTTGATTTCTCAAAGATTTCAGATGCCTCCTCTCATTTGGAGAATTCAATTCTCACATTTAGAGTCAGTTTTACTGTAGTGAACTTGTTAGCAGTCTGAACACAACAATCACTGGTGTTTATCCATACTTTATATGATTCCATTTTCTCTCCTTTCTTAACATATTGATCATACTTCTCTCTTTTAAACACTTTTTTTTAGTGGTTGGTTTAGAGTTTGCAATGTACATTTACAACTAATCCAAGTCCACTTACAAATAACAGTATGCCACTTCATGGGTAGTGTAATGGAGGCCAAATAGGAAATCTATACTTACACTTTCCCCAGCCACCCCACAATACACAAAGAATCATGAGGGGTCTCCCTCCCCATCGCTGCTGGGGTACAGTCAGAAGAGGCCAGTGGAGAGACAAGACTTTTACAAAATCACCCAGTACTAATAAAAGTACCATTTCTGCATTGTCAATAGAGGCCACATGGGGAATTGGAACTTCCACTCTTGCCAAGTACTAAGACTCCTATCCAAGTGTCAACAAAGACTAAGGAGCCTGGGTGCTATAGCCATCTGACATAATGAGACAGTACCCTTCCTTCTGCTGAAATGGTGTGAGAGAAATCAGCTAAAAAAGAAGGTTTAAATAAGGACCTAGAGTCATAACATAATACAGTAAGCTCCAGGTTTCAGTAAAATAATTTTGTAAAAAAGGTTCATTATACTGAGATACTGAGAAGCAGGAGGATTTCAAACTGAATGAAAAGAGACAACCATTAGATGCCAATACTGAGATAACAGGATTATCATAATTATTAGAATTATCTGACAAAGATTCTTGAAGCTGCCACCCCAAAAAAATGCTTTGTTGAGCAATTACAAACACTTGAATCGGGTGACAAAAATAGAAAAATACAGCAAGGAAAAAGAAAATCTCAGCAAAGAAGAATAAGCAGAAATTTTAGAACTGGAGAATATAGTAACCAAAAAAAGCTCAGTAGATGGGCCTAACAGCAAAATGGAGGGGATAGAAGAAACAATCAGTGAACTTAAAGACAGAGCAATAGATAAGATTCATGTAAATAAATATATATATATATATATAAAGGGAAATGGATGACAGCAAAGATACAAGGGATGAGAAGTAAGGATTAGAATTATTTTGTTATTATAATGTACTTCACTACCCATAAAGTGACATAGTGTTATTCGAAAGTGGACTCGGATTAGTTCTAAATACACATTGCAAATTCTAGTCTGACCAGTAAAAAAAAAGTGTTAAAAAAAGAGATGTGTAATCAATATACAAAGAAAGGAGAGAAAATATAATCATTTAAAATGCTCAATTAAAACCACAGAAGCAGAAGATGAAAACAGAAAGAACAAAGGTAGCAAATAGAAAACAGTAACAAATTTGCTAGATATTAATCCAACTATATATTGCTATAAATATCAGTAGTCTAAATATACCATTTAAAGACAGAAATTGTCAGAGTGGATCAGAGAACAAGACCAAGCTATGTGTTGTCAACAAGAAACCTACTTTAAATAAAATTACATATAGATTAAAGTAGGTAGAATTCTATATTCTTTGACCCAAAGCTCCCGTTTTCCCCACATCCCAGCCACTTGAAACTACCACTATACTCTCTGTTTCTATGAGTTCAGCTTTCTGAGAATCCACACATCCTGTTGTACACCTTAAATTATACAATGTTATATGCTAATTATATCAAAATAAACTTGAGGAGTTAAAATAAGATAAAATTAAAAATTCTCTGCATGCATTAAGAAACAACATAAAATAAGTGGGTGGAAAAAATATACCATGCAAATATTAATAAAAAAAATCAGAAGTAGCTATATTAATTCAGAGAGCAGACATCAAAGCAAAGACAGTCATCAGGATTAAATAAGGCTTATCGATCCTTAACATATATGCACCTAACCACAGAGCATCAAGCTACATGAGGCAAAGACTGATAGAATTGAAATGGGAAACATATGAATCCACTATCATACTTGAAGACTCAAATACCCCTCTATCAGAAATGGACAGATCCAGCAGGCAGAAAACCAGTAAGGACATAACTGAACTCAAACCATCATCAGTCAACTTTATACAATTGACATGAACTACTTCATTAAAAAATAGCAGAATATATATTCTTCTCAAGCTCAAAGGAATATTCACTAAGACCACATTTTGGCCCATAAAACACACCTTAACATATTTAAAAGAATAGAAATCATACAATGTCTGCTTTCAGATCACAATGGAATTAAATTAGAAAGCAAGAACAGAAATATAGCTAGAACATCCTCAAATACTTGGAGATTAAACAGCACACTTCTCAATAATACTTGAGTCAAAGAAAAAATCTCAAGAAAAATTTTTGTAATATTTTGAACTTAATGAAAATAAAAACACAACAAAATGTGTGGGATGCACCAAAAGCAATGCTTCAAGGGAAACTGATATTATTGAATGCATACATTGGGAGCAAAAGAAAGATCTAAAGCCAATAATCTAAGTTCCACTTTAGGAAACTGGAAAAAGTAGAGCAAATTAAATCCAAAGTAGGCAGAAGGAAAGAAATAATAAAACTTAGAAATCCAAGTTTGCATAAAGATCATAGGTTAGGTTTATTATGTGAATTGATAATGAAATCAGAGATGTGTAAAGAAGCAGTGTTGATCCCTTACCTGACAATGACAAAGAGAACGTTGCAGAAATCTCTATGAGGTGCACAAGGTTATTTGTGCCATCTGTTGGCAATTAATGCGATTCCTTTAAGAGGTATAGCAATTCAAGGCCCAGTTCCTTTTGCAGAAATCAACATATAGTCCCACCAGTGGCAGTCAGAATGGAATTTCATTAGTGATAGTCTAAATCTGACATGGACTGGAAGTTTCTTCAAATACAAAATAGTCTCATTCTTGAGGCTATCTGCAAACCAAAATCAAAATGAAGAGAAATTTTAGGGTTGTGGGTCTTCCAAGTGTCCATCGCAAATTGCCCCAAACCAGTCTGTAAGATCCTCTCTGAAAGATGTCCAAATTCCCAATGATAACTGGGCTTGCTACCAGGTGGCATCTTATAATGTTATAATGCAAGAACTCTTGGACACTTTGTGAACATGGTGTGTGTGGGGCCACGGGGAAGACAGTGTAGCACAGAGGAGACAAGTAGGGACTCTGTGGCATCTTACTACACTGAAGGACAGCAATAGAGTATGAGGGGGGGACTCGATAATAAGGTGAATATAGTAACCACTTTGTTTTTCTTGTGAAACCTTCATAAGATTGTATATCAATGATACCTTAATTTTAAAAATGTTTAAAAAACAAATAAATAAAAATAAAAATAAACCTTCAAAAAAAAAGTCTTAGACACACAAACTTATAAGCACATACAAACATTTAATATCAAGGAATATAGACAATGACAAGACTCTTTCATGAATGTTTCATTCTAAGGCAAAGATGAAAATATTTGACAACAGGGCCAGCTAACCTTGCAGTCAGATCAGATGCCAGGATCTGCTGTTGAGTGGGGGGACAGAATACCAACTGAATTCTAGATTCGTTTTGGGTTACCACCCAAAAGCTACTGGGTTCCCGAGATTCTTGTTATCTCCTCCCAGCAAGGGCAAAGGTCATGCACAATATTTCTAACAAACCACATGTTTGGTCATTACTCACTTACCAATGCAAAAATTCTTTCTAACATCTCATATGCTAATTAACAAACTGCCTAGTGCTGTGATTCTCAAATTAAGTGCTCACAAAATCCACTGGGATCCTTGTTAAAATGCAGACTCTGATTCATCATGTCTGGGTTGAGGGCCTGAGATTGTACATATTACAAGCTTGTAGGTGTTGTCTGTTCTGGTCTCTGTACCACACATTGAATAGCAAGAGGCTAGTGTAGATTTAGATGGTGATAGCGAATACCTGTCTGACCACTTCCGAAGTGTGGACTCCTAATGAGGGTCTTTAAAATGCTCAGTAACTGCCTTTGGCATGTGAATTTTAATAGGATATATAAAGTGTTAAGCAATTATTTTGGTGCCAAGTTAATTTTCTCAATCACATATATATCACACAGCTTATGCAATTATTTTGGTACCAAGTTAAATTTCTCACCCACATACATGTCACACAGCTTATACTGATACACTTTAAAGTACAGTATGGAAAATGTAAGTCTATCCAAATGGAATAGGCACAAATAAGTAAAATATCCATTTGGAAAAGAAGGGAAGGGATAGGGCATGTTTACTCCTTAGTGTAAAATGTTATGCAAGCAGTGCCCACCTGGCTCTTTCTCATGGAAACCTGAGATTTTCCACTACAGAGCACAGTAATTAGTCATCTGTCTCCTAGCTCAATTCCCTCAGATATGTCACATGTAAGCATTAAGCTGTACTTTTTTTTCCAATGGGGAAGGATATGCAATTGGATAACATTTCATAATGAACTTATTTATTAACAGGATTGCACCTAAAAGCAACATTCCTACTCATTGCATTTGAAACCCTATGTGAATTAACAATGTTAACATCCATCAGCATTCAATATGATAGACTCCCTTTATATCTGTATACATTGTTTATACCACATCCATAGACTGAAATTAAATGAATTCTTATCCCAGCTCACTGAAGATTAATATGTGCAGGTGGACAATATAATCTCTCAAAATATTATTGCTTTGGTTTGTTAGAAAGAAAATATATTAAGATATATTCTCTGCCATTAGGTGTATGAAGACATATATATATATATATATATATATATATATACATGTATATATATGTATCTGTTGAGTAGTTGTATACTGATATTATCCTGAATGTAGCTCAAAATCTCTTCTTTACTAATGGCCTCAGATTAATAATTTCCAAAACAATTTAAGGCTTGCCTCTGATTCCAAATAATTCAGAAGCTTTGAATTTAAAAGTTTTGGTCACTTCATTCCCATCTCTGACTTAACCAGATAGCTTATGATTAAGACAATACCTAAATTAAATTTCAAATTTAAAAAGTTTTTACACTCATCTCATGTTTGCTGAGCTCTTATACTAAGAACTGGAATATACAGATTAATAAACTATGGACATGAACCCTTAGGAACTCATAATCTGAAAAAAGAAACAAATATGAATAAATAACTGATCATGGTAAAAGAGTAAAATAAGTCTTGTTATGAAGTAGTACCAAGTGATGTATGAACTAACCAATTGCAAAGATATGGGTTACAAGGGCAAAACAGTAAAAATGAAAATATCTATCTTCCTACTATAAACAAGTCAACGGAAAGTGTTATACAGATACCCTGGGATTTCACTGGGCTTGATATTTAGGGACTAAAGAGAATATATTAGAACAAATTCTGTGCTTGTTAAATTCCATTTAAAATGGCTCTACTGTGTAATTTTAAGAAATTTTTTACTGTGCACTAAATTATCAGATAATATTTTATAAAATCAGGATATGCTCCTAAAATGCATTTAACATTTTCAACAGATAAGCAAGATGCATATTTTCTGCTTCTAGGTTCTTAGAAGTTGAAAAGAAGTAAACTTTTACACAAAAAAAGATAAAGCTATCAACACTGTAGATATAAAAATGTGTACATGTGGATTTTAAATATATATTTTAATTGTGGGCCTGTTGCCTCATACTTCATAGTTTGGCTAACTGTGCAAGCCAGTAAACTTTGCAGTAATTTGTTAGAGCAGCAATAGAAAGCTAATATAAAAACTAAAAAAAAGAAGTTTAAATACAATAGCTCACTAGAAGTAGCTTACCTTAAGAAGGTGGGCCCGGAATAAGTATCAATGGGAAAATGGGGGTGAGGGTTGAAGAAGGTAAAGTAGAGGGAGGCTGAGGAGCAAAGTGCCAGGCTGAGTGCAGAACACAGTGGAGATGCCCACACTGCAGGGGGCAGCCAGGTAACGGAAGCCTTCTAAGAGCAGTCAGTGAGGGGACAGATTCAGGGACACTGCCTGATTATATTAGCCATTTGGGAGTTTCTGCCAGTCAACAGAAACGTTTTCTTTCCCAGAACCTGCTAGTCAAACAGAGGCTAAGAAAGCTTTTCTGGGTACAATTATTAGTGAATAAGCCTCAGTCTCAAAGTAACAAAATAATCAGTGCAACTTCTTTCTAGGGATTCATTTAAAAAAAGAAAAGATTTGATGGTAGATAAGGATTTGCTTTTGGATGTATAGTCCCTCCTGTTATCCTCAGCTTAATTTTTTATGCAGCCATCGCAGGCCGCAGGATGCTTATCTTGGGCCCTGTGGCAGCCTTGGATAAATTCCAGCATAAATCACGCAACATGTCTTCTCTGAATTGCAGTGGATTTAGACCCTCTAAAGGGTTATGTTTCCATCTTATTGAAGCATATGAAAATATTTCAGACAATCACACATGAAAATATTTCTTCCAAATTCTACATGGGCTGAGTTGAATATTCACACGATGTGCAAAGAGCAAGAGGCAAATTTCACACATATTGGGAACAAGTTGATTTCCAATGACCTCAGCCAAGGAGGGCGGGTTTCTGGGTTTCCTGAGGGGTGGTCCACTGCTAACCATGTCTCACACTTCCACACATGGAAACATTACTTCGTGGGCCTCTGTTACAAACTTTTACCCATGCCACATCCTGATGATTTCATAGCTCAGAGAATCTTGATTCCAGCCCTTGAAGGAAGGGTCCTGCCATATCGCTGCCAAGTTTTGTCTATGCCCCACCTGTGAAGTGATTGACATCTGCTCATAAGATCAGGTATCAGTTGTGAAAATTAGGATAAGAACACAGTGCTGACCCTCACCTGACTTAGCCTAGACAAAGTTAGGGACAACAACTCAATCCAGGTACACTAAGGAAGAAAAAGTAGATCTGGGATTGGTGAGAGCAAATTAAATAAGACTGGGTTTTTGGTGGTCACGTCACCTTCTTTTAGGAAGATGCATTGGTTCCTGTGGAGACCATATCTTGCATATTATTTAACACTTTGGCTTTCCTAAGAAAAAGGCAATGATAGGCAAGCAGCAGACACGGGGCGTATCAAGTGGCATGTGATAAAGTGAAGTAAAAGAAGCAGGATTTCGTATTCCAATTTGCTGCTGTGAATAGGACAGTGCATTGGAGATCAAGGTCATTCAGCCTGACTCATGCAGGCATGCTCTGGGGACAACTCCATGGCTTTGGAGTTGCCATCCATTATCACTGGCTGTGACAGAAAGGTGCATGCTCTGAAATTCTTGTCAAGAAGGGAGAAAAAGGTTTAAGTCATTCTGTCTTTCTCATTCTTTCATGCTTCTGGAGCCAAGAGAAGGGAAAACTATAAAAAGAGGAATTTGGGAAGCAGTTGGCCCTTTCAGGCTAGCACTCATGAAAAAGTATTGAATCTCAGTCACCGGGAATTCCTGTGCATCAAGGCAGGTCCTACTCTTTCCTCTGAAGGGACGAGGTAAAATCATTGGCCCAAACTAGGTCCAACATGTCCACTAGTTTCCCAAGAACACTAGTTAAGCAAGATAATCTCCATACCTCTTTGAAGGGCTGTTGACGATTCCATTAAAAGGTTCTCACAGAAAAAAAAGCCAGATTCCCAAAGTCCCCCAGAGATGTTCAAGGCTTTGTCTCTACAGATCCTTCCCTATTTCAGCTCCAGCATCCCACAAAAGCTGGGCCCGAGCTGAGAAGGCTGTAGGGGGTTCATTTCCATCATTCCCCCTCCTCTCCCTACAACCAGCATCGCTGCTCAGTAAAATTCTAATTAAGAATTAATGCAATTTATAAACAGAGCTTCACAAATTTTCCACAAGTGCTGTAGGCACCTGTCAGTATCAATTTCATGTGTACAAAGCAGGATTTGATCAGACATCATCTCAGAGTCACATACAATTTGTAGTCTCCCTCTGTTGGGGGTCACAGAGGACAGGGTAGAGGAGGGAGCCTTGCATTCCATCCTCATTGGATGACGGATGCTAAGAAAACAGATGAAGGAAGATGCTCACTCATGGGTGAAGGCCAGGGTGCTCTGACTCTCCTTGGCCCCAACAACTCATCCTCACCCCTCAAATCCAGCTCACTAGGAATGTTGTCTCTGCTTCTAAAACAGTTCTCAAATTCATCCCTCTTTTGCCCACTACCTAATAACCCTTCTAAATCAGGACTGTACTAACCTCTCATTTGGGTGCTCCTAGCTCCAATGCATGTATTCTTTGCTGCCCAGTCAGTCCTCCCGAAGCCCACTCAAAAACTCTCATGTTTGTCACCTTATAGTCGTATGTTAACTCTCTGGTATAGAAGGTCTCCTAAATTCTGGCCCGACCCTCTCAGCTCTATTTTCTGCTCTTGTTCTAGCTCTGATCCAAAGTTATTTCCTGTCCCTGCACACAGTGTCCTTGGGACACCCCCTGAGATCTCCCTTCTGGAACTGGCCTGTTCTTTCTTCTTTTCTAACACCCAACTACTGTGTTTGGATCCAGATCAAACTCCGGCTTGACCATGAGGTGGTCCCCAGCCCCCTGTCCTGGGACTGCTCACTCTTTCCCTGGGCTCTCTTAGCAAACCAGACTGCATTTTTCATCTATTCTTGACCACTCTTCTTTATTTTATTGTTCACTAGATTGCTAATTCAGAGAATGTAAAATTGTTATCTGGTATAACTTCCGATCTGTCAGTGAAAGCATAAGAGCTTGGCACATGATACAAATACAATAAATTTTGAATGATTCAACATGCTGCTCTGACTGTTCCATTTTACCACCTGGGTGTTTATTTACAGAGGTCTTATGGTGTGATGGTTAAGAGTTCATCCTGTGGGAGTCAAACTGTCTGGATTCAAATCCTGGGGTTTCCTTGGCTCTGTCCCCTACTATCCATGTGATCTTGGGCAAATTATTGCCCTGCCTGGGTATGATAATACAAACCTCACCTAGTCACCACAGAAATTAAATGAATTGATGTGAGTAAAGCATTTAGAACAGTGCCTGGTAGACAGTAAATGCTCAGTAAAGGTTGGCGAGTTCATTTAGTTAAACTCTCCCTCAAGCCTATGATCACTGAAGAGCAAAGGACAGAGTGGTGAGTTGTATAGAGATTTGTTCATAATGAGCCAGAGAGAGAAAGGAACAGGGAAGTCTGGCATATTCTGTAGTTCAGGAAGACAGCAAGCCAGGCTGAGGGAGTCCAGGAAGACAGAAAGAAGCAGGCAGGTCCAGAGTCCCAGAAGGGCAGAAACCAGAGACCAGGCGGTCGGAGTCTACAAGACCAGCATCCTGCTCAGCATGGAAAATGCCTAGTCCCAGGGCAGATGGGGATGCTGCTGCTCCACATTTGCTTTCCCTTCCAAGAACCTGCAGTTCTGTAAACTCAGACAATAACAGAGCCAGAGGAAACCCCACGCCTTCGACCAGGCCCAGCCCTTTGGAGGCAAAAGCATAGATATACTCCATCTCGTGCTGACAGAACTGGAGTGTATGCAGCTCATGGATCCCCTGGGTTATCCCCTTACAGACAGATCAGTGACCTTTTCAGTCTTCTGCATCCTGTCATGCCTTATTTTAAACCTCCAAAGTGATAGGTCATCACTCTAAGCAAGGTACAAGCTGCGAGGAATTAAATACAAAATGGCTATTCTTGCACCCTCCCTTCAATACCTAATACATTTTCTACTCATAAAACATTCAAAGCATTCAAAATGGTCACTTCATGCCTGAGTCATAATGTTGTTAAAGCTTGTAAAAATCATTTCAGTGTTAATTCCTTTGACTCAACTTCCTTAAATATTCATCCTCAGAAGTCATATATACTGTAAAGAGAAAAGGTCTTTTTCTTGCAGCCAATTGGAGTAATCAGAAAATAGATGAAGTAGGAAAATAAAATACAGTAGCCCCCCTGCCCCTTATCCACAGTTTCACTTTATGAGGTTTCAGCTACCCAGGGTCAACCACAGTCTGAAAGCAGACGGATCCCCCTTCTGACTTAGCATCAGAGGGTCAATAGGAGCCCAATGCAACGTTACAATGCCTACTTGATCCACCTTGCTTCATCACTTCATGTAGGCATTTTATCACCTCATATCATCACAAGGTAAAAAAGGGTGAGTACGGTACAGTAAGATATTTTGAGGAAGAGAGGGGCCACATTCACACTTTTATTGTAGTATATTACAATTGTTCCGTTTTATGATTATTTTTGTTAATCTCCTACTGTGCCTAATTTCACATTTTACTTTATCATAGGTATGTATGTATAAGAACAAAATAGAGCATATAGGGTTCGGTACTATCTACAGTTTTAGGCATCCACTGGGGGTCTTGGAACCTATCCCCCATGGATAAAGGGGGACCACTGTAATCGCTAGGTGCTTACAGGGGCTAGAGTTGGGAGTTAGGAATTAGGTTAACCAACAGCTCAGCTTGGTTTACTGACTGCTTTGTTATAAAACGATCACTTGACCTGGCCCTTTGCCCCCCTACCCCAACATCCACACCATCCCCCACAGGCTGAGAGGGGCCATATGCAGCCAAATACAATGATCATTTTTTGTTCTTTCTCATCATCAACACTGCTCAACTAATTTAGAAGGAGAAAGCCTCTCGCTGAAGGCAGCTGAGGCGTACCACATCAAAGCGAAGCATTCTGGCTCTCTCAGGGTCCATTCCTCCCTCCAAAGAGCTGCTTCAGGTGCTCAATAGCTCGGGAGGTCTGGGATAGTCAAGGACGTGAGGCTCCACCACCAGCCATGCAGCCTGACAAAGGGGACAGTGCAGCTGGAGCCTAAGCTGCTACTGCAAGAGGACAGGGACCTTGGGACTGGTAAGAGCTGGGCCAGGGCTGCAGGAGCCATGGGACACTCAGGAGCATGCCGTGCATGGTCATTTTCCTCGGAAAGAGTCTATAAACCTTTCAAGACTCAAAAAGGACCATGACTCAAAAAGGATTAACTCATTGTCCCAGAGATCAAATAGGGAGCATCACAAAGGACATCCTGGTACAGCATCTTAATGATTTAAAGGAACCCTTGGGAAGCTCTGGAGTGAGTAATTGGTATCTTTCACAAGAGGACACCACTGAATAAGGAGACTACTAAGCCACGAGGTGACTGCCTGAAGTCACAGAGCATGGAGCTAATGCGGCAGAGGACTTAGTACGACAGGAGAGATCATGCTCCCTAGAGGTGTGTGAGAGTAGAATAGAAACTGGTGCTTTACCAAAACAGCCTCTCACATTCAGTTGGATGGATGATGTGCTATGTTATCTGCTCAGTTTGACAACTCAGTTCTTAATACCGTGAAAGACTGCATTTTAACCAAGAACAGTGGTCTCCCACTCACCAGGACAGACCCAGGGACTTTTAGAGAATACTGCAAGCATCACAATGCACTGACACAAGGCAAGTGACAAATTTAGAGTTCAAGACTATTAGGCTCCATCTCATGAATGTGCTTCAAGTCATTCTGAATACATACGTGTAGCTCTGAGATGGAACTCAGAGCCCTGCACATAGACTCCACTGCTGATTATCAGCTCTGGCTGGGGAGATGGCTGATGGGAGTGGAGTCCTGAGAGCTTCCCCCAACCTATTCCAGTTTGGTGCCCCATGAAAGGAAAGCTAGCTTTGAGGGGTGCTATCTGAGCCATCGAAGAAACAGAACACCCAGAATGGTTCTGAATTCAACACCAGCACTCCAGTTTACTTCGTGGGCAACGTTAACACTCACAACTAAAACGGAGAGACAATATAGGCGTGTGTGCAGGAGCACAGAATGGATATGATCCTCTGCAGAAGGATGAAGCAGTGAGCATTAGTACAAAATGCTCCATTTTTAAATGGAAAAAAACGACTATTTAGTTGACTACAGGTACTGCTGAGCAAGGGGTTTAATAGAGCTATCCCATTTGGCACAGAAACTCTGGCAATAAATAACGAAGGCAAAAACTTCAAGCCTCCAATAACGATTAGCTCAAATAGCAGAGAGGGATTGTTGATTGGTTACTTGATTAATCATGTGTTTCTCTTTACTCTGGTTGCTCATTTTTCTATCATGAATGGATTAGTGGTTTAGATTTTTGGATGACCAGCTTTGGTTTGCAGGGCTTCAACACAGCTGTCCTCAGCCCAGGTTAGTTGTAACTGGTAAAAATTGTCAGACCTATCTCTCAGATTACTGGAAATGGAAAAGGTTTATTGGCTTCATTTAGGAATATTTCGGCAATAAGATACTTGAATGCAGTAGACAAAACCATAATGCTGTCAATTGTATCTCTTAGCATAGTGTTAATTAAAATATCACATCACAATAAAAGTCAATTTGGCCTTAGAAGTACCAAGCATAGTAAGGTCTACAACCCTCCACCATACCTCTTTTTAAATTCAGTTATCAGAACAGAAGAATTCAATGTAATATTACTTGATGAAATCTCCATTTTTTAAGCATCTTAGGCCCAAAAAACTTGAAGTAAAATAACAAAAGTAGACTTGTAGAAGTCAGAGTTCTGTAATATACATTCACCATGTGCACTCTGCGTGGGTATGTTGAATATGCTGTCCATATTCAGGTATTTAATTAACCATTGTTGGTTTTTATCTTATATTTAGTAATCCTTAAGCCCCCAAAGCCTTATAATCCTCACATTTTTTTAAATACCTAAATGTATATCTACAATAATCAGAATATTTTTATTTTGCTGTTTCTTTGCAATTTGATTCAAGATAATCTATAGGACTTTGATAGGGTAAAACTATTGATGGAAGTAGTGTGTGTATCAGCTAGCCATTTCACATGTATGTAATATGCATGCATACACAGCCTCAGTGACATGCTGGTGCTATTTGTAGGATACAATTTGAAGTCTAGTTTAATGTCATTTTCATCAGTGGTATTTTATTTGACCAAACAGTGGGTAAATAGTTGACCTATTTTTTGAAAATTTAAATTTGTGTAAAATAGTTGAAGGATTTATTTAGTATATAAAAATGGTGTCTTGCTCTACAAGCCTACAAACTTTTTTTTCAATGTGAGGTGGGGTTTTTTTTGCATTTTTACCAATACAATAATGCTTGAGAAAGCAAGTTTGATTATTGTAAGATAGTTTATTTGGGGATCCAAATTCTCTGTTTGATAATTATGATGTTTCTCTCTTGCCTTTTTACATATAAGTAATCTTTCATTTAGTTAGTTATTATTAAGAAGATATATTAGAATGTAAATGCCTTGCCCAGCTGTCTGAAACAAAATAAAAAACTGAAAGCAATAATAATAATAATAATAATAAATCCTTTAAAACCTGCTTGACATATAGACCTCCTGGCTCCCAGCCTGCCCTGTCCCTCTGGCCTGCCCCCACTTACTTCCTCTCTGTCTCTCTGCCCCTCCCTCTGCCTGCCACCAGACATGAGCTGCATTTAAACTATGGCCTCACCTAGCCACTCAAAAGGTTGTTACCAATACAGTTGTGATGGTGTATTAGAGTGAAACAGTCTTAGGCACTGGTAAGCTTAGTACAAATTTGTCACAAATGCTAAGAATAGTGCTGAGCACTTTGAGAAATACAAAAGCAGAACGCATCAAGAACTGGCACAGCCTTCATCCTGCTCTGAGAGAGTGCCAGTGTCCTTGTAATAGTACTACTAATACATGATAATGTATTTAAAGTCAACTAATGTGTTCTGAGTTATAAATGCTTTAAGGATTCAAAATAAAAGTAGTCCAGTGATGACTGTAGTGATCCAGGAAGTTTGCCCTGAATGAGTTGAATGATGCTAAAGGATTGATATGATTTGGTTGAGCAGAGGGAAAATGAATGATCACATGGTGGCAAGCACAGTAGAAAAGATAAACAAGCACAAAGAAATGAAAACAGCACTTTTACATGAAGACAAGATTGCCTACAGTGTGTGTGGTACAAGGTTTTAAGACCAGGCAGTTCTGTATTGAAGGGACCTCTGAATAGCAAAAGAAAGAATGAAAGCATGTCAGAGTGGAAAATAAGGAGCCACTCTATGGGACTTTTGTTTATTTGTTTTCATTTTTGATTTTTAAAGCAGGAAATGTTATAATGAATTTCATAATATTATTCTGAATTAATGAATGAACATCTGCCCAGCAGATTTCCTCAGATTATAGGATCATAGCATAATCCTGTTTACTCCAATTTACTTCATGGGCAGACGTTAACACTCACAGTTGAGATAGACTTAAAGATCATTCAGTTTGTGGATTGTAAACAAGTGGCCCATGAGCAGAATATAGCCCACAGACATTTTGTGTGGCCCAAATAGTGATTAACAAATTTGAATCAATATTTAAAAGTTGGGAGATTTCACATGAAGATCTGGATTTATGGATTCACCTAAAAAAAAAAATCAGATGAGGCACATTACAGGCACATCTCTGCTTGCAAGTAACGTGCTGGGGCTGGTGGCTGCCTTTTTGCATAGTGCTTGAAAGCTACAAGTAGACACACTGCACAGCTAGGAAATCTTATTAGTCAGAACTGGCACTCTAATCCTTGGTAACAAGTATGGAAATTTCAGTGGCTAACACTATAAAGGATTATTTTACATTCTGGTAAATTCTAGTGTGGGGCAGACACTCTCCTTCTTCTTACAACTATGCCATCTGGAATATTTGGTTTCTGAGGCACTGTAGGAAGAGAGAAGTGGAGACAGCAGAGAAACTGGCTCTGAATTGCCCGGTTCAGAAGCTACCCTTAGCACTGCTGCTCACAGTCCATTGGCCAAACTAGGCGCATGACTTCAACCTTTCTGCAAGGGGCGCTGGGAAAAGTAGGTGGAGGAAAAATGGATGATTAGGAGTAAGTCAGCCATAAAGAGAAGCTTGTATTGAAGGACACAAAATTTCATTTAAAATATAAAATTAGAGTTGGTGGTGGAACAGTCATCTGAATTATCGATTGATTATCAGAAATGTGAAACTGCTCTTTGGAGTAAAGCCAACATAGAGAGGTATTTGAGAATAATTAGCTGGAAGTGGGGTAAGTGAAACAAGCAAATCAATGAGAGATATAGAAAGAACAGATAAAAGTTGAATTCAACAATCGGGAGTGTGTTTTGATGACTGAGATAACATTCATTGTAGCTGTATCTTTTGATGAAGACACTGAACCCATCTCAGTTTCCCTAAGTAGGCTTTGGGCATTCAAAATTCATATATGGACATGGAAAATACTATCTAGGGAAATGGTAGAGGGTTCAGGGGCCTGGGTGACAAAAGAACTGCAGAAGAAACCAAGGGCCTAATTGTTGAAATAAGGCACCTGTGGTTAATATGCCTGTGTGACAGCCGATGCCACACCCTAGAGCTGACTGGAGCCTCATTTACAGTTCTTATCTCAGACAGAAGGTCACAGCAAGCCATTTTGAAAGGGGTCCATTTCTTTCAGTGGAGTGTTTTAAACCCTTCTCCTTCCTGTTGGTGAGGAATGGATTCTTGCCTTGGGGTTATGAGGATGGACAAACACACAACTGATGCTGGACAGATGAAATCAAAGTAATTTATAGTTCCACACACTCATAGCCTGGGAGAGGAGGGCACGGGCGTCAATGCAGGGCACATGCCTGTGCGAGCAGGAACCAATTAACAACCGAGGAAAGTGGGAGCCAGGCTTTGTAGCATCAAGAGGGGGGTGGACGCCCAGTTCCCACAGGAGGCTGTGGCTGGTCCTAGAGGGACCAAGGGTAGGCTGCCCCAAGATATGCCATTTGGCATGGAGATTATTTTGAGCTGAAAAGCATCAAGGCCCAAAGACTCAGGAAAATACTTTGACCTCCTGACACCCCCAACAACTACAAAAAATAATTTAGATGCAGGAGCTGCTTCAGGAGGGGAGCCGCCACCATAGAGCTCTCCTCCCTGTCACTGCATTACCGAGCACTTACCTGATGTTGGCCTTTGATTCTGGGCCCCATTTCTCCTCAAAAAGCCTGCCTTGTCCTGATTTGAAATTTCTCTTTTTCAAGTTGTCTTTATATAATGAAATTTTTGAGTGGATAAAATAAAAATGCCGTTTTCATTATAAAAGAAAAAAAAATGTAAACTAGGAGTGCTAGACAGGAAGCTTGTTATAATTTCTTTCTGTGTCCCATTTTTTGCATGTGTCCTATCAGGTATTTTGTTTGCCAAACATTGACTCTCTTCATTTTCCTGTGAATGGTTTGTCTTTTCCTTTGAAGTCTCAGAACCCTACCTGCTTCTCCTTAGGTCAGGATGACATATATACCTCATTCTCCCCAACTGCCTTTGGAATCTCTGTCTATGGCTTCCTCATACCTACGTAATTGAATCTTAATTAAATTTGTTTTTTTCTCCTGTCAGTCTGTCATGTCAATTTGATTCTTAGCAGCTAGAAAAACCTTGAGGGGTAGAGGAAATTTATTTGTCTCCAACATCTCATTTGAATAAATCCACAGGCTGGTAGGGAACTGAAGCCTGCTACTCAAAGAGAGCAGACAGACACTGTGCCTGGTCCCCAGAGTAAGAGGGCTGTTTAGCTGGAAATTCTATTCCCAGGAGCAGTGTAGGAAGGTGAATTTATGATTAGGACGCTAGAGGTACTCCTGCTTTGCCCAGACATCCAGGACCACGTAATACTGGGACTTAATTTTAGGCCTTATTCCACATGAAGAAACAGGGTGTAAACAGGGAAATTCAAACAACAACAGGTTCCAGTGAGCTAGGGGTAGTGCCTGGAAAGGAAAAGACTGTGGCCAACATGAAAGTGTTTGAGAAGCTTAGGGCTGGAAGGAAGCAAAGAGAAAGGTGAAAGTAGGAAGAAGCCCCGGGGAGGAAAGCCTTCCAGCAGCATTACAGAAACAGGAACAACACATCTTTCTTCACTTACTGAAGTGTCAGAGAGCATGTCATGCTTTCTATGAATTGCATTTCAATTTCCTACAGAACTGTGACATGGTCCACACTGTTATAAGGATGCAGATACTCAAAGAAGGGTTGCATGTCCTAGGGGAAACAGACTCTGAGACAGACAACTGTGTTCACTAATTTGGGGAGAGCCATCTGTGGAGGAGGAGGCAGAGGAAGAAATTGATTAGTCTGAAAAAAGACCCCACAAGATACCTCAGAAGCTCTGGAAACGGAATGGTCTTTCAGAGTTTCCCAACACAAGGCGAAGGAGAAAGGCTTTAGACTTCTGCATGAAACAGTCACTGGGGACAGGCTGCCCTGAGAGAGGAAATGTAATGTAGTGTTACCAGTTGACTGTGGTGTGTTTCTCCAGTTCTTATCTTCTAGGAGGAAATAATTCAGTTGAGAGATCAGATAACAAGAAAAAGCAGTGAGAAATTTATTGGGTTAAAGCAAAAAGTACATTCTCAGGACAGGAGAGCAGCAGTCTGGAAACCAGAAGCAGACTTGCTATTAGGGTTAAGCTGGCTATTATTTTTTCTTAAGCTGGCAGGAAGTCCTGCCCTGTGTCTTACATGATTTTTTTGACAGGTTGATTGACATCTCTAGGATATATAACCTTGTTCTCAGTCCATAAGTACCAAAGCATTGCCCATAAAGGGGCCAAAACCACAGCAATAATTAGATTTAGATGTTATTTTCATGAGGTGGGGTTACTTTCAGACAAGGTCTTCAGACCTTATGCATGCTCTGTAATCAGGGAAGCCCCTGTGGTCCTGGGCTTCTTGATAATCTAGGTGTCCTTGACTTTCTGGGCTTCCTAAGCTAAGTGTCCTTGACTTTGAAACTGGGAACTAATGAAGACTTAAAGGTTGGCCAGGGAGGAGTCCTTCTTGGTGATCGGCAGGCCCCTTTCTCCTGCTTATGTCTAACTGCCTACTCTAACAGTAGGATGAGGCCACTCCCTGTAGCTGAGAGCAGTTCTCCGGGAGGGACTGAAAGTTTCCAGCCACAAAGTTCTCCTCAACTTGGAGCACTGGTGCTGCAGTCCTGAAGGAGAGGATCTGGATGCTGCTTCACAGAACAAATGTCGAGGGATTAAAAGACTTACCCAAGGTCACACAGTTAACTACTTTTTGATGCCATATTCAAATCCAGGTCCATCTGCTTCCAAATCCATGTTCTTTACCTTAATATTCTGCAAGTAATTTTCCTATGATGTTGAGATTTATAACAAGAAATGTATCTTTGGATTTATAGCAGACAAAATAGATTTCAAAACAAAGAAAGTAAAAATAGACAAAGAAGGACATTACATAATGATAAAGGGGTTGGTCCCACCAGAAGATATAAACCATTATAAGTATCTATGCACCCCATATAGGAGCACTAAATATGTGAAACAGAATTAAAGGGGGAAATAGAATGCAATGCATTCATTTTAGGAGACTTCAACACACCACTCACTCCAAAAGACAATTCAACCAGACAGAAAATAAGTAAGAAAACAGAGGCATTGAACAATGCATTAGAACAGATGGACCTAACAGACATCTACAGAACACTCAACTCAAAAGCAGCATGATACACATAACATTTTCCACAATAGATCACATACTAGGCCACAAAAAAAACCTCAGTAAATTCCAAAATATTGAAATTGTGCCAACCACCTTCTCAGATCACAAAGGTATGAAACTAGAAATAAATTACACAAAGAAAACAAAAAAGCCCAAACACATGAAGGCTTAACAACATGCTCCTAAATAATCAATGGATCAATGACCAAATAAAACCAGAGATCAAGCAATACATGGAGACAAGTGAAAATAACAACCCAACAGCTCAAAACCTGTGGGATACAGTGAGAGCAGTTCTAAGAGGAAGGTATATATAGCTATACAGGCTTACCTCAGGATAGAAGAACAATCCCAAATGTATAGTTTAAGCTCACAACTAATGAAACTAGAAAAAGAAAAACAAATGAGACCTAAAGTCAGTAGAAGGAGGGAAATAATAAATATCAGAGGAGAAATAAATAAAATTGAGAAGAATAAAACAATAGAAAGAATTAATGAAACCAGAGCTGGTTCTTCAAGAAAATAAAATAAAATAGATAAACCCCAAGCAAGGCTTATCAGTAAAAAAAGAGAGTACACACACAAACAGAATCAGAATTGAGAAAGGAAAAGTCACTACAGAAACCACAGGAATATAAAGAATTGTTAGAGAATACTATGAAAAACTATATACTAATGAATTAGATAACCTGGAAGAAATGGACAGCTTTCTAGAAGAATACCTTCCAAGACTGATCCAGGAAGAAACAAAATATCTGAATAGACCAATAACCAGCAATGAATTTCAATTGGTAATCGAAAACTACCTAAGAACAATACACCTGGACCAGATAGATGGCTTCACCACTAAATTTTGATAAACATTTAGAGAAGACCTAATACCCATTCTCCTTAAAGTTTTCTGAAAAGTAGAAGATGGAATACTTCTAAACTTATTCTATGAGGCCAGCATCAGCCCAATATCAAAACCAGGCAAAGACATCACAAAAAAAGAAAATTACAGACCAATATCCCTGATGAACACAGATGCAAAAATACTCAACAAAATATTACCAAACCAAATTCAAAAATACATCAAGAGGATCATACACCATGATCAAGTCTCCTAAAATGAATTCATTACAAGGGATGCAAGGATGGTACAACATTCAAAAATCCATCAACATCATCCACCACATCAACAAAAAGAAGGACAAAAACCACATGATCATCTCCATAGATGCTGAAAAAGCATTTGACAAAATTCAACATCCATTCATAATAAAAACTCAACAAAATGGGAATAGAGGGCAAGTACCTCAACATAATAAAAATCACATATGACAAACTCATAGCCAGCATCATACTTAACAGCGAGAAGCTGAAAGTCTTTCCTTTAAGATCAGGAACAAGACAAGAATGCCCACTCTCCCTACTTTTTTTCAACATAGTACTGGAAGTCCTAGCCATGGCAATCAGACAACATGAAGACATAAAAGGCATCCAGATTGGTAAGGAAGAAGTTAAACTGCACTTTTCGCAGGTGACATGATATTGTACATAAAAAACCCTAAAGAATCCACACACAAAAACTATTCGAACTAATAACTAATTTGAGCAAAGTTGCAGGATAAAAAATTAATACACAGAAATCTGTTACATTCCTATACACTAATGATGAACTAGCAGAAAGAGAAATCAGGAAAACAATTCCATTTACAATTGCATCATAAAGAATAAATACCTAGGAGTAAACCTAACCAAGGAGGTGAAAAATCTATACCATGAAAACTACAAGACACTCATGAAAAAATTAGAGAAGACACCAATAAAAATGTAAATATTTCCCATGCTCCTGGATAGGAAGAATTAATATTGTCAAAATGGCCATCCTGCCTAACACAATCTACAGATTCAAAGCAATCTCTATCAAAATACCAACAGCATTCTTCAATGAACTAGAACAAATAGTTCTAAAATTCACATGGACCCACAAAAGACCCCAAAGAGCCAAAGCAATCCTGAGAAGGAAGAACAAAGCTTGGGGGAATCTTGCTCCCTGACTTCAAGCTCTACTCCAAAGCCACAGTAATCAAGACAATTTGATACTGGCACAAGAACAGAACCATAGATCCATAGAATAGAGAGGCCAGATATAAACTCAAGCATATATGGTCAATTAGTATACAATAAAGGAACCCTAGATATACAGTGGGGAAATGACAGCCTCTTCAACAACTGGTGTCAGCAAAACTGGGCAGCTACATGCAAGAGAATGAAACTGGATTATTGTCTGACTCCATACACAAAAGTAAACTCAGAATAGATCAAAGACCTGAACGTAAGTCATGAAACCATAAAACTCATAGAAAAAAATATAGACAAAAATCTCTTGAATATAAACATGAGGAATTCTACTCCTAGGAATTCCCTCAGGCAAGGGAAACAAAAAGCAAAAATGAAGAAGTGGAACAATCAAACTAAAATCTTCTGTATAGCAATGGACACCATCAGCAGAACAAAAATGCATCCTACAAAATGGAAGAATATATTCATAAACAACCTATCCGATAACAGGTTAACATCCAAAATATATAAAGAGTTCACATGCCTCAATACCCAAAAAACAATAAACTGATTTAAAAAATTAAAATATGGGCAGAGAATCTGAATAGACATTTCTCCAAAGAAGAAATTCAAATGGTCAACAGGCACATGAAAATATGGTCCACACCACTAATCATCAGGGAAATGCAAATTAAAACCACAGTGAGATATCACCTCACAGCAGTTAGGATGGCCATCATCCAAAAGACAAGAAACAACAAATGCTGGTAAAGATGTGGGAATGTAAATTAGTTCAACCATTGTGGAGAGCAATATGGAGGTTCCTCAAAAAATAAAAATAGAATTACCATTTGACCCAGGAATTCCATTCCTAGGAATTTACACAAAGAAAACCAGATCCTTGATTCAAAAAGATATATGCACCCCTATGTTTAACTCTGCATTATTTACAATAGCGAAGATATGGAAGCAACCTAAGTGTCCATCAGTAGATGAATGGATAAAGAAGAGGTGGTACGTACACACAGTGGAATATTATTTAGCCTTAAAAAGAAAATAAATCCTACCATTTGCAACAACATGGATGGAGCTAGAGGGTATTATGCTCAGTGGAATAAGCCAGGTGGAGAAGACAAGTACCAAATAATTTCATTCATTTGTGGAGTATAACAACAAAGCAAAACTGAAAGAACAAAACAGCAGCAGACTCACAGACTCCAAGAAGAGACTGGCCATTACCAAATGAAAGGGGGTGGGGAGGATGGGTGGGGAAGGAGGGAGAAGGGGATTAAGGGGCATTATAGCACACATAATGTAAGGGCGTCATGGGGAAGGCAGTACAGCACGGAGAAGACAAGTAATGATTCTCTAGAATCTTACAACACTGATGGACAATGACTGCAATGGTGGGGTGGGGGCCAGTTAGGACTTGATAATATGGGTGAATGTTGAAACCACAATATTGTTCATGTGAAATCTTAATAAGATTGTGTATCAATGACACCTTAATTTTTAAAAAAAGAAAAAAAAGAAGTAAAAATTAAAAGTTTTGTTTTCTGTAAAAAAAAAAGAAAGAGAAATGTATCTTTAGTTTTCATCCACAGTTCCTGGCTCATAGCTTCCTTGCTCACAGCTCCCAAATCCTTTGGAATTAAACCTAACACACCAGGTTCAGCATGTGGGATTTCCCAGACTGGTCTAAAGAAGCAATTCAACTCTGACACTCCTTGTCCTGACCCTGCATCAACAGAGAGGAGGCAGAAAGAAAATCCTATCCCACCTGCAGCCTTTGTCATGTAAAAATGAGAAAGTTTTTCCAACTTGGAAGTTCAAATGCCAACTTGAAAAAAGCGTAAAAACAACCCAAAAACAATGGGGGCCTCTTTTGTCATAATGTTTGGTCTGTGTCCTCATTTCCTGAAATTGCTTCAGAGCCATGAAGGTGAAATGACTGTCTTATTATTCAGAACAAGCCCCTTTCCACAGTTTTTTTTAATGAGATACTTTTCAGAAAGCACCTAAGGATGGGGGCTGATTGCCACGGGAACCAATCAGAAAGAGAGGGCTGGACTTGAAAGGGGTTATGTTTTGTTTTGTTTTGTTTTGTTTTGTTTTGTGTCTTGGGAGGGGATAGGAGTTAGAGGTTGAATCAATCGCCAGTGGCCCGTGTAATGAAGCCCTCCACGAAAACCACTAGGAGGGAGTTCAGAGAGCTTCCAGACTGGTGAAGCAGAGTGCTTCAGCATTCCACAGTGCCAGGCCCCAAACTCCATAAGGATACAAGTTCCTTTATTCAGGACTTGGCCCTGTATATCTCGTCAGCTGCCTATTGATTCATAGTCTTTGTAATAAGCCAATAATCTAGTGAGTAAACGGGTTTCTGGAATTCTGTGAGCCACTCTAGCAAATGAATGGAACCCAAGGAAGGGGTACTGGAAACCTCCAATCAGTATCTGGCTGTCAGAAGCACAGATAACAATCTGAGCTTGTGACTGGTATCTGAATGGAAGGCAAGCTTGTGGCGCTGAGCCTTTCATCCGTGGATTCTGACACTGTCTCCAGGTAGATAGTGTCAGAATTGAGTTGAATTGTAGGACACTTAGCTGGTGTCTGAGAATTGCTTGTGATGGAGAAACCTACCACATTGAAACTGGAGTCAAAACCCATATTTACAGTAGTGTAGCAGTGGGGACAGGAATATTCCTTTGGAAACGCAGTTGTTAAGTGAATCTGTTTTATAAGATCAAAGCACAGGCCCCATGGAAACACACTCCGGGCAGCATACATTTGAAATCATTGTCTCTGGTCAGCGTCTCTTCCAGTTTCTGTTTTATGTTGGTCACTTCCTCTGATTAAATACTCTCCATTGAAAGGGCTTTCCCCAACCTCTATTTAAAGGCTGATTTTGACCATCTGCTTCCTAAAACAGTTCCTTGATTGTGCTTACTTGCCTTGAACCACTATAAAAAAATACATATACATATAAATACACACACACAAAACCACTTTTAATGTCATTTGCCTTGGCATTTTGTGAAATTTCCAATGCAACCCACATGTGTATTTTTATGAGTCAAAAGTGTTCATTAGAATACAAAACAGTGACAGAAAACAAGACCACAGGAAAATAAGAATAGAGATTGATGAGTGTCACTCAAAATGAAGAAAGAAAACTCAGTATGTGCCCTAGAGATGTTTGGGCAACAAATGGAGCCAGTAGTCCATGAATACGTGAAAGGGTCAGTCTGCCCCTAGCTGATGGAATAACGTCCAATGTATCATTCATAGTGATAAGAAAAGTAGACACTAAGTGTTCTGGTCAGTAATGTAATAGATATGTAGGTGTGTGTGTGTGTGTGTGTGTGTGTGTGTGTGTGTGTGTCTAAGATCAACAATGTTACAACTTGCATTCTGCATATCACTTCTCATAAAAATAGTGTGCAAAAAAAAAATCATCATATTTGAATAACACACCCAGTTTTAGCATGTGGGATTTCCCAGACTGGTCTAAAGAAGCAATTCAACTGTGATGCTCCTTGTCCTGGCCTGGCAGCAAGAAAATCCTATCTCACCTGCAGCCTTTGTCATGTAAAAATGAGAAAGTTTTTCCATCTTGGAAGTTCAAATGCCAACTTGAAAAAGCATATGAACAATCTCACCAACTCGAGTTTCAGGAAATTTGAACATCTTGGAACAAAGCCATCTCCTGGGGCTAATTAGTGCTGTGTACTTACAGACAGCTTCACCTCTGGTGCTTCACCCACAGTCCACTTTTGCAGATTATGTAACCAAGGGACAGGAAAGTCAGATGGCTTTTCAAGATCAGGAAAGCAGATCAAGAGGTTAGCACCACAACTTTCTTATTTCCAAGAAGTGACCTTTACCGTGAGGCTGTACCTGTCCTGGATCCGCTGTTTACATCTGCAGGCTGATGTAATGCCTCCCTTGCATGTAACATCTTTTATAACACTGTCACAGTCATTTTCTGTTCATCAGGTTTCCCTGTAAATGTATTATAGTAGCAGCTTAATTTACTTGTCTCTTAATTCTAGTTACTGAGCATTTTCATCCCTAGTGTTAAGTGTGCTAATAAAATCTATCTTCCAAAACTGCAGAAGTGAAGGCCAGATGCTGGCCCTTGGTGAATTTCCCAAGGCAAATGCTTGCTGGAAAGTCTCTTGTCAGCTAACCACCTGGCACAGTGCATGAAACTGTCCAAAGCTACTAGTCACCAAGAAATTAAATCACAGGTTGGTTAAATGGGCTGTATGGTGATACTTTGTTGGATGAGATTTCCTCAAACCTGGGAAGCAACCAAGTCCCAAAAACAAAGCCCAGAGGGTACAGCTCTAAACTGTCTAAAATTATTAAACTGATTATGAGCTAACTCAGTTCAAGTTTACTGAAATATGACTTCACTGAGGATTCATTATACATTAGCACCATCTTTTTTTGTAACAAGCGGGTAACAGATCTGTAACAGAATTTATTTCTGTGGCAGATGGTCTTCAGTATAATTGACACCCTCATCAAGCATCCAGAAACCTCATGTGGTTCTTGAAATCTAAGAATGATCCTCACACTTCACCCTGCATTTTATATGCTTTTCTACTCTCCCAGGGCAAAACAAAACAACACAAAAAGCAAATGCTTATTTGCCATTTATGGAATTATTTAATCTCAAATTACATTGTCTTTTCTGCTTCTTTTTGTGCGCCCACTTTAAAAAGAATGGTCCCCTCCCCATGGGTCAGAAGAAAGTTGACCATGGTCTCAGAGAATTAACATCTTACAGAAAGATTTGGAGGACTTATCCTTGAGTTGACAAAGAACTGCTCTGGAAATTCTGTGAAATCTTGGCATTGTTAGTGGCAGGATTTTGGCAAGGCCAGCACGTGGGCCGGAACTGCTGCTTGCTCTTCGTCAAATGATAGGTCCTGAATGGCACACCTACGTTCCTAAACTCTCACAGTTCTGTTGCTTGCTGGCTTCAAGATGCTCAGCTCTGAGGTTTGCCTGCCTCTTGTTAGCTAAGGGTGAATCTTCTTATCTTCTTAGGAGCATTATCGTTTGTTTTGGAACAAATCCAGGAAAGCAGTCTATTTTTCCTTGGCTGAGGGTGGAAAGTCTTTCTCAGACCCAGAGGGCAGTTGCCTTAGAAGAGACACAAGATTGGGTGTCTCTCACATTTGGTGAGAGTTGTGAATCCCACCTTCTACATTCCCTATTGGGAAGAAATGGAGGGAGGAGGGGACGCTGAGCTCCACTCATATGTTGTGAACAAGAAAAGGTTTTAAGCCAGTAGAATGACAGCCATGCTTTGCAAGGAGCAGCAAAGGGCTCAGGAACCTTGGAGTCCAGCACTGGTATAGCTGAATGATGCTGGCCTTGTGCAAGTCTTTCCACAGAGAGGCCTCGAGATGCACATCATAGTTTATATAAAATCTCAGTGGCTTCTTTCTTTGTTCAAAATAGCAGTCAGAAAATTTCTAGTGGGTTCTCATGATAAATCCACAGACACTAACCTGGCCACAAGTATGTGAACAGGTCAGCAGGATGAGAGCATGTGTGTGTCTTTAGCACCTCTATTAATCAGGCTCGACTTTGGAGCCCCCAGGCCAGAGCCTGCTCCCCACCAGGGAGTAACAGCAAAGGAGCAGCTGGACTCAGGCCGAAGCAAGCAGGGCAGCAGCCAGAGTCCCCACCTCCACCTGGCCTCACTCATGCCCCATGCTCCCCACCACACCTCCCCGTCACGATCTTCTTTTTTTGCTTACCTTAGTCAGTCCACAGGATAATTAACAGCAGGAAAATATTTCCCCGTAAGACAGTGGAGAAAACAGAACCTCAGAGAGGTTAATGCTTGCCCATTATGTTAGGAGCTGGGCACATTCTTCTGTTGCTCATGTCTCTCTCTAGGTTCCATATCAATTTTCCTTTTACTTTCCCCTCCCACCCTAATCTTATGTACTCAGGCTGCAGAATACCTCTTTACTGGGAGAGTGATGCATACAATTATTCAATAATGATAATAATAACAATAATTCCTTAAGCCTTACCTAAATGTTAAAATCTATGCAGGAATATGTACAAATTTTGCTTTTTTCCCCCATTGTGGATTGACTTTACTATTCCCCATTGTTTTTATAAAATGCAGATTTAAAATTAAATTGAAATGTCTTAACTCCTTTGCACTTCTGATTAAATCTATTTATATAAAAAGGCCATTGATTTGTATCTTTTTAAGACAATGTACATTTATAGGAAAAGAGAGCATATAGCAATGTCCCACTTTAATAAATTACCTGAATTAGCAATTCAGAGATATTTTTCATATCTTATCTGCCTTAAATAACATTCTAAATCATTTGTATGAGTCTTTGAGAGACTTAAAAATGAGAAATAATTCTAATTTACTTTTTTTAGTTGTTGAGTATATTGTTCACCTGAACTGTTGAGAAAACACAAGAACAATAGATGAATATCTCCATCTAGAGCCTGTTTTAGGAAAAATGTAATTGCTTAAAAGAAGTCATTCTGTATTCTGATGATGACTTGCAAGGCAACCACCCATCAATATGTCAGGTGAAAACATCGAGGACGTGATGAAGCTCCTTTTGGGACGGACACTGTGACCGGGTTTATATCCCCCAGGATGCTGGTTTAGTTTCTATTCATTTGTCCTAAGATTACTGGGTACCAAGTAATTCAATGCTTTGTAGTTCAAATGAACCAAATGGAGCTTTAACTTCCCTCTCTTTCTGATACCATCTCTGCATAAACAACAAATAAATAATTTGGAGTCTGTGTGGTAAATTCCATCATAGAAATGAGCAAAGGGTGTGTTGAAAAGAAAAGAAGTGGCACTTAAGCCACATTTGGCAGTTCAAGGAGAGTCTCCCCATAAGCTGATATATGAGTGAAATCGTAAAAGGGTGTTTTTCTTTCTAATGCTAATTTTATTTTGTTTCCATGCACATTTTGAATTTTAGTCATAAATATTCACACACACTGCTTGTCCCATCTCCTCTTGCATCTTAGTCTATCAATTATTCATTCTCTATGTACTTTTTTAAATTTCCACTTTCTCCATTTCTATTAGTACCATCCCTTTGGCTTATGATTCCTCATTTCTTCTTTCCCTTATGCGATTTGTCAGTCTTTTCTGACATTGTTTACTACCTCCTCTTCCTGTAAACTCTCTCTTCCTTTGGTCCTTAGGGCATCAAACTGTAGCTAACGCTGTTAACGTTCCATCCATAGCTCTTACACACTTACCCTTTTCCATGCAATGGCGCCCAGACCTACAACCAACAGCAGCAAGTCCTCTCTTTCCTGAAGGTCCACTCTAACCACCAGAACACACTTGTAATATACATGAGGTAGTCTAGCAGTGCCAGGGAATTAAGAGCCCCTACAAGTCACCCCTTCCCAATGACTGACAGCAAATGGTAAACAAATACTTCAGCTCCATTACCCCTCAAGCATGATCATTCTGGGACATATGTCTACACTGGCTGTCAGAGTTCCACAGTGAAGTGAAGCTTCGGTTGCTCACAACTGTAACTTGCTCCATTAAACAACTTTTATTGGCTTTCTCTTCCTTTCCTTTTCTTCTCAGGCATATTCTGGTACTTCCTAGGATCATTCACCAAATAAATTCCTTGTGCTCAGACCTCCTCTTGGGGGATGCTTCTTATGGAATCCAAATGAAGACAAAAATTTAATTCTATAATTATTTCTCTGAATTCTTCATTTCAGTAGTGTTTTCCTCTCACTGAAATTCTTTAAATATTGGGGATCCTCAAGATTCTGTTCTCTGATAGAGCTGATGCACATTCCTATTTTCATTTGCCCCCTTATGGGTTGATGACTCAAATCAGTTTCTCTAGCTCTGGTATAACTTCCAAAGATCCAACTTCACCAGGATGTTTCTGCTCCAGTACAAGACGATGGACTCTGAAGACTGCCCTATCTTTTTGATTTCTTTATTTCCAGACTTTAAAGTAGTACCTGACATGTCATAGATAATGAGTAAATGATATCTGAATTGATCAGAGGATGAAAGTATAGGATGAGTGTCCATTATTGCACACAGGCACATACTAGAACCATTCCATGCCAATGTCATAACAACAGAAGTCTATTTGGTCAGTTCATAAAAAAACATACTCAAATCTGTGAAGAAGAAAAAAAATCGCTTTTTTTATTTTTTGGAGCATGAGAGCCTAAACAGGCAGCTGACTGACTGAACTTCCCATGTTCCAACTGTATCTGTTGGCAAATTCAACAATTTGAGTATTATATGCTGAAAATTAGTGTTTAATATCTGTAGTTTTTGTTCCCATTTAGTTCAGCTATTCTAAAACTATCTTGCTCAACTGAGGCCAATTTGTCTAGTTTTCAGGAGATCTGTTACCCATCAGGAACTATGATTTTTACATTTAAAATAAATGGGAGCATCAGCAAGACCTCTCCTTTCCATTCAGAACATGGAAGACTGCCAGAGTACCCACATCAACTTCTGACATTTAAATAGCTATTTGCTTAATGCCAATGAAGTATTTCATGTATAGGAACCAAGGTTGCAAGCAATAAATTAGGTACATTTTTGCTGTGAATCCTTTAAAGAATCATCTCTAGAATAGCACAGTATTAGCATTAATTGCAACATAAGTCAATTGCCTTATTTTATAAGTGAAAAAGCTGACATCCAGAGACATGAAACAGCTTTTACTAAACCTCAGGATACATGGTGAACTGACACCAAGATATCACCCTCACAGTTTATATCCAAACTTTCCCCACGCCATCTGTATATTGCTTCAAAACTGCAGTGTCAAAGAAATATTATAGTGGCTTTGAACCCCTTTTTACAGGGCAAAATTTGTTAGAATTAGAAAAAAATTAGACCTGAAAGAATTTAGAGCTTATTAAATATAACTCTTCTTCAGAAAAAAAAAGATGGCAGCATGAGTAGGGTGGTGGAAATCTCCCCCCAAAACGACGTATATTTTGAAAACACAGTAAATACAATTATTCCTAAAAGAGTGACAAGAAGATACAGTATACCAGCAGGGCTACATCTATGAGAACCCAACATCTCATGAAAAGGGTAAGATACAAAGACATGACCCAGCGGGACCTAAGCACTCCCCCCACTCCAGTTCACTGGCAGGAGGAAAAGATTCAGAGTGGGGAAGGAGTGGAAGCACAAGACTGCTAAATAACCAGCCCTAGTAATCTGCACCAGGAGCACAGACACACATTTCATGGTGCTCTGGTTATTAGAGGAGTAGAAAAGCAAAATCCAAGACCAACACTGTGAACAGGTTCCCATAGCCAGCTGCCCTAGGACAAAAGAAAAGCAGGTGCTTTAAAAGTCTTACAGGGACAAGGGTTTAACAGGTGGACAAAATCGTACTGGCACACTGAGCCCAGCAGACTGGGAACTTTAAGGAACTTCAGGCACCCCTAACCCCTTGGTTGGCAACGCAGCTCTGAGGTCCCTCACAGTGAAAAGTAGCCTGCCATTCCTTCCCGCACCCTACCAGCAACTGCAAGCAAACCAGCTGACCCATTATTGCTGCAGAGCAGCCAGGGAGTAGCCTCGCCTACAGCAACCACACAACTCAACAAGAGAGGCTTCTCCCTGCATGCTGCTTACTAGCCCAGACCCAGAGGCTGCTCCCTGTGCATGGTTGACTGGCACAGACAGTGGAGACGGGCGCAGAGTCTGGAAGACACAAAGGGCCTTTGTTCTTGCAGCAGAATACATGCTACTCACCTGCAACCCCCACCAGTGCATTAGGTCATCCTGAGAGCTGCCACACCCATGGAAGCTTAGGGGATTAACCTAGAGGCTGCTTCCTGTGTGAGATTGACAGCACAGGCAGTGGAGTCAGGCATGGACACCAGAAGGCATGAAGAGGCCTTGTGCTTGAGGCAGACACATGCACTGCTGGCCTGCAACCCCTCCTAGTACCTCCACATGATCCCAAGGGCTGCCCCACACACAGCAGCCTAGGATATTAACCCAGAAACTCCTCCCTGTGTGCAGTTAACTGGCACAGACAGTGGAGACCGGCAAGGCGAACAGCAAGCAGGTAGGGACTTTGTTCCCCTAAATGACACATGTGCCACTTGCTGGCAACTACTCCCATCACCATGAAAAGGCAGAAGAACCTTGTTCAGTCCAAAATGCCACAAACACCAGAGAGAGGGCCTGGTGAGACTGAAATAACCAATCTTACTGAAAAAGAATTCAAAATAAAAGTCATAAGCATGCTAATGGAGCTGCAGAGAAATATTCAAGAGCTAAGGGATGAATTCAGGAGAGAGATAACAGAAATGAAACAAACAATGGAAGTATTTAAGAGCAGACTGGATGAGGTGCAAGAAACTATTAAAGGAATAGTAATCAGAGAACAGGAATACACAGAAGCTGAAGCAGAGAGAGATAAAAGGATCTCCTAGAATGAAAGAATATTAAGAGAACTGTGTGATCAAGCCAAATGGAACAATATTTGCATTATAGGGGTACCAGAAGAAGAACAGAGAGAAAAAGGGATAGAAAGTGTCTTTGAAGAAATAATTGCCTAAAACTTCCCCAAACTGGGGGAGGAAATAGTCTCTTAGACCAAGAAAGCCCACAGATCTCCCAACACAAGGGACCCAAGGAGGACAACAACAAGACATATAATAATTAAAATGGCAAAGTTCAAAGACAAGAACAGAGTTTTAAAGGCATCCAGAGAGAGAAAAAGGTCACCTAAAAAGTGAAACCCATCAGGCTATCATCAGACTTCTCAACAGAAACCTTACAGGCCAGAGAGAATGGCATGATATATTTAATGCAATGAAACAGAAGGGCCTTGAACCAAGAATACTGTATCCAGCATGATTATCATTTAAATATGAAAGAGGGATTAAACAATTCCCAGACAAGCAAAAGTTGAGGGAATTTGCTGCCCACAAACCACCTCTACAGGATATTTTAAAGGGACTGCTCTAGATGGAAGCACTCCTAAGGCTAAATAGATGTCGCCAGAGAAAATAAAATCACAGCAAAGAAAGTAGACCAACCAAATACTAACTAAAGGCAAAAAATAAAACCAACTGCTCACAAAAGCAGTCAAAGGAAACACAAAAGAGTACAGAATAAAACACCTAACATAGAAAGAATGGAGGAGGAGCTATAAGAAGGGAGAGAAATAAAGAATCACAAGACTGTTTATAATAGCTTAATAAGAGAGTTAAGTTAGATGGGTAGATAGTAAAGAAGCTACCCTTGAACCTTTGGTAACCACAAATCTAAAGCCTGCTATAGCAATAAGTACTTATCTTTCAGTAATCACCCTAAATGTAAATGGACTGAAGGCACCAATCAAAAGACACAGAGTAATAGAATGGATAAAAAAGCAAGACCCATCTATATGCTGCTTACAAGAGATGCACCTCAAACCCAAAGACATACACAGACCAAAAGTCAAGGGATGGAAAAAGATATTTCATGCAAACAATAGGGAGAAAAAAGCAGGTGTTGCAGCACTTGTATCAGACAAAACAGGCTTCAAAACAAAGAAAGTAACAATAGATAAAGAAGGAAATTACATAATGATAAAGCTGTCAGTCCAACAAGAAGATATAACCATTATAAATATATATGCACACAAGACAGGAACACCAACATATGTGAAACAAATACTAACAGAATTAAAGGAGGAAATAGAATGCAATGCATTTATTCTAGGAGACTTCAACACACCACTCAATCCAAAGGACAGATCCACCAGAGAGAAAATAAGCAAGGACAGAGAAACACTGAACAAAAATCTAGAACAGATGGAACTAACAGACATCTACAGAACTCTACACCCAAAAGCAGAAGGATACACATTCTTCTCAAGTGCACATGGAACATTTTCGAGAATACACCACATACTAGGCCACAAAAAGAGCATCAGTATATTCATAAAGATTGAAATTCTACCAACCAACTTCTCAGACCACAAAGGTATAAAATTAGAAATAAATTGTACAAAGAAAACAAAAAGGTGCACAAACACATGGAGGCTAAACAACATGCCCCTAAATAAGCAAGGGATCAATGAACAAATTAAAATAGAGATCAAGCGATATATGGAGACAAATGACAACAACAGCACAAAGCCCCAACTTCTGTGGGATGCAGCGAAAGCAGTTCTAGGAGGAAAGTATATAACAATCAGGCCTATTTAAAGAAGGAAGAACAATCCCAAATGAATAGTCTAAAATCACAATTACTGAAACTGGAAAAAGAAGGACAAATGAGGCCCAAAGTCAGCAGAAGGAGGGACATAATGAAGATCAGAGAAGAAATAAATAAAATTGAGAAGCACAGAATAGTAGAAAAAATTGATGAAACCAAGAGCTGGTTCTTTGAGAAAATGAACAAAATAGATTAGCCTCTAGCCAAACTTATTAAGAGAAAAAGAGAATCAACACACATCAACAGAATCAGAACTGAGAAAGGAAAAATCATGACAGACCCCACAGAAATACAAAGAATTATTAGAGAATACTATGAAAACCTAAATGCTAACAAGCTGGAAAACCTAGAAGAAATGGACAACTTCCTAGAAAAATACAACCTTCCAAGACTAACCAAGGAAGAAACACAAAATTCAAACAAACCAATTATGAGCAAAGAAACTGAAGCAGTAATCAAAAAACTACCCAAGAACAAAACCCCTGGGCCAGATGGAGTCACTGCTGAATTTTATCAGCCATTTAGAGAAGATATAATACCCATTCTCCTTAAAGTTTTCCAAAAAATAGAAGAGGAAGGAATACTTCCAAACTCATTCTATGAAGCCAGCATCACTCTGATACCAAAATCAGGCAAAGACACCACAAAAAAAGAAAATTATAGACCAATATCCCTGATGAACATAGATGAAAAAGTACTCAACAAAATATTTTAGCAAACCAAATTCAAAAATACATCAAGAGGATCATACACAATGATCAAGTGGTATTCATCACAGGAATGCAAGGATGGTACAACATTCAAAAATCCATCAACATCATCCACCACATCAACAAAAAGGAGGACAAAAACCACATGATCATCTCCATAGACGCTGAAAAAGCATTTGACAAAATTCAACATCTATTCATAATAAAAAAAACTCTCAACAAAATGGGTATAGAGGGCAAGTACCTCAACATAATAGAGGCCATATATGACAAACCCACAACCAACATCATACTTAACAGCGAGAGGCTGAAAGCTTTTGCTCTAAGATTGGAAACAGACAAGGATGTCCACTCTCCCCACTTTTATTCAACACAGTACTGGAGGTCCTAGCCACAGCAATCAGACAACACAAAGAAATAAAAGGCATCCAGACTGGTAAGGAAGAAGTAAAACTGTCACTGTTTGCACATGAGATGATATTGTACAAAAAATACCCTAAAGAATCCACTCCAAAACTACTAGAACTAATATCTGAATTTAGCAATATTGCATGATACAAAATTAATACACAGAAATCTGTTGCTTTCCTATACACTAACACTGAACTAGAAGAAAGAGAAATCAGGAAAACAATTCCATTCACAACTGCATCAAAAAGAATAAAATACTTAGGAATAAATCTAAGTGAAAGACCTATACCCTGAAAACTACAGGACACTCTTAAGAGAAATTAAAGAGGACACTAACAAATGGAAACTCATCCCATGCTCTTGGGTAGGAAGAATTAATATTGTCAAAATGATCATACTGCCTAAAGCAATCTACAGATTCAATGCAATCCCTCTCAAAATACCAACAGCATTCTTCAATGAACTGGAACAAATAGTTCTAAAATATATGGAACCACCAAAGACCCTGAATAGCCAAAGCAATCCTGAGAAGGAAGAATAAACCACAGGGGAACTTGCTTCCCAACTTCAAGCTCTACTACAAAGCCACAGTAATCAAGACAATTTGGTACTGGCACAAGGACAGACCCATACACCAGTGGAACAGAATAGAGAATCCAAATATTTATCCAAGCATATACGGTCTATTAATATATGATAATGGAGCCATGGACATACAATGGGGAAATGACAGCCTCTTCAATAGCTGGTGTTGGCAGAACTGGACAGCTACATGTAAGAGAATGAAACTGGATTACTGTCTAACTCCATATACAACAGTAAACTCAAAATGGATCAAAGACCTGAATGTAAGTCATGAAACCATAAAACTCTTAGAAGAAAACACAGGCAAAGTCTCTTGTATATAAACATGAGCAACTTTTCATGAACATGTCTCCACAGGCAAGGGAAACAAAAGCAAAAATGAATGAGTGGGACTATATCAAACTAAAAAGCTTCTTTATAGCAAAGGACACCATCAGTAGAACAAAAAGACATCCTACAGTATGGGAGAATATATTCATAAATGATATATCTGATAAGGGATAGACATCCAAAATATACAAAGAGCTGACACACCTCAACAAACAAAAAGGAAATAATCCAATTAGAAAATGGGCAGAGGATCTGAACGGACACTTCTCCAAAGAAGAAATTCCCATGGCCAACAGGCACATGAAAGGATACTCCACATTGCTAATCATCAGAGAAATGAAATTAAAACCATAATGAGATACCACCTTCACACCAGTAAGGATAGCCACCATCCAAAAGACAAACAACAACAAATGTTGGCGAGGATGTGGAGAAAGGGGGACTCTTCTACACTGCTGGCGGGAATGTAAATCATTTCAACCATTGTGTAATGTAGTATGGAGGTTCCTCAAAAAACTAAAATAGAAATGACATTTGACCCAGGACTTCCACTTCTAGAAATTTACCCTAAGAATGCAGGAGCCCATGCACCCCTATTTATCGCAGCACTATTTACAATAGCCAAGAAATTGAAGCAACCTAAGTGTCCATCAGTAGATGAATTGATAAAGAAGAGGTGGTACATATACACATGGAATATTATTCAGCCATAAGAAGAAAAGAAATCCTACCATTTGCAACAACATGGATGGAGCTAGAGGGTATTATGCTCAGTGAAATAAGCCAAGCAGAGAAAAACAAATACCAAATGATTTCACTCATATGTAGAGTATAAGAACAAAGCAAAAACTGAAGGAACAGAACAACAGCAGACTCACAGAACCCAAAAATGGACTAACAGTTACCAAAGGGAAAGGGACTGGGGAGGATGGGTGGGAAGGGAGGGATAAGGGGAATAGGGGCATTATAATTAGCACACATAATGTGGGAGGTGGGGGGCACGGGGAAGGCAGTATAGCACAGAGAAGACAAGTAGTGACTCTATAGCATCTTTAACCACAATGTTGCTCATGTAATTGTATATTGATACCAAATAAAAAAACTAAAAATAAATAAATAAATACAACTCTTCTTCCTCATAAATGTGTCTACTCTATCATACCTTAAAGTCAGTTTCAATGGTATAGCTTGCAGCCTGACATGTAAAAAGTTTGGGATCATCACTTCTGTTTTCACAACTAGAAAAAAAAGCTGAACAAACTGTAAATTTACATCCCACAACTGAGATCATAGTGCAAACCACATCCTGAAAACGGGAGAGACAGGTGAATACACATAATCACAGCAAACCAGGAGCAGAAGCTTCTACTGGAGTCTGTTAGGAACACTGAAAGGGTAATTGAATAATTGCTAGAGATGAAACATTATCTTGAGAAAGAAAAATTCCTGGGGGCCCAGCCTTACAGCAGCTTCACACTTCCACATGCATTTTACCCCAAGCAGCTGAACCAAGTTCTCACTGTCAAGATCAGAGAAAAATCCCTTCATTTTCTGTGAAGGGAGAAAGTAACAATTTTTAAATAAACTCAGAATGCCTTGTTCTCCTTAATAAACTGCCTGTCCTTATGGGAAACTATTCCACCATATCCTAAGCAACCAGAGGATTAGCAGAACCTAAGTGACCTGGAGGAAGGGAATTGAAAACACCATTACAAGTATCCTTTTAAGAGGAGAAAATGGAATTTTAAGAGACACACCAAAGAGACACACATAGGAGAAGGTAAGGAGCAGAGAGATGCATCCACAAGCCAAAGGATGCCAGTAGCCTCCAGAGGCTGGAAGAGACAAGGAACAGATTTCCTATTACAGTCTCCAGATGGAAGATGTCCCCACTGACACCTTGATTTTGGACTTTGGGGCTCCAGAACTGTGGGAGAATAAATTTCTGTTGTGTGAAGCCACCAACATTGTGGTAATTTGTTACAGCCTCTACAGGAAACTGATAGAATATTCAACAGCTAGTTTATTGGTTAAAACTCCCAAAGAATATACTATGCAATTAGCCAAAACCAGCTAATGGCTCAAGATACAGGAAATCACTGAAGCTGAATTGCCAGCCTTAAAAACAAGAACTGGCCCTGTCAGGATATTCCAGAAGCCCTAAGTACTTTGCTCATATTGAGTTTTTATATTGAGAAGCTTTGATAAATGTCTGTGCTACTTTTTAAAATTTATATTGATTGTGCTAAACTGGCTCTTAGAAATTCCATCCACTTGTCTGAGTCCAGTCACACTGTACATAGGGTTTATATATATACCTGAGTATGAACAAAGAGAGGGTGGATTTATGGCAGGGCTGCCTCAGTTGTGACAGTATTGTCAGCCAACTGAGACAAATCGATTTACATAGCCCTTTGTTTGCAACTTTGCATTAATATGTTTGTACCTGATCCCTGTACTAAGTATTCCCCTATCTTTGTCACAGCAGAAAATCACAAAACTCTATTTCCTTTCCCTTCTCCATTATCAAAACTTCCCTAGTCAGCATTTCAAGTCTTATCTTTTTGTTCTTATTGAAATTTTCTCACACTTCAAGGTCTAGTTTAAATCTACAGATATTCTAAAATGCACATAGGTTTCTCTGTTTCCTAGCTTGTGTTAATGAGATCTCTATTGAGAAGAGAGCTCATCCTGTCTTGTAATGTATTTATGAAGTATATTTAATGTTTATCTATTTATCTTTCTTACCAGGCCAGGGATTTTCAATCTGGAAAAGGGATGAGATCCCTTGTCTTGTTTGTAGTTCCTCAGCCGCCCATACCCAGCCCCCTGAAATTCTGATTCAGTAGGTGGGAGATAGGAATAAAGTCCCCAGGTGGCTCTGAAACTCCCCTCCCTTCCCACTCCCTCGCCTTCAGCTTTATCTGCCCAGCATAGAAACTTGTTTCCTGAATCAAAATACACATTCACTAAGTGCCTTATATTGAGTTAATCCACACTGAAGGACTTTATACTGTATCCTGATTTTTGTACTAGTAGACACCAAGAAAACAGAATGGGAGGTTTGTGATCTTAGAGAACTTATATTTTAAAGTAGTTGTTCTTATATTCTTGAGGTTACAGATCCCTTTGGAAATCCTATCAAACAATGGATTCATATTTTTAGATAAGCATATATACAAAGTTTGCCTATAAATTCAGGGGAGTCATAGCTTTATGAATACAATCCTTGGACCCTCTAAGGGTCCAGGGGCCTCCAGTTAAGGGCTCTAGGTGAAAGTATAATGTAGAAAATAATATCACATGAAGGATACTCAACAAATATTTGGTTAATTAATTAATCCATTAGCTAATGACCTAGCTTATGAATGCTATATAAACATATGTAGCAATCTCCTGAGTTGTCTGCAGCTGTCCTGGACTGCTCTGAGATCCAGCAGGATGCATGCATTCCTGTAACCAGTGCCTTGATACCTCTGCTTGTGACAATTACAGAGTGAATATACTTCCAAGAACAACACAAAAGGAAGAAAAAGATACAAGAACCAAGTCAGAACTGAACCAGTCTCATTTCTTTTGGAAAAAACGAAACCAAAATGTCCAGTCTCATCATCCTGAAAACATAAACTCTCAATCATGCTCCTGTCACTGCCCCCAAGTTAACAAGGAAAATAAAAAGATAATCATCTGGGGAAAATTACTTCATTTATTCAAATGAGATATTTTCCTGAGACAATATTAGATTTCCTCGTTGGTGAGACAAGGCCCCACAATATAATAATGAAGCCCTTTGGCCCAACATGATGAGGCTAGAAGCGAAATCAAAAGCCAGCTCAGGAACTTTGACCACTCTTTCCCGCCAGCCCACACCCAGCTCTCAATCTTCTGATCTAGACTTAGCATCTCAATGCTAAAAAAATATTCCGAGGTAAAGCATGGAGGAAAGAGGAGGTCTTAGCTAAAGACCTGAACCTGTAGGACTAAGCTACATGCCTCCTTTCCTGCATCAGATGACTAACTCCAGGACAGCCCAGTGATCCAGTCATGAACCTAAGACTTACCTTCACCCACATCACTGCCCCTCTGACTGCTGTGTGATGAGAGAGGGGACCAGAGAGGGACCTTGAGCCTAATGATTGTTGAGCACCTTCCCAATACAATTGACTCATAAAAGAGCTGGCACTGAAATCTAGATCTTTGCATAGCCAGCCCCGTGCTATTTCTATCCCACTATAACTTTAGTCTTAATCATATCATTGTTACACAAGATGAGGTACATTATCATCATGAGAATAACAACCATTCCAGGAGAAAAACACCTTTATCTTGAGTTTAATAGTCCTTAGATCTATGGCTCATTTCTTTGCACCCCACAGATCTTTGTCTTTCACCTCTAAGGAGCACTTATTTAACGTTGTATTTTTCCACCAATTAAAAGTAAACTCCTACAGGGCAGCCTTTGTATTTGATTCACCTTAGAGTTTGTGTAGGATTTTGCACATGCCAGAAACTGAATTGAAGACTGTTGAATTGGAATAAGCATGTAGGCGTGGGAAACCTCAACTCAAACCACATTTTCTCCAGTATTTCACAAGCCCAATTAATTGGTTTAACTGATTTATTTTCAAATGAATAGTTCAGCAATGTATTTATATCTCTTAAGTCCCATACAGATTGAAGAACTGCTTTCCACAGCAGTTAAAACATTACAGATTATATGTTGCTCAAATACTAAGTATCTGACATTCAGATTTTAGACTGACGTTTTCTGTTTTCCTTAAGTACATTTGGTGGCATATATATTCTCAAGGTCAGTAGGAAAAAGGAGACAGACACCAATAGCAACAAAAACCATCTTCTGATCCTGCAGAGAGTATCTCACCCAGAACACAGATCTTTCCTAGTCTTTGGACACCAGTTTGCTCTTTAACACACGCATGCCCTTGACCAAAAAAAATCAAAGCCAAAAGTACACAAAATAAAACAGAGATGCTGTCCTCATCCTCCACCACCATTCCCTAGAGGGAAACACTCATAAACCTGCTCACTTGTAACCTTCCCTGCCCCTACTGTTAGAGTTATTCATCCCCAGCACACTAAACACAACCTGGGAGGTCATCTGGACATTTCTGCCCCAGCCACAGTCAGAGGCAAGATTTACCTGGGAGTCTTCAATCTCCTTTTGGCTCCAATCTCAGAAGAAAGCCAAGGGTCAGTCGCAGCCAGCCATTCAACCTTGAACAAATCACTATTATGGAGGTTATAAATTGGTCACTGGGCTGAGGAAAATGCTATCAGTCATTGTGCAAATATCCATTGAGTTTCCTCTACATTTCACTGAATGAAACTAGATTTCATATGTGCAAAGAGAAACAGAGGATAAACTGACTCAAGAAAGGTTTCTGTTTCTGAGTGATCTACTTCCCAGATGCTGACTATGTCTGTCTGTTCGGAACTCCTCGACTCCCACCCTGGCTAACCTCCATAAATATAATTGCTTGCCATCCTTGAGAGCTGATGCTTGTCAAATGCCTCTCTTTGCCAGAACAACTCTTATAAAGCAATTTGAATGTCCAGACTATACAACTCATGCTCTTTCTTGTAAATATAGTGGTTTACTAAGGGTGCTTGGCTAGAACGTTGTCAGTTGAGGGAGGTTACTGAGTCTGCTCTCATGGACCATGAGCCCTACAAGCTGTCTTCCCTATCTCAGGAGTAAGTCAGACTCACACAGATGTTTGCCCATTCCTGCATTTTCTACTTAGAAATTATAAGGGGTTGGCAGAAATAAAGTGGGGCTTCCATCCATCTGGCCACAGGAGCTAACTGTCTCAGTCACTGCAAATGGCCATGGGGTATTTTCTTTGACAGGTATCTGAATGAGCTTGGTTTCCCCACTCAGACCTTTTAGCCAACTCCAGCCTGGACAGATATACACTATAGCTTTAGCAATGGCTGTAAATGATTCCTGAGCCTTTCATTCATGGGTATCTAGACAAGGCAATATGACCTGTATGCTGAGCTACTTCAGCCTTTCCTTACACCCTGACTAAATGCTGCCACCCATTTGAAAATCACTTGAGTGACCATAAAGGCCACCCTAGAAATTAGTGTTGCTGATCTCACACAATTACTGACCATATTGTGGTATCACCAAGGCAAACAAACATCTGTTGAACGGAGGAAAAATCAACAGCATTCTCTGGAATCAGGCAGTGTTTTCTTTTTTTTATTTTTTCTCTGCCCCAATTTAAAATGTAAATGACTAGAAGTCAGAGGAAGCAGACACTTGTCACCAGATGCCACTTACCACATTCCATGAGCCCATCTGCTCCATTAAATACCCTGATTGGCTACTTCAGACAAATGCTCCAGGAATAGCTTTTAAATTGGTCTGAGTTATCTCCAAATTGTTAAGTTAGTTTTCACAGGCAGCCATCCTTGTGAACGTATCAGTAATTGATATGTCATGGCTCTTTTCCTCACCTCCCAGGACTAACGTGGAATTTTTTCCACTGCCGTTAGACCGAGACCTATCTATCCAATTCCAAATCTCATTAGAATGCGGTATCATCTTGGAGCCAGGGTGAAATGGGGAAGGAAGCACACAGGCATTTACACATTCAATGCTAGCCAGGCAGAATCATTCTTCAGCAAGTTTTGTAGCCCAAGGAAAGATGGACACTATCAACAGAATGAGAGGTGCCTCTGAAAAAGAACTGTCTTTAGTTATCCGATTTTATAGACTGGATTTGAGAACTCACGGCTGTCATGTCCAATCCCTTTGAGATCATTTCCTGTCTTTTTCTATAGTCATTGCGCTTAAACCACACACACCATTTCCAGCTCTGCTCACATGCTGGTATAAAGCTGTCCTCTGCTCAGGGTGCTGGTGGGTAAGAGAAGACCTGGGCTTCTGGTGATGTGGGAATTCCAACTGGTATTAAAACCTCTCTTGGTGAAGGCCCCTCCAAACATCACCAGTGCATTTCCTGATGCCCCGCCAATTTCACACATGTCTGAGCCTTTCTCCTTCCTCTCAGGCACATAAGAAAAATATTGGACAAAGCTATGCTGTTTCATAGTAAGTTCCAATGCTTCTACCCCTATTGGATGATAGGACCTTTTTATACACAAAGTCACTTTGTAAAATTGAGAAGTGTCTCCTTTGAGGAGCTCTTGATTTTTCCTTCATTCTGTTTTTTGGAGCCTCTGGTTCTATCTAATTAGATCATTTGGAACCACTGTAGAGGCTTATCTTTGACAGGTCACCCTCTATTCTTTACTCATTGACAGAATAACCTTTTACTTGAGAAAGAAAACTATGAACATCAGCATTACCATCAAGATCCATAATTAAGTGGATGATAAAAACCTTCTCTTTAGACCTTCAGATCACTTCCACTTGGTTTATACAAATACAGCCCTGACATTTTAGTTTTCATCTTCACCTTGCCCTTAGACTTTGTCAAGACGTTCCCATGTTTCAAACAGCCAGTCAAAGCTTCCCTCCATTGCATGTGCGTAAGCTAGGGCAAAGACAGCTCTTTGAAACAGCTGGAGGTCTTAGGAACAAGCAAAAGGGAACATTTCTTTTTCTTCCCACTCACTGACCTTGCTTGTGGACTCATTCTCAGCCATAGCTGAGTCCTTAGCTCGGTCTCTGAGTTTCTCTTTCTTTCATTTCCCTTTTTTTTTTTTTTAAAGCAAACTATATATATATACACAACTAGATTAATTGTAATTCTTGGCTCATGATTTGTTATTACTTCACATATGTGTCTTTTTATTGTATTATATTGCATAGAGTCTTTTATATTATTGAGATAATAAAACCCAACAATCAAGTCAACCCCACAATGAGAACATTGCCAATGACTTACTTCTTCCCCAACCCATCCCCCTGCCTTGCTCCCCAGCCCTAGAGGTTAGCTTGACCCTGCATTTTATGACTCTTATTCCTTCACCTTCTTTTTATATTTATCACCCAAAGTATTGGCAAATATTGAAGTATATTGCTCAGTTTTACTTTGCTTAACTGGATAAGGAAATATAGTATACTGTATGTGTTCTTCTGGGACTTAGTTTTCCTATTTAATATCATATAAATACAATTCATCTTTATTACTGAATACAGTTGTAGTTTATTGATTTTTAACTACTATATAGTATTCCATTCTGTGAGACATACCACATCCATTTTTTTAAATTTCTCTATCAGTACGAATTTGTGTGGTTTACATTTTTATTGCTCTTGTGAATAGTGCTGCTATAAATATTATACTTAGCTCCTAGTTCACATCTGCTGAGGTTAAGATGCATATAGGTTAGCTAATAAAAAGTTTTCTTGTCACTCCTAAGATTTAAAGAATCTAGTCCTGTAAAAATTATAAACTTCTAAAATATCATCCAATTCTGGATGATCCTCCTTATCTTCAGCAGAGGTCATTTGGGGCCCTGGAAGCCCGCAGGGAGGGAGAGCACTGGGTTAGCTTTGCCCACACTTCCTGCTCTACCTCCTTCCCTATTTGCTGCAAGGAGAGAGAACAAAGAAATATGGGCATAATTTTATGATGCTGGTACAACTGTAATCAATATGATGTTTTTAAAAATATATATTTCTTTTTTTTTTAATCTTGTAGAGAGCTTCTATGGTTTTCTCAGATATTTTCTGGTGAAGAATGCCTACTCGGGCATTGTCAGCACTACAGGCCTTTATGGCCCCCTTCTCAGTCTACAAGGTTCCCACCAATCACCCTTCCATGGGGCACCCTGTGCCTCTCTGCACAGTCACTTTGGTGAGATCCCTTTTAAGAAGACTATAAGGTCAGTTCTGGGTCTGGCCTCTGGAGCAAATGTACCTTGGCTTCTCTGTTGATGGGAATACAGCAGTTTGCTCCCAAGGCATTTGTATTCCTTCTCTGTCCTGCCTCAGACCCACCTAACTTAACTGCTTGCTTTTAGGCCTCATTGTCTCTGCTGAGGTCTGAGGGGTCCTGGCATGCTTTTGGGATACACATCATAAAGGGCATGTATGGGTTCATTTCAAGTTAGTGGGAACTTTGATTCTCGAACATGACTTTGTTTCTTACATCATTCTCAGACAGCCATGGGCATCTCTAATAGGACATACATGTGCAAAAGCCATTTCCCATTCTGGCCCCATCTCCCCTTCAACTCCCCTACTCCCTTCCAGTGTGACCTCTCAAATCTATGGTCCATCAAGAACAAAACTTACCTCATCTCTAAATGTTTCCTTCACTTCTTATTCTAAGTGAAACCTGGCTCTCCCTAAACCCTCAGATGATGACTGTTGCCTTCTCATAGTTTCTGACCAAAGAACAAGGAGGTGGTAGAGGTGATCTCCTAGTCTTTCTTTGCCATTTGCAAAGCAAGGCCTGGCATGTATTAGGAACTCTATAAAAACTGTTTTTGAATAAATGCCTTAAACTTTTCCCCTTCCAATCGCAAGGATGGGGAGCACGTGAACCAGCTCCATGCTTACAACTGATTGGATTGAGCCATGCACCCACCCTGAACTGGAGCAATCAGATTTCTCTCTGGGAGTTTGGGACAGACTCATATTCCCAATGTCAAGTGAAGCTGGAAGGTCAGTAGACCTTTGGGTTATGTGGACTACCGTTTGGATGTAGCTTTGTGAAGGGAGAGAAGCGAGCAGAGAACTGCTCTGTGCAGAACAAAGAGGCAGAAGCAAATAAGAGACACAAGACCATATGGCAAGATAGAGGGCAAAAGTGAGGGCTTGAGGACTATTTTACAGGATTAGCTGTGCTTCCTGCAGTTCAGTTACTGAGTCTCAGGATTCTTTTATCCTGAAAATATGATGACAATGCTCCACCCCTTTATTTTTGCTGTCTCAAATGGATTTTGTTCTGTATAACTGAACTGTGCATGTTTGTATGTTGGCTCTTCATACCAGCATTTGTAGGCAGGCTCACAATAACTAAACTGAATGCTTCAGTTTTCCCAAACCCTCCATCAGCTCCTAATAATAATGTGTCATCTGTGGCACCTGAGCTTTAAGCCTCTATCCTCATTTTTTCTCTTGAGAAAATGCCTTTTCTTATAAAACAGAAGTCAGCAAAGTTTGTCTGTGAAGGACCAGTTACCACATTTTTTAATTAAGGCTTTGAAGGCCATTCTGTCTGTTTCAACTCAATTCTGCTATTGCAGTATACAAACATCCATAGAGAAAGTATAAACAAATGGGATTTGTTGTGTTCCAATAAAACCTTACTTAAGGACATTTAAATTTAATTTCATATAATTTTCATGTTTCATGAAGCATTATTCTTCATTTATTTTCAACCACTTAAAACTGTAAAAGAAAAAAAATTTCTAGCTCAGACGTCTTACAAAAACAAGTGAAAAGTTGGACTTGGATCATGGGTCATAGTTCGCCAAACCCTGTGATAGAAAATGCAATACCTGATCATTGTCAATTTTTACCTTCTAATTTCAGCTTTATCAGTCCTCCTTTTGAATCCCTCTTAACATTTTGGAGTAACTCTCAGAAATATTTGGGAGGTAACATAACATCACAGATAGGAGTGTGTGCTCAGAGTCAGGCCATCTGAGTTCAGAAGATGACTGCAATTAATTGACTGTCCGATCTAGGGCAAATTAGTTAACTTATCTATATATCTTCAGTTTCTTCATCTTCAGTAAAATGGAGACAGTAATACCCATCTTAAAGGATCATTGTGAAGTTTGAATGTAATGTTTGTAGAAGCCCTGGAATATCGACCAAGCACTGATCATTATAAGTTGCTACTATTGATATTAAACATTCTACATTTCTTCACCTACCAGCTTTTTTTCAGTATTCTTATTTCTTCACTAATTCTAGCACATCCTTCCCAGAAGAACATATTCAATAGTACTTGAATAGGTAGCAGGCCACAGAAAGTGCTTAATAGTCAACAGATTGGGAACTTCTGAAATAAATAATGTAAAATCATACCCCTCTCTGTGCTTTTGGGTGTTTTGAGAAATATATCAGAATTCCTCAGAGGTATCTAAATGACACTTATTTTAACTCAACAAAAAGGGAATATGATAACCAAATATTCCCAAGCTTATTTGGACATGGAACCCTGAACCTGAGCATCTCAGAACATACCTTGGTAGGTGCACCCCAATGGATCATGGGCAGCACTTACCACTTTAATCATAGTGTATCATTCCAACTGGCATACCTGTCCTTGGCATTTGACACAGTGTCCTGTTCCCTAATTCCTGAAATTTCCTAATTCTCTTCTCTTTCTCTGGACTCTGTTCAAGCACACCCACCTGGTCTTCTAATGTCCAACATTGCCACTCAACTTCTTTTGCTGAGTTTTCTACCTTTGCCCACTCTTCAAGGTCTTGCCCATCCTTTCCTCTAATTTATTCACCCTCAAAGTTTTAACCTGTACTTAAGATTCCCATATCTGTATCTCTAGCGCAGACCTTTCATGTGCTCCTAAACCGTATACCTATGATTGAGGGATGCTTGAGAGGGAGGGTAAATTCCCTGCATGCCCAGCCCACCGTGAGTGTGGCCAGAACCAACTCCAGTGACATTTAAACCAGCATGCACTGATATCGTGAAGACAAGGAAATGTAGGCAGGCTGCCAACAGCTTCAGCTACACTGGCCAAACGGGCATATTTCTCAAGATAATCATAAATGACACCTTCTATATGAAACCTTTGTTAATTTCCAAAGGTAGTTAATAGTTCTTGCCTTTGTGACCTCCTTATCCTTCATAAAGGTTCTGTAATAGAAGCTTTGACAGACATTAGACCTATTTTTCTCAACATGTATAGCTCCACTAAATACATAATCAACTTCTAGAAAATAGAGATTAAGTCTCAATTGGATTTATAGTCCCAACTCCTAGTAGGTAATCTAGAAAGGTTTATTGAATGAATAAATAAATGAATGAATGAATGAATGAGTGAATGTATAGTGATTTAAGTGAAGAGGAAAATTAGAGAAGTCTTCAGCAAAGAGCTATGTCTAAGCAAAGTCTTAAAGGATAATAGTGTGCCAAGACAGAGAAGTCACTTCAAGCAAAGAATCACTATAAGCAAATGCATGAAGAGAAAATGATATTCAGGAAGATATTTGCTGTTTTCAGTAGCAACCATTTATCATGTATGTTAAATTCTTTTGCACTCTTGCTCCTGAAGCATGTTTGAAGTCCAACACCTAGGAAGGTCTTTAAAAAGAATGACAGGACTATACTGTGATGGTCTTTACCACGGTTTCTCCAGAGTAAATAAAACTCAAAACCATCAATAAATGTTTCATTTGAAATAATTCAGCATTGAGAGGCACTAACACTGCTCTCATTTCCTTCCAAAGAAGTCATTAATTGTGTTATATCTCCTATGCAATTAAAATTTCCACACCACTTTCATGATTGGTGTGTATACCAACTAAATAATTAAAGTCATTCTCTTTTGAGTCCTTTACCATAAAAACCTCAAAAAATTCTCCCTTTTATTCTGGAATAATATTAGAGTTCCGCAACATATGAAATGGCTTATTTTGTCAGCCTAATAATGAAATCCTGAATACTTCTGTCACTCATTCCCGGGGCTCACTGAATTTTATTTTAAAAGCTAGAAGATGAAAAATAAAAATATCTGGGCAGGCTGGCCAACTAAGAAATGCAGGACTCCGTGAGTAATTGAATAAGCCCAGCTAAGGTGACAGCAAGGTGACTGAAATCACTGAAAACTACTTTGGCATAAATCAAGAAATGTTAATTGGGGAATTTAAGATTTATGAAATATCTCTGATTACACAGAATAAAGAAGAGCCAATGCCTGTTCTATGCATCAATGGGGAAAGTGGAAGACACTCTGTGCTTTACCTGGAACTTTGATAATCAGGATTGACCAGTGGGACAAGACAGGAAGCCAAGCCTGTGAGGCAGAAGCTTTGAGACAAAAACAGAATCAACAAATGGTCTTTGTTGGGTTAACCACCAATTAACAAACTTAACGTAGGAATGGGGCCGACCCAGTCTTGATTGGGAGGAACAGTTGTGTCCAATGGGGAGGAAGCGTATGATTGTACATGAACATTCATGTGTCTGCTGGTTGTGGCCACATTCGAGTGAGGAACCACATTACGAACCTGGTAGATTCATTTACTTTGTGGCTGGTCTCCAACAAGTACAGACTGTCCAGCCCACATGTCCAAGAGATGGCAATGAGAGTGTCCACAGTAGGATCGTTTTAGGATTTTGGCAAGATCATTTTATGGGCATAAAACTGAACTGGGAAATCCAATCCATTTTCTCCCGTTCTTATTCTTGCTGAACTTCAGTTTGCTTACCTATAAAATGGGAATTCTAATAGATTACAATAACTTATCTGATTATTTGAGTACTGAATCAATCCCTGTATGAAAATCCCTTACAGTCATGTAATAGGGAACTGGAGGAAGGAATTGGGAACCCCTCATTATAAGGCACCTGTACTACTCATAAAGGGATGTGGTGTTACTTGAAAGTAGATTAGTTGTAAATGTATCTTGTAAACTCGAGGGAAACCACTAAAATAGCTTTAGAAGAAGGGTAATTGACATGCTAAGAGAGGGGATAAAATGGAATCACATAAATGCTCAGTTAAAAACAGATAAGATAGGAAAATGGGTGAGAGCAGAAGCAAAGAACAAATGCAGCATTTGAGAAATTGTCACAAGCATGCTAAATGGTAATGCAACTACATCAACAACCACTTTAAATTGAATGATCCAAATACAAATAAACATTAGAAATTTTAAGTGCAGTTAAAAGACGATGCAGTCTCTTTAGGTAGATACAACATTCTTATTCCAAATGAGTAAATTGAAATGGAATGTCAATGTTAACAGATGTGTATTTTCATTTTAAGAATACAGTTTTGGTAGAGATATTATTTTCAGAAACTTGGAGTATATTTATTTTATTTATAATGTGAGACTAGAAGGAATGGAAGCATTTCAGGGAGACAGAATAGAATGGAGGTTAAAGGTGAGCTTGGCTTGTTGGAGTGCTGCAGGTTGGAGGATTGAGTGGGGTGAGAGGGCGAGCTGGAGAACTAAGCAAAGATCACAGATTTCACTGCTAAAGCCTCATCTTATGGAAAACCACTAAAAGTTATTGCCAGGTTACCAGGACGGTGGAGATTTGATCATATTTGCATTTTAACTAAGTCACTGCAGCTCTTCAATAGGATGAATAACCTGAGCAACAGAAGTGAGGACACTCACAGGGAGACTCACCTGGGACAAGACAAGAGGGTGGCAGGGACTCGGGCAGAGATGCCAAAAGATCTGACCTCATGATTGACGTGATTTGGTGGGAGAAATCAAAACTAAGAGAGCATCAGTGACCCTGGGTGAGTAGAAGTACCATTCTCTAGTAGAGGAATAGATTCAAGTTTCATCTAATGTTAAGGAATTTTAACAATAAATAAGAAAGAATGCAAAAGAAACTTTATAATTCATCAAGGTAGGAGTAATGTTACAAGTACTATTTATTTTTTAAAATACTGTGTATATATATGTAAATTGCTCTATGGTCATTAAAATAATAAATTATAGAGTTGGAAAAGCAAAAAGATGATCTATACCTAGACAAAACTAGAGCATCCAGTGTCTCTAAATAGTAGATGCAGTTTTTGTGCAATAGAATAAAGCAAATCTAATAACTCGAAGTCTTCATATATGTATAGTAATATAGGTTCAATATTATCTACTCTTTTTAAAAGTGAAATGTTTCTATTACAACTGCAATATGAACAATTGATAAACCCTTTATCATAGGTGCAATGGTAACTACTTATTTACCTATCTTTCATCCCACTTCACTTAACAAAAATAGAAACTCTCAAATTTTAAGCTTAACATGCAGCTTTAACAACCCACATGGATTTTAATCAGCTGTTATGGAATGACAGTCACAGAATATTCAGTATCATAGAAATTCTAGTATCTTAAGAGTAGAGATAATTGATTTAATCAGTAAATAATTGCATTTGAGGGAAGTGGTTGTATTAATCACTGAAATTAGAAAATATTTTAAATCATGCCCTAGGTACATGGAACATGGAGACCTTTAAAAAAATTAAAATAAATGAATAAAATTAAATAAAACAAGACAGATTTTCTGATGTTCAGATCTATTTCAAAAGACAAAATAAAGCCAATGAGAAGATACTGGCAATTCTGTCTCACTGGCTACCCATAGCTAATTAAAAATTAAACCCACTTAATTTGAACCATGTGAGATTCCTAAAGGAATGCGACTTGGACATATAGAAACACTGTTATCACTGCAAAAGTGACTGGGCTTTATTAAAGTTTGATTAATCTGCCAAAGTTTGTCTCAATATTTTTCAATTAACATTAGCCCTCATATTCTAGAATAGATGTAGCCCATCTAAACTGACTCTCAAATGAATTCTACTGCCCACTTCCTTGCAAAATTAGAGGTATATTCTTTTAAGAGAAGGAGGGGGAGAAAGAGGAAAGATTAGAAGGGAAAAAAAGAGGAGGAAGAAAGAAAAGGAAGACAAGATAAAGAAGATCAGTGAGGAGGAAGATGAGAAAGAAGAGGGGTTTTAAAAAAGGAAAAGAAGTAGTAGAATGAAAAAGGAGGGAAGGAGGAAAGGAAGGAAGGAAGGAAGGAAGAAAGGAGGGAAGGAGGGAGGGAGAGTAGGAGGGAAGGAAGGAATACAAGGAGGGAGACATAAAGAGGCAAAGGAGGGGTGCGGATCAGAGATCGAAGTGCCTACTGCAAGCTGATGGTGTTATTGGACATGAAAGCTGCATGTGGTTGGTGTACCACAGTGATCTATTAATTCAGAACGATTTCTGGATGTCACTCCCTTCCCTCCAGAAGATACTCTGTTTGACATCCCTTGCCATTTAAAATCTTCTTTCATAGCACAGAAACCATAACTCTCCAGCAGCACATCCCAGCTCTGTGCTCCTTTCTCTTTTTATTCCAGATTTACCTCTAGCGAACAAAACTTTAATGTGGCCCCTGGCTAATGAATACAGCTGCCTAACATAGAAGACTAAATATCTCCACTTGTGTGTGTGTGTGTGTGTGTGTGTGTGTGTGTGTATGTGTGAGGGATTGGTTCTGTATTTTCAAAAAACTCTGTTAGTAGCATTTACTTAGAAAAATATATACATGTGTCTAAGACTAGAGAATTTGGAATTCTAAAAACAATTTTGCAGAATATTTTCAAAATGTGATTTTTATGCTAAACTGAGCTCAATTTTTTAAATCTGAAAAGTAATTGAGAAAAGATGGCAGTGTGAGAGGAGAAACAGAGGCTTCCTCCTAAAACTGGATAAATTAGAAAATTTAATTGGCGCAACTAATCCTGAGAGAGCAACAGGAAAGAGGACTGCGTCAGACTGCACACACCTGGAGAAAAGAGCAGACCTCAGCGAAAGGGATAACGTACCAGAGCTGTGGCTCCACGGGACCCGAGCCCCTCCCCCACCCCAGCTCACCAGCAGGAGGAAGAGAAATGGAGCAGGGAGGGAGTGGAAGGCTTGGGACTGCTGAATACCTAGCTCCGGAGATCTGCTCTGGGAGCACAAACCTACATTTCATGGTGCTTTCATGAGACTTGCATGACTACTGGGTTGGAAAGCTAATACAGGCAGAGTTCCTGGGGAGACTGGGATTCTGGCTGCTTGTGGAAAGCAGGAATCCATATCTGGCTGCTCTGGGACAAAAACTTATACCTGTGTGACCAGCCCACTGGCTCAGGCAGTGGAGACAGGCACAGCAGCCAGGAGGTGGGGAACAGCTCGTTCCTACCCCCAGGCACCACTACCACTCCCCTGCGACCCCCAACATTGCTTCAGGGGCTCAGCAGCTCCAGAATAGAGCTTCTGGACACTAGAGGGTGCAATATACAAACATGAAACACCAAAGGAAACTTGTCCAGAGTAAAATTGTTAATACAACTCCCAAGAAAGATTTAAATGATACGGAACTCGTGACTCTTCCTGAAAGGGAGTTCAAAATAAAAATCATCAACATCCTAATGGAGGTACAGAAAGACATCCAAGAACTCAGGAATGAATTCAGGCCAGAGATTCAGTTGTTAAAGAACACGATGGAGGGTATTAAAAGCAGGTTGGATATGGTGGAGGAGACAATAAATGAAATAGAAACTAGAGAAGAGGAATACAAAGAAGCAGAGGCACAGAGAGAAAAAAGGATCTCTAAAAATGAAAGAATTTTGAGAGAACTGTGTGACCAATCCAAGCAGAACAATATTCACATTATAGGGATACCAGAAGAAGAAGAGAGAGAGAAAGGGATAGAAAGTGTCTTTGAGGAGGTAGTTGCTGAAAATTTCCCCAATCTGGGGAAGGAGATAATCTCTTAGGCCATGGAGATCCACAGATCCCCCAACACAAGGGACCCAAGGAAGACAACACCAAGACACATAGTAATTAAAATGGGAAAGATCAAGGATAAGGACAGACTGTTAAAAGCAGCCAGAGGCAGAAATAAGATCAACATACAAAGGAAAGCCCATCAGGCTAACATCAGACTTCTCAGCAGAAATCTTACAGGCCAGAAGGGAGTGGCATGATGTATTAAATGCCATGAAACAGAAGGGCCTGGAACCAAGGTTACTTTATTCAGCAAGATTATCATTTAAATTTGAGGGAGGGATTAAACAATTTCCAGATAAGCAGAAGCTGAGAGAGTTTACCTTCCACAAACCATCTCTGCAGTCTATTTTGGAGGGACTGATATAGATGGAAGTGTTCCTAGGGTTGGATAGCTGTCACCAAGTAAAGTAAAATCACCATAGGGAGGTAGTAAAATCACCATAGGGAGGGTGGAGCAGCTGATTGCAAGGCAAATGCAAAATTAAATTGACTATCCCCAAAGTCAATCAAGGGATAGACAAAAAGTACAGAATTTGATACCTAATATATATAGAATGAAGGAGGAAGAAAAAGGAGGAGAAATAGAAAAGAACCTTTAGATTGTGTTTGTAACAGCATACTAAGTGAGTTAAGTTAGACTCTTAGACAGTAAGGAAAGTAACCTGGAACCTTTGGTAACCACGAATCTAAAGCCTGAAATGGCAATAAGTACATACCTATCGATAATCACCCTAAGTGTAAATGGACTGAATGCACCAATCAAAAGACATAGAGTCACAGAATGGATAAAAAAAACAAGACCCATCTATATGCTGCTTGCAAGAGACTCACCTCAAACCCAAAGACATGCACAGACTAAAAGTCAAGGGATGGAAAAAGATATTTCATGCAAACAATAGGGAGAAAAAAGCAGGTGTTGCAGTACTAGTATCAGACAAAATAGACTTCAAAACAAAGAAAGTAACAAGAGATAAAGAAGGACATTACATAATGATAGAGGGCTCAGTTCAACAAGAGGATATAACCATTATAAATATATATGCACCCAAAATAGGAGCACCAGCATATGTGAAACAAATACTAACAGAACTAAAGGAGGAAATAGACTGCAATGCATTCATTTTAGGAGAATTCAACACAACATTCACCCCAAAGGACAGATCCACCATACAGAAAATAAGTAAGGACACAGAGGCACTGAACAACACACTAGAAAAGATGGACCTAACAGATATCTATAGAACTCTACACCCAAAAGCAACAGGATACACATTCTTCTCAAGTGCACGTGGAACATTCTCCAGAATAGACCACATACTAGCCCACAAAAAGAGCCTCAGTAAATTCCAAAAGATTGAAATCCTACCAACCAACTTTTCAGATCACAAAGGTATAAAACTAGAAATAAATTGTACAAAGAAAGCAAAAAGACTCACAAACACATGGAGGCTCAACAACATGCTTCTAAATAGTCAATGGATCAAAGACCAAATTAAAATGGAGATCCAGCAATATATGGAAATAAATGACAACAACAACACAAAGCCCCAACTTCTGTGGGATGCAGTGAAAGCAGTCTTAAGAGGAAAGTATATAGCAATCCAAGCATATTTAAAGAAGGAAGAACAAACCTAAATGAATAGTCTAACATCACAATTATCGAAATTGGAAAAAGAAGAACAAATGAGGCCTAAAGTCAGCAGAAGGAGGGACATAATAAAGATCAGAGAAGAAATAAACAAAATTGAGAAGAATAAAACAATAGAAAAAGTCAATGAAACCAAGAGCTGGTTCTTTGAGAAAATAAACAAAATAGATAAGTCTCTAACCAAACTTTTTAAGAGAAAAAGAGAATCAACACACATCAACAGAATCAGAAATGAGAAAGGAAACATCATGACGGACCCAACAGAAATACAAAGAATTATTAGAAACTACTATGAAAACCTATATGCTAAGAAGCTGGAAAACCTAGAAGAAACGGACAACTTCCTAGTAAAATACAACCTTCCAAGACGGACCAAGGAAGAAACACAAAATCTAAGCAAACCAATTACCAGCAAAGAAATTGAAGTGGTAATCAAAAAACAACCCAAGAAAAATACCCCCGGGCCAGACAGATTTACCTCAGAATTTTATCAGACATGCACAGAAGATATAATACCCATTCTCCTTAAAGTTTTCCAAAAAATAGAAGAGGAGGAAATACTCCCAAACTCATTCTATGAAGCCAACATCACCCTAATACCAAAACCAGGCAAAGACCCCACCAAAAAAGAAAATTACAGACCAATATCCCTGGTGAACGTAGATACAAAAATACTCATAATATTAGCAAACTGAATTCAAAGATACATCAAAAGGATCATACACCAAGACCAAGTGGAATTCATCCCAGGGATGCAAGGATGGTACAACATTCGAAAATCCATCAACATCATCCACCACATAAACAAAAAGAAAGACAAAAACCACATGATCATCTCCATAGATGCTGAAAAAGCATTCGATAAAATTCAACATCCATTCATGATAAAAACTCTCAACAAAATGGGTATAGAGGGCAAGTACCTCAACATAATAAAGGCCATATATGATAAACCCACAGCCAACATCATACTGAACAACAAGAAGCTGAAAGCTTTTACTCTGCAATCAGGAACAAGACAGGGATACTCACTCTCCCCACTGTTATTCAACATAGTACTGGAGGTCCTAGCCACGGCAATTAGACAAAACAAAGAAATACAAGGAATCCAGATTGGTAAAGAAGAAGTTAAACTGTCTCTATTTGCAGATGACATGATATTGTACATAAAAAACCCTAAAGAATCCACCCCAAAACTACTAGAACTGATATCGGAATACAGCAAAGTTGCAGGATACAAAATTAACACACAGAAATCTGTAGCTTTCCTGTACACTACCAATGAGCCAATAGAAAGAGAAATCAGGAAAACAATTCTATTCACAATTGCATCAAAAGAATAAAATACCTAGGAATAAACCTAACCAAAGAAGTGAAAGACCTATACTCTGAAAACTATAAGACACTCTTAAGAGAAATTAAAGAGGACACTAACAAATGGAAACTCATCCCATGCTATTGTCTAGGAAGAATTAAAATCATCAAAATGGCCATTCTGCCCAAAGCAATATACAGATTTGATGCAATCCCTATCAAATTACCAACAACATTCTTCAATGAACTGGAACAAATAGTTCAAAAATTCATATGGAAACACCAAAGACCCCGAATAGCCAAAACAATCCTAAGAAAGAAGAATAAAGTGGTGGAGATCTCACTCCCCAACTTCAAAGCTCTACTACAAAGCCATAGTAATCAAGACAATTTGGTACTGGCACAAGAACAGAGCCACAGACCAATGGAACAGACTAGACAATCCAGACATTAACCCAGACATATATGGTCAATTAACATTCGATAAAGGAGCCATGGACATACAACGGGGAAATGACAGTTTCTTCAACAGATGGTGCTGGCAAAACTGGACAGCTACATGTAAGAGAATGAAACTGGATCACTGTCTAACCCCATACACAAAAGTAAATTCAAAATGGATCAAAGACCTGAATGTAAGTCATGAAACCATAAAACTCTTAGAAAAAAACATAGGCAAAAATCTCTTGGACATAAACATTAGCGACTTCTTCATGAACATATCTCCCCAGGCAAGGAAAACAACAGCAAAAATGAACAAGTGGGACTATATCAAGCTGTAAAGCTTCTGTACAGCAAAGGACACCATCAATAGAACAAAAAGGTACCCTGCAGTATGGAAGAATATATTCATAAATGACAAATATGATAAAGGCTTGATATCCAAAATATATAAAGAGCTCACACGCCTCAACAAACAAAAAGCAAATAATCCAATTAAAAAATGGGCAGAGGAGCTAAACAGACAGTTCTCCAAAGAAGAAATTCAGATGGCCAACAGACACATGAAAAGATGCTCCACATCGCTAGTTATCAGAGAAATGCAAATTAAAACCACAATGAGATATCACCTCTCACCAGTAAGGATGGCTATCATCCAAAAGACAAACAACAACAAATGTTGGTGAGGTTGTGGAGAAAGGGGAACCCTCCTACACTGCTGGTGGGAATGTAAATTAGTTCAGCCATTGTGGAAAGCAATATGAGGTTCCTCAAAATGCTCAAAACAGACTTACCATTTGACCCAGGAATTCCACTTCTAGGAATTTACCCTAAGGATGCAGCACTCCAGTTTGAAAAAGACAGATGCACCCCTATGTTTATCACAGCACTATTTATAATAGCCAAGAAATGGAAGCAACCTAAGTGTCCATCAGTAGATGAATGGATAAAGAAGAGGTGGTACATATACACAATGGAATATTATTCAGCCATAAGAAGAAAACAAATCCTACCATTTGCAACAACATGGATGGAGCTAGAGGGTATTATGCTCAGTGAAATAAGCCAAGCAGAGGAAGACAAATACCAAATGATTTCACTCATCTGTGGAGTATAAGAACAAAAGAAAAACTGAAGGAACAAAACAGCAGCCAGAATCACAGAACCCAAGAATGGACTAACAGTTACCAAAGGGAAAGAGAATGGGAAGAATAGGAGGGTAGGGAGGGATAAGGGTGGGGAAGAAGAAAGGGGGCATTACCATTAGCATGTATAATGTGGGGGGTGGGGGAAAGGGGAGGGCTTTGCAACACAGAGAAGACAAGTAGTGATTCTACATCTTACTATGCTGATGGACAGTGACTGTAATCGGGTTTGTTGGGGGGACTTGGGGTAGGGGAGAGCCTAGTAAACATAATGTTCTTTATGTAATTGTAGATTAATGATAACAAAATAAAAAATAAAAAATAAAAAAATAAAAGTGATACCTCGCAGTCTTCTCTCTCCTGCAGAGACGGACAATAGACTAATCACCCTCCACTGCTCAGGAATCAAGCCCAATACGCATGCTAATAGAATACTTTTGTGTCAAAACAAACCCTGTGCTTAGCGTTGTAGCAAAGGCAGCTCCTGCCTTCGGGGTTGGCTCAGCGCCCGATTCCAGGCAGCACATTTCCCCTGTGAGTCTCTGTGCAAGAGACAGCCCGGGTGCCACGCAGAGCGCAGCCCGGAGCAGCTCCCAGCCTCAAGATTGGCATCCAATGTGGTAAGTGGTGCCGGAGGAGCATAAAACCCCGCAGGATACGGAAGTGGTTCCACAAAGTAAATAATATTTGAGAGGAGACAGGGGAATACAGCCAAGGAAATGAACTTAGTCCAGGAGAAAAGAGGGGTAGAAGAAAAGCCAAGCCTAAAGGTAAGAAGGGGTGAGAACATGAAAAGTTCTGGAAGCCCACAGAGAAATCTACATTGCTGGCTGCTTCTAAAAAATTAGGTCTGGCTACCCTGAGACAGCATGTAAACTCAGAGCAGAGCAGTTGCTGCACTTTGTGACACCTCCCACCTTGCTCGCCTGTCCCATCACATTCCCTAATTTACGACACCCCAGTGGCCCAGAGGCATTTGGCTTTCTCATGCCTGGCTTCACATGGCAAGTCTGCACTCTTCAGTATGGCATTCTGGCCCTGTCCCCAAAATGCCCGCGCGCTCTCACTTGAGGCAGGAAGCCCACCGCTCAGAGCCTCCTGGTGCAGTCGCAGGCACCCTGCTTTACATGCCCACCCCCTGCAGTCACTCACACACTTCTTCCTATCTCTGCGGCCATTTGGGATGCTGCACGCTCTTCTCAAATACCTCCTATCTATGCTTTTGGAAAGACTCAGATCAAAGATTTATTTCTTGTAGACAGGCACTCAAATTAATCTTTACATCGGCTCTATGAGTTTTTATCCGAATTATTTTACAAAAAGAGAAGAGGCTCAGGGAATTTATGAACTTTTAACAAAGTCAAGAGTTAGCAAGAGATGAAGTTGAGATTTGAATCCATGGTGTCCGATTACAAAAGGCAAACTCTAGCACACCCATGACAAACTGGAACTTGCAGAAGGGCACATGCATAGTTTTAAACACAGTCTGAATTCTTCTCTATTTTTGTTTGTTTTCTTTGTTTGCTTTTACATTTATATTATTCCTGCTTAGATTGCCTTTAAATGCCTTCAGTTTCAAGGACTGAATCCACCACATTGTATATCTTATACTACTAAGGTTTGGATTTAAACAATTGACATTGTTTGAGCATCTTCTTTGGTCTAAGCACCCAGTGAAGTTTTTTTCATGCACAATCATCTTATCAAATTGGCGAGACAATGTATTAATTTTTATCTTTTTCAGATTTTGTCATGATGGTTAATTCACTATAGAGCAGGGCAGTGGGCCTGACATTGAGCTCCAAGCTCTTTCCTCTACAAAAAACACCGCTTAGCATCATTCTAGATCCAGAGAGGACATGTGCTTAATGCTTGTTAAATAAAGAGTTAAAAGAAGAATTCAACGACAATGTCATAAAAGTCACCCAAGTAGAGATATGTATTATGATAATACAAACTTCATACAAATCAGTCAATTACATGGATATCACCCTGAAGAGAATGCAAAGCCACAGAAGATTCTGAAAAGGAAATTAAGGTACGGACTTTGAAAAATTAAGTAATGGAGATGTGCAGGGCAGCATAAAATGGAAGAGGTGAAGACAAAATGGACAGTTAGGAGACAGTTATAAGTCTGATAAGATGAGTTAAAGGAATGCTCTTGCTGTAGGTCAGGATTTAAAGGTATCTGCTCCTCCCCACACAGCAGTGATGCTCTGAATTGGAATTCTGGAACCAGCTATTGGCACATTCATCCCCTCCTCCTCATTTCTTCCTACCCCTATTCATGTTTCTTTGTACAAATTGTATGTATTTTTCCTATCCTCCACTAGCTATGATGGGGTGGGGGAAGGGAGTTGAAATAAACCATGACTTACTATTCTTTGAATGCCTCCAGTCCGTATTTCCCACACTGTGTCCAAATAAGTTTCAGAATTACTAGAATAAACCAAGCAAAACAGGTGTCTTGTAAAAATTCTCAAAGCTTTATCTTCCTAATTTGTCTTATGAATTCCTAAGAAAGGTATACAGTTTGTAGCTTTTCCCAAACATTTAGGACCATAGATTCCTCCCCGCCACCATCACCTCCAGAGAGTATTTCTTCCTAGGGATCAATTTCCTGAGCACAGATGAAATAACACTGTTCAAAAAATTTAGCATGGTGCCACAGTTGAAGAAGATGTCCCCTAAATGTTCATTAAATGTATGAGTGCCTCTGTAAAAGTCAATCATATTTTACATTTTAATTATGTTGTTTTACAATTTCCCTGTCCTTTTAGTCCTGTTACTCAAGTTGTGATATTTTTCTGTTCACCCACTTGTATTTATAGTGCTTGATCTTGGACTCTTAGCTTTAATATTATGCATCATAAATCCTCCTTGTTAATGTAATTTAATTGTGTCTGCATTTGTTGACCCACATCAATGTGGAACACACAAAGCATTCTCTCATATTGGCTAGTGTGACTCTGAGTTTTGACACACCAGAACTCTATGGTTTACATAACAAAGGTGTATTTCTTGTTTATGTTGTCTGCCCTGTGAAGGTCCTATGACTGTCTTTGTTCTGGGATGAAGGCTAAAAAGCATGTATGAAATGTGCCAGTCCATACAAAAGAAAAAGAGAACATGGTGAAACCTCACAGGGCTCTTAAAGTTATGCCTCAATGTGGCAGACACCACTTCCCTCATAGTGAAGCAAATCACATGGCTAAAGCCCACGTCAGTAGGTGAGGGAAACACACTCCTTTCACAGGGAGAGAGCATAAAATACTTTTAACATAATAAAGTCCATCTACTACTCTCAGTCTAGCCCAGGTCTTATAAGCAGGTTGCAAATTAATATATCAAAATATCCTGGTTTATACATTTAACAGATGCAGTAAAGAATGAAATTATTACAGTTTTATTTTTTTCAATTCCATATTCTAGTAGACACACTCAGTCTTCACATTCACTTCCCTATGCACTTCCAATTAACCAAAATTCTGGACAACTTGCTCCTGCTTCTGGAAAACAAAAAGCACATTGCTCCTTTCTGTAGCTAAAGATATAGTGAACTTACCGAATTATGCATTTTGCTTTTAAGTCATGGTAGATACACCATTCTGAATCCATTACCTGATTGCCCAACTCCACTGATGTTGATTCTAGATATAAGAAAACTAAATAAAATAAGAAAAATAAAAACATTATTTGCCTCTGTAAAAGTAATTTTAATCATGAGCCTTTACATGAACAGTTTACAATTTATGCCTGTTTACTGTGCAGCATAATAAGGATTATGTGTTCCATAAAAAGTCAGATAAACTGTGTTGTAAGTTTTATTTTATCACAACAGTAAATTCTGTTCATATATTTACTTATTGCTCAAGAATCATGAATCATATGCTCAAAACAGCATAATAACAATGATGATGATACATAGTACATGGTTAATAAAGTTGTTCATCATTACCTTGAAAAAACACTACCCACTGATAATCATAAACCTCAGCCATTTTGTTCAACTGAATTAAAGTTATACCATTATCTCTGCAAACACAGACCATATCTTGCATAGTAAATAGTTTAATTTATAAAGTCAATAGGAAAATATATAGAAACAAAATAAATACAATCAAAACTCAAGTTGGTTGTTTTCATACAAATCCGTATTTAGTCTGATCAAAGTAGACATTTCCTTGTTACATATTAGATATTACCAGGAACCACTGTGTTGCCAAATTCCAGAGATACCCTTTTATTTTATATGACCTGCATTTCTGGGTGATACATAGACTACAGCGCAAATCCTCCCCCAGAGTACGAATTGATAGTATTGAGCCCAACTCTCATTTAATAGATGTGGAAACTCAGACCCAGAGAAAAGAAGCTTTCTGCCCTGACAGCTTCACAGGTTTGACTTTGACATAGAAAGAATAAGTCCCCGTGAGTAACTGGTGTTGATGTGTCCTCTAAGCCATTGTTCCTGGAATGCTACACATTCCTGAAATACAACTGGAGGAAAACCTGAATTATAATTGACAAATTAAATGATGCTCATTATGGACAAGTCTGAGAGTTAAAAACTCGAGGAGGATCCAGTCATATGGGTCCTCACAATATCATGAGATTTACCCCCAGGAGCAGTTTCCACAGTAAATAGTGGAGAAAAATCCTCTCATACCTCAGGCAGGGAGATGGGAAAAGAAACCATTCTGAAATACCACAAAGCTTTGTTCTTTTCAACAAGCCCTGATCTCAGGAAAAACTAGTTAAACAGAGCCTAAACTGCCAGGACATTATCAAAGCCTAACTGACCTGGGGGAAGGAAATTACCAAACTCAAGTCAACTCTACCCTTCCAAATGGCAGAAGGGAAATACATAACCAGAGCCTCCTCTAGCTTCCCATATCACATAAGAAAAATATCCAACTGCAGCCCACTCTCACCATCGTATCCCACCTAAAGGAGGAGAAAAAAACATTTGTGAAGTTCACAATCTAGGAGCATAGGCTTAATAAAAGACCAAGATCCAATCATAGGATAATAGAATGCTTTCTCTCCTCCCATACCTCACTACTATATTACTAAAGGCCTATTTACAGCAGTTTTCTTTTACCTGGTATATCATGTTCAGCTATCAGGAAAAAATTATAAGGCAGGCTAAAAGGCAAATAACACAATTTGAAGAAACAGAGCAAACATTAGAAACAACCATGGCAGGGTTATTAGAATTATAAAAATGGAAAGTTAGAATAATTATAATTAATTATAATTATAATTAATATGCTAAGAGCTCTAATGGATAAAGTAGACAGCATGTAAGAACAGACGAGCAATGTAAGCAGAGATGGAAATCCTAAGAAAGAACTGAAAACAAATGCTCAAGATTAAAAAACACTATAACAGAAATGAAAAATGCCTTTGATGGGCTTATTAGTAGACTGGACAGAGCTGATGAAAGAATGTCTGAGTTTAAGAATATATCAACAGAAATTTCTAAAACTGAAAAGCAAAGAGAACAAAGACTGAAAAGAAACTGTGCAGAAATATCCAAGGATTATGGGACAACTACAAAAGATATAACATACACATAATGGGAATACCAGAAGGGTACTAAAAATAAGAATACACCTGAATTCCACTTAGAAGTCATAAAAACAAGAAGAGAGTAGAGTAAAATACTTAGAGTTCTGAGAGAACAAAAACCCTGACAACCTAGAATGCTGTACCCTGTGAAATTATCTATCAAAAGGGGAAATATAGACTTTCTAAGACAAAAATTAAAGGGATATGTTGCCAGTAGACATGCCTTGCAAAAAATGTTTAAAAAAAAGAAAGAAAATTATGTAGGTCAGAAACTTGGATGTCCTCTCCCCTTGGAGGGGAGGACATACTGGAAGTACTAGCTAGTGCAATTAGACAAGAAAAGGAATTAAAAGGTATACAGATAAGGAAGAAAGAAAACTTTGTGCACAGATGACATAAATGTCTACTTAGAAAATATGTAAGAATTGACAAAAAATGCTTTCTGGTATTAATAAGTAGTTAAAGCAATTTTTTCAGGATATGAGGTTAATATGTCAAGTCAGTTACTTCACTATATACCCTTAATGAGCAAGTAGAGTTTAAAATTTTTAAAACAATACCATTGAGATTGACACCCAAAAAAATGAACTACATAGGTATAAGCCTAACAAAATACATATAAGACCTATATGAGGAAAACTACAAAACTCTGGTGAGCAAAATTTAAAAATTAACAAAATAAATGGAGAGATATTCCATATTAATGAATAGAAAGACAATATTTTCAAGATGTCACTTCTTTCCAACTTCATCTATAGATTCACTACAATCCCAGTCAAAATCACAGCAAGTCATTTTGTGGATATCAACTCATTGTAAAGTTTATATTGAGAGACAAAGATCCAGAATACCCAGGACAATACTGAAGGAGAAGAACTAAGTTGGAGGTCTGATACTACCTGACTTCAAAAATTACTGTAAAGCTATAATAACCAGAACAATATGATTTTGATGACAGAATAGACAAACAGGTCAATGGAACAGAATAGAGAGCTCACATGGACTCACATAAATACAGTCAACTGATCTTTGACAAGGAGCAAAGGCAAAACAAAGAAAGAAGTAACAATAGTCTTTCAACAAATGGTGCCAAAACAACTGGACATCCACATGCAAAAAAAAATTTTCCTATAAATAGACTTTACACCTTCATATAAATTAGCTCAAAATATATCATAGACATAAATGTAAAATATAAAACTATCAAACTCCTAAAAGGTTATATAGGAGAAAGCCTTGATGACTTTGGGTATAGCAATAACTTTTTAGATACAACACAAAAGGCACAATCCATGAAAGAAATAATTGGTAAGCTGGCCTTAATTAAAATAAAAACCTTAAGCTCTGCAATAAAATCTCAAGAGTATGAAAAGATAGCCACAGATCAAGAGAAAATATTTTCAAAAGATATCTTATAAAAACATTAATCAAAACACATCTTGTCCACATACTGTCAGAAAGGCTGATAAAGGACTGTTACCCAAATTTACAAAGAACTCTTTAAACTCAACAATAAGAAAATAAACAACCTGATTAAAAATGGGCCAAAACTCTTGACACCTCACCAAAGAAGATATACAGATGGTAAATGAACATATGAAAAAATGCCTGACATCATTTTTCATCAGGGAAACATAAATGAAAACAATAATAAGATACTTGTTAGAATGGACAAAATCCAGAAAATTAACAGTACCAAATGATGGAGAGAATGTAGAGCAATAGAAATGTCATTCATTGCTGGTAGGGATAAAAAATAGTATAGTCACTTGGAAGACAGTTTGGCAGTTTCTTACAAAACTGAACATACTATTACCATTTGATTCAGCACTGCTTGGTATTTACCCAAAGGAGTTGAAAATTTACATCTACACAAAAGCCTGCACATGGATATTAATAGAATCTTTATTCGCAATTGCCACAACTTGAATGCAACCAAATGTCCTTAAGTAGGTGGGTGGATAAATAAACTGTGGTATATCCAGGCAATGGAATATTATTCAGCACAAGAAAGAAATGAGCTATGAAGCAATGAAAATACATTGAGGAACCTGAAATGCCTATTACTAAGTAAAAGAAGGACATCTGGAATGGCTATACCATATGAGTACAACTATACATTTCATACATACTTTCAAGATACTTTCCCAAAAGTCTATTGCACCACACAATGCCTGATGATCTGTCAATTTCAATAAAACTTGCCAGATGGGTATCCTTCAAAGAATGCTTTTTCATACAGCGTTACTTACCAAACCTCACCAAAAGAAACACAGGCCTTCTTTTCCCCTCAACGTTTGGTATTTTTGTTTTCTTTAACTCACTTTTACTTTCTCATGATAAGTAAGCAGAGACTATAATGGGAGGACTTCCATTAATTTCACAGAGAAAGAAATCTTTCTTCCTCTTTGGGACTCTTACATTCAAAATTAGAGCCTTTTGGCCCCTTGAGGGACCAATGATACCAGAGCAAGAGAGGAATCCACACATAGAGGATCAGGGTTACCGTGTACACACTCTATGGCTACTTTCCTAATTGTTTTCATTTTGTTTTGAACTATGCTGCCCACAGCTTTGGGGGGCGTGATGGTCAAGGGAGCGATATGAGATCAGCCCTCTGGACTCAAACACTTAGTATATTCCAGACAGAGAAAGTCATTTCAGGAAAGCAATTAGTTCAACTAACTGCTACACTCCTCTGGTAAAATTGGCCAGTTGTCTCACCTATAGAAGCTGGGAAGGAATTTTCTTCCCCCCATGACTCCAGCAAAGATACTGTTTCTCTTTTCTTCAGATCAAAAGGGAGCATCAAACTCCTGGTGCTTAAGTGATACAACATTTTGTTGCATTAACAGAAAACCAGTAGACAGGCATTTATGGACTATGTGGGAAGAATCTTGTATTTCAAGATTTAGAGAAAACCCCAGTTGAACCTTGAGGGTAGCTTTTGAATTTTAATAAACCTTGCTTTGAAGTTGGTTGCCTTGTCATATGTAGAAATATTCAGTAAGTATATATTACCTGTCAGTGAAGCATTACCTTTTTCTGAAACTTTGCTATTTTAGCTGCTAGTGGTTTCCAAACTGCAGATCCCTAGAATTTTGGAACAGATTTTCAGTGTGCCACTGGGGAGAAAATGATGCTAATGAGGCAAGACTTAGATTTGCATAGTACTTTACTTATTATAAAACAATTTTCATTTTTTCACTTGGTTCTTAAAATATGCTGTGATGAGGGCAAGGGTTAAAAGCCTCATTTTTTTAAATGAAGAAATAAAAATTCAGAGATTTTAAGCAACTTTCCCAACCTTACAGCTAACTAGGGATGGATCCAGGCCTGTAATGCAAGTCCTATATCCTTGTCTCTAAAGCCAGCACCTCGTTTGCTCTTCTACACTGTTCCCACTCAAAAATAAACTCTTGGAATCAGAAGTCACATATCTACACTTTTTATCTCTCTATGCCATCTGCTTCAGGGTAATTGTGTATGTGTATGTCAGTGTATTTAAAATGTGTTTCCAAATGATTTAAGACACTCGCATACTGGAACATACAAATTACTTAAACCTGCCTAATACCTTTATTTTCAAACATTCTAAAAACTAGTACATGCTTGCATCATTAGGCCAGGAGATATCATCAAGTGCATTTGAAAAATGCATATTAAGCAAAACGCAATGCATCCAAGGTCAGTTAGCTAGCATGTGGTGGAGCTTGAATTTATCCAGGCTTGACATTGTCTTAGGTGATGCAAGTTTTCAGGTGTTTTATGCAAATAAGGGAGAGAAGCACAGACTTTTCAGAGTGGTATTAATTAATAGAGGACATTTGCGAACAGTCAGCCTGTTGGTACCAGAGAGTCTGCTCTGTAACAGTCACTTTGGTTGCGATTGTTTTGTTAGGAACTCCTTTGAGCTCTTTGGTAAGAAAACCTTCTTGTATGAAATCCAAGGGTACACCCACCTTATACAAACTGGGCTTCAGCAAAGGCTCAGGGCATTTGTTCAGAGGGACACCCAGAAAACAGTAGAAAGTTCTTTGAAAGGAAATGCATTGAAACCAGAAGAGGGAGATGTGGTATATTTGAAAGAAAACATCTTAGAAACAGTAAGAAAAAGTAGGTCAGGACCTGCCAAAGCCAGAACCTATCTGTGAGCAGTCTTCATTTTCCTGCGTGTCCCTCTACAAATCCTGATGGCCTCAGGCTGCACTTAAGGATTAGCTAGGTCCTCAAGTGAAGTACCACCACATTTTCCAGCTGAGGCAAGAGCCTGCCAAGCTGATACCCAAAGATAATGGGCCTGTCCTAAAGCTGTATTTTTGCGCTTTGATGTTCTCTCTTGCTCAATTCTCTGTAATTTGCAATTCCATGTACAGACCTGGTGTCTGTACCTCTGGGAGTAAGGGGGGTTCCCCTCCTGGGACAAGTTTCCTATGAAACCAGTGAAACTGAAGTAAGACAAGAGGAAGGACAGGTTGGGTTAAGGGGTTTTATTTCTCACAGCTTGCTCAGGTTTGCTAGCCAGGCTCTGCACTGTCTGTCCCCTCCAGCCTCTGTGAGCGCTCTGTCCCCCTGCACACCCCTTCCAGCAGGAACTCCATGGGTGGGTCCTTGGTGACTGGTGAGCAGTAGACCAGTTAGGTACCAGCAACAGAGGGGAGGAGAGAACAGCTGTTTTCTCTCCATCCCTTGCCCTGGATTGACCAGAGGCTCTGCTGTGGTAAACATCCATTGGTATGTAAATGGCCAGGCAGGAAATTCTGGAAATTCTGGGTGAGAACTTCCATTTATCCCACATGTCATATAATTATTAGTGTCAGTACCAGACTGAGCAGTGATTTCCGTTACACGATGGACCATGACACAGAAGGTCTGCTGTGGCTGCAGACAGACCAGGGTGAGCAGCCCGGGGGAGTTGGCCTGACAGCTGGTGGTCAGCATATCTTCTCCTATTGACACCATCTATATCTCCAGGAGTGCAGTGAACTTGCCCCTTCCAATTGATACCTTGACCCAAGTCAGTTCACCATATTCCACTAAAAATAATGACCATGGGTGCAGGGCTTTAATATTCTACAAAGGGCCTTCACAACAATGTTTTTTATCCACATCTAACAAAGGAGGATATCTGAGTAAGAGAAATCCTGATCACCCAACATAGCAATGCCCTTCCTCTCCTCTGGAAATCACGCCCAGTAAAGAAAGGGAACATCATCATGGTGTCTTATGCCTCCCCCAGGGGAGCATGCTTCTTTCTCCCTCGGAGTATTTGCCTACCATAAATAAAGTTTCTGTGCCACAGTGGCAAAGTTGAGTGGGTGTGACAGAGACACATAATATCCAACAACCTAACATGTTATCATCTAGCCCATTATAGGTGAAGTCTTCCATGGACTTAACACCTATTAATGGGTGAGATATGATTTCAAATTCCTTATGCACTAATCTTCTCCCAATTTCCAAAATCAACTTGAAATGAGTTCTATTTTACTTTCATCAACAAAGTTTATGTGAGTTCTTCAGGACAGAACAGTCTAAGTATATTTATTCATTCAATAAACATGATTGCACTGCTCAAATGTCCATGAAATATCTGACCTAGATTTTAAGAAATCCTCACAAGATCCCTGTGAGATGGACAACATTATCTTCATGTTGCACGTAAGTAAACTGAGATCCTTTAATGGTTAAGTAGCTTACCAAATGTCACAGAAGTGTCAGTCAGACTCCAAATAGTTTGCTCAATAGTATGCTGTCTCTCTTTCTTATGATGTATCATCAAATCCCCATGCAAACCAACAAAATTGTTGGTTCGGTAAAAGGATTACCATTTTACCAAAGAGAAACTAAAGCACAGAAAACCAAACTGCTTGCTCAAGCCACAAAGTTAGTAAACTGGAGAGTCAGGATTCAGATCTGGGTTTTCTGATTAAGTTCTGAAGCTCCTTCTGGTGTTTTATCAAAGGCCCCACAGATACCTCCCTATCTACTGATTTTAGCAAACAATATTTCTTTAGGAAACAATTGTTAGGGATACACAGGTATGTTTCTGAAATCCCATGATCCTCTGCATCTAAATTATACACATATTGTTCATGATTGGGGTGGAGATAAGCAGGAAGATTCTGCCCCAGGCAATATAATAACTATCCTGCTTGGAGTTCTTCAATTTTGAGGTTTCTCTGCAAATTTAATCTGCATTCTGGGCCCATAAAAAACATTCTGGCTGCTCAAATAATAATTATAATACTTTTATAATACTATTTCTCTTTCATTTCCCTGCAAATGAGGACGTAGTGCAGACAAAGGCCATTTTTATTTATCTCGTGAATCATATATGGGAAAACAGCCAATTTGAAAGCAGCACAGAATTTCGTTGCGGTCTCTCACTGAGGGGATTACATGATGCAAATGAAAGACTTGATGGCAAATGAAGCACAGGGGGGCCTACTGACGCACCAAATCCCACTTCGGGAAGTCTGCTTCAGTGGAAGATTGCAAACAAGTCATTATTTTGTCAGTTGGAACAAAAGCTCTGATTAAAAATTAAAATACATTCTGTACTGATAAATATACAGCTGCCTAATTACTTGCAAAATTTATATTTTGTGGTGTTAATTCCCTCATAATGCTTATTTCTTACTCCCTATAAACCACAACACAAGGAACTTGACAGTGACAAGCTTCAATAAACATTTGGTTGTCCCTTTTATTGGATAGATCATTTCCTGATTATTAATGTTTACAAAATCCCATTTTAAAATATTTCACCAGGAGAGAGCTGTGTCCCTTCTAGCAAATGGCATCCAATGTAGGAAAAAGTGTATATTTAAAGACTTAAGGCTTACAATTGATTTAAAATTTCTTTTCTGCTAACTGGAACTTCTAATTTTCACATACATACACACACAATAATAACATAAAGAAGCAAAAACACTCAAATAAATAAGATAAAACAAAACACAGTGAAATAATAGCTTCCAGTAGTTTCAAAGAATTTTTGGAGGCTGGGATGAAAAGGATAACGGGAACCATGATTGATGGGAGATCATAAATAAATAGAGGAGGGAATGAAATCGGCAAAATTGATGGAGTAGGCAGCTCCAAGGACACCTACTTCCACAGAAACATTCAAAAATCTAGCAAAAACTGTCAGAATCAAATTTGTCACAACTGTGGAAACATTCAAAGGTTTACAGCAACTAAGTGAATGCTGAATCAAAAAAAAGGCAACTTAAAAATGATAGGAAAGTTTTGTGGTATTTTTATGTGCCTTTGTTCCACCTTCTCCCCAGCTCAGCAGTGGCCCTGAGGACATCAGCCCCATGCCCACTGTAAGACCCTGGGCCCCGATTCTGCTGGGGACAGAGCAAAACTTATGTGCAAAGAATTGTGTGTGTCTGCTCTAACCTACTGTGGCACTAAACAAAGGCTTCACGCAAGGGGATCATCTTTGTTTGACCTGATCTGGAACTCACTCGAGGCAGCAAAGCAGCAGACATTCCTCAAAGAAATATTAAGGAAAATTACAATCCATAGCCAGGGGCAAATGCTGTGGTTAAGGCATAACATAGAGTGCCCAGAGCTGGAAGGAAAAGCTGGGGAGAAAGCACACATACACACACACACAACAAGGAATCGGTACAGAACAAAGTATTGATTAAACATAAAGGAAGACAATAATGAAGGGAATGTGGGGGAAAAGGTAAGCTACAAAAAAAAAAAAAATTAATAGAACAGTAGGAGCTTCTTTATCAGCAATTGCTTTCAATTTGAATGAATTAAACTCTCCAATGAAAAGGCAGATGTTAGCAGAATCAATACAGAAATGTAATGCAGGGATATGCTGTTCTTCAAGAGACTCACTTTAGATCAAAAGACACAAATAGGTACAAAGTGAAAGCATAGAAAAGAATATTCTATGCAAACAGAAGAAAGCTGAAAGGGCTATACTAATATCAAACAGAATTCCAGTCAAAAACTTTATTAAATGAAAAGAAAGAACATTATGTACTAATCAAAGAGTCGACTCATAGAAAAGATGTGACAATTAGAAACATACACACCTAACAACAGAGCCCCAATATATATATGGGCTTCAATATAACAACAGATGCCCAATATAGGAAGCAAAATTAATAGATTCAAAAGGAGAAATAGACAGTTGTACAATAGTTGGAGACTTCAACATCCCACTTTCAATAATGGATACAATATCTAGAAAGAAGATAGAAGATCAATAAGGAAATAGAAGACTAGAACAACACTATTAACCACCTATATAACAAGCATCGGTGAGATTGTAGAGAAGAGGGAATTTTTGTGCACTGTTGGTGGGAATGTAAATTGGGGCAGTCACTATAGAAAACAGCATGGAGTTTGCTCAAAAAATTAAAAATAGAAATACCATACAATCCAATAATTTCACTTATGGATATTTGTCCAAAGAAAACAAATACCAGTTGGAATAAACATATGCACCCCTATGTTCATTGCAGCATTATTTACAGTAGCCAAGATCCAGAAGAGACTGAAGTACATGGACCAAGTATATTCAATGGGGAGGTAATAATCTCTTCAACAAATGCTGCTGGGACAGCTAGAAAAACACATAAAAATAATGAAGTTGGAACAGTATCTCAAGCCATATAGGAAAATCAACACAAAATGGCAAGAAGACCTAAATACAGAAGGTAAAACTACCAGACTTTTCAAATAAAACACAGGGGTAAATCTTCATGACCTAGGATTTGGCTATGGCTTCTCCAATAAGACACCGAAAGTACAAGCAACAAAAGAAATTAGATAAATTGGACTTCCTCAAAATTAAAAATTTCTGTTTTTAATCAAAGTTATCAAGAAAGTGAAAGACAACCTACAGAATGAGAGAAAATACTTGCAAATCATATATGCAATGAGTTGAATATCTAGAATACATAAAGAACTTTTACAACTGAACTGCAGAAAACAACCTAACTTAAAAATGGGCAAAGAACTTGAACAGACATTTCTCCAAATAATATATACAAATGGCTTACCAGCACATGAAAAGTGCCCAAGATCATTAATCATTCAGAAACAGCAATTAAAACCACAAAGACATTCCGCTTCACACCCACAAGGATAGCTATTTAAAAAAGAAGAAGAAGAAAGAAAAATGTGTAGGCAAGAATGTGGAGAAATTGGAATCCTCATACATTGCTAGTGGGAACAGAAAATGGTTCAGCCACTATGGATAAACGTATGGTGGTCAAACAGTATTACCATGTGACTCAGCAATTCTACTTTAATGAATTGAAAATGATACAAATATATGTATATATATTTTCATAGCAACCTTTTTGCTAAAAGCTGAAAAAAGTTAAAATAATAAACTTCCATCAATGGATGAATGGATAAAGATATTATATACATACAATGGAATATTCAAGTAAAAATAACAATGAATTATTGACACATGCTATAATGTGGATGAATCTTAAAAATATTTTGTTAAGAGAAAGAAACCAGAAACAAAATTTCACATATGGTACAAATCCATTTATATGAAATATCTGGAATAAGTGAATCCATACAGGCAGGAACCAAATGAGTGGTTTTGTTCTGAGGAAGTTCTGGGAAGAGGGCATTGAGAAATAATCTGCTTATGGGTATAAGGTTTCCTTTTGGACTGATGAAAATGTTTTGGAAATAGAGATGATGGCTGCACAATTTTGTGAATGTACTAAATGCTAGTGAATTAATTGTTCATTTTTAAATGGTCAATTTATCTTGTTAGAATTCCACCCCAATTTTTTAAAAAATAAAAAATTCTGAACACTGCCATAAGATTTCCTTTTTCTAAAACAAATGTATGTACATCCAGATACCATCTCCCCCAAGGGTCCAATTTAGAAGTATTCATCGCACACCCCCTCCCACTTCCACTGCCCACGCGGCAGCTCCTCCAGCCGTCACGGGCTACCTCCTCCTCTCTGACTCCTGAAGCTTGCCCCCCACCTCACTCCTCAAGCCCCAGGTGCTCCAGCACCTTCTTGGTTTCCTGCACACCACGGGATTTCTCACATCTCTGTGCCTTTGCTCATGCTGTTAACCCTTTTGAATGAATTCTACTTCCCCTCAGGACTGAGCTTAAATGCCCTTTTTCGGACATTGTTTCCAGAGCAATTAAGCTGAAAGCAGTAAATTGCAGTAGAAAGAACAGGGACTTTGAAAACAGCTAGATCTAGGCTATGCAAAATTTGGTATGCATCAATCATGTACCTTTGGTTCTTTCATTTGACTTGTGTGAGCCTGAGCATCTTAGTCCATTCAGGCTGTTAAAACAGAAACATTGTCGACTGGGTGACTTATTTCTCACAATTCTGAAGTCCAGGCAGGCCAGGAGGAAGGTGCCGGCAGATTCTGTTTCTGAGACCCACTTCCTGGGTTGCTGGTGGCCATCTTCTCAGTGTGTCTTCATATGTTGGAAGGGACAAGAGAGTCCTTTGGGGTCTCTTTTATAAGGTCAGTAATATTTTCATCTTCATGGTCTAATCCCCTCCTAAAGGCACCTCTCTAAATACCTCTCTAAATATTTCGGGATTTCAACATATGAATTTTTGAGGGAGCACATTCAGTCCATTTAACACTGTTTCCTCCTTTTATGAAATGGGATTAATAATATCTCATTGGATTTTTGTGAGAATAAAATTAAAAATCTGGGCAGGGCTTCCCTCACCTGGCAGATACTCAAAAAACACTCGCATACTCTTCTTCCCAGTGGTTTATGAGAAATACCTGCTGATTATAATGGGAAAAATAATACTTAAATGTGTATAATGTCTTAATATTTCAGAGACTATGTTACTTAGGGTCTCTCATTTGATGTGTAGAATTATTAGTACCCATTACAATAGTGTGAGCTGAAAAGGACAAAATTTAGACTCCAAGTGACTTTAACAATAAATAAATTGATAATGTTTCTTTATTGAAGTTCCAGAGGTAGACTAAACCCCACACATGGCCTGAGCAATGACCCAATAATTTGGGTTTTTTCCCCATAACTCTCATCTTCTATTCTCAGCACTGGCTTCATCATGTGACTTATTCTCCTCAGAGTCACATGATCACCACCAGTGATGAATGGAAATAAATGCTGCTTTTTCTATATGCCAGAAAGATTTTCCTTATTTAACACAATAACCACTCTCTTCTATACTGTATGATTCCAACTCTATGACATTCTGGGAGAGACACACTAGTGAAGATGGTAAAAAGGTCAGTGGTTGCCAGGGTTTAGGGAGGAGAGATGGATGACTAGGCAGAGCACAGATTTTCCGGGCAGTGAAAAATACTCTGTATGACACTATAATGGTGAATATGTATATCATTATACATTTGTCAACACCACAGAATGTACACTACCAAGAGTGAAGCCTAATGGAGACTTAGGACTTCAGGTAATAGGGATGTGTCAATGTAGGTTCACTGACTGTAACAAACGGAGCCCTCTGGTGCAGAATAGTGGAGGGCACTGGGGAGAGGAGAGGGGGGTTATATGAGTAATCTCTACTTTCTGCTCAATTTTAATATGAACCTAAGAGTCTCTAAAATATAAAGTCTATATTTTCTTTAAAAAAGGTGTTCTAGGAAGGGTCTAGGTGTTACTGATCTAGTGGCTCGGTGGCGTCATCAAAGATCCAGTGTCTTCCCATCTCTTCTCTCGGCCATCTTCAGTGGCTCAGCCTTCCCTCTGCACTGGCTCCTCCCACAAAGCATGATGGCTACTGGAATTCAGAACATTACACCATATAAGGCTGCAGTCAAGGCAGAAAAAATATTCTCTGTAATCTCCTGCTTAAGAGGAGAAACGCTTAAGGTTTCTAACCTTTCGGTTTCTGTCCAGAATTGAATCACACGTTCATCCTAAACAAATCCCCAGATAAGAGACTGAAACCCACAAGCTGTATCAGAATTTACCCCATCACGTGGGGAACATGGGGATACTTGAACTTAAATCATGGTTCTGTTTAAAAAAAAAAAAAAGGCAGGGCAATGGTTATTCAAGGAGAAACCAGCAATTTCTGCTACTGAGGATACTACTAAAAAAGTCACTTTCTAGTAGGTCTTTCTGCTCTTCCCTTCCCCTTTCCTCTGATGGCCATGGACAGACCCCACAGGAAGCAGGCCTCACAATTAACTAAGGTAGTGTGCTATCAAACCCACAGAGGGCCTGTGGGGAGCCGAAGACAACAATTTCTGTTGTTCATGTACCTGAATAAGCAATAGACTGACTACTTCACAAACCTTTTGAAGAGGACAATTTTTAAATGTAACCCATATTCTTTAAACTTTAATGGCCTACAGTAGACAAAGGGCATTGCCAATGACCAACCAGGGGCTTGCTTTCTCCTTACAGCAATGTCATATCCAACACTCTTCATTCAGGGACCAAGAATCTCATCAGAAATCTTCACCATGCTCTTCTGTTTTGTCCTTGTAGCCTCATACCTTTAATGACTCCCTAGATTTAGAGGATAGAATGCAATCTTCAGAGTTCAATTTCTCACTTCTCAAGCAGAACTGCTTATTCCTATGCCAGGGAGAGTACAAAGCTGCATGACAACTAAGACATCTTCGATAGCAGGGGCGTTTAATCTGGCCACACATCAGAACCACTTGCACAGTTCAAAAATATGCAGAAGTCCACCTCTGAGATTCTAATTCAATAGAACTGAGGTAGGTCCCAAATCAAAATTTTTAGGCATTGGGTGATATTTTTTATTATGAAAAGCAAACATGGCTATATTATGGAATAGAGTACAATATTGCATATATTTTTAAAGTAAAACTATGATCATTCAAAAATATATTTTTGAATTTTCTATAAGAATTTTCTATAGCCACTTTAGGCTGTCACCCTAAAGACATTCCCTAACTCTTGTTGGTCCTTAGAGTTTATTTAGGGAAAACATTGAAATACTTACCAGGTAAGGAATAAACTAAATGCTCCTCCTCAGGAGCCATGGCAGGTGGAAAAGAGTTTTATGATGACTGTATGCAAAATTCATTATGCAGCCAGTGCCTAATAAGCCTGAACTTTCAGTCTTAAGATGGTACAGATGTTTTTTAATGGTTTAATAAAATTCCTGCTTGAAGTTTACATTATCAAGTTGCAATATTACACTCTTCTGTCTTCTCGACCTTTCTGCAGCTGGTTCACTGTTTGTCCTTAAAACTCCTCACTCTACTTACCCTGAATAAGTAGGGATGCTGTGTCATAATCTACAATCAATCAACATAAATAAAACAATTCAGCACAGATGTGACCTGAATATACATTTAGAGTCTGCTAATTACGCAAAGCAGTGGCACAAGGTTTCAAGGTCAGACAAACCAGCAATGAATGTGCTCAGTGGAAAAACACAGAGGGGACCGTGCTGCTGTTTATTATTGCAATTGCTCATTTGTGGAATTATAGAGAGCTTGCCACTAGGCAGACATGCCATAGCCCATGTCAACTGCTTTTTCCTCCGGTAGCAATAAGAGTGGTGCTAAAAAAAGAAAAAGAGACAATGGGCCCAAAATGCAGTCACTTGTCCCCACTACAGCAAACCAAGACTTAATTGCAGGCATGTGACCTTTAACCATTCAGTCTGGAATTTCCAGATCAGCACTAGTGAGGTAATCTGCATAATAGCCTCCTAAGGAAGGTGACCTGCCCCAAACAATCCTTTCTTTTCTTTTACTGATAACTTCTTTGTCCTGTCCCTTTTTTGCCAACCGAGTCTTTCATTTTGCATGGCTCCTCAGAGCCTCTTTTCTGCTTGCTACATGGGATGCTGCTGATTCATGAATCATTGAATAAAGCCAGTTAGATCTTCCAGTTTTCTCCATTGAATTTCTGTTATTTAACAAGAGGTAAGGAAAAGACTTGATTGCTACAAAGCTACAGAAAGGTAAACTCAGTCTAGTGCAAACTTTCCAAGAGACAGAGAAAAACAGGAGAGAGAGGATAGACTTTGGATTCAGTTAGACAAGGTTTGGAATCTGGTTTAACTCCTCATTGGTGATGGATGCTTGAACACTTTATTTAACTTAGCCAATGATGCCTTGTTTTTGTGATGTGGATCAAAAACTAGCATTTGATTCTGATTCTTAGCAAGAAGCAGAATTCTGAGATCAATGATAGTTGGGGGAAATATTGAAACTTTGAGAAACCTGAGAAATAAGAAACAACTGTAGGAAACATGGAAACAGAGAGAATTGTCTGAAATACTGTATAGGTAAGAGGTGCGTGGGACATAAGGAAAGATTTGGAGGTGATGAATAGTTTATTACCTTGATTGTGGTGATGGTAACATGACTGTACACATATGTCCAAACCCACTGATTGTATGCATTAATTATGCACCCTTTGTATATCAATTACATCTCAATAAAGCTGAAAAAATAAAACAATGGAGTAAATAACAGATACCATCAGAGACAGAGATATTAAAACAGAACAAGAAATTTAATAGCAAACATATCATATATAGAATTAAGATAATGAAATAAAACAAAAGAGTGCAAAATATCTAATTAGTAATACTAGTTAATGAAATATAATTTTAAAAATGACTATAAGACCATGTAGTACAAAATGAACATTACCCAAAGAGAGGTTTGGCCTTTAGGAAGTAACCTGTAAATGCTTGGAATTTCCCAAATAATAGGGGTGTCTTTGTTATTCCTGAAGGGCCCCTTGAAACTGAGAATTTATACTAATAAGAACTCAAGGTGGGAGTTGGCCATGCCAGGAAGACCAACCATATGATTAGGAGGTTGGAATTTGAGCCACATGAAATTAGCCCAATCTCTGGAGAATGACCCCCACACCCAGCTGGAGATTGAGTTCAACCATATAGGCAATAACTCAATCAACAATGCCAATATAATGAAACCTCAATAAATACTCTGGACACTGCTGCTAGGGTTAGCTTCCTAGGTTGACAATACCCTGTATTTTGCCATATATCAAAGTCAGAAGGGTAAGGCATCCTGAAGGACACAGAAGCTTTGCATTTGGCAGTCACCCTCCACATCACTTTCTTTTTTTTTTTTTTTTTTTTTTTTAAATAATTATTTTTTATTGAAGGGTAGTTGATGCACAGTATTACATTACATTAGTTTCAAGTGTACAACACAGTGGTAGAACATTTATATACATAATTCGAGGTTCCAGCTATCACCCTACCAAGCTGTTACAATATCTTCACTATATTCCTTATGCTATACATTACATCCCGGTTACTTATTTATTTTACCATTGGAAGTCTGTCCTTTTTTTTTTTTTTTTTTTTTTTTTTTGTGAGGGCATCTCTCATATTTATTGATCAAATGGTTGTTAACGACAATAAAATTCTGTATAGGGGAGTCAATGCTCAATGCACAATCATTAATCCACCCCAAGCCTAATTTTCGTCAGTCTCCAATCTTCTGAGGCATAACAAACAAGTTCTTACATGTAGAACAAATTCTTACATAATGAATAAGTTACATAGTGAACAGTACAAGGGCAGTCATCACAGAAACTTTCGGTTTTGCTCATGCATTATGAACTCTAAACAGTCAGTTCAAATATGAATACTCATTTGGTTTTTATACTTGATTTATATGTGGATACCACATTTCTCTCTTTATTATTATTATTTTTAATAAAATGCTGAAGTGATAGGTAGATACAAGATAAAGGTAGAAAACATATTTAGTGTTGTAAGAGAGCAAATGTAGATGATCAGGTGTGTGCCTGTAGACTATGTGTTAATCCAAGCTAGACAAGGGCAATAAAACATCCACATATGCAGAAGATTTCTCTCAGAACAGGGGGGGTGAGGTTCTAAGCCTCACCTCTGTTGATCCCCAATTTCTCACCTGATGGCCCCCCTGCGACTGTGCCTGTCTTAGGTTGTTCCTCCCTTGAGGAATCTTACCCGTCTCTGGCTAACCAGTCATCTTCCGGGGCCATACAGGGGAATGTCAAGTTGGTAAGTGAGAGAGAAGCCTTATTGTTTGAAAAGGTTAGCTTTTTACTTCTTTGCATATTTATGCCCTGTGGCTTCTATGCCCAGCATTTGTCTTGAGGTATCTTTACCACTTGGAAGAATTATGATACTTGGTAAATTTGATATGAGGCATGAATTCTATTTAAGGGTTGTAATTAGGAAGGAAGAAGAAAAGCTATAGAAGTAGCAGGCGGAAGAAAACATGGGAAGATTGATTATTTCTTTGACATATCTTCTTGTAGAGTAACTTCAGCATATATAGGTTTTAAGCTACTACTTAAATTGCGCACACACATTAACATAATAGGAGTATAGTTACATAACCAAAGCATATCTGTAATTACCAGCCATCTCCAGTGAAACCAAGAAAACCATTAAGGCACCTTAGGCATTTGTGAAAACTTATCTATGATATGGTGGATATTGTCCAACTGAACTTGAACAGTCTGAGAGAAATCAGACAAATTAAAACAACCCATTCCTGGGGACTGTTCACATGCCATATGTTCTTTTAACAGTAAATAGTCTGTAGTTGTAAGAGTTTGGAGCTCTACAATTTGTACTTCTCCAAATTCTTGGTTGAGTTCCAACAGTATAGATCCAGTCAAATTTGTTGTTTTACTGTATGCACAGGCCAGCTTAGATATCTCCTTCCTCATTCCCATGGCAAGTCCAGGAACTGGTGGGATGAGTGCATCTACTGCTGTAGCAGTGCGTGGATCTTTGTTGGGGTTTTTTGATGATCATCTTCTGGCATGAGTCTTCCAGAGAGTGCTGATGTTGGAAGTTCTTTTTCATATCGTATCTTAGTTCATTTTCGGGGTAGCCCAATTAGGCTTTGATCCTCTGTATAAACACAAACAGACCCTTTGCCTACACTTTTATATGCCCTTTATACCCTTGTGTAGAACTCATTGGAGGTTACCACACAGGAACTGCCCTTTTTTTTTTTTTTTGCTTTGTTTTTGGTACCACTAATCTACACTTACATGACAAATATTATGTTTACTAGGCTCTCCCCTATACCAGGTCTCCCCTATAAACCCCTTTACAGTCACTGTCCATCAGCATAGCAAAATGTTGTAGAATCACTACTTGCCTTCTCTGTGTTGTACAGCCCTCCCTTTTCTCCTACCCCCCCATGTATGTTAATCTAAATACCCCCCTATTCTCCCCCCCTTATCCCTCCCTACCCACCCATCCTCCCCAGTCCCTTTCCCTTTGGTACCTGTTAGTCCATTCTTGAGTTCTGTGATTCTGGTGCTGTTTTGTTCCTTCAGTTTTTCCTTTGTTCTTATATTACACAGATAAGTGAAATCATTTGGTATTTCTCTTTCTCCGCTTGGCTTGTTTCACTGAGCATAATACCCTCCAGCTAGTCGTGCTGGATACAGTATCCTTGGTTCAAGGCCCTTCTGTTTCATTGTATTAAATATATCATGCCATTCTCTTCTGGCCTGTAGGGTTTCTGTTTAGAAATCTGACGTTAGCCTGATGGGTTTCCCTTTATAGGTGACCTTTTTCTCTCTAGCTGCCTTTAACACTCTTTCCTTGTCCTTGATCTTTGCCATTTTAATTATTATGTGTCTTGGTGTTGCCCTTCTTGGATCCTTTCTGTTGGGGGTTCTGTGTATTTCCGTGGTCTGTTCGATTACTTCCTCCCCCAATGTGGGGAAGTTTTCAGCAATTATTTCTTCTAAGATACTTTCCACTCTTTTCCTCTCTCTTCTTCTTCTGGGACCCCTATAATACGGATATTGTTCCTTTTGGATTGGTCACACAGTTCTCTTAATATTGTTTCATTCCTGGAGATCCTTTTGTCTCTCTCTATGTCAGCTTCTATGCGTTCCTGTTCTCTGATTTCAATTCCATCAATGGCCTCTTGCATTCTATACATTCTGCTTATAAACCCTTCCAGAGTTTGTTTCATTTCTGCGATCTCCTTTCTGGCATCTATGATCTCCTTCCGGACTTCATCCCATTTCTCTTGTGTATTTCTCTGCATCTCTGTCAGCATGTTTATGATTCTTATTTTGAATTCTTTTTCAGGGAGACTGGTTAAGTCTGTCTCCTTCTCTGGTGTTGTCTCTGTGATCTTTGTCTGCCTGTAGCTTTGCCTTTTCATGGTGATAGGAATAGTCTGCAGAACTGGGACGAGTGACGGCTGGAAGGACTTCCTTTCTTGTTGGTTTGTGGCCCTCCTCTCCTGGGAGAACAGCGGCCTCTAGTGGCTTGTGCTGCGCAGCTGCGTGCAGACAGGGCTTCTGCTTCCTGCCCGGCTGCTATGGAGTTAATCTCCGCTGTTGCTGTGGGCGTGGCCTGGCTCGGGCAGCTACTCCAAAATGGTGGAGTCGCGTTGGAGCAGGAGCTGCTGGGAGGCTATTTATCTCCGTAAGGGGCCTCCCTGCTCCCTGCAGCCCAGGGGTTAGGGTGCCCAGAGATCCCGGATTCCCTACCTCTGGATTAAGTGACCCGCCCTGCCCCTTTAAGACTTCCAAAAAGCACCCACCAAAACAAAACAACGCCCATCAAAATAAAGAAAAAAAAAATTTTTTTTTAATTTAAAAAAAAAAAAAAAGGTGGTCGTTCGTTTTTCTTTATTCTCCGGTGCCAGCCTCAGGCCTCTGCTCACCGGTCTTTCTGCCCTGTTTCCCTAGTATTGGGGTCCCTATCCCTTTAAAACTCCCAAAAAGCGCTCACCAAAACAAAACAGCAAAAAAGCAAAAAAAAAAAATGGTCGCGCGCTTTTCTTATGCCCTCAGTCGCCCAGCCTCCAGTGCCTGCTCACTGTTCTTGCTGCCCTGTTTTCCTAGTATCGAGCGCTCTGCACTCTGGCCCGAATGGCGGGGGCTGGGTGCTCGGCAGCCCTGTGCTCCATCTCCCTCCCGCTCTGCCTGCTCTTCTCCTGCCGGGAGCTGGGGGAGGGGCGCTCGGCTCCCGCGGGGCCGGGGCTTGTATCTTACCCCCTTCGCGAGGCGCTGGGTTCTCTCAGGTGCGTATGTGGTCTGGATATTGTCCTGTGTCCTCTGGTCTTTATTCTGGGAAGGGTTGTCTTTGTTATATTTTCATAGATATATGTTGTTTTGGGAGGAGATTTCCGTTGCTCTACTCACGCCGCCATCTTCTGCCCCTCCTTCGATTTTACCCCACATCACTTTCTTTGTCTAATTCTGATTTTTTAGCCTTTTCCTGTAATAAAAAAGTAATAACCACAGTACCTTCCTGAGTACCATAAATCACTCTAGCAATACAAAATCTAAGGGAATCCACAGTGACCCTTGAATTTGTAACCAGCTGGTGTGAAGTGAATGGAGCCCTAAGCCCTGTGAACTTGCTTGCTGCTAATGTCAGACATCTCAGGCCGACTTGGAAGTCTGAGGACTATGCTCTTAATCTTGCAGTTTGGCTAAGTATGAGTAAATATATTGGTAAAAGATAAGGGGTGGATCCAGCAGAAGAACAAATTAGTGGATGGGTACATCATATTGAGGACCTGTTTCAGAAAAAAGCAGGAAAGGTTAAATATGCAAATAAAAACTTTTAAGTGACAATCTGTGAATAAGAGGAGTCACAGAAAGGCAAAAACATCAAATAGAACTGTTTGGAGAAATAATTGAGCTAAATTTATCAGAATAATATGAAGGAAGGAAGAGAGGGAGGGAGGGAGGGAGGGAAAAGAAGAAAAGAAAGATCTGAACATCTGAATGGAAAATTATATAGAATGTCAAACAAAAGGAAAGCTATTTTATTTTAAAATTCAAGAAAATCAAAGATACATTAAAAATCTAAAATTTCTAGATAAAAAGAGAGCATCAGATTCAAAGGGAAAGATCATATGGATCACAGATCATTTTAACAGCAACAATGGAGGCAAGAAATCAATAAAGAAAAATTTTTAAAGAATTAAAGACAAATAACTGCAAACCTAGAACTTTATACCCTGCCAAATTGCTATTCAAATGTGAGAATATATATTTATTCATTTGTGTGTATTTGTGTGTATGTGTGTTCTAAGAGGATAGATAAACCTCTCTGGCAGATAAAGACTTTAGAAGATTTTACACAGTTACTTTATTGAAAACATTTGGGAGGAATTAATAAAATAAGAAGCCAATCAAGAAGATGCTATAGGATAATACATATTTAGTGTTATTAATACAGAGACAATTAATAGAATTAAGTTTACAATTGCCCGAAAAATTAAAAGACCGAAAAGGCATTTCCATAATAACAAAGAATTAAAATTCTATATGATATTAATAGTCTACATTTTGAGAAAAGAGAAAATAAGTAGCATGCAAAAATCTGTGAAGGTAATGATATGTAAATTAGTTCTTAGAAAAAATAATAAAATACAAGGAAAAGGTAGGACAATTGAAAATAAGCAAAGATAATAGAGATAAATCCAAAAATACTAATAATTATATTAAATATATTAATAAGTATCCAAAAATACTAATAATTATATTAAATATATTAATAAACTTGGCACTTAAAGGAGATGAAAGGCTAGGTTTTTTTTTAAAAAACTCTGTGAAGAGAATTCAACTATTTGAGAATAAATCTGCTTCTCAAGAACATAAGTAACTATACAAATTCAGCATGTACTAGAATATAAAGCAAGCCTCCACAAATTTCAAAGAATAGGTATAAAACAGACTTTTTTTTATCATAATGTAAATCAGTTAAAAATTAATTACATTTGTTGTTGATTGTCTTTTTGATGATGGCGATCCTTACTGGTGTGAGGTGATATCTCATTGTGGTTTAAATTTGCATTTCTCTGATGACAAGTGATGTGGAGCATCTTTTCATGTGTCTTTTGGCCATCTGAATTTCTTCTTTAGAGAACTGTCTATTCAGCTCCTCTGCCCATTTTTTAATTGGATGATTTGCTTTTTGTTTGTTGAGGTGTGTGAGCTCTTTATATATTTTGGATGTCAACCCTTTATCGGATCTGTCATTTATGAATATATTCTCCCATACTGTAGGATACCTTTTTGTTCTATTGATGGTGTCCTTTGCTGTTGGTGAAGTTGTGGAGAAAGGGGAACCCTCCTACACTGCTGGTGGGAATGTAAATTAGTTCAACTATTGTGGAAAGCAGTATGGAGGTTCCTCAAAATGCTCAAAATAGAAATACCAGTCATTTGTTGAAGATGGTGGCGTGAGTAGAACAGCGGAAATCTCCTCCCAAAACCACATATATTTTTTAAAATACAACAAATACAACTCTCCCTAAAAGAGAGACCAGAAGACACAGGACAACAGCCAGACTATATCCACACCTGCGAGAACTCAGCGCCTCGCGAAGGGGGGTGTCGGATGATCAGCTATGGAAGTACATTTTTCTGATTATATTTCTTTCTCTTAAAAAAAAAAAAGCAGTTCCTGTGTGGTGTTCTCCAACAGGTTCTTCACAATGGTATAAAGGTCATATCAAAGTGTGGGTAAAGGGTTTGCTTGTGTTTATACAGAGGATCAAACCCTAATTTGGCTACCCAGAAAATGAATTAAGATGGCCCTGTTGCAGTTGTAGCTGCATTCATCCCACCGGTTCCTGGACTTGCCACTGGAATGAAGAAGGAGATATCTAAGCTGGCCTGTGCATACAGTAAAACAACAAATTTGACTGGATCTATATTGTCAGAACTCAACCAAGAATTAGGAGTAGTGCAAGTTGCAGTGCTCCAAAATCATGTGACTGTAGACAATCTATTGTTAAAAGAACATATGGGATGTGAACAGTTCCCAGGAATGTGTTGTTTTAATTTGTCTGATTTTTCTCAAACTATTCAAATTCAGTTAGACAATATCCACCATATTATTGATAAGTTTTCACAAATGCCTAGGGTACCTAACTGGTTTTCTTGGTTTCACTGGATATGGCCAGTAATCGTAGGTCTGCTTTTGTTATGTATCTGTATTCCTATTATGTTAATGTGTGTACGCCATTTAATTAGTAGTTTGTTAAAACCTGTACATGCTTATGTTACTCTACAAGAAGTTATGTCAAAGAAATAATCAGTCTTCCCATGTTTTCTTCCATCTGCTACTTCTATAGCTTTTCTCCTTCCTTCTAATTACAACCCTTTAGTAGAATTCGTGCCTCATATCGAAAATTACTGAGTATCATAATTCTTCCAAGTGGTAAAGATACCTCAAGACAAATGCTGGGCATAGAAGCCACAGGGCATAAATCTGCAAAGAAATAAAAAGCTAACCTTTTCAAAGAATATTGTTCTCTCTCACTTACCAACTTTACATTTCCCTGTATGGCCCCGGAAGATGGCTGGTTAGCCAGAGACGGGTAAGATTCCTCAAGGGAGGAACAACCTAAGACAGGCACAGTTGCAGGGGGGCCATCAGGTGAGAAATTGGGGATCAACAGAGGTGAGGCTTAGAACCTCACCTCCCGCCCTGTTCTGAGAGAAATCTTCTGCATCCATGAATGTTTTGTTGCCCTTGTCTAGCTTGGATTAATACTTAGTCTATAGACACAGACCTGAACATCTACATTTGCCCTCTTACAGCACTAAACTATGTTTTCTACCTTTATCTTTCATCTACCTACCACTTCAGCATTTTATTAAAAATAATAATAATAATAATAATAAGGGAGAAATGTGGGATTCACATATAAATCAAGTATAAAAATCAAACGAATATTCATATTTGACCTGATTGTTTATAGTTCATGATGCGTGATCAAAACCGAAAGTTTCTGTGATGACATGACTGCCCTTGCACTGTTCACCATGTAAGAACTTATTCACTATGTAAGAACTTGTTCACCATGTAAGAACTTGTTTGTTATGCTTTGGAAGATTGGAAACTGTTGAGAATTAGGCTTGGGGTTGAATAATGATTGTGCATTGAGTCCCCTATACAGAATTTTATTGTTGTTAACAACCATTTGATCAATAAATATGAGAGATGCCCTCTCAAAAAAAAAAAAAAGTTCTCATCACAAGGAAAAACATTTTGTAAGTAGGTATGGTGACGAATGTTAACTAGACTTACTGTTATGATCATTTTGAATATACATAACTATTGAATTATTATGTTATACCTCTGAAACTAACATAATGTTATATGCCACTGACAGCTCAGCAAAAAAATCCAATAATAAAAAAAATCAAAAAAAAAATAGAAATACCATTTGACCCAGGAATTCCACTTCTAGGAATTTACCCTAAAAATGCAGCACTCCAGTTTGAAAAAGACAGATGCACCCCTATGTTTATCGCAGCACTATTTACAATAGCCAAGAAATGGAAGCAACCTAAATGTCCGTCAGTAGATGAATGGATAAAGAAGATGTGGTACATATACACAATGGAATATTATTCAACCATAAGAAGAAAACAAATCCTATCATTTGCAACAACATGGAGGGAGCTAGAGGGTATTATGCTCAGTGAAATAAGCCAAGTGGAGAAAGAGAAATACCAAATGATTTCACTCATCTGTGGAATATAAGAACAAAGGAAAAACTGAAGGAACAAAACAGCAGCAGAATCACAGAACCCAAGAATGGACCAATAGTTACCAAAGAGAAAGGGACTGGGGAGGATGGGTGGGAAGGGAGGGACAAGGGCGGGGAAAAAGAAAGGGGGCATTACGATTAGTATATATAGTACGTGGGGGGCACGGTGAGGGCTGTGCAACACAGAGAAGACAAGTAGTGATTTTACAGCATCCTACTATGCTGATGAACAGTGACTGTGAAGGGGTATGTGGGGGGGACTTGGTGAAGAAGGGAGCCTAGTAAACATAATGTTCTTCATGTAATTGTAGATTAATGATACCAAAATTAAAAAAATTTTTTTAATAATTAATTACAAAAAGTGAAAATTCCCCACACATTTTGAAATTTAAACAAAAATATACCTCAACTCATGAGAAGATATCATAATTGTTTACAAATTCTTAATAATGAAAACATTACATATCAAAATTGTGGATTGCACCTACAGTAGTGTTTTAAGAGAAATTTATACCAGTATGCATTAGAAAATAATAAAATCTAAACATTAAGAAGGCAAGGATCTAACTTGAGAAATTAGAATAAACAACAAAATAAACCCATAGAAACTGGAAAGAAAGAAATAAAATAAGACCAGCAATTGATGAAATAGAAAAGAGATACAGTCGAGATCTTTGAAGCCAAAAGTTGAATCTTTGAAAAAACAAATAAAAATAGACTAAACTCTGTCAAAATTAATCAGGATAAAAAGAGGAAAAACATGAAAATATTTTGACTAGCCAATCTAAAAAAACCACATACTCTATGGTTCTATCTATATGACATTCTAGAACAGGCAAAATTTAGAGACAATAAAAAGATTAGCGGGTGCCAGGGATTCACACAAAGGTGGGTTGAGGGATTAAGTGGAGCATAAAGGATGTTTAGTGCATGAAGGTATTCTGTATTATACTGTAATGATGGCTATATGACATTTTATATTTGTCAAAACTCATAAAACCATACAAGACAAAGAGTGATCTCTAATGTATATTATGGACTTTAATCAATAATAATGTATCAATATTGGTCCATCAGTCATAACAAATGAACCACACTAATACAAGATGTTAATAGTAGGATAAAGGGGATGGTAGGTTAAAAGGATGATAAAGGGGATTTGAGAATTCTCTGTATTTTTTGCATTTTTTAAACCTAAAACTGCTCTAAAATAAAGCCTATTTGTAAAAAATTACAGATGAATAGTGGACAAAGCAATAGAATTTTTAAGGAAAGTATCCATATACTAAATATTCCCATATAAATTAATTATTTTAATTAAAACACAAAATTTATTGAAGCAAAAATAGAAAGCATGAATAGTCCTGTAACTATTACAGAAATTGAAATCTTAATATTAGCTTAGTAGTTTTTAAATCTTCATATGAAGGAAACCAAGACAAAATAATTTTACAAGTAAATCCTATTAAACTTGTACGGCAAATTTCATTCTGATATTAAACAAATTCCTTTAGAAAATAAAAAACTTGTGAAATTTTTTCTAACTCACTTTACAAAGCCAGTATAAACCTGACATCATAACTGTATCAAAAATATAAAAGAATAAACAACTCCAAATTCATTGAAAAAATAAAACTATTTAGCAGGATGGCTAGATATAAGACTAATAGGTAGTCAATTGTACTTTTATACATAAACAAACTAGAAAGTCGATTAAAAACGTACCATATTCAACAGTCTCAAGGAATACCAAGTGTCTAGTAATAAATATCAAAATGTTCTAAGAATCTTATATACTCAAAATAAATCACAAATGTACATCAGAAAACATATAAGATTGTTCATGAAAGTATTTTTATAATAGCAAAAGTCATTATTAGGAGTTAATTAAGTAAAGTATTTTTTTCATACAATGGATTTATTGTATAATGGTAAAATTATGTTAGTTTCAGCTACATGTCTGTACAAAAATGAATTAATTTTAATAATATAACATTCAGCAAACAAAAGTAATGCCAAATGATGGCATTCAACATGAAAATCTTTGTATAAAGTTAAAACAGCAAAACTACGTTAAAAATGCATACATCTATGACAAAACTATATAAAAAATACATATATATGTAAGAATATGTGTATATACTGTCAATAGAGATTTAAAATATGTATTCACCACATTTACAATTCATTAATTTTAAGTAAATTTATAGACTTGTGCTACTGTTAACCACATTTCCAGTTTTAGAACATTTCTATCACCCCACCTTCACCCAAATTCTTCTGAATCCAGTTTTAAACAAGTCCCACTCATTCTTACCCACAGTCTCAACCACTGATCTGCTTTCTGTCTCTATCAATTTGCATTTTCTGAACATTCATTTGCACAGAATCATACAATGTGTTGTCCTCTGTGGCTGGTTTCTGTCATTTTCGTAATGTTTTTGAAATTTATTCATGTTGTAACATGTCCCAGTGTTTTGTTCCTTTTCATTGCTGAACAATATTTCATTGCATTAATATTTACCACATTTTCTTTATCAATTTAACATTTAATGGTTATTTGAGTTGTTTGGGCTACTATGAATAATGCTGTTATGAACAGTTGAGTACAAGTCTTTGTATAGACCAATGCTTTCATTTCTCTCCAGAAGATTCCTATTAATGACATTATTAGCCAATGATAGTTTATTTTTAACTTTATAAGTAACTTCCATACTTTTTTTCCGAAGTAACTGAACCATTTTATATTCCCACCGTTGATTCATGAGGTTCCTGTTTTTCCACACCTTCACCAACACTTGGTCTTATCTGACTTTTTGATTATGGACATTCTAGTGGGTGAGAAGTGGTGTCTAATAGTGGTTACAATTTTCATTTCTCTAATGACTAATGAGGACCATCTTTACATGTGTTTATGAATCACTTGTATATCTTTTTTCCTGAAATGTCTCTTCAAGTCTTTTGGTCAAATTTTAATTGGATTGTTTGCCATTATTGAGTTTAAAGAGTTCTTTATGCATCTTGGATCAAGTCTTTTATTGCATTTATGATGTGAACATATTTTCTTTGTCTTTCCCTTTCTAAAATGGTTCTGTTTAATTACAGCATTTTAAAATGTCATAATATTATTTATTTTTCTTTCACAGCTGTGCTATTGGCTCCTTATGCTTTTGCCTCCTGATGTTACTGCCACAGCCATTCCACCAGAGTCCTAACACCAAGGGGCACATAAAAGCCTCTCTCTTTCAATACCTCTCTATTTTATAAATAAAATCATATTTAAATATGCAACTACAGCTACCTTTATAGTAGAGAAGAGCTTAATATAGCATGGGATATATGCAAGAAAACTATTCAGATTCCAAATCCCCTTCCATTTTGAGTCTTGCAATTGAAAAGAAAATTGAAACAAGCCAGACGTTTGGCTGTGACAAGCCAAAACTTTGCTGATAATGCCAAAAAGCACAGAGATGATTTAGTGTCTGATATGAGCAAAAACTAAAATTACCTGCCCATTAAGAATAATGGGACACATGGAGAAATTCATAGAAATTTGAATTCCTTATTCATTAGTGAAAGTCATAATATAAGCTAACTTATTAGAGCAACTGGGGGAATAAAAACATGCTTGATCCCTAACACCAGAAAAGACAATAAGTAAAAAGAATAACACCCCAAAGCAGAAGAGTAAATAATAGATATATAGAAAACACTGATCCTACAACTCATCCTGACTAGCCTCTTACACTGGTGAAGGCCTGGAAAAGGCAACCATCTCCAATCCCTACCCCTAGTCATGGTTTTGTTTTTGTTTTTTTGTCTCCCTATCCCACCACATGACATTTGGGTCAACTTTTACCCCAAACTGTCTCCCTCTTATATATTTCCTCTATTAATAAAACACAGGAGACCAGGTACCCAAGCCAGAAACCCACAAGTCACATACATTCTCCTTCAGCCCTGCCCAGCTATCTAATCAATCATGAAATCCTGCTGCTCTCTCACCTTTCTGATTCATCATCCCCACCTCTACTTTTTCAGGCCTTGTCATTTCTTGCCTGAATCACTGTAACTGTCTCCTGGACCCCTTGCCCATTGTTTCACCCTCTTTAATCCATTCCTCAAAAGCAGCAGTGAACTTGCTGAAATGCACATCATAACTTCAGTGACTCCCCAACAATAAAATAATGCTTAAATTTTGTAGTGTAGCAATCAAGACCTCAAAGGAACCAGCCCCACTTCATGCCCCAGCCTTACCTCTTTCCACATCCTTCCTTGTGCATTTCACTTCAGTCTAAGCCAGCACTGCCCAATAGAAATATGATGTGAGCAAAACCTAAAAAAAAAGTGAAAATGAAACCAGTGAAGTGAATTTTAATAAAATGTTATTATTCATACCCCAAATATCCAAAATACCATCATTCCAATACGTGGCATTGACCACATTGCAAGTATCCTGCAGCCACATGTGGCTGCCAGCTGCCAGATCAGACAGACATATAAGACATTTGCATTTTCTTCAGTCTTTCCCATGCTTACTTGTCCCTGGAATTTTCCATAGGATGCTACCTCTGACTGGAATTCCCTCCCTCCGTGCTCATAACCCCACCCCATGTTGGTCACTGTTCCTCCTCTGTTGTGCCCTTACTTGACTCACCTCCTACAAATTATGTGTCACTTTCATGCATTCTCAAAATACCTTAAGCTTTCTCAGCAAGAAATATATAGAGTTTTGGGGGGCTGTTTCTTAACCTGTGTTACTCCTATCTCAAAATGTACAGCCATAAGCACATTTGACTCCTGGTACGTGTAATAGACACTTAGGATTGTCTGCCCAGCCACAACTCTGCCTTACTCTGGTATCTGCCCAACCTCACAGGCCCATGTGACTCTGAGGATATGAAGCTACTTCCATTTCTAGGATGGGTTTTAAAGTCAAGACAATCAGCACATGTTATTATCCTAAGGAATGTTGTTGATCTGGGATAGGCATGTGGCCTGAGTTGGTCCAATCATGCTGAAGGGAAAGAACTCATTCCAGAGTTAAAGTAAAGGCTTTTGCTTTTTTCCCCAAAGTATGTGATCAAGAAAAGTGTTGTCCCTATTGGAGCTGGCAGTCTCCTTATAAGAAGCCCTCCAACAGAGTAAGAAGAAAGAAAGAACATGGAACCATTAAGTTACCCAGCTTGGAAGTCTGTACTGCATCTGGATTTCAGGTTTTATTAGATAATAAATTTCCTAACTTTTAAAGTCAGTTTGCATTAGTCTCTTATTACCTGAAGCCAAAAATATATAACTGATCTTGTTAATTTATGTTAGATGAATCCTTATTATGTAACAGACATTGTTCTAGACATTTTACAGATAATATCCTCTTTCCAACAACCCATATAAGCTTGATATTTTTGCTGTCTTTTAAATTTATTTCTGTCTTGTTGAAAATCACTTTCAGAGATAAGTTCTTCCTATACTAATTAGGGCATTTTTTCCTTCTACCATCCCCAGGCTGGGAAGCCTTCTGAGAATATAGTCACTGGGATTTTGGATTGCAGCAGATTGGGGACTGTGGCGGTGTTCCCATTCATCACTTCCCTGACTGCGAGTGTTTACTTCTGTTGGATATCCCCCGTTTCCACAATTGTATGTAGGTGTAGGGGTGGCAGATCATTCATCTCTTTATTCTTTACATCATCAAGCCAAAAGGAGGGCCAACCAATGTGACAGAAAGGACTGTGCATTACCCAGGGATCCTGGACCTTGACTACATGAGATATGTGGTGCCTTTCTTAGGGAGAAAATGGGGGTATGGAGTGTTCTATGTGTGGGAAATACTGCGATGGACATTTGGTGGGCTGTACAGAGACAAAGCTTTGTGTTCACAGAACCCCTTCTCATTCTCCTCTCCCTGGATTCCTCATTTGCAATTAGTTTGGGGCCAGATTACTAAACCTGACCAAAGGAATGTGACCGTATACAATATAAGCCACTCCAGATCTGGTCTTGTAACAATCCCATGTGATATTCCACATTCTTCCACAAAGATCTGTGCTAAAAGTAATGCCATTGCAAAGCAGATGTCAGAATCCCCAGGGCACTGCTTAGAGAAGAGCCCAACCTCCATCAGTCTGAAACATGAATGAGAAGATCTTACTGTTTTAAACCACTAAGATTTTGAAGTGTCTTCTTAAGGCAGCTAGTGTTACTTATGCCGACTAAAACAGCATTCAATAAATGCTTCTTGAATGAGTAAATTGGGTTAGTGTAGAATATCATTTCACTTAATGGAATGTCTATAGCAATTTCTGGCAAAACAAAAAATATAAAATATAAAAAGAAGATAAAATTCAGGACTGTATATTGCATGAGTCTATAACATCTGTATCTAAATCATTGGCTACTAAATGCTCTGCTTTCAGCCTGGCACAAACTTTGTACTTAATATAACATTTATTGTCACTTTTTCTAAAAGGGTGCTGTAAGCCTCATAAATGCTTAGAGTTTCATAGACTCCTCTTTAAGCCTGATCATATATAGAGATAGGTATTTTGTAGAATTATAGTTAATTTTCTTTTTATCTTTACACTTTTCTTTGTTTTTCAACATATATGCATTTGTCATTATTACTTTGTAAGCAGAAAAAAGTAAAGTTAATTTTAAGAAATTAAATATCACTGTTGGACATCTATGAGAAAACAAAAATATGAAATTAAATTTAGATTTCAGGTGACAAAACAAATACTAGAAAAAAACAATAAATACATTTAGAAGCATTAGCTATAACAATGAGGATTCTGTCAGGAAGCAATTCAAGCAAATGGTGCCGTAAGTCACAGCTACAGGAGGAAATAGCCTCATTTCTTTTTCTCTCTGATTTTGTAGCAAAAATGAAGTGTTCTGGGTTATTAAAGCTCTGGAAAATGTTTGTATCACCTGGAAGCAGAAAACATGATTTAACACTGTGATCCTTAATGTATTGAAGTAAAATAACACCGTGCCTTTTGACCAACAACAGAAATTTAGGAAAGGTTACAGTGTCTATTATGAGATTTGGAGAGGTAATTGGGAAATGATAAACAATATGGAGTATAATCCTGAAGGGGTGAGGGAATCTGGTAGATGAGACCTCACGTGCTTTGATTTAGCATCTTGTTCAACCATTCAGCATCTTATTCCCTGAGGAGTATTTATCTTTAAGTTTTGTGGGAAGAGTGTAAATTGCACATAGGAATTAATTAATTTAATGCTTCAGTGTCCTACCTAATCAGATTATAAATCACTGTCTCAGACAGTATCTCTTATAATTGTGACATCCTTAAGAGGTAAATTTGTAGATTAGGTTATTGATTAAATGTGGGGAGGGAAAGAGACATAAAACCATCAGGATGACTGCCAGAGTTGGGCATGAGCAATTGGGTGGCTAATGGTGCCATTTATTGTGGCATTGCACACGCTATAATGTGTATGGGAATCACCTGGATAGCTTTTAACTCTCAATTCTCTGGCCCACTCCCTAAATTTCTTGCTTAGTAGATTTATAAGGAGGAGCCCAACAACTTGAATTTTTTAAAAAGCACCCTGGATGATTTAGGTGCAGGTGGGTAGAGGACTGCCTGTTGAGGTATTTATAAATAGGAGGCACCCTGAAGGAGAAACATATTTGGGAAAAGATCCTAAATTTTAGGGGCAGAGAAGAATGTTTTGCTGATGTGAACCTGAGTAAATTTGTTCCCATTTGCATTCTAGTCTAACCCTGGAGAAAAATGAATATTTAGAAGTACACACCCCAGACATTGAAGGATCCCCCAAACCATAACAATGAGGCTAGCTCTAGGAACCGGGGAACTACGTGAGCTCAAACAAAGAAATCCACCATCAAAAGCTGTATTTTCAAGCCCTGGGAAGGGACAGGGTAGGTGGATTAGACATAAGAAGACAGTAAGGAAAATGGCCTGAGGTTATATCAATATCCATTTGAGATCCAGACACTTTAATATCTGTTCTATGTGCTTTTTAGTACTTTCTGATCATTAAACTCCTAGCATGATTTCATGCTACAAAGAATGACAAACAGTATTGTGGCTGAGAGAGGAGGAGAGGGACACACAGAGGTCAAAATACATAGTGGCAAATAACCCTACAAAGATTATCTAGCAAATGAGGCAAGCTGCTTCTGAGATGTCTGATTTGAACTTGCAGCATAGAAAGTGGAGCTGAGGCTCAATTAAAATTAACCTAGTCCTTTGGACTGAGGGTAGTTCATCCAGTAGAAATCAGCCATTGCAAAAGAAAGAGCCATGTTGTTTATGCCATTATCATCAGTTTAAGAGTTCTGGGGGATAAAAGTTCATCCTTTCATTTTAACATTCAAAGGGGGTTTAAAATAACTATTAAATACCATTGTTAGATATCCCTGTGGGTTCAAAGCAGTCCTTAATTTCCAGGAATGACTTTGGCAATTTTCTCAACTTAAAGGGGTGCTAGAAATGTACAGAAGCCATACAGGAGATGGCAATTTGCCTCTCTTTGGGGATTTTTCTTTTTGAGAAAAATCAAGCGAATTTTGAGGTGCTATTAATAGCCACCAAGGAGAATAACTTTGAATAAAATTCAAAGAATATATCTATAATGTCTTTGTACTCGGTAATTTCTTACCAATTTTTCTTTTAATGGCTCAATACAATTCCATTGCTTTTGGCATTAAGAGGTTTCATTAACATATCCCTACTTTTATTGAATTCTAAAACCAAAAAGATAATGTTGAATGGTATCCAAGAACAAACATTTTGTATATTTCTGCTCATAAGCAACTTGGTGCAGAATTCTATTTAATGTTTAATATATCCTGTTTAATATAACTCATGTTTAATATATCCTCACCAAAATTCTATTTTCAAAATCATACATTTCAGTTCTTCTCATATCAGCAGGGTATGTAATGGATTATTCCCCTTTATTAGTGAGGAAAAATTCCATGTACATTATTTTTTAAGTGCATGTCAAGTGGTAGATTTAAGTAATAATAAAAATAAATGTTTTGAATTTTCACTTACCCTTGAAAGATCAGGAAATTGCTGTCCTAATACCTTTCAATGGAATAAAAATACTCTGATTCATTAGGGAGCAGGTTGCTCTATAATTTGCTTACCATGTTTGGCATTCACACACTCATTATTTAGTACATGATAGTTCTTACGAAGATGGGTAAAGTCTCTGGGCACAGATACATTTTTTAAATCTAGTTTCTCTGAAACAAAAAAATGCTTGAGGGCAAAAAGCTGTAAAAATAAAGGTACTGACTGCAGAGACAGCCACCTGTGGAGTACAGGAGTACATTCTGGAGGATTTTCATGGCAAAAGGCATAAGAACCCTGAACTGTGTGTACTCTCAGGAGCCAAGTTTAAACTGTGAAAAGAGGAGGCTTCAAATAGAAAGCAAATTGATTTAATATGGAAGGCCACTGGACACCAGTTAGGACAACAAGGGTTAGTCAGGGAAGATGATGGGTGTTTTGAATCTGCAAGGTTGACATGGACATTACATCTTCCCCCCTTGCTAAAGGGGCTAAACTGGAGTCCTCCAAATTATACAGATGACCATGCTTTGCTGCTCACCCTTAGATCATCATCTATTCATTAGAAAAAAATGAAGCATTGTGTGAAGCACAACTTAATCTCACTTAATTCACACATTCACTTAAGATGTTGGAGAGGGGATAAGACTCAGAATGTCTATTTCTTTGACCCAAGCCCTACCCAGGAAATGGAGGAGGCAAGATTGGAAATAAGGTCTGATTGATAGCAGGGATGGGATCTCTACAATGCCAGCTCCCTGGCATAGATTGCTCCTATTTATCAAAAGAATAAACCCAGAGCACAGTTTGTGATTATTTACAAAATGATCTGACAGCACTTTCTCTTGCACATCAAGCTACATGCAACACAACAACTGTTCTTGTTGATTCTGCTTCACTGTCAGTCTTATTAATTCTAGTGCATGCTTATGGGGTTCAAGTTAGGTAACATGTAAAGTTATTTCTGGAAACTGGGGAAATATGAAGATCTGGCTCCCCTTCTTTGTGATCTTTAAAAATGCCACAAAAACAGAGGTAAAGATGGTGGCATGAGAAGTGAGGCAGAAATATCCTCCAAAAACCACACATAACATGAAAATACAGCAAATACAACTAATCCTGAAAGAGTGACCAGAAAGATTGCAACAGACAGCTTACATCTGGGGAAAGAGAAGACCTTACGGAACAGGGTAAAGTTGCAAAGCCACAATCCGGAGGGACCCAAGTAATACTTCCACCCCAGGTCACAGGTGGGAGGAAGAGAAATGGAGTGGAGAGGGAGTTAGAAGCCCAGGACTGCTAAATGCCCACCGCTGGAGATCTACTTTGGGAGCAGGAACCACATTACATAGTGCTCTGGAGATTAAAGGGGTTGGAAAGCAAAGACAGGTGGAATACCTGGAGAGAGTGAGATTCCTGCCTCTTGTGGAGAACAGGTACCCACAACTGGCCACTCCAGGACAAAAGAAAGGTGGGTGCTATGAAAAATTTCCCAACAGTGAGAGGGCAACTAAAGGGGCAAGGATTATAGAGAGCTTACTGCTAAGGAGAAAGAACAGATGGACAAAATCGTCCCAGCACACTCAGCCCAACAGGATGGGAACTTCAAGGTGCTTCAGGAACTCCATCCCCCAAGCAGGCAATGCAGCCCTGGAAACCCCCAAAGCAATATGCAGCCTGCCACTCCTTCCTCCCAGCCAGCACCAGCTCTCAAACCTGCTGCCCCAGCCATCACACCAGGCCAACCAGAGGGCAGCTCCACCTACAGCACCTACAGAGCCATAATGTAGAGGCTTCCCCCTTTGCACTCAGCCAACTGGCCCTGACAGTGGAGGCAGGAACTGCAGCTGGAAAGCAGGAAAGAGCACTTTCCTCCTGGCAGGCACTGGCACCACTCAACTGCAACACCCACCATCGCTCTAGGTGCTGGGCAGCTCCAGAAACTAGAGCTTCTGAGAACAAGAGGGTGCCACCTACACAAAGTTTTTACTCCGTATTATTCAGAAGGAATAAGAAAAGGCAAAAGAACTTTGTTCAATCCAAAATACCTCAAACACCAGAAAGAGGGCTCACTGAAACAGAAATAATCAATCTTCTTGATAAAGATTTCAAAATAAAACTCATAAACATGCTCATGGAGCTACAGAAATATATTCAAGATCTCAGGGATGACTTCAAGAAAAAAGAGAGAAACTTTGAAAATACAGTATCTGAAATGAAATATACAATGGAGGGATTTAAAAGCAGACTAGATGAGGTAGAGGAGAGAGTAAATGGAATAGAAATTAGAGAACAGGAATACAAAGAAGCTGAGGCACAGAGAGAAAAAAGGATCTCTAAGAATGAAATAATAATAAGACAACTCTGCAACCAATCCAAAGGGAACAATATTCACATTATAGGGGTATCAGCAGAAGAAGAAGGGATAGAAAGTGTGTTTGAGGAAATAATTGCTGAAAACTTCCCCAATCTGGGAAAGGAAATAGTCTGTCAGGCCAAGTAAGTGCACAGATCTCCCAACCCAAGGGACCCAAGGAAGACAACACCAAGACATATATTAACTAAGATGGCAAAGATCAAGGACAAGGACAGAGTATTAAAAGCAACCAGAGAGAGAAAAAAGATCACATACAAAGGAAAGATCATCAGGCTATCATCAGAATTCTAAGCAGAAACCTTAACAGTCAAAAGGAAGTGGCATGATATATTCAATGCAATGAAACAGAAGGGCCTCAAACCAAGAATATGCTACCCAGCAAGGTTATCATTTAAATTTGAAGGAGGGATTAAATAATTCCAAGATAAGCAAAAATTGAGGGACTTTACCTCCCACAAACTGTGTCTACATAGTGTATTTGCAAGGGACTGCTATAGGTGGAAGTGCTCCTAAGGCTAAATAGCTGTCACATGAGAAAATAAAACCACAGTAAAGGAAGTAGGCAAATTAATTACTAACCAAATGCAAAATTAAATCAACTACCCAAAAAGTCAGTCAAGGTACACAAAGAGCACAGAGTATGACACCTAATATATAAAGAGTGGAGGAGGAGGAGGAGGAGGAAGAAGAAGAAGAAGAAGAAGGAAGAGGAGGAGGAGGAGGAGGGAGAAAGAAACTTTAGATTGTGCTTGAAATAGTGTAATAAGTGAGTTCAGTTAGACTGTTAGATAGTAAGGAAGCTACCTTGAATCTTTGGTAACCACAAATCTAAAGCCTGCAATGGCAATAAGTACATACTGATCAATAATCACCCTAAATGTAAATGGACTGAATCCGCCAATCAAAAGACACAGAGATAAAGAATAGATTAAAAAGACAAGACTATATGCTATTTATATGCTGCCTACAAGAGCCTCACTTTAAACCCAAAGACAAAAACAGACTAGAAGTGAAGGAAAAATATATTTCATGCAAATAACTTGGGAGAAAAAAGCAGAAGTAGCACTACTTATATCAGACAAAATAGATTTCAAAATAAAGAAAGTAACAAGAGACAAAGGAGGGTATTACATAATGATAAAGGGGTCAGTCCAACAAGAGGATATAACCATTATGAATATCTATGCACCCAACATAGGAGCACCTAAATATGTGAAACAAGTGCTAACAGAATTAAAGGGGGAAATAGAATGCAATGCATTCATTCTAGGAGACTTCAACACACCACTCACTCCAAAAGAGAGATCAACCAGACAGAAAATAAGTAAGGCGACAGGGCACTGAACAACACATTAGAACAGAAGGACCAAACAGATATCTACAGAATATCCCACCCAAAAGCAGCAGGATACACATTCTTGTCAAGTGCACATGGATCATTTTCCAGAGTAGAACACATACTAGGCCACAAAAAGAGCCCCAGTAAATTCAGAAGGATTGAAATTGTATTAACCAGCTTCTCAGACCACAAAGATATAAAACTACAAATAAATTATATAAAGAAAACAAAAAAGCCCACAAACACATGGAGGCTTAACAACATGTTCCTAAACAATCAAATGGTCAATGACTGAATAAAAACAGAGGTCAAGCAATATATGGAGACAAATGAAAACAACAATTCAACATCCCAAAACCTGTGGGATGCAGCAAAGGCAGTTCAAAGAGGCTAGTATGTTGCAATGCAGGATTACCTCAAGAAAGAAGAACAATCCCAAATTAATAGTATAAACTCACAGCTAATGAAACTAGAAAAAGAAGAACAAATGAGGCCCAAAGTCAGTAGAAGGAAAGACATAATCAAGATAAGAACAGAAATATATAAAACAGAAGAATAAAACAATAGCAAGAATCAATGAAACCAGGAGCTGGTTATTTGAGAAAATAAACAAAATAGATAAACCACTAGCCAAACTTAAAGGGTGCTGCCTACACAGTTATTATTCCATTGGAAACATCAGAAATATGAAATGGTAAAAGAATCTGGCACAAACCAAAATCCCTCAAACACCAAAAAGAGGGCTAAGTAAAAATGAAATCACAATTGCCCTGATAAAGATTTAAAAATAAAAATCATAAACATGCTCATGGAGCTACAGAAAAATATTCAAGACATCAGGGAGGACTTCAAGAAAGAGAAAGAAACTTGGAAAATACAGTATCTGAAATGAAACCACAGAAACACAATGAATTATTAGAGTATACTATGAAAAATGATATCTTACCAAATTGGATAACCTAGAAGAAATGAACAACTTTCTAGAGAAATACAACCTTCCAAGATGGACACAGGAAGAAACAAAATATGATCAGACCAATTATCAGCAATGAAATTGAATTGGTAATCAAGAAACTACCTAAGAACAAAACTCCCAGTCCAGATGGCTTCACCACTGAATTTTACTTAACATTTAGTGAAGACCTAATACCCATTCTCCTTAAAGTTTTCCAAAAAGTAGAAGAGGAAGGAATACTTCCAAACTCATTCTATGAAGTCAGCATCACTCTAATACCAAAACCAAAGACACAACAAAAACAGAAAATTACAGACCAACAAGCCTGATGAACATAGATGCAAAAATACTCAACAAAATATTACCAAACTGAATTCAAAAATACATCAAAAAGATCATACATCATGATCAAGTGGGACTTATTCCAGGGATGCCAAAGATGGTACAATATTTGAAAATCCATGAACCTCACACAACATCAACAAAAAGAAGGACAAAAATCACACGATCATCTCAATAGATGCTGAAAAAGCACTTGACAAAATTAAACATCCATTCATGATAAAAACTCTCAACAAAATAGGTATAGAGTGCAAGTACCTCAACATAATAAAGGCCATATATTATGACAAACCCACAGCCAACATCATACTTAACAGTGAAAAGTTGAATAGTTTTCCTCTAAGATTGGGAACAGACAAGGATGCCCACTCTCTCCGCTTTTATTCAACATAAGTACTGGGGGCTCTAGCCACAGAAAAAGACAACACAAAAACATAAAAGGCATCCAGATTGGTAAGGAAGAAGTTAAACTTTCACTGTTTGCAGATGGCATGATATTGTATATAAGAAACCCTAAAGAATCCACTCCAAAACTACTAGAACTTAAATTAAATTCAACAAAGTTGCAGGATATAAAATTAATACACAGAAATCTGTTGTGGTCCTATAAACTAATGATGAACTGGCAGAAAGAGAAGTCAGGAAAACAATTCCATTTACAATTGCATATAAACGTATAAAATACCTAGGAATAAACCTAACCAAGAAGGTGAAAGATCTATACCCTGACAACTACAATCACTCATGAGAGAAATTAAAGAAGACACCAATAAATGGAAGTACCTCACATGCTTATGGATAGGAAGAATTAATATTGTCAAAATGGCCATCCTGCCTAAAGCAATCAGATTCAATGCAATCCCTATTAAAATACCAAGAGCATTCGTTGACGAATTTGAACAAATACTTCCAAAATTCATATGGAACCATTAAAGACACCACATAGCCAAAGTAATCCTGAGAAGGAAGAATAAAGCTGGAGGGATTATGCTCCCCAACTTTAACCTCTACTACAAAGCCACAGTAACCAAGACAATTTGGTACTGGCACAAGAAAAGACCCATAGATCAATGGAATAGAATTGAGAGTCCAGATAGAAATCTACACATATATTGTCAATTAATATACAATAAAGGAGCCATGGATATACAGTGGGGAAATGAAAGCCTCTTCAACAATTGGTGTTGGCAACACTGGACAGCTGCATGTAAGAGAATGAAACTGGATTACTGTATCACTCCATATGCAAAAGTAAACTCAAAATAGATCAAAGACCTGAATGTACATCATGAAACCATAAAACTCTAAGAAGAAAACATAGGCAAAAATCTCTTGAATGTAAACATGAGGAACTTTTTCCTGGACACGTCTCCTTCGGCAAAGGAAACAAAAGCAAAAATGAACAAGTGGGACTACATCAAACTAAAAAGCTCTGTACAGCATAAGACACCATCAGTAGAACAAAAAGGCACCCTACAGTATGGGAGAATATGTTTGTAGATGACATATCCAATAAGGGGTTAATGTTAAAAATACATAAAGAACGCATGCCTCAAAACCCTTTTTGGCAAATAACCTGATCAAAAATGGGCAGAGAATCTGAACAGACACTTCCCCAAAGAAGAAATTCAAATGGCCAACAGGCACATGAAAAGATGCTCCACATCACTAGTGATTAGGGATATGCAAATTAAAACACAACGAGATATCACCTCACACCAGTTAGGATGGCCAACATCCAAAAGATAGGGAACAACAAATGCTGGAGAGGATGCAGAGAAAGGGGAACCCTCCTACACTGTGGTGGGAATGTAAATTAGTTCAACCATTGTGGAAAGCTGTATGGAGGTTCCTCAAAAAACTAAAATAGAAATGCCATTTGACATAGGAATTCCACTCCTTGGAATTTACCCTAAGAATGCAGCAGCCCAGTTTGAAAAGACATATGCATCCCTATGTTTATCACAGCACTATTTACAATAGCCAAGATATGGAAGCAACCTAAGTGTCCATCAGTAGATGAATGGATAAAGAAGATGTGGTACATATACACAATGGAATATTATTCAGCCATAAGAAGAAAACAAATCCTACCATATGCAACAACATGGATGGAACTAGAGGGTATTATGCTAAGTGAAATAAGCCTGGCAAAGAAAGCCAAGTACAAAATGATTTCACTCATTTGTAGAGTATAACAACAAAGCAAAACTGAAGGAACAAAACAGCAGCAGACTCACAGACTCCAAGAAGAGACTAGCAGTTACCAAAGGAAAGGGGTTTGAGGGTGTAGGTGGGGAGAGAGGGTGTAGGGGTATAAGAGGCATTATGATTAGCACACCTAATGTATGGGGGTCACGGGGAAGGCAGTACAGCATGGAGAAGACTAGTGACTCTATAGCATCTTACTATGCTGATGGACAGTGACTGCAATGGGATATGTGGGTGGGATTTGATAATATGGTGGATGTAGTAACCACAATGTTGCTCATGTGAAACCTTTGTAAGATCGTGTATCAATGATACCTTAACAAACAAACAAACAAATAATGCCACCAAAGGTAATCTCGAAAATTCTGACCACACTCTGTCCCTGTGTGTAGCCCATCTAATTCTGTATGCTCTTGCTTTGTTCCACATCCTTTTATAAAATGGTCGTAGCAATGTCATTAATAATCATATAAATTATATCATAAACACTAGTGGTGAGCACATGGTATTGATCAAAGTATTTATTAGTCTCCTGTCATCACAACAGCCCTGTGCACAGCCTTCCCAGAACCCACTGAGCGTGTGATGGTCTCCTGCAAGTGAACATGGACCGGCCAGTTTAAACCCAGCTTAAATGGCATCTCTGCTTCAAGCTGTGGGTCTAAATTTGACTCCTCCCTGTGGGTGAGATTCAGTTCTCCCATGTGGGTCTTCATTCTGAGTTCCAGGGCAAAGGGCCCACACTGGGATTCCCACTTGGATCTGCTGTCTGAGTACTAGCTAGTGTAGTTAACCTACCAGCAATCAACATTCTCTTTCCATTACTCTTATAAATTGCCCCACCTCACCCCCAGGCCAGGCCTTATGATGCTCACGGAGCACCACAGACTTCTGTAGACACAAATGTGTCCTTCCAGGAAGACATTTTCTCAACAGATATATTTTCACACAATGAATGTGGAAGCAAGAGAATAGAGATAAAATGAATTCTAGAAATGATAAGAGTTAGGAAGAATAAAAATTATCCAAATGAGAAAAATTGTCCAAACAAGTTCTAGGTTTAAGAAACCATCAAACAGAATAAGAAATACTCAAAGATATGATAGGAAATACTTTGTATTTGAAGTAAAGAAAGAAATGAGCCTCCAGATTGAAACAAGTGTTACAAAAAAAACTACTACAGATTGATTGACATCAGGACACTTCTCGGTTACGTTAATTTCAAAAGCATAGAAATATTGCAGTGCCTGACAAAATAAAAATTTAAGTATGACTAACAGCAATGGAGAGGGGGTAGAAGAAAAAGTAGGGAGACATGGAAGAGGGCCATTTTCCTCTGATGTCATAGCAGGGAGCTGATAACATATAAAATTGAATCCATAATAAGAAAATGCACAATGATCCTAAACTTTTAACAGTCCTCTTGATCTTTTTTGTCTTCAACTTAGAGGGAACCTTTACAGAGGACTATTTCTTAGGAATAAGAACCAGTTATCCAAATCTCAGAAATCCTTTCTGTTCTGTTTTACTTTCTTTTCTTTTAATTAAATTTGAAAATGATACTTCAAATAGTATATCATATCCAACTTCTATAAAATTATTTTCATCTGTCTGGGTGTAGGCCCACAGAGATGTCAGTATAATCTTCCCCTAGCTGTAACCTTAGTTTTTTCTGGTTAATGGACTTTGTGCTAATACTTTCATTTTTCATATATCTGTTTAATAGTTTGGTGAGCATGATCATTTTTATAAAAACCACACAAATATGATTATTTTTAAAGAATTGTGTGTATAGATATTCAAAGGATCACTTTCCAATTTCCTAAAAAAACACTTCTTTACAACCATGTAGTTTATTTAATTCAGCAAATATTGACTGAATATTTAATCTGTCTGATGTGCTAGACAAGACACAGAGGCACCAAGATGGACAAATTCCTGCACTAGATGAAACAAGAATGTAATAAGAATAATTTATATTAAAATGTGTTAAGGGCTAAAAAGACATGCCTTTATGGTGTTCACAGAAACAAAAGGGGAATAGCTCCCCAAATCTGACTGGCTCTAATGAAGCTTTGAGCAAGGGTTAATACTGGAGCTTCATTTTGGAGAATGGTTAGGGGTTCTCTAAAAATAAATGAAAAAGAAAAAAGAAAGGAAGAAAAGGAAGAGGAGGAAAATCATTCCAGGAAGATTGAATATCTTGAGTCAAATCATGGGGATTTGTAAAAGGGTTTGCAAATTAAGAGCCAGCTAAAGAAACTACACAACAGGTTAATAGGATATAAGTATAGGTGGCATTAAAATTTAGTTGACTGTTTGGACAGAATGTCCACTTCTTAACTGTCACTTGAGGTCTATGTGCCGTCTAAGCCATGTCTTTATCCTTCAGTCCACATTATATCCCCTCTCACATCTCCAAGTTACTTAACTAGGTAGGTCAGCAGAACAAAGGGATCACGAAAACCTGATAAACTTCCTGAACTGAACTTTCAATGCCCTACATGGATTGCTGATATATTACTTGGATTTCTTTTTCCAAAACTGAAGCCCTCCAGGGATAACAGAATTGAAATCATGCTGTTAAGACCATCAATCCCCTGGTCTCAGAGAAGTCCCTTAAAAATGAACACTGGACAACAGCCTACAAAAAAGGCACGAGGGAAATGACAAACAATATGAATCAAAGGCAGAGCAGATGGCAGGAGCAGCTGTGGCATGACAGCCACACTCAGAATATAGTGTCCTTCATCCCCAGGTAGGCTGTGTCAGCTCATGTGACACTGGCAGAAGGAGCAGATCAAAGTCCTCTCCATCTCACAGAAAGTGGTGTGCATTAGCTGCCCTTACAAGATTTCTCCTTGAAATAGCTCATTCCCCTAATGGCTTCAGCTGCTCTGGGGGTTTGTAGATGCAAACTCCAACCTCTATTCCCACTCTTCCTTCTGCATAAAAGCTAGAATTAAAATCGGATACTACTAATTAGATGTTTCTAAACATCTGGACACTGGACACCTGGCTTAACATAGGAGTCAGTAATTGGTTTCTCCAATGAGAATTTTGAAACTTCATTTATTGTTGGGTTTTGCTTGTTATAAAGATAATCCCCTCTCCTATAAAGATATGGAATATTTCAATAAATATGAAAAGTTAAAATTCAGAAATAAACATTGTTAATAATTTTATTTATTTCTCTTTTTTTCTATGATTGTACACATAAAGCCTTTTGACTACTTCAGCCTTAAACAGTCTCATAAATAGATCTTTGATTATGTCTTTATTTCCTTAGTTTACAGTCATAGAAGTGGGACATTGGGTCCAAGGACATGAACATATTTGAGACTTCAAATACATATTAAGAAATTTTCCCCCAGAATATTTGTAAAATAATAATAACTTAAAATATATTCAGATATATTCAGATCACTGCCCTTAACAGCTTTGAATATCATGTATATATATATATATATATCATGTATGTGATATTATTTCATCAATTCAATAAGCAGCTAATAAGATAATATTACTTTAATTTCTCTAAAATTGCTAATTTTCAGCTAATGTTTATTATGCTATTTATTTTGTTTAGCCCTTCCTTAAAAATCACATATTTTTATGTCTTTCTCTCTAATTGAGTTTTGAAGTCTTGAGATCAAGAGCTATGTTATTCTATGTTTACATAGATGGTACAAACCACTCATACTGCATGCATTTAATAGATACTATTAATTGAATTTTGTTGACATAATTGATCTTAAATGATCAATAGCAGAGCCAGAGCAGGAACTTCTGAATGCCTCCAATATATGGTAATAATATTTCTATGGACATTAAAAAATTTCTGCCAAAGATCCTTTGTTCTTTCAACTTTAAAATGAGGAAAATAATTGTAATACTAGATATATATAGAATAGTTATGAAAGCAAATCAGATAATAAGAGTAAAAAAAGATGAGGGAAAAGATCACAAAATCATATAAATGTAATAATTGTATTTAAATTGATAATATTCATTCATGAAAGGTTGTATGAAGATATTATTTCTAACTTTGTTTTTCATCTGTCATCTGTTATACTTTATCATACCCTAGAGTCTATAATATTTATTCCCAAGTATAATAATGAACTTCATGAAAGGAAAAAAAAGTAACTGTTGTTATATGTATGTTTGTGCTTTGTTGCTAGTCATGCCATAAAAATTTAATGCAATTTCCAAAAGCAAATTCAAAATAATTGAACTAGAGTAAAAAATGAAGGCTAAAGGAAAATAACATTTGTAAAACAAAATGAAGTCAAGAATATACACATGATATGTATGTCAGAAAGATGGACACAATTGTTAAGACTGGGTTACTCTGAGCATGAATTTGAATTAAGAACTTTGTAGTAGAGTACAAAAAAAAGAGGAAAACCTGCTTAGGTAGGAAAAATAGTTGTTTCCCCATATCAATGGCAGCACTTAAATCTAAGAGAAATTTTTAGCCAGGAGTGATGCAAATGTAAAGTTGTATGTGTAATTGCAGACAATATCTTTAATATCCAATTTACTACTTTAAATTTGCAATTTTCATAAGGCTGCTCAATTCAACCTGAGCAAATAAGCCAGAAAAACAGTTTCAGAAATATTATTCTATTAGGAGCTAAAGAATGTGGCCCAAGTACCCATTTTGCCAACAAATTGGTTTGGTCTTGGTGTCAAATTCAGATGATCTAAATTACTAGAACTAGAACTAGAATCCACTGGACTTTTACTCCTCAAAGTCTAATTTGGAAGATCTAGGTGGACACCAGGAATCTGCAGTTTTGCAAAGTTCTTGGGAGAAGCCTGATGCACATCTCTAGAAAAAGTCCACAGCTTTAGAGAAATGAATGGATTGTCTACCCTTGAGGAATCCTTGGTGAATATTATTTTGCAAAATTATAATTCCTGTTATCTGGATTAGCCCAACTTCTTCAATTAGCACCAGTTAACAAGAAGCTTCTGTGGGAACACAAAGAATATACAAGCTTGAGAAATATGGACAAAAGTTCAGAGTGTCAAAATAGAAAAGGTGATAGAGTATACAGAACAATATTGTGACAGAAGAAATTTACCTGTTGGGACTTCTGTTACATTGCCCAATGTTGCATGTGAGATCCAGATTTTCATAAGGCGGAGTTCATGACAAGTTGCTGAGACTGAGTACTGGGAGAGAAGACAGCAACAGAAGATGATGTAAACTGGTACACAATAATATGACCCACTTTGAGCAGGAACCTCATCCTTGAGACAGCAGATTTGCCCAAAAAAAGTGGCTCTGCAAATGGTGTTTCATTGGTCCTCAGGATCCTTCCTAGAAGGTGGGGCAGAAACTTCAGATGACTTTCAGGTCTATCACTGGTTTTAATCCTCAGTTCTGGACCAACCTTATGTACCCCAACCCCAGATCCTGCTTGTCTTGCCAAAGGGTTTCAGCCCTGGGCAAGTTCACTATGAATTCAGTGAGAATGAGGAATGACAATGGAACGTTCTTGGGGCTAAAGGGTTTATTACCCTGCTTGTTCTCCCAGCAATAGGTGGAGCACCAGAATTACGTCCAACAGTCTGCAGGTCTGTAATCCTCCTTCGTCTCTGCCTCCACCTAGAGCATTGGGCAGAGCTCTTTATATAGTGACTCAGTGTCTTGTCAATGGGTTTCAGTCCCGGGCAAGTTCGCTATGGATTCAGTGTGACCAAAGAAATTGAAAGCAAAACGTTCTTTGGGGTGAAAGGGTTTATTACCTGGCTTGTTCTCAGGCGGTAGGTCGAGCACTAGCATCTCCACCTCCACCCAGAGCCCTGGGCCGAGCTCTCTATATAGTGCAATAATAGCTTATTGCCTAAAGGTGTGGAAGCGGCAGCCCAGCAACAGGCCAGTTACATCATCAGGTGGTTTAAGTTCAGTGAGAATTCTGGCCATAGGAACCTCGAATTCCCCACACTCAGTCAATAAGAGCTATTGCCTATGGGGATGGAAGCAGTAGCCTAGCAGCAGGTCAGTTACATCATCAAGTAGTTTAGGCCAGATCCTGGCCATAGGAACCTTCACTTTATCCACACTGCTCAAGGAGATGGCTAAGCCTCATTCACCTCAGGGGTCATTTAACTGGAGGATCCCAATGGAAGTGATGTGGGGTCCTGGCAGGATGTAGAGGCTTCACTCTTTATCCCAGGACCTCTTGGGCTGTCTTTTCCCCTCTCTTTCCTTTAGTGCATCCTTCTTCAATCATCACAAGTATCTAGACTGAGGGTTTCAGCCTCAGGCAAGTTCACTCTGGATTCAGTGAGACCAAAATATGACAAAAGAATGCTGTGGGTGAAAGGGTTTATACCCAGCTTTATTCTTGTGACGGCAGGTCAGGTGCTAGACTCCCAGCCACCTCAGGGTAAGTCTGCATGCAGTAAGCTGGCCTCTGCTTCCGGGCCTCTCCGCAGCTTCACAGCCCTTGCCTCCACTCCTGGCTCTCCCTTGCTCTCTTCTGCCTTGCTCTGCCCGGCTCCAGGCTCTTCCTCCGCTCCAGGCTCTGCCTTTGCCCCAAGCACTGAGCAGAGCTCTTTATAAAGCAACACAGGCAATATTGGCTTATTGCCAACCGGTGTGTAAACATTTAGCCTAGCAGTAAGCCAACTACATCATCAAGTAGATCAGGGTCAGGTGAGGATCCTGCCCATGAGAACTTCCGTTTTCCCTACAAGTCTAAAGGGATGAATAGAACCCCAGAGGCAGGAGGAATGAAAAATTAGTGATCAATGGAGATTTTGTGTGTGGGGAAGTCGGGGTTCCTGTGGCCAGGATCCTCACTGAACTTAAACCACCTGATGATATGACTGGCCTGTTGCTAGGCTACTGCTTCCACACCTTTAGGCAATAAGCTATTATTGTGCTATATAGAGAGCTCGGCCCAGTGCTCTGGGCGGAGGCAGAGATGCTAGTGCTCAACCTACCACCACGAGAATGAGCCAGGCAATAAACCCTTTCACCCCAAAGAACGTTTTGCTGTCAATTTCTTTGGTCACATTGAATCCATAGCAAACTTGCCCAGGGCTGAAACCCATTGGCAAGACATTGTATGACTTGGAAAAACCCTTTTATTTCTCCAATATCCTTTTCAATGATCTATAAATCCCTAAATCTGGTAGTCTAAGGTATTTATTGAGAAAAAGTGTGTGTGTGTGTGTGGGCACATGTGTGTGTGTGGTATAAATGTAATTAAGCTTATAACTTGCTAATGAGTTAACTTTTAAGTTTCCATGAGTTCAGAAAGTTTTAAAACTCCTGGTTTGGCATATACTTCCTGACAACAGTTTAATAGGCCAAGACTGGAATAAAGTTTGTATCTCTCTTCATTTCTAATCCTATTTTATTTTCCAAGCCATTAACAAACATCATCTCATCAATTCCAAAAATAATTCCTCTCATTCCATCTTTTCCATATATGGAGAACTACAACCTATATTTTTCATCTGCTTAATTACACATGCAGATGTTCAGAATAACAACATTGTGATAAATATATAGTGAACTCTATCCACCAGCAAATAATAGTATTTCCTTTCAAATTGTGATAAATAAAAGGAAGCTAAATATGCACAGTGTATCAAAATAATGGAGTGCTTTCTAAAACCCATTTCTTATTTGTGTGTGATGATGTAACAAATATAAAATTCCGGCTCCAGACTCCAAAATATTCATAAAAGATACTTGTTTACAAATCTAACAGTAACAGTTCATCAAGGGGCTGAAATAGGTGTCTGCTTGAACTTGCATTTCCACGTTTCATGGCACCTCATATATCTAGGTTCAAGCTAGAACCAGAACTGTGAATAATGGTTTCTTATTTCCTTGCTCATTTTTACCAGGTCCCAAGGACTTACACCCTATCCTAGGGAGACCAATTTCCTCTCAACTGTGTTAGAGATATTTTTGTCTTCACAGTTTCTTTTTGTTGTTTTCTTTCTTCTAGCTGATTGAGGTATCCTCATTCTATCGCTAAACCCCTTCTCAAGCCCCATTCTTGAGAAACAAAATGAACTTCATTTAAAAGGGCTTTAAATATGTTAATCAATTCCTTCAAACCGTGCTGCAAACATGTATCAAGACCTCCTGCAGTGACTTTTTTCATTTAAAGTATGGCCAGTGCCCCTGTGTAGCTATAGACCACAGAAAAGCACTCAAAATGATGTGTCTAGTGTGTGCAGATCAGGAAAAGAGAGGAATTTTGGAACACACCAGAGCCCCTCTCGAAACATCAGAAACAAAACCGCAGCAGCAGGCATATGTCCACTGCATCAGAAGGAGATTGTTGCCATAAGGAACCTTTTGTGCAACAGACGTATAGATAAAATGTTTTCTAAAAGTTATACACAACTGCAAATTACAGCTTTTATACCACTGCTGGACATGACTAAGTGTGTTCTCTCTCCCCAAATGCCTCTTAATAAGCTATTACAGGCCTATTTTTGGTCTTAGTTGTCCTTTCCAATAGACCATCTGTTAGGAAGTCAGTGTAGGAAGCATGGATTTGCAGACTGTTTGAGTGCTAGCTTTGCCTCAGACAAGCCAAAATGGTCCTGGACCATGATGGCTTTTCTACTTTTCAGAACAGCCAAACAAGCGGCTATAAGGATTGGTGTTAGGAGAAACACTGGCAATTAAAACAGCTTTGGTGGGAGGCAGTAAATTAAAATATAAAAGAGAAAGGGTCATCAGTAAAAGGGATGGTTCAAAAGGGAGCGTGGCATAAGTGAACTCCCTATGCGCAAAGAGAGGACGGAAGATTGATGTGAGGGATCCAACTTTTTTTTGTAAAAACATCATAAAATGATTAGTTCATTAAAATTTAGTATGCTCCATGTTTCAGATATTATGCTAGGTATTTCATTCAAATGGAAGAAAAATATATTGCAACTAACTAATTGTGATGAATGCAAAATGATAAATGTGTTGACTATAATGCATTGTCACCCCTGGCTGAAGGAGAAGAGGAAGATCAAGGATGCTACTGGCATGTAGTAGGTAGAGGCCAGGGATGCTGTTAAATGTCTTACAAGGCACGGGACACTTCCCTGTAACAGAGCATTATCCACACCAAAATGTCAAGAGTGCTAAGGTTGAAAAAGCTCTGCTATAGATTATAGTTTCTAATCCAAATGCAGGGGGTACCACTAATATGTTTTGAGCAGAAGATTTTAAAAGCTTATTTTGGCTATTGTGTGGGAACCTGACTGGATGGCAGAAACAGCAGGATTAGGGAAGTCAGTTGGAGGCTACAGCGGTAGTTCCCATAACAGATAACGGTGGTTTGAACTATGAATGTGAGCGTGGAGATAGACAAGAGTGAACAGATTGAGGATATGTCCTGAAGTCATACAGGAGCTGGCAATGGATTTGAAGAGAAAGATGAGGAAAGAGGGGCATGTGGATTTGCAGATAATGCAACAAAGTGGATGGAATGAATGGGAAATGATTGGAGACATACACTGAAAATACAAATTAATTCATTTGGCTAATTTAAGTTTGAAATTCATTTTAGAACAAAACAGATTTCATGTTATCAGATATATGGGTCTAGGGTTTAGAAAAGAGATGTGGGGTGGAGATAAACATTGGAGGGTCATAGGCAAAGATACAATATTTAATGGTGTAGACTTGAACATTACCTCAAGAAAGTGTGATGCATGAGAAGAGGCCCCAAATCCAAGCCCTACACAATACCAACATTAGGCCCTGAGACAGATAACAAAGGAGACAGAAAAGTCATTGCTAGATGAGTAGGAACAAGCACAGAAGAGTGTGGTTCCCTGCAGGCCAAGAGCAATTAATTTCCCAAGAAGAAAGGAAGAAAGTAACATCCAAATGCTATTGAGAGCTAGCAGGTATTAGGACTGAGGAGTGCATTGAATTTGATGATGTGGAGGTCATAGGTGGTATAAAAAGGGAAGACAAGCCAGATGGTAATGGGTTGAAGAGTGAATGAATGCGTCATGGTGGAATGTTGCCTGATCCCTGTGATCCTGGCAAACTGCACAGGCTAAGAAATCCTCCCACTCATTGTGTTCTAGGAAGCAGCCTACTGCAAAGAGACACCCTTTCCTATGTGATAAGGCTCATAAGATGTCCCTTTGTGATAAGGCTAGGCAGAGCTCCTCCAAATTCTCATTCTTTGCCTCATAAATGATTAGTTAAACAGCTTGCCCCCACTGATTAATTAGAACAAAATGCTTGTTAACCACATTTTGGTTAAGAGTCTTTCCTTCCCTTTTTATCCATCCCAGGCTGAGCCAGCATGGAGCTTTTCCTTAAGGACCCATCCCAGAAGATAGGCTAGCCTCAAGGTAACACATTCCATCCGACTACCTTTTCATCCCACTTCCCCATATCCAGTTCTTTATAGTTTTGTTTCCTCTTTTCTACAAAGGAAAAAACCTTTTCAGCCTAATATTTGAGATGCTTGTAGCTCTTATGATCATAGGTTCTCCCTATTGCAATAGTACTTGCAAATACAGTGTCTCTTTACCAAGACCAAATTCATTTTTTTTATTTGACAAAGTAAGAAAATAGAGAGTTGTAACTCTTGCAAACCCTTTTTTCGTGAAGCTGCATTTTCATGCATGTGTGACTTGGGCACTGTCTGGGTTGCAAAAGTGCTAAGTGACCAGAAAGTCAGCAGGGTAGCAGGGGCTTGGTTTTAAAGGGGAGAAAGGAGAGGAACCCACCCCCCATTACTGCCCATTCACATTGGGGTTGATGAGCAGAGGTGCAAATGGGTTGTGGAAAAAATGAGGGCCAACCTCTTTGTGTCTCTTTGCTACTATAGTTCAACAACATTGGGAAAGAACAGTAGTGTCTTGCAAAAAGCCAATCAGGAGTTTGCCCAATCGTGGCAGCCAGGAGAAGCAGATAGGAGGTTGCTATGCCAGGCTCCACTGGCCTCTGGTCAGACATCTGAAAATCTAGCCAGAAAGAAGGTCAGACAGAAGGTTAGACCATAGGAAGAAGGCTGCTTCACCAAATGCAGACAAGACACAGTGTGGCAACCAAGTCCCCTGCTGGGATGGCCGTATTCACCAGGCTTCTGATTATGAGGCAGGAAGAGTCCAGGCTGTTAAAAAACAAATTCATTCCAGTAAATCTGAAGGTCTAACTGGCTCTTAAGTGATTCATGAGTCCAGCAGCATCCCCTCTAGCAAGCAGGGAGATGCTCCAAGGAGTTGCATAACGTGGAAGGCTCTTATAGACAGGAGGGTGGGGGAAAGTTATTAGTAAAAGAAAAGAAGGGATTGTTTCAGGCCAGATCACTTACTCTTAGGGTGCAGAGCAGGGGGTCTTCTAATGCTGATGACCTCATCTTCTTTTAGGGAAGATGGAGAAGACCCAGGTGACACATGATCTTATTGGTGATGCTGACCAGAAAATTCCTGGCTGACTACACTTCTGGAGGAGGTTGTAACTGTAATTAAGTTTGGGTATTACACCCCAGTTTGGTGAGTTGGCCTAGCAGAAGTGACTCTATGTGAGGCCTGTGTGTTTCTTTTTAACAAGCCATTTGGTAATCACTGAGAAAAACAAGGAAAAGCTACATACATTGTTTCTGAGCAAATCCTAGGCCTGTGGAGACTTAAAATCAATCAAAGATAAACTAAAAGAAATAGATACACACACACACACACACACACACAAACACTCAAATTTTGACATCACGAGGCGTTGCTACATTACTATCCCTGCAACCTGATAAACCTCTTCCTCCTGCGTCTGCAACTGCAAGCTCACATTGGATTCTTCTGGTTCCAACCGATCGAGTCCTAAATCATACACAATTACAACAGTCAAAAACCACTTATGCTCTGAACAACATTGCCTTGGCATACATTAAGTGAAATAAGCGAGAAATAAGAGTAGAAATTGACAGAAACACTATTGTACTGGGAACTTTACTACTTATTGCTCTGCATTTGACTGATGAAGAAGAGCAAATAAATAAGGATATATGTTCTGAACACTAAAAATAATAAGGCTAAATTTTGGGAAACATATCATACTCTCTACTCTGCAAAAATCATTCTTCCATTCAGCATATTTTTGAGAGACTATTCCACATTGGAATTGTGCTAAGCAATAGGTTTTCTGTGGGTCATAAATAAAGATCCTGTATTTGTGAAGCTTTCAGCCTGATGGAAGAGACAGTCTTTGAACATGAAACAAATATTCAACTACAAATTGCAGTAAGTGCCATAAAGGGAAAGTATGGTATGCAAACACAGAGAATGAGCAGTAGGAGGGGGTATACTTCCTTTTGATCAGATGACCTGGGAGATCTTGTAGAAGAACGAGGTCTGTGGCAGGAGATGGAGCCAGCCAGGCAAACTGAGAGACCATTCCCAGGAGAAGGGCACTATGTGCATGGGTTTGAAATGGGAAAGGGCTTGTTAAGTTCAAGGATCAAAAGAAGGCAGATGCTTCTGTGACTAAATTACAGTAAGGAAGACAGAAAGCTGGGTAGACTCTGCAGAGTGTACAGGTCTTGATTCTGTCCTGAGAGCAGAAACTTAACAGAGAGTATTTGGCATGTTAAAGAGGGCTATGAACTGATTAATTCACAGGGCTGACAGGTGAAAAATTGGATTGGAAAGGAGCAAGAAACCAAAGCAGGGATAAGGGGGCCATTCTGTTGGACCCAGAGAGAGATGGTGGCTGCTTGGAGGGAGGTGGAGGCAGTGGAGTTGGAGACAGAAGGGCTGATGTAAAATATATTTTTGGTATTTTGGACAGAGTTTGGCGATAAATTGGATTCGAGCGGTGTTGGGAAGGAAAATATTGCAAATGCCTGTGGGATTTTGTTGAAGAATTTGTGAAATATTTATAAAAATGTATCATATATTCAGTCATTAAGGAAATCTCAATAAAATTTCCCAATCAGATGCGCCTAAGACATGGTCTCTGACAATTCAATAAAATAAAACTAAAGTTTAAACAACAACAAAGGATCACATGCCTATAAAAAACAAAAACCTTCACTGTCCTAAATAATAACTTTCAAGTCAATAAAGAAATCAACACTGAAATTATGATAATTAGACATGAAGAACTCTATGTATAAATTCTAATGGCACAGTCAAAGCCACATTTAGAGGCAATTTCATGTTAGATTGTTTTGTTAATAAACCAAAATCAAGGGAAATTAGATAATTATTCCTTGAACTCAAATTAGAAAAAGGACAAGGACAAAATCCTAAAGAAGAAAAGAGAAATAAATTAAGAATACAATCAAAAGTACAAATAGAAATGCTAGAAAAATAGTAGAGTGGATAAATATATGAACTGAGTGTGTCTTTGAAAAACAAAATCCCTCCCAAAATAAACAAAGCTCTAGAATATCAAATCAAATCAAGAGGAAAGATAAATACTCAAAATTACTATAAGAAAGGCTAGGTCTTCCACTTCGGTAGGACTCATTGGCTGAAGACAAAGCCCACAGGGGATGACCTCAGATCATACAGAAATCTGTTTCGCTTCTGTCAGGGGGTCCATATTAGGGGTTCCTAGCAAGAAGGACTCAGATTTGCAGGGGTAACTTACACATTACTCCTAGGAGTTTAAGAGGAATACAACATATTATTCATTCACCCTCTCCTTCTCTCTTAGGATGAAAACAGAGGTGGACATGAGGTGATATAAAGAACATAAGAGGTCTGCATCAAGGCGTCATTTTCAGAAACTACCTAAGGACATCCTCCTATGGGGCCAAACACATTATTTGATTTTTATTTAATGTTTATTAAATAGTAATATATATAGTTTGTACTCTATTCAGACCTTGCTCATTAATTCGTTTGATCCTCTTTGCAAATCTCAATTAGACAAAATTACTATCCCCTGTTCTACAGATGAGGAAGGTGTAAGAAGTCAAGTGAGTTACTCAAGGTCTTAGAACTACTAAGAGACAGCCCAGAACCCGAGCCCAGGCAGCATGACCAGGATCCATGCTTTTGGCCCTTTCACCCTGCATGCTTTCATTAGATCTCAGCCATTTATTAGAGTTCCACATCCCCTCCTTTTTTATGTAAGGAGCAAGGCTTCTTAAGGCTTATATAGCTTATATCTCAATGAAACTCTCAACATCATATGAGTCAATCATCAGAGCAATAATTTCCAAACCGGTATACAACAGGACACAGCTTTGGGAGATATTAATAGATGTACACTGAAAAAACTGTCAAATATGTGTCAAATGCATTCAAGAAACTCTGCAGACTATACTCCCACCCCAAAGTACACAATGCCTACTACTCTCAAAAATCTTACAGTAAATAAAGCTGCTTAAATTTGGTAAATGATCCTAATTTATCTGAACACAAGACCCTCTGCCCTCCCAAAATCAAAACTCTTCAAATCCCACCCACACACTAGGAAGATGCACTAGTTTCTGAAACAAATAATATATTCTTGACAGGACAGAGTAAGAATCCCTACCCTCATTACTACTATCATTTAACATTGATCTGTAAGTTCTAGTCAATGAAATAATGTAAAAAAAAAATGGAGTAAGAACTGTAACTATTAGATATACACATTTTATTTTATTTTTGCTACTGTTGCAGTTGCTTGCCTAGAATATCCAAGTGCATCCACTGAAAACTAGTGGAACCACCAAGAGTTTAATAAGTTGTCCAGTTAAAAATGAATTTATAATAAGTAAAATGTTTCTCTATTAGTAATAGCCAGCTATAAAGCATCATGTGAAAAATAAATGGTCCACTCATACTAGAACATAGAACAGGGTAAACAAGACATATACAGGTCCTATTGAAGCAAACAACCATTCTTTACTAAGAGACATCATTCCACTCCTGTCATGATCAGCAAGTTCACATTTATTGAGCATTTACTATGTATAGGGCACATTAGAGCTCTCTGTCAGCCCAATCAGTCTTCACAGTAACTCTACAAGGTAGAGCTTACTGTCTCCATTTTACAAATGACTAGACTAACATTTTTGTGTCAAAAAGCATAAAAGAAATCTTGAAAAACACTGAAGCAAACTGTGCTCTTAAATGAGGTTATTGTATGCAGTGATAATGTTAACTCATCCTTGAGTTAATGTACGGTTTTGATAAAATTCCAACCCAAATCCTGATAGAATCTTTTTAACTTGTCATGGTAAATTTACATTTTATCTGAACAATGAATGGGTGAATACAGCCAAGAATAATCTTAAGAAAGAAAAACTAAAGGAATTTTTCTCCAATAGTTCTTAAACCAAGTCAGAAAGCTACTGAAGTGCTAACCCAGAGAGCTAACACTCAAGACAAATGAGATGTTAGTGTATGATAAAGGCGGTCTTTCAAATGAGTGTGGAAATGATGAGTTATTTAAGAAAGGCTGGGGGGATTGGCCTCATGTTCTAGAAGACAAAGGAGTGTGAATGACTGACCAAATAAATGAACAGATCACCATATTCTGTCCTCTGTCTTTAGACTGATTAGCTATCCTTGAAGAGGAACATTTTCTGAAACACTGATAGAAATCATTCCAGGTACAATTATCCTTGTTTTTCTCTTCCGGAGTTGAGGGAGTGGAGAAAATATGGACATTTTCCCTCATCCTCTCCTCTTTTCCCAATGAACACTGGCAGTTTAATGAATATCTACTGACTGTTCAACACCCTGGAAAACATGCCAAGAACACCAGTGAAAAAGATGGAGAACAATAGAAGACAGGAACCAACTCTAAGAGAAGGCATAGCTCAGGGAGGATGGGTCAGCAGGGGAACCTTTGTACCGGGAACTTGGAAATGCATAGGACTCTGACGTGCAGAGGACAAAGGGAGGAGAGCAGTGTTCAGAGGGGAGGGGAAGGAGAGGATGAGGGTGGAGCAGAGTGTGGGTCTGAGGGCCTGGACCAGAGGGCACATCCGGGGGGCATCGCAGGAGGAGACGGTATGAGCGGAAAAGCGGGCCAGAGGAGTTAGATGAGACAGGAGCAGGTTCCACAGCAGGAAAGTGACCCAGAAAGACTCTGGCCTTAAAGGAAGAAACCCCTGGCATGAGGATGGAGAAGAAGAGGGGGAAAATGAATCAAGGGCCCCCCAAGGGAGGCGCATGCTGTGATCCAGGTGTGAAATGGCAGGGGTAAAGCAAAAGCCTGATGATGGTGACAAAACGCAGCAGGCACTTTGAAGCAGCCCTCTCTGGGACAGACGGAGTTATATGACATATTTTAAGCACCAGGAATAGAATGAAATGCAAGACCCAGGTTAGCATCCACTAGAAATAAAATCTTCCATCAGGGTCGCAGTCCAGCCTCTCCCCAAAGGAAAAAGAGAAGTCCTGCTCACAGAAGCCTTTCCTCCTTCCTCAGCTCCCTCTGGGGGGCAGGCGCTCACCAGAGTCACTCTCTTTAGTTGGGGGGTCTTAATCCAACTGTACCTTCAATGTGTCTTAAAAGAAAAAAATGTACACGTGTACTTATTCCTAAGAAAGCCTTGGTGTCTTGCCAATGGGCTTCAGCCCCAGAAGTTCACTTACAGGTTCAATGAGACCAAAGAAATGACAGTAAAATGTTCTTGGGTGAAAGGGTTTATACCCAACTCTATTCCCATGGTGGCAGATCAGTCATTGGAATCCTGTCCAGTCGGAGTGAGTCTGCATGCGGCAAGCCAGTCTCTGCCTCTGGGCCTCTCTGACCCCTGCAGCCATCTCAGTCTCTATCCTTGGTGCTGCCACTACTCCAGTCTCTGCTCTCTGGCAGCCTCTCCAGCCCTGCAGCTGTGCCACCATGTCACCCAGAGCCCTAGGAAGAGCTCTTTATATAGAGTCAGTAGCAACGTATTGCCCACACATGTGTAGTGAGCTAGCCGACCAGGGCCAGGTGAGAATCCCGGCCATAGGAACCTTCACTGCATCCACACTTGGGTTTTAGCTTTCTTCACCATAAGAGGAAACCAGGAAAATAGAAATGAGTTAGCTGAATCTTATGTGTGTCTGACACTGAATACCTGTGCAACTTTAAACAAGTAACTTCTGAGTGTCAGTTTCTTTATTTGTAAAAAGGGGTACTGTTTCCTGACTTTCAGTGTTACTGTGACAAGTAAAGAAAAAATATATATGTTAAACCTGCCAACCTAGTGTCAAGTACCTAGAAGATAATAAATATACAGGACCTGTTACTAACAACTATAAACAATGCTTTTGCATATTGGGTCAATGTTCTCTAAAGAGTGATATTTTCCTTCTCCTGCAGGTTCATTTATAACAAGAGCCCCTATGACCACCACACACATACAATTGGTTGGTTTCTTTTACTTTAATGTAATAGAATTGGGATTATATCCTTTTATTGAGTTAACACCCTCTCTCCAAGAGGGACACTACCAAATATAACCACTCTTTAGAAGAGTTTGATGAAATAATTTGCTGTAATTAGTTTTCCCAGGGGAAAAATGAATAAAAGACTCTCATCAGGTGTTAGGGCTCGGCAGTTTCTCCAGCTGACTCAAATTCCATTATTTATTTTACGCATCTGGATGGTAAATGGAAGCATCTCTAGCATCCGTTTTCTCCAGGCTGTCTTCAAAGAGGTTTAATAGAGGATTAGGAGCTTAAATAGGTTTCCAACTGTTAAAAGTAGTTTTCTCATTTTTCATGTTGACATTCTCAAAACCAATTTATATTCTTGACCTTCTGGCTTGCTGCTCACTCTGAAATGCAAGGATTGCTTCAACTAGAAGGAAGAAAGGACTGTATTTCTCTCTGTGATCTCCAGAAGGTTCACCCACTGGATACTTGTTAAGTACCCACTGCATTCACAGAGCTGGGATAGGAACTAAAGAAAATTCAAAGACATAAGTGTTATCATTTTGTTGGAAAAAGTAGAAAGTTCCATGTGAATCAGTGAGCTTCATTCTAAGAAACAAAGTAAGAGAAATTGAAATGTTTTGTAAGATTGTGGGAGAGATAAAAAAAACATAGAAGCCAAAAGAAAAAAAGAACTGTAAAAATCTCAAAAAATGTTTCTTAAACCTGGCTTCCCATCTGAATCATTAGAGGCTCTTAAAACTCCCAATACCCAAGCCATACCCCAAATCAGTTCAATCAGAATCTCCAGCACTGGGACTTGGCTCTAAATATATATTTTAAATCTCCCAAGATGATTCCAATATGCAGTCAGGATTGAGAATTTAAAATGTAGAGCAAAGATAAAAAGGGTCCTGGAAGATCTGGAGTCAGGTGAGGTGGGGGTGGAGAGGGAGTGGGAACAATCCTCATTTGAGTACTAAATGCATTTTATTATTCTGATGGTGAAAAATTATACCCTACAGAGCAGTAAGTAGGAGTCCTGCAGAAAATACACAGTTCCCATGGTTACAGAGGAAGGTTGATTCATGTTAACCAGCAGGTTTAACAGCATCCATGACTGGTTATGTGGTTATGTGGCTATGGAATTTAACTGTTCCCCTTTATCCAGAAGTCACCATCATGCACATTTGCTCTTGGGAATTCCATACACTTGTAAACATATGAACAGAAGCAAAGAAGGAACCTCAGATTAATCAAATACATGTGGGAGAGGAGAGGCATGAGAGACAATAACAACTGAAGGAGAAGGGCACTGGGCCTGGGCCAGTGAAGTTTGCTGGGTATCGCATGGTAGGGTGATGACAAACACACCATGGTCAATAAAAGTGGGTGGTCATTGGGAGACTGTGAAGGAACAGAGCAATTCCATGGAAGATGACTTCATCTCCCATCAAGGATTCCACCTTCACTTTCTTGCTACCTAAAATCCCACCACTGGAAATGTCCCTCTTCTTTTTATATAATCACAGAAAACATAGACTATTGTAACTGGAAAACAATTTTGTCAATCTCTGATAAAGTTAAAAGCACACAGCCTAAGATTTAGCGATTCTCCTTAAAAATAAAAACAGTAGTGATATTCTAGATACACATTCTGTATTGTCTGGCATAGTGAAGAATTAAGAGGGAAGTCTACTATTTGAGAGTAGATAAATAAAACAGTATATTTTCACATGAAATTATATGTAGCATTTAAATGACAAATAGATATTAGATAAACAATATTGATAAAGCAAAATTTTGAATGAGAAAGACAAGTAGCAAAATAATATATACAAGATATACTATTTTTTTAAAATCCCACAAAACAATACAATCTAAATATTTATGGCTTAATATGTAAGTAGCATATGTATAAGAGTTTTTCTAGCAAAAGGGAGAAAGAAATATGATTAGGCTGGATACAATGAGAGCTTTAACTATTACTTCAAGGTTTTGGTTCTTAAAAAAACCAATCTGCAGCAAATACAATAAAATGTTAACCACTGTCACATCTGGAAAATGGATACTGTACTTAACTATATGCATTTAGTATTGACTAATAAACATGAATGATAAGGGAAAGTTTCTGTGTAATTTCCAGTCATTTAAAAAAGCAATCCAAAACTAACAAATAATATTTCCTGCTTGCTGCCACTTGTCATCCAACACATTTTGTACAGCACCTTAAATCCACTTGCTAATATGTGGGTGCAATTGCATGGGTATTTTAATGCACATTTCACAAAGAAACCTAAGCTCATGGAAGGCAAGGGACTTGCTCTAGATCTGGGAGTTAGGACACAAAAGGTATCTTCTGACTATTCCTCCTCCCAAAGGCTCCTTAAGGAACTGCTGCTGCGGCATGTGGAATGCATTTTACACAGATGCAATATCATCAGGGGCGATGAGTTTTCCAGGCAAGCCCTTTAACCTCTGGCTCAGAGAGACTGGCAGTGAAGAGCCAGGAATGGTGTTCTCCAGAACCTGGATGCATGCAACTTGATTTCATGGCATGTAGACAGGCAATTAGGCAGCTTTTGACTCCAACTATGAGACCCATTCCTCCTCCATTTGCGTTTAATTATTCTGATAATTTACGAGAGAAAGTATTAATTAGTTTAGTACATTTATGTACTTAACACCTTCTAAGCCTTGGCAGATTGTCACTTTAAGTAAGAGGGCCTAGGTCTCAGACTCAGCATTTCAGCAGGTAGCAGGGTCTAGCTTGAAATTAGCAATAAGGTTTGTGTTTATTTTTACTGTTACTTTCTCTTTTTGGCAAGACATGCTAGTTTTCCATTGTGGTAGCAACCAGTTTTTCTTTTTAAGTGAATGTATTTCAGTTTTAACAGTATATCAATGTAAAGAAAAATACTAAATAACAGTATGCTATTGGCTTGGTATGTGAGAGTTTGAAAATGGGCTGGTAGGGTATGGGCTTCAGACTGGTAGGCGTGCATGTCACAGGCGTGCTCCGGGAGAGCCCTTTGCTGTCTCTAGCTAGCCCTCAGAGGGGCAGTCACTCCAGGATCAAGACTCCAAATGCCAGTGTCAAGAATACAGGAAATAAGGAAATACAATCAATACACCTGTGTTCCTTAAGGTCTATGGGTGGCATCAATTTCCCACCAGTCCTTAGGAGTGTCACCATCTCCCCATCTCTCGTGGCTTCCCTGAACCCTGGGTACGCCTCTATGAAAAGTCCCTTCATTCAACTCTTTAGTTAGCCTTTCAAATGGGCCATCTGTTTCCTACCAGGACCTTGACTATCACAACTGCTAATCTCCACTTCACTTTGGGCCACACAGATACTACTATGTCACATATATTTCTCAGGTCATAAAATTATTCGCATTACAATACTACTGATTTTTGACGTGACACCGCAACCTTCTCTCGCAGGATTTTAATTCCACTCTTATTCGAATTAGTTATGGAAGCAGTCAGCCATAACTAATTTTCTAGTATCTTCCATGTAGTCCCTTCATCTTATTTCTAAATGCCCAAAGAGTCAACAACATAATAAAAACTAATGTTCTATAATTGAGAATTTGAAGCCTTTTTTTTTTTTTTTACGTACTGGAAATTCTGTCTGATTTGTTACTGACAGTTCATAGCATGGAGTCTGTGGAAGAAAGGAGAATAATTGTTTCCATTCCTCTCCATAATGGGAGGCTGGGAGCCTCTGGGAAGCCCAAGGCCACGTCTTTCCCCTGCCTTCTCCAAACCTCAGCTGCACTAGACTTGTTTCAGTTCCTTACATAGGCTAACTTTTGTTTCCACTTTGGCCTGAGCTCGTTCCTCTGCCTGCAATGCTCTCCATCTAAGTTCTCGGTCCCCTTGTTCACAATGCCTATTTATTCTTTATTTCTCAACTTCAACATAATTTGCTCAGAGTGGATTCCTGATTAAATCAGACATCCTGCTCTGCATCTCAAAATGGCCTGTTCTTTTCCTTCCTCACCCTTCTCCTAAGTAATTGCAGCTGTGCTTGTGTAGTTAGCTAACTGATCACTCTTTCTTCCATGACAGCATGAACTCATAGGCAGAAACCGTATCTATTTTCTTACCACTGCTTCCATGGCTCAGCACGGGGGGCAGAAGCGGAGCTTCTGGTGAACAGAAGGTGAATAGATGGCAGAGCATTAACAACTTCCTACAAAGGTAAATCATTTTTTTCTATCCACAGGACAATATTTGTTTCAGGGTAAAATGCTTTTGTTTGTGGATCTCTCTTTATGCTGAAAATGTATAAGGTTTATCACTTGATCAAAGATCAGGAACTTAATTTCTGTGGGCCTGTTTTGGGAACTGAGATCATATCTGGCTTTTTCTTTTTCTGTTTTTTATAAGATTGTGGTAACGGTCAACTGCCTTAATACATGCCTAAGTATTCCATAAATGTAATGGGCTATAATAATTATTTTTAGTTTTTTAAACAATGTACCCCACCCTGTATCTTCAAAACCCAGCATGCCATCCTTAGGAGCCTTGGAAATGAATTTCTAAATCAAGCACTTCCAGAATGTGAAAGAGCCTCCATCCTCATGTATTTATTGATTGATTCACTTATAAGCACCTAAAATGGGACAGTATCTTTGAGAAATACTGAAACTATTAAGTTAAAGGATGTCTGTGCTTGGAGACAGACGTATCACCGATAAGTGCTCTGAAGTCCTCCAGGCTCTAGATAGAGGACAGAGGGAGTCCTGTGTCAGCACGCTCCTGTAAGATGTACTGAAGAGACCTGTTAATGTTGGAGCTGCAGTTATAGCCTGGGTTAAGAACATTTACAAGGGATGCCAAGGGACCCAGGACTAGAAACAGTTACCACCGTAGGGTTAGAGAGTTGAGGGAAGAGACAATATCACAGGAGCCCAACAGAGAGCTAGATCCACTGAAGAAGGGCCAACTAACAAAGAGCTGTAGCTGCAGAGAAGGCGCACACAGTCAAGGAAGCAAGAAAGAAGCCCCAACCCCTTTTCATCTCCCTCTCAGATCTCCTATCAGGCTCCCATTGACCAACCCAGTGGGAGACAGAAGGGGAGCTGAGTGATATCATTCACAGATGTCAACATCTCAGGGAGTGGAGCAGGACCTAGAAGGGCAGAGAATAACAGAGGCCCATGTAAAATAACCAGCACAGAACTCCCACAGAAAGTTATTGTCTCCACTTGGAACAGCCAAAGGGGCCTCAGAGGAAAAGAGACTGTATTCGCTTCCCAGGGCTGCTGTAACAAAGCACCAAGGGCATGCATTAAAACAAGAGAAATTTATTCTCTCCCACGTCAGGAGGTTAAAAGTCTGAAATCAAGGTGACAGCAGAGTCATGCTTTTCCTCTAAATCTCTTAGGGAAGGAATCTTCCTTGCCTCTTCCTAGTTTCTAATGGTTGCCAGCAGTCCATGGCCTTCCTTGGCTTGTAGACGCATCCATCAAATCTCTGCCTCAGTCATCACACGGTCTCGTTCACTATGTGTACGTCTCCAGGTCTTCACATGGCCTTCTTATAAAACACCAGTTGCTGAATTTAGGATGACCTCATCTTAATTACATCTACAAAAACTGTTTCCAAATGAGGTCACATTTGGAGATCCAAAGGGGACATAAATTTTGGGAGAAGCTGTTCAACCCACTTTGAGCTAAATCTTGACAGTTCACAGATACCCAGCAGGCATACTAGGGTGCAGGACATGGTGCTCCCACCACAGCATGCGGACAACCAGCAACCCCGTCCCCATTAAAAAGTCTACTGTCCACAGTGAGTTTCATGCCTATTCCAAAGAAACCATGAAAATCCCTGTCCATAAGGGGACAGGAGGGCAGCAGCTGGTTCATGAGCTGCTGGCTGCTGGGACTTCTTGGTGTAAAAAGGTAGAAAAGACTCAATCTTGGAGTGTGTTCATCTAAAGTGTTCTGAGTATTGAACTGGACCTAAATGGAAATGATGTCGTGAAATCACTTTTACAAAAGACAGGAAGGGACAGTGTTCACAGGAGTCAAAAAAAAAAAAAAGGAGGTCAGAAGGAGATGCCAGTCTAAGAGGGCTGGAAGAGATTGCTTTCCCTTTATTAGGTGAAGTCTGGCCAGCAGAGTCCCCAGCTGTCGTAGGAAAGTGAGGAACAGGCTGGTGACCCTCCATCAGAGTCTGCAGGGGAAGCTCCGTTCTCTGAGGAGCTGCTTTTCCCTGAGCCTCAGAAGAAACACTCTGATTTTAAAATAGGCCAAAATGAAGCAACCAGAGTAAAGAAGTGTCACTGAGCATAGTGGGAAAGCGGTGTGCTCCAGGACACATCATCGGAGCAGGATGAGATCTTACCAAGCACAGAGAAAGAAATTGACAGGTCTTCTCAGATTTCTTCTCTCTTGTGACCAACCAGGACAACCCAATAAGTATTAAGAAATAGTAAATATATTGGTCACATTTTTCTAGCAATGGTGAGATGGAAAGTAGGAGGCTGAATACAGACCAGGGTATTTGCAGCACTTGTCGGAAATGCATGACAAATTCATTTCCCAGTATCTAGAGCAGTGTCTCCATTAGCAGAGTGTAACATTTAGCAACTTTCCAAACTGCATTCCTTGAAGACTCAGCCATGTCTGGGGAGGGGCAGAATAAAGTAGAAAGAAGGGCACATTTAAGATCAGGGTTAGGGACAGGCTTCCACGTAAGATTTTGTGTTAACAAATGGTACAGCTATGACGCGTGCTCAGAGAGTGAATCACAAGAAGATGGTTCTATCACCACCTCTACTGCTGGAAATTCTGTGAGCACAGGTGACTCACTTTACTTCTTCATGCTGCTCACAATTCATTGAGAGAAGGGCAAGAATTAAACAGTTACAAAGATGCTTTGTAAAGGTAAGAGCATTACCTGAGTAGCATTAGTGTCATCGTCGTCATCAGCACCACTGTCACAGTTTGACGTCTAAGGCTTATCTTTCTTTAACTGCCCTATTCTCACTCACTTCATCTTCCCATTACTGCTTTAGCCAGACCTTCAGTTTCAGCCCATGTAAGTATAGTTCATCCATGTACCCACTTTCATTTTTATTTGCTGGTTTATCCCAAGCCTGTCACTGGATTGCAGTATCCAGACCATGTCCGTTTGTTCACCCTGCATACCTAGTGTCATAATGCCAAGAACACAGTAAGTGCTGAGCAGGTATTTGCTGAATAATGAGTGAATCTAGTGTGGTCTGAAAGTGGGTGATTTAGCACCAATTTCTGGTTAGTGAACTTAGCAATCAAACCACACAGAGTCTAATGCAATTTCTGATGCCCTGAATGCACTTTGATATCTTGAAAGAACCTTGATTATTTCATTAAAATAAACAGCCACAACTCACTGGCAAACGAGTAAGGGTCCACTAACTGGTTTCCCAGTTTCCAATCCCTTCTTTGCCTAGTATAACCTCCCTTCTGCCTCTACAGATAATCCCTCAAATGAAAAATTTGGATTTTCCAGTCCCCTTCTAAAAATCCTATGTACCAGGCACTCATTTATTTATTTATTCATTCGTCAAGGAGACATTAGAAGAATGAGAGAAAAATACAGAGAAAGATGAAAAACAAGAAAGAGAAAAGTATAGCTTTTCAGAGTATTAGAGACATGCGGGTGACAGACGGTCAGCCTAACCAGCTTGGACAGTGTCTTCAAGGCAAACCGTTAGGAAAGAAGCTGTGAAATGAAATGAATGCTACATCCAGACATGACCTCAGGAGGCTGACTCTCCTGGCAGAGATGCCAGCTAATGGAGCTACAGCCTGACTCCACAATGAAAAGGAGCCCAGAAGGTATTTTTTCATGAAGGACTATTTTGGAATTTTCAAAACTCTTGAATATGAAGTAATTCAGATTTCTGGCAGTCAGCTTAGAGAGCAGTCTCCATGTTTTACAATGGATGAGTAATGAATGAATGAATATAATGCTGGTCAGGGTAAGAAAATGAGAACAGAGAATGAGGGGCCCATCAAACATAGATCAGACACCAGGTCTAAAAGTAGGAATCAAAAGGGCAAAGAAGAAATAGTTTGGGGAAGGGGATAAAATAAAATGTGAAGCCAGAAATCCTCAGTTTTAGATGATTCACTTATTAGTGGCGCGATCTTGGATATACAGCTAAACCTGGAACTTTGGTTTCCCCTCTGCACAAAGGAGGCAGTTCAATGTCCCTAGCACCTTCTCTCCTGGTCATCCAAGGAATCACTGAGATAATGCATGCAAACACTTAAACCCTCTACCTGTTTTAACAGCTTTATTGAAATCTCATTCACCTATACAAGGGACCCACTTAAAATATAAAGTTTAATAATACTTTTTAGTATATTCACAATGGTGCAACCATCACTATGATCAATTGTAGAAGGTTTTCATCACCTGAAAAAGATCCCCTATAACTATCAGCAGTCACTCTCCCAATTACCTCCCTTCCAGACATTTCTCCCTACCACCAACACCCACAGCACTGGTCAACCACCAGTCTACGTTCTGTCTCTAGAGACTTCCTTCAAGGAAGTCTCACTCAAGGAAGGCTAACCCACCTGTCAGCCTCTCTGAACATTTCTTATGAATGGATTCATATTATATGTGATCTTTTGTGACTGGCTCTTTTCACTTAGCATTGTTTTCAAGATTCATCCACATTTTAGTATATATCAGCACTTCATTCTTATCTAATTTATTACCTACTAATATTCCCTCCAGGGATATACTACATTTCCTTTAGCCAATCATGAGTTGATGGACTTTGTTTTTTTTGCACTTTTCACTATTATGAATAATGGTGCTGTGAATATTTGTGTTCAAGTTTCTGTGTGGACTTATGTCTTAACTTCTCTTGGATGCATACCTTGGAGTGGAATTTCTAGGTCATATGGGAGCTCTATGTCTGACATTTTGAGGAACTACCAATTTCTTTTCAAAGAAGCTGCACACATTACAATTTTTACATTCAAGTCACCTTTGAGGAACACCCAGGAAACCAGTGTTCCTAGACAGAGGGGCAGCGGAGGACTAGGCTCTAAGAAAGTCCCATAAAAGGGGTCAGATCATGTAGGTCACTGCAGGCCACTGGTATAATTTTATCTTTATTCCCAAAAAGCTGGGGGACCATCAGAAGATTCTGATCAGGAAGGTGGCCTCATCTAAATTTTAACGGAACTGTAATGGTAGCTATGTTGAAAGCAGACCGAAGGGAGAAGGGATTGAAACACAAGATGTATTATGAGGTTTTTACAATGATCCTCATGCAGAATGTTGATAGCTTGGACCAAAGGAGGTGGAAGGAAATTTCAGGAGTCTGAATATTCCTCTGAGAAAATTGGGAATCATTTTACAACTGCCTCTGTACCACATTCAACATACGATGGAAAGTTTTACTGATATTTTATTAATATCCTGAATTGGAAGGAATCCACTGAGTTTACAGTTTAACTTGCAGGACACCCATTACAATACAGTTTCTTTGGCACGAATGTTTGTCCCCAGTGTTCTTTTATGCACCATGGTAAAAAGTTTGCTGTTTTCTTCACATAGATCGTACACATTTCTTTTGAAGATCATTTTTAGGAGGGGTTTGTGTGTGTGTCTAATTAGTTATGGCTGATCTAGAGAAAAATTGACTTTTGTGTATTTATTTCTTAACTGGCCATTTTACTCAACTCTCAGTAGTTCTAATATTTTTCCTAGGTATTTCAGTTTATTCTTCATGTACTAAGAAATTGATTTATCCATTTCTGCTATTTAGTCGTGTTCATTCTCTACTTGGGTAGGCAAGTTTTAATGGTAAAAGGGATTTGGAATGAATCTTAACACAGGCAGTGGAGGGTGGGTCCCAATGGTACATGCCAAGGAGCTCCATGCCCTGGGGAGCAGTGCAAGGACACTAGGTACTCAGGATTATGTCCGTGGTTTGGGGTGGGGAGGGATGGGGCAGAACAAAGCATTAAAGAAAGGAACTGAAGTGGGAACTTGGAAAGATGTTTAAAACAAGCTTGGATTCCCTAGGATTAGGCTCTTAAGGGAATTTGGAAGTTACCAGGCTGACAGCCTCATTACATCTGTGATGAGAATGAGGTCCAAAGAGAAGGGAATCTTCTGAGGATGCCAAGGTAATGGCTAAGCAGGCTAAAATGTGATCCAGATCTCCTTCCACTCTCACTGCCCTGGACAGGGACCAGCCTCACCGGGCAGGAGCCAAGCCAATAGGAAGCCAGGAGCATATGGGGTCTTTGTCTTATCTGAGCACTTCGGTTGGGGAGAGGGTAGAATATCTTCTATCCTCACATCTCCACAGGGTGTTGGATTGGAGAGAGAGGTGGGGAGAGAACAGAGCATAGTGACTCATGGCTTACTTTTCCTTCTACAATTATTAGATTTGGGGGAAATCCACTTAATTTGCTAGGCCTCAGCTATTATCAACTTAAAAGTACAGTATTCATTAAATTGGAGGCTACATCCAGCCCATAGATATGTTTTGATTTTTTTGTGTTTAAAAACAATTTTAATTATTTGACATTGAGAAGTCATGAAGTCTCATATAAAACCTGGATTTCTAGTGTTTCTTTAAAAATGTGAAGATCTTACAGCACTAGGTCAACTTGCTGCACGTTCCTGATTGTCTGTGTCAGTGGTTACCACTCACCATCTGCCAGCATCCCTATTTATTCCCTTATTTAGGTTGCCCACGTTGTCCTGGTAGGCTCCTCTAACAGGACCTCACCATCTTCTCAGCTCTGAGGGTCTATAGTCTGTGATGCTCAGAATCTCAGCATGCTCTTGGAAAATGCTTCCCACTCAAGGAAGGCTAACCCACCTGTCAGCCTCTCTGAATGTCTCCCCCTCTATGTTGTTTCAAGATCAGCTGATTTCTCCATTTCCCTACTGACTTTGCACATGTCCTCTTCCTGAAGCCTGGGTACTGGCCTCTTGGCAGTGATTCCAGAAACTTTGCCAGTCATTTGGATGTTCTCTATTTCTTGCCTAAGATAAATGGCCTGGCTTCTGGCTTCTGCTCAGCACAGCTTGGGAAGGAGGAAATGACAGACCTGGCTTCCCTGACTCCCTCCTGGAAAAAATCCCTCTGTTCATTCCACAAACTCCAGCGTAGGAAATAAGTCAGCAAAAAATGGTGGCCATTGTATATCTAAGAAAAAGTGTTGACTCTAGCTGCTCAGCCTGCTAGAGGCTCCTGCAGTAGTAAAAAGCAAACAAGCAGAGAATTCATGCTGGTGCAGACAGAGGCCACTATAATCTGAGAGTCCTGTCCAGGGCATGGGTGGGAGAAGAGGAGACAATTTTTAGGAGCAGGAAGATAGGAGGCATTTGTGCTTAAGACCAGAATAGAGTTCCAAGAGAATTGCCAATTTTTACAGTTTGGGAAAAGGTGAGAGTCATAAAAGCATCCAGGCAAAGACAGGAAGGTCAAAGGCATGTCAAGAGTGCCAGGCCGGAGTGGTTATCAGTAAGAGAAAATAAGGTCATTGAGTTGAGTCTAGGATGATGAGAAACAAATCGTAGCCATGAGGCCAAGCTACAAGAAGAAGTAGGCACATTTGGGGACCACCTGCAAAACAGGTCAGACTTACAACAGAAGCCCCAGGATGGCTACTCCTTTATGGGAAACTGGCAGGCAGAACTGGCTAATGGTCTAATCTTCCCAAAAGCTTAAAACCAAGTAGAAGAAGGGCTGGTTAGGCAGACTCAGTGAGGTGCTGACTGGGTGCAAGGGCACCCTGGAACCTACCTTCACCTCTGTGTCTTTGATCATTAAGCACAGAGCAGCAAGGTGCTGCTGACGTTGGGTCAGGATGAGTTTGTTTGGCTTTGGGGGCCTCATGTGCTCCTCTGCAGGGGATGTTCTTGGGCCCCAGATGGAGCGAGGGGAGACTGGGCACCCAACTAATAGTTCACTGAGGTTCCAAGTCAAAATTCTATTAGTGGAATCCTACCACCAGACTGTCACCATCTGTCCTAGATACTGATATTTTCCCTAGGTCAGGTTCAGAGAGAGGGTTTGCATGACAACCACGAGCTCTCCCGCTCCCTCTGCTCCTAACAGCGCTGTCACTATGTGTGTCTGCCACGCACACAGCCCTGGAGAAGTGGAGGAGGGAATTACAGTGAACGGGCAGAGAGCTGTTTTCTATCCTAGAACTCCTCTTAGGATCCCTCCCAGCCTCTGTGAGACACAGACTTGAGCTTTGTGCAGCGCTGCACCACCACTTCCAGGGACAGAGCCATCAACAGATAACAAAATCTCTTTGCTCTTACCTCACTTGGAAAGCTATGAATGGATCTCACTTAAGAAGTGAATGCCAGATAAGAAAAAAATCAAGGAAAGAAGAGAGCCACATGAGAGAGAATGTAATCTAACAAACATTTATTGGGTGCCCTTTAGGGGACAGGCCCTGTTAGGTGCTAGGGTTACAAAGGTGAATGGGATATGGATCTCCCTACCCTCAAGGGGCTCTCAGGATATCAGGAGATACACATGTGCCTGTATTATGACAATTCAATGTGATGAGGACTAGAAGAAAGGTAAGACTTAGCTCTGTTAGGGCAGTGAGGATGGGGGTGGCGAGGGCCATGTGGGGTAAGGGATGAGGCCTGACAGGATAGAAGCCATCACAGAGAAAACACTGTCTGATAGGACCCTTAAAATGAAGTAGAAGCTTATTTGGGGAAGAGGAGAAAGCATTCCAAGTGAGGCAGAGCATGCCCAAAGGTACAGAGATCTGAAACGAGTCCTGTGTCAGTTTGACAGTGTGGCTAGGCCTGTGTCTGATTCCACCCAGCATGAATTCTATGACTTCTCTTCTTAAACTTACCATTTTCCTAAATTAATTTGATACACATTCCTTCCCAAAACACTCCTCCCATTATGTTCTTCTCATGAATAATAAATAACCCAATCTTCTAATTACCTAAACAGGAACATGGTTTACCCTGTATCCTGATAGTATGCTATACACCATCTCATTTACCATCATATCCCCCAGTTGTACAGTTTTTAACCTTCTTTATATCTATCAAATCTTCCCCTCCTTCTGCAGTCTCTATTGTTAAGAACTAGGTTCTGAATTCTGCTATTCCTTGTATGAAATCTCCCAGCAGCTTTCTAACTCAACTCTCTGCCCTGAGTCTGTGCCAGATCGAATCTGCCCTCCACACAGAGGCTGGGGTGACCTTTCTAAGAAGACAACATAGTGTGTTACATCTTGGCTTAAAACCCCTTCAGACCTCACCCTAGTTTTTAGGAGAGTGGCCATCTCAGCTCTCCATGCAGCTGAAACCTCTTTTTTCAACCACTCTCCTCATTTCCTTCTAATGGTACAAAATTGCTGGAAATGTGAAGGACCAGAGACCTTCTCTCTGCTGTGCCTCCACCTGTAACACTTTGCAGGCTTCGTCATCCAGACACCAGCTCTTACCCTTCCTTCAAAAAGCAGCTCAGTTTCTCCATCTCTAGGAAATCATTCCTGAAACTCCAGGAATGGATTTTGGATGTGTTGGATGCCTTCAGCAGATGGTCACATTCTTCTGTAAGCAATGTCTGCATACTTGATTATCTTCCCCACAAGTATGGATGATAGACATTGCAGGACCAATCACTTATCAAACTGGGTGTCCTCTGTACTTAGCATGGTGCCTGGGCATAGTAGGGCATCACTGTTGAAGGAATGAATCAATAAAGTGTTTGAACAAACGAATGGATCAATCACTATACCATCAGTCAGTCTACTTTCCCCAAGGTCTCAGGCTGAACTGAATTCTCTATTCGTGGAAACTTACTCTGGGACCTTTATAAGGCACTTAAAAGAACCAGATGAATCAAATACAATCAAATTACTAATCAATTTATTCACTTCTCTGTTCTCTAAAATTGGGAACGTGGGAATGAATATGTATGAACATGTGTAATTATAGACATTTACTCACATAAATTATCTGGCAGGCTCCTGGCGCTATGCTCATAGGAGTGAAATGTTCATTTTCACTGTCTTCACTGCAGAGCTGCCTCTAAAGCACCATACTCTAAAAGCAAAATGGCTAAAGACTCTCCCCACTATTATGACTTATTCATTGCCTGTTCTTTGATACTCTTCTCTCAAAGGCATCATAATTCTCCAGTGGCATTCCAAGGTAAAATAGACCCATGGGATTAGGGGAGAGAAAATGTAATATTGCTTTCTTTTATATTTCATCATGTCCCTAGGAAACTAAATGTTTCTTTCATTGGTCTTCCTTTCAAAAGATTAATTGATGACACTTATCAATTTCTCCATCCTTTGATTCTTAAAAAGAAAATAGGGGAAAAAATGTTTTTTCCTTGTGCTGTCACATGGAGAGCCTGGAATTGGCATTTCTATTTCTAAGAAAGTCCTCAAGAGACTCAAAGCATGTGCTAAAGCTGAACGCTGGCCAGTCATTGCTGCTCTGCACTTCATGGCTGCTGTTGTCCACCACCCATGGGCATTATGGACCCATCTACCGTGCTGATGGCAAGAATGTTTGGAAAGTATGTCTCCCAAGTGTTGGGAGAGGATTCTGCCACCTTTGTGGGAACAATATTGTGAAAAGAACAGCTTATGAAACAAAGAGATACTAATTCAAATCCCAGTTCCACCATTTACTCATTGTATAAACTTGAGCAAATTAATTAACTTCCTGAGTCTTTGCTTCCTAATGTATAAATGATAACAAATAATAAATATCTCATATGATTGTTTAAAAGATGAAGCACAATAGCACAACAAGCAAAATGCCTGGTATCTAGTGATCAGTTAGTATAGTCCCTTCCTCCCTCTATCTTAGGAAATTACTCAATTAAAATCATAACCTTTGGTAAATACTTGATTGAGTCCCAAATTCCTAGAATTAGTGATCTAGAGAAAGAGAATATGTCCATTTTACACCAAACGATAGTCTTATACAGAACAGCAAAGCTTCCATAAAAAAGCAGATAAGTACTCTTAAGCATCAGGCAGGACCCATACCATCCTCCTCCTCGGTTTACAACTTTCTTCAGTGCTGAGGTGAGTAATAGGCAACCCTGCAGGAGACTCACATTTGCAATGATGAAAATGACTTAGGACTACTGACCTCCTAAATTAGTTATTAAGTGTTAATCCAACTTGATACTCAAATCAGAATGCCAAATAGGGCATTACAAGAGTTTACTAGGACTGTACTTGAGTATTCTGTGAAGGCTTCTTACTCTGCAATCCTTGGCAATCCTGTAGAGATCCTAATGCCAATATATGCATGAAGATCTCCAGTAATACAATAAGACAACTGTCAGGGCACCATCAGTGCTTTTTTCAATAGGTCATTGTTTTCATTTGGTGACATTCTTGCTTGCCAATTTTGAAATACTATGAGTTTTATTTTATTACTATCAATTATATTTGTTGTTGGGTACTATTTTTATCTACCATGAAGAGTGGAATACATGTTTATCAGATGATTTTCAAATAACCAGACTTAATTTACATATATTTTGCAAGTAAAAGATTTCACATCTTCTACATTGCTAAGAGATAGACACTTAATTTCTCCCTACATTTGCTTCACTTGCATACTTCTTCACAATTAAACAAAGGTGATTTTTTTTCCTCCTTTTGAAATAGAGTAAAGGAAAAAGTTCTTCCTTGTATTTTTCTTCATGTAAGTGAACATCTGACAAAAACAAAGTTTAAGAGCTACTGGTTCAAAAGGTGCCCATTATCTTTGGAAATATCTAGAAAATTGGCCAATTAAACTGCCCTTTCAGAACAAGAGTTAATTGCTCATGGGCTCCTAATGAGTTTACTTTACTATTCAGGGGGCAATTATTCAATTTAGTGATTTACAGAATCCTACCCTGAGAATCTGAATGAGAACAGGTTATCTATAACTATGAGCTCATAAAGGATTTTATTCCTGGGGTGTAAATCAAGTTAGATTTATGGTTCCTCGAGTAATCATTTTTGAAGTTTGCAAGAGACATTGTAGAACTGATTAGCTGTGTTTCCAATATAAACTTGAGAAAGTATATCATTCAACTCCAGAAAAGGATGCTTTGGAATCAAACACCTCTCCCAGCTTCAATGCAAATGCCCCATAGGGTTTTGTGTATGTGTGGACTAAGGCAGGTAACTTTCCAGTAATGAAGTCCTCCCTTCTGTACATCAGGATATATTGGGTTACCAGTGGCAAACCCCAAGGTAAAGACAAAAAGTCTAGCAGAGACTTTTTTCAAGGATTCAGGCTACTATTTTGCCATAAAATCATAGGCTGTTAAGAGTTGCAAGGGGCCTGAAAGTTTACTTAATCTCATTCCCTCTTTTTTAAAAAACTGAAGTATTGTGACCCAGAAAAGCAACCCAGCTAATTAATCATTTAAGTTAGTAAATAATCCAGCCACTTTTTACATTTAATATTTAATATACAGAACACTATCTTGAGGTCTCTACTTACTTTGATAATCACATGTGGTAGGCAAGGCACATGACATGATCATTTCCAGTCTGGGGAATAAGAGATTAAAGGGTGGCGATAGGGAATGAACACAGAGCTTCTGCCTTTGATTCCAGGAGTTTGGCATTTTTCTTATGCTACATAAAACTTCCTAGAGTTAGTCACAAATCAGGACTAGGACTAAGATCTCCTAGAATAAGCCAATTGAGAATTAGGCTATGCAACAGGGTAAGCACAACAGCCCTGTTTTTTAGGGCTCGCAATTGATGTATGTGAATCTGAGTGTTGTAATGATCCTCCTCTCTCCACATGGAACCACACTATGTAGAAGTAATGAGATTTGGTAACAATAAGGCAACTTGAAAGATGGCGGCATGAAAGGTGAGACAGGGGCTTCCTCCTAAAACTGCATATAATATGAAAATTAAATTAATTCAACTAATCCTGAAACAGCAACAGGAAAGAGGACTGTGCCAGACTGCATACACCCAGAGAAAAGAGCACACCTTATGGAACAGGGTAACATACCAAAGCTGTGGCCCAGAGGGACCCAAGCCCTTCCCCCACCCCAGCTCACCAGCAGGAGGAAGAGAAACAGAGTGGGAAGGGAGTGGAGGCCTGGGACTGCTGAATACCTAACTCTGGAGATCTGGTCTGGGAGCACAAACCTACATTTCATGGTGCTTTCATGATACACTCATGATTAGGGGATTGGAAAGCTAAGACAGGCAGAATTCCTGGAGAGACTGAGATTCCAGCTGCTTGTGGAAAGCAGGGATCCATATCCATCCAGCTGCTCAGAGACAAAAGTAAGGTAGGCAGTCTGAGAAACTTCCTAACAAGGAAGCCCTTAGCAAGAGGGCTACTAAAAGGGCAAGGATTGCACAGACCTAACTGCTCTGGAGAAAGGACAGGTAGACAAAATTGTATGGGTGCACTCTGCCCAGCAGGTTGGGAGCTTTCACAATTTTCAGGTGCTCCAGCTCCCTGGCTGGCTACACAGCTCCAAGGACCCCCTCTGTGATACGCAGCCTACTGCGCCTTTTCCCCAGCCAGCCCCACCTGGCTCGCAAACCGGCAAACCCTACCCTGGCGTTAGGCCAGCCAGAGGGAAGATCTGTGTACAGCAACTACAAATGCAAAGCATAGAGACTTATACCTGTGTGCTCGGCCCACTAGTTCAGGCAGTGGAGACAGGCATAGCAGCTGGGAAGCAGGAAACAGCTCTTTCCTCCCCCCAGGCACCAATACCACACCCCTGCGACCCCCGACATTGCTTCAAGGGCTCAGTAGCTCCAGACAGTATAGCTTCTGGACACTAGAGGGCGCCATATACAAATATGAAATGCCAAAGGAACCTGGTTCAGAGTAAAATTAATATAACTCCTGAGAAAGATGACATGGACCTCATGAATCTTCCTGAAAGGGAGTTAAAAAAAAAATCATTAACATGCTCACGGAGGTACAGAAACATATTCAAGAACTCAGGAATGAATTCCGGTCAGAGATCCATTGTTGAGGAGCACAATGGAGGGTATTAAAAGCAGGTTAGAAATGGTGGAAGAGACGATAAATGAAATAAAAACTAGAGAAGAGAACTACAAAGAAGCTGAGGCACAGAGAGAAAAAAGGACCTCTAAGAATGAAAGAATATTGAGAGAACTGTGTGACCAATCCAAATGGAACAATATTCGCATTATAGGGATACCAGAAGAAGAAGAAGAGAGAAAAAGGGATAGAAAGTGTCTTTGAGGAGGTAGTTGCTGAAAACTTCTCCAATCTGGGGAAGGAGATAGTCTCTCAGGCCATGGAGATCAACAGATCCCCCTACACAAGGGACCCAAGGAAGACAACACCAAGACATATAGTAATTAAAATGGCAAAGATCAATAATATGGACAGACTACTAAAAGCAGCCAGAGAGAGAAATAAGATCACATACAAAGGAAAGCCCATCAAGCTATCATCAGACTTCTCAGCAGAAACCTTACAAGCCAGATGGGAGTGGCATGATGTATTTAATGCCATGAAGCAGAAGGGCCTGGAACCAAGATTATTTTATCTGGCAAGATTATCATTTAAATTTGAAGGAGGAATTAAATAATTTCCACATAAGCAAAAGCTGAGAGAATTTACCTCCCACAAACCATCTCTACAGTGTATTGTCAAGGGATTGCTATAGGTGGAAGTGTTCCTAAGGTTTAATAGCTGTCACCAAAGGTAACAAAACCACAGTAAAGAAAGTAGAACAGCTAATTACTAAGCAAATACAAAATTAAATTAACTATCTCCAAAGTCAATCAAGGGATAGACAAAGAGTACAGAATATGATACCTAATATATAATGGAGGAGGAAGAAAAAGGATGAGAAAAAGAAAAGAACCTTTAGATTGTGTTTGTAATAGCATATTAAGTGAGTTAAGTTAGACTCTTAGACAGTAAGGAAAGTAACCTGGAACCTTTGGTAACCACGAATCTAAAGCCTGAAATGGCAATAAGTACATACCTATCGATAATCACCCTAAGTGTAAATGGACTGAATGCACCAATCAAAAGACATAGAGTCACTGAATGGATAAAAAAACAAGACCCTTCTATATGTGGCCTACAAGACACTCACTTTAAACCCAAAGAGATACACAGACTAAAAGTGAAGGGATGGAAAAAGATATTTCATGCAACTAATAGAGAGAAAAAAGCAGGAGTTGCAGTATTTGTATCAGACAAAATAGACTTCAAAACAAAAAAGCCACAAGAGACAAAGAGGACATTACATAATGATAAATGGGTCAATTCAACAAGAAGACATAATCATTATAAATATCTATGCACCCAACACAGGAGCACTTACATATGTGAAACAAATACTAACAGAATTAAAAGGGGAAATAGAATGCAATGCATTCATTTTAAGAGACTTCAACACACCACTCCAAAGGACAGATCAACCAGACAGAAAATATGTAAGGACACAGAGGCACTGAACAACACATTAGAACAGATGGACCTAACAGACATCTACAGAACTCTACACCCAAAAGCAGCAGAATACACATTCTTCTCAAGTGCACATGGAACATTTTCAATAATAGATCATATACTAAGCCACAAAAAGAGCCTCAGTAAATTTAAAACTATTGAAATTGTACAAACCAGTTTCTCAGACCACAAAGGTATGAAACTAGAAATAAATTAGACAAAAAAAATGAAAAACCCCACAAACACATGGAGGCTTCACAACAGGCTCCTAAATGACCAATGGATCAATGACCAAATAAAAACAGACATCAAGCAACATATGAAGACAAATAACAACAATAATTCAACACTGCAAAATCTGTGGGACACAGCCAAGGCCGTGCTAAGAGGAAAGTATATTGCAATACAGGCCTACCTCAGGAAAGAAGAACAATACTATATAAGCAGTCTAAACTCACAATTAATGAAACTAGAAAAAGAAGAACAAATGAGGCCCAAAGTCAGTTGAAAGAGGGACATAATAAAGATAAGAGCAGAAATAAATAAAATGAAGAAGAATAAAACAATAGGAAGAAACAATGAAAACAATAGCTGGTTCTTTGAAAAAATAAACAAAATAAATAAACCCTTATCCAGACTTATCAAGAAAAAAGGAGAGTCTACTCACATAAACAGAATCAGAAATGAGAAAGGAAAAATCACTATGGTCACCACAAAAATACAAAGAATTATTAGATAATACTATGAAAAATTATATGGTAACAAACTGGATAACCTAGAAGAAATGGACAACTTTCTAGAAAAATACAACCTTCCAAGGCTGACCAAAGAAGAAACAGAAAATCTAAACAGACCAATTTCTAGCAATGAAATTGAACTGGTAATCAGAAAACTACCTAAGAACAAAACTCCTGGACCAGATGGGTTCACTGCTGAGCTTTATCGAGCATTTAGTGAAGACCTAATACCCATCCTCCTTAAAGTTTTCCAAAGAGTAGAAGAAGAGGGAACACTTCCAAACTCACTCTATGAGGCCAGCATCATTCTAATACCAAAATCATCAAAGACACCACAAAAAAAGAAAATTACAGACCAATATCCCTATGAACATAGATGCAAAAATACTCAACAAAATATTAGCAAACTGAATTCAAAGATACATCAAAAAGATCATCCATCATGATCAAGTTGGATTTATTCCAGCGATGCAAGGATGGTACAACATTCAAAAATCCATCAACATCATCCACCACATCAACAAAAAGAAGGACAAAAATCACATAATCATCTCCATAGATGCCGAAAAAGCATTTGACAAAATTCAACATCCATTCATGATAAAAACTCTCAACAAAATAGGTATAAAGGGCAATACCTCAACATAATAAATGCCATATATCACAAACCCACAGCCAACATTATACTTAACAGTGAGAAGCTGAAAGCTTTTCCTTTAAGATCGGGAACAAGACAAGGATGCCCACTCTCCACACTTTTATTCAACATTGTACTGGAGGTCCTAGTCACGGCATCAGACAACACAAAGAAATAAAAGGCATCCAGATTGGCAAGGAAGAAGTTAAACTGTCCCTGTTTATAGATGACATAATATAGTACACAAAAAACCCTAAAGAATCCATTCCAAAACTACTAGGTCTAATATCTCAATTCAGCAAAGTTGCAGGATACAAAATTAATACACAGAAATCTGTGTCATTCCTATACACTAACAATGAACTAGCAGAAAGAGAAATCAGGAAAACAATTCCACTCACAGTTGCATCAAAAAAAATAAAATGCCTAGGAATAAACCTAACCAAGGAAGTGAAAGACCTATACTCTGAAAACTACAAGACACTCATGAGAGAAATTAAAGAAGATGGCAATAAATGGAAACACATCCCATGCTCATGGATAGGAAGAATTAATATTGTCAAAATGGCCATCCTGCCTAAAGCAATCTACAGATTCAATGCAATTCCTATCAAAATACCAACAGCATTCTTCAATGAACTAGAGAAAATCATTCTAAAATTCATACGGAACCGCAAAAGATCTCGAATAGCCAAAGTAAATCTGAGAAGGAAGAATAAAGCTGCAGGGATTACACTCCCCAACTTCAAGCTCTACTACAAAGCCATAGTAATCAAGACAATTTTGTACTGGCATAAGAACAGACCCATAGACCAATGGAACAGACCAGAGAGCCCTGATATAAACCCAACCATATATGGTCAATTGATATATGATAAAGGAACCATGGACATACAGTGGGGAAATGACAGCCTCTTCAACAGCTGGTGTTGGCAAAACTGGACAGCCACATGCAAGAGAATGAAACTGGATTATTGTTAAACCCCATACACAAAAGTAAACTCAAAATGGATTAAAGACTTGAATGTAAGTCATGAAACCATAAAACTCTTAGAAGACAACATGGGCAAAAATCTCCTGAATATAAGCATGAGCAACTTCTTCCTGAACACATCTCCTCAAGAAAGGGAAACAAAAGCAAAAATGAACTCATGGGACTACATCAAACTAAAAAGTTTCTGTATGGCAAAGGACACCATCAACAAAACAAAAAGGCATTCTACAGGATGGAAGAATATATTTGTAAATGACATATCCAACAAGGTGTTAACATCCAAAATATATAAAGAACTTACGCACCTCAACACCCAAAAAGCAAATATCCCAATTAACAAATGGGCAGAGGATATGAAGAGACTGTTCTCCAAAGAAGGAATTCAGATGGCCAACAGACACATGAAAAGATGCTCCACATCGCTAATCATCATGGAAATGCAAATTAAAACCACAATGAGATATCACCTTATACCAGTAAGGATGGCCAGCATCAAAAAGACTTAGAACAACAAATGCTGGCAAGGATGCGGAGAAAGGGGAACCCTCCTACACTGCTAGTGGGAATGTAAGCTAGTTCAACCATTGTGGAAAGCAATATGGAGGTTCCTCAAAAAACTAAAAATAGAAATACCATTTGACCTGGGAATCCCACTCCTTGGAATTTACCCAAAGAATACAACTTCTGAGATTAAAAAAGACATATGCACCCCTATGTTTATCGCAGCACTTTTTACAATAGCCAAGATATGGAAGTAACCTAAGTGTCCATCAGTAGATGAATGGATAAAGAAGAGGTGGTACATATACACAATGCAATATTATTCATCCATAAGAAAGAAACAAATCCTACCATTTGCAACAACATGGATGGAGCTGGAGGACATTACGCTCAGTGAAATAAGCCAGGCGGAGAAACACAAATGCCAAATGATTTCTCTCATTTGTGGAGTATAACAATGAAGCAAAACTGAAGGAACAAAATAGCAGCAGACTCAGAGACTCCAAGAATGAACTAGTGGTTACCAAAGGGATGGGGTGTGGGAGGGGGGTGTGGAGGGAGGGAGAAGGGGATTGAGGGGTAGTATGTTTAGTATGCATGGTGTAGGAGATCATGGGGAGAACAGTGTAGCACAGAGAAGGCACATAGTGGATCTGTGGCATCTTATCTACACTGATGGACACTGACTGCATTGGGGTATGGGTGGGGACTTGATAATATGGGTACATGTAGTAACCGCATTGTTTTTTCATGTGAAACCTTCATAAGAGTGTATATCAATAATACCTTAATAAAAAATTTTAAAAAGGAGGCAACTTAAGTACAGCCAGCTGCAGCAGAACTGGGACATCCTCTCCCTCCCCACCTCAAATCCGTAAGTCCCACAGAGACTTGATTCGTGATTTACATTAGTGATTCTTAGGAACGGGATGCGTGGCTTGCAGAGAAGAGCCTTCTAAGTTTAGGGAACTCACTCTATGGACTTCAGTTTCCCTATCTGAGAGTAAGGGGGTAGGGCAGATGCTCTCTAAAGATCTCTGTTATGTTCTCAAGTGATCATGCTGCACCCTAGTGGTGGGATTTATACATCCCCCCTTTTGTCTCCCAAGCCGACTCTGTACTTTGACTTCCTGAGCTGCTGATCTGTGTACCCTGTCTCCTGCTCACAGACAAACAGTACAAGCAGTATGGTCCTTTGAGCAGTTTAGAACTAATGAATCAGTGCAGTAATATAGGCTATTTGACTCTTTAGTGATAGCCCCACATAGCTTGGTCCCACTGCCCCCGCATTTATATAGTTCTTGAGTTATCACTCAGGATAAACATACATTCCCGCAATCCTGACAAGACTGGCCCTTTTTTGTCCTTTTCTTCTCGAATGAACTGTGACCTTTTCAGGGAGACCATGTCTTACATCACACAATGTAAAGTAGCCACCAAATTACTATCACATGTCACCACATTTTAAATTTCTCTGCAGAATGTTTATCAGCATCAGACATTGTTCTCATGTACCAGTTTGTTTATTGATTGTTTTCTTTCTGCAAAAGGAGAACAAGACCCATGCATGACATTGTTAAGCATATAGTACAGACTCAAGAAATATTTGTTGGATGGATAGATCCATGGATGCATGGATATCGAAGCTGGATGAGAAGTCAAACATCATCCAATCAAAACATTGGACTTTGTGATGAGTGAGTGATGCCCAGAACAGTAAAAGAGCTTGTCTCAAAGCAAATCATTGGCTTGGCAAGCCAGAAACTCCTGATTTTCACTCCAATGATCTTTCCATTATAATTTAAATTAGGAAGGAAGAAGGTCTGTTCAAGAGCCCTAAGAGAGGTAAAGGGGGAAGCTCATTGACTATATAGAGAATAAAATGGAAAGGGGTTGAGAGGGCTTTGTGATGAAAAGAGATTGGTCATAGGAGGGATTTTTATAGGCAGAGGCAAAAGGCCTGGGATATTGCACAATTCACCTGCTGAAAAATAACTTGGGCATGAAATTCATAAAATTTATCTCAAATATTTTAAAAATTATTTTGTAATTTTTTAAGATCCTCCTTGAACATGAGCCCTGTATCAGTCAAACACTGCTGTGGAACAACAACTTCCACATCTAATTGGCAGGTAACAATGAGCATTTATTTCTTGCTCAAGAGTGAGAGCTGACTGATCTAAGCTGGGTTTAGAGAGGTAACTCTGTGTCAAGCTGCAGATCTGTGGATCTGGTTCAGCTCCATGTGTCTCTCATCCTCCTCCCAAGACAATCAGGTCAGCAGGACGTGTTCTCATGCTTTACCAGAAGTGCAAGCGCCACAGGCACAATTTCAGAAGCATAGTTCAAGCCTCTGTTTGCCTGTGTTTGCTAACAGCCAGTGGGTGAGGCAAACAGTATGGCTAACCAAAGTCAAGGGATGAAAAAGTGTAGTTTTCCTATGTAGGTAGAAAGGACTACATGAATTATATGAAGAAGACCATAGACACAGAAGGGGTAAAGAATTGATACCAATAATTACATCTACTTTCAGATTAACTATACCCCCAAGCCTCTGATGGGCTAACTTTGCATCTTCCATGTGTTTCTATTACTGCATTCAATCAGGATGCATTGTAACTGTTTTGACAGTTGATCTTCCCACTTAATGAATCTAAAAATAATAACTATTGTGTTAGTGGGCACACTCCACACCACACAGTGCATGAAAATCTTGGCAGGTATAGCCCTAGGTTTGCTTCCCAACAAACTATGTACTGGAGTTATCCCGACTGACAGAGGAGAAAAGTTACACTGAGGTGTCTCATCCAAGCTCATAAAATTCAGAGTTGAGTCAAGTACTCCAAGCTAACTACAAGGCCTTTTGACTTCTTTACTAAGCCATGAAGCTGTAGTTTCCCCTGTTTGATAAAGAGCTCAAGCAATGCCTTAATCTAATGTGCCTTTCATCAGCCCAGTACCTATAGCAGTGCCTGGTACACAGTAGGAGCTCTATACTTGCTAATGGAATTGAGTTACACTAGCTCTAATTTGTCTTTTCAGCATTATCTCCTGCTTCTCCTGCAGGTATTCTGCTCAGGCTGACCTACTACTGCTTAAATAGCATCTGCCTCTGCCCGTCTTCCTGCCATTCCTAATGCTCAGTCACTCAATCACTAACACTAAATCACTCATCTAGAATTGTCATCCTTGTGTCAGAGAGACAAAAACCTGGGAGGCTAGATTGTGAAATACCTTGTTGCACTTGGCTCTATCCGTGGCTCGTGTGAACTTAACCACAACATCTGAGCTCTCAAGGCTATACCCCACTGGGGGCCTGGAGGCCCTTATTGAATTCTCCTCATCTGTTTGGTGACAGGGAATGATATAGGGTGAGATGCATGTTTTATTTATGTCATGATCATTCTTGCCAAGATGACATTCATAAGAACTGGAATGACATGCCATATTTCATAAATATGGAGGTTTTGCTGTAATAGGAAAATCTCTGTGTTTAAATGATAAGATCTGTATTCTGATACTCAGTCATTACCTCAGCATTGCCTCCCCTCGCTAGTCACCTTACCTCACCCTTGCGTCATCTGTTAAACTGAAGGGTTGCATGCTCCCCAAGGGGCAGGATTAAATTCTCCATGTGAATGAGAAAAGGTGACGCAAAAAGAGCTATGTTTGTGTAAGCAAACATATAGGGAAAATGTAAAACTTACCAATTATTAAAGAAGAACAAATTATAAATAACCTCTGTGTATATGTATATACATATAGTGGCTACATAAAATTTATATACTTTATATTTACATACAAAAAGTTTAAATGTAATGTGTTTATATATTTAAAGCTTATATATAATGTGTTTGTATACAAAGGATCATATAAGGCCAAGTACATTTTAAAAGAACAAAATTCTCAGTTTTAGAAAGGTTGATTACAACTTACACTCTTATTTATAAGGGCTAGGGGCAATGTAAAGGAACACATGATGGTAAAAAACAATTTGTCAACATGCTTTTAAGGGAACACATTATATGCATGAGGATATTCCCTGAAGAGGAAGCACAAATAATGATCAGTGCAATATTTAAAAATGGTGACATTAATTTGGCATATCACTAACATGGATATTATTTGGCAGTTAAGACCATAACTCTAGATTCCATGGAAGATTATATGTACTATGTAAGAAACTCCATATCCATTAATGTCAAATTTTTTAACAGGTAGAATAAAAATTTAACTACCTATGAAATTAGGTAAAATATATGTATTAGGGCAGACTGAGTACTACAAAAATAACCTCAAAATCTCAGAATCTGAAACTAATAAAGCTTAATTTCTCAATCACATCACAGTTTAATTTAGATGAGGAGTGGGGGTTGGGGAGTCTCTGCTCCACACAGTTATTTAGGGACCCCAGACCCTCCCAGTCCGTGGCTCACCTACTTCCTGGTGTCTGATGCCCTGGATACTCCTCACCTAGAAGGCAGATAGAGGAATGTAGGTGGAGAAGGCTTCCCTGCTCTTATCTGCCTTTGCTTGAAAATGATAAACGGGGCTTCTGATCGAGGGCATTGTCAAGACCAAGTCCCATGCCCCTGACCAACCTGAGGTAAAGGAGGCTGGAAGATGTAATACAGACAGATGAATGCTCAGGAAGGAGAGAAAATGGGTGTGGCGAGCATCAGGCTGGTCTGTGCCACAGTGTTTATCAACGGATGGTAAGAGGGTATAAGAATGAAAAGAGTAGATGTACTAAGGAGACAGGTTTACTTGCTAAGTAAAAGGTTTACTAAGTTAGGCAATTTTTCATTATTTTTATTATGTTGTATGTAAGAGATACAAACATGAAAAATAAAAATAAGCTTAAAATACTGTAATCAACTTAAATAATGTTTAAGTCCAATTCCAGCATCCAATCATTAATAACTGAAGCATATTGAGATTTTATAATCCAACTCCATTTCTGTCCATACCTTCTTGTGTCTTCTAAGAACCTGAACGTCAAGAAATATGATCTAAATTTTGCAGCCATTTGATGGGAGATGTGGAGCATGGACACTCATTAATAGGATAGAAAAATTTAATTAAGCTCCATAGGCAATTATAACTTTGCTGGTTATTAACAGTAATGAGAAAAATTATGCAGCTATGATCACTGGCAGAGCTATTAACGGGTTTTTTGATGACATAACATTTGTTTAATGGAAGCATTTCCTTTTATGTACAAGTGCCATCTGAGGGCAATTTGTCATTGTTATTAATTTAAGATCGTTTGATCTGTCACTCAATACCAGGTGCAATTAAAAGGGAGAGGATAGCATGAGCCTCCTCTGAGTAACCCTGCCAGGCAGAGAGGTTTAATAACAAAAATAAAGTTGGGCCAAATATCAAAGCCTCTTTAAAAAGGTCAGGCCCCTTAAAAAACACAAAAGACCAGAAATGCAGTACAAAGAGAAAATTGATTTTTTTTTTCCTTCCAGAAATATGAAAGCTCTTTATGAAGCTTGGGTCATTAATTAGTGATTAATTCTCTGCATGCAAATTAAGGTGATCATTTCTTTCCTACAATGCGATGATGAAAGTCACTTTAGGGACAGCCAAGCCCAGCCTTAAATGTTCCTCATATATGTGCAATGCCAGAACATGATAGAACAAACACATTGGAAAAAATCACTTTTGAATAGTTGTTATAGCACGAAAGTGACTGTATTAGACTGCAAGGGCTGCCATAACAGAATGCCACTGACTGGGTGGATTAAACAACAAAAATTTATTTTTTCAGAGTTTTGGGGACTGGAAGTTCAAGACCAAGGGGGCAGTAAGCTTCGTTTCTCCTAAGGCCAGTCTCCCAAGCTTGCCACGGCTGCCCTCAGGCTGGCTCCTCACAAGGCCTCTCTTCTGTGCACCTATGACCCTGGTGTCTCACTGTCTTCTATAAGGAGGCCTGTCTTAGTGGGTTAGAGACCCACCCTGATCACCTCATTTAACCTTAACTATCTGTTTAAAAGCTCTGTCTCCACATGCAGTCACACTTGAGGGTTAGAGCTTCACTGTATAAATTTTGGGAAGACACAGTTTAGTCCATAGCACTGATCATATTAACTCTTTAATTTCAAATACAGATGAAATGAAAGACTTCCAAACTCCATGCCTCCATCTCACACTGAATCTATGAGGAAAGACCTGCAGATGAATATACAGCCTCTCCAGCAAGGAAGAGTATCCTCTGTGATGCTGATTGCTTGCCTACTGTACTTTCCACCTCATGCTGTCCTTCAGAGTCTTACCATTATCCCCAATTTACAGATAAAGGCTTTAGGAGGGTGGGTTGCTAACCTCTCCAAGGACTCACAGCCACCAAATTTGGCTTCAAATTCTTCTGAGTATGGTAAGCTTTCCGGCAGAACTTAGGACTATGAGAGAAGCCAAGCAGCACCCAGGAGACAGAAAGGGGTTTGGAGAGGCCCCGGGTGCTAGTTCCATGTGCCCTGCAGCCATCCCTGCCTGAGGCAACGGTAAAAGCATTCCCAGAGGGGAAGTGGGAGCCTCCTCTGGGTCACTGGCTGGGGCTAATGCACTCAGCCAGGCCCTGGACACAAGAGGAGATGCAGACGTAAGGGCAAGCGGAGGAGCCCAGTTGCGGACATGCTGAGTGAGGTACCCGTGACTGAACCAGAAAGGTGACCTGAAGGTCACAGGATTGAAAGGGACCACAGGGAGCTGTGTGCATTATTTCATGTAGGGTAAGAAAACTTCTTCCTCCACCCATGTTAGGTTTTTGCCTGGGGCTCTGTCATAAAAGACAGATTAGCAAAGAAAAACACACAAGTTAATTTACATGTATATTTCATGTATACTTGGAAAAACTCAAAGAGGCAGCTTAGAATTCAGGCACATGAGTGTCTTCAACGTAAAACAATTTTTTAAAGAATGGCAAGACAAAGGAAAGAGTTTTTAGACTCCCAAGGATGAAAAGCTGTGGGAAGATAAATATGGGAGAAACTGATGGTAGATAAAGGCTAGTTAGTGAAGTTCCTTATATAGATTCTTCTGGTACCATTCTAGACTGATAAAAGTCTAAAGTTGTCTCCTCTGTTACTTAACTTTTGTTTTTCCTGGTGGAGATGAAGGGAGGGACACAATTGAAAATGTTTGTCCTGCTTGTAGGCAAATAAGAGGAGGATAGCGAGCCTTCTTCTATCTGCCTCTTCTTGATTGCCCCAAGCTCAGCATATTCCTTATGCCAAAGTGGCATATTTTGGAGTAATAGATTGACATTTCCCTCAATTGGTAGGGAAGTTGAAGACAAGGTAGGAAGAATCAACCAGGAAAACAGAGAGGGTAAAGCAGAGGTGGCAGTATACTGAGGAAAAATATTTGGGTTGCACCTCCTAGTGCCATTCATAGAAGTCACACAGCCTAAGAACACAGTGTCCAATGCAAACCACTTGAGGCCATGTTCTGGCTCAACCTCTGCCTAGTTGGGAGAGGCAATAAAAATTAGTTTGACACCCTATGCCTTAGACTCCTTTTATCTTTCTCCTATGTTTTTTTTTTAAAGACTAATCAGTATATAAATGAGTCATGGGATGAAAGTACAGTACAGAGAATATAGCCAATAGTTCTGTAACATCTCTCTATGTTGCCAGATAGTAACTACACTAGTTGGGTTGAGTATTTAATAATGCACATAACTGTTGAATCACTTTGTTGTATACCTAAAACCAACATAATATTATATATTAAGTATACTTCAATTAAAAAATTGAATCATGAAGAAGAAAAAAGAAAGGAAAAAAAATAAGTTAAATTTTAAAAAGACAAATAATAGTAGCCTTCACAGGGTTGTTGAAAGAATGAAAAGAAATAATATAGGTGAATCACATGGTAAATGTACAGCAAATGTTTCCTACCTATTACTAGCCTCCCAGCATTGGGCAAGTGACTTAAATTCTGTTTCAAATTCTTCATTTGTAAAATGGGGATAATGACACCTTTCTCAAAATGTTGCTATGAAAAACTTATTTTTACACAACTTTAATCATATATGTATTTAATATAAATACATGAATAATTTATGGATCAATCTAATTTAAACATATATAGTAGTAGTATTCGTATATACTGATGGTAAGTAATTTTACTTACACACACATTTAATTTGTTATTTTGATGTTATACTTAAAAGCAGCAAGAGTGACATCCAAGTGGTAGCATGTGAATAGGCTGGAGGGGAGAGAATTTTAAAATAATAATAAGACCACCTGAAAGCCCATCTGCTTCATATTATCACCATGCCCCAGCAATCTAAACATGGTCAGTGATGAAATCCTCCTCCCCACAGTAGCAGACCACATCTTCCACCAGCTACCCTACTACCCTTCCCAGCCCTGCTCCTGCTTAAGAGATACTCTGCACATACTTGTTTCCCTGAGTCACCGGTACGAACAAAGAAGACTCTGGACAGGTACCAGCTAACAAATACCAAATCGATTTCTTATGTGTGTAGGTACTTAGTTTTGAAATGCATTCAGGCACATTTACTCATTTGGTGTTGTCAAAGTTGGGCCACCCTGATTGAAATTCAACATGAGTTCCCCACATGCCGGCTCCCTCTATTAGTACTCAGCCCTGGTGCCATGGGAACTGCCTGGGGAGCTGTGAAAAGAATCGATACCTACGCTCCACTTCAAGCCAATTAAATTGAAATTTCAGCAGGGTTGGGGGGTGGGGGGAAACCCGGTCACTGATACTTTTTAAAAGCTCCTCAAACAATTGTACCCTGCAACTGGGGTTGAGAAGAGCTAAACCAGGTGATATGCCATGATGGTTATGTACTTAGATGCTGGCATTGCACTCACAGGTCCAAATGGGGTACCGCGCCATGCCTCATTTTTCATCTACAAAAAGAGAATTAAAGAATCCACCTCAAAGTGTTGTGAGATAATACATGTAATACATTTTGAGTAGTACTTGGCACACAGTGAGAATGCAGTAAGTGCAAGCTATTATTACTATTATAATTATATATATTATTAATTGTAGTAGCACTCTTGCACATGACCCTAGCAGGGTGCTGTCACTGTCCATTATACGCATGAGGAAATAGGTTCAGAGAACTTTGCAGCTTGCCCAGGCATGGAGCTTGTAAGTAAAAAAGCAACAGATTGATTATAAACCTAGAGCTCAGAGGTAATTTGTGCAATACCAAGATACCCTGAGATTTATTAAACACCTACCAAAAATAGATTTTGGTATATGCCTATAAAGCCTTCCATTGCAATTGCCATACCATCATTTGCCTAAATCACATTTCCAGACAGTACCACACGTTAGACCCAGGCTCCTGCCCTGTCCTCTGCCTCGGGACACTCTGAAGCCTTGGAGCATCTTCCTCTACATTTTCTAAGTCTCTGTCTGGTGGGGACTAGGACTGCGAGGGTCAGACCAGGGCAGCTAAATGGGGCACCGCGAGCCTGACTGGGTTCTCTATGGGCTTCAGTTCCCATTTGGGCCAGAGTATTCTCACTGTCCGGGGTGGTTCTCCTTTAGTGGAATTGCATGAGATTGGGCCACCAGAACAGAACTGACATGCTGATTTGGGGTGACTCAAACTTTTTATTTAGATAGGAACCTCACAAGAAATATTTGCTCAGCTCCATACACCCTAGAGGCAGCCTTGTTTCTAGTGATAAAAATTGTACATTTTAAATTTAAACAAGAAAACATTATCCCTGGAGCTATTAATCACTGTATTTTCCCAAGTCTGCATGTTTCGTTTACATAAGTCGGAGAAAACAATCCCATAAACCTTATGCATATTTAGAAACAAGATAATTTATAAACAGCAATACTATACACTCTATTGGATACAGAAAGATATGCACAAATCTTATAAAACATATTCCTGTAGTCTATGACCTCCCAGGCCAGTGAAGACTGTCTGGGTTGATACCCCCTATCTACACCCACTTAATCTTTGAAACTCAGTTTCCTGATATGTAAAATAGGACTAAATACCAACAGGACCCACTTGATAGAATTGTTCAGGAGACTAAATGAAATATATAAGTTGTAAGTAGCACAATGTGACCAACATGAGTAACATTATAGTACTAATTACACTCATAGTTACATGAGTAACATTCTAAACGCTCAAGTGCTGGCCTCAGGGCAGCAGGCAGTAAGTAGAATGATGAAGCTAAAAACGGACTGTAAGAGAGAAAGGTAGTTTCCGCTTGGAGAATACAGAATGGCTTCTTGGAAGAAATGTTGATAGACTGGTCTTAGAAGGCAATATGTAGTTCTTCCAAAATACAAATGACAATTTGGGGTGGAAAGAGGAAGAGAAAAGATAAGTCCACAGGCACTACCAGAAGCTGAATTGGCAGTGAGAAAGGAGGCAGACAGCTTACAAGGCTAAGCGAAGGCCGTAAGGAGCAGATCAGTAGAGAAGCCTCAGAATCTACCCAAGAAATCCAGAGACAAGCACTTCAATCTTTTCCCGACAAGTCTGCAGTGACCCCTGAGGACACGATGAGCAGCTGATGAAGTCTGATGCCTGCCGTGTGCGTGATGAGCAGAGGAATCATACTTCTGACACCTGAGACAGACCTCGCCACCCAAAAGGCAGTCTAGCCTCCAAATGACAGGCTGAACATGACCAGGAAACAAGGTAAAAGAAGGAAAAAAGGAGTCAGCTGAGCCTGGGCCCAAAAGCTGCTGAAATCCAGGCCTTTGTGCTCCTACATCCAGAAGCATCAGCCAGCACTTGGCTCACCATTTGGTTCCTTCTGCTCCTGTAGCTGGTCCCATGGTGGCCTTTCAGCAGCAGGCTGGCCCGGCCTTGGCACGAGCCAGTCTCCACCACATGGCTGTAGCAGCAGGAGGTAGCAGGATCTGTTGGGTCTTAAAATCAAGCCAGAGCTGCAACGTTAGCCTCATCTCCTGGGGTCTCAGGTTTAGACCAGACTTTAAGTACCAGCTAAGCCCAGGAGATCATCTGCCTCCCCTGCTGAATCCTGCTAGTCCACAGCTTCTGTATGGCTCTATTTTCTGGTCTGCCTGTTCCCTCTGCTGTGGTTGTCCTGCTCTCATTCTGTTTGGACTCTAGATGTGAAGGGCCATGATGCTGGGGGAGCTGTCCTCCTATCTTATAAGAAGTACCCATCATATATGGATGGATACCACTCACTCATGACTGTCTGAGTGTTGAACCTTCCTTTGGATCTGCTACTAGTGTGCCTTGGGCAGATTTTATTGAGCTGAAAAGTGAAGAGACCATACCTGACCTTCCTTGCCCTTTGGCCTTTGTGCTTTGAGCCTTCACTACAACCTTCCTGTGCAGCTAGGCTACCCTCCTTCTGCATCCTTGTTTCATGTATCCCCACATCCTGCCCTTCCCACCTAGCTCAATGGGACTGAATTTCCTGCACAGCTTACCCCTGTGATTAACCAAAACATGACTAAAAGTTGTTTAAAAACCTGTAGGGAAAATAGGAATTCCATGGCCAGGATTCTTAGCTGACCCTAATCTCGCCCATTGTATATGTGAGATGAGGTAATACTTAGCATACTGCACAGGTGCATGCTTGCATAACTGTTGGCAATAAGCCATTACTACTGGTACTGATATAAGAAGGGAGTCTAAAGAGAGCAAGAGGGAACAGAGACAGGGGAGGCTGGAGCCTAGAGTGGAGGCAGCACCTCAGCAGAAGCTGCACCTGGGGTCAGAAATGGAGATGGACTTGCTACTTATAGACAGCTGGGTGACCACCTTGAGAGTAAAACTTGGTATGAGCCCCTTTTTGCCCCCAACATTCCATTTGTCAATATTCTATCTCACCGAATACATAGTGAACTTGCTCGGAGATGGGAACCCCCTTCACCCAGAGCTACAAAGTGAAAGCAGCAAAAGAGATAGAGGATCATCTCTGTCCTGATCAGAGAGTGTATACATCTCAAGATGCTATAAGCTACTCAGCCTAATTTGGACCATGGGTTGAATTTAACAGGAAGTGGGCAATAATGATGACATGATGCAGGAAGAACCTCTGACTCTCTAGCAGGCTCAGCAGGAGGGGTCATCCCAGGTACAATTACAAATCAGATGCTACCTCTCAGTATCTCGTTCCCCATTTCCAGCTGAGACCCTCCTTGTTTAGCAGGTCCTGCCAGGTGATTAAATCAGGATTAGCCGCTGCTGACCTTGATTGTACATCCGAATCACCTAAGGACTGTAAAATCTGTATGCCTAGACCAATGACATTGGAATCCCTTGAAGGCAGGGAGAGATGGGGCCCAGGGCTCAGCAGTTTCTAAGCTTCCCGAGTGATTCAGGAGCAGCCAAGGTTGAGAACCACTGTCTGAGGAGCAGATAGCAGCTCTGGAAATGGCATCCTGTCCACCAGCCCAATACCCCAACCAGACTGCAGGCCCATCCTGCCATAACTCAGGGGGGTGGAGTAAACCCTACCCAAAACAAGCAAACAAAAAGCTCTTGAGAGAAATCAAATGAATGTCACTCACTGAAGGAGAACCGGATGTGAAGAGTCTCTGGTGGCAAAGAATGTGCCATGTTCTGGAGCTCTGAAGTGTGGGAGGGGTGGAGGCGGTTCAGGTGTACACGGGAGACAGATGTGGGGAGGCAACACAGAGCCCCCAGCCCTGAAGAAGGCAGCTACCCCACTACAGCCTTTGGAGAAGCAGTTTAGTTTGAGAGGGATGCTCCTCCCTGGGACCCCACAGACCCAAGCATGTCACTTAACAACTGTGCCATCTTGCACAAGCCACTTCTTAAAAAGCATATTTATTGAAACGTAACACATACACAGATGAGCAAACAACTCATAAGGGCATAGCTCAATCAATTACAAAATGAACACACACGCATAGCCACCATGCAGATCCAGAAAGAGAAATTGGCCAAATCAGTTTTAATAGACCCTGAGCATCTCTTTTGTGCTGGGGAGCAGAGAGGGGCTACACATGTCCAGAAAATGACACAGAAGGTTTTAGCCCTAAAAGGACTCCTGGTCTCGAGAGAGACCAATATACATCAGTAACTGCAGCACCAATAGCCACACAATTTTACGATAAATTCCCTTCAGATAATAAGTAATGTGTAGTAGATGAGGACAGGTTTATTTGAAAGGTTCCCATAAGGGAATTCTGTGTGTTAGCGCCAGTGCACAGAAAAGCCCCTTTCAGTATAGTAAGTGAGGCCAAGGTTTAGAAGATGACAGCAGATTAAATTGATAACTAAATCATTTTGCACAAGAAAAGAACAGGAATTAGGGGGAAGCTGAAGAGGGGAGGGGAGGGGGAGTAGGAAGGGAAGAGAAAGAGGTGAAGAAATATAGGAGGAGGACGGCACCACAGGAAAGTAACCATTCAGAAATTCCCAGTGACAGGGTAACTGAGCTCTTTTAAGAATGGGGATATATAATACTCCAATTATAATTATTAATGTTACAATCAATCATCTTCTCTCCTTCCCAATTCTTCCATGAACTCTGCAACGTTTTAAAATGCTTTGTGTGGATGGTTTAGAGGAAAGTGCTGAGTTGTAGAGCTGGATAAGCAAAGAACAGAAGGAATGGAATGGGGAAATGGGGTCGGTCGATGGAGGTTGGGAGTTCAGGGGATCAGGAGCCCTGATTCAGAAGTGCCTTTGAGAAGGGAACTCCCAGAAATCTTGGCAAGGGTGTTGAATTTCCCAAAGGATGTTCAGTGGGGAGTTATGTGCATCTCAAAGCTTGGGGTGGTATCGGCTGACAACTGCTTGCCACCTTTTGTGCTGGGGAGCAGAGAGGGGCTGCACATGTCCAGAAAATGACACCTGGAATATCCTTGAATGATGTATTTGACCTCCTCTACAGTCCTGAATATATCAGAAATGCATGCTATTCTCTATCTACACAAAATGTTCAGACTACATGAAATGCTCTGTGTACATATATTCCACAGCCTGTTTGTGATGCTAGTAAGTGCTGACATTTCCCAGTTTACCTCAGCTTCTGGTTCATAGTTGACCATTCACATCATTTTGCACAAAAATAGAAGTTTGTGCTTCACAGCAAAGCTTTCTGGTTTTCTGCTATCCTGCAGTGCTTCTGCATAGGCAGACAGTAGATCATCACAGGCCCACACAGAGAGTATCACCAGGTGTATTCTTCAGAGCCTCTCTTTACACCACAGCATTCTCCATTTCCAAAAGGTGAGCAGGTAACCCACCCAGCTCTGCAGAATGCACGCTCTCTGGTGCAGTGAGAAGGTTTCCAGGGGTTTGTGATCTGCATCAGTCACCACTTTCTGGAACACACAGGTCATACAGTCTTCCACATGAAATACACATTAAAAGAATGTCAAGGGCAGATGTGAAGGAGGAAAAAAGTCTAAGAAAGACAGTAGTTTTGTTTGAGAGGGAGGCCATGGTCTGATTCTCAGCTGACTGAGAGATATGCTGCTTCCCAGTAGAGGAAAAGTAGCGAAACAAAATAGAATAAGAAAAAGAAATGGTGTAATCTATATAGTGCCAGAACTGAGACCAATGGAAACCAGAGTTGGGCTCAATTTCAGAATGTTGTAAGAGCTGCATCTGACTGTACTGGGAAGGTTTTCTTTATGGAAACTCAAGAAAGGGTCTCAGCTGCCATTTGTCAGATATTCTCTGGGGAGAGGTCGGGCAATACTATATGCAAATCAGAGAGATGCTCCCCAACACAGCATGAAGCAACTTAAAGTCCTTCCGTGCACAAGTCCAACCCTGGACAATAGGGTGGTCTCAAGGTGCTACATCACATGGGACAAATTAAAGTGCTTTGTAGTTGTCTTACAAGAAAATTAAGTGGACCATGAATGGATTGGTCACAAACAAAGAGAACTGTGACGAAATCATGAGACACACAATGGACAGGATTCTAGAACACTGCAAGCAGCAGAGGATTAGTTCTCTACTTCCTGGGTGAATGCAGGCACAAGGTGGAGTTTAGAATGCTGTCCGCTGAGCCCAGAAATGACTAGGAGTATGGAGGGTTAGAGGTAGGCAAAATTCTAATCCCTCCCCCAAGAAAATTTCTGAGATTTTTACAAAATTTCAAACACTGACTAGGCACTGCTATGAAAGGATTTTGCACTTGTAATTAATGTCCTTAGTTGACCTTAAAATATGGAGATTTCCCAATGGGGCTAATCTCATCACATTGGCCTTTCAAAACATAGAGAATTTTCCAGCTGCTGAGAGAAAAAGGAGGCAGAGGGAAAATCAGAGGGATTCCAAACAAGAGACGGACTTGCATTGTTACTGATTTGAAGATGAGGGGAGGCACGTGAGTAGTGTGAACAACCTCCAAGAACTGATTCTGCTAACAGCCTGGCAGAACTTGGAAGTGGATTCTTCCTTGACCCTCCAATAAGAACCCAGTCCAGTCAACATCTTGACTTCAGCCTCAGGAGACCATAAGCAGAGAACCCAGGGAAGGGCACCTAGACCTCTGACCTGCAAAACTGTTAAGTAATGAATGGGTGTTGTTTTAAGCCTGTGAGTTTGTGAATTTGTTACACAGCAATAGGTGACTAATTCAAGGAGTCACTATTTCCCACCAGAGAGGAACAGGATAGTTCTTACATGTCAGGCCTTACCTAAGCCTCCCTAATGGAGAGCTGACCCTGGTCAATATTGTAAAGTGGGTGAGTTTGTCTTTTGTGCTCCAAGCTTCCAAATTCTGGCCTCTCTTGCCCATTTTTGGTGACTCTCATGCTATTCTATTTCCTTCCCCTAATTAGAGCTTTCAGCCAAGGTAAAGTAACTTGGTATAACCCTCCCCAGGAATTTGTGCTTTAACTGGAAACAATGTTAAGCTAAAGGGTCGGAGTTTAAGAGTAGGTAGGATAGCAGCCATGATTTTCCTAGGTACCCTTGAAATACAAAACATCAACTGGTCCTGTTTTGGGGTGAGTGGCATAAGAAATTGATGGATTAAGAAGAAATGAAGTTTAACCTGGCAACTGTTAATAGAGTAACAATAAAAAACTAGGCACGCCATGTCCCAAGATCCTTTTTCAGCTCCTTACATGTTAACTTTGTCAAATGTTAACTTTAAATGCTTTTAACTAAAATATGCAGAGAGAGCCAAATTAGGGAGATAATATGCAGGAAAAAAGTTAGCCTCTTAATTAGATTCTTCTCATTCAAGAGGCTTACCCTGTTTCACCCTATTAACTTCATTGATTTTACTCTTAGAAAAGGAACAAAGACCCCCAGATATCTAAAATACTTTTGACTTTTAGATTAAAAAGACAAGATCAAACTGCTGAGAGAAATATGTCTAAAGGGAAGATTGATTTTTCCTCTAGAGTCTAACAAATCCATTAGCACTAACTTGGTGAAAGATTCCAAGAATACACATTCTAGAACCTTCACAATCCATTGGATTCTATTTGCCAGTGTTATGGGCTCAACCGTGTCTCTGCCATATTCAAATTGATGTCCTAACCCCCAAGAACTTACAGTGTGACTGTATTTGGAAATAGGGTCTTTAAAGAGGTGATTAGGGTTAAATGAGGTCATTGAGTAAGCCCTAATTCAATGTGACCTTATAAGAAGAAGACATTCAGACACAGACACACACAGAGAGAAGACCATGTGCAGACAGAGGGAGAAGACAGTCACATACAAGCCAAGGAGGAAGGTCTAAGGAGAAACCAACATTACCAACACTTTTGTTATAGGTTGAGTTTGTTCTTCTTGATCCTTGTCCCAGCTACAGAACTGAAAAGCAGAGACACAATATTGAAGCAGAGGGAAAGTTTTATTTGAATATACTCTAAGGGAGGAGGAGCAGGCCAGAGTCAAGGAAGGCAAAAGCCTTAATCTGTTAGGCAGGAGGCTTATATATTGCATTCTGGTCAGGAGGCACCCTTTGACTGACAAGGTGGGGTTATTTGATTTACAGGTCTTTCTATATAGTCCTCTCTCAGTGAGCATGTCGTTTCCCTGTGCTGCGGGGTGACTTGGGCACTTCTGAGTTCCAACTGTTGGGATCTAGTTGGGGAGGAAGTTATCTCCCTGAAAAGCCTTTGTTGTCTCCACGTGGGACCCCCTACCTGGGCAGGGTTTGGGCCGCTTTTTCTTTGAACCTTATCTGGGCAGCTTCTTATTTGAGCCTTATCTTTCCCTAACACTTTGATCTTGGACTTCTAGCCTCCAGAATCATGAGAAAAATAAGTTTCTGTTGTTTAAGCCACCCAATATGTGGTACTTTATGCTAACTTTAGCAAATTAATATAGACAGTATTCCAGACAAGTATATATTATCATCTCTGTTATTTGAAAAAGCCTCCAGATACTTGCATACTATGAGCAAAAGAATATCGTGAAATACCTGTTTCATTCATTAATTTACTCTCTAATTCAATACATACATATTAAGCACCACTGTATGTTCACTGTGGGTACTCCATGAGGTATCTCTGTCAAGTAGGAAAACAGAAAGTTTAAAACCGATCTCCACCCTCACTGACTTTACAACCGAAAGGGGGAGACTTGTGAAGATTCAGAAAGATCTATATTCAAGCCAGCATGACACATCCAGGTGAGCTTGGACAGGCGATTTAAACTCTCCAAATCGCAGTTTCCTCATTTAAAAATGGACCAATGATAGTAACCAGCATATCACACTGTGAAGCTAAATTAGATAATGTACATAATACACTCAGCATGGTGCTGCGTACATATGAAAGTGAATGATTCCTTTAGTAATAAGAAATACATCCTCAGGGCCAAAAGGAGTGGAGCCTGAATAGAAGACATGAATATGACTTGAGTCAAGTGGCCATCCACAAAAGAAGGTTACAGGTTAGAAAGGAAGCATTCCAATTCTATACATGAGCAAAGCATCAGACAAGGACAGCAGAGATGGTCTGGAGGGACAGCAGAAGGGTCAAGTAAGGGTTCAATTTCTGGTAGCTGAAATCAGGGGCAGGCTGGAGCTCAGTGAACCTCGGGCTCCTGTCAGCCTGCCTTAGGGTTAGAACTTGAGCCCATTGGCATAGCACAGTTCTGCTGAACTTGAGTCCCAGCTACATGTTTTTCAAATTTTTTGTAAGTTCTCAGGCATTCACATAGACTGTCTGGATGGCATTAGGCTGAAAAGGAAATTAATTTCTTATAATCCACTTTCAAATGTATCTTAACAGGCTAGGGTGATGAGCTGAATCTTACAAGATGTCTTTTTTACAAAGACAAATGTAAATTCCTACTCTTGGGTCTCTACAGTCAGCTGCACAAACAGGCTGGGGTAAGAAAATGGCCCAGCAGCAGCTGAAGAGAAAAAGCCCACAAGTTTTGAAGCTCAGTGTGGATTGTGGCTGCCAACTTCAATGGTATCAACAGAAACACAAAATTGAAAATTGGGAAAAAACTGTTGCTTTATTCTTAGTTGACATTTTTTTGCCCGTATCTGAACAAATTGTGTTTAAATTTGAGCATCACCCTTCAAGGACAAAATGTGCCAACTGAAACATACTCAGAAAAAAGATAATTAGGGCTGAAGGAACATTAATTTGTTTGCTTATAGGAAGAACCATTGAGAAGGCAGATGTGAACTGGACTGGAAAAAGAAAAGCTGGAGAAAAAGGTTTGGAATCAGAGGTGCATTAAATACGCTCGGGAGACTGGGGATAGGTTAGTTTAGTTGAGTGGATTTTAAAAAGCAATTATATCCATTTTTTCTTTCTATGGGTATGACGTGGGTCATTCCTCTAACACTTGAACCACTGAGCCCACAAAACAACTAACAATTTATGAAGAACTAACAAGATATGGAAAGAATAGTTTTTGTTCTGCTAAAGGAAGATCACTGTAAGATCCCATACTTCCTAAGTTATTCTTTTGCACTGAAGCCCCTCCCTTCAGGGGGTCTGGTAATGAAAGGAACCCTCATTGGTAATCCCAGCTCTGCCCCTGCCCACCCGGTTTCCTCCCAATCACGTTGATAATGCTGATGCTGGTGTATCACCCAAGATAACATCATCAGATCTAGATTGTCAACAGAGATCAGTGATTTTCCAAACTTCCTTTTCCTTGAAAAGCCTCTTCGTGCGGGCCACCACCACCGACAGAACACAGCGTGGTGCCCGCTGTTTCTGTAGCTCCCAGGAGCCCATCCCTTTGTCAGAAGCGGCCTGTCCTACTGGAACACCTAGAGGGAGTGGATGTTACACACCACTGAGCGACTAAGGTGATCATGGCCAAACAATAGTTTGACTTTGAGGTATTCTGTAACTTAGTCTCCTCTGAGGAGGAAGGGGCTTTTATCTAAAACCCAAAGTCGGGAAGCTCTTTTCCCTTCCCCCAGCTGAACATACCTCGCGTCTGTACTAGGGTTCTTTGGGCCCTTCTGTCTCTGGGCACACAAGGGGTGGAAACTTTTCTACCCAAACCATTATGAGAAACTGGCCTCTCACACTGCTGTGGCTTTAGACGAGTAAAGAATAATCCGAAACATAGAAGACACTATAAACCCTGGGCTAAAACTTGTCAGGAAGTTCATTTGTTTTCATCAGGCCACACCAAGAAGAAAATAAAGACCACAGATGCAGCAGAGAAACAAGAATGACACACACAGAGCAGCCAAAGGGTACTAAAAACAGGTTATTTTTGCAGAGCTCATAAGCTCACGTTATGGAGCAAAACCCATCAACACCAATGACACCCATATGATCCCCCACATAAAGGAGCAGAAAACCAAGATTAAGCCAAGACTGCAAATGGGCGCTAGGGACTCCTTGGTTTGTGAAAGGCAGAAGTCAGGCTGGTATCTCCAGCTGCCTACCAGAAAGAGTCGAATTTCAACTAAATTCAAAACATCAGTCCAGACTTTTCCTCTCCTCCCAGTGAGACAGGAACTCTGCAGCAAGTGTTGAATGTTTACCTTGATCCCCTGGCTTCTTTTTCAAGAGTCACTTTGCAAACAAAAGAATGCTAATGTCCAAAGCTTTAGGAGGCTTAGGAGGATGCTAATTGGGTAGGCCACCCATAAAGGGCACCAAAATTTACTTCCAGCAACCCCGGGGCACATGCCATAGTTTTGGGAAGGAATTAGAAACTGGTCCCATATACCCCTGCTGAAAATAATGGCTTCCAGCCACCCCCTCAGCTCCATTCCTCTCATCATTGATAAAAACAACAACAACACAGAAACACACCTTTTCCACCAACAACATGTAACAGCACCCAGAAAAAAACACCTCCTCTGATCCCAATAACACATCACTGCCACCAATAAAAGTGACTCACATTCATGAGTCCTTACTGTGTGCCAGATACTGTGCCATCCATGTTAAATGTAACATCTCATTTAAACTCTACAGATGAGGAAACTGAGGCACAGAAAGGCAAAGGACCTTGTCCAAAATCAAGTGACTAATAAATGGAGAAGCCAGCTCTACTGACCCCTCTACAAGCTGGTCCCAGTACTAACCATGCCCTGTAGCCTATTTCTCTAAACCATGCTTCCTCTCCTCATATTCCACTCTCCCCAATGTTCTCCTCCTCCCCCAATATTCCAGAATATTTCCTTGAGCACTTATTGGTGTTAAGTGATGCTTAGTTGTCCCACAACTCTGGACCTGTCTTGAGACATATAGAAAAATATTGATGACACATTTGACCCCTCACCTCCCAGTTCCCATGCTCCCTGCCTGCACTGACACTTCCCTGCAGCCTACAGCCAGACTTCACGCATTTTCCTTACTCATACTTACTCCACCTCCAAGATCCGCAGCTGGCCACCTCCCCTCTGATGACAAATTCCATTCACCGCATGGATTCCTGCACACTCACTCACCACACCCTTCACATCACGATCCCCCAAAACTGTGCTTTGCATACGCACCATGGACAGTCCCCTGAACACGGCCTGCTCTTGGCCACGCTTCGCTCTCTCACCCCTTGGCTATGCCTCTACCACGCCTCAATCCTTCTTACTTCAATGTAATCACAGTAGGTTTTTATTCCACCCTACCCTTGTTCAGTCAATTAACATACTTAGTATTTTCACATACTTCTGGTTGTGATAAAAAAGTACAATCTTCTGGATGGTATATGCAAATCAAGTCCTATTAAAATCAAGACTACTATGTAAGTTTGTGCCTAAATCATTTCCTATTAAAGTGCATACCTCTTTACTTGGTAATTTGATTTCTATACATCCATACTAAGCAAATAATTGGACAGTCCCCTGAGGTGTTGTCCCTGCTTCTCTAAATCTACCCAAGTCTACAAATCTATCAAGGCCGAGAACAATTTCCTCCACCTCCATGAAAGTGTTCAGGCCACATATTTACTCTCTCTCCTTTGAATTTCTAATGTGCTTAATGCCTTTGTTTTTCATGCCTAGTTATCAGTTTATTCAAGGTCAATAAGTTTTATGATACCCACAATGGACTGGGAGCTATGTTAACACTGGGAAGATATAGGATAATAAGACACAACTAATGATCTTGATAGATCCCCTTATCCTTCCTACCCAACTGGGCTAGGGTCTCCTGGAAGACAAGGACCATGGCCTAGTTAATTTTTATGTTGAAGCACCTAATAACAGGGTCTTGCAAAATTGCAGCAGGCATTCAGTTACTTAATAAACTTTTTGCTGAGAGATTTAATGATACAATATGGTATCATCAATCCCAGAATCGTTATTCCAAAAGATTCCCTCATGGTATACTAACATCAACTGAGATTGTCCCACCTTGGATAGTCTGGCCTTGATTGATGGATATTTGGGGAAGAACTTAATTTTCAGGGTAAATATTAATCCATACTTCCACTATGTTTGACCTAAAAGTGAAGTCCCTCCTCCTCCAATTATTTTTCAGTAGGGAAAATATATTTCTACATATCAAAAATATAATTATAATTACATATATAATAATAATAGACACATGTCTTATATTAGGGGCCTATGGCAATGTTATCTGCACTTCACAGATGAGCCTACTAAACTCCAGCAAAGTCAACAGATGATGAAACTAGTAAGTAGTGTACCACAAATGTATTCCCAGTTCTCTTCTTATTGCATTATTTTATCCCATATATATCTATATAGATAGATAAAGTCAAGTTGATTCTGGAAATCAGCCTTCTCAGGGGAAATTTTTTCTGCACATCTCAAAATACCTCAATGACATTGCAAGTCCTTCAAAGACAAGCAGCAGAAGATTCTTGTTAAGAGGCTTCCCTTTCATCTCCAGCTCCACCCACCTCCACTACCACTCCATCATTCACATCATGTGAAAAAAGGGCTACTTTTTATAGTCCTCATTTTGTCTGGCTTTTCTTTCTAAGGTCATAATTGTGGTTGTTTTTGCTTTACAAAACATCTATTAGTGGAAAGGATAAGCCAGGTGAGAGGTGGGTGCATGGAGCATGGACCTTACAAGGTGCATGGGAACTGTAAGGATCCCAATAGAAAATAGGGTCCCAAGGAGAAAAAAAAAAGGTACACTCAGATTAGTATAATTTAAGGAGGATTGGATAAAGGGACTATTTACAAATAAGGTGTTTCCTTTGTGAACAGTTGTGTCTTCTTTGTAAATACTTATTACCTCCCCTAGACTTAAAGGGACAAGGAGAAGATGCAAAAAGAAGGGAAGGCCACCTTAAGAGGAGCAGTGGAGGTGCCCAAGACGATCTCAGAGAGATGGAGCCCAGGGAATAAACACCCTGGGTCTACTCTCTTTCAACCCTCTGACTTCCTGCCAGGCAAATCTAATATGATGTTTCCTCCAGAGGGCAAAGGAGCCCTGACGAAGTTCATGCAGGTCAGCCTCTCCAGGCAGAGAGCAGGCTGGGGAAGTATGGAGGAGTTGAAGAATGGGTGCAGTGGAATAAATGGAATATATTTGGCAAAAACAGTGATAGTCATCCTCAGAGACTTGCTGGTAATCATATCTTTCACATAGAGGATCAAACTTTTAAATAGGCAAAGGTTGGTTCTATGAAGGGATATTAGACTCAAAATGAGAAATTCTAATATATTGGGTGCCCTAATAAAATCCATATACATTTGATTAGCATGTATTTTATTATGTAGATAGAACCAACATTAACCAGTCTCAGCTTCTCCTTATAATTAGAAATGTACAAAATGTCACCATCAGGACCAAAGCATTGTCAATGATGACATACATAAGAGTAGCACATATTTTATGTTAACTGACATCTTGGAAGAGCTCACATCTTATTGAAGAACTTTGTAGTGTGTATATAGAAGCATGTGCACAAAGCATGATGAGAACACAGCACCAGATCTTGGACATGAAAGACCAGCTAACACATCATGGCCTTCAGAGTCATCACCAATAAAATGGGATAAATATACACTCTAGTCTCCTAGAGAGAATTGTTGTGATGGACACATGAAAGTCCTTAATGAACCATACAGTGCAACCATATATGCTCTTTATTGTTGTCTCAGTATATAGGTATTGCAGATTTTCCCAGTATACTGAAAGCTTCTTAGGACAGAGACCACTCATTTTCTTCAGTATCTACCACAGAGCCTGGTAGTAGATGCTCAATAAATAGCTTGTTACTACGTAGACACAAGTCAACACTTTCCCAATATTTGATGGGATTCAGTCATGCCATCATCCCTAAGCACAGTGATTTTACATAGAGAAACAAAGATAAAAAATTAGGGAATTTCACAAAATTATCATGAAATGCTTGTGCCTGCCAGAGCATGTTACAAAGCAAGTACTCTCTATGGAAAACCTATCAGTGGAAAGGATGAACCAGAGGAGGGGCAGGTGTATGGACCCACTGATGAAAGGAAATAGCAGGCAAGGAGGTAGCACCCTTGCCAGTCCAAGCATTCAGCACAAGAACAGGTGCACATGTACTCCTGCCCAATGCCCAGCCTCCCTCCAGAGACTGTATCCACCAAGAGAGTCACCCACCCTTTCCAGCCAGCCATGCCCTTGTAAGTTTCCTCAACATTATTCCTCTCCGTCAGGGCTCTTTTGTTGCAGCTGTTAAAACTGAAACCTTTTATGGTGTATATAAGCCAGAGGTGACACAATTAAATGAAACTATTTGTCATATAAAATTTACATCAGCAGGAATTAAACGTCAAATAACTTAGGATTGACAGCCTCTACTGAGTCATAAAGACTCTAAATTAGTCTTGTGAAGGGTGTTCTTATACAGTCCCTAATAAACTCCACTCCACCGAAGACTTACTTGTGAAAAGTGCCAAAAGGAGAATATCAATAATGAGGTGGCCTGATCCCTCACAAAAAAAATTGAATGGAGATTAAAATTTCATCCTGTACTAACTTTGGAAAGTGCAACATTAGGAAACTTGATTCCTGTCTCTGACTATCTTAGTTGTGTGACCTTGAAGCAATCACATCACTTTCTCTGATTTTCAGGTATCACTATACTGCTAGTCCTCACTGATTCATGAAGCTTTTCTTTAATTAATAGAGTTAAAAATAAACTACATAAATATAAAGATAATGTTTCAGAGCAATGTTAGATTTACAAAAAAACTGAACAGAAAGTAGATGTCCTATATATATATCCTCACCTGCTCCACTCTGTTTCTCCTGTATTAACATCTTGCATTCAATGGTTACAATTGATGAGTCAATATTGATAATGTTATTATTAACTAATGTCCATAGTTTACATTACAGTTCACTCTTAGTGTTGCACAGTTCAGTGAGTTTTGACAAATGTCTAAGATCATATATTCACTGATTCATACAGTATTACTGCCCTAATTTAAAGATTTAAGGTTTAAGTGATAATTAAGGAATATTTTTTTGACCTATAAATCTCTAGGTAAGGGTCAGCTTATAGCAGTGATAGGTTTCTTTCCTTCATTTATTTAACATAATACTAAATATTGGTAACACAAAGATGAATAGGACACAGCTCCTGTCTGGTAGCTCTAAGGCTGGGAAATGTTAGAGATCTCTGCAGCAATAACTGAATTATGATGATCTTCATAACAGAGATCTCTAACAGACTAACATAAACAGTTAACATGCATTTAATATTGACTCTGAACCAGGCAGAGTTACATGTTTTATTTCACTTTCTATCAATCCTATATAGCCATTTCATAGTAGATATGATCATCATCCATCTTTTCCATATGAGGGCCTGAGAGAGGTTTCCTCTATCAGGAGCACATATGAGCTCCAGAGAAGAGTGACTGAGCAGTTTCTAAAACAAATCAGAGTCACTGGGCACATACAGGGGAAAGGGCATGCAGAACAGGAGCAGAGGGAGGAGGGCGTAGTGAAGTCACAGTGCATACACACGCTCAGGTGCCTGGGTAAGTCAATGTGTTCAGAAAACTGACAACAAGGAGTTTGCAGTGAGAGACAAGGCGGAAGGGAAAGGCAGTCCCAACCCATGGGAGGTTGTGGGCATGCTGCTCAGGAGCTGATTCTTTATTCCATACACAATGGGGAGCATGGAAGGCTTTTATATGATTTATTTAGCCTTTGGAAAGATTATTCGAGAGCAGGCTTTAGAAGAAATTGGAAAGCAGGCAGAGGCTAATTATGAGACCTAATTTAGTGAGTAAACACTAATACTTGGTAAACACACACTATATGCCAGGAGTGCTATGTGTGAAGTTTCTCACTTATTCATTCCCCCACTCGGGGCCAAACAGGAGATGATGGGACTCTACCCAAGTGGTCACGGGAATGGCGAGATACATTTTAGAGACATTAAGGAAACTAAAGGGGGAAGGCTTAGGGTCAATATAGACCACAAGAGTTCATGACTATTTCTTAGGGAAGAAAGCTGGAAATACAAGGCAGAAATAAAAGCAAAACGTGGTTCTGCTAAAGCCCTGAGAGACTTGGAGACCTCGGAACTGGAATGGCTTTAGTGCCAACTGGTTCAGCAGCAAAGGGTTTAGTCAGACTCAAGTGACCTCAGTTCTGGGCATCAGTAGGGATGCCGGCAGACAGCCTCTCAGAAGCAGCATGTGCAGCCAGCATGTACCTTTGTCAGCATCAGCAGCATGTCAGCGATAGGGGCAGCCAGGTGGTGGAGGCACTGGCAGCTGAGATGTGGGGAGATAATATTTTTAAATATTTCCCAATTTAATTTTTATTTCTCAGGGAGTATTTTATCATCATCATCATAAAATCATACTGTCACTATTCACCTCCCTCCAACATTATGTGAAGAGCAAAAGAATGTAGCTGATTTCCTCCAAGAAGAAAAAACACAAGACCAAGCTGTAGGTAGTCTTTTGTGAACCTATAGCACATGCAAATGCACACACACACACACACACACACACACACACACACACGTGCACACACACACATGTACACATACACACTGTCTTGAAAGCCATGACTTTCAAACACAGGAGCTTGATGGAGACAATATTTTTGTTACTCTAAAAATCTTGACTTAAAGACTAAATAAACATCACCTCATGGAAAAGGTTTAATATCTCTAGGTACATAGTACATTGGAAAGAGAATGCAGAATATGTAGAGCTAGGCAGGTCCCACCCAAAAGTTTTAAAACTTTTACCTGCTGGCACAGGGCTCCCCCTTTCAAGAGAAGGGAACTGTACCAGACCAGATGTTCTGGAGAATTAATGACCCCTACAGCAGCCTTTGGTCACAAACTGGTGGGAGATGATCTGTAAATACCCTTCTTCTTTCAATGGGATAACTCAAAGCTCATGTTCTATGCTGACTTTAAGAGTTCCCAGTAAGACTAAGTTTCAGTTACTTATAGAAGCAATTTGCTTGATAACAAGGCCTTATTGGCTTCCTTCCCTCCCTGTCCACTTCACACTGTCCTATGGATGTTTCCTGAGATCACCTCCTACATAATGTAGCCCCACTAGAATCCTTGTCTCTGGGACTGATTTAGAGAGAACCCAGAAAAGGCACTTTGTGACATGAGCCAAATGATTTAATCTATAGCAACAAGGGAAGAAAGATGAGGAGAGTTCACAGCTGATGGCCTTAACTTCCCCTGTGATAATAGAAAACAAGGCCGTCTTTGCAGAATACATTTGAGGAGTGGATGGAATTGTTTAAGTGCTGTTGTAAGGAACAGATGAAGGTACCAACTGGGACCATGTTGGAAGACCACAGAGCAGTGCTGAAAATCTAGCTCAAGTTGGAAACCACACCTGCATGATCATGTGCTCCTCTGCTATCTACAGCATCCAGCCGTCTGGGAGCCGGAGTCGAGGAGCAGATGGTCCGATTGATCAAAAGTAGGGAACATGTAGGGAAGTTGTAACACCCATCCATGAAGTGAGATAGCTGAGCAAGCTAAGGCAAGAGATGGACAGAAGTGATGATACTGTGCCCCAGGAAAGACCAAAAAGCCAGGACAAGATGGACCAACGAGGGAGCAGAGAGAAGGGTAAGGAGTGTGCTTGCTGAGAGAAGAGAAGCCAGGGGACTGGAGAGGCGAGAATCTGTGTTCAGAGACGAGTGAAACAGTGCATTAAGGTTTAGATATGGAGCAGTCCTAAGGGACGACCCAGAGCTAAACAAGCCAACACATGGGGTCTGACGGCCAGGACTTGGAGCTGACCCTGCTCTGTGGAAGCAGCATAGAACTGCTTGGATTTGCCAGTTGCTTTCAACTCCTCTACAGCCTTCAGAGAAGAGGATAGAGCTCATTTTCCTCTTTCCCTTTTCTTTGATCTCTTCTCTGTCTTCTCTCACAAAATTAAGCAATGAGATTAGATGCTGTGGCCCATTGCTCTAACGGTCTAACCACAGGCAGGAAAATTTGCATAAGCACTTAGAAGTCACCACGTGGAAAGAATTCCTCACCAGAGTGTTGGATGACATGAACCCTAAGATTCTTGTCATCTTTGACCACCAGATCTGCAGGAAACCCCATCCCCCATCAACTAAATTTAAAGTATCTGAACTCATAAGCAAGTCCTATTCTGTCACCTACGCACAGAGAATGCTCAATTCAGATCATTGCGATGAACAAAAGTTCTTAAAAGCCTCTGAGCTGCAGAAGCCCAGGGCAGCTCACAATCGGAGGCAATCTGCACACACACATTTCAAACAGAATGTTCCCTCCAGCTCCCTCGTCTGCTTCAGCCTGTGGAGCCTTGAATGAATCAGCAGATGGAGCTGAAGCCTGTCCCTGTGACTTGCTGCAAACAGGCACATCACCAGTGCCACAAACGCACTCCCCTTCCCTACTTGACTGTGTAGCATTTTGTAACAATAAATACTGCTAAAAGAACAAAAGTCCCTTCAACACCCCGTGGCTGACAAGGCCTTGATTTGTGTGTGTTAATGCCAAGTTAGACTCCCTCTTCATTAATTACACATGAATGACACATTTGCCTGTGTGGCTTTGGGGGCTGATGATTGCACAGTGACAGAAGCAAGGAAGGCTGCATTTTAACAGCCTTGGCACGCCTGGCCCTGGGGTCTCCGGGAGCCTGCACAGGGACAATTATAAATACAAACACTGCAGCAGGCTTGCCTAGACTGACAGAAAAAATGAAATATCTGCTCCAAAGGAGGGAAGTTGCTGATGTTGTATATTCAACCTGCTTCCAGGGAGGAGTTGGGAGATAAACAGCTGTCTGAGAAAATAAGAAGTTCAGTTATTAACACAAGATTGTCATCATCATTTACATGTCTACTCCACATTAAAGCTTATGAGGTTTTTAAATCAAATATCTTATTTGATCCTCTCTATGAGGGCAGGAAGTGTTTTTGTCTTATGCACAGTGCCTAAGTCAGTGTCCCACACAGAGTAGTCTACAGACATCTAGTGTATGAAGGGATAAATAAACTAACACAAGAATAATAAGGCAGGACAGGCATTATTACTGTGTCTCTTTCTCAGATGAAGCATCTGAAGTGCTGAACACTTAAAGGACTTACTTAGAGTCAGAAGAGGCAGGCCCAGGATTCAGTCCCAGGCTTTCTTCTTCCCAGACCTATGTTCTCTCCACTACACAGTTATAAGGGAGTTTTGCATGGATATGATGATTAAGAGTACATGTGTCACAAAACTTCAGTAAGTATGTCCTCAGCCTCAGTGGTGCATTCTCTAGAAGGATGTGTCCAAAGCACTGAACTCTGCTGACCTCAGTGAATGGGAGAGTTTGTCCAGTCTTTGATCCCAGCAGACGACACAGTAGTTTCCTGCTGGCTTAGGCTTGTGGGGACCTAGCTCTTCAGGACCACCTCTCAGATCAGTGCCCCAAGGTGGCACCAAAGCAATGGGGCTCCCAAGACTTTACTAGCTCACCCTGCTGCCAATTCCACCCTTATCCCAGGCTCATCCTTTCTCTACTACGGTTCTACCTGGCCCTGCAGACCACAATGTTCTGGACTGCCCTGCCTGCTCTCAACAGCAGGCGTCGCCCTTCAGCCCCCCCAAACTTGTCTGGGTCCACCTATCATACACCTAAAGAACATTCAAATTGTTGTCATTACCCTAGGGCCCATTTTCCTTTCAGGCTCTGAGGACACTACTAGTCTCCACTCCTTGAGCTGTAGATTGTTAGGCAATCATAGGCTACATCCTGGTCCTTCCTAGGCATTAGTGTCTACACTGAATGTAAGAGTGATCCCAGCAAAACCCAGATATAATGGGCGCTTTCCCTTCTAGCCCCAGAGAATCTGAAACCCTGGTTTGTGGCCAAATGAGGGCATCCATCCAATCTTCCCACTGGAGGTTGACACTGGATCTTTCAGATACCATGTCATAGCCTATATGAGTAATCAAAGTCCATTGCTAGAGAAGTATGGAGAGGGAGTTCACTGGTGGCTTCTAACAAGCTTCTTGCCACTGAGCCCAGGGGGCTGCTCTTGGAGAACTAGTCAAAGCTGGCTATGCCTCAGATTATCTAAGCTACATATACCATTTCCCCCGAGGTCTCCAAACAGCTCCTGTACCTCTGATGCTTTGACATCCCAGCATGCATTTCTCTTCTGATAACAGCACCTGGATTCTACTGGGAAAGACTTTCCCCATTGATAGTTCATCATGTTCGGATGGAACAGGGACATGTGTGCAACCAGTCAGAATTTTCCATCCTCTGGGCCAGTAACTGCCATCAGTGCATCACTCAGGTTGGTTAAACCAAACTCAATCCCTAGACACTTTCTGGAACTACTGAGAAAGAGTAAGTCACTTTCATTTTGGTAGAGAATAAGTCTAGAATTCCTAGTGAACATATTACTTCTAGGAGGGAAGAGGGCTATTTAAAAATTAAACCAGAGTAGAATAAAGTAGAGACAAAGCTAGAGAAATGGTCTTAATGCTGAAGGAGTCTCTAACCTGATTATATAATGACAGCAGATGACTCAAGAATGGCTGGACCACACTTTGTAATCAGAGCTCCATATATTTCACTAAACAGTTAAGTGAATGCAATTATATTCTACAAACTTTATATTCCATAGCTATGCTATCTAATGAAGTAGTTATTAGGCACAGATGGCTACTGATTGCTTGAAGTGTGGCTACTCCAAAATGAGATGTGCTGCAGGTAAGAAATGCATGCTGAATTTCAAAGTCATAGTGTGGAAAAGATAAATATACAATGTCTATTAATAATTTTATGTAGACTACATGTTGAAAAATAGTATTTTGGATATATTGGGTTAAATATAATATGTCATTAAAATAAAGGTCACCTATTTCTTATTTTTAATGGAGCCACTAGAAAGTTCACAATTAGTCACATGACTTGTATTTCTATCGAACAGTGCTACTCTAAGGAGTGGGAATTTTGACATTCATTTGTTATTAGTCTCCTAAAGATTCCATGATGGTTCTTAGACACTTGCTAAGAGTAAAGTGACAATGTAATTTATCACTGAAACCAATACACCTTGAGAGTAAAAGAGGACATAAAAGATTGTGCCAGAACAGCAGGTATATGCCAGGACAATCATGGGCAAACCAAATACTTCTTGACTAGGCTAAGATTCCTCTTCTCTGAAAATCCAGATTCTTCTGATTCTTTCTTGCTAGCCCCACCCATTTACTCTCCTATGTTAGTCTAAAAGGTCATATTTTACTTTTGGAAATTCAATATATTCCTTCTTACGTAATTGCTAAATTTTGTTTTTCTGATCTTTTACCAAAGATGTTGTTAAGAACAGTTTGCTTCTGGTACCTCCTTCAACTATTATTCATTAATTTGACAAATATGAATTAAGTTCCTGTGATGGCGCAGACATTTGATATTGTGGATCTGTCCATCCTGCAGCTACACCAGCCTTGGCAGGGCCCCGGGTCCAGCTTCCAGACTCGGTGATGCACCATGTGGACCCACCCAAGTGCTAGTTTAATAAATAAACCAACCAAGAAAGACTGAGTCATAAGAACCTCCCAGACTTGCCTCAAACCAGAGGTCTGTTTACTCCATGCCCTCCTCCGGTTAGTCTGCAGGTTCTCCTTCTGTTGGTCATTTTTAAAGTAATTACCCCTTTCTTCTAGTGATGCTTTACTAATATGACTTAAATCTGTTAACTTCTCCTAACATATCGTATGTGTAAAGACAAAGAACAAAAGGTTTAATATATGGAGAAACAGCTAATGACAATGTAAATATTTTTTAAGCGGCTTGTTGTTTTGTTTGTTTGGAAAGTAGAACAGGTTACTGATGCTAAATGATTTAATAAGATTATAATTCTGTATTTCTTTGGGGGAAAAGGCTCTTTTTCTTTTTTTCTTGAAAATGATAACCATTTGTAGAATATGGGACTACTGTTAATTGAGTTGCTTTACCCTATTAGGTGATTTAAATCACTGGGATTCACTGATCTTCTCTGAGAGAACACTGGAGAAACATCCACTGTAAACAGAGTTGGTGTAGTATAGTGACACTTCAAATGTTTCGTAGTTTCAGCACAAGGACACAGGCTGAACAAAGGACTTGCCCTCCCTCCCACTCTGGTGAGCCCTTCCACCCACACCTACCTCATAATCCGCCTTCAGTTTATTAAATGATGAGTTTGCATTTAAAGTATGTGTGTGTCCATGCTTGAGTAACACTATAATAGGCATTATTATTGGAGCACATTACTCCAGCTTGAGGAAAAGAAACATTCATCCTTTTGGGGGTGCATGGTGCCTCAACATTCAGAGGAACCTACAGATTCTTTCAGAAATCTGAGAGGTCACCAATTAGCAGGTGGGTATTTCTTAAATCCTGTTTCAGTAACCATATATTGAAATACTAAACTGAAACGTCCTCTGTTCCCTGTGAACGTCATTGCCTTGTCATTTCCCATCACACTGAACCAGCGGAGGCAGGATCCAGCCTAAAAGAAAGGGGTCATTGCTCATCCCTGAGTTTCAAATTGGGTTTTTAGATCCAAGGGTGAAACGATCATCTTAAAATTCTAGCTGTGTTGAGGGATAAAATGGTTGTCCAGATTCCAATAGCTTCCGTCTACATATCAAGCAAAATTTGAATTTAGTGATAGAGTCATGGGTGGTTAGCAGTGAAGGTCACTGGAGGTCAGCAGTATCCTCAGTCTCTCTTTGCAAACAAAAACTCGGGAAGTAAAACCCTGCAAACCAGAAGGGAATTCTTGAACAGTGAGGGTGGTTGTTCCCCACCCTCCCTGGACTTAACAAGGTGGCATGCCATTGGAAGCTGTCATGTCCAACACGGGCGGGAGAAGCAGACAGCAGCGGCAGGGGGAGGCCTGTAGAGACCTGCATCTGAGAGAGGGTCCCAAGTTTTGGCCTCCTGCTGGTAAGTTCAATGATCTTGCCAAAAAGCCCACATCCATTAGGATTTGTTAGAACCATTATTGGAACTAAAAGGGGGAGTTTTGAATGGCTCTGTCTGGGGATCCCCTCTAGTGTTTCATAGACCCCTCATGTTTAGTAATATCCAGATTCTCAGAAAGAAATAGGAAAGACACCTCAACTCTGGTCACATGAAGTTGAGGGATGCTTCAGCCCCCCTCATGTGGCTGCTAGGAGCCACCCAGTCCTCTCCATGGTGCTCAGGTCAGCCAGCTCTTTTTAATGGAAAACTCTCAAGGCCCCTAAGCAGATGCAATATAACAAGATGCTGCCAGATGTGTCAGCCAGGTAGAGGGCTTTGTTTGAGACGTTAGAGATGCTTGCTCCTGTAGTCCTTGGGGCTGGCCCCTACAGAATTACTAACACGCATTTGACTAACTGTGTTCACATATCCCTCTCCCTCTCTTTCTCTTTTTCTCCTTCCCTTTCAGACTGGCCAACCTCCAGAAGGAGCTTCATCTTTGGTCCTGGCAAATAGGACAGTTCCCCATGCATCTGAGCTTTTTCTAAAAGCCATTCTTCTCACCAGGGAGCCCACAGCACATGAACCCAGTACAAGGAGGCAGGGAGAATTTACAGGAGCACCCTCGCATCCCTGCACTTCACAGTCTGTGGCGTGGGAGACATGACAGCACAGTGGACCTTTTTACCCATGGCCCAAACACATTTAATCCCAGACAAACTATTTTCCAGGTTTTTTTATACTCATCTGGCAGCTGCTCAAGTTCCCAAAGTATGTATGGATTAAGGCTTAGATATGTCATGAAGACCTCCCTATCTCTCTCCTTCCTGGTATACCTGCTACAAAAGAGGCACTCACTTGCTGAATGAACAGATAGCTTGTGGGCAGGGAAGCCCCTTCATAACTGGAGACCTGATGGCCTTGAGGTTTTCCTGGGGCTCCTTTCTGTACAAGAATATTTCGTGTTACTGCTCCAGAACCCCTCTCCTGATAAGGATCTAGAGCCACTCTGTGGCAGTCTGGCCAAGAAATCTCAGGACACTTAAATGACCTCATGATGTTCTTGCCACATCCTGGGAGCAAGAAATCTGATGACACTGGTGTTGCACAAAACTTTCATGGGCTACACTTCCTCCAGGCTGACTACCTCTCTTCAGAGCCCTCACAGTTGAGCTGCCTGCGATAAACAGTACATCCCAGGGCCCAGAGGCAATCCTCAGCACCTTTGTCAAGAGGGACAAAAGGGAAGAGGCTTTAATGTTTCTATCTGGGGAGACTCCATTTGCATCTTGTAGATTCTTATCAGTTTGCAATAAACAGCACTTCCAGTGAGCACTGGCAAAGCCCCTTAGGTGTGCTCTGCTACCCTCAGCACCTTCACAACTAATATATCACTTACACCTATGTGTGAGCTCCCCAGGGCCAGGTAGTCCACACCCAGTATGTAGACAAGCCGCAAGGAAACTATATCCTTACCAGATGGGGGGAAATGGAGGATACCATCTCTGAACAACTAACACAAAATAGAGCTGTAAAAATGTGGCAAAATAAAGGGGAAGTTACCCCTACCAGGTAGATAGCATGGACACTGTCTTATGGACCTCATTATCCGAAATTCTACTCTGTGAGAAATCGCATACAGAAGGCTTTCTCCACTCCCTGGCCAGAGGCAGGGCTCTGGATAAAGGGAATCTTGGCTGTGGTTACAAAGAGGAAAACAAAACTCTGCATTTTAGGCCCATTATCTTGTAGTAATTTCCTTTTTACTCTCACAATCTTCACTTCAAACCCCTCAGACCCGAACAAAGTCCACTGGAAGCCCCAAGCTTCCACAAACATCTCATAGGAGCGTGCCTGCTCTAAGATGAACGAAGAATTGCGGACAGCACCCATGCGATGACACCACCTCCTTCCATGGACGGTTCAGGGCGTCACTCTCTGAGAGAGGCTATCTCCATACAACATGAAATTGTAAGATTTGGTCAGTTGTCCATTTTCTTCTTAGCCATTTTATAAAAATTACATTAAAATAACAATGAACACAGCAGGATGTTCTACCTGTAAGTAAAGAGGGATAATTATGTCACTAAACTTGAAGCTTTCATGATACAGACTCCAAGTTGATGTTGGAAGAGGAGTGGGAAAGACCTAGAAAGCAGGAGAGACAGAAAATGGTAATTACTGCCTTGCCTTTGAAGCAGAATGTAGCCCCTCTTCTTGAGGCTTAATATCTGCTTCCTCCATCCATCCTGGGACTTGTTCTCAGACATGGAAAACCAGGGAAAGCCTCAAGCACTCTGGTTGGAAATGAGTGAGAAACACAGACTCACAGTTAAAATGGGAGTCAGTACTGCACCAGGAAAGAAAATGATGGTATGTAGAGATGTCACCATGTTTGGAGGGATGAAAACAAAAGGTAGTAAAGCTGCAGTGGGAAAAACTGAGTCCTGGGGCTGGAAGAGCCCAGTGAAGTTCCAGAGAGAGACCCGCTCCCCAGGGGACATTAACACTGAGTGGGTCTTCCCCTCTCATCAGCTTCACTGGACACAGTGGAGTGTCTGGCAGCAGACAGAGTGACATGGCTTACTCTCTTGTCCTAAAGCTTCTCCCAACTCAACATAATGAGAAGCATGAACAAGGCTGGTTTTTTTCAGACAAAAAGCCTGGGCTCCATGAGAGCTTTATAACTGCCAAACCCTGAGACCTGACATGAGACTTAACCCCTGAGGCTCAGTTCTCCCGACTACAAATTAGGGGTGGTAACAGGGGCTCTGTCCTGTTACTGAAACAATGAGATGGAAAGTATTCATGTCCCAGTGTGCGGCCTATCACAAGCAGTTGATAAATATTAGTTCTTTTGCTACTTCTCCTTCTCATCAAGACAAAGTAAGCCCTCCTCTGAGGGGCTTCAGTAGCACAGTCCTCTAATTTAAAAAGAACTTCTTTTTCAAGGGACAAGTGATGGCGAAAATGTTAAGCCAGGAGCCCCACGAACTTGAGGATAAGCCTCTTAGTTTGCAAATATTTTTAAAGAAGTTTAATTCTTTCTTAAAAGAAATCTTGAGGGCGGAGCCAACATGGCGGCGTGAGTAGGACAGTGGGAATCTCCTCCCAAAAACATATATATTTTTTAAAATACAACAAATACAACTAATCCTAAAAGAGAGACCAGAAGACACAGGACAACAGCCTGACTACATCCACACATGCGAGAGCCCAGTGCCTGGTGAAAGGAGTAAGATACAACCCCCAGCCCGGCAGGACCCGAGCACACCTCCCCCGAGCTCCCGGCAGGAGGGAGAGGGAGCCCAGGACTGCTAAACACCCAGCCCCAGACACCCGCACCAGAGCGCAGACACAGTGCATGAGTGGAGGGATGGAAACTAGGGAAATAGGGCAGCAAGACCTCTGAGCGGGTGCCGAAGCTGATGCCCCTGTGACAAAGAAAAGTGGGGGCTTTTTGAAAGTCTTAAAGGGACAGGGATTTAACAGCTAGACGGAAACAACACAGGTCACAGCCCAGTGGCTGGAAATTACAGGGAAAACCGGGCGCACTAACCCCCTGGGCAACAGCTCTGAGACCACTCATGGAGGTAAACAGCCAAACAGCCCCCCCATCCATTACCCCTCCGGGCGCTGCGAAGCAGAGAAACAGCCTAAGGCAAACCACGCCCACAGAAAGGAAAATTCCTAACTTCGGCCAGGCAGGACACAAAGACACAACCTACACGCAATTACCCAACACAAGCCACTAGGGATCGCAGTTGTCCCAGTAAAGAAAGGCCAGTAGCAAGTGAAAAGTTTGGCCCTCCCAGCTGACAGTCAATAGCACCTGTCAACATGAAAAGGCAAAAAAATATGATCCAGACAGCTTTGGCATCTGCTTCATCTTCCCCTGAGAAGGAACCTGGGGAGATAGATTTAACCAGTCTTCCTGAAAAAGAATTCAAAATAAAAGTCATAACCATGCTGATGGACTTGCAGAGAAATATGCAAGAACTAAGGAAGGAGAATAAAGAAATAAAGCAAGCTCCAGAAGGACTTCAAAACAGAATGGATAAGATGCAACAGACCATCAATGGACTAGAAAACAGAGAACAGGAACGCAGAGAAGCTGATGCAGAGAGAGATAAAAGGATCTCCAGAAATGAAATAATTTTAAGAGACCTGAGTGACCAATCGCAAAGGAACAATATACGCATTATAGGGGTACCAGAAGAAGAAGAGAGAGAAAAAGGGATAGAAAGTGTCTTTGAAGAAATAATTGCCGAAAACTTCCCCAACCTAGTGGAAGAAATAGCCTCCCAGACCACAGAGGTATACAGAACTCCCATGACAAGGGATCCAAGGAGGGCAACACCAAGACACATAATAATTAAAATGGCAAAGATCAAAGACAAGGACAAAGTATTAAAGGCAGCCAGAGAGAAAAAAAGGTTACCTACAAACGAAAACCCATCAGGCTATCATCAGACTTCTCAACAGAAACCCTACAGGCCAGAAGAGAATGGCATGATATACTTAATGCAATGAAACAGAAGGGCCTCAAACCAAGACTACTGTATCCAGCACGAATATCATTTAAATATGAAGGAGGGATTAAACAATTCCCAGACAAGCAAAAGTTGAGGGAATTTGCCTCCCACAAACCACCTCTACAGGACATCTTACAGGGACTGCTCTAGATGGGAGCACTGCTAAAAAGAGCACAGAACAAAACACCCAACATATGAAGAAGGGAGGAGGAGGAATAAGAAGGGAGAGAAATAAAGAATCATCAGACCGCGTTTATAATACCTCAACAAGCGAGTTAAGTTAGACAGTAAGATAGCAAAGAAGCTAACCCTGAACCTTTGGTAACCACAAACTTAAAGCCTGCAATGGCAATAAGTTCATACCTTTCAATAATCACCCTAAATGTAAATGGACTGAATGCACCAATCAAAATACACAGAGTAATAGAATGGATAAAAAAGCAAGATCCATCCATATGCTGCTTACAAGAGACTCACCTCAAACCCAAAGACATGCACAGACTTAAAGTCAAGGGATGGAAAAAGATATTTCATGCAAACAACAGAGAGAAGAGAGCAGGTGTTGCAATTCTGGTATCTGACAAAATAGACTTCAAAATAAAGAAAGTAACAAAAGACAAAGAAGGCCATTACATAATGATAAAGGGCTCAGTCCAACAAGAGGATATAACCATTATAAATATATATGCACCCAATACAGGAGCCCAACATACCTGAAACAAATACTAACAGAACTAAAGGAGGAAATAGAATGCAATGCATTCATTCTGGGAGACTTCAACACACCACTCACTCCAAAGGACAGATCCACCAGACAGAAAATAAGTAAGGACACAGAGGCACTGAACAACACACTAGAACAGATGGACCTAATAGACATCTATAGAACACTACATCCAAAAGCAACAGGATACACATTCTTCTCAAGTGCACGTGGAACATTCTCCAGAATAGACCACATACTAGGCCACAAAAACAGCCTCACTAAATTCCAAAAGATTGAAATCCTACCAACCAACTTTTCAGACCACAAAGGCATAAAACTAGAAATAAACTGTACAAAGAAAGCAAAAAGGCTCACAAACACATGGTGGCTTAACAACACGCTCCTAAATAATCAATGGATCAATGACAAAATCAAAATGGAGATCCACCAATATATGAAAACAAACGACAACAACAACACTAAGGCCCAACTTCTGTGGGACACAGCAAAAGCAGTCTTAAGAGGAAAGTATACAGCAATCCAAGCATATTTAAAAAAGGAAAAACAATCCCAACTGAATGGTCTAATGTCACAATTATCGAAATTGGAAAAAGAAGAACAAATGAGGCCTAAGGTCAGCAGAAGGAGGGACATAATAAAGATCAGAGAAGAAATAAATAAAATTGAGAAGAATAAAACAATAGCAAAAATCAATGAAACCAAGAGCTGGTTCTTCAAGAAAATAAACAAAATAGATAAGCCTCTAGCCAGACTTATTAAGAGGAAAAGAGAGTCAACACAAATCAACAGTATCAGAAACGGGAAAGGAAAAATCACGATGGACCCCACAGAAATACAAAGAATTATTAGAGACTACTATGAAAACCTATATGCTAACAAGCTGGGAAACCTAGGAGAAATGGACAACTTCCTAGAAAAATACAACCTTCCAAGACTGACCCAGAAAGAAATAGAAAATCTAAACAGACCAATTACCAGCAACGAAATTGAAGCAGTAATCAAAAAACTACCAAAGTACAAAACCCCCGGGCCAGATGGATTTACCTCGGAATTTTATCAGACATGCAGGGAAGACATAATACCCATTCTCCTTAAAGTTTACCAAAAAATAGAAGAGGAGGGGATACTCCCAAACTCAGTCTATGAAGCTAACATTACCCTAATACCAAAACCAGGCAAAGACCCCACCAAAAAAGAAAACTACAGACCAATATCCCTGATGAACATAGATACAAAAATACTCAACAAAATATTAGCAAACGGAATTCAAAAATACATCAAAAGGATCATACACCATGACCAAGTGGGATTCATCCCAGGGATGCAAGGATGGCACAACATTCGAAAGTCCATCAACATCATCCACCACATCAACAAAAAGAAAGACAAAAACCATATGATCATCTCCACAGATGCTGAAAAAGCATTTGACAAAGTTCAACATCCATTCATGATAAACACTCTCAGCAAAATGGGATTGAGGGCAAGTACCTCAACATAATAAAGGCCATCTATGATAAACCCACAGCCAACATTATATTGAACAGCGAGAAGCTGAAAGCATTTCCTCTGAGATCGGGAACTAGACAGGGATGCCCACTCTCTCCACTGTTATTTAACATAGTACTGGAGGTCCTAGCCATGGCAATCAGACAAAATAAAGAAATACAAGGAATCCAGATTGGTAAAGAAGAAGTTAAACTGTCACTATTTGCAGATGACATGATACTGTACATAAAAAACCCTAAAGACTCCACCCCAAAACTACTAGAACTGATATCGGAATACAGCAAAGTTGCAGGATACAAAATCAACACAGAGAAATCTGTGGCTTTCCTATACACTAACAATGAACCAACAGAAAGAGAAATCAGGAAAACAACTCCATTCACAATTGCATCAAAAAAAATTAAATACCTAGGAATAAACCTAACCAAAGAAGTGAAAGACTTATACTCTGAAAACTACAAGTCACTCTTAAGAGAAATTAAAGGGGACACTAACAGATGGAAAGTCATTTCATGCTCGTGGCTGGGAAGAATTAATATCGTGAAAATGGCCATCTTTCCCAAAGCAATATACAGATTTGATGAAACTACCAGCAACATTCTTCAATGAACTGGAACAAATAATTCAAAAATTCATATGGAAACACCAAAGACCACGAATAGCCAAAGCAATCCTGAGAAAGAAGAATAAAGTAGGGGGGATCTCACTTCCCAACTTCTCGCTCTATTATAAAGCCATAGTAATCAAGACAATTTGGTACTGGAACAAGAACAGAGCCACAGACCACTGGAAGAGACTAGAGAATCCAGACATTAACCCGGACATATATGGTCAATTAATATTTGATAAAGGAGCCAGGGACATACAATGGCGAAATGACAGTCTCTTCAACAGATGGTGCTGGCAAAACTGGACAGCTACATGTAGGAGAATGAAACTGGACCACTGTCTAACCCCATATACAAAAGTAAACTCCAAATGGATCAATGACCTGAATGTAAGTCATGAAACCATTAAACTCTTGGAAAAAAACATAGGCAAAAACCTCTTAGACATAAACACGAGTGACCTCTTCTTAAACATATCTCCCCGGGCAAGGAAAACAACAGCAAAAATGAACAAGTGGGACTATATTAAGCTGAAAAGCTTCTGTACAGCAAAAGACACCATCAATAAAACAAAAAGGAACCCTACAGTGTGGGAGAATATATTTGAAAATGACACATCCGATAAAGGCTTGACGTCCAGAATATATAAAGAGCTCACACGCCTCAACAAACAAAAAACAAATAACCCAATTAAAAAATGGGCAAAGGAACTGAACAGATGGTTCTCCAAAAAAGAAATACAGATGGCCAACAGACACATGAAAAGATGCTCCACATCGCTAATTATCAGAGAAATGCAAATTAAAACTACAATGAGGTATCACCTCACACCAGTAAGGATGGCTGCCATCCAAAAGACAAACAACAACAAATGTTGGCGAGGCTGTGGAGAAAGGGGAACCCTCCTACACTGCTGGGGGGAATGTAAGTTAGTTCAACCATTGTGGAAAGCAGTATGGAGGTACATCAAAATGCTGAAAACAGACTTACCATTTGACCCAGGAATTGCACTCCTAGGAATTTACCCTAAGAAAGCAGCAATCAAGTATGAGAAAGACAGATGCACCCCTATGTTTACTGCAGCACTATTTACAATAGCCAAGAATTGGAAGCAACCTAAATTACCATCGATACATGAATGGATAAAGAAGATGTGGTACATATACACAATGGAATACTACTCAGCCATAAGAAAAGGGCAAATCCAATCATTTGCAGCAACATGGATGGAGCTGGAGGGTATTATGCTCAGTGAAACAAGCCAAGCGGAGAAAGAGAAATACCAAATGATTTCACTTATCTGTGGAATATAAGAACAAAGGAAAAACTGAAGGAACAAAACAGCAGCAGAATCACAGAACTCAAGAATGGACTAACAGGTACCAAAGGGAAAGGGACTGGGGAGGATGGGTGGGTAGGGAGGGATAAGGGGGGGGAGAAGTAGGGGGGTTATTAAGATTAACATGCATGGGGGGGTAGGAGAAAAGGGAGGGCTGCACAACACAGAGAAGGCAAGTAGTGATTCTACAACATTTTGCTATGCTGATGGACAGTGACTGTAAAGGGGTTTATAGGGGAGACCTGGTATAGGGGAGAGCCTAGTAAACATAATATTCGTCATGTAAGTGTAGATTAGTGATACCAAAAACAAAGCAAAAAAAAAAAAAAAAGGGCAGTTCCTGTGTGGTAACCTCCAACGAGTTCTACACAAGGGTATAAAGGGCATATAAAAGTGTAGGCAAAGGGTCTGTTTGTGTTTATACAGAGGATCAAAGCCTAATTGGGCTACCCCGAAAATGAACTAAGATACGATATGAAAGAGAACTTCCAACATCAGCACTCTCGGGAAGACTCATGACAGAAGATGATCATCAAAAAACCACAACAAAGATCCACGCACTGCTACAGCTGTAGATGCACTCATCCCACCAGTTCCTGGACTTGCCATGGGAATGAGGAAGGAGATATCTAAGCTGACCTGTGCATACAGTAAAACAACAAATTTGACTGGATCTATACTGTTGGAACTCAAACAAGAATTTGGAGAAGTGCAAATTGTAGCGCTCCAAAATCTTACAACTACAGACTATTTACTGTTAAAAGAACATATGGCATGTGAACAGTCCCCAGGAATGGGTTGTTTTAATTTGTCTGATTTCTCTCAGACTGTTCAAGTTCAGTTGGACAATATCCACCATATCATAGATAAGTTTTCACAAATGCCTAAGGTGCCTAACTGGTTTTCTTGGTTTCACTGGAGATGGCTGGTAATTACAGATATGCTTTGGTTATGTAACTATACTCCTATTATGTTAATGTGTGTGCGCAATTTAAGTAGTAGCTTAAAACCTATACATGCTGAAGTACTCTACAAGAAGATATGTCAAAGAAATAATCAATCTTCCCATGTTTTCTTCCACCTGCTACTTCTATAGCTTTTCTTCTTCCTTCCTAATTACAACCCTTAAATAGAATTCGTGCCTCATATCAAAATTACCGAGTATTATAATTCCTCCAAGTGGTAAAGATACCTCAAGACAAATGCTGGGCATAGAAGCCACAGGGCATAAATATGCAAAGACGTAAAAAGCTAACCTTTTCAAACAATAAGGCTTCCCTCTCACTTACCAACTTCACATTTCCCTGTATGGCCCCGGAAGATGACTGGTTAGCCAGAGACGGGTAAGATTCCTCAAGGGAGGGACAACCTAAGACAGGCACAGTCGCAGGGGGGCCATCAGGTGAGAAATTGGGGATCAACAGAGGTGAGGCTTAGAACCTTACCCCCCCTGTTCTGAGAGAAATCTTCTGCATACGTGGATGTTTTATTGCCCTGGTCTAGCTTGGATTAACACATAGTCTACAGGCACACACCTGATCATCTACATTTGCTCTCTTACAACACTAAACTATGTTTTCTACCTTTATCTTGGATCTACCTACCACTTCAGCATTTTATTAAAAATAATAATAATAAAGAGAGAAATGTGGTATCCACATATAAATCAAGTATAAAAACCAAATGAGTATTCATATTTGAACTGACTGTTTAGAGTTCATAATGCATGAGCAAAACCGAAAGTTTCTGTGATGACTGCCCTTGTACTGTTCACTATGTAACTTATTCATTATGTAAGAATTTGTTCTACATGTAAGAACTTGTTTGTTATGCCTCAGAAGATTGGAGACTGACGAAAATTAGGCTTGGAGTGGATTAATGATTGTGCATTGAGCATTGACTCCCCTATACAGAATTTTATTGTCGTTAACAACCATTTGATCAATAAATATGAGAGATGCCCTCTCAAAAAAAAAAAAAAGGACAGACTTCCAATGGTAAAATAAATAAGTAACCGGGATGTAATGTATAGCATAAGGAATATAGTCAAGATATTGTAACAGCTTGGTAGGGTGATAGCTGGAACCTAGAATTATGTATATAAATGTTTTACCACTGTGTTGTACACTTGAAACTAATGTAATGTAATACTGTGCGTCAACTACCCTTCAATAAAAAATAATTATTTAAAAAAAAAAATGGGCAGAGGAACTGAACAGACAGTTCTCCAAAAAAGAAATACAGATGGCCAACAGACACATGAAAAGATGCTCCACATCGCTAATTATCAGAGAAATGCAAATTAAAACTACAATGAGGTATCACCTCACACCAGTAAGGATGGCTGCCATCCATAAGACAAACAACAACAAATGTTAGCGAGGCTGTGGAGAAAGGGGAACCCTCCTACACTGCTAGTGGGAGTGTAAATTAGTTCAACCATTCTGGAAAGCAGTATGGAGGTACATCAAAATGCTCAAAACAGACATACCATTTGACCCAGGAATTGCACTCCTAGGAATTTACCCTAAGAAAGCAGCAATCAAGTATGAGAAAGACCAATGCACCCCTATGTTTATCACAGCACTATTTACAATAGCCAAGAATTGGAAGCAACCTAAATTACCATCGATACATGAATGGATAAAGAAGATGTGGTACATATACACAATGGAACACTACTCAGCCATAAGAAAAGGGCAAATCCAACCATTTGCAGCAACATGGATGGACCTGGAGGGTATTATGCTCAGTGAAACAAGCCAAGTGGAGAAAGAGAAATACCAAATGATTTCACTCATCTGTGGAGTATAAGAACAAAGGAAAAACTGAAGGAACAAAACAGCAGCAGAATCACAGAACTCAAGAATGGACTAACAGGTACCAAAGGGAAAGGGACTGGGGAGAATGGGTGGGCAGGGCGGGATAAAGGTGGGGGGAGAAAAGGGGTGTATTAAGATTAGCATGCATTTGGGGGTAGGAGAAAGGGGAGGGCTGTACAACACAGAGAAGACAAGTAGTGATTCTACAACATTTTGCTACGCTGATGGACAGTGACTGTAAAGGGGTTTATAGAGGGGACCTGGTATAGGGGAGAGCCTAGTAAACAAAATATTCGTCGTGTAAGTGTAGATTAATAAAAAAAAAAAAAATCAGTTCCTGTGTGGTGACCTCCAATGAGTTCTACACAATGATATAAAGGACATATAAAAGTGTAGGCAAAGGGTCTGTTTGTGTTTATACAGAGGATCAAAGCCTAATTGGGCTACCCCGAAAATGAACTAAGATACGATATGAAAAAGAACTTCCAACATCAGCACTCTCGGGAAGACTCATGACAGAAGATGATCATCAAAAAACCCCAACAAAGATCCACGCACTGCTACAGCTGTAGATGCACTCATCCCACCAGTTCCTGGACTTGCCATGGGAATGAGGAAGGAGATATCTAAGCTGACCTGTGCATACAGTAAAACAACAAATTTGACTGGATCTATACTGTTGGAACTCAACCAAGAATTAGGAGAAGTGCAAATTGTAGTGCTCCAAAATCTTACAACTACAGACTATTTACTGTTAAAAGAACATATGGCATGTGAACAGTCCCCAGGAATGGGTTGTTTTAATTTGTCTGATTTCTCTCAGACTGTTCAAGTTGGACAATATCCACCATATCATAGATAAGTTTTCACAAATGCCTAAGGTGCCTAACTGGTTTTCTTGGTTTCACTGGAGATGGCTGGTAATTACAGGTATGCTTTGGTTACGTAACTGTACTCCTATTATGTTAATGTGTGTGCGCCATTTAATTAGTAGTTTAAAACCTATACATGCTGAAGTTACTCTACAAGAAGATATGTCAAAGAAATAATCAATCTTCCCATGTTTTCTTCTGCCTGCTACTTCTATAGCTTTTCTTCTTCCTTCCTAATTACAACCCTTAAATAGAATTAGTGCCTCCCATCAAATTTACCGAGTATCGAAATTCTTCCAAGTGGTAAAGATACCTCAAGACAAATGCTGGGCATAGAAGCCACAGGGCATAAATATGCAAAGAAGTAAAAAGCTAACCTTTTCAAACAATAAGGCTTCTCTCTCACTTACCAACTTTACATTTCCCTGTATGGCCCCGGAAGATGACTGGTTAGCCAGAGACAGGTAAGATTCCTCAAGGGAGGAACAACCTAAGACAGGCACAGTTGCAGGGGGGTCATCAGGTGAGAAATTGGGGATCAACAGAGGTGAGGCTTAGAACCTCACCCCCCCATTCTGAGAGAAATCTTCTGCATACGTGGATGTTTTATTGCCCTTGTCTAGCTTGGATTAACACATAGTCTACAGGCACACACCTGATCATCTACATTTGCTCTCTTACAACACTAAACTATGTTTTCTACCTTTATCTTGGATCTACCTACCACTTCAGCATTTTATTAAAAATAATAATAATAAAGAGAGAAATGTGGTATCCACATATAAATCAAGTATAAAAATTAAATGAGTATTCATATTTGAACTGACTGTTTATAGTTCATAATGCATGAGCAAAACCAAAAATTTCTGTGATGACTGCCCTTGTACTGTTCACCATGTAACTTATTCACTATGTAAGAATTTGTTCTCCATGTAAGAACTTGTTCATTATGCTTCAGAAGATTGGAGACTGACGAAAATTAGGCTTGGGGTAGATTAATGATTGTGCATTGAGCATTGACCCCCCTATACAGAATTTTATTGTTGTTAACAACCATTTGATCAATAAATATGAGAGATGCCCTCACAAAAAAAAAAAAAATACACACTTCCAATTGTAAAATAAATAAGTAACCAGGATGTAATGTATAGCATAAGGAATATAGTCAAAATATTGTAACAACTTGGTATGGTGATAGCTGGTACCTAGAATTATCATGTATATAAACGTTGAATCACTGTGTTGTACACCTGAAACTAATGTAATACTGTGTGTTAACTACCCTTCAATAAAAAATAATTATCTAATAAATAAATAAATAAATAAATAAATCTTATGTAAAATGCACACAAATCAAAGTTGAAATCTAGATATTTGCCTTTCTTCTCGTCTGCTTCCAGTCCCACCAATGAAATCTCTAAAGCAGAGTTCAAAAAGCTGGGACTTGGTGGTCTCCCTGTGCCCTCTTTAACCTGTAAATACCCTTGAGCCATTTTCTATGTGTTTGTTTTTTTCATTAATCTTTCTCTCCCAATAACTGTAATTTTAATAAACCCTTAACCCTTAAACAGACCTCAGAAAACATCTGCGCCAATGTCTAGAATTCTACCATTAGAAATGTAATCCTCTGATTCCTGGAGGCTCTTAGTTTCTCAATGGTCATATATAAAAGTGTAAACTCCCTAGAATGATTGGCACCATTTCTGTTTTAATCCCAGGGTTTTGATCTGTCTGCGAAGACAAGGCCCGGCCTGCCCAAATGATTGACAGCAAAGATGGAGGAGGAAGGAGTCAAGAGGAGCAGAAAGACGGTGCTGGAGGAAAGACGCCCCTAGCCTCTGGATAAGGCCTGTCCACTAACTGGCAGACTTTTCTATTATTCCTAAAAGGACTCCAATTCATTTGATGCATAAAACAAAGCCTATTTCAAAAATCACACTGTCTTATTGATGAGGCAAAAAAATTAGTTTTAGGTGTTATTTCGAAACTAAAAATGCTGTTTTTATTTATTATCTTCATGCTATTAGAATAAGCACCCACTGTTGTTCTGGAATTTTGTTATACATAAAATCAAGAGCCAACCCGAATTCCTATCTTGAAGACATAGACTAAGATGAGGGATCAAGAGCTTGCCACAGGAATATTCCATAGAGGAGTTTGCGTCAGGCCTGTAGAACTGAAGAGTCATCCTTCTTTCTCCTGCCATGTGAAGTGAAGGGAAAAGGCCCACTAGGACAAGAAAGAACATGTCACTCAGAGTAATTTCTTAGTCATTTAGTGTGAAGATGCACAGTGTTGCTTTTTTCCTAAAGCTTCCCTTCTTTGCTCTCTCTTAGTAAAGGTCATTACTGGTCATTATCCATGTGGCATCCTGGGATGAGTGGGGAAAAACTGTGCCCCACCTTCTCCTCGTGAAGCAGTTTCAACCAAGTATCCCAAAACTTGGATTGCAGAAGTACAGTCAGTTCTGCTTTAATGTGATATATGTGTTCCCAATATTGTGCATTCAAAATTAGAGAGCTTATGGGGAAAATGGGGCTGGGGGCATGGCATTCCAAAGCTTTGCCAGTGACTCATAAACAGAAGCTAGGAAACAAAAAAATGGCAGCACAATTTCACACATCTTTAATAGTTAAGAAAACCATAAATACAATAATAACTATGGCTCCTACTTTGAAAAAGATCTGAAGTTTGCCTGTGCATGTGCATGTTGGCAGGGTTGCAGCTGTGAGCTTTTGTGAAGTCGCAGCAGGAGGTTTATCTGAAATGAGAACGTGGACAGACAGGTCAAGTGCAGATGGGCATGGCCCCTAACACAGGCAGTGAGCTGAGGGAGCTGGGAGGTGTGCACACCTCCTGTGTGTTCCCAAGCAACTCAGGTCAGCTACATGCAGTCTGCATTTACCTAGTCAGAATTGTCCATAAGCAAACACTAGATTCACATTATGCTCAAGTTGTTCACTAATATTTCAGTCACATTGGAACAAATTTGTGCTTTCAAAACAAGCATTCTAGCAGAACTGACTGTATTAGAAATTTTTTAGGGTCTTATCTCTCATCATCTTCCTCCATTCCACTTGCAGAATAAATTATCCTGAGCACAGGTCTCATCTTGGAGAAATCACGTGAGCTAGGGGAATGTTTCCAGTGATAAATGAGGCAGGATTTTAAAGGGCAGGGAGATTGTGGTCCACTCAGGGCCCTATCAGTGTTCCCCTGCTGAGCCTGACATTGAAAAACAGTCAAGTTTGGAAAGATGGCTAATGGTAGACAAGCAGGGGTCTACATGACCCAAAGACTAACCAAACTTAGGACCAGGCTCTGTACCTCCAGAAAAGAGTCTCTTTTCTCATAAGGGTCAAGGTATCAGGGAGGCACCACTAGCTGCCCTGATGGTGACTGGAAGAGCTTAGGGAAATGTCCCACATGTCCCTATCTGTCCTTATTAACTTGTTAGGATACCATCCACAAATTTGCCTAAACCTTCCTGGCAAGCCTTACAGTTTCTTGAGCAGCACCATCAAACAAGAGCTAGGCAAGAGCCAGGTACACGGTAACTGGGGCTTTTGCATGCCATGTGTTTAATTGAGCAATGACTGTGTGCATTGCCACCTAAGTAGAAAAAAACTAAAACTCCATTCTCAAGAATTTGGCAACCTCACTGCAAGTCTCTGTGGAGCTCACAGCCATGCCAAATCACAGAGCCCCCACGCTTTGTGTCGACAGCTGCTGCTTCCCTTCCAATGTTTCCCAGCTATAGGTATTGGGACTGGTACAATTCATTATTAGGCAGGATTGTCCTGGACATGTTAGGACAATTAGCATCCCTAGCTAACACTTGCCAAATGCCACTAGTGCACCCCAGTCACTGCAAACATGCCAAATGCCCCCCTCACATGTTCAAACACATCTGGTAGGGGGCAGGAGGCCCCTGGATGAGAGCCCATGCACAGCAGTCTTTCACTCAGCTTCATAATTCCTTCTTCCTGAAGATTCAGGCCTGCCCACTACCTGAGACAAATACTCTTGCAGTTTTCATTCATTTGCCATGGAGAAAACTTAATAGCTTGAGTAGAGTAGAAGACACTCTATGGGGAAAGGCAGAAAAACAGGAAAACTCTAAGGGTTCCTCACATGTTCCTTCACTCCTATTATCCAAAAAAATTTAATGTCATGTAAGCCTCAGAGCAGTCCTATAAATTGGTTCTGATAAGGAAACTGACTTAGAGACATATTCTTGGTTGGCCTGCTGGTGTGGGGTTAGGACCCAGCTGTCCTGATTTTTATTCCTCTGTTCCTTTCACTATTACTCACTGCTGTTCCCTGGTGCTGGGAAAAGAGCCTACAATCTCTTTCACTGGCAGCTGGCTTCCCTATTCTGGGTTCTGTGCTAGTTTGAGTTTGTCACTGATGCTGTTCACCAAGTATCTCCAGCTGTCTACCTTCAGTGGTACACGGTGGTATGACACTTCCAGCCTGCCTCTGATTCTTCAAGGCTGCATGACTAGTTCTGGTTAATTAGTTGGCCAGTTCAAGACACTCACTCCATTTTCCCTCAAGATGGTGGCTGTTCTGTAAGTGTGCGTCCAAAAGTAAGAATATGTTGGAGCAGAAGCCACAGCTGACCTGAATCGGATAAAGAGTATGAGCAAGAAAAGTCATTTGCTATAATAAACAACGAAGGCTTGGGATTGTTTGTCACTGCAGCATGGCATATCCCATCCTGACTGATACCAAGTTACCTCCTTCCCCATGTCTGCCCGTAAGTCAGTTCTCAGATGTTTTGATGGAATAAAAGAACTACTAAGATCCACCCCTGCACACATACACACACACACTCCACAGGACCCCAACTCCTTACCAATTAGAGCCTCCTCTATGCATCCTCTTTGGTTTTTTTAATTTGGATCATCTCACCTCTCATACTCTTTTCTCCCCCCTTTTGAAGCATCAAACATTTCATAGAGTAGAATTGGCTCCCAGATACTCATTCATTTCTTTCTTTGTGTTTCTCTCTCCCCTGTTTGACTGCAAGCTCTGTGATGATAGGTAATGTGCCTTATTCAGCTCTGTCTACCACAGAACCTGGCCCAGAGAAAATGATCCAAGATATTTATTAAATAACTGACCTTCATGATCTAGTGCCAAAAACAAAAGGAGAAAAATTACTCAGAAAAATTAATTTTTCCTCCAGAAATGATGGGAAGAATAAGAAGTGAGAACACACAAGGTGGAGCAGAATATTTATGGAAATATGACACATGTGAAAAAGTTTGGGAAGTTAGAGGAGACTATAAATAGATAATCAATTACTACCACAATATAGAAGGGGTTTTTTCCTTTACTAGGAAAACTTCTCATTCATTACACTGTGTCCCAAAAGTTACACTTTATCAAGTATCCAATAAAAGACCTTTTATCTTTTTCTGGGTCTATGGTCAATAGAAGTTCAACTCCTAGTTAATATCTGATGAATACTGGGATGGCTCTAGAGGGAATCCGCTCTATAATCCAATAGCTCATTTCGCTCTTATCCTACTCAGCTATCCCAGACATCCATTGCTGACACAGTGAAATATGGTATTGATCCAGTACTGTATTGTTCAGTCTATGTGAATCTTTGGGGGTCACTTGCTGACTGATAGATTAACACAAGGGTGATAATCACTTTGGAAGTAAACTGTCAAGTGTGTATACTATGCTAGATGCTATACTGAAAAACCCAAAGAAATTGGCTTCTCCCTAGGGGGTGTGTCATATAAAAATGTTTACTAAAGCTCAAACAAATGCTGGAGAAGCAGAGGTTACTGTCAAAGCACGCCACTGTTTGTGTCCTCTGGGATGGAGACTTATATCAAAAGGAATATAAGAGGGATCATCCCCATCCCAGGCTGTTGGCTTTGGAGATCTTGTTTCTCTCATCTTGCAGGGGATACTATAAACCGAAACAAGAGTTTAACCTGAGACTAAAATAATAGTAACAGTAGTGCAAAGGAAAAATTGGGTCAAGCACAATGTTAGGTAATTTTAATGCATTACCTTGGTAAGATGGTACAGTGGTTGAGAGTACATACTTGAGAGCTACTTTACCTGATATCAAATCCCAGCTTTCTACTTAAACTGAGCAAGCTACTTAACCTCTCTGCTCCTATTTCTTCATGTATGAAGTTAGCACACACATAGATTTGCTGTGAAGATTAAATGAGTTAATTTATGGGAAATATTTAGAAGAGTGTCTGCCATATAAGAGCTACTCAAGTATGGTTTTATTTTTCTTTAGAGAGCTATAGAAAGAGACAGACATATACATGCTTATGAATGTGTCTACATGTATTTATATATATTTACATGTACCTGAAAAGTATGATCAGTATATCCATTTCACAGAAAAGAAACTGAGAGATTGTGAGATCGTAGGAACAGCGAGTTTGTAGTGAAAAGAGCAATCAAACCCAGGACTTCTTTATGCTAAGGAACATATTCTTAAACAGTGGCATGCTAATGGGTATTTATTAGTTGTCAAGGATTTATGGACGATCAACTCTGTGCCTGACACTCTGCTAGTATCTCCAGCTGTCTACCTTCAGTGGTACATGGTGACATGTAGTCATGGGGACTCTGTAATTCACAGCCAAAGCTGGACAAAATGATGAAAGAAATATATAAAATGTGTTTTTTTGTTCTTTCAATGATGCTCCAACAACTAAGGCTACACCCCTGTACCTCCAGCCTCACTCATACCTACTGCCTTGACTCCTATTCTCTCAGGCCTTCCCGTGTCTTAGTGATGACAAGCTGCTCTGGTTAACGGATGGCAATTAGTTCTCATGAGGAAAAATAGATTGGGAATCAGTAGATGTCCCATAGGCAAGTTCAAACTAAGGCTTTATAATGCTGGCAGAATAGTTCACAGATTGGACTAAAGGGACTCTTCCCCATCTAAGCTAATGCAATTCAGTATGTTCATGTCACATTCTTGGAACTGGCCCTAATGGTGGGATTTTTTGTCTTGTAGTCACATTAGAAGGAGAAGCCACTGGATAGAATAGACCTTTAGGGGTTACCTATGAGCACCGTCCCTTCATCCCCATGACAGATGGCCAGCCAACTCAGTACTTCACATGGTGACCCATCTGAACTTGACAGTGTCAGATGCGTAGTGCTGCTGTATGTTTTTCTGGTAACATAAGAAGGGAATCTCTCTGAAATACATGAGATCCCTCTTCCAACTGCTAGACAGTAAAATCAGAAAATCAGTCTGATGAGTTGAAGACAGGAATGCAGTTCACACGGTCAAATACAGCCGACTCCCTTTCTCTCTTTGCTCTTCAGTTAATGGCAAGGTCTGTCTTCCAGCTTCACTTTAAGGCCCCTGAGTGTGTCCAGTATGTATATTTAGGCTGCTGCTCGTCTATCCTATATAAATCACATTCACATCCCATCTTTGAACCCTTTTCACAACCCAGGGTTTTTTTGTTGTTGTTTATGGCCCCAAAGCTAAATGTATTCTTGTCAGTCCAGAGATAATACTGTTCTTCAAGTTTCTATCATAGAGTTTGGCAGTAAATGAAAGCAGAAAAATGGAATATTAACTGGAGGGTAAGGTAGAGACTATAACCAAAGAGATGTAAGATACTTTGGCATCTTTGCTGTTAGAAAAGATCCAACAGAAAATGAGAAAATTAATAATGTACAGGGTAGGGGGGCTTGCTGGAGCAAATTCCTCACAAAGGCAGGAATTCAACAAAAGCAATCAGCTAAGGGGGGACATTTAACTTTTCCCAGAAAAATGGAAGATCTTAACCTGAAAGTTTCTGATATCCTAGGTAATCTTTCAAGAATTTAATTTTCACCAAAAATTTTTTATTTTTGCCAATTTCTTTCAATGTGTTTATACACAAAGCCATTCAAGCCAACCCACCCTTTAAGTCTTCATAAATGATTACTCTCAACTGGAGAGGCGTAAAGTTCTCTGTGGGTCTCCAAACACTGACTCAGAAGCAAAGCAGAGAGAGGCAAAGCCTCCAAAGCCTCAGGTTTACTGCAGGTGTCTGAATTCAGAGGCAAAATTTACCAGCATCCCTCCTGCTCCAAGGAGAAATCAGTCAGTGGTTCTTATCCTTTACCTCTGGCATCACCACTAGTGTTTCTTTTCAAACATTTACATTCTTGAGCTTTATCCAGGTCTTGAAGGATGAGAATTCCTCAGGAGAGTGGACACAAAAGGGCCGAATGCAGGATTATGCCTTTTCTTTTGCAAGCTCTCCCAGTTATTCATATGTATGTGAAATTCAAGCCCTAAATAGAGAAGCTGATGATTTTATGTTGATTTTATTTTCATTTGTTTTCATTCTTGCTTTCAATAAGCACTCAATATGTACCAACTGTGTGCCAAGCTCTGTGTTTAGCAGCAAGTATATAAGGTTGAAGTCAAAATGGCTCATGCCCTCAACAAGTTCATGCTATGAAAGGAGAAAAACTGGAGTTGATCAAGGACAACTCAACTGGGTGAACCTTTGTGACCAAGATGATCCACCTGTGCTAAGAAGCGGTATCCCGTCCAATCTCAGGTGGGGTCACAACATAAGATAGCCACACAGGCCAGGCCTACTTTCAGGTGACTACTGAAGGGTGAGCAAGAGCCAGCTAAGAAATGTCATACAGAAACAGAAATAGAAATACTTCCGGTTCTTAAATTAAAAGATTTTATCTATAACTTTTTGTTTAATTGAGCAAGGCATATGTGAGTTCACATCTTCAAATTGTTTTTAGCCAAGAAACTGCTTTGATATCCTCCCACCAGTCCAGAATGTTAATTGACATCTATAAAAACTAATTCCATTCTAAGAGATGGGAGGAGCCAGAAGAGCTGTAAGACCCATTCCTTGTCCTCAGACATAGAGGAAGAATTCAGAGAAGAGGGGAAAACAGGTTTTGGTTGGAGCATTAAGAGCAAGATTGAAGGGACAAATCTCCTCTGTAAGCCCCCCTGAACACCTGCCAAGGGGCCCTGGCTGTCCTGGCATTCGAACCTGGGTTCCCCAGTGGAACTGACCCTGCATTACAAACGTGCCACACATCTCCAAGTGCAACTGGATTTATCTAGGACAGACTTGGCTTTGTGGTAAATCAGTGAGAACTGATCATAATAAACTATTACAAAGGAGATTTTTGCCTACAAAGCTCTTCCACAGGTCAGTGTTGGCTAACTGTAGAAACATACATTGTTCATCTACTTTCAAACAATTCTGAAGAAAAATTAATTATGCATTCATAGAAATGTGGCTTAAAGGCTAATGGAAGTGAGGCCCCACTCTCTTCTGTGTTGCTTAGACCCCTTTAGAAGTGCAATTCTGGTTTCTCCTTTTGAGGAGAGCTGGAAAACTGCCATAGGTCAGTCCCTACTAAAACCAAAGTATAGGACAAACAGTTAAAGGTACCCTCAGGAAACATATGGCATGCTCAGAAGGGGTGGCAGATGATAGTGTAAAGAAGGGCAGGGTCTAGGGAACCAACAAGCAAGGCAGACCACCCCCAAGGCTATATCCTAGAGCTGTAGGAACAGGGAGGAGGAGGTGACCAGAATCCTGTCAGTCCTGTACCAAAGGGACCTGGCCACCACCCACCTGTGCCATGCCATGGAATGGAGGGAGCCAGGGGGATGCATGCTATGACCCCTGGCTCCCTGCCACTGAGCTCCAGCCAGCCCCTTCCACTGGCCAGGCCAGACACCAAAGAGCAAGGAAACCCACTAACACCAGGCCACACCCCATATGTCAGTCCCTGGTGTGGCAGAGCAGGTTGGGAAGGATGGAGGGTGAATTTGAGGAGACAGCAGAGAATAACTACATGGGGTCAAATGTTGACTATTGGCCAGACATGAAAGCTTTCAGTGTTTGCAATCTATACAACCATATCCCTAATTTATTCACACACAAGCTTCTAATTGTCTCTCTTTGAGCTTCTATGATCTCACCCAGACTACCAACAGCTGGCAGTACCTTGGTTAAAAATCTCCCACTAGAAGATTCCACAGGCTACTCAAAGGAATTCAAACTCCTCATTAGTCATGATCCTGCACACACAGAACAACCCCATCTATATCTTCGATATTTTTTCCCACTACTTCTCTGAACATACCAAGATTAGATAAACTGGATTTTTCACTGTACTCTAGGTAATGGCTTTATGCAGGGTAGTCTCAGGTCATTCAAAATCCAACTCCACATTTAAGACTCAGCCCAAATTCTGCCTTCTCCATGAAGCCTGCCCTAATTGTTTAAGCTGGTTGTAATCTTTCCCTCCTTTTCCCATAGACCTTTAGTTTAATATCTTTTGTACAATTTACCTTAAAAGTACATCTGATTCAACTCCAAGTTGTGTGAAGGTATAGTGAGGGTACCCCAGCCTTGCACCCCTGTCCTTAGCCTGATGTCTCCTACATCATAGACAACAATACAAGCCTCTGTGAACTGCCTTCATACATACTGATTATAGATTTGAAAGGGTACTTCAACTTTCTCCAATGAGAAAAAAAGTAATCAAAAAGTTAAAGTTACAGGGAGTAACATTTGGATTGAACATAAGATTTTATCATAACTAACCACTGGGTGGTTTTGCCCTCAACCCTGTTTGTTTGGAATGTGATTTCTGATCACATATTTACAGAGAAACATTAGGCCATACCATAACTGAAAGTTAGCTAACCAGTAGCATTAGATATTATGGGGATAGTTTTATAACCCAGAAGTTCCCATTAACTTCAGGAATATATACAGTAGGGGTGAGTTCAAGGGGACATACCAGGTTTACTCAACTATTATTTATTCTCTTGCCAGGAAAAATTCTTATTCAGAAAAAGGCACAAGAGAACTTCACAGAACTAGGACCTAATCTCTAAGTGCCAGAATTTATTATTAGACTCTGTCCCACTAGATCATCTGTGATTCTTGGCAGGCAAGTGTTATATCGAAGTCTTTTCAGTTACAATGACTAAAGAAAAATTTTTTGTGAGATTTAATAAGCACACCAGCTTCTTTAATGGTATTTTATATGTGCTCAGACAGCTCAGATTCTGCCATGACAACATAAAATTCCACACTCTTTTGAATATATTTCATGCTTCTTTTTAATGACCTCATTAGACAAATCAGTTTCTTGGCAAAGCAAGGCTTTAAAAAAATTAATCTTACAGTGATTTGTGGCACTCAGTGGTCAGACAATACAGAATACATGCTTTTAGAACTGCCAGCCTATTCCAATAATGAGAGAAGAGGTGCAGAAAGAATGAAAGCAAGATATTTACCTTACCTTTGGAGTTTAGCATCTAGATGTACAGACAATATGAACCCAGAATATAGCAGTGAATGATGCATAACAGCACAGAGCCAAGAAATGCTATGATACTGGTGGATTGACACAGGGTGATGATAGGTTAGTGTTAGAAGAATAAGGCTTGAGTCCCAGTTCTGCCACTTAATTGCTGTGCATCTTCAAAACAGTTTCCTAATCTCTCTGAGCTACAGAGTCCTCTTCTGGAAAAATACTTGCTTTATGGAGACATTTTGAGGATTTAATAGGGAAATAATGTGTATGAAAGAAAACTTGATAGACTGTAAATTTTTATATGCATATGTCCATTCACTTCACAGACATTTATTTGAAGCTCCCTATGTCCCAAGTACCATCCCAGCACTACTGGAGATACAGAGATTAAAAAGCTATAATTCTTTCCCTCAAAGAGGCCAACTAAGCAAGGTCCTACAGGCTTCCTTTGGAAGAAGGACTAGGAACCATCAGAGCTGGGATATCAAGAGGAAATAAAAGAAATAAGAATTGAAGCTTCTAGGTCTTGTAGGATCTGTGGAGGATCAGACACTTGGGGAGAAAGAAAGAGCTCTTTAGGAAAAGAGGCAGTATCTCTTATGGATGGACAAGTCTGCCTGGGAGAAAGAAAATAAACTCTGTGTCTAATCTGAGACCTGGATTATTGAACTCAACCAATGTAAAGTAAAATAATTGAACAATTATTCAGTTAAATCAATAGGGATATTTTCCACTTTAGGGGAAATGCACGTGAAGCAAAAGAATCTGCTGACTGTGCTCAGATTTGCAGAGGTCCCTACTTGTTTAGTCAAAAGGAGTTAATCCCAGAAATGTGAGTGGATATTAAGAAGTTAGTCATAGAAGATTTAAGGGGCAGCCATGGCTTGGTCCATGTAAGCAGGCAACAGACTTCATCTCACTGCCATTTCCCATCAGCAGCTGGTGCCTCCCCAGAGCATCCCTCAGCAAGAGCATCTGAGCTTGCAGGGAGAGAGTTGTGATGAAGTACTGATGGTTGCCCTGGGCACTGGATGGCAGGGTAGGCACTCAAACCTCTTCTTTGCAAGCTCTGCTCTTATCTGCCCCAACTCCCTTCTGAGACCTGAATGTGGAGAAGTGAGGTTCAGAATGATGGCTCTGAGTGCTTTCACAGCCAGATTCGCTAGATTCGATTCAATAAAGCAGGAAAGCCCTCGTATCACCTACAATATTCCCTAAAACGAAAAGCTTTTCAACTTGGCTTTTAGCAAAGCAAACCACTGCTTTCATTAGAACCTCCCAGTAGCCCAGAGAAAAATAGAGGGGCTTTTACCTGGATCTGAAGACGCCTCTGAAGACACAGATGAAGGGATGTTCCTGACCTTCAGTTGTTCAGTCTGCTAGGAGAAAAACAGTATGAAAACAAATAACAGAATAAACGATGCATGCCATAACAACATTTTTCAGAGGTTCCATTCTCTTGTTTTGCTTAGGTGATCTGAAGGACAGTGGAAAAGAAACAAAACACCAAATCCATTTCCTCATCTCCAGTCAAAATCTACATACAAGCATGTTTTCTACTGGATCCTGGAAGAGATGAGGGTTAACCAGCAGGACTCTCTCCATTTTCTGTTGGTCCAGTTCATAATGTCTCATCAGTGAGAGGCCCTCTCTTACTGTCTAGCCAGACCACCCCCAAATACCCACATCACCTCAGCTCCAGAGAGAGTAAAATCAGGTAAGTCCTGGCCCATGTGGGAACAACTCAGACATAAAATCTTTATGAAAATTTACCATGAGGGAAGCAAATAGAGAAGAGATGAGCTTAAAAGAGCAGTGTTTCCAAATAGGTACTTTCTCTGTCTTCAGAATCATGGAGGCAAAATCCCCAGGGACCCAAAAACCTTCCCAGGCATGTGTGTTCTCTGGTTCAGGATGACTAGTGGAGCTTGGGGTGATTGACTTGGGGTCTCAGTCCTACTGTCAATGACACAAAGAACTCTGTTTCTTCATGTTGATTTCAATTACCATCCAGTGCTTTTCACTTCAACCAGAAAGATCTTCTTTGGTATTTTTTGTAAGGCAGTCTGTTATCGATCATTCCATCAGGTTCTTAATTTTTAAATACCTAAATGTCTTCATTTCTTGTTCATTTTGAATGATGGTTTTACCAGACATAGAGCTCGTAGGTAACAGTCTTGTTCCTCCAGCAGAGACCCCACTCTGGACCCTGGTCATGGCGCATGAACTCGGTTGCTGGGATTCTGCAGAGGACTTGTGTGTCTATCTTCATAAGATACATTGGTCTGTAGCTTTCTTTTCTTCTAGTGTTTTTGTCTGTTTTTGGTATCAGGGTATCATGAGGCTCATGGAATGAGTTAGAAAGTGTTCCCTCCTCCTCTCCTTTTTGGAAGAGTTTGGGAAGAATTGATATTAATTCTTCTCTAAGTATCGGGTAGCATTCGCCAGTGAAATCAACCTGGTCCCTTTGGCAAAGGGTTTCCTTTGGGCAAAGTTCCATTTTATTACTACTGCACTCTCTTTCTTGATTCAGACTTTCTATTTCTTCTTGGCCAACTCAGGTAATGTTTTCCTTTTTAGGAATTTGGCCACTTCATACGCTGTCTAATCGTTGGTACACAGCTGTTCATCAAAGTCCCCTATCATTCTTTATATTTCTGTAAGTTTGATATCATGTTCCCACTTTCATTTTTTATTTTAGTAATTTGATTGTCCTCACTTTTTTTTCCCTGGTCAGTCTAGCTCAAGATTTGTGTATTTTATTGTTTTCTTTGGAAAGCCAACTTTTCATTTAGCTCATATTCTCTATTGTTTTTCTATTCTCTCTGTCAGTCATTTCTGTTGTAATCTTTTTTTGTTTCTCTTGCTGACTTGGATTTTATTTCTTCTTCTTTTTCTAATTTCTTAGGATGGAAGGATAAGTTATGGATTTTAGACCTTCTTTTCTTTGATATAAACATGTAGCGCTGCAGGTTTCCCTCTAAGCACTGCTTCAGCTGCATCCGATAAGTTCTTGTGGGTTGTATCTCCATTTTCACTCATCTCGGTCATTTCATTCATCTCAAAGTGTTTTCTAACTCTTGACATTTCTTCTCTGATCCATTGATTATTTAGTAGTGTGTTAATTTCCACATATTTGTGAATTCTCCAATTTTCTTTTTCTGTTATTGATTTCTAATTTCAATCCATTATAATCAGAGAATATACTTTGTATGATTGCAATCCTTTAAATCTATGGAGACTTTTTTATGGCATAGCATATGATCCATCTTAGAGAATATTCCATGTGTGCTTGAGAAGAAAGTGTACTATGATATGATGCTTTGGGATGGAGTGCTGTAGAGATGTCTCCTAGGTCTACTTTGTGAACAGTGTTGCAAAGCCTTCTATTTCATTGTTACCCAGTTTTTCTGTTCATATTAGAAAATGTATTGAAATCTCTATCATTATTAAATTCCCTGTTTCTTCACTCAATTCAATCAGCCTTGCTGCACATATTTTGGGGTTGGGCTGGCAGATACATGTATGTTTATGATCATTATAATTTTATGACAGATTAAACCTTTGACCATTATAAAATGCTCCTCTTTATCTCTAGTAACATTATTTTATTTTAAACTCTATTTTGTGTGATATTACTATAGCCATTCCAGCTTTCTAATATATATGTATTTCCATCCTTTTGTTTTCCATCTGTTTATATCTTTGAATCTAAAGTGTTTCTGCTTTAGACAACATATAGCTGGATTACGTTTATTCAGGCTAACAATTTCTGCTTTATGAGCATATCATTTAATTCATTCACATTTAATATTGTTATTGATATCATTGGAATTATAGCTGCCATTTTGCTTTTCATTTTTCTCTATGTCTCAGGTCTTTTTTTGTTCCTTTGTTTCCCTTTTTTGATGTGTCTTTTCTCATTAAGTGAATATTTCCTAGTGGAACATTTTAACTCCTTGAATGATTTTTTTCAAGTCATTTTCTTAGTCGTTGCTCCAGGGCTAATCACATACATTTTAACGTCTTCTTTATCTTCAGATAAATCACCTTTTTTGTTGTGTTTTTAATGTCTTCTTTATCTTCTGATACATTCCCTCTTTTTTATTAATCTTATTTGTCATTCATTTATTGCTCTTTGGTTTGATCATATTGGCAAAGTCCTGACAATTTTGATTATTTCTAAGAAAAAGCTTTTTTTTGATGAAGCACCTTCTGCTTTCTATTTTCTATTTTGTTAATTTCTGCATTTATCTGTACTGACTTCTTTCAGCTTGTGTCTATATCAGTATTTTCTCTATATATTCTTTTGATTTACTTTTCTATCTTGTTTGGCTTCTTGAAATGAAATCGTATCTCACTGATTTTCAATCTTTCTTTTACCCTATTAAATAATTAAAAACTATAAAGTTTTCTCTGACTAATACTTGATTCCACAGGTATTTATATATAGGGTTCTTATTCCCTATTTTGTATTAAACAATTCATAAAATCTATCTTAATTTATCTTTAAACCATACAATATTCATAAGGTTTGGTTTAGTTTGGTTTTAGGTGAACTGACAGGGCTCTTTTATTTCAAATATCAATGCCTTTTAAATAACAATTCTAACCTTATAACTTCTGCTCTTGGGAATTTGTGGTTTTATTTTGAATGCCTTATAGCTCATTTTATAAAGTTAAAGTACACTGTGGAGGAGATAATTTCAGTAAAATTGACTTCCCCTGGGGAGGACTCACTTTATGAATTTCTTATATTGTACTATGGATACAAACATTTTTAGTTTTCTCAGACCTTTGGCCATTCTCAGATATATACAAAAACTGACTCTGTCTGTAGCCTCTGTGCTGCTTCTCTCCATCTCTTAAACCTTTTTTATAGAACAGCATTGGACTGGTTTAAAAAGAAAGAAAAGCAATATCTTGTTTCCTCCCCTGGAATAGATCCACTGTTACTGTTCACAGTGAGGTATATGAAAGAAAGATAAAATCATTGATTGACTTTCACCCAGAATGTAAGGATGAAATTACAAAACATTAAGCAAAATGGCTAGGCATACACCAATGCAACTACTTTGGATGTAGGATTAGGGTTAAGAATAGGTGGAAAACTAAGTCATGCCTTTTACCACATGCCTACAAGCAAGGCTCACATCACTTTCCACGATTAAAGAGAGCAGAGAGTGAGGAGTATGTTATTCATATGTTTTTCTTCAGTGACTAAGCTGTCAGTCCCAGAAGTTGGTATCTTCGGCTGAACTATCTCTTTACTTAATAATGATTGCGATTTAAGGAACAGCACAAGAGATATCTATGCTTCATGTATAAAAATGTACAAGCATAAATATTTTTAAGTTTAAAGCAAATTCATAAGGCGGTCAGATGGCAATTTGCTGTGACATCCAAATGTGTACTAAAAATCCCTGAATTAGGCTGCATTTGAGGAAACATGAATCCAGGCTGCAAGGGTTGCAAGGCCTTCCCAACCGATGCGTTTTTAGGGTGCACCAAAGGACAGCAGAGAGATCACAGGAACCTGTAAATGGGGATGGGCCAGCTCAGACTCTGGACCTTTCATGGACTCCATTCTAACAATCTGCTCATTAGGCTGGACACCGGGAAAGTACCCTGGCAGTACCCTGGCTGGACACCAGGAAAGTACTGCCTGTGGTTGCTTACTGCCACACGTGCCCAAGGACTGAGGGCATTTCCTAGGAGGGAGTGGGCACCTGGCCATTCTACACTTATTAACTCTCAAACTTTCCAGTCCTTCACCCCAGCCCTCAGGGTGCTGTTGTATCTAATCACAGAGCTTAAGACATGTTGGGGAGCCAATAATAATAACGTGACACCTTAGGGAGGGTAAACATTTTACATTTTAACACAGGATTCCTGAAAGTATAACATTTATCTCAAAGAAATGACTGTCTAAGGTTAGGATTTAGGAATACCAAGGCATTTCTCTCTGTTGGTCCTACATCAGGTTGCAGATGTAGGGCCTCCTGCTCTGCTTGCTTCCTGCAGCTGAATTTTTCACTCACAGTCCCACGACAACTACTAAATCAACAGGCCCATCTCCTGCATACACGTCACTAGGAAAATGCAGCATCACTGGCTCCAAGGCTGAGCAGCTCCATTTGCCATGAGTAAAGCAGGTACAAAGTAGAGCCCTGCATCACATCAATCGTGCAACAGGAGCAGAGAGCACCACTTAGCATGCAGACTAGGTCCATCTGTTTTCTTGTCTGCAGTAAGGCTGAGCCCCCAGAGCTCTCTTTCACTCTCTCTCAGTACCTGGCAGACATTTGTCCAACCCTCAATCTATAAACTATTTACAAGACTAATACCAATGCCACATCATTATTCATTTTAGCTTGTAATTGCATAGAAAGATAAACTATATGCTTCTATAACTTTAAGGTCAATATCATGAAGTTCAGTGACCAATTCTCACATCAGTCATCCCTTGGCACCCCTGTGTGTGCCACCGTCCTGGGTTGGCAGGCACATGGGATAGCTAGACAGGTCACCGAGATGCCTTCATCCCAGGAAGAGGAACACAAGGCTGAAAATATCAAAGTGGTGAGGGACAGGCTGCTCAGGTACAGAGAAGGGAGGGGCTGATCACCTAGATAACCAGTCCGATCAGATTCTTTTCCTCTGTTTTTCCCTCTCTCTCTCTCTCTCTCTCCATGTGAATATATATATGTACATATACATATATGTGTGTATATATATATATACATATATAAAGTGGACAATAGTTTGCCAGGCAGGCAAAAACTGTATTCTAGAAGGGCAGAGCTTCTAAAAGGCAGGAGAATTTGTTGCAAGAATATTGGATGATTTCGTATATCATAAGGCAATATTGCATTTTTAGCACCTTTCTCAAGAGGGAAAAGAAAAGCAACATTCTGTAGCTCTAGATCAGGGGAATTTCAGGAGGATTGCATTACAATAAATGAATTTACATGAGGAATCGTTCTTATCAAACATGAATGCTTAAGATGAAAGAATAGGACGTTACGCTCCCAAAGAGAGCTGAGCTGCTTTAAAATAATCCTGTTAGAATGTGAATTTGAGGATCTGATAATTTATGAATGTCACCAGCCACTGGCCTGTCACCAGTATCTTCTACTCCAAAGAATGAACAGCTCATTCCCAAATGTGTTTGAATTTACATTTCATCTACTCTCTCATTCCGAGCTGCATGGGCAGAGAAGACTGTCACCCGGAAATACAGCCTCAGGGCCTGTGTGAGTTCTGCAGAATGCTGGGGCCTGTAAGGTGTGATTTGACCAGGGCTTGCCAGGCTCCACATGAGCTCTGCTGCTCACCTACTGTCCACTGGCCCTCACAGAGCCTGATATGGTCCTTCATTTCATTCTAGCATTATCTCCAGAAGGTCTTTATTAACACATACAACTACCCTCTTTTGGAGCAGTCATACATGAAACCAACTGTCCCTGCAAAAGTAAATCATTGACTCGTTCTTAATTAACAATCTGAAAAAATGTGACAGGGTAAAGTTCGGTTTTAACTGTGGAGAAGGATACAGGGAAAGGTCTCCAAAAGCGCTACTCACAATTGGCCAATCATCACAGTTGCCTGCAGGACATCAAAATACAAAATTATGTACCCTATTCCATGGAGGGCTGATTCATTAGCTCTGGAGTTGGAATGCAGGGTATGTGTTTTTACAGGTATCGCAGATGATCCTGATGATCAGCATGATTAGGAAGCCACTTCAGATCAGCCCTGTAAGGATCTCTCAACAATGGTAAACCCCCAGCTAGCCATTGGGAGGAGTGGATGTGGGGGGCGGCGCCTCCACAAGGGGTGCACTGAGAAAACCAATTACTCCCCTCCTCTCCCTTACAGCAGCATCGACACAAAGAGCTAACAACAAAATGGTGGGCAGTGCATCAGCCTCCTAAGTGGAATCTTCAGCTTGGGGTAAAGCCCGTCAACAGTCCTAATCAGAGACTACAAGAGCATAACTGATGGGCAAGCACTGACTTTTCAATGCATTAGCCTCACGCCTAGGTAGTGATGTCAATCAGAAGTTAGTCTTTTACCAATCTCACCGATAAAATAAGTCACTCTTCTTCCTGGGTGAAGGACTGAGCAAAGAAGTTACCAGAAGAGGCAGAAATGTCACCCCAGTAACCAGCCCCATTCTGCAGGGAGGAAAGTGGCAGCTCCTCCTAGGGAAACATGAAGATAACAAAACACGATTCCTCTCTGACAAAAACCATAAGGTTTCACCTCTAGGGTGAGCCCATGGCCATATCAGCCCAGCATTTGGATTCCAGTGGGCATAACCAGAGAAAGAAAGTCATGGGCAAACTTGGCATTATCCTCGATCCCATCCACATACACACAACAATAGGAATATACACAACAAATGCAAACAAGGTGAAAGTGAAAATAACAAACCCAAAAAAAAGTTGGAAGATTTATTAGGCATCTTCCATCCAGAAGTTTTGGAAAATGTCCACAGCCTTTAGCCCAAGTGCACTTCAGTTTCCTTCCCCGTCCCTGTGAGGATGAAGCCAGATCTCACCCACCTCCAACACAGGAGAAACCCAATTCCTGCCTGGCAGTGTCAGGCCTGTCTCTTCCTTGCCCATGTGTGCCTATGTCTTAACAGCACTATTTTATGATTCAGTTAAATGTATTTGAAGGGAAGATAAAGCAAAAAATAATGTGGCACCAGATCCCAAACCCTGAGGCTCACCAGTGTAAGCAGTGAGTAGCCCATAAATAAATGTGGGAAGGTGAGCCTCGGGGTAATGAAGGTGCTGAGAAATGCTCACCTGTGTAAACCTGGGGCAGGCTCTGACAAGGTTTGAATGCCTAGAAAGTGGTTCTGAAGACATGTGAGTGTCTCTCTATTATCATTCTCTCTGTTTTTCCTAAACAATTGCTCATTCCTCCAATTTCTCAGTGACTGTTTTCTACTGCAAGTCACCTTGGTGATTAATCAGAAACACGAGATAGCTCCTCCATCTAAACCAAACCGAGTATCACTCATGTTAAGAAAACAAAAAGCAAATCTTAATTTTCCAATTTCTTAGACATATGTGAACATTTATAAAGAGAGGCAAGTTATCAACTTTCAGATTTCTCTCTCCTCTCGTTACTATCTTCCCCCATCCTCACTCTGTGAGAGCAGCCGTCGAAATCCTCAGCATATCAATCAATAAACAGCATCCCAGGGCCCTCCATAAATTGATGAATCTAGACTCAAGAGTCCAGCATATTTACCTGATGACACTTTCAATTAAAACCAACAAGAAAGCCCAAGATGAAGTCAAACATTAGAGAAATGAGAAATCTGTCATGTATTCAGCAAGTATTTATAATGCAAAATGTGCCATGTGACAACTGAATGAAAATCTAAAGGCTGGAAAGTACACTTGCATTTAAGAGGCAAATGAATTCAAAAGAAAAAGTATCTATTCAAAAAAGTTTCATAGAAGGGAAGGGAGGAGGCCATTTGTTTCTGTCCTACTATCAAATAGTACGTTCATAAGAATACTTTGACTGTTTGACCCCCTCAAAAGGTGACCAAATGGAATTTTAATTTGATCCAGGATATGTTTTTGGTGTTTTATATGTTTGGATTTTTAAATACATTTAGGTTCAGGTCCAGTTCACACTGGTTCCCCAGTTGATTAAAACAGGGGAAAAAAAACAGGCTTTATTTCTGTTGGGAGGAAAGCATGTATTTTGAGGTCATTTATAAGTTCAATGAATACAGTTAGTGCTAGGGTTCAGGAATTAATCTACAGTTTCATTTAAAGTCAACTTCCACATTTAAAACTTAGAAAAAACTGCGACCATATATTATGCATGTTTTATTTCTCAGCCTAACATTTGCCTTTCCTGATGGCTACATCCCAATTTATGGACAAATAGGTCATTTTTATTTCCCTACATAAAAGTCTCATGACTTTTTGTTACCATAATGTTTTATTTACACCTCACAATTATGATACACAACATTGGAATTGATAGATCTTATCCAAGAACTATTTGTAACACATGTAGGTAACAGCTGACAAGTTTATTTCTTTTCCAAAATCCTCACTCCACTGCTTTCTCAATTGTAACCCCATAAGTGACATGCCATGTATCAATAATTTTTAAAATACCGTATTTCCTCATATCATGGTTATCCTCCTTTTCTCCTTAAATCCCTATTTAGGGACAGCAAAGCTGACACAGAGTATCACCACTGCGTTATAACAAAGATAAGCTATCCAACCACATTTATTCAATTTCTTTTTTTGTCTTTTGCTTTCCTCTTACATTGCCAGACAGAAGGCTTTTAAATAGCAAAATGCAGTATGACACAAAATTCTGAGGTTTGGAAAAATACTCTCCTGAGCTGAATTTTTCTATGCGCCTATTATGACATTCATCAGGGTGCTTTTCTTTCAGGAGCCTGGATAGCTTTCCCTTCTAGAGCATTTATCTCATCCACGTGCTCCCAGTTTATCAAGGAGAGGATTTATGCAGCTCTGAAAGACATCATTAGCATGGTATCGCTTCGCTGCGCTCACACACAGCATGGAGATGGTAGCAGTAAAACAGGGAGAAGGGAGCGATCCCTCACAGCCGTCCTTTACAGGGTAAAAAGCACCCATGGCCAACTCCACCCTAGATCCCAGTGCATGCCGCTGCACAAATTCAAAAGCACAGGAACTCTTCTGACAAACACGGTGGCGCACATCCAGGGCAGGCAGCGTGCTGATTGCTCTACATTCCTCTCAAGCATTTTCAGTCCCTTGCCTTTGGAGGATGATTTCCTGAAGTTCAAAAAGACTGCGTATCTCCTAAATGACTGTCTTTTTCCAAGGCAGGATATGCACGGTGCTTATTCAGCACAAGATTGTATTTTAAGCAGGTCATTTTGACATGACTCATTTATTGAGGCTGTTTTGAGGCTTCAAAACACCCAACATTAAAAGCAAAGACACTGCTTTTCTTTATTATTAAAAAAAAGTGTGCAGTAGCCATCCCTGATCCTTGCTCCAGCCTTGAGTCTCCCCCTCACTCCTGACACGCATGCCATGTTCACACATATCCTGAGGTCCTGTCCAGGTGGATGCTGGTTTCGCACTCTAACAGTTTTTAAAAGTTTAGTGGTTTGTGTTTCAGATTATATCAAAATGCCCCCATGCTGAAATGACTGAATTCAACTAAAATAGCAACGTGTCAAAATAAACATGTTCCTAAAGATGGCCAGCATCAAAAAGACTAAGAACAACAAATGCTGGTGAGGATGTGGAGAAAGGGGAACCCTCCTACACTGCTGGTAGGAATGTAAGCTAGTTCAACCATTGTGGAAAGCAATATGGAAGTTCCTCAAAAAACTAAAAATAGAAATACCATTTGACCTGGGAATCCCACTCCTTGGAATTTACCCAAAGAATACAACTTCTCAGATTCAAAAAGACATATGCACCCTTATGTTTATTGCAGCACTTTTTACAATAGCCAAGATATGGAAGCAACCTAAGTGTCCATCAGTAGATGAATGGATAAAGAAGATGTGGTACATATACACAATGGAATATTACTCAGCCATAAGAAGAAAACAAATCCTACCATTTGCAACAACATGGATGGAGCTGGAGGACATTATGCTCAGTGAAATAAGTCAGGTGGAGAAAGACAAATGACAAATGATTTCCCTTATTTGTGGAGTATAACAATGAAGCAAAACTGAAGGAACAAAATAGCAGCAGACTCAGAGACTCCAAGAAGGAACTAGTGGTTACCAAAGGGGAGGGGTGTGGGAGGGTGGGTGGGGAGGAGGGAGAAGGGGATTGAGGGGTGTTATGTTTAGTACACATGGTGTGGGGGTCACGGGGAGAACAGTGTATCACAGAGAAGGCACATAGTGAATCTGTGGCATCTTGCTGCACTGATAGACAGTGACTGCATTGGGGTATGGGTGGGGACTTGATAATATGGGTAAATGTAATAACCACATTGTTTTTTCATGTGAAACCTTCATAAGAGTGTATATCAATCATACCTTAATTTAAAAAATTTTTAATTTAAAAAAAAAACAAAAATAACCACGTTCCAAGATGCAGCTGGGAGCCCTGAGCCTGCCTAATGCTGATCTAGACCTTGTACCAAGTGTAATAATCTAGCCCCTTCGAAAAGCCTCCTCTTTCCCCCAGAATAATTCTGACCATCCTCTATCAAAACTTACCTGGCCTGGGTTATGTCTGCTTGGGGCCCAGTGCTATGGTAATATTAGAGTCTGACTAGAGCTGTTATGGGCATCACTAGTAGGGGAAGGCAAAGGAGGGATCATTTTTAATCACCAACTTTGCACTTTGTAAACATAATTTACTACACACATACATAAAACAGGTAAGGTATTATTGTACTCATTTTACAGATGAGAAAACTGAGGCCAGGATATTCACCCAGGACCCTCATATTCATTCCCATATTCCCTCATTGAATAAGTGACAGCACCAGAATTAACTATGGTTCTGTCTGATTCTAACATCTGTGTTCTTTGTATTATATCATGCTGGTTAATGCATTAATATTCTCAGAGAACATTTGCATTTTATCCAAAGCCTTAACATCTTAAAGAATGTGCATGGGCTCCATAATAAATGTAGGCTGAGAGAAAAATGTCTTTCCCAGAGGCTCAGATGAACTGCCCATCAGGCCAACAGTAGGGGCAGAATATGAATGACCTACCATCAGCCTCATTTAGATTGCTTTTCAGCAAGTTGCAACCCATGCCTCTCTGGGCCATTCGAAGTTTGGAGGACAATGAGTCTGAGACTGCCAGCTGACTACTAAAAAGTTTTCTCTCATCTTCCATAGTAATAGAAGCCTGAATTTTTAAAATCTCAGTCCATGGCTGCCCAGAAAAAAAAGTTGGGGGGAGAAAAACAAGAACAAAAACAAAAAAACCCACCACTTCTCAGGCTCCATTGCAGTTATATAGAGCCAGATGCTTAAGTTCTGGCTGATGAAATATAAACAAAAATGATGTGCGGCACTGCCAGGGACTATCCTTAAAGGCCAGATAGCATGTACCCCTTGCCCCAGCCCTTCCTCCTTTCTATAGACTGGACTGTAAACCTGATGACTGAGGCTGGTGCAGCCATATTGGGCCATTGGTTAACATCAGGAGTAGAAGGCACAAAAAGTAGATCACCAAGCTGTGAGAAGCCTGAATTACTCACAATTTGTAGAACAGAGGCACCATACCTGCTTTAGACTGCCTGCATGCCTCTCCACTTACATGTCAAAGAAAAATACACTGCTAACTCATTCAGTTTGGGTCTCTTTTACCAAGAACTAATCTTAACTGATAAGTATAGGGAGGGTTGATACTCAATGTTGCCCAGTCTTACAGGCTTTGTGAATAATGATCCAGGTGAAGAAAGAGCAATTTTGTTTAATAAACAGTAACTTTGAATATGAAGATTTCAAGGAGCATTAATGAGGAGGAAATAATTACAGAAATAATGAAATGAAATTGCCACAATGGGGCCTTTTTTCCCTTCTTATTGCAACCAGCATCCTATGAATACTGTTGTGTCATTCTCTATAGCCAAGGCATTAGCAAAAATAGAACATTCAAGTGAATATAATAATTATTCAATTATAATGATCAAAGGGAAGAGGCTGCTGAAAACCATCTTCCCTGCCTGAAGAAGTATCATTCCATTTTAAGGAAAAAGACCAGTCTTGATGCCATTAGCAGGAATGTGTTTTCAGAACTGTGCACCTACCTTCTTTAGTAAAGGAAAATAAAACACCATTTTACCTTCTTAAGAAACAGAGAGAGATAGAACATTCCATTATCCCTGAAAATTTTGTGACTGTGACTACAAGTCATTAATTTTAAAGGGATTTAGAAACAGAGATAGAGGCCTGACCCTAGGGTCACAAGGGGAGCATACCTAGTTGGACCAGATTTAGAGTTTCCAAAGATGATGACACTATAGAGGCTGTATGTCTCTGCAATTATATTTGGAACCAAGCCCAGAGGCCATGGTTCATTCTGGGGATATTCTTTGGCCTCAGAAAGATGTTGATTACAAGAAACTAAGAACAATGCATGATTTTGAAACATCACGAACACCTCTCTATCAGATCATGGTCCAGACAGGACAGTTACCTAGGAAGCAGCACTTGATCACTATTCCATGCACCTTCTGTTGCAGACATGTGGGGAAGCCAAGTCGTGAGCTGCTCCAGGATTTCCCTGAAGCCAAAAATCTGCCCAGTTCTTCCCCGGGAAGATTTTCAGCTGCTGTAGCCCAATTTAGGGAAGGCAGCTGTCAGGCACATTTGGCCATACACCTAAATGGGAGCTTCCAGCATTCTGAACTAAAAAATGGCATTGTTGAGACAGGGGGAGTGAATTCACAACCACGGAGGCCTTGGTAAGGGCTTGGAAAAAAGCAAAGCAGTTTTTCCAGATTTTTTTTGGAAAACTGTTGGCTGAGCCTAAAATCAAAGACAATCTTATGGATAGACAAACACTTCGGTGCTTGCATGTTGGAAGGCCAAGCTCCTAATAGCATGATAAGAGGCAGAAAAAGGTATTTCCATTAGATGGTCCTTTAAAAGACCTATTCAAGGTATCTGGAAAACTTTCACCACCACCAGTGTAAATCCAGTGATTCACCAATGGCACTTGTGCACTTGGGCCTCACACACAAATGGCCCTCAAGCCCACGAATTCCTGCCATCTCCCAGCTTGCTGCTCGCAGTCAGAATAAGCTGTTTCAAGGTGCCAGGTGGCTGCTCTTTTGATCAGGGTCAGTCAGTTCATGCTGTGGTAATAAACAAACTCCGTATCTCCCTGGCTTTACATGACAGAAGTTCATCTTTCACTCATGGCAGTCTGATGCTCTCCTCTAACCATCACTCAGCCCCCAAGACAGCTTCCATCTTCTGCTTCTACCAGTTTGTGATTTCTTAGAGGATCAGCCTGCAGATGGTGGCAAAGAGAATATAGGGAAGGCACAGTGGATACAAACTACTGTCAGCCTGGAAGAGACTCCAGAGTGGCCAGAACTGGTCATGTGGCCATTCTAATTGCTAGGGACTGTGGAAAATAGAGACCACATGCATTCAGGGAGCACCAGTGGTCCCCACTGGAGCCCCTAAGTACCTGGGCAGAAGCGGTCTTACCCAACAGCTACTCTGCAAAGTGAGTTTTTAAGAGTCCCTGTGAGAGACAGTGGGAGGTGGTGGAGAGACAGAGAGGAGAAGAAAGGAAGGAAGGAATAGAGAGAAGAAGAAAAAAGTGCATAATGAGTACACTGGTGGTGTCAGTGACAAGACACATGAGTCTGAAACAAGAAGGGGGGACTCATCAGAGAAGGTGAGAACAGCTGACACGCAGACACCACAGGAAAAGGTACATCTGTGTCTGGTAGGAAGCTGCAGAGGACTGTCTACTGAAAAGGACTAAGAGTAAGATGACATTAAAAGAAATAAAGAGTCAATTGGAAATCATTTACAGCCAAAAATAGACACCAGAAAGCAGGTTTTCCAAAGTAGAGGCACAGAAGAGATGGAGAAAAGAGGAAATTACCTCCTTGGCTCAGGTAGTAATGGGCATTAAAAACAACGTAAAGAACCCTGAGAATTAGTACCGGAGAAATAATCACCAGTTCTTAAGCATTCTATGAGAGTGTGAAAGAGAAGATACAGAGGAAATAGAAAACTTCACTACAGCTATTCTCTAAAATTAAATAGGGAAGGAAGAAATAACTTTTTTAAAGACTTTCAGAACATGTATGAAATACAGATAGTGTCAGAAAACTAGTGTTTAAATTCTTGAATTTAAAAACATAAATAATATACATTCAGAAACATAAAATAAAAGGACATCTGGTATTAAGGACAATTTTTTTAATTTGAAAACTCTTCTGAGTCTGAAAACAGCCTCCCTTGGGTAGGCAGGGGGAGGGAGTGATGTGAACCACTCCTCACATAGAACAAGATTTTAGAAATAGATGCAAAGCCTGAAGAGAGATCTTCACCGAAAACTGTTAGTAATTAAAGAAAAAAGTAAAAGTAGTTTCAAAACTCAAGAATTATAAAGAAAAATACGAAGTAGGCAGGCTGGATATTTCACATAATAAGAAAATGTTTCTAAAAGAAATTAACAGTATGAAATTTAGTATCTACAAATGCAGGTTCTTGTCCTTGGATCCAAAATTTAAGTGCATGGGTAGAAGGGAGATGTGATTTAGCATCTGAAAAAGAGGGCTGAGGGGATAAAGGAAACAGGAAATGTAGAGGTTTTAGTGAATAAGGGATGTGATTCTCCTTTGCTCTGCTCTGAGCTTGATCAAACCACACCTGAAATACTGGGTTTGAAACTGTGGGGATGAGCAAAATGATCAAGGTGACTGATCATTCAAGCAAGCCTTAAACTTTTGTCAAATGTGGACGTGATGAAGCGGGTGGGGGTAATGACTGAAATGGAGAAGAAATCGAAGGGAGAGAAAATGGCTAGAATCAAAATCTGAGGGGTGGAAAAGCCAGGTGTCAGATTGAGGTTCCTCATAAGGATGTACTTTCCATATCCACGCATGTGCTGCCTCCTGGGGTTGTAGCTTCCCTATCCTTGGGGCTGTTCAAACAGATGCTGAGAAATAGTTTCAGGATATTGGGGGGGAAATGAAGCATAGGGCGGATCACTGGACTACACAGCTTTCAAGATTTCTTTCAATTGAGATTTTCTAATTCTATGATTGGGATGAAATTAATTTACTAAGTGGATGTCTCTGTGGAATCTTCACAATGGAACTGTGTTAATGTAAGAATGAGAATAAGTTAGCATAAGAGTAGCCATCTTAAAGGCCTAGAAGCAGTTTTCTGAAGTTGTGACTTAAAGAAAAAAAACTGGAACTGAGTAAGGCCTTGGAAAACAAGTTAATCATGAACACCGGGATGGGGGCAGCTGTGGCCTTCAGTCAGCTAACCTTGGTCAGTTAATCCTACATACCAAGCTTGTCGTGCAGAACCTCCCTAACAATTGAGGAGTGGTCTTATCTTGCTCTCGCTTAACCCCAGGATGTATGTCTTGCAAAGATAATGTGCAGCTGTGGAAAATTACTAAGAGTTAAGTGTTTTGAAAATGCCATATAAACCCTTGGTTTTGAGTGCTCGGGGTCCTTGTTGAGACCCGCTGCATCGGGCTGACACTTGGACCCCAGCTAGCTGGTTCCTGAATAAATTCCTCTTGCTTATTGCATCAAGAGACGCCTTCTGTGAGTGATTTAGGGTAGCGCTCTCCTCTGGGAAAAATCCAACATTAATAGACAAAAAGTTAGTAACATAAAAAAAAAAGGACAAGGAAGCTTTTCCTATGGGTGGCTGCTGTGCTTCCATTTCAATTCCTGGGACTCTCTTGTCATCCAGCATCCCTCAGTGAATCCTTCCTAATGGCCTTGTGTCTAATCATCAGAAAATAGCACAGCAGAAAATAGCACAGGTACAGACCTGCAGAGCCAAAGGGAATGGATGTTTCTTACCTAGGGGATTCAGTGCCCTGCTTCTGCTTGTGAAAACACATCTTGTAGGTGTAGCATTAAATGTTAGCATAAAGCCTGCAATCAAGGGAAAGATGACTGTAAGTTTTCAAGAACACAATCAAAGAAACAATACAGTAGAGTAGGCATTTATAAAACTCAGATCTGAAAGGCAAACCAACAATATGATCAATTTGGAAAGAATAAGGAGTTGTAATTATTCACTTAGCAGAAAGGTTCACCGCAAGTTCCCATTTCATTGACATTAAGGTCGCTTTTCATCATATAGAAGGAACCTCCAACTTGCAGACCAGATTCTATCCTGAATTTCATGTCATCTCATATGTAGAATTCTCCATCATGCACATCTTTGGAAATTTTCAACATCACTTGATCCCAAAAACTTACAAGAATTTTACACCACTCAAAAAAATTAACTCGAAACGGATTTGAGATTTAAATGTAAGACCTGAAACCATAAAACTAGAAGAAAGCATACGGGGAAGGCTCCTTGACATTGGCCTTGCAATTATTTCATTGATATAATATCAAAAGTTTAAGCAACAAAAGCAAAAATAAGCAAGTGGGACTATATCAAACCAAAAATCTGTACAGCAAAAGAAATGAACAATTAAATGAAAATTTGTGGAATGACAGAAAATATTTGTAAACCTTTCATCTGATAAGGCATTAATATCCAAAATACATAAGGCATTAATATCCAAAATACATAAGGAGCTCATAGAACTTAATAGCAAAAAAGCAAATAACCTGATTTTAAAATGAGCAAATGGCCTGAATAGACATTTTCCAAAGAAAATATTCAAATGGCCAACAGGTACGTGTAAAGCTGCTCAATGTCACTAATCATCAGGGAAATGCAAATCAAAGCCGCAATGCACCTGTTAGACTATTCATACACCTGTTAGAATGCCTATTATTACCAAAATGACAAAAGATAATGAGCACTGATGAATATGTTGAAAAAAGGGAACCCTTGTACACCATCGGTAGGATGGTAAATTGGCGCGTTAATGTGTATAGATTCAACATTTACATATCAATATGTTTTAAGAGATTAGGTTCTCAATTTTCCTAGCTTTGACAACTAAGCTAAGAAAAAAAATAATAACATTCTCCATTTCTAAGTTCAGAATACATCCACCTTCGGTGGGCAAAATAAATCCCCCCCCTCAAATCTCCACAAAGTATTTGCTGATTCAGCCACAGGGTTAACAGGCACTCTGAGCAGAGGATTCTCTGGGAAAGCCTCCAGCTGAGGACGTGCCAAGGATATGACCTGCCCCAGAAGGGACCACCTGTACCCAAAGAGCAATTTTGGTGTGGATCTCTCATTGGCAAATAATCACACTACCCACAGATGAATAACTGGGTTAAAGTAAGGGCCAGCACAGAGAGGGCAGGGACATCACCATGCAAGTAGAGACCTCAGCCTCCTGTCCCCTGCATGCCCCTGATACCCCCTGCATGCCCCTGATCCAACTCCAAGCACAGGAGGGGGGTTGGGGGAAGGACTTTGATTTCTGCATGAGAATAAAGTTTTAAAATAATCAGGACTAATTCTCACAGAATTTACTTGAGACTGCTTTGTTCACAAAAAGTATCTAAGAAATTAGGAAATCAGACTGAGGCCATAAAGAACTTGCAACCAGGAAGAAAGTTTTGAGTTGGTAACAGTTGTTTAGAAAAACAAAACTACTTGCTGTTTATTCCCCAATGAGTTGAGGAGCTTCACTGAACTTGTTACATATAATATATATTCAGAAGTTTTCCTAAATGAGTAAGGATTTGCTTCTCCTGCTTTTTCTCAGTCTAATTCTACATGTATGTAACTATATCCCTGTCTCACCTGAGGCTTTTAGCCCCAAGCTAGTTCACTATGGATTCAGTGAGACAGAGAAATGACAATGGAATATTCTTGGAGTAAAAGGGTTTATACCTGGCTTTATTCTCATGGTGGTAGGTTGAGCACTGAATCATGTCTGCATCCAGCAGTTTGCGAGTCCACAATCCACCTCCATCTCGGCCTCCATCCAGAGTACTGGGTGGAGTTCTTTATATAGAGACTCAGTCAATAATAGCTTATTGCCTATGAGTGTGGGAGCATTAGCCAGCAGTACGCCAATTACCTCATCAATTAGCTTAGGGTCAGGTGAGGAGCTAGGTCATAGGAACTTCCGTTTGCCCCACAATCTCAGGCAATAACTAAACATGACTTGTATTTGTATGTTGCCTTCATTCCATGTAATGCTTTTGCACTTTTTTAAACAGTAGTTTTGATAGTTAAAAGCACAACAGCTAGAAAATAGTACATCCAGGGCTCAAAACCAGATCTCAGATTCCACCAAACTCCACGTTGGGGTTTCTGTTTCCATCTCCAGTTGCTCTCCCCTCCTGGCTGGTACCTGTTGTGCCTGTTGGTGAGCTGGTCCAGTCAAGCTGGCCACTTGCCATGCACCTTCCCTGTCTGGGGGCCCTCTACTCCTTCACTGCTCCTCTGACGATTCCACCTCCTGTTTTTCTTCCTCACCATTGCTCCTCCTCTCATGCCCACTGCCAATCACTTTGTGTCTTGTTCACACTCATCAGAAAGGAAGCAGTCACTGAGCCCAAATGCCATGATCAGTGGAAGCCCCTGCAGGAAACAAATCCAGCAGAGGAGTGCTCAGCATGTGATGGGGGATACTTCAGAGCTGCAGAGGGAATCAAGGCTCTTGGTGGGGTGTTTCTCCCCTCTTTGGTGAGAAGGTCAGGCTTGTCAAATCAAAGCTGGTATTTCTTCTTTAGTGTCTAATTTAGGAGATTATACATCAGAGGAAAGCACTTAGAAAAGGATTATAGCATTATAGAAAAATAATTGGAATGTTTCATCTCTCTGCATATCATAGCTTGTTAAAGCTGCTGTAGGAACTAGCCAGATCAATTAGAAAGAGGCAATGTGCTTATTTCTCTAGCTCAACACTCTGATGATCAGAGATATTCCTGTTTATCCTAGTAAATGTTAAGTCTAGAGATAAACCAAAGGAGTAAATGGAAGGAATTATCCTGAAAATTTTGGCAGCTTCCCACCATTTATCCTCCAAAAAATACAATCTATTCAGGACAGATGGGACGATGCTCGGTGGCACGTCATTCCTGTTGTTCACAATGCTGTGTCTGCCACTCAGACATGGGAAGTGAAGGGAAAGGATGCCTGGGTGCCTGCTCTGAGCTCTGCACTGAACCAGGAGCCTCTTAAATCTTATGTCACTTAATTCTCCTTGAAACTCCATGGGTTTATCTGCATTGTCCAGGGATGAACTGATGCTTGGAATTCAAACCCAGATTGCTCTGATCTCACAGGTCTCCACATTTTTTTCAGCTCCATCAGGCACCATCTCTGGACTAAAGGTCTTCAGCAGTGATAACGGCTGAGATTATGCTACATATTCACTTCACCATTTTCTCTCTGTGGTCATTGCCTGCTTCCTTTATAGTGAACTTGGGGCCACTTGACGAAGTTCTGGCAAAGGGGAGTATAAGTGGAAGAGATTCATCTCGTCCTGTTGGAAACAATAAGAACAGTCATGTCTCCCCCATCTTATACCTCCCTTTAGGAACCACACGGCAGCAGCCTCAGGGAGGCAAGGCCTGAATGGCTGACTCAGCAGGAGGAAGAGAGACACCCGCATCAGATGCCCACGAACAGGAAATGACATTTTTGTCCTAGCTATTGAAATTTCAGCATCTGTGTGTTACTCAGCTAATCAGTGACGAGTATGTTATCTTTAGTTGACCAAAAAGAGGGCACAGCAGGAGGAAGACCAATGACAGAGGGAGAGGAACCTCCAGAACAGAGCCAGTATGTGGGTTTATCTACCCTGAAGGTTGAGAGACTTGATAGAAACTGGCCTTTTAATTAAGGCTATTAAAAAGTCACGGGGCATCATACCACTTCTTCTGAACAAGGTTGAACACCCTTCCACTTTCTCAGTGCAGCCAAAAAGAAAATCATGGACATCTCCTCAATCCCACAATTTACAAGATGTATACATTGCACCATCCCTTTTGCACAGAAAGCATGTGACAGACTAAAGCCTGGGCTATAGTATAAAGGGTTGTTTTCTTTTTCCTTAGGTTTTATGGAGTGATTTTAAGGGTCTATATCAACTATCTCTTTCATTTGGGTGGCATAGGTGATCAATCCATAGAGTTCACTACTCGAATGGATGTCTGTTAAGCCTGAGATAACTAATTTGGTAATTTAATGTACTCTGATATTCTGTTAATTTAAGTCTCTCCTTCATGATGAGTTGTTGATCTCCTCCCCAAATATTTAAATACAAATAAAAATAGCAACAGAAAAAGTCAGGAAAATTCTGAAGTTAGAAGAGATTATTTTCAGTGCCTTGTTTTCTATCACTGACTCTTCTTCCCTCATGCTTCTCCCCCTATGCTTCCCACTTCCCAAATACCCCAAAACCTCACCTCCCTTTCTCATTCCCAGAATCTCTCTACCTGCCCCTCTGGCAACACTCTAGACTCCCAGAACTAACTAAACCTCTTTTCTAATCCCTAGGATCAGCCGTAGATGACCATGCTTTACCCCATGTCCTGTTTCCTAGGTGGTCATGAGTTTATATTTACCATTCTTGGTTAGGATGTTTACTTGTACAGACATCTTACCTCCTCATTAACCTGATTATTATTTTGGCTTTGCAAAATATACCTAAATCCACAGGGGTAAGCATTTCCAGCACCATGGTAAGCCAACAAAGGGATGATGTTTCAACAAATCATTTTGCTAACTCCAGACAAGACCACATGGGCAGCTGCCCTCAGTCCACACCTGTGACCTCTTCGCCCTTCACAGGGAAGGCTGACATTCTTCTCTACATTAGCTTTCCTCCATGTTAAGCACATAGCCACTTTATTGACCCTGTGTTAGACCCTGGAAGCCTCACATCCACAATAAACTGACAGGAAACACATCCTAAGTTCCCTTTAACTATAGGATCATTCCCTTCCTTCCTCCCCTATTCCCCACAGACCAGAAATCCCAAAAGAATCCTCCTGCTTCTCTTCCCCACAATGTTCAAAAATGCATTTCCTGTGGACCTTAGGTCCATACCTTCAAATACACTAATGTTCAAACACCAAACTTATTTCACCTTAACAGTGGACAAGGAAAGTGTCTGGAAGGGTAAACACTGAAATGAAAACTGATAGAATAAAAACAACATGAAGAATCTAGGCAGCCTGAAGACAGGATTAAAAAACTAGATGACTGAGCAAGAAAGAAAGCCCCGGACAACCAGGCTAACTACTTGACAATTTTGCCTCAGGCCAGCCCTTCCCAGACACACAGAATGTGTCTTCTTCCATTACCGTCAAACATTCAACTCACTTTTTAAGGTGTCTCCCTAAAGACCACCTCCTTTTGTTTCTCCATCACTTGATTCTTTTGCTCGTTCATTCAATTACACACAATGTGAAAGCACTATGGAAAATGCATCGTATTAAGATTTCTTTGTGGAGTCTGGCCTGCATGTGAATTCTCCTGTTAACAGCTGACTCAGCTCTCAGGGGATCCAGACGGAGCTCCAGTCTTAAGTCTCCACCCCCGTCCGCATGCATGCGCACGCATACACGCACACACATATACATGCACGTATATGCATGCACGCATGGGCGGCTGATAACTCCACCCCCTCCAGCACCAAACAGATTCTCAGGCCTTGAAAGGGAGGGGTCCAGAGAACACTACCAAGCGAAGTAGGAGGAGGGAGGCTTCCAGTGTACATTTGTCGTAGAGGAACCAGAAGTACCAGGGTAAGGACCACAGGCTGTGTTGACTTTCAGGGCACAGTGACTGGGCTCACCAATAATTGACTCCCCGCTGGTGAACACTCAGTAGCAACTCCACCACTCTTGAGAAAAGGATGTCCGGTAGAGGAAATGCAGAGGGGCGGCAGTGGGAGAGAAAGAGGAGAAAACAGCTCCACAATCCAAGGAAGAACCATGTGGAAGAGGCCTTTAAAATGCTCAAAAAAAATTTGCAGAGATCAGAAACAGCAAAGTACAAGAAATAGTGGGAAATGAATAGCGTGGACAATAAGTTCCAAAAGTTAGGAGGAAGAAGAAACCAGAAAAGAAAATCGGTGGAATAATGCAGGAAGCTCGCTAAAAAGAAAGAAACCTTTTGCAGAAGTAACATAAACAGTAGGCCAAACCAGGAAAAAGATAGGGTGGTCTTGCCAGCCCATGCAAGTATGACCTTTCATCATTTCCTCCGCAGATGTATCTGATTTTACATGTGCCACAAAGAACAGAAGCAGCATGGGGCTGTTTACCCTTCACAGAGTCAGCTGCCCTCCAGATCGCACTGCGTAAGCCTCACCATGAATCCGAAATGAAATACTTTTTATCCCTGCTTCCCAGTCCTGGGCTAAATAATTTTCAGCTCTCAGATGCAGAATGTAAGATCCTTCACTTGTCTCCAATCCCAACAGAACATATGCCTTTTGTTTTTTACTACAATAAAACATATTAAAAGTAGAAATTTAATAAAAAGTAGTCTTTTGTAATTTGTTGATAAAAGATCCAGAGGCAAGGCCCAAGACCTTCCACCGTGGCAGAACTTGAAATGCATCTGTCAAGTTAGCAAAGCTCCTGAGAGCACACTGTTTGTGCATTTCCAAAGCCACTGTCTTAAGACAGAGGTGTCTGGTGACTCTCTTCTCTTTGTCAACCAAAACATGGGGCCACTGTGTATCACATTTTATCATCATTCTCTGTTATCATGCTGAGCAGCAGTATATAAAAACAGGATATAAAACTTGGATCAGAGAATATCTGGGTCAGACATAGACAGTCAAGGTCAGGTTTGAAGATGTAGCAGAACAAGTTTCTGAACTCAGCCAAAACTGAGAGCTGAGAAGCAGAGGAACTGACTCAGCCAGAATAAGAATCCACAGCCCGCATAGCAATAGAAGGTAACAGAAGGCTGGGTGAATAGAACATGCAAGTGACAGAGGTAAAATCAAGGAGACCCTTAAGTCCTATGTCTGTGTGTGTGTGTGTGTGTGTGTGTCTCTCTCTCCTTCCTTTGGAGGAAAGGAAATGGGTAGCTTGGGTAGGTTGCCACAGACTACTTAAAAGACATCTCAGAGGGTTAGTCTGTACTAATTGTTTCCAATTTAAAGCTTAAATAATTTAAATTATATTTAATAATTATTAAATTTGTAAATGTGTGCACAACTACAAACTTTATCATAGTATATCATATCACAATACCATCTCCAAATATGGTCCTAAGTTATTCTTTTCTCTTCTTCAACATACAGTAAATGAGGAATACCTTCCCATGTTTATTAAACTCTTATGCAACATGATTTTTACAGGCTACATAATATTCTATCATATGAATTTATTTAGCCAGCCCCCTTCTTAGAGATTTGGGTAATTTCTAATTATTCACTATTACTTTTTAAACCACTGGAATAAACATATTCATTGATCAGTCTTTGCACACAGTTTTGATCATCTCATTAAGATGAATTCCTATAAGAAAAATTGTTGAGTGGGCTAATCACTTTTAAAGCTTCTGAGGACTATTATTAAACATTCTCCACAGGTCTTAAGCATTTTAATTCCCATTACACTAAAAGAACATTTCAATTTTCCTGATCTTATCATTCCCAAATATATTTTTTAAACTCTTTACAAAGTTGATAAGCAGTATTTAAAAAGTCCCTTGGTATTCTTTTTGTTTGTTGCTTTGCTAATTCTCTATCCATCTCTTCTGTTCATTTTCCTGCTCTGATGTTTACCTTTTGTACATTGATCTGAGAACATTTTTACACATTAAAGATCTATCCCTCTGAATTATATATTGTAAATGTTTTTCCATTTTTATTATTCAAACTTTTCTGCATTAAAAAATTAGCATGGTAGACAAGTCTCTTGTGTGATGGTTTATGCCTGCTTTTCCCTCACAGTTACCTATATTTTCTGAAAATATCCATGTGGCTTATTACTTTACATGTAACTCTCTAATTCAGTGTTAGTGTATTTTAGTATATTGTACATTATAAGAATTGAATAATCTCTTCATATACTTTATTAATTGTCCCAGCACCATAAATGAACAAATCCTTCTTTTAATCACTAATTAGAAATCGCTCCTTAACCATATACTAAATTCTTATACATGCAAGTGGCTGTTTTCAGGGTCTTCTGTTTTCCTGTTCCACTGATTTATATGTATTTTTGCTTCACTATTATAAAACTTTATGTGTTTGAAGTTTAAAACACATTTTACTATGTAGTAAGGTAACACTTTTTTTCCCAAAATTCCTCTCAATTTTTGGCCATTTATTCTAACAGATGAACTCTTAGAATTATACATTTAAAAAAAAATCCTCTTGGAATTTAATTGGAACCATATTAAACCTATAAAAATTTGGGAACCCTCAATATCTTTGCAAATTGAGGGTTCCCATCCATGAATATTCATTTTTATTCATTTAGTCAAATCATTTTAATAACCTGTTTTAATAGCTTCTATAACATTTTGTAGTTTTCTTTATCTAGAAGATTTTGCACCAAATTTCTGATGAAAATAAATCACAGATGTTTTACAATTGTACTGCTCTTATGGGTAATACTTCCCCTTTATACCTTTGAAGTAGTAATACATGTACGAATAGATAAAACTTATGGATTTTCCTATATTTGCTTTAGATCCATTTATCTTTTTACACTCTTATTACCCTAAATTTATTTCCATGGCTTCTCTTAGTCCCTGTCTCCTTTCAACAGTTCTTTCTGTTCTTCCAGTACTCCACATGACAAGAAAAGATGCCTGCATACTTCGTTGGAGGTGTCTGTGGTCTGTGGCCTCCCAGGGCAAATGGTTTGGTCCAGGTCAAGGTAGTCTAAAGGACCTCTTGCATTTTTTAATATGAGTATAACAATCAGACACAGAATGAATATCCCTATTCTATTTCCTCCCACATGAAATTACTCTTAGATCCTTCAGATTTGTCTTTGACACATCCCTCTGCCTGGAACCCTCTTTCTTCCATCCATTTCCACTCTGTTTGTTCCTTCAGTTTCTGCCCACTTTCTCCTAGAAGGCTTCTCTTATTATTTGGAATCATTTTGCCCAGTGCCCTGAAGAGTATCTTTGTTCCTTCATTATGAATCTCTATGTATATCTCTCTCCACACCAAAATTTAAAACAGGGAATGAAGATCTCCAAAACCTAGTGGTATCTGGCACACAGTAGGTGCTCAATAAATGTTTTTAAATGGAATTGAGTGAAATGTTCTCTTTAATATGTCCAAGCGAGGTAATTAGAGGAGAACCCAAAGGAACAAGAAAATGAACTCTCATATCCTTAGCCATATTGAATTGTGCAAAAAAGAAAAAAAAAAAGAGTTCCATTTCCTTATTCCATTTTCTTAAAGCTGGGGTTTGCATAAGTCACAGCCACCTGCTGTTCTGCAGCTGCATCAGGGATAAGTCTGTACTCCAAATTACCAACTTAGAGCTTCCCAGTGGCTTTTCTGCTAACAAGCTGCCAAGTCCAGAATGATGGGGTTTCCGTTTTAACTGACAACCAAAACAAAATCTGGCTGCTCTAAGCAGGCTCTTTTCACTCCACCTGCCGCTTCTAGAGCTAAAGTGGGGAATGACTTACAAAACCACTAAAGCCTCAAGCCAGGATTCCGGCGAAAGTCCATGGAGTTCAACACACGGCGTTGAGAAGTCGTGTTCATGTTACTCATTTATTCCTGTTTAACTCACCCATGTAAAATATGGAAAACCTTTAAAACCTTAAGAACTGTCCATGGCCCTTCATGTCCAGGAACCTGTCTCTGACAGCAGGACCCGGGCTGCGATGTGGGAGGAAGTGGTAGTCTGTTTATTTTTTCACCTTCAGAATGAACTAGTCAGGTTCAGTTTTGCTTCTGCAAGACCTCCCTGGCCATCAGGCAAAAGAGTGACCCCATGGTAGGAGTTCCAAACACTGAGACAAAGTGGTGAAGAGGTATCTGGGGACTAAGTGGCCTTTCAGTCCCACTTACATCCACCTTGGTGTCAACTACCAGCCAGAGGGCCTTGAGAAAAGTATACATTAAACCATCCTCGTTGTGATCACACTGGGTCACCCGAGAAGTCCCTCGTCTGCTTCGAGTGAACCCATCTGGTGCAGGGGCCTGTGAGGGGAGGCCTCCAGAGGCCACAGCATTCCCACCAAATCATCCAATTCCCGCATTTCACAGCACTGAGCAGAGCGACGACACATCCAGTTGAACCTTAGTCATAAACTTCACTCTTTCTCTCCCACTAAAAACAACAAATAAACATTTTGTTCTGAGCAGCTGAGGTTTTTAATAACTGACCTTCATTAAACCTATGTGATCAAATATATACTGGTTCCACCTAAGGTCAAACAATACTAGTTGGAAATGAAAATTTTGAGGAAAAGAATCAATTCTCCCATTCTATATCTTTGTCAGGAACCAAAGAATAACTCAGCAGTAAACAAAGCACGGAGGGAGAATACATTAATACTGTGTTTTGGAAAATAGTTGTTCAAAATATGTGCATACATCTTTGTCAATTTAGCTAAATAAGTTGCTTAGGACAATTTACTCTAGAAATCATGAACCCAAGATACACTTCTATTCAATAGTGTTTTAAAATTAGCACCGCATAAAACTTCCTTTAGCAAAAGCTAAAACTCATTAAAAACCCCTGCGATGGAGGCCACCATCAATGAGGCAGGCAATTTTGACGTGTTGCTGGGAAGGCAGAGAGTTACATCTGAAGAAATATTCGCAGAATTAAGTAATACTTAATCAATACTTGTCATTAAGTAATACTTTTCATGGCACAAAAATAGACTGAGTCTATTTTTTCATATTTTAGAGACTATTCTATTAAGTTCAGCCATTTGGTATCTTAGCTTATACTTGATTCTCAGCAGGAAATTGGAAGGACTTTTTGATAAACAAATTCTGACAATATTGAGCTCCTGCACCTTATGATAGACAAAAGCAACTGTGAAAACAGGCACGAGAAACCCAGAAGCACTCTGTCTACCGGGAGCCATGTTGGACCTACGTCAAGAGTCAGCGGTACCCCCCATCATTCCCAAAACAAAGCAATAAAAACAGACGGTGTTCACTGCTCCCCGTTCAAGATTACATAAGGATTTGCACCAACTTTTAAAATATATATATATTAAATAGTGTTTAAAGGAGTTGGCTTAAACTGTAACCTCCCTGAGCCTCACAACATCCCAGTGAAGCTCGCGCTGAGACAACGTTTAGCCTTCTAACTGGTGGCTGGTCTTCCAGGGCCTCAGATGCCGAATCAACTTAATCTCTGCTGCAGCACAAGATGTGGGTGGTGAGGGGGGGACTAACGGAAGAACCTTCCTGAATCTGAACTCATGATTTTTAGCTAGACAAACCACCAAACTCCACTTTAAAACAGCAATAACTACTGATTCTCTCTTTGTACTGAGTCTATGCAACCCATACATTCTTTTTTTTTTCCTTTGCACATACCCAGATTGAAAAGAGGGAAAATTATGAATCCCTTAGTGAAGACGTTTGCCTTCTCCCCCTTACCAGCCCCTGGATTTCTGCCAAAAAGAGTCCCCTACATCCCCAAAGTTGGAAATTCGGAGAAGGGAGTGCCAGGCCCCTTCGCCTCCCTCTTACTCTTGCCTCTGAGGTAAAGTCTCTTAGACAGAGCTCTCTAGGCCCTGGGCGCCGAGGCCTAATGGGAGGTGGAGTGAACCTGCATCTAAGCCACATTGCCTCCCCCACCACATGGCCAGGCATTTAGGTGTGATTTTGCCACCTGGAAATAAATCCAAGATTTTAGTCACCATGTGACAGGTGATTGTGCCTGTTACCAATCAGAGTCCAGAAGGCTGAGAATTGGGCTCCCCTGACTCAGACTGTCATCCAAGCCCCTCACAGAGCAGGAAGCCATGAAAAGATCTGAACTCAGGTCCTATTTCCAATCTAGCCCTCTCAACAAATCACACTTGGTACAATCAGGGCTAAGTTTGTAAGAATAAGAGGTTTCCGGTTAAACAGTGTAACCAATCTGTAAAAATTTTATAGTAGTGGTTCTCAAATGTGGGTGATTTTGCACTACCACTACCCCATGGGCCATTTGTCAATGTCCCTAGGCATTTGTGACATTTTTGGTTGTCACAACTACTGGATAAAGGACAGAAAGGTCATGAAACACCCCTGCAAAGCACAGAAAAACCCCAACAATTAAGAATTGTGAGCCCCAAATAGCAATAGTACTGAGATTGAGAAACCCTGTTTAAGAGGCTCTGCAAAACATGGGTGCTAACTATGAATGCAGCCTAACAGAGAAACGCATCAGAAGCTCAGACTGGTGAAAAGGGAACCGCCCCTATAGTATGGTTAGTGCTACTTTCTCCTAAGTCTTTTGGGGCTCTATCAGCCTGGGCAGCCATCACCAAAACTGGGAGGTGAAGCTCATATTTGCAGCTCTCCGTTCTCTCAATCCAGTCCCCTTCCAACATCATCCCAGCAGCACCCCCTACCCCTCCAGATTCTGCTTGGAGACACCATAACTCTTCTATGCCTTGGTTCTGTCCTATCCAGTTCCTGAACCAACACTGGGCAGGACCAAACAGCAAAAACAAAAACAAAAACAGCAAATGGATAGCTTTTCCCCTATAGAGACTTCCCATAACTGGGAAGGAGTGCTTTTATTATGCTAGCTGGCTGCTTTACCTATTAATTTAACAACAATCTAATGAGATACATATGATTTCCACTTTAAAGTTAAGGAAGCTAAGGCTCAGAGAAGTGAAATAATATGCCCTCTTTCTTAATGATAACAAGAGGCTGATAACTGTTCTGTATTAATTCCAAAGCACATTCTTATGCCACATTCGATCTGTACCCATCTTTCCTGTTCTAAATCACACCAAATTGGATACAAGCCAAGACACAGTTTTTCAGATTTGTATTTTAAATTGGAAATAAATCTATAAGCCAAATAAATCATCAGTGTCTTTTTTAGTTTGTGTTTTAGTTAGGATCCAATCATTGAAAGCTATAGAAACCAATTTGATCTAGATAAAATAAATTGGAGCAATTTATTATAGGAGTATAGGAATTCTCACAAAGACCAAGGATGGAAAATAAACTTGAAAGCTACTGCTGCGTTTTCTCACTTTCCCTCCAGATCAACTTTTCAGCTTTCTGTTGTAAGGAAATATGGTTCCCCTACAAACCCCTGACATTGCATGTTTACGACCCATCCTTATTTTCTCTTTCTCTCTCCCTCTCTACCACCCTCTTCCTCACCCAAAGCATGGGCAAGAGAATGTTTCCAGTTTGAGACAAATTTCGGTTCTTGATGGAGTTCATCCTTCCCAAGGAGAAGAGTCAATGAACAAACACGGTGCTGGGGCTGCTATGGAGAAGGGTTCCCAGAGACTGGGATGAGTCACTGGTTAGGGACTCAACCAGCTCATTACGGTAAGAATGTCTAATATGACAAGACCCTTTAGTGAGAGTAACACCAGCCCAGAACGGACCGGGCTGGTTTGCTCCTTTCTAGAAAATCACATAAGCCCAATCCAAAGGGTTTGTACAGTGAAAGATGGTAGTTGTTCGTTCTCATTACCTCTGCACTTTGGTGATGGCAGTAAATAAGACAGTGAACTGGTTAGAAGGTTCTCTACTTTCTGAACTGTTGAGACTGTGTGCCTTAGTACTTTCCTCTTCTTCAGAGATGTGTTTATCATTTGAACTCATGTCACAGCTAATGGTCCTATTTCATACTATTTAGGCCCTACATGGTTCTTGGCACCTGGGCCACAGTTAACTAAACGAGGAGAGCTTTCTCTCTGTAGGGCATACAGATGCACCTTCCATAGAAAAGAACTTGAATTGACTATTTAAATGCAACCTGAGAGTAATCCTGCTAGCAGGCACAGAGTCATTCTCCTACTTCATAATACCTTAACTGTTCTTCGTAAGGATGTGTGGCAACATAGAGATTAAGAACTGGGGATAAAGGACCAGAAGTTTTACTTCTAGGGTTTTAGATTCACAAGGTAACAGCAAGTCCTGCCTCTCTCCAGCACTTAGAGTGGTTTTCTAAGCCAACCTGCTTCTTGGCTATTGTAAAAAATAGAAGGAAATAACATGGACACGAGCAAATGATGTTGAGAGAGAGAAAAAGTGTGCTGAATAGGGGATAAGTCAGGGTAAGTGAAGACACTTTCTCTTCTAACCTATAAAATGCAGATAGCTGAAGAGCTACTGCAGACATCATAAAGTGGCTATATTTTTAGCCCCTACTCATTATGGCTTTTTGTGAATAGTCTCTCTGTTGTCTTCGGCCATTCATCTTTGGAGAAATATGGCCCCATTTCTCTATTTATTTATCTCTTTAGAAATGGGAAAACATAAATGTTGTACTATAATAAATTTTCTCATTTTTAATAGTTCAAATGGTTCAACAGTAAAATGAAAGTCAAGCATTATTTTTATTCTCTGGATTTTTGTCATTCTGAGTATCCTTAGCACCATTTAATGTCATGATCTCTAAGAATGGCCTCAGTTCAATGATCTGTTTTCCGAAGATGGTTATCTTAAACTTCAGACAGTTTAAGGTAGACGAGAAAAGAGCTTAGTGGTCTCTTCTTTCTAAAACTATAAAGGAAGCAGGTGTTTTTAGATATCTAATTTCTAACACCCATGCAAATTTCAAAATGTAGAAAAGCGAAAACAGAAAGAACTAAAATTTTCCCCAAATAATAGTTATTTCTAGGACAGGAAGAGCTAAACAACTCCAAGTTAGTCTTAATGTGAAATTTAATTGGAAAATATAAAGTTAACATAACTTTGGATGTACCAAGAGTATGATTTAGTGACACCTTTGCTATTCAGGCAGGGAATTAATTTCATGTTTTCATAAGAGATTGGTGTTGAGTTCATATATTCCATCTGCCTCACCTGGTTCCTGAGAATTATAGCACAAGGGATGTTTCAGATAAATGCATACTCCCTAGACAGAACTTCTACCCTATCCCAAACAAACTGAAATGGACAAACTGGAAAGAGATCCCTTCTTACACTTGAATTCACCTGCCTTCTTATCTTTTCTGAGCTTTCCAAATTCAAAGAGGACTCCCAGAAGAAAGGCATTTAAAGAGGGACAACAGCGAGAGTGGAAAAGTGACAACTCTACAAAAGTACTTAGGCTAAAGTGCTTCCAAAAACACAGACTGAGAACCCCTGACTTTCCTCCCTCCTCCCCCAAAGCAAATCTCCAACAGAAATCTCAGTCTAAATACCCTCACACTCCTGTTCAAGATCCCATATAAAGTCTTGCAATGCCCAAAGGAAAGAAGTAAGGAAAGGAAATGTCCATTTCACTCTCTAGATGGGAGAATTTTCTATCCCCTAATTTTTCCCTGTATAAACCATAAACGTTTAATGAATTGACTGTGTTCTGGGCTAACATTTTCTCATGAGTCACATCCAATGTGCCGTCAAAATGTGAACTCACTTTGATTCAGCATGTCTGCCTTAGGTAGTAAGCTCTTGTTTCTTACTAGATTATAAACTATGTGAAGCCAGAACCTTTGTCCCCTGCAGCTCAGTGGTGAATGGCATGGACTCTGAAGTCAGGCTGCTGGGTAGCTGATCACGGGTCTGGCCCTGACTGGTTGTCAGATTTTGTCACTTTACCTCCCAGCACCTGTTTCCTCATCTGTAAGATGAATGGGGATATTGCTGGTAACTACCTCATGGCAAGGCAGAGAGTATCAAGTGAGATGATGTGTGACCCACTTTGAGCTCTCTGACACGGTGATCAGTGGTCACCTAACGTTAGCTAGTCTGATTTCCTCAGTGGGTGGCGCAGAATGGGCATTAGTGTGTTGGGTGAGTGAATGAATCCTGAGAGACATTTGAGTTCTTGCTCAGAAGAAAATCTGACATTAGTAAAGAAAACATTCATTATTCAACAGAACCCTTTTGTGGCTTAAGAGAGGCACATCCAAGAGAGAATGGCAAAATACATAAATCTTCCCCAAAAAAGGTTCTTGACCCATCCTAATGGATTCTATATTTTCCCTGTTGCTTTGTTTATCACTGTTTAGGACCTGAGAAAAATTTCCTTCAAAGCAAACAGAAAGAATTAAGAGTTAGAGTAAAGATAATACGTAAGGGAAAGTCTGAGTCTTCATAGGTGTCCCCTGTCTCCTGTCCAGCCCAAAAAATTATCTCTATCCAGGAAAGAAATGAGGTGCTGAGGAAATTAAGAATGCAAGTAGAAAGTTGATTGTGGACTTTACAGGCTTTTGAGTGGTATCTCAAAAAATTTAAAGGCTATCTAAAAGCACCTCCTCTTATTTATGGTCTCACTTCCTGAATGAAATATTGTCTGCATTAATCCTGTCTGGAATTACAGGGCCTTTCTATGTTTGATGCCTCCAGAAACTTAGAACACAAATACCCACCACAGAAAAATATATGGACAAACATAAATTAGACATTTCCTCCCCCAACACTAGGATACATCCATGCATCATGGCATATAAATTTACACTATATCTCTACTGCCATCATGTGATAGAATGGTTTTTAGTGAAGATATTCTAGGAAGAGAGTCAAAAACTCTGAACACAAGGAACTTACAAGGAAAAAAAGCTGAATCCTTCTTTTCCCTACCTATTAAGCAGTGTCACACTTTCTGCTGCTCATGATCAAAGCAAAGGTTGGGAAGCACTCTATTTCTTCATACAGAAACAGCAGGGAAACAGAATGGAAAACACTGAAAAGAACATGAGGACTGTATCCAGCTATTTTTCTGGATAATAATTCTATGCTGTTTCACTTTAGATGTAAAACCTCTAATTTTAGAATGGTATACGTCTGCCCATCCCCCAGGTTGCCCATCCTCAAGCCTAGAACCCACTGCCCCGTAACAGGTTCAGGTCATACGAGTGTCATCTTTCCTTCCGCTATTCCCAAACAGCTCTTCTCCCCACTGAACACGGGCATCTGCGAGGCTGATGTTCATTTTTCTCTAGCTGCTTTCACTTCTGTCTTATTGGAGAGTACTTCTCACTGGGAGTCACCTGGAAATTTGAGAAGTATGTCTTCTACATACTTTTGCAGATCATTGAGTCAATTCTTGCCCTAGCCCTGAACACAGACCTCTCTTTTCCTCTGCCTAAATGTGCTGACCTCATGTATCCCCAACTCTGGCATAATTGGGAACTTTGTGAAAATTATCTTTGGTGCCCCTTTTTCCCTCTCCCCAAGCCCTAATCCTCCATCCCAGCCTTCCACTACCTGTAAAATGTCCCCTGGCTGTCCCTTCCTCCCACCAAGTCTGGCCTCTCCACTGCCCTTATCCTACACCTGCCTCTCCAACTCTCCCCTGTCACGCCTGCTTTCAGAACTCAGCCTACATGAGGAAGAGAAACTAATTCAAACTAAGTTGCTAGTAGCAACTGATGATGAATCCTCTGTTTGCTTCTGCTGTGGGACAGTTGTGTCCAGCAGAGGAAAATGGACTTAAATAAACTAATATCCCCATTATGGCATCGCTTAGCTGTTCTTGCAACCCCCCCACCCCCATTTCACATGTTCTTCTCACACTTTTCATCTACATCCCCCGTGTCAATGACAAGGGTTACCTCCTGGGAGGAATTATCTAGACTACAAACAGAGGCTTACAATGCTTTTGTGCTTCTAAATAAAGTTTGAAAAACTTTTATTTGCAAGCCTTTTTAAACTGCCATCCTAAGTCCTAAAGGATGCAGAGCATGAAATGTTAGCTGCCTCAATAAAAAAGAGAATATATGAAGTGCCAGGGTTCCCACCAACCTAGATTAGATTGGCTGGGGGAGGATTCAAGTCAGGGAGTAAAAACAGAGGTGTAAATTTCCCTTTGGGTCTCTAGGTCCTGTGCTGAACCGGGGGAAGGACAGCAAAAGGAAAGGAGAAGGCAGAAGTACCAGACACATTTGGGGAATTTTTGAACAGAGGACCCCAGTGCCTTATGTCCTAATGAAGAGCAGCTCCCTGCCCCTGCATGCTGGAACAGCAAGGGACCAGAGCTTATAATAAGATGTGTTCTGAAAGAAATGGAACTTAAAAGAAGCCCCCCAACACACACACTCCATCCAAGATGTAAACAGCTCTTCTGAGGGTCTTGGAAGTAGGCTGCAAGGACCTATGAACCTGAAGGACAAAGAATGTAAATAGGTGTATCTACAGCCAGATGGCAGAGGACGAGCAGGGCACTCTAGTGGGTTCTGGTGGGAACAGAGACCACTGGCGAAGAGCCATCAAAGGTGACATACATCTCATTCCAGGCCATTATAACCAGGACCCAGATAACCCTTCCAATATCTGGACACCTCACAAGCCCCTCCTCCTCCATGCACGTCAACATCCAGAATCTAGAGAAAGAGGGAGGGGATGTCCTGAATTAATGAGTTCACACCCAAAAAGACCTAGAAAACCTGGAAATTACAACATTTACTTAAAAATAACTAGATTAATTAGGCAGAACGGGAGCTTAAGATAGAAAATAGGTTGTTATATTTAAAAAAATAAAGGAAGCTACAGTTATACCACACATCTGAACTTGTGGTCAGAACCACCTAGAGCATTATGACATCTGGGGAAGCATAGAGGATGGAGACACATAGAGGTAGAGACTATGGATCTTCTTAGTGTCCTTTAAAGCTTATTTGGCAGCCTACAGTCCCTGCACACTTGGTTGACCCAGCCTCCACATCTATCCTAGATCTGTCCCCCACATGTACCAGGCTTCCCATACAATCAGCGTTAAGTCATCTGCCACACACTCGTTCATGCACCCAGGTCAGTACAGTAAAACCTCAACTAATTGGACACCAAGGGAATAAAAGTCTCTTGTAAACTTGGCTTTCTGGTTAACTGAGGCTTGTCCTGAATCCCAATGTCTACTGTGAAAATTTTCCTGAATATTTGAGTCTACTTCCTTGACCTTCAGGATCATCATTCCAAGCATTTCCCATGCCTTCCTACTTTCTCCTCTACGACCTTTCTTCTCCATGACAAGCTTTCTGAGGCTCCTCAGCTTTTCTGCATATAACCAGATTCCAAAGCTCTGAAAGTATCTGGTTTGCCCACATCTCTGAAAGAGTCACCTGGGAACAGCACAAATTCCCAGTGTCAGCTGGTGTGAAAAGATTAGATCTGGGTGACCACTAAACACTCTACTCCTGTTCATTCCCTCCATGATCCCATGAGATTTTTAGCAACTACATCATGCTGTTGAGTGGATGGTTCTAAATCAAGGTTCTTAACATTGAGTTAATGGATAGGCTTCAAGGATATGTGAGTTCCTTGAATATGACATACAAAAAATGTTACATGTATGCTTATCTCTGTGTGTGTGTGTGTGTGTGTGTGTGTGTGTGTATTTCATCAGATGCTCAAGGGTTCTATTATAAAAAAGTAAAAGTTGTGGCCTTGAGTGCTTTTTTCACATTCTGCTAAATCCAGATCTCTATCCCTATGGACTCCCCAGTTCAGAATTTCTCAGTAGCTAGGAGAGTTGTGCACTGGGAGTTGGAGGACCCTGAGAGAAAAATTAAAGTCAGGACATTTTCAGTCCTCATTCTGCCTTGCCGTCTCTCTTATTCATAAACATTCACATAGTAGGTGAATTTTTTCTCTATCTTTACCATGTTATAAAGAAATTCTAGGATAGGATAGAACACTTTAGCATATCATGAAGCCCTTAGTTCTTTGTGGATATCAAATAAAACTTGACTAAACCACTAAATTGTGATAACCATAGTTCATATGTTGGTATCTTATTCAGAAGTATATAAAAATCTCCCCATGTGCCTTGTTGAAAGTCCAGAAACTTTAAATCTATGGCATATCTGTAAGTGCTCTCTGCTGAAAGAAAATCTAGAAATTATCTCTATCAATCCCATCACTTTGCAGACCGGAATAATGGGGTCCAAATATAGTTAGCTGCTATAGATTGTTTATCTCCCTCACTACAGTCATATGTTGAAATCTTAATGCCCAGTGTGACGGTGGGAGATGGAGCCTTTGGGACGTGATTAGGTCATGAGGGCAGAGACCTCCCAAATGGAATTAATGCCCTTGTAGAAAAGACTTCAGAGAGCTCCCTAGTCCCTTCTCCTGTGTGAGGATACAAGAAGTCAGCAGTCTGGAACCTGCAAGTGGGCCTTCACCAGAACCCACCATGCTATACCCCAATCTCAGACCTTCAGTCTCCAGAACTATGAGAAATAAAATTTCTGATGTTTGTGAACCACACAGTCTATGGTATTTTGTTATCACAGCTTGAAGCAACAGTAGCTAAAGCCACACATGTAACATCCAGGGTGGCCTCAGAGCCTTCATCTCTTAAAAGTCAACCCAGGGCTCTTGCCCTGCTCCAAGGAGCCCACTGGCCATGATTCACGGCCTCCTACAGGTGCACTGATGCCTGTGTTCACCTTAGGTCAGTTCCAGCATATAGCGTGGCTCCCAAACCAGGCTATCCACGTTCATGGGAGTTGAGGAAGGACCTCAGCTGGCTTGTTTCTCTCCCAGTAGAAACTGCAGTGATGGTGAGGATCTGAAAATACATACTTCCTACCTGAAAAAGCAGGGCTCCCTTCACTACCAAGGATAACCTGCATCTTGTGATTTCCAAACGGCAGGAAACAATTCCTTTCAGGCTTCCTTCCTGGAAGGCTGCCGTGACCTGCTGCGTATTGCCCCCAACCCACAGCAGCTAACAGCCGCCGTCCAGCTCCCGTTAGCCAGAGCTGCGCCATGAGGACCACGGGCTGAGAACCTTTACCTTGCTCTTGTTGGGAGGAGCATAAACATGTAGAAATGGTACTCAGAGGCAGAGGGGAGGGGACAATTAGTGCTGAGGTCCCTTCATCAGGCTGACAAGCCAGAACTGGTGCAGGAGAGGAGGCAAGGTAGCAGACAGATGCTACATTAAAGCAGAGAAACCTGGGAGTAGGGGTCCCCTGTTCTCTTGACAGTGACAGCACAGCACACCTTCACGTGTGGTGGTCGCTGCACCCTACCTTGCATGTCCACTGTGTAGCATCCAAGGTGTCAGGGTACAGACCCATCTGTGTATCTCCACGGGACTTCCAGGAAAGCACACTAGAAGACTATTTGCAAGAATGTGCCAGATGAACAGGGACTCAGGGACTGAAGGTCTGGCTCCATGACTTTGGGATTACTTTTGAGCAAAGAGGACAGTGATGGCTGCCCAACCCACAGAGAAGAGCCCTCTAAAGAAGATGTGCCAGAAAGGCAGAGGTCACACTGGGAAGAGGAGAGAGCTGAAGTTTGTGGGACTCCCTGCAGCCCATTGGTGCGAAGATAGTTCTGGCTGTCACAGATATGAGGTTCCCATGAAAACTTGTTCAAAGTTTCATAAGGGATGATAAAATTAAAATACAAAAATTGAGAGCTATCATGACTTAGCCATCAGACCACGCTATGTTGGCAAAAGTCTGCAGTCCTTTAGGGGCTCCTCCCCAGCTTGAGGAGCAGTGGGATCCTGAGCTGTAATCAGAGCCCTCTGCTGAATGAAGCTGCCCGCAGTGGTAGAAAAAAATGGGAAAGATCACCAGCCTTTCACAATTCCATCCTACTCAATGTCACCAGCCCCTGGGAGAGGATCCCACCTTCCACAAATCATTTTTTTTATTTAACACTTTATTATGATTTATAAGTACCATTTTTAAAAAGTCAGTACTTCAAACTACATAGAAATGAGTATGCAAAAAATTCACAAAATAAAACATACTTTGAACATGTTTAAGTAGAGAGATTATCTGAAATTCCAGATTTTTCCATCATTTTATTATCATGCTATGGCAGCCAAATGATCCTTAACTCCAGTTGGAGGAAGCCTCATAAAGCTGGCTTCACTGCACATTCCAGCTGCTGTGTTGTCATCTGTCGTTTACCCATCCAGGCTTCCTTTAGGGTTAATACTGCTGTATGAACAGCATCTTCAAGTTCCAGATTTGTATTACATCTTTTCTCAAGGCAAGTTTCCCCATTCACGTAGTTCTTTCCCATCGCTGTGCCTTGTCCATGGCCTCAGAGGCTCTTGTCGCTCCTTCTCCTGCCCAGTCTCCTTAGGCACACGCTCAAGGTCTGGCTTCGATCCAGTCTACAAAACTTCCCATTGTGCACGCTGAAACCTCAGGCCCTCTGTTAACCCAGGAGGACCATTCAGACAAGATAAGAGGAGCAGGGCAGGGAAAGTACCTCCACTGAGTGACCATGGGGACCAGGGACACCACAGAGGAGTGAGTGGGCCACTAGACACCCAAGAAAGACATAAAGGGCCTGCAAATCAAACTGTGCAGATTATCAGAGCCAGAGACATTGTCATTACCAAGGCCAAGGCTAGCCCAGAGTGGGAAAGGCGTGGGAAAGCAAGCATAATGGAGGAAAGCGTGAAGTGCTCATTCTGTGGAGGGCTCCTCTCTAGCCCACCGAGCTTTCCGTTCCCTGAACACACAGTCCCAAACACTAGGATGGGGGTCTACGCATTCGATAAGTCTGTTCTGATATTAAGTACCTGCTTAATTAAACTAATTCAGTAATCAAAATAAATTAATGATTGGACTAATGTATACCAAGTAGTTAGAAGCTTGACTGGTTTTATTTTCATCTCTTTATTTGATGCCAGACATGATGTAGACAAAAATAATATTGAAACTATTTATCAGGGCATCTATCAGAGCTGTCACAGTGGACCAATCAAAGTGTGCACTGGCTGGCCCACTGCTCTGGTGCCCTGAACCGCTAAGTCCACGTTGGGTACAGGACTCTAAAGAGAAGATTCATTCACTGAATTATGAATATGCAGTTATGGGTTATCACAAATTTTATCACAGATATAGTATATGCCAATAATAATAATAATTTCCCTTGTCATTAATAATAATTACCATAGTTATTATAATAGGTATGAATTAGTAGATCATTTGTAGTGGAAATGGCCATAGATTAGTGAACTTCAAGTGTCTTCTTTTTCAGGGACCAATTAGAAAAAAAACTATTTGGGATATAAATCTACAGGGTGAATATTTGAAAGGATATGATCTGTGTGCCATAGGGGGAGAACTGTTGCTAATTTTAAACATGGAAACTAAATATAATCATCTTTATATTCTGAGAGGAGTGGCAAAATTCAAGAGAGAAAGGGGAAGCTGCTCTTCTGTGTGGTAAGACACTCGGTGGGCATTCTGGGTGTGAAAGTTGTGGGCCTCGAGTTGTGCTGGGGAGAATAGCTGGGACAGAGGGAAGAGAAACTACTCTGAGTGATGAAGGAGTAGAATTTGAACTTTCTTTTGAACAACCTGATAGGCAGGGGTGGGGGCTGTGAATTCAATCATGAAAAGGGGGGAAAGCTGTCTTTGAGAAGAAAAGTCCACCTCACCAACCCAGCACCAGCGGGGCCCCACATGAGACACAATCAAGGCATCCTTTCAGTACAGCCAGATATTTCTGTCTGCACCAGAGTTCTTCTTAGTAGCCCCAAGATTTCATTCTGAGACTGTTAACATCACATTGGTGGCACTTAGGAGAATGGAAGGATGAGCCATGCACAGATGGGGGTGTGACCTCCTCACGCTGCCCCAGACATGCTCTGACTCCGGGAACACTAGGGGGACGCAGTGTTTCACTGAGAGGGGACTGGAGCCCCCAGGGGCCACATCGTGGGTGACAAGGCCTAGGAACTAAGGCAGAGCTGGGCCTGACAGTGGAGGAGCAGGCTCAGTATGGATCAGTTTAGGAACAGGCATAAAAGAAGTCCCCTTTCACACATGTAGGCTCAAAGGCGGAGAAGGGATGGAGGGTAGGTAGGCTGTGCTGTTTTGTGGCCTGGAGATGAGGACACATGTGACAAACACCCACGTGAGAGAGCCTGAGAGCCTGGGGGGACCTATTTGATATAAAGTAGCCCAAACACCAACTAAAAGTGGATTTGACAAATGGAGGATTTCATGTACTTATCAGAAAACATTCTTTCACTGAGAGGCTTTGCAGAATTCAATCACACCTAAAAATGGAAGCAAAGTAAGCATTGAGGAAAACTTCCTGTGTCCACAGGATAAGATATCAGGGCTTTCCAGGAAGACGAGAAATCCTAGGCTCATAGAATACCAATACAGCAGGCCATCAAAACGGCTGACAAAGCCATGGTGAGCAGCCCTCACCAGCTATGCACATAAAGGAAAGGTGTGTGACAGCCTTGGACTACAGAAAATCAGACATGAAAATGAAATGCCACTGGGGCATAACATCAAAACTGCAGCCAAAGCTCCTCGACTCTTTTGTCAACTGCAAGTCCTCATCCCAGAGGTTTATTATGTAGCCAGCAAAGAAAATAGAGAACTGAAACTGTTTGTACAAGAGAAGAAGAGAGAGACTGTGTGCGAGCGTGTGTGTGTGCATGTGTGTGTGTGTGTGTGTGTGTGTGTACAAGTACAAAATGTGGACATGCATAGATACATTGGCAAATCAGAATGTTGTTCCCATTTTTATTTACATAAACTCTCCATTAGAAGCTATGTTATACCTGATGTCAGTTACTGTACCATGAGAGATATTAATAGATTCGTTCATTTATCCATTCACCATATTAACATGTATTGGCCATGCAGAGGTGCCCAGGACTCTTCTAAGCAGTTTCTCACAGTCACAGTTAGTTCCCAGAATTCTACAAGATATATAAACCCTCTTTTTTTTCCAACAAAAAAGCCAAAGCTTAGTGAGATTAAGTGACTGCCCACCATCGCAGCTCCTAAATGCTTCAGGATTTAAAGCCAGGTTTCCTGATACAGGAGACACCAGCTTGCATACAAAGAACTTTGGGCTGTACTGTATAGGACAATAGTTCGCAACATTTTCCACTTGACTCCATATTCAAGTGAACACCAGAGTTGCCTAAGTACAAACACTATATATTATACATAAGAGCTTATTTAAGAAACGTTTATTGAATGCCACCTATATGGCACGCATAAATTTCAGCATCAAGCACTTACTCTCAAGTTGCTCATATTATTGATGGGAAAGAAAAATATAAGCCAAAAAATAAAATTGTAGCACACTGTGATAATTTGAATAACCAAAGTAAGTGCCAGAGACTAGCACTGACCAAAGCTAAGGGGATGACCTCAACTCAGAGGTTAGGAGGAGAAATAAATCTCGTAGAACACTCACAGAAAAAGTAACAAGCTTAGTTTTTTATTGAAAAATAGGCATCTCCAGAGATAACAAAAGAAAAAGTATATTCCAGGAAGAGGAAAGCCTTTGCAAAAAAGCACAGAAACATGAAACCTCTGGGCTGGAGGAATCGCAGGGCACCATTAGAGCTGGACCGCAGCCTGGGTGGTGAGCCAGGGAGTAAGGCTGGTGAAGTGGCCTGGAGTTACACAGTGAGGGGTCTTGAGAGACAGGTAAGGAGCTGTGTCAGATCAGCGGGAGCTTGTTCCAAGCCATGTCTGGCAAGTAGGTGTCTTCTCACCCCACCCAGGGGCTCCCAAGCCTCTGAGGAAAAATGCTTAAACCTTGTCCAGGAGTGGGGTTTGAATGTGTGCCAGCATGTCTGGTATGACCTCAGAAGACAGCAGATGGCTGTAGAGTATATTTAAAGTTGCTAAGAGAGTAGATCCTGAAAGTTCTCATCCCAAAGAAAAGAAGTTGTGGGTTTTTTATATATATAAGGAGATGGATAGCTGACTAAAGTTATTGTGGGGAGCATTCTGCAATATACCCATATCAAGTCATTATGCGGAACACTTTAAACTGGTACAGAACTATATGTCAATTGCATCTCAGTAAAACTAGAGATAAAAAAAGACAGAAGACGGAATGAAGACACTCACAGAGAAGTTTTAGCAGGAAATGAGGAAGGAGGTTGGTCAAATAAAGCAGAAGCTAAGGCTCAGAGCGGAGTGGGGGTCTGGGTGTGGTGTGGCAGCTTCTCCTAGAACCTGTCCTAACCTGGGCCTCCCAGTTCAACTGCAGCTGTCTTATGAATTACAAGGACGGGATCATATACCCATGAGGATGCAGCAACTGCTCTGGAAGTTTGTTCAAACAAGGGAGATGAGGATGAGGTGTTCAGGATGGGAGAGATTTGCTTTCCACTCTTGCATTTTTTTACACTGCTTGGGCTTTTTTTTGCTTTTAATCACATAAATAGAAGTACCCTCCAGTACCGGGGTTGGGACAAAGTCATCAGCGGTGGGGCCGATGTTTCAGCCCCACTATTGATGACCGGGTCAAGAACAAAGTGGTGGGGGCGCAGTCTCATCACAGTTAGCAGAGAGCTCATGAGTTTCAGGTCACCTTGCTGAGGCATTCTAATAAAATGCAACCAGAAAGGAGCATCTTCCTTCCTAGTTTGGAAGATGAAAGGCCTGTTAACACATCCCATGGTGTGAGGAGGCAGGAGAGATGCTGTCTGATGGTAGGAGGACATCGGGGCCCTCCAGGTCTGAAGGTTCCCAGGTAACATCAAGGGGAAAATAGTTCCAGCTCAGAGCAGCATCCCCCCGAGTTTTTCAGGGCTGTGGGGCTAGAGGCGCTGCCCCAGGACCTCACAATAGCAAAGTACGATTGGGAATGCTTTGTATACACAGGGAAGCACTCTCAGTAATAAATGGGGAAGAGTCTGGTGGAAGACAGCGCCCCACAATTAAACCAATGGAGACCTGGAGATAGAGTCCCATATAAACATTAACATTAGCTGCAAGAAAAGACAATGGTCTTGCTGCTATAAGACAGTATACCTTCTGCTTTTATCCCCATGACGGGTGTGATGGACAATTCAAAAGTAGGACCTTGAATCCATCCTAATTTTTTTTAATTCTGTGAATCATTCACAAATTTTGATACTTTGCTCTTAGTGATAAATTGCCTGTGAGATTTCAGCAACTAATTGGAACCACCAAGGTACAATAAAATCATAGTTAGGAATGACTTAAACCAGTTAGGACTATGATCAGTTCCATGTGATAAAAACAGCTACTCTAAGGGCTAAATAAATAACATCTATACTTCTCACATAACTCGAAGTCTAGAGGTAGCCAGTCCGGTGCTAATGTCCTGGCACATAGGAACCGTGGGGATCCAGGTCCTTCCGCCCTTTGATGTTGTCACCTATGGAAGATTGCTTAAAAAGATGACCACAGCAATGGCCCCCACCCCTGGATGCATGCTTTTTAATCTGAGCTGTCATGTGACTTGCTTTGACCCATAGAATACGGCAGAAGTTTCTCTGTGTGACCTCTGAGCCTTATCCTCAAGAAGCCTAGCAGTGTCTACTCTCACCAACATGCCCTAAAAGCACCAAGAAAGGTTCCCCTAGGCTCCAGATGGAGAAAGAGACCAAATGAAGAAAGACCAACTCATGGCCAACAGCACTGTAACTCAGGCCTGCATGAAGCTTATCTTAAAAAAATGTTGTTTTCTCCATAAAGCACATCACAGCCTTCTTGCACTTAAGAACACTGGATAGCAGATCCACCCTAAGGTTGGGGGCTATTTTAAACAGTGAAGTCACCAAGAAAAAACAGAAAAATGCAAAAACAATGTGGTGCCACATAGACAGGGAAAGGATACTTGCTGACAGTATGAGAGCTGAAATGAGGAAGAAGAGCATCCATCACCTTGTACAATCTCAGCTGGGAACATGCTGTCAAAATTTTCCACTCCTCAGCACATGTCCACAAATGCCTGCAAAAGCATTGTAAGTATTAACCTGGGGGTTAAGAATAAATTTTAGCTAGTAGGTGAACCCACAAGTATGGAGTCTGCAAATAATGTGGACTGCTGCATTTAACTTCAGATGTCCATGGGACATCCAAAAAGCAATTAAATATTCCATCTGGACACAGGAGAGGGATATCTAGGCTACGAATCAGAAGGCCACTCCTCTACTCAAAGCCCTGCAATGCCACCTGGTCACTCAGAGCAGAAGCCAGAGTCCTTACCCTAGCCCACTGAGCCCTGCATGATATACCCACCCCCATTTCCATTTGATCTCATATCCTACTTCTCTTCCCTAAGACCACTCCCCTCTAACCTACACAGGCCTCTTCATTGTTTCTTGAATATGGCATGAATGCACCTCAGGGCATTTGCCCTGGCAGTTGCCTCTGCTTGAATGCTCTTCCCACAGACAGCTGCGCAGCTTACTCCCTTAGCTCCCTTAGCTTTGCTCCAATGTCATCTTCTCAATGAGGACTGCCCTGCTCATCCTGTCTAACACTACAACTCTCCCTGCCCATGGTGGCCTCACCACTTCATCCTGCTCACACTGCTTTGCTTTCCCTTTTTTCCTGTATCATATAATTTTCTTGTCTTATTATGTTTACTGCATACTGACTGCCCCCATTTCCAGCCTGCTACCAGAATGCAAGCCCTCTGAAGGCACAGATCTTAGTGTGATTTGTTCAGTGTTGGTCCAGAATCTAAGCTAGTGGTTGGCACGTACTAAGCAACACACTCTCAGAAATATGTGTTAAACAAATAAGTTAAATGAATAAGCAAGCAATATGAATTGGGATGCCATCCGCACATAGATCATACCTGAGCCTTAGGATAGGTAAGAGCCCTCAGAGAGTGAACAAGAGGAGGGTTAAAGACACAACCCCAGGGAACCCCAGTGCTTAAAGCAAGCGGGCACTGATGAGCCTACACAACAAACAGAACAGACAGGATGGAAAGAGGAGAAGCAGTGAAGAGAAGAGCACCTCAAAAGCCATGGAAGAGATATTTTCAGGGAGGGAGACTTGGATAGTGCAAAATGTTACAAACAGGTCCATGAGATAAGGAATGAAAAATGCTCATCCATTCATTTAAAAAAATCCCTGATACCTTCAATGTACCAGGCACTGGGACATTGGCTAAACAATGCCACATAAGGCATGTGACAGTCACAGCTGTTGCATGTGACATAAGGAATGTGACTGTTACACTGTTTCCACCCAGAAATCCTGGGATCATTTTTTGCCACTTTTGTGTACCACCTCCCGTGGGTATCCCTTGGCTTCTAGTACTCAAGAAGGAAGGCATCCCTCAGGCCACTGAGAGGCTTGTCCACACACACAGAAGGAGAGCTAGAAGCCTGGGAGTTTACTTTCCCAGCAGCAGCCTCATAGGTGTGGGGATAGCACAGCCCAGAGCCCCAGCCTCCCGTGGGGCAATGCTGGGTGTTGTCTACTCTGAGGAGCTCCCTACAGGACCAGGCTGGAGTCACCCTCCCGGACGCTCCCCGAGGACAGGCCTTTGCCTGGTTCCCTCCCCTTAAGCACCCTGCTTCCCCTACCACTCACCAGGCTCCCCTGGAGGCACTTCATTTAAAGCATCACCTACCCGTGAATCCTAATGCTCCAGTCGGCCTCTGGGACCCTCAATGTGCTCACTCTCTAGAACAAGGGAGGAGCACGTGAACAGGCAAACACAGGACGAAAGAAAAGGGAACTTGAACAGAACTTGGGAGAGGGGGCACAAGCTCCTGGGGACAGAGAGGGGATTCCAGGAGCCAAGGCTAACTGTGCTGACACTGGGGAGATGAGTAAGGACTAGCCTAGCCAAGAGGGACAGCCGTCCTGCGGGAGGAAGCAGCCCACGCAAGGTCCCGAGGAAAGGCACATCAGGACTCATTAGGGAGATCGCACATGGAACCATGCAGCTGCAGGGCTGAGCGTGAGAAGGGCTGGCAGGTGCTGGGGCAGCAGAGCAGGCACCCATGAGGGGAGCGGCACATCCTCAGGGCTCTCAAGTGCCTTCGAGGGTCCCTTCAGTGACAGTGAGGAGAATGGCTAGGGAGGGACAAGACAGGACACGCAAAGACCAGTCAGAAAACTGTTGAAACACTTCAGCCAAGAGACGACAGCAGCCAGAAATAAAGGAGAAGTGGGGCCAAGAGAGCAAATGGATTACAACTGAGAGGCCATTTGTGATTTTACAAGAGCAGGGCCAATGCGCCAGTCAAGGTGGAAGGCAGCCTGAGTAGGGGGCAAGTGAGGGGAGCGTAAGAAATAAAGACAGTGAGTTTAGGTTGCATGTTTTAGAAGCTTGGCCATAGGAAAAGGTAAAGGAAATTCGGGGCTAAAGGAGGTTTTGGCAGGGTGAGGAATTTTAGAGGGAAAAGAGATGGAGTGCCTGTAGACAGTTACCAGGAAAGTGAGATGTACTCTTCAGAGTGTCAGCCTCATTCTCTCTCTGCCTTCATGCCTGTAGTTTTCTATTCTAGCTGCATGAAGACCTGGTGTGACAGATAGCGTCCCCATCCTCTGAGCAAGACGTGTTAGCAGCAAGAAGATACAGGGACGTGAAAAAAACAAACACTTCCAAAGCTCCAACTTATTCCTGTTCAAACATTTCCTTGCAGGTAATTTGCTTTTCCCAGTCTGGGCCCTGTAACAGCAGCCCTGGTATGGCTGTGCAGGGCAGAAGGTTGGAGGAAAAGTTCAATTAAAATCCTGCCTTCCTTCGCCTGATAATGGGTTTGACATTTGCAGAGGGTTCACAGGCAACAATGCCTGCCAGTGAGCACCCCATAAATTGGGAAAAGTATTTTGTTCAGGCTGAGAAAGCACCAAACCAAAGGTCTCGAGCAGCACAGCTTTTTGGTGTTGGAGGGCTGACATGTCAGCCCCCTCTGCCTCCTCCTGCACATCACCCTCTCCTCTCAACCTTCCCAGAGATGGCACTTTGGACAGCTCCAACCGGGGAGTGCATGAGAAAAAGGAACTGCTGCCTGCAGCCCTGGTGAAGTAATTCCTCACTCAGAGTTTGCAAAACCCAAAGAGGCTTCTGGTAAACTCAAGACAATGCTGTGAGATCTTTGGCTAATTTTCAAAAGGGGAGCACAGTTCCCAGTGTGAAGGGAAGTGTCTCCCAAGATAATTCACCTGGACATTTGTCTAGGGACTTTACAGTTTACCAACTACTTTAGACACACCATCTTCCTGGATCCTTGTGACAATTCTGTGTTTCTGTCAGTCTTGAGATGAGAAAGCAGAGACAAATGCATTAATTTTTTAATTTTTTTCATTAAGATATCATTGATATACACTCTTATGAAGGTTTCACATGAAAAAAACAATGTGGTTACTACATTCATGCATATTATCAAGTCCCCTCAAAGCCCATTGCAGTCACTGTCCATCAGTGTAGTAAGATGAAACAGAGTCACTAGTTGTCTTCTCTGTGCTACACTGTCTTGCCCATGATCTCCCCCACACCATGTGTGCCAATCATAATATTCCTCAATCCCTGTCTCCCTCTCTCCCCACCCACCCTCCCACAACCCTCCCCTTTGGTAACCTCTAGCCCCTTCTTGGAGTCTGTGAGTCTGCTGCTGTTTTGGTCCTTTAGTTTTGCTTTGCTGTTATGCTCTACAAATGAGGGAAATCATTTGGTATTTGTCTTTCTCTACCTGGCTTATTTCACTGAGGATAATATCTTCCAGCTCCATCCATGTTGTTGCAAATGGTAGGATTTGTTTCTTTCTTATGGCTGAATAGTATTCCATTGTATATATGTACCACCTCTTCTTTATCCATTCATCTACTTATGCACACGTAGGTTGCTTCCATATCTTGGCTATTGTAAATAGCGCTCTGATAAATATAGGAGTGCATATGTCTTTTTGAATCTGAGAAATTATTTTCTTTAGGTAAATTCCTAGGAGTGGAATTCCCAGGTCAAATGGTATTTCTATTTTTAGTCTTTTGAGGAACTTCTGTATTGCTTTCCACAATGGTTGAACTAGCTTACATTCCCACCAGCAGTGTAGGAGGGTTCCCTTTTCTCCGCATCCTCGCCAGCATGTGTTGTTCTTAGTCTTTTTGATACTGACCATCCTAACAGGTGTGAGGTGATATCTCATTGTGGTTTTTATTTATATTTCCCTGATAATTAGTGATGTGGAGCATCTTTTCATGTGCCTGTTGCCCATCTGAATTTCTTCTTTGGAAAATTGTCTGTTCATATCCTCTGCCTATTTTTTAATCAGGTTATTTGCCTTTTGGTTGTTGAGGTGTTTAAGTTCTTTATATATTTTGGAAGTTAACCCCTTGTTGGATATGTCACTTACAAATACATTCTCCCATACAGTAGGAAGTCTTTTTGTTCTGTTGATGGTGTCCTTTGCTGTACAGAAGCTTTTTAGTTTGATGTAATCCCATGTGTTCATTTTTGGTTTTGTTTTCCTTGCTCAAGGAGACACGTTCAGGAAAAAGTTGCTCATGTTTATATTCAAGAGATTTTTGCCTATGTTTTCTTCTAAGAGTTTTATGGTTTCATGACTTACATTCAGATCTTTGATCCATTTTGAGTTTTCTTTTGTGTATGGGTTTGACTATAATCCAGTTTCATTCTCTTACTGTAACTGTCAGTTTTGCCAACACTAGTTATTACAGAGGCTCTCATTTCCCCATTGTATGGCCATGGCGCCTTTATCATACATTAATTGACCATACATAGTTGGGTTTATATCTGGGATTTTTAGTGTGTTTCATTGGTCTATTGTTCTGTTCTTGTGCCAGCATCAAATTGTCTTGATTACTGTGGCTTTGCAGTAGAGTTTGAAGTTGGGAAGTGAGATACCCCCTGCTTTATTCTTCCTTCTCAGGATTGCTTTGGCTATTCGGGGTCTTTTGTGCTTCCATATGAATTTTAGAACTATTTGTTCCAGTTCATTGAAAAATGCTGTTGGTACTTTGATAGGGATTGCATTGAATCTGTAGATTGCTTTAGGCAGGATGACCATTTAACAATATTAATTCTTCCTACCCAAGAGCATGGGATGAATTTCCATTTATTGGTATCTTCTTTAATTTCTCTCATGAGTGTCTTGTAGTCTTCAGATTATAGGTCTTTCACTTCCTTGGTTAGATTTATTCCTAGATATTTTATTCTTTTTGATGCAATTGTGAATGGAATTGTTTTCTTGATTTCTCTTTCTGCTAGTTCATCGTTAGTGTATAGGAATGCAACAGATTTCTGTGTATTAATTTTGTATCCTGCAACTTTGCTGAATTCAGATATTAGATATAGTAGTTTTGGAGTGGATTCTTTAGGGTTTTTTATGTACAATATCATGTCATCTGCAAACAGTGACTGTTTAACTTCTTCTTTACCAATCTGGATGCCTTTTATTTCTTTGTGTTGTCTGATTGCCATGGCAAGGACCTCCTGAACTGTGTTGAATAAAAGTGGAGAGAGTGGGCATCCTTGTCTTGTTCCCAATCTTAAAGGAAAGGTTTTCAGCTTCTCACTGTTAAGTATGATTTGACTGTGGGTTTGTCATATATGGCCTTTATTATGTTGAGGTACTTGCCCTCTATACCAATTTTGTTGAGAATTTTTATCACGAATGGATGTTGAATTTTTTTCAGCATCTATGGAGATGATCATGTGGTAGTTGTCCTTCTTTTTGTTAATGTGCTGTATGATGTTGATGGATTTTTGAATATTGTACCATCCTTGCATCCCTGGAATAATCCAACTTGATCATGATGAATGATCTTTTTGATATATTTTTGAATTCAGTTTGCTAATATTTTGTTGAGTATTTTTGCATCTATGGTCATCAGGGATATTGGTCTGTAATTTTCTTTTTTTGTGGTGTCTTTGCCTGGTTTTGGTATTAGAGTGATGCTGGCTTCATAGAATGAGTTTGAAAGTATTCCCTCTTTTACATTGTGGAAATCTTTACGGAGGATGGGTATTAGGTCTTCACTAAATGTTTGATAAAATTCAGCAGTGAAGCCACTTGGTCCAGGGATTTTTTTCTTAGGTAGTTTTTTATTACCAATTCAATTTCATGCTGGTAATTGGTCTGTTCAGATTTTCTGTTTATTTCTGGGTCAGTCTTGGAAGGTTGTATTTTTCTAGAAAGTTGTCCATTTCTTCAAGTTTATCCAGTTTGTTCACATATAATTTTTCATAGTATTCTTTAATAATTCTTCATATTTCTGTGGTGTTCTTAGTGATTTTTCCTTTCTCATTTCTGATTCTGTTTATATGTGTAGACTCTCTTTTTTTCTTGATAAGTCTGGCTAGGGCTTTATCTATTTTGTTTATTTTCTCGAAGAACCAGCTCCTGCTTTCATTGATTCTTTCTATTGTTTTATTCTTCTTGATTTTATTTATTTATGCTCTAATCTTTTTTATGTCTCTACTTCTACTGACTTTGGGCCTCATTTTGTCTTTTTTTTAATAGTTTCATTAATTGTGGGTTTAGACCTTTCATATGGTATTGTTCTTCTTTCCTGAGGTAGGCTTGTATTGCAGTATACTTCCTCTTAGCACAGCCTTCATTGCATCCCACAGATTTTTGTGGTGTTGAATTATTGTTGTCATTGATTTGTCTCCATATATTGCTTGATCTCTGTTTTTATTTGGTTATTGATCCATTGTTTATTTAGGAGCATATTGTTAAGCCTCCATGTGTTTCTGGGCTTCTTTCATTTTCTTCACATAATTTCTTTCTAGTTTCATGCCTTTGTAGTCTGAGAAGCTGGTTGGTACAATTACAGTCTGTTTGAATTTACTGAGGCTCTTTTTGTGGCCTAGTATATGATCTATTCTTGAAAACGTTCCATGTGCACTTGAGAAGAATGTGTATCCTGCCGCTTTTGAGTGTAGAGTTTTGTAGATGTCTGTTAGGTCCATCTGTTCTAATGTGCTGTTCAATGCCTCAGTCTCCTTACTTATTTTCTGTCTGGTTGATCTGTCCTTTGGAGTGAGTGGAGTGTTGAAGTCTCCTAAAATGAATGCATTGCTTTCTATTTCCCCTTTTAACTCTCTTAGTATTTGCTTTACATATGTAGGTGCTCCTGTGTTGGGTGCATAGATATTTATAATGGTTATATCCTCTTGTTGGATTGACCCCTTTATCATTATGTAATGTCCTTCTTTGTTTCTTGTGACTTTCTTTGTTTTGAATTCTATTTTGTCTGATAGAAGTACTGCAACTCCTGCTTTTTTTCTCTCTGTTAGTTGCATGAAGTATCTTTTTCTATCCCTTCACTTTTAGTCTGTGTATGTCTTTGGGTTTGAAGTGAGTCTCTTGTAGGCAGCATATACATGGGTCTTGTTTTTTTATCCATTCAGTGACTCTATGTCTTTTGATTGGTGCATTCAGACCATTTACATTTAGGGTGATTATCGATGGGTATGTACTTATTGCCATTGCAGGCTTTAGATTCATGGTTACCAAAGGTTCAAGGGTAACTTCCTCACTATCCAGGAGTCTAACTTAACTCACTTAATATGTTATTACAAACACAATCTAAAGGTTCTTTTTTTTTCTTCTCCTCCTTCTTCTCCCTCCTCCATTCTTTATATATTAGGTATCATATTCTGTACTCCTTGTCTATCCCTTGATTGGCTTTGGGGGTAGTTGATTTAATTTTGCATTTGCTTAGTAATTAACTGTTCCACTTTCTTTACTGTGTTTTTATTAACACTGGTGATAGCTATTTAGCCTTAGGAACACTTCCATCTATAGCAGTCCCTTGAAAATACACTGTAGAGATGGTTTGTGGGAGATAAATTCTCTCAGCTTTTGCTTATCTGGAAATTGTTTAATCCCTCCTTCAAATTTAAATGATAATCTTGCCAGATACAGTATTCTTGGTTCAAGGCCCTTCTGTTCCATTGCATTGAATATATCATGCCACTCCTTTCTGGCCTGTAAGATTTCTGCTGAGAAGTCTGATGATAGCCTGATGGGTTTTCCTTTGTAGGTGATCTTTTTTCTCTCTCTCTGGCTGCTTTTAATAATCTGTCCTCATCCTTGATCTTTGCCATTTTAATTACTATGTGTCTTGGTTTTGTCCTCCTTGGGTCCCTTGTGTTGGGAGATCTGTGGATCTCCATGGCCTGAGAGACTATCTCCTTCCCCAGATTGGGGAAGTTTTCAACAATAACCTCCTCAAAGACACTTTCTATCCCTTTTTCTCTCTTCTTCTTCTTCTGGTACCCCTATAATATGAATTTTGTTTTGTTTGGATTGGTCACACAGTTCTCTCAATATTCTTTCATTCCCAGAGATCCTTTTTTCTCTCTGTGCCTCAGCTTCTTTGTATTCCTCTTCTCTAATTTCTATTTCATTTATCATCTCCCCCATCATATCCAATCTGCTATTAAAACCTTCCATTGTATTCCATAATGATTGGATTTCTGACTGGAATTTGTTCTTGAGTTCTTGAATATTTTCTGTAACTCTGTGGGCATGTTTATGATTTTCATTTTGAGAACTCTTTCAGGAAGATTAACAATATCAATTTCACTTGATTCTTTTTCAGGTGTTTGATGGATTTTTGCTTGTACCAGGTTCCTTTGGCATTTCATATTTTCATATGGTGCCCTGTAGTAACCAGTAGCTCTACTCTCTGGAGCTGCTCAGCCCCTGGAGCGATGTCAGGGGTCACCAGGGAGTGGTGCTGGTGCCTCGGGGGAGGAAAGAGCTGTTTCCTGCTTCCCAGTTACTATGCCTGCCTCCACTGCCTGAGCCAGTGGGCCAAACACATAGGTATAAGCCTCTATGCTTTGTGTTTATAGCTGCCATAGATGGAGCTTCCCTCTGGCTGGCCTGACAGGTGTGGGCTGGCCGGGAGGAAGGTGCATCAGGCTGCATATCATGGTGGGAAGCCTTGGAGCTGTGTATCCAGCCAGGGGGATGGAGAACCTGTAGTTCCTGAAAGCTCGCAACCTGCTGGGCAGAGTGAGCTTGGACAATTTTGTCTACCTGTCCTTTCTCCTGAGCAGTAAGCTCTGTGTAATCCTTGCCCCTTTAGCAGCCCTCTCACTGTTAAGAATCTTTCAGACTGCCTGCCTTTCTTTTGTCCCAGAGCAGCCAGATGTGTATCCCTCTTTTCCATAAGTGGCTGGAATCTCAGTCTCTCCAGGCATTCCACCTGTCAGCTTTCCAACCCCACTAATCACCAGAGCACCATGCAATGTAGGTTCGTGCTCCCAGAGCAGATCTCCAGAGTTAGGTGATCAGTCCCAGGCCTCCACTCCCTCCCTGCTCCATTTCTCTTCCTCCCGCCAATGAGCTGGGGTGAGGGAAGGGCTTTGGTCCCACCAGATCACAGCTTTGGTAAGTTACCCTGTTCTGTGAGGTCTGTTCTTTTCTCCAGGTGTATGTAGTCTGGCACAACGTTCTTTCCTATTGCTTTTTCAGGATCAGTTGTATTAATTATATTTTCGTATGATATGTGGTTTAAGGCAGAGGCCTCTGTCTCACCTCTCACGCTGCCATCTTTAATTCAATCTCCAAGACAAATGTATTCTATTTTGACTTCTACTCCTTTCTGATTTTTGTTCTTTCCACCATTCTACACTGCTCTGAAAATGGATAGAATAAAAAAAAACTGAGGTGGTACAACCCACAAGTGGATGAGAAAGGACAATATAGAGCTTCAGTGAGACAGTTCAAGATGAGGGCTGATTTGAGGCAACAAAAATCACTGTCGGTGGGTTTTATTCCCTACCCTCCAATGTCCAGGGCCATCATTCTGCCCCTTCGCTAAACAAGGCAACTCTCCTGTACTGACCATATTAACAGCACCCTACACTCGAATGTCACTGACTCCTTCCCTCCCTTCAAAACTTTCCTGTCCTTACCTGTGTCCTGCTCCCTCAGCCTCTCTCTAAGCAAGTGATCTATTCTAATCTGATCATTAGACTCCCTTGGAAGCACCTTTCACTCTGAGAATCGTGTTTCTCTGCTTGCGTGCTAAGGTATTTAAGATTGAAAGTTACTCCAGTGTTACCCTTCTCTATAGCACCACAATCTTGACAAGGGTTCTGTTGACTCAAAATGAACCCCACAGTGATGTGATGTGAATTTCTGGCACTGCTCCAGCTAACAGATGTAGATTTTACTGGGTAGGGACTGAGACTACTTTCAGCCTCCTTCAATCAGAGCATCACTGCTTAGCCATCATGCTAACCATGATCATGGCTGATGGCCAAAAATAATCTATCAAAATAAAAACAGTCCATGAATTAGGAAAACAGCCAGCTCAGAGAGCTTTGAGTTTGCACAGTCTCAAAATAGTCTTTGCTACTTCTGTCCAGAAATATAAATGCCACATACCTGGTCAATGGTACCTTTCCAAACATTCACTGTGAGTGGTCATGACAAGGCCCAGCCAGGTGCTGGCCAAGAAATCAATGCCTGACCAGGCCTGGACAGCTAGAGCTGGCTCTGGTTAAACAGTTACCTGAAAGGCAGGTGGGGTGGGGGTGACCCCAAGCCCAGCCTAAGGAATACCAAATCAAAGTTGGATTGGCTAGATTCTTGTCACCTTCCAAAAACTAAGGGAGAGTATGAGACTGAGAAGGAGGAACAGAGATAATAAAGCTTCTGTGGTGAAGGAGCATTTCAAAAATGGATGAAAGAGACGTCGAGTCCTAGAGAGTTATTAACCAAGTTCAGAGGCCCACCCTTGTATTTCTGCTTGAAGGCGAGCCGGGATGTGGGATCAGGTTAGAGGTATAGTGTATGGGTGACATCCTCCCTCGGATGGGCTACAAACCAGGCTATTGTCTTACTGAGGGAAATGGCCTCTGATGGGTATCTTCACTCCTTCCTCCAGGACCTAGTGACCTTCCTCCCAAGATGTCATACAACAAAGGCCTTGCTGAGAGTCGACCAAGAACCAATTAATGTTGCTAAGAAGACCCCTCCAAGTGGGGGAGTGGAGCCAGTGTAGACAACCCATGCAGCCTGTGGCCAAGGCAGCCCCGATTGTGTCTAAGTGTTCAGCTGGGGCTGACAGGCCAAGGCCAGCTGGCAAGGAATGCCAGAAGGTGCAATCATGAGATGTGGGTGCATTCCTTGAGGCTCAGCAGCCCTGGAAGTTGGCACCCTCAGGAGACTATGGAGGAGGCTTTGAGCCCACCCAGGGTACCAGAGACCCTCCAGCACATCACCTCCAGCCAAGGCTGGGTCCCCAGAGGACAAAGTCCAGTTGGTAGAATCTGTCTCTGACACTGACCTGTTCTTTCTTGGACTCAGAAATATAGGAACAACTTTTGGAAAGGAACAGTGAAGACTAAGAAACACCAGAAAGGAAACAGTGTACCGGGAGTTCAAAGGCCTGCCCTCCAGTTTCAGCTCAGACACTTATCAGAAGAGGGCCCTTGGGCAACTCACAACACCTCTCAGGGCCTTTCATTCCTCATCTGCTCAATGGGATAATAAGACCTTCCTGTTCACAGGTCTGTCCTGAGCCCCAGATAAGAAGGTGCATGCATGCAAAAATACCCAGGAAACTCTAACACCACAACAGGCTTGCCCACTTTGCTATTACCTCACAGGTGAGAAACGTGTGGCCTAAGGAAATTAAATGAGCCTCTTGCCTGTGGTCTTAGTTTTGGCTCCCACAGAAATAGGTCCTGAAACAAGGCTTCAAATGCAAGTAGTTTATTTAGGAGATACAAGAAAAGCAGGCATGGAGAAGTGGACCAAGTAAGAGAAGGCAGCCAGTAAATGATATGTTATCAGTCCAGCTACCACTGTGGGCAACCCAGAAAAATCCCCTGAGGAAGTTTTGGAAATGGATTAGAACCCAGAACACCCAGCTGTCGTGTTTATAGGCCTACTCCCCAGAGTCATTGATTAAGAGCTGCTGGGACAGGATGTGGGCAGAGCAGCCTTCCAAGATTCTTTAAGGAAAGCCTGCAGATGAAGGGAAGCAGAGGCTGGCAGCTGGAGCTTGGCCAGAGCGCCCCCAAGTGGTCAGGCCCACTGGATATGTGTGTGGCATCCCGGTGGCTTTGACAGCTAGTAGTAGAAAGAGCTAAGCCCAGAGCTCCGGTTACCTGACATCCCATTAGGGTCTTTCCTACAATACGGTATCGCCCTATCCTCTGACATTATGGATGAACATCCTGCCCTTGTGAGGTTTCTGCCTATACTGCTTCCTGCCAGGGGCATTCTTCCCTAACATGGCAGCACCACTGAGTCAGAGCCAGGAAATGGCATCTCTTGGCCCAAGTGTCCTGCTCAGACATCTGACTCTCCACCCAGAACACCCAGCCTTGCAAGCCCCGTACAGAGCACCTGACAGAATTCCCAGATGTGGGACCGTTTCCAGGCCTCTAGGACCTGCCCCTAGGATATGAATCCAGAGACACACTTTGGCAGGAGGTAGAATAGTGACCCAGGACAAAGTAAGAAGAGGTGATGAAAAAGAAAGGTGAGTGCTTGAGTCCAAGTGGCAGGACTGTCAGGGCAAGAGATGCTACAGGGGATCCAGCACCTGGTTTAGGTATTAAATCTGCAAACAGTAAGCATCCCTTGTGGTGCACAGAGACACACCACCCTGGACAGGGTTCAAAATCCCAGAGCAGGCCAGGTCCAAGCTGTGCACACATCCTCAGGCATGCAGAAGTGATCCAGTCTCCTGGGAAGGGAAGAGACAGGCACTGGGCTTACTCCAACCCGGCCCCACAAAAGTGATCAGTGGCCCACTAACAGCCTGCCCAGCCCTGGTGGTCCAAAGACTGGGTAAGCAGAGGGAGATTCTTCAGGAAACATGCAGTCATTCTTCCCTGTTTGTGTTTTGGTGGTGGGGAGACACTGAAAGGGCAAAACAAAGCAAACAAAAAAACAGAAAAAACTCGCAAAGCCCTGAGCCAGGAAAATCCCGGTCCCTTAGGTGTCAACTCACAAGTGGGATGCAGCCTCGCCTCACTGCCACAAGCATTCAATCCTAAGAGGCACTTTTTTGTTCACATTTAACATTTCTGAAGTTGGGTTGTGTCCTGCAGTGAGGGTGGCCTCCGTCGCTCCCAGTCAGCAATCACAGTGGAATAGTTATTGTCCATGTTCCCCAAGGTGGCTGGAGCTATGCCATTGTCCTCGCTCACATACTGAGTTTAATTACACTTTAAAATGTCTTCAAACCCGAATAGTAAAATGTTGGCAATTGTTGAAGTTAGGTAATGGATTCACGGGAGTTCATTATTCTATTCTTTCCACTTTTTTTCAAATATGTTCAAACATCTCCATTATAAAAAGGAGAAAAAACCTTCCAAAATATACAAAGATTCAGCCTTCAAGGGAAATGCTTATTGTGTTTCCAGAAAAGGAGAAAACAGCAGTGGGGTATCAATGTGATATTAGTAAAATAAATATTTGACATTGAAGGAATGACTGCAAATTTACATTTTCTTAGAAAATAACAAGCTAGCTTTTTGGGGAACCTACAAATGAAAGATACCTCTATAAGTGGATGAAGCAAAAAAACATTTTGTTACAAGGTTGAAGGCAGGAGAAATTGCCTAGAACTGTGAAATTTTGAAACAGTGTGACCATGCCATGAGTCATGCTGGGCTACCACTCAGGCTTAGTGTGGTCGTTCAAATGCCTAAAGTAAGGGTTCATCTAACCAACAGTGGTGTCTTAGAGTCAGTAAAATACAATGGCAATTTTGAGTAGCCCAATGTTGACTCCCCAATGCAAAATTTAGCAATACCCATATATACAAAAAAATATGAAGAGATTTTCCTTCATCAAAGTCCCTCTTCTGGAGACTCCCATATTCATCTAGATGACATGCTGTCATGGGAGACAGTAACATGTCAGGGCTAAGATCATGGGCTCTGGAATCTGACTGCCTGGCTTTGAATCCCAGCTGTCTCACCTGAGACAGTTCCCTGCATGCTGTGCCTGTCTTCTCATCAGTAACATGAGGATGATGACACGGTCCTTCAGGAGGTTGTGTGCAGATTAAACAAACTAATATATGCAAAGAATGAAGACTGGTACCTGGCATGGAGGAATTTTTTGTTATGCTGTGGATGAAAGGAGAAGAATCTGTTTACTCCTGGAGGGAAGGTAGATGGAAAACGGATGGGAATTCAGAGACAGGGAACCCAAGTGACAGCAGAAGCTTCTCCTGAAATGTGATGCCACCCCTAGGACCCCCAGGGAAAATCATGTGGGTATATTTATTAGGGAAAACGTTCATTCAGGGTGGATACCAGACAAAATAGGGAAAACACATGAAAACAGAAGCAGCGGGTAGAAGGGGCCCTGAAATACATATATATACACACATATATATACATAAATATATATATATATAATATATACACACATTTTTCTTTCTCAAAGATGGTCAGTTGGTCCCATCTTGGATGCCAACTCCCTGATCAACCAGAATGTTCTGCTAAGAAGGATTAGGAAGCTGCATTTGAACTTTTCAGAAAGTAGAGCTGCCAGGGATTAGCAATGTCTGTTCCAGGCACCAGAGGATTAAGTCACAACACATGAACAGCACTGCATTCACCTTGGCGTTAGCCCAAGCCTGTGTCCCATGCTACGAGAAATGAAGTCAGATGAGCAGAGCCCCAGCCCACAGTACTTGTCTGTTCCACCTGGATGACCTTGGCATCCTGGAGAGCTTTCTTCAGACCACACACTGCGGTCACAAAGCTAGGTTGAGTCTCAGCAGCTGATTGATAGGAAAAGGATTCATTCAAGTGCTGCTACAGTGGAATTCTCCATTCAAATCAAACACCCAGCAAGGGTCCAGGGAGTTCTCAGCCAGTAAAAGATGCAGATATACCATCCACAGGCAGAGAATTGACAGCCAAATGAATCAAAAGCTATGAAATCCATACTGCAGGCTTCAAAAGTGTCCTTTGAAATGTTTACTAAGGAAATAGATTTGTTTCAGAGCTCAGATCGACCTCAGCCATCACTCTATTTAAATCTTTCATTGTGCAGAAGAAGAAATTGAAGCCCAAGGTTAACTCTAGAATCCTGAGCTCCCTGAACCTGCCTAGCCCAGGGCTTCTCCTCTCATGATGTTGGAAGTGCAGGACACGCAATGTCAGCTCTCCACACCACCCTTGCTGTTGGCTCCTGCAAACCCAGGGAGAGGCTGCACCAACTGGGAAATTACCTGCTTAGAGATTACTGACTCCATAAAAAACCCAGCTCCCCTCTGCCATGGAAGAGCCCCCCATTTGTGCTCCTTCCGAATCCCAAGCCAAAGGAATTGTCTCCAGTTGCATGTATTAAAACCTCATCTCAGAATTTAGCAATGGACTACAGGAGATGTTTTAGATCATGTAGCCTCACAATGAGCAAGTGGTTATTTCTGCTTGACATGGCAGCTTGTTCCCAAATCCATCCCCAGGGGCCTGCTGTGCAGTTACATACTTTCTCCAGAAGACTCCTTTTAAATGCTACTTTTGAGGGCACCTTCATAACCCAATAACATTGGAGCATTGAGTTTGTGCAATTTGCAGAGAATAGAATAGAACAGGTCCATGAACTTGGATAAAAGGCCCAAGGAAATTCTTGAGCTTCACACACTTTATGGCTGGGCAAGATCAGAGGCTGGTCTTACCCCTCCCCAGCATTAGGGAATTGGGTTGGGCTTGTGGTACAGCCAATGGCAAAAATGGTGCCATTCTTATGCCATCACTATGTTTGTGAGATTCAGTGTCATGTGTAGCTGCTGTCCACTCCTTGTGTTGCTGGATAACATTCCATTGTATGCATGTGCCATCATTTATTTATCCATTTCTCTGTTAGTAAACTCTTAGGTTGCTTCCAGTTTGGGACAATTAGGAACAAAGCCTTTATAAATATTGCTCATTGTTTTTACATGTTTCCTGATGCACTTGTGCACAGATTTCTCTAGGTATAACCCCAGAAAACGATGCCAAGTCATAAGGAATGAAGATCTTCAACTGTCATTTTCCAGGGTGTTTGTACCATTTTTATGTTCTCACCAGGGTGAGTGAGAAATTCCTCTGCTCTGTATTTCATCAATACTTAGTTTTTCAGAGTGTTTAATTTTAGCCATTCTGGCAAGTTTGTAATGACATTGCTTGGTAGTTCTATTATTTTGCATTTCCTTGGTGACTAATGAAGTTAAGCACATTCTCACATACTTATTGTCATTTATATTTTCTTTTACGATGAGTGGATGAAATCCTCTGCTGATTTTTCTTTTGCATTGTTTGTCTTCTTATTGATCTGAAGGAGTCATTTATGTATTCTGTAGTGATAATTGAAAATATCTTTCCCACCCCCTAGTTTGTCTTTTCACTTCCTTGTTGATGCGTTTCATTGAACAGTTCTTTGTTTTAGTATGGTTGAATTTATGGACTTTCCATTAGAGTTAGTGCTTTTGGGGTCTTACTAAAATCCTTCTCTACTCCAAGAACATAACGATATTGTTCTATATTCACTACAGAAAGGTTTATAGCTCTACCTTTCACATTTAGACCTATCATCCCTCCTGCATTTTAAATTAAATTTGAAAATATCTCAACCATTTTTTAGATATTTTTGTCCAATTATAATGGGGGTCACAGCATCATGGTTTTGAGCAGAGACTGGTAGGTAGCTTGCCTGAGTCTGAGTCTGTGTTCGGCTCATTTACTTACTAGCTGTGTGACCCTGAGAAGTTACTTAACTTCTTTGTGCCTCTAGTTCCCCAGCTGATATAGTACCTGCTTTAGAGAATTTTTATGAGTTAAATGAAATACTGAATGCAAAAGTGCTTAGAAGAAACAAGGCCTGACACACACTCAATGCTTGATATGACTTGGCTTTATCCTTGTTCTGCCTTTGAAGTTCTCCCCCAGCTCACTCAGACCCTACGGCCAGTCCTTGCCACTCCCAGGCAACAGCCAGTAAACAAGACCCTATGAGGCTCTGCACTGTGATAAGTATTCTGCCTGAAGAGTGTCTTCTCGCTGTGTGACTGTCCTGTGTGTCAGTATGGAGGTCCTTCACTTACCATCTGCAGGTACCTCAGACTCCCACCTAGAGGACGGCCTAGCTCTGCAGACTTCAAGATCAGTGAGACGAAGAAGTCAGTTCTCCCTGGACATTTCCTTTGCTCCCTGGGAAGTTAAGTAATTCTGAAAGTGGTGGAAAAGAGAAAGATTTCTCAACTTATATCAGTCTAGGAGGCACATTTGAATAGTTTGGGACATTCTGTGTGATCTGTCCATATTGTTTTCCTATTGCTGGGTGACACCTTCAAGACACCAAAAGTAGCTTCAAGTCAGAGAAGGAAAGAACCAAAATTTGTTGGAAGATTTCTAAATACAGAAATCTAAGTTCTAAATTCTTCCTATAAGCTCTTCATTTAATCCTCCCAATAAGTGTAAGAGGGAGGTAACTTAGGTGCAGAAATTCCAGAAAGGCTGATATTCAGACCAAGGTCTTTCTGGCTCCAATATGAGAACTCTTTGTACCATGCAGCTTTCCACAGAGGCACTTCCGACAGAATTGTAAGAAAACTGGTTGGTCTTGCTCTGTTGAATACTCCACACATACTTTCTTACTCTGTCACCTCATCTGCACCCCTGGTCACTTACTCTCAAGCCAGCTGTCGGCTGTACTTTCAGCACAAGCTGCTCTCCCAACAAATGTCAGGACCTAAACCTGATCACCCACCACAAATTGCAGCTGGATTTAGTATCTAAGGCCCCCCTCTCCAAAACCTCATGCTAGTGGCTACCTCAGAGTCTCTCTCCCAGGACTGGATGCGTAATCAGAGTCTCTCTACTAGGTCTGGCAGCCTAAGGAGTTTCACAAAGCTCCTCCTCTTGCACAAATATGTTTATGTATACTGGCCACTCCATGTGCATGTACCACATGTGTGTGTGCATGGACAGGCATGTAATAGTAATGACCTGGTTAATAAGAATGACCATTGTATACAGCTGTATATCTATGACAGAGCATATAATTAAGGTGTGCATGTAACAAAATTTCATATAACTTAAATAACTGGTATTAACTAACTAGAATATTTTTGCTGAACCAAGCATTTAAGTAGCCAGGTCATACTTTTAGAATGACGTAGGTAACAGGGACATTTGCTGTGATTTTCAAGAACTCATTTAAATGATCAACTTCTAGGTTTGAAATCTTTACACTACTCACTGGGCTCTAAGCTGTCTGACACTGTGGCCCTGGCTTAGTGGTCTGCAGAACTCAGGGTACATAGCACAGGTCTGTCATCTGTAGTAAAATCTTCAACAATGCTTGCTGGATAAACACAGGAAAGAATGAATTGGATCCACAGCTAGTCCCAGCCCTGTGCCATTGATCTAGAAGAATTAGCATCCTGAGGCTGCAGAGGGTGAGCCAAGTCACCAGATTCACTCTCATGATCTAACTTAGACTCAATTAGGCAGAAAAGTCAACTCAAGCATTTTAAATTATTTAAACAGCAGGAATTAAGATTGGAATTTTTCTTCAAACTCTTAACACAGGGCTTCACATATAGCAAACATTCAGTAAATGATAACTGAGTGTTCTTCAGAAATTTTGATAATTCTATTAATCAACTTCCCCCTTTACTGGGTCTGTATTGAGTGACCAAGGGAAACATTCACAGGCATACATGTGCACCATCCATCCCACCGCCACTTCTCCCCTCTGGCTTCCCTGACTCCACTGGGTGGCTGGCTGCTAAGGGACCACCTCCAATTCTTAGAATTGAGCAAATTCCTTCTTCCAAACCACATGAGTTTGATTTTCTTCTTGAGAATTTGGAAAAAGTCACAATCCCACCCTGGGGACATCATAGCATCAGCAGAGACGGGCCCCACTGGTAGTGGCCTCCACAGAATGCTATGCTGGCCTTCCTCCTTGCCTTTCATCATGTGCCTCCAAAGGCTGCTCAGACAAACCCAGGAGGCAGCCAGAAAGACATAGTACTTGGATGGGAAGACGGTATATGGACCTGCACTCCCTGAATTGTTCTGTAGTTGCTGCATACCTGGAAGGGTATCACAAGGATGGGACCTGGCTACTTAAATGCTTGGTCAGTCCAAGCATGACACACTTGCCTCTCCAACTGCCAACGGGCAAGAAGTGGATGGTAAAATAAGCTCCAGCTCACATGGCTGCAGTCACCTGGCAGCTGGACCTGGGAGGGATGCTGGGAGATAGTGTCACTCACACATGGCAGCTGGTGCTGGCTGTTGGCTGCAGTGCCTGGGTTCACATGCTTTAAGGAGACTGGCAGAGCTGCTTCCCCTGGTGGTCTCGGCCAGCAATCCACAAGGGCAGAGGCAGAAACTGAAAGCAATCAGAGGCCACATTCAGAAGCCTCCCAATGTCAGTTCAAACACATCCATTTAGTTAAAGTAAGTCACGGGGTCTGATTCAACGGGAGGAGAATTAAACCCCCTCCTTGGGAGAGGAGCAGTAAAGTCCAAAGGCACATGTGCGCAAGACAAGAGGTGCAGCTGCGATCTTCTGCACAGGCATGTTCCTCCACGCGCTTTGGGCTGACTGTCAGGACCATTTCCCTGATTACAAGGCAGGCATATGTGCTGTGCCTGGCATTTAGAAGAACAGGTGAATATGCCTCAAGGATTGCAGGACTCGTTCATCTATCCATCCATGCTGCAAATACACATGAAAATCAACTCTGCGCCTAGGTACCAGGAATGCAAAGGTGAATATGATAGAATGCCCATCTTCAAGAAAATTTATTTTGCTAGGGCCACGGAGAGACCAATAAGTGGATCAGAACAGAATGGAACAGAGGCAATAGTACTAGTACGTGGTCATACTTGCCGTTTGGAAAAATGGACAGGATTTCTGGAGCCAAAGGGACTACGAAGGGCCTTCCCAGCTAAGACATTGTGATCACAAACAACAGGTTACAACTGTGACCAGCTGAAGTAGAAGGAAATTTATCAAAGGCTACAGAGGTGTGCAAGGAAAGGAAGTGTGAAGACAGAGCCACTCAGCCACCCCCCGGACCCCAACACCACTGCCGGACACACGGATTCCAGCCGTGCCTCCCATTTCGATCATTGGGTTTCAGGTTCTGGATGTGGGGAGAGAAAATTCAGTAACCTAGCTGATGGCATACACTGTTCCAGACCCCAGGGATCCCTCAGCGGGGCGTGTGGTGGGAGCTTCCACACCTCTATCTCCCCCCAAAACCTAGGGGTAATTCCCCAGAAGGGAACCGGGGTGCTGTTAGGATGGGGAATGGAGCTAGGCAGCTAAAAATCGACACTCTCCGTGACAGAGCAGTTCTAAGTACCCCGGTGGCAGGTGCTGAGCCCCACTGCCACCCTGAGACAGTGTGAGAGAATACAAAAGCAGGGGACCGAGACTGTGATGCAGCGCCCCCCAGAGGCTTGTGGGCCCGACTCTGACACCTTCCCAGCGGCACTTCCTCTTCCATAAACTCCGAATTCAACCAGTTTGTTCAGAACTTTTTTCCTAATCAAAAATATCAAATGAAGTAATTAATCTGGTTGTGCCTTCGCAAGTACTTCTGACAAGGTTTGAAGAGGTCACTCATCTTCCTAACATTCCCAAACACCAGAGACTAAACCTTGAACATGACCTGGGCAGTACGCAAACACTCACACCCAAGATATTTGTGCACAATATCTTAATTTTTTAAAAATTCTCTAGCCCCCCCCCCCCAAAATTTTTGTTTCCCTTAAAATAGCTTCTATGAGCAGCCAGAAAGGCAAGAACTCAAGACCTTCCCCCTGAAAGTGATGACCTTCACTATGCCATGGGTCATCGGCCTGTCACCCACCAGTAATTCCCACATGATGCTACTGCCACAGTGGTTTGCAGTGTGACTCACAGGGTGAGACTCTCTAAATCATAGCTGAGGAAATGGCTTGTCCCCCTTGGCTAATGCCGCTGGTGAGGCCGCAGAGCCCACACTGCCCAGACATGCCCAGCCTGAAGAGTGAGAGAGAAGCTGGGTTATGGGGCAGAGGTTATGGGACCATTAACTTTGGATGCCTGACCAGCCTGTTACTAGTCACAGAGTGTGGGAAAGAATAGTGATGATGGATTTATAAACCTTGTTTTAATTTTTAAGCTTCTGCACATGTTCTCAGAAATGGCACCACAAGTTTTAAGATCTGATTTCCAGGGACCTCCAGGTAATAGCCATGGAATCTTGGGACAGTTGTTTTGATATACACTTCAGTTTACTGATTCACAAAATGGGGATGACAATACCCATTTTGCCTACCTCAAGAGTTTCTTTGAAGGGTCAAATAAAAACAGAGTATGCAGACTTTATAAACTCTATCTCCCACATGAGTGAATGGGAGGAGGCATCTCTCACTATATGACATTCTCAGAGCTCTACTGAGATAGTTTTTTTCTTAGTATCATCTTGCTCTAAGCAGAAACTACCCGTGTCAATTTCTCCATCTATCTTGCATTGGTTAGCTTGCTAAGGAGCAAACTCACTGGCCCTAAGAATCTTAAAACACAGAGTGGTATTAGGTGAATTAGGCCATTTGCACTGGCAGTGTGTCTGCATTTCATCTTGCCTTCGTGCTCCCTTTTCCTGCTTACTCCCACTTTACTCCCATTCTTTCCTGGATTTCTCTTGTTCACTCACCAATTTACTTCTCCATTATTATCTCCTGCACCCATCTGTTGAGTGTGTGCTATGCCCCAGACACTACGCCTAGACAGGTTTTCATAGAATGATGCAACTCTTTACTAGCTAAGAGACCACATGTGAATTGTCACTGGGCAAGAAATACAACTTTGTATTATTCCTCCAACCCTGCCCTGTGCCTTGCACTTAAGAATGCCAACATGGGGCACATACAGATGTTCTAGGCTTCATGTTTGTGTTTGCTAGAAGCTAAGTGAAGTCCTTATTTAGGAGCACATACAAAATGCAGCCAAATGCCCTGGAGTGTCTGTTATAGGGCTCTCTCAGAGGTGTTTTCAATAAAAAGTATTCACCTTCCCCACCTGGGTTTTGAACAAGTTGAGAGAGAAGATATAAAGTAAAGATGGTAGCCGAAACATTAATTTAATACTGACCAAAGCTAAGTTGGGGGACACAGCTAGGTATGTGAGTCAGCAGGGCCTCAACCACAGCCCAGGTAATGACATGAGTGACGTGGATGCACAGGAGAGGCCCTACGGCCAGCAGAGCCGAGCACATTCCTCACGGGAAGATCTGTGCTCAGGAGGATGGAGAGAGCTGAGCTACTAGGGTCTGGTTTTCTTCTGTGACTTACAAATGAGCTGTCCACCTCCCCATGGTTGAAGCATAGGAGTGGAGACCCCGAGTTGTAACAGTCAACCTCTCTGGGTAGATCAGAAGGATAGGAATGGGGAGAAATGTCCTCATCAACACCCACAACGAGGGAGAGGTGCACAGTGATCAACTTTCTACCTAAATAGAATAAGCCTGTTCTGTACACAGTATTCCTCTACTTCCTTTTCAATTATGAGCAGTACTATTGCAGTCACTATATAGTTGCCAACTTCTGGAAGATTTTTACTCTTCTTCTCAGATCCACATACACAGACTAATCCACCATGCATCGTAAATGATAGAGAAACAAATGAGCACGTCTTACACAGCCACATGAGTGGTAAGTTCTGCAGCCTCTATAATAAGCACTCCTGCAGAGCATTTTCAGAGACTTCATTTAACTTAGAAAACTAATTCAGCATCTCCTAGGTGCTGGGTACTATGTTAGGGTCTAAAGACATACAGAAAAATGAATCAGAATCTCTCCTTCCAACATGCGCCTGGAGTAGACTGGAGGACAAACAGGAGAGTCAGTAACCTAATGAGATGAGCGCTGCTTCAGCAGAGATATGCGTGAAATGACATGTAACGCAGGTGAAGGAACTGATTATTCTGCTGGGGAAAGCAGCCAAAGTTGCAGAGAGGTGGTAAAATAGAAAAAAAGAAAAGCAGATGAATGAATGGGCTCCCGTTTCTGTGGTCCAGAGATGAGCGTGTCAGGCACCTCTGCTGTGTCTGTTCTCCCTGCTCTGTGAGTGGCCTTGGAGCAGTATATCCCGATCCCATGCTCCCTCCCTTCCTTGCCCTGATTCTTCATCCAAAGTCTAGAGTCCACGGAGACTACAAACACCGAGCTAAAGGGAAAGAGCACAATGAGAATGGAGTTAGAGCCTATGCATCTGAGACTCAGGTAGGGGAGCCCAGAGGATAACAGCACTTACATGTTCTGATCACTTACTACATGCACAGTGTTGGGGATCTTAAAAACCTAGACTCAGCGCATCTTGTGGCAATGAATAATGAATGAATTATTCATGATTGAACTAATGCTTATTGAGTATCCACTGTGTGCCAGGACTAGCTATAGTGATAAACGAGATAGGTACCATCCCTGCTCTGATGGACTTTATCAGCTCATGGATTGTATCCATAGAGGATGAAAGTAATCTGTCCAAAGGTATCAAACTACTAGAAAGTGGCCAAGCTAGGAATGGAACCTTGCTCTTTTTGATCCCAGGGTACACTGACAATCCTGTGCTAAATCAAGTCCAAAACAAACAGAAAATCATGTATGGTCTCTTAGGAGAGAGGCAAACAGCCGATGGAACCAGAGAGTAATGAGCCCCTTCACCCCAGGCACTGGCAGCTCCTGGGCTCTGACTTGGCTGTCTGGGGTTATTTTTACTGCAGGTGATTCTAGTGGGCAGCCAACATTGAGAACCATTGTGTGTTGCAGGAATTCCTTGGAGGAAGGAAAGGAGGGGACCTGTCCCCCTTACTCCAGCCTGAACCTAAGCATCCCCACTTTTAACTTGTTTATATATGGGGCTTCTTCCTCAGATTTCTACTGGAAAGTCCTGCTGCTGACAAAATTAATGAGTTTGAAACACTCTCTTAAAGTTCGTAGGTATAAAGAGTCCGTGGGGTTTTTGGTATCAAGAACATTTTTTCTCAGCATCATTTTGGATGTTCCCTACTGGTACCCTGGTTACTGGAGTTCTTACACGCTACGCTATTGCTAAAAAGAAAAAAAGTTGCTTGAATTATTGGAAAAATGCCATAACATAATAAGTGTCAGCAAATGCCATATACCTAGACTTTATAACAACCTTCCCATACTCACTCAGTGCATGTCTATTGAGTATCTACAGTGTTCTGGACATTGAGGATACCACCTTGGAGTTGAGAGGCAAGGTCTGACTTTTAGGAAGCTTATACTGTGATGGGGGAGACAGCAAGAGACAAACGTGCACATGAGACAGTTACGATTACACACATTTCTGTCTGTGTTCTATCGGCCTGGAGTCCTATAGAGGGGGACTTGTCTTCCCTCCTCTGTCCTCTCAGACACTGAGGACTTGTGGTGGGAGTGGGGTTCCTCAAAGCTCGGTTCCTGGTGATCAGCTGGCACGTACCACTGATGACCCAGCATGATGGCAGGATGTAAGCTGCCTCTGCTCGGGCTGGCCATCCTCAAAGGCTCACCCAGGATCTGAAGGAGTCTGGGGGCTGGTCTGCCTTTGGTGGGGGGGGCCAGGCAGTGTTTCCTCGATATCAGAGGGAGGAGCCTTTGATAATAAGGAGCCTGTCCTTAACATACCTTAACCCCTGCAAGGGTGCCTGGCTTCTGAAAAGTTTTGAAGTGTCCAGAAACCCATTCTCCAAAAGGTGGTCACTTCAGCAGATCTTGTTGCTTTGGTTCTGAAACATCAGACAGCCAACCCCTTGGATGTCTGCAATTCAGCCTGGAGAGAGGATTTGCATATTTGTCTGTGGGAGCATTCATAAACAATTAAAGTTTGACTGGTATGCTGATATATCTTACAATGTGATTTCAAGGCTAGACATAGGTGCTAATGCACAGGGTTACCACCCATAATCTGAATAATGAATATGCAAGAAAAATGTATAGTAAGTTTATCAACTGCTGGCATGTAAATGAGAATGTAGTTCAAACTCCATGGAAACAATCTATTCTCCTACACATTGTCTTGTCTTTAATATCCTTTTGTAGCCTCAGCAAAAAGGGCTCCTATCTCCTATGGATATGATCGCAAATTTCAAACGAATGAAGTGAAAATTAATGAGATTTTCTCTTTAAATGTCCATATGAAAACTTCAAACAGCTCTTCCCTAGTCAAATCATCCCCTTCAGGAATTTCGGGCTCATAACTTTCATTCCACTGGGTTCATCTCCCAGATTAAAATACGTGTTTATAAAACAGCATTTATTATTTTCTTCTCTTACTGAAAAAGTTACACACTTCAAAGTTGGAAAAAGAAAAAGATTTGAAGGCATAAAGAAACTAGTTAAAATCACCCAGAAATTTCTGACTAGATATACAAATATTAACCATTTGGAGTCTTTTCATCCAGTCTTACATATTACATAATATTTTCAGATGAATAATGATTTTGCTAAGCACCTAACTACCGCACCTCAGGGCACAGTTCCATAATTAGCAGCAGGTTGGAGATAGAGGACACTCTCCGGCTACTGAATTGGCAAGATCAGAAATGAATGGTGCCATAAAGATCCCATGTCTTTCATTAACGCTTAAAGCTGAGCCTTTATTTATAAGGAGATTCTAAATTCCAGGCTGGTCTCACCTGACTGCCCTTGACAAAGGGAGCCTGTTTGTCATGTTAATGAAGAGAAAAGTTCCAAGTTCCACAAAGACTTTTTTCTCCCACAGCTGGAGGAAGAAAGCAGTGTTAGCAGGTCAGGGGCAGAATTGGGCAAACCCTAAAATAACTTCTCCACCTTTGGGTCCAGCTGGCCTCAAGTCCAGACCAAGACAGCTCCAGCCCAGGTCAGGGCAGTGACTGCCCGGTAAAGAGGCAATGCTCAGAGGCGAGCCGACCCCAGCAGTGAAGCAGGCTGGACAATTTATTGTCTGTACCAGTGGTTCCCAAACTTGAGCAAGCTTCAGGGTCCCTAAAAGGACTTTAAAAAACATAATATGCTGAGCTCTATCCTGGAATTTCTGATTCAGTAGACCTGGAGTGGGGCCTGAGAATGTGCATTTCTAACAAGTCACCAGGTGATGCCAATACTGGGGGGGGGCGCCGGGGGGATGCCCAGGACCACACTTTGGAAACCACTCGTCTATCCTGACACTTGCATTATTTAACACAGGCTCCAGAGCTCAGGCTTTAACATCAGACAGACCTGATTTTTATTCCTGGTTATATCACCTAATAGCTATGTGAACTTGGGCAAGTAATTTAATTAATCTGAGCCTCTCTTTCCTCACACATAGAATACTGATAGTTATAAGGTTAATTATAATTATTCTCACAAGTAGAATATGGATAATCATCCAAGAAATGGCTCATATAATGTATGTTAAATGTTAAGTACATTGCCAAGCTCACAGTAAACATTCAATATGTGGTTATTATTCTTTCTGTTCAATTTCCACCTTGACACCCGCCTGGAATCTTTCTGCATCTCTCAGTACTGCTTACCAGCCCCCTGAAACGCTGGCTCACTCTTTCCTTTCCAACCTGCTCTTAGAGTCAGACCGTCTCCGCCACCCCCGGGAGCCTCCACACCCGGCTAACCAGGGGTCTCTGACCAGGCTGGTCCTCTGCTGCCACCTCGTGGCCTTCCCTCACCTGACACTTTGTGGGCTAACCTGCCAAGGGGGTGCTCCTCCGGCTGCAGCCCAGAGCAGGGCACAAGCAAAGGAGCCAAAGGACCGTGTTAAGTGCTTAAAACAGTGCCTGACATACAAGAACTTAATAAATATTAGGTTTTGTACCAAAAAAAAATCTGAAGGTCTCAAAATGACAACAGGTGCTCAGATTAGAATCCGAGCAGGAGACCTACTTAGCAGCTACCCTCCAGGAAGAAGTCTAGAGGCTTCTGCTGACCTCACATCTGGCCTGGAAGGTGGCCGTCTGAGCAGGATCTCAGCACAGCTGCCTGTAGACATTTCTAAGGACTCCTGGGGCCTTGGGGCCTTATTCCTTCAGTTTCCTCTTGTTGCAGCTGCCAGGGACATGTCAGGGACAGGCTATTACAGGCTCCTGACAGCCCCATGCTGGAGCCCGCTTCTGATGGACTGCTCATTACAGTAGGCCTCTGGGACACACATAGTGCTTTCACAGAGAAAGAAGCAGGACACAGGCATGTGGGCCCTGTAATGATACCCAAGATGCTCCTGCCATCTTGTCTCTCAATCCCACTGCCCCCTTCCCTGGCTGGGCAAGCGGTTTGCTGAGGCATCACCTCTCAGTGGAGAAGCGGGGTGCATATGAATTTATCTCTCCCCACTGTAAAGCAGACCTCTTAATGACAGTTTGAACAGAATCCATAACTTTGGGGACACTTCTGGTTGTTAAAGCTTATTGGGCCCAATGGTAAACTTTTCTCACACTCCATCCTTTGGCTAAGTACAGGACTGAGCAGGGACTCTTGCTCCTGGAGCAGAGGAAGGAGAGGGGGCCCTGGACTGGCTCTGGGTCCCTCCCTCCCCTCGCTCAGCTGGGCACCAGAGGAAACTGATGTCAGGGTCTTGCCCACTCAACTGCCAATCTCAGAGCCCTCTTGCTGTCTGGCCAACACAAATGACCCCCATGTGGTGGAAGCCAAGTACTGGCTCTCCCATAGGGACTGTTCACAGGGGCTCCTTGGAGGGGGCTGTAAAAACCCCCTGAGCACAGTTCCCTGGAGGAGATGAAGCCCCAACTCCACATTGTCCACCCCTCAGGGACCACCACTATGAGTTGACCCAGTGGTGCCTTCTGCTGGTGTCCTCTGGCAGCCCCACTTGGTGGTGTGGCGGCTACCTTCTGCTCAGTTTCCTATACACACAGGAAACCCTCTTGTCTTTGCCCACCAAACAACATGAATGCAGACTTTTCCATGACACCTACTTTTGTTCCCTGGGCACACAGCCCAGAACAGAGCAGCAGTCAGCTTCCCTCTAGGAAGTGAAATGCCACCTGTCCCTTCTTGCAGATATCCAAATCTTCACAGGTGCCCCTGGAGTTCTGCCCTGCCCCCTGCCACCCAGGGAGGGGAAAGTACACTTTCTCCCCAACAGGGGGACAGGAATGCCCCTCTCTGAGAGTACCTCATGCCCTGAGGCCCCGACACAGATAAGTCTCTCCCCTCCCTGCATTCCCTTGTCTTAGAGCAAGGAATTTCCATGCAGTGGGGAGTGGGGGCCTTGCTGAGACAGCTGCCACCTCTCAGGAAGGCTAGGCCAGAACAGGGGTGCATTTTGGACTTCTCTCTTTAGAATGTGGCTTATTTGGTGCCTCTTCAACCTTATTTTTGGAACCCTGGGTAAAAATTCTGAGCACCTTAGAAGTCCCACTCAGCATCTGCTCCATAGACGGTCGAGACCAGTGCTCACGAGGGCCCCACCAGGAGGAACGGACAGCATGTTCTCATTCCCCTCCAGGGGCTGAGGCCGGCTCCTGGATAGGCTCAGTCAAGACCTGCTTCACCCCATCTCTATGCTAGAAAGCCAGAAGGGGCTGGATCACCATGGGCATCCCCCCATCTCCTCTAGAGGAAACTAAAACAACAGGGGAATCATGTAAAGGAGTAGAGAAGACTTGGGTCTAGACAGTGAAATGCAGCAACTACATGGGAAAATCCAGGGGCTAGGGCTGGGGGGTTATGTGCCAACGATTATCTATCTTCCTCTTTAACTGACATGAGCCCAGAATATCATACTTCTTTAAACAAAGACATTTAATAATGCTATCTTACACTTTCTAAAGCACTGCAGGAACACAGACCTTTACATCCATCCATTCGTTCATTCACATGAGTTTGAATCTTGCAGCAATCCTCGGGTTGGTAGAACAGTCACCACTTATTCACTGATAAGAGAATGGAGGCTTCAAGGTAGTAAATGTCTTGTCCAAAAAGCACAGAGCATTAGACTCTCTCTGAGTAAAGCATCAGGACCCAACAGGACAAACTTAAGCAGGATCTAGCTACTTCACCAGCTTCGAGCACTTGTGACCAAGGCCTTGAAGGAATGTGGATGAACGTAGGCAGACACGGCACATGTAAGTTTGGGTGAAGGGAGGAAAATCCCAGAATGACAGCCCATGTTCAGGAAGACTGGACTTGATTTGGTAGCGCTGAGCAGTCGGGGTGCTGGGGGCCTGGGCAGAGCAGAGGGGGCTTTGCCAATTAACCAACAGAAGGCAAACTCATTTACCTCACACTTTTTCCCTCCTCATATAGATCTAGATATGCCCAGATGTACTATGGGAAATCCCTTGTCAATTCCAAAACTTTCTGAAGAGACAGAGAGAGAGAAAAAAAAAAACCTCCCGAACTAGTTTTAGCTATTTCTGTGTTGTTCTAACTTGCCTTAGCAGCAAAGAAACTTTCCTTTGTGAACCTGGGGGTTTCAAAGCTGCTTTGTTTTCATGCGTGGTATTGGTTTGGGTTCTCCAGAGGATCTCCTGACATCTCCTCACACTTTACGGGGAAAATCCAGCAAGTCCAACAGGCCCCTCATTCACTGACAGGGAGAAGTTCAGAGCCTCATCTGAGGGGACAAAACCTCTCCATAGCACAGCGTGGAGCTGAATGCCCATTTTCAACCCAGGACTGTGTGAGCTCCCCGACACACCAAAGCTGCCCAGCTTGGGGAAAGCACTGAGGTGTCTGGTGAGAGTGGCCAAAGGATTTTTGTGCTCTCTGCCTCCCAACCAATGCAACCTCTCTGAAGGCGGCCACTTGCCACTCTCTCCCTGAGAGGACTGGACCAGCCCTCAGGTTTCCTGCTTCCCAGCTGGGCCCCATCCCCTCTCCTGGCCTCAGTTTCCATATCTGTCAACAAAGGGAAGAATGGAGGATTTCTAAAGGCTTCCTCAGCTGTCTTTTCTCTTTGACGCAGTGACTGGTTGAACCCTTCCTTTTTCTCATGCTCCCCTTGGGCATGGTATTTAGGCCTTTTCTTCATCAGCTCAGACTGGTAATGTAAAATACCATAGAGTGGGCAGCTTGAATCACAGACATTTATTTCTCGCAGTCCTGAAGACTGGGAAGTCTGAGATGTGGTTCTGGTGGAAACCCTCTTAGAGCATGACCTCTATGACCTCTTCTTATAAGGGCACTGATCTCAGCATGGGGCTCCACCCTTGTGACATTTGTCAGGGACACAAATATTCAGTCCAGAACAGGTCTTCAGACCTTAAACCCTGGCATACCTGAAGGAGTAGAGGAGAGAGAGGCTTGCCAGATGGTTTCAACAAAAATACTTCACACACTGGAGAAATATTTATCAGGTATACACCTGTCTACTTATTAATGACTCTATAGCACCTTACTATACTGCTGGACAGGGACTGCAGTGGGATGGTGGGGGGGACTTGATAATATGGGTGAATGTTGAAACTACAATGTTGCTCATGTGAAACCCTCATAAAATTGCATATCAATGAAACCTTAATTTTAAAAAAAAAACATTATTCTACCTATATGTCTGATCCTATCACAGTTTGGTTCCTGAAAACTCAAAGCTGACTTCTTAGGGTTGGATTCAGACATCTGGCAGCCAGAGCTCAGAACTTCTGTGAGCTCTCCAGGCACTCTGGTTGGCTGGGGTTGGGGGCTCTAGTAGCTATATGAAAAATTACAGGACATTTTACTTTACATCATAGACATATTTGTAGTCAGCCTTAGAGACACCAAGTTGAAGAAGAAAGAGGAATGAAAATTAAGAGAATTGTCTTTCCTTCACCTAAAAAAGCAGCCGTCTGTGCCCTGTGTGAGGAGGACTCTTGCAGGATTTGCTAAGCTTGCTTACTCAAGACCTGACCCCCATCTCTTGCCCCTCGAAACACAAACTGAGAGGAAGGGGTGGCTTAGAGCCTGTCTCGGCTGCTTCTCCCCATCCCTGCCCTCTCAGGACTACAATATCTTCACTCTGGGCCTCAACAGAATGGAAGTGAAGAAAACAAGCAGAGGGGCAGAGAGGTCCTATGACTTTGGGAGGATAAAACTACAAAGCCCTGTGAGTGACCTGGATCATAAGGCCATCTTAAGGCATTTAATTCAGTTTTCTCATCGATAAAACAGGGCCACAAATGCCCATCCCATAGAATATGGTGTTTCCTTTCTTTCATCCCACCCCAGGCAGTATCTGGCATAGAGAAATAATTAGTTAAACATTTACTGAATAAATTTCACATTTTTCCCTGAGCCAGCTCTCAAGTCTACAGGTAAAATCTCAACATATTGTCCCCTAAAATAACTTTCACTAAAGCTAAAAGATGAATCTAGAGTCCATCAGTTGGAATGTTTCCTAGGTCTCTGGCTCCTGTCTCAACCTTTTGTCTTTTGTAGTTCTGGGACCTCCCAGCAGAACCCTGTGCTTTCCCAGAAAGACCCACAGGCAAACATGAGGACAGTGCTGCCCAGAGGAGAGAACTCGTCTCCCTTCTCTCCTCCCCTCCTACCTGGGACCCCACAGTCCTCATGGTTACATAGTTGGGCAGGCATTCCCCATCTACAGTGAATATGCCACATCTCAGAACTCACAACCACATGATAAACCTGAGATCTCCAGAGCCAGCTATTATCTAAGGGGAAAAAACATGAGGGAGAAACCCCAGCCTCTCACCCTTCCTGCCCAAAATCTCAGGAATCAAATACTATTGCCCATTTCCATTTGATTATAATTGATTTGAAGCCACCATTTAGCAGAGACAACAGAACACCATACACAAACCTTGAATTGTCTTGAGCCCTTCATCTGAATCAGAAATGAATTTTACTTCACCCTCACACCGTAGTCTGCAGGGAGAAGCCAGGGCTCCATGTCAAGAGATTGCAGGGAAGTCAGAGAAATTCACCATAAATCCCTGCAGTGGAACAATGGCGTGCAAGGCATTATTCAATAACATAACTGCAGGAAGAGAGAACTCTGGTTCTCTGGCTGGACACACCATGAAGCTTTCCACCTTCCTCTGGTGATATGGTTGCTAGCAATGGAAAAGCAATAGTTCCAGTAATTTCCTTTAATTTTAACTCACCTGCTTTCCTGGTCACTTAAACCATAGAGAATTCTTTCCTTTGTGCAGAAAACAATTGCCCCTTCAGCCCTTTAAAGATTTCCCTCACTCTGTGTTTCCACTACACTCCAGAACCCATATGGAGCACTGCCCAATAAAAATATAATGCTAGCTGACATGTAATTTTAAATTGTCTAGATACTGCACTAAAAAAAGTGAAAAGAATCAAGTGAACCTATTTTAATAATATATTTTAGTTAACCTAATATATCCAAAATGGTATCAGTTCAACTTGTAATCAATATTTTTAAGATATTGAGGTATTTTACATTCTTTTTTTTTTCCATCTGTCTTCAGAATGCAGAGAGACTTAGAGTGCATCTCAAACCAGGTTACAGTTCAAGTGCTCAGTAGCCACTCAGATGGTGAACTGAACAGTGCAGACTAACACTTAGCACACCGCACTATGGTTATGTGTTTATGTGTTCATTTTCCCTTTAGCGTGTCAGACCTTAAGAACAGGATTATTAATGGTGACCAGATCATAGCAGCCATGTAATAGCTCCTGCAGAATGATTGACTGAATTAATAAATCAATGTCACTACTGACTACTGGTAAAAATGTCTATGTTGAAGGAGAGGAAGCTAAGAGGATGTATTTGGAGTTAGGTATTTTGAGGTAGAAGCTGCTATGAGACACTTGGATTATGGTACTCAGAAAGAAGCCATAAATAGAGATTGGAGCTCAGGGAAAGGGTAAGAAGAAAAATAAAGGTTACCAAGGCATAGTATGGGAAGGTCTTCCTTCCACAGGAAGCAGAAACACATTCAACCATTTGAAATGAAAATGCTATGGACTGTTTCTAAGGAAAAATCACAACAGGCATTGAAAGAAAATAGTTGTAGCATGCCTATGCACTGACTAGATGGGGAGCAGGTTTCAGACAAGATGGGCATGTGGATGGGATGCACATGCAAGGTCCTTCCATGCAGCAGGATTCTCCCCTCTGCTGAGTCCTCTGTCTTCTCATCCCTCTCCTCCAAGTGATCAACACTCATATGGAAATGGAAGTCTCTGGCAACCTCCCTCATATTACAACAGTGCTTCTCAAACTTTAATGTGCATATATGTCACCTGAGAATCTTGTTAAAAATGTAGATTCTGGATATTGGCTTAAAGATGGTGATGTGAGAAGTAAGACAGAAACCCCCTCCCAAAACCACATGTAATATGAAAATATAGTAAATGCAATGAATCCTGAAAGAACAGCTAAAAAGAAGAGTGTGACAGAATGCCTACATCTGCAGAAAAGAGAAGACCTCACAGAAAGGGTAAAGTAGCAAAGCCATAATATGATGGGACCCAACCCCTCCCCCCACCCCAGCTCAACAGTGGGAAGAAGAGAAATGGGAAGGTGGGGATAGAAGCCTAGAACTCCTGAACACCCAGCCCTGGAAATCTGCTCCAGGAGCATGAACCCACATTACATAGTGCTCTGGAGATAAGTGGGGCTGGAAAGCAAAGAAGGTGAACACTCTGAGAGACTGACATTCCAGCCACTTGTGGAGAACAGGTACCAACAACCGGTCACTCCAGGACAAAAGAAATGCAGGTACTTTGAAAGACATCCCAACAGCGAGAGGGTTGCTAAATGGGCAAGGATTACATAGAGCTTGCAGCTCAGGAGAAAGGACAGGTGGACAAAATCTCAGCACATTCAGCCCAACAGATTGGGAACTCTCAGGAGCATCAGGCACTCCACCCCCCTGGCTGACGATGCATGCTCAGGCTCCCCACTGCAATAGGCAGCCTGCTGCTCCTTCCTCCCAACCAGCACTGGTTTGCAAACCTGCTGCACCTGCCATTACACCAGGTCAGCCAGAGGGCAGCTTTGACTATGGCAGCTACAGGAGTGTAATGCAGAGGTTCCTCCCTGTGCACATGGCCCACGGGCCCTGGGAGTGGAGGCAGGTACTGCAGACAGGAAGCAGGAAAGAGCTCTTTCCTCATGACAGGCACTAGCACCACTTACCTGCAACCCCCAACATCGCTCCAGAGCTGGGAAGCTTCAGAGAGTAGAGGTTCTTGAAACTAGAGGACGCTGCCTACACAAAGTTATTATTCCAGAGTAATCAATACAAATATGAAATCGTAAAAGAACCTAGTACAAACCAAAATCCCACAAATATCAGAAAGAGGGCTAAGTGAAACTGAAATCACCAATCTTCCTGATAAAGATTTCAAAATAAAAGTCATAAACATGCTCATGGGGCTACAGAAAAACATTCAAGAACTCAGAGAGGACTTCAAGAAAGATATAGAAACTGAAAAATACAGTATCTGAAATAAAACATATAATTGAGGATTTAAAAGCACATTAGATGAGGTAGAGGAGACAGTAAATGAAATAGAAATCAGAGAACAAGAATACAAAGAAGCATGTATTCATTTTAGGAGACTTCAACATATCACTCACTCCAAAGGACAGATCAACCAGACAGAAAATAAGTAAGGAGACAGAGGCACTTAACAACACATTAGAACAGATGAACCTAACAGACATCTACAGAACTCTCTACCCAAAAGCAGCAGGATACACACTCTTCTCAAGTGTACATGGAACATTTTCATGAATAAATCATATACTAGGCCACAAAAGGAACTTCAGTAAATTCAGAAAGATTGAAACTATACCAACCAGCTTCTCATACCACAAAGGTATGAAGCTAGAAATAAATTACACAAAGAAAAAAAAAGCCCACAAACACATGGAGGCTTAACAACCTGCTCCTAAATATCAATGGATCAATAACCAAGTAAAAAGAGAGGTCAAGCAATATATGGAGACAAATGAAAACAACAACATCACACCGCAAAATCTGTGGGACATAGTAGAGGCCGTGCTAAGAGGGAAGTATATTGCAATATAGGCATACCTCAAGAAAGAAGAAAAATCCCATATGAACAGTCTAAACTCACAATGAAACTAGGAAAAAGAACAAATGAGGCCCAAAGTCAGTAGAAGGAGGGACATAATAAAGATGAGAGCAGAAATAAATAAAAATGAGAAGAATAAAAAAATAGATAGAATCAATAAAACCAGGAGCTGGTTCTTTGAAAAAATAAACAAAATAGATAAATCCCTAGCCATACTTATCAAGAAAAAAGAGAATCTACACACATAAACAGGATCAGACATGAGAAAGGAAAAATCATTATGGACACCACAGAAATACAAAGAATTATTAGAGAATACTATGAAAAAGTGTATGCTAAAAAACTGGATAACCTAGAAGAAATGGACAACTTTCTAGAAAAATACAACCTTCCAAGGCTGACCCAGGAAGAAACAGAAAATCTGAACAGAACAATTACTAGCAACAAAATTGAATAGGTAATCAAAAAACTACCTAAGAACAAAATCCTTGTACCAGATGGCTTCACCACAGAATTTTATCAAACATTGAATTAAGACCTAAAACTCATCCTCCTGAAGGTTTTCCAAGTTTTCTAAAAAGTAGAAGAGGAGAGAATACTTCCTAACTTATTCTATGAGGCCAGCATCACTCTAATACTAAAGCCAGGCAAAGATACCACAAAAAAAGAAAATTATAGACCAATATCCCTGATGAACATAGATGCAAAAATACTCAACAAAATATTTGCAAACTGAATTCAAAATACATCAAAAATATCATCTATCATGATCAAGTGGGATTTATTGCAGGGATGCAAGGATGGTACAAAATTAAAAAATCCATCAACATCATCCACCACATCAACAAAAAGAAGGAAAAAAACCACATGATCATCTCCATAGATGCTGAAAAAGCGTTCGACAGAATTCAAAATCCATTCATGATAAAAACTCTCAACAAAATGGGTATGGAGGGCAGGTACCTCAACATAATAAAGGCCATATATGATAAACCCACAGCCAACATCACACTTAACAGTGAAAAGCTGAAAGGTTTTCCTTTAAAGATCAGAAACAAGACAAGGATGCCCACTCTCCCCACTTTTATTTAACATAGTACTGGCAGTCCTAGCCAAGGCAAGCAGACAACACAAAGAAATAAAAGGCATCCAGATTGGAAAGGATGCAGTTAAACTGTCACTTTTTGCAGGTGACATGATATTGTACATAAGAAACTGTAAAGAATCCACCCCAAAACTACTAGAACTAATAACTGATTTCAACAAAGTTGCAGGATACAAAATTAATACAGAGAAATCTGTTGCATTCCTATATACTAACATGAACTAGCAGAAAGAGAAATCAGGAAAACAATTCCATTTACAATTGCATCAGAAAGAATAAAATACCTAGGAATAAACCTAACCAAGGAGGTGAAAGATTTATACCCTGAAAATTGCAAGACACTCATGAGTGAAATTAAAGAAGACACCAATAAATGGCAATACATCCCATGCTCATGAATAGGAAGAATATTGTGAAAATTAATCTACAGATTCAATGCAATCACTATCAAAATACCAACAGCATTATTCAATGAACTATAACAAATTGTTCTAAAATTCACATGGAACCACAAAAGACCCCACATAGACAAAGCAATCTTGAGAAGGAAGAATAAAGCTGGGGGATTACACTACCTGACTTCAAGTTCTACTACAAAGCCACAGTAATCAAGACAATTTGGTACTGGTACAAGAACAGACCCATAGATTAATGGACCAGAATAGAGACCCCAGATATAAACCCAACCATATATGGTCAATAATATATGATAAAGCAGCCATGGATATACAATGGGGAAATGACAGCGTCTTCAACAACTGGTGTTGGCACAACTGGACAGGTACATGTATGAGAATGATATTGGATTATTGTCTAACCCCATACACAAAAGTAAACTTAAAATGAATCAAAGACCTGAATGTAAGTCATGAAACCATAAAACTCTTAGAAGAAACCATAAGCAAAAGTCTCTTGAATATAAACATGAGCAACTGTTTTCTGAACACATCTCCTCGGGCAAGAGTAACAAAAGCAAAAATGAACAAATGGGACTACACCAAACTAAAAAGCTTCTGTACAGCATAGGACAACATCAGTAGAAAAAAAGGTATCCTACAGTACGGGAGAATATATTCATAAACAACATATCCAACAAGGGGTTAACATCCAAAAATATAAAGAACTCACATGCCTCAACACCGAAAAAGCAAAATAACCTGATTAAAAAATAGGCAGAGGATATGAACAGATGATTCTCCAAAGAAAAAATTCAGATGGCCAATAGGCACATGAAAATATGCTCCACATCACTAATTATGAGGGAAATGCAAATTAAAACACAATGAGATAACACCTTATACCAGTTAGAATGGCCAATATCCAAAAGACAGGGAACAGCAAATGCTGGTGAGTATGCAGAGAGAGGGGAACCCTCCTACATTGTTAGTGGGAATGTAAATTAGTTCAATCATTGTGGAGAGCAATATGGAGGTTCCTCAAAAAACTAAAAATAGAAATACCCTTTGACCCAGGAATTCCACTCCTAGGAATTTACCCAAAGAAAACAAAATCCCAGATTCAAAAAGACATATGCACCCCTATGTTTATTGCAGCACTTTTACAATAGCCAAGATATCAAAGCAAACAAAGTGTCCATCAGTAGATGAATGGATAAAGAAGATGTGGTACATATACACAATGGAATATTGTTCAGCCATAAAAAGAAAAGAAATCCTACCATTTGCAACAACATGGATGGAGCTAGAGGGTACTATGCTCAGTGAAATAAGCCAGGTGGAGAAAGACATGTGCCAAATGATTTCCCACATTTGTGTAGTATAACAACAAAGCAAAACTGAAGAAACAAAACAGCAGCAGACTCACAGACCCCAAGAAGGAACTAGCAGTTACCAAAGGGGAAGGGTGAGGGAGGGTGGGTGGGGAGAGTGGGAGAAGGGGATTGAGGGGTATTATGATGGGTGCACATGGTGTGGGGGGGGAGTCACAGGGAAGACAGTGTAGCACAGAGGACAAGTAGTGACTCTGTGGCAATGAACAGTGACTGTGGGGGTGTGTGGGGGGGACTCAATAATGGGTGAATGTAGTGACCGCAATGTTTCTCATGTGAAACTTTCATAAGATTGTGTATCAGTGATACCCTAATAAAAAGAAAATGTGGATTCTGGCCCACTAGGTCTTGAGTGAGGCCTGGGGGTCTATATTTCTAACATGTTCCAGATGATGCTAAATGCTGCTGGCCCATGGACCACTCTTTGAGTTGCAAGGCATTAAGAGTTAGAGATGTATGTAAAGCTTTACCAAGTTTGAGTTTTGATTCCTACAGAGAATTCCATAAAGAAACTTTGGCCCACAGGAATACAAGAAATGGTGGGATTTCAGGGATCAGATGGAAGGAAAAAACCTCCCCTGAATCTTGCAAACAGCCCTATTTACAGGTAAGGCCATCTAATTAGTAGATGGTAGTTGTAATATAGGATAAATCATGATATTATTGAGGTTGAATTAGAAACCCATCTCTTATACTTATTAGTGATGTGAAAATTTTATGATTTTCATGTCACTTCTTTGAACCTGCATTTCTTTACGAGTAAAATAGTTATAATATCACATAGATAGTTCATTGGGGTTCTTTGAATTCAAGTGAAATAGCATATGTAACATTACCTAGTATAGTGGCTGACATATGCTAAAGGCTCAGCAATTGCTTATTAAATCTCAGCTAAAATATTTTCCAGTTTTCTCTGTGAGGACAGCACTGGAATAAACCTGGTGTGATGAGAAAAGAATTTTTTAAATGAGATATGTCTGCTTTTAGGTTAAGCCTCAGTGGTTAAGATATTTATCTTGAACTAAATGCATCCCCTGTATAAAAGCAATGCAAATATGTTCCAAGCAAGTGCCTTACGGGAAAGGGCATAATTTTATCTTTACCTATTTTTATATTTCTTTACAGTTGCCATGAGAGCATTTTAATAACCTCCACGGAGTTGAAAGTGATGCAGGTAATTGCCATAAGTAATTTAAGGACTATTAAAGCTAACAAACCTCTCCTGTGAACTACCTTGTTAAGCAGTGATCAGCAGAAAACATGTAAAAATCATGTGCAGTGTAAATTCAAGCTCTTTTTGCAGTTTAGCTGAAGTGAAAATGTAATTACATTACACATAAGAGGGGTGCAGATATTAAAACTCTTCCTTTTCCAGCCTTGGGCTGGCTCCAGCTGAAGCTGGATACTATAATGAGATCGTCTTTCTTCCTTCAGAAGAGGTGGCCTCATCTCTGTGGTCATTTCGCATTATCTGAACTAGCAGCTAATTTTCCATGCATGCTTCAGATTATAAATCTGAGCATTTCTTAGTGCACAGTCTCCAGGGACCTGGTATGGATAAAATGAAGGTTCCTGTGGCCAGGATTCTGACCTGGCCCTGGTTGGCTAGCTCACTACATACATGTGGGCAATGAATCATTACTGACTATATAAAGAGCTCTTCCCAGTGCTCTGGGCATCACGGTGGCATGGCTGCAAGGCTGCAGGAGAGCAAAGGAGAGGCTGGAGTGGTGGCAGCACTGAGGATGGCTGTGTGGGCAGAGAGGCCCAGAGGCAGAGACCAGCTTGCTGCATGCAGACTCGCTCTGAGTGAACAGGATTCTAGCGACTGACCTGCCACCGTGGGAATAAAGTTGGATGTAACCCTTTCACCCCAAGAACGTTCTACTGCCATTTCTTTGGTCACATTGAATCCATAGTGAACTTGTCTGGGGCTGAAACCCATTGGCAAGACACCTGGGTTCTAGCTCTGGATCAAACAGTCACTAACTGTGTGTGACCTTGGGCAATTCCTTTCACATCTCCAGGTATGAACTACTGCAACTATAAAACAAAGAGATCTTATTGTGTATCCTCAAAGATATCTTCCAGCTCTATAATTCTTTGATCCTAAACAATTTCTATATACAGAAACCCCTTTGTTGACTATTGTAACTGTCAAAAATTAACCATGAACCAAAAGTAGGGCAAAAAAGAAAGAAAGAAAGAGAGGGAGGAGAGAAGGAAGGAAGGAAGAAAAGATCCATGAAAAGCATAAGTTAATGTTACAAAGTCCACATATTTTCTGCCTCCCCAAACCTGGCAGCCCGTCCTCAGAATCACTGTATGCTTCTTCCGCATGCTGGCCTAGTAACTTGACTGCTGTGTTTGGTAGGCCCACAACACAACAGAAGGGGCAAATTCGAAGAAACAGGCAAGAACACTGAAGATGGTAAGAAGTAAAAGCCCCAAAATAGAAAACTTCAAGTAGACAGGACTTAACCTGGGTCACTGTTACATACCCAGTGTTAGGCACTATCTTGCCAATGGGTCTCAGCCCCGGGCAAGTTCGCTATGGATTCAATGTGACCAAAGAAAATTGACAGCAAAACATTCTTGGGGTGAAAGGGCTATACCCAACTTTATTTCCAGGTGGCAGGTCAGTCACTAAAATCCCGTTCACTCAGAGTGAGTCTGCATGCAGCAAGCAGGTCTCTGCCTCTGGGCCCCTCTGTCTGCACAGCTGTCCTCTGGGCCTCTATCCTCAGCGCTGCCACCACTCCAGCCTCTGCTCTCCTGCAGCCTTGCAGCCCTGCCACCATGTCACGCCCAGGGCACTGGGTGGAGCTCTTTATATAGAGTCAACAGCCATGTATTGCCCACAGGTGTGCAGTGAGCTAGTCAACAAGGGCCAGGTGAGAATCCTGGCCACAGGAACTGTCATTTTATCCACAGGCACATACTGTATGCACAATAAATGTTGAGTGAATGAATGAATAAATAGATGAATGAATGAATGAATGAATGAAAGCAATACTGACGCAAAGCAAACACAGTGTTTTTTTTTTGTTTCTGTTTTGTTTTTTTTTTTGAGAGGGCATCTCTCATATTTATTGATCATATGGTTGTTAACAAACAATAAAATTCTGTATAGGGGACTCAATGAACAATCATTAATCAACCACAAGCCTAATTCTCAACAGTCTCCAATCTTCTGAAGCATAACGAACAAGTTTTTACATGGTGAACAAGTTCTTACATAGTGAATAAGTTCTTACATGGTGAACAGTGCAAGGGCAGTCATCACAGAAACTTTCGGTTTTGATCATGCATCATGTACTATAAATAATCAGGTCAATTATGATTATTCATTTGATTTTTATACTTGATTTATATGTGAATCCCACATTTCTCCCTTATTATTATTATAATTTTTTTTTTAATAAAATGCTGAAGTGGTAGGTAGATGCAAGATAAAGGTAGAAAACATAGTTTAGTGCTGTAAGAGGGCAAATGTAGATGATCAGGTGTGTGCCTATAGACTAAGTATTAATCCAAGCTAGACAAGGGCAACAAAACATCCATGGATGCAGAAGATTTCTCTCAAAACAGGGGGGGTGAGGTTCTAAGACTCACCTCTGTTGATCCCCAATTTCTCACCTGATGGCCCCCCTGCGACTGTGCCTGTCTTAGGTTGTTCCTCCCTTGAGGAATCTTATCCATCTCTGGCTAACCAGTCATCTTCTGGGGCCATACAGGGAAATGTAAAGTTGGTAAGTGAGAGAGAAGCAATATTGTTTGAAAAGGTTAGCTTTTTACTTTTTTGCAGATTTATGCCCTGGCAAACACAGTGTTTTTAAGGACAGTGTCAGGGAACACTTAATAGAGGTACAAATGACCCCACACACCTTTCAAGGGCTTCATAGAGGCTTTCACACACTGCAGCTGATACCCATGTGGGTGGCCGAGACAGCAAGGGAATTTTAAACTCTGCTCAGTAGGCTCTCATTAATGGCAAATGATTGCTTCTGGTTATACATGATCGGTTGAACACAGGTGTTTATCTCTGCCCCCTCCCGCTACCCTACTTAAAATGACAGTAAAGTGATGTGTGTCGGTATATGATCTCCACAAAGAAAAAGAGAAAAGATCTACAGAAGACAAGAGATGTCAGTCAACATCTGCAGGCTAGAGGGCATCAAATGAAATAAATGATCAGAGCTGATGACGTGTAACAGCAAGGGCCTGTTTATGAAAGGGAGCCAATGAACAGCCAGCTGGGTCAGACCTCAGGTCCCTGGACAGGCTCAGGAGTTAGAGGCACTTAAGGAGCTGGACTGCAAACAGGAGGATTCATTGAAAGTCTTTTAAGAGAGTGATTACATTCTCAGGTTCTTTCTCCCACCTTGACAGGAAACTAGATGTTTATTCCACAGAGAAAAGGACCCAGAGAATCACAACAGAAAAAGATCACAGCAGATTGGAGGGAGAGGCACACATCTAACACAAAGGCATAGATGAAAGTCTCCATGAAGAACTGTGAGACAAATATCACTGGGAGTCAGCCTCCAATAAGAAAAACCAAGACCAAAACAAACTAACAAAAGGAACACAGAGGAACTCAAGAGAGCAAAGGGAGAAGGAAGCTGGGAACATTTGTAACTGACATCCTTAGAGAGAGAGGAGAAATTACTCATCCATGGCAGAAGAACAGAACGCCGTATTGTTCAAGGGACAGAAAACAAATCAGAATTCTTAAAATTTGAAAATTTTAAGAAATGATAGTTGAGCTAAAAGATTCAACAGAAAAAAAGATCAATAGAAAGCTTGGAATGTAAGGTCAAAAAGCAGAAAAAAAAAGATAATAAGGGATAAGAGGAAATGTGAGTCTCAGTCAGTCCAGGATGCCTAACCCCTGTGTAAGGGAGTTCTGAAAAACAAAACAGAGTAAAATAAAGAGAAAATTATCAACACACTGATTTACAAAGTATTCTCATAACTGAGAGACGTAAGTGTTCAAATTAAAAGATCCATTTGAATGGCTAACATAATGAATAACGAAATCCACACATCAAGTTCACTGCTGTGAAATTTCAAGCATTGGGGATAAAGAGAAGATACTAAAGTCTACAAGTCATAAATAACTAGTTAGTTTATGTCAAAAGATTGGAAATACAAATGTCACCTGACGTCTCAGCAACATGGTCAAAGCTAGAAGTCAATGGAGCAACACCTTCAAATTTCTAATATTTGCCTCCCAGAATTCTACATTCAGTCAAGTTATCAGTTAAGTGTGAGGACATAATATTGCATATTAACACTTTGTTCTCAAAAAATTTTTTTCTTACATGCTTCCTCAAGAAGCTACTGAAGGATGTGCTTTCCTGAAACCAGGGTATATGCTAAGGATCAGAAAGAGGGATGTAGGAAATAAAAGATATCACTTGGCAAGAAGCACGGAGAAGGGCCAGATGCACATGTGTACAGCACTCTAGGGTATAGCTTAGCCAGACTGGAGCAAGAAGATACAGGATGCCCCAAGGAATATCTCCAAGAACAAAGAAAAGCTGATGCTTCTGGCTGGATGGAAAATGATAGTCATTGGTCTTGGAAAGTTTGCAAATAATTAGTGATGGGAACATAGACAACAAATAAGCAGGTGAGGGGAAATGAGGGAATTACTAACTCCAGGGAGCAACATATTTTGAACAAGAAAAGGAATATAACCTCAAAACACTAGACAGATAATTAGGCAAACATTTTACCTTGCTTTAACTAAAAATTTTGATCTCGTTATATTTGGCAAACAGGAGGGAAAGCAAGGATCTTAGATCACACAGGATGTGAAGTTGTCATTTTATACAGAAAGCCAATAAAATTTGGTAAATCAAGAACTAGCACACAACTCTTTAGAGTTTAAGGAAGAATGGAGGAGAGGACTGCTGGGTTTGTTTTGTTTTGTTGTTTTTTTCCTTTAACAGCCTTCTAATCATTTGATTTGGGTAAAAGTGTTAAGTATCCTCAAAAATGAAATCAGCTTGTCATATACAGCATGACCCAAGCCAGTGATTATGCTTGAAGCTGTCGCCTGAAGTGCAGAGCATACTACGATCAAGGTAGAATGGCCGTAGCATGAGGGCTAAGGAAGCCCAAGGTGATCTGAGCCATCACCCAAGTCCAAGGGTCATGTCCAAAGGGGTGGGATCTGTGTCTCTTGACAGCATGTAAGGGCAGAAGTCCTTAATTAAGAGGCTGAAAATATGAAGAATATTGAAGAAGGGCTATGTTTTAGGGAAAACGGCCATGGAGAGTACAGGCTAGGCCTCCAGTTCTGCTGGACAATATCCAGCCTGGCACTTCAGGCTCCTCAGTCTGTAATGGATAACTGAGCAGCAGGTGCTCACACAGAAGCTCAGTACCTTCTGCCCAGGCACGTGATGGTGTGAGACTGGGTAGTGACGCTCAGTGATCATGAAGGTACTCAGGCGCTTACATCCACCCACATTTCAATAAGCAATTGGAGCCCCAAACGCAGAAGCCAGTTTTCTCAGAGGCAGACACTACCATGCACACCCAGGCCCGTGGCTCATTGGCCCCAAGCCTGGGCAGGATCAGCTCTGCGGGTGGCGGGTGACATTGGGGATAGAGAAATGGGGCTGGCACAGGAAGTTACCTACAGAACAAAATATCATAACACAAACCAGAAAGATTCCCTTCAAAATGGTTTAAGTTTTATGTTAGGCTTTGCTGCTTAAAGCTCCCATTACGTGCAATCCTCACTTATGTAGAACAGCTCATTCCCCAGTAATATGAGATTAATGAGGCATCACCATACAGAAAAACTACTGAAGTGGCTCAAATCAATGGTCTGTACTGTCCAGTCTTCTGCATTTAAAAGAATAGGAAATTTGGAGACAAAAGCCTCTAGATTTAGGGCCTGGTTTCACCACTTTGAATAATGTGACTGTGGACAAGCTCCCAGCCTCAGCTTACTCATCTGTCAAAAGTTATAATAACACCTTCTTCTTGATGTGAAAATTTAGTGAGTTGCTATCCTTAAAAGTACCTTTCAGACTGTAATGCAGTCTAAATATGTTCATTAATTTAGATGAATAATATGTGAACACTTAATAGCTGTTGTCTATCATGGTTTTCTTCTATATTCTGAAGACTGCTAACTTCTTTTAGGAAATCTAATTAATAAGGTTTCTATAAATATATTTCAAAAATTCCTGAATCTGTCTAGAATTTGGGATCTCTGATTTTCTGATGAAATATTGGTAAACTCAACTTCAAAATACTGATAGGTAAGCTCACAGAGTCTTTGGTTTTAAGCCTAGGAAATCACATACCCTAACACCTTCCCACACCTTCTCACCTAGTACCTGAGTCGCTCTGGACTCACCCTCTGCTCAGTTGTGCTCTAAAGGGAGATCTCCTGGACTAGGGTATTGTAGGTGAGTCAGAAGCTTAATGGGACCTGGAAGGAAGAACTGGTCTATGCTAAATGATTAGGCTTTAATAGGCACTTGGTGAAAGACTCTTTGGAAGGCTGGGTGAAGCCAAGGCCTTCCCACGTATCTCCAGGAGGTGGTCTTCCTCAAAGAGCGAAGTCAATGGGCTTGACAGCTGGCCGAGCAGGCTCTGCCATTCGGGGCTCACCACAGGAGGAGACATCTGGAGGGATGGCATAAAAAGGAGCGAACACTGAGCAAAAATTTGGCCAACAGTCCAATTCAAATTTTCAATTTTTTCCACCTCTGGTAGGAGACCATGGTTAAGTGGAAATGGCAGCAGGAGGGAAGTCAGATGACGAGCTAGTGAATCCGGAATGGCTACCAGCCATGAGACTTTGCACAAGCTACTTTACCTCCGTGGGTTTCATTTGTACAAATCAGGGCTCTGTAGTAGATCATGGGTTTTCAAATATGCTTTGTGAATCCTGGGCTCTCCAGTTACACATTGCATCATATCCGGGGGTGGCAGAGAGGATGGTAAGGGCATGGAGGCAAAGGCACACCTTTGTCTCTCCCCTAGATCCCAGGTAATAAGAACAGCTCTACCACCATCTCTTTTATGCATTGTATATCAAGGTTTCTGGAGGTAATGCTCCCTAAGAAAACATTTGAGAGACACTAGACCGTATGTCCCTAATGTCCCTTCCAATCCTATAATTCTCTGATAAACTAACACCCTAGGGCACTGGACACATGAAATAGATCACACTATAAGGTGAGTTCTGTCTTGGAGGTATAAACTTGAGAGATGTGTCCAAAGCAGCACACCCAGGGTAGCAATCCTGGCTGCAACCAGTACCATACATCTCCAAGAAAATAAATCCGTACTCAATAAGCATTTATTTGTTACATAAACTATCACAATGTGCTCACAACAGCAGGAAGAGACACAGACCGCCCTTGTAAGCGAGACTGAAATGCACAGAATGATTACAGCTCAATATGGCCTCCCCCCACCCCACCCAACAAAACAGGACAAAATTAAATGAGACACTGAAAGGTACAAATTCTGAATGTGTCTGTGTGCAGCAATAGGGGCAAGCACAGGAAGAAATGGGTCCACGAGGTGCAAAAAGGCATCATGAAGGAGGAAAGAGTTTTGAGCTAAGCCTTCAAGACAACTGAAGTCCAAGAACCAAACACTAAAATACCTTTAAAGGTTTCAAAGGGCATAAGCATTGGTTTAGAAATGAGGTCAATGTTAACTGATTTGCTGACCACACTTATTTGTAGCAGAACAGAGTTTCCTTCCCCTTATCTCCCTACTTCCTTTAAACTTTATTTCAGAAAGGTTTGAGAAGGGATCCAGAGTAAAGAGACATAAGCTTTGTGACCCTAATAATTCAATAATTCATGGAAAATATGCTATGAAAGATATAAATATTCACCAGAAGAAGGTGTGTCTCACTTATGTCTGTATACCACGGAATTTAAAGGGCCTGATTTGCGGGCAAATGGCACTACGTTTTCATACAGAACCTTCCCCTGCCCCTAAAACCATATACAAGTCTTAACCTCACTCACAAAAAAATATAAATAGAGCAGGGCTTACACTACTGAGGAGGTGGGATGGAAACACACAGAAAAGTTACAGCACGATGTGAAAACAGCTGAAGAGCTGAAACTCCAGCTCTACTGGGCTTGGGAATGATAGTGGTTCCTTAGGATGCTGGGACGCCAAAGCCAGGCTCCGGGAGCAAAGCTGGCCCTGGGGCTGGCATCGCCTCCTGCCGCCCAGAGGGGAGGCAGGAGGAGGCAGAGGCAGCTGCCTTGGCCTCAGGAAGCAGACCTGCAACGTCCCTCAAGCAGGAGGGCTCTACGGTGTCAGTACGCTCTAGTTTTGAGCTGTGCGCCTTTGAGAAGAGTGGAGGGCAGTGTAAGGATGAATGCAGTAAGAACAAGATGAGATGCACAAACACCCCGCCTCTCAGCTCACAAACTCAAATTTCAAAACATAAGGAACACTAATGTCAGAAAAGATAGCCATGTCAAAAAGTCAAGAGATAACAAGGGTTGACGAGGATGTGAAGAAAAGGGGACCCTTGTGCACTATTGGTGGGGGTGTAAACTGATGCAGCCACTGTGGAAACCAGTGTAGACTTTCCTCAAAGATTTAAAAATAGAACTACCATATGATCCAACAATCTCACTTCTGGGTACATATATTCAAAGGCAAAGAAAATACCATCTGAAAAAGATTCATACACTCCCGTGCACATTGCAACATGGTTCGTAATAGCCAAGATATGGGGACACCTTAAATGTCCACTGATGAATGAATGGGTGATATATACATCCAATGAAATATTATTCATCCCTGGGAAAGAAGGAAATCCTGCATTTTGAGACAACATGGATGAACCTTGAAGGCACCATGTTAAGTGAAATAGAGAAAAACAAACACTGTATGGTATCATTTATATGTGGCACCTACAACACCAAACTCACAGAAACAGAGATCAGAATGGTGGTTCTCAGGGGCTAAGAGTTGGGGATATGGGGAGACATAGGTCAAAAGATACAAATTTCCAGTGATTAGATGAGTAAGTTCTAGGGATCTAATGTACAGCATGTTATTATAGTTACCATAATAATACCACAACATATACTTTAAAGTCGCTGTGAGAGTGGATCTGAAATGTTCTCACCACCAAAAAGAAATGGTAATACGTGAGTGAGGCATTAGCTAATGCTGTCATGGTGATCATTCCAACATATTGTGCGCCTTAAACTTATACAATGTTTATTTCTCAATAAAACTGGAGAAACAGCCAATAAATTGAAGGGGAAGTTCTCTTTTGCAGGATTCTAAATAATAGTGCATTCTTCTATAAAAGAAGACTTTAAAATAGTACGATTTAAATCCTAAATGAGATAAAGGAATGACTAATATCCAGATGCCAAGAAAAACCAATTATGCCGCAAAAACAACCAATTATGAACCAAGAACCAATAAAGACTTTTAAAAGAACAAATTATAAATACTGAAAATTGAACTGGAATCATGGAAGTAAAATAATCTCAGTAGGAAAGGGTAATTCAGGGAATGAAAAGGAAATATTAAGAAACTGATTTAGAACACTGCAATGTAGGAAACAGATTATTAAAATATGAATTAGAAGTTGATATATAGAACAGAACAATGAGTCACCCACATATGCTAAAAGGTGTTGCAGAAGCAGAGAATAGAAGGAATTGGCAAAGAGGCAAGACTGAAAGAATTAAGGATGGCTTCTACTTAAAGAAGCCCCTCTGCCCCTCTCAAAACTCTACTGAAAGGACCATGAGTGGGTTTTTAAAGGCATAACCCGATGGAATAATGGGACAAGCAACTGCATACATAGAATACAGAAGTGTGTACATACATACATACATATAAAAGCTGAGAAGCAAATAGATATGTGGAAACTGATTTTAGCAAACCCAAGAATGCTGACACCTGGGGAAAGTAAGAGGCAAACTCATTAAGGCTAAAGAACTCCAAAAGGTTTAGGAATTGGTGATGCCAGGCAGCTCTGAAAGGGGAGGTAAAGGTGGTGCTGAGAGCAGTAAGTCTTGCTGAGTGTCCAGGGAATACGTAGTCCGTGGCCCAGCCATAGGGAGGCTGGAGACTATGCTCTGAGAGGGCCGGCCTTCCAGACCAGGTGTTCCCCCATTTCCTTAGAGCCACCCAGTGGAGGGAAGGGTCAGCAAAGGAGAGGCCCAACCTGAGTCACACACCAATCATGCCTTTTATATACTGGGGTGCCATGGAAGATATTGCTTGAAGAAAGGTATTTGTATTGGGGAAAAAACTTTCCCTAAATCCTCATCTTACACCATCACAGATTGAGGGTATTGGCCTGACATTTGGCTAAAACATCTCACTGGGTAATTAGGAAAATATGTAAGGGTACTAGGCTTAATTTAAAACATCAGAAAAAAAGGTAAAGTAAAAGCATGAGTCTGAGAATGGCAACAGAAGCCTGAAGATGAGAATTCCCCTTTTTATTTTAGAGTCAAAAACAAGAGTTAATTTGGGAGACAAGCCTATCTGGAGTTATTCTTATAGCATCTGCTGCACTAGCTCACTCTATCACCTAATGACCCTGTTCTGGGTGCTTTGGGGACAAAAAGGGAAGTTGGAAAATTCCTAGAAGGAAATAGAGGATTTCAAGTTTAATTGTAAGCCTAACGTGGGTTCCTTGCATATTTTCACATGATTAACTGCATGGACTCAGATCAGCCAGAGTTTGAACCTCAGTGCTACCATTTACTAGCTACGTAACACTGGGCAATGTATTAACCTCCCAGGACCGTGGTTTTCTTAACTACAAAAAATTGGGAATATCAATACCTATATCAAAGTGTTGAAGTAAGGATTTAATAAATAATGAGTAATAAAAGGGTTTATCATAGTGTCTGGAATGTAGTAAAAACTGGTTATCTCTATTATTGCTCAAAGGGCCACAAACTTTAGAAGGAAAACAAGCTATTAGGCTAAACAGCATCAATGGGTAGTGTTCATAAAGGAATGGCAAGGAAAGAGTTGGATATTTAAGATAGACAGACACACCTTGTTTTATTGCACTTCACAGATAATTGCTATAAATTATAGCAAATATATAAAACAGAAAATGCTATTTTACATATTCAAGGTTTGGGGCAACCCTGTGTCAAGCAAGCCTGTGGGCACCATCTTTCCCCATGGCATTTGCTCACTTCATGTCTCTGTGTCACATTTTGGTAATTCTCACAATTTTTTTAACTTTTTCATTATTATTATATTTTTATGGTACTCTGTGACCAGTGATCTTTGATGTTACTATTGTAATTGTTTTGGGGTGCCAGGAACCATGCCCACGATAAATGGCAAACCTAATCAATAAGTGCAGCATGCGTTCAGACTGCTCCACTGACCGGATGTTCCCCTGTCTCCCTCCCTACCCTTAGGCCTCCCTAGTCCCTGAGATGCAATGCTGAAATTACACCAATTAACAATCCTACCATGGTCCTTGAGCGCTCAAGTGAAAGGAAGAGTCCCCTTCCTCTCCCTTTCAATCAAAAGCTAGAAATGACTGAGCTTGGTGAGGAAGGCATGTCAAAAGCAGGGACAGTCCAAAAGCTAAGCCTCCTAAGCCAGTTAGCCAAGTTGTGAAGGCAAAGGGAAAGTTCTTGAAGGAAGTTAGAATTACCATTTTATCAAACACATGAATGATAAGAAAGCAAAACAGCCTCATTTCTAATACAGAAAAAGTATTCATAATCTGGATAGAAGATCAAACCAGCCACCACATTCCCTTAAAACAAAGCCTGATCCAGAGCAAGGCTCTAACTCTCTTCAGTTCTATGAGGACTGAGAGAGGAGAAGGAGCTGCAGAAGAAAAGCTGGAAACTAGCAGAGGTTGGTTCATGAGGTTTAAGTAAAAAGCCGTCTCCATAACAGAAAGTACAAGGTGAAGCAGAAAATGCGGATGCAGAAGCTACAGCAAGTTAACTGAGATCGTTAGTGAAGGTGGCTACACTGAACAACAGATTTTCAGTGTAGACAAAACAGCCTTCTCCTGGAACGAGATGCCATGCCATCTAGGACTTTCTTTGCTAGAGAGAAGTCATTTCCTGGCTTCAGTGCTTCAAAGGACAGGCTCTCTTGTTAGAGGATAGCAGCTGGGGACTTTAAGTTGAAGCCAATGCTCACTGACCAAATCCTAGGGCCCTCAGGAATTGTGCTAACTCTACTCTGCCTGCACTCTATAAATGGAACAACAAAGCCTGGATGGCAGCACATCTGTTTACAACATGGTTTGTTGAATATTTTAAACCCACTGTTGAGACCTACTGCTTAGGAAAAGGGTTCCTTTCAAAATATTACTGCTCATTGACAGTGCACATGTTTACAAAGAGCTCTGATGGAGAGGTATGAGATTCATGTTGTCTTCATGCCTGCTAACATAACATCCATTCTTCAGGCATGGATCAAGGAGTAATTTCAACTTTTAGAATTTATTACTAATGTAATCTTCACATATTTTGTAAGGCTATTGCCACCATAGATAATGACTCCTCTAGTAGATGTGGGCAAAGTAAATTGAAAACCTTCTGGAAAGGATTCACTTTTGTAGATGCCATTAAGAACATTTATGATTCATGGGAAGAGGTCAAAATACCAATCCTAACAGGAGTTTGAAGGAGCTGATTCCAACCCTCATGGGTGACTTTGAGGGTTTTAAGACTTCAGTGGAGAAAGTAACTGCAAATGCAGTGGAAATAGAGAACTAGAACTGGAAGTGGAGCCTGAAGATATGACTGAATTTCTGCAGTCTCATTACAAAACTTGAAGAGCTTCTTATATATGAGCAAAGAAAGTGGTTTCTTGAGATGGAATATCCTCCTGGTAAAGATACTGTGAAGATTGTTAAAAAGATAACAATGGATTTAGAATATTATATAAATGTAGTTGATAAAGCAGCAGCGGGGTTTGAAAGGATGGACTCCAATTTTGAAAGAAGTTCTCTGTGGGTAAAATGCTGTCAAACAGCATTGCCTGCTACAGAGAAATCATTCCTGAAAGGATGAATCAATTGATGTAGCAAAACTTAACTGTTGTCTTATTTTAAGAAATTGCCCCAGCCACCCCAACCTTCAGCAACTGCACCCTGATCAGTCAGCAGCCATCAACATGGAGGCAGGACCCTCCACCAGCAAAAACATTATGACTCACTGAAAGCTCGGATGTTTATCATTTTTTAGCAATAAAGTATTTTTTTAATTAAGTTATGTACATTTTTAGACATAATGCAATTGCACACTCAACAAACTACAGGATAGTGTAAACATAACTTTTATATGCACTGAGAAGCCAAAAAACTCATTTGAATCACTTTATTGCCAAATCTGCTTCAGTGTGGTCATCTGGAACCCAACTCACAATGTCTCTGAGATATGTGTGTAGTTGATTCTTATCTGCACTTTAAATGAAAATTGTCCTGATATCTTCTGTTTTGTCTTAAGAAAAATCTATGAACCTATATCTTACGGGTTAATCAATCTAGTCCACACTAGATATTTGATTTTTGTCTGAACCCAAGTCTGCGAGGATGGCTCCTTTCATGTGAGCGGACAGCTGGAGGTGGCAGGTCGATGCTCTGGAGAGGGTTGAAGCCCACTTTTTTCTGCAGGGATCAGCTCTTGACAGGATCAGTGTGGCCCCCTCACGAATCAATGAAAGTGGTGCTGAACTGCTCCATAGACTCAGAGTCCAGTTTGAAGGCTTAATTTGCCTTGCCCCTGGTTTTATAACAAAGCCCCCAGGAATCTAAATGTCACCACTCCTGCCCTTGGTTTCCTTCCCTAGGGGCCCACAATATTCTTTCCCTCCCTGGTATTAAGTAAACACTTCCCTTGAATATTGAAGCCAGACCTAACATTAACTGGTGAGTATATGAAGACTAGTGTAAAAATGATGAGGTGCTCCCATTTCCTTAAGAACCAGAACCAATAAAAAGTGGTTCTCAAAGTGTGGTCCCCAGAACAGCAGCCTCAGCACCACCCAGGAACCTGTTAGACATGCAAATCCTTGGGCCCCACCCAAGACCTACTGAATCAGAATTGCGGGGGATGGAGTCCAGCAACCTGTGGTTAGTAAGCTCTCTAGGTGTTTTTAATGCACACTTACATTTGAGAGCCTCTTAAGTAGAACAAAAGTTTTAAATGACAACTGAAAGGACTTAGATTAGGCCAAGGGGAAGCTTTTTATAGGAGTACTAATAGCATTTGACAATAAGAAAGGCTGAATTATGAAGATATAACAAGACAAGAGCTACCACTGTTTGAAAAGCAGTTTCCAGTGCCCAACCTCCCCACTCAGCTATAAGCTCCAAGAGGTTAGGATCATAACTTGTATATGCACTGTTCTTAAGGAGAGGTATAACTGCCAGCATAGGCTTTGCTTACCACAGTAACAAAACAACCCTAAATTGAAGTGGCTTTAAACAGCAAAGGCTTATTTCTTGTTAACATTACACATCCATCAAAGATTTCTGGGGCTCTGCCCCCACGTTATTCTTACTCCAGAATGACAGAGAAGTCACCACTGGGACGCTGATGGTTGGGGTGGCAGAGGGAAAGGGACCACAGCTTCTGAAGATTCTGTTGAACAATGGCACTTGTCCCTTCTTCTACCGTTTCCTTGGCCATAGCAAGTCACATGGCCAACTTGAGTTCAGTGGTGCATGGTAGTACAGCCCTCCCATCTACCTTGGAGGAGTAAACTAAATATTTATAAACAGCTAATAACTACACAAGGAGTACCAGTCCTTCTGAGGTACTTATCCTCTTTTTTCTGATAAGAAACACAGACATAGAGAGGTTACACCATTTGCCCCAAGTCCCTCAGCAGGTAAGTGTCAGAACTGGATTTCTATTTGTCTGATCCCAAAGTTCATGCTGAGAAACACTGTGCCACAGTGTCAGGAATGGAGTCAATGAGAAGGAGTTTTGCAAGAGATGAATTCAGCTTTAAGTGGTTGGGAGACCTCTGAAGTAAAAATCTACCGCAACTCAGAGTGTGGAACAAGAGAAGAGGAGAGACAAGACAACTAATGCATGTTGATCAGGAACTTAAAACGGAGAATAAAGACTCAGGGAAATGTCCAGGTGATTTTTCCCTAAAGACAGAAGGGAAAGTGGGGAAAACTCCCCAGGATACCTGCAGGTTGGGGAAGAAAGAAAAGCTAATAAGAAAGTAATTACGAAAGAAAGAAGAAAACCAACAAGGAAAGGCCTTCAGACAAAGCACAAGGTCAATACTACCTGTCACAACAAGGGGTAGGAAGCGGGTAATAAAAGTTTTTTTTTAAAGTCCATCAAATTTGAATACGAAGAAATCTGGGGTGTCCTCCAAGGAGCAGACTTAAGAAAGCAGTGAAATTGGAGACCCCAAATTTCTAGGGCCAGAAAGAAAAAGGTAACTGTGGGTGTGAGCCAACAAAAATTGAAGTTTTTAATAACATAATAATAGAAAAAAATATACAGGTGGATTGAATGTTAGGCCTGAGGTTTCATATTTCACAAAGGGAAATGTACAAAAGTCTGAGTCCAAGAGGAGAGGAGAGATGGAGAATCAGTGAGTGAGGCAGAGGCACACAGACAGACCAGGACGTAGCAGAGATGGAATGCAGGGGATCCACAGTGCAGGCTGCAAGGACGCCTCAATAGCCAGCAAGTCTTTGCTTCCTCTGAGACAGGGGAAGTGTAAGAAGATACAGGGAGGGAAATTGCTGATAGCTGATAAAGTCAAGGGCTCTGAGAGTGCACAACTGATGACTATATGTGCCACAAGCCAACCCCAAAGACCTTCCTGCCTCTGACTGCTCTCTCTGCCTGGTCTGCACCTGGGCAAGTACCGCCAGGGGGCTTCCCTCTGTGTGCCAGTTTTCTTTTTGTTTCCCCAGTTGGAAGATTATAGCCAGTTGGGAAATTGATCACTCCTGTGACAGACACAGTAATTGGTCACCCAATAATCATTTTTCTTTTCTTCCTTATTAAATGGTCCAAGTGTTTTCAGAGAGACAATAACCCACATAAATTCTTGCTTTCCAAACTCCCTTGCATTTCTAGCCAGAGACATAAGTGGCAGCAGATTTGTCCCTAGCTGACAAATGGGAATGTTCCCTGGGAACTCGTGTTGGGGGTAACTTTAGGGCATTGCAGTGTATGACCTCCATATACAAAGAGCCATAACCAGTAGGGGCAGGGATGGAGGGATGGGGAGGGAGAGTCAGCGAATCCTGACCGAGTTGCCCTAGACTTTCACTCTTCCAGGGACAGCTGCCGTCACCCTTCCCCCTTTTTTCTTGCCTGATCCTGGAGTACTATTTTCGTAATCAGTAGGGAAAGGCCAAGAAAAACAAACATCACCTCCTCTAACCTAGTTATTTATGACCAAGACCAGCGAATCACAAGGTTCTCCGGGAATGGAGATGTTGGGCTGCTCTCAGAGAAGATCCTTTGCTCTGAGAACATCTCAAAAGCTAACGGATGATTCTTCAACACCTTGCTTTTTGGTTCTATGCTACTGTCATTTCTGCTATGTTCAGAGACTCTTTGATATCTGAGAAAATTTTGTACATAAAGAGAAATATTCATTACATCATTGTGTAACATCATTAAAAAATTAACACTTTTCAAGAACTAAATAATCACTATTCTAAGTTTTTACATAGTACTTTCATGACCAATATCTGGACTTGAAATCAAACAAATTAGATTCCCCCAAGCTTATTAAATGGTTATGAACATACTAAATAAAATGTTCTAAACTGTTTTAATTAGAACTATGATTCTCATATTCCACATTTTTCTGAAAAATCAAGCAAAACACAAAAAATAAAACGATCCTTTAAATATTTTTTATAATGCTTTCACTTTAAGCCAGTAACAAAGGTGCTCAGACCAAGATGAACTTTAATTTTATCATACATTCTTATGCTTCTTCCGTTTTTATGTCTTACCAAGGTTTCCCAGGGCTGAGGTAGCTATGCCAGTCACAAGTCACAGAAGAAAAAGAATTCTATCTCAGACCAGCTGAAATTGCAGGTTCTGGAATTTTGCACTGGGTAGCTTTTGATTGACCAAGGCTCTGGATCACGTAGACCACTGCGATTTAAACCCAACCCTTGGGGCATTAGGTGGACTCCCCTTGTATAATCTACTTGTTGCATCATAAGATTTTCAAGTCTCTTCTTTTCAGGTTAGTTTTAAACTTCTGAAACATGTTGCTCTCCCAGAAATGAAGTATTATTTAATCTTTGGATGGCTAACGTTTCATAACATGTAGGTATTAAATGTTTCTGGGTATTAATTGGAAACATTTAATCAGTAAGAATTAAGTATATTCTGTCATTTTTACCTTATTTTATTACAGCTACCTTTTGTATATCTTTGTTACCTTTTCATTTTGAGTATGGTAAGGACCCCATAGCCTTAACCATCATAATTTTCATTCTCTAGATGATATTCAAATTGTCTCAACTCAGCAAGTCTGAAGCCTTTTTGGTTGGTTCCCTTAGTCTTTTAGCACATCCTTGAATATATTTGGTGACTGTCAAGCTCTGAGAAGTAATCTCTAACACACATAGTCACAGCCATAATGTAACTGGAGAAGAAACAATCTCTGAGGGGGTTTATGCTTTCCGATCAGTGACATCCCCAACCTCACTTCATTCCTCCTGCCTTTTGAACAGGGATTACTGAGATACCCAAGGGCTGAACTGCTCCTGGCTTCTTGGCATTATCCAATCCAGAGATGGTCCCAGCTTCCCCAGTCTCTCCATAAAATCATTCGGCATAAGCACAAATCTTATAATAAGCCCCTCCCAACTCCCTTTTACCTTCAGTGGCATTCAGTAAAATGCCACCTAAGGTCTGGCATTACATTAGACATGACAGAACATGACATTACATTAGAACTTACCTAGGCACTTGATAAAAATATAGATATGGATCCCTAAACCAGACTAATTGAAATCCAACTATTTAAGGCTAGGGTCCAGGCATTTTTTTTAACTCTCCAGATGATTACTGAATACAGTCAGAATTGATAATCACTGACTCTAGGGGAAAATCCCATCAAAGTAAGTGGCCAGGGGTGGCGAGAGATGTGCCCAAGAAGACCTTGTGCCGTTGCCTAAATCTACAAACAGTCTTGGACTCTAAAACCTCAACTCAGAAAGAACATGGGCAAACCAAGTCCACCTCAGGTCAAATATCTCACAGTGCACAAATGGACCCGCACCTGAATTTTATGCCCAGAACTCAGTCCACTTTACGTGGACAGAGAGCTGCCTGAGGCTGATGCAAACTCAGCCAGTCTGCCTTGCCCTAGATGTAATTACAAGTTCAGTGGGAAGGCTAATTTAGAACTTGGGGTTGGGGGGACTAGTATTTTTTTCAACTTTATTGAGATGTAATCGACACACAGCACTGCCTAAGTTTAAGGTGTACAGCATGACCTGACATACATATATTGTGAAATGATTACCACAATAACTTTAGTTAACATCCATCACCTCACAGTTACCAAAAAAAAAATTTTTTTCCCTGGTGAAGAGAACTATAGTCACCATGTTGTACACTCCAGTATGTATTGATCTTATAGCTGGAAGTTTGTACTTTTTGACCACCTTGTTAGAAGAGACTCATATGTTGATACTGAACTTAACTACCCTTCTTATCTAAAGTGTGAGTCAGGTTGATAGAGAGAGTCTGGCCACAAATTGTTGCCTGGAGGGGTCCACAGACAAATATAGACAGATGCAGGAGGCTCCCCAACAAAAGCCCCCAGTAGAGATTTCAGACTGTCTCTATGACATTGCTTGGTGCCAGGCATTCAGTGATGAATCATCTGGGTTTCTGCCCCTGGCTGGGGCAGCCACACAGGCCTCAGACATGACTGTAAAAGAAAATGGAGCTTGGCTTTGCGTTTGGCTTAGCCTTGCCAGAGACACATTATAGTGTTAAATATAAGCATCTGCAATGATTCCTAATGAAACCTGGTGGAATTCAGAGAATTCCATATGTCTTGCCAATGGGTTTCAGCCCTGGGCAAGTTCACTATGGATTCAATGCGACCAAAGATATTGACAGCAAAACATTCTTGGGGTGAAAGGGTTATACCCAACTTTATTTCCAGGTGGCAGGTCAGTCACTAAAATTCTGTTCACTCAGAGCAAGTCTGCGTGCTGCAAGCCGGTCTCTGCCTCTGGGCCCCTCTGTCCGCACAGCCATCCTCTGGGCCTCTCTGCACAGCTGTCCCACACAGCTGTCCTCTGGGCCTCTGTCCTCAGTGCTACCACCACTCCAGCCTCTGCTCTGCTCTTCTGCAGCCTTGCAAGCCATGCCACTATGTTGTGCCCAGAGCACTGGGCAAAGCTCTTTATATAGAGTCAGCAGCCATGTATTGCCCACAGGTGTGCAGTGAGCTAGTCAATCAGAGCCAGGTGAGAATCCTGGCCACAGGAACTCTCATTTTATCCATACCATATAATACACAAAACATACTAGCTATGGCATACAAAGAGAAAAAATGCCATTGCAGTAAGTTTGAGGGGTCCTCCAGTTATCTGTAGATCAGTCCAGAGGTGCTCACCGAAGGAAGGAGCTCCAGCTGACAGTTGCCAAGTGTAGGAGACTCCCAAGAGAGAGGGATTTATTTTAGGATTATGATGTCCTTTACTGCAGGTGAGGAGACAGTGAAATATGACCATTGATGTGACCTACTTTTATACTCAAAGTTAGTAAAGTCTGGTAAGCTTGGGTTTCACATATTGAGGCAATAACACAATCAAAGCTCCAAGCAAGGGCTCCTGCCCCCAGGTGTGATGTTCTCAGTCCTGAGCCTTGTTCTCACTCCACCTGCAGAAGGTGCTGCTCTGATTTCACCCTCAGACAAGAATTAGTAATTTTCTCTCTGGGTTCTAAAAACCAAATAAAATGACCCAGGTTAAAGCAGCTTGAAAGCCACAGAAACACTTTACACCAGAAAATTCCCCAGAATAAATTTCTTATTCACCATCAGAGATTCAACCTGAGGGGGGGGAAATATGGGCAAAAACACTGTGGAAGCACATATGTCTCTCCATACATTAAAGTAGGAATGGTAAATGTGTACCTATCTCTACAGATATAGATAAACATACACATTACAGTTTATTTGCTAATATTATTCCAGGAAATATTTTTATAATTATATTTTACTTAAATAATTAAGTAATTTTTATTAGTTTTCCAATTAAATTTTTTAAATAAAATGAATTTTAAAAGATAGGGTTTTTATCAACTTGAATTTCCATTTACGATTTATTGTAATGAACTTACAGATGTCTTAATTTTTCTGTAGGGAATATAAGATGGATGATATAATGAATCAGACAACAATACCTCCATGACTATAATGACATCAGACACTGCTACCTATAATGTAGCACAAAAGTGCAAACCTTGCCTAAACAGAGTCCTAGTAGCTCGATGTATAGCTGAATGTTTAGTCTGTGTGGAACTCTTTTTCTGTGTAGTTCTCTATAATGTCAAGTGTGCTGCTCTACTATTTCATTACAAGTGACTTTTAAAACCCACCATTTGGTTTGGGTGCTGTAATTTGATTTTGAGCTTGAGAGGAGTTGTGAATATTTTATTTAAAATTGACTTCTTGAATGATTTTGTCACCCTAAAATCCTGTTAACAAAAACTCAAATAAACTACATTTGACTTTTTTAAATTACACTGTCCAGTTGAATTTTAAAACTTAGTAGTGAAAAAAGAGAGAGTAGATACACATGATGGAAATAATTGTGGGTTGCTGACTAGTATTTTGTAAAACAAAGATAAATCCTCATGTGTCATATGTTTTAAATCAGCTCATCGTGTATTACTTCTGCAAACAGGCATTTTAAATCATAGGTCAATCAGTCAGAAAAATGTAAGTGAGCGTAAGAAATTATTTCCCAATATTTAAATTATATGAAACAAATGAATTATTAAAATTTGTACACTGTTCACATTATGTAAAAGAGATCTGCTTCCTATCTTTATCTTTACCTAACCCAAAACAATCATGTGATGCCCATGAAGTCTAGGCTGTATTGGTTCTGATCACCTGTGTGGACTCAGTGTTTAACTGGTTCCCATCACCTATGTGGACTCAGTGTTTAACACAGTAAGTGTTGAATAAATGTTTTTTCTACTTCATGGATTAACCATTTTGAATGGTGAATTTATTTTTAAAGCCACAAGTATGTTGTTCTGTTTTTTCGAGTTTTTCTAGCTTTGAAAGACCAAAATAACTTTTATATGCAGTTATGAATTTAAGCTAAGTTAAAATGCAAATAAAGACAAAGTTTTGAACTAACCTGAGATGTTTCCTATCAACTGCAGAGTGACATCAGTACTTGCTGCACTATCTGCACACTGAGCCTGTAGTATCTGCATAGTCCAAGGACAACCTAATACTTTGTCGGGATTTTTCAAGAATATGACTTTTTATTTGAACATTTTTCCAATAACTAATTTTCTCTACTACAAACTGTATCCAATCAGAAATAACTTTGTTTTGCTGCCAAAAGAAAACAGCTTTATACAGTAAAACAAATCTAAAATTACATCAATATTGATCAGACCTTTGTATTATTTTTATTAGAATCAGAGATGAAAATGTACTTCTATTAAATATTTCATAGTAAATCATATTGATTGATTACTTTTCCACCCATGGCACATGAAATTGCTAATGACGACTATTTTTTAGTTTGTCAGGCAACATGAAATCATTTGCCATCGTTGATTGGAAATTAGTACAGGAAAAATCCTATGCGTGTGATGGATGCAGGGAGCTTTGCCAACCAACCCTCGGCACCACTCGTTTGACCTGCTTTACAGAGCTTTTCATACATCAGAAAATCCACCCCAAGGGAAAGCTTTAAACCGGGGAGTGTGGGAACCTTCCAGCCAGAAAAGCCAGTTTCTTCTGTATCCCTCAGCCTATGCAAAAGGTCTTTCAAACATCAAATCTAAAACTAAGCTTTGACTGACCCGCACATCTGCTCCTTCCCTGCTGGGAAATGACACAGACATTGCCAAGGTGCGCAGGCTGATCTGGGGGTAACCCTCGAGTCCTCCCTTCCCAGACACCCGCGTCTCTTCTAACCACAAGTCTCACCTGCTCTACCCCTAAATAGACCCAGAATCACCCAAGTGCTGTCTCCCCGACAGCCCAAGTCCGCTCTCTCACTTCTCAGCGGCCCGATTGCAATAGCCTCTTGACTCCAATTCATGTTAATAACTAAGATTCGATCTTTTATCCAATTTAAACCTTCTCTCTCCCCAGCGTTGGCCGGATTCCATGTCCGTAAGAAAGGAGACTTCCCCAGTGGGGCCCCCATTGCTTCTGAACCATTTCTCTAGTCCTTATCCCACACTCTCTGCTGCCCCCTGTCACCCCCACACAGTCTATATGTTCCCTCTGTCACCCACCACACTCTGTGTTTTGTCTGTGACCCACCCCACTGTCTGTGTTCCCTCTGTCACCCCCATGCACTCTCTGTGTTCCCTCTATCGCCCAACACACTCTGTCCACTCTGTCACCCCCACACATACTCTGTGACCCCCTGTAACTCCACCCCACTCTGTGTGTTCCCTCGGTCACCCCCACACACACACTCTCTGTGTTCCTCTGTCACCCCCACTCACACTCTCTGTGTTCCTCTGTCACCCCCACACTCTCTGTGTTCCCTCTGTCACCCCCACACACTCTGTGTTCCCTCTGTCACCCCCACACACACTCTCTGTGTTCCCTGTCACCCCCACACTCTCTGTGTTCCCTCTGTCACCCCAACACTTTCTGTGTTCCCTCTGTCACCCCCACACACACACTCTGTGTTCCTGTCACCCCCACACTCTCTGTGTTCACTCTGTCACCCCCAGACTCTGTGTTCTCTCTGTTACCCCCACTCTGTGTTCCCTCTGTCACCCCCACACACACTCTCTATGTTCCCTCTGTCACTCCCACACTCTCTGTGTTCCCTCTGTCACCCCCACACTGTGTTCCCTCTGTCACCCCCACACACTCTCTGTGTTCCCTGTCACCCCCACACTCTGTGTTCTGTCACCCCCACACACTCTGTGTTCCCTCTGTCACCCCCACACACACTCTCTGTGTTCCCTGTCACCCCCACACTCTCTGTGTTCCCTCTGTCACCCCCACACACACTCTCTGGGTTCATTCTGTCACCCCCACACTCTGTGTTCCCTCTGTCACCCCCAGACTCTGTGTTCCCTGTCACCCCCACACTCTCTGTGTTCCCTCTGTCACCCCCACACTCTGTGTTCCCTCTGTCACCCCCACACACACTCTCTGTGTTCCATCTATCACCCCCACACACACTCTCTGTGTTCCTCTGTTACCCCCACACTCTCTGTGTTCTCTCTGCCACCCCCAGACTCTGTGTTCCCTGTCACCCCCACACTCTCTGTGTTCCCTCTGTCACCCCCACACTCTGTGCTCCCTCTGTCACCCGCACACACACTGTGTTCCGTCTATCACCCCCACACACACTCTCTGTGTTCCTCTGTTACCCCCACACTCTGTGTTCCCTCTGTCACCCCCAGACTCTGTGTTCCTGTCACCCCCACACTCTCTGTGTTCCCTCTGTCACCCCCACACACACTGTGTTCCCCCTGTCACCTGCACACTCTGTGTTCTCTCTGTCACCCCTACACTCTCTCTGTGACCCCTGTGTCACCCCCACACACACTCTCTGGGTTCACTCTGTCACAGCCCCACTCTCTGTGTTCCCTCTGTCACCCCCCCACACACTCTGTGTTCCCTGTCACCCCCACACTCTCTGTGTTCCCTCTGTCACCCCCACACTCTCTGTGTTCCCTCTGTCACCCCCACACTGTGTTCCCTCTGTCACTTCCACACTCTGTGTTCCCTCTGTCACCCCCAGACTCTGTGTTCCCTGTCACCCCCACACTCTCTGTGTTCCCTCTGTCACCCCCACACACACTCTCTGTGTTCCGTCTATCACCCCCACACACACTCTCTGTGTTCCTGTTACTCCCACACTCTCTGTGTTCCCTCTGTCACCCCCACACTCTGTGTTCCTCTGTTACCCCCACACTCTCTGTGTTCCCTCTGTCACCCCCACACACACTCTCTGTGTTCCATCTGTCATCCATACACACACTCTCTGTGTTCCCTCTGTCACCCCCACACACACTCTCTGTGTTCCTGTTACTCCCACACTCTCTGTGTTCCCTCTGTCACCCCCACACTCTGTGTTCCTCTGTCACCCCCATACTCTGTGTTCCCTCTGTCACCCCCACACACACTCTCTGTGTTCCATCTGTCATCCATACACACACTCTCTGTGTTCCCTCTGTCACCCCCACACACTCACTGTATTCCCTGTCACCCCTAGACTCACTCTCTGTCTTTCCTCTGTCACCCCCACACACACTCTCTGTGTTCCCTTTCATTCCCCACACTGTGTTCTTCCCTCTGTCACCCCCAACACCCTTGGCAGTTAGAGTGACAGTACCCAAAGGAGCCCCTAAGGGACTCTTTAAAGACCAAAGAGATTTGATCACAGTGATACTCAATTTCTAGATAGATGCACAGGAACAGCTGCCTTGTTTTTCATTGGTCCCACCAGTCCCTGCCTCTTATAAAATCATGGCTATGGCGACAGACGAGCCAAACAAAGACAACTTCCATGTACAGCCGCGCTGGCTGGCTGGTTCGCACAAGCACACCCTGATCCTCCCTGTTCCTCATTATCCTGAGACCGTGTCATTCTCCTCCTCCTCCTCCTCCTGTATTTCCACCAAGCAAAAGATGCAGCAGAACACGTTTTGGCATCCCAAGGTCAGAAATTCTGGCTTGGCCAACTGGGGGGATCTCCTTGGTAACAAAACCTGTTCAGGTAGCAGGCCTTCATCTCTCTGGGGCACTGGTCAGGCCAGGAGGGGAGGAGCCCAGATAGTTGCTAAGTTAGTTGCTATACAGTAAAAGCTTGCTGCATGTAGACACCAATGGTGGGGGCTTTGTCCAGTTGGCAGCTCCTGGACTCCCTGTCTGTACGTTCACCCAATAAACCTGCATCGCCATCACTGTCTCTGGGTCATTTCTTTGGTCTCTCAGGACCATCCTGTGTCCCTGGCTTAGAATCAGCCAGGGTGCAGTGACACATGATGTCAGACAGAAGAGAAGATATTAATATAAATATGGTTTCAAGTAGTGACCATTTCTCAAAATAAAATAAAACAGAATAAAATAAAGAGTTAGTTGGGTGGGAAGGAAGGCAGTTGGATCAAACCAAAAAAGTACAAGTTAGAAAGAAAGAAAGAGCCCAAGACCGTGTGATTTCAGCTGCGATTGACACATGCCATCAGAAGTCTGATACAGGAGTAGAGAGGCAGGAGGGGAAGGTAGAACAGGTGGCTAATCTTACAGAGAAGGAAATCTGGGAAGATCGCCAAGATTTGCTTCTACCCTGCATTTGGACAGGAGAGATTAGAAACCAGATTGCGGGAGCAAAAAAGAAATGTTAATTGAGTCTGGTTATAGACTATGTTTTTAGTAGGATTTGACAGGAAAAGGAATAAGCACAAATAGGAGGATGAAAGAGACAACAGTTCAAGCCCTTTTCCTATTTTTAATGGATGCCTACACATTTCTGAATGGGTAAGAAACTAAACCTAAAATTGTAGGAACCTGGGGATAAGAATGCAGGGAATTCAGGGCAGTGAGGGTGTTAATAAGATGCAGAGGGAAGGGCCCCAGAGCCTGGCAAAAAGAAACCTATAAGTGAAGAAGAGAGAAATTACTCCCTCTGACATCAAAGGCAATGTGAGAAAGTGGATTTGAGGAGAGTATTCTATGGAGGGAGAAAATGATAAATGGTTTGCGTCTTGGGCAGAGCAGGGAATATTTTAAGATTAACAATGCCCCCAGGCCTCAGTTTCTTCCTCTCTCCAGTGGATTCTAAGCATTAACTACCACACAGGGGAGCTGTGATAATTAAATGGGTTTCTGTGTGTAAAGAGGCTAAGAACTATCAATGCCTCAGTACATATTAGCTGTTATTACTCAATTTTGTAGTCTTCCACCACTACAAAGTAATTCTTTTTTGCCATAATAATTAATAGTTAGATAAAACCTTACCATCACAGATTATTTCAATGAAAATTATCCCACTGGTTTTTCTCTACCAAGTTAGACACCAAGCACCTTTGTCTTCATATTGTATAGACGAGGAAACTAAACCTCCAATGTGGCTTGTCCAATTTCACATGGCTCATCAATAGCAGAATTGTGGCCCAAACCCAAGTGTTCTGAATCCAAAGTCTATTGTCTTGGCGCTAAACTCCCTTTCTAAATAAAGGAAAACTTCTGAACAGATCTTCAAACTCCCCAAAAACCCTTGACTGATTGTGGCCACCACCAGACCAAAGATTTAAAAACAATTTAACTGCAGTGACTCGGCCATTCTGTCTACTCTGGCCCCCTGCTGAAAGATGGATGCAAAAAGATGGTCTTCCATCCAATCACAAAATAGTAGTCAAAGACTCGATGTAAGGTGCCCACTTTTAAGGCATGAACAAGGGGGGGATGCGATGCCACCTCCATGTTCTCTTTTCAACAGTAAGACAGAAGATTTCCAAAAGTTCATAGCATCTTTCATTACATCGGAACTCAGCCACATGACCTAATCTAGAGCTGAAGTCAGCTGGGACTATGCAACAGGCTAACCAGGGCTGGGCACATGGTTATCCCCAACAAAATCAGGGCCACAAGGGCAGGAAAGAATGGATATTGGGCAAGCAACTAACAGGGCCATCACAAATACTGTGGGATTCCCCAGGGTGGCAGAAAGAGGAGAGCCAGGTTCAATAGGAGCAGCCTGCAAGGAAACAAAATATGAGGGTAATAACAGTCTGAGAGCCAGGTCCCACTCACCTTTTCCAGACATCAAGGATGAAATTATCCTAAGACCTTAGAAAGGTGGCAGGGTTTCCCGCATTAATAACAGATTTCTTGCTAACACAGACACAGTGCTATACTTAATTTTATTTGTAAAATAGAGTGACATGGGCTTTTTTCTTGCACTGAAAGTGTGCAGAGCAATCTACCAACTAAGTTTGTCTTTTGAGTTCTCTCTGCTCTGCATCCTTTCAGAAACACTGGCATTTTTAAAGGGGTTTCAGTAGAACCCAGAGCGGTGAATCACATGGCATTTTCAAGCCTTCTGGCAATACCATTCAGGGAGAAATTTTGAGTACAGATGGTCGCTGAGAACAAAGATAACTGAGAGAATTGAGCATCACTTAAAAATGTGACCCTTGGGCTATGTACACAACCCTTTTTATGTCAACATCTGTGTAATTCTGGGATGCCACCTCAACTGCACATTGGGATGGGATTAAAAGGTTGCCTCCATCTGTCTGGTCTGCTCTTCCCTTCCAGACACTGGGGTGGGATGTTATAAGAGGCCCCTCATGCCAGTACCTTGTATTCCCACCTGGGACATGGAGATTGGCTCCTTCCATATGTAAGTCTCCCACCAGATCCACCCTTTGTCCCTGCCCCCACTCACCCCCGCCTGTCCCCAAACTAGATTACAAGTAGATAATATGGTAGGGACAATCTTTTACTTAAAGATTGCTTAGCTCTTAACATCTCATAAAGGGAAGCATCCCAATTATTCAAAACAGATAGATAGTTCCACATCTTCCAGAAACTAGGTAATTAAAAATATATATACAAACATGAAGACATGTAATATTTAGCTAAGCCTTTAGAGAAGAATCACTATTGATCAAATAAAAAACAGACCCTTACTTATCAAATAATTTCAGAGTCCACTCTGCCTGGACCAGGTCCCTAAGTGTCAGGCCGGCTGCTTCCTCCTCTACCCACAGCCATCTCGTTCTTCAAGCCCCAGGCCAGTCCCTCCTTCCCACCCCACCATCTCCCTTATCTCCCAGCTCACAGTTAAGCAAATATGGAGCAAGTGCCCTGTCCTTGTCCTGGGATACTGGGCTCTGTGAACAGCCGTTTTTATTTATTCTGAGTACACACTACCTACTTTCACTCCAGTACTTTAAAATGTTCGCCCAAGTTGCCACCATCACTGTGGAGAATTAAGGGGAGAGTATTTGCTGACCTTTTGAAAAAACAATTGAGACAAAGCAAAAGACCTGGGAAAGGAGCCAGTCCAGAGACCATGAGACGCTGTGGGCAGTGAGTGAGGAGGGCCTTCGGGGGAGCAGAAAGGGGTGCTGCCAAGCTGGATAGCTCCCCAAAGAAGCATGCCATCACCAATATGTAAAGCCGACTAAGCTGGTCTTAGAGATTCCCCAAATTGCCCAGAGGAGAATATCGTGTAAAAAGTCTGGACTTCCTGTAGTTAAGAAAGGACAAGGACATCCATCCATTGGACTTTTTTATGAGAAGCGAACATAGAAATCATGTTACTAAATGGCAGAGAAAAGGCATTTCTGTATTCTCAAAAATGACCTTTAACCACCACGTAGAAAAGAAACAGAAATAAAAACTCTTCAGTGGCCTAGGTGATAACTCTAATCATGAACTGCTCTGTAATGAAAACAGACAGCAGACAGACGGGTGAACGGCAAATGACACAGCTGACCTAGAGGAGAAAAGTCAACCCTAAGTGCCTCTAGGATGGAGGGAGGAGGAAACTAATGAGACACAGGTAATATGACCCCAAGGGACCCTAGAACCACTTAGGAATTGGAGAAAACAATCCAAAGCAGAAGGTGTAAATAAGTCAGGAGCTAAAAACACGTAGAATGAAATTTTTTGTAAGGTTGACTATATGCAATTCCCTATTGTTATGGATTGAACTACATTCCCCAAAATTTCTATCTTGAAGCCCTAAACCCCAGTATGTCAGAATGTGACCTTATTTGGAAACAAGGTCATTGCAGATGTAATTAGTAAAGATGAGGTCAAGGGTGGGCTCGAATGCAGTATGACTGGATAGGATTTTGTCAGAATAAAAGAGGAAAATCCGATGCAGAGACGTACACAGAGAGAGCACCGCGTGAAGATGAAGGCACAGATTCAGGTGGTGCCTCTAAGAGCCAGGGACACCGAGGATTGCCAGCAGATCACCAGGAGCTGGGAGAGAGGCACAGAACACATTCTCTCACCCACCTCAGAAGCAACAAACACCGCTGACACCTTCATTTCGGACTTCTGGCCTCCAGGACTGTGAGACAATACATTCCTGTTGTTTAGGCCACCCAAATTTGTGGTACCTGGTGATGACCAATACATCTAATATTTGATACTTTTCAACCCACAAAAAAGGATCAATTTCTTTTGATTCAACCTAAATAACAAGAGTTAGTTACATTATTGGGTTCTCCCTCTCCCCAGCCCCAGCAGAGCCAGATTTTAGTCTGTGGACAAAGAGATGAGGTATTTCCAATCTCTTGTATGTGGAGCAGATCAAAGATTAACGACTGCTCTCTTAGCAGACAGGAATCCATTTAATGACCAGGTGAATCTCGATAATGGCTGCATGGCAGGTTGAAGCTGGAGGGGGTGGAGGCCAAGTGAGGCTTCTGAGAAGATCGGTGTGGGGTCAGTTATACTAGCCCAGGACATTCAGTGATTGCAGGCAGGAGGATGCCTGAGGATGTCAGAGTCTCGGGGCCACAGTTCTGAACCTCCCTTCTCACAGTCTCACATGCTTAGACTGCACTGGGGTGGCTCTAAAGCATTCTATGAAATAACAAGCCACAGACTGAGAAAATACTTTCAAATCACATATATAATAAAGGACTTATATCTAAGAATATATCAAGAACCCTCAAAACACAATAATAAGAAAACAACTCAGCTTTTTAAAAGATTGGCAAAAGATCTGAACAGCCATCTAGACACAAAAGATTTATGAATTGCAAATCAACATGTAAAAAGATGTTCGGCACCATTAGTCATTAGGGAAATACAAACCAAAACCATAATATCATTACACACTCATTAGAATGGCTAAAATTTTAAAAACTGATCATACCTACTGTTGGGGAGGATGTAAAACAACTAGAACTCTCATACAGTGCTGTCAGGAATGTAAAATGGTGCAACCACTTTGCAAAACAAAACATTCAGCTGCTTGTTAAAAAAACTAAATGGGCATATACCACATAATCTAGCCATTCCACTTCTAGATATTTACTTCAGACAAATTAAAGCACATGTCCGTACAAAGACTTGTTCATGAATGTTAATTGCAGCTCTATTTAAAATGGCTAAAACCTGGAAGTAGCCCAAATGTCCAAAAACAGTTGAATAGGAAAACAGTTGATTATGTATCTATTCAATGGAATATTACTTAGCAATGAAAATAAATGGTATGTGCAACAAGATGGATGAATCTCAAAATAAATTAAGCAGAGTGAAAGAAGTCAGTCATAAAGGGAATATACAGTATGAATCAACTGGTGTAAGACTCTAGAAAATGCAAACTAACCTATAGTAACAGGAAGTTGATCAACAGTTGCCTAAAGGTTTGGGGAGTGGTGACAGAAAGAGATTACAAAGGGACATGAGGAAACTTTTAAGGGGGTGATGGAAATGTTCATTATCTAAATTGTGGTGATGTTTCATGGGTAAATATTATGCCCCTAAAGTTATCAAATGTTATACTTTAAATACGTGCAATTTATTGTCTATATAATGCCACAATAAAGCTATAAAAAAAAACTAAGAAAAATCAGATTCTATTTAACAGAGACTTCCATGTTTTCTCTTTGTTTCTTTTAAAAAATATTTTAGAGTGGTTTAAAACAAAGGACACAAATAAAAATTTATTACCTCAAAGCCATAATAAGGATACACTGTTGTCAACACCAGAAGTTACATTATCACAAGTAAGCATTGTATTTGGTTTTGAGATCCTCTATGGTTGAGGAAAGGAGGGCAGGAAATGTAATGGGTTGCACAGTTATCCCATAAAAGGAAGCATACCAATTACTCAAGACAGATTCACTCTTGAATTCCAAAAGGAATTTATCACTCGGACCCTTATGAGAGCCATTGAATGATTTAATGAATAATTCCTTTAATAGCTCTGTTCCTTAGTAACAGCCAAAATCTTCTTATATAGATACTTCCTCAAATCAGACAAAGACCGTATCATTTAAGCTCTTCAGGGAAGCTGAACTAGTGTGGTCAGACAGCTAGCATTCTGATTTTCTATAAACAGCAATACAGTTATATCCTTGCATCCTTCCTTACACAGATAAACTCTGCCCCGAGTCCCTAGGCCTCACCTGCTGGTAGATATGCACCTGGAGTCCAAGCAAACTGTACCTTACTACTTGCCAATGTAATGATCTCTGCACTCTGACAGATCTGCTGTCCTCGCAACATTTCTGCTAGATGCAGCCCATGCTCCTGCAGAACCCCCAGGGCAGACCTCACCTGGCACCACTCCACTGTGGCCAGGCACAGTTGTACAGGATTCCGCCATCTGCCCTGGAGGCAGACCTACATTGTTGCCCTCCAGACTTTGGGAGGCCTGATTTGCTGCACAGCCTGTGACAAAGAAGAGCCCACCTCCCGTTATGTCACTATGTCATGACCTGGTACCACTTCTGCAGGGACCCAGTGCTTTGCAGAGCTTTCACTGAAGCATTTGCTGTTTCTGCTCACAGTTCTCTCTCCCCCAGGTCTGAGATTTGCAATCATGACACTAGACAGGGAACAACAGAGTGAAGTGAATATACCCAAAGCAGGGCACCCAGCCTTCCTACACGGGTGTGCCTGGCCCCTACGCCCCTCAGGAGTTCTCTCCTAAGAGGCCACTACTCAGCCCACCTCCCAGTGGACTTTGGCTGGGTCATCCCACTCTCTATCAGTGGCTGGCCATCTCCAAATCCATGTAGTTGACCCAATGAGCAACGGTGATTCTCAAGTTTTCCTGCATGTTAGAACCACCTGGCATCATTGGAAAATCACGATGTCCAGGAACACCCAGACCAAAAGAGCTTAGCCAGATCCCAGGCATCAGTAATGTTTAACCGCCTCCAAGTGATTCCAGTACACAGCCTGGTCTGAGGACCTGCAGTCTAGACAGAAGCTGAAGCCTCTGCTACAAATGTATCAATAATTCTCATCTCCCAAAACAAATGGAAATGAGAGTTAACTGACTTTGGATGGCCATCTATCTCCTCATCCTCGCTTTTGTGCCTTTTACCATAAATCCACAATCTAGAAGTAAGGAGACTGAGGAATATTTAGTAGAAAGAGGAATGCAAATTAAAAATTTTAAACCCGAGACTGCAAAAAATTTCAAGACAATCAGAAAAACAAATTTTACGCTCAAGTAAAACACATACCAGGAATCACCTACTCCCACCTTTGCTTCTGCTGTTTGTTTTGTGCTGAAATGATAAGTTTTGTAAAGAAAGCGTATTTCAGAGTCAGCCTTCCCAGGAAACCTTCTACACTTTCTATTTAAATGACGGCACTTAGAATGATGCATGAATTTCAAAGAGGCAACGTCCAAGCTCATTTCAGGTTTACTAGGGCATTATTATTCATGAAGCCCTTTCTGAGCTCTACTCGAGGATATCTATAAGCTCTTTCCAAAGACCAGGGACCCCTACTGTAATAAACAAGTCATTTACATGGGGGAAATGAAACACCTGCCATGTCTGCCAAATGGAGGCAGACATGCCTGAGCAGAGAAGGATTGATGAGGGGAGATTACAGAATGCTGAAAGCTGGGTTAAAATACATCAGATTTGCCAAGTGATGGAGAATATACCAACAACCATCAGGAATGGATGTCAGTTCCTAGAGCATGTGGAATTGACTTAAAAAAAAAAAAAAGAAGGCAATATACATATGAAAGCTCTAAAACCTAAGACTGGGCCAAATTATGGCCCCAGGATCTCAGACACCTGCCACATCTTGGTGAAGGATACCTGCCTTTCTTATTGCCTCCTTCTCCAGCAATCAGAACAACACAAGTGTCAGTCCTGTTTGAAATAGGCAGATATCCTGTACTCCGCAGTCATTGGCAGCCAGCTGTCCCCTCAGCATCCAGGAGAGCAGCTCTGGCATCATACATGGCAGTGGGCACCTGCAGGCAGCAGCAAAGGGCATTCAGCAAGGGGTGTGACTTTTCCACCTGCCTGTTCTGTGTCCCTCTCATAGGGGACTATCCTGGATCACAAAACCTTTGGCTTCAAGTTCATTGATCTCATTTAACAATTACTTACAGAGCACTCCTTCTGTGCCAGATGCTATTTCAAGCACTTATCAATACAAACTCTTTCATTGCTCACAACAGCCCTCCTCCCATAAGATAGGTGCTACCTCAGTCTCAATACTGCACGTGAGAAATCAGCCACAGAGAGGCTGTGTAACATGTTCAAGGTTACACAAGGAGTAAATGATGGAGGCAGGATGCAAGCACAAGTCAATTTCTGCTTCCAGAGCTCTCCTCCTCCCAACTGTCCTACCCCACCTCTCTGCTGACTGTGTGACCTAATCCTGTCTTGCTCTAACACTGTTGTATGATTACTTAAAAACAGGTTTGTGCTGCTGAAGTGTCTTTAAGATCATCGTGATGGGGAAAATACAGGAGGGATGTATTTATTCCTTTTAGACCTTTAGCCACAAGTTTAAAGCAGCGGTTCTCAAAATTTGGCATAGATCAGAATCCTCTGGAGAGCTTGCCAAAACAGAGAGGGCCGCACCCTGGAGTCTCTGAGTCAGTAGGTCTGAGCAGGGCCCAAGAACGTACATCTCTAACCAGTTCCTGAGGGACACTGGTGCTGATGCTCTGGAGAGCACACGTTGAGAACCCCCAGGCTAAAATACTAATTTTAACTGTTGAGAGACAGTAGGTTAATAAACTTTTGGCTATGAAGGGATTTCATCCTAAGTCTTCTTATTTCATTGAGAAGGACAGTATCTTCTGACAAGAAGAAGAAAAACCACAGTATTCCAAAGACTGTGCGCAGATTGAGAATGAAGATGTGTGGTTTCTTTAGCTTTTCTGTCCTAAGAAGGAAAAAATCAATTAAAATTAGTGAGTGAACCAGAAGGAAGTTTCAAGGACCACCTGAGACTGGCAGACTGAGCATCTCCAGAAGCCTGAGTCACTGGAGGAAGGCAGGGACTGACCGGGGCACCTGGTGGCCATGTGACGTTGGCTCCCCTGAAGGGGAAATGAACTTGTCCCTTGGCATTTGAACCATCTTGCATATGTCACCTTGTTCAAGTAACTAGTACATTATTGTGACTAACTGCCACCCTCTTATTTTAATAAAAAATATTATATAGGTAAAATATTAACGATCAGAACGTGTGCTACATTTAGTCTCTCATCAATCAAATAATATTGTCTGGGATCTTGTTCTACATCTAACATTGTGCTAAGGACCTAAGTAGCCCCAACCAAGTGCAAAACATGGCCTCTGCCCACACAGAACTCCCAGTGCAGCTCGGAAGGCAAGTTGTTCTCACTGAAACAGAAAAAAAGTACATAAATATCAGAAGTGAGAGTGATCTTATCTGTGATTGATAAAACAAGTCCTTTTTCTTTATAGTCACATATATTATTATTTTATTTATTCAACAAATATGAATTGGGCCAAATACTATGCTAGACTCTGGGAAATGGCAATAAAGACATGCTGTTTGCCATTAAGAAGCTCACAGTCCAGAAAAGAAAGCCATTTAAACATGCATTTACCAAAGAAATGTGATCAGGACCATAACAAGTAACAGAGACAGCCACTGATGCTAGCAAAGCAGAGAAGATGCAGCTAACCTTCCTGGGCTCAGAGGGTCCTGAAAAGTTTCATAGAGAAGGTGATTGTGACCTGACGCATGAAGAGAGAGTGGGAAATTGTCACGTATACAAGCTGCACACAGGAGAGGACTCGGCATACCACAGAGGAGTGGCATGTGTGGACAGATGCGCAGAGGACACACAAGGAGGGTGGCTTCCAGATCACGTGGCCAGAGCAGGTGGCCAGACAAGGGAGTGGCAGGAGGGGCAGTTTCTGTGAGCATGGTGGCCCTTGCACGCATGGGAAAGAAATTAGAATTTTATCCAAAACAAAACAGAAGCCACTGAAAGTTACTAGCAAATGCCATCTTGCAGAGAGAACTCTAAGAGAGAGTAGGCAGTGGAGCTGAAGAGGGAGAGAGGACACTGAAATACCTGATGAACAAGATGACAAGGGCTGGACCCAGAGACCGGGAGAGGGAGGGAGAGGGCAGGGGGGAAGGAGGCAGATTACAGAGCTAACTAAGAACATAGACTCATTGGCACATGAGGCCTTTTAAATGTACCTCATGAGGAAGAAGGAGAAAAGGGCAGGATTGCAACATTGAGAGAAAAACTTTGATACAAGTAAAGGAAAACAAACAATTAAATAAGGAGAAAATGCAATCTAAAAGAAAACAGAAAAGAGGAAAAAAGTGTGACAGAAAACAAAAACTAAGATTAGCAAAATGAATCCAAATATATCAATAATTATGATAAATATAACTGGTTTAAATTCTGAAATGAAAAGATTAAAAACTTTCAGAATGGGTTTTAAAAATCCAGTTAAAAAGGAACACTTAAAAGCATGAGAACTCAGAAAAGTTGAAAGTGCAGAAAGAGAAAAACGATAGTGGGGAAAATCAAAACCAAAAAAAGTGAATATACACTATTAATATCAGACAAAACAAACATAAGGCAAATGCACTGTGAGAGATTCAAAAGGTCATTAAAGATTTCACTCACCAGAATGATACATAACAATTCTAAATAACTTTGCATCTCTGAGAACAGCCTCAAAATTTGTAAAGCAATACTTAAACACAAGGAAAATATAACAAATCAATCCACTAGTGAAGTATCAATTTAACATTCCTCTCTCAGTAGCTGAAAAATTAAAGCAAACCAAAAAATCAATAAGAATATAAAAATGTGTAAGGCAGCAAAATGGTATGACTAGAACAAGGTGTCCAAAAATTGTTGCAAAAGTCGGTCCAGTAGAAAAATATATGTACAAACGGTTTGCAGAAAAACTTAGCATAAATAGCTAATAAACCTAAGAAAATGTGTTCGACCTCACTACAAATCAAGTGCAAATTAAAATCATCGTGATCACCACTACTCAGTTGTCTGTGCGGATGTGATGTCAGAAGAAGAGGGGCCATGGCGAGTGTTCACTTTGCTGCAACCATTTCAGAGAGTCATGTGGCATCATCGCATGATGTTGGACCTGCAAACATCCTGCCCCCCAGCAGTTTCACTCCAATGCAGTATATTAGTCTGCTTGGGCTGCCGGGACACACCACCAAAGACTGGGTGGCTGCAGTAATTTATTTTCTCACAGCTCTGGAAGCTGAAGTCCAAGATCAAAGAAGGTACAGCCGGGTCCTTCTGAGGCTTTCCTTGGCTTGCAGGCAGCCGCCCTCTTGTTGAGTCTACACGTGGTCAGTGCCTGGGTCCTAATCTCCTCTTATTATACAGGCACAAGTCAGACTGGATTAGTCCCCACCCTAACAGCCTCATTTTAACTTCATTACTTCTCTAAATAGTAATTAGAACCTATCTCCAAATAGGCACATTCTGAATGTTGGGAGTTAGGACGTCAACTTCTTCCCGCTTTTAGGCAGACACAGTTCAGTCCAAAGAGAGAATTTCTAGAGAATTGTCCCTCATGAGCACAAAGAAACACAGGTAATCATCTTTATAGCATTTACTGCAATAACGTGGAGAAAGACAGAAATATTAGAAATAACCTAAATGCCCATCATTGGGAGTATGATAATAATGTTTGGAATACCATACTAATGTTAAAATGAACTGTTGTTACATATATCAACATGGATAAAAATCATAAATAGATGTTTTTAATTTAAAAAGTTGCAAAATAATTCAGGCAGAACGATATAAATTATATAAATTTTTTAAGTATGCAGAACAATATATATTATTCAAGGCAACTTAAATATATAAATAAAAGCAGAAAGAGATCCATGGGAATAATAAACAACAAATTCAGAATGATAATTCTGTGGGGTTAGAGATATGAGGAATGCTCTTGAGGAAAGGCACCAGGAACTTCAATTGTGTTGATGATGTTTTAATTCTTAATCTGGGAATCAGGTATCCTGGTGGTCAGTATATTATCATGTATATCTTTCAAATGTCTGAATACTCATCATAAATTAAAACTAAAATTAAAACATTTATAAGAATTATGGCTTTCTATGTTTTTATTCTCTTACACAGTTACTTATGCTTTTCTGAGCATTCTTTTACTTAATAAAGGGTATGCATTTTTAAGAAGTCTTTTCAATGGGCACAGCTGTATTTAAGAACCCAAAGAAGAAATAGTAATATAACAATGGTGAGAAAGCAAAATAGACTACTCCAAAATGAAATGCTACATTACCAAGACAGAGAATGATAAAGAAAAGAACATTTGAAATGAGAAAAAGAAAATGTTTTAAGACTGATAAAATTTTGGATGTCAGAGGAGCCAAGATGGTGACATGAGAAGGGCAGCAGAAATCTCCTCCCAAAACCATATATATTTTTGAAAGTACAGTAAACACAACTATTCCTAAAAGAGAGATCAGAAGATACAGTACAACAGCCAGGCTACATCTACATCTGTGAGAACTCAGAACCTCACGAAGGGGTAAGAAACAAGCCGCAGCCCAGTGGGACCTGAGCACACCCCCCATCCCAACTCCCCGGTGGGAGGAGAGGAGTCAGAGCGGGGAAGGAGTGGAAGCCCAGGACTGCTGAACACCCAGCCCTAGTTATCCACACTGGGAACGAAGACACACAGTGCATGGTGTGCTGGTTTTTAGGGAAAGAGAACAGTAAAATCTGTGAGCAGGTCCCTGCAGCCTGCGCCCCTGGGACAAAAGAAAAGCAAGTCTCTTTTGAAACTCTTAAAGGGACAGGGGATTCAGAGCTGGATGGAAGTGTCCTGGCACACTCAGTCCAGGACCTGGGAATCCAGGGGAACTCCGGGCGCCCTAACCCCCTGGGTGACAGTGCAGCTCTGAAGCCCCTCAGGGCAATAAGCAGCCTCTCAGTCCCTTCCCCCTCTGGCGTGGCCCCACCATAGCGGAGGAGGAGCCTGAGACCGGCCTCTCCCACAGCAGCTGCGCAGAGCCTCCTCCGCAGCCACCTGGGACAGACTCAGAGGCCCCAACAGCACGCAGCTGCCCAGCAAAAGCTGCTAGAGGTCGCCATTCTCACAGGAAAGGAAGGTGACAAGCAAGCAAGAAGGGACTTTGTCCTCCCAGCTGACACACGCACCAACTCCCTATGACTACCTCTATCGCTATGAAAAGGCAGAAGAATTTGATTCAGACCAGAATCACACAGACAACCTCTGAGAGGGGGCCTGGGGAGATGGATTTAACCAATCTTGCTGGAAAAGAATTCAAAATAAGGGTCATAAAAATGCTGATGGAGCTGCACAGAAACATGCAAAAGCTAGCAGATAAAGTTAGGAGGGAGAACACAGAAATAAAACAATCTCTGGAAGGACTTAAGAGCAGATTGGATGAGGTGCAAGAGGCTGTTAATGAAATAGAAATCAGAGAACAGGAATGCAGAGAAGCTGATGCAGAGAGAGATAAAAGGATCTCCAAGAATGAAAGAATATTAAAATAATTGAGTGACCAATCCAAATGAAACAATATCCGCATTATAGGGGTACCCGAAGAAGAAGAGACAGAAAAAGGAATAGAAAGTGTATTTGAAGAAATAATGGCTGAAAACTTCCCCAAACTGGGGGAGGAAATAGTCTCTCAGACCATGGAAGCACACAGAACTCCCAACACAAGGGACCCAAGGAGGACAACACCAAGATGCATAATAATTACAATGACAAAGATCAAGGACAAGGACAGAGTATTAAAGGCAGCCAGAGAGAGGAAAAAGGTCACCTACAAAGGAAAACCCATCAGGCTATCATCAGACTTCTCAACAGAAACCTTACAGGCTAGAAGAGAATGGCATGATATATTTAATGCAATGAAACAGAGGGGCCTGGAACCAAGAATACTGTATCCAGCACGATTATCATTTAAATATGAAGGAGGGATTAAACAATTCCCAGACAAGCAAAAGTTGAGGGAATTTGCCTCCCACAAACCACCTCTACAGGGTATTTTAGAGGGAATGCTCTAGATGGAAGCACTCCTAAGGCTAAATTGATGTCACCAGAGAAAATAAAATCACAGCAAAGAAAGCAGACCAACCAAATACTAACTAAAGGCAAAAAATAAAATCAACGACTCACAAAAACAATCAAAGGAAACACAAAAGAGCACAGAATAAAACACCTAACAAAGAAAGAATGAAGGAGGAGGAATAATAAGGGAGAGAAATAAAGAATCATCAGACTGTGTTTATAATAGCTCAATAAGCAAGTTAAGTTAGACAGATAGTAAAGAAGCTACCCTTGAACCTTTGGTAACCACGAATCTAAAGCCTGCAATGGCAATAAGTACATGTCTTTCAATAATCACCCTAAATGTAAATGAACTGAACGCACCAATCAAAAGACACAGAGTACTAGAATGGATAAAAAAGCAAGACCCATACATATGCTGCTTACAAGAGACTCACCTCACACCTAAAGATATACACAGACTAAAAGTCAAGGGATGGAAAAAGATATTTCATGCAAACAACAAGGAGAAAAAAGCAGGTGTTGCAGTAATAGTATCAGACAAAATAGACTTAAAAACAAAGAAAGTAACAAGAGGCAAAGAAGGACATTACATAATGATAAAGGGGTCAGTCCAACAAGAGGATATAACCATTATAAACATATATGCACCCAACACAGGAGCACCTACGTATGTGAAACAAATACTAACAAAATTAAAGGAGGAAATAGAATGCAATGCATTCATTTTAGGAGACTTCAACACACCACTCATTCCAAAGGACAGATCCACCAGACAGAAAATAAGTAAGGACACAGAGGCACTGAACAACAAACACACTAGAACAGATGGACCTAATAGACATCTACAGAAGTCAACACCCAAAAGCAGCAGGATACACATTCTTCTCAAGTGCACATGGAACATTCTCCAGAATAGACCACATACTAGGCCACAAAAAGAGCCTCAGTAAATTCAAAAAATTGAAATTCTAACAACCAAGTTCTCGGACCACAAAGGTATAAAACTAGAAATAAATTGTACAAAGAAAATGAAAAGGCTCACAAACACATGGAGGCTTAACAACATGCTCCTAAATAATCAATGGACCAATGACCAAATTAAAATAGAGATCAAGCAATATATGGAGACAAATGACAACAACAACACAAAGTCCCAACTTCTGTGGGATGCAGCGAAAGCAGTTCTAAGAGGAAAGTATATAGCGATCCAGACATATTTAAAGAAGGAAGAATAATCCCAAATGAATAGTCTAGAGTCACAATTATCGAAATTGGAAAAAGAAGAACAAATGAGGCCTAAAGTCAGTAGAAAGAGGGATATAATAAAGATCAGAGAAGAAATAAATAAAATTGAGAAGAATAAAACAATAGAAAAAAATCAATGAAACCAAGAGCTGGTTCTTCGAGAAAATAAACAAAATAGATAAGCCCCTAGCCAGACTTATTAAAAAAAAAGAGAATCAACACACATCAACAGAATAAGAAACAAGAAAGGAAAAATTATGACAGACCCCACAAAAATACTAAGAATTATTAGAGAATACTATGAAAACATATATGTTAACAAGGTGGAAAACCTAGAAGAAATGGACAACTTCCTAGAAAAATACAACCTTCCAAGACTGACCCAGAAAGAAACAGAAAATCTAAACAGACCAATAACCAGCAAAGAAATTGAAGTGGCAATCAAAAAACTACCCAAGAGCAAAACCCCCAGGCCAGATGGATTTACAGTGGAATTTAATCAGACATACAGAGAACACATAATACCCATTCTCCTTAAAGTTTTCCAAAAAATAGAAGAGGAGGGAATACTCTCAAACTCATTCTATGAAGCTAACATCACACTAATACCAAAACCAGGCAAAGACCAACAAAAAAGAAAATTACAGACCAATATCCCTGATGAATATAGATGTAAAAAATACTCAACAAAATATTAGCAAACCGAATTCAAAAATACATCAAGAGGATCATACACCATGACCAAGTGGGATTCATCCCAGGGATGCAAGGATGGTACAACATTCGAAAATCCATCAACATCATCCACCACATCAACAAAAAGAAGGACAAAAACCACATGATCATCTCCATAGATGCTGAAAAAGCATTCGACAAAATTCAACATCCATTCATGATAAAAACTCTCAAGAAAATGGGTATAGAGGGCAAGTACCTCAACATAATAAAGGCCATATATGATAAACCCACAGCCAACATCATACTGAACAGCAAGAAGCTGAAAGCTTTTCCTCTAAGTTCGGGATCAAGACAGGGATGCCCACTCTCCCCACTGTTATTCAACATAGTACTGGAGGTCCTAGCAACAGCAATTAGACAAAACAAAGAAATACAGGGAATCCAGATTGGTAAAGAAGAAGTCAAACTGTCACTATCTGCAGATGACATGATATTGTACATAAAAAACCCTAAAGACACCACTCCAAAACTACTAGAATATCTGATTTTAGCAAAGTTGCAGGATACAAAATTAATACACAGAAATCTGTGGCTTTCCTATACATTAACAATGAACTAACAGGAAGATAAATCAGGAAAACAATTCCATTCACAATCGCATCAAAAAGAATAAAATACCTGGGAATAAACCTAACCAAGGAAGTGAAAGACCTATACCCTGAAAACTACAAGACACTCTTAAGAGAAATTAAAGAGGACACTAACAAATGAAAACTCACCCCATGCTCTTGGCTAGCAATAATTAATATCATCAAAATGGCCATCCTGCCCAAAGCAATCTACAGATTCAATGCAATCCCTATCAAATTAACAACAGCATTCTTCAACAAACTGGAACAAATAGTTCAAAAATTCATATGGAACCACCAAAGACCCTGAAGAGCCAAAGCAATCCTGAGAAGGAAGAATAAAGTGGGGGGTCTCACTCCCCAACTTCAAGCTCTACTACAAAGCCATAGTAATCAAGACAATTTGGTACTGGCACAAGAACAGAGCCACAGACCAGTAGAACAGATTAGAGACTCCAGACATTAACCCAAACATATATGGCCAATTAATATTCAATAAAGGAGCCATGGACATACAATGGGGAAATGACAGTCTCTTCAACAGATGGTGCTGGCAAAACTGTACAGCTACATGTAAGAGAATGAAACTGGATCACTGTCTAACCCCATACACAAAAGTAAATTCAAAATGGATCAAAGACCTGAATGTAAGTCATGAAACCATAAAACCCTTAGAGAAAAACATAGGCAAAAACCTCTTGGACATAAACCTGAGCAACTTCTTCATGAACATATTCCCTGGACAAGGGAAACAAAAGCAACAATGAACAAGTGGGACTTTATCAATCTGAAAACCTTCTGTACAGCAAAGGACACCATCAATAGAACAAAAAGGTACCCTACAGTATGGGAGAATATATTCATAAATGACAGATCCGATAAAGGCTTGACATCCAAAATATATAAAGAGCTCACACACCTCAACAAACAAAAAGCAAATAATCCAATTAAAAGATGGGCAGAGGAGCTGAACAGACAGTTCTCCAAAGAAGAAATTCAGATGGCCAACAGACACATGAAAAGATGCTCCACATCGCTAGTCATCAGGAAATGCAAATTAAAACCACAATGAGATATCACCTCACACCAGTAAAGATCACCACCATCCAAAAGACAAACAACAACAAATGTTGGCAAGGTTGTGGAGAAAGGGGAACCCTCCTACACTGCTGGTGGGAATGTAAATTAGTTCAACCATTGTGGAAAGCAGTATGAAGGTTCCTCAAAAAGCTCAAAATTCCACTTCTACGAATTTACCCTAAGAATACAGCAGCTCAGTTTGAAAAAGACAGATGCACCCCTATGTTTATCGCAGCACTATTTACAATAACCAAGAAATGGAAGCAACCTAAGTGTCCATCAGTAGATGAATGGATAAAGAAGATGCGGTACATATACACAATGGAATATTACTCAGCCATAAGAAGAAAATAAATCCTACCATTTGCAACAATATGGATGGAGCTAGAGGGTAGCCTGGCAGAGAAAGACAAATACCAAATGATTTCACTCATATGTGGAGTATAAGAACAAAGAAAAAACTGAAGGAACAAAACAGCAGCAGAATCACAGAACCCAAGAATGGACTAACAGTTACCAAAAGGAAAGGGACTGGGGCGGATGGGTGGGAAGGGAGGGATGGGGCAGGTGGGGGGGTAAAGAAAGGGGGCATTATGATTAGCATGTATAATGTGTGGGGGGGGCATGGGGAGGGCTGTGCAACACAGAGAAGACAAGTAGTGATTCTATAGCATCTTACTACGCTGATGGACAGTGACTGTAATGGGGTTTGTGGGTGGGACTTGGTGAAGTGGGGAGTCTAGTAAACATAATGTTCCTCATGTAATTGTAGATTAATGATACCAAAATTAAAAAAATAAAAAAATTGTGGGATGTCAACAACCAATATATATAAATCAAGGTAGAAGAATGTAACTTAGAAAACATGCTCACAACAGTGAACACTGCAATCTACTTTGATATTGTTCTCATCCTATTCATATCTTCAACTTCCCCTATGATAAAAAGCAAATGTACCTTTTATATTCAAAAGAAAATAATTTCTGTTTCGTTTAGCTTTTTCCATACCATCAAGTCATTGGCACAGACGTTAGAAAGGCAACATACACTTTCCTAGAATCTAATGTAGTCATAAATGTCTATTAATAGGTCGCTCACTAATTATGTCAGAGAAGAATGAGATTATGAACTATCAAATATAAATAAATGAAATACATTAGCACTTTCTTAATGTGTTATTAAAGTTTTAGTCAAGTGTTAATATTTTATTAATGACAATTATGATCTGTAATGGTGTAGGTTATCATGAGTACAGCTGGTAAAACTATAATCTGTATTTCTCCACAGATTTCTTTGGCCTGTGGTCAAAGCAGGATTTCTTAGCACGGGCCAATAATGTGTAACTGGCTCTGTCCCTCATTTTTCTATAATGGAAACCTCAAGGTTCCATTCCACTATAGTAATCCCCAACTATCTCCGGCAGCCCATCAAAGTGTGTGCCCTTGTGTGATTAATGTAGCCCCGCTGACACCATGTGCTTCACTGTTCACCTTCTCTGTGATCACCCTATTCTGGTTCCTTGAGATCTAAAGCCCAGTGATGTACCATAGTGCCCTGTCCAGCTGATACCCACCAGTGCTGCGCCCCGTGGCACCCAAACCAGCCGCTGTGTCAAGGTCCCACAGAAAGGAAAGGCCAATGACCTGCTTGTGCTACATCACAGCAACCCTGGTGGTGGTTAATCAGACCACCTGCAGGTATCCAGGGCAAACGCACGCAGAGTTCCACATTTTTCAAACCGGAATTAGGAGAGTTGTGAGCTGAGAAGGTAGAACCTGGGTCTGTCTTTGACTTAGACCTTGGCCCATGGTAGGTTCTGTCACTGAATGAAAGGAAGAATGGAATCCAGGCAATGTCGTTGGCACACCTTGTCCGCCTCTCTCCCTCTTCCCTGTACATGAGTTGCTCTCTGCAGGAGCTCTCCAGAGCATCATTCCACAGGGGATGCCCACCCTAAAAAATCATCCAGATTTGTCACACATGGTCGAGTCTAGGTAAGCACAGTTAGGTTTACACTGGGCACCCATGACCTGATAAATCACACCCCAAAATGCAGCAAGATGCGGTGTGAGGGAGTTCCTCAATGTTTAAAATATTTGGACAGATTCCAGAAAACCATCTGCTAGAGAAAGGGACACAGCTTTTCCTTCCAGAAGAGGGATGCTGGGTCAAATGACTTCTAAGGACATTTCCAACTCTAATGTCTTATATTCTGAGTGACAGCAGAGTAGTCACTGTCATATTCCCAGGGCTTCTCGACCTAGTTCTGCTGAGAATCAAGGCCTCCTGAAGCTAATGCCAATGCCAGGTACATTTGCTCATAGGAAGCCTAACATGTTGGTCAATTCTAAGACATACATTTTTGGCACATACCATCATTGAAGTCATGATGCATCTTACAGTCAATGGCTTGTCATTTTTTAATTGTCAGTACTTCGCTCTTTCTTCTTAGTGGCTCATAAAATAATGGTGTGCCTTAAAATTGATGGCATCTTCGATCTTTTGCAGGCTCCCCTGATGCAAGAATGATCCATCTGTTTCTTCATTTTCTTTGTCATTTTTCAAATGTATATAATCTACCCTCTTAGCTATATACCCATGGGCTTTGCAGGTAAGCTGCTCTCCTATTTGACCAGGGACTAACATTTTGGTTACCCAACTCTGAGGAAACCAGACATCAGGGGCTCTGTTACAGTTGCTACAGAAAAATACTAAACATGTCCACAAGTGCATTTGCCTCATGATGCTCACTTCATCCTTCTAATTTTGCATGGGGGTGTCTGCTTGGAGGAAGGTAGGTCATCTGTAAACCCCAAATGTAAGGTCCAGAGCCAAGACTATTTCTTCCATCTCTCATGGATCTCTTGGGCCCTGTCTCTGTACCTCTCTTCTCCATTCTCCTGCTTCTTCTGTTTACTCATGGCCTTCCTTCTCCCACAGAACTTCAGTTTGACCAGTCTCTCTAGTTCCTATTCTCAGAAGAAGGAATATTTGATTAGCTAAACTACCCCTATGGATTAGTCTTATGTCACAATTGAGGTGGGGGGATGCAGGGGTAGAGGCTCATTCAACAGGGTCATTTTTCAAAAATAGTGTCCTAAAGCCCTCTCTGAAAGAAACATCGAAGGTCATAAAGTAACAACCAACCATTGAATTTAAAGATCAAAGAATAGCTAAAGAGTGAAGGGTGAGGTTAGAGAAGAGTGATTTCATGCAACCAGGGGACATAAATTCTAATCCCAGTTCTGCTCTGTCTCCTTATGAAATCAGGCACTTCACCTGTCCTCTTGGTGAATGTATTTCCTTGGCCTTAAAATGAGAATATCACTGGCCTCACTTGGTGTCCCTGACAGTTATATGAGATACTAAAAAATTTCATTTTTAAATCTAATGAAATAAAGTTACAGGCCAAACTACACATCTAGCACTCAGTAGCTGCTCTGGGCTTGAGTTAAACAACCAGAGAAGGCTGGTCCCAGAAAGCAACTCTTGAGTTGGTGGAGAGGATGAAGAAGAGCAGAGTGAGACTGCAGTTCGTCCACCCTGTCATTTGAGAAATACATTTACATGATGCCTTATCTCAAAGGGATCAGTAGTTGGGAAGCCAAAGACAGATGATCGAGGATAATAAACCAGGGGTTCCCCAAATGCGATTCCCAGACCAGTAGAATCAACATCACCTGCGAACTGACTGTTTCTCTTCTGCATGTCCTGACATCCGAAATAATCAAGTTTCAAATCACTTTGGCCCCACTGCAGACCTCATCCATCCTGTCCCACCGACGGGAAAGAGAGTGTGGGGAATCCAATGAGAAACGCCAGGTCCCAAAGCCTTATTCCTCTTCTGAAGTTTTCCAGGCCACAGGGATTCCTCAGGTTTATTCCATCCATACTTGTGCAAGGAAAAAAATGGATCACAGCCTGGGAGCAAAGCTTGTCTGCTTGTTTGTTACAGAAAACAGACTGGTTCCAAGTGTTTGTCATTGCTACACTCAAGACTCTATGACCCCTTCAGAAAATGCCACAGCTGTGTTTATTCCTCCAGCCCAGTGATTCTCAATCTTGACAGCACAATAGAACCACCTGGAAGCCTTTTTCCCCCCAGATTTATTGAATTATAATTGACAAACAAAATTATACTTAAAGTGTACAATGTGATGATTTGATATACATCTACATTGTGACATCAATCAATTCACAGCATCCATTACCTCACAGTTACGTCTGTATATCTGTGTGTTGATTTAAGATCTAGTCTCTTAGCAAATTTCAGGTATACAATACAGTGTTGTTAACTATAGTCTCCATGCTGTATATTACATCCCCTGAATTTACTCATAACTGAAAGTTAGGATCCTTTGACCAACATGCCCCCACTTCGCCCGCCTCCCAGCGCCTGGCAACCACCATTCCACTCTCTGTGTCTATGAGTACGACTTTGTCTTTAGTTTCCACAGAGAAGTGGTAACCTGAAGTATTAGTCTTTCTCACTCACCTGGGATCCCTCGGCAGAGGTCCTGCTGTAATTGTTCTGATGTGGGGCCCAGGCATCAGTGCTCTTTCAAAGCTTCCCCAGCAATACTACTGTGCCCACTTTGAGGCCCACTGCTCCGTTGTTTCAGATGCTCTTTAGAGCTACCAACAAAAGAAACATGATTTCGTGAATCCTACTTCTAAAGCCCATCACCAACAAGGACAGCAGAAAGCAGGAGCAGTACAGGCTCCGAGATTCACTCCCCAGCTCAGTTACCCCAGTGGAAAATGAACCAAGTGCACCAGTGTAGGCTCCAGATACCTCAGAGCACGCGGCGTGCAAATCACAACATGTATGCTGCTCTAGCACCTGGGAGAGCAAAGAGTATTTTTTAATTGTTATTATGTTTTTAACCACTGATCTATGGGCAAATGATCAGAACTCATGGTCTCTGTCCTCTAAGAGCAGGAATGTACATTGAAAGAAATAGTGTAAAAATAAACAACAAAGTGAATAAAAACTAAGCCATAACACAATGTAATCTTCACTCAGTGCCATGGAAGCACCTGTGCATTTGTTCATTAAATAGTCAATGTGTAAACACTATGTGCCAGGCACTGAGTCTAAAATGGCAAACATGGATGAACAAAACAAACTCTCTCTGCTTTCAACCTTGCAGCTTGACACAGGAGGTGGATATAAAACAGAGAGGCATGCAAATAACTCTTAGCTAAATATGTGTGATGATTTTGAGCATGGAAGCCAGCAGGTGCCACTCGGAAAGGATGGGGTAGGGAGATTAAAGTATAGATTGATGGATGTGAGAAGATAGTCCTAAAGAATAGCTGGGTTCCTCAAAAAACTAAAAATAGAAATACCTATCATTTGGCCCAGTAATTCCACTCCTAGGAATTTACCCAAAGAAAACAAAACCCCTGATTCAAAAAGATATATGCACCCCTATGTTTATTGCCACACTACTTGCAATAGCCAAGATATGGAAGTAACCTAAGTGCCCATCAGTAGATGAATGGATAAAGAAGATGTGGTACATATACACAATGGAATATTATTCAGCCATAAAAAGAATAGAAATCCTGCCATTTGCAACAACATGGATGGAGCTAGAGGGTATTATGCTCAGTGAAATAAGCCAGGCAAAGACAAATACCATATGACTTCACTTATTTGTGGAATATAAAAAACAAAGCAAAACAGAAGGAACAAAACAGCATTAGACTCATAACACTGAGAAGGGACTAGTGGTTACCAAGGGGGAGGGGTTAGGGCAGGTTGGAGGGGGACAAAAGGGCACAGTATTTCATAATCATCATATATGTTGATCACAGGGATTGGTGAACCACTGCCATGTATATTTGAAACCAACATAAGATTGTATATTAATTATACTTTAATTTTTTTAAGTCCTCTGATTTAAAAAAAAATGAAATGGCTGGGAAGGACATCATCCAGCTGATAAGAGTATATACGGGCCAGGATGGGCAGTGAGAATAAGATGTGAGGTACCTTGGAGGTGGGAAAGAGGTTGGGTGTTACAAAACCCATAGAAAGGGGAACACAGCCGCTGGGAGTGAGCTGGGGTAGAGGAGGGAAGGTGGGGAGCTAGAGTCCAGGAAATACTCACGTAAGTGGGGTCTTTTGAACTAAGGTTTGAAACTCATGTCAATCAAAACAGATGTCATGGAAATCGAAGAGGAATTCACCGTGAATCTTCCCCCCGGACAAATCTGAGTTGTTAACATCTGAGGTTTATGAAGCTGTAAAGAGAGAATCAAGATGGAGAATACAAAACTGCCAGGGCCGCTCGCAGAGCCTTGGAAGGGCAGCAGCAAAAAGGTCTGAGGCTTCCGTTTGGGTGACTTTGTGGTAAATCTGTCAGCAGTCCCCATTCCAACTGCTGGAGTCAGGCAAGAGCCTCCCTTGAGGGCTAATCAAGTCTCACGCCACCTTCTAACCACACTCATTCTCATTCAGGCCAGCATCCCAAAGGAGGCCATATGTGGACAAGCAGGATTCATCTGATCCTTTAAGAAATACACATATATTTAAGTCTGAAAGGTGCCATTTTTCATTGAAAATTATAAAGCACTTCATAGACTATGTGCATAACTCAAGGACATTTATGCATTTCACATCTTCCATGTACCAAGTGCTGTGCTAGACTCCAGGCATACAGGTGTGACTTAGGTATGTTAGTTAAGTCTCATGGACTGAGCATCTTGCACTTGCCTGAACAATTTTCAAAAGAAAGTTGTAGGTCTCCTTTGTAAATCTAGGCTAATGACATGGTCACTACAGTTAACATCCTCCCAGAGAATATGAAGTCCTATTAAAGTAGGACATCTCCAGGACTCATAGAAAGACTGCCTTGTGGGAAAACCGGGTGGGAGTTACAGCCAGCATTCTGCTGCTCGCTGCATCTTTGCAGATTCTATATATAACTGCTCCTCTGTGCAAGATATTTTAGGTGTACTTAGCAACTAGTAAGTTTGATTTTGTAGGTCAAGATAGAGGCTGGTGAGAAAAGAAGGGGCAGAATTTCTACATGTGAGTGTCTGGGAGTGTTTGTGTTTTCCATCAGAGAAGGCTGAGAGCAGGATTCAGCTGTGGTGAGGAAGGCTGGATTCCAGGGCGCTGACTCTGGGTCGCCCTGAAGTAACTCAAGAAATAATGACTCCAAAAGAAGAGGGGAAATGTCAGGTCAGCCCTCATTTATGTAAAATGTTTTTACACAGAGACACATCCTCAACAATTATTAGTGACTGTGCAAAAGTAATGTGTAGGTTAATTTGAGTTCAGCTTGAAGGTTCAACAGATTGCCTTTGGATGTCCTTGCAGATTTGGGGAAGAAAGTTTATAGGTTTAATACCTTAGGACAGAATGCAGAACATTCAAAATCTGCTGTTTTCAGCATAGAGAATATAGTCATACTGCAGTATCTTTCTATGTTGACAAATAGTAACTACACTAGTTGAGGTGAGCACTTAATGTAGATAACTGGCGAATCACTATGTTGTATACTTGAAACCAATATGATATTGTATATCAACTATTCTTTAAGAAAAAAAAACAAAATCTGCTGTTTTCTCCCTATCCTCCCTTCCCAGAGTACAACAGTATCTCACTCAAAATTCCTGTTGTTTCCTCCCAGTGTGAATTAACTGTATGGTACAGAATTATCTAGTACAAGGTAGAAAGCCTATTTAAAATGTCTGGTGTGTTCTGTTTTTGAGATTACTCTGACAAGCTTTTGTATATGACTGTAGGTGACCGGGCCCTATACACTTTCATGTCACCTCCTATCTATTAGATACAACAGAAATATAAGGTGATTTGGAGTATATTAGAGGCATAAAAAATCTAGGAAACCACACCTCAGAGACATCATCAAAATGAAGAATGCAAAAGGAAGCAATTTTGCTTGGGTTTGGCTTTTTATTTCTGAACTTTGTGCATAAAATAAATCCTTTGAGCCTTGCAGAGTAGGGTCTAAAAAGTATCTTTTTTTTCTTGAATATTTATTGAACACCAAGTAGGCATAAGGCATGACTCCAGGAGACATAAGGAGACGTAAAATTCAAGCTCTGCCCTCCAAAAATCTACAGTCTGCTTGGGAGGCACAAGGTAGGCATAGAAAAGATAAATAGCAGGCCCCTCCAAACACCATAAAGAGCACAGGCAATCTGGGCCACAGGGAGTCAAATGGCAGACATAACCCCTAACAGCTTTGGCAGGTGGGAGATTGAAGATTATTGATTGGAAAGGAGAGGAAAGCATGTAGGTTAAAGTATAGGACAGAATTAGACTTGTAAGAAGATGAATTTTAGGCAGGCAGGGTGGTCAGAGTGAAAGAAAGAACATATATGGGTTATCTCAGGGTTTGGCAAAGTATGGCTATCGGACCCAAATCTGCCTGCTGTATTTTTGTAAGGTCTGCAAGCTAAGAATGGGTTTTACATTGTTTTAATGGTTGAAAATAATCAGAGAAATAGCTTGTGACATGTGAAAAATATATGAAACTCACATTTCTGAGCTGACAAAATTTGGCTGGAACATATCCATGCTCATCCATTCGGGATTGTCTCTGGCTGCCTTCTCGCTATGGCAGCAAGGCTGGGTCATCACAACAGAAACCGTAAATGTTTACTATCTGGTGCTTTACAGAAAAAAAGTATTGCCTCCCCCTCATTTGTATGAATAATTGCTTGAACAGGGATCAAGGTGAAGAGGAACAAATGGGTCCAGATGGGCCTTCATAGGCCCTGGAGTTTCAACTTTACTCTCTGTCTTGCCTGAGAGTTTCAGCCTTGGGTAAGTTCACTATGGATTCAGTGAGACTGAGAAATGACAATGGAATGTTCTTGGGGGTAAAAGGGTTTATTACCTGGCTTTATTCTCCTGGTGATAGGTCGAGCACTAGAATCATTTCTGCATCCAGCAGTCCACAGGTCCACAATCCACCTCTGTCCCAGAGCTCTTTATATAGTGACTGTCAATAATAGCTTGTTGCCTACAGGTGTGGAAGCAGTAACCTAGCAGTAGGCCAATCACATCATCAAGTAGTTTAGGGTCAGGTGAGGATCCTGGCCATGGGAACTTCCATATTGCCCAGACTCTCTGAACAATGAGGATTCATTGAAGGTTTTTGATCAACAACTGGGAATGAGGAGAAGTGTGAAAATAAATAGGAAAGGTCTGAGGCAGGGAAACAATTTGGAGAGCCCAGGGGAAGTGTGAGGTGATGAAGTCCTGAACAGGCTCCCTTTCCTAGTCTTCTAGGCCTGTTCCCTGTGTCCTTTGTCTTCAGAACTCTGACTACCCATGCTTCACTGTCAACTGATGATCTTGTCTACATTTCACTAAGAAATTTTTGCAGTGTCTTGCCAATGGGTTTCAGCTCCAGGCAAGTTCACTATGAATTCAATGAAAGCAAAGAAATGACAGTGGAACGTTCTTGGGGTGAAAGGGTTTATACCCAACTTTATTCCCACAGTGGCAGGTCAATCACTAGAATCCCACCCACTCAGAGCAAGTCTGCATGCAGCAAGCCGGTCTCTACCTCAGGGCCTCTTTGTCCCGCAGCCGTCTCAGTCTCTGTCCTTGGCGCTGCCACCACTCCAGTCTCTGATCTCCTGCAGCCATGCATCCCTGCAGCCGTGCCACCATATCACCCAGAGCACTGGGCAGAGCTCTTCATATAGAGCCAATAGCAACATATTGCCCACATGTGTGCAGTGAGCTAGCTGACCAGGGTCAGGTGAGAATCTTGGCCACAGGAACCTTCACTTCATCCACATGCAGAAAAAGAATGAACAGCAACTCCTTCATCTCCCACATGGAATCTGTAAGCCTAGTTGTGTCTCCCTCCCACTACACTGAAAAGAATATGCCTGATGCTACCCCTGAAGTGCCTCCCAGTAGCTTTCAGAATAAAATGCAGACTCAGACCTTAGCATCAGGCCTGCCTCTCCATGCAGCCCCAAGCCCCAATGTACTGAGCAGGCATGACTCCCAGATGCAATCACAAAACAACTTTGGTGGGGGCATGGGTCACAGGGTGTCCCCTCCCCAAAAAACAATGTCTTTATCTTAATTCCAGGAACCTGTGAATGTTCCCTTACTTAGAGAAAGGGTCTTTGCAGATGTGATTAAGGTTCCGGAGATGAAGAGATCATCTCGGATTATCCTGGGAGCCCTAAATCCAGTGATAAGTCTCTTTACAGGAGAGTTACAGGGACAACGAAAGAGAAGAGGAGACGCCCACATGAAGACACCAGCAGAGGTTAGAGTGATATGGCTACAGGCCAAGGAACACCACCAGCAGCCAGCAGGTGGTGATTTCCCCCAGAGCCTCTGGAAGGAGTGCAGACCTGCCAATATTGATTTCACACTGGGGCCTCTAGGAACTCTGAGAGTGTAAACTTCTTTTCGTTTTTTATCGCTATTTTATCACCAGTTTGTGGTGATTTGTTTTGGCAGGCCTAGGAAACTAATGGGAGGCTATTTTTAATTTCTGCCACTGATAACTTTATTCCTACTTAAAAGATTTAAACTCCTAATACTAACTTAAATTGCTTCACAACTTGGCATCTCCAACCCCAAGCAATAATCAACAATTTCCATTCAGAGGTAAGGTTTCTCACTCTTTTCCCTTCACCACCCCTCCCACTCCCCCCTCAGCACTCCACCGAGCCCGGGGCCTGCTGGGGGCAGGTGGTCAAACACCAGGGAGAGGGCGGAGTCAGCTTCCTTCCTTCCTTCTATCGGTTTTCCCCACTGGCCAGCTGCTGTTTCTCACCCTTCTGGGGTCGGAACAGAAAAGCAGAAAAGTTCCAACCTGACCAACACCATCATAAGCTGGCTTTGCACTCTCCAGTCTTGGATGGTGTTTGAAGGTGACTCTTCTCCATGGGTACTCTGTTGGGTTCAAGGTGTCCTCATCCTCCCCGATCCCTGGACACCTGTCACCTGCAGGTGCCTTGTTGAAGGTGACACACGCTTCCCTGGATCACTGCTTGTTCCTTCCCAAGCTGCTAGGAATCATGGAAGACCAACCAGATCACATTGCAGAGGCCCCAACCCCCCAGTCAAAATCAACGTTTTCAGATACTGAGACATCACTAATCCAGCAGCTAAGAAGATGCTTTCTTTCTGTATCAGAATACTAATCAGCTAAAAAGTTATTAAAAATGGAATTTATTTATTTGAATGAAAGTCATCTGTGCTGACCTTCACAGTGTCGACTCAATTTGCCATTGCACTACAGCATACCTGACCAGGCTTTTGATCTTGAGCAATTTCAAATCTCGATTCCAAGACACCATTCACCCAGCCCCATAGAGCTTTGATGGCTTTCTTGATAAAGTGAAATTGATAAGGAATCACAACTTCTTTCCCAGTGGCTTTTCCTAAAGCTGCAAGCCACCTTGAACAATCCACCTCAATTATCTACAGTCAGTTCATTAACAAGAAGGGTTGAGCTCTGTGGCACAGAAGCCAAAAAACATGGCCCTGACTCCTGCCCAGTCTTCCAGCTTCCCTCCATCTCATGCATGAGACCATACTCTGACCATGCGCCCTGCCAGGGTGAAACCCCACTGGTAAGATATGTAAAATTCAAGAAGGGTGGATCACTGTTGTAATTCGTAATTCACACTCTTTGAATAACTGTTTTCTGTGCTTTGCCACCCCTGATCGCGCTGTCCATTCAACGGCCATCACCTCCCGGCTTTGTGGTGGCAGCTCAGAGGTCCTCCACATGCCCCTCAAGGGGGGCCCAGGTTTGGGAGCCAGGAGAGGCAACTGGGTTCAGATTTCAGGTTTGCCACAAGCTCGGTTATGATGTCAGGCTTCGCCTCCAGGAATCAGCTCTCTCACCTGAATGAGGCCAGGTGAGTCTTTCCAGATCTCCTTGGTTACAGCAGTTCTGTGTCATCCAGTCAACAAGGACAAAGACAAACCGTCTGGAAAATTCATAAGGAGAACTGTTTGCTCGGCCAGTTCTACCTGCCTAGGAGCCTCAGGTACAAGTCCTGTCCTGCCTGCTTTGCTCTGGGCAAAATGGCCCGGGACAGAGGACTCCAGAGAACCACTTTGAAAAACCACACAGACAGTAGTCTGGACCCAAGCAATTCGCAACTGTGTGGTTGCCCCCAGGATTCAGGGACTAGAGAGTGTGAGTTTGTTGGGAATGAACTCTCGTTTTGGTGATGCAGAGAAGTCAAAGTGAAATCAAAGTCAAGAAAGCAGACAAGCAAGTTTATTACTATGCTTTATAGTAGAGCATGCCTCAACCTAGTGTAAGGCCACAAATACCCAAGGAAAGTTCCTTCTTATTGGGTTTGCAAGGGGTTTTTAGGAAGGGTATTGTTAATGCAAACAAGTGTTGATTGACAGGCTGGCAATGATGTAACCTAACTACTGCACATGCTCTTTCCCAGAATTCTCTCTGTCCACCAAGGGGTACAAAACCCAAATGCAGATTTATTTTAATGACTTTATAGTGAGGAAAGGTTACTTTAGGGCACCCCAGGAGCATGCCCTGTTGGACTCTAGCTATGGAATGTCTCTGTGGTTTTACTCCTCCTGCTAGGGATTTTCTCAGAATTGGAAGCTATTGGTAGTCTCAACTTACTAGTCTCAACTTCTCTGTGGCCACCCCAACCTCTCCTCCCACTTACCTCTGGCTTCCTGCCTAACAAGTTCAGGACTCTCTGAAGACACTGGGTCAGCCCAGCCTCCTGTCTCTCCCTTCCCAGGTCCCCTCTGCAGCTGCAGCCTTCACTCCTTTGAACAACTTAAGCTGTCTTTACTTGTCCCATTGGAGCTCACCTGCAAATGCCTTTTTTTATCTTTCAACACTTCAGACAGCACACCAACAGTTAACAATTTTTTTTCCTGGGGAATACTACTGAGCATGTAGTATAATGCAAATTCTGCTAAGGACTTCCCTGGGGGCATCAAATATTGCCCCATGAGCACCTGTGCTGATCTACCACAGAACCTGTTATCAGTTTCTCCCCAACTTCCCCCAGAGGGACCTGCTGCTTCCCTGACCAGGATATTGACCAAGTGGGAGAGTCAGGGTAGGTGAAACTGTGGTCCTCCATATGCCCTCCTGATCCCTTCTGAACCTCTCTCTGCCCTGCTCTGCACCCCCACAAGGCTATGCCCAGCATCATCTGGGCTTGCCCACCCTCTGTCTTCGTGGTGGATTCAGCCACCTCTGTTACTGGCAGGAGACCAGGGGATGGCAGGGGTGTGAGGTCAGGTGTGCATTTCCCTCCATCCCTCCATGTCAGCCCTTGACATGGGCAGTGGTTCTGCTCCTCTATCCAGACTGCAGCTCCTGCCAAGGCCCTTTCACACAGCTACTGGTCTCAGCTTCAGAAACAGCTCCTTTCTCTTGCTGATTCAGGCCTAGAACTTGTAATGGCTTCTCACTGTTCATGACCCCAGGGTGCTTTACCTTTGAGGGTGCCATCTGTCAGACACCTGTCAGGGACAACCCAGGGTGCAGAGCCAAAGGGACAGCCAAGCCAAAGGCCACTGAAGAGAACCAAAGTTCAAACAGATGAGAGAATAAGCTCTAATGCCCAGTCCAGGAGTCAAACCAGAATCAAGGTGTGAGATGCACAGCCAGAAGGTCAGACCCTGAAGATCGGACTAAATGAACCAAACCACTTAGGAATAAGCAAAAGGGCTTGCCAGTGGGGAATCATGCTCATCTTTCTAACCAGCAGGTACGAGTTCCTTGAACTGGGTAGATTGGCGTCAAGGATGAGGGACACAATGAACCCTGTAATTTCCATGTAAGGTGTTGGACTTTCTTTCTCCAAGAGCTTAATATTAAAACACAAATTCCTCAGTGAAGAATTTAAGTTAAGGACTCTAACCCTGGTGCCCAGGGTATGTAAAGGTGTGTATTTCTGGGCAGAGTCCATAGCATTTGTTGGATTCAAAAATGGTCATAAATGGTTATATTCAGTTAACCTTACAATCCAGTTACCTCTCAGCCTTCTCTGTTCTTGGGGGTGCGGTGGGTGGGAAGGGGGGATTCCCAACTCCTTTCTCTTACATCATTACTGATTCTGCATCCCTTTCCAAATTCTTCACAAGGCCCTCCCTTACCTACCCTCTCCCCAGTTCATGCCTTGTAATTCATATATATAATATTTAAGATAAATAGGACTTTGAAAAAAGTGGCAAATCCTCATAGCTCTACAGAAAATGTTTCAGTTCCTCTCAAGTGCCATTCAGGATAACAACCCCCTCCTGGGTACCTCCTATGTGACATATTTGGCATTTGCCATCTATGGGTTGAAAAGGAAATTTAGTACCAAATTATCATAAAGAATGTGTTAAATGATCACCGAGATCATCCCAGTGCTGGCATTGCAGGAGTAAGTCCAAGTCAAAGTGATAAGCTTTTAAACAAATTCTGAAACCCCTCTACCCACAAGTCTTGGCAACCTGAACTCTGCACATGAGAATTTACAATCAAAAGGAACTTCAAGTTAAAATTACAGACCAGTATCCCTGATGAACATAGATGCAAAAATCCTCAACAAAATGTTAGCAAACCAAATCCAAAAATACATCAAAAAGATCATCCATCATGAACAAGTGGGATTTACTCTAGGGATGCCAAGATGGTACAATATTCATAAATCCATCAATATCATACACCAAAATAACAAAAAGAAGTATAAAAACCGCATAATCATCTCAGTGATGGCTGAAAAAGCATTTGACAAAATTCAACATCCATTCATGATAAAAACTCTCAACAAAATGGGTATACAGGGTACATACTTCAACATAATAAAGGCCATATAGGACAAACCCACAGCCAACATCATACTTAATAGCAAAAATCTGAAAGCTCTTCCTCTAAGTTCAAGAATAAGACAAGGATGCCCACTCTCACCACTGTTATTCAACAGAGTACTGGAGGTCCTAGCCAGAGCAACCAGACAACACAAAGAGATAAAAAGCATCCAAATTGTTAAGGAAGAAGTTAAACTGTCACTATTTGCAGATGACACGATATTATACATAGAAAACCCTAAAGAATCCACCAAAAAACTACTAGAACTAATAACTGAATTCAGCAAAGCTGCAGGATACAAAATTCATACAAAGAAATGTTGCATTGCTATATACTAAGAACAAACTAGCATAAAGAGAAATCAGCAAAACAATTCCATTTAAAATTGCATCAAAAAGAATAAAATACCTAGGAATAAACCCAACCAAGGAGGTGAAAGACCTATACTCTGAAAAGTACAACACACTGATGAGAGAAATTAAAGAAGTCTCCAAAAAATGGAAATCCATCCCATGCTCATGGATGGGAAGAATTAATATTGTAAAAATGGCCATTCTGCCCAAAGCAATTTAAAGATTCAATGCAATCCCTATCAAAATACCAACAGCATTTTTCAATGATCTAGAACAAATAGTTCTAAAATTCATAAGGAATCACAAAAGACCCCAAATAGCCAAAGCAATCCTGAGAAAAAACAACAAAGCTGGGGGGATTACGCTCCCTGTCTTCAAGCTCTACTACAAAGCTACAGTAATCAAAACAATTTGGTACTGGCACAAGAACAGACCCATAGATCAATGCAACAGAATAGAGAGCCCAGATATAAACCCACACATATATGACCAATTAATATATGATGAAGCAGCAATGAATATAAAATGGGAAAAAGACAGCCTCTTCAACAACTAGTACTGGCAAAACTGGACAGTTACATGTGAAAGAATGATACTGGATTACTGTCTAACTCCATACACAAAAGTAGACTTGAAATGGATCAAAGATCTGAATGTAAGTCATGAAACCATAAAACTCTTAGAAGAAAACATAGGCAAAAATCTTTTGAATATAAGCATGAGGAATTTTTTCCTGGATATATCTCCTTGGGCAAGGGAAACAAAATAAAAAATGAACAAATGGGACTACACCAAACTAAAAAGCTTCTGTACAGCAAAGGACACCATCAGCAGAACAAAAAGGCATCCTATCGTATGGGAGAACATATTTGTAAATGACTCATCTGATAAGGGGTTAACATCTAAAATATATAAAGAACTCATGCACCTTAATACCCAAAAAGACAAATAACCCTATTAAAAAAGGGGCAAAGGACCTGAACAGACACTTCTCAAAAGAAGAAATACAAATGGCCAACAGGTACATGAAAACATGCTCCATATCACTAATCATCAGAGAAATGCAAAGTAAAAAAAGCACAATGAGGTATCACCTCACACCAGTTAGAACAGCTACTATCCAAAAGACAAGAAACAACAAATGCTGGCACAGGTGCAGAGAAATAGGAACCCTCCTACACTGTTGGTGGGGCAGCAAATTGGTGCAACTGTAGTGGAAAGCAGTATGAAGGTTCCTCAAAAAAATAAAAATAGAAATACAATTTGACCTTGCAATTCCACTCCTAGGATTTTATCTGAAGAAAACAAAATTCTGGATTCAAAAAGACATATGTACCCTATGTTTACTGCCGCACTGTTTGCAATAGCCAAGATACGGAAGCAACCTAAGTGTCCATCAACAGATGAATGGATAAGGAAGATGTGGTACATATACACAATGGAATATTACTCAGCCATAAAAAGAAAAGAAATCCTGCATTTGCAACAACGTGGATGGAGGTAAAGGGTATTATGTTCAGTGAAATAAGCCAGGCAGAGAGAGACAAATATATGATTTCACTCATTTATGGAATATAAAAGCAAAGCAAAACAGAAGAAACAAAACAGAATTAGACTCATAGACACTGAGAAGTGACTAGTGGTTACCAAGGGGGAAAGAAGTAGGTTAGGGGGAGGGAGAGGAGGTACTGCTGAACCACTGTGATATACATTTGATAACAATAATTTTTTTAAAGTCATCAGCATAGGATGACAAGGAACAGGAAGGAAAAAAAATGAACCTCAAGTTTATTGCCATGTTGTCTAGAGGGCATGCTCTACCTTCTGTGTGCAGTTCAATGGCTTCTAGCTCCTTCTGCCCTCTGACTCCTGGATGGTGTGGCAATGCTCAGGTGGGTGGACCCATTTCTTCTCTCTCCTTTGGTGATCTAATCATTCCTGTAGCTTCTATTACTTCTTACACAAAGGCAAACCAGAGAGCCCCAGGCTTGTATTTGCTGTGCTCGTTTGACACTGTCACCTCAAGGAAACCTCAAATTCAACTCTCCATCTTTGTTCTTCCATTTCTATGAAGCCGAGGCCTCCGTTGTCTGGCTGTTCAAGCTAGAAACCTACTGTCTCACCTCCTCCATCCTACCTCCTAAATTCAATCATTTACCAGGTACTGTCCAGTTTATTCCTTACAGATCTCTTCAATCTGAGTGTCCTCTCTCTTCTCTCTCCTGCCAGCATTTTCACCCAAGAAACCATCATCTCTCAGCTGCCTAAGTGCAATAAACTGATGGTCTCTCCTTCACACATGAGCCAGAAAACTCTCAGAAATGCACATGCTCTTCAATATCTTTCATTGCTCTTGGAATAAAGTCCAAAACTCTTAACTTCTTGGCCTTCAAGATCTCTTCTCATTTTCATTCTCCAGCTTCATCTAATGACACACTTCTTCACCCTGGTCCAGCCACCTTTGATTTTTTCTTTCTCCTCAAATGTGTCGACGTTACTAGGTCTTCGTATGTGGCGGGCACTTTGAATGGAGGACTCACTAGACCTTGCTTGCACTTAGCAAATATCCCACCTCTGTATTTAGCAAATGGGTCTCTAAGCTTAAACAACATATCATACCCACATGACGCCCCACTTCCCTTTACAGGTTGGAGCCTCCTAGTAGGCACTACCGTGTGACTCTCACTCTCCTAACACTATTTGTCTAGCCTTGGACAAGAAGCTTTTCCTCTCTGTTCCTTAGGTTCCTCATTTATAAATGGGGATCATAATTTTACCCTCCTCTTGAGGTCATTGTGAAGAGTAATGAGTTAATATATGTAAAGCATTTAGAATAGTGACTAGTGTCTGGTGGGCACCACTTAAGTGACAGCTATCCTGATCACCATCACCTTCACCATCACCATACTCATGATCACTTAGCTGGGGGGCCCATTTTTCTCACCTACTGATAAGCACATGTACTTGTCATAGCTTCCCATTGAACCCAGACATCTGTGCTTGCTACATAGCAGATATTCCACAAAGTCATTGCACAAAGAATCATGCAGATGGTATTTCCCTAGATTATAGTCTTCCCAAGTCCAAGATTGTTCTTAATTTATATCCTTAGAGCTCAGAGCCCAATGCTGATAAACATCACTACCTTATTCCAGCACCTCTGCCCACAGGTTTCTTACTTCAATCCAAACAGTATTTAGTGAGCACTCACTATGTGTCAGAGGTTGTTCTAGGTGCTGGGGACATACAGTGAACAAAAGAATTCCTACCCTCAGGGAGATAATTACAAAGCATCTACCAGGTAATGGTGGAGTGCTGGTTCATTCATGTATTTCCTACCTTAGGGAGACTGTACTAAGATAAAAACTGAAAGTTCAACATTAGGTATGCTCAAGCAATGAAATGCTGAAGAGGCAACCTGGCACATTGGAGGAGGCATACACTGTGGATTGCAGTAAGAATTAGAATATAGAAAAAAAGGCCTCAGCAGTGCCTGCCAGAGTGTAAGTAATTTCAGGAGCTGAAGGGACATGGCTGTAGTATCACAGAATGAGCACAAGCATTATGACTTCAAATGTGTCCTCATGGAAACTGGTATTTTCTGAAATATTTTCAAAATTCCAGGAAGAATGTATTTAGATATTATATGTGATTCAAAGCTAAAGGAACCCAGGAGGATGCATGAGAGGGCATTCTACCAAGAAGGGAAAGGACTGTGGTGAGGTCATGGGACCAGGAAGATCAGGCCACTCTGCAGAGGTCTATCTAGCTTTATGTGGCTAACTTAGAAGTATAGGGGGATGGAACTCCAGTTAAGACTGGAGAGGAGGCCGAAGTGGACCCTGGAGGGCTGTGGTGGGCTCAGATCCTCTGTGGGCAATGGAGTCCCTAGGAGGATTAGGGTAAGCATGAGGGTGAAATGGAGAGCTCTGTAGTGGAGAAGATCATTTAGTTCCAGGGTAGACATGTGTGATATAATGAATGTATGTGCATCTTTGTCCCTGTTGCTGGCACAAAGCTCCAACACCCCTTATTTCCTAATAAGAACGTCTTTTGTTATTCATAATGACCCTTCTACATTACACCTAAGCTTATGCTTTCATAAGACACCTGGTAAACTCTCAGAAGAGTTCAAGGGAGAAGCTGGCCAAACAGGAAAGACCAAGGAAGTAATTAGAGGGAATTTTCAGCCCCACCTTCTGACCTCCAGAGGGGAGGCAGCCTGGAGATGGAGTCCAATCATTTGGCCATTGATTTAATCAATCAAGCCTATGTAATGAAATATCAGTAAGAACTCTGGACTATGGTGCTCAGGGTGATTCCTGGTTGGGAGCCATTATCAATATACCTATAAAGTGGTACAACCCCAACTTCACACTGATAAAAGCTGTATTCCTATTCTGCCCTATTCTTCTCTTCCATTGGCTGTTCCTGAGTTGTATGCTTTATAATAAAAATTTAATAGTACTTTAACAGAGTTCTGTGAGTCACTGAAGCAAATTACTGAACCTGAGGAGGTTGTGGGAAGCCTCACTTCCCACAAAAGTGAGACTTTGTAGCCACATAGAACAGAAGTATGAGTGACCTGGGACACCCAGGACTCACAACTGGTGTCTAAAGTGGGACAATTTTGTGGGACTGAGTTCCTTAACCCATGAGGTCTGCATTAACTCTTGGCAGTTAGTGCCAGAATTGAACTGAACTGTAGGACACCCAGTTGTGGTCACAGAATTGATGTTGGAATGGAACATGGAAATTTTATCAGCCAGATGAGAGAATGGAGGTCTAGGAAAGCGGGGAAAAGGCAGAATCCCCTTTTGTAGTGACTCCAGAATTCCTTGCAGGGGTCAGTTGTGATTGTGGTTGTCCAGAACACTGTTTAAAGGTTGTTAGTGTAGGTGGTTATGAAGACCAGGGGCTCCCTGAAGAGCTGGGGAAGTGCTGGGACTAAGGCACAGTAATGTTAAGAGGTTCTGCAGAAGAAATAAAACAGTGGTTTTCTGAGCTGGCAACAGGCAGAGCTGGACCTTGGTGAGGAGACGCAGACCCACAGCAGGGGAAACTCGCACCTCAGCCTGGCATGGGGAAGGGCTGGGGCAGGAACTGAAGGAGAAAAGTTCCCTGGGGAGGATTTCCCCACAGATTTGATGGGGCTCCAGAGAAGGTGTGACTGATCCTCCTGGGCTGAGAACATCTGCTGCTTCTGTCAGCAAGAGTCTACCACACACCGCAGTCTCCTGAAGAAACTGCAGAATTCAAAGAGAAGGAGCTGTTCTGTGTTTGGCGTGTATGGACCCAGGGAGACGAGAAATGTGTGCAACATTCAAAGCAGTAAGATGGCAGCAATAAAATTACGTTGCCTTATTACATCCAGGGACTTTACATGTTTACCTCTAATCCTCAAAACTACTCTGCAAGATGGGACCATGATATACACACATGAGAAAACTATGACTCAAAAGAAACCTGAAGTCACCTATGTCTAAGATAATTAAACAAATGCAAACAAAAACTTTTGCAGTCATTCTCAAGTTGGTTAGAATATTCTATTAAGCACACAAACACACACATATCCCTCCATTTCTCCCACTCTCCCCATCCCCCACATTAAGAAAATAAGTCTCCAAACCCATATTCAAATCAAAGGTAGATTTATTGGCTGTCTCTGTTACACGATGAGGTGACGTCATCTCAATCTAGGACATTCTAAACCTTGCCTGACGTGGCGCTGCCGGGAAAGGCCAGAGACAGGCACACCGGCTGCCAATCAGTGGGTAATAGAAGCAAACTGCTGCTGCTCACATTTCTATGATTCATTCCACAGGTTCAAGGAACTTCTGTTTTCCTTCATAGCATCTTCCTCTTTTCAAACTCCTTCAGAAACAGAAGAGAGATGGGATAAAAAGACAAAAGATTCAAATTACATTCATGGTCAAAGTGATTCTGAAACCTCTTATCTTTAGGATCCTTTGAACAACCAAAAATTACAAAAGTAAAATTGGGATGCCAATGTGTGAACACAATGTAACAGCTTTCAAATTAGTCTGTGTCAGCTTCAGTCTCACTAAGCTAGATGCAGAGCTTCAACCCTGTGTCTCCTAAATGCACGCAGAGGCTGAGAGGCTTTGAATTACACTTTTTTTCTCACTGCAGTGGGATTATTAAGAGTTGACAAACCTGATCACACTCCTCCAAACCGTTAATGCTGCAGCTGAACCACAGTGGCCCTTTAAATAAGGCAATGGGAACAGGTTTACTATGGTCTCAGAGTAGGACAGGAAACACAGATCCAGTTCAGATTTGACCAAAATGTCAAGAACCTCAGAAATACCTTAAAAAGAAACTACCGAAAATCACATTTCTCTAGACTGTAATAATTTGAATACAACGAAATGTGTAGATGCCTGCTGCCACTTGCTGGAGTAAAATGGTAACACATCTCCAACGTGCAACTAAGCATTTTTCCCCCTTTTAGATAAAATTAGTTTTTACACACTCACTAACCACCCAGATTTCTTTGAAACACTATGGCATACAGTGTCTTATTTCAAGAGACAAGATTATGCAAAGAATCAATAAAACAAGGAGTCTATTTTATTATCTCTGAGACAAGGGCAAACAAGACCAAGCCAAAGCCCTGTTCCCTCCTGGGAATACAATCAATGTCTGTTTCCAACATGTTGAAAAGTTGTTTTTTGTTTGTTAATTTTTGTCAAGGCTATAACCATCAAAAACAGAGAGTGCAAACCTTAAATTAACACTCAAAGAGACAGGCTAAAAATCATTGCAAAGAGACTCAGGAAGATACCAAATAATTCAGAGTATTTTAAACCATAATGTCCTACTAAAATGGGAAAACCAAAGCAAATGGTTAAGAAGTCGATCCTCCAACCTGTAGACAATAATGGCATCACACAGCCAGGGCCAGAAACTAAAGGCTGTCGATCTCCCTCCACTCTCCAGCCCTCTTCATCCAGTTTTCATTTCTTATTACTCAGCCTTCAATCCCTCTTCCTGGAAACAGAGACCTATGAGATCCAGGTAACTATATCCCAAAGGCCCTCAATAAAGAGAAAAAAAAAGACCCCCAAGGCAATGCTCTGCTCTATCCCCAGAATGGAATTCATGGCACTAGGGACTCCGATATATATACCTTGCCACTCACAAGAGCCAATTCCCATGTTTAAGGAAAAAGCTTTTTATCAGAACATTATTCCTGGTCATGCCCAATTAGGACATTAGGAAGTTAACAGAGTTGCTACAGACTGCTAAGAGACAGGTAAGACCCAGAAGAAAAACCCTTGAGTTTCCAAGTACCCACGGGGGCCCCACACCATAAGGCCCATACTTCAGAGCGCTCCGACCATGTGACAGCTCACCTTGTAGATGGTGCTTCCCAGCTGCGCGGGAGACATGCTGACAACCACCCCTGCACTCTGAAGAGCAGAGATCTTCTCTTTAGCGCCGCCTTTTCCTCCAGCAATAATTGCCCCTGCATGACCCATTCTCCTGCCGGGAGGAGCCGTTAAACCAGCTATGAAGGACACCACTGGCTTGGCCTTGGGACCCTGGAAAGTGATATTTTAAACACCCTAATGAAGAAGCTGACCAAAACTGAGCCTCAAATATATGACTTTCTAGTAAATGGCAAAGAACTTGGGCAGGACCCATCACTCATCCTAAGAAAACAGATGTTAAGCTATGACTGAAAGCATTACACTGCATTCTTCTTTGAGATGACTCAACTTGCTTACAAACTCAGGAAAACAATCCTGAGCAAATTTTTTACCTGTTTAGATATTAAATTTCAATTTCATTAGCACAAGTTGTTATACAAATACATAGGTGAATCTTTCATTTGAAAAACAAAAAGGCACACTTGAAAATAAATAATGTAAGTTATGTGAATTGTGATAATAATAAATTAAGATGCAAGATCAGGTTGTTTTGTTTCAACCTGATCTTATGTCTTATTTATTAGTTTACTTAATAAATCTGCTAAAAGAAAAAGAGGCAGTGGGAAGGTATATTGGAAGGATGTAGAAGTCACTAGACTCGATTCCTACTGACTAAAGCTGCATGACCTTGACAAGGCACATTACCTCTCGAGACCTCTGATTCCTCATCTATGAAATGAAGCAGCTAAACTGTTTGATGGCCACAGGCCCTTTCTCCTCCAAAATTCCACGATGTGTAAGAAGGAAGATCAGGATCAGTTTTATTCATTAAAGTTCCAGTCTAAGGTTTAACCTCTATATAGAAATAGTACTGTACTAGATTCTGAGGTTAAAAATAAAAACCCACAACAGAGAAAATGTAAGAATTCCTATGCTCTAGACTTACAATGTAGTTGAAGAAGTAATGTAAAACATGTATGCACATCAATCAATTAAGAGATGCCATAAAACAATACATGAACATATGGTTAAGTTTCACACTGAATGAAAACCCATGTGCACAGTAGGAATCCAGAGGCAATACGGGATCCAGGCAAAGCAGACAGGCCTGCAGAAAGCCAGTACAAGTGGAATCTGGAGTGCCTTCATTCAGGCACTATCATCTTCCTCTAGACCAGCAGTTCTAAAATTATTTGGTCTTCAGACCCCTTTTGCTACAAAAATGATTGAGGATCCCAAAGAACTTTGTAGATTTCTGTAGGTTATATCTGACATTTGTAGGTTTCTGTAGATTATATCTGACATCTACTGTATTAGAAATTAAAACTGAAAAATTTTATAAATATTTATTAATTCAGTTAAAAATAATAACTTCTAATAAATTCGTTTAAAAACAATAACTTTTAAAAAAACATTCCAGTGAGAAAGTTGGCATTATTTTACATTTTTGCAACTCTTGAATGTTTAATTTAATACAAGGCAAATGGACTCTAATGTCTACTTTTGCATTCAATCTATTACAATGTTATTTTGGCTTAAGTACAAGAAGAAAATCTGGCCGCACACATATATGTAGTTGGAAAAGGGAGTACTTAAGCAGCTTGTCAGATAATTATGGATATTGTTCTTTGATACTACATGAACCTCTGCAAGTGGTAATTTCTTAAAGGTTAGATGTGATGTTGGAATCTGAAGCCGTGGCAATGAACTTTTTGTCCTTTGGTACTTTAAAATCCAGTGATCAGTCTTGCACTTTGAATAAATGTTGCACCTACAATGATTTTGCAACATTCATTAGTCAGATGGAAAATACAGGCTCATTGAGTTATGTACACCTTCCAAAGGCTGACACATTTCATCACTCAAAATCACCAAAATCACATTTGTTAATATCACCACCAATCTCATTATAAAAGTCTTTAGTAGGGGGAAGCCATCAAGTTCACAGTGGCAGAAACAAGTTTTCCAAGATGTTAATATTCACTTGAAGGCCCAAATGTTATCATCATCAACAAACACCAGGAACTGTTTTCCTTTATGTGGCAAGTCTGCTTTATTCACTTTTGAGAAAAGGTCTGAACCAGTCTGTCTGCCAGTTGCTCTTGTGAGTAAAACTGGCATCCGATGAAAAAAGCAGCTAGTTCAGCTCACAATTCAATTGGAAAAGTGCTTCACTTCCTAAAATTACTAAAAATTAATAAAATTAGTAATTTTTACTGCTTATCAAGGACATTCTTAAATGAAATTGGCTTTTTTCTTTTTTAAACTGAGAATACATGGCAGTGAATGACTGCTAGGATAGTTTGCTTCCACTGCCCTGATTCATGCTAAGCTGCCAGCATGCCAGGTTCTGCATGGTTGGCCACTGCTTTCTCCAGCCTCAACTCCCACCATTCTTCCTTGCTCTTTATTGCCCAGTAATTCCAGGATGCTCTGTCTCTGTTCCTCTGCTGAGAATGTCCTCTACCCTCCTCAGATACCTTGCAAATTTCCACTTATTTGAAAGAGCTCCTTCAAGCCTCCTCTTCCCAATAAGCCTTTTTGACTCACACAGTTGACCGTCACCTGTTCAGTGACTCTGCTGTGCTTTTGACTCATTTCTACTACTCTCAGTACAGTGGCTATGACTTATTTCCCATATGTTCCCACTCCTAAACTATGAATTCCCTGAACACAGGAACTACAATCTCACTTACTTCTGTATGCTCAGTACCTAGGGTAGCAGAGAATTAAAAAGACTCCACAGATCATCTGTTTATTCACCTTGGGGTCAACAGAGATATGAGCATCTCATATTTGAGCAGCTCTCATTTCCACTTGATACCTCTGTCCCTATACTCAACTAGTGGGAATACTGCACAAGAAACAAACAAGATTATGATGAACCTAAAATGTCAAACAAATTTACAGTCTGTCTTATTAACAAAAAATCACTTGAGATTTTTTAAGCAGAGAAAAATGCAATTTAAAACAATGAGAAGTGTACCCAGAAAACAGTGTACAGAAATTATGAGAAATGCAAAAGCCTAAAAACAGAAAGACCGGTTAGGATGCTATCCATATAGTCTGAGAAGATGCCCAGGACTGCTGCCTCTTGTCCTTCATCCCTGCAATCTGATTCCGGATCCCTCGATGGTGTACTGGAGAAGTCAGACAGACATGGGGATGAGACCCACCCATTCATCTGCTGTACCCCTACCATTGGCAAGAGGTAAATTCTCTGTGTCAGTTTCCTCACTCACAGAAGGACAAAAACATCTTACTCAAGAGGATTGAGTAAAGATTAAACAACACTACTTTTGGAAATAATTACATCATTGGAATGATAATAGTAGTTGTTATAAGAGCAGATAACATCACTGGGTGTTCACTCTGTGCCAGGTCTCAAGCTAAGTGTTTTATATGGCATTTCAACTCTTCAACCTATAATCTTATACACAGTAGGTCCTCAATAAAAAATAGTTCCATAAGAACTAACCAGGAATAGGAAAACATGCGCTTAAATGAAACAAAATGCTTAGTCTTTCCCACTAAATTCTTAGCCATTCAAGAATTCAAAGTTTGGCCTAAAAACATTTTAAAATTCATTTTAACACAATGTAATGTCGTATTAACTATTTTTTACCTATAGAGAAATCAGTTTTTAATTTTTAAACTTTCTAACTTTTCTGAATCCAAGAGACTCTAATTAATATTTTACTCCAATCTCCTAACAATCTCTTCTTTTACTTATTCACCAGGTATTGGTACCTAAGGTGTTGGGAGCTGGGGTGGGTACCAAGGAGACCAGCCCCTGCTGTACATAATACAGTCTAGAGTCTGAGTCAGACACTAAGCACACCTTGTGAAAGGAACAAGCAAAGGCAAGCGAGAATGAAAACTGGCAAGTTAGAAGCCACACAGGTCTGAAAAGGAGGATTAGGGTGGTGTGTGAGCCACAGGAATTCCATGCTGAGTCTGGCCTTTATCCTACATATAATGGGAAACTGTAATGGTTTAAAACTGGGGCACTTGAGGCCCCAATGTCTGCATTTCAGGAGGACAGGTAATCTGGGTGTCATAGCAGGATGGCCTGGGAGAGAAGAGGGGAGCAACTGTGAGAAAGGAGTAGAGATTTCACAAAGAAACTACTGACATAGTCCAGGTGAGCTAAGGTGAAGGCCCAAACCAGAGCAGAGGAACAAACTACAGATGATGCTCTGAATCTCATCACACTACACACTACTGACATCTCAGAGACAGATCCTGGTACCTGAGAGGAAACAAGGGATGAGAAAGAAAGAAAATATGGTTCTGAGGTTTCTGCCTTGGCAACTTCATATAGTATGATGCTATTTATATACAATAATCACTCATACTTAAGGAACAGACACAGAACCTAAATTTAGGGAAGGATAAAGAGAACCAGGAGAAAAACCAAGAGGACGGAAGGGATGAAAATGAATCACGGCCACTGTGACCTCTGCAAAGCAGTATCAGGAGAGTAGGATTCAACAGAAGCAGCGAACAGCTCAATAACTGTTTACTATGTGACTGGTGCAGTTCTGCTGTATTACTGTTAAAAAAAAAAATACAGGCTCAACATGGGGTCACTTCTAGACCAAGTCACCAAACTGGGGCTTAACACCTGACCTAAATGCAGTTTCAGCCTCTCCTGAAGTGGAATTTTAAACCAATTTGGATCTTCCTAGTTAATCTGCCTAAAATCCCCAGTGCCTCCTACTGGAGGGTGGCTCTATCCAAAACAATTCCTAATCTCTTCCCTTGCTAAAAACTTTTGCCCCACCCTCCTGTCTATAAAAACTTTCCAGTTTTTACAACTACTCAGAGCATTTCTCTACTTTAAGATGATGCCCAATTCATGAATCACTTAATAAAATCGATTAGATCCTCAAATTTACTTCATCAAAATTTGTTTTTAAGATTACTAAGTCATGTAAATGCCACAGTCCTCACAACATTGTAGGTAGGCACTACTGTATCCCCGTTTCACCAAAGAGGAAACTGAGGCACAGTGAAGTTAAATAACATGACCACAATCACACAGCTCTTATGTAACACACAGAAGTCAGATTAGGGAGTGAATAAAAAGTAAGGAAAGAAATCCAGAGAGCCAGGAGAAAATAGAGTCACACCTTATATGGTGATCAGAGTTTAAAATCATGGAAGAAATTCAAGTGTACTCAAAATAGCCCTTGAAATATTCCTTAAATCACACATAAATACACATTGTTCTGTATATACTACCCTATAGAGAATATTACCAGTTCCTTTCACTCTTATTATTATTCACTATTTTTCTGTAGCATTTATTTCATTCACTCCTTAATTTCTTTCACAGAGAGAAAGTTACTCCTCCCTCTTGCCTGGCCTCCTGAAGACACCTCTTGACTCATTCGCCGGCATCAGGGAAACCCTGGAAATCATCTGCATGTTTGTCACCCAGGTCTCAGCCACCAGGTCCAGAGCACACAGTTACTGAGGGGGTGCTAGCGGGTGCCAAGCTGCTTGTGCACTCCCGGACCCGCTCTCTCCCTCACCCAGAACACAGCTTCATTCCCTTAGGTTAACTGAAATTACGATACAACTCCACACTACTCTTAAGGTTTATTTCTAAGGAAGAAGCAACAATGAAAGCCTTCAAAGGACACAGATAATTAAGCTTGCTACTTGGCCTCTGAAGGGAAGTATTGCTCCACGTGGAAAGACTGAAGCTAGAGGTAGGTAGATCCTAGAAAAGGGTAAAAAGGATAGGATCTTTAAAGATCAGCTTTGAAAAAGAAAAGAATGCTTCCACCCTTTGAAATCTGGGGAAAGGACACCAATGAAAGGTGAAAATGTGAATCTGCAGGTTAAGTGGGGGTTTTCAGATTCACAGCCTGAATGTTCTCCATTCAAGCAGGAGGCCAATGGGCCTACCACCAAAGTGCGACGTGATGCCCGGGGAGGACGGTTCACAGCAGAGAAGTGGAGAGCGTGCACTGGGTGGGAGGGAAGGAGCATCAACCCAGAAAGAATCCAAATTTTCTGAGTGGCCAGTGTGGCAGGCTCAGCTCAATAAGGCTTAATTTTATCTTTCATGTTTTTTTGTAAATGTAATCTTTGGGGGAGAAAAAAAGGCTTTCTAAAACAAGCCTGTGATATTATTTAAGAACAAAAAAAGAGCTGTATTTTTCCAAACCCAAACTTACTGAATTGTGTTGCTTCAAAAACTCTCCAGCATTTTCTTCTGCATTACCACCAATTTCACCAATCAATATTATGCCTTCTGTGGCTGGGTCACTCAAAAAGATTTCAAGGCAGTCAATAAAATCTGTTCCATTAAAAGGATCACCTCCAATGCCTGAAAAAGTCGAAGAATATAAACACCAGCTGAAAATTTAGGGATGAACCATGAAAATTAGGTAAAGAAATATTGTTTCAACTGATTTCTTATTTTGCCTAACCCTCCGACCAATATTTTTAAATGTTGATCACTCTTCCACTTAACACTAAAAAAGGCACAAAGTGCTACATTTATTTCTATTTATAATATTACACTAATGCTAAATGGTGGCTGGTTGATTTCTGATAATCACAAAGACAACCCTGTTTTTGTTTTAGTTCCTTTATCAAGTCTCTTTCCTCCCACAAAATTATTCCTAGGAAAGTCTTTAAAAATGAGCATTTTAAGAAAATATGTGTTTGTGTTATAAGATTAAACATTTATCAAATTCCTTTACATGAAGTGATCATCAGATGAGGCACATTGCAGAGGAATCACTCCCAAATTCTTAGACACAAGTCCCAATGAGGGGAACCCTGACCCCTCTTCTCTTAAATCCAGAGTGACTGATGACAGCCTTACACACGGGCCTCCTCTACCACCAGCACATAACATTTAAGAACAAGTACTTGGATAGGATTAGTAAATGTTCCCAACAGACTAGCTGCCACCTTTACTTATCTTTAAGTTATAAACTTACTGAAGGCAGGACTGGTTTCCTACTTTTCAATGTATCGCTGAAGAATGGAATTGAGGAAGGGAAGTAGCACTTATTGAGTGCCACCCATGTGTCCAGTACTGTGCCTTAGCACATGCTAGACCTGCCATTTCCTAATTCTTCCAACCCCTCCATGAGATAGATGGGCATCATCACTCCCAATTTATAAATTAAAAACAGAAGCTGGAGAAGATGGAATTTTCTAACTATTCCAAACTTTTCTTATTTCAACTATTTCAAAACTTTTTCTTATTCTTCATCACCCTAAAGTTACCTTGTGGCTAAGATTGTGCTATGTACACAGACAAACTCAATTAACGTTTCCAAATTATTTTATGGATTTGGGTTCTAATGAAAATACTCCAGGGCTGTACCTATAATTATTTTAAATAAAAAGCTATTTTTGAAAGGCTTTTAAAAGGTATTCTAAGAATTTAAGGAATTGTTGTAAAAATGAGAAATCTGCCTAGCTTTTGGCAATAAATACCAAGATTATTTTATAATGTAAAAAAATGTTACTTTTAAAAGTAGGAGACAGTATGATGTGGCAAAAAGTGTTTCTGGAGAGCTCAACTTTCCTCAACACAGATTTTCTCATGAATAAAGCTAAAAATGTACAATTTTTCAGTTCAAAGGTGTCTCAGCAGATTGCTTTAAAAATGAGATAATGAATGGCAAAGAATTCAGCAACTGTGACGCACTGGATGATAGCTTATAACAATAAGAAAATGGTAATTATAGTAACAGAAGTTCTAATATGAAGAACCATTTCTCCAGAAAGCAAGCAAAATAAGTGATGTTTTCAGGCATCGCGGCTCTCCAGGAGCCACTTGTCCCAGGATGTTTGCTCCTCCACGCGGAAGTCAAAGCTGGACCATGAATCTTAAAAATATACAGGAGTTTCACACTGATGCAAATTATACTTGAGATTATAACATGTTTTTAATAAAATGATATCAAAACCTCTTGCAAATAATCAAAACAATAATTATTATTGTACTTATTCAATGAAGATACTGCATTCCAATGAAATGATTTTGGCAGAAATCCCTCACCAACACATAAAGACTGCCCCAATCCAACTTGTGTCGTTTGGTGAACTGCTTCGTACGTCAGGGTGCCAGATCTGGACACAATACCTCAAAGAAAGAGAATTTTAAAATATTACATTGTATTCATGCACCAGACTGTTTTAGGGTACAAGTACAAATACATATATACAAGTATAATGTACAACACAAAATATAAGCATTATGTACAATAAATAGAAAGTTATATAAAATTCATCCATGATTTGTCATCCAAATCAGCAGTATCTTCATATGATGAAATAAAAAGAAAAGGCTTAAAGGAAAGCAGGGACATTTTAAAAAGTCGACATGGGGAAAAGTACATTATTGGTTAGGGTTATTTTTATGACTATCAAAGCAATACAACAAAGGCCTAAAGTGCCTCTTCTAAGAATCTTTATGAAAGGAGTAATATCAGTATGAACTTGGTAGCTACAATCTTGCTTAGGTGGCAAAACATAACAGACTAGACTCACAGATACCCAACTACTAAGCCACCAAAACCTTCAGCCTGCAAGACCAGCATTAGTCACAGTGAGCAATGCTATACCTTTCCCACAACTAGTTTTCTAATAATTTACAAACAATATATAGGCTTTAAAATTAATACAAAGATAACTGGCGTATAAGGCCAAGATCCCTCTGACTTCAAGTCTACCACCTGATTTCCTATACACAACAGGCCTATGTGAAAGCACCAAGGTCCACATCTGGACAAGGTGTGTACCTGGTGGGGGATATCATCTCTTGCAGTTCATCTGCCAGATGTCATCTCTTGCAGTTCACTTTACTTGGCTGAGCTACAGGAAAGGGAATTTATTTCATGCCACAGTCTACATATAATGAGTGGATCCCTAATCTCAATAGTTGTGAAGTATAAATGAATAACTTGCTGTCAGAACATATTATAAAAAAATATTTTTAAAAATAGAACACAAAACGTTACACAGGCTAAAATCAGAGCACAGATTTTGGGGTGGTGAATAACCCCAGCAAATGCTTTCTTTAAAATTCTGCCTTGGATCACTTCTTAAGAACTCAAAGACTCCCTTCTAACAATATGATCCCACATTAGGGAAAATAGAATTCTTGTCAGACTGAGACAAAAACCATAATCATAAGCTACTTCAACTTTAGTACAGCATACTTATACATTCTTAAGCCAAGTTTTATGTTACTGTCACTATAGGCTAATGGGTACTAAGCACATGATCTGTACATAAATACCCATCTTCTCACTATGAATTCAGGTGCACATAACTTCAGATTCTCTGCACCTATCAGTCAAATTGAAAGACAAGTGTGTATCTTGGTCACTGATAGTAACTTTCAGAAGGATGTTATATTGCTCGTCTAGATTAATTTCACCAGACAGCAATAGCTATGTCACCCCATGATGACTGCCCATTTTATATGGAACTCTGCACTAACTCCCAGGCCCAGCATGGTCCCAGCCTACCTCTCCAGACTTGTTTCCCATTATTTCCCTACTCTGGTGAAATTGATTCACTCCTCAATTATTCACATATGCTCAGCTTAAAATGATGCCCTTATCTCCACCATGTGACAAAAATTCTAAGCCTTCATAGTCTATATCAACAGCTTAATGCCACTTTCTCTTTGAAGTCTTTCTTCAAGTAAGAATTCTATTTTCCTACTACCTGGTTCGGTGAGAGATCACCAATGGTATTCAAGATTCTGTGGCAACTGTCCCCCTTGCTAGACTGTAACCTCCAAAGACTGCAGAGAAACTCGATCACACATACACTGGTGACAGAAATGTGAAAGAAACAATAGAGCCACACTGGACAACAATTTGGCAGTTTCTTAAAAAACTAATATGCAACTATCATACAAGCCAGCAACTGCACTTTCTGGCATTCATCCCAAAGAAATGAAGACATATTCATACAAAAACCAGTATACAAATGTTTAATAGCAGCTTTATCTGTAATAGTCCCAAACTGGAGACAACTCAGCTATCTTTCAGCATGTAAATGGTTAAACAAACTCTGGTACATTCATGTCATGAAATACTACCCAGCAATAAAAAGGAACTACTGATACACAGAAAAACCTGGATGAATCTCCAGAGAATTATGCTGCTGTAACACCTAATCCTAAAAGGCTACATACTGCATGATTCCATTTATACAGCAGTCCTGAAATGACAAAATTATATAAATGGAGAACAGATTATTACTTCAAAGATTAAGAAGAGAGTGAGTATAGGAGAAAAGTGGGTGTAGCTATAAAAAGCAACATAAGGGATCCATCATGGAAAAATTCTGTCTTGACTGCCTCAATGTCAATATCCTGGTTGTGACACTGGGATCCTGCAAGATGTTATCATTGGGGGAAACTGGATAAAAGGCACACCAAGCTCTGTCTATATCATTTCTTACAACTGCATATGAATTCATAATTACCTAAATATAAAAAGTTTAATTAAAATACAACTTTTTTAAAGGATAAAGGGATCAATATGTCACCTGTGGTTGCTTTTTGGGTTTATAAGCACCTTAGAAAGCAGGGTAGTGATCAGAAAGGCAACTCAGCACAGGGTACTCCTCCCAGGCTCACCTCAAGTCAATAGCAGTAGCTGTTCAAAGCAGACTGAAAAGTATAAAGGGTACTCAAATATTTATAGAGCGTCAGTAACCATGTGGGCCATTAGGCTCCCACAGAACTCAAACGGTCTAGGAACTCCGCCATCTCCTCATAGAAAAACTTGGTATGTACCTACTGACAGTGGAGCTGACAGCTCTAAGAGACTGAAGTAATAAAGAAAATCATAACCTTTAACTCAGTCCAATAAAGTACACAACTGACGTTTACCCACTATATTGAGTATCCTTATTTAATATCAATAGTCATGGTCCATAGATAGAAAAAATACTGTAACCATCTATTATGGTGGAGAAACAGCATAGCTTAGGGAAAGTTAGGTATGAAGAATCTAAAAACAGGCATAATGGCCGAACAAGAAAAGATGTTAAACTCCTCCCCCAAGCCAAAATACCTTTACTGATTCTGCAGAATTAGTACTGCTTCTCAAATTCATTCAATTCAGGATATAGAATCCATTCACTACAAAACTCCCCTGATAAGTAAGTTCCACTTAAGTTAATGAAAATGAATTAGATTTGCAGTCACAAATTCTCTTTGTGCATTTTGAGCTTAAGGCAAAGAATTTTTTTTTTTAATCTAGAAGAATCTCTACTCACCAACTCTTCCTTTCTTGTGAATATGGCCAGGCATGATGCCAATTTTGCATTCTCCAGGCTGAAGGGAAGTAAATCATAGTTTCAGAAAGTGAAAAGAAAACCCTGTAACTCACAGGTCATGAACACAAATACACGTCGACCGATTCATGAGTAGTCAGCCTTGTGAGAGGCTCAATCTGGGCCTGTTGTTTTTTTACACTTACATTGATGACTCCAGGGCAGTTTGGCCCAATCAGCCTCGTCTTTCCCTGGCGCAGTAGTCTGTGCTTGACCCGCACCATGTCCTGCTGCGGGATGCCTTCAGTGATGCACACGACCAGGGGCACTTCGGCCTCAATGGCCTCAGTAATGGCAGCAGCGGCAAAAGGAGGAGGGACGTAAATGACGGAAGCCGTTGCTCCCGTCTGTTCTTTGGCCTGAAACAGGAACCATAAAGCACTTCACTGCTGGGCAAGTGATAAACAGTGTGAAATGAACTCAATACTATGATTTTAATAATGGTTTGGAGTCAGGAAAGACCACCACCAGGAGACACTGGATGTCTTCGTTCTGCCCATTACCAAGGTCACTGTGCTGTCAGAAAAGAGCAGAACCAAGTGTGGCCTCCTCTCTGCGCACCGGGAATACCACTCTGAACCAGAAGCTTCTGTGACATCCCATTCTCTCGGACAGCAGCTGGCCCTAAACCTGAAAACACTGCCTGATTGGCATTTGCGTCCCCCATTCCTGTGACCATGTTTACTTTTGTTCCTTTAGAAGACACCGTATCACCTCTTCAGTACCAAAGACCGTACACTTCCCTATTAGAAGGACTAGTAAGCCCCTGAGCCTCAGAACTGGCTCTCCAACTTCTGTTTAAAAACACATCATACTTGGTAAATACTACCAAGGGACAGTAAAAATGAGGTGGCTTTTATGCTGACAATTTGTATTCTAAATGCACATAGATTAGAAATAAACTAAAATATACATGCATAAATAGTCATAGAATAAGAATATGGGTCTTATTAGTCTTACTACTATCTGAAAAAAATAGGGTCTCCTCTACATCATCCCTCACAATGCAGGGCACTTAAAGACCATCAATTTGTCCTTTTCTCTGTGGTCTTTACATACTCACTATGTATTATCAATATAGATGTATCCTTCTACCCACCTCTACCTGCGGTCATGTCTCTTCTGCTGAAATGGAAGCTCTCTGAAGACAGAGACTGTCAGTGATCTCTGACTCTCCAAGAGTGACAGCACCCATTCCATGAGAGGCCCGTGAGAGGGCTCTATGCAGGTCTCAGTTAAGGCTTCACCACAACCCTGTATGTTTAGTATCCCCACCCACAAATCAAGATACTGAGGTCAAGAAATATTAAATACCTTGCAGGAGGTTACACAACTAGGAAGTAAGTGGCAGAGCCAAGGTTGAAACCTACATATATCTGATTCCAAGTGTCTGTTCTTTCAGTTATAGCAGACTGCCTCCTATAAATATTAAAATGTAAATTTATCAAGACAGAAATCAAAACCTTTTGGAAGGCTGTGCATGGGATTTTACAATGGATATAATACTAAGCTACAGAAAGGTACAATTAGAAGGGGCAGAAATGAAAAACAGCATCTTTAAGAATGATTCCTGAATGATCCCCCCATCCCCAGAGACCAAGGCGCTTTCTTTGCTGCATCCCTAAGAAAAACAGTTGCAGAAGAACAAAGTCAAAGGATACTGAGATTATCCACATATGATGCCAGGGGTTAAAAATAATTTTTAAAAAACTCTGTTGAAGGTAGTAATAGAGAAGGGGAAATGAAAGAACTAAAAACTAGATTGGAACCAAAAAAAGTCAGGTCACAGGCATTTATGTACTCTATGGAAAATATGTCTCACAGTTTTCTACCTCTTAGGGCTACAAATACCATCAGAAACTGGATTATGCCAACAGGGTCTATGTAATTAGGAAGCAATGCTGGATGAAAGGTATTTATTCCTATACAGTTCTTTGTAGAAGCTGAACAAGAAATAAACAGTATCTGCCAAAGAGCTTAGAGAATATTCCAGATGTTGTATCTATGTGTATCACTATGAATAATAAATGAATTGCTTAGCAACAAAAATGTTCTTTAAAAGAAAGCAAAAAAAGCTCATGACGAAAGTCAAATCTACCTAGAGGAATTATGAAAACAGCTCCTCTACCTTTTGAAGTCACGAAGTTATCCATAAGATAATAAAGGGGTGTGGGGGAGGAGCAAAAAATTTAAAACAAAGAAGAGTTTCAATGATTCTTCTATAAAACATATCATTTTTAACACTTTTTTTACTCTTAAAACACAATACACTTAAAACACACACATACACATATAGTACATCCTGTTTTCAAGTCTAAAGTAAAATATAAATTCCAAACTTGAATATTTGGTTTTATCCTATATTTTAGGGTTAAGAATACAAATTAACTTCAATTTGAAATTAGTACTCCAAAAAGAAATTAAGTCTATAAACTTGTACTTCAAAAAAATGCAATACTTTAAAACATTTCTTAAAACTATGTTTAAGAGCAGGGGAGGTATGCTTTTTATTAATACACCATTCTCAAGTACTAAGTTTATTTCCTAAATTTTTTTTATTAAATAGCCAAGACTTTGTACTGTAGTTCTTTAATAATACTATTATTTGTGTATATATTCATGTAAGTGCAGAAAGATAATGAAAGAATACACTGCTTAAATTAGCTCTCTATAAAGGCAAAAATGAAAGACAGGGAAAACACTAAACTATTTAACTTTACATACTTTTATATCATCTCAATTTTCATAGTAAGGACATACTAGTTTTGTAACAGAATAAAAGTCTGGTTTAAAATAATTTTTAAAGTACTAAGAACTCAGCAATTTGGGCAAGAGACTAGGACTCTGATTTGTCAATCTGACTCTACAGCTCAGTTTTTTCACAGCACAGCACACTACCTACTCTGAGCCGTGCTAAATCTGCAACTTTTCAGCTGAGACTATGGCCAGGACCCTTAACCTCTCTGCACCTGCAGTATCCTTGCTTCAAAATGGGGATGCCAGCAGCACCTACCTCAGAAGGCTGTGGTGAGGCCTGAATGAGGGAATGTGTATGAGGCACCTAGCATTCTCAGTAAGTGTTAGGGGGTGGAGGCTGACGTGGGCACTAGTAACATCCTGGAAGAAGAAAGGCTAAGGAAAGAAGAGTAAGCCAAATAAAAGCCAAGCCACAGCGCCTCTCCCTTAATAGATGACGTGTGCCTATAAACACAAGGATGCAGGCTATGAGAACATATCCTCAGCCCACATGACCAAAGTGAACCCACTGGTTCTCACTATAATTCCCATTTCTCTACATGACTGGATTTTAAAATAGCAAGTGATTCTTCCAGAAGGGACACAATCAAGATCTCTACTAAACTATGCTGCACCTCTCTTGCTTTTCTTCTCATTTCTTAGAAACTCAGTACCATTAATTACCTCCTTCACAGTATTAAAGACCGGTAAGCCAAGATGCGTCTGGCCTCCTTTCCCGGGAGTGGTTCCTCCGACGAGTTTGGTGCCATATTCCAATGCCTGCTGGCTGTGAAAGGTGCCCTGAGGGGTACAAGCACAAGACTCATGAGAAAAGGCAGGCTGGGAAGGCTACAGGCAACCTTCAGCAACCTGGAAAAGAACAAAGAGGTTAAACTATTTCCGAGTAGAAGAGTAACATACATCCAGCATTCTCACCAACTTACTAAACACAGCTTTGACCCTTGAAGCAAAACAGGCCTCCACAAAACCAAAAGAGCTGTTTTTTTAAAAAAGGGACTCTTTTACTCTATTTTCAAATTTGGCTGGTAATCAGAAACACCCTGGCATTTATTTCAAAGAACAACTCTTTTTACTGTTCCTCAACTCCCGATGTCCTCACACCCCTCTCCCACTCGGTTTGAAAGCCATGGCCAGTCACTATGGTCACCCAACAACCTCAGCTCCCCTCTCTCTCTCCCTTCAACTTCCACCTCTGGCAGAATCAGGATCCTGGTTAAGACTCACATGTGCAACCAAACAGTAGCTGGAGAAAAAACTAAATCATGCTAACTGGTCTCACTTTAAATTACTGCTAAACTTAAGTGAGCTTTTAATGCTGCCCAGCTGATGCCCCCTATCTCCCTATCCATTCACATTCACTCTCCCTCCTCAGCCTTGGCACTAGACATTTTGGTGACACTGATTCATTGTCATGGGAGGTTGTCCTGTGCTCTGTACCGTGCTTTGCAGAACCCTGGCCTCTACTCGGTAGAGCCAATACCACACCCTCCTCCCCACCCTAGTCAGTTGTTGTGACAACCAAAAATGTTTCCAGGAATGGAGAGATTCTTTGTCACTAGGCTTCTGGAGCTCTCCCTCTCCTGGTTTTCCTCTTCTCTTTTTCTTTCTCCTTAGACTTTTCTTTTTCATCTAAATGCATGCCTTTGGTCATCTCATCTCTTATCGTGCAATAAATATCATCTATATGGCAACCCCTCCCCCACACACAAAGACACCCACCACACACACACACACACCATCAAGCCCAGACCATGGCCTTGAACACCATACTCACACGGTCCACCTGACATATCCACGTGTAGAACCAGCAGGAATCTCAAACTTAATGTGACTAGAAATGAATTCCTGATCACTCCCATCTCGAGTCTACCCCATCTCAGTTAATGACAACTCCATTCCTGACAGATATTCAGATCAGAAGTACTGAAGTTATTCTTGATTCTTCTCTTTCTCTTACAGCTCATATCAGACAGATTAGTAAATCTTACTGCCCTACTTAGAAATATAATTAACAACGTCTGACCCTTCTATTGACACCATCTTTATCTAAGTCACCGTCAGCTCTTGACAGGATATTGACCTTGCTCCCTTTCAATCTATTCTCAACACAGCAGCCAGAGTAACTGTGTTAAAACAGAAGGAAGATCGTGTCATGGCTTGATCAAACACTCCAATGGTTTTCCATCTCATTTGCAGTAAAAGCCAACCTCCTCCCATTGGCCTACAAATCAATATCCGACCTGCCTCCTCCCATCAGACCCCTGACCTCACTACTGTTCTCCCATTGCACATTTCATCCCAGTCGCACCAGCCCTGCAGCTTCCACACATAACAGGCACATTCCTGCCCCATGGCCTCACTGTCCCCTCTGCCTGGAATACATTTCCCCTAGATATCCACCTGTTTCGTTCCCACATCTCCTTTAGATCTTGACTCAGAGGTCAGGCTTCCCTGAACCACCTGATATAAACCCCCCGCCTTCCCCTACTTGAGCCACCACAACTCCACATGCATATACACACTTCTCCTTTCTCTGTTTGCCTGTAACATTCATACTTTCTTCACACCACATAATTTACCCACTGATTTTGCTGATGTGTCTCTCCCCCAACCCTCTGATTAAAATGTAAATTCTGTGAAGGCAGCAATTTCTGTCTTTGTTTACTAAAAGGTGGCACCTAAATCGACATACATACAGTAGGCATTCAGTAAGTAGTTGTTGAAAATTGAATGGATCTATGTGGTCATGACACAGGGGCCTAAAACTGCTGACCCAACTATTTAAGTTCTATGAAAGGCATAAAAACTAGGACCTTAAAAGGGACTTCAGAAATTTCCTGATTCAATTTCCTCATTTTTCAAAAGAGGACACTTAGTCCCAAACATGTTACTGACTTGTCCAAAGTCAGACATGGAATTTTAGGAAGAGCCACCGTCTAGTGCTTTCTTTTTAAGCAATGCTATTCAAAGTGTAGTCTGTAGCCTCTTACTGGTCTGCAGTCAGATAAATACAAAAAGAAAAAGAAGAAAGAAATGAAAAAATAAGAAAAGAAAAACTTAATAAAAATAAATGAAAGTGGGAATGTTTGCAAACGTTTATAGCAATACATTGCTGTGACTTTTACTGTAAACAATACTGATAGGAAGTTAAAAACAAACACATAGCTAAACTGGTCTTTCACTCCAGATATCTTGAGAAGCACTGCCTTAGATTACTACATTGTTAGATAAATTCAAATAGACCAATTTTTTTAGTCCTAAGATAGAGCTATGCAGGGATAACATTTCCTGTTTAATAAGCTTATTTTTCTTAGTTTTCCCATTATCACCATCCAGTGCACAGCTAAGAATAGGAATAGTATGAGCAGCCCATGAAAGCCAGTACAAGAAATTCCACCCATTAGTAATCTGCATTACTCCAGTCTGAAATACAAATATTCCTCATTCATATGTGGAACAATGTACACCCTGAAAAAAAAAAGAACTAATGAGAGAAAATGCAAATTTCCTATGAAGATAAATTCTAAACTTCAGACCTCATTATTACATCTATAATAATAGAATCTTAAACAACAAATCTGAGACAATTAAGGCTACCAATTACTTAAAAAATAAAAAAGTGAGTGTAAAACATAATTGCAGGGAACTGATAGACACTGAAACCAACCTTGGCTTTCAATATTTAGGCAAACCATCACCTAATTTAGGAAGCAGAGACAGTTCAAAATAGTGCTTACACCATAGACAATGATTCTTTAAATAAAAGCTCAGAGGTTAAAGTGTCATAGGATCATACAAAGTTCAATAAGCAGAAAACCAAAATCACACATAATAAACTTAAGTGTAAAATTTGGGTTAGTCAAATATTTGATTATATGCTAACAAAATTAATATATAATGAAAAAGGAACTGAATATGATTTTAATTGGCAGAGGGGTGGTGATAAAACGTACTTCAAATCTTAGCATCAAGTTTCTTTAAAATGTATATATGTGGATATGATATTCATAAAATATATGACTATCAGAGAAAGTAGACCAATTTTACCTATGAACAATATCCACAGTTTGGGGTGCTTTTCTGTTGATGGTGGATTTTTTTTTTTTTTCTTTTTAAGATAGTAAAGGGAGAAAGAGAAAGGTCCACTGCAACTCACATTTCTGTGCCCAGTTATTTGAGAAAAAAGTCAAAAAGCAAAAAGGACACTTTACATGAAACAGCCTTCTAACCAAATTCATTAGGAAAAAGCAACTATAATTTTAAAGCAATATTAAGTATTTTAAAAACAAAAATTATAGAAATTTAGATATTTTGGTACCATTCTCTAGATCAGGGGCTATAAACTACGGCCCGAGGAATTTGGGCTGCCACTGGTTTCATAAATCAAGTTTTACTGGCATACGCCACACCCATGCACTGAGATGTTGTCTGTGGCGGCTTTTGCTGTTACAATGCCATTGAGCAGCTGTAACAGAGACTGCACCACCCCCTAAACCTGAAATGTTTACAAGCAGATCCTTTATAGAATAAGCTTGCAGATTTCTGCCCTAGATTACCAAAATACAGCAGAATGGATATGACAATTATTTTACAGAAAAATCATTAACTTTTAAATTACAAAAAAAAAATTCCTGAACTGCTTTTATCTCAACACAGGTCCTTGAATAATGACAAGAGGGATACTTTGGATTAAGACTCCTAAATACAACTGATTTGGTAGTATTCCTTTGTTTTAAAAAAAAATCTGTGCCTCTACTATGGCAGAACTATAAATTTGTATGAATGTTTGAAGGGGCCACTTAACATTAGCTGTTAAAACTTTAAATACACAGAACCTTTGACACTCAATTTCACTTTTATGAATTTGTTTTACAGACACATATACAATATATATTATATACTGCATTTTTACATACCATTCTATGGAATAAACTGTAAAATGAACATTATATAAGGATACATCTGTTTGTATGGGCAAAGAAAGTATCTGGTAGGGTACATGTCAACCCAAGAAAAGAAATTCCAGGAAAGTAGAATGGTAGAAAGGATGGAAAGAAGATTCTTAAGACGCTTTTTTATTTTATTTTTCTTATTTTGGTATCATTAATATACAATTACATGAGCAACATTATGGTTACGAGACTCCCCCCATTATCAAGTCCCCATCACAAACCCCATTACAGTCACTGTCCATCATTGTAGTAAGATGTTGTAGAATCACCATTATCTTCTCTGTGTTATACTGCCTTCCCCATGCCCCACCCCTGGTACATTATGTGTGCTAATTGTAATGCCCCTTTTTCCCCTTATCCCTCCTTTCCCACCAATCCTCCCTAGTTCCTTTCCCTTTGGTAACTGTTAGTCCATTCTTGGGTTCTGTGAGTCTGCTGCTGTTTTGTTCCTTCAGTTTTTTATTTGTTCTTATACTCCACAGATGAGTGAAATCATTGGATACTTGTCTTTCTCTGCCTGGCTTATTTCACTGAGCATAATACCCTCTAGCTCCACCCATGTTGTTGCAAATGTTAGGATTTGTTTTCATCCTATGGCTGAATAATATTTCATTGTGTATATGTACCACATCTTCTTTATCCATTCATCTAATGAAGGACACTTAGGTTCCTTCCATTTCATGGCATTTGTAAATAGTGCTGCGATAAACATAGGGGTGCATATGTCTTTTTCAAACTGGGCCTGCATTCTTAGGGTAAATTCCTAGGAGTGGAATTCCTGGGTCAAATGGTATTTCTATTTTTAGTTTTTTGAGGAACCTCCATACTGCTTTCCACAATGGTTGAAATAATTTACGTTCCCACCAGCAGTGTATGGGGGTTCCCCTTTCTCCACATCCTCGCCAACATTTGTTGTTTGTCTTTTGGATGGTGGCCATCCTAACTGGTGTGAGGTGATATCTCATTGTGGTTTTAATTTGCATTTCTCTGATGATTAGCGATGTGGAGCATCTTTTCATGTGCCCGTTAGCCATCTGAATTTCTTCTTTGGAGAAGTGTCTGTTCAGATCCTCTGGCCATTTTTTAATTGGATTATTTGCTTTTTGTTTGTTGAGGTGCATGAGCTCTTTATATATTTGAGATGTCAACCCGTTACCAGATATGTCATTTATGAATATATTCTCCCATACTGTAGGATGCCTTTTTGTTATACTGATGGTGTCCTTTGCTGTACAGAAGCTTTTTAGTTTGATATAGTCCCACTTGTTCATTTTTGCTTTTGTTTCCCTTGCCCGGGGAGATATGTTCATGAAGAAGTTGCTCATGTTTATGTCCAAGAGAGTTTTGCCTATGTTTTCTTCTGAGAGTTTTATGGTTTTATGACTTACATTCAGGTCTTTTATCCATTTCGAGTTTACTTTTGTGTGTGGAGTTAGGCAGTAATCCAGTTTCATTCTCTTACATGTAGCTGTCCTGTTTTGTCAACACCAGCTGCTGAAGAGGCTGTCATTTCCCCATTGTATGTCCATGGCTCCTACGTCATATATTAATTGACCATATATGCTTGGGTTAATATCTGGACTCTCTTCACTGTTCCTCTGGTCTATGGGCCTGTTCTTGTGCCAGTACCAAATTGTCTTCATTACTGTGGCTTTGTCATAGAGTTTGAAGTTGGGAACCGAGATCCCCCCTGCTTTATTCTTTCTTCTCAGGCTTGCTTTGGCTATTCAGGGTCTTTTGTGGTTCCATATGAATTTTAGAACAATTTGTTCCAGTTAATTGAAGAATGCTGTAGGTATTTTGATAGGGATTGCATTGAATCTGTATATTGCATTAGGCAGGATGGCCATTTTGACAATATTAATTTTTCCTACCCAAGACCATGGGATACATTTCCATTTATTAGTGTCCTCTAATTTCTCTTAAGAGTGTCCTGTAGTTTTCAGGGTATAGGTCTTTCACTTCCTTGGTTAGGTTTATTCCTAGGTATTTTATTCTTTTTGATGCAATTGTGAATGGAATTGTTTTCTTGATTTCTCTTTCTGCTAGTTCATTGTTAGTGTATAGGAATGCAACAGATTTCTGTGTATTTAATTTTGTATCCAGCAACTTTGTTGAATTCAGATATTAGTTCTAGTAGTTTGGGAGTAGGTTCTTTAGGGTTTCTTTATGTACAATACCATGTCATCTGCAAACAGTGACAGTTTGGCTTCTTCCTTACCAATCTGGATGCCTTTTATTTTTTTCTGTTGTCTTATTGCCATGGCTAGAACATCCAGTACTATGCTGAATAAAAGCAGAGAAAGTGGGGATCCTTGTCTTGTTCCTGATCTTAGGGGAAAAGCTTTCATCCTCTCCCTGTTAAGGAAAATGTTGACTGTGGGTTTGTCGTATATGGCCTTTATTATGTTGAGGTACTTGCCCTGTATACCCATTTTGTTGAGAGTTTTTATCACGAATGGATGTTGAATTTTGTCGAATGCTTTTTCAGCATCTGTGGAGATGATCATGTGGTTTTTGTCCTTCTTTTTGTTGATGTGGTGAATGATGTTGATGAATTTTTTAATGTTGTACCATCCTTGCATCCCTGGGATGAATCCCACTTGATCATGATGTATGATCCTCTTGATGTATTTTTGAATTCAGTTTGCTAATATTTTGTTGAGTATTTGCATCTATGTTCATCAGGGATATTGGTCTGTAGTTTTCTTTTTTTGTGGTGTCCTTGCCTGGTTTTGGTATTAGAGTGATGCTGGCTTCACAGAATGAGTTTGAAAGTATTCCCTCCTCTTCTATTTTTTGGAAAACTTTAAGGAGAATGGGTATTATGTCTTTCTCTAAATGTCTGATAAAATTCAATAATGAATCCATCTGGTCCAGAAGTTTTGTTCCTGGGTAGGTTTTTGATTAATGATTCAACTTCATTGCTGGTAATTGGTCTGTTTAGATTTTGTTTTTTCCTTGATTAGTCTTGGAAGGTTGTATTTTTCAAGAAAGCTTCCATTTCTTCTAGGTTATCCAGTTTATTAGCATATAGATTTTCATAGTATTTTTTAATAATTCTTTGTATTTCTGTGGTGTCCATCGTGATTTTTCCTTTCTCACTTCTGATACTGTTTATATGTATGGATTCTCTTTTTCTCTTAATAAGTCTGGCTAGGGGCTTATCTATTTTGTTTATTTTCTCAAAGAACCAGCTCTTGGTTTCATTGATTTTTTTCTATTGTTTTATTCTTCTCAATTTTATTTATTTCTTCTCTGATCTTTATTATGTCCGTCCTTCCGCTGACCTTGGGCCTCATTTGTTCTTCTTTTTCAAGTTTCAATAATTGTGAATTTAGACTATTCATTTGGGATTCTTCTTTCTTCTTTAAATAGGTCTGGATTGCTATATACTTTCCTCTTGGAACTGCCTTAGCTGTGTCCCACAGAAGTTGGGGCATTGTGCTGTTGTTTTCATTTGTCTCTAGATATTGCTTGATCTCTGTTTTAATTTGGTCATTGATCCACTGATTATTTAGGAGCATGTTGTTAAGCCTCCATGTGTTTGTGAGTCTTTTCATTTTCTTTGTACAATTTATTTCTAGTTTTATACCTTCGTGATCTGACAAGTTGGTTGGTAGAATTTCAATCTTCTTTAATTTACTGAGGCTCTTTTTGCGGCCTAGTATGTGGTCTATTCTGGAGAATGTTCCATGTGCACTTGAGAAGAATGTGTATCCTCCTTCTTTTGGGTGTAAAGTTCTGTAGATGTCTGTTAGATCCATCTGTTCTAATGTGTTGTTTAGTGCCTCTGTGTCCTTATTTTCTGTCTGGTGAATCTGTCCTTTGGAGTGAGTGGTGTGTTGAAGTCTAAAATGAATGCATTGCATTCTATTTCCTCCTTTAATTCTGTTAGTATTTGTTTCACATATGTAGGTGTTCCTGTGTTAGGGGCATAGGTATTTATAATGGTTATATCCTCTTGTTGGACTGACCCATTTATCATTATGTAATGTCCTACTTTGTCTCTTATTACTTTGTTTGTTTTGAAGTCTATTTTGTCTGATACAAGTACTGCAACACCTGCTTTTTTCTCCCTACTGTTTGCATGAAATATCTTTTTCCATTCCTTCACTTTTAGTCTTTGGGTTGGAGGTGAGTCTCTTGTAGGCAGCACACAGATGGGTCTTTGCTGTTTTATCCATTCTATTACTCTCTTTCTTTTGACTGGTGCATTCAGTCCATCTATGTTCTTATTGTCATTGCAGGCTTTGGATTTGTGGTTAACAAAGGTTCAAGGGTAGCCTCCTTACTATCTTACTGTCTAACTTTACTCACTTATTATGCTATTATTAACACAGTCAGATGATCCTTTTTTCCCTCCCTTCTTTTTCTTCCTCCTTCATTCTTTATATGTTAGGTGTTTCATTCTGCACGCTTTGTGTTTCCCTTGACTGATTTTGTGCATAGCTGATTCTATTTTGCATTTAGTTAGTATTTGGTTGGTCTATTTTCTTTGCTATGGTTTTATTTTCTCTGGTGACAGCTATTTAGCCTTAGGGGCACTTCCATATAGAGCAGTCCCTTTAAAATACACTGTAGAGGGGGAGCCAAGATGGCAATGTGAGTAGAGCAGTGGAAATCTCCTCCCAAAACCACATATATCTATGAAAATATAACAAAGACAACTCTTCCGAGAATAAAGACCAGAGGACACTGTACAACATCCAGACCACATCCACACCTGTGAGAACCCAGAGCCTCGCAAAGGGGGTAAGATACAAGCCCAGGCCCGGCGGGACCTGAGCGCCCCTCCCCCCAGCTCCCGGGGGGAGGAGAGGAGTCGGAGCGGGGAAGGACAGGGAGCCCAGGACTGCTGAACACCCAGCCCCAGCCATCCGGACCAGGACACAGACACAGTGCATGTGTGGGGTCCTGGATACTAGGGAAACAGAGCAGCAAGACTGGTGAGCGGGTGCCTGAGGCTGGCGCCAGAGAATAAAGATAAACGAGCGGCCATTTTTGTTGTTGTTGTTGTTGTTTTGTTTTGGCGAGTGCTTTTTGGAAGTCTTCAAGGGGCAGGGCGGGACACTTAGTTCAGAGGTAGGGAATCCGGTGATCTATGGGCACTCTAACCCCCTGGGAAGCAGGGAGAACAGAGGCCCCTCACGGAGATAAATAGCCTCCCAGCCACTACCCCTCCAACATGACTCCACCATTTTGGAGCAGCGCCCCGGGCCAGGCCATGTCCACAGCAACAGAGGAGATAAACTCCATAGCAGCTGGGCAGGAAGCAGAAGCCCTGTCTGTGTGCAGTTGCCCAGCACAAGCCACTAAAGGTCTCTGTTCTCCCAGGAGAGGAGGGCCACAAACCAATAAGAAGGGAAGTTCTTCCAGCCGTCACTCGTCCCAGCTCTGCAAACTATTCCTATCACCATGAAAAGGCAAAGCTACAGGCAAACCAAGATGACAGAGACACCAGAGAAGGAGACAGACCTAACCAGTCTTCCTGACAAAGAATTCAAAATAAAAATCATAAACATGCTGACAGAGATGCAGAGAAATACCCAAGAGATATGGGATGAAGTCCGGAGGGAGAACACAGGTGCCAGAAAGGAGATTACAGAAATGAAACAAACTCTGGAAGGATTTATAAGCAGATGGATAAGATGCAAGAGGCCATTGATGGAATTGAAACCAGAGAACAGGAACGCATAGAAGCTGACATAGAGAGAGATAAAAGGATCTCCAGGAATGAAACAATATTAAGAGAACTGTGTGACCAATCCAAAAGGAACAATATCCGTATTATAGGGGTACCAGAAGAAGAACAGAGAGGAAAAGGGATCGAAAGTATCTTGGAAGAAATAATTGCTGAAAACTTCCCCAAACTGGGGGAGGAAATAATCAAAGAGACCACGGAAATACACAGAACCCCCAACAGAAAGGATCCAAGGAGGACAACAACAAGACACATAATAATTGAAATGGCAAAGATCAAGGACAAGGAAAGAGTTTTAAAGGCAGCTAGAGAGAAAAAGGTCAACTATAAAGGAAAACCCATCAGGCTAACATCAGACTTCTCGACAGAAACCCTACAGGCCAGAAGAGAATGGCATGATATATTTAATGCAATGAAACAGAAAGGCCTTGAACCAAGGATACTGTAGCCAGCACGACTATCATTCAAATACAATGGTGGGATTAAACAATTCCCAGGCAAACAAAAGCTGAGGGAATTTGCTTCCCACAAACCACCTCTATAGGACATCTTACAGGGACTGCTCTAGATGGGAGCACTCCTAAAAAGAGCACAGAACAAAACACCCAACATATGAAGAATGGAGGAGGAGGAATAAGAAGGGAGAGTAGAAAAGAATCTCCAGACAGTGCATATAAGCGAGCTAAGTTACGCAGTAAGATACTAAAGAGGCTAACCTTGAACGTTTGGTAACCACGAATTTAAAGCCTGCAATGGCAATAAGTACATATCTTTCAATAGTTACCCTAAATGTTAATGGGTTGAATGAACCAATCAAAAGACACAGAGTAACAGAATGGATAAAAAAGCAAGACCCATCTATATGCTGCTTACAAGAAACTCACCTCAAACCCAAAGACATGTACAGACTAAAAGTCAAGGGATGGAAAAACATATTTCAAGCAAACAACAGTGAGAAGAAAGCAGGGGTTGCAGTACTAATATCAGACAAAATAGACTTCAAAACAAAGAAAGTAACAAGAGATAGAGAAGGACACTACATAATGATAAAGGGCTCAGTCAAACAAGAGGATATAACCATTCTAAATATATATGCACCCAACACAGGAGCACCAGCATATGGGAAACAAATACTAACAGAACTAAAGGGGAAAATAGACTGCAATGCATTCATTTTAGGAGACCTCAACACACCACTCACCCCAAAGGATAGATCCACCAGGCAGAACATAAGGACACAGAAGCACTGAACAACACAGTAGAACAGATGGACCTAATAGACATCTATAGAACTCTACATCCAAAAGCAACAGGATATACATTCTTCTCAAGTGCACATGGAACATTCTCCAGAATAGACCACATACTAGCCCACAAAAAGAGCCTCAGTAAATTCCAAAATATTGAAATTCTACCAACCAATTTTTCAGACCACAAAGGTATAAAACTAGAAATAAATTCTACAAAGAAAACAAAAAGGCTCACAAACACATGGAGGCTTAACAACATGCTCCTAAATAATCAATGGATCAACGAACAAATTAAAATAGAGATCAAGGAATATATAGAAACAAATGACAACAACAACACAAAGCCCCAACTTCTGTGGGATGCAGCAAAAGCAGTCTTAAGAGGAAAGTATATAGCGATCCAGGCACACTTGAAGAAGGAAGAACAATCCCAAATGAAAAGTCTAACATCACAATTATCGAAATTGGAAAAAGAAGAACAAATGAGGCCTAAAGTCAGCAAAAGGAGGGATATAATAAAGATCAGAGAAGAAATAAACAAAATTGACAAAGAATAAAACAATAGCAAAAAAATGAAACCAAGAGCTGCTTCTTTGAGAAAATAAACAAAATAGATAAGCCTCTAACCAAACTTATTAAGAGAAAAAGAGAATCAACACAAATCAACAGAATCAGAAATGAGAACGGAAAAATCATGACAGACTCCACAGAAATACAAAGAATTATTAAAGACTACTATGAAAACCTACAGGCCAACAAGCTGGAAAACCTAGAAGAAATGGACAACTTCGTAGAAAAATACAACCTTCCAAGACTGACCAAGGAAGAAACACAAAAGTTAAACAAACCAATTACGAGCAAAGAAATTGAAACGGTAATCAAAAAACTACCCAAGAACAAAACCCCCGGGCCGGACGGATTTACCTCAGAATTTTATCAGACACACAGAGAAGACATAATACCCATTCTCCTTAAAGTTTTCCAAAAAACAGAAGAGGAGGGAATACTCTCAAACTCAATCTATGAAGCCAACATCACCCTAATACCAAAACCAGGCAAAGACCCCACCAAAAAAGAAAATTACAGACCAATATCCCTGATGAATGTAGATGTAAAAATACTTAATAAAATATTAGCAAACCAAATTCAAAAGTATATCAAAAGGATCATACACCATGACCAAGTGGGATTCATCCCAGGGATGCAAGGATGGTACAACATTCGAAAATCCATCAACATCATCCACCACATCAACAAAAAGAAAGACAAAAACCACATGATCATCTCCATAGATGCTGAAAAAGCATTTGACAAAATTCAACATCCATTCATGATAAAAACTCTCAGCAAAATGGGAATAGAGGGCAAGTACCTCAACATAATAAAGGCCATATATCATAAACCCACAGCCAACATTATACTGAACAGTGAGAAGCTGAAAGCTTTTCCTCTGAGATTGGGAACTAGACAGCGATGCCCACTCTCCCCACTGTTATTCAACATAGTACTGGAGGTCCTAGCCACGGCAATTAGACAAAACAAAGAAATACAAGGAATCCAGATTGGTAAAGAAGAAGTTAAAATGTCACTATTTGCAGATGACATGATATTGTACATAAAAACCCTAAAGACTCCACCCCAAAACTACTAGAACTGATATCGGAATACAGCAAAGTTGCAGGATACAAAATTAACACACAGAAATCTGTAGCTTTCCTGTACACTAACAATGAACCAATAGAAAGAGAAATCAGGAAAACAATTCCATTCACAATTGCATCAAAAAAAATAAAACACCTAGGAATAAACCTAACCAAAGAAGTGAAAGACCTATACTCTGAAAACTACAAGTCACTCTTAAGAGAAATTAAAGGGGACACTAACAAATGGAAACTCATCCCATGCTCTTGGCTAGGCAGAATTAAGATCATCAAAATGGCCATCCTGCCCAAAGCAATATACAGATTTGATGCAATCCCTATCAAATTACCAGCAACATTCTTCAATGAACTGGAACAAATAATTCAAAAATTCATATGGAAACACCAAAGACCACGAATAGCCAAAGCAATCCTGAGAAAGAAGAATAAAGTGGGGGGATCTCACTCCCCAACTTCAAGCTCTACTATAAAGCCATAGTAATCAAGACAATTTGGTACTGGCACAAGAACAGAGCCACAGACCAGTGGAACAGACTAGAGACACGAGACATTAACCCAAACATATATGGTCAATTAATATTTGATAAAGGAACCATGGACATACAATGGGGAAATGACAGTCTCTTCAACAGATGGTGCTGGCAAAACTGGACAGCTACATGTAGGAGAATGAAACTGGACGATTGTCTAACCCCATATACAAAAGTAAATTCAAAATGGATCAAAAACCTGAATGTAAGTCATGAAACCATTAAACTCTCGGAAAAAAACATAGGCAAAAACCTCTTAGACATAAACATGAGTGACCTCTTCTTGAACATAGCTCCCCGGGCAAGGAAAACAACAGCAAAAATAAACAAGTGGGACTACATTAAGCTGAAAAGCTTCTGTACAGCAAAAGACATCATCAATAGAACAAAAAGGAACCCTACAGTATGGGGGAATATATTTGTAAATGACAGATCCGCTAAAGGCTTGACGTCCAAAATATATAAAGAGCTCACACGCCTCAACAAATAAAAAAAAAATAACCCAATAAAAAATGGGCAGAGGAACTGAACAGACAGTTCTCCAAAAAAGAAATACAGATGGCCAACAGACACATGAAAAGATGCTCCACATCACTAATTATCAGAGAAATGCAAATTAAAACTACAATGATGTATCACCTCACACCAGTAAGGATGGCTGCCATCCAAAAGACAAACAACAACAAATGTTGGCGAGGCTGTGGAGAAAGGGGAACCCTCCTACACTGCTGGTGGAATTGTAAATTAGTTCAACCATTGTGGAAAGCAGTATGGAGGTTCATCAAAATGCTCAAAACAGACTTTCCATTTGACCCAGGAATTCCACTCCTAGGAATTTACCCTAAGAAAGCAGCAATCAAGTTTGAGAAAGACAGATGCACCCCTATGTTTATCGCAGCACTATTTACAATAGCCAAGAATTGGAAGCAACCTAAATGTCCATCGGTAGATGAATGGATAAAGAAGATGTGGTACATATACACAATGGAATACTACTCAGCCATAAGAAGAGGGCAAATCCTACCATTTGCAGCAACATGGATGGAGCTGGAGGGTATTATGCTCAGTGAAATAAGCCAAGGGGAGAAAGAGAAATACCACATGATTTCACTCATCTGTGGAGTATAAGAAGAAAGGAAAAACTGAAGGAAAAAATAGCAGCGGAATCACAGAACCCAAGAATGGCCTAACAGGTACCAAAGGGAAAGGGACTGGGGAGGATGGGTGGGTAGGGAGGGATAAGGGGGGGAGAAGAAGGGGGTTATTAAGATTAGCATGCATGGGGGGGGAGAAAGGGGAGTGCTGTACAACACAGAGATGACAAGTAGTGATTCTACATTTTGCTATGCTGATGGACAGTGACTGTAAAGGGGTTTATAGCGGGGACATGGTATAGGAGAGAGCCTAGTAAACATAATATTCTTCATGTAAGTGTAGATTAATGATAAAAAAAAAAAAAGAAAGAAAATGGGGATTACCCCGATAGTATAAAACTAACTGTAAATCAACGATTAATGCATGCTTTAAATAACCTTAATTTTGATCACTTAAAGGGTGTCAGATGATCGGCTATGGAGGTACATTTTTCTGATAATATTCCTTTCTCTTAAAAAAAAAAAAGGCAGTTCCTGTGTGGTGACCTCCAATGGGTTCTGCACAGTGGTATAAAGGGTGTATCAAGGTGTGGGCAGGGGGTCTGTTTGTGTTTATGTGGAGGATCGAGGCCTAATTTGGCTGCCCAGAGGATGAACTGGGATGCGATATGAGGAGGAACTTCCAGCATCGGAACTCTCTGCAAGAGTCGTACCAGAGGATGATCATCAAAGGGCCTCAACAGGGATCCGGGCGATGCTGCAGTTGTGGCTGCGTTCATCCCACCAGCTCCTGGACTTGCCATTGGAATGAAGAAGGAGGTATCTAAGCTGTTCTGTGCATACAGTAAAACAACAAATTTGACTGGATCTATACTGTTTGAACTCAACCAAGAATTAGGAGAAGTGCAAGTTGTAGCGCTCCAAAATCTTATGACTACAGACTATCTACTGTTAAAAGAACATATGGGATGTGAACAGTCCCCAGGAATAGGTTGTTTTAATTTGTCTGATTTCTCTCAGACTGTTCAAATTCAGTTGGACAATATCCACCGTATCATAGATAAGTTTTCACAAATGCCTAGGGTGCCTAACTGGTTTTCTTGGTTTCACTGGAGATTGCTGGTAATTATAGGTCTGCTTTGGTTATGTAACTGTATTCCTATTATGTTAATGTGTGTACGCAATTTAATTGGTAGTTTAAAACCTATACATGCTTAAGTTACTCTACAAGAAGATATGTCAAAGAAATAATCAATCTTCCCATGTTTTCTTCCGTCTGCTACTCCTCTGGCTTTTCTTCTTCCTTCCTAATTACAACCCTTAAATAGAATTAGTGCCTCAAATCGAATTTACCGAGTATCATAATTTTTCCAAGTGGTAAAGATACCTCAAGACAAATACTGGGCATAAAAGCCACAGGGCATAAATCTGCAAAGAAGTAAAAAGCTAACCTTTTCAAACAATATTGCCTCTCTCTCACCTACCAACTTCACATTTCCCTGTATGGCCCCGGAAGATGACTGGTTAGCCAGAGACCGGTAAGATTCCTCAAGGGAGGAACAACCTAAGACAGGCACAGTCGCAGGGGGGCCATCAGGTGAGAAATTGGGGATCAACAGAGGTGAGGCTTAGAACCTCACCCCCCGTTTTGAGAGAAATCTTCTGCATCCCTGGATGTTTTATTGCCCTTGTCTAGCTTGGATTAACACTTAGTCTACAGGCACACACCTGATCATCTACATTTGCTATCTTACAGCACTAAACTATGTTTTCTACCTTTATCTTGCATCTACCTACCACTTCAGCATTTTATTAAAAATAATAATAATAATAATAATAATAATAAGGGAGAAATGTGGGATCCACATATAAATCAAGTATGAAAATCAAACGAATATTCATATTTGACCTGATTGTTTATAGTTCATAATGCGTGATCAAAACTGAAAGTTTCTGTGATGACTGCCCTTGTACTGTTCACCATGTAAGAACTTATTCACTATGTAAGAATTTGTTCACCATGTAAGAACTTGTTCGTTATGCTTCAGAAGATTGGAGACTGATGAGAATTAGCCTTGGGGTGGATTAATGATTGTGCATTGAGCCTTGAGTCCCCTATATAGAATTTTATTGTTGTTAACAACCATTTGATCAATAAATATGAGAGAAGCCCTCTCAAAAAAAAAAAAAAAAAAAAAAAAAAAAACACTGTAGAAGTCATTTGTGGGAGGTAAATTCCCTCAACTTTTGCTTATCTGGGAATTGTTAGTTCCTCCTTCAAATTTAAATGATAATCTTGCAGGATACAGTATTATTGGTTCGAGGCCCTTCTGTTTCATTGCATTGAATATATCATGCCATTCCTTTCTGGCTTGTAAGGTTTCTGCTGAGAAGTCTGATAGCCTGTTGAATTTTCCTTTGTAGGTGATCTTTTTTCTCTCTCTGGCTGCTTTGAATACTCTATCCTTGTTTTTGATCTTTGCCATTTAATTATATGTCTTGGTGTTGTCCTCCTTGGGTCCCTTGTGTTGGGAGGTCTGTGGATTTCCATTGTCTGAGAGACTTCTTCCTCCCCCAGTTTGGGGAAGTTTTCAGCAATTATTTCTTCAAAGACACTTTCTATCCCTTTTTCTCTTTCTTCTTCTTCTTCTGGTACCTCTATAGTACAAATATTGTTCTGTTTGGATTGGTCACACAGTTCTCTCAATATTCTTTCATTCCTAACGATCCTTTTATCTCTCTCTGCCTCAGCTTCTGTGTATTCCTGTTCTCTGATTTCTATTCCATTAACAGTTCTCTTCCACCTCATCCAGTCTGCTCTTAAATCCTTCCATTGTTTGTTTCATTTGTTTTCTCCCTGTGTAATTCATCCCTTATCTCTTGCATATTTCTCTGTAGCTCCATCAGCATGCTTATGACTTTTATTTTGAATTCTTTTTCAGGAAGATTGGTGTTTTCGGTCTCTCTCTGGTGTTTGAGGGATTTTGGACTGAACAAGGTTCTTCTGCCTTTTCAGAGCAATGGGAGTGGTCACCAGCGAGTGGTCACCAGTGTCAGCTGGTAAAACAAAGTCCCTTCCAGCCTGCTTGTCACCTTGACTGTCTCTGCTGCCTGTGCCAGTCAACCGCACACAGGGAGCAGCCTCTGGATTAATCCCCTCAGCTGCCATGGGCGAGGCGACCCTTGGGATGGCCCAGAGCACTGGTGTGGGTCACAGGCAAGCACGTGTGTTCTCCCATGAGAATGGCGCCCCATCATGCTTCTCAAACTGAGTGCCAGTCTCTGCTGACTGTGCTGGGTAACGGCACAAGGGGAGCAGCCTCTGGGTTAATTCCCTGAGCTGCCATCGGCAGGGGGGCCCTTGGGATGGCCTAGTGCACTGGCAGGGGTCGCAGGTGAGCAGTGTGTGTTCACAGCAAGAACAGAGCCCCTTCGTGCTTCCTGCACTCTGCGCCGGTTTCCTCTGTCTGTGCCAGTCAACCAGGTGCAGGGGGCAGCCTCTGGATTAATCCATAGCTGCCATGGGTGGTGCGGCCCTCGGGATGGCCTAGGGCACTGACGGGAGTTAGAGGCGAACAGCATGTGTTAGCCATGAGAACAAAGTCCCTTTGTGCCTTCCGGACTCTGTGCCGGTCTGTGCCAGTCAACTGCAGGCAGGGGGCAGCCTCTGGGTCTGGGCTGGTTAGCCACATGCAGGGAGAATCCTGTGTGGTTGCTGTAGGCAGGGCTGATCCCCAGCTGTTCCGCAGCAATGCAGGTCAGCGGTTTGCTTGCAGTGCTGGCTTGGGGGGAATGAACGGCAGGCTGCTTATTGCCAATGAGGGGCTTCGGTGCTGCATTGCCACCCAGGGGTTTAGGGTGCCTGAAGTTCCTTAAAATTCCCAGCCTGCTGGGCTGAGTTTGCCAGGACGATTTTGTCTACCTGTTAAACCCATGTCCCTTTAAGACTTCTAAAGCACCTGCTTTTCTTTTGTCCCAGGGCAGCCGACTGTGGGAACCTATTCGCAGTCTTAGTCTCAAATTTTGCTTTTCCGTTCCTCTAATATCCAGTACACCATGCAATGTGTGTCTGTGCTCCCAGGGCAGATAGATTACTAGGGCTGGTTATTTAGCAACCTGTGCTTCCACTCATTCCCCACTCTGATTCTTCTCCTCCCGCTGGTGAGCTGTGTTAGGGGGAGTGCTCCAGTCCCACCAGGTCACGGCTTTGAATCTTACCCTTTTCCATGAGATGTTGAGTGCTCGCAGATGTAGATGTAGCCTGGCTGATGTACTATATCTTCTGGTCACTCTTTTAGGAATAGTTGCATTTGCTGTATTTACAAAATATATATTGTTTTAGGAGGAGATTTCTGCCACTCTACTCATGCCGCCATCTTGAGAATCTCTCCTTAAGTTGCATTTTATTGTGGAATCACATCACAGACATATTTAAATTTAAGCAAATTCTATGAGGTAGGCAGGGAATAGGGAAAGAGAATGAATATAAATAAAAGAGACCAAACTAAAATATTTCAGGGAATCTTGCCTACCAGGCCCCCATACAACCATTTGCCCACAGAGAACATAAGATGAGAAAAGCCAAGGTGCCGCTTCCTTTGCCCATCTCAGTACCCACAAGTGTCTCTGGGCTTAAGCATGACCCCCACTTAGCTGTATGATACAGTGTATTTTTTTTGTACAAGGCCTAAATACAAGTCAGCTACTTCAACTAGTGCTTAACTAACGAAACAGTGATCTGTTCCAATACTGGAGGAACACCAGTGGTGTTATACTTGCTGAAAGAAAATATGTGGGTTTCCAACAAAACATACTCCTAGGAGGCATTTTCAAGGTAATTTTCATCTTATAGGCTGACTACAGCACCTAGCCTCTTCCTACAACACTACTCCATTCTGTGCTATATCCTTTCCTTAAACAACCATGTATTATAACTTCTGTGATATTAAAAAAAAGTTAAATTTTTTGAATCTCTAGTATACAATTTTTAAAAACATCTTGATACACATACCTGCTTACCAGTGAATCCCTGGCAAATAATCTTCGTATTTTTGTCAACATAGAGGTGTTTCCGGGAAGCTGTATAGGAACAATGCCGAATTCCATTCTGCTGCACTGAAAATTAAAGAAAATACGACACATTATACCCAAACTTTTGGACTGTGAATTAGATTGAACTTGGTGACCAAAAAAAAAAAAAAATCCTGTAATGTAGGAGCTGTCTTGTGATCAAGGCAACTTTAAATGGCACAGTTTCAAGTAAGCTAGAACTAATTACTTATCACCTTTGAGCCACCCTAAAATATATGGTCAAAGATACGAGGTTCCTGACCACATTTTGTCCTAATCAGGAACCTGTATGATGTCAGACAACACATCACTAGTACTGAAATGAGATGATGCCAGAATAAGCATATGTCCCAGTTCCTGGAGTTGTCACGGTCATTCATTTATTTAATCAGCATTTGGGAAGCACCTATGCCAAGCCACAATACAGAATGCCAAGGAAAAAGTGTTGAATAAGAGAACCATAGCTCTTAAAGAATTCACAATCTATCTGAATTGACACAAAGCAGGCCACAACTGCAGAGTGAAAAGTTTGTGGTAGGAATAGGCCTTGGACATTTGGGGTAGATAAACTCTATCCAGAGTGTCTGTTGGTGGGGGAGAGAGGTGGGGAGAAGAGGTAGGAGATGAAGTCTTGGGGGGCTTGGGGTCAGAGAAGAGTTTGGTTAAGGGATGGATTCACCACTGGGGCTACCTCCAAACTGAGCCCTCGCCCACAAGCAGTTCACTCCTAAAATCCCTAACACTTGACCTCCAAATTCTAAAGAAAGTAAAAGGGTTTGTCTGGTTCCTGGCCATGACTGTCATTTCTCTGCAACTAAATGCTGTGTTTACCTCTGTCCAAGTCCCAGCCCTGCAACCAGCCTGGCCTTTTATCATCCATACTGATACCTTAACCTGCACAATAGGGATCAACTATCCACAGGAGGTCCACAGTAAGGAACCACCAACCATTATATCCCACCTTTTCTGGAATACTGTTCTAGGAAATGTAGGTCAAGTGAATGAGAAACGCTGGCAATCAAAATGGCCTTTGAAACCCAGAGGAAAACTTTGAGGTGTCCCAGCAAGCCTGATGGTATTCCATAATCACCACAAATGCCTTTTTAATCCCAGAAACTCATCCCACACCAGAAGATGAACCTGTCCCATCTCTGGTGCTTCATCCTAAGCACACTCTGAGCTGCCATGGCTGTGAGGAGACCCAAGGCCCAATGAGCATTGCAATTGCCCTCACCTTAATTTCTGCCTCCTCTACAGATTCAGGTGACACACACTCCAGCCAGGACCAACCCTCAGACTCCTGCCACCCCACAGCACCATGACACATGTAACAGCTGATAGATATGTTTAAGGTAATACTGTTATGAAATCCATAGTCTTAACATTGTTGACATCGTAGTCAAGAAAATTCTCTTTTGCTATTTGTTTGCATTCAGATGGAAGTAATGCAAAATATGATTATATTCCAAGTAAAACTCACCAAATTTTAAGTCACTTGTGTCATTTTCCTCATTCTTCCCCAGTTTATTTAATTCAAGGCCCAGAATCACCAGCTGGGGCTTCCCATTAAAGTAAGACTTTCCTTATTTCCACTTCTGCCCCTCTTCAACTTCTCTCCCACAATCCCACCACTCTCTAATTTAATTTGGTAAAGAGGGCAAACCACTAGCTGCCATAAACATTAAATCTGTTGAACTGCCTCTTCACATTTTCTTGCCCTGCTAGATTTCTTCCCCACCCAAATTATCAATTGTACTTAACTAATGAAAAACAGATATTCTACTTCTGCAGAAGAATGCAAAGTGGTTTACAGTACAAATCTTCAACTGTCTATCAATTGCTTAAAGAGGCTCAATCATATTTTGGTTGTAAATACAAACCAGATCTCTATGACAAAACCACCAAATGACTGGAGTAAGCTATATCCTCAAGTTAAATCTGAGCACTGCATTAGTGGCCAAACCATCTCGCAATTATTTTTCACCTTGTAATTAGTGGGTTAATGTACTCAACTTCCTGTGAATTTCACTTGCATTAATTCATGTAAGTTCACATTTAAATAAAACACTGCACAGTAAGGAATCCTCAAACCTTCACGTGACATTCATGACTTGAGACTCTAATGTGGGTTTTGCAGGGGATCTGAGATTAAGGAGAATGGAACCTGCAAACACTGTCACGCGGTACATAATGCTTATGCCACAGACTGTGCGGATGGGTGCACACAGTTTGTTACTTTCTTTGCTCCATTACCTGTAAGTAAAATTATTTAAGGTGAAATTTATTTCAAGATTATTTCAAGTATCATCTAAATACTTTCAGAAATTGTCACTATAAATTCCATGAGTGTTAATGACCATGACTTGCACACCTTGGTGTCTCCCATGGGATATGGGCACAGTGCCTTACAGCGTATGTCCACAGGACATGTGTCACTGAATTTCAGGACAAGAGACAGGGTATATAAAAGAAACACTTTTATCAAGGTAAATGTCACAAGTCCCATCTATCTTTGTGTGAATTGGAAAATGTCAATCTCAAATTCCCACTTATAGGAAAAGGAGAAAATAATTTACGTATATTTTTGTACATGCAATGATCATTGGTTTCCCTAAAATTCTTAGAAAGATTGCACAGAAATCCAGCCCTAAATGCTACCAGCAGTCCTCACAGCTATATCAATCTAGAACAAATTCCATGCTAATCATTTTTTTAAATAAATGAAATCCAAAGGCAGTAATGTAATGCAAATGGACTATTTCACTACAGGAGAAAATGAGCATTTTCAGTTACATATGAGGGCAGCAGGAAGGCCTCAGACTGCCCACCAGGAAGAATTTCCCAGTGGGGAAGCTGTAGCTCCCACACTTTGGCCATCTCCAGGGAATGTGGTAGAGTCACCTTTTCTTTTCAGGTTCTTAGAAATTGACCAACGTAACTTTGGGATTGTGTCCCAAGGAACAGTTGAGACTTTAGGAACCAGACAGGCCTGGGCTTGAGTTTTTGCTCTGCGGCTCACCAGTCAAGTGACCTGGGGTGGGACTTTTCATCTTCCTTAGCCTCAGTCTTCCCACCTGTAATGGCAAGCTGCCTACAAGAATGCTGTGAGATTGCTATGCAGTGATGTCTATAAATTGGGTAGCAAAGTGCCTGCTACACTTCCAAAATTGGGTTCACATCCACATGAGCACAAAAGTAAATCATTTCCTAAAAAAAGAAAACATATAATTCATATTTTAAAGTAAGTCCAACCAGGAATGTTGTTCTATGTATGTCCTCATGCATAACCTCTACATTTTACGTGTAAATACACTAATCCATGTCTACATATAATATGTAGCATGCACACATACACTTGTAAATTGTTAGCATATGAAACATTACTAAAGGTGCATCCTCATTGCAAAAATAGGGCTACTACTATAAACATCATAGGCAAAAGAGAATTAAATGAGTTCAGTATAGAGCATATAAAATAATGCGTAGGGGAGAGCAAGTGCCAGTTGACTGTTCACTGTTTGTTATCATTATTATTACTGATGCAGAATGATAAGCCTAAACTGCTTTAAGGTAATCATTGTGCCAGGCTATCTGCCAGGTAGTAGGGATGCAGGGGTGAGCGAGATGGACTCAGGCTTTAGCCACATGAAGAGTCCTACCCTGTAGGACAGCTAAACACGAAGAAACACAAAGCTAAAAGTACAAACTGTAACAGAGGCTATTAAGGAAAGGAACTGGGTAACCTGAGAGAGATTTCACCAAGGGTGATAAAATTGTATCAGTTAGCCACATGCTGGGTCCTGCTGTCCAGACAGCAACATCATTTATAAGATGGTTGTGGGATTAATGATGTAAGCAAGGTCCAAAGAACACCTTCCCAGAGAGGATTCAAACCACGACCTGTGTGACTGCTACCATGCCAATGGACAGCCTGAGACTCTGTTCACAAACACACTCCTCCTCCCACTCACCTCTCAAACGGTGTCCTTGTTACTCGTTTGTTCATACATGTACTCGTGAATTTAACAAATGGTTACTTACTAATCATATATATTATGTATATGTAATATACAAGCTAACCTGGTCCCTACCTATAGAACCGTAAATATAGCAGAGTAGCTAAGTGGCCACGCCCAAACCCCAAATTATCACTACTCAAATGCAAAATTATATATTCACTTAGTATTTACTTACAAATGAAGTTTAGTTGAAGTACCATATTTCATCAACTCTAAAACACAAATGATTTTAAGAAGTACTATTAAATACTAGTAAGAAAGAAAAAATGTTGCCTATGTAAGATACCATGAACTGTAAGACACTTCCCTATTTTAGAAATATTATAATGTATAATGTATAAAAAATATGGGCCTATAGCAACAAAATGTCTGTACTTCGGTGAAATGAAATTGTTCCCTGATACTTATAGAAATTATTTTGAACATCCCCAATTACATTTCTATGCAAAAACAAGTTTGACGTCTGAAAATCAAATCATTTGTTTCATGACTACATCAGCACATTTAGACAAGGCCATTTTGTATTTCTGAAATAAAGATTTGTTTCTTACATACAATGGCAACAGGTACTATGTATCAGAAACATTACTATTGAGAATCCCTTTTCTCCAACTACACATCTAAATGTTTTTCTGATTCTAAAAACAGACCTGAACAACTTGGCAAACACATGGAAAAAGCAGGTGGCACATTTGAGCAGAGTAGTCATTAGTCACTTTCTCAACAAACCAGAGACTGTCTTCACCACCTTTGAGATTTTCTTCAAAGAAAGAAAAATCAGAGCTTTAAAAAAGGAGGCTCACAGTATCACACAGCATATGTCAGTGAGTGGAAAGAATGCTGCACAGAGTCAGAAGACCCGAGTTCCAGTACCCATTCTATTACTGGCTCTGAAACTTTCTGGGTTTATTTTCCCATTTGCCAAAGGTATGGAACCAGCCAGATAGTAAGGTTCACTTTCTGGCATTAAAACACCATAATTCTGAGGTTCAACAACACTGGTTCTTGTTATCTACTTATTCTAAAAGACCCAATTTATACAAAATCCTAGATTATGTATAAAATGACAGTGCACTTTATACTTCTTGAAAAACTTTACTATCTCAACTAAAAAGGGGTTTATAAAATCCTTAACCATTCTCATGGAAGAAATCTTCCTTATTTTTCATTGTATTTTCTCTCCCTAATTCTACTGGATTCTTTCCCTTTCTTCATAAACTATAAAACTCCTTTTTCCTTTGCTCAGGAATTTTTAAACATTCTAGGCTGCCCCTAACAGTACTCTGGAAGGCATCTACAAGTGTTGGGATTTGTTTCTAACTTAAATCAATATTGTGACACTTATGACTTTCAGCATAATACATACCATCAACTGAGAGGAAACAAAATTCTCTTAGTATCTCCAGTTCTGCTACTAACCTCAGAGCCTAAATAATTTTTGACCACTTTTTAACTAAGTGTGTAAGGTGACACTGTTGTGACTGCTGTTTTTCTAGTGGAAGAGGAAATGGGCATGGAAACATGGCATGAGAAAGAGAAGATTTGGGGATTTAAAAGTTTTTATACACTAAACACTGTAGTCTGTAACCCCATACATAGGAGATAACTTGGTTTAGATATCAGGTTCTCCACCCTTAATAACAGGTCAATCACAGGACTAGGATAACTGAAGGCCACTCTAGCAACAGAAAGCTAAACTAGATGATCTCCTAAGGCCTAGTGGTCCTGAGAGTCTAGGAGAAAAGAACTTCTTGTTCTGTGAGGAGTGGATTGTTAAGTATTGCTAAGGGTGGATTAAAGACCCTAATCTTTTAGACATTCTTCCTTTTTTCTCTAAAATCTCCTTCCACTAAAACAGCAGACCTATATGAGACCAGGATTTTTCAGTAACTCGATGAGCAAGACCCCAGGAGAGAAAGACATGGGTACAACTAATCCATTTGTTCCTTCTGACTACAACACTCTCAAATGTCCTTTAAATTATACAGTAAGAATCCAACTTTTTCCAACTTGCTAAAGTTATCTAGCCAGGCATTTGTCCTTAAGTGATCTGGTCACTAAGTGTAGCTACTGAATGCACATTCAGCATTCTATGCTTTTAGAATGAATCTTCTCAAGAAATGAACTAACTCTCATCCAGTATCAGTACAAGCAGTAGAATGAGGAGCAAAGTGGAAAACGGCAAAGAAGAAAGCTAACTTTGGTTGAGTGTCTATTACATTCCCAGTGTTTTGTGTAAATTGCTTCACTTATCTGCACAGTGAACCCAGATTATCTGTTCTTCATCATTTCCAGGTGCCCATTTTTTTCACTTTTTAACATGTCTTAAATCAGGATGCATCAGACAACTAATGGCATGTCACAGTTTTAGTCAGCAATCACTTTCCACTGTTAGCAGCATCAAAAAAAAAGGTGCATCTTACAAGTGATAGTGTCTCAGATTCCATTAAAATACAGTATTATTTTCACAGGATTAGAAACAGAAATTGAGAAATAAATTTTAGAAAGTGCTCAGGGTTATTAGACTGTAAGGGACTAGCCAGACTTCAAACCCTGTTGTAGCTTATTCCAAAGTCTGTTCCTACACAACGTACCTAACAAACACAGAGACTTTGAACACCGCAGTAATTCTCAACAGTCAGCGATACTCAAAGACTACCAACCTTGGGTATTGTTTTCAGGAACTGAAGATTCACACCGCCTGGTGGAGATGTAAATAATTGGTTAAGGTCCCTAAACTTCTGGGAGTCTTCTAGGCTATGCTAACTCTGGGTGACAACGCCACATTTTTGCTGAGCCTACAATCTACAGAGAAGACATTTACAAGTGTAGCACCCTTGTGTACAAGAGACGGCCTCACCTCACCTCCACCCCACCCCCTCCAATTTCCTACTGAAGCATACTTCCTCTACTTCTCACCGACACACCCTTATCCTGGGGTTCATCCTGGACCACCTCACCTCTCACTCCTAAATAAGGACAATCATAACATGCCACCCCCATCCCGCCACTTACCACCACGAGGTCAAGAATGTGCGCCCAGGTCTGCAGGGCTCTCAGACCCGGATCCTGGCTCAGCCACCCTACGTTCCCACCCGCCAGCAGCCTAAGTCATGCCGCCGTCCCACATATCCTGCAAAACCCTCTCCATCCCGGAGGATCCTCGACTTGGTTCGGGACTCTTGCGGGTCTCAGGCCCCCGATAGCTCTCCGCACTGGGGCGCCCGGCGCGGGCCAGAGCAGGACGCGGGGCCTGGTAGGCCAGGAACTCGCGGAAGCCTGGAAGAAAATAGCCCTGCCGGACTCACGGAGGAAGGAGCGAGACAGGAGGCGGGCGGCGGAGAGGCCACTGCTGCCAGGGGCCATGGTCGCAGTGACAGCGGCCTCAGCAAGGGCTGCGGTCATCCACCAATGACACTCCCAGGCCCCCGAGGACCTGGCAGGGGCCGAGGCAAGAGCAGGAAGAGGTTGGCCAGAGCATTCGCCTGAATGAATTTCCCACCGCAGGGGGTCCTCTTCACCGATCACAGAATCGTAGATGGAAAAGAAAAGAAGTTTCCTAACGGAGAAGTAGACAACAACACAGCTCTTTCCCGGAAATATGACTGTGATTCGACATTAATCGCAACGGCAGCTTAGGCACAACCCCAGGCAAGGCCTGTCGGCGCGTGGCCTTCTGGGAAATGTAGTTTGAGGGCCTCGGCATGTTTGTGGTGTAAGTGGGGGCCCGCGGGACGGGAAGCGAGTGGGCAAGGGGAAGTCAGACCCAGAGGAGGTGCCAGGAGTGAGGAAACAGTGAGGCGAGGTGCAAAGGGCAGTGCAGAACTTTCCGTGCCCCTAGGCCAATCTGCACCTTACTTCTCCTCGCCTGCCATGTGGACAGGCCAAAACTCCCCACTGCCCACCCTTGTGAGGACCCGGAAGTATTACCGGTGGTGATAGTGAATCTGAACTCGTCCCAGGGCCCAGGGGAGGTAAGGATGTGACAAGAAGACCAAAAGCTACCTTACTGACACCGAATTTCTTGGAAAATGGATCTTTAGATTAAACAAGCTATTATACAGGCTTCCACTAGCAGGAAGTGTATGAGTGCCCCTTCCCTGGGGATCGTGGAGGACTGAAGTTTTAGGACAAATGTGACTGCTCCCTTTAAGAGATTTAGAAGGAGCTCAGCCCCAGAGTCAAAGGTAAACAGGAAACAAAGTAATCCACCTCCCTATCTCCAACCACGCCCCTAAGATTACTTATTGTTATCATCAGTAACACTAGCCATTATCATTTACTCCCAAGCTGTGTGATGTGTAAGTAGGGTTACCCAAGGAGATGGCTCAGTATTTCCTTTATAACCAAGATATTGCCAGTCCTTTGACTGCACAAAATCCCTCCCTCAGGTAATGGCTTATGTCCTTGTGATGATTCAGTGGTTTCCAGTAGGTCCAGTATGAAGACTCATTTTAAATAGCACAGTTCTTCCTGAGCCTTCAGATGATAATGGTAATATTTTTAATTTCACTTAATTGGTAAAATGCTGACAAAAAATTTTATTCTGGTATGAGTTCAATGAGTTTTTACTTCCATGAGGACAGGCACTCACTTTTATATGCAGATTGATTTTAGAGTCAGACAAATACAGATTCAAATCCCAATGTGCCACTGGTGACGTGATCTCTGGGTCTCAGGTTTTCTCGCTGAGATGGGGATGAAATTCCCTATCTCAGTGTTGTGAGCAGTTAATGCATTAATATGTAAAGTCCTTAGTACCCCGTAAGCATTCAATAAATGTTAGTGATTATCATTAAAAACAATAACTTTTTCTTCCCATGGCAGGGTGATGTTTTGAAGTTTCTACTGATGTTGAGTAACCAGATGTGGAAGAGGACACTTCCATTTGTCTCAAAACTTTGGCTAAAGCCCCACAGCTGCGGACAATAGACCATAAGTAACTCTACATTCTAAAGAGGGCAGCCTAAGAGCTACCTCTCTCCGATTTTGATAAGAGGAGGTCAAACTTGACTTTGGATTCTCACCCTGGTACCCTAGCAGCTCAAATAACCAAAAGACTGGAATTCACTGAATGAGAGAATTCTGAGGTACAAGTTGTCAGCTGAAGGTTCCTCTTTCCTCCCACCCCCAGACAGTTGGTGGCAGAGAACTCCTTACAAAAAGGAGACTGGCATTAATTCTAGACTAAATACCTGCAGAACTGCAGAAATTCATGAGCCAACCTCAATGCCCAGAAAAGAGCTGGTCAAAGAATGCTCAGGAAAACTTGAGTTTAGGTGGAAGACATAAACGTAGAAACTTAATTCTGCTTCCTGCCTGGAAAACCCAAAGAAGGAGGCTAGCTGGAGTGGCTCTCATTGGCAGGCGGGCCAGTATTTGATGTGGCAAGATGTGTAATATTTCCGTGGGTGAAATGGAAGCCAGGAAAAAATCTGAGCTCTCCTCTAAGGATCATCTGCTAGGGCAAGGAATCCTAGTATAAAAGGCCACAGAAGACACAAAAGGAGATGGACAGGAAGTTACAAGAAGCCAGCCAAAAAGCCCACAACTCCCATCCAGATACTATGCAGACGGAGTTCCCTAGGCAGGGAAGGAGGAGAGGAGCTACTGAAAAACACACAAAGAGAGAACATTCCAAAGCGTGTGGCCCAGCAGGAAAGAACCACAAATAGCACCATCTACTATCCAAGCCTCACCCCACCCCTGCAGGAGCCCAGAGCAAGGGCGTGAAGGGGAGGAGTGTAAGAACAAGGAGAAAGCATGCCTTGATTCCTTCCCACCTGCAGGTTGTGGAGGCCCAGATCATGAGATATTAGAGAGGGGAAGGAGCTTTGACTGAGTTGTGAGTTTTAAATTGGATTGAATGGGACTTTTTAGTTCAAATAGGTTATTTTTTTCCAGAAATCAACATTCCAAAGGTACAAAAAAATTACGTAATGAGAAATCTCCCTTCCACCTGTGTCCCCACCACCCAGTTCTCCCTGAGGAAATATGAGTATTATACAATTTCCTGTGTATCCTTCTAGATCTATTTTGTGTATGTATAAGCATACACATATATCTATCCCACCCCCCATCATCCTGCTCCGTTGCCAGTTAGGGCTCATGAAACAGGCTGGTGGAGGAGTCAGGAGACGAGCAGTCGTGGTGGCAGCCCCTGGGGCAGAGTCTTTTTCTGCTTGAGTTCACCTGAAGTGGTCTCTGCTGTTGACAACCAAGAATTTTGACAGATCTGAGCTAAGTAATGAGGTTCAGTCTGTTGGAGCAAAACCTCTCATTTGCACTGTTTTTATGGAAATACATCGACTATAGTCATGAATGTGCCTAATCTAATCTGAACAGAAAGGAGAGTCCGACCAAGACTCTGGTGGATTCTCTACCTCATAAAGGAAATTAGGTCCTTTGTATACAAAAGGAACTATAATTCTGTATCTTACCTTGATTTTAATCTGAGTCCCTATTCTGTCAGGAGTTCAGATCTGTCTCCTTTCACCAGCGTTTTGTCTAACTTTCTAGAGTAATGCTGAGATGAGGTGGATGTGGTGGGAGGAGCAGTTGATGTTCTGTCCCTGCTGGCACCTCTGATATGCACATCCTTCCGTGTGGTCCTCTGCTGCTGATCCAGGTAGTACTGCAGCGGCCCTTACTCTTACTGGCAAGGTTCCTCTGTGTCTGGCCCCATGAGCTGTCTCTGGGCTCTTCTCAGATACATGAGAACCATTCAGAACCTCCATGATATGCTGGGCCAGGAAACATCTCTGATGGCCTAGAAACATTTAGCTGGATCTTGTAACCAGTATCCTCTCACTTGTGTACTCGCTCACATTCCCATTCTCTCTTTCTCTCTCTCTCTCTCTGGCCACAAGTCCCTGAGCTATGGACTGAATTGTTTCCCCCCACCTCCAAATGCATATGTTGAAGTTCTAATGCCCTGTGTGACTATATTTGGAGTAAAGAAATAATTAGGGTTAAATGAGGTGGTAAAGGTGGGGCCCTAGTCCAGTATTATTTGTGTCCTTATCAGAGAGACACCAGAGGGCTCTCTCTCACTCAATCTCTCTTTCTACCATGTGAGGACACAGTAAGAAGGCAGCTGTTTGCAAGACAGACAGCTTTCACCAGGAACCAAATGGATAAAGGACTTTTAAGCCTTCAGAACAGAAAATAAATTCCTGTTGTTTAAGCCACCCAGTCGGCATTTTTTTATGGCAGCGCATGCTGACTAACACACTCTGCCTCGTGTATACCCCAAACCTTTCTGCTGGTTCTTTTGACTACTCACCTCCATCCACCTTCAAGCCACAGAAGGTGGAAGGATAAATACCTAAGCTCCCCTGGCTTCCCTGCCCCCTCCTAGCCTGGGGAACCATTTTCTGGTCTGGGGATACTAACTCACATTTTCATCCTAAATCTAAGTTATTTCTGTTTGTCCTAGGGGCTTTGAGGTATCCATTCCTTTCCTGAGACAGTGGACTGTGAATACCAGAAAGAAACTGGTGAGGGGAAGAGGTGTAAATATTGGTGAGGAGAGGGTCAAAGCATGGAAGGAGATAACGGAAGGAAAAACATCAGTTGACATTACAAAGTATCTTCTGGGTACAATCTGGATGTGCCAAAGCTTTGTGTGTATTCACCCAGGTAATCTAACTCTGCCATACAGAAATGGAATAAAAAGAACCTTCTCTATAGTGTTTTAGTCAACTCAGGATACCATAATACAGTACCATAGACTGGGTGGCTTGTAAGCAACAGAAATTTATTTCTCACAGTTCTGGAGAATGGAAGTCCAGGACTGAGCTGCCCCCTGAGGTGAGCCCTTTCCTGGGCTGTCTTCTTATTACATGCTCACATGGCAGAAAGGGGGCAAGAAAGCTCTCTGGGGTTCCTTTCATGAGGGCACTACTCCCATTCATAAGGGTATCACCCTCATGACCTAATTACTTTCCCCGTAGTCCTCACCTCCTAATACCATCTCACTGGGTATGAGGATTTCAGCCCTCCTTTGAGGAGGACACATTCAGTCCATTACATCTAGGCCTAGTTCTGACAACTTTCTGGGGAAAAAAAACAATCAAAAACTTCATTCTAAAGGGACGAACAGCTGCTTCATCCAATGATACTGGCACACTTGAAGAGAAATGCCTTGTAGCGAAGAAAGGCGGGGACCCCTGGGGTTGATGAGCCAGCCTGAGCCCTCAGGCCCCCCTAATCCCTTCATAAAACAAATGCACAGAATAGGGGGCTTGTATCCTTGGCCTTACTTATGGAAGCTGGCACAACACAAATCAGAGAAACTCAACCTCAGATAGCTTCAGTTTTTAGAAAACTGGAAAAAGAGATGCATCAGAAAGGCTGGGGATTATTTTCATCTGATGCAGCTTCAAAGACAGAACCACACAGCACAATTCTAGGAAAGAATCAGCTGACACCACCGGCTGATTTGAACAGAAGCTGGCCTTTTCCGTCTCTTCTTTTCAGGGACTGGCACTGTTAGCTCGGCTGCCTTTCTTAAAGAATCAGGACAAAGAACTTTCTGAAATACATTTGTAGGGCTCTCCTTCCTTAAAGCCTATTACGGTTCTTTGAATGAGTGATCCACTCAGCATCTCTAAAGGGGAAGTTTCATCCTCATCAGACCCTTACAGGGATATCAAGAGCTTTGACCTCTCCTTTAGAAGAAATGGTTTCCACATATAATTTCTTTTCCTCATACTTGAACCCTGTTGCAAATTTGGTCCCCTAGGCAGGAGACTCTAAATACCTCATGCATGAGTTCCCCAGGAACCAGCTCCTCTTAAAGGGAAGGGAAGGGAGCAAGATTGGGCAGAGAGCGGGAGGCCTGGTTACAGGCAGGACCAATGACAGCCTTGGCCAGTGCCCTCAGGATTGTCCTGAATCTGGCAAGATGGTCAGGCTCCTGTACCTGGGCATGGATCTCACTGGGCGTGAGCCACCTTGGGGAGGGGCATGATCACAGTGGGCAAGGCAGCTCTGTATCCAGAGAAGTCCCAAGGTGTGGGGGGGGTGGGAAGGGGGCACAATGGCAGACAGCTGAAGACTCTGCCAACAGACTTCCAGGTAAGGAGGGCAGCATGCCCTTCACTGAAGGGGCATCTGGATGGCACATCACAGTATCTCCCTGCCAGGAGAAAGTCTGATGAGAAAACAGGAATCAGTCCTCAGCAAAACCATAAAGAAAACAGCTTGGTTTGAGTGGCCCTCCTTTCCCCACTCTAACCCTCTCCTGCTTCTGAAGGCTGACTCCTTTTCCCCTAGATACTCAGTACCCTCGGCTGTCCAGCACTGGGTCCAGCCGTTCTCTCACCACCTCTAAGAAATTCTGCAGCCCAGTGGCCAGCTTCTAAGGACAATGCTGTCTCCTAGGGATTAGGTACCCTAGGAGTTTAGCCTACTTTAACAAAGGTCCCTTGCAAATAACATGTTTGCATTTTAACAGATTGCCAATATCTTCGCACAAATTCATGATGCATGTTGAGATTTTGGAATTACAGTCAGGAAAAATATTTTCCACCCCCTTCTAATCCTTCTAGGATAACTTCTCTTCTTCATCCAGTGCATCTCCTAGAGGTTCTCTCTCACTCTCAATCTGTGTGTGTATGTGTGTGTGTGTGTGTCTGTCTGTGTATCTGCATCTGCATCTCTCTGTGTTTATTTTTATTTTATTTTTTTTGTAGCAAAAGAAAATCCAAGACACCAGGAGAGAGCAAGATTCCCTGGGACTCTGGAATATAGTGACAACATTATGACATTATGTCCCACTGTGCAACCTAGTGGAAGGGGCAAAGAAGACTCCCAAGAATTAGTACCTAAAGGAGAGGAAAGCAGAACCGTGAGGCCTATGAAAAGGAAAGAAGACAGTTCTTGGGAAGCTGGTTACGATATGAGAAAGGACTCCCAGGTGAAGAATGACCCATGTTCCTGGAAGATAAAGGATTCCACAAAAGAACAACTCCACAAGCAGCCAAGTTGTGGAGCCTCTGGTTCAGGTGCCATCACTCATCTGTGTTCAGCATTTTCATGGCTCCAGGCTGTGAAAGTCATCCTTTTCATTGATGCTTTATATATTTGTGAAATAAGTGAGAGTGTTGGGCTTTGTAGAATGATTTCACCTGATAGAGTTGAAAGGCTCTTCATGGACCTGAAGGATACATGCCCTTTCAACTCCATTCTGCAACACTGTCTACTATGCCCACCAAATCATTATTTCATTCTCTAGAAAGATGAATTTTTATTTAACTTTTTTTCATGATTAATACAAAAGTAATATACTTTTTCATTATAAATTTTACAGATAATTTTGACTTTTGGATTTCTTCTTTTCAGTATCTTCCAAATGTTCTCCAAGGTTAAGATGGTACTTTTATAACCAGAAAGAACAATCCATAGTTTTTTTTTTTATGGGTGAAATGATGTGATTAGGACCCAGACTCTGTGAAGCTCTGCATTAACTTGTACATTTCTGTCTGGTAGAGAAGCCTATTGTTTCTCTCCAGCAGAAAATTAACCCCAAAGTTTATGGTTTTATTGCTTTGTTGGATATTTCCCAGTTTCATATGTCATTTGGGAATCTCTGTGCCTCAGTTTCCTCACATGTAAGTAGGGATAATAGTAGTACTTTCCTCAGAGTTGTTCTGTGTATTAAATGAGATAGTCCACTTGGGAAAGAAACTGGTAGATAGTAAACACTCAGTAAATGTTGCCTGTTACCATCACAGGCTCATTTAACTGAAAAATCTAGGGTATATCCTTTGGGCATAGCTCAAATAAGTCATGAGGGCTTGTGTCCTCACAGCTCCAACCAAATCCTTCACAGAGAGAATGCTACTGCCTTGCTTTCTCTAGCAAGCACTCTAGGACTAACTGATTGGAAAGACTATCATGCCCTTGTTGGTGCAGGTGCCAGGGTGGGTGGCAGGTTTCCAGACAGAGGCAAAGACACAGAAGTGACCCCATACCCTGGAATCTGTCCTGCTGTCATGGCCTAAGGCCCTAGAGTCATACACCAACCCTAATATCCTTGCTTGTTCTACTTCATGATTTTAGGCTGAGATTTTCAAATGCTTAATAACAGTGTACATGGTATCTTTCCTTAAAAATTATTCTCTTATGAACTTAGCCCAAAGAGAGTCTAGATGCAATGGTAAATAGGAAAGAAACAAGATTTAAATTGAAAAACAAATGAAAATAGCCTCTGTATGTCCACCCAGTGCTGGAAAGGGATACAGCTCACAAACCTATGGAACAAAATCCACATGGACTTCACCATCAGACAGTCCAGAGTGTCTAATGGGGAAAATCACCTCCTCTCGCAGAGTCTCAGTTTCTTCACCTGTATTTAATGAGGCTCAAGGAGTGGCTCATGCTCTGCTTTGTCCCCCATATACAGGAAACAGCAAGGAGATCAGACATTCCCGTCTACATCCCATTCAGTGCCTCTTGAGGCTTATGACAGTCTTAAAGTACAGAAAATGACCCACCTGGCTCTGTCACTTTGACAAAAAGAGGTGGCAGAGGTCCACGCTGTGGAAGCCCATGTTCCCTGGCATAATTGCTAAGTCCTCCTCTCCTACCAAGCAGCACCACAGTGACCTTGGACTGTGTACTGATCCAAGACTAGTCCCAATGTCTGCCACCTTGTAGATCCCCCGTCCTCCTCTGTTTCTAGTGACCCACTCCTCTCTCCCAACATTGGGGCACCTCCTCTACTCCTGCCTCTAAGAGAGGTAACATCCTGTGACCCCAGGTTGGTCCATCCTACTGGGCTAAGGGAAGCTGTTTTCAAAAGTTTCCAGGTGATCTCCTGTTTCTGCCCATGCCGTGACATAGGTGGCAATTTCTCTTGCTAAATAAGAGCCCCCTCTCCACCCACCCCCCAATACACATATACCTTCACAAATTTAATTTCTAAAGAGTACTCTTCTTATATGGCTTCCACCATCCATATGTTTTTTTACATTTGTGTGTAAAATATGGATCATAACACCCACCTCACAGAGTTCTAAGGAATAGAAGGAACAACAGACATGAAAAGTCCATGGCACACTTCGTGGCACGTGGGACATCCTTGGTGAATGTTAGTTCACCTTCCCTGTGAGCCAGTGAGTTTATTTTTATGGTCGTTTTGGAGATGATGTTGAATAATGCTTCTGGGCAAAATAGATGACCAAAAGTTTTGGATCTTCATGACAATGAAATAAAACCAGACAGGCACTTAATGTATCAAGGGACTGAATACCATCCCCTCATTTTTAAACAAGATAGACTGAAAGAGAGAGTGCAAACTGCTGCCTCCTGAGGCTGCTGAGAACAAGTTGTGGTCCTGGAGCCTTAAGCCCGCCTCGGGGATCTGTCCAGCCCAATCGTTGTCTGACTGTGACAGGCAGCAACCCTGGATTCATAGCTCTATTTTCTCCAGCAGCTACAGCTCAAGAGGCAGCTCCTCAGGGCCGTCTTATGAATGTCACTTATCGGGACCTGGCAGATGTGGCTCTGAATGGCAGTCTAGGTGTTGCAGTCAACTTATTCTCATTGTTGGAGGCAATCATAGTGTCCCCAGAGCACGACTTCAGCGTAGGGAGCCAGAGAGACCTCCCATGCATCCCTGGCTTTCTTCCCTACCAGCAGGATTCAGGTCCATGGGAGCAGACAGTTAAAAATACAGCTGTCGGACAGGTGGGAGGTGGGGAGCACAAAACAGTGAGGGCAACACCCTTCATTCACCTCCAGGTTTTTCCTGCATTCCATTGTATCTTGAAAATTTGTCAAAACTGGAGCAGCAAAACCTCCCTGTCATTAAAAACAATATACTAACCAGAGTAAAAAGAAATGGCATGCCCCAGATCATGTATTTAGAATGAAACATGAAGGATTATCACCCACAGCTCGTACCACTCGGGCTCAACTCTGAGTCAGAGCTGCAATTGGACTGTGGGGTCCTTGACGCTTCTTCAGAAGTTCAGCCATCAGAATCTCCCCAGTGAGGCAGCTCAGGAATTTGTATTTTTAAAAAGCTCCCCAGATGGTCCTCACATAGGCCCTGACATTTGGTAACTTCCTGCTTCTTCGGATTTCATACTTCACCCCTTAACCTCTTTATGACCGTACGTACATGCCAGCCTTCCCAGCCTTGCCAGCAGGTTTTGAGGCAAACAGAATGTTGCAAATAGAGACAGAGTTTCAGCCTATTCACCAATTGGGAAATATTTAGAAATTAGCACAATCATGTGGGGTCAATCTCTCCGCCCCTCCTCCGCCCTCTCCCCATCCCAACTCCCCAGGTTTTACAGTCATTTAGCATAACCAGGAGAGGATGACAAGACAGCAAAGATTTTAGTTTTAAAAAATACTTTTATTTGGAAAGAACTATAGATTTATAGGAAGCACAGTGGTGACTTGGGAGGTGAGGGACGCTTTGCTACCACTGAATGGCGGTGAAAGTTCTGGCTTCCCACTTGGCCAACTCCGACACTGCCCAGGAAGGGAGGGGGAAGTGTGCCTCAGTGCCCCTGGGTGGGGTGAAGCATCCCCCGTGGCCTCCACTGACACCCCTGGGGCACGGCTTTATTGTTACCAGTATGGATGACCACATCAGCTCCACCTCTAGGTCTTCTCCGGTGAAGCGGGGGCACCTTGAGCAAGGATGGAAGTTTAGGCCACCCACTTGGCCTTTGCTGACAGGACCGTGTTTTTTCCATGGTGTTTGGCTGGTGTTTTTCTTTTCAGAAAAGAGATTTTCGGGTGAAGTCATAGACTTCAGGGATAAGTGCTAGCAGTGAAGATAATCTGCCAGCACCTTGATGTCTTAGTCCATTCAGGCTGCTATAAAAGAATTCCATGGACTGCAGGGCTTATAAACAAGACAAATTTATTTCTCACATGTCTGAAGGCTGGAAAGTCCGAGATCAAGGCACTGGCAGATTCAGTGTTTAATGAGGGCCGACTTTCCGGCTTATAGATGGATGTGTCTATGTTCAAAAACCTTTCATCACTAAGATAAATGCTTGTGAGATACAAAGTTTTTAAAGAGGTTCAAACTGATTTTATACGATGGTATCAACTTGATGAGATATGGTGGAAAATATTTTATCTTCACTGCTAGCACTTATCCCTGAAGTCTATGACTTCACCCCAAAATCTCTCTTCTGCCCCATTTCCCATCACAGACATTAGCTAATCCTAAACACATAGTTATACTATTCAACCTTTCTCTAACATACCTTAACACTTTCACAATTCTGTACCTTTGCTTTATACCATGTATGGTGCCTAATGCCTTGAGAGGCCACCAGTGGGGAATAAGCCTTTAATGGTGCTGAAATAAATGTGGAGCTCCAGGAAAATATTAGAAGCCATTTAAGTCTCCTCCTACTCCTGATTCCTGAGGCCGCCCCCTTCCAGCTTCACTCACCCCTCAGCCTCCATACTTCCTGCCTGCCTGTGACTTCTCCCACCACAAGCTGCCTGCTGTTTATTGGATCCTGCCGCCTGGACACTGTGATTGCCCAAGGCTTTAATCTGCCTTACCACTTTGGGCTGGAAAAAAGTGGGGAAAGGGCCTTCCAAGGGAGGTGCTTAGTGCTTGATAAGCAGCAAAGTTATCTTGTCTGCTAGTTAATAGCTAACTAGCTTGCCTCCTTTATTGCCGATACAGACTTGATCTTCCAGGTTCACATGCTGTTTGCCTTTCCCATGGCAAGAAAGGAGGAGTTTGCTCTCACTGCAAATGCAATTGAAGAGCAAAACATTGAGCAGAGTAGAGACAAAGATGCCAAGGGACACCTGTTCCACAATGCTATCTGCAATGTTCCCTGAGCTCTGTGGTTAAGAAGGAATTTAATGATTAGAACCAATCGATCATTTGTTCATTCAACCAATATTTATTCAGGATCGGTGGTGAGTTAAATGGTAAGCAAAGGAGGATTTCTGAACGCCAGAGATTCCAGTTGGGGGTGCCAAAGGAGCCAATAGCAGCCAGCGCACAGGTCAGACATTTACTTAAGCTCCACACAGGTTTTATTTCTCCATGTTTTTATTCATTCATCATGGACAGATGTGGTGGATATGGTCTGGGAATCGGGAGACCTGTGATCCTGGTACTGATTAAGACTTTCAAAGATACAATTTCTTTATGCATTAAATTTCACCATCTGTCAAATGGCAACCTGCATTTCTGCCCCTCCTGCTGTCCAGAACTATTTTGAGAATCAAATGTGGATAATAATAGGTGGTGCTGTATAAATGTACGATATTATCGTATTATCTGAATGCCTCGAATTCAGACATACTAGTTGCTGCCTGTGTGGTACCATCTGGGCTGGCTAATGAACAAGTGAGAACACTCAGTTCACCCAGACAGCGTGAGATGTTATCCATACCTAATAGCCACATGGAGCCTGGCTCGTGATTGAAAATAATTCGAGCCAATGGGCCATAGCCTCTGATCCCTGCCTAGAGAAGACAGAACCAAATTTATTTCCTGCTTTAAAGTCATAGACAAAATAGAAAAGATTTGTTGAGAAATCCCTCACACCTGTGGACGCTCAGCAAGTGATGTTAATGATGCAGGCTATGAATTAGGGGCCTGAAGTGGGCCCTCAAGGAAATCCCGCTAGACATTTACAAACATGATTTGGGCCCTCTGAATGGAGTGGACAGAGCACAAGGACAGGCCCCTCTCCCACATCAGCATGAACAGCCTGCTGCTGAGTTGCTGACGACACTCTTTGGACCTGGTACCAAGTCTCTGTCTATGACGAAAGCACAAAGAGAGGAAAGTACACCTCTGGGGACAAAACACACTACCCTAGGACATCATGACCCCGAGGGGTATCTGTGCAGGTAAAGCGGTCTTTTTAAAGGGGTTCTGCCTCTTGTCGTCTTTGTTAACTGACACACTCTAAAGACTCAAGCCCACTTGTATACTCAGTTTGGGGAATATAAATTGGATACTTGGTTCTTAGACGTGAAAAAACAAAATTGCCCTTAGAAAATAATTCAGATGAATATCTTCAGTTATTTAAATATTTTGTAAAAGCTTAGTCTGCTTTCTGCAACTAGTCAGAGGACAGGAGCTACCTTTTTTATTTATAGTGCTTTTGGGTGTCTGCCCTACTACATCTTCCCTGAACCCCCACTCCTACCTCCATGCCATGTACACAGTAGGCAGATAATAAATGCTTGTTAACGACTAATTGAAAAGTCCTACTCTTCCATGTAAAAACTTGTACAGAAATGTTTCTAAGCACCATTATTTATAACAACCAAGAAGTGGAGACAATCCAAATGCCCATCAATTGATGAATACATAAAATATGATATGGCTGTAAAATTCAGCAATAATATTCAGGGATATTATTCTAATAATAAAAAGACATGAAGTACTGATACATACTGCATCATGGATGAGCCTTGAAAACATTATGCAAAGTGAAATAAGCTAGGCACTAAAGATCACATACTGTATGATTCCTTTATAGGAGATGTCCAGTATCAGCCTATCTTAGAGACAGAAAATAGATTCAAGGTTGCCTAAGGCTGGAGGGAATGGGAAGAATAGCAGATGACAACTAATGGATATAGGGTTCCTTTTTAGTGGTGATGAAAATGTTCTAGAATTGACTGTGGTGATTGTTGACAATTCTGCCTTATATACTAATCATTGAATTGTACACTTTAAATGAGTGCATTGCGTGGCATGTGAATTATAGTTCTACAGTGTTACTTTAAAAGGAGAAGAAAATGAAAATTCAGGCCTAATTACCAAGATATGCTGAGAAAAATAACTGATTTATATGCCCAAAAATAGGAATCCTAGGCAGGTGTGTTAGTTTCTAGGGTAGCAGTAACAGATTGCCACAAACTCAGTGGCTTAAAACAATACAGATTTATTCTCTTCCCGTTCTGGAAGTCAGAAGTTTAAAATCAAGGTGTTGGCAGTGCTTTGTCTCTCCTGGAGGCTCTGGAAGAGAATCCTTTTCTTTTCTAACTTCTAGAGGCCACTCACATTCCTTGACTTGCAGCCCCTTCCTTCATCCTCAGAGTGCATCCCCCCAACCTCTGCTTCCTCCATCACTTCTTCTAGCTCTGAGCCTCCTGCCTCTCTTATAAGGACCCTTGTGATTACATTGGGCCCACCCAGATAATGCAGGATAATCTCATCTCAAGATCCTTAATCACATCTGCAAAGTCCACTGAACCATGTAAAAAACTGCCAAATTGTTTTTCAAAATGATGCTAGCTTTTTAGATTTCCACCAGCAATGTGTGAGAGTTCCAGCTTTAGCTGTGCTTTTAACATTTTAATCTGCTTGCTTTGGTTCCTGTGGAAAACATACTTTCCCACACAGCATCTTTTGGCCTACTCTTCCTTGTCACTAGAACCCTAATTTTGTGCGGGGGTCAGTTGGAGGGGAGGGCAGTGACAATATATCTAGCCCTAGGTAATGGATCATGATAGTTTCAAGTCTTTTGTAACAGTCCTACTTCCTACCTTCTCATCCTTTCAGCTAGATATAACCTTTGGACCCAGTTCTGGCCAATGAGACATAAGGAGAAATCTTATCTTAGAGGCTTCTGGGAGAGGTTTTGCTTTTCTGCTATCAAGAGACAAATACATCCTTGGAGCCTATTCCCTATTTCTGTCTTGAATGTGATGTAAACATGAAGCCTTGGACCTCAGCACCCTATTGCCACCATAATGAAAAGGCCAAAAGAATCATCGAAATGCCTAATATCAATGACCCCCAATAACCCTGTTTAATGAGGCAGCTGTTAATTGGGTGTCCAGTTCTTGCTACTGAACACAATCCTAACTGATACAGCCTCTTTCTCTCACTTTTGTGTGGAAGGCTAACACTGTTAGTTAATGCACAGGATTTTCCTTTCTTTAACTTCATCTTTGCTTTGTGGTCCAGATATTTGTCTTTAAGACATATTTCTCTAGATTCTATTTTGAGGAGGACCCCATTATAGGAGGTCATGAAAAGTTAGTGTGTTCTGGGTCTCCTGAAAGCACCCATTGTTCAAAGAAGTCTCATCTACTTCTACCTTCATGAGTCCTTATTTTAAACAGGGAAAACAAGCTGACTTGGAAACTTTCTGGATGTAGAATATGAGACATGCCAGGACAAGTTGGTTGCAAATGACAGAAAGTCTATTCAAACTTACGCTTTTAAAAACAAACTGTTGAAATGTGTTAACTTACATAACCAAACTCTGGAAAAAGCAAAGACAATCTTAGAGATACTGGATCTTGGCATGAAAAGCCATCAGAACTCTGAATTCAGTCCATGTCCCATCTCTGTGTGGTCACCTGAAGCCTTCCCTTTGCAGGGGGATTACGGTCTATAAGAGTTCCAAGCTCATGTTCTAGTAGCTCCATGGCTTGAGAGGAAAAGAGGATTCTCTCTCCCAGGTCCCCTTTTGGAAACCCAAGAGAAAGACTCTGATCATTCCAACTTGAATCATATGCTTACTTCTCAGGTTATTATTTCCTGTTTAAATGTGTGTCAGTTTCTCTCTTTTGTAAGAGACCTTCCCTGAATTGTCTAACAATCCTTAGTTGTCTGCATATCTTTGAAGGGGAGTGTCTAAAAACACAATGGGAACTTACATTCACTGCAGTAGAGCTTATTCACCATCAGCTTCACTACAAAATGGATCTCGCTGGACCACTTAGTTAGTAGTAGAACCTCCCCTGTCCATACATTCAGATCTTTCCCCTTGGGCTAGATGCCCAGAGAAGATTCTTCCAGTCATTCTCTGGAAAGGTCTAACTGCCAATGTTTTGATACTAGAGTGATTAACTCATACTGGTTTGCTCAGTACTGTCCTAGTATTAAAACTGAATGTCCCCATCCTGGGAACACCCATAGTCTCAGGAAAACTGAGATGCTGGACAGCTTATGCCACTCCTTTGGGAGCTAAGTGGGGAAAGAGAGTTGGGTGATCTCATCATCTTGTATGCACACATTCAAGTAACCCCACTGTTTTTGGTATGGTACCCCACCCTCAAATGTGCCTAGTGTCCCTCAGTCTAGAGGCTTTCCTTTCACCCACTCCAAGAATAAATTTCCAGTCTTCTGCTGAGATTGGGGAAGGTGGAATAAATGTGCAAATCTGACCATTTCCTGAACAGACTGTCAACCAACCCCATATTTAAGTCCCTATATCCAGATATGTCTGATACCACCAATTCCAGAGTCTTTGGGGTTCTATAGTGCATATCAAGTTGGCTATTATCTTTTCCCACCATTATTTAGAATCTACCTTTTTGTGTCTGTTTATTACCCTACCACATTTTTCTGCTTTCCAGAATACAAATTTTTATAGCTATTGTCTCTTCTCCCATTTTCCTAATTTTTCTGAGTGTATAGCTTTAAAAAATCCTTTTAGTAGGGTTTGGTGGGGTAGATAAAAGTAGTTGGGTATATTCAAAATGCCACATTTGTACTAGAGTCTTCAAGAATAATCCTTTCAAATACTTATCCAAGTATCTCAGTGCCTTGGGGAATGTAAGTCTCAGAGCTTCCTGCTACCGTCCACTGCGTGTCACTGTCTTCTTACCATTTGAAAGCACAATTTCTACGCTTTCTAGTGATAGCTTACTGATTTCCAACATGTCTTAAGACAATAAAAAATAATGATACAGACTAAAAAAATCACAACAGAGGCAAAAGTTGACAGCAATGAGAAATATCCTAAGACTCATTCTACGAATGGTACTTTATCTTAGTGACTACTTCCTATATTTATATATGTATATATATAAACACACACAAGAACCAGGAAGTTCTCTGAACCCTGTCTGTTCGGGTTTTTGAGGAAGCTTCATTGCATAGGTATGATTGATTAAATCACTGGCCACTGGCCATTAATTCCACTCCAGCCCTTCTCCCCTCCCCAGAGATCAAGGGGTGGAACTGCAGGGTCCAACCGTCTAATTATGTATTTGGTTCTTCTGGCAACCTACCAACTTTAGGTGCATCCAAAAGTCACCTCATCAATCTAACAAAAGACACGTTTATGGCTCTCATCAAAATTTCAAGTGTTCTAGGAGCTCTGTGTCAGAAAGAGATGATGAAGACAAAATATATATTTCTTATTATAAATCACAGTATCACAACTACATATAGACAACATATGTATACAGATTCTATCCTATATGTATGGACTATCTACCATATGTCTATATTTTTAACAAAATTGGATAACACTTTTGATAAGAAAAATTCTGAGATCTCCTAAAATTAAGTGACATAAGGGCTAGAGAATGGGGGAGAGAGACAAGGGAAGGTCATCAGTCAATAGCTGAGGGCTGTAGCTAACCAGAAACTCCAGTTCCCAGGTGAAGTTATTTCAGCAATTATCAAGAAGGTCCCCAGAACCACTGCATCCCTCTTGCACATGAACAGTGCCTGACCATTATCAACAACCAATCCATGAGCCTTCTCTATGGACTAACCACCTATCCCTTGACTTTCCCTGCTTCATGTTAACCCATCTTCTTTATTTATAGCCAGTGTAAATGTAAAGAATTTTTTTTCCTTTAGATTCCTTATAAGGGTTCCCTGTTTCTTGAGTCTGGAAAACAAGTTGTGTCTATTAGCTGGCCTTGCTGGTAAAGCAGAAACCTCCTGTCTTAGGACTGTCCTTTTCTGGTTAGCATCTATATATAAAGTCTCAATAAACTCTTTTATTTCAGAGATCTCTCCATTTCTAGAGTTTTTGATTTGTCACTATGCATAAGATTCTGAAACTCACATTTTTACTTAATACATTGACTACATTTCCCCATGTCATGTCAATATATACAGCTATACCAATTAAGTGTGCTCATAGTTTGGATACTGTATTTTATTTAAATGTAGCTTCAGTAAAAGTCTTCATATAAATATCACTGTCCCCTTGATCATATATCTTAAAGATGGATTTTAAAAGAGAAATATCTCCAAAGTGTATGCATAGTTCCTTTAAACTTTTCTTTGTTGAAGTATAGTTGATATACAATCCTGTATTTGTTTCAAGTATACAACACAGTGGTTCAACATTTACCCACATTAATAAATCCTCACCCCCACTAGTGCAGTTACTGTCTCAACATAGGAAGATGCTACAGAATCATTGACTATATTCTCCATGCTCTGCTACCATCCCTGTGACTGACTTATATTATGACTGAGAATTTTTGTGCCCCTTTATCCCCCCACACCCTCCCCACCTACCCACCCCAACCCCTCCTCCATGGTAACCACCAGTCCCTTCTCAGTGTCTATGAATCTACTGCTGATTGTTTATTTTGTTTTGTTTTGCTTCTATACTCCACAAATAAGTGAAATTATATGGTATTTGTCTTTCTCCATCTGGCTTATTTCACTTAGCATAATACCCTCTAAGTCCATTCATTTTGTTGCAAGTGGCAGATTTCTTTCTTTCATGACTGAATAATATCCCATTGTGTATATATACTTTATCCATTCATCTATTGATGGACACTGGTTGCTTCCATATCTAGGCTATTGTAAATAATGCAGCAATAAACATAGGGGTGCATACCTTTCTGAATCAGGAATTTTGTGTTGTTTTTTTATTCAGGTAAATTACTAGAAGTGGAATTACTGGATTATATGGTATTTCTATTTTTAGATTTTTGAGGAATCTCCGTACTGCTTTCCCCAGTGGCTGGCCCAATTTACATTCCTACCAACAGTGTAGGAGGGTTTCCATTTCTCCACATCTTTACCAACACTTGTCATTTATTATCTTTTGGGTAGTGGCCATTCTGACTCATGTTGTTTTGATTTTCATTTCCCTGATGATTAGCAATGTGGAGCACCATTTCATGTGCCTGATGGCCATCTGTATTTTTTTTTCAGAAAAATGTCTTTTCACATCCTCTGCCCATTTTTTAATCAGGTTATTTGCTTTTTTGGTGTTGAGGCATATGAGTTCTTTATATATTTTGGATGTTATCCCCTTATTGGATAAATCATTTACAAATATATTCTCCCATACTTTAGGTTGCCTTTTTGTTCTGCTGGTGGTGTCCTTTGCTGTACAGAAGCTTTTTAGTTTGATGTAGTCCCACTTGTTCATTTTGATTTTGTTTCCCTTGCCCAAGGAGATGTGTCTAGGAAAAAACTGTTCATGTTTATGTTCAAGAGATTTTTGCCTATGTTTCTTTCTAAGAGTTTTATGGTTTCATGACTTCCATTTAGGTCTCTGATCCATTTCAAGTTTACTTTTGTGTATGGAGTTAGACAGTAGTCCTGTTTCATTCTCTTGTGTGTAGATGTCCAGTTTTCACAGTACAAGTTGTTGAAGGGGCTGTCTTTTCCCCATTGTTTATTCATGGCTCCTCTATCATATATTAATTGACCATATATATGTGGGTTTATATTTGGGCTCTCTATTCTGTTCCAGTGATCTATGGGTCTATTCTTGTGCCAGTACCATACTGTTTTGATTACTGTAGCTTTGCAGTATAGCTTGAAGTTAGGGAGCATAATACTCTCAGCTTTGTTCTTCTTTCTCAGGAGTGCTTTGGTTATTTGGGGTCTTTTGTTGGTTCCCTATGAATTTTAGGATTATTTGCTGTAGTTCACTGAAAAATGCCATTGGCATTTTGATAGGGATTACTTTAATCTGTAAATTGCCTTGGGCAGAATGGCCATTTTGGCAATAGTAACTCTTCATATCCATGAGCATGGGATAGTTTCCATTTATTGGTGTCTTCTTTAATTTCTCCAATGAGTATCTCATAGTTTTCAGAGTACAGGTCTTTCACTTCCTTGGTCAGGATTATTCCTAGGTTATTCCTAGGTGTTTAATTCTTTTTGATGTAATTATAAATGGAAATGTTTTCCTGATTTCTCTTTCAGCTAGTTTATTGTTAGTATACAGGAATGCAACAGATTTCTATGTATTAACTTTGTATCCTACAACTTTGCTGAATCAAGTTATTAGCTCTAATACTTTTTTGATGGAATCCTTAGGGTTTTCTACATATAGTAGTATGTCATCTGCAAATAGTGACAGTTTAACTTCTTCCTTACCAATTTGGATGCCATTTATCTCTTTATCTTGTCTGAGTGCCATAGCTAGGATATCCAGTACTATGTTGAATAAGAGTGGTGAGAGTGGACATCATTGTCTTGTTCCTGATCTTAGAGTAAAAGCTTTCAGCTTTTTGCCATTGAGTATGATGTTAGCTGTGGGCTTGTCATATATAACCTTTATTATGTTGGGATTGTTCCCTCTATACCCATTTTGTTGAGAGTTTTATTGTGAATGGATGTTGAATTTTGTCAAGTGCTTTTTCAGCATCTAATGAGATGACCATATGTCTTTAAATCCTTTTTGTTAATGTGGTGTATCACAATGACTTATGAATGCATAGCTTTTTAAAATCAACAAAGCCTGAAAAATTTCTCTCCAAAATATTATACCAATTTTTGATTGACCAAGCCCAGATGATTAAAATTGCTTGACTTAAAGAGTTGTGTAAAACAGTCATCACTGACTGTCTTTGAAACACAATGAAATAGATGCCAGAAGTTCCAATGGCTGTGCAAGTGAAACACATGGTCCAAGAGGAAGCCAGGTTAGGATGGCCTTGGCATCAACGACAGAAACTGAAATAGTGGGGGAAGGGATTTAAAGAAGGAAGATTAAAGGAAGTGCTTTTTTGCCTTCAAATATTTTAAGACATCATGAGGGCAGTTTGCAGAATTGCCAAGAAAGCAGACTTTGACATCTACCAAAAAAAGACCTTTGTGGCAATAGAACTATCCAATAATGGCACAGAAGTCACAAATTTCCTGTGGCTAGAAGTGATCAAAAATGAGGAGCCCACCTTTCAGTCACCATTCCTGCCTTGTATATACACCGGATCTAGTGGACACCTGCTCTATTCTTTATAACAGCACTTCTCAAACTTAATAGGCAATGAACCACCTGGGAATTACTAAAATGCAGACTGATGCAGGAGGTCTGGGGCAGGACCTGAGATTCCACATGTCAAACAAGCTCCCAGGTGATGCAGATGCTGCTGGTCTGTGGATCACACCTTGAATGACAAGGCCCTGTGGCTGAGGCCCACAGACTTGGCAGACCATTGAAATCATGTAGGGGAGGGAACTCTAGAAAAAATACTGATGGCTGGGTCTATCACTCAAAGTTTAATTAGCATGGCGTCTGTCCTGGGCATCAGGAGTTCTCAAAGCTCTCCAAGTGGTCCTAGTACACAGCTAACTTTAAGAACCACTGCTCTATGGCCTTTCAAAATCCTTTGACACTGTCTCAGAGACCACTTCTGCAAAGACCTTTTAATTGGGACGTAATTATCTGGGCTTGGTCAGGTTTTCTCACTAACACATAGTTAACATTGACTCAACATTTTGGAGGAAAGATTTGTAGTAATTATTATTTCTCATAATTTATGAGAATTATGGTCTCATAATTAGGCCATTAAATGCTTCAAGTCTCTTCTACATCTAAGATGAGAGACTATTGCCGTGATTCAAAACATCCTTGGCAGTACATCTACTCGACCACAAGGTGGTGATAAAGCAACAAAATTCGATAATCGTAAATGCCTCAGAAAGTTGAGCCAGAACCCATACTTAGGAATGAGAAACAGTTGTAGTGTATGTGTAGTTCCCAACTGAGAGGCGATTGGCCACAGACTTCTTTGAGAATCTAACAGGTATAAACAAATGTACACTCACAAATGTGAATACAATTTTAGGCAGTTCACAGTCCCTGAAATTAAACTGGACAACCAAGACTAAAAATGACTTACCCCTTTGTAACTCCCCTCTCCTTTATTACATAGAGCCTCTACCACTCCCACTGCATCTTTCTCAGCATCTGACCCTAACTCTTGCTTCATAGGGGAAGTAGAAGAAATCAGGCCCCACATCTGCCAATTTACCTAATCCACTCCCACCTTCCTTCCATCTACATCTAATGGGGTGCCTTTCTTTTTACTGAAATACTCCATCAGTGTTCCTGATCCACCTGCCCTGGCCTCCACCAAGTTCCTGGTCCCTATACTTTATGATCTCTTATTTTTGCTTGTGCTAATTTAAAAATAACTCATTTTTTTCAATACAAAAGCAGTATATGGTTTTTATTTTTAAACATACAGAAAAGCAAATGGCATAATATAAAAATATCTATAAATCTCATAAACTTGTTTTTCTTCCATATTATTGACTTTATATACATTCTGTGACTATAAAAATAAAATCATGTTATCTAAACTGTTTTACGACCTATTTAATTTAACATCTCTTAATCACCATACATTTCACCTACAGATGTGGTTCTTAACCAGAGATGTTCATTTGATTAATCTATAGGCATTTTAAGAGTATATATGTCTAAATGCCAATTCCAAAGATTCTTATTTACCAGGTTTGGTGTGAGGCCTAGAAATCTGTAAGTTTAGGAAAACCTCACTTGAGATTTTGAAGTATAACACTGGGAATATAATTTTAATTCAGTTTTACTGAGTTACATTTACATATAATACAGTGCATGTGTTCCAAGATAAACATTGCAATGTGTTTTGACAAGTTTATATGCCTCTGCAACCACCAAAACAAGTAAAATATAAGACATTTCCATCACTCCAAAAATGTGTCCCCCTTGCCAAACAGTTACCCCAGTTTTAGTTCCAAGAAACACCCGATCTCCTTCCTGTCACTATAGATTAAATTTGCCGTTCGTAGACATTCATGTAATTGTAATTAGACAATGTGTACTCTTTTGTGTTTGGGTTCTTTTGATCAGTAATGTTTTTCAGATTCAGCCATTGTTGTATGCATTGACAATGCGTGCCTTTTTATTTTGAGTAGTATACCAAGACACAGATAGACCGAAATGTACCTATCCATTTACCTGTCGATGGACATGTGGGTTGTTTCCAGCCTTTGGCCATTATAAATCAAGCTGCTATGATCATTCACATACAAGTCATTTATCTTTGTAAATATCCAGGAACAGAAAGCCTGGGTCATGTGGTGACTGTGTTCCCCTTTACTTGGTAATTTTCTGGCTTCATGCCCTTGGGAGACTAACATTACCTCTATGAACCTTGATCGTCAGATGGAATTACGAACCCCGAAGTCTAAACAATTGGACAGCCCCAAGATTCTCTATCACAGACTATTAATAGGGAGTATTTACAATAATAAATATAAGTTGGCAAGTTGGCTCTTTATAAGTGCCAAAAATTGGGATGGTAACATGTTTTTTATGAGTTACAGAACTGTAATTTAGCAGCAAAAGCATTACTGGATAACCAAAGGCCTAATATTAGGATAAATATAAGCAAGGAGAAACCTATTGGGGGTGATAAATCAATCTGGGCAAACTAGCAGAACGTGGCATTAGAATTGTGGCCACCGACCCAGCGAAGGTCCCTGGAAAGCCACGTGGCCTCTGGCTCTCAACGTCTTCCCACCTATTGGTATATTGCCCCCACCCCTATAGTAAGAGTCCCCATTCCTTTCCAGTCCTCCAGTTTCCCACTACTGGATAAATGGGTAAAGAATATGTTCTCTCCTCAGGATTCGTTGTTGCTGCTTGTTGTCAGTTCTATTTGTTAACTGACTTTCCTAAACTACAGTTTAAAAGACTGTATTCTTGGTGATGTGTGATCACCGGAGTCTCTGAAGGCATTGGTGTCATGCATTGCTTTTGTGGAGGCACGGACTTTTGTCGGAACCATCGCCATTGTTGCTGATGTCCTCCCATAATTACTTTTTAATTTTATTTTTTAGTTTTATTTTTCACCTGTGAACATTTCAGAAATGTTTATGATATACTCTATATCTAAGAAGTCTAATATTTATTTGCCTGCTAAGTCTGTTATTTGTTCTTCTGACTTTGTTAGGGGTGGCTATATTCTATATTTGGTGTTTCTTTTATTGTGAATTTATATTTGGCTGAACCTAACTTGTGAGAATGTCGAGAGGTGAGAGTTGACGATGACTTTCTCTTGATAAATAATAGCAGTTTCCCTTTTTTTCCCAGACCATATAGGCAGTATACATTCAGAATCCAGAGCTAAGAACTAGCTTATGGTTTCAAATTCATAGGGGGAACTATTATATTTTTAACAATTTTTTTCCACGTGGTGCTGCAGGTAGAGTCATACTGGTTTTGCTGTAGGCTTTCTTCACTGCCAGTTTTTTTCTAGCCCAAGGTGCTTCAGGGGTCCCAAATGTGTGGCGACTTAAAGTTCATCTCCTCCACTATATGTAGATTCAGGCAAGGCCCAGTCTTCTATCCCTGCTAGCATTAATCCTCAAAGCTGTACGTTCCTTGTATGGGTGTTCCCAGCAAGGTGGCCACAGCTTCCATGTTTTTGATCATCCTGGTTTCATTTCATTGTTGTTTTGACCCTTGAGGATTCTCTTATTCTTGAGAGTCCCATGATGCAGTTAAAATAATGTGCCTTTGAGTTTATCCAAATACGTAGGTGCTTTGCTTCAGGAATTTTTCAGAACATAGTCCACTATATATCCAGGAGCAGAATTCCGTGAGTCAGTATTCTTGCTCTTGAAATCTTATAGACATTTAACTATTAAATTGATGGATCTGGATTTGTATCTCAGCTCTGCCACTTCTCACCTCTGGAGTGCTCTTGGGAAGTCAGGTGACCTTCGATTTCCCAATTGGTGGAGTAGATACAATAATACCCCTAAAATAATATAAAGTTGTTGCAATGATTAATGTCATGGTGAAAAGCCCTTCACAAAGGGCCCAGCATATAAATCTTAATTTACTCCTTGAAACATTTTAACCATTTTCACTTTTACTGTTAAAGATGTGACCTTTTGTAACCTAGTTCTTATAAACCTTTCATAGCCTAGTTTTTGAGCTCTGGAATGGAAATCAGGTTTTTTGGAAGTATTTGAGAGAATGAATGGAAAGTACAGAGCAGAGTACCTGACATATAGGGAGCACCCAACAAATAGTAAAAATTGTTATTTATAAGAACTACGAAGAAATCAACAGGCTATACACAAAGCTCTTGTTTGTTGCAATGATTTAGTAAGTATTCAGTTGACAAAGAAGATGACATTTTGCCACATTAAAAAAGAGCTTGGAGAGATTTGATGAGTAGGGTTCAATACAGTAATACCTTCATAAAACTCCATCCAGGTCTTCTACCCTGACCTTCTCCCTTTCCTTGGCTCTTGGAATGCTCTCAGCTGCGTAAGTTAACATTAGAATACAATCACCTTCTTCTACTAATAAAGGAATTCTGGGACTGAGGAGCAAGAGCCTTTTTTCCACAACATAAGTTTTGAAGGGAACAAATTAAAATACTCACTGCACATTTGAAATAAAATACATATTTTTAGATGTGTCTAACACTGCATATTGTTATAACTTTATCCTTTGATGTACTGGGTTGGTTCTGAATTTTTTTCATTACTAGTTTATATAAATTATTATATTTTATTGGCTTTGTGGGTACCTTTCATCTCTGGGGAATTAGTATTTATTATGCCTTCACGTGAGGTTTTTCTGAATTGTTTCTAAACTGAAGTTACTCCCTGGCTGTTTCCACTTCCTGATTACAGATTAGGAGACCTCTATCCTAGTTTCATTTCTGCCACGACTAGCTGCCTTACTTAGAGTAAATTACTTGCCTTCTCTCTCTCTTTTTGAGTCTCATTCTCCTATTAATCTAGTGAGGTTAGTTAAACTAAGTGATCTGTAATCTCCATTCCAGCTCTATTGTTACATGATTCTCTTCCTTGAAGGTGGTGTAATACCTAGCATGTAAAATACGTATCTGAAAATACTAAGACTGAGAAAACGCAAGTTGTGAGTAAGAAATGTAAAGTATTTCATATAGGGCTTGGATTCAAGGCATTCGAGACAAGAAACAAGTATCAAAAAAAGAGGTAAAAAATCGAAAAAGTAGGTAATGAGTTCCAGCGGTGATTATGTCACTTTGGAGGGGAGGTTGAAAGCCAGGACTCTTCTATCTGGTGTAACACCTCCTCAAAGCAAGTGAAAGGGCTGCATCCTCTGATTAACTGGGATAAGGAATCTTCAGTAAGCAACCTGAGCTGGGCGTCGGTGGGGTGGCTTCCATACAGCATTAGCAGCAGTCAACTGGGGGCTTAATTAGGTGGGTCTGAATGCCACAATAAGATCCAGGGTCTGCTTGGTCAATAGTGCGCAGGGACCAAATAAAAGGGGCTCGTACTGTGCCTGACGCCAGATTACCTTCGATGTGGAAAAGAACATTAGTTGAAAGGACACGTTGAGTTCGACGGGAAGAAGAACCTGTGTTCTTGGGACCTTTAGGACACTCCTGAGAGGAAGTCGGTGGGCAGGGCAGAGATGCAGAATAGACTGCCCTTACAGACGGGACCCCGACCAGTCTACACAAGGCATCTCCCTCTCCAGAGATTCTTGATGCTTCTAACCAGAGAAAGTTAAAGCGAACGTCTGCTCGGTCTTTAGTTTCCGAGGGGAAACAGAAAGACATTCCTGCAGGAGAAAGGAGATACAATGAGCGTGAACAGCCGACACGCGAAAGAACAAATCGAAATAACCGCCTCCTGCGCTGCTCAGCCTACAGGACTAGGCAGTGCTCCGTTCCCAGCGCGTAGGAGGAACTGGGAGGGTCGAGCGCGGGCTCTCCACCAACCAGAAGCGTAGAAAATGTTCCAGAGACATTGATTGGCTCAATTGGGCGGCGCGCTCCTGGCTCTAGAGCTGTGGTTGGCTGTGGCGTTGCCGTGGCGACATCACGCACAGGCGCAGTGCGCTTCTGGGAGGCCCGGTGGCTGCTAGGCAACGGGAAACTTTCCGTTCGAGAGTCAACTTTTTATTCCTGAACTGGGCTTTTCTCTGTCTCCGGAGACCCTCGGGTAGCGGTGGCTGCGGCGGCGGCTGCCCTAGTCTGACTTGGTGAGTCCTAAGGAATTGAGCTGAAACTCAAGCATGGCTTTCCAAGAACATGAAGGGCTCATAGAGGCAGAGAAATTCGGTGGGAAGGCATTTTGGTGTTTACGTACTACCTACTGTAGACGGGCAGAAAGTGAGGACTAAAGATGTCAAGAGACGTGTCCAAGATCTCACATGGTCAGATCTAGACCTGCACGATTCACCGTGGTGGCCACTAGTTGCATGTGACTAGTCGGAACTGTGATGCGCTCTCAAGACGTAGTAACAGAAGAATAGAATACCACATTAATCGGTTTTATTTTTATTACATGTTGAAGTGATAGTACTTTGGAATATGTTAAAGCATATTATTAAAATTCATTTGTTCTTGTGATTTTAATGTAGTTAACTTGAAAAATTAAAATTGCAAAGAAGATTTACATTATATTTTGATGGGCCAGAGCAGATCTAGACTAAATCCTGGGCCTGCCGACCCCTGGTTCGAGATCTTGTGTGCTATTATATATAGTATTTTGAAGGAAAGTATCTCCACCAGCTGACGGGGATGGAAGTATGAGTGCTGGCCTCGGCAAAACCGCTACAAAAGGCTCAGAGTCCTCTAGGACATTGCTACTCTAAGTGTATGAATCAGAATCTGCATTTTAACAAGCCCCTCAAGTGATTCTCATGCATTTAAAAGTTCCAGAAGCACTCTTTGGGGATTAAGCCCTCACCTTTTTTTTCCCCCTTTGGCTTCCCCCCGAGTGCCTAGGCTGTATTTCTTAGAATTACCTGCACTTTGAACAAGATCCCCAGGAGATACTCTGCATACTTCAGTGTGAGAATCATTGGTCTCAGTACCAATTCCATTTCTCGTTATCCTTTCAAATCTAGACAGGCAGGGCCCCCAAATCAGTGACATCAGCTGCTGCAGCAGCAACCAAGATCTTGTTGGAAATGCAAATTCCTCGGTCCCACCTCAGCTGCAGGGCTTCTTGAAGACCAGGCACAGTTCCTGATTTTCATTCCTTTGGTTCAAGCCCTCAGTGTGGAAAGAATGGGGTAATCCTGATGGGTTCCTTACTTCTTAAGTCACTTCCACTAGTCCCACTTCCCTAAGCCTTGTGCTCTACTTTGCATTTTTCTTTTCCTGACCCTATCCTTTCCAGGAACGAGGATGTCTTTTTACAGCTCAGAGAGTAACTTCAACTTGGGTAATACTGAAGAGCAGGTGGAAAACCCTGTGCTTAAAAGACTGAATAGTGTACAAGCAAAGGAAAGACTGGGTTACGTAGTACCCACAGAATATGAATCCGATACACAATTCCTGTTCTTTAAGCACACTACAAAAGCTCAGGAGAAGACAAGAAAACGGCAACAGCCTGTAAAACTAGAGCCTCTGGTAAGTTCAAAAACCAGCATTTTAGCTACTTTTGGCTGGAGATGAAATTGTAAAATTGCTTTGAATAGAAGTCATTTCTAGACTCTTAATTAACAAAGAAGGCCTAAAAAATGTAATGCTAAATGTTCTTGTTTATGAAGTTGTAAACACTGAGAGCATTTATTCAAGAAATAGTTCTAGGCACTGTTTGAGGTGGGGGGGACACAGTGGCAAAGTTTCCTAGTGGATAAATCCCCTCTGGGATTATGTATAATACAGATTCGTAACTATGTAGATTGTAAGCCTCTTTTAGGTGTTAGAGTACCACTTAATACTGGGATCTTCAGTAAAAATAATAGATATAGTTACAAGTGTTATTTTCAAAATAAACGTCTAGTGTACTGAAATGTTTTTCTACTTGTCTGAAAATACTTAATTTTAAGAATCTATTTATGCCCTTGAATAATTATAAATCCATGTAAAGGAGCAGTCAAAGTGCATGAAGTAGAAAGTGAAAGTTACCACTCCAGTGCTCCCAGTAGACATTAACTATTGCTCATACTAGTTGTTAGCCCTTCAGGCTGTTTTATGTTTATTTAAAACATAAAAATATTAAAAATGCATGTGTGAATATAAACATATATAGCTTTAAAATAAATTTATGCAGTACATACTGATCTTCCAAGTGCTTATTTCAACTGAAATGGATAGAAATCTTCCCAGTACATGTACATAGCACTATTTGTTTAAAAAATATTATAAATATTTCATAAATATAGTACTGTACATGTTGCTGTTTACATTTAAATATACATTTTGGGATTTTTCTCAAGCCAGAAGATATTTCTATAATACATTCTTTTTAATGGTTGCATGATATCTCATTGCATGACTCATAATTTATTAAATCACTTTTCTTTTGGGACATTCAAGTTTTGCAAATATTTACAATGGTGTAGCAAAATCACGGTGTCATTCTTGTGTACTAGTGCTTATATTCTTATGGGATAGATTCCTATGACTGGTATTGTTGAATGGAACAGAAAATATATATATATGTATATATAATTTTCTTTAATTCACATGTATTTTACCTGGAAACCAGTTTCTCAAGCAAATGCACATGTGTTGCCTATATTAAATTTCACATTCACCCTTACCTAGCTTTTATGCTATGCTCTTTCAACCTTTTAATGCCTGATTTGGACGGGTGAGCTGCACCCTCACACAGGTTGCTGCTAATGTTTTCCTGTGTGATTAGAGTTAGTAGAGTTCTGTTCTTCCTGTCTGAACTAAAGCATTCTCTTCATATTATACTTTGTTTCCTCCATATTTATCTTTGTCCCATTAACCACCATTTTATATTCATTATTTTGACAGCATTTTCCTACATTTTCTTCCATTTTACTATTTTTTACTTTTGTACTTTACACTTAAATCTTTCATTTATGTGAAATTTCCTTTTAAATAGTGTGTGAGAGAAAGGACTAACATATTATTTCAAAATGTTTTGGTAGCACCATGTTTTTCCACTGAATTAAAACACTGACTTTATCATATATAGAGATTTCATGTATAGTGAGACATATTTGTAAATTCTTGACCCTTTTCTCTACTGACCTAACCACATTATTTTGATTACAGTGGCTTTGTAGTATGTTTTAATAGGTGGAAGGCAAATGCTTCCTCACTATTCTCATTTTTTAAAATCTTTCTTCTTAGTTTCAAATATGTATTCTTATATGTAAACTTTAAGATTTGTCTTTCTTAAATAAGTAACTCATTTTAAAAGGTCCAGAAGTTATACATTTAAAGTCTACTTTAACCACATTCTCTCACCCATCCAGTCTTCTTTTTCTAGAGGCAACCAATGATATCAGTTTCTTGTGTATCCTTTTAGAGCTATATCATGCTATATAAACCTAAAGCTAGAATACTAAACAAACTTTTCTGGCCCTTGCTTTCTTCATAGCTTGGAGATCATTTCATATCAGTTCAAAAAGTTCCTGTTTATTCTTTCTTTTTATGGCTTATAATATTCTTAGATGAATATACCATGCTTTATTTAATAAGCCAATGTTTATGGACATTAGGCTTTTAAAATAAATTTTTATGACATCGGTATGACAGTGAATAATCTTGTACATAAGTCCTTTCATACATGTGAGATTATACCTGTAGGCAGAATTTCTAGAAATGGAGTTACCAAGACAAATTACTTGCTACACTAATAGAAGAAAAATGGTGTCTCAGAGTAGTTTGCACTTCTTTTTTGAATAAAGTTGAGCATCTTTTCATGTGTTTGTATTTCTTTCTGTGAAATATATGGATATTCATGTTTATTTTGTAATGGGGTAGTTATTATTTTTCTTGTTGATTTGTGTGAGTTCTTCATGTATTAGGAAAATAATATGGCAAGCATTGTAAAAGTAGTCATGTTTTGCTTTAATTTCTAAATTTTATGTGGTCAAAGTTATGTCTTCAGAATTTTATGTAATATTTAGGCCCTCCACTTAGCAAGACTAAAAATGAAATTTTCTGCTGACTTCTTATTCCTCTTTTAAAAATCACTTAACATTTTTTTTACTATTTTTGCTATTTTACATTTAAATCTTTGATATGTTCAGAATTTTTCCCAGTGTAATGTATGAGATGATCCTACCTTTTTCCTAATGTTTTTTCCCTTTATTTCATCATTTCCTACTTTTTTCCCTTTATTTCATTATTAGTTATTGAATAATATTACTTTCCTAAAATTGTCACTTTTTTAATAGACTCAGTTCCCTTATATATTTTGGTATCTGTTACTAAATTTTCTATTGTGATGCATTGATCTGTTCTCATATTCATGTGTCCAAAACATACAATTTTAACTATTGTAGTTTTATAACATTTTTAATATCGGTATGTCTGGTCCTCCCTGATAACTCTTTTTATTTACCCAGAACTTTTCTGTCTATTCTTTTTTGTTTATTTCTATCTATGAATTTAGGATTTTGTTTAAACTCTAAAACATCCTATTGGTATCTTTGTCAGGATCATATTGAATTTACAGATTAACTAAATATTTACATTTTTTACTATAATTAGATTTCCAAGTCAAGAATATAATAGAATTTTATTTGTTTGATTTTTTCTTTCATGACTATCATGAATGTTTTAAGTTTTCTTCATATGACTTTTACATATTTCTTATTAAGTTTATTAGCAGTTTATTATTTCTGTTTGTTAATTTCAGTACTAGTTTTTCTGGTTATTCTCTTGAGTGTTTCAGGTAAACAGTAAATCATCGGTTAATAATGATACTTTTACTAAACTCTGTCCAATTATTATACTCATACTTCTTCGCATTGTTGTGTTGGTTAACACCTACGAATAATAGCAGGGACAGAGAACATTCTTGTTTTTCTCCTGAATTTAGTCAAAATGTTTCTAAGTATTCTCCCATTAGGCAAGATACTACCCATTAAGATTTTAAAGATGTAGATACCCTTTTTTTAATTAATGATTTTTCAAATTAAGGTATTATTGATATACACTCTTATGAAGGTTTCACATGAAAAAACAATGTGGTTACTACATTCACCCATATTATCAAATCCCCCACACACACCTCATTGCAATCACTGTCCATCAGCACAGTAAGATGCCACAGATTCACTATTTGCCTTCCCTCTGCTACACTGTCTTTCCCATGACCACACACACACCATGTGTACCAATCATAATACCCATCAATCACCTTCTCCCTCCATCCCCACCTGCCCTCGCACACCCCTCCGGTTTGGTAACCACTAGTCCCTTCTTGGAGTCTTTGAGTCTGCTGCTGTTTCGTTCCTTCAGTTTTGCTTCATTGTTATACTCCAAAAGTGAGGGAAATCATTTGGCACTTGTCTTCCTCCACCTGGCTTATTTCACTGAACATAATATCCTCCAACTCCATCCATGTGGTTGCAAATGGTAGGATTTGTTTCTTTCCTATGACTCAATAGTATTCCACTGTGTATATGTACCACATCTTCTTTATCCATTCATTCACTGATGGACACTTAGGCTGCTTCCATTTCTTGGCTTTTGTAAATGCTGCTACAATAAACATAGGGGTGCACATGTCTTTTTTTTTTTTTTTTTTTTTTTTTTAGATAATTATTTTTTATTGAAGGGTAGTTGACACACAGTATTACATTACATTAGTTTCAGGTGTACAACACAGTGATTCAACATTTATATACATGATAATTCTAAGTACCAGCTATCACCATACCAAGTTGTTACAATATTTTGACTATATTCCTTATGCTATACATTACATCCCGGTTACTTATTTATTTTACAATTGGAAGTGTGTACTTTTTCTTGGTTGTTGTTGTTAGGGCATCTCTCATATTTATTGATCAAATGGTTGTTAACAACAATAAAATTCTGTATAGGGGAGTCAATGCTCAATGCACAATCATTAATCCACCCCAAGCCTAATTTTCGTCAGTCTCCACTCTTCTGAAGCATAACGAACAAGTTCTTACATGGAGAACAAATTCTTACATAGTGAATAAGTTACATGGTGAACAGTACAAGGGCAGTCATCACAGAAACTTTTGGTTTTGCTCATGCATTGTGAACTATAAACAGTCAGTTCAAATATGAATACACATTTGATTTTTATACTTGATTTATATGTGGATACCACATTTCTCTTTATTATTTTTAATAAGATGCTGAAGTGGTAGGTAGATACAACATAAAGGTAGAAAACATAGTTTAGTGTTGTAAGAGAGCAAATGTAGATGATCAGGTGTGTGCCTGTAGACTATGTGTTAATCCAAGCTAGACAAGGGCAATAAAACATCCACGTATGCAGAAGATTTCTCTCAGAACAGGGAGGGTGAGGTTCTAAGCCTCACCTCTGTTGATCCCCAATTTCTCACCTGATGACCCCCCTGCGACTGTGCCTGTCTTAGGTTGTTCCTCCCTTGAGGAATCTTACCCGTCTCTGGCTAACCAGTCATCTTCCGGGGCCATACAGGGAAATGTTAAGTTGGTAAGTGAGAGAGAAGCCTTATTGTTTGAAATGGTTAGCTTTTTATTTCTTTGCATATTTATGCCCTGTGGCTTCTATGCCCAGCATTTGTCTTGAGGTATCTTTACCACTTGGAAGAATTATGATACTCGGTAAATTTGATATGAGGCACGAATTCTATTTAAGAATTCGTTGTAATTAGGAAGGAAGAAGAAAAGCTATAGAAGTAGCAGGCGGGAGAAAACATGGGAAGATTGATTATTTCTTTGACATATCTTCTTGTAGAGTAACTTCAGCATGTATAGATTTTAAGCTACTACTTAAATTGCGCACACACATTAACATAATAGGAGTATAGTTACATAACCAAAGCATATCTGTAATTACCAGCCATCTCCAGTGAAACCAAGAAAACCAGTTAGGCACCCTAGGCATTTGTGAAAACTTATCAATGATATGATGGTTATTATCTAACTGAATTTGAATAGTTTGAGAAAAATCAGACAAATTAAAACAACCCATTCCTGGGCACTGTTCACATCCCATATGTTCTTTTAACAGTAAATAGTCTGTAGTTGTAAGATTTTGGAGCGCTACAATTTGCATTTCTCCTAATTCTTGGTTGAGTTCCAACAGTATAGATCCAGTCAAATTTGTTGTTTTACTGTATGCACAGGCCAGCTTAGATATCTCCTTCATTCCCATGGCAAGTCCAGGAGCTGGTGGGATGAGTGCATCTACAGCTGTAGCAGAGCGTGGATCTTTGTTGGGGTTTTTTGATGATCATCTTCTGGCATCAGTCTTCCCGAGAGTGCTGATTTTGGAAGTTCTCTTTCATATCGTTTCTTAGTTCATTTTCGGGGTAGCCAAATTAGGCTTTGATCCTCTGTATAAACACAAACAGACCCTTTGCCTACACTTTTATATGTCCTTTATATCATTGTGTAGAACTCATTAGAGGTCACCACATAGGAACTGCATTTTTTTTTTAATCATTAATCTACACTTACATGACGAATACTTTGTTTACTAGGCTCTCCCCTATACCAGGTCCCCCCTATATACTCCTTTACAGTCACTGTCCATCAGCGTAGCAACCTGTTGTAGAATCACTACTTGTCTTCTCTGTGTTGTACAGCCCTCCCCTTTCTCCCACCCCACTATGAATGCTAATCTTAATACCCCCCTACTTCTCCCCCCCTATCCCTCCCTACCCACCCATCCTCCCCAGTCCCTTTCCCTTTGGTACCTGTTAGTCCATTCTTGAGTTCTGTGATTCTGCTGCTGTTTTGTTCCTTCAGTTTTTCCTTTGTTCTTATATTCCACAGATGAGTGAAATCATTTGGTATTTCTCTTTCTTTGCTTGGCTTGTTTCACTGAGCAAAATACCCTCCAGCTCCATCCATGTTGCTGCAAATGGTTGGATTTGCCCTTTTCTTATGGCTGAGTAGTATTCCATTGTGTATATGTACCACATCTTCTTTATCCATTCATCTATCGATGGACATTTAGGTTGCTTCCAATTCTTGGCTATTGTAAATAGTGCTGCGATAAACAAAGGGGTGCACTGATCTTTCTCATACTTGATTGCTGCATTCTTAGGGTAAATTCCTAGGAGTGCAATTCCTGGGTCAAATGGTAAGTCTGTTTTGAGCATTTTGATGTACCTCCATACTGCTTTCCACAATGGTTGAACAAGTTTACATTCCCACCAGCAGTGTAGGAGGGTTCCCCTTTCTCCACAGCCTCGCCAACATTTGTTGTTGTTTGTCTTTTGGATGGCAGCCATCCTTACTGGTGTGAGGTGATACCTCATTGTAGTTTTAATTTGCATTTCTCTGATAATTAGCGATGTGGAGCATCTTTTCATGTGTCTGTTGGCCATCTGTATTTCTTTTTTGGAAAACCGTCTGTTCAGTTCCTTTGCCCATTTTTTAATTGGGTTATTTGTTTTTTGTTTGTTGAGGCGTGTGAGCTCTTTATATATTCTGGACGTCAAGCCTTTATCGGATGTGTCATTTTCAAAGATATTCTCCCATACTGTAGAGTTTCTTTTTGTTCTATTGATGGTGTCTTTTGCTGTACAGAAGCTTTTCAGCTTAATATAGTCCCACTTGTTCATTTTTGCTGTTGTTTTCCTTGCCCGGGGAGATATGTTCAAGAAGAGGTCACTCATGTTTATGTCTAAGAGGTTTGTGCCTATGTTTTCTTCCAAGAGTTTAATGGTTTCATGACTTACATTCAGGTCTTTGATCCATTTTGAGTTTACTTTTGTATATGGGGTTAGACGATGGTCCAGTTTCATTCTCCTACATGTAGCTGTCCAGTTTTGCCAGCACCATCTGTTGAAGAGACTGTCATTTCGCCATTGTATGTCCATGGCTCCTTTATCAAATATTAATTGACCATATACGTCTGAGTTAATGTTTGGATTGTCTAGTCTGTTCCATTGGTCTGTGGCTCTGTTCTTGTGCCAGTACCAAATTGTCTTGATTACTATGGCTTTATAATAGAGCTTGAAGTTGGGGAGTGAGATCCCCCCTACTTTATTCTTCTTTCTCAGGATTGCTTTGGCTATTCGGGGTCTTTGGTGGTTCCATATGAATTTTTGAATTATTTGTTCCAGTTCATTGAAGAATGTTGCTGGTAGTTTCATAGGGATTGCATCAAATCTGTATATTGCTTTGGGCAGGATGGCCATTTTGACGATATTAATTCTTCCTAGCCATGAGCATGGGATGCGTTTCCATCTGTTAGTGTCCCCTTTAATTTCTTTTAAGAGTGACTTGTAGTTTTCAGAATATAAGTCTTTCACTTCTTTGGTTAGGTTTATTCCTAGGTATTTTATTTTTTTTGATGCAATTGTGAATGGAGTTGTTTTCCTGATTTCTCTTTCTGTTGGTTCATTGTTGGTATATAGGAAAGCCACAGATTTCTGTGTGTTGATTTTGTATCCTGCAACTTTGCTGTATTCCGATATCAGTTCTAGTAGTTCTGGGGTGGAGTCTTTAGGGTTTTTTATGTACAGTATCATGTCATCTGCAAATAGTGACAGTTTGACTTCTTCTTTGCCAATCTGGATTCCTTGTATTTTTTTGTTTTGTCTGATTGCCGTGGCTAGGACCTCTAGTACAATGTTAAATAACAGTGGGGAGAGTGGGCATCCCTGTCTAGTTCCCGATCTCAGCGGAAATGCTTTCAGCTTCTCGCTATTCAATATAATGTTGGCTGTGGGTTTTTCATAGATGGCCTTTATTATGTTGAGGTACTTGCCCTCTATTCCCATTTTGCTGAGAGTTTTTATCATGAATGGATGTTGAACTTTGTCAAATGCTTTTTCAGCATCTATGGAGATGATCATGTGGTTTTTGTCTTTCTTTTTGTTGATGTGGTGGATGATATTGATGGACTTTCGAATGTTGTGCCATCCTTGCATCCCTGGGATGAATCCCACTTGGTCATGTTGTACGATGGTTTTGATGTATTTTTGAATTCGGTTAGCTAAAATTTTGTTGAGTATTTTTGCGTCTACGTTCATCAGGGATATTGGTCTGTAGTTTTCTTTTTTGGTGGGGTCTTTGCCTGGTTTTGGTATTAGGGTGATGTTAGCTTCATAGAATGAGTTTGGGAGTGTCCCCTCCTCTTCTATTTCTTGGAAAACTTTAAGGAGAATGGGTATTATGTCTTCCCTGTATGTCTGATAAAATTCCGAGGTAAATCCATCTGGCCCGGGGGTTTTGTTCTTTGGTAGTTTTTTGATTACCGCTTCAATTTCGTTGCTGGTAATTGGTCTGTTTAGATTTTCTGTTTCTTTTTGGGTCAGTCTTGGAAGGTTGTATTTTTCTAGGAAGTTGTCCATTTCTCCTAGGTTTCCCAGCTTGTTAGCATATAGGTTTTCATAGTAGTCTCTAATAATTCTTTGTATTTCTGCGGGATCTGTTGTGATTTTTCCTTTCTCATTTCTGATACTGTTGATTTGTGTTGACTCTCTTTTCCTCTTAATAAGTCTGGCTAGAGGCTTATCTATTTTGTTTATTTTCTCGAAGAACCAGCTCTTGGTTTCATTGATTTTTGCTATTGTTTTATTCTTCTCAATTTTATTTATTTCTTCTCTGATCTTTATTATGTCCCTCCTTCTGCTGACCTTAGGCCTCATTTGTTCTTCTTTTTCCAATTTTGATAGTTGTGACATTAGACCATTCATTTGGGATTGCTCTTCCTTTTTTAAATATGCTTGGAGTGCTATATACTTTCCTCTTAAGACTGCTTTTGCTGCGTCCCACAGAAGTTGGGGCTTAGTGTTGTTGTTGTCATTTGTTTCCATATATTGCTGGATCTCCATTTTGATTTGGTCATTGATCCATTGATTATTTAGGAGCGTGTTGTTTAGCCTCCATGTGTTTGTGAGCCTTTTTGCTTTCTTTGAACAGTTTATTTCTAGTTTAATGCCTTTGTGGTCTGCAAAGTTGGTTGGTAGGATTTCAATCTTTTGGAATTTACTAAGGCTCTTTTGTGTCCTAGTATGTGGTCTATTCTGGAGAATGTTCCATGTGCACTTGAGAAGAACGTGTATCCTGTTGCTTTTGGATGTAGAGTTCTGTAGATGTCTATTAGGTCCATCTGTTCTAGTGTGTTGTTCAGTGCCTCTGTGTCCTTACTTATTTTCTGTTTGGTGGATCTGTCCTTTGGAGTGAGTGGTGTGTTGAAGTCTCCTAGAATGAATGCATTGCATTCTATTTCCTCCTTTAGTTCTGTTAATATTTGTTTCAGGTATGTTGGTGCTCCTGTATTGGGTGCATATATATTTATAATGGTTATATCCTCTTGATGGACTGAGCCCTTTATCATTATGTAATGTCCTTCTTTGTCTTTTGTTACTTTCTTTATTTTGAAGTCTGTTTTGTCTGATACCAGAATTGCAACACCTGCTTTCTTCTCTCTGTTGTTTGCTTGAAATATCTTTTTCCATCCCTTGACTTTAAGTCTGTGCGCGTCTTTGGGTTTGAGGTGCGTCTCTTGTAAGCAGCATATGGATGGATCTTGCTTTTTTATCCATTCTATTACTCTGTGTCTTTTGATTGGTGCATTCAGTCCATTTACATTTAGGGTGATTATTGAAAGGTATGAATTTATTGCCATTGCAGGCTTTAAGTCTGTGGTTACCAAAGGTTTAGGGTTAGCTTCTTTACTGTCTTACTGTCTAACTTAACTCGCTTGTTGAGCTATTATAAACACAATCTGATGATTCTTTATTTCTCTCCCTTCTTATTCCTCCTCCTCCCTTCTTCATATGTTGGGTGTTTTGTTGTGTGCTCTTTTTAGGAGTGCTCCCATCTAGAGCAGTCCCTGTAGGATGCCCTGTAGAGGTGGTTTGTGGGAGGCAAATTCCCTCAACTTTTGCTTGTCTGGGAATTGTTTAATCCCTCCTTCATATTTAAATGATATTCGTGCTGGATACAGTAGTCTTGGTTCGAGGCCCTTCTGTTTCATTGCATTAAGTATATCATGCCATTCTCTTCTGGCCTGTAGGGTTTCTGTTGAGAAGTCTGATGATAGCCTGATGGGTTTTCCTTTGTAGGTAACCTTTTTTTTCTCTCTGGCTGCTTGTAATACTTTGTCCTTGTCTTTGATCTTTGCCATTTTAATTATTATGTGTCTTGGTGTTGCCCTCCTTGGATCCCTTGTCATGGGAGTTCTGTGTACCTCTGTGGTCTGAGAGGCCATTTCTTCCCCTAGTTTGGGGAAATTTTCAGCAATTATTTCTTCAAAGACATTTTCTATCCCCTTTTCTCTCTCTACTTCTTCTGGAATGCCTATGATTCTTATATTATTTCTTTTATATTGATCACTCAGCTCTCTTAAAATTCTTTCATTCCTGGAGATCCTTTTATCTCTCTCTGCATCAGCTTCTCTGTGTTCCTGTTCTCTGTTTTCTAGTCCATTAATGGTCTCTTGCATCTCGTCCATTCTGTTTTGAAGTCCTTCCAGAGCTTGTTTTATTTCTGAATTCTCCTTCCTTAGTTCTTGCATATTTCTCTGCAAGTCCATCAGCATGGTTATGACTTTTGTTTTGAATTCTTTTTCAGGTAGACTGGCTAAATCTATCTCCCCAGATTCCTTCTCAGGGGAAGATGTAGCAGATGCCAAAGCTGTCTGGGTTAGTCTTGTCTGGATCATATTTTTTTGCCTTTTCATGTTGACAGGTGCTATTGACTGTCAGCTGGGAGGGCCAAAATTTTCACTTGCTACTGGCCTTTCTTTACTGGGGCAACTGCGACCCCTAGTGGCTTGTGTTGGGTAATTGCGTGTAGAGTGGGTCTTTGTGTCTTGCCTGGCCGGGAGGGAGAAATTTCCCTTTCTGTGGGCGGAATTTGTCTCAGGCTGCTTCTCTGCTTTCGCCGCGCCCGGTGGGGTGATGGATGGGGGGGCTGCTTGACTGTTTGCCTCCGTGAGGGGTCTCAGAGCTGTTGCCCAGGGGGTTAGTGCACCCGGTTTTCCCTGTGATTTCCAGCTGCTGTACTGTGACCTGGGTTGTTTCCGTCAAGCTGTTAAGTCCCTGTCCCTTTAAGACTTTCAAAAAGCCCCCGCTTTTCTTTGTCACAGGGGCATCAGCTTCAGCACCCGCTCAGAGGTCTTACTCCCTGTTCCCCCAGTATCCAGGGGGCCCCCTGGGCATATACTGTGTCTGCGCTCTGGCCCGGATGGCTGGGGCTGGGTGTTCGGCAGTCCTGGGCTCCGTCTCCCTCCCGCTCTGCCTATTGTTCTCCCGCCGGGAGCTGGGGGGAGGGGCGCTCGGTCCCGCCGGGCCGGGGCTTGTATCTTACCCCTTTCACCAGTCGCTGGGTTCTCGCTGGTGTAGCTGCAGTCTGGCAACTGTCCTGCGTCTTCTGGTCTCTCTTTTAGGGCTAGTTGTGTTTGTTGTATTTTCAAAAGTATATATGTTTTTGGGAGGAGATTCCCACTGTCCTACTCACGCCGCCATGTTGGCTCCGCCTCCTCTGCACATGTCTTTTTGAATCTAAGAACTTGTATTCTTTGCGTAAATTCAATGGAGTGGGATTCCCAGGTCAAATGGTATTTCTGTTTTTAGTTTTTTGAGGAACCTCCATATTGCTTTCCACAATGGTTGAACTAGTTTACATTCACACCAGCAGTCTATGAGGGTTCCCCTTTCTCCACATCCTCACCAGTATTTGCTGTTCTTAGTCTTTCGATGCAGGTCATCCTTACTGGTGTGAGGTGATATCTCATTGTGGTTTTAATTTGCATTTCCCTGATAATTAGTGATGTGGAACATCTTTTCATGTGTCTGTTGGCCTTCTCAATTTCTTCTTTGGAGAAGTGTCTGTTCATATCCTCTGCCAATTTTTTAATAGGGTTATTTGCTTTTTGGATGTTGAGATGTTTGACGTCTTTATATATTTTGGATGTTAACCCCTTCTGAGATACGTCATTTACAAATATGTTCTCCCATACTGTAGGATGCCTTTTTGTTCTGTTGATGGTGTACTTTGCCATACAGAAGCTTTTAGGTTTGATGTAGTCCCATGTGTTCATTTATGCTTCTGTTTCCCTTGCTTGAGGAGATGCATTCTTCAGGAAGAAGTTGCTCATTTTTATATTCAGGAGATTTTTGCCTATGTTGTCTTCTAAGAGTTTTATGGTTTCATTACTTACATACAGGTCTTTGATCCATTCTGAGTTTACTTTTCTTTATGGGGCTAAACAGTAATCCAGTTTCATTCTCTTGCATGTAGCTGTCCAGTTTTGCCAACACCAGTTGTTGAAGAGGCTGTCATTTCCATAGCTACTTTATCGTATATTAATCAACCATATATAGTTGGGTTTATATCTGGGCTCTCTAGTCTGTTCCATCGGTCTATTGTTCTGTTCTTGTGCCAGTACCAAATTGTCTTGATTACTGTGGCTTTGTAGTAGAGCTTGAAGTCAGGACTATTTGCTCTAGTTCATTGAAGAATGCTGTTGGTATTTTGATAGGAACTGCATTGAATCTGTAGATTTGTTTAGGCAGGATGGCCATTTTGACAATATTAATTATCCTATCCATGAGCACAGGATGTGCTTCCATTTATTGGTATCTTTTTTAATTTCTCCAAGAGTGTCTTGTAGTTTTCAGAATATAGGTCTTTCACTTCCTTCGTTAGGTTTATTCCTAGGTATTTTATTCTTTTTGATGCAATTGTGAATGGAATTGTTTTCCCTATTTCTCTTTCTGCTAGTTCATGGTTACTGTATAGGAATGAAACAGATTTCTGTGTATTAGTTTTGTATCCTGCAACTTTGCTGAAATCAGATATTAGATCTAGTAGTTTTGGAGTGGATTCTTTAGGGTTTTTTTTATGTACAATATCATGTCATCTGCAAATAGTGACAGTTTAACTTCTTCTTTACCCATCTGGAGGCCTTTTATTTCTTTGTGTTGTCTGATTGCCATGGTGAGGACCTCCAGAACTATGTTGAATAAAAGTGGAGAGAGTGGGCATCCTTGTCTTGTTCCTGATCTTAAAGGAAAGGCTTTCAGCTTCTCGCTGTTAAGTATGATGTTGGCTGAGGGTTTGTGATATATGGCCTTTATTATGTTGAGGTACTTGCCCTCTATACCCATTTTGTTGAGAGTTTTTATCATGAATGGATGTTGAATTTTGTCAAATGCTTTTTCGGCATCTATGGAGATGATCATGTGGTTTTTGTCCTTCTTTTTGTTGATGTGGTGGATGAGGTTGATGGATTTTTGGATGTTGTACCATCCTTGCATCCCTGGGATGAATCCCACTTGGTCGTGGTGTATGATCCCTTTGATATATTTTTGAATTCGGTTTGCTAATATTTTGTTGAGTATTTTTGCATCTATGTTCAGTAATTGGGGTATTGGTCTGAAATTTTCTTTTTTGTGGTGTCTTTGCCTGGTTCTGGTATTAGAGTGATGCTGGCCTCATAGAATGAGTTTGGAAGTATTTCCTCCTCTTCTACTTTTTGGAAAACTTTAAGGAGGCTGGGTATTAGATCTTGACTAAATGTTTGATAAAATTCAGTGGTGAGGCCATCCGGTTCAGGAGTTTTGTTCTTAGGTAGTTTTTTGATTACCAATTCAATATCGTTGCTGGTAATTGGTCTGTTAAGATTTTCTGTTTCTTTCTGGGTCAGCCTTGGAAGGTTGCATTTTTCCAGAAAGTTGTCCATTTCTTCTAGGTTTTCCAGTTTGTCAGCATATAATTTTTTATAGTATTCTCTAATAATTCTTTGTATTTCTGTGGTGTCCGTAGTGATTTTTCCTTTCTCATTTCTGATTCTGTTTATGTGTGTAGACTCTGTATTTTTCTTGATAAGTCTGGCTAGGGGTTTATCTATTCTGTTTATTTTCTCGAAGGGCCAACTCTTGCTTTTATTGATTCTTTTGATTGTTTTATTCTTCTTGATTTTATTTATTTATGCTCTAATGTTTATTATATCCCTCCTTCTACTGACTTTGGGCCTCATTTGTTCTTCTTTTTCTAGTTTCATTAACTGTGAGTTTAGACTGTCCAAGGACAAGGACAGACTGTTAAAAAGGACAGACTATTGTTCTTCTTTCCTGAGGTAGGCCTGTACTGCAATATACTTCCCTCTTAGCATGGCCTTTGCTGCATCCCACAGATTTTGTGGTGTTGAATTGTTATTGTCATTTTCCAAATATTGCTGGATATCTGTTTTTATTTCAACATTGATCCATTAGTTATTTAGGAGCATGTTGTGAAGCCTCCATGTGTTTGTGGGATTTTTCATTTTCTTTGTGTAATTTATTTCTAGTTTCATACCTTTGTGCTCTGAGAAGCTGGTTGGTACAATTTCAATCTTTTTGAATTTATTGAGGCTCTTTTTGTGGCCTAGTGTATTATATATTCTTGAAAATGTTCCATGTGTTCTTGAGAAGAATGTGTATTCTGATGCTTTAGGCTGTAGAGTTCTGTAGATGTCTGTTAGGTCCGTCTGTTCTAATATGTTGTTCAGTGCTCTGTCTCTTCCTTATTTTCTGTATGATTGATCTGTCCTTTGGAGTGAATGGTGTGTTGAAGACTCCTAGAATAAATGCATTGCCTTCTATTTCCCCTTTTAATTCTGTTAGTATTTGTTTCACATATGTAGGTGATCCTGTGTTGGGTGCTTAGATATTTATAATCATTATATCCTCTTGTTGGACTAACTCCTGTATCATTATGTAATGTCCTTCTTTGTCTCTTGTGACTTCCTTTGATTTGAAGTCTACTTTGCTGATGCAAGTACTGCAACTCCTGCTTTTTTCTCCCTATTAGTTGCATGAAATATCTTTTTTCATTGCTTCACTTTTATTCTGTGTACGTCTTTGGGTTTGATGTGAGTCTCTTGTAGGCAACGTATACACAGGTCTTGTTTTTTATCCATCCAGTGATTCTATGCCTTTTGATTGGTGCATTCAGACCATTTATATTTAGGGTGATTATCGATAGGTATTTACTTATTGCCACTGCAGGCTTGAGGTTCGTGGTTACTAAAGGTTCAAGGGTAAGTCAATACAGTGCCAATAAGTACAAAAAAGAAAATTTCAGACCAATACCCCAATTACTGAACATAGATGCAAAAATACTCAACAAAATATTAGCAAACCGAATTCAAAAATATATCAAAGGGATCATACACCACGACCAAGTGGGATTCATCCCAGGGATGCAAGGATGGTACAACATCCAAAAATCCATCAACCTCATCCACCACATCAACAAAAAGAAGGACAAAAACCACATGATCATCTCCATAGATGCCGAAAAAGCATTTGACAAAATTCAACATCCATTCATGATAAAAACTCTCAACAAAATGGGTATAGAGGGCAAGTACCTCAACATAATAAAGGCCATATATCACAAACCCTCAGCCAACATCATACTTAACAGCGAGAAGCTGAAAGCCTTTCCTTTAAGATCAGGAACAAGACAAGGATGCCCACTCTCTCCACTTTTATTCAACATAGTTCTGGAGGTCCTCACCATGGCAATCAGACAACACAAAGAAATAAAAGGCCTCCAGATGGGTAAAGAAGAAGTTAAACTGTCACTATTTGCAGATGACATGATATTGTACATAAAAAAAACCCTAAAGAATCCACTCCAAAACTACTAGATCTAATATCTGATTTCAGCAAAGTTGCAGGATACAAAACTAATACACAGAAATCTGTTTCATTCCTATACAGTAACCATGAACTAGCAGAAAGAGAAATAGGGAAAACAATTCCATTCACAATTGCATCAAAAAGAATAAAATACCTAGGAATAAACCTAACGAAGGAAGTGAAAGACCTATATTCTGAAAACTACAAGACACTCTTGGAGAAATTAAAAAAGATACCAATAAATGGAAGCACATCCTGTGCTCATGGATAGGATAATTAATATTGTCAAAATGGCCATCCTGCCTAAACAAATCTACAGATTCAATGCAGTTCCTATCAAAATACCAACAGCATTCTTCAATGAACTAGAGCAAATAGTCCTGACTTCAAGCTCTACTACAAAGCCACAGTAATCAAGACAATTTGGTACTGGCACAAGAACAGAACAATAGACCGATGGAACAGACTAGAGAGCCCAGATATAAACCCAACTATATATGGTTGATTAATATACGATAAAGTAGCTATGGAAATGACAGCCTCTTCAACAACTGGTGTTGGCAAAACTGGACAGCTACATGCAAGAGAATGAAACTGGATTACTGTTTAGCCCCATAAAGAAAAGTAAACTCAGAATGGATCAAAGACCTGTATGTAAGTAATGAAACCATAAAACTCTTAGAAGACAACATAGGCAAAAATCTCCTGAATATAAAAATGAGCAACTTCTTCCTGAAGAATGCATCTCCTCAAGCAAGGGAAACAGAAGCATAAATGAACACATGGGACTACATCAAACCTAAAAGCTTCTGTATGGCAAAGTACACCATCAACAGAACAAAAAGGCATCCTACAGTATGGGAGAACATATTTGTAAATGACGTATCTCAGAAGGGGTTAACATCCAAAATATATAAAGACGTCAAACATCTCAACATCCAAAAAGCAAATAACCCTATTAAAAAATTGGCAGAGGATATGAACAGACACTTCTCCAAAGAAGAAATTGAGAAGGCCAACAGACACATGAAAAGATGTTCCACATCACTAATTATCAGGGAAATGCAAATTAAAACCACAATGAGATATCACCTCACACCAGTAAGGATGACCTGCATCGAAAGACTAAGAACAGCAAATACTGGTGAGGATGTGGAGAAAGGGGAACCCTCATAGACTGCTGGTGTGAATGTAAACTAGTTCAACCATTGTGGAAAGCAATATGGAGGTTCCTCAAAAAACTAAAAACAGAAATACCATTTGACCTGGGAATCCCACTCCATTGAATTTACGCAAAGAATACAAGTTCTTAGATTCAAAAAGACATGTGCACCCCTATGTTTATTGTAGCAGCATTTACAATAGCCAAGAAATGGAAGCAGCCTAAGTGTCCATCAGTGAATGAATGGATAAAGAAGATGTGGTACATATACACAGTGGAATACTATTGAGTCATAGGAAAGAAACAAATCCTACCATTTGCAACCACATGGATGGAGTTAGAGGGTATTATGCTCAGTGAAGTAAGCCAGGCAGAGAAAGACATGAACCAAACGATTTCACTCATGTGTGGAGCATAGGAACAAAGCAAAAACTGAAGGAATAAGACAGCAGCAGATCCACAGAACCCAAAAATGGACTAACAGTTGCCAAAGGTAAAAGTACTGTGTGTGGTGGGGTGGGAAGGGAGGGAGGGAGAAGGGGAATAAGGGGCATTATGGGTAGCACTCATAATATAGCAGTGGTGCACAGTGAAGGCAGTATAGCACAGAGAAGACAAGTAGTAATCTTGTCTGTAGCATCTTACTATGCAGATGGACAGTGACTGTAATGGGGTATGTGGTGGGGGCTTGATAATGGAGTGAATACAGTGATCACAATGTTGCCCATGTAATTGTGAATTAATGATAGCAAAATAAAAAGTATAATAAAGTAAAACAAAAAAAAATCCCTCCATTTTATTCCTTAATGATTGGATCTCTTACCAGAATTCGTTCCTGAGTTCTTGAATATTTTTCTGCACCTCCATGAGCATGTTTATGATTTTTATTTTGAAATCTCTTTCAGGAAGATTAATGAGATCCATTTCATTTTACTCTTTTTCTGGTGTTTGTATGATTTTAGTTTGAACCAGTTTCCTTTTGCCATTTCATATTTGTATGTGGTGCCCTCTAGTGCCCAGAAGCTTTACTCTCTGGATCTGCTCAACCCGTGGAGCATTGTTGAGGGTTGCAGGGGAATGGTGTTGGTGCCTGTGGATAGGAAAGAGCTGTTTTCTGCTTCCCGGCGGCCATGCCTATCTCCACTGCCAAAATCAGTGTGCCAAACACACAAGTGTAAGCCTCTATGCTTTGCGATTGCAACTGCTGTAGGCGGGGCTTCCCTCTGGCTGGCCTGATGCCAGTGCGGGAGCTGCCGGTTTGTGAGCCAGGTGTGGGCTGGCCAGGAGGAACATACAGCAGTCTGCGTATCACTGTGGGGGGCCTTGGAGCTGCATATCCAGCCAGGGGGATGGAGCGCCTGAAACTCCTGAAAGTTCCCAACCTGTGGGGCAGAGTGTGCCCAGACGGTTTGTCTACCTGTCCTTTCTCCTGATCAGTAAGCTCTGTGCAATCCTTGCCCCTTTAGCAGCCCTCTCAGTGTTAGGAAGTCTCTCAGACTGCCTGCCTTTCCTTTGTCCCAGAGCAGCCAGATATGGATCCCTGTTTTCCTCAATCGGCTGGAATCCCAGTCTCTCCAGGTATTCCACCTGTCTTAGCTTTCCAACACTACTAATCACCAGAGCACCATGCAATGTAGATTTGTGCTCCCAGAGCAGATCTCCACGGCTAGGTGTTCAGCAGTCCCAGGCCTCCACTCCCTCCCCCCTCCATTTCTCTTCCTCTTGCCAGTGAGCTGGGGTGGGGGAAGGGCTTGGGTCCCACCAGATCATGACTTGGTACATTACCCTGTTTCATGAGGTCTGTTCTTTCCTCCAGGTGTATGCAGTCTGGTGCAGCCTTCTTTCCTGTTGCTCTTTCAGGATTACTTGTATTATTATATTTTTGTATTATATGTGGTTTTAGGAGGAGGCCTCTGTCTCACCTCTCACACTGCCATTTTTAATCCTTTCATTATTATTAATGATTTTTATCAAAAAAGATGTTGAATTTTATCAACTGCCCTTTTGGTGTCTACGGACATAATCATATGATCTATCCCACAATTAACATTTGGCATTTACTTCTATTTTTGCAGTTTTTATTTCATCCTCCATGAGATTTTATAATTTGCTATAATAAGGTCCTGAGATATCCTTTTTAAATTAATTCTTGAGTATTTTAATCTTTGTTCCTTATTGTGAATAGATTCCCCCACCTAAGTTCTGTTTAGTTTCAACATAAAGAAAAGTAGGTGGATATTGTGTGTTTACTTTGTAATAAGAAACGTCACCAATATCCTTTTAATGTCTGATATTTACTTCAGTAGCTAGGCTTTTATTTTTAAGGTATATTATGAATACCACTGACAGATAATTTTGCCTTTCTTCCCTACTGTTTACACCAATTTCTTTATTTTCTATATTGGAGGTCAGCAAACTATGGCCCATGGATCAAATCCAGTCCTTTAACCTGTTTTTATAAATAATTTTTTATTGGCTCACAGTCATATCCATTTATTTTCATACCATCTAAAGTTGCTTTGGTATACAATGGTGGAGTAGTTGTGACATAGACTGTATGGCTCACAACACCTACAATATTTGCTCTCTGGTCCTTTATCGATAATGTTTACTGACTCCTGTTCTAGATTGGAAATTAACGAATGAAAAATCAAGGTGATAGTGAAAATAATGAACTTGTTCTTGATTTTCTTAATGGCTTTAGGATTTTACTTGTTAGCATGATTGAGGTTTGCTGCTGATTTTGCTAAATAGTTATATTAAGACATTTTTATCTTTTCCTATTTTATTATTATGAAAATTTCAAATATACAAAAAGCTACAAAGAAAAATATAATAAACAAGTACAAGTACCCAAAATATATAATGTTGAATTTTGCCTAGTTTGATTCAATATCTATTTTTAAATGAGTATAATTTTATAATACAGTTCAAATGCCTTTTATACCCCATTCCAGGCTCAGTGCCCTTTTTCCTTCCTAAGAGATGGTTACTGTTGTGGTTTGTGAATCTACCCATAATGTTTTTTGCATTTTTGCCACTTTATTTTGGAAAGTTCAATTTCTCCTAAAATTTGTTTTTAAAAGTTTCAAATATACAGTAAGTTGAATCATATAATGAATACTTTTATATACCATCTATCTAGAGTCAAAAATTGTGGTTTACCATATTTTCCTTTTTTCTTCCCTATATACATATATGTGCTTGTTACATTGTAGGTTATTTATTTATTTATTGAGATAATACATACACAATAAAATACACAAGCCTTAAGGTACAGCTTGACAGATGTTTCCTGTACTTAAGCTCAAGCTTTTTTTTCTCACTCCAGTTATCAGTGATTAGTTATCATGTTAAACTCATAATGGTTAGAAACTTAAAGCCATTATGGTGAATTCCATGCTTTAGTTTATTATGTTGAAAGCTGGATTTTTATTGCCTTCATTTGAAATTTAATTAGCCTAGTATAATGCCACAGGTTTTTTCTTAGGTCTTCAAGTGAGTCATGTCTATGGGAAGTGATTAATGACTTTGGATGGGATGGGAGGATTGTATGATCCTTCCTACAGTAACTGTTTTAGCAAATGGTGGGGATTTGTAATGGACAATTCGTAGGTGTGTGATTTCATGCCTCCAGGCCCTTTCTGCTATAACCTTTCTCCTAAAAATACTCACTGATGCTTAAAGAACACAATTAATAAAAACAAAGCAGAAAAGTCTTAGGGAGTAGGACTTGAGCATACAATGGTGATAGCTGCTTCAGTGATTGTGGCTTGGACCGGAAATTAGTCCAGAAAGGAGATCACAGATTTCAACAGGGATAGAGTCCAAAGTGAAGAATAAGACACGTCCACGTTAACATTAAAAAAATCAACATGTCTCTTTATTCCTAAAGCCACTGCTAAAAGTCTACCAAGATCGTAAGAGGCCAGAATACATACATGAGCAGAACCGATTTCAGTTAATCTCTTCCGGAATCAAAAAACCTCCAGGAAGTACTGAAGTAAGAAGTTCTACCAAATCACTTGTTCAGTTTCTTGGGCATCAAGATACTGCAAGCAAAGAAAAACAGGTATATATAAGTACTTAAGTGATCGCTTTAATTTAATTTTAGTTTCATATTAAATTGATACCATGCTTTTAAGTCATGAGAGTAATGGCAAAATCTTTTACTATCCGGTTGATTTGGGGAATACAGTATTTCTCAGTTCTTCCTATTTAAGGAAAATTTGGACAGTAGGAGAAAGTCAAAGGAAAACTTCCACGTCTGTGGTGTCTTCTGATCTCCTTTCGCATGTTAAAAGAAGACGTAATAGTGTTTTTAACATTATTATCACTTTTTTGAAATTTTCATCATTGTTCCCCAAAATGACAATCTTTGAAGACTTTGGTGAAGGGTAACAAAAAAGAACCTGAATGAGCCAAAAAAGACATCTTTTGTAATTGGCAAGGGCTGTAGAGTGAGGAAGTTCCCTTGTGACGAGTAAGTGAATAGTAGCTTGGCAGAGAAATCACGAGAGCATGGCTTTATGTGAATACCTATAGATACTTAAACAGAGACAGAAGTGGGAGAAAATGTGAAGGACACACCCACATTAAAAATATCAATAGAACTAAGAATTCTTAGAGCTCTTTATTGAGGTGATCCTTTGAGGCTATTTAAACACTTCAGCTGTCAGGCTTTGGGCAAAGGTGCTAGAAATGAAGAGTTGAGGACAGGCACTGTCTAGGGGGATGTAAGAATCTAGAGGTGGCCAGATGGACAAGTGACACGAGTATAGCAGGTGTGATAAGAGCTCTCACTGGTCATCTAAGGTATAAAATAGTGAAAAACTGAATAGAAGGGATGCCTACACCTGATGGTGGGGGGTGGGGGATCAGTGGAGAAAAAGCTACCCTAGGGAATTGCACTAAGCTGGGAGGAAGAAACCGGAAGATAATAAGGCAGATAAGGTGGGAGAGTTAAGGGCTTGAGAAGCCAGCTGGAAGGAGGCTCACTATGGGTTTGAGTGAGATCATCCTGACAGAATGCATTATCTCAAATTGCATGAAATTGTACAGCCTCAGTTAATTTGGTTTCTGTGAAGTGAACAGACACCAGCTATCTTAAATAGGGCCGGGAAAGGTCTGATTGCCCATAAATTAATTCATTTGTCATAAAGTGGGCTCCAAGAGCTTACTTTAAAGAAGAGGAGAGAAATTGTATGCACACCTGAGATGAAGGAATGGGGCCAAAAGGAATGTTAAGCTGCGGGTTATGCTCAGCTACAGCTGTTAAATGAAAAATTCAGTAAAGAGTTAGAGGTTGAAGGAGAATGTAGAAGAAAGGGGATATTCCATATAAAAGAAGAGTATTTATTTTGAGAAAAGGATCATTTTGAGGGGTATTGATTCCTCAGAATGAGTTCAGAATGGAAATGCCACAACGAGAATTTCCTAAGAAATAAAGGAAGGAAGGAAAGAAAATTGGAGGCTCTACTTCTAGTAATTAAGAAAGACTGACTTACCGGAATGGACTGAGCATCTGTCATAGAGGAGTACATAGTACACCTGTAGGTGTTCCACACTTTATGAATAAATGCTTTCTTTGTTCCTTTTCCCCACCCCCACGAAATCTGACCTTATGAGACTGCTTACATTGAATCTCATCTTCCCACTCAATTACGTAACAAGAAATAAGTACTCAGATGAAAAATTGGAGGCTTATGGTTGAAGAAATCTTTCACTTAAAATGTAGTAAAACTTTATAAAGATGATAGTAAAGAAAATGAATGCATTTTCTATTAAAACATTAATACTCTCATCTCATAAAAATATTAAAGTTCGCTACAGTGCTTGTTGAAACCTTGGGACAAGGCACTGTTTCTCTGGTTTGGGGTGTCTAGTCTGGCCTATTCTGTTACACAAGAAAACTGCCATTGCTTCTATGCATGGCTGCTAAGTGAAAGAAGCACACTTTGTCTTTTGAATTCAAAAATGTATTTCCTCCAGCTCCAAACTTCCCGGGATCCTCCTTTCAAACTCCTGTTCAACAGGGTATGTAATCAGAGATGGAGAATAATGATCCCTGTGAATACAAACTTTCTGAGGAAGTTGTTCCACAGAGCTTGTGGTGAGAAATCTCTTGTAGAAATGGCAGCCTTTGTTAGCTCTGTTAACAGGCAATGACAGTATCACTTTTGTATTTACATCCACTGTTCCACCAAGCAGGTTGCAGTGACTATTCTTTTACCTTAAAGCCAATTACCCCTGTCCTGTAAGAAAGCCAAGGTGATGACCATTGGAGTTAGCATGAAACTCCTCCAACACTGTTACCAACCTCTGCATGAAAAGGGGATGTTGGGGGTGGGGTTGCCCCAGAGTTTGTCAGAGAGGAACAAAGGAATGTGAGTGGCACTGAGAGCACAGACAGTGAAACCCAGGGGATTACAGCAAAGCTCAAGTGTGTGAGCACGGTGGGGGCTTAGCCCTGATGCTCCAGGTATGGTCTGTGGGCCAGCAGCATCCGCATCTCCTAGGAGCAGATAGAATTGCAGTATGTCAGGCTCCACCCTAGACTGTCAGAATCTGCATTTTAATAGGATGTCCAGGTGATACACATGCATACTTAAAGATGAAAAACACTGGTCTACTGAACAGGCAACTATGAGTTAATAACATGTGTGCTTCCCAGTGTGCAGTGTAACCATCCCTTACCATTTACTAAAAAGTACTTTATTGTGAGTTATGGTAACAGCTATTCAAGATTTCACTCACTGAATTAAGAGCATCCGACCAAGGTGAGGAGGTTGAGGGAGAGGCCACAGTCAGGTAGATGCAGAGCAGCTGAGCAAGAAGAGTGGTGGATCCCCATGAACACCAGAGAGCTGGTAGTATCTTGATATATAAACACTGAGTGAAAGGAGAGGAGAAGGGATGGGAGCTGCCATCAGGGGTGTTTAGTGGGAAGGGGATGGACATCTGGATAGGGAGTACTTAGAAGGACTTTATCACTGCCTAATAGTAGTTGGGTATTTTTCACTTAAAAAATGCTTGTCTTTGCACTTTAGACATCTCAAGCAGTATAGGAATTAAGTCTTAAGTAAGTAAGTCTTACTATTTTGTCACTTTTATGGCTTTTTTTTTTTTCAAAAACTCATTTTTTTTTAAACTTGGCTTTGTTTAGATCCACCGGCCCTCTGCTGATGTGATCTCTCCCTCTCCTCCTAAACTGCCACGAACCCATGTTGGAAGAAGATGTCTGCACTGGGCTAGTTCCTCAGCCTACCCTAAGTACATTTTCCATGACCGAGAAGAAGTCATTAAAGCCAACATTCATAATCCCTTGCAAATCATTAAAATAATGCAGGAAAATGAACATCTTGGGTTTCTTTATATGATCTCTGCAGTGCCAAGGTCTTCCATTGAATATGATACATATAATCTGAAGTGAGTCCTCTTTTATGAAGCAATGTATTTGACAGTAAAAATTACAAATAAGATTGTAAAAGTTTTCCATAACTGATTAGATGTTAAAGATAAATATGATGAAATATAATTTTCGTTATCATATCATCCATTGATAAACGAATCTTAGTCACAACAATTTATTTTTCCCATTTATCTTTCCTTTCCTTATAGACATTATTTTATGGAGTAGTATACTATTGTGCTTCTTAAATGTTTTTTTTATGTAATGCATCTATTTTTAATCAATATTACAAACATATTTTTGCTATTTTGTGATTACTGAGAAAAAATGGCAATGTATAAAAAGTAGATTTATGATTTGTTTTACATGTCATTTCAGCTTTTCTTAATAGAGTAAAAATAAGCATTTAAAAAATAATAAAGCTTGATTAACTTAGGGTATTTATATAGATAAATAATACACACACACATACTCTCTATTGTTGCTAAATGCATACTTGTTCAAATAATTTGAAGAGTTGCACAAATGTAAGTCTGTGAGTTGCTTTCAAGTTCAGCATAATAGGTAGTAGAACTGAAGGGTGTTACGGCTTTCCTCTATTGTTTAGTTGGATAGACAACAGTTGTTGAGACAGTCTGTCATTGAAGGAAGGCAGCAGTAGCTTAGCTTTGCTACCGAATTCTTTGAGCTGCCTTCCCCATTCTCTATTGCAAAGGAAGATAAAAGGGCCGTCTAGTTCTCTTCTTCCTTACTCAGCGCTGCAGTTTTGATTCAGTCAGATAACATTGAGGACAGCTGTCCTGCTTAGGAAAAGGGAGAAAGAAAGAAAACATTTTAATAAAATGTTTAAATGATAGATTGTTGTAAATCTGAAAGAGCTTAACAGGAGTGAGAAATAGTTTGTAGAAAGAACAGAGATGCTTATAAAAATCCAGCCAAAATGTATGGAGCCACTCCATAGCATGAACTGTTCTGGGTGCTAGAATATAATAGTAAACAATCCAAATCGAAATTACTGTCCTCATGGAGCTTACATTTTAGCACAGGGAGACAATAAACACAACACATGAGTAAATTAAATAGACTGCTAGAAGGTGATAGGTATTGTAGAAAAATCAGAGTAGAGGAAAGAAAATTGAGAGTTCTGGGGAAACAGTTGTAAGTTAACTAAAGGGTGGTCAACACAGGCCTCATTGAGAAGCTGGCATTTGAACAAGGACTTGAAGGAGAAGAAAGAGTGAATTATGCACCATTTTTTCTCAGCAAGAAAGTGGATACAAATATCCCTAGGCAGGCAAATACCTGGGATGTTCAAAAGGCAGGGAGCCTGGTGTGACTACAGGAGAGGGAATGAGAGCTGGGAACCAGACAACAGGGGCCTTGCTGGCCATTGTAAGGATGTTAGCTTTTACTCTGAGAAAAATGGAGAACTGTGGAAGGATTTCAAGCAGAGAAGTATTACATTACATTTTGAATTACATTGTGAAAAGGACTGCTCTGGTTGCTGTATAGAGAAGCGTTTTAAGGAGAAAAGATTGAAATAGGAAGACCAATTAGAAGACTTTAATTATTCAGGTGAGTGATGGCCCAGGTGGTAGTGGTAGAAGCGGTGAGAAGTGGTCAAATTCTATAGGAAATAATTTGAAGTTCAAGCCAACAGGATGTTTTTATGGACCATATACAAGGTAGACCACCAGAGAAGAGTCTAGGATGACTAGATCCATTGGTCTGAGCAAGAGGAAGGCTTGAGTTGCTATTAACTGAGACAGAAGATTGGATGGAAAAGATTCATGAGGGAAAAATGGGAGTTTGAGTTTGGACATACAAATTTAGGGATGCCAAAGATAGAAGAGAAGTGTGGTGGGAGTTGAAAGAACTGGGGCCAAAAGTGAGGTTTTTTCCAAGATGAAATAGCTTCTTTTTTTAGGTGGGAGAATTAATATATAATGGAATTTAAAGCCCTTTAATGTAAAAAACAAATTCCTTTAATAGTATTGTCAATCCACCCCTACCTTACTACTTCTTTTTCTAGTTCTTTATAAGTTTTTGGAGAAGAGCTTATGGATCTTAAATGGTCACTGATGGAAAAAATGGCTTATTTGCTAATTTTTAAAAACACTTCTTATTAGTATATGAAATGCTTTCATAAATTTCTCTTTTTAAAAACTCAATCATCCAGTAATCCAGATATCAAGGAGTGTCGTTTGTGACAGTCATTTCTCATTATAAGAGGAGTCAAATATAAACTTGATTGCCATCTATTTATTAACGCAAGATGAAGTATTGAAGATGAGTGTCAAAATTGCTTATGTCCAATTCACAAAATTAATTATATTTCTAGACTAATGAGCACTTCTAAGGGAACTGAGTTGATGGGTATACTTTTTTGGACTGACAGTACTGATGCTTGATAGTAATAAGCAAGGACTCACTTAAGATGTCACTGGGATCATGGTTTGTTATTTTATCACATTTCAAGTTTGATGTTAAATTTTCCTCCTTGGACTGAACTCCAAATACTATAAACCACATGAGCAAAGACAATTATTTGGATGCTATATAGATGAAAGCAGCTAAACCAGAAATTAGAAGTAGTACATACTGGACCTACAAGATGAGGACATGTTATAATAAATGCCTTTTAAAAGTAATGTGATAAAATATGTCTTCACATAATTTTTAAGTGTAGTAAAATACATCAAATGTGCAGTTCCACAATATCTCTACCATGGTCCCTATAAGGGAGAAAATAGTTCCATTTATCAAGTTTATTCTTAGTGGTATTTGTTAGGCATAACAATTTTGTCAAGAATAGGCTCAAGGAGACATCTAAATATGTGGAACATCAGCCTGATAGATACACAACTACATGCTACAGATTATCTTGCCCAGCAAGGGGGCATAATGGTGATTCTGGCAGGTCTGGAGCATGTGAGAGGAAATTAGGTAAAGTATCAGGAACTAGAGAGATAACGAAGAGTGTAGACAACAGAGAACAGGGCTAGTCAAGACAAAATAATTCTGTTTTGTTAGGACTGAGTTTGAACAAGAGTAATTGTGATTGGGGATAGCCATATGGTAGGGAGAGGGCTGTTGACAGGAGAGTTGGATTATATGCCCATTTTGTGAGAGGACACCAAAGTGAATCATGACATTTTACATGTCATAAAAGATGAGCTATTGGTGTTTTCTATGTTCTACACAAAGTTTTGATATTATTAAATCATTTAATTCTCATAATACTACCTGTAAGATAGATACAATTATTATCTCTATTTTACAGATGAGACACAAAACAGTAAGTAACTTGCCTCAGGTTATACAATAAGTAAATGACAGTCTGGCTCCAGAAGCTATGCTCCTATGCTTTACTGCCTATCAAGATGAAACTTGGCAATATTTATGAGATTCCCACAAGACAAGAGTCTGCTCAAAGAATGTCTTCACTACCCACTAAAAGTAGTAAACCCAGAGAAACATTTCCCATAATTTCCAAGCCTCACTCAACAATCTGCTTTCTGATGAGCCTATTGAATTTTTTCAGAACAAATGAAAAAAATGCAAAATAATACTTTCTTCCTGATAGAGAATTGATGCATAAAGGTATACTGAGATCTCAGTTATAGAAATCATTCATTTAAGGTTGTACTCATCATAGCAAAAAAACAAAAACAAAGATATTATATTTATCACTGAGGCATCTGTGGAAAGATATGCTCAGAGAGAAAACAGAAAAATTTATGTTATTGGCAAAATTCCCCTATCACTTGATACTATGGACATCATATAAAATGTGCTGAATGGTTATTTTGCTTTAACCAGTCCCAGATAAGCAGCACACAAATCAGTGTTTGCCAATATAGACATATATGAGGAAAAGGTGTTTGATAACTTTTTTTCCAATTATAGCTGTAACTCATACTATAGAAGAATTTTTCCATTTAGTTGTGAGCTGGGACTTAGATTGGAAAAGTGTGCAGGAATCAGTATATCTGAGCATTTGGCTGTAAGGAGCAAGAAAGGCTCTGCTGCTCCAAGAAGACCTTCACATGCAGCAGCATGCCTCCCATCCTTCACTCAGCACAGACAAAGGCAGTCATGGGAACTCCATCAAACTGGGCCACTGTCATTCAGTAAGATAGCACAGAGGATTTTGGTCCCATTATGAAACATGCAGATTGAGGTTAACCATATTCATAGAAGGTTTTTGAAATGAAGAGTAAGACTTAAAATATTTTGTGAAACTAAAAATACTAGTGAAGACCATTTCTATGATTTTAGGATGCTTGTTCAAGGGGTATATCTTACAGATATAGTTAGTATTTGGAATAGACTTAATACTTCAGTGTCAAGATGTTTTTAAGGTCAGAATACAATACTGGAATTTTAGTGTTGCTGAACTCTAGTGTATATGGCAGATGACTCTTACACAGGACAGATTTGTCTCTTTCCAACATCTGATGATTTCCTCCACAGATTGGATGAAAATAATTTATCAGGTGTTAGGGGGCATATCTATCTAAAAGTCATACTTAAATGCAAAAATTTAAATACATACTTTTCAATCTAAATACAACCAAGTTATTGCTAAGTATTTGTTTACTGCCATCCCCTAAACTGGAACATTCAACCAATCAATTTTTGAGTGAGATGTGCTCGTGAACTTAACCTCTGATTCAGTGCTACAAGCAGACTTGAGTGACATGATCAAGAAATTCTGGGTCCATAAATTGTCCAGAGACCCAGAATTATGTGACAGAAGTTCCAATCCAATTACATGCTGCAATTTCTAGAAGTAAAATGGTTATTCAGGGATTTTTAATTTTAAAAATATTAAAATTGGGAAAAGGAACTCTGGGTATGAACCCTCATCTGCGGCCCACACTACCCATCATTCAGCTGGCTAAAAAGAATATTGTTATTAATTTTAAGATACTCTGACCTATTTATTATTTTGAAATTTGTGCTAAGACCTTGACAAAATTTACTTAGAAGTTAACGGTGGTCTGCATGAGTGCTGAGTGCCACTAGGTGGTTCTAGACACCGAATGTTTGAGTATCCCAGCCATGAGGTGAAACTTCCCAGCAAGTATACTGCAGTAGAGCAAATGACTGCTGGTGTGCCCAAGTTGTTGATGGTGGTAAGACTTTTTAAAAAAAATATGATCATTCAAAAATTTACCACTTGTGAAATTTTATTTTCCTAATATGTGTGCAGCTACCTTGTTAAACTTCCTGAACTGAGAACGTATTCTCATGGGTAAGGCTACATAGCCACCTTTGCCAGAGAACAGCTCTATAATGAGAAAAGAATGATGTCTGTAAACTTCCTTTTGAATCATCCCGGATAGTTCGGTTGTTAGTTTAGACATTGTCTTTAGATTTCTGAGACAAATTCAGTTTATCTTTGTTTTCTGTACATTTGTTTAGTTTTGACTTTTGATTTTGGTTGCTCTTACTCTTTCCAAGTTTTATTAACACAGCTGGTATACATAATTGCTGTTATTTTCATATCATTAATATTATATCATATAAGTGTTCCTAAAAATAAGCAGTTACATTTCTCCTATTTCCAATCCCTCCCTCCTTTCTTCTTGTTTTTTGATGTTATCAACTGGACAAAATCTGTCTTAATTGAATTTCATAATGAATTTTTTAGTGAGGTATAATTGACATACAATATTATATTAGTTTCAAGTGTACAACATAATGATTTGACATTTGTATACATTGCAAAATGGTCACCACAGTCTAGTTACCATCTGTCACCTTACCAAGTTAATATTATTGACTATATTCCCTAAGCTGTACATTATATCCCATGGCTTATTTATTTTATAGCTGGAAGTTTGTACTTCTTCACCCCCTTTACCCATTTTGTACATATCCCTTCTCTCTAGCAACAATCAATCTGTTTTCTGTACCTATGAGTCTGGGTTTTGATTTATTTATTTGTTTTGTTTCTTAGATTCAAATTAGTGTTTACATTTTCTTCAGATGGATACTCAGTATGGAATTGCTAGTTTGTATGGTAGTTTTATTTTTAATTATTTGAGGAAATTCCGTATTATCTTCTATAGTGGCTGCACCAATTTAGATTTCCATCAACAGTGTATGAAAGATCCCATTTCTCCACATCCTCACCAACACTTGTTGTTTCTTGTCTTTTTGATAATAATCATTCTGACAGGTGTGAAGTGATAGATAGTTCATTGTGATTTTGATCTGCATTTCCCAGATGATTAGTGATGTTGAACATCTTTCCATGTGCCTGTTGGCCATATCTGTTTGTTCACTTTAGTAAAATGTCTATATAGATCCTCTGCTCATTTTTTAATTGGATTGTTTGTTTTATTGAGTTGAATGAATTCTTTACATATTTAAGATATCAACCTTTTAGATATATGGTTGCCAAATATTTTCCCTCATTTGGTGGGTTGCCTTTTCATTTTATTGATGGTTTCCTTTGTTGCGCAGAAGCTTTTTAGTTTGATGTAGTCCCACTTTTGTCGCCTTTGCTTTTGGTGTCAGATCACCAAAACAACCAATAAATCAAATCAACCAAAAAATCATCTCCAATACCAGTCTTAGGGAGCTACTGCCTATGTTTTCTTCTAGGAGTTTTATGGTTTCAGATCTTACAAGTCTTTAATCCTTTTTTAGTTGGTTTTTGTGTAGGGTAGTAGAGACTGGTCCAGTTTCATTCTTTTGCACGTGGCTGTCCAATTTTCCCAGCATTTGTTGAAGAGACTGTCCTTTCCCCCTTGTATATTCTTGGTTCCTGTGGTTCTGACAGTCCTGACATTCAATACATTATTTTATTCACAAAGGAACTCCTGTGTATAAATGTTTCCCTGCAGTTATGAAATCCAAATTAAGTAATATTATCAATATTGCCATTATAATAAAATCCAAGTTACCAAATAATCTTCTGTTTTTAGCTTTCTACAAGAACTGCTGTTTGTTGTTTCTGAGTTACATGCATTGGTGGTCCAAGGGAAGAATTTTGTCAAGAAATAGAAAATATTTGGCAAATGATTCAACTTTGCAGACTTAGTGAAGATAGTTCTTGGTTTCACAGCTGGTTGCTTACTTGACATTTGCTCACCTGAATAAACTTAATAAAAAATCACAAGAGCTGCCTGAAAATGTATTAACACATACTGCAAAGAATACGAATTTAAAGCAAAAATTCAACTTTAGAAAAGTTACATTTAAAATGGTTCTCTAGTGATTTTTAGTGATTGTTATGGATTTACACTTAAGGAAAAATTAAGTCAAACAGAATACCATCTGTGGTTGAGAGACAGCTTCCCTATTTCTGAAATACTTGGTATGGAAATATTTGATTGGATTTTAAACTGATTTGCATTTCACAAGAAATTTCAACACTGCATTTATCAAAGGAAGAAAAGGAAAAGCTGTTAGAATTAAAGAATAGTGGTACCTTGGTGCATAATTTCAAGAGAACAAGTACTGATTAATAAGAACAAATTCTGATTAATGGAAAAGGAGTTTTCATCCATAAGAGACAAAGTTATAAATCATCTGCTATTTACTGTCTCCTACTTCTATAAACAAAATTTCTCAGCAGTGGCGATATCACAGATTTTAACAGACCATTCATCATGTCTTGATTAGAAATGTAGGCAGCTACTTTAAAAAATTACAGTCACAGCAGTGGTTGCTTATGAGCTGGGCTTTCTTTGGAAGTTTTATCAAATTGATTATTGACTATTTTCCCAAATACCTTGTACGTTACTTTTCTTATATAATATAAAGAAATTACAATTAATGTCTTCACCACTGTGCCTTATAAAATGTTATCATTGTGTGGGTGTGTCAAAACATGCAGTTTGGGAAGCATTTCTCTAGAGGATTGTAGAACAATTTTCTATGTTTAAGAATCTGAACTTTGGTTAACTCTGAAGCTCTGTTCCCATGGTAACCTAGTAAGAGTAGAATGTCAGTTGTTTCTAGGCAACATTGCTTATGATAAAAATGACCCCTAATGTGTAAATTATATCTGCATTGCAGGAACTAAGAATGAACCCTAAATACCTAACTGGGATCCTTAGCTTTGTATGGCCTATAGTGTTGCGATTCTTTTTCTGGGCCTGTCTCTTGTAGGAACCCTGAAATCTATGCTTATAGAATTATTGTAAGAGAAACTGGCTTCTGTGGGTAAGGTTTTTAAGCCAGAGTGTTTCCTACACCCATCCAGTGTTAATCTCCTTACATCTGAGTTGCCACCTGGAGAGAGGATAACTCCTGCATGGCTGTTAGATTGCTGTTAGGAGTCACATGGAAAAGGAAAATCTAATGCTGCCTTGATGGCAAGAGTAGTTCAGTCCTATGTCCTTCTAAGAAGAGGGGCATTGAATATAGTCTATGAAAGTCCTATGAATCTCAGCCTTTAGTTGAATCTAAGACCCACTGGGGCAATATTTAAGTACACTTGATCCTTGAACAAACATGGAGGTTGGGGCACTGACTCCCCACACAATCAAAACTCCACATATAAATTTTGATCCCCCCAAAACTTAATTACTCATCGCTTGCTGTTGACCAAAAGCCTTACTGGTAACATAAGCGATTGACAGATATTTTGTATACTACATGTGTTATATATTATATTCTTACAATAAAGTAAACTAGAGAAAAGAAAATGTTATTAAGGAAATCATAAGGAAGAGGAAATACATTTATAGTACTGTACAGTATTTATGAAAAAATCAGTGTATAAATAGACCCACTCAGTTCAAACCCATGTTGTTCAAGGGTCAACTGTATTTTTTTTTCATGTTCATCAACACCCTGTTGGTGTTTTGACAATATCCTCCCTAGTAGATGAGGGATTTTTTTTTTTTCCATATCTATGGAAGCTCTCATCTCACTGTTGTTTTCATTATATATGTCCATAATTTGCTATTTTTTGTTCTGGTCAATGAAATATAAACTTGATCACATTGCCAAGGAGCTGTGGGTGCTTCTCTGTGGCCATAGAGGGGTACCAAGTTTTTATAATATAAAGGGTGAGTGCTGCAACAAGATAGTACAAACACCAACTCTTAGCATATACCAAACATTGTTATAAATTCTTCGTATGTACTAACTCAATACACAGCAACTCTTTGAGGTCAGTAGTACTGATATATCCATTTTACAGATGGTGAAATTGAGGCAGAGTTGAGTAACTCGACCAACTTGTTGATACAGCTAGGTGACTTGTGCGGCTGGGATTCAAACCCAAGCTGTTGGACTTTAGAACCCAGCCTCTCAAGCACTATGCCTAATGTGCTTATCCTCATAATGACAACTACTGCTGCCATTTGGGTCACACACTCTGTGTTAGGCATCGTGCTGAATGCTTTCCGTATGCTGATCTTATTTCATGTTCAAAAGAGCCCCATTAGAATAGCATTCTTTATCATTGAAAGGTGAGGAAATTGAGGATGGATATATGAGGGCCTTTGCTATATGATACTGTTTTGTGATTTGCAGATAGGAAATTCCGAATAATGTCTGATACTCCCATCTTTCAATTTTATGACTAATCTTCAGTGCAATGTCAATTTTAAAGCTACTAGAATTTAGTGGATAACTCAGAATGTATAGCAGATCCCTCCCTAAAACCTGAGGATCTTTCAGGTCCATAGAAAGCCAAGGAAGAGTACACAATGTCCTCAACCTCAGTGTTTTCCGTTATGTATTTCCAGGAACATTAGATATAAGTGACATTAATAGGATATAAATAGGTATTTTTAAAATTGTTCTATAATCATGTAAATCTGAGAAGATTAAATTAGTGTTAATTAACCTGGGAACCTCTGTCCCCCATTGAGAGAATAATTTCATTATAGTAAGTGAGGAATAAGACTGTCTTTGGAAATTTGAAAGAGAAATAGATGGGAAGCATGCAGTGTAGAGATGCATAGAGGAGAAAAAGGTTTAGGAGCTTGAGAATAAGGATCTTGTATAGATTGGAAAATATAAATGAAAAGGATTTCTAAGTGGCACTGAGCATCAATAAGTTAAAATTCAACATCATGGACCACACCTGCCACCTTCTAGAAGGGTCTTTTGTAGGCCTACACAGAGCAAGTTTTGCAGACATGCACCAGGGCCATGGTGAACTGTTTGTTCTTGTTTTTAGGTTGGTTTGATAACTGGTGTTGATTAAACATCTGAAGTTGATTATAGTTTCAGAAACAAGTCAAAATTTTACATTTTAGAGGGAGTCACCTCAAGAATGTCCTAAAAATGCCTTTTCTGTTCTCTCATTCTTTGTTTCCTTCTCCTATCCCTACTTCTATTTTTTGATCCCGTTCTTGCTTTTCTTCTTTACTTGGTTTATTTCCTGTTACACATAAAGCTGAAGAAAGCCCTGGATGACAGTTCAAAGAAGGATATCTTGAAATAAGCAATTTCTCAATAGTAATTATTTTGTTATGTGATAAATTGGACAGTTTTTTTACCTTAATCTGGGTTTTGATTCTAATCTTATCTAATTCTAATTTTCTTGCTTTGATCTTTGACATAATTCTGTCAATACAGGGTAGTATAAAACTTTTCTACACTATTATTATTAAATGGTTTCTAAAGAGTTAATAATAAATAAAAACTTATTTCCAGGCAGTTTTCATATAGGACTATACTGTTTTAAAAATCTGTAATTTATTTGTTTTTTTTAGAAATTATGTAAGTGAAATTATCAAGCATATTGCCAAAGTTGCAAAATCTCTAAGAGCTATAATAAGTCTATTGTTAGAAAGCAGGTCCCCCTCCTTTTCTTGAGTAATTTATTCAATCCAAAATAAGCTTGTTAGGATTTTTAAAATTTTTAAATAATGTTTGTTTTCCAGAAATGTTTTATTTCTTTAAGACACAGAAGTTTTATGCAATTGCTTAATTTTATATTGCTTAACTTTATATTGAATATTTTATTCACTTGACCCAATTTATATTTGCTCATAGAGTTGTAAGCTATGAGAACATCAATAAAAAGGACTACTATACTATTAGCAAAAATGCAGTAACACACATTTATAATAATGACATTGAATTTATCGAAATTGAAAGATGGGAACAGGAATACCTGTATCACAGAGAACTCACCAAGATTCCCATATTTGCACTTTTCCGGAAATGGAAGGCTTTTAACGTGTGGAAGAAGAATGTCCGCTTCAAGAAAATCACTGGATGTCGGAAATCTTTACAGAAAAATTTGTTCATTGTTAATCGTGTACGTATTGATTAATCAAATTATAAAAGAAGTACAGAAAAACAAAGTGTGACTCTATCACAGGTATAGGTATAGATTGTCCCTGAACTAGAACATTTCATCTTCTTAATGGAATCATAATTTTCATCCTGTCTTGTTGTGTAGGAGTCTGTCAGTCTAGTGGTTTCTACATTTTAACTAGGATTGCAAATTACAGAAGCATAAGAAGAGAGTCACACAGGTCCCCTTTAATTAGAAGCAGCCTCAGAAGTTTGGATTCTTGACTTCCCATAGGAAAGTTGTGTATCCTTTTGAGCAGAATAGGTTGGCAACACCTATTATCTCCTCTTATCTCTAAGACACTCTGAACTTTATGGCCCAAAATAATCTGAGGGCTTGTTTTCATGGGCCACTACCTCCCAATGTATCCTGTGTTTTCCTCTATCATGGAGTCAGACAGTAGGGAGAATTTTAATATTTACTTTGAAGGATATTGTGGGTAAAAGATATTTACTTTAAAGGAGTAATCATGGAAAAGAACTATTAAAGGATGTGGGCCATATTTAAAATCTCTACCCACCCACTGAATTTCAATTTGCATTCGAAGTCTTCTACTTGGCCCCTGGCAATGAACTGGAGTCACCATTACTGTCATGCCCACTGGGTCCTCAGCTATTTCTATGACAATAAGTCACCAGATCAGAATCACCTCTTAAATCAGAAGCCTCAAGTTTGCTTTATACTGGTCATTTTCTTCACTTTGCATATAGTAATCTGAATGACCATTATCAAGACTGTAGTCATACAATAAAGGAACATTAAATTATGACTAACATAGATACTAGAGCAAAACAAATATATAAGATGTACCATCACAGATCATTCATTCCATCAGGCATTCTGAGTCATGGAAAATATTCTAATCTTTCTTGATATCAAACTCAACCCCAGACTTCTAATTTCACTGAGGATCCATCAGTCATTTGAACGTATTTTACTACCTTCTTAGCACTTTTCATCTTTTACCTTGTCTTGGACACTATGTATTTCATAAGTTTGTTATGAGGTATAAAAAATAGTTCTGCATTTGTCACTGAAGTTACTTCTATCGATCCTTAAGGCTTGTTCTCTAATGTACTGAGAGTTATTCTCTCTGTCCACCATTCATACCAGTAGCACTTTGCCCTTGATGATATCTTCTCTTAAATACAGCCAGTCCTCTGTACTTGCCCTCAATTTCATAGCTAAAAGAAATGTATTCAAAATGAAAAGGAATGAATTCAGACAAATTAAAGCTAGTAATTCAAGCAATATTTTTAGAAAAAAATTTTAGGAGTACTCCTGTTTAATGTGTGTACTTTGTAGATGTAGCTACAGCTAACATATAGAGCTATTTTCCTTAACAACCACTTTTGCTTTCCAAGTATTTTTATACTTATAAAAAACAGGACTTTTTACTAAGTAATGATAAATTTCTATTTTCACTCAGCATTTGCAACTGGCTCTTCTTAAAATAAGTGAATTGTGTTATCACTTGAGTTTTATGGGACTTTGTCACATTGAAAAAGGTCACACCTACACCCTGCAAGAATTTAAGGTTGCCCAAGTCATATGGCTACAAAAGGTAAGAAATTTTGTCTGTAAGTTTCAAGTTTTTTTTTTCAGTTATTGATACTTTGATTCCACTAATTATACATGTTCATCAATGTCTAGGTGACTGAGCGCCTTGAAGAATTTCGAAATGAGGCAAAAGATGTGGTCAGGAAGGCTTGTCGAATTGCTCTGCGTGCTGCAGGATTTATTCCTGATGACTGTGCATATGAACCTCTTGAGAGTACGAAGGGGAAAGAACTCCAATAGATCAGAAGTCATGGCTTTCTAAAATATTAACTCTTTTTAATTCAACTTTTAAGTTTAAATAATGATCCTAATTATAAGTTCTTCCAAAGTTTTGCTTGATGGGTTATAAATTCAGTGTATATTGTAGAAAGGGAGACACAGTAAGTACTGTATTTTCCTTGCATTGTCCCAGCTTATGGATAGTATTTCTATACTGGTTACAGAACCTTTGTTCCCCAAGTGTGTCATAGTGGATTTTAAAGGTGTGTCCCAACCTCCTAGTAAAGATATGTGTTTGTTAAAATGAAAGGGCTGGATGGAGGTCAGGATTGGCCCAGCTGGCATGGACTCTAGATAAAGAATAATTAAAACACAGGCAGAAAAGGAGGGTAAAGGTTTTCCTGGGAAAGAGGTGGCATGGTACACAGATCAAATCCTGTTAAAGGGAATGTTAGTAAACTGTCTACAGTCTCTTGCTGAGCTGAAGTCCTTTGAAGTGAAATTCTTTTGGATAACTGGGCTGTGCTCTCTAGTTTGACATATCTCATGAACCAAAGCATTTTATTGTTTTTAATTTTACCTATAACTTAATCCATATCAAAAGAAATGGAATTTTTACACAAGAATTATTATTGTTGTGTCTTCTGTTGTTCTTAGGTTATTGTAGAATGCTAGACAATGAATTGCCTACTTACACAGATGGTGAGAAAATGACATACACAGAGCAGGCCAGCAAACGGCATCAATGCATGAGGCTGACATGGTAAATGATTTTTCTTTCTTTCAAGAAAAATTAGAGCATCCATCCTTCTCAAGTTTCATAAAAAAATTAAAACTTCCATCATAGGATGGAGGGATTTGGGGTAAATGGTAACCTGAATGCATACCCCAGAAGCTGACCCCTCCAACTGCCATCTGGCAAAGTAGCCACTGGGAATGGCAAGCTGGTACCGAGTGAAGTACACGTCCAAGGCCAAGAGCACCTCTTTGATCTCTGAGGCTTTGTTTCCCTTTGGCCCAGCTTAGAGCATGGAGCAGGCTGTAGAAAGAAGTCAGGTGCACAGAGACCTCATTGGATCCTCAAGTGGACCTGGGGGACCTGCTACATCTGTCTGTTCACTGAAGAATTATAGGCATCTGCTTGCCACAGAAAGTCCCATCCCCCCCTAAAGCAGATTCTATAACTGGGAGACCAGAGAAGAAAATCTTCTTTCCAAGGCCTCACCAGGAATCTCTCCCTCACTAGCATTAGCTCCACCAACTGCTTACCCAGCTGGAACTTGACATTGTCCCAGAGTTTGGACTTTGAATCATTCTTAAACCTCATCACTGCAAATAACTCTTGCAAACAAAATCACCAAACATTATCTGAAAAGCTGTATGTGGCACTCTAAAACACTGACTACTGTCAGGGCTCACTTAGCCCGACTTTCACCGCTGTCTGAAAAATCCTAGCTGTGCACCAATTTATGCATGAGATAATATGATAATACTGTCTGTGTCACAGCAGAAGTCAGTGAAGCAGTCTCTGAGGCCACCATCATAGTATAGGTATACTAGGGGTCCCCTGGGCTCCACTTAAGCAGGATAAAAAGTTATTTTAAAAGTCTTGCTGGCTTGGTCTACATTCTAAGCATTCAAGTACAGAAGAAATTTGCACCTTGGGTTAGCAAGTGCTGCCAAACATTTGTTCCACATTTAAGATTTCATACTTTTACCACTAGAATGTAAGTTATAAATGTTGTGTATTTTCTGATTTTGTCTTTAAAGCTTTTTCTAAAAATCTCAAGGCCCTTTTGGCTAGGTGCTTTTTTTCCTACCAACTGTAGTGCTCATTAAATATCCTATTGGAGAGTTAGAATACTTAGCTAAATGGATGCTATATATTTGAATATGTTTGTGTTTTAAAATGAAGAATGTCCAAAAACAACTATTCTGGTTAATACATCTCTGATTTTATAATATAAATAGAAATTCAAAGAGTATTTGGGCTATTTTAAAATTTAAACACTTGCTCTAGAGTCACTTTAAAAAATATGTAATGGGTATTAAAAAACTGAAGTTATATATTTTTTCTTTTCAAGCTTTATCCGAGTAAATGACTATCTGATTGAGAATACAATGCACATCCTAACAGTAAATTCTGTTAACTCTCTTTTGAATCATCTCGCCGGCAAGCTAAAACGAACACCTTCAGCAGACGTCATTCAGAAATGGATTACTGAAGAGAAGCCTGAAGTCACTGATAAAAAGGTATATTCAGACTAAGTTAAGAAAATGTATTGGTCAGTATTCATTGAGGAGTGCTTACTATGCACTATGAATTTCTCTGTACTGGAAAATAGGAGGAATGTTTAGTGCATTTCACAGTGTAATTAGAGAGCTCACCATATGTGTATGAAATGGCAGAATGAAAATCAATATATCAAATATCTGATAATAGAGAAAGCATCCCTTGAGCCTAATGCCGCTATCTTTCTTACAGGAATTTGCTGAAGTGTATTCATATGTGCATTTGACAAATATTTCTTAAGTACCACTATGTACTAGTCTATACTGAGAGTTGGTATATAGTGATGAAAAGCATAGACAGGATCCTAGACATGTTGGTATATAGTGATGAAAAGCATAGACAGGATCCTGTCCCCAAGAAGCTTATAGTTGAGGGGTCATCATGGGCATGAACTGGCAGAGAAGATGGTATAAATGAAAGAGGTAAGCAACGGTTTAGAGGTAAGAAGCAAACCTTTGTGCTTTGAGTGGATGACCTCTTGGGAGGATGTTGATCTTAGAGACAGAGTAATTTGAGATGTCTGAGAGGAAGTGGTACTAATTTGACTGAATTACAGCATAGCTAAGATATTATCTCATAGCCTCATTTCCTAATAAGCTTTTCCCTTGCCCCATCCTGGATAACAGTTTCGTGCCACATACTAAAAACATAGCAAAACATTCTTACCTTGTTTCACAAGCTTCCTTCCTTCACATCTTAACTTCCTCCCCAGAAAACCCAACTATGCAGTTTCAAGAACTGATGCTCTTCACCATAGTCTTCTTTTCTCCAAAAGCTGAATTTTGGTTGCATACTGTGTTTCATTACTTTGACTCTTCTCCTTTTCTCAATTTCTTTTTTTTTTTCCTAAAACTGTCACACTTGTTTTTCTAATGATTAAAGTCATATAGGCTAAATGCAGAAAACTGGAAGGACACAGAAATATACAAAGAAAAGCATCCTCTGCTATCCAAAATTAAGTATTTCCAAGGGGAAAAGGTGTCATACTTCACTTACTGCTTTGTCATATTCTTTTTCTATTTAACAATGTATTGTGAAAAAAATCTCATGAATTAATATACATCTTACCATATAATATTCTCACATAGAAATGTACTTACTATACATCTTGTAAGGAATTTTGTTTGTATTATTGATCACTTTCTCACTACTCCAAATAATGCGCAAAGAACATCCCTGGCTACACATTTTTCACACATCTCTGACTTTTTTTCCCCTTAGAAGAAATCCCTAGATGTGGAATTGTTGGGTCAGAAATATGCTCATTTGTTAAGGCTTTTGATACTGATACATAACTTACCAGAAAGTTTTATTTTAATTTAGAACCTTCCTAGCAATGTTTGAGAATGAGCTAGATGACCCACATACACACTTAGATACTATCAATCACTTTAATCTTGGCCAGTCTGGTGGATGTAAAGCAATATATCACCGCTTTTAAATATCATATTCCTTTAATTGCCACCCCAGTGCAGGGATAAGAGCATAGGTCTGGTGTTCAGAAAGACCTGGGTTTGAGTTCTGGTCTGCCACTTACTAACCAGTGTGTCTGGGATGAAATGCCTTGCCTTCTGCAGATCCTGTTTTCTCATGGGAGTAATAATGACACCTTCTTCATGGTTGGTGTTAAAATTACTGAATGCTTAGCACTGCCTGATATGCAGTAAATATTTGGTAAATGTAGCTACTGAATAAACTCTCTTGAGGAAGAGAAGGAGGAGAAGGTTGATTGATCAGTTGTGCATTCTGTTTAAGAAATGTCAGATTATGCCCTTTTCCCATTTTTTATTTAACTATATTTTTGTTTTAGTGTATATCTATTTATATATCAATTATTATGTTATTAGTATATTTTTCAATTGAGTGCATTTTATGTATTTCTGTTTAAATATCAACCGTCTGTCTGCTATATATATATCATGGGTCTATTTTTACACTTTGTTCTTTCCCTTTACATACTGTTGTTAGTGCTTTTATAAGGAGAGAAGCTTTACACTGCTATATAGTTTTTCAATATTTGCCTTTATTTTTTAATTTCTATGGTAATATTCTTTGAAAGACATGCCAACATTATAAAATCAGCTAATTGTATAAGTTTAAGTTTATTTTTTTATTTTACACCTTGGTGCTATTATCTTTATAACACAGCAAATGTGCTATTTCAGGGGGTCCCTGTGATGGAAAAGCAGGAAGAAGATGACTCTCTCATCCCCATGTTTCTCACAGAACTGATTTTGACAGTCCAGTCACTGCTTTTTGAGCCTTCTTTGGAAGACTTTCTGGTGTGTGTTTCTTTATGTCACATCATATATAACCACCTTTTTGGAAAATGAAGAACTGTATTACTGTCAAATGACTGGCAGGATTGCTGTTGTCACTCCTCCAAAGTGATCTTGAGACAAAGAGAAAACATTGTTCTGTGCATGGCATTACAGTGTCATAAAAACCATCAAAAAGTTTAGCACATTTTCTTTAATGTGGGACAGATTAGGGGCTTTGTAGGATAACCAACAAGAGAACATATTCTCTTCAAAATTTAGAGTAGACTATAGACCTCTCTAATAAGACCCCAAGAAGTCACTCTAGTGTAAGAACCATTTCTGAAATCTTTTAAAGTATGCTACATCTGAGGAAATTTTGCTTTTTTAGTTATCTATTGCCACATAACAAATTACCACAGATTTGGCAGCTTAAAACAACCATTTATTATCTCACAGTTTCTGTGGGTCAGAGGTGTGGGCACTGCTTAACTACCCCTCTGCTTCAGGGCCTCTGCAGGCTGCCATTCAGGTATTGACTGGATGAGGTTTTCTCAGAGGCTTGACTGGAAAACAATCCACTTCCATGTTCACACAAGCTGTTAGAAAAATTAATGTTTATGAAACTACAATCTGAAGTCCCGTTTTTTGAGGGATATCAGGTGGTGACCACCCTTAGGTCCTAGAAACCACCTCTAGGTCCTTGCCATGTAGCCAACTGTATAAGCAGTTTACGTTTGCTTCTTCAAGACCAGCTGGACAATCTCCTTCAGGAAGGGCCCAATCCCTCTTTTAAAGACATTCACTTGAATCAGTCAAGCCTAACACAGGATAATCATCTTTTTTATTAACTCAAAGTCAACTGATTTGGGACCTTAATTATATCTGCAAAATCCCTTCAACTTTCCATATAATATAACCTAATCATGAGAGTGGTATCCCCTCTTATTCACAGGTCTCCCCCATGCTCAAGAGGAGGGGATTATACACAGTGTGCACAATAGAGGGAGGGAATCTTTGGGGCCATCTTAGAATTCAGCTTCCACATTTGTGTACATGCATAGACTAGTGAACTAATCAGAGTCTAGATTTAATAAGCAGCTGGTATACTCCTGGCACAAAAACATTAGTAATCAGGATCTCTATGTTTTAGTCTGGGTTTTATAATTAGTGAGCTATTTGACATTGGGGAAAACCACTTATGTCTCTAGGGGTCAGTTTATGCATCTACAAGATGAGAAGGCAGGTGAGTTTTAATATTGCCTCCAATTTCAGCAGTCCATGATTCTGTGATTTATCAGATAGTCTATTTTAGGATTTTTACAAGGACAGGCACACTGTTGAGGTCGCTGTGGCTGAAGCTTTGCTCAAGAGCTCCCACACCGAGAGGCACTGGGCTTTCATGTCCCTTCTTGGTCAGAAGTCTCATGTCCCCCACATGGAAGGCAGATGCCCCTGTGCAGCAGATGGCACAGAAGGCTCTCTTCAGCAACCTGCTCTCCTTTAGCTCCAAGTGACGGGCCTTGAAAGCCTCAACACCCTCCCTATTTCCTAAAGACCCTACTCCCCACAAAGGTATTTTAAACTGTGTCTTCTGATTCTTCATGTAGTCAGAATCAACAAAGAATCTGGCATGATTGAATAAATTATTCTTATTTATTTTAGCATTTTAGAAAATTCAAAAACATTCATAAATATAACCATATGTGTGTATACACTTACGTTTTTGTTTTCTCTCTAACAGGATGGAATTTCAGGGGCAATCAATCATTTTCAAAACACTGTGTTATCAGTTCCTAATCTCGTGTCTGATACATATTTTGATGCTTTCACCAGCCCTTATATTAATAACAAACTTGAAGAAAAAACTTGTGGATCTGGTCCAAGTTTATCAGCAGTATTTGATGATGATAAGAATTTTCACACAATTATCCTTCAAATAAAGGTATACTTTTACTTTTTTAATTTACTTTTACTAAAAGTGTTTTATAATAGTCTCAATCTTTAAGAAATTAAATAATAAATTCTCTTCCTTTCTTATCTTTAAATTAATTCTTTATAAATGATAAAGTAAATTTTTTAGAAATCCTGGTATAGCACTGAGGAAAGGGACTTAACAGTGCAAACTATCTGAGATGGAATCACTTCTGGGGTAGAAAATAAGGTTAAAAGGGAAGAAGAGGCATTATTTGAACACTGGTTGCTACAGGAGAAATTAAGCAATCAGTGAAAATTTGATAGGTTTTTCAAGACAAAAAAGAACAAAAAAAATCAGAGTACACTCAACTCTTCCCCCCCCACCAGAACATAAAATAATCTGCACATTGCTACACAGAACAGGATGCCCTTGAATTATAAATCTTGTGTATCACTCCAAATCCATGAGCTGAAGAAACTGAAATATATTAAATACATGCAAAGCTACTGTAAGAAGAAAACAGAAAGTGCAGATTGAAACAACAGATGAATATTCCTTCTCTTCTCTCCCCCAAAAACCATGAGACAAAAGCTACACTGAACTTTAGTAAATATCCTCAAACATGCACTTGAAGATGTGTAAAACCACACTGAATCAAAAATTCAAAAACAAAAATAGAAATGGGGGTAAACAAAACAAATCATATTAGAAATGCAGGCTAAACTATGTGGTATCCAAGGGAGAAAAATGCAAATGAAAATTTAATAATTAGTACAGAAGAGTGATAGTAAGAATGATATGAAAAACTAGTGGGTATAGAAGAAAAACAGTAAAACAACCAAGAGAATAAAAGTAAGCTGGAGATATAAGTAAAAAGGGTCAGAGAGAAAGTGACTGAAATAGACAGGCAAAGAAAAAATAGCATACAAGTAACTGGAGTCTCAGAAAGGAGAAAAACAAAACAAAAGGTAGAATAAACATTTATAACTATAGTCCCAAGAAAAGAAAACCTGAATCTATGAAAGGGCCTACAGAGTACCTTGGAAGGTTGACCCAGAACAATCACCTCTGACATGTATCCTCTTAAAACTATCAGCTTTTAAAGCTAAAGAAAAATTCCTCCAGGTTGCAAAGCAAAATGATCAAATAACTTACAGAAATAAGAAAATTACACTGACATCAGACTTCTCAAAAATAACAGATAAAGCAAAGCAGTAATGGAACATCATTTCTTAATGAAATTCAAAGGAAGTGTGAATCAAGAATTTTTATTGAACCAAGCTAGTCCTTCAAGTATCAAGGCTATGGAAAAAATAGTTTTAAAAATGCAAGGACCTAAGGAGTTGAGTACTAATCAAGAATATTTGTGGAATGAAGATGAGTTTCATCCAACCAAGAGATAACTTTGGCAAAAAAAACTGATCTTCCTATTTCTGGTTCCACATGGAAGGAGCTTGGAAGTCACCACTGCATCCTATCAACAAGTAAAAAGTTGAACAAACTGAAAAATCAACAAATCTTCTTGGGTACAGAAGAGAGGTGAGCACACAGAGCAAACTGAAGCCTCCAAGACTGAAGAGACAAGTGAATACAGGGAGGGAGTTATGACTTCTGAGAGCACAGTTGTGAGCAGAAACCACCATGGGAATCAGTGCCAGGGCAGGAAAACCTAAACTGTAACCAATGAATTGCTGGAGGCTTAGTGTGGACAACTCTGAGAGTGAAAAACTCCAGGGGAACCCAGTCATGGTGGGAGCCCCACAATATTATGAGATTTACGTCCAGGAGTTCAACCAGGTTCCAAAAGAAGATATTGGGAAAAAATCCTCTCATGCTTCCAGCAAAGGGAGGGGACAAGGAACCATTTGAAATATGCCACAACACTGTGTTATTAACAAGGCGTGCCCTCAGAGGTAGTCACCCAAAACCTAACGTGCTGGGGTATTATCAGAACATAATTGAATTGGGTGAAGGGAAATAAACAACTCCAGCCCACTCTAGCTATCCTGTCCCACTCAGGGGAGAGAAAAATAAATGAGAAACATTTTTGAAGTTCACAGTCCAGAGGCATAGGCTCACTAAAAAACTGAGACCTAATGACAGGACTATAGAACTTTTCCTCTCCCAGCACACCTCCCTATCCACTTACTAAAGACCTGTTTAGAGCAGTTTCTTTTACCCCCTACCTCATGTCAAGCTATCACAAAAAAAAAATTACAAGGCATACCACAAAGGGAAAAAACACAATTTGAAGACAGAGCAAGCATCAGAACCAGACATGGCAGGGATATTGGAAATATAAGACCTGGAATTTAGAACAACTATGATTAATATGTTAAAGGCTCTAATGGATAACATAAACTGTATGTAAGAACAGATGGGCAATGTAAGCAGAGAGATGGAAATCCTAAGAAACAACCTAAAAGAAATGCTGGAGATTTTTTTAAAAAACACTGTAATGGAAATGAGAAATGTCTTTGATGGGCCTATTAGGAGACTGGATACAGCTGAGGAAAGAATCTCTGAGCTAGAAAATAGATCAATAGAATCCTTGAAAATCAAAAACCAAGGAGAACAAAGATTAGATTATTAAAAAAAAAAAAAAGAACAGAATATCCAAGCAGTGTGTGACAACTTAAAGTGATGTAACATATGTGTAATAGGAATACTGTGTGTATGATTCCAACTGTGTGATGTTCTGAAAAAGGCAAAACCAGGGAGATGGTAAAAAGGTCAGAGGTTGCCAGAGATGGGTGGAGGTATGGATAGGCAGAACACAGAGGATTTTTAGGGCAATGAAAATACTCTGTGATTCCATAATGATGGATACATGTCATTATACATTTGTCCAAACCTGTAGATTATGCAACATCAAGAATGAACCATAGGTGAACTATGGACTTCGGGTGATTATGTGTCATTGTAGATTCATTAGTTGCAACAAACTTACCCATCCGGTGGGAGTGTTGATAATGGAGGAGTCTGTGCATGTGTTGGGAGCATATGTGGAAATCTGTACTTTCTTTTCAACTTTTCTTGAACCTAAAACTGCTCCCAAAAAAGTCACAATAAAAAAGCTGTTGGTGACTATTTAATATATTTAACTGTAGATCTCTCTAAGACTAAAACAGGTAGAGACAAGGATGGGAGATTAAAATATAAATGTTGTAGGTTCTAATGTAAAAATAATGCAACCTTAAAAACAAAGAGAAGGAAGAATATAAGAACACTGATTGATTTAGAAGGATAAATGGGAATTTAGATATCAGTAAAAACCAACAAATCAAATGACAAAAGGTTAATAAAGGAATGTATGACTACTGTCATTTATTTTTAGAAAGATATCACATAGAGAAACAAACACAGAAAATAACCATAAAACACATAAAAATCATTATCAAGGTGAGGCCAAACATATTAATAATATAATGAAATATGAATGCATTCAAGTCATCCATGAAAAGAAAAAAGATTTTAAATTTGGTTCACAAGACAAACAATATGCTATATTCAAGAGAGAAATATAAAACCAAGTTAAAAAAAAAAGCAGTTCAGGAAGGATAAAAAATGAAGGGATGCTCAGTGTTACAGAGGCAAATGTAAACAACAAAAAGCAGGGCTTGTGATCCTACAGGTAGGGGGTTATAGCACAGGAAACACTTTTATAATGCAAGTGATGCAATGGAGCATTAATGGAAACAGAATAGAAGACTTTTGCATTCCATTATCATTATAAGACAGATCAAGTGGGAAAAAGTAAATAAAGGTATAGAAGGCCCAACCAATATAATCAATGAAAAATAAAGAAATAACCATTGCAGCAGGAAAAAAAAAACACAAACAAGATTACATTGCAGATATTTATCCAAATAAATTTGAAAACCTTGATTAAGTGGATAGTCTTTTTAGGGAAACATGTCGATCTAAATCAACCATATGAAAAGTAGAAAGCCTACCATTTCCACAAAAGAAATAGAGGAATCTATCAAAGAAATACACTACGAAAAGCACCAGGCCCAAATGGTTGGGCCTGATCAGGAGAATTTCATCAAATGTGCAAAGACCAGATATTTACAAAGTTACCTAAATATTGATCTAGAATACTGAAAATACCTGGTAGAGAAAAAACCCCATTCATATACAACAAAGTAATATATTTAGGAATAAACCTAATAAAAATGTTAAAAACTTATATGAAGTAAAATTTAAAACTTTTTTAAAAGCTTCCAGAAGATACAGAAATAGGCTTGTACAAATGTTCTTAGAATGACTCAATATAATAAAGATGCCTGTTCTCCCTAGGCTAATGTATAAATTTAACAGTGTTAATAAAAATACTAACAAGCTTTACCATAGAGTCAAACAAATTTATAGTAAAGAAAATATGTAAAAATAGACACGCAAGAAAGCTAGGAAAATACTGAAAAGAGAAAAGCCTGACAGGTACTACCACTACCATATATTAAACACTCTATAATTAAGAGTGTGATATTGGCACATGACTAGGGGAATAGAATAGAAAGCCCAGAAAGGCCCTGCTATACATGTAGACACTTATTAAATGAAAACGTGGTATATCAAATCACTGATATATGGACTTTTTCATGAAGAGTGCTAGAAAACTGATTAGCTATTTGAACAAAGATAAAATTAAATCCAAATCTTACATTGTACTAAAAATAACTGGACCAGGAATCTAAAAATAAAAAAATTTAATAAGATAAAACCATACATTTACTAGAAGAAAACATAGTTGAATTCTCCTATAACCTTGTTAAAAAATCAGGTTACTGATTATGATTCAAAATTTCAAATGCAATAATAGAACAAAATGATAAATTTGTATAAAAATAAAAAACTCTTCAAGGCAAAAAATTCATGAAGTCAAAACACGGTTAAAACCTGGGAGTATCTATTTGCAGCATATATATCATAGCTAAGGGCTAATATTCCTAATACATGACGAACTTTTACAAAAGGGGAAGAGAGAAGAGACAAAACTAGGAAGAAAAATGGTCCAAACATGATGGAAAATTCACCAAAAATAGCACCTAACATTTGAATATATATATTGTACCTCACCCATAAGATAAATGCAAATTAAAACAAAATTGAGGTAATATTTCTCAAATATCAGATTAGCAAGATTAAAAAGTATGACAACACATTCTGTTGACTAGCCCATGGATAAACAGTCTTTACACTTTGTATGTGGAAATACAAATGATGAGAATTTTATAATATATAACTAAACTGTATATGCATTTAATTTTTAAAATTTTTTATTAAGATACATACAATAAAGTACACACATCTTAATGTACAGCTCAATGAATTTTGACATTTGTACACACTCATGTACCCACCACTGCATTACTTTTGATCCAGTAATACCACCTTTAAAGATGTACCCTGCTAGAGGAGGAGTTTAAGATACAAGAAATTGTGTTATTTTCATCTTCTGCCTCAGTAGAGAAATAGTGCCTTCTAGTGCTTGTAACAATGTCATGTATTTGTACCATTTCCGTTCATATGAAAAGTAAAATAATACTTCTACTTTTTGTGGGAAAAAAAAAGATGTACCCCATAGATACATTTCAACAATACAAAAGTACAAATGTGCTAAATTATTTAGCATTATTGCTATTACAAAACATTGGAAACTCCCAAAATACCAATACAGAGGAAAATGATTGAAAAACGATGGTACATTTACACAGAGAGATACTATGCAGCTGAACAAAATAATAAGGAAAATAGCTAGTAACTAGTATGGAGTGATTTCCAGAATATATTATTAAGTGAAAAAATGAAAAGTACAAGAGAATTGTTTATACTATGCTACTTTTTATGTCAGAGAATAGCACTTGGAGAGTTCCAGAAACTAGGAAATTGGTTAGCTAAGGAAGATAGGGGGAATGAAGTCCAAAGAATGAAGTTGGGTGGGTATGGAGTGGAAGACAGGAGACTGACACTTTTCTGAGAATACCTTTTATGATATCTCTAAAAAAGTCAACAATAATGGGGAGCAAAACCCTAAAATAGATTAGAAACAAAAACAAATAAATCTGAATGTATTGCAAATGAATAACATAACCACACTGAAGGGAAGGGGAGAAAAAACTACACCTGAATGATCACATATCAGAAACACTATTAAGTCAGCTCAAGGGAGATGAAAGTTTAGAATAGATTTTCCTCTCAACTTTTTTAAAAATTTTATTTTGGTATCATTAATCTACAATTACATGAAGGACATTGTGTTTACTAGGCTCCCCCCTTCACCAAGTCCCCCCCATACCCCCATTCACAGTCACTGTCCATCTGCATAGTAAGATGCTGTAGAATCACTACTTGTCTTCTCTGTGTTGCACAGCCCTCCCCGTGCCCCCCCCAACACTATACATGCTAATCGTAATGCCCCCTTTCTTTTCTTCCTGCCTTTATCCCTCCCTTCCCACCCGTCCTCCCTAGTCCCTTTCCCTTTGTTAACTATTAGTCCATTCTTGGGTTCTGTGCTTCTGCTGCTGTTTTGTTCCTTCAGTTTTCTTTTGTTCTTATACTCTACATATGAGTGAAATAATTTGGTACGTGTCTTTCTCCGCCTGGCTTATTTCACTGAGCATAATACCCTCTAGCTCCATCCATGTTGTTGAGAATGGTAGGATTTGTTTTTTTCTTATGACTGCGTAATATTCCATTGTGTATATGTACCACCTCTTCTTTATCCATTCATCTACTGATGGACATTTAGGTTGCTTCCATATCTTGGCTATTGTAAATAGTGCAGTGATAAACATAGGGGTGCGTCTGTCTTCTTCAAACTGGAGTGCTGCATTCTTAGGGTAAATTCCTAGAAGTGGAATTCCTGGGTCAAATGGTATTTCTATTTCGAGCATTTTGAGGAACCTCCATACTGCTTTCCATAATGGTTGAACTAATTTACATTCCCACCAGCAGTGTAGGAGGGTTCCCCTTTCTCCACAACCTCGCCAACATTTGTTGTTGTTTGTCTTCTGGATGGTAGCCATCCTTACTGGTGTGAGGTGATATCTCATTGTGGTTTTAATTTGCATTTCTCTGATGACAAGCGATGTGGAGCATCTTTTCATGTGTCTGTTGGCCATCTGAATTTCTTCTTTGGAGAACTGTCTGTTCAGCTCCTCTGCCCATTTTTTAATTGGATTATTTGCTTTTTGTTTGTTGAGGTGTGTGAGCCCTTTATGTATTTTGGATGTCAACCCTTTATCGGATCTGTCATTTTCAAATATATTCTCCCATACTGTAGGGTACCTTCTTGTTCTATTGATGGTTTCCTTTGCTGTACAGAATCTTTTCAGCTTGATATAGTCACATTTGTTAATTTTTGCGTTTGTTTCCCTTGCCCGGGGAGATATGTTCAAGAAGAGGTCACTCATGTTTATGTCTAAGAGATTTTTGCCTATGTTTTTTTCTAAGAGTATTATGGTTTCATGACTTACATTCAAGTCCTTGATCCATTTCGAATTTACTTTTGTGTATGGGGTTAGACAGTGATCCAGTTTCATTCTCTTACATGTAGATGTCCAGTTTTGTCAACAGCAGCTGTTGAAGAGGCTGTCATTTCCCCATTGTATGTCCATGGCACCTTTATCGAATATTAGTTGACCATATATGTTTGGGTTAATGTTTGGAGTCTCTATTCTGTTCCATTGGTCTGTGGCTCTGTTCTTGTGCCAGTACCAAATTGTCTTGATTACTGTGGCTTTGTAGTAGAGCTTGAAGTTGGGGAGTGAGATCCCCCCTGCTTTATTCTTCCTTCTCAGGATTGCTTTAGCTATTCGGGGTCTTTGGTGATTCCATATGAATTTTTGAACTATTTGTTCCAGTTCATTGAAGAAAGCTGTTGGTAATTTGATAGGGATTGCATCGAATCTGTATATTGCTTTGAGCAGGATGGCCATTGTGACAATATTAATTCTTCCTAACCACGAGCATGGGATGAGTTACCATCTGTTACTGTCCCCTTTAATTTCTCTTAAGAGTGACTTGTAGTTTTCAGAGTATAAGCCTTTCACTTCTTTGGTTAGGTTTATTCCTAGGTATTTTATTTTTTTTGATGCAATTGTGAATGGAGTTGTTTTCCTGATTTCTCTTTCTGTTGGTTCATTGTTAGTGCATAGGAAAGCCACAGATTTCTGTGTATTAATTTTGTATCCTGCAACTTTGCTGAATTCCAATATTAGCTCTAGTAGTTTCGGAGTTGAGTCTTTAGGGTTTTTTATGTACAATATCATGTCATCTGCAAATAGTGACAGTTTAACTTCTTCTTTACCAACCTGGATTCCTTGCATTTCTTTGTTTTGTCTAATTGCCGTGACTAGGACCTCCAGTACTGTGTTGAATAACAGTGGGGATAGTGGGCATCCCTGTCTTGTTCCCAATCACAGAGGAAAAGCTTTCAGCTTCTCACTGTTCAATATAATGTTGGCTGTGGGTTTATCATAAATGGCTTTTATTATGTTGAGGTACTTGCCCTCTATTCCCATTTTGCAGAGAGTTTTTATCATGAATGGATGTTGAACTTTGTCAAATGCTTTTTCTGCATCTATGGAGATGATCATGTGGTTTTTGTCTTTCTTTTCGTTGATGTGGTGGATGATGTTGATGGACTTTCGAATGTTGTACCATCCTTGCATCCCTGGGATGAATCCCACTTGGTCATGGAGTATGATCCTTTTGATGTATTTTTGAACTCGGTTTGTTAATATTTTGTTGAGTATTTTTGCATCTACATTCATCAGGGATATTGGTCTGTAGTTTTCTTTTTTGGTGGGGTCTTTGCCTGGTTTTGGTATTAGGGTGATGTTAGCTTCATAGAATGAGTTTGGGAGTATTCCCTCCTCTTCTATTTTTTGGAAAACTTTAAGGAGAATGGGTATTATGTCTTCCCTGTATGTCTGATAAAATTCTGAGGTAAATCCATCTGGCCCGGGGGTTTTGTTCTTTGGTAGTTTTTTGAATACCGCTTCAATTTCGTTGCTGGTAATTGGTCTGTTTAGATTTTCTGTTTCTTTCTGGGTCAGTCTTGGAAGGTTGTATTTTTCTAGGAAGTTGTCCATTTCTCCTAGGTTTCCCAGCTTGTTAGCATATAGGTTTTCATAGTACTCTCTAATAATTCTTATTATTTCTGTGGGGTCCGTCGTGATTTTTCCTTTCTCGTTTCTGATACTGTTGATTTGTGTTGACTCTCTTTTCCTCTTAATAAGTCTGGCTAGAGGCTTATCTATTTTGTTTATTTTCTCGAAGAACCAGCTCTTGGTTTCATTGATTTTTGCTATTGTTTTATTCTTCTCAATTTTATTTATTTCTTCTCTGATCTTTATTATGTCCCTCCTTCTGCTGACCTTAGGCCTCATTTGTTCTTCTTTTTCCAATGTCGATAATTGTGACATTAGACCATTCATTTGGGATTGTTCTTCCTTCTTTAAATATGCCTGGATTGCTATATACTGTCCTCTTAAGACTGCATTTGCTGCGTCCCACAGAAGTTGGGGCTTTGTGTTGTTGTTGTCGTTTGTTTCCATATATTGCTGGATCTCCATTTTGATTTGGTCATTGATCCATTGATTATTTAGGAGCGTGTTGTTAAGCCTCCATGTGTTTGTGAGCCTTTTTGCTTTCTTTGTACAGTTTATTTCTAGTTTTGTGCCTTTGTGGTCTGAAAAGTTGGTTGGTAGGATTTCAATCTTTTGGAATTTACTGAGGCTCTTTTTGTGGCCTAGTATGTGGTCTATCCTGGAGAATGTTCCATGTGCTCTCGAGAAGAATGTGTATCCTGTTGCTTTTGGATGTAGAGTTCTGTAGATGTCTATTAGGTCCATCTGTTCTAGTATGTTGTTCAGTGCCTCTGTGTCCTTACTTATTTTCTGTCTGGTGGATCTGTCCTTTGAAGTGAGTGGTGTGTTGAAGTCTCCTAGAATGAATGCATTGCATTCTATTTCCTCCTTTAGTTCTGTTAGTATTTGTTTCAGGTATGTTGTTGCTCCTGTATTGGGTGCATATACATTTATAATGGTTATATCCTCTTGTTGGACTGAGCCCTTTATCATTATGTAATGTCCTTCTTTGTCTTTTGTTACTTTCTTTATTTTGAAGTCTGTTTTGTCTGATACTAGTATTGCAACACCTGCTTTCTTCTCTCTGTTGTTTGCGTGAAATATCTTTTTCCATCCGTTGACTTTAAGTCTGTGCGTGTCTTTGGGTTTGAGGTGAGTCTCTTGTAAGCAGCATATGGATGGGTCTTGCTTTTTTATCCATTCTATTACTCTGTGTCTTTTGATTGGTGCATTCAGTCCATTTACATTTAGGGTGATTATTGAAGGTATGTACTTATTGCCATTGCAGGCTTTAAGTTTGTGGTTACCAAAGGTTCAGGGTTAGCTTCTTTACTATCTTACTGTCTAACTTAACTCGCTTGTTGAGGTATTATAAACGCGGTCTGATGATTCTTTATTTCTCTCCCTTCTTATTCCTCCTCCTCCCTTCTTCATATGTTGGGTGTTTTGTTCTGTGCTCTTTTTAGCAGTGCTCACATCTAGAGCAGTCCCTGTAGGATGCCCTGTAGAGGTGGTTTGTGGGAGGCAAATTCCCTCAACTTCTGCTTGTCTGGGAATTGTTTAATCCCTCCTTCATATTTAAATGATATTCGTGCTGGATACAGTAGTCTTGGTTCGAGGCCCTTCTGTTTCATTGCATTAAGTATATCATGCCATTCTCTTCTGGCCTGTAAGGTTTCTGCTGAGAAGTCTGATGATAGCCTGATGGGTTTTCCTTTGTAGGTAACCTTTTTTTTCTCTCTGGCTGCCTTTAATACTTTGTCCTTGTCTTTGATCTTTGCCATTTTAATTATTATGTGTCTTGGTGTTGCCCTCCTTGGATCCCTTGTCATGGGAGTTCTGTGTACCTCTGTGGTCTGAGAGGCCATTTCTTCCCCTAGTTTAGGGAAGTTTTCGGCAATTATTTTTTCAGAGACACTTTCTATCCCTTTTTCTCTTCTTCATCTGGTATCCCTATAATGCGGATATTGTTCTGTTTCGATTGGTCACTCAGCTCTCTTAGAATTCTTTCATTCCTGGAGATCCTTTTATCTCTCTCTGCATCAGCTTCTCTGCATTCCTGTTCTCTGTTTTCCTGTCCATTAATGGTCTCTTGCATCTCGTCCATTCTGTTTTGAAGTCCTTCCAGAGCTTGTTTTATTTCTGTATTCTCCTTCCTTAGTTCTTGCATATTTCTCTGCAAGTCCATCAGCATGGTTATGACTTTTGTTTTGAATTCTTTTTCAGGAAGACTGGTTAAATCTGTCTCCCCAGGTTCCTTCTCAGGGGAAGATGTAGCAGATGCCAAAGCTGTCTGGGTTAGTCTTGTCTGGATCAAATTTTTTTGCCTTTTCATATTGATAGGTGCTATTGACTGTCTGTCAGCTGGGAGAGCCAAACTTTCCACTTGCTGCTGGCCTTTCTTTACTGGGACAACTGCGACCCCTAGTGGCTTGTGTTGGGCAATTCCGTGTAGACTGGGTCTTTGTGTCTTGCCGGGCTGGTATGGAGGAAGCTCCCTTGCTGAGGGCGTGGCCAGCCTCAGGCACTGCTCTGCTTTGGCTACACCCCGGAGGGCTAATGGTCCAGGGGCTGTTTGGCTGTTTACCTCCGTGAGGGGTCTCAGAGCTGTTGCCCAGGGCGTCAGTGAGCCCGGAGTTCCCTGGACTTTCCAGCTGCTGGACTGTGACCTGGGATGTTTCTGTCCAGCTGTGGCATCCCTGTCCCTTTAAGACTTTCAAAAAGCACTCGCTTTTCTTTGTCACAGGAGCACCGGCTTCGGAACCCACCTAGAGGTCTTGCTGCCATGTTTCCCTAGTATCCAGGACCCCACGCATGCACTGTGTCTGCGCTCTGGTGCGGATGGCTGGGGCTGGGTGTTTAGCAGTCCTGGGCTCCCTCTCCCTCCCCGCTCTGACTCCTCTCCTCCCGCTGGGAGCTGGGGTGAGGGGCGCTCGGGTTCCGCCGGGCCGGGGCTTGTATCTTACCCCTTTCCCCAGGCGCTGGGCTCTCGCAGGTGTGGATGTAGTCTGGCTGTTGTCCTGTGTCTCTTCTGGGCTCTCTTTTAGGATTAGTTGTATTTGTTGTATTTTCAAAAATATATATGTTTTTGGGAGGAGATTCCCACTGTCTTACTCATGCTGCCATGTTGGCGGCTCCACCTTCTCATGCTTATTTTCTTACATTAAAAGTTGAGAAGAGAGTGATGAGAGGTGGAGCCAAGATGGTGGCATGAGTAGGACAGTGGGAATCTCTTCCCAAAAACATATATATTTTTGAAAATACAACAAATACAACTAATCCTAAAAGAGAACCCAGAAGAGACACAGGACAACAGCCAGACTACATCCACACCTGCGAGAGCCCAGCGCCTGGGGAAAGGGGTAAGATACAAGCCCCGGCCCGGCGGAACCCGAGCGCCCCTCACCCCAGCTCCCAGCGGGAGGAGAGGAGTCAGAGCGGGGAGGGAGAGGGAGCCCAGGACTGCTAAACACCCAGCCCCAGCCATCCGCACCAGAGCGCAGACACAGTGCATGCGTGGGGTCCTGGATACTAGGGAAACATGGCAGCAAGACCTCTAGGTGGGTTCCGAAGCCGGTGCTCCTGTGACAAAGAAAAGCGAGTGCTTTTTGAAAGTCTTAAAGGGACAGGGATGCCACAGCTGGACAGAAACATCCCAGGTCACAGTCCAGCAGCTGGAAAGTCCAGGGAACTCCGGGCTCACTAACGCCCTGGGCAACAGCTCTGAGACCCCTCACGGAGGTAAACAGCCAAACAGCCCCTGGACCATTAGCCCTCCGGGGTGTAGCCAAAGCAGAGCAGTGCCTGAGGCTGGCCACGCCCTCAGCAAGGGAGCTTCCTCCATACCAGCCCGGCAAGACACAAAGACCCAGTCTACACGGAATTGCCCAACACAAGCCACTAGGGGTCGCAGTTGTCCCAGTAAAGAAAGGCCAGCAGCAAGTGGAAAGTTTGGCTCTCCCAGCTGACAGACAGTCAATAGCACCTATCAATATGAAAAGGCAAAAAAATTTGATCCAGACAAGACTAACCCAGACAGCTTTGGCATCTGCTACATCTTCCCCTGAGAAGGAACCTGGGGAGACAGATTTAACCAGTCTTCCTGAAAAAGAATTCAAAACAAAAGTCATAACCATGCTGATGGACTTGCAGAGAAATATGCAAGAACTAAGGAAGGAGAATACAGAAATAAAACAAGCTCTGGAAGGACTTCAAAACAGAATGGACGAGATGCAAGAGACCATTAATGGACAGGAAAACAGAGAACAGGAATGCAGAGAAGCTGATGCAGAGAGAGATAAAAGGATCTCCAGGAATGAAAGAATTCTAAGAGAGCTGAGTGACCAATCGAAACAGAACAATATCCGCATTATAGGGATACCAGATGAAGAAGAGAAAAAGGGATAGAAAGTGTCTCTGAAAAAATAATTGCCGAAAACTTCCCTAAACTAGGGGAAGAAATGGCCTCTCAGACCACAGAGGTACACAGAACTCCCATGACAAGGGATCCAAGGAGGGCAACACCAAGACACATAATAATTAAAATGGCAAAGATCAAAGACAAGGACAAAGTATTAAAGGCAGCCAGAGAGAAAAAAAAGGTTACCTACAAAGGAAAACCCATCAGGCTATCATCAGACTTCTCAGCAGAAACCTTACAGGCCAGAAGAGAATGGCATGATATACTTAATGCAATGAAACAGAAGGGCCTCGAACCAAGACTACTGTATCCAGCACGAATATCATTTAAATATGAAGGAGGGATTAAACAATTCCCAGACAAGCAGAAGTTGAGGGAATTTGCCTCCCACAAACCACCTCTACAGGGCATCCTACAGGGACTGCTCTAGATGTGAGCACTGCTAAAAAGAGCACAGAACAAAACACCCAACATATGAAGAAGGGAGGAGGAGGAATAAGAAGGGAGAGAAATAAAGAATCATCAGACCGCGTTTATAATACCTCAACAAGCGAGTTAAGTTAGACAGTAAGATAGTAAAGAAGCTAACCCTGAACCTTTGGTAACCACAAACTTAAAGCCTGCAATGGCAATAAGTACATACCTTCAATAATCACCCTAAATGTAAATGGACTGAATGCACCAATCAAAAGACACAGAGTAATAGAATGGATAAAAAAGCAAGACCCATCCATATGCTGCTTACAAGAGACTCACCTCAAACCCAAAGACACGCACAGACTTAAAGTCAACGGATGGAAAAAGATATTTCACGCAAACAACAGAGAGAAGAAAGCAGGTGTTGCAATACTAGTATCAGACAAAACAGACTTCAAAATAAAGAAAGTAACAAAAGACAAAGAAGGACATTACATAATGATAAAGGGCTCAGTCCAACAAGAGGATATAACCATTATAAATGTATATGCACCCAATACAGGAGCAACAACATACCTGAAACAAATACTAACAGAACTAAAGGAGGAAATAGAATGCAATGCATTCATTCTAGGAGACTTCAACACACCACTCACTCCAAAGGACAGATCCACCAGACAGAAAATAAGTAAGGACACAGAGGCACTGAACAACATACTAGAACAGATGGACCTAATAGACATCTACAGAACTCTACATCCAAAAGCAACAGGATACACATTCTTCTCGAGAGCACATGGAACATTCTCCAGGATAGACCACATACTAGGCCACAAAAAGAGCCTCAGTAAATTCCAAAAGATTGAAATCCTACCAACCAACTTTTCAGACCACAAAGGCACAAAACTAGAAATAAACTGTACAAAGAAAGCAAAAAGGCTCACAAACACATGGAGGCTTAACAACACGCTCCTAAATAATCAATGGATCAATGACCAAATCAAAATGGAGATCCAGCAATATATGGAAACAAACGACAACAACAACACAAAGCCCCAACTTCTGTGGGACGCAGCAAATGCAGTCTTAAGAGGACAGTATATAGCAATCCAGGCATATTTAAAGAAGGAAGAACAATCCCAAATGAATGGTCTAATGTCACAATTATCGACATTGGAAAAAGAAGAACAAATGAGGCCTAAGGTCAGCAGAAGGAGGGACATAATAAAGATCAGAGAAGAAATAAATAAAATTGAGAAGAATAAAACAATAGCAAAAATCAATGAAACCAAGAGCTAGTTCTTCGAGAAAATAAACAAAATAGATAAGCCTCTAGCCAGACTTATTAAGAGGAAAAGAGAGTCAACACAAATCAACAGTATCAGAAACGAGAAAGGAAAAATCACGACGGACCCCACAGAAATAATAAGAATTATTAGAGAGTACTATGAAAACCTATATGCTAACAAGCTGGGAAACCTAGGAGAAATGGACAACTTCCTAGAAAAATACAACCTTCCAAGACTGACCCAGGAAGAAACAGAAAATCTAAACAGACCAATTACCAGCAACGAAATTGAAGCGGTATTCAAAAACTACCAAAGAACAAAACCCCCGGGCCAGATGGATTTACCTCAGAATTTTATCAGACATACAGGGAAGACATAATACCCATTCTCCTTAAAGTTTTCCAAAAAATAGAAGAGGAGGGAATACTCCCAAACTCATTCTATGAAGCTAACATCACCCTAATACCAAAACCAGGCAAAGACCCCACCAAAAAAGAAAACTACAGACCAATATCCCTGATGAATGTAGATGCAAAAATACTCAACAAAATATTAACAAACCGAGTTCAAAAATACATCAAAAGGATCATACTCCATGACCAAGTGGGATTCATCCCAGGGATGCAAGGATGGTACAACATTCGAAAGTCCATCAACATCATCCACCACATCAACGAAAAGAAAGACAAAAACCACATGATCATCTCCATAGATGCAGAAAAAGCATTTGACAAAGTTCAACATCCATTCATGATAAAAACTCTCTGCAAAATGGGAATAGAGGGCAAGTACCTCAACATAATAAAGGCCATTTATGATAAACCCACAGCCAACATTATATTGAACAGTGAGAAGCTGAAAGCTTTTCCTCTGTGATTGGGAACAAGACAGGGATGCCCACTATCCCCACTGTTATTCAACACAGTACTGGAGGTCCTAGTCACGGCAATTAGACAAAACAAAGAAATGCAAGGAATCCAGGTTGGTAAAGAAGAAGTTAAACTGTCACTATTTGCAGATGACATGATATTGTACATAAAAAACCCTAAAGACTCAACTCCGAAACTACTAGAGCTAATATTGGAATTCAGCAAAGTTGCAGGATACAAAATTAACACACAGAAATCTGTGGCTTTCCTATGCACTAACAATGAACCAACAGAAAGAGAAATCAGGAAAACAACTCCATTCACAATTGCATCAAAAAAAATAAAATACCTAGGAATAAACCTAACCAAAGAAGTGAAAGGCTTATACTCTGAAAACTACAAGTCACTCTTAAGAGAAATTAAAGGGGACACTAACAGATGGTAACTCATCCCATGCTCATGGTTAGGAAGAATTAATATCGTCACAATGGCCATCCTGCCCAAAGCAATATACAGATTTGATGCAATCCCTATGAAACTACCAGCAACATTCTTCAATGAACTGGAACAAATAATTCAAAAATTCATGTGGAAACACCAAAGACCCCGAATAGCCAAAGAAATCCTGAGAAAGAAGAATAAAGTAGGGGCGATCTCACTCCCCAACTTCAAGCTCTACTATAAAGCCATAGTAATCAAGACAATTTGGTACTGGCAAAAGAACAGAGCCACAGACCAATGGAACAGATGAGAGAATCCAGACATTAACCCAGACATATATGGTCAATTAATATTTGATAAAGGAGCCATGGACATACAATGGGGAAATGACAGTCTCTTCAACAGGTGGTGCTGGCAAAACTGGAAAGCTACATGTAGGAGAATGAAACTGGACCATTGTCTAACCCCATATACAAAAGTAAACTCCAAATGGATCAAAGACCTGAATGTAAGTCATGAAACCATTAAACCTTTGGAAAAACATAGGCAAAAACCTCTTAGACATAAACATGAGTGACCTCTTCTTGAACTTATCTCCCCAGGCAAGGAAAACAACAGCAAAAATGAACAAGTGGGACTATATTAAGCTGAAAAGCTTCTGTACAGCAAGAGACACCATCAATAGAACAAAAAGGAACCCTACAGTATGGGAGAATATATTTGAAAATGACACATCCGATAAAGGCTTCACGTCCAGAATATATAAGGAGCTCACATGCCTCAACAAACAAAAAACAAATAACCCAATCAAAAAATGGGCAGAGGAACTGAACAGACGGTTCTCCAAAAAAGAAATACAGATGGCCAACAGACACACGAAAAGATGCTCCACATCGCTAATTATCAGAGAAATGCAAATTAAAACTACAATGAGGTATCACTTCACACCAGTAAGGATGGCTGCCATCCAAAAGACAAACAACAACAAATGTTGGTGAGGCTGTGGAGAAAGGGGAACCCTCCTACACTGCTGGTGGGAATGTAAATTGGTTCAACCGTTGTGGAAAGCAGTATGGAGGTTCCTCAAAATGCTCAAAACAGACTTACCATTTGACCCAGGAATTCCACTCCTAGGAATTTACCCTAAGAAAGCAGCAATCAAGTTTGAGAAAGACAGATGTACCCCTATGTATATCGCAGCACTATTTACAATAGCCAAGAATTGGAAGCAACCTAAATGTCCATCGATAGATGAGTGGATAAAGAAGAGGTGGTACATATATACAATGGAATACTACTCAGCCATACGAAAAGGGCAAATCCAACCATTTGCAGCAACATGGATGGAGCTGGAGGGTATTATGCTCAGTGAAATAAGCCAAGCGGAGAAAGAGAAATACCAAATGATTTCACTCATCTGTGGAGTATAAGAACAAAGGAAAAACTGAAGGAACAAAACAGCAGCAGAATCACAGAACTCAAGAATAGAATAACAGGTACCAAAGGGAAAGGGACTGGGGAGGATGGGTGGGTAGGGAGGGATAAGGGGGGGGAAGAAGAAGGGGGGTATTAAGATTAGCATGCATGGGGGGGTGGGAGATAGAGGAGGGCTGTATAACACAGAGAAGACAAGTAGTGATTCTACAACATTTTGCTATGGTGATGGACAGTGACTGTGAAGGGCTTTATAGGGGGATCCTGGTATAGGGGAGAGCCTAGTAAACATAATATTCATCATGTAAGTGTAGATTAATGATAACAAAAAAAGAAAGCAGTTCCTGTCTGTTTTGGCTACCCAGAAAATGAACTAAGATACGATATGAAAAAGAACTTCCAACATCAGCACTCTCTGGAAGACTCATGCCAGAAGATGATCATCAAAAAAACCCCAACAAAGATCCACGCGCTGCTACAGCTGTAGATGCACTCATCCCACTGGTTCCTGGACTTGCCATTGGAATGAAGAAGGAGATATCTAATCCAGCCTGTGCATACAGTAAAACAACAAATTTGACTGGATCTATACTGTTGGAACTCAACCAAGAATTAGGAGAAGTGCAAATTGTAGCGCTCCAAAATCTTACAACTACAGACTATCTACTGTTAAAAGAACATATGGGATGTGAACAGTCCCCAGGAATGGGTTGTTTTAATTTGTCTGATTTCTCTCAGACTGTTCAAGTTCAGTTGGACAATATCCACCATATCATAGATAAGTTTTCCCAAATGCCTAAGGTGTCTAACTGGTTTTCTTGGTTTCACTGGAGATGGTTGGTAATTATAGGTCTGCTTTGGTTATGTAACTGTACTCCTATTATGTTAATGTGTGTGCACAATTTAATTAGTTGTTTAAAACCTATACATGCTGAAGTTACTCTACAAGAAGATATGTCAAAGAAATAATCAATCTTCCCATGTTTTCTTCCACCTGCTACTTCTATAGCTTTTCTTCTTCCTTCCTAATTATAACCCTTAAATAGAATTCATGCCTCATATCAAATTTACCAAGTATCATAATTCTTCCAAGTGGTAAAGATACCTCAAGACAAATGCTGGGCATAGAAGCCACAGGGCATAAATATGCAAAGAAGTAAAAAGCTAACCTTTTCAAACAATAAGGCTTCTCTCTCACTTACCAACTTTACATTTCCCCGTATGGCCCTGGAAGATGACTGGTTAGCCAGAGACGGGTAAGATTCCTCAAGGGAGGAACAACCTAAGACAGGCACAGTCGCAGAGGGGCCATCAGGTGAGAAATTGGGGATCAACAGAGGTGAGGCTTAGAACCTCACCCCCCCTGTTCTGAGAGAAATCTTCTGCATCTGTGGATGTTTTGTTGCCCTTGTCTAGCTTGGATTAACACATAGTCTACAGGCACACACCTGATCATCTACATTTGCTCTCTTACAACACTAAACTATGTTTTCTACCTTTATCTTGCATCTACCTACCACTTCAGCAATTTATTAAAAATAATAATGATAAAGAGAGAAATGTGGTATCCACATATAAATCAAGTATAAAAATCAAACGAATATTCATATTTGAACTGACTGTTTATAGTTCATAATGCATGAGCAAAACCGAAAGCTTCTGTGATGACTGCCCTTGTACTGTTCACCATGTAACTTATTCACTATGTAAGAATTTGTTCTCCAGGCAAGAACTTGTTCATTATGCTTCAGAAGATTGGAGACTGACGAAAATTAGGCTTGGGGTGGATTAATGATTGTGCATTGAGCATTGACTCCCCTATACAGAATTTTATTGTTGTTAACAACCATTTGATCTATAAATATGAGAGATGCCCTCTCAAAAAAAAAAAAAAGTACAGACTTCCAATTGTAAAATAAATAAGTAACCAGGATGTAATGTATAGCATAAGGAATATAGTCAAAATATTGTAACAACTTTGTATGGTGATAGCTGGTAGCTAGAATTATCATGTATATAAATGTTGAATCACTGTGTTGTACACCTGAAACTAATGTAATACTGTGTGTCAACTACCCTTCAATAAAAAATAATTATCTACAAAAAAAGAAAAAAAAAAGAAAATAAGCATGAGAAACATTCCAGAAGTATGCATAAGAACTTATTAGAGGGAATTAAATGAACAAATAACTATAGCAATATAGGGTGTGTGCTATTCTATGTAATTAAACTTCCTACTACTAGCCACTATCACTAAAGCCTGACTCTGAGACTCTTACCCTAGCACTGATGTGTAGAGAATGAGCAATTCCACTGATCATCTGTATTTTCCCTGGGATGAACTGCAGTCTTTTGCAGAAAGTCTTGGTAGGAATATGAGGGAAGGCTATGGAGTACAGCCAGGGAGTCATAGAACAAGAACCATCAAGCAGACAAATGCTAACTGCCTTTCATAGACATTGAACTATGAGAATATGTATTGACATAGGTAATAAAGGAACTGAAATGTTTGAAAATTATTGTTATTGTTTAAAAAAACTGTGGGGAAGAGGAGGTGGGTGTCAAGTTTCAGAGAGGTGAGGGAAGGGTTTTTATTAGGGCAAATACAGAGGACATTCTGGAATAAGAGACTTGCTAGTACAGAGAATTTGGTAGTAAGATTAAGCCAGTCATTTTGTAGATATGCTAACACTTTTGCCTTTGCTCAAAAACACTTCAACTAAGACATAAAATTTGAAGTTTGGAAAATAAACAGATATTGTTTGTTGCCATATGTCCACTAGTCATACAAAAGTTCACCCTGAAACTTCCTAAAAAATTACAAGTATGCTTCCTTTCAATCATAAGGAACAATTCTTCAGAAGTCAGACTTGAAGATGTATTTTTTTTAGTTCATAAGAGTATCCACTAACTGCTTCTTTACATCAAAAATGGTATCTTTCCTTACTTATGTATCTCCAGGTCAAAGCATACTGTTTGACACAGAAAAGGTATTTGTGTTTGTGTGTTATATTGAATTGAATTCTGCTCAGGAAAAATGTCATGTCTGTTTGTTTATAACATATAGGAAACCATACAGGCAGCATTTGAATCTGCCCAATTATATGCAGCTACGTTTGAAAAGTTCCAGATATTCTTCAAGGAAAATGAAAATCTTGATTTACAAGCTCTTAAACTTCAAGAACCTGGTAAGTTTTCCATTTGTCCTTCCTAATTATTTTGGATAGGAATACCAAGGTTTATAGTATTCTAGAATTCTGTTCTGGCTAATGGTGGCCCAAAATAGTTGGCCTGACAAAAGGCCAGAGTTTGCTCATTGCTAGGTTATTTTCTATACAATTACTTTTTTCTTTAGCTTTGCTCAGTGTTGCTGTTTTATTTTAGAATATTATGGAAAGCAATTCCTCCCTGGTGGCTTGTCTTTTAGTATGAGGTACCAAGCTACATAGCCTGTGTACAGGAAGGAACTGGAAGGAATGTACACCTGTACAAATTCCCTTAAGTAGTGTTTACATACATATCTCAGGAATTCAAGTTACTCTTTATTTCTGCAGCCATATTTCAACCTGCTGGGTATGAATCAACAACTCTTAGTCATGAAATTAGATTGAAAGGGAAATGATCTAATTAAACTTATTATCTTCAACAAAAGATATACAAATTAAGTATATATTATTCATTATTACTCTTTAAAAACATGTTTTTATTTCATGAACGGGCTTTATTTCTTTATTTTCTGGTACACAGTAATGATTATTTTGAGACTTTGCCTCATGAACCGCACTAATTTTTATTATTCTTAAAACATTTTTTAATTAAAGTATCATTCATAAACAATCTTATGTTTGTTTCACATGAACAACACTGCCAGCACTAATTTTTTTTATTAAGGTATTGATATATACTCTTATGAAGGTTTCACATGAAAAAACAATGTGGCTATTATATTCACCCGTATTATCATGTCCCCCCCATACCCCACTGTACTCACTGTCCATCAGTATAGTAAGATGCCACAGAGTCACTATTTGCATTCTCTGTGCTACACTGTCTTCCCCATGATCCCCCAACACCATGTGTGCCAATCATAATATCCCTCAATCCTCTTCTCTCTCCCTCCCTCCCCACCCACCCTTCCCCACCCCTCCCCTTTTGCAATCCCCCAAATAAGGCAATTTGCTGTTGCTTTGACCCAGGATCTATCCAAGAACAGGCATTGAATCTGGTTGTTATGTCCCTTAAGTTTTTAAAATCTGAAACAGACCTTTTTTGTTAAGATACTGACTTGTTGGTGAGACCAAAGTAAGGTCTGCTTTAGAAAACAAAGCAATTAGACAAGTCTGTTTCCATAGCTCTTAACAAGACTCCCACACTGAGACAGTGTGGTTGAACTGAAGTGAACTGACAGGGACATGATGCTTCACAGGCTATGGTGTGGCACCTTGCTGACAGTAAGTATAGCACCTGGCATTTCAGCACACAAAGTAGGCCTAGCCAAAATAACCGGTTTTAATCCTACCACATGGGTCACATCACATAACTTTGATCTCTAAAGTTTCCATCTGGATGAGATCACCAGACATGTAGGTTGCTCTCAGTCTAGTCCTCCTTTGGTTTGTCAATCCTATCCCAATCCTGGAGCCAGGGTCTCACAGTTAGTGACTATTTGTTGACTGGAACTTTGAAGTACATAAGCCTGAACTCCTGAACTCTGTGTTGCTCCTCATTTTGCAACCCCCTGGTGTTACCTGAACCTCTAAACCCAGTTGTTTGACAGAGGTTAATAGAAGGTAGCTTTACCCCCTTGTGTACCATGCCTTGCCTGTTCTTATATCCCCTCAAATTACTGTAACATTGCCTAGCACATATTATAAATACTTAATAAATGTCTGGAGTTCTTTTAGCTATGAAAGGAAGTTTTTATTGAAGTACAGTTGCTATACAATATTATATTGGTTTCAATTATACAACATAGTGATTCAACAGTTATCTACATTATTAAATGCTCACCCAATAAGTGTAGTTACTGTCAACATAGGAAGATACTACAGTATTATTGGCTATATTCTCTATGCTGTACTTTCATCTCCTTGACTAATTTATATTGTAATTGAGATTTGTACCTCTTTATACCCTTCACCTATTTACCCAGCACTCTGATCCCTTGCCCATGGTAACCTCCAGTCTCTTCTCTGTGTCTACGAGTCTATTTATGTTTTGTTCATTTGTTTTCTTCTGTTTTGTTTTTTAGATTCCATATATAGTGAAATTATATGGTATTTGTTTTTCTCTGCCTGGCTTATTTCACTTAACAATGCCCTGTAGATCCATCCATGTTGTTGCAAATGGCAATATTTCTTTCTTTTTAATGGCTGAATAATATTCTATTGTGTGTATGTACCACATCTTCTTTATCCATTTATCTACTGATGGACACTTAGATTGCTTCCATATCTTGGCTATTGTAAATAATGCAGTGATAAACACAGGGGTGCATATATCTTTTTGAATCCTTAACATCAAGATTTTGTTCTGTTTTCTTCAGGTAAATTCTCAGAAGTGGAATTACTAGATTGTATGGTATTTTTATTTTAGTTTTTTGAGGAACCTCCATACTGCTTTCCACAATGGCTGGCCCAATTTACATTCCCACCAATAGTGTAGGAGAGTTCCTTTGTCTCCACATCTTTGCCAACACTTGTCATTTATAAATGCCTATTTAACTGAATTTTTTGTCAGACTGTCCTCTGTCCAACATCAGAAGATGATCAGAGGACAGGTTCTGGCTTCCTGACATAATCAGCCATATCTCACCACTAAATTCCTATAAATGTCATTGCTCACTAATAATTTCTACCCTTGCTGAGTATTTATGACATGACAGATACCATGCTAAGTGATTTTCAGGCATCTCCTCTAATCCTCACAATTCTATGAGGCAAATATTAGTACTCTCATTTTACAAATAAGGAAATGAAGATACATAGAGATCAGGAAACTTCAAAATTATGCAGGTAGTTAAGTGGTTTGGAAACAGTTTTCTCTAACTTGAAAGCTTGTGTGCTTAACCATTATATATACTGTCTCTCCTGTATCTCGAAAAGATACAGAAAAATCTTATTTCTCTTCTCTGAGCTTTCTTCTTTTTTTTCTCTTTGGCTGTGTGACCATGACCAAGTCATTTAACTTCTGTTGATCTAAATTAAAATTTTTTTATGTAAAAAATGAGAGTACTGGACCATATTGGTGTTTCCAAAACTGGTATTCCTTGGATCACTATTCTCTTTTTTTTCTTTATGAATTGAACATGTTACATTTTATAAATTTAGGTATACAGCATGTTACTTTGATATATACATACATTGTAACATGATTGCCATTGAAGCAATGTTTATCACATTACATCATTATACTACAATAGTATTGTCTATGTTCATTATATGTTGTATAGATCTTTATGGCTTATTTACCACTCACTATAAGTTTGTACTCTTAAACACCATCAGCCTTATGCCCCCACTCCCCATCCTCTGGTAGCTACCATTTTACTCTGGTTTTTTACAGGTTTGACATTTTTTTAAGATTCCATATATATGTGCTATCATACAGAACATGTCTTTTTTGTCTGACTTATCTAGCTTAGCATAATGTGCTCAAGGTCCATCCATATTATTGCAAATGGCAGGCTAGCCTCCTTTCTCATGGCTGAATAATATTCTAGTGTGTGTGTATTAAATTTTTAGAGATACAGGATTTTGAAACAGAATCAGAATAGTTGGTACTGCATGTGTATTAGAAGAGCTGTTTTTGACCAATAGTGTGATAAAAGTATACTCAAGGATAATGAAATTTCCATCGGTTCCGGGTAGATTGGAGAAGGGAGGAAATGAACACAAAGGCCTTAATCATGATGAGGGAGCAGGGTTGGAAGAGAGGTGATGGGAAGAGGAATGGAGATAAGTTTAGATATGATCAATCTCTTGTGTTTCAAACTTTTGTTGTTAATATCCTCAAAATGCTTCACCTTGAGGTACTGTGTTGGAGAATCCTTAGATTAAGCCCAACTTCAAACCAACCTGACTGTAGAATCTAGTCCATTCTAGACTAGATCCTGTAATGCAATTATAAGTTATTTTCATCTGTCATCTCTTAATAGGAGTCAGAAAACATATTTCCATTATTAAATATTAACATTAATATGAAGAATTAACATTTTAAAGCTATATGAGGTATCTACATATGCATAACATTATAAATACATATGTAACTTTATTAATGCAATGATTTTTTATTTTTAATGATCCTTTAAAGACTAACATGTATTTTATGCTTTATATGAATTATTTTATGTAGATGTTAAGTACTTCAGTGAACAACTGGAAAAATATCACAGACAGCACAAGGACGTAGTAGCTCTAAGACCCACCAGGAATGTAGGATTGCTGCTCATTGACACTAAGCTGCTGAAAGAAAAGCTAATTCCATCACCTTTGCGATGCTTGGAGGTAAATATGAATTAGGGAACATTTTAATTATAGTTTCTATGATTATTTTGTGATTATTCTACTACAAATAAACTATATTGTATAGTATTGCAAATATTTAAAATTAACACAAGTCTATTAGGCATTCTTAATTTCTAAGAAAAGTCCCATATTCTTCTTTCTGTCCCAAGCATAGTCAACTTTCAGATGAGGGAAGGGAAGTAACTGTAGGCCTCAGACTAGCCTCTTACTCCCACTCCTCTTCCCTTGTTGGAGCTCCTCAAGGCCTCAAGGCTTCCTGCAGAAGAGACACCATTGTAATGCACAGAGTCCTAGTAGGAAGGCTCATTGATTCTAGCATACTGAGATCAAGTTTAGGAGATCATTTCCTGATCTGAAACTCTCCCTGAAGATATCTGATTATATTTTGGTGAGTTGTAGAGCTAAGGAAACATATTGGTTCTGTGAAAACTTTCGGGTCTTCCTCTGGAGCCAGAGTATACCTGCATATTCTCAAATGCTTCCAGAAAGAAAATGGTATAGAACAGGGATTAGAATGGTATAGAACAGGCAAACAGGAATAGTTCACAGGGCCAATCCAGCCTGCCACCTGTTTTGTACATATAGTTTTATTGGAACCACAACCATGACAATTTGCCTATCTTCCTTTCTCACTACAAGGGCATAGCTGAGTAGTTGTGACAAAGACTGTATGTCTTGCAAATCTAAAATATTTCTATCCAGCCCTTTTGGAAAACCTCTGCTGACCCCCAATGTAGATAAGAGTATAAAAGACGGCAGACCTGAGTGCCTGTACCTGTTCTATCATTCATTAGTTGCATGGCATTGCACCTTCTTCTAGAGCTTTGCTTCTTCATCTGTTAAAAAAGGAAAAATATACAAAATTGGAGCAAATTCTATTCAATGTCAAGAAACACTTTTGAGGACTACTTACTGTATGCCAAGCCAGAGAAAACTGAACTCAAAATGGCTTAAGAAATCATAAAATGTATGGACTGTGCATCTAAAAAGTCCAGAGAGTAGATGGGCATCAGTGAGGTTTGATCTAGTGACTCAATGGTGACCAAGGACCCAGTACTTTTCTGAGCCTCCTGATGTGCCACCTTCATCCTAAAGTTAGAATTCACTCACATTTCTGCAATGGTTGTCAAGAGCTCCATAGGCAAATTACTTCCTTGTTCATTGAAAGAGAGACAAAAAGAGAAATTAAGATTTTAGACACAGGTGTTTCTCTACCTTAAACAAAAGTCTTAGGGCTTCTCTCTGATTGTATCAACTAAGGTCAGAGGTCCACCATAATCCAGTCACACTGGCAAAAGGAAGCCATGATAATATTTGCCCAGTGGTTAGTCAATCTCCATATTTATTTCTGAAAGAGAGATAAATTTCCCCCAGACCACATGACTACTATCCAACATGAAAGGAGTGGAAATGATGCTGGGGAGGGCACCACAATGTCCATCCAGTACATAGTGCAAACTAGCAGAAAGGGTGCTTACAAGAGATTAGAGCAGTTTCGGCAAATTTTCATAATCTGTGCAATCTACTTTGTTCTGGAAATGATCTTGAAAACCTGCCCTTCCTGGTGAATCATTTGACTAGCAGTGATTTAATGTGAAAAAAAGTACCTTCATACACACCACTGCTTCCAATACCTATTGCTGAACAGACATGAATTAGGATTTATTTAAAATATTTAATAAAGTGGAAATAGTCAAGTAGTTATAATTCACATTATCTCTTTCTTTTCTAGGTGCTAAATTTTATGCTTCCTCGTCAAAGCAAGAAAAAAGTGGATGCCATTATTTCTGAGGCACAAGATGCAGAGTATAAACTTGAATTTGTTCCAACTACCACCATAGAATACGTTAACAGCTTAGTATTTCTTGATGAAATTCAGGAAAGGGTGAGTTGATTTTCATGTAACTCAATATTTCAGATCTTATGGTAGATAATAAAGACAAACAAGAGATTTGAAGGACTGAAGGTCAAGAAACAGCAGTCAAAATATCAGAATCACTTTCAAAGTAAGTGGATACCCTATGTCACAGTAATAATGACAACTAACATTTATAGATCAAACTCTTGCTACTACCTAGGAATTACACTAAGTTTTTTAGATGCATTACATTTTTAATCCTCACTAAAACTTAAGAAATAAGATAACTTTTATTCTCATTCTGTAATTGAAGAAACTGAGACTAGGATAAGTTATGTTGTCCAAGATCCAGAGCTGTAGTAGAGCCGATATTTAAATTTGGGTCTCTGACCACAAAGCAAATGTTCTCAACCATGATTGCAAGTCTTATTTGTGATAAATGGTAATAGAATTGTAATCTAGACATTAGTCACAGCAGAAGGCTTTGCCCTTAACCTATATCTGCATAGTAGTGAGGAACCTTATGGTTAGGAATAAAAGAAACCCAACTAAAACTAATTTAAGTAGGGAGGTGGAGGGAGGGATGGAACCGTAGATATGGGGACTCCAGTGATGCAAGGCTGGTCAGCTCTCGCTCTCATGCTCTCTCTCTCTCCCTCTCACATACGCACACATACACACACACACGCACACACACATACATACATACTTACATATACACTACTTTGTCTCTCCTATTTCTTTCTGGAAACTTGGTTTCCTCCTCTCCTATTTCAATAGTCAGTTTTTCATAAGCTTTCATTCATATCAGTTGGCATATGAAATAGATATAAATTATTTTCTTAGATATCTGGAAATGGAAGATATGTTACAAATAAAAAATACATAAACAGCTAAACAAATCAATAACAACTGGATAGTCTGTTATATGTTGTCCACAGAATTACCAGTAAAGGCTATTTCATATGACTGTAAAAGTAATAATTTTGCCTCTCATTTAAAGAAACTGTACCTTCACAAAAGGGTGGATGACTGTGGTTTTCCCTCAGTTTACTTATATATCACCCCAGGAGTCTAAAGATGCCAAGCATTTTTTTATTATTTGTAGCCATGAAGGTTCTTTGGACAGAAAATCATAACATACTTGAGCTAGCTTTGGTGAAAAGGGGAACCCTATTTCAGGATTCAGGAGTATTTCGGGGGATCCCATCCCCTTCACCAAGAATGTAAGTAGGCTTTGGAACTTATCAAAAGCAGGAATGAGAAGTCTGCTGGAAACCCAGATAGTCCTTTCTCTCCATCCCTCCTCTCTGCATTGCCCTGAGGGTCAGCTTTGCTTCTCTCCCTCTGCAGACAGGCTGCTTCAGTTTCTTCATCCCACAGCAGCAAGCATGGCCACCAGGAGTCCCCAAGTTACACATGTCTAACCAGCCACCAAGACAGAAAATCTCTCTCTTCCATTATTAATGCTAAATGTCTAATAAATGTATTCAGCTGCCACCACCCCCAACTCCATCCTGTTGTATAAACTATGACAGGAAGGTAGGATCACGTTGTAGAGAGTACACTGTTCTCACTCTGTGGGTCCAGAACAGGAGAGCTGACATGCCATACAGAAAACCCAGACTGTGTCCCATCTCCACAAGGTTGTCTACATTGCTGGGTGGTGTGTTGGGGAAGCAAGTTCCTTAGAGAGTGCTTTCCACACATGAACAGCTTTTTATGGAATCTCATATTCATTCAGAAAATTTGAAGAACACGCACTTCACAGGGGGCAAGGATTATAACAATGAGTAAATCTGCTTTCAAGAGGCTCAGAGTCTAGAATGAACACAGATAATTATTATACAATAGGTATAGGTACAAGATGCTGTTATAAGACTGGGGAAGTATCATTCTTGCCCTTGAAGCCTTGCAGAAGATGAGGTATTTAAACTATGTCCTAAAGTACATCTGCTCAGGTGGGCATTCTAGGGAGAGGGAAAACCGTGTGCACTGACCTGAGGCAGTGTGGCAAGAGCAGGATGTGGGAGCTGGTAAGCTGTGGAGAAAGGGTGTTTGGTGCAAAAGTGGATGAACTGTAGCTTAAAGCAGTATTTTCAAGGATAGGAGAGAAGGGATGGATTCTAGAAAGGATTTAGTGGGCAACTGAAGGAGAGGACAAGCAATATCTAAGACGACTCTTTGCTATCTTTCTACAGTGAATGGGTAGATAGTGGTATCATTAACCGGTATGGGTAGGGCAGGCCACATGACCATTGTCTGACCAGGCCATTTTTGAGAGTGAAAGAGGCACTATCGGTCCTTATGCCAGGACAATAAGTGTAAAGCAGTACACCCAGACAAACTTGGACATATGCTTACTCCAAGTACAGAAACTATAGGAAGATAAGCAGATCTTGGTGTACACAAACTTAGTTCTATTTACAATTCATTTAAGATGCTAGACACTTTTCGTTGAAAGTAACAAAAACTCACATAGTTAGCTTAGAAAAATGAGAAGTTGTACTCTAAGTCTGTAGGGATATCTTCTGACATCTCAAGTATGGATAGAGCCTCTCCTTCAAGAAGGACAGGAACTAGGGACTAGAGCAGCATAGGGAAACCAGAAAGCCGCCTCCCTTCCCATCTCTCATCTCCGCTCCTCTCTAGAACAGCGGTTCTGAAACAGGGAGCCCAAACCAGTGGCTTCAGTATCACCGGGGAACTTGTTAGATACGCATAGTCTCAGGCTCCACCCTAGACGTCCTGAAGCAGAAACTCAGGTGAAGGGTCCAACAATCTGTCTTTTAATATGTTTTCCAAGGTGATTGTGACACAAACTAAAAGTTGAGAACCATTTCTACAAAAGTACCTCTGCAGTTATCTTCTCAGATCAGGGACCTGCTTTGTTTCCACATGAAAGCAAATGGCCTCTGTCAACACCTACAGTCTAATTCTTCCCGTGTTCAAGAGAGCTCAGACTGAGCTGGGTTCCCCAGGTTCCGTTCTGATCCTGCTCGGCTCAGCTTGTGGCCAGAAGGCTGGGTCAAGTTGTATGAATATGGCTGCTCCCTCTATAATATGTGGCAGAGTTAGGGAGAGGAGGATTCCCCCAAAATTGGTGAGTCCCTTGCCAGAAAGTTAGGAATGACATTGTTAACTAAAGATAGGACATCAGAGTAAGATGTTTAGTAGTTAGCTGGAGGTAGTAAACGTATTTATTAAAGGATAGTGGTGAACATGCAGCCATGATCATGCCCTGCCTGCACCTCAGGTGCTGCTCTGGGACATTCACTGCTCAGCACACATGCCTAGAGGCTCAGATATTACAACTTAGCATCCTTACAGCACATGTTGTCTCTGAAACCTTTAAATATTAGCGCTGTTTAATGCTACTAGGGAACAAAATAGAGAAGAGAAATATTAACATTTATAAGAGTAATACTGTGCTCAGCTCTGAACTACTTTCTTCCTGGGCCTGATTACCTGAAGTAGAGCAATAACTATTAATCACCCAGCGGGCTTCAGCCACTTTGATGGTAACGTTAAACACACTCCTCACGTGCTGGCTATTCACAGTGTGATGTTCATGGTGCACAGTGGCTATCTCCTGTTAGACAAAACTTAAAGGGTATGATAGATTCTGATATATTTAACAAGCAACAACTGTTTCTATTTAGATGGAAAGTCTTGAAGATGAAGGGAATATAGTGATTCAAATGTATAAGCTCATTGACCTATATCAAGTTCCCACACCCCCTGAAGACTTTGCTGTTTTTGCTACTATGAAGCCATCCATTATTGCTGTTCGGAATGCCATTGATAAATCTGCGGGAGATAGAGAAACATGCATTAAGCAATTTAGTCTGCATTTGGGCAGAGATCTTGAAGACCTAAACAATGAAGTGAATGAAGTAAAGTTATTAGCACAGGTAAGCTAAAGCAGGATTTAAAATATAGTCTGTGTAGAGTTTGACTATTATATTATATAACATATGTGTGTGTGTGTGTATATGTTCTACTATATACTATATTCTATATAATATGTATCCTATACATATTTGAAAGTATGAATAGTTATTACTTAACAACAATACATGTGTGTATAGATAGCACAAGTGCCAGCAAGGGCTTTGTGTACAATCACGCATCTTAAAAAGTATGATGCGCATACATAGAAATGATAGCAGAGGTTCACTCCAGCAAGTGCTTCTTTTATAGAGGGTTTAGAATGAACTCATTAGTTCTCTTGAGCAAAGAAGTAAAACTTCATTATTTCTTTAAATGATAACATCTTCCTGTCAAGATCAGCACTCCTGTTGATGGAGGGTGTTGGAGAAAAAATCCTCCATGTGACTGTTGATGATAATTCAGTTTCAGTTGGATATGTCTGTTTAATACTATCTTGGTCTCTTTTGGACAGATCTTAATTCAGATCAGATCTGAACTCCCTATTGGGCCCTTCTTTTACCCTCACCACCATACACCCCCACATCTTATCCCGTAAAGGAAGGTCTGCATTTCCTCATGGCAGATGGAGGGATGAGGCATGCATCCCTCTTGCTGCCTTCTGAACTTGTAAGGCTTCCAGTACACTTTGGCTCAGCTGGACCTGGTTGTCCCAGGCAGCTATTAGCTAAGGGTCCTTCCTGGTTCCTTTGGTCCCACGCCGGCCCCTGCTGTTGTGATCCATCGTTTCTGCCAGTCTGTAGTCTGAAGTAATCTGTAGCTGTCTCAGACTTCTCCTGGCCCACCAGTTCCTTCAGCCATTCCCGCTGCCAGAATCAAAACACGTAGAGCTTCCCAGTCCCCGCCATACCAGACCAAGCCATGAGGCACCAGGCTGTGGGGACAAGCCCCTTCCACCTGACCACTTCCTTTAGCTTGTTGCCATTTTGAATGAAGGACCATGCTGACTCAGAGATTGGCCACCCCAAGCTATGGCTGTAATAGTTCTCAGATTCTGTCACTCCTCAGATTCTCCCAAAGTAGTTATGTTTTTCTGCTTTGCTCCTGATTCATTGGGTGGGGTTTCAATTCTAACAGGTCAGCCAGAAAGCTTAAGTCTAACCATTTATTCTTTACTTTCTATCTTCCTACCTTTCAGAAACCACAGGGCTTTTTATTTCCTTTATTGTAAAATAAAGAGAATTTTCCTTATATAATATCCTCTTCCTTCTTTTCCCTATTGCATTCAACTCTCCTTATCTGAAGTCATACTGGTTGAAGTATAGGAAATGCAAGTAGAGAAGGAAAAACGTATTAGGTACTATTTAAAAGCAGTATTATCCCCATGACACTTCTTTCTACATTTCTTTAAAATTCAAGAAAATCAACTACTTCAACATGTTTTCTAAAAATCAGAGCTAGAAGAGAATTTGAAAAAATACTTCTGGAAAATGTTTATTAATTAATTTAATGATCTACATCAAACAGCAGGAATGACTAATCAAAAACTATCTTAATTTCATAGGATCCACAAATTTTAGATATTAATGCTGACCAGGACAAAATAAAGGTCATGTTGAATGATCTGCAATCAGTTCTGGATGATCTTCAAAAACGAGCATTTCAGTATAAATCCTATCAGAAGAATTTTAAGGTAATGACAGCTCTACACAGCTATTTTTAAAACATGGCATTAATGCACAAGTACTTTCAGCAATATGACTGTATAATACAATCAAACATTGATATAAAAATATCAATGTTTGGACACCTATGTGATAATTATTTTTCTGGAACAGCCTGAAATATAAAATATGATGTGTTCCCTGCCTTTAAAGTGCTTAAATATTAGTATACATGAGAGACGAATCATCTTTTTTTATTGAAAAATAATTGTGAATTATATAGAAAAACCCTCAGGCCAGGGACTATAGTTTCTATGTTAAAATGTATGTGGATTTTTAAACGTAGTCTATTAGAACCCCTCTATCCTTTCTTAAGTAATATTCAAACCCTTTGTACATCCATGTGTGTGTTATGCTTCCATGAATATTGCCTGATGTGCTCTGGTTTGGTGTGCTGATTTGATGGAAGAGAATTTGGCAGAGCCAGGAGACAGATGGATCCAGAAGGGTGGGGAAGGCTAAAAGAGATGCTTCAAACAATGCAGAAAAATTGTGGAGAGATATAAATGCTCTGAACAGTTATTAAGAGACCAAAAAGAAAAGAGGATAGAAACAAAAACATCCCTAGGGTCAAAACAAGGGGGCCACCAGCAATGAGTGAGGTGTGATTAGTTTCTTCAAAAGTCTTCTATTTTATGTAATTTGTTGCATTTGATTGTTCATAGTAGTCTCATGATCCTTTGTATTTCTGCAGTATCAGGTGTAATGTCGCCTCTTTAATTTCTGATTTTATTTATTTGAGTCTTTTTTTTTCTTAGTTTAGCTAAAGGTTTGCCAATAATGTTTTTTTTGTTTTTTTTGTTTTTTTTTCCAAAAAACCAGCTCTTTGTTTCACTGATCTTTAGTATTGTCTTTCTGGTCTTTATTTCATTCATTTTCACTCTGATCTTTATTATTTCTTTCCTTCTGCTAAATTTACACTTACTTTTGTTCTCCTCTTTCTAGTTCCTCCATGTGGAAAGTTGTTTATTTGAGATCTTTTTATTTTCTGAATGTATGCATTTATCACTATAAAATTCCCTTTCAGAACTGCTTTTGCAGCATCCCACAGGCCTTGGTGTGCTGTGTTTCCTTTTTTTAATTTCCTTTAGATTTCCTCTTTAACCCATTTGGTGTTCTGGAGTGTGTTGTTTAGTTTCCATATGCTTGTAAATTTTCCAGCTTTCCTTTTGTTATTGATTTTTAGTTTGATACCATTATGACTGGAAAAGATTCTTGGAAAGATTTCAGTCTTAAATTTTTTAAGACTTGTTTTGTGACCTATCATACAATGCATCCTGAGTAATGTCCTATTTGCACTTGAAAAGAATGTATTGTGCTGCTGTTGGTAAGCCCTAGATTATCACAGGGCTCACAATTTTTGCACAACTAACCACCTCAAGCAAAAGCAGTCTTAAAACTCTTCTTCTGAAAACAGCTTCTTCAGATTTTCTTGCAACCTTTATCCCTATGGGGTGCATATTCAGCCTAAGGTTAGAAAGAGGTAAGAAATCAGGCTCTTCTTTCCATCTTAAATCTCCCCATCCTGCATTATGTGTAGTACACATGGTGTGGGGTGATCAGGGGGAAGACAGTGTATCACAGAGAAGGCACATAGGGAATCTGCGGCATCTTGCTACACTGATGGACAGTGACTGCATTGGGGTGGGGTGGGGACTTGGTAATATGGGTAGATGTAGTAACCACATTGTTTTTCATGTGAAACCTTCATAAGAGTGTATATCAATAATACCTTAAGAAAAAAAAAAGAAAATGGGCCAAGAACAGGAGCAGGGAATTCACAGAAAGGGAACCTACCCCAACTTACCGTGTTGTAGACATGAAATATGTACAGCCTTTTGTATATCAATCGTACCTCAATAAAGTGGTTTTTTAAAAAAAAAAATCTCCCCATCCTCTCCAGCTACTACACGAACATTTTATCCCTCTTCTATCATCTAAGTATGTAAGTGCTCAAGGAAATCAGTGCCTCTGAAGACTCATTTGTTTTCTAAAAGTGGCCAGACATGTATATGCATTTATGATCCAACTTGAGGAAGAATGTCCATTTTACAAAGATGTGATATTTATATCTTTGGAGAATGTTTAAGTTCTAAGGAAATATAAAGAGTTAGATTTTGTCACTCAAATGGAAATTTTGAATGTACATGGGGTTTTATGATTTTTTTTGTTTTATTCATTTGTTTCCTCTCTCCTTTTCTTTCCCCATTTATGACCCACCATATTCTGCTTAGCAGTTACTGTATCAAGAATTATTAATAGGAGGATTTAATAAGATCCTATGTCTGAAAACTAAATAGTGCATTTTTCTTGTTGTATTTTTAAAGGTAGAAGTATCCAAGTTTGAAGCTTTGGAAGAAGTTAGTTCTGAATTGAAGCTTAAACAATTGCTCTGGGATTCTCTTTCTGAATGGGATCAACTCCAACAAGAATGGTTAAAGGTAAAAAATAAAATAAAATAAAATAAAACCTCAATTCTTTAATCTTTTTTTACTAATTAACTTAAGATCTTAATAATATGAATTATAATTTTTAACAGTTTGGTATATTCTTAATTTCAGTAAAATATGCAATGTTATAATTTTATAGGAATTATTGTCAGCTTCTTGGTGAAATGCACAAAGGTCTTTCTGTGACTGTATACCACAGAGCAGAATGCATTAGCGTAAGGGAGGCTTCTCAATGAAAAAGGCTAAATGAAGGGAGCATCAAAGGACCTCACTACATGACATTTAAAACTGCTTTGTGGTTTCTGAATATAGTGTGGTCATGATACACTACACCCAAGTATCCTTAAGGATTGTGGGATTTTATTTGTGATCTACCCACTTTATATTTGTTAGCTTAGGTTTGTGTTCTTTTCCTTTAAACAAAAAAGGGAGCCAGTTTATTCACTGTGATATTCAGGATTGGAATAATGAGATCTAGGATCTTCCTTTGAGAGCTCAATAGTAAATCCCCTTAATTAGGGGGAAAGTACTAACAATCACCATAGAGTTTGGTGTCTAGGGTCTACCCTTATAGTCAAACCTTAAAAAGGGCCAACCCTCTAAGAGACAGAATAGATGACCATCTGTTCTTTCAAGTGTAATATGGACTTGCTCATTCAGCCTATCCGTGCTGATACATACATGAGGAAGTCATATGTCTGGATTAAACACCAGTACACAGATAATATTTCTCATATATTTTGGGTGTTGGAGATACTGGTGGAGAATAAAAAGAACAAAGTCCAAACACTCAGAAAACCTTCTTTTGGTGGGGAAAATAGACAATGTATATATATATATATATATATATATATATATATATATATATATATATATATATATATATATATGCTATAATATAAGAGAATTTTAAGTTATCCTGTATAACTCACTTACTATTTAACTCAGAAGTATAAATGCTCTTGAGGGATATAGAAGATGCTTAGAGAGATTTCCTAATTGCCACTATAGATTAGAACAGTGGCTTCCAAAGTGAGATGAATTCACCAGAAGAAGTAAACAAGAAGACCCAGTAGGAGGCAGAAAGAAAATGTTGAATCTAAAAATAGGAAAAATTAAGATTCACAAACTTTCTTTTTTTTTTAAATCAAAGATATTTGACATACAACATTATATTCGTTTCAGGTATACAACATAATGATTTGATAACTGTACATACTGTGAAGTGATCACCACAATAAGTCTAGTTAACATCCTTTGCCACACAGTTACAAAATTTTTTTTCTTATGATGAGAACTTTAAAGATCTGTTCTGTTAGCAACTTTCAAATATGCAATACAGTATCATTAACTGCAGTCACCATACTGTACATGCATCCCCAGGACTTATTTATTTTATAACTAGAAGCTTGTATCTTTTGACCCCCTTCACACATTTATCCCACCTGCTCCCCCACTTCTGGCAACCACCAATATGTTCTCTGTGTCTATAAGTTTGCTTTTTTTTCATTTTGTTTTAGATTCTACATATCAGTGAGATCATACTGTATTTGTCTTTTCCTTGTCTGAGTGTTTCACTTAGCATAATGCCCTCAAGGTCATACCTGTTGTCACAATACAGCAAGACTTTATTCCTTTTTTATAGATGAATAATATTCCTGTGTGTGTGTGTGTGTGTGTGTGTGTGTGTGTAATACATTTTCTTTACATATTTATCCATCAGTGGACACTTAGGTTGTTTCAATGTCTTGGCTATTGTAAATAATGTTGCAGTGAATATGGGGGTATATATATCATTTCAAGTTAGTGTTTTCATTTCTTTCGGATAAATATCCAGAAGTGGAATTGCCAAATCATATGTTAGTTCTGTTTTTCATTTTTTGAGGAATTTCCATACTATTTTCCATAGTAGCTGTACCAATTTACAATTCCACCATCAGTGCATAAGTGTTCCCTTTTCTCCACATTCTCATCAACACTTACTACTACTTGTTTTGGTAGTAGCCATTCTGGCAGGAATGAGGTGATATCTCATTGGATTTTGATTTGCATATCCTAGATGATCAGTGATGTTGATCATCTTTCATGTACCTGTTGGCCATCTGTTACGTCTTCTTTGGAAAAATGTCTCTTCAAATCCTCTGCCCATTTTTTAATTGGATTATTTGTTTTGTTGCTATTGAGTTGTATGAGTTATTTATATATTTTGGCCATTAACCCAATCTCAGATATATGATTTTCAAATATTTTCTCCCATTCAGTAGGTCACCTTTTCATTTTTCTGGTGGTTTCCTTTGCTGTGCGATCCTACTTGTTTATTTTTACTTTTGTTGCCTTTGCTTTTGGTGTCACATCCAAAAAGTCATTGCCAAGACCAAATCAAGGAGCTTACTACCTGTGTTTTCTTCTAGGAGTTTTATGGTTTCAGGTCTTATATTCGAGTCTTTAATCCACTTTGAGTTAATTTTTGTGAGTCATGTAAAATAGTCATCCAGTTTCATTCTTTTGCATGTGTTTGTCCAGTTTTCCCAACACCATTTATTGGAGAGGCTATCCTTTCCCCATTGTACATTCTTGGGTCCTTATCATAAGTTAATTTACCATATATGTATAGATTTATTTCTGGATTCTCTATTCTATTCCATTGATCTATGGGTCTGTTTTTATGCCAATGCCATATTGTTTTGATTACTATAGCTTTACTATATAGTTTGAACTCCAGGAGTGTAATGCCTCCTGCTTTGTTCTTTTTCAACATTGCTTTGACTATTTGGGGTCTTTTGTGGTTCCACACAAATTTTAAGAGTTTTTATTGTACTTCTTTGAGAAATGCCATTGGAATTTGACAGGGATTGAATTGAATCTGTAGATTGTTTCAGGTAGTATGGACATTTTGACAGTATTAATTCTTCCAACCCATGAAGAGAATATCTTTTCATTTTTAAAAATCTTATCTTGCCTTCAGTCCATATGACATCTGACATATCAATAGATGTGTACACTTACATGTTTATGTAACTGAGAAATATATGTATAGATACATGCATATATTGGGGTGCATCTTTAAAACACTTATATTAAAGGGTTACATAATCAGACAATAAGAATAAGAGACTACTAAATGAGAAACTTCTAGTTAGCAAGAGTAAAAATTAGCTATTTGTCTCCTTACAATGATTGATCCTCAGGAAAAAATTACAGCAATTGCAATACTGCATTTCATGATGTGGGAAATAAGGACATGAAAGGAAGAAACAAATGATGCCTGATACACTATTAGCAATCTTAATAAATAAAGCCATTTCCAAAAGTATAGAGTTGACCTAGATGAATAATTTAACTACTTGAAAATATGAGTAAATATTTTACTATTTTAAGCTTCCCTTTTATCATGTCTTTTTTTCCCCTAATTTTTATAGTCTAAATTTGACTGCCTGGATCCAGAACTTCTAAACAGTCAAGTTTCCAAATATGCCAAATTTGTGGCTCAATTAGAAAAAGGCTTGCCACCCAACAGTGTAGTTCCCCAGCTAAAACAAAAGGTGGAAAAAATGAAAGAAAAGGTAAGTTTCGTAGAAATTACTTTAAAAATTCCAGGTTAGTCAGTTACTACTAAGAGAACTGAAATTCCAGGAGTGGAATTATTTAGTAATATGGTAACTCTATGTGTACATACATAAAATATTTGGATAATCAAGTTTCACAGTTTCCTGAGAGCTTTTTTTTTTAATCGAAGAGATGGTTGTTAAAAATTATCAAATTACTTTTCTGCATCTATGATCATATGGTTTTTCTTCTTTAATCTATTAATATGATGAATTATAATGATTGACTTTCAAATGTTGAACCAAGCTTTAATTCCTGAAATGAACTTCACCTGGGTCCTGACGTATTATCCTTTTTTATTTTGATGGATTCAATTTACTGACATTATTTGAACATTTTTTTTGCCTCTATTCATGAACAACATTGTTCTTTAGTTTTCTTATTTGTAACATTATTGTATTGCTTTAGTACTAGGGTAGCACTGCCGTGAGCATATCCTGTATCCAAACCTTGGTTTTTAATACCATTTTCCAATAAGAGGAATCAGGAACTCTCATAGAAATGGCTGATTCTAAGGATGTGTCAGGACGTATACAAAAAGAGCCTGGAGTATCTTGTGAGGCCAGCAAGAACTCTCAATGGCCAAAACTGTAATGATTTGAACAAACAATAAATAATGTAGTATTACTTTATAACCTAAATTATAAAATAAATATACATGAGTTCATATTGATGTAAATGAACAACTGAAAGAATGGAAGGATGGATGGGTAGGTGGATGGATGAATTAATAGATGACAGACAAGATTGGTAGATAGATTGACAGACAAAGAAGAACAGATAAACTTCTATATAGAGAATTCCAAATCATTTATGAATATACTGCATCTCAAGATGGTGGAGCTTCATTTATTTTGATGTTCTGTTGTTAGATGTATTTACATTTAGTGTTTTTATTTCTCCTTAGAGAATTGACCCCTTTATCATTTATGAATTGCCTCTCCTTTAATAAACTTTTGTGTTCTGAAGTCTACATTACCTGGAATTAGTTATCTTTTAGGACAATAAAAATAGGAAAGAAAATGAAATTTATCATCTTTATTCCATTTCTAAGGTTCTTGATTTCTTTGTATGGATCTAAGGTTCTGACTCATAGCATATTCATTCTGCCTGAACAACTTCCTTTAATATCTCTTATTGAATAGGTATGTTAACAATGAATTCCATAATTTTTGTTTTGAGAAAGTATTTATCTTTTATGTTGAATGATATTTTCATTGGATATATAATTTTGAGTTGACAGGTTTTGTTTTTTCTTTCAGCAACCTAAAAGTATCCTTTTATTTTTATTATATTCTGCTTGCATGGTTTCTGACAAGAAGTCTTCTTAGTTCTTATCCTTGTTCATTGTAGATAATATGTATTTTTTTGTCTGATTACCTTCAAATTTTTCCTTTTCTTTGTTTCTGGCAGATTGTAATGCAGAATGCCTAGGTGTGTGTTTCTGTTGTTGTTTATAGTTTGAATTTATCCTGCTTGGTGTTCTATCAGTTTCTTGGATCTTTGGTTTGATATCTGTCTTAAAGTTTGAAAATATTGTAGCCATTATTTCTCCAAGTAGCTTTTCTACTCTGTTTTCTATGTCCACCTTCTAGGGTTCCTGTTGCATTTATGTTAGACCATCATATTGTCCCACAATCTTAATGTTCTGTTTGGGGGTTGAGGGACCTTTTTCACTCTCCTTTTTCTTTGTGTGTCACTTTGGGAAACTTTTACTCAGTTATCTTCAAGTTCAGTGATTCCACGGCTGTGTCAAGCTCACCAAAGCATTCATTACCTCTCTTGGTGTCCTTCATTTCTAACCTTTCTGTTTACTTTTTAATTATAGTTTCCATATCCCTATTCACATATTCCATCTGATCTTGTGTGTTTTCTACCTTTTCCATTAGTGCCATTAACATATTAATCAAAATTATTTAAAATTCTTTGTCTGCTAATTCCAACCTGTGTGCCATATCTGAGTCTGCTTCTGATTTTTTTTTATTCTCTTGGATTTATGTTTATCTTGCCTTTTCATATACTTCTTAAATTTTTGTTGAAAATCAGACATCTTATGTAGTACAGTAGATACTTACGTAGTAAATAATTTTTATGCCTGGAAGATGAGCATGCCTTTCCTTCTATTTAGCTTTTTGTGTCACATGTTATGTTAAATCCAGTTAGGAACTGGACGGTATTTAAGGTTTCATGTTGCTATGGTTACCCTCAGTACACCACAGTCTTCAAATTGTTCTAGTGAAACCTGTGTTTAGGGTTTGGGCCAGTTTGCCAAATGAGACTTTTAAAATTTCTGTTGCCCCTACCTTGAGTTCTCCCTTTGTACTATTCCCAGAGACAATCTGTATCTTAAAGCTTTCCACCCTGTATTCCTGTTATTTTTACTCAGTATCCGCTAGATTAGTGAGAGAGGTGAGGAGGGGCCTTCCCTCCTGTTCTGATTAAGACTGTCTTAGCAAGGCACTGTGTCCCTTGTCCCTTGTTCCGGGTGTTCCTGCTGCACTCCCTACCCCACTCTCCAAGCTGTAGTAATGAGCCTAGAATGTATTTCTGTCTCTCCCTAATGGGTGGAGCTTTTTTTTCTCCTGTTCTGTTTCTCCAGTTATATATAGATAACTACAGTGAGTTATCACCAGTGCCTTAAGGTGATAGTTTTTATTGCTCCTTTCTCAGACATTAGTAAATCTTTTATTCCACAGGGAAGCTAGAAGAGATTGGTTGGTTAGTTGCCATAGTTCCTGCTATTTCCCTCCCCCAGGCAGCACCATAAAGTAGGCTTTCTTAGGATTCTTCCCAGTCTTCCCTGTGAACACCTCTAATATTTATAGCCCCTAGGGACTTCATATTCTCCCACTATTACATGCAGTCTTTAGCAATTTATTTTAAAATTTAGCTGAATCTTCTTACTAGCTTAAATGGCAGCCCAAGGCATCTGTCCTAGATAATAAATTCTCCTGTTTCTTGCTGTGGAGAAAACTGTGAGTACCACTCTTTCCCCAAGTTTTGAGTTAGTTGTATGCCCTGCACCTCAGTTTTCTGATGGGTTCAATACAAGTCATTAATTTGCAGTTTGTCTAGCTTTTCCTTTGGTGTAAGAGTATAAGTGGTGTTCTTTCCAGCTCTTTACACTCCCAAATTGAAACCAGAAGCCTTGGGCTGTTTTTAAAATAAAAAGCCTGTTGCCCCTGAGGGTGTTTGTTTTCCAGCTTCCAGTCATCACTGACTTGAGGAACCCGACTTTGAAGCCTAGACATTGGGCAGCTATTGAACAAACAGTTGATGCCACCCTAGTGGACCTTGAAATTCCCTTGACCTTGGAAAGGCTCTTCCAGTTGCATGTTTTTGACTTTGGCCAAGAAATCCAGGACATTTCTGGACAGGCTTCTGGAGAAGCTGCCTTAGAAACAATTCTTAAAAAGGTAAATCTGAAAAATAAATATTCCAAGGTTCAAAGAATTTAAATGTTTTCATGTTCATCATGAAGATCACCAACTTTTGGTTTATCTGGATGGATTTTTCAACATTGCAGGTTTCACCCTCTCATTACCAGTCATTCTTCTGTTATTTCCTTATATTTATTATCATTATTTTGTTATCACCTCCGTAAATAACTTCTTCCACTTAGCTTATAGCCCAATAGGAATCTGATGGCAACAAAGTTTGAAATTTGCATGTTTATATAAAGACCATAGACCAAGTAAGATCTTTTATACTAAAATACATTATCTTTCAGACTAACAGAGACTGTGTGAAATGCTTCAAAAGACATTGAGACTTCCTACTTTGGACACTAACCCTCTTTACCCTAAAAATACACATGTACCAACCAATCACCTTTCAATTAAAGGTGTAAAAGAATTGTTTTTTCCTTTTATTTAAAGCAGAAAGTGATAGGAGATAAATGTTAAAGAACCACAGCTTATTCATATGTACTAATGTTAGTCAATAAAATTAAGCAAATCAGTGTCATCTGAGAAGATTTTAAGACTTAAAGGCAGTAAGGAGGAGAATGAGATAATTGTGGAGTTCTTATATCATTCCACATGCATTTATTAAGTGCCTAAACACTAATGAATTTAGGTATCCTAACACTTAAATTATTTCTAAGGTGGAGGATTCTTGGAAAATGACTGAATTTGTTGTTCTCCGTCATCGTGACACCAAAGATGTATTTATTCTGGGAGGCACAGATGACATACAGGTGGGTAACAAGGTTATTGAAAACTTATGGCAAAGGCTCTGGCCAGACTTGGTCCTAAATCTTGTATGGGATATTATGATGAAGGAATGAAATATAAGAGTTATTAAATAAGAAAAAGTCTAATCAGGAAGGCAAAATATGAATATGAATAATTGACATGAATGCTTATTCATGAAATATTTAGCAAAGCAATAAAAATGGCACATACATATCCTGTGGTTAATTGTTGAGGAATTTAGAAAAGCAAAGAGATCATTTATGGCTGAAGTGGTCAGAGTATCCTTCTTAGACCAGCCAAAACATGCTGGATCTTAAGGAGTAAATGAGATTTGATAGATACAGATGAGAACAAAGGGCATTTCAGACCGTTTAAATGAAGTAAAAAAACATGAATGTGCATCTCAGGTACATAGTACACTAAAAAGCTATGTTCACTTGAGTTTTTTTGAGATCAGAAGTAAATGGCCATGCTCTGTGAGCAACAAAAGACGATAAATCCAGCCCATGTGTTTAGAATATTCTTAGTGACTTAAAATGCAAAGGCACATTTTGTTGAGCAAAGGGACCTAGGTCTTATGGCCTAGTTTAAAAAGCAAAGCCCTGGCCTGTGAGAGTATACCCAGGCCAGAGCTGGAGAGCAGATGCCTTCGCCAGGTGTAGGTCTGAAGAGCAAGACCAAATATTACTCCTGGCAGTGGATGGGAAAACAGACCCAAGATGAAGGTATGTGACCAAATAATGCTGGAGCACTGGGGCTTCTACTCTCAAGGAATCTGTAATTTAAATAGAGCAATTAAAATGTTTTTAGATTAACAGACCAATTTTTTAGAATGCAGATGTTCTGTGAGGGTTACTGTAGTGTAAGGGGAGGAGCAGGAGAGGAAGGTAGAGGGAAAACTGTCTATAACTATTCATGCTTGATATGAATAGTTCAGTACCTCTGTTCCTCAAGATAACTGAGGGAAATTGATGTTCCACTGGATAGAGAAAACAGCTAATTTTGCAAGTTTTGAGTACTCTGAGAAATAAAGGCCTGGATGACCAAATAGAGTAAAGAAGGCACCAGATAACTAAAAGTAGGGAGAGAGAGGAAAGGGGTGTTGAACCAAAACTTGTGCCATTGGACTTACAGAAACAGTTAAGATGTGGCAATCAGAAGTCCCTTAGTGACATGTGAGGGAACATGACAGAGGGTGGTAAGATAGATAAGGAAGGGAAGTAGTAGATGGGCAGGAAAAAACAGATGAGTTTAAGCTATTCATTCAGAAAGTTGACTTTTAAATGGTGTTTTGGGATTAAATATCTAGTTACCTGTAAGATACATATGATGTGTGTTTTCTTCTTTTCTTAAAGGTCCTTCTTGATGACAGCACCATCAGTATTGGAACCATTGCTTCCTCACGTTACATTGGTCCGCTGAAAACTCGAGTGGATGAGTGGCAGAAACAACTTGCTTTATTTAATCAAACACTGGTGCGTAAGGATCATTTCAGTTTGAGGACTTGGAGAATTGGAGAGCCATAGGACCTTAGAAATCATTTGCTCAATCAATATGTTGGGGGTTGAGTTTGTTGTCCTTGGTTCTTGTCCTCACTGCAACAAAGAACTGAAGAGCAGAGACACAGTAGTGAAGTAGAGCAGAACTTTTATTTGAATACACTCTAGGGGAGGAACAGGCCAGAGTCAAGGAAGCAAAGGCAGGTTTACTTGAATTAAGCAGAGAGGATGGAAGACGAGAGGGAGGAAAGGGAAGCTCACTGAATTGCTGCCCAGCCTAAGGCATAATCCCTTACCAACTCCTAAAGCCAGTGTCACCTGGTGTCCAGTGTCCACTTGAATCTGCATGGTGAGGCAACTAAGCCCCTAACACCCCAGGAGTTGGGGGAGGAGCAGAGCACTGGATGGAGTGAGATTATGTTCTGAGAACTTCCTAAGGCAAAGAAAAGAGATTTTCAGACAGGCTACTAAGTAGCATGATCGTACAGCTGCAGTTCCTTCTGGGTCACCCAGGTGACGGGAGCTTGCAAGCCCAAATCAGAGCTCTTAGTATTCCCTCCCTGCTTATCTATAGTAGGACAGAGAGTGACACACTCGAAGAAAGACAAGTGCGGACAACCTCAGAGAGGAGGTGCACTTAAGAGTTCAGGATTCTGTCTTTTAAGGCTTTCAAGAATGGTATAAAGGCAAAGGGTTGGTGGGGGGGTGGGCAGGTTTGCCAGGAGGCCTCATGATGTCTACCTCTGGTGAGTTTCAAGAATGGGATAAAGATAAAGGGTTGGGGGATGCAGGATTGTCAGGCGGTCTCATGATGTCTATCTCTGGTGAGAGACAATATGTCTTTTCTGTAGCCAGTCCTCTAGGTAATTCTATAGAATAAACTTTTTTGTTCCGCTCCAAGATAGTGGCTACTCTGAAGCACTCAGAACATATCAGTTAAAACTGTTTGCCTTGCCTTAAGATAAGTCATTGGCTGATTACCAAAGTATATATTAGGAGTCTAACTTCACAACTCTCTGCTTTTAAAATGGAATCTTAGCCTTAAGGTGGAGTCCCTCCTATTCTTACTGTACTGTTCGTATCTCAGCACTTTGCACCATATGCAGGAAAAGTTAATCATAGTGCTAGTCCCATGTCTCGACTCCATCTCACCTGCTAATTAGCTAGAGCAAGTCTCGAGGTCAGCCCAGATTCAGAGAATGTGGAATGAGCTCACATTGCAAAAGGTGTTGACTCTGTGAGTCTTTTCTTGCTCTCAGGCTTTATCTGGTTAACTCCCTGAGTTCTTGGTGGGCCCCACCTTCTTTTCTTCTTGCTCATATCTGTCTTTCTGCCTAACAATTTGAATATTATATAGGTTAGAGGTAAGATTTCATTACTGACTTTTTATTATGTTCAGAATATAAGGAAAATGCAAATTTATTGAGCTCTTCTTTGCAAGATTATACCATCACAATTGGATTAGTTAGTATTGCTATGAAACAAAATACCTCAAATTTAGTGGCATAAAATAAGATACTTATTATCCCACAGTTTCTAGGGGTCAGGAGTTCCAGTGTGGCTTAACTGGGTCTCTAGGGTCTCACAAGGGTTTAATCAAGAGCTGGGCCAGGACTGGGTTCTCATCAGTGGTTCCACTAAGCAAGGATCCACTTCCAGGCTCACTCAGGTTGCTGGCAACTTGCAATCATTTCCTTGCAACTCTGGGACTAACAGATACCATTTCTTGCTGGTTGTCAGTCAAAGGGCATCCTCAGCTGCTACATGTTTCCCACAGTTGTTTTGTTTTGTTTTTAAAAATTATAGTTTTATTAAGACAAAAACTGACAGTATGGAATGAAGTTTACATTTAAACAAAGTTTTCACAGGAACCTAACACATGCCAAAGAGATTTTACAGTGGAGTTCTAGATGCAGGTCTAGACGATGTCAAGAACAGATGGCTTTCACGACTAAAAACAGTCAAGGGTATTAGATAATTCTTAGGATTAAAAAGAAAAATGTATTTTGTATTTTAAAGTGAACTACTGCCCTTGTATGAGTTTAATCTTCTCTAAAGACCAGGGCTTTCAAAACCATTCTGCTTTTGAACTGATTCAACAAACTTGTGCTGTCAGTGACTCAGCCTTACCGCCAATGGTTTCAGAGTTCAAAGGTTAAAAAGCAAAGAAGCTCCAAGAGTTTTCCACCCTAAAAGCGTGGACCTTGTCTTTCCCTACTCTCCCACATCCTATACCAGGCTTGTCCCCTCCCCAAATACCTCAGCCAGTGGTTTGGACAAGCTAATATTTATAACTTCAGAATTGGAAAAGAAAGCATCTTCTTGTCAATTTCAAGAATCAGCACCTCTAAGAACGACCTGCCTGTGTATAAGCTCCAGTAAAAGACTTACCTTCTCAACCAGCTTCCATCCCCAGAGGGGCAGCTTTGGTAACTTATTAACTGGCTTAGTCCTTCTTGGGAACAGCATTAAGCTCAGGCAGGGAATACCTTGGCTTGTAAGTCCCAGGCTTTTGCAGCTTTTAAACAGTCTCTCCCAGTCCTCATTTAGGTTGCCAATGACATATTTTGAAAAAATAAAATACTCTGGACACAGAAGAAAATCATCCTTAGTCGTTTATTCTTTCCATTGTTTCACCATTTCCCCAATCATGCCCCAAATTTTAACAAAGATGATCCTGCCCATTTTCCTTCCTTCCAACCCCAGCACTCACTCACACCCCAAACAATAAACCAGTAATAGCAAAAAGCTATATTCATGCTATAAAAGTGCAGCATGAACACTACTGGAAAGCAGGCTGTGTGTTGCAGACAGGCACTTTGAAGATCCACAGTATCTTTTTGCTCTCCCACAATCCCATCCTGCAAGATTTTGTCCTTCATAGAAGTCCCTTTGCTTTTCCAGCAAAGTGCAGAATCAGTCGCCTTGACACACTCGTCCTCTTTCCCTTCCAGCAGGATGGAACACAGAATGGAACAACTTTAAAGCACCTGGGCTGCCGCATGCGCAGAAACGACCCTGGGTCTTCAAAGGGCATCTTCTCAAGGCACCTGTGTGGTGTCAAGACAGAGAACTCCTTCCCTTCTCACTCTCCCCACAGTTAGATGTGACAGAGACTGGTACTCAGAACTAATTTTTGTTATCTCTTTTGTCACTGTCCTCCAAGGGGCCGGGATGCCATGTCAGCCTTTCCTCATAGAAGGTGCTGACAACTGGCGAGCACCGGACATGGCTGGTCGGCTGGGCCCTGGTCAGCCTCATCAGCTTCCCCGTTTCCTCAGGAACAGGGCTTCCACACTGGAGTCTGTGATCTGCTCCGGGTTTGGGAAAGCCTTGAGGCTCTCCTGGCTCTTCTTTTTCTTCGGTTTGCTTTCCTCTCACTTAGCTTCAGAATCAGTCCACTTGGCCGTGCCTCCCTCTGATTTATCTATCTCTTGTGCTGTTTGTGTGACTCTAGACGGGGGGTGGCCCAGGTCCTCTTCTGCCTCCCCCCATCATCCTCATCTGAGACCCCTTCCACTTTCAGAGGTTGTCCGCTTTGCCTTCACCACTGAGCATATTTTCCACCGCATTCTTCTTCCTCCTCTTCAAGCACCTCCTCCACTTTCTTCTTGTTTTGTTTGGTCCCCTTGTCCCTCCAGCTTTGTGGTATAAAGGGTGACTCCACTCAAAGCAGCACCCAGACACCTGAGAGGAATCAGTGCCCAGCTACTGGCACTGCACCAGGTACAGGCCGGCCTGGGGAGTGGCGCCCAGAAGAGCGACAAGCTGATGGCCCTGGTGGAGCCCAAGCCCCTCCCGGAATCAGTCTACCACAGGCCTCAGCCTCCCCTCTGCCCACACCAGAGCCCCGGGCTGTGCCGCCTACTGCCCCCCACCTGCCCACAGGTTTTTTTTCCATGTGGACTTCCCCAGTATGACCACTTGCTTCATCAGTCCAGCAAGGGAGAGAAAGTCTCCTGGCAAGATGGATGTTATGGTTTTATGTACCGTACCCATTTCCACCGTACATTGTAACCTTTGCCATATTCTCTATAGCTAGAAGCAAGTCACGAGCCACTCACACTCAAGGGAGCAGATCACACAAGGGTGTGAACAGCAGATCTTGGGGTCACAACCCCATATTTACTGAAAAAACACTCACTGTTTACTTGCAGTGGGCCGGGTATGCTTCCTCATGATACACAACTCCTTTTTTTTATTCTACCTCTGATTATCCCATAATAAAATATAGAACTCCCTTAAAATGATCTTACTGTGTTCCCACCCCATCGCTTTCTTAGACTTCAGATACTTAGCTTGATTTAAGATTTCTGTGTATCCTAATATGAAAAATTATCCATGAAATAATAAAGACACTAAATAGGAAAAGACAGTTTGTTGCAAGTTTTTTATTGAGGTCTTTTTCATCTTCTTCAATGAACACCTTATAATCAGACCCCTACCCAACCTTCTGTACTGATTGCTGAGCTCTATGAAGGGAGGGACTACAGGTCAAGGTGAAGAGCATGTTTACATTAGGGTCCTTAAAAAAATGCAGTGCTGAGTAGTTGGGACTCCCCAGAGAATTAACTATATAGAAAGTATGATGAGACCTGAGATAACCATAGGGTGGGAAGGCTGTGCTGTTAGGGCTTAGGCATAGCTCCCAAGCCTAGAGTGAGAAGCAAACTCCCTCACAGATCTTGGGCCTGCACGTGCATGGCAGGAGCGCAGAGAGAGCTGAGACCCACCGATGGTGGCCCTGCACTGTGCTTCTGGTTCTCTGGTTAACAGGAATTGTGTCTCAGGGGAAAGGCAGTGGCTGATTTTCTTCTTCCTCCCCATCTTCTGTATTTGTCACAAGCAGGTTTTGCTTTGTTTTGTTTTGTTTTTGATGAAAAAGAACCATATTTCTTTCCAACAAGTGGAGGGAGAATATAGACCAATTGAGGCCAAAAAATACTTTTTATTTAAATAACCCTTTCCATATTTGGAAATAGTCACTAAACTTACCACTTCCCAACACTTCAGACTTCTTTAAGTAAGCATCTTGCCTCCCCCTAGAATGTCTCCTCTGGGCATTTAATCCTCTTTCTCCGGGTCCACTCTGGTTACCACACAGTAGATTCATTATAACTCTACTCAGTAGAAAATAGGTTGAAACTAGGATGAAGGGATTTGGGGACCCTTTAAGGAGGTTTCACTTCAAAGGGCCTGTGAGAAGCCCCCAAAAGGAAAAAGATACACTAAGTCCCCATGTATTTTTTAAATAACTGCGTATTTTCAATTGTCAGTAAATGTTTGATAATGGCCATATTTTTTCTTAGGAAGAGTGGCTGAACTGCCAGAGAAACTGGCTCTACCTAGAAAGCATTTTTAATGCTCCAGATATTCAGAGGCAATTGCCTGCAGAGGCCAAGATGTTCCTTCAAGTGGATAAGTCATGGAAAGAAATAATGAGGAAGGTGAACCGGCTGCCTAATGCTCTTCGAGCAGCTACTCAACCAGGTATAAAACAAAATTTAAAAAAAAAAAGACTTTATGATCATCTGCATTGATCGCCTGTAAGATACTAATAATATGTGGTACATTCAACCATCAATTCTAATCAGCATTGATGTCTAGGAATATTCATAGTATATTTGACACTCTTGGTAAGCAGTGTGAATTGAACTCTGTTGTTCATTATTACTATTGTAAATTAGGCAGTTTCAGCACAAAAGGATTGTCTCCTTTTCCTTATTTTCATAATTTGGGGGTGCTATAAAGTATCAGTGATGCATCCATCTCACATACGTGTACATTCAGTTGACCCATTCTGCTAAAGCTCTCACAGACTTATAACCATTAACATTTCCATACCTTATTTTTAATTATATATAAATAAGTTATATAATTTTAAACTCAAGATTGAAATGTGTTTTAATAAGTTCAGTTTCCATGAATGTGGAATCAGTCTTCCTGATGCACATACATGGCTATTGAATTTTATGCTTTGTATCAAAGCCTCAGCAAGCTTCCTCATTTTACCTGTGGCAGCATGTGACCCAGGCTGGTAAACACCTGCAGACAGCTTCCTTGCCAAGCAGAGGCAGCCTGCTGGGCTATGCTGTTTGCCCAAAAACTCTTACGTAAAACAGAAACAGAAGGGAAAAGCTGTATGGTATAATAGAATTGAAAACTTTAATACTTGGGGCCTTTTAGAGGCTGCCTCCATTCCTTGGCTCCTGGTCCCCTTCAGGCCAGAAATTGCATCACTCCGACCACTGCTTCCGCCATAACATCTTCTCTGCCTCTGCCCCACTGCCTCCCTCTTTTGTGGGCCCCTGTGATTACACCAGGCCCACTAGGTGATCCAAAATAATCTCCCCACCCCATGATCCTTGATCACATCTGCCAAGTTCATTTTCCCACACAAACTAATACATCCTCAGATTCTGGGGATTAGGACATGGACATCTCTGAGAGACCTTTATTCTGCCTACCACATCTACTTAAGGTGCATGTTCAAACCTTTTGCTGCAAAAATATTTGTGTATTTGGTTTCAGAGTGCTGCCTGAGTCCCTACTAGACTTGTTGTATAATACTTGAAATTTTAAAAAACTGATTCCAAAACATATCTGGTCCTAGGGATTTCAAATAAAGAAATATAGACCTGTATATATCATTTCAGGTGATGATAAAGCTAGGCAGAAAAATTAGGCAGGGTATGGGGACTAGAGAGTATAGCCCAACTAGGGCCTTGCTGTGTGTGTGTGTGTGTGTGTGTGTGTGTGTGTGTGTGTGTGTGTCTGTGTGTGTGTGTGTGTGCACGTGCATGCACATGTAATAAAAGGCTTTTTTGATAAAGTGGCTTCTGAGTAGGTAGAACGAGACATTTCTGTGGATCTAGGGAGGATTTTTTAAGGCAGAGAGAAGAACCAAGACAAAGGCTCTGGGTGAGAGCACAGTTAGCATGCACAGCTGTTGGCAAGGGAGCCAGAGTGGATTGGAGTGGGGTGTACGAGGAGAAGGCTTAGGAGGTGAGGCCAGAGGGCTGAGTGAGCTTGGGTGTGGGGCTGGGAACAGATTGGGTCATTGGTCACAGAGAGCCTTGGTGACCATGGCAGAGACTTGATTTGATTCTTGGACAGCTGGGGAAGCCAGGCACTCTGCTAGGTACCAAAACCTCAAAGTTAAGTGAGACATGAATCTTGCTTGTTAAGGTGATCCAGTTTAGTGATAAAGAAATGGGATCCCACTGCCACAATGTCAGCATCCAAAGATGGCAGAGGAAACAAAAGACATAAGTAAGAAAGTGGCAGAGAATGTATAGTGTTTAAAACATGGCTTTGTTCAGAGGGTCAAGGGGAGAGCAACTGTTCAGCTCTGGTTTGTGTGCTCTCAGCCTCTCAAAAGTGGGGGATGCTTGCTAAAAATGTCTCAAATTGAATACTTAGTCTTCTCTAGTAAATGTTAAAATAATTATAATAATATTAAATTGAATATTATTAAAAGTAATAGCTAACATTCTTAGCAAACCCCCCAAATTTTAATCAGGACATTCTTTTATCAAATTAAACTAAAGCTTTTAAAATGTTAATATCATAGTTTACTTCCACTTAAAATATTATATTCTCTATTTATTTATTTATTTATTATTATTTTTTTTTAGATAATTATTTTTTATTGAAGGGTAGTTGACACACAGTATTACATTAGTTTCAGGTGTACAACACAGTGATTCAACATTTATATACATGATAATTCTAGCTACCAGCTATCACCATACCAAGTTGTTACAATATTTTGACTATATTCCTTATGCTATACATTACATCCCAGTTACTTATTTATTTTACAATTGGAGGTGTGTATTTTTTTTTTTTTGTGAGGGCATCTCTCATATTTATTGATCAAATGGTTGTTAACAACAATAAAATTCTGTATAGGGGACTCAATGCACAATGCACAATCATTAATCCACCCCAAGCCCAATTTTCGTCACTCCCCAATCTTCTGAAGCATAATGAACAAGTTCTTACATGGAGAACAAATTCTTACATAGTGAATAAGTTACATAGTGAACAGTACAAGGGCAGTCATCACAGAAGCTTTCGGTTTTGCTCATGCATTATGAACTATAAACAGTCAGTTCAAATATGAATACTCATTTGATTTTTATACTTGATTTATATGTGGATACCACATTTCTCTCTTTATTATTATTATTTTTAATAAAATGCTGAAGTGGTAGGTAGATACAAGATAAAGGTAGAAAACATAGTTTAGTGTTGTAAGAGAGCAAATGTAGATGATCAGGTGTGTGCCTGTAGACTATGTGTTAATCCAAGCTAGACAAGGGCAATAAAACATCCACGTATGCAGAAGATTTCTCAGAACGGGGTGTGGGGGGAGGTTCTAAGCATCACCTCTGTTGATACCCATTTTCTCACCTGATGGCCCCCCTGCGACTGTGCCTGTCTTAGGTTGTTCCTCCCTTGAGGAATCTTACCCGTCTCTGGCTAACCAGTCATCTTCCGGGGCCATACAGGGAAATGTAAAGTTGGTAAGTGAGAGAGAAGCCTTATTGTTTGAAAAGGTTAGCTTTTTACTTCTTTGCATATTTATGCCCTGTGGCTTCTATGCCCAGCATTTGTCTTGAGGTGTCTTTACCACTTGGAAGAATTATGATACTCGGTAGATTCGATATGAGGCACTAATTCTATTTAAGGGTTGAAATTAGGAAGGAAGAAGAAAAGCTATAGAAGTAGCAGGCAGAAGAAAACATGGGAAGATTGATTATTTTTTTGACATATCTTCTTGTAGAGTAACTTCAGCATGCATAGGTTTTAAACTAATTAAATTGCGCACACACATTAACATAATAGGAGTATAGTTACATAACCAAAGCATACCTGTAATTACCAGCCATCTCCAGTGAAACCAAGAAAACCAGTTAGGCACCTTAGGCATTTGTGAAAACTTATCCATGATATGGTGGATATTGTCCAACTGAACTTGAACAGTCTGAGAGAAATCAGACAAATTAAAACAACCCATTCCTGGGGACTGTTCACATCCCATATGTTCTTTTAACAGTAAATAGTCTGTAGTTGTAAGATTTTGGAGCACTACAATTTGCACTTCTCCTAATTCTTGGTTGAGTTCCAACAGTATAGATCCAGTCAAATTTGTTGTTTTACTGTATGCACAGGCCAGCTTAGATATCTCCTTCCTCATTCCCATGGCAAGTCCAGGAGCTGGTGGGATGAGTGCATCTACAGCTGTAGCAGTGCGTGGATCTTTGTTGGGGTTTTTTTGATGATCATCTTCTGGCATGAGTCTTCCAGAGAGTGTTGATGTTGGAAGTTCTTTTCCATATCGTATCTTAGTTCATTTTTGGGGTAGCCCAATTAGGCTTTGATCCTCTGTATAAACACAAACAGACCCTTTGCCTACACTTTTATATGCCCTTTATATCATTGTGTAGAACTCATTGGAGGTCACCACAAAGGAACTGCTTTTTTTTTTATCATTAATCTGCACTTACATGACGAATATTTTGTTTACTAGGCTCTCCCCTATACCAGGTCCCCCCTATATACCCCTTTACAGTCACTGTCCATCAGCGTAGCAAAATGTTGTAGAATCATTACTTGTTTTCTATGTGTTGTACAACCCTCCCCTTTCTCCCACCCCCCCATGCATGCTAATCTTAATAACCCCCTTTTTCTCCCCCCCTTATCCCTCCCTACCCACCGATCCTCCTCAATCCCTTTCCCTTTGGTACCTGTTAGTCCATTCTTGAGTTCTGTGATTCTGCTGCTGTTTTGTTCCTTCAGTTTTTCCTTTGTTCTTATACTCCACAGATGAGTGAAATCATTTGGTATTTCTCTTTCTCCACTTGGCTTGTTTCACTGAGCATAATACCCTCCAGCTCCATCCATGTTGCTGCAAACGGTTGGATTTGCCCTCTTCTTATGGCTGAGTAGTATTCCATTGTGTATATGTACCACATCTTCTTTATCCATTCATCTATTGATGGACATTTAGGTTGCTTCCAATTCTTGACTATTGTAAATAGTGCTGCGATAAACATAAGGGTGCATTGGTCTTTCTCATACTTGATTACTGCATTCTTAGGGTAAATTCCTAGGAGTGCAATTCCTGGGTAAAATGGTATGTCTGTTTTGAGCATTTTGATGTACCTCCATACTGCTTTCCACAATGGTTGAACCAATTTACATTCCCACCAGCAGTGTAGGAGGGTTCCCCTTTCTCCACAGCCTCGCCAACATTTGTTGTTGTTTGTCTTTTGGATGGCAGCCATCCTTACTGGTGTGAGGTGATACCTCATTGTAGTTTTAATTTGCATTTCTCTGATAATTAGCGATGTGGAGCATCTTTTCGTGTGTCTGTTGGCCATCTGTATTTCTTTTTTGGAGAACCGTCTGTTCAGTTCCTCTGCCCATTTTTTGATTGGGTTATTTGTTTTTTGTTTGTTGAGGCATGTGAGCTCCTTATAAATTCTGGACATGAAGCCTTTATCGGATGTGTCATTTTCAAATATATTCTCCCATACTGTAGGGTTCCTTTTTGTTCTATTGATGGTGTCTCTTGCTGTACAGAAGCTTTTCAGCTTAATATAGTCCCACTTGTTCATTTTTGCTGTTGTTTTCCTTGCCTGGGGAGATATGTTCAAGAAGAGGTCACTCATGTTTATGTCTAAGAGGTTTTTGCCTATGTTTTTCCAAAGGTTTAATGGTTTCATGACTTACATTCAGGTCTTTGATCCATTTGGAGTTTACTTTTGTATATGGGGTTAGACAATGGTCCAGTTTCATTCTCCTACATGTAGCTGTCCAGTTTTGCCAGCACCATCTGTTGAAGAGACTGTCATTTCGCCATTGTATGTCCATGGCTCCTTTATCAAATGTTAATTGACCATATATGTCTGGGTTAATGTCTGGATTCTCTCGTCTGTTCCATTGGTCTGTGGCTCTGTTCTTGTGCCGGTACCAAATTGTCTTGATTACTATGGCTTTATAATAGAGCTTGAAGTTGGGGAGTGAGATCCCCCTACTTTATTCTTCTTTCTCAGGATTGCTTTGGCTATTCGGGGTCGTTGATGTTTCCATATGAATTTTTGAATTATTTGTTCCAGTTCATTGAAGAATGTTGCTGGTAGTTTCATAGGGATTCCATCAAATCTGTATGTTGCTTTGGGCAGGATGGCCATTTTGATGATATTAATTCTTCCTAGCCACGAGCATGGGAAGCGTTTCCATCTGTTAGTGTCCCCTTTAATTTTCTTAAGAGTGACTTGTAGTTTTCAGAGTATAAGTCTTTCACTCTTTGGTTAGGTTTATTACTAGGTATTTTTTTTTTTATGCAATTGTGAATGGAGTTGTTTTCCTGATTTCTCTTTCTGTTGGTTCATTGTTAGTGTATAGGAAAGCCACAGATTTCTCTGTGTTGATTTTGTATCCTGCAACTTTGCTGTATTCCGATATCAGTTCTTGTAGTTTTGGAGTGGAGTCTTTAGGGTTTTTTATGTACAGTATCATGTCATCTGCAAATAGTGACAGTTTAACTTCTTCTTTACCAATCTGGATTCCTTGTATTTTTTTGTTTTGTCTGATTGCTGTGGCTAGGACCTCCAGTACTATGTTGAATAACAGTGGGGAGAGTGGGCTTCCCTGTCTAGTTCCTGATCTCAGAGGAAAAGCTTTCAGCTTCTCACTGTTCAATATGATGTTGGCTGTGGGTTTTTCATAGATGGCCTTTATTATGTTGAGGTACTTGCCCTCTATTCCCATTTTGCTGAGAGTTTTTATCATGAATTGATGTTGAACTTTGTCAAATGCTTTTCAGCATCTATGGAGATGATCATGTGGTTTTTGTCTTTCTTTTCGTTGATGTGGTGGATGATGTTGATGGACTTTCAAATGTTGTGCCATCCTTGCATCCCTGGGATGAATCCCACTTGGTCATGGTGTATGATCCTTTTGATGTATTTTTGAATTCTGTTTGTTAATATTTTCTTGAGTATTTTTGCATCTACATTCATCAGGGATATTGGTCTGTAGTTTTATTTTTTGGTGGGGTCTTTGCCTGGTTTTGGTATTAGGGTGATGTTAGCTTCATAGACTGAGTTTGGGAGTATTCCCTCCTCTTCTATTTTTTGGAAAACTTTAAGGAGAATGGGTATTATGTCTTCCCTGTATGTCTGATAAAATTCTGAGGTAAATCCATCTGGCCCGGGGGTTTTGTTCTTTGGTAGTTTTTTGATTACCGCTTCAATTTCATTGCTGGTAATTGGTCTGTTTAGATTTTCTGTTTCTTTCTGGGTCAGTCTTGGAAGGTTGTATTTTTCTAGGAAGTTGTCCATTTCTCCTAGGTTTCCCAGCTTGTTAGCATATAGGTTTTCATAGTATTCTCTAATAATTCTTTGTATTTCTGTGGGGTCCGTCGTGATTTTTCCTTTCTCGTTTCTGATACTGTTGATTTGTGTTGACTCTCTTTTCTTCTTAATAAGTCTGGCTAGAGGCTTATCTATTTTGTTTATTTTCTCGAAAACCAGCTCTTGGTTTCATTGATTTTTGCTATTGTTTTATACTTCTCAATTTTATTTATTTCTTCTCTGATCTTTATTGTATCCCTCCTTCCTCTGACCTTAGACCTCATTTGTTCTTCTTTTTCCAATTTCGATAATTGTGACATTAGACCATTCATTTGGGATTGTTCTTCCTTTTTTAAATATGCTTGGATTGCTACATACTTTCCTATTAAGACTGCTTTTGCTGTGTCCCACAGTAGTTGGGGCTTTGTGTTGTTGTTGTCGTTTGTTTCCATATATTGCTGGATCTCCATTTTGATTTGGTCATTGATCCATTGATTATTTAGGAGCGTATTGTTAAGCCTCCATGTGTTTGTGAGCCTTTTTGCTTTCTTTGTACAGTTTATTTCTAGTTTTGTGCCTTTGTGGTCTGAAAAGTTGGTTGGTAGGATTTCAATCTTTTGGAATTTACTGAGGCTCTTTTTGTGGCCTAGTATGTGGTCTATCCTGGAGAATGTTCCATGTGCTCTCGAGAAGAATGTGTATCCTGTTGCTTTTGGATGTAGAGTTCTATAGATGTCTACTAGGTCCATCTGTTCTAGTATGTTGTTCAGTGCCTCTGTGTCCTTACTTATTTTCTGTCTGGTGGATCTGTCCTTTGGAGTGAGAGGTGTGTTGAAGTCTCCTAGAATGAATGCATTGCATTCTATTTCCTCCTTTAGTTCTGTTAGTATTTATTTCAGGTATGTTGTTGCTCCTGTATTGGGTGCATATACATTCGTAATGGTTATATCCTCTTGTTGGACTGAGCCCTTTATCATTATGTAATGTCCTTCTTTGTCTTTTGTTACTTTCTTTATTTTGAAGTCTGTTTTGTCTGATACTAGTATTGCAACACCTGCTTTCTTCTCTCTGTTGTTTGCGTGAAATATCTTTTTCCATCCCTTGACTTTAAGTCTGTGCGTGTCTTTGGGTTTGAGGTGAGTCTCTTGTAAGCAGCATATGGATGGGTCTTGCTTTTTTATCCATTCTATTACTGTGTGTCTTTCGATTGGTGCATTCAGTCCATTTACATTTAGGGTGATTATTGAAGGTATGTACTTATTGCCATTGCATGCTTTAAGTTTGTGGTTACCAAAGGTTCAGGGTTAGCTTCTTAATATCTTACTGTCTAACTTAACTCGCTTGTTGAGGTATTATAAATGCGGTCTGATGAGTCTTTATTTCTCTTCCTTCTTATTCCTCCTCCTCCCTTCTTCATATGTTGGGTGTTTTGTTCTGTTCTCCTTTTAGCAGTGCTCACATCTAGAGCAGTCCCTGTAGGATGCCCTGTAGAGATGGTTTGTGCGAGGCAAATTCCCTCAACTTTTGCTTGTCTGGGAATTGTTTAATCCCTCCTTCATATTTAAATGATATTCGTGCTGGATACAGTAGTCTTGGTTCGAGGCCCTTCTGTTTCATTGCATTAAGTATATCATGCCATTCTCTTCTGGCGTGTAGGGTTTCTGTTGAGAAGTCTGATGATAGCCTGATGAGTTTTCCTTTGTAGGTAACCTTTTTTTTCTCTCTGGCTGCCTTTAATACTTTGTCCTTGTCTTTGATCTTTGCCATTTTAATTATTAGGTGTCTTGGTGTTGCCCTCCTTGGATCCCTTGTCATGGGAGTTCTGTGTACCTCTGTGGTCTGAGAGGCCATTTCTTCCCCTAGTTTAGGGAAGTTTTCGGCAATTATTTCTTCAGAGACACTTTCTATCCTTTTTTCTCTTCTTCGTCTGGTACCCCTATAATGCGGATATTGTTCCATTTCAATTGGTCACTCAGCTCTCTTAGAATTCTTTCATTCCTGGAGATCCTTTTATCTCTCTCTGCATCAGCTTCTCTGCATTCCTGTTCTCTGTTTTCCTGTCCATTAATGGTCTCTTGCATCTCGTCCATTCTGTTTTGAAGTCCTTCCAGAGCTTGTTTTATTTCTGTATTCTCCTTCCTTAGTTCTTGCATATTTCTCTGCAAGTCCATCAGCATGGTTATGACTTTTGTTTTGAATTCTTTTTCAGGAAGACTGGTTAAATCTATCTCCACAGGTTCCTTCTCCCCAGGGGAAGATGTAGCAGATGCCGAAGCTGTCTGGGTTAGTCTTGTCTGGATCATATTTTTTTGCCTTTTCATGTTGACAGGTGCTATTGACTGTCAGCTGGGAGGGCCAAACTTTTCACTTGTTACTGGCCTTTCTTTACTGGGACAACTGCGACCCCTAGTGGCTTGTGTTGGGTAATTGCGTGTAGAATGGGTCTTTGTGTTTTGCCCGCCCGAAGTGTAGGAGTTTTCCTTTCTGTGGGCGTGATTTGCCTTAGGCTGTTTCTCTGCTTTCGCAGCGCCTGGAGGGTAATGGACGCGGAGGGGCTGTTTGGCTGTTTACCTCCGTGAGGGGTCTCAGAGATGTTTCCCAGGGGGTTAGTGTGCCCGGTTTTCCCTGTAATTTCCAGCCACTGAGCTGTGACCTGTGTTGTTTCCGTCTAGCTGTTAAATCCCTGTCCCTTTAAGACTTTCAAAAAGCACTCGCTTTTCTTTTCACAGGGGCATCAGTTTCGGCACCCGCTCAGAAGTCTTGCTGCCCTATTTCCCTAGTTTCCAGCCCTCCATGCATGCACTGTGTCTGCGCTCTGGTGTGGGTGGCTGGGGCTGGGTGTTTAGCAGTCCTGGGCTCCCTCTCCCTCCTGCCGGGAGCTTGGGGGAGGTGTGCTCAGGTCCCGCCGGGCTGGGGTTTATATCTTACCCCTTTCACCAGACGCTGGGCTCTCACACATGTGGATGTAGTCAGGCTGTTGTCCTGCGTCTTCTGGTCTCTTTTTTAGGATTAGTTGTATTTGTTGTATTTTCAAAAATATATATGTTTTTGGGAGGAGATGCCCACTGTCCTTCTCACGCCGCCATGTTGGCTCCACCCTTATTCTCTATTTTAACACAATTTTACCAATACCTTTTTTTCCCCAATAAACAGGACTTTTGGAGACCTTTCAAAATAATAATGCATTACTTGACCAAATTCAGAAGTGTCTAGAGGCATATTTAGAATCAAAAAGAGTTATCTTTCCAAGGTAAGTTTACAAAGCAACTTACAATATTTTTTTTAGTATTTGAGACTATCCATTAATTTAAAAGGATATACTTAAAAATAAGCCATAACCTCAAAACCTCAGGGAACCAGAGAGGGAAACAAATGGCATTCCAGCTAATATTTGGTTGGCAGTATAAGTCTCAAGGATAAAGATGCAATATTTGGTAAAGGTTTAAGTGGGTGAGTACCTGAGGTGCTGGCAGGGTTCTTGATCACAGAGTATTTCATTGTTGGGCGTGTATGTGTGTCTGCATACATACATGTGCCCACAGATGGTGGGTGTGAAAGGTTAGAGACCTGTGTTGCCCAAGCATGTTTCTTTATGTTAACTGGTGGCCTAAAAGTGTCACTGTAGAAATTGTCTAAGGGATCATTTCACAAATTGCAAATGAAATTTGTTACTCATCTATTCATTCTAAAACCACTAGATGTTATGCTCAGTGCTAAGGAAGCAAAGGCAGCCAGATCTCTGTCCTAAAGGGGCCCATGGTTTCAGGAGGACAGTCATGTGAATAAACCATTGTGGTACAGCTACATAAGACCAGAACATAAGTGATGGTAGCAAATGCTCCTCACTTCAGTCACTGAGGCACATTGTTCCACACAATCAGCAAAAGGGTTCATCTTTCATGGATTTTTCCTGTTAGTTGTTAAGCAAATGGCCTTTAAAGTCTGTCCCAGGACAAGCACTCTGGCAGCCAGGGTCAGGTACTTGTCTGGGCTTATCTGGGAGGTGTTGTTGCTGGTTACCAGGATGGGGTATGTGTGGGCATAAGAAATGCAAGATCCAGGAGATTTGCTTGAGTTTTAAGAGAAGTAGTCAGTCTGTAAGGAATGCACACAAATCTTACTAAAACATAGTTAAGGCATAACAGAAAAAAAAGGTAGAGATTGAAGTTTGAAATGTGCTTTTTATCTATTTCACTCTTAAATTCATGGTTCCCACATTGGGTCTCCCAAGGCCATAGAAAATCTGTACACTGATTCTGATATTTAAAGAAATATCATGTATCTAAATACCACTAAAGCCCTCAGCCTTATGATATAAATATATTTAAAGAAAGCTGAACACAAATTTACCTGTGATAATACTGAACACCAAAAAAGCATCCGCTCTTGTTTTTCCTTTGCTTAGAATTGCATCAACTAAGTGTGCAATATTTATTATATAGGTGGCTCTGTTCAGCCTTGATTTCACTCTACAATCCCTAATGAAGACTCACTATGGGCAACAAGTTAGGTTCTGGGGACACAAGATGAATGCAATCTATTCTCACAGGGCTCATGGTCCAGTCTTTACAGTTATCTGTTTCATTGGTTGAAAAAGAGGCATGGAGACAAGTCAGTTATTACTATATGTGGTATGTTAAAGAGGCAGGAATGATAGAGTACAACCAAAAACATCTTTATTTTAACAAATGACTGCCTTTCCATTCCCTTCTGGGGACTACTTTCTTCCTACCCTGGACAAAATCTTGGGCAGCCTCCATGAATTTTCTGGTTATTCTAGATAATAATACAAAATAAAAAACCTCTTGTCACCTTAATATAATAGATGATCTACAATAATCTGAAAAAACTGAACTTATTTCAATGTTAAAACTTCCCCTTTCCCTACCCCAGCCTGTTGCAAGATTAAAGACTTTAGAGAGGATGAGGACATGTGATCAACCTCCCCCCTTCCTGTTAAGTCTGAGGTTTCCAGGTTTGGTACAGGGAAGGAAAGAGAGGCAAAATGGCAAGAGAAGAGTGAACTGGCAGGGACCTATCTGACCCCGTCTCTCCCACATGGCGCCTGCCATGGGCTCTTTACCACTCCCTGCAATCCCAAAGGATCTCTTCTAGGCATCTTCTTCCACAGAAGTGAGCTATCTTCTCTGGCCAGGCATTTGTCCCTCTCACTCATCCCTAGGCGTCCAGGTGTGCCCCTCCTTTTCCTTTCCTCAGGTTCCTCCAAAGGGCCCTGTTGGGCAGGATCTAAGAAAATCCCCTGGAGGATCATGCTAGCATGGCCCACATGTGCATAGTCACAGACCCAAATAAAGTTCCTGTAACCACTCAGCCAACTATCTAAAAAACTGCACGATGAATAGCACTCTAGAAGATCAAAGCTAGGTAACACAGACGTGTGAACAAATCAAAGTCAGAGCAAGAGCTAGCATTTTTTACAGTCTTTATGGAAAACGTCTATCTTTTATGTACCAGGCACTGATTCTAGGTGTTTGAGATGCAGCCACACTAATCTTCACAACAATTATATTTAGAGACATGTGGTCTCCCCAGAAACCCAGGGCTGATAGGTTGGAGATCCTGGAAATCAGTGGATGGGGAAGAGCTGTGGCTAAGTGAATATTTTCTTTCATGCCTGTATAGGGCTTTGCTTCAATTTCAAGTTATATTTTAAGTATTTTCTTTAATCCAGATTTTACTTCTTATCAAATGATGAACTTCTGGAGATTTTGGCCCAGACACGAAATCCCCAAGCTGTGCAGCCGCACTTAAGGAAATGCTTTGACTCCATTTCAAAGCTCGAATTTGCTCTCATGCCTCCTACTGAAGGAAAAATTCCTGGTATGGATGGAGAGCCAGAAAAGGTTTTCACTAATGATATTTTAGCGATGCTATCACCGGAAGGAGAAAGGGTGAGGTGCTCTTTGTTCACAGTTCTTTATAGGCAAACTTTGTCCTTCCTTCAGGGTTGAGGGTGGAGGTTTATTCACTGGCCCTGTAAGCCTTCAGCAACTGCTCCTGCGAATTCGGGCTCTGCTGGCTTGGCAGCGTAAAGAGAACCAAGATTAAATTCTTGCCCTCAAAGAGCTCTAGTGAAGACATAGTCCAACAAACAATTGAAAAGCACCACAATAAGTGCTTCTTGGGAACACAGTGGAGAAAACCGGAGCTGTCTTACCTCCGCATAAGAAGCTGCAGAGCAGACTTATTGAAAGCACTGGTTCTACTGCCAGGCCACCTGGACTCAGGTCCTACCCTTTAACCTCAGCTTTAAAATGAAGCTTAGTAATCATGCCTGGTTAATGAGATGCTGGGGACTGTCAAGCGTTACTCTATGTAAATTAGATCCATACCTAGTGGGTGCTATCCAAGTGTTGGCATTGTTGGCCATCTCCAGGGCACTGCAAAGTGCCTGGCATACAGTAAATATCAAGGGAGGGAATGCATTAGCGGACTGTGGGGAACCAAGTGACTTCACACACACGCACACACAGGCAGCCAGGGAGGATGGAGAGGAGACATGGGAGGGAAAACATTCCATACAGAGGAGCTGCACAGGGAGATGCCAAGGATTTCGATCCAGTTAGAGCCCAGAGCTGTATCTATGGGGTGGCAAGAGCCCATACATATTTTACTTGTCGAGTTGATCCTCTTGCAAAAGAATTTGCTCATTACTCACATAGAAGAGAAAGGCAGGGGACCGAGGTTAGAATCCAGGGAAAACATGAAACTTAAAGAGAGGGTAGAAGAAGAACAAAAATGCAGGAGACCCAAACAAGTGGGGTGGTCAGGTCCCTGGAAATCTAAGAAATAAATACAAGGACAGTTGGGAGAACATTGGTAACCCTAACGACTTTACCAGGTTTAGAGGAGTGTTTGGGACCCAAAACTAGATGGCAGCAAGCAGGAAAAGAAAGTGAAGGAATGCGTGTAATACATGTAGATTTCTCTTTTGGGAGTTGGCTCCAAAAGGAACCAGTAAAATAAAGCAACAAGTGGAGGGGAATAAGGCAAGGTGCAGAACAGGATGTCAATCGGAAGTATCTGTGGTCAGGCTTGAGTGTCCGCAGAACTCAGCGTTGTTACAGAAGTAGAGAAAATGTTCATCCTACAATCAATCCTACCCAAACCATGTCATAATTGCTCTGATTATCTGCTAGGTTGGCTTGGGCAAAGGCCTCAAAGCCCGAGGCAATGTGGAGGAGTGGCTTGGGAAAGTGGAGGAAGCCATGTTCACATCTCTGCGCCGCCTGTGCAAAGCTGCCATCGCTGACTATCTGGGGAAATCAAGGACAGACTGGGTGATTGCTGGCCACCCTTCTCAAGTAACTTACACTCCTCAAATTTCCATCTCTGAATCCTTTTTTGGTGGCACGCATCACACACTTACAGGAGATGTTTCCATGCAGGTGATCCTGACCATTTCGCAAATCATGTGGTGCCGAGATTTGACTGAGTGTTTGGAAAAAGAAAATGGTAGCCATATGGAGGCCCTGGAAGCTTTTGAAAAAGTAAACTTTGAGGTGAGATTTTTAGCAAGATGATACAACATATTGATTAAACGAATGGTCTCAGTAGTTTTTATTGGCATGGTTAATGCAAATTCATTTTATCTCAGAATTTTAATGCTCTGACATGACTTAAAAAGCCTTGGGGTTCTCATGAAAACCATTTATGTTCATGTTTTCTTAGGGACGCCACCCCAGTGTTGGTGTAGTATTTATATGAATGCTTATAAAAATAGGAGGAAAAAAACAATTGAGGAAATTCTCAGAATTTTAAGGGTTTGCAACATTTAAGGAGAATTTATATTTACTAGGTCCTGGATAGCTCTCACAGAAGTTTATTTGCCAGGAAAACCCCAATATTTGTGCCATTTCTATTCTTAGGCTCAAGATGTGCTTTTCTATTATTTTATAGAATCCTCAGGTAACTGTCAATAAATCAATAAATAATTGAATGGCTCTAAATACCACTATACAAGAATTTTTAAGCTATAGTTGGGAAATAGCATTTTATAGCTGTGCCTAATCTTTAACTCCAAATTCAGTTTCCAAGCAATGCTGTATGTTTTGAAGAATCACCCTTAAATCCCAAAAAGGAGGAAACAACTTTCTTGAAATAAGAGAAGACCATCTCAAGAAGGCCCTCAATAGAATTGCATGTCAAAGAGCCTCAGAGAAGAGAATGACTTCCTAAGGAAAGTCCCACTGGCCTCTCCAGAGAGGTGGTCCTTGATCAGGGTCAGCCTGAGTGAAAATTCAGCACAGTACTTCAAGGCCTTCAGGGCACTGCTCTTCTTGAAAATGATGTAACCATAAGTGAAAATCAGGCACTCGATTTATCAAAAAATGCTTTTATTTAATTAATCACTGGCTTAGTTAAAATGCTCAGGTTTTCTGATTATCAAAGGAAAAACTACCCCTAAAAATGAAGAGTACTGCATTTAATTTTTAGGGAGAACAGTCTGTCTTCCCTAGAGACAGCATCACATGGGCTTTCCTAGAGGCCAACGCCTATGCATAGCTCATGTTTGCCATGTCATTGCCATCAAGTTACTTGCCCTCCCTGTCCCTCAGTTTCCTCTAATGTAAAATGGGGGTAAAAATAGTATGTATTTCCTAAAAGTCCTCTAGGAATTAAATATGTTAAACTGTTGTCCTGTTGGCCACAGAACTATAGATTCTTAAAATTAGATGGTTTTGGCAAACATCTACTCCTAATTTATTAGTACAAAGATATATATGTAAGCTGATATTTGAAAACTCATTATGGCAATTTCTTTTTTAATTTGTAGAGATTAAATGCCCTGGCTGCACTAGTTCAAGGCAATCTTCCTAAATTGCACAGAAATATCTTAACTGCCTTAATTACTATTGATGTACATGCAAGAGACATAGTCACTGAGCTTGTTCAAACTAAGGTAACCTACATTTTAATAAGATAATTTATTTGTTTCTGAAATTAGTGCATCTAACGTGTTTCATTGTCATCACCTTTGTAGGTAGAGGGAGTCGAATCCTTTGACTGGCAGAGACAACTGCGCTACTATTGGGATATAGACCTGGATAATTGCGTGGCTAGGATGGCACTCTCTCAGTACACTTATGGCTATGAATATTTGGGTGCCTGCCCAAGACTGGTTATTACTCCTCTCACGGTAGGTTACTGATCACCTAAGTCAGTGTTCACACAGAGGTGCTTTTTTATTACAATGCTCTTAAAAAAGTTTTATCTAACATTAACTCCTGAAAGGATTTGCCATGAATACGTCTTTGTGAAGCAGAGATTTGCTTTATTTAGTTGCCTGGGTCTTTGAGTGTATCTCATTTGCTCAAACAACCCGTCACAGAAAATAATGACCCTCTTCCTGTGGAAAAGGATTTAGGAATTGGTGACTGGAGTCAGTTCCCTTCAGTAATGACAAGTCATTGAATTCATTGTTTCTTCAGGACCGCTGCTACCTTTGCCTAATGGGGGCTTTGCAGCTCGACCTCGGAGGGGCACCAGCTGGTCCTGCCGGCACGGGGAAAACCGAGACTACCAAAGACCTGGCCAAAGCCCTCGCCATCCAGTGTGTGGTCTTCAATTGCTCCGACGGCTTAGACTACAAGGTGCAGTCCCAGCATCTAAATACTAACGTTAAAGTGTTTTGTGTGGCTTCTCTACTTGAAACATGACAGCACAAAAGAAGGGGAGGATGGGGTGATGGCAAACAAGGGAAAACTAGTGGGGCAAGGGATGGTTAAAGAGGAATAAGAGAAGGGAGAAGGAATCTGAGTGGTCCAGCTGTGGATCAAGGCCAAAGGAGGACTTATCAAATCGTGGTAAAAATAGAAATCTCATGTCTATAAGCAGAAAGAGGTGAGATAAGATACAAGATTGATAGCAGGGAAAGCTAGAAATAAGGACTAAGCTTACAGGAAGAGATGAGCAATTCAGAGGATTGCGTATTGATAATGAAACATGTAGGAGGTGAGAATTCATAGTAAGATTTTTCAGTATAGAAGTTCTCAATTTTTTTGATCACAGGACTCCTTTATACTCTTAAAAATTATTGAGACCTCCAAAGAGCTTTTATTTATATGTATGGGCAATATCTGTTGATATTTGCCATGTTAATTAAACTGATACATTTAAAATATTTATTTTAAAATAATAATCCATTACATGATAGCATAAACATATTTTCTGTTGAAAAGTAACTATTTTGCAAAACAAAAAGTTTAGTAAGAACAGTGACATTGTTTCATATTTTTGAAAACCTCTGATGTTTGGCATAATAGAAGACACCCAGATTCCCATATCTGCTTCTGCATTCAGTCTGTTGAGATATTATTTTAATTGAATATTTGAAAAACATCTAGCCTCACACAGATTACGTACCCTAAAAAGAAAGGAATATTTTAATTACTTTTTCAGATAATTGCTGTTCTTTGAGACTGCACCAAAACGTAGAAGTGGTAGTTTCTTAAAGATTACTTGCAATGTGGAAACTCAGACCCTATCAATAATTTTTTCATTCTCTGTACTCTCAGGAGAGAATAAGAGTGAAAAAGGCAAATGACATTTTAGTATTATTATGAAAATACCTCAATGTCAAAGACCCCCTAAAAGAAACTCTGAGATTCACAGGTATCCCCAGATGACAATTTGGAAACTACTAGTTTAACATGCTAATTTCTAATTTGCAAAGTTGGGTGACAGAAGTGGCCTCTGGGTACACTCAGAAAAGAATACAGTAGTCACCCCTTATCTGCAGTGTTACTTTCTGCAGTTTTAGTTAACCTGCGGTCAACTGTGGTCTGGAAACAGACCCCTCTTCTGGCTTAAACTATACCTCAATACCTGTGTTATTCACCTCACTTCATCTAGTCATGTAGGCATTTTACCATCTCACATCCTCCTGAAAAGAAGAGTGAGTGCAATACAGTAAGATATTTTTAGAGAGACTGAGAGACCACGTTCACCTAATTTTACTATAGCATATTGTTATAATTGTTCTATTTTATTATTACTTTTGTTAACCTCTTATTGTGCCTAATTTAAAATTAAACTTTATCATATGTAGATGATATGTGTAGGTATGTATGTGCAGGAAAAAGCATAGTCCATATAAGATTCAGTACTGTCTGAGATTTCAGCCCTCCCCTGGGAGCCTTGAAGTGTCTCACCTGTGGATAAGGAGGCACTGCTATATGGGAAACTGCTGTCAGCATCTGTGGAAGAATTCACACTCAGTAACATCCCACTGACTTATGACTTTCTGCTCTCACTACTATTAAATGTCCTCATTATCTCATCAGAAACACATCAGATGTCACGATGGTGATGATTTTTTTTATAGTTTAGCCATAAAAATTTTGATTGTTTTAGAGCTTCTCAACTCAAAATTTGAATTTATGTGTGTGTAAAAATTGCCTACGAAATCCATCTTATATTATTAGGTAGTCATCTTTTGGGCTCAGTCATTCCAGGGAGATGTGTACTCCCAAAGCCACAAGTGTGTGCTGTGAGATACTTAAAGCAAGCAGATATATATACATGATTCATTTATCTTAGCCTCTAGAGCTGGAGTCAGCTCTATGAAAAAATTCCCCCCTATTCACATCACCTACTCTCCAGAGACAAGTTTTCTGAGGGAGACAGTTCCCCTGATGATTGCTAATATCTATAAAAACATACATTCATTAAATTTGTACATAATGATCTTTGGACATTACCTGCCAGCTTATTAAGTCAAGATTTTGTCAGACATGACACTCCTACTTGCTGTTCCAGTTTTACATCCTGATTTTCATTAGTTCATACAATTTTTTTAACCATAAGGTTTATAAAATTGCATTATTCTATAACTATAACTATGCCTTCTTTGCTTTATCTGAGAGTTGAGTATGAAAATGTAAACCCATTTTATAGCACTTATAATATCAAGAATAATTCATAGTGGAATTTAATAGAATATTGGGCCATAGAAAAGGATCAGTACATTCATCACGAACCCTCTGCCTGCCATTCAAAGGAAGATATTCCAAGTATCAGGGTTGTTTTACTCTAGAACAGTGTTTTTCCAACTTTAATGTGCTAGCGAATCACCTGGAGATCTTATTAATATACCTATTCTGATTCTATAGATATGGGATGGGTCCTGAAATTGTGCATTTCTAACGTCCTCCCAGGTGATGCAAAGTGATACTGGTTCACTTTGAGAAGCCAAGTTCTGGAGCAGTAAGTAGTTCTCAAAGTGCCAACTCTGGACCAACAGCATTATCATCACCTGGCAACTTGTTACAAATGCAAATTACCAGGCCCCACCCCAGACCTACTAAGTCAGAAACCCTAGGCCTGAAAGCCTAGCAGTCTGTTTTTTAAACAAGTCCTCCAGGCAATTTCGCTGTTTACTCAAGTTTGAGAATCATTGTTCTAGAACATACTGAACTGCCACTGTTCTTTGTATCAGTTTGGCTGCTGTCTTTTATTTCTTTTTTATTTTGCTGGAATACTTCCTTGAGCAATTTTTTCTCCCATTTAAGTTTATGGTTATCTAGGATTGCCTTTATCTAGTCATCTCCTTAATTGATAATTTGGTAGAAGGTAAAATTATAGGTTTAAAATCATTTTCCCTCATAATTTTGAATGCCTTAGTTCATTGCCTTCTAGCACCAGTTTTGCTAATGCTAAAACTGATAATAACATAATACATTTTGGGAGGTGAGTACTATTTTGCTTCCTCTCTATTTCTGGAAGCTTTTGGATTTTTCTCTTGATCCTTAGTGTTCTGACATTTTATCAGGCTAGATCTAGATAAGATCTAGTTTCAGGCAAATTTCTTTATTTTATTGGGCATTTGTGGACTTTGTAACCAGAAACGTATGTCTTTTCAACTTTGTGAAACTTTTTTTATTCCCTTTTCTGTTCTTTTCTCTAGACCTCCTATATCTGTTCTCCACTTCACTTAAATATTCTCATATTTTATTTTCCTTGTTTAAAGTAGCCTTCTTTTTTTTGTTTAGATTGCTAAATACATAAATACTCCTATTTTATCTTTTAAGTAACTATAAAAAATGTGCTTATTGAAAGGATATTGGGATGTTGGATATCTCACAGAATCCAAGAAGAATTAACAGTGATTTGGACAGGGCAGGGACTAGGGCATCATTAAGGACCTCCTTGGCAGCAGGAGCTTAAAGGCCTTCACTCTGTAATTTTGCCATGGAAATATCAGGCTCAGATTTCAAATGTGAGAACTCAGATTCTAACTAGCAAGCTGGGTTCAGGTGACCACTCCTAGATTTGCAGGTTGTGTTAAAAGATAAAAGGAGACATATTAAATTTCTCAGCACTTTATTTGAGTAAAAATCTATTGGAATTGGACAGTGCCAAACCGGAGTGGTTAGGAGCACTCTACTGGTAGGACCTGGGAGGAGAAGACTTTTATAGAGTAAAGGCAGAAGCAATGCAAGGGAGTATTTGATTGGCTATCTACAAAGGCTTAACCCAAAACGCAAGTCTCTAAAGAAATTTTGCACTTTAGATGGCCACAAGTACATATTCATTCTCCTCTACCATTAGGATTGTGCTGTAGAAGAAATTAGGAACCATTACCATAACCTGGTGTGCGGCTATGCCTCTCTCAGTAGCTCCTGTGTATTGTCTACCATCTACAGTACCTTGTAAAGGCAATGAAAGCTTCCATTAGTGAACATTTGTCAAGGATTTTTTTAAGTTCTTACGTGTGTCTATTCCATATGTTAGTTTCTTTGAGAACCTGTCAAGTATTGACATAGGTGAGTGAAGGTTCTGAAAAAGCAGGACAATTGGCCATATTGTCATTTTTTAAAAAATAAAAATTAGCAGAAGAAACTAAAGTGTCCATCAATAGATGACTGGATAAAGAACAGGTTGTACATATTTACAATGGACTATTATTCAACCATAAAAAAGAGAAATCCTACCATTTGCAGCAACATGGATGAACCTAGAGGGTATTATGCTAAGTGAAATATGCCAGGAAGAGAAAGACAAATGCCATATGGTTTCTCTTATTTATGGAATATAAAAACAAAACAATAAAATGAACAAAATAGCAGCAGACTCATAGACACTGAGAAGTGACTGGTGGTTATCATGGGGAAGCTGTTGGAGTTGGTGAGTAGGGAAGCTGAGGAGGATAAAAGGGCCCAAAAAAATCATAATATAAGTTGGTCATGGGGATGGTAGTACCACATGGAGAATATAGTCAATGATTCTGTAATATCTTCCTATGTTAGCAGATAGTAACTATGTAGTGGGAGTGAGAATTTAATAATATGGGTAACTGTTAAACCACTGTGTTGTATACTTGAAATCAATACAAGATTGTATATCAATGATACTTCAATAAAATAAAATAAAAATTAGTTGCAAATCATTGAATGAGAGTTGAAAAGATACTTCTTTTTATAGAAAGTTGCTAACTTCTGGCACAGCTCAGTATTCACATAAAACTATTGCATATTTGCAGATACCACTTCCTTTTAATATTTTGACTCAAAACTTAACTTTTAGAGGAGTTCGACTATGCAATACAAAGTAGAATGTGTCATTGTAATTTCAGATGATGGGGCGCTTCTTCAGTGGTCTGGCACAGTCAGGGGCCTGGTGCTGCTTTGATGAATTTAATCGAATTGACATAGAAGTTTTGTCAGTCATTGCACAGCAGCTCATCACCATTAGGAACGCCAAAGCCGCCAAGGTAAAGCACTGGGCAGCTGTCCACAGAGGGAGCGTCTATTAAGTTTGTAGTTAACTTACAGCCTGTTGCACTTTCGGAGGGACAATGCAAACTTTAGCCTGTCTATTCCATGTTTCCAGGGTAACTGGCGAGTACTATAACAACAGGACTTTAAGTGCGCAAATTAATTACTCATCCAGGCAATACAGACACTGTGCTAGAGTTACAGAGATGGTGAGACTCAGTCCCTGCCTCCAAGGAACTGTTGTTTCCCCCACCCCAACACACACACACACCCAGAGATGCACCCATACCCTGTCCCCATCTCCTCTACCTCCTGTTTCCTTCCTCATCTTTCTTGTTCTGGCCTTTGACATTTACTTCTGTGCTAGTTTCTGTAATGCTGCCTCTTCTGGGTTCCACTGACTTCTAATGGCCCCTAGGCTCATTCTAGTGCTAGTAGACAAGTGGGAGAGGAGTCCTGGGGAACCCAAAGAGACCTTGGCTCTCCAGAACTCCCTGGACTGGAAAAGCCAAGGAATTATGGGATCAGATGAAGATAGGAAGGTGGGCCCACTACTTAAAATTTGCTTTAGCCCATATAAGCATGTTCTTGGAGAAGGGGGTTGTATTGGGAAGCTGATGGCTGAAGGATGAGACCACGTCCCTTACCACACTGTGCTGACCTTCAAGATATGATCATGAGATCACAATGGGCAGACTGATGTTTAGCCTACACAAACCAGAATAGCCTTGCCACTTGTTTAGTATTTAAATTTAAATTTAAATAGCCACTGCCCTGAACCCCTGGAGGGTCTACCACCATTGCTTTGGCCCCTTTCTGAAGAGCTCCAGACCTCCTCAGGACCTAACCATAAGGGTTCACCCTGGCATAGCAAGGGCCCTGGGGACCCAGCTATAGCTATAGCAACAGAAGCCATTCTCACAGGAAGGTGCTCTGCTAAAGAGTTGTTAAATATTTTGATTATCACCTCTACAAAAAAGCAAATTATAGAACAAGTAAAAAGAAAAAAGAAATTGGACTTTAATGAGCCACTAAATTATATAAGCCATTGTACTTTACACTTATTTCATCTTCATGTCAGACCTATGTGAAGTAGATGGCACTTTCCCAACGTTATAGGTGAAAAGGATTCAAAGAAGTTAAAAAAATATTTCTGGGGACACTGTAAGCCAAGATAAACACCTAAATCTATGTGACCCTAAAGTCTGAGCTTGAAAGCCAACTGCATACCCTCCTGCCTCCGTATTAAATGCAGGGATTCCCAGATGTAGCATTACACATAAGTCACTATCCCCTTGCTGAACCAATTAGCTGAGAGCAAAGCACGGGGAGGAGTTATAAGGGAGAAGTGAGAGCACGGAGGCAGAATTGAAGCACAGCCAGCTGGAAGGCAGCCATGTGAAGTAAGAGGAAGGTAGGAGGACATGGGAGACCAGCCACATCTGAGATAGTTGGAGTGGAAAACATCCTCTGGAGCAGAAGAAGAAGGGAGGGCACAGAAATTTGCGGGTTTGAATGGCACCAACCACCATTCAATGGCAGCAGAACTGGTCTCCAGTTGTACTGTCCCACATTTTCTCCTCCAGGAGCTGACAGATCTCTTGGTCCTCCTTGAATTCCTGATGTCTTAATAGTGCCTTCCTCCAGCAGCCCTGCTAGGAACCTGGAATTCATCCTGGATTTTCCCCATTACTGTGAACCCCAGAATCTAAGCCATCACCAAGTCCACTTGATTTTGTCTGCTAGAGTCCTCTCATTCCCACTGATCACTCCAGAATTCTGGGTCTTGTCATTTTCCCCAGTAAGAGTTCCTAACCGATTCCCACGTCTGTAGTTTGTCCAGCCTTTCCAATGCCAGGTCTGACTCCACACAGCAAGCCTGGAAGCTCTCCAAGGCTCAGGAGTGAGTCTCCCTCAGCCATCTCCCTCCAGGCCTCACCTGCTGCCTTACTGCAAAAGATGCTCAGTAGGTGTTTGCTATTGAATTAAAGTGAAGGAGTAGGGCCAATGATAGTTACTGTGTGGCCTCAGTACCCCAAGGAGTAAAATCAGATTCGAATTTCTTAAGGAATACCAGAAAGTAGAGGTGGAGGAGGTTTAATGGCCATTAAATCTATGTTAATTGAGGAGTCTAAGCAAAAGATGCTGGGGCCTAGAAGAGTGCAGGACTGGGCCAGGAAGGAAGAGCCAGTTTGGGCAAGGCAGGAGCAGGGAGACAGAGAGAGGAAATACTGAGCCCAGAAGAGACTGGGAGTGGGCAGAACAGAATCAGGAGGGAAGCATTCCCTGTGGTCCAGCAGCAGCCATCAGTAGTCTGCTTGAATGTTCTGCTACATGTTTTGTATTCGAGTACTAATTATGGGAAAGAGTTTACTAGTGTCTGGGGAAGTGTTAAGTTATATTTTCTCTTTCCTTTAAACAGCTCTCTAGGTTCATGTTTGAGGGGCGGGAAATAAAGTTGGTCATGACTTGTGCAGCCTTCATCACCATGAATCCTGGGTATGCAGGCAGAACTGAACTGCCAGATAATTTGAAAGCCCTGTTCAGACCCTTTGCGATGATGGTTCCAAATTATGCCTTGATTGCAGAGGTAAGCTTCATATTATAAATCAGCAAGAATTTCAGCTTGTTTCTTTAATTTACAATTTGAATCTATTGAGGTAAAAAGTTGTCTTTGTGAATGCACCCTGGCAAAAGTTCACATTATTGTTTGCTCTTAAGTGTAAATATGATTTTTCACATGTAGAATGGTTTGTGTGTGTGTGTGTGTAACTGCTATATCCCTAATAACCCAGAATGGTATCTGGAACAGAGTAGGCCCCTAAAACTGGGATGAATCAATGAATTTAATGAGCCAATTCATCTTTAAGAATTAAAATGTCTGTATGTGGTCTAAAAAAATGTCACCACGGCCACATTTGCATCTGCAGAAAGAAAGCAGAATCAGTGCTCGGGCATCCCTGTGTAACAACGCACCTCCGCCTGCTTGTGGGACAGAAAACCCTTCTCAATCTTTCATTTCTTTACTAAGTGGTATAACAATTTGGAGAGGTATAATGCTTAAAGTGGATTTTGAACACATTGGCATTATGCTAATATATTGATATTATATAATAAGCATTTTACTATTATAATTATAATAAATATTACTCTCACTTCTCTTTGTGCATTATTTTGTTATTAGAGTCAAGGGATGCTGAGCGGAAGCAATACTAATCACTGTGGTGGAGGGCAGGGATTGGTTTTGAAGCTGTACCAGCTTAGTCAAAAAATAGTAATTAATGAGTTATTTATGATTGTACTTGTTCTTCCTGTATCCGTCTAGGAATCTTTCTATTTAAACTGTTGTTGGTTTCTTCCTACAAGCTAAGAACCAGTATATTTAAATTTTATATGTATTTTTCTTGGCACTTTTTACTGAGGTATGATTTGTATGTAGTAAAGTACACAGATTATAAGGGTACAACTCAGTGAATTATTATGCATGTATTCACCTCAGTGGATTATTACACATGTATTCACATGTATTTTGGTAAAGATGAAAATATAGGACATTTTCAAAACTCCAGAAGGCCCCTCATTCTCAGCACTGCATTTTAAACCAAGGGGCACTACTCCTTTTAGAATGGCATTTCTCAAAGCACATATTACTCCTGTGGTTAATACATTCCTTTAATAACAGCTGACTTAAAATATTCTGTATAAAGTAAAAGTAATTACCTAAGGATAAAATAGACCATACCAAATCCTACTATTAGATACAATTTTTATTAGTGTGATGCTTACAGCATGTCATGGGTCCCCCGGCACCCCCTATGGGCATTGTGGGATGGCAGGCAGATAAGGCAAGTGGTATCTTCACTTTAGACCCTCTGAAGACAGGGACAATAAGTGACTTGCCCGTTGATCAAAGCTGTTAGGAAGAAAACTAGGTTTAAAACTCAGTCCAGCATTTTATTCACATTTCATGCTTTGTCCTATTGTCATATTACTCAGTAATTAATTGGAAAATTTAAAAAATCCAGTCTTTTGAGTACTATTTCTATGGTTCTTACAGACTGAATAGATCGAACTCTGTCATCAGTAAATATTTTTAATCATCTGCAATGTACAGAGCATCATGCTAATTGGCAGTGACAAAGCAATAAACAAAACAGACATCACTAAGAAATGTCTGCATCATTTCCCAGCCCAATTCTGAGGCAAGCTGCACTGATTTGAGTAGACTATGGGTTGAGGAAGGGTCCACACCCACCTCCAGTGACATCATCTGCTTCATTTAACCACAGATACAGAAACTTGTTAGAAGCAGGTAGCCTCCTAGGGTGGAGGACAAGCTGCAAACCTTTGTGTAGCTTCTCCTGACTCTCAGGGAGCCTACAAGAGAGTGCATAGCTACCACTGATTCTGTCCTCCTGGATGGCATTGCCTGCCGCATCAGGGAAACTCAGTTCTTACCCTTACACTTAGGCCTTATAACACCATCCAATCCTCATGACGTGAACATTTTCAAACAGGGCTCTGTTACTCCTTGAGCCAAATGTCACCACAGCCACATTTGCACCTGCAGAAAGAAAGCAGAATCAGTGCTCAGGCATCCCTGTGTAACAATGTACCTCTGCCTGCTTGTGGCACAGAAAACCCTTCTCAATCTTTACATTTCTTACTAAGTGGCATAAAAATTTGGAGGTGTGTAATTCTTAAAGTGTATTTTGAACACATTGGTATTATGCTAATATATTGGTATAAATATAATACACGTATTGGATTATACTTTTCCATTCTAGGTGATTCTGTATTCAGAAGGATTTGAATCCAGTAAAATACTAGCAAGAAAAATGACTCAGATGTATAAGCTTTGCAGTGAACAGCTCTCTCAGCAGGATCACTATGACTTTGGCATGAGAGCTGTAAAGTCTGTACTGGTCATGGCTGGGTAAGAAACCAAAGTGGTCAACAGTGAGATTCCAAACTAAGTAATCAAAGTATTAATTAGCTCTTAAAGCAACACAGGAAGTGATTAATAAATGTTAGCTGCTGCTGTCGGCATCATCTTATGTCAACATCCCCATGCCACAGTGACATGGGGCATCTCTCTTCATCCCATGACAGTTCTTCGCTATGAGACCCAACATGGTCCCCAAACCTGAGTCTCTCTCAGGCTTTGGCTAACTTGTATTCTCCCAAACTGCTCACATACATTGGGTTTTTAGTGTACAAAAGCCTTTGCCTGCATAAGATAGGGTGACTAGATCTAAAAGGCATAGTTTGTTATGCATATGCAGTAAGTTAGGTCATACACATCACCTGACAAAGCCTGAGGCCGTAAGAGAAACATCAGTTCCATCATTCTGTCCTCAGTCCAGGCTCATGTCCTAGACTTCACCTTTGTCTTTACAAACTGCTTTGTAGTTTCTAGTAAGGCAAGAGTCTTTCCTCCTTTCAGGACCCAGCTTCCCACTTAAAACCTCTTGAAACTCCTACCCTTCGAATCCCCAACTTGTCCAGAGTCTAAGAGAATCTGTCTCCTCTCCTGTCCTCTCTGGCCATGACTCACTGGCTGAGGGCCCCTCTCCTGGCTTCTGTAACCCTAGGTTCTGCACAAACCTCCCTGCCCTTCTCTAGCCTCTCTTCCGTCCTTTAATATTCCAGATACAGTATTTCTCTCCTTTACACAATTGCCATGTAAAGACTAGAGATACTAAGGAGTTCAGGTATACTTACCCTCAAAGAACACAAGTACAGACCACTGGGCAAGGTGGTCATCTAGGTTACAGCCGCAGGGCTGTGCCTGAGGTTCACTGAAGACAGAGACAGAGGGAATTCCCAGTGGAGGGAGTCACTGGGCTGGGCTTCCAAAGGGAGGTAAGAGCTGACAAATGCATGAAGCAGAGCCTCTGGGCTGAGAGAAAAGACACAGGGATATGAATCATCATGTGCACTGAGGAACTGTAAATTCAGGTAGGAAAATGCCCACCTTCAGGGGGACGGTTGAGAAAATACCCTGTCAATCTCCTCAAGGCAATGTAGCCAGTGCCTGACTTGTCCTTGTGCTCTGATGGTACAGACTTGGGCGTGCAAGGAAGGATGATCCTCTCCTTCCATTAGGAATCCACAGCGCTGTGCCCTCCACCACTTTTTGTGAGCAGAATCCCTGATCCACAGGTTCAGAAAATCACATTCAGTATTATGTTCTCATAATACCATCTGAATCACTCCTTTAAATTTAGGTCTCTAAAGAGAGAGAACCCAGGCCTAAGTGAAGATGTGGTGTTGATAAGAGCTTTACGGGACTCCAATCTGCCAAAATTCTTAACAGACGATGCTATTCTGTTCAGGTAAGTTTCTAGATGTTACAGAATAAAACAGAGCTGTCATGCAGAGGTAAAGGATAGTCTTATCTTCAGTTATATGTCTCTAGCAGGTAATAACTTATTCATCTTTTCTAGAGATATTTATTGCCGTTTTAAAAAACTAATTTAAAATACACACCAATGTTGTTAGTATCTATCAATCCAGTCATTTACTTTTTTCAAAATATTGACCACCAGGCTATGGGCTGTACAATTAGCATTTGGTTACAAGTTCCTGACCTAAGAAAAATTCCTGACCCCACAAAAATCAGATTTGGGGCTTAACATAAATGTGATTGCTTTTATTTGTTTATTTTATTTAGTTTTATGTTTATCCAAGTCATACATGTATGTAGTATTAAAGGTAAGTGTCACACTCTTTGGCATCTTACTACACTGATGGATAGTGACTGCAATAGGGTATGAGGGGGGACTCAATAATAAGGGTGAATTTAGTAACAACATTGTTTTACATGTGAAACCTTCATAAAAGTGTGTATCAATTATACCCTAATAAAAAAAAAGATAAGTGTCACAAATTAGACTCATGAGAAACAATAGTTCCCTACCCTTCACCAACTCCTACTTGTCGAAGGCAATCATTTTTCAATTCTTCATTTGTTTTGCTATTTCACTCCATATTTTTTAGTGCCAGGTTTATGTCATTTCTTGGTTTTTCAGTCTTAGATATTTCATAAACTTACTAAAAGGGAGATGAGGCTATGCACATGCATCTCTCCCCTCCCCCACCCGGTCTACATAATGACATTGCAATCTAACTTGAGCTAAATATCCAGGACTTCCATATTTTATTATAGCTACATAAATATTATCCGCAGCTGAGCTATGTTTCTATTATTATTAAATTATCTAGATTTTATTTTCCCTGCATTTATTATCTTAGTTTTTATTTTTTAATCCTTTACCTACCTGACTATAAATCTATCATTAATTTATCTCAGCATTTTACCAGAGTGCACAGCTCCTAAAAAGCCCTTCAATCATATAAGGTATAAATACACTGTTTGTCCATTAGCCCTGTAAATCTATCATCCTGGGATGTGCATACATGACTATACTGGGGATTCCCTTCACCTTTGTCCTCTATCAGATCCCCTGTGTTCCAGAATGCTGTCTACTACTCCCTTTTGGCAGAACACAATGATGAGAATTCCTATACATTTATCTTTGCATACTTATGATACTTCTAGGAGATTCTAGGAAGTAAGCTATGTAGGTCACAGGGTATGAACATTTTTAATTTAGATAATTTCTATCAAGATGTCCTCCAAACACATTGTACTTTACATAAACAATTTTATGAAAATTCCCATTTCCCTTTAAATCTTTTAAAGAAACCAAAAGTTATAGCCTATTTTAATATTCTTATCTTTAATTTTTGGTATCATTGAACATCATTTCTTGTGTTCCTTAGTCATTTATACTTATTATTTTTAGAGCATTTTTCTCTTGTGCTCTTTTTCTTATTGATTAATGGAAACTCGTAAATCATATCTGATACAAAAAATTGAAAACACTTATCTAACTCTAACATTCATTCTTTAAGTTTATATATAAGACCTTTTATCTCACAGAAGTTTGGTTTTGGCTTATTTTATTTTTTCACTTTATCAACATTTTTTACCTTTGTAGATATCTTGTCTTTCTTAGAAAAGATCTTACCACTGTGTTGCAAAATTCATCTCTTTTATTTTCATCTAAATGATAATCTCTTGTCATTTTCTATTAGGATCTTTACTGTACCTCAAATGTATTTGTGTATATACATTTTTAATTTAGATAACTTCTATCAAGATGTCATCCTAATACACTGTACTTTATATAAAGTATTTACATACTTTATGTAAGTAGGGATTTAGCATCCTTTTACCCATAGAAACATCCCATAGTAACCTTTGCTCACAGAAACAGTCACTGTTTCCTTTTACACCCTTTTTCACCTACTGCTGATTTTCTATTTCTATTTCTATCTTATTTTTCTGAACCCTATTCAGTTATAAGCACACATAATGCTTTTGGAAAAAGTTGATACATAAATATAATTTTAAAAATAAACTGATAAATCCATCACCTTCTATATGCTTGGTACTGTACCATGTACTGTGGACAATACAAATACATAAGATATTCTTTACCTCAAAAAGCTCCTAATATACTTAAGAATACTGGTCTACTGGACAAAAAAATCATACACAATATCAGAGAAATGATAGGTTCTGGTATAACACACAGAATAGACTAGTACTTGCATGTTCAGAAGAAAAAAAATCAACAAGAAAAATGAGACTCATTGTCATGTTTAATCAATTAATTGTAACAAATATAGGAAAATATCACTGACCAGTGGTTCCTAATAGATTTTATTTTAATTTTTTCAGTGGAATCATATCTGACCTTTTTCCTGGAGTCCAAATTCCAGAACATGATTATGGTATATTGCAATCAACAATTATAGATGTCATGAATAGACAGAACCTTCAGCCTGAGACATGTATGGTTAAAAAAGTGATACAGTTCTATGAAACGATGCTGGTAAGACATGGTGTTATGTTAGTCGGGCCAACAGGAGGAGGCAAGACCACAGTTTACCAAGTACTAGCAGAAACTTTAGGGGATTTGCAAAAGCTTGGTATAGCAAATCCATTTTACCAACCAGTTAAAACATATGTTCTTAACCCGAAATCAATTACAATGGGTGAATTATATGGTGAAGTTAATAACATAACCTTGGAGTGGAAGGACGGTTTGATGGCACTAAGTGTCCGAGCAGCTGTGAATGATACTTCAAAAGACCATAAGTGGATCGTCAGTGATGGGCCAGTGGATGCTCTTTGGATCGAAAATATGAATACAGTGTTGGATGATAACAAGATGCTTTGCCTGGCTAACAGTGAGAGGATTAAACTTACACCTCAAATCCACATGCTTTTTGAGGTAAATTTATCTGCCTTACTGTGGAGTGAAATCATTTAGTAGATTGCAGACTATCATTAATATTTTTCCTCTTACTGATATATCAGTTACTACCTGTAAAGCCTACATGGTGTTTTGTTTATATAATAAATACTTACCAAATTGCGCTTTTATTACAGGTTGTCCATTCTGATAGCCAGTCTCTCAAATATTCCTACCTCTCTATAAACAGAAAACACAATAAATTCTGGCTCCCCCAGCACTAATTATTTTCCATTGGAAGTAGTTTATATATATATATATATATATATATATATATATATATATATATATATCTGTGTGTGTGTGTGTGACTTTACATGATTTGAAATGCTAAGTTTAAAAAATTATTATATTTACATGAATAAGTTATCCCTCTGAGGTATGACTATTTGGTGGAGGGATTGGAAGAGGAATAATGGACCAAATACAGCTATAAAATATTATGAAATATACCACCCCTGCTGTATTCATTCATCAAACATTGACTGAATGCCTCTGTGTGCCAGATATTAGGCTAGGTATTAGAAACAAGAATGGAAAAGGCAAGAGGAAAGCAGAGAAGGAAAAAGAAATACCTATAGCTTCCCATAAGGATTTGATAGTATCCACCTACACTTGATTTTACCTTCTGGGAACAACTTAACTTTCCTTCTGCATCTGTCTTTACCTATAGCTCTCTCACTGCCTTCTACATAAAGCCTTTCAGTGTTACCTTGAAGTGTGTGACTCATTAACATTGAAATTAGAAGAATAGGGAAATATCATATTAGTTGTTACCTGTTCAACTTCCTGCAATTTTAGGTGCAAGATCTAAAGGTTGCCTCTCCTGCAACAGTCAGTCGATGTGGAATGGTGTTTGTGGATCCTGAAGAACTGAAATGGTTGCCTTATGTTAAAACATGGATGAACGGTATTTCTAAAAAAGTAAGTGCAACCAGATAGTCCCCCGTATCTCCATCTGTCAGGGCTCACCCTTCCCCTTCCCGGTGTGCCCAAATCACAGTAAGTAAGCCTCATCATGCTTGATTGGGGGAATTCCAAACGTGGTCTCAGTATTTATTACCTCAGCCTGCCTCCTGCCCCGTCACTCTGGTCGCTGCCTCCTCCCACTCTGGTTCCTCTCAAGTGCAAACACAAACAACTTCGCTGAGTCCCCCCAGAACACAGCTAGAACAGGCTGGGGCATTAAAAAAACTTTGTAAAAGGCTTGGGATAATGAAGGAAAAGAACATTTCAATCCAGACACTGTCACTGTTTTCAATTTTAGGAGCCCCTGACACCTCTGAGAGCCAGTTTACCTCCTGCCCGAACTTAGGGCCGTGAACCAAGACATTTTCTAACCTCAGAAGTACTGTCCCATCCAAAGTGATGGAAAGCTTTTGCATTATTATTCACGACAACTCAGCTCCATATTATCTTCTGTAACCGTTCCACTCTAAAATCAGATTTTTTCTTTGCCTTCGCTTAATAAGTGATGCTTAGAAGTGTTTTGCCCCATCCCAGCCTCTACTCCAAGAGGGCCAATCTTCTTTCTGCCTCCCATCTTCCAAAGGTGAATCAGAAAACTAGTTTCCTTCATTCTTAGGCATCAACATTTTAACAATATTGTGATCTATTATCAGAAAACCTTATTAAAGAAATTCTCAGAATTGAGAATTTATCATGGGCTACCATAAGATTTTTAAACCTCACTGAATTCACTTTTAAGTTAATAGACTTTATTACTTAGAGCACTTTTAGGTTTATAGAAAAATCTAACACAAAGTACAGAGAGTAATATACTACCTTTGCTCCATAATTTCTCCTGTTATTAACATCTTACTTTGGTGTGGTACATTTGTTAAAATTGATGAACCAATATTGACGCATTATTATTAATTAAAGTGCATAGTTTACATTGGAATTCACTCTGTGTGTTGCATAATTCTGTGGGTTTTGACAAATGCATATGTCATGTATCCACCATTACAGTACCATGCAGAATAGTTTCACTTCCTTGAAATTCAGTGCTCTACCTATTCTTCCATCCACACCCCCTCCCAACCCCTGGCAGCCACTGGTTTTTTTAATGTCTCCATAGTTTGGCCTTTTCTAGAATGTCATATAATTGGGATCATATGGTATGTAGCTTTTTCAAATTGGCTTCTTTAACTTAGTAATATGCATTTACGTTTCCTCCATGTCTTTCTGTTGCTTGATAGTTCATTTCTTTTTGGTTGTGAATAATATTCTTTTGTATAGATTTACCAAGTTTATCCATTTGCCTACTGAAAGATATCTCAATTGATTCCAAATTTTGACAATTATGAAAAAGCTTCTATAAACTGCCATATGCACATTTTTGTATGGACATAAATTTTCAACTCATTTGGATAGATACCTAAGAGTCTGATTGCTAGATCATACAGTAAAACTATATTTGGCTTTGTAAAAAACTGCCAGTCTGTCTTCCAAAGTGGCCATACCATTTTGTGTTCCCACCAGCAATAAGTGAGAATCCCTATTGCTCCACATCTTCACCAGCATTTGATGGTGTTGGTGTTTTCAATTTTAGCCATTCTGACAGGTCTGTAGTGGTACCTCATTGTTGTTTTAATGTGCAATTCTCTAATATATGATGTGAGTGTCTTTTCATATGCTTGTTTGCCACCATATGTCTTCTTTGGTGAAGTGCCTGTTCAAATCTTTTGCCCACGTTTAATTGGGTTGTTTCCTTATTGTTGAGTTTTATGACTTCTTTGTATATTTTGGATACAAGTTCTTTATCAGACATGTTTTTTGCAAAAATTTTCTTCCAGTCTGATTTGTCTTTCCATCCTCTTAACAATATCTTTCACAAAGCATGTTTTTAATTTTAATTAAGTCCAATTTGCCAGATTTTCTCTGTTATCTTCAAGAAGTGTTACAGTTTTGTTTTATATTTCTATATACAATCCATTTTGAGTTAATTTTGTGAAAGGTGTAAGATCAGTGTCTAGAGTCATTTTATTGCATGTGGCTGTCCAGTTATTCCAACACCATTTGTTGAAAACACAGTCCCTTCTCCATTGTATCATGTTTGCTTCTCTGTCATAGATCAGTTGACTCTATTTTTACAGGTCTACTTCTGAGCTCTGTGTTCCATTCCATTGATCTCCATGTCTCTCCTTTTGTCAGCACTACACTGTCTTGATGACTGAAGATTTATACAAAGTCTTAAAATCAGATAGTGTCAGTCCTCCAACTTTGTTCTTCAATTATTGTGCTGACTGTTTTGGGCCTTTTGCCTCTCCATATACACTTCAGAATCAATTTGTTGATATCCATGAAGTAACTTGCCGGTATTTTGATTCAGATTGCATTGAATCCATGGATCAAGATAGGAAGAACTGGCATCTTAATAATACTGGGTCTTCCTATCCATGTACATGGAGTAACTCTCCAGCTACTTAGATCTCCTTTGTTTTCTTTCATCAGACTCTTGTACATCTTCATATCTTGTACATGTTTTGTTCTAATTAAAGTATTTCACTTTCAAAATACTTTACTAAGACAATAAGTATTTCATTTTTTGGTGCTAATGTAAATGGTGGTGTGTTACATTTTAAATTTCAAATTCCAATTACTCATTGCTAGTATATAGGGAAGCAATTGATTTCTGTATATTAACCTTATATCCTGCAACCTTGCTATAATTGCTTATTAGTTCCAGGAGTTCTTTGGTATTCTCTACTTAGACAATCGTGTCATCTGTGAACAAAGACAGTTTTTTCCTTCCTTCCCAATATGTACTTTTTATTTACTTTTATTGTCCTATTTCATTAGCTAAGACTTCCAGTACAATGTTGAATAGTAATAGTGAGAGGAGATGCCTTCTTTTTAAAATTATTATGAATTATTCTTTCTACCTTACATAGATATTTAAAATGTTTCCCTTATGTTTCTTTTTTTATTCTTAATTTTGAGAGATGTTGATGTAGAAAACTGCATGAAATACATATTGACAGTTTTACAAATGAGTATAAAACAAACACGGTGTGCCCACCACCAGATCAAGATGTAGGACATCATCAGCTACCCAGAATCTCCCCCCTGTGTCTCTTCCAAGTCATAGAAAGTTTTTTAAAAGTTTAATTTGTTTCATATCTTGTGATGCTTGTACACTTTAGTCTAAAAGTCATAGAATATAATGTAATATACAGATTAGAGCCAATCCATTTCTAAACTTAATTGTACATTACATCTGCTCTTACTAAAATATTATTTTTTTGTTTGATTTTCAGCTGAATCAGGAAACCCAAGAATATATATTGAACCTTTTCCAACGTTATGTTGATGATGGTTTAAATTTTATCAATAAAAAATGTGGCCAAGCAATCCCACAAGTGGACATCAGCAAAGTCACTACACTCTGTTGCTTACTGGAGTCTTTGATTCTTGGGAAAGATGGAGTTAACTTGGCAATAGTATGAAGGGTTTTTTTACTGCTATTAAGCTAGGAAAATGAGATTGTTGTATAGATGCTTTACAAGTAAATAACTAAACTTTCTGTAGTATGATCATTTGATTTTCAAGTTAGTTTTCCAGGAGATTAATGACTGTGAAGAGATTCACAATCTCAAAGTGGGAAGGAACGTTAGAGAGCCTGTAGTTTACTCTTCCTCTTGATGTTTAAATTCCCTTGCAGTCTACAACATATTCCCAATGTGTGTCTATCTAGAAGCTGCTTAAATAAATACCTTCATGTAAGTTATAACAGTTGAAAGATAACCTTGAGCTTTTTTAAACATATTCTTTATCATTCATTTTCTCAGAAGATTATTTAAATATGTACAATTATAAAATATCACTCTGTGAAACATTGAACAAAGTATGAGAAACATGCCCTGTGTCCTTTCTAAAATGCATGAGTCAAAACAAAAGAGAACAGTTTTTAAACTTTGCAATTAAGGATTATTTTTATGTGAACATAAAATATTAAAATTCTTTCTTTTTGTTCTTTCAGGAACAAACAAAGCTGAACACTGTAATATGTCAGACTTTTATATTCTGTTATTTATGGTCTTTGGGTGGAAATCTAACTGAAAACTACTGGGACTCTTTTGATACATTTATTAGAACACAATTTGATGATAATCCTGATGCCCGGGTAAGAGCCAAAAAAAATTAATTTTCACATGATAGCTCTGAATCATTTAAATTAAATTTCAAGACTTAAATTTTAAAAACCTTAGTTCTGTTGCAAAAATTCTTCACTAAAAGTGTTTCTAAAATTATTTTCTTTTTTAAACCATAGATACCATTTATTGTATTAAAATTTTTAGGGGTCCCTTCCCAGCCATATACAGAAAATAAGGTATGAAAGTAAGGTATAAAATTATATAAAAACTCCCTACTATAAACACATACTGAACTCTAGTTAATAATTTTATTTTCCACAATGTTATGGTTTAGGATTCTAAAATTACTTTCTGTATACTCTAAGACTGGCCAAATGAAGAAATATATTGAGGAAAATACAACTATTAGAGAAGATATTTACAAAAATGGGAAGAGAAAGATTAGAATGTGCCCACTGCTATTGGACTGGCATTGGAAGTATCTGTACATACATGTATATATGAAAATGTATATGTATTCTTACATACATAAATTTCCTAGTTTTGTGTTCTGAGAGGAACTGGAAGCAATGACACCTCAACAGCAATGAGCATACCTAGTATAATAATTTCTAAATACTATTCTCCACAAAAGGTACCAATGCTCCCTAATGAAACAGCCAATTCCAGGACTGAGCAGGGAAAATACAAAATGAGCCTAGACTACCTTTTTTATCTAAAGAAGTGCTCAAAGAATGAAAGTACATGTCAAAAGAACACAGGAGCCAGTTTGAAGGGGTTCCCACTGGCCAAATCTGGGCAGATTTGAACATCAAAATAAATAACAATAGTATGGGATTATAAGCCTTTCAAAAAAATAAAAATATATTAGTGCATACTGATAATAAAAATATAGATGAATAAATAAATGGGGGAGAAGAAAGAGCTCTTCCTAACAGTAGAATACCAACTAGTCTGTATGGAAGAAATGATGGAGTTAGAAACTCATTACTTTGCAGCCATTATAGTAATAATTGATTTAGGTAAGAATCATCAATGGATGCTAAAACTAGTGAGTGAAGGTTTGATGAGCAAAACATTTATATAATTTCAGAGTATCCCGTATAAATTGCTGATTAATTACAAAGAGAAAAATAGCATCATTAAAGTAAAAAAAACCTTGCAGACACTACCCTAAGAGATCAATTCAACATCATCAATATTAGGACAAAGTTGTATCTCCTTATATAGTACACTGAGTAGAATACAACTTGTTTCTAAGGTATGCTTTTTAAAAATGCATAACCTGAATCTAATTATGAGGCTACACCTGGGATACCCAAAGTGACAAGCATTGTATAAAATAAACTGGCCTGTAATCTTCAAAAATGTCTGTCATGAGAGACAAAGAAAGCTGAGGAACTTTTCCAGGTGAAGACACTAAAGATATATAACTAAATACAATGCATTTTCATGGATTGGATCCTAGACAGGAAAAATATAACTATAAATGACATAATTTAAACTATTGGCAATACCTGAATATTGAATGTGTATTGGATAATAACATTATATTACTCTTCAATTTCCTGATTTTGATCATTTTACTGTGGTTATATAAGAAAATATCCTTGTTCTTTAGGAAATACTCAAGTATTTAGGGTAAGGTAGAATAGTGTATATAACTGACTATCATAGAGTAGAGAAAGATATTAATAAAGCAAGAGGGGGAAATGTAAACATACAATTAATCTAAATAAGGAATATATAGAATTATTTGAACTTCTACGTTAACTTTTCTGTAACTTTTAAATTATATCAAAATTAAAAAGTTACCAAATGAAAAAAATCCCTAAATCATGAATCTGAGACCTATAGATTGAGACCTTCTAATAGATGTGAAACCCTTCTGGACCCTAAAGATGATTGTATCGTAATTGAACAGGATAGACCAGATCAAGAACAACTGGGAATCTGAGACAGAAAGAGAGACGCTTCTGGTCAAGGGAAATTATGTGGAATCATCAAAGGACAATAGAAGATGGCCCAGAACAACTATTTAGTAGTCAATTCAACAAATATTTATTGAATACCTGTTGCATGGCAGGCACCATTCTGCATACTGGGACCAAAACAAATAAACAAAGTCCCTAGCCTCATAGACCTTATATGAGAGGAATCAACAATAAACAAATGTACAATACATCAGGTGGCAATAAGTGCTATGAAGAAGGATAAGGCTGAGTAAGATGGTAGGGAATTCCAGGGTTCATTGGCAAACTATGTTATATGTGGTAGTCAGGAAAGCTTTGCTAATAAGGTCACATTTGTAGAGTCCTGAAGAAAGTCAAAGCACTAGTGATTTTTTTTAGGAGGAAAGCATTCCAGTTAGAAGCAACAGCAAGTACAAATGCCTTTACTTGATAAGTAATTGCTTGGCAATTTTGAGAAACAGCAAGGAGGCTGGTGGGGTCAGAGTGTGATGACCAAGTGGAGTGTAGTAAGAGATGGGATTAAAGAGATAGCAGTGGAGCAGAACCTGTAGGACCTTATGGACCATTGTAAAGACTGAGTTTTTACCTTTGGTGCAACGAGAAGCCAAGGATGGATTACAAGCAGAGGATATTTAGCAAGACAGTGCCAGCCCCTGTGCTGGCAGTGACAATGCTACTTGGATAACAGGAGGGGGCCCAGATGGAAAAAGGTGGATTCCTCTTTCTGTCTGCAAGTCCCAAATGAATAAACCATAGTCACTAGAACTCAGGGACGGTTATGTTACTCACATTCCCATAACCAATGAAACTAAATTGCCTGAGTTTTTTCTTCTACTTGTTTTTCCAAATATATCCTCTCCTCTTCATCATTATTGCCTCTTGATAACTCAGGTTCTCATCATTTCTTTCCTGTGCTATTAAAATAGCCTATTTATTATTCTCTTGCCTTTAGTCCAATCTAACTCACCCTCTACAACACTGTTTTTAAAATTACAGATTACAGTCTATTAATTGATCATGAAATCAGTTAAAAGAGTCACAATCCAATTTTAAAAATGAAATAGCCACTATCACAACTTTTTTAGTCAACACTGTATTGGTGATCCTAGCCAGTGCAATAAGGCAAGAAAAAGAAATAAAGCATAAACTTGGAAAGGAAGAAATAAAACTGTCATTACTTGCAGGAAAGATAACTGAATATGAAATGCTAAATAATCTACAAATGAATTACTGGAATTAATGAGTAAATTAGCAAGGCCATTTTCATACAAGGTCCGTGAAAAGTTAAATGAAATTTTAAAACAATACGATTTGCAATAGTAGCAAAATAACACATAGGAAAAAATCTAATGAAAGATATGAAAGACTTCTACACTACAAACTACAAAACACTGCTGGGAGCATTTGAAAGTTCTACATAAATGTTCGTAGGTGAGAGTGCTCAATATTATTAAGATGTCAGTTCTCCCAGGATATTCTGAAGATTCTAGATATTTCTGATCCCAAAACCCCAAACAAATTTTCATGGAAACTGACAATCTCATTATAAAATGCATATGAAAATGGAAAATACCTATAATAACAGAGACAGTCTTAAAGATAGCAAATTTGGAGGACTTGAACTACATTATTTCAATAATTCAAGACTTCAAGGAAACAATAATTAAGAGAGTGTGTTATTAGCACAAGGGTAGACAAATAGACCAGACAGGTAGACTAGTGACTTATCTCAGAAGAGGACATAAGTATGGCTGGTATTGATGGAGATGGGGAAGAAAGGAGCCTTGTAAGGTTCTGAACATGTTATATCATGATCCAGGAGTAGTCTCATTGTAAAACCTCTTTAAACTGAAATCTTAACATCTGACAAAAGATGTTATGCTATACCTCAAAATTTTTTCCAAAAAGAATAGAATAGATTAGAAAATAGAGTGAATCACAGAGAGTAAGGGTTAACATTATAAATATTTGTAGATACACACATATGTATGTATATACTAGGTCAGCATGTAAAATGGAATTCTTATTAAGAGTTGCTGTCAAGTGAGCTTGAAATACAACTGATCTGCACAGCTGCCAGAATGAATTTTCTGAAATGTAATTGAGTCACATCACACACCAACTTAGAACCCTTCACTGAACTCTTGCTCCAAGCTCTTTATTTTAATAAGTGAGGCTTTTCATAACCTGGCCTTGTCTGTGTTCCTAGACTCATCTGTCACCATATACAGTGCTCTCAAAGTTCCCAGCATGCATAGCACTTTCCATGTCTTCAACCTTGCTGACCTTTTCTTAGTATAAATTCTGACTCTTCTTTCCCCAGCCCCATCCCACCCCTTCTTTGGCCATCTGATTCCTGCTTGTTCTTCGAGACTGAACTATATAACATGACCATCCTTTGGAAACCTTCCTGAATCTCTATCCACCATTATTAACTCCCCTGCAAGGAGAAATGAGTCATCCCTCCTTTGTGAATGTACTAAATTCCATTAAAACCCTATTTCTCTATCGGCATTAATTGGTATACTTGTGTCCACCATGTTAATTTTTAAGGTCATTGAAGGCAGAAGCTGGGTTTCATTCAATATTTGCCCTCAGCACCACGCATGGTAATTGGCTTGGAGTAAACCCCTGAATGTGGAATTGAAAATGCTTTACAATTCTAATATGAAGTTTAATATAATCAATATGTAAGGTTTTTAATAAACTGTGTTGCATCAGTATGTTTAAAGAGTTAGAGTGATACTTAAACAACTACTTCTCTTCAGAGAAAAAAGAAATCCATATACAGTCTTATTCTGTGACTGCCTGTATGGATATGTCAGTATTATGTTGCCATATGTCAGTCCTACTGAAAGAGCTGTTCAACTTTGTATTTTAGCTTCCCAGTTCTGGTGATCTATGGAGCATTCACATGGACTTCAACACCAAACGATTGGATCCCTGGGAACGAATCATACCCACCTTCAAGTACAGTCGAGATGTTCCGTTTTTTGAAATGCTTGTCCCCACAACTGACACAGTGCGCTTTGGGTATCTAATGGAAAAACTACTGGCAGTCAGGCATTCGGTGTTGTTTACTGGAATAACTGGAGTTGGTAAGGTAGGAAACCTCCATCAAACAAGGTCTGTCCAAAAACAAGGGCATGGTAGACAGAATTGTAAGGCCCAGAAGTAATACGTTATTTTTCAGGGGAAGTTCTTTTGGATTTTCATCTTTTTTTTTTTAGGAAGAATGTAACTATGTTGAATCTATATCCATCTTGGGAATTACTCCAAATTTTGCCAGTTTCTGAATACATCCTTGGTGTCAATATTATATAAGCCAGAGGACCCTATAGAATCATGTTCTGTGTTTGGAGGCTTTTATGTTGTATCCCTTGGATTTCTGGGGCTACCACCATGCAGGTTAGGGTAGGAATTGGCCAGAGCAGTTTGTGTCCCCAAAAGATTGTTGATAAAGGTCAGTCTGTCCCCTTCTGCCTATTACTTCTACCTGACATTGCAGTGGGATTTGGAAAAATTATAGAGGGAAATGCTGATTGTTTGGTCTCCTTGGTTTAAGAGGAGTCCACATAAATGGAGGTCACTGATCCCCTCTAAATTATTTCTAAGAGAACTTTAGGTCTCCCATGACTTGTGCTGTCATATTGACTTAGATAGTAACCAAGATGGGTTTTGGTATAAAACTAAAATAAAAACTTTTTGCTGAGATAGAGCTCATCAGAATATTTCTTTGGTTCTGATAAATAATTAAGTGGAAACTCCAGAAAGAGAAAGGCAGGTATTTCAATCTGGATTTAACCTTTCTCCTTTTATCTTGTTTCTTATTCATTGTACTGAATTACTATTTACATAGACAATTGAAAGACAATTGAATGTGTAATCGACTTTTTTTCATTTAAAGTCTGTTATTGCAAGAGGATTGCTAAATAAAATTCAAGAATCAGCTGGCTATGTTCCTGTTTATCTAAATTTTTCTGCTCAGACTTCATCTGCAAGAACACAAGAGATCATTGAGTCAAAACTGGAAAGGAAGAGAAAAAATATTCTAGGTAAGAGTTATTTTCATTTGTCTCACACAAATCATAAGCATAATAAATCACAAAAGCAGTGCATGTGTTAAATTGCAATTGGATACTTTCTTTGCCTAATTTTTAGACATGATTCTGTTAATGAGATTCTTTCTTATGCTATATATCTAGATATCTTACTATTAACAAGCAAGTAGTTTATTTTTATCATCACCTTCAACTCAGCACATCTTTAGCCTCTGCCTCTTTGGCTCCCCTTCTCTCCACCCATGCTCTACTTTTTTTTTTTAGTATCATTAATCTACAATTACATGAGGGACATTATGTTTACTAGACTCTCCCCTTCCCCAAGTCCCCCCGACATACCCCATTAGTCACTGTCCATCAGCATAGTGAGATGCTGTAGAATCACTACTTGTCTTCTCTGTGTTGTACAGCCCTCCCCATGCCCCCCCCACATTATACGTGCTAATCATAAGACCCCTTTCTTCTTCCCCCACCTTCTCCCTCCCTTCCCACCCATCCTCCCCAATCCCTTTCCCTTTGGTAACTGTTAGTCCATTCTTGGGTTCTGTGAGTCTTCTGGTGTTTTGTTCCTTCAGTTTTCCTTTGTTCTTATACTCCACAGATGAGTGAAATCATTTGGCACTTGTCTTTCTCCACCTGGCTTATTTCACTGAGCATAATACCCTCTAGCTCCATCCATGTTTTCGCAAATGGTAGGATTTGTTTTCTTCTTGTGGCTGAATAATATTCCATTGTGTATATGTACCGCATCTTCTTTATCCATTCATCTACTGATGGACACTTAGGTTGCTTCCATTTCTTGGCTATTGTAATAGTGTTGCGATAAACATAGGGGTGCATATGTCTTTTTCAAACTAGGCTACTGTCGGGCTCTACTTTCAAACCTGCATTGATTTCCCTTTATTTAAAACAACCAACAAGTAAACCTCTTTGTATCTGATGCACTGAGTTATCTGAACTCAGTGTGGAATAAGCACAATATTGTTCTGGGGTTTTATTTTTCCAGTCAGCACTTTCAGCCTCTGTGGGATCTCCCTCACCATCCTGCAATAACTGCTTAGATAAATGGCATAACTTTCTGGTCATTTGCAGTTATTTTGAGTCTGATCCAATGTAAAGCTTCAATCCCAAACCAAAGCCCTTCCTGTCCTCTGAAGCCTGGCTTGTGGCTTGAGGTGCTGGAGGTGGAGAGGGTCATGGGGTGCTCTTTTACCATTCCCTGCCCTCCATCTAGGAGGCTCTGGAGTGTAGGGATGGGAGGAGGAAAAGGATGCATTTTTCCTAATTGGCACTGAGATGGGCCTCTGTGTGCATTTTCCCTGCTTCTCTGACTAGCCCTGGATGACTGCCCATGCTCTCCATGGGCCAGCTTCCAGGAGCAGACCCTGAGGAACTCCCAAAAGGGTTATACATGGGTCAAGCACTGGCCTCCCATTGAAAGGCTCCCAATTTGGGAATCAGGGTCTCTGCTCCCATTCAGTCCCACCCCCAAGCAGTACATCCTGCAGCCCTTAATCCTGGGGCGCACTTGCCCAGCCACAGCCTCCTGGGTGGAGTACTAGCCAGAGCTCAAGCTCAGCTGCCTCCCACGCTATCCGTCGAATAGGTGCTGCTCTGCCAAGCTGGGTGGATAACAACTGCTTCACTGACCCCTCTCTGCTCCCCTTTTCCTGCTCTGGTAGGCACAGAGCAATGGGTGTCAGTCTTCCTGGTGGGAAACACAAGTCTTTATAAATGATTCTCTTAAACACCCCCCAACACCACCCCCGATCCCGCTACTCGGCCTCTGGAGGCTGGAGGGTGGAGTGGGGCACTGGGTTCACCTCGGTTACCTTGGAATTGTTGAGCATGATATGCAAATGGGTGGAATCACCTCCTGTGCTGAAACTGTTCTTTTCTCTGTTACTACTTTTTTTCCCAAAGACTGTGTGTATTGATTTTCCTAAGGTAAATATGGCATGTGGAGCTCAACTGTACTAGATGTCCCTTTGATGTAATTAGGATGCCTTCGCATATCCAGCCCTGTTTTCCCTGTGGAGGGTGGTAAATGGCCCTTATGTAGGATGATGTTGGGGTTCTCTTTCCTACTGTGAAGAGGCAATGACTTTCCTCACCCCGTGCCGAGGCCACACAGTTGGTGAGGGCAGTGGGAGTGGCTGGGATTGAAAAAGGGTGAAACCTAACCGGAGCACTGGCCTGGTTCTGCTCCTCTGAGAGGGAGGCTGAGGGGCCACTTGACAAGGTGGGCACCTGGCTGGTCCGCGTCTCCGTGCAGGCCCTGGATGGGGCCGGGGGAGGCCTCTCCTCCACCAAGCAGGACTCTGCTGGGACCTCCTCACTCATAAAAGAAGAACTGAGCTCATGACCTACAGGTGTTTGTTGAGTCCAAAGCCTTACCTAAGCTTTGTCTTATGTTTCCTAATGGAAAATCATAATGCTTGCATTAAATTCATTTGCTTTCCCCAGGAGCACCAGGAAACAAACGAGTTGTGATTTTTGTTGATGATTTAAACATGCCCCGACTGGATCGCTATGGCTCTCAGCCTCCAATTGAATTACTTCGGCAATATCAAGACTTTGGTGGATTTTATGATAGAAATAAACTCTTTTGGAAAGACATACAGGTTATTTTATGTTTTAAATTACTTTGCATATTTAAATTTAAACATGAAGGAAAGGTAGTATATTTGTTTTCTAGGGCTGCCATAACAAAGTACCACAGACTGGGAGACTTAAACAGAAATTTATTTTCTCACAGTTCTGGAGGCTGAAGTCCAAGATCAAGATGTCGTTAGCATCCATCCCTTCCGAGACCTCTCGCCCTGTATCTTCTCATGATCTTCCCTCTGAATCCATCTGTGTTCAAATCTCCTTTTCTTATAAATCTTATACCCATCATATTGCATTAGAATCCACCTAATGATCTCATTTTAACTTAATTAACACTTTAAAGCCCCTATCTCCAAATATCTCACTCTGAGATACTAGGGGTCATGGCTTCAACATTTGATTGGCAGGTGAGGAGAAGGACACAATTTAGCCCACAACATCAGCTTCAGTGTTTCTCATGTGTAATTCAGTTCCCCCAATCTATACTGAATTCTTGCCATGCTTGATTCAGAGGATTCATAGATGAGTGAGACAGGCCCCACCTCCATTAGGACATGTATTCATAACACAGGCTGACGAGTGAAGAGACAAGAAGGAGGGCTGGAGTGGGCACTGGGGGAGGATGAGAGAAGCCTTCCCAGAAGAGGGGATGTGAAAGAAGATTTTGCAGACAGAACATGGTAAGGCAAGGAAAGTGTGGAACACCACAGTGGTGTGGAACGTGGGCCCCAGAGTGGCGGCAGATGCCGAGATTGGCCTGGGGGCCATGACACCATGCTGAGGAGTGTGCTTTACCTTCTAAGTGATGGGGAGCCTGTGAAGGAAATGTTATGGAAAGATCCCCGTGGCTGTAGGGGATGGGTAGGCTACAGGAGACAAGACCAGAGCAACGGCAATATCAGCTTTGATCAGTTGACATGTTATGCCCAAGGCTTGTGGGAACCCACCCCTGTATTTTCCTAGGAGCAAGGGTTCCGTGTGCGTTAATTCAGTGTCCCTGGTAATTTTATAGAACACAAAACTACCACAAATCCGAGAACCAACTATACTTGATATTTGCTGAATGAATGTATTTTAACCTGAGATCCATATTCCTACATATTTTAAGATTTAATTTTTACATAGGTATATTTATACAAAGTAGATGCATTAGCTGAGAGACCCTGAGCTATTTACTTAACCTTCCAGGACCTTGATTTTCTCATCGACCAAATGGGGGTGACAGTAGAGTCTCCTGAGGTGGTTCTGAGGGTTGAGTCGGATAGTGTGTGGGAAAACATAATGCAATCTCAGCTGCTCTGAAAATGTTGGTTCTGATCCCACCATTGGGGTGGGCAGACCTCATCTTTCTTCGCTGGGTGACCCAGGTAGATTTCTCCCCGCACAGGATGTAACGATTGTATCAGCGTGTGCACCTCCAGGTGGTGGCCGCAACCCTGTGACCCCCCGCTTCATCCGACACTTCAGCATGCTGTGCCTCCCCATGCCCTCAGAGCACAGTTTGAAGCAGATTTTTCAGGTGAGTGTGGATTTAAGCTTAAGCAAGGGAAGAAAAGAAAATCTATTTGTTCCAAAACTCCCACAATCAAAACAGTCTCTGGTGTTTCTAGGGAGCCCATCCACCCCTTTCCTGAGTAGAACCAGGTGAACACAGGGGCATCTGGGAAGTGGCTGATGGGCATTTGTGTCCCTGCCTCCTGCGTTTGTGGTGTCAGAGAGAGTTTTAGGAATGCAGAAAGATATCAAAATACAGCCCCACCTTTAAGGAAGGCTGTAACCTTGGCCCTGGCTTCTTAGCACTCTGCACACAGTTCTCAGCAGATCTTCTCCACTAGCCAGCCCCCTGCCTCCATGCTCATCTCATACCTGACCACTGGCTCTGTATGTCTACTTGCCCACCAAACACAGCTGCTGATACCCCACTGAGCTCAAGCTCACCACCCCTAACCCTGCATTCAGTGCCTCTGCTGTCTCTACCACCTCCACTAAACAACCCCCCATTTTATCGTCCACCTGTGTGAACTTCCCTATGGGGCTGCTTCCTCATCCTTTAAGTAGGGAAAATAGCTGCACCGGCCTTGTACATGCTCAGCAGAAGTGGTCAATGACTGTGAGACACTGTATTGAAAGGGATGATGGGAGCACGTGAAGCATTGTGACTAGAGTGAGGCTGCCTAGAAAGAGGGACTGTGAGCTGACTTCCAGAGGACAGGAACTGACAGAACCTCAACCAGAAGGACCCTGAGTGCATGCCATCCCAGAGGCAAGAGATGACAATGTGGGCATACAGGTAGAATAAGACGGGTGACTTGTCTGGAGAAGCTGACTTCAGTGGAAATCACCCAGGACCCAGATGGCCAGTGATGCAGGCATTAAATGAGCCTCTGCAGCTGCCAGCATCGGCCTCTCCTTCTAACGGGGCCCTTTTAGAGAAAAGTCAGGAGCAGAGCCAGTACGTACAGCCTTTAACACATGGAAAGTGGGGTTTTCATCCTGAAATAGCTTACATCCATGGGAAATTGTTTTTAGGAAATTTGAGGTAGCTTCATTAAATTGTTTAAGAGTAAATGCCAAAATGATACATGAGGGCCACTACATTTTGGCAGACTTACAGAGAATACTTTAGAATATGAAAGGATGGGAGGTCCTCCTCTGTAGTTAAGCACTGAAGGATAAAACAAAACATGAAGTGGGTAACAGGGACCAGCACAGACAGCAGAGGACTTTTTTAAATTTCTGCTCTGCCTTTTGTTGAGAACCTTTATGTATATATTTTGAAGTTTGAAATGAGTGACTCCCAACCATGCTATTCTGATGCGCTTTTTGATGTGATCAGTGGTGAGGGGTGTCCCAAGTAATTTATGCCTGATAATAAAGTAGTAAATTCACAAGTTATTTCATATTTTAATAAGTCAAAACAAATTCAAGTTTATCCCCCCAGAGATGTCATTCTTAATCATTCCAAAATGCTTATGTGGCTGGGAAGGGAAAGATGGAGTCTGGGGGGCTCCTGGAAATGAAATGGTCCTCGACCCTCAGCCTCCTCCATCCGCCACGGAATGGTCATGGCCCCAGGAACGCATCACTCCCAGGAACATCAACCAGCTGCACATCACAGTCAAAGAGAGGCAGGAGCCAAAGAAATGGCAGGGCTTGGGTTACGCATGGTTACAGGTGACTCACCTTTGAACCACAATTCATACACATCTCAGGGTTCACTCACTAGAAATTTACATGCCAAAAATGTACATCACTATACACTCTAAGGGTAAACTAAACAGCACATTAAATTGATAATGTAGCTAAATTAGATATTTCTGATTAGAAAGATATAATAGCAGTAACTAAAAACCATAATCAACTCCATAAAATATTAATAATGTCAAAGCATACTTCCCCAAAATTGTGGGGATCTGACTATCCTGTGTGCATATTCTTAGTAGAAGCTGTTTGGAGTTGTCAAACATGTTGTGTAGGCCTTATCTTTAAATAGAATACCAAACTATGGTCCTCAATAAACTGTAATGACATGCTAATTTTAATTTATGATTGTCAGTTTAGTCACCCTTAATTTATTCATTAAAGAAATATTTGTTGAGCGCCGACTATGTGCCACACATCAGCTTATCATTTTAAACAGACCAAATGCCATCCCTGTCCTCATGGAGCTCCCACCATGGATACAGGTGATAAACAAATGAATAAATTAATATAGATGATAAATATAGATACTAAATATATAACTTAATATTTGTGTAATGAATAAACAGACTGGAATTAGATAGATAGATAGATAGATAGATAGATAGATAGATAGATAGATAGATGATAGATAATATGTATAGCAAAATTTTTATTTTCTACATATTGGGGTGGTCCTACTCAAAATGTGGGTCATATGAAAAGTGTTAAACTCATGTTGGGGCCCAGGGACCCAAAGAGGTAGATAATCCTCATAAGCTGCTATTACTGATATTCAACAGGAAGCTCATTAAAAACAAATACTTCAATTTATTTCAAATTATCTCATATGTGTGCCTCAAATCTAAAATCACAAGGACTGACTTGCAAGCACTGATATATGTTCTGGTGACTTCTCCCTTGCACAACTTCAAGGTCAATGTTGGTGAGAATTTATCTATTTAAAAATCTGTAATGATTTTCCCAAGGAACTAGGGATAGAGTATTAGCTAACAAATATATCCTTTCAGAGTCTGGCAAGTTTTATATGAGATCAGCAAGCCATAAGAGAGACCAATGGGACACTTACTATAGACTCGGTAGTCAGGGGAGGCCTTTCTGAAGAGATCATGGATAACCTGAATCACCAAGGATAAGAAAGTCCCTGCCAAGCAGAGAGCCATGTGCGGGCAGGTAGTGGGAGAAGGAGTGGCCCGTGCAAAGACTGAGGGAGGGGAGACCATGGGTGTGAAGGCCACAGTGGCTGGGACCCACTGCGCAATGCGGGGAGAGAGCAAGGTGAGGGGGCTGGCCGGAGCAGAGCAGAGACTGATGGGGGGGTGGTGCCAGATCTGCATGAATAAAGGGAACAGAAGGGAAATAAGAGTTGATGGGGAGGCCAGCGAGAGAAGGAGGGAATGAAGCCCAGATTTAAAAGAGTGAGGACTGGAATGGGGTGATGTCAGGGGAAACAAGGGGATGCAGACCGATTGAAGAAATGTATTCAAGATTGATTGTGGCGACAGAGAATGGGAGGTGTCAAAACAGACTTCCAAACTCCTGATCGAGTGCAAGGTGGGCCATATACTGAGGTGGAGAATCTCAAGGGTGGGGGAGTTCCTAGTTACAACTAAGTCACACTTTCAAACACATATGAAGGTGAAGGTCTATGGAAGTGTTGGTCACTCAACCATAAAAATCAGAGAGGACTGCAGCCCATTTCCAGATGAGTCTGGGCGCTCCGTGAAGACCAGCTGGACCCACAGCCAGCAGAAATCTAAATTGCCTGGAGAGTAAGGTTATGGTAAGCTCAGTGGTCAGATATGAATGCTGCTCAGACACCAACAGTCACAGAAGACAGGAGCCAGCCTAGAATGAGAACGTATTGTGAAATGAATTGAAGAGTTTTGATACCCAGAGGTCCTTGCACTGGAATTTCTGGCTTTCTAGTTATTAATAGAAAGAGTATCATCAGATCTAGAGTATTTGAAAGATTAAAGTCTTACCCTCTCATATTGTTTTTGGTTCTAGGCTATCTTAAATGGCTTCCTGAATGACTTCCCACCAGCTGTAAAACAAACCGCATCAAACATTGTAGAAGCCTCAATTGAGATTTATAACAGAATGAGTGTCGATCTTCTGCCAACACCAGCCAAGTCCCATTATGTCTTTAACTTGAGGGATTTATCCAAATGTGTGCAAGGTAATATGTGGAACCCTCATTCTCTGACCTGCACCCTCCCTTCATTTCCATTCACCCCCAAGTCTCTGAGGAGAATTGTAGGTACAGGGGTGTCTGTAACTTGCTTGGAAATCCCATTATATGTCCCTGTTCAAGTCACCCCCCACCTCCACCCCAGGCTGACTACTTCACTGCTTCAGTATCCCCTCCCATTTCTCACCCTCAGCTGATGACCTATCTTTATTTTACTGAAAAAATAGGAGCATTTGGACCAGAACTGCCTCATCTCCCAAATCTCCCAGACAATTTGCTCTGCTTTCCTTCCTGCTGCAGTGGCTGAATTGTCCCCATTCCTGTCAAGGGCCAATACTCCCTCTGACACTGACTCCCATCCCCCTGGGCTATGCAAGGATTTTGCCCTTATAATTCCCACTTCTCTTCTGCATCATCAATACTGCCTTTTCTATTGAATCATTCCTAATAGCATAAAACCTGCTATCCTACCTCCCGTCTTTAAGAAGATTCTCTTTTTCAGTCCCTATCTCCCTGCTACTACCTCCCCATTTTTTTAGGTCTTCCTAGAAAGTTCTTTAAAGAGTGGTCTCTCCCTGCCATCTCCTTACTTGCTCCAGTTCCTCTTTAATAATCAAGCTTTTATACTTGGCACTGAACTGAACTGCTCCTTCCCAGCTCACCTCTGTGTCTCAGCAAATCCACTGGTCAGTTCTCAGTCTGTACCTTAGCCTTTCAGCAGCCACCTTCACCCCAAAACCCTACCCTCTCTGATATTCCAGGGCACATGCTCTCCTAGGTTCCCTCCTCTCTCCTTGGGTGCTTTAGCTCAGTCTCTTCTGTTGACTATCCCTCTTCTTCCTTACCTAAAAATGTTGGGTGCTCTAGGCCTCCATCTGCAGTCCTTTTTTACCTGCACATGCTCCCTAGGTTATCTCTCAGTTATATGGCGTTCACTGCCATCTCTCCAGAGAGGATGCTTGAGTGTCTACCTCAAGATTTCCCTCTTTTCTAAGTGTCCGGTTTGTATACCCAACTCCCTTCTCCCTAACTTGCTTAGACATCCATTTGGACTTCTTAAACTTGGCATGTCTGAAACGGAGTTTTTGCTTCTTCCTTCCCCCTAGCCACATATACCCCTGCCCCAGTTAAGGGAACTACCATTAGATGCTCTGCCAATAAACCTGAGAGGCATCCTTGATTGTCCTCATTCCTTGATGATTTGTATTCCACCCATCACCAATGCTGCTGGCTTTATCTTCAAAATATATCCCAAATCTAACTCACTTCTCACCACTCCACCCACTATCAGTCTAGCCCAAACTACCATCATTTCTCATCAGGATTTCTAACATTGAGAGTCTTCTCTCTCTTTCTTTCTCTCCCTGCTCTCCTGCCTCCAGGCTGCCCACTTACCCCACCCTAAATCCAGCTCTGCCCCCGACACTGCACCAGAGGTGTCGCCTATTCAGATCCTGTAGAGGCTGCTTCCCCATCACCTGCCATGGGACTGAGGCTCTGTGTGGTCTGGACCCAGCAGCCTCCCTGCCTGCATTGCCTACCACTTGCTGGTGCCATCTCCTTGCTGCTCCTGAAATAGGGCCTGCCTAGGGACCTTTATACTTCCCTGGTGAAACATAAATACACTTTTACACCTAATTCCAGTGTAGGCAGGACAGGGGTGGCAGACACACCTCTAAGCAGTTCTCCCACAGCAGCTGGGCATCCCATTAATTCAAGTCAATTCTGACACTGTCGACCCGGAGACAGCATCAGATCCCACAGGGTAAAGGTTCAGTCCTGCAGGACTGCCATGCCCCACCCCAATGTTTAACCTGCGCTTCTGACCTACTGGCATAGATTGAAGGTTCCCACAACCACCTCCTCAAATTGACAGAGCAGCTCACAGAACTCAAGGAAACACTTCACTCACTAAATTACTGGTAGAAGCCAGAAGGACCGAGGGCATGTGGTGAGGACTGAACTTTAGGGAAGAATGAGAGAGGGAATCGGTGTTTTGAAAACAATGTAAAGGTTGGGGGAGAGACGAGTTGCTAGATGAATATATATGGATATTACAGAGATGCAAAACTCTTCACTTAACATGTTGCAACCCAGTGTAATAACGAGATGAACATTGCTTATACTGTGAAGTCTGACCACTTCACATCCTCATTTAAAGAAACATCAAAAACAAGAAAAAAGTTATTGCCAGATAATGTGTCCCAGTTTTACTTTCAAAAATGAAGTCTCCATGATTCTATGTGGCTATCCACTGGGGAAGGACACATTTCTGGTAGTATGAAGATAACATTGGACTTAAGGATTTCTAGTTAATTAAACTATTACTAGATATTCTACAAATGTAGAATTTTCCTTTTTTCCTTTTCTTAAAAAACAGGTATCCTCCAGTGTGATCCAGGAACAATGAGAGAAGAAATACAGATATTTAGACTCTTTTGCCACGAATGTCAGAGAGTCTTCCATGACCGTTTGATTAATAATGAAGATAAGCACTACTTCCATGCTATTTTGACAGAAATGGCCAGTAAATATTAATCTTTATTTAGCTGTTTTGTTTGTTTGTTTTTAGTAGAAAAGCAATTTGGTTTCTACAAAGAAAAAATTAAAATGGGTTTATATAAGATAAAGGAAAATTAATTTTAGTCATCTGTGAGTAAAAGTTTTCCTCTCCAATGATTCAAATATACAAAAGCATATGAAATGCTATGAAAATCATTTTATTGAAATTCAGAAGGATTAATATTTTTAATTCAGTCTAAAATTTTAAGGAAAGGAGAGAAAATAGGAGAAACAATATTTTGACTGATAAGAAACCAGGATATTTATAAAGTACTTATTAAGTATGTATTCAATATCTTATTTAATAAAATGTTCATTATTATTGTTATTATTACATACTCTTAGTCTGAAATCTGGGAAATTATCAACCAGACTAAAATGGTATGGTGTTCACAGGACTTTCTCTTAGTTTCATTTATACCTTCTAAGTAACAGCTGATATTAATCTTATTAAAATACTGCATTCAAGTTCATCACTACATTAAAAAATTAATTTTGTTTTCTGAATAGATAAGCATTTTGGAATTACAATTGGCCTGGAATATTTTTTGACTAAGCCCATCATATTTGGAGATTTCATTAAGGCAAGCATATTGTATTAACTTGGCTATGTTTGAAGATTATTATAAAATATTTACTTACTATTTTCTGGTTCAGGTTCATATTCTAGTAAAACTTTGCATCTGTGAAGATGAAATACCTAGACCAGGGATCAGCAAACTATGGCCCATAGACCAAATCTGCCCATTGCTCATTTTTGTAAATAGAGTTCTATAGAAACACAGCCACACCCATTTGACTGTATACTATTTATATGGTTGCCTTCACATTACAAGGCAGAGTGGAATAGTAGCAACAGAGACTATATGGCCTGCAGAGGCTGAAATATTTACTATCTGGCTCTTTTGAGAAAAAGATTGCTGACTCCTGATCTAATCACATTCGTTTTTGTAATAGTTTGAGTAAGAGATCCATCAGGTATTTGAGTGGGAAGGAAGCAGAGAGGTTCAGTCAGTTAACTCAGGACTGGAATCCCCCTCACTGTATCTATGTGTCTTGCTGGTGGGTTTCAGCCCCCAGCGAGTTCACTATGGATTCATTGAGACTGAGGAATAACAATGGAACATTCTTGGGGTGAAAGGGTTAATTACCTGGCTTGTTTTGCTGGCAATAGTTTGAGCTCTAGAATCACCTCTGCATCCAGCAGTCTGGAGGCCTGTGATCCTCCTTCATCTCAGCCTCCACCCAGAGCACTGAGCAGAGCTCTTTATATAGTGACTCAGTTAATAATAGCTTATTGCCTAGGGTGTGGAGCATTAGCCTAGCAGCAGGCCATTTACATCATCAAGTAGTTTAGGGTCAGGTGATGATCCTGGCCATAGGAATTTCCATGTTCCCCACACTATGCAGCTGCTCAGCCTCTGTGCAGATGCTTCCAGTAACAGGAAACTAGTCAGCCGTGCTGCCCTCTTCATTTCAGGGTAGCTCTAGTTAGTAGCAAAATTTTCCTTATATGTCACTCCTCAAGTCTGTCCCCCCAGTAACATCTACACACAAGCCCTAATTTTACCCTCTAGGACTACCTCCAGTAAGTCTAACACCCTAACTAAGTTGGCAGATAACCACCTTGTTTTACCAAGTTAACTCTCGTTTGAGTACAGCATTCCCAGTACCTCCAAGAGGGCAGGGGCCATGTCTGTTTGTCCACCCTGAATCCCCAGCTTCTTGCACAGAGCTAGGTATATAGCAGGGTCTCAGTCCATGAAGGTTAAACAAATGAATGAACATGTCTTTACATTATATGTATGCAATGTCTCACCACCCTGGTAACTCCTGACAAACAATAAAGATAATTTATTTGTAGGAAATACAGCTATTTAAGTGTATTTTAAAAACAAAGTCGAAAATTTGTTTTCAGGTGGTGATTATATTTCCACCTGCTATTTTGACAGAAATGGCCAGTAAATATTAATCTTTATTTAGCTGTTTTGTTTGTTTGTTTTTAGTAGAAAACATACTAGTTTCTAGTGATGTTTTTATCAAACAGGGAAATAAAGCAGAGGCCAAAGAGCTGGACTCTTCTTTCATTGCCTGTATGTATTTTAGTCAATGGTTCCAAATGAAAATGTCCCTGGGCAATTGCTTCTGCAAAGAAAAGACAACATCAGTAGATCCCAACAGGAACTCAGTTCCCTATAGTATACACTAAATTTCATTCTCAATGATTAATTAGATGACTATTGTATAAAAACACATAGTTCTGACACGATTTTTCATAACCCTAACAACCTGCCAGGGCATAACTTTCAACCCATTTAGCTTTTCTGATGTCAACAACCTAAGAAAAAAGTTTGAAACCATAGTAAGATATAGTAAGACAAATTGAAAACCTGTTTCCGAGCTCTGAAATTTTATTGCAAAGATTACTGAAATTCCAATGTACCACTTGACATTAAATGAAGTGGGTTTTCATTTATCTATGATGATCTGAGTTTCTTAGTGTCATTTCCTTGGTTTTAAAGCCTTACTAGCATATATAAGCAAATAAACATTAACATAGATAAAATAATATTCCTTCCTAAGGTTATGTATGTTTTATATATATTTCCATATTAGAATTTATACAACTTGGTTTCTCTCCCATAAATCATCTGTAGTTTGGAGCAGATAAGATTGATCGGATTTATGATGACATGCCTGATATGGAGAAAATCGCAAATGTCCTACAGGACTATCTTGATGATTATAATCTTATAAATCCCAAAGAAGTAAAGTTGGTGTTCTTCCAGGATGCCATAGAACATGTTTCAAGGTAAAGTACTATAAGGTGCCCAATAATGCATTGATCTAATTTCTTTTGTATTAAAAAGTAAGGATTAAGTTGTATAAAGCACTTTAAATAGAATAATAAATGGACAAAAGTCTACTAGAAAATCTTGCTATAATTTAAAAGTTCTTTTTTGCTATATTTTAAATATATGACAAAGACTTTCTGTGGAATCCCAGGAGTTATTGTTTTTGCTAAATATTAAGATTGTTTTTGTTTGTTATATGTCCTGTCTCATTACAAAAAGGATTTAAGTAGTTCACAGAGACACACATACAGGCTAACAAGGCTGATTACATGCATGCCTAAAGAAAGAAAGAGTTCAAGATTACAGCAAAACTAGTTGAATCCAAGGATTGTAGATTACATTTGCTTATGAGTCTGACTCTTACCCATTGCAAGTATCCTTTGAGGGACATATAGGTACCCTGACACATGTGTAGGTATGTTCTTGGGACACACACCACTTCAAGGGTGAGGCAAAATCTGCTCCCTGTGGCACTGGCATCCAGTTCCATCCTGTAGAGCAGTAATAACAATGGCACTCAGTGTGACTACCAAAGCATGATGTGGAGTATCACAATTACCAGTGGTAACACCTCTCTGTGGCTCAGTATCATAATCTTTCTATGATTAAGGCTCAGAGAATGTTCCAGTGGTCTGGTGCTACATAATAAACCCCTGCAACACTTAGTGGCTTCCTTTTTCATTATCACTTCCACTTCCCAGCAGTTCTCTCCTGTGGACGATGTCTCTCTCTGGCCTAGCTGCACTGGAGTGCCTGGGCCTTTTAAAACTTGTCTGTTAAGGCTCGTGCCTGGAGAGAGAGCCAAGCAGAAGCCAAGTGGCCCTTCACAACTTAGCCTTCGAAATCACATAGCATCACCTCTCCCATACTCTGTTATTCAAAGGAATCATACAGGCATACCCTGGTTCACTAGAAGGAGTCAGGGACCCTATCTCTTGATTGGCCAAGGAATAAGACCAGAAACATTACTGCAGCCATTTCTGGAAAACACTGTGTGCCAGAGAGATTAGGTGAATTGTCTGAAGTCTTCTAGCTAGTGAGTGGTAGGCTGGGATGGCATTTCTCTTTTTTATTAAAGTATCACTGATACACAATCTTATATTGGTTTCAAATGTACAACACAGTGAGTGGTTCAACAGTTACCCATGTTATTGAATCCTCACCCCTCTAGTGCAGCTACTATCTATTAACATAGGAAGATGTTACAGAATCATGGACTGTATCGTCTACACTGTACTACCGATGGATCCACTCTTTTGTAACAGCCCTCTAAATATCTGAAAATCATTACCAGGCTCCTCTTAGCTTTAGCTTCTCCAGGCACATCTATTTCACTATTGCCTGTTAGAGATTATTTCCCACCTTTAACACACTGAGCACTTTATAATTCTTCAATGTTCAAACTTAAAATATGATGCCCGGATCTGATATTCTGTGGGATAAGCAGTGTGAAATGTGTGTGAGGACAGGACTTCCTATAGTCTGCTACCGTAGCAAATTTTTAATCACTACTTTTCCCTTGTCAACTACACTTCAGTGTTGGACATTGAATTGTCATGACTGACAATTAAATCCCCAGGATTTCTTTCTATAAACCATAAACAATCAATTCTTTCACCTTTCCTATACTTCTGCTGTTCAATTAAATCTAATTCAAGAATGTATGTTCATCTCAGCTTGAGTGTTGTAACATAAAATAGTTTGTCATTGGGTTTTCAAAATACTACTTGCTTCCCATCTGTCCCCCTGCCAACATACCCACATGCTATCTCCTAACAACTTTTATTCCCATAGTTTGGGCAGATCCTAAACCTGAAAAGAAAAAAATAATGGCAGTACTTTGGTCTGAGAAACTTCCTGGAGAACAGACCAGATGATAGGCAAAGTCAGCTTAATTGTATTTATAATCTTTCTTACTTTTGTGAAAGAGAATCACCAGGCTACTCAAGGTTTGTTTAAAATATTGCAGGAGGAAATTAAAACCGTTCATAGAATGAGGGAGATTTGTTTTTCAGATACACAAAGGACTGCCATGTGAATAACAATGTAGATGTGTTGTCTTTTTTTCTAGAGAGGATCAATAGTTAAGAATTAAAGAATGTGATTTCTACTTGTTAGAAGTAAGAGCTTTCAAACACCTACTACTGATTAGCAACAGAAAGAGCTTCATTATGAACATGAGTTACGGGACAAAACACAGGGTATTAAATATTCAGTAAATCAGCAGATACAACTTTTCTATTTGTCGATGACATTCTAGGGTTTTTTTTTTCCCCATAGGGTAAGTGGATAAAAGTCTTCCCAACTCAGGGAAAACTTACTTCAGAGTCTGTGCTTTCAAATGGCAATTTGCCCAATGCAGTTTGTATTCATTACATGCCCCAGAGTTATCACCACACTGCAAGGACGGTAGAAGGGATCTCTCTATTAAAATAGAGGCCACTAATTAGAAGAGCCGTCTCCTGTCCACGGCAGTAAAGAAATGTAACTTTGGAGGATTCATAATGGAGGGAGTTTTCTATCCAGGGATATGTAAGTTGACAGAAAAAATAACACTGGGAAGCAGAATGGACAAGTCATTAATTTCCAATAATCTCAGTTGAAAATAATCAAATTACTAGAATGTACATGAAAGGAAAGAGTAACAAATAAAATGCAAGATTTTTTAAATATTCTGTATTTCATCTGTTGTAGAACACTTGTGCATTATGGGGATAAATAACAAAACTCTATTGTGTTCCCCTTCAGCCATTGATTTTATACTTACATACATACTGAAGAGAAATAAGCAAACAGGAGACCTGACGTCTCCTTTCTTAGATGTGTTCTGTGATAGAGACAAAGCAATAGAAATGGGGAGGAGATGGCAAAGAATCCCAGGGAAGGAGCCAACAAACTTCTTTTGTAAAGGGCCAGACAGTAAATGTTTTAGGTTCAGTGGGCCTCACAATCCCTGTCACAACTACTCAACTCTGCCACTATAACACAAAAGCAGCCATGTTCCATAAGTTAGGAATGAGCATGGCTGTGTTTCAGTAAAACTTTATTATGGACACTAATATTAGAATGTCATATGATTGTCACATATCATAAAATATTACTCTTTTTTGAAGTTTTTGCCAACCATTTAAAAAAATCTACAAACCATTCTTAGATCATTAGCCATAAGAAATTTAAAAGAAAAATCCAGTCAGCAGACAGGGTTTGGCCCACAGGACATCATTTGCTGACCCCTGTTCTAGATAAAGCATTATTCCCAAGGCACTCAGGGCAGGGAAAGGGCTCGTCTGCGGGGCAGAGAGGGTGGAAGTCGGAGGAGACAAATTGGAAAGCTGGTTCCTCTTTCAGAAAACCTGAGTAATGACCTAGGAGTCTATGCTTTGTCCTGGATGAGCACTTTTCAAATAACTCCTTGTAGACTTCTTGTTCCATGCTCACACTACATAGCTCCTATCCCCTACCACCAAAGACTATGGCGCATAAGAACTTTTGATCGGTGTTCTCTAATGCACAGCTTTTGAAGTCTATAGAAATTAATTACTTCAACATTGCTGACTTGGTAACAGTGTACTGAATTTCAGAGATAGAATAAAAAAGGACATTTGTCTCTTTTTTGGTATAAATATAATTTTATTAATAATAATTCATATTACCAAGATGTTTTAATGATAATAGTATTGCATAAGAAAGGCATTTTTATATTTCTTACAAGGCAGAAATACATCTACAGTAATTCCCCCTTATCTGCAGTTTTTCTTTCTGCAGTTTTAGTTGACCATGCTCACCCATGGTCCTGAGGCAGATGATCCTCCTTCTCACGTATTGTCAGAAGGTCAACAGTAGCCTAAAGCTACATCACAACACCAACATCACTCACCTCACTGCATCTCATCAAGTGGGCAGTATATCATCTCACATCCACAAGGGTGAGTGAAATGCAATAAGATATTTTGAAAGAGAGACAGAGACCACATTCACTTAACTTTTACTATATTATATTGTTATAATTGTTCTATTTTTTAATTAGTTATTATTAATCTCTTACTGTACCTAATTTAAAATTAAATTTTATCACAGGGATGTACGCATAGGAAAAAACAGTATATCTAGGGTTCGGTACTATCTGGTTTCAGGCACACCTTGGGACCTGGGAACATGAGCCCTGCAGATAAAGGGGGGACTACTGTACTTTGTTTTTGTTTAAAAATGATTATCTTTCCGTTTATGTACTAAACACATTTATTACAGAAAACTTAGAAAAACATTATTTGTAATTCCACCTCCTCACCCACAGACAACCACTGTTAAAATTGTGCTTTCAAATATAAGCATATATAGATTTTTACAAAGTTGTGTTATGCCTCCTATAGTTAAACATTATGCCTTTGACACATTATATTCGCATCCACAGTCCTATATAATTCAATATTGTTTTAAAACATGGCTTTAACAGCCAAATTTATGCCATCCTAACTTATTTTCTGTTTGTTTTTAATGCAACCTCCTTTTGTTTCATGCTCACTCTCTTTCTCTGACTCTGAAAAGATTGTATTTGCAGCTGGCTTTAAGCTTTGTTTTTTAATATTGTTAATATGAAAACAAGAACATAAAAAGAACTAAATGTCCCTGGTTAAATAAATTATGGTATATCTGTTGCTGTATTTACTATCATGAGAATTTCATAATACATAATTAGGCAAAACAAAATGTGGTGTAAAGTTAATCCCATTTTTGTAAATATGCACATACAAGTCAACACGTGAATTCATTTAACAAATATTTGTGAGGCCCCTGCTATCTGCCATCCACTGCTTTCATAGAGAACAGGACAGCATCCAGGCCCCCACAATGGAGCTTACAAGTACTAAAGATTTAATTCTCTCATCAGTTATAATGACCTACTTTCATAATTTAAAAATACTAAAACCATTACCATTTTCAAATACTGAACCTTGTTTTCTCCAATTAGCAGCATTGTGAATAAAACTAATATACATATATAATAGACAAACTTCCTGTTAAAAAGAGAGAAATTAAACCTGCTTTTGTAATTCTCCCATGATTTCCTAGTTTCTGATAACCCAATTTGAGATTTTAGATAATAGTTTAAAATTCAAAAAAAATTTTTTTGAATTTAAGAAATAATTTTTACATTTCATATGTTTTTAAAACTTTATTCACATTATCATTGCCTTTTTAGCATTTTAACAGTATAACTTGATTCTCATATATACTGCTTACTTTTATACTGACATCCCTTCCTCCTTTTTGGTTTTTAAATTTATTCATATTTCGTTATATATCTTCCAAGAATCTTTAAGGACAGTTTTGCAGATGGCTTATTCTCTGAGCAATAACACAATAGTTTTTCCCTGTCTAACCATTGCACTACGGAATGTCACATAAAATAGATGCCTAAGGCCAACCTAAGATTACCTGTCCCTTTGGAAATAATCTGTCTGCCTTTTAGATGCTCACAAACTTTTCAGTTACATCTAAAATATAGATTTCTATTTTACATATACATACATACACATGCACACACACACATTATTATATATTTGTATATCTCCTAGAAAATATTTAGTGTTTTGCCAATCTGTTTGTTTTTTTGTCCTGACCTTTGGTGACTTCCTCCGATCTGCGGCTCTACTCTGCTGGTTTCTTTTATTTCAGTCACTGTTGCATCACTTCTATGCCCTTGTCTCTCCTGCAGTTCCTACTGCGTGGCCTCTGGGAGTCCATTTGTTTCTCTGAGATTTATCCTCCTTACCTTCCATTTTCTCTCTTGTCATTTTAATTCACTACCTTTTCTCTCTGAGTTCTGGGTAAACTCCTTGAGTTTGTCTTTACTTCACCTATTTAGCTTTTCATGGTATTCAATTTGCAAGCCCATCTTTTGCTGAGGTGTTCAATTTGATAGATTGCCCATCTCCATTCAATTTTTCCTAATCTCAGATTTTTTTCCCCTTTCTGAATGCTCACTCTAGTATCATGATTGCGATGCTTTTTAAATTCTTGTTGTTCACATGAATCAGAAATTTTCTAAAATTTTGTTGACATCTTATGCATTTCAGATAATTCCTGTTGATTTCTCCTTCTAAACGGCAATATCTTTTCCCAGGTCCAGTGGTATTTCTGCTTGCTTATCCTTATAAGTGGAATCTGGGCTTTCTGATATACTGGTTAATTTAAGCAGTGGCCTAGATCAACCAGAATTCCTGACAAAAACGTTCACATTTTGAAAAAGGGAGAAGAGATTTTACTGTATTTTAAATTTGCATGACCGAGGTCAACAGCCTATAGGAAATGGAGAAGATATGGTTTTAAGGAAAAGCTCAGCAATACTTATCTCCCTTCATGAACCATGAACTTCAGACACACCCTGCTATTTTCTTGTGACCTTTTGCTAAGGGATGGTGTTCCACTGGGCACCAGCCTTCCATGCTGGAGCAGGTCCTCCAAGCAGAAGCCACATCTCTACACTTGAAAAACATTGTTCTCTGCTTTGCTTCCTGCAGGATTGCCCGCATGATTCGTCAAGAAAGAGGCAATGCCCTGCTTGTTGGAGTTGGAGGCACTGGAAAGCAGTCTCTTTCAAGACTTGGAGCTCACATATGTGGTTACAAATGTTTGCAGATTGAACTAAGCCGGGGATATAATTATGATAGTTTTCATGATGACCTGAGGAAGTTGTACAAACTGGCTGGCGTAGATGACAGGAATATGGTTTTCCTCTTCACTGACACCCAGGTACATATTTAAACAGCCAGAATATAAGAATAAGAAAAGTGTGAATGTTAGAGTCGTGTGTGCTTTGAATAGTTTGTATGATGCAGTTCAGGGAATCATTCCCTCTGACAACAGATTTATTGGACCTTGTAAAAGATCTTTAAAATACATTTTAATTTATTTTATGAACTATTATTTCCACCTTTAAACTGTAAGTAAGTAAATGATCAAAGATTAAGGGGATGAGAAAGGTTTTAACATTTCTCTGAGAGAAAGATCATAATAGAAGGTAATAAATTATTTCTGAAGAAAAGGAAAAAATAAGAACTATGTTTTAAGCTTAAATTAACTTTAAAATTGAAATAGCATTATATCTCTGTCTATAATAAACAGTTTAACTGATCTGGAATTTATTCTAAAGTAAAGGATTTTCTGCATTGACTGCACTTGGATATTTTAACATTAAGGAAAATGAAACTGTATAGAAATTAGCCAAGGAATAAAAAGTGATAGATCTGATGCATAAATATTTTTAAACTTCATTTTAATTTTTAAAATACTGTAAGTGGGATTAAGTACAATCATAAAATGGGGAAAATATTTTTAACATCTGTGACATTCATCTGTGAGTTTATATCTGAGTATGTAAATATTTTTGCAAGGGAGAATGGACCTGAAGCCACTATGGACCCCCTGAGTTGCTCACCAAGGTACACATAGCTGTGAATAATGGGGACCCCAGTAGTCTGAGCTGAAGAGATATAACATACCCGTCAACCCAGGGCCACCACACACCATCACTCTTGGTGCCCTATACCACTACACCTGGAGGCACAGCATGCTCCTTTGTACTCACTTACAAAGGTAAAAGTCTTCCCTTACTGAAGTCAGTCCATAAAGTCTGGAAGAGGTGACTGCTTCTTCAAATGTGCAGATGTCTATGTAAGACTATAGGTATCTTGAAGATACTACAGAGCTAAAAGGAGAAATAAACAGCAATACCATAATAGTTGGGAATGTTAACACTCCACTCTCAACAATGGATAGGTCATCCCAATAGAGAATCAATAAGAAAACAGTTGATTTGTACACTATAGACCTAATGGACCTAATAGACATATGCAGCAATAGCAGAATATACATTCTTCTCACATGCACTTATGTTAGGCCACAAAACAAGTCTTAGCTAATTCAAGAAGACTGAAATCATATGAAGAATCTTCTCTGACCACAATGATAAGAAATTAGAATCAATAACAGAAGGAAAACTAGAAAATTCACAAGTATATAGAAACTAAACAACATTCTCCTTAACAAACAATGGATCAAAAAAGACTTAAAGGGGAAATATAAAAGTACGTCAAGACAAATGAAAATTGGAATAAGACATACCAAAATGTATGCAATGTCCCAAAAGCAGTTCTTAGATAGTTCACTGAAGTAAACACATACATTAAGAAACAAGAAAGACCTCAAGTAGACAACCTAATTCTATACCTCAAGGAACTAGAAAAAGAACAACAAACTAAGCCCAAAGTTAGCATAAGTAAGGAAATAGTAAAGATTAGAGCAGAAACTAACAAAATAGAGAATAAGAAAATGATAGAAAAGATTAATAAAAGTAACAAGTGGTTCTTAGAAAAGATAAACAAAACTGACAAACCTTTTGCTGAACCTTTAATCATGGAAAAAGGACAGAGGACTAAAATCAACAATGTTATGAATGAAAGAGACTTTACAACTGATACTACACAAATATAAATGAACATAAAAACCTACTGCAAACAGCTGTCCACCAACAAACTGAACAACCTAGTAGAAATGGAAAAATTCTTAGAAACATATAACTTACCAAGAATGAATCTGGAAGAAATAGAAAATCTGAATAGGCAAATTGCTAGTAAGGAGATTGAACCAGTAATCAAAAATCTCCCAACAAAGAAAATCCAGGACCAGATGTCTTCACTGGTGAATTTTACTAAACATGTCAAGAATTAATGCCAGTCCTTCCCGAAGTTCAAAAAATCAAAGAGCTGAGAACACCCCCAAACTCATTTTACAAGACCAGCATTACCCTGATACAAAAGCCGGTAAAGGACATGACAAGAAAAGAAAATTACAGATAATTTCCCTGATGAATATAGATGCAAAAATTCTCAAACAAAAACACAGTTTCAGCAGCACATTAGGAGGATAATTCACCAAGATATATGAAGGAAATGAAATCATTCACCATGAATGAAAGAAAAAAAGCATGATCTTTTCAATAGAAACAGAAAAAAGCATTTAATAAAAACCCTTAACAAATTAGGCATAGAAGGGATGCACCTAAACATAATAAAGGCCATATATGAGAAGCTGGCAGCTAACATACTTAATGGTGGAAAGTTGAAAGCTTTTCCTCTAAGATCAGGAACAAGACAAGGGTGCCTACTCTCACCATTCCTATTCAACACAGTACTGGAAGAAGGATTCGGAACTGACAAGAATAATAAGAGGCATCAGAATTGGAAGAGAAGAAGTAAAATTGTCTGTATTTGAAGATGACATGATTAATATAAATAAAATCCTAAAGATTTTACCAAGAAACTACCAGACCTAATCAGTGAATTCAATAAAGTTACAGGATACGAAGTGAACATAGAAAATCTGTAGTGTTTTTATACACTAACAGATTATCTGAAAAATGAAATAAAAATTACCTTTTTACAATAGCATCAGAAACAATGAAATACTGCAGAATAAATTTAACCATTATGGTGAAACATCTCTACACTTAAAACTGTAAGATATTGATGAAAGGAATCAAAAAAGACACAAATAAATGTAAAGGTATCCCGATTCATGGACAAGAAGAATTCATGCTGTTAAAATTCCCATATTACTCAAAGCAATCTACAGATTCAATACAATCCCTATCAAAATTTCAATGACACTTTTCACAGAAATATAACAAAAACTACTAAATTTTGTATGGAACCCCAAGAAACCTCAAATAGCCAAAGCAATCCCAAGAAGAACAAAGCTGGAGACATCACACTTCCTGATTGCAAACTATACTTCAAATCTATAGTAATTCAAAGAGTATGATACTGACATAAAAAGACACACAGACCAATGGAACAAAATTGAGAACCCAGAAATAAACCCTCCCATATACAGTTGATGAATATTTGATGAGGCAGCCAAGAACACCCAATGGGGAAAAAATAGTCCCTTCAATAAACGGTATTGGGAAAACTGGAAACCACTATGCAGAATGAAATTGGACCGTATCTTGTACTCACAACAATTAAAATGAACTCTAAATGGATTAAAGACTTAAATTTAGGACTTGAAACTGTAAAACCCCTAAAAGAAAATACAGGAGAAATGTTTCTTGACGTAAGTCTTGGCAGCAACTTTTGAATATGACATCAAAGCAAAAGTTTTTTAAAGGAGGGACTACACCAAATTTAAAAGCTTTTGCACAACAAAAGAAACCAAATGAAAAGGCAACCTACAGAGTGGGAGAAAATATTTGAATATCATATATCTGATAAGGGGTTGATATACAATATATGTAAAGAATTCATACAACTTAACTGCAAAAAAAAATTTTAATGGACAGAGGACCTGAACGGACATTTTTCCAAAGAACATATACAAATGATCAGTAGGTACATGAAAAGGTACTTAACATCACTAATCTTCAGGAAAATACAAATCAAAACCACAATGAGATGTTACTTTACATAATTATATACCAACAAATTGGATAAACTGGAAGAAAAGGATAAAATCATAGAGCATACAACCTACCATAGCTATCATCAAAAAGACAAGAAATAGGAAGTCTTAACAAGGCTTGGAGAAATGGGAACTTTCATACATTCTTGGTGGGAATGTAAATTCGTGCAGTCACCATGGAAAATACAGTATGGAGGTTCTTCAAAACATTAAAAATAAAACTACTGTAATATGCAGCATCCTACTTCTGGGTATATATCTGAAGAACATGTAAACAGGATCTTGAAAACATATCTGACACCCATGTTCATTGCAGCATTATTCATAATAACCAAGATATGGAAACAACCTAAGTACCCATCAGTGTATGTAGATAATTTATACATACATTGGAGTATTGTTCAGTCATGAGAAAGAAGGAAATACTGTTGTTTGCAACAATACAGATGATCCCTGAGGGCATTATGATAAGTGTAATAACCAACAGAGAAAAGTAAATACTGTATGACATCACTTATATGCGGAATATAAAAAACCTAATCTTACAGAAACAGAAAGTAGAGTAGAGTTTAACAGGGGACTGGTTGGGAGTGAGGGATGGAAGAAATAGGGAGATGAAATCAGCTTCCAATTATAAGATGAATTAAGTTCTAAGGATCTAATGTACAGCATGGTGACTATATATTTAACAATGCTGTGTTAAATACTTGAAAGTTGCTAAAAGAATAAACCTTAAATGTTCTCACTACCAAAACAAAATGGTGATGTGATGTGATGAAGATGTTAGCCAACACTATGGTGGTAATCATTTTGCAGTATAAGTGAATCAAATCAACACATTGTATACCTTAAATTTATACAATGTTATATGTCAATAATATCTCAATAAATCTAGAAAATAAGTAAATAAATAAAAATAAACTTGATTAAAAAGGGAAAGACCAGCACACTAGTAGAAGAAATATAAAAATATAATAGGATGTGAATAGGAAGTTCATTAAAAAATAATTTAGGGGTTAAAAAAATCATAATATGCAGCGCTGACAAAGGTGTCTGGAAACAGGCCTTGCTTAGTTCTCACTGGTAGATTGTGAATGAGCAAAATCTTTCTGGAAAGTAATCAGTAATATATAGATAAAGCCTTAAATTTCTCTTATTTCTAATCAGAGCTGCACTCAAAGTGTGTGTACAGGAAATATCTATTGTAGTATTTTTAAATAATAGTTAATTTGAAATAGCCTCACTATTCAATGAGTCACACAAATAAATTACAGCATCATATAATAGGACACTCTAAAAAACTTGTAAATAACATTGTAGAAATAAACACATTAACTATTGTGAAAAATGTTTATGATGTGTTATTATAACATGTATACAATCATCTAGCACATAGGCTCTTGGGCTTAATGTACATCTAAACAGCTATGCCATATATATTAAAATAACAGAAAATGGGTCATGGGATTGTGAGGAAATTTTTGTTTTCTTAGTTGTGTTTATAGTTTCTAATTATTCTAAAATTAAAATATTTCTCATAGAATTTTAACATTGCTCTTAAAAATTAAACAAATTATATAAAAAGGCTCTAAGTGTTAAGGCGCCAAAAATCAAGGCAAATTATCTTGCTCCACTGTAAACAAACAAAAGACTATTATGTTCTGTTGAAATCCTTAATCAATCTCAAATGTTCTATATTAGTGAAGAGTAAACATAACCATAATAACTAAAATTAATGTGTGTATGTATATTTATGTAAAACTGTTATAAATATGAGAAGAAACTGAGAGAAGCAAGATGTTAAAATAGTTTGATTTGCTATTTCTAGCAAAATACAAAGTAGAAATAAGTATGTTTAGAAAATATGAAGACTATAATTTCTAGGCTGGAATTAATGGCTATATACTACACTTTATATTTTACAGAGAAAACAAACATTTTGTAATACTACTGTACTTTACAAAAATTTATCATACTTTAGGTTTAAAGAAATGTTCAATAAATTCAAAAAAACATAAACTGTGCTGGCAACATTCTTTTTCCATGCTTTAATCAAAGGAGAAATAATGATGTGGTTCAGGACTTTAAAACATTCATATAAGGAACTCCTGAGTCAAAAACATCAAAATTAAAATCTCTATTTAGAGAACAGAGGAAATGAAATCTATCGAATGCAACCAAACAGTTCTTAGAATTAAATTTATAGTATGAATCAAAAATTAGAAAGTACAGAAATTAGTTGATTTTAGCTTTAGGAAAATAACAGTTACCAGAAAGCACCAAGAAAAATAGGAAAAGGAAACAATAAGATAAAGCAAAAATAAATAAATTAGGACAAAGAGAATTAGCATTTTTTTCTTGGGTAAAATTAACAGACACAATTATGGCAAGTTTATTCAAGAAAAACCAAGTTACAAATGGAGCAGATAAAATAACAGATACTTTGTCACAGTTCAATATATAGGACTCAGACTTTTATAAAACTTAAAAGTTATCTGAAACAAAAGGATAAATAAGATTTTTTAAAATATTTGCATCAATTATTACACATAAAAGGTTTATTTTCTAATATGAAAATTATTCAAATTTAAAAGAAAATCACAATATATCAATGAATGGTTACAAAGTTTGAAAAGATTATTTTCATGAAAAATAATAAATGTAGAATATTTGCCCTTGCTAATAATCAAAGAAATGCAAATCAAATTCTCCCACACAAAACATGTACATTCCCCAAATTAACAAAAAATGTTAAAGATTAATGAAGTCATACTTGAATTGAATGGAAAATTTTAAGATCTTCAAAATCCAGAAAATACTTCTCCAATCTAATTGCTGATCTCACTTGTAGCAATTTATTCCCAGGACATAGTACAAATGGGGAGAATAGCTATAGACCTAAATATGTTTTTAAAAATACAAACAAGACTGTAAGTCATCTAAATCTATATAAATTATGGCACATCAGCTCAGTGGTGTGTTATGCTCCTGGTAATGGTTATAAATATGATGAGAGCTCTGCAGAATTATGGATTAATATTTATGATAAAATGTTAGCTGAAAGGGGCAGAATATAAAATGTTTGCACAAATGACTTGAACCATGTAAAAGATGAAAGCCTTTTAAGAAACGAAAGGAAGAAAAATTAAAAATCAATGTACTGCTGTTAGAATATTAAGATTCTAATTTTAACTTATCTTCTCTTAAATATAAAATTAATGTGAATTTTAATTAAATATTTGCTTTGTAATTTACATGTAATAAATGTGTAATGATTGAGTGACTTTCTCCTACAGATTGTAGTGGAAGAGTTCCTAGAAGATATAAATAACATCCTGAACTCAGGTGAAGTGCCCAATTTATTTGAAAAGGATGAACTGGAGCAGGTTTTAGCAGCCACCAGACCAAGAGCAAAAGAAGCCGGAATTTCTGAGGGGAATAGAGATGAGGTAGGCCATGTCAGGTGGTTATATGGCTTTCTAAAACATAACATTGTGTTATCCTTTTTTTTAATGGTCCACAAATCCCCTTAAGTACATGGATAGAATTTTTTTCAATATAAATGGTCTCCTTTGTAATTCTATGTATTTTATTTCCTGCATTCAAAGCGATGGTTCATGAGGCTTCCACAAAGGTCCATGGAAAACCAAAAACAGAAACCCTACTGCCCCAGGGAGATCACAGTCTTGTCCAAATTGGACAATTCATCATATGCTTCTTTAAAAACAAATTTATTTCACACACCTTCAGTGCCCTCCACGAGGAGTCCAGTACTTTTGACTCCCTTGCCTATCAGCAAGGTTATAGCACAACTAAAACAGAAATGCATTTTCTCTCCCTCCCCTTCTCTCCAGAACAACGTAGCTGCTGTCCACTTCCATTTCCCTGACAATACTACATTCCATATGCTATCTGTCTAGCCCCATGCTCTTTGTTTTCCTCCACCACCTGTAAATTTTTCTGCCCTTATTTCCCATGTCATGTGTGTCTTTTCATGAGAATTTCCTCCACTGCTAGGTCAGGGCTTACAGGTGTGGACAGTAGGGTCTACTTCCTCTAAAGCAAGTAGAAATGGGTTTATTCAGAGAACACAAGAGAGTTGGGAAGCCCAGAGAAAGGAATTCCAGGCTGAATTCCTTGGAGTGAATATAAAATACACACTGCAGAAGTCAGTGGTCAAGTAAACTGCAACCTCTAACCACAGCCACTCGGACTGAGCCCGGAAGCGACTTGACCAACTGGCCTGCTGTTGCTTCAGTGGCCAGCTCCAAAGCTCTGCAATCCCCCATGTCAGGAGGCAGTTGCAGTAGGAGCCACAGCTGAAGATAGCACCTCCAGGTCCATGCCCCTTCTGCCAGACTCTGCACCTGCAAAAGTGGTTGCCCTGCATCCTTTCCTTCTCTCCCAGTGGTCTTCTACCCCAAAGCTAAACCTTATATGAGTACTTCAACGGGTCTCCTTAAATATGCTGCTGATGAGGAGGACCAACATCACATCCAAAAGACTAGTTGCAATAGTCTGCAAAATGTCATTTCTAATCTTACCAGACTGCATGGGAAAAAGAGGTTGGAATGGATGCTGAACAAAACAGTTCACACATCTATGACACTAACGTTTTTATTTGATATTGGTAGATGTAGATGCATTTCCTGACACTTATTTTCATTGTTGCTTCATCCTATTTTATTTTATGTTTATGTAAATATAATTGACATACTCCTGTTGGTTTCAGGAGTACATCATACTGATTCAATATTTTTATACATTCTGAAATGATCCCCATGATTACCATTTGTCATCATACAAAGTTATTACAATATTATTGACTATATTCCCCATGCTGTATATTACATTCCCATGACTTATTTATTTCATAACTGGAAGTTTGTACCTCTTAATCCCCTTCACCTATTTCACCCACCCGCTAATCCCTCCCACCTCTGGTAGCCAACAGTTTGTTTCCTGAAATTATGAGTCTATTTTTATTTTGTTGTTTGTTTTTTAGATTCTACACATAAGTGAAATCATATGGTATTTGTCCTTCTCTAACTTATTTCACTTAGAATGATGTATCATGTCAGTCGCTTCATACTGAATCATCCTTGAATCCTGGAATAAATCCTACTTGATCATGGTATATGATCCCTTTAATGCTGTTGAATTTGGTTTGCTAATACTTTGTTGAGAATTTTTGCATCTATGTTTATCAGGGATATTGCCTGTAATTTTTGCTTTTTGTGGTGTCTTTGGTTTTGGTACTGGAGTAATGCTGGTCTCATAAAATGAGTTTGGAAACATGCCTTCCTCTTTTTATTTTTTTTTTTGAATAATTTGAGAATAGGTACTAACTCTTCTTTAAATGTTTGATAGAATTCACCTGTGAAGCCATCTGGTTCTGGAATTTTGTTTTTTTTGAATTACTGACTCAATTTCATTACTTATCATCAGTCTATTCAGATTTTCTATTTCTTCATGATTCAGTCTTGGAAGGTTGAATGTCTCTGAGAATTTATCCATTTCTTCTAGGTTTTCTAATTTGTTGAGTATAATTATTCACATAATCCTTTGTATTTCTGTGGTGTCAGTTGTGCCTTCTCCTTCATTTCTTATTTTATTTATTTAGGTCCTCTCTTTTTCTTTCTTGATGAGTATGACTAGAAGTTTGTCAACTTGTTTATCTTTTCAAAGAACCAGCTTTTGGTTTCATTGATCTTTTCTATTTTTTTGTCCATTTCATGTATTTCCTTTCTGACCTTCATTATTTCCTTCCTTTTACTAACTTTGTATTTTCTTTGTTCTTTTTACCTTTAGGGGTAAGTTAGATAGTTTAGTTGGGATTTTTCTTATTTCTTGAGGTAGGTCTATATCACTATGAACTTCCCTCTAATAACTGGTTTTGCCACATCCCATAGATTTTGGAAAGTTGTATTTCCATTTTCATTTGTCCAGGATATTTTTTTTATTTCCTCTTTGATTTCTGCACAGACCCATTGGTTGTTTAGTAACATACTGTTTGGTCTCCATGTGTTTGAATTGAAAAATATGTTCCCTTTTGTCAGGTGTTTCAGTACTTTATCAGCAGAGTACGTCAGAAGCTGCATATTGTTCTGTGCATGAGCCCTGTTGGGGAGGCCTTCCGGTCCCGATGCCGGATGTTTCCATCCCTTGTGAACTGCTGCACCATTGATTGGTTTGTCCAAGTAGGTAACATTGCAGAATATCCCTCTGAGAAGTTGGACTGTTTGATTTTAAAGGGGTAACACATTGTCCAACAGTAACTCAAGGTACCTGTATTAGCTTTAAAGCCCACTAGGAATTTACTCATATAAAAGGGATGACAAAAACATCATCAAACAAAGCCAAAATGAAATTTATAAAGGAAGAGGAGACTGCTGAATTTAATAGTGTAGACGTTATGAGTGATCTTGACAAGAGCTGTATCAGTGGAGTGATGGGGGAGAATGTTCAAGAGAGAAGAGGGGAGAGAAATCAGAGACGGTGAACATAAGCAACACTTTCAAAGAGTTTGCCCCAAAGGAACACCAAGGGATGAGTAACAAATAGCTTGAAGAGTATGTGATATCAACAGAAAAGTATTTTTAAGTAGGAAACACAAACAGCACAGGTGTTGCTAATGGAAATGATCCAGGAAAGAGAAATATGTTGATGGTGCAGCAGGCAAGAGTTAAGCATTGTTGGACCAATGTCACTGAATAGGCAAGAAGGGACAGGAATGAGTCGTCAATGAAGGTGCCGACCTAGGCAGGGAGCATGCATGGTTTACTCCAGAGTAACAGGAGGGAATATAGAATATATCAGCACAGATGCAGAAAGATGGGAAGATATGGGAGGGAGAACTCATTGAAGTTCTGTTTTCATTGCTTCTGCTTTTTTAGTGATATTGGAAGCAAGGTCATCAGCTGAGAATGAAGAGGAAACAGTGTGTTACTAATCTGAGGAAGTAGTATAGGGTGTGAAATACTTAGCAGAGTGATGTATTAAAATATGTAGAAGCATTCCTGGCAGCACTAAGAACCCACTCGAGTCTGTTGTCATAAATTTAAAGCGAAGCCAGTCAGTATGGCTGTGTGGTTTTCTCCAGCCGTGCTCAACTACACAGTCACCGACTGGGGTGACAGAGTTGCATTTTACTTAAGGTACTGGTAAGCTCGAAGAAACAAGAGAGGAGTGAAGGAATTGAGGTGAATAGGACAGTGATTATAATAATAGACCTGAAGTCCAAACTGCGTAATAAACAGAGTGAGGACATGAGGTACTTTGATTTTACTCATGGAATTATTCTAAAGACACCCAATCATATATTCAATCAATCAACAAATATTTATTAAACAACTTCTGTGTGCCGATACTGTGCTGGGGGCAAGCAGTGCAGACTCAGACCCCTCTCTAATGAACATAGCCATTCAGTTCATTAAACTTAATAGACACAAGTAGGAGTTAACTAGGTGAAAGGGAGGACAAGACAAGAGCTCCAGAGAAATGTAATTTTCTTAAGCTGTATATTATGGAAATGAGCAAGAGATTTTCCATGTGTCTTTCTTCATAGTGGCCCAGAGAAGCACTTCTTTCTGTATCAAAGACATTTTTCTCACATGTCGATACCGGAAATGAAGAACTGAAAGAAAAGCTTTCCCTCATGTGTGTGAATGTTCACCTGAGTGTCTCTGATATGGCAGATCGCTATTACACAGAGCTCCGGAGACGGTACTACACAACACCCACCTCCTACTTAGAGCTTATCAATCTCTACCTGTCTATGCTGACTGAAAAAAGGAAGCAGTTGGTTTCAGTAAGTTTAATATTATCACTTAGAAAACGTTTTTTTGCTTGAATTCAAAATTTTTGCCAGAATGAGTGAAAGATCTTTGTGCCATCTTACCTGCCAGAGCCCTCTCCATCCTGACCAATGCCCTTGATAACCTAACATATGACAAAAAAGTGTCTCAAGCTGTTGGTCCAGAGGCCTCCCTCTTACTTGGCATTTATATTTTTGTCTTCTATCACTTATGTAAGTGTCCTTGACTCACTGGAATGATATGGACATTGCAACAGCATCTTAAACAGAGAACTAGTCATCTCTGCAGGGTTTAATAAGAAGGAAAAGCTTTTATTAAGCAATGGAGATGGGTTTGGGTGGTCTAACATGTGTCAGTGGTTCACAGTAAGAGCAAGGACTTTGGTGTCAGCCAGACTGTGTACAAACTATGCTCTGTCTCTTTCTTGCTGCACAACCCTGAGGGCGTTTTATAATTTTTCTAAGCGTTAGTAGAAAATAAGGCTTAAAAATATCTATATTTACCTCTTGGATTGCTGTGGAATTTAAATAAGACACTGTTTATGAAGTGCTTGGATTATGATCTGATGCATATGAGGCACTCAGGAAACAGTGCCTACCATCATCATCATCAGGCTATTAGCACGACCTAAAATTTTCTAATTTTAAATTCAGTAAAAATGGAAGCATTTACCATTTAGATTTTTTTATGTTTTTCAGAGGATTTTTTTAACATGATAAATAAATGCAGGCTTTGTAAAATAACTTGACAGATATTTTGAAATCTGCCAATTTGAACAAACTTTCCGACTCACTTTCAAAAAATAGTTATTCCCAGGTACCTCAGTCTACCAGATGCAGCCCCTTTAATTCTAGTTAAGAGTGTCCTACCACTGGGGAGAAAAGTTCAGAACCAAAAACCAGAGCTAAGTATCCAGGACACCATGTCCCTGTAGGTTCTCAGCCCTACTGACCCATCTTGAGGAAACAAACTCCAAGAGCTATAGTCTCCAGAAATTTTTATCTGAACTTGTCCCTCATTCATGCAACATGCTACCAAACTACCACACGGAATAAAAGTAATACTGTGTGCCCTCACTGACCTCACAGTCCAGTGATATCCCACTTCAGTCTTCAGCAGCATGAACCAAAACCCACCACAGTCAATGTCATGGCCATTTCCTAGAGCTCTGTTACCTGGAAGACTTCTGCACATTCACAGTTTTAAGTGTTACAGACTGATTTGGCAGTAGAAGTAAAATTCTAATACATGAGTAACAGATGCCAGTAAAGTTATAGTTCATAATACCCATTATAATAGATATTTTCATTGTCATCTAGGCACGTGACCGGGTGAAGAATGGTCTCACAAAGCTATTAGAAACAAACGTACTAGTAGATAAAATGAAATTAGATCTTTCAGCTTTAGAACCTGTCCTTTTAACAAAATCACAAGATGTTGAAGCCTTGATGGATAAATTGGCAGTGGATCAAGAAAATGCCGATCAGGTATGCCGCATTGCCTGACATGGGTGAGAAGGCTTTGATCAGCAACTTATCACTTATATGCAATTAAATATGATTGGATTTTTTAATTTTATATGTGATTGAAATAATTAAGTGATAAAAAAGTTTAACAATGCTTCTAGGTTATGAACAACCTCCCTTCAATAAATCAGCCTGGTTCTCTCCTTGAGAATGAGTGAATCCAAACAGTGGAAGAGAGTTGTGAGAAAAATACTACTGCAAGGAAAAGACAGCTATTCTTCTCCTAAGGAGCTCTTTGTTCTAATAACTTTGTCTCCATTGTTCTAGCAACATAGCATGAGAAGAACAAAGGAGAGCATAATATATAATATAGCAATTCCTCTTTCATCATTGGTTTGGGGGCAAATATGACTCATTATTATTGGTTTTGCTTTTAAACATTAAAATTCAAATATTGAGGCCACTTAAGCAATTGTATTTCAATGGTTAGGTCTGTAACACTGTGCAAGAAGATGAAGCTACAGCAAAAGTGAAAGCTGAGGAAACCCAGGCCATAGCTGATGATGCTCAGAGAGATCTGGAAGAAGCTCTACCTGCACTTGATGCTGCTAATAAAGCACTGAATTCTTTAGATAAAGCAGATATATCCGAAATCAGAGTTTTTACAAAGCCCCCAGATTTGGTCATGACTGTTATGGAAGCAATTTCCATTCTCTTGAATGCCAAGTGAGTAATTCAGAATCGTGTATTACCAAAATACCTGGTGAAAGTTCTTCGCTGTTTTTCTCCATTTTCATTTTTATGTTCTCATTCTCTTCACCTTCTCATTGATTCAGTCATTCATTCAAGAAATTGATACAACAAGCATTTTTTTGAACATATATTTTGTACTAAATGATAAACGATATAAAGTTCTTCCCTATATAGTACAGTAGGGAGACAGATGTAAAAAATAATAATTTCAAGACACACAAGAGTTACACAGTAGTAAGAGTGCCAGGAAAATAGTGCCCTGGGGAGGTGTGAGCAAGTTTCTCTGGAGATGATGTTCAGGGAGAGAGGGGGAGCATGGGAAGAGTTCAGGGACCTTTGATGCTCTTGGAATGGGTGGGGCTGGGCAGGAGAGCACTACATCATGATCGGTCTTGTTTGCTGTGCCAAACAGTTTGCATTTCGTCACAGAATCACAGTTCAAAAAAACATCACGTGTTTTTCCAGCTTTCTTTAGTAATTCAATCATTTTTCAATAAGAAATAAAGGAAACCTTTCTTTGAAAAACTGATCACAGTGAAGGTAGAGGGCCAGAGTATTCCCTGCCAGGCTTCCCTACTGACCCTCTGGCCAGCACTGTACGGGGGCCTGGGAACTCTGCAAAGCACAGAGAAGACTGGCTGGAGAAGACTGAGAACCACTGAACATTTTCAACATAATCAAATTTTCCTGTGAAGAAAACCAGTTTGGCCAAGGGGCAAGTTCAACTGACAGACATAAAAAGAGTTAGAAGGTGACAGTGGTGTTCTGGCAGATTTTAAAGATCTAAACTAAGGCAAAGGAGGTAAAAATAAGAACTCCTGGGGCATTTTAAAAATAAAGCTTACTTTTAAAATTCTTAACATTTCTTAAATTCTATGACTTTATAATTCTTTCTCTACCAAAATTAGGTTGTATGGAACACCAGTCATTCAATTCCTGTGTCCCTGTGAGTTGTGGTGCACATAACTACAAATTACTGACATTATAGTATTGAGATTAAAACTATCCACTTATTGAGATACTGTCTTAATGTTCTCAAAACAATATATTTCCTTTGTTTTTTATATTACTTTATTACAATGCTATTAACTTACGCATCTGTCTTTCAGACCTGATTGGCCAACAGCAAAGCAACTTCTTGGTGACTCTAACTTCCTAAGAAGACTTTTAGAATACGATAAGGAAAACATAAAGCCTCAGATATTGGCAAAGCTTCAGAAGTATATTAATAATCCTGATTTTGTGCCTGAAAAAGTAGAGAAAGTGTCCAAAGCATGTAAATCCATGTGCATGTGGGTAAGAGCAATGGATTTGTACTCCCGGGTAGTCAAAGAAGTCGAACCAAAGAGACAAAAACTCCGTGCTGCACAGGTACACTATCTGCATTTTGGTATTTCTGTAGCATTAAAGGCCATTCTCCTTTAATCATGCAAGCTCCCTTTATCATGCCACTGGGACCACACACAATATAGAAACAAAGCTCTTGAAAATTAGCTTTTGTTTTAAAAAATAGCTGAAAAATGTTATTTGAAATGACCCCTAAAATCAGCCATCTTTCAGCATAAAAAGAGAATGAGTCCTACATATATTTTATTACCAGGCCTATGGTATTTTTAGATGCTTTTTTAGCTCTAGCATCTGATGTACTTATGTTTCCATTCGCTAACTACTCCCACACTTGATGTTGTCATCTGAGGTTCTAAAAATCAGGTTACCCCACAATTAGATGTAAGGTGCCCTACAGAACAGAGAATGATCTTTCAGTAGAGCAGGTAACCAAAAGAGCTGTGGCCATAGAGCACAGGCCAGTGAACTTTTTCTAGAAAGATCCAGAGAGCAGGTACTTTAAGCTTTGCTAGCTATACGGTCTCTGTTGCAATTATTCAACTCTGTTGTTGCAGCACAAAAGCAGCCATCTACAATATGCACATGAGTAAGCATGGCCCTGTTCCAATATAACTTACTTATGGATACTGGAATTCAAATTGCATACAATGATTGGATGTCATGAAATATTATTATTCTTTTGATCTTTCCCCCAACCATTTAACAATATAAAACCATTCATAGCTCACAAACTGTACGAAAACAGGCAGCAGCCTGGATTTGGCCTGCAGGCTATAGCTTGCAGATTCCCGCTCCAGGGTACTAGGTAGGAAAGATTAGTTTCCACTATTGCATGAATATTTCAGTTGTTTCATTACTGAAAGTTAATAATCCATTGAAGTAACCAATTCATCCCAAATGCGTGGTACATCTGTGTCTGTAATCCATCTACAATTTATTTTGATGGGTTTTGTTTTCGTTTTGTTTTATTTTGTTCTGTTTGCTTCTGTTCATGTATTTTATTCTATTTTATATTTATTTTAACTTTCTGTATCATACCAAAATCTTTTAAGACATGAAAAAGGGAACATAAGGTATTTTTTGGGGGATCTATTAGAAACTGGCAAATTCAATTTGGGCCTTCTTTTGGGGCCTATTCTTAAATATTTACTTGATTTTATTAGGCTGAACTTGATATTACTATGGCTACTCTGAGAGAAAAGCAAGCATTGCTGAAACAAGTGGAAGATAAAATACAGGTCTTACAAGACAAATTTGACAAAAGTGTGAATGAGAAAGAGAGTTTGGGTAAGTAACTTCTAAAAACTCTGTTGGTCAGGAAGTGCCCAATTTTCAAAAGTAGAAAGTGTTCAGGTAGTCAAATCTCAGCTTTCAACCAACATGTAGGGCATATTTCCATTAGGTGGATTGCATTAGCCTTCTAGTATAAAATTAGAACTGTGTATATTGTACATATTCAACTTCTGCAAATACTGTTTATATTCACCCAGCTTTATATCTGAGTAAGACTCGTTGGGGCACGTCACATTATAACACAAAGCCGCGTTTTTTATCTTGATCCATGAGATAAATAGTACAGGGGCACAGAGAGAGTGCTGTCTTCAGCCAGAACAACAGAATATCAAAAAGGAGGTCTGTGCAGGGATGAGGCAAACTTGGGCTTGGTTCTGAAATGGGAAATAATGCTGATTTAATGTGAGGTTTCAGACAGATGTATCGTTATCATTAACTAAATAATGCTAATTCCACTGTAAACAGAAGCAAGTGAGTAAACTTCTTATAGTTTAGGAAAATATTGAATACATAATCTGATTTTCATAAATTTTCCAGCGAAGACTATGGCCCTGACAAAGGCACGTCTCGTACGTGCTGGGAAGCTGACAATTGCATTAGAAGATGAGCAAGTTCGATGGGAAGAAAGCATCCAGAAATTCAATGAAGAGATATCGAATATCATCGGGAATGTGTTCATAGCAGCGGCTTGCGTAGCCTACCACGGGGCCTTCACAGCCCAGTACAGGCAGTCGGTAAGGAGATTTGCCCTCTGTGAGGAATAGTGTGAAGCTGCTGAAACTGAGGGAGGGTGGGGACATCTCTGTGTTTTCTCTGAGTTTAGAAGGAGGCTCTCCACTGTGGAGGTTCTTCATAATGAAAACATATTTATGCATTCCACAGCCCTCCACCTTTGTCAGCCAGCAAGGGGCTACCCCAGGCCTTCCATAACACATTCCTTCCTTTCCTTTCCTGCCGAAGAAAGTTACTCACTTACTTACACAGCACAAGAACCCAATGGGAGAAAAAGGGGTAGGGCGTCCCCGACTCTTAGGATCCGAAGTGGCATTTAAAGCCAGCCAGGATGTAGTGCTCTGAATTGGTGAGATAGTTACAAGGGGCTTGGCAATGGGCAGACACAGGAAACTAAGTTATTTGAGATATATTTTTGAGCCATTTTTATGAAATGCTTTCCTAAAAGTGTTTTCCCAGTCTTGAGTTTAAAAACCAAGTTAGGATAGCACTCATACAGACTCTATGGGAGCTCAGGGGTGTTCTGGTACCAGCAGCGCTCTTGGGAACAAACAGTTGTCTGTTGTGCGTGACTGCACCGCTCACTGGAGAAGATAACATGCATCCCTCTGCCCCAACTAATCCCCAGTACACCACAGTCATCGTGAGACCCCCAGACTTTTCTGGGGGCTTCAGACCCTCCCAAGAGAGGCAATACACCCCTAGCTGGAGAACATCTGACAACCCTTGTCATTTACACATGAGAAAACTGAGGTCCAGAGATGGGGAGCACCGTGCCTGAAGCCACAGTTAGTTAACCGAATAGGGCCAGGCCCCAGACCTCCTGTTTTCTGGTTCATGCCTTGTGTGCCCGGCTCTGATGCCAGGGTTCCCATAGAGACTAGTAGGACTTACTCATCACTGGACATTTTATGTGTTTCCCCGTTTACTGAGTGTACTGACTATACATGTAAGTCTTCCTCCTTCTACAGCTTATAGCATGTTGGATCCTCGACTGTCAGTCTCTGGAGATCCCAATCAACCCTTCCTTCAGTCTCATTAACATTCTTGGCGATCCCTACGAAATACGTCAGTGGAACACTGACGGGCTGCCCCGTGACCTGATATCAACGGAAAATGGCATTTTGGTTACTCAAGGGAGACGGTGGCCTTTGATGATCGATCCCCAAGATCAGGTGTGTAACCCATGCTTCAGATAAAGACCAGCCTGTTACCTCTGCTTAATATTGTGCTCTCACAAGTTCTAAAAGTGGACTTTAACATACCAAGACCTTGAGGATTGAGACCTAAAAAGGAGTTTAGAAGTCTTCTAGTTCGACTTCCTCATTTTGCAGAGATAGACAGTAAGAAGGAAGGCATTCAAGTGCTCTCATACTTGATCTTGATCTTGATTGGTTTTGTTTAGGGTGTTGACCATTAGTTTTCTGTTTTCTAGGGGAGAATAAATTCATTCCTGTAGAGGTGTTGTTCCTAAAATGTCTGAGGGGTCAGAATGAAGTCAGGATATGATGAATTTTAGGGAAAGCCTGCCTGATATTTGTAGAATCCCAATGTCTGACTCCTAAGTCCATGGTTCAGATTGTTCTAAATGGGGCTTAGAAAAGGGAGCTGCAGTGAAAGCCAAGGAGACAGACTTGAACACCTGAGGTACGGGCTTTTGTCCCAGATGGGGCTTTTCTTCATCTGTTCCCAATTTGAATAAAAAGAATCCCAAATGTGGGGTTAAAGAGGTGTTTTTATTTTCAGGAGGACTAGTGTTTTCATTTATTTTTTTCTTTTATCTTTCAAACCTGTTCTAGACGGAACAAAATTTCTAAACTTTGAAAGCTTTCACTTTCTAACCATTAATAAAACTAAAGCAAAGGCCTCACTCTGTGCTTTCTCATGCAGGCAAACCGCTGGATAAGGAACAAGGAGAGCAGAAGTGGTCTGAAGATCATTAAGCTGACGGATAGTAATTTCTTACGGACACTTGAAAATTCAATCCGACTTGGCTTACCTGTCCTACTGGAAGAGGTTTGCCTTTCAATTTTCTTTTCTCGTGTTAGTTCCCAAACTTCAGATCATATCCCTACACAGGCCATGCTTGCAATCATGCTGAAGACACCAGTCAACTCCACTTTCACGTTGGTCAAACCAATTGCTTTGTTCCTTAAATGATACTCATATAGGGAGCAATCTGTTAATTGGATTTTTTTTTCTGTTTCCAGATATAGTTTTGGTGTTAAGTGGGATGGGCTGTTTTCTGACACTGCTGACTCTCAGACCCCATTGTAACTCTTGAGGGTTAGCTGCCCCCAACATTCAAAGCAATAGTGCCATCAGGGACTGTTTACGCACAATAATGATGTGAAGCCAGTAAAACACACCAAGCCAATGGGAATAAACATTATTTTGTACTTAGACATAAGGTCAGAATTAGACTAAGTGCTATAAGAACAAACTCATTTAAAAAAAACATGTTTGCTGTGTGTAAGTGCTCCATTGCTTCAGAATCACTCCAAGACCTGGAGCTTCTGGACTTGACCTACACAGGTAGTGGGTTCCAGGTCCTCCTTCAGACCCTGAAGCTCCTTCAGAGACAGCCTCCTTCAGACCCAGGAGAGGGTGAGGTCCCCCAGAATATTTGTGCAGTTGGTTAACTCCAAACTGGATTTTTAAATACCAGTTTACTTCATGACACAGGAGGTCCTGAGAGAATTTCTTCTTTCACAATAGTGGACAAAACACTTCCTGTGACATTCTGTCCCTGCACAGTAGAGCCTTTTAACTACAGCTGAGTGCTCCTGGAGTGCCTACAGACCCTTGGCCAGGGCCCCATCCTGAAACAGTTTTTTGAAACTGTTCATTCATTCAAAACATTTACTTGAGAATCAGTGACTAATGATACAGATGTGGTTCTTGCCCTCAATAGCTCAAAATCTTGGGACAGAGATAGTAAACAGAGAAAAGAACGAGGAAAGGAGAGAGAAGGAAAGGACAAGACCTTGTGGTAAGGGCTTTGAAGGGACAAGCCCAGTGCTGACATAGCCAGTGAGGTGGGGGAGCAGAAACTAATTGAGAATCATGGCTGTAGGTGGTAGCACTTGAGCTGTGACCTATATCATGAGTTAGCCGTGTGAAGAGCTCAGAGAGAAGGCTTCCCAGGCAAAGGGGACAGCACGTGCAAAGGCCTTGAGTGCAGAAGAGATTGACAAATGATTGTGGTTTATTTCTTGGATTTACCGTTATAAAAAGAGAAGAATGAGTGAGCAAAGCGTGAGCTGGGAGCTGCATCTCTGTTTAACCATGTCTAAAAGTATCTCTGCTTCAGCTGAATGACGGGAAGCTCAGAAAAGACCAGTGACCTGGAGCAGCTGCTGCTGCCCTGACGTAGTGCCTGAAATAATAATTCATATTAATATCTGCTACCACTTACTGAATGCTCACTACATACCAGACTCTGTTGTTGGTATTTTACAGATATTAACTCTTTAATCCTCACTGCAACTTTACCAGGTAGTTACTATTATCCCATTGTACCAATGAGGAAACTGAGGCACAGAAAGGTTAAATAAATTGTTAAGCACCCTTTACTCTCTAGAAAATACACAGCAAGTTAAACTCCCAACTCAAACTACCAAAAGTACAAGAAGCCTCCATGTGGGGCTTCTGGACTTGACCTACACAGGTAGTGGGTTCCAGGTCCTCCTTCAGACCCTGAAGCTCCTTCAGAGACAGCCTCCTTCAGACCCAGGAGAGGGTGAGGTCCCCCAGAATATTTGTGCAGTTGGTTAACTCCAAACTGGATTTTTAAATACCAGTTTACTTCATGACACAGGAGGTCCTGAGAGAATTTCTTCTTTCACAATAGTGGACAAAACACTTCCTGTGACGTTCTGTCCCTGCACAGTAGAGCCTTTTAACTACAGCTGAGTGCTCCTGGAGTGCATACAGACCCTTGGCCAGGGCCCCATCCTGAAACAGGCCCCTCGGAGTAGGCCTTCTCTGCTTTCTGGGACTTGGAATCATTAGCATTTGACACAAAGCTGCTTTCTACATTTGTAGGGTAGTATTTTCAAACTTTGTCTCTGCCCATTCATAGGTGTGAAATCATTAGTCAGTCTCAGTCAACATATTTTAATAGAAAAGAACTTAACGAACATAAAATTGTGTCATGGGTAGTAAGGGAAATGTTCTTGTAAATTTTTGTTTTAAGAATTTACATGGTTGGATACCATGTTACAATGTGTAATAGATTTGTTAACTATGGATTAAAATAAAATTTGACACCTCCTGGGCCCTGGGCCCCTATCACATACATGCTGAAATAAAGATGCTTGTCTTCGGGTACATGAATATCTGCATGCCCAAGTTCTTACCAACAATCAAATGTGCTTTGAGGGAGAAAAAAAATAAGTATCATCTGGAATAGAGGTCCACAAACTTTTTCTGTAAAGGTCTAGATATTTGAGTTTCTTCAGGCCACATACAGTCTCTGTACAAATGTTTTCTGAATAAATATTCTTGTTTGTCTTGGTTTGGAGGTTTCATCTGTGGGTTTGTTTGTTCTTAGAACCTTTTAAGAAGGCAAAAACCATTTTTAGCTCATGGACCATATAAAAACAAGCCACAGAGGGCCAGACCTGGACTCAGGCTGCAGACTGCCCGGCCCGACCCAGAGCAGGCGGGAGAGCAGAGACGCTCAGCTGCGGGGCCGCCAAAGGCCCGCCCTGCAGCGACTCTCCTCTCGCTGTTTTCTCATGGTTGTGAATAGTGGGGAAGATGAGTCTAAACAGACGTGCGGCCTTCACGGGCTCTGATTTCCTCAGACTATTTCTGGGAGATCATCACTGGGCAATGTATAATTTTAGTCATATTTAGAGGGCTTATCTCTAAGATCACTGAAAAATTGTTCATTCAGAGTAAATTTTGAGGCCTAATTTACTTTGGAGAATTTGGAGAAGTTGATGTCATCCTTTTTATTGGCTTGTTTTTGTATTTTTGTTTTGTTTTAATTTTCAAGCTTAGAGAAACCTTGGACCCAGCTCTAGAACCTGTTCTTCTGAAGCAGACTTTCATGAGTGGTGGGCGACTGCTAATTCGCCTTGGAGACTCAGACATTGACTATGACAAAAGTTTTAGGTTCTATATGACAACCAAATTGCCGAATCCCCACTACCTGCCTGAGGTATGAGCTTCAGACCTACAGTTCCCAGCCTGAGTCGGATACTGGGGTGTGATGGGTCTCTGATGTTTGGTGGGCCCTTACCCCGACCCAGCAAACAGCTCTGCCTCAGCATCCTTTTCTTTCTCTGAAACCCCTTTCTTTCCACTATCCTCTACTCTTGCTTCTCTTCTGAGTCAAGAATCTCATTCAGTTGCCCTTCTACCCACCATCTAGTTGGACTCAAAGTCCTCCCCATTCAGTCCCAAGGCTGCTGTCCTGTCTCACTGCCCCAAGTACCTCTTGCCTCTCCCTCCTGGCTCCCTCCTTCTCCCTCCTCCCCCATCCACCAACCCCCACTCCTCACAACACAGGGCACCACCCCCTTCCATGCATTCACCTCCCTCCTTCTGCACAAGGCCATTGGTGCCCCCTTAGTGGTGCTGATAATGGGTCAGAGCTTAATTGAGAGTCTGTGGGGTGAGGAGGGGCCACGTCTATGTTTAAGTGTGCAGATGTCTGTGGCATACAGCCAGATGAAGAGGCTGCCTGCTGGAAAACTGGTGACTGGCAACTCCTCGTCCTCCCCCAGCCATTGAAGAAAATCCTTGAATGTAGGATTCCAAACAGCATCATTTTCATTTTAGTTGCTGAATTTCCCATAGCTGCCTGTCTTCACTAGATGTGCCTGGGTTGGATGGAAATGACACAAGACTTGGATACAATGAGAGCAATTCCATTAAAAGCCGAGGTCAGGGTTGTTTTTGTTTTTAATCAGTTCCAGGGGTTTAATTACACAGCCACTGCCAGACCTCTAGTCCCAAGTGCCATTTTAGAGTTTAGGAATGTGCTGACTTACAACCTTTGATTTCTCATTTACTTAACTTCTGAAAGGGAGCATCACACACCTTACCCAACTCTATGACTACAGGTAAATTATTCCATTTCCTGGATCCACAAATCAATCAACTAGACAGTAGAAATAAAGCCAACTTCAAAGATTTGTTATGAAGGTTAAATAAGAAGAGCATATGTAAAATGTATAACATTCAAACACTTAATTCTCATTATATTTTCCTCTGCTGTTGACTTATTCAAATAATGTCAGAAGTTTATATTATAGCAACAATTTTTCATAAAAATTTACGAGACAAAATATATGAAGTTCTATTTTTTAGCGATAATAGCTTCTTTTTAACAAGAACAAACTATGTCTAAGTCACTATAACTAAGTGATTTTTATGACCTCATTTGGTCCTCACAAATACTATGAACTGTTACTATGATTATCCCAATGTTTAAACATCAGTAACTGAAGCTCATCATGAGTGAACTGCTTGTCCGACATCAAACATGCACTAACAGGTGCCCCTGGAATGTGAACCCAAGCTGTTAACTCTTTAACTGCATCTTTCTAACTCTTTGATGGCTCACCTTTTCTTAAAACACCATGTAGGATTATATAACTGGGCATTTAAGGAACAAGATTGTCACTCCTACTGGCAGGAAAAATCCTTAAGCTTTTGTAAGACATAGTGTGCTTGGTGTGTGTTGGGTGGGTGATAAGGTTCACAGTTAGCCCTGAGATACATCCACCGTGGCAATGATGAGCTATGTTCTAATAAAGTAAGCCCTTTTTATTAGTCTGAATCTAAGCATTTTTATACACTCTCTGTTCCTCTTCCAGGTGTGCATTAAAGTTACCATCATCAATTTCACCGTAACCAAATCAGGTCTGGAGGATCAGTTGTTAAGGTAAAAAAATGATAATAAACTTTAAAAATTAAAAGGGGAAGGCAAAGATTTCCTAATATTTTGTTTAAAAATTTTGACAAAGAAAAAAATTTAATGTGTGCAAGCCCCACTCATGAACCCTCAATCATAAAAATGACAGTAAATGGCCCAGTTCTTTCCCTCTTTCATCACTTACCACAGCACTGTTTGGTCTTGCCCACAGTCTCCTCAAGGAGATCGGGGATGCATCCTTGATTCTCAGCCATGGCTCAGGCCAGGCCTACAGCCCAGGCCTGCCTCCCCCCCTTCACTGGCACTTCCAGTCTTGGGCAAGTCAGTGAAGCCAGTCTGTCTAAGGCTCCCAGAGACTCACTGTTCTGTGCCTGTGAAAAATACTGGTACTCCCAAATCTATTTTTCCTGTTTCATTTTACCTATATTTATTTACCTCAAAAAAATAAATACCCTCCCTCAGTATATTCTGGGATTGAATCTCCATTTTCCAAAAATGACTACTCTTGTTATCACTAAGGAGTTTAAATCTCATTTTCCTTATTTATTCTAAGAATCTAAAGAATCTACTCTGCCAGCTACTAGCTTCACTTCTGCTAGGCTCACTGCTTTCCAGACAGAGGGGATTTCATCACAGGTTATGGACATGTTCTAAGGATGTGGCTGAACATTCTGCATACCAGTTTATTCCCATGAAGAGCTGAGCATAGCTCTGTCACTAACCTGTCAGCATGTTGGACTGCCTAGGACAAGACGTGCCCTAACAGAAACAGGAAATGTGGAGACTCAGTCACAGAGTTCAGAATCTCCAGGCTGTATTTTATACTCCTCTCTCTTGAAAAAATTCTTTAAACAAATGAATTAGAGGTGATGATTTCTTAGAGTCTTCAGATAATTTTTATAAGTTTCTGAATTCAGCCTGTATTATATGAGGTTATTCTATGAGGCAGCTCATCACAGTGGGTGTGCCCTGGAGCCAGCCCACCCAGGTAGCCATCTTGGGAGTGACCTTCTAGGATCTGTCCACTCATCTGCAAGCTGGAGGTAACCACAGTGCCCACCTCACAGAAGCACTCAATTCAGTAAGAGGATCCACATAAAACTCTTTGCAGGGTGCTTGGCACAGAGCGATGCTTACCACAGATTGGCTCCTGCAAACAGAGTGCTGGGAGCAAATTTTGAAAGGACAAGTGAAGGAAGACATAAGTTCAGATGTACAAGCAGGAGTGGAGTTGGAGGAAAGGGCCCTTTATTAGATGCAGTCAAGATGCATTTCATGGAGGTGGTGGGATATCAGAATCTCCCATGCTGGTATGTAAAGAATGTTCCAGGCACCATTTTCAGCCTGGCATAAGCAAGCATTAGAGACAAATTGAATGATCAGAGAGATCAAGCACTGATCAGGTTTTCCTAAGAAAAAAGAGCAGAAGCTATGGGAATGGTGGAAGGGTGTAGGTTTTGCAATACAAGATAAAGAATCAGAACTAATATGTAATTCAGTAAACAGACACTGTGTAAACCCAGCAAAAGAGAGGCCTTGTGCACTGGAACTTGGCTGGTAGCATTAGTACTCAGCTAAGTAGCAAAGAAAAATAGAAACAACTTTAGGGCACTGATAAACACATAATTTAGTTGTTCAAACTTTGGTTTTAGTGATGTAGTTCGACTTGAGAAACCCGAGTTGGAAGAACAAAGAATCAAGCTCATTGTGAGGATCAACACTGATAAAAATCAGCTAAAAGCTATTGAAGAGAAAATCCTGAGAATGCTCTTTACATCTGAAGGAAATATTCTGGACAATGAAGAACTTATTGACACACTTCAGGATTCAAAGGCAAGTAAAATATTTCTAGTATTTATAGAAAGTGTGTAGCTTCAAAAGTTACAGGTCCTGCAAAGTCTTTTAAAGTAAGAATGGTGGCCACACCTGGGCTGCCAGGAGTGTACACAAGAGTGTGCAGTGTGCTGGCTGGCAGGATGCCCCACCAACCAAAGGAGGAGTAGATGAATTGAAGACAACTGCTCCTCTTATCTTGTCTACATTTTTTTAATAAAGCATATAATGCAGAAAACTAGGACAAAACATAAGTTGAAAGTAATAACACAATTATGTTTTCATTTTAATGTCACCCCCTTCAGGAAACCTCCCCGATATTCCCAGCTGGAATTAATCTCTTCCCCCTCAGAACATCTGTAGCACTTCTCTGAACCTCTATTACAGCACTTGCTTATCTTATGTTGTAGTTACCTAAGTACATGACTTATCTCTTCTGTTAGGTTTTTAAATTCTATGTAGCAGATATCTGTGAAAAGTTCATTTTTATATTCCTTCTCCAAATGCTAACCATAGTGTCTGCATATAATTGGTGCTCAAAAAAATGTGTTGATAATAAGATAAAGTTTTAAATTGAATGTATAATCCTGCACTGAGTTATTTCTCAGATTTAAACCATAATTTTAAAAGTATACTAGGACAACCTTCCAAGACTGACCAAGGAAGAAACAGAAAATCTAAACAGGCCAATTACTAGCAATTAAATTGAATTGGTAATCAAAAAACTACCCAAGGATTAAAGATGGCAGCATGAGAGGTGAGACAGAGGCTTCCTCCCAGAACTGCATATACTACAAAAATAAAATTAACACAACTAATCCTGAAAGAGCAACAAGAAAGAGGACTGCGCCAGACTGCATACACCTGGAGAAAAGAGCAGACCTCACAGAGCAGGGTAATGTACCAAAGCTGTGGCCCAGTGAGACCCAAGCCCTTCCGCCACCCCAGCTCACCAGCGGGAGGAAGAGAAACAGTGGGGAGGGAGTGGATCCCTGGGACAGCTGAATACCTAACTCCAGAGATCTGCTCTGGGAACATAAACCTACATTTCATGGTGCTTTCATGATACTCTTGTGATTAGAGGATTGGAAAGCTCAGACAGTCAGAATTCCTGAAGAGACTGAGATTCCAGTCACTTGTGGAAAGCAGGGATCCATATCCACCTGCTCTGGAACAAAAGAAAGGCAGGTCATCTGAGAGACTTCCTAACAAGGAAGCCCTTAGCAAGAGGGCTGCTAAAGGGGCAAAGATTGCACAGAGCTTACTGCTCAGAAGAAAGGACAGGTAGACAAAATTGTCCAGGTACACCATTCCCAGCAGGTTGGGAGCTTTCGTGATTTCCAGGTGCTCCAGCTCCCTGGCTGGCTACACAGCTCCAAGGACCCCCTCCATGATACACAGCCGACTACACCTTTCTCCCGGCCAGCCCCACCTGGCTCACAAATTAGCAAACCCTACCCTCACGTTAGGCCAGCCAGAGGGAAGATCTGTCTACAGGAACTAAAAATGCAAAGCACAGAGGCTTATACCTGTGTGCTCGGCCCACTGGTTCAGGGACCCGGAACCAGTAAACAGCTCTTTCCTCCCCCCAGACACCAATACCACTCCCCTGTGACCCCTGACATTGCTTTGGGGGCTGAGAAGCTCCAGAGAGTAGAGCTTCTGGACACTAGAGGGCACCATATACAAATATGAAATGCCAAAGGAACCTGGTTCAGAGTAAAATTAATATAATTTCTGAGAAAGATGACATGGACCTCATGACTCTTTCTGAAAGTGAGTTCAAAATAAAAATCATTAACATGCTCATGGAGGTATGGAAAGATATTCAAGAACTTGGGAATGAATTCCAGTCGGAGATCCAATCACTGAAGAGCATGATGGAGGGTATTAAAAGCAGGTTGGATACAGCGGAGGAGACAATAAATGAAATAGAAACTAGAGAAGAGGAATACAAAGAAGCTGAGGCACAGAGAGAAAAAAGGATCTCTAAGAATGAAAGAATATTGAGAGAACTGTGTGACCAATCCAAACGGAACAATATTCACATTATAGTGGTACCAGAAAAAGAAGAGAGAGAGAAAGGGATAGAAAGTGTCTTTGAGAAGGTAGTTGCTGAAAAGTTCCACAATCTGGAGAAGGAGATAGTCTTTCAGGCCATGGAGATCCACAGATCTCCCAATGAAAGGGAACCAAGGAAGAAAACACCAAGACATATAGTAATTAAAATGGTAAAGATCAAGGATAAGGACAGACTGTTAAAAGCACCCAGAGAGAGAAATAAGATCACATACAAAGGAAATCTCATCAGGCTAACATGAGACTTATCAGCAGAAACCTTACAGGCCAGAGGGAGCGGCATGATGCACTTAATGCAATGAAGCAGAAGGGCCTGGAACCAAGATTACTTTATCCAGCAAGATTATCATTTAAATTTGAAGGAGGGATTAAACAATTTCCAGATAAGCAAAAGCTGAGAGAATTTACCTCCCACAAACCATCTCTACAGTGCATTTTCGAGGAGCTTCTATATATGGAAGTGTTCCTAAGGTTTAATAGCTGTCACCATAGGTAATAAAACCACAGTAAAGAAAGTAGAACAGCTACTTACTAAGCAAATACAAAATTAAATTAACTGACCCCAAAGTCAATCAAGGGATAGACAAGGAGTACAGAATATGATACCTAATATATAAAGAATGGAGGAGGAAGAAAAAGGAAGAGAAAAAGAAAAGAATTGTTAGATTGTGTTTGTAATAGCATATTAAGTGAGTTAAGTTAGACTCTTAGATAGTAAGGAAGTTAAACTTGAATCTTTGGTAACCACAAATCTAAAGTCTGCAATGGCAATAAGTACATACCTATCGATAATCACCTTAGTGTAATGGTCTGAATGCACCGATCAGAAGACATAGAGTCACTGAATGGATAAAAAAACAAGACCCATCTATATGCTGCCTACCGGAGACTCACTTTAAACCCAAAGACATACACGAATAAAAGTCAACAGATGGAAAAAGATATTTTATGCAACTAATAGAAAAAAAGCAGGAGTTGCAGTACTTGTACCAGACAAAATAGACTTCAAAACAAAGAAAGTCACAAGACACAAAGAAGGACATTACATAATGATAAAGGGGTCAATCCAAAAAGAAGATATACCATTATAAATATCTATGCTCCCAACTCAGGAGCACCTACATATGTTAAACAAATACTAACTGAATTAAAAGGGGAAATAGAATGCAATGCATTCATTCTAGGAGACTTGAACACTCCACACACCCTGAAGGACAGATCAAACAGACAGAAAATAAGTAAGGACACAGAGGCACTGAACAACACATTAGAACAGATGGACCTAACACACATCTACAGAACTCTACACCCAAAAGCATAATACACATTCTTCTCAAGTGCACATGGAACATTTTCAAAAATAGATCATATACAAGGCCACAAACAGAGCCTCAGTAAATTCAAAAAGATTGAAATTGTACCAACCAGTTTCTCAGACCACAAAGGTATGAAACTAGAAATAAATTACACAAAGAAAATGAAAAATCCCACAAACACATGGAGGCTTCACAACATGCTCCTAAATAACCAAAGGATCAATGACCAAATAAAAACAGAGATCAAGCAATATATGGAGACAAATGACAAAAATAATTCAACACCACAAAATCTGTGAGACGCAGCCAAGGCCATGCTGAGAGGAAAGTATATTGCAATGCAGGCCTACCTCAGGAAAGAAGAACAATCCCAAATGAGCAATCTAAACTCACAATTAATGAAACTAGAAAAGGAAGAACAAATGAGGCCCATAGTCAGTAGAAGGAGGTACATAATAAAGATTACAGCAGAAATAAATAAAATTGAGAAGAATAAAACAGTAGAAAGAATCAATGGAAGCAAGAGCTGGTTCTTTGAGAAAATAAACAAAATAGATAAACCCTTAGCCACACTTATCAAGAAAAACACAGATTCTACACACATAAACAGAATCAGAAATGAGAAAGGAAAAATCACTATAGACACCACAGAAATACAAAGAATTATTAGAGAATACTATGAAAAATTATATGCTAACAAACTGAATAACCTAGAATAAATGGATAACTTTCTAGAAAAATGCAACCTTCCAAGGCTGACCAAGGAAGAAACAGAAAATCTGAACAGACCAATTACCAGCAACAAACTTGAACTGGTAATCAAAAAACTCCCTAAGAACAAAACCTCTGGTCCAGATGGCTTCACCGCTGAATTTTGTCAAACATTTACTGAAGACTTAATACCCATCCTCCATAAAGTTTTCCAAAGATTAGAAGAACAGGGAATACTTCCAAAGTCTTTCTATGAAGCCAGCATCACTCTAACACCAAACCAGGCAAAGAACCACAAAAAAGAAAATTACAGACCAATATCCCTGATAAACTTAGATGCAAAAATACTCAACAAAATATTAGCAAACCGAATTCAAAACTACATCAAAAACAGCATCCATCATGATCAAGTAGGATTTATTCCAGGGATGTAAGGATGGTAAAACATTTGAAAATACATCAACATCATACACCACATCAACAAAAAGGACAAAAACCACATGATCATCTCCATAGATGCTGAAAAAGCATTTGACAAAATTCAACATCCATTCATGATAAAAACTCTCAACAAAATGGGTATAGAGGGCAAGTACCTCAACATAATAAACGCCATATATGACAAAACCACATGCAACATCATACTTAACAGGGAGAAGCTGAAAGCTTTTCCTTTAAGATTGGGAACAAGACAAGGATGCCCACTTTCCCCACTTCTATTCAACATAGTTCTGGAGTTCCTCCCCATGGCACTCAGACAACACAAAGAAATAAAAGGCATCCAGATTGGCAAGAAGAAGTTAAAGTGTCCCTCTTTGCAGGTTACATGATATTGTACATAAAAAAAACCCTAAAGAATCCACTCCAAAACTACTAGGTCTAATATCTGAATTCAGCAAAGATGCAGGATAGAAAATTAATACACAGTAATCTGTGGCAGTCCTATACACTAACAATGAACTAGCAGAGAGAGAAATCAGGAAAACAATTCCATTCACAATTGCATCAAAAAGAATAAAATACCTAGGAATAAAGGAAGTGAAAGACCTATACTCTGAAAACTACAAGACACTCATGAAAGAAATTAAAGAAGATACCAATAAATAGAAACACATCCCGTGTTCTTTGATAGGAAGAATTAATATTGTCAAAATGGCCATCCTGCCTAAAGCAATCTATAGATTCAATGCCATTCCTATCAAAATACCAACAGCAATCTTCAATGAACTAGAGAAAATCATTCTAAAATTCATATGGAACCACAAAAGACCTCGAATAGCCAAAATAATTCTGAGAAGAAAGAATAAAGCTGGGGGATTATGTTCCCCAACTTCAAGCTCTACTACAAAGCCACAGTAATCAAGACAATTTGGTCCTGGCACAAGAACAGACCCATAGACGAATGGAACAGAAGAGAGTCCTGATATAAACCCAACCATATATGGTCAATTAATATATGATAAAGGAGCCATGGACATACAATGGGGAAATGACAGCCTCTTCAACAAATGGTGTTGGCAAAACTAGACACGTGCAAGAGAATGAAACTGGATTATTGTTTAACCCCATACACGAAAGTAAACTCGAAATGGATTAAAGACTTGAATGTAAGTCATGAAACCATAAAAATCTTAGAACACAACATAGGCAAACATCTCCTGAATATAAGCATGAGCAACTTCTTCCTGAACGCAACTCCTCAAGCAAGGGAAACAAAAGCAAAAATGAACTCATTGGACAACATCAAACTAAAAAGATTCTATACAGCAAAGGACAACATCAACAGAACAAAAAGGCGTCCTACAGTATGTGAGAATATATTTGTAAATGACATATCTGACAAGGGATTAACATCCAAAATATATAAAGAACTTACACACCTCAACACCCAAAAAGCAAATAACCTGATCAACAAATGGGCAGAAGATATGAAGAGACAGTTCTCCAAAGAAAAAATTCAGATGGCCAACAGACACATAAAAAGATGTTCCAAATCACTAATCATCAGGGAAATGCTAATTAAAACCACAATGAGATATCTCTTCACACCAGTAAGGGCAGCCAGCATCGAAAAGACTAAGAAAAACAAATGTGTTGGCAAGGATGCAGAGAAAGGGGAACCCTCCTACACTGCTGGTTGGAATGTAAGCTAGTTCAACCATTGTGGAAAGCAGTGTGGAGGTTCCTCAAAAAACTAAAAATAGAAATACCATTTGACCCGGGAATCTCACTCCTTGGAATTTACCAAAGAATACAACTTCTCAGATTCAAAAAGGCATATTCACCCCTTTGTTTATCACAGCACTTTTTACAATAGCCAAGATATGGAAGCAACCTAAGTGTCCATCTGTACATGAATGGATAAAGAAGATGTGGTACATATGCACAATGGAAAACAATTCGGCCATAAGAAAGAAACAAATCCTACCATTTGCAACAACATGGATGGAGATGGAGGACATTATGCTCAGTGAAATAAGCCAGGCAGAGAAAGACAAATGTCAAATGATTTCCCTCATTTGTGGAGTACAACAATGAAGCAAAACTGAAGGAACAAAATAGCAGCAGACTCAGAGACTCTAAGAATGAACTAGTGGTTATGAAAGGGGAAGGCTGTGGGAGGGCAGGTGAGGAGGGAAGGAAAAGGGGATTGAGGGGTATTATGTTTAGTACACATGGTGTGGGGGAACATGGGGAGAGCAGTGTAGCACAGAGAACACATGTAGTGTATCTGTGGCATCTTACTACACTGATGGACAGTGACTGCATTGGGGTGTGGGTGGGGACTTGATAATATGGGTAAATGTAGTAACCACATTGGTTTTTTCATGTGAAACCTTCATAAGAGTGTACATGAATCATACCTTAATAAAAAAAAAAAAAGAAAAACTACCCAAGAAGAAACTCTGGACCAGTTGGATTCATTGCTGAATTTTATCAGACATTTAGAGAAGACATAATACCCATTCTCCTTAAAGTTTTCCAAAGAATAGAAGAGGAAGGAATACTTCCAAAGTCATTCTATGAAGCCAGCATCACAGTAATACCAAAACCAGGCAAAGACACCACAAAAAAAGAAAACCACAGACCAATATCCCTGATGAACGTAGATGCAAAAATACTCGACAAAATATTAGCAAACTGAATTTAAAAATACATCAAGAGGATCATACACCATGAACAAGTGGGCTTCATCTCAGGGATGAAAGGACTGTACAACATTCGAAAATCCATCAACATCCCCACCACATCAACAAAAAGGACAAAAAAACACATGATCACCTCTATAGATGCTGAAAAAGCATTCGACAAAATTCAACACCCATTCATGATAAAATCTCTCAACAAAATGGGTATAGAGGGCAAGTACCTCAACATAATAAAGGCCATATATGAGAAACACACAGCCAACATCAGAGTTAACAGCAAGAAGCTGAAATCTTTTCCCCTAAGATCAGGAACAACACAAGGATGCCCACTCTCCCTGCTTTTATTCAACATAATAGTGGAAGTCCTAGCAACGGCAGTCAGACAACACAAAGAAGTAAAAGGCATCCAGATTGGTAAGGAAGAAGTCAAGCTGTCACTGTTTGCAGATGACATGATATTGTGCATTAAGAATGCACTCCAAAACTACTAGATCTAATATCTGAATTCAGCAAAGTTGCAGGATACAAAATTAATATACAGAAATATGCTGCATTCCTATACACTAATGATGAACTAGCACAAAGAGAAATCAGGAAAACAATTCCATTCACAATTGCATCATAAAGAATAAAATACCTAGGAATAAACCTAACCAAGGAAGTGAAAGACCTACCCTGAAAACTACAAGACACTCTTGAGAGAAATTAAAGAGGACACTAATAAATGGAAATTTATACCATGCTCTTGGGTAGGAAAAATTAACATTGTCAAAATGGCCATCCTGCCTAAAGCAATCTACAGATTCAATATAATCCCTATCAAAATACTGACAGCATTCTTCAACAAACTGGAACAAATAGTTCTAAAATTCATATGGAACCACAAAAACCCGAATAGCTAAAGCAATCCTAAGAAGGAAGAATAAAGTTGGGGGGACCTCACTTCCCAGCTTCAAGCTCTACTAAAAAACCACAATAATCAAGACAATTTGGTACTGGCAAAAGAAAAGACCCATAGTCCAGTGGAACAGAGTAGAGAGTCCAGATATTAACCCAAACATATATGGTCAGTTAATATACAATCAAGGAGCCATGGATATACAATTGGGAAATGACAGCCTCTTCAACAGCTGGTGTTGGCAAAACTGGACAGCTACATGTAAGAGAATGAAACTGAATTACTGCCCAACTCCATACACAAAAGTAAACTTGAAATGGATCAAAGACCTAAATGTAAGTCATGAAACCATAAAACTCTCAGAAGAAAACATAGGCAAACTCTCTTGGACATAAACACAAACAACTTCTTCATGAACATATCTCCCTGGGCAAAGGAAACAAAAGCAAAAATGAACAAGTGGGACTATATCAAACTAAAAAGCTTCTGTACAGCAAAGGACACCATCAGTATAACAAAAAGGCATCCTACAGTATGGGAGAATATATTCATAAATGACATATCTGATAAAGGGTTGATATCCAAAATATATAAAGAGCTCATGCACCTCAACAAACAAAAAGCAAATAAGCCAATTAAAAAATGGGCAGAGGAGCTGAACAGACACTTCTCCAAAGAAGAACTTCAATAGCCAACAGGCACATGAAAAGATGCTCCACATCGCTAATCATCAGAGATATGCAAATTAAAACCACAATGAGATATCACCTCACACCAGTTAGGATGGCCAGCTTCTAAAAGACAAACAACAAATGTTGGCAAGGATGTGGATAAAGGGAAACCCTCCTACACGGTTGGTGGGAATGTAAAATAGTTCAACCATTGTGGAAAGCAGTATGGAGGTTCCTCAAAAAGCTCAAAATAGAAATACCATTTGACCCAGGAATTTCACTTCTAGGAATTTACCCTAAGAATGCAGGAGTGCATATTCAAAAAGACATATGCACCCCTATGTTTATCACAGCACTATTTACAATAGACAAGAAATGGAAGCAACCTAAGTGTCCATCAGTAGATGAATGGATAAAGAAGATGTGGTACATATACACAATGGAATGTTATTCAGCCATAAGAAGAAAACTAATCCTACCATTTGCAACAACATGGATGGAGTAGAGGGTATTATGCTCAGTGAAATAAGCCAGACAGAGAAAGACAAGTACCAAATGATTTCACTCATCTGTGGAGTTTAAGAACAAAGAAAAAACTGAAGGAACAAAACAGCAGCAGACTCACAGAACCCAAGAATGGACTAACAGTTACCAAAGGGAAAGGGACTGGGGAGGATGGGTGGGAAGGGAGGGATAAGGGGAAAAAGGGGCATTAAGATTAGCAGACATAATGTAGGTAGGGGGCCCTGGGAAGGCAGTATACCAGAGAAGACAAGTAGAGATTTTATAGCATCTTACTACGCTGATGGACAGTGACTGTAATGGGGTATGTGGTGGGGACTTGATTATGGGGGGAGTCTAGTAACCATAATGTTGCTCATGTAATTGTATATTAATGATACCAAAATTTTTTTAAAAGTGTCCTAGAAACACAACCTATAAAGTGACTTCCATCCATTCATGAGAAACCAAATAATCTACTAAAAAATTCCCTTTGACAGAGTACATAAGGTTATACTCTTTGCCTCTCATTGATGTCAGAAATAGTTTACTACTTTATATTCGACATTCTCTTGGGATCTCAGTATTGAAACAATAATAAACAAGTGATACATGTCTCCCAGAAGTTGGTTGTTAACCTATTTAATTTTCATTTTTCTATTGAAGTTTTGTATGCAAATTGTTTAAAGAATGAAATATTTCTACAAGGTTTGTTACGAAAAATCAATTTCCCTGCCTTCTCTGCACCTACCACCATTATCCACCCCCAACTCTGCATAGAGACAACTGTTTTCATCTCTTTTTGTCTAGGTTAATTTGGGTCTTTACATATTTTCTCTAAATAACAGACTCAAATTACTACTTCTTGGATTTTTCTTTTATACATTAACTATTGTCTATACTGCTACAATACATACACACACCCTTCCTGTCTGCCACTGTATGCTAATTATAGTTAAACCTTCAGTGTTTACATTTCCTGGAAGTGTGAAGATCCAGACACAAGTATTATGGGAAGCTGAAAACAAGAGAAGGGCTAGGGTCTCAGTATCCAGTGCATATACATTTATCCAACATCTGTTTTCAGTATGGTACCTGGCTGTCAAGTATGCCTGTCATACTTCCATCAAAAATATGCTCTCTTTTAATTTTCCCATGAATAAAACTTCTGTTTTTCTGCTAGGGTGAGAAAAGGACACTATATGTCTGGGTGGTGTCAGGGAGATGACATGGGGGTCTGCCAGTCCATTCTCATTTCAGGCCCTTCCCACTTCTGGTGGTGCTGGATGTCACTAATTCCTAATCTTTTGAGGGCACTTCTCTTTTATAAAGTGGGTGAGTTCTTGGGTTTCCCCTTTGCCAGTTTACGAATCCATTTTCCTGGGTCTACTAAGTCATGTTAAATAATAAAAATTCAAGTGAGAAAAGTTCAAGAACAAAATAGCTTTATTCAACGATTTGGGCAGCATCCCATTTAACAATAGGAAGGAACCCAGCTGAGCTGTAGAAAAGGAAAGGTTTATAAGAAACAGAAATGAGACAGAAAATGGATATTATTAGCAAAGACTGTACTGTTTCAGGCAAGGTCACCTTCCTAAGGGAAAAGTAGTGATCTATGGACCAGTTAATTTACTGCTGTTGACCAGGTGATTCCATGTTGACTGGTTAAAGGTGACATTCCAGGGGGAACTGAAATTGCAACTAAGTTAGGTATTAAGTTCTTAAGTCTTGGTTTGCTGATGTGGGACTTAGCATGAGTGACTCCATTTTGGGCCTGTTGTTTCTTTTTCAACAGTTATTACCATTCTTCTGTCTGCTTTCTAGTTCTCAAATTTTTATTGCTATTTCCTCTTCCATTTCTCCTATTTTCGTGGTTTTGCACTATTTTTTTAATTCCTTTACTATAATTTTATCTTGGTTTTGGTGGGGTAAAAAGGTAGATATGTGTTCTGACTGCCTTCTTTATCTGCAAGCTGGTTTCTTTATCTATTTGTAAGGTGGGCCTGGAGACATCCTTTCTATAGAGATAGGACTGACTGCTCCTGGGCTGCACTTCCTGCCACTTCCTGCCTAGAGTTTATACTCCCCTAAACTCCCAGAGCCCTTATTTTAAAATGTATGTCATATTCTTTAACCACTGCAGAAGCCTCAAGTCTCTAGGGCATAATATCCATAAGTAGTTACTAAACTCAACTGAGGTGTATAGTCTTCCAATATTCTCTGGCAAAGAGAAGAAAATGGGCACTTTGCTTTCTCTGGAGCCCTGGGTTCTGCATCACCAGGGCCTCAAGCTCCCCAAGGAATAAAAGCTTGCTTGCAGGTGGGTCTCCATGATTCAACTGCTCCCATATCAACTTGCTTTTTTCTACTCATATGTAAAAGCTTTAGCAGAGTCCACTATTGAGACTGAGGTTTCCCACTCAACTCTACCCTTCCCTGTCCCCTCAGGTTCCTAAAGGGTCAATGCAGGGAGTTGAGTCTTTGATTCCTGAACACAGGTCTGCACTAAGTCCCTCCCTCCCTTTCCTGGTAGACTGGGGTGGACAGTCTTGATGTAGCCACTAGCCACATGTGGCTACTGAGCATTTGAAATGCAGCTGATCTGAATTAAGATGTGTTGGTGGTATAAAATACAACCAGATTTCAAAAGATCCAAAAAAGAAAGTTAAAATATCTCAGTAATTTTTATATGTATGATATATTGATATAATCAGTATGTATTGGGTTATTAGGGTTATATAAAATGTATTTTTTAATTGTTTTTACTTATTTCTCCTTACTTTTACGAAACTTAGAAAAGTTAGAATTGTATGTGTGGCTCTCCTTATGTTTTTGTTGGGCAGAAAGCTGATGCCCCCCTTTAGCTGTCCCTCCAGTGGAGCGAATGCTGAGCAGCAGTTCCCAGAGTGGCATTCCATGGTCCCTGCCCTACACCCTTGACCCTCTAGAGACAAAGGATCTCCCAACCCGAGGATATCCATAGCTGAAAAAAGTGGGAAGTGGGGGGAGGAAGACAGGAACAGACAACAATATACAGGGATTGAGGGAGAAGCCTGCTGGCTGAAAGGCCCCCCAGAGCCACAGACCCCAACTACAGAAAACCAGAAGCACAGCAAAGACCCTGAAAATGTCTCCAACTTCCTTAGGTTTATAGGACTTCACCAGCAACAGCTTCTATCCCCAGGTTTCTTTATGTCTACACCTGACAGTGCTAGGGAAATAAACAGGAAAACGTTTCATGTCCACTGTTACTCCAAAGTGCCATGTGATACCTGTTCTGTCCAGCCTCCCTCTACCCACCATTTCTGGGCAGTCTCACGGGTGTCCCCTCTCCCTGTGACATCTTCTCTCATTATGTGAACACTGGGTCATTTCAGGACTGCTCATGAGAAAATCAGGGAGCCACTGGAGTACGGTGTCAGTGTTTCCACTTCAGAAGTAACTCAGATTCTAGTCTCAGAGAAGTACTGCTCCAGTTTCCTCGGGGCTACTTGTATTGCCTAGATCCCCTTGCCGAATCCTAACTGAAAGAAAGGAGTTCAGCTCAGTCAGAAGGTCACTGAGTCCTGAGACAGGGACTGTATCTGGGCACCCCCTTTTTATTATAAATGCTAATTCATCAAATCCTTATTTCTTTCCTAGAGCTAAACTGGATATGTCCAAAAATCCCAGCATGTTTTGGAAATATGTCCTTAAAAGGTTGTTTTTTTATGTTAATTCAGATTACTTCTGGTGCCATTAAATCCAGGCTGAAGGAAGCAGAGTCCACTGAACTGATGATAAACGTTGCTCGTGAGAAGTATCGCCCAGTAGCCACTCAAGGCTCTGTTATGTACTTTGTTATTGCAAGCCTCTCAGAAATTGATCCTATGTATCAATATTCTCTGAAATATTTTAAACAGGTAAGTGTGTTGTTACTGTTCTTGTTAATGAAATCTTTCTGGCTTCCCTTTAAACCTTGTTGAGTTTCTTCTTGCCTCAGACAAGTCAGAGTCTTTATTATTGGGTAAAATCCTCCAGGAGTTTGGGTTTACATGTTTGGCTCAAGAGCAACTCCACCTGCTGTGTCCTGAAACACTCGGGTGCCCAGGATGCACAGAACACTCCATAAAGGAAGAAAAGGAAGATTTTCTCTTGGTTTCCATGACTAATGAGCTTGCTTGTTTTCCTTCTTTGCCTGCCTTTCTTTTTTTCTTTAAAGAGTCACTGCTCTATGCTCTTTCTTTATACTTTCTTTACAGTAATCCAGCTTCCCTTCCACTGTTATGGTTTTGTGGGTCTCTGTCAGCACCGACCTTTAGCAAATTGGTTTCTGTGCCCTCTTTTTTTCCCGAACTGTACACCAGGCTCTCCCCCCACCCACTGGCTTCCTTGAGTTCTTGAGTGTGCCTTCATGTCCTTTCCTTTGTGCCTTCCGCCTTCCACCACATTCTTGTCTTATTGTGGCCTCTCACTTGATCTCACAGTCACAATTGCATTTCATCTGATTCCCAAGAGCAGTATATTTTCACCCCTCCTCCCGTGTGGCAGCATCCAGTGTCTCCCAAAAGCAAATTCAGTGTCACAAAACTCTGGCGAACGATGTCAATTTACCCGAAGATTTTCAGAGGAGACAGAGTGTTCGCATCACTTATTACACAGCACAACTTGCCAAACTCCCCAGGAGCCCCATCTGTTCACCTCCAGAGTCTCTCCCAGCTACCAGTGGCCTCTTCCTCTCAGGCCACCCCACTCTCGGCCTCACTGGCTCAGTTTTCCTATCTACCAGTTCCCACTCCCTCTTGTCTATATTGTTTCCTTTTCTGGGCACAGCAGCTTAGCCTCTCACTTCTCTAATCATCTGTGCTCATACTCACAACACAACTCCACAAAGGCCTCTCCATACGCATCATTTGCAGTAGAAAACAGTGGAGAAGCACAGATGCCTCGTGTTTGCCCACAACACACCTATACTTCCTGCTATAAGCTGCTGTCCCTTCAGTGGTGCTGGATCTACATTGCAGGCCAGCCAGCCCGGCTGGCTTCAGAACACCACTCCACACACCTGGGCACCTGAGTGAAGTTTTCAGATATTGCCCATCAAACACATTCACACTCCAAAGCCACATCCAACCTGCCCACATTTTATCTCTCTAGCCACATTTCCCACTGCTCCGCAACAGCCAAACTGATCCGTCCCTAGACTCACTGGATACTTTTACATCAGGGCTCCCTCCCACTTGAAATGCCACCTTCTCCAGCACAGTCTGTCGCAGCGGCTACAGTCATCTGGAGGCTTAACTAGGCTGAATGTCCAAAATGCCTCACTCACATGTCTCAGCTGTAGACAGTGGTCTTTAGCCTCTCTGAGTGGCTTTGGCATCTCACAACATGGCAGCTGGTTTCCAAGAGGGCACCTCCCAAAAGCAGGAGTTCTAAGAAGTCAAGGCAGAAGCCGCAAGGCTTCTTCTGATGTAGCCTTGGTCTACCAAGTTAGGTCTAACCCAGAGTCAAGGGGAGGGGACGTAGATTCCACTTCTCAATGGTAGGAGTAGCGGTCAATTTCCATCAGTCTTTCATCCAACATTTGCGGTGCCTCATGCGGCACTGACACCACATGGCCTTGGGTGGCGGGCCTCTCTCTCCCACTGGAGTCTGACCTCCCAGAAGCCTCGCGCCTCCCTGTCTCCCACCGTGGGGCTTCACACCACCTAATACCTCAGCTGTGTTTCATGAATGAAGAGTTTGTTTCCCTCTTCCCATTAAAAAAGCAGTTAAAATATTCAAACAATTTTTATGACACTAGACCAAGCTTAGATTTTTTTTCTGTAAAAGTCTTATTAATACCCTTGGTATTGTTAGGAGTAAAGCAACAAAAAGACCTTTAGGAGAGGATGGAAATGAAGAACTGAGAAAAATGAGGGTCATGTTTAGACATACCTAGGCCCTCTGCCCCAAGATGTGCTTTTGCGCTGGCCTCTGAAAGCCATTTGCTTTGGGATCAAATCAGTTCCTAAAGCAGGAGTTTGTCACTCTCACAGCTCTGCTCCCTTCCTTGAGTTGGTAGACATTGAACAAGCAAGGTAAGGGAGTAGTAAATCCTTGAATTCCCACCTAAAAGACTTCAGTAACACTTTCTCATCCTGGGTATTTCAGAATTCATGCTTTTCAAGGTTTTAAAACCTTCTTCAAGAAATAAAAATGAAGATGCTCTGAAAATATCTTGGCCTGATAGAAGATGAGTCATCAAAACCCTGAAGGTTTGCTATTTGGAAGGAAAATTAGAAACCCAAACGTATTTGTAAGCGATAGCCCTGACCAGGACATTCTCTACCTAACTCATCCATAATTCCATTTCACACTGAGATATTTTTTAAAATATTTTATTTTGGCACCAAACGTATTGCATCTTCACTCGATTTTAATCTCTGTGCTTCTCCTCAGGATGCTAAAGGAAGCTTGATCCTCTTGTCTTCTGAGTGTGTTCAAGTAACATTTCCATTACCCTCGGTTGACCAACCTTTGGGGAGAATTAACAAGGGCTTATTCAATTCTCTAAAATAAATGTATGCTTCTTCCGCACTTGGTGAATGTTGGGGAATGGAGGACCCACCCTTCTGTGAAGAGAGCGACACAGTCAGGCTCTTTATTCCCTTTGTGCTCCGTCGTGTTAGCAGGAGGGGTGGGCACAAGGCAGGCCTGCACGAAGGCAGTGCTGCATCTTTAAAGAGGAGGAGAACACACATCCTGGCCCTGATCTGCACTGTGGGTCAGCTGGCTTCCATTTCCAGCCTGTGTTGGTCAGTCTGACCGCCCCATGAGCAGTGCATCTGGATCCCTCTCAAGGTGGCCCAGGGACTGCACAGGCCCTGCCTCAGTGGCACCTTTGACCTGGTGCTACAGATCCTGAGACTGCAGCCCCTTGCCCATCCTGTCCTCTTGAGGCATCCCCCTCTGCTGCACTTCCTTACACCATGACTTCCAGGCAGGTCTGAGAGTTCAGGATTTGCTCAGCTTCCTCACATAGCTTGGGGCTCTTTGGAATTTGGGGTCTTTCTACCTTGCTGCTTGAAAGTTGCAGGAAAGGGATAGGGCTGCTCTGACCCTCTCATGCTAAGCCCTTGAGGCCACCCTCTCTGCTGCCTTCCCAGTGTCCTTGTAATCGGAGGCCCTCTGGAGGGCCTGCCCTCAAAATTTCCAGGTAGGAAGCAGGGTGGAAGTCTCCTTTAAAATTGCTTCCACTTAAATTGCAAAGCAAATTCTAGCCCATTCTTCCCACAGCCTAAGAATTATCTTGTGGGAGAGCCAAGAAGGGTCCATGACCTTACCATGGCCTCACTTCCCTCACCCCAACCTGATTGCCAAATCTGATTTGATAATATGAAAAACTGGTTTCTGTCAGCTCACTTCCATTTCCTAATGTTTTCTGTCTCACATCAAGATGATGCCTTCTGAATGCTGTCAAGAGTTTAGGCATGGTCCACTTCTGAAAAATGGAGAGAGGAAGGGGAGTGCAGAAAATAAATATCAGCATCAATTTGGGATGATTTCTGGACTTCTTCATAGTACAGTATTCACTTCCTGTGCTGCTATTTACTTACTGAATACAGGACAGGGGTGGGGATGGAGGAGCAAGGATTTTTTTCTCCACAGAAAATGAATTAAATCAGTGACATTGATAGAACTCTTTTCCACACAGTTATTCAATACAACAATTGAAACTTCTGTAAGGGCAGATCATCTGCAGCAGCGCCTGGAAATACTACTGGAACAAACCCTCCTCACTGCTTATGTCAACGTTTCAAGAGGACTTTTTGAACAACATAAACTCATCTACAGCTTTATGCTCTGTGTTGAGATCATGCGTCAGCAAGGAAACTTAACAGACGCTGAATGGGATTTCTTTCTCCGAGGTTCTGCAGGGTTAGAAAAGGTACCTGTTTCAAGTTTGGACTGTAAATGTTATTCTATTTAGAGCCCACAAGCACCTCGCAATGTTCCATGGTGGCTGAAGGTTGTACATTTGGTTGTCCCAGTGGGGAGGGCACTGGAGGGTCAGGAGGCCCTGGCTACAGCTTAGCTCTGTCTCCAGTGGCTGTGGAACATCGGGAACATTAACCTCATTATGCAGCAGTGTCCTAACCTATACAAAAGGGCTGTTGTGAGTAGCCAGTGAGTGAGTAGATGTGAACAGGTTTTGAAAAGTTGACCATATTGCAAATATGAAGAGTGAAAATCAATCAAAGTTGTCATTTAAAGATTCAGCAATACTGTTTCTGAACTCATGACCTTATCTGAGGCACATCTTTTGTTATAAAACTCAGGAAGCAATATAACCTGGCTGTGGTCCTCTGTAGTACTGTAATATGACTTCTACTACAGTTTCATTCTTCATGTTCATCCTTTTGTCCAACTTGCTCCAGCCCCTTAAACTGGCCCAACACACCCTGCTGGCCCCTAACCTGGGCCACTGTCCCCCAGATCTTGCCTGCAGTTCCACCTCAGGCCCACCATAAACTCTTGGCTCTGTCCTGCTGTAACTCGGGGGGGGAAATATCTTCCCAGTCCAGGGCAAATTACCTGTGAAACCAAAATCAGTCAAAGGGAGAAATAAAGTGGGAGAAATCCATTTATTGCCTACAAGCAGTCGTCCACTTCCTGCTCAACCATGTCTCTTACAACCAGGATGCCAAAAAGGGACCCCACCCAACCTCTCTGGTCCAGATATGTCTTCACTACCCCATGTAACCACCTATTGATATGGAAATGAACTACTTCTCTCCACCCCTTGGCAATACCTATTGATATGGAGATGCACTAAGGCCAGGCAAGAGATTCTGGAAATATTACAATTTTACCCACACTTGCCAATTTTGAGCCCCACCCTTGGCCCCGGGAGACATGACACCACACCTGTTTGCCAGTATTTGAGCTTCAGTATGTCACTGGGAGGTTGTATTCAAGCTTTTGACTCTCAGTGCCCTCTGCTCCCAGGACAAGCCCAGACAAGAGCTCTCCTCCAGATGGTCCTTCCTCCCTGACCCCCACCCATCTTGCAGGCATATATAGTCTATTAATCATTGCCTAATATTATCTTAACTTCATAATCATAGTTAATACTTACAGAGGGCTTGCTATGTGTTTTCCATATATCAACTCATTTATTCCTCTCACTATTCCTCTTATGTGGGTTTTTAATTTTATCTCTAGTCTGCAGATGAGGTAATTAGACACAGAGAAATTGAATCACTTATCATGATCACATACTTAGCAGGACTGAACCTTTGCGGTCAGTCCGTAGAGCCCACCCTCTTACCCACTTCACTCTGCTACTAGTAGTCAGTCACTCACCAGGCCCTCCCTGGGCATGGTTGCCCTTCTTTACTCACAACACTCTTGTCAACAGCCTTGTTTACAGTTTTCTCAAGCAGATGCTTAATGAGGTATCATATATCTAATGTTTGGCAGAGTCTGATTCAAACCTGTGTCTAACCTTCCAAAGCCACTGTGCATGCCAGTACTGCCTGCTACAGTACTCCTAAGCAACATACTTCAAAAAAAATTTTTAATGTTTTAAATACGTCAAACTCAAAACTTAAAATTATCTAGAAATCATCTTCAGAAACATGTAAACTTTTTAAAATTAAACTTTCTTTTCCTCCACCATGAGGAAATTTTGAGTGATTCTTGATGATTTTATTTTTTAGGACTACGTTTGGGGAATATCTTTCATTTAGTTACTGGCATTTAAATACTAGTATTTTCCATTTTTATCTTAAGTGCTACATATCAGTAGGTCAGTAAAATCAACAGAATAAAAATGGAAAGCTACATGATTATCTTAGTAGACCCCAGAAAAGCATTTGACAAAACCCACTATCCTCTCATCACAAATACACCCAACAAACTAAAAATAGAAGAGAATTTCCTCAACTAGACAAATGGCATATATGGAAACCCACAGCTAACATCATGCTGAATTGTGAAAGCTTGGATGCATTCCACTTAGATCAGAAACAAGATGAGGATGTCTGCTCTAACCACTTCTTTTCAACATTGCACTGGAGATTCTTACCAGGTCAATTAGGCAATAAAATGAAGTAAAAGGCATCCAGATTGGAAAGGAAGAAGTAAAGCTATCCCTATTTTGCAGATAATATGATTTTGTGTATAGAAAACATAAGGAACCTACAGCAAAACTATTAGAATTAATAAACAAGTTCAGCAAAGTTACAGGATACAAGATCAATATACAAAATTGATTTGTATTTCTTCTATACACTTGCATTGAGCAATATGAAGAAATGAAATTAGGAAAAAATTCCACTTACAATGGCATCAGAAAGAATAAAATACTTAGAAATAAATTTTACAAAAGTTCAAGCATATACTATGAAAACTAGAGAACATGTTAAAAGGCATTAAATCTAAAATAGGAAAACATCCCACATTCATAAATTGAAGACTTAATATTGTTAGGATGGCAGTACTGCCCAAATTGATCTACAGATTCAATGCAATGTCTATCAGAATCCCAACTGACTTCTTTGTAGAAATTAATAAGTGTTTTCTAAAATAAAGAATTGCAAAGGATCTATATCCCAAAGCTTACTACAAAGCAGCAGTAATCAAAGCAGTGTAATAACAGTGTAAGAACAGACATATAGATAAATGAAATGAGAGTCAGAAATAAAACCACATGTCTGTGGTCAACTGATTTTTGAAGAGTGCCAAGACAATTAACTGGGAAAAGAAGTCTTTTCAGCAAATGGTGCTGGGACACATGGATAACCATGTGCAAAAGAGTAAAATTGGACCGTTACATCATACCTTATAAAATTAAAATGGACCAAAGACTTAAATACAAGAGCTAAAACTGAGAAGAAAACAGGAGCAAATTTTCACAACCATGGATTTCAGAATCTATATGATATAGTACCATATATGATACTAAAAGTATGAGCAACAAAAGGAAATATAAATAGATTAAACTTCATCAAAAGTAAACATATTTTTGCTTCAAAGGACACTATCAAGAAAATGAAAAGATAAGCCACAAAAGAGAAGATATTTGCAAATTATATCTGATAAGGGATTTGTATCTAGAATATATAAATAACTCCTAAAATTACATAATAAAAGACAAATTACCCAATTTAAAAATAGGCAAAGGACCTGAACAGGTATTTCTCTAATGAAGATATACGTAGGCATGTGAAAAGATGCTTGACATCATTATTCATCAGGGAAATGTACACCAAAAACACAAGGAGATAACCACTTCACACTCATTAGAATGACCAGAATCAAAAATACAGGTAATAAAAAGGGCTGGTAAAAACGTGGAGAAACCAGGACCCTCATGAACCACTGGCTTGGGTGAAAAATTGTGTAGCTGCTTTGGAAAACAGTCTGGCAGCTCCTCAAACATTTAAAATGTAGAATAACATGTGATCTAGTCATTCCACTCCTAGGTATGTATCAAAAGAGAAATGAAAACATATGTCCACACAAAAAGTTAGACACTAATTCACAGTAGCATTATTCATAATAGCCAAAAAGGTGGAAACAACGTAAATATCAATCAACTGATGAATGGATAAATGAAATGTGGTACATTCATACCATGGAATATTATTAATAATAAACAGGAATGAGGTACTAATAACACACCACAACATGAACAAACCTTGAAAACATTACACTAAGTGAAGGAAGTCAATCACAAAAGACCACATATTACAATATTTGGTTGATATGATGTATCCAGAACTATAAGGACAGGAGGCAGTTCAGCAGTTGCTTAGAGCTGGGGACATGGACAGATAACAGGGTAATAAGTAAATGGCATATGAGTGTTTTTTTTTGAGGAAGTGAAATGTTCTAAAGTTGACTATGGTGATAGTTGCACAAACCTGTGAATTTACCAAAATATATTGAATTGTATGTGTTTCATGGGTCAATTGCGTGGTATGTGAATTGTATCTCTATGAAGCTGTTTTAAAATGTAGTGTAGAACTGTATTTTATTCAAATATTCATGAAGTTTTCAAAGAACTAGTTTCAGTCGAAGATCACAACCATTTCTCTGCCTCTTTTAAAGCTGTTCACCCACAAGTAAGTACTTCATAGAATACAGCCAGATGGTATAGTACTTTTCCTAGAAATTTCTAGGAATATATGAAGTGATTAGACACATACTCAACCTGGCTAGAATGATACTGACATTTCTTACTACTGGTATTGGTCTTCTATTCAGCTTTCCCCATCTCCTTGATGTGAGAACTTCTGGAAGTCTTATTCAGAGACTAGAAAAAAATTACTAATCATAAGAATATCTGGGGAATGGGGAGAGACTGGTGTGGTGTGTTGGACAACAGGTTGGAAGTAGACTTAACAGATTTTAATGTTAACCCTTCATCAGATCAACTGTTTTCAACAAATGTCAACCTGAAGCTTTCATCAGCTGCACTTCTGTGCAACAATCTACAGACAGAATTGATTCAATACCATTTCTATTTCACCATCTTATTACTCATCCTAGATGAATGATTATTTTTAACATGCTATTGGAGCTTCATTTTTTAGTAAGGCAAGATGAAAGCATATCTTGTGGTTGTCTGTGTGAATTATTCTTTTTCTGTCTTCCAATAGGAACGCCCACCTAAGCCTGATGTTCCCTGGCTGCTTCCTGCCATGTGGTTTGCATGCTGTGATTTAGAAGAATCATTTCCAGTTTTTAACGGACTTACACAATATATATTACTACATCCTATTTCCATACGCTTAGGTAATATGGCAAAAAGCATCTGCTATTAAGGGTTGTAAACATGCTCTTGAATCCTAATTTAACATCTCCTTTAACTTCTTCTGCAATATCAGTATTTTTCATTAGGAAATTTCATTATTAAGAAAGTACAAATCACTTTTTTCCCAATTTTGTGAGTTGAATGCTTGGCCCATGAATTTTCAATATTTCATGTTTACTATTATACCCATTTTAAGGGTATACATTTATCTCTAAGTATTGCTTTAGCTGAAACCCATAGGGTTTTTGTTTCCTTTTTATTGAAGGTAACATACATACAGAGAAGTGCACAAATCAAAATTGTGTAACTTGATTAATTATCCTTACACTCCACCACCCATATCAAGAACTAGAACAGTACCAGCCTCCCAGAATTCTCTCATACTCCTTCACAGGACCCTTGCCCTTTTCCCGAGTAATGACTGCTGAGAATTTTAAAGTTCTGCATTAATTTTCCCTATAAGTTTTAATATGCAACCCTTTAAATTCTAAAAGTACACTTTTTAGTTTGAAAGCATTTAGGATCTGGGGGGACTATCTTTTTATTTATACTTTAATTATATTATGGAAATTATACTCATGGTTTGCATGAAATTGATTCTTTGTAATTTATTTAGACTTCAGCTGATGTAAAATGTTCAATGTATATCATTTATTGGATGCAAGATTCCATATGTGAACTTTAACTCAAACTTACTAATACTTTTTATACACGATCTGTCAGTTTCTAAGAAAGGTACGTTAAAGTGCACCACTATGATTGGCAATTCTCTTTGTGATTCTGGAGTTTTTCCCATTATATCTTGTAAAAGTATGCTGTTAAATACAAATACATTTAGGATTATTATCTTCCTAGTAAATTGTTCCTTTTTCTTAAATAATATCCCTCTTTACTCTAAACAGTGCTTTTTTGCCTTAAAATGTTTTCTAATGTTCACATTATTAAAGCAGGTTTCCCTTGGTTAGTATTGTCCCTCCATATATTCTACACTTCATTTTCAGCCCTTTGGCATCATCATATTGTTGGTGTATCTTTACTGGGATTTTGTTGTTTGGGCATTGTGAGTCTCTCTTTTTTAACAGACAATTTTTAATCCAATTATATTTATTATGATTGCTGATCTATTTCAGTGGTTTTCAACTGGGGAAGATTTTGTCCCCCCAGGGAATGTGTGGCAATGTCTCAAGATGTTTTTGGTTGCCACAGGAGAGGTGGTGCTACTGGTAGCAGCTAGAGAGGAGGGATGTAGCTAACACCCTATGATTCTCCGAACAAACCTCCACAGCAAGTAACCACTTAGCCCAAATGTCAGTAGTGGTAGGCTGAGAAACCCTGATCTACTTGGACTTAACTTCTATCATCTTCATTTTTTCTTGCCAGGCTCTTACTTTGCTTCATTTTTTCCCCTTCTTTCTTAACGTCATGTATATGGTCCACATTCTTTTTATTTTCCCCTCTACTGATGAATCCTATGTTCTATTTCTGTTTTTTAGTAATCACTCTTACACTTCTAAAATGAATACTTATTTAACCGAGTATACTCAGTAAATGTGGTTTAAAGTCTCCACACACTAGAATTTCTGGGATCCTAATATGCTTATTTGATTTCTAAAGAAAGACTAGAAAAAATAAAATGCTCTTCAATAAATGTGTCAAATGACAGTTATGTTCCTATATCATGGGGCAGTTAAACAAGACAGCTGACAGTAGAGGTAGAATACAGAAAGAAAAAACACTCATAAGAGAAGCCTAGAGATGGACAGTTAGAGACCAATCTGAAGCAGAAAGGGCTAGCTAGAGGCTCATGAACACAGGGTCAAAGGAAGAGGGAAGGGGTGGAGGCTGAAAGGCAAAGAAATTCTGGGAACAACTCATCAAGTTTGGGGAAAAAGGCACTGTGAGTTACCCTGTCAATTAGGACTAAAATTTCAGTGATTTAAAACAGCTCTCCTGCTTTCATTTGTTAAATTTCAAGGTTTATTCCAGAAATCCTACAGAATTGTGAAGGTTTATACACGTGTGATAGGAAAGCTTGTGTTCTAAAAGTGAGCTTTAGATCTTTGCAGGTGAAGTTTAACAGTTAATTCCAATGTCAGTCTTACCTTCAAAAGCTTCCTAATTGCCTTAGTCTTTTGAATTTGATGGTTTCAAAGTACATCATGTTCTTAGTTGTCATTTAAAATATGCTGTCTTATCTTCTCTCCTATTATCAGTAGGCAGAGCTCTAGTGATTATACAGTAAATAATGAGAACCTCAAGAGAGAATAAATGGTATTCTCTATAAATAATAAAAATAAATGAAGACCACCACCAGGTCCTCAGAGTAATGCAGCCACCTTCAACTAAAGAGGCTGTGGTGTGCTGGGCCCTGTGGTCTCATACCTGTAACTGTGTTCCATATAGGAATTAGAAGTCCTGCAGAGGCACACACACCTGCAGGGCCATGGTCTTACATGTCACTAAATTTCTGTCACCAGCTCTTTGGTTGCTATTTTTAGGCTCTCAGAGAAGAGCCCCAGTGGCCCAGCTGGAGAACATGGTTTTCTAGCCTTAAATGCAAGCCAACTAACTATTCTGCCTCATGTTCCACCCAGATAACCTGTTTCATCAATGGAGGGCACAATGGCTGTTGGCTTGCTGAGAGGGTCCCAGTACACCTGCAATCTGTTACCTACCAGAATTTCAATGCTAATTCTTACTACATATTATAACCATTGTAAGGGCTAACTAGGATCCTAACCCTCATGTGAGATGCAAGCACATTTCTTATAAATATTCTGTGGGGGAGAGGAAGCAATACATACTGTTTATTAGGGTATAAAATTTTATATGTCAATTTATTCATGTAGTATTTATATTCAAATTACATATGCTAAAATTTTCTATTTGTTGCATCTGCCACAGACCGATAATTGTGTATTATTTCCTACCACTATTGTGTTTCTTTCCTTCTTCCTTTACCTCCAGCAGTGATTGTCTGATGTATTCTTATGCTATTATTTGGTAGCTATTGGTTCACTTTACTGTGTTTTTATTATGGAGTTTATATTTTAATTAATATAACATGACCTACTTCATCTCATTTAATTATATTTGCCTTGGATTCTAATTTATCTAATGTTACTCTTATCAATACAATTTCTTTTTGCTCACAGTTGATTCATGTATCTCGATGCATCATTTTATTTTTAACCTGTTATTTTTGCCCTTGGTTTGCTTTCCTGAAATGGGGTTTGCTGCTGAATTTGGTTTTTGATCCAATTTAAAATTTTTTTTAACTATGTTGGGTAGGGAGAGATTAAAAACTGATAGTAAATGTGGAGGTTTTCAAATTACCAAGGATATTTATTTATTTTCAAAGTCAAAACAACTGCAATTAAAGCATTTTTTTTAATTGTGTTTCCAGGATCTTTTGAGACTTACATAAATCCACGTGAATGGGAAGTCTATCCTAAAATGAAGGAAGAAGATCAATATGTGACATATGAAGAGGTGGCCACAAGCCATGATTCTTGGCATCCAGAATTAACTTCTTTCCATAAGCTAATTCTCATTAAATGCTGTAAAGAAGAAAAGGTAGGGTTTTTTTAACTGAAAGACTGTGTTATAATTGTGTCTACTAAAGCTCACCAGCCAATGATGATTCATAACTGATTAGATTTACTTGTTGAGAAAGTAACAATGGCCAACTTTGGGAGGTGGTTCTGAGAAATAGAGATTCTGTGTTATTAATAGAACATAGTGTTTTACACAGAAATGATGATAGGAAAGGCTGGAGAGCCAGCCAGGAACCTGGTCATCCTTCCCTAGTGTGCACCTTTAGGGAACCGTGCTCTCTGCCAGAGAGGGCAGGGGTCTGCTGGAGGGCACTGGCAGGGAACTGATGGGCCCTTCAGATCTTGGCCACAATGGGAAGAAGGCATTTAAAGAGAACAATAGTCACCAAGACCAGTTTGAAGACTGTTGAGGTAGTCTGTGTAAGAAATCAGGGGCAGCCTGAATTAGGACAGAGGTAGTTGACTGAAGAGATGAAGGGGGATGTGGAGACGAAGCAAGTGTGGCTCCCAGTTTCTGCGTGGGTGCCAAAGGTGATGGTTGTATCACGAACTAAGCGAATGTGAAAGGAGCAACATGTCAGAGAAGCTGCCCCTGAGTCTGCAGTGCCTGCCAGCTGCTAGAGTGGAGAGCGGTCTGGGGACCAGCTAATGTGTGGGTAGGAAACTCTAGAGATCAACATAGGTTAGAAATAGAAATTTGGGGATCATCAGCACTGACCTGGAAAACAAGATCACGCGAATTGTTGGAATAATGCATAATAAAAGGACAGGTGGGCAAAGGATGACACCCTGAGGAGCACCAACTTTTAAAGGGCAGAAAGAAAGGATAAGGTGCCCAAGAGAAGGGCAAGAGCACCACCAGAGGAAAAAGTGACGGAAACCAAGAAGTTGGAAAGTTTCAATACAGCAAGTTATCAACAGAATGAATGAAGCATTGCAGACAGTTCCAGTTTTTATATATAGATATAATCTCCAATTTCATTGATAATAAAGGAGTTATAAACTTTCCAAAAATTCAAGTAATGAGTTTCAGGAGGCACTAGAGAAACAGGAGAAAGAACTAACTGGAGAAAGCTAACACCTAGCTGGGAGATACCTATACCATGCTTCAGGCTTCTCTGCCATCTCCATAAGAACACAGAAAATAGGTTGTGGGGTTGACCGGAGCCACGGGTAATTGAGTAGAAGAAAAAAAGATGCAAGCCCATTGGGGCTGTTGATAAAAGAGTAGTTATGGAAAGAGGCAGAGATCTAAGAAAAAAGCTCATAGACTTGGGGAAAGGAAAACTTGGAAGTCTCTTTGGAATTAGATGTAGTTGGACTAGAGGTTGTAGCACAGCTTGAAGGATGGGAAAGGTTGTGATCAAAGTTGAGTTAAAATTTCTAATGAACAATTGCAAGTGATGACAGTACCCTCAGGGTGGCCATGGGTGTGGGTGGCTGAGAAAGAGATGAGAAGATATGTACTGAGACAGAGGTCGAGTAACTGCAATGTCAGGATGCTGGGTGGCCCTTGGACCTGAACGTGGTTGTATCACCTACCTCAGGCAGTGTCAAGGCAGTGTCTGGGCCAGAGATGCAAGCCATGGAACACACATGTGATGGAGAGGAGGGCTATGAGCCAGGGGGAAAGTTTTCAGTGAATATGGAAGACAAAAGCCCCAGAGAAGGAGGAGTTTTAAAGATTAAGACATTAAAGTTAGAAAATTCTGGACTATGAAAAAATTTTCCAAGACACACAGTCTGGTTTCTTCACCAACACATTTTGTTTGTTCTGCAAGAGTCAAGAGGAAATGAATGATGTAATTTATAGATTAGAAGACATTTAGTCAAATCATTCTATCTTTATATATAAGCTTTATTTAGATCCTGATTTAAATATGATGATTCATAACTGTATTTAAACACACACAAACATGAGGCATTTGTAATTTAATTAGGGAAAGGTGAACACTAACTAGATATTTGATGATATTAAGGAAGTATTATAAAACTTTTAGATGGATTCTAGTACTGTGATTATATATTTTCTAAAGAGTCTCTTGTAGAGACATGTGCTAAACAACTTAAGGATGAGATAATATAACATGAGATTTGCTTCAAAATAATCCTAAAGAGTAGGGTAATAGGTGGGTATATTAATGAAACAAGATTAGCCTTTTCTTGATAAATGTAGAAACTAGGTGAAACATTGGGTTCATTACTATCTGATTTTATATATGCTTGAAATTTTCATAATAAAAAATGTTTTACTCCCATTACATCCTTGAATACCAGGACTGTCTTGCAGAATGCCCCAAGACAGTTCTCCAGATGTGATCAAAGTTACAAATGATAGAGGCAGTCATAATAAATTCACAGAAGATAATTAAAAACTCTTCTCAATACATTCAACTGAAAACCTTGGGAGTGTTATACTACAAAATAAAACTTGATTTACAAATCAATATGGAGGAGTCTAGAATCTAAATTAAGTTTCAAAAATGCAAAGCTAGATCTATGCATTCCAGAGAAGACAGGGAACTGAATCAGTCAAGTCTACCCACAAAATCACCCTGAAGAGAAGATCAAGGCTGACAGTGTTACACCTTCCGCACCTCTTCCCAATTAGATACATTCATCAAGCCATTTGGAAACCCTTATCCTGGTATTGAGTCCAGAAAATGACTTGCTAAGGAAATGGGGTTCCAGAGTAAAGAATCCAGGTTCTGAAGATCTGGATTCCCTGCCCTGAAAAAAAGAGAACCAGAGGGAGCCTTAGAACAAATATAAGACCAAAGACAAGATATCCGTGATAAGACAGCTCAAGGTAACTAGATTGTCGCTCCCAGGTCTGTTCAAAAGCAGAGCTCGTTGGGTGTCCAGTGCTTCTATGTGGTAGAGTCAGCTGCTCATTTGGGAGAAAGGGGATGTTCCAGCGCAGTGGCTTGCCTAAGAGTCTGATTCAGAAGGTCTGGGCTAGAGGCAAAAAAATCTGCATTTCTAACAGCCTCCCACATCATGATGATGTTGGTGCTAAGACCACACTTTGCAAACCACAGCTTTAATGTGCCTAAACATATATAAGGAGAAAGAGTTTATCTCAAAGCAGTCAGAGGGACAAGGACATCAGGACATAGGACATGACCTGAAGCATCATTGGTTTCCAGGCTAAATCCACTGGGAACCTTGACTTTGACAGTTCTGGTGTTTCAATCCAGGCTTCCTCTACCTCAGGAAGGCAGCAGCCTCTTTGAGAGCCAGGTTTTCTCTCTGTTGAAAAACCACAGTGTAACCAGAATTACAAAGGATGAAGTCTTCCTCAGGGCAAAAATTGCAAGGCTTTCCCAGTTTGGGAAACAGCAGTTATATGAATGCAATTTTCAGGGCCCTGTTGTCAGTTCCACTGTATGCTGATTGTTTATTTAAGCAAGGTATCCCATGGAAGAAAATTTCCCACAATATTGTCATAGGATGCTTGGTACAACTGCTTGCTAAGAAAAATACCTGTAACACAGAGACTAAGCAAGAGTTATTTGGAAATGTTAAAAATGCCACTTCAGTTATCACAGCATATTCTCTGATCATGTATTAAAAAGACCCTCAAGAGTTTTAAGACTTTATTGAGGTATAATTCACATATCATACAATTCACCCATGTAAGGTGTTCATTTTAATGCCTTTTAGTATTCTCACAGAGTTGTGCAATTTTAGAACATTTGTATTACCCAAAAAAGAAATTCACCCACAGAGCCATTATCTCCCAAGACGCCTATCAGCACCAGCCCTAGGCAACCACTAATGTATTTTCTATGTCTGTGGATTTGCCTGTTCTGCCCACTTCATATAAAATTGATCTGAAAATCAGTTACATGATTGGAACCATACAATATGCAGTCTTTTGTCTGTTCTTTCATTTAGCATTAATAATTTCAAGATTTATTCATGTTGTATCAAGTATCAGTATTGCATTCCTTTTTATTGCTGAATAATATTCTGTTGTCATGGCTATACCACATTTTGTTTATCTCTTCATCAAATGACGGACATTTGAATTGTTCCCACTTTTTGGCTATTACAAATAATGCTGCCATAAACATTTGTGTACAATATGTTTTCATTTCTCTTCAGTATGTACCTAGGAGTGGAACTGCTGAGTCATTTAATAAGTCTGTTTTTAACTAAGGAACTGCACCGTTTTACATCCCCACCAGCAGTGTATGAGGCTTCTAATTTCTCCACACCCCTGCCAACAATTTTTATTATCTGTCTGCAAGGTGGTATCTCATTTTGATTTTGATTTGAATTTCCCTGATGGCTAATGAATATGAGCATTTTAGTTGTGCTTATTGGCTGCTCGTGGTAACTATCTATTCAGATCTGTTACCACTTTTAATTGAATTGTCTTTTTATTATAGAGTTGAAAGAGTCCTTTATATATTCTAGATATAAGTCCCTTATCAGTTATATGATTGGAAAAAAAAACTCTCCAATTTGGTGGTTGTCTTTTCATTTTTCCATGAAGCACAAGTTTTTTAATTTTGAGATGTGCAGTTTATGTTTTCTTTTGTTGCTTATGCTTTTGGTGTCACGTCTGAGAAGCCATTACCTAATCCAAGGTCATGAAGATTTACTCCTGTGTTTTCTAAGAGTTACAAAGTTTTCTCTCTTACATTTAGCTCTTTGATCCATTTCGAGTCAATTTTTTAAATAGTATTAGGTTAAGGTGCCAACCTGATTCTTTTAGATGTGGATATCTAGTTGTCCTAGCACCATTTGTTGAAACCTTTGTGTGTCATACTATTGTGGTTGGAAAATATGCTTGGTATGACTTAAGTCTTCTTCAATCTGCAAGATTTACTTGTGACCTAACATATGATCTATCCTGGAGAATGTTCCATATGCACTTGAGAAAATTATCTATTTGCTGCTGTTAAATGCAATGTTTTGTATATGTTTGTCAGGTTTGGTCTAAAGTATAATTCAAGTCCAATGTTTTCTTACTGACTTTCTGTCTAGATGATCTATCCATTGTTGAAAATACAGTATTAAAGTGCCCTGTTACTGTATTGCCATCCATTTCTCTCTCCATATCTGTTCATATTTGCTCAATATATTGATATACTCCAATGCTGGATCACATATATTTATAGTTCTATCCTCTTGATGAATTGACTCCTTTATAAGATGACCTTGTCACTTGTTATAGATTCTTTACTTACAGTCTATTTTGTCTAATATAAGTTAGCTGCCTGTGCTCTCTTTTGCCTTCCCATCTGCACTGAATATCCTTTCTACCCCTTCACTTTAAGCCTACATGTGTCCTTAAAGCTGAAGTGAGTCTCATATAGACAGCATACAGTTGGGTCTGTTTTTTTTTTTTAACCCATTCAGCCACTCTACACCTTTTGATTGAATAATTTAATCCATTTAAAGTAATTATTCTTAGGTAAGAACTTACCAAATTATAATAATTTTCTGGTTGTTTTATAGTTCCCTTGCTCTTTTCTTCCCTCTATAACCATCTTCCTTTGTGAATTGATGATTTTCCATAATGGTATGATTTGATTTCCTTACCTTTATCATTTCTGTATCTATTATAGGGTTTTGCTTTGTGATTACCATGAGGCTTACATAAAACATAGATATAACAGTCTATTGTAAACTGATAACACCTTAACTTTGATTACATATAAAACTTTACCTTTTCCTCTCTTACATTTTTTGTATCACAGTTTACTTCTTTTCATATTGTGTATCCATTAACAAATTATTTTAGGTATACTTATTTTTAGTACACTTATTCTTAACCTGTACTAGAGTTAAGTGATTAATACAACACCATAATTCAGTATTTTAGTATTCTGAATTTGACTATGTATTTACCTTTACCAGTGTATTTTATATTTTTATATGTTTTTGTGTTACTAATTAACATCCTTTCATTTCAACTTGAAGAATTCCCTTTAGCTTTTCTTGTAAGGCAGATCAAATTGTGATATACTCCCTCAACTTTTGTTTATTTGAGAAAGTATCTCTCTCCTACTTTTCTGAAAGCTAACTTTGCTGGGTGAAGTATTCTTGGCAGTTTTTTTCTTTTGGCACTTTGAAGATAACATCACCCCTTCTCCTGGCCTGCAAGATTTCTGCTAATAAAACTATTGATTGCCTTATGGGGGTACCCTTTTATGTGAGTAGTCTTTTTTTCTCTCTCTCTTGCTACTTTTAAAATGTCTTTGTGTTTGATTTTAAACAGTTTTATTACCATGTGCCTTGGAATGGATAATATTGGGTTGAAATTTTGAGGGAAGCTATAAACTTCATGCTCTTAGGTATCCAAATCTCACCCCAAATTCAGGAAGTTATTATTGCCTTAAATAAGCTGTCTGCCTCCTCCTCCTCCTCATCTCCTTCTGGGACTCCAGTAATGTGTAGATTGTTTTTATTAATGGTATCCCACAGTTCATGTAGGTTTTCTTCACTCCTTTTCATTCTTTTTTCTTTATTCTCCTCTGACTGGATAATATTTAAAAACCTGTGTTCTACTTAACATATACTTTCTTCTGCTTAATTCAGTCTGCTGTTGATTCTCTCTATTGCATTTTTTTTTATTTCATTCATTGTACTCTTCAGTTCCACAGTTTCTGTTTGGTTTTTTTAATTATTTGTCTTAACTTCTCTATTAAACTTCTCATTCTGTTCATCTATTTTCTCCTGATTTCACTGAATTGTCTTTTGTGTCTTCTTGTACCTTACAGAGCTTCCTTAAAACAACTATCTTGAATTCTTTATCCAGGAAATTGTAGAGCTATATTTCTTTGTGGTTAGATACTAGAATACTATTGTGTTCCTTTGCTGTTGTCACATTTCCTTGATTTTTCATGTTCCTTGAAGGTTTACATCACTGTCTTCACATTTAAAGAATCAGTTACCTCCTCCAGTCTTCAGACTTACTCTGGAAGAGATATACCTTCTATCAGGCCTATCAGGGATTCTGACACTATCTCAGATATTTTCTAAGGATACATTTGCTCCACACTTCTTATTCCCCCTTGAGAGTGAATTCTTAAGATGTATGCCTTCTCTCAATCCTGCAAAGTCAGGCCTGGTGCTGGGAGCCTCTTGTTCACTTTCCCTATGGCAGTGCTGAATGCTCATGTTTGTGTGCTTTCTTCCAAACACAGAGTTAAGCCAAATCTTTGCACAAATTTTAGCCATCTGCAAAAGTTCACCTCACTGCCTTCACACTCAGGGACACACACAGGAAGCCAGTCATGGGGTTGGGAGAGATGTGGCTAAGGCATGTGAAGCACTGGGAATGCCTATGGGCAAACTGGGAGGATCTGCAGATGAGGCATCCCCAGCAGCTTGTAGACAGGATTTCTGACAGAGGCAGAGAAGCAGTTATCAGAAACAACATCTCTTTGATATGTTCCATTCTGAGCCCTGGCTGCTCTTCTCCCAGCCACTCACTGCCTTCCAGTCATGAAATTCACAAACCAGTATTGGATGGGGTGAGAAAGAAATTGGTCACACACAGCTCGGACAGCCAGGCACTTACATGCTCTCACTTCCCTCCATGGGAGAAATCATGGGCTGAGAAGGTTGATCTTGGCATTGAGCTGTGCCACCTTGGGAGAGGAGTGATGTGGGTTAAGTGAAACTGTTCTTCTTACATGCTTCAGTGTGTTCGATCGGAGAGGGGTTTTTATTGCCCTAATGGTGTGCTGGAACTTCTCTACTGGACTCCCAAACTTCTACAAAGGCACCTCATCTGTGAGTGGCTGTCAAAACAAGTACCCTTTGGGGAAAGATGGTAGAAAACTCTCCTCCCACCATTTTGATCTCAAGAGTTTTTAAAGCACTGTTTGGGTCAGCTGAAATAAGACATAGAAAAATTAAATAAATCATGGAAAACTGACACTGAGCTTGAGGAAGAAAATTTGCCTTGATAGATTTTTTTGGTAACACTGCCACCAAAATGTAAAACTGTTATTACTAATTTTAAGTTTGAGGAACAGTAGTTCCAAAAACCACTATAATAACCTATCCCTATCATAGGTCAAAACACTGCAAAGGAAAGAAACAACACTTGTTTATTCCATTCAACCTTCTTTTATTTCTACTTCAGGGCTCAAGAACTTGAATATGCATAGAAATGGACGGTAGTGGTTGTTCCACATTATCAGTGTATTTAATACCACTGAAATATATACTTTGAAATGGTTAAGATGATAAATTTTATGTTACATATATTTTATCACAATTTAAAAAACAACTTGAGTGTGATGGAGAGAAGTATAAGTACAAGTATTCCATAACAAACAATTTGTCAACCACCCAAGGTCTTTATTCTTAATCTAACACACTATAACTTAAATGAGGTTTGGTCACTATGAAGGATACGTAGTGGTCATTATTCCCAAATATTTAAGCTTATCTTCTCATCACAATGAAAACACAAAACCACCCCTTTTTCTGGGTAGGGAATTCCCAAACAGATTCTCTCAACAGTTAAATTTTCACACTACCAGCCCACTGAAACTTTCAAAAAAGTATCTGTCTGAATTCAGGAATTCCCTATGGGAATGCCCAATGTATTCTGACAGGGAAGATGAACTAAAAATGTTCTGAAGGCCTCAGCCAGGGACTGTGTGAAGGATCAAACAACAGACCAAGAAAACAGTTCTAAGCAAAACATAATGGAGTCACTATGTCAGAACTGGGAAACTCAATTTATAAAAAAGAGAGTGCAAGGAGCTCCTAGCAAAGGACTTAGTGATAAAGAGGGTGGAGAATGCAAATTCTCTGACCCTGCAAGCAGACACAGGATTTGCAAAAAGTGATCTTCAAGAAATGCCTTACTCTCTAGATCACAGAGATACGAGAAATCTGAAGCATTTCCACAGCAAATAATTCTTGCTTTTATTGCTATAACTATCTTGATGAGAATAAAACAGCAAAATTCTAGGAAGCTCACAGAGCAAAGATCAGTTCCAGCCATGTAATATGGAAGGAATGTGAGGAGCAAGCAGGTCAGTGGATACTATTTAGGAACCTACAGGGGAGCACAGAGAGGAAGAACCCCAAATAACTACTGAGTTAAGATGACTGCAGGATAACAAGACTTCCTATGTTACAGGATCTGATAAGGACTCTGAAAGTGAGGCCATTTTAGATACAGAGTGCACACAAGCTGAAACTAAGTCACTGGTAAGAAATGCCAACACAGGAAATCTTCCGTATCCCCACCAGGTCAGCAGTTGTTAGCCATAGGGGAGCACTGTCTGTTCAGGCCATTACATCAGCAATGGGTTCAACATCAAAGAAGCAAGCTTCATTCACTTACACTGACTAGAATAACTAGAATCCAGGAAACCTCTGTACTGAGTGAATGAGATTAGAACTTGTTATATTATCTTTTATAATCTTTAATGCACTATCAAAAACAGCAGAGAACTCCTATCTACTTGGTATGAAAATGAAGAGGACAATTTAGCCATGGTGGTGAGGTACACATTGGGCTGGCATGCATACTCACTTCGATTGTATTGCCTCTTCCTCTACCTGAGAATCATGAACCTTACACATCACTGCAGGGACATATAGCCCTGGGCCACATCAAAAGACAGGAAATTGACTGTTAATTCTACAGAAAACCTTAGCTCTATAGCTTTAACTAGTATGTCTTCTTTCTATGTTCTATGTACTTAACCAGGTTCTTGGACATATGTATTTCTGGGTGTGCATTAGGTAGACTAGAATCTAACCAAGGGTGTGTTTATGCAAATTTATTTTCTGCATATTTGAAATATCTCATAAAGAAATTAGTTCACACATGTGAGAAATTGCACATGTAACCAATAGCTTGTGACCTTTCATTAATAAAGCCACTAGAAACCTAGATCTCTATATCATATGAATGGCAGTTTGTCCTATTTACAATAGAAATATATCTCCAACTTTTTTTATTTAAGTATAGTTGATACACAATATTATATTGGTTTCAAGTATACAACACAGTGGTTCTACAGTTACACACACTATTAAACCCTCACCCTAATCCAACTTTTTGAATTCAAAAACATTTCATGAGAGGGTTACCACTTTTGTATTTATATAATAAATTAATTATTGATGCTTTGTGTATTGTCATTCACTGTAAACTCCATGAGTACTTTTTGTCAAAGTAAAAAAGCAAATAGCTCATTATCATCAAAAATATTTTAGATAAACGTAATATAGGAATTGACCCTGAATTGGGAATGCCTATCGGCAGATTGGGAGATAGTGACTCATAGTGACATAGCTAGAACTAAGCTTCACACCTCCTTGGCCCCTGCCGCAGGGCGGTCCCTTCTAGACCATGCCACCTTTATCGTTAGCTCCACAATCTGTCCTCACTTATGCAGACAAGCAGATGAGCATCTTTTTCCAGGTTGGCCACAGAAGGGTATAATCCAAGGCATGGTTCTGAGCCAGGCTAGGGTGTCCCCTCCCCCAACAACAACACACATGGTGAGGCTTGTTTGGACAGGTGTTGCCAACATCTAACGGAGGGCTAATGTGTGCAGGATGGGACAATATATGGAATCAATTCTTCTGAGATGTTGGCGTGTGAAAGGAAGCAAAGGGAAGGAGATAGTAGCTGGAAGGGGAGCTGCAATCAAGAGAAGGCCTGTGTTTGTGTTTTAAGAATAGAAGACAATAGAACCTAGATGTGTGGTGATAAGATCAAGGAGAGAAGAGAGCAATAATGCAAAAAGAGACAATACAAGGACTGAAAGAAAGTGCACAAGATTGCAAGAGGGATGAGACAGGAGGCTAGGCTGCACGAACAGCAGGTCTGTAGATAGGTGAAGTGATGAAGGACCATCTCTCACCCAGCAGTTCATCTTGTTCAGTGTAGCCGCGACAGCCACGGCTGCCAGCAGGTGTGTGATGCACAAATCCATGAAATTGGTCTAAAGGAAAAAATACACCAAATCAAGAGAGAATGAGAACTAAAGGACACGGCACTGTCCTCTGAAAGGCTGAGGGGAAAAATAGGATAAAATTATGAAGGATCCTTATAGTCACACACCTGATCATCTACATTTGCCCTCTTATAGCACTAAACTATGTTTTCTACCTTTATCTTGCATCTACCTACCACTTCAGCATTTTATTAAAAATAATAATAATAATAATAATAAGGGAGAAATGTGGGATTCACATATAAATCAAGTATAAAAATCAAACGAATATTCATATTTGACCTGATTGTTTATAGTTCATGATGCGTGATCAAAACCGAAAGTTTCTGTGATGACATGACTGCCCTTGCACTGTTCACCATGTAAGAACTTATTCACTATGTAAGAACTTGTTCACCATGTAAGAACTTGTTCGTTATGCTTCAGAAGATTGGAGACTGTTGAGAGTTGGGCTTGGGGTTGATTAATGATTGTGCATTGAGTCCCCTATACAGAATTTTATTATTGTTAACAACCAATTTGATCAATAAATATGAGAGATGCCCTTTCAAGAAAAAAAAATTATGAAGGATCTTCATCCGATGTATTATTTTTTTATGTTTTTCTTTTCAACTTTCAGGTGGTTTTTGCTCTTACAGACTTTGTAATAGAAAATCTTGGAAAACGCTTTATAGAGACCCCACCTGTGGATCTGCCTACTCTGTATCAAGACATGTCATGCAGTACTCCCCTGGTGTTTATCTTAAGCACAGGCTCCGATCCCATGGGAGCATTTCAGAGGTTTGCCCGAGACAGCGGGTTTTCAGAACGGTAAGGTCTCATTGTACAGTTTTAATAATTTATATGAACATCTCCTTGTTAAAGTTTGCCCTTTTTTCTTCCTTCTGTGGAGTGTGAATTCCTACATTCAGGTACCCTTTACTAAATAAATTAAGATATATTAATACTTAGCTATATATATTGTTAAAATGTTAAAAAACCTAAAAGCAGATAGAAATTTCACTCAAGCAAAGGGGGAGATTGTTTAAAATGTTAAAGGATAATAATTTAGTGGACTACTGATTCAACCTTGTTATTTAAGACATTACTTTAATATAACTGTAAAAGGACTGTAGCTTACTCCCTATACTCAAATGTGCAAAAAAAATTCATAGTTTTATGAATTTCACAGTTTCTGTTGTGTGATTAATCTCATCTTTCTATCTGCCTCTACTCTGCTGGGTAAGAGAAGCAAGGAAGACGTTTAAACTTGTACATTTACATTATTAGATTTTCTTCTGATTTAAATGTCTCCTGAGTAAGATGATTTGGTTTCTTTTTCATAACAGCTCAGTCTTCCTGACTTCTCCTCTCCAAGATGGTGTCCAGATGGGTGGGAAAGTGCACGAGAGCGCGGGGTGGCAGGGGAAAGTAGGGGCATCATATCTATGAGGTAACCTCCGGCCCTGACAGGCCCCTGCACGGGGTGACTGGTCAAAGTAAAAAAGCAAATAGCTCATATCATCAAAAATATTTTAGACTGCGGATTACAAGATGATGAATCCTGTCTGTTCATTTGGAGCTTATAGTCTGTATTAGTCAGGCTTCTCCAGAAAAACAGAACCAATAGGATATAAGTATAAATATATAAAAAACTGGCTTACATGATTACGGGGGCTGACAAGTCCCAAGTCTGCAGTCAGCAGGCTGGAAACCAAGGAGTGACAATGTGTAGCTCCAGTCCAAGTCTGAAGAACTGAAAACCAGGAGGACTAATGGTGTTAAGTTATGTTCGGAAAGCCAGCAAGCTCAAGACCTAAGAAGAGCCAATGTTTCTCTCTGAATCCAAAGGCCCAGCTCAACCAGTCAGGCAGGAGGAGCTGCCTCTTACTCAGGCTTTTTGTTCTATTCAGGTCTTCAGTTGATTGCATGGGCCCATCCACAGTAAGGAGAGCAATCTGCTTTGCCAAGTCTGCTGGTTCAAATGTTAATCTCATCCAGAACCTCCTGCACGGACTCATCCAAAATAATGTTTGACCATTTGTCTAGGCACCATGTGATCCAGTCAAATCAACACATAAAATTAATAATCAAATGGTCTCAGACATTTACCTTTGGTTCTGAGGTCCTAACAAAGGCAGTATACAGAACAATTAAGAGCTCCTGTGAATTAATAAGAAAAAGAAAACAATCCAGTAGGAATAAAGACAAAAAATATTAACAGGAAATTCTCAGAAAAGAGAACCTAAAGGCTTGATTAGCATATGAAAACATGTCCAACCTCACTAGCAGTTAAAAACAACAAATTAAAACCAGAGAGATACCATTTCTTACCCATCAAATTGGAAAAATAGTGGCAAAGATGTGGAGCTATGGAAACATTCACATTGCAAGTGGGGGTGAAAATTTGTTTAAAATCACTTTGAAGAGAAATTGGCAGTTAAAGATGGCACCACCCCAAATCCCAACAATTCATTACTGAATTTGCATCCCAGAAAAAAATCAGTCATATGTGTACAAGGAGCCATTTTCAAGAACATTCATAGAAACATTGTTCATAATGACCAAAAAAAATGGAAACAATCAAAATGCCCATTTGGAAAAATTATTATATAAACTGTGGTATATTCATAAAAGTAAATACAACTAGCCATGAAACTGAATAAACTAGAACTATGTGTATCAAAATGGATGGGTCATACAAACTCATACTGAACAAAAAAAATTAAGTTACAGAAAAACTATATAATATTGGAGAAGTGTGATAAAATGCTTAAAAATTTTAAACAAGCTAGGGGCGGAAGATGGCGGTGTGAGTAGAGCAGCAGAAATCTCCTCCCAAAACCACATATATCTATGAAAATATAACAAAGACAACCTTTCCTAGAATAAAGACCAGAGGACACAGGACAATATCCAGACCACATCGGCACCTGTGAGAACCCAGCCCCAGCCATCCGGGCCAGAGTGCAGGGCACTCGATACTAGGAAAACAGGGCAGCAAAAAGAGTGAGCAGGCACTGGAGGCTGGGCGACAGAGGACATAAGAAAAGCGCGCGACCATTTTTTTTTTTTGCTTTTTTGCTGTTTTGTTTTGGCGAGCGCTTTTTGGAAGTCTTAAAGGGATAGGGACCACAATACTAGGGAAACAGGGCAGAAAGACCGGTGAGCAGAGGTCTGAGGCTGGCACCGGAGAATAAAGAAAAACGAACGACCACTTTTTTTTTTTTTTAATTTAAAATTTTTTTTCTTTTTTTTTTTTGGTGGTCGTTGTTTTGTTTTGTTTTGGCGGGTGCTTTTTAGAAGTCTTAAAGGGGTAGGGCGGGTCACTTAATCCAGAGGTAGGGAATCCAGGGATCTCTGGGCACCCTAACCCCTGGGCTGCAGGGAGCAGGGAGGCCCCTTACGGAGATAAATAGCCTCCCAGCTGCTCCTGCTCCAACGCGACTCTACCATTTTGGAGTAGCTGCCCGAGCCAGGCCACGCCCACAGCAACAGCGGAGATTAACTCCATAGCAGCCGGGCAGGAAGCAGAAGCCCTGTCTGCGCGCAGCTGCACAGCACAAGCCACTAGAGGTCGCTGTTCTCCCAGGAGAGGAGGGTCACAAACCAACAAGAAAGGAAGTACTTCCAGCCGTCACTCGTCCCAGCTCTGCAAACTATTCCTATCACCATGAAAAGACAAAATTACAGGCAAACCAAGATCACAGAGACACCAGAGAAGGAGACAGACCTAACCAGTCTTCCTGAAAAAGAATTCAAAATAAGAATCATAAACATGCTGACAGAGATGCAGAGAAATACGCAAGAGAAATGGGATGAAGTCCGGAAGGAGATCACAGATGCCAGAAAGGAGATCGCAGAAATGAAACAAACTCTGGAAGGGTTTATAAGCAGAATGGATAGAATGCAAGAGGCCATTGATGGAATTGAAATCAGAGAACAGGAACGCATAGAACCTGACATAGAGAGAGACAAAAGGATCTCCAGGAATGAAACAATATTAAGAGAACTGTGTGACCAATCCAAAAGGAACAATATCCATATTATAGGGGTCCCAGAAGAAGAAGAGAGAGGAAAAGAGATGGAAAGTATCTTAGAAGAAATAATTGCTGAAAACTTCCCCACACTGGGGGAGGAAGTAATCGAACAGACCACGGAAATACACAGAACCCCCAACAGAAAGGATCCAAGAAGGGCAACACCAAGACACATAATAATGAAAATGGCAAAGATCAAGGACAAGGAAAGAGTGTTAAAGGCAGCTAGAGAGAAAAAGGTCACCTATAAAGGGAAACCCATCAGGCTAACGTCAGATTTCTCAACAGAAACCCTACAGGCCAGAAGAGAATGGCATGATATATTTAATACAATGAAACAGAAGGGCCTTGAACCAAGGATACTGTATCCAGCACGACTATCATTCAAATATGATGGTGGGATTAAACACTTCCCAGACAAACAAAAGCTGAGAGAATTTGCTTTCCACAAACCACCTCTACAGAACATCTTACAGGGACTGCTCTAGATGGGAGCACTCCTAGAAAGAGCACAGCACAAAACACCCAACATATGAAGAATCGAGGAGGAGGAACAAGAAGGGAGAGAAGAAAAGAATCTCCAGACAGTGTATATAACAGCTCAATAAGCGAGCTAAGTTAGGCAGTAAGATACTAAAGAGGCTAACCTTGAACCTTTGGTAACCACGAATTTAAAGCCTGCAATGGCAATAAGTACATATCTTTCAATAGTCACCCTAAATGTTAATGGGTTGAATGCACCAATCAAAAGACACAGAGTAACAGAATGGATGAAAAAGCAAGACCCATCTATATGCTGCTTACAAGAAACTCACCTCAAACCCAAAGACATGTACAGACTAAAAGTCAAGGGATGGAAAAACATATTTCAAGCAAACAACAGTGAGAAGAAAGCAGGGGTTGCAGTACTAATATCAGACAAAATAGACTTCAAAACAAAGAAAGTAACAAGAGATAAAGAAGGACACTACATAATGATAAAGGGCTCAGTCAAACAAGAGGATATAACCATTCTAAATATATATGCACCCAACACAGGAGCACCAGCATATGTGAAACAAATACTAACAGAACTAAAGGGGGATATAGACTGCAATGCATTCATTCTAGGAGACTTCAACACACCACTCACCCCAAAGGATAGATCCACTGGGCAGAAAATAAGTAAGGACACGGAAGCACTGAACAACACAGTAGAGCAGATGGACCTAATAGACATCTATAGAACTCTACATCCAAAAGCAGCGGGATATACATTCTTCTCAAGTGCACATGGAACATTCTCCAGAATAGACCACATACTAGGCCACAAAAAGAGCCTCAGAAAATTCCAAAAGATTGAAATCCTACCAACCAACTTTTCAGAACACAAAGGCATAAAACTAGAAATAAACTGTACAAAGAAAGCAAAGAGGCTCACAAACACATGGAGGCTTAACAACACGCTCCTAAATAATCAATGGATCAATGACCAAATCAAAATGGAGATCCAGCAATATATGGAAACAAATGACAACAACAACACTAAGCCCCAACTTCTGTGGGACACAGCAAAAGCAGTCTTAAGAGGAAAGTATATAGCAATCCAAGCATATTTAAAAAAGGAAGAGCAATCCCAAATGAATGGTCTAATGTCACAATTATCAAAATTGGAAAAAGAAGAACAGATGAGGCCTAAGGTCATCAGAAGGAGGGACATAATAAAGATCAGAGAAGAAATAAATAAAATTGAGAAGAATAAAACAATAGCAAAAATCAATGAAACCAAGAGCTGGTTCTTCGAGAAAATAAACAAAATAGATAAGCCTCTAGCCAGACTTATTAAGAGGAAAAGAGAGTCAACACAAATCAACAGTATCAGAAACGAGAAAGGAAAAATCACGACGGACCCCACGGAAATGCAAAGAATTATTGGAGAATACTATGAAAACCTATACGCTAACAAGCTGGGAAACCTAGGAGAAATGGACAACTTCCTAGAAAAATACAACCTTCCAAGACTGACCCAAAAAGAAACAGAAAATCTAAACAGACCAATTACCAGCAACGAAATTGAAGCGGTAATCAAAAAACTACCAAAGAACAAAACTCCCGGGCCAGATGGATTTACCTCGGAACTTTATCAGACATACAGGGAAGACATAATACCCATTCTCCTTAAAGTTTTCCAAGAAATAGAAGAGGAGGGGATACTCCCAAACTCATTCTATGAAGCTAACATCACCCTAATACCAAAACCAGGCAAAGACCCCACCAAAAAAGAAAACTACAGACCAATATCCCTGATGAACGTAGACGCAAAAATACTCAACAAAATTTTAGCAAACCGAATTCAAAAATACGTCAAAACCATCGTACACCATGACCAAGTGGGATTCATCCCAGGGATGCAAGGATGGCACAACATTCGAAAGTCCATCAATATCATCCACCACATCAAAAAAAAGAAAGACAAAAACCACATGATCATCTCCATAGATGCTGAAAAAGCATTTGACAAAGTTCTACATCCATTCATGTTAAAAACTCTCAGCAAAATGGGAATAGAGGGCAAGTACCTCAACATGATAAAGGCCATCTATGATAAACCCACAGCCAACATTATATTGAACAGCGAGAAGCTGAAAGCATTTCCTCTGAGATCGGGAACTAGACAGGGATGCCCACTCTCTCCACTGTTATTTAACATAGTACTGGAGGTCCTAGCCACGGCAATCAGACAAAATAAAGAAATACAAGGAATCCAGATTGGTAAAGAAGAAGTTAAACTGTCACTATTTGCAGATGACATGATACTGTACATAAAAAACCCTAAAGACTCCACCCCAAAACTACTAGAACTGATATCGGAATACAGCAAAGTTGCAGGATACAAAATCAACACACAGAAATCTGTGGCTTTCCTATATACTAACAACGAACCAACAGAAAGAGAAATCAGGAAAACAACTCCATTCACAATTGCATCAAAAAAAAATAAAATACCTAGGAATAAACCTAACCAAAGAAGTGAAAGACTTATACTATGAAAACTACAAGTCACTCTTAAGAGAAATTAAAGGGGACACTAACAGATGGAAACTCATCCCATGCTCGTGGCTAGGAAGAATTAATATCGTCAAAATGGCCATCCTGCCCAAAGCAATATACAGATTTGATGCAATCCCTATGAAACTACCAGCAACATTCTTCAATGAACTGGAACAAATAATTCAAAAATTCATATGGAAACACCAAAGACCCCGAATAGCCAAAGCAATCCTGAGAAAGAAGAATAAAGTAGGGGGGATCTCACTCCCCAACTTCAAGCTCTACTATAAAGCCATAGTAATCAAGACAATTTGGTACTGGCACAAGAGCAGAGCCACAGACCAATGGAACAGACTAGAGAACCCAGACATTAACCCAGACATATATGGTCAATTAATATTTGATAAAGGAGCCATGGACATACAATGGCGAAATGACAGTCTCTTCAACAGGTGGTGCTGGCAAAACTGGACAGCTACATGTAGGAGAATGAAACTGGACCATTGTCTAACCCCATATACAAAAGTAAACTCAAAATGGATCAAAGACCTGAATGTAAGCCATGAAACCATGAAAGTCTTGGAAGAAAACATAGGCAAAAACCTCTTAGACATAAACATGAGTGACCTCTTCTTGAACATATCTCCCCGGGCAAGGAAAAACAACAGCAAAAATGAGTAAGTGGGACTATATTAAGCTGAAAAGCTTCTGTACAGCAAAAGACACCATCAATAGAACAAAAAGGATCCCTACAGTATGGGAGAATATATTTGAAAATGACAGATCCGATAAAGGCTTGACGTCCAGAATATATAAGGAGCTCACACGCCTCAACAAACAAAAAACAAATAACCCAATTAAAAAATGGGCAGAGGAACTGAACAGACAGTTCTCCAAAAAAGAAATACAGATGGCCAACAGACACATGAAAAGATGCTCCACATCGCTAATTATCAGAGAAATGCAAATTAAAACTACAATGAGGTATCACCTCACACCAGTAAGGATGGCTGCCATCCAAAAGACAAACAACAACAAATGTTGGCGAGGCTGTGGAGAAAGGGGAACCCTCCTACACTGCTGGTGGGAATGTAAGTTAGTTCAACCATTGTGGAAAGCAGTATGGAGGTACATCAAAATGCTCAAAACAGACTTACCATTTGACCCAGGAATTCCACTCCTAGGAATTTACCCTAAGAACACAGCAATCAAGTTTGAGAAAGACAGATGCACCCCTATGTTTATTGCAGCACTATTTACAATAGCCAAGAATTGGAAGCAACCTAAATGTCCATCGATAGATGAATGGATAAAGAAGATGTGGTACATATACACAATGGAATACTACTCAGCCATAAGAAAAGGGCAAATCCAATCATTTGCAGCAACATGGATGGAGCTGGAGGGTATTATGCTCAGTGAAACAAGCCAAGCGGAGAAAGAGAAATACCAAATGATTTCACTTATCTGTGGAATATAAGAACAAAGGAAAAACTGAAGGAACAAAACAGCACCAGAATCACAGAACTCAAGAATGAACTAACAGGTACCAAAGGGAAAGGGACTGGGGAGGATGGGTGGGTAGGGAGGGATAAGGGGGGGGATAAGTAGGGGGGTATTAAGATTAACATGCATGGGGGGGTAGGAGAAAAGGGAGGGCTGTACAACACAGAGAAGGCAAGTAGTGATTCTACAACATTTTGCTATGCTGATGGACAGTGACTGTAAAGGGGTTTATAGGGGAGACCTGGTATAGGGGAGAGCCTAGTAAACATAATATTCGTCATGTAAGTGTAGATTATTGATACCAAAAAAAAAAAAAAGGGCAGTTCCTGTGTGGTAACCTCCAATGAGTTCTACACAAGGGTATAAAGGGCATATAAAAGTGTAGGCAAAGGGTCTGTTTGCGTCTATACAGAAGATCAAAGCCTAATTGGGCTACCCCGAAAATGAACTAAGATACGATATGAAAGAGAACTTCCAACATCAGCACTCTCTGGAATACTCATGCCAGAAGATGATCATCAAAAAACCCCAACAAAGATCCACGCACTGCTACAGCTGTAGATGCACTCATCCCACCAGTTCCTGGACTTGCCATGGGAATGAGGAAGGAGATATCTAAGCTGGCCTGTGCATACAGTAAAACAACAAATTTGACTGGATCTATATTGTTGGAACTCAACCAAGAATTAGGAGAAGTGCAAATTGTAGCGCTCCAAAATCTTACAACTACAGACTATTTACAGTTCAAAGAACATATGGGATGTGAACAGTCCCCAGGAATGGGTTGTTTTAATTTGTCTGATTTCTCTCAGACTGTTCAAGTTCAGTTGGACAATATCCACCATATCATAGATAAGTTTTCACAAATGCCTAAGGTGCCTAACTGGTTTTCTTGGTTTCACTGGAGATGGCTGGTAATTACAGGTATGCTTTGGTTATGTAACTATACTCCTATTATGTTAATGTGTGTGCACAATTTAATTAGTAGTTTAAAACCTATACATGCTGAAGTTACTCTACAAGAAGATATGTCAAAGAAATAATCAATCTTCCCATGTTTTCTTTCGTCTGCTACTTCTATAGCTTTTCTTCTTCCTTCCTAATTACAACCCTTAAGTAGAATTCGTGCCTCATAACGAAATTACCGAGTATCATAATTCTTCCGAGTGGTAAAGATACCTCAAGACAAATGCTGGGCATAAAAGCCACAGGGCATAAATCTGCAAAGAAGTAAAAAATGTTAACCTTTTCAAACAATATTGCTTCTCTCTCACTTACCAACTTTACATTTCCCTGTATGGCCCCGGAAGATGACTGGTTAGCCAGAGACGGGTAAGATTCCTCAAGGGAGGAACAACCTAAGACAGGCACAGTCGCAGGGGGGCCATCAGGTGAGAAATTGGGGATCAACAGAGGTGAGGCTTAGAACCTCACCCCCCCCGTTCTGAGAGAAATCTTCTGCATACGTGGATGTTTTATGGCCCTTGTCTAGCTTGGATTAACACATAGTCTACAGGCACACACCTGATCATCTACATTTGCTCTCTTACAACACTAAACTATGTTTTCTACCTTTATCTTGTATCTACCTACCACTTCAGCATTTTATTAAAAATAATAATAATAAAGAGAGAAATGTGGTATCCACATATAAATCAAGTATAAAAACCAAATGAGTATTCATATTTGAACTGACTGTTTAGAGTTCATAATGCATGAGCAAAACTGAAAGTTTCTGTGATGACTGCCCTTGTACTCTTCACTATGTAACTTATTCACTATGTAAGAATTTGTTCTACATGTAAGAACTTGTTTGTTATGCCTCAGAAAATTGGAGACTGACGAAAATTAGGCTTGGGGTGGATTAATGATTGTGCATTGAGCATTGACTCCCCTATACAGAATTTTATTGTCGTTAACAACCATTTGATCAATAAATATGAGAGATGCCCTCACAAAAATAAATAAATAAATAAATAAATAAATTTTTTAAGAAAATAAATAAATAAATAAAAAAGGACAGACTTCCAATGGTAAAATAAATAAGTAACCGGGATGTAATGTATAGCATAAGGAATTTAGTCAAGATATTGTAACAGCTTGGTAGGGGGATAGCTGGAACCTAGAATTATGTATATAAATGTTCTACCACTGTGTTGTACACTTAAAACTAATGTAATGTAATACTGTACGTCAACTACCCTTCAATAAAAAATAATTATTTTTAAAAAAAAAATTTTAACATATATTGTTTAGCAATTCATATTTTTGCAATTAACAGTTATAAAGAAAGGTAGGGAAATTATACCAAAACCAAGATAGCAGTGACCTTGGGGAGTGATGGCTGCTTAATGAGGGCACACTGCAGGCTCGGATCATGTAGATAATGTTTTATTTCTTAAGCTGGATTGTGGGTAAATGGATATGCATTATATTAACTTTATAACTTTTATATGTCTTAAATATTTCACAGTAACTATTAAAGGTAAAGAATTCAATATAACAATCAGAAAATAAGAAGGATGTAAATAGGTAGTTAATGTATGCTTAGTTCTTGATATATTCAGAAGGAAAAAAGAATAACTGTATTGCCTTAAGAAAATGTGTGGCTGAATGGGTATGTTGAAATTTTAAGGGAAAAAACTAAAATATAATCTATAGCTTCCAAATCCATAGAGAGATAAAAGAATATAAAGTGTAGTATTGGAACCCAACATTAGATAGGAAAGAAGAAAAATAAAATCAAAGATAAAACAGTAAACCAAAAAGTGAAGTCAAAGAATAGAAAGTAATCCGAATGCCTAAATAAGTATAAATATTTCACTTGTGAAAAGGTAAAGATGATCAAATTGGATTTTGAAACAATATTCTCTTCTATGCTACCTGGAAAATGTGTATACAGTATAAAACAGAGAAGTTAGAAAGTAAAAAGATGCAAAAGATACTATACAAATACTAACCAAAAGAAAGCTGTTAACAATTTCAATGCATATCACAAAATAGAGTTTAAGGCAAAAAATATATACATATATAACTCCGGGAAAAGAAAATTCCAGGGCAAAATACCTCTAGAACCAAATTCAGTCAAAGGGAGAATAAAGTTTAAAACCCGTTTATTGCTTACAAACTGCAGTCCGGGGCCATCTCTTTCCTGCTCCAGCAGAAGCAAACCAGCCCTCCCCCTAACTTCTCAGGCTCAGAGAAGCCCTTGGTTGCCCAGGTAATTACCCACTGATATGGAAATGAAATATTCTACACCCCTGAGGAACACCTATTGATCACTAAAGCCATACCTTTCTCCACCCCTTAGCAATGCCTGTTGATATGCAGATGTACTAAAGCCAGGCAAGATAATTCTGGAATATTACAGTTTTACCCACAGCATATTAAGGATAAAGAAGGAAACTATATGACATGTAAGAAAAACCAACAAACAAGAAACATCAATTATAAATTTGTATGCCAACTAACAAAGCTTGAAATATATAAATTAAAAACTGGAGAAATTGGTAATTTAATGTAGAAATTCTTAACATATCTCTAATAGAAATTAATATGAAGCACACAAAAGTTGCCAAATTGGTAAGGATACAAAATATTTAGACAATCAAATTAACCTCGATCTTTATTAAGCTCAACAAACATAGCAAATACAAGATCTTCAGGCACACATGAAATATTTATAAGAATTAACCACTGCTACAAAAGACACGTATTTCAAAAAGAAGATAAACTTATTCTCTAACCACAATAAATCTTACAAATCAACCTCAAAAGTTAACTTTTTTTTTAATATATGGAAAAAAAGCCCTTTTGAACAACTCATCTGTTAGAGAGAAATCATAATGGAAATTTTCCAGTTAGTGGAATTAAATGACAAAAACAATATTACATGTCAAAAAACCATTGTGGTGTAGTAATGAGGGAGGCACTTAGCAGTAAATTTATGCATATTTAAGAACTTCTGGTTCCAGAAATATTAGATTAAGAACAACAGAAACCCTGGGCAAAATACATTTGAAGGTTTAGGAAATGAATAAGGTAGTTAAAAAAAGGAAACTCGAAACAATGAGCCCTGTACTCAGAGACATCAAAGGAGAAGGCAAAGAGGCAGATAAACTGAGCAGAACTTTTGATTGATTAAAGGGACAGAAGGAACAGAATTGGAGCCCAGCGCCAACTGAATAATAGAGGAAGCGGGTAAAACCCCTACTTTGGGTTCGTACTCTAAGGAGATTCATCTAAAAGGAATAGGACCGAGTAAGAAATAGACTACTTGCTGAAGAGGTTAAGATGACCCCTGATTACTAGTATCTCTAGCCACCTACTAGAAGAAAATGTAAATCTTGTCTGGAAGAACACAAAATCCTAGGTACAAAATTAAACATAACCAGGTACAAGAGAAAGCCAGAAAACATGTTTAAAAACCAAGAAAAACAATACACAATAAGAACAGGGTACAAGTTATCCTGATAATGGATACATGAGACTGACTTTAAAGTAACAACATTTAAAATGTTCAAAGAAATGAAAAATTGAGAAAATTGACAGGTGGGATTATTCAAAAACAGAATTCTAGAATTGAAAATATAACTGAAATTAAGAACTCAGTAGCTCAATTTGATGAGTAAAACACATGCAGACACTAAACAAAGGCGAAAACAGGAGAGTAAGAGACAGCCGCAGTGACGAGATCTAGTAAGGTATGATTTGAGGCCCAGAGGAAAGAAGAGTGCAGAGTAACTAAAGAGTGGCTGAGAATTTTCCAAAACTGACATAGGACAGCAATCTGCAGATAAAATAAACCTTACCAAATGCCAAGCATAATCAACACAAAAAAATTCTACCTATAGCCATCACAGTAAATTGCAGAAAAAACAAAGAGAATATATTAAAAACAGATTACCTTCAAAGATGCAACAAGTATGCTGTTGAATGATTTCTCTGCATAAAAAATGAAAGTCAGGTAGTGTATGTTCATAAAACAGAAAGCAAGTTACTGTCTATATGGAATTGTATTCCTGTCAAAAATTCATTTTAAAATGAAACCAGGATTAAGCCAGTTTTAGACAAATTCAAATTCAAATTCAAAAAAATGCTAAACAGAGTAACAGTGAAAATATAACATCAGAAGTTGTTTGATACACCTAAAGCTAGAATTAGAGAAAAATTAATAAGCTTAAATGCATACATTAGACAAAAGGCAATCCAAAACTTAATGATTAAATTCTGATAGAAGGAAAAAACAGTAAGCTAAGAAATAATTAACGATACAGGAGTCTTAAATTCAATAAATAAGATTCAAGAGATCACAAGATGGTTTTGTGAAAAGTTTAGTAAAACATAAATTCTGATGAAACTACTGAGAGAAAAATAGAATGCCAGAAACCTTGTATCATGAATAAAAAAGAGAATATCACTACAGATCAACAGACATGAAAATGATCATTAGAGTATATTATTTTTAAAAAAAAACACTTCACCAGTGAATTGCAATGACATGGAAAAATTCCTCAAAAAATACAACATAAAAGGGATATCTAAATAGTCCAGCAATTTCTTAATTATTGAATTCATTATTAAAAATCTTCCCCCAATGCTGGGTTATTCCAGGAATTCAATGATGGCTAAAATATTGAAAATAAATTAATGCAGTTTAACACATTAACAAAAAGGAAAAAAAATCCCTTAAATAAAGAAAAAAACAATTATCTCACTAGATGCAGAAAAAGCATTTTTTAAAATTCAATAGGCATTCATGGGAGAAGAAAATCCTAGTAAACTAAAAATCTGGAAATAATTTCTTAGAAAGAAAAAAACAAATAGGACATTCTTTTACTGTGATAAATGGTTTATCTTAAAAAAATGTTAATGGAGTTAGCAAGATTACTGGACACAAAAACAGACTATATTAATGCATACTAGCAATAGAAACTCATTCATTGCTAGTAGGAATGCAAAGTAGTCCATGCACTGTGGAAGACAGTTTGGTGTTTTCTTACAATACTAAACATACTTTTACCATATAATCCAGAAATCACACTCCTTGGTATTTACTTAAAGATATTAAAAAATTATGTCCACACAAAAACCTGCACATGGATGTTTATAGCACCTGACTCATAATCATCAAAACTTGGAAGTAAGCAAGATGTCCTTCAATAGGTTCATGGGTAAATAAACTGTGGTATAGCCATGCAATGGAATGTTATTCAGCACTAAAAAGAAATGCAAAGACATAGAGGAACCTTTTCAAATCATGAAAATACAAGGAGGAAACTTAAATGCATATTACTAAGTATAAGAAGCCAGTCTGCAAAGGCTACATACGGTATGATTGCAACTATATGACATTCTGAAAGAGGCAAAACAATGGGGACAGTAAAAAGATAACAAAGTGTTTATATCCCATATAAAGACCTCTTAAAAATCAATAAGAAAAAGATGACCCAATAGGGAAAGAAAAGGGAGGGAGGGAAGGGAAGAAAGGGAATAACCAAGTGGCCAATAAATAAACCTATGAGAAGGGGAAACAATTTAAAGCCTCAATGAGATACCACTATACATCCACCACCACCCACTATACCTACCCTTGTTAGCAAGGATATGGAGAAGTAAGTATACTCACTGACAGCTGGTGGAAATGGAATAGTGACATCACTGTGGAAAACAGTTTGATATCATAAAAAAGTTAAATATTCACATACTCTGTCAAACAGCAGTTCCACTCCTAGGAATATATGCAACAAATGGAGTGCACATGTATATCAAGGGGTATGTAGGAGAATGTTTATTGCAGCATTGCATGTAATAGCCAAGAACCAGAAATAACCCAAATATCCATTGAGAGCAGAATGGATTAATAAATTGTGGTATAATCACACAATAGAATATTATACAGCAATGAAAATGAGTGGTTATGACTCAAAATGTCAGTTAATCTAAAACATAATGATTAAAATAGAACACAAATTATATATTTTTTATATGTGATTCCATTTATATAAAATTCAAAAACTAGCAAAATTAATCTGTGGTGTTAGAATTCAAAATAGCGGTGGCCGAGAATGAGGATAAATACTGATGGTGAGGGTGCAAGTAAGGTTCTTTTTTTTTTGTCTCCCAAAGCTATTCTCTTTGGGAGAATTCATTAAATGACATTAATGATGTGTATATTTTTCTATATACAGAAAAAACTTCAATTTAAAAAAAATTTTTTTAACTGATCTATTTGTTGAAAGGATTATGGGTACTTTTGGGAAGGAGGCAGAAAAAATGATTGGAAAGAGGCATAGGAGAGATGTCTTAGGGGTGTTGGCAAAGTTCTGTTCTCAACCACAGGTGTTCATTTGTGACAATTCATAGAGCTGCATATTTGTTTTTTGCACTTTTCATTACCTGTGTTATAGTAAAAATGTTTTTAAAACCAAGAAAATAAGAAAATAGTATTTGCACATATATCAAAATTAGGATTTCAAATGTGTGCATACTCTAAGCAAGAATCTAGTATATTTATATTCTTTAATAGCTGCATTGGTTAAAAATACCATAAAACAGCATTTTGCTGTTGTTCAATTCAGGGTGCAGTCCATTTCTCTGGGGCAAGGACAAGGGCCCATTGCTGAAAGAATGATCAAAGATGCAATGAAATCAGGAAACTGGGTGTTTCTGCAAAACTGCCATCTTGCTGTTTCTTGGATGCTGGCAATGGAAGAGCTCATTAAAACCTTCACAGATTCAAGTATGTTGAACACAGAGTATTTGTATAATAATATCATTTTATGTAGACTTTCTTGTTGAATCCAATCCTTGTAGTAATCCTTTACTGTAGGCATTGCGTTTCTCCACATTAAAGAGGAGAAATTTGAGACCTAGACAGGTTTAGTAGAGTTTCATAACTCAGATCCCAAAAAAGGTCTTCAGACTCCCAGTTGAAGGTATGAGCCATCTAATCATTTCTGTTTGATGTTGCCTTGGAGGGGACACCATCTGAATTCAAAATAGATTACATATAAGCATGATAAACAGAAATAGAAAAATGGACTTCAGACAAAAAAAGGAAATAATATCCTTTAACATAAAGTGAGAGAAGTTAAGAACAAATTCGAATTTCCACCAATTCCCTTACAGACTAGTATTTTACCACTTTTCATCCTCTGTAACCCACATGGCAACTAACCTTCACATGTGCCTCACAGCCACCCACACCCCATAAGTGTGCCTGGCATTATTCACAGCTGCTACCATTAACTGTCATACCACCACTTTCTTTCCCACTCAAGAAAGTGTAATAGGCTATAAAGAGAGAAGTGGAGTTAGAGTTTACTCCTTTTTAAATGTTGGTATAAAAATAAGTGAAACCTTAGGAACTGTACTCTTGGTAATGCACAGGGTAAGCCCCCATTTGGCATTCTGCCAGGAGGCCATCGGGGAGAACCACCAACCTAGGATATCCAGAGCCCTTTCTCTTGGGTCTTCCATTGTGCCCCGACCTCAGAAAGCTTTCTGGGAAGGTGAGATCTATGCAGCTGGGTCTTGCAACGGACTTTCCTTCTCGCTGCCTATAAAGGAGAGCAGCTGCTACTAAAGAGTAGCCAGGGGCACTGTTACCCAGCTCCAGGCAGGGCTCAGCAGCCTTCCCCTAAAGGCCCCTCACTTCCTAGTCCCCTGGCTGCTTCCAGCAAGGATAAAGAGTCAACACACCTACTGTCCAGAATCTCTACTCTTTACATTTTGCAGTACAGTAAGAGATGGCCCACCTGCAGCCGTGCCTGTGGCTCATTGCCATTTAAATATCCCAAGAAAAATTACAAGGTCTTCACTATTGTTCAGGCATCCCTGATTATTAGGATTATACTTAAGAAAAAATGCTAGAGCAATCATTGAAAAAGCAATTTGCTGCATTGGTACAACATGAGCCTTCGGAGTATGGAGACATCATGCAGGTTCACAGTGACTGGGACAAGAGCAGATGCCAGTTCTTCCAGGACAGGCAATGGAAGCCAGGTGGAGTTTGTGGATTTCAAGTGCTTACAGCTCACTAAAGCTTAAGTGTATAGAAAAACCCTCTTCTGGCCCTTTTCGCAAACATTTATTAACCTAACCATTTGAGTTCTGATATTTAACTTGAACCACTATAAAATAAAATACATTCAGGTAGTAAGCTGAAAAGAAAAAAGTAAATGAAGGAAAAAACAAAAACTCTGGACTTGAAATTCTAAGATCCCAGTAGTGTGCTGCCCGACCACTTCCTGACTGCATATTACGTCTCCTCTTTGGGCCTCAGTTACCCCAGCTATAAAATGACTGCATAGCTTCTTTGCTGCAAGTCCCATACTAAGGTGATTTCTAAGATTCCATTCCAACTCTAAACTTCTATGTTGTCTATGAAAGTTACAGTTCTTGATACTTTTGCAATTATAAGAGAAACAGTACAAAAAACACCTGGCCTTTCTCATCTTTGGTTAGTGAAATCATTAACTCTAAAGACTTAAGTTGATGTTTAACCTCTATGCCTAATAGTTTTTACCATGCCAGCAATTTAGTGTTGCCTTAGAATTGTGCCAGAACTAACTTTTAATTTTGGCTATTTAACATAGCTCATGAATTTAGATTACCAAACCAAGCACACTCCAGCTTTAATCTGCTGTCATTCATTCAATAAAAAAAACAGAAACCCTGCTATGTACTATGCACTGTTGTAGATGCTTAGGGCTTCTCTGTGAACAAAACCACCACCAATACCTGCTCTCATAGTGATGTGGCAGGAGTTCTCCTCAGCCCGATTAAGGTCCAGGTTCTCATCTTTGTCATAAGGAAGAATTTCAGAGACAAAGTACAACAGGCCAAGCAGTGAGAAGGTTTTACTCAGAGCAAAAGTACACACTTAGGAGAATAGGAGGAGAGGCACACTTACAGGTTTTAAGGTTTGGGTTTTTATATTGCCTTTTGAATATGGGTTGATATAAAGCATAACATATGTATGTGATTAATATTTGCTTTGAAGTTTTGTCTGAAGAAGTGGGTCATCCAGGTGACCATGCTGATGTGTACCTCAGCATTCTTTATTCATCAAAGTGGACATGTTAGTTTGTTTATGCTCCATAGGTCTCTCCTTTGTCCTGGATACAACATTACTTAATTGATTAATGTGACTAGAAGAAGGGAAAACATAGTAAAGGTCATATTAAAGAATGAACTAGGCCTTTGTTCATAGACAAAATATATTTTATAGTGGCATGAAGCTTTTCCCATGTCCCTGTCTCTAAGTAAGGCTTACACGCTAGTGAGGGAAAACAGATAATAAATAACCACTTAATAAGTAAATAACTTACATGGTATGATAAAATGTGGTCAGTGCTTGGAAACAATGCAAAGGAGAGAAAGAAGGATCAGAAAGGTCAGGGAGCAGGGAGGAAAGGCAGGAAGGACGGATAGCACTTTTCAATGGTGTGGTCTGGGTAGACCTCTCTGAGAAGGTGACATGTGACCAGGACTTGAGGAAAATGAGGGAATCTGAAGGAAGAGCATTCCAGGCAGAAGGAACAGCTGGTGCGAAGGCCCTAGGGAGGGAGCCAGTCTGGCATGCTGGAGGAACACCATGTGTACCTCAAAACCAATGCCAAAAGCCATCTGAAGATGATGCCAGGTCTTTCTCTGATGAGAACAATGATTTCCCCTATTTTACTTTGGACTTTTGAACCCAGAATGGAACCCTCTAAGGTTCTCTGAGGTTACTTTCTCAGACAGTAAGCGTATTGACTTCCTGATGCTGCTTGTGAGGTCTCCCCATACCCCTGCTCCCTCAGTTCCTCGGCACCTTCTCTCAGAGGAGCAAAATCCCTGTCTTCCCTACAGGGCTTTCTGACTATTTTCATACAGTGTGCCTTAGACTTGATTGGTTTAAAACAAACAAAAAACACTTCATGAGCATAAATGCACTGGCAGTAACCAACCTCTTTGATTGAAAATTCTCCACACTTCAGAGGGAAAGCCCTTAACATCTCCATCAAGCACTGAAAACTAACATGTTCCTAATTTCTTTGCTCAAATGTGCCAGCATCTAGACTATCAAACTCTCTTGTGTGAGAATTTTCTGTAAGGATTTCTCCCACTGCTTCCATTTTAGAACATTTTACAACATAAAATATTTAAAATAGATAAACTGGTCTTTTTTAGCTGAGTTTACAGCATTTTTTTGTCATCTTATGATGTGTTTCTTATGCAGAAGTGTTACTCAGATTTAAGCATCTTCTTTTTGCTGTTTTTCTCTTTGTTTTAAACAGATATTGTGATCAAAGACACTTTCCGACTTTTTTTAAGTTCCATGCCTAGTAATACATTTCCTGTTACAGTTCTTCAAAATTCCGTCAAGGTAATGTATGCACATGGTTGGAACAGTACAAATGATCTGCCCCAGAGGCTTCCCTGAGTGGGTCCAGGAAGCTCAGGCCCCATGCAGGACCATGTCAAAGTCTGTGCAGCCAGGGTGGGAGGTGAAAGTCAGTGTCCCTTTACCTAATAGCAAGGAGGGAAACAATTTCCCAAGCCACTGCCCATTCCTGTGTACCCTAGACCTGTTGGTCATTCAACTCTAAGAAAATGTCAGGGATGCAGAGGGATGAGAATGAGCACCCCCCACTGCCCTACCACGAGAGTTAAGAGAATATTTCAGCATCTGAGAGACTTGCAGGAAGGCCTACAGGTAGTGTGGCTGCTGGACTTCAGTCTGGAAGTTTCTTATACATGGGAAGCTTTTGCATATGAATGACTCCCACAGGGACAAGGGATGCCTCTGCCCTTCCCTGCTCCACGTCACCAAGGATGCCATATATTGGGATGGCTAGAAAATCCAATGAAGAAGGCCTGAACATACTTTCTGGCCCAACTTTAGGAAAATGGACACTGTGTGGAAGTGTCTGAAGTTTATGGAGATGGTTCACCCACCTTAGATGGTTCACCCACCTTAGGTCTAAGGATCCCACCAGGCCCTACTCCCCAGAGACGGGCTGAGAAAGATACAGAGCAGGTTCAAACATGCCAGGAATGCCCATGGGCATCAGTTACCTTCGTCCTTTCAATGGCTTCAGTCTCTAAGTGTTATTCAAAAATAATGCAAGTCAATAAAATCACTCTCCCTCTCACATATGTATCTAAAATCCAGGTAACCAATGAGCCTCCAAAAGGTTTACGTGCAAATATCAGACGAGCATTTACTGAAATGACGCCTTCATTTTTTGAGGAAAATATACTTGGAAGAAAATGGAGACAAATCATATTTGGCATTTGTTTCTTCCATGCAATTATTCAGGTACGCTCAACTGCTTTCTAATAGAAACAAGAGAGTATAGTATGCTAATAAATAAATAACAAGAATTAAATTAAAGCTTATTACAAATGGCACTGTGAAATGATGGGTGCCCCATCTGTGTCTGAATCCAAGCTGTTTGAACTCAAATCACTGATCTCTGTTCTCCCCTTGCCTCAGTATCTCACAGGTTCACCTCCCAGCTCTACTCTAATCTAAGGAACACAGTCACCTGGATGAATGCAGTAGGTCAAATCCAAAATCACAGAATGGATCTCCTCAGCTAGACCTCACTCCCAAAATCTGCTTCCCCTTTCACACTCTACTTCTGAAATCAGTGGTCCCATTCTCTCACTCAGCCACAATCAAAACTTCAGGATTATTTTTATCATTCCTTCTTCACATATATACATCACATCCATCATCAAGTCTTCATGTCTCTTGTAATAATTTCATGCTTACCTGTTTCTGTTTGAGTGGACTTATTGCCCTTAACAATGTCTTCCCTGTGATTGGAGCTCCAAGTCCCCTGGAAGATGACCTTGAACTTGGCACTATTTCTCCTTCCCTCTGTTCAAACCTCACTGCTGTGGTCTGGTGTCCATTCTGTGGCCTTGTACTTGAATTCTGCCTCTTCGACTACATATCTCTAGATGGTGTCTTGATTAGACTGGCTGCCAGGTTTCCAATGAGAAAGAACCCAAAAAGAAAAAACAAAGATTAAATATCCAAGATGGGGGATAAATAAGTAAACAAGGTCCTAGAGGAGATCTGAGAAGCTGGGATTAGGGGCTCTCTACTAACAGAAGCAGCTGAGATGGCTTAAGATTTAGGAAAATTTTGAGATCCAGAAGAGGGCTTATGGGATCTATCCTCTGGTATGATCATCAGTTTAGAATCATTAAAGAAATTAAGGTGGACTAGGGAGATAACAAAGAGAAGGAAAGACTTCATAATGTGAAGTCATGAAACAAGGATTATGATTCTGTGGACCCATTTAAAAGAAAAGGATGTCGCTGTAGAGAAGTCGGTATGTAGCCAGCACATTATGGCATGACTGAAAAGCCTAGGCCATGGGCAGACTTCCCTATGGGGTAGTTAGTAGCTCTCTCCACCAGGTGGATGATTAGTGTCAGGATTTTATGCAAAAGACTAGGTGAGGTGTTTTTTTTCCTATTTTGATGGGGAAATACTTAATTTTACCATGAAGAACAAATGTTCTTTTGACAGGTCTATCACATTTCCAATAATATCAAATTGTCTTCTGGAAATGCTGGAGAGGGGACAGCACTGGAGGGAGAGCATCAATCCCCTGTTTGGCAAAAGCCACAATGAAAGCCTCACTGACGTTCGACTGTGTGACTTTCAGTGATTTTACGCAATGAGGATGCCCAACTTCAACAGAAACCTTTCACTTTCAATATTTTACACAAACTTAATTTTATCAAATTTTAATTAAGACCATTTTCATTTTCCATTCTAGGAGAGAAAAAAATTTGGCCCTCTTGGTTGGAATATCTGCTATGAATTTAATGACAGTGACAGAGAATGTGCTTTACTGAACCTCAACCTTTACTGTCAAGAAGGAAAGATCCCCTGGGATGCACTGATTTACATTACTGGTTAGTAGGCCACATGGCCAGGGCAGCCAGAAGTGCACCACCCACAGCTGGCTTTCCCTCACCTGTCCGAACCAAGATGGTGTCCACCCCCCGTGTTTGATTGTGGTGGTGATGACTTCCAGTAGTCCCTTTATGAAGATAAGACTGTGATAGGAATATTTACACATAGAAAATGGGGCCAATTTGCAGTTTACCCAAATAATAATAGCAAGAACTTACGTAGCACTTGATACACACCAGCACTGTGTTTAGCACTGCCTCTGAATTAAATTGAATCCCCACAGCTACCCTATAAGGTGAGGACTATTATATACCTATTTTATACATGGGGAGGCTGAGACACACAGTTTAGAAGTGGTGCAGCCAAGATTTAAACCCCAGCAGGCTAGCTTCCAAAGTTTATGATCTTAAATTCAAAAGAATCTTAACATGGATTAACTAGTAGAGACCTGTTGATTCAAGTGTTCTTGTAAAAAAGAAAAAATATCTCAGGAATTACAATTTTTAGCAGCTATTAATTGTGGCCACATGGGACCAAACTGCCAAAATCAGATCCAATTTGGAATATCTGGGCCCAAGTAATGAAGAAGAGATTTGCACAGGGATGTAGGGGGAGGACAGGGCTCTAAAAAGGGTAGAATGGGAACAATATAAGTTGGTCACAGGGACGGTAGTATAGCACAGAGAACACAGTTAATGATGGTGCAACATCCTAATACGTTGACAGATAGTGACCGCACTAGAAGGGGTGAGAATTTAGGCATATGGGTAACTGTTGAATCACTGTGTTGTATAATTGAAACCAACATAAGGCTGTATATCAATGAATGATACTTTAATTTTAAAAAAAGAAAGAAAGAAAGAAAAAGGGTAGAATGGGAATGGATGATTTTCATTGGTGAGTAAGGGAAATGCATAAGTGAGATAACAATAGAAAGGCAAATGAAACCTTGTAAACAGAGGTCAGCAAAACGACAGCGAAAATGGAAGAGGACCAATCCCCATGGTGGGCCAGAAGGGGTGGGCCTGGAATCTGGTAGGCTACTTTAACACTCCTGCCCCCAAACTCCAGTGTGGACAACATTGCTTAAGGTGGTGATATAGACAGAATTGTTGTCTGACACCCTCTACTTATCCTGAATTTTCAGCTTCCTAGTTTTTCTCTACTTTCTCCCATTCCTAGAACCCTTGACCTTCCAGGCTACTTTAGTCTCTGCTGGTGTGAAACTGCATTTTAAAAAGGATAGAAAAGAACAAGTCAAAGATATATCTGCTCCCAGCACTTTTGTTCAATATTATACCGGAGGTTCTAGCCAGGGAAATTAGACAAGGAAAAGAAATAAAAAGCATCTAGATCACAATGAAAGAAGTAAACTTCTCTTTATTTGCAGATGACATGATCTTTTATGTAGAAAATCCTAAGAAATTCACAGAAAACAAAACAAAACAACTAGAAGTTTAAAACAGCAGACAAGTTCAGCAGGTTGTTGGATATAAGATCAACATTAGCAAAGAACAATTTTAAATATTTTGTAATTCCATTAACAGTGACATCGAAAAGAATAAAATACTTAGGAGTAAGTTTAACAAAAGAAGTGCAGACTTGTGCAGTGAGAACTGAAAAACATTGCTTAAAAAAATTAAAGATAATCTAAATGGAAAAACATGGCATGCTGATGGATTGTAAGACACAATATTGTTAAAATGGCAATACTCCGCAGACTGCTCTATAGCGTTAACACAATCTCTATCAAAATCTCATGTGGCAGGTTTGCAGAAACTGGCAATCTGATCATAAAATTCACATGGAAATGCAAAGGGCCCAAGTAGCAATCTGGAGGGAGAAAAAGAATGAAGTCAGAAAAGTTACATTTCCCAATTTCAAAACTTATACAAACCTATAATAATCAAGATCATGTGGCAGTAGCATAAGAATAGAAATATTTATAAATGGAACAGAATTGAGAATCCAGAAACAAACCCTTATTTATGGTCAATTGGTTTTCAATAAAGGTGTCAAGGCAATTTCATGGGGGAAGGATAATCTTTTCAGCAAATGATGGTAGGACAACTGGATATCCATCTGCACAAGGATGAATCACCATACACAAAATTATCTCACGCTACACACAAAAATTAATTTAAAATGAGTGATAGGCCTAAATGTAAGAGCTATAACTATAACACTCTTAAAAGAAAGTGTAGAAATAAATCTTCATGACCTTGGGTTAGGCAATGACTTCTTAGCTATGATGCCAAAAGCACAAGCGATAAAAGAACAAACAACAAACTGGACTTTATCAACATTTAAAACTTTTTTAACAAACACTGTCAAGAAAATGAAAAGGCAAGCCACAGACTGAGACACTACTTGCAAATCATATATCCAACAAGGCACTTATATTCAAAGTACATAAAGAACTCAACAGTAAAAAAAAAAAAAAAAAAATCTAATTAAAAATGGACATAAGACTTAGACATTTCACCAAAGATGACATATAAATGCCCAGTAAGCACATGAAAAGATGTTCAATTAGTCTTTTAGGCTGAGAAGAGGTGCAATAATTTATAAAACTATAATAAAAGATGAAAGTTTGAACAACACCAGTGGGGATCCTAGACAAGAGAGAACAAACACAAATACTGAGGATGTTTTATATATGGGAAGGCATTTGGGACTGGAAGGCAGGGGGCTGGGTCTTAAAATTTCCTAGTGTGAGTTGCAGCTATAAGACAGCCTAGTGACAGATCTGGGCTCAAAGTGGCACAGACAAACCACACCTAAGGCCTATCCAGTCTGTACTGGGCCAGGCAGCCCTGGGGGACAGAACAGCTGAAGGGACGCCACCACCCTGGGCTCTGAAGTGAGACCCTCAGAACTCTGATGTGGGGTAGGACAGGTGGAGAGCATACATGGTAGACACCCTCCTCCCAAGGTCCCTCTTCTGGGAAGACCAAACCCAAAGACCTGCCTAAAAGTGAGTTATCTACTCAGAAGAAGAGAGCTCCTTGTTCCTCAGTTTAATCTAAGAAAAGGGTAACACTCAATCTGGATTGGAAGCACAAAGTCTGATGGTTTATGCAGAAGATATTTCTGTTGCTGTTTCCCAAAATGCATATATTTTAGTTTGAAACTTTTTTAACAATAATATACTTTCACCACTGACTAACTGTTACGGTCTTGAGTTCTCCTGGGCATCCTCCTTTCCCAGGCCCCATCTCCCAGGTGGAGCAACTTGAGCTTTACATTCCCAACCAGCCCCAAGGATCCAGAGGAGCTTCAAGTGAGGCCCGGACTAGACGGACCCACCACAAAGACTTAACCCAACCTTGCATCCTAAGACTTCCCAGAGGGTGACAAGAATATTCCTAGGGAGGTACAGCACCATCTCTCCCTTGCCTCTTAGAATTGCTAATACAGGGATTCAGTTACTTAACCATCAGCCCTGGGACCTAATTCCCCTCCCCTTTCCCCAGAGTGACTGATTCAACAAGACTGACCAAGGGTGTGTCCCTAGGAGAGGTGCAGGAGGTGCAGGTAAAGACATTGCTATCTTGGAAGAAATAAATTATTGTGATTCTAAGGACAAATAACTTTCTCTCAGGCAACCATCTCGTCTTGAAAGAGAATGATCTTCCTGACACAATGGAAGAGCTGGAGATGAGAACAGATGAACAGTTAGAGGATTCAGAAGTTGACAATGTCAATATCATAAGTAAAATCCTTCCAGGAACACTCAGTGGTGAATAATGAATTGTAGCAATGGACCAAGGAATTATATCAGCTATAGGTATTAATCCAAGGCAGAACAGATAGCATTCCTACTTGTAATTTTGGGATGACAAGGGCGCATGCTGAAAGTAGCTTCTGTATAGACAGAGAGGCAGAATACCAATGAGTTTTAGTTCCCATAACATAGTTTCCATGAGGCAAGCTGTCTCTCTCATCTTGGATCTCTCTCCTCCTTCACTTAATATCAATAATTTATAAGGCCTATATAGAGTTTGAATGCCTGTAACTATTTGTGTTCCATTATACTAATTAGCCCCAAAGAGAAGCAGTGTTTCATGGGAAGTGTAAATGTTTTAGAATACTGCAGTGATGGGATAAGACCCCAAATCAGTATATTAAAGCAAAAATAGGCAGGAAGAAGAAAGAAATATGTAAACAAAGCTCAGTGGTTTAGTTTTGATTAATTGGGGAAAACAAAATAATTGGGTAGGGTACATACACTAGAATTTATTCTGCTTTTTTGAAAACTGACTTTTATTTTCTCTCTGGGGTATAGCACAGGAAAACTCTGATGTGCTATTTCCACTTTCAGTACCAAATGTGCATATAAAAGAACTCACTAAAATTTGGGTATACATATCAATAAAACACAGACAATAATATGTTTTAAAACTCTTTTTCAGGTGAAATTACTTACGGTGGTAGAGTTACAGACACCTGGGATCAAAGATGCCTTCATACTGTCTTGAAAAGATTTTTTTCTCCTGGAACATTAGAAGAGGACTATAAATATTCTGAATCAGGTGAATGACTTTGCAGTATTATGGAAAAGCCCTTTTCCAAAAAGGCACTGACAGCATCTCCCAGTTTTCTACTCAGGAGCTCTCTGTTTCCAGTCTTCAAAACCCAGTCCCCACACCCACCCCACCCCTATGGTTGACCACCTTCAAAACTGGTTTGGTAGTAAGAGCACAAAGATACCTATTGTGCAATAACCACTTTGAATTGTTTCTATTCTGAAGTATGTTATATTCCATCCCATTCCTTAAAAATAAGAAGCCCTAAGGCACACCTTTCAGCAGCACATCCCTGGATTCTCAGAATCAAAAGGTTCTGGAGGAGATGCCTGAAAGGTTAGGACACTAATCAAATGTTTAAGCCTCAGGAACAGGTAAAGAAACCAGAGACAGTAATGAAAGCAAGGAGGATGGGAAAAGCAATCCTCTTTTCTATGGGAGGCAGCTGATTACAGCCACCCTTGGAACCAGGCAGAGAAGTACCAAACTTGGTGGTACAAAGCTAGTCTATTTCAGACAGACTTGCCTTCTGTTTTTTCAACAACAGGCATTTATTTTGCACCCTTGGCTGACAGCCTACAAGAGTTTAAGGACTACATTGAAAATCTGCCCTTGATAGATGACCCAGAAATATTTGGAATGCATGAAAATGCCAACCTCGTTTTCCAGGTATGTGACCTTTCAACTTAAAATACACATTCATACTGTGTATCTAAACTTGAAACATCAATAATCATCTCACTAGCTCTATAAATTATTCTTAAACAAACAAAAGAGATTTTTTTCCTCAATGTCAACATGTGGTTCCAATTTAGCCTGTTCCCTCTGGACTGTTCACAGAATCATGAGATCATCATGCATTTTCCCTGTGGCTGGCCACCCACCTCCACCCACCAGCCTTCTGACTAGTCCACAGTCTACCTGCTAGTCCACCTTAACATGGGGATTTGGATGTAACTCAGACAGCTCTTTCTCCTTTGCCCTTCTCCCTCCATGCTGGGCATATCTGTATCATATTCCACAGAGTTTTTTGGATTCACAGACAACTAGGTCATAAAAGTACTGTAACAAGTGTCCAAGGAAGATAAATTAAAACAGTGTTCTTTAAAAGCATGTTTCATCCATATTGCACTGCCAGATGACAGCAATAGGTCCAAAGAGCAAACTGAATAATTTTACTCCTCTTAGACCTTCTGGTGGCACACCATGACCCAGGAGTAGTCTAAGCTCCTCAGCACGGCACTCGAGGCTCCCCCACCACCTGGGCACTGCATGCCCTTCCAGTCTCACCACCCACAATGGTCAGGCATCTGTGAGTGAACCAAGGCCATGAAATGAGGTCTGCTCCTGGGGCTCTGGTGTACTGTAAAGGTTGGGGACTGTGTTTGGCCTGCAAGGCCGAAGAGAATCCTCTTCCTTTTCAACTTGAACTTTGCCACTACAAGTGTCAGAGGGTGAGGTCTGCCTAGATATCAACAAATCCATGCAAAACAGTGGGACCCTCCAGATGGCGCCAAGAGGCCAGTGCTCTGACACCTTATGTCCTGTTCTCTGCCATTAAAATTGCTTTGCTGCTTAGTGAGGACTTAGAACAATCTACATTGTTTTTCATTATTCTCCTTTAAGGAGGAAAAAAAGGTGGTCAAACCAAGTGTAAATATTCCCTCATAGCTGCCTGTTTACTCTGAGGCAGGTGGTGTGTTGGGGAGGGTGGCCGTGGTAAGACTTGCTCCGTCCTGTGAGAAGCTGTGAGAAATGCAGCACTGTTGTGAGGTAACTCTTGACAGTGCACACCTGGACGTGTAGATTTTTTTATTTTCCACCGGTTCAGAATGACTGAGAATGACACAGCAGGCACGTAGTGAGCTGGTTGCTTTTTCTGTCCAGCTTCCCTTCCTCCATTTTTCTGGTATATGCATATGCCCTACTCCCATCTCTCCTGAGAACAGCTGCCCTTCCTCATTCCATGAATTTCTGGTAAGACTTCCAAAGCACCCCCTTACTTCACACAGGTGGACATGTGACTCAGGCCTGGCCAAAGCAGCACTCTGTCACCCAGCCACTTGAACTCGTCCAGGGAGCAAGCACATGGCCCATGCTGGGTGAATGAAAGTCCTTTCTGAATAGCATAGGTAGATGCCGGGATGGTGGGAGGGCTCTCCCTTTCCCCTAGAATCACTGGCTAGGATGCTGTGAGTCTGCAGCTACCTGTGGCCTTATCCCTGACACCCCACCCAGTCCTCCCACTGCATGAAAGCAGCTCATGTGCCACAGGGAACAATGAGAAGAACAACCAAGCATGGACAGGAGAGAGAACATTGGGTCCGTTCATGCCTCTGACCAATGGGACTCACGTCCTCTTCTTCCCAGCTCTACGAACCAACAGACTGCTTTGCTTTAGGTGGTTAAGGACAGATAATTCTGTCTCTTGTCAACAAGTCTTCACACAAAAGATGTAAGTGATTTCTTCCACAGACCAGCAAACTATATTTACCTAGACGCCTATTAGAAACTAATAAAGAAAACTGGAACTTGACCTGCACACATCAGTTGGAGCTACAAAGAAGAAATCTGCCTCCCAAGAAAATAATGAGCCTAAGTCAAGGGCCATCTGAATAGACTATCAGTGGACAAATGGAGATTTACCATCTCTTTCTCATTAGAATAAATGGAAAGAAAAAAACTAACAGAGACAGAGTAAATAGGGAAAAAACGCTGAAGGATAAGGGACAGGAAACACCGTCTAGAAGATGCACACTCATCCTCTGCAAAGTACCTGCTGCAGAGACCAGAAAATAAAGAGAATGTTTCAGCATCTGGAATAGATCTTATATAATACTAGATCTTAGGCCTAGCCTGTATGGAAGAGAAAGCCAGAATCTGAGAACAGGGTAGCGTGTAAATACAAAAGATGCCATGAGACATGTGAGAATGAAATATGTCAAGTAAACTAAAAATACCACAGCAGAACTAAAACCTACTTTGGAGGCTTGAAAACCAGAACTGGCATATAGAATATCATATATGTGAGGTAGGGGACAAGCAATAAGCTTTTCAGAATGGAAATGTAAAATGTCCAAAAATAGAAAATGAAGAGAGATGTTAATAGATAGATAGGTAAAATAGTACAAGGACATTTAACAAAATAATAAGTAAAACTAGGAATAATTTTTTCCTGTTGAAAGAAAAAAGACTGAAGGTATGCCTGGATATATTCTGGCACAAGTTTGGGACCACAATAATAAGAAAAAGAGATCTATGATTTTGGTAGCATCTAGCCCACCCCCTCCCCAGCCTCCCCCCAAAAAGTGCAGATGGGCTAGTATATTAGCTTGGACACAGTTATGCTGCAGTAAGAAAATTACTCCAATCCCAAGGGCTTAAACCAACAACAATTGCATGGCAGGCTAACAGAGAGGCGGCTCTGCGCCACACACTCAGACCCCGGCTAGCAGAGGTCCTACCACACTGTAGCTGCATTAACCACAATAAACAGCCCCTCGGTTCACAGCAGCGTGGGAGGGTGGAGACTCCTTACTGCCCCAGCCTGCACAGTCCACCTGCACGCTCACTCACATTCCCCCGGCCAGAAAAGCCCCACGGCCCACCCATCTGCAGGTATGAGGAGGTGTGATTTTGCTATGCCCTGAAGGAGAGGAGAACTGGGAATAGGTGCTCAGTAGAGTGCTCTAAAACAGTTACTGTCAGAGGAAGTAATGCCAGGCTGGCTGCACTAAATTATTTTAGGACTCTTCCATCCAACCAAGAAATCAAGACAGGAAAGCTGTGATATTAAATGACTGGCACTCAGCAAGGCAACAGAAGTATCTAGTTATAACATTAAGTAAATAACTTCATATATGTGTTTAGGGCCTAATGAATGTTTCAAAAGAGCTGACAGATGTGACTATATCAAACAGGTCCTAAGAAAATTTAAAGATAAATGACAAAGCAAAACATTCTGAAACAATAACAATGGAGGAAAAAAACAGAAAAAGGTACTACCCACACATGGGACATTTCCAAGGAAAGCCCATATATTAGACCACAAACAAGTATCAATAGATATCATACAAAGTATCTCCTCCAACCACAATGGGATAAAGTTAGAAATCAATAAAACTATAGTAATCAAAACAGTGTGGTACTAAAATACAGACACATAAACCAATAGAGTAGAAGAGAGAGTCCAGAAATAAACCCTTGCATATATGATCAAATTATTTTTGGCAACTTTGAACGATGCCAAGACCATTCAATGGAGAAAGCACAGTCTTTTCAACAAATAGTGCTGGGAAAACTGTATATCCACGTGCAAAAGAATGAAGTTGGACCCCTACCTAACACCATATACAAAAACTAATTCAAAATGGATCGAAAACCTAAATGTTAAGACCTAAAACAATAAAACGCTTAGAAGAAAAATAGGACAAAAGCTTCACAGGATTGGATTAAGCAGTGATTTGTTGGGTATGACATGGAAGTCACAGGTAACAAAAGAAAAAAACAGACAAATTGAACTTCATGAAAATTTTTTAATTTTCTGCATCAAAAGACACTATTAACAGAGAAAAAAGCAGTTCACACAATAGGAGAAAATATTTGCAAATCACATACCTGATAAGGAGTTAATATCCAGAATATATGAAGGACTCTTAAAACTCAGTTAGAAAAAAAAAAAATGATTCAAAAATGGGCAAAGGACTTTAATAGATATTGCTCCAAAGAAGATATACAAACAGCCAATAAGCACATGAGATAAAGTTAGAAATCAATAAAACTATAGTAATCAAAACAGTGTGGTTTTGATTACTCAACATCACTATTCATTAGGGAAATGCAAATCTAAACTACAATGAGATAGCATATCACACCCATTAGATGGCTACTATCAAAATAACAGAAAACAACAAGTGCTGGCAAGGATGTGGAGAAACTGGAACCCTGTGCACTGTTCGTGGAAATATGAAATGGAATAGCCATGTGTAAAACAGTATGGTGATTTCTCAAAAAATTAAATGATACAGCAATTCCATTTCTGGGTGGAATTATATACCCAATTATATGCCCAGTAGAATTAAAATAAGGTACAGGAACAGATATTTGTACACTTGTGTTCTTACCATCATTATTCACATAGCTAAAACGTGGAAGCAACTCAAGTGTCCATCAACTGATGAATGGATAAGCAAAAATTGTATACACACACACATACATAAAATATAATAGTGAAAATTTTCAGTGCTAAAAAGGAAGGAAATTCTGCAATATGCTATAACATGGATGAATCTTGAGTGCAAAGTGAAATAGGCTAGTTTTACCATTTTAAACATTTTTAAGTATACAGTTCAGTGGCATTAAGTACATTCACAATGTTGTTGAACCAAAAGATGTTTCAGTATAACCATGACAGCTGTGTATTGTGCACCTCCAATGAGCACATTTCACCAGCTCTATCTTCAACATAAAAAGTTAAATTTCCTTGTTTTGACAACTGCCATTATTTCTGTAAGTAAACGATATCTGCTGCAAATTTTTTTTGAGAAATTTCAGTCTTCATTGTTCTGTTTCCTCCACTACAGTACAAAGAGACCAACACCTTAATCAATACTATACTCGAGGTTCAGCCAAGATCATCTTCTGGTGGAGGGGGAAAAAGCAATGATGAAATTGTCCAAGAACTGGTTGCTTCTGTCCGGGCCAGAGTTCCAGGTAATAAATCGTTCCTGGCATCTGTATATACTAGAACTTTGAGGACTAAACCCAGAGAGTGAATGATAAACAGATGTCCAAATGTGCTTACCAGGTAGACTTTTCTTTACATAGAGAGCTCTTCTGACATGGAGCGCTCCACTTATAGACTAGAAGCCTACACAACCTCAACGTCTCCACTGCCAGAAGCATTAGAAGCAAGCTGATTTCTAGCCCAATGTTTCCAGACTTCTCCTGAGTTTCCTAATATCTCTAGACTGTGCTGTCCCAGACAGTAGCCACTTACACTTAAATTAAATTTAACATTTGTTCCCTCAGTTGCACATTTCAAGTGCTACCATATTCGACAACACAGATTTTTTAAAATTTCATCACCGTATTATCTTCTTTTAGAAAGCCATGCTCTAGAATCCATTTTATTCTTTTCTCCAATCAAGAGAAGTGGCTTCATTAATTTTACCTTTTCTGGTGAGTTAAGGAATCTTCCTAAATAATCATAGAGATCTACTTTCACACTTTTATTAGAGTGTATATTTAGATTTTTTAGTCTATTGTAAAAGTAAACTGTGTTTCTCACTACTCACAACACTTCTGACATCGAATGTGTGGGTTTTTCCCTCATATTAATCAATTCTCCAACTCTCTGGACACCAACTGTGCATCCTACAATTGAGTTATGACACTAACCACAAATAGCACAGACCCCCCAGGTTAAGGGCTCAGTCCCACAAAACCGCCCCTTCACTTCAGATGCTAACCTCAGGTCCCAGCCTGTGACCTGTACTTCTGACCAACCAGCTATAAAACGAGGGTTCTCACAATCCCCTTCTTGGCTATAATAGCTTGTTAGAATGACTCACAGAACTCAGGGAAACACTTACATTTACCAGTTTGTTATAAAGAATGCAAATAAACATCCACATGAAGAGGTACATAGGATAAGGTCCAGGAGAGTCCTGGGTGCAGAAGCTTGTCCCTATGGAGACAGGTGAGCCACCCTCCTGACACATGCATGTGTTTACCAACCCAGACACCCTCCAGACCCCTTCAGTTAGGGTTTTTTCATTACTAGGCATGGCTGACTAAATCGTCGGCATCAGCGATTAACTCAAACTCCAGCCCCTCTCCCCTCCCAGGCAGCCAGAGCAGGGAGCTAAAAGTTCTGACCTTCTAAGGGTATGGCTGGTTCCCCTGACCACCAGCCCCCACACAGCCTTAGGGGCCTGCCAGAAGTCACCTAGCAACATAAATTAGGTTTATGTTATGAATAACAAAAAATGTTCCTTTCACCTTTCTCTCTCAGGAGTTATTTCAGGAGCCAGGGTCAAAAGCTAATAATTATAAGAAATCATGTCCCTATCATTTTTCTTGGGAAACAAAGTTTTTAGGAGCCCTGGCCAGAAACCAGGGACAAAGACCAAAACATGTTTCTTATTACATCACAGTATCACAGACCGAGTCTTGCCAATACTCTTAAGACCCCCCAGAAGAGAAGGGTCTGTGTGACCTCAGAAGCCAGGTATCTGCCTCCTATAACAGGTCTCACAAGAATGTCTACTTGAGTAGAGAGTTCTGTTGATGTTGAAGCAAACTGAGTCAATTATTTTAGGAAACTTTCTAATAAATGTAAGATGGAGGGTGGTAGAAAGGGTTGCAGACAGTGGCTGGAGAGATAGTGTACCTGTTTCACAGAATTCCACTGACCCAGGGGGCCAGAGGTGGGGGTTCTCTCCAAGCATGACACAGCCTATATTTTTCCTGCGAAATGCTAAGCAATGTCATCTGCTGAGACTGAGGGGGCAGTAATGCAATTGGCTCAACAAAAGAACTGAGGGTTTGGAAGAGTCCCTGAGGGGAATGATAGATTCCAGGGACAGGTACCCACAACACTGTGGCTGGCCCCAAGAGATCAGACCAACACACACTGCCAAGTGATTTCTCCCCAGCAGCCAAAATGTGAGTGTTAAGAAGGAATTTGGTATATGTATTTCAGAGCCACTCATTTCTTCACACTTTACTCAGATACACAAGAAAAACACAGTTCCTTCATTTTTATAGCTGACTGAGCCTCCATTTGCTGGATTGTAGGGAAAAAGAAGGACAAAATCGTCAATCCCGCTTGAATCATAGGCCTATTTAATAATTTAGTCAGTCCCTTTGAATATGCTCAGTAATTTGAGATAAATGCTAAGTCTCATCTCTCAGCCTCCTGCCCCAACCCTGCCGCACCTGGCTGCAAGGCAGGAAGAGCGAGGCTTACACACCTGCATGGCAGAGGGGAAGACTCAGGGGCCCTGACACCTCAGGTTCCAGGGATGGCCCTTGTCTACCAGGTAGCTGCTTATCCTGCTAGCCTTTGCCCCTGAAGTCTGCATGGCCTGACTCCCATTCAGCCTAGGCCCAGGTGCAAGAAGTTGGCTTTCAGAAAGGTCAAATGCATTACAATGGCAATGTTATTAAGACAGAAGTCAATGCTAATCGATCTGAGGAATCAGCTGTGTGTGTTTCAGAAACACTAGAGATGGAGAGCGCATCTGAGAGCCTTTTCAACAGAGATCCTCAAGGACGCCTCAACTCCTTGACCACCGTTCTTGGACAAGAAGTGGACCGGTTTAACAGTCTGCTGAAGTTAATACATGTATGAAAGCTCACCGCCACCACTGCTATGGGGTCAAAGCTTTGTGGAGAACTGCAGAATATGAATTCTCCATGCCCATCACTTCAACATTTCCATTTGGATATGCTAACAACATGTCAAACTGAGCCTGTCTGATCAAATTTATCCCCCTCTAACAAATCCATGTTCTCTGAAAATGGCTTAGTCCATATGTGACATTACAAACCCTCAGGCTACTCACTATCCTTACACTGTTAGAATCCCCACTCACTAGAAATTTGATCAGGGGCCTAAGCACCCAATCAAAAGATTCAGTACCTAATCCTATGTCTAGCTTGCATTTAGGAACATAGTGTTTATGAAGGCCATGAAAAACAGAGCTTCCCAGAATGCGGGCCACCACAAATGCTATCCCCACATGGTGGTAAAACCTGTGAAGGACAGCAACCCCTCCCTGTTCTTTCAGACTTCTCTAGAAACACTCAGCAAAGCCATTGCTGGACTTGTGGTGATGTCAGAAGAAATGGAAAAGGTGTATAACAGTTTCCTCAACAACCAGGTTCCCTCTCTGTGGTCCAACGCAGCCTACCCATCCCTGAAGCCACTGGGATCTTGGGTCAAAGACCTTATCCTGAGGACGGCATTTGTGGACGTAAGAAAATTCACTTTAGGGTTTGATAAACCTGGCCACATGGTAGGCCCTAAGATCCTTAGGAAGCCCCAGGGAACTGAACTATCCACAACCACTGAGGGATTGTCTCTGCCCAAAGAAACAGAACCTTCCAGAATGCCATCAATTTGAAAGTCTTATGCTGATAATAACATAGTTTGCCCATATCCCCATATCCCATTGTACTTCCAGCCCATCCTTGGAGTTTTGATCTAGTTCACGGGACCCACTGTGAGGGGCAGAACCAATCTGACTGGGTCCAAACTGCCATGTGTGACCTGGCCACCATCCCTCTCCCTCTACCCTCTGCATAACCAAGTTCTGGATTTATGGTCAGGCTGGGGAGTGACAAAGGGGGACAGGGCAGGCAGTACGAATGGGGTTGGTCACTAACTCAGGACTGGTTTCAATTCTGGCTCCTGAGAGGCCCTCCAAAACATGACTTCGATTTAAATGAAACTCCATTTCAAAAAAATACCACATTATGGTGTAATGTTTCTCCTTTAGTTGTGGCTCAGAAGAGGCCAGCCAAAGTCCTTCTGGATCTCCGGTTTCTTCTTTCCACAAGGATTTCTAACAGGTAACAGTGGTTTCCCCAGAAAAATCCCACAGGAAAGATCATGATTTGTTCCACACTGGGTTTCTAGGATCTGGAGAAAAGGCATGGCTGCTAATGGCCTATCCAAGGGCCTACTGATTCTAGAGCACATCCAGGGGAAAAGACGGCAGAAACAGCAGATGTTCCCCAGCAATCTAATTCCTGCCCCTCTCGGGTTATGCAAATGCCAGCACTGATGCCCCAGTGGATGCAGAATGTGCCCCAGTTCTCCATGACCCGTGCTCCAGGCCATACCTGCGCTCCACCTGCTCAGGCCCCAACTCTGAGCAGCTTCCTTCCCCCAAGAAATACTCATGTCCTTCCATCAGCCCTCAAAGATTCCAGTTAGGGAGTCCCAGATGGGGCCAGAGCCTCTGGACTACTAGGTGCTAATTATAATTGGCCCGCGCTTAATCTGTCTCATTCTGAATCCCTAATAAGCAGCCCATATAAGACAAACTGAGCAAAATTCGAAAGTCAGGGAGTCTGGGCTCTGAAACTCCCTCACTGGCCTGTCTCCCTCGCCGGCAAAGCAGCACACTTCAGACTTGGCCTTCTTTTCCCAACTATGACCAAAACTTGTGCATGCCTTGGCTCCATTTCTCCAACATCACCACAGGCTTTAGGAACTAATTCAGAATAAAGTCTTAATGGTTCGGTCTTCTCGATGAGAGGAAGCTCTATAATGCTAGAGCAGCCTGGCTGAGGCAAGTGGAGGCCACATTTGAGCAGCAGTGGTGTTTATTTGGAGGACTCAGCTTTCTGGTTCTCATATTTACAGGAACTCTTCAAAATCATGCTCGGAAATACAACTTGCCTATAGATGAGCTGAATTTCAAGTACAACATAATTCCTACCTATAGGGATCAAGCCGCAGTCACAGAAGCTGCCAAGACAGTGCAGTTTGGACAAGAACTGCCCATGGACGTAGAGGTACTGTCCCCTTGACTGTTACAGCAAAGCAGCTGCGGTCCCGCTGTCATTCAGTAACTCAGCCAAACCCCCCCCAACTCCCTGCTGCCTCCCACAGGCAGAGCAGGGGGCAGGATGGGCCTCACACCTAGACAAGCTCCCTGACTAGCAAAGACTAGATGGGTACGGCTTTACAAATTAGTCTGATTTGTAGAAATATTTGTTAAAGTAATACTGTTTTATTTCTTTAGATAGTATAGTAACTTTCTCCTTCTTGTGAAAGCAATACAGCAGATTAAAAAAAAGGGTTTCACAATCAAACAGGCCTGAGTTTAAGTCCTGCCTCGCCTGTTTGCCAGCTGTGTGAGCCAGATCAATGACTAACACATCTGGAACTCAGGGTTCTCATCTGTAAAATGGGGCCCATGCCTCTAACCCGGGTAAATGCAGCTGTCCTGGCACATGACCAGCATGCAGTGCGCCCATGGTAACTATTATTACAGGCTGAGTTTACCCACCATTCATTCAGCTGCCTTCCAGCGGAGTTAACAGGCTAACTTCATATACTATGTAACCAGAAATACATTCCACAACTGATAGGAATGCACTAAGGAAGCAATGTAAACTCCCTGCCACGGTTTACTCCCTGTACAGCAAAAACACTCCAGGTGTGGCCCCCATACCAGCAGCAGCAGCAGCAGCTGGGAACTTACTAGACATGCATTCCAGACCTACTGGGACCAAAAATCTGTGTTTTAACAAGTCCAAAACAGAGTTCTTAACCCACTAAAGCTTGAGAACCACTGCTCTAGAGTATCGGTGATTCTCAACTTTGACTGCAGGTTAGAATCACCTGTAGAGCTTCTAAAAAAATCCCACTGCTCAGGCCTCAACCCAATTACATCAGAAATACCCCAGTTACATAACACATCACTATCTTTCAAAGCACCCCTGGTGATTCCAGTATGCAGCCAGGAATGAGAACAGCCACTGCTTACCTGAGCTGCCCAGCTTCCATGTGCTATGATACCAATGGGTTTAAAAACAAGGGATTCAGAATCAAGTGAGCCTGAGGCTGAGGGAACCTCTGCCTGAGCACCTGCCCACCCCAATGGGCCTTATATTATTTTGTGTGTGTGCTATGAAATCAAAGATCTGCTCCAGATTGCTTTTGCCAAGGAAGTATTTGCTATACAATCAGCATAGTTGGGGTGAGTGGTTTTACTAAACTTAAAATATCATGGTATAAGTTAAGATGATTCTATCAGTATCCACCCCACTCAGAGCTGATTGATTAGCAAAATTTCACTCTGATTAGCAAAAATTTACAAAGACCAGATTGGTCCCATATTCATGGCTTATTCTAATAAACGCCATATGATATCCTGTGCCTTTTAATGGCCTGTATCTTAAAATGACAATTAAAAAGCTTACATATTTAAGGAAATTTGTTTTAACATCAAAATATTTTTTAAAGTAAGGGGAAAATTAATTTAGAGATGCACTCCTTGTTATTTTGAGACCCTTCTTAACTAGGAGTGTGTCCCAGGCCCATATCAGGAACAACAGAGACTACAGGAGGGCAGAATAGCACCAACACACAGTCTTCACAGAGGCCTTCCAGGATGCTGGCCCTGGTCTGTGCCTGGCACACTTTGTGCCACATAGGCTAACTCGGACAAACAGTGTTTACAATGACCGTGGGGGCCTCTGTCCCTCCACACTGTCCCAATCCACACCCAGCTGCATGCGGGTCATGTGCACTAAGCCAGGGTGATGCCTTAGCAACTCTGCTTTCTGTGCAGACCAGAGACTGTATAGCTGCCTGTCTCCTCATCCTCCGTGCAAATGTCTGCAAGAGACTGGTTAGGCAGCTTTAGCTCTGTTACAAACCAACAGGGCCACTGTTAGCCCATGGCCACTTTTCTGCAGGTTAGACAGTTTATATACGCTCCCTTTGGGTGGGTGTACAGATGGCTGTGAGCCAGGGCTTGGCAAGCGGACAGCAAGAAAGTTTTCAGCCTCTGCTCAGGCAAAGCTGCCCAAGCAAACCCAGCAGCCCCCGAGGTGCAGGAAGGCCCACCCCCCACTGCCATACCAAGGGATGGAACGTCAGGACCGAAAAGTAAAGACCCGCCAAAAAGAGCTTACCATCCTTTACTCACTATAAAATGCACTACGTATGTCCACACTGCTTGATCCTCTGCCTGCAGGTGTGAAGCTCCAATTATCCAAAGGGCAATTGCCCCCAGAACTGGCCAAATTCCCTCAGTGTTTGAAGATGAGTGACACAGAGGCCCACGATTGGCAGAAATTGTACACCAGTGGTGACAGCCAATCGCAGGACACTGAAGAGCAAGGTGTCCCTCCTTCTCCCACCCCTCCAGAATAGAAACATTAAAAATCAAGCATAATTTATATTCAAAGAAAAGGAACTTTCTTTCCAGAAGCACTCTACAAATATTACTGCAGATTTATAATCTATCTTTAGGAGGGCACCCAGATCCTTGAAAGACCTTAACAAAGATAACAGGATAATAGCCCTCTTACACCGTCTGCTTCCCATGAGAAGGAGAAAGTCGTCATACCATGACATCAGGTCATCCTAAGCCCACTAACAGGTTTCCCAGGGATATCCCCTATTAGACATCCGCAGAAAGTGAGAAGTGTGAGATTTGGTGTCAAACAATAAGCAAGTTATTTTACCTTTCAGAGGCTTAGTGTTCTCATCTCTAAAACATGAGTATTGAGTGAGTAGTAACAGCAATGGAGAGAGTGGGCCTCAGAATGAATGGGCAAGGATGTGGGACACAGGAGGTGGCCCACAGCTGCAGATTCCCTTCTCACCTTTAAACTCCTGGGTGTCGTTCAGTTGCCCTCTCCTGAGGATGGCGTTCTTGTTCATGGAATGTTCATGGATGCTTCTCGATGGGACGATAAGGAGATGGTGATAGAAGATGCACTGCCTGGACAGATGAATCCAGTGCTGCCTGTGGTGCACTTTGAACCACAACAAAATTATGAGCCAAGCCCAGCACTTTACCACACCCCACTGTATAAAACAGGAGCCCGGGCAGGGACACTCTCAACCACAGGTAAGGATGTTCTGAGACTGGCACAAATAATAACAAAATGTAAACTACAAAGTCCAAACACTAAGCTATAATGTGCAAGGGGATATCTTGGGCCAATCAGCTAGGCTCAAAATGAGGACACTTATGGCATACATATTTATAAATGTTGTAAATCCTATTTCTTTTAATACTGAAAATGGATTGATATTATAAAACTAATGTTTGCTTTCTGTTAGTCTAATGAGTAGAAAATAGAGTTTACTAAGCAGTAACTTATTTCAAAATGACAGACTGAGTAAACACTAAAATCTCTCACCCAATCCACTGAGGTTCATCATTGAAAAAAGACTTAAAAATAAACTAAAAAATGGAATGGCAAGCTACAGAAAGGGAAATCTGAGTGGGCCTGGACCTGAGGTACAGCTCTAAAAAAAAAGAAGCAGATAGAAAGCCATTCAACAGGTAAGCTGAAGAACTGAATGTAGACAGAAAAGAGTGAGCAAAGAGAATGAGCTAAGGAAACCCCTCAGAATACAGCACAATGCAATTTTATACTTTTAAAAAGTGACACTGCAGAAAAAAACAAATTTCCCAATATTTATCTGGTAAGCAATCTGGAAGTTGAGAAAGTAGAATGAAAGAGGGATAATATTTTAAAAAGTAATTGCCGATGGTTTCCCTGAATGGAAGAAACATTTCAGTCCTCAGAGTAAGAGCCCCACAAAGTGGTAGAGATGATTTTTTAGAACATAAAGCAGCAAACAGATTTTAAAAGAAACAGAGATATATGAAAGCGATACTAAAGGTGATCAGAGATAAAGAAAATCCTCAAAGCAAAGAGGCAAAATGTATTAATATGCTAGAACTAAAATTCTGGAGAATGAGAATCAGGTTGACATCAGACATCTCTCCTTATCCTAGCGCATATAAAAAGGTAATAGAAGAACATCTGCAAAGGACTGAGGAAAAATAACTGAACCAGAACTGCAAATACAACTAGATCAGATCATCATCCAAAAGGAAAGGTGTCATAGAGACAGTTTGGGACATACAACGCCTATATCTAAATTAGTCACCAGCAACCCTCTATTTAAAAACACATACACATAGTTAAATCTTTAACAGTTTGACCATAAAAATGATTTTAATAATAACGTGGAACTAAATTTCCAGATATCAGAAATATAGGAAAGGGGTCAAGGGCAGAAAGAACTAAGCAGCTTTTCTCATTTCAATGCAGAATACAGATGCTGATTATAAGTATCATCAAATATTTTTTTCTAATAAAATCTTCAGTAAAAGTATGTTCTCTAAGGGTAACATACAGAAGAGAACTAAAACTGACATTTCTGTTACATGCCTTGACCTCTCATTCCTATGACAAATCTAAAAAGGTATTTTTTAGGTTAATAATGGCATGTATAAGTTTCTGTGTGTACATGTGCTTTTATTTATCTTGAATAAATATCAAGGAATGGGAGGACTGGATCATGTGGTAGGTATTAATTTAAACTGTTTTCCAAAATGACCATACCAATTAACATTCCCACCAGCAGTGTATGAGGGTTCCAATTCCTCCAAATCTTCACCAACACTTAGTATGATCAGTCCTTTCATTTTAGATGACAGATTTAATATAGTGGTATCTCCTTGCATTTGCACTTCCCTAACCACTAATGACATTACCCATCTTTTCTGATGTTTATTTATATCTTACCTGATGAAGTGTCTGTTCAAATCTTTTGCCCATCTTTTAATAGAGCCATTTGTCTACTTATTATTTGATAAAAACACAAAACAAAACTGGAACTCTTTTTGGCAAGAGGAACCAAGAAAAGGTAGTAATTAAAATTATGTGGCACTCAACAAGACTCAACAAATAGAACGAATGCACTGGATAGACAGCCCAAAACACACTGTGCATATGTAGGAACTCAACCCACGATAGCAGCATCATTTAAAATTGGTCCACAAATGGTGCTGGGACAACTGGTTATACCAGCTTAGATCCTTATCTCACACCATATACAAAAATTAAATCACAAGTGAATTCTATAGAGTTGATCATCACTAAATTTTAAAATTATTAACACTAATGAAATAATGGCTCTAAGTAATAACATCAACAGTGATAACATCACAACAAAGAAAGGCAACCAGATATAAGGTGTGTCCTGATAGAAGTACACACCACCTATGAAGTATTCTTGCCAAAAAAACTCAATTCTGGATGTGATAATGCCTCTGGATCTAACCACCCATTACAGGGACAGAGGCACACGTTTAAAATCACACAGGGATGCTGTTAGCAAAATTCAGACTCTGGGAAACTTTACAGACAAACAGCCTGGTTGTTTCAACAAATATATTACAAGGGGGTGGTGAAAGGAAGAGAAAGGGACTTCCTACTCTTTCAATTGGAAATTTTAAGAGACACATCACTGTTGCAAGGTGTGGACTTCATTTGAATCCTGAATGAAGCTGACTATTATGTGGATGGATGGATGGATGGATGGATGGATGGATGGATGGATGGATGGATGGATGATGGATGGATATAGATAGATAGATGACTAAATAGATAGATAGATAGATGATAAATAGATTGATAGATATAGATAGATATAGACAGATATAGATAATGATTGATAGATATAGATAGATGATAGATGATAGATAGATTGATATAGATACAGATATAGATATAGATATAGTGCAGATGTACTATAAAATGCCACTCAAGCACATGGCAAGGCCCCATGCAAGGAATGGCATACACAGGTGACAAAAGGTAAGGGACAAGCATTCTAGCATTCTCTGCCAGGGCACCACCACATTCCCCAACTTCCACCCAGATGGGGTTTGCTATAAATGTAGTGCCGGAAATAGCAACTCCTATTTTGAGGGCAGAACCCTTCTTCTCACCCTGGGACCAATCACACAGGCTCACAATGAGGAAACTGCAGAAGTGACCTCTGCACATGTCCCAGGGCTGAGGACAAAACACTTGTGATTGCACTTAGTCATCTCAGAAGCCCCAGTGCATAACTGCAGGGTGGAACAAAGAATAGATGGACAGATGGACAGACAGATGGACAAATGATGGACACCCACCCTACCAACTACATCCCATGAATCCCACTAAAAGCTGAGGCTTGAATCCTAGTCCAATGTTCTCCCAGTCAGACTGCAGAGAATTTGAAACATAGTCTGTAAAGTTATACAAAGTCTTAAATGGACAGGTCCTAAAGAATTATTTGTTCTAACATCTTCATTTTATAGAGCATAAATTCATTAAAGACTATTTGCTGATCATCTTTAGAGGCAAAGTCAGGTCTAGAACCCATATGTCTTTTTGTATCAAGGGGTTGTTCTTTAAGTAATGACCCTTTTTACCCTGTATCCTTAACTAGGTCATTCAACCAACTTTGTGGTGACCATCCTGTTACCCTCCAAGCGGTCCAAAGATTACTGGATTGCCAAGGGGTCAGCTTTGCTCTGCCAGCTAAATGAGTGAAAAGGTGCCACCTCTGTGCTGAGGAAGAACCAGGCCAGAGATCTTTCCTGATGGAGAAAAGAAGTCTGCATAACTTTCATGTGAGCAGAACAGTGTTACTTCTGATCTGACTTAAAGGTATAAATGTGGCTTTTCTCTTATAACCTAAAATAAAGTATGTGGTTTCTCTTTCTATTGGTAATTCAAGCTCTGATATGAAAACGGGTTTCCACACTAACCTCTTAAGCCTGCTCCCCACCCCCATGAGAGTCAGGCAGCTTCCCATGTAACTTGTTTGGGGTGGGGTGGGGGATGGTTCTGGGCAGAGTCAGAACTCAGCACTTGCCTCCTCTTCACACTAATATGAAAGGCCTGGTGTACACTTCAGTTACATGGCCCTGGGTGCTTCCATTTCTAGAGTAGATTAAGGCTCAGAGCCCAGCACATGGAAGGCTGGTGAGCATATGAGATGGATAACGAGATCTTGGCCCATGGTGCCAGTTCCCCCACTCTGTGAGGCCATATTACAGTCCTTGAGAAGAGCCTGCTGGCTTTCACAGAAGTGAAGGTCAGTCCTGCCCCAGAGCAGAGGAGTTTTCCCCTTCCACTTTGTGATGAGCTTCTGTGAAAACTGGCCAGGTCCCACCCAGGTGCACTTGAAACCCTGGCACCTCGTTGCTGGGCCAGTGCTCAGATGGAGCAGTCACTGGGCCAAACCATTTTGTGTCAGCCTTGCCAACAGGGTCTGTTTGCTTCCTCAGTCCTAACATGGGCCAAGAAACAGAACCACCGGCTAGAATGTGGGCCTCTGGAGAAAGCCACACCACCCCCTTAGGAAAAGTTGGAAGAACGGGGTCAACTATACTAATCCTACCCTCCCATTCCCACCTCCCCTCCACCTCCCCACCCTCATCCCATACCTACACAGACTCAAGTTGCAGAGAAGCAGGGAGTACCACGTCTGTCAGTCAGAGTTCAGAGCAGGAATCAGAAACTATCCATGGTGCTTCAAGCAGGAGCAGGAGCAGGAGCTTCCTAAGCCATGGGAATGGTTGGGGCTGCAGAATTCAGAGGGTGGACATTAGGCACTACAGCAGCTGTAGTCCAAGGTCAGAGAGCTGCCCGAAACTGTGCCAGCTTCCCAGCTACACCACACTTGTGAAGCAAGTGACTAGACAATGGGCTGCAGAGCTTGGCCACTATACAAGCATGTGTCTGCTGGAGCCTGCACATACTTGCCCTCACTACTGAAGACAGAGGTCCTCTGCCCCACCACCTTCCAGATCTCACGTGTCTGTAGCACATGAGGAGAATCACAATTATAGCCACAAGGGGATCTGGGAAAGTTTAACCCACCTACCCCTGTGATACAGGGAGTGCAGAATGGAGCAAAGTGGTGGACATGGATCCTGCATGCCAGCACACTATTCTTTCAAATATCATGTGGACCCTGGAAATGACTGAGAATAAACCTAGAAGAAGTCTCTAGAAAGGAAGGGAAGGCCACAGAGCTGCAAGTCCAGGCAATGAAGCTTACCCTAAACCAGACAACAAACACATCTACTTCTTATTGGCCCCATCCAGGTTTTTGTGAGCTGCTCAGAGGCCCAGGAGAGGCATAAGGAAACCTTGCCACAGGAGGAAGACCAGGGTTGGAACCACAGGGGAAGCCAGGGGGAAGGGTGGCGTCGTTGAGATTTTTTAGGTTATAAAGCTAATCCATTCTATTCTTACTGTAGAAAACATGGAGATATAGATCAGTGTCACTATGATCCCCAAGGAGAGATCCTACAGACACAAATGTTCACATGGGCTCAGACACAGGCTTCAGGATCCCTAGCATGGAACAGGTGGCTGTTTCCCTGCATGGAACAAAAAACCTCCCGCTGCTGGACACACCCTAAGCCATCCCGCAGCTTCTGGGCTGGCCTAAGATTCCCATCACAGGGCTAGGTTCCAGGCTACCATGTTACGGTCCATCTGAATCCCCAAGGGTTAGCTAAACCTCTAATTCCTCATGAAGGCTAGACCCATGGTCAATGTGGCCACAATACAGGACTGTCTTATTGTGCTGACAAACTGTTGGTCCCCTGCCTGCATTTCACAGTCTACTTACTCCATGGAGTTCTCCAAGAAACTTTGAGGTTGGCATGGCCTCTCTCCTGGGCACACACTCACAAGAGAACTTGTGGTATCTAGGAAAGAGCCCAAGCTTGAAACCCTGGGCAAGGAAATTAGCCTTTCTGAGCCTCTGCTGCTTCTAAAGTTGACATATCTCACCTGGTTTCTTTGAATACAATAGCCCATGCTTCCCACAAGGCTGAGCACACAGTCTGCATTTCATGTGCATTCCCTTTCTCCCCCTTCCTCTATTGGGATGAGTGACACTGTATGTACTCCAGCAGGGTGGACCAGAACCCTGGAGCATCCCACTGTGTAGTCAAAGGGACATTCACCAGATCTTCATTGGTTTCTGTGGTAGGCAGAATAATGACCTCCACAGATGTCCATGTCCTAATCCCTGGAATCTGTGACTATGTTGCCTTACATGTAAAAGGAACTTTGTACTTATGATTAAGGGCCTTAAGATGGGGTATTATCCCAAACTATCTGGGTGGGCCCAGTCTAATCCCATTGGTTCTTAAATCCAGAAAACCTTTTTGTGGTCAGTGGGAGATGTGTCTACAGAAGAATGGTCATAGAAATGCAACATTACTGGCTTTGAAGATGGAGGATGGGGCCATAAGTCAAGAAATGTGAGGAGCTTCTGGAAAAGGTGGAAAAGGAGCACAAACAAACTCTCTCCTAGGGCCTCCAGAGGGAATTCAGCCCTACACCTTGAGTTCAGCCCAATGAGACCTGTGTCAGACCTAGGAGATACATAATGGATAGTTGGTGTTGTGTGAAGTCACTGAGTTTATGGTAATTTGTCATGGCAGGAAAAAAAAAAACTAATACCTCATCCCATTATCCTGGGAGGATGTGGGGAGCATGGAGGCTAGCTAAACCTTCAGGATCAGCCCAACAGCATCTCCATCCCTTCTTCTTCTCTGCCCAGGAAGGCAGCTTCATTATGAGGAGCATTTCCTGTTTGTGCCAGCCTGCTGACAGGTGGAGGGCAGTGGCTGCCAGGTGCCCTCCCTTCACTCCAGCATAAGTCCCATCTCTGTCTTCCCAATACTGGCTTACCCCAAAACCCAAGGGCTGGTGGGCCTGCAGAAAGCTAGGTCACCAGTTGGCAGCCCTGCTTCCCCACCCATAACAGCCTGCCTCAGATTCAAGTTCCATGTGATCAGAATCATCCCTGAAGGTTATTGCATAGCTGCTGAGAAGGGAAAGAAACAAGCAGGTATCTCTACAGCTACCGCCCTGGTTCGTGGCAACCCCTGCACTGTAGGCATTTCTTCCCCTCTGGGCCCTTAGCCCTCTCCCTGAACAGGAGCTCCTTTGAGGACTTATGCTCCCTCATGGCCTCCCCTAGGTGCCCTGCAGGCGAGCTCACCTCTGAGAACTCTTAGGCACTTCCCCAATGGAGCCCATAGTGTGTGCCAGGTATCAGGGCAGCTACTGCAGAAGCACACCCCCGACTCCTTGGAGTCACACAAGCAGGTGAAGCCAGGCTGGAGCAGTGAGGAAGATGTGGCATTTGTGAGGGATTTCACAGATCCTGACAGAATCCACGATGAGGGCAAGGAATGAATCTCTGGCAGAGGAAACTGCGTGAACAAAGACGAAGTGACCAAGAAGTAAAAAGCGGGAGGAGAAAGAGCAGAAAGAGTAGGGTTGTGCAAGCAGAGGGGTCCCAGCTGTATTCTGGCTCTGTTTAGCTATGTGACCTTCACAGTTTCTTCATCAATAAAGGAGAAGAAACACCCACCTCACAGGCTGGTTTTGAGGATTGACTGGGAGTCCATACAAGCCGGGCTACCACCTGACCATCAGTCAATACCTGTTCTTTTCCTCCCCTGGGAACTGCGGGCAGCCCAGTGTGATGTCAGCACTGGTTCTCAGCCCCACTGTGTACCAGAGTCTCATAGAGTAGGTTTTTAAATATTAATTCCTGACCTCTCTTCCCCCAGGAGCAGATTTGAGGGTTGGAGGCAGAATTAGGGAGCCTGTAACAAGAGCATATGCACACACACACACTCCCCAGACAGGGTCCTCTCCACACCCCCAAAGTGTGCCAAACTCCAACCCAGGGCCAGGACTAAGAAGCGACTTGGGCCCAGCCCACCCTGCCTTCCAGGAGCACACAGTTCCCCCAAAACAAGCAGAGAAGCACTAGGGGCTGGGCTCTGTCCCCGGAGCTGCAGGAGAAGAGGAGGGGGAGACGGAAGGAGACCTGAGCAGTCAGCAGGGCTGACCTAAGGAGGAGCAGGTTTTGCCCAGCCAGGGGGAGGAGGAGAGGGCACTTCAGACTGGGGAAAGAGCTTAGCAAAGGTGGGGGGAAGCATCAAAGACAGGAGGTCTTCTGATCCAGGAAGCGTATGGTGCTGGAACAAGGCAGAGTCTGAGTGCCAAATGTCAGCATGAAGAAACTGGACTTGGAGAGAACGATGAGAAGTCAGTGAAGGCCTCTGAGCAAGGGACACTTGCAATATTAGTCCCACCAAAAGAATGGGCCCAGAGGACAATGGCTGTGGGAGTGGAGAAGAGGGCAAATCCAAATGAGTCTTTAATGGAGGAAACGAGAGGCCTGGTGAAGCTGAACATGAGAGGTCTCAGGTGAAGGCTTTTGTAAACTAGAAAGTGCCATGTGGAGAACTTGGGGTGTGAAGAGAGGTGCTCAGTGTATACCAGGATGTATCCAAGGCTTCCCACCAGGAGGGAGACGAGAATCAAGGCTCTTGGGATGGAGGCTGGGCTGCTGGGGAGGAACCTCTGGAGGGATGGGTAGGCAGAGGGCTTGGCTTGAGATGACATGAGGGGAAGGTGGGTCTTCTGAGGAGAGTGGAAGAAAGGATAGCTGGACCCCCTCCATACCCCCACAGAGAGGCCAGGCATTTCTTCCTGGATTCCCCCACTCCATCTGAGACCTCTGCCAGGAGAGAGGGCTGGTGGCCATGATCTGGAGGGAATAGGGCAGGAGGAACAAGTGTTATGGGCTGAACTGTGTCCCCAAAATTCATATGTTGAAGCCTATTCATCCAGTTCCTCAGAATGTGACTGTACATGTAGACAGGGCCTTTAAAGAGGCAATTAAGTTAAAATGAAGCCATAAGAATGTGCCTTAACCCACTCAGACTGGTATCCTTATAAGAAGAGGAAATTCAGACACGGAGACAGACCCTAGGAATGTGGGCACCTGAGGAAAGGCCGTGTGGGGACACTGAGATGGCGTCCATCTGCAAGCCCAAGAGAAAGGTCTCAGGAGCGGCCAACATGCCCACAGCTTGACCTGGGGCTTCCAGCTCCAGCACTGTGAGAAAATAAATGCGTGTTGTTTAAGCCACCCAGTCTGTGGTACTTTGTGGTGGCAGCCTGAGCAAGTGGGTACAGAGTGAGAGGGCAGGGCCACCTGTGCCCACAAGGGATGGGAACAGGGTGGCAGACGAGCAGGGTCAGTGCAGGGTCAGCAGCACTGCTGAGGAGTGGGGATCCGGGCCCTCTGACTTCTTTATACAAAGGTCTGCAGGGCTAGAGGGTGGCTCTGCATAAAAATGAGAAACAGACCTTGTGGGGAGAAAGCTCCAAGGAAGAGAAGGGGCTTTGCTCCCGCCTGGAGCTGGGTCTGACAGGCAGCCCTGTGCCTGCAGCCCCTCCAACCTTGTTGTGAATGATTCCACCATCCATCTCCCTAAAACTTCATAGGCACCCAGTCCGGCCCCAAGCATTCAGCCTCATCAGCTCTGTGGGGGCATCTAGGACCATGGAGCAACCTGCCTTCCACCTTCTTTTTGCCCAGAGCCCAGGGAAGAAACAGCCAGTGTGGCTTCTGCTGCCCAGACAGTGCCCAGGTGGCTACGCCATGTCTGACACAGCCCCAGCCTCAGATGGGACGTCAGCTGCGCTGGGTGCAAAGTATCCATTTAGCAGCCATTCTTCCAGGCTGGGGGCGAGGGGGAGAGTGGGGGTGATGGGAGTGTCGGGGTGCCCTTGAGCCCCTTGGGATACAGCCCACTCAGGCAGCCTGGGGGTCTCGGCTCCCCCAGCTGCTCCCCAACTAGGATAGCAGTGCAGGAAGGTTACCTGTTGACAGGTCATCCAACCGGGGCGTTCTCTACCTCATAACCTTCATGGCGCAAGACATGAAGCACTGTGTCACTGCCCGTGAAATGACCTGTGGTGAGAAAAACTATCAGAAATGGGGCAGTGCTCAGATCGCTAAGCATACCCCCAGACACACACCCCAGAACAAAGAAATAACCCTGCCAACCCACTTCCCTTCTGTCCAGCCCGGCACAGTTCCGGGGAGCTTCTGCAATCGGCCTCCCAACAGCCCTGCAGGCAGGCAAGGAGGGATAAGCAGTATTTCAGCGCTGAGGACACTGAGGACCAGAACAGGGCAGTGAAATTCACCGCCCCACCCAGCGCCAACAACCCTGAACCTTCTCTCTCATATAGACCAGCCACCCTCAGACCTCAGCCCCCTTTGGTCCTACATATAATTATAAATGCACAATAAAAACCTCCATTTAGCAGAAGCTGCCATAGCTGGAAATCTCAACCTGAATCTTATTTCGTTGTTTTTCCTTTGTAATAAAAAGCAGCAAAGATCAACCAGAGAAGCTTACACAGGCATCTTAAATATTTTAAAGGCCAGGGGTAGACCCTGGGATTCATGTTCTTTCACTTCAGGTTTTGATGCTCAGAAGGAACATGATCCTCTGGGTTCACAACGTCCTTTTCTGCGTCAGTTATGGCACTACAACGTCCTAAATGGCTAATTAAATTGCTGCACTCCACCGTCTGATCCAGCAGAACTTCGGGGGTATCATTATTATCTCCACTTTAAAGTGGAAAACAGAGGTGAAATAGGTTCAGGACTTCACACACAAAGAAGCAGCACAGAAGAATCTAAACTCAGGCAGTTTGGCTCCAGAGTCTATGTAGTTTTGACGATGAATACTCAACAGCCAGGAAGGCAAATTAAGGTACATGCCCACTGCAGGCGAGGCCAAGAGCTGATCTCTCCCTTGTGCTGACTCCACAGCCCTGAGAAGCTGATGGAACTTGGGGCAGCCTTTGGGAGTCTAGGGAGCCTGCGGGTGGTGCTGGTGGCACAAAGGTTCTCAGCTCTAGTACATTCTCGGATCCATCTGCAGAGGCTGTTACCCCAAGATTGATGAGGACCAACTGACTCAGATGAAAGGGACATTGGCAAGGCCCAGATTAGCCCCAGTGCAGAAGTGTGCAAACCCATGTGTAGATTATGCCTAGACAGCAGGGCGGTAGAGGTGGACAGATACTGAGTTTGCAGAGCACTGCTGTGACCCTCACGCCCCCAGCCATTACCATAGTGGGAAGCAGTCACAGTAATAAAAATTGCTAACATTTGCTGGGCATTACGATGCGCCAGCACCATTCCCAGAGCCTTACCCATCATTCACTCAACCCCATCAGTAACCCCAGAAAGTCGGCATATTATTGTCCCCATCTTAGAGATGAGGAAGAGGCACAGGGTGTTTAAGCAAAATGCAACTGGAACTCAGGTAGTCCAGCTCCAGGGTCTATGCTCTCAAGCAATTAGGAACGAAAGCAATATTTGTCAAGTGAAGAACAGCCACTGTTAGCAATGCTTTGTCATTACAGAACCAAACTATTCTGCTTGACTTCCATTTTCTTCCTGCTCCAAAGGTGAGCTCCATTTCTCATCTTTAAATTTAAGTTCCAGCTCCCCATGACAAAAATTGTTTCATTTTAAACTCCAGACCTTTCAGTTTTTGGTTATCCTCATTTTACAATTAAAAGTGTGCTAACCACATGGCTCTTTAAATTTTAAACTGCCAAGCCTAAGTGCTGGGAACTATATCTGTGGTTCCCTCTGATCAACTTAGCCTCCAGAAGGCATGAGGAAAAACAGGATTCATGCGGTGGAGGAAGCAGCCCCAGGAAGATAATTTGGCCCCAGCAGGAAGCCAGGACACCCCACATGCTCCAGAGCTGTGAGGCCTCTATCCAGCGTGGCAGCAACAGGATGAACTATGCCCCAAGAATCAGGCAAGCCCACATACAGCAGTCTCACCTGTGCCATCTGCCCAGCACAGTCCCCATTTGAAGGGTCTGCCAATCAGATCCAATCTGCCAACCAGCCACCAGACAACCTGCTGCCCAGCCTGGTGCCAGCCACAACCACATGCCACATGGAAGGCAGCTCTCATCTCAAAGCATGTGCCTTTCCCTGTACCCAGTGACCCCTTATTCTGACAATGGGAAGCTTTTGAGAGGTCAATTGAATTGGGCAGGAGTAGAAGGCAGAAACCCTTACCCAGAGGCAGGCAGCCTTGCACATCCAGCTGTCACAAGCTCCTTCCATCAGCACAGAGCAGCGTGGCCGCAGGGACAAAGCCACAGGCTCTGTGTCCTAATGGAAGGCCACTCTCACCCCCACCATCGGGGCGCCTGGGGCGCAATCCCTGTCGGGTAGCCTGCAGGACAATGGCTAACCATTTGCTGAGATGAGCTGGACGTGGGCACAAGGCAAGAAAGCACATCATGGAATCCAAACATGGCATATGAGGCTTCCTGTGGAGGGGAACCTCCAGTACAGACTCATAGTGGGCCACTGAAGGCAGACACTGCGATTTGCTTTGTGGTAGAAAGTTACAATGAACAAGAAGTTAGGGGCCCAACCCTCATTTTCTCTCCAACAGCTTTATTTTAGTGTCATTCACATGACATAAAATTCATCCTTCATAAGTGTACCTTTTTTTGGTTTTTGGAACATTCACAAAGTTGTGCAACCATCACCACTATCTAATTTTTAAAACGTTTTCATCAGCTGAGATTCTGATAGAGACTGCACCAAATACGTAGCTCAGTTTGGAGAATGTTATCATTGTATCAATATTTATTAGGTCTTCCAATCTATGAACATGGGATGTCTTCCCATTTTCTTAGTTCTTTTTTAACTCCTTTCAGTAACACTCAATTTTCATTGGACATCTTGCATACCACTTGATATAGTCCTAAATATTGTTCATGCTCTCAAATGGAACTGGTTTCTTAGTTGCATTTCCAGTTACTTGTTGCTAAGGTGTAGAAATACAACTAATTTTTGTATATTGATCATATATCCTGCATCCTTGTATCTTGAACTTGGTCATTAATTCTAATGGATTTTTGGTGGATGTTAGGAAAGAGTATAAAACCTAAATGTGATTTATTCCCACCAGGATGTTTAAACATTTCAACAGTAAGGTATTAACAAAGGGCCACATGGTGGAAGCTGCTGGGCTGAGAGTGGGGGTGGGGGAATTGATAAGGGCCTGGCTATACCTGTTTGAGTTTTTTAAACCTACCAATATGATTAAGACAAATGTAAAGGAAAGATATAACGGGCTTAGGCGACGTCTGGGAAAGAATGTGAACCCTGTAGTACTCAGCCAATGAGGAACCAGGGGAGGGACTCATGTACTAGGAGATAAATTACAGGTGCCAATCTCCCCAGGTGTGCCTGCTCACCAGACACCTGATCTTGCAAGACCATCATTGAAGCCTTGCTCCGCTGTTCTCATTGTCTCCGTGTCCACTTACTGAATTTGGACCAGTGAGTGTGTTTCTCACAGTGGATTACTTAGGATTTTCAATACACAAGATCATGCCACCCAAAAAAAAGAGATAGTCTTTCTTCTTCCTTTCCAATTTGAATGCCTTTCATTTCTGCTTTTATTTCCTTGGCTAGAACCTTCAGCACAATGTTGAAGAGAAGTGGGGACAGCAGCCATCCTATTGCACATCTTAGGGGGAAGCATTCAGTCTTTCACCATTAAGTATGATGCTAATATGGGTTTTTCACAGAGATCCTTTAATGAGTTGATCAAGTTCCTTCTATTCCTAGCTTAATGAGCATTTTTATCATGAAAGAGTGTTACATTTCATTGAATTTTTTCTGCATCTATTGAGATGATTATGTGGTTCTTGTCCTTTATTAATAGGAGGTATTACACTGGTTGACTTTCAGATACTGTGGTAGGCTGATTAACAGTCACCCAAAACATATCCACATCCTAATCCCTGTGCACATTCTGAAATAATGCCCAAGAAAAGGACTTTGCAGATGTAATTAAGTGAAAGAGCTTAAAATGGGGAGAAGATGCTGGACCACTCATACAGCCATTCTAGAAACACCTCCTTCCAACACCCCATTTCACTGGTTAAAAGAAAACAAGGGAAGTGACTTGTCCAAGTTTATGAAGCTGGTGGCAGAGCTGAAAAGAGAAAGCCCAGGCAGCAAATGCTCATTCCGCACACTACCCAGCCTCTAGCATTTCTGTCCTTAATTCCAGAAGCTGCAAAGCCGGGATAGAATCACCGAAGAAGAGAGTCCACTAAAGGAAATAATGTTCCCAGTCTGTCTCCATGCACACTGTTAACAGCTAGTAATGGCCGGTAATTAAGCCCCAGGCCTTACACTTGGGAGGCTTGTAGGCAGATAAGAAAGAGGAGACAGACAAATACTAGTGGAAATTTAAGAAGTGAAAGGAGCCAGGAAGAAAGCTGGAATTCAGTGCTGTATTCAGAAGAGAGACAGATGTCTTCCCAGCTTCCAGGGGAGTGTGTTCTGAGCCCCAGGTGGAGAGAGAGCTGTGGTGATGTAACATGGACCAGCGCATCCTGCAAGGTCTCAACCAAGCGTAATACTCAGGCATCAGCTGGAGCCACTTTGCAACTGAAATAAATTAAAGGAGGTGTCACTTAATCCACCCCATACCAGCGGCCCACTCCGCGTTCCCTTCACAGGGGAGGCACAGAGCCCAGCAGCTAATCAGAGGTAACGGCAACTCACCAGCCCCAAAGGCAAAGAAAAAGCCTTTGTCAGGGAACTCCTCCAACAGGGCTTGGCCCGAGTCCTCATTCTCCCATTCCGCTTGTGCTTAGTAGCTGTGGATCTCCTGGGCAGTGCTGCACTCCTGAGGCAGTAGCGTGGCATTAAAACAATTGGGAGCCTCCACCAAAAAGAAATAGAAAGCAAAAATTAAGGGCAATGGAGTTGCTTAATTTGAGCATCAAATCACCCAGACTAGAGGGACAAGATGCTGTCAAGAGGAGGAAGAATCACACATCATTCCTGGGGTCTCCTGCCTGCTACTCTTTCCAACCGCAGTATCGTTCTCCGTATGCCAAGTGAGAAAATATTAAATGCAGTGCACTGAAAAAACTCTTAGGCTATTCAAACAGCACTTCTCCATTTAAATGATTCTGCTTGATGCCATGTGTTTCTATAAGGACACCATATCTTTGCCTAGCACATCTGTAGCTTTAACTTGTTTGATTCACACCTGCTGGCTTTGTAAAAATAATTTTACATAGGTACATGTTTTAGAGTCAATAATTATGATTCTACTGTCAAATTCAAGGAATTTGTATAACCAATCAACTATTTTCTAAGTTCCATACATTTAAATTTTAATTATTTCTCCAGTTCCTATTTCTCCCTCTTGCTCACTCCAATATTCTTTGCCCTCCTGGCAAATATTTCACCTGATTCTGATACATGTTAGCCAATTTCAGTACTTTGGCTAACAACAGCGTGCTATTACACCAAAACTGGGACAAGCAGGGGCAGTGCTCACAATGCAGGGGCTGCAGGCAAAGCCGACCCTGCGTGCTCCCCCCACCCTGTCAGCTGTCTGACTTCCCAAACCTTGGCCTCCCGACCCTCCTGGGCTCATGCTCTCTCCTCAACCAGGGATTTAACAAGGTTGACCATTATCTTCGTCAAATACAGAATAGAATTTCTACCCTGCCCATTGCTCCTACTCCCAGTGGCCTCTCAAAGACCTTCTAAAAGTCCTTACACTGTAAGGTAGCCAACAATTTCCATTTTATGGATAGCAGATCTCCTGTCACTATTTCCTCAAATTGACATTCTTTCATTTTCAAACCAAAAGCCTCCATCTTCTCCTTTATCATCTTTTTAAAATATCATGTCATTTATGTAAGATCCTCCCATCCATTTCCCCAAAATCTCTTCTCTTCAGGAAAGAACGGCCTCTGGACCAACCTCTCCACACAGACAGGGTGACCTCCCACTGCCACCCTGCTCCACCTTCTAAACACCAGACATGACTGACAACCTGCACCCCTTGGCGCTGGCCAGCCTGGCCCTCGTTCCGCAAGGGCAGCCATATTCTGATACCCCACACCACCTGCAGGCGCCCTGTGAGCAGGACAGGTAGGCTGGAGTCACAAGAAAGAAAGGCGTTTGAAACAGCTGCCCGAACTACGCCATCAGCCTCGCCACTCACCCATATAACTTCCAAATCCCCACTTGTGTTAACTTTTTCCTGCTGCTTCAAATTTTAACTTCCCAGTCAATCTTTACCTTTGTCCCCACTTCCCCCATGCCCACCCAGAGTGCACATAAGAATTATCACCACCACAAACTCTACTATTCCTCCTTTAACATATGTCTTGCTTCCTCTTTCCTCTTGCTTGCTTTGCCTCGGTTACTTCCCCCCACTTCAGACTCTCTGGAAGGCTCACTGTACCTTTCGACACTTGTGGGTGACGCTGGATTCAACCTCTGTTGTCCCTCTGCAGTGCCGTGGTTCCCTGTTCACCCTGTACACGCCCTCCCACCTCCTCACGTCAGGGTCCCATCTCACAGGGCTGGACAGCCACTCACCCCCACGTGCTTCCTTTCCCCTGTGACCTGAATGAGGACGGTGGTCCCAGTGGTGCAGACAACACAGTCCCCTGTCTCAGAAGCTTAGCTGGCACTTGCCACTTCCACGTGGTCTTAATGAGAGGAGGAGAGGAAGTCACGGCTTGTCCTGTGGAAAGCTTGTTGAAAAAGCATAACGAATATCCACCCACCCTACCTCCCTCCTGGAGGGAAGCTACAATCCTCTGAGCCCCAGCCAGCCGCTTCCTTGCCCTTGGCGGCCCACACTGTGCGCACACTCACTGCGCTGGCTCAGCCACACTCAGCCACAGTACAGCAGGACAGGGTCCTTTCTGGAAATGCTGGCAGCCTTGCCCACTTCTTACGTACCACCCCTGATGGAATACCCACACGATACTAGAAGCCACTGAAAGTGGCAGCTGAAGTTTCGCTCCATCGTTTCTCAGAAGTGTGACCTGGTCATCCAGGAGGCTCTCGGGCTCAGACCCCTTCCCCTCTGAAGGCTGGCTCATGCTGCCTGCTGCTGAATCTCTTGAAGCTTCATCCTTTGACTGGGATCCCTGATTTAACACTCATCAATGCCTTTCTCAGTCCTTAAGTTTCATGCAGAATGCCTCTGTCACTGCCATATCTCATGCAACATCTAAATCTGCCCAATTTTCTTTTTAGAGCCCTTCCTGACCTCCACCCTTTGAAGACAGGAGGTGCAGGTGTGAGCTGACAGTGTCTTTATTATTGTATTTAAATGTGCCCTGAGCCGGGCAGAGAATAGGGCACTCACATGGGAGCTGACATGGCTGAAGATGCCGGAGCAGAGGTCCCACAGTTACAGTGTTTGGACTGCCCACTTGCAGGCTCTCCTGCTGCAGAAGGATCTGGTTCAAAGCCAAGATGACCTGAAGGAGGAGAGAAAGCACAAGACCCTTTCAAGTTCGCTGACACAGCAATCATTAGCTTCTGTCTTAGTTCTTTTGCCTACATTTGGCAATAGCTTCACCTCTGTGACACTGCCGCTAAACATGGGAACACAGATTCCTGTGCAATGTCCCAAGGAAGGGGGACAGTTCTGCCCATGTCAGTCCCCATCGGATCACACTGGGGGAGTGCCCTGAAAGAGACAGAGACAACCTAGAACTCTCCCACAAGGAGAGGGGACCCAAAGGCTAGCTTAGGAGGAATAGCTGAAGAAGCCAAGGAGGTAGGGGACACACAGACAGACTCACAGCCAGTGGGTGTCAGTTAGATGGAGGACTGGACAAGAATAGATACACAATGTCCACAAATCTTTTCTAACCACCAGTGCGAAGTGTGCAGGCTAGTGGCTCGTCGCTGGGTCGTCGATGTTAATGGACGGTGGGGCTTCTGGCATCTTCAGGTGGGAATCCAGGCCAGCCACGCTCCACGAGGCTGCTGACAACACTGGCGTTTCGCACTCATTCTCCCAGGTGGGCATGCAGGCACATCACCTTTGACAGCTGCCCTAGCAATCAACGTACAGGATACAGCCTTTGCTGGAATAGCCCCTCCCCCTTTGCTGAGCTGCAGACAGGTGGGGGCCATCTGAGCACTCTGACCCTGGGGTCTCCAACAGGAAGCTTCAGGTCTCTGCAGACAATTTGCATTCCAGGTCTCAGGTCAGCCTGTGACCCCTCCTTTTCTTCTTCAATAAGTCCTCCTCCTCCTTCTGAGTGGTAAAGAGGGGGGAAGGCTTGCACATCTGCCCCATGGGCCCCCGCAACACGGGGCCCTCCATCTATGCCCCTGCCTGCCTCAGGTACTCCAATATTTGCTGTCCCTGTCATGAGGCCTTCACCAAAGGGGGAGAAGGAGATCCCTCTTTATAAAATCCTCCTCTCTTCTCTTGACACATCCCCTCCTCTCAGTCAGACACCCCCAGACTCTCATGGAGGGCATCTCCCCAAGTATTAGCAGACAAGCCCCTTTTATCTTGAGACAGGACCTTCTGGGCCATGTCGTATCCCCACCCTCCCCACCCCTTTACTGGTGACATGAGCTGACAGGGGCAGATGGACCAGTCATATCCGCAAATTATGATCTACGTGAGGAAATGGCCTTCCACAGAAACGAGTCCCTGGATTCTAAAGCCATACAGTCAGATCCACCCACCACTGGGAACTGCTAAATGACTTCAGATTCCCTGGAGGAACAAATCTCTGGAGGGCAGGGAGAGGGGCCTACCTCTCAGGCAGGCCAGGCCCAGGTCAGGCATCACACATTCTGTCTCAATGGAACTCCTACAAACCAAGTTCTCAAGGTCTGCTTGGCTCACAAATATGTGCTGATGGGTTTTGCTGTCCTTCTAAAGGCATTTGGGAAAAGCCTGGGTTACCTGATGCTAACAGACATTCCTCCAAGAGTTTGCATTGATTCTGAAATGCTTTTCTTAAGGTGTTCTTGGTATTTAGAGAAGATTGCACCACCTGTTCTGATGGACACACAGTCTACAAACTGGGGAAGACTGTGAGCCACATCACAGATTCAATAAGAACTGTTTATTCAGTCCTTTCTCAACATATTCAAATGTCACTCACCTTAAAGACATGTCGCCTGTTCAGGAGAAGCTTAAAAAGACTTGCTAGGATGTTTGTCTTTGCTTTTTATGTTTATTTGTGATGATTAAACTCCACTCAAACAGAGACAAGGCCCTGTAGGCACAGCTGGAGGTGCCTTCTTTGGGGCAAACCTGGGTGGCCATCAGTGTCTGCCTTGGCGGCTAGAGGAGGTAACCACCCCTGGTGCTCTGTGAGGAGTCTCCACGGCCCTGGGGCAGGGGGCAGGGAGCACACAAAGTCTCCACACAAAAAACACGCAGCCCCAGACTGGCCCCAATTAAACCCACAGAGGCCCAGGCCCCATGGCAGAAACCTACGATGGTGTCAGCCCTGACCGAGCCCTCCAGCACTGCAGGATCAGTAACAGTCATCACACTGGGGTTCACAGACAGTTCCTAAGTAGCCAAAAGCCTGGGTGCAGCAGGCAGTATGTGCAACTGGCAGCCAGCAGGTGACCAGAAAGGGGAACAGGGCAGAGGAGCAGGCACGGGGTCCTGGCTGGGTGCCTGGCCATGCACGCTGCCCCCTCACCTCCTTTCCAACCAACTCCACACTGCCTACTGCCTCCTTATCTCCATTCAATCCCTGTCTTTTGAGTTTCTGCTAACATATTGTCACATGTCGTATTAGTTTTCAAGGACTGCCATAGTGGAGTTCCACAAACTGGGTGGCTTAAACAACAACAGAAATGTATTGTCTCAGCTTTGGAGGCTGGAAGTCCATAATCAAGTGTCAGCAGGGCCAGGTACCTCTGAAGACCTTAGGGAAGGACCCCTGCCAGGCCTCTCTCTAGCTGCTGGTGTTCCTTGGCTTGTGGCTGCGTAACCCCATTCTTCACATGGCGTCAACCTGTGTGTGTCTCTGGGTCCAAATTTCCCCTTTTTATAAGGACAGTCACACTGGATTAGTGCCACCCCAATGATCTCATCTGAAATCATCTGCAAAGACCCTATTTCCAAATAAGGTCACATTCTCAAGTCCTGTGAGTTAGGACTTTAGCATAAGAATTTAGGGACACAAGTCAACCCATAAAACATGTCAATCTCAGCTTACTCTTTTTTTAATAGTTAATATGCATATGGTAAAATGTTCAAGCCATGCAAAGGAAGAGATGTCCTCCCTTCCTGTTCCCCAGTCACCCCCCAAAAAGTAATCACTGCTGCCAGAGTCTTGTATGTCCTTCCATGTCTTTCCATGGAGAGTCTCTGCACGTAAAAGCAGACAGAGAGTTTGACAGACCATAGATAGATAGATGATAGATAGGTAAAGAGATAGGTGCAGAGATATCACCTCTACTTTTTTTTTATACACCTTTGGTCTTCAAGCAATCTAATAAAAGCCTTTCCATGAACAAATGCTGAAGCAATACATTATAATGTAAGACAGAACATTCAAGGAATAAAAAGCCAAGGCTTGGCAAACAGGAATATCCTCCATTCTGAAGTACATGCAGCCTGAAAGCTCTTTATCCACAAGATAATATTAATCACCAGGGCAAGTCACAGAAAAGAAAAAGGGAAATTTCTGACTGTAGCAAGGGACAAAATTAAGGTTTTGAACTGTCTTTCTGTGAGAAAGCAGGTTGGATGCAGAAGGAGGCAGAGGTATCCCCACTGCCCCCCACTCAGAGCTGCCCCAGGATGTCTGCTCTGGGCTACACGCTGGCAGACCCCAAGGAGAAATCCAGGTAGAACTCCACAGCTGAAGATTTCAGACAATCCTACAAGGATGTGGGTACATTTTTCCAATGTCTTAGATAGGTCTCCTCTTCCAGACACCCAGACGACTCGGATTTCCCAGAAACCTTCTAAACCAGTGTTTCCCAAAGCACAGATTGAAGCTCATTATCCACCACTTCACAGTGGACGTAAACCCTGGCAGGCTCTGCCCACTGCTCAGTGGCTGCTTATGTCCTTTCACCTTGGGCATCAGTCCACACAGCTCATCCCAGCCTGCTCCGGGCTTTACACTGGCAGCACATAAACCGGGAGGAACATGGCACAGTCCGCTCTGCTGGGCATCCTCGGTGATTACAGCTAAGCTTGTATGAACCACCGCCTACATTTACCAAGTGACCCCACCATGCAGGCAGGGCTGGGAATCACTGCTTAATTAGGTCAGGGTTAAAGCATCAAGACCCTGAAGAAATGAATACTAACACACTCAACTCGTTCAGGTAGAAAACGCCTCCAGAGAGCCACAGGTATGTGCTGCGCTGCTGTCACTCCCTGGCTCCATTCTATATTCCTAAACAACCATTCTCTGCTCCACAGTTTTTGAAGTCTGACTCACACTCTCACTGGGAAAGATGTGGGCTGTTGGGCTCTTGGAAGATGGGCCCAGCATGCTTTGAAACAGAATTGCTTCTACAGTTTCTCCATTTAAACATAAACCCTTCTGTGGACTAGAAACCACCAACTAAAACATCATTTAAAAAGAAACCCACATTCTAAATTTTCATACCCCACATTTGGAATGCACAGGGAAGCACCAAGAATTATGCCTTCCATATAGTTATTACCTTGCCAAGCTATTCATGCTGATGTAGCGACAGAGCCCTTAAAGAAAAATTGCCAGGCAGCAAATGTTTTCATATAGGTCCCCATCAACAGTATCAGTCTTGTAACAGCTCCTGTAGGCAAAGCAAGACGCATTAGGGAAGAGAGGACAGGGTGGAGGTGGTGGAACACTAGAACTCTAAGCCACCTGGAGGGAACAGCAAAGTCATCAGGATGATGCGCTTACAGCTGTAACAACAATAATAGCAGCCACCGCACATCCCCAACCCCTGCAGAGTCAGCCTGTCCTCTTGGGAGGTGGAGCTGCATCTGGGGAGGAAGATGGGGTCCCTGCCTGAGGGGGTGGCTGTTGGGAGGGGGACAAGACAAAAGGTGTGAGGAGGCAACAGGTCACAGGGGGCAGGAGGGAATAAACAGAAACACTCAGTGGGAGTTTAGGCCAAGGTGGAGGCCCCAGAAAGAGATGGGCCATCCCCGATGACCCAGGGCTACAGGTTGCCCCCACCATCAATGCACAGGCGGGGTCGAGGGCAGGGGATCCACGTGACAGCATTGCCTGGCCCACAGCAGCCACGCAGTGGGCATGCTCTACGCCTTACGGGGCCCTGCAGCATACAGGAAGGAAAGTGTGTTTTCCAGGGTACACCCATGTTTGGGAACATTATCCTGATTGGCAAAAGAGAAGTGATGATGTCTACAAACATGTCCAAGTGGGGACCATGGCATCGTACCTGCCAGCCCATCCTCCACACACCAAAAGCCACACTGTTGGTCAACCAGCCACAGATTGTGAAGAGCATGTGCACGTGGCCGAGCCACCACAGGACAGGCCACAGGCCTCCAAGACCTTAGAGGTACCTGGGCTACTTCACCTGAAACCTGTAAAGATTTCTGTTTTTGACCGTGTGAAAAAGTAGCTATGCCTAAAGCTTGCCACTGGCCATGCCTGCTACTTCAGGATGTCCCTTTAGATGCATAGAAAGACTTCTTACCTACTGGGAAAAACTCGTTTATCTCCTGAGGCTGCCAGTGGAAGGTGCCAGCAGAGCCCAGGCCACCCCAGCTGGGGACACAGTGGATATGCCTGTGTCTATGGCAAGGACAAGCAGAGCCCCGTGTAAGTCCCTGCAAACACACCAGGAGGTGGGCTCAGAATGCTTCAGGGCAGAGGGGCTACAAAACCTGGTCCTCTGAGGCTCACCTGGAGCAGGCACTGCATTTGGAAGTTCCCTGGGGAACTTGCCACCTGTGAGAGGTTCCCAGTGCTTCTCCAGGATGTACCGAGCTCTTCTTTTCAAACACTTGCTATCCCAAGTGAGAAGCTATGCTCTACTGTGGGACATTTTTAACTACTAGGAAGTCCTCCTTCCTTTGGAACTCCCCACGATTGCCATGTGCTCATTTCTGTATATATCAATGCAAGGTGTGTTTCCACACATGCGCAATTTGTTAGCAGTCATTAAAACGGAACATGTACGTGTCTCTTTCAGGAATCCCTCCTATAGAAATACTAGCACAAGTGTGTAATAGGTAAGTGTATGAGGATGTCCCCTGGCACTGCGGAGGTTCAATCAAAATTGGAATGACCATGTAGAAGGGATCCCTGAATCGAATGGGAGACTTTACATAATGACCTCAAATGTTTTTCTACTTGGAAGAACATTTGCTCCATCGCAGGAAACAAGGGGAGCAGATGCTTCTGGTCTCACTTTCTGTCCTTTCTACCCCAATTGTCTCTCCTCCCCTTGGCACAGGCAACGGGGCTCCACGGAGGAGGGGATCAGGTGACCAACAGGAGCCTGCATGTGGTCCCTTCAGTATCTGAGCCATGTCCTCTGGTTCTGCTCGGGGGAGGGAATCCAACTGCCCCTTCAAAACTCTGTTCATGGAAGGGCCAGTGTGTTCATCCCAAGCACACACCCCTCTGTGGCCATGAAGCCTGACAAGGGGCAGCCATGGGGCAGTGGCAGCCAGGGTGGCCACAGGGACCGCAGCAAGTGCTGTGACTGCGGCACCAGCCACACCTGCAGACCAAGGGCAGCCAGGAGGAGAGGGGAGCAGCCAGCAGAGGTCCGGAAAGAGCCACAGCCTGCACGGCCATGCATGCTGCCAGCACATCCTCAGAGAGTGCGAGCAGGAGGGAGGACCCACCAGCAGGTCCCAGAAGCCAGTCTCTCCCCAGGAGCAGCAACCAGATGTACAACTCAGTGCAGAAAGAGCTGAAGTCTGGTGCTAGGATTCACACCTTAGTGGGCACAGTGAAGGCCCATTTTTTGTGTCTCTTCAGATTCCATAAAGTCAAGATGAGGTCACCAGGGTGGTCCCTAATCCACTGTGAATGGTATCCTTATAAGAAGGAGAAATTTGGACAAAGACACCCACCAAGGGAAGATGCTTTAGAGACACAGGGACAAGACAGCCCCGTGACAGCTGACAGGCAGAGACTGGAGAGATGTAGCTACAAGCCAGGAAGGCCAAGGTCACCAGCAACTGCTAGATGGTGGAAGGGGCAAGGGAGCAGTCTCCTTTAGATCTTTCAGAGGGAACGAGGCCCTGCTGACACCTTAATTTGGGACTTCCAGGCTCCACAACTGTGGGAGAATAAGTTTATGTTCTGTTCTAAGCCACTCTGTTGTACTTTGTGAGGGCAGCCCTAGGAAAGTGATATGGGGCAAGAGGACCAGCTTCTGCCCTCACCACAGCGCTGCCAGGAAGAACCTACGGCACCTCACCAAGGGGAGAAGCCTGTCTATGGCTGGCTCAGGTTCTGCATCCCAGCTGGGCTGGCGCTCTCTTGAAGAGTGTGAAGAAATCGGTCTTACTACAAAAACAGTGGCCTCATCCCCCATTAGAGGGGAATAGAGTGTCTAAGGCTGTGCTGGGGAGCAGTGTGGGGGGTCATGTTGCAGCTAGCAGAAGGTGGTGGGAGGCTGGAGGCTGCAGGTACCTACTTCCTGAGATCAAGGAGATGGTAACCTTTGAAACAGGTCAAAGGAGAGTCACAGCAGGAAGAACGGGCTCAGAGAAGTATCCATAGAGAGGCATTCCAGCTTTCCTTACCACAGTTAAATAGAAAGGAAAACGATAGCATCTGAGAGTGAAACTCTTATATACGTGTTTTAGGAGACAACTACAAGAATGTCTACAACAAAATAATTTGGAAAAGCTAAACCCTGGAAACAGCCCAAATGTCCATCAAAAAAGAACTGGCAAATTGTGGTATATATGCATCGGTGAGATGCCATTCAAACACGGCAAATGAATAGTGATCAGTACACATTAGCAGGAATGAACACTGCACAAGGTTGAGCAAACCAGCAAGATGTAGAAGATTGTGAATCATACAGTTCCATTTATAGTACAATCCAAAAACAACATACTGTTTGAGATACATACTTAGTAAAACTGTAAAAAAAAATGGTGACTTCAGGTAAGAAACGTGGAGTTTATATGGAGCAGCTACAGGGATAGTGGGAATCAGGATGAACAAAGCCAAAGTTGGTTTAAACCATAAGGAAACATATTCTCTCACAGGAGAAAGCCAAAAGCAGAGGAGCATAGTAAGGTCAGGGATCCCCTGGTCTATGTAATCACTTTATTCTTGGACAGCCCTTGTAACTAGAAAATTCCAGCCCAGCCAGGGCAAAAAAAAAGAAAACACCTCTAATTCTAAACTCTCATCTCTTCCATCTAATTGAACCAACTTAGGACCCGGGCTCACACCCACCTCAGCAAGAGTGGCCCGAGGAAAGCTACATGCTGATTGGCTTAGAACCAAGTTCCTCAACCAATCACTAGCAAGATTGGCTCCTGAACCAATCACTCATTGGCACCTAAGCCAATCACTGGCAAGACTAGCCTCTGAACCAATCACTCCAAAATGGACAGTGGAGTTAAGGCAAGTAATGTGGCAAACTATTGGATTCAGAAATAAAATTCAACCCAACCCTGTCCTCGTTTCTGAAAAGAATGCCTAGGAGTAAAGAAATGGAAGCAGACAAGAGGACCCGAGAGTGTAAAAATGTATCAGCAGGGATGGGGTGTCGAGTGTACTGACTAGGTCCAAGGAAGCCCATGCACTTGGGGTGTTAGGAGCAAAGGTAATGGCGAACTTCTATCAAACATCTATTATGCACTAGACAGTTTACAAAGACTCTCTCATTTATCCCTCACGATCCTGTGATGTTTGTTGCACCACACTCATTTTACAAATGAGGAAACAGACTCAGCAGGGTTCGGTAGCTTGCCCAAAGTCACAAATACTAGGAAATGGGGGAGCCAGGATTCACACCCAGTGAGTTCATGATCCAAAGTTCATGCTCCTCCCAGTGAGAAGCTGGGTGGAAGAACAGCAGGATGGGAGGCAAGATTGGCCTTGACCTCCCCAAGGGGTCTAAAGCCTACTTCTAAGGCAAGGCCTAACTCCTAGGAGCCATGAGGAGACCATATGCCACTTCTCCTGAATGCGCTATTCTGGATATACAGCACCATGCCACTAAAAAGATTCAGAGACAGCCTCAGATTCATCCTCTGAGTCTGTTAACTAATGCCCCTCACCAGGAGACCACTACATCAGGTAAGTTTCCACATCTGCAGGGGCAGGGGGAATGTCCACAAGGTCATCCTCTTACATCACATGTTTCTCTCCTGCCAGGTGCACAAAAGATGCCAAATCCCACTCCCTCCTCTCCCAACCCTCTACCCAAACCACAACCCTGAAGGGTCAGCTCTCCTAGGACATAACTGATGCCTCCCTCCCAAGTCATGCCAGCCACACCTGGGTGAACATTTGACTCAATGACAGCACTGGCTGACCCATCAGATTTACACCCAAAGAGCACATCTATCCCACTCTGAATAGAATCAAAAATCATCCACATTTTCTACACTCATCTCTAGGCCAAATGCAAGTCACAAATGCTAGGAAATGGGGGAGCCAGGATTCACACCCAGTGAGTTCCACTTCTTTCAAGTCTCTTTAATTTGCTTTGGTTATGATTTCAAGAAGGGTAAGAGACAGCAAGAAAACAAGAACTAAAGGAAATTCTGACAATCCAGATAATATCCCAATTACCATGAAGTTTCTGACAGCAAAGACTTAAGGGACGCAATTGTCCCCTTAGAAAACAAAGCAAGAGTTTATTGGATTAAAGATGGCAGCGTGAGAGGTGAGACAGAAACCACCTAAAATCACATATTATATGAAAATATAATTAATACAACTAATCCTGAAAGAGAAACAGGAAAGAAGGCTGTGCCAGACAGCATACACCTGGAGAAAAGAATAGACCTCACAGAACAGGGTAATGTACCAAAGCCATGACCCAGCAGGGCCCAAGCCCTTCCCCCACCCCAGCTCACCGGCAGGAATAAGAGAAATGGAGCAGGGAGGGAGTGGAGGCATGGGACTGCTGCACACCTAGCCCTGGAGATCTTCTCTGGGAGCACGAACCTACATTGCATGGTGCTCTGGTGAGCAGTGGGATTGGAAAGCTAAGACAGATGGAATACCTGGAAAGATGGAGATTCCAGCTGCTTGTGGAAAACAGGAATTCATATCCAGCTGATCTGGGTGGACAGTCTGGAGACTTCCTAACAGTGAGAGGGCTGCTAAAGGGGCAAGGATCCACAGAGTTTACTGCTCAGGAGCAAGGACAGGTAGACAAAATTGCCCAGGTGCACTCTGCCCAGCAATTGGGGACTTAAACGATCTTCAGGCCCTCTATTTCCCTGGCTGGTTATGCAGCTCCAAGGCCCCCCACCGTGATATGCAGCCTGCTGTGTCTTCCTCCCAGCTAGCCTGCACCTGGCTCGCAAACTGGCAGCCCCTGCCCTGGCGTCAGGACAGCAAGAGGGAAGCCCCACCTATGGCAGCTACAAACACAAAGCGAAAAGGCTCACACCAGTGTGTTCTGCCCACTGGGTCTCATAGTGTAGACAGGCATAGTAGCTGGGAAGCAGGAAACAGCTCTTTCCTCCCCCCAGGCACCAGCACCACTCCCCTGTGACCCCGGGCATCATTCCAGGGGCTGAGAAGCTCCAGAAAGTAGAGCTTCTGGGCACTAGAGGGTGCCATATACAAATATGAAATATCAAAGGAACCTGGTTCAAAGCAAAAATCTCAACACCAGATAAAGGACCAAGTGAGACTGAATTAATAAATCTTCCTGAAAGATATTTCAAAATAAAAATCATTAACATGCTCATGGAGGTACAGAAAAATATTCAAGAACTCAGGAACAAACTTAGGATGGAGATCCAATCATCAAACAGCACAATGGAGGGTAATAAAAGCAGATTAGATACGGTGGAGGAGAAGATAAATGAAATAAAAAATAGGGAAAAAGGAATACAAAGAAGCTGAGGCACAGAGAGAAAAAAGGATCTCTAGGAATGAAACAATACTGAGAGAACTGTGTGACCAATCCAAACGGAACAATATTCACATTATAGGGGTACCAGAAGAAGAGAGAGAAAAAGGGATAGAAAGTGTCTTTGAGGAAGTAATTGCTGGAAACTTCCCCAATCTGGGGAAGGAGATAGTCTCTCAGGCCATGGAGGTGCACAGATCTCCAAAGACAAGGAACCCAATGAGGACAAAACCAAGACATATAATAATTAAAATGGCAAAGATCAAAGATAAGGACAGACTATTAAAAGCAGCCAGGAGAGAAATAAGATCACATGCAAAGGAAAACCCATAAGGCTATCATCGGACTTCTCAACAGAAACCTTACAGGCCAGAAGGGAGTGGCATGATGTATTTAATGCAATGAAGCAGAAGGGCCTCGAAACAAGAATTCTCTAACTGACAAGATTATCATTTAAATTTGAAGTAGGGATTTAACAATTTCCAGAAAAGCAAAAGCTGAGAGAATTTAGCTCCCACAAACCATGTCTACAGTGTATTTTGGAGGGACTGCTATAGATAGAAGGGTTCCTAAGGTTAAATAGCTGTCACCAGATGTAATAAAATGGGATAGACAAAAAGTACAGAATATGATACCTACTATATAAAGAATGGAGGAGGAAAAAAGTAGGGGGAAAAAAGAACCTTTAGATTGTGTTTGTAATAGCATACTAACTGAGTTAAGTTAGACCCTTAGATAGAAAGGAAGTTACCCTTGAACCTTTGTTAACCACGAATCTAAAGCCTGCAATGGCAATAAGTACATACCTATCAATAATCACCCTAAATGTAAATGGTCTGAATGCACCAGTCAAAAGACATACAGTCACTGAATGGATAAAAAAAACAAGACCCAACTATATGCTGCCAACAAGAGACTTGCTTCAAACCCAAAGACATACACAGACTAAATGGGAAGGGATGGAAAAAGATATTTTATGCAACTAATAGGGAGGAAAAAAAGCAAGTGTTGCAGTGCATGCATCAGACAAAATAGACTTTAAAACAAAGAAAGTCACAAAAGACAAAGACCGACATTACATAATGATAAAGGGGTCAATCAAACAAGAAAATATAACCATTATAAATACCTATGCACCCAACACAGGAGCACCTACATATGTGAAAAGAATACTAAAAGAATTAAAAGGGAAAATAGACTGCAATGCATTCATTATAGGAGACTTCAACACTCCACTCACTCCAAAGGACAGATCAACCTGACAGAAAATAAGTAAGGACACAGAGGCACTGAACAACACAATAGAACAGATGGACCTAAAAGACCTCTACAGAATTCTACACCCAAAAGCAGCAGGATACACATTCTTCTCAAGTGCACATGGAACATTTTCAAGAATAGATAATATACCAGGCCACAAAAAGAGCCTCAATAAATTCAAAAACATTGAAATTGTACCAACCAGCTCCTCAGACCACAATGGTATGAAACTATAAATAAATTACATAAAGAAAATGAAAAAGCCTACAAACACATGGAGACTTAACAACATGCTCCTAAATAATCAATGGATCAATGACTAAATAAAAACAGAGATCAAGCAATATATGGAGACAAATGACAACAATAATTCAACAACACAAAAATCTGTGGGATGCAGCAAAGGTGGTGCTAAGAGGAAAGTATATTGCAATACAGGCCTACCTCAGTAAAGAACAATCCCATATGAACAGTCTAAACTCACAATTAACAAAACTAGAAAAAGAAGAACAAATGAGGCACAAAGTCAGTAGAAGGAAGGACATAATAAATATTAGAGCAGAAATAAATAAAATCGAGAAGAATAAAACAATAGAAAGAATCAATGAATGCAGGAGCTGGTTCTTCAAGAAAATAAAGAAAATAGATAAACCCCTAGCCAAACTTATCAAGAAAAAAGGAGAGCCTATACACATGAACAGAATCATAAATGAGAAAGGAAAAATCACTATGGACACCACAGAAATACAAAGAATTATTAGAGAGTACTATGAAAAATTATATGCTAACAAACTAAATAGCCTAGAATAAATGGACAAATTTCTAGAAAAATACAACCTTCCAAGGCTTACCTAGAAAGAAACAGAAAATCTGAACAGACCAATTTCTAGCAACAAAATTGAATTGGTAATCAAGAAACTACCTAAGAGCAAAACTTCTGGACGAGATGGCTTCACCATTGAATTTTATCAAACATTTAGTGAAGATCTAATATTCATCCTCCTTAAAGTTTTCCAAAAACTAGAAGAGGAAGGAATACTTCCAAACTCATTCTATGAGGCAAGCATCACCCTAATACCAGAACCTGGCAAAGACACTACTAAGAAAAAAAAATTACAGACCAATATCCCTGATGAACATAGATGCAAAAATACTCAACAAAATATTAGCAAACCAAATTTAAAAATACATCAAAAACAGCATCCACCATGATCAAGTGGGATTTATTCCAGGGATGCAAGGATGGTACAACATTCGAAAATCCATCAACATCATCCACCACATCAACAAAAAGAAGGAAAAAAAACACATGATCATCTCCACAGGTGCCAAAAAAGCATTTGACAAAATTCAACATCCATTCATGATAAAAACTCTCAACAAAATGGGTATAGAGGGCAAGTACCTCAACATAATAAGGCCATATATTACAAACCCACAGCCAACATCATACTTAACAGTGAGAAGCTGAAAGCCTTTCTTTTAAGATCAGGAACAAGACAAGGATGCCTACTCTCTCCACTTTTACTCAACATAGTTCTGGAGGTCCTCCTCATGGCAATCAGACAACACAAAGAAATAAAAGGCATCCAGATTGCTAAAGAAGTTAAACTGTCACTGTTTGCAGATGACATGATATTGTACATGAAAAAAACCCGAAAGAATCCACTCCGAAAGTACTATATCTAATATCTCAATTCAGCAAAGTTGCAGGATACAAAATTAATACACAGAAATCTGTGGCATTCCTATACACTAACCATGAACTAGCAGAAAGAGAAATAGGGAAAACAATTCGATTCACAATTGCATCAAAAAGAATAAAATACCTAGGAATAAACGTAATCAAGGAAGTGAAAGACCTATACCCTGAAAACTACAAGACACTTATGAGTGAAATTAAAGAAGATACGAATAAATGGAAACACATCCTGTGCTCATGGATAGGAAGAATTAATATTCCAAAACTTTTAAAAGACAACATAGGCAAAAATCTCCTGAATATAAACTTGAGCAACTTCTTCCTGAATGCATCTCCTCAAGCAAGGGAAACAAAATCAAAAATGAGCACATGGGACTACATCAAACTTAAAAGTTTCTGTACAGCAAAGGACACCATCAACAGAACAAAAAGACATCCTACAGTATGGGAGACTATATTTGTAAATGACATATGCGACAAGGGGTTAACATCCAAAATATATAAAGAACTCACATGGCTCAACACCCAAAAAGCAAATAACCTGATTAAAAAATGGGCAGAAGATTCCGGAGGCGGAGCCAACATGGCGGCGTGAGTAAGACAGTGGGAATCTCCTCCCAAAAACATATATACTTTTGAAAATACAACAAACACAACTAGCCCTAAAAGAGAGACCAGAAGACGCAGGACAGTGGCCAGACTGCAGCTACACCAGCAAGAACCCAGAGCCTCGCGAAGGGGGTAAGATACAAGCCCCGGCCCGGCGGGACCCGAGCGCCCCTCCCCCCAGCTCCCAGTGGGAGAAGAATAGGCAGAGCGGGAGGGAGACGGAACCCAGGACTGCTGAACACCCAGCCCCAGCCATCCGGGCCAGAGCGCAGACACAGTACGTGCCCAGGGGGCCCTGGATACTGGGGGAACAGGTAGTAAGACCTCTGAGCGGGTGCCGAAGCTGATGCCCCTGTGAAAAAGAAAAGCGGGGGCTTTTTGAAAGTCTTAAAGGGACAGGGACTTAACAGCTTGATGGAAACAACCCAGGTCACAGTACAGCAGCTAGAAATTACAGGGAAAACCGGGTGCACTAACCCCCTGGGCAACAGCTCTGAGACCCCACACGGAGGCAGTCAAGCAGCCCCCCCATCCATTACCCCACCGGGCGCTGCGAAAGCAGAGAAGCAGCCTGAGACAAATTCCGCCCACAGAAAGGGAAATTTCTCCCTTCCGGCCAGGCAAGACACAAAGACCCACTCTACACGCAATTACCCAACACAAGCCACTAGGGGTCGCAGTTGTCCCAGTAAAGAAAGGCCAGTAACAAGTGAAAAATTTGGCCCTCCCAGCTGACAGTCAATAGCACCTGTCAACATGAAAAGGCAAAAAAATATGATCCAGACAAGAATAACCCAGACAGCTTCGGCATCTGCTACATCTTCCCCTGAGAAGGAATCTGGGGAGATAGATTTAGCCAGTCTTCCTGAAAAAGAATTCAAAACAAAAGTCATAACCATGCTGATGGACTTGCAGAGAAATATGCAAGAACTAAGGAAGGAGAATTCAGAAATAAAACAAGCTCTGGAAGGACTTCAAAACAGAATGGACGAGATGCAAGAGACCATTAATGGACTAGAAAACAGAGAACAGGAACGCAGAGAAGCTGATGCAGAGAGAGATAAAAGGATCTCCAGGAATGAAAGAATTTTAAGAGAGCTGAGTGACCAATCTAAAAGGAACAATATAAGAATCATAGGTATTCCAGAAGAAGTAGAGAGAGAAAAGGGGATAGAAAATGTCTTTGAAGAAATAATTGCAGAAAATTTCCCCAAACTAGGGGAAGAAATGGCCTCTCAGACCACAGAGGTACACAGAACTCCCATGACAAGGGATCCAAGGAGGGAAATACCAAGACACATAATAATTAAAATGGCAAAGATCAAAGACAAGGACAAAGTATTACAGGCAGCCAGAGAGATAAAAAAGGTTACCTACAAAGGAAAACCCATCAGGCTATCATCAGACTTCTCAACAGAAACCCTACAGGCCAGAAGAGAATGGCATGATATACTTAATGCAATGAAACAGAAGGGCCTGGAACCAAGACTACTGTATCCAGCACAAATATCATTTAAATATGAAGGAGGGATTAAACAATTCCCAGACAAGCAAAAGTTGAGGGAATTTGCCTCCCACAAACCACCTCTACAGGGCATCCTACAGGGACTGCTCCAGATGGGAGCACTCCTAAAAAGAGCACAGAACAAAACACCCAACATATGAAGAAGGGAGGAGGAGGAATAAGAAGGGAGAGAAATAAAGAATCATCAGACTGTGTTTATAATAGCTCAACAAGCGAGTTAAGTTAGACAGTAAGATAGTAAAGAAGCTAACCCTAAACCTTTGGTAACCACAAACTTAAAGCCTGCAATGGCAATAAATTTATATCTTTCAATAATCACCCTAAATGTAAATGGACTGAATGCACCAATCAAAAGACACAGAGTAATAGAATGGATAAAAAAGCAAGATCCATCCATATGCTGCTTACAAAAGACTCACCTCAAACCCAAAGAAGCGCACAGACTTAAAGTCAAGGGATGGAAAAGGATATTTCAAGCAAACAACAGAGAGAAGAAAGCAGGTGTTGCAATTCTGGTATCAGACAAAACAGACTTCAAAATAAAGAAAGTAACAAAAGACAAAGAAGGATATTACATAATGATAAAGGGCTCAGTCCCTCAAGAGGATATAACCATTATAAATATATATGCACCCAATACAGGAGCACCAACATACCTGAAACAAATATTAATAGAACTAAAGGAGGAAATAGAATGCAATGCATTCATTCTAGGAGACTTCAACACACCACTCACTCCAAAGGACAGATCCACCAGACTGAAAATAAGTAAGGACACAGAGGCACTGAACAACACACTAGAATAGATGGACCTAATAGACATCTACAGAACTCTACATCCAAAAGCAACAGGATACAAATTCTTCTCAAGTGTACATGGAACATTCTCCAGAATAGACCACATACTAGGACACAAAAAGAGCCTCAGTAAATTCCAAAAGATTGAAACCCTACCAACCAACTTTTCAGACCACAAAGGCATTAAACTAGAAATAAACTGTTCAAAGAAAGCAAAAAGGCTCACAAACACATGGAGGCTTAACAACACGCTCCTAAATAATCAATGGATCAATGACCAAATCAAAATGGAGATCCAGCAATATATGGAAACAAATGACAACAACAACACTAAGCCCCAACTTCTGTGGGACACAGCAAAAGCAGTCTTAAGAGGAAAGTATATAGCAATCCAAGCATATTTTAAAAAGGAAGAGCAATCCCAAATGAACGGTCTAATGTCACAACTATCGAAATTGGAAAAAGAAGAACAAATGAGGCTTAAGGTCAGCAGAAGGAGGGACATAATAAAGATCAGAGAAGAAATAAATAAAATTGAGAAGAATAAAACAATAGCAAAAATCAATGAAACCAAGAGCTGGTTCTTCGAGAAAATAAACAAAATAGATAAGCCTCTAGCCAGACTTATTAAGAGGAAAAGAGAGTCAACACAAATCAACAGTATCAGAAACGAGAAAGGAAAAATCACGACGGACCCCACGGAAATGCAAAGAATTATTGGAGAATACTATGAAAACCTATATGCTAACAAGCTGGGAAACCTAGGAGAAATGGACAACTTCCTAGAAAAATACAACCTTCCAAGACTGACCCAAAAAGAAACAGAAAATCTAAACAGACCAATTACCAGCAACGAAATTGAAGCGGTAATCAAAAAACTACCAAAGAACAAAACTCCCGGGCCAGATGGATTTACCTCGGAATTTTATCAGACATACAGGGAAGACATAATACCCATTCTCCTTAAAGTTTTCCAAAAAATAGAGGAGGAGGGGATACTCCCAAACTCATTCTATGAAGCTAACATCACCCTAATACCAAAACCAGGCAAAGACCCCACCAAAAAAGAAAACTACAGACCAATATCCCTGATGAACGTAGACGCAAAAATACTCAACAAAATTTTAGCAAACCGAATTCAAAAATACATCAAAACCATCGTACACCATGACCAAGTGGGATTCATCCCAGGGATGCAAGGATGGCACAACATTCGAAAGTCCATCAATATCATCCACCACATCAACAAAAAGAAAGACAAAAACCACATGATCATCTCCATAGATGCTGAAAAAGCATTTGACGAAGTTCAACATCCATTCATGATAAAAACTCTCAGCAAAATGGGAATAGAGGGCAAGTACCTCAACATAATAAAGGCCATCTATGAAAAACCCACAGCCAACATTATATTGAATAGCGAGAAGCTGAAAGCATTTCCTCTGAGATCGGGAACTAGACAGGGATGCCCACTCTCCCCACTGTTATTTAACATAGTACTGGAGGTCCTAGCCACGGCAATCAGACAAAACAAAAAAATACAAGGAATCCAGATCGGCAAAGAAGAAGTCAAACTGTCACTATTTGCAGATGACATGATACTGTACATAAAATACCCTAAAGACTCCACCCCAGAACTACTAGAACTGATATCGGAATACAGCAAAGTTGCAGGATACAAAATCAACACACAGAAATCTGTGGCTTTCCTATATACCAACAATGAACCAACAGAAAGAGAAATCAGGAAAACAACTCCATTCACAATTGCATCAAAAAAAATAAAATACCTAGGAATAAACCTAACCAAAGAAGTGAAAGACTTATATTCTGAAAACTACAAGTCACTCTTAAAAGAAATTAAAGGGGACACCAACAGATGGAAACGCATCCCATGCTCATGGCTAGGAAAAATTAATATCGTCAAAATGGCCATCCTGCCCAAAGCAATATACAGATTTGATGCAATCCCTATGAAACTACCAGCAACATTCTTCAATGAACTGGAACAAATAATTCAAAAATTCATATGGAACCACCAAAGACCCCGAATAGCCAAAGCAATCCTGAGAAAGAAGAATAAAGTAGGGGGGATCTCACTCCCCAACTTCAAGCTCTATTATAAAGCCATAGTAATCAAGACAATTTGGTACTGGCACAAGAACAGAGCCACAGACCAATGGAACAGACTAGAGAATCCAGACATTAACCCAGACATATATGGTCAATTAATATTTGATAAAGGAGCCATGGACATACAATGGCGAAATGACAGTCTCTTCAACAGATGGTGCTGGCAAAACTGGACAGCTACATGTAGGAGAATGAAACTGGACCATTGTCTAACCCCATATACAAAAGTAAACTCAAAATGGATCAAAGACCTGAATGTAAGTCACGAAACCATTAAACTCTTGGAAGAAAACATAGGCACAAACCTCTTAGACATAAACATGAGTGACCTCTTCTTGAACATATCTCCCTGGGCAAGGAAAACCACAGCAAAAATGAACAAGTGGGACTTTATTAAGCTGAAAAGCTTCTGTACAGCAAAAGACACCATCAATAGAACAAAAAGGAACCCTACAGTATGGGAGAATATCTTTGAAAATGACACATCCGATAAAGGCTTGACGTCCAGAATATATAAAGAGCTCACACGCCTCAACAAACAAAAAACAAATAACCCAATTAAAAAATGGGCAAAGGAACTGAACAGATGGTTCTCCAAAAAAGAAATACAGATGGCCAACAGACACATGAAAAGATGCTCCACATCGCTAATTATCAGAGAAATGCAAATTAAAACTACAATGAGGTATCACCTCACACCAGTAAGGATGGCTGCCATCCAAAAGACAAACAACAACAAATGTTGGCGAGGCTGTGGAGAAAGGGGAACCCTCCTACACTGCTGGTGGGAATGTAAACTTGTTCAACCATTGTGGAAAGCAGTATGGAGGTACATCAAAATGCTCAAAACAGACATATCATTTGACCCAGGAATTGCACTCCTAGGAATTTACCCTAAGAATGCAGCAATCATGTATGAGAAAGACCAATGTACCCCTATGTTTATCGCAGCACTATTTACAATAGCCAAGAATTGGAAGCAACCTGAATGTCCATCGATAGATGAATGGATAAAGAAGATGTGGTACATATACACAATGGAATACTACTCAGCCATAAGAAAAGGGCAAATCCAACCATTTGCAGCAACATGGATGGAGCTGGAGGGTATTATGCTCAGTGAAACAAGCCAAGCAGAGAAAGAGAAATACCAAATGATTTCACTCATCTGTGGAATATAAGAACAAAGGAAAAACTGAAGGAACAAAACAGCAACAGAATCACAGAACTCAAGAATGGACTAACAGGTACCAAAGGGAAAGGGACTGGGGAGGATGGGTGGGTAGGGAGGGATAAGGGGGGGCAGAAAAAGAGGGGTATTAAGATTAGCATCCATAGTGGGGTGGGAGAAAGGGGAGGGCTGTACAACACAGAGAAGACAAGTAGTGATTCTACAACAGTTTGCTACGCTGATGGACAGTGACTGTAAAGGAGTATATAGGGGGGACCTGGTATAGTGGAGAGCCTAGTAAACAAAGTATTCGTCATGTAAGTGTAGATTAATGATTAAAAAAAAAAAAAAAGCAGTTCCTATGTGGTGACCTCTAATGAGTTCTACACAATGATACAAAGGGCATATAAAAGTGTAGGCAAAGGGTCTGTTTGTGTTTATACAGAGGATCAAAGCCTAATTTGGCTACCCTGAAAATGAACTAAGATACGATATGAGAAAGAACTTCTAACATCAGCACTCTCGGGAAGACTCATGACAGAAGATGATCAGCAAAAAAAAAAAAAACTCCAACAAAGATCCACGCACTGTCACAGGTGTAGATGCACTCATCCCACCAGTTCCTGGACTTGCTATGGGAATGAAGAAGGAGATATCTAAGCTGGCCTGTGCATACAGTAAAACAAAAATTGGACTGGATCTATACTGTTGCAACTCAACCAAGAATTAGGAGAAGTGCAAATTGTAGCGCTCCAAAATCTTACAACCACAGACTGTTTATTGTTAAAAGAACATATGGGATATGAACAGTCCCCAGGAATGGGTTGTTCTAGTTTATCTGAATTCTCTCAGACTGTTTAAGTTCAGTCGGACAATATCCACCATATCATAGATAAGTTTTCACAAATGCCTAAGGTGACTAACTGGTTTTCTTGGTTTCACTGGAGATGGCTGGTAATTACAGGTCTGCTTTGGTTAGGTAACTATATTCCTATTATGTTAATGTGTGTGCACAATTTAATTAGTCGTTTAAAACCTATCCATGCTGAAGTTACTCTACAAGAAGATATGTCAAAGAAATAATCAATCTTCCCAGGTTTTCTTCTGCCTGCTATTTCTATAGCTTTTCTTCTTCCTACCTAATCACAACCTTTAAACAGAACTCATGCCACATGTCGAATTTACCGAGTATCATAATTCTTCCAAGTGGTAAAGACACCTCAAGACAAATGCTGGGCATAGAAGCCACAGGGCATAAATATGCAAAGAAGTAAAAAGCTAACCTTTTCAAACAATAAGGCTTCTCTCTCTCTTACCAACTTAACATTTCCCTGTATGGCCCCGGAAGATGACTGGTTAGCCAGAGACGGGTAAGATTCCTCAAGGGAGGAACAACCTAAGACAGGCACAGTCGCAGGGGGCCATCTGGTGAGAAAATGGGGAGCAGCAGAGGTGAGGCTTAGAACCTCCCCCCTCATGTTCTGAGAGAAATCTTCTGCATACATGGATGTTTATTGCCCTCGTTTAGCTCGGATTAACACATAGTCTACAGGCACACACCTGATCATCTACATTTGCTCTCTTACAACACTAAACTCTGTTTTCTACCTTTATCTCGTATCTACCTACCACTTCAGCATTTTATTAAAAATAATAATAATAGAGAAATGTGGTATCCACATATAAATCAAGTTTAAAAATCAAATGAATATTCATATTTGAACTGACTGTGTATAGTTCATAATGCATGAACAAAACCAAAAACTTCTGTGATGACTGCCCTTGCACTGTTCACCATGTAACTTATTCACTATGTAAGAATTTGTTCTCCATGTAAGAACTTGTTCGTTATGCTTCAGAAGATTGGAGACTGATGAAAATTAGGCTTGGGGTGGATTAATGATTGTGCATTGAGTATTGACCCCCCTATACAGAAATTTATTGTGGTTAACAACTATTTGATCAATAAATATGAGAGATGCCCTCACAACATATATATATATATATATATATATATATATATATATATATATATATATATATATATATATAAACACACTTCCAATTGTAAAATAAATAAGTAACAGGGATGTAATGTATAGCATAAGGAATATAGTCAAAATATTGTAACCCCTTGGTATGGTGATACCTGGTACCTAGAATTATCATGTATGTAAATGTTGAATCACTGTGTTGTACACCTGAAACTAATGTAATGCAATACTGTTGTCAACTACCCTTCAATAATAAAAATTAAAAAAAATGGGCAGAGGATATGAAGAGAGATTCTCCAAAGAAGAAATTCAGATGGCTACCAGGCACATGAAAAGATGTTCCACATCACTAATTATCACAGAAATGCAAATTAAAACCACAATGAGATATCACCTGACACCAGTTAGGATGACCAGTATCGAAAAAACTAAGAACAACAAATGCTGGCAAGGATGTGGAGAAAGGGGAATTCTCCTACACTGCTGGTGGGAATGTAAGCTGGTTCAACCATTGTGGAAAGCAATATGGAGGTTCCTCAAAAAACTAAAAATAGAAATACCATTTGACCCGGGAATTCCGCTCCTCAGAATTCACCCAAAGGATATAATTTCTCAGATTCAAAAAGACATATGCACCCCTATGTTTATTGCACCACTTTTTACAATAGGTAAGATACGGAAGCAACCTAGGTGTCCATCAGTAGATGAATGGATAAAGAAGATGTGGTACATATACACAATGGAATACTACTCAGCCATAAGAAAGAAACAAATTCTGCAATTTGCAACAACATGTATGGAACTGGAGGATATTATGCTCAGTGAAATAAGTCAGGTGGAGAAAGACAAGTACCAAATGATTTCCCTCATTTGTGGAGTATAACAACGAAGCAAAACTGAAGGAACAGAATAGCAACAGTCTCACAGACTCCAAGAAGGGACTAGCAGTTACCAAAGGGGAAGGGTGGGGGAGGGTGGTGGCGAGGCAGGGAAAAGGGAATTCAGGGGTATTACGACTGGCACACATGGTGTGGGGGCGATCAGGGGACGACATTGTGGCACAGAGAAGGCAAATAGTGACTCTGTGGCATCTTACTACATTGTTGGGCAATGACAACAACGGACTATGAGGGGGACATGATAACAGGGGTGAAGGTAGTAACCACATTGTTTTTCATGTGAAACCTTCATAAGAGTGTATATCAATAATATCTTAATAAATTTTAAAAAAGAAAACAAAGCAAGACAGACAGATTTCTGCTTTCACAGCCCTGCTTGCCTTCTATTACATTGTCTTTAAAAACAAGTATTAGCCCACCCAAAATCATGCCTTATTAACTGAATGCATTTCTCCCTTCAACAACATACTCACCCCAACTGCACAGTCTTCTGAAAAGTTGCGCTCACTGGGAAAAGCAAGAAGTTTACTCCCAGACAGCTTACCTCAGCATTCAAGTGCGTCCCTTCCTCACCCACTCCCTCCAGCTCCCCCCTTTGCCCTCTCTCTGCCCCTCTCCACAGCCCTTCTTCTCTCCTTTTCTTTCTGGGCTGTGGAAAGAACTGATTAAGCTCCCTGTCCAGCATTTGCAGCAAGCTCCTTTTTCTCCTGAGACTTCTTCAGCTATGAGGAGACCCATGTCCTGCACTGCAGGAGCTCTCAAGCTGAAGGGGTGGGAAAGGGTGGCAGGGGGCTCCAGTCTGGCAGATGCCTTTTTGTCAAAGAGAAACGCCCCCCACGGAACCTCTCCTCTTTCCAGCACTTTCATCCCCCTCAGAGCCCAGGGTTGCTCTGCATATGAAAGGCGCCGCCCTCTGCAGCTGCCCTAGCCCCACACCACCCCACTGGCCTCCAGCCCCTCCTGCAGAGGGCCTGGTGTCTGTTTGGGCCTCACCCGTGAGGCACTGGGCTGTTGTCTTCTCTTTTCTCAGTTCACTTTTGAGAGCCATTCAGCCCCTTGAAGTACAGTCGGGAGCAGTAAGGGAAGATCTCCTTGTCCTCGGACCAGGCCACCCAGACATCCTGAGACACCTTGAGGATTCCTGGTCCTGGCCTCACCCACCTCACCTGGGGATCCAGGCAGTGAGGACATCCCGCTCCAGCTCATTTATCTTCTCCCTTCCCAGCCACTCTAAACCCCCCCCTTATTTACCTGAAGGGCACTATTTCCCTGGGACAGTCTAGACTGGCCCTCAAAGCAGGATGATAATGTGAGTCCTGCTCCGTCTTTTGCCAGAGTGGGGAGGTAAAACCTCCACGTGCTTCTGTGGACATTTTTTGCGGGACAGGGAGGTGTGCTTCTCCAAACTTGGACCAGAACTCTTCTCAAAGGACTCAAGCATGAGGACCAGAGAAGCTGACCTTCAGCAACATTCTAACCCAAGAAAGTGTCGTTTAGTGAGTGATGCCCACCTCTGAATGCCTGGAGGGCAAGGGAGATGGCCCAGAGGAAGCACCAGGCAGACTGGGCCTCCCTCTTCTCTTCCTGCCACCTGGAAGCCCTCCAGGCCTTCTCCTCTCCTTCTCTCCTCTGACCACTCTCTCCCCTTTCCACCCAGTCCATGTCCTACTCTGACTTCAGATGCTGATTGAGCACATCTGTCTCCTGTTACAGACTGAACTGCCCCTATCCTCCAAATTCATGTGTTGAAGTCCTAACCCCCCCAACCTCCCAACTGTGACTGTATTTGGAGACAAGACCCTAAGGAGATAATTAGGGTTATATGCAGCCATAAGGGTAGGGCTCTGATCCCACTTAAAAGGGGAGGAAGGACACTAGGGCTCTTACATGCACAGAGAAACAGCCAAGTGAGGATAGCAGGAAGGGAAAAGATGGAAACAGCAGCCTTACTGCTACTGAGACAGGGAAGGAGTAGACGGCAGCCCCTGTCCAGTTAGAACAAGACAAGGGCCCTGGGAAGGATAAGCGGGATGCTTACTAAGGACCTTGAGAAGGTGAAAAACAGAAGATTTGCAGTTGAAACAGCACAACAATGTATGTCTCTGTGACAAAGAACCATTTTTACTGACTTTCAGTCACGCAGCTTGACCGTGGCATACTAGGTCAAAACAGAACTGACCTTCAGTATGATTGGCTAGTCAGTGCAACAGGGATAAAAGCCCTAGACCTGAGCCCAAGAACTGCAGCCTTGCCCTTCCCAGTATATGCCTGGAAGTTCTGTATCTATACTCCTCTCTACCAATAAAAAGCCTCTTTCTTGCTTGTCTACCTTGAGCATTTGTGAAGTTCATTCTCTGACTCCATAAACAAGAACCCCAGTATCATCTTCCTGGGGCCTTGTCCAGGTCTCTCCCTGTTTTCAGCCACCTAGAGGGCAGCTACCATTCCCTGCCACTCTCGCGTTAATGAAGTCCTTCCTTACCTATATTTGCCCGACCTGTTCAAGAATTCTTTCTCATCCATAGTCAAGAACCCTCCCTGTCCAGGTTGAGGTTTCTCCTAGTGCTTCACTCAGTGCTCAGGGAAAGACCTCCGCAGATGCGGCTGCCCAGCCACACTATGATTTGGGTTGTTTAAGACAACATGGCCTGATGGAGTGATTAGAAAACAACTACCTGCCAACAGCACCCAGCAGTTAGTGACCGTCGCCTGTTCAAGGCACTGTGCTTACACAAGATCCTTGCTCTCTAGGAGTTTCCATGCTAGTTCACGCAAGGAAATAAACACATGGAAAGTTAAACATCAATGTAAGAATTAAATAACCATAAGCCTGAACATTCAACAGCCACCACAAGGTAGCAAATGAGCAGCTGCCCAAGGGTGACACTGACAGCAGATGCTATTAATTCAGGAGAAAAAGGAGTCTTCTGCAGCCTAGGCTTATCTTGCTCTAACTGGACAAGGGTTACCCCCTGTTCTTTCCCTGTCTCAATACCAGTAAGGCTGCTTTTTCCATCCTTACCCTTCATGCTGTCATCACATGGCCTTTTCTCTGTGCATTTAAGAGTTTCTTGGCCAGGGGGAGCCAAGATGGCAGCATGAGTAGAGCAGCAGAAATCTCCTCCCAAAACCACATATATTTTTTAAAATACAACAAACACAACTCTTCCTAAAGGAGAGACCAGAAGACACAGGACAATAGCCAGACTACATCCACACCTGCGAGAACCCAGCACCTCGCAAAAGGGGTAGGATACAAACCACGGCCCAGCAGGACCCGAGTGTGCCCCCCACCCCAGCTCCCAGCAGGAGGAGAGGAGTCGGAGAGGGGAGGGAGAGGGAGCCCAGGACTGCCAAATAGCCAGCCCTAGCCATCCGCACCAGAGCACAGACACAATGCATGCATGGGGTGCTGGAAACTAGGGAAACAGGACAGTAAGACCTGTGAGCAGATCCCCGCAGCTGGCACCCTGGGGACAAAGAAAAGTGAGTGCTTTTTGAAAGTCTTAAAGGGACAGGGACCCCACAGCTGGATGGAAGCGTCCCAGGACACTTAGCTCAGCAGCCGAGAATCCTGGGGAACTCTGGGCACCCTAAGCCCCTGGACAGCAGGGCAGCTCAGAGGCCCTTCACAGAGATAAACAGCCTCCTGCCTATTTCCCCTCCAACGCGGCTCTGCCATATCAGAGCAGCCGCCCGGGGCAGGCCACACCCACAGCAACCGCAGAGCTCAACTCCACAGTGCCGGGCAAGAATCAGAAGCCCCGTCTGCACGCAGCTGTCCAGCACAAGCACTAGAGGTCACTGTTCTCCCAGGAGAGGAAGGCCACAAACCAACAAGAAGGGATATTCTCCCAGCCATCACTTGCGCCAGCTCTGCAATCTCTATCGCCATGAAAAGGCATAAGAATTTGATACACACCAAAATCACAACCCCTGAGAAGGAGACAGACCTAACCAGTCTTCCTGAAAAAGAATTCAAAATAAAAATCATAAACATGCTGATGGAGCTGCAGAGAAATATACAAGAGCTAAGGGATGACGTCTGGAAGGAGATTACAGAAGTGAAACAATCTCTGGAAGGATTTATAAGCAGAATGGATAAGATGCAAGAGGCCATTGATGGAATAGAAACCAGAGAACAGGAATGCATAGAAGCTGATGCAGAGAGAGATAAAAGGATCTCCAGGAATGAAACAATATTAAGAGAACTGTGTGACCAACCCAAAAGGAACAATATCCACATTATAGGGGTACCAGAAAAAGAAGAGAGAGAAAAAGGGATAGAAAGTGTCTTTGAAGAAATAATTGCTGAGAACTTCCCCAAACTGGGGAGGAAATCATTGCTCAGACTATGGAAGCACACAGAAATCCCAACAGAAGGGACCCAAAGAGGACAACACCAAGACACATAAAAATTAAAATGGCAAAGATCAAGGACAAGTCAGAGTATTAAAGGCAGCCAGAGAGAAAAAGGTCACCTATAAAGGAAAACCCATCAGGCTATCATCAGACTTCTCAACAGAAACCTTACAGGCCAGAAGAGAATGGCATGATATATTTAATGCTATGAAACAGAAGGGCTTTGAACCAAGAATACTGTATCCAGCACAATTATCATTTAAATATGAAGGAGGGATTAAACAATTCCCAGACAAGCAAAAGTTGAGGGAATTTGCCTCCCACAAACCACCTCTACAGGGTATCTTACAGGGACTGCTCTAGATGGGAGCACTCCTAAAAAGAGCACAGAACAAAACACCCAACATATGAAGAATGGAGGAGGAGGAATAAGAAGGGAGAGAAATAATCATCAGACTATGTTTATAAAAGCTCAATAAGCAAGTTAAGTTAGACAGTAAGGTAGTAAAGAAGCTAACCTTGAACCTTTGGTAACCACGAATCTAAAGCCTGCAATGGCAATAAATTCATACCTTTCAATAATCACCCTAAATGTAAATGGACCGAATGCACCAATCAAAAGACATAGAGTGATAGAATGGATAAAAAAGCAAGACCCATCTATGTGCTGCTTACAAGAGACTCACCTCAAACCCAAAGACATGCACAGATTAAAAGTCAAGGGATGGAAAAAGATATTTCATGCAAACAACAGGGAGAAAAAAGCAGGTGTTGCAATACTAGTATCAGACAAAATAGACTTCAAAACAAAGAAAGTAACAAGAGATAAAGAAGGACATTACATAATGATAAAGAGCTCAGTCCAACAAGAGGATATAACCATTATAAACATATATGCACCAAATACAGGAGCACCAATATATGTGAAACAAATACTAACAGAATTAAAGGAGGAAATAGAATGCAATGCATTTATTTTGGGAGACTTTAACACACCACTCACTCCAAAGGACAGATCCACTAGACTGAAAATAAGTAAGGACACAGAGGCACTGAACAACACACTAGAACAGATGGACCTAATAGACATCTACAGAACTCTACATCCAAAAGCAACAGGATACACATTCTTCTCAAGTACACATGGAACATTCTCCAGAATAGACCACATACTAGGCCACAAAAAGAGCCTCAGTAAATTCCAAAAGATTGAAATCCTACCAACCAACTTTTCAGACCACAAAGGTATAAAACTAGAAATAAACTGTACAAAGAAAGCAAAAATGCTCACAAACACATGGAGGCTTAACAACATGCTCTTAAATAATCAGTGAATCAATGACCAAATTAAAATGGAGATCCAGCAATATATGGAAACAAATGACAATAACAACACAAAGCCCCAACTTCTGTGGGACACAGCAAAAGCAGTCTTAAGAGGAAAGTATATAGCAATCCAGGCATATTTAAAGAAGGAAGAATAATCTCAAATGAACAGTCTAATGTCACAATTATCGAAATTGGAAAAAGAAGAACAAATGAGGCCTAAGGTCAGCAGACGGAGGGACATAATAAAGATCAGAGAAGAAATAAATAAAATTGAGAAGAATAAAACAATAGCAAAAATCAATGAAACCAAGAGCTGGTTCTTCAAGTAAATAAACAAAATAGATAAGCCTCTAGCGAGACTTATTAAGAGGAAAAGAGAGTCAACACAAATCAACAGTATCAGAAACGAGAAAGGAAAAATCACGACGGACCCCACAGAAATACAAAGAATTATTAGAGAATACTATGAAAACCTATATGCTAACAAGCTGGAAAACCTAGAAGAAATGAACAACTTCCTAGAAAAATATAACCTTCCAAGACTGACCCAGAAAGAAACAGAACGTCTAAACAGACCAATTACCAGCAACGAAATTGAAGCGGTAATCAAAAAACTACCCAAGAACAAAACTCCCAGGCCAGATGGATTCACCTCGGAATTTTATCAGACATACAGAGAAGACATAATACCCATTCTCCTTAAAGTTGTCCAAAAAATAGAAGAGGAGGGAATACTCCCAAACTCATTCTATGAAGCCAAAATCACCCTAATACCAAAACCAGGCAAAGACCCCACCAAAAAAGAAAACTACAGACCAATATCCCTGATGAACGTAGATGCAAAAATACACAACAAAATATTAGCAAACAGAATTCAAAAATACATCAAGAGGATCATAGACCATGACCAAGTGGGATTCATCCCAGGGATGCAAGGATGGTACAACATTCGAAAATCCTTCATCATCATCCACCACTTCAACAAAAAGAAAGACAAAAACCACAGGATCATCTCCATAGATGCTGAAAAAGTATTTGACAAAATTCAACATCCATTCATGATAAAAACTCTCAACAAAATAGGTATGGATGGCAAGTACCTCAACATAATAAAGGCCATATATGATAAACCCACAGTTAACATCATACTGAACAGCAAGAGGCTGAAAGCTTTTCCTCTGAGATCGGGAACAAGACAGGGATGCCCACTATCCCCACTGTTATTCAACGTAGTACTGGAGGTCCTAGACATGGCAATCAGACAAAACAAAGAAATACAAGGAATCCAGAATGGTAAAGAAGAAGTCAAACTGTCACTATTTGCAGATGACATGATATTGTACATAAAAAACCCTAAAGACTCCACTGCAAAACTACTAGAACTAATATCAGAATTCAGCAAAGTGGCAGGATACAAAATTAACACACAGAAATCTGTGGCTTTCCTATACAGTAACAATGAACTAATAGAAAGAGAAATCAGGAAAACAATTCCATTCACAATAGCATCAAAAAGAATAAAATACCTAGGAATAAACCTAACCAAGGAAGTGAAAGACCTATACCCTGAAAACTACAAGATACTCTTAAGAGAAATTAAAGAGGTCACTAACAAATGGAAACTCATCCCATGCTCATGGCTAGGAAGAATTAAGATCATCAAAATGGCCATCCTGCCCAAAGCAATATACAGATTCAATGCAATCCCTATTAAATTACCAACAGCATTCTTCAATGAACTGGAACAAATAGTTCAAAAATTCATATGGAACCGTCAAAGACCCTGAATAGCCAAAGCAATCCTGAGAAGGAAGAATAAAATGGGGGGGATCTTGCTCCCCAACTTCAAGCTCTACTACAAAGCCATAGTAATCAAGACAATTTGGTACTGGCACAAGAACAGAGTCACAGACCAGTGGAACAGAATAGAGACTCCAAACATTAACCCAAACATATATGGCCAATTAATATACAATAAAGGAGCCATGGAGATACAATGGGGAAATGACAGTCTCTTCAACAGATGGTGCTGGCAAAACTGGACAGCTACATGTAAGAGAATGAAACTGGATCACTGTCTAACCCCATACACAAAAGTAAACTCCAAAGGGATCAAAGACCTGAATGTAAGTCATGAAACCATAAAACTCTTAGAAAAAAACATAGGCAAAAATCTCATGGACATAAATATGAGTGACTTCTTCATGAACATATCTCCCCGGGCAAGGGAAACAAAGGCAAAAATGAACAAGTGGGACTATATCAAGCTAAAAAGCTTCTGTACAGCAAAGGACACCATCAATAGAACAAAAAGGTATCCTACAGTATGGGAGAACATATTCATAAATGACAGATCCGATAAAGGATTGACATCCAAAATATATAAAGAGCTCACACGCCTCAACAAACAAAAAGCAAATAATCCAATTAAAAAATGGGCAGAAGAGCTGAATAGACAGTTCTCTAAAGAAGAAATCCAAATGGCCAACAGGCACATGAAAAGATGCTCCACATCACTAATCATCAGAGAAATGCAAATTAAAACCACAATGAGATATCATCTCACACCAGCAAGGATCGCCATCATCCAAAAGACAAACAACAACAAATGTTGGCGAGGTTGTGGAGAAAGGGGAACCCTCCTACACTGCTGGTGGGAATGTAAATTAGTTTAACCATTGTGGAAAGCAGTATGGAGGTTCCTCAGAATGCTCAAAATAGAAATACCATTTGACCCAGGAATTCCACTTCTAGGAATTTACCCTAAGAATGCAGCACTCCAGTTTGAAAAAGACAGATGCACCCCTATGTTTATCGCTGCACTATTTACAATAGCCAAGATATGGAAGCAACCTAAATGTCCATCAGTAGATGAATGGATAAAGAAGAGGTGGTACATATACACAATGGAATATTACTCAGCCATAAGAAAAAAACAGATCCTACCATTTGCAACAACATGGATGGAGCTAGAGGGTATTATGCTCAGTGAAATAAGCCAGGCAGGGAAAGACAAGTACCAAATGATTTCACTCATATGTGGAGTATAAGAACAAAGGAAAACTGAAGGAACAAAACAGCAGCAGAATCACAGAACCCAAGAATGGTAATAGTCACCAAAGGGAATGGGACTGGGGAGGATGGGTGGGAAGGGAGGGATAAGGGCAGGGAAAAAAGAAAGGGGGCATTACGATTAGCATGTATAGTGGGGGGGAGCCCAGGGAGGGCTGTGAACAGAGAAGACAAGTAGTGATTTTATAGCATCTTACTACGCTGATAGACAGTGACTGTGAAGGGGTATGTGGGGGAGACTTGGTGAAGGGGGGAGCCTAGTAAACATAATGTTTTTCATATAATTGTAGATTAATGATACCAAAATAAAAAAAATTTTTAATTAAAAAAACTACATTGCCAACAAAACATTCTTAGTTTCACTCTTCAAGTAAAGAAACAATAGTAAAGAATTTGAACAATGCAACCAGATACAAAGAATGAAAAAAAAAAAAGAGTTTCTTCCAGAGGCAAGAGAAGAAGGAGACCAGAGTGGTGTCCAAGAATAGAGACCAGTGGCTGTCACTCTCAAATGTGCATCATAATGACCCAGTGGACTGGTTAGACCAAAGAGTGCAGGGTCCCACACCCAGAGTTTCCAATTCAGGAAGTCTGGGGTGGAGCCCCAAATTTTGCATTACTAACAAGTTCCCTGATGATGATGCTGGTCCAGGAACCCCCCACCCCACCCCCACCCTGAGAACTACTGATCTAGCCTGAACATTCTCTACCCGAGGTAGGAAACAGGTGGCCCTGATGACCTATCTGGTGCACAGCTAAGCTTACTTGTACTACACAATGTGTTAATTTTTTGTAGGTAGTTACCAACATTTAAAAAGTAGGACATTTCCCAGAAAATTCCAGACTTCTGACTTCTCTTAAAATAAACAGGAAGATCTGGGAATTGGAGGAAGATGTTTAAAGAGCACAAACTTCCAATTATATGAAAAATAAACACTGGGGATATAATGTACAACATGATGACTACAGTGAACACGGCCATACAGAACATGTGAAGATGATTAAGAGAGTAAATCTGAAGAGCTCTCAACACAAGGAAAAAAAATGTTTTTTCTTTTTTTTTTTAATCTTTATGAGGTGATGGATGTTAACTAGGCTTATTGTGGTAATCATTTCACAATATATGTAAGTCATTTTGCTGTACACCTTAAATGTAGACAGTACTGTACATCAATTATATATCAATAAAACTGGGGGGAAATTTTAATTATATCATGTACTTCAAAATTATGAATTAAAAAATAGGAAGGTATGGCCACACTGAGCACACATTTCCACACAGCCAACAAAAATCAACTGAAACCAAGGAGCCACAGCCCTCTCCACTTGGCATTTCACCCCCCAAATGCCACAGTTCCTGTCACTTCCCACTCCCAGCACAGGGCAGTTTCATTCATTCATGTTAACTACCCAGCACCTATAGGTAATCAGGTGTATGATCCATGATCTGCATTTAATCATCATATAGATTCAAAAGCCTGGATAGATCATAATCTAACCAGTTTCCAGTGACTGGCTGGGTACATGGCTTGTTTCTACTTGTTTTATGTCATCAACACACTACAGTGAATCACAACCCACATACTCTTGCACTTGTTCAACTATTTTGTGGGATACATTCATAGAAGTTGAATTGCTTCTAACTTCTGTAAAATTTGTGGAAATTCATAGAAATTTGATATGCAATACGCTCCACAAGAAGGGTACAGATACCATTTCAAATTAATACTAACACAAAACAGGAAAAATCAGATAGCTGGATGACATTCCTTTTTATCTGAACATTTTTAATTAACCAAGTGCAGTTCTCACATTTCTTTCCATTTCTCTCCACCCTAAGCCCTCTTAAATAAGCGCCCACTAAACATGCCATTTTATTCCATAACTTCTGACACCTAAGTTCTATGACATTGTTAATTGACACAATTAACAATGTGTTAAACATTGTTTATTGCGACACAATAAACAAAGTGTTAAACCCACTTTGCTCCAGGAGAATCAGCCACAGCACAAATGTCTGCTGTGGGTCAGTCAGGCAGCTCTGGCCGACACCCTCTCCCCTGCCCTGCACAGGCGGGTTGTCAGCGAGGTGAGTACCTTCATATGCCAGCATCTACCCCACATTGCTGCCCAAATTCTGAAACTTTACCCTGGGTCCCTATGGGGACTGAATTGTGCCCTCAAAAATGCATATGCTGTTGTGAAACCTGAGCATAAGATTGTATCAATGATACCTTTAAAAAAACAGACGACCAACATATAAAAAAAAATGCACATGCTGAATCCCAAACCCCAGTACTGCAGAATGTGACTGTACTTGGAGACAGGGCCTTTAAACAGGGGATTCAGCTAAGATGAGGTCGCTCTTGTAGGCTATAATTCAATACGCTGGTGTCCTTATATGAAAAGGAGACTAGAACGCGGACACACACAGAGGGAAGAGCACATGGAGACATGGACGGAGACAGCCACGTCTAAGCCCACAAGCAAGGCCGCAGAAGACACCAGCCCCACCGACACCTTGATCTCAGACGTCCAGCCTCTAGAATTGTTCTGTTGTTAAGTCACCCAGCCTGTGGTACGTTGTTATGGCAGCCCCGGCAAACTAACAGTCCCTTATGTCCACTGAAGATATTTATCCGTGAGTCTACTTCATCTCCTAGGCAACAGGCCAGAAGAGCAAGAAGAAAACTCCAGTCTAGTGCTGTCAGAACCCCTTTCCTGAGCCTCCCTTCTTCTACTCATTTCTGCTCCCTCTCATCCACTCCGTTTCTCTTTGCTGTCTCCCAGGCATTGGCACCTATTTCTGAATGATCACACCTCACAGCACGGCAGGGAAAGGGGGAGGTGAAGAAGCCGTGGGGGAGAGGCTAGAGCAGGAGCCCAGAAGGAGAGGCTGGCAGGGATCTGGGGAGTTCCAATCCAGGAAGGGAGGTGGGAGCAGGTGGGGGATGGTGGCAGTGAGGAAGGGGCACAGGCAGGTGCCAGGACCCTGCGCTTGGGTTCAGTCACAAACTGTCCCAAATGTCTACAGTCCAATGTCCTTCCCTATGCCCAGCACCAGATGTACAGGGCCATCCAGTAGGAGTGGTCACCTTACAGCATCTCAAAGTGATCTCTGGGCCTGGGCTGGGCCAACAGCATCTATAGTCTCCTCAGACAGCATTATGTCTCCGACCACTGCAAACGCAAACACAGTCACCCAGTCGCAGGCAAATCAGGGAGACCACGGATGCCCCAACAGCACAGAGCTTCCCCAGAGCTGTCCTCTCCCTGGGAAATAGGTCAGCAGCCCCCACCTGCTGTACTCAGTGATAAACTACTGCGGCCCTCCTGTTACGTCTCTCCTGTTATGATTCCACATGCTATGAGTCCAGGGCACAGAGCCCCAGCTGCTCCTTAAGGCCTGAATGACTGTAAATGGAAAGGGAGGGGCTGGGGTGGAGGCTAGCATAAAGTGTGTCAGGAGAGATAGAAGGAAAAGAGAGAGAGGACAGAGAAGACCTGCTGTAATGTCCATGGCGAGACACTGGACAACGCCACCAACAACCACCTCGTGATCCAGAGCAGCCTCACTGACACCGGCTGGCCCCGTTCTGCCCAGCTCCTTCCCCCTCTCCTCACACCAGTGTAAACTCTGCCTCACCCCTGTTTGGAGAGAGCTCATGCCCTCCCCTCCCCTCCTAAAGGGACATGCTGGAGTTGTTTGTAAAGTCCAGGGTTGTCCTGGGCTAATCCCCCAAGGAAGAACTGGCAAAGGGGCTTTCAAAGGAGCTCTCCACTCCCAGCCTAGTTGGCCAGGGCAGGGGGCAGGGACATGGGGCAGAAATAAGGCTGCAGCTTCCCTTGAAGTGCTTCTCTTAGGACCCCAAAGGCAGCAGGGGCAGGACCAGATCCTGGCAGAGTCAGAACACCAGCACACCTGTGGTATCCACGCAGGTGGACACAAATATCTCATTTTTTTTTAAGTTCACTTCAGACTTTAGAGGGGCAGCCCAGCACCAGAAGACAGCAGGATCAATGCTTGCTTTGTCTTTGAGTCCCTAAAATATGAGACAGGGTGCCTAGCCCATACTGAGTGCTTAAGAAATGTGTCCCAAATAAAGACTAGCAGTAAGAGCAAAGACAGCTCAAGCCTGAGCGGGCCTGATGCCAGGTGGAACCACAGAGCTAAAGGTGCACGACCAGCCAAAAGGTGCACGGTTCATTCAGTTTTCCATTTCTGGTGGAAGGAAGGAAGGGAGGAAGGAAATTAAAGTGATGACCACGGTGCAGAACTGCTGAGGAAGACCCCCTGCAGAGCTCATGGCCCAGCCCTGGATTCCAGTCTGCCGAGTGCCACCCACCACAGCTTGCTGACACTATGCCAAGGCAGGGACAAGATTAATTCAAGGACTAGAGATCACAGGCTCCTGGGCATTTACAGTAACTGCAGCACCTCACTGAGCTCTGCACAAGAACATGAAAATATTAAATAACAATGTTGGGAAAGAACATTAAAAAAAGAAAACATGAGAATGAGATAAGAGCCAAAAGACTGGACTTACTGTGAATTTTCAGATGCCAGTCTTAACCCAGATATTAGAATGGCTATATACAACTTTTTAGAGTAATTATCACACATACATGTTGTGTCCCATTTTGGCCATGGTATCTACAAGTCCACAGGTCTGCCACTCGGCTTTCTACGTCTGTCCATTGAAATCCAACTTTCATTCACCCTGCCCCATGGGCACATTCAGCAGTGGCCCACTCATTATCCCACATCCACTCATGAGCCCCCTCCCAGGTGTCAGACCCCATGCCAGAGGCCGGGGTACAAGGACCAAGAAGGCAGGGCCCGACTTCAGGAGCCAAGGCAGCCAGCAGGGGCCCAGCAGAGGCTTCCAAGGGATGCTGAGGACAGCAGGGGGTCACCACTGGATTTGGGAAGTTTTCACAGAGGAAATACTATGTTCACTGAATCAGCCGCTGGCCAGGACAGCATGGGGAAGAATCCCTGGCAGGAGGGACAGCATGTTCTCCCTGCCACAAAGAGGTCATTATTAAAGAGGTTTGTGTCCACAAACAGACCTGCCCATATTTTAGGAACCAGTCCCCCATCAGAGTTCACTTTTTTTTTCCCTAGGCTTTTATTTTAAACCAAACCTACTAAGGAAAAATAAAGTATCAAGATCTCCACCTTCAAGCACATTCCATTTCGATTATGGAAACTATGGAAAAGTCTCCCTTCAGCATTGTAGTTAGTTTCAAAGCTGAGCCTGCCTGCTTCCACTGGAATTTATGACTCGGGAGCACAAACTCCCTCAGCAAATCAGAGCCATGAGTCCGGCAGGTGGCAGTGCTCAGTAACAGAACTAGGTGAGAAAACAGGAGCCAAGAGAGGCCAGCCCTGCTCAGTGTCCACGCACGCCAGGCTGTCCACCAGGGTTATTCTAACTGCAAACCATCCCAGTGCACACCCTACAGCCAGTGGCTTTCTCCTCTTAGGTGACTGACCAGTCCAAAGGAACTTGTTCCAAAGAAGAAAAATCGCCATCTTCTCCAACACCCCAAAGCTGTCACTCCAGAAATGCGCTTTTTCCTAAGACCCAATAGTATGCTCCCTGGGCCCAAGCATTGTTTAAGGTTTCACTTTGTTGGTGGGGGGTGGGGAATGGCTGTTCAGCAGAGACTATTGTCAGTTAGGTCCCATGCGTAAACAGAGCAAGATCTGATAGGGACGCTGCCTCTGGAACGTACAGAAGCGTGACAGGGAAGACGCAGATATGAAAATGTCAGGGCCACCTAATGGCGAGGCAAACAGTAACAAAGAAGCGATTCTTTGCACAACGGCAATTCAGATAACACATCATCTAAAGAGGACTTTTGGATTTAAAAAGGACTTTTACGTCAAACTGTCTCTTGGGATACAGAGAGCAGAAAGATGCAGATTTTGCACATGGAAAACAGGGCAACCCCAGACCTGCTGGCTTCACTCATATTCAGATCCTGTTACTGAGACCCCAAACATAGAGGTGACTGGACCCAAAGAACAGGCTCCAGTGCTGAGAAGACTGGGGCTGTCCCAAATTCCCACCCCAATATCCAGTCCCATGCCGGGGAAGTGGGCAGCAGAATCCTGTGGTTAGACAGTTGTTCCAGTCAGCCCGTCAGGTGAGGCACACAGTGCCACATGTCTGGAGCCTATGCACAGATGCCTGGTGGTGTATGAACACAGAAGTAGGATTAAATTAGATCATTTATCTAGGGAATCCTAGATCTTTAATGGGAACCCATCATGCAGATGGGGAGGAGGTAAGGGGACTCACAGGTAAGCCCTGCATCGCTGAGCCTCCAGCAATAAGCGCATGTGCTGCCCTTGCAGAGGGAGAGCAGTGCAGCCAGAAGCACTGGGGCAGTGGCACAGACTCCCGCTGAAAGACAACAGGAGTTGTCACCGTACTCCACCCTGGACAGGGAGGTGGTGTCCACCCTGGGACGGCAGAACCAAATCCATAAATGGGAAGAAACAGGCATCCTTCCCCTCCTGTCAAATCAAGACAGCCCAGGGGAACAATTAGCTCTCAGGTAGCAGGGGAGAGGCAAAGTGGGAGAGAGAAGTCAGCCAAACAATGGAATCATGAGGGATGAGAACAGAGGGAGGCCTACTGCTGCCTCTCCAGTCAGAGTTACAGACTCCTTTTTTCATTTTCTGCAAGATTACTGAGCGTCTACTCTGTGCCAAACATAGTGCTAAGTCCTAGGAAAACAGTGATGAGTCCGTTCCTTGAGAAGCTGGTCATCAGTATTATAAAGACCTCAGGTTCTGGGGAGCAACCACCAGATTACACCTTATCATTCTTACATAGCCCCATGATCAGCAGATATTCAGCTGTATTGACTTAATGGGTAGCTAAGACGACTCTTGGTGAGCCACCTAGGTCCTTAAAGTTTAGGACCAGCTGGACAGGGATGCTTTAATATTGAGAAAGCTGCAGACAGAGGGCAAAGAAAGTTGTGAGATCAGACATCACTGAAAGTTGCTAAGATAAATCTTAAAAGCTCTCATCATAAGAAAGAAAATTTTGTAACTATGTACAGTGGCATGTTAATTAGACTTATTGTGGTGATCATTTCATAATCTGTGCAAATATAGAATCATTCTGCTATACATTAGAAACAAATATAATGTTACATATCAAATATACTGCAATGGAAAAAGACATCACAACTGATCAGAGACCAATAAAAAAAGTCTTCATAAAATTCAACAACTGCTTCCACTAATAGAAGCAACAACTGCTTCTAATGAAACCCCTAGTAAAACAGAAATTCGAGGACGTTCCATTCACATCATAAAGACTAACAACTAACAGCATCAGTTTAACTGTGAAATATCAAAGACATCCTCATTCAAGTTAGGGAACAGAAAAATGCCCTTTTTTCACCACTACTGGTTCATGCTCTTCTAGAGAACCTAACCAACACATTACGGCAAGAAAAGGAAATGAGACTAATTGCAGAAAAGTGAAGACAAAATAATTATTTATCAATGATAGATCTGGTCACTAAGAAAGCAAGAGAATCAACTAACGCTGTTACATTTCATGATTTCAATTAAGTGGTTGAATTAACGTATAGAAATCTATAGCCAGATGGAAATCATAATGAGAAGAAAGTCTTTATGTCAGCAAAATTTATATTAAAAACAATGAAGAAGTGAAAGACCTATACTCTGAAAACTACAAGACACTCATGAAAGAAATTAAAGAAGATACCAATAAATGGAAACACATCCTGTGCTCATGGATAGGAAGAATTAATATTGTCAAAATGGCCATCCTGCCTAAAGCAATCTATAGATTCAATGCAATCCCTATCAAAATACCAACAGCATTCTTCAATGAACTAGAGAAAATCATCCTAAAATTCATATGGAACCACAAAAGACCTCGAATAGCTAAAGCAATCCTGAGAAGGAAGAATAAAGCAGGGTGAAATTACACCCCCCCAACTTCAAGCTCTACTACAAAGCCACAGTAATCAAGACAATTTGGTACTGGCACAAGAACAGACCCATAGACCAATGGAACAGACTAGAGAGCCCTGATATAAACCCAACCATATATGGTCAATTAATATATGATAAAGGAGCCATGGACATACAATGGGGAAATGACAGCCTCTTCAACAGCTGGTGTTGGCAAAACTGGACAGCTACATGCAAGAGAATGAAACTGGATTATTGTTTAACCCCATATACAAAAGTAAACTTGAAATGGATTAAAGACTTGAATGTAAGTCATGAAACCATAAAATTCTTAAAAAAAAACAGGCAAACATCTCTTGGACATAAACATGAGCAACTTCTTCATGAACATATCTCCCAAGGCAAGGGTAACAAAAGCAAAAATGAACTCATGGGACTACATCAAACTAAAAAGCTTTTGTACAGCAAAGGACACCATCAATAGAACAAAAAGGTACCCTACAGTATGGGAGAATATGTTCATAAATGACATATCCAATAAAGGCTTGACATCCAAAACTTATAAAGAACTTAGATGCCTGAACACCCAAAAATCAAATAACCTGATTAACAAATGGGCAGAGGATAGGAAGAGGCAGTTCTCTAAAGAAGAAATTCAGATGGCCAACAGGCACATGAAAAGATGCTCCACATCACTAATAATCAGGGAAATGCAAATTAAAACCACAATGAGATATCACCTCACACCAGTTTGAATGGCCAGCATCGAAAAGACTAAGAACAACAAATGCTGGTGAGGATGCGGAGAAAGGGGAACCCTCCTACACTGCTGGTGGGAATCTAAGCTAGTTCAACCATTGTGGAAAGCAATATGGAGGTTCCTCAAAAAACTAAAAATAGAAATACCATTTGACCCCAGAATCCAACTCCTTGGAATTACCCAAAGAATACAACTTCTCAGATTCAAAAAGACATATGCACCCCTATGTTTATCGCAGCACTTTTTACAATAGCCAAGATATGGAAGCAACCTAAGTGTCCATCAGTAGATGAATGGATAAAGAAGATGTGGTACATATACAAAATGGAATACTATTCAGCCATGAGAAGAAAACAAATCCTACCATTTGCAACAACATGGATGGAGCTGGAAGACATTATGCTCAGTGAAATAAGCCAGGCGGAGAAAGACAAATGCCGAATGATTTCCCTCATTTGTGGAGTATAACAATGAAGCAAAACTGAAGGAACAAAATGGCAGCAGACTCAAAGACTCCAAGAATGAACTAATGGTTACCAAAGGGGAGGGGTGTGTGAGGGCGGGTGGGGAGGGAGGGAGAAGGGGATTGAGGGGTATTATGTTTAGTATGCATGGTGTGGGGGATCACGGGGAGAACAGTGTAGCAGAGAGAAGGCACATAGTGGATCTGTGGCATCTTAGTACACTGATGGACAGTGACTGCATTGGGGTATGAGTAGGGACTTGATAATATGGGTAAATGTAGTAACCACATTGTTTTATCATGTCAAACCTTCATGAGTGTATATCAATCATACCTTAATTTTAAAAAATTTTTAAATAAATAAATACAAACAATGAAGAAACTTATGAATGAGCAAAATCTAGATCAAGAACTCTACACAATAAAAAAGAAGACTAAAATAAAATTAAATAAATGGAAAGGATAATATGTTCCTGGATTATAGGACTTAAGGAAAAACATCAGTTCTTCCCAAATCAACCTAGAACTTAACAAAATCATAATCAAAAAATGATTTTAATAAGTAACCAGGATGTAATGTATAGCATAAGGAATATAGTCAAAATATTGTAACAACTTGGTATGGTGATAGCTGGAACCTAGAATTATCATGTATATAAATGTTGAATCACTGTGTTGTACACCTGAAACTAATGTAATGTAATACTGTTGTCAACTACCCTTCAATAAAAAATAAAAAATAAAAAAAAATGATTTTAAGAATCATTAAGGAAAGTGATGTCATCAAATATCTGAACTGGAGCATAAAGTTACAGTTATTAAGAATGTGTTATTGGCACAGACATAGGCAAACAGATAAGGGAACAAAATGGAAAGTGTTGGAACAGAGTGTGTGTGTGTGTGTGTGTGTGTGTGTGACTGAGTGTGTGTAATGATAAGCTAAAAACAAAGAGCACTGCAAGTCAGTGGAGAAAAGTTGACCCCAAGCCAGTTATATGGGCATTTAGAGGCTCCACGGAGTTGAGCCCCAAACTATGTATGTGAGCAAACGGTAGTGACGGCGCCAGTCACAGGCAGTGTGGACTCCTGGTGGACCTGCCTCAGATGCACTTGTCCAGTAACAATCTTGATCAGTTCAACAGAAATACAGTATGAACCACATAACTAATTTTAAATTTTCTAGTAGCCACATTTTTTTAAAAAGAATCAGCATGTATGTCCTCTTCCCTTTATATCTGTACAGTATTTATGAAGTGTTTTCCAACTTACTGTTTTGTTTGCTTCTGACAACAGGATGGTAGGGCAAATATTACTACCCCCATTTGAAAGATGAGAAAACAAAGTTCAGAGAAGTTAAGTGAAGAGCTCAAAGTCACACACTGGTGACAGTGCAGGAAACCTAACCCCAGGACATCTGGCTCTGAATCCATGCTTCCTCCACTACCATATAGTGTCCCCGCTTCAGCAATGCCTCAGCCTTGAACTGCCTCCACCCTCCAATCCAAGAGCTGGGTGGGGAGCCCTGGAGCACAGGCCCACAGGGCTCCTCCCAGGCAGGCTGCCCAGGCCTCAAAGGAAGGAAGTCGCAGGCTCTTCCCTCTCCTCTGTTCTCTGCCTCTTCCTGGAAGCTGCTTAGGAAAGTGGGCTCAAGAGCAGCCAGTGTCTGACCATCTCCTTACTCACTGTGCAATCAGACACCCACTGACCGACCTCCTTCTTCAGAGCTACAGAGAACAAGGAGGAAGAAACCAGCCTCTCCTCAACTGGACAGGAGAAGAAAGGGGCTCTAGGGAATGAGTTAGGGCTTATCTTCTTTCCTCTGGACTTACTGAGAAGGGAGACTCCATCAACAGCCACCCTAAAACCCTGATGGGGTTCTACAATTCTACACAGTACTGAGACTGATTGACCGGCAGCTACACACAGCAACACGGGCGACTCACAAAAGTAATGCAAAGCCAAAGAAGCCACACCCTAAAGGGAGCATCCTGGGTAATTCCGTCAAACTAATTTAAGTCAAAGATTTTCAGGATGATGGTCATCCTTGGGGGTGTGGGGGAGGCCAGGGACTAAGGGGCTTCTGGGCAACTGGCGCTGTTCTGTTTCCTGGGGGTTGAGCACACAGCTATGTTTGTGAAAATTCATCAAGTGCACTTTTCGGTATAATTATGCTACAATGAAAACTTTATACTATCTTTCTGGGGTGATGATGTTTGATAAATTGATCTGAGTGGTGGTTACTTGTTAAATATCACTGAGCTGTAAATGAAGGTTCTGAGTAGTTTACTTTTGTAAATGAAAAATAGAGGAATTACACTAAAAAAAGAGTCTCAGGAAGAAGCATATAACTTTTTCCTCCTAAATTTAAGCAACTCTAACCTCACTAGCTTAACCTCACAATCTTATAAAAAATTTAGTTTATAAATATAAAATACCTACATGAACCTTAAGAATGTGTCATGAAATCAACATGACACTCTAGCGTATAACCATAGTACTCATAATGTCTCTTGAATGTTTTATCTTAATAGATGGTGCTGAACATCCTTCTTCAAAGATAACTTGCTTAAGATAATATTTTACTTCTAAGCCTTTTGCCTCCCAACTGGAAGTATGAAAGGCTTGGCTCAGATAAAAATGCTCACAATTCCAAACCTGTACAATGAGCCTTTAAATCAAAGCACCTTTCTTTTCCAAAACATTGTATTAAATGCAGACATTGAAAAAAGTAGAATACTGGCTCTTTGGATTTCCAAAATAATGCAATAATACTCCCCCAGGAGATCCATACAAACAATTGGTGGTCCCCTGTCTTGTCTATAAATCTCAGTGTACCAAACAAATACTACATTTTAGCATCTGAGTATTTCCTAATACTATAGAATTTAAACAAGGTAAATTCCTTAAGAATTTCATTATCAACTCAGGAACACTGTTTTTAGGCTGTTGAATGTCCTTAAACCCTCTAATTAACAATCTGTGTTTGGCATCTCATTATCTGCTGTGGCCTAGATATTTGGATTCCATTCTGACAACCAACATCCCAAAAGGCCAACCACTAAGAATATTTGCAAAACAAAAATCTTTATTTCAAAAGGCAAAACTCCCACTGGCCCTGAGGTATCTAATGTACCTTCCGTCAACAACAAATTTCATCAAAACAAACAATAGCACTTTAATAAAGTACTGCTTTTCTTATGAGAAGTCAAAAACCTCTTGAACATCAACCTAAATTCTGATGCCCTGAGATAGGATCTATAAACTCTGGGTAAGAGGAGTTTAACTCTGCCTTGCAAAGTAATGTCCTGGGGGTGTATCCTATAGAGGGACAGCAATGCTCTCAAAAGGACTGATGTTACCTAAAATAGCCACGGCCAGTATCACTTTCTCAGGCCACACCCCATGACAGCCAGTCTGGCATTCACATGGTTCACATCCTATCAAAGCAGCTTTTTAATGAATGACCTGAACTAAAACCTAATAAAAGCATGCAATATTTGTTGGGATGACAAGAAAAAAGAAGTTTTCTCTCTCATTAATATACAAATAAGTGGGATAACTGACTATTGGGTTCATTTTTTAACTCCAAGAATAACATTCCTGAGCAGACAATCTTTAGATACACTGTGCTTCTGCTCCTACATCATAATTCAGTGAATTCACGCACACAATCAAATGCCAGGTCCTTCATGCAGATAGGGTTTTACCTGTGAAAAGTTCAACCCATTCAGCAGATGGCACTGCTCTTCCACCTTTTCCACTGCCGCCCCCACCCCCGTCTGTTTCCTCGGCCGTTAGGCCTCCTGGGCAAATTACAGGTCTACCACAGGCACCCCACAGGACTTGATGTCCACTTCGGTCAAGCAGTTGGTCATGAGCTTCACCCAGATGGGCCTCCTCCACTCCCAGTTCCCAGCGATGCCACTTAAGAGGCAGTAAGCACAGAGACCCTTTCCCGCTGCTCTGGGGTCATCCACAGTGCATCATGAGCTTGACATACTCTAGGTGGCACTTGAGGCAGCAGTAGATGTCCCTGGGGAGCACGTCCTGAAGGTTCTCCCTGTGGCAGCATCTGACAGCTGGTGAGGGCTGAGATAGTGTAGCGGTCCGTGAGGTCCAGCTTGAAGTACACAATGCTCCTGTGCTGAAAAGCCTCCTTGGAGCTGTCCGGGATGAAGTCCCAAACCCTGGTGTACAGAACGTGGATGGTGCCAAAGAAGCAAGATGACGGGTCCCACTTTATGGTCCACAAGAAGGAATTCAATTGACTTTGATAAAAGGAAACAAGACAACATAAAGGCATGATACAGAGGGTCAGAAACCTGAGAGGAGAAAATGAATTAGAGAGACAAGTTGCATTGCAGGAGAAAACTTATCAAAATATTATTTAGACTTTTGAGTCCAGGTAGATACACCTGCCAGGAGCAGGAGTCCTCAGTGCTGCCTGCATTTCAACATCCTTTTCCCCTTTTCTATCAAAATGTTGATTAAAGACCAGAAAGCAATAGTAATCTGTGAGTTTGCCCTATGCCTGCCTTAGAAACGAACTAGGCAGGAATTAAAGAAGCGCTCCTCAAGGGATGCCAAGGACACACACTGCAGGTGAGGGAAACCTGAGGAGACCGCTGTTACCTCCCAGGCAGACCTCATGGTCTCTGCTTCTTCAGATCTCAAATCCGACATTCCCAAAGGCAGAGGCTCTCAACTCTGGCTGCACATTGAATCACCTGCAAAAGCTTTTAAAAGTCCCACATCCGGGTCCTACCACAGACCAATCACATCAGGATCTCCGGAGGTGAGAGCAGAAGTGGTAATTTTTAAAAACTCCCCTGATGAATACAATGTGCTGCCAAGGTTGAAACCATGATCCTAAGGAGCTCCTGATTTCACGGTTCACTCCTATCCCTTTGGGACATGGATTTCCTATTGCATTTTGTTCTTACAAAGCCTTCTGGTTGCATAGCACAGAACTGGACAGTTGATGTTCCATGGAATCTTTCCCAGTAGTTTTATACACTAGCAGTAGTGCACATCCATCTGAGGCCAGCTCATCGTGCCCTTTGCCCCTAAGTGTCTCTCAGTCTCAACAGGCATTGATGAAGTGTCCATATATTGAGACACTGTACACAGAAGGGCATGGGGCAGTCCTCAAAGAGTTCAAGGGTAAAGATTGGATACACTTATAAGGTCAGCCACCCATCAAGAACCCAGAAATGTGAAAATCCAGGTTTCTAGGAAAGAGTTGGAATGCATTCCCTTTACAAAAGGCTTTAATTTCAGCAGTCTTTCAAGTAACATGCTTTCCTGGCTTGTGGAGTTTCAATTTACAGTGCTTGTTGTTTGTCAGTTATGTGGTATAAAGTAACCATGAACACTGAATAACTGAATAATAAACTACTGCTCTGAGGGGACTACAGGGTTAGGTTCCTGCCAGCCCTTGGTCACATTTTCACCAAAAGATCAACACATACCTTTGCTTTATGTGTGCTTTTGTTGAAAAGCACCTTATTTAATATATGTTACTGATTCATTACTTTCAACACCCAGCCAACAGCACGATAACTCATGCCCGAATAAAGTGCGTCAAACACATGTATTTTCTCCCTGAGGCACATCACAGCCTCTTGTGCTTAAGAACATTAGCTCTGCAGCACTACACTTGGCCAGTGAGGTCACCTACAAAGAGCACAAGAATGTAAACAAGCACAAAAATGCAACAACAAAAAAGTAGGCAAAAGACATTTGTTTATTGTTAACTTGTTTGTCAACTGAAACAACAAAGTGGAGCATCAACCAAATTCACCCTGTGGGTAAAACTGCAGAATTTCCAGAATCTCTCTCCTGGCTTTAGTGCATCTCTATATCAACAGGCGTCCCTAAGGGGTGGAGAAAAGTAGTTATTCTCCATATCAATAGGTAATTACCTGGGCAACCAAGGGCTTATCAGAACCTGAGAGGCTGGATGGGGCCTTCGCTTGCTTCTGCCCAAACAGGAGAAAGATGGCCCCCGGACCACAGTTTGTAAGCAATAAACAGATTTTAAACTTTATTTCTCCCTTTGACTGATTTTGGTTTTAGAGTTATTTTGCCCCGGAATTTCCTCTCTCTGGAGTTACAGCCCCCAGCGGGAAGCACGTGCACTGAGCAACTCAAATTTTCCACAGTTCTGGGCATGTGTGCACAGGACCACAAAAGCAGCCCAAGAATTAGGATTACAAATCAATTTTAGCAATTAGGTGAATTCACAAATACGGAATCTACAAATACTAAGGAGCAATTGTGTGTTAGTGTTTAGGCAACAACAACCTGTTTTCAGATAAAATATTACACAGAATCTCAAAATATAAGACTGGCTGGCGTGGGGCCACCTGAAACAGGGGCCCTATTCTCACAGCAGCCAACCTTCTCTTCTACACCTGCCCACTTACTGGCTTTCACAAAAACACTCTGACTACTGGGAGCAGGGCAGATGCAGGCAGGTAAACATGCAGCTAGAGGTGAGATAATGGTGCACACCTCTCGGTAAAGGCTCTCGGCTAAAGAGACAGAGCTGGCCACAGAGGAATAGGCCTGGTGCTCCACAATGGACTTTTCAAAATAAACTAGAAATCCTTATTTCAAATATTCCATTTGTAAAATGTCGCGATTTTCTTAAATGCCATGTGAGCCAAACAGAACCTATCTCACTAGCCCCCAGCCTGTGACCTTGAGTTTTAACAGTATTTAATTCACAGTTCTGCTCACACACCCACTTTCAAGCTTGCACTGATTGGGCAAAAGAAGCCTCAGTTCTGCTTCTGTCTCAGCTATCCCGCTGAGATTTTTTAAAGCCATTTCATTTCTCTACACCTGAATTTCCTCATTTGGCAAAGTTAGAGGAAAATCCCGGGCAAAGATTAGGATGAGAAACAAATTACAGAGATAATTATTAAGCAAATGAACAAATGAAAGAATGTACTTTAAAACCAACTCATGGTTAAGTTAATATTAGGAGATGAATCATGTCTGGGTCTCCAGCCAGCCCTCTGGCATCCTCTTGTGGAGTAATGAGGGTCCCCAGGATCATTTAAATATTTTCAGAAACCCAAACTGAAACTGTACAGCGACCAAAAAATGGCTGCCAAGAATAATTAAGCAATCAAGTGTCTCACTGTTAGTTAGAATTAGATCAAGCCAGTAGAAAAACACTGGTTAACTAGATGTTAATCAAAGGCTGAGATGGACAGTTATGGATTTGATTAATTTTAAATGGGTAACAAAATAATTACCTATAGATGCAACTGGCCTGCTAGAGATGGCCTTCCAAGCATAGGTTTAAGTTTGGTTTATTTGTTCATCTAATGGGGAAGAGTAGATGATCAAGGGGTCCTGTATGGTGATACGGCTGGGCAGCGCTGACCTATATAACAGATCTGGTCACACCAGTCCCATGCAGGCAAAGAGCGGAAATGTTATTATTAAACCCATGAGCACCTAATTCATTGTCATCTATCAGGAGATTGTGATATTAAGCAACTATATTCCCAGGAAAACCAAGCCCATACCCCAGGATCATGAGCCAGGGGGGTACAGGGGGACAGGTGTTGTTCCAGTTTGATTTTGGTTTGTTTCTACCCATACTCTCAATCTCCCTAAAGTTCCATCCTACGGCCAAATACCTGCACTTCTCTTTAAACAAAGTCTGTTCAACTATATGTATCAATTTTTTACTTACTTACTTATTTTATTGTTGCCTTTTCAATTAGTTTTAGTCTAGAAATAGGGTCATTGAATGATCTTCTCACTGAAAACTGCTCAGATAAAAAAAAAAAAGACTCACGTTCTGGGATCCAACTGTTTAATGACAGTGATAATGCTAAGAGCAGCCAGCTGGTACTCAGTGTTCACCGGGGGCCAGGCAACATCCAACCACTGCACAGGAATTGCCCTGCTGCCTTCATTCAACACTCATTTGTTCCACAACAATTTGTGCTCTGCTTACTGTGTACCAGGCACTGTCCCAGGCACTAGACACTGGCATGTTCTAGGGCACTAGGAATACAGTAGGAGAAACACAGGCCCCTGAGCCGGGCATGTTAGTGGTAACCGCTGTGGAGAACGTGAATGCAGAAAAGGGAAGAGAGAGTACTGATGGAGGAGGGATGCAGTCTGAATCAGGGCGATCAGGAGAGGCACTGAATGTCCACAAGGGAGGCAAGAGGACAAACCAAGGGCATGTCGAAGAGCATGTCCTCCAGGAGGAGGAAGAGCAAGGCAAAGGCCCTGAGGCAGAAAGGTCCTCCATGTGTTGGAGGAGCAGCAGGGAGACCAGCATAACTGCAGGGGGATGACTGAAGAAGAAATCAGGAGGCAAAGGTCAGAGAAGTGAGTGAGGCTGGGCCGCACAGGGCATGTGGGCTACCAGAAGGGTTCAGGCTTTTATGCCACGCAGGATGGGAGCTAGTACACTGTAACTCCTGAGGGAAAATATTTTCCCAGTCCGGGGCAAAATACCTTTGAAACCAAAATCAGTCAAAGGGAGAAATAAAGTGGGAGAAACCTGTTTATTGCCTACAAGCAACCACCCACTTCTGCTCACCCATGTCTCTCGCAACCTGGCTGCAAAAAAGGGACCCCACTCAACTTCTCTGATCCAGATATGCCCTCACTCCCTCTTGTAATTACCTACTGATATGGAGATGAACTACTTCTCTCCACCCCTTGGAAACACCTATTGATATGGAGATGCACTAAGGCCAGGTAAGAGATTCTGGAAATATTGCAATTTTACCCACACGTGTTTCTGGGAGAGTGACAAGAACTGACTTAATGTGTTAGCAGGATTGCTGTGGTGGCTGTGAGGAATAAACTGTTGGGGTAAGGGCAGATGCAAGAAGGTCAGTTAGGAAGTTACTGAAATAATCCATGTGAGAAAACAGTGGTGGTGACAGAATTGATGAGATGTGATCAGGTTCTGGATATATTCTGGAAGCTAGGGCTCATGAAATCATTAACTCAAAAAACAAAGTTGCCATGTAACTCTGGGGAAAAGAAATCCCAGGGCAAAATACCTCTAAAACCAAAATCAGTCAAAGGGAGAAAAAAAGTTTAAAACCCATTCATTGCTTACAAACTGCAGTCTGGGGCTGTCTCTTTCTCCTACTGCTGCAGAAGCAAGCCAGGGCACCTCCTCCACAACCTCTCAGGTTCAGATAAGTTCTCCATTGCCCAGGTAATTACCCACTGATATGCGGATCAACCTCTCTCCACCCCTGAGAAACACCTGTTGATATGCAGGTACACTAAAGTCAGGCGAGATATTCTGGAAATATTACAATTTTACCCACATGCCATCAACCAAGACAGAGAAGACAGGGTAGAACAGGATTAGAGCAGAAGGTCACAAGTTTGGTTTTGACCGTATTGAGTTGAGATGTCAAACAGACAACCAAGTGGGAAGGTAGAGTTGGTGGGTGGTTGCATGAGTCTGGAGTTTGAGAGAGGCCTGGGCCAGCTGTAAATATGAGGGTATTATCACCACTTCAGTGTCATTTAAAGACACGGGACTGGATAAGATCTCCAAGTGCAAACAGGAAAGAAAAGGTTAGAAATGGTCTAACCTTGCAAAGTCAAGGGCAAGAAGAGTAGTGGAATCGGGAATGAGAAGTGGACAGCAAGGTTGCCAGGAAAATCAGAACAGAAAGCCAAAGAAAGTGCTTCAAAGAGAAGTGAACAGTGGGTTCAGTGTGGCTGAGGGGCCAGAGAAGTCAAGGATTTGAGAACAGACCTCTGGATGGAGCAGCACTAAGGTCACTGGGGACCTGGACAATAGCGGGGTGGGGGGCAGGATGGGGCGGACACCTGCCAGCACCCATTCTGGAGAGGAAGTGAGAGGGCCCACAACTAACTGAGACTCTGGCCTTTTTCAGATGGAGCCAGTGAGATGTTCAGAGCTTTCTGATGTGACCTGAGGTCTCACAGCTGCTCCTCTGTGGTGATCCAGGATTTGAAGCCAGGTAGACTGGCTCCTGAGCCCTGGTTATAAAAACCATAGACGCAGCCTTAACATGCAACAGACTTTACCCATGATTAAGAGGCATATCTTTTCCACTTCATTCCCGAGAAGGTGCACTGTCAACTCAGGCATTCTACCTGACTGAATAGAGAAAGTTCTCCCCACTCCCCTTCCCAAGCCCTGATGACCTGCCCAGATAAACCCACATGGACATTTTTAAAGGCTCAGGCCACCACCTATTCCCATTCTCTCTTTTCAGGCTAACACAGTTTGGGGGACTTCTCCACTTTTTCTTTAAGTCAAAGGTTGTAAAGTGTTTCTAAAGAAATGCTCCTCATTTCGTAGAGCTTCTTCAATAAATGGAGTTGTGCTCTGAGTGAGAAGGAGACCCTGTCTTCCCCACTGCACCAGCCACCATCCCTCCTGGCCACTGACCCTGCCCCACCAGGCACGCCTCAGGGAGGGCACAAGCTGAAAGAAGGATCTTGAGGGCCTCCCTCGGGGAGCTCTTACCTTGTGTTCGCCCACTGGCGAGCCCCCAGGCCACCACACTGGTCAGATGGCTGTAACTGGCACTGCTTCCCTTACACTGACAACCTCAGGGGTAGGGCTGTTCATCTCCACAAAAGCAAAAAACCAAAATTGCGCTACCACCCCATGTCACTGTAATTGTGGCCACCACATGCTACTAGAGGGAGCCATGTCTTTTCACATTATGATGATTTAAAATGAAAAAACCTTAACATTGTTAACATGTCGCTCCTAAACCTTGCTGTACCCATCCTAAGAGAAAAAGACATGGCTATGGATGATGGAGGCACGAGAAGCTACCTGAATCACTAGAGATGTGTGCGTGATCCATGCAATGAAGCAAAGGAGCTCAATGACAACTGTGTAATGTGGGCCAGGTCCCTAAACTGCTGCACACCTTAGCTCCTCCCATCCCAGCATCCTGGGACCTGTGGTAACCACACTTTACCAAGAATACTCTTCAGCAGACCAGCTCATGGTAAAGTAGTTTATCCTTTTCATTCAACACATGTTTATTGAACATCTACTATGGCCAGGCCCTCTTCTAAGCTCTGGGGATGCCGCAGCAAACAATACAGACAAAAGTCCTGTCTTTACGAGGATTACACAGGGGTGCAGGGGACACAACAATTTTTGTCATATGGTGGTTAAGTGCTACAGAGAAAATATAGCAGGGATGGCAGATAGGAGGGTGGGCAAGGCAGGTAATTAGGAAGAGTCTTATTGAGTGGATTTGGGAAAGACCCTGGAAGAATGGAAGTAAGCATTTGGGTATCTGGGGAAAGAAATAGCAAGTGGAAAAGAAGGCAGGCAGGAAAAGTAAAGAACACTCAAGAGTTCTATTTGAGAAGTGATAGGGAAGACAACCTGTGTGGTGCTCAGGGTAAAGCCTGCAGTCTGTAGGCAGGCTTCGGCTCAGCAAACCTCTCTAATGGTTAATGAAAACTGCAAACCAAAACCGCTGTCAAGTCACAGTCCTTCCAGAATGCTATAGAGATGCCGCCCCGGATTCTAGAGCTTCACTCTACAATCTCAAGACCCCCAACCCCCAAGGGGCCCACCCACAGCGCCCTCTACAGCACGCAGGCCAAGCATACAACCCTGCCACGCTGCCTCACCTCAAGCAGGGTGTAAAAGAATTTGCCCACAGAATAGAACAGCGATTCTCAGTGTGGTCCAGGGACCTGTGGGTCTGCCCAGGAGTCTTTCAAGCAGTCTGTAAGTTCCGAACTATTTTCATAGCAATAACAAGATGTTTTCCTCTTTCAGTGTCCTTCTTTTAGAAGCATACAAATAAGATTTTCTAGGGACTACAGACCTGTTACACTATCAGGGCACTGAGGGTCCACGGCGCATGTGCTTATGTATTTCTGGATTTTACTAACATTCCCGTTAACCCACATAAATAAAAGCTCTTTGGAGTCCTCAATACTTTCTTAGAATGTATAAGGGTCTTGAGACCAAAAACTTGATAACTGATAGAATAAAAGATAGCTTCAAAAGAAGAGAGAAACAGGGCTTACCAAGACTCACTGGTCATAATGTAACCACGAGTTGGTGATAGAATTTGCAAAGTGAAAGACATGTTGCCTTCATATGAACAGACGGGCTTCTGCTTTGTGCAGAAGTGCGCAGCTACCTACCACACAGCAGCAGAGTTTGAAACTATCCCTTGGTGCGGGCTCTCCGCCCTGCCTGCCTTCCTCGAAAAGCTTCCGCATGTTGGCAGCCCTGGGGGCCTTAGGGAGTGGAGTGCGACACTCCGGTCAGCCCCGTGCGCCAGGAACGGTCACCCTCTCCTTTGCCGTACCTCTGCCAACAATAAGGTTACGAACAGCCAGAGGCGGGCGCGGCCCGGGATGCTGCGCAGGTGCCACCGAAGGTTGGCCGACCCCTGAACTTCCGCACCCGGCCCCCGAGAGCGCACACGCCACCCGAAAGACAAGCCGAGGATGGCCCGCCCCTGAGCCAGGGATCCAGAGATCAAACCCACTGACACAAACGCAAAAGTCAACCTCCACGGCGCTCAGAAGAGACGACAGAAAAATCTGAGCCTAAGAAAATTGACCAGAAGAAAACGTTCACCTCGAAGGAGATCCAGCCTGAAGACGCAGGACCTGCCGGGTTTCCTCTCGGCTTCTGCTCCTACAGGGCCGGGTGGACCCGGGAAGGTCACAGGGCCTCCCTCGCCTCGGTTCCCCTCACCTGCAAAACGCCGATGCGAACATCTAAGGAGGCGCTCTACGCGCGAACGCCCGGCGGTCAGGTTTTGCTCCGCGAATGCGCTGTGACCTCACCACAAAGGTTCCTTCCCTGAGCCTCAGTTTCCCGGTTTCCTCAGTTTCGGTAAAACAAGGGAAATGGCTTCAGCTCCCTAAAATCCGTTCCCACTCAAGCACTGGATATACTAATGTTAAATCGAGCAGCTGCAGGGTGCTTTTACCATTTCGTTAGGAGCAGGAGAAATAAAAATCTAGGAAAGGGAGTGCAAGACAAACTCCCGAAGTCAATGTGCCCAAGTCCCGACCCCACTCGGTCTTCGCGGGTTCGTCCCCCGGGTGCCCGCGAAGCAGGCGAGACCCAGGAGACTCCGCCGGGACTCCCACCAGCTGAAGAACGGCGAGGACTGGCGGACAGGTTCTCAGGGGGCCCGAGGGCGGCGCCCCCTCCAGAAAGCAGGGAGGCGCCGCCGTGGGAGGTGGAGCCCGGCCCCCAGAGAAAGCTCGGGGTCCGAGTACTCGGTGCTTCGCGGGGCTGGGAAGGTAACCAGCCCGGGAGGTGCCTGGAGGCCGCCCGGCCCGCGCCCAACGCGCGCCTTACTCAGGGCTTGCTCTCGCAGGTGGCGGCTGTGGGTGCGCCGAGCCGCGGGGCTGCGCCCGTGGGCAGGAGGCAGAGGGTCGGCAGCAGGAATCAGCTCCAGGCACCCTTCCTCCCCGCGGCGGCTCGGAGGCCGGGACGCGGAGGGACGGAGTGAGGCAGTAGGGCTCGCCGCGCCAGGTTAGCCGGCGCGCAGGGCTCGGGGTCCGGGGGCGCCGCCTGCCGCCCCGCACCTCTCGCCTGCTCGCTTTGCCGTTCGCCCAGCCACCTCCCGGCGGGGCCCGGCTGGCCAAGGGGCGGCGGTCACGTAGGCGCGGCCTGAGCCCCCCTACCCAGGGCTGCCCGTGGACCCTGGACCCCGCGCAAACCCTGCCAGGGCCGCCGGCCCGAGGGAAAACCGAAGTCCATCTCTGTCTTCTGTATTCAACTCCGAATCCCACTGGCTCCTGCCCTTATGGTCTGTGCTGATGCTGCCAGTTCTGCGGGTGGCTCTTGATTAAGAAACAGATCAAAGAAACAAACGAAAGGCTATTTTTAAAGGAAAGTTCATTTAAACAAAGGAAACTGCAGACAAGTGTTGCCTGTAAAAGAGGAAAATAGCGTGTGCATTCGCTTAAAAGTCCAGAATCCCAAAAGCCGACACTCCGTTAAGTGACCTCTTAAGGGATTTGGGGAACTAATGCTAAGGATGTGAACACCGGACTCGAAGGATTACTGCAAAGATTAAATGAGGACACTTACGAAGAGCACCTCGTTTGGCACACATAGTAGGCCTGCAAAATGTGCTCGCTCCCTTTCCGGGCCATTTCACAGAGTTGACCCTTCAGGAAGAAAAAAGTGTAAAACCGACTAGCTGTGCCCGGCTCGCCCACCTCGCACCATGGCCTGAGCGTTCTTTTCCACCTCCCTGTACAGCCCAGATTAATCTGAGTACTGTTTAAAGGAGAGCTCGTAGCAGGGTTTTAATTGTTTTAGGTTTCTGTCCATTTCGATACTGATAGAAAGTGTGAAAGCTGGTGGGGGCAGAGGGGCATGTTGGAGCTCAGTGGCCCCAATTTGTACACAATGAGAGGAGGAGTTTTCTGACCCTCGATGTCCGGCCTCAATACTCCAGAAAAAAAAAAAAACACCAGACTTTAAAAAGCCAAATATTCCAAGCCTTGATTCCACAGGCGTTCAGGCTTCAGGTGTTTTTTGCGAAATTGCTTTTTCCCGTTCTGAGTGTGCGTGAGGATTTGCTTTCTGGAGTTGACTCACTTTGAACCCGGCAGCAATCGTTGGTCCCCCCACCCAAGATGCCAGCGCTGCCACCTACTGGCAAAAATGTTCTCTCTGGTTGTGCGAGCGAAGTACCTACAACTCAAAAGGAGGTCATTATTACTTCATGCTCTTCCCCCCACTCCCAGTGAATTCTCAACCAATCAGCTATAGCTAGAGGAAGAGGGGGTGAAATAACGTGTCACATAACATGACTGAATTTATTAATTTTCTTTTATTGTTTGTCTCTTTCCTGTTGTGTTGGTTTCTGCTCTTATCTTCATTATCTTCCTGCTAGTCACTGGATTTACTTTATTCTATTTCTAGCTTCTTAAGGCAGAATCTTATGTTATTGACTTTAAACTTTTCTCCTTTTCTAACATAAACATTCAAAGATATAAATTTCCCTTGATGCATTGCTTTAGCTGCACAGCACAGATCCTGAAAAAGTTGTGTTTTCATTATCATTCAGTTGGGAATACATTCAATGTCCCTGGTGGCTTTTTCTTTGAACAGAAATAGACTCAGACGCAGAGAACAGACTGGTTGCCATTGGGAGGGCTGAGAGGATGCATGCAATAGGTAAAGGGGAACAATTAGTGAGAATGTTTGATATCTGCATCTGGCTGATGGTTACATGAGTTACACACATGTCAAAATTCATCAAGCTGTACACTAAGATTTGTGCATTTTGTATGTACCATAATTTTAAGAACAGAAAAGAAGTGACTCCTGCAAGAAGAAACATTATTGCAACTTGTTTTATGGACCAGGAAAGGGTCATACACTGAATTTGAAATATCTGCTATGTGCACAACTTGTTTGGTTCTTATATTTTTTTAATGAAGCTTCCTGCCTTTGTCAGACCCATCAGTAAGTAGGATTTATTCTGTAAGACACTCAGTGTACAAACAAACAATAGAATCATATCTACTCTACATACATAGTCTCCATAGACACTCCTGCTGCCTCAGACCTAGGGACAGGCAGACTGGCATGACCTGGTCCTTACCTGTCTTCTAGACTAGTGGTTTCCCCTTCATCAGGAAGGAGATGCTAAATGTCCCCATAGTCTCCTTTCTGTCTATCCACAAGCTTCTGTATCTAGACAAGTCTCTCATTTGACTATTGTTCTTGGTCCCTACCTCTCACAGACCTGTCAGAGAAATGGACATTTCCAAGCCTTTCCCTGCTTCTGTCTGTTTCTCCTTCATGTGCAGTTGATACCCCAGCAACCTTCCTATGTCCATCAACTTGTAATCTCCTACTTTGTGCCCCTACCAACTGCTTCCTGAATTTACACAAACCAGTGAGGTTTGTTCCCTTCACAGCAGTCACCTGGGGAAATTATACCCTCAAGGCCTTTGTGCTCTTTCCCAAACACCAGCCCTTCCCTCAAAAACAGTTCTCAGGATACATGGAGGTTTTGCCGTGGCTTCTGCTGCACCTCTGTGCCTTTGCCCTGCCTTGCCCTGCCTGGTGTGGCCAACCTGCAGTGTCCAAGCCCTGAATCAAATAACCATTGCAGATTTCCCGAGAAGGTCAGGACAGTCTGTATGTGGAGGGCAGGCCCCCTGTCTCCTGGTATTCACACTTGGGTTTAATCCCTTTTCCTTGAGTGTGAGCGGGACCTGTGACTTGCTTCTCATCAGCGGAATGTGGCAAAGGTGATGGGGTATACATGAGCCCTTGTATGTGATTACGTGGGTGTAGTGCCAATCTCTCTAGTCTCCCCTCCACTGCCACAGCTGAAGAAACAAATGGCCCTGAGTCTTACAGCCATGATGAAACGAATTCTGCTAACAACCCAAATGAGCTCCGAAGCAGATCCTTCTCCAGTTGAGCCTCTGATGAGAAACCAGACCAGTTCTAGGCAACAACCGACTGCAGCTTCATGTCACCCTAAGCCGACGACCCAGTTAAGCTGTGCCTGAACTCCTGACCCAGACAAACTGTGAGAGGATACATGTGGGATGTTTCAAACCACTAAGTTAGTGGTGATTTCTTATACAGCCACAGGAAACCAACACACCAGGTGAAGTGGGGTGCCAAGAAGCTCCCAGGTATTCCAGCATGGCGCTCCACCATCAGAGTGTCTGCTCAAAGTGACACCTGCTTCCTGCTTCCAGGTCTTCAGGCTCCATGCGTTCCTGGAAGGAGACTGGAGTTTTGCCACACTCCCTTAGTCACCCAATGTTGGCACCAGAAGTTCTAAGTGGGAAAGGGTGGCAATTATCCCAAAGCTGCATTTGCTTAGCAAGTACACTGTATGCACCTAGACCGTGAGAAAGAGCAAACATCCCCTGACAGCCGGGAGCTGGCCTGGCTCTATCAGTGAGGCCTTGGTTTTGCTACAATCTGGCAACAACCAGAGCCAGGCCACAGTGTTCTCCTGCTGAATACAAACAATTTCACAGAATATCAACATCCGACAAGGCCATTCTGTGACTGTGATGGATGAGGACGAAACCAGGCGGCCCCCAATCACTTCTCAACACAGACAAAACATGATCATCCAAACCACAAAAAGGACCAAATATCCCACCCTCCTGGCCAGTGGCTGACTGCTGCTGCTTTGCACTCCCAGCTTTAGTCTCAATCATTCCCCACACCATATAGACAAGATGTATTAAGGTACCGTTATGGGCTGAATTGTGTCCCCCCAACCCATACTTCGTATGTTGAAGCCCATATCCAGGGACTTCAGAATGTGACTGCATTGGAAAACAGGGTCTTTAAAGAGGTGATTAAGTTAAGATGAGGCTATTATGGTGGTCCCTAACCCAATCTGACTGTTGTACTTATAAGAAAAGGAAATCTGGACACAGACATCAGGGGCACTTAGGCACAGAGAGACAGCCATAAGGACACAGCAAGAAGGTGCCCTGATACAGTGTCAGTGCCTGAGTGGGTCCAAGCAAGTCAAGGGAAGAGGCACCAGAAGACAGCCAACCCACTGACACCTTGATTGTGGACTTCCAGCCTCCAGAACTGTAAGAAAATCAATTTCTGTTGTTTATGCCCCCTGTCCTGTGGAATTTTGTTATGGCAGCCCTAGCGACTGATACAGATGCTCAGAATTACACCCACTTCCTCAGAACACCCAGTCCAGAGAAAGCCCTTACCCAAAACACCTAACAACACAAGCCAAGTCCTGTAACAAGCCCCCCGAATACCCTCTGAGACACCTTACAGTTTCTCAAGGTATGAGTTCTTCCCTGCTGCAAAAGGCATTAAATCCATCTAATTCAATTTCATGTGTGTCCCTCATGGTTTTTGACTAAAGGACATTGATAAATTTTATGTCGACTTGGGGTGCCTTTAGCTAGCCCCCAAGCCATCCTCTGTGCTTCTACTGGTCTTGCATCAGACACAGTGTGGGGAGTAGGTCTCCTGGTGTTGGCCCAGTTCCATCCCCCTCTCCCCCTTCTGCTCTCCTGCCCCTTCCCTCCCCACATACCACATGTGCCGGTAGAATGGTGCCTTGCTGCCTGAAGCCTGGTACAATGTGGCACCTGTATGAATGATTCCTGACAGAAAGGGCTTAATAGAATGAACGGAAGCCTCCCAGGAGAGCACGGGAGCTTTGTTTGCTATTCAGCCAGTGTGGATAAAATGAAAGTTCCCATGGCCAGGATTTTCACCTGGCCCTAGCTGGCTAGTTCACTGCAAACGTGTGGGCAATAAGTTGCTATTGACTCTGTATAAAGAACTCCGCCCAGTGCTCTGTGTGACACCATGGCACGGCTGCAAGGCTGCAGGAGAGCAGAGCAGAGGCTGGAGTGATGGCAGCGCTGAGGACAGAGGCTCAGAGGACAGCTGTGCATGTAAAGAGGCCCAGAGGCAGAGACCGGCTTGCTGCATGCAGACTCGCTCTGAGTGAATGAGATTTTAGTGATTGACCTGCCACCATGGAAATAAAGTTGGGTATAACCCCTTCACCCCAAGAACGTTCTACTGTCATTCTTTGGTCACACTGAATCCATAGTGAACTTGCCCGGGGCTGAAATCCATTGGCAAGACAGCCAGCTTCTGGCTTTTGGCTTACTGTGTGTTATGTGCAAGCAGAGTAAAAGAGCTGAATTGTTGGATATCAGAGACTTTTTTTTTTTTTTTTCAGAGAAGGGAGGAAGGGCAAAGAGACTGGAGACATGGTGCAGAGAAAGTAAGGGTTGCTATGGCCAGGATTCTCACCTGGTCCTGGTCGGCTTGCTCACTACCCACGTGTGGGCAATACGTTGTTATTGACTATACAAAGAGCTCCGCCCAGTGCTCTGGGCTGCTGCATTGCTGCAGGGCTGCAGGGCTGCAGGAAAGCAGAGGCTGGAGTGGTGGCAGTGCCAAGGACAGAGATGAGACAGCTGTGGGGGCAGAGAGGCCCAGAGGCAAAGACCAGCTTCCTGCACGCAGACTTGCTCTGAGTCGATGGGATTCTAGTGATTGACCTGCCACGGAGGCGATAAAGTTGGGTATAAACCCTTTCATCCCAAGAACGTTCCATTGTCATTTTTCGGTCTCATTGAATCCGTAGTGAACTTGTCCGGGGCTGAAATCCGTTGGCAAGACACATGGACATGTGAGAAGGCCATTAGGGGAGAAAGAGAGCAAAGATGTTGGCAGAGAATTTTTATTACATTTTACTGTTCACACAACCAATCTTTCAGACAGTGCCTCTGACAGTGTAGCACTTAAGACACATTTAGGAACCTGGGACGGAGAGAAGGCTTCCAAGAAAAGCAGCCACACACAAGTGACAGTGGTTTGAATGTGTAGTTTTTACTATGAATCCAAAGTAAACAGAACTGCACACGTTTTTTAAAGGAGACCTGAATGATCAGGAAGTTTTCAGAGGACAGGTTACTGCTTGTCCCCTAGAACCTTTAAAAAGCAATAACTTGCTATCCAATGGATGTTTGGTATGCATCATTTTTTGTCCTTAGTGATTTCTGCATCCCTTCTGGAAACTGCTGCATTCATTTATTCAACACACTAATTAAATACTTGAGCATCTCAGTGCCCAGTGAGGGGTTTAGAAAGATGACTAAGGACCCTTAGCTCCATGGACCTTCCTATGGAGTCCTGTTCTCACCTCTGGTTGCACATTAGAATCACCTGGGGAACCTTTAAAACTACCGAAGCCCAGGTCCCCCTCCTAGTTAGTTGACTTGGGATCTTTAGGGAGTGTGGCCCCAGCATCACTATTTTTAAAGCAGCCCTGGTAATTCTAATGTGCAGTCAAGGTCAAGAGACAGACAGACAAAAAGAAAACTACAAGATGGTAGGATGTGTGCAATGAGGGTCCATGACAGCCCATAACTAAGCCCATCATTCCCTGGAGGGTTTCCCAGTAGAGTGTTGTCTAAAGGGAGTCATAAAATGTGAGTAGGAGTTAGCCAGGGAACAACATTCCAGGGAGAGGGAACAATACAGGAAACGGCCTTGAGGCCTGAGAGAAAGTTGCTACGTTCACAGAAAGCAGTCAGATTGACATAGACCAAGGCAGGTTAACAGTGAGAAAGGGAAAGATAACCAGGGACCAGAAGGAGAAGGGCCTGGAGCTGGGCTGGGAAGTTTGGCCCCTGTCTGATAGGCACTGCAGAGCTACCCAAGTGTTTGAAGAGAAGCTGTTGTGCAATCAAATGTGTGCTTTCAAAAGACCTCTCCAGCTGCAGTGTGGAGAGGAAATTGAGGGGGCAGGAGTAGAAGTGGTAACACCAGTCAGGAGAGGGAAATGGGGGCTGGGCCAGGCTCTGGCAGGGGAAAAAGAGAAGTGAAGTGACACAAAGGAAGTGAAATCCACCATACTTGGTGGCTGATGGGATGTGGGAGAAAGACTTCCCAGAATTAGCGCGCCCGGAAGGGACTTCCAGATCACACCCTCCAGCCTCTACTCCGCAGCCACAGTGGGAAGGGGGGAGTACACACCCACAAACCCCAGTTTCAGAGGTGCTTCAGTGGCCCTTCATGCAGCAAGAGCAGCAGTGGGGAAGGGAGCCTGTCTCTCATTTCCTCCATGCTTAGGAACACCAGCTTCTTCTAAATCTCCCAGAACTCATTTATCTGAGCCTCCCCTGAAGCGTCCTGAGCTCCCCTACCCCTTCCCAGACACCCTGCTAGCCTTGCCCACGCTTGGCAGAGTCTCACTGCCTCATGCAGGTTCCCACTGGCCGAGGACTGTAAAAGCCAGACAGCTGTAGTCCCATCACGTCTCTGTACCTATTAACTATGTCACCTTAGACCAGTCCCGTAACTTCTCTAAACTTTAGCTTCTTCATCTGCAAACTGGGAATAATACTACTTGTCCTGCAGCAATGCTGTGAAGATTACAACTAATGTAATAAGTGAGGAATCAAGCAAAATAGATAAAACTGAAGGTAGGTAATACCCAAATACAGTAAAGCTTCTCATTTAAAAAAAAAAAAAAGAAAAAGGATATAAATTAGAAAATCTGCAAAGGTCGTAAAAAGGCAAAAGAAATATAGAAGAGTAGGGAAAGAGAAAAGGAAGGAGGGAAGGAAGAGGGTGAGGGAAGAGAAGGAAAAATACAAGTCAGTAGACAAAAGCTCCTCACTAGCCAATCAAATAAAATCCAATCAGTTCTGGGGAAGGACGGCAGTGATGGCTGTACAACAACGCAAATGTGCTTAACGCCACAGAACTGTACACCTAAAAATGTTTGAAATGGTCAATTTTGTTACATCTATTTAACCACAGCTTTAAAAATAAAATACTCTTTTAATAAAGCAAAATAAAATAGCTAGGTGCATTTTTTTCCACCTCTCAAATTGTCAAAAAGAAAAGCATATACAATAGACAATATCCAATAGAAATCTAAAGGTTTTTTATAAGACAATTGGCAACATTTTAAATGTGTGTGCCCTTTGGTCTAGGAATTCCACTATAAGAATCCGTCCTAAGGAAATATTGACAGATATGTGCAAACAAATGCATACACACACACACACACACACACACACACACACGAACACCACAGTTTGGGAATCACCAAGCTGGGTTCACTAAAGCATTGTATCAGTGAAAAAACTCAAACACAATCCTTACATTGAAAAGATATGTGGCCTTTGGTGGAAGGAGGCAGATCTTTATGTTCTGGAAGGGAGGACACAAACCAAGTGGATGACTTCCCTGGGGAGGGAGTGGGATTGGTGGGGGGAGGGGGAGGGAAGAAAAGAGGGCCTTTTCTCTATGCTTCTCAATTACTATTTTTTAAATGGCAAGCACAACTTTTGTAATTTCTTTCGTTGCAATGATTTTTTTAACTGAATATTTCTTGAGCGCATACTCTGTGGCTAGTCCAGCTGGGAGCGTGCCTCATATTTCAAAACCAGATCATCTACTCATTCTTCCTACCAGCTGCAGAGCCACTTTTCCGAATCATAAATAATACCTCAGGGAAGAAAATCAGGACTGAGAAACCATGAGGGTTACTGCTCTTGGTACTCTGATGTGTTAGGAGCAGTGGCCAGCAGAGCTGTGGCTGTGGGCCTGGCCGGTCCTTTCTAAGAGATGCACCATGGCACCAGCACCGCCTACCACCACCTCTCTGCCATGACCCCTCTCTGGCCCCTGAAGCCCTACCAGCCTTTGGAAAGCCATCCTGGCAGCTGGCAACTGATACTTTTATGACAGAGAGGGGAGGCTTCTCCATCCCTGCTTCTTTCATCCCTATTCAGAGGTCCGTTGTTTCTCCAGATAGCGGGTTCTTTATGCCACAGGAATGGCAAGCAATATCGGGTCTGGCACCCCAGACCAACCATGGTAGCCTTCGGGAGGGAGAATCTCTGCCCAGATCCCTCCCACCTACAGGCCATAAGCCATTCTGGCCAGGGGGTCAGAGATCTGCTTTCCTTCTTCCCAAGGACCCTGTGGATTTTCCTTGTGGGCCTGGAATTCCAGCCCAAGAGCCAGCATCTCTCCAAGTGTGCATGGACGCTTTTGTTCCAAGGACATATCTATGTCTACAGAGAAAAATCTATTTTACAGTAACCCAGAAATGAGACATCAAGAAAATTATTTTTTCCAGTTGGTCTTGTATACATATATGAACAACTTTTTAAAAATTCATTCTGGGCTCATACTTGATACTTTTCCATAAAATAATTGCCATGGGCATGCCAGTCATTTGGTGTCCCCAAATGTCACACTGTCCCAACCCTTGTTTGGGAAGCAGAGCTCAGCATAGGAAGGTGAAGTCACTTACCCCAGGTTAGATGTACTCCTAGTAGGTGTTAGATTCAAACTCTCACACACTCTAACTTTAGAATCCAAACTTTCACCTATTTCCCTATACCTCCTCTTCTCATTACCAACTAACATTTTAGGACTATGTATATAAGAGATATAGTTATTTCTAATTTCTATCATGCAAATTTTTTACACACAAAAGGAATGCAATACAACGAACCCACATGTATGATTTACCAGCTTTGGAAGGACACATTAACATCTCCAAAACAGTGTTCCACGGAAGAGTCTGAGAATAATCACAGACCTAGGTGGATGTGAATAATTCATTCAGGACTTGGTCAGAACACCATGAGGATGATCCAGGGGGGTGCCCAGGAAAGAACAGACCAGACCCACAAAGGAAGCAGACAGTATACAGGAGGGAGAGCATGGGACTCATGAAAGTGGGATGGGGGCTCAGAGTTGGGGACCAACTGGCAGCAGTCAAGTTCCAGCCCTAAGGTATTCTAACCCTAAATCCCCTGAGATGGACACCAGGAGGCACTGCCCAGATCCCCTTCGAGGGCTTGCTGCCCCAGCTGGCTGGGACAGCTGCCAGCAGACAGGTGTCAGGCCCTTCAGTGCTGTCTCAGAGGCACAGAGCCGCCTCACCTTCCGATGGTCCTCTCAGCCCATCTTGGACAACTCTAGCTCCAGAGGCCTCCGGAAGGCTGACGGGAGGACTGAAGCTGTCATAGCTTGACTTCTCCCTCTGCCCAATCTCACCTCCTTCCTCCCTGTTCATCTTGGGCACACCTTAATAAACATCTGCACATTAAACCATCTCAGAGTCTGCTTCCCTGGAAACCCAACCTGCAGCCCCCACTGCCCTTAAGAAACCCCCAATGGGTCTCTTTTCTTTGCAATCTAAAGAGCATGATTAACACAGTCACCCGAGAGTCCCCACACTGGGGCTGTGATGACTTCTGTGCCCCGTTCAAAGAAAACATGCAGACATCAGGAGAGAAGAAAAACCAATAGGAGAGACTTTACATTGTGTGAGGCCAGAGTACACGTGGTCCATGTTTGGGGGAGAAATGAAGCTTTCTTTATTTATCTGGGAGTGCTTAGGAGTCCGCCTCAGCAGAATGGGTGAGCCCATTGACAGGCTTCATCTCTGCCTGCTCAAAGCAGTATCGCAGGGCTTCACTCAGCCCCCCTAGGAGAAGCACTGTCTCTGGGGCTTCCTTATCTTCTCCTCCTCCCCTAGCAGGTCCAAGGTCTGGAGGCTAACCTGTCTTCCTCTGTGCATCTTGCCCGGAAGTGTCTGCCTCTGACATCACTTAAGCGCTGTTTTCTTGGCTGACCTCCCTGGTTTTACAAATTACCTGAGTTCCAATTGCTACTCTCCTTAAATGCCTGGCTTGGGCAGCCTTCCAAGGAACCTCTTCACAGGACAATTATCCCATGCCACAGTGACACCCTCACCCCTGCACACTTATCAGCCAACTGCTTAGGAAGCTTCCATATTTCTGGGGCCCACAGGGGGTTCCTGGACTCCTTAAACTCCATGAGCAAGTCAGGAGGAACTGGGTGCTCTCTAAGGCCAAGCTGCCTGATCTATGTGACAGTTTTTTTGTGTCAGCTTGGCTAGGCTTCAGTCCCCAGCTAGTTACTAAACTATATGTATATACACATACACATACACTACTATGTATATACACTATTATGTATATATACTATTATATATATATATATATATAAATATATACATTTGTATACATATGTCAGGTGGTATGATAAATGTTAAGAAAAAATAAGCTGAGTGAGGCTCTGGAGACATAGGGAGACATTTAGCACAGAGCCTAGCACACAGTGTTAGTTATTTCTGTTGATGTCACTTTGTCACCCAAGCCAGCTGGAGAACCTCTCTGTCACCCACTACATCCCACCCACCACTGCTTATTTCATGGTGATTAACTTTCAGATTCTTCAGCTTTTCACCCCTCAACACACACCCGCTGCTCTGTGAGTCTAACCCTCATTATCTCTTACCCAGACCATAGTAACAATCTCCTAACTGCCCTGCTTCCACCAAATCCAGTGACAGTGTGATAATAGCAAACACATCCACAGCCTCCACGGTGTACCAGGTGCTCTTCTAAGCATTCTCCCATCCTGGGACGTGCACACAGTTTCTGTCACTACCATTTTACGATGAGGACGCTGAGGCACAGAGCGGCTCAGGGCAGGACAGTCCCTACCATTCCTCTTTGCCTCCTTCCTTGTTCCTTCCTGCCTGACTTCTGTTAGGATTTACACCAGCATGGCTTCAAATCCCGGCTCAGCCATTTGGGGCCTAGATACCTTGGGCAAGGTCCTTCCATACTGCCTTAGGGGACAATACTTGTATGTTTGCATCAGTTCCCTGAGGGCTAGGAGTCAAAGTTGCTGTTCTGAACCAAACTAAGCAGCTACACTGAAGTGTGATTTAAATGCTGGGTGGGGGTTGTGGCAGGCTGAATTGGGTCTCCCCAAAATGCACACGTTGAAGTCTTAACCCCCAGGATCTCAGAATATAGCCATATTTGGAGATCAGGTCTTTAAAGAGATTAAATTAAAGTGAGGTTGTTAAGATGGGAGCCTAAGCCTGTCTGACCAGTGTCCTTATGAGAAGAGCAAGTATGGGCCCACAGAGAGACAGCCGGGATGCCTGTGCACAGAAGGATGGCCATGTGAAGACACAACGAGAAGGCAGCCATCTACACGCCACGGAGAGAGTCCTCCAAGGAAGCCAAACCTGCCCACACCTTGAGCTTGGACCTCTAGACTTTAGAACTGTCAGAAAATAAATGTATCTTGTCTAAGCCACCAGTCTATGGTATTTTATGGCAGCCTTAGCAAACTAATACAATTCCCAGTCCCTGCCTCCCCTCCTACTTCCATACCTGGAAACCTCCCCTAACTTTCTGGCAAATATTTTCCAATCAATTCCAGATATCATCTGGTCTTAATTTCAGGACTCTGACACTTTTTCCACTGATTATCTCTATGTCCTTCAAAATGACCCTGTCCTTTAACAGCTCCAGAAACCTCTTTTGAAACATTAATAATTAATATTCAACTTGGGAGCATTCACTGGGCAGCATGGAATATGAAAAAAATAGAACAATACTGAGACTAGCTCAAAAAACTACAAAGAAGTAATTAGCATAGTGCAGGGAAACTATAAAAATAAAGCAAAAGAGTTGAATTGTTCCCCTTCACTTAATACACCTCACCTACAAAATGCTTTCAGATACTTGATTTCACTGATGCTCATGACAGCTCAATTACTATCTTCATTTCTTAGGTGAGGAAATTGAAGTTTAGAGAAGTGAAGTGAAAGTCCAAAGCCCAGGGCTGGCAAGTGATGGTACCTACCCTTGGACCCAGGTCTCTGACCCCATGTGCTATCTGAGGTGTTCCATAAATATGTCTACACTTTCATTAGAAAAGAGGTGGTTTATCTGAAAGCACACATTTACCACATTCCTTCCTGGAAGTGCAATGATAGTAAGTAAAATGCTTGTTTTTACTTGCCTGTTACAGATTGTTACTCCCTCCCCAGTGAGCTTGTAATTGTCTTTTTATGAGGCTTGGGGGAAAGCTTAGAAATTTGGCTGTAAGCCAAAGAGCAACACACTGCATAAAAGAGGCAGAAAAAAGAATACAAATTCTGAAATGAGCAAATTAACTAAAAATAAAATGGCAATTTCGCATGTTTTTTTAAGGAGGAAGATAAAAAATGAAGTTTGCAGAAGGGGCCCGTTTTCTGGAAATTATGCAAATTTTTAAAAAGTCAGAAATGAATGAAAAGTAGTGGAAACTACAAAAATGATTAAGAAACTATGAGAATTTATCCTACACAGACCCTGGTGCACATTTTGTATATTTGTTTTAATTTATTTGCAGTATTATATTAGTCCTGGCACTTTAGAGAAACCCTCCCACTCTACACAAGCACTATACTGCCTCTGAGCACAGGTGTCTTCTGTATCCCAGAAGCAAAGGGTGACTGCACCTCTATGCCAGAGGGGTTTGTGGGCTCTGCCACAGCCAGCACCAAAGATGATATGCTTCTGGGTTTAGGGATGATTGGAGTGATGAAGCACTTACTTAACCTTTGCTCCCATAGATTCTTGCATAAGGATAATTTGCCCTAATACCAAGTAACCATTTTCCTGCTCATCTTCCTGTGCCAATCTGTGGCTCCACAAATTAGTATAGGAACTCCTATAGTTGCAGGAATTACTCACAAATTAGCACAACATTGCCAACAGTTGCATGTGACAGCTAAGAAATATTTTGCAACAGTAAAAGCTCATATTATTCTTACGTCTATGACTACATAGTTCTGGACATAACACATATGAAGCAAAAGACACATTCTTTACATTGGCTAACAGATAGGTATTAAATGCTAGAAATATAAATAGTGAAGTTTCATAAAATTACTGAATTTAATTACAGCTACACAAATAAAATTAAATTTTATTTTTACATACTGTTGATTTGCCATTTTGACATTCACTAATAATTGTTTGTTTTTGCTTTAGAATAGTAGATAGTACACTATTTTAGAAAAAAAAACCTAGTTTAAGATGGCGGCATGAGAAGTGAGACAAAGGCCTTGTCCTAAAACCACATATAATATGAAAATATAATTAATACAACTAATCCTGAAAGAGCAACAAGAAAGAGGGCTGCACCAGACTGCATAAACCTGAAGAAAAGAATAGACCTCATAAAACAGACCTCATAAAAACCAAAGCCATGGCCTGGAGGGACCCAAGCCCTTCCCCAACCTCAGCTCACACGGGAGGAAGAGAAACGGAGTGGGGAGGGAGTGGAGGCCTTGGACTACTGAACACCTAGCTCTGGAGATCTGCTCTGGGAGCACAAACCTACATTGCATTCTGCTCTGGTGATCAGGGGGGTTGGAAAGCTAAGAGAGGCAGAATACTTGGAGAGACTGATATTCCAGCCACTTGTGGAAAACAAGGACCTGTATTCAGCTGATCTGGCACAAAGGAAAGGCGGGCAGTCTGAGAGACTTCCTAACAGTAAGAGGGATGCTAAAAGGGCAAAGATTCCACAGAGCTTACTGCTCAGGAGAAAGGATAGGAAGACAAAATTGTCTGGGTGCACTCTGCCCAGCAGGTTAGGAACTTTCACGATCTTCAGGTGCTCCAGCCCCCTGGCTGGCTACACAGCTCTAAGGCCCCCCTCTGTGATATGCAGCCTGCTGCACCTTCCTCCAAGCCAGACCACACCTAGGTCCTAAGCTGGCAAACCCTGCCCTGGTATCAGACCAGCCACAGGGAAGCCCTGCCTGCAGCAGTGAAAAACACAAAGCACAGAAGCTTATACCTGTGTGCTCAGCTCACTGGTTCTGGCAGTAGAGACAGGCATAGCAGCTGGGAAGCAGGAAACAACAGCTCTTTCTTCCTCCCAGGCACAAAAACCACTCCCCTGCAACCGCTGATATTGCTCCAGGGGATGAGGAGCTCCAGAGAGTAGAGTTTCTGGGCAGTAGAGGGTGCCACATACAAATATGAAACATCAAAGGAACCTGGTTGAAAGCAAAATCATAAATACACCAGAGAAAGAGTCAAATGAAACCAATATCATGAATCTTCCTGAAATAGATTTCAAAATAAAAATCATAAACATGCTCATGAAGGTACAGAAAAATATTCAAGAACTCAGGAATGAATTTCAGTCAGAGATCCAGTCATTACGGAACCCAGTATCAGAAATGAAACATATAATGGAAGGTTTTAAAAGCAGATAAATTACGGTGGAGAAGACAATAAATAAAATAGAAATTAGAGAAGAGGAATACAAAGAAGCTGAGGCACAGAGAGAAAACAGGATCTCTAAGAATGAAAGAATATAGAGAGAACTGTGTGACCAATCCAAACAGAACAGAATTTGTATTAGAGGGGTAAAAGAAGTACAAGAGAGAGATAAGAAAGGGATAGAAAGTGTCTTTGAGGAGGTAGTTGCTGAAAACTTCACCAATCTGGGGAAGGAGATAGTCTCTAAGGCCATGGAGGTGCACATATCACCCAACACAAGGGACTCACGGAAGACAACACCAAGACATACAATAATTAAAATAGCAAAGATCAAGAATAAGGACAGACTATTAAAAGCAGCCAGAGAGAGAAATAGGATTACATACAAAGGAAAACCCATCAGGCTATCATCAGACTTCTCAGCAGAAACCTTTCAGGAGAGAAGGGAGTGGCATGATGTATTTGATGCAATGAAGCAGAAGGTCTTCAAACCAAAAATTCAATATCCAGCAAGATTGTCATTTAAATTTGAAGAAGGGATTAAACAATTTCCAGATGAGCAAAAGCTGAGAGAATTTGCCTCCCACAAACCGTCTCTACAGTGTATTTTGGAGCACTGCCATACATGGAAGTGTTCCTAAGGTTTAATAGCTGTCACCAGAGGTAATAAAACCACAGTAAAGAAAGTAGAACAGTTAATTATTAAGCAAATGCAAAATTAAATCAACTACCCCCAAAGTCAGTCAAGGGATAGACAAAGAGTACAGAATATGATACCTAATATATAAAATTGTGTTTGTAGTAGCATACTAAATGAGTTAAGTTAGACTCTTAGAGAGCAAGGAAGTTAACCTTAAACCTTTGGTAACCATGAATCCAAAGCCTACAATGGCAATAAGTACATACCTATCGATAATCACCCTAAATGTAAATGGTCTGAATGCACCAATCAAAAGACATAGAGTCACTGAATGGATAAAAAAACAAGACCCATCTATATGCTGTCTACAGGAGACTTGCTTTAAACCCAAAGACATACACAGACTAAAAGTGAAGGGATGGAAAAAGATACTTCATGCAACTAATAGGGAGAAAAAAACAGGAGTTGCAGTACTTGTATCACACAAAATAGACTTCAAAACAAAGAAAGTCACAAGAGACAGAGACAGACATTACATAATGATAAAGGGGTCAATCAAACAAGAAGATATAACCATTATAAATATCTATGTACCCAACACAGGAGCACCTACATATGTGAAAAAAATACTAACAGAAATAAAAGGGGAAATGGAATGCAATGCATTCATTCTAGGAGACTTCAACACTCCACTCACTCCAAAGGACAGATCAACCCGACAGAAAATAAGTAAGGATACAGAGGCACTGAACAACACATTACAACAGATGGACTTAACAGACATCTACAGAACTCTACACCCAAAAGCAGCAGGATACAACATTCTTCTCAAGTGCACATGGAACATTTTCAAGAATAGATAATATACTAGGCCATGAAAAGAGCCTCAGTAAATTCAAAAAGATTGAAATTGTAGCAACCAGCTTCTCAGACCACAAGGGTATGAAACTAGAAATAAATTATGCAAAGAAAATGAAAAATCCCACAAATACATGGAGGCTTCACAACATGCTCCAAAATAATGGATCAATGACCAAATAAAAACAGAGATCAAGCAATATATGGACACAAATGACAACAATAATTCAACACCACAAAAATCTGTGGGACACAGCAAAGGCCATGCTAAGAGGAAAGTATATTGCACCAGGCCTACCTCAGGAAAGAAGAACAATCCCATATGAACAGACTAAACTCACAATTAATGAAACTAGAAAACAAAGAACAAATGAGGTACAAAGTCAGTAGAAGGAGGGACATAATAAAGATTAGAGCAGAAATAAATAAAATCGAGATGAATAAAACAATAGCGAGAATCAATGAAAGCAAGAGCTGATTCTTTGAGAATATAAACAAAATAGATAAACCGGTAGCCAGACTTATAAAGAAAAAAAGAGAGTCTACACACATAAACAGAATCAGAAATGAGAAAGGAAAAATCACTATGGACACCACAGAAATACAAAGAATTATTAGAGAATACTATGAAAAATTATGGGCTAACAAACTGGATAACCTAGAAGAAATGGACAACTTTCTAGAAAAATACAACCTTCCAAGGCTTACCCAGAAAGAAACAGAAAATCTGAGCGAACCAATTATCAGCAACGAAATTGAGTTGGTAATCAAAAAACTACCTAAGAACAAAACTCCTGGTCCAGATGGCTTCACCACTGAATTTTATCAAACATTTAGTGAAGACCTAATACCCATCCTCCTTAAAGTTTTCCAAAAAGTAGAAGAGGTAGGAATACTTCCAATCTCATTCTATGAGGCCAGCATCACTCGAATACCAAAACCAGGCAAAGACAACACAAAAAAAAGAAAACTACAGACCTACATCCCTGATGAACAGAGATGCAAAAATACTCAACAAAATATTAGCAAACTGAATTCAAAATATATCAAAAAGATCATCCACCATGATCAAGTAGGATTTATTCTAGGGATGCAAGGATGACACAATATTAGAACACCCATCAACATCATCCACATCAACAAAAAGGACAAAAACTACATGATCATCTCCATACATGCCGGAAAAGCATTTGACGAAGTACAACATCCAGTCCTGATAAAAACTCTCAACAAAATGGGTATAGAGGGCAATTACCTCAACATAATAAACGCCATATATGACAAACCCACAGCCAACATCATACTTAACAGCGAGAAGCTGAAAGCTTTTCCTTTAAGATCAGGAACAAGACAAGTATGCCCACTCTCTCCACTTTTATTCAACACAGTTCTGCAGGTCCTCGCCATGGCAATCAGACAACACAAAGAAATAAAAGGCATCCAGATTGGTAAAGAAGAAGTTAAACTGTCCCTGTTTGCAGATGACATGATATTGTACATAACAAACCCTAAAGAATCCACTCCAAAAGTACTATATCTAATATCTCAATTCAGCAAAGTTGCAGGATACAAAATTAATACACAGAAATCTGTGGCATTCCTATACACTAACGATGAACTAGCAGAGAGAGAAATCAGGAAAACAATTTCATTCACCATTGCATCAAAATGAATAAAATACCTAGGAATAAATCTAACCAAGAAGGTGAAAGACCTACACTTTGAAAACTACAAGACATTCATGAGAGAAATTAAAGAAGATGGCAATAAATGGAAACACATCCTGTGCTCATAGATAGGAAGAATTAATATTGTTAAAATGGCCATCCTGCCTATAGCAATCTACAGATTTAATGGAATTCCTATCAAAATACCAACAGCATTCTTCAATGAACTAGAGAAAATCATTCTAAAATTCCTATGGAACCACAAAAGACCCCGAATATCCAAAGCATTTCTAAGAAGGAAGAATAAAGCTGGGGGGATTATGCTCCCCAACTTCAAGCTCAACTACAAAGCCACAGTAATCAACACAATTTGGTACTGGCACAAGAACAGAACAATAGACCAATGAAACAGGCTAGAAAGCCTAGATATAAACCCAACCATATATGGTCAATTAATATATGATAAAGGAGCTGTGGACATACAATGGGGAAATGACAACCTCTTCAACAGCTAGTGTTGGCAAAACTGGACAGCTACATGCAAAAGAATGAAACTGGATTATTGTTTAACCCCGTACACAAAAGTAAACTCGAAATGGATCAAAGAGCTGAACGTAAGTCCTGAAACCATAAAACTCTTAGAAGACAACATAGGCAAAAACCTCCTTAATATAAACATGAGCAACTTCTTCCTGAATGTATGTCCATGAGCAAGGGAAACAAAAGCAAAAATGAACACACAGGATTACATTAAATTAAAAAGCTTTTGTACGGCAAAGGGCACCATCAACAGAACAAAAAGGAATCCTACAGTATGGGAGAATATATTTGTAAACAACATATCCAACAAGGGATTAACATCCAAAATATATAAAGAACTCACATGCCTGAACACCCAAAAAGCAAATAACACAATTAAAATATGGGCTGAAGATATGAAGAGACAATTCTCCAAAGAAGAAATTCAGATGGCAAACAGACATGAAAAGATGCTCCACATCGCTAATCATCAGGGAAAAGCAAATTAAAACCACAATGAGATATCACCTCACACCAGTTTGGATGGCCAGCATCGAAAAGACTAAGAACAACAAATGCTGGTAAGGATGCAGAGAAAGGGGAACCCTCCTACACTGCTGGTGGGAATCTAAGCTAGTTCAACCATTGTGGAAAACAATATGGAGGTTCCTCAAAAAACTAAAAATAGAAATACCATTTGACCCAGGAATCCCACTCCTTGGAATTTACCCAAAGAATACAACTTCTCAGATTCAAAAAGACATATGCACCCAATGTTTATTGCAGCACTTTTTACAATAGCCAAGATATGGTAGCAACCTAAGTGTCCATCAGCAGATGAATGGATAAAGAAGATGTGGTACATATACACAATGGAATACTATTCAGCCATAAGAAGAAAACAAATCCTACCTTTTGCAACAACATGGATGGAGCTGGAGGATGTTATGCTCAGTGAAATAAGCCAGGTGGAGAAAAACAAGTGCCAAATGATTTCCCTCATTCGTGGAGTATAATAATGAAGTAAAATTCAAGGAACAAAACAGCAGGAGACTCACAGACTCCAAGAAGGGACTAGCGGTTACCAAAGGGGAGGGATGTCGGAGAGCAGGTCGGGTGGGAGGGAGAAGGGAATTGAGGGGTCTTATATTTAGTACACATGGTGTGAGGGGCCACGGGGAAGACAGTGTAGCACAGAGAAGGCAAATAGTAAATCTCTGGCATCTTACTACACTGATGAACAGTGACTGCAATGGGGTATGGGTGGGGACTTGATAATATGGGTACATGTAGTAACCACATTGTTTTTTCATGTGAAACCTTCATAAGAGTGTATATCAATAATACCTGCATAGAAAAAATGTAAAAAAAGAAAAAGAAAAAAACATCTAGTTAAAAATATATATAAAATTTAACTTTTCTGTTTTTTACATAATTAAATTCACATCTTTACTAAAATACAGTTGATTCTCATTACCCATGGACTCCATGTTTGAGAATTCACCTTCTTGCTAAAATTTATTTGTAACCCAAAATCAATACCCTCAGCAATTTTGCAGTCATTTGAGGACATGCTCAGAGTGCCAAAGAATTAACGTCCCCCAAAGCACGTGTTCCCAGCAAAGGTCACACAAGACGAAGTTCTGCCTTCTTATTTCAGCTTTCCTATTGATAACAAGTGTCCTTTTTGCCATCTGTTTAGTGCCCCATTCTTCTCATTTTTGTTGGTGATTTCACTGTTTAAAATGGCCCCCAGCGTAGTGCTGACATGCCATCTAGTTTTCCTAAGGGCAAGAAGGCTGTGACATATTTTAGGGGAAAATATATGTGCTAGATAAGCTTCATTCAGACATGAGCTATGGTGACGTGGCTGTGAGTTCAAAATTAATAACGCAGCAATATATACTAAATAATGTGTCTTTCAATAGAAGCACACATAAAACAAGGTTAGTATGGATCAGTTTATGAAAATGTTGTGACCAGAAACTCACAGGAGCCTAACTCTGCCTCTCCCCTAGGAGCAATGGTTTGCATGTACTTATTCAGTATCGGTGATGACTTTATATAACATATCTACCCTGAAAAACAAGAACCAACTATATATATTCTCAAATTTGGTGCTTTTTGAATACAATTACATTTTATTTATTAATTATTTCGATCATTACTATCTTTAGAACACAAATTACATGATAATCTTAGCAACAATACAGTGAGTATTATGCTTGGGTGAAAGAAGAAAGAAATTGTGGAATAAATTACTAATAATTTATGAGTCATGTATGCCTTTATTTTATTATTCTTTCAAACATCTGCAGACCATCAATAGAACACCCAGACTTGCACAGTACTTATTAAATTCAGTCCTTTGTGATATTTTTGCTTACTTTCACTCGTACAAAAGCCAACACTTTTCATAGTTTAAAAATTGTTATAAAAAGTACCTGTTTTGCAGGAGGGTAGGATGTATTTTATTTAACCATATGCTAGCTTACCTTATAATTTAGATATTTAGACATGTTGTACATAAGTCTCCATTTGTACTTTTGCCCTGGGCCCTGCAAACCTTAGGGATAGTAGTTTACAGCAGCAACCTGCTGAAAACAATATGAATGTAGATCAATGCGGAGCTGACTAACTTTCATTTAATGCAGCCAAATAACAGAATTTTATGCTGCCTTTAATAAGGTACAGAAAAAATAGTGGACTTGGAGTCAAATAGCTTGGACTCAAATCCTGGCTCTACCACTTAGATGTGTGACCTTGAGTTATTTAACCTCTCTGTAATTGTTTCTTCGTCTGTAAAAACGTATGTACTAGTACTTGGTTCAAAGGACTCAGAGTCAATAGTGTAAATTGCTTAGAACAGTGATTGATGAACACATAATAGTTGAATATACATTTAGCTATCAGTATTCTGATGTTCATTATTTGCATGGATATGACACAATTTCCAAAATATAGCAAGAGGAAGAAGTAAAGTGCAGACAGTGTAATAATACACTATCATTTGTGAAAATAAAGTATGTGTGTGTACATACATGCTTATGTGTCTTCTGCGTGTGTATATAATGCTGGCATCTCTGAAATAGTACCCAGGAAACATAACAGTGATTGCTTCCAAGGAATGAAATGGGGTATCTGGGGCTTGAAGGTGGGAGAGAGATTTTTCACTGTATGACCCAGTTACTCTGTGTAACAAATCGTCTCTGAAAACTTGGTGGCTTAAAACAATAATCATGTATAAGAGTCATGGTTTCTGTGGGCCAGGAAATCTAACAGAGCCCCACAGGGATGGCCAGCTTATCCTGCTCCTTGATGTCCGTGCTCTTTACTCTCTCAGTGTTCTCATTTCATTCTGCCAGTATTTCTGGAATCTTTTCGGGTCTGTATCCTCCATAAGAGTGCATGATCTTAAAGGACAGGAACCATGGCCTACACAACTCTGCATCACTCACAGGATACACCATAAGTTCTCAGAAAATTATTGGTGGAGCAAATGAGGAAATAAGAATACATGTCCTGTTTTCTCTACAGTCTTTTTATTCTCTGTTTCCTAATCCCAGGTATGCCCCCTGCCTCTTCATTGCCTAATACCATGCTGCAGAGATTGAAATTTCACTGGAACAAAGCCTCATTTGTTTTAAGTAGACACTTTTTGTATCAGAGTGTATTTTCCAAGAATTTTATCCCCTTACAGCACTAGTGCTGTAGCCTGAACGTTTGTGTCCCCCAAATTCACATGTTGAAATCCTAACCCCACGGTGATGGTATTCAGAGGTGGGGCCTTTGGGACGTCATTAGGTCATGAGGGTGGAGCCCTCCTGAATGGGATTGGCACCCTTATAAAAGAGGCCCCAGGGAGTATCCTTGCCCCTCTGGCAGGTGAGGACATAGTGAGACGCCATCTACGAACCAGGAAGCACATCCTGCCCAGACAATGAACCTGCCACCACCTTGATCTTAGACTTCCCAGCTTCCAGAATGGCAAGATTAATTTCTGTCATTTACAAGCCACTCAGTCCATAGAATTCTGTACAGCAGCCCTAAGGGACTAAGACGACCTGGATAGAAAATAAAGGCCTGAAGTGATAAGACCGCATAGATCTACACACACACACACACACACACACACACACACACACACACACACAAGTGCATATAGTAACTGGTGAGATCCGGAAAAGATCTATGGATTGCACCAATGTCAGCTGCCTGGTTTTGATAACCAGCACTACAGTTATATACAATGTTACCACTGAGTACACAAGGGACCTCAGTGTACTGTCTTTGCAACTTTGCAACTTTTCTAAAACGAAAAAGAACAGAATGGAACAGAGAAGGTTAGAGTCCATTGCTCACTGCTGTAAGAATGATTATTAATCTGGGGAAATTTTCATTTATTTGCGTGTGTTCATGTGAGTATGGGGTCACCATGTGAAATGTACTTAGTGTACTCCTCAGGGAGCCGCAGCCATCAAGGTCAAAAAGTTTGAAAACCACTGCTCAGCAAGCCTGAAAGACAGACTCAAAGACCTAGAAGGGCCAGGTAAGCCATGTGAAGAAGTAATACAGGCCTGTTTCATTAAGACTGTCGTCATCCATCTTTTCCACATGCCAATCATAGATCTTACTATGGCAGGTTTCATAATGGTATAAATATTGTTTACTTCCACTGATAAATATGCTCTTTCTTAATTTTTTTAATTGTGTGGCCCTCTTGATCTATCTGTTCTCCCCACTTTTGACAGTGAATTGGTTTATCAATCACTGAGTAACAAATTACTCCAAATCTTAGCAACATAAAATGAACATTTATTATCTCACAGTTTCTGGGAATGGCTTAGCTGGGTGGTTTTGGCTCAGGGTCTCCTGGGAGGTTGCAGTCAAACTGTCAGTCAGGACTACAGCCATCTGCAGCCTCACCTGGGGCTGGAGCATCCTCTTCCGAGCTCACTTGTTGACAAGCCTCAGCTCCTCACTGGCTGTTGGCCAGAGACTTGAGCTCCTCACCACATAGGCATCTCCATGGGGCTGCTCACAACACAGCAGCTGGCTTCCCCCTGAACAAGAGATTCAAGAGAAAGATAAGGCCAGGCACCAAAATGGAAATTAGAATTTATAACTTTCATGACTTAATCTTAGAAATGACATACTATCTCCTTTGCCATACGCCATTGACTGCACAGACCAAGCCTGAAACAGTAGAAGAGGTGGTGTCACAAGGTTTGGAGAGAAGAGGCAGAATCATGGGTGCCATCCTGCAGGCTGATTTCCACAGATGGAGAACTGGAGACAAGAAATATTTCTCTACTATAAGTAAAACACCAGTAAAAATATGATAAATGACAACTGATACTGGTCTCCATGGTGCAAAGACATTAGGGAATATTATCCAGTAAAGTGAAGAGGACGTGCCCCATTTCAAGGGTGCAGCTGCTAATCACAGTGCTGCCCTCAGAAAATATAGACCCAGGGTTGGTTGATCTTCATCTAGGAAATCTTCCAATGTTTGAATATTGGCTTGACGTTTTTTGTTAAATTTCACATGGCCAAACAAAATCCATATGCCAGCTGGATCAGGCTGCCTGCAGAAAGGTGTAGACAAGGGTGGTGCCGTGTGGTTAAGAGCTCAGGGCTTGGAATCAGTCAGACCTGGATTCATGTTCCAATAATGTCAGTTACCTTTTGTGTGACCTTGACCAAGCCTGAGACCCATGTGAAGCAGAGATGATCAAACCAGTGCCATCTCACACTATTTCCATGAGGACTCAACTGAGATAACATGTATAAAGTCCTTAGCACAGGGCCTGGAACATAAGCAATAACGCCAGTCACCATCACTGTTGCTTTTCCTGCACCAGAGCTAAAAACTGAAACAATAATATCCTCCTTCGCACTGTGGCTGTTATCTATTTGGGCAACCCGAGCAACTGCCAAGGTTCCCTTAGGGGTTCACACACATGTCTACAGAGCAGAACAATCATTACGGAGACAGACCTCAAAGACCCGCTTTACTTTCTTCACAGTTTTATCTTGGACAAGTCCTTAAACTCCATGACCTACCAAAAGAAACAGCGCTCTGCTGTTATGGAAAATACAGTGCGCACATCCTGATGTCTCTGCTTCCCATATCTCCTTTGTGTGAGAGTCACCCAGCTATTTGCAGGTACCCAAAGGAAGCTGTGTCACAACAGGAATAACAAGAGGACCAGGGAGGCCTTCTAGGGAGAAGTGGTTTTGCTTGCTGTGAGCTTACGCAGCCCCAGGTCTAACCATCTCTGTAGCAGTCCACACCCTTGGCTGTCCATTTCTCACTGAATGCCTCAGAGAACTCATCACCTCCTCCCGAGCTGACTACTCCATTTAGATTAGGAGTTTGATGCCTTAGTTCAGAGACTAGTGATTGAGCACTTACAGTGTGTCAGGCATTGCATTTGGTGTTGGGGATACAGTGCTAAGCGAAACAGAGGAGGTCTCCCATTTCCTAGGGTGGGGGATAGACAATAAGCAAAGAAATGAATATATACCATGATTGATAGAGATAGGTCCTATGAAGAAAAATGAAAGAAGGTAGAAGGTGAGAGAATGACAGTGGTGTTACTCTGTATGGGTGGTCAAGGAGAGCTACTTAAGCAGCTTTTGAAATGAAATAAGAAGGTGCGATATGTGAATACCTAGACTAAGAAGAGCATCTCATATGAGCATTTCAGCACTGGTTTGATCATCTCTGATCATCAAGGACAAAGGCCTTGAAGCAGGAATGTCATCCTTACCGTCAAAGGAAATCTAGGCTGAGCTCTTCCTTCCTCCTTCACCGCTGCTGGAGAGGTAATCATATTAAAAGTATCCACCTGCATTTGCAGGATTTATGGTCAGGCCACGAAGGCTTCACATCTGTCCCTATCAAATTCATCTCACTGTATTTTGTCCACTTTTCCACAGGATTCAGCTTGCATTAGTGTTTACAGAATTGCATCCTTCCTGGTATAATCAACATTCTATCTATCACCCCTTTCAAGTCTCTGATTTTTTTTAAATGTCAAATTGAAAAGGCTTGAGGGATGATGTCCTATGGCAAATCTCCAGAGGATTCCCTCCCCCCAACCCCAAGTTGACAGTCATCAATACCCCCTTAGGTCCCTCTTATTTGCTCTACTTTTCCAAAGCATCCTTCTCAACAACGAAAATGGAAATGTAATCGGACTTGAGCAGCTCAGCTTTCTCTATACCATCTGTGAGGAGTATACAATCTGTTCCAGGCAGCAGACTGAAATGTTGTCAAACATAAATGATGCCCTAGTCCTAAGTAAATGCAATGCACGAGCGTGAGTTTGTTGATTGACTTAGAGTCATTCACTTAGTACACTAGGCTTATATCATAAGAGTCTCTTCATCTTTCTATCCTCCACATTCAGAACACTGCCAGACACTTCATGGCATTTGATAAATATTTATTGCATAAGTATATGTGTGAGTACTATGGAAGATTTTTAGGGGAAAAAGTCCCCAAATGGGGCCTGAGACCCTGACGCCTTGATATAAAGTTATAGTTTTTCCATCTGCATAAGAAAACATCCCAAAACTTAGCGCCTTTAAACTGCTACCTTTATTTTGTTCAGGACTCTGCAATTTGGCCAGGGACAGCTTGTATCTGCTCCACTCAGCATTGGCTGGGGCAGTCTGAAAGCTTTGATGGCTCTTCTACTTGCATGTTTAGTGGTTGATGCTGGCTATCAGCTCAGCCCTCAGCGGAGGCTGTGGCTGGAATGCCTACAAATGGTCTTTCCTTGAAGATACTTGGTTTTTTCAGTGTGTGGAGACATCCAGAGAGAGAGTATCAGGCAAAACCATGTAGCCTTTAATGTCGTAGTCTCATGAGTCTAAAAGCATGACTTTTGCCACATTTTATTAAGTCATTGTGGGTTGTTCTCCTTCCTATATATAACAACAGCAATAGTATTATACACAGTAATACAGTATTGCAACTCCTTCAGGTTCCTGCCCCAATTCCTATGTGTGTGTGTTGTGGGGTGGGTCAGGGGTGGAGGTCTTCACACACACACAATACCAAGGAAGTCTCAAACACCAACAGGGTGTCCGAGAACTCAAATCTTATGCTATCTGCCTGGAGACAGCATCCAATTCCCAGGTTAAGGGCTCTGTCCTACATGACTGCCCTACACCCCCATTCCAGACACTGGTCACAAGCCCCAGGTGGTTCCCTGTGCATCTGACCTACCGGCTACAGATTGGAGGTCCCCATGACCTTCCCCTTAGGTTTGATTAATTTGTTAGAGCGGCTCACAGAACTCAGGAAAACACCTATGTTTACCAGTTTAATAAAGGATACTATAAAGGCTAGAAGTTAACAGCCAGATGAAGAGATACACAGCAAAGGTCCCAAATAAAAGAGCTTCTATCCTCGTGGAGCTTGGGGCCTGGCTCGGTTCCCTAAGTGGAGTAGCTCTCTCTCCGACAGAAAAGCAAGACCCAAAAATAGTGTAAGCTTTCCTTTTTTGTGAGGGCTTCACTGCATAGTCATGACTGACTAAATTATTGGCCTTTGGCTGATTCAACCTCCAGCCCTTGCCCTTGGGTGGGGTCCACAAGTCTCTCATTAACAAGAGAAGACACCTATTTCCCATTTAAGACTGCAGTAGTGTCCTTAGGAACTGTGGATGAAGAACAAATAAACCTGGGAAATACATATTTGGTCATCTAAGTAACCAAATATGTATTTCTTGTGACTTACTATATTGTAGTCACGAAGGACAGTCTATACTCAAGAAATGGTGGAAGAAGTCTCAAAGAATATGCAGATGTTTTAAAAACACTAACCATGGGATTGGAGGAGACTAAGACTTAACTGTTGTTCTTAAGCAACAAATGGCAAACAGGCTACCCACTTTCATAGACATGGACCACAGAGCTGCACTGAGTGAGAAGAGAATAAAGAATGCCTGCAAGTCTGCTTAAAGCTCTTTGGGAATCCTGCAAGCTTGATGTGTTGAAATGTGTGTCTCTACAGCTGTATCTGTTAATAAATAGATCATTTTATTTCCCAAATAAAAGGAAGTTGGAACTGGAGTTCAACCATCAGTCCAAATTGGGACAACAGAATAGAAGATTCCCATGCTCAGGCCAAAGGTGGGGCCCAGGAAGGTAAACAGTGCTTGGCATTGCATCTGAAAAGGAATCAAGTACCAGTGAGACCTTCCAAAGAGTTGAAGTCTTGGATGTCTGGGTATTTTCATGCTTAAATTTGGCAGATCCTTCAATAGTGGATAGCAGAGACTGCTCCAAGTCCACCCAACCCTGCTGTCTTTTTCTCCTAGGTGTACAGCTTGACTATACTTTCCAGCCTCCCTTGCAGTTCATTAAGCCCATGTGACTAAGCCCTGGCTGAAGAGATGAGAAAGTGATGGAGACTACTTCTAAGACTGGTCCATAAAATTCTGGTGCAGTCCTCTATCTTCTCCTCTTTTCCCATCCACTGGCTGGATGGAATAAACTTCCAAGACCTAGAGGAGGGCATACAGACAAGAGAAGAGGCCTGGGTGCCCGACTCACTACATGTTGGTGAGCTGCCTGAGGAGAAACATAAGCATGTAATATTGCTGCATGCATGGGAAGTAAACTTTTATTGCATTAAACCACTTAGGTGGGCTCTTTATTACCGTACTGGGACCATGAAGTTGGCTTTTTATTCAGGAAATGTTCATTCCCCTCCCTCTCCTACCATGGGATGAATAAATTTCCCCACACCTTTGATGGTGAGTTTGGCTAATGGGATGTTAACAGACATGAGGTGACATGACATGCTTTTACACACACTTCAAAACTTCTACACTGTCTTGAGCTACAGCCCTTTTGCTGTTTTGCTATCACCTTAAGAACAAGCACCAGCTAGATTCTGGTCCAGATGTGGAGCAGACCCTGATCCAACTGGGAACCTGGAGCCAAGCCCAGCCTAGCCCAACCCAGCAGCAGCTGACCTACAGAAGAATGAGCCAGAATAAATTATTATTTAAGCACTCATTTTGGGGGGTAGTCTGTGACACAGCATATTGTATCAGCAGTTGACTGATACACTCATTAAGTTTGAGTGTGGCATTCTAAAGGGACTGCCATCTTAAGCTTCTACTTAATGCCTGTTCTTTATCTTCAGCTTCCTGCCAAAGCTATTTTACAGGAGAAAAAAACTGAGGTGCAGGAAAACTCTGGCCCCGGGTCACACAAAGAGTTTGTTATATCAAATTCATAAGCACTTTTCCTTCCATTCCCAACACCGAGGGAATGTGAGAAAAGCAAATAAAATCAGGAAGGACTAGGCAGAATTTAGGATATTTCTACCAAATTCCACTTTAGCACAGCTTGCTAGTACTCCTTGAGCCTTGAAAAGAAAAGTTCTGGACAAATAAAATAAGGACCAGCTTCATCCTTGGGTTGTTAATTTATGGAACTTATTATCTATGCTGCACAGGCTGAAAATAGATTTTTATGAATTACTTGAACAATTGCATTTTATCGCTCCTATAACGTTAGTAGACAAAAACATTTGTAGGGAAATCTTCAAGGTTAACTTCAAGACGGAAAACGGCACCCTCGGACAGAGCCTTCCTAGGAGCCCTGTCAAAGGAACTCGGCGGACCCTCTTGGGACTGCGGCTCCCACCACCGCCCTTCAGACAAATCTTGTGAGCATTTAAGGAGCACCCGCCTGTAAGAGCTGCCCAGCTCAGAGAAGGGAGACGACACCGACAACGACCCTCACACAGAGCAGAGCAGTGAAACCTGTTTGCCCCGTCTCTTCAGTTCCACGAAGCTCGGCTCAGATTTTCAGTGTGAGACCACCCAAGGGCTCAGCCTCTCCAAGGAGAGGTAAAGGGAAGAAGGGGTGAGTTCTACTGAGATAAAGGCAAAGGACGTGGGTACTGCACTAGGACGGGGGCGGAGGGGGTCTCCTGAGGGCACAGATTGCAGCAGAACGCGCGTGCACGCCCGCACCTTCACACCCATAACCCCCCCACCCACACATGCTCCGGCGCCCCTCCCCCACCCCCCTGCTGAGGGTGAGCATCGATTCCCGGACATGGAAGTGCGGCCCCAAAAGATAACCAAGGCCTGACACGCGCGCTGGCACGGCCCGCAGCCTCCACGCCGGGATCCTGGCCGTAGGCGGCACTGGGCGCAGGGACCCCGCGCGCGGGAAGAGCCACGCCCAACCCCGCGGGCAGCCCCGCGGAAGGCGCGGCAGAGAAGCGGAGGCCCAGCCCCTCGCCCGCCAGCACCGCCCCCGCTGCGGCGAGCGAGGGGCGGGGGCAGGGCGCGGCGTATATAAGGCGAGGGGCGGGCGCCGCTCTTTTGTCTCTTGCAGCAGCTCCGGGAGGAGTATCGGGTTCTTGGGCTCGGAGCGGAACTCCTGGGTGAGCCCTGAGCTGGGACGGGGACTCCATCCGGGTGGGGTCGGAGCGGGTGTTCCCGGTAGGCGCGCCGCCGCCGCAACAGGCTTCTTTCCCCGACGGGACGCCCGGGCCGGCCGACCACGCCCTGGGGCTGCGGAGGGGGGTGCGGGACGCGCCCTGATCCTCGGCCGTGGGGCTGCCGGCAACGCCCCGGCTGGAGTGCCACGTCGAGAGGCGTCGGCGGAGAGCGCGAAGGGGACGCTGGCCCCGGCCCCGGCCAACCGCCTTCATTTGCCCACTAGGATTGTTTTAAGAAAATGGCAGACAAGCCGGACATGGGGGAAATTGCCAGCTTCGATAAGGCCAAGCTGAAGAAAACGGAGACGCAGGAGAAGAACACCCTGCCTACCAAAGAGAGTGAGTGCGCCCCCGCCTTCCGGTCCACGGGCCCGGGCCCGCACCCCGCCCTTCCGAGAACCCAGCCCGCCACCCCCACCCAGCCAATGCCCCCGGTGCGGGAGGCCCCAGCCCCTTTTCTTTCACACAAAGCGCCTTGTCCCTCCCCAGCCCCAAGACCCTTTCTTAGTCCCCAGACCTCGTAGGTACGTCGCCCACACCAGGTCTGTAAGCGCCTCGTTGGTGGGGGAGCAAGGTGTCCTTATAGCCGCGGACTCTTTCCTGCTGTTCACAGCCATTGAGCAGGAGAAGCGGAGTGAAATTTCTTAAGAACCTGGAGGATTCTCCACCCCCATCATCTTCGAGACCCCAGTCGTGATGTGGAGAAAGAACCACCTGCAAGATGGACACGAGCGACAAGCTGCACTGTGAACCCGGGCACTCCGTGCCCATGCCACCGGCCTGTGGGTCTCTGAGGGGACCCCCCCAATCGGACTGCCAAATTCTCCGTTTTGCCCCGGGATACTATAGAAAATTATTTGTATGATTAATGAAAATAAAACACCTCGTGGCATGGCTGGCGTGGTCTGAGTCTCAGTTGGGTGTGCGTGGGCGGGGCAGCTGCAGCAAAGCCCCACGCGCCCGAGTGGAGTTCCTGCCGCAGAGCGGGGGAGGGGGTCACCGGATGGGCTAGCTAGGAGGAACTGCTAATTTTGACTTTACTGCTTCTCCATAAGATCTCCTAGGTTATTAGTTTATTAGCTCTTGCTTATAACGCAGTTCGTGTACAATTTAAGCCCACTTTGCCATTCCTGGAAGCTGTTTTGGAATATGCGTGATACGCTATGTGCATGATATGTTTTTGATAAGCTTTTATAGCCCCGCTGTTAAATTCTGGCCTTGTATCTGGTTTACACAAGAAAACTGATTGAAAGTCTGGGAAGAGGGAAACCGAAAATCTGCAATGTCGGAAATTGGGCGAGGTCACAAAGTTGCCAAAAGGCTTTCTCCTGGGATTTAAAGGAGGCATTAGAACAAAAAGGTGGGATCCGGGGAAACAACAGCAGGAAGATCAGAACTAGAGGAGCCGAGGGGGATGGCGTAGCTTTTTGTCTTTAACCCTAGCTCAGAAGCTTCCACAAAAGCGTTAGCCATTAGAGGGAGGGCTGGCCGAGCAGCCTCGGGCGCTGTGATGGTGGGAAGGGTGGGAACGTGGAGGGAGGGCCGGCGCCGGCAACCGGCCCCGCAGGGTCACACCCGCAGGACCAGAGCGGAAAGGGGAGGACCAGCCCGGAGGCGAGAGGCAGAGGGAGTGCCCCCTGCAGGGCGTTCCGGAGCAGAAGAAATGGCGAGTGATTCCCGGGTTAGAGTGTTATTTTTTAAGCAGAGGAGAAGACACTGTGCTTAGTGATTTGTCCCACATTTTTGCTTGACCGGGCTGACACTGGATGAAGAAGGCAGGTAATTCGAATGAGGTGCGTTTCTTGTCCACAGAAACTTAAAATCCAGTGGGTGAGACAGGCGCCAGCTGACTAGAGTCAGGGACACCGAGGCCAAGGGAGTCCCTCACTGCCTGTTATGCATAAAGGAGTGACTCGCGCTCTGCTGTGGAGAGTAGATGGGCCTGGGGAAGAGCAATAAGGAAGGGAAGTGCAGGGAAGGCCAGCGGGGAGGGACGCTAACCGTTACTGAGGGTCTGCTCTGTGCTAGGAGCTGTAATTCTCAGAAACTCTTATTAAGGTGTAGGGTGATTATCCCATTTTATGGATAGGGAAACTAAGGTTTCAAGAGGCAGGCTTTGCCAAAGTCACACAGCAGTGAGTAATGGAGCCCGAATTTGGGGCCAAGCGTGTGCTTTTTAGGGACCCTATAACCTGATGTTGGGATATCTATGGAGTCAGACGTTTCATGAATGTTCACTACTGCAAGCATATTTATAATTGACCCTTTTATTATTAATAGTAGACCCTGGGGTCTGTTGTTGGGAGATTAAAGACAAGGAAACCAGGCAGTGCTACTGTATTCAAACAATAGTATAATGTCTGCTGCTAAGAAGGGTTTTTGAGAAAAATAATGCCTGGTAGGGGGTAAGTGTGCCAGGTGGGAGGGGATTGTTAGAGTCATTGCAGTGCTCAATAGGTGAGTCAGGGAAGGCCTCTGGGAGGAGGAGAAGGGCGAGAAGGGGGCCTTGGAGCACAGACCTAAGGGAGGGGAGGAAGAGAACAATGGATGCTAGGGCAACAGGACAAGTGTTCTCTAGAAGGAGGGAGCAGCAAGAGCAGGGGGCCTTGAGGTAAGAATGTGCTGGACCATCTGAGGAAGAACAAAAAGCTGGAGTGGAATAAGCAAGCGATCAGGAGATGAGGCATGAGAAGACGGAACAAGAAAAGCTGATCTTTATTTGGAACTGCTATAAGGTTGGCTGCTGAGAGGTTCCTCTCTCCACCCCAAAATTGTCCTCCACCTCTGGGGCTCCATGGACACCCTTCAGGGGCACATAGAGTCCTATCTGGGCACGCTACACCTAAGACCCAACCTCCACTCCAGGGCTCTACCTGGGATGCAGATCCCAGGCTCTCAGCCTTCAGATCCTACAGACTCCACCCCAGGGGGTCACTGCAGAGAGCAGCTCCAGTCCCACTTTCTGGAGCCCCTTACTCTCAGAAGATTCCCATGACTACCTCACCTCCTCCCCTGAAATTCTTTCTGTTCTGGGGTTGTAGGATGCAGATGAGAGCCTCGCTCCTCCTGAGAATTTCAGAGGACAAAATTCAGGAGGAGACTTAAGAGCACTTTTGTTTGTCTACTGCAAGGCAGTGAGCTGATGCAACAGGGCTAGGGCAAGGTGGGAGAAGGAGATTCACTTAGGGGAGGGGGCTGAGCTATCCTTTCAGAAGTCCTATCACACTACACCATATATAAGGTAAGTCCGGCCTTCCCCAGACCATCCTGAATCCCCAGCTGCATGCAGGTGTGCACATCTGGACATCTTGTGGCCCGAATGTTAAACCTCCCAGAAGGCAGGCCCGAGAGGCCAGGTATTGGCATGACCTTCCTAGGCCCCACGCCCCTCCCTGAGGTTGATCCTACAAGTCACATGGGAGCCACAGCAGGGCGGGAGAGCAGTGGGACCAGAGCTGGAGTCTAGAGACCTTTGAGGCACCCAGGCCCATGCTTTTTCTCCCACCTCGCCTGCCCACCCCACCATTTCTATTCCTCACCACCCAGGAATGTTGACACCCTTGGAGAATCACACTGAATTACTGATTTATGCCTTTTTCCTCCAATCAAAGAACTCAGGAACCAATTAATAACCCAATCACAAAATGATTGAGGCTTGCTCTGAAGCTAAAGTAAAATCGTCATGTTTCTTTTTAAGCACAACTGACTTAGTTTTGTTTTCTTATTTCATTTCTAACATAAGCCTTAACAATTAGGCCTCTGTGTTCTGAGTAGGGTTGAGGGCTTGAAACTTCACTACCTTTCTTAGGGCATTCAGGGAACTCAGCGCTGCAGAAGATCCCTGCTCCCTGCTGCCACCTCCTATTCATAAGCATGTGCTGAGTGCCTGCTGCTGTATGCGCTGGGGCCAGGATGGAGGGCCCCTCAGGGAGCACCTGGTCTAGATGAGGAGGAAGCGACTTCTCTTCCCCACACTTCCCAATCTTCCAGATCATTGCTCTCCCACCTGTAGGCAAACACCTGCTCTCCTCCTTCCCTTCCCGTGCCTTTCCCCACCCCCACCCTGTCATTTCCCTTGAAGAGGAAAAACACTCCTGTGTTTCTCCTCTACCCCAACTACACGACTCCCACCAGATGTGAAGGAGAAACTCTTCAGTTTCTCCTTTACTCCAACACTCTACTCACAGATCACTTCAAGTCACCAAATATGTGGGTTTTCCACAGCCAGCAGTTCTCTGATTCTCCAGACACCAGCTGGCGGTTCTATGACTCCATTCAGTGCTGACACTATCTTCCTGGAGTTAGCTTCAGATCCCACAGGTTAGGGGCTCAGTGCCACAGGACTACCCCCTCCCTGACTTCTGACACCAATCTCAAGACCATCTTGATGGTGTGCATCTACTAAAGCTGAATCCAGTGACCCAGCTACGCCAAACCTAGCTCTAAACCCCAGAGAATCGAGTGCAAGTGTCCACCAAATGTTCGAGAATGTTCCTGGCAGCTTTATTCATAGCAATATACTCTTGGGTTTTGAATTGTTGTTACAACACAGTTGTATCAGTGTTCACCTGAAGTTCCTGGTTTCATGCTAATGCTGTGTATGGGTGGGAACACTCATAGTCCAGACTGCCATTTTAGTCAGCTTTTGATAAGCTGTGCCACAGTAACTCCAAAACTCTCACTGACTTACAACAACAAAAACGTATCTTTTTGTTCACATATCCACCAGTTGAAGCTCTGCTCCTGTTCAACATGTCTTTTCCATTCTGAGAGCCAGGCTACAGGAGCAGCCCCTATCTGTGACAAGGTGGTGTTATGGCAGAGGAAAGAAGAATGGCAGGATTTGTAGCATTTGCTGATTTCTGTGGTGTAAATATTGCCAATTTCAAGCTGCCAAGATTTAACAACTGGCTTGCCTGCCTTCTGGAGATTTAACAATTGGATCTTTGCAAGCCTGGGCCAGCTGTCTTCACCACACCACCAGGTATGGGGAGAGGAAAGCAGGGCAGATATAAAAGACTTCGCATTAATAAAACTTCAGATTATGTGAGCAATTCCAGAAGTTGTAATCTAACAGACAAACAGAAACTTTGCTTGTCTATGTAACTTCCTTTCTGTGCTTCAAGTTCTAAAGGGGAAGACCAAAATATCCTATAACCAGGACATTTCCCAGAAAGTACATTGAGAGACATGCTACTGCTTTGGAGAGAGATTTTACAGTCCCCAAATAAGTATCATAAATTAATTTTATGGCCAACACATTGTACAGAAAGACAATAAAACGAGGCCATGATGAAATGAGTATCTTCGGCTCAGAGCCCTGGGAAACGCCGGGTGAAGCACATGATATCAGTGTCACAGAACCTCCATCAGGCAAACCCCTGGAAGTGTAAACCCTGGGAGTCCGGGTGGAAGCTGGACATGATGAGTGAAAAGGAGCTGGGTTGACTAATCAACAAGATAGTTGGGGCCAGCCAAAGTGGGGAAGCTATAGCTATTCATTGATCCATTGCTCTCCATTTATTCAACCACAATTTATTAAGCATCTGCTAAGTACTGGGTCCTAGGCTAGGTAGTTGCTCAGGATAAACAAAATGGATTTTTCTGGACCTCATCCTCTCACAGGTAAGATAAACAGGTAACCCAGATTAATGACAAAATATGGCATCATGGAATTCTATATTCTGACTTAAAACTAAACGGTACTAAGCTTAATTTCTGTATCCCCTGTGAAATGCAGAAGACTAAACCCTTAAGACGAAGATGGCCCTGCTGGCTCAGCTCTAGAGTTAGTCAGCATTTACTCTGAATTTCCATGGCATTTGTGTCTATAATGTTCTATCAGTGATTCATAGAAGTCAACAAAACCAGATGGACTTGGCTCACAGGTACTTGGTTATTGGTTAGAAGATAAAAACCACTGGTCTCGTGAATACTATTTAAGGTTATCAAGCACCAAACCATAGAAAAGAATTTTTCTACGGGGTGGAGAAATTGTTCTCTATGAAGGCAATTCTGCCAAGAAAAACCCTCACTCTTGCATCTGTGCAGCCCCAATACCTTCATCTGAGAATCTGTGAATAAAAAGAACCTATTCTTTGTATCACTTTTTCTGTCCAAAAGTTATCCCTTGCCAAGCTGTCCTTTATTTTATTTCCTGATACCCAGTTGCTAGGTTATTTGATCTGGCTTGTTCTTAGAAAAAAAATCAGTAGAGTGTATAATCGTACCATGAGGATACTTACTTTTTTTTTTTATTATTAAAAAAAATCCTATTCAACCTGACTTAAGCAAAAAGGATTTATGTACTCATATAAGTGAGAGATCCAAGGAGTAAGTTTTGCTTCAGGTGTGGCTCAAATGATGTTACAGTGACCTGGTTTCTGTCTCTCCATCCCTCAATTCTGCTTCTTCATTCTCAGCGTGACCCTCCCACCTCACAGTGACAACAGCTGCTGTAGCTCAAAGGCTACATTTGTCCCAAGTGTAAGAACAGCAGAAAAGGGAGAACTTCTCTTAATCCAGTTCAAACAAAACCCTGAACCTAACTTTCTTTGGCCTGAAATAGGTCAGATGTCCATCACTGAATCAATCACACTGGCCAGGACAAGGGAAAACAGAGCTTGGTTTAAACCTAGGTCATATGCTACCCCTGGAGTTAGGTGATCCATCAGTCTCACTAGAATCACAGGGACATCAAGTGGAGGGGGAGTAGATTTTTTTTTCTTTTTTCTCGATGCATAATTGACATATGACATTATGTTGGTTTCAGGCATACAGCGTAATAATTTGATATTGTATATATTAGGGAAGGATCATCACACTAAATCTAGTTACCATCTGCCACCATACAAAGATATAAAATTCAAATAGATTTCCAAATGAAAACTGGGGACTATTATTAAGATCAGGTTAAATGGATAGTAAGCACCCAACCTGTCAATGTCCACCACAGTCATGTGCTGAACTGGTGTATGAAGGCCCCATATTAACCTCTTAACCCCTGGGGACTACATGGGCTACTCTGAGTCTGACCCCGGGGTAGGCAGACTTGAACTGGTGGAGTAGACCTAACTTCTTTGTCACCATGGCCCTTTTCCCAGTGTCCTTGCTAAAAACCAGGGCTGGGACAAGGGCCTTGAGATTAAAGATGGACAGACACACACTCACACACACACACACACACATCACCCATGTACATGTATATGCATATGTGTGTGTGTGCATATAGAGAGATTTTTAAGGAATTGGAGCATGCAATTGTAGGGGCTGGCAAATCCAAAATTCATAATGCAGGTCATCAGGCTGGAAACTCAGGCAGTTCTTTCAGCCTTAAGGCAGAATTCCCTCCTCTCTGGGAAACCTCAATTTTTCCTTTCAAGGCCTTCAACTGCTTGGATGAGGCCCACACATATTATGGAGATTAATCACCTTTACTTCAAGTCAGCTGATTATAAATACTAATCACATCTACAAAATACCTCCACAGCAACATCTAGACTATGTTTGACCAAATTATTGGGCACCATAGCCTAACCAAGTTGGCATACAAAATTAAGCATCACAGTGTTTGAGTTAGACTTTCCGTTTCATCCTCACACTCACCAGATTCCAGAAGGCATTGTCTCCCTGGATCTAGGCACTCATCCATGCCATATCAGGCCTGGTCTGCAGTGGGCCATATAGAATGCAGAAGTGTAGCTGCCACCCCAACCCAGGGCCAGAAAATGACCCCAAAGATAGACACTGTGTATTGGATGGTAAAGCAGAAAACTGGGAGGAGCTTCAGTCCTGAGCTTGGGACCTCAGAGTCACTACACCAGGCCTGGGATGCCTACTTCCAGACATAGCAAGGAGAGAGAAAAGCGTCTGTGCTATTTAAATCGCTGGCTTCTGTTATATGCAGAATTGAGCTCAATTCTATATAAAATAAAAATCAAAGCACAGTTCATTTACAGAAAGATAAACAAATGACTAAACAAGGAAGCATTTTTTAAATAAAAAAAGCGTAACCTCAAGATGACAGAAATAAAACAAGAGAGATTTTTTTTTACCATAAATATAAATTGTTTTTTAAAAAAGTCCTTATAAATGACTCTCAGACTGGGTCACAACCATTTTCAATCATATTTTCTCAAGAAAGACACATCTGCAACAGTTGTAGGAAAGATAAGATGATGGTGTTAATATCCAAGTAAAATTCAAGCTGGAAAACTAAACAATTAAAGAGTATGTTTAATATTGGCAGTCCACTATTTTAAAAACATCTATAAACTTTCAGGCACTGAGTAACATCACATGTGCACACACACACACACACGCTCTCACTTTGTTGCCACTTAGAAGAGTGCCAGGCCCCAGATGGTTTCACAGATGATTTCTTTCAAAGCTGCAAAGAAGCAGTAACTTCAATACCTCAAAATTTGTTTCAGTAGCTAGAAGAGGACATATGCTTACCAATACATTTTACAGAGCCAAGATGATCCTAAAAATAAAATCTTCTGTGACTCTCATTGCAAAATTCCAAATAAAATATGCACTAGCAAATTTAATACAAGAAGTACATTAAAATACTACTACAGTGCTACTAATTAAAGGTTATTACAGGAATGCAGGGTATTTCAATATCAGGAAATGTGTTGTCAAACTTCAGCATGTTCATTGATGAAAGGAAAAAATATGTGTTTTTCTTGAGAGGAACCCATTTTTTTATGAATTCCAACAGCTATATCTGGTTTTAGAAAGTTCTCAGTAAATGATTAATAGATTAATTCTTTCTTTATAGAATATGAATTTTTCTACAGGGTGTATCCAGTTCATACTAACAGCCAACATATTCTTTAATGATAAAACACAAGAGTAATTCCCACTCTAATCTTCATCAACCTCATAAATAAGCACATAAGAATATCCTCATGTAAATGATGTAAAGGTGATAAAGACACCTCTAGAAAATGTTGCTGTTCTTATAAAGCTTCAAAAGCAGTGTCCTTATTAGGCACAAAGCCAATCTGTAGGTGCCTGCCTAATTCCCATCTCATCCTCTTTCAATAAGATTGCTGCCCCTTGTGCCCTTCTTAAAAAAAATTCTAGCGGCCCTAATGATGACAGAAACAAGGCAGATGAATGGCCTGAGCCAGGGCTGTTCCCATTGCTCTGCCCAACTCCCCTGGAGGCGCTGGAGCATCGGAGGCCCTCCCACAGCTGCACTGCCCCCTCCACCCACAGGTTCAGGGTGCTGAGATGGGTCTCTCCGGAACCTCTCAGTCACACTCTGGGAAGCTGTCTGCCTGGCCCACTCAGACGCCAGGCCTAGTCCATGGCTTCCTGGATCCAGAGCAGGTCTAGGCAAACGGGGTGTGCCGGGCTGTTATTTTACAGCTTAAACATCAGTAGAAGGTCTTATGGCTCTGGTAGCAGTTTGAGTCAACCCTGTCCACATGGAAAGGGTGTTCGGATTCAGCTGTGGGGCAGAACGGGGTAGAAACGCACCTCAAGGCCCGCCTCTACTAGGCTCAAGAGGTCGAGGGACCACTTGGAGCAGCTTGCGATTGGAGGGTGCCACCAATACATGCATAAACCAGCTCCTTGGCTGTCATCCACTTGTAAGTGCAGAGCCCATGGAAGTGTGGACAAGAGCCAGCTGGTGGCTCACCGTGGAGCTGTCCACAGAGAGGAGTGATTCCAGAAAGTTCCGCCACACTGAGTGCCAGCTTGTGCGCCCCGTGGCAGCGTTGCATAACTCCCCTGGCACTGGGGCGCTATCTGCTTCAAAGTGAAGTTACCCCTTGGAGTTAGGTGGCACCCCGTCCTGACTCTCAGCCTGGGAGAAAGGCCTTCTGGACAAAGGACACATGTCCTGGGCAAAGCTATAGAGGGGCCCGCACCATGGGTCAAGCTAGAGCATAAGTGCATGGGGGAGAGTGGAAGTCGGGGATGGAAAAGGAGGGTGGGAATCGTTGTGAGGTGTCCCCAGAGTCATGCCAGGGAGTCTGGACTTTATCCTGGGCCTGGCATTTTAAATGTAAGTAGCTTGCAGATGTGTGTTGTTAGACCAGCACAGTGTTTTAAGAAATTTGGAATTGGAATGCCATTGAGAGACTCTTGGGCTCTCACCAAGCCCCGCCACTCCCTCTAGTGTGTAATTACCCCCAGCTTCACTCACAGGCACCACTTCCCCAGCCCCTGAAGCATGTTGGTTTATGTAAGGTCATGGGGTACTGGTTCTGAATAGTACACCTAGCAACTACCCAAAAGAGGCATGCCTCCAGCCTGCCAGCAGCAGGAGGGGGCTGCTGTCAGCCTCCAGTCCTTCTCACTGGATGATTTGGAAGGTGAGGTGCCCCTCACCCCAATCATCATCACTGCATGACACGAGGTGGCCAGGCTCCCAAGGAAAGGCTGCTGCCCTGGTCCCTACCGGGGCCCTGGACATAGGGCACTACAGGGTCAGCTTCCCAGTCCTTGCGTAGTGTCAACGCCATCTGGGCTGCTTGTATTTCAAGGATTGCCTCTTCCTCCCTGGCCCAGGACTCCTTTCTCTGTGACCCCATTCTCTCTAAGAGAAGAGCTGGATGTTTTAGAGGGAGAGCAGATCTCGCTCATGCAGTGTTAGAGGGACACCAACGAACTCAAACCTCCAACCTGCAGGCAGTCTTAAGCAGGTTCCAGGATCACCAGGATGCAGGTCCTGGCTCTGTGCCAGATCAGAGTCCTTGGCGGGGAAAAGCACCATCTGGTGGCCGATTCTGAAACGCGGAGAACTGAAACATTCTGTTCTGTTCCATGATCTTGAGCAAAACCAGAAAAAGTTGGGGAGTAGTGTAGTATCTAAGGGCCACACCAAATTCAAATTCAAAACACTCCTGTTTCTCTGGCCACAACTGACCTCTCCCCATTCCCTAATCAGGTCACACATCCCCCTATAATGTTATTCCTCTGTCTGAACGCCCTTCCCTCTCTCCTGGCAGGAATCTGCTCATCCTCGGAGACAAGGCTCAAATATGACCTCCCCCATGTTCTGATGTAACTAATGCCCTCCTCCTGGGCACTCCCAAGCCTCCACCCAACTAGTTCTGCACTCATGAGTGTGTGGGATATTTATGTGTGGGGCCAAGCCTCAGCTCTGAAACTGTCCCCCCACACCAGGTGTGTGCTCCTTGAGTTACTAGCTGCTCTTCATTCCTTCATTTGGTACTGGAGTGAGTCCTGTAGATCAGGTGCCATGAGAGGATTGGGAGGAATGCCAAGTTCTCACTAGTGTCCCCTTTTAATTCAACCACTGGTAAAAAGAGAATGCCCAGGAATGCTGAGATTCAGTATGATTCTGAGGCCTGCAAAAGCCACCAGCGGTGGGAGGGTTGGGGGCAGAGGACCCTTTATGAGTTCTGGACCACGGTCTATTCACAGTTCTCACAAAACTTCCACCTGCTTTGACTCCACTTCAGAGCTAAGTTTGGGCTCCCAAGAGGTCCCTGATTCTTCAGGGGGTTTCCCCACCTGCAGATTCCTGCACACTATTCTTGCTAACCATTTTTGTTCAGCACTCCATAGCTCATTTACCAAAGAACCTTTAAGCTTGAGAGGTGTTTAGCATAAGTAAAAGGAGATGCAACTTTCATAGAGCAGATACTCCAAAGACCCCCAAAAGATGGTGTGGAGCCTCCTGGGCCTCTGCTGGGTCCCTCTGGGCCTGTTTTCCTCCACTCCAAAGCTGCCTTTCCACCCTCCCTCACTCTTGTATCAGGCACCTCTTAACACAAGCCTGATTTGAGCCAGTAAAGTCTTTTATATGTGTCCCACACCTAGACACATGGGTCCTTTTCATTGTCTTTACTTCTGGCCACCACTAGAAGATAGACAGGAGGGCAGATCTGAAGGCATTTTGAGGAAAACAGGTTTGGGCCTATGAGTGCTCCATGCTGCTTATAAGAGGAGAAGATGCCATGGATCTCAGATGTTTTCTTAATTGAGAATTCTTAATTCAGGATTTTAAGTTTGAGTGGGGTATTTATGTTTGCTGATCCTTGCAGTTCTCTCCCTGGCCAGCGTTCTTTCTCTTTCTTTCTTTTTAAAAAAATCGTGTTGCATTGTATGTATTTTTTTTTTTAGATAATTATTTTTTATTGAAGGGTAGTTGACACACAGTATTACATTACTTTCAGGTGTACAACACAGTGATTCAACATTTATATACATGATAATTCTAGGTACCAGCTATCACCATACCAAGTTGTTACAATATTTTGACTATATTCCTTATGCTATACATTACATCCCAGTTACTTATTTATTTTACAATTGGAAGTGTGTATATATATATATATATTTTTTGTGAGGGCATCTCTCATATTTATTGATCAAATGGTTGTTAACAACAATAAAATTCTGTATAGGGGAGTCAATGCTCAATGCACAATCATTAATCCACCCCAAGCCTAATTTTCATCAGTCTCCAATCTTCTGAAGCATAACGAACAAATTCTTACATGGAGAACAAATTCTTACATAGTGAATAAGTTACATGGTGAACATTACAAGGGCAGTCATCACAGAAACTTTCGGTTTTGCTCATGCATTATGAACTATAAACAGTCAGTTCAAATATGAATATTCATTTGATTTTTATACTTGATTTATATGTGGACACCACATTTCTCTCTTTATTATTATTATTTTTAATAAAATCCTGAAGTGGTAGGTAGATACAAGATAAAGGTAGAAAACATAGTTTAGTGTTGTAAGAGAGCAAATGTAGATGATCAGGTGTGTGCCTGTAGACTATGTGTTAATCCAAGCTAGACAAGGGCAATAAAACATCCACGTATGCAGAAGATTTCTCTCAGAACAGGGGGTAGGTTCTAAGCCTCACCTCTGTTGATCCCCATTTTCTCACCTGATGGCCCCCCTGCGACTGTGCCTGTCTTAGGTTGTTCCTCCCTTGAGGAATCTTACCCATCTCTGGCTAACCAGTCATCTTCTGGGGTGCATTGTATGTATTTTTTAAGTCACATTAAATCTCTTCTGGTACAAGGTGGGGTGTATGTATATGTGTGTGTGTACTCAAAGCCTGGCAATTAAGAGGTCTTTTTAATTCACAAATAAGGGATAAGTTAAGAAATGAAACATCCAGGTTGGAACAGAAGAGAGGGGCAGGTGAGTGAGGAGAGTTGTGTTCAGGTCACAAAGGAAAGAAACAGAAGAAGCAGGAACATCAGGTGAAAAGTTCTGGAAATAGATAATGGCAGTGGTTAAATAACATTGTGAGTGTACTTAATGCCCCTGAATTGTAAAAACAGTTAAAATGGTAAGTTTTATGTATATTTTACCACAATAAAGAAGGGAACAAGTGCCATGAATAGAAAACATTTACAAACATGGTAGATATTAATCTGACTATATTTACAATCAGAGTACTGTGAATAGTCTAAATGCAGAAATTAAATGACAGACTGTCAGAGTGCATTTAAAGAGAAACCCAATTTTATATTGTGTACAAGAATCTACTTTAAATGTGAAGACACAGATTAAAAGTAAAAGAATGGAGAGAGGCATACCATGCTAAAACTATCAAAAGGAAGCTGGAATAGATATACTAAGTTTGGACAAAGCAGAATTAAGAGCAAGGAAAATATCAGAGATAAAGAGGGCATTACATAATGATAAATATAAGGATATAACCTTCCTTAACCTGTTGCTACTTAACAACAGAGTGTTTAAATATGAGACAAAAACGAATGGGACTGCAATGAGAAATAGACAAATTCACTATTTTAGTCAGAGGCTTTAACTCCTTTCTATCAGTAATGGACAGATCTGTCAGGCAGGGAATTGTAAGGGTATATTTGAACTGAACAGCACCATCCATCAATTATATCTTATTGGCATTTACAGAATATTAGATTCAGCAACAGTAGAATAAATGTTCTTCTCAAATTCACATGTAACATTCACCAAGATAGATCATATCTAGGCCATAAAACACATCTCAACTGATTTAAAGGGATAGAAATCATATGAAGTATGTTATCAGACCACAGTGGAATTAAACTAGAAATCAGTAAAGAAAAATACCTGGAAAATCCCAAAATACCTGGAGATTAAACAACATACTTCATAAATAACATATGGGTCAAAGAAGTCTTTAAGATAAATTTTTAAGTATTTTATGAAAATGAAAATGCAACTTATCAAAATTTGTGGAATGCAATGAAAACAGAGCTTAAAGGGAATTTTATAGCATTGAACGCATATAATAGAAAAGAAAGATTTAAAAAGCAATCTGAGTTTCCATCCTAAAACTAGAGAAAGAAGAGTAATATTAGCTTAAAGCAAGCAGAAAAAAAGAAATAGTCATGATTAGATCAGAAATCAATGAAACTGAAAATAGGAAATCGAGAAATAGAGATTTCAGGAAACTGAAAATAGATATAATCAATGAAACCAAACCAACCTTTGAAAAGATCAATAAAATTGATAAACATCTAGCCAGGCTAGGAAAGAAAAAAAGAAAAGATACAAATTACTAATAATGGAAATGAAAGAAAGGTCATCACTACTGACCCCATGGACATTAAAAGGATAATAAAAGAATATTATGAACAACTTTGTGCTCAGGAATTTGATAACTTGGGTGAAATGGACCAATTATTTGAAAGATACAGCTACCAAAATTCACCCAAGGAGAAACAGATAAAATAAATGCCTACATCTATTAAAGAAACTGAATAATTAATAGCTTCTCCCAAAAAATGTACCAAACTGGTACTTGCCTTGGGTTGATTTTAGGGCAAGAGAAATATTGTCTTGGGGCAAGAGAAATATTGTCTTGGTGTTTGAGTTAGATAAAGAGGGTGGTTCAGAATATGGGCTCTGGATTGCAGAGGAATTGTAAGCAACTCTGATCATTAGTTTGGCCCTGTGACTAAATAAATCTAACAAAATATAGGATCTATGAGGAAAAATACAGAACTCTAATGGAAGAAACCAAAGATCTAAATAAATGGAGAGAGAGTCCATGTTCATGGAAGAAGATTCAATATTGTTAAGACAGCAGCTCTTTCCAACCTGACCTATAGATTCCAGGAAATCAAAATCAAAATCTTAGCAAGTTTTTTGTGGATATCTACAAACTGATTCTGAAGTTTATATGGAAAGGCAAAAGACATAGAATAGCCATCACAATTCTGACAAGAAGGAACAAAGTTGAAGGACTGACTCTACCTGAATTCAAAATTTACTATAAAGTTTCAGTGATCAAGGCAGTGTGGTATTGACCAAAGAACAGACATGTATATCAATGGAACAGAATCAAGAATCCAGGCACAGACCCTCACAAATACAATCACCTGACAAAAAAAACAAAGCAATTCAGGGGAGAAAAGTCTTCTCAACAAATGGTGTTGGAACAATTGGACATGCATATGTAAGAAAATGAATCTAGAGACAGACTATGCCTTTCACAAAAATTAATTCAAACTGTATTACATACCTAATGTAAAGTGCAAAAATAGAAAACCTCTAGAAGATAACATAACAGGAAACCTAGATGATCTTGGGCATGGCAATGACTTTTTAGATACAGATAAGGGCACAATCCATGAAAGAAATAAAATGAAGAATTGGACCTCACTAAAATTAAAACCTATTCTGTGTAAAACTTCAATGGTGGCTACAGTACATGCATTGATCAAAACCCATATAACTACACAACACAAAAAGTGAGCCATAATGTAAACTATGGACATAAGCTAATAATACCATATCAATATTGGTTCATTAGTTGTAACAAACGGACTGCACTAATGCAAGATGTTAGTAAAGGACAGATCGTGTGGAAGGTTCGTATTATGGGAACTACCTTTACTATCTGTTCAACTTCTCTGTAAATCTGAAACTATTCTAAGAACAGTCTATTTAAAATCTATATGAGACTTAAACTGATGGATAGCATTGTGATTAAGCAGCCAGATGTTCTCCCCTGGTCTCTGCTGCTACTCTCTGGTTCTCCCTGCCCAGGCAGCTAGTCCCCCATCCTCACCGCACTGAAGGGACAGTTATTACAGAGGAGCCAAGAACACAAGGATCTGAGTCTTGAATTTACAGTTTCAAAAATGCAAAGATGATTTAGAAGACTATTCAATCATTTTGGTAAGGTTTTGCCCTTGAGGAGTAGGGAAAAAATGTCCTGGAGTAAGAGGGAAGAGCCAGAGAAGCAGGAGGGTGAAGAAGACCGAAGAAGGACCCCGTCTTAGTTTGGGCAGCTATAACCTAATACTATTGATTGGGAAGCTTAAACAACAAACATTTTTTTCTTGCATTTCTAGAGGCTAAGAAGTCCAAGATCAAAGTGCTGGCAGATTCAGGGTCTGGTGAGAGCTGCCTGGTCTACAGACGGTTGTCTTCTCCGTATGTCCTCACGTGGCCTTTTCTCGTATGTGCCGAAGAGAGAGAGGTCTTACATCTTTCTCTTTTTAGAAGGGCACTAATCCCCCCATGAAGCACCACCCTCATGACCTCATCTAACCCTAACCACCTCTCCCCAGGTCCCACCTCCAAATGCCAGGGCTTCAATATATGAATTTGGGGGAACACAAACATTTAACCCATAGCAGTCCACAAGCTACAGGAGAGGCCTGGGAGGGGGGCAGCGAGAGGAACCCAGAGAGGTTGGCGTGAGAATCAAAGGGCGAAGAGACTCACCCGTCCCTTTGTGGGTGGAGCCTGGGGAGGGGAGCTCCAGAGTCCCCTCGCGGCAGGGACACAGGAGTGGGGAGAGGCCCAAGACTTCCTCGAGACCCTCTCATCCCAGGCTGGCTGGCTGGTGCACGAGGAAGAGTAGCCAGATTTCTCCTCTGCAGTAGAACCGGGCGTGTGGGGACCCGCAGTCAGAAGTGACGGTACAACAGCAACCTTCACGGACCAGGAGGAGGATGCCCGCCTCAGCGGGCTCCGTGATGGACAACAGCAAGAAGCAGTACCCTCCTCAGCCCAGGACCCACCCCGACGCCGTGATCCTCTCCACACTCCTCAGAGATCAAACTTCCCCCAAACGATTGACTGCGGAAGAAGCCCTAACTGAAAAACAAGAATTAGGCTGAGTTTTTTAAAATACAGAAAATTACATTTCTTGTACCCCGAGTTTGTGGGTTGAGATGCACTCACACACAGAATGAGCTACGCCTGCCTTGTCAGCCTCCTGAGTAAAGGTGCGGCTCTCATGCACTGCTCTTCAGCCCTCGTCAAAAACATTCGGCATAACTTTACAAGAAATGCCTTAGAGAAAAGAGGAAAAAATATTTTTTCAAGAACAGCATATTCATGTTTTCTCCCTTAGAACAGGGTGTGATAAGCCAGCATTTGAAATGCCTTCCTTGATAACAGAGTTGACTCAGAGAGCAGCAGTTCTTGCAAATGACATTTCTGATATGCAAGAAGAGCGGAGAAGAAAAGTATCTTTGCCGTCTCTGGTAACAAGGATGACATGAGAGATCGCCGCCATACCCAGAGCTTCTCCGTGTGGACAGCTCCATCCCCTTCCATTCCTCCCTACCTCACCCCTTCCCATGCCATTCCCAGCCTCCCTTTCACACCCAGCACTTGCAATGTGGGTTAATTACCATACTTTTCTTTCCCTACACAGAGCCCTGATCATACGATCATATAAATATTTACTGTATTTTTAGAGGAAGAAAAGAGATAGAAATGAGACACGATACTAAACACTTGGATGTAATTGAGACTAGTTCATTTTTATTGGGTGCTTACTAGGCACGAGTTTTCCCATGTGTTAGCTTTGGGCCCCCTCAGATCCATGGGGATACACTGGGGACTATTCCCTTAGCTACACCAAGACGTGACCAATATTAAGAGCTAATAGGTGGAGAAGGCAGTGAGAGTAGCAGTGATGGGAATGGTGGTGGTGGTGAAGGAAATGATGGTGGCCATGGTGGTGTTAGTCGTAATAGAGGTGGTGGTTTGGAGAACAGAGGGGAATGGAAGGTAATGCAGCCATCTGCCACATTCCCCCAAAGCTGGGCTGTGCAGAAGGAAGTACATACCATGAAGGGGATTCCCAGGCAGTGACCAGCAGCCAAGAGAAAAGCACAAAGAGGACCTACTTCTTCTCCTAAGTCCTACCTGCCAGAAGGGCCAGGATTCTCCTCAGACGATAGTTCTACCTTCCCTTAAGTGCCCAGGCAAAGGAGGCCCCAAAGTGGGCCCCCCAGGCCTCTAAGGGGACCTGGCCAAAATGGCTTTATTTAAAAATGTATAAAGGCAGCTGAAACCTGACACCTGCTTAGCCGGATTAGACGTTGATCCGTCACTCAGAGCCATTACCAAGCCCAGCTTCAAGCAGTGCTGCCGCCTAGCACCCCTCTCCATCCTGGGGTGTTGTCAAAGTGCTGGAGATGGCCTGAAAAGGTAAGTTGAAGGCTCAGGTCTGGAGTCAACAACTCTTCTCTGTGAAGGCACAGACAGCAAATAGGCTCTGCTGGCCATACAACCTCTGTTCAAACTATTCAGCTCTGCTGTTGTAGCCATAGACAATTTATAAACAAGCATGGCCATGTTCCCATAAGAATTTATGAACACTAATATTTGAATTATATATAATTTTCACAAGTTCTGCAATTTTGTTTTTCCTCTTTTTTTTTTTCAGCCATTTAAGAACGTGAAAACCATTTTAAACTTGCAGGTCCTATAAAAACAGGTGGCACGCTGGATTTGGCCAGCAAGCCACCCCCAGCTTAGATGCCAACTTTAAAACAGTTAAGAGGGAACATCTACCCAGATCATAATTTGCATTTTAGACTTATTGAACTGTGGGCCGGTCCTTCTTTCTGGTGACAATTCTGCCAGCTGGGACCTGTTCTATCTACTTCAGTGTGACAGAGCGATTCTCTTCAAAAGAAAGCTTGTCTTTCTGTTCTCTGCAGTCAAGGCTGTGCATCCAGGGCTTTCTGCTCAAAAGCTGGCCCAGATCGTGAGGAAGCAAGTTATAAAGAAGGTAGAACACAGCTGCTTTGCTTCTGTGGCTGTGGGCTGTCCTGGTGGGGTGACTATGTGGGCTGAGGCAGAAACCAGGTTCTAACTCCTGGGAGGCAGGCCTGGGAAAGGGACTGGGCCATGGGATGTGGATAGGAGCCAGCTTATAAAAATGCCAGCCCCCAGCCTTGATTTCACAGTCTTTCCCTAATGCTTTTTATCATATTCTTGACAACTACCATGTTAACATATAACATTAAAAATGTCATAACAAGTCCCCAGCACTGGAGATGGTGGGGCGCCCCCAGCCACTGCCTTGGCCTTGCTTCTGTTGTTCCCTGCACAGAATCAAAGGCATAGGAAATGCAGAGGAAATCTCAATGAAAGCCTTAAATTGGGTAGTGGTTCAAAGTTCAAGGTCTGGAGTCAGATAGACCTGCTAGTTACTGTGGTGGCTACTGAGCATAGTCTCTATTTGTCTGCTATCTTTGGTTCAGTCCTTCTAGATTCTTCTACCTGGGGGAGGCTCTGGATTGGCTGCGCCTGGTCACATGGCAGCTAGTTGCCAGGAGCAAAGTGTCTGGCCACCTTTCAGTGTCTACAGTGTCTACCTGGATCCCTATCAAAGTATATGCATTGAGAGATACTCCCTGCATAGCAAGGGACACAGCTAAAAATGGCACTTCACTACCTTACACTATATGATCGTTGTAGAATAATACTTAAGGACAGAGAAAAACACTCTCTTTTGGTAGGCAAAATAAAAAAATCCTGCAAAACAAAGCACACAGTATGATTATATCTATTACATATAGAAATGAAGAAGTTAAGGCCAAAGAGTTAAAAGTGAGTTCCTCTGGTAGGATAGTAAGACTTTGGGTGGCTTTATTTTCTCAATTGTGTCTTTCCAACCATCCCAAATATTTTAAAAAGTAAATAAAATACATACTAGAATTGCTGCAATCAAAAAGACAGATAATAACAAGTGTTGACAAGAATGTGGAGAAATTGGGGAGGGGCGGAAGATGGCGGCGTGAGTAGAGCAGCGGAAATCTCCTCCCAAAACAACATATATCCATGAAAATATAACAAAGACAACCCTTCCTAGAATAAAGACCAGAGGACACAGGACAACATCCAGACCACATCCGCACCTGAGAGAACCCAGTGCCTCGAGAAGGGGGTAAGATACAAGCCCCGGCCCGGCGGGAGCTGAGCGCCCCTCCCCCCAGCTCCCAGCGGGAGAAGAATAGGCAGAGCAGGAGGGAGACGGAGCCCAGGACTGCTGAACACCCAGCCCCAGCCATCCGGGCCAGAGCGCAGGGCGCTCGATACTAGGAAAACAGGGCAGCAAGAACAGTGAGCGGGCACCGGAGGCCGGGCGCCGGAGGACATAAGAAAAGCGCGCGACCATTTTTTTTTTTGCTTTTTTGCTGTTTTGTTTTGGTGAGCGCTTTTTGGAAGTCTTAAAGGGATAGGGACCCCAATACTAGGGAAACAGGGCAGAAAGACCGGTGAGCAGAGGCCTGAGGCTGGCACCGGAGAATAAAGAAAAACGAACGCCCACCTTTTTTTTTTTTTTTTAATAAAAACTTTTTTTTTAATTTAAAAATTTTTTTCTTTTCTTTTTTTTTTTTTGGTGGTCGTTGTTTTGTTTTGGAGGGTGCTTTTTGGAAGTCTTAAAGGGGCAGGGCGGGTCACTTAATCCAGAGGTAGGGAATCCGGGGATCTCTGGGCACCCTAACCCTTGGGCTGCAGGGAGCAGGGAGGCCCCTTACGGAGATAAATAGCCTCCCAGCAGCTCCTGCTCCAACGCGACTCCACCATTTTGGAGTAGCTGCCCGAGCCAGGCCACGCCCACAGCAACAGCGGAGATTAACTCCATAGCAGCCGGGCAGGACGCAGAAACCCTGTCTACGCGCAGCTGCGCAGCACAAGCCACTAGAGGTCGCTGTTCTCCCAGGAGAGGAGGGCCACAAACCAACAAGAAAGGAAGTCCTTCCAGCCGTCACTCGCCCAGTTCTGCAGACTATTCCTATCACCATGAAAAGGCAAAGCTACAGGCAGACAAAGATCACAGAGACAACACCAGAGAAGGAGACAGACCTAACCAGTCTTCCTGAAAAAGAATTCAAAATAAGAATCATAAACATGCTGACAGAGATGCAGAGAAATACGCAAGAGAAATGGGATGAAGTACGGAAGGAGATCACAGATGCCAGAAAGGAGATCGCAGAAATGAAACAAACTCTGGAAGGGTTTATAAGCAGAATGGATAGAATGCAAGAGGCCATTGATGGAATTGAAATCAGAGAACAGGAACGCATAGAAGCTGACATAGAGAGAGACAAAAGGATCTCCAGGAATGAAACAATATTAAGAGAACTGTGTGACCAATCCAAAAGGAACAATATCCGTATTATAGGGGTCCCAGAAGAAGAAGAGAGAGGAAAAGAGATGGAAAGTATCTTAGAAGAAATAATTGCTGAAAACTTCCCCACACTGGGGGAGGAAGTAATCGAACAGACCACGGAAATACACAGAACCCCCAACAGAAAGGATCCAAGAAGGACAACACCAAGACACATAATAATTAAAATGGCAAAGATCAAGGACAAGGAAAGAGTGTTAAAGGCAGCTAGAGAGAAAAAGGTCACCTATAAAGGGAAACCCATCAGGCTAACGTCAGATTTCTCAACAGAAACCCTACACGACAGAAGAGAATGGCACGATATATTTAATACAATGAAACAGAAGGGCCTTGAACCAAGGATACTGTATCCAGCATGACTATCATTCAAATATGACGGTGGGATTAAACAATTCCCAGACAAACAAAAGCTGAGAGAATTTGCTTTCCACAAACCACCTCTACAGAACATCTTACAGGGACTGCTCTAGATGGGAGCACTCCTAGAAAGAGCACAGCACAAAACACCCAACATATGAAGAATCAAGGAGGAGGAACAAGAAGGGAGAGAAGAAAAGAATCTCCAGACAGTGTATATAACAGCTCAATAAGCGAGCTAAGTTAGGCAGTAAGATACTAAAGAGGCTAACTTTGAACGATTGGTAACCACGAATTTAAAGCCTGCAATGGCAATAAGTACATATCTTTCAATAGTCACCCTAAATGTTAATGGGTTGAATGCACCAATCAAAAGACACAGAGTAACAGAATGGATAAAAAAGCAAGACCCATCTATATGCTGCTTACAAGAAACTCACCTCAAACCCACAGACATATACAGACTAAAAGTCAAGTGATGGAAAAACATATTTCAAGCAAACAACAGTGAGAAGAAAGCAGGGGTTGCAGTACTAATATCAGACAAAATAGACTTCAAAACAAAGAAAGTAACAAGAGATAAAGAAGGACACTACATAATGATAAAGGGCTCAGTCAAACAAGAGGATATAACCATTCTAAATATATATGCACCCAACACAGGAGCACCAGCATATGTGAAACAAATACTAACAGAACTAAAGGGGGATATAGACTGCAATGCATTCATTCTAGGAGACTTCAACACACCACTCACCCCAAAGGATAGATCCACTGGACACGGAAGCACTGAACAACACAGTAGAGCAGATGGACCTAATAGACATCTATAGAACTCTACATCCAAAAGCAGCGGGATATACATTCTTCTCAAGTGCACATGGAACATTCTCCAGAATAGACCACATACTAGGCCACAAAAAGAGCCTCAGAAAATTCCAAAATATTGAAATCCTACCAACCAACTTTTCAGACCACAAAGACATAAAAGTAGAAATAAATTGTACAAAGAAAGCAAAGAGGATCACAAACACATGGAGGCTTAACAACACGCTCCTAAATAATCAATGGATCAATTACCAAAATCAAAATGGAGATCCAGCAATATATGGAAACAAATGACAACAACAACACTAAGCCCCAACTTCTGTGGGACACAGCAAAAGCAGTCTTAAGAGGAAAGTATATAGCAATCCAAGCATATTTAAAAAAGGAAGAGCAATCCCAAATGAATGGTCTAATGTCACAATTATCGAAATTGGAAAAAGAAGAACAGATGAGGCCTAAGGTCAGCAGAAGGAGGGACATAATAAAGATCAGAGAAGAAATAAATAAAATTGAGAAGAATAAAACAATAGCAAAAATCAATGAAACCAAGAGCTGGTTCTTCAAGAAAATAAACAAAATAGATAAGCCTCTAGCCAGACTTATTAAGAAGAAAAGAGAGTCAACACAAATCAACAGTATAAGAAATGAGAAAGGAAAAATCACGACGGACCCCACGGAAATACAAAGAATTATTAGAGAATACTATGAAAACCTATATGCTAACAAGCTGGGAAACCTAGGAGAAATGGACAACTTCCTAGAAAAATACAACCTTCCAAGATTGACCCAGGAAGAAACAGAAAATCTAAACAGACCAATTACCAGCAACGAAATTGAAGCGGTAATCAAAAAACTACCAAAGAACAAAACCCCCGGGCCAGATGGATTTACCTCGGAATTTTATCAGACATACAGGGAAGACATAATACCCATTCTCCTTAAAGTTTTCCAAGAAATAGAAGAGGAGGGGATACTCCCAAACTCATTCTATGAAGCTAACATCACCCTAATACCAAAACCAGGCAAAGACACCACCAAAAAAGAAAACTACAGACCAATATCCCTGATGAACGTAGATACAAAAATACTCAACAAAATTTTAGCAAACCGAATTCAAAAATACATCAAAACCATCGTACACCATGACCAAGTGGGATTCATCCCAGGGATGCAAGGATGGCACAACATTCGAAAGTCCATCAATATCATCCACCACATCAACAAAAAGAAAGACAAAAACCACATGATCATCTCCATAGATGCTGAAAAAGCATTTGACAAAGTTCAACATCCATTCATGTTAAAAACTCTCAGCAAAATGGGAATAGAGGGCAAGTACCTCAACATAATAAAGGCCATCTATGATAAACCCACAGCCAACATTATATTGAACAGCGAGAAGCTGAAAGCATTTCCTCTGAGATCGGGAACTAGACAGGGATGCCCACTCTCTCCACTGTTATTTAACATAGTACTGGAGGTCCTAGCCACGGCAATCAGACAAAATAAAGAAATACAAGGAATCCAGATTGGTAAAGAAGAAGTTAAACTGTCACTATTTGCAGATGACATGATACTGTACATAAAAAACCCGAAAGACTCCACCCCAAAACTACTAGAACTGATATCGGAATACAGCAAAGTTGCAGGATATAAAATCAACACACAGAAATCTGTGGCTTTCCTATATACTAACAATGAACCAACAGAAAGAGAAATCAGGAAAACAATTCCATTCACAATTGCATCAAAAAAAATAAAATACCTAGGAATAAACCTAACCGAAGAAGTGAAAGACTTATACTCTGAAAACTACAAGTCACTCTTAAGAGAAATTAAAGGGGACACTAACAGATGGAAACTCATCCCATGCTCGTGGCTAGGAAGAATTAATATCGTCAAAATGGCCATCCTGCCCAAAGCAATATACAGATTTGATGCAATCCCTATGAAACTACCAGCAACATTCTTCAATGAACTGGAACAAATAATTCAAAAATTCATATGGAAACACCAAAGACCCCGAATAGCCAAAGCAATCCTGAGAAAGAAGAATAAAGTAGGGGGGATCTCACTCCCCAACTTCAAGCTCTACTATAAAGCCATAGTAATCAAGACAATTTGGTACTGGCACAAGAGCAGAGCCACAGACCAATGGAACAGACTAGAGAATCCAGACATTAACCCAGACATATATGGTCAATTAATATTTCATAAAGGAGCCATGGACATACAATGGCGAAATGACAGTCTCTTCAACAGATGGTGCTGGCAAAACTGGACAACTACATGTAGGAGAATGAAACTGGACCATTGTCTAACCCCATAGACAAAAGTAAACTCAAAATGGATCAAAGACCTGAATGTAAGTCACGAAACCATTAAACTCTTGGAAGAAAACATAGGCACAAACCTCTTAGACATAAACATGAGTGACCTATTCTTGAACATATCTCCCCGGGCAAGGAAAACAACAGCAAAAATGAACAAGTGGGACTATATTAAGCTGAAAAGCTTCTGTACAGCAAAAGACACCATCAATAGAACAAAAAGGAACCCTACAGTATGGGAGAATATCTTTGAAAATGACACATCCGATAAAGGCTTGACGTCCAGAATATATAAAGAGCTCACACGCCTCAACAAACAAAAAACAAATAACCCAATTAAAAAATGGGCAGAGGAACTGAACAGACGGTTCTCCAAAAAAGAAATACAGATGGCCAACAGATACATGAAAAGATGCTCCACATCGCTAATTATCAGAGAAATGCAAATTAAAACTACAATGAGGTATCACCTCACACCAGTAAGGATGGCTGCCATCCAAAAGACAAACAACAACAAATGATGGCGAGGCTGTGGAGAAAGGGGAACCCTCCTACACTGCTGGTGGGAATGTAAGTTAGTTCAACCATTGTGGGAAGCAGTATGGAGGTACATCAAAATGCTCAAAACAGACATACCATTTGACCCAGGAATTGCACTCCTAGGAATTTACCCTAAGAACACAGCAATCAAGTTTGAGAAAGACAGATGCACCCCTATGTTTATTGCAGCACTATTTACAATAGCCAAGAATTGGAAGCAACCTAAATGTCCATCGATAGATGAATGGATAAAGAAGATGTGGTACATATACACAATGGAATACTACTCAGCCATAAGAAAAGGGCAAATCCAATCATTTGCAGCAACATGGATGGAGTTGGAGGGTATTATGCTCAGTGAACCAAGCCAAGCAGAGAAAGAGAAATACCAAATGATTTCAGTCATCTGTGGAATATAAGAACAAAGGAAAAACTGAAGGAACAAAACAGCAGCAGAATCACAGAACTCAAGAATGGACTAACAGGTACCAAAGGGAAAGGGACTGGGGAGGATGGGTGGGTAGGGAGGGATAAGGGGGAGGAGAAGTAGTGGGGTATTAAGATTAACATGCATGGGGGGGTAGGAGAAAAGGGAGGGCTGTACAACACAGAGAAGGCAAGTAGTGATTCTACAACATTTTGCTATGCTGATGGACAGTGACTGTAAAGGGGTTTATAGGGGAGACCTGGTATAGGGGAGAGCCTAGTAAACATAATATTCGTCATGTAAGTGTAGATTAGTGATACCAAAAACAAAGCAAAAAAAAAAAAAAAAAGGGCAGTTCCTGTGTGGTAACCTCCAATGAGTTCTACACAAGGGTATAAAGGGCATATAAAAGTGTAGGCAAAGGGTCTGTTTGTGTTTATACAGAGGATCAAAGCCTAATTGGGCTACCCCGAAAATGAACTAAGATACGATATGAAAAAGAACTTCCAACATCAGCACTCTCTGGAAGACTCATGCCAGAAGATGATCATCAAAAAACCCCAACAACGATCCACGCACTGCTACAGCTGTAGATGCACTCATCCCACCAGTTCCTGGACTTGCCATGGGAATGAGGAAGGAGATATCTAAGCTGGCCTGTGCATACAGTAAAACAACAAATTTGACTGGATCTATACTGTTGGAACTCAACCAAGAATTAGGAGAAGTGCAAATTGTAGCGCTCCAAAATCTTACAACTACAGACTATTTACTGTTAAAAGAACACAAGGGATGTGAACATTCCCCAGGAATGGGTTGTTTTAATTTGTCTGATTTCTCTTAGACTGTTCAAGTTCAGTTGGACAATATCCACCATATCATAGATAAGTTTTCACAAATGCCTAAGGTGCCTAACTGGTTTTCTTGGTTTCACTGGAGATGGATGGTAATTACAGATATGCTTTGGTTATGTCACTATACTCCTATTATGTTAATGTGTGTGCACAATTTAAGTAGTAGCTTAAAACCTATACATGCTGAAGTTACTCTACAAGAAGATATGTCAAAGAAATAATCAAACTTCCTATGTTTTCTTCCGCCTGCTACTTCTATAGCTTTTCTTCTTCCTTCCTAATTACAACCCTTAAATAGAATTCGTGCCTCATATCAAATTTACCAAGTATCATAATTCTTCCGAGTGGTAAAGATACCTCAAGACAAATGCTGGGCATAGAAGCCACAGGGCATAAATATGCAAAGAAGTAAAAAGCTAACTTTTTCAAACAATAAGGCTTCCCTCTCACTTACCAACTTCACATTTCCCTGTATGGCCCCGGAAGATGACTGGTTAGCCAGAGACGGGTAAGATTCCTCAAGGGAGGAACAACCTAAGACAGGCACAGTCGCAGGGGGGCCATCGGTGAGAAATTGGGGATCAACAGAGGTGAGGCTTAGAACCTCACCACCCCTGTTCTGAGAAATCTTCTGCATACGTGGATGTTTTATTGCCCTGGTCTAGCTTGGATTAACACATAGTCTACAGGCACACACCTGATCATCTACATGTGCTCTCTTACAACACTAAACTATGTTTTCTACCTTTATCTTGTATCTACCTACCACTTCAGCATTTTATTAAAAATAATAATAATAAAGAGAGAAATGTGGTATCCACATATAAATCAAGTATAAAAACCAAATGAGTATTCATATTTGAACTGACTGTTTAGAGTTCATAATGCATGAGCAAAACTGAAAGTTTCTGTGATGACTGCCCTTGTACTGTTCACTATGTAACTTATTCATTATGTAAGAATTTGTTCTACATGTAAGAACTTGTTTGTTATGCCTCAGAAGATTGGAGACTGACGAAAATTAGGCTTGGGGTGGATTAATGATTGTGCATTGAGCATTGACTCCCCTATACAGAATTTTATTGTCGTTAACAACCATTTGATCAATAAATATGAGAGATGCCCTCACAAAAAAAAAAAAAAAAAGGACAGACTTCCAATGGTAAAATAAATAAGTAACCGGGATGTAATGTATAGCATAAGGAATATAGTCAAGATATTGTAACAGCTTGGTAGGGTGATAGCTGGAACCTAGAATTATGTATATAAATGTTTTATCACTGTGTTGTACACTTGAAACTAATGTAATGTAATACTGTGCGTCAACTACCCTTCAATAAAAAATAATTATTAAAAAAAAAAAAAAAAAGAATGTGGAGAAATTGGAACCTCACACACTGCTAATGAGAATGTAAAATGATACTACTTTGGAAAATAGTCTGGCAGGTCCTCAAATGGTTAAACAGAGTCACCGTATGACACAGTAATTCCATCCCTAGGTTTATTCCAGTGGAATATTATTCAGCCTTAAAAGGAATGAAATTCTGACACATGCTACAACATAAAGGAAACTTGACGATATTATGCTAAGTAAAATAAGCCAGTCACAAAAGGATAATTATTGTGTGATTCTACTTACATGAGGTACTTGGAATAGGCAAATTCATAGAGACAGAAGAATGGTGATTGCCAAGGGCTGGGGGCAGGGAGGAATAGGGAGTTAGCATTTAATGGGGACAGAGTTTCAGTCTGGGAAAAGGAAAAGGTTCTAGAGATGGATGGTGGTGGTGGTTGCACAACAATGGGAATGTACTTAATGCTTTTGAACTGTACACTTAAAAATTATTAAAAAGGTAAATTGTATGTTACATCTGTTTTATCACAATGAAAAAATTATTACCAAAGATTTTAAAAGAAGACGAAACAAAACCAATAGTTATATAATAAGAAAATTATTTTATCATTTAAAAAAATATTCTACAATAATAAAAAATGGTTAAAATGGTATTCTACATTATGTGTATTTTACCACCCAAAAATATTTGTACTCAAATGTTCATGGTATCATTATTCACAGGTGCCAAAAGGTGGCTCCCTGCACCCAAATGTCCATCAACTGATGGATAGACAAAATGTAATATATCCATACAATAAATTGTTATTTGGCAATAAAAAGAAGTGAAGTGCTGATACATGCCACAACACAGATGAACATTTTAAACATCACAGCAAAGTGAAAGAACAAAGGCCATATACACTCCCTGATTCCATTTGTACAAAGTGACCGGAGGAGACAAGTCTATAGAGACTGAAGGAAATTAGTGGTTGCCAAGGGCTAGGGAACATTTCTTCTGGGGAGTAAATGTGGTCACTGCTAGCTCTGCTTCTTTTGGGGGCATGAAAATGTCCTAAAACTGATTGTGGTGGTGCTTGCACAACTGTGGATATACTAAAAGTCATGAATTGTACAGTCTAAGTGGGTAAATTGTATGACACATGAATTCAATCTCAATATAGCTGTTACCAAAAGAGTAAATAGGAAAAAAAATCACTAAATAGTCTATAAAGTCACAAGCAATTTTAAATGATTTTGAAATGCTACATGGGAGAGACACAGATGCAACAGCGAAAACAACCAAAATAAGTATTAAAACCACTCAGCTCCAGGGCTGACCTCTTCTGAAAAAGCCACATTGATCAAAAATCCTTTGATTCCACAGGGCATGGGGGACTTGTCTGGTACAAGGTTGCTACAGTCTGAATGTCTGCATCCCCCAAAATTCGTATGTTGAAATCCTCACCGCCAAGGTGATGGTATTTGGAGGTGAGGCCTTTGGGAGGTGATTAGGTCATGAGGGTGGAGCCTTCCTGAATGGGATTAGTACCCTTATAAGAGAGGCCCCAGAGAGCACCTTTGCCCCTCTGCCATGTGAAGACACAGTGAGGAAGAGGCCATCCATGAACCAGAAAGCAGGCCCTCAGACTGAATCAGCCTGCTCTGTGCACTTGGACTTCCCAGCCTCCAGAGTGGTGGGAGATAAGTTTCCGTTGTTGACAAGCTATCCAGTCCATGGTATTTTGTTACAGCAGCCCCAAAGGACTAAGACAAAGGTCAAGCATCACGCGCCCACCTTAAGGCTGTACCCACAGACTGAAGACTTCGGACAGAGGAGCCCAGAGCAATCAGACAGAAGAGCAGCCTGTCTCCTGGGGCACAGTATGCACACAGAAGGCCTGCCTGGGACACTCACAATATTTTAAAGATGCAGGGAATTTCATCAAAATCCCATATGCCTTCCCTCCTTAAAAAAAAAAAAAAATCCCATGAAGCAACATGCTATGTATGTACAGAGTAGCAGCTGCCTCCTGTGAAGGGCATCCATCTCACGCTCTTACAGCACCCTCACTGCCACTATTAATTTTCTCCTGGGTGGCTACTCAAGTTTGCTTTACCTGCCTGGGCCCCAAGACACACTCTAACCCTCTCCTTAAGGTCTCTAAGGGAACCACAGTCAGCTCTTCAACCCTCCTCTTTGGTTTGAGAGAGAAAAAGAGGGGAAATCATTCCATGGCTTCTTTTTGCCTTTAAAAAAACATTGCCATTATTGACTAAATTTAAAATGTGAATCACAAAAGAAACAGCATGGTGGAAAAGGAGAGGGGACAATAATCCCTCCCTGGAGGGAAAACAAATCTAGATTTAGCAACTAATAGGAGCTAGGTTCCTTGCGCCTTCTTGGCCTTGAACTCCCTCCAAAGAAGGACATCAATCAGCAAGGGTTTAGGAAGTATTTGAGACCCGCCTTTGTGGTAACCGAGGCCGAGGCTGTTACACTTGGGTTTCAGTTTTAAGCACATGGCTTTAAAGGGGACTTTCCTCACTGGAACAGGAAGAGCTGACAACTGAAACAGCTAAGGAGCAAACTTAGCAGAAAACAGCTACAGTTGTCAGACAATAGCGCTTAAGATGCTGGTATGTCCACACAGCTGCCAGCATCTGGGACCGAGTCAGAGAATCAGCATTTACACAGACCAAGCCCTGAGGTCTGTTGAAGCACCAAGCCTTTCATAGAGGATAGGAAAGGAAATGAAAGCTAATATTAGGTTGAGCAGCTATTGATAACACTAAAAGTTCACACCAAGTCCACTGAAGAAAGATGCCCAAAGATGGCCTTTGTGGTGGAGAATAAAGGGGTCACTGGGATGACATGAGCCAGGAGCACCCTCCCAAAGACACAAACTGCCAGCCCCTCCCTGCTCCCAACTAAGGAGAGTAGAGAGGGGTGCTTTTTCTTTAACATTGATAAACATTAAAAATCCAAATGGTAAAAAGTATACAGCAAAGTTTCCCTCTTGTCATCCCTGGGACACCCAGTTCCTCTCCCCAAAGGAACTATAAGTTTCTTGTTTTATTCCAGAGCTAGTTTATTCATATACAGCAAAATTTTACATTATTTTTCCTTCCTTTTTCTGGAAAAGGCAGCATATTTTAACACAGTTCAAACATTAGCTTTTTCACTTCTCAGTATGTCTTGAAGAATGTTCCAGATCAACATGTACAAAGCTCTGCATTAATGTGGAACGCCAAGGTTATGTCCAGTCTTTGCTGTTAACGCCACCACTGCAGTGGGAAACCTTGTACAGTGTAATTTCTTACATGTGCAAGGAAAGGCCCTTTCCTGAAGGAGAACATACTGGAAAAATTTTGCTACTTACTGCCAACTTCCCCTCCTTAAAATTCAAGCCAACTTTACCCTCCCATTTGCAATACAGGGCAATGCTCTGGGTGTGAACTAGGATGATTTCATCTACTGTGCCGAGAAACTGCCCAGGTGAGTCAGCCCCAGGGGGAAAACGCTGCTCCTTCCTTTCAGAGCGCTTCCTCTGTACCTTTATTACTCACAGTCATCAGTTTCAGGATGATCTTGTGTGTCAGTCTCCCCAGCTCTGGCCTGCAAACATCTCAAGAGTTAAGACTGGGCCTCATTCATCCTTAAACCTCCAGTGTCTGGCCAGAGTAGGTGATTAATTAATGCTTATTAGATGAGTGAACAAATTGATAAGTTGGGCTTCTAGGTTCCACCTAGAAAAAAGAATTGCAAACTGTAGAATAAGGACTAGGTTATAACAACCTTAAGAGATTTCTTGACCCTCTGCAGCTTTCCCATGTGTGGGGGTTTTGTCTTTCACCTGTATCTCCCTGAAGAGATCAGCAATTAAATATCAACAACAGCGCCTGTGCCTTGCAGGCACCTAGAGTGTCTTGACATGGCCAGCAGGCACCTTCACCCTTTGGGTCCACACTGACCATAAAGCCAGGATGTGGCTTCTGTCCCAGAGTCCCAGGTCATGGCTCAGTGGTACCATATTTTTAAGCAACCAAGAAGTATTTCCTGATACCTGAAAAGTGCCAGGACTGCCTGAGTTCCACCTCAACAGTACTTCAGAGCGTTGCTCCCAAACCCATAGTGAACACTGGTTGCTCCCTGCACCCCCAAGGACCCCTCCTTATCCAGCACAAGACCCTGCTGATGGCCCCTGACCTCAGAAAGCAAACAACCACACTGGCCTCCTCAAAGTGACTCTAGGGGCTGTCGCAGGCTCTTCTAGTTGAAAGGCTTGCTCTTTCTGGTTTGACTTAAGCAGAAAAGGAATGGGCTGAAGCTGCTGCAGCCATTTCTTGCTGCCATCTAGAGAGAACTTGCTGGGAATAGAGCCTAGAGACAGGAAGTGAGACTAAATCATCAGGGAATGAAATCAAGGTCCTGACATTTATATCCAACCATGGCCAAAGTTAGATCTGCCCCCACCCCCCAGAATGTTCAGTTACGTGAGCCAATAAATTCCTTTTTGTTTAAACCTGTGCATGCCAGGTTTGCAGTTATATGCAAGAAAAAGCCCTCACATGGGGGCCCTCTGAGCATAGGGAATGGATCGCATAGGAAACTTCATTTCACAAAGATGCCAAAGGCTGGAGGTCCAAGTATATGAAGAGGCCCCTTGTGATGATTAAGAGAAAAGACTCCCAGAATACACTGGTGAAACAAAGACACTGAGAAAGGTAAAAGGCATTCCGCACTCCACTAAGATACAACAGATGTATAAGATGCAGCCAAGAATGGGAAACAAAAACTGAAAGCCAAGCATGGTATCTGTGGGTTGTCAGCTCAGCCATGGAATGGCCAGTCAACCTCTATTACCATGGAAGATGATGATAAGTGATTATCGTCATTTTGCGTCCCTGCACAGTAATAGATAACTGAATAATCTTCCTTCCCTCATATGCTTTTTGTCCCCTATTTCCTGCCTTAATTAATGCCCCTATCACTTCCTGTGATAAACATATATTTGGCTTTTGTCTCTAGTTCCTGGCACACAGTAGCTAAAACGTTTGGATGCTCCAGAGTGATGAGTATCATTTATATGCTAATGAGATGGCTGGTGAATGGCGGCTCCTGGATAGCTTCAGGATGGGTGCTAGTCACCATAATTAGAGCTTGGAACTTTCAGTCCCATACCCCAACCTCTGGGGAGGGAAAAGGGACTGGAGATTGATTTAATCACCAATGGCCAATGATTTAATCAATCATGCCTATGTAATAAAAGCCCTTAAATGATGGGGCTCGAAGAGCTTCTGGGTTGGTGGATACCCTGAGGGTCTAGCTGGGTGGTGCATCCAGCAACAGCATAGAGGCTCCACACCACCCTCACACCCAGCACCTTGCCCTATGCATCTCTTCCATCTGGTTGCTCCTGAGTTCTATCCTTTATAATAAACTGGTAATGTAAGGAAAGTGTTCCCCTGAGTTCTGTGAGCCATTCTAACAAATTACTGAACCTGAAAAGGGGGTTTGGAAACCCTGATTTACAGCTGGTTGGTGAGAAGTACAGGTCGGAACCTGGGACTTGCAACTGGCATCTGAAGAAGAGGCAGTCTTGTGGGACAGAGCCCTTCACCTGTGGGATCTGACACTCTAAGTAGATGGTGTCAGAATTTAATTGAATTGTTGAACACCCAGCTGGTGTCCAAAGAGTTGGAGAAGTGGTTAGTGTGTGGAAAAGAAAACACACACATTGGATGTCAATAGTATTGTGAGTAACAACAGTTCAGACCTCCCCTACTCCAAAACCAGCAAACCTGGAGTCCTCTTAGCAGCCACTCTCACTGCCCACCCTTCCCACTAGCCCTGCCCACACACTTGACCAGCGCTGTGTATCAGATGGATAGGATCTCCAATCCCCTTGTTTACGATAAAAATGAAATTGTGTTTTAAGCAACAAGTTGTTTTGATATAAGAATGAAGTGTCATCATCAAGGATGTCATCATCCCATCTCTTGTCCCTGATAAGCATTTGGTAGCTCAGTTGCTGAGGGGCACTCCTGGGGGCTTATCAAAAAAAACATGGGGAAACACAGCAAGGGGACATTCAGACTATAAATATCAAAAGTTTGGGAGGTCTATTCGAAGTGTTCTGTCTGGGCAAGGTGACTCTTTGCTGCTCTAAATAGCTCTCTGACCTTGGGGCAATTAATTCCTGCCAGGGTGAAAGACACTTACACCTGCAGTGGTGCAGGTCAAAGCTCCAGAAGTTATCCTCTCGCCCATCTACACCTGTGCCCTCGTTCCCTAGCGACGTGCTCTAGCAACAAGGGACTTTTACTTTTGTCCTGGCAGCCAGACACTAGCTATTTGTTGGCTAAGCTGCCTCTCTCCTGTACCAACTTGTATAAAGGTACACCTCAACTATTTGGACTTTATTTCTTTCATCTCTCCTGGCCTGGAACAATAGTGTGATTCATCTATCATTGTTTTGGAGTATGTTATTTCTTTATTGGTTTATTAAGAGATATTATCCTGAAATCCCTGTAGTGAACATGTGTTAAATAAATTGCTGGCAAAGACAAACTCGGTCTCTGAGTATTAATTTGCCTCAAATAAAACAAGTCATACTGATTTAGCCTCCCAAACATCTCTCATTTCTCCTCTTCACCTTCCATCATCTGTTTACTCATTCAGTCACAGGTATTTACTAATTACCCTCTCGGTGCTAGGCATTGAGACCCAAAGACTAATGAGACCTGGCCCCTGCCCTAGGAAAATCACAGTCTAGTAATAATTCAGAAACCAAAATACAATCATGAAGCAAGGGGATTCACAGAGAGAGAGAGAGAGAGAAATGCAGAGCCTCATAGAGCCCCGAGTAGGGGGTCCCTGTCCCAGCTGGGAGTGGTGGGGGATGTCAGTGAACTTTTCTTGGTGGGCAGTTCTTCCTGAGTTTTTAAAATGTAAAGACTGAAAGAGGACCAGCCATGCCAAGAGGAGAGGAAGAGACATAGCAAGCAGAACGGGCAACTCTGAGAATGGCTCAGAGGTGAGAGCAGTGTGGGCTAAATTCACATATGGGCTGAATCCAGGCTCACATCCCTTCTCACCTGAACAAGACATCATTAACTGCCCTGCCCGCCTATTCTCCACTACCACAAGAAAATCTTCTAATGCTTAATTTTGACTTCCTGTCTCCCCTGCTTGCAATCCTCTACTAGTTCCCCTTCCTGATCTGTGGCCTCTCAGCCTGGCCTCTGTTCATAAACTTCTTAGGGTGACTTTGACAGTATTTCCCATCTCTGGACCTCATCTCTTCTCTTCGGTGTGCCTGGAATTTCCTGCTCTGCCTCAGTTGATGTGGCCAACTCCTATGCATACTTCAGAGTGACTCAGATATGACTCAGAGGTTACTTATTGCATAAAGATCCCCTCCCATTTGCACTCACCTTTGTGGTGCACATATTCTGGGATGAGAAACTATTTACAAGTCTCCCTTCTGCTCTGGCTCTGAGCTTACACACTTCCTCCACCAACTGGCACCAAACTGGCCTGCAGCGGTTCTTCAGCAAATAAGGAAAGGAGGGCTCCCAGCTAGATGAAAATGCAGCTGATGACTCGGAAAGCAGCAGCTGCTGTAACATTCCTGAGACCCTTTCAACCTAGAAGTTGCTCAGTGTCATGAGGCTACTGACTAGAAGGCTGCCTCTGTCCCCAGATCTGCCACAGACTTCAGATACAGCCTCGTTCCCACCAAGGCTCTGACCTGGCTTCTTGCCAAACCCACCTCCCTTTGTCCATGGATCTGTCTAGACTCCCATTTATCCCCATGAGATGCTGTGGCCTTGGAGGCACTGTGTAAAGGCGATTGTGTTGTTGTTATGACTGTGAAGTTGTCATATTCTATGTAGAACAGAAGTTTATGAATAATATCATTAAGACTAACCTCGAGTTAAATATATCCCAGTTGAATATTATGCTAATTATAAAAGCAGGGCTCTCTTAGTGTGACCGCTGTTAACAGTAGGGTACATGTCATTTAAGAATCTTTTTCAGGCTCATACAAATGTCTGTGTAATTTTGCCCCCCTAAAAAACATAATATTTAAATGACTTGATAGACTTCTTTGTCAATACACATAATCCTATTGATTCTTTTTAATAGCCACATAGGAAGAGTTCATTGTATCAGAGGTCAGCAAAGCATGGCTTACAGGCCAAAAATGGCCCAGCACCTAAATAAAGTTTTACTGGAATTCAAAGATCTATGAAAGGCCAACAAACATGTAAAAAGATGTTCAACATCATTAGTAATTAGAGAAGTACAAATCAAAGCCACACTGAGGTATATAGCTTCATACATACTAGGATGGCTATCATAAAAAGATGACAACAACAAGTGTTGACAAGTTCATTAGACACTGAAACCCTCATACACTGAAAGAAGTAATGTGAAATAGTGCAGCCATGGTGGAAAAGAGTTTGGTAGTTTGGTAGTTTCACTAAAGATAAACAGAGTTACCTACCATATGGCCCAGCAACTCTACTCCTAGGCACATACTCAAGAGAAATGAAAATGTGTCCACACAGATGTTTGTACATAAATGTTCATAGCAGCATTATTCACATAGCCAAAAACATCACAAATATCCATCAACAGATGAATGGGTTAAAAAAAATCTGGTATATGCATATAATAGAATATTATTCAGCCATAAAAAGGAAAGAAGTGCTGATACATGGTACAACATGGATAAGCCTTGAAAACATTATGCTAAGTAAAAGAACAGATAGAAAAGGCCACACACATATTGTATGATTGCATTCATATGAATGTCCAGAATAGGCAAATCCAGAGACTGACAGTAAATTGGTGGTGGCCAAGGGCTGGGGGGAGTGACTGCTAATGGATATAGGGTGATGAAATATTCGAGAATTAGGTAATGGGGATGGTTGCACAACTCTTTGAATATACTAAAAACTGATGGATTCACCCTGTAGAAGGTTGAAATTTATGGTATGTGAACAAGTCTTTTACAGTTATGCATTGTTATACCAACAACCACATTCATTGTTGATCCCCCTTAATATTTCATCCCAAAGATCTCTTTATACAGGAGAAAACATTTGCACCATTTGCTTAATTCTGGCACATCCTACCTAAACCCTCATTCCAACTAACCCTGCTAGTTCCTTTTTGAAACCAAGTGCTCTACTCAGTCCTACTCCTGAAAGTCGCCTGTTGCAGACCTTGGCTCTCCCTTAAGCCCTGCAAACCCCACACCATACTTCAGAGCAGTCGGCTGGTTTTCTTCCTGCACACAGTGCCCTGCTTAGCCACACTGCCACCCTCGTGGGAATAGGGTTAGTGCCTCTTCAGGATGGGAAATAGCCTCATTAGGAAGAAAGAGAAAGAGACAGAGAGAGGAGGGAGAGAGGGAGGAAAGGAGTAGGTAGGCAGGTCCCAGGTCCCAGGAAGCCAGCTTGTTCTTGACTTGTTTATTTATTTGATTTGCGTGATATTTTCTTCTTTATTGTCTTTCTCTTTCCTTCCCTCCTTGAATCCACTCATCCATTCTCTCTTTCACACCTGGTTCTTCTGGGCCAGGCAGAGGACCAGGCCCTGAGGAAGCTGCGTTTTCTCTTTCAGTTTTGTTCTTCCTTCGGTGAGGCTCCACCCCCTTCTCAGTTATTCCCAGCTGCCCTGGGTGACGTTCTCCAGCGGCCATGTGGCCTAGATGGTGGATGTCCTCTTTTCCTGGAGTCTGTTAGCAACATGTCAGCAGCTTCTGACAACTTGAAGCCCTTTCCCTGTACCTGTTGCAAAGCCCATGTTCACCAGAGTCCACTTCCCTGCCTAAGAGACGCCTCTTGCCCACAGTCCATTTGCAATGAAAGAAGCCAATGGGTACCAGACACTGTCCACATTACCAGCTCCTCATGCTTCCCTAGGTCATTAGAGGAAGGACAATTAGCAACACTCAGTCTTCATTTGTGTGGACTTGTAGCGAGGAATATGAAAGATGACCTCATAGGGATGTTGAACTGGCTGAAAGGAATCGTTGGGTCACAAACTGAGAGTAAAGTCAAAGAAATAGACCAAGAGGGACTCCTAGTTCATGGAAGGTCAAACTGAGTCCTATGTGCCAGACACATGGGGTGCAGTGTGAGGTGACCTGGCAGTAATATAGATTACTATTTTAAACTGCGATGTAAATGCCTTCCTCTCTTAGGGCAAAACCTTGCCTATTTTAAATATATGGTGATAACATTAACAGTAACACATATAGGCTTACTCTGTGCCAGACTACACCAAGTGCTCTACATGCATGAATAAGCTTTATTGGGTGGAGGATCCACTGCTTACACTTCTAGACTAATGATCCCTCAGGTCTCCCTGTCGAAGTTCTGAAGAGTTGGCCTCAACATTGAGATGGTGGATAGCAGTGGAACAGAGACCACATGGCACTGGGTTCAAAAGAAAATTCAGAACCCTGGTAGAGGACAAACTAGGACAGTATCCAGCAACAGGAACAAGGCAAAGTTCAAAATCAGGAGCCAGGTTGCAGACTGGGAGGGATTGGAAAAGAAATCAGAGTGGGAGGTGGGTTCCCAAAAGGGAACAATGTTCAGCGCCTCACTGGTGCCACAACACCTAATCCTACTTAAGCACGGTAAATTTAACCAAACTTTAATCAAAAGTTCTGGGGCTGCACATAAAGTAAGACTGGGGCCAGAGGTGTGAGGGATGAGGCACGGATATGGCCATGAAGTTCAGGCACGATGCCCGTGCAGATTCAAAGCCTGGTTTCCCCAAGGGTTCTGATACAGCAGTGTTTGGGACAAGGGCAAAATCCAGTGCTCTGGACGGAACTCAAAGAGCCAGTGTGCAGGTGTAAGTCTGGGGAGAGGAAATCCCAGGGCAAAATACCTCTAAAAACCAAAATCAGTCAAAGGGAGAAATAAAGTTTAAAATCCATTTATTGCTCACAAGCTGCAGTCCCAGGCCATCTCTCTTTCCTCTCCAGCAGAAGCAAAACCAGCCCTCCCCCTCACCTCTCAAGTACAGATAAGCCCTCCTTGCCCAGGTAATTACCCATTGATATGGAGATGAACTTCTCTCCACCCTTGAGGAATGAAGCAAACGCACTAAAGCCATACTTCTTTCCACCTCTGAATGCCTATTGATATGCAGATGTACTAAAGCCAGGCGAGATATTCTGGAAATGTTACAATTTTATCCACAGCAGGGAAGGCAAGGAAGGAGCAAGACAGAACAGCAGGAGCTCAAACGGAAGGCCAAGCCCCAGGATGGGGGCCATGGGCAGGGCAAGCAATGATTTCAGAAACAACATGAGGCCCAGTGGATGTCCCTGTGCTGTTCACTCCTGGCCCAGAGTATAGAGCAAAGGAATGGGGGGGAACAGCAACATGGTAGCTCAGTGATCACCCCTGGGCTGAAAGAGCTGAGTTGCTCCCAACCTCTCCTCCAGAATGAAGGTGGGCTGATGAGCTGCATGATGAGATACTGAGGGATACTTTCTAAAGCGTCAGTCTAAAGGAGCTGGGCAGCAACCACGTATCAGGAGGCAGGCCAGAGCACACGCATTCAAAATGGATAGAGAGCGGACAATCCTGGAGAAACTCCCCTGTACCAGGTGGAGCAGGTCAAACATGGTTTATGCCCACCTGGAAAGAGTGTGCTGATGGAAGCACCATGCTGATTCAGACAGAAGCTGGACCCTCCTCCTTCCCTCCTCACTCAAGCCTCCCCCCCATCCCACCCCCACCCCACCTCTTTGAGGGGAAGACCTGCTCAGAACCAGAATTAGAGAAGAAAAGCAGTGAGCCAGCTGTTAGCCAGCATTTGTCAAGGTCTTGCTGTGGCCAAAAGCAGTTCTAAGCTTGACTCTTCAGCTACAGTTCATCTACCCACACTTTCCAATCTTTCTTCCTTAAATGAAGTTCTCCTTTTGAGAAAGGACCATGGTGAGACAGGGACCATAGATGTAGTCAGTATAGAGTGAGGGCCTCCGGAGGGGGCAGGGTGGGATATCTGCAGTCAGAGCAATGTAACTACATGCAAGCAAACCCCCCTACTAAAACTCTATGTTAAACATTGAGCTCTAGAATCATTCTTCAGTGAAATCAGTTAATGTTCCCCAGATAAAGAAGAGTAGCACATGTTTTATTACGCTAATCATTTGTAACCATGTGTAAGATTCACTTAAACATACTAAAAGGCCCAGGCCTATGTGCTATCTTTCCTCCTTCAGATCTGACGAGGTGATTTTGCAAACTGAGCAACTAACTTAGCATGCAGACCCAGCTGTAAACAGCATGGTAAAAGGCAGGAAGAATTCCATCTTAAAGATAAGATTGCATTTTAACACCCAGGAAGTTCAAGAGGCAAGATTCTTTAGCAAGTAGACAATACCTCAGCCCACCTTGGAGGCTGGGTAGGCAGTCTTTTGATATGCTCCCTGACCCAGGCGCAGGTGTCCCAGAGAGAAATCAAGGCAGGAAATTCCTTACAGTTAAGTTAATTTTTAATATTCAGGGACCACTTAACAAGTCCCCACCCCTAAGTTTTTTCATATTCTCTAAAAAATCCTCAACTGCCTATAAAACCCCCTAGACAATGCACCAACAACGGACTGACTCTCTTGTCCCTTCCTGGCGAGAGCCAGGAGCTCTGTCCTTTCACTATATCTCTTAATAAAAGCCTGTACCTTGCTCTCCTACCTTGACTGTTTGTGAAGCTCATTCTTCGGCTCCACGAACAAGAACCCCGGCATCAGTGGGTGTAGTCAGAGTAGGGTGAGGGCCTCCAAAAAAAGCAAGGGAGGATATTTACAGTCAGAGCAATATAACAATGTGCAAAGAAGTCCCTATAGAAACTCTCTTAAGCATTATGCAAAGTCAATTCTCTAGGGTAAAAATATCAAACTAGGAATATAGACATCTTTAGTGAGATCAGTGAAAGCTCAAAAGGCCAGGAGCAACTTGGCCTGGAATGTTTTGAGTGTTCTGCAAATAAAGAAGGGTATCTCAGCATAACCCGTGACTTCACTGTAAACAACCCTAGCAAACAGACAACAACCCAGCCCACCTTGGGGGCAGGGCAGGTTGTACAAGTTCACACCCTAAGCCCTTTATCAGTTCCTGAAAATCCTCAACTGCCTAAAATTCCCTAGACAAGGCACCACCATGGGCTCTCTTGTCCCCTCCTGGTGTGAGCCAGGAGCTCTGTCCTCTCATTTTCTCTCAATAAAAGCCTCTACCCTGGTTCTCCTACCTTGAGTGTTTGCTAAGTTCATTCTTCGACTCCGCAAACAACAACCCCGGCATCACTTTGACAATGATTTATCAACCACAACCTCTATAAGAGCCTTTGTTTTAAGCAAAATGCCAAGTATCTGTTAATAAGGTAATTAGTCATTGTGCCCATACTGTCAAAAAAAAGATAGGCTGCTTTTTTTTTAATTCTCTGGAGGAAAAAATTATCACAGTTGCTTGTTGAGCACTCTCAGAGTAGGGCTCTTGCAATATACGCTATTCTGTTTATTTATTTGTACTTTGAAGTCACTGAGATTTGGGTGTTGTTATTGCAGCCTAATTTCCCTTGTCCTGATTTAGATGAGTACAGAGGCAGCCGGCTTCACAGAGAAGCTCAGGAAGATGAAACTGATTGGAGCAGTAGAGAACAGAGAAAAGGATGTCCTAGAGAGGGCATGGCGTGCAGACTTACAGAACCTCTTAAGCTCCCAACCTGTTCTGTGGTCTGTTGTGGCCGGTGTGCAAGACGGGCGAAGAGATAGACTCCAGAGGAAGACTGGGGCCAGATTGTGACAAATCTTGAAGATTATACTAGGGAGTTGCAGAAAATGAGCCAACAAAGTTTTTTTGTTTTTTTTGAAAAGCCTAATGGGATTTATACTTTAGAAAAACATCTAGCCTTAGGGTAGAGAATAGAATGGGAGGGAGACACTGTGGGTAAAAATGTAATATTTCCAGAATATCTCACCTGGCATTAGTGCATCTGCGTATCAACAGGCATTCAGGGGTGGAGATACATAAGGCTTTTCACATTTGCATATCAATAGGTGTTCCTCAGGGGTGGAGAAGAGTTTATCTCCTTATCAATGGGTAATTACCTGGGCAACAGAGGGCTCATCTGAACTTGAGAGGTTAGGGGGAATGCTCGTTTTTGCTTCTGTTGGAGCAGGAAAGAGAGACGGCTCCAGACTGCAGGTTGTATGCAATAAACGGGTTTTAAACTTTATTTCTCCCTTTGACTGATTTTGGTTTTAGAGATACTTTGCCCCAGGATTTCCTCTCCCAGGACTTACAGACCCATTAGGAGGCAACTAGAAGTTGGGAGAGAACTGATGAAGTCATAAATCAGAGGATGACAAACTTTTTCTGTAAAGAGCCAGATGGTAAATATTTTAGGCTTTGCTTTCCGTCACAACTACTCAACTCTGCCATGTAGCATGAAAGCAGCCATACACAACATGTAACAAATAAGTGTGGCTGGGTTCCAATAACACTATATTTACAAAACAGGCAGTGGATCAATTTGGCCCATGGGCTGCAGTTTACCTGCCCCTGACTAAACAATAAGACAGCTACCATTTATTACGACTTACCACATTCCAGTCACTTTACAGACATTATAGCTGATTCTCACAACTTCGCAGGAAGTATTATTGGCTCCATTGTACAGAGAAGGAAACAGGCTGAGAGATGTTGGGTAACTTATCCAAGGTTATTAGGATGGTATACGACAAAAGTCAGGGTTTGAACTCAGGGCTGACTGGAGAGCCCATGCTCTTTTGTTATTCCATGCCACCTCCTTGGGGCAGCCCAGGAGGAAGAAGGGAATATATAAGACTGTCAGTTCTCAGTGCCTGAGAGCATTCACTCCTTCCTTCAACAAATATTTTGCTTATGCTATGTGCAAAGTATTAGGGATTCAAAGATGAATGAGCTATTGGTCCCTGTATAGCAGAGCCTAGCATTTAAACCTGTAAGTGGGTATGAAGGATAAAGAAGAAGTGTGATTCATCAACGAGACCAAGGAAATAAAACATTGCAGTCATTCTCATCCCTGCCGCTTTTTCTTTAAGCATCCAGAGGGGGCCCTCTGATCCTTTAGCATCACAGACAACAGATATTTTTATCGTCTAGCATGAACAGATAAGTAGATTTATGTCAAACTATTAAAGCTTAAGCTTCAGGATCCCCTGCTTCCTGAAATTGGGTCCCTGTGTCTAATTTTGTATTTCTTTCTTAAGAGTCACCCCTCAGAAATATATAAGCCTCAGTCCCCAAAATCTGGATCTGCCCTGGAGTGAATGTTTTTCAGAGCCAGGTCTGTTAAACGCTGTCTTTGGGAATCACAGGGGCTACAGATGCTGGTTTTGGCTCTCGGTGTTTCTCCCAGGGCAGCTAAGAACCTGGGGCTGCCCTCAGTGTCACAGGAGCCTGTTCCCATTATGTCCATTCTCCTCCGCTTGCCAGCAGCTGTCCCTGCTCCCCTTTTCTTTAAAATCAGCACTGGGTGCTATGGTTTCAGCTGATCCAGGCTCTTTGGAATTCCAGACACCCAGAAATTCAAGGCTCCAGGAATCCTCCCAATAGCCTCTCAGTAGGGCATAAGAGTAGGAAAGGACACTGCCATCCTGGTAGGGCGCGGGATGGAGCTGAGGGGGGGCACTGCTGGGCACCCCTGACAGCTGGCGGCTAGTGGGGAAGGGTTTCCAGGATGGGGCTGTCTTGTGCTCAGCAGCAGGCTCTGCTTTGTAGCCATTTGTCAGAGGAAATCAGACTCTGGGGAACTAATTGTTTTACACTCACCCAAGTCACAGGTGATTCAAAACTAGAATGCTGTGTGAGGACAGGAGGCCTAACTGGCAAAATAATTGGCTCTAGTCATTGACTCAAAGTCCTGTCTTGCCAGGCAAGTCCACAAAGCACATCAAATTACAGGCTGGGGACTGGGTGAGTGATCAAGAACAATACTGTGACTCCTTAAGAGCAGGTACTGCGCCGTTTGCCCACTGTCAGGTTTCCAGCAGCTAGAACAGCCCTTGCCCCATGAAGGTGCTCAATAAAGACTTATGTTAGCCATTCTTGGGAGATACACCCATTTCTCCTAAGATGAATTGGTGTTCTTCTAGACTAGTTCTCTCTAAATTAAAAGCACTGGCCTCTAGTGTCAAGAGCATCTTTATCCTTGGATACTGTGGGAGGTACACTGTAATTGCTCCATGCAAGCCACACACAAGCCTTCTGTTCTGACTCATTACCTCCTGGGAGCCCACCGTATTAACTGTTGCATTCCAGGGCTCTTTTCCAGAGTACATCTTAACTGCTTCATGGGTTTGGGAGACTAGGGTGACACACCTAAAATAGACGTGGGCTGCAGGGGCTTGCTCGTGTGTTTTGTGTTCATTCTACTCATTTCACTTTCAGAGGGCCTCATTTTTTTACTTCCTTAGACCAAGAAATCCTCCATAAATCCCATTCTTCTCTGGATCTATGTGGGTTTGTGAAGTCAAGTTGGCATATGATTTTTAAGCATTGCTGAAGCAGGAAATTCTTTTATGAAGAATTCAGAGGCTTATGGAGATAAAACATGATGTGGTAGGGAAAACTGTGGATTGGGGTACAGGACATGTGGGCTCCAGTTTTGGACACATTTATTTCACAAACAAGCACCCAAAGCCCAGTGTGAGAGCCGAATTCTGGGCAGTACTGGAAGTATGTAAATGAAAAGACACTCCGTGCAAGGACAGCACACAGGGGGGGAGGGAAGAGTTGAACTGCAATCCAGGACTAAAATGAATGGGAGCACTTCGTGGGGTGGTTCTCCAATCTTAATTCTTGCACTGTGAGGATCCTCAGTGGCGTTCTTTCAAATATAGATCCTTGGGCCCCACCCCTCAGAAATTCTGATTCACAAAGTCAAGATTGTCGGACTCTGAAGGTTTATAAAGCAATCCCCACCAAGGTGAATCTAGTGAAGCGCACCACACACTCGAAGCCAAGGGGTCTACAGCTGATTTTTAAAGTAGAAACTTAGCAGGCACAAAGGCACAAAATGGCATGACTTTACCTTCCACTTTCAGAAAGTGAAGGTCATGAGGCATGACTGCCACAACTTCCTGCTCTACCCAAGGTGACAACTTTATCGCCATTAACTGTCCGCAGAGAATGAGGCGCCCTGCCTCCTTGTGAAAGCTAATGTCATCTGGGCTCATCTTCACTTCCCCATCTCCTCTCCACCCCACCTGCACGCATGCGGATGCACACACACACACACACACACACACACAGGCATGCACACGCTGCTGCCCCTCCAAACACGTGGTAGTCCTCCCCCACAGCCCATTCCAAAAAGAATCAGGACAGCTCATTTCACTCTAAATCCCCCTCCACTTACCACCTACTAATTACCATTTATTTCACCCAAGCTTCTTTAACATAAAATATAAAAGAAAAAAATGAGCTATAAAACTAGTGCATGTTCATTACAGAAAAGCAAATGTTAAGGCCCAGAGGCAGGAACGAGACCACACTGCAGCCAGGGCCACCCAGCTGGCACTAACCACATGGTGGGTAGCAGAAGCCCAGGCAGACCATACAGACTTTAGACCTTGGTAGGCACTGTGAGTTACTGTCTGTAAAAGACGGGGAACACTGAAGGTGAGCCATTCAAGGGCTTCATGCAGTGGAATAATATCCAACTTGTGATTCTGACCAATAAATAGTTCTAAGGAAACACATCAAAATACTAACAATGTTTATCTCTGGGTGTTATAAGCAATTTTAATTTTTTTCTTTATGCTTTTTAGTATTTTCCAAAATTTCTTCAATGGGCATATATCACTTTTTTAATACATTTTTAAGGTATTATTGATATACACTCTTATGATATTTTCACATGAAAAACAATGTGGTTACTACATTTACCCATATTATCGAGTCCCCCCCACACCCCATTGCAGTCACTGTCCATCAGTCTAAGTGCATGTATCACTTTTATGAAAAATTTTTAGTCAAAAATAAATAAGCTAACTGGAAGCAGTCTGCTTTCCATTGGAGACTGATTGGTGGTAATGAGTCAAGATCACTGGCTCTCAAGGAGGGATGGTGGTAGCCTGGAATGGTTTGGGGGTCATAGGAACAGAGAGAAGGGTGATCCTGATCTGTATTTAATGGGTAAAATCCACTGGTGACTGTATAGCCATGCCAGGTAAATGGGAGGGAAGCTTAGGATGACTGTTGGGTTTCATTTTGGGTGCTGACTAGGTTGAAGGTGACTCCACTCAACCAACAGGGCACACAGAAGAGCACAGACACGGGCAGGAAGATGAGGGTGGTGTCACCGAAAGTGAGTGGCCCACAACATCAAAAGCCAAGCAATCTGATTAACCAGGTTATGAAGCTAAGAGGAGTGACAATTCTTTCAGGAAGCTTAACTGTGAAAAGAATAGGGTGGTAACCAGAGGAAGTGTAGGGTTGCTTGAGCGTTTCTCAGGTAAAGGAAATGAGCCAGTCAAGGCTAATCAGCTGGAAATACACGTTAAGGTGGTAGCCAAGAGAGCATGACCCAAGGTGGGATGCAGTAGGATCTTAAGCAGAAGTGGGATTGAACTGGAAAAAGGAATCTGTTCTTATGGGATGGGAATGAGGGTGAGGGAGCAGAGCACACATGTACAGATTCCTATGGAGGTTTATAGTGGGAAGAGGAAGTTCTTGCATTTTGAACTTTATGTCCTCTGTCAATCAGGTGACATTATCTATTGGGGATGTGGATGAGTAAATAGTTGAAGCCAAGTGGTGAAAGTTTGTAATAATCTGAGGATGGGGAAGGTGCTGATTGAACGTTAAGGACTACTCAGTGTGGTACTGCGGTCCAACTGCAGTTGGATCCACTAGGTTTTGTGACAGGTCCCCCAACAATCTGTACACTTCCATCATTTTTTTTCATGCTGTGTTCTGCACCCCAATCAGACATAGGTGGGGAGATACTGAGTCATGCAATTGATTCGGGACTAGGGAATTTGCAGAGCTTGTGTGGCTTGAAAATGAGGGGTGTAAAGAGTTGAAGGTTATGAAAAAGAACAGTTTTGAGTTGACCATTAGGGTACCCATTGGATCAAGAACAGAATGGGATTAAAAGAAAAAAAAGAAGTCATATGAAAAGTTCAAGAGATAGGGGTCCTGAAGAAGTGTAAGATTTAGTGATAGAATAAGAAAATAGGAAGTCATATATTAGAGCTCCAAGTGGTCAGGAGAGGGGAATGGTGGTTGAATTACAGGGACACATGGTTAGATTTGAAAAAACCATGGCATCACAAGGACAGGCTTGATAGTCCTTGGAGGTGCAGAATCTGAAATGAAATCTGTAAAGCAAGTGTGAGTAAAGGCCAGAGAGACTGTGAGGCAACCGAAGAACATGAGCCTTTCTGACCCTTTCTAGGCCTCCCAGGAGTTGGCAGAAAACCATGCTTACCTGCAGGGATTCTGGACACACACACGGGTTCAAATCCTGGCTCTACGAGTGACTAGGTATGTAGCCATGTCAATTAACTTCTCTGTGCCTCATCAGCCTATGAGTAAAATTAAGATAAAACAGCACGAATAAATGAAGTACTCGTAACAAGGCTTGCCACGTATACCACACTACTACTCAAATGTCAGCACCATTACCAACATCTCTCATTTGAACAATGAATAATTTAAGAGTCTCTAAGGCAGAAATTTTCAAACATTTTTGTCTCAAAATTCCTTCACATTCTTAAAAAATTATTGACCCCAAAGAACATTTAAAATATGTATTATCTATTAATATTTTTATATTAGGAATGGAAACTGAGAAATCTTTTAATACATACTCATTTCCTAGTAACATTTTTAAAAACAACTTTTTCTTAAGACACTTTGGAGGTGTGACATTGTTTTACATTTTTGCAAACATCTTTAGTGTTTGACTTAATTGAAGACAGCTGGATTCTCTCATCTGCTTCTTCATTCTACCTACTGACATGTGCTGTTTGAGGTATAAGAAAACCCAGATATCCAAGATCCTCCAAAAAGGTACTGTGGACTCTGGACCACACTTTGAGAACAGTCACTTTAAGCTTTCTTCCAGTGTTAAATCATTCATTCATTCATTCATTCATTCAACACTACTGGAGCTCAGAAATAGAATCATGTGGTTGCCTGCTCTTGAGCTTAATGCTAATTTAAAATTACTCACAGCATTAAGTGACCACAGAGGAAGACACTGAGAAGTTACAGGCATGACTGAGTCAAGGAAGGCTTTAACAGAGTATAGGGAATTTGAATTTGGGCATGAATTTCCTGTACTCCCCTCTAAGCAGAGGGCAGAGCATGTGCAAAGGCCCAGAGGCAGGAATCAATGTAACATAAGGATGTCAGGGTATATTGGCAGAATAATTATGCTGGAAGATTGTTGGGCCTCATGTGAAAAGTTAAATTCACCCTCGAGACCACAGGAGGCTTGGGTGACAAGAGCTTGCTTTTAAAAGTCAGGTTTATTGAAGTACAATTTACATAAAACTAAACTTTACCCTTTTAGGTGTACAGTTTTATAAGTTTTGATAAGCATATACAAAACACTAACACAATAAAGATACAGACTATTCTTTTCACCTCGGAAAGTTCTCTGTAGTCAATCCCTATCTCTCACCCCCTAAACTTCAGGCAATATTGATCTGATTTCTGTCCCTACAGTTTTTTTACTCTGAAATAATATACACACACAGGAAGTTGCAGAGAGGGCCCATGTACATTTCCCCCAGCTCCCTCTAATGGTTAACATCTTAGAAAACTACAGAAAAATATCAAAGCCAGGAAGCTGGTGTTAGTACAACTAGACTACAGACCTTATTCAGATTTCACCAGTGTTTTAATGCATTATTTTGTTTTTGTTTGAGCCATAGTATGGAAGATGGATTGGTGGGTGAGGCACAATATGGAAGAAAGGAGAGCTCAAGGAGGTGTGGGGAAAGAAAGGGAACTGGCGGGAGCATTTCTGGAAAATAGAAATCATTTGATAGACAATTCAGTATGAGCATTTAATCTTTTGGAAATGAAATCTCCTATGTGGCAGGACAGCAAGCAGAAGGTTGTTTTATGCTGAAGGGCCTGACCTCTCACTGAATTGAGAAAAATGTTTCCTCCAGTCATGACAACCTCAAATAACCATAATATTCCGGCTTACTTTTTAAGGGAAGAAAATATTTTTAGTCACTTTTTTCATTCTTAAAACAATGACATAACTGTCAAAGATCTGATATTCCTTTGAAGTTTAGACAGTTACATTTGCTCTCCTTAATAGGATTAGCTAACAACTCCCCAAAAGAAGTAAACCTTTTTACTTACTCTCACTCCCTCCTGGAGATCAATATTTTTGTTGGCTCTCCTACCTGCTGCAGCACTATCACTGACCATGTAACTGACAATGCCTTCATCTCTGTAACTTAATATACTCACAGACATCATTCACTCATCACAGGACTGTGGAGTGTTGTCCTTGCTTCTACAGCCCAAGAAACTGAGGCTCCTAAGGATTTGGTACCCAGGGTCACACATAGCCATATTTAACATGCTTAGATAAGTGCTGGCACAGGTGAGCATTCAGTAGATGTTAGCTAGCCTTGTTTGTAGTTCTGTTCTCTCTACTCCACCAAACCCCAACTATGGCCCAGTGGACCTCTTTCTTCCACAGCTGTGCTGGACTGAATTTACGCATACATGCAATGGAACTATTTCTGGCGACAAAGTTCTCATTTAAATGTTTACTTAAACCTTCATTTGGCTGATACCTAGTTTATCACCAGTTACTACCAAATACAGTCCTTGAGTAGATCTAATAACCAATTCCTAATACCTAATACATGTTACTCGACTTTAAGATAACCTTTCACTATCTTTGAAAACAGGAAGTGCCTTAAAATCAGATTTAATTAAATATGGCAACAAACTGTTTTTACTGTGTCTGGTGCTAGATATTTTACATACATTTTAGCACTTAATCATCCCAATACCTACTTGTTATAATCATGTGCAACCACACTCATTTTAAAGATGGGGAAATCAAGGCACAAGGAGGCTGTCATTTGTCCCAGGTCACACAGCTAATAATGGAGGACAGGATTAAGAGTAACCCCAAAGCAAGCAGTACCCTAGAATACAATTTCAGTAAACTTACCTAGAGAAATAGTTCTATCTTATGCAAAATCCAGAACAATTTCAAATATAAAAGGGTAAATTAAAATAACAAGCAAACCAACAAAAGACAAAGAAACGAAGGCTCATCAAGGTTAACAAACAAGGTTACACAAGATATCAGAACTAGGATCCCAATGGCGGATCTCTTGACTCCAAAGAACGAGCTATTTCCACCAAACCACGCCGCCAACTGGCACAATGTAAGGGGCAGTATAAATATCTGCTTAATTAATAATGCCGTTAAAACAACGTTGACAAGGACCAGGGTAAAAACGTTAAAGACACACAAAGTAAAAGCAGTTAACCTTTTGGGAAGAAAGAAAACACAAATACGGAGCACCTCGCCCCCAAGTTTTCAAAACAGTACATTCAGGAAAGCCAAGGTGCTGAACAAACTGCGCGGGTGCCGCCAGACACCGGGGCTGGCGGGAACGGAGGCTTCAAAGGAGATGGTTCCAGGGGAGCGGCCTTGGGGCCAAGCAGCCAAGCGCGGCCGCCTCCCTGCTTCCCTCCCGCGCCCACGTCCTCTCCCGGTCGCGAGTCACGAGGCCCGGCAACCCCCGACGACGTCCGGAAGCCAGCGGCCTCTCCCTTCAGGGCTGCTGGCTTTAGAAAAAACACAAACGTCCCCAAGCGGTCCGTAGCCTCTCTGTGTCGGGGCCTGCAGTTCGCTGTCCCCGGTCGGCCTGGCAGCCATGTGTCCGAGGGCGGGAGCCCCTCGGGAAGCAGCTCGACGCTGGTAAGCAGCCGCCGGCGGCAGTCAACTCAGCCCAGCCCAGGGTGCCTACAGCTCGGCCCCAGGAAGGCCCCGCACGGGCGCCCCTCGGCCACGCGGGCTGCCTCTACGCGCGAGCAGCGAGCGCAGGCAGCCGGGCATTTCCTCTTCCTCCCCACGCGCTGCGCGGCGGCGGAGGCCGGGCTGAGGCAGGGTTAGGGTGCCCGACCGCGGGCTGCCGAAGAGCGCGGCAGGCGCCGCGCCGCCCCCACTGTGTCCGCCGGCCGCGGGGCCTCGGGCGGCTGGGCCCGGCGCGGGCAGCGAGAGGCGGGGCCGGCGTGGGGCGGCGGAAGGAGGCGGAGGAGGGGGAAGAGGAGGAGGCGGCGGCCGGGAGCCGGGGGAGAGGGGCGGGGGGTGGGCCGGGGGAGGGGAGGAGCGGGATTTGCGGAGCACGGCGCCGCAGCCGGGAGCCGGCAGGCCCGAGAGTGACCGAGTCACGGCGGGCGCCGGCGGAGCCGCGGCGTCGGACCCGCCTCCTGGAGGAGCTCAGGCCCGGCCAGGCCCGGCCCCATTCCCGCCCCGCGCCGCCTCCCTGCCGCCGCCGCCGCCGCCGCGGGAGCGCTCCCTTGCCCACCCCGCCCCCGCGGCCGAGCCCGGGAGTCGAGTGGGAGTCGGCCGGCCGGCGCGGGCAGCGCCGGGACCCCGCGGGGGACACTGCAGCCGGAGCCCGGGAGAGGCCGCGCCGCCAACGTCTGAACTAGGATGTCCCGACATGAAGGTGAGAGGAGCCCCCGCCCCCACCCCCAGCGCCCCGGCTTCGGCCTACCCCGCCCGGGCCAGGCGCCGCGGAGGGCGGCCGGGAGGCGGCGGAGACTTCGGGCGAGCCCTAGCCGGGCCCAAGGCGCCGGGCCCGGGAGCGAGCGGGCGAGGACGGGGAGCCGCGGCGCCGCCGCCGCCACGGCCGCGGCCCTGTGCTGGGCCTGGTGCCGGAGGCGGGGCGGCCGGGCGGGCCGGAGGGTTTGCACTGTCATGGGGCGGGGGAGGGGGAGGGGAGGCGGCGGGGCCCGTTACCGGCGGGAGCCCGGCCCTCGGGACTGATACCGGACGCCGTGGCTCTCCCGGCCGGCTCCAGAGCCACGGGCCCCAGCGCGGCCTAGCGTTCCCGCCGCCCCGGAAGGGCCCGGTGAGGCCACCCAGCGGGGCCGCAGGCGGCGGCAGGAGACGAAGGGGCTAGCCGAGGACCCGACAAGCGCGTCCGGTCGCCGGGAGACGGCGGCGAGGTGCCCCCTGCCTGCGGGCCACCGCGGGGCAGGCGGGAAGGCTCTGCAGCCGGAGGACGGGAAGTCCCCGCCGCCCGGAGCCCGCCCCGGCCTCGCGTCTAGGCCTCGGCGCGTCCCTGGGCTTGGGTAACCAAGTTCCCGGGGCGGATTCGGCCCGGCCGCGGCGAGCAAACTCCCTGCTCGGTCACCGGGTCGGAGCAAGACTCGCCCCGGGCCGGCCGCGGGCCCCTCGCCCGGCATGCACTACCTGCCTAAACCGGGTTTTGGTAAATGACCGCGGTGAGGTATGTTTATAGTCCGCGAGGCATTTTGGACTTTGTTTTGAGATTTAAAAACACTATTGGGGTACAATCGCAAATAAGCAAACAGCTTTAGTTAGCCCAGTCCCCAGGCACAAAAAGAAAAATGTTAAAAGGCCGTTGTACAGGCTTTGAGCTGGTAAAAAATAAGTTAACTTCAATTTACTGCCATATGGTTTAGAAAAGGGGGAGGGGGTTGTGTTTTCTTTGTTTCACTACTGCAAGTCTTTAAATAAATAGTATTAAAATATTGGCGAAAACTTTATCCAGGTAAGGTTAATGCAAGACTGTAGAAGTGGCTTGAAAGTATTGTGTACTCTTGATTTTAAAATCCTGTATAGGTAATGTAGGAGTGGAGAAAGTTTAGTGAGTCAAATTAATGTGTGCTTCACATCGCTGAAAGGGTATTCTTAGGGAAATACAGGCCTTATAATTTCGAGGTTGAAAAACTCAGGTTCGTTAAAATTATTTAGAGCCAATTTGTATTACTAATTGCAGTGTTGAGATTGACTGAAGGAACATTTTGTGTTCAAGGATTTTGTATTTTGAAGTCACAAAACTAGGAAATACACTGTCTTTCCTTCACTTACTGTGTACAAGTGTTGGACATTTTAAAATAAAAAGGTACTTAGGCTTATAGAATTATAAGGAAACTGTGTCTATTATCCCGTTTTTTCCTCTTTATCAGACTATATTCCCTATCCGTATAGTTTAAAAGAAGTTCCAGTTAATGTTAGAATCTAACTTAAATATGGGATATTAAAGTTTATCTTGGACTCTAGTTACGTGTACACTGACCCACCTGCAAGACAAAGCGAAAGTAAGCAGTGGCTGCAAGCTCTGTTACTCATAAGAATTGGAAGAGTTAAAATTACAGAATCATAGCAGTGGAAGTAAGGTATTTGAGACCCATTCTTGCCTCAAGAAAACATCCAGATATTTCCAGACTGAGTATTCTAATTGAATGGTGTCCTGGGAATATTCCTTTACATTCAATAATCTCATAGAGTCATTAAAAATCTCACAGTGCTAACATTCTTGAATGTAACACAAATGCTGTAATTTAAGCCTATTTTCCCCATTTGGTCCTGTGGAAAGGCATGTGGTTATGAAACTATTACTGAACATTTATAGCACACCTTTTCTTGTAACTTACACAATGCCAGATGTTTCTGTAAAAGGAATATTCCTATAATCCATCACTTGGATTCTAGTACAATATTTGACAAGTGATTATCAGTTAAGGGGCTAGCTTATGGCCTAAGGTAGTAATGTCAGTCTCATTAAGAATCACATCTAATTCATTACATACAGGTTTTGTGGAATATTAGTTCAGGCTGCCATCATTTTCATGAGTGGAAATTTAATCTATCACTAAATGTAGAGTTTGACATCCTCACTGTTAAAGTTCTCAGCTTTCTCTTTTTTGAGCCAACTGATGCCATTTTTAAAAATAATTTCTTTTCTGGTATGATTTTTGAGCTCTTTAATCATCGGTCTACCTCCACATTCTCTGTAGTTCTCATTTCCTTTCAGTAGTGTGACCCAGAACTGGATGTAGTAGTCTGGTAAGAGATCCCAACTGTGCTACTGTCTTGTTGTTCATGGATGCTGCTTCCTTGTCAGTGCCTTCTGTTTGCATGTAATTTGTTTTGTGCCCACTCTAGTGAGTTGCACTAAGTTATATGTAATGATGTACCTTTGGACAACACAGCCCCAAGATGGACATCAGTAAACCTGAGTCTCTGCTTTGTGAAGTCGTGGCCTGCCATTGAGAAGGGAGATGCAGCCAGAAACATAGAGGAATGCTGTAGCCCAGGGGTCAGCATCGTTTTTCTGTAAAGGGCCAGGTAGTGAAATTGTAGGCTTGACGAGCTGTATGGTCTCTCTCTTAGCTCTGCCATTGTACTGTAAAAGCAGCTATAGGCAATACATAAATGAATGAGCACTGCCGTGTTCTAATTAAAACTTTACTTACGGGCACTGACATTTGAATTTCATACAATTTTTATGTGTCATGAAATAATGATTCTTCACCTTAACCATTTAAAAATGTAAAAACCATTCTTAGTTTGCAGGCCCTACAAACACATGAGGTGGCCAAATTTGGTCTAGTTTGGCCTGTGGGCTATAATTTGCCTACTTCTGCTCTGAACTAGAGCTTTAAAGAGTTGATAGAACTTAAATTGTTGGGGAGTCCAGAAAGGGCCCACTCAGCTTGGTATTCATTCCATCATTTCCTTTGGGTAATGAGGTGAGTTCCATGGACTGAACCAGTTCTGTACCTCAGTTTCCAGGAGCACTATGTAGACTGAATTATAAACATTCGTCAGGAATGGGGAACAGCCTCCCCACCTACTTGCCCAGACCCTGTCTGAACGGAGAGATGGCAGGTCTCTATACTATGTCCTCTGCTTGCCTGTTACAACTTTTCCAGCCAGAATTCCAGGGCCTCTTTTAATTCACTTTGTAATGTTCTTGTTACAGTAGTAAACATTTTACATTAGTGACTAGTCACTTTATGTTCACCATCTAGTTCCATGTTGTACACAGTGAAACCAGTCATTTTCTGTTTAATTTTTAAGAGTTTTTTCCCCTAATGTTTCATTAGATATTTTAAGTACATTTAAAATATGAGTGTTATTGAGAGCTTAAAATCCATTTAATAGCTCTGCAAATTAAAAAAAACATCAAGTTATTCAGTGCTTATTAGCTAAGATGAAATTACAAATGTTTCTTGCATGAGTTAGAGCCTAATTGATTACCTGAAGTTAGAAGTACATTTATTGCCTTAAATCATTCAACCTTTTTTTAAATTGCTACTATGTATAAGACACTGCCAGACACCAAGACATGTGGGAATGAATAAATGAAACACCACTTCTCATCTTAAGTATGATAGGGAAGAGGCATGTGTACACAGCTTCCACAGCACAATGTGAAAGATGCCCATGAGGAAGGGATAAACAAATTGATGACAAGAGTATTGCCAAATTTTTTCTAATTTTGACCAGTTTCAGAGAGGGAATCTATAAAGATTTCTAATGCTTTTTTCTTTGGTGCCTTCTTAACATTTTTGTAGGCTACTCTTAATTTTGGATAAAATTGACATTTCAAATAAAGTGCTTAACTTTACCTGATGTACATTTCTCCTAGCTTTTAGAAGGTTTTCTTATGTAAAAATGATAGTGAATAAATAGGTGATATTATGTTATTCTCAGAAGCATCTGATAATGTTTATTTTCAAAATATAAAGTATAAAAGTAGGTAGACCATTAAATCTAGTTTTTGAAAGTTGCACCGTTTTTTGAAATTTATCACTCTTATTAAATTTGAATTTTCTTCTCTATAAAAATGCTATGTGACACTAAGAACACACGTACAGTCTTAGAGTGAATTGCAATAATTTTGTTTTCAGGATTTGAGGACTTCAAAGCTAGGATTGGTAATTAGCTTGTGATTTTTGCCTTCCTATAGCAAAGTAAATTGAGTCCCACTGAAAAGATTTTTATCATCATGTCAGACAACTTATATTCTAACTCTGATATGTTAAAGGTTATGACCTTAGGACGTTTTCAATTTTAGTAAATCATGAATTACGTTTACCTTGACTTTCAATAGAAGATAAGAATGTAACTTTCAGTTTCTAGGATCTTTGATTTCATAATTTCATATAAACTTGATTTTGAAGCCCATTTTTCCTATGTTTTGACATTAGTATATAAGTTAAAATGTAATATAGCTTTCCTCTCCTTTTAAATTGGAGATATAATTTGGAAGAAATTTCTTTTAGTTAGAATTTTAAGGTGGATTAGCAACAATCTTATTTAAAGAGTGAAAACTTTGACACTAGAAACTTAAGAAGCTTCCAATGTGAAATGGCCAAATTCCTTCATTTAGGCTTGCAACATTTAAAAGAAAGAAAATTAAGTTATGACACTTATGAGTCGTAACTTAATTTTCAAAACAGTGTATAACATCTCCCATATACATTTGCTGAGGTTTGTTTGTTTTTTTTAAACTGGAGGTTCCAAAAGTTATTTTTAGTGAAGGTTAAGGTATCATTGGATTGTCCTAGAAATAGTGTCTTTTTGTTACATCGCTGTGGGTCTACTTTCATGAATATGAACTCAAAGGAAACATTTCATACACTTCATATACATAAAGGTTAAAAGTAGAATAGTATTCACAATTAAAATCTTTGTTTATAAAAGGTTAATTTTATATACTGGTGTTTGCCAGGAGCCATGATGTTGTTCATAAAAAATGATAAAGAATAGCTTTTTCAGTCACTGAAGTTACTCATTAAAGTTGAGGAAAGAGCCCATATGAGATGTATAGATGAGAGGAGAGCGTTTTTAAAAATATGGTAATTTTTATATATTAGCCATGTCCTGATTCATGTTGGAAGTAGGAGATAAGGCAGTTTCCTAAGGGAATGTACTGCCGAAATTCCATGGGAAGGAAGTGAGTGGTCAAAGAAAGAGGGTGTCTTGGGATGGTAAGGACAAGAAGTCTGGATGGTGCCAGCAAAGCAAAGTTAAGCAAGGTGGGCATGAAGCTTGGAAATGATCTGTTGCCACAGGGAGTCAGGAACAGAACACCAAATTTAATGCCTGATAAAATGTAAAAGTTTGATGCCAGGAGGTGAAAACTGAAGTATCCTGTGAAACTATCAAGAGATGAATTGCCTTGCGATACACCTTCCAGAGTACCATCCCTACTACCTCTCTCACTGCACTCCTACAGTGTTTGCTAATTTGTGTTTTAGTTGTTGTCTTTCTGAATAGTAACAAAGCAGAATGTGAATCCAACCAGTTCCTGAACATGGCCAATTTAAGCCTTCCCTGGCCACAGTGCCAACCAGCAGTCCAGCAGACTTTGGGAGTGGCCACAAGGGATATTGGGAACAAAGTATGAATGGATCCTTGCAAATCCACTGCTGCTAGAAAAAAAAGACTGAAGTCACAAGACTGGGTCAGTCAAATCACCTTTCAGCTAGGAGAGACAGATAGTAAATGGGTGAAGCCTCTTGACATCACAGCTAATTAGGTTTGCACATTATCTTCTGCTGAATTGTATGGGTTTTTTTCCTTTCTTGCTAGTACTCAGTGCCCGTGTCATGAACTTCAACTTCTCTAAAGTAAGAGGATTTCATTTGGAGAGTCACTACAGAGTGCTAACGTGGTAAATTGACTATGAGGACTATCACAGGCATATTTGTCAATATTTTTGGGGTTTGACTTTTGTTTATTGTTCCTTTAAGACTCTTGTCACCCTCCCCTGCCACCCAGCAAAGTTAAGGGTCCCTCTAGTGGCACTCCTGCCTTATACTCCAGGCATTTTTTTATGCTGTAATTGTTTGCTTGTCTACCTCCCCCACAAGCTACCTGAAGGGTAGGTATAGTGTTACACTTACCTTTGTACCCTACCATCAAGCATAGTGTCTGGCCTTTGGGAAGCCTAGTGAAATGAACATCTGTGGGTGATTGTTAGAGAAGTTAATACTAGTCTAAAAAAATGGCAAGACGAGAATGCTGTCCTCTGTTTTTATCTAGAGAAGCTAGTTAATGGGCAGAGATTGTGGAAATGAGGACTTGCTACTTTCATAAAAATCAGGGAATGAATTACATAGAGCAAAAATAAGTTAGGGGAGCTGACTCTGGGACTATAATTGAGAGTACTGTTTTGTTCTGTGTCTGGCTCTGGATTCAGATTAACTGGCCGTGGTTTCTGCATATTAATTGCACTATGTGTCTGAGTTTTGGGGTTCATTCAGGCATTCATTCAGTGGGTATTTATGGACTACCTACTCAAGTACCACTCAAAGTCATCTCCAGAGCTTGCCGCGCACATTGTTGACACTTGCTGCAAAATGGTAATACTTGTGGGTTTGAGGCACATGTTTGGGAATTAAATTCTTCCTGTTGTTTAGGCTGTGGTTCTTCTCCAGTATGCTGGAATTAGTTCTTGAAGTTTATATTTTATGACAGGGTAATTAAGTCATTTTTGTATTTTAATGTTTTGGCAATATCTGCACCTCCTGCCTCATTTTTTTTAGTTTATTTTCATTTAAGTTTCACAATTATATCTCATTCTGCCCAGCAGTACATTTCTTTCCTTAACAGTATTGTCCTTAGACTATGGAAGTTTCACACACATCTGCATATATTAAAATATGTTCAAATAGCTTATTCCTCATAGGTTTGTAAGTATCTTTTTGGTGCTTAGAAAAGAGCTTGGTGGATTAAATATTTAATTATTGTATTCAGTATACTTTTTTGCAAAGTCCTAAGGGCCATAAAGCAACTTTTGGGATGAGCAACTAGGCCATTCTTCTTGCTGTTAGTCTTCCTCAACTAGCATTCTCCTTTGATGCCCTCTATGGTTGTAGATGTTTGGCGGTGCAAGCAAACGAGAAGCTTTCTAAATTAGGAGATAAGGACATTGAAGTAAAATATGCAGAGGTTATATTATATAAAGGAGTTGTTACAGATATGTCCTTTCTTTTCTATAAGAATGAAATACCTGCTGGGAGCTGAAGGTGTGGGTACCAGGCAGTTTTCATAATCAGAGGTATACATTCAGCGTTATTAACACTGCTAGGGATTCTGATACAGTTCATTGCAATTTGAAATGAATGTAAATTGTGAAGTGTGTTTGTACAGCTGTAGATGTGGATATACACAGTGGTCGCAGAGAAGGGACTTAACCTTTCTTCCCCTCAGAACAATGGTGATTAGAACCAAAAAGTGGCAGTGGATGACCATCTGACCCATGGTGTTCCTATATTAGTCCAGAGTCAAAGGTCTTCACTACATGTCAAACATACTCTGTATCTCCATGTTCATTCATTGTTCCATATCATTTCCTACGAGCTTTTAAGAAATCACCCAAAGGAAGACAAGATAGCAAATTTACTTGTAGAATTGAGGTAGACTATCTCTATCCAATAGAAATTAATGCAAGTCACATGTAATTTCAAATTTTTTGGTAGCCACAGTAACAAAACTAAGGAGGTGAAATTCATTTTAATAATTTAATACTTTAAACCCAGTATATCCAAAATAGCATTTTAGCATGTAGGCAACATACCTATTTTAACATTCTTTTTTTTTTTTTTTCCTTACAAAGTTGTAAAAATCTAGTGTTACTTTACACTTAGCATATTTTAATTCAGATGCTAAATTTTCATCAAAAATTATGAGAAACATTTTACACTGGTATATTGGGGGTCTGCTAATTCATCTTATGATCATATGCTGTCTCTTTTTATAGGCACATTTTGATGCAGTATTGCCATCTACTTAATGGTCCATTTGTAAACATTCTGGATTTCTACTTCTTGAATTTCTTTCCTAAGAACCTAGATTTTACCTCCCTTTTTCACCTTAAAATTATTTTTTAGCAACCTAAAACTATCACAAGGAAACCTGCTTTATAAAGTAGCTACACATTCTAATCACTTTGTGGGCTTTTCAGCTTGGAGGAGTAAGTAATAATGTGGGGGTGATTTAAATGAGTTTGAGGGGTTATTTTAAAGTTACCTGCATTGACAAATATAGAACTTGGAGAGATTTTTACTAGTCTGTTGTTGACTTCTATAATGGTGAGTTCAGAGGGTAGCTGTGGATTCTGTCAGTGGTGATAGGCTAGCCATCATTTGAAGAGAGTAATCTCTAGGCTTGGTAATCTATGTAGGAAGGAGTATTTCATCGTAATGAGATTGGATTTCTGGTATCCATATCAAAAAGGCTTTTGGCATCTAACAGTAGAAAACAGGTGGCTCTGATTGTTCATTAATAATTTTAGGGCAAGTACTATGGAGCTAATACTTAGACCATAATTAAGGTTTTTAGCCATCCACTGGTGGATACTCTCGTTTACCTATTTGACTTGTGTTTTAGCCAGTTAAAACTAGATTTGCAAGTAAAATTAGAGTGTTTGGAAATAGTCTAAAAATTTAAAGACCTAGTGTTTTACTGAAGCAACAGTTCCACTGAACAGTCAAGTGATACAGTTCTATTCATTTTCAGTCCCCTCCGGGCAGATCACTGGAATATCAGGAATTTGTGGCTTTTTTTTTTAAGTAGTATAAAATGCTAGTACTACAATATTTGGGTGCTGTCATCAGTGGCTCTTAAGAGTGTGGTTAAGGACCAGCAGTGTCAGCAACCTGGGACCTGGCTAGAAATGCAGGTTCTCAGACCCTACCCTAGGCCTACTGAATCAGAACTTCTGGGGATGGAGCCCAGCAGTTTATGTTTTAACATTCCTACCTGGACTTAGTTATAACCAAAGGCAATTGTGTAAGATGGTTAGTGCTGGTGGCAGAGGCACACAATGGTTGTGGGACCGTTTTTCATGGTATGATACTGACCAAGGGGAAATGGAGGGGCTGACCTTGGCCTCATTCCTATTGAACACCTTGTTTTTGTCACCTGAAGAGGTGGAAGAAAAGGATAGCTTCCCAGTTCAGACTAGTACTGTTTATTTACTTAGTGTATATCTGTTGAATGTATACTTCGGGCAGGCACTATTGTGGCCACTGGAATACCACAGAAAATAAAACAGAAGATTCCTGTCCCTATGACACTCACTGGGGTATATGGCCTATAGGCTAAACCCAGCCTGCTGTTTTTGTAAATCAAGTTTTATTCGAGCATAGCCATGTCTTCTCATTTATATATTGTCTAAGCTTTTGGGCTACAGTGGCAGAGTTGAGTAGTTGTGAAAGAGAAAGCTGAAAATACTATCTGGCTCTTTACAGAAAAAGTTTGTGGGTCCCTGGGATAGACCATAATAGACCAAATATGTGATAGAATGTTAGGAGGTTACAGTGTTATGAAAAGCCATACAGCAGGTTAAAGGAATAAAGAGTGGGGGCCACTTTGGAAATGGTGGTCAGAGAGCATTTTTCTGAAGATGGGAGAGTAAAGGGAAAAACCTGAGTGAGTGAAGGATATTTAAAGGAGAAACGATATAGCTGAGTATACAGCAAGTGCAGAGGCCTGGAACTTGGAATGTTCTGGGAATAGCAGTGAGGCCAACATGGCTGGAGGACAGTGGTTGAGGGAGAAGGGGGTAGGAAATGAAATAGCACCAGGCCAGATCCTGCATACCCTTGTATTGTAGGCTGCAGTGAAGACTGTTAAACTGTGAGTGCTTTGAGAAATAAATTCTAGAAGCCCTTCCTCTATAGAGGGGTCTTTTTGGCTAAACACGTAGCAGAGACTGGAGACTAAATATCTACTATTGTAACACATTCCAACATCTCTAAGAAACATTTCTTTACAAACTTTCCCCTGTACTCATCACTTTTTGAAGCTTTGTCTTCCTCAGCCTCCATGTATCTATGTATTCTACTTAGCTAATGTTTCTTGGATGGTGTGGGGTTTGGTGGAAACCCGGTTACCTCCCTGGTTTGAATGTAAGACCTTTAAGCCTAGAAGTTGGGTTATCTACTTGAGCAGTTTTCAAAGTGTGTGTGTGTGTGTGTGTGTGTGTGTGTGTGTGTGTGTGTGTGTGTTATGATAACACACAGTAAAAAATGTATTTGATATTACCCAATAGTATATACATCTGTATGAAATAAAAGTTTCACACAACAGTACTCATCTTTACTATGAGAGGTGTATTCTATTTTCTATTCTGTTTCACTAAAAACAAAAATATTAGTTGTAATTTTCTGGATTGATTTCACTTTCTACTCATGGGTTGTGACTTGCTATTTGAAAAACACTGGCCTAGGCTGTCTAATCTAAAACATTTTTACAAGGTATTGTCGTAGGCACTGTGAGGTAAATGAAAACTATAATAATTTTTCCTCTTGAAGGGGGATATGGGAAAGTCTAAGTATATAAAATAAACAAGCTGTCATATAACTGGGGCATTAAATGTCAAATCAGTTACAAGTCCCATAGTATTGGCAAGTGGAATAGAATGTGTTTTGGGTCTCAAAACATTTCCAAAAGGATGGTATTTAAACTCAAGACTTGAAGAAATATTTAAGTATAATTGACAAACAATGTTATATTAGTTTCAGGTGTATAACATGATAAGATATTGATACACATTATGAAAGGACCACCATGGTACATCTAGTTACCACCTGTCACCATAACAGTTTTTACGATATTAATGACTATGTTCCCTAAGTTATAATACTGTACTTTTATAATAAGAGTTGAGGATGGGGTGTCTGCCAAGTGAGAAAATGGTAGGGGGTAAAGTGCAGAGCTAAGAAAACATGGCATGTGTTGGAGAAGTGGGTGGGACAACACTGAGGAGACCAGAACTTCTGAAACAGAGGGCTCCTGTATGTAAGTGGGAGGAGTGAGGTATTAGAAAGATAGATGGACTTATCAAAGATTCTGAGGGGTAAGTGGAACAGGGACCTATTTGTTCTGACTTCTAGTTCATTAGTAAAAGAAGGATACTAATGCCTGTTGAGACCCTCTCTCCACAGACTCTCCTGAGTCATTCTTTGATGTTGAGTCATCCTTTGGGTTAGTTGTGGAGATGAAATACCAGCACCTGTAAGAATGTTTTTAAGTTAGCTAAAGCACTGCATAAATTTAAGATGGTGGTATTTTCTATCATGGGAAATAAGATTAGAAAGGAAGGTTTGAGTAAGGTAGATAGGGATGGATTTTGATCACCACACTTCGGTCAGTCTTTGCCTTTTTCCATACAGATTATGGGAAGTGGGGGTGGGGGTGGGTTCACCAAAAGTTTTAAGTAGAGAAAGGGCATGATGACAAGTGGTATATGTCTTAGGAAGATTAGTGTGGTACAGTGTTCAGGAGAGTAGTGCCTGTGATGGGAGACCAGTTTGAGGCTTTTTGATGGAATGAGCTTGAAGGTAAAAGGACCTGAATTATGAATTGGTGGCAGTAGGAACAAAAAGGGAAAGGATGATTCAGGATAGTCTGATTGTGTGAGAGCTAGAACTAAGGTATAATTTCAGGGCAACCAGCCAGGGTTCTGGAAGAACAGCAGGTTCTTCTAGTACATAGGAAAGATAGGATGGGGGAAAGGTAGGGAAAAGAACATCGAAGCCTGGGGATTGGCTGGATTTCTATGGAAGAAAGCACCTAGAGAGGGGAGGAGGATCCAGGAGCTGAGAGACCACAATTGCGAAGTGACTTGGAAGCCACAAAGACCCTTTCCTAACCACCCACTTGTCCTGAAAGTGCTGACTTACCACTCTAGATGTAGGCTTCTTTGAATAGGAGTGGGAGGTAGAGTAGGTGAAGAGGTGGGAAGGAGAAAAACTAATATTAACCAAACCTCAGTCATACTAATGTTTTTTTTTTAATTTATTGTCATTAATATACAATTTTATGTTGGTTTCAAATGTACATAGCAGTGAGTCAGCAGTACCCGTGATCAACTTCTATGGTGATTGTGAATTATTGTGCCCCTTTATCCCACTCCTTCTCCCCTCCTGCACCCATCCCGGCTCCTCCCCCTTGGTAACCACCAGTCACTTCTCATTGTCTATGAATCTACAGCTGTTCTGTTCCTTCTGTTTTGCTTTGTTTTTATACTCCACAAATAAGTGAAATCATATGGTATTTGTCTTTCTCTGCCTGGCTTATTTCACTGAGCATAATACCCTCTGGATCCATCCATTTTTTGCAAATAGCAGGATTTCTTTTTATGGCTGAATAATATTCCATTGTGTATGTGTACCACCTCTTCTTTATCTGTTCATGTATTGATGGACACTTAGGTTGCTTCCATATATTCACTATTGCAAATATATAGTGTGGCAATGAACATAGGGGGTGCATACATATTTTTTATTTTGTTTTCTTCAGATAAATTCCTAGGAGTGGAATTACTGAGTCAAATGGTATTCCTGTTTTTAGCTTTTTGAGGAACCTCCATACTGCTTTCCTGAGCAGTTGCACCAATTTACATTCCCACAACAGTGTAGAAGGGTTCCTGTTTCTCCACATTATAGTAATGTTAATATTTACTGAGTGTTTACTGTCTGCCAGGTACTGTGCTCAGCATTTCACATGTGTCAACTCATGTAATTCTCACAGCAGTCCTCTGAGATATATATTATAATCCTAGTTTTATAGATGAGGAAATTGATACACTGAGACATTAAGGACCTTGCCCAAGGTCACACAGTCTGTGATAGAGTTAGTATTCAAAATCAGGCCTGGATTCTCAACATTACGAGGTTTATGGACTGGTTTCTCCTGCAGGTACTTCAATTAAAAGTCTTAGTAAAATTTCAAAACAACGCAGCAGGATATGTAAGCCTGTTTTTCAAATTAGGAAACTGAGTCCCAGAGGGGTTAGTTAGGTTATTTGTCCTAGGTCATGCAGATAGTAAGTGGTATAGCCAGTGTTTGAGCCAAGTTCTCTCAGAAGCTAAAGCCCATGTTCATTTATATTTCATTCAGAGGTCTGCGAACTTTTTCTGAACAGGGCTAGATAGCAGATAGGCTTTGTGGGCCATATGTCTTGATTGCTACTGCTCTACTCTGCTCTTGTGGAATGAAAGCAGCCATAAGACTAATGTAAACAAATGAGCATAGCTATGATCTAATAAATATGTATTTATGGACACTGAAATTTCATACAATTTTCAGACAACACCAAATATTTAAGTTTTTCTTTTCTAAACATTTAAAAATGTAAAAACTATTCTTAGCTAGAAAGCTATACCAATACAGGTGGTAGGCCAGATTTGGCCTGTGGGCCGTGATTTGCTGGCTACTGCTTCAAACCATTTATTTAATTAATATGTTTTTAATATCTTCTCTTTGTGGAGACATTGTATTGGGTACTAGGGACAAAAGATGAAGGAAGTTCCCCGGCTCTCTAAGATGAGACAGGTGATTATATTAGTGTGTTAAGAACTACAGTGCATTTATACCTACAAGGCATAGTGAAAGAATAGATATGGGAGGTTTCTCAGTTTCATGGGTGAACTCAGGAAGGCATGCCAAACAAAGTCATACGTTTGAGCTGGTAGCTGATGGATTGCCAGGTATATTGTGTGGGGAGAGTATCCCATGGAGAGAGACATGGACAGAAAGGGTTTTTGGTTGAGGTGAAGCCATAAGGAATTTAGCATTACTGGAGCAGAAAGAGAGGGGCTTATGCCAGGAGATGAACCTTGTCAAGAGGATAGAGTTCCAAAATACATAAAGAACTCATGCACCTCAACAAACAAAAAGCAAATAATCCAATTAAAAAATGGGCAGAGGAGCTGAACAGACAGTTCTCCAAAGAAGAAATTCAGATGGCCAACAGACACATGGAAAGATGCTCCACATCACTAGTCATCAGAGAAATGTAAATTAAAACCACAATGAGATATCACCTCACACCAGTAAGGATGGCCACCATCCAAAAGACAAACAACAACAAATGTTGGTGAGGATGTGGAGAAAGGGGAACCCTCCTACACTGCTGCTGGAAATGTAAATTAGTTCAGCCATTGTGGAAAGCAGTATGTAGGTTCCTCAAAAAGCTCAAAATAGAAATTCCATTTGACCCAGGAATTCCACTTCTAGGAATTTACCCTAAGAATGCAGCAGCCGAATTTGAAAAAGACAGATGCACCCCTATGTTTATCGCAGCACTACTTAAAATAGCCAAGAAATGGAAGCAACCTAAGTGCCCATCAGTAGATGAATGGATAAAGAAGATGTGGTACATATACACAATGGAATATTATTCAGCCATAAGAAGAAAAAAAATCCTACCATTTGCAACAACATGGATGGAGCTAGAGGGTATTATGCTCAGTGAAATAAGCCAGGTGGAGAAAGAGAAGTACCAAATGATTTCACTCATATGCGGAGTATAAGAACAAAGAAAAACTGAAGGAACAAAACAGCAGCAGAATCACAGAACCCAGGAATGGACTAATAGTTACCAAAGGGAAAGGGACTGGGGAGGATGGGAGGGTAGGGAGGGATAAGGGCGGGGAAAAAGAAAGGGGGCCTTACTATTAGCATGTATAATGTGGGGGCAGGGCATGGGGAAGGCTGTGCAACACAGAGAAGACAAGTAGTGATTCTATAACATCTTACTACGCTGATGGACAGTGACTGTAATAGGATTTGTGGGGGGGACTTGGTGAAGGGGGAAGTCTAGTAAACATAATGTTCTTCATGTAATTGTAGATTAATGATAAAATGAATTTTTTTTTAAGTAAAAAAAAAAAAAAAGAGGATAGGGTGATGAGGAATGAATTCTGGGGAAATTTTAAGCCAGGGTTCTGATTTTGGTGGTGTAGAAAGATGCAGTCTGATTTGCAGGGAAGAAGGGGACAGGTAACTTACCCCCAAGATAATTGCTATGGTAGGCACATGCAAATAGGAAACACTTTAGTGATTGATTAGACATAGGGATTATGGAAGAACAAAAAGACATGGAAAACTCAGGTTTATGGCTTGCTTAGTTGGGCAGTGCTATTCATCAGGATTCATACATATATCTAAGACAAATAAGCACCCTTTGAGGGTGAAGATGGGGAGCAAGGCAAAGAGCAGTGATTTCTTTAGCATGTTGGATTGGAGGTACCTGGGACATCCAGGTAGAGATGTCCAACAGCAGTTAACATGTGAGTCTGGAATTCAGGAGGAAGAGGTCCAGGCCAAGATAAATCCAAACTTGTAGAGGTGCTTGTTTGGTGATGGGGAGAAATCTGGATTGAGAAGATTGGTAGGATACTCATCATTAAGTCCTTGGGAACACTTAACATTTTAGGAGCAAGAGACTGAATGGGACTAGCCTGGAGAGTAGGAGGAAAACCAGAAGAGACTCTTGGCTTTGAAACTTAGATGATTTTCTGGAAGGAAGATATGGTCAGAATTGCTGCAGAAAGGTCAAGAAAAGAAGTAAAGTGTTCGTTGGCTGTGACTAGTGGAGTGAGGAAGGTTGTGGAACTTAACTTTCCAAGGAGTGGACTGGAGCCCAGATTGTAGTGTGTTATATCCTGAATAAATGTGAGAAGTTGAGAGCACTACCTAAAGATTTAGCTGTGAAGCAAAGGAGGTATGTCAACAGCTAAAGGTATCGCTAAGCACCTAGAGTTTGGCAGACACTAGACATGGGGGAAATTCATACATTCACAAATCCTGTACCAGGCACTGGTACTGAAACTTGGGATAGAGTATGAAAAGGTAAGAGGAAGTCTTCTCATGGTAGAGCTTGCATTTTAATGGGTGTAGGGGAGAACAGGAAAAAAAGCATAGAGTATAAGTTTGGTTAGCGATAAACATTCTGAGGAAAATCAAGCAGAGTGGGGGAGTAAGGATTGAACATGATGGAAGGCAAACAAATGGTCTGTGTAACTATTTTTAAATGCATGGTCAGGAAGGCCCTTCAGAGGAAGTGACTCCTCTTGAGCAGAGGCTTCAAGTGTAAAAGCCAGAGGGTATACTAAAGTAGGTCATTTGAGGAACATTTTGGCTGTAGCTGACTAGGCCAAGATGAGAAGAAGAGAAGGTGAGGTAAGGATAGACTGGGTCCAGATTATATGGGGCATTGTAGGCCATGATGAGGCATTTGAATTGAAAGCTTTGAACATGGAGGTAACAGGACTTGCTGGTGAAGGGTAGGTGAAAGCAAGTGGGGAAAAAGACAGATAATTACTGAGATGCAGAAGGCAGGAGGAGGGAGGGGCGTTCCAGAAGGTGGAGGTCAGAGTTCTGTTTCAGATATATTAGGTTACAGATGTCTGTTAGATGTTCAAGGGGAGATGTGTAGGCCATTTGGATAAATATACTGGAGTCCAGTTGGTTGAATGAGTAGGAAGGATTCATGCTCAGCAATATCATTAGCGATCATAAAGGCAAGACTTACGTGATTATGTTGTCCTTCTCTCCCCCAAACCTATAATAAAATGGGTAAATGTCTGTCTGGGGGGCCTATCAACCTTGTCTTTTTTCTCAGAGTAGTAGGAAAGAGGGGAACATGGAGGTAGGAAGCCCCATGTGTCTTCTGTGCCTGTGCTACAGCAATACAATTCCAGGCCAGGAGGGCTTGCTGTAGGAATTAGGCCAGTTTGGTAGCTGGATAATGAGTTAGTTAATTTTAATTCTTTTCTCTCCAACAAAAGTAAGAAGAAGATAGAATAAGAGACCTTTTGGTTCAAAAGGAAATCAACCTTCTTACCTTTTTTTCTAGATAACATTGCTGTCATGAAAGGCTGAGTCATACTACTAGAGATCACAGACAGGACTAGAATTCAGATCCCATGACTCCTGTTCAAGCCCATTTTCTACTGTATATTCTGCTGGGATAAAGTGACCCAAAACTGTAGGCTCAGAGAGAGTTTATTACTTTACAGATATTCTGAGGCTAGATTTCTGCAGTAGATAAAATTTTCTTATTTACTCAAGTTTTTTCTGAGATGCTGAATAGTAAATTTAGGAGTAGGACTTTGGAGCTAGGCTGCCTGGGTTAAAACCCCAGCTTGGTCACTTACTGCAACCTCAGGTATGTTGTTTATTTCTCTCTGTGTCATTTCATGAAATGTGTGTAATGCTTACTAACCTCAGGATGGCTGTATATGATAATTATTATATATAAAATGTTTAGAATAGTGCCTGGCATATAGTAAGCACTCATTGTTTGAGCCATCCATCATTTTCATCTTGGATATAGAAAACAACTGTTTACCATATTTCTGAGTTCTTTGCATACAATTTGAGTGCTCACAATATACAAGGCATATTTCGTTATATAAGATATGATCCCTTCCCTCAAGGAATTTGCATTCTAGTGGGGAAAGAAGTATAAAAATATAGGATATACTAAAAGGCTTCCCTGCTTTAAAGGTATTGGAGAGTGAGAGCTATGAATAATCTCTTCATTTTCTGACATTTGGTGAATCTAAGTGTTCAGATGAAGGCAAGGGGACTGACGAGAAGGGATTTGAGTCAGCTTTGTGGAGAAATACTTGCCTGAATAGAAGAATAGAAGAGCAGAAGAACAGAGTAGAAGCAGATAGACATTCTAGACCAGTGGGATGGGAAAAAGTAAGTATTTAATAAGAAGGCCACAGCAGGACAGCACAAGGGAGAATTTGTGAACAATGAAAAGAACAGTGTTGCTAAGGAAAAGGCCCAGGAAAGATAGCAGTGATTAGAATCCTTTGAGAATATACCAAACTAACCTTTTTTTATTGAGCTTCTAACTTAGTGTATCATAGCATAACCATGGAGAAGAGTACCTCTCCTTCCCCAGGGTGTATCAAAGGCTGCCACTGTCCTACGGACAGGATGATGATGATGTAGAAGAACTCAGCACTGATTGAGTAGCTCACAGTGTTGATACAGGTTAGTGGCAACCTAGAGTCAAGAGAGGACTGAGATGATTTCATATCTCGTCCAGTTCTAAGATTTTTTTAAAAATTGAGATCAGCACAGTTAATGTACTCTCCTGTTCTAGTATTCAGGTTCAGCATGTTATAATTTTGTCATTTTTAAATCAGTTTCTACAACCCTCCCTTCTTTTGAGTTTGAACATTTTAAAGCAAATCCCAGACCTGCCTATCTTTTTACCCACAGATATTTCAATAATTAGCTCTAGCTGATAGGGGTGCTCTGTACACACGTGCACGTGTACATGAAGCCACAGTACCACTATCACACCTCACAAAGTTAACGATTCTTTAATATTATTTAATACCCAGTTTGTGTTCTGTTTTCTTAATTGTCTCAAAAACATCTTTTTAAAGTTAGTTAAAATCAGGATCCAAACAAGGTCCACATAGTACATTTGGTTGGAATGTCCTTTAAAATCTCTACTAATTTATAACACCCTCTCCCATAAAAATGCTATTTATTGAAGAAACTGGATTGTTCTTTAAAAGTTACTTCCCACATTCTGTTGCATTTTTATGTTGTTAACATAACCTTTCATTCTCTGTGTTTCTTTTAAGTGGTACTCAGTCTAGAGGCTTGATTCAGATGTTTGTTTCTGTCAGAATATTCCATAGGTGCTGAATATTCCATAATACTATATCACATTGAGAGGTCCATAATGTCTGGTGTCTCAGTGGGTTCGATGTCCTCAGTCTTGTCCCCCTATTTGGCCATCACTGATGTAAGCTGCATGGATCTATTGTTTCATAATAGTTACAATATGTTGATTTTCCAACTCATCGTTTTTCCTGTGTTTATTCATTGGAATTTTTCAATAAACAAGTCTTATTCACATACTTTAAAGAAATCTCAATAATGCTGTAATATAAAGAAAAAAGGAAATAATGTAAAATAAAATATGTCTTTCAGGATGTAAATGCTGAGGCATAATTTTATTAGAGGAAATAATGAAGAGGTTAGATACTTGGACCCCCTGTACAGAATCACTGTGAATCTGACCGTCTCAAATGCAGAGCTTTAATAAACACCTTGTGTGGGCAGTTCAGATCCCTTAAATAATGTTGCCACCAGTGCTGTTTCTTTTTGAACTACTCATAGTGTCAAGTTCAAACAATTACCCAAACAATTGTATTACTCGTGATTTCAGTATGTGTTAGAATCATGCAAAATTACTTAGAATCTATATGTAAAATTGACCTCTAAGTTCAAATAATGATAAACAGGTTTTCTCAGTTGGGACATTTGAAAGTCATGTGAAAGGTGAGACAGTTCTTGATTGTGTAACATTGTCCATACCATTGCAAGTTTCTAGAATCCCTGGCATTGGCCTCCCAAATGTCATGGTGACACCTAAAAATTTTCAAAATGCCCTCTCAGAAGTAGTATCATTTGCTTTAAGAACCACTGATGAAGTGAATATATTAAGGCAGGAAATCAAATAACCACTATAAATAAGCATTTGAAAATGGGAGATAAAAACCATCTGTCTTTCTGCTAATGCTGCTTCACACCTAGAAAACCCAGAGACTCTTAAAAAACTATTAGGATTCATGAGGTAATTTAGTAAATGTCCAGGTATTTACCTAGAAATGAGAATTGCTAGGTTCTGGAGTAAATGTGTGACTTAGTTTTCATTTAGAAATTTTTGTTGCATTAATTTTTTTTCTCATACATTGCTTGTTTCTTCTTCCTGACTGTTGCTGGTCTTAAGAATATTAAACCTTTTTATGTTATAGCACTTTTCTCCCAGTCTCATTTGCCTTGTATATGGTTTCTTGGCCCCTCCAAAAGATTTTCATTTTTATTGTAGACATATCTCTGCTTTAATTTTTGCCTTTTGGATTTCATCCTTTCTAAAAAGGCCATTTTTTGGCCTTTTGTTGTGCCTATGTTTTTTTGTTTTTTTTGCTTGGCACGAAGTTGAGGGAGTGACTTAAAAGCATACATGTGAGAAGTGGGGAAGGTGAAAACCTTTGCTTTAAAGAAAGAGGAGGAATTGGAGATGGGAAATAGATTACAGAGTTAAGACTCAGCCCAGGAGGGAGAGGACCTTTGTGGAACAAGCAGGCAATGTGAGCAACCTTGTAGGATAATTATCAACCACTGTCTGTTCAGTTATTTTGGGAGCACTTTGATAGTGATTTGCAGACTTACTTGACCTTGACGTCCAACTAGAAATACATTTTTTCATCACCCAGAAACAATGTTCATGAAACAGTACTCTGTTTGCAGTGTGCTCTGATAATTTTCAATTCTGATCTGTTTTCAAGAAGTTCTGATTAAGGTCCACTAAAGTGGTGATTCTCAACCCTCTCAGACCCAGAGCCTCATTTATTTTTATAACAAATATTTTAACACTGTTGATTATCCTGAAATAGTTAATAGATAAGTCATCAACTACCTTAGATGGGACAGTGAAGTAGTTAAGTTCTTCTATACTTATAGTAAATACATTTGTGTTTAAAAGAAATAAGATCAGAGTGAGTGGGTGGGGAGGGTGAGGGAAATAAAGGAGCACAAAAATTCTCAATCATAGTATGAGTTGGTCACAGGGATAGTAGTACAAGCATGGAGAATATAGCCAATGATTCTGTAACATCTTTCTATGTTAGCAGATAGTAACTATACTAGTAGGGGTGAGGATTTAATAATATGGGTAACTGTTGAGTCACTATGTTGTATACTTGAAACCAGTATAAGATTGTGTATCAAGGAGGGAGCCTCAAGATAGCAGAGTAGGAAGACAAGACGGAAACCTCCTCCACCTCGCACACACACGAAACAACAAGAGCAAATACAACTAAACCTGAAAACAAACTGAAGACTGCAAAATACTCCATCTACACCTGGGGAAGAGGAGAAAACCACACAAATAAGGGTAAAGTGGCAGAGCCACAACCAGGCAGGAACTCAGCCTTTCCCCAATCTCAGCCCACAGGCAGGAGGAAGAAGAAAGGAGTAGGGAGGGGATAGGTGCCCAGGAGCTCTGCATGCCTGGTCCTGGATATCTCTGAGAACACAAGTCCACATTGCATTGGGTTCTGGTGATTAGCAGGACTGGACACCAGGGACAGCTGGAACACTCTGGGAGTGTGAGACTCCAGCCGCCTGTGGAGGACAGGCACACTCAACTGATCCTGCCAAGTTCCGACACAGAGGCAGCAGTTTGAAAGACTTGCCAGCAGTGGGAGGGGATCCAGAGGGCCATGGGTTGGACAAGGCTGTATCTGCAGGAGAATGGGGAGATGGATAATAGATAACTCCCCAGTCCTCCCTCAGCCCATTCTGTGAAGCACTTTCAGGAGCCCCAGATGCTCCATCCCCCTCTCTGGTGTCTCAGCCCCCAGGCGCCTCCCTGCATGCTTCTGAAGCCAACTCACTCAGCCCATCAGTGACCGACTTCGCTGCCTGGCAGGCACAGGGAGACTCCCCCAGCTCTCACAGACCTGTTTTAGCTCAACAGGGGAGAAACCTGCAGGAGCCAGCTCCAAAAGCTCCTTCCTCTTCATTTGTAGCCAAGCTGGGTGCTGCATGCCTCCCTGCTGCTAGGGGACGCTAGTGGGACTCGCCATTGCAACAGCTGTGTACCACCACTGCAAGACTGGCTGCCTCCACTGCTAGGTGGCAGGACCTCCACCGCCTGACTTACTGTCCCTGCTTGCCGTTGGGTCCCTCCCCACCGCACACATTGAGCTGCCACTGGGCTCTTCCACCACATGACTTGCTGCCTAAACACTCCTATGCCTAACCCGTGGTTCACCTCTGCAGCTACTTCACGCCCATGTGCCCTCCCACCATGCAGCTTGCCACCACTGCCGAGCACTGCAAGGCTCCACAACCAGGTGACTTGCCATCATAGTGAGGCATGCACCCTGCCACTGTGCAACTTGCCCTGCAACACCCCACCCACCTTGTTAACCCAGCAGCCCAGCCATCACTGTAGAGCAGGCAGAGGGTGGCCCTGCCCACAACAATTCCAGCAGAAACTACTACTTTGATTTCATAGGCCCTGCTGAGGCAAACCACTGGCCTCAACAGACTGAGACAAACCACTGCCAGCAGACAGATAGAGCCATGATCCCACATGTTGCCCACCAACAGCAACTGGGGCTCCACAGCAGAGGAGAAGCAGGCACTGGAAACAAAAGAGTCCTGATATTCTGGGCATCACAGGACACCTTCTTCATAAAGCCATTATTCTCTAGGTCAAGAAGCATACCAGATCCATCTAATTGGAAGAAACAGAAGTCCTGATAAAATGAGGCAGAGGAATATGTCCCAAGCAGAACTACAGGATAAAACACCAGAAACAGGGCTAAATAAAATGGAGATCACCAATCTTCTTGATAAATATTTCAAAGTGTAAAAGTCATAAATATGCTCACTGATCTGCAGAAATGTATTAAAGATCTCAGGAGGACTTCAAAGAGATGCAAGAGCTGAAGAATATAGTAACTGAAATGAAACACAAAACAGAGGGAATGAATGATAGATTGCTGCAAGTAGAGGAGACAGTCAATGAGATGGGAATTAGAGAACAGAAACAGCTCAGGAGCAGAGAGAAAAAGGATGTCTAGGAATGAAAGAATGGTAGGAGAGCTGTGTAACCAATCCAAACCAAGCAATATTCATATAATAGTTCCAGAAGGAGAAGAGAGAGACAAAGGGGTAAAAAGTCTCTTTGAAGAAATAATTGTTGAGAACTTCCCCAACCTGGGGAAGGAAATAGACACTCAGGTCATGGAAGTTCAGAGAGTCCCTAACAAAAGGAACCCCAGGAAGACAACATCAAGACATAAAAAAAAATTAAAATGGTAGAGATTAAGGATAAGGAGAGAGTATTAAAAGCAGCCAGAAAGAGAAAAAAAGATTACTTAAAAGGGAAAACTCCTGGGACTATCAGCAGACTTCTTAGCAGAAACTTTACAGGCCAAGGGAGTGGCATGAAATATTTAATGTACTACAACAGAAGGATCTTCAACCAAGAATCCTTTACCCAGCAAGATTATTTAAATGTGAAGTGGCACTAAACAATTTCCAGATAAACAAAGGCTCAAAGAATTCATAACAAAACCAGCATTACAGGATATGTTAAAGGAACTGCTTTAGATAGAAATGTCCCTAAGGCTAAATAAGTTTGATTATGGCATCTGCTACATAAAGTGTGGAGGAGGAGGAAGAAGATAAAAAGAAGTTTTAGGTTGTGTTTGAAATAGAGCAGTCAGCAACTTAATATAGACTGTTATATAGTCAGGAAGCTATCCTTGAACCTTTGGTAACCACAAACTTAAAGCCTATAATAGATAAACAGAAAATTAAAAAGGAGAAATCCAACCACAATGTTAAAGAAAACCATCAAATAAGAAGAGAAGAGTATAAGAGAGGAAGAAAGGAACAGAAAGGAACAATGAAAACTAACAGAAAATGACTAATAAAATGGCAGTTAGTATATATCCATCAATAATTACCTTAAATGTAAATGGACCGAATGTACCAATCAAAAGACAAGGGTGGCTGAATGGACAAAGAAACAAGACCCATGTATATGCTGCCTACAGAGGATTCATTTCAGAACCAAAGACATTCACAGTCTAAAAGTGAAGGAATGGAAGAAGATATTTCATGCAAACAATAGTGAGAAAAAAACAGGAGTAGCACTACTTAGATAAAATTGATTTCAAATCAAAGAAAGTAACAAGACGAAGAACATACATATGATAAAGGAGTAAGTCCACCAAGAGGATATAAATAAATATCTACACACCCAACATAGGAGCACTTAAATATGTAAAACAGATACTAACAGGATTAAAGAGGGACTACATTACAACACATTGTAGGAAACTAACACACATCAGTAGATCAACAAGACAAAAAGTAAATAAGGAAACAGGCACTGATCAATACACTAAATCAAATGGACTTTACAGATATCTGCAGAACATTCCATCTAAAAGCAGCAGGATACACATTTTTCTCAAGTGTACATGAAACATTCTCCAGAATATATCACATACTAGGTCATGAAAAAAGCCTCAGTAGATTCAGAAAGATAGAAATTGTATGAAGCATTGTCTCAGACCACAATGTTATAAACTAGAAACAAATTGTACAAGGAAAATAAAAATGCCAACAAACACATGGAGGCTAAACAACATGCTTCTAAACAACCAATGGATCAATGACCAAATTAAAATAGAAATCAAGCAATACATGGACACAGATTAAAATAAAAATACAACAGTCCAGTATTTGTGGGACACCACAAAGGCTGTTCTAAGAGGGAAGTACATTGTAATACAGGCCTACCTCAAGAAACAAGAACAATCCCAAATAAACAGTCTAAACTCATAATTAAAGAAACTAGAAAAAGAACTAATGAAACCCAAAGTTAGTAGGAGGAGGGACATAAAGATCAGAGCCAAAATAAATAATATAGAAAAGAATAAAATAATAGAAAAGATTAATGAAACTAAGATCTGGTTCTTTGAGAAAAATAAATAAAACAGATAAGCCCCTAAACCAGACTTTCAAGAATAAAAGAGAGTACACGAATAAAATCAGAAATGGAGTAGTTGCAACGGATACCACAGAAATACAAAGAGTTATTAGAGAATACTATGAAAAATTATGTGCCAACAAATTGGGCAACCTAGAAGAAATGGACAACTTCCTAGAAAATACAACTTTCCAAAACTGACCCAGGAAGAAACAGAAAATCTGAACAGACCAATTACCAGCAATGAAATTGAAATGGCAATTAAAAAATGAAGTTCCAGGACCTGATGGCTTCACAGCTGAATTCTACCAAACATTTAAAAAAGAGATGATACCCATCTTTCTTAAAGTATTACAAAAAGTAGATGAGGGAATACTTCTAAATGTATTCTATGAGGCCAGCATCACTCTAATACCAAAGCCAGGCAAAGATATTACAAAAAAAGAAAAAGACCAATGTCCCTGATGAACATACATGCAAAAATCCTCAACAAAATATTAGCAAACCTGATTAAGAACTACATCAAAGCATTATCCATCATGACCAAGTGGGACTTATTCCAGGGATGCAAGGATGGTGTGATATTCATAAATCAATCAATATTATATACCACATCAACAAAAGAGGTGATAACCATGTGATCATCCCAATAGATGATGGAAAAGCATTTGACAAAATTCAATATCCATTCATGGTAAAAACTCAACAAAATAGGCATAGAGGGTACATACTTCAACATAATAAAGGCCATATATGACAAGCCCACAACTAACATCATCCTTAATGGTGAAAAGCTGAAAGCTTTTTCTCTAAGATCAGGAACACAACAGTGATATCCATTCTCACCACTTTTATTCAACATAGTACTGAGAGTCCCAGCCATGGCAGTCAGACAACACAAAGAGATAAAAGGCATCCCAATTGGTAAGGAAGAAATTAAGTTGTCACTATATGTATATGACATGATATTATACATAGAAAACACTAAAGTCTCCACCAAAAAACTGTAAGAACTAAACTGGATTCAACACTGAACTAGCAGAGAGAGAGATCAGGAAAGCAGTTCCATTTACAGTTGCATCAGCGAAATAAAATTCCTTGGAATAATCCTAACCAAGGAGGTGAAAGACCTGTACTCTGAAAACTATCAGACTTTGATGAGAGAAATTAAAGAAGACACAAATAAATGGATATCTATCTCATGCTCATGGATAGGAAGAATTAATACTGTATCAAAATGGCCATCCTTCTCAAAGCAATTTGCAGATTCAGTGCAATCACTATGAAAATACCAATGTCATTTTTCAATGAACTAGAGCAAATAATTCTAAAATTCATATGGAACCACAAAAGACCCCGAATAGCCAAAGCAATCAAGAGAAAGAAGAACAAAGCTGGGGGTATTAGGCTCCCTGGCTTCAAGCTATACTAGAAGCAACCATAATCAGAACATAATGGTACTGGTACAAAAACAGACCCATAGATCAGTAGAACAAAGTAGAGAGCCCAGATATAAACCCACACATATATGATCAGTTAATACATGATAAAGCAGCCATGAATATACAATGGTGAAAAGACAGCCTTTTCAATAACTGGTGTTGGGAAAATTAGACAGCTACATGCAAGAGAACTGGATTACTGCCTAACTCCATACACAAAAGTAAATTCAAAATGGGTCAAAGACTTGAATGTAAGACTTGAAACCATAAAACTCTTAGAAGAAAACATAGGCAAAACTCTCTTGAGCATAAACACAAGCAATTTTTCTAGGACACATATCCTTGGACAAGGGGAACAAAATAAAAAATGAACAAGTGGGACTACTTCAAACTAAAAAGCTTCTGTACAGCAAAGGACACCAGCAGAACAAAAAGGCAATCTACAGGATGGGAGAATATATTTATATATGACCTATTCAGTAAGGGGTTAACATCCAAAATATATAAAGAGCTTATATGCCTGCCTCAACATTGAAAAAACAAATAACCCAATTAAAAAATGGGTGGAGGACCTGACCAAACATTTCTCCAAAGAAGAAACACAGATGGCCAACAGATACATGAAAAGATGCTCCCCATTGCTAATCATCAAAGAAATGCAAATCAAAACCAAAATGAAATATCACCTCATACCAGTCAGAATGACCACTATCCAAAAGATAAGAAATAATAAGTGTTGGTGAGGGTGTGGAGAAAAGGGAACCCTCCTACATTGTTGGTAAGAATGTCAGTGGGTGCAGCCACTGTGAAAAGCAGTATGGAAGTTCCTCAAAAAAACTAAAAGTAGAAATGCCATTCAACCCAGCAGTTGCACTTCTGGGAGTTTACCTGAAGAAAACAAAATCCCTGATCCAAAAAGATACATGTACCCCTATGTTTATTGCTACAGTATTTACAGTAGCCAAGATAGAGAAGCAACCTAAGTGTCCATCAATAGATGAATGGATAGAGAATAGGTGGTACGTATACAGAATGGAATATTATTCAGCCATAAAAAGAAAAGAAATCCTGCCATTCACAATAATATGCATGGTTCTAGAAGGTATTATACTCAGTGAAATAAGCCAGGTAGAGAAAGACAAATACCATGTGATTTCACTTATTTGTGGAATATGAAAAAGCAAAACAGAAGTAATGTAACAGCAGTAGACTCATAGACACCATCAGGGAGGGGTTAGGTGGGAGGGGAGAGTGAGGAGGGATAAAGGGGCACAAAAATTTTCCGTCATAATGTAGGTTGGTCATGGGGATAGTAGTACAGCATGGAGAATACAGCCAATGATTCTGTAACATCTTTCCATGTTGACAGATAGTTGCTATACTAGTGGGGGGGACTATTTAATAACATGGGTAACTGTTGAACCACTGTGTTGTATACCTGAAACTAAAATAAGACTGTATATCAATTTTAAAATATATATATATACAGAACATAAAATTTGCCATTTTAACCATTAAAGATTTTATATCAATAACTTCAATTAAAAAAGAACAAAAATTATTTAATACACTAAAAAAAATAAGATCAGAAGACATACCCTATTAAAAAGTGTAAGAAAATGAAAGCATCAGGGTATATGTAGATACTAGGCTAAAAACTGTTAGGATAAATTAAAAAAGGAAATTTTTAAAAGGGAAAATACAAGAGAAAGAGGGAAATAATCTTAACTTGATGAAGAGGTAATATAAGACAAATTAGACTGTCAGCATGGAGAAATAAAACTAGTATCATACAGGGTGCTCTCTTGTCCCCTCCTGGCCTGAGCCAGGAGCTCTGTCCTCTCACTTTATCTCTAAATAAAAGCTTCTCACTTCCTCTCCTAAAAATAAAACAAAACAAAGTAGTATCATACAGTCACCACTGAGTTTGACCTTATTTATAAGCATAGTATACAAATAATGTGTAACTAATAACTGAATCCAGTTCTTAGTTCTGTGAAATGACCTGACATGAAACAAGGAAGTGATGAAGTCTCAGAAAAAATCTGATAGAATCCCCATTAACACCAAACATTCAGTCTCTAGTACCTAATTCCCCTGGGGAGCATATCCTTTGATAAGCAATGGGGAGTAGAGGATGGATTGGAAAAAGAAAGTTAATAGCCGTGTGGTAGACTTTGGGGAACAATATTGGAGTAAAAAAGAGAAAGAATAGCAACTCCAAAAAAAAACTAATTTTCCCAGCATAGCTTTCTAAACATTCTGCCACAAATAAATATATATAGGATCACCTTAATGTGTTTAGAACGAACCCTCTCTTTTATAAGCCCGTACTAACTTAAAAATATTTGGAAATAAATATAGTCAGAGGACTCTCTATTACCTATTTGAAAGTTACAACTATAAAAGCAGTCTGGCACAGGTATGCTGTACTCGAAACTCAGCTACTACAAACAGCATCATCAGACTTTCTGAAATGCTAAACAGTCTTTCGTGAAGTACTAAATAAGGAAAAGCAATCTTAATTTAGGGGATTGTAGCATACCTACAAAAGAAGAGTTTAAAATAGCTGCAGAAAATATTTTGTGTTTAAGGGGGAAAACAGTTTGGTAGTATGATTAGATAATTCTAAAGTTGTTTGTTTTTTTAATTTCCTACTCGAATAATATGGTGGGAGATTTGGAATATCTTGGAGTGCTCGGAAGTTCTTGGATTTCCAGACACTTAGCATCTTTGGCACCTTTTCCTCAGTAAAGGCCAGTAGGGCCTGGAATCATTCTGAGGATTAAACAATACCTCCCAGAGTTCCAAAATGCCCCCTGATAAGTGGTAAGGTATTCCCAGAGAGAGCCACTGTGACTAAACTGATTTCACTGGGTTGTGACCTGTGGTTTCAGTTATGAAGGCTTTGGGGTTCTTTTCAAAACTGGTAGAAGAATCAGTTATAACATTATTGCAGATACAAGTTTGTTACTGCCCTGGAGTTGATAGATCTGCTTCACTTAGCTTTGTTCTTTACATTCTGCCTTTCAGATTCCAAGATAGATATTAATGGCCCAACTAAATTCATTTGACCACTAATTTAAAAGGTACTGGTATTCCATAAAATATGCAGAAATCCTTTCAGAGGTGCATTTCAGTTTGTCTAATCTCTGAACACAACCCAGGGTACACACTACAGTATTTGAAAGTCATTTGTTGAACTATCTCCTTGTTTCTTTGTTGTTGTTTTTAAAAAACTTTCAGTGATTTTAGATGATATGAAAAATTTGCAGATAGTATAGAGACTAACCATACACCCCTCCCCAAGTTCCCCTAATGTTAACATAATTACCTTGACACATTTGTCAGAATGAAGAAACTGATACAGGTACGTTATTACTCACTGAACTGCAGATTTCCTCAGATTTTACCAGTTTTTCCACTAATACCCCTTTCTGCTGCAGGATCCAGTCCAGGATACCGCATTGTATGTAAGTGTCTCCTGCTTCTGACCTCAGTAGCTGCGCAGAGACCAAGTGCCCTCCCTCTTTTTGTGCTGGCTTTGTCTGAAGCTTCCCAGCTCCACTGCATCACCCACTCTACTCTTCTGTAAATAGCTCATTTGTCTTTTAGTAGTTTCTCTTGACTTAGTTTCTAGATCCTTTGACATTCTTTCAATATTCTGTATTTGTTTCTTTTTTTATAGTAAGACACCCAGAACTGAATGCATTTTTTCACATGGTCTGACAAGAGTAAAGCATTGTAGAAATTGTGTGTCTGTTAATGCAGCCTTAAGTTTGCTTATTTGCTGGCTTTTTTTTAGCAACTATATCTCATCTTAGGCTAATACTGAAGCTGAAATTCTCCTTTGTTAATTCACCCAGGATTTTTTGTCACATGAAGTGCTGTTCAATCCAAAGGCCCAACTTCATGAGACTTCCTTTAAAAATTCATCTGGTTTTGACACACCCATTCACCTCTCTTTAGATTTCTATTCTATTACCCAGTATTTTAACAGTATCTGTTATGTATAAGCTTATAAGAATGTTTTCTGCCATTTTCTAAGTCACTAATAAAAACATTGTATAGAATAGGTTCAGGTACAGGGCCTTAATTAACATGGTGCAAGATAAGTGGGCAAGTGAAAAGAAGATGTAGCAAGTATGTAAATAACTGTTCTAGGAAGCTCAAAAATGTTAGCATAGGGTGTAGGCCTTAATTTAGGCATACTTACATGCTTACCACAGCCGGTGCCTAAACTAGAACTCTTGGAGAATGACAGCAATTTAATTTTTTGGAGGAAAACTGGAAGGTGGAGGGTCAGTTTAAGAATAAAGCTAGTTGTGATCACAGGATTGTTAGCATATCTGAACTTTCTACTTTAAGATTTTCATGAGCCTTACTTGAGTTAGGCCTTTTTATGAATGACATTGAAAATTTTGGAGGACTTCAGACATACTTCTTTAATTACCAAGAATATATTTGAATTATGTTCTTCTCTGGTATATCTAATTTCCCATTTTTCTATTTTTCTTTCCTGTTGGTCTTTCTTTTAATTTTTAAGAGCCCATTGTTTGTTAAAAATATTCTCATCTTTTGTCATTTGACTTTGTTTATGGAATTTTTTGCCAATATTAAAGTTTTATGCATATCTGTTATCAAATTCACAGTGTGCTGCCTCCATTTATGCTTTCAGATTCCCTGAATTGCTTATAAAGTCCTTGCCCATCAAGAGGTGATAAAAATATCCTTTTATAGTTTTCTTCTAAGAAATTTATAGCTTTTCAACAAATCTAGCAATATTTACCATTTTTAAAGATGTATGGCCAGTAGGTCAGCCCTTTCCTTTGAGAATATAATTTTTATGTATGTGTGAGAAATATATCATGTTTCAGAAGTATGTACAAATGTATGTACTCAATAAAGCAAAGATCCCCTATTAACAAGTCCACAACCCCTACTCACACATATGTCCATAACTACATCTGGACCTTTGTCTTGATCTTCTTCGTGCCTTTCTCTGTAGTTGAAACCCCAAGATGTCTGTTTCTCTCTAAGCAGTGTATTGTTCAGTTACGAAACACAGAGCAGCAAGCTTCTGCCTTGCTGTGTGAGCAAAGGGCACTTTGCATTCTGGGATGAAAGCCCCTGGGAGAGGAGAAGCTGAGCAAAGTCTGCCATCAGCCTCCCTGAGTTTCTGAGGGCCCTCTGGAGAAGTCATGGAGTGAGGTCATGAGTGAACTTGAAAGCTCAGGGTCCCCACAGAGTGGGGATTGGGCTGCGCCCTTGTGTGGACCAAGATGGATTTCCAGAGAGATGTGGTCAGAGGACGCCTGATCACTGTGACCCATCCTCAGCTCCCAGAAGCCAGTCAGTGCAGAATACTTTGGGGTGGGGGCCCTCAGCCAGACCTCTGACCTGGAGGGGAGACCAGGAACTTCATCACACTGCCATGACCCACCAAATCCAGACCAGCAGCTGAGCCTCGGCCAGACTCCCAGGGCATCATTCTGCCCTCAGGTTAAAAAGAAAACATAACACTATGTGATTGTGTGTATATGTGTAGTTGATTCTTGTTATTTGTGGTAGTTGTGTTCTACAAAGTTTCCTTGAAAACTGAACTAGCAAATACTGAACCATTGCTCCTGGAAGAAATTCAGGGCTAGGTTCCTGAAAGTTTCTGATCACATTTTCTTCAACAGATCAGTGTATAGCTTTGTTTTATATGTGTGTCTGTTTAAAGACACCTTATTTAATATGTATTGTTGACTCATTAACACAGAATTCAGTCAACAGCACTATAATTCATGCCTGAATGAAGCTTGTTGAACACAGATTTTCTCTGTAAGTCATGTCAGAAGCCTTCTTGCACTTAGGAACTCTAGACGTCACCTCAGCACTATACTTGGGATTTAAACAACAAAATCATCAACAAAAATGAGAGAAATAGGGCACTAAATAGACTGCAGAAAGGGCACGTACTTATGTTACCGAGAGCTGAAACAAGGCAAGGAGTTGACTTGCCTGACTTCAGCTGGGAATATGTACATCAGGCAGCTCAGATGTGCATGAGTGGCTAAATTACTGCAAGTACTGATACATACGCATGTGTATTTACACATACATATACACAAAATTAATCTAGGATGTTAGAGTCCAGGATAGTAACTTGGGGTAGTTACTACTAGAAGGGGCATGAGGGAGACTTTTGGGGTTCTGGTAGTATTCTGATAGTTGATCTGGATGTTGGTTACTCAAGATGTGTTTACTTTGTGAAAACCATACTATGTGTTTGTGATTTATATACTTTGTTTATTGAACTATAGTTGATATACAGTATTATTGGTTTCAAGTATATAACCCAGTGATTAAACAGTTACCCACATTATTAAATCCTCACCTCAACTAGTGCAGTTACATTGTGTGTAGTGCAGTTATATCAACATTGAAAGATCTTACAGAATCATTGTCTATATTCTCCATGTTTTACTACCATTCCCATGACCAACTTATATTATGATAGAGATTTTTGTGTCTCTTTATCCCCCTTACATACCCCATCCACCCACCCCAACCTCTCCCCCATGGTAAACACCAGTTCTCAGTGTCTATGAGTCTACTGCTATTTTGTTCATTTTGTTCTGTTTTGTTTTTAGATTCCACAGATAAGTGAAGTCATATGGTATTTGTCTTTCTCTGTCTGGCTCATTTCACTGAGCATAATACCCTCTAGGTCCATCCATGTTGTCACAATGGCAGGATTTCTTTCTTTTTATGGCTGAATAATATTTCATTGTGTATGCATACAACCTCTTCTTTATCCGTTCATCTAATGATGGACTCTTTAAGTTGCTTCCATATCTTGGCTATTGTAAATAATGCAGCAGTAAACATAGGGATGCATATATCTTTTTCGAATTGGGTTTTGTTTTCTTCGAGTAAATTCCTAGAAGTGGAATACAGGGTCGAGTGGTATTTCTGTTCTTAGTTTTTTTGAGGAACCTCCATATTGCTCTCCACAGTGGTTGCACTAATTGACATTCCCACCAACAGTGAAGGAGGGTTCCCTTTTCTCCACATCTTCTCCAACACTTATTATTTCTTGTCATTTGCATAGTGGCCATTCTGACTGGTGTGAGGTGATGTCTTATTTTGGTTTTGATTTGCATTTCCCTGATAATTACTGTTGTGGAGCATCTTTTCATGTGCCTGTTGGCCGTCTGTATTACTGCATTGGAAAAATATCTGTTTAGATCCTCTACCCATTTTTAAATTAGGTTATCTGGGGGTTTTTTGGTATTGAAGTGTGTGTTCTTTATATATTTTGGATGTTAACACCTTATCAGATAAATCATTTACAAATATATGGTCCCTGTATACTTTTCTGAATGTGTTAAATTTCAAGTTAATACTGTAATGTCAGGATCTGGGTGATAACCACTCAGTATGTATGCCTCTTGAGTGTCACTCACTGCTTCAGTGTCATTACCTGTCCTCCTCTACTGTATGGCTGTCATTCTGGGAGTTTCCGCTTCTCCATCTAGTTTCCTGGTGATTTTCATTGCTTCTCTCTTGTATTGAGTCTCCTTATCCCTAGATTCCATCTCCCTCTTTTGGTAATACATATGTCTAGTTTCTAGAGAAGGGATGCATGGGAAGTAATTTTTTAAAAACTTAACACACCTGAAAATGTTGTTATACTACCCTCTTACTTGAACAATAACTTTCTTTGTTGTAGTGTAGAATTTTAATTTGGGAATTCTTTTCTTCATAACTCTGATGAATACCTAATTAATGCATTACCTTTTAGTGTACAGTGTTCCTGTTGAAAACATGCCTTTGTGTGTGACCTCTACTGCCCTCTTCTAGCACCTTTCCTGGAAGCTAGTGGAATTGGAATCTCCTTTTTATGCCTGCTCTTCTGAAATGTGATTGGTAGGTCTCCTTTTATCCATTGTGTTGGGCACTCTGTGGGCCCTTTCAGTCTGGTAGCTCATATATCCTCTTTTCTGGGAAGTTTTCTTGAAGTACTCCTTTGGTTATTTCCTTTCATTTTCTCACTTTCAGGATAATGAAACTTCTAGACTAGTGTTCAGTTTTCTTCTCTTTAATATTCTCGTGTTTTTCTCTCTCTCTCTGTCTTGCATCCTCCTTCTGGAAATGATTTACTTACTTAACTCCAGCTGCCCTGTTCCCAGTAAAGTATGCACTTTACGCTGCTATCGACAGTGCCTTGAGCTCCCCAGGTCAGAGACCCTCTGCTTTACCCTCTTTAGTAAATAAACTTTCACTTTTTACTTGGAATGTAATGATGCAAAGGCAGTTTAGAAATTTTAACTGTATTTCAAAGAGCTTTTACATCTTCCAGCTTCCAACAGTTCTCAACCGTAACCCTTGTTCCAGCAGTATCTAGGCAGTTTGTAGAATCTTCAATGTAAATTGGGTTATTTCTTAGCTTTCCTCTTTACCTAGTCTAGGATTCAGTTGTCTTCAGTTGTCTTAACTCAGTTACCACTCATCCATCTGCTTTCCAGCTTCCAAAATTTTGCTATTGTTTACTCTTATTTACCCTATCCTTATGAAGTTGTCTTTTTTTTTTTTTTTTTAATTCCAATACTGTCCCTCAAGTCAGTAAACTATAGACCAGGAAGTTCGAACTGGGAAAATCCCATTGAGTATGTTTCACCCTTTAGTTGTTTGAAATGACATTCTTCTCTCTCACACAAATACATGTATCCTCTCTTTCCAAGAAACCCCCACTGCTGTTTCTAGGCTCACTTAGCTGACAAGGCATTTTACTAGCTAGTAGCTATTGAAATGGACCATAGATACAGACATTTCCATAATTGCAAAAAGGGATGGGGTTGCTAGAATTTAGGAGTTCAGAGTGCACCCCCCACCTTCCCATGCATCTTTACACAGTCTCTCTCCTTCTAGGCTCTCCCATTGGCAGAATGCAAACCAGAAGCCAGCTGCTAAGGGAGTCTGAATAATTGAGTTTGCAAACCCAAGACCATAGTTTCTCAACCTTAGTACCATTGACATTTTGGGCCAGGTGGCTGTCCTATGCTTTTTGTAGGGCATTCAGTAACATCCCATGCCTCTACCCACTTGATGCCAGTATCTCCCTCCTACCCACTGAATGTTCCCATACATTGCCAGATATCCCCTGGGATCCACAATAACCCTGATTGAGAGTCACCTCCTAGATCCAGCATTGCAGAGTATATATAGAAGGGTAGGCATGGAGCTGAGAGACAGTAGTAATGACCAGCTGCCTACTTTACTTTATGCCCTTGAAATGTGAGGGAAGGGAAGAAGATTTAATGTTTATGTGCCTGTGACAGCCCTGCAATATAGAGATTACTATATGCTTTTTTCTTTAATTGATGAGGACAGTAATCTCACAGGATTAAAATCCTGCAGATAAAGTCATTTGTTTACATGCTTTTCAAGTTTGCTTCTGAATTTTCTAGGTTGAAGTTATTACCATACCCTCCTTTAGCAAGTGAACTGCTCCTTTGAGTGTTACATTTCAAGACATTATTGATATATTTGTCATTATTGATACATATGCAGCCTGGATGCATTTTCTCGGTGGTGCCCTACTAGGGTCATACTGCTTAGAATAATGGCTGGTAATTTCATAAATAGAAGGAAGAAGAAATATGAATAATATTTATATTAAAGCCAGGATTTTGTGGTTTTTTGTTTTTGTATCTAAAAGTTTTGGATACTTATATTGAATACCAATTAACTTGATTTTCTAGAGATTTACTTCAAACTATATGAGTACTGACGATTTTCTTTGTTTTGTCTTTATATTTAGTTAGTCCTTTCCTTCTTTCTGTTCCACGCCATCATGTATCACTCTTCCTGACCTCTCTTAAAGGAAATTTCCCAAAGGTCAGCCTATCCAACTGTTTTACACTATCTTTCAACTTGCATATCTCATTAGCACCTCAAATCTAACATCTAAAATTAGGTTAGTATGCTTCCTGAATCAGACACACACCATCTCTTCTCTCCCCATACCAGATTATTCTCTGTACTTTGTGATAATTACTTCTAGTCTTCTCCAGAGTTTTATGTCTTCTGTAGGTACCTTTAACTTAAAATCAGTGAAGGAACTAGAGCAGACATTAAAGACAAATAATGTAACAGTGGAAGATTGGATTTTTGAGGACCTGTTAGATTTTAAATGGTTAGCCTAGGGGAGAAGAGGCAGTGACTTAAGTCTTGTCTTAAGCTTAAAATAGTGGGTTTCTGAGAGTGAATTTAGAATAACTGCTCTATATGTAGGGAATGCAGAACAAAGGGACCTGAAGTTGTATTCCAATGTTTTGAAGAGAAGGTACCTCAGTGACTGCTTGGTATGAAGAGTTGTGTCAGCATGGCACTAATTATGGAGGTCTGTTGTACCCTCCCAACCAAAAGATGTTCTCTTTTATTTTTTTTATGTTGGCTGTTTCCCCATAATTCTTTGTCCCTGACTCCTCATACTGTATTTTAATTGCTTGCTTACTGATCTTTATTCCCTGTTACACTTTAAGCACTAGATGGGTAGTGTAGATACTCAAAAATTTCTGTTGACTGGAGTAATGTTGCTAAGGTAAATCAATGTGCAGTTACCTCCTGATACTGAACAAGGACAAATCTTTTTCACTATAATACAAAGAGCTGTAGTGTGCCTTACTTGACTGGGAATTTATTACAAATACATGTGCAGATGTTTCTAGCTCAAATACTATTAAACAAATACAATTTAAAAAGTGTGTTTCCTCCTTCCCTCCTGCTTATCTTGTAGCATATTAAAGATTTCCAGTTTTCTTCCCCATCCCTCAAATAATTGTAGAAAAATCAGTTTAAAAGTGTTTAAACTATAGACCAGGAAATTCCAAGGGGGAAAATCCCATCAAGTATGTTTCACCCTTTAGATATTTGAAATGACATTCTTCTCTCTCACACAAATACATGTATTCTGTCTTTCCAAGAAACTCCCTACTGCTATTTGTACTTTATCGTCCAGGTATATGATGGATAGGAATTCTAAACAGTGCCTAGAGCCTGGTGTCAGTGCTCTGCAGCACCACCTTCACATTGCCTGTGAGTTGTTTAGTGTAGCCAGATCATATGATATGCTTGGGAGAAGTCACTCTGTGAACACCTATCTTGAAATTCAGTGACTAGTTTATACTTTAGCAGGAATTAAAAAGTATGAGACGTAGAATCCATCTCGGGTGCCAAAAAAAAAGGTAATTTTACTTCGTAATTTCACTAGGTCAGTTGTTATACCCATTTTTATACCTTAACATAAAACCAGCCATCCTGTCACCAAAAGTCATCTCTCATACTTCTTTACAAGTTACTTTACAAGTTGAGATGGGATGGAGAGTTTGTCCACGTCAGTTTCTTTGTTTTTTAAATAAAACATTTAAACATAGAAAGAAGGCTTTACACATACAGGTGAATTCTGCTTTGTACCCATCTTGATTCCATTCTGTTTCCTTCCCTCTCTCCCTGCCTCCCAGAGGTTATCATTTCTTGCAGTTGGTGTGTATCCTTCCCATCCACATTTCAGTATGACTTTCATATAGGAATGTGTCCACAATCATATAGAGTATTGTGTTGTGTATTTTAAAATTTACATAAGTGGTTATATGGTATACATCCTTACACAGTTCGTCTTTGTGGAGACTTAACACATTAATGTGTAAGCCTACTAGCTCATTGGAGCACAGGTTCTAATATTTCATTATGTAGTTATGTCATGTGCCAAAGTTTGTTGATTACTTTTCTGAAGATGTATGTATGGCAGATTTCCTCAAATGTTTGAAAAGACCAAAAATGAAAAGTAACATATTTGATAGTCATAATGATTGTTGTTCTGCTGAGATTTGAAAGAGAGTCCAGACATTGATTCTAGCTTATTGATATTTTAAGTAAGGAAGATTGTAATGTTTTTAAACATTTACCAATATAGGGCATGGGTTTTCAAAAAGTTGAGAAAATACTACTTTAGAGTAAGAACTTACAAAGTAGTGACTTTAGGGAGAGCTATGATTGATTATCAACCTCTGGAAATAGATAAATACCTATAAGTACCTACCTCAAAAGTAATTCTTCAACCTCAGGGTTTCATTTTAGAAAAGTTATGTGATTGGTCAAACTAATGTCTCAGAAAATAGACTTAAGGGGAAAAACTATAAATATGATGTTAAATGTATATCTCTATGCCATAGTAAATAAAAAGTCCTTAAACAGATTTACTTTTGTCAGAAGGCATGCTTCCATTGGTAACCCTTCTACGAGTCAGTCAGTGATTTGCCACTTAATGACTGTGTGCTTTTGGAGCAGTTTACTTAGTGCCTGTGGCTCACCATTTATTCATCTGTAAAAAAAGAACAAAAGTTCAGTGACCAAGCCTTTAGCAGATGCCTGAGGCATCAAGGTCAGTTAAACACGCATTGGTTATTGAGGGAACAGCCCTGGGTTGAGGGGAGGGGAGGGGGATTTGCCTGTTACGTTACATCTTTTTTTTAGTGTTTTAATTTTTTCAGACTAGCCCCCATGATTTTAAATTTAATGTAGTTTTTACTAGTATTCTTTATAATTCTCTGCAAAATGATCACATTATCCCTAGATATTGTCGTAAATGTCATCACTCTCTCTGAGGGCACTGGTCTTCTAGGAGAACTGGGACTCTGTCTTACCCCCATAGACGTGCCTGAAGGGCCTTCAAAACAGAGCAGTACTTTCTGTGCAGGTGTGCATTGTTTCAAATGACGAAAGGGAATTGTACATATATGTGAAAATACTGGGGTTTTATTTTTTATTTTTATTTTTATGTATAAAATGGTGGCTGGCAAAAACTGGTTTCCCAAAAACCCCATGATTTGTTACAGCTGGCGACTAAGCTGTCCTTGGCTGTTGCCAAATGGTGGCTGATGCCTAGAAATATTTGGTACGTTTTTACCTACTTCATTTCCTTTTCTTCTATAGGAAACAAGTACCTGTTGTTTAGCTCCCCTGTCCCCCACTCTACTTTCATCATTCAGTCATTCTTACATCAAGAAGTCTATTAGAGACACACATTAATCCCTTTTCCTCACTCTCTTTTTGAACTCTTATTATTCTAGGAAAATATCCCCTTCCCTTTTCATTCACTTGATTCATTCAACAGATACTCGTTGAATTCCTGCTTTGTCCCAGGCACTCCTTATACACACCTCCTCTTCCTTCATTTTATGTATGCGTCAGAAAACAGCTGTAATCATGGCTGAGTATAATAGTAGATTGAGCAATAGAAGATCTTCTCTAGTTCCAGATCAGAGGTTCTGAAAGGCTCTTCCTAGGTTCACTCATGAGCAGTCCATTGTTACTAAGATAGGCTCGATTTACAGGCCAGGAATGGATTTCTATGAAAGCAAGCAAGTCAGTTAAAAAAAATAAAGGCAAAAAAACCAGTTGTTCCAAAGTGGACCAACGTCCTCTATACTAAAAACTTTTAGAGACGAATTTAACTCCTCTCTTTGACAAAATGCATAAGGAATTTCTTAAATAAAATGTCAAGCCCTGCCTTTCTGTTCACTAAGATGGGCATTTTTGAACTAGCTTTGGATCGTCCATAGCCACAAAAGAAGTTTTACCAGTTTCCAGATATTTCATGACTTTGTTGTCAAGATCAATAAATACATGTAAACTGTTTGGCACACAATAATGATGGAAATACTGCTAATACCACTAGAGTTAGCTCTGTGTAGCAAAGATTTTTATTCATTGCTATATCCCTAGCAAATATTTTCTTCACTGCTGCATCCTGGGACATAGTAGATATTCAGTAAATAATGAAAGGATAGCTAGATGCTCCTTGTTACACAGAACTCATAGAATTCCACCCAAAAACATTAAGGTAAAAGTCAAAAAGCTGAGTCCCAGTACAGAAAGGTTGTTTTAAATTGCCAGGTAAATGTATCACAGTTTCAAGCAAGTCTAAGTGTGAAGAGCACATACTGCAAAACCTACTCAACCAAGCTTCTCCGTGTTTCCCTGCGCTAATGTTCCTCTCGGGCACCCTGCTCTCCTTCTTCAGAATCTTGCCCTCCCCCAACTGTATAGCCTCTCTCAGCCCTGGAATTTCTCTACCTTGTAGATATTTTCTTGAATGATGTGTTTGTAGGGTTCTCTCTACCCTATTTTCTCTCCTTTCAAGTCTCTCTTTAACTGTATGGCATAGATTTTTTTTAAATAACCATGTGTAGAGTTACATGTATATTTAATACAGATTTTGTTCTGTTGCTGATTCTAAAAATAATAGGGCTTTTTTTGTAAGGAATAGACTCCTAGAGTTGCTTTAGTTTTTTTTACAAGGCATGATTGTATTTTCTCTGTGATTCTTTAATAGGAGAGGGAAAAGCTTTTTACTCCAGATCTAGGCTCCCAGCTATAATGCTTCCCAAGAAGCATTATAAAATTTGTGTTAAATTCCTTCCTGCAGCAGTTTTGCTTCTAGAAATATCCTTTGGCCATCTTCTTTAATTCTGGCTACTTCTGCTTTTCACTGAGTTACAGTAGTTCATTTCATCATTGCTTTCAGGTTCATCTGAGACCCTCTTCAAAGTGTGAACATGATTTTTCAATCACCAAAATGCAAAGAGCCTCTTCTTGGGAATTGTCCTTTATTATTATAAAGCTATTTTAGTGGCATAGTTCTCTGTGCATGTCTCCCTCCTAAAATTATTGTATAGCACATATAATATACACACATACACTTTTTTAAAAAGTTAACATGATGCATGGGCCCTGACAAGATAATACTTAGATATTCACTGAAGTAAAAAGAAGTCTTCTCCCCAAAATGTGGCATCTAGAAGTCAAAATAAATTGTCAGTGACAGTTGCTGTAAAATCCCAGGCCTTCACATTTCAGGTGGGGCCCACTTCTGTTGTGTTTTTCAGAGTTCTTCACAGATAGCTTGCCTTTTATTGACCTTCCTTTCCCACCAACTCCCTATTCCGTAATTAAAAGCTTCATTAAAGCAAAACAAAAAGCTATGTCAACCTTTGGCCTTTTTATTTTTAAATAAATAAATAGCCTCTGTTTCACATTAGAAAGTAAAGGGAAAAAGACTTTACATATTATTTTAACGGCTTTTTAAATACCTGTTCCCACTAGAGGGCATGCTTTCCTTTGATTTTAGTTCATAGCTTTAATGTATTTTACAGAACTGCTGAATACAAAGGTAAATGTTGAGAATATGAATGCGCTGAGATAAACCTTTTATAGATAGGAGTTGTCAGGTACACACCATTCTTTTCATTTATTTCACCTATGCCAATGTCAAAATTGAGTTTAAACTATATTCCCTTGCTTTTTTTTGTTTACCTTATTAGGCGAACTTATTCAGATAGGGAATCACAAATATCCCACTATAACTTACTATTATGTAGTCTGTGCTAGTTAGCTACAATTTTACAAACTGGTGATTGTCTGAATTTATTTATGATACAGTATGGCTAAAGCTAGATTATTCAAGGACAAGTTGTGTACTTTGTTATTAGATTAACTCAGTTTTTGCAGGGTATATATAGTATAGGATAAAGGAAACCTAAACATTTTTTTGATCCGATAGATCTCAATGCTAACACCTAGAGGTTCTCCAGTCTTGCCTCTTCAGGTGAGATTTTATTTCACAGTATTTGAACTCTTGTGTCTCTTAAGGTAAAATACTTTCTATAGGGACTTTAATTTTTTTTTTCCCTCAGCCATTTTTAAAATTTACAGCTTGTGTTCAATGCAAATCAATTCCATAACATGAGAAGTTACTATGAATCAAAGCATAAATACACAAACACAATATACAGTCCAAAGTAAGACCTACAGCATTCAGGTATGAAACAAAGGGAATGTTCATTCACACGCACAAGTAGCTTGAGATCTGTTGGATATGGTTGTTCCAGTGTAGGTTTCTAAAGATGGAAAAAAATAACTTTAGTTATCAAGACTACTGTAGCCACATTAGATATTGGAACATCTAAGCATCAGTGCATGGCCATGCAAACAAAAGACTTTAGGGAGTGCGTATTTTAAAAAGCTTTCCGTGCATGGAGGCGGTTCTGAAGAAAAGATTTACTTTCCAGAATCAAGCCCGTTTTTAGGCTTAGGACCGTGTTCTAACTATCTAAAAATATTGACTGATAACATAAAGTATTCTAAATATGGCTCTTCTGCTTCATCGTGTTTTTTTTTAAAGTATTTACAGAAAGAGTATAAAAGTTTTTCCAAATTTATATAAGCTTCCAGTCTTCACTTCCCAAATACTTGATTTACAGTTTCAGCTCCTTCACATATTTATCTTTTTTATTTCAGGATTTTTCAATTTTACCTTCAAAACAGATAATTTTTTTAAATTATAGAAAGTATTCAGTATATGCAGCAATAAAAAGCATTTTGAAATCAGTTGAGTTCAGTGTACTTCTACTCTTTGGAACCAGGTTAGCTAAATAAATCCGGTGCTCTTGTTGAATAGGAATAGATAGTAAGTGTATGAGCAAAATTTACTCATTATGCTTGGATTTGGAGTAGATTCAATCCATCATCGCCCTGGCACATGTTAATTACTATATAAAAAATCAAATGCAGTGTCAAATCCAAACCTCTGAGGAAAGGGTTCCATTCCCAACAGAACAGTGATAGCTTAACAATGTCGAACTTCATCTCGAGTACATCAGCATTAAATTGGCAGTGCTGAAACAACACACTGAGGATGTACAGCAATGCCTAGAAGTTCCTTCTAATGTACATATAGATAGGATTATGGAAGCTCTTTTCAATTACCTAACTTTTATGGCCTTACAGATTTAATGAATCAAATGAAAAAACAGAATCTCTATTCCACATCCTTTATCTCTGAATAAGATAAAATCTATTCTCATTTTCACAGTACCAGTTTTATGTGTCCATTCTTAAGCCACATTTAAGGAAATTCTTAATTTTGGATGTTGTCTCTCTTCATCTTGTACATGAAACTCCAACAGATTTAATACTGACCTTCACCCTGTAGTCAGACACTCACATGTTCTTCAAACCAATCAAATTTGGGATCCTCAATATTTTCTGTGTCAATAAAATAAAATGTGGAATTAGCAGATTCAGCGAAGGCCTGTTTTGTCTTGTCACACTGGACATCTAGATGCCATTTGGTTTGGGTTTAGAAGATCAGAAAGTATAGATGTTTCTTGGCCTGATTCCCATAACAGTAGCAATACAGAAGGGAAAATGAGTTCATGGAGACTGTTGACTGCAGGGCACCATCAGATGCCTTGGTGGTAGCATTGGCTGGATTTGGGGCAGTGGAGGACTTCTGGGAGGAATTACTTGAAAGTGTTGCAAGGGTTGTTTGATTTGAATAAATCTGTGTGGGTAGGAGCAGCAGCCCCAGTATGAGCCTGACCCTTGTCGCTCTGCCCGCATGGGCATGGTAGGTGCACAGCACATATCAGCAGATGCTGGGGAAGGCACAGGCGAGGTCGGGACTTTCTTTTTTTTTTAATCAAGGTATCATTGATACACAATCTTATGAAGGTTTCACATGAGCAACATTGCGGTTACTACATTCACCTGTATTATCAGGTCCCCCCACACCCACACACACCCCATTTCGGTCACTGTCCATCAGCATACTAAGATGCTGTAGAGTCACTACTTGTCTTCTGTATGCTATACTGCCTTCCCTGTGACGCCTCTACATTATGTGTGTTAATTATAATGCCCTTTAATCCCCATCTCCCTCCCTCCCCACCCCCTTCCCTTTAGTAACTGCTAGTCCCTTCTTGGAGTCTGTGAGTCTGCTGCTGTTTTGTTCCTTCGGTCTTGCTTTGTTGTTAACACTCCACAAATGAGTGAAATCATTTGATATTTGTCTTTCTACACCTGGCTGATTTCACTGAGCATAATACCCTCTGGTTCCATCCATGTTATTGCAAATGGTAGGATTTGTTTTCTTCTTATGGCTGAATAATATTCTGTTGTGTGTATGTTCCACAGCTTCTTTATACATTCATCTATTGATGGACACTTAGGTTGTTTCCATATCTTGGCTGTTGTAATAGTGCTGCAATAAACATAGGGGTGAATATGTCTTTTTGAATCTGGGATCTTGTTTTCTTCAGGTAAATTCCTAGGAGTGGAATTCCTCAGTCAAATGGTATTTCTATTTTTAGTTTTTTGAGGAACCTCCATATTGCTTTCCACAGTGGTTGAACTAATTTACATTCCCACCAACAGTGTAGGAGGGTTCTCCTTCTCTGCATCCTTGCCAGCATTTTTTTGTTCCTTCTCTTTTGGATGTTGGCCATCCTAACTGGTGTGATGATATCTCATTCTGGTTTCAATTTGCATTTCCCTATTAATTAGTGATGTGGAGCATTTTTTCATGTGCCTGTTGGCCATCTGAATTTCTTCTCTGAAGTGGTGTCTGTTCAGATCCTCTGCCCATTTTCTAATCGGATTATTTGCCTTTCGTTTGTTGAGGCATGTGAGCTCTTTATATATTTTGGATGTCAGCCCCTTATTGAATATGTCATTTATGAATATATTCTCCCATACTGTAGGATGCCTTTTTGTTCTACTGATGGTGTACTTTGCTGTACAGAAGCTTTTTAGTTGATCTAGTCCCACTTGTTCGTTTTTGCTTTTGTTTCCCTTGCCTGGGGAGATAATGTTAAGGAAAAAGTTGCTCCTGTTGATATTCAAGAGATTTTTGCCTATGTTTTCTTCTAAGAGTTTTGTGGTTTCATGACCTACATTCATGTCTTTAATCCATCTCGAGTTTAATTTTGTGTATGGAGTTAGACAATAATCCAGTTTCATTCTCTTGCATGTAGATGTCCAGTTTTGCCAACACCAGTTATTGAAGAAGCTGTCATTTCGCCATTGTATATCTGTGGCTCCTTTATCCTATATTAATTGACAGTATATGCTTGGATTTATGTCTGGGCTCTCTATTCTGCTTCATTGGTCTGTGGTTCTGTTCTTGTGCCATTACCAAATTGTCTTGATTACTATGGCTTTGTAGGAGAGCTTGAAGTCAGGGAGCATAATCTCCCCAGCTTTATTCTTCTTTCTCCGGATTGCTTTGGCTATTCAGGGCCTTTTGTGGTTCCATATGAATTTTAGAACTATTTGTTCTAGTTCATTGAAGAATGCTATAGGTATTTTGATAGGGATTGCATTGAATCTGTAGATTGCTTTAGGCAGGATGGCCATTTTGACAATATTAATTCTTCCTATCCATGAGCATGGGATGTATTTCCATTTATTGTTGTCTTTAATTTCACTCATGAGTGTCTTGTAGTTTTGAGGGTCTTTCACCTCCTTGGTTAGGTTTATTTCTAGGTATTTTATTCTTTTTTATGCAATTGTGAATGGAATTGCTTTCCTGAATTCTCTTTCTGCTATGTCATCATTAGTATAAAGGAATGCAACAGATTTCTGTGTATTAATTTTGTATCCTGCAATGTTGCTAAATTCAGTTACTAGTTCTAGTAGTTTTGGGGTAGATTCTTTAGGGGTTTTTTTTATGTACAATATCATGTCATCTACAAACATGACATGTTTGACTTCTTCCTTACCTATCTGGATGCCTTTTATTTCTTTGTGTTGTATGATTGCCATAGCTAGGACCTCCAGTACTATGTTGTATAAAAGTGAGGGGAGTGGGCATCCTTGTCTTGTTCCTGATCTTAGAGGAAAAGCTTTCAGCTTTTCACTGTTAATTAAGTATGATGTTGGCTGTGGGTTTATCAAATATGGCCTTTGTTATGTTGTGGTACTTGCCCTCTATACCCATTTTGTTGAGAGCTTTTATCATGAATAGATGTTGAATTTTGTCAAATGCTGTTTCAGCATCTATGGAGATGATCATGTGATTTTTGTCCTTTTTTCTGTTGATGTGATGTATGATGTTGATGGATTTTCTTTGAGTATTGTACCATCATGCATCCTTGGAATAAATCTCACTTAATCATGACGGATGACTTTTTAAATATATTTTTGAATTTGGTTTGCTGATATTTTGTTGAGTATTTTGCGTCTGTGTTCATCAGTGATATTGGTCTGTAATATTCTTTTTATGTGGTGTCTTTGTCTGGTTTTGATATTAGAGTTTTGCTGGCCTCATAGAATGAATTTGGAAGTATTCCCTCCTCTTCTACTTTTTGGAAAACTTTAAGGAGGATGGGTTGTTAGGTCTAAATGTTTGATAAAATTCAGCAGTGAAGCCATCTGGTTTAGGAGTTTTGTTCTTTGGGAGATTTTTTATTACCAATTCAATTTCATTGCTGGTAATTGGTCTGTTTAGATTTTCTGTTTCTTCCTGGGTCAGTCTTGGAAAGTTGTCCATTTCTTCTAGGGTACCCAGTTTGTTAGCACATAGTTTTTCATAGCATTCTCTAATAATTCTTTGTATTTCTGTAATGTCCATAGTAATTTTTCCTTTCTCATTTCTGATTCTGTTTATGTGTGTCCATTCTTTTTTATTTTTTATAAGTCTGGCTAAGGGTTTATCTGTTTTATTTTTTGAAGAACCAGCTCCTGGTTTCATTGATTGTTTCTATTGTTTTATCCTTCTCTTCTTCTCAATTTTATTTATTTCTGCTCTGATCTTTATTATGTCCCTCCTTCTACTGACTTTGGGCCTCATTTTTTCTTCTTTTCGTAGCATCATTAATTGTGAGTTTAGACTGTTCAGTTAGGATTGTTCTTCTTTCTCTAGGTAAGCCTGTATTGCTATATACCTTCCTTTTAGAACTGCCTTCCCTGTATCCCACAGGTTTTGACCTGTTGAGTTGTTGTTTTCACTTATCTCCATAGATTGCTTGATCTCTGTTTTAATTTGGTCATTGATCCATTGATTATTTCGGAGCATGTTGTTAAGCTTCTATGTGTTTGTGGGCTTTTTTGTTTTCTTTTCATAATTTATTTCTGGTTTCATACCTTTGTGGCCTGAGAAGCTGGTTGGAACAATTTCAGTCCTTCTGAATTTACTGAGGCTCTTTTTGTGGCCTAGTATATGATCTATTCTTGAAATATTCCATGTGCACTTGAGAAGAATGTGTATCCTGCTGCTTTTGGGTGTAGAGTTCTGTAGATGTTTGTTAGGTCCATCTGTTCTAATGTGTTGTTCAGTGCCTCCTTACTATTTTTTTTTATCATTTTAACTTCTTGCATCTGCTAGTAAGTACATTCCCATTGTTTTGCAACTGCTACCACTACCCATCTCCAGAATTTTTCCATCGTCCCAAACTGAAACTATACCTGTTAAATACTACTCCCTACTCCCTGCCAACCCAGCCCCTCGTAAACACTCTTCTACTACTTTTCCTGTGAATTCGACTCCTCTAGATGCCTCATAAAAATGGAATCATAAATGGCATATTTTTTAATAATACATTTTTTTCTATCTTTTTTGGAGTTAAGAAGTACAATCACTATTTCATTGAATTGCTTTTGTATTTAGCAACATTGCTTCAAATACCTAATTCTAATAATTTAGTTGTATTTGGGTTTTCTGCATAAACAAGCGTATGACATACACATAAAAGGCTTTTCTTGCTATTAAACCTGCCCACTGAATTTTAAATTTTAATTTTTTTTACATGTAGATGTTCAGTTCATTTACAAATCTGTTGGTTGCTGCTGCTTTTCAAGCTTTCTCTCTTATTCCTTTTAACCTGTTAAGTATTATTTGGTAGCCAGTTCAGATATAAACCCTTTGCCAGTCTTTTTCTGCTCTCTGCTACTTTCTGGTGGTGCTTTGTTTTCTGTGTATATTTTGTGTATGAACTCTCATCCTTAAGAGCTTTATTTCTGTCAGATGCATGGTGTTGATGCTAATTTAGGGCCACATTAAACTATATTCTTAACCTGAGAACCACTTAGAAGCATTGAGTAGTCTGATTGGGTCTGTGCACTTCTAAGAGCACTGGACTGGTTTGTGGTTACAATTTTTCAGGAGGTGTTGGTGGTTTGTGCCCAAGGAAGAGGGAAATTTCACTAGGGCAAGTTCCGTAATCCCCGGGGAAGATTTCTAGGTTGCTAATACATGGAGGGTATGTTAGTGTCTGGGTTTCATGAGGCATTGCCTGTTGGACACTCAAACTTTCCACAGACCTCAGTCCTCACTTCCTGTGCTTTGTCCTGCAATGCTGTGAAAATCTAAGCTCAGATTTCTACCTCCTTTGACAAATAAATGCCCACCACCTTTAGTGATTCCAGTTACCAGTTCCTCTTTCACTTGATTTTTACCCATTTGCTAGCTCATAAAGGCATTCTAAATGGTATCTTTACACTTTCCTAAATATTTTATTTAAATTAAGAGTGTAAATCAGGGTAACAAATCTGCCGCATTGTTGGGAATTTCTCCAGTCATTTTACTAAGTCATTTCTAGACATTAAGGAAAGGCAGTATGGGTTAAATGTTCACTTTAAATTTATAAAAGTGAAATAGAGAGTGACCTTGTACAACTGCTAATTAACGTGTTCTTCTTTTTTTATAGGTGTCAGCTGTGATGCATGTTTAAAAGGAAATTTTCGAGGTCGCAGATATAAGTGTTTAATTTGCTACGATTACGATCTTTGTGCATCTTGTTATGAAAGTGGTGCAACAACAACAAGACATACAACTGACCACCCAATGCAGTGCATATTAACAAGGGTAGATTTTGGTATGTATTCAGTTAACATTTTAATCGATTATCATTTAGAATTTTATGTATGTGTTTGTGAAGAAGTAAAGGCAAAATGTTCTAAAACTAACCCCAGTGGCTCCAAATTCATTAAAAATAACATAAATCTTCTATATTCTAATTCTTTCTCTTAATCATAGTTTATTTGTTATGAAACTCATTTAGAATATATAGAACTGATCAGGTATGAAATGGAAGTGTGCCTCAGAATAAGGTTAAACACTGTTCTTGCTAACAGTACACAAATATTCTTGCAATAGTTATCAGAAAGATTTTTTCTACAACTGATAAGACAACATTCTCAGTCCATAAGAAAAAGTATAAATGTTTCATGCTATAATTTCTTACCTAGGCAGCACCTATTATTAACTATATTTGTTTATAGCCATGCTACTTGGTGAAAAGTGCTATCTCATGGTTTTGATTTGCATTTCTTTGATGTCTGATGATGTTGACCATCTTTTTTTCTGCTTATTTGGCCATTTGTATATATTTAGGAGACATGTCTGTTCAGATCCCTTGCCCATTTTTTAATTGGGTAATGTACTTTTATTATTAAGTTTTAATAGTTCTTTATATATTCTATATACAAGTTCCTTATCAGATGGATAATTTGCAGAAAATATCTCTCATTCCATGTGTTGTCTTTTCACTTTTTTGATGGTGTGGTTTGAAACACAAAAGTTTTGACTTTGAATACTGTCGTTTATTTCTTTCCTTTGTTGTCCTTTTGGTGTCATGTCTACAAAACCATTCCCTGATCCAAGATTATGAAGATTTAAAATGATGTCATCTTCCAAGAGTTTTATTGTTTTAGCTTTTATGTTTAGGTCTTGAGCGATTTTGAGTTAATTTTTTTCTTTTTTTTCTTTTTTTTTTTTTTGGTATCATTAATCTACAATTACATGAGGAACATTATGTTTACTAGACTCCCCCATTCACCAAGTCTCCCCCACATACCCCCCATTAGTCACTGTCCATCAGCGTAGTAAGATGCTGTAGAATCACTGCTTGTCTTCTCTGTGTTCACTGCCCTCCCCGTGCCCACCCCCCACATTATACATGCTAATTGTAAGGCCCACTTTCTTCTCCCCCACTTCTCCCTCCCTTTCCACCCATCCTCCCCAGTCCCTTTCCCTTTGGTAACTGTTAGTCCTTTCTTGGGTTCTGTGATTCTGCTGCTGTTTTGTTCCTTCAGTTTTTCCTTTGTTCTCATATTCCACATTTGAGTGAAATCATTTGGTACTTGTCTTTCTCCACCTGACTTATTTCACTGAGCACAATACCCTCTAGCTCCATCCATGTTGTTGCAAATGGTAGGATTTGTTTTCTTCTTATGGCTGATTAATATTCTGTTGGTATATGTACCACATCTTTATCCATTCATCTACTGATGGACACTTAGTTGCTTCCATTTCTTGGCTATTGTAAATAGTGCTGCAATAAACATAGGGGTGCATCTGTCATTTTCAAATTCGGCTGCTGCATTCTTAGGTTAAATTCCTAGAAGTGGAATAATTCCTGGGTCAAATGGTATTTCTGTTTTGAGCTTTTTGAGGAACCTCCATACTGCTTTCCACAATGGTTAAACTAATTTACATTCCCACCAGCACTGTAGGAGGGTTCCCCTTTCTCCACAACCTGGCCAACATGTGTTGTTGTTTGTCTTTTGGATGGTGGCAATCCTTACTGGTGTGAGGTGATATCTCATTGTGGTTTTAATTTGCATTTCTCTGATGACTAGTGATGTGGAGCATCTTTTCATGTGTCTGTTGGCCATCTGAATTTCTTCTTTGGAGAAGTGTCTGTTCACATACTCTGCCCATTTTTTTTTAATTGGATTGTTCGCTTTTTGTTTGTTGAGTTGCGTGAGCTCTTTATATATTTTGGATGTCAACCCTTCATCAGATCTGTCATTTATGAGTATATTCTCCATTACTGTAGGATGCCTTTTTGTTCTATTGATGGTGTCCTTTGCTGTACAGAAGCTTTTCAGCTTGTCATTTTTGCTTTTGTTTCCCTTGCCCGGGGGGATATGTTCATGAAGAAGTCGCTCATGTTTATGTCCAAGAGATTTTTGCCTATATTTTTTCTAAGAGTTTTATGGTTTCATGGCTTACATTCAGGTCTTTGATCCATTTCGAATTTACTTTTGTGTGTAAATTACAGTGATCCAGTTTCATTCTCTTACATGTAGCTGTCCAGTTTTGCCAGCACCATCTGTTGAAGAGACTGTCATTTCCCCATTGTATGTCCATGGCTCCTTTATCAAATATTAATTGGCCATATATGTTCGGGTTAGTATCTGGACTCTCTATCCTGTTCCACTGGTCTGTGGCTCTGTTCTTGTACCTGTACCAAATTGTCTTGACTACTGTGGCTTTGTAGTAGAGCTTGAAGTCAGGGAGCATAATTCCCCCTTCTTTATTCTTCCTTCTTAGGATTGCTTTGGCTATTTGGGGTCTTTTGTGGTTCCATATGAATTTTAGAACTATTTGCTCTAATTCATTGAAGAATGCTGTTGGTATTTTGATAGGGATTGCATTGAATCTGTAGATTGCTTTAGGCAGGGTAACCATTTTGACAATATTAATTCTTCCTAACCAAGAGCATGGGTGAATTTCCATTTATTAGTGTCCTGTTTAATTTCTTTTAAGAGTGTCTTATAGTTTTCAGGGTATAGGTCTTCCACTTCCTTGGTTAGGTTTATTCCTAGATATTTCATTTTTTTTTGATGCAATTGTGAATATAATTGTTTTCCTCATTTCTCTTTCTGTTACTTCATCGTTAGTGTATAAGGATGCAACAGATTTCTGTGTATTAATTTTGTATTCCGCAAGTGGGGAGAGTGGGCATCCTTGTCTTGTTCCTGATCTTAAAGGAAAAGCTTTCAGCTTCTCGTTATCAAGTATAATGTTGGCTGAGGGTTTGTCATATATGGCCTTTATTATGTTGAGGTAATTGCCCTCTATACCCATTTTGTTAAGAGTTTTTATCATGAATGGATGTTGAATTTTGTCGAATGCTTTTACAGCATCTATGGAGATGATCATGTGGTTTTTGTCCTTTTTATTGATGTAGTGGATGATGTTGATGGATTTTCGAGTGTTGTACCATCCTTGCATCCCTGGGATGAATCCCACTTGATCATGATGGATGATCTTTTTGATGTATTTTTGAATTCAGTTTGCTAATATTTTGTTGAGTATTTTTGCATCTATGTTCTTCGGGGATATTGGTCTGTAATTTTCTTTTTTTGTGGCGTCTTTGCCTGGTTTTGGTATTAGAGTAATGTTGTCCTCCTAGAATGAGTTTGGTAGTCTTCCCTACTCTTCTACTTTTTGGAAAACTTTAAGGAGGATGGGTATTAGGTCTTCAGTAAATGATAAAATTCAGCAGTGAAACCATCTGGTCCAGGACTTTTGTTCTTAGGTAGTTTTATGATTACCAATTCAATTTCTTTGCTGGTAATTGGTCTATTCAGATTTTCTGTTTCTTCCTGGGTCAGCTTTGGAAGGTTGTATTTTTCTAGAAAGTTGTCCATTTCTTCTAGGTTATCCAGTTTGTTAGCCCATAATTTTTCATAGTATTCTCTCATAATTCTTTGTATTTCTGTGGTGTCCATGGTGATTTTTCCTTTCTCATTTCTGATTCTGTTTATGTGTGTAGACTCTCTTTTTTTCTTGATTAGTCTGACTAGTGGTTTATCTATTTTGTTTATTTTCTCGAAGAACCAGCTCCTGCTTTCATTGATTCTTTCTTTTGCTTTGTTCTTCTCTATTTTATTTATTTCTGCTTTTATCTTTATTATGTCCCTCCTTTTACTGACTTTGGACCTCATTTGTTCTTCCTTTTCTAGTTTCATTAATTGTGAGTTTAGACTGTTCATTTGGGATTGTTCTTCTTTCCTGAGGAATGCCTGTATTGCAATATATTTCCCTCTTAGCATGGCCTTCACTGCATCCCACAGATTTTTGCGTTGTTGAATTAATGTTGTCATTTGTCTCCATATATTGCTTGATCTCTTTTTATTTGGTCATTGATCCATTGATTATTTAGGAGCATGTTATTAAGCCTCCATGTGTTTGCGGGCTTTTTCGTTTTCTCTGTTTAATTTATTTCTAGTTTCATACCTTTGTGATCTGAAAAGCTGGTTGGTACAATTTCAATCTTTTTGAAAATACTGAGGCTCTTTTTGTGGCCTAGTATATGATCTATTCTTGAAAATGTTCCATGTGCACTTGAGAAGAATGTGTATCCTGTTGCTTTTAGATGGAGTGTTCTGTGGATGTCCATTAGGTCCATCTGTTCTAATACGTTGTTCAGTGCCTCTGTCTCTTTACTTATTTTCTGTCTGGTTGATCTGTCCTTTGGAGTGAGTGGTCTGTTGAAGTCTCCTAAAATGAATTCTTTGCGTTATATTTCCCCCTTTAATTCTCTTCGTATTTGTTTCATATATGTAGGTGATCTTGTGTTGGATGCATAGATATTTATAATAGTTATATCCTCTTGTTGGACTGACTCCTTTATCATTATGTAATGTCCTTCTTTGTCTCTTGTGACTTTCTTTGTTTTGAAGTCTATTTTTTGTGAAACAAGTACTGCAACTCCTGCTTTTTTCTCCCTGTTATTTCCATGAAATATCTTTTTCCATCCCTTTACTTTCAGTCTGTGTATGTCTTTGGGTTGGAAGTGAGTCTCTTGTAGGCAACATATAGACTGGTCTTTTTTTGTTAGTCCATTCAGTGACTCTATGTCTTGATTGGTGCATTCAGACCATTTACATTTAGGGTAGTTATCGACTGGTATGTACTTATTGCCATTGCAGGATTTAGATTGGTGGTTATCAAAGGTTCAAGGGTAATTCCCATACTACCTAGCAGTCTAATTTAACTCACTTCGTGTGCTATTACAAACACAACCTAAAGGTTCTTCTTTTTTTTTCCTCCTGTTTCTTCCTCCTCCATTCTTTGTATGTTATGAATCATTCTGGGCTCTTTGTCTATCCATTGGGTGACATCTGTTTAGCCTTAGGAATACTTCCATCTATAGGAGTCCCTCCAAAATGCACTGTAGACATGGTTTGTAGGAGGGAAATTCTCTCAACTTTTTCTTATCTGAGAATTGTTTAATCTCTCCTTCAAATTTAAATGATAACCTTGCCAGGTATAGTATTCTTGGTTCAAGGCCCTTCTTCTTCATTGTGTTAAATATATCATGCCACTCCCTTCTGGCCTGTAATGTTTCTGTTGAGAAGTCTGATGATAGCCTGATGGATTTTCCTTTGTATGTGATCTTTTTTCTCTCTCTAGCTGCTTTTAAAAGTCTGTCTTTATCCTTGAACTTTGCCATTTTAATCATTATATGTCTTGCTTCTGTCTTCCTTGGGTCCCTTGTTTTGAGAGACCTGTGCACCTCCATGGCCTGAGAGACTATCTCCTTCCCCAGATTGGGGAAGTTTTCAGTAATTACCTCTTCAATGACACTTTCTATCCCTTTTTCTCTCTCTTCTTTTTTGGTACCCCTATAATACGAGTATTGTTCCATTTTGATTGGTCACACAGTTCTCTCAATATTCTTTCATTTTTAAAGATTCTTTTTACTCTTTGTGCCTCGGCTTCTTTGTGTTCCTCTTCTCTAATTTCTATTCCATTTACCGTCTCTTCTACTAGATCTTATCTGCTTTTAAATCCTTCCATTGTATGTTTCATTTCAGATATGGAATTTCTTAATGATTAAATCTCTGACTTAAATTCGTTCCTGAGTTCTCGAATACTTTTCTGTACCTCCATAACCATGTTTATGATTTTTATTTTGAACTCTCTTTCAGTCAGTTTCATTAGGCCCTTTTTCTAGGGTTTGTGATATTTTGGTCTGAACCAGGTTCCTTTGACGTTTCCTATTTGTATGTGGTGCCCACTAGTGCACAGAAGCTCCAGTCTCTGGAGCTGCTCAGCCCCTAGAGTGAGGCTGGGAGTCACAGGGGAGCGGAGCTGGTGCCTGGGGGGAGAAAAGACCTGTTTGTTGATTCCCATCTGCGGTGCCTGTCTCAAGTGTCAGAACCAGTGTGCCAAGCACACAGGTGTAAGCCTCTGTGCTTTGTGTCTATAGCTGTTGTAGGTGGGGCCTCCCTCTGGCTGGCCTGATGCCAGCAGAGTGACTGCCAGTTTGCAAACCAGTGCGGCAGGATAGGAGGAAGGTGCAGCAAGCTGCATGTCACAGTGCGTGGCCTTGGAGCTGAGCAGGCAGCCAAGGGGATGGGGCACCTGAAGCTCCTCAAAGTTCCCAACCAGCTGGGCAGAGCGCACCCAGACAACCTTGTCCAGCTCTCTCCTCCCCCATGCAGCAGGCTCCTTGCAAACCCCGCTCCTTGAGCAGCCCTCTCACTACTAGGGAGCCTCTCAAACTGTCTGCCTTTCCTTTGTCCCAGAACGGCTGGGTGTGGATCCCCTCCTCCACAAATGGCCACAATCTGTCTCTCAAGCACTCTACCTGTCTAAGCTTCCCAGCGTCCAGAACATCACACACTGTAGGTTTCTGCTCCCAAAGCAGACCTCCAGGGCTCCGTGTTCAGCAGTTCTAGGCTTCCACCCCCTTCCCCACTCTGTTTCTCTTCCTCCTGCCCATGAACTGGGGTCGGGGAAGGGCTTGGGTCCCACGTGATAAAGGCTTTCCTACGTTACCCTCTGTTCCTGAGGTCTCCTCTGTTCATGAGGTCTGCATGCAATCTGGTTCAGCCTTCTTATTGCTGTTTTAGGGTTAGTTGTAGCAATTAAGTATATTTTCATACTGTTTCCGGTTTGGGGAGGAATTCTCCATCTCACCTCTCATGCTGCCATCTTGAATCTCTCTTTAGTGTATTTTAAAGGGACTGCTCTAGATGGAAGTATGCCTAAGGCTAAATAACTGTCAACAGAGAAAATAAAACCACAGCAAAGGAAGTAGACCAACTAAACTAACTAAATGCAAAATTAAGTCAGCTATTCAGAATGTCAGTCAAGGGATACACAAAGTTTCCAGAATAAGACACCTAACATGTAAAGAGTGGAGGAGGAAGAAAAAGAAGCATGAGAAAAAATGAATCATCAGACTGTGTTTATAAAAGCATAGTAAGTGAGTTAAGTTAGATAGTAAAGAAGCTACCCTTGAACCTTTGGTAACCACGAATCCAAAGCCTGCAATGGTAGTAAGTACTTATCTACTGATAATAACCCTTAATGTAAATGGACTGAATGCAATGATCAAAAGACACAGGGTTCCAGATAGATAAAAAAGCAAGGTCCATCTATATGCTGCCTGCAAGAGACTCACTTCAAACCCAAAGACATACACAGACTAAAAGTGAAGGGATGGAAAGAGGTATTTCATGCAAAGAATAGGGAGAAAAAAGTAGGAGTTGCAGTACTTGCATCAGATAAAATAGACTTCAAAACAAAGAAAGTAACAAGAGACAAAGAAGGACGTTACATAATGATAAAGGGGTCAGTCCAACAAGAGGATATAACCATTATAAATATCTATGCACCCAACACAGGAGCACCTACATATGTGAAACAAATACTAACAGAATTAAAGGAGGAAATAGAATGCAATGCATTCATTTTAGGAGACTTCAACACTCCACTCACTCCAAAGGACAGATCAACCACCAGAAAATAAGTAAGAACACAGAGGCACTGAACAACACATTAGAACAGATGGACCTAACAGACATCTGTAGAACATTAACCCAAAAGCAGCAGAATACACATTCTTCTCAAGTGCACATGGAACATTTTCCAGAAAGACCACATACTAGGCCACAAAAAAGAGCCTCAGCAAATTCAAAAAGATTGAAATTGTACCAACCAACTTCTCAGATCACAAAGGTATAAAACTAGAAATAAATTGTACAAAGAAAACAAAAAGGCTCACAAACACATGGAGGCCTAACAACATGCTCCTAAATAATCAATGGATCAATGACCAAATAAAAACAGAGATCAAGCAATATATGGAGACAAATGAAAACAACAGCACAACGCCCCAACTTCTGTGGGATGCAGCATAGGCAGTTCTAAGAGGAAAGTATATAGCAATCCAGGCCTATTTAATGAAGGAAGAACAATCCCAAATGAGTAGTCTAAAATTCACAATTATTGAAACAGGAAAAAGAACAAATGATGCCCAAAGTCAGTAGAAGGAGGGACATAATAAAGATCAGAGCAGAAGTAAATAAAATTTAGAAGAATGAAAGAATAGAAAAAAATAATGAAACCAAGATCTGGTTCTTTGAGAAGATAAACCCCTAATCAGACTTATAAAGAAATAAAGAAAATCTGCACACATAAACAGAAGCAGAAATGAGAAAGGAAAAATCACTGTGGACACCACAGCAATACAAAGAATTATTTAAGAATGCTATGAAAAATTATATGCTAACAAACTGGATAACTTGAAGAAATGGACAGCTTTCTAGAAAAATACAGCCTTCCAAGACTGACCAAGGAAGAAACAGAAAATCTTAACAGACCAATTACCAGCAATGAGATTGAATCAGTAATCAAAAAACTACCCAAGAACAATATTCCCAGACAAGATGGATTCACTGCTGAATTTTATCAGACATTTAGGGAAGATATAATAACCATTCTCTAGCAGAGGAGAGAACACTTCCAAACTCATTCTGAGGCCAGCATCACTCAAATACCAAAACCAGGCAAAGATACCACAAAAAAATAGAACTGCAGACCAATATCCCTAATGAACATAGATGCAACTACTCAACAAAGTATTAGCAAACCGAATTCAAAAGTACTTCAAGAGGATCATACACCATGATCAACTGTGATTCATCCCAGGGATACAAGGATGGTACAACATTCAAAAATCCATCAACATCATCCACTATATCAATAAAAATAAGGACAAAACCTCATGATCATCTCCATAGATGCTGAAAAAGCATTTAACAAAATTCAACATCCATTCATGATAAAAACTCTCAACAAAATGGGTATAGAGTGCAAGTACCTCAACATAATAAAGGCCATATATGACAAACCCTCACCCAACATCATACTTAATAGTGAAAAGGTGAAAGCTTTTCCTGTAAGATCAGGAAGAAAACAAGGATGCCCACTCTCCCCACTTTTATTCAACATAGTACTGGAGGTCCTAACCATTGGCAATCAGACAACACAAAGAAAAGGCATCCAGATTGGTAAGGAAGAAGTCAAACTGTCACTGTTTGCAGATGACATGATATTGTACATAACAAACTCTAAAGAATCCACTCCCAAACTACTAGAACTAATATCTGAATTTAGCAAAGTTGCAGGATACAAAATTAATACACAGAAATCTGTTGCATTCCTATATACTAATGATGAACTAGCAGAAAGGGAAATCAGGAAAACAATTCCATTCATAATTACATCAAAAAGAATAAAATATCTAGGAATAAACCTAACCAAGAAAGTAAAAGACCTGTACCCTGAAAACTACTCATCCTGTGCTCTTGGGTAGGAAGAATTAATATTGTCAATAGGGCCATCCTGCCTAAAGCAATCTACAGATTCAATGCATTCCCTATCAAAATACCGACAGCATTCTTCAATGAACTGGAACAAATAGTTATAAAATTCTTATGAAACCACAAAAGACCCCAAATAGCCAAAGCAATCCTGAGAAGGAAGAATAACGCTGGGGGGATTAAGCTCCCCAACTTCAAGCTCTACTACAAAACCACAATAATCAAAGACAGTTTGGTACTGGCACAAGAGCAGAACCATAGACCAATGGAACAGACTAAGGAGCCCAGATATAAACCCAAGCATATGCAGTCTATTAATATATGATAAAGGGGTCATGGACATGCAATGGGGAAATGGTAGCCTCTTCAACAACTGGTGTTGGCAAAACTGGACATCTACATGCAAGAGAATGAAACTGGATTATTGTCTAACCCCATACACAAAAGTAAATTCAAAATGGATCAAAGACCTAAATGTAAGTCATGAAACCATAAAACTCTTAGAAAAAAAATAGGCAAAAATCTCTTGGACGTAAACATGAGCGGCTTCTTCATGAACATATCTCCCCAGGCAAGGGAAACAAAAGCAAAAATGAACAAGTGAGACTATATCAAACTGAAGAGCTTCTGTACAGCAAAGGACACCATCAATAGAACAAAAAGGCATCCTACAGTATGGGAGAATATATTCATAAATGACAGATCCGATAAAAGGTTGACATCAAAAATATATAAAGAGCTCACGCACCTCAACAAACAAAAAGCAAATAATCCAATTACAAAATGGGCAGAGTATCTGAAAAGACCTTCTCCAAAGAAGAAATTCAGATGGCCAACAGACACATGAAAAGATGCTCCACATCACTAGTCATCAGAGAAATGCAAATTAAAACCACAATGAGATATCACCTCACACCAGTAAGGATGGCCACCATCCAAAAGACAACAACACATGAGGTTGTGGAGAAAGGGGAACCCTCCTACAGTGCTGGTGGGAATATAATTAGTTCAACCATTGTGGAAAGCAGTATGGAGGTTCCTCAAAAAGCTCAAAATAGAAATATCATTTGACCCAGGAATTCCACTTCTAGGAATTTACCCTAAGAATGCAGTAGCCGAATTTGAAAAAGACAGATGCACCCCTGTGTTTATCGTAGCACTATTTACAATAGCCAAGAAATGAAAGGAATCTAAGTGTCCATCAGTAGATGAATGGATAAAGAAGATGTGGTACATATACACAACAGAATATTACTCAGCCATAAGAAGAAAAAAAATCCTACCATTTGCAACAACATGGATGGAGCTAGAGGGTATTATGCTCAGTGAAATAAGCCATGCAGAGAAAGACAAGTACCAAATGATTTCACTCATCTGTGGAGTATAAGAACAAAGAAAAACTGAAGGAACAAAACAGCAGCAGAATCACAGAACCCAAGAATGGACCAACAGTTACCAAAGGGAAAGGGACTGGGGAGGATGGGTGGGAAGGGAGGGATAATGGGGGGGTGGAAAGAAAGAGGGCATTATGATTAGCATGTACAATGTGGGGGGAGACACAGGGAGGGCTGTGCAACACAGAGAAGACAAGTAGAGATTCTACAGCATCTTACTACACTGATGGACAGTGACTGTAATGGGTTTTGTTGGGGTACTTGGTGATGGGGGGAGTCTAGTAAAGATAATGTTTCTCATGTAATTGTAGATTAATGATACCAAAATAAAAAAATAAAAAATAAAATAAGTGGGCAGAGAATCTCAACAGACAGTTCTCCACAGAAATTCAGATGGCCAACAGGCACATGAAAAGATGCTCCACATCACTAATCATCAGGGAAATGCTAATTAAAACCACAATGAGATATCACCACACCACTTAGGATGGCCAACATCCAAAAGACTTAAGAACAACAAATGCTGGTGAGGATGTGAAGAAAGGGGAACCCTTCTACACTGCTGGTGGGAGTGTAAACTAGTTCAACCATTGTGGAAAGCAGTATGGAGGTTCCTCAAAAAACTAAAAATAGAAATAGCATTTGACCCCGGAATTTCACTCCTAGGAATTTAGCCAAAGATAACAAGTTCTCAGATTCAAAAAGACATATGCACCCCTATGTTTATTGCAGCACTATTTACAATAGCCAAGATATGGAAGTAATCTAAGTGTCCATCAGTAGATGAATGTATAAAGAAGCTGTTGTACATACACAATGGAATATTATTCAGCCGTAAGAAGGAAAAAATCCTACTATTTGCAGCAACATTAATGGAGCTAAGAGGGTATTATCCTCAGTGAAATAAGCCAGGCAGAGAAAGACAAGTACCAATCGATTTCCCTCATTTGTGGAGTGTAACAGTGAAGGAAAACTGAAGGAACAAAACAGCAGCAGACTCACAGACCCCAAAAGGGACTAGTGGTTACCAAAGTGGGGAGGGGGATAGGAAAGGGTAGGTGAGGAGGGATGTAGAAGGGTATAGAGGGATATTATGATTAGTGAAAATGGTGTGTGTGAGGGTCATGGGAAAGACAGTGTAGCATAGAGAAGACAAGTAGTGACTCTGTGGCATCTTACTACACTGATGGACAGTGATTTCAATGGGGTAAAGTGGGAACTTGATAATATGGGTGAATGTAGTAACCACAGTGTTTTTCATGTGAAACCTTCATAAGAGTGTATATCAATGATACCTTAATTTAAAAAAGAGAAAAAATAATGAATGTGAATAAATCTATCATTTAGCAAATACTTTATTTAATTTTCTCTTCACACAAAAATTATCATGTCCTATTAAATTAGGCATTCGTTTCATGTTAAATAACAAGATAGTTCTTTGTAGTGAAATGACTTAATATACTAAATATACTTTCAATTGGATTTCCTTTTGTGCTACTGATGGAGTAAATTATTTATTCCTTGAGGTGTACTAATGAGGCAAACACATTATTGCCCCAGGTTCTCACTAATTGGTCCGTTATTTATTAACCATGGTAGGCAGCAAATGTTGTGATGGTACTCCACTCAAGTGAGCATATACAGGAAATGAATGCTTAGGTCCTTCCTGGTGCAAGAATGGTAGTTCTACAGACTAATAGCTGCACTGAGGAGTTGGCATATCTGCTCTTTCCCTTTGAGTCATTGTGTTCTTACCTGATACACTCTGCTGAGCCTTTGTATTGACATTGGTATTGTCACAGTATATAGAGAGATAAAGAAAAGATAAGTTACAATAAAATTGAAACCAGATGTGAAATGAGAGATGTTTCAAAATTAAATGAAGGAATAAAAAGCTGTTTGCTTGGTTTTTCTCTTACGGCTCTAGTAGTTATATAGAGAAGGAATTTTGGAGGGATATCAGGGAGTCCCTGAGAATAAGGATGTTTCAGCTGTGAATAGGTACCTAAACATTCCTTGACAGAGGGAGGTGGTTGATGAAGATTTCAAGCACAGTTTTTTGTTTAACATTATAGTACTGTATGATTTTATTTTACATATTAAACTAATAATAATTATTTCTCAATGCAATTCCACTTTATTTTTCAGATTTGTACTATGGTGGGGAAGCTTTCTCTGTAGAGCAGCCACAATCTTTTACTTGTCCCTATTGTGGAAAAATGGGCTATACGGAGACATCTCTTCAAGAACATGTTACTTCTGAACACGCAGAAACATCAACAGAAGTGGTATGTGAATCAGTCTTGGGTTTAAAATAATGTGGTAAAGTACAGGCACACCTCAGATATATTGTGGGTTCAGTTTCAGACTACTGCAATAAAGCAAGTGTCTCAATAAAGCAAATCAAATGAATTTTTTGGTTGCCAAGTGTATATAAAAGTTATGTTTACATTATGCCGTTGTCTATTAAATGTGCAATAGCATTATGTTTTTTAAAAAGTTACATACCTTATTTAAAAAATGCTTTATTGCTAAAATATGCTAACCATTATCTGAGCTTTCAGCAAGTCATAATCACCGATCACAGATGACCATAACAAGTACCATAATAATGAAAAAGTTTGAATGTGAGAATTACCAAAATATGACACAGGCACAAAGTGAGCAAATGCTGTTGAAAAAATGGCGCTGATTCAACTTGCTCGATGCAGGGTTGCCACAACCTTCAATTCATAAAGAATAGAATTTCTGCAAAGTGCAGTAAAGCGAAGCACAGTGAACAAGGTAGACCTGTATATTGTTTCTAACATAAAGCTAGGTCACTGTCATCTACTTCTTGCGAAGTGTACTAAGACTGTTTGCATAAAAATTATTAAAATTATCTTTTAGAAGCAAATTTTACATATACTAGGAAGGCTGCATGTATGCAAGATGATGCCCCTAATTTGTCCACATTAGCCTTTCTTGCCCTGTTGCTAAAATTTGCACAATGTGGAGTCTTGACCAGTTCAGGAGTCTTCACTAAATGCATTCTGGGAAAATTAAAGCACTCAACCTGCAACACATCCATTTTTGTAGTATTCTTACTATATACCTGCTTAATTTTTCTTCTATAAGGTATACCTTCCCAAGGAAATATTTTAAATTTTTGATCAGATATTAAGGAGTAACACATTGTCACATCTGATTGTAACTTACCACTGACCTGTCCTGGTTTTCATCTGATCAGATTTCTTGTTTCATAGCTCAAAACTCTTAAGTCCCCTAGAAGTTCATCCTACTCTGATTTTTTTTTCCAGTGACTAAAAACCAAGGACCCAGAATAGTACACATAGAAAGTCTTGCCTTGATAGCTTTTTGGATATTTTACTTGACATCTGAGTCAGCATATATCCAGCTTTAAGAAATGATTAAGTGTACCCAAAAGAGTCCCCTTTGCCCCTTTATTATTGGTAATAATATTACTGGTAATAATAAAGTAGGAGATGAGATATAGAATTGTGGGTACAGAATTTGGAGAATTTTGGCATATGCAATTACACATTGTATCAACTAATCCCCTAAATATACTAAAAAAATATTAACTACAACTAAAGAAATATAGTGTGTCCAAGGATATACAGCTATTAAGGGGCAGAACCAGGTGCTTGAATTCAACCAGAGTCCCTCTGGGTTGTAGAGTCCTTTCTTTACCACTGTCCTATTCTGCTCTGCTTAGCTCTGCTCTTAAACAGCTATGAGTAATGCAGGTTCACTTACATTCTCATTTACACTGCTAGTTTGATGCTTAAAGTTGTTATTGGATATAGTTCAAATATTTTGGTAAATTTACATTATCTATTCCTCAAGCCACATTTTACAGACAGCTCAGAAATGCCCTCATCTTGCACCTTGGGGAGCCTTAGAACACTATTGTCACATTTAACTATTGTTCTTACTTCGTTCTTTTTATTCTGTAAAGGTGACTTTGCTTCCTTTTGACCCAGTCCCAGACACCAGTGTGAGGAATGCTGACTTGATTATATCTACATCCTGGTTGTTGTGGAAGCCTTGAAATAATTTTCTCTTTGATTTAATTTGTAAATTTGGGTACTTACCTTACCAAGCTACAATAAGAAGGGGTTTCCCTTATTTGTAAACTAGGCATTCTTCACATCTTAGCTGATAGGCCCTCATATAGTCCTTTTATCACCCACTGATGCAGGACAACTACCCAGTTTTCCACATCCAAAACTGGAGAATCCAGTAGAAATATATAAGTCCTTTCCATGAATGAAAAGCTGGTTATTTATTTTTTAAAACAAGAACCATTCCCCGGCTGTCTTGCCCTTTTTTTTTCCTGGAAGTAAATATTAAAAATTTGTTTCCTCTCTTCTTTACCTCCTCTTTACACAGTTTAAAAATTAAATACTTATCATGTACAAATGGTTTTATGGTCTGTCTCTCATGTTTGTTCAGTTACGTGCCGTCATCAAGTTCTCAGCTCATAGCTGGGCTTTTGTAGTTTGAGGTCGTGGCCATACTGTTTTTCATATTGGTACTTGGGAAATATTTTAAGGAGTTTTCCTTCCCTGTCAGCTCTTAGTCTGCTTGCATGCTGCATCTTCCTCTCTTCCCCACCCTGACATTTCAAAGTGAAAAATAGCCAGCGAGCAAGACTCTTTGATATGAAGGTGCAGGGATTTTTCTCCTTCAAATAATGTGAGTCACGTCCTAGAGCCAGGATTGGCATTTAGCAGGGCTGGCATTTAGCAGGTATTACATACAATTCACTGTCCCGTGTCTATTCTGAAGGATTGGTGCCTATGCCATGCCAGTTGTTAAATATTTTGGATGCCTCCTATACATACGTGAAGTATGTTGTCAGCTCTAATATGTTATAATTATGTGGAAATGTCTGTGTGATAGTACTCTGTGTTCCCCTCTTACATATCCCGCATTCCCCTAATGTTTTGCCAAAGTCATAGTTAAATCAAACATTTCTGAATTCTAGAGTTTAGAAGTGACTCATGTTGTTTTGGGAGATTATATTCACATAATAAATGACTGTATCTCCTTTTCTATTCCTGTTCCTGTTTTTTTTCCTAAATGCTTCATGTGCTCTCTTGCTTTTCCCTTGGGTTGCCTGCGTATGTCCTCTAGACCACCACGTTGTACCTTTTGTATAGGACTTCAGGATCTTACTCCTCTAACCAGCATCCTTTGGAACATGTGGGGACAGGAGGATGTATCACTGCACATATTACTGTCACCATTAGTAAGCATTACTAATACCTGACAGAGCTAGTAAGGTCTACTGAAGGCTGATTTTTAAAACAACTGTGTAGTCCCTGTCTATATTTTTTTTTGTCTCCTACTTCAACTGGGCACTCTAAAGACCCCAACCTAAGGTTTGCCTCTGTTTTTAAAATTAATTTAAGAGTACTCAAAAGCTTTGGACTTTGAGGGTGTGGAGGACCCTTCAAAATAAAATACTGTGAAAAACAACATCTGACATGGAATGCATAGTGAAGGTGATTACTAGTTAAAAATTTAAAAAGCAGACTGGGTATGATCTGAGACATCTTTATGTGAACACCAAATATGGTAAACAATGTGATTTTGAAATTAAGCACATAATTATCATGAGATTTGATACACTGGGACAACCAACTGGGGTTTGGTTGTGGGAAGAATTAAATGGGCAAGTAACACAGTATGTAACTCTCAAAGTCCATCAACCTGGTAGTAGAAGTGAGCAGTAGAGCTCAAATGGAATTGCATATGTGAATCTGCTGAGGAAGCATTAAGATTGTGAAAGAAACATAGTGGGAAACTGTTTGAACATAAAAAGACCTTTAAGAGTGACTCCTTTGAAGTCTTTCTTAAATCTTACCTTTGAGCCCTGCAGATAAATTAGAAAGCCTTCAGGATTTATGTTGTTTTTAAATGACATATGCTTTACCTTTAATTGATGATGTGTAATTAGTCATCTTTCAGTTGTTTAGTAAATAAATCTCTTGTAATTTATAAAAAGAACATTATACTTGAAAATAAAAATAAAAGCACTTCATTCATCAGCATTTTCTTCTCACTTCTAGAAATCTGTTACAGTGTATTACTCTGTTCATAATTGCAGCCATCCTCTAATAGTTCATTCATGGCAACCTTTTTGCTTTCTGTTGTTTGCTTGATTTATTTACTCTTTGTTTTCATTACTGTCCAGAAAAGGGTTTAAGGAAGTCTCCAGCTTTTAGTGATCTTTGTATATGTTAATGATATACTTCTTCCCTTTTTAATGAAGACCTAAATGTGTTTGTAATAAATTGAGCTTGAATTTTATAATAGCATAGTTTTATTGTATTCCAGTTATATTGATTTGATAAATAAATATGAAGGAGGAAGAATGATTTTAGAAATTTTCCATAGTCTGTCTGACTTTAGACAATAAATCTTATGGAGAAAAATGATGACATAAAAAGACTTTTAAGTCCTTTTTTTTTTAATGATTCAGAGTAATCAGTTTTAGCTGGGAACTTATTTAATATGTAAACAGTTGTTTAAGTGTCAATTAAAAGAAGCCATAGAGCACAGAATACAAGTTACCATCATTGTGGCATTTTATATATAAACATTTAGATGCATTTGCTCTGTAAATTAAACCAGCAGAAAGTATTAGCTCAAATATATTACAAACCAGAATAACATGATAGATATGATTTATGCATGAAGACTGGCAAGTGACATATTTTTTAATTGTCTATAGAACTGTTAAATCTTGACTTCCTCCAATATCTTTATTTCATTGAAAGACCACTTTAATAATATATAGAGCTAACTTCCCAGCATATATATTTCTTATTAGGAGCTGTACCAGTGGAATGAGCCACAATTTTTACAAATCTTCTATGTAATACACTTTTAAAAATATTATAATTACCCATTTACCCTTATAATCAGGTAAGCATTTAAAAACCAAGTATTTAAAATAAAAAAATAGGCTTTGGTTGACTGTTACTGCTTATGTTTTTCTTATCAAAGAATGCAGTTGGATGCTGTCTGCTTTTCTGTGAACTATCAACAGTATTTTATTTAATAATGGTGGAGAAATACACAGAATTTGAAAAATACAGTTGGTATAGGCAACCATATTGCCCCTACTCAACTGCATTTAGCTAAAGATTATAGAAGATCGGGATTTGTTACTTTTACCATTTGTACTTTTCATTACTTTTGATTCAAAACACTTTCTGTTTTATAAATAATAGTTACTTTGAGCCCCTTACTTGTTTAAACAGATAGTACTACTTTTTATTTTAAGGGTGATACAGACTTTAACAACATCCCAGCAGATTTTTTAGTTGATAGCAGGGAAGGAAATGATAGGAGACACTTTGGGGATTAGAGATTTATTCTAGGATAATCGTGTGTGTGTGAGATATAACATTTTTAAAGATATTTCTATAAGGAATCAATTGGAAAACCAAGAGAGTTATCTCTTAGATTATTATGAAAATGATGTAATAGTAGCTTTTCCAAGGTGTCCATGCCTAGTATTTGAGAGTATGTTGTTATCATCTTTGGGTAGGATTTTCATTGCTCTGTACTTCCCTCTGTGTTGAATTAATCCTGTAGTTGAGGGTGAACAGGCAGCTCTCAGAATGGGAAGCATGCTTAATGTGAAGGGGAGTGTTGGGCATGATATCCAGCAGGTGTTAGAAACATTCATTTTGAATTCGTTTTTCTTTGGCTACTGATCTGGTTTCTTTTTTGTCCTGTGAAATACTGGTTTGTCGAGTTCATTGTCCAGAGAGCTAATTTCAAGTCAGTCCACAGAAGTGTTTTGCAGGGCCTACAGGAAGATTTGTAGGAATGGTGGTATTGAAGTAAATTAAAGATGGGAGCTGTCTGGCAACTTTTGGCAAATTGTAAGGTGGCCCTGAAGTTCTTTAAGGACTTTACAGCCATGTCTCTTCTCCTCCTACCACTCTTTCTCTTCCCTTCCTGCCTTCAGATTTTACAAAGTGGTTAAGAAAGTTATTTGAAGATGCTAATCTCAATAGTCATAGCTGAGATCATTTATTTGTGGGAAGCTCTACCAAACTCGGGCTCCCTTGACGAACTGGTTATGCCTTTAAGAAAAACAAGCTTTGTATGTTGTATGTCATTGCTGGACTCTTAATTTAAACTCATTATAAACAACATACACCCACTGAATTAGGTAGAGTTCATTTTAGATTCTGCATGAAAATTGTTTCTCGCTTTTGGGCACTGCTCCCCTACCTCTGTCCCCCTGCAGCTTTCAGGTTCTTACTGCTACCTTTAAGCAATAAGAGGTTCCCATTTCTTTTTCTTTCTCAAAGTCTACAAGTAGACCCTTCCCCACGTTAGACATAAAAGGAGAACTTAACACTGGCGTTTGTCTTCTAGATAAGCATGGATAATCACAGCTAGAGTGAATTATGGGCAAGATAAAGAAATGGCATAGTTCTGACTCCTTTGGAGTTGTTTTTCATTGTGGCTAAATTATGTTTTTTCTAGTTTTGTGGATTCACGGGACATTAGCATATACAGGTAATGTAAATTTCTGTCTGAGAAACCTGTTTAAAACCAGAACTTAATTTTTTAGGACTTTTAAATCATGTATAAAACTGCAAGAAAATTAAAACTTTTGTATATAAAAACTCCATAACATTCCACATGCTGTTCTTCAGAAGCAGGTGACAGGTTCAACCTAAGCATTAAAATAGGGAGACTGGAACTGAGGAGAAAAATAAATTCAACATGAAGTAAGTCATCCTTAATTATTAGTTAGTTTCAGTGCTCCACTGCACAACAAAAAGTTGGATTTTAATCGATTAACAGTGTGCTCACTCAAGTCATGAAAGGACCTATGTCTGTATTGGCAAAATAGATGACTAATGTTCAAGTAGCTACAACTCAGATGGTTCTAGAAGGCCCAAAAGCTATTTATTGATCATGTAGCATAAAATTTTCACTAGTGCTTACTGTATTCGCAAAGCAAAACTCCACTATTCAGTCTAATATTCATTATAACTTTAACTTTTTTTTTTTTGGTATAAGGATTGATTTATAATGCATGTAAAGGTTTTTTGTGTGTGTTGGATTTAAATTCTAATAGCTCCTTTTGGGACATCTCTTCTCAGTAAAAGAAATTGATTTTAAAAACACACACACACACACACAAAAAGCACCCATTGTATTGCAGGTGATCAAAAAATCTGCCTTATAGAACAAGCCTGGGATATATCTAGAGCCAGGTGTAAGAGTCCATCAGAGGGGATTTTAAAGGTTCTCTATTATCTGGCCTCAGTTGGCTGATACATACATACATATATATGAATTATACCCCAATTTAAATAAGTAATGAGAAATACACCCCAATTTCTAAAAAGAGGTGAAATTCATACAAACTCTAATGGTGGCGGGTTCACCATAACTCACTTCTTAATAATTTCACTATGCTTATCTCTTGATCATTTTTATAACCCAGGATATTAAGTTAACACTGACTTGATACTCAGTAAATACTTTATGAATTAGTTAATCCATAGTAACAAAATTATACAGTCTAACAGATTTAACCAGTCAGAACTCTTACTGACTTCACCAGCTCTCCTGGACTTCACATAGCACAACAGGTCCTTTCACTGGAAATCAAGATGCAGGTGTACAGAGTAACACAAGAGATCTCTGCTTATTGCAGTTCCGAAGGTGCCCCAGTCTGCAAAAGCACTCAGCACAAGGCTTCACTTGCATGTTTTCATTTAAGCTTACATAGCTTTAATTGTATCATGAAAAAGGAAGACCCCAACTTAAAAAGAAGCTGTATTTTAGTAGATGTGCTTTAAACATCTTGTGCTTATTAACGTCACAGTAAGCACGTAAGTTGGCAGAACATGCATGTGGCGAACTTTGATTTCAAAGCTAGCTTAGGAAAACCTATACATAACCTTAGACTAGAATGTTAGTATGTGTTAAGCAACACAGGAAGATTATTTGACTTGAAATTCTGTTTAACTTTCTGTGCTTGTGGTTGGGAAAATTCACATAAGGGTGAAGATGTCAGCAGAGCTTTTCTGAAGTCAAGTTGAGCTAGGGCAGTGGACAGGTTCTCCACTACATCTTAATTTTGCTTCAGAACCTATAACTCCTCAGATAGAAGAGCAATACTTTTTAATCTTTCAGCCATGATTAACTGCATAGCTTCACTCACAGCTGTAATAGAGAAGAGGAATGAGAAAAGGGGAAGGAATTTTCACATAATGACTGGACACAGGAAGAGGCTGCAGAAGGGCTCGTAGGTGAGAAAGTGTGGGTTCCTGAGTAGAAAGTAGCTGAGTTGTCCGCTGCGAAAAGGGGAAAGGGAAGGGGAACATTAGTATACCCATTTCTTTGTCCTCATAAGAATAATGTCAGAAAAAAAGCTATTCTAGATCATTCCTGGATCAGTTATTAAGGACAACTTGGAAAGGGAAACACTAGCTTTTCTCAAGACAAATATTCATGATTTCCAAATAGTAAACCAAGAACATTTACATTTAATATGTAAAGTGTGAGACACTACTTTCTGAAGTCATCACGTTCTTGGATGTCAGCCTAACAAATTTAAAACATGGCCTCTGCCCATACAGAGTTTATGACTTGTCTAGAAACCAAACTAGCTCGTCTGACACAGTGGGTGTATAATGCAAAAAGAGTCAGAGAGGCTTTGTGACTTGAGGTAGGCCTTGAAAAATGGGTGTGATTTCAAAAAGTGGACAGACTGGGAAGGAATGGTGTTATTCAGAGGAAAGAGACAACATGAACCAAAACATGGTGTTCAGAAAGAAGGTGGGAGGGGTGGTGAGGCAGTGATTGTCGTAGGAGATGGTGAGAAATAGAATCATATCAGCCAACTGAGGCCAGATAATAGAGAATCTTTAAAGCCAGAATATTTGTCCCCTTGGTTTTGTGGACAATAAAGAAAAGTTTTGGCACCCAAACAGAGGAATAACATTACTTTCTCTATCATCCTGCCACCTAAGCTATAATTTGGGAAAGGTAGAATGGGGTTGGGGTAGGGTTTGAGTGATTATGTAGTTTTTTTGAAATAGGATGAACCTACCTAGTCATGATGATTATGTGGACAAGCATGAATCACAACAAGGGCAGAAATTACAAAGAAGCTATGTTGCCATATAAGTCCATGGTTACCAGAGAAATGTGGTGAACATATCGTGTCACCAGAAAGTAGCAATAGAAGACGATGCAGGGAAATCATTTTTTGAAGAGATATTCTCAAAAGCAAAATGTTTCTCTTGAATCTGAAAATTAGTCGTATAAAATAAATTTATCAAGTCTGTGATCCAGAAACCTGGTCAAGAAATGTCAATTCCAAGGCAGTTATTTCACTTGAGGTGTTTGTTGTTAACTGGAAGCATGTTACCCCAGAATGCGAGTTCAGGGGCAGTTTCCTGTGGTCTGAGAAAAGGATGCATCAAAGTGGATCAACCTCATGATGAAGAATCAGCCTAGCTTCTCAGCATCTTCTGAATGATTGTGGTGAAAAACCAGGCTCTCTGTAATGCTGCAGACTAGCTTCAGATAAAGCCAGGTTATATGCTGGATCAGATAGGCATTTTTTTTTAATACATTTTTCTGTAGCAGCAAACAAAATGGGCAAGAAACTTGTGAAGCCTATCCAAAAAAAAGGAGAAAAAATTCATCATATCATGGGGACTTCACTCCTCCTCTTGTTTCTAAGGCACTACGAATGCTGTCTGCTGTGGGTGTAAATGTTCAGGGAAGAGGCTGGAGGAAATCCGAACTCACTGTAGACTGGTTGAGTATGGGGAAGAATGTGTGGAACTCTTGTTTAAAAACAAAACCCAAGCATGCTGATTGTTGACTTTTTTATGGGCATAGCCTGTCACAGAGAAAAAGATTTATAAATGCAGTAGTGACTTGGTATTTACACCAGAAAGTATGTCCTAGACATTAGTCACCACCTGTGTTAAGGTTCTGCACTGGCAGCTGTGCACTGGAATCATGTCGAAAAATGGAAGCTCCATTATGCTTTGGCACAAGATACCATTTTAGTACATTGGTAGAGGCTTCCAGAAGGGCTGCAGATAAAAAGTAGGACAGATGGTGACCCTCAGTGGCAGGATGATGTAGAAGGGGAAGATTTGAGTGATAGCAAAGACAAGACTGAGAATAGCAAGGCCATTTGTGATTAAGAATTTGGGGGAAGAAGTAGTAAGTACCAACATTTGGTGTTTCACAAAAGAGAGTAAATATTTATTATTTTTCAATGTCATTATATATTTAAGGTGTATTTGCCAAACTTACCTAATTATAGAAATGTGGGACTCTTGTTAAAATACAGATTCTCAAACTTCCTAGGTTCAGTTTCCAGGCAGGCACTCAGGAAACTATATTTTTAACCAATGTTCCAGATGAATTATATCCCTAGCCAAATTTAGGAAACACTGATGTAAGCCTGAAATTCAGTAAGCTTTAATGTTGACAAGCTGTCACAATTTTAAGCTAATGTGTTACACAGTATTTTCTTGTTCGAGTAATAGATACTACTGTGTCATGTGGTATGCAAGTATATAAATGTTAATGCTGACAAACTCATAATTTTAGGGTTAATAGCCTATTCTCTGTGTGGAATTTTCCTGTCCTGTAAGAGACACTAGGTACCATTATATGTAAGACATGAACAAAACTAAGCAGTATTTGTGTCCCTCAAGTGCCAGAATGGTCTGTCTTTCCCTGCTCCCACCCCTACCACCACCTCTACCTCTTACCTGTTTCCCCTGCCCCACTTGCTCTCATTTTTCTGTCTTCCTCTTCCCGCCATTACCTCTCAGAAAGTACAACCTTGAGTTACCGAAGTTAACCCTAAAACGTGAATTAGCTTGCCAGCTATAAAATGTAAAGCTTCAAGGTGCCCAGGCTGCAGCATCTTCCCCTTGGTTTAAATCAGTTCGATATTTCTGTGCCAGCTGCCAAACTAGGTGATTCTCCCCCCAGTAATTCCTTATCTTTGGTAATTCTTTATCCCTAGTCATTATAAAAGCTTGTTTTTGTGTTATTTCTGAAAGACGCAGTTCTGAGTACCTTTATCCTGTTATCTCAGCACAGTTGTTATAATGAAATAAAAGAGTTTGAGTTACAGAACTGAACTTAATATACAATATTGAAGGATCTTCAATTTCTGTTTTATGTTCCCATCTCAAAGGTGCTTTTCTAGTTTGTAGGAGCTCATCAATCTTAGTAGGACATTCTTAGTACATTTGGTATCTGTACTTTCCATTCCTGTCTTCCTTATAGGAATGCATATTCTCAAGAAGACTTTTCTCATCTAAGACCATTTGCATACGTCTTCAGTGTTCTGAAATTTTTGCAGCTATGTTTGTGTAGTTCAAGTTGTGCATAGATTTGATCTAAAAGCCAGTCTAAAAGGAAATATCTTAGAAGATGCTTTTTTCTTTTGGTGGTTATTTTTCAGGTAAAAATCTTACACATGTAGTCTTACCAAATTGTAATAAAATTATACATACTCCAGCTCCTGTTCGTTGTTGCAAAGTGAAGAGTCTCAAAAATATCTAAGTTGGCTTGTTTGTCTTATTTTTAAATAACTGGAGGTTGTTCCTGCTTCTCCAAACCTTATTGGTCTTTTTGTTTTAAGCAAGTCTGGTCACAGTGCATAAACAAGAAACAAATCACATTGACCTTTATTTCTCAGAGTTTACAATCTAGCTAGGCAAGATGCAAACACACAAAAAGTCAGAAAAGTATATCAGACATTACCTGGCAATGTCACAGCACAGGAAGGTAGACAGCAAAACCTAAATTTCTAGTAGAGGATTGGTAATCTGAAAACTTGTGAACAAATAAAATTGCCTTTGTCTCTGACAAAGAAAAAATGTCCAGCCACCTTTCTGGCAACTTCTAAGACAGGCACACATGTGTCTGCTTCTTCATTTGTCTCTCCATTTGTCATTGTGACCTCCCTACTTCTTTTGCACACTGTCATGCTTTAATGTTATTTCTCATGAGCATCTTTAGGTTTTCTTGAGGATGTTCCTAGAGTCCAGATGCACTCTTTTATTGTACTACTATTGCACTTCTCAGGTAGAGTGTTTTTTATAAATTGAAGGTTTGTGGTGACCCTGCTTTGAGTGAGTCTTTCAACGCCACGTTTCTGACAGCATTTGCTCACTTTGTGTCTCCGTTTGTCACATTTTAGTAGTCTCATGAAATTTCAAGCTTTTCCATTATTATGATATTTATTAGGATTGCAACTGTGGCTATAACTTGCTGAAAGCTCAGGTGATGGTTAGCATTTTTTAGCAATAACCTATTTTTTTACTTGAGGCATATACATTGTTTTTTTAAACATAATGTTGCTACATTATAGGCTACAGTACAGTGTAAACATAACTGCTGTATGCAATAGGAAGCCAAAAAATTCATTTGACTCTATTGTAATATTCTCTTCACTGCTGTCATCTGGAAATGAACCCACAGTATCTGCAAGGTGTGCCTCAAATCAGGACAGCTGACTGGGCTGATAAGAGGAACTGGGGACAGATCAGACTCGGGGAACTGCTACTTTCTAATCATTAGAAGATGCGTATTTTTGCAGGCCCTAGGAATCAGAGCAGTTTGCTTTCCCCTCAGTGTTCCAGTTGTCCTTCCAGTCTCTCACCTTTCTGTTGCTTCCTCATCTCTCTCTCTAGTGTAAGCAGGCAATAAGGGCAACCCATTGCCTGAATTTTACTCCAGGTGAAAGAATTTAGGCATGTGACACACGTATTGGCAAGATGAATCACATATCCTATCCTCAACTCTTAGCCCTAGAGAGGCACGAGCCTGAAACATGAACTGTACATCTCTGGGGCTCCCTTTGGTCATGCTCCTTTGCATCAGACCTTTCTTCTTGGCTCTGTTCTCTAATATCAAACTTGTTCTTACTTCAAGGATTGGCTACCACACTTAGACCATCATCTGCCCACTTGGATTGCTGGAAGAGTGAGGGCCTTTCCTCTGAAAGCTCCTCATTCTTTCTATCCTTCCTCTGTCCTGCCCCCTAATTCACCACTTCTGTTGAAACTACTGTTACAGAAATGACATTCCCAACCTATTAAGCCTCCCCTGAGCTCTGTGTACCTGTACCTACCACTTTTTTCCTACTTTCTCATTCATTCCCCTGCCCTTAAGGCCCAAGGGACGTTGGTCTTCTACTCCCTAATCTAGACCGGATCACAATCTTATGTCCTACCTCCTATGTCCTTTCCCCTTGGAAGTCCCATTCATGAATTTATAGAGTGCATTTACATATTATCAATAATCATTGTCTGTCTTAACATATCACATTCAAAGTATACAAGTTTATGCAGTTGCATTTTAGTAAGAGCTTTGCTTTCTTATTTAAAGATTGTTTCTCAAGTCAGTCTTTGTCTTGGGGAAGCTATGTCTTTACCATTAAAGACTGGACTTAGTCAGACATGAATGTGCACTCGGTAGCATATTTTTAAAAGTTTTTATGGAAACTATTTTGCTAGACTATGCAAATGAGTCTGCCAGGCTGTTAGAAGGCTTTGCCAGAGCTCAAATTTGACCGTGAGAGACTGTTTAGTTGTGAAAAACAACTTTGATGTGCTGTAGCTCTTGTTCAAGCCTCCACTGCTTTTCACTAGTTCTGTATCTACTGTGTTTTTGCCTGGTTAAAACTTAGAGTAAAATATTCATCCGGAACAATGTCTGATCAGGGTTCATCTATTAATGCTGCTTTCTTTACTTCTATTTCAGATTTGTCCAATATGTGCAGCATTACCTGGAGGCGATCCTAATCATGTCACGGATGACTTTGCAGCTCATCTTACACTTGAACACAGAGCCCCTAGAGATTTAATATCCTTTCAAGAGGCAACAAGGGAAAGAGTTGTTGATAATTTTTCATTTTGTTATTTTGTGTGTGTGTGTGCTTTTTTTTTTTTTTTTTAATCATTAATCTACAGTTGCGTGAGGAACATTATGTTTATTAGGCTTCCCCCTTCACCAAGTCCCCCCAAAAAACCCCACTACAGTCACTGTCAGCGTAGTAAGATGCTGTAGAGTCACTGCTTGTCTTCTCTGTGTTGCACATCCCTCCCCATGCCTCCCCCCCACATTATACATGCTAATCATAATGCCCCTTTCTTTCCACCCCCCCATTATCCCTCCCTTCCCACCCATCCTCCCCAGTCCCTTTCCCTTTGGTAACTGTTAGTCCATTCTTGGGTTCTGTGATTCTGCTGGTGTTTTGTTACTTCAGCTTTTACTTTGTTCTTATACATCACATATGGGTGAAATCATTTGGTACTTGTCTTTCTCTGCCTGGCTTATTTCACTGAGCATAATACCCTCTAGCTCCATCCATGTTGTTGCAAATGGTAGGATTTTTTTTCTTCTTATGGCTGAATAATATTCCATTGTGTATATGTACCACATCTTCTTTATCCATTCATCTACTGATGGACACTTACCTTGCTTCCATTTTTTGGCTATTGTAAATCATCTACATCCATTTTTGTGAGACTCTTTTTTATGAGTCTCTAGTTACCAAAAGAAGATTAAAATAAGCAAAATGTAATAAGAGAAGGCGTATGTGACATTTTAGATTCCTAATGAGTATTACCGTTAAGTTCTAGAAAACAAAATGTTGGCATAGCAGTTATCCTGGAAACGTACTAATTTGTCAGGTATTTCACATGCTCTTAGGGTAATTTTGTTTGACATGGGGAAGTGGCTTCTCTCCAAGCCTCTTAAGCTTCAGAACTTTTTGTTTTTTACTATCAAATGGAACTCTTCCTATAGTGCCCTTTTTTACACCCAACTGCTTTTTAAAAACAAAATGCAGTAATCATAACATCACATCCTGTAGAACCCAAGCCACAATCATGAATACCACAGTGAAAAAATGCACATTATGGTAGTTCCTGAGGGCTTAATGGAGCCACTCACTCTTATCCTAAATCACTCCAAAACCATCAACCACAAAACTGGGAAGCCAGCAAAAAACTAATCTGCATTATATAGCTATTCTGTTTGCTGCTTTGAAAGAAACTTCTTTCCTACTATAATATCTGGCTTTTCTACACACATTTAGTGTATGAAAATGAGGTTGTCTTTATGAGTTTTGGTGGCCATTTGCTACTGGAGACCTTCTTCAGTTTGCCTCACATTTAGCTGTATAAGATGGCTGAGACAGCTGGAAGTTTGACATAATAAATGTGAGGCTACTCTCTGTGTGTCCACTTATATAGGAAATTCAGATCTGGTTTTCTGATTAGCAGCACTAAAAAGAATTTGAAGGTAGATTAGTAACCAAAAAGGGATTCTTTTACTTTGAATTTAAATTATTCATGCTCTTCCTTCTCGTTAAAGATGATAATTGAGATTTGATTAGCTTATGAATTAGCACAACTCTCCCCAGATATGAAAATTGGTGCTGATTGTTACTTCATTATAAACATATGAAATTCAATACTGAGTCCAGGGTAAGAGGATGTCTCCCCTCAGGTATCTGACCAGGCAACACCTTCCACCTCGTCTGGCAGTGTTTCTCTGGTTATTATAGCTGGAGCCTAGCAAGGAATTTCTTCCCACCTGGAGAAACTTTCTTCCCTTTAAACATACACACACAATATACACATAACTATATTGCTTTAGAGTTACTAGCCCTCATAGATGTGATATTAGCATTCCAAATTAAATGTGCTGTTTTTCAGTGCTTACAGTTTAGGAAAATCTGCATGCCTATCTAACAAGGGCTCAAGTGGTGTATTTTTTTCTTTCTGTGAAATACTTGGATTCTTTTCTTAACTTTGGAGTTATGATGAGTCGAGTGGTGTTCGACATGTACGTAGAATGTTTCACCCTGGCCGGGGATTAGGAGGTCCCCGTGCTCGTAGATCAAACATGCACTTTACTAGCAGTTCTACTGGTGGACTTTCTTCTTCTCAGAGTTCATATTCTCCAAGCAATAGGGAAGCCATGGATCCTATAGCTGGTAAGTTAGTTTCACATTAATAAGGGAAAGGCCAGGGAGGGGACTCACTATAAAATTTTTGGGTGGGATTTGTGGTTTTAGTCTCTTATCATGCTCCTATACTCCTTCACAAAATTCTCCCAAATTTTATAAGTATAAAATACTTAAAGAGAAGACAACATAAGTAATTCATATTATTTTGGCATTTCTTTTAGTACTTAGATGCATACAATGGTAAGAAATGGCTCTATGTTATATCTGTGGCCTCCATTGAAACCCAAGAAAATTATAAAAGATTTCAGAGTTGAAGGACCAAAATTCCATGTTTCGACCTCCACAAGTACACAGATAAGAAAACTAATCAACAAAACTAAAAAATTAAGCATTCTCATGGAAGAAAGTGAAGTTAGAACTCTGTCCTTGCCTTGTTGTAGAAGATACTCAAACAACATATTTTAATAGCTTAGGAAAATCTTACTGGAAAAAAACCCTAATATTTGAACATGTAGTTCTTAGCTAAGTCACTGAGTCTAATGCATGGCCAACCTGGGAAGCCAGCAGCAGAGACACAGGGGTTGGGAATCAAAATAAGTTGTCAGAAATCACTTTAGCCTGAGACTCTGAAAGATGCAGCAGGTGCAGACAGGTTGTCTTACCTGTCTGGGAGACTGCACAGTTAAGAAATGTGTGCACGTGGTGGGATATGTGCCTGGAAGCCATGATGTGCCCTGCACAACACCTTGAAACACAGGTTAAGTGTAAATCTGTGGTGGAAACTAGGAATCATGTTATTCATAAAATGTTATTTTAAATGCCTATTATAAAATCTTAGTTACAAATGTACTTTGGACATTTGGATCTCAATAAACCAAATAAATTCAGTTTGGGGGATTTTAACATATTTGTTCACCCAAAGGAAATGTTTTACTTGCGTCTTTGGTGGCAGGCTCTAATTCTGGGAGCAAAACTCAAAATTGAGAAGTTCTCTCCATTACATCAATTTTTTTCTGTCAGTGAAAATTATTTTAGTGATGGAATTGAGAGAATGGCGTTTAAGGACCTCTGGGATAAAACAACAGTAAGCAAGAAAACAGAAACGTACCTTGTTAATGAGTTTTAATAATGAAGAGCATTTGCTAACCTGAGAATGTGTGCAAGGCAATCATCAATTCCATGTAAGCTAGACAGATTTTCCACGTGGGAAGAGGCAGTTACTGCACCTTACTTAGATGAAAACACAAGGGCAAGCCCACACGCTCTTGGTGAGTACGAGCATCTGGATCATAACAGGCCACTGAGTAGGTAGGTGTACAGTCAGGAGCCAGTTAGCCTTACTGAGCCTCACCAGTGTTACTCTGGCACTTTCAAGTGGCAGTACCAGAAGGTGCCAGAGAGAGGAGGCAGAGAGAGTATGCAAGGGACACAGAAATAAATGATCCAGGTCTCTCAGGTTTAATTCTAATAAGTGCCTACTATGTGGCAGATAACTGTTCTAAGAGCTGGGACTATTGTAAACAGTGGAATTGATCTCTGCTTTCATGGAGCTCATGTTGATAGTATGATTGAACCAATAGGTGCCACTTTATAATCTACTAAAATATGGAGAGAAAGTATAACTAAATTAGTCCCATGAGAAAATAACTTTTTAAAAACTTTCCATTTTGTTTTGCTTAAAGAGAACTGCAGGTAGGTTAGTACTCCTATAGTTTACATTCTCCATTCACAACAGCTCTTGCCTCCAGGAAGCACTGTGAAAGGTACTGAGCTGCAAGCTGAAGCTCTGGGTTACTATACCTGCTTATTGATCATTTTTTTAATGTTCCTCTGGTAAGACAGTGAATCTGCAGTATTCAAGTGGGTATTAACCATCTTCATTTCCATTGGCAGAGCTTTTATCTCAGTTATCAGGAGTGAGACGTTCTGCAGGAGGACAGCTTAATTCTTCTGGCCCTTCCGCTTCTCAGTTACAACAGCTGCAGATGCAGCTGCAGCTGGAACGGCAGCACGCGCAGGCAGCCCGGCAGCAGCTGGAGACAGCCCGCAACGCCACGCGGCGCGCCAACGCAAGCAGCGCCACCACCACCGTCACACAGTCCACGGCAACTGCCAACCCAGCTAGCACAGAAAGCACTCAGCAGACTCTCCAGAATTCCCAATTTCTTTTAACAAGGTAGCTCACTTATTAGTAGAACTTTACTTGAGAAGTAAGGTTTTATTAGCAGTACACAATCTGAAATGATCTCTTTTGTGCTTATATATGTTTTTAAAGACTGCCTTTGATCAGGCCATTAAAACTCACAGAGGTCTAATAAAAACTGCACATTGACTGCTTCCCCAAGAATATGAAAAACAGTAACTAGGTAAAGTAGGAATGCTGGTGGTCTTGTTCTAACAGTTTATCATCATCTAACAGGAACTTCTTTTCCATTTTGCCCCATAAAACTTAATCACCATGGCATTACATATTTGGGACATATTAGGTACATTTATCATAATTAACATTGCTTTCTTTTTTATTGCCAATTTCAGTTTCCTGCAAGAGAGGATTTCATGACATAGTGGTGATTTTTCTCCTGAGAATTTCTAAAGAAGCAAGGTTTAAATTCTTACGGTTGGCACACACAAAAGTAACTATTAAAAAAAAGAAGTTTCCATGGTGTAAAAAATACTCAGTAAATGTCTCTACTGGATGGAGTAGAGTTCTTACTTGCTTCTGAAAACGACTGCTAGCAACTGAGTATATTTATCTGCCAAAAGCTCACTGGCATTTTATGTGACATGTAAGAATGGAAAGGATTTTAAAAGTCATGATGAGTGCTTAGGCTCAGCAGGTAATGAACCTGGACTAATAAGGGTTTTTAGTGGAATGAGAGGAACCGAAAGTAAAAACTATAAGATGAAGAAAATCAGTGTAATCTATCAATTACCTCCAAAATGTAATGTGTGTGACAATTACAATGTTATAAGAAAATACTATTTCTATATATATTTCTTTTATCTCATACTTTAAAATATCTCTGTTAGTACAGTGGCACATGTGAGTACTTGTAAATAATATATTGTGGGTGCAGAAGAAATGTTTGCATACCCTTGTAAACAGGACCCCTGCCTAGAGCCCCAGCTTTGCCACTTAGTAGTTTGGACTTAAAACAAATCACTTTACTTCTCCAGACCTTCAAAATATTTACAATCAATATTCCATGAGTTTTGTCTCTATAGAGAGAATTTTGAGAATGAAATGAAATACTGGCACATGTATGGCCTGGCTCACTATCAGGCTTGTAATATAGCCAAGTTGTCATTTGTTATAGATCTAAAGGGGAAGTTTCAAGCAGGAAATTTACCTTTGGATTATCTCTGCAAAGTCAGTAACTCTTCTAGTTATTACCAGAAAATGTTGCTTCAACATAAATCACAGAGCCACAGATGATGGATTGACCGTGCTGCCATGTAACCTTACCTGTAGGGACAGACCAACTTGCTAGATCTAGGTACCCCCCTCAAAAAGGAGACCTACCAAAGAGCACATCCCCTGAGTGTTCCTTTACCTGTGGGTGGAATGAATGTCTTGCTAGTGCCCTTTGGAAAATACATCTTTCCACCCTTACCCCTTTTTCTTTCTCTTTTTTTCAAACCCCAAACTCAGTGGGCTTGATCTGGGAATTTTCTCTGTGTAGTTATTTGATACTAGACACCCAGTTCCTGGGGCATGGTATTTGTAGCCTCTGAGTGCTTTCCTTGGGTTTTGGTTGTAGCTTCCTGAAAGCCACCCTCTGTCATCTGCTGCTGTACATTGCTCAGTACCTTGCAACTTGCAAACCACTTTCCACATCTTCCATTGGATCATTTGATCCTGGCTCATGACTTAGCTAAGGCAGTATTTCCCAAAAAATATTCCCTGGAACTTTATGTATTCTAAGGAACATACGTAGTTACTTACGTTCGATTTTTTTCCCTACTGAATAAGTTTGGGCAAAACTAAGAAACAAAAATAGTTTATTTACTGTTGGGCTTCTCAGAACTTCAAATACATTAACATGCTTTGTGAGTCCTCAAGAGGAAAGCCTGGTTTCAGGTTGAGCAGCTATTAGGTGATATATGTAGGGCTCAAACCTTGTCTTTGGTCTCTGACCAGGGCAATTCCTGTTCATGTTGCCCTGGAACTGATGGTCAAGACACAGCTTCCTTGGGGTCCAAAGTCACTGACCTTGTAGAAAGCAGTTGCTAAGTGCCTTTGTCAGATGCTAGTCTTTGGTGATGAAGCCAGCTTGTTTTTGCTAATAACCTCAGTTTGAAGATCCTTACAAGCTTCACAGTTACTTCTAGTTCCCAAACAAAGTTTGGCCCATCAGGAAATCTAGCCCCTAGTACCAGATTTTGTCTACTCCTTAGGAATGAAATATTTTCCCAGTTATTTCCTAAAAATTGGAGCAGTAATATTGGAAGTACATGCTCTCCAAAGGGCTGAGGGCCTCAGTCTGTGTTTCTAGTTGGCCTGCTGACTGTGTACATAGTATTCTGTACATCCTTTATCTTTCTCTAATAGGTTTGTCTTGAGATACTTTTTTCTTTTCCAAAGCAAAGGACGTGGAATGTGTCTCAGTTCTTACATTTTTATAGTTTTTGATTGAAAATATGTAATCAATTGGTCAATCTCCTATTCCATTAGATACTTAGTGATATTCTTAGTTTGGTTTTGACCATAAACATAATCAATCCTTTCCTTCACTGTGGATTTTATGGCTTTTATGTAATTACTTTCCAGATCCTTTGTTTTCTTTCAAGTTTTGAAATTTAGGTCTTTTAATTTGTTTTCTGGGCCATCGATCTAATCATTCAGTGGTTTTGACTTGACAGCTATGAGATTTTAGCAAGTCTCTTAACCTCTGCTTCAGTTTCCTCTTCTGTGAAATGTTGGTAACAGTGGGACCCAGCTCATAGCTGCTAAAAGAGATACACAAAAGCACTTAGAACAGAGCCTGACCCATAGAAGGTGCCCGGTCCGTGCCCTGCCCTGTTATTTGGGATGCCCCTGTGCCTTCAGCCTAGGCAGGACAGCAGAGAGCAGCTGCCCGCTGGTCCGGGAGCACAGGCTCTACGGACACCTGGGTTCTCTGGGAGACACAACTGTTGTTCGTGCCTTCTTCTTCACTGTCACCACCTTCTCCGTGGTTTGGTGCTTTTCCTGACCCGAGTGCTCCATCTGGTTTCCCTTTTTTTGTCTACTGAAAATGTAAAGAAATCAAATCAGTACTGAATTAAAGCAGAATTTTGCTTAAACCATTTAACAGGTTAGTAAGAATTCAGCTCTCAATATCTCTCCTGTCTTCATGCAGAATGAACCAAATTTCCCACCATAACGCAGATCTCATAGTGCAAGTGTCAGATGAGCATATGGGCCATGAGACCGCAGGCCAGCCCTGCTTGCCCAGTTCATGGTAGGAGAAGTGCGTGCGTGAGTGAGTGAGTGAGTGAGTGAGTGAGTGAGTGAGTGAGTGAGTGAGTGAGTGAGTGTGTGTGTGTGTGTGTGTGTGTGTGTGTGTGTGTGTGGTGCCCTCTCAGGCTTTGGGACATACCTTGATTTCAAGAAGAATTAGATGGAAGTAATAGATAAAATTAGGAAAACTTGTAGGATTTTCTTTCATTTCAATATTCTAGTTATTATAGATTCTGTTTATGTGACTAGGGTTGCTACTTTTCCTCTTTTTATTACCCACAGGTGAAATTCTGGTTAGGGAAATCACTATTTCCCCAAGCATACTACCTGTGAGAAATTTTGTTTTCCTGAGAAAAAATTTTCATAATTTTCTCTGAGGAAATATGTTTTTCTCACTGATTCCAAGTAAAGCATAGATTTGCACCTCAGAGTAACTGTTGCTACAAGTGTGAGGAATTCATCTCAGCACAATTAAGGTGATAAATTAGAACAAGATGTTCCAATAATAGTCTCAGATTCTGAATTTTGCCACCCGTGCTTTCACAGTGTGTAGGACATTGTCAGAATTGACCGTGCCATTATTCATTGACTTTTTACCAATAAGGTCTTTTCTTTAACTCACACAGGTTGAATGATCCTAAAATGTCTGAAACAGAGCGCCAGTCCATGGAAAGTGAGCGCGCAGACCGCAGCCTGTTTGTCCAAGAGCTCCTTCTGTCCACTTTAGTGCGTGAAGAGAGCTCGTCCTCGGACGAGGATGAACGGGGGGAAATGGCCGATTTTGGTGCTATGGGCTGTGTAGATATTATGCCTTTAGATGTTGCTTTAGAAAACCTAAATTTAAAAGAGAGTAATAAAGGAAATGAGCCTCCACCACCTCCTCTTTGATGACATCCCTGTTCGCAGACAATGTCCTCTGTGCTGTATTTGCCAATGAAAGTGGACAACAACTATCTTGGGTTTGTTTGGTGATTGTAATTTCAGGTCTGTCACTCTTGTTACATTGTGTACATTCAAAAGGAAGAGAGGAAATATATATGATAATCATTTCCACTTAACTAATTTTTACTTCTAGCAGGTAAATGTAGGTAGCAGTGCAGGGGTGATCTCTGCTTCCTGTTCCTTGACATGCAAAAGGCTCTCCTAATATTCCACATTCAAACTGAAGAGGAAAATTGAAATCTCTAATGAAGCTGCTGTGTGTATTTATGAATATTAATGAATAAAAACTGCTTGGATGGTTTACCTTAACTACTGCATGAGGTTTTTTGCAGCGTGCATGAGTTTTAGTGACCTTGTTATTTAAAAAATTAAATACAAGGAGTAAAACTTAAAAATACAAGCCCAAAGCTTTCCCAAGCATTATTCAATCGTTACACGGCAGGAGTTACATGACCAAGTAGCTTTTGAATAATGTCCGCCTGAATCACCTTCCTTTGTGTGCCTCCTGCGCACAAAGCCAGCTCTGCAGCGAGTCCAGGGGCCGTGGCCAGGTGTTGCTCTCCGCCCTGTGTGACTGTCCTGTGGCCGTGCTAGTCATCCTGTCCGTATGGAGCTCAGCCTGTCTCTCTAACTCATCTGTAGAAGACACACCAGTAAAGCTACTGTCGGGATCTGCTGCAGGGCATTTGTGTGCCCTAAAAACAAATCCTGTTCCTATTTGTTTAAAGTTGTTACTTTTTGTGGTTGTTTAAATTTTTTTCAATTGTTAAATATGTTTTATTCAGGTGTAGATGAATTTCATTTATTCACTGTTGAACAAAGTTAACCTGAATTATGTTGTCTTTGTTTTTGGAAATCTCACATTCTCAATCATATTTTGCGTTATTTATGTACTTGCTTCATAGTTTGCTGAGACAGATCAGTATCAGGGGAGCCTTGAGGATTTGCCTTCCCAGATTTTGTCAATACAGTACAACCAAATTCTTAACGCTAACTTGAGCACCTTTTATTTATTGGGTTTTTTCTGGCATAAAAAGTAAAGCCTTTTAATTGAATCATGCCACCTATATGCCTATATTATTAATCCTATGTGTAAAAATAAAATGTACAGCTTTTTGGGGTTTGTTTGGGGGTTTGAAGGGGCTGGGATATTTTTTATTTTCTTTTTCAGTTTTTGTGCATAGATTTTCACAATAGCTCCAAGGCAGGGACAGCGGGTTTGGGGTTGGGGGAGCAGTTTTTGGAATGTAAATTTAGGACTTTTTAAAAAGGTGCGCACAGCTTCTGATAAATTTATAACTAGACTTAACCTAATCATGTGCTGTTCCAGTTGTCTTTTCTCTGAGCCCTTTTCTCAGTCTCCTCTTTCTCCCATTGTGCTCTTCCTTTCCCGTCTGTGTTTCTCCGTTTCTCCAACACAACAAGCATATCGACTCAAACACCCTTGGGTGTTCTTCCGAGAACTGTGAAGTCCATGTTCATCCAAACGTAACCAAAAAAAAAAGTCACCCCACATGTCTAAAAAAACTGTTGCTTCTCCTCTGAAACTTCAGACTCCAGTAATTTCCAAAATAATAGCTTTGTTTTCTTTAGTCTCTGTGATGGAAAATGTTTTAAAGGAAAATTTTACACCAGGCTTCTGGTTATACTAGAAGTCATGTCCAGTAGGGATTTTCTTTTTTTTTCAATTGGTTGTTGAGTCGTTTCGAAAACCAGTTTTCAAGCTGTGGTCTTTTCAAACACATCTTCTGCACATAAGTCACACATTTCAATAAAGCATTTTCAAGACTGTTGACCACTTGAATTTCTTTGCTGTCGGTGAGTTAGCCTAACTATTATTCAGAGGTTTTGTATCTCTAATCCAGTATATATTTTTTCTTTTTATGCTGAAGTTGGAGATCATGGTTTTGTGTGAATGCATTATGTTGGATGTGAGAAACAATAATTGCCAATTATGTTCATCTTTCCCTTTTCTGCATGAGTTCTGGGAAAATGTAACATCTTTCTTTTTAGACATGGTTTGAGGGAACAACTGTAAGTCCTTTTAGGGCAGTTTAATTTAGATGATCAATTTAACACTTCAGAAGACCTAAGGGTTCATAAGATCCCATCTCATGCAGAATACTGTATATTATTTTTTACCAGATATTTTACAAATACCTCACCTCATCCTGTATGTAATCAATAATGATGTATTATTTTAGGGTAGAAAGACACAGACTATCAATATAAAAAATGTATTTAAGCCCTTCAAATTCTTGTGTCCTTTTTCTTTAGTTGCTGAATTAACGTATTGGAATTGCTGAATAAAAACTTCAAAGACTTTGATGTAGCGGAGACAAGATCGATATATCATTGTTTATTTGGCCGCACTTTGAAATATCTGAGGCCAAGATCCTGAGTTCCGAGTAGTTCTGTTCTTTGCTCAGTTTTGAGTGTCTGGGGCATAAGTCTGTAGTGCTTATCTTTACTTCCAGTTTGGAAATCATTTAAATCTTTCTGCTCATAGTGTTCTGGATGAAGTTTAGTGTCACGACATACAGAGAACCTGAGAAAAGTTACAGTGAAGAGGAAGACCTACAGAGAATGTTTGAAACTATATATATTTTTCTATTTCTGTGCAACTTCTGGGATAGAATATGCAGTGTGTTTAAAAATCCCAAAGTAATTCCTGCTCAACTTTGTGTTTAAGATACCCTTGGGCTTCATAGTCCTGGATATTTAATCACAGAGAACAAGATCTGGGTTTTGACTGAAACAGAATCTACTGCATGATTTCCTCATTGTTTTTCATTTATTTCGTTGCCTGAAATATTTCAATGCTTTTGAACAAATTGAAATACCTGGCTGCAGTCGTAAGATATAACTTCTGCATTTGGCTACAGTGAAATATTTGGATTTAGATTGGGTTTTTCCTTAAACCCAGAGAATTGGAGTCTTCGAACGTTTAGTTTGAAGGGTTCAGTTATTTGTTGATAATTAGACTCAGGTAGTATAAGAGAAAGCCCATTTCCTGATGGCCTCAAAGAAGTGTAGCTTAGGACAGCAGATTACATAATTAGAAAAACAGAAGTAACACAAAAATTCATCCCAATATCCTCCATCCAAGTTTTCCCCTCAATATTTGAGTTTTCCGTAACGTTCAAAGAGATTTTTAGTATTCACTAAGCCTATTTGCATTTTTTCTGGCCAGTGGATCATGATTAAAAAGCAGGTGAGTCCAAAGGGTTCTATTGGTGGCTTCTCAGCAAATGTACCACCTCCCTTGTATGTTTTACATGTGGCTCTAGGGATGGGCACAAATTTCAGTAGTTTACAGTTCTATGTTAGGGGTAAATAAGGAAAGGGAGGTGGTCAAGAGGAAGGAACTGGTTGGAGGAAAAGGGTCTTCTGAATGGGGTCCCTGCCACTGAAAAATGTAAAAAGTCTTATGTAGTGAAGAGTCTAATACAGTTAGTGCAGCCCTGTGAAAACGGAGCTATAAGAAAACTGCAGGGGTAACAGGAGTGGGTGCTAAAAGCCCTAACCAAGGTATAAGCCTCATGGGGAAAAGCCCCATTGTCTGCTACATGTAAGGTCCCTATCGCTTCAAAATGATTTGCCTGTGCAGTTTGGAAGGCACATGCAAAGTCAACTTCACGTGCAGTGGTAAGTAGAACACTGGGAATGCAAGCCCAGAATTGTACATGCTGGTGTTGCTGTTAATTCCCGCACAGAGGCCGTGCTTAAGCTCCACTGGACACTTTGAGACCAAAACCCTCAGATTTGGTACGAGCTCAAGCCCAGTCTCCAGGTTGGAGTGGGGAGAGGCTGGTTTGGAGTGCAAGATGGCGCAGCAGTTGGCGGGCCTAGTGGCCCTTCGTGACAATAGCTTAACACATGGCCTTACCTGAAGAATTAAATCACATAGAACAAAGCCAACTCCAAGTGACTGTTTCTCAGCACAGTGTAAAGATCAAATTCCTTGTCCCCATCAGCTCCATCCCTGCTTAAGCAATGCTTTGGCTTTGTTTTTGATGAGTACTCATTAACATCTATATTTTTCAGCCTATCTCAGTCAAATAATTCGTATGTAAATGAGTATGTGAGCTTGGGGAGTTCCTAATTTAAGGAACTGTGCTGCCAGCATCACATGTAGACTTCTTTTTACCACTCCTCAACTTGGTTAGCAGAATCCAATTTGAAAAATGACTCATCTCTAAGAGGAGCTGGCCCAGAACCTGAAATCCTCATGGCATTTTAGTCAGTCGCTGTCTGGTCAGCAGGGCCTTAGTCAAGTTCCTCAAGCTGCGTAGTAGGATGCTCCTGAGTCCTCAGGTTTTATAAAGTTGAACTTTCCAGCAACTGGTGAAAGATTCACATGAAAAACACTTAAGTAGGATTTTGTGCCCCTGATAACTTTCCTTCGTGTTGAAATTATGCACGGACATTGATGAGTGGGTGCGTGTGATCTGAAAACCCCCAAGGGAACACAGGTGCACAAACCCCTCTGGGGCTGCTTTTCTAAGCTCTAGATGGTGATTTTTCTCTTCTGGTCTAAACGTCTTTATTTAGATTTACTTAGTATTTACATTGTTCCTTTGTAGACAATGGACATGGCCTGTGGTTGGCCCCCCTGGTCTGCATAAGCCTCCATCACCCCTGTTCTTTCTCACTTACACGTAATTTCTGAGCTCTCAGTAGGTACAGAGCTTTGGTCTAAACCTAAGCATCATTTACAACTTGCTGTTTTTCCAGATGTTCCCCTCATAAAAGAATTCTTTAGAGATAATTTCCTAAAAACCTTTCTACACCCAACGGAGCATTTTCAAATGTCGCCAAGCCTGTTACAGTTGGTAGATAAAGTGACTGATCTGACCTGGTAAGGGAGCTACTCCCGTAATCTTGTTACCAGATTTGAGTGACCGTGTTTGGAATCCTGCCTTACACAAAACATCAGTCTACATTTACTAGCAAAGCTGGCACAAAACAGTGCATCCTATTGTATAAACCGGATGAAGCTCCAGCTTTCTCCTTTTAGATGCCCGTGACACCTTGTATAAAAGGTTTACTTGGAGCAGAAGAAACAATAGGCCTAAGGTAAGACTTTGTAATACTCTAAGTCAGTAAGTGGACCAGACATACTGGAAAGCCACAGTCCCTAGGGGCTGAAGATTTCATGGATCCTTACGCCCAAGTCACGTAAAGTATTCTGGCCAGTCTTGAATGCCTTTAATTTTGTCTGTGAAGAGCCTCTCATGACAATTAACAAGACACTACTTTCATCCATTAAAAAAACATTTTTTGATAATGCAGTGTACTCATTACAGCATTGAATTGCAAAAGAGCTTGAAACTGCCACACAAGAGTGTGGCCCAGTTGGATGGCAGCCACCCTGTGGGCTATTTTTAGAATTAAAGCTTGCCTTAGAAAATATCACACTGACTATAGAGTAATATTTTACAATGAATCACAGACGTTGTAACAGTCTCCCAGACTACACTGAACCCTTACATGGATTATCTTTTACAATATCACTTGGCCACCCAGCTTAAATGTACTCCGATTTGAATATATTGGTTTACATATATAAACAAATTGTGTGTTATACACATCCCCTTCCATTTCATTCATGTGGATAAGAGCTTGACTTAAATGGCTGTGTTGTGGCATCTAAAGATATAAGTAGTGCACAGCAAGCTGACTTGCACATCTGTGGTACCAGTGTTTTAGCTGGTCTACAGGAATTCCTGTCGTTCAAACACCCATGAATGTCTTATTTCTCTTCTCCCTCTCTGCTTCTCCTGCTTTCTCTGTCTTCCATCGTGTGTGTGTCTCATTAACGCTTCCAGTGACACCTGAGGTCTTAGCACCATCTGCCCAGGGACTGTCCAGGACCCACCTAGTCACCCTATGACCCGTTGCTGATGGTGTTTGGGATAACCATGAAGGCTATGCTTGAGCCTGAGGGGTGAAGATGTGGCCTTTGTCCTCAGTCCAGAAAAGGACTTTGGAATTCCTAATTCACAGTCTCACAGGACAGGTGGACCAGAAAGAAGAAATCAGGAAGGAGCCCCCAGAACCGCTGCACCTGCATGGACGTGGGTCCCCCACTCAGGGGACAAGGCTTGCTCCTTACCAGGTTTTTTCCTCTTCAGAGGCCATTCGGTTTGCTTTTGGGTTGTTGGTTTTCCCTCCAACTGCCTCCAGTGAATACTAAGGTTAAAAGTGATGAAAATCACATTTTGGCATCTTTGCTGAACAAGGTCATTTCACTTTAGCCTAGGGTTCTAGGGGTGGACTACCAAGTGGTGTCTCTTGGAAGGAAGGTGGAGTGTATGTTTTAAAACATTTTAATGTATATCAACTATACTTCAATTTTTAAAAATCAAAAAAATTTTAAAGAACATTTTTAGCATATTTCAATGAGTGTGTTAATTTTTTCCCAAGTTTTTTCCCAAGTGTGCACCATCCTATGGTTTCAGAGCACCCAACAAGTCCACCTGATACAAACAAAATCCACTGTGTGGACTTTCAGGTGTTTGTGTAATGGCCCTGGTACCAGCCGTCGTTTTCACTCTGCTCCATTTCCGATTGCCTCAGTGCAGCCAAGACTGGCTAAGATCAAAGGATGCAACAAATACCACTTTTCACATCTTACACTGTTATAAGGTAAACATAGTGGGGCATTTCGAGTTGAATTTAGGGCAGTATTTGGTGAGATGTTTGGAAAATGCTCAGCTTTTAGATGTTTGTAAATTCTGTAACTGGCCATAACAGATGGTGACCAGGAGAAAGAATGGAATAAGACTGGTGGAAAGAAGAAGTGGCTGGAAAGATTACAATGAATGATAAGAATGGATGTGAATTTTTAGTGTTAGAAATTAGAGTTCATTGCATCATCTTGAGATTCCCTCTCCCAACTCAGAAGTACCCAAATCATGCCTGCACTAGGAGGCAAGTCCTGGGCAATAATTGGTTAATCAATTCTATGCAAGAGTCTGTAAACTTGCAGGATTCCTTGGATGACTGGTGTTGCTCACTCTAGGGAGGAAGAGGAAAGATGCCTTGATTAAAGGTTAGAATTTGACATTCCTGGTGAGGACTAAGAGATGTACACTTTTTTATCAAGAGTTGTGGGTGGGGCTTGAAATCAAGTTAAAGGTGAGGTTTAGCAAAAATCTAGAGAATGGCCCTCTGGAATTAAAGCTTAGAGTTGGAAAAATCCAACTGGCATCTGAACGCAGGAGTTCCATGGAAAAAGTCCTGACAAGTGAACATCAACTCCAGGCCAGGGAGAAGACTGGTTTTGGTCCCAGATATACCACTTTCTAGCTGTGTGTTCTTCAAGTTAACCTTAACTAAACACTGTGCCTATTTCCTCACTATTAGTTGACACTAGTAATAGTATTAATGTGCTAATACATACAGTGCCTGGGACCAAGTAACTGTTCAAAAAATGGTAGGTAGAAAGCAATTCTGAGAAGGAAGAATAAAGCTGGGGGGATTATGCTCCCCAACTTCAAGCTCTACTACAAAGCCACAGTAATCAAGACAATTTGGTATTGGCACAAGAACATACCCATAGACCAATGGAACAGACTCGAGAGCCCTGATATAAACCCAACCATATATGGTCAATTAATATATGATAAAGGAGCCATGGACATACAATGGGGAAATGACAGCCTCTTCAACAGCTGGTGTTGGCAAAACTGGACAGCTACATGCAAGAGAATGAAACTGGATTATTGTTTAACCCCATAGACAAAAGTAAACTCAAAATGGATTAAAGACTTGAATGTAAGTTAAAAAACCATAAAACTCTTAGAAGACAACATAGGCAAAAATCTCCTGCATGAGCAACTTCTTCCTGAACGCATCTCCTCAAGCAAGGGAAACAAAAGCAAAAATGAACTCATGAGACTACATCAAACTAAAAAGTTTCTGTATGGCAAAGGACACCATCAACAGAACAAAAAGGCACCCTACAGTATGGGAGAATATATTTGTAAATGACATATCCAACAAGGGTTTAACATCCAAAATATATAAAGAACTTACACGCCTCAACACCCAAAAAGCAAATAACCCGATTAACAAATGGGCAAAGAGTATGAATAAAGAGACACTTCTCCAAAGAAGAAATCCAGATGGCCAACAGACACATGAAAAGATGCTCCACATCACTAATCATCAGGGAAATGCAAATTAAAACTACAGTGAGATATCACCTCACACCAGTAAGTTTGGCCAGCGTTGAAAAGACTAAGAACAACAAATGCTGGCGAGGATGCGGAGAAAGGGGAACCCTCCTACACTGCCTGTGGGAATGTAAGCTAGTTCAACCATTGCGGAAAGCAATATGGAGGTTCCTCAAAAAACTAAAAATAGAAATACCATTTGACCCAGGAATCCCACTCCTTGGAATTTACCCAAAGAGAACAACCTCTCAGATTCAAAAAGACATATGTACCCCTATGTTTATCACAGCACTTTTCACAATAGCCAAGATATGGAAGCAACCTAAGTGTCCATCAGCAGATGAATGGATAAAGAAGATGTGGTACATATACAAAATGGAATACTATTCAGCCATAAGAAAGAAAGAAATCCTACCATTTGCAACTACATGGATGGAGCTGGAGGACATTATGCTCAGTGAAATAAGCCAGGTGGAGAAAGACAAATGCAAATGATTTACCTCATTTGTGGAGTATAACAATGAAGCAAAACTGAAGGAACAAAATAGCAGCAGACTCAGAGACTCCAAGAAGGAACTAGTAGTTACCAAATAGGAGGGGTGTGGGAGGGCAGGTGTGGAGGGAGGGAGAAGGGGATTGAGGGGTATTATGTTTAGTACTAAACATAATACCGGGAAAAATAGTGTAGCACAGAGAAGGCACATAGTGGATCTGTGGCAACTTGCTGCACTGATGGACAGTGACTGCATTGGGGTATGGGTGGGGACTTGATAATATGGTAAATGTAGTAACCACATTGTTTTTTCATGTGAAACCTTCATAAGAGTGTATATCAATAATAGTGTAATAAAAAATTTAAAACAAATGGTAGGTGGTAGGCAGAGAACACAGCATGAGATTCATAAGGGCCCAAACTCCAGTAAAACAAGAGCACATGCATCTATTCAAAGGCAATACATTGATTCAATAAGCCTGCTCTCTTTCAAACACCTCTAAGGGATTCAGGCAAAAATCTCCATGAGGGTCAGTGACCTAGTAAAAGTCACAAAAACCCAATGTTCTCTACCTGACGGATTTGAGACCAGAGGGACGGAGGTGTCACCTAGGTCCGGTGATCCAAGGCATCAGAGAATAAACATTGACAGAGGCCTTACTGAGGATCCTCCCAGCTTTCCAGCTACTCAGTTTGTTGAACCCTACTAAGTGCCAGGCACTGCTCTAGGCATTAGGGGTCCCACAGTGAACAAAGAAAGGGCCCCTAGCTTGCTGAATTGTTTAGCTTTCTTTCCCTTCAGTTGCTTAGGCCAAAATCTGCTGGGATAATTTTCTACTCTTTCCTTGCATTTCATAATCCATGGAATCAGCAAATCCTGTTGAGTCTATTTCCATAACTTTCCTAGAGACTGACCCCTTCTCACCACCTCCCACTACTGACCCCAGCCCAGACCACCGCCATCTCCCACCAGGACCGTCGCCATCATCTCCCAGCCTACAGCCCTGTCCCATCTCCATCGCTTTGCAGCACAGAGGCTGGACGGTCTCACTTGAGCCCTGTAAGATCCCATCACTATGTGTCCCAGATCCCTCCTATAGCTCCTGCGTCTCAGAATAAAAGGCCAGAGTTCTCACCAGGCCCCCAGCCTTGCAAGCTGTGGTTCTGGTGTTTCCCTGTGATCATCCCCTGCCACTCTCTTTATTCTCTTAACCATGCCTGGCTGGCCCCTGTGCGGCTCCTTGGGCACGCCACAGCTTTGGGACTTCTGCCTCTGCAATTCCCGTCTCTTGGAGGAGAGCCCATGTTCCCTCACCTCCCTCTCTGTCAGTGGGGCCTTCCCTGACCACCCAATTAAACACGATGACCCATGCCCACCCAGAAGCCCCTAGCCCCTTTCCCCACTTTGTTTCCCCATAACTCGTATCACCATCTGACTTCCCCACAAACGCACATATATGTAGTGCACGCACACACACATACACACACATATACACATACAGTGCACATATACATACATAAACAGCACACATATACACAGATCACGTGTACATGCATATACATATACATAGTATACACACACATATGCACACTCACACTGATGCATGCATACACACACACAAATTCCAGCTTTCTGCCTATTATTCACCATTATTTCCTACATCTACAACATTTGGCACTTAGTAGGTGTTCTATAAATATTTATAGGATGAAAGAATGAATACTGTGGGCCAGGCTCTGTGAAGAGTGGTTTTTATCATTTTAAAGGTACATTACCAATAAAAAATAGCAGTTGTGGACAAGTTTCTCAAAAAAATCAAACACAGAGTTACCATAAGACCCAGCAATTCCACTCCTAGTTGTATACCCAAGAGAATTAAAAACATATGTTCACACAAAAATTCATACGTGAATGTTCATAGCAGCATTACTCATAATAGCCAGAAAGTGGAAACCGCACAGATGTCCTTCAAGTGATGAGTGGATAAACAAAACATATCCATCCAGCAGAATATCATTTTGCCATAAAGAGGATTGAATTACTGATAACATGCTACAACTTGGATAAGCCTTGAAAACATTATGCTAAGTGAAAGGAGCCAGCCCCAAAAGACCACATATTGTATGATTCCATTTAAATGAAAACGACCAGAATAGGCAAATCCAGAGACAGAAAGAGGGTTAGTGGTTGCCAGGGGCTGGGGGAGAGGAGAGTGAAGAGCAACTGCTAACTGGCACAGGGTTTCTTCTGTAGCAGTGAAAATGTTCTAGAATTAGGCAGTCATGATAGATGCACACTTCTGTGTATATACTAAAAACCACTACTACACTTTAAAATGGTGAATTTCATGTGGACTTTATCTTAAATATACACCTGTGTTAAATATTCTTCAAATCCATATCTTACAAGATGATGAAAACAAGTTCAAGGGAGCAGCTCTGCCTGTTGACCAGCAGCCTTACAAGTCTCCACATACGCTTGACCAAAGTCTGACCAAAGTCTTAGTGGGCCACCCTGCAAGTCTTCCTGGAGCAACAGGAGGTAAGCAGCATGGTGAGGCTGTGTCTCACCTGCCTCCCTATCTTTAGGAGTCTGCTGCGAGGCCATTTCTCATCCAGCTGCCCTATTTCCACTAGGATATGTCTGAAGAGTCCTGTGAAAGTCCAAAAAACTGCTTGACTAGAGTTGAGAGCTGGCCCTGCACAGCAGAGCGACTCACTGGTCATACCATCTGGTATGTGGACCTCCAGCCTGGTATCGTCCTGTGAGACTAGGAACACAAGGAGCTCACTCCATGTTGATTTTGCTCTTGCTGTGTGTGTGTGTAATATCCTCTCTGCATGAGTGTGGGCTCAATGCCTCCTGACAGCCCAGCCTAAAGAAGTGTGGCCAGCCGGCCTGGCATCTGAAGCGTTAACCCTCAGCAGCCCTGCCACTACCCACATAGCTGCTTTGGGAATGCTTAACGCTAAGATGCAAATTGAAATAAATTTTCCTAGGTCCCATGGCTGCTGGAGCCAAGGTAGTGACGCAGTTAGTCTGACTCAGATCCGACAAAGTAAAATCCACCTAGCAGGTTATCTGATGACAGTACATTAAAATTAGGACATTTCTAGAAAACACCGGATGATTTGTTCTTCTAATGTTCTTCTCTGACCTCTTCAAAATTCCTGCCTTATCTTTACTACAACAAATTCACAGGAATCAAGAACTCAGAAAAGTCTCTTTGGGGGACATTTAGATAGTCATCCTTGGGAAAACTTTTGGGTAAAGCCACTTAATAACTTTTAGAAACACTTGCCTAGGAATACATATAAATTTCTTTCCCAGGATTAGAAATTAAACTGGTGGCCTACTTACTGTATTGAAACATTGCCTCCAAAATGGCCAGTGCAGTTTCCAAAGGCTACACATTGTCACCCATTAGGAACATTTGGGTCACAGCACCACCCCCAGGCCTGCTTCAGTTACCACCCTGAACTTCCAGCTGCCTTTTCTGTCCTTGAGATGGGCAAGCATGGCTAATTCCTGGAAATGAGAGGCAGCAGGTCCTGGGGTTTCTGCCTGTTTGTCTAAGGGGTCACCTCAGCAGTGATGGGGTTCATAGGCCGGGGCAGGGCTCCCCTTCTCGGTCTGCAAGGCTGGTGATCGGCCATCTCTGACAAAGAGGCAGGGAGGCCCTGCTCTAGTGAAACGGAGCCAAGCCTGGCAGGTCCTCCTGGTCTTGGACTGAATCCCAGGTCAGGACCAGGCCACCTATGAAGTTGGAGCGGCTCCTGAACTCCAAGCCTGACACTTCTGCTCTGTGTGACCCAGGGGACTAATAGCTTCCTCACAGGTTGGCTGTGTTGCTGGACAGAAATCACATCCTGGAAGATGTCTGGCCGTCTCACACCTACAAGTCTTCAGTAACTGGTCCAGGAAGGAGAGGCTTGGGGAAAATATACACTCCTATGACCCCAACCATAGGGAAGTAGATCTTTCCAGCTTTTAAGAGTGTTAGAGCATCGTCTAGTGAGGGACTTCTCCTCCTTAGTCTTGGAATCAGGCCTCTGAGCCAGGCCGCCCCTCATCTCAGCAACTCCTATTCCTTTTGCTCAACTGTGGTGTGAGGCCGGCCAGCAAGAGACAGCCTGGTCTAGCAGAACATTTGTCAAGGAGCCTTGCAAAGGGCTGGTGTGGAGCTGAGTACAGATTGCCAACATTTGTAGGTGACTTTGCAGCTCAGTCATCGTGGCAAAGTGTGAGGGTGACTGTTGCCACCCTTATTCTATAGAGAAAGGGACTCAACATTATGGCACTGTACCTAACATTTACTGGGCCCTTAGTTTAATCTGGGAATTTAGTTGTATTGTTTCATTTCATCATTTCATTTAATTCACTATCCCCCCATTTTAGAAAGGGCAGAAACGAGGCCCAAGAGGGTTAAGTAACCTGTCCCAGGTCACATGATGCTGTCCGAGGTCGGGGGGGGGGGTGTCACCGAGACCAGCAGGGTGAGTTTGAGGCTATTCACAGCAGGGCCACCATCTGGAGAGCTTGCGGTTGTTTAGGAATAAACGAGGATGAAATTCAGGAAGTGGCCACATGGGGGCAGTAGATCAATACAAAAGGGAAAGGCAACTCCTTGCGCAGCCCTCAGCCTCCAAGGAGTCCCATTTCATACTTAGTTTACAGGTTTTTCCAGGTAGTAGCGGGAATCATGTTAAAGTGTGATGCGCCTGGGGTGGCAGAAGAGAGTTATAGAAATGGTTTATAAAACTTCGTATAACCTCCGGGCAAAACAGTTGGCGAACAAGGGTACTACTCAAACTGAATGACGGAAAGAATTCAAGGGTGATGAAGAAGCTGAGGGCAGTTGCTCCCATTGAAAATCACTCCTCTTTGTCCAGTTTCTACCCTAAGCCAGTTTCAAATGCGGAGCCCATTAACTGATGAAGAGGCTGGACCTCCAAGATGAAAGACCCTGCGACCCCAGGCAGTTGAACATAGTGGTGATCGCTTCTGGCATTCTCCCAAAGGAACCTACGGCTATTTACTTGGCACTGGGCATTGGGAAAAGGAAAACACCTAAACATTTTAAAGACAGGTGGCCACAGACAGCTAACCTGAGACTCAGAGTGTAATCATGGCCCCTTGTTAGGTAGGAGCACAGACTGGCCAGCTAATAAATGGCAATAAATGGAGTTCTGGACAGAGTCCAGTTCAGAGTAGGTCCACTGACATTTGTGCTACAATGGTCATTTCCCCAGTCCTCCCATGTACATTAGGAATAGAAATCCCTGAAATTGGCCTAATCCCCACAGTACTTTTCATTATAGCCATGTGTATGGGTATGAGTTTGTATTTCAATGTGGTTTTAATTGACTTTTTCAAATTAACTAATGATATTTAGCATCTTTCATACGCTTATTAGATATTTGTGTATCTTCTTTGGTGAAATGACTAGTTTGCCCATACTTAATTGGTTTGTTTGTCTTCTTATTGAGTTCATTTCTTTGTATATTCTGGATATAAGTCCTTAACACACATTTGATGAGCAAATAATTTTTCCCAGTCTGTGGCTTTACATTTCTTAATGGTGCCTTTCACAGGGCAAAGGTTTTTAACTCTGATGAAGTTGAATTTTCTCCTTTTATGGATCATGCTTTCAGTGTCATGGCTAAGAATTCTTTGCCTAATCCCAGGTCGTGAAGATTTCCTCCAGTGTTTTCCTCTAAAAGTTTTATAGTTTTACTTTATACATGTGTATCTATAATCAAATTTATCTGACCACCAAATGCTATTACATCATCCAAGAACTATACTATTTAATGGTTTATTGAGTTTAAATTCACATGACATAAAATTAACAATTTTAACGTGTACAATTCAGTAGCTTTTAGCACATTCACAATGGCATGCACATGTACATGTGTCAGTATTTCATTCATTTTTATGGCTGAATAATATCCTAATGAATGTATATGCCACAATTTATTTATCCCTTCATCCATTGATGGGCATTTGGGTTGTTTCCATCTTCTGGCTGTTGTGAATAGGGCTGCTATGAATATGTGCTACAAGTATTTGTTTCAGTAGTTTTTTCAATTCTGTTGGGTAAATAGCTAGGAATACAATTGCAAGGTCATGTGGTAATTTTGTTCAACTTTTGAAGGGCTGATAAACTGTTTTCCACAGCAGTTGCACCATTTTGCTTTTGTATCAGCAAGGTATAAGGATTCTGATTCCTCCACATTCTCCCTGACACTTGTTATTTTTCTGTTTTCTAAATTATTGCCATCGTAGTGGGTGGGAAATGGTATCTCATTGTGGTTTTGATTTACAGTTCCCTAACAACTAATGATGTTGAGGGTCTTTCCATGTGATTATTGGCCATTTGTATATCTTTGAAGAAATGTCTGTTTGCATCCTTGCCCATTTTTAAATTGGGTTATCTTTTTATTGTTGATTTATAAGGCTTCTTTATATATTCTGGATCCTAGACTCTTATCAGATATATGATTTCCAAACATTTTCTCCCATTTGGTAGGTTGAGTCAGTTGTGGTAATTTGTCTTTCTATGAATTTTCCCATTTCATCAAGGTTATATAATTTGTTGGTGCACAAATTGCTCATAGTATTCTCTTATAATCCCTTTTGTTTGTATAAAGTCAGTAGTAATGTCCCCACTTTCATTTCTGATTTTAGTTATTCGCACTTTCTTTTTTCTTTTCATTCTATCTAAAAATTTGTCAATTTTGTTAATCTTTTAGAGAATCAGTTTTTGGGTTGCAGTGATCCTCTCTATTGTTTTTCTGTTCTCTATTTCATTTATTTCCACTCTAATGTTTATTATTTCCTTCCTTATGCTAGCTTTGGGCTAGCTTTTGCTCTTCATTTTCTATTCCTTGATATTTAAAATTAGGTATTGATTTGAGATCTTTCTTTTTTAATGTAGTCATTTATTGCTATAAATTTCCCTCTAATTACTGCTTTCCCTGCAATCCCATAGTTTTTGAGATGTGTGTTTCCATTTTCATTCACCTCTAAGTATTTTCAAAATTTCCTTTGTGGTTTCTTCTTTAATCCATTGGTTGTTTAAGAGTGCGTTATTTAATTTCTACATAGTTGTCATTTCCAGTTTTCCTTCTATGATTGATTCCTAGTTTTATACCATTGTAATTAAAAAAGATGTTTTGAATGATTTCAATCCTTTAAAATTTTTTAAGACTTCTTTTGTGGTCTAACATAGGGTCTATCTGGGATAATTTTTCATATGCACTTGAGAAAAATGTGTATATGTATATACATTTGTGTATCTACATCACAAAATTTATCATTTTTACCATTTTTAAGTATACAGTTCAGTGGCATTAAGTATATTCACAGTATTATGCAATCTACTACTATATATTTCTAGAACTTTGTCATCATCCCTAACAGAACTTTGTATCCATTAAACAATAACTCTGCATTCTCACTTTCTCCCAGCCCCTGACACCCTCTATTATACTTTCTGTCTCAATGAATTTACATATTTTAGGTACCTCAGATAAGTGGAATCATACAATTTTTTGTCCTTTTGTGTTTGACTTACCTCACTTAGCATAATGTTTTCAAGGTTCATCTATGTACTAGAACTTCATTTCTTTTTTTAAGGCTATATAATATTCCATTGTATGTAAAATTTACATTTTGGTTATCCATTCTTCTGTTCATGGATGTTTGGATTGTTTCCACCTTTTGGCTACATCAGTAATGCTGGTAGGTACATTTAGTGTGCAAGTATCTGTTTGAGTGTCTATGTTTTTATTAAGGTGTCATTGATATACAATCTTACGAAGGTTTCACATGAGCAACACTGTGGTTTCAACATTCACCCATATTATCAAGTCCCCCCACCACCCCATTGTAATCACTGTCCATCAGTGCAGTAAGATGCTATAGAGTCACTACTTTTCTTTTTTTGAGTATGTATTTTGAATTCTTTCAAGTGTATAACTAGAAGTGAAATCGCTTCATCAGATGGTAATTCTGTGTTTAACTTTTGAAGAAGCACCATCCTGTTTCCCATAGCGGCTGTATCATTTTACATTAGAAGCAACAATGTACTGGGATTCTAACTTCACATCCTCACAACACTTGCTATTTTTCATTAAAAATAAATAAATAGTAGCCATCCTAATGGATGTGAAGTGGTATCTCATTGTCAGTTTTATTTGCATTTCGGTAATGACTAGTAATAGTGAGTATCTTTTCATGGCCATCAGCATATCTATGTTGGAGAAATGTCTACTTAAGCACTTTTCCTGTTTTTAAACTGTTTTTTTTGTTGTTGTTGTTGTTGTTCAGTTGTGGGAGTTTTTAAGTATCTCTTGGATATTAATCCCCTATCATGTATATGATTTGCAAATATCTTCTCCCATTCTGTGGGTTGTTTTCTCCTTCTCTTAATAGTGTCCTTTGAGGCATAAAAGTGCTTAATATTGTCTCTATAATCTATTTTGAGTTAATTTTTAAAAATAAGCATGAAGTTATTTTCATTTTTGCATATGGGTATAAATTGCTCTAGTATCATTTGTTGAAAAGATTATTCTTCCTCCATTGTGCCAATGTCAAAAATCCAATCTCCATATTTTTGTGGATCAGTTTCTAGACTCTCAATCCTATGTCATTGATCTGCATATCTAAACAATCACCTTGGGGAAGTGTAATTCCTTCCATTTTATTCTTCTTTTTCAGGATTGTGTTAGCTGTTTTTTGCCTTTCTGTATCAATTGTAGAATCATCTTGTCTATGTCTGTTAAAAAAAATCCTGCTGGAATGGATAGAATGCAAGAGGCCATTGATGGAATTGAAATCAGAGAACAGGAACGCATAGAAGCTAACATAGAGAGAGACAAAAGGATCTCCAGGAATGAAACAATATTAAGAGAACTGTGTGACCAATCCAAAAGGAACAATATCCGTATTATAGGGGTCCCAGAAGAAGAAGAGAGAGGAAAAGAGATGGAAAGTATCTTAGAAGAAATAATTGCTGAAAACTTCCCCACACTGGGGGAGGAAGTAATCGAACAGACCATGGAAATACACAGAACCCCCAACAGAAAGGATCCAAGAAGGGCAACACCAAGACACATAATAATTAAAATGGCAAAGATCAAGGACAAGGAAAGAGTGTTAAAGGCAGCTAGAGAGAAAAAGGTCACCTATAAAGGGAAACCCATCAGGCTAACATCAGATTTCTCAACAGAAACCCTACAGGCCAGAAGAGAATGGCATGATATATTTAATACAATGAAACAGAAGGGCCTTGAACCAAGGATACTGTATCCAGCACGACTATCATTCAAATATGACGGTGGGATTAAACAATTCCCAGACAAACAAAAGCTGAGGGAATTTGCTTTCCACAAACCACCTCTACAGAACATCTTACAGGGACTGCTCTAGATGGGAGCACTCCTAGAAGGAGCACAGCACAAAACACCCAACATATGAAGAATCGAGGAGGAGGAGGAACAAGAAGGGAGAGAAGAAAAGAATCTCCAGACAGTGTATATAACAGCTCAATAAGCGAGCTAAGTTAGTCAGTAAGATACTAAAGAGGCTAACCTTGAACCTTTGGTAACCACAAATTTAAAGCCTGCAATGGCAATAAGTACATATCTTTCAATAGTCACCCTAAATGTTAATGGGTTGAATGCACCAATCAAAAGACACAGAGTAACAGAATGGATAAAAAAGCAAGATCCATCTATATGCTGCTTACAAGAAACTCACCTCAAACCCAAAGACATGTACAGACTAAAAGTCAAGGGATGGAAAAACATATTTCAAGCAAACAACAGTGAGAAGAAAGCAGGGGTTGCAGTACTAATATCAGACAAAATAGACTTCAAAACAAAGAAAGTAACAAGAGATAAAGAAGGACACTACATAATGATAAAGGGCTCAGTCCAACAAGAGGATATAACCATTCTAAATATATATGCACCCAACACAGGAGCACCAGCATATGTGAAACAAATACTAACAGAACTAAAGGGGGATATAGACTGCAATGCATTCATTCTAGGAGACTTCAACACACCACTCACCCCAAAGGATAGATCCACTGGGCAGAAAATAAGTAAGGACACGGAAGCACTGAACAACACAGTAGAGCAGATGGACCTAATAGACATCTATAGAACTCTACATCCAAAAGCAGCGGGATATACATTCTTCTCAAGTGCACATGGAACATTCTCCAGAATAGACCACATACTAGGCCACAAAAAGAGCCTCAGAAAATTCCAAAAGATTGAAATCCTACCAACCAACTTTTCAGACCACAAAGGCATAAAACTAGAAATAAACTGTACAAAGAAAGCAAAGAGGCTCACAAACACATGGAGGCTTAACAACACGCTCCTAAATAATCAATGGATCAATGACCAAATCAAAATGGAGATCCAGCAATATATGGAAACAAATGACAACAACAACACTAAGCCCCAACTTCTGTGGGACACAGCAAAAGCAGTCTTAAGAGGAAAGTATATAGCAATCCAAGCATATTTAAAAAAGGAAGAGCAATCCCAAATGAATGGTCTAATGTCACAATTATCGAAATTGGAAAAAGAAGAACAGATGAGGCCTAAGGTCAGCAGAAGGAGGGACATAATAAAGATCAGAGAAGAAATAAATAAAATTGAGAAGAGTAAAACAATAGCAAAAATCAATGAAACCAAGAGCTGGTTCTTCGAGAAAATAAACAAAATAGATAAGCCTCTAGCCAGACTTATTAAGAAGAAAAGAGAGTCAACACAAATCAACAGTATCAGAAACGAGAAAGGAAAAATCACGACGGACCCCACGGAAATGCAAAGAATTATTGGAGAATACTATGAAAACCTATATGCTAACAAGCTGGGAAACCTAGGAGAAATGGACAACTTCCTAGAAAAATATAACCTTCCAAGATTGACCCAGGAAGAAACAGAAAATCTAAACAGACCAATTACCAGCAACAAAATTGAAGCGGTAATCAAAAAACTACCAAAGAACAAAACCCCCCAGGCCAGATGGATTTACCTCGGAATTTTATCAGACACACAGGGAAGACATAATACCCATTCTCCTTAAAGTTTTCCAAAAAATAGAGGAGGAGGGGATACTCCCAAACTCATTCTATGAAGCTAACATCACCCTAATACCAAAACCAGGCAAAGACCCCACCAAAAAAGAAAACTACAGACCAATATCCCTGATGAACGTAGATGCAAAAATACTCAACAAAATATTAGCAAACCGAATTCAAAAATACATCAAAAGGATCATACACCATGACCAAGTGGGATTCATCCCAGGGATGCAAGGATGGCACAACATTTGAAAGTCCATCAATATCATCCACCACATCAACAAAAAGAAAGACAAAAACCACATGATCATCTCCATAGATGCTGAAAAAGCATTTGACAAAGTTCAACATCCATTCATGATAAAAACTCTCAGCAAAATGGGAATAGAGGGCAAGTACCTCAACATAATAAAGGCCATCTATGAAAAACCCACAGCCAACATTATATTGAACAGCGAGAAGCTGAAAGCATTTCCTCTGAGATCGGGAACTAGACAGGGATGCCCACTCTCTCCACTGTTATTTAACATAGTACTGGAGGTCCTAGCCACGGCAATCAGACAGAACAAAAAAATACAAGGAATCCAGATTGGCAAAGAAGAAGTCAAACTGTCACTATTTGCAGATGACATGATACTGTACATAAAAAACCCTAAAGACTCCACCCCAGAACTACTAGAACTGATATCGGAATACAGCAAAGTTGCAGGATACAAAATCAACACACAGAAATCTGTGGCTTTCCTATATACCAACAATGAACCAACAGAAAGAGAAATCAGGAAAACAACTCCATTCACAATTGCATCAAAAAAAATAAAATACCTAGGAATAAACCTAACCAAAGAAGTGAAAGACTTATACTCTGAAAACTACAAGTCACTCTTAAGAGAAATTAAAGGGGACACTAACAGATGGAAACTCATCCCATGCTCGTGGCTAGGAAGAATTAATATCGTCAAAATGGCCATCCTGCCCAAAGCAATATACAGATTTGATGCAATCCCTATGAAACTACCAGCAACATTCTTCAATGAACTGGAACAAATAATTCAAAAATTCATATGGAAACACCAAAGACCCCGAATAGCCAAAGCAATCCTGAGAAAGAAGAATAAAGTAGGGGGGATCTCACTCCCCAACTTCAAGCTCTACTATAAAGCCATAGTATTCAAGACAATTTTGTACTGGCACAAGAACAGAGCCACAGACCAATGGAACAGACTAGAGAATCCAGACATTAACCCAGACATATATGGTCAATTAATATTTGATAAAGGAGCCATGGACATACAATGGCGAAATGACAGTCTCTTCAACAGGTGGTGCTGGCAAAACTGGACAGCTACATGTAGGAGAATGAAACTGGACCATTGTCTAACCCCATATACAAAAGTAAACTCAAAATGGATCAAAGACCTGAATGTAAGCCATGAAACCATTAAACTCTTGGAAGAAAACATAGGCACAAACCTCTTAGACATAAACATGAGTGACCTCTTCTTGAACATATCTCCCCGGGCAAGGAAAACAACAGCAAAAATGAGTAAGTGGGACTATATTAAGCTGAAAAGCTTCTGTACAGCAAAAGACACCATCAATAGAACAAGAAGGATCCCTACAGTATGGGAGAATATATTTGAAAATGACACATCCGATAAAGGCTTGACGTCCAGAATATATAAGGAGCTCTCACGCCTCAACAAACAAAAAACGAATAACCCAATTAAAAAATGGGCAGAGGAACTGAAAAGACAGTTCTCCAAAAAAGAAATACAGATGGCCAACAGACACATGAAAAGATGCTCCACATCGCTAATTATCAGAGAAATGCAAATTAAAACTACAATGAGGTATCACCTCACACCAGTAAGGATGGCTGCCATCCAAAAGACAAACAACAACAAATGTTGGCGAGGCTGTGGAGAAAGGGGAACCCTCCTACACTGCTGGTGGGAATGTAAGTTAGTTCAACCATTGTGGAAAGCAGTATGGAGGTACATCAAAATGCTCAAAACAGACTTAACATTTGACCCAGGAATTCCACTCCTAGGAATTTACCCTAAGAACGCAGCAATCAAGTATGAGAAAGACAGATGCACCCCTATGTTTATTGCAGCACTATTTACAATAGCCAAGAATTGGAAGCAATCTAAATGTCCATCAATAGATGAATGGATAAAGAAGAAGTGGTACATATACACAATGGAATACTACTCAGCCATAAGAAAAGGGCAAATCCAATCATTTGCAGCAACATGGATGGAGCTGGAGGGTATTATGCTCAGTGAAACAAGCCAAGCGGAGAAAGAGAAATACCAAATGATTTCACTTATCTGTGGAATATAAGAACAAAGGAAAAACTGAAGGAACAAAACAGCAGCAGAATCACAGAACTCAAGAATGGACTAACAGGTACCAAAGGGAAAGGGACTGGGGAGGATGGGTGGGTAGGGAGGGATAAGGGGGGGAGAAGTAGGGGGGTATTATGATTAACATGCATGGGGTGGTAGGAGAAAAGGGAGGGCTGTACAACACAGAGAAGGCAAGTAGTGATTCTACAACATTTTGCTATGCTGATGGACAGTGACTGTAAAGGGGTTTATAGGGGAGAGCCTAGTAAACATAATATTCGTCATGTAAGTGTAGATTAGTGATAGAAAAAAAAAAAAAAGGGCAGTTTCTGTGTGGTAACCTCCAACGAGTTCTACACAAGGGTATAAAGGGCATATAAAAGTGTAGGCAAAGGGTCTGTTTGTGTTTATACAGAGGATCAAAGCCTAATTGGGCTACCCCGAAAATGAACTAAGATACGATATGAAAAAGAACTTCCAACATCTGCTCTCTCTGGAAGACTCATGCCAGAAGATGATCATCAAAAAACCCCAACAAAGATCCACGCACTGCTACAGCTGTAGATGCACTCATCCCACCAGTTCCTGGACTTGCCATGGGAATGAGGAAGGAGATATCTAACCTGGCCTGTGCATACAGTAAAACAACAAAATTGGACTGGATCTATACTGTTGGAACTCAACCAAGAATTTGGAGAAGTGCAAATTGTAGCGCTCCAAAGTCTTACAGCTACAAACTATTTACTGTTAAAAGAACATATGGCATGTGAAGAGTCCCCAGGAATGGGTTGTTTTAATTTGTCTGATTTCTCTCAGACTGTTCAAGTTCAGTTGGACAATATCCACCATATCATAGATTTCACAAATCATTCACAAATGCCTAAGGTGCCTAACTGGTTTTCTTGGTTTCACTGCAGATGGCTGGTAATTACAGATATGCTTTGGTTATGTAACTATACTCCTATTATGTTAATGTGTGTGTGCAATTTAAGTAGTAGCTTAAAACCTGTACATGCTGAAGTTACTCTACAAGAAGATATGTCAAAGAAATAATCAATCTTCCCTTGTTTTCTGCTGCCTGCTACTTCTATAGCTTTTCTTCTTCCTTCCTAATTACAACCCTTAAATAGAATTCGTGCCTCATATCAAATTTACCGAGTATCATAATTCTTCCAAGTGGTAAAGATACCTCAAGACAAATGCTGGGCATAGAAGCCACAGGGCATAAATATGCAAAGAAGTAAAAAGCTAACTTTTTCAAACAATAAGGCTTCTCTCTCACTTACCAACTTTACATTTCCCTGTATGGCCCCGGAAGATGACTGGTTAGCCAGAGACGGGTAAGATTCCTCAAGGGAGGAACAACCTAAGACAGGCACAGTCGCAGGGGGGCCATCAGGTGAGAAATTGGGGATCAACAGAGGTGAGGCTTAGAACCTCACCCCCCCTGTTCTGAGAGAAATCTTCTGCATACGTGGATGTTTTATTGCCCTGGTCTAGCTTGGATTAACACATAGTCTACAGGCACACACCTGATCATCTACATGTGCTCTCTTACAACACTAAACTATGTTTTCTACCTTTATCTTGTATCTACCTACCACTTCAGCATTTTATTAAAAATAATAATAATAATAAAGAGAGAAATGTGGTATCCACATATAAATCAAGTATAAAAACCAAATGAGTATTCATATTTGAACTGACTGTTTAGAGTTCATAATGCATGAGCAAAACCGAAAGTTTCTGTGATGACTGCCCTTGTACTGTTCACCATGTAACTTATTCATTATGTAAGAATTTGTTCTCCATGTAAGAACTTGTTTGTTATGCCTCAGAAGATTGGAGACTGACGAAAATTAGGCTTGGGGTGGATTAATGATTGTGCATTGAGCATTGACTCCCCTATACAGAATTTTATTGTCGTTAACAACCATTTGATCAATAAATATGAGAGATGCCCTCACAAAAAAAAAAAAAAAAAAAAAAAAAAGGACAGACTTCCAATGGTAAAATAAATTAGTAACCGGGATGTAATGTATAGCATAAGGAATATAGTCAAGATATTGTAACAGCCTGGTAGGGTGATAGCTGGAACCTAGAATTATGTATATAAATGTTCTACCACTGTGTTGTACACTTGAAACTCATGTAATGTAATACTGTGTGTCAACTACCCTTCAATAAAAAATAATTATTTAAATAAAAAAAAAAAGAAAAAAAAAAGAAAAAAAAAAAATCCTGCTGGGATTTTTGTTGGAATTGAGTTTAATGAATTTGGGGAGAGTTAACATCCTGATCAGATTAAGTCTGCCTGTTTGTGGATGTGGGGTGTCTCTTCATTCATTGAGGTCTCCTTTAATGGCTTGCACTGGAGTGCTGTCATTTTCGGCACACAGATCCTGTACATATCCTCTTAGATTTATACCAAAGTATTTACATTTCTGAAGCATTATAAAAGGTATTATTTAAAATTTGTTTTCCACTTGTACATTGCCAGCATATAGAAATAAGGCTTTTGTGTGTTGGCTTTATATCCTGTGACCTCACTAAATTCACTTATTCGTTCAAGGAGTTTCTTTTGTAGAGACCCTGGGATTTTCTAAGTAAAACAACCATGTCATCTGACAATAGGAACAGTTTAATTTCTTCCTTTCACATCTTTCCCTTGTTAACCAAGATTAGATTATGGGCTGTTTTTACTCACAACAGTCCTGACAACAAATGCGTGGGGTTTTTTTCCACATCAACAAACAGCTGTAACACCAACTGGGTGTCCTGTGATTCAATTCAGTTCCGACACAAACCGCCTGGATTTAGCATAGACCCCACAGGTTGCAGGCTCAGTCCCACAGGGCTCTCTCCCCACAACCCCCAGTCCCCGATGCTGGTCACAAGTCCCAGGTTGCCATGTGCACTTCTAACAAATCAGCCACAAATTGGGGGTTTCCATGACCCCCTATCAGGTTTAGTAATTTGCTAGAATGACTCAGAGAACTCAGGAAAGCACTTTACATACTATAATCAATTTATCATAAAGGATATGCTCCAGAACAGCTGAATGGGAGATGCACAGGGCAAGGTATGGTAGAACGGTCTCAGCTTCTGCACCTTCTCTGGGCATCACCTGGGAAGCAGTTTCCCGGCACCTTGATGTTTTCAACAACCTGGACACTCTTGGAACCCCATCGTTTGTGGGTTTTACAGGGTTTCATTATGTAGGCATGATTGATTAAATCACTGACTGTGATGATTGATTCAATCTCAGGCCTCTTCTCTTCTTCAGAGAAGAGGAGGGAGGTAGGGCTGAAAGTGCCAACTTCCTATTCACACCTTTGTCTTCCTGGTGACCAGCTTCCATCCTGAAGCCATCTCAGGGCCTGCCGAGACGTGCCTCCTTAGAACAAAAGATGTTCCCATCTCTTCTACCAGGAACTGGAGACAAAGACCAAATACATATTTCTTCTTGTGTCACAGGTTATAAAACAACTCTGACGACCACCTGGGAGCTCCCTCTGGCTCTGTCGCTTGCTCTAGGGAAAGCCGGTTGCCTTCTTGTGAGCTGCCCTGGAGAGTGGTCCACACGGCAACGAACTGCTACGGTGGGCTTCTAGCCAACAGCCAGTGAACTGAGACCCTCGGTACAACAGCCTGAATACAACTACAGTTGACCCTTGAACAACACAGGGGTTAGGGGCGTTGCCCCCTGGCATGGTCAAAAGCCCACATATAACTTTTGACAGTCCAAAAACGTTAAGAATAGCCTGTTGACTGGAAGCCTTACTAATAATGTAGAGAGTCGATTAACACAAATTTTGTATGTGAATGTATTACATACTATATTGTTATAATACAGTAAGCTAGAAATGTTTTTAAGAAAATCATAAGAGCAAATGTATTTACAGTACTATATTTACTGAAAAAAATCTACATATAAGTGGTCCTGCACAGTTCAAACCCATGCTGTTCAAGGTCAGCTGTACTTGAGAGAGCTTGGAAGCAGATCCTGTAGCCATAGTCAAGTACTGGGTAAATCCTCAAGTTCACCTCTGTCCCAAGGGGCTGAGAGAGGGTAATGGCAGAGTTGGCCCAAGGAGCATAGGACCTGCCAGGAGCTGGGGGTTTGGGCAGTATCTGGGGCTGGTAGCTTGAAGTAGTAATCAGAACTAGCATGAATTCTGACATCTGGACCTTGGGGAGGAGGCCAGAAGCAGGTAGGGAGAGACAGGAGCAGGGGCTGAGACAGGAGCCCCCGGAAACTATGACTCACCTACTTTTCATGGGCAGCTGGGCTGAATTTAAAATTTTTATTTAACAAACATTTACTTAGGGTTTGTTGCATATCAGTAAGCACTTTATACACATTAACTCATTTGATCTTCACAACCACCCTCTGAGGGAGGAATGATTATTAATTCCATTTCACATGTGAGGATTCTAAAGCACAGAGACATTAAGTATCTTGCCCCAAGTCACCCAGGATAGGGATTCAAATACTGTCTGTCTGCCTCTGGAGTCCTTGCTCTTGATCACCAGGAGAGAAAATAATGATCTTCTAAGCTGGCAATATCTATTGTTTTCCTGATTTTAAAAGTAGCTAAAAAGACATAAATATATTTTAACAACATGAAGGGATATAAACAGAAAAGGAAAATTAGCTCCTGTGTAGACATAGAATCTACATCTAGTTTTTAACACTGTATATCATAACCAGCTCTTTGGAGATTAAATTAGCAAACCAAAATGAGGACCAGGTCCAGCATGTCACAGGAGTAGGGACTGGAGAAGAGGGTCTGGGCAGGGGGGAAGAGTTGGGAGTGACAGATGCGCAGTAGCTCGTGGGGTCTCTGGAATGGAGGTAGTGAGAGGTGTGCTCTGGGTACCTGAGGAGACCCACAGGCTCAGGGATGGCAGGCGTCGGCGTTTATGAATATTCCAGACCAGCTGCTGGGCCTTCAGGAGAAGAGCCTCCCCCTCAGCAGTGGGCACAGCTGGGCCGTGAGCCGGCAGGGTGTGCAGAGGGCCTCCAGCCCAGGAGGACTGACCCCCATCTCCTCCAGCTCCCAGCGCACTGCCCAGGTCTACGGTTGGCAGGAGAGAGTGAACGCTCCTCGGTCCCCCACCAGTTCCCTTTAATGAGCCCCCTGGGGGCTCCAGCTGTCAGTCACCCCCACTCCCGGCACAAGCTTCATGTTAGGAAGAGGCTGATGAGGAAAGATGCCAGGCAGAGAGGCAGCAGGGCTAGCCAGGAGGGTGGGGACTAAGGACGGGCAATGTTGGGAGGGGCCAGAACCTCCTCTGACCCCAGGGGATGAGGATCCTGGGCTTCAAGGGGAGCTGGGGCATCTGTGAACAGTCACACTGCTTTCCTTCCCTGACACTTGCAAGACTGCGGACTCCCTGCTGAGTGTGAGGCTTCTCCGGGGAAAGCATAAAGCTTGTGGGCTAGGGACAGGTCAGGTAGCGCTCTCCAGGGATGAGCACAGAACCTGGGGAGAGGCATGACGCACAGGCAGGGCTGGAGGAGCAGGGCAGGGTGTCAGGAGCCCCACAGGTGTCGTGCCTGCTTGGCCTCGGCCCTCCCAGGGACCTGCTGCCGTGGGGCCATGCACCAAACCTCAGCGTCCGGGGCTGCAGCGCCTTGTTCAAGGGCTCTTGGTCTCAGGAAGGGTCCTCAGGTCCAGCAGCCCACATTCAAGGAGAGAGACATGAATGTTTGGAGGTGGGGATCATCGGAGGCCTTTCTCGAAGCTGCTGACCACAGCCCACGTCCTGACCCCCAGTGATTCTTGGTGCTGTCACTCCTTCCCAAGGTCTCCCTAAGTTTCCCATTACAGCATCAGCTCAAAATCCAGAATCTCATCATCGAAATCAGGTCCAGATGTGGATGAAGCTCCTCAGGTGTAGTTCCAGCTCTCAAATGTGGTTCATCTCTATCTTGTGAATTTGTGAAACTAAAGAAACAAGATATTTGCCCCTGACCCTACATGCAGTTGTGGGACAGTCATAGGGCATCTGCTGTAGACGTTCCTGCTCCAAAATGGAGAAACTGAGAGGCACAGAAGATCTTGGCCCACAGAAATCCTGAAATCCAGTTGCTTGGATGTTACGAGTTCCTTAACTCGGTTTTGAGGCCTGGGAATAATTCTCCGTGACTTTTGGCTTTGCCCTACCAGCTCCTGGTTCTGCCTCTGAGCACATCCTTCCTTTGTCAGGAAAGGTAATACGTGTTTCACCTGAATAGTTATCTCGGCTTTCCTCCTTACAGTAAAATCTGAGAGACCCAATAGCCTTTTTTCATTTTTCTACATCTCTTTTTCAGTCCAAGCTGGCAATGTTTCTGCTAATTCAATTTTCTCAGAAACTCTGTGGGACCTCTGTGAATTTCATTGAGGGCCAAATGTTCTAGAGGACCTAGTGCTTGACCAGAGAGGATCTGGGAGGCATGCCCTTACTCCACTGAAGGACCTTTTACGGGACTGTGTAATACTCTGATTCTTTGATCTTTCTTAGGTCTTAACGAAAGGTTGTCATTTATGTCGTTACCTTTATTGCCAGACCATGTTTTTCTGAGAGTGCTCAGAGTCATTTCTCAACTTTAGCATAGCCTGCCATCTAGAGAGACAGAGACCTTTCAGAACCATCAAGTCCTGGATCCTTTTTCTTTAACAGTCCTTCCTTCAATTTATCTCTCTCCCCTTGCATTTTACTACAAGCAGCGAGAAGAAACTAAGAAGCACCCTCACCACCTTGGAATCTCTTCAGCTAGATCTACAAGTTCACTAGGTACATGCATGGCTCAGCTGAGCTCCATGGCTCAGGGCTTATTACAGGCTGCATTCAAGGTGTTGGCCAGGGCTATAGTCTCATCTGAAGGTTTGACCAAGGAAGATACATTTCCACTCACATAGCTGTTGACAGGATTCAGTTCCTCATGGGTTGTTGGACTAAGGACCTCAGTTCACCTTTGGCTGTTGGCCACCCGCTGTTGCTTGTCTTGTGGGTTTCCCCCTATGGACAGCTCACAATATGGCAGCTTCATCAGAGCAAGCCAGATGAGCAAAAGAGAGAGTGCACTTGAGCAAGACACTTCCTCAGCTGGGAAGTGACATCCCATCACTTTTGCCATATTCTATTTGTTAGGATCAAATGACTAGGTCTAGCCTATGCTCAAGGGGTGGTTACACAAGGATGCAAATATCCAGAGGTGGGGATCACTGGGACCCATGTCAGGAGCCGCCTGCTATAGAAGCATTCTTGAAATTCTCTCTTGTGGACTTGTAAATATACCATTTGCCAAGTTCTCCCCTTTTCAGCCTTCAGCGATGTCGATGGACCTCATCTGTCTTCTTTTCTCACATGATACCTTCTCCCTGACTGAACTTAATCTCTTTTCTACTGTTAACTCGGGTTCACTCAGAAGTCCCCAGAGGTAGCAATCTGGCTAGAAGATAAATCAAGACTTATGAAAAGATACAAATAATAATATAGCCCCTAATATAAGAAACACAACAATATTGAGTTCCAGTCCCTGAGTCCCCCTCCCCATTTATATCCTTACCTTTACCCTTCTCTTCAGAGGCAACTGCTGTTTTGAGTTTGGTGTTGATTGCTGTTATGCAATTCTTCATATTCTTACTATATATGTATGTATTCCTAAGCCTTATTTCCTGTTGTTTTGCATATTTTAATCTTCATGCAAACATAATCATATATTTTTTTCTGCAACTTGCTTTTCTTGCTCACATTGTGTTTGTGGATTCATCCATGTTTTACAAGTGGCTCTGGTTTATTCCTTCCCATTGCTGCATAGTATTCCATTGCATAAATACACCACAGTATATGTTCTTAATGGACATTTAGCCTCTGTTTCCAATGAGTTCTCTTATAAACAATGTATGATGAATATCCCTGTACATGCCTGTATGTAAATATAAAGTATGTACCAGAAGAAGAAGTAGTGCATCTTAAGTTTTTCTAGATATAATAACAATTAGCTCTCCAAAGTGGTTGTCCCAATTCATGCTCCAATCAGCCAGGCATAAGGTTTAATTTGCTCATGTCCTCAACCCTTGAAGTGTCAGGCACTGAAGTGTTTGCCATTCTGATATATGTGAAATGGAATCTCATTCTGCTGCCAGCACTGAGATAAATTAGATATTCTCAGAGGACCTCCCTCAAAAACCAAAACCATAACCGTTGTTTGTATTATTTTGCCGAATTTGCAAGAAACAGAAATCTTCAAAGGGGGAAAAGTTCTGAGAGTTGCCTAGACAGGAAATGCTGACATAAGCTCTGTGGTCCGGAGATTGAGCCTTGGGCCAGCAGCAAAAGAGCTGGTGTAGGGAGCTGGGCCTCAAATTCTGATGGGGAAGGGTCCAAAGGGGGCTGAAGTGGCCCCAGGAGATTGACCCTCTGGCTCCCAGCAGAAAGAAATGTGATTTTATTTGGAGGGAGTTATCCCCAATGTAAATCCTTAGGATTCCCCCAGATTAAGATAGACTAAATATGAGCTCACAATCTGTTATCACCATAGAAACACAAAAATGAGAAAGTGACAAGAGACTGTCAATAACAAGACAGTTTTTAAGGCAAATTAAGTAGAATGTTTAGAAATTGAAAATATAATCATTGAAATAAAATGTCGACAGACCAATCTCCCTCATGAATATACATGTAAAGATCCTTAACAAATATTAGCAAATAGAATCTAGTAATATATAAAAGAATTATACATTATGAACAAGTGCCATTCCAGGGATGCAAGCCTGGATCAATATTCAAAAATAAACCAATGTTACCCACCATATTAACAGACTAAAGAAGAAAGATCACATGATCATATCAATTGATGGAAAAAGCATTTGACAAAATTCAACACCCATTCATGATTTTTAAAAAACTCTCATAAAAATAGAGTAAAAGGATGAGTTTCCAGAAAACTATGCTGAGTGTAAAAAGTTGATTCAAAGTGGTTACACACTGTATGATTCCATTTACATAACATTCTTAAAGTGACAAAACTGCAAAAATGGGGAACAGATTAGTGATTGCCAGGGGTTAAGGAGGAGGTAGAGATGGGAGGGGAGTGGGTATGAGTAAAAGGACCACTGAGAGATCCCTTTGTGATGGAAATGTTCTGTATCTTGTCTGTATCAATGCCAAAGTCCTGGATATGATACTGAACTACAGTCTTATAAGATGTTACCATTGGGGGAAACTGGGTAAAGAGCAAATGGGATCTTTCTATATCATGTCTTAAAACTGCATGTGAATAGAAATACCATTTTACCTAGGAATTCCACTCCTAGGAATTTACCCAAAGAATACAACTTCTCGGATTCAAAAAGACATATGCACCCCTATGTTATTGCAGCACTTTTTACAATAGCCAAGATATGGAAGCAACCTAAGTGTCCATCAGTAGATGAATGGATAAAGAAGATGTGGTACATATACACAATGGAATACTATTCAGCCATAAGAAGAAAACAAATCCTACCATTTGCAACAACATGGACAGAGCTAGAGGGTATTATGCTCAGTGAAATAAGCCAGGCAGGGAAAGACAAGTACCAAATGATTTCCCTCATTTGTGGAGTATAAGAACAAAGCAAAACTGAAGGAACAAAACAGCAGCAGAATCACAGACTCCAAGAAGGGACTAGTGGTTACTAAAGGGAAGCGGGTGAGGAAGGTAGATGGGGAGGGAGAGAGAAGGGGATTGAGGGGTATTATGATTAATACACATGGTGTGTGGGGGGTCATGGGGAAGACTGTGTAGCACAGAGAAGACAAGTAGTGACTCTGTGGCATCTTACTACACTGATGGACCGTGACTGCAGAGGGATGTGGGGGGTATTATTTATATGGGTGAATGTAGTAACCACAATGTTTTTCATGTGAAACCTTCATAAGAGTGTATATCAGTGATACCTTAATTTTTAAAAAACTGCATGTGAATCTACAATTATCTTAAAATAAGAAGTGAAAAAAAATTTAAGTGAAAGGATTGAGCAGAGATTATACAAAGATGAAGAGAAAAATTATCCAGAATGGAAAGTGAGGGAGGTAAGGAGATAGAAAATATGAAGAGGAAGTTATGAGACAAGAACGATAAGATGCAGAGATGCAACATGTTTATCAGAACTCCAGATGGAGAGAATAGAATGGAAGAGAGACATCTTTGAAGAGATAATGGCTGAGAAATTTCTAGTCCTGAGGATAGACCAGATCAATAGCTGAAGGAAATAGGATGAGTAAAAAGAAATCAACAGAGTGCAGTAAGCCGGCAGAAAACCTAACACAGAGATTTCTAAAAGGCCCCAGAAAAGTGTCATATTACCTACAAAGAATCACAATTAGGCAGTAGAACCCCACACCCATTAGCTGTCACTTGCTCCTCTTACCACCCCAGCCCTAAGCAATCACCAACCTGCTGTCTACAGATTTGCCTGTTCTGAGCTTTTCACATAATGGAATCATACAGTATGTGGTCTTTGTGTCTGGCTTCTTTCGGTTAGCATGTTTTCAAGATTTATCCATGCTGTAGCACATTTCAGTTCTTTCTTTTTCTTTTTGCTGAATAATATTCCATTATATGAATATACCACATTCATCAGTTGATGGACATTTAAGTTGTTTCCACCTTTTGGCTATTTTGAATAAATACTACTACAAATATTCACATATAAGTTTCTGTGTAGACATATGCTTTAATTTCTTTTGGGTATTTATCTAAGAGTAAAATTGCTGGGTTATATGATTACACTATGTTGAAATTTTTTCATTTTTGATTGGAATATAGTTGATATACAATACTATATCAGTTTCAGGTCTACAATATAGTGGTTTGACAATTATATTCTATGTTGAATTTTTTGTCAAATGGCCACACTGTTTTCTAAAGTAGCAGCACTATTTTACATTCCCACCAGCAGTGTGTATGGGTTCCCATTACTCCACATCCTTGCTGACACTTGTTATGGTCCATATTTGATTTAGCCATACTAGTGGGTATGAAGTAGTATCTCCTTGTGGTTTTGATTTGCATTTCCCTGAAGATTAATAAGTTGAGCACCTTTTCATGTGCTTCTTTGAAATGATCTTTCAAGTGTTAAGAAATGGCCATCTAAATTTATGTATCCTACAAAACTACCTTTCAAGAAAAAGGAAATCAACAGTTTCAGATAAACAAAAATGGGAGAGTTGGATATGGAAGACCCATACAAAAGAGTGCCTAAAGGGTACTGTCCTGGGTCAGAATCCCTCAGAAGTGAGCCTGTGTCAGGGTTCTTGTGCAAATGATTTACTGACATAGTGCTCTCAGGAAAAGCCTGCACGGAAGAGAGGGAATCAAGATGGGACAGGAGAGGCAGACTTTTCAGCTGAAATCTAACATCAGACTAATCCCACGGGAGTTTGGGGGCAAAAACGGCCCTTTGGAGTTGTCTCACCTGGATGTGAGGCGGCTGAGCTCATATTCCACCCCTCCCATCACTGGCTGTTAGTCACGGGTTATGCTCAAGGGGCCATAATTTTCCAGGCCTCCAGAGGTGAAGTTCTCTTGGCAGCCAATGCTCACAGGGGAAGGAGGGGAGGTGGGGTGCACCAACCCAGGAGGGACATCTGGGTGGGGTGAGCACAGCATTACTAAGGTACTTCGGGAAGAAGAAAAACAACCTGAGATGCAAAAACAAACAGAGAGCAAATAAATTGCAAATGTAGGAAATCTGCATGAACATTGTCTATAATAATTAGTAGTAACAATGCCTCATTTGTAAGGTTAAAAACTACAAAACTAAAATACTGGAGAAGATCCTCGGATTTTTTCAGAAGAGTGTTAAGATAACTAACCTTAGACTTTCCTAAGTGTGCCTGGTGAAATTTCAAGGTTAACTACTAATAGACTTTTTAAAGTGTATATAACTTTCCTACCAGCCGAAGAAAAAAATGCAGTAACAAAATTTAAATATCATTTCTTTGAAAAGACAAAAAGGGAAAAAATGAAATGGTATCCGATCATGAATTGACTCTAGGTCTCCCCAGTTTCTAGTGAGAAACTCTTCACATATTTGTGACCCATTCATGGATTTCTGTTGGTATCTTTGGCCCATTTTTCTTTTGGATCCAGGTTCCTGACTCCCTCCCCTCTACTGATCTGTAGTTCTTAAATATTCTCCCAACAAATCTTTTATTGGATAAATGTGCTGTAAGTATCTTCTTTCTCTCTGAAATTCAACCAAGCAATGATACTAGTGGAATTACCTTTGGAGGCTGTGTGATTTTAAAAAAATCAAAATAATATATGCGTATAACTTCAAAAGTCACACAATGGCTAAAAGTCTATAATAAGATCAGCTGGTTCCCCTCACCTCTCCCTTTTTCTCTCCTCCCCGGCTTCCTAGAAGCAACCACTTTCAATTGTTTTCATTTTTTGTTAGCATCTATTTCTAAGTAACACGAGCATCCTGCTGTCTCTTAATATCAGTCTCTTCATTATTCCTTCTTCACTCACTGACTTCCCATTGGGGCAGGAAGGGGCCTTTGCTCTCTCAGGCACACCCTTCTCCTCATTCCTCTATCCTTTAAATACATCACACTTTGCGGCTGAATCAGTGTTTCCCTTATTTTGCCTTTGAAACACTTTTCACAGCTAAGCCAGGTGGAGTGCTGTGACTCCATTCCTCTCTGACGTAACCTTTCACGTTGTCTCATTCTTCTCATTTGTTCAGCATTCTCTGAATGCCTGGCCAAATCTAGCCCTTCCTTCCAACAGCTCCATGTGATTTTTTCATAGGGGCAAATGCATGCCAGCCATCGTTTTCCTGAGACACCCACCCTGCAGTCCTGGGTCCTTGGTCCTCCTGCTCCACTCTGAACTGGTTGGTTTCTAGGTATGATGCACAGTAGCTTTCTGAGAAAAGACACATTCTTTTCTGTCCATTACAATCCCCTGAGGAGTTTCTAAACACAGCACATACCCTCTCCCATGCCCAGATGTGCTGATACAGTGGGTCTGGGGCAGGACTCAGGAATGCAGGCCCTCTGCAGCACTCTCACCTGCCTCTGGGTGTCTTGGGAATTAAGTCAGGTTGTGGTTCTGCCCCCCTTTCAGACTTGCAATTCACTTGGCTCTTCTGGGCCTCAGTTTCCTGGGCTTCGAAGCAGAGATAAAGTCTACCTGCCTTCCTCACCATCTCACTTCCTGAGATAATATCCAAGGAAATCTCTGTACGTCACCCAGACCTCTCAGTATATAAGGGAGGACTAGACCATGGTGTTGCATTACCAGCTGAAGTCTGCATTCAAGTCCTACAGTGTGTCATGTGACGCTACCTGGCCTCCAGGCCTCAGCTTCTCAGATTACAAAATGCAGCATTTGGACTCAGTGGTTCTCCACCCTGCCTGTGCATCAGAACCACCTGTTGATGGCAGGGCCCACCTCTGGAATTCTGATCTGATAGGTCTGGAGTGGGGCCTGAGCATCGGTGTTTTAAGATGCTTCCTAAATGATTCTCACATGCAGCCTGGGCTGAACCACAGGCTAGGTGATCTGGAAGGCCCGTCGTCTAAAAATAATACCAAGCCTGCTGGGGATTGCCAGGCCAGAGGCACAGATGGTGGTACCGGATGGGCTGGGGCTACCACAGCAGTTCTTGGCTCCCTCATCTCTGCTCGGCTCCAGCAGGACCCTCTCCCCGGCCAGCCAGCCAGGCCCTCGATTTGTCATGGCAAGAGCAGTGCAAGTTGTGAGGGGTCACAGCTGTGCACCTGGCAGACGGCCCCGAGACACTGGTCCATGCAGCCTGCTGAGACTTTGGGCAGGCAGCTGCGGGTGGGGCGGGGGGAGTCAGCTGTCTGGGGGGCCGGCTTAGTGCTCTAATGTTATAAATCTAGGGAGCGAGGGCTTCTAGCTGGGAGGTGCTGCATTTCAAAAACCACATTTAAAAGAGTCTTTTGAATTCACTAAAGTAAGACATGATTGCTATAAAAAACTTCAAAAATACAGAACAAGGTAAGATAAAAAGAACAAGCAAAAAGCATACAAAATACTGCCATCCAGAGATAATGTCTGTTAACATTTTGGAATATTTCAAGTGTCTGTACATGTAATGACCCTGACAGTGACTCACGTGCTTACTCCAGGGTAGGCAAAAGCTGAGCCTTGTATGGACTACCTGGTGAGATGGCCACAGGACACGAGGAGGTGAGGACTCCTGACTCCATTCTTAGAGATGAAGAAACCTGCCAGAGGCTGCCTCTGGAAGGTGCTAGATTCACGCCCAAGTCTGCCTGGCTACAACTCTACCACTCACTCCTACCAAGAAGATATAGCAAACATTAAAGATATTGTCCTTCAAAGGAGAGTTCTGGGTCCTTTTCCCCCTTAATATCTCCTGACCTTTTCCCAACATCATTAAAATACTTCTTTAGAGTCACTCATAATCTAAAAAATGCAAATCAAGGAAGATACCATTTTCACATAACACGTTTACAACATTTAAAAATATTACACACGTAAAGATACCTCAAGACAAATGCTGGGCATAGAAGCCACAGGGCATAAATCTGCAAAGAAGTAAAAAGCTAACCTTTTCAAAAAATATTGCTTCTCTCTCACTTACCAACTTTACATTTCCCTGTATGGCCCCGGAAGATGACTGGTTAGCCAGAGACGGGTAAGATTCCTCAAGGGAGGAACAACCTAAGACAGGCACAGTCGCAGGGGGGTCATCAGGTGAGAAATTGGGGATCAACAGAGGTGAGGCTTAGAACCTCACCCCCCCTGTTCTGAGAGAAATCTTCTGCATCCGTGGATGTTTTATTGCCCTTGTCTAGCTTGGATTAATACTTAGTCTATAGGCACAGACCTGATCATCTGCATTTGCCCTCTTATAGCACTAAACTATGTTTTCTACCTTTATCTTGCATCTACCTACCACTTCAGCATTTTATTTAAAAAATAAAACATAAAAATAATAATAATAAGGGAGAAATGTGGGATTCACATATAAATCAAGTATAAAAATCAAACGAATAATCATATCTGACTTGATTGTTTATAGTTCACGATGCATGATCAAAACTGAAAGTTTCTGTGATATGACTGCCCTTGCACTGTTCACCATGTAAGAACTTATTCACTATGTAAGAACTTTTCGTTATGCTTCAGAAGATTGGAGACTGTTGAGAATTAGGCTTGGGGTTGATTAATGATTGTGCATTGAGTCCCCTATACAGAATTTTATTGTTGTTAACAACCATTTGATCAATAAATATGAGAGATGCCCTCTCAAAAAAAAAATATATTACACACGTGCATATGAGGAGTTCAAACTGTTCAAATGCCTTGATTTTGTTGCCCCATTCCTAGAAACCTATCCTAGGGAAATAGAGGTCCTGGAAGCCATCCACTGCAGCATTATTTAGAGCTGGGAAAAATGCCGTGGGAAAATTATTTGAATGTACAATATGCAGACTTCCAAAAAGTATGCCAGTACCAAACACCATATTTTTAAAGTATATTTAATGGCACACAAAAACATTTCCAGCCTATGTAAAGAGAAAAAAGTAGTATGTGATCCAGATTTAAGCTTACAGAACAAATCCACATACATTAAATAAAAATTCAGCGTTCCTGTTAGCCAATAATGTAAAAAGGGGAAACAGTATCTCCAAATGTGTAGGCTAGGTTTAAGATGGGCTGAATTCAAACATAGTTTCATGGCTTACTCACAATGCCCTTTGTGGGCGTGAGGGCCAGACACACCGCAGAGATAAGCAGCCAAGAGGCCAGGGAGAGACCTGTGTGAGGGCCAGAAGGGGCCTGCCCGAGGAAGATCCTGGGTCAGGGCAAAAACTAGTTTCAGATGTGCCCCAAAACCACCGTGCCAAGGACTGAGCCTCCTTGGCAAATTGGCAAATTTGCAAGCAAGTTGCTCCTCCCAGGGGTAACCATGAGATGTGACTCCCTGGGAATAGCAGAGGCGTATGTTTATTTAATGATGGCTAATGACACTCCTAAGCAATGCAGGAGAGGCCAGGGTTTGCAAATAGGAATAGGAACAGCCTACAGGAACACTCCAGTGTTACCAATCACATCTCTGAGTGGTAGGATTAACCAATGAGTTTATAGTTTTTATACTTCTGCATTTGCTAAATTTTTTGTCCTGAATATATATCATTTTCTAAAAATTATCACTGAGGAACATTTCAAATAGACCAAACTTAAAGAGACTAGTAAAATGAAGCTTTCTATGTCCATTGCTCAGCTTCAACTATTCTTGACATCCTGCCAAATCTGTCCATTCTCCCAACTTTGTTTTTTTCTGGAGTATTTTAAAGCAAATTCCAATCATTCCTATCTTAGGCCAGTGGAAGACCCTTCAGGTTGTCTCCTGTGTCCTTCTGAAATGACTCTGTGAGTCTCTGGCAGTTTCTGTTCTTTCTGACACACAAGACGTCCGTGCTTGTGGTAGATGTTTTTAAATGGTCAGCGACTCCTCTAGGTATGCCCCTTTGCAATATGAGCACAGTTTCTCCCATCATGCTGGGATTTCTTTTTGGGGTGATGAAACTGTTCTAAAACTGACTATGGTGATAATTGCACATATCTGTGAATAAACTAAAGGCCACTAAGTTGTACATTTGCAGTGGGTGAATTGCATATGAAGTGAATTACATCTCAGTAAAGCTGTTTAACAATTTTGGGGAAAGGAAAAAATCAATTTCAAGACAGGTAAGCTAAGCTTAACTTTTTTTTTTAGTGAAGTTTAGCTAACAAGGCATTTTTAATTTGCAGTGCGGGGGGGAAACACATTCCAAATATCACAACCCCGATAACATCATGTTTGGCAGAAATTTGTAATAAGACTTTAGATCTTCTTGGATAATATAAATAATCAAGTAGGAATTTTTTTTTAAGAAAAGCTGAAGGCTCCTTTACTACATTGGAGTTGATATCTTTTATGAACTGGAGGAACCACACCAAAGAAGTATGTTAATTAGTTAAGCAAAACACACACTCTGCAGGAAAAAAATAACATTCTCTACTCAAAAGAGCATTATTGATTATTATTAGATGACTGTGTTTACATTTTGCTGATCACACTTATGTAGGTATAAATTTTATTCAAGGATTCCCTGAGATCTAAAAATCATTTCAGGAGTTCCTCTGGAGTAAACAGATAGGAAAGTTGCTCTTAAATAGTAGGTAACCATTTATGCTTTCATTTTTTTCTTTAGGAAAGTATCAGCAAATACATTTGCATGTTCATATCTCCACATTTTTCTTACCCAGAGGATAGTGTACTATACACTATTCTGTACTTTTCTTTTTTTTTTTCTTTTTTTTTTTGTAGATAATTATTTTTTATTGAAGGGTAGTTGACACACAGTATTACATTACATTAGTTTCAGGTGTACAACATAGTGATTCAACATTTATATACATGACAATTCTAGGTACCAGCTATCACCATACCAAGCTGTTACAATATATTGACTATATTCCTTATGCTATACATTACATCCCGGTTACTTATTTATTTTACCATTGGAAGTGTGTACTTTGTTTTGTTTTGTTTTGTTTTGTTTGTTTGTTTGTTTGTTTGTGAGGGCATCTCTCATATTTATTGATCAAATGGTTGTTAACAACAATAAAATTCTGTATAGGGGACTCAATGCTCAATGCACAATCATTAATCCACCCCAAGCCTAATTTTCGTCAGTCTCCAATCTTCTGAGGCATAACAAACAAGTTCTTACATGGAGAACAAATTCTTACATAGTGAATAAGTTACACAGTGAACAGTACAAGGGCAGCCATCACAGAAACTTTCGGTTTTGCTCATGCATTATGAACTATAAACAGTCAGTTCAAATATGAATACTCATTTGATTTTTATACTTGATTTATATGTGGATACCACATTTCTCTCTTTATTATTATTATTTTTAATAAAATGCTGAAGTGGTAGGTAGATACAAGATAAAGGTAGAAAACAAAGTTTAGTGTTGTAAGAGAGCAAATGTAGATGATCAGGTGTGTGCCTGTAGACTATGTGTTAATCCAAGCTAGACAAGGGCAATAAAACATCCACGTATGCAGAAGATTTCTCTCAGAACAGGGGGGGTGAGGTTCTAAGCCTCACCTCTGTTGATCCCCAATTTCTCACCTGATGACCCCCCTGCGACTGTGCCTGTCTTAGGTTGTTCCTCCCTTGAGGAATCTTACCCGTCTCTGGCTAACCAGTCATCTTCCGGGGCCATACAGGGAAATGTAAAGTTGGTAAGTGAGAGAGAAGCAATATTCTTTGAAAAGGTTAGCTCTTTACTTCTTTGCATATTTATGCCCTGTGGCTTCTATGCCCAGCATTTGTCTTGAGGTATCTTTACCACTTGGAAGAATTATGATACTCGGTAAATTTGATATGAGGCACGAATTCTATTTAAGGGTTGTAATTAGGAAGGAAGAAGAAAAGCTATAGAAGTAGCAGGCGGAAGAAAACTTGGGAAGATTGATTATTTCTTTGACATATCTTCTTGTAGAGTAACTTCAGCATGTGTGGGTTTTAAGCTACTACTTAAATTGCGCACACACATTAACATAATAGGAGTATAGTTACATAACCAAAGCATACCTGTAATTACCAGCCATCTCCAGTGAAACCAAGAAAACCACTTAGGCACGTTAGGCATTTGTGAAAACTTATCTATGATATGGTGGATATTGTCCAACTGAACTTGAACAGTCTAAGAGAATTCAGATAAATTAAAACAACCCATTCCTGGGGAATGTTCACATCCCTTATGTTCTTTTAACAGTAAATAGTCTGTAGTACTTTGCTTTTTCTACTTAGCAATATATCCAGGAATCACTCCATAGAGGTAGATAGGTTATCTTATGCAGCCTGGGCTGCCATAATAAAATACTATAGACTGGCTGGCTTATGCAACAGAAATTAATTTTCTCCCAGTTCCAGAGGCTTGAAGTCCAAGATCGAAGTGCCAGCACGGTGAGTTTCTGGTGAAAGCACTCTTGCTGGCTCACAGATGGCCATCTGCCCCCTGTGTCCTCACATGGCAGGGAGAGAGAGTGAGCCCTTGGGTGTCTCTTCTTATAAGGGTACTAATCCCATCGGGACGGCACCCCCCGTCCCCTGCCCCCCGTCGTGATCTTGTTTACACCTAACAACCCTCCCAAAGGCTCCTTCAATACTATCTCATTGCGGGGTTAGGGCTTCAACACTGAGTTATCAGGGAACACAATTCAGCCCAGAGCAGCAGGGGAGCTCACTGCTGCTTACATTTACATAAGAATCCATTCCATAGGTGAAACATTCCACCAGTCCCTTACTGAGAGACATCTGCACTGTTTACAGTCTTTTTTATTACAAATAGTGCTGTAATAAACTCCTTGTTTGTACGGCGTTTCATAATTTTACCTCTTTAGGATAGATTTCTAGAAGTAGGATTGCTAAATTAAAGGGTAAATACATATTTAATTTTGCTAGATATTGCAAAATTGCTTTCCATAAAGATTGTATCTCTTTGCATTCCACAAGCAGCATATGGGAGCCTGAGTCCCCACATCTCACCATCAGAGTGTGTTGGCAAACTTCTGGATTTTTGCCAATCTGACAGGGGAGAAATGTTATCGCAGGGTAATTTTATTTATTTATTTATTTATTTTTAATAGTTTAAATAATGTAATTTATGGCATATAGAGTACAAAACGTTGCTTTTCTCTTTATGAACTTAACAAAGGTTTTCCTTGTTATATTTCCTGTAGCAGTTTTTTGTTTGCAATTTTTTTTATTGTAGTATCATTAATACACAATCACATGAGCTACATTGTGGTTACTAGATTCCCCCATTATCAAGTCCTCACCACATACCCCATTACAGTCATTGTCCATCAGCATAGTAAGATGCTATACAGCCACTACTTGTCTTCTCTGTGCTGTACTGCCTTCCCCGTGCCCCCCTCCCACATTATGTGTGCTAATCATAATGCCACTTAATCCCCTTATCCATCCCTTCCCCACCAGCCTCCCCAGTCCCTTTCCCTTTGGTAACTGTTAGTCCATTCTTGGGTTCTGTGAGTCTGCTGCTGTTTTGTTCCTTCAGTTTTTCTTTTTTTCTTATACTCCACAGATGAGTGAAATCATTTGGTATTTGTCTTTCTCTGCTTGGCTTATTTCACTGAGCATAATACCCTCTAGCTCCATCCATGTTGCTGCAAATGGTAGGATTTGTTTTCTTCTTATGGCTTAATAATATTCCATTGCGTATATGTACCACATCTTCTTTATCCATTCATCTACTGATGGACACTTAAGTTGCTTCCATTTCTTGGCTATTGTAAATAGTGCTGTGATAAACATATGGTTGCATTTAACTTTTTGAATCTGGGATCCTGCATTCTTAGGGTAAATTCCTAGGAGTGGAATTTCTAGGTCAAATGGTATTTCTATTTTGAGCTTTTTGAGGAACCTCCATACTGCTTTCCACAATGGTTGAACTAGTTTACATTCTCACCAGCAGTGTAGGAGGGTTCCCCTTTCTCCACATCCTCACCAACATTTGTTGTTTGTCTTTTGGATGGTGGCCATCCTTATTGGTGTGAGGTGATATCTCATTGTGGTTTTAATTTGCATTTCTCTGATGATTAGCAATGTGGAGCATCTTTTCATGTGCCTGTTGGGCCATCTGAATTTCTTCTTTGGAGAAGTGTCTGTGCAGAGCCTCTGCCCATTTTTTAATCGAATTATTTGATTTTTGTTGAGGTGTGTGAGCTCTTTATATATTTTGTCTCAGAATAATTTTAACCTGCACTTCCCTTACTATGGAAAAGACTGAGCAGTTTGCCACTGCATTTCCTTTTCCACTATTGATGTTCATATATTTTCTCATTTGAGAGATCAGGAACACTTCAGATTAGGATTAGTCCTTCGTGACATAAATTGTAAATACCGTCTCCAATTTTGTCAATTTGTCTTTTGAAAATTTATGCTGATTTTCTATCTCAACCTCTCTCCTATAAAAACATATTTATATCTATGTAGTAAAAGGTATCAATCTTTTCTTCTATTACTTTTGATTTATAAAATTATGAATGTTTTCCCCACTCCCAGGTTATAAAGAACTGCACTCCAGTTTCTTCCCAGTATGTATATATTTTCACTTCTCAAATTTAGATATTTTACTTGTTTATCATTTATTCTGGTGTATGGGATGAATGAATCTTACATTATCTTTTTCCATATGGGTACACAATTGTCTCAACACCCTTTACTTAAAAGTTTGTCTTTTCCTCACTGACCTGAGATACATCCTTTTTTGTATGCCAACTTCCTTTTGCTCTTAGCTCTATTTATGGATTTTTCTATTCAATTCCATTGGTCTGTCTGTTCACATGTCACTTCTATACTGTTTTAATTATAGAGACATTATAACATTTTATGTCTTGGAAGGCTAACCTCTCCACATTTCTCTCAAGGAATTTTATTAGCTATTCTTGCTTGTTTATTCTCCCTTTTGGAAGAATAAACTTTATGTAATAAACTTGTTTCTCTACAAAACAAACAAAACCCAATGGTAATTTCCATTGAGATCATGATTAGTATTTTGCGTATTAAGGGAAGAATTGACATATTTATGATACTGAGTCTTCTACCCAAGAACATGGCACATCCCTCCATTTATTCAAGTACACTTTTGTGTCTTTCAAGTGTGTTTCATAAATTTTACTCATACAGATTTTTCACATTTCTGTTAGGTCTACACCAGACATGGTACTTTATTTTTACCATTTTAAATGAATCTTCTCTTTCATTTTATCTTCTAATTGCTCACTGTTTATATGTATGAAGGCTATTGACTTTTGCATATTGATTCTGTATCATGTTACTTTACTAAATTTTCTTATTGTTTGATAGTTTTCCCTTCAACTCTCTTGGGTGTTCCAATTAAATAATCATATCATCTGCAAACAGAGATAGATTTTGCTGTTCTTGTTTGTTTTTTGGGCGTTTGCTGCAAAAGCATTATTGTTTCTGTTGGTCTAAGGCTTGGGAGAGGGCTCAGAGCTGTTAAAAGTTGCCTAGTGGCTTCAGGGAGAGGCTCAGGCAGAAGCCTGATGCCAAGGGGATGCAGAGGAGGTCCTCAAAGGCCACTGGGCTCTGGGGCCTCCTACCTGTGCTTGAGGGTAAGCCTTTCAAAGAGACAACTGCCCAGCCCAGCCTGGGGTCCGGCCAGCTTGCAGAGGTTACTCACGAGGTCACCATCTTCTTGATGAGTTTCACCTCCTCTTCTAGGAAGTGGGTCTCCAGGAGGCCAAAGAGGTGGGGGTCTGTGTGGGTAGAAGCCAGGGCATGCAGATCTCAAAAGGCCTGGTTTAGGGTCTTCCCCAGGGCCACAGTGACTTCCAAAGCATCCAGGGCTTTACCCTGCTCATCTTGGGGTGGCCCTGCACACCTGGAAGAGGGCAATGCCCTGCAGAGCCACATCATCACAGTGAAATAGAAGTGCAAAGAGTTAGGTGCCTAAAGCCCACAGATGCAGGTTGACCAGGTGATTGCCAGCAGCCTCCACAGTGGCAGAATAATTCTGACGCATGTCCTAGATCAGGTTGGTTGGCAATAAGTAGCTAAGCACAAAAAACACTGTTGGCTGGTCTGGAAGGCAGGGTAGTCGAGAAGATGGTTCCAGAAGTCATGACTAGAGAGGAGGTTAGAAGGTGGTGGGAGGATGGGAAAAGGGGAGTCTCCAGGTCTATTCCCTCCAGTGTAGAAGCAATAGACAGATCCATAGGACTGCCAGGAGTGCTGTTAAATAGAGATTGCTTTCTGTCTTCCTCTCCAGTGATTATATTTCTTATCTAAAATGCTTTCTCCTGTATAATATGTGTTGGCTAATACTTCTCAAATGATGTTAAATAACAGTGGAGATGGTAGCACGATTGCTGACTTCAATATTTCTACATTAAGATACATGTATGAATGGTTTCTGAGAGGTTTCTGTAGGCATCCCATGGCACCAGGTCACAGAAGCCCTGGTGAGGACAATATTTATCATCTCACAATTTCTGTGGGATAGGAATGCAGGAGTAACTTATTTAGGGGGTTCTGGCTCAAGATCTCTCATGTGGCTGTAGTCAGGATGTCCACAGGCCCTGCAGTCATTTGAAGGCTTAACGGGGGCTGGAGGATTCACTTTTAGGATTACTCATCCACATGGCTATTGGCTGGAAGCATCAGTTCCTCATCACATGGGCCTTCCTATTGGTTGCTTGAGTATCCTCACAACATGGCAGCTAACTTCCCTGAGAACAAATCATCTACAAGGGGAGAAAAGTTAGTCTCTAATTCCTGAAGCAAAGAATATGAGAGAATTTGTGGACGTATTTTAAATCCAGCACACCATCATAATATAGTCCAAATAGATCTGAACTGTCTGAACCTCCTGAAGAACATCACATGGTCCATTATGTCAATACATCATATTAACTGGGCTACAAGCAAAAAGTGGCAAATATGCTGTACATGCTCTCCAGAGAATGGGACATAAATCCTAGGAAGATTCTGGGGCCCCCACGTTAGTAAAGTGTTTAGCAATCCACTGAGAAAGAAGCACAATACTTTGGTAGCCCCTTTGCGTTCTGGAGATAAAATGTTTCATCTAGAAGAAAACTTCTTTGAGGTATTTATTGGATCACATGGAAGGCTGACAACACTGAATGGGGCCCAGAGTAAGAAAAGGCCCTGTAACTGGTTGATGGGACATTAGAAGCAATCCTGCCACTTGGGCCATGTAATCCGGGAGACTTTAAAATAGCAGAGATTTCTGTGGTGAAAAAAGACCTGTGATGAGTGTATGACAAGCCCAAGACAATTATCCACCATTCAGTAAACAGCTCCTGAAAATGTCTATGGGCCATAATAGAGATGGAACATCTGACAATGGGACATCAAGTGGCCATGTGGCCAGACGGCAGACCTACCAAGCCATAAGACTGAGTGAGCCCAGGAGCAATCCATTACAAAATTTAAGTGGTACATATCAAATGGAGCCAGAGGCCAAAGTAGGCTACACAGCACGTAGACCACTCTCATTCTACACTGTTGTTCTAATGCCTCTTTCTGAGATTACTAGCTGATAGGGGAGGCAAAAGGCCAAGGCTGATTCTTGGATGAGTTGCCTTGATATGTGGGGGTCAGCTAAAAGTGGACTGCTGATACAGTACTGGCTCATGCAGGGGTGAGCCTGAAAGAGTGCTGAGAGGAAATCCTCCCAATAGTCAGTACATCTGGCCACCTACTCTGTGTAGAAAGAGAAGTGGCTGAAGGCAAAAATACACACAGGCTGGAGGGCAATGGCAAATGGCTTAACTGATCAAAGATGTGAAAGGAAAAAGATTGGAAATGGGGGTTAAGGAGGTATTGGAAAGAAGAATGTAAACCAATCTTCTACAAACTTTTTCTGTAAAGGGTCAGAGCAAATATTTTAGACTTATGGGCAATATAGTTGCTATTACAACTACTAAACTCTGCTGTTGCATTGTAAAAGCAGCCATAGACAATATGCAAATAAGTGAACTTGGCTTTGTTTCCATAAAACTTTATTTACAAAACAGACAGTACGTGGATTTGGTCTGTGGGCTTTAGTCCAACCCTTTGTATCAATGGACCCAAGGCAGTGGACAAAAGGTGTGAATATTTTTGTACTGCATTTCAATGACCGCCCCAGAGCATCCTCCACACATAGAGGAGCCACCAACCAAATGGAGAGAATGACTCAGCCAGTTGCTGTTGGCCAGCCTCTGTTATCACTACCCTGGTGCTGGTACCATTGGCTCAGGAATGGCATAGCACTGTGGTAGGGTTGGAGGCTATGAATGGGCCCAAAAGCATGAACTCCTACTCACCAGGGCTGACCTAGCTATGACTGCTATGCAATGACCAACCAGTAGCAGAAGCCAATGCTGGGTCCCTGAGACAGTCCCATTCCTCAAGGAGACCAGCCAGCTACTTGGTGCCATGCTGATTCCTGGGCTCCTCTGGAAGTAGCATTGCTTCATCTTGACTGGAATTAACACATGTTCTAGATACAGTCTTGCTTTTCTGCCCGCAGTGTCTTGGGTAACACCCCATCTAAGGACTTACAGAGCAGGGAATTCTGCATAACATCACCTCTGACCAAGAAACCCAACTTACAAGAAGGGAGGTGTGGCCATGGCATGATAATGGAATCCACTGACCCTTTCACATACCACATCACCTAGAAGCTTCCAGACTAATAAAGTGATGGACTAGCTGTTTGAAGGTGTAGGTGAAGCACCAGCTTAGAGATGATAGTCAACAAGAACAGGACATCATCCTCCAGGATGCAATATACACTCTAAATCCATTGCCATTATATGGCATTGTTTCCACTATAGACAGACTACTTGAGTTTGGAAACCAAACTTCCATTGACCCACCTGGGAATTTGAGCCTCTAATCCCTTTAGTTTTTTTTTTTTTTTTCAAAGACTCAAACTTTATTACTGCATTTACTTACACAAACTAACAAGTATAAAGTGAACACAGGGCTCTCAGATCCTTGAGTGGGCTCTGGAATTTATACATAATTTTTTTTTTTTTTTTTTTTTAGATAATTATTTTTTATTGAAGGGTAGTTGACACACAGTATTACATTACATTAGTTTCAGGTGTACAACACAGTGATTCAACATTTATATACATGATAATTCTAAGTACCAGCTATCACCATACCAAGTTGTTACAATATTTTGACTATATTCCTTATGCTATACATTACATCCCGGTTGCTTATTTATTTTACAATTGGAAGTGTGTACTTTTTCTTGGTTGTTGTTGTTAGGGCATCTCTCATATTTATTGATCAAATGGTTGTTAACAACAATAAAATTCTGTATAGGGGAGTCAATGCTCAATGCACAATCATTAATCCACCCCAAGCCTAATTCTCGTCAGTCTCCAATCTTCTGAAGCATAACGAACAAGTTCTTACATGGAGAACAAATTCTTACATAGTGAATAAGTTACATGGTGAACAGTACAAGGGCAGTCATCACAGAAACTTTTGGTTTTGCTCATGCATTATGAACTATAAACAGTCAGTTCAAATATGAATACACATTTTATTTTTATACTTGATTTATATGTGGATACCACATTTCTCTCTTTATTATTTTTAATAAGATGCTGAAGTGGTAGGTAGATACAACATAAAGGTAGAAAACATAGTTTAGTGTTGTAAGAGAGCAAATGTAGATGATCAGGTGTGTGCCTGTAGACTATGTGTTAATCCAAGCTAGAAAAGGGCACTAAAACATCCACATATGCAGAAGATTTCTCTCAGAACAGGGGGGGTGAGGTTCTAAACCTCACCTCTGTTGATCCCCAATTTCTCACCTGATGACCCCCCTGCGACTGTGCCTGTCTTAGGTTGTTCCTCCCTTGAGGAATCTTACCCGTCTCTGGCTAACCAGTCATCTTCCGGGGCCATACAGGGAAATGTTAAGTTGGTAAGTGAGAGAGAAGCCTTATTGTTTGAAATGGTTAGCTTTTTATTTCTTTGCATATTTATGCCCTGTGGCTTCTATGCCCAGCATTTGTCTTGAGGTATCTTTACCACTTGGAGGAGTTATGATACTCGGTAAATTTGATATGAGGCACGAATTCTATTTAAGAATTCGTTGTAATTAGGAAGAAAGAAGAAAAGCTATAGAAGTAGCAGGCGGGAGAAAACATGGGAAGATTGATTATTTCTTTGACATATCTTCTTGTAGAGTAACTTCAGCATGTATAGATTTTAAGCTACTACTTAAATTGCGCACACACATTAACATAATAGGAGTATAGTTACATAACCAAAGCATACCTGTAATTACCAGCCATCTCCAGTGAAACCAAGAAAACCAGTTAGGCACCCTAGGCATTTGTGAAAACTTATCAATGATATGATGGTTATTATCTAACTGAATTTGAGTAGTTTGAGAAAAATCAGACAAATTAAAACAACCCATTCCTGGGCACTGTTCACATCCCATATGTTCTTTTAACAGTAAATAGTCTGTAGTTGTAAGATTTTGGAGCGCTACAATTTGCACTTCTCCTAATTCTTGGTTGAGTTCCAACAGTATAGATCCAGTCAAATTTGTTGTTTTACTGTATGCACAGGCCAGCTTAGATATCTCCTTCCTCATTCCCATGGCAAGTCCAGGAGCTGGTGGGATGAGTGCATCTACAGCTGTAGCAGTGCGTGGATCTTTGTTGGGGTTTTTTGATGATCATCTTCTGGCATGAGTCTTCCAGAGAGTGCTGATGTTGGAAGTTCTCTTTCATATCGTTTCTTAGTTCATTTTTGGGGTAGCCAAATTAGGCTTTGATCCTCTGTATAAACACAAACAGACCCTTTGCCTACACTTTTATATGTCCTTTATATCATTGTGTAGAACTCATTAGAGGTCACCACATAGGAACTGCATTTTTTTTTTAATCATTAATCTACACTTACATGACGAATACTTTGTTTACTAGGCTCTCCCCTATACCAGGTCCCCCCTATATACTCCTTTACAGTCACTGTCCATCAGCGTAGCAACCTGTTGTAGAATCACTACTTGTCTTCTCTGTGTTGTACAGCCCTCCCCTTTCTCCCACCCCGCTATGGATGCTAATCTTAATACCCCCCTACTTCTCCCCCCCTTATCCCTCCCTACCCACCCATCCTCCCCAGTCCCTTTCCCTTTGGTACCTGTTAGTCCATTCTTGAGTTCTGTGATTCTGCTGCTGTTTTGTTCCTTCAGTTTTTCCTTTGTTCTTATATTCCACAGATGAGTGAAATCATTTGGTATTTCTCTTTCTCTGCTTGGCTTGTTTCACTGAGCAAAATACCCTCCAGGTCCATCCATGTTGCTGCAAATGGTTGTAATCCCTTTAGTTTTAAGTTCTAGAGATCCTGGTTCCTAGAGGGGAATGCTTCCACCATGGGACAGAGTAAAAGTTCCCTACAGCTACAGCCTTGTCTCTTTGGGCTCCTTGTACTGAGAGACTAGCAAGAAAGGAAAGGAATAACCATACTGTCACAGGTAATTAATTAATCATGATCATTAGAAGGAGATAGGATTCTTGTCACACTCACTGAGAGTAGGGAAGAATACATTTTGCACCCAAATGATTCACTGAGGAATCTCTTGGTACCCACTGCCCAATGTTTATGGTAAATGGAGAAGAGAAACAGCCAGTCTAAGAAAAGTATGGTGATTATGGGCTCAAGGGACTCAGTAATAAAGGTCTGGGCTACACTTCAGATAAGTCATCTAGAATGAAGATGAGAGAAATCTGAAATTCTAGACTAGAATGTGTTTTAGGGGAGGGAGATAGTGGTTTGAGACCAGCTAAAGCCTGAGAGCTATACTTTGTCTCACTGATATTTCTCTCAAAGGTTTTCCCAGGAAAGGAGACCATTCAGAACCCTGGAGTTGGTCCCAGATGAAGTAGTTCACTTCTTCATGATTATATGAAGGAAGCAGATCCAAGTGGTACAAGGGATAGACCGTTGTGGATGCTGTGGTGTGCCACATAGATATCCTGTGAAGACTGAGATACTCCTTTCCTCATTGTCTGTATTGGTTGCCAATGGCTCCAGCTGAATTTTTCTCTAAAAATTGCTCTGGGCCAAAAGAGATCTTCCTTGTTAAAAATTGTGCCCCCACTCTGGTAGCAGCCCAAATCCAATGACTAGTCAAGGTAGGAGTACATAGGTCTGGTCCTTTGCCTCAGTTTTGCAAAGCCTAAATGAATATTCCAGTTCTGGAGCTCCCCATGGGATCGAATTAGTCCTCTGTTGCAACTGCTTTGCAGTTCAACTTTTTCATCTAACTCAACCCTGCCTACCTCACTCATAGACGCTGTCCCTGAGATCATTCCCCAGTAAACCTGCACACAGATCTGCTTTTCAGAATCTGTTTCCTGAGAGCCTAAGACTGATCTTGTAGCGCTCACTCTCCCAGTATCCCTTGCAGGTATGATATGGAACAGACAACCTAGACTTTGACAAGTAGTCATATCTACTTTGGACTTTGAATTAGGAGTTAATTATGCAAAGAAGCAGAACCATGGTACATGCTTTGATGCACTGGTGTTTGCAGCCTGGTGGAGTTCCCATAGGGAGCAGGGCAGCTGCACTAACCAGCATAGAAGGCCAGCTATGGCAAATGTGTCTTTCCCAGACAGGTTTGTAACATGCTTTTGCATCCTTTTATATTTTGCTCTTTTTTCAGCATTTTGTGAATTGTCTATTTTCTATAATTTTTTCAATATATATGTTGTGTTTGTGAACCTAATACATGTATGTATACCTAATTATTATACACACACACACACACACACACACACACACACACAAAATGTATTAGGTAAAAAGTACCCTAGTAGTTCTTCTCCAGAAAACAACACTGCTCACTGCTTGATGGGTATTGCTTCAAATTTCTCTTTTATGTGTCCAATATTCCTTTCATAATTTGGAAAAATAAAAATAGATTAAGACTATTTAAAAAACCAAAAGATGACAAGAAATGGTATTGGAAACTTTGTACTAGAGTTTGACTAAATGTAGGGCTCTTGGAAGCAAAAATTAACTCCCTTTATCAAACCAGGTGTGCCCCATTTCAAGCTACTAGAATACTTATTGACTTGTGATTAGGAGAAAGTGTTAGAGTTCCATCTTCTCTTTCAAAATCAGAAAGAAAAAGAAAATAAAACATATGTAATTTTGCCAAGAACATTAACACAAAATGGTGAGAAGCCAGAAAGTCCATAGTAAAATAAACTAAGAAAGTGAACTTGTTGGAAGGAAATAATAAATAATAAGCCTTATTTTGATAGATTATCATCTCTTGTATACTTCAACCATGTTCATATTTCTCCAATTGGACCAAAAATGTTATACAGCTGATTTATTCATTTAGTTAGGATGAGACAGGGCATCCTGTGGTTTTGTTTCACTGTTTCATAGATGAGGAAACCAAGGCTTCAAGTTACTAAGGTGACTTGCTCAGAATCACATAGTAATTACCATTACCCAGGTGTAAATCCAAATCCTCATGATGATTCAGTGGGATTTTATGGATGGGAAAATTCTTTAACTCATGGAATGACTAGGCTCTGTACTCTTGCTCAAATGTTAACCCATCCATAAAATGATTTATTAAATACTCCATATTTGCAAAAAGGCTAAATGAAGTAACAGGGAAAATTCATTATGACTGCCATGGATTTGTCATGGATAGGCATGTAGTGGCGAGAAAAGAACTTCAAATGCATACTTCCATATTAAGCTGGTGTTATGTGCAGGAGGAAACTTTTGGACCACCTGGAAAGAACATTCATTCCTTCAGAAATGGTAACCCAAAAAGTGCAATTTGGGAAAAAATTTCTCCAGGTAATGAACGCTCTTTGAAAGGAATCCACAATGAAAAATTCAGTATTTTCTGCAAAGTGCTTGCTGGCGATTAATATAATACCACAGGCTATAAATACCTTGCTTCTCCACAAGCTTTGAAGCTTGTGCAAGTAAGCCTTTTTCTGCTCCACACATATTCTTTTATTTATTTATTTTTATTGAAGGGTAGTTGACACACAGTATTACATTAGTTTCAGGTGTACAACACAGTCCACACATATTCTTACCCCTATCAGTTGTACTACATCTTAGCAGATTCCACTTCAGGTTGTACTGAATTAGGTATTTGAAACTATTCTTTCTTTGAAACTATTCTTGCTTGTAGCTGTTGCATGAAGGCTAGTTCTTCAGACACTTCAACTTTGTCATCAATTCTGTGAATAAACAGTAACTGAATAATATTGTCAACATATCACTTCATCAAGAGCCAAACAAAACCATTTGAAACCATTTGCCTTGCTTTCTCATTGACTATTGATGTTGTTCCCAATGACCTCAACTCCTCAAGCAAGACTAAAAGGCTAATAGTCCTATGCAAGTTTATTTTCTCAAAATATATTTTTTTGGTTACTGTAATCACACACAATTTAATTAACTCACTATTGGTAAACAGCTTTCCTTGCTTGACTAGCAAATAAGCCTCTAAGAAATTTGTGAAGAAATTTTTCTGTGATAAGGTATTCTATTTTCAGTAAAAAAAGATTGTGACTGTTTATTTCCTCTCAGTTGGGAAAGTGCTTTATCTTTTAATGTTGATATATATTCTTTTAGTATATCTGGTGTTGCATAATAAAATGCTTTACCATCTAATTTGATAATAAAATAATCCACCCTCTAAGATTCCTCAAGGGAGGAACAACCTAAGACAGGCATAGTCACAGGGGGGCCATCAGGTGAGAAATTGGGGATCAACAGAGGTGAGGCTTAGAATCCCCCCCCCCCGTTCTGAGAGAAATCTTCTGCATACGTGGATGTTTTATGGCCCTTGTCTAGCTTGGATTAACACATAGTCTACAGGCACACACCTGATCATCTACATTTGCTCTCTTACAACACTAAACTTTGTTTTCTACCTTTATCTTGTATCTACCTACCACTTCAGCATTTTATTAAAAATAATAATAAAGAGAGAAATGTGGTATCCACATATAAATCAAGTATAAAAATCAAATGAGTATTCATATTTGAACTGACTGTTTATAGTTCATAATGCATGAACAAAACCGAAAGTTTCTGTGATGGCTGCCCTTGTACTGTTCACCATGTAACTTATTCACTATGTAAGAATTTGTTCTCCATGTAAGAACTTGTTCGTTATGCTTCAGAAGATTGGAGACTGACGAAAATTAGGCTTGGGGTGGATTAATGATTGTGCATTGAGCATTGATTCCCCTATACAGAGTTATTGTTGTTAACAACCATTTGATCAATAAATGAGAGATGCCCTCACACACACACACACAATATATATATATATATATATATATATATATATACACACTTCCAATTGTAAAATAAATAAGTAACCGGGATGTAATGTATAGCATAAGGAATATAGTCAAAATATTGTAACAACTTGGTATGGTGATAGCTGGCACCTAGAATTATCATGTATATAAATGTTGAATCACTGTGTTGTACACCTGAAACTAATTAATACTGTGTGTCAACTACCCTTCAATAAAAAATAATTATCTAAAAAAAAAAAAAATCCACCCTCTAGTATGCCTAAAAAGCACAACATTCATAGTCCACTTTTCCTTTCTTACTCTGACATGATGGGTATGCACCTGATAAGAAAAAAAAATGTCATGGTATAGTGATACATGGCCCTTGAAACACTATCACTACATTTATAGTATAGAGAGCAGTGGTATAAAGCAATGAGAAGACCGCATACAATCTTTGTTGCAACTACTACATTGACATTATAGTGTGAAAGCAGCCATAGGTGGCAATACATAAATTAATGAGTATGTCTATATTCCAGTAAAACTATCAACACCAAAATTTGAATTTCATATAATTTTCATGTCATAAACTACTATCGTTCTTTGATTTTGAGGGGGAGCCGTTTAACAAAGTTAAAAATTCTTAGCTCATAAGCTCTACAAAAACAGGCAGCTGGCTGGAATTTGTCTGCTCTAGACAGTTGCTTTTGTTTGGCCTCCGCTTGGTGTTGTAAATCACTGAAGCTCTGAGGGGATAAAACAGCAGTAAATATGAACTCACTTCAGTGAACTTCTCTTTGGTATCTTGACTCCTTAAGTCCTAGCTGATTTGGTTGACCCTGATGTTCTTCAATCAGCTGCGTTTTGTTGTTTTATTTTAGTATTTTATCCAGCATTTATTGTTCCTGATGGAAAGGTCAATCTGACATCAGTAGTCCACTAGAATGGGAAGCAGAAGTCAGTATATGTTCACTGCAGTTTGCTTTTTCACTCACTATCATGGTCTCTTTCCACATACAGGAAACATATTTCCACAACGCTATAGCATTCCACTGGATGAATACTCTATGGTTTTACTTAAAAACTCCCTATTTGGGGACAATGAAATTATATTCACTCTAAAGAACACACTTCTACAAGTTTACTTGTATGCCTGGTTATTTCCATAGAATAAAATCCTAGAAGTGCACAAATGAGTCAAACTGTTTTCACTTTTAAAGGTTTTTCATAAGTATTGCTAAATTTCCCTTCAGAAATGTTATCCAGTGTTTCTGGGAATAGGGGCCAGCAGCTGTATGTTTCTGGCATGCGGTCCAATGCTAGGTGTGCTATTCTTTTCAACTTTTGCCAATCTATCTGATAGAAGAAAAATCGTATCTCTGTGCTGTTTCAATCTTCACTTCCTTCAGGTTGATGCATGTGTTAGGCTGATAACGGCTCACTCCCAAAGCTTTGTCCATGTACTAATCCCTGGAACCTGTGAATGTTACTTTTAAGGAAAAGGGGCCTTTGCATGAGTGATTAAGGATCTTGAGTTGGGAGATTATCCAAGATTATCTGGGTGGGGCTAAATAACATCACAAGTGTCATTCCTTATAAGGAGAAGGCAGAGAGAGACATTGGACAAACACTAATAAGAAGGCAATGTGACCACAGAGGTAGAAACTGGAGTGATGAGATCTCAAGGAAGGCCAGCAGCTACCAGAAGATGGATAACTCAAGGAATATATTCTCCCTAGAGCCTCACAAAGGCATAAGGCCCTGCCAACACCTAGATTTTGATTTAGTGAAACTCATTTTGGATTTCTGGCCTCTAGAATAGCGAGAGAATGCATTTCTGGTATTTTAAGCCAAGTTTGCAGTGATTTGTTATAGCAACCATGTGAAGCTAATACAATAGGTTTTGCATGCCTGGGATCACATGGATACCTTCTCACAAAAATGAAATGAAATTAAAACTTATAAACATGAAATACCACACAGTAGTATGAACAGTATAATTCTATTTATATGAAAGTAAATCTGAATATTTGTACATTAAACATGTGTGCATAACTGCCTAGGAAAATGTCTGGACGGATACATACCAAACTAGTGACCGTGGTTAACTGGAGGGAGGTAGGGAAGGGGGAAAAGAGGAACTTTTACTTTTTACTCAAGATACTACTTATGATACATCTGTATTGTCTGAAATGGTTTTGCAAGACTACATAAATGTACTGTGTAAAAAAATAACTAAGGCCTATCTGCTTGCTGTAACAATAAAACATTTAGAAAGTAACAAAACTGCCGTGCCTCTCCCCCAGAAATATTGTTAATAATCAATATTAATCATCAGTGGTATGAATGTTCTCAAACTTTTTCTGTGCAGAAACAAATGTATGTGTGTAGTTTTTTAAAAACAAAAATTAAAGAGTGACATATATACTATCTTTCATTTAAGGGAGTTCAAAACCTAGGATGTGCAGGAGCTTCATTCTGTGGAGCTGGTTGGTGCAGACTCTCGCTGCAAGACAGGCCCAGAACTCCTTTCATCAAACTTCCTGCTGCTTTGAACTTCCTTGTGACTTTGCCCTTATGTAGGGGGATCACTGAGGAAAATTCCTGTTGTGTTTAAATAGTTCTGGGTATTCCCACACCGCCTTCCAGCCTGCTTTTAAAATGGATGCTCTCACCAATAGCTCCCCACCGGGATGGCTTTTTCAAACTTTTCCCAACTAGTTGGAGAGGGATGCTGTCCTCATGCTATTGTAACATTTCTTTAAGCATGCGTCTGGTTGGGTATTTTTCGTATGCTGCAGCTTTGTAAACGGCTTCAGACGTCACCGGGCAATTTTCCTTCTCAACGAAGCAAATCCAAACCCTTTCCGAAGTCAAGACTGTGAGTTATTAATTATTAAAGACCTAGTCCGAAACTATGGGGTGAAGGTGATCTTTGGGGTTTCATCGGGGGAGTGACTCTGGACACCTGAACAAAGCAAAAAACCTGGGCTAGGGCAAGGGGTGTGTTGGAACCCCACAAGAAAGAGCAGCAGAATGCCGCCCGGTATGATCCGCGGAGCCATAAATTTCCCCAGTCCTCTGCTCCGTGTATCCCGCGTGATACTTCGGCCGGGATACACGGAGCAGAGGATCCCAGCAGCCTGGGTGGGATCCCGCGCTCCGAGGAACTCCAGGCAGTTGGTGCCCGCCGCGGGTCTGTGTGTCCGAAGCGTTCCCGCAGGGGGCAGTGCCGCCCGCCTGTGCGCCGATGCGGTGGGAGGGGGTGTGGAACCATGCTGAGTTCTGGGGGTTCTTCGGAAGAAACTTAGGGGATGCCTAGGGGTGGGGGCGGGACTGCCGCGGTCCGCGGGAGGGTGGGGAGAGGGCCGCCGGCGGTGCGGGGGTGCCGAGGCTGGTGTTGGGGAGGGGGCGGCACGCGCGGCGGGAGGCACAGCCCCCGGAAGGTGTGCTCGAGCCGAGCGCGAGTGCGGACGCGAGGCTGTGCGCGCCGCAGCTCTCCGGGTTCCGCGGGGCGCGCGGGTGTCAGCTTGCAGCCGGGCTCCTCCCTCCCGCCCCCCTGCCCAGCCCGGCGGTCCCTCCTTCCTTCGCCGCTCGCCCCTCCCCGGCGGGCCAGGCGCTGGGACGCCCCGGCGGAGCAGGCGGCGGCGGCGAGTTGGGGAGCCCTGGGCTCGGCGCCGCCGGAGGGGCCCGAGCTGCGCCGCGCCGCCCCCGCGCCGTCCCTGCTTCCCGCCGGGCCACGCCCTGTCAAACTTTGTTGCTGCGGCCGCCGCGGCGGCCAGCGGAGCGGGCGGGCGAGCGGGAGGGAGGGGCGCCGGGCCGGGCCGCGCCGGGCGGCCAGGGGCTCGGAGAGCGGCGGCCCCGGCCCGCGGCCCCACCATGCCCCAGCTCGGCGGCGGCGGCGGCGGGGGAGGCGGCGGCGGCGCGGGCGCCGGGGCGGCCGGTGGAGGGGACGACCTCGGGGCGAACGACGAGCTGATCCCCTTCCAGGACGAGGGGGGCGAGGAGCAGGAGCCGAGTAGCGACAGCGCCTCGGCGCAGCGGGACCTGGACGAGGTCAAGTCGTCCCTGGTCAATGAGTCGGAGAACCAGAGCAGCAGCTCGGACTCGGAGGTAGGGAGGCTCCCGCGGCCGACCCCGGGGGACCGCGGCCCCGCTCCCGCTCACCCGCCCTCGCCTTTGTGTCTCCTCCGCAGGCGGAGAGGCGCCCGCAGCCCGCCCGGGACGCTTTCCAGAAGCCGCGGGACTATTTCGCCGAAGGTACGTGCCGGACGGGGCAGCCCCCACTCCCCGGCCCCGCTGCACGCTCTATGCCTGAACTCAGGCCGCCCACGGGTCCCCTCGGCCCGGTGGCCGTGCCGCTGCTCTCCGCCCCTCTTGGCTTGGCGTCAGCGGTCCTGGGGCACGCGTGGGGGGCGCTCGAGCCTCAGGTCCCCGCCCTGGGTTCCCTGCCGCCGCGCTGTCCCGAGGGCCCGGGCCTCACCCCCGCCCTGGTCTTGTCCTCAGTGAGAAGGCCCCAGGACGGCGCGTTCTTTAAGGGCCCCCCGTACCCTGGGTACCCGTTTCTGATGATCCCGGACCTGAGCAGCCCGTACCTCTCCAACGGACCCCTGTCTCCGGGAGGAGCGCGCACGGTGAGTGCCTGTCGCGCCGCGCCGGGTGGGTGCGAGGCCGGGGCCCGCGGGGTGCGCCCCGGCCTCGGCGATGGGGTGGGGGATGGGGCCGTCCCGTGAGGATCCTGGGCAGAGCTTGTTTGCGGAGTTAACTACTCGGGCGGCTGAGCGGTGGGCTGCGCTGGCCATGCCTGGGTGGAAAGTAAAGTTCGTTTAAATTCTCTCCTTTGCCTGGGGAGAGAGGCTATAGGGTCCACTTCTTTGGGGTCTTCTATGGCCTCCAAAATTCTCTGCTCTCACTCAAGGAAAACGGATTTGTGCCGGATTTGGGGGATCGGAGTCTCGCTTTCCTTCCTGGAAATCCGTCAGCTTTCCTTGGCAGTGGGCAGTGAGACTGGGGAGCTGGGTAGGCAACGTTGCCCCCCGAGTCCAGTTTCACTGGGCGGTTGCGACTTAGTTCCTAAGAAACCCAGTATTTCTGGCGAGTTATTATTCACACCCCTCTCCCCACCCCCAGCCATAGCGCAGAGGCCTCAACTGTTCTTTAGAACTCGGGATTTTAAACTCTCCAAGATGATTTCGAGGGTGACCCGAGGCATTCTTCAAGATGAGGAACTTGGCTTTTTCCCCCTTTGTTGACGGCTTTTCTCATTTAAAGCGAGCGCTGCGACACTTTAAACCTGTTAATGGGCGCGCATTGTGTGCTGCGCGTTGGCATTTAGAGCCGTGATTAAGCAAATTGACCGGGCCCCAGACGACGTGCAAATGAGGGCGGATTCCATCGCCCCCTCCCTGGCTCCAAACTCCCGACCCCCGCATCGCGACGGGCGCAGCCCCGGCTGGGCGAGGCCTTTGTGTGCCCCTAGCCGCCTCCCCATCCCAGGGCCCCCTGTCCGGGTGCTAGGCCCTGTGGCAGATCGTGGGCGCGCGCCTACCTACTATGTGGCAGGCTCTTGCGCTTCTGCCGCTTGGGCGCCAGGCGCAAGGCCGTGGTCCTCTTTGCTTCCCGCCCCGCTTCCCAGGGCCCGCCACTTCGTTCTTGTATCGGGGGCGGAGATGTTGGCACCTTAGGAGCAGGGCACGACAAAGTCACTTTATGCTCAAGCTATCCTTAAATAATGATTGTAATTGAAGGGCCGCCAGAGAAGCTCTCGGTGCTGAATGAGCGCTGTCATGGTACAGCGGTCGGTGGAGAGACGGGGCATCGGCTGTGGCTGTGGCTTCAGTAGAGGCGCTCTTCTGGCCAGATGGGATGTGGAAGTGGCTGTGGGGGGCTTTGACCAAGTCAGAGTAGAGTGGGGGGAACCACACGGCCCTCTCACCTTTCAAGCACAGAAGACCCCAAAGCTTTGTCTCTGCGTTTAACCCCCTGGGAAGTCCTGAATATAAACTGGATATGGGCATCTGGCTGTCGCTTTTTTTCATTCATATCAGAAGAAAAAGGTGTGAGTAAAACTTGTGCAAAACAAGCTGCAGTGACTTTAGGTTTTCATTGATTCCTTCCCATGTGGGAGAAGTAGCTCAGTTCTGAAAGTTCTGGAAGGATTCCTATACCTTTGTGCTTGTGAGAGGGTTATGCTACCAAAGTCCCATTTTTGCATTTACCGTTAGATGTCTGGAAAGAGGATCCTGGGAGGTATTAACATCTGTGAGTCAACACTGAACCAGGTCCTGAGGCAGGGAAAGTTACCAGAAATGTACCAAGTATGACTAGTTATTTCCCTCAAGCAAGCTATTCTACTTACCCATTTCTCTCTAGGGCAACCCAAGCCCTAGAGCCCAAGTGGGACAGTTTTAATGTTTTTGTCAGTCCCCTCCTTCCCTTCTCCTACTATCTTCCATGTTCTTTTGCCCAAGAACTTACAAAGGCTGATTCTTGCTTGTACTGAGGATTCCTGATTACTAAATCCAGGCCTACATAGGATTTTGGAGCCTGCCTCTCCTCTACATCATTCTGACTGTCCCTGTTCATTACTGCAGCTATTCCTGCTCTGTTCCTGTCACCGTCCTCCTTTCAAGCCTCCAAGACACTCAATCTCTTGCTCGGGTTGTTTCTTAAGGGACCTAGTATGTCCTGTCCCACTCCCATGCCTATATCTCGTCTCCGTGGTGAACTGCCCTTACAGAAGGAAGTTAAATTCCCCCATAGTTCCTGTGCCCCTTACCCATCATTGTGGTAGGCCTGCCTGGTTACAAAGTTCATCGATATATTGGGGACGTTTCCTGCAGTTAGATCAGCTCAGTGGAACCTGCTAATTTTGACGCTCTCTTTGGGCATCATGGCCAGTTAGGAAAGCAAGTGAGAAACACTGAAGCATTTGATTGTCTGGACTATAGGACTGAGGTGATGCTTTTCCTCCAGTTGATAACATTAATTTAATTAATGTGATTCTTGTTATAGGCAGACTGTAGGGGCAGACAAAGTGGCCCTCTGTTGTGGTCCCAGCCTGGTAAAATGAGTGTAGATAGATGTGGGACAGAGGAACAGGGAGGGGGGTGACTGGGTGGGGGTGGGGTTGCTTAGAATATATGATCTGGTCTCTCTTGGCATCCTAGGTCTTCTTTTGTTTTATCACTAAATTTCACAACTTTAGGCTTTGCTGCTCTAAGGCTTAGAAAGTAATAAAATTGAGTGACCTCAGTTCTTTGCTGCTCTAACACTTTCTGGAAATACCAAGACAAAAGCAGAAGTGGAGACTGGCTGGAGCATTTTCAGGGTGTTCATTGGCCCTGGGAGTAGCTAGAGAAGAGCTGCAACACCCTCACCCACTGGCACAGCTCCTGCTGGGGTGACTTCGGGCTGGCCAGCCCTTTCCCATGCATTCCCTTTGCCCTCTACTCTGGTTGACTGGGAGGCTGGAAGTGGCCTCTTCCCCAGGCTCTTTAGAGAAGAGGTCCCCTTAACTTGGGGTGTGTGCCAAGCCTTCGAGCTGTGATTCATTCTCATCTGGAGCCCCGGGGACTCCATGGCCTATGAAAAGGAGAATGACTGCCATAGACCATTTTTCACTCCTTCAAAGAGTCACCCTGAAATTACACATTCATTCATGAAAAGGCTTCACCAGCTTCCTAAACTCTAGTGCATTGACTAGTGTTTTGTCAAGAAAATGTAAATCCACAGAGAAGAAAGGGGATGTCAGAAATCATTTTAAGACTAATAAGAGGCAAAAGACAAGGTTGTGATTCAGTGAGTGAGCTACAAAGTGACAGTAGTTTGACTGTGACCACAATATGAGTGCTAATGACATTCTGGAATAGAACACTTCTAGGTAGAGTTGCTAAGCGAGTCCCCATGTTTTTGTATTCAGTTTATAAATGTAAGAGCTACTATCATGCAGCTCAAGCGTCCCGCTGCTTGAACCTTTCTCAGACAATCCCAACTCAGATTTCTGGATGAAATTGTTCTGTTCCCCAAATGGGTGCTTGTGTTTATGTCCTTTGCATCCCACTGCTCCCCATGGGCAGTCTTTCCAATATCCTGAGCCCTCCTGTTTTCTTTCTGACAAATCTTTGTATATGTATTGAGAAGTTGTCAGTTTTTAGGAGTTACATGTAAGTCTTCTTCCTTCTTCTGAAAGATCAGTATAAATGCACTGCTTTTGGTAAAATTCTTTTCAGCCATTTTATCTAAATATAACATCTGTTACATTCTTTTTTTCTAAATATAACTTGGGGTTTAATGAGGGTTTTTCACATGGAATGAGCTTTTGTGAGGGCCCTGCCTACATTGCTGGAAGTTTTGGCACTTGAATTGCTGGAGTGACACTTCGTGACAAACTGTGTAGAGGGTCTTGAACCCCGTCAGTCATTTTCCTTTGGGTGGGAGCGGATCTGGGGAGGAATACCTGACTTGCATTGTTATAGTTATGGGAAGTTATAGGTTGCTCACACCCTTCTTGAGGGGAGAAAAGTAGGCTGGCTCACATACACACAAAAAACTAATCTTGTTCCAGTCTTCTAGCTATGTGCAAAGTTACCAAAAAATTTTGGCATAAAAAAGAATTTAAATGATTAACTCATTGGAAAATCTATAATGCAAATATCCCACTTGTATTCCAATTTAGAGTCAACTTTTACTTGTTAAACTGGGGAAATTTAGATTGGCATCCTTAAGATTAATAAGTAACTCCTCAACTTTATCTGAGGTTTCTTGAGGACCTATCGTGGGCAAAGGCTAAGGGTCTTGGGAAGGTAGGATGAATTAGACCCAGCTTTGCCCTAAAGGACTTGAAAAATTGAGTTAGGAATAGGTAATGTTAGCATAAACCACTATAGTAGGAAGTCTATGTTAAGAGCCAGTAAACTCCAGAGAAGAGTTTTAAGAGTAAAGAAAATAGAAAAATTGTTTTGGCTGGCGTGGTGAAGGAAGGTAGGGAGAGGAAGTTGTTCTAAACTAGTCCCTGAAACTCAATCATTCTTTAATTCAAAGTAGTTCTTGTTAATTATAAATAATTTTAACAGTACAGAGGTATTTACAGTGAAAAGTGGAAGTCCTCCTTCACCCCCATCCTGAGGTAGAAACCAGCACAGGGAGGACAAAGGCAAAAAGTTTGGGGCTATTTGGGGTAACGTTACTCCATTTGCCTGGAAGAGTGAGGGGTCGGGATGGGAGGCCATGAATGCTAGTGAAGGACTCTGGTCTTATTCAAGAAGCATCAGAGAACCATTGAAAACTGTGCTGGGAAGTGATGTGCCTCATATGTGTGCTTGGAAAGATAATAGTGATTGTAGGGAGAGGACCTGGAAGGAGCTAGAAAGGACCTACCTGGTCAGGAGACTCACATGAGTCCGGGGGTGAAGAGAAAAGGGACCAAGAATATCTGAATAGCAGGGGAAGAAAGGAGAGACCGGGCTGGTGGTTTAGCTTTGTGCGGAGAGGGGGTGGTACCAGAGGCAGAAAGCGGCTGACGTCACAGTGAACGCTCCGTGTCTGAGCCTGGGTGACCTGGGGGAGTGACTTCTTGCAGGTGGGGCCTGGGCCTGCCTTCTCTGCCTCCCCAGTGCTGGACAGATGCTCATCGGCTGGTTTGGCTACAATAGCCTATGCAGCCTGTGAGGCTCGCACTGGGAGAACTGCTGAGTTTCTCCGAAGGACACATGGGGCTCAATGGGAGTTGAGGGTATAGTTGAAACGGCAGCAACTGGATAATGCAAGGGAGGAAGGGGTTGCCAGGGAGGATGGAGAGGGGCACTTGCCAAGGAAGGAGATGAGTTGAGGAACTGTGACATCATGGAAGTTGGAGGGAGAGGAAAGTGGAGGGGTGGTCCTCAGTGTTAGATGCCACAGACAGAGGGGATGGGAAGGTCAAAGAGTCAGAGGAGCTTTGGGAATCGGGCAGTTAGAAGCTGTTGGTGCCTGCGGAGAGAAGTAGTCCAGGCAGGTGTTGGTATGGACAGGGAGGCAGTGATACTAGCTCAGCACTCCCTGACGGGTGCCAAGGCACTGTGTGCCTGTCCCTCAGTCCTTGGCCAGAACCCCAGACTGAGCAGCCTCTCTCTTCCCCTGTTACTTTACACATTTCACTGTTTACTGTAACCTGGAAGATGTTGAACCCAGTCTGCAGACAACTGGAGGGAAGCTTGGCTGTGGCAAGAACAGGGAAGGGAAGAGCCGCAGGCTTTGAAGAGGGTATGTTTTTAGGATGCTGGAGCAGGAGCCTGTGTGTAGGGGCAGTGGGGCAGGGTGGAAGAGGAATGGGAAGAAGATGGGAAGAAGAGATGAGACTGGATCTTCGGGAAGAAGGCAGTCTTCCTTCATTGATGGAGGGTGCTTGGCAGTAGTGGTGTCCTCCCAGTTTTGCAGACTAGCCCAGAGTTGAAGATGAGGATGTGGAACCGTGCAGAGTGGTGCTGGCAGAAATGGAAGGTAGCGTGCATTGGGTGGCTAGATGGCTTTGATATTCTCAGTAAAACCAGGGGTACATTGGCTGGGGTGTGGGTGCTGGAATTTTATTGGCAGTAGGGAGACTTCAGGCCCCATCTCTGCATCCCATTATAAAGCCAAAAAGGTTGGGAACCTTTTAACTACATGTTAAATAATGAAACGTTTGTGCATTGATTGAAAGATGTGACCTACCTGGGAAATTTTCCTTCTTATTGTCTGGTGCTGGCTGATTTTGAAGGGGGATAGAGATGGAAATCAAAATACAACTCATTTTCTGTCAGGCAGATACTGGGGTGTGATAAGTAATAGGGAATGGGAAAGGACTGACTGCTTTCAAGTATGTAGAAACGGCCCCAAATTAGCTAATCTAATAATGTAGTTTTGGAGGAGGTTTTTCTGTGTCCTGTGTTTTATTATCTTCTCTGAAACTGGATTGGATTTAGGAAACAATGGAATAAATGCAGTTTCCAAAACCTTGGCATTTGGAAATGAGGGGAAGTGGTAGGGACTTGCCTTTTCCTCTATACTGTATGTGCTGCCCAGTGAAAAACTCCTGATACTGTACAGTGTCTCTCTGAGACTCAAGCTGTTAGAGATGGGCTGAGTTACCTCAATTGACAGATGCCTGTAAGGTTCTAAAATGAATTTCAGAACCCTACATCCTTCCTTTTCATTATGTGCATAGCCTACAGATTTTCATGGGAAAACAAACATTTAGTTCAGATATATATTTCAAGTTTGAAAATAAAATTGTAAAATTGTTATCCTATATACGGCCCCTTTTAAGAATTTTTGGGCAAGTGTTGAGTGGTGATAACTAGTGACCTGGTGTCCTTAGGACAGAGAATACTCATACTCTCAAACTGTGTTATAGCATTTTAGAAATCTAATTCATTGAAGAGGAGGAACAAGGCCCCAAGTGTTCACCCTAATTGTAGAAAATAAACTTTATATAAACAAAAAATTCCCCCAAAGTGTTCAAATGACTAGCAAATATGTGAAACTGTTCAACCTCCCAGTCAAAAAAATGCTAATAAAGAAAAGGGTTATTTTTTTGGCCCACCAAATTAACAACGATTTTGTCTTACACGACTATTGAATGCTGGCAAACGTATGGTAAATTGGGTGCCCTCCTTGGCTGTTCTTGAAGGGTGTAAAACATACCATCCCATTTGGAAAGCACTTGGCAGGGGCTACCAGAACTTTTAATATTTTTTCACAGCTTCTGACCTGCTAGGAAGTAGATACTTGTTATTCCCATTTTGCTGTGGAGCAGACAGACTTGCAGAGGTCAAGCATCTTGTTCAAGGTTACTCTAGTGGTCATTGACAGCGCACAGATTTGAATTTGGTTGTGAGTCACAAGTGTAGGGCTTTCTGTTGCACCCTCTGACCTTACACATACCTGATAGAGCTAGCTCCTGCCCCTCCTCTTGGGAGAAGGGCTGCTGACCTTTGTCTTCCAGCTCAGAAGTCCTGATGTGAGCTATCAGTTGGCGTGGAGGGTGGCTAATTTGCCTTGACTTTATGGATTGGACCGGGGAATGTTTCTTCCCAAATAAACAGTTGTCTAAATGAGTGGCTGTGGTTTTAAGCTGTTCCACCAGTTCTGCACTCCATAGGAGTTAGATGACCTTCAGAGGGTGGTCCCAGGAACTTCACCACCACAGGTCACCCTCTTTCAGAGGAAAGAGTGGTTATCTACTAACAGTTGAATTGAATGAACTTGGGGACTGTTTTTCCTTGCTGAAGTCAGTGAGGGTTGGAGGAATAGACAAGTGTGTCTTTGGTGTGACAGAAGACAGGGGGAGCATACTTGCTCACTCCTCCTGCACTTGGTGTTACAGTGTAGTTTGGTTAACAAACCAAGCCCTGGTGAGCCAAGCGTGCAAATAGTATTTCCTTGTTTTTCACTTTACAAAATATGTTATAAATTGGTTGCTTATTTAAAGCTCTCCGAAAGTTAAAAATCAGTCCCAGTCATCTGTAGCTATTTCAGTATATTGACTGTTAAAGAAATAAATACTAAACATTTCCAAAGAGAATTATTTTAGGAACTATAATGTCTTAGTCTCTCCCCAACCCTACTCACGTGTGTGTGTGTGTGTGTGTGTGTAAGATGATTTGAAATTAGGATTCAAGTAATTCAGTGCTTTTTTTCTTCATTTCCCAAGTAATCTTCCAGGTGGTCTCTTTCTGAAAACAATAGTATGGTGGGAAGATTAATAAGCGGGGCTTCTGAGTATGGTTGATAGAAGTTTGGGAGATGTGGGGTCTAAGCTAAATCCTCCTGGAGACCTGGGGCATTGTAGGACACTAAGTCTTAGTGAGATAAATGCCTTATACCTCATAAAGTGAGTAGGGCCATTTGTAGGAACAAATGTGTGGAAAAAAGAAAGGCATAAATAAATATGAGATATAATAAGTCATTAATGGGTGCCTCTGATGATGCAGAAGGAGAAAAAAGAATGACTGGTATGAAAAGCTGATCAATTTACAAATCCAGGTTTGTTGGCAGTAGTGATTTCTGATGTCCAAGATCACATTTCTCCCCATCCATTCCATATAGGCTAGTCAGGGTCACTAAGATTAGTTGAATTTATGACACATCTCCACTAGAGGTGGGTTGGGTGTTTCTCTCTGCTGTTCTTATGCCAGGACCCTGCATCTGTCTGAGCTGGAAGGACCATCCAGCCCGTCCCACAGGTGAGGAGTGCAAGCTCAGGGAGATTGTGAACTTGATCAGGATCAAACAGTTACGAATGATGCACCGAGGACCAGGGCTCACTACTTAGGGAGACCTACAAGCCTGCAGAAAGCAGTACTGCAGAGGAAGCACACCTCAAAATGTTTTATGAAACAGTAGCACCTGACTCATGATACATGATTCACAGACATTTGTTGAATGTTGACAGCATGAATATTTGAACATCAGCATTAAAGGGGAAAAAAAAAGGCCCTGTAGGCACCTGCCCTGTGCCAGGGCAACTATATCACACTGTATACAACTGTTACCACTTGGAACATGTTGTAGTGTTTTCATGTCTGATGATAATCTCGGTTTTGTCCGTGAGGAAGCTGAAACGGAGTAAGTGAGGGGCCCAGGATCACCTCTACAGAGAGTGGGAGAGCCACCGTGCTGCAGGTTTCCTCCACTGAGGTGATAGCCATATTCATGTGCAACTGCCATTTGGAACAAGATGCAAAGAAACGGTGTGCACAGGTTAAAGATGAGTGAGGAGTAGTATCTCTGCATTCATTCTTTTTGGTGGCATTTCCAGCCCTTTCACTTAACAGGCATCTTTTTTTTTTTTTTTTTCAGGCATCTTTTTTTAAATTAAGGTATCACTGATATACAATCTTAGGAGGATTTCACATGAGCAACATTGTGGTTACAACATTGACGCATATTATCATGTCGTTCCTCCCCGCCCGCCCCCACACACAGCCATTGCAGTCACTGTCCATCAGCGTAGTAGACTTAGCAGGCACTTTTAATCACAGCTTCTGCCTGGGGTAGACTCAGAGCCTCAATGGCTGGTCTCTACAGTTTCAGAGATGCTGTTCATTGCTGTCTTAATCTTTCTCTGCTTTTCTGTGTTCTACAGCTCCATTCGATCTATTTTTTCCCTCCAGTTTCCCTGTGTTTTTCTTTGCACACCTCCAAGTGGTGTAACACTTGGTTCCTTAGATACCTTGATATGTAACATATTGTTTGCATCTGTTGACTTGGTCTGTTGCCTGCTTCCTACTCCCTGCCAGCCTCCCTGATAAAACTAATTGTTTTAGTGTAAATTGGATACAGTCTTTTCTTGTCATATTATCTATTTAAGCTTTTCTAGATGGGATGCATAGAGGAGTATTAGAGGTGCATGAGATGAAAATCCTTTGTACTTCTACTTTATATCATAAGCTTTTCTGTTCTAAAATTGTCTGGTAGGAGACAATGGTGCTGAAGCTTTGAAGCAGGAAATGGATCATTTCTTTTTCTTTAAAGTATTGTTGATACACAATCTTATGTTGGTTTCAAATATAAACACAGTCGTTCAACAGTTACCATTTTATTAAATCCTCACCACCTCTAGTGCCGTTACTATGTCTTAATGTGCTAAGATCTTTGCCGATATTCTTCATGCTGTACTACTGTCCCCATGACCGACCTACATTGTGGTTGTGAACTGTTGTGCCCCTTTACCCTCTCCACCCACCTCACCCCTCCCCCTTGGTAACCACTAGTCCCTTCTTGGTATCAGTGATATACTTGGTATCTGTCGTATCTTGGTATACTGCTATTTTGTTCATTCTGTTCTGCTTTGTTTTTATACTGGAAATAGATCATCTTCACAGTGTCCCAGGCCCTTGTAAGGAGAGTTAATATGGGTAGAGGCTGGGACGGTGAGAAAGAGTCTGGAGTTTGGGGAGAGCCCCTTTGACCTTTTGTTGAAAGAGAGGAGAGGAACTTGTGTGGAGAGGAGCCCAAGCTGGTGGGATAGATGAGCATCGTGTGCTAAGCTACCCCTTTTCCCTTGCGGAGGCCATGTGGCTAAAGGGTCTCAGACTCAAGTTTGGCCTCAGTTGGACTGATCTTGAATGATCTGTACCCCTGTGCCCCTTAAGCAAAACAGAGATAATGGTAGTATTTAAGGGTCACTGAATTAGTATTTTGGCCAGATTGCATCTTAAAACCAGGATTTGTCTAAAGGTAAAACTAAACACATCCTACAGTGAATCTCTTGGATATTTAAAAAAAAAAAAAATTGTCATCAAAATAACATATAGTATGATTATGACTTTATTAAGGTGTTTAGTGGCCAAACATTTCAACCAAAGTGGTAATAACTGGATATTTTCTTGCAGTATTTTAAATTATTATTATTATTATTATTATTATTATTTTTATTTTGGTACCATTAATCTACAATTACATGAGCAACATTATGGTTACTAGACTCCCCCCATCATTAAGTCCCCACCACATACCCCATTACAATCACTGTCCATCAGCATAGTAAGATGCTATAGAGTCACTACTTGTCTTCTCCGTGTTGTACAGCCCTCCCTGTGCCCCCCACCGACATTATGTTTGCTAATCATAAGGCCCCCTTTTCCCCCTTGGCCTTCCCTTCCCATCCATCCTCCCTAGTCCCTTTCCCTTTGGTAACTGTTAGTCCATTCTTGGGTTCTGTGAGTCTGCTGCTGTTCTGTTCCTTCAGTTTTTTTCTTTGTTCTTATACTCCACAGATGAGTGAAATCATTTGATACTTGTCTTTCTCCACCTGGCTTATTTCACTGACCATAATACCCTCTAGCTCCATCCATATTGTTGCAAATGGTAGGATTTGTAACATTCCTATGGCTGAATAATATTCCATTGTGTATATGTACCACATCTTCTTTATCCATTCATCTACTGATGGACACTTAGGTTGCTTCCATTTCTTGGCTATTGTAAATAGTGCTGCGATAAACAGGGGATTTATCTGTCTTTTTCAAACTGGGCTGCTGCATTCTTAGGGTAAATTCCTAGGAGTGGAATTCCTGGGTCAAATGGTATTTCTATTTTTAGTTTTTTGAGGAACCTCCATACTGCTTTCCACAATGGTTGAACTCATTTACATTCCCACCAGCAGTGTAGGAGGGTTCCCCTTTCTCCACATCCTCACCAACATTTGTTGTTGTCTTTTGGATGTTGGCCATCCTTACTGGTGTGAGGTGATATCTCATTGTGGTTTTAATTTGCATTTCTCTGAAAACTAGTGATGTGGAGCATCTTTTCATGTGTCTGTTGGCCATCTGAATTTCTTCTTTGGGGAAGTGTCTGTTCAGAGCTTCTGCCCATTTTTTAATTGGATTATTTGCTTTTTGTTTGTTGAAGTGCATGAGCTCTTTATATATGTTGGATGTCAACCCTTTATCGGATATGTCATTTATGAATATATTCTCCCATACTGTAGGATGTCTTTTTGTTCTATTGATGGTCTCCTTTGCTGTACAGAAGCTTTTCAGCTTGATATAGTCCCACTTGTTCATTTTTGCTTTTGTTTCCCTTGCCCAGGGAGATATGTTCATGAAGAAGTTGCTCATGTTTATGTCCAAGAGATTTTTGCCTATGTTTTTTCCTAAGAGTTTTATGGTTTTAAATTATTTTTATAGGAAATGATTAAATGGTATAGTCATGGGAGAACCAGAGATGCTTAAACGAAAATAATTGGCACATTAACTTCAGAACTTAGTACAGATTTTGAATTTAACATGGTTATCAGTTCCCTTGCAAAGACTTAGATATCAGTTAAATAGAATTGCCAATTTGTATGAGGTTTTAATCAAGCAGCTGTTTACAGGATGATTTATATACAATTCATGTATACGGAATCTATGTATGTTAACTTTAACTTTTTAGTTTGAGATAATTTCAGACACAGAAAGAATGCAAAATAGTACAAAGAATTTCCATGTATTTCTCCCTAGATTTCTGCACATGTTAACATTTACTACATTTTCCTTATCTGTCTTTCTGCAACTTTCTTCTGAGCCACCTAAGGGTAAGTTGCAGGCAAAATGCCTCTTTACTCCTAGATAACTTCATATATATGTCCTAAAGCCAACAACATTCACCAGAGTATAGTTACCAATATCAGGAAATGAACATAGAGACAGTCCTGTTGCCTCATCTATACACCTTAGTCAAATTTTACCAGTTGTCTTCCCAATGTCTTTTGTAGCAAGAAAAAAAAAAATTAAAAGTTTTGAGTGGGTGGGGGTATCCAGGATGAGTCCAATGTCATGAGTTACACTTAACTGTCTTAGGTCTCTTTCCATCTATAACACATCTTGTCAATGTCTTGTGTGTTCTTGACTTTGGAATTTCAAGACATTTGTTTTGCAGAAGACCTTGAAGTCTGCTTTGTTTTTTTTTCTTTCTTTTTTTTTTTTCTGAGGTATCTTCATCAGTAGATTTGGTTTGTTTATTTTAGACAAGAACCTTGTAGGTGGTAACTGTCTTTCTCAGTGCTTCTCAGAAGGTACCACCTATTTTTCTCATTACAGGTGATGTTAATTTTGATAATTTGGTTAAGCTGTTTGCTAGATTTCTCCAAGAAGTTACTATTTTTCCTCTTTGTAATTAGTTAGTATTTTGTGGGAAGATACTTTGTGACTATGCAAACATCCCACTTCTCATCAAACCTGTCCCTTTTGATCACTGTCCCCTCTAGCGATATCCTTGCGCACAGACTCTGCACACAGGTGACCGTTTGTTATTTATTTACATTTCCCTCTTCAAGCATGAAGCATCGTATGTAATAAACCAAAAGCAAAATCTGTCTTCCTCCTGGACATTTTTAGGCTAATAGGAAAATCATTGTTCACTTCTGATGTCTTTCAGGGTATAATCTTTGATAAGTTGATCGCTGGTGGTTTATTATTTTTATTTTACTTTTTTGAAAAGTTTCTCAATTCATCCCAGTGTTGAGGCTGTACATCCTTTTAAAAATAAAGCAGATGTCTGTGCTGGAGGTAGAACTTTGAATCTGGCCCACTGGCTTGTAGCTGCGGACGCTCCTTCATCTGTGATCCTGGGAGTGTGTTAGCTGTTGTGAAAGCCATATGTTTTTATAGGCTGGCGCCAAAGAAAATACTTCAGAATTACATTAGTAACTCTAAGGTATTTTGGCTGTTCTGAGAGGACACATGATAGTTTTCTAGTTACACTCAGAACAGCTTTTGTTTCATGCTGAAGGTTCTTACAGGTGAAGAGAACAGTAGTGCCTACCAGCATTGCCCAGAGTAGCATACTTGGGATACTAGGTAGGACTTCTCAGGCCTCTCACATGTCAGCGTGCACCATGCGTCCCTTACAGAGGTGTGTAGAATGCAGGATGCCTCTTGCCTTGTGTTTGAAATACCACACTTAGCACCCGCTTCCCCCGTGTGTACATCTCACCTCATACTCCCTGCCTCCCAGCCTTAAACGTGCTTCCCCGTTGCATATTGTCAGTGACCTGTAGTTGAGCTCATTTCAGTGTTGCTAAATATGTGGCAAGTAACTATCTGATACACACTTGTCTCTGGATCCTAAACTCACTGAAGAAAGTGTGGAGTGGGTCTGTTGTATTGTTAGCACCAGGTATATAGAAAGGTCCCCAATAAATATTTGTTGGGTATGTGAAGGAGGCATACAACCCTTTACTTCCATCTTTTGGGACTAGTGCTTCCACAAAACCCAGTTCGGGAACCATAGATTAGTCTGTGGTGCCACTCTGCTCTTCATACTCCATTTTCAGTGGGAATAATTAGATTCTGTAGCTCTTTATGATTTCACTTAATTTACTCCATGCACCCAGCTAGCAGGGAACTGTCAATGTATTAAAAGATGGGGCTCAGTGCTTGAAATAAGCTTGTCTCAGTGGCACACAGTGGATCAGCCAGGATTAGAACCTTAATTTTCTGATACCTGTCTTAGGGCTCTTTACCCACAGGCTGGCTGCAGCCCATTCTAATGGTGTTACTTGCATAAATAGGAACAAGTGTTTCAGACCGTTGTGGGAGGCAGAAATCAGAAGCCCCTTTGTGTACTAATTGAGGGGCAGAACAAAAGGCCCAGCCTGGTTTTCAAGTTTGGCTCATATGTGGTCCTCAGTGAAGATTATGATCTTGGGTAAATTAAAAACAAATGTTAAAGAAGTTGTGATGAGGTAGAAAGCGAGTTCAGGATTTTTGTTTTTAAACACTGGGGGTAAACAGACCTCTCTTTAAAGCAGATGTTCACCTCCCCTCCTCCACTTTACCGCTGTGCTCCATCTTTATGATTACTGTTAATTTGCCTAAGATAGCTAGGTGGGTAGGTAGGCACGTATCTAGGGTCTCATGGCAGTGTACGCAAGCCTCGTTCACCAAGTCCCTAGCTCAGGAAAATAGATGTTCTACCAAATCGGCTAACGCATCAAGTCAGAGGGAATTGCACATGTGGCAAGATGCCCTCCTCTTTAGGACTGACCCACGACGTCCTGCCGCCTCTCGGCGGCCTCCTTTTCCCACGTGTGCTCCAAGGCATGTTCTGGGAGGGAGCGCACAGAATGTCCCTGTGTTCTGCTCCTCCAGGCCAAGTTCCTGAGCACAGTCTTGGCTAGACCCGAAGCTCAGCCGTAAGTTTACTCACTAAATGGGACTCTGTATGCACAAGCCAAATAAAACCTGCAGGCAGCCTTTACAAGCACAGTAACCGTTCTGCAGATGTAAAGAAGCTCTGAAGAACTGTGTGTGTGTTTGTAGTCTCAGCCCCTGTAAGGTTTCCATGAGCACATTGCAGGGGCTCGGTACCTGGAAATTTGGTTCCCCTGTTCCTGTCCTGCCTAGCTTGTCGCTCTATCAAAGTAGGCATCGTATTCCGTGCGCGCGCGCGCATGTCTGTGTGCGCGCGCACGCATATATGTACAGGAGTTGTTCTCAACAGAGGGCATTTTTCCTCCCCAGGGGACATTTGGAAAGGTCTGTGACATTTTGGGTTGTTATGACTTGGTGGGATACTACTAGGCTCTAGAAGGTAGAGTCCAGGGATGTTGCTAACCTTCTTAAAGTGCACAGGATAGCCCCTCACAACAAAAAGTTATATTGCCCCAAATGTCCATGATGCTGTGCTTGAGAAATGCTGCTATGCAGACACACTTACATACAGACATGAATAAAACCATGTGAATGTGTGTGTTTGTTTCTAAGAAGGGACATTAGAGATACTAGTTGGATTTTAGTTACTGAAGAAACTGAGGCCCAGAGAGGCAAAGAATTCCCAACGTCCTGGAGCCAGTGAGAAACTGAGTGGGACCAGTACTTGGTGTTTCTCTCCTCTCCAAACAGCACTTTTTGCAATGACAACAATTTCATTCTTCGAATGTTCTGTGTGGCCCAGAGGAGTATTGCATACATCAGCTCATTTAATCCTCAAAATGATCCTGCAGGTGGGGACTGTGGTTATTCTGGCTTTACTCTAGAGGAAGTCAGGGCTCAGAATGGTCAAGATCTTGCCTTAGGCCACCCAGCAGTCCAGGGGTGGGAACTGGTTTAGAACCCAGATTTGCCCAGCTCCTCCTGTGTGGTGCCATCTCCCGCAGGGCCACGCTGGTGGCTTGTGTGAGCTTGAGGGGCATGGCCCTCAGTGAGGACGCTGAGCTGGGTGACCCCTGGAGTTCCTTCCAGTAGTTGCATTCCAAAGCTACAGTTTGGAAGTGGTGAGTAGTGCTCTAAGAAGCCCTGAGCAAAGAACCCACTGAGTTTTCCATCCCCACATGCCCTCTGGTGGGTCCACTTGGCTGAGGAGGCCTCAGCGTGGACAGCAGGAATGATGGTGGAAATCAGCCTGCACGGCCACGGGATGCTGGGTGGGGCAGGACTGGAAGCTCCTGACTGGCTTGTGGCCTTCAGCTCCTTTTCTCTCCTTCCCTTCTCAAGGGAGGTCTTGAAGTTGGTAAAAGGTGAGGGCCAATTAGAGATAATTACTCTTCATTTGTGCTGACAGGGAGCATGGCTTAGAGCTGGCTTACGGGACAGAGAGAGGCTGGGGAGCCCTTTGGAGGGTGTTGCATGGAGGATGAGAGAAGGGAGGGAAGGTGCAGAGCCTCCTGCTAGGGAGGGCAGGTCTACATACTCCCAAGCATAGAGGAGCCAGCGCACAGCCCGGGAAATGCTGGCTCTGTGGGCAGAGGATGGGCAGCAGCTGGGAGAGCTGGCAGGAGGCAGGTACAGCCAGAGATCTGGGCCTGAGCCTCCATCCAGCCCAGTCCCTGCAGCCAAATCTGAAGAATTGACTTCATTTTGCTTCCTTGTCCACTTTAGGACATGGGCAATCTATCTGGGACCTCTCTCACCTTTTGAGTTTGGTGTCCAGGACTCCATCTGCATGACTGTGTGAAGCTGAGATCTGTTCAGAGCTCAGAGGTCCATGGACTTGCTTTAGCACTTTTCAGATGTATTTTGTTGTGAGGAGATATGAGCCCATTTAAAAATAATCTTTGAACAAACTTTTTGTGAGAGAGAAAGCCCACATTGCAAGTCTAAAGAAAAGTCAGTTGTGTTTTAATTGCCAAAACTACTATTGTCTAGGCTAATACGGTTTTGGGGGATGATAATGTTTCCTGTCTCCTTTTGAAAAAAAAGTTCTGGGGTGTTCTGCTATCAGTGTACCTTTCATCCATGTGTCCTGCTTTAATAAAATGCTATTATACCTCTCTGTAAGTGGTAATTGAGCAGAATAGCATGCTAATTTATCTCCCAGGCGGGTCTGCAGTGTGGCCTGGTTCTTTGGAGATGGTCCAGAACCAAATAGCTTCAACTCACCTGCTGACGGGCTCGTGGCACCGCGACCCATCGAACCGCTGCCACACCTTTGCGCCTGTCCTTAGAGGGCTGTTCTCCACCCTAACAAAGATTTCGAATGTGCTTTTAAACCTGACTGCATTTCCGTCTCTGGTATGAACTGTCTTCCCTCAGGCAAGCTTATGTCTCAGAGTTGGCTGTGAGGATGAGGAGGCATCCATCAGGCTTTGCAGTGGAGGAGGGCTTTGCTGCGCCCTGGAAGGTGGGGTTCAGCCTTGTATAAGTAAATAACGGCAAGTTCTAGCTTCAGGAAAAGGGCATTCCTGGAACAAGAGTGGCTGGTGTTTCTGCAGCCTTGCCGACCTTTGTGTGGCCTGCGGGCAGCCCTGGGGCCCGATATGCTCTCCTTGAGCTGCTCCGACTCCCCAAGCGCCCTGGACCAACCGCTGATCCTCAGGAACCTGGTCTGCACCCCTTCTGTGGTCCAGAGAGACGTGCTTTGCCCCTCATAAGGCCCAACCTGCAGCCCTGGTTGGTTTAGCTGTTGGCTGCTTCCGGTTACTCAGAACCAGGTGGGCCAGTGCCTGCCCTGCTTTGGCCTTTCCTCCTCCTTCCCCTGTGGACACTGGCTGTGCGCCCAGTGATGTCCTCTGCAAAAACAATCCTGAGGACCAGGAAGAGCACATACAGCTGCCCGCTCTTTGGAAGACATGGTGGGGTGTGAGAAGCCATTCCTCCCACTTCCACATCAGTGCCTGCCCTCCGGCTGGGTTTGACGATAGACCCTTCAACTGCAGAGATGGGAGAAGCCCTGAAGAAATTCAAGCCCATATTCTGGCTTGCTTGGCCCAGGGCCCATGGAAACCTTGATAAAGGGGCTGCTTAGGGTGAAGTGGGACATCTGGTCCTGAACCGGGTGTCCTGCCGGCTGTGTGGCCCTGGCAGCCTCCTCCTGCCATGCCCTGCCAGTTACCTTCTGCCCCTCACAAAGCCCTTCTTCTGTTCACTTTCTCCATCTACTGCTTAGGGGGCCCAGCTTCCTCCCAAAGCATCTCTACTGCTTCCCTGCTGCCTCAGTTCATCTTCCCAGGTGCTCTGCCTGAGTGTCAGTTGGTTCATTTGGTTTCAGGGCCTGCCTGTCTGAGGAGAGTTTGGCTGAGCACCCACATGTTCCCAGCAGGAGCCCTGGACACTGTCACATGGCAGGAGAAGGGCATTAGCCACACGTCCCATCTCCAGCCAACACTTTTTTCCCTCTCTTTAAAAACTATTTCTTTTAATTAAAAAAAATTTTAAAACATACAGAAAATTTGACTCTTCCTTGTGTGCAGTTTTATGAGTTTTAACGTAGGTTTCATGTAGCCACTACATACTTCCAAATTCCTAAGACTCATGCTATCCGTGTGTGGTCATGCCCTCAGAACCCCTTCTTTCCCCAGCAACCACTGCTCATTCTCCGACCTGTTCCTCAAAGATTTGTTGGCTACAGTATATGTGCATCTTCCCAGAAATTTCATTGGCTCCTATTGGTATAAGAAAGAAACATGAAAATCAAGTGCGCTCTCCAGGAAGCCCCCACCTTCCTTTGCCCCTTACTCCGCCTGCTCCAAGCTCTGACTCCCACCCCTACGCTCCATAGGAATAGGTCCACATTAACCCAGCTCCTCCTCGCCCCCTCAGCTGTGTCTGCAGTACCACATTTTTTGGTCTCTTCATCCCTTTTTTCTTACTCATAGTAAAAACACGTCTCTTAGCACAGTGCCTCAAAATTATGAGCTATAGGAAGAAGCAGATGAATTCTAAGTTTACAGGAATGCTGTCTATGATAATAACCCTAAGCTGGAGAATAACCCAAGGGAGAAAGAGGAGCTGAAAAAAAAGTACACAGAAAACTCTTGATAGTGGATTTGAGCCCAGCTTTTATTTTTTGAAGTCTTGGTACATCTTTTTTAAAAAAGCTAAGAGGCTTAATTTCATTCCAGAAGATTATTTGCACACATCAGAGAGAACCTACAGATCATTCCTCTTTAACTGGTGTAAGGCAGGGGGTGGTTGTTGAAGTGTGTCTGGGCTCCCCTTGCCAGTATGGAAGAATTAAGACTTACGATCCATCAGCTCACAGACGTTTGAATGCCCTCATGGGGCTGGCTTTGGGGAATATGACAGTGTCCTTCTAACTAAGGATTTGCCATCCACCTTGCCCACAGAGAAAAATCTACTTCCCCTGCCCATGTCCTCCCAAGTACTGTAACAGCATCAGCTCAGGAGGCACATTTTTCTCATTTAATGAAGTGTTGACTCCAGGGTTTCCAAGATAAGTTGCAGTTGCCCAATTTCTGTATAAATTTTCAGGTTCTCTGGTGTTTGTGAGGGTGTTTTTATAGGGTAACTAAAGTCCATAAAGTGTGATTTGGGTGCCTGCTTGTGTGACTGGCCCTTGAGAGGGAACAGAAGTCAGTGTGTAGTTTCCTGGAAGCTGGATTCTGAGATGGGAGCCGGGGGGAAGTGGGCCTGCGGGAGTGCGGCTGGTTCCCTGAGCTCTGGGCTCTCCCTTGCACCAGGGGCTTGTCCTTCCTGCCTCCTGGGAGCAGATGGCTGGCTTAAGTGGAAGGGAATGACTTCCTTGTGCAGAGGATGACCATAGCCTCTGGTGGTGGTCTTTGGTCTTGGAGAGCCAGGCTAACATGCGAAGCACACAGGGCGTAAACAAGGGCCCACATTGTACCCTTGTGCACTTTCAGCCCCTGTGAAAGGGTGGGAATGATTCTCCACTCTGTGAGCTTAGGGTTTGTGGCAATTACCTTGTGGGCCCTGCACTCTGAGGGCTGCCCCTTGGCCAGATTGGTGCTGGGTTCCTGGCCTAAGGAAAGGAGCCAGAGCTGGAAGAGGGCCTGGGCCCGGTTGGGTCCTTACAGGGAGAACTCAGGCTCCGGGTGGTCAGCTGGAGCCCTGGCTGGGAGCCAGGGCAGCAGTCCCACACGGAAGACAGAGGCTGAGGGTCTAGCTAGGCAGGCCCAGCAAGGTAAGCCAGTGGCGGACCAATGGGCCTGGCAGACTGCCCTCCAAACAGGTTTGGAGAGTGAAGCTGTGAGGTACCCCAAAGACTGAGAATTACTGACCCATTAGAATTCCCTGATATGCATGGATTTTTTTGAAAGTACACATGCTTGACCCCTGTGCCTCAAATCTCTAGGTGTGGGACCCCAGAACATGTATTTATTAAAAGCTCTTTTAAAAGTTGGTTCACAGGCAGGGTTGACACTGCCTGCCTTGGGCAGTCGCAGGGTCTGCAGGCCGCTGTATGGCTGCAGGCAGAAGCCAGCCTCGGCTGGAAGGTCAGAGAGCAGCAAAGGCCGGCACTGCCTCACCTACGCCAGGGCCCCCCTGCTAGCCCCGATTCACAGAGCAGGGATTCTCATGTTTTCCTGGTGTCTGCAGACATACTGTCTCCTCTGTGAGCTGAACACATCGTTTCAGCCCATCGTGGATCAGGCCTTCCTGTGCTCTTTTGTCCTCATGGAAGACATTCTCGATCTCCTCTGTCATCTCTGGGGTCACCTCCTGTTGCCTTGGGGGTGGTAGCTTGACTCCCACTCTTATGTGCGCCTCTGCCTTGGTACTCCTCACTTCGACAGCTGTCAGCTTGTTTCTGGAATAAGACTGTGAGCTTCTGGAGGTCTAGGTATTTGTTTCTATTTCATCTTTGAGTTCCTGGCAGGTAGGAGCTTCCTAAGCAAAGCTTATTGGATTGATGTCTTAATCAAAAGGTAGAAGGCATTTATAATTCCCTCTCCCCTCTTTGCCACCCTCTCCCCCCAGTTTCATAAGTATTCTTCCACTCCTACCCAATCAAGGCCCCCATAGACCGGACGGAGGCAGCCCCTAGCACGCTCCTGAGAACCACTAAGATAAACACAAAATGCACTCTTGCCGAATTCTGAGAAGGAAAGGCCCTCAAAGGTCAGAGGGTCCAGTGGATCTCAACCCTGGCTGCACATTAGAATCATCTGGGGAGCTTTTAGTAAATGTTCATGCCCAGCCCCCACTGCCAGAGGTTTTGATTCAGCTGGTCTGGGGTGGGGCTCAGGCTGGGGTGGAATTTTCTTACAGCTCCCCAGGGGCTTCTGGTAAGCAGCCCAGTTTGTGAACCATTGCTCTAGGCCAAAGCTCCTTGCAGACTATTTGAATGAAAGGATTAGGAAGACCCCTGCCTGGTGCAGTGATGGCCCCCCACTAAGAGATGGGCTGGTGGTAGAATCGCCAACAGTACACCCCTGGATCCCCTCAGCCCCTCCGTTGTCTAGCCCTGTCATCTGACAGACCTGGCCTTGGCCCACCCCTCCTTCCCAGAGACCAGAAGCAAACCAAACGGAATCTTATTTTAAACTGATGAGTGGCCCACGTTAAGGAGACGTGTGATGGGCTCCTGAATTAAAGATCTCCTTTCTTCAGGCCATGTATTTGACTTTGAATATTATATTCTTTTCCTAGGGCTGCTGTAACCAAGTGCCACACACTGGGGGGGCTTAAACAACAGAAACTGACCGTCTCCCAGTTCTGGAGGCTGGAAGTCTAAAGGTGTCATCAGGATTGGTTCCCTCTGAGGACTGTAAGGGGGAGTCTGCTGCTGTGGGGGAGGCCTCTCTCCTGGGCTTGTGGATTCCAGTCTTCTCCCTGTGTCTCCCCACACTGTCTTTCCTCCGTGTGCGTCTGTGTCCAGATTTCCCCCATTCATAAGGCCATCAGTCATTTTGGGTTAGGGCCCACTGTAATGACCTCGTTTTAACTTGATTCCTGCTGTAAAGCCCCTATCTCCAAAAAGGCATATTCTGAGGACTGGGAGTAAGGCCTTCAACATATCTTTGGAGGCATACAATTCAACTATAACTAATATCCAAGCTTTTTCCAGCGTGACTGCAGTTTTCAGTGAGAGCCCACTATATTTTTTCCTTCCCACCTACTCCCACCCTCCAACTGCTTAGGGCCCAGGGCTGGTTGCTTATCCACATTCATCAGTAACTTGCTGACAGACTTGACATCTGCTCCCCTGGTTCTGGATACAGCTGGAGGAAGATGGTTCACGTTCAGGCTCCACCAGAGATGGATATAACCCCTTTGATGTCCTCAGAGCAGCAGAGGCCACCGAGAGCCTTAAATGAGAGTTTGGGTGTGAGGGGTGGGCATTACCTGCCCGAGATAAAGGCTGAATCAGGTGCTGATGTTCAACATTAGCTTGAGTGGATGAGTGAAAATTCTTTGGATGAGAAGGCCGATGTGGGGTGATGGCAAGTCTTTGGAATTTACATACTATCCTTGACCAACAGGTGAAGGAGTGACAAGAGTGTGAAAAGGAAGCCCTGTTTCATTCCATGCAGGATAGACATCAACTGCTTACTCCACCAAATTATGGCTGTTGCCTACGACCCTCACCATGTCCTCCCAGGCCCAGCCAAGGCATCACTTTACCTGTCCCCTCATTCCCTGTCCATCCCTCTTCGCACCCCTGAACTGACTGGGCTGTTGGACCTGGCTGCCAAATACCAGATTGGAATAATAGTTGCTCCACTGCCTGGCTGTGGTGAGGTAGAAGGGAAGATAGCAATACAAGTTCCCAAGCACACTCTGAACTAAGGTGGTAACTTTTTCCCAAAGCTATGTGTTTATTGTATCTTTGGCATCTCCCATTAACCGGGACATCTGATCCAGTGAAACACTCCATTGCCTAACCACCCAGGAGGAACATGGTACTTACCACTTCTGGGTTTTATGGTTTTAGCCTGTCAGGGATGCTGTGCATGTGTGTCTATTTTTATTTTTTGTTCGCTGGTTTTTCCAGTTTCTTTCATTAATGTTTTCAGGTAAGTTCTTAACCTTTAGTCAGAGATAACACCCTGTTCCATACCTGTGCTCACCCACCCCGCCCCCCCTTTCTCCTGGCTGATTCCAGGCATGTGGGGCTGCCTGGAGGTGAGAGCTAGTCCCTGGTACACCACCAGTTCCCAAGAGCAAGTGTCGGGACACTAGACTGAAGGTACGGAGGAGGGGAGAGAGAGCGCGGCAAGGGTGTCTGGTCAGCCAGGCCCAACACAGTCCTCAGGGGCTCAGTGAACCAGGTAGAGGGGCCTGGGCCAAGTGAGGAGGCCCGCACTGGGCAGGGAGCTGGGGGAGCCTCAGTACTGCCACGTCTGAGCACCGTCCCCCGGCTGGCTGGGATTCAGGCAGAACCCAGGAACTGCCACCCCTGCAAGTTATCAGAGGACCTCACATCCACTTGTAAATATAATTTTTTAAACTAAATTGTGGCAAGAAGCCAAGGTTGCCACCATCCCAGGAGAGAAACCGATGGAGATAACATCCCGACTCCATTTCCTGCATTCAGCTCACCCTGCCCATTAGTATGAGTTCCATCTTCTCCCAAACACCGTCATCTTGTGACGCTGTTTCTAGGATGGCGGCAGTCACTCCCTAGCCCCTCCCACGCCCAGGCTGGACCTCCCTGCCTCATGCTCAAGGCCCCTCTCATCTGATCTCACCTGGCCCCATCAGCCTTACCACTACTCAGTCCTGTCCTCCCAGCCTTTCTGATCCCCACACAGTGTGCTTTTCCTTCCCTGCCAGACTCCATCCTACAACATTCCGTCCCTTTTCTAAGCATTGGCTTTGGTGACCTGAATGCCAGATTCGCCTGCTGTCACGTTTTCTCATGTGTTCTTCACAACCAAACATAATTGTCTGTTATATATGTTGGTATTGCCTTATAACTTCTGTATGTTACTTATCTATATGTGATTTGTGAACAACGCAAAGCATATTGTGTTGTTCCCTAATTATTTCTGTGCTTAGGCCATGTCTCCTTAACTAGTGGGAGGGCAGGGTCCCTGTGCTATTATTTTTGTCTTTTATAATTTATAAATTGAGGTATGTACAACAAAATGAACAGACCTTGTAGTGTACAGCTTAATGAATTTTGACATGTGTGTACACTCGTGTAACCATTGCCCAGATCAAAATATCAAACATTCGCACTAACTTTTCCCTCTCAGCTATTTCATTGTCCCCGCATGGTATATTTTCAGTCTGCCCTGGGCACCAAGCGTGGCCATGTACATTCTCCATCAGTGTTTGCTAAGTGAGGGACGCAGTCAGCTCTCATCATGAAGTGCCAGACAGCTCTGGTCTGGGTTCTCATTCTGCAGGCTTTCCAAATAGACTGGAATTCATAACTGCAGGCTCCCTGTTTAGTACTCACTAGCTTAGAATGCAAGGGGCTAGCAATCAGGATATTTTAGCAAATGGTTAGGTTTTACTTGAGCATGAGATAGGTAAAACTCATTGAGATAACTGAAAGATCAGAATTGGAAAAAAGTGACGATCTATGCTTGGAATTAAAGTGGAGGTAGTTGGGTAGTTGAAACCTGCTTTCTACAAAGAAGTATAGAGCACGAGACAGGAGACTTGAGAGATAAGTATTTCAGAGGGAGGATGATGAGATCCCAAGGGCAACAGTTTGTGAACTCCTTGGAAGAGCCCTCTCAGCCCTTTGAGTGGAGATGTCTGCACTGCCCTGGTGTGGAGAGAGCTGACCCCATGCTGCTGGGCTGTCTTAGGGTTGGGGAGAAACCATGTGTTCCGTAGGTGAGCCACCTCAGACAATAGAATTAAGTTATAGGGGGAAGTCATATATATTCATCAAAAGAAAATTGAACAACACAAAATGGAAATATAAAAACAAATTCTTAAAGGAGCAAATAGTGCCATGGTTTGGTTTGCGTGCTGAAGCATGGGTTACTCCTGGCCACCATCACACTCTGTTCGAAGAATAAAACAAGTCAGAATTTCCATTTATATTTAGTAGCTCCTCCTTGGTTCCATTTGCCTCTGCCTTCCTGCTGCTGTCCAAGGACTTCTCTTATTGTAAAGGGAGAATGTGCTCCCTGACGCTTCCTACCTCTGTCTGCTAATCGGAGCAGCTTCGCTCTCATACAGATCTTAGTACAGAACCTCTCAAGAGAGGAAAATGGTGCCCAGGAAACTCACCCAGACTGGAGTTTTGAAAATCAGTTTTTCCCTCCTGCCCAGGAAGCCAGCGCACAGGAGGTATGGAGGTAGTCTCCCTTCCCTACAGTCGCTCCCAACTGGAGCCTCAGCAGGCTGTCGTGCAGGCAGCCTGTAGGTAAAGGATTTTCCCCTTGGTTTTTCTGCCTAGGACCATCTTTGAAAATGCATACTTTGAAATTAGTTTTGTTTCCACTTGTCAAAGAATAGTGAGGCACCAGGTTTGTCATTCTTGGGAAGGAGGAATGTATTAGAATGATGTGGGGCCAGGCAGGAGAGGAAGGAATTCTGTCTTAACATGCAGATGCCTGGACTTTACCCCTGGATTTTCTGACCCGGTAGGTCAGGGCTGGGACTCCATAAGGACTTCTTGGTGAATCTGACGGCAGCCAGGCTGGGAAACCTCCACGAAACCTTGAGGTGTGCGCTGCTGACCCATAGGGACGGACAGTCCTCTAATGAGAAGTTCTACCTCTGTCAGGAACCTTCAGACCTTCTGTTGTAGATAAATACTGGGAGTGCCAGGCCTGTCCCTATGGTCCAGATGAAACAGCCGCTCTCGTAGTTCACGAATAGTTGATGATTGGCAGTTGCATATGGTCTGACTGATAGAAAGAGCCATCAAGTGAGGGTGACCCCGACTTGTAGTCGAGCACCTCCCGTCTGGCAGCTTTGCAACTTAGGCCAAGTCACTCGGCCTTCCCAAGTGTCTTGCCCTCGGTAGGATGGGGATTGGAAAATTGCCTTTGCGAGATATTGTAATGTGTAGGGATCGCACACATCCAGTGTCTCTGGTGCGCAATAGCTGCCGTTTTTATCCTTTTGGGATAACCTTTCCCTTTCCCCACCCCGCTTCATACTCTGAAACACTTCTTACTGCTTGAGTACTGCTGGCCCCTTGGGGAGACAGCTTCTCAGTCTGCCCGGCCCACGTTCTCCTGGACCACCTCATGAGATGGGCAGGGCCATCCCACAAGGCTGTTTGACATGTCTCCTTGATGTTGCCTCCAGAAGGCAGGCCCCAGGCATGGATGCACCACAAGACCCCCATGTTACTCACTACCTAGCATCACTCTCAGCTGTGTGTCCCGCAAATTGCACCCGGCAGGGCTGTGCGACAGGTACTGCCTAGCAACATTCTGTAACAAGGCGACGTTGGAGAATTAATGAGGCGATAGTTCTCTTTCTCTCCTCCTCCTTCCTACCTGAGCCATTCTATCCACGAGCCCTCTGACCCTACATTGCTGGGTCCTTTCTTGTTCCCAAACCCATTTGGGGTTGTCTTGTCTCAGGGCACTTGCTCTGTGCTCCCCTCACAGTTACAGGGGAGAACATTCTTCCCTATAGCTGCGTGCTCTCTCCCTGCCCTCCTTTGGCTTTCCTGTCACTTGCTCAGTTCCCTGACCACCCTCTTGAAAAAAAGTGCAGGGCTCCTCCACCAGTACTGCCCTCCCCCCAGCACTTAGCACCATCATCTGGGCACTTGTCATTGTCCACTCCCTAGGACGTCAGCCCCACATGGACTTGTTCAGCTGTATCGTGGCACCCGAACAGTGCTGGACACATAGTAGGTGCCTAATAAATACTTTTTAATAAATAAGTGGCAGCAGTATTGACAAAGATACAAATTTGCTTCCTTTTCCCACACGAACGTTTTCAGAGAAAAATGAAACTCATCAAATAAATCATCCTTTCAAAAGGAAAGTGAAGATGACAAGGGGATCTCCTCCTCCCCTCCCCCGCCCTTTCGGGCTCAGTCTCTGCAGAGGGGCCTCGCCCAGGGGCCAGACTGCAACAGTTTGTTCTGAGCATTGACACAAACGGGCCCGTACTGCACAGCAGAGGTACGCGGGGTTTGGGGAGGCATCCTGCAGCGGGCAGGGGTGGGCCGGCGGCCTGACAGGGAGGCAGGACAGAAATGAGGACAGGTAGATTACGGGGAGATTGAGAAGCACTTGGCTGGGGCAAATTATTCTAATTACAGCACATGGTGCCTGTGGATTGATAATTAAAACAATGACCTTGAATTATTAATAAAGACTAAGTTGAATCAAGTACATCTATATATGAAGATAGAATAGCAAGTATAGTTAGAAGAACTTCCATCAAACCAATTTTTCACATCACAGCTTTACTGAGATATAATTCCCCTACCATAAAATTCATCCTTTCAAAGGGTGCAGTTCTGTGGATTTTAGAGTTGTGCCACTGTCACCACTCTCTAAATTTAGGACATTTTCATCTTCTTATTAGTAGTCATTCCCCGTTTTCCTCTCTCCCCCAGCCAGTAATCTACTTTCTCTATGTTCTGAGCATTTCATATAAATGGAGTCATTCGACACACGGTCATTGTGACTGGCTTCTTTCATTTAGCATGTTTTCAGGGTTCATCCATGTTGGTAGTGTGTATTAGTACTTTCTCCTATGGCTGAATAATATTCCATTAAATGGATATGCTGCACTTTTTTTTTTTGGTATCATTACTCTAGTTACATGAAGAACATTATGTTTACTAGACTCCCCCCATCACCAAGTTCCCCCCACATTCCCCATTGCAGTCATTGTCCATCAGCATAGTAAGATGTTGTAGAATCACTACTTGTCTTCTCTGTGGTCCCCCACATTATACATGCTAATCATAATGCCCTCTTTCTTTTTCCCCGCCCTTATCCTTCCCTTCCCACCCATCCTCCCCAGTCCCTTTCCCTTTGGTAACTGTTAGTCCATTCTTGGGTTCTGTGAGTCTTCTGGTGTTTTGTTCCTTCAGTTTTCCTTTGTTCTTACACTCCACAGATGAGTGAAATCATTTGGCACTTGTCTTTCTCCGCCTGGCTTATTTCACTGAGCATAATACCCTCTAGCTCCATCCATGTTGTTGCAAATGGCAGGATTTGTTTTCTTATTATGGCTGAGTAGTATTCCATTGTGTATATGTACCACATCTTCTTTATCCATTCATCTACTGATGGACACTTAGGTTGCCTCCATTTCTTGGCTATTGTGAATGGATATGCTGCACTTTTATACATTCACCCTCTGATTGACATTTGGGTTCTTTCTACATTTTGGCCACACTGAGACCTTTGGAAATGAAAAGAAAGACTTGATGCTAATGGAGTTTCCTGTCTCCTAAAATGGAGGTGTTGTTTCCCTGACTCCCAGATGGGTGTGAAGATCTGCAAAGGGCAGCCTCTCATCCAGCTGGCTTTTACACTCCAAAAGTGGACCTCTCCCCCTTCTGTGGCCTTTCTATGCTGGTGTACAGTGTGTAAAGTTACTAAAGTGTTCCTCCCGTTTGACCTGTGAGTTAAACCTGAACTCAGTAGCCCGCCCCTCCTTCCCTTCTCTCTTCACTCCTGCCCAGCTGTTTCCACACAGCCTGCTCCCAGGGCCTCTAGCTTTGCCAGGCTTTTGCTGTGCTTGTTCCTCTGGGGACATCTTGGGCTTCTACAGTCACTTCACGTCCTGCCCAAACCCCACCCCTCCTGCTTAGGATCCTTATATTTGGTCAGCCCCTCAGGCCTTTCTGACATTACTACCTCAAACTGTTATGGTTTGTTTATGTGTATGTTTCCTTGTTAGTATGTGTGATTTTTTTTTTTCCCTTTGGTGGTGGTGTCTTATTGTACAGCCTCAACTAAACCACAGCTGTGATGGGCACGGACGCCATCTTGTAAGGCCCTTGTCCCTGGCCCTCCTGGCACAGATCACAGTGGGCCCTCTGTGAATGCTGGCTGGTCTGGTGTCTGGGAGTGGCTCGCCCTTTGCCATGAAACTGGAGAGGTTGGAAGGTGTGAATAGAGGCACCTGCTCAGCTGTACAATGGTCTTTGGAGGGGGGGATCAGGTTTAAATCATTTTGAATCCTGCATTAACTTCTCATTGTTATTTCCTGAAAGTGCATGGCTGAGCAGGCTGACAAGTAACCTGAATTTTGGTCAAAATTTAAACTATGAATTTTCTTCTTGAGCATGCCCATCTGTGTCAGTTCCACACAATAGCAACCAGGGCCCAGCCACCCTCCAGTGGGACCTTTGCTGACTCCCTCTCTTTCCCTTCCCTCCTGGTCACAGACTGGAGCATTTGAGGTTAGCACTAGCGAGGGGGGCGGGGTGTGACTTGAGATAACCGCATCGCTGACAATGGGCACTGGGCACGGCCCCATTCTTTGTTGACTTGTCATTCTCTGTTTTCCCCAGTGGATCATGTAATTCACGTAGTAGGCAACTCAGTTAAGCTTTCTCACTGCCTCTCTGTTGTCTGTGTTCAATGTCTGCTGAGATAACAGTGAACAGAAAAAGAAGAAAATTATGATAGGAAGCTGGGAAGGGCAGGAAGAGAAACTGCAGGCCGGGCAAACAAAAGTGGGCTGTAACACGAGCCAGGACATGGAAGCGGGGCCCAACACTGTGGACGGTCTGAGAGCAGGCCCTTGCATTTTCATTTTGGTCAGCCCGTCTCTCTACCTCCCTGTCACCAAGCATGTTTAGACCAATTTTCTTTTTCTTTGTTTTTTTGGCTGTTGTTTCTGAAAAAAAGATGACCGGATGGATCTCTTAGAATCAGTTAAAGACTGGAAGCGTAAATGGGATTTCCTTCTAATGACAAATTTACTAGCTTTTGTGGGAAACTTCTCTTCTCTTTGCTGTGGTGAGAGTCCCTCTCCATCATTCCCCCTCATGGCAAGGGTGTAAAATATGATACTTGTAGGGCACACTGGGTGGATGAAGACGCTGGAGGCTCTGGGAGGAGGGCCTCCCCGACTGCCTCAGGCATACCCCAGCCCCTTATGAGGCCAAAGGCATCCACCGCATTGGAAGCTTCCAGTGGAGTAGTGCAGGCCTGAGGACATCTGGGATTGAGGCTCCCATCCTCCCCTGACCCTGTGTTAGTCTAAGCACATGGTGGTAAGGAGTGAGCCCTGGAAGCACCCGAGCCCACCGCTTCTGCAGGTACACGGTTACTCAGAGCCTCCCTCCCCATACGGCTGCGCGCTCAGAGACCAGGGCTTGGCAGTCACCTCCCCTGTTGGACAGCTCCCCTTGGGGAGGACTTGCTTCCTTATATTCAGCCATTACCTTCTCCATTCTTCCCTCAGGAGCCCCCCAGGGTGGGCCTCGCCCTGCCATATCCCCTCTTTCAGGCCTTGGGGTCTCAGGGTAGTGTGGCGGGGCCCTTTTCACCCTCCAGCAGCCCGGCAAAATAATGGCTTTGCAAGTTCCATGCGCTATCTGGAAGCCTATGTTTATCATGTATTTTTTTTTTAATTTTAGTACTCAATTTAAATTTTCAATATCCACCACATTCTATGAAGAAGAAAAAAGATGACAATGGAGCATTTCCTTTGTCTTTATTCTGGCGACTCCGTATCATATCGATAAACTCAGGATATATACACAGTGGTTTTTTCATTCACTATACAAGCATTTCTCCATGGTTCTAGGCACTGGTAAGAAGATGATTAACAAACAGATGTCCTGTGGCTACAATGAGCACCTGGGTGACTGCCTCAGTCTGCATTTTTTTGACCAGAGACATTAACTAGACCTACTAGAAAGATCAGTGATGTCATGGTCCCCTACTCCCGAGAGAGAGCAGGGGACCTTTGGAAGAGGGAAAGAAATTGGTGTGTGGCTGGGCCACATCCTGGTGCATGAGGAACATCTCCACGTGTAGGACAGTGAGAGCAAAGGAACACATTTTTAAACTGTTTTAATCTTTCAGAAGAAAAAAGAAAACAGTGCCCTTTTTACATACTTTTCAGAGTTTCCTGTGTTTTATATTAGCTGGTTCGAGTTTTGGCTTCCTTTCGTGGTAGTAAACACCATTTGTTTTGTTTAGCAATTTCCTTCCCCTTCAAATGCCATCGCTGATCAATTCTGCCTTCGCCTGAGTCACACATTCAAGGGCCTTTCCTTCCACTCTCACCTCTCATTTCATTCTATCACTGAGCTCCCGCTGTGCACTCAAGATTCCAGAAGGGGCTGTGGGGCAGGGGTTGAGGAGGAGGGGCAGCTGTGCAGAATGGGGCATGTGCTGGAGTCAGAGCATCTGGATTTTTCCATCCACCTCCCAGAGGGCCAGGATCGCTGACATTTAATGAGCACTTACTATATAGTTATTCATCCATATAGACAGAGAAATTGAAGCCTAGTTGAATCACTAGAATCAGTGGTTGGTATGGCCTCACTGAAGCCCTGGCTCAGCTGTGGTTCCCTTCGGTCCCCTCTGAGCTCTGAGAACCACAAACGTCTGAGACAGATGGCCGGGGCTCCATTTTCAAGCAGTGTTGTCTTAAATGTCTCAGGTTAGGGGCCACTGTGGAGCCTCAGACGCTCTGCTGAGTTTTGGGCCTCCTGGCTGCAGCCTCTTGTGACTGAGTGGAGTTTGGGTAGAGGAGACAGTCAGGAGAAGGTGAATGGATAGGGGGAGAAGGGCTGGTTAACCCGAGATGCAAGAAAGTGGCCATCGGCAGGGGTGGGGCCCTTCACAGTCCCCTGCTGGGAAAAAGACAGGACCTAGAAGATCGAGCTGATGTTCCCTGGACACTTTTGAGCTGCATCCCCTCCAAAGCCATATTCTGCAGGCATTGTCTTTTGCTCTGTAGTTGCTTTAACTGTCATGTTAAAATCATTAGAGCTGCTCACCTTGAATTCAATATGATGTTGATTTTTCCAATGAAATTGACAACACCTGGAGTTTGTTTCCAACCAGTTGGGCATGGAACAGTTTCTGGTTTTCCTTGGAGTGAAACGCGACTTAAATGCTGGAGTTGCTGGACTCATTCTTGAGTTCTCGAGTGTCAGAATCACCTGCAGGGTTTGTTTATACACGTTGCTGGGCTCCTCCCCCAGGGTTTTTGATTCAGTGGATCTGGGGTGGGATCTTGAGAATCTGCATTTCTCACAGTTCTTCAATTATGCTATTGCTGCGGGTCCAGGACTGTGCTTGAGAACCTGTGTTCAAGGGCATTTCTCAGATTTGGGCCTTTGCTCCCATTTTCATGCCGCAAAACCAACACAGTAAGCAGGGTAGAGAGCCATTGTCTACAAGAGGATTTATTTGCTTTTCAGTGGAGTCAAAAGACTGGCTAAGTCCTAGAGCTAACCGTCCCTTGGTCTGCCCGTGCCCTGCTCCTGCTCCCCTCCCCGAGGCCGAGCCTTCCACTACCTGCCCCTGGTGCCTGGGCTTGAGCAGGTTGAGCTAGCTGCCCCAGTGCCGCTGGGGCCTGCTGCCCTTTGCAGGTTTAGCTCCTTTTAGCATGTGGAATTTGTCGAGCTAAGCATTTTCCATGGTAAGTGCATAAAAAAGATTTCTTTTTTTTTTTTTTGAATGAAAAAAATATACATAACCTTTCTCTTGAGTCATAACTATGATTGTTTGATGCTGAATGAGAAAAAAGACAATGTTTCTCTTCATCTAAACAATTTTCTCTGACATTCTTCAGCTCTGGATCTCTTGAGCTCATTTTTAATGGCTTTAAGCATGCTGGGCTGGGGAGCCTCTCCTGTGAAGGATGTTCAGGACGCTCAGGACGCAGCTCAGCAAGGCTCCAGATATGGCTCCAAGGCCGAGTGGGCCAGGAGGGGCAGAGGGGCACAATGGGGGGAGGAGAGATGTGGGGCTGGGATTCTGGTGGTGTGCCCTGAGGCTTCCAATCTACGAAGTGCTCTTTTGGTTAAGTTTGGGGCAGCAGTATTAGCCAAGGACCTGGCTGTCTGTTGTGTCTGCTTGCCTGACCCTTGACCATTTCAGCCTCATTGTGGCCAGACCCTGCTTGTTATCATCCCCCCTCGGATGTGCCTTGTAATCCCCAGCCTGGGAGTCCTCTCAGGTGTCCACACTGCCTGCCTTCTCCCTTAACCCTCCCAGCCAGTGACTCCCCAACCTCTCAGGTTCACTGTGTTAATTCCTCTGCCACCTCCTCAGATTGTTCTTGAATTCTTGCCTAGACTATTACAATAGTTTCCAGCCAGTCTCTGCCATTTCTCGCCTCCCCAATCTGTCCTTCCTACCCTGACCATACCATCATTCTAGCCCCTGTTGAGCCCAGGCTGCTCCCTGCGAGTACGAAGCCCTCGATGGCTTCCTGTGGCTCATTAGAAAAGACCCGTTTCCCTGGCATCAGAGCTTTCCTATCAGGGCCCATCCTGTCTGACCAGAGTTAAAACATGGATGCTTGTGAGGACCTTGAAAATCCTGGTAGCTTCCGGGTACCCGAGCTGCTGAAAGGAGTGCATTTGATAAGATGATGGCTTGCCAGAGGACAGGCAACAGTGAGAGGATTTGCTGCTCTAGCCCCAAGCATGAAGGAGGAGGAGGGTGCCATGAAGTGGGGGGAAGAGGCCAGGGCCTGGAACAGTGGAAGAAAACCGGGGAGCAGAGCCCAGCCCAAAATCAGAGTTCTCTGAGCCTGGCTAAGAAGAGATGCATTCCATGCAGATGACCCTCCCTGGAGACAGCTGAAGAGCCTGGGGTCCTCTAGTGTCAGCTTCTGAAGGTGCTTGGGGCCCCTCGGAGGGTTCCGGGATGCTCACCCATACAAGGGCAGGCCCAACCTCCTGGCAGCCTGGTCTGCAAGATGAGGTTCCATATGTGCAGGTACTTACACTGAAGATGGTAGATGGGCACTTTCATTTTGTTTTGACTATGTAGAAAGTCAGTGTTCCTGATGCTTGGGATGTCATTTTGATGGAGAAAAAAGGAGTTCCCCAAGGTCTGTCTCACCTCTGTTGTAGGAAAACTGCAATCCACACAGAGGGGAGCATGGTCCAGGTCTAGGGGGACTGCTGGAGGGGCTGCCGGAGCATTGTCCAGCCCCATCAGGTCATTTGAGGGACCACTAGATCAGCGCTATAACTCAGACTTCATATGGCCCGTAGATGGCTGGAGCTTCCTGGGCTGGTGGGTGGTTTGGGGGGTAGGTGCCATGGGGTCTTGAACCTTACCAGAGAAGGCGCTCTACTGAGCTCTGGAGGGAAAGAAGAGAGGTAGGGGTCATGAACTGTGCCTCAGACAGTTGAAAGGTGTCACAGAGTGCAAATCCAGCTCTTTGTAAGGACAAACAACCTGAAGGTCAAATCCATCCAAAGGCGAAATAATAGCCTAGTACCAAGAATAATCATAGCTTTTCCTTTCTTTTTTTTAAATTGAACTATAGTTGGTATATAGTGCTTTGTCAGTTTCAAGTATGCAACACAGTGATTCAGCAGTTATGCACATTATTAAATCCTCACCCCAGCTAGTTGAGTTATTGTCTGTCATCACTGAAAGATGTTGCAGAACCATTGACTGTATTCTCCATGCTGCACTTCCATCCCCATGACCGACTTATATTATGGTTGAGATAATCATAGCTTATTTTTCATGGGGCAGTTGACAGTTTGCAAAGCATTTGCATGGAAGGTGGTGAGCCTTCCTTCTTTGGAGGGATCCAAGTTCAGGGAGGGATGTTGTTGAGGGGATTCAGGCCCTCCTAAGAGTTAGATGGATCCAGATGGGTTTTCCCAAATGTGCATCAGAATTATGCGAGATACTTAAAAAATATGCAGTATCTTGGGGCCTGCTGAATCAGCATCTCTGAGGGAGAGGCCCAGGGATCTGTATTGACTTCAGGTGGCTGGCGTGCTCAGCATCCCTAGGAGAATGTCCCCTAGAGACATGGAGTGAGTGCCAGTTCCATGGCAGGTATCCCTGCCTGTCGCAGTCACCACTAGCAACCTACTACCACACAGTAGGAGCTTGACAAATGTTTGCTGAGTCCATGTGCTGACATTTGCCAGTGTAATTGCCCTGATCTCTCACTGCCTCTTCCCATGTTATCTATTGTGTGGTTGCTCAAGCCTCCTTTCTGCTCTTTAAACACACTGCCTATGTTCACTCTGCTCAGCCTTTGCTCACACTGTTTCCTCAGGCTGGCTTGCCCTTCTGCTTTTTCTGCTACAGAAGTCCCGTGTTTTTGTTGCACGCTGGCAGTGTGGCAGGCACCATGCTGGGTGCCACTAGCCCTTCAAGTCAGCCTGGCACATGTGCTGTCCTCTTCCTGGCAACCCCGTCCTGTGTATCCACAAAGGAGAGAGGTCCTTTGGGCCTTTCTCAGGTTGTAACACTCCTCAGCATCTAGATGCCCTCCCTGGTGCTTGTAAGTGAAAATATTTGCAAGCTCAAAGATATGGGTATATGAATATATGCACACATATGTGTATTTCCTTATTTGAAATGAATGTGTTTAACTGAATTTATGTTTAATTAAATGGCTTCAAAATGAGAGGTCATCATTGCCAGCTTTAGTCAATTACTACTCAACTCATCTCCTAGGTGAGGGATTCAAAAGGATTGTGCTCCATCTGGCATCGTGACTGTGAAGTTTTCCAGATGCTCTTCCATGGAGGCTCTGGGTTCTGGAGGGTTCTGTGGTCATGTGCTCCCCTTGGCCTTTACCTTCTGGCTCACAATGGTCTCTTATTCCTTGTCTTTCACATTCTTCTGGGGTTAGTGACCTCCTAAAGGGAGGCCTAAGGACATAATAACATGGCAAGAGTAAGAGCTGACTCCCGTAGAGTGTTTCCTGTGCACCAGACACTGTTCCAAGTGTCGGGATTTATTTCCTCATATAATCTTTATAGCAGCCCTAGGATGTTAGGACTTACCAGCCCTGTTAGTCCTGTTTTACAGGTGGGGAAACTGAGGTTTTGTGATTGCTCGACGCCATGCAGCCAGCAAATAACCAGGAGTAGACTGCCTCCTCTCCTGTGGGTCTGAAGCATGTGATTCGCAGTCCTGGCCCCAAGTCCCAGCTTGCTAAGGGCTCCTAACAGACGTTGCCTGCTGATGGCATGTGGGATAGCTGCTGCTTGACTGGGGCAGTCAACTGTTTCTGCTGATGGAAGGAGAGAAAGGGGAGGCTGGTGGTTTCAGGCTCCATTAATTTCAGAGGCATGTTGCCCTGTGGCCCTGCCTGGCTTGGGGCTTTTCTTAGGAAATTTGGGAAGAGACTTACAAAAGAGCAGGGGGCACCTGAGAGAGGGCTGGGTCACCTAGTAAGCAGACTTGCCTAACAGGAGTGGTCAGCATGCTCCAGGGGAGGGGGTGCACTCCTAGTTCCGTTTGCTGTTCGGCCAAAAACCAAGTGTAAGTAAGACAGACACATCCTTTAAAATTGCCCTGGGAAAGGCCCTGCTTTGGAAGGTAGAAGGAAGCATGGGAGTCTCCCAGACATATGCGTGCTCCTGTGCTGGGCCTGGCTTGTTGGAGATAGCAGCAAGGGGATAAGTAGCCCATGGGGAAAAGACTGCATGGTGGAGAGAGAGTTCAGTACAGCAGGGGAACCCCAGGCAGCTCCTGGAGCCAAGGGGAAGATTCGTTTTTGTGACTGAATAACCATGGGGGAGTGAGAGTCAGGCTGCAGGAGAGGGAAGGGACTCTGCCTGGAGGAGAAGGTCTGGGGCCGCAGAGTGCCCCCTGAAAAGAAAATAGGTCTGTGCCTCTGCATCCTAAATCTGGGTTCAGGGATCCTGCAGATGTACGTGCAAGGCCAGCAGGGAGCTCACCTGGGTGTCACCGTTCTCCCAGCTACCTCACTCATCAGTCACTAAGCAAACGTGGAGTGAGTGCCAATTTAATGAGTGCCCTGTGTCTGGTGCCAAGGTGTGCAAAACACAGCCCCTGTCCTCAGGAACTGTGTTCTAGTGGGAGACACAGAACTTTGTGTAATGCAGTTCAACTGCATGGTGTGGGGCCCGGTGATGTCTAGGGTCACACTGAGAGTCTCACACATGAAGGGCTAAGAACACAGGAGAAGGGATCAGTCAGTAGCCTGTGGAGGAAGCAGGATGTGGGGGGACCTTGTGGAATAAGTGGGAGTTCATTGGGAGAGAAAAGGGAAAGATGACAAAGTCCTCAAAGCTGAGCTTGCTGGGGTAGGAAAACGGACATGTAAGTCTCAGGACAGCCTGGGCCCTGGTTTATTCTGCAGCCACAGCTGCTGGCCTGCAGAAGCTGGAAGCACAGGATCCCTGATACTTGCTCTTCATGGAATGAGCCCAGGTGTGGGCTCTGGACGCCAGGCAGCCTGTGTTAGGCAGGAGGGCTGGAGGGCACCAGGAAGGTGTTAACCCCAACAGCTGGCTGCTGTCTGAGCCTGTCCCGGGAGTCAGTGACTTCCGCTTCCCCCATCGTTAACATACGAACCACACTGAATGAATGAGTGAGTGGGTAGATGGTTCCTGTGCAGGCTCTCACAGCCGGGATAAAGTAACCCAAGCTTGCTGCCCTCCAGAGAGCTTGTCCTGCCAGCCTTTGACATTGGGAAACCCCAGATGGAAAGAACCCTAATGAGTAGAGAGACCTGAAACCTGGTCATTGTTAGGTGTTGGTTGGGTCAGGATACCTCCTTTACAAAATATCCCTCAAAATGGCTTAACATAGAGCACAAGTTTATTGCTATCCCCCGAGCAGCTCCCCCTCCAGTGCTACAGTTCATCCAGGAACCTAGAGTGTTCCATCTGAGCTCTGCTATCTTCTGGAGCAGTGGTCCCAACTTCGACTGTGTACCAGAAGCAGCCAAGGGCTTATTGAAAGATTGCTGGGTCCCTCTCCCGAAGTGGTGGGCCTGAGAATTTGCATTTTTAACAAGTCCCACCTGCTACTGATGCACTTGGTCCAGGGACCGCACTTAGAAAACCACTGTTCTGGGGCTCCGTAGTTCTCCACTGAAGCTTCTGAATCCAGCCAGGAGATGAGTGATGAGAGAGAACAGAAGTCAGTCACAGTGGCTCCATTTAACTCCAAGGGAGCCTGGAAATGTAGTCCTCTGGCCCAGGAGGGAAATAAAATGGCGTTGTCTTTGCCATAATTAAAAAGGGCAGCACAGATTCTGATTGTACCTGACCTCTGCCTAAAGTACTAGCTCCAAAATGCATTTCAAATATGTGGAGAGAATCAGCCAAGATGTACATTTACTCATGAGACAAGTGCCTTTCAAGAAGGCCAAACCTTAATGGAACTCATTACTGAGTTTCCAACTTGTCCCACCATGCTTGTACGGATGTGTCATTTGAGACTCAGGTTCCTATGATGGATGGTCTGGTGTCCCAAGTCCAGCCTTTGTATCTCAAGCATAGGGAAGAGTGCTGCAAATAGTAGTCAGATAATTTTTGCACATGAGGGACTTTGCCAGTTCCTTCTTGGCATCTCTTCACGTCTGTTGCCCGATGGCTCTCGAGGCTCTAACCCTGCTTGCTTGTTCCAGGGCAGGAGAACTTTCACTGTGGTGGATAAGCCTGTCTTGTAGCTCACACCTCATCTGGGACAAAACCAGGGAGTGAATCAGCAGGTAGTTGTATGCCTTGCCTGTGCCCGGCACTCTGGATGTTGCAAAAGAACGTGACTCCAGGTCATTTTCAGTGAGCTCATTACTGTTGTAGAGGCCAAAGCGACCCAGGGTTTGGTGAGGACTGCGGGGATATGGGCCAGTGGTCGAATCAGAGGGCCCAGCTCAAGTAGAGGATGGCCTCAACAGCCCTGTGCTGCTCAACCCACGTCTGGAGCTTCAGGCTTAGTTCTGGGAGCTGCAGCTTCAGCAGGACTTAGACAAACATGATTGGGAGGGCTCTGCGGGAAGCCCCCACCAGGAGCAGATGAAAGTGTGTGGGGGGGATCATGGCCTTTGTAAAGTCGGGCGGTGCTTGTGGGAGGAGAGCTGGAATAATGTGTGGTTCTGGGGGAGGACTTAGAACAAGTGGAAGTTAGATGGAGTGAGTGGATCTTTGACTCAGGGTGTGGAAGGAAAACTTTTGAACCCTTGTGGCAGCTCAGAAGCACAGGGCACTACTGCCTCGCCCAGCACCAGAGCTGTTCCCGCAGAGCTCGGCAGATTCCCCGTTAAGGCGATACCTTTGGCAGAGAAACTGGACAAGAAGACAAATGAAGTGTCTGTGTTGGCTGGAAATCTGGAAGGACCTTTTCTGTAAAGGAGGTCTTCAGCCAAGCTATGAAGACCAGGCAGGCTCTGGGTGGATAGGAGGAGGGAAGGGTTTCACAGCCTGTGTGTGCATTACACATCATATGTTGCACACCTTCAGGTCACACAGTGCTGTATGTCAGTTACATCGCAGTGAAGCTGGGGGTGGGGGGAGGGAAGGAATCCAGTCAGCAGATGGTTACTTGGGGTGGGGCACAAAGGAGAGGGCCTGAAGAGTGGCCCGAGCAGGGCATGGCAGCCAGGAAGAGCAACTGGACGAGGCCTGGCAGGGGCCACTTTCCGGAAAGGGGAGTCTGGCTGAGGATTGTGAGATCTCCCAGGTGGAGGGTGACCTGGAGATGGCTTTAGAAGTTTAGTGGTGGAGTTCCCGGATTGGGTATTTGAGGGGAATGAGAGGCACAGGGGCAGTGTGCGGAATTTAAGAGCCAGTGTGCGAGAGCAAGGTCTATAGTCCCTGGTAGTTCTGGCATTTTTGTGATGGTGATTACTAAGAGGCCTCTCTACAACTCCAGCCCTCAGAGCATGGAGGTTGGAGGCCAGGTTCCTTACCTGAAGAGCCTGGTGGAGGATGGCACATCAGCCCACCCTTGCTGTGTGTAAGGACAGGGCTGCAGGACTTAAACCCTCTCCTACTGGGTACTGCTGTGCTTGGGCTGAAAAAGTGGCCGCACTGATGTTCCCTGCCCTTGGTCCTGGGAGTGGAATGGGGCAAGACAGGCTCTTGGTGACTGACTGTGCCTCCCTTGGTGGCTGCACCCAGTCCTGTGCTGTTCTCCCCAGGCCTGCCCATGTCTGGAAGCTGGCCTTTACTGTTTAATTCAGCCCATGAACTGTTGTTGATGACAGGTGTGAGGCCCGGACATAAGTTGTCCCTTATGACCCTCACAGCGCTGCTGCAGGCAAAGACTTACATCTCAGAAAGTCAAGGGCCTGACCTGAGGTGTCCCAGTGAAGTTGAATGACTCCCCATCTGGAGCTCATTCCAGCATTCAGGATCTTTCAGAGCCCTGGATGAAGAATCTCATGTTCCTTAGGAATTTGACTGGCTGGGCAGGGACTAAGATGCTTGGGAAGTCAGCTTCAGTGAGCATGAGCTGGGAAGGAGAAGTGGTCTGTTAACCATTGGCCTGCACTGAGGCCTACCCTACCAGGCCTGTGTATTGAGTCATGAACACGCATCACAGCATTGACAGCTGAGGCAGCTAGGGCACAGAGAGGCTAAGGGGGCTGCCTGGTCCCGAGGACTCAGGTGTCAGCACCCTCACACTTGGCCTCCGGGCCAGCAGGGCTCCTCACAGAAGCTCCCTCGGCTGCGAGCAGCCTCAGCTGGGGAGAGCAGTATCCTCTCTGTGCTTCTGGGTTTTCTCAGGAGGCCGCCTTGAGTGGAGGACGTATTGTTTCTCAACCTGAGATGCCACCTGGCACTAAGGTTGCAGCCGCTCATGGCCTGTGGTGAGTTTTTATAACTGTAGAAAGGTTGAAAGTTTGCCAGAACCGGGAGGGCTTTTGTTGTGCTGTGTGACCCACGTTGGGTAAGACCTTGCCTCCGGTCTATTTGTATGCTTTGCTGCCTCATTTTACCTTGAGGATCATCGGCTCTGAGCAGCCCAGCCGGGAGATAAGGGTTTACTTCCCAGTCAGGAGAGAACACACAGGGAAAATGTCACCACCATTGGAGGTGACATGAAGAGCTGAAGGTTTGCTCTAAGCTGCGGTGGCTCCTCCTTGCCTTCAGGGGGCGCCGTGGAGACCTGATGCCTCTTCCCTGTGGATGGGAAAAATAAACAATTGACAGCCATAGATCTCATGGGACCACACTTTCTGGATTAAAGTTTTTAATTCCTATTGTTTCCATGATGCCTATGCCTCAGATGATATGACGCAAATTTATGGTTGGGTAAATATGGTTACACAACTATATGGCTTCCATTGTCCCTTTTGAATGAGCTTAGATGAAAATTCTGTTGCTACAGAGTTTGAGGGTTAAAAGCACTTGATTGTTTTTGATTCTTTGGAAGTTGGTGATATGCCCAGTGTAACTATAACTAGAATAGTCCAAGAATGAGTCCCCAACAAGGCATTTGCCCGAGTAGTTCCATAAAACATCCACGTAAAAGAAATAACAAACCCAAGAAGGAAAATAGTAGATAAGTGATAAATACATCTTCCATACTGTTAACCTGTTTGGAATATAAATTCTTTGTTTGAAGCTAAATTTGTACTATATTAATGAAGAACCATCAACCCCCTATTCTCTTAAGCCAATAGACAGACATTCTCTGAATATAAGCTACTGGATACCTTGTATGAATGTCTGCTCATGTTCGGTGGGTGTAGTTTGGTGAAAACTCATTATCACCATCATAGCCAATGATGCTGAACCAGATAGAGATTTAGAAGAACTGACCTTGATAGCATCAAGCATGTAGGTAGAACTTGTCAGAAAGTCACCTTTTTCCTCATACTCCTTTCACTCAGCTGTCAGCTGAGGAGTTCTTGATAATCTGATTCACCTCAAAATTTAAAGCTGCTGTCTTATATCTCCCAAAGGAATTTTCTGGATGAACCCTGCAGTCAAAGGTATGACTATCTAATAGTGGAATTTCAGTCATTTGGGACAGACTGGAAGAGAAGATGTGTTAAGAGGCTCTCTCTCCATGGGTCCTGTTTTTTTCCTAAAGGTTTTATAATTTTATGTTTTACATTTAAGTCTGTGATTCATTTTAAGTTACTCTTTGTATGAGGTATAAAATTGAAATTGCTATTACTATTTTTTCTTTTTCTTGTGTGTGTCTGATTGCTCCAGCACCATTTATTGAAAAGGTGACACCTTCACCACTGAATTCATTGCACTGTTATCAAGCATCACCTGGGCATTTTTTTGTGCAGCTAATTTTGAGTTCTCATTTTGTCCCATTGATGGTATGTGTCTATCCTTCCACCAGTACCATGTTGTCACAATTAGTATAGCTATATGGTAATCCTTAACATTGGAAAGAGAGAGCCCTTTATTTTTCAAAAATTATTTGGGCTCTTTTAGGGCTTTTCTCTTATGTTCATAAAGAAACTTATGCATGAATGTTCATTGTACCATTATTCAAAATAGTCACATGCTGGAAACTACCCAGGTGCCCTTCAGTGGTGAATGGTTGAATAAACTGATATATCTACATATACCATGGGACACTACTTAGTAGTAGAAAGAACAGATGATCTTTATGTGCAACAGCATGGATGAACCTCAGGGAAATGGAGCTGAATAAAAAAACCAGTCTCCAAACACTACATACTACACTATTCCACATCTATAACATTCTTTAAATAATAAATCATAGAGATGGGCAACAAATTAGTGGTTGTCAGAGGTGAGGAGTGGGGGTAGGTGATTGGTGTCCCTATAATGGAGTATATGCTATAAACAGGTAGCACAAGTGGAGACAGTTTAGCATCTTGATTTTGGTGGTTACACAAAGCTACATACTTGATAAAATTGCATAGAGCCACACACACACTCCTGTGTAAGTACTTGTAACACTGGTCAGATCTGAATAAGCTCTGTGGATTGTGCCAATGTCAATATCCTGGTTTTGCTAGTGTACTCCAGTTACTACAGTTATTTATGCAAGGTGTTCATAGTGGGGGAAGCTGGATGAAGAGTACATAGCACCTTCCTATTCATTTCTTTTCAATTTCCTGTGAATCCATATTTTAAAATAAAAAGTTAAAAACAAAACAAAACAATATTATACAGTCTGTTCATGTTGCATTAATAATGGCAAGTCTTCTTTAAAAATGGATATACAGGTGCCTCTGCAGAAGTGGGGCAAGTGACTCCTGGTCCATAACATTTTATTTCTTTAAAAAAAACCCAGAACTTAAAGCAAGTATGACAAAATGTTAACATTTGTGAATTTAAGAAGATGGGTTTATTGGTGTTTGTTGTGTTTTTTTCTCTGTCCTTTTTTAATGTTTGAAGTCCTCCATTGTCCACGTTATCTTGATCTGTTCACAGACTTGGTCTGAACATTTAATATTTCCTTAGTTAAACTGCTACTCAGCCACAGACTTCTTTCTCCCCATGAATTGCCAGCTCTGGGTTGGGAAGCCTAAGAATGTAATCCATCTTTTTTATTATGACAAGCTAATTTAAGTTTAATTGCTCATTATAGTATTGCATTATGAGGAGGAACTATCTTTAATTATCTTTTTGGGGGGCTGTTTCTAAAGTAATGTGATCTCGGGTGCTGAGAACCATCCTTTCAAAGTAGCCATCTGACTGAACTTAAAATATTTGTAAATAGACTCCTCTGCTCCTGACTGGCAGAGCCTGCCCTCCCCTCGGAGCAATTAAAAGAATTCCAGGTGGGTGGTTCTCCCCTTCCTCCTATTTAAAAATATAAATGCTGTTTCAGAGATTTTTTTTTTTTTCCTGGAAAACACCAAGTGAGTGACACAAGAATGGGATTATGTCTCTCCAATCCTCATTTATATATTGGCTGTGTCCTTTCAAGATCATTTTTCTTGGTGACATGTTAAACAATCTCAGGTCAGCCCAAGTCCTTAAAGGTCACCGTGGGTGTCAGGAATGCAGTCCTAACCAACATACCAGGCAGGCATATGGAGGTGCCCTTCAGCTTCTCTGGCCCAGAGCCTCATCTTGCTGTTAAAGAAGGGGGTATCTGTTTATTTACTGTTTGTTGGATTCTGACTTCTGCCGCTAACCCTGTCAGCCTTCTCTATGCCATGCCATCTCTGCTGCTGTTACCCGCTTTGGGGCCGAGGGGTGCGGGGTGTCGTGCAGTTGGCGCCCTGAGGATGCCATGGGAACGTGAAGTCTGCACTCTGGGCTTTGTGGTGCAATGGCCTCCCTTCCCGTGGGCAGTCCCCGAGGCTGGAGCCCTCCCGGCTGCCCAGTGGCTTTTGTGTGTATGCAGCTTTCAGCTCCTGTCTATCAGCCTGAATGGGCCCATTCAAGGGCATTCATGCACCTCGGAGACCCTGACCACCAGGACACAATCAGCTGAGAAGGGCACCGTGGGCCGCACATGAGAATGTGCGCCTGCTGGCCCTGCCTCCGGAGCCACCGATTGTTCCGTGGAGTCTGGGGCCCAGGAGTGAGCCCAGAGGGGTGATGCTGGACAGCCATTTGGGGCTCATTCATTCTGTGCACTCGGGGGCTCTGGAAGGGAGAGCACAGCAACACCTTGCAGCGAAGGAGGAATGTGCAAGCTCAGGCCTGCTTGAGCTTATCTTTGGCTCTGACCTTGGGCTTTTATCTTTGTGTACCACCCTTCTGATCCCCTGCTTAATGGAGACCATGTCCCTTTTATTGTCATGTTCCTACATACCTGAGGCACTCAATAAGTGTTCGTTGAATGAGGGAAGTAAATTGGTGCTGCTTCCCTTGGCCCAGAGCGCACTGATGTAGATGTACTCCCATCCTTCATCCTTTGAAAAACCTATAGTATACTCTGCCCCAGGGGTGTGGGCAACCTGCTGAAAGAACTGGGACCACCTTGTATTTAGAAGGACAGTAGATTTGAGACCCTGAAGGGACAAAGGACATTTTCAAGTTGACAAGTGGCCAGAGAAGGGCCTTTTGGTGGCCAGGCAGCTGCATCTGGAATTTGAAAGGTTATGTAAGGAGTGTCCTCCAGGAGCATCCCCTGCAAAGGGTGGCCTAAGGCCTGTTTGCAAGAAGGGGCAGCACCTTGGGCTGACTTGGAACCAGTTGGCGGTAGACGTGGATTTGGGAGCCTGGACTTAATGTAATTGACTCCCTGCGGCTTGTGCCATTTGGCAGCCAACACCTTTGGAACCGCTGGCTCTCAGCTCGGCTTATGTCCTCACTGTGGCTCAGGCCCCCTAGGACCATGTGGAGAACATGGGGGGATGAACGGCACAGGCCAGAATGCCAAGGAGCCTTGATGTCCTCAGCTTCACAAAACTGTTTGATGATCACTGCCGCAGTTGCGGTAGTAAGGGGAGAATCTTCCATTTGCTGGGAACTTCCTGTGCTAAATGCTTTGTATATAATACTTCCTTTGACTGAAGCCATGAGGCTGTTGTGCATACACATATCTATACAATACATACATGTGTGCATCGTAAGTGCTCTGAGCATTCTGAGGTGGGGAAGATTATTGTTCCCACTTACACATGGAACAACTGAGGCTGAGAAATGTTCAGTGATCTCCCACGGTGAATGGCAGAGTGCCATGGAAACCAGGCCTCAGGCCCTTAGCTGCTAAGGTGAGGGCTGCTGCAAGCATCGCTCTGCGACAGTGACCCAAGTGAGTGTCATCATTTCTACCTCGGTTTTAAGTGTTTAGAAAAAGGAAGAAAAGGAAACACAAGCTTTCATTAGGGCTGTGACATTCAAATAATAGATTTCTTAAGAAATCTCGAAGAGCCTCACATTTAGTTGGGGAAATGTAACTCACAATATAGCAACGCTTTCCAAACTGCCAGCCACTGAAGTGGTGGCTGCATCGGTGCTAAGGACAGAAAGGGAAGAGCTTCCCCTGGTGTCTCATAAGCTGGGAGGTAGTCACAAACCCACTGGGAGAAATGCATGGCCTTATCTGCCAAGGAAGGAGTTGATTTGCTCCACAACTAATGGAGGGACATGGATCCACTTACCATGAGGCCAGCTTTAGAACACCAGGGCCAGCAGCCTCTCCTGTGCAGTGCAGGCCCTGTGTGGGGTCTCACACACACATAGGGCAGTGCCAGCTCAGCCCCAGGCATGTCAGGGAACCCAGCTGTGAAATGGGATAGGACCCCTCCTAGCATTAGCACTCGATACATGGTGTGCGCTCAGTACTCTTCTATTTCATGCATCAGAAGGTGACTTCTTCATTGGATGTGGCCAACTTGCTACAAAGGGGTGAAACTTTATATTCAGCTCCATAGGGAAAAAGCGCTTCCATATGGAGGGGACAAAAATTCAGGCCACCAAGAGAAATCATTTTGCAGCGTGGAACTTGGCAGTTTTGTTGTCAGTGTGATCCCCAAGTCCATTTCTCCTCCACCCCAGGACCCTGTGTTGCCTGTGGCCAGAGTGTGCAGCTCTTTGCAGCTGCAGGGCCCTATGCCTGGTGGCCTCTGCAGCCATGGTGGTCCTGCTTGTAGATTCTACCTCCCTCTAATCTGCGGCACTTACTTCAGCCCAGAGGAGATTGGTCAGATGGTGAATGACAAGAGTGTGTTTTCTTCCCTCTTTATTTCTAATTCTGAATTAAACCATCAGCAAATTTCTCAACCCCTACAAACTCAGTTTCTTCATCTGCAAATGGGGATAATAGTGGAATTGGTGGGGCTTGGATGAGATGATGAATGTAAAACATGTAGAGCTCTGACACCTAGTAATCACCCAGTAAAATCAGCTTCTCTTTTCAGTTGAATGAATTGTGTCTTGCGTGGGGGAAGCTGAAGATTTGTTACTTGTGACCCAAGTGACTGATGGCCTTCCATATATAGAGCACCTGGGCTAAACTGCCCGTGGCTTCCCTATCCTTTATCCTCATGGGTGATGGAGGGTGGAGCCCAGAGAGGAAGGTGACTTGTCCAATCTGGGTGGACATGTCTAGAAGCTGGCAAGTTCACTCTAAGCACTGTTCAGCTTGGACAGGATCCTGAACCCTGGGTTTGTTCTTTTTTTTTTTTTTCATCTTGCTCTAAAAGGACATCATTGGGACAACTGGCAACATTTGAATAAAGTCTATAGATGGGATGATAGTATTGTATCAGTGTTAATTTCCTGATTAGGTAATTAAACTGTAACCTAAGAGAATTTCTTTTTCAGGAAATGCACACCAAAGTATTTAGAGGTAAAGAGGTATCTTCTGTGCAACTTAGTCCCAAGTGTTTCAGAGAAAAAAAATTATATGGAGACAGAAAGAGGGAGAAGAGGTGGAGGGAGCTCATTTTACTATTTTTGTAACTTTTCTATAGTTCTGAAATTATTTCATAATAAAATGTTACAAAAAAGAAACCCTCATGTGGTCAGGACTTACACAAAATAACAGCACTTGGGTGTCAGATTTCTTGCAGAAAAGATCCTGATCAAGGCAGTGTTTCTAGAAATGCTCACCCCTGTGTGGTGAGGATGGAGCTGGGGAGCCGAGGACTGTGGCCCTTGGGAGAAGAAGGAGGGCCACCTGAGTCCAGAGAGGAGAGGGTGAGTCACCTGAGAAAGAAATGGACCGTGAGCATGGTACCTCTCCACCAAAAAGAGGGGCCACTCTCCGGAAAAGATGTGGAGAGTGAACAGGAGAAACCGAGGCTGTCAGGAGAAATAGCTCTAATTTGGGCCCTGGAGAGTGAAAATAGTAAGAGACGTAGGCAGGGTGCATGGACAGGGCAGTGGATGGACAGGCCAGAAGATCCTGTGAAGCTGACTGGGACGACATGGCACTTTAAGAACAGTGAAAATTGAGGAGTTTTGTGTAAAACTTGGGCTCCCAGGGGCCCTTGAGCTTGTATGGTTTGCACAGTTAGGGTCGTGTGCCACATTGCAGTAGACGGCCCTGGGAGTGAACTCTCCCAGGAGGAACGCCCTGGCAGGAGATTTGGAGCTGAATCCTCCTCACGTCCTTGCAGGGTGGCCGGAGGAAGCCACTGCCCGGGCACTGGGGACCCAGATGCCTTGAGTTTGCAAGCATCCTTGTTCAAGTTCAGTCACTCTGCAATGCTGCTTCATCTGAAAGTAGTACATGAATGGTTATTATTGTGAAAGATTCAAACCAAACAGAAGGACACATCAGGGCCCTCTTCAGCCCCACCCCCAGTCCCACCCCAGAGGTAACAGGGGTGGACAAATTGTCTCCCTATAGTTCTTCTGCTCCAAGTATTTGCAGGATCAGATTTGCACAGCAGCTGGGACTGTGGGCTCTGGAGTCACATTTCCTGGATTCATGAACTGCCTCCACTGCCTACAAGATTTGTAACTGGGCAACTTATTTACCCTTTTCTATGCCTCCATTTCTCATCTGTAAAATGAGAATGGATAGTAGTACCTAATAGATCTAATAGGGTTGTTTTTATGACTAAATGAATTGCAATGTGAAAAGTTCTTAGACAGTGCCTGGCACATTGTGAGTGCTCAAGGAATGTTAGCTATCAAGATCTGTTGACATATAAGGACGTATTTCCTTTGTTAAAAACCATAAGAGGAGTCCTGCTCTGAATATATTCATCAGTGAGGTTCTTAGTTGCAAGCAATAGCTATCAACTAACTGATTTCAACAGAAAAGGAATTTCTTTAAAGGATATCAGCGTGTTTCTCTGATGTACTGGGAAGGTATGGACTCAAACTGGAAATTAGGCAGCAGCCTAGACCATGGCCTCAATCATGCTACAAAACTGGAATGTTGAAGACAATGTACCACCGATATTGCTGGCATTTGCAGCTTCTAGAATGGGGAGTGGAGCCTCAGAGCACTCAAAGGGAAGGAGTTCAGATGCCAGGGTTCAAATATCTCCTTGAATAGTGTATTATTCATTGGAGCCGTCAGAGTCTGCAGATACAGATGATTTCGTTCTTTTTCATAGTTGCATAGTATTCCCGAGATGGACCCTCGACTTCCTTGACCATCCCCTAGTGATGAACCTGTAGGTTGTTAGGCTTTTTGTCCTCTTGCAACATGCCCCACTGAGCATACTTTTGTACATCTGTCTACATAAATGTGGCATTTCTGTTGGGTTGATATCTTAGAAGTAGAAAATTATATTCTTTTCATTATTTTCAAGTTAGCATTGTTTATGTTCTGTGAACATTGAAAGACTTTTGAATATATGTAAACACTATCTTAAGCAGTTTTTTAAAAAGTTGTGGTGAAATATACATAACAATTTACCATCTTAACCATGAACAGTACAGTTCAGTTAAGTAGATTGACATCGTGGTGCAGCCATCACCACCATCCTGGTCCAGGATGTTTCTCAGCTTCCCAAAATGAAACTCTGTCCCCATTAGACAACAGCTTCCATTCCCCTTCCCCGTGGCAACTCTCTTTCAACTTTGTTTCTGTGAATTTAACTGTTAAGCACTTTTTTATAGTTTTATTACAGAAATTACATGCACAGGGTTGATGGTTGAAGGGTGAAGAGATGATTTTGATGGGGAGCTTGAATTTCTAAAGATGGTGGGGGGAAGGAGGACTGAAGACACCACTGTTGTTGGCAGCTCATATTTTTTTGGCCCTTCCCTGAGGCCTGGCATTCTGCCTCTGCTCTGAGGGCATGGTTCTTGCTTCCGCTGTGCTTCAGAGTCACCTGGTGAGCTTCGATGATTCAGTGTGCCCAGGCCAGTCCTGGTGGTGGGACCCACACATCAGGACTTTCTGAGGCTCCAGGTGATTCCAAGGTGCAGTCAAGGTCAAGGACAATTGCTGTAGAGGATAGCTACCTTGAATCACCACCTCTGTCTGGGGTAGGGGTGATGATTATTCCTAATTTACATGTAGAAAACCAAGTCTGAGAAAGTGTTCACAGTGACTGAGACATTCTTACCTCCCAGTCCGTACCCTGAACTGCAGTGATTTCATTCCTGCCTCCCTGGATGAAGATGGGAAGAAGCCCCCTCTGAAGAGGAGGCCCCTGCTTCTTCTCCAGCCCCCTTGTGCCCCCCACTTCATCAGCCTGCTTTCAGATGGCCCAAACTCCACTGTCTTTGGGTCTCCTGCTCTGGGTTTGTTCAGCCTAGAACGTTGTTACCCTCACTTCTCACTTAGATAATTTCTATCACCCGCACCCACTCTGAATCAGGCCTCCTGCTCTTTTTTCTTCATATTGCTAGAAACAGTATGTGATTATATATTTATCTGCTTTTATTTCCCAGTTGTTGCCACATAGTAGGTTCAGTAAATAAGAGATGAATGGATGGGAAGAAGGCAACAGTGAACTAGAGCACACATCAGGTGGACAGTTGAGAGAACTCCCTGCTCGGAGAGTGATGGGCATTAAGAACAGACATAAAAGTGGTGCGTTTTTCAGGTGCAAATGAGAGGCTTGGGCCAGCTGGATACGATCTTGCTCAGAGTTGGGTTTACCTTCAGAAAGTGGAGACATGTGGGACTAGAACTATAGCTCTCAAGTCCACTGCACATCAGAATCACCGGGGGATTCCAGGTGCTGCCTGGGTCCAGGGCCCAGCTTGGATTGAACTGGTGCCAGGCAGGGGTCTTTGTGGGAGGCCAGGGTGAGGCTGAGTGACATGGGCTGCAAAGTCCAAGGGGGCAGAGGTGGGATGCCCTGGCGGAGGCTGGGTGCTGGGATGGAGCAGGGGCCGGAATGAAGCCGTCCCAGCTCGCAGGAGCAGCGCCCATAGTGAGACCAGAGAGCCCCGGAAGGTCAGTGGTTGATTTCAAATTCCCTGCTACAGGTCCAGTGCTTTGGACATTTCTCAAATGTTGGGCTTGATTTCTTTTTTTAATTCTGCTTTTAATACATGAAAATGTGCCACCCAAATAACACATATCTAATTAAATACCCCACATTTCAACATACTGGAGACCACCGGCACTCTAACTGGAGCTGCCAGCAGGGTGGTCACATGGGGGAAGAAAGTCCCCTGCCACTTTCTGTCTTGTTGGAATTTCTTATAAATGTGATATTGGTTAGGAAGCTTGTAGCCAAGCACCCATTTTGTTAAACATGCAGGCACACATAGTCTGCTCTTGTGCCACTATCTAGATGCTCCCACATGCCCTTGGTGGGCCTGGCTTGGGGTGTCTTCAGAGCTCAGTTGAATAATGTCTCATGATGGGTGGTTTCGGGCTTAATGCGAGTTCTGGGTACATCTTGCTTGATTTTTATACACGTGGTAAAGAGATGAGCAGTTGCTCAGTAGTCTGGGAAGGCAGTGTTACCTTGTGGTTCTGGGTGTGGAGCTGGGGCATGATTCTGCCATGAGCCACCTGTGTGGCCTTGGGTAAGCCACCTAACCTCTCTGTGCCTCATTTTCTTCATCTATTAAATAAGGATAATAGTAGTATTACAAGGCTTGTATGAGTAAATGTAGGTAAAGTGCATAGAACAGCATCAACAAGTCAGAGTTTTCCATTATTGCGTCTAGTATTCTTTTAATAATTCTACTTTGAAACAAAAATTGTCTCCCCCTGTTTGCAGCTTTGGATCAATTGAACACTAACCCACTGTCAACTGGAATGGTATTGCCTCCGAGAGGCTGAAAAAAATCTAGCTGTGACCATGGTGCACAGCCCCTTGGATGGGCCACCGAACGTAAAGAGATCCACAGTGTATGTGTGGTATTAAGATTTCATGGAGGGAGAGAGCACAGTTAGGCAAAACTGGCTACCAAGGTTCCTTAGTGGGGGCAGGAATGACAGAAAGGCCGAAACACTGATGTAACAAAAGAATATCCTAAGGTCAGAAGGCAGTCTCCTAAAAGCCTGTTAGTAGTTGCTACCGCTTACCTGTGGAAATGAAGATTTTTCTCAGTTTTCTGCAAATAAGAACAAGATTCAGAAATACATTAATAGGCGATGTGGCTTACATGAGAAAACACAACCATAAGCATGGATTTTAGGATACAGCAAAACACATACTTTGTTCTTCTCATTGAGTTATCTGATTTTTATGTCTGATGATTTGCATGCTCATTAACAAAAAAGGCTTCCTTTGTGGAGAATTCGAACAGCCTCCTGGTTGTGCAGAGTGGCCAGTGATACGATTCCTGCCTGGCTAGGTGGCAGGTACAGGGCAGTGGCCCAGGCATTTGTCACCCTGGCTCTTGCAGAGTAAGCGACTTCGGTGAGCAGAGCTGGGCGCATTGGGCAAAGCAGGAGGCACAGACGGATGTGCTGTGGTCCTGGAGTGCTGTGAGGCTGCCCGCAGGACTCCTCAGAAAGGTTCAGGCTCCCCGTTCTGTGTGAAGAAACACAAAGCCCTTCTTTATTGCCACAAAGGCGGGTGAGGGACTGAAGCCCCCAGATGGTGCGCAAGCTTGAAAACCAGATCAAGTTGACCAACAACTCTAGGTCACAGTCACGTGGCATCTCCACTACTCCTGAATTTCCTGCTTGGGGTTTTATTAGCTTTGAGTCAAAGGCAACATTGTGAAGAAACCCAGATTAGACTTCAACTTATAAAACAGGCTAGTGAGAGAGCAAGTGGGCTGGAGGAGCCAGGGAACCACATAGAAAAATCACACAATGAGAAGCCGACCAGCTGCCCTGTGTGTGTGTTCCTTGCGAGTAGGGGAAGGCTCGCTGAGCAGGGGCCAAGGGAGAAGTGTTGGTATCTCCCTCGTTTCTGGTCTCAGGGGCCTTGAGTGTCCTTGATCTGGGAAGAATTTCCCGTGGGCAGTAGCTGGGCTGAGGCCCGGGCAGCCTCCCACAAATATACTAATGAGCAACATGCACTGGCCATGACTTTGCCAATTGGAAACAGCTTTGGGCTTCAAAATAAAGGTGGGGCCTAATCAGACCTGGCATGGGTTTCACCAGCTCATGGGAAAATAATGAGAATCAGACAAGCAGTGTCCAGAAAAGTGAGCACTTTGGGGTAACTCACCTGAGATGGGGAGGTCAAGTAAACCTCTAATTCCCAGCCCTCTAAGGAGAACAGGCTTGCTTTTTGGGGCAAGTGGGAGGAGGGGTGGTTCCATTTGACCAAATGAGAAGGTCAAGAGTGGACTTGAGAGTTTGCCGTATCAGACCGAGGCTCCACCCAGCCCTTCAGCCTCTTGCACCAGGGACAAGGGTCTCACTGACCTGACCGCTCGACCTCTGGTTCTGAGGGGATGTAACTAGTGGTTCACGTTGGGGTCCCAGGTTCCCAAACACTGAATTGTAACTCAGTCCCCACCCCAACTCAGTGTCTTAGCCATTTTGTACTTCAGATTCTCTGTCTATAAAATGGCAACCTGCTGACCTTGGGGAAAAAAGAAAAGAAAATGTAGAAGAGACAATAAAACAAAATCCCAGTTCTAACAACCAGAAACTGAGCCATTTAAAATTTTGTTTATGAGAAAGGATAAAATAACAGATATCTAAACCAACACCAGGGACTCTTTTAAAAGCTCAGATTCTAGGGCAGCAGTTCTCAATTCTGGCTGCACATTAGCATCAACTGGGAGATTTTGGAAAACTCTACAGACTCCATGCCCCACCCCAGACAAATTAAATCATAGTCTCTGGGAGGGAGGTCCAAGCACCAGTGTGTTTTTAAAAGTTCTTCCTGGGTGATTCTAATGGGCAGCCAGGGTTGGAGACCACTGTTTGGGCTATGCCAGTTGGATTTAAAGGTTCATGCTTTATTTCTAGAAATATTGGGCAAGATAATTTTTCCTTTTATTTCTTTAATGGCTTAAATTTTTAAATTTTATTTTATTGAGATAAAATTCACCTTAATATGTGAACAGTTCAGTAATTTTAGCATATTTACAGACTGTGCAACAATCACTACTATCAAATTCCAGAACATTTTTATCACTCCATGAAGAAACCCTTACCCTGCTTGCAGTTACTCTCCCTTATCTTCTCCCTCCAATCCCTGGCAACCACTAATCTGCTTTCTATCTCCATGGAGTTGCTTATTCTAGACATTTCATGTAAGTGGAATCATACAACATGTGGCCTTTTGGGGTTGCTTCTTTGACTTAGTATAATTTTTTCAAGGTTTGTTCATATTACAGTGTGAATTGGTATACATCCCTTTTTATGGCTGAATTAATCATCTATTTTTATGGAATACCACATTCTGTTTATCCATTCATCAGTTGATGGACATTTGCTTTCACTTTTTGGCTATTATGAATATTGTTATTATGAACATTTGTGTGCGTTTTTCTATGGACATATATTTTCAGTTGTCTTGGGTATATACCCAGGAGTGGAAATGCTAGGTCATATGGTAGCTCTGTGTTTAAACCTTTGAGGAATTGCCAGTCCGTGCAAAGTAGGTACACCGCTTTACATTGCTGCCAGCCTTGTGTGAGGATTCTGATTTCTCTACATCTTGGCCAACACTTACTATTTTCTGTCCTTTTCATTATAGCTATCCTAGTGGGTATGAAGTGGTATCTTGTAATTTTGATTTGCATTTTCCTGATGGCTAATGATGTTCACCATCTTTTTTTTTTACAAAAGTATTTAATTTTATTGAAATAAATCTGTGACCTGCTCCAAATCTGCATGTGGATGCACATGTCACCATTTTTCATCCACCTCTCAGTCTTCTGATGTAAAATTAATTTCCTTGGAGGCTTCCTTGGGAACAAGTGTAAACTTAGGGATTTTAAACAGGAAAATAAAGTGACAAAAAAGCTAAACATAGAATCATGAAGTACACCTACTGCCCATGCAGTGTTCACCATCTTTTTACGTGCTTATTGGCCATTGGTGAGTCTTTTTCAGAAAAATGTCTGTTCAAACCTTTGGATCTTTTAAAGTTGGGTTACTTAGCTTTTTATTGTTGAGTTGCAAGAATTCTTTATACATTCTGGATACTAGATCCTTATGAGATATATGATTTGTAAATATTTTCTCCAGTTTTGTGGTTGTCTTCTCACTAATTGATAGCATCTTTTAGGCATAGAATTTTTTAATTTTGGTGAACTCCAATGTATCTGCTTTTTTTCTTCCGTTGTTGGTGCTTTACATGTCATATCTAAGAAACCATTGCCTTATCCTATGTCATGAAAATGTGTGTCTGTGCATACATTTCAAGAGTTTTAGTTTTGAACTCTTTCCTTTTAAACTCCTTTCCTTCAAGAATTTTATAGTTTTAGCTCTTACATTTTAGGTCTTTGGTCACTTTTGAGTTAATTTTTGTTATCATGTGAGGTAGGTAGGTTTTATCACCCCAAAAAGTTAGGGTTCCAACTTCATTCTGTGCAAAGATAATTTGATTATCTTAGAGTATTACAGCAGGCCATGGACCTGGGGCCTCGAGCCCCCTATTGTAATGGTGAGGAGCTTGAGGTACTGCATAGTCCATATTGACCCTTGGGTCATACAGGAACCTAAAATACCTCCTGACCCTTACGAGAGGTAAAGTGTTATCTCCATGGTTTCAGTGAATTTTATTTCATAGCATTTCTGGTATTTGAAGGCTAGAACTTATCTCTGAGGCATTTTGTGTATCTTAACACCAGATTAACTGCAGTGACTAGACTCTGCATGTCCCTATCACAGGTGAAATGCTAACTCAGTATTACATTGTTAAAGGTATTAATTCTAGAGTAGATAGCTAGCCAAGAGTAATTGAAATGCAAGTTCAGATTATGGATACATCAGACTCAAACTAAATGGAAAATGACATCATGAAAGAAAATAAATTCCAAATGGATTAAAAAGTTAGAAGGTTAAAAAAATTAAAAGGCACTTTAAAAAGTTTTGAAAAGGATGCTAAAGCATCCTGTAAAACCACAGGAATGTAAGAGAGAGCTCCCACAGGTGCAAGCACATGCAGAGTAAGGTGGCCTGGGAGGCGGGAGTAAGATCCCTACCTCACGTTGTATTCAGATGCACCAACTTCTACATTAACGGAAAAGGAGGATAAAAACCACATGGTCATTTCAGTAGATGCTGAAAAAGCATTTGGCAAATTCACCATCCATTCATGATAAAAACTCTCAACAGATACACCAACTGAATGAAAGATTTCCTTTCATCATTCTTTTTACACTTAATAGAGGAATGCATCCTGCCTGTGTTACACATTCAAACAGTGCAAGAAAAGTGAAATTGTACCTTGACCCTCCCGTCCCTTTTCTTTACCCACACCACTTCACACTTTATTTGCTGTGTGTCTTTCCAGGCTGGTTTTGACATGAACACAACTATTGTATTTATTTTGTGCTATTTTTTAATACAGAAGATACTATTCACATTTGGTAACTAGTGTGGTTCCCCACCCCATTTAATAGTATATCTCAGAGACCTTTCCAGATCAGTACATGTGGATCTACCTCATTTTTCTTAGCTGTTGTGTTGCATGCCAAAGTAGAGGTAGATCTTGTAACCATGCCCATATGATAGACATTTGAAAAAGTAATTAAAATTCTCGTACATGTCTCTGTGTATTCACAAATTAGTTTTTCTCTAGAATAGGTTCCTAATAGCAAATTTACTGGGTCTAATCATATATATGCATTGTTCATTTTAATAAATTCAGCCAAAATGCTATCCAAAAAAAGGCTTTCTGTAAATGGAAGTGTGAATGGATTACACTTCCGTTAACAGTATTGACAGTATGGGAGTGACTTTGCATACATACCCTCACCCATATTTTAAAACTTAAACTAATCCAATGGGCAAAAACTTTTATACTTTTTTGGGGGCTTCCTTTATAAGCAGAAAAAATTCTTAGTAAAAGGTATTACCCAGGTATTTTTCTTTAATCTATGCATGGAAAACTATCTGGACATGGAATGGAATTAGAAAAACTCTTCATTTTCTTAATTTGAATGCTGCTTTGGGCTGTTTTAAAATAATCTGTATTGCTTATGTAAATTGAAAAATAAAAAAGATATTTTTAAATAGAAAATGCAACAAAAACCTCATGAAGGGTAGTGTGCATTCCCTATTCCTCTCTGAGAGCTGAGGGCAGCAAGTGAGGTGTATATTAAAAGCTTTTGTTTTCCTGCAATGGGGAGGCCACACCTCTTCAGAACCTACTGTCAACTAAAGGTTGAGTATATCAAGTCTTGAAATGACAGCTTTATGTGCAGACAGATTATTGTGTGCACCTGCACGCGATTGCTACATTGATGGAAGACTTGGAGGGAACAGGCAGGAATAATGCTTGTCAGCTCACGTCCTTTATTCTAGTTTCTTCATGTAATAATTTCCAAGGGGTTTTCTCCACTCCTGTGCATTTCTAAAACAGTGGACATTATGTAAAAAGTGAATGTTACCACATTAGCTGGCCCCTGGGGATTGATAAGTCATTGATAAGGACTGTTATCTACTTGGATGCTTTCTTCAGAGCCCTGTTACCAGAACTGAGCAGCAGCTCTCTTCTAGGTATGATGCCTCTCTGTCATTCACAGCTGACCTTTATTACTGACAAGGAGAGACAGTTCCAAGTGAAGGTGCAGCCACCTGGGGGCACTAACTCCCACCCGTTGGGCTCCTGGACCTGCCCAGAGGGATTTGGGGCAGTGGCCATGGTGGGAGATGAGAGCATGTGGCCTAAGAGTGGTCCCTGTGGCCTTACCATGGGACTCCATCCACGTGTGGAGAAGTTGGTTACCCTTGTTGCACTCAAACAGCACTGACCTTGCATTTGTTGGTGGCCCATTCATCTCTGAGACCTTGTGTTGGTTTTTGACCCAGGCTCTGCAGTTGTCCTTGGGTTAGTGCTTTGTGCCAAGTTAAGATTCTGATAGAAGCCAATTAGGGTGATAATGCAAAAACTACATGAATAATTTGGGGGACAGTCATTCCTGCCACATATTGATTAGCTGCCAAGTCCCAGGATGTGGAATGGGTACTCTTTTTCAATTACCATTTCATTTCACTTTCTGAAAAGTGAGTTCCAGAGCCTGTCATCCTAGAGGTGGCATGTAGGCAGACTAGTGCTAAACCAACTAGCAGTCTTGACTAACAGAGACCCTTGCATCTCATTAAACTTGTTTTGAGGATCTTTTATGGACCAGGCACTGTCTTGGTGCTGAGGACCTGGAGAGAACGCTTCCCTTCAAGGAGTTCATAGTTCCATAAGGAGGCCCTAGTTTATTTTATACACTATAAAATTGTGGCATGTATTGTATTTTTTTTTTTTTGTAGATAATTATTTTTTATTGAAGGGTAGTTGACACACAGTATTACATTACATTAGTTTCAGGTGTTCAACACAGTGATTCAACATTTATATACATGATAATTCTAGGTACCAGCTATCACCATACCAAGTTGTTACAATATTTTGACTATATTCCTTATGCTATACATTACATCACAGTTACTTATTTATTTTAAAATTGGAAGTGTGTACTTTTTTTGTGTGTGTGTGAGGGCATCTCTCATATTTATTGATCAAATGGTTGTTAACAACAATAAAATTCTGTATAGGGGAGTCAATGCTCAATGCACAATCATTAATCCACCCCAAGCCTAATTTTCGTCAGTCTCCAATCTTCTGAGGCATAACAAACAAGTTCTTACATGGAGAACAAATTCTTACATAGTGAATAAGTTCTTACACGGTGAACAGTACAAGGGCAGCCATCACAGAAACCTTCGGTTTTGCTCATGCACTATGAACTATAAACAGTCAGTTCAAACATGAATACTCATTTGATTTTTATACTTGATTTATATGTGGATACCATATTTCTCTCTTTATTATTATTATTTTTAATAAAATGCTGAAGTGGTAGGTAGATACAAGATAAAGGTAGAAAACATAGTTTAGTGTTGTAAGAGAGCAAATGTAGATGATCCGGTGTGTGCCTGTAGACTATGTGTTAATCCAAGCTAGACCAGGGCAATAAAACATCCACAGATGCAGAAGATTTCTCTCAGAACAGGGGGGTGAGGTTCTAAGCCTCACCTCTGTTGATCCCCAATTTCTCACCTGATGGCCCCCTGCGACCGTGCCTGTCTTAGGTTGTTCCTCCCTTGAGGAATCTTACCCGTCTCTGGCTAACCAGTCATCTTCCGGGGCCATACAGGGGAATGTCAAGTTGGTAAGTGAGAGAGAAGCCTTATTGTTTGAAAAGGTTAGCTTTTTACTTCTTTGCATATTTATGCCCTGTGGCTTCTATGCCCAGCATTTGTCTTGAGGTATCTTTACCACTTGGAAGAATTATGATACTCGGTAAATTTGATATGAGGCACGAAATCTATTCAAGGGTTGTAATTAGGAAGGAAGAAGAAAAGCTATAGAAGTAGCAGGCGGAAGAAAACATGGGAAGATTGATTATTTCTTTGACATATCTTCTTGTAGAGTAACTTCAGCATGTATAGGTTTTAAACTACTAATTAAATTGCACACACACATTAACATAATAGGAGTATAGTTACATAACCAAAGCATACCTGTAATTACCAGCCATCTCCAGTGAAACCAAGAAAACCAGTTAGGCACCTTAGGCATTTGTGAAAACTTATCTATGATATGGTGAATATTGTCCAACTGAACTTGAACAGTCTGAGAGAGATCAGACAAATTAAAACAACCCATTCCTGGGGACTGTTCACATGCCATATGTTCTTTTAACAGCAAATAGTCTGTAGTTGTAAGACTTTGGAGCGCTACAATTTGCACTTCTCCAAATTCTCGGTTGAGTTCCAACAGTATAGATCCAGTCAAATTTGTTGTTTTACTGTATGCACAGGCCAGCTTAGATATCTCCTTCCTCATTCCCATGGCAAGTCCAGGAACTGGTGGGATGAGTGCATCTACAGCTGTAGCAGTGCGTGGATCTTTGTTGGGGTTTTTTGATGATCATCTTCTGGCATGAGTCTTCCAGAGAGTGCAGATGTTGGAAGTTCTCTTTCATATCGTATCTTAGTTCATTTTCGGGGTAGCCCAATTAGGCTTTGATCCTCTGTATAAACACAAACAGACCCTTTGCCTACACTTTTATATGCGCTTTATACCCTTGTGTAGAACTCATTGGAGGTCACCACACAGGAACTGCCTTTTTTTTTTTTTTTTTTGGTATCATTAATCTACACTTACATGACTAATATTATGTTTACTAGGCTCTCCCCTATACCAGGTCCCCCCTACAAACCCCTTTACAGTCACTGTCCATCAGCATAGCAAATGTTGTAGAATCACTACTTGCCTTCTCTGTGTTGTACAGCCCTCCCCTTTCTCCCACCCCCCCCAATGCATGCTAATCTTAATACCCCCCTACTTCTCCCCTCCCCTTATCCCTCCCTACCCACCCATCCTCCCCAGTCCCTTTCCCTTTGGTACCTGTTAGTCCATCCTTGAGTTCTGTGATTCTGTTGCTGTTTTGTTCCTTCAGTTTTTCCTTTGTTCTTATATTCCACAGATGAGTGAAATCATTTGGTATTTCTCTTTCTCCACTTGGCTTGTTTCACTGAGCATAATACCCTCCAGCTCCATCCATGTTGCTGCAAATGGTAGGATTTGCCCTTTTCTTATGGCTGAGTAGTATTCCATTGTGTATATGTACCACATCTTCTTTATCCATTCATCTATCGATGGACATTTAGGTTGCTTCCAATTCTTGGCTATTGTAAATAGTGCTGCAATAAACATAGGGGTGCATCTATCTTTCTCAAACTTGATTGCTGCATTCTTAGGGTAAATTCCTAGGAGTGCAATTCCTGGGTCAAATGGTATGTCTGTTTTGAGCATTTTGATGTACCTCCATACTGCTTTCCACAATGGTTGAACTAACTTACATTCCCACCAGCAGTGTAGGAGGGTTCCCCTTTCTCCACAGCCTCGCCAACATTTGTTGTTGTTTGTCTTTTGGAACGCAGCCATCCTTACTGGTGTGAGGTGATACCTCATTGTAGTTTTAATTTGCATTTCTCTGATAATTAGCGATGTGGAGCATCTTTTCATGTGTCTGTTGGCCATCTGTATTTCTTTTTTGGAGAACTGTCTGTTCAGTTCCTCTGCCCATTTTTTAATTGGGTTATTTGTTTTTTGTTTGTTGAGGCATGTGAGCTCTTTATATATTCTGGACGTCAAGCCTTTATCGGATGTGTCATTTTCAAATATATTCTCCCATACTGTAGGGATCCTTTTTGTTCTATTGATGGTGTCTTTTGCTGTACAGAAGCTTTTCAGCTTAATATAGTCCCACTTACTCATTTTTGCTGTTGTTTTCCTTGCCCGGGGAGATATGTTCAAGAAGAGGTCACTCATGTTTATGTCTAAGAGGTTTTCGCCTATGTTTTCTTCCAAGAGTTTAATGGTTTCATGGCTTACATTCAGGTCTTTGATCCATTTTGAGTTTACTTTTGTATATGGGGTTAGACAATGGTCCAGTTTCATTCTCCTACATGTAGCTGTCCAGTTTTGCCAGCATCATCTGTTGAAGAGACTGTCATTTCGCCATTGTATGTCCATGGCTCCTTTATCAAATATTAATTGACCATATATGTCTGGGTTAATGTCTGGATTCTCTAGTCTGTTCCATTGGTCTGTGGCTCTGTTCTTGTGCCAGTACCAAATTGTCCTGATTACTATGGCTTTATAGTAGAGCTTGAAGTTGGGGAGTGAGATCCCCCCTACTTTATTCTTCTTTCTCAGGATTGCTTTGGCTATTCGGGGTCTTTGGTGTTTCCATATGAATTTTTGAATTATTTGTTCCAGTTCATTGAAGAATGTTGCTGGTAGTTTCATAGGGATTGCATCAAATCTGTATATTGCTTTGGGCAGGATGGCCATTTTGACAATATTAATTCTTCCTAGCCACGAGCATGGGATGAGTTTCCGTCTGTTAGTGTCCCCTTTAATTTCTCTTAAGAGTGACTTGTAGTTTTCAGAGTATAGGTCTTTCACTTCTTTGGTTAGGTTTATTCCTAGGTATTTTTTTTTTTGATGCAATTGTGAATGGAGTTGTTTTCCTGATTTCTCTTTCTGTTGGTTCATTGTTAGTGTATAGGAAAGCCACAGATTTCTGTGTGTTGATTTTGTATCCTGCAACTTTGCTGTATTCCGATATCAGTTCTAGTAGTTCTGGGGTGGAGTCTTTAGGGTTTTTTATGTACAGTATCATGTCATCTGCAAATAGTGACAGTTTGACTTCTTCTTTGCCAATCTGGATTCCTTGTATTTTTTTGTTCTGTCTGATTGCCATGGCTAGGACCTCCAGTACTATGTTAAATAACAGTGGAGAGAGTGGGCATCCCTGTCTAGTTCCCGATCTCAGAGGAAATGCTTTCAGCTTCTCGCTATTCAATATAATGTTGGCTGTGGGTTTTTCATAGATGGCCTTTATTATGTTGAGGTACTTGCCCTCTATTCCCATTTTGCTGAGAGTTTTTATCATGAATGGATGTTGAACTTTGTCAAATGCTTTTTCAGCATCTATGGAGATGATCATGTGGTTTTTGTCTTTCTTTTTGTTGATGTGGTGGATGATATTGATGGACTTTCAAATGTTGTGCCATCCTTGCATCCCTGGGATGAATCCCACTTGGTCATGGTGTATGATCCTTTTGATGTATTTTTGAATTCGGTTTGCTAATATTTTGTTGAGTATTTTTGCATCTACGTTCATCAGGGATATTGGTCTGTAGTTTTCTTTTTTGGTGGGGTCTTTGCCTGGTTTTGGTATTAGGGTGATGTTAGCTTCATAGAATGAGTTTGGGAGTATCCCCTCCTCCTCTATTTTTTGGAAAACTTTAAGGAGAATGGGTATTATGTCTTCCCTGTGTGTCTGATAAAATTCCGAGGTAAATCCATCTGGCCTGGGGGGTTTTGTTCTTTGGTAGTTTTTTGATTACCGCTTCAATTTTGTTGCTGGTAATTGGTCTGTTTAGATTTTCTGTTTCTTCCTGGGTCAATCTTGGAAGGTTATATTTTTCTAGGAAGTTGTCCATTTCTCCTAGGTTTCCCAGCTTGTTAGCATATAGGTTTTCATAGTATTCTCCAATAATTCTTTGCATTTCCGTGGGGTCCGTCGTGATTTTTCCTTTCTCGTTTCTGATACTGTTGATTTGTGTTGACTCTCTTTTCTTCTTAATAAGTCTGGCTAGAGGCTTATCTATTTTGTTTATTTTCTCGAAGAACCAGCTCTTGGTTTCATTGATTTTTGCTATTGTTTTACTCTTCTCAATTTTATTTATTTCTTCTCTGATCTTTATTATGTCCCTCCTTCTGCTGACCTTAGGCCTCATTTGTTCTTCTTTTTCCAATTTCAATAATTGTGACATTAGACCATTCATTTGGGATTGTTCTTCCTTTTTTAAATATGCTTGGATTGCTGTATACTTTCCTCTTAAGACTGCTTTTGCTGCATCCCACAGAAGTTGGGGCTTAGTGTTGTTGTTGTCATTTGTTTCCATATATTGCTGGATCTCCATTTTGATTTGGTCATTGATCCATTGATTATTTAGGAGCGTGTTGTTAAACCTCCATGTGTTTGTGAGTCTCTTTGCTTTCTTTGTACAGTTTATTTCTAGTTTCATGCCTTTGTGGTCTGAAAAGTTGGTTGGTAGGATTTCAATCTTTTGGAATTTACTGAGGCTCTTTTTGTGGGCTAGTATGTGGTCTATTCTGGAGAATGTTCCATGTGCACTTGAGAAGAATGTGTATCCTGTTGCTTTTGGATGTAGAGTTCTGTGGATGTCTATTAGGTCCATCTGCTCTACTGTGTTGTTCAGTGCTTCCGTGTCCTTACTTATTTTCTGCCCGGTGGATCTATCCTTTGGGGTGAATGGTGTGTTGAAGTGTCCTAGAATGAATGCATTGCAGTCTATTTCCCCCTTTAGTTCTGTTAGTATTTGTTTCACATATGCTGGTGCTCCTGTGTTGGGTGCATATATATTTAGAATGGTTATATCCTCTTGTTTGACTGAGCCCTTTATCATTATGTAGTGTCCTTCTTTATCTCTTGTTACTTTCTTTGTTTTGAAGTCTATTTTGTCTGATATTAGTACTGCAAACCCTGCTTTCTTCTCGCTGTTGTTTGCCTGAAATATGTTTTTCCATCCCTTGACTTTTAGTCTGTGCATGTCTTTGGGTTTGAGGTGAGTTTCTTGTAAGCAGCATATAGATGGGTCTTGCTTTTTTATCCATTCTATTACTCTGTGTCTTTTGATTGGTGCATTCAGTCCATTAACATTTAGGGTGACTATTGAAAGATATGTACTTATTGCCATTGCAGGCTTTAAATTCGTGGTTACCAAAGGTTCAAGGTTAGCCTCTTTAGTATCTTACTGCCTAACTTAGCTCGCTTATTGAGCTGTTATATACACTGTCTGGGGATTCTTTTCTTCTCTCCCTTCTTATTCCTCCTCCTCCATTCTTCATATGTTGGGTGTTTTGTGCTGTGCTCTTTCTAGGAGTGCTCCCATCTAGAGCAGTCCCTGTAATATGTCCTGTAGAGGTGGTTTGTGGGAAGCAAATTCCTTCAGCTTTTGTTTGTCTGGGAAGTGTTTAATCCCACCATCATATTTGAATGATAGTCGTGCTGGATACAGTATCCTTGGTTCAAGGCCCTTCTGTTTCATTGTATTAAATATATCATGCCATTCTCTTCTGGCCTGTAGGGTTTCTGTCGAGAAGTCTGATGTTAGCCTGATGGGTTTTCCTTGATAGGTAACCTTATTCTCTCTAGCTGCCTTGAAAACTCTTTCCTTGTCCTTGATCTTTGCCATTTTAATTATTATGTGTCTTGGTGTTGTCCTCCTTGGATCCTTTCTGTTGGGGGTTCTGTGTATTTCCGTGGTCTGTTTGTTTATTTCCTCCCCCAGTTTGGGGAAGTTTTCAGCAATTATTTCTTCCAAGACACTTTCCATCCCTTTTCCTCTCTCTTCTCCTGGTACCCCTATAATACAGATATTGTTCCTTTTGGATTGGTCACACAGTTCTCTTAACATTGTTTCATTCCTGTAGATCCTTTTATCTCTCTCTATGTCAGCTTCTATGCGTTCCTGTTCTCTGGTTTCAATTCCATCAATGGCCTCTTGCATCCTATCCATTCTGCTTATAAACCCTTCCAGAGTTTGTTTCATTTCTGTGATCTCCTTTCTGGCATCTGTGATCTCCCTCCGGACTTCATCCCATATCTCTTGTGTATTTCTCTGCATCTCTGTCAGCATGTTTATGATTTTTATTTTGAATTTTTTGTCAGGAAGACTGGTTAGGTCTGTCTCCTTCTCTGTTGTCTCTGTGATCTTGGTTTGCCTGTAATTTTGTCTTTTCATGGTGATAGGAATAGTTTGCAGAGCTGGGACGAGTGACGGCTGGAAGTACTTCCTTTCTTGTTGGTTTGTGACCCTCCTCTCCTGGGAGAACAGCGACCTCTAGTGGGTTGTGCTGGGTAGCTGTGCACAGACAGGGTTTCTGCCTCCTGCCCGGCTGCTATGGAGTTTATCTCCGCTGTTGCTGTGGGCGTGGCCTGGCTCGGGCAGCTACTCCAAAGTGGTGGAGTCGCATTGGAGGGGGAGCTGCTGGGAGGCTGTTTATCTCCATAAGGGGCCTCCCTGTTCCCTGCAGCCCAGGGGATTAGGGTGCCCAGAGATCCCCGAATCCCCTACCTCTGGATTAAGTGTCCCGCCCTGCCCCTTTAAGACTTCCAAGAACACCCGCCAAAACAAAACAATGACCTCGAAAAAAAACATTTTTTTTAATTAAAATAAATTAATTAATTAATTAAAAATGGCTGCTGGTTTCTCTTTATTCTCCGGCGCCAGCCTCAGGCATCTGCTCACCGGTCTTGCTGCCCTGTTTCCCTAGTATTGGAGTCCTTATCCCTTTAAGACTTCCTAAAAGCGTTTGCCAAAACAAAACAGAAATAAATAAATAAATAAATAAATAAATAAAAGGCCGCTACCTTTTCTTATGTCCTCCAGCGCCAGGCCTCCGGTACCCGCTCACTGTTCTTGCTGCCCTGTTTCCCTAGCATCCAGGGCCCCACGCACGTACTGTGTCTGCGCTCTGGCCCGGATGGCTGGGGCCGGGTGTTCAGCAGTCCTGGGCTCCGTCTCCCTCCCGCTCTGCCTGCTCTTCTCCCGCTGGGAGCTGGGGGGAGGGGAGCTCGGGTCCCGCGGGTCCGGGGCTTGTATCTTACCCCCTTCGCGAGGCGCTGGGTTCTCACAGGTGTGGATGTGGTCTGGATGTTGTCCTGTGTCCTCTGGTCTTTATTCTAGGAAGAGTTGTCTTTGTTATATTTTCATAGATATATGTGGTTTTGGGAGGAGATTTCCGCTGCTCTACTCACGCCGCCATCTTGGCTCCCTCCAATCGCATGTATTGTAATTTTAACAGGAGAAAATAAGGCCCAGGGAACAAACTCACACAAGATTGTTTGCTGTAGTTAAAAAAAGGAAAAAATCCAGTCTTTAAGGACTTGTCTTGCAGGCAGTGTACATTGAGTCCAGTCTCCAGAACAGGAACATTGCCTCCTCTGCTCATCAGCAGTGCCGTACGAGTGGCAGTGTACAGGGGCGGCATGGTATTCTACCATCAGGGGATGTGTTCGCTGCATTTTCTTCTCATACCAAGGTTTTCTCGGACATTTAGGAAACATCTTCAATGATGCAGGAACAAATGGGGATTTTCACGCATATTTTAATAATTAATTTGCGTACTCTTTTATAGTTGGTGTGGGAACAAACATTTCCAGTCTGTCTCTTCCTTGCTACTGTAAATCGTGTAAACCAACTTGATGCTTGGTCCTCACTAACTGATTGAGTTCCAGGTTATGCCTGCCCGCTGCCATTCGCACAGCACAGGAAGCGAGGGATGGCCCAACTCCTTGTCTTTTGTGCCGATCTCTCCTGTTCACAGCCACCAAGCTTATTCCCCCACGACCTTTCCGTGTGCTTCCTCTTCATCCCATGCTTCATTTGGGCAGTGCCCTCTCAGCCTACAGGTCCCAGCTTAAATATTGCTTCCTTGGGGGAACTCCCCCACCTCCTGGCCTTAAACAGGCCTGCCTTTTTCTTTCTCATAGCATCCTGCCCATTCTCCTTAGCCACTTAACTTCAAACATAGCTTTGAATTCTGTGTGCACACATCTGCTGGGACTCTATCTCTCTGAGAGCATAAACCGTGTGTATTCCCCTTACCATCCAGCATGGTGCAAGATCATGGGCAGCATCTACTGAATGGGTAGATGTTTGGGTGGATGAGTGGGCTGATGGACAGATGGGCAGGGGGATAGGGTCCTTCACTAAACAGATACAGTGACAGCAGGCACTCTCAAGGTACTGGGCGTATGACAGTGAGTGGAATGTCAGCTCTCGAGTTGCTTGCCTTCTGGAAGACAATGCACAGATACCAGTGTGTCAGGTGGTGAGAAAAATAAAGCAGAGTGAGGGACACAGAGAATAAGTTTGGGATGCTGCTTACACGGTGTCAGGAAAGGGCTCACAGAGGGAACGTCTGAGAAGAGACCTATAGGCGGCGAGGGAGGGAGCCATATCTCACTGATGGCAGAAAGCTGGATACTCACCATTCCATGTTTTCAGAGTGATTTCTAGGTATGTGTTCATCTTGTCTCACACATAGTCTTATTTTTTGCTGCATGTCTGGAGCTGAGCACTCAGTTCAATGCAGAGGGAGCCTCGAGCTGCCTTTTCTGTGGAAAGGACAATTCCAGCAAGAAAACAAGAAGATGTTCACAATCCATTCTCTGTATCTTAAGTTCATTTTTTGTTATCTGGAGGAAGTGATGGATCATAAAAAGTTGATTTTTTTTCTTCTTCTTCCCTTTGGGAGTCAGTACGAAACTGATAAGAGGAAGGTTACTTTTCAAAATGCCCTGGGCTTGGCAAGTGTGTATTTGTATGTCAGTGGTATATTTTTCCTCTACATCTTTTATAGCATGGATTTTATAGTAATCATTGAACAACTGGGTCAGATATTTCTCTTAATCTGAAAGGTGCTATATTAAAGCAGGGGGCCTTAGCTGTGAGAGATTTCTCCAAGGGGACAGATGTATGAATGCATCCATTTTGGAGAGCAGGCAAGCCACCCAGGAAGGGCCTAGACTTGAACAAAGAAGTAAATGCCCAGGCAACAGCCCAGAGGAGGAGGGAGCTGGGCCTCTAAAGCAGGGTCCGCAAGGTCAGGGGAAACCAAGTGACAGCCTCACCGTTTCTTGCTGAAGGCCGTACGCACAGTTACCTGAGGACGCCGGCACTTGTCCTGTGTGGGCACATAAATAAGACGTGGGCTTGGATGATGTTCTGCAGGGCCTTCCATCCTCCATAGTGGTGGGGGGGTGTTGGGGCGTGAGGGACCTGCAAGGAGTTGCCAGCAAGCCTGCTTCTTGTCTTGTGTCTGCCATTGTGCCTCCTAAAAGACTTTTGCTCAAACTGTCAGTGTCCAAAGGTGCTTCTTGGGTCAGAGGAGGGAGTGGGGAGCTACAGGGGTCTGCCCAGAGGCTTTAAACCTGTAGAACCTTCAGGGCAGTGGTTCTCCAAGTGTGGGCCTTGGCCCTCTGCTTGTGGTCATCCTGGCTGCTTGCTGAAATGCAGATTCCTGTGTCATGCCAGGTGCAGCCCTGAGCCTGCAGGGCGTGGAGGAGCCCCGGCGATGGGGAGCAGCACCTGTGCACAGACCCTTGTCCTGCAAGTCCTGCCGCGCCACATTATGAGGTGATTTCCCCCGAAGGGGTCCTGCCTATCTTTCCCAAGGGGCCTAAGGTAGCATGGCTGGGATGGTTCCAGACAGGGAAATCGGTTAGAATAATAATTAAGGAGGAAACTGTTCATCTTCTTTTTTTTTTTTTTTTTTTTTAAATAATTATTTTTTATTGAAGGGTAGTTGACGCACAGTATTACATTAGTTTCAAGTGTACAACACAGTGGTAGAACATTTATATACATAATTCTAGGTTCCAGCTATCACCCTACCAAGCTGTTACAATATCTTGACTATATTCCTTATGCTATACATTACATCCCGGTTACTTATTTATTTTACCATTGGAAGTCTGTCCTTTTTTTTTTTTTTTTTTTTTTTTTGTGAGGGCATCTCTCATATTTATTGATCAAATGGTTGTTAACGACAATAAAATTCTGTATAGGGGAGTCAATGCTCAATGCACAATCATTAATCCACCCCAAGCCTAATTTTCGTCAGTCTCCAATCTTCTGAGGCATAACAAACAAGTTCTTACATGTAGAACAAATTCTTACATAATGAATAAGTTACATAGTGAACAGTACAAGGGCAGTCATCACAGAAACTTTCGGTTTTGCTCATGCATTATGAACTATAAACAGTCAGTTCAAATATGAATACTCATTTGGTTTTTATACTTGATTTATATGTGGATACCACATTTCTCTCTTTATTATTAATATTTTTAATAAAATGCTGAAGTGGTAGGTAGATATAAGATAAAGGTAGAAATCATAGTTTAGTGTTGTAAGAGAGCAAATGTAGATGATCAGGTGTGTGCCTGTAAACTATGTGTTAATCCAAGCTAGACCAGGGCAATAAAACATCCACGTATGCAGAAGATTTCTCTCAGAACAGGGGGGGTGAGGTTCTAAGCCTCACCTCTGTTGATCCCCAATTTCTCACCTGATGGCCCCCCTGCGACTGTGCCTGTCTTAGGTTGTTCCTCCCTTGAGGAATCTTACCCGTCTCTGGCTAACCAGTCATCTTCCGGGGCCATACAGGGAAATGTGAAGTTGGTAAGTGAGAGGGAAGCCTTATTGTTTGAAAAGGTTAGCTTTTTACTTCTTTGCATATTTATGTCCTGTGGCTTCTATGCCCAGCATTTGTCTTGAGGTATCTTTACCACTTGGAGGAGTTATGATACTCGGTAAATTTGATATGAGGCACGAATTCTATTTAAGGGTTGTAATTAGGAAGGAAGAAGAAAAGCTATAGAAGTAGCAGGCGGAAGAAAACATGGGAAGATTGATTATTTCTTTGACATATCTTCTTGTAGAGTAACTTCAGCATATACAGGTTTTAAGCTACTACTTAAATTGCGCACACACATTAACATAATAGGAGTATAGTTACATAACCAAAGCATATCTGTAATTACCAGCCATCTCCAGTGAAACCAAGAAAACCATTAAGGCACCTTAGGCATTTGTGAAAACTTATCTATGATATGGTGGATATTGTCCAACTGAACTTGAACAGTCTGAGAGAAATCAGACAAATTAAAACAACCCATTCCTGGGGACTGTTCACATGCCATATGTTCTTTTAACAGCAAATAGTCTGTAGTTGTAAGACTTTGGAGCGCTACAATTTGCACTTCTCCAAATTCTCGGTTGAGTTCCAACAGTATAGATCCAGTCAAATTTGTTGTTTTACTGTATGCACAGGCCAGCTTAGATATCTCCTTCCTCATTCCCATGGCAAGTCCAGGAACTGGTGGGATGAGTGCATCTACAGCTGTAGCAGTGCGTGGATCTTTGTTGGGGTTTTTTGATGATCATCTTCTGGCATGAGTCTTCCAGAGAGTGCAGATGTTGGAAGTTCTTTTTCATATCGTATCTTAGTTCATTTTCGGGGTAGCCCAATTAGGCTTTGATCCTCTGTATAAACACAAACAGACCCTTTGCCTACACTTTTATATGCCCTTTATACCCTTGTGTAGAACTCATTGGAGGTTACCACACAGGAACTGCCCTTTTTTTTTTTTTTTTTGCTTTGTTTTTGGTATCACTAATCTACACTTACATGACGAATATTATGTTTACTAGGCTCTCCCCTATACCAGGTCTCCCCTATAAACCCCTTTACAGTCACTGTCCATCAGCATAGCAAAATGTTGTAGAATCACTACTTGTCTTCTCTGTGTTGTACAGCCCTCCCTTTTCTCCTACCCCCCCATGTATGTTAATCTTAATACCCCCTTACTTCTCCCCCCCTTATCCCTCCCTACCCACACATCCTCCCCAGTCCCTTTCCCTTTGGTAACTGTTAGTCCATTCTTGAGTTCTGTGATTCTGCTGCTGTTTTGTTCCTTCAGTTTTTCCTTTGTTCTTATATTCCACAGATAAGTGAAATCATTTGGTATTTCTCTTTCTCCGCTTGGCTTGTTTCACTGAGCATAATACCCTCCAGCTCCATCCATGTTGCTGCAAATGGTAGGATTTGCCCTTTTCTTATGGCTGAGTAGTATTCCATTGTGTATATGTACCACATCTTCTTTATCCATTCATCTATCGATGGACATTTAGGTTGCTTCCAATTCTTGGCTATTGTAAATAGTGCTGCAATAAACATAGGGGTGCATCTATCTTTCTCAAACTTGATTGCTGCATTCTTAGGGTAAATTCCTAGGAGTGCAATTCCTGGGTCAAATGGTATGTCTGTTTTGAGCATTTTGATGTACCTCCATACTGCTTTCCACAATGGTTGAACTAACTTACATTCCCACCAGCAGTGTAGGAGGGTTCCCCTTTCTCCACAGCCTCGCCAACATTTGTTGTTGTTTGTCTTTTGGAACGCAGCCATCCTTACTGGTGTGAGGTGATACCTCATTGTAGTTTTAATTTGCATTTCTCTGATAATTAGCGATGTGGAGCATCTTTTCATGTGTCTGTTGGCCATCTGTATTTCTTTTTTGGAGAACTGTCTGTTCAGTTCCTCTGCCCATTTTTTAATTGGGTTATTTGTTTTTTGTTTGTTGAGGCGTGTGAGCTCCTTATATATTCTGGACGTCAAGCCTTTATCGGATGTGTAATTTTCAAATATATTCTCCCATACTGTAGGGATCCTTCTTGTTCTATTGATGGTGTCTTTTGCTGTACAGAAGCTTTTCAGCTTAATATAGTCCCACTTACTCATTTTTGCTGTTGTTTTCCTTGCCCGGGGAGATATGTTCAAGAAGAGGTCACTCATGTTTATGTCTAAGAGGTTTTCGCCTATGTTTTCTTCCAAGAGTTTAATGGTTTCATGGCTTACATTCAGGTCTTTGATCCATTTTGAGTTTACTTTTGTATATGGGGTTAGACAATGGTCCAGTTTCATTCTCCTACATGTAGCTGTCCAGTTTTGCCAGCACCACCTGTTGAAGAGACTGTCATTTCGCCATTGTATGTCCATGGCTCCTTTATCAAATATTAATTGACCATATATGTCTGGGTTAATGTCTGGATTCTCTAGTCTGTTCCATTGGTCTGTGGCTCTGCTCTTGTGCCAGTACCAAATTGTCTTGATTACTATGGCTTTATAGTAGAGCTTGAAGTTGGGGAGTGAGATCCCCCCTACTTTATTCTTCTTTCTCAGGATTGCTTTGGCTATTCGGGGTCTTTGGTGTTTCCATATGAATTTTTGAATTATTTGTTCCAGTTCATTGAAGAATGTTGCTGGTAGTTTCATAGGGATTGCATCAAATCTGTATATTGCTTTGGGCAGGATGGCCATTTTAACGATATTAATTCTTCCTAGCCACGAGCATGGGATGAGTTTCCATCTGTTAGTGTCCCCTTTAATTTCTCTTAAGAGTGACTTGTAGTTTTCAGAGTATAGGTCTTTCACTTCTTTGGTTAGGTTTATTCCTAGGTATTTTATTTTTTTTGATGCAATTGTGAATGGAGTTGTTTTCCTGATTTCTCTTTCTGTTGGTTCATTGTTAGTATATAGGAAAGCCACAGATTTCTGTGTGTTGATTTTGTATCCTGCAACTTTGCTGTATTCCGATATCAGTTCTAGTAGTTTTGGGGTGGAGTCTTTAGGGTTTTTTATGTACAGTATCATGTCATCTGCAAATAGTGACAGTTTAACTTCTTCTTTACCAATCTGGATTCCTTGTATTTCTTTATTTTGTCTGATTGCCATGGCTAGGACCTCCAGTACTATGTTAAATAACAGTGGAGAGAGTGGGCATCCCTGTCTAGTTCCCGATCTCAGAGGAAATGCTTTCAGCTTCTCGCTGTTCAATATAATGTTGGCTGTGGGTTTATCATAGATGGCCTTTATTATGTTGAGGTACTTGCCCTCTATTCCAATTTTGCTGAGAGTTTTTATCATGAATGGATGTTGAACTTTGTCAAATGCTTTTTCAGCATCTATGGAGATGATCATGTGGTTTTTGTCTTTCTTTTGGTTGATGTGGTGGATGATGTTGATGGACTTTCGAATGTTGTACCATCCTTGCATCCCTGGGATGAATCCCACTTGGTCATGGTGTATGATCCTTTTGATGTATTTTTGAATTCGGTTTGCTAATATTTTGTTGAGTATTTTTGCATCTACGTTCATCAGGGATATTGGTCTGTAGTTTTCTTTTTTGGTGGGGTCTTTGCCTGGTTTTGGTATTAGGGTGATGTTAGCTTCATAGAATGAGTTTGGGAGTATCCCCTCCTCCTCTATTTTTTGGAAAACTTTAAGGAGAATGGGTATTATGTCTTCCCTGTCTGATAAAATTCCGAGGTAAATCCATCTGGCCCGGGGGTTTTGTTCTTTGGTAGTTTTTTGATTACCGCTTCAATTTTGTTGCTGGTAATTGGTCTGTTTAGATTTTCTGTTTCTTCCTGGGTCAATCTTGGAAGGTTATATTTTTCTAGGAAGTTGTCCATTTCTCCTAGGTTTCCCAGCTTGTTAGCATATAGGTTTTCATAGTATTCTCCAATAATTCTTTGCATTTCCGTGGGGTCCGTCGTGATTTTTCCTTTCTCGTTTCTGATACTGTTGATTTGTGTTGACTCTCTTTTCTTCTTAATAAGTCTGGCTAGAGGCTTATCTATTTTGTTTATTTTCTCGAAGAACCAGCTCTTGGTTTCATTGATTTTTGCTATTGTTTTATTCTTCTCAATTTTATTTATTTCTTCTCTGATCTTTATTATGTCCCTCCTTCTGCTGACCTTAGGCCTCATCTGTTCTTCTTTTTCCAATTTCGATAATTGTGACATTAGACCATTCATTTGGGATTGCTCTTCCTTTTTTAAATATGCTTGGATTGCTATATACTTTCCTCTTAAGACTGCTTTTGCTGTGTCCCACAGAAGTTGGGGCTTAGTGTTGTTGTTGTCATTTGTTTCCATATATTGCTGGATCTCCATTTTGATTTGGTCATTGATCCATTGATTATTTAGGAGCATGTTGTCAAGCCTCCATGTGTTTGTGAGCCTCTTTGCTTTCTTTGTACAGTTTATTTCTAGTTTTATGCCTTTGTGGTCTGAAAAGTTGGTTGGTAGGATTTCAATCTTTTGGAATTTTCTTAGGCTCTTTTTGTGGCCTAGTATGTGGTCTATTCTGGAGAATGTTCCATGTGCACTTGAGAAGAATGTATATCCCGCTGCTTTTGGATGTAGAGTTCTATAGATGTCTATTAGGTCCATCTGCTCTACTGTGTTGTTCAGTGCTTCCGTGTCCTTACTTATTTTCTGCCCGGTGGATCTATCCTTTGGGGTGAGTGGTGTGTTGAAGTCTCCTAGAATGAATGCATTGCAGCCTATATCCCCCTTTAGTTCTGTTAGTATTTGTTTCACATATGCTGGTGCTCCTGTGTTGGGTGCATATATATTTAGAATGGTTATATCCTCTTGTTTGACTGAGCCCTTTATCATTATGTAGTGTCCTTCTTTATCTCTTGTTACTTTCTTTGTTTTGAAGTCTATTTTGTCTGATATTAGTACTGCAACCCCTGCTTTCTTCTCACTGTTGTTTGCTTGAAATATGTTTTTCCATCCCTTGACTTTTAGTCTGTACATGTCTTTGGGTTTGAGGTGAGTTTCTTGTAAGCAGCATATAGATGGGTCTTGCTTTTTTATCCATTCTGTTACTCTGTGTCTTTTGATTGGTGCATTCAACCCATTAACATTTAGGGTGACTATTGAAAGATATGTACTTATTGCCATTGCAGGCTTTAAATTCGTGGTTACCAAAGGTTCAAGGTTAGCCTCTTTAGTATCTTACTGCCTAACTTAGCTCGCTTATTGAGCTGTTATATACACTATCTGGAGATTCTTTTCTTCTCTCCCTTCTTGTTCCTCCTCCTCCATTCTTCATATGTTGGGTGTTTTGTGCTGTGCTCTTTCTAGGAGTGCTCCCATCTAGAGCAGTCCCTGTAAGATGTTCTGTAGAGGTGGTTTGTGGAAAGCAAATTCCCTCAGCTTTTGTTTGTCTGGGAATTGTTTAATCCCACCGTCATATTTGAATGATAGTCGTGCTGGATACAGTATCCTTGGTTCAAGGCCCTTCTGTTTCATTGTATTAAATATATCATGCCATTCTCTTCTGGCCTGTAGGGTTTCTGTTGAGAAATCTGACGTTAGCCTGATGGGTTTCCCTTTATAGGTGACCTTTTTCTCTCTAGCTGCCTTTAACACTCTTTCCTTGTCCTTGATCTTTGCCATTTTAATTATTATGTGTCTTGGTGTTGTCCTTCTTGGATCCTTTCTGTTGGGGGTTCTGTGTATTTCCGTGGTCTGTTCGATTACTTCCTCCCCCAGTTTGGGGAAGTTTTCAGCAATTATTTCTTCTAAGATACTTTCCATCTCTTTTCCTCTCTCTTCTTCTTCTGGGACCCCTATAATACGGATATTGTTCCTTTTGGATTGGTCACACAGTTCTCTTAATATTGTTTCATTCCTGGAGATCCTTTTGTCTCTCTCTATGTCAGCTTCTATGCGTTCCTGTTCTCTGATTTCAATTCCATCAATGGCCTCTTGCATTCTATCCATTCTGCTTATAAACCCTTCCAGAGTTTGTTTCATTTCTGCGATCTCCTTTCTGGCATCTGTGATCTCCTTCCGGACTTCATCCCATTTCTCTTGCGTATTTCTCTGCATCTCTGTCAGCATGTTTATGATTCTTATTTTGAATTCTTTTTCAGGGAGACTGGTTAGGTCTGTCTCCTTCTCTGGTGTTGTCTCTGTGATCTTTGTCTGCCTGTAGCTTTGCCTTTTCATGGTGATAGGAATAGTCTGCAGAACTGGGACGAGTGACGGCTGGAAGGACTTCCTTTCTTGTTGGTTTGTGGCCCTCCTCTCCTGGGAGAACAGCGGCCTCTAGTGGCTTGTGCTGCGCAGCTGCGCGCAGACAGGGTTTCTGCTTCCTGCCCGGCTGCTATGGAGTTAATCTCCGCTGTTACTGTGGGCGTGGCCTGGCTCGGGCAGCTACTCCAAAATGGTGGAGTCGCGTTGGAGCAGGAGCTGCTGGGAGGCTATTTATCTCCGTAAGGGGCCTCCCTGCTCCCTGTAGCCCAGGGGTTAGGGTGCCCAGAGATCCTGGATTCCCTACCTCTGGATTAAGTGACCCGCCCTGCCCCTTTAAGACTTCCAAAAAGCACCCGCCAAAACAAAACAACGCCCACCAAAAAAGAAAGAAAAAAAAATTTTTTTAATTAAAAAAAAAAAAAAGTTTTTAATTTACAAAAAAAAAAAAAGGTGGTCGTTCGTTTTTCTTTATTCTGCGGTGCCAGCCTCAGGCCTCTGCTCACCGGTCTTTCTGCCCTGTTTCACTAGTATTGTGGTCCCTATCCCTTTAAGACTTCCAAAAAGCGCTCGCCAAAACAAAACAGCAAAAAAGCAAAAAAAAATGGTCGCGCGCTTTTCTTATGCCCTCTGTCGCCCAGCCTCCAGTGCCTGCTCACTGTTCTTGCTGCCCTGTTTTCCCAGTATCGAGGGCCCTGCACTCTGGCCCGGATGGCTGGGGCTGGGTGTTCGGCAGCCCTGGGCTCCGTCTCCCTCCCGCTCTGCCTATTCTTCTCCCGCCGGGAGCTGGGGGGAGGGGCGCTCGGCTCCCGCCGGGCCGGGGCTTGTATCTTACCCCCTTCGCGAGGCGCTGGGTTCTCTCAGGTGCGGATGTGGTCTGGATATTGTCCTGTGTCCTCTGGTCTTTATTCTTTGAAGGGTTGTCTTTGTTATATTTTCATAGATATATGTTGTTTTGGGAGGAGATTTCCGCTGCTCTACTCACGCCGCCATCTTCTGCCCCCGATCCTGTTCATCTTCTTTGAAGGGATCTCCATTTCAGACATGGTGTCTCTTGAAAGAAAATATGGCATTTGGATCTCCATAAACCTAAAAGCCCAGAGAAGAGGAGGATCTAGGTTGTGCCCACAGGGACAGGACATAATCTTCACAGGTCAAGTTTGATTCATTCGTAAGTTAAGTCCAAGTCCTGTGTCAGACGTCGTGGGGACACGACCGTTATGGCTCCTTGTAGTGACCTCAGCTCACACTCTGGGCCTCCCACTCTTCATGCCATTGCAGCCTAGCACAGCCGCAGCCCTGGCTGGGAACCCCGAGGTTTCTCTCATGACAGGGAACTCTAGCACTGCTGCAGGGTCATTGTGGGTAGACAAGATGGATAGGTCTTCTCCTTTGAGCAAATGACGAGTACACAGTGCTAGGAAGGGAGAGACGGGTTGTGCTGGTAGCCCAGACAATAAAGGTTAGAAAAGAAGAGGCAAAACAATCAGTGTTTGCGAATGTCTACCTGGAAAACCCAAGAGGATCAAACCCACCATAAACAGACAGATGTTGCCGACTCGTCCAAGGCAGGAAGTTTTCAGTAGGCCGTCGAAGGAAGCGTCAGATGACTGGAGGGCTAGGGTCATCCATGTTGTTCCTAACCCTTTGTCCATGTCTGGTAGGGCCTCTTCCTTCCATAAGGGATGGCAAAGAGGCAGCAGCTTGGGTTTATAAATAACAACACCACTTCTGGACTGCTTGTCATGTGCCAGACATGGTGCTAAACACAAATGTCAACTAATTCACCACATGCAACAGCCCCAGGAGGCGGGGACTACTGTTAGGGCATCCTCATCTTCCCCACTTCATAGGTGGGAAAACTGAAGTGTGCAGAAGGCAGGGGACTGGCCCGAGGATCACACAGCCCAGGAGTCCATGAGGCTCCCCCCACACTGTGCTGCCTCTTAGATCCATAGAGATGGGTCATGGCAGGATGGATCTATTCCCTGTAGATGGCTCTGCGGTTCACTTTGAGAGCCACCCCCTCCAACAGTGGGGATTCAGTAAATATCAGTGAATAAGCCTTTATCTCTAGGGCAGCATTCAGACTTCAAGGCAGCCAGCATGGCCTGAGAGCTCTGAGAATTTCGATATCCAGGGATCCACGTGCTTTATTATTTACTGAGAGCCTTTCAAACCAACTATTCTCTCACTGATTAATTTAGGAATTGATTTCCCTGCCTGGAACCACCGAGATAGAGCATAGCAACAATTACTTACATCCGCCCTGTGAGCTGAAAGGAGCGTATATGGTGCTGCCGTTAAAGTCCGTGACTTTAGTAGGTAAGAGACGTAACCCCTCTGGACTTCACAGTCTTTATTTATTTAAAAAGAAAAATCTAGGTCAGTATTACTGACCTCCACTGGTCATTGTGGGGATTAAGTGAGCTGAGACACAGAAGGGCCTTGAACACCGCCGCAGGCTATAGGGTCTCCAAGGAAGGAAGCCACTCCCCTGTTCTACCCAGGAGGGCATGAGGCTGTGAAGCGTTTCGTAAAACATGAATTTGAAGACTTGCTGCCTGTCCTCACTTCACTTGTAATTTAGGTACGAAGGGATGTATGAAACCTCAAACTCTTAAATCATGATTCCAGGCCGTGGAAGGAGAGGCCCCACATAGCAGTGTCTGGTAAGATGCATAATGCATTATTCATAGCAAGCACGACCAGTGCCTGCTGGCCCATTTGTCTTTCAGATGTGGTTTGGGGCTGAACAGTGATTTCACCAAAACATCACATTAAAAAATCCGTATTTCCAGCACCCCTTGACAAGTCAGAGGTGTAGCGAGATTCTTAGGGGTATAGCAATGCTGGGCTCAAATTCTTACTTGGTGACAGCAGCCCACCTCGGACAAGGTATGCCCACCCCTACTGCAGAGCTGCATAGTGTCAGGGCTAAGAGTGGGGCTGGGTTCAAACCCCGGGCATGATCTCGAGCAGGTTACCTGACCTCTCTGTATGTCTGGGCAGCAACAGTGCCCACCTCTCAGGCTTGTTGTGGGGATTTTCTGTGTAAAAGGCTTGGGCACCAGGCCTGCTTTGGGAAGCACCCAGTGATTATTATTGTGCCTGCTGTTATTATCCTGGCCCCGGGAATCATTCACGTGTTTGCCCTGTGGTTCCCAGGAAAGCTCATTGCAGCCAGGGGTCTAGATGGATTTTTTTTTTTGAGAAGTTATGTTTTGAATTGAGCCTGAAGTGGCAGAGGAAAGAGAAAGCCGGGCAGGGGAATAGTAAGAGCTAAAGCTTGGAGGTGGGAAAAGTACATGCTTCTTATCACAAATGCATACAGACTTTTAGTTTCTGTTAGGAGCTTTCCTCCATGTTTCTGTGTGAGTTGCAAGTAGCCTTGGGCCAGGTGCACATGGGCATCTCAGCCCCTGAGGAGAGATGTGCTCCCCCACGGGTTTACCACGCACAAGCCTCCTTGGAATAGCAGCACGCACCTGCTGGGCAGGCAGTAGCAGGGTCTCTGCAGGGTCCAGGCAGGGGAAGGGCCAGAGGACCCTGCTGTGTCAGGTTCAAGGTTAGAAAGTAGACCAGCCATTGGAAACCACCCAGGACTAGAACAGGACAAAACTTATACCCCAACAGAAGAGGATATGTTTGACTGGAGGAATCCTAGAAGTTGGTGGGGTAGATGGTAGAGCAAAAGCGGGGTGAAAGGCTGAGACTGGCGGAAATGGGGCAACCCAAGAAATGCCTTGAAGGGGAGACAGAGAGAAGGAAGAGGAAACCTGTGTGCAGGTGCCCTGCGTGCAGGAGCAGGGAACGGCTTTTAAGGCTGGGTGCTTGACTGGAGCCCAGCTCCAGCTGCCTTTTGGACCTGGGCAGCCCTGCAGACAGGAGGCTGCATTGGGCTTTGAAATGCTGAACTTGGGAATGGCCTGTGTCTAGGTCAATTTCAAGTTCTGAAATTTTATAACAGTCTTCATCACAGATAATGAGACGTATCCTTACAAATCAAGAATATGCTGAAATTCCACAATTTCTACATCAAAATGATACCTCTTCAAATGTCCTGCATCTAGAAGTAATACCCAAAAATATCCTTTGTGGAACCCCATGCCCCAGTGTTTTATTTGGAAGGTAGGTTCACTGTGTTTATGTGTCAGCCATAAATACTTAGATGACAGTATGAACTCCTAAGGATCCGCCACTTCCGGCTGAGAGCATTAGATCCTGTGGAAGTGTCCTGTGTAATAATATGCCAACAGATTTAGAATTTTTAAAGTCATGGAAACAAACAGGTGCTCAGGGTGCCTAAAAATAACCACCCTGGGAAGGGAAATTGGGTCAGTGTCAAGGAGCTTAGGTGAGAAGCACTGTGCTTTGGTGGGGGCGGGAGGTGGAAAGGTCAAGACTGGGGAGAGGAAGCCAAGAAACGAAAATTCTGCCCCCACCCAGCACCCAGGGATGTTTGCTTTTGTCAGAATCTCTTACTGTTGCGTCACCTCAGCTGAAAACTTCTTGTGACCCCAGCCCCCCAACCCCCTGCCCCCCACCACCTGGTGCAGCTCTCCTGCCCAGATTTCTGAGCAAAAAGCCCAACCCAACAGGGTGTCCCCCTGTATGGGGATGGCGAGCAGGCAGCCTCCTCTTGCTCCGTGGGGTGGGGTGGTGAGCTGTGCCAGGGGTGATCAGGGAGCAATTCCCCTCAGCAGCCTGAACCTGGAGAGCATGTGGAATTCAGGATTTAATCCTTCTTCCCAGGAAGAGCCTGGGCACATCCTCCCCACCCTGCTGCCCTTCCTGAGGAGTGAAAGATGCTGACTGTCAGCGGGTGAAGGATGAAGTGTGGCAAGTGGGGCAAACACAGCTTGTTCCTACCAGATTCAGTTACTGGGCAGTGCTGGAAGACAAATGGCCAGGGGCTTGTCCACCCCTTGAGGACAGGGCGATTTAGATACCATGATGGGAAGTGTTATACAGGCTATGGAACTGATGGCATTAACTCAGGTTTTCATTGTTGGTGGTTTTGAATCCGGAGCCTTGGTTTGACCCTGAGAATAACCAAAACTGCACGAAAGACTGTCTTTACACCAAAAACACAAATATCCAAAAACAAGCAAAACTGTCTGTGGTGATAAAGGTTAGAATAGTGGCTACCTTGGTGGCAGAGGAATATTGACTAAGAGGGAACATTTGAGAACCTTCTAGAGTGGGTTCTAAAATGTTCTGTCTTCATCTGGTGGTGGTTACAAGGGTTTGCATGTATGTAAAAATGAGCTGTACATTGAAAAAGTGTGCACATTACTGCATGTATATGTATCTCGAGAAATAAGTTAAAAAGAGAAAGATGTCCGTAAGAAGGAGGTCTGAAAGAGAAACACCTTGGAAACATTTGTATAGCCTGGCTTTTACCACACTTGGGATTTGCTGTTCCATGGCCCTAGGTCCTAAAATCCTGACTTGGCCCAGCCCAGAAATTTAAAACACTCTCCACCTATGGAGAAATGAAGTAATGACAAGTCTCTTCCAAGTTTACCAGTCAAGAAAGTAATTTGGAAACTGCCAGCTCTACATCTTGAATTGAGTCTCTCCGTCACTTCACAATTGAATGAGATTATTGGGGCACCAAGGTCAAGCTGACCCAGCTTTGAGTTGCTGCTCTGCCACTTAATAGCACTGGGACCTTCTAGAAAGCCATTGCCCTAGGCTCAGTTTGCCTGTGAATTGGGTGAGTTCTTGAGTGTCCTTCAGCAGGGGAGCACCAGTAAGTACTCAGCTCAGTGCTTAGTGCCCCACAAATGAGCAGGGAATGTTAAAACTGCTGGGGCTGATTGCCAGTGTCTCCGCCACATTGTACAAGGGCCCGGGGAGCGCCCTGAGGCCTGGTGCTCAGTGACAGTGCCTCGCACCTCCCTAACTTTGCTCTAACAGTTCCCACACAACCCAACTTCTCATACAGTTGGGCCTGCTCCAGGGAGCAGAAGCCCCCTCTGGCTTGGCAGGATTCTTGGGCTGGAACCTCTGCTGGTTCTCAGAGTAGGAGCGTGGTCGAGTTGGACGACAGTGTACCCACACTGAAGCAGCTGTGGTGAACATCTGGCTCTGATTATCTGGCTCGGAATGGCCGGGGGTGGGGAGCTCTGTGATTTATAGATCGTTCCTCGGGCTGTAAATCCCATCTCTAATTGTGACTTCTCTGTCCCTAATTGTTTGCAGAGAAGAGAGGAGCTCAATGGCTCCCAATCCCTGGCAGGGCCGGAGGCTGCTGGGGGGTGCAGTCTGTTGCTAGGACACCACCGTCTTTGTTTTGGTCCCTGCTCAGCAGTGTTTTTAAGGCCCTGTATACATTTCTCTGTATTGTTAATGTAATTTGTTCAGGCAGTGAACAGCCAAGTTCAGCCGAAGGAATCTGATACTCATAACAGAAACACCAGAGGCCAGGTTTTTGTGGTCAAATTAGGGTTTTGAGGCCTAGGAAGAGAATGAAATGTTCGAGCTGGGCCAGGGGGACAGTCTCTCTTTCTCTTCTGTGCTGACGCTGGCCTGAGTTCAGCTTCCTTGTGCAGCTCAGCTTGGGGGGCACCAAGTCCACCACATTCAGGGCTGTGTTAGGTGGGGAGAAAAGGAATGCAGATTTTATTCAAAAGGGATGAAAGGAAACTAACAGTAGAGACAAGTTTGGGCCCTTTCTGCTCAGCCTCCCAGCTCTAGGCACCTTTTATCTCACCCCACACTCCCTCCCCACCAAATTACATGACTGGTGTGGAAATAGTAGTTGGGATCTGTCGAGAAGGTATGTGACTGTGCAAAATGCAATTTGCCCGTTGCCGTTGCCCGTGAAGACCCGACAGCTCACTTGCCATCTGGGAACCTCACGCCCTGCTGTGCTTGGAGTTTTCAGAAACGATGGATTCCGAACAGCTTTCAGTGAATAGTTAGTGATGTTAACTCTGTTCATCCAGCCCTCTTCACTTTGCTTCAGAAAATAAGCAAACGTACCAACCCACATTCCATGCTTTCTTTTGATTCTAGAATGCACACCCATTGTGAAATTAATCAGACCAACATTATCAACCCCTCCCTCCCTCCCTCCCTCTCTGCCTGTCTGCCTTGGAAGAATGCCAGGTGTGCATGCATCCATCTATCCATGAACAATTACCGAACAACTTCTGTGGTTACTAAGTAAAATATGATAGGGTCCCGGCCCTCATGAGATTAAAATGCAGGGGAACAGGCAGGAAAGCCAGTCCTTACAATTCATGCGGCAAGTAGCTGACAAAGCAGAGTAGAATGTCCCATGAGATACCTGAGAAAGGAGCAGCTTGGAGGAGTGAGGGGAGGCCCCTGGAGGAGGTGTTTGAGCTGAACCTTAAGGAGAACACCGAGTGTCAGTTCTAGTAGTAGCCTTGGTCTCACCAGCCTTCCTTCCCCATTGTCCAGGGGCTTGGAAGCCCTGGGAGGGGAGAGTTGTCTTATCTTTGAAGACCCTGTTGTCCCTAGAATGCTGGTGGTTTGCCAGAAGTCTGCAGAGGTGTACCATCCTCCATTCAGCAGGTGAATCACATATGCATGGAATATGGCACATGGTGTAGACACTTCCTGCCTTCACCACATCCAGACACTAACAACTTAGAACAAGCTAATGCAGTCGCAGACATTTTGCTCAGCCTAAATGCTCTTTAATGACTTGACCAAAGGAGCCAGAGAACTTCTGTTCTTGATAAGTACAGGCACAAAATGGGTAGGATTGAGGCAAAGCAGGCACGTTATACTAAGTTCGTATCCTGCAATACTATATTAGCAGGATATTTAATCTTCACAGGAGAGGAAAGTGAAGGTGTTCTACACTCTTAATTTCCAAGATCCTCATTTAAAGGGCATGAGTCCCAAGGAGGGAAGCCACTTTCTGTTCACACTTGATGTCACTACTGGTATCGGAACTTCATAGCTTCTTGGCCTGTGTCCCAGCCTGTTACTGTGGGCACCTTTCTCTTAAGCTACACGGACTTGCACTGCTGCAACATTGTTCCACAGTTCACTAGGCGTGCCAGTATGCTCGCCACTGATCCTCAAGGCTCAATTGAGGCATCTCTTCTCAATTCTACCCATTCCAAGACTTGGAAAAGTTTTTTGACACCCTTACTAATTGCTGAGTTGGAAGTCCATGACTAACTTCTGTACCTCTTCTCCCCATGCCCTGTATTAGGATTAAATCAGCCACAATCAGTTTATATTAAAAGTTGTTCTCTTGTTTGTCTCCTCCACCAGATCATGAATTCCTTGGGATCAGAAATGGTGTTCTTCTCTCCCATGCCTAGAAGAGTACCTGAGTATTTACGGGGCAAAACAATTACAAGTCTATGCCTTTTATACCCTTAAGAAATTTGGTTTTCCAGACAATAAATGCTCCCTTTTCAAAACGCTTAAATTTACTACAGCCAGTTTTGGTGGAAGGATTCCAAAATGCATCGTACGCTTTTCTGACTTCTTTCTTACACAATGAAGATAGAATCTTTTTTGTTTTGGTTTAGTTTGCTTTCTTTTCAGTTACTCAGGGTCAGCTTTATGAAGCCCAATTTTACATGGGGCTGAAGTAAAATGAATTTCTCCCAGGCTTTTATGGTATCTAGAACCATTAGATGTTTGTATTGAAAGAACAAAAACTTTAAGCCATCTAGTTTATCTCCTTTTACAGATCAGGAAAACAAGCTGGAACCAGCAGCCAGGTCTGACTTCCTAGCTGGATGTATCTCTCATCACCACACACCTCTGCCCATCTCTTCTTTCTTTCCCCTCCTCTTCCTGAGTAATGGAAGTGAGGGGGCTTTATTTCACCAGCAGTCGACTGCCTCAGGGCTGGGAGGGCAGAATACCTTTCTGTTGAGGTTGGTGATGGGCTTGTTGGCCTCTGTCTTGTCCATTCATTGCTGGTTCCCAGAGTTGGGAGTTGGTGCTACTTTTCTGGATATTATACATGTAATGGTTTCAAGCATCTGCATTAAAATCAAGAACTAGGAAATGTTTAGGTTAAAATGGGCTTTCGTTCCACTGAAGAGTTTGTTGTGTGTCCTTTACTACAGTTCTTGCTCTTTTATCTATAAAAGGGGTCCCTGGACCTTTACTCAGAATTTACTGATTTGATTTTTGGAACACTACTTGGTTATTTGATGGCCTGGTTATCTACAGATTAAGTGGCAGATGACTATCTAGGCAAAGGGAAAGACATAAGTAACAACACAGATGGGTACTTTGTAATGGAGACTCAAGATGATGGCATAAGATATGCAGAAAAGATTAAATGTGTTCTTTGCTTTCTGTTTAGAGAAAGAGGCAGGATCAGGGAAGTGCTAATTAAAACAACAACGAAATGACAAATTTTAAGTACGAGAATACAGGTGTTGGCAAGGATATAGGCTAATAAAAAATAATGCTTAAATTAGTATAACTACTTTGAGGAATGACTTGGCAATATCTAGTAAAATTGAAGATGCACATATCTTATTACCCAGCAAATCTTTTACTTGGCTCATGGAACATGAGTAAGAACAGTTATTGGTGTACTGTATGCGGTAGCATAACCCGGAATATATACAAAATAGATAAATAAATCAACACAGTAGTATAGTAAAGTACAGTGAATTAACCAGATCTACATGTACTAACATGGATAAATTCCAAAAATCTAATGTTAATTGGATAAAGCAAGTTGCTAAAGAATATCTAAAATTTGGTACCATTTTTATGAATGTTAAAAACTCTGAAGAGAATGATAATCATACTTTGGTTAGGTAGTAGAATGTCCTCAAGCTAAGGAGATCCATGCTGAGGTAGGAGGGCAAGGTGTCCTGGTGTGTATGAATTATTTTCAGATGGCTCAGCAAAACAGAACTGTGTGTGTATACATAGAGGGGAGGGAAGAAAATGTGAGGTATGTTGGGGGGCATCTAAATGATGATCAATCTGGTTGAAGGACAGATGGGTTTTCATTGTACTTCCACAACTTTCCTGTAAATTTGGAGTTTTTCAAAATAAAAGAATTGGAGAAAATACCCAAACAGAGTCTGTAAATTGTAGATAATACATATGTAATGAAAGTATAGAAATATGTAGAAGTATGATAAACAAGCACATTTAGACAATAGTTACCCCTGCACAGGCTTGGGAAATGGATGGCTGAGACTGGGCGCTTTAGCTGTATCTAGTACTGCTTTATTTCTTTTTTTTAAAAAGTCGGGAGAGCTCTGAGATCATGAAAGTGTAAAACTGTCCGATGTGGTGATTGAGTGTTTTCAGTTATTTTCTCTACACTTTTTATACATATGTATAGTTTTATGTATAGATAGTTCCATTACTAAAAATAGCATATTTTTTTTAACTACAGAGAAGTAGGTAAATGATTTGGTTCATTTTAAAATTAAAAGGTATTATTAGATAACTGATACCAAAACCCTGGTAGCAAACTACAAGAGCACTACAAGAAAAGAAAATCACGGGCCAGTATCCCTGATGAATGTAGATGCAAAAAATCCTCAAAAAAATACTATGAAACAAAATTCAACAGTACATTAAAAGCATCATACACCATGATCAAGTGGGATTTATTCCAGGGATGCAAGGATGGCTCATTATCTGCAGCTCAGTCACTGTGGTCAACCACATTAACAAATTGAAGGATAAAAATGGTATGATCATCTCAATAGATGCAAAAAAAGCATTTGACAAAATTCATCATCCATTATAATAAAAACTCTCAACAAAGTGGGTATCGAGGAACATACCTCAACAAAATAAAGGCTGTATATGACAAGTCCACAGCTGACATACTCAGTGGTAAAAAGCTCAAAGTGTTTCCTCTAAGATCAGGAAAAAAACAAGGATGCCTACTCACCACTTTATTATTCAACATAGTATTGGAATTCCTAATGATATCAGTTAGGCAAGAGAAAAAAGACATAAGGCATTCTAATTGGAAAGGAAGGAGTTAAACTGTTACTATTTGCAATGGCATGATATTGCATAGAAAACCCTAAAGACTCCATCAAAAAACTGTTAGAACTACTTAAAGAACTCAGTAAAGTTAGAGCACAAAATTCTATTGTGTTTCTGTACACCAATAACAAACTATTACAAAGAGAAATAAAACAATCCCATTTGCAACTACATCAAAAAGAAAAAAATACCTAGGAATAAATTTAACCAAGGAGGTGAATGAGCTACAAATCAAAAACATAAGACATTAATGAAAAAGTAAAGAAGACATAAATTGAAAGATATTTCATGCTAATGGAGTAGAAGTATCAATATTGTTAAAATGTCCATGTTACCTAAAGCAGTGTATAGAGTCAATGCAATCCCTATTAAAATTCCAGTGGCATTTTGCAAAGCAATCCCTATCAAAATTCCAATAGCATTTTGCAAAGAAATAGAGCAAATAATCCTAAAGTTTGTATGAGAAAACATACACACACACACAACAAACACCCCAAACAGCCAAGGCAATCTTGAGAAAAAAAGCTGGAGGCGTCATGCTGCCTGATTTCAAACTACATTAAAAGCTATAGTAATTAAAACTATGATATGGCATAAAAACAGACACATAGATCAGTAGAACAGAATGGAGAACCCAGAAATTAACCCACACATATACGGTCAATTAATTTATGACAAAGGGGCCAAGAATATACAATGGAAAAAAGACAGTCTCTTCAGTTAATGGTGTTGGGAAAATTGGATGGCCACATGAAAAAGAATGAAACTGGACCATTGTTGTATGCAAAAATTGATGCAAAATGGATTGAAGACTTGAACATAAGAGCTGAAACCATAAAAATCCTAGAAAAATGTGTAGGTAGCAAGCTCCTTGGAGTAGACCGTCGCAATCGTTGTTTAAATCTGATACCAGAAGCAAAACAACAAAAGCAAAAATAAGTGGGACTTCATCATACTAAAAAGCTTCTGCATGGGAAAGGAAACCCTCAACAAAATGAAAAGCAGCTTAATGAGTGACAGAAAATATTTGTAAATCATACATCTGGTAAGGGGCTAATATCCAAAATATATAAAAAACCCATAAAACTTATTAGCAAAGAGAAGAAAAAAAATCCAATTTAAAAACTTGGCAGAAGATCTGAATAGACTTTTTCCAGAGAAGACATACAGATAGCCAGCAGGTACATAAAAAGATGCTTAACATCAGTAATCATCAGGGAAATGCAAATCAAAACCACAATGAGATACTACCTCACACCTGTGAGAATGGCTTCTCTCAAAAAGACAAGAAATAACAACAAGTGTTACTGAGGATCAAGAAAAGGGAGCTCCTGTGCACTGTAAATTGGTGTGGCTATTATGGAAAACAGTATGGAGGTTCCTCAAAATATTAAAAACAAAACTACCATACAATCCAGCAATTCCACTTATAGGTATTTACCCAAACAAAATGAAAACACTTAACTGGAAAAGATGTGTGTACCCTCCCTGCCACCCATGTTCATTGCAGCACTATTTACAATAGCCAAGCTAAGGAAACAACCTTAGTGTCCATCAGTAGATGAATGGATAAAGAAAATGTGGTCCATATATACACAATGGAATATTATTCAGCCATAAAAAAGAACAAAATCTTGCCATTTTTGACAACATGGATAGACTTCAAAGCATTATGTTAAATGAAATAAGTCAGACAAAGAAAAATACTGTACGATCTCTCTTATATGTGGAATCTTAAAAAGAAAAAACAGAACAAGTTCACATGTCTAGAACAGATTGTGGTCAGTAGAGGTGGTGGCAAGGAGGGGTGTGGGGAGAAATGGGTGAAGGGGATCAAAAGGTAAATGAATGAATGAATGCATGCATGCGGTACAGTTTTTTTCCCTGGATGCACAAACGTAAAACAGGATAGAGGTTACCAAATAGTCAATTCCAGTTCAAGTTATTTTCCTCTTTAACCGTATTATTACAAGAAAACTTCCATTGAAATATAAACCATATTTTAAGGAATGTCCATGCTCACACTTTGCACTTTAGTAAACAACTTCTGTTTACCTGTTTTCTGCATTTGCATCTGGGAATAAAAGAAAAGGTTATTATTGGAAAGTATTTTGGTGCTTAATGGATTGTGGAACACCTCCTTCTCTCTCATAGACACCTGTCACATGCCCATGTGGGCATTGCTTCAAAGATTCTGAGTTTCAGAGGTTCCTGGAGCCAGGTGGGAGCAAGCAGGAATGTAGGGAGACCAGTCAGCTTTAAGCCTGCCCCCCTGAGGAACAGCCGTCCGAAATTGGTGTCAAAAGGGAGGGGCACACTCTGGTTTCATCCTAACCTAGATTCAAGCCTCTGACTGCATGGAATTCCTGGAGATTCCTGGAGGAGCCAAGTCTGAGGCCAGGTGTCTGCTGTAGTTCAGGCTACTTCCTTGGTTTGCACTGCGGTGGAATCAGCCAAAAGTAGGAAGGATGTCTCACCTCCAGCTGAAGGCTGCATAGGCTTCAGTCCCAAGGACAGAGCCAGGCTGGAATCCCAGAGGCCTAGGCAGAGGCCAGTTGTACAAACACAATTATTTGTATATCCTACTAGATGTAACATAAGGATGAAAAAAGTGCCCCCACACACACACCAAAAAAACTCCTCTTACACTCTTTTCATTTGCCATGTTGTGATGGTGGTGTTTTTCTGAGTCTGTTGTATATATATCTTGAAGGGAGTTGATGAGTAATTATGTTGGTATCACTGAGAACAAGGATTTTCAGTGTGGGAGGAAGGAGATATAGATGGAAGATCAAGGAGGCTAAGAAAACATATTGTACCCTAAATGAATATTGGGAGGATCAATGTAAATTCCTAACATTTTCATACTTATAAAATAAAGAGAAAATAACTTTCCTAACTCTTTCCACTGAAGATGCCTAGAAACAACTGTCATCTCAGTAGCAGTGTGCAACTCAGATTGTCTTCTCTTAATCCCTTTTTCTACTTAAAACAGGGCTTCTTGGAGAAATCAGTGATTTCTTATATAAGACAAGCCCAGAATATATTGTTTTATAAGTCAGCAGGAAAGCTATCAAAGGGCATTAGAAACTCTGGTCTACTGTTCTTAATGTTAGGGATGCAGGTACTAAGACTTACTAGGTTAGAGGACCGAGGCGTCTACCTCAAGGAGGGAAAAGATGAAATAATATGAGCATCAATAGCATCATATTTATGTAAACCCTTAAGTTCACAATGACTCCAAAAAACAAAACTACACAACACACTGATCTCCTTTGGAGGACACAGGGAGCTAAGTCACTTTAAACCTGGTAAGTAAAGGGAAAGGATCAGAGTCCTGCCTCTGCTCTGTGCTATCTGCTGTCGGATCACAAAACAGTAGTCGGGAAAGGTTTTTACAGAAGTATCCCAGCTAATAACTGAAGAAGAAATACTCTTGTTCCCTCTCCCCCAAATAAACTAAAATAACACAAAACCCAAATTTGATCAAGCTTCTAGATCTAATTAGTAGTTTACAAGAAATACATGGATCAAAGGAACATGTTAAATGACATCGTGAGGGCGTGAGTTGCAAAATCCAGACTCTAGAAAACTCTGCAGGACCAATAGCCTGGTTTCTTCTACAAATAATACAGAGAGAGAGGCAGAGGAAGAAAGGGGGACACTGAGAGACCCCCCAAAGATTAAAAGCTAAAAGTGATTAAAGGCTTAAAAAAGGAAGAGACATACATTGTCCTATAGCAGTATCTGGACCACTTTTGGATCCTGATTGAAATAAAAAGACTGAAGGGGGAAAAATTATTTATAAGACAGTTGGGAAAATATAAAAGCTTAACTGGGTATTTTGTAATATTAGAGAGTTGTTGTTAGATTTTTAAAACCTGATAGTCATTTTATAATAGGAATTTTAAAAATTCCTGTCTTCTAGAGATACACACTGAAATGCTTATCAGTGACATGATATGTGATATCTGGAATCTGCTTCAAAATAGTTTGAGGTTTAGGGGTGGGTGGAGAGGTCAGGGAGTGGACTGGGATAGTATGAACAGAGCTCCCCGTGGGTCTCCAGCTAGCCACGGGCTTCTCCTACCCCCACGCCATTGCACTCCCGGCTCTCATTACGGGTTTGACCTCCTCCTCTCTGCTTACAAATCAAACTCACACTCAACTGAAAGAGCATCCCCTTCAGGGATCTGTTATTTCCGTAAACTACTAGAGCACGTGCCACCTGGACCCCACTTCTGGGTTTTCCTTGACCCTTCAAATTTGAGAAAACCTGAATGGGGAGGGATTGGCAGAACAATACCAGCTTGTATTTTTACCAGGTAAGGATTTTAATAGAAACAACTACCCTTTACTGTCTCTGTAATTTCATTTCAAAAAGAATGTCTTAATGACAGTAGCCAAAAAGGAGCAAAATAAATTCACCCCGCAGTCCTTTAAATTGTGTACATTTAGCTTTAGGAAAAGGCCTTCCTCTTTGTCCTTATGTCTGCCATTTTGACAGCAATCACTGGTGTGTGCCATGTTTTTTAATGCATTTCTGTTGTATTTCCCGTCATTACCAGTTCTTTGGGATCTTGGAATTTCTTCCTTTATTGAAGTTTCTCAAAAAGTATTTGATGTTTGGTTGGCTTAAAATCAATCATTAACAGTTTGATGGTGTTTGGATATTTGCTTTTCATTCAACAAATGATCATTGAGCAGCTCCTAGTGCTCTGGCGATGTCTTAGGGACTGAGATATAAAAAAAGAGATAGCCTGGAGAGCCTGCATTTCAAGAGAGGGAGATGAGTTAGTGTGCAGTGACAGGTAAGGACATGGTGCTGGGGAGGGGCAGCCCTCATTGCTGTGGACACAGCTGGCTACTTGGGGAGCTGTGCTGGAAGAGGGGGTAGTGGGTTGGGGCCCCCTTCGAGGTATGCACCTTGACCTAGGGTCCCCAAGCAATTTAGAATGATTTGAATTTAGTCAGAGAAAGCAAGGAAGGAGATGTTGAAAGATGGGCTGTGAGATACAATTAGAAATCAGGACCTTATTTTGAAGGAAACTGAAGAGCTATTGGAAAAAGTGTGATATAATCTAAATTTTGTAAAAAAAAAAAAGATGTAAACATGTGCATGCATGTATGTTTATATATGACTATACATTGAAGGGAAATGGGGAATATTTACACTTGACAGGAGGGATATTTCCTTTTATTAATTGAGTTACTGGAAGAGAGACATGGAGAGAGAAGCATGTTTATTAAAGAAAATTTGGAGATTGGGTGATTTTTTTCAAGATCATTTAATTATCCTGTCACTCCAATACAACCATTTTAATATGTTGACCCAGTTTCTGCCAGTCCTTTCTTTTGGTGTGTGAGCTGTCTACTTCTTTCTCTTTTTCAAACATCAGTGTCTTCATAGTGAGGTATAAGTTGGTCTCTTGCTTTTTTCATGTACTGTTTCACCGTGTTTTCTCCAAGTGATATACTTAACCATTCTTCTATTTTTAGGAACTCGGGTTTTTCTGGTACTTTACTCTGCGTGTCTGTTACATACAAAGCTTTTTCTGAAGTTAGGATATTACCCTAGAGTAGATTCTCCAGAATGGGAATGAATGTTGAACAAAAGACTACAGGAACTTTTAAAGCTCTTCATTATATTGCCAAATTTTTTTGCAGTGGGTTGAACCACTTTGTACCCTGGGTTACCATAGAGGACCTGTTCTCCTGCACCCCTACATGGCACTCCTTCCTGTGGGGCAGAATCAGGAGGATTACAAATCCTTTAAAATAATAAGACGAATGTAGTAGCTTCAGCTTGTCACCGTTATCCTGGCCCTACCAATATAGGGTGGGTGTGATTGTACTGCCAGAGGAAAAGCCTGAGGGGATGGGTGGGGAGCGCCTTTGAATTCGCTGTTAGTCTGTCATAAAGGAACAGATGTCTTAAACTTTCCAAAAACTTTGTCTAATCTTGGATAGATACCTTCACTTTTGTAATCTTGGTTCCCTCAGGAGTAATGCTTTATTTAGTGAGGAAGAACATACAAATGTTCCCAGAAACATTAACAGGGTATGTTGAAAATCTTTGAAACATCTGCAGGATCTTGCTGAGGGACAGCGATGCCAAGTGGGCTCCTGCTGCTGGCTCTGCTGGCCACCAGCCTCGCGGAGCAGGTCTGTTAGGACACCCTGGGCTGCAGGGCTGCGATCCTGACCCAACCACAGGGGAGCAGCTCTTCTCAGCTGTCTGATGCTTCCTCCCAGCAGCCTTGTTTGTATCTCTTCTTTGAGTTGGAACTGGGTTTTTCCATTCCTGAATTGTTTCTTGGAGACCTGAGAATCACTTCGCATCTGAGAATAATAAATCGTTGGCTGAGATCACAGGGTTATCTGGCCCCACAATTTGATGTCTGGCCTCCGTGTGGACCCCTGCAGTGGCGGGGGCAGCCCAGAGCTAGCGGAGTTCTTCCTCATCCACGTGAGAGCCTCTCGCTTTTCAGAAGGCAGCCTTCCCATGTGTCCCCTTCACACTGATGTCTCCAGACATCATAGTTTTAAATGTCCTCAGTCTGCCACTCCTCTGGATGCTCTGGAAGGGTACACCCAAGACCAGAATGCTGTTCCCTGGGCCCCGTGGAGGAGCGTAGGCATGGAAGCAGCTTCCCTTTTTGGGCACCTGCAGCAGAATGGATTCCTCCAAAGTTACTGTCATGCGTGTCACTGTCAGTTCAGCCACAGCCCCCTGCCGTGCCCTTTCCCCCCCACTTAGCGGTGGGATGTCTATGGCCATGGGGCCTCATAGCTGTTAGTTCTTGTCCTCATGGGTTTATGCCATTTTTCCACAGGATTGTAGGGATTACGCTTTCAGGGTAAGTTCAGGTCCTTCCCTGGGCTAGTCAGACCACTTCCCTGTGCCTCAGTTTTCTCATGGGTAAAATGGGACTCTAACAGCCCCCGCATGAGATGGTTGTTGTGAGGATTAAGTGACTTAATGTCAGTAAAGTACTTAGAACAGTGCCTGGACATTAAGACATTAAGCAGCCTTCCGTCATCATTGCCTTATTGAGATTCTTTGGGATTGTCCTTGTGTTTCTTCCAGCTAACCTACCAGATCAGCAGCCAACACGGCAAACAGGTCTGAACTGTGCAATTCAGAGCTGGAGAGTTAAGGCTCCTGTGCCATTTGTCTGGGGGTTTATTTTGTGGGTTGCTTTGTTTCTGTTTTTGTTTTTTGCTTTATGTGTTTGGCCTTATAGTTGTTATTTTAACTCACTCTCAGAACACTTAATAATACTTAATAACACTTTATAATACCAAATGGGCATTATAAATCCCCCATGTATTTCTTCTCCATTTCCATTTAATCATATCTTCTTCTCTGAGCTTCTACTCTGAGACTTATTCATTATTCAACAAATATTGATTGTGCACCTCCTTTGGGTCCCATATTGTTCTAGACAGTGGAGCCACAGCAGTGATACAAAAGTCCTGGTGAAGCTGACATTCCAGAGCTGTGGTAGACATCTGTATGTCTTGTCCCCCAAGTCTGGATGGCCTCTCCGAGGTCACATTGACCCTCTGCATGAAGACCTTGAATTTGCTCACCCTTGTTCAGCATATGGGCATTTACCCACTTGAGACTATAACACTATCTTTTCATTCTTCTTTCCACTGTTTTCTTTCCTACTCATTAAGGAACATCTCCTCCACTATTATTTTTTCTTCCCATAGAAAACTCAGAAAGAGCAAGGCCTCAAAAAATAAAAATATTGGTGTTCTCCACCCAATCCTGGTTGTTACTAGGTAGGTTATCATTATCCTTCTGATGAATATGTTCACCTTTACCTTCACCTGGTAGAGATCACAGCAGCAGGGATTCCAAGGAGTGGGCTGCACCTAGAGCTTGGCAGGTATAATTTAGGAGAGCAAAGCAGGTTCTTTATTGTTTTATCCTGGTCTGAAGAGTCATCATACTGTTTCCTTGCTTGTTCTCTGGAGGACTAAATTTAGAGAATTTTTTGTTTATTATTATTATTTTTTACATAACCATAAAATTCACTCTTTGGGGAGTAGAGTTCTTTGTGTTTTGATGAATTGTACCACCACAGTCGTGATGTAGAACAAGTCTACCCCCTCCCCAAGGTCCCTTTGGCATCCCTTTTTAGTCAGCCCCACCCGAGTCAGTCACAAACCCAGGCAACCACTGAGCTGCTCTCCACTGCTATAATTTTTGCCTTTTCCAGAATGACATACAAGTGGTTTCACACAGTGTGTAGCCTTTATAGTGTGACTTCACTCGGCAAAATGAGTTTGCGATTCATCCATATTGCTGCATGTACCGGTAGTTCCCGTTCCTTGCTGAGCAGTGTTCCATCACACGGATGACATAGTATATGTGCTGCTCCAGTCACCTGCTGGAGGACGTTTGGATTGTTCCACTTTTGGTGGTTATGCCCTAAACATTCATCCAAAATATTTGTGTGAGAGAATAATCTTTTAATAAGGCTTTTTGCTTTTTTTAGTAATTTTACTTTGCACCTCTATTGTTCCACCCTGATTTATAGGCTGTGGGAATTTTGGTAGAATCTCTGTCCGATACATTACAGATGGCAATACATCTTTTGAAGGAATGTTCCCATTCTTTTAAAAATGTGAGGTGGGGGGGAGATTTTCAAGAATTCCCAAATGCCATTGAACTTCTCATGTCTAAGAAGTATTGGTTTTGAGCCACATTCCTTATCCACTGGAATTTATTTTATGCCCAAAGTGGATCGCCTGCTTAAATTTTCATTCTTTGTCTTTGCGTTGATGTCTTTCTAAATCACAAAAGCACCATAATGCTGAGCAAATGAAGATACCAGAAGCCCAAGAATCTCATAACAAGCATTTGTCCTCTCAACTTTGGACGTGTGTGAAGAATGGTGAGCTGAGTCAGGGTGTGTAGACCCTGGCATTCTCCTAGTACAAGAGCGGAGTGTTGGGAACAGGATGAGGCTTGGGGATTTAACTTGTTTCTGAAGGGCATTCCCAAATCCTGCTCTGAATAATTCCCCAACTACCATTTAATCAGCTCCATTAAACCCTGCCCTGTCTAGTGCACTGTGCTCCAGACACAGCTCTCCTGGGCTCTCAGTAATAGCTCAATTGTGTGTAAGTGACTGTGAAGAGGCTCTGTGTGCAGGATGAATAGGCCCCGTCTCCATGGAAACCAGCACTGGCTAAGGGGCTGACCTTTGACCCACTTGTTGCCACCATACCGTTAACCACTGGTGCCTCTCGGGTGGAGAAAGAAAGCAAGGAAATAGCTGTCAAAGTTGTTCTCATTTTCCTTTAGTTTAAGCCTAGATCCACACTAAGTAGAAATAACACACCAATATTAGTCCAGGCACTTGGAAAATATGAGTTTAATTTAATTATAGATTATGCCTGCACTCCCTACCATCCTCCAACTTTTCATTTATCCTACAATACAGAACTCAGCCATGTGCAGCAGGATTGTTTTATCATCAACCTCTGGAGATGCGCAGGGGTGTAGTTCCTAAGGCGCAATATGGAAAAGGCAGTTTCCTGTATTGGGAGTCACTGTGGTGTGACCATGGGCACATTTGCACATCTGTGCAATGGATCTGATATTCTGCCTGCAACCCAGCACCCTTGTGAAACACAGCCAAGAAGATAGGGTGAAAGCATTAAAATGCGAGGCGTTAGCATCGAGGCAAGGGCACACCGTGCACCTTTTGGTGATGATGAAACAAACTTGGGGGCCACACCACTTCACAGGTGAGGCCAAGATGACTGTAGCAACCCTGATGTGATTTCACAGCAGCGGCCCTGTCTGTGTGGCAAGTATCGTAGTCCCCGTGACACTGCACACAGGTAGATCTTTTTGGACTCCTTATGTTCCGAGCTGACGGGTCATCACAGTTGTCCTGGGCTTATGAAGACATCACAGACAGAATCGGGACTGTCATTTCCAGGTTTCCCTGTAGAGGGGCCTCTGACCTGGGTCAGCTGCTCTCCTAGGCGCATGGCTAAAGGTCTTTGGATGGTATGGTGTAAGCATGTTCGTGTCCCTGGACCCCACAGTATATGAGTGAGCGTTTCAAGGGGAAGCTGACAGGAAGGTGCTGGGCTTGCCAGATTTCTGGCTGGGACTACCCCCAGAACACAAGTCAGGTAGTCTCTTGAAAATTTTTTTCATTAAGTGGAAAAGGAAAGCGACCCATGGTTCTGCAGTACTAAGTCCTCTACTGGGGCAGGAGTCGGGGTGGGGGTGGGTAGATCACTGCATGTACCTGTCCCTCAGTGTGTCATCCCCAGGGAGTACAAACACAAGAGGTAACTGGGACCCAGCCTGAGTTCCCTGGAGAAAGTCAGAATGCAGAGTGACAGCTCCTCCGTTAGGGACAGAAGCCTCAAGAGTTCTATGGCTTCTCAGGAATTGCAGACGGGAGGACTGGAAGGTGAGGAGGCCCTGCAGGGGACCTATGGAGATTTCCGAATGCTTTGTTCACAAAACCTGTTGAACACCATGAGGGGTCAGAGCATCCCCTTCATTCTGTATTGTATTCCTCAGACCCCAGGTCACTGTCTTGAGTTTTTTATTAGTATTATGATCTCATGGAAGCCACATTAATCCACGATACCACTATTACCATCATGGGCTAATGAGTGGTGCTTTCTAGATGTGTCTGGTTGATTTTTTTCCCATCGTGCCTGGAGTATTGTTGAGGAGGTAATTATTTGGGGCACCTCGTAGGCTAGGAGAGGCCCCAAATACTTCTAGGATCTCTAGGTATAATTCTAAGATGTTTGTTAGAACTAGACAGCTTGTCTAGTGGGGAGTTGTAAAAAAATTTCCTGTGCCTTGTCGGCAATACTTGGTCAAGCCTTGGTCTCTGAAATACGCACATCAAAGATCCCATTGTAATCGCCCCCGGTTGGATCCCTGTTCACCTGGAGGTATGGCCACCTTTCAGTTGCTTACTTCCTGGAGCTAACACGGTGTGGAAGGGCTGCCCCTGTCTAGGGCTCCAGAGAAGTGACAAGCAGCCTGTATAGGTGTCGCAGGATCAGTTAGTTACTGTAAGCAGTTCAACGTGTTATTCCATCCCCAGAAAGTACCATTATCAGCGTTTGGGCTGCTCTTTACAGGAGGTCGGGTCGGGTTAGCATTCCCATTGCCCCAAGTGGTAGGGAACCGGAAATACACATACATTAACCCGGGCTCCGGGAGGGGAGAAATGAGCGTCCCTTCACTCTGCAGCTGTGTAAACAGTCCGAGGGGAGACAGCCAGAAGCTAAAGATAAAGGGGGAGGAGGGGTGCTGTGTGCAGGGGCTGCCCACTCAAGGGGCCCCCGTGGGGGTCCTCCAGAACTCCGAGCAGGGTGGGGAGGCATGAGCGGGAGGCGTACAGGGGGGCGCTCAGGCTCCCAGGTTTTTCACCTACGGAGGACACGCTCTCGAAAGCAGGGGTCCCGAGCAATGAAGAGTGAACGGTCTGGGCCTGCTTGACTGGAGGAAGACGGAAGGAGAGGGAGGTGGTGTGGGAAGGCGGGGCCGGGAGTGCACCCCAGAGGGCAGCTTCCTCCACGCCGGACAGGCTCTGCACCGTTGAGGGCAATAGGAGGAAAGGCTCTCCAAGACTCGGCCCTTTGTCCAAGCAGCTAACCATTATTAGGTTCCTGCTGTATACCTAGAACAGTTCTGCACAGTGGCAGCGGACAAGGGGGGTGTGAGGTTCAGTTGTAGGACAGGGGTCCTAGATACAAAGAGTCCATAAGCCGTTCGGGAAGAAGGGCGAGCACACAAACACCCCCAGTCCTCCGCCCTTTGTGTCCCCCAACTGCGGGTCTGGGAGGAGGAGGCGGAGACGTGAAGCCAGCGCTGCGGGAGCACTTGCCAGGGAGGAGGGCTTAGGAGCGTTAGCGGTGGGGGGGGGGTGTCTTGCAGGTAGTGGGGGAAGGGTCGGGGCAAAACGCCTAGAAACGTGACAACGGAGGGGTAGCCCTGCTGTGGAGCCAGGGCCCGCTTGAAATCCTAGGCACTGTATGAGCTGGACTTTTCTGTTTTTTCTGAAATGCAGGTACGGATGGTGGGGGATTCAGAGCAGCATAGTACCAAGTGCATTGCACGTGTAGCAAGGACTCGGTCACCAGGCATTGCCGGAGGGCCAGTCAGGGCTCCTTTGCTCATTCTTCATTCAGCACTAATTTATGGATTGCCTTCTGTGAGTCAGTCGCCGTTCTAGGATCAGGTCAAGGCAGAAAACTAGACAGAGTAGGGCTTTGCCCTCAGGGACATCACATTCTACTGGGGGTACACAGACAGCGAGCAAATAAACCACCACCCGACAGCAAAGAGGTGCCGCTCAGACAGATGACTGAAAGGACGGTGTGGCAGTGGTGGTGGAAGAGACTGGAAAGTGGAGATGGCTGTGAGGAGGAAGCCGCAGTGCGGCCGTCCAGGGTGGGCTGTCCCTGGCAGAGAGAGTGGTTCAAAAGGCTGTGGGGTGGGCGTGGGAATAGGAGTTAGGAGGAGGGTGGAGGCCAGATCAAACTGGAGAGTTTGGATTTTATTCTAAGTGCAGAGAAATTAATTGGAGAATTTTAAGCAGGGAGGTATGATTTCATCTGATAGACATTTAAAAATAATTTTCCACCTACCGTGTGGGAAAGAGATGGAAGGATGGGACAGGAGTTGGGTCCACAGCCGAGGCCTATTTTGGAGGTTTGCGCACCGCACCTCCTTCACTAGTCCCAGCCACCCCCCTGCCACCGTGTGTAGGCTCCTCTCCAGGCAGAGTCTGGCCGGCCCTTCCTGGGGTCCCTGCCATCACACAAATGGACAGGCAACATCCTTCCCCTCCTTCCTGGGCTCAATTCAAGGCAGACCATTTTTTATCTGTGTGCAAAGCTCTCCCCAACTCCTCAAGCCCTGGGAAGCTCTGTGTCCCCGAAATGCATAGGAGCAGTGGATTTAGCCCAGGTTTGCCCCTGGTCCCGAGATGACTTTGCATCAATCCCTCTAGGGCAATGCCGCCCAGTGAAAATGTCACGTGAGCTGTAGAGGTAATTTAAAATTTTCTTGTAGCCTCCCCCAAAAAGAATTCCAAGGACATTAGTAGTTTAATTTTAATAATGCATTCCACTTAACCCAATTTATCAACAATATTATCATTTCAACATATAATCTATATAAAAAGTTACTACTGAGAGCCTTCCCGTTCTTTTTCCGTACTGTGTTTTTGATGTGTGTTTTATTGAATACATCATTTCAAGGCCTCAGAAGCCCCACGTGGCTGCACTGGAGGGCTCAGGGAGCCTCCCTCTCCTCACCTGCACCATGGAGGGGATAACATTCCCGTGCCTCTCTCCCTCCCTAAGCTGTTGGGAATACAGAGGAGAGGGGGTCTGGGGATGCAGCGGGGATTGAGGATGTTACAGACCTTAGGCTGCCGTCCCAGGGCGGGTGGTGGGAAAGCTGAGAAGGAGCAGAAGGGCTGATGTGGGAGTTCCCCTCCTGAGTCTCACAGTCACCATGTTACAAGGAGAGGGAGAACTGAGAAACGTGCAGCAACCGCTGAAGCCACAAGTGGCTTAAAACAGTGCATATACTTATGGACCAGGTTATGCAGGGGCAGAATTTAGTGGCTCACTGAAATTTAAAAAAGTAATCTTGGAGCACAGAAAAAAGAGAGAGAAATGTATTTTTCCCCCAAACCATGGTAACAGTAAAAATGTGTATGCTTTTTGTTAAATTGTACTTTAATAGAAATATTAAATCTGTGACTTTTGTTTTTGTTTTTAAGGAAATGGAGAAAGGAAGGAAGCTGGAGGGTTTAAATTCGTTACGCTAGCTTTGGATTCTGCAAAATCAGGAAATCAGAAAGTACAAGTTCTCAGAGCAATGACCTTTAACTCAATTGGGAAGGGCACACCCAAAGGTCACCCTTTTAAAGGGTTTGTCTTCCTTTTCAGCATTTTTATACAGCATGTCTTTTTGGAGCTCAGCATTTTTCAGTCTTTCTTTTCCCCTGTGGGAACATAAGTTTGAATACAAGGGTTTTCTCACTTGCCTCTGTCCTCAGTGTCTTTTATATGATGGCACTCAAAGAAGTTTGTTGATTGGCTCACTGATTGTGCCTTGGAGAGGGGTCCAGAGGACTGGATGCATTTTTAAGTGGTCCATGTTCCTGTGAGATAATTCAGGCCCCAGGTATATTTTTATTTTATTGACTCCCTTAGAAACTTTAAAAAAGAAATTAATACAGCCATTGCTTATTTTTAGTATTTTAACTAATAAACTAACTTCCCGTTAGGATTCTATTTGTGTTTTAGGACCTAGATAATGACACAGACCTCAGAATAGCTTGCTTCTATTTCTTCATAAATATTCCTTTCCGGTTTCTTTTTTCTTTCTTTCTTTTTATGGTGAGAGAAGCTTTTGAATTACCCAGAGTCTAAGAACATCTAGCTTTGAGAAACTGATGAAAACTATCTGGATCACTTCAAATCAAACCAAGCATTTACCTACAGGACCCTGGGGGGAGGGAGGCTTAGATGTCACCCAGCAGGCCTTTTCCATCTCTGATATTTATGATCCTATAATTCTTCCATGGGTGCCATGAGGCTGGAAATCTTATGACTGCTGGCTCCTCCGGGGCATTCCTGCCAGCCCTGGGTTATCAACTGCTGACATAGAATCCATGTCAGATAAAGCCCCAGCCTGATAAAACACCCACACCCAGACAAATCCACATTTGCCCATTTGTGCACACATGGCCCTTAAGAATATCTTTCCCTTCTCTTTCTGTGGGATGCCTCACATAATGGAAAGAATGGTCCTACATGGCCTTGAGGTTTTGTCAGCTCAACTTTCTCATCCAACCTGGCCACGGCCATTATTACCATATGAAGACAAACACCATCTCTCCTGACCTCAGAAGCTGCACTTTGTATCTGTGTTTTGTGTGTCTACGTCCACTTTTACTCTAGGAAGCAGTCTCTGAGGTTTGTCTACAGTCTTCCTTCTCCCTGAATGGGGCAGTTCGTAATGATCAGCGTAAAGACCCTGCTTGTCCCCACTCACACTTCCAGAAGACATTTTCCCTTGCACCTCCTGTTTCCAGCATCCCTTCTGCACAGGTTTATTCCCTTCCATGTGGAATGTGTTGCTTCCTTCCATTTCTTCTTGCAAATCTCTAGTTTTCTGTCTCCTTTGGGAAATCTCCCCTGACACTCCTCTCTCCCCTCTTTCTCTGCCTCCCTTTGTTAGAAGCAGCTATTTTGCCTCAGACTTTCCTGATATGCTGCTGCATTTTTAAAAAGACTCTTGAATGGAAAGGGCATGTGTTTCTTCCCTTTCCCCATTTGGATTACAAACCTCAACACAGCAAAGTGTCAACGTGTAATAGTTATTCTTGAATTGGCTTCCAGGTGAACCTCAATGTATCTTGGTTAATATACAAAGTTGGAGTGCGTTTTTCCATTCTCAGGTTATTCTTGCAGTTTATTAATAATCAGTTGGCATGCTGTTTCAAAAGAACTAATTCCATAATGTGTTATGGCTCCTCAGTGGTGTTATTAAGTGCTTGAGATCCCCTTGCTGTCCCTTTGTGTTCTGATGAAAGGGAACACTGTGGTTGTCCCCAGCTATCACTCAGAGGCGAGGACAGAAGGCTTGGCTCTTACAGCTTATTGCCAGGAGTGGTGAAGCTGAATGGAGGCTTTTCAGTAACTCAGATGAAGCTTCCACACTTTGTTTTGGGTTCCCAAAGGGCTATTTTGTACCTGACTCATGAGGAGGCATTATGTGACATAGTGGGGAAAGGGATTATGGAGACATGCCTGGTGACGCTACACAGGGAAGCTGTGTTTACAGTTATTTGTAAGGCATCCAGTTTTTTGGAACTGAATAGAGAGAGTACCCATTTCTGCTATGGAACCATTGTTTGTGTCTGGACAGCAGAAGAGGTGCTGGCAGCTCAGCACGGAAAGGGAGGGAACCAGACCAGGAAAAGATGGCCAGGATGTGAGGTGGGGAGGGGAGAGCTGGCTGGCAAGAGAGGCATGTCCCAGGCACAGGTCAAGGCATCTAAGGGAGTAGGATTCTTGTTTGGTGTGAAAGGCAAGGCAGTGTTTGATTCCTGCATCCAGTAGGTAGCTGCTGAGCCACCCACCTATGTGCCCTGCTCCACATGAGGAGCCAAGTGTATATATTACAATGCACAAGATACAGAGGATCCTGTTCTCATAAAGAGGACAGGGTAGTGGAGTTGGCCTTTGGAGACAGACCCCTGCCCATCATGGACCAGAGCCATGAACAGAGCCATGGTGGGCAGGGGGTTTGGGATCCAGCCCCAGGGAGAGAACTAACCAGGGCGAGGCACTCTGTGAAGTCCTGGCCCACCAGTGAGGATTCAGGGCAAAGCTGCCAGTTCATTTGTTCATGCATTCACTTAATAACTATTTATTGAAGGCCTCACTGGGTGATGGCTTTTCAGTAAAGACTGAAAGGAGCCAATTGTCTAGACATGTGGGAAGAGCATTCCAGGCAGAGGGAACAGCAAGTGCAAAGGTCCTGGGGCAGTATTGTGACTGCCTTGTTTGAGGGAGCAAGGGAACCTGTGTGGCTTGAGCAGAGTGGACACAGGTCATGGGGGCGAACACTGAAGGAGGTACAGTCAGAAAGGGAACAGGGAACCAGTCACAGAGGCTTGTAGAACAGGGTGAGGATGTGGGTCTTTACTCTGAGTGAGATGGGTGGTGTTGGAGAGTGTGCACAGCAAAATATGGTCTGATGTATGTTTTAACAGAGCTCTAAGGCTATGCAATAAAAACAGACTGAAGGGGACATGGGTAGAAAATTGTAGACAAGTTGGGGGTCTGGATGGTGGCAATAGAAATGGAGTGGAAAAGTCAGATTCTAGATCCAGTTTGAAGGGGAAGTGGCAGGTTTGCTGATGGGTGCAAGGAATAAGAGACTCAGGAATATCTGCAAGGCAGCAGGAAGAATGAAAGTGCCATGGACCGAAATGGGGAAGACTGTGGGGACAGCAGATGTGGGAAGGGAATAACCAGGAGCTCTGCTTAGAGTATGTTCCTGTGGGGTATTGAGGCCAGGCTTCAGGGAAGAGGCCTGGATTGGAGAGAGAGCCTGCAGTCATCAGCACATCCGTGGCACCCAAAGCAGCGGGACTGGAAGAGGCCCCTGGGGGAGGAGCGGCCAAGATGGTGCAGAGTCCCTGACGCCAGCGGGGAGAGTGCGAGCAGGTGGAGGGGGGATCACGTGCTGCTGCCCAAGGGCCAGGTAAGGTGAGAGGTTAGCAACTCACCTGGGCAACAGCTGTTGGCATGGGGCTCCCAAGGTGGGCTTGGCAGTCTCACAGGTAGCAGGACAGATTCCAGTTAGGGAGTCAAGGCAAAGACTGGGCAAAGGAGTGCCTGGCCACTGAGGAGCGTCAGCTGAGTCCTTAGAGGCTGCGTTGGAAGCTCTGATCTGGGGACATTGGTGTCCTCCCTGGGTAGGCGTCAGGTTTCCGCAGGGGAAGGGGCTGAGGCTGGCTATGGCCTAGGATGGGCTCAGGAGCTGGAATCTAGGGGATACCTCCTCAGAATGGGGGGCGGAAGGTAGCCTCTCCTGCCAGGCTCCAGTCACACCCCAGTTACCATTCCCTATGTCATCTTAGACGGGGTGAGTGACTGAAGAGGCACCTGGCTGGCCATTGTGAACAAGGAGCCCCAGACCACTAGGGACCTCAGAGGTGAACCTTTCAGCTCCGGATCAGGCCTAGGACCTCTTTAAATGAACCAGTGGTTGTCCAGACACTGTTCCCTCATAGGCAGTTTGGCACTGGTTTGGTTATCAAGTGACTGGCCAGCTGTCCTTCCCGCAAGAAGGTCTCCATCCGAGTGGCAGTCAGGTGTTCTGACTGGTGCCCAGGGCAGGACCATCCATGCTGACTCAATCCAGTGGTGTTATTTATTGCTAGTGGTGGGGGCTGGCTTGGTTCTGGCCTCCAGATGCAGCAAAGCCATTCAGAGAGCTTAAGTCATGCATCAGAAGAAAACTGATGATGGACATCTCAACACAAGTGATGGGGGTGGAGTTTTGGCTTCCAATTACTCATAAGCTTCTCAGGCTTAGAGGAACCTTAAACTGCCCTCAAAGGAAACTAACTTAGATCAAAATGGATTTAATTGATTAGTAAATTCTAAATGTGTTAAAATTTAAAGGCAAGCTTGTTTGCGGGCCAGGGAGGGGAAGTACTATGAGTGTCACATGCTTTTTAGGACAGTGTAAAAGAAAGTTCAACTCACCCCTCCCAACACCCCAGCCTCACCCACGGACGTCCCAGGTTGTATCGTATGTGCTTGGCTTATTGGCTGATTGACAAACCTAAGGACTCACACCCATGATCTCATTTGATCCTCAAAATTGTTCCAAGAATTAAGTGAAGCTGACATAATCACTCCTGTTTAGTAGAGGTAAGCCTCCGTATTGAGGTGGTGGAACTGCTCCTGGGAAGGCGAGGCTCAACCCAGGTCTAGGATTTCCACATCTGGCTGGTGCAGGAGGTACGGATGAAGAAGTAGCCCCTTTGACAAGTGTATTCATGGATTTTGCCACCGGCATTTATTAGTAACAGATGGACCAGGGATTCAGAGGAATCAGGAGTCCCAGGCATTTTACTCTCAAGACATTTTTTTGGCTATCTCATGAAATCATGTCATGTAGTCATTATCTGATACTTGCTCACCCAAGAAGGGTCTGACTCGCCTCTGCTTGGTAGATAGGGGTGATTAACAATTGTCACTCTCCTCTGGGTTCTTGCAGGACCTGAGCGTTGCCTTGTGGCTGTTGTCACCATAGATCCTAACTACCCATCATTCTCTGTGAAGTGTGAATGCCAGCAACCTTCAAAGAAGTGTATGCCATTTGAGTGGAAGGGTTTTGTAGCTATTTCCTTCAAAACTGAAACAGTTCATTATGCTATTACCAAATTCTGTGTGTTTGCCCCACTGGGTTTGCATCCCTACGGGAGGGGCCTTCTGTCTTTCTGCAGATGTCTTAGCAAGTACACGTGCTATGAGCAGCTCAACAGACTCTGTATTCCTGGAGAAACTGGTGGAATGAACAAGGCTTTCCAGGCCAGATTCACCAAAGATGGCCACATTCACACACTGCCTGTTGTTTGTATGGTATATTACATATTATGTGTACTATAAGTCGTACATTACTATATTATAGTAATATGACCACTGTTATTAAAAGCCTCTCCCTCCTACACACATATTCACTCCCAAACATCCTACTTCAAAAGATTTATCTTCTTAAAGATTAATATACTTTTCACTTTTTACTTAACACTGAAAGAAGTATAGGAGGCCAGAAAGCAACAGTGAAGCTAGAACCTAGCTCTTAGATTCCAGTGTCTTACTAGAAGAAATCTCTTCCAGTTAGACTGTATTTTCCTGAGAAACTTTGCATCATATTTATTCAGATACACTTGTATTTAACTTGCAAAACTTAAACAAATGGACTTCTTCTATTTTCACTATTTCAAGACTCACATAAAAACATAATAATAAACTAAAGTCCAGTCTCCTTTTCAAGCAGCTAAATTTAAGGTCTAGCCAAAATTGTGAGGGTTTGGAAATCGGCTTTACATTTAGAGCATGCCATGGTTAGGTTGTTTGTGGGTCCTGTGGCTCTGTAGAATTAGGCATTAATGTTGCAGCTGGATTCTATTCCTTTGTGAACATGCAAATTGATGTCTTCCATGCCTCTCTCCACATACATACTTATATTACCAGTCTCCAAATGTGTTATTTGTTATTAAAATCACCATATTTATGTGTAGGGGTTTGCAGGGACTTCCCCAGATGCACTGACCCTAATTGTAACCCTACAGGTTATTCAAACATACTTGATATTTAAAACAGAAGAGAATCTAGGCCAGCATGCGCTGTTAGTCGGGTATAATGTAGAAGTGGAAGGGAGCCTTATGGCGGGTAGTGTTCAGTTCTGTTAGGATTGAAGAACGTATCTTCTTGTGTTAATTGGCCTGGATCCTTCCAGGTAACTTACTCTTAAATCAGGAGTCATAATATAATCACAGATCTTTAGGCTTTACTAATATTTGCTTTTTCTTAGCAGAAAATCTGGGGCGCCTGCTAACTGGCCCCCTGTGATATGGAGGACAGGTGTTTCCCAAATGCGACATTGGGGGAAATCTGTGGGGTTTAATCGCAAACAGTTGCCTAGTTATCTGGACTGGTGCTAATTTTAAACTTGCATGTGCATGGGAATCACCTGATGGTCTTGCTGAAATGCAGAGTCCACATTAGCAGGTCTGGGGTTGGGCCTGAGAGTCTGCATTTCTGACATAATCCCAGTTGATGCTGGTCCGTGGAACAAACTAAGTCACAAAGCTCTACAGCCAAGTAAACACGACCCAGTTTCCAAACTAGAGAGGGTCAGGCCCCCAGAAAGCTGTTTCCACGGGTCCTAGACTTTCCTAGTCTCTCCCTCTAGGTCACATATTTACATTTGGAGAAAATGGTGACCATCTGACATTTGTTTAACTAATTTTGATTGTTGTGGGGCTTTTTGAGAGTTGGAGGAAGAAGAGCATCTCAGCCAACTCCCAATCCCCACCCCTAAAACCATCAAGATTGTTAGCACTGTGCTCATATTTTTCCAAAAATGTTCATGATCATGGTGGATCCACCCCCTTTGGCCTTATGATAACAGAGGCTGCTCAGCCAGAAGGGGGTGATTGGTCCAGAATAAACCTCCCCGGGTGGCAGTTGGTTCTTTTCTGCCCTGTTTAGACCTGGTCCAAGGATTGACATTTCCTTTTACTGTCTCAAGTGAGGCTAGCCTGGGCTTCTTCCAGCAACCCCTGTCTCCTCCCAGACTCTGCAATCCTGTGGGCGCTCCATAAATACTTGTTGACTGATTTGACTCATTCCCTGGGCAGAAAAAAAAAAAACAACCCTAGGAGGAAGTAGGGAAAAGGGCAGTGGACTTGGGTTTCTGTCTCTCCTATATATCATAAGGGAAGACCCAGCCTCATGTGTGACGTTTGCAGGATATGGCTATTCTCTTTGTACGGAGTACCATTAACAAATTTAATTTTTGTTGTACATTAATTGCAGTTTCTGTCTTTAGATGCTGAAGGCAGAAAAAGCGGTTCCCTCTAGGATTTCCCACTGGGAACCCAGCAGGAGAACCAGCTGCCGTCCCCACCATGACTGCTTGGGAAAGTGGCCTGTCACTGTCCCACAATGGCGTGGGCCCTGTTCCTTGTGCAGTTGGCCTTGCGACGATGAGCAGCGACCTTTGTTGGGGGTGTTGGCCCTGGTGGCACCCAGGTTTCTGATGGTTTAAGGTTGGGTTTTTCCCTCGTTGTTCAGCTGTGAGAATCCAAGGGTGTATCTGTTCTCTCATAATTGCGTACTGCATCGTCTTCCTTTTCTCTCCTCCAGAAGTAGGAGGGGTTTCCCTGGCTTGACAAACTGAGCCAGGAGACAGAGCTTTGTTACAAGGGGCCTGTTGTATGCAAGAAGCTCTCTTCTCAAGCTGCCCTTCATTGCCACTCAGCCACCTTTCCTGGGGTCTCTGGGACCTTCCTCTGAGCTTACATAATTTCTGTCACTTCCGAGAATGCTTCCTAAAACAAAGCCTCCATAAAATGATTTGCTCAAAGTCTGAGCTCTGGCGGAACATTCCCTAAGTGTCGTGCTCCGGAGCTTCCACCTGGGCCTTGCCATGGGCCAGTGAAAAACCCTGGGCTCTAGGGGTGGGGACAAGCCCTCATTTCCCTCATCTGTAAAAAGGGGGTGAGGAATCCCCACAGTGCTGTGGTGACGTAGGCAGTGCTGGACGCAGAGCATGTTAACTGTTACCATTGGTTTTGTGCAGCATTAGCACTGTTTTTGATATTATGAGCTTACTGACTCATCTTGGAATCCAGTGCCTAGTGTAGTAGGCTGTATGCACAATAAATGCTTCTTTTAAGTCAATGACAGAAGGAAAAGCAGGAGGGATGGGTCACAAGCAATGATGGGCTGGTAGGTGTCTAACAACCTTCCCTGGGGGTGGAGGTACCCTGATTCATAATGTTTGTCGTTTTCCGTGGTGTAAATACTCCCACCATGACTAATTTCAAGCTCTGTGGCAGCACCGAACACTGAGTTAGGAAGAGATATTAATAAACCAGGAGCCGGCAGAGAAAGACAAGTATCAAATGATTTCACTCATCTGTGGAGTATAAGAACAAAGAAAAAACTGAAGGAACAAAACAGCAGCAGACTCACAGAACCCAAGAATGGACTAACAGTTACCAAAGGGAAAGGGACTGGGGAGGATGGGTGGGAAGGGAGGGATAAGGGGAATAAGGGGCATTACGATTAGCACACATAATGTGGGGGGGGGGCACACGGAGAAGGCAGTATAGCTCAGAGAAGACAAGCAGTGATTCTATAGCATCTTACTATGCTCATGGGCAGTGATTGTAATGGGGTATGTGGTGGGGACTTGATAATGGGGGGAACACTAGTAACCAACTAGTGTTGCTCATGTACTTGTATATTAATGATATGAAAATAAAAAATAATAATAGAAATAAATAAATAAAAATAAACCGGGGCTAGCTGACTCTAGTACACCCCTGGGAGGCACCCATGCTAGATAGAAGTCATAAGGCTCCACCACCCCTGGCCTCCCCAATGCCATATGAATTGGTAATTTGGCCTTTTAAAAAAGCACTCAGTGATAAGATCTTAAACAGCCTAGTTCAAAAGTGAGATTTTGAATAAGCCTGTGTTAACTTTGTATTACACAATTTTGTGTTTTGTGTATGTTAAACGCCCCCAGGTTGTACTGTCCCCTCCAAGGGAAGCCCTGAATGCAGGGAATTAGGCACATCTGGAGGACAGATAAATAACCTTTGAGAGACCTTCCAGAGAAAGGGAAAGGAGAAACTGCAGTCTCTGGAGGACTGAGTGTTCAATCTGAACAGCAAAAAGGTGGTGAGGAAGTAATTAGTGGTAATAAAAAAGTAAAAAGTAGGGATGAAGTAAGTAAGTAACTGAATAGCAGCTAAGAGTTAGGGGCCACATACAGAGAACCTGGCCTGAGGCCCCCATCAGGGGGCGAGAGCCCCTCCAGCGCCTAGGCAGGAGTGCTGTGCTAGAGCCAGAGGTTAGAATCAAGGCCCAACTTTGTATTTAGAAAGTTTGTGTGATTGTTCTTGGTTAAGGTCTAATTTAACAATTTTTAAGAGTGTAAAGAAAAATTAAGCATTTTATCATGCTGCTGAATAATGTTTTGGAATAACCAAGGTCAGTGTACCAAGAGGGTAGGTCAGCATCCCCCTTGATCTATATCTGGGTAACATTATTGTCCAGAGTGATAACCAGTATTGTGTTCACTACATGCAAAGACAAGGCTTAGAGAGAAGAAATAAAAAGCCTCTGCCTTTAATTGTGCACAGCATGTAGTGTAAACAGTGGGTGCTTAATACATGTTTGTTTCAATAAAGGCTTTTTCTAGCAGCTGTGCTCAGCGAGGGGTGGGGCCTACCTAGGGTCACATTAGCTGGGGCTGAGTTGAGTGAACCCAAGACTTTGGCTTCGGCCTGATGTGCCTTGCAAGGGACCAGTTGGACAGAATGGTTAAGGGGGAGATGCTTTGATAACAGCCATATATTAGACACTAATCCTTCATCTCTAGGGTAATGCTTATAAGTTTCGGCTTACTGATTGTTCCCAGTGACTGACATCTGTTTCAAAAGTGTCATGATAAGAAGCTGTGTTCTGCTTATGCCTTAAACTAGCTGATAGTTTCCCATTCTAGTGCAGGTTGCAGTCGAAACTCTAGAACCTTCCATGTTGGAGGTGCTGTGTGCATATTGTGTTGTAGTGGGGAAGGGGAGTGACAGAAGGGCTAGACAGAGCTAGGCATAACAGAGGACTGAGGAAGCCCGGGTCAGTCTCCCCACACCCCCTGCCCAGGTTAGCCTGCGCCTCTGCTTTCTCAGTTGTTCTAAATTGAGAAATTAACTCGTTCCTTCTATTGAAGCCATAGCCATGGGCCTGAATTGGCACCTGCAGGGACTGGCCCCTGTGCAGTCACAGGAACTCAAATACACTATTGCGGGCAGCTACAGCCTTGTTACAAGAGGCAGACAGTTCTCCAGGCAGACTACACAAAATGAGTGTGCGCTCCCAGCCTGCTTCCTATTACATGCTGATCCAAGCTTCAGCATAACCCCTTGGCACAGCCCTCCTCTTTCCTGGGAGTTTGGAGAGTCCACGGCTCCAGGGAGGGTGTGGATGAACAGAGTCAAGAGGAGGAAGAAAAAGGCCAGGAAAGCATGATGTGTGTAATGGAGAACAGTTCCAGAAATGTCACACATGAACAGTGCACTTTGAGCAAGCGCACAGTTCCCGAGCAGTCTGTACCCCAAGCTTCCCCAGCACCCAGGACCATCCCTACCCAAGGGCTGACCCCAACCCCAGCTGAGGCATTCCTGTTCAGCCCTTTGCAGAAGCTTTCCTCTGAGCTAATTCCACCCTCCTTGGGGCCCAAAGGACAGGCTGAACTTTCTAGGGCTGAACAGATGACAGACAGCTCATGAGGAAACAGAAGTGCTTTCTGATTCTAAAACCTCAGAAGACCTAAAAACTTGATCTTCATTGCCAACTGTAGGAAATTAAGCCTGGGGAAAACAGCACAGCAGTTTCTCAGAAGGCCTAAAATTAGCCCTCCACCATCCCAAAAAGAGGTCGTTACTGGCCAACCAAAGCATGTCCCGACCTGGAAGAAGGTGGTCCCTGACCTTACAACCCATTTCCGTAAAAACAAGGTAGGATGTGTGGACAGTGAAGTAAGACTGTTGAACAGTACCCTCTTTGCCTGTGTCGCACTGAGTATAAATGTTAGGGACCCCATTTCTGAAGAAGAATCAGAGGGCCCCTGAAGCCACAGAGGTTTATGATGATTCATTGTGTGGCAAACCCAGCACTTAATGTTTGCTTTTAAAAAAATAGGGTGTTGGTGGTCATTTTCATGAAGAGTTTGGCACTAGGTCAAAATTCCTTGTTTTACCATTGTTCCAAGGACAGAAGCAGAACAGGCTTATGGTGGGTAGGAGTTCTGGTGTGCACACCCGCCAGACCCACCTGGTTATGGCGTCCATGCTTTGTCCTGTGTTGGCTGGTTCCTGCTGGAAAATCCATGCAACAGATACTGAGAAGGTTCACCGAATAGCAAGCATTGGATTCAACATCGTAGGAGGTTCTAAGATAAGTAAGACCATGACATTATGAGGAGTTTTCTATCCACTCATCCATCATAGCAACAGGAGTAGTAGCTGAACTGACCTCATGGCAGAGAAAGGTCAAGGTCTCAAGAGGAAAATGATGTGCTTTGGAGCCTCAAAGAAGGAGGGGTGTTAGACCATCTTCCCTACCTTAAAAAATGTTCCTCTTGTTATCACCATCAAAAGAGCTTATGCAGTCCAGGTCCTGTGCTTACTAAACATTAACTCAGTTAAACCTCAGCACAACTTTATGAACTGAGTTATACTAATACCTTTTTAACAGGTGGGAACCAAGGCTCAAAAAGGTAACTTAGACCAAGGTAACACAGCTGATCAGGGGTGCAGTCAGGATTCAGTCCTAGCTCGGGCAGATCCCACTATGTCTGCAAGGGGCACCTTGCAGCAGGGGCAGCAAGGGGCCACAGGAGCCCTTCAGTCAGTTTAGCCTTTAGAAGCTCTGGGCCTCTCTTGCCATGAGAAGCCCGTCAAAGGGTTCATGGTGTGAAGCAGGTGGAAGGGCAGAAAGCCCTGTTGAGTGTGGGGCAGCAGCTGAGTGCTTGGTATGGCTCCCGTGTCGTTTCATTTGGGGTAATCATTTGTAGATTCACTGCCACTGCAAACTATGAACCCCGCTCAAATTTCCTCTGCAGCAGTGACCACGAGGTGATTCCCTTAGCAGTATGCAGGGGCCCTGAGGGCACTGCCTGGAAACACAGTTAATTCAGACTTGGGGTGGATGTCACAATGAATTAGGGAATCTTGTGAATTATAAGAGCACAGATTTATTGCATCTGAATTTCACCAGGAATCTGAGCCAGGCTAGCAAAGGGCTTCGTGACTGAGGACCTGTGTTTGCCATTGCACCTCAGCGGTGCCCTCGCCTGCATCTGGAGGGCTCAAACCTTTTAAATATCCCCAGTGCAGTCTCACTGGCAATTAATTTGTACTGTCTGCAAAGAAAGGGTTTGCTCAGTAAAGGTAAAGTCCAGCACCCCAACCCCCACGAATTGAGTTTTGCCTGTGTAAACCATATTAATAGTGGTTGTTGCTTTTTAATTGTCCTTAAGTTTCTTGTATGTTAACTGCCGCGGGGCTGGAACTCTGGTTTCTGTTTCCACTGGGGGCTCTCTCCAGCCTACCTCCAAGAGCCTTACTGCACACATTTGCGTGCACGCACACACGCACAATGCACAAATACACGCACGTGTGTGAGCACAGCGTGCCCTCCCTGTTTTGTATTAGTAGGGGGCGTGGACATGTGGGAAAACAAGCGGAAATCAAAAGGTTTTCCCTCCAAGCTCAGAACTTCCAGGTCAGGAGAAGAGAGACTTTAGATTGCCATGGGGGTTGCGGGTGGGGGTGTCATCTCAATATAAGGAAGGACTCCAGCAGAGTTGTGCACAGTGGGGACTGGCTGCCTTGAGAGAAGGGTTTAAACTGAAGCAGGACAACCCCTCGGTGAAGTAGTATAGAGAGGTTCCACTGCCGAAGAGGGAGCTCAGTCTAGAGCCACACACAAAGGGTGGACCTCAGGCCAGCAGCCCCCCATCACCAGGAAGCCATTAGAAATGCAGCATCTTGCGCCCCACCCCAGACCTATTGACGAGATTCTGTATTTTAACAAGATCCAGGCTGATACACATAAACATCTGCTTTGAGAGGCCCTGCTTTAGGACAAAGTTGCATTAGAATCACCTGGAGGAGGTTTTAAATGACTAATGCCAGCCTTTATCATGCAGCTGTAGCTGAGAAGCCTGTTAATCTAGGATTTTCAAAGACCATTCCTATATGTTAATACTCTGATTCTCTCCCCTTTCCCTGCTCTCTGACCTTTCCAAATTCTGTTTTTCCAAGTTCATGCATGTGCATGCACACCTGCACACAGGAGAGGAAGAAGATGACACTGACATGGAGTAATGTCTGCAAGCTGCTTCAGTCAGGGCTTGCCCCTAGAGCAGGCAGCTTTCCCAGGAAGCCCTAGGGCAGCAGCCAGAATCACCTTCCTGCTGTATCCCCTGCAAGCTGGTTTTGCCAGGAGGAAGGAGAAAAGCAAGCCTGGTGGGCTGGGTCTGCCAGGCCTGCCCTAGAGCTCCTCACCCCAGCGCTTTAATCCCTGGTCTCTGCAGGCCTCTCCTAGGAGTTTGGGGTTCCTGTCAGAAATGAACTCAGTCACCACAGGGCCTGAATGTCCAGATTGGTCTGGGTGGGGCAGTTTCCCAGTTTCTTAGGCTTTGTTAGGGAAGCACACCCATCCTCAGTGGTCCTGCACAGGGCAGTCTGGTGCGGGGGGCCACCCTTGTGGGCAGTGGTTATTGCTCAGTGATTGACTGGGCCTGGAGCCTTTGTCTGAGCCCCTTGCATCCCTCCCGGAGACCATTGTCTGGTTTCGTGGGTGTTAATCCACAGCCCCCAGAAGCTGCCTGGCAAATGGGAGGTTAATGTGCAAACAGCAGGGACTGTTGTCAGCAAATGAAGTTGGACAGCAAGGAGGAGGGAAATAGTTAAAAATCCTATTCATGGTCCTGGAGAGGGAGGGGTGGGCTCAGGAGCAGGCCTGGGCCTTGTGCTAATCTTGCTGGAATGTAACCAGTTCGGGCAGTTTCTGGCTTCTGCGTGCCCCCACCTCACAGAGGTTTGCTCCCCTCCAGTCGCCTCTGCCTTGTGCAGGCCCAGCAGCCCAGACACTCGAGGGCCACCCTTTGTTTGCCCCAGCCAGACTTAAGAGAGTCTGAGTTAAACTGCTGTTCGTGGAGAGGATGGGGAGAACACCCCAGTTCACGCACACCCCTCACAGCAGGAGGAGGTCCAGTGAGGCAGCTCTGCCGGGTGGTGGGGAATCCTCAGGCTCGCTGTCTGTTGCTGGGATTGGGTGGGGGTAGAGGGTGGACGGAGAGAATGTTCTTGGAGAAAGATCCTAAACCTGTTTGGTCAGACTGCTTTGCTGCCTGAAGGCCTGAGAAATGCCAAGGGGGAAGCCGCCCCTTCAGACACCGATCTACAACAGTGGGGCCTTGTGTGTGGGGGTGGAGAATGCTAGGAGGGGAGGGAGGCCAGAGGGGGGTCAGCTTACATGTCGTGTGTTCATGCTTTACAAAGAGAATGTGTTCGTGTGCTACTTCTTCAATTTATAATTACTCTTTAGAAATGTTCTCTATCTTGGTCTGGATGGTGGTACATAGTATGTACATATTAAAAATTCATTGAGCTGTACACAGGATTTGTACACTTTCCTATGTAAATTTTATAGTTTAAAAAGCTAAAACCATCAAATTTTAAAAAGGACAGAACAAACATCCTCCTTCCCGACCTGCAAGGCTGGGCCTGGCCCTCGGGCATCTCTGGCGGCCCTGTGAGCTCCTCACCGGTGTTTGGAAACAGAAAGAAGTTGCACAGCAGCCAGTCCTGGGGCTTCCCCACCCCAGCCCGCCACTTTGCTCTCAGGATTTGGAAAAATCATCAAAGGCAGCAGCTTTAGGAAAGAACTCCCAGGGCCCCGCTTGGCGTAAGGTCACCTTCCCAGCTCCCAGAGGGCCCCTTACGCCTGCTGGGCTGCCTGGCCCCTAGTGGCTTTGCCGCTGGCCCCGTGGAGCCTGCACCCACTGCACAGTGGTCCTGGCCAAGCAGGCAGGTCTCTGGATTCCTCCCCAGCCACTACCCACCAGCAAGTCACTGTTGGAGGGTTTGACACACGAATTTCGTGGTTCTTTCTGGCTCTGTTTCCATGATTCAGGATCAGGAAATGATTTTCCTCTGAGTATTTTTAGGCCATGAGACTCAGTACAACATTCAAATTCTGGTTTTGCCATTTTGAGCTGTGTGACCTTGGTTAAATTAAAATCACTCTAATCTCAGTTTCCTCGTGTGTGAAATGGAAATAACAATACTGAACTCATAGGCTTTAGGAGAGGATTAAGTGAAAACGAATCTAATGTTGTCGTGTTCATTATCTGGGATAAAGGTTACCCTCCGGCAGCAGCAAGACCAAAACCACACGGCACTGGGCCTCCCGGGCCTGCACAGTGGGTTCCACTGGCACTCCGGCCTGAGCTGGAGAGGCCCCACTTTTGAGCACCCGCTCTGCCTCCCTAGGCTCCTGCCTTCCCATGGAGCCAGGCATCCCTGGGGTCCAGAAACCCAGGAATGGGCCTGAGACCCCAGGGCCTGCCCCACTCTCATCCTCCTGGGTGTGGACACCCCCAGGTTGAGAAGGGCCAGGGGGCTGTTTGCTTGCCTGAAGCTGAGGTGTCTGGGTGGCGTCCATGTAAGTTGGTTCCTGAGACCTCATGGCACAGGGTGGAACTGGGAGCAGAAGGGAAAGGAGGGCGCACCAGTCAGCCGCTACCACCACATTCTGTTCTGGAACTCAGAAGTCTAGGAAGTCTAAATCTGAACCTAGCCTTTTGGTATCAAAAAACCCTGCCTTTGGGGAAGGTGTATTTGTCAGGGTAGGAGGGTAGAATATGCTCACCAGTTTGTTAGCTTGAGCTATAACTTCTAAATATGTCAGCACACAGCTTTCATCTGGCCCCATGGATCTTAGGGGTGAGGCTGCCTGTGCGGCCCTCCTTCCCAATGGGCGATGATCACTCACCTCTGAGATCCTCTCTATAGCTGTCTTTAGGAAAACACCGCCCTAGATCTTTCTCATTCAGAACCTTTGCTTCTTTATTAATACATTAGTTCTATACTACAGCCCTGCTCAGGGTAAATTGTGCAGGTGGCAGCCTGGATGCACAGTATTTGTGGAATGAGGGGTGAGCTCACTGCAGACTCATTAGCGTTCTGTGGGCCTCTGCTGATTTTCCCAAACTTCTGTGTCAGTTCAGCTCCCCGTGCATGTATGTAAATGTATTCAGACCCTAAAGAAAATCAGGCAGCCAGCCTTGAGCAAGCCCCATAAACCCAGCCCTCATTTTTGCTACCTTGGAGGGTGGATTTGCTTGGGAATTCGTATCTGCAGAAAATCTTGGTGTTTGCTGCTGTGAGGCAAATTTTTTGCATTCATTTATTCTTTCAGAGGTTTGGCCCTGTAAAGTGGAGGACCAGCCTGAGGGAAAATTGTGAAAGAATTTGTCTTTGGTGGTAGGAATTAAACAGCTTCTCTAGGCCTTGCCCTCAAACTTCAGCCCAGTTTGCTATTGAAAATTCTGTCTCAAGAAGTAGAGAGCCGTGGGATAACGGAGACTGAACATTTTTGAAATGTAGCCACTTTTCTTCTTCTCTCAGAGAATAATCTTTTGGAAAAAACTTGGATGGAGATACTTAGAACCACACCATTTTATAAGTTGAATTCCAAGCCTCTAGTCATGATGCATTTTGTTCTGAACAATAGACAACTAATGCTGGTGGCAAGCTGTGAAATACCGGGGTGTAGAATGAGAAAGAGAAGGGGAGGGCAGGGTTGGCCGAGAGCCTCCCTGAGCACTGACTGGCTGTGCTCGCAGACACTGTGTACGTGTGAAGCAGGGGCCTTGGTGAGGGACAGCACCCCCCCGAGCAGACCTCTCGGGTCTTGCACCAAACTGCAGGATTATCTTCCTTCTCCATTTCCTGGATTGCAGATTGTTAGCACCTGGAACCAAGACGTCCCTGGAGGGCAGACCTTCCAGATTCACCCTCATTCATTATAGCAAACACCCCTCTGTCCACAGTGTTCTAATAACAGGGACAAGAAAAAACGATGATAATGGCTAGTGGCTCTTGAGTCCTCACAAGGAACCAGCCCATCATGTGCATCTCCTCATCTCCTCTGCACAGCCACCTGCAATAGGCACTGTTGCTGCCCCCATTTTACAGGTCAGGAGGCTGACATTTAAACTGAAGAAGAGCTGTTGATTCTGATTCTTCATTTAAAGAAGCCTCGCATGGGAAGTTCAGGTGAGGGCCTGGCCATTTGTTAACATGTGTTTGACAGATGTTTCAGTGGTCATTTAACAAATGTATGTTGAATATTGTGCTGTGAATATAGATATAGAGGACAGGGACCTATACAGAAGTTAAAAATACCAATAATTTATCTTGCCTTCAGGAAGCCCAGGATAACCTCAGTCCTTTCTGGGTAGCACAGGTTCATCCAAGTGGCAAAACCCCAAAACATCATCCTCAACTCCAGGATGTAGAAGTCATTCTGCCGGGATTTGGGGGCTTTATTACAATTAGCATTTGCTCGCCCTCAGCCATCATGTCTGCTTGTGACAGGCCCTGCAAGGTCTTCTGAGATCCTTCCTGCCAGGGATGTTTCTGCCATTTCTAATTAGTATCTGTGTGGTTTGTAGTTAATGTGTAGTTGTTAAACATACACTCAAAGCATTATTACAGTTTTCAATTGCTTATGGAAGTGTTGCTGGGGTGTATGTATGTATATGTATTCCAAAGCAAAGGGATAAAACTTACAATAATATTAGTAGAATTATTTAAGCCTCTAAAGCCCACCATAAAAGTTAACTATAATACTAGAAGGCCCACAGGCCAGACCTCTGGACCCCCACTCTGGTGGCCACTCTCTATGCAGGCACTGAAGGAAAGGGCATTTTCCGTGGATCTTGATCATGAAGCACATGAGCTCAGGTCCACAGAGCCAACCTGCTGAAGTGTCTGCCATTGACTTGCCTGGTGGCATGGGTGAGGATCGTGTGAAACGGGGGCCATAGACAATTCCACCAGTACCCATGTGTCTTGACAGAGATCATAAGGACAGGAAGGTGGGCTTTAGCTGTAACCAAAAGCTGGGCTGAGTAGGAGATGATGTCAAAGCTGAAAAGAACATGCTGTGGACTAGGGCTTCCTCTCCTGAGAAACTCTCAGTTCCCTGGAGCCTCTGGCAAGCAAAGTGGAGGAAGGGAGAAAGCAGTCTGCAAGGTTCCAAGACTGTGGTTTGGAAGAAATTGTGTGCCTCAAATCCTTAGTGAAGTATGGGTGCTTTCAGGCACTTTCATTAAGGACTTGTTAAAGGCCTGGGTTCAACGTTTCCAGAAAGAGTTTTCACCCCAACGCATTGCCAAAAGGGGAAGAGAACAAACTGTAGAAAGAGCCATGATATGCATGTGGGATACCTGTTAACCATGGGTCTCCTGGCAACTCCGAAAGCAGTTAGAGAGGAAGCATATATGAGTTGTGATCTATGGAGATGGTGCCTGACGTTTAGCTGGAGTGTGTGTGTGCATATAGGGAGAGGAATGGCAAATGACAAGCATACATCGGATTCAGTTCCAGACCACCACAATAAAGTGAGTATCACAAGAAAGCAAAATCAAATGACTTTTCTGGTTTCCCAGTGCATATAAAAGTTATTACCCTATACTATATAGTCTCTTTGGTGTGGGATAGCAGTATGTCTAAAAACATTAACAATGTACATACCTTAATTTAAAAACACTTCATTGCTAAAAAAAATTGCTAACCACCATCTGAGCCTTCAGCAAGTCATAATCTTTGCTGACGAGGGTCCTGTCTCCATGCTGATGGCTGCTGACTGATAGGGTGGTGGCTGCTGAAGGCTGGGGTGGCTGTGGCAATTTCTCACAATATGACAACAATGAGGTTTGCTACATAGATTGACTCTTCTTTTCACAAACAGTTTCTCTTGTAGCATGTGATGCTGTTTGATAGCATTTTACCCACAGTAGAACTTGTCTCAAAATTCTCTCAAACCCTGCCACTGCCTCATCTACAAGTTTATGTAATATTCTTAATCTTTTGTTATCATTTTAACAATCTGACAGCATCTTCACCAGGAGTAGAGTCCACCTCAAGAAATCACTGTCTTTGCTCATCCATAAGAATCAACTCCTCACTCATTCAAGTTTTATCATGAGATGGCTGCAATTCAGCCACATCTTCAGGCTCCACTTCTAATTCTAATTCCCTTTTCTCCTTCCACCACTTCTGCAGTTACTTGTTCCACTGAAGTCTTAAAACCCTCAAAGTCATCCATGAGGATGGATTGGAGTCATCTTTTCCAAACTGTCATTAATATTGAGATTTTGACCTCTTCCCATGAATCATGAATGTTCTTAGCGGCATCTAAACTAGTGAGTCCTTTACAGAAGGCTTTCAATTGACTTCGGCCAGATCCACTGGAGGAATCACTGTCTACGGCAGCTAGAGCCTTACTGTAAATCCGGGAAACAGAAATCCCAGGGCAAAATACCTCTAAAAACCGAAATCAGTCAAAGGGAGAAATAAACTTTAAAATTCATTTATTGCTTTTACAAATTGCAGTCCCATGGCCTTCTCTCTCTCCTGCTCCAGCAGAAGCAAAACCGGCCCTTCCCCTCACCTCTCCGGTACAGATAGGTAATTACCCATTAATATGGAGATGAACTTCTTTCCACCCCTGAGAAATTATGCAAATGCACTAAAGCCATACTTCTTTCCACCTCTGGACACCTATTGATATGCAGATGTACTAAAGCCAGGCAAGATATTTTGGAAATACTACAATTTTACCCACACTTAGGAAACGTATTTCTTAAATAATAAGACTTGAAAATGAGAATGACTCCTTGATCCTTAGGCTGCAGAATGGATATAGGATTAGCAGGCATGAAAACAACATGAGTATCTGTTGTGTATCTGTCAGCACTCAGAGGTGAATGGGTGCATTGTCAATGAGCAGTAACATTTTGTCATTTTTCTGGTCACTACCCTTTTTCCCTGAGAGGTAGTTCTCAACAGTGGGCTTAAAATGTTCAGAAAACCATGTTATAAATAGATGTGCTGTCACCTAGGCATAGAGTAGATTTAGGCTTAGTGTAGTTCTTAAGGACCCCAGGATTTCAGAATCGTAAATGAGCATCAGCTTCAACTTAAAGTCACCAAGTGCATTAGTCCCTAACAAGAGGGCCTATGCTTGATGCTTTGAAGCCAGGCATTGACTCTTCTCTAGCTCTGAAAGTCCTGGGCATCTTCTTCCAGTAGGAGGCTGTTTTGTCTACATTGAAAATCTATTGTTTAGTTTGTTTACAATAATTAATGATCTTAGCTAGATCTTCTGGAAAACTAGCTGCAACTTCTGCATCAGCCCTTGCTGCTTTATCTTGTACTTTGATGATACGGAGACAGTGTATTTCCTTAAGCCTCATGAACCAACCTCTTATAATTTCCAACTTTTCTTCTGCAGCTCCCTTGCCTCTCTCAGTCTTCACAAAATTGATGGAAATTAGGGCTTTGCTCTGGATGAGGCTTTGGCCTAAGGGAATGTTGTGGCCGGTTTGATCTTCTATCCAGACCACTAAAACTTTCTCCGTATCAGCAATAAGGCTGTTTTGCTTTCCTATCATCCATGTGTTTAGTGGAGTAGCACTTTTAGTTTCCTTCTAGAACTTTAACTCTGCATTCACAACTTGGCTAACTGGCTCAGGAGGCCTAGCTTTTTTGGACTCTCTGCTTTCAACAAGCCTTCTTCACTAAACTTAATCATTTTTAGCTTTTGACTGAAAATGAGAAATGTGTGACTCTTCCTTTCACTTAAACACCTAGAAGCTATTGTAGGGTTATTGCTTGGCCTAATTTCAACATTGTTGTGTTTCAGGGAATGGGGTGGCATGAGGAGAGGCAGAGATGGGGGAATGACAAATGGGTAGAGCATTCAGAATTCATACATTTATGGATTAAGTTCACACTCTCATCCATATGAGGTTTGGTGCCCCCAAATAGTAACATCAAAAACCACTGATTACAGATTACCTTAACAAATGTAGTAATATTGAAAAAGTTTGAAATACAGCAACAGTTACCAAAAACAGACACAAACTGAGCAAAGGCTGTTGCCAAAATGGCACTGACTTACTGGACACAAGGTTACCACAAACCTTCAGTTTGTAAAAATCATACTATCTGCACAGCACAGTGAAGCGGAGCGCACTGGTACGAGGTATGCCTGTATTAGGAAACTGGATCAGTGCTGAGTTTTAATGCATATGTGTGGGGTTGAGATGCCTGTGACTGATGTGGAGGAGGCGGTTGGAAATGGGGGGCAAGGGGGTCAGGAGAGAGGTTGGGGTCGGCCACAAAGGTGAGAGTGATCATATTCTGTGGGTACCAAACAGCCTGGGGAAGATGACGTCACACAGGCAGGACTGAGAACTCCAGTGTTCCGGGGCAGGCCAGCACATTAAGGAGTGATGGGATGGGGTGAGCGGAAAAGCAGCTGAAGGGGGTGTCCCAGAAACTGAGGGGCTTCCTAGGGAAGTGACCAGAAAATGGCTGTGCATTTGGTAGTTCGGAGGTCAACAGTAACCTTAACCAAGAACAGTGTCAGGTGACGGAAGCCAGAGTGCAGCGGCCCAGACATCAGAAGGAATGGAAGCGGCAGTAGTGGGTATTCTGGGTTTTGTAAAAACACTAAGGAAGAGATGGCACCAGCACGGGTGCCCACCCAACTGTGGGGCTCTGGCCAGCTGCACTGATTCTCCTTCTTTGGGTGGGGTGGTGGGGTGGTAAATGGAAATTGAGGCGGAAGAAATGAATGATTCATTGAAACCAAGACTGACTTTAATTCAGTGTGCGCTTGAGTGGCTGAGTGAGTTTGCCCGACCTCAAGAGGTGGTAAGTAGTGTGAGGCATTCAAGAATGCAATGCAGGAGGTCGAGGTAGAGGAAATGGAGAATGTAGCTAGTGAACTTACACAAAAGTGTTCTGATGACCCACACTTACCTGGTCAGACTCTCTGCATCCCGGGTTTTGGGATGTGGAGATGGCACTGTCACTCAATTCAGTGATTGCCTTTGACAGTCCATGGATAGGAATTGAGGCTCAGGAAAGAAGCAGCAGAGATGTGGAACCTTGGGGCCACGAGACACAGGCCCTGAACAAGGCCTGGCCTCTCCCAGTCTCTCTCCCCAAACAGCTGCTTGTGAAACTTGCATTGTTACCAGGCTCATGCACAGGCTATGCCTAGGATCGGTGTGCTACCAGGTCACTTGGGATATGACGTGAGATTTGAGAAATGTTTTTAAGCCTTCTGTGCTCTGAAATGTATGCCTCTCCCCAACTCAACTAGCCTAGCCCGGATGCCTGAAATTCCATAAAGACCAAATCTCTTGATTTGGATGGAGAGGTTGTTAAATGCTTTGCAGCCCCTCTCCCAACTCAGAAATAAGGCAGTGATAATGCTAATGCCACTGGGAATGTTAAAAGAATACTGGTTGTGATGGTGAACCTGCCCAATAGCATCAGCAGGAACTACAGTGCAGGCATTTCCTATCTAACCTCCCGATCATGAACTTAGGAGGCCCTGCAAGGGCTGCTCTCAGGTTTCGAATTCTCCATATTTGCCAGAAACTTCAGCCTTTGTTAATACAATCATTCCTCTGTAATAAAGAGTATTCTGGGCAAGGAGTTAGGCCGGGACAAGACCATGTTACCTGGTCGACAGTAGCACCAAAAAAGGCTTAATGGGTAGGTGGGTGGATGCTTGCTCTAGGGGATAAGAAGAATGTGAGAGGGACAGGACTGTGGATCCATGGAGGTAATCTCGGAAGGAGAAGCCCCAAACAGTTAGTAGAAACTACAGAAAGTTATTGGGGGGAGGGGTTGTTAGCATCTGGGAAAAACTCGAGCCCACATTAGCATCACCTGGGGAGCTTTAAAAAGGGGTTGGTGGGGTGGTCAAGCCCTACCCTTGAACAGTTAGATTCTAGTGGGGGAAGGGCAAAAACCAGTGTTTCTAAAGCTCCTCCAGGCATCTCTGATGCCCAGTGAGGTTTGAGCTCCAGCATACTGGTCCCCTCTGGTCAAAATGGCACCCAAACGTCCCCCTTTGGGGCACGCATCTGTGTTCAGTCCAGGCAGGGAAAGAGCAAGAGGAGCGTGTCAAATGCCTGCAGAGAGACCTTTCCTCAGCTGGTCGTCACAGCACTACTGGCCCAGTGCATCTGCCCAGGGACCAGTGAGGATCCCAAGGAGCTGAGATCACCCTTTTCCTGGCCCTAATGGGGGATGGTGGGGAGAACTGTCAGAGGCAGGACATCATTCAAGGGAAAATAGCACTTAGAAGTTCAGAAATAAGAGATTAGAGATCTGAGTATAGATTTTAACTGATTGGTTTTATCTGTCTTAAAAATCTCTAAGTAAAAAGTGATTTGCATTGCATGTATTTTTTTTTTCACATTTTAAAAGTAATACATGTTTAGCCAAAAGAAGAAAATAAAAAACACCCCCGATGTTGTCATCAGAGACAAGTTCAGTTCACCTCTTAGTGTCTGTCCTTCCAGATGGCTTTTTATCACATATATAAAGATACTTAGTTTTAAAAAGTGGGACACTATACATGTTTTGTATCCTGCTTTTTCACTTAACAGTATGTAGTATACAACACCTTTCCATGTCCGTAAATATTCACCTACCTCTTAAATTCAGATATCATAGCATAATGTACATAATATCTTAGGGCTATTATAGACAATTCTTCAGTGAGCATTCCTACAGCTATATTTTGCTCATATGATTAATTATTTCTTTAGGATACATTCCTACAGGTGGTATTTTGGAAGACTTGATGCATACCTCCAAATTTCACAAGAAAGTTTTACTAATTTACTCTCCCACCAACAGGGTATGAAACAGTCCCCATGGTAATTAAAGAGCATAGCCTTTGCCTATTTGATGGACTAAAAGTATTTAACTGGTTACTGAGACCACAGCTTCCTTATCTCAAGTTCTGCAAACAAATGGATGTGGAGCCCCGAGATTTTCCTTGATTGCTTGGGTAAGAGCCTGGCCCTAAGGGATCTTTGCTCTCTAACCTAGTAGGTCATTGCCGGTGGGATTTCTAAGGCCTTGACCTGTTGGGGTTCCAGAGCCCTTCCTTCTCCTTAGTCACTGGTCTAACCTGCTTCCGATGTGTGCTTGGGAACCACCAGGGGGCAGTATGGAGCTATGACCACTCTCAAGGTCTTCTGGTTTCTCCAACGGAATCTCGAATGATACAATTACTCCTTTGTTGTGTTATGTGACTTCTGCTGACTGGCATTCATAACATTGATTTGCTTAGAGCAATGTTTCACCCCCTTCCAATTATTTTTATATTTTCCCCTGTAGTTTATGTGTTGGTTGCAAAAAAATAATCTGATCATACTAGCTCTTCTGCAAATGGGGGGCCCAGGTGCCTGGGTTGTTCCAGTCCTACTAGCTCTGCCAGTGGCCCGAGTGCCCTCATCTGAGAAACGCCAGAATGGGCTGAAAGAGTGGGTAGTTTTTCATCTGCCAACACTACTATAATAAGAGGGTTCAGAGTATGGTGTTTGGGAAGAGACAGGACTTAGACAAGTTACTCAACCTCTCAGAACCTTAGTCTCTCCATCTTTTAAATGGGGATAATATAGCAGCAATTTATAAGGCTGTGGGGGTTAATTGAAATAACATGTGGAAATAGCTTGGCATAGTGCCTAGCTCAGGGTAACTGAGTAGTCAGTAAATGTTATTTTAAAGAAAGCTGTTTACTCTTCTATGCAGAAGTTTGCTGTCCTTGGGCTTTTGCACCTATTTATCTGCTTACCTGAAATGATACAAATATAAGGTAGAATATGAATTTGTGAAATGGTGTATCTCATAGCAACACTGAGTAACAATCCCAGCATCATGGTCCCCACTAGAGAAGAGCTGAGATATATCAGGTTACTTTTTGTAATCAATATATAAACTATAGGGGAAAATATAAAAATGGTTGGAAGCCGATATGACACCAGCACATCTTTGATTTGATGGGTCTTACTGTATTAGGTAAGTGGGGTCATTATTGGCTAGTAAATTGCCCTTTGGCAGTGGGCAGACCCATTCACTCTATCCATTGCCTGCCCTACCCCAACGAGATTAGGGTCTCTGGGGACAACCCCAGGAGCATGGCCGCTGACTGCCTTTGGCTTTTGGATGCTTTTCCACCTTGAGCTGGCTGAGAAGCAGCCCTCAGGGGAAGAAGCACTTGCATCTCTGTTGAAACACCCTGAAGTAGTCATCAAGTTCCTTTCACGGGTGATGGGCTGTGCCAAGGGCTGTGGGGACCCAAGGAACAAGTAAGCTGTGGCTCCTCTGCCCAACTAGCTCAGAAGGAGGTAACAGAGGATCTGCCTTTCTGGCTGTGAGCAGGGAAGTCAGCGGGGCAGCAGGGTGTGTGAATGACTTGGAGGAGGGGCTGAGCCAAGGCAGGGAGAGGTTAGGAAGCCAGTGGGTGGAAGAAATGGGAAAAATCCTGTGGCAGCCAAGGGCCAGTACTCGGTGACTGGCTGGCCAGCCAACAGTGAGGAAGAGGGGGGAAGGAAAGATTTCTAAGGTTTTGACTTGGGAGTACAGGATGGTGGGTCTGGGTGAGTAGCATTTGGGAGGAAAATAGTGATGAGTCTTGGGACATGTTGTCTTCCGGGTTTGTGTGCAGAACCTCTTCCAGTTCCTAGGGATACCCTCGCCCATAATTTTCCCCATAGCCTCTGGATGGTCATAAACACTTGATTCTACACCAGTGCTCCTTAAATGTCACTATTTGCCTAATCTTTTCCATATAGCACCTATACCATTTTTCTTTGGGATGAATCACTTTTTAAAAATGAGTTTAATAATGGAAAGCAATAGTGTCCAAGAAATCTGTTTTCCTTTTACACATACATATATAAAATACATATACATCTTAACGCTTATTAAAACAAATAGTATACTAGAAAAATAGGAGTGTTATTTAAAAGAACTGAGATGGGAACTAAGAATGGGGTGCAGCACCCTTTTGTGAAATGAGGAAGAGCAGGCCTGTGGGTTTGGGTGGGGAGAAGGCATATGAAGTCTTTATATACAGGATCCCAGCAATAAATGTTAATTTCTCAGCCCTTCCCCTATCCTATCCTAATTTCCTGTGCCCTCACTTTAGTATGAATACAGAATCATTTTGTGACTCCCTATGCGTGACTAACCCAGTTGTGAACACGCATGTGCACGTGCACTGGGGTAGGATTCAGGAACCCTTCCCCAGGAGAGGTGGCCCTGCATAGTGTGGCCTTATTCCAGCATCCTCTCTCGCCTATGGAGTCAGCAATCTCTCTCAGAACTGCCCACCTATTGAAGGGCTTCTCAGACATTTCCCATTTCCTGGTACCCAGGAGTTGTTGACTTTGGCCAGCCATGGGGCCCGCGGGAGTGCTGGAGAAGGGTCTGGCGAGAGGCCCCTGAAGCTCCATGTGCTGGGAGGCAGCTTGGGGCCGCCTGGCTGTTCTTTTGTGTTATGTATTTTACTGGCCCACGATAAGCACTTCCTGTTCCCCATTGATTGTACACAGATCCTGCTTCCTCTCCCTCAATACCTGGGATGCTTTCCAGCTTCTCCTCCCACAGGGGAAAATCCATAAACTCCAGCATTCCCAGGTCTGCCTTTTGGTCAGTGGGCTCTCTGCATTACTGTTTTTGCTGTCTAGCCACATTCTACTGTTGCTCTTTCCTGTCAGTCTAGAAACTTAGTTCCTCAAACTTCTCCTCACCAGGCAGGAGAGAAACGCCCCAAGGCCAGGTCTCACCCCTCCTTCTCACCAGTCAGAATATCTGTATCTACCTTTAAGCTTAAATAGAACAAAGAGAATGCACCTCCAAGATCTATTTTAACCAGCTGTCATTGTCTGCCTGGTGTCCTAATTGAGGACTCTTGAGGTCTTACCCAACAGTAATAGGGAAGAAAGCCAAGATCTATTGGCAACGTCTGTTGTGGGCACCTGAGGGGTGTGGCAGCACTTGTGTCCTGTATTTGCTATCCCAAAATTCTAAGATGAGACTGAAGCTTCTAGAAGACAAAAAGCATGCCCTCATGCCCTTTGAGTCACACCATAAAAGCCCAAAGCCCTGTATTCTAGTGCTGACTGGAAATTCAGCTAGTTCCTGACTATGAGTAAAGCCAGGGGCTTCCAGCAGGCTCAGTTTCCCTGTTTTTAAAATGAAGATAATATCTGTGATCTATATCTAGAGATAAGATCAAATGAGATTAATATAAAGTGCTTTAAAAATCCAATGACTGTAGAGTGTATCTTGCCTACATGACCCAGCTCAGATGACACCTCCTCTAAGAAGTCTTCCAGTTTTCCCATGAGAATCTTGCTCACTGTGCACCCTCTCTTCTCTGCACCTGTCATTTGGGTGCACCCTCTCTTCTCTGCACCTGTCATTTGGTGACTTACATTCTAGTTATTAATGCACTTAAAAAAAATCTCCTGTGATGTATCATGCACATAAACAGCTACCTTATATAGGAGGGGCCCACTAAACATTCATGGGGTGCTCTGTACAGAACTTTCATTGTGTTTTGATTGGTTCTATAAGTAGGCAGTTCTGTAAAGATGGGAAACCACCTGCTGGCTTTTAATAGCTTGGTTTTATGTTTTAGAAAGATATTTCTAGGAGCAAGTGAAAGGTGGACTGGAAGGGATAGGGAGGGAGGCAGAAGCAGTGGACACTCTGGAGAGGACTTGGGACCCCTTACTCTGTATCTACCACCCTGTTCTTTGATAGGGACGACAGACATTCTGTAAATCTGCAGCAGAGCAACCTGCCCACCACCCACTTCAGACCAGCTTGCTACCTCCAAGTGCTTCCTGGATAGAGTCTGGAGCAGGACTGAGCTTGAGTCAGGACACCAGAGGCAAATGGAGGCTGCTGCCATGGCCCAGCTACAGAATAGGGAGGGCCCAGATCCCTGGAATCTGGAAAGATACCTAGAATCTTCAGAACATGGTGGCCAATGTACAAGGGCAGAGGCTGTTTGCTCTTTCAGCCGAGTCTGAGCCCACAGTGGGAGCCAGGGCAGGGATCCGATCTTACCTGATGGGAGGGGAGTGCTGTCAGTATACACCAGACATGGCTATGACAAGGCCCAAGCCAGGGGGAGAGGCAGGGTTTAGCTTAGGGACATGAAGGCCGGGCATCCTAAGCAACCTTCTGAGAAGAAGCTTCTCCGTGGCTTGTCCATGTTGGGCTGTGAGCACAGAAGCTGCTTGGGCCCAGCAAAACTGAGATCACAGCTAATGCCAGAGGCTACAGAGGATGCAAGATGCCTCGGCTTTGGAAATGAGGACCCAAAAGCAGTTTGTTTAACACTGACTTTTTTTGAAAACCCAGGTCTCTGCCCCAGAGCTCCTCTTAGCACAGAGTGGCCATGCTCAGCACTCTGGGGGCAGAATTTCCCTGCTCCTTCTGAAAGGAGCACGCAGCTGCCAGGAAGACTGCCTAGGCAAGTGTCCGGCTCTGCCTCAGACCACAGGCCCCCTTCAGCCGAGCACCACAGGTGTTGGCCTTCCAGCCATCTGTGAATGGAGCCGACAGTCCCAGCCAGTCAGGGCCGACCTGAGACCCCCCTCAGCTCTTGCCCTCTGCTGGAGCCAGCTGCCGCCCAGCCAGTGGTTAGCGTCTCCTCCCAATGCTGCCATCAGGGATGCACCAGGGGAGCTTACAGTCAGCCATGGTGGGAATACTGACGCTGTGAATGCCAGTAGATGTTACAGAGCAGAGCTGGTGTTTTTTTTTTTTATTTTTGTTGTAAGCCAGTGGTTAACCTTTACCAAGAACCACTGAACAGGACCTCTGTCCCCACAAAGTACCCAGAGATGAGTGAGTGGCCAAACTCTATGTTAATTAGCCCTTCCCTGTTCTTGGGTAAAGTTGAGGTAATAGGCTTACTGAACAAAAATAACTTTAAATGTTAGTGCCGCAACGTACTTTCTAAGAGCTCACCGTGGGCCCAGCAACTCTGCCTGGTCCTTTCCTGAGTGACTACCACACTAAATAAAAACACTCTGCCAGGCAGTAGGCTCTGTTATTCCCATGTTACAGGTGAGAAACAGATTCTGAGAGGTAACATCCTCAGGGTCATGGATTGTAAGTGGGGATCACCTAGCACTCCGGGTTCTCTATTATTGAGCACCTCAGCTCAGTCTCCCCTCCCAGGGGAAACTGTTCCACTCGGGAAAGCTTCTCTGTCTCCCCGCTAACGCGTTCATTGCTCCGTGTTGGTAGGCTTTCGAATGTAGGTCAACTTGTATCATTCTGACAGAAAATCGAGGATCTTAAACAGGCCTCCAGGAACTGGCAGGGTTGGGGATCACAAACTCCAAGCTGCATCTACAAATTCTTGGAAATACTAAGCCAATTAATGTGAGAACTGATTGCTCAAGAGCTAAAGGGGCTCCCCTGTGTGCACTCCACATCTCTGAAGGATTCAGGAAGAGGCTGGACAGCTCAGTGTTACAGATGTGGAAACTGCGGCTTGATATTGTACTTAAACTCAGGGTGGGACAGGGTCCAGACAAATTATGAATGGGTGAGGAATTGCAGATTTAGACATGACTCTTGAGGAGTTTACAGTCAAAGGACAGACAGAACTTGCAATGGCTAACAACACAGCTGTGACGCCGAGGTGAGAGTGACTGACTTGTGGGCGGCTGGAGAGGGCTTGCAGGAAGGTAAGTGTGCGCCTGAATTTTGAGGAAGAGCCTAGAGTTTCTCACAAGCAAAGGACACACCCAGCTGGGGACCAGCCTGGCCCTATGGCACAGAGTACAGAGAGAACTGTAGTGCAGCTGATATTCGGGGGTTGGGGAGCCAGGAGGGTTGAAGCTGGGAGGATAGGATGGCCCCGGATGGCTGGTGAGTTTGGGGGTTTATCCCCTGACCCCAGCCACCACCCAACTCTTTTAAGTGAGATGGGGAAATAGGTTGGTTTTTAAAACCTGAACTCTAGTAGAGTTTGGAAGTCATTGTACTAGTCCTGATGAGAAACAATCCCATGCAGATTGTGGCAGGATGGAGAGTAAAGAGAAACTGATCGTTTGTTCACTTTTTCATGTGTAATACACCTCTTCATGTTGAACATTGCATTTTGCACAATGTCCATGTCACAGTGGTGGACAGCCATCTGTCTACAGGGTTGGGTTATCAGCCTGTTCTCCTGGATGGCTGCATGCACCCTACAATCTCCTGAGAACTCTCTTTTTAAATTAAAGCCCTCTTTTTTTTGTTAAATGGGCTCTAGCTCTGGGGTCCCAGAGTCTGTTAACCACTGGGGACCAGAGTGGCAGGGAAGACTGGTCCCCTAAACTGGTAAGTTTCTGTTGCGGAAGTACAAAAACTATGAGACAGGAAAGCGAGAAAACAGGGCCCTTTCTTTCTGTACCAGGCCTGTCCCTCCCACCAAAAAGGAGAAGCAGAAGGAAGTGTGAGAGGAGGGGTGTTCTCACCTGGGAAACTTCCTGAGGTGACTGTGTCCCTGCCGCCAACTGTAGTGCGCCCCCTCTAGGAGCCCTGCTGTCCATTCTGTAATACGAAGCTCTGCTTCCTCTCTTGCCTGAGCCCTGCTTAAAGGATTTTGTATGAGAACGTGTGAATGGGGAGAATGTGGGCGTTACCCAGAGTCCTGTCGAGTCTTGTCCACACCGAGTCTCGTCCACACCGAAGCAAGCTTGAAGCAGCTTGAAGCAAGCTTGGGACCGGCGTGTAGGGCTGGGGGAGGGGCTGGCCTACCTTCTGGGAGGTGGAGGGTTAATCTCCGTAGCTCATTGGCCGTTCTGCCGCTTTACAGGGCATGCTGGGATTTCCTCCCAGCTGGTTTACATCACGAAGATTTGTATGTTGGGGAAATTCCAGGGCACAGCTGCAATTAATCTGCAGTGTCTTCAAGCTAAGCAGGAATTCTGTAGGACCGATTCCCCTATAGGAAAAGGGGTTCTGGCTCTCTGGTGAGAGCCCCCTTTAGAGGGACCCTTCCGTAAGCCTGAGTTGAGCGGAAGCAGCCCACCTGGCCCGGGAGGGCACTGAGGAGGGGGGTCCAAGAAGCAAACAAGGACCCAGAACATTAAGAAAAGGAGGAGCAGCACCCTTTACATATCATAAAGCGTAAATACTGATGCCAACACTTGATAAAAGATGTCACACAACAAGAAAACTTTTGTTCACTCTAATTTAGGAAGTAGAAGTAAAAAGTCTTAAAACACACCTGATCAGCATTCCACCATATAGTGCAGAGGCGGACAAACCGCTATGACCAGAAAGGTGCTTAAGAAAATCCATCGCTGTGTATTTAGCTGACAAGTGAGTCAAATAAGAGAAACCTCGTGACTATTGGGTAGCTCTTGAGAGAATTCAACCATGTGAAAATGATTTAAAAATAAGAACAGAATCATCCTTCCTCAACAAAGTAAAGAAAGGTTCTAAACCACAGCTTCAGTCCACTTAACTGTGAACCACAATAGCAGTATTTCCCCAAGTGTGTCCCGTGGAACCCCAATCCCAGAAGAGAGTTTCTCAGATTCAGTAAGACTGGGAAACTGCACACCTGTCCTGTCTCAGAGTCACAACACACAGTCGCATATTAAGCAGCATGTGTAAATCAAGGGTGGTAGGACTCACCGTTTGGGTCTGTTTTTTCTTTTTCTTTCTGCTTTCGAGTATCAGAAGAGAGTACTTTCCCACAGATGGCATCCCAGAAGCAGTGGCCATTGCTGTGGCTTGGCCATCAGTTGCATTGGTGCCATACGGGTCCCCAGTTTTACATCCCAAAGAGCATCCCCCAGGAGGAAGGCAGCTGGACCACCCTCACCATGTGCTGCAGCCTGGCCACGGTCCACTGGTCAGGAGCTGGTTGTGGCCATCTGGATGGAGCCTACTAAGTGTGAAGAAATCAGCAGTTTTAGTTCACCCTCATGTCATTACCACACAGAGAACCTAGGCTCAATCCCACATCCCTTACCCCCCAGGGACATGCTCCCATCAATGAGTGATGGGAAGGGTGGGCCTCACATGGCAAATAGAGCTGAAAAGAGCTTTATTTCCCCAAACGCTGGGTAGGTCTGACCTAGGAATTCAGAGCAACCTTCCAATTCCTGGTGCTGGGGTGCGGGAGGGTCACAAGTGGTGTTGCTGGCTCCTTCTGCTCTGTTTCATGGTTCTGGGAAGTTCAGCCATCCCTTTTGCAAGTGCCTTTCCTCAGAACTGCAATTCAGAGGCACTCCATGGCTGAGCAGCAGGGCTCCAGCGTTTATACAAGTCTTCCCCCGTGCCCGTGTTTATCACTTGTTCCAAAATCTTCAAAAGGCAGGAAAGTAGAAAGGGGAAGTGATGATCTTCCATTTGAAGATTATACTCCCAGAGAGAATCCCTCTCTATACACGTGTGCCCCGACAGCCCCCCAGGATCCACCTAAGCATGAAGGTCCTGAGCTAGATGTACACTATTCCCAGAACTGCCTCTCCCCACCTGACAGTCTGTTAAGGACCAGACTTTGGGCTGGAGGGGGTGGATGGGCAGCTAAAGATTTTCACATAGAACCCACCTCCCCAGCTTCCAGGTCTCAGTTAAAGTCAGTGAATGAGAGGGAACCCTAAAGGGAGAAGAGGCCAGTGTGGCCCCTCCTACTTCAGAAGTCCAGGCATCTTGGTAGGTGGGTAAAACACCAAGCACATGATAGACAAGCAAATAAAGTAGCCAAGCCCTTAATGTGTGTGTGTGTGTGTGTGTGTGTATGTTTGTACCATGATAATTGCCCCAGTGCCAAGGCAGACAAGCCTTCATGCAATTCATAGTATATTGGGTATCAGCTTCTCAGCCACTAGAGGGGAACAATTTTGCCTTTCTAGGAGATATTCGGCAGTCTGGAGACATTTTTGGCTTGTCTCCAGACAAACCTATTTGCCCACAAATGGGCCAGGAGAGTGGGGGCTCCTGTCATTTAGTAGGTAGAGACCAGGGATGCAGCTAAACTTCATTCATTATGCAGGACAGCCCTCCTAAAAAAGAATTTCTGGCTCAAAATGTCAATAGTCCCAAGGTTGAGAAAACCTGCTCTGGAATCCTACAAGCCTGCTGCCTAAAGACCCATAAAGAGAGCTGACAGTATTCTTTTAGACCCCAAATGCCAGCACTGTCCCAAAGTAGGATTCGGATAGAATCCTTCAGGCCACACCCACGTGATCTAAGAACATCCCTGGTAAGCCAAAGAGAATGAGGGGTGTCCACCAGATGTCCTTAGGACTCTAAATAAGGAGCCAGAGGCTAGTGGAGTTGGTGGATTTCAGGAACCCCCCTGCTGTGTTTCATGCTAGGCCCAGTGTGTTTGGGACACTTCTCTTATAGGGAGTATATTCGTGGTTATAGCTCAGCTTTAAAAAGCAAACAGGAATGGTTGAGTTGTAGCTTTTAGAGAAATAAGTGTGATGTTTAGCACTGGAACAAAAGTTTTGGCTGCCTCAAGGGTCCCTACAGGAGACAGTCATGTCTGTGTATTTATTCAGCTCCTGGGTGGCCAGCCGGGGTTGAGACAGAAAGAAAAACCCATCAGAGCAAAGAAAAGATTGCAGTGGGGGTAGGGTGCTCACAAAGAGGGTGCTATGTATGAAAAGCTTTGTGACTCAGGTTATAGTGGGAATTGTGGGATTTGAAGTCAAGAGACCTCAGCTTCCACTCTCGTAAAGTTGAGCCAGTAATTTCCCCTGTATTTACCGGCACTAGCTCATCTGAAAATTTGGGAGACACCTCTATTTATACGAGCAGGCATGCTGGCTTATGTGTGTGAAAATGCTTTGAAAACTGCCGGTGTAGCACAAATGTTGTTCGCTGAGGAAATGAGTTTTAACTAATAATACTCATATTTGTCCAGTGGTTTTAACTTGCAAAAGGCATTGAAATTCTAGGTTAGTTTATCTAGAAAGTGTAGGCTCTGGGTAAGAGAAGAGATGGGTGTGAGTGGGAAGGGAGGAAGAAGATAAAATCAATTGAATACATGGGTAGGCGTGTGGGGTACCAGAGGGCCCAGAGCAGAAAGACTGTCCTTAGTCAGAGGGTCCCCAATGCCCCCTTCCTTTCCCACCTCCCAGCCTCCCACAGCCAGGCCTGCTTGGCCCATCCCACCTGCTGTCTGTGCCACTCACTGGCCCTAGTTAGATGTGTCCTTGGGTTATTATTCTTGTCTGTGGACACCTTTATGAAAGCCCAGGTCCTACCCTGTCACGCTGTTCTTGTAGTTGACCCACTGTCCAGCCTAATTTCCTGATTCTGTGCACATAGCTCAAGGCCAAATCATGATTTTCCCCCCAAAATCAATGGAATGACTAGGCAAGGGATGATTCAAAGACTTCTTTCTGCCTATGAAATTCTTCCTGAAGCCACCACCCCCTATAAGAGATTCAATTTTCAAAGTAGTCTCAAGACTTCTGCAAAGAGGCTGTGTGGCTGGTCTGCTGCCCAGAAGCACCATATCAGTGTTGACACTAAGACAACATGTGTGCTTTTGTTCCTGGCAAAGACTAGTGGTTTGCTTATGAAAATAATAGCTGCCATTTATCAAATGTCTCCCACATGCAGCACTACGTTCCATACTGGACATTGTTCCTAATCCTCCTAACGACTTGTAAGGTTAGTGATAATAGTCTTGCTGTACAGGTGAAGGAAGAGACTCGGAGTCATGAAGATGCTTGTCCTGGGTCACACAGCGTGGAGAACCTGAATCTGTAGATGCTTGCTTGGCTCCAGAACCCAGGCAGACTCACCCACTGCCCCCACTGCCTCCCCACTCACTCCCTTCCACGCTCTTGCCAAAGCCTGTGTGGCTGTGTTGGGGATTTACTCTGCTTTGGATTCTCTGCGGTAATACGTGGGTGAGTTCAGGGTACTGGATAGTCTTTTCAAGGTTGAGAAACTCTATAACCAAATAAAGATCAACCTCCTTGAGTGTGGATCAGTATTACCCAGGACCCTGCAAGTGCCAGGCAGAAGGCTTGTATCACACTCTTCACTGGATCCTTCTAGAGAGGCTCTTACTTCAGGACTGTTGCATGTGATGCTGTGTGAGATGGAAATGACCAGGGCAGCATCACCATCTGGGAGCCCTTGAACCCCTTGCTTTTCCAATGACTAGAGCAGGGAGGGCTGGACTGTCACCGATAGGCTCTTGGAGTTCTTTGGTTGGTTGTGGTGTTGTGTCTGTCCCCCCAAAATGACGGGGCTACTGCTGCTGCTGGTGGTGATGGTGAATATATGCCCCGCCCTGCGGTAACCATTCAGACACTGACCCAGGAAAGAGCCCAGCTTTGGGTGCACGCGAGGCCTTGCCTCACCAGCTGCTCTGTGTGTTCTGTCTCCCGTGCAGTACCTGCAGATGAAATGGCCCCTCCTCGACGTCCCTGCCAGTGCCACAGTCAAGGACACCAGGTCACCGTCCCCAGCACACTTGGTAAGTATGTTTCCCCTTAAATCACCAAAGGGACACTTTGGCCCACCTTGGCCCGTGTCACTGCCACCCTTCCACCTTCCAGACTCCGATGGGTCCAGTGGTGTAGCCTCAGCATGCAGCCAGCAAGGAAGCGCTGAGCGGCCCAGGGGTGTAGCAGTTAGGTTGTGACTGTGCACTAGCCACCCTTCCACCTCCCCACATGCACATACACCTGGGATGTTGTGTGATTGGCGGTGCTGCCCTCCCCGGCCAGTAACCCTGGTCCTTCCCCTGTGCCCCTGCCCCTGGGCAATGGTGTTCTCCTTTCTGTCCCATTGGTGCGTGTTCAGTATGCCCTGCTCCCCCTCACAGCTGCAAGGCAGCAGTTGAAGAGGCTCGTCTGTACATGATGTTATAGGAAAGAATTAATTAAAGTGTGCAAACAAAAACCCCGTGGGGCAGCTGAGGCTTTTCTGCAAGCCCTGTGGCAACATGGGTCACAGAAGAAGGTCTGGATGGTCCTGGGAGGCAGGAGCAGTGGGCTCTCAGCAGGCCTCCTCAGGGCTTGCAACTGATTGAAATTAAAAGCAGGTAAGGGATGTTCCTGGGACCTTGCATCACCCTTACCTGGGCTCTTGAGCAGTTGGGGCCACCCTTGCCTTAAAACCCACATACTGCACAAGCTACTGCTGTTATCCACTGTTCAGTGAGTCTCAGAATCCTAGAGGGTGCAGCTGCATGACCTGCCCATTTTACAGTCACGGAGCCCTGGGAATACGTGATATGGTTTAGAACTTTATTCTGAAAAATTGCGAACCGCTCCCTTCACCCACACTGCCTCTTCCACCACATTGGGTTATCTTAAAACAAATCCTAGACATATTATTTCTTCTCATTCAGGACATTTTAAGATGTCCTGATAGTTCTTTTACATTAAAAGCTTGGAGTCTAGTTAAGGAGAAAGACGATATATGCAGAGAGATAAAAGAATGGTGCGGTGAGCCTGTATGATTTCCAGTAATCATGAGGCTGGCGGACAGTGGCAGTGCCCTTGGTAGTTTATAGAACAATGTCCTGTGTAGTTCCTAGGTGACAGTCACAGCCATCCACTAGGGCGACAGGTGGGGATGGCTGTTTTCAGTCCCCGGGACAGGCGAGTAACTGCAGGAAGCAATGGGTGGCACGGCCAAGCAGCCAGGGCAGGCGGCTCCTGAGAGCTTCTGTGGCTCATGAGCAGCCCACTGAAAAAAATACCTCTGAGGGTGGTGCCTCAAGTGCTCCAGATTCCCGTGCGGGATGCCTGAGCGCGAGGTCGCAGCGCCCTCTCATGGTCAGTCAAGGCGGAGAGCACAGCACCACACTTCCACCCTGCCTCAAACCTGGCCTGTCCCCTCCAGCACAGCTGTCTCTCTTTAACTGTGCCAAATCATTGCCTGGCCCCCACCCATCCTGTGGTCCTCCCAGCCCACTCCAGGGGGCAAGGGTCTCTCTCTCTTCCCCCTACACATTTTCCCTCTGCATGTTGTCTAAAATCTCCATCTACTTAAGAGGAAGTGAGTTTCCTTTAAAACTAGCACATGTACTCTGAGTTTCCCATCCTTCCTGTTGCAGGGAGCAGTCGGTCACTGAAAAAATAAGAAGCCTGTGTCCAGGCTCGTCCTCCTGTGAGCATTATCCTATTTCCTTTCTGATGTTTGCCGGCCAACCTCTCACACAGGAGCCAGACCTTCACTTCCGTCACTGTGTCCTTTTAGCTCCCAACCCATGTAGCCTGGCTCAGCTCGCCGGTTGCCATCTACTGCCAAAGTCCAATCATATCCCCTACTTTTCTCAACACAGGAGACATCTAACATTATTAAAACCCTCTGCTTCCTCCCGTCCTTTTTGCCCTGGCTCCGAGAGACTGTGTTAATACACAGGGCCAAGTTCTTTGCCCTCTCTGAGCTTCCATTTTCTTCCTAGACTCGTCCTCAAATAAATCAGCTACTCATCCTCACTTATTATCTCAGTGTAAGTGACATAAAAATATATGAGACCCCTAAACACTCCACAAGGTTCCGTCCCTGTAGCTCCAGCTATACACTGGCCGTATGCACTGTACACTCCAGCTGTACACTCGTCAGCACTGCGGTGCAGCGGGGGCTCCTTGTTTTGTCCCAGAGAGGAGAAGTACGAACAGTAATGTCTACACTATATTTGCTGTAGACAGCAAAATGGGTAATTTTCTAGTAAATTGTGTAGTATCATACTCTGTATTCTAATACAGAAAAGCAAAAATGGGCTGCAAAACCTTCAGGAACATTTAGGGAGAAAACCTTAACTTAAAATTCTATAGATTAAGCACAGACCACCACTTTCAGTTTTTAAGTCAGAGCATCTCATTCTGACTTCTGAGATGCATGTGTGTATAGGACCAAAGCGTGAATTACCTGGGGAGCATGATGGGGGGTCGGGGTGGGGAGGTTGTATAATACAGTGAGTTTGAATCCCAGCTCTACCTCTTCCTATTTGTGCAGCTTCAGGCAAATTACCTCATCTCTCTTTGCCTCCGTTTTCTTGTCTGTAAAATGAGAATTAGAAGAGGACTGGACCTCACAGCTGTGCCTCCCTCAGCCAGTGCACTATAATGATTTCAGAATTGTACCTAGCACGGACTAAACCCTCAATAACTGTTGGTTACTGTTCTTCCCACCACCACCATTACTATCAGTAAGTACCACTACTGTTATTAGGACAGAGAATGAAAAATTAAAATGCTTTTAATTAGCTAAGAGGTGATGAGGGCCTGAATGAGGTGCCAGATCAAATGGACAGATTGCAAAGGTAACAGAGATAATGAGCCTATAGAATTTGCATCTCATCTCCTAAGGATATGATTTAATTGGTCTGGGGTGGGGCTGCTGTCTTAGTTTTTTAAGCTCTCCAGGAGATTCTCAGGGGCAGCCAGAATTGAGAACTCTTGCCCTAATTGCAAATCAGAGGCAAAAAGACAGGAGGAACCGGAGGTGATCGCAATTTACTCGGTGCTGGTTTCTCTAGGCGAGAGGTGTAAGCAGGACTTGAAGGTGACCAGCAACCTTGGTCCGTGTGGGTTTGGATGCTGGCATTTTTATTAGAAAGATGAAAGTATTTGTTATGATATTTCTTTTAGAATCATGAGCAAAATATTTTAAGATGAAGGTTGCCCTGGGAGAAGGGCAAATGAAGGAAACAGCCTGCATATTTGCCAAGACTTAGTGAGTCATGTCGAAGCTGCCTATCAAGGAAATGTGTATAAACAAGCCATAACTGGGCCAGGGTGGAGACGGAGTTAGGTGTTATTACTTCTTGGATTTTTGTGCCTTACTTCTTGGATTTTTGTGCCTTAAAAACAAGCTCTAAAAACTGCACAGCAATGATATTTTATATGTAACTGTTTATAATATCTGATCACTATAATCCCCTTGAACGCAGACTGTTATCCAGACCCCTCTCTGTGGCCGAATGTGCCTGGCCCCGTCTTTCATCCACTCTCTCCCTGGAGACTGTGCCCAGCCATGCAAAACAAATATATGCACTAACTTAAAGATAGGAATTACATCTGTTCTGTTCACATTTGTTTAACCAGCACCTGTCATAATGCCTGGCACAGAGGAGGTACTCAAGGAGCATTTATGAATGAATAAAGGAATAAAGGAGCTGGAGAAAGGTGGTACCCCTTCCAGCCCCCTCTCTACTCCTGAGTCCAGTCCCTCTTCTCACACAGGATTTTTTAAATTATTTTTTGAAATCAAAAGAGTAATGCATGTGCCAGTGTAGAACACTTGGGGAAATGCCAACACCCACAGAAGACCTACAGTCCCACAACCCACAAGCCTTTTGCTACATAGCACTTGAGTCTCCTGTGTATGTGTGTGTGTGTGTGTGTGTGTGCACCTATAATTTGCTTTCTAAGTGATGACCAAATGCTTCCTTTAGTAATAGTACATACTCTGCTTTAGTGTTAAGCACTTTCAGAAGGAAGTTCTTGAGCTTCATGTCCAATGAGTAATCATCAGGGAATGCGTGGAAACCCTCCTAAAGAATGGCAGTCTCACTGCTCTGCCTTTGAGCTGAGAAGCCCACGTTTTGCTTAGCATGCCAGTTCTCAATGAGCATTCATTGAGGCTTACCTTTGGAACTGTACTTAGTTTCTCCTTCTTCAGGCCAATATACCTGTATAGTCACGTCACCTGTCACTGCCCTCTTCTACCTCCAGTACTGATTTCAGTTCCTATTACACTGTATGAAACCTTTATTTGAATATAACTTAAACTTACAGAAAATTTGCAAGAATAATACAAGGGGCTCCCATATACTCTTTATCCAGAGTCAGAAATTTTGCCCCATGCTTTGCACCCTGTATGTATGTGTGTACACACACATCCGGGCTTGGTTTTTCTTTAACAATTTGAGAGTAAGTTGAAGACATTGAGCCTTTTTACTCCTAAATACTTTAGATGTGTTTCCTAAGAACAAAGGTAGATACTGTCTTACAGTGACCATGATACAGCTATCAAAATCAAGAAATTAACTTTTTGTATTATTATCTACCCCCACAATATATATGCAGATTTTGGCAGATGTCCCAATAGTGTCCCTTATAGCTGTGTGTTTTTTCCTGGTCTGAGGTCAGCCAGGGATCACATGCTGTGTTCAGTTGCCACGTCCCTTTCATCTCCTTGAATCTAGTGGAGTTCCTTAGCCTTTGTCTTTCCTGACCTTGACATTGTCTGAGACCTGCCAATCAGCTGTTTTGTAGAATGTCCCTTAGTTCGGGTTTGTCAGCTGTTTCCTTGTGGTTAGATTCAGGTTGTAAGTTGGGGGCAAGAACCCACTGCACGAGGCGTCCTCAGTGCATCTCACTGGGAGGCAGGCCACCGTGGCCCTTGGCCTAGTATCGGGAGTGCTAGCTCTGGTCATTTGCTAAGGCCGCGTCTGCCGTGTGTTTCCGCTGTGCAGTAACTCTTTTTTCCCCGTGTAATTATGTAATTAGTGAGTGCTCTGCAGGGAGAGGTTTGAAGCTGTGTAAATGGCCCGTTTCTCATCGCACTTTCACCCACTAGTTTTGCATGCAGGATGATTATCTAGCTCCATCATTCCTTTTATTAGTTGCTGCTATTGAGATTTAGCTCTCGGGAATTCTTCATATCTCCCAGCTCATTAATCTTAGTATAGAGCAGAATGTACATTGTGGCAAGTCAAATCTGTGCATTGATTAACACTGATGAAATGATGATAGAAGAGAAAAACTAGTCTACAAATAGTGTTCCTTAGGAAAAGACCAAAACAGGTGATAATGACAAAGGCATTAAGAGAAGAAAGTTAAACTGGGCATTAAAAACAACAACTTGAATATATAGATTGCAAGGGCTTACCTGAATTCTACAAAGTACTTGAAAATTGGTGCTCACCTAGACACATCCCGGCAACAATTTGAACTGGTTTAAAGTTTTTCCTACAAGCATCTATGTGGGGGTGGGGGGAGGGTTAGCATCAAAGAAAGAAAAATAAAGGTAACCTCAGGGTTCTCTTTTGCCATTTTTTTAATGCAGAAAACAGAAAAGGGAGAATTGTGATAAAGATTTATCCCAAGAATTTGACACCCAATCCAATTTGCAAAGACCTCAGAAATGTAACACTGCTTAGGAGAAGGTCTTGAAGCATAATATGTGAGCCTTTTCTCCCTCCTGTTGCCCTGCAGAGCCTCTGGATTTATTTTTACATCTTCCATAGCCCATAGCACACTGCTTGCCACAGATGAGGAGCTCAGAAAGTGTTTGTTAATATATTAATAGAGACCTTCCTCTTCTCATTTTCTTCTCGATACTCCTGTCCCTGACCTTCTGGTGGTTCTTCAAACATGCCCACCTGCTGCCCACCTGAGAGTCACGGCCCTGCTGTTCCTTTCACCGAAATGCTCTTCCCCAGCATACCCACCTGTCTTGCTCTCCACTTCCTTCAGGTGTTTACTCCAAAGTCATTTTCTCATTGAGGACTTGCCTGGTCAACATTTCTCACAATCTAATACATTATGTATTTTCTGTCTCTCCAGTTAGAATGTAAGTACTATGAAGATAGGTATTTTTGTCTAAATAAACAAGATTGTGTACTGTATTCACAAGACCCAGCACAGTGCCTGGCACATAGTAGATACAACATAAAGACTTGCTCCTACTGTTGTGATATGTATTTTCTGTATGGCCAGTTAGTCCAGCAATTCAGCCACATCATCAGAGACCCAAGTTCTTGCTACCCCCCAAGTTTGGATAGAGAACAACCTGTTTAGTTGTTGCTGTTTAGTTAGAACACCAAATTGGCTGCCCAACTTGGTGCCTGCTGTGTAGACATTCTCCACAGACATTTACCCAATAAATAAAAGTGTGAATGTGAATTTTCATTTCCATTATCAGAGGAAAATTCTGATAGGAGACATCTTCAAATTCCCTTTCCTTAGTAGGATATGATGACAGAATTGACAAAGAGCTTACATTTTATCTTTAAAGTAGTATTTGTTAGAGAGGGGTGTGTGTATACAGAGAGAATTGTGTTTTTTCCCCCAACTTTAATTAAGTGCCTATTTGCCCCTGCTTCTATTATATGTAAATCATTCAACCTTAATTTTTTACACCAGCCAACCAGCCTGCTCCCTCTGGAATATTTTGCTAATTTTAAGAAAGACATAGGGATAATTCAGAGACAGGTAGCCAGAAATAGTGGAGAACCCAAAAACTGTGGCATTTGAGGAAAATAAAGACAAGACCTCAGGGAATAAGGTAGTTATTTTCCAAGACTTGAGTTCATGTTATGTAGAGGGAACACTTACTTAAGTGATATGACAGTGTCAACAGATAGGGAGGAGACATATAAGTATTTAAGGAAGAATTTTCTAGGACCTAGGATCTAGGCTTGGAAGGTGAATCCAGTTGGTTATCTCCAAAGAGGAGTGCAGACACAGGAGGCTTCATTGGGGAATGGGGTAGGGGTGAGGGGGACCACAGTCATTTTTATATTTTAATCTAAAAACCATAAGGAAGATATTAATCTTTACTGCATCTAATGTGAGGGGACCAATAGCAGGGGCTTCACCCATTGTTGATTTGCATCATACTGCAACATACTTTAATTTACCTGAGCCTAGCTATGTGGATTTACAGATTACTGAGTTTTAACTAAAATAACCCACAAGGAAATATATGAATAGCTTCCAAAGATTCCTGCAACAACCTTAGACTGGAAATAATGCTAGTAAGAGCACAAGCCAAAGGAACATGGCAAAAGTGATGCTTTATATCATTTGAATTGCATGATTCAAAAAAACCAGAGACATCTGTCCTAGCTGATTATCTGCCCCAGATAAGAGAATCAGAGTAACACTGAACATTGCAGCTGGACCTAGAAAGTCTTTGGAAACCCTTGTTGTTTTGCCGTTGAGGATTCTCAGCAGGCATGCCGACCTTGAAGGGAGCTTTCAGACCCCATCCCCTTCCACAGGCATTAGGACGCTGAGTGCACTGAGAGTTCGGGGACAATCCCAGTTCCTTTCTCCCCCAAACCCTGCATTTAAGCATAGTCTCTTGAAAACAGTTCTGACCCTCAGCAGAGAAGGTTGCCTCTATCCATACAGACAATGAATGTGGATAGAACAGATTTCGTAAATATGTCAAATCCGGTACAGTTAGCAAGCCAATGGAATGCTGAGTATCTTTCCTGGCCCTGGGCAGGGCTGGTGACTAGTCTGTGACTGCTTTGTGAGTGATGCCGCAAAGTTAAGGCTCATCTTTGCCTGATCTACAAAGCCTTAGCCTTCTGATCTGAAATGTGGGATCAGGAAATAAAAAGAATAGTGCAGAAACAGCAGGAGCCAGTTATTGAGAGAAGCAGCTGGTGGAGAGGGGCAGGGCCTTGCAGAGAGATCATGTGTGGAGAGGTGGCTTCTCCATCTGTGGTGGAGCTGTGTGACCTTAGCTTTACTTTGAGCTCGAGAGTGAGACCTGAACAAGGGGAGAGAGGACGCATTGCCCCCCTTGGCAGCCAGGAGTTTACAGAGGAACTTTGGCTTGGACCTACTCTAGAACAGACTGAAACAGATGGCAAACACGTGAGCGAGGAAAGGGTTGGGTCTGCGGGACTGACAGAGAAGGACTCATGTCCAAGACTGTGCTGAGATGCTCTTCCTTGGATACATCTGGACTTGGCCACGTTGCCGAGTAAAGGCCTGTGTCCTCGCCTATACCTGGTGTTTATACCGGGACTGTCCGCCCATGGGGGTACAGTGGTTACCAACATTCCTGACCCTGACCTGAGTTTATGCTGCCAGACATCTTGCCCTGGAGGGCAGCTGAGGAGAGAATAGAGCAGGAATGTGTGTTGGGACTGTAGCCTCCAAGGTGCCTTTCCGGGTCAGCCCAAAAGAGAGCATTTCTCGCTCATCCGTCCCACAGGCCGCATCTTCCCAGACTGACCAAGGAAAAGTGTACCTTCCTTTTTCTGAGCCTACTGCCTTCCAGGCCATTTTCTGAACAATGATGCCACCTAATGGGAACCAATAATACTTCAAAGAGCTTTTAAGTGTTTCAAAAACAGCTCACTTTTCCCTGCTTTGTGCTTAACCCTGCCACCCATTCATGCTGTCTGCCAGCTTCTAACGAAGCCCAACTCAACAGCACATGGGCAGTGACGATTTCATAGTACTAGTAAGCATTTTAAGATAGCTATATATATGTATATTAAATCATCACTTTGTACATTTTAAATATATTAACTTGTGTCAACTATACCTTAGTAAATCTGGAAAAAAATTTTTTATTATGGCTATAAACAATATAAATAAATAAACAGATGCACAAGAAGTCTAGATGAATTGGAGATATTATGAGACTAGTGGCTGTTTTAGGCTAGTGTGATTTTGTTTTCTGAATGCTTTATAATATAGTTTGTATTTCTTGTGTTCATTATATTTTTATAAATAATAACTGAAGTTGGAAAATACAGAAAAGGAACCAAAAATAACCTATAGTTCCACTGAAGCATATCTACTGTGTACATTTTGGTAGGCTTCTAGTCTTTTAATTCTAGAGTTTGTGTATTTTTTTTAATTGTAATCATTCTGTGTAATTCTTTTATCATTCAGTGCTGCTTCTGTATGCTTTTACTAAAACCGTTTACACAAAGGTGCTTCCAGGAAAACGCCATTGTATCATTTAGATTCATCAGGTACCTAGAAATCTGACCTTAAAATAATTTTTTATACTCTTAATCATGCTCTGTATTTGGGGACATGGAGATAGCCTCAAAAGTCTGTAAGGGAGCAGGTGAAAGAGTAAGAAAATAATGTTTGCGTTTACTATGCATCATCAAATGAGAGCCCTGGGGCGGGTGATAGGAAGTTGCTGCAGGTGAGGTATCAGCAGGTCCTCTCCTTGTGCCAGCGCCACCTAGTGATTGTGGTTATGACCGGCCTGAACTTGGTGGCACCTCTGCTGGTCTGGGAGCTAGACCCTTAGGTTGGGGCCTGGCTCCAGTACTCTGCCCTTTGTCTCTGCTTAGCCTCCCGTAAATGGAGCAAGACTACTGTCAGCACATGGATACATAGGAGAAGTACAGAGTGGAGTTTGTATTATGAGCACCAAATGGCACATAGGAAAAAGGGGTTCATGGAATCTATGAAATGGAAAACTGAAATGGGAAGACAGCAGTGGGGAATTCTAGCCTCTGGCTGCCTCCAAATCATCATTGTTTTTACAAATCTCTTTCCAAATAAATCTCTTCTCCACTTGTAACTCTTATTATCCAAAAAAATTTCTATCAGTCCTTTCTCACGGACAGATATGTCTTCATTAGGCTCTTGGGGCAGCAGGTAGTATAAGAGAACACACTCTGGTTTGTTAGAGTTGTAAAAGGCTGATATGAATCCAGTTCTGCCATTTATTATCTCTGGGTCCTGGGCTCAGTCACTCTTACTGAGCTCGGTTTCCTCATCCCTCGGATGGGGATAACCATAGCTTTCATGCTGGGTTATAATAAGAGCTAGACATCATGCTATTCTTGCATCGTGCATCATAGTGAAGGTACTCAGTAAACTGTAGCTATCTTTATACTTTAAAAAATCCTTATTGTAAAGTCAGATTAGGTTAAAATAATTGAAAAATTAATTCAGTTTACCAGGACACAGGTGTTTCCCATTTTAACATCTCTGAAATCAGGATGTGTCAAATAACATGCCAGTGTTTTTTCTTTCTTAATCGTTATATAAAATAATGGTACTCCTACTGTTGAGAATTAGGCTTGGGGTTGATTAATGATTGTGCATTGAGTCCCCTATACAGAATTTTATTGTTAACAACCATTTGATCAATAAATATGAGAGATGCCCTCTCAAAAAAAAATAATAATAATGGTACTGCTCAGCACAGAGAAGACAAGTAATGACTTCAGAGCATCTTACTATGCTGATAGACAGTGACTGCAATGGGGTGCGGAGGGAGACTTGATAATATGGGGGAGTGTTGAAACCACAGTGTTCATGTGAAATCTTAAGATTGTATATCAATGTATAAATAAATAAATAATAAAAGTTTTAATAATAAAAGCTGGTACTGTAAAGGATATGTGGTCAGCAGAGTGTTTGAAGTACTACAGGGAGAACTGATCTGATGCTCTTGGGTTGTATCTGTAAAGCCTGAACATGCCAATTTGGTTATATGGGGTCCTATGGTAATGATTCTCCTACTGCTCTGTTCTCAGTCTCAGACTTGAACTTGTGACCTACTATTCTATAAAATTTATTTGGGAAATCTGTGTTGAACCTTTGTAAATTTACAGAGGTTACAGAGCACAGTCTATAGTTCAATAGCCTGTAGCATTTAGCACCACACAGTATACATGAAGGGAATAATGGTGGGTGGTTGTGAAGAGGATCTGTTGGCGGGTGGGTGTCATCTCCTCTAATTCTGTTGGTTCCTTCTCTGTTGCGAAGACCACTACTTTCTCTCCAGGGCTGTGTGAGGACAGAATGAGATGTCGCATGGAAAATACCTGGCACCTCCTCACCTCAGCCAGTAACAACAGATGTTGCTCTCCATCTCCTTGGCAACCATCCCTAGTCTTTTTCTCTCTCTTTCAGTCTAATAAAGTTCCCGTTGTTCAGCACCCACATCACATGCACCCGTTGACGCCCCTCATCACCTACAGCAATGACCACTTCTCCCCCGGCTCCCCTCCCACCCACCTCTCCCCAGAGATCGATCCAAAGACAGGTGAGTCGGCTGCTGGAAGGGAAAGAAATGTCCTCTTTTCATGGACTTTGAAGACTTGCCCAGCTGCAGGTGGTGCCTCCCTAAACCAAGACCATTGCCCTAAGCGGAACATTTTCAAATAGAATAATCAATAGGACGTAGAAGTGTAGCTATAAAGCAATAAGGCTAGGTAGTGTTGTTTTGTTTTGTTTTTAGCTTGTTTACCAGACTGTCTATCCCAGGGAACCATAGTCTTTATAAATTTCCCACAGAGTTTTTGTGACTCAAAGCATTTTTGGAGCCCCTCTTTAGAGAAATCACTGTTACTCTAATTTACAGAAAATAAGGAGGACAAATAATGAAATAGAATCCCAAAGTGTATTTCTCCATGACTGAGGGCGTTATCTAGGGGGTGGGTAATTGATGACTTTAGGAGACTCTCAGCCCAGGATTTCCTGTCCCTCTCTTATACGACTCCTACGTAAGCAGCTGCATGTTAACTCCTGCAGACAGGGATGGGAATCCAGGTAGCCAGAGAGAGAAGCTACATTAGTCCTGCCTTCCCTGAAAATGTCCTTGACTGACTGGCCAGCAGAGCTGGGGAGGTGACAGAGGACAAGGCTGATGAACAGAAGGGCCTCCCAGGCTTCAGAACACCTGGGCCCAGGGCAGGGAACTTCCCATTTGTTGCTACTCTGAAGTGTAATGGTAGGGCCAGTCTGACACATCTCTCTTTGGAAGCAGGTATCCCCCGGCCCCCTCACCCATCTGAGCTGTCTCCATATTACCCACTATCTCCCGGAGCTGTCGGACAAATCCCCCATCCCCTCGGCTGGCTCGTCCCACAGTAAGGAAATTTGCGGCCTCTCTTACCCTCCCTTCCTTGTGCCAAGCTTTGCCTTCTGTACCTCCAGCCCACCCTGGGGTCTCTATACGGGCACCCTGGCCCTGAATAGGGGAGCCCTTGTACCAAAGCCCAAGACTCAGACCTCCCTGGTCTCCCCAGGTAGCTTCCTCCAGCTCTTCCCATTTCCTGCCCTTCATTTCTCCTCCTTTCTTCCCAGCCCCCTCTCTTTCCCTGTTTTCATCAAGATGCTGACCAGACTTCCTTGCTCCTGGCCCTTACAGGCAAGGACAGCCCATGTACTCCCTTCCTCCTGGCGGCTTCCGGCACCCCTACCCTGCCCTCGCCATGAACGCCTCCATGCCCAGGTGAGTCTGGGGCTGGGCCCCGAGCATGCGGTGGCAGTGCAGGGACTGCTAGCTAACCACCGTCCTTGCTGTTGCTGGACATAAAACAGCCTTCTTAGCAGTCAGCCTGGCCACAGGCTCTTGCCACCTCTCTCTGATAAGGCGCCACCTCGTGCCCCATGGTCGGAACAGAGACCACAGACCCAGCTCACTCTTCCATCTCTCTAAGAGAAGACTTCAAAGCCCCGGCACTCAACCCTCCTGCCACGTCCCCCAGCGTGCTGGGCCTTGTGCATTTTGAGTACATCACACTGAAGCCAGAGATGGGAGAAAACTGCTTTTTCCTGAAATGATGTCAGGAGAGGGGACAGTAAACGAGGATTTCTGTCTCTGGCCAGATCCACCTGACAGTGGTACCTCAGTGACAAAGGAAAGGCAACCCACAGCACAAGCCCTATTTCCCAATGTGTACCCAGCCCCTGACCCACTGCACCTCCTGTTGTTTTCATCCTACCTGCATCCAGCATCAGATACAGGAACCTGTGCATTTGTAAGGGAAGGGGAGGTTTGTTGGGTATCTCCCAAACCTGGTTCTGTCGAGGTCAATAACTGGCCTTCCATCCCTCAAACTCTACCCTAGCAGAGATATTGACCTGCCTCTGCCATGAAGGCAGGAGGACATGCTTGTCCTCTGTGGGGTGACAAGCACTCAGCCTGACCATCCCCCACCATTGTCATTTGTCTCCACCTGGTAGCCTGGTTTCCAGTCGCTTCTCCCCTCACATGGTGGCTCCCGCCCATCCTGGTCTGCCCACCTCAGGGATCCCCCACCCCGCCATCGTCTCCCCCATTGTCAAGCAGGAGCCGGCACCCCCCAGCCTGAGCCCAGCCGTGAGCGCGTGAGTAACAGCCCCTGGATTGGGGTGGCCGGCCTCAGAGCAGCAGCTCCACTTACTCTTCTGTCCCAGTGGCCTTCAGCAGCCCGGCACCAGCACCTCCCTCAGCCGTGTCCTCTCTCTGGGGGATTGTTCACATCCTCTCAGACAGCTCAGATCTTTTCTCACATTAAGGAAAGTTTCAAAATCAGGATTCAGAGGCTGAAAGAGAACCTGGGAAAGCTTCAGCTTCCTTCCCACTCCCTGTACATATGAAATTGCGAGGCCCAGAAAGGATTTTCTCAGTGTCACATGGGAGAGATTAGCACAAAGGCCCTGCTTTGTCCACTACACCAAAAAGACAGCAGGAAAGCCAAAATCAGTGTTCCCCTGGTCAAGGGGACCCCCCCTCTCTGCCCAAAGCGCCCTGCCCTCCTTCCTCTTTGTCACTGGGGCCCGTGCCTCCCTGTGCTGCTAGGTCAGGAAATGATCTCTGAGAATATGGTGGGAGGTAATTTGGAGGTTAGGAGCTCGGGTGCAGAAAGCAGCCTTTCGGGTGAATTAGCTTTCAGGCAGCTCCTCTGGCGCCTCCCCTCCGGCAGTCCCTGAGAGGCAGGGACCAGGGGCAACTGACTCATGCTAACGTCCAGCCTTGTGACCGCCCAGGAAATCACCAGTCACAGTGAAAAAGGAGGAAGAAAAGAAACCCCACGTGAAGAAGCCCCTTAATGCCTTCATGTTATATATGAAGGAGATGCGGGCCAAGGTGGTGGCTGAGTGCACCCTGAAGGAGAGCGCAGCCATTAACCAAATCCTGGGAAGAAAGGTAAGACCTGCCCTTGGCCGCCGGGCTGGCGGGTCCGCAGCCCCTGCATTCATCGCTCCCTGTTGGCTCTGGCCCTCTTCCCCCGCAGTGGCACAACCTGTCCCGAGAAGAGCAGGCCAAGTATTACGAACTGGCCCGGAAGGAGCGGCAGCTTCACTCCCAGCTCTACCCGACTTGGTCAGCCCGGGACAACTACGTAAGTGGCCGCTCAGTCCCGAGAGTGGCATCTGCAGGGGGAGGGGGGAAAGTAGCCGAGCACACTGTGAGGGCACCTAAGGCCAGGGGGAGTCTGTGTTTCTCTGGCAATAAGGAAGGCATGTTACAGTCTCACGAGGTCAACAAGGGCATGGATTTGGTGTCCTGAGGGCAGACTTAAATTTGTGCCCCTTCCATTTGAAATGAACTCAGCCTCTGGCTCCATGAATCCGGGCAGTGTGAGCTGTGTGCTAGCTCTGGCAGTAAGAGCCTCTAGCCAAAGATTTCTAACCTGGGGTTCAGAGACTGATATATGTACCTCAGGTGGCACGTCATCCTATTCTCTGAAATGAGGCAGATTTTTGAATTTATGTTCATATTTGCCTTTTTCTGCTAAGAGGGTTCATAGCGGCAATCGATTTAAAGGGACCCCTCAAAAAATATCAAGAACCGTGCTGTTCTAGGGAGAAATGGAAAAACCAGCCAAAGGGCAGAGAAAGGGTGGAGCCTCTGAGAAGGCCAGGAGCCCGGGGCGGAAGGGAAGGGAGGGTGGCACCCCAGGAAGGTTCAGCCTGCCTCCTCGTGAGGCTCCTGGGGAAGTGTGATCTGAGTGGCCCCCTCTCCCCAGCCCTCACCCACGGGGCTCCAGAGCAGGGCAGGCAATATCCTGTCTCCCCTCTTCGTATCTGGGAGCCCTTCTGAAAAGCTGGTCATTCTGTCCCTGGTTACCTGTTCCTTTGGCCATGTTTTTCAGGGTAAGAAAAAGAAGAGGAAGAGAGAAAAGCAGCTGTCGCAGACACAGTCCCAGCAGCAAGGCCAGGAGGCCGAGGGTGAGTCCTAAGCAGGTACCCCTCCCCGCTGCTGTCACGGCCGCCCCGGAGTGCGCATTACTCCTGGGTCTCTCACGGGTGCAGCGACGGTGCTGTGTTATGAGAACTGCCATTCCCGGGGCCCCTGCCTCATGGAAGCCTCATGTGTACTCAGGTGGGTGTTATTACCATCCTCTTTTTGGAAATGACAGACTAAGAGGCTCAGAGAAGTGAAGGGATTTTCCCAGCCACTCTGCTTGTGAAATGGTGGAGGGAGGATTTGACCCCAGCACTTTCTCACTCAGAAGCCTAGGTGCCTTGCAGTTCCATTGAGTTGCATCTTATCTGAGGTTTCTAAAATCAGTGCATAAGGTAAAAATTGAATGTAGTTGAAATACCACCCGTCAGTGAGTCCAGCAGAACCCCATGTGTGGTTGGTCTGATACCAGAATGGTAATTTGCTCAGGTTTGGGGGCCATTATGTGTCGGAAATTTGTTCTGTGTCTTTTACACCAGAATCACACCTTGCACAGAGGTGCTCCCACTGTGACAAGCTTTTGGATCACACCTGCCATCTCATGCTCTCTCCAGGACAAAGGTCAAACTGCTGGTGCCATCTAAAATGCTTTAGCTCTCTTTTCTTTTTGTCTTCCTTTTTTTTTCTTTGTCTCTCATTTTCTTTTTCTTCCATTCTTTCTAGTATCTGTATGATGTGCATATTCTTCTACACAAGTAGTAGCATGTATATGATGCAGAATTCCCTGTATGCTATGTTGCTTAGCAGGTGCTACACCATCTGCTGGTACCACAGATCAAAGAGTGTACAGTAAACTGAGTGGAAATCCATCCCCCAAACGGTGAGATTTAGGCAGGAAAGACGGTGACTACAATAGACTGAGCTGTTTTTCCTCCAGTCAGATACTAAATAGGCTTTGCCACAGTGGCGTTGCCCCGGCTCAGTTGCTGAAGGTGTCCTTGACTGCTGCTTCCTCATCTTGAAAGCCTTTGATGTAATTCCAGTCCTTGCTCCCCTCCCTGTTGGCATGCTCGTGTTTCCAGAGTCAACGAGCATGTCGGCTCTCCTACACCCTCCACCTCACTCAGAGCTGCCAGCTGCTGCTCACTCTTTCTTGTGTGTTTTTCCCACTAGGTGCTCTGGCCTCCAAAAGCAAGAAGCCATGTGTTCAGTACCTGCCCCCTGAGAAGCCTTGTGACAGCCCTGCCTCTTCCCACGGCAGCATGCTGGACTCCCCAGCCACGCCCTCCGCAGCCTTGGCCTCACCGGCTGCCCCTGCTGCAACCCACTCGGAGCAAGCGCAGCCCCTCTCCCTCACCACCAAGCCAGAGACCCGGGCCCAGCTGGCCCTCCACTCAGCTGCCTTCCTGTCAGCTAAGGCTGCAGCCACCTCCTCTAGCCAGATGGGCAGCCAGCCCCCACTCCTCTCCCGGCCCCTGCCCCTCGGGTCCCTGCCCACAGCTCTGCTGACTTCTGCCCCGTCCTTCCCAGGCGCACTCCATGCCCACCAGGCCCTCCCAGTACTCCAGGCCCAGCCTCTTTCCTTGGTCACCAAGTCTGCCCACTAAGCTGCCCCCTGACCTCTGCAGGCTGTCAGGTGACTCACTGAGTAGTAATGATTCAGAAGAAAAAAAAGGAAACTTTATTGGTCAATATTTGACCACTCTGGACTGCTCTGTAAAGTGCCTGGTAACCATAGCGCTTTACGTTTTGTAGATGTAACCAGTAGCTGATGTTAAGGCTTTTTTTTAAAAAAACAGAACAAAACAAACAAAAAAAATTCTTTAAAAGAAAGAGAACTGAAAAGTAGTGTGTTCTTCCTGTATGTGCAGTGGCAGATGGACCTGGGCAGAAGACACCTTTCTGTCTTTCTCTTTTCCTTCCTGCCTTTCTCTCTCTTCACATTGGGGCCCCCACGCCCCCACCTCCCCCACCTTCTCCCACCCAGACTGCATGTTGGCCCTTGCTGCAAATTCTAGCCTCTTGCCTCTTCATCTGGATCCTGTTCCCGGACATTTCTCTTTATCGCACTCAGATTTTTCTCCTTGGCTCAACTCTCGGTTCTCACCTTCATCTGTTCCATCCTCTGCCCAGTGTACGGCTGTCACCAGGTGAGGAGACACCTCCGCCTGGTTTGTCTCCACCAGCATCCCCTTCCCCTCAGTGGGCCCTACCCACCAGCCTCCAGTTTTTGGTGGGGAAAGAGGTCCTCTGAAATGGTTCTTCCCCACATTGAACAGGGACTCAAGGTGCCTGCCACTTCCTCAGCGAAGTCCACGTCCCACCTGTTGCCAGTCGCGGTCTCCCCCTCACATCCCAGGATGGCAGGCAGGACCTGGCTGCATGGCCTGGCTCCTGTCCCCTGGGTCAGAGCTAGCACAATCTGCCAAAGTTTGAAAGGCCCTCCTCCCTCCCCCCATCACCTCACATGCTTCTTCTGTGTGTATTTTTTTGTTTTTACGGGGTTTTTTGGAGCAATTTAAACTCCCAGTTGTTTATTTTCACAAAAGAAAAATAAAATTGCAGTTGCAAGACCTTTTCTGAGTATTTCAGTCCTTTTGTTGAATCAAGCCCCCTTCTTGATCCCCTGTGCTAGATTTTTGCAGGGGAGGAGGAATTAAAAACATGCCTGGTATAATTAGGAAAATCCAATGCAGCATCCAGCCTCCAATGTACATACACCAGTATTAATAACTGAGATCAAAGGGAAGAATCTTTTTATTTTCATTTGTCTTTTCATATATGCCAGTTTTCACTTGTCTTCTGACATGGCCAAGATGTAAGGGGCATCCTTTCAGTTGCTTTGCATGGTACCTAGGACTACAATTAGTTTTTCATAACAACTTTAGAGATATAATTCACATAATGTACAATTGATTCATTGAATACAATTAAATGGTTTTTACCAAGTTCAAAGTTATTTATCCATCATCATAATCAATTTTTCATCACTCCAAAAAAACACTCTTTAGAAGTCACCCTCCGTTTCCTCCTTCCCACTCCCACCCCAGCTCTAGACAACCACTAATCTACTGTCTGTCTCTGGAATTGTCTATTCCAGACATTTCATTTAAATGGAATCATATAATATAACATGGCCCTTCCCCACCGACTTCTTTTAGCATAATGTTTTCAAAATCCATCCATGTTGTAGCAAGTATCAATATTTCATTCCTTCTTTCTTTATGGTAAAATACATGTAATAACATAAAATTTGCCATTTTAACCATTTCTAAGTGTACAGTTCAATGGCATTAATTACATTCACACTGTTGTGCAACCATCACCACTATTTCCCAAACCATCATTACACAAACAGAATCTCTATAAACATTAAGCAATAACTTGTTAATTCCCCCTCCTGCCAGCCCCTGGGTAAAGTTTATTGTCTTATTTTAATAAATTGCCACAGCCACTTCAACCTTCAGCAACCACCACCCCGCTCAGTCAGGAGCCATCAACACTGGCAAGGCCCTTCACCAGCAAAAAATTCTGTGACTTCCTGAAAACTCAGATAATGGTTTGCAATTTTTAGCTAAGTTATATACATTGGGGTTTTTTGTTGTTGTTTTAGACATAATGTGATTGCATACTTACTGGACTACACATAACTTTTTTTTAATTAAGGTATCGTTGATACACAATTTTATAAAGCTTTCACGTGTGCAACGTCATGGTTACAACATTCACCAATATTATCAAGTCCCCAGCCACCCCACTGCAGTCATGGTCATCAGTGTAGTAAGATGGTATAGAGTCACTACTTGTCTTTGTGTTATACTGCCTTCTCCATGGACTACACATAACTTTTATATACACTGATAAGTCAAAACATTCTTGTGGCTTGTTTTAAGTAGGACAATTACTTTATTGAGGTGGTTCAGAACTGGACCTGCACTGTCTCTGAGGTATTTCTGGAATTTGCCTTTCTCTTTCTCCATACACACACTCCTGCCAAGCCAGTTTCCTTTAATGTTAATTACATATTTATTTAAGGGAGGTAGAGAGAATTTTCTTGTAGAAAAAGATTCCTTTACCAAGTCACTTGCTTTAGCCAAAGCAGAGTCACAGTCTGAAGTAATTTGGTAAAAAATGTCTCACTTATCTGTTGTTACTCTTCTCTCCTTGGTAATGAGGGTGTGTGTAAGAGATTTTCTTAAAACAGAAACGCTGAGAAGCATATTAAAGGGTTTGTAAGAGTACTTGCTTTATATAAAGAGCTCACGCACCTCAACAAACAAAAAGCAAATAATCCAATCAAAAAATGGTCAGAGGAGCTGAACAGACAGTTCTCCAAAGAAGAAATTCAGATGGCCAACAGACACATGGAAAGATGCTCAACATTGCTAGTCATCAGAGAAATGCAAATTAAAACCACAATGAGATAACACCTCACACCAGTAAGGATGGCCACCATCCAAAAGACAAACAACAACAAATGTTGGCGAGGATGTGGAGAAAGGGGAACCCTCCTGCACTGCTGGTGGGAATGTAAATTAGTTCAACCATTATGGAAAGGAGTATGGAGGTTCCTCAAAAAACTCAAAATAGAAATACCATTTGACTTAGGGAATTCCACTCCTAGGAATTTACCCTAAGGATTGAGCAGCCCAGTTTGAAAAAGACATATGCACCCCTATGTTTATCATAGCACTATTCACAATAGCCAAGAAATGGAAGCAACCTAAGTGTCCATCAGTAGATGAATGGATAAAGAAGATGTGGTACATATACACAATGGAATATTATTCAGCCATAGGAAGTAAACAAATCCTACAATTTGCAACAACATGGATGGAGCTATAGGATATCATGCTCAGTGAAATAAGCCAGGCGGAGAAAGACAGATTTCACTCATCTGTGGAGTATAAGAACAGAAAAAACCGAAGGATCAAAACAGCAGAAGAATCACGGAACCCAAGAATGGACTAACAGTTACCAAAGGGAAAGGGACTGGGGAGGATGGATGAGAAGGGAGGGAGAAGGGGGTGGAGGGAGGAAAGAAATGGGGCATTATGATTAGCATGTATAATGTGGGGTGGGGGCACGGGGAGGGCTGTACAACACAGAGAAGACAAGCAGTGATTCTACAACATCTCATTCTGAAGGACAGTGACTATAATGGGATATGTGGGGGGAACTTGGTGATGGGGGGAGTTTAGTAAACATAATGTTCCTCATGTAATTGTAGATTAATGATACAAAAAAAAAGTGCAACTTAGAATTGAGGAAATACTATGTAATACATCAGGGCTAATTATCTTCATAAGTTTGATCATTGGCTTTATAGACACCTTTATATATTGTGCTTTTATTTATATATTATATATGTATGCATTTTAAGATTTCAATTAAAAATATTCCATTAGTAAAAAAAAAAAAAAGTACTTGCTTGTGACAACTACATTTATGCCATGTACTGTTGCTTGAAATTCTTCAGAATTTCAACTGATGAGAACTACATGCCATGTAACCTAGAAACTGTACTCAACAGAGCAGTGTTATTTCCCGTGGCAACTGCAATCCTTTTTGGTGGGATTACATTCCAACCTAGTTAACTGGCATATTTTCTGACATCCTTTTGTGTCCCATAGAGATTTATATTCTGGACAATTCCCGGGTCACTTACCCTGAACCTGGCTCTGCTCCAGCCTCATCTTCTGGCCATGCCATTCCTTCTGTTATACAGCAGTCCCCCCCCTCTTCTTCAGACTTGCACAAAATATAAGGTTCCCACCTGCCTCCAGCCTTTGAACACACGGAAAGGTCATCTTCCTCTTCACTTCAGCCTTTCCTGGGAAATACCTACACTGCTTAGTCCTCAGCTCAAAGGTCCCTTTCTCAGAAAAGTGAGTTCTTTCTTTTCCTTTCTTGGCATTTCTTGGAATGCACACACACACACATAAATATTTCATATTTGTGTGCCTCACTTGGTTACGTGCTCCATTAAGTTAGGGCTTATAATTTCTTTAATCACTGTCTACAAAGCACTTAGCCTGGCAGATGTTCATAAAACGATTTCAAGCAACAACGTATAAATGTAACAGTGATTTTAAACAATGGATGCAAATTTACCCCATGATCCCAATTTGGGAGAAAATTATTATGCATAGAAAAAAGACCAATAAAATAAACTAAAAAGGGAAAAGTAATTTTTAAAGTGGATGGAAACACAATATACTAATATAAAGTGGTAACCTGTGGAGCGGTACGGGGCAAGAACATTCTGAGGTATACCCACTTTATCCCATTTTTATTTCTGAGCATTAGAATATGTATTACCTAATCAAAATATTTAATGTTTGCAGGACAGAAAATACACGTAAGCATTAGTAGCGATTATCCCAGAAGAGTGGGAAAAGATTTTTTTCTATTGCTTATACGTTCACTAATGTATTTTCTACAGCGAATAAGAATGACTTTTACGATCAGAAAAAGAATGTGCTTCCTGGAAAAGATCTGTGGCGACCTCGGTGGGTAGTTTCCGTGGAGTCGGGAGAGGGAGCAGCCGGGATGCGAAGGCCCCCGCTGCAAAGGTGCCGAGATTGCTTTCCGTTTCCAGACGGCACAGACCTGAGCATAGCACGTTTGAGCGGCGGACAAAATGCCATGACATGGCAGAGTTAAACATGCGGCAGAGGATGGAGCGAAGAGGCGGCCGGCCCCGCCACCGGGCTAGCGAGCTCCTGCTCGGCCTCGGTCGTCTTGGAAACAGGCGGGGAAGGAAAGGGGAGTTATGATCTGTTGTGGGTGCTCTGAAGCAAGGAAACCAGGAAAAGGTGGACACGCCTCCCACAGGAGATCTCACGGAGACGCCACAGGCAGAAACTGTCAGAACCGGAGAGGAAAGAACCACAGCCTTCAAAGCCCTTTCCGCAAACGCTTCCGCTCCCCTGGGCGGAGCTGCGCGAAGCGCGCGCAGGAAAGGGCGGGGCTGTGCGCCCGGAGCCAGCGCGCGGGTATCGCGAGAGCGGTAGAGGCGGAAGCGCGATCTGTGCAGGATGCGGTTCCTGGTTGTGTTGGTCCTGCTGAGCTTCGCAGCGGCGGGTAAGACCCCCGCCCCCGCCCCACCACCACCATCCCACATACCTAAGTAATCCCCCTTTCGCCCCCAGGCCCACCATCCTCGCCGTGGCCGGTGGGCATCCGGGCTCGCTTCTTCCCTGCCCGACCCATCCCTCTCCTCGCCGTCACCCTCCTCCTGCGTTTGCTTGTTGTCACGGTCTCTTCTAGCTCTGAGGGTTCTTTTCTGCTGGCCTGCCTCTCTTTCTCGATTTCAGGAGCCGGGCCGCTCACTTCGTCAGCCACGGAAAAACTGCTCTTCAATCCTGAGAAAGGTCAGACTTCTACAGGAAGAGACTCCAGCCAGCTCCCCTCCAATCAGCTGTCTAAGAAGGAAAGTCCCCACAGACATAATCTGAAACAGCGGTTTGCGGGAGATGGCAAGTCGGATCCACAGAAGCAGTCCGCAGAAGATGCCCCTGTCAAGTTGGGTCCTCAGAAGCAATCCACGGTAGAGGACGCTGACAAGTCGGATCCACAGAAGCAGTCCACGAAAGAGGACACAGGCAATTTGGATCCACAGAAGCAGTCCATGAAAGAGGACGCTGGTAAGTCAGAACCACAGGAGCCATCCACGAAAGAGAATGCCAGCAAGTCAGTTCCACAAGCACAGTCCACAAAAGAGGACACAGGCAATTCGGATCCACAGGAGCCATCCATGAAAGAGGATGGTGACAAGTCGGAGCCACAGAAACCATCCACAGCAGGTTACTCTGGCAAGTCTGATCTGCAGAAGCAGTCAAGGAAGGAGGACTCTGGCAAGTCAGGTCCACAGAAGCAGTCCACAAAAGAGGATGCTGGCAAGCTGGATCCGAAGAAGCAGTCCACAGGAGATGCCTCTGCCAAGTCAGACCTGCAGAAGCAGACCACAAAACAGAACACTGGCAAGTCAGATCCACAGAAGCAGCCCATGGAAGGTGCCTCTGGCAAGGTGGATTCACAGAAGCAGTCCACAAAAGAGGACGCTGGCAAGCCAGTTACCAGCCCTTCCTCAGATAACAAGGAGCCCACCAAGCAAGAAGGTGAGACCTCTCAGCAGTCTTCCAGAACTAAATCTGGGGAGAGAGTGTTAGTGGACTCTGACTCCACTTCTCCTCAGCAGGAGGGAGAACATAAGTCTTCAAAGCCTACTGAAGATGTGGAGCTCAAGGAGGTTGAGGAAGGTGATACAGAGCCTGAAGAGGATTTGCCACCCAAAGAAGAGAAAGAGGTGCCTGGGCCTGCCTCCAGTGAGGACCATGAAGGGACACTTCTGGATTCCATGAATAGGGAGAAGGATGACCTTTATAAGGACAGTCTTGGAAGTGCCAGTGCAGAGAGCAGCCACTTCTTCGCATACCTGGTGACAGCAGCCATTCTTGTTGCTGTCCTCTACATTGCCTATCACAACAAGCGTAAGGTAAGTCAAGAGTTGCCTTAAGAAGAGGAATGGGGTGTCCTCCACCCAGAAGCTTGGTGAATGGGTCAGTGTCCACGTGTTTGCCGGTGAGCATTGGGGATTTTAAGTCAAATTTCAGTTTTTCCTCAGACCCTGCTAAGGCTCTTTACTCTTGTTTTGTAAATTAGTTGTTTTTATGTCTGTTTTGAGTGCCCTCTGCTGCTGGATTAGGTACTAGTAAGGACATTCTTGTGATCTGACCTGAATGAGTCTCCTCTCATGATCTTGAACTAGATTCTCCAGAGCCTCAGACGATTTGAGGACCTAACAGTTTGCAGATATAGTAGTTCTTTTCTTGTTTCCACTCCCAAGACAGTGCATCATTTCTAGCTTCTTTTCCCAAGCGTTTGTCTTCCATCTGCAGTGGCAGAAAGAACAGTTACATAGTCTTCCGACATCAACAGCAGGGAGCCCAGGTGATATCTTCTACAATCAGCTGTAAAAGCTGACTAGCAGAAAGGCCTGTAAGTATATGGATAACCTCATGTTTTATTTCTTCAGCAGGATTTGGTGTGTAGTAATACCAGTATAGCTTAACAAGCACTCTGATATTAGACAGCATTCTTGCATTTCTTACCGATTGCTAAGAATTTAGTAGTTTCTATAGCCTGTTTGAAATTCATGAGTTCAGTTCATGATGGCCATTGGCTTATGTCTGTAAGGAATGAGGGAAGACATTTAGTGAAAATGCTGCACTGCTTATTCTATACTCAAGTGTTCATCATGGAGAGTAACCTTTGGCCTGAAATGAGAGTGAAAGGTTAATGTGAAGCAGGGTATGGAGTGATAGAATATATTTGCAGATAAGAAATAATTACTGCTTAAGATTTAAAAAAATAAATAAAAAGGAATGTCTTAGCCTGGAGCTGTCTAGGGAAGTGTCGGCGGATCTGTGACTGAGTATTCTTGAGTAAACCACAGACTCCCACAAGCTGGAGTCCATAATAGCCTTCCATCTGTCATTTCCTATTTAGCAGTTAAGGGATATTCTGATGTCACTGGGCCCTGTCCTCTTTAAAATTTGCATAGGACTCTTTGTGGCTGTACTGCTCCTTTTACTGTCAGCGTCATTAACAAATATATGATCAGGTGATTTCCTCTTGTTTCAGAGACTGAAGTACATCATTATAGAGTCACTTGTTAATCATTTTCTTTTTCCTTTCCCCAGATTATTGCTTTTGTCCTAGAAGGGAAAAGATCCAAAGTCACTCGGCGGCCAAAAGCCAGTGACTACCAGCGTCTGGACCAGAAGGTGAGGAAGACAGACCCAGGTCCGGGTGGTGGTGGGAGACGTGCAGTCTCAGGTGGGCCCGGCAGGGGTCTTGCACTTGGCATGGCAGCAGCAGTGGTTCTGGGGCCGCTACCCTCGTTTCCCTGCCCCTTTTAGGGAACATGTCTAATATGTCTACACGTTAGAGCTAGAAGAGACCAGCAGCTCTCTACAGCAGCTCCCGCCCTCAGCAGAGGAAGAAACTTGGCTCAGAAACATTGTGATTTTTTTCCCCTTCAGTTCCCACTACATTGTAGTTCATGGCAAAATCAAGACCTGATGGCATCTTCTTAGGCTATCGTCTTGTGATTTTTTACACCAGCACTTGATAAAATTTAATAGGCATTGCACATTTAACCACAACATGTCCTATATATCTAACTCAGACTTCTCAACTGCAGCATAGTATTCTGTGCGAATGTTCCATAATTTAACTGGTCCCCTATTGCTGGACTGGTTGGTTCTCTTACAGTCTATTGCTACTAACAGTGCTGCAGTGATACCTTTATACATTCATCTTGGTGAACATAGAAGCACAAGTGACCCTTGATCAGCATGGGTTTGAACTGTGTGGGTCCACTTATACTCACATTTTTTTAAATAAATGTATTGGAAAATTTTTTAAAAAATTTAATAGGCATATGAATCACCCTGGGAATTGTGATACAAAGCAAAATCTGATTCATTAGAAACAGGGTGGAGCCTGTGCTTCTCCATTTCTAGGAAGTTCCCAGGTGACGCTAAACGCTGCTGGAACATCTCTCTAGGTAGCAAAGCACTGGACGACACTCCCTGAATACAAACAAGTCCAGAAACACATAGCCTCCAGCTCCCCAGATCAACCCTGCTAATAAGCACCATGGACTAGATTTCCTAAGTGCAGCCAACCCATGCCTCTGCCAGAATGCAGAGCCCTCCTTCCTGTCCACAGCGCAGGAGCTGAGTAAGTTTCTCCCCACAGGCAGCTTGTTGGAGCGGGAATGGTACTCCACTGCCTTGCTGCTAGGACGCACCCTTCCTTTGCCCGTCTGCATAGAGACGGCACTGGGGAGAATAGTCAGTGGCCTCGCTGTGAGTTGCACGCAAACTTCCCACAGGGAACATAATTCATGTGCACAGCTCATACCAGCTACAAAATAAGCCCTTCAGCTTAGAACATCTTTGCCAGCTGGCCCAGTGGGTCAGCTTTGCAATTTAGCCCAGCCCAGTACCTTCCCAGATAATTGACGTTAAGGATTTTTTTCCCCATCACTATATTATTATTTCTGACTTTAAAAAAATGCACATACAAGCAATTCAAAGCAATACAGAATGGTACAAAGCAGAAGCCAAGACTGTTACATTCCCTCCACCAAATATGTATCTTTTTGGTATATGTTTTATTTCAAACTGACTTTTAAAATAACTTCATGTGCTTTTACTGGTTGCTGTTTGTATCATAGAGCATTCAGTTTGTCTTCATTCTGAAATTTTCCCTGAACTGCAACTCATCTTTTTTCACCCCTGAAATCACAGTAGTGAGGTATATTCCTGTGGAAAAAGATGAACTTTACTAATGGATTTTGTTGCTCTTGTTTCAGATTTGATTTTTCTGTTCTTGAGAACCTTGTCCTCCCTGCTGATTTGTTTCTAAATCAAGAAAAATGAAGAGAAAAGTACTGTGACCTAAGGGACACCCTGTCCTCTCGGATTTGGTGGCAAGTCCGGGCTGGCAGAGGCAGGGGGCTGCTTTGGTTTGTGCACCTGCACTTTGGTGCCCTTGTACTCCTGTGTTGCTGATGCCTGTGCTGGTGTCTTCCGTCCTTTCCCTCCTGAGTGTGAGTAGAGGGGGCTGCGGGAACTCAGCCGTGACCAAAGGAAGATCTCAGCCGTACGCAGGCCACTGCTGCTGACTGCTGCTCTCGGGCCTTGGCTCTGTAGAAGTTACCCCTTGAAAATAACATTGCACTTGCCACTATTTATCGTCACAGACCTAGCAGAAAATTCTGCAAGTTGAGATGCTTTTGTCCCAAGGCCTCTTACTTTGAGGGGCATGTGCCCTACGAAAGGTGTAGATGGTGAATGCTGATGGGCGAAGGGCTACTTTGAACACGTAATTCTCTTCAGAGGCTTCAGCAGCAAGCCAAATGGCAGCTTAGAGAAAGTGTTTTATTGCCTGTGAATTCCAGCTGTCTGGCATAAATTCTGAACAGTTTTCTGACATTTTCATATTAAGACGGAGTAAATTAACTTCCATTTGGTTGTATGGCGCATAACATCGAAGTTGGAGATTCTGGGAGAAATGCTGTAAAGCCACTGTTCCCACTGCAAATTTCTAAAAATACAGTTATGATTGTTGAAACATTGTGTTCTTCCATACTCACATCATGACAGGAACTTTCTGGAAAAGGGTAAGCTCATGCTTTGTGCAAGAAAAATGTAGGAGGGTTTTGGTTTTGGTCTGCACTTTTTTTCAAGGGGTTTTCATGAGTCAGATTTCCCACAAACTCGCCTTAGCCTTTGTTGCCTAACCTAGACAAAATAGACTTGTATTTAGTACTGTCCCTTTTACCTTTATCTAGTTAATGGTCCTCTACTCTGATATAAAACGCCAAGAGCAATTAGTAAAAATTCTTCCATCCCATGTGAGGGGTTATTAAAATTTAAGAAGTGCAGAGGGTTTCCCTAGGGTAACAACGAGTAGTGTCTTGGTTCTCGTTGGTTAACATTTTATTAAAGCTGTTGCTGGCATGCTACCCTGTTACAGAGAGCCTAAGGGGAGTTGTCTCTGCAAAGCAAGCATGGGAATAGAACAGCTGATCTCAGGGAAATACAAAGAATGGGAAGTGAGGGAAGATGATGGATTCTGTGCTATTGAATGACTAGGTCTGAAGGAGGGACATCCTGCTTGTCCTGTTACCTTCCACCTTGCTCACAACAGCCCATGGCACTGAGTTGAGATTTTCATTCTTTGCGGGTAAGCTATTTGTGGAGATAAGGAATGAATGATGGATGAATGCTCTTTGGGGCATCATTCTTCTTGGGCACCACTCTTCTAATACTGTCCTCTGCATCCTCTTCTCAGCAGCTTCCCTAATACTCAGACCAACGCTGTTCTGTTCCCTGTGCTGGTTCCCTGCCTCCCTACCTTCCCTCCTCCTCCCCAGTGTCTTCTGTTCCTGTCTGCAGAAACACCTTTCCTTCTGCCCAACCGTCCTCTTTGTTATTCACTCTGCTGTTCAGCTTCCCCAGTGCGTGTTGCTTCCATTACCTTGCCATTCATTATCCTCATAACCTTTACAAACTCACTTTGGTCTCTGCCTTTCTACTAAGAATGGTTTTCTGAGGTTCACATCACCAAATCTAGTGGCTTGTTCTCAAAGCTTAGCCTTGTCCTTGATAGAATTGGATACTGTTGACCCCTGAAATTAAAATCTTGGTTTCTCTGACAAACTGCTGGCTGCTGAGAGCTCCTGTACCTTACTCTGTGCTGGTGGGGAAAGGGCCCACAGAGGCAGGTCTCTGTTCCTTTGTCTTCTCAGAAATTCATTCCTCATCCTCCAAGTGACTCCTAAGCCTTCCCTTGGCCTGGCCCCCTGAGAGACCAGTCCTGCTGTGTGCTGAGCATTTCACTTGGTTGTCCTGTTGTTATTAAAACTGACTTTCTCTCTTCTACCCCTTACACTGCCCCTCAAAACTGCCCGGTTTCTTTAATCATCTCAGCTGTAAACTGCAAACTACAAACCTTTACCATTTTTATCTGTCCTATCCATTTTTAAACTATCTCCAACTACAGTCTTTCCATTTTCCTTGCTTCTTTGTCCCACACTCACACTCATGTCACTTCTCTCCTGGATGTTTTCTCAGAGGCACCTTAATTGGTTCTTCTGCCTGTCTTGCACGTCTTGAGACCAGATTGATTCCAAAGTACTTCCCTTATCTGAAGCTTCTGTCTGTACCTCTCACGGCTTAGCGAATCTAGTTTATAGATGCTCTCACTCAGGACCCTGCAGGTGGCACTTTCTTCCTGTCCTTCTCTGCATCCTGGCCATGTCAAAGGCCCCTCCTGCCAGGTGTCCATCCAGGCCTCTGTGCCTTTTTGTTTGTGCTGTGGCCTCCATTCCGGGGCTTCCCTTGGTGGTTTTTTGATTAGGGTGCTCTCCTTTCTCTTCTTCCCCTTGCCTTCCCAAAATCTGTTTGTTCAGGGCCCAGCTCAGGTTTTCCCATCTACCTTCCTGACCCTGCCCCTCCCCAACTAATGTGATTGGCTCTTGCCATTCTACTCTAATAGCTCTTAATAATATCAATCAGAAATTTTGGAACTTCCAACAAAGCGGGATAGTGAGTATCTGATGTCTAGTATTTTCAAGAACACTAAGCTACTAGAGAGAGGGCCCTTGGCACTGTCTGCACGTCTGCCCAGCACAGTGACATTCCCTAGGCACTTTAGGAGCTCAGTTTCTGCTTACAAAGGAGAGACACTTTGTTTAGGACATCTGGGTGTGACTTAACTGAGGCCTTATATAGCTCTTTGTGGCTACTGGTTGCTGTCCCTTATTGATGGATTTTGCTTAGGAGGAGAGCAAAAAGAAAGGGTGTCGGAAACAAGAGGGTTGACAGCAAGTGGACACTAAGTATTGTTGTGGAGACCACATACCTCCACTTTTTGAGCCTCTGAGAAGTATCACTTCTTGAGCTGAAAGCACAATAGAATTTGTTTCACCGTATCAACTACACTGAAAGATCTGTAAAGGAAAACTTGTTTACTGAGAGTTGTCTTTTTAAGAGAGACTATTTGAAGCATGCTTTCATAGTGGTTATGAGGATGAGGGTGAGTCAGCTGAAGCATTGCTTGAGCTGGTGCGGGCAGTGAAGCACATAGCACCATGAGAGGCACCCCTATCCAGACAGCTGCGCACCTCTTTTCCCTTCTTTAAGGGGGCTTCCAGTAGGAGGAATCTAAGCTTCAGTCATGGATGTTAACAGAGGAGCTTATTTTCCTGCTAGGTTACTAAATAGAATTATCCAGAGTGTACTTCTGTATTTGAGGGAGTGGAAGGCCAGTCTATCTAGAAAGGCTAAGACAACTCAGAAAGTCCTGACACTAGCAACATATCCTCTGACATTTCTTTTCCCATGATGCCTTTGAATGAAACACTTCATGATAGAATTATAAACCTTTAAAATTCCCCTTTAAATGGTGGTGATTCTCGTTTTTTCCTTCCATTTCATGTCATTTAAATCCAAAAGAAGCCTGCCCCTTGTGTTTATAGGGTAACCTGACAGGTGATGCTGTGCATGTGAGGAAATCTAGCATGCCTTGCATGTGTTCTCAATCATCTGAACAGGGAGGACAGGACACTGCACCAGCCTGTAGTTCTGCCAGCCGGTTTCTGAAACTGTTGCTGGGAAGGTTACCTTTGGTAGTGCCTTGCTCAAGTTAAGAGTCCCAGGAAGAGATTTTCAGGTTTAAGTAAGGTCCAGAGCCAAGACTGAATCTCAATTCAGTTAGTTCCACAAGTCACATCTGAATTTCCTAAATATCCCATTTAGGAACTCCTCTGTCAAGGCGCTGGGGCTGAGCTGTGTATTGTTCAAGCTGCCACACACACAACAAAGATAGCCTCCTCACACACTGATAGATAACCTTTAATTCAGAAATCTACTGTGTTAAGTGAATAATTGATGGTTGAAATTGTTTCTTTTTTTTTAACCCAGTTAGTAGAGTGCCACTGTTTTGCAATGTTTTATATTTTCAGCATTTTGTAATTTAACTATAATTACTGTTTTTTTTTAAAGCTTATTTGGTCTGATGATAAGTACTTTTCAGTACATAATGTTTTACTAAGCTTTTATGAATGCCATTTCAATGTAGTTTTGTGTCACTGCACAGAAACCAAAATAAATTTCAAATATTAGTTATCAAATCATTAATTTATTAATATTGCATTAAAATTGACTGAAATAAGGCCTCACGTAAGTGAAAGGTCATTTTTTTCTTAGCCTTCCTTCACCTTCCCATTCAGTCCCCATATGTGTACCAGGAAACTGAAAAAGCCGTTCCTGGGCTTTGCACACATTCTGTAGCTCTCCGTGTTCTCATCCTGACTGATCTCCAACCCCCGCTCCTCCCCACCAGGCAGCCCAGATCCTACGTGCAAGGGGCCACTGGGCTGTTTGGCCCAGTACATCCAGTGCCCCCTCGGCATGCTTGTCCTCTGCTGCCCCTTTGGCCTGAAGGGCCATTTCAGCGTGCTGCCACACCAGTGATGGGATCTTTCCAGTCCAGTGCCGTCTACTAATGTCACTCTGCACTGTGTATTTTTGGAAGAGCCCTGAGCTCAGGTATTGAGCTCCATGAGGATATCTTGGTGCTGGGATGTTGAGAACCCAGTGTCACCCCAATTGTAAGGACAAATCTAGAGCCTGGTTGCATACGAACTGGATGTGATCTTCTAACATACATGTTGCCTTGTTTCCTTACCAGCTGAGAACTGCAGTGCAGCACTAAGAGTGAATGAAAGGAGGGAGATGCCTCAGTACAATAATGCCACCCTTTCAGCTAGCCAGCACATCAAAGGGTTTTGTCCACCTAAATAAAAGAATATTCTGTTTGTTCAGAGTCAGGTGGTATGGGGTAGGGTGGTGGTGTGCAGAGCACTACTTGGTGAGTCGTTGAGCTGTGCAAATCAATAGCCCACACTGGGCCTTTCAGTAGGGATAGCCTGTTACAACAGGTGTGAATGGTCAGCAACTGCCCCAGCTGGAGGAGCTTCAGTTTAAGAACAGTAATCTTATGTGAGACTTGAGTGTGAGGTGAGAGCTCTACTCAAATAGAGATCAAAAAGAAATCAAGACTGCTTTATGTGAGCAAGAAAAGAATGCAGGAAGACATGGGCATGTCAGGGGCAGTGCCATAGCACTGGCTGAATTCCTGACCCAACTAATTCTTCTTCTGTGCCTGGATCCTTGAGCCAAGCTTCCTAAGGTTTGAGTACAAGTTCCGCTTCAGAATGGTGCTGCTACACAGCAGGGCCCCTTGCAGGGTCCCCATCAACACACAGGTGAAGATATCCTGGCCTAGAAGATAAGAGCAGAGGCCCATGAGCAAGCAGGGAAGGGGGAGAGCAAAGGTTCTCGTGGCCACCCCTCCATGCCAGGCTGTCCTGACGAAGTTTTAGGTCAGGACCAAGGTCCACAGCCTGCCAAGGCAGCCAGCTCAGGGTATGGGAGGCTACAGGGGACAGCAGGACCAAAGAACAGGGTGACAGAGTCTAGGGTCCTGGCAAGATAGGGCAGTCAGTGTACCTGTCAGGTAGAGGTTGGGGATGGGGCTTTGGGCCCTCAAGGAGGCCATCACGTAAGGATGCAGACGGCCCAGGTCATGGTCAGCTCCATAGGTGGCACCTCCGGAAGCAGCCAGATAGAACTGATTGGTCAGTGGGGATCCTCCAGCCACACTGTCCACCTGAGGGAGCAACAAAGGTGGCCACAGAGTGGGAGTGGGACCTGGCAAGATCACTTCTCCCTTCTCTGCTCTCCCAGAAAGAGCCGACGCCCTTTGTGGATTCCCTGTCCCTCCCTGGAGCCCAGTTATCTCAGGGCTTTGTTCCCCTGTCCAGAGAAGGGCGGAAATGGCCCCAAGAGGTCTGTCCCCACAACCACCCAGTTGCCCCTCCGACCTTCCCTTCCAGTTGCGGGAACAGCTTCAAGACAACGGACAGAGAGGCTTCAACAAAGGAGTTCTTGAGGGTCTCATATAGTCATTGCTCCGCTTTCCCTCGGGCTCCTCCTGCCACTCCTTAAACCACTCATAGGACGTGGGTGCCAGCACGATCATTGTGGACCGGTCTGGGGGCATAGAGCCAGCGTTACTACTGCCCAGCATCTTCCTCTGTCCCCTCCACCCCCTTGGGACCTTAAGCCCCACCTGGGAAGCAGTCCTCCCAAGTCGGATCCTTGGCTGAAGAAATGAAGAGAAAGGGCATGTGTGCTGCAGCCTTTTCCCTGGGCTTGGAGAGGTAGTGCTCCATCCTGTGGGCGAGGAGTGTGGCTGCAAGTGCACTGGCACCACTCAAGAACAGACCTCCCCAGGGACCCCCCCACTAGAGGGATGACGCTGAGGCACTGCCTAGGTTTGAAAGCCTTCCAGGAGCAAATTCTGGTCCACTTCTACCCATTTCACACCCTGCTGCTGACTCCCTGCAGGCCCACGCTGACACCCACCCCCCAAACCTACACATACACACACAAGCCTTACGCCTTGTCCATGTCTGTGTCAAAATAAACATATTGGTTGGTGGACTGCAGACCCAAGTCCTTGTGCCTTGCAGGCAGATGAAAACCGAGATCATGCCCAGGCTGGGCCGTACCATCCCCAGCTGCTGCTTCATGCCTGCCGAAGAGAGAAGGTGAGGGCTGCTGGACGAAGCCCAGAGAGGGCTGCTTGCACCCTCGGAGCTCCTGCTGGTGCTGCTCACTTCGCCTGCAGCCTTAGCCCCAGCTGCCAGCCTGCTCCTGGGCCATTTTTACAACTGCTGTTTCAACACTGACTTGGCAGAAGGGCTTGTTCATCTGTCTCCTGGATACAACCCTCTCCTCCTATCCTACCTCCATCGACTTCTGCTGCACCTTGCAAAGGAGGTGACATCTAGTGTCTCTAAGCCGGTTCATGGTGACTGCAGGGCAGTCTCAGGCCAACTGCCCCCAGTCTTCCCCTAGTGTCCTTAAGTTATGACTGGGCTCCACTCTCTAAAGACCACACATGTGAACAGTTTGTTTTAAGCCTTAATTTCAGTGTTGAATTCACCAAGCTATGTATTTAATGAATGACTATGCATAATTCCTAATGTGCTGGACAGCACTTAATATCTAATGTGCTGTCAGCCCAAGGTCTCAAAATGGTAAGCAATGCAGATAAACAAATGGCTAAGAGCATGACTGGCACAGAGCATCTCAGTATTCAGCTAGTGGGGCAGGGAGCACAGTGGAGGAAAGCATCAGTTGCAGGGAGAGCCCTCTGCAATCCCAGGGCCTGAACAGCGGGGCTTCCTCACCTCACAACAGGTGACCCAGACCAGTTTTCTGGAAATTGCTTCCGCAAGAAGTTACCCTTTGTTTCCATTCCCAGGACCTTTCTAGCACTTGCCAGGGGATAACTCGGCCACTTGGCTCTGCTTAATTCATTTAACAAAGATTTGTTAATTAACATTTAGCAAAGATTTGCTGAAGACCTGAAATGTAGAGAGTCCTGTGAGAGGCCCTGAGAGTACTACTGTTAGGCAGGAAAATAGATATGAGCAGGGTGGAAACAGAATAAGGTAAGTAAAAGCCCCCTAGAAAGGACTCAAGTTAACCAGTTAAAACTAGAAAGCCAGAAAAGACTCTGAGTTAATGAATTAATTAAGTATCTGAGCACGGCCCATGTCTTCATTGTGTCAATTAGATCATTGTAAGATTTACTCTAGCCTGCTAAAAGGCCCACCTATAAACAGCATAATAAAGACAGGGAGATCCCACCTTAAAGCTAAAAAAAAGTAAGATTCATAACATACCATTTAGCAAACAAATAGTAACTCAGCCCACCCTGGAGGGCAGGCAAATGGTCTTAAGTGATATGCCCCCAGACCAAAAAGCTGCTATTCTGGGAAGGAATCAGCAGTAAATTTCTTATGTTAATTTTGCAGAATTACCTGGAAAATGAATCAAAAGAAAGATGTAATGACTCATCAGGGATAAACATTCAAGTCCACACCCCTAGCCCTTTGAAAATCCTCAACCACCTATAAACCCCAGACCCTAAAACCTTGGGGGCGCCTCTTCTCTGAGGAAGCCCACACTCCCCACTGAGTGTGCATCTTTTTGCTTTAAATAAATCACTTATAACGTTTTGTTTCTGAGCTTTCCAAGTGGTGTCTTTGTTACTCTGCTTTTTCATTCTAATTACCTTATACTCTAACTTCCCTACGTCTCCAAACCAACCTTCCCCCCAACACTACGAGGAATCAGATATGACACCTGTCAAATAGAAAGAGACTTTCCTGAAAGAAGCTGGCTATCCTGCTGTCCTAATCAAGTGACAAAGAACTGAGCGCTCTGGGGAGGGTGACCTCAGAATTTACCATCCCAAACAGATAGCTTTCGAGAGGGAAAGGGAATGTCATAACAGTTACAGCAGGACAACAGACAGAGGGTTTGCAACGCCCAGCAAGGGGACACCCTGAGGAGGAAGGGGAACCAGGCTTCCCACAGGCCCAGGAAGGAGCAGCGAGTGGCCCTGGAGCCGTGGGAGCCCCTCACCGCCTGGGCCTGGCATGCAGAGAGACCACGCTGTGGACACCCCCTTTCCGGGTTGGGGAGGGTGGGCATGGAAGGAACCAGGGGCCCAGGAGTGAAACCCCCTAGGTCTTCAGAGGCCCCTCAGAACAGCAACTACCTCCAGCTATCCCGGATCCAGGAACAATATACCTGGCAGAAAAAATATACTCCTGGGTCCCAAATAAGGCACACAACAGTTACACAAACCCTTTTCACCATTCCAGCCTTAGCTTCCCTTACTGGTATTGCCAGACCAGTCTTCCCCACCCAAAAAACTTCCTTTCCAACCATCCCCAGTAATCTCAAGGCTTAGCAGAATTGAGAAAGCATTCCTATTCACAAAGGCTCCCTCTGCCTGACCACCCCACCTCCACCCTGGACCCCGACAGGCACTGCTTGTCCTAAATGCCACCAGATAACTAGTTCTCATCTCTGAGAGGTAAACAGACCTATCAGAATCTCCACCCCCAAACAGCTGGGAACGAAGGAGTCCCAGCATCTGGGTTCTCTGAGTTACGCATCATGACTGCCTCTAGCTGAAATGCCCCCAGACTGGTATCCACCTGGGGCAGCATCCAACTCCCCATCCATGGACAGCACTCAGTCCTTCAGCCGGCAGGGCTGGTGCCATCAAACTGTTTGCAGGCCTGAGACACATAAGAGCAGTTAAAGCTGAGCTAGATAGTGAAGGGAGGGCAAGCTGAACAGGTAACTCTGTAGCATGGCTCCCAGGAGAGAAGGCAGGCCTGGTGGGGCACTGGGACTTGTCAAGAGGGCACTGTCAGGGTTCAGAGGTCCTCAGAGAGAGGGAAGCAGACAGTACCAAAGGCGAAGTCTCTCAGACCACCCAGCCCCTTCCAGCTGCCCTGTCCCTGGGCAGTCGGCCTCACCCCACTCAGCTCACCCAGTGCAAGAGGAGGGAGGCCTCAGCTGGCAGCAGAGGCTACCTGACGCCCAGCTAAGTGAGACAGGAATGAGAAGGCTCATTTTCAGTAGCACACAATTCATATCTCAGAGACCATTACAATTGCTACCCCATCCTCTCCCCAACAAGGAAATCCAGTACCTCATTTTTCTACCAAACGCACTCTGCTGACCACCTTCTCTGGCTCCTCCGAGAGCAGCCCCCTGGCCCACCCTCTGGGGAGAGAGCTTCTTCCCACCACTCTCCAGGCTCCTCCTCTGTACACCACTCAAGTCGATGGTTTCCATCCCAACGGCATCTTCAGCTGTTCCTTCCTCTCAATCTCCCACCCTAGCCAGAGAAGCCTCTATCTAGACCCCTCTCTCTTACCCTTCAGGATTATGGGTCCCTCCCAGCCAGCCAGCCTTCTTTCCTCAGGTCACACCAGTAGCTTCTAGTTACACAATACCTACAGTCCATTTCTAAAGGGTAACTTCTCATCTAACTTTGGCTTGGCAGCTTGTTCCTTACAGGCTGATCTGCTCTCCTGCCCCGTTTAGTGAGGGCTTGTCCCTTGAAGCCCCATGCTTCTTAGCCCAGAGGGGGCCAAGAGCCCAAGCTTTCAACTTAGACACACCAGTGTTCTTACTCCACTTTGCTACTTTCAGCTGGGTGGCCTTGGAAAGTTGCTTTACCAATATGGGCCCCAGCTCACCCCACCCCCATCTTAGAATGATGGTCCTTCTCTCCCAGGTGGCTGTGAGCATCAATGACAGAGGTAAAGCCTCTCATACAGACTTACCAGAGCAGAGTGCACCCATAAATATGCCTACCTTCCCAACTCGACAAAACCAGGCTTTGATTTTTGGACACAGCCTATCAGAGATGACTGCATTGAGGCATATTTCTAACTGCATCCCAGATTTTGAGCATAGTGCTCAAGAGACAGAAGAAAGCCAGAGGGCACTCCTGCAACCTCAGGCCCAATAAGGGGCTGGTTACTGAAAGAGACAGAAAATATAACCTTTGGTCCCACATAAGGCACATACAATTTCTGCAAGCCTTTCTTCTCCGTGCCAGCCCTTGCTTCCCTTACTAATGTCAGACCACTCTTCTCCACCCAAAACAAGTGAGAAGTTAAGAAAGGAAGCAGGATTCATATCACAAACTTAGTGAAAATCCAAGAAATGTTCCTTTAGGAATCTACATACCACCATTAGCTGTTGGAGAGATGAGCTAAGACCTAGAAAAAGAAACCAAATGGGCAACTCGGAATGGAGACTAAAAAGGGGAGAGGGCAAAGCAGTTGAAGTTATAGGGGGAAAAGGGGCTGTATGCCAGCAATGGGATGAGAGATAAGGGCCAAAGCTCTTTGGGGACCATGCACTACAAAGGAAGCTATCTCCCAACCCCAAACACAGAGGCCCTGCTGAGAACGGATGCTGGAGACCTGGGTGCTCACCTTTGCTACTTAAGGATGGTCAAAGGGAAGCCAAGAGGAGGAAAAGCATTGGCCAAGCTGAGCAAGTGGTCCCCAGAAGGCCACGCTGAGAAGCTTGGAAGGGAGTGGTGCAGCCAGTCTTACCTGGCAGACAGCGGGCACTCTCCAGCAGTAAGTGCTCATAGGTATTGAACAAGCCTGCGCTGGAGACTACAATGGGGCAGTAGATGTTCACCAGCTTCTGACCTTTCTTCACACTGACACCTGTAAGCACAAGAGCTTGGCTGAGGGGCTGTGTGCTCCAGGAGAAAGAAAGGCCCACACCCTGCACAGATCTCTCCCAGCCTACACTTCATTTTCTCAGACCTGGGCGTCCAGCCCCACCAGGGCCAAGCAGGCAGGCCCCAGGCAACACTGGCCAGAGCGCGAAGCACCCTCAAGTACTCTCAGTGTTTCCCATTAGCCACCTCTGTGTGCACCTTCCCTTGCACTCTTCCCTCCCTGCATGGGCACTCTTCTTCTGCCACCCAACCACCTCCACACCAATCCCGACAAAGTTCATCCATTGGGATCCTAGACCCTTCTTCACTGCTGCCAGAGTTCTAGTTCCCAAATATGCTCCTTAAAACCCTCCAATGATACCTCACCTTCTGTAAGATAAACTCCAAAGTCTTGTATCAGTCTTCCATGATCTGGTCCCTTCTGTGTGTGTGCAGCCTCATCTCTGGCCACTCTCACAAAACTATTAGGTAGAACCATACAAAACAGCTGGTATTCAACCAATTCTGACCTATACAAATGGCTGTTTCATATGGTTCAACCTAATATTTTCATATGCCTAAAGATACTTAGCTCTTTCATACCTCTGTGCCTTTGCACATTCTGTCCCCCCTGCCTGGAATAACCTCCCCAGCCTCTGGCTAGCTTCTTCTCACACTTTGTGACCTGGCTCAAGCACCTCTGCCTTCCCTTGGAGGCTTTCCCTCTTCCGCCAATCCTCTATGTCACCTCCATCTTTAGTATGTGCCTCTGTATATCAGTGATCTTACCTATGAGACTGGAAACTTCTTGAGTTAGAGATTGGGATTTAATTTATTTTTTTGTCTCCATATTTTATCACCTAGCACATGAAAAACACAGATAATATTCTGAATTGAATTTAATTGAACTGATAAACTTGCCTTTCTTCATGGACCCCTTTCAGCTAGGAGAACTTGCTCATGGATGTAAGAGAAAATCTCACAGCTTGCACAGCCACCTCTCTCTTACCAACCAGCAACCCCCTAGTCTCTACTACAAATGCATTCTCAGAGATTGCTGATGCCTTTTCTCCCTTGATTTTTTTTTTTTTTTTTGCATTGGGCCATCCCTTCTTCTCCTCCCCGCTGAAAGATTCCTTTGTTGAATTTGCCATTGCACTGGCCCTGTTTTCCTCAGGCCCCTCTCTGTCACATTCCCTTATGCTTCTGTAAGCACTCCCTAGTCATGGACAACCTGTTCTGTTTACCAGAGTCCTTCCTAGCATAGACCTTCTCCTCACAGAATTTATCCATAGTAGGATTCTGACTCTCTGGGCAGGTAACAGCAGGGACCTGGGCCAGGACAATGAGCTCCTAGGCCCCACTCTGCCATTTACAGATTGAGGGCAGGCCATCCTGCTGGCCTCCACACTGCCCTCTGCAGTGCCCAAGATACTGGTTCATTCCATCAATCACTGAACAAACATTTATTGGTCTTCTGCTCTGTGTTAAGATCTGTAGACATAAAGATTAAAATGACACAATTCCTATACTCAAGGAGGTCATGGATTACTGGATAACTATTTTTACCTACTGAATAAATGATTAAATACTGTTCTCTGGGGACCATGCAATTCTTTATACTTCCTGAGTCCCTCTTACCTCCCGACTCTTTGCAATCCCCCAATGCCTGTTCCAGGGCAGACTGCAGCCTTTAACCCCAAGGAAGCCAGTTCCTCTATGCCTTCAACCCTCAGTGCCTTTTCTCTGCACCCTGGGCTCTCCCACCCCAGGGGCCCCGAGGCACAATGTGGGGCTCTCACCACAGGCTTTCCCAGCAGAGTCCAGCAACACACTCTGCACAGCAGCCCTGGTCAGGACAGTGCCCCCGGCCCGCTCTATCACAGGGATGGTGTGGAAGGCAATTTCACTGGGACCCCTCGGGGAAAAAAGGCCCCTTCTAGGAAGTGGTTAACCAGCAGAGCATGCATGACAAAGGTGCCTTGGCTGGGGGTCACACCTAAAGGGGAAGAAAAGGGTGATGAGGCAAGCGCAGGCAGCAGCACCATTCAGAAAGGAACATGGATTCCTGTCAGAAAGCACGCACCCTGCGTCGATAAACCCCAGGATCCAAGTTCCCAGAGCTCCTGGCAGCCAGAGGGCCTATTTCCACCCAACCATGTAGTACCTTACAGCTGTCGGGGCCAAGGGAATGTCCTCTCCAGAAACTGCCATGCTGCCAAGACATGGGACAGTGCAGGTTAAAAAGGCGTGCACGAGGGGAATTTTTACCAGGGAGTCCAGCCAATAGGTGGACGGATTTCTCATCCATAAGCCCTGGAGGGCGTGGGGTTTATACTGCTCCATTTCAGTCGGCTGGGCGGGTTCAGGAAGAAAGACTGAGAGTCAGGAGGGCAGTACCACCTCCTCCAGGAGCTGCCCAAGCCCAAGGCCAGTACTCACCGTAAATGGGAAAGATGTAGCTGAGCACTGCCCGGAGCTCTGGGCAGCTGCCGCAGGACCTCAGCCAGGCTCTGTGTGGATGCATGGAGAAACGGAGAGAAATGAGTGAGCAGGCCACACTTGCTGAGGAGCTGAACCACAGGCAATGGGAGGAGCTTCAAGAAGATGGCATGAAGGACTCCCCTCGATACCACCTGAGAAGAAAATGAGCAGGCGGGGCAGGTCTCATCTCTAGAATCAAGAATCACCTACAGCAGCTGGAGGGCCCAGCAGCACCTATTCCTGGCTGAACTTCACTGAATCTGGATTTTTAAAAATCTGTACTCTGTGAATTTTTCCCATTCACACTCAGATGAGCCTTTTTTTTTTTTTGCTTTTCAGTTTCCTGCCCAAATTCCTTTTGGAAAATCCCAATTTGGTCTCAGATGAAGTTAAAAAGGGTAGTGAGTGATCTGGCCACACGGAAGCCAGCCTAGTCAGGGAGGAGAGCAGGGTGCCCCCTAGAGGCCAGAGTGAGAGTGGCAGCTGCTGAGCCCAGGCTCCAGAGACAGGGCCCATCTGGGCAGAGGCCAACTCCGGTGGGGACTGAGTTCAGTACAGACATGACTGTTCCTCCCCAACCAGTCACTCCACTAATGAGGAAAGTCAGCCTTGCTGGGAATAAACAAGGAGTCTTAAGCATGTCCGAATTACCTTATCCAGCTTTATATACTTGTCAATGGCAGCTTTCTCGTGGGGAAACTTCTTGAGGCCCTGAACGTAGGCTTTCTCCCCGCTGTACATGGGGAACTGCTTTTGGCCATCGGGCCCTTCTAGTATCATGATGTCAAAGGGAGAAGACATGGCAGCCCAGTCCAGCTGCCCCTCAGTGATCTGGTCCAACATAAAATGGCCAAGGCTGCCCTCCTGCATGCGCCCAATATAATGGATTCCTGTTGAGAGACAGAAAAACAAGGTGTCATAGGGAGAAGGGACTTGAGCGCTGGCTGGAAAGGTGGACAAAGCAGCAAGGTGAAAGAGGCTGTCCTGCACAGCAGAGTCTGGGCCCAGAGGGGGCTCCCCACCCTTTCTGTCGGGAGGATTTGCTGCAGAAACCACCAAACCCCTGCCCAGCTCAGCTCCCAGTGGATATGGCTGTCAGATGAGGAAAGTGGTGTCCAGAGAGAAGACAGAACCTCCAAAACAACGGAAATGCCCAGTATCATCCCACAACCAGCCCAAGGCGGTTATCAGGTGATATACTGGAAGCTGGTATACACACCCACACACACAAACATACTCAGGAGATTAAGGTAGGAAGGCATCACAATTAGTAGAAGAGTACTTAGTTAATTTGTCAATTTCTTCTTTGGCGATGGTAGTTCCACTGTGAGCAGCAGTATATTTGACATTAATTGTTTAAATTATAAAGCTCTTGACATCATACAGGACTTTGACACCCACTCCCTTCCCTATGATTGGTAAAACTATATTGTACATACATCTAAGATTGAACATATCACTTGGTGTTACAATTTTTTAAAGGTTTGTGTAAAGCTCCATCTCCTTCAATTGATTCCAAGTCATCCTTATATTCAGAGTGTATTACAGTTGAACATGCTCCCAAGTATATGCATGTATGTGTTTATGGGTATTTGTATAATATTGGCCCACTTCTCTCCAGGTCTATGATCACCAGCTTAATCAGAGTCACTCACCATCATCTCTCACCTGGACTTTTCAAAACCTAATTGGTCTCCCCTTTTTTGGTTTTGCCCCATCAGAATCATTCATCATACAATGGCTGCTCCCAACCTGATGAGATAGAGCCATGCTCCCAACCCTTTCCCACATAGGTCCTACCTGTGTCAAATTCAAGGCCATTCTTTCCAAAGGTATGACAGCAGCCGCCTGCCTTGGTATGCTGTTCCAGCACCAGAACTCGCTTGCCAGCTTTGGCCAGAATTGCAGCTGCAGCCAGGCCCCCAAAGCCACTGCCTATCACCACAACATCCAACTTCTCTGGAATTCGGCTGTCTAAGAAAGCTGCAGCAGAGAGAAGAGAGATGGAGAGTGGACATCTGCAGCAGCAACAAAAGAGCAAAGATAAGGAAACTAAGGAAGACTTCTCTAGCTGGTACCAGGTAAGAAAACTCTAGAGCAGTTTGGCACAGAGCTCCTACCTAAAATATCTCAAATATTACCTGGGAAATACTCAGGACCAACTAGGCAGATTAAAGAAAGTGATTTGGTTTGATCTGAACTGACTTAACCAAAGTCACTATGTACCTGGGGATTTTCTCTACTTCAAAGAAGGTAGGAATTGGTAAACTGCTACAGGAACAAAAACAGGAAGTTGACAATAACACAGGCTGAGAAACTTTAGTGCAGATAGAGAGAGCTAGGGAAGAAAGAAAACAAAGAGATAGGGAAAGGGGTGCTGTGGGTTAGGCTGCTGCTCATGGAATTGTCCATTCACAAGCCGGTTATCTCTGGAAAATGCAGGGTCTGCTGGCAGTAGTGTGGCTGGTCATATGGTGGTTCTTCAAGATCCTGAAGCAGAGGCTTAGCAGGACTTTGCTGAGAAATCACAGCACCACTCCCTCATAACAGGAAAGTCTGGACGCAAGGCAGAGGGGATAGCACATAAATTAGACAACACTGGACAGCATGTGGTGCTACGTGGGCACTTCCAACACCAGATCTGTTCTTTAAAAGTTATTCCCAAAGGACTGGAATTTGGAATTTTTTAATCTACAAGATAACTTGATAAACTTTTAACTTAAACGTTTTCAGACAGACCGATAGTGAAAAACTAAATTTTATATCACAATCCAGATCCGTCACATGTAAGTATGTAATAGAAATACCTGACACAGAAGTTTCACAGTACAATACTTTCCAGAACCATATGTGATTCACACTAAGTTCTATTTTACTGCATTATGAAATGCAACCTACTAAATCCATTTCATGGCCCACTAATAGATCAGAACCTGGTTTGAAAAACAGTTAAACTAGTCATCTCATTTTTAGACCATCCCAGATAAGTGAAGTGACTTGTTATGCAACAAATTACTGGAAGAGTTCCGGCTAAAACTCTGATCTCAGAAGTTCAGATTAATAGTCCTTCCGCTTACAACAGTACTGCCTCAACTGTAGCAAGACGTTTCACACAGAATTCTAAAATTTGAGAGGGACCCTGGAGGTCAAAAAGGGTATCCAATTTTTTTTTTTAAAGCAGAACTCTTCTTTAATCCTTAGAATTTATAATTCTTTAAAACCAAAATATGTTTTAAAGATGACAGTGGAGGTAGTTTGGTTGATAGAAGAGTCACTCTGAGCCTGGGGCACCCTGTTGAGCCTGTCTCAGTTTTACAGCCAGGGTTCAGCCATATCAATCGGGACTGGGCATAACCAGTCAACTCATTTAATGGGCAAAATACAATTTCCTATATAGGTTGGAAGAGATTTCTGTGCAGCTTCCCCAGGCTCCTGAACCCATGAGGACGGTAAGTGAAAAAGTTAAGGTTCTAAAACCAAGCGGGGCAAAAGTCTCTTGTCTACCCCGTGAGTCTCGGCCACATTAAGAGGCGCACCTTGGCACAACGAGGACCGTGCCCGCGCCCGCGGGACACTAATCAGCGGGCCTGCCCGGGCGAAGGCTGTCGCCTGTGGCAGACACCAAAGGGGGCGCTTCCACGTGAAGGAGTTCCTCCCAGCAACCTGCTCACTGCCGGAATGGAACACGCACCCGCGAGGAGGCCCGAGCGCTGCCCCGGACCCAGGGCGCCTCCCGCTGACCTTTCTTGAGCACCTTCTTCCTGGCCTCCTTGTCGGTCACCAGGGGCGAAGGGGGCTGCTTGACGTCGTCGGAGAAAGGGTTCGGGGAGCTGCCCGCAACAGCCCCACGTAACCTCTGCAGAGGACTGCCAGAAGCAGCACAGCCAGCAGCACCAACGGCAGCCACATCACGCGCGAGAGAGCAAGGGGTCAGCCCCGACTTCTCGAGGCCTCTGCGGCTCTGGCTCGGCGCTGTCAGTTGGTCGTTGCCAGCCTAGAGAGGAGGACGCTTGGACAGCCGGACGCCCAGACTCCGGCGCAGATTGACCCTCCCGGCTCTTCGTACTAATCTGCGGGGTGGAGTTCCCATTGCCTGCTGGGAGGTGGCACGGAGGGCTCTGGGCGCATGCGCGGAGGCGCCCTGCCGGGCTGCCGGGCCCCGGCTGCGACCGCTCGGGGGACTTCGGGGATGCGTCCGGCGAGACCCCGGGGGACGTCTGAGGAGGAGGAATGTGGCGTGGAAATGATCGCCCTGAGGCGAGTCAAGGCTGTGAGTTGCAAGCCAGAGAATCCCGACTGGCAGACAGGAGACCTGGGTTATGGTCTGTTGTCTGCCGAGATTCGCTGAATGACCCGAGGCAAGTTGCTCTCCTGGTTCCCCACCAAGCGGTGAGAAAGTTTCTGGCCGGAATCCCCACACAGCCCCTGTCTGCTCGGTATCTTGGTGGATTGGGAATCTGTTGAGATACGAGCTTCACAGCGGCTAGCAGCCAGCCCTGTACCCCCCAGATTGTCCGTAGTTTTTGCCGCGGCGCCCCCCTAGGATGGCATTGCTTGAGGCGGAGGCCTGGGGCAGGCCTCCGGGTGGGTCCCCATGGGACTCCTTCCGTGGGGTGATGCGGAACCGCCCAGCAACAAGCCTGAATAAAAGATGATTGCCATACCTATGTACGCATTTGTGTTTAAGGTGTGGACCCGGTGTCTAGATTAAATACCCACTCAGAGTTTGAATTCCAACAAGCAGTTCGAAAATCATACCCCTTAATGTAGCTCCTCATCTAAAGTGACTGCATCATAAATACTTAATTTGAAAAGGATCCAACTTTATAGGAGGGTCGTTTCCTCAGGCACAACAGCTTTAAGGAACTTGCCTAATATTGGTGAGAGTGACTTCATTAACTTGGGGTATTTGAAAGTTTGACAGTTTTTGCTCTTTTCTTTCTCCAATACAAATAATAATTGTCCCTATTGAAGATGCCAGTGCTCCAGGCTTAGCTGAGGCACAAGCAGGTGTGTAAAGCTTATCATGCTTCTACGCTGCTTGATTGATTTCATACACAGTAACAGAAGAGCCTTCCTGAAATCGCTGTTAGCATTCCTCCCTGTCACCTTCCTCAGGTTGGCTGGTGTGTGAATGTTTGGTCATATGCTGTCATGGAGTTCAGGGAGGAGGGAAAGGAAAGGCAGGCCGATGCTGAGGCCCCAGAGGACATAGCAGGAGAGAGCTAGATCCTGAGGTACCAAGGGACACTGCCCTCCCCCATAAATTACAGTGAGCTAAATGCAACTCGAGAGACAGGAGGTATTCCTGTTCTTGGAGCTAGGAATCAGTGCATCCTACCCCTCAACAAAGACTCCAGCTTGTTACTGGCGGCCAGTTCTTAGACAATCCAGATCATATTCCCACAGTGGAGGACTGACATCATAGACCACCCACCTTCCTTAGTTACCCAAGTCTGTGAAGTACGGTTGTCAGTTATGTATGGTTGTCATCCATCTGTCCACTTCTGATCTGGATTTTTGTTGTGACTGGCATCCGTGATGTCCACTCCTCCCATGATGAGGTGTGAACCTGTCTAGTCTTGTTGTGTGCCACTCACTCGGGTGAAATGGGAGTGAACAAAAAACACAGACAGACAACACAGACAGACAGACAATGGCTGCAGCAGCCTCGATGTGGCGCAGCTCCTTTATTTTTATACTGCCTTTCTCGGACCTCAGCCAAATGCTATACTCATCTTTCCCTTCTCAGGGGGGACAGGCCAGAACATCTTGTTGATTTTCTTAGAATCTGCCCAGTAAGCAAGGGTGGTGTTTTTGCACGTCCCCAAGGTCTCCCTGTTTTCACTGTGAGGCGTCTTGGCTCGTTTTCAAGGACAAGATGTGTTGTTGTGGGCAGATAACTTCCAAGGACTGCACCAGTTGTTCTCAAGCTGGTGCTTCCCTATTCTGCGTTCAGACATGGGGGAAGACAAAGGCCGTCCCCTACAAGTCTTCCTAAGGTGGACTCATGAGATGACTTAGAGTTAGCCAAACTGGCTGAGCAGCTGCGACATGTACAATATTGATGATAGCAGAGGAAGGCAAGCATTGTGTTGAGTTTTGATATTCTGTTATGATAGGAACCAGATCACAGTGTTGTAAGTCTCCAGACCCAACCTGTGTCTCAGCACTGCAGCCAAGATCACCTACCAAGGTGCCATCCATTAGCCTCATCCCTTTAAGAAACTGCCCCAGATCCCAGTAACTTCATTGTCAGAAACAGACCCTTCCACATATGTAGGTGCTGCTGCCTTCTGGACACAGAACCCAGCCCTCAGACTCTATAGAATCCCCTTCTTTCCATCCAGTGGCACAGATGGTAAGAGGTAGGCATTTGGCTAAAGGAGCTTATTTATTCAGAATAAATTTAGAGTTCCTTAAAGATTTTTAAAGTCAGTTGTCTGAACAGAGGCATAACTGAATGATGAAACCAGCTTTCTTTTTTTAATTTTTTTCTTTCTTGTTTTTTTTACAGAGTTGAGACTTCAGAGACCTCAGAGACTTCTTTCCGTGCTTACAGAACCACCTCCCCTCCAACCCTGGTGATGGCCCACAGGGACTGTTTTCTTGCTCGTAGTCTGGATGCCTGCCAAGAAGGAAGGGGAAGGTAGAGCAGTCGGGTCTCTGGCTGTCCCCATAGCTTCTAACCTCAGACCTTATTAAACTACTTTCTGAGCCCAAGGACACAGCTCACTTGAATAAATGAGTTGAGTCATGAATGAGATATCTTGCTCTTTCCATAATGAGAAGGAATTAAGAGATGGACAGGTAAGCAAGCACTTCTAAAAACTGGGGAAAGAAGGTATTGGTTTGGGATATATCATTATTAGTATTAAGACAATATATCAAGAGAATAGGGAACTTTGGAAATGTTTAGGGAAAACCCTCATTATAATTATTTTTCTTCTCTTAGGAGAAGCTTTTATTCACCTCTGGGTCAATTGCCTTTCCTGGTAGCTTATTTTCTAAGTGGGTCATGGGATTCTGTTTTGGATTCACTTGAGTGAGAGGAAAATTTCAATGAGGAATTCCCCAAGAAGTTGGTAATCCATTGATTAGAGTTGTTTACCTTATTGGCTCTTTCTCTGTCAAGCACCCGCTTTGGCCTGATTATCCTTAGAACTTTTGGTTCAGTGTGGCATCTTTGAGCCTGGCAGCTAACCCTGCATTCCTTACCTGTCTCCCTACCTGGCCCAGACATGGTTTTAAATGGAGCCTGTGGGATTCAGTGGCCCAGACTAGTACGAAGCCTTTGCGGGCCCAAGAAGGTTTTCTTCACTGTACTAAGACGGTTGAACTGTTCAGTCTTGGGACACTGGAGGTGACTTAATAGGAGAGGGAGAAGAAGGATAGAATGTGTCCTGAGTACACAGACTCCTGCAGGGAGTTGTTTAGCACAATGAGTCACCAAATATTTTTGGAGACATAGTTTGTGCCTACTAGTGTGCTAACAGGTGTGGGAAATATAAAAGAAGCATAAGAGAAGATCCCTACACATGAAGCAGCCGAGGCTGATTGTGAAGTTAGGCTGTGCTGGAGGATGTGAAAACCCCAGGGTCACTCTGAAGGCGAAGTTGCAATGCACTTACACAGACAAAGTCACAGGATTTATTAGTAGCATATCCCAGAAATGGGGGTGGAAGGGCAGTCCTCCATCCCAGGTCATGAGCAAGCAGGAGATGGAGAGGAGAGTAACAAGCACCTATTACTTATGAGGTGGATGGGGTGGGGGTCACTGACTTTCCTCAGACTCAGCTCTAAGTGGTTATTTTAAAAGGTGCCCCAGAAGAAATCCTGCCATTTGCAACAACATGGATGGACCTAGAAGGTATTATGCTCAGTGAAATAAGCCAGGTGGAGAAAGACAATACCATATATGATTTCACTTGTATGTGGAATATAAATACAAAGCAAAATAGAATGAACAAAACAGCAGTAGACTCATAGACACCTAGAAGTGACTGGAGGTTACCAAGGGGGCGGTATTGTAGGTGGGTGGGGAGGGTGAGGGGGATAAAGAGATCCAGAATCTCAATCATAATATAAGTTGGTCATGCAGATAGTAATACAGCATGGAGAATATAGCCAATGATTCTGTACCATCTTCCTAGGTTGATGGATAGTAACTGCACTAGTGTGGGGGGGTGAGGATTTAATAATAAGGGTAACTGTTGAACCACTGTGATGTATATTTGAAACCAATAAAAGATTGTATATGAACAATACTGCAATAAAAAAAAAAAGGTGTCCCAGGAAAAGAAAAGTGGAAACTTGTGGCAGGAATCCTATGCTCAGGTCCTTATCTAAATGTCCAGTCTCTGTGAGCAGGGCTGTCACACTGCAAAATGCCCAGGCAGCAGTTCACAGAAGCTGTTTTCTCATCACGTGGGCCTTCTGGAGAGGAACTTGTATTGCCTGCAGAAGAGTCATAGGACTTAGGGAGAGACCATTGTAGCCCCCGTTGGTAAGGCAGGTGATGGAACTGATCTTGCAGGGACCAGAGGACACAGAAAAAGTGGAGGTGGGGTATGTTCTGGAGGAAAACTATGTGACCCAAATGATGGAGGCGGGGGCAGCAAGCCTATTCATCAGATTGAAGGGAGAAATGACAAGTGCTCAGGCATCATGAGGCCAGTTGCGGAGGAGTGTGTTCAGCTGTGGTGTGTTTAGGCAGCCATTCTTGCATCCTGGGCATGAAGAAATCAAAGCTGCGGTTAAGTAGTTATTCATTGAGAGATGTGTGGGAGGGATTTGGGAACAAGGAAGTCTAGGACTCCAGGACCTGACATAAGCAAGGATTATTTTATTAGTTGTTTTATTTTAATTGTTATTTTTCTGTCTGTATTTTGGAGCAAATAATACATTCACATAGTTCAAAATCCAAAAAGTACAGAAGATATACACATAGTAAAATAACTTCCTTCCACCCTTGTCCTGCAGCTACCCACCTTTCCTCCTAGAGGCAAAGTTACTACTTCATTGGGTATAATTCTGGAAATAGTCTGCAGAAACAAGCACATATGTTTCTAAAAACACAAACGGTAAAATAGTGTATATGCTCTACCTTTTGTTTTTCACACTTAATGTATCATGAAGATTGTTCCATATGGTTCCTAAAGCACCTTCTTATTTTTTATGGCTGTATATGTGTCATTGAGTAGGTGTGCTTTAATTTGATTAGTCCCTTAGTGGACTTCCGGAGGTTTGCCAGCCTTTTGCAGTTATAAACAGTGGTACCATGAATGATGCTGTAAAGCATGTCATTCAGCACATGGATGAGTATATCTGTTAGACAAATTCCTGAAAAGCAGTAGCAGGCCCAAAATGTACAGAGTATGTATGGTTTTGTCAGGTATTGTCAAGCTGTAGAGGTGGTAACAATTTACATTTCAGTGTGTTTTAACACCTGGGACTCTAGCCAGCACAGTATGCTATCACACTTTTTGGTCTTTGATAATATAAGTGAAAGACATTATTTCAGAGTAGTTTTATTTGACATTTCTCCTAAGTAGTTGAGCATTTTTTCATGTGTATAAGAATTATTTGTTTCCTTTTGTATAAATGGTCCATAACCATGCCCATTTTTCTACTGGGTTGTTTCTATTTTGTTCCCTTATTGAGTTGTAAGATTTTTGTTTAAACATGTTAGGAAAATTAGTCCTGTATTGGTGAAATTTGTGAAAAACTGGGTCAAGTGGTTTTTTAAAACTCTAATAGGCAAAAGGTTTGTCTAAGCAGAAGACCAAAAATGAGGAAACTGCCTCACTGAACTTAAGTTACTCAGAGCCCTGAGGCCTGTAGCAGAGCCAAGAAATCTGTATAAGATTTTTGTGATAACAGTAATTAAGCTTTTTGCAGTTTTTCTTAAGGCTAGATTAAACATAAGCTTTTCCTTACATTGTTCTTTGTAGTTGACTTCTTGGGAGTTCATGCATTTTCTGTGTGTAGTATTGGGAACAGGTGCAGCATTACAGCTGTTGTCTTTGGGGGACTGATGCATGCCCAAAAGGTTAACCCTGGCTTGTCGCACAGGTTGAAAACATGTGTGCTGGGCACTCTCCAACATCTAACAAGGACCACAGTGCTCTTCTGGCTTTCCGAGGGATTCCTGTACGTATCACCTACACCCCGATACCCCTGCCGATACAAGCTATTGTTGCATGCTGCCAGACACCAGGGACGAAGGGCGGCATAGACCCTACCCTCCAGGAGCTCATGCTTTGGGGTGGGAGGTGTGGGGCACAAATGTGCAATGACCTCTGTCTAATGAGGTAGTTGCTGCAGTGAAGTGGAAAACCAGAGGCACAGTGGCCTCAGTTGAGTTGTGCATTTTTGTTTACCATTCAAGGACAGCATGCACTGGTCCCCACATTGCCCAACTTCTACACCATAGTTGGAGTTTTCCATGTGCTTCTATTTAAGACTGGCTTTGATCAACCCCTCAAGGAAGACCAGATCCTCTGGCCTTCAGTTTCAAGGATATTCAATACAGTGGGTGGGACATGTTTGTGTGGATGAGGGATATAGATGCTGTCCTCACACTGAAGGTCAGCTGTCCTTGTAGATCTCAGAGTTGAAGAACAACGGCATCCTCCGTGCCCTGACTGCAGAAGCTAATGGATGGGAGCCAAATGGTAAGGTCCCCTCGGGCCCCTAAAGCTTGGGTGGCACCCAAGGTACAGCTCCCCATGGATCTACTTTCTAATCATTTGAATTTCTCTCACCATTTATCCTATAGAATTTTATAGATTTATCATACTTAAAGGAAGATTAGAATCCACACTGGATTAGAAGTCAAAAGACCTGAGTTCTAATCTAGCTCTACTAGCCCTGCTAGTAGTTTACTGTGTGCCTCTGAGCAAATCGTATAATCTCTGTGTCTACAGTGGAAATACTAATGCCTCCTTTATCCTCAAAGGGGTATTAAGATAGTGAAATACAACAGTCTATGTGAAAAAACTTTGGAAGGTATCCTATTATATCTGCTTTACATGGTTCTTTCCTATGCTGTATTTAAAGCTCACTCCACTTGCTTATTTTTTACACATAAAGTCACACTCACCAGTTCAGAAACACCAGTTCTGGAGTCATATATCTCTGATTTAAAGCCTGGTTCTCTCCCTCCCAGCTACATGACCTTGAGCAAGTTCCTTAACTTTTCTGTCACCCTCCTCATCTGTGAAGCAGGGATCATATGAGAACCAGTATAATGCAAATTCTATAAGGATTAGCTGAGTTAATGTAGAGTGGTCTGTGCACAGAATGTAAATCACAGTGCATACTCATTGGTATGTATTGTTATCTTTAAATTCTGCAGTCTGCAAATGTGATCTCCAAAAATATGGGGCTTCTTAAAAATATCCTAATGGAGAAAAGTTATTTGGAAGTCTGTGAATTTCTTTCAATGGAATTTTGTCTTTACTGTGTGATGACAAGCCTAACATTTATTAGAGGTGTTGCCTAAATGTCACAATACTTTATATTTCAGTGCACCTGGCATATATGTGCCAGATATTTTTAAGCCTCTTAAGCAATTACAGTTTTTTCAGAGTGCCCTCAGCTAATTTAAATTAATAGGCTGACTGGATCAGCAGTGCTCTTTACTATGTGAATAAGTAGAAGAAAGCCTAAAAAAGGAAGCAGTTGAGAGAGAAAAAAGACAACTAAACTAGTGTGCATTGCATTTATTATGCTGAAAATTAGTATTTTGCCTCTATTTTCTTTTATTAATCAAAACAAATTAGTATTTTTTGGCAAGATCATCTTCAGATACAGGAGTCGTCTACCCGATTCCAAGAAGAAAGGGAAGAGGTGCCCTTACGTGGTTTGAGAATTTGTCTCTAGTTTTTAGGTCTCAGATTACAATTGCTAGTTGAGACCTTACACTTTCTGTTGACTAACCTGCTGTCACAGCAAATTTCCTCACTTTTGCTGGTGACAGGTCTGCTCCTGGCTCATAACCTTTGGTCATGTTGTTTGTAGGTGAGGGTGTGTGGTGTCAAAGATTAGTCAAGCTGCTTGCAATAAGAACCTGAGGGGTGGAGAGTCCATAAGGCTGGGCAGGTGAGGAGGTGCAGGGAGGAGAGCCCCTTCAGTGCTATGAGCTGCTCCCCTCCTCTCTTCTTGCTCAGCTGCTTTGTCCCCCCTTTTGATATCCAAAGGTCCAGCGTGCTAGAAGTGAGTTTTATTTTCTTTGCCATCCAAGTACTCTGTATTCTGTTGCTGTCTAGCTTGGAAGCCCTGAGGCTCAGTGTCTGCTACCCCAGATGGGGGCTGGCAAGACTGAATTTCCTCGAAGCCCAGACATTCAGGACCGTGGGCCCATCTTACCAGTTACCACTGTCTGCTGCCCTGCCGGACCCAAGTCCTTGATGGTGTCAGTAGTACTAACAAACATGTACTGAGTACTTACCTTTGGGCCACATACTCCCCTAAGAAGCTAAAGAGTTACATCATCCGTAACAGTCCCATGAGTGATTGCAGATGGTTAAGTAACCTACCCAAAGAAAACAGCCAGGTAGGAATGATATATTCAAGGCCCTGTGGCTGTAGAGAGTGCTTGTAGCAACTATCCTCTTTGCTTCCCAGCAGCTTTCTCTTTTTCATTATCCATTAGTGTTTTGAGTTTGGAGCAGCATTTTATTTAATTTGCAAGTATAATTTCAAAACAGTTTATTGTCCTGCGATGTCCCCAGCCAAGATGGCAAAGCAGAAAGGAGCTGTCGTAAACCATTCTCACTGCAGAGGCTGCGGGGGCGGCCAGCACTTTTGGTATTGAACTGAAGGCTGTCCACCCTTCTGTTATTGGTTGATGCCTTCTATAGCAAATCAGAGAGGTCAGTGTGGGACACACCACTGGCAATTTGGGCTAGAGATGGACGGCTGTGGTTTGGGGAAAAAGGCTGTAGTGGCTGCAGAAGACCTGTCTTTCCCCTACTTTTTCCCCCTTGTATTCTGCTTTCCTTTATTCATCAGATATTTGTTGAACACCTCTTATGTCAGGTACGGTGCTAAGTTCTGGAGAACCCTGCCTTCATGGAGCCCCTGGCAAAGTAGGGAGACAGCTACAACACTGTGATAAGCACTGGGCATCAGGGTGTCTCAGAGGAATGGCTCCTTATCCAGACAAACAAGGTCAGAGAAGACATCAGGTGAGGGTGGTGTCAGAGTTACCTGGAGGAGGAGGAGCCCCAGAATGGAATAAGTCTGCAGGCGAGAGCACCCAGCGTGCTGCCTGCCAGCAGAGGGAGAGCAGCTGTGTGAAGGCGCCGAAGGTGGGAGGTGTAGGGGGCTTCAGGTGGCCCTGCCTGCCCAAGGGCAGAGCTAGAGAGGTCAGAAGGATCCAGCCTGTGAAGGTGCTCAGATGCTGTGCTGGAGAGTTTGGTTGTGAGAATTATGGAGAATCCCTGGAGGGTTTGAGCATGGGGGTAACATCAGTTCTGTCTTTTCAAAAGCTCACTGTAGAAGAGGGTATCTGAGGGCAACAACCCACGGCAGGCAGACAAGGGTGGGGGCTGCAACAGTGGTCCAGGCACACCTCCACCCCAGAGGGTCTCCTTTTCTCACTCTTGCAGTTGTGAGTACAGAGGTGCTCAGAGCCCAGGAAGAATGGGAAGCTGTGGACAACATCCAGCCAGAGACAGGTAACTTCAGGCATGACACTCTCTCCACGTAGCCTGGCTGCTGTTAAAGGCCCCGTCCGCTGTGTGGCTCATGTTTCTGTGACTTTGGGGTTTGGAGGCAGAATTCCCCAGTGTTCTCATGTTAGCTATGTGACATGGAATGAATTCTCTTTTCCAAAGCCAAAGATGATGACATTCTACCTCGGGGGGGAATAGAAATGAACACCGTGGGGAAAGGGCTGCCATCTACCCAGCCCTGAGAGAAGACAGGAAGGACCATGGTCAGTATCGGCTTCTTCTGGGCCATGAGGCTGGGCAGAAGCATGGAGGCAGGCAGCCAGGGTCCCATGTAAGGCTGAGCAGGTTACTTACTTGTACACACAAGTCCCTGGAGATGGGGGCTAAAGCCCTCTGCTGGAAGGGTCTGAGGGCTGGGTGAAAATTATCTCATGCCCCTAACTGAGAGTTTTGGATGGAGCTACAGGAGGGTAAAACTAGGACCCTGGCTAGCCTGAGCCCCACTTAGGCTCCTGGAGAGATGTAGCAGTGGACTGCATCAGCCATCACCTACATTGCTACCTGGTAAGTTAATCCCCTGTGAACTATCGCAAAGGATGGAGAGGGAGTCATTCATATCAGGGTGTAAGAAGGGGCAAAGTTGAAACTAGGAAAGGCTCCTAAGCAAACCTTAGCACACTCCTCCATAGACACCTACTCCAGGCAGTGACCTGCCCACACAGCTGGGAACTGCAGGTCTACCCCTTCTCACTGCAGAGGTTGGCCCAGCAAGCCTCCGAATGGCCTGGGCTTAAAAGGGAGAGGGCCCAGCAGGGAATGCCAGCCCCCTGGGAGAGGATTGATTATAGCTGCAGGTGTCTGGTGTTTGCAGCTGAAAGCCAGCCCTTGGCTCAGAGGTGACAACCAGGAGGCACTCAGTCAATGTTTGCGACAGTGTGACTACCATTACAAATGCTCGAGTGTCTTCCCTTTTGCTACAGGAAGCCAGGTCAACTCAGGTGAGCCTGGGCAGCTGATCTCCTTCAGTGAGGCCCTGCAGCATTTCCAGACTGTGGACCTCTCCTCCTTCAAGGTATGATGACAGCAGGGAAGTTTAGGTTCCCAAGCAAAGGCACCTTCTTCCCAGGAGCCACGTTTCTAGAGGACACTGGGCAAGCAAGATGGAAGCTTCCAGTTGAGGGCCCTATCTCACCTAAAAAATTGAGGAGCATGGATGGCTAAGGGCCCATACCTCATGCAAGGCCCCAGTGGCCTTTTTGAGACTGGGCCCTCAGCACTCCCGTGGTCCTGTCATACTGAGGTCCCTGTAGCTGCTCCTTCCTCTTCCCTCTTAGGGATGGGGAGGTCCGTAGTTCCTTAGGAGGCAAAGCATCCTGTCCAGAGAGCTGAGTAATTCCAGGCTATTGTAGGAAAATCTTCCATTTCCTCAAGTCACCAAAAGTTATTTGAAAATTTTGAAATATGTGGAGTTGGAAAAATAAGGGATATTGAGGGGAATAAAAGCTGGCAGGCTTTCTCAAGGATCGTATTATCTTGAGTGACCAAGAATAAATTTAGAGGAATGTGATTTCAGATTTTTAAACTAAAACCTGGCTCAAGAGAGAGAGAGGCTGAAAAGATAGGACTCAGGACCCAGAAGCTACCAAAATCAGAAAGTTCAAGGACCTGTAGCAGTGGCCCTGAGCAATGAAAAGTCAGCCTGGCCTGGTTTAGGAAGTGCTGGTTGTGTATGGACAGAAGGCCCCAGGCACCGCTCAGAGGTATCCAGCTCAAAAACAGTCCCCGCTCAACTCCCCTCCCCACCAGCTCTCTCATCCTGGAGGCCAAGAGGGCTGCTAGGTTTTATCATTTATGTCCTTGACAGAGAGAGACAGAGACAAGAGACATACAAAAGGAGCAGCAACCCTCCTGGGAAAACTGGCCTTGCTTTTGTTAGACCACATGGGCGGGGCCCCGCAGCCCAACATCTCTAGCCTCCTGGCAGTGGAATAGCTAGTTCTGGTACAGCCCAGAGGACCAAATGCGGACAACTGGCTAGTAATGCCTATAGGGACATGCCTTTCTACTTACAGAGAACTTGGAGATGGCCTCCAGAGATTGAACAGGTGCTTCCCCACTTCAGCTCCTTTCCACTGACCCAAAGACCAGTTAGTTGGGGGAAACTATTTCTTTCTGCAAGAACGGTATCTGTGCTGAGTCTGATGGTAAATTCATTAAGGCAAGTGAATCCATTACTCTGCCCATCGCCTGCAACTTCCTCCCCAGGAAAGAATCCAGCCAACTATTCGAAGGACTGGGCTTGCAGCCCTCCGGCACTGCCTCTTCGGGCCTCCAAAACTCCACCAGGGCCTCTGTGAAGAAAGGGACTTGGTCCTGACCATTGCTCAGTGTGAGTGCACGAGTGCTGCCACAAGGCAGGCTCCGTATGTATGTGGTCAGGCAGAGAGCACAGTTTGCCCAGTCTGTAGCTAAGGTTAAGCCAGGTGTCTTGTGTGTGCCATGCTGAGGGGCAAAAGCGTGGGAGAACAGGGTGTCTTGAGCACAGTGCAGATGCATCTTGGCTGAACCATTCTCTGAGGAGCACTCTGAACAGAGAGCATGGGTGTGTTTTGGGTCAGGTGGCCTGGATAACCAAGACCCAGTGCATGGCCGAGTCCTCCAGACCATCTACAAGAAGCTGACCGGCTCCAGATTTGACTGTGCCCTCCATGGAGACCACTGGGAGGATCTGGGCTTTCAGGGTAAGCAAGAAGAATGGTTCATCTTCTTTTCCTTGACCCCCCTTGATTCCAGGACTAGAGTGAGAGCCTAGATCATCTTCTTCTTGTCATGCCAGCTCCATGAGTCAGGGGATCTGGGGAAAACATTCCAGGAAGACGGTACAGCAAATGCAAAGGCCCTGAGGTAGAGCATGCTCACCCTGCTTGGGAAATAGCAAGGAGTGTGGCTGAAGTGGAGTGAGCAGAGAAAAGTTCACCTGCAGCCTTGCAGGCTATTGTAAAATACTTACTGTAAAGTGAGGTGGAAAGCACTGGAGTGATGTGATTTGGAATCTAGTTTCTTATTTTTCTTCTTTAAATATTGATGAAAAATTTTTTGTATTATTTTTTTGAGTGAAAAAAGTGGTTCAGCTGTTTTGGGGTTGTGCTACTCCTTTTTCATAGTTTTTGAGTGAAAAAAATGGTTTCACCTGTTTTTGGATTGTATTGCTCTTTTTTCCAAATTACATTCGTATAGAATATAACTAATTAATTAGGAGTCTGTTGGTATTGACAATGTGTTTTTGAGCCCCTTTATTGTCTCACATCTATAGTATAATTGTCTTAAATAATGCCTCTACATACTTTAAGGATCACATCATTGCTTTTATTTCAAGCATCAAAAATTTTAAAAACTGAAGAGAAGAAACATTCTGTTGTATTTACTCATATGTTTAATTTCTATTGTTCTTCCTTTCTGATATTCCAGTATTTCTTCTTTTATCATTTTCTGCTTTAAGAACTTCCTTTAGCCAGTTTCAAAGGTAGGTCTGCTGGTGATAAATTTTCTTAGTTTTCCTTCATCTGAGAATGTCTTGATTTCCTTTTCTTCCTGAAGGATACTTTCTCTGGATATAGAACTCCAGGTTGATAGTTCTTTTCTTTCCACACTTTAAAAATATGCTACACCCTTCAGGCCTCCATGACTTCTGATGGGAAGTCAGCTGTGGTTTGAGTTATTTCTCTCGGATAGGTAAGGGGTTGTTTTTCTCTCTGCTTTCAAGACCTTTTTAGTTTGTGGGAATTTACCTACAATGTGTCTTAGTGTGGATTTCTTTGGGCTTATGCTATCTGGGGTTTGCTCAGGATCCTGCATCTGTAGGTGTGTATCTTTTGCCAAGTTTGGTAAGTTTTCAGCCATTATTCCAGTACTTTTTTCAGCCCCACACTTCCTCCTCTCTGTGGGACTGATGACAAAGGCTAGACCTTGTGTTATTGTTACACAGGTCCCAGAGGCTCTGCTCATTTTGTTTGATCTCTGTTACAGCTCACTGATCTCCAAAGCTCTGCTCATTTTGGTTTTCTCTCTGTTGTTCAACAGATCAAATCTTTTCTGTTGTTCCAACTTCAAGTTCACTGATTCTTTCCTGTTTTCTCTGTTCTGCTGTCAAGCCCATCCAGTGGGTTTTTGATTTTAGTTATTAATCTTTAGTTCTAAATTTTCTATTTGGTTCTTTGTATCTGGCATTTCTTTACTGAGACTGATGTTCATCTTTTTCAGAGTGTGTTTGTAGTTGCTCATCAAAGGTGTTTCTATGGCAACTAGTAAGGTTTTCTGTCATTGCTGCAACAAATCACCACAAATTTAGTGGCTTAAAATAGCACAGACTTACTATCTTACAGGTCTGTGATTCAGAAGTCTGACATAGGTCTCTCTGGAGTAAGACTGGTGTGGTAGCCAGGCTGCATTCCTTGTCAGAGGTGCTAGGAAAGAATCCATTTCCTTCCCTTTCCCACTTTCTCCAGACCCCCCGCATTTCTCCTTCAAAGCTAGGAGCATAGCATCTCTCTGAGCCATGATTCTGTCCTCACATCTTTCTCTAGCTCTGTTTCTTCTGCCTCCCTCTTTCACTTCTCAAGTCTCTTCTAGTTATATTGGTCCCACCCATATAATCCAGGATAATCTCCCTGTTTATTAGCAACCTCAGTCCTACCTATAATCTCAATTCCCCCTTGCTATGCAACATAACATTTTCATAGGTTCTGGGGATTAGGACAAGAACACCTTTGGTGAGAGCATTATTTTGTCTACAACAGGTGCTTTTAAATCCCTTTCAAATTCTGTGTTATCTCAGTGTTGCTATTTACTGGTTGTCTTTTCTCATTCAAGCTGAGATTTTCCTAGTTCCTGGTGTAACAGATTTTTTATGATATCCTCAACATTTTGGATATTGCATAATGACACTCTAGGTCTTCTTTAAGTCATCTATTTTAGCAGGACTCCTCTGACACCAAGCCAGTGGCGTAAGGGGGATGTCACCTCGTTACTGCCAGGTTGGGGTGGACATCCTAGTGGCCCATCCTGGCCTCCACTGATACCACTGGCTGGGAAGGGCAAGCGTGCCTCATTACTGTTCCCTTCTCACCTCCACGGACATCATGGGAGGCAGATGCCTCCTTAGCACCAGGGAAGAATAAAAGTCCCAGTTCCCTGCTTCTCTGACACTGCCCTAGCAAAGCCAAGGGTCACCTCATTACAGTCAGGGAGGCGTGGAAGTTCAGGCTCCCCACGTGGCATATAATAAAGGTAAAATTCCTGAAGCTCACAGGAACAGGGGCTTCAGTAAGCATCACTCACTATTACCCTTGATTTCCCTGTGGTTTCTGTTGTAGGAGCAAATCCAGCCACAGACCTGAGAGGAGCAGGCTTCCTTGCCCTCCTGCATCTGCTGTACCTGGTGATGGACTCAAAGACCTTGCTGATGGCGCAGGAGATTTTCTGCCTGTCCCAACATCATATCCAGGTACGGCTTTGGTGGGAAGTCAGAAGAGAGGGCTGTGGAGCTAGGACATGGGCACAGAGCTGTCCTGAGCAGCCAGGAGGGCCTCGCAGATAGTATCTTTAGTTGCTGAAGGTTCTCAGAACACCTGAGGCAAACCAGGAATGGGCTTCCCCTGTCAGCCTGACCTGCGCTGGAACCTGAGCTCCACCACTCATTAGCGTGTGTCTCAGGCAAGTGCCTCAGCTCCTAAGAGCCTTGCTTTTCTCATCTGTGGAATGGAAATCATGGAAACTTCAGCTGCATGGTTGGGAAAATGAAGTGAGCTAATGTACAAAAGCACTGGGCACATCTGTGACGTTAGTGCTGCACCTCACCTTGCACAGGATAGGTAGGTTGTGACCCTGAAGGAGGAGAGTTAGCCTTATGTGCCCCAGAGGAGGATGTCTGCCCCCAAGGGTCAGGTGACACAGACTTATGGACAGGCCAGAAGTGGCTTCTGTAGCCCTCAATTTCTGCCCAGGCCTGCTCTCTGGGGTTGGGTCTGATGGTTTCCTGGGCAGTAAAATGTGGTAATACCCAGCATTTTAGAAAACAGATTGGACCTGTTTCCTGCCATTTGTCTATTTCAGATCCATAGGACCTGGAATTCATTCATTAACAAATATTTATTCAGCATTTCCTGTGCTAGGTAGTGTTCTTGGGGCTTGGAATACCTCAGTGAACAAAGCAAAGATACCTCTAGCACAGAAGACAAGACAGTAAGCATGACAGATAAATCAAGTATAGAGTATGTTAGAAGGTGGTAAGTGCTGAGGGAAAAGAACAAGTAGGGGAAGGTTAGGAGAATGTGGGAGGAGCTCCCAGGACTTTATGGGACGGTCAGGGTGGCTCTCGTGAGAGGGTGAGACTTAAACCAGGCCTTGAAGGAGTGAGGATGTTGGTAAATAAATCTGGGGGAAGAGTGTTCCACACAGGGGGAGCAGGTAGAGCAAAGGTCCTGAGGAAGGAGTGTGTCTGGCACAGAAGGAACAGCAAGGATGCCAGCTGGAGCAGAAGGAACACAGGAGGGTGTTACTAAAGGAGGTCATGGGGATGACAGGGACCAGAGGGCATAGGACCTGTTGGCTGTGTAAGGACTTCTGATTTACTCTGAGTAAAATGAGGGTTTTCAGCAGCCTGGAGTACTTGATCCAACCTAACATTTTAAAATGGATCCTACCAGCTGCTAGGCTGACAATAGTCTATAGCAAGAGCTTTTTTTATAATCAAGTTAGAGATGATAGTGGTTTGGACCAAGGTATTTGCAGAGGAGGTAGTGTGAAGGGATCAGATTCTGAATGTAGAATCTCAAACATACGGGTTTAAGAGAGTAGAGCCAGCATATTTTTCTGACGGAGTGGGTGTGGGTGTACAGAAAAAAGGAGTCAATGTTGATTTTTAGCCTGAGCAACTGGAAAGATAAGAGTGGCCATCAACCAAAATGAAAAAGAAAGAGCAAGTTCAGGGGGTTCAGTTGGCCATGTGCAGTCTGACTGCGGTTATGCCATGGCCCTCCCCATGCCTCACATTGGCGCACGCAGTGTCAGCACGGCTTACTGCTTACTGGTGAGGTTAACCTTGATCCTGTGCTTAAGTTGATGCCTACCAGGTTTCTCCCCTGTAAAATTACTACTTTTCCTTTGTATTTGGTAACTATCTCAGGGAAGACTCTTTGAGACCTTGTAAGTATCCTGTTTCTCCTCGAACTCTTTTCTAATGGTGATTTTCTGTTAACCTCATTCCTCCTACATTTATTAATTGGAATTCTTCTGTTAGAAACAATTTCCTGTGCTCATCTGTTTATTTACTAAGTTACTTTTTATATCAGTATGGACTCATGGATATTTATTTTATTCTGTGGGTTATCACCCAAGACTATCACTATTACGTTGCTCAAACTGTTCCAGCTTTGGCCATTTTAGTTCTTTCAGGTAAGCACCTGCCTGTTCAACATGCCCGATCCTTTTCTTAGCACTTTTTTACTTTCTAGACACCAAAGGATGTTCTAGCTTCATCTTGTATTTTCCCTGTATGATTCCAGCCTAGGAAGCAACCACTTCTCCAAGGAGCTCTTATTCCTTTAATTGGAGAATGATATTTAGAAACCAAGATATGAGCACCGAGTGTTTTTGCTGCTATTAAGATCTCACTGCTTCTAGGCCACAGTGGAAAGAGCACAGAATATGTATGTGTCACTGGTTGACTCCTGACTCTGATAGGAGACATCTTCAGTGGGGCACCGGCCAGCCCCAGCCAGGGAGAGGAGCCTGAGAATGAATGGCTGAAGTTCAGACCTGCCACGTGTAATCAGGTCATTTTATCTTAGAGGGCAGAAGTCAGTCAAGCAGGCTGAGTTGCCAGAACAGACTGTCACAGTGACAGTGTTATTGGCCGTGTTACCTCATTCTCACCACCTCTTTGCCCTTTGTCTTGTGAGAAAATAATCCCAACCCTGTAGAGTTATTCTGAGTGGGAGACAAACACGTGTCATTCAGTGAATGTTAGTTATCAAAGTAACTGCTGATTTCCGTGAGTAAGAATACATTTTATACATTTTATATGTAATAATACATACATACATAAATACAGCTTAGGTTTTTAAAATCAGTTGAATACATATGTGTATGTGCATGTGTGCATGCTCACACTCACACACACACACACACTCATATACTCATATTAATAAGGTAGATATTTTTGAATCTAAAACTTCTTGAATATACAGCAAATAATCATACAGTTCCTGCCAGGTGGGCAGTTTTTCATTGCTAACATTTCCTGGAAACCTCTGTATCTTTTTGGGAGAAATACCCATTAAATCTTAAAACCTCACCCATGCCTGTCTGTTCCAGGAAACTCTGGAGGAGGCAAGAGTGGGACTTAGGTTCTGGTCTTGAGACATGTCATGACACCCATGTTGAGAATGTGGACATATTCCGTGGTCTTCATGATGCGGGGAGGCATGTCCGGGTCAAGTGTGAGAACTGTCCAGTTAGCTTGTGAACGGGTGCGGCCTCTGGCCACACACTTGGTCCTAACAGCCTCCCAGAGGTTGAGCAGTGCTTCAGCAATCACTGGTGCAGCCCCTCATCTTAGAGGTGGGGACCTGGAGATCCAGGGAAGGGAAGTGGCCTGCCCAAGTCCCACAGCTAATGAGTATTTCCCATAAATCACCTTTGACCTCAGTGTCTCCCTTGTGATTTAGGAAGGCTCTTTTTTAGGACTTTGCTGCAGAAGTATGAAAGCCAAGGTAGAGGGTTATTGCCACCTCGGATGCCCTCATTTGGTTCCAAGGAGGGGCTTGAATAAGGGGTGGGAGCCAGCCCAGGCAGCTCTCTGAGGAAGAGGAGCTCAGGCGGAGGAAAGACAGAGAGAGGAAGGAGTGGGTACTTGGTCATCACAGACCCAGACTGACTGCCTGACCAATCTGCTTCTCATCCCTTCGCCCACCAGCCTTTGTGGAATTTACTGGGATTTATATTTACTACACAGTATGCATATCAGAAAATAAGAAGGAACACCAACTTAATATGATAAAATAAGAGGGCTAATATAGGCATCAGGAAACTACACGCTAGTTCCATCTGCACTGTTATCATTTAGCTATGCTATTAGGCAAGTCACTTAACATCTCTGGGTTTGCTTTTCTATGAAATAAGGGGTTCAGCCTAATAATTTGGAAGTCCCTTCCAGCTTTATTTTATAATTCCGTGAACTAAAAGTAATTCCAAGGTTTTAAAGTAAAACTTGCCCTTAAGCCCTCATGAATCTTGAAAACATACACGTTTTCATGTGCCAGATCAGAGTAACAGTTGGGGGCCCAGCCCTGCCAGCAGCCAGTTGTGTTCTAGAGGAGAAAACTGAAGTTTCAGGTACCCCTGGCACATCCTACTGAAGGGGAATTGGCCAGAAACTACAAGTATTGGGGGCTCACAGTGTAGAAGCACCTGGGCTGCACTGTCCTGATTAGGAGGAGTGCAGGGCATAGACACTCCGAGGTGCAGGGCACCTTGGGCTACATGCTGGTGGGCAAGGAAGCACCTTATTGTTTGTTTGTATACAATTTGTATAGCCTTCTATGCACCTTCCATCCATTAGTTCCCTCCATCAACATGACGAGCATGCAAAGAGGTAGAGCAGAGATGTTCTATGAATCTCCATTTTCTAGCAAAAGAATGTGAGGATCAGAGAGGTAAAGGCTTCTGGGCAAAGCTGGGTAGATAGTAAGTGGCGAAGCCAGGCCCGAGACCCACATCTCCTGGCAGCTAGCCTAGCAGTGGGCTCCTTACAATGGCAGTTCTCAGCCAGCAACACACTCCAGAGTCACCTGGGTGGATGCAGACGCCCAGGCCCACCCCGAACTACTGAACTGGAATCTCAGGGGTGGGGCCATGTCAGCAGCAGCCACAAAAAAGATGATGCTGGCTTCCTACTCAGTATTCAAAGGTGTTTGAACACAAACATGAGGCATAAAGAGAAGTGAAATTTTAAATGGGAACCCAGAAGTGGCCAGGTCTGATTTCCTCTGCTGTCTTTTAGCCAGCTGCCTGAACACAGCCTTGTGGTATATTTTACTCAAAGCAACACTTCTCAGGCCCAAGCGGACTGTGGAAAGAAACGAGGCATTCAGATCTCAATTCCAGCTTTTCACTGCTTTTTAATAAGTGGGTTTTACAAGAATGTTCCTGAGAATGAATGAACACCAGGTTTAGACCCTCTGTTAATTATGTTGCTACCATATTCTTGGTCCCATATTTATTTTTAAACTGAAAAAAAAAGGAAGGGGCAATATTATACAAGTAAATATGATAATGAAGTAAGCAGTGCTTGAAGGTATAAATACACTGCTGCTGACCTCAGCTACCCATCTTGAGGCAAGGCTGATACCTAGGAACATTTGTGAACAGCTACTGAGGCTGGTGTTGTGCTTAGTATTTCCTATAGGTGATCTAAATTACTCCTCAGAGCAACTCTGTGGAGCAGGTTGTGGGATAATAGAAAATGTAAACTCTAGATGACAAAACCTATCTCATAGAGTTTTGTAAAGATGAGTGACTTCACTCCACCCAGCATGGCACTTGTGCTGGGGTCTGCAGGACCAACCCCAGGTTCAGTGATTCACTGGGAGGATGTAGTCATACTCACAGCTATGATTGATTAAAAGCAAAATTAGGAAAAGGACAAGAATCCACAGGAGACCAGGAGCAAGCCCCCATGAGTCCTCTCCCAGGGGAGTCACACAGGATCACTTAATTCCTCCAGCATTGAATGGTGCAACACGAAAGGTTGCCAGCCAGAGGAACTCATTAGACATGCGGTACTCAAGGTTTTTACTAGGGACTGATCATGCAGACACTGTCTGTCTAGCACACACCAAAATTCCAGAATCACAGAGGGAGAGCAGGTGTTCGGTATAAACCATATTGTTTGCACAAACAGTTTAGGCACAGTGAGTCATCTGAAGGGATTGGTGGGAACCCTCTCAACATCCAGGTTCCCATATACTAGCCATGGGCTAACCTTTAAGCAGCACCTTCCAAGAGTAGCAGTCTCAGGCCTGCTGTGTTGACTCTTTTCTGCACAGCCCTCAAAATTTACTTCCTTTTTGATTTTGAGAGATGGAAAGCCGAGTCTCATAAAGTTGGGGTGGCCTTCCTAAGGACACACAGCAGGTGGCCAGGCCAAGATCTGGAATCCAGGTGTCAGAAAAGACCCTGAGAAAAATCTCTGTGGAGCCAAAAGGCCCTGTGCAATTCAGTGCTGTCAAATAGAACTTTTCTGCGATAACAAAATATTCTCTATCTGCACTGTCCAATATCGTAGCTGCTAAGCACATGTGGCCCATATGGCTAGTAGGACTGAGTTTTTAGTTTTACTCAACTTTTAATTAATTGAAAAGTAAATTGTTCCATGTGGCTAATAGCTACCATGCTACCATACAGCACAATTGTACATCAGAATGTAATGGATTTTCTTCTCAGAGGCAGATGGGATAAATAGACTTTGGTTCTTGTTCTAAACTAAGGAATGCACTGATCTGTGTGCGCCTCTGAATGGATATCCTCGTGTATGTGCAACATCGGAAACTACCATGTAATATTTGTAAATTCCCTGGGAAAACCCCCTTTTCGTTTGCTTGGCTTTTTGTTAGTAAAGAATAGGAAGGAACTTGTCCTTCCAAAAATAAAGCATTAAAGCAGAGCCCACAGGAGATTCTGAGGCCCGTCCTAGTGAAGCACCTTTGGACCCCATGCTGCCTCCTCTCAGGAGTTTGACCTGCACAGCAAGTTCTCAGGTCTGTGTGTTTCTGACAGATGGGGTGTGCCAGTAAGTCAGTGCTTTATACCTGCTTGTACCTTCTCTGTCTGCGTTGGATGAAGTGTTTATGAGCAAATACCCAGATGCCTAGAGAAGGGGACATTTTAAGAACCTATATAGAATTAGATAACTGAGCCTCACCCCTCGTGTTCTTAATCCCAGGGATGATGAGGTCCATGGGTGGCCCACAGGGGGTCTGGAGATGACCAAGGAAAGCTAATGGGTCGATATGTTGTTGAAGAGGCTGGAGAACTAGCACGGACTATGCAGACCAGCTTTACAGTGAATTAACCTTAGTTGGAATCCTGGTTCTAATGCCTTAGGAAATTTATTGAAGCCCACTGAGCCTATCTCCTCATCTGTAAGGTGGATGGAAAATTATTGTGAAAATTAAGTGTAAGCATCAATATTAGCTGCTGCCTCTGGGTTATGATTGCTGTTCCTGCCAGAGGGCCACGCTAGGTTATGACAGGAAACAGAAGGCAAGAGCATGGGTTGCTACTAACCTGGGATCCCCTTTGTTCCAGCAATTCCCCTTCTGTTTGATGTCTGTGAACATTACCCGTATCGCAATCCAGGCCTTAAGGGAGGAGTGTCTCTCCAGGTGAGTCCCTCACTGCTTCCCACCCCAGCCGGCTGACAGGGACCAGCCACGCCTGGTCCCCTCCCACTGCTGCCTCATTCTCATTGTCCCTGGCTCTCTTCCTTACCTGCTGGCTGCTGGGGAACACTGCCTGACAAAGTCCCTGTGGGCTAGTCTCCTGGCCCATCTCTCCTCCTAACCCTGACCTCCGATGTGAAGGCTGCCTGGGGAGTGGCTCCCCTGGGGAAAGAGGGCAGACAGCCCCCAGGTTGGCTTCTGTTCAGTGCTGAGCAGATTGCCTCACTGTCCTGCAGGGAGTGTAATCGTCAGCAAAAGGTGATCCCCGTGGTGAACCACTTCTATGCTGCCACTTTCCTCCACCTTGCCCATGTCTGGAGGACGCAGCAGAAAACCATCTCAGACTCAGGCTTTGTCCTCAAAGGTAAGCTCTTCTGGGGAGACCTGGCTCCTGAACTCCAGGTTCAGGGACCCCAGGATGGTGGCTGATTGGGGCTGTAGTTCCCTCCCCCAAGCCCCCATTCACACCTTCTCAAGTTCAGCTTCCCGAAGTGTCCACTGGCCCACCCTCTGGAACCTGCAAGCCCTCCTTCTCTGCTATCACTCTCCTCCTTTTCTGTCCTTACACCTGTGCTGACCATATTTTCTGAATCAAAAGCTGGGCCCAACAGTGGGACTGACTACTCAGAAGCTGAGACTGTCCTGGCCTGGGTATCACGTGTGGTGCCTGTGCTGTATCTCGTTTCTCGGTCTTCACCTCTGGTGATCTCTCCATCTTGGAGGACTCCTTCACCCACCCCTGTCGGATCTGGGTTCAGGGTGCTCCCGAGAGTGCAAGGTCCTGAGTGTGGTGCAGTTCGAAGCCCCCTCCAGGCTTTTCTTTCCCACTACTCTCTGTTCCAGACTTGGAGGCGTTGGCCAAGAAGAGCCCGAGGCGGCTGCTCAAGACTCTGGATACCTACTTGGCCAGAGCGTCAAAGGGACAAGCCTCCTTGTTGGGAGCACAGAAGTGCTCCGGGCCACAAGACCCTCACTCCAAAGATCTCACCTTCACAGGCGTGTGTGACTTACCATCACACTCACCCAAAGGCACACGGCTAATCTGACCAACCCCAGAGGTTCACCATATGGAAAGACTTAAGGCTGGGCCACACGGGCTCTCGGAGGGCAAATGGCGAACCATGTGAGGAGTACTCTGGCTGGGCCGGGCCCCGTCCTGTCTCAGCAGAAGGGGTGTAGGAAGGTCCTCGGCCTGGCTGGCAAAGCCAAGGACCCTCACCCACATGAGACATTAAGCACACCTAGACTGCCCCACTCCCCACAGACCTCCACAGCCATACTCTGAGTGGGGAGTCAGTTCACAGAGTCGGGTCCCAGGTAATCTCAAGGAGAGGGGAGGGAGGGATCATGAGGTGGGAGAGCCCCACCTGCATGTCCCATGTGTCCCCACAGTGAAGGCTAGTCCAGGCAGAGGTGCCAGAATTCTGGCTTTGAGCAGCAGGGTGGTAAGGCCCCTGGGTGCCCACAGGACAGGGACTGGATAGGGACCCTGTAGTCAGAATTTGAAGGGAGAAGCAGTAATGGCAGCCAGTGGGGCAACATGAACCAACAAGCTTCAGCAGGGCCACCTTCCAGGAGCAGGGACCCTGGGGGCAAAGTCCTACCCACTCTTCCCAACCCTCCTCCCGCTGCTGATGCAGAGCCAGGCGTGCCTCTGTTGCTGCCCATCCTAACCGCCCTCCAGCTGGGCTGCCCCCCATCCCCTGGAGACCCATCAAGGATGGTTTTTGGCCTGGTTGAGGGAAAGAGGAAAACCACACAACAGCAATTTTTGAATAAAGAACTGTTCCAGGTTAAGGGTCCCAAGTGTTTTTCTCCAAGACAAGCCTTGCACCTTCCTGGAGCCAGGCAGTGAAGGCACTGGTTATGAACGCCAGGAGAGAAGGTTCCTCTGCTCTGGCTAAATGCTTGCTGAGTCACATGACGTCCATCTTGCACTTACAGACCCAGAAACTCCTTGCACACTTGAGCCAGTGGGTGAGGTGGCCCTGGCTCTTCACAGTGACTCATATGAGGCATGCACACTGGGGTTTTCCTAACCTTTGCTTCTGGGGAGGCTAGCCCTCTCGCCCCCATCTCCCCAGACCGGGGAATACTGAGCTGGGGAGCAGGGAGCAAGCAAAAGCCCAACTGTGCTGCTCTGTCCCCCATCCTCCCTCAAGGAGAGGCACGAAGATCTGGGTCTGACCTGCTGGAGGTGGGGACAGCAGATGGTCACCCAAGGATGGCAGAGCACTCCCCAGTGCTGCCAGTAGGTGGGCTCGACAGCAGGGCTGGTAACAGACTGCAGTCTGCCTTGTGTCATCTTTGCCCAGCCTGAACTACTCCTCTGTACACCTCACTTCCTCTAGTCTGGTGCTTAGCTGACCAGCAGAGGGGGCAGGGGGCTTGCTGGGCCTGGTGGAGCTGGGCCACAGAAAGACTGCAGCTCAAGCTCTCCTCTGAGAGGCAGGTGGAATGGCTCCTTCCCTGCAGATTCTTCTCACTCGCTCTGAGCCTGAAGGCTAACTCAGCAGACCTGACCAGGACCGCTCAGCCCACAGCACAGCCAGGAACCAGTCCCCGGGCCCTCTAGCTGGAGGGGAAGCCTGCAGCCCCTGTAGGAGCCCTTTGCTCCTGTGGCTCTCCTGTGTAATGTGTGCAGCTTTGAACCTGGGGAATCAGTAATAACATAGCTCAGAGATATAACAACAAGCTGCAGGCATACTGGTGGACTGGCTGGGGGATGGGGGTGTCTAAACCCTCCGAAAGTTGATCATTAATCTTAATCTGTGCGTTTTTCTTGGGAAAGGCCTACCTAGGCCTCTCATGGGGAGACTTAAAATCCTTCACAACCCCCAAAACGTCAGAACCAGGGGTTTGGTGTGGCTCTTACTCTCTCCCCTTTTAAAAATCATCCCTGGCCCATGCTGTTTGTGCAGGCTGCCCAGGGACCACAGTGCTCTCTGCAGGGGAGGGAGGGATGGGGGGAGATATGCAAGGGAGCTGATTTTTCTGTGCTGCTTGACACAAAATCAGTAAGATGAACCTGATCAGAATTTGTTTGGAATGGATGAATAAAGCATATCAGAGCTCAGAAGCCACAGAACCCTTAGGGCCCAGGGGTGAGGGTGGGTGAGGACAGCTGCAGCCCTACCCTGCCCAGTGGACCGGGGTCCAGGCTCCCACAGTTCCCGCCCTGCTCTCTCCCCACTGGGTCATGCCCTCCACGATGGGACCACTCAGGCTACTCCATTCTCCCCCTAGGTAGCTTTCTAGTTTCTTTGCCACCCCATTGTACAAAAAAATGAAGTGAGGGCTAGACAAGGAAGAACAGCTTGCCCAGATGCAGCAGGCAGGGTGAAAACCAGTGCTGGTCCAGCGCTTCCCCGCAGCCCCATGGGGGCCTGGATGCATCAGCCTAACAATGCAGTATGCCTCTGGAAGGGCAAGCCAGACTTCACAGCAGCAAAAAGTTGTCTTCTTGCTCAGTAAGCATGTCATTTGGAAGCTGCTTCACAATAGCTTATTAGGACATCAGAGGAAATACTGGCTTGAATGGAGATGTATCTGGAACCTGTCACCACAACCTTCTCCAGGTTGGGAATGTGAGACAACTGAAGCCCAGGCTGAAAGTAATCTTGGGGCCTGGTGTTGTGCCACCTCCCTACTGGGTTCACAGCAGAGCTGCCAGGCCTGCTGGGTCTCCTGGCCCCTCTGCCTCAGTCATGCAAAGCCATCTGTAGCCCCTTGGAGTTGGGGAGTTGTCACCTGGGTCCTGCTCCACTCCAGCATGGGCTAAGCGCAGGTGAACAGGCGGGGCAGTGAGAATTAGCCCAGGGCAGGCAGTGCACAGAGAATGGGGACAGTCCTTGTCTCCTTTATTGAGCATCACCAAGGCACCTCAGCACTGACCAGGCAGCTGAAGGAAGAGCAAGCACGTCAGCAGGTAGGGGGCAGCAAAATGCCCACCTTCATTGCCAGCTCTTGAAGAATTGCTTGAAGATGGGGCTCTCATGTCCCTGGGACAGAATCTCCACCTACAGAGACAGCAGGCGAGAAGTCTGGCTCACAAGGTTGCCTCCTTCAGGGAAGGCTGGAGCCATGGAGGAGGTGCTGGGCACCAGGCTGGAGCCTACAGGCCGTCCAGGCCAGGGATGCTCCTCCAGATAAGCCAAGAGACGAGAAAGAAGGTTACAGGACATGGGCTGTGAAACAGACTACCTCAAGGACTTGGGTGCACAGTTTGATAGATGCACCAGTTATAGGTGAGCCCTATCAGCCTCCCCCGGAACAGCCTGTGGAGTCACCATGCTGGGGTGAGCTGGGGACAGTGGCCCAGAGAAGGCCCACAATCCCTGCAAAGGCACACCCAGCTCTCTGGACTCCCAGGGGAGTTGCTGCCTAAATTCCCTTAGAAAGTATGTCCTTGTACATTTTGAAGGATTGAGAAGGGCTTTCCCACTGACCCAGGGTCTGGAAGGGAGGTCAGATTGTTCCTGACTGTGCCCACATCTTTCCTGTCCTGTCTGAGGGGAGGAGGCCACAGGAAAAGCCCCAGGAGGGGTCCAGGCTGGGGTGGCTCCTCACCTGAGTGTTTGGGGGGTACCGCATGCGTGAGATGAAGTCCTCAGCCACTTGGAGGGCCGCCTGCCGCTCCTTCTCGTTAGCTTTTTGCCCTGGATCATAGGAAGGAGATCATAATACAAGCAGAGACTCTCTAGCCCACATCCCATTTTTCTTGAGGAAGTTTAAAAAGGTCCACAGACTAGCTGGCAACTTTTAAAATAAATAGACAGAAGGTGCTAAGCATGCTCAAGAGATCCTTGGGTTTGAAGTCAGCCCGTTGAGACTACTCCCAACCAGGCAGCTCCAAGCGGAATGAAAACTGCTCTGCCGCCCACTCTCAGTGTCAATATCCTGCTAGTCCGGGGACCCTGGGATCCTCCCGGAGAACTAGTCTTCTTCTCACTGCATCACTAAAGCCAGGGCCACCCTGGGACCCCTCACCTCTTGGTCTGTCAACTGTACTGTTCCCCAGTTGTTAGTTGTAAAACTAATAGGACAAAAGGATGTAATTTACTACAGCTTTACTCCCAAAATGCCAGATAGGCACATCTAGCCTATTGGTTATGCCAACTAAGGGCTTATAAAAAGAAAATGGTACAGCCATCCATTCCCTCCTGCCAGCAGGCTCTTTAATGCAAACTGTGCTCTGGTTTAAGGCATTTTCCAAGGAATCAATGTTGTGAACTGTAATTGGCTCTCTAGCCAGGCTATAAAACTCCAGTTAGCTACAGTGTACCTGAAATTAATGTGCCTTATCCTTCCTCTGTGATTTGACCGACCAGCTACCAGCCAGATACTTCTCTTCCTGGTTCCGACTTTCCTGTTTTTATCCCCTCTGGTTTCTCTTTCCAAAATAGATGAGTTCTTTGCCTGAGGTTAAATTTGCTTCCCTGTGCACGTTGGGCACTCTCCCCACCCCCTGAGAATTGGTCCAAAGTGTGCAGTTTGCCCCCCTCAGCTTACCTGGTAGAAACCCGCCTAGCTGCTGGTGAGGCAAGAGCATGTTGCCTGGCAGCCCTAGTATTAGAACACTTAATATTTCCTCACCCATCCTGACCAGGCTGGGGCTGGGGCTGGGCACTTCTCTTGGCCTTGGTTGACCCCAAAAATATTTTTTGAGCAAATGCTATTTTGTCAAGACACTAGAGACAGTCTGGCTCCTGCGTACAGTAAGTTTATAATCTGGTCAGGGAGGTGAGGCACGCTCAAGAAAGGACAGACATGGAGAAGTGGCGAAGGTCCCAGTATCACTCAGACTTAAGAGCTTTGTTTCAGCATTTTCCAAGTCAAACCAAGCAAACAGGCTTCTGCACAAGAGTTCCTATTTCCAGCCAATACAATCTCTTGAAAAATCAAGTTCTACCAGTTCACTATCCACTGCCTAAAATGAGGTTTTGTTTATTGAAATTTTAGTCACACCTCCAGGCAGAACAGCAAGATTGGTTCCCAGCAGCCCTGAGGGCCCCAGAGTGCTTGAGCACAGTGGTCTGCAAAAATGTGGCCCTGGACAAGCAGGAAGAGTCACAGACCATTAGATATGCAAATAGTCAGGAGGAGGGGTGCCAGCCATCCGTTCTAATATCCTCTTGGGTGACTCTGCGCCATGCTCAAGTTCCAGAGCCACTGCCTAGAATTTAGGGGGTGGGAATAGGGAAGAGGAACCCCCAGCAGTTCTGAGGCCCCCTGAAAGCAGCCATCGGGCTGAGCCCTCCATTGGGAAGCCAGCCCAGGTCGGAGGAGCTGCAGAGGTCTCAGCTGGAGTGGAGGAGCCACACTTACCCTTCCAGATGTAGATCTTGCCACAGAGCCCATTGTCCAGCACAAAGCAGTCATCAGATACCAGCAACTCCAGGGCAAAGGGGCTGGAATCAGCCACCTTGGTCAGGTTCATCTGCCCAGTGGCATTAGAGACCTGGGGGAGGACAAGCAGTGCCAGACCCCACCCTCCTTTCCCAAGCACACAGCCTTAACCTCTGTCCCCCGCACTGCTGCCCCCTCCCACGGCCCTAGGGCAGACGGGACCAGGAGCAGAGCACTGCCAGGCAAATCCCAGCCACCCCCACCCCTCACATGCCCCTCAATCACTGTAGCTCAGAGGCCCCAAATCCATTTGGAAATGAAGTGGATTCCAAATTATGAATAAATGCAAAGAATCCAAAAAAGTAAAGCTCAGCATTGGCTTCAAGCCTCTTCTCCAAGAATGGGCCAGGAGTGAAGTGGCATTTCTCTCCTTAGGACTGCCTGACATCCATCCACTTCCCGTCTCTTCTCACTCCAAGCCCTGGGTAAACCACCGTGGTGCCCAGCTCAACAGTCCCACTGCTCTCGTCTCCCTTCAGTGGCATGTACCAGGCTCTCAACCCCAGCAGGTCCCAGGCAGAGCTGGAGTGCCCACCTTGTACAGAGCTGCAGTGCGGGCATTCACCTGATCAGCCGTGAGGTCTTCTTCAGGGTTGCCCTCCTTCAGAGCAGGTTTAGGGCCTAGGACCTGCAGGGGCCAGGGCAGGCCAAGTTCTCAGGAATTCCTGGGCACCTGCCCCAGTCCTTCCCCACCCGTCAAGCCCAGGTGGGGCAAACTGTCCTGCCTGCCTAAAGGTACCCTACAGAGGTGAATGAAGACTGGGTCCAGCACCCCACCACCTGCAGGCCACTGGTCCATCTGCCCAGGGGGTACTTACTCTGAATCACACAATGGCACCCTATGAGCTAGGCAGTCTGAGAAATGCCCCCGATGTGCCATCCTCCACCAAACCCCTTGTCCCCCCCAGCCTCTCAGCAGCTTCCAAGCAGAGACTCCCAGCTGTCCACCCCAACATCCCCTCAACCTGGATCATCTCAGCAGGCTCATCCCCATCGGTGACAATCTCCACCCGGGCCTTGCCCTGTCGCTCACTGTCCCGGATGGCCAGGGCCAGGTCCCGCGCCTTGTTGCGCTCCAGGATATTGGACTTTGCACCACACCAGGTGAAGATGTTCTGAGGGAAATGGGGAGGCTTGGGTTAGAGTTGGCGAGTGGGTGGCTTAAGAACTGTCCCAGAGGCAAGACAATCAAAGACAAGCAAGAAGGCAAGAGGGGACACAGAGGCCTTGCTGAGAATGGAGCCCAGCCTCCATCTCCCTCCTGCTTTATTTTTCTCCAGATCCCTTCTCAGCATCTATTTAAACATCTTTATCTTGTTTATGATCTGTCTCCCCTGACTAGAAATTATGCGTCACCAGAGCATAAGTGTTCCATTGGGCCAGCCTCACTTTGTGCACTGCTGTACACCCAGGGCTGAAACAGAGACTGGCACATGTTTGGCACAAAACCGATACTGAGTGAATGAATGAAGGAGTGAATGAAGAGGCAAACGCCACCCTTGAGCCCAGCACGGCACCCTCCTACCTGTGCCCCTGCCAGACATGGCCCTCACCACCCTTCCCCTGCCAGCATCGCACCACTTCTGATCCTCCTTCCAACAGCTCTTGGGTTGATCTTCTGTCCAAAATCTTTGGCACAAGATGCAGTGCAGACTCCTCAGACAAAGCCAATCTCTTTGTTATCTGGGTTTCACTCTCTGCATTTTCTCTCCCACTGCTCTTGTACCCACCCAGTCACTCACTCTCCGCATTTTCTCTCCCACTGCTCTTGTACCCACCCAGTCCCAGTCAAACAGGACCCTTCCCTGCTGTGCACAGACATGTTAGCTGCACTCAGGGCCTCAGCTCCCGGTCCTTCACCTGGAAGGGCACCTCCCCTCCATGAAGGTCCAGCCAAATGGCACCTTCCTGGGACACCAGCTTTGGCTCAGGCTAGAGGGCCCCTCCGTGCCCCAAGCTCCTCCCACACATGCGGTCACCTCTCTCAGCCTTTCACACATCCTGCCATGGGCTACAGCAAGTGACAGGCCCATCCCTGCTGCCTTCCCAGGGCAAGTAGTCTGTGGTCCCTACGCTAGCTCCGAGCAGGCATCACTGACTGAGTGGATGGTAAGGGAATAAATTAACGAATGGTCTGGTAGGCAGCTAGCTCAGAGTTAGCAAACCTGCAAGAGAAGGAGGGAGTAGGCCCCAAGTTACAGGCAGTGGCTGGACAGCAGAGGGGGGTTTCTATCCTTATGAGCATAAGGATGTCTTCTAACAACTGGAGCAGTCACACTCAGAATGGGCTTAGAGCTTCTCAGCATCCTTCCCTCTCCCCAGGCCTCATGGTCCCTGCCTTTTTAAGACGGTGCCAGTACAGAGTGCTCAGTCCTGCCCTACCTACCCACCTGGCCCAGGTCCAGGATGAAGCAGTCCCCAGTGTTGAAACTGTCCCAGCTCAGCGCCTGCTCTGTGGCACGGATGTTCTTCTTCCCCTTCACTTGGTAGAGTTTCTTGATGGGAGCTGGGGTGGTCCCTGGGGAGGTCTTGTGAAATGCCGACTCCACTCCGCCTTCCTGCAGCCCAGCCAGCCAGCCTGAGTGGGCCAGTGGGAGGCCCCGAGCCTTCCCTTCCGCGTCCCATTGGGAGATGGGCAGAAAGGTGGGGAGGACCCAGCTTCCTAAGGCACCTGGGCGTTTTTCAGGGTAAGAACCAGCTGGCAGTGGGGCTGACTCTGAAAGAAACCACAGGGTAGGGGCCCAGGACATGGGGTCTGACCTGGTACTTGACGCCATGTGGGAAGTAGCTCATGAAGAGGTCGGACTCATTGCCCTGCACCTCTCGATGCTGCACAGGCCGATCCCCAAGCAGGGTGTTGAGTTGCACGGCAAGCATAGCACAGGCTCCCTGCTCATCTCGGGATGACTGCTGGCCTGGGGCAGGCGGGAGGTAGCAGGGCAAGACCCTTGAGACCCATGCAGCCCTGGCTCCTGCCCAGGCCAGACGCACATCCCCACCCAAGTCCCCGCAGTCCCCTACCTATCCACATGTGCAGGTGGGAGAACTCTTCCAGGCCATTGTACAGAACAAGGTAGGAGTCCCCCGAGAAGAAGATGCCCTGGTTCTCGCGAGCTACTGGCACTGGCTTCAGCTTCTCCACCCGCCAGATGTGCAGGCCAGGAGAGCGCACCAAGCCCGGGAATGGAGAGCCACTGCAGGCAGGGGGAGGATTAGCAGTGGCCAGGGCCCGTGAGAATGGACCCAAGCAGAGATCTGGGGGGCCTGGGCAGGCCTGGGAGGAGAGGTCATGAGGAAAGCCAGCCCTTGGAAGTGAAGGAGGAGGGAAAAGGGGAGGGGCACACAGCCTACCTCTGGGGAAGGGGTGTGTACATGCTGTTTCCAGATCTGGAAAGACAGGAGAAGCCATTGTTATTACTACTATCATGACAACCACTCTTCACTTTGGTCTAGGGAGGTCCTTCCAGCTGGCCAGGTGTTACCCTATTCACCAACTGCTTCATCTCCAAGTGCCTGAGAGATTATCCCTGTCTCCATTTTGCAGTAAAAGAAACTGAGGCAGAGAGTCTAAGTCCAAAGGCACACAGCTAGTGGGTGGCTAGCGAAAACCATATCTCTGGCTCCTGGGCCAGTGTCTTTCCCTTGCTGTCACCTCTCAGTCACACCTCTCTTCTGCTTCCAGACCCCTAACTCTGGACATTATATGAGGCGGGAATACAGCACACTAAGCAATAACTGCTTATATTAGAAAAATCTAAAATCAATTACTTCAGTGCCACCATAAAAAAAAAAGAAAAAGAAAAGCAAATTAAACCCAAAATAAACAGAAGAAAATGATAAAAATAATAGAAAACAAAAAATAGAGAAAAATCAATGAAGCTGGTTTTTGGATAAAATTGATGAACTTTTAGACAAACTGATTAGGAAAAAAAAAGGCACAAATTTCCAATACAGAAACAAGAGAGATGACATCACTACAGATTATACAGATATTAAAAGGATAAAAAGAATATTACACAAACTTTATGCCAATATATTCAATAACTTAAGGAAATGGTCAAATTCCTTGCAGGATACAAATTACGAAAGTTCACTCAAGAAGAAATAGATTACCCAAATAGTTATATCCATTAAAGAAACTGAATTTGTACTTAAAAACTCCACCACCACCACCACTCTACCCCACCACAAAAAATTCCAAGTCCACATAAATTCTAGCAAAAAATTAAGGAAGACTTCTCTGGAAAAGAAGAGAGAACACCTCCCAATTCAGTCTACACTGTCAACATTATCCTGATATTATAAAACCAGATAAATATAGAACATTAGATTAATGTCCTGCAGTAACATAGACAAAATTTTAGCATATGTAACTCAATAATACATAAAAAGTAAAAAACATCATGATTAAATGTGGTTTATCCCAGAAATGCAAAATCGGTTTACATCTGAAATTAATGTAATCCACCCACCAACAAACTAAATATACGTATATATACATATATAATTACCTCAATAGGTATCAGAAAAAGCATTTAGCAAAATTCTATAATCCATTCCTGATTTTAAAAAACCTCCAACAAGGAATTTACCCTAAGAATGCAGCAATCAAGTATGAGAAAGATCAGTGCACCCCTATGTTTATCGCAGCACTATTTACAATAGCCAAGAATTGGAAGCAACCTAAATGTCCATCGACAGATGAATGGATAAAGAAGATGTGGTACATATACACAATGGAATACTACTCAGCCATAAGAAAAGGGCAAATCCTACCATTTGCAGGAACATGGATGGAGCTGGAGGGTATTATGCTCAGTGAAACAAGCCAAGTGGAGAAAGAGAAATACCAAATGATTTCACTCATCTGTGGAGTATAAGAACAAAGGAAAAACTGAAGGAAGAAAACAGCAGCAGAATCACAGAACTCAAGAATGGACTAACAGGTACCAAAGGGAAAGGGACTGGGGAGGATGGGTGGGTAGGGAGGGATAAGGGGGGGAGAAGTAGGGGGGTATTAAGATTAGCATGCATGGGGGGTGGGAGAAAGGGGAGGGCTGTACAACACAGAGAAGGCAAGTAGTGATTCCACATTTTGCTATGCTGATGGACAGTGACTGTAAAGGGGTTTATAGGGGAGACCTGGTATAGGGGAGAGCCTAGTAAACATAATATTCGTCATGTAAGTGTAGATTAGTGATACCAAAAACAAAACAAAACAAAACAAAAAGGACAGTTCCTGTGTGGTGACCTCCAATAAGTTCTACACAAGGGTATAAAGGGCATATAAAAGTGTAGGCAAAGGGTCTGTTTGTGTTTATACAGAGGATCAAAGCCTAATTGGGCTACCCCGAAAATGAACTAAGATACGATATGAAAAAGAACTTCCAACATCAGCACTCTCTGGAAGACTCATGCCAGAAGACGATCATCAAAAAACCCCAACAAAGATCCGCGCACTGCTACAGCTGTAGATGCACTCATCCCACCAGCTCCTGGACTTGCCATGGGAATGAAGGAGATATCTAAGCTGGCCTGTGCATACAGTAAAACAACAAATTTGACTGGATCTATACTGTTGGAACTCAACCAAGAATTAGGAGAAGTGCAAATTGTAGCGCTCCAAAATCTTACAACTACAGACTATTTACTGTTAAAAGAACATAAGGGATGTGAACATTCCCCAGGAATGGGTTGTTTTAATTTGTCTGATTTCTCTCAGACTGTTCAATTTCAGTTGGACAATATCCACCATATCATAGATAAGTTTTCACAAATGCCTAAGGTGCCTAACTGGTTTTCTTGGTTTCACTGGAGATGGCTGGTAATTACAGGTATGCTTTGGTTATGTAACTGTACTCTTATTATGTTAATGTGTGTGCGCAATTTAAGTAGTAGCTTAAAACCCACACATGCTGAAGTTACTCTACAAGAAGATATGTCAAAGAAATAATCAATCTTCCCATGTTTTCTGCCGCCTGCTACTTCTATAGCTTTTCTTCTTCCTTCCTAATTACAGCCCTTAAATAGAATTCGTGCCTTATATCAAATTTACCGAGTATCATAATTCTTCCAAGTGGTAAAGATACCTCAAGACAAATGCTGGGCATAGAAGCTACAGGGCATAAATATGCAAAGAAGTAAAAAGCTAACCATTTCAAACAATAAGGCTTCTCTCTCACTTACCAACTTTACATTTCCCTGTATGGCCCCGGAAGATGACTGGTTAGCCAGAGACGGGTAAGATTCCTCAAGGGAGGAACAACCTAAGACAGGCACGGTCGCAGGGGGGTCATCAGGTGAGAAATTGGGGATCAACAGAGGTGAGGCTTAGAACCTCACCCCCCCGTTCTGAGAGAAATCTTCTGCATACGTGGATGTTTTATTGCCCTTGTCTAGCTTGGATTAACACATAGTCTACAGGCACACACCTGATCATCTACATTTGCTCTCTTACAACACTAAACTATGTTTTCTACCTTTATCTTGTATCTACCTACCACTTCAGCATTTTATTAAAAATAATAATAATAAAGAGAGAAATGTGGTATCCACATATAAATCAAGTATAAAAACCAAATGAGTATTCATATTTGAACTGACTGTTTATAGTTCATAATGCATGAGCAAAACCAAAAGTTTCTGTGATGACTGCCCTTGTACTGTTCACTATGTAACTTATTCATTATGTAAGAATTTGTTCTCCATGTAAGAACTTGTTTGTTATGCCTCAGAAGATTGGAGACTGACGAAAATTAGGCTTGGGGTGGATTAATGATTGTGCATTGAGCATTGACTCCCCTATACAGAATTTTATTGTTGTTAACAACCATTCGATCAATAAATATGAGAGATGCCCTCACAAAAAAAAAAAAAAAAGGTACACACTTCCAATGGTAAAATAAATAAGTAACCGGGATGTAATGTATAGCATAAGGAATATAGTCAAGATATTGTAACAGCTTGGTAGGGTGATAGCTGGAACCTAGAATTGTCATGTATATAAATGTTTTATCACTGTGTTGTACACCTGAAACTAATGTAATGTAATACTGTGCCTCAACTGCCCTTCAATAAAAAATAATTATCTACAAAAAAAAAAAAAAAACTTCCAACAAACTAAGACTAGAAGGGAACTCCCTTAATCTTATAAAAAGCATCTAACCAAAACAAACAAAAAACCCTACAGCTAACATTAGACTTACTGCCTTTCCTAATTCTAATTTCCCTCCCTGGGGAATGTCACCCATTCCCAGGCATCAAGCAATCACTTCTAGATGCCCAGCTCCCTTCAAAAGCCAGGAAGATGAACATCATCCTTATTCTGTCAGTCAATGAGAGCAACCTTTTTTCGACAGAAGTTCTTAGGAAAAAAATAAATGCTATTAACTTCCCTTTCCTCCCTCTGCTCTTCCTTGCTCTCAACTGCCTGCGTGGCTGTTGCAGTTCATTACTACTCTTGCTTTAATGAATCCTTTCTTACCTGAACTCGTCCAACCTGTTCACGAATTCTTTCTCGATCAGAGTCAGGAACCCTCTCCCAAGTTGAGTTCTCACCAAGGGCTCAGAGAGATCTCCCTGGATTCGATTGCCCGACAACATTTAACCAGGGAGTTATTAGGAGGGAAGATTCCTAACATTTTATGGTGATTAGACAACTGACCTATCTTAAGTCAGGGCAAACAGTACTAAATATGTTTTCACTACTTGAGGGTAATCATTATCTTGGAGAAGAACAGGATCAATAAATTCCTTATGTTAAGTTTATCTTAAAGAATATCTAAAGGACTGACTATAGATGGTGACAAAATGTCTGTCACTAGAGATAGACATCCTGAGACCACATGTCAAGCCTACACTCCCCTGGCCCTTTACCCCATTCTTGAAATCCTTAAAAAAAAAAAAAAAAAAAAACGCTAAATCTTTAAGAGCATCTCTCCTCTGAGGCTGCCCACACTCCCCTTTCTTCGAGTGTGTATTTGCCTTAAATGAAGCCTCTTGCTCCTCAACTTACTGCATTTTGTCTCCTGCTCTTCCAAGCCTCTGGGAGGTTAATAAGAGACTCCTTCCCTGGTGGTAAGCATCTTTGTTACTTTGCTACTTTGTTCAACTGTCTAGACTTAAGCACAGATCTTCACTCTCTCTGTTCTATTTCTGACAAGTAGGGAAGGGATACTGAGATCTCTGATTTGGGCTTGCAAGTTCCCATCACTTGGGTGACCCAGCCAGGACTGTTAGCTGTAACATCGTGCTCTTTAGTAGCCTGTCCAAAAATCTCCTTTCTTTGTCTTGAGGAAGTTCTCAGAACATAATCTCACTTCATCCAGTGCTTCACAGCTCCCCCAAATCCTAGAGTGGTAGGGGCCTAGTTCCCACACCTGCAGATCAAGCAGACACTAGACATCAGGTGACCCTGACTTTAAGAGTTTGCAAGGAATTTGCCCTATGCTGAGCAGGAGTTCAATGAACTTCCCTTTCCTCTGTCTGTTCTTCCTTGCTCTCTGCTGCCATCCACTACTACTCTCACTTTAATGCATTCCTTCTTTACCTACACTCATCTGACCTGTTTGAGAATTCTTTCTCAATCAGAGTCAAGAACCCTCTCTGGAGTTGGCCTACTGCTCAGGGAGATCTCCCTGAACTGGACTGCCTGACAACATTACTAAAGGGTTTCTTTTTTTGTCGTCAAATGCAGAGCCCACACCAGCCAGCACTGCAGCCCAATTCATGCTGCATAGATGCACAGTGGTTTATTAGGTGAGTCCCAGTGGTGCCGGGTATGGACCTGGCGAATTTCAGGATGAAGAGGCAAATGGGCACCATTAGGAGATTCTTGGGGGCTAGGGAAGCAGGAAGGGTGGGCAGCCATGTTTAGGGGGTGGAATGGAGAAGAAAGGGTGTTGAGTCTAAGTAGGAAATGGAGAAACAGGAGCAGTGATAATAGATAGAAAACCACCATTTTGGGGGGTGTTTAATACCAAAAGATCATAAGGAAATTATGACTTTTCTTTTTCATTCTAAACTTACAACATAGCTGAAGGCATTTTTTGGAACCACATTCTCCCAAAGTGGGAGGCAGTGTGGGGGAGGTTTGGGGGAGGGAAACTACCATTTCTCCATCCCACAGACGGTCACATGCTGTGCCCACATCCCCTGTAGCAGGCAGCTGAGCGTGTGACTCAGGGATGAGGTGGTCAGGTGGCTGCCCCACGCCCAAGGCTGTGGGGAGAGCTTGGGAAGAGATATGGTGTGAATAGGGGGGGCCAAACTGTCTGCTTCACTATTTTTTGTTCTGTGTTACCAATCTGAGAGCTCAGGGCATAATGCAGAAGCAGGCAGCCCACGCATGGGGACTGATGGCCTTGGAGAGCCGCTGCAAGGGTCCCATGCAGGGGGTGGCTGCCTGCCCCGTCATCACTCTGGCTTTCCACCCTGCCTGCCTGTGAGAATTCCTTCGGGACCTTATAAAAACATAGATGCCCAAGGCCCAGGCCTGGAGATTTTGATTCCACAGGTCCGGAGTGGGACCTGTGCATATGCATTTTAACGTATGTTCCAGGTGATTCCAATGCTATCAGTTAACTCTGTCCAGCGTCTCACATTGGCCTCGCATGAGAACCATCCAAGGGGAGGCGGGACTTTCAAACAACCCCAATTCCCGGGCTACATACCAGATCTGTTAGAATCAGACTCTTTGGGGTGGAGCTTGGGATATCAGTGTTTGATAAGTTCCAGGTGACTCCAGTGTCAGGGCTGAAGCTCCTGCTGCCCCATCAAATCCCTACCCCTTAGACTTTTCTGCTCCAGGCTCTCACAGGTAAGGGTCCACCCTGACATCTGGCTTTTCACTCTGTCCTCTCTCTCTGGGCCCCTGGGCCCAAGCCCACAGACCCTTGAGCTTCCTCAGTGCACATGTCTATCAAAGCCCACCACCCCTCTAGGTCCCTATCAGGCCCTAGCTGTCCAAAGAGTCGTCCCAGCCCACTCCTGGGGGTGTACACTCCAGTCCCTGCCTGCAGGCTGTCCTACAGCATGACCTGACTGTCTCAACCAGAGCAGGGCACATGCTTGGTACCGCTGCATGCCTTAAGGGTCTATTCAATTCCATTCAAGGTCTGTGCTGGGAGCTTAGCACAGGTCTGAAGAGGTTGGGGGGAGCACAGAAATGAAGAATGCCATGTCCCATGGTCAAGCTGGAGGGGGCTGAGAAGGAGGGAGCCATCACACCCAGTAAGACTGCACACAAACTTCCCCAAGGTGGGGAATGTCACAGAGTCACAGATGGCAGCATGGAGATGAGCCTAAATGCTATCAGACGGTCACTAGACTGGGTATTAGGTCGGACGCATGCCTGCTGGTTGTCCCATGGCCCGGACTTTAGGAAGGAGGCTGCCTTTGAGGACACAATGGGGGACCCAGGGGCAGCGGGGATGAGGGTCACTGTTACGCATACCTTCACTGTCAGACAATGAGAGCCGCCAGTGATATCTGTGCTCTCCTCAGAAACTGACTCCATGGATGCCCTAGCAGGTTCTTCACTCCTAGGCCCTGTTCACCCCAGCTGTGAAATGAAATAGCCCCCTAACCCTCTCCCCGAAAAAGGGTGCAGGGATGAGTGTCAACACTAGAGACTGGATCTTCCCAGCCTGGGATTTGGGCATTCTCGGAACTGGGTCCAGAGACCTCGTCTGGGGACACTGCAGCCAGGGCTCTCACCCTGACACCAAGCAGGACTCCTATTCCCCCCTCCCCTCCCCCCACTTTCACCTCCCTCCCCTCCCCCCACACTACCTCAGGCAACTGACCAGACCCTCAGGGGGGTATTATTGAATATGCAAAATAATGTGCTATAGGCTTTGAATTCACTCTGCCTGCTGGGCCTGCTCTGCCCCCTCCTCCAGTTCCTCCAGCCCAGTCCACCAATCTCCAATCACACTGCAGTCCAGTCTTAGGCACAGGTCTCCTCACATCTGAATGCCCCTCCCGGCTGGCTGAGGACCTCCAAAACTGCTCACTCGAGTGTGGTGGCCTCTATCAGAAGAGGCAAGTTTCTCATCAGTGCAGTGAGCACAACCCACCTTCTCCAGTGCAGCTTCAACACTCCAGTCAGACCTTGTACCTGGAACCTGGTTCAAAGCTGCCAGGACAGTGAGCTGGGGAACACCAGTCCTGGACAAAACGGCTTCCTGAAACATGAGTCTGTTTCCAGCCCAGCAGCCAGCTCTCACCTGCCCACCTAAGAGGGTTCTAGCCAGCCCAGTGCCAGGGCCTACTCCCCTCAGCCACCAGCTGAGGCTCTTCACCTTTCTGCAGCTCTCCCTCCACCTACTTCTGCTTTTCAGGCTCTTCTTCCTCTCAGCCAGCCCCACCCCAGCTTCTCACTTCCCTCTGAACCCCCGGGGGCTGCCCTATCCATCTGCCACCTCTGGGCTCCTTACCCAGCCCATACTGGGGCCCCGTCCATCCTTGGAGAACAAGTACCGAGGCAAGGGGTCTGCCAGGCTGGCTCCTCAGAGGCACCCACAGGGAGCTAGAGGGCACCCCTGCTTGGGGCCTCCCCACAGTGGCCTCAGCCAGTCGGCATCTCTGAGTGTAGAACCTGCCAGGAGAACCACTGGCAGCCTCGGTGCTCACCAGCCTCAGGCAGGCGCATCTGCCCAGCCCCAGCCTCCCAGCCTCTGCTAGTCACATTTCCTGGGTGGGGTCACTGCCTGTGCAGTGACTTTCTCCTCTTCTTCCAGACTTGTCTTTCTCCTTGTCCTGAATGCATAAATTTGATTTTGTTTACAGCTCTGTTCTGAGGGAGTGGCTGAGGTCTGTGAAACATTTTTTGCCGTGTCTCGCATGCCAAATGCCTCTCAAGTCTATCCTTGGTCAGCTTTCCATCACCCTACGAACTTTACTATCACACGATCTGAGCACTGGGCGCCCTGGTGGACAGCAATAAAAATATAAGCAGGCTTCTATGGCTGGTTAGCCAGAGACAGGTAAGATTCCTCAAGGGAGGAACAACCTAAGACAGGCACAGTCGCAGGGGGGCCATCAGGTGAGAAATTGGGGGTCAACAGAGGTGAGGCTTAGAACCTCACCCCCCCTGTTTTGAGAGAAATCTTCTGCATCCGTGGATGTTTTGTTGCCTGGATTTTTTGTAGTTTGGATTAATACTTAGTCAATAGGCACAGACCTGATCATCTACATTTGCCCTCTTACAGCACTAAATTATGTTTTCTACCTTTATCTTGCATCTACCTACCACTTCAGCATTTTAGTAAAAAAAAAAAAAACCAAAAAAAATACAGGAGAAATGTGGGATTCTCATATAAATCAAGTATAAAAATCAAATGGATAATCATATCTGACTTGATTGTTCATAGTTCATGATGCATGATCAAAACCGAAAGTTTCTGTGATGGCTGCCCTTGCACTGTTCACCATGTAAGAACTTATTCCCTATGTAAGAACTTGTTCACCATGTAAGAACTTGTTCGTTATGCTTCAGAAGATTGGAGACTGTTGAGAATTAGGCTTGGGGTTGATTAATGATTGTGCATTGAGTCCCCTTTACAGAATTTTATTGTTGTTAACAACCATTTGATCAATAAATATGAGAGATGCCCTCTCAAAAAAATAAATAGATAAAAAATAAGCAGGCTTCTTGCTCCACCCAGGGGCCATCCTGCCTACATCACATCACAGGACCCTAGGGCTAGTCTGGTTCAACTCGCTTGCTCACTTTCTAGAGAAGGCTAGTGAGGTCCTGAGAGCACAAGTTACTTGCTCACGCTCACACAGGAAGCGAGAGGTAAGGCAAGCTTGCACTCCCTTCTGAATCTGTGTTGAAGGATTTGGGCATTCTCAGAACTGGGTCCAGAGACCTTGTCTGGGGACACCGCCGCCAGTGCTCTCACCCTGATGCCAAGCAGGACTCCTACCCTTTCCCCTCATCCACTTTCACCTCCCTCCCCTCCCTGCACATGACCAGAGGCAACTGACCAGACCCTCAGGGGGGTATTGTTGAATTTGCAAAATAATGTGCTACAGGCTTTGAATTCACTGTACCCTCTGGGCCTGCTCTGCCCCTTCCTCCAATCACGTCAGGATAAAGTGGAGTCTGAGTGTGCTCCGGGAGAAAGGGAGCGCCCAGTTACTCAGCCACACATGTGGCTCCTTGGCCCAGGACTCCGGCAGCCTGTCTTGGATGCAGGCCTGCCCTGGCTCAGAGCTGGCAACAGGCTGGAGATAAGGCTCAGCCTTTTGGGTCAAGGCACCACCAAGGGGCTGTAGTGTGGGCAATGGAACTAAATCAATCCATGTGTTAAAATCTTTGGATCAGAGCAAGATAAAAGTTAAATGTTCTCTTCAAAGAACACACACTCTAACTGGCATCTGAGTATGTCCATGACCAAATGGCTGGCCTTAAAAACAGGGTGATCTGGATTGGAATCCCAGCAGGCCGTGTCCCCATGAGAACCAGAGGCTGGGCGGATAACAGGGTGGAGTAGAAAGAGTTGAACAGTCTGGCTACTTACTGGCTGTGCTTCCTCCCGCAAGTGACTTAACCTCCTGGAGCCTCCCTGTGCCCAGTATCTAAAACGGGGATAAAGATAACCATGAAGCTTAAATGCGATCATAAAATTAATTAGCAAGTAATAGTTACTCAGTTAACCTCCCCAACAATGAGAATTTAGTAGGGGTCCTCAGTATATGTACCCAGCACCTTGGCAAGTAATGCCCCTGCCCTCTGCCCCAGCTCTGGGTGTAGGGGCACGGGATGGGAAGGTAAACCACAGGTCACTCCTCCTCGCCCTGCCACACCCCACCCTAGGGAGGTTCACCCACTCTTGTCTGCACCCGTATGGGACAAGGGTGGCTCTTAAGTTCTGGGCTCTGTGTACCTACGAGGGCACAAGGATGAATGGGATCAGCGTTCACACTTGAGCCTTCCCTGGGTAAAGGTGACCCTATCACCCCAGGAATATAAAAAATTTGCGAATTATCGAAACAAAAGAGCCGGTCACAAGCCTGGGAAGTCTCGGGCGCCTTGGAACTCACAAACAATGCCCAGGCTAATGACGTTATCTGGTAATCAGACTCTAAAACTCATTTTTAAAAAATCAGACTTACACTTTTCCTCCTTGTTCGGTTTCCCCCCCGCAGGAATGCCCAATGTTTGTACCAAACAGAGTAAAATACAGCACTCCGGAGCACGGACCCGCCCTCTCCCGCCCCTCTTTACGGGAAGCGAGGAGGGGGGATTAGACTCACGGTGCGCCCCAAATAGGAGAGAGGGGAGGAGGCGGCCCCGGACCGCCCGAGCCCCTGAGACCCCTACAAGGGGAGCCCGGCGCCCGGTGGTCTGACCCCGGAGCTACTTGCCTGCCAGCGCCTCTCTCTGTTGCTCTGGTCGCTCGCCGCCCCTCGAGGTGAGCAGCTAGAGGCCGCCCGGGGTGAGTCAGAGGGAGGGGCCGGCCGGCCTGGGCCGGCTGGGGGCGCTGCTGAGCCCGCCCCCGCAATTGTTCTGCCCCGGGAGAAGGAACCGAAGGGAACCTAGAACTGGGGAAACTGTGCAGAAGACTTCGCGAGAGGATTGCAGCGTTTGCAGCCCGCAGTGCTCTAAATATGATCTTGTTTTGTCCTCACACCTGCCATCGTTATTATGCTTATTAGATGAAGTCTCAGAGAAGGTAAGTAATTTGTCCAGGGTCACACTGCCAGTTCACTGGCAGAACCAGGATTCAAATCCAGCCTGGTCTGGCTTCAAAGCCGATGCTAGACCTGCAACCCCTCACTCTCCTCTCTATTCAGAAGAAAACAGGCCAGCCAGTGTTCACCAGGAGGCCAGGCCTTGCAGGAAGTAAGTCAAACAACAAATAGTCCACACTTCCACCTTGGCTTCTGAATGGAGAGGGCCATGAGCAGCAAGCAAACCCCAAAGGATGTCAGCTAACAAAACGTATCAGGATCATGGCATCAAACCACTCTCCCTCCGCTTGTCCATCCTCCTCTGACTAGGGCTCACCCCAGAGACTCAGTTTCTATGTCCCTCCTCTGAAACATGCAGTGATCGTTGACTCTCTCCTCCATGGCCCCCTGGTGTTCTGGGCATCAAGGCCACTGGGCCATCTCAATCTACACCCTCCAAGGGAAAACTTTTCAGCCACACCCTATTAGCAAAAGTGGAATTGTATCCATGGGCAACCTAGTCAGCTCCTGGCCCACTTCCCAACACCTGGGCCCTGCCAAGGCCCTGCCCGCCATAGTGCTCTCAAGAGCATTCCTATTCTCTAGATTTTTGGGGTAAAATTTACAGTGAAATGCACAGATCATTAATGTATGAGCTTTGGTATGCAAACACCCATGTAACCCACATTCCTATCAAGATACAACATCTCTAACCCCGCTCCCCCAAAAAGATCCCTTGTACTCTTTATCATCTGTCACATATGCCCCTCTCCCGCCACATCACTAGCTCCTCCGGCCCAGGGACTATGTCAGGTTATCCTTGTTAACCCCAGCACCCAGCAGAGCACCCACAAGGTAACAGACACTCAAATTTTTTTTTACTGAATATGTATCAACAGATTAGAGAGCAAAATCCCCACATTCTAGTACTGCCCCAGCCTATGTCGCCCTGGGAAAATTGCTTAAACCTACTGAGCCACAGGTTCCTCACCTATGAAATGAGGGCAGTAACCCAGCCTGCCTGCCTGGGGATTGTGGGGCTCCAATAAGATGACCTATGGGAGGCTCTTTGAGAAGAATAAAAGTTCTGGACTTGTACAAGGTGCTACTGCTGTTATTATTAATAAACTACTTCTAGAACAAAATCTGGCTAAAAGAAACCAGGAGAGGGAGGCCTTAGACACTGACTTCTGGGATTGGCTGCTTGGGCTCTGGCCAAAGTCTGGGGCTACCCAAGATGGCCAGCTTTCTGCTTCAGTTCCCATTGACTGTGTAATGGATTATTACAGGCTGTGTAATGATTTCCAGAGCTAAGAGCTTTCTGAAATTGCAAAAGATTCTCCCTAAGTGAGTTCCCAACCTGGCTTCTAACTTCCCTGCCATATGGGCTTCTCTGAGTCTTTCCATCTGTAAAGTGCAGCCACCAGACAAGGAGTGCCTTCTGGCTCCTCTGACCTTAGTCCAGAGGTACAGCCGAGCTTCCTCAACCTGTGGAGCTGACAGGGATCTGTCACAATACTTAAAAATTGGTATCAAATTCCCTTAAAAATTGATATAAAAATTCCCCAAAGTATTCCTTTGAAGTCACTGACTCAGGAGCTTCTAGCTTTTAAATTTGATCTGCAGTGAATTTTTCTAGATCATTCCAACTGGTTCTGAGCAGTGGCCAGGGGTATGGACTGTCATATTTTCTGACTAAAACTCAAGATTCAAAAGATTTTTGTTTTTCTTTTTTAAATCACTGTGGGGTGCTCAGAGGCATTCTGGGCAGTGAAACACTGGCACTCTTCAGTGACCTTTTGGAAAGTGGGACTGTCCAGTATAGCATGAATGAGTGTACCAAGAGGAGCTCAGGTGGAGCCTGTGGTGGCAGGGAAGGCCCCAGGCAAGTGGGCCAGGAGGGGCTGCTCCCGGGCTTACCCCCTTAAAGCCAGGGTCACACTGGGCCCTCAACATCACTGTAAGGTCATGAGAAGAGTTAACAATCTTGAACGTGGCACTATATGCCATGAGTCCTTTATATGATTGTCTCCTTTAATCCTTCCATTTACCTTCTAAAGATCCTCTTAGTGTTGTTGTTTTACAGATGAGGAAATGGAGGCAAAGTGAGGTCAAAGAAAGTTGCTCCAGGCTCCCCTTTTGAAGGTGCAGAGGATGGGTTGGGAGCCAGGTGCCTCCAGCCATCAGTGCACATGGCCTCCTGAGGTGGAGCTGGTCTGAGATGGGCACCCCTTCTTGCCAGGCCCTGCTCTCCCTCCTCCTCTCCCAACACCCAGCCTCCTCTCAGCACTGGATGCTAGTGCCAGCTGAGTCCTTTCACATGGAAGAAGTGACCTCTGCTCACCATCTAGAGACTTTAAAGAAAAAAAATTTTATTTGAAAGTAATTAGAGACTCACAAAAAGTTGCAAATAGTGTGGAGTACTGATATGTGCTACCGCCTGGATGAATTTTTAAAACATAACACTAAGTGAAAGAAGCCAGTCACAAAAGACCACATGTTACATGATTCCGTGAAATGCCCAGAATAGGTTAATCTATTGAAATAGAAAGTAGATGAGTGGTTGCCTAGGGCTGGAGGGGCTGGTGGGGGGGTGGGGGTACTTGGGGTGTAACTGCTAATGGGTACAGGTTTCTATTTGGGGTGATGAAATGTTCTAAAATTAGATTGTGGTGATGGTTGCACAAGTCTGTGAATGTAGTAAAACACAATTGAATTGTACACTCAAAGCTGTCAAACAAAAACTAAGAGGACTTTGTAACCTTTGAGTGGTAAGACCATCCATGACCCATTTGCACCCACTTTAAAAAAAGAGAGAGGTCTCACATTTCTATCCCCCAGCTTCTTCTGATGGGGCCATCTTTCATAACTGTAGCAAGTGCACCTTCCCTTTTAAAGGTGAGGTTCCTGAAAGCCCAGCGCTTTTCTGTAGTGCTTGGAGTTCAGATCATGGTAACTCCCCACCCATGCCCAGGGCTTTAAAGTTTACAGAACACTTCCACCCACACACCACACACAAACGGACCTCAAAGCAAACCTGTGGGACAGGATCACCCCATTTCTTGGTCACAAGAGCCTTCCTCTCTCCCTGGGTTCCCTCTCTAGTGTTGCCAAATTTGGCAAATAAACACATCTTGTCAACCCTGTAAGGTAATCAGCTCTAACATGCTCAGCCAGTCCTGGGTGCATCTGTTCATCATTTTGATACCGCATTGATCACATACTTAAGAACTGAAAGGACCCTGGACCCTCACCGGGCCCAGCCTTGCTCACCGGGAGAGGCTGGACCTCCAAGGCCAAGTCCTCACTCCGACCTCTCCTCTCCCGCCTTTCCACTCGGGCCTGGCTCAGCCCGACACGAGGGGCGGACCCCTGGCTAGAGCGCGCCCCTCTTTGGCCTCAGTTGCCCATCTTGAGATTGGTCCCGCGGGTGTCAGCAGATACATCGCTGAGGTTGTGGGCCAGTGGCGGAAAGTGCCACGGGGAGCCCGACCAGCAAAGCGAGTCCCTCGCCAGACCCACTGTCCAGAACCAGGGCCCACAGAAAAGGGTAATAAGGGTGGCACCACGCAGGGCTCGGCGTGAGTAGGCCCTCCCAACCCCACCCAGTCCCGAGCCCCAGCCCGAACTCCAAGCCTCAGCGGAAGTGGGCCGTGGAGCAGGCCTACGGCGCTGCGACCACCCCTGCCAGGTTCAGGCCAAGTGGGCTCCCGAGACCCACGCCACAGGGATTGGGACGCGGAAGCGGACCTCGGGACACAGCGACACACAGGCCACGCCCGCCCGACTGCGCTGGCCCCGCCCCATGAGTTACCAATCCCGGCAGGCAGCGGGCTAAGGGGCGGGGTGGGGGAACGCTCCTGACCGGAAGAGCGCGTCCCGCGCTGGGGGATCTGCTTTGCAGATTGGAGGTCCCCGTGCCGTGGAGGGACGGAGGTCTTTTCTCCCCTCCGGAACAGCCCCCGCCCCGGCACACAGTGTTTGACCATGGGATTGCCGGCCGGAGCCCTCCTCCGCTAATATGAGCTCAGCTCCGGCCTCCCAACAAGGCTGGGGCTGCTGGGGAAGGGGATGCTGGGTGGAGGCTTGGGCCCGCCCGCCGCCGAGCATGCGGGAGTGCCCTTCTGTGACCTCTCCTCCATCGCCTGGAGCGAACTCCCCTTTCCTGGAGGGAGGAGCAGCCTGGAGGCTGAAGCAGCACCAAGCTTGTTACGGTTCCTGTGTGGCCTGCAGGTCTGGAGAAGCCCGGGGAAGACCTGGGTCCTCGTGTCCTGGGATGTAGATACAGATGTTCGGGCCACGGTGTCTGACCGCTCTCAGCATCGTGTGCCCAGGCGTCAGAGCAGGGAAGGTATAACCAGGGCAATCTCATTCAGTATGCTCTAAATGCTCTGCTCACACCTCAGGGTCAGGAGCTAGAACTGTTGTCCAAACTTTCCGAGTTACCCAAAGAGCTTTTGAGGCACTACAAGAAGGACTTACCCAAGCCCCTCAGTGCAAGTCAGGAACTCAGGGGTGTCCAGCCAGCTCAGTGGGATCAGCTGTGCTGAGGCCCCACTTAACACACCCTTCTGGGGCGAGGGCAGTGTCTCTCTAGAGGCCTCTAATCAGCTGATTTCTGGCTTCCAAGTGGGGGTTCAGGTTACACCTGTATCGGGAGCAGTGACGCCAACCACAGTGGCCAGTAGTACACTGGACTCTCTGTCTCCAACCTCTTTTTCAACTTTTACACTTTCTGACCTGGTCATATACTGCTTTGTCCCCGATCATCAAGGTAAATAGGAAAATAACCTAGTGTATGAAGATAAAGTCATGACCCTGTAATGTCAGTGAGATTTTATTCTTCTGTATTAGGTTAAGACCATATGTACCTCCCAGAAATAGTACATTTAATCTTGAAACAATTAGAAACAACTCCAGTAAGGATATTCAAAGTTGATAACCCAGATTTCCTTGTAGCAGGAGTGGGGGTCATATAAACTGGTCAGGCTGTCTATAAGCATGTCCACTTCTGCCTGGGAAGTTCTCAAAGACTTCATTTCCTAAATATTTCTGTTAAGACAACCAGCCTTTTGTTGATAGCCCTCTGCCCCTGGAGACGAGAGACAGAGACCATAGAAGCTTAGAGGTAGCCACTGCCCCAGTCCCTGGACTCTTTGATAAGAGCCCATTCTTTCCTGCAACAGTGAGCTTCTGCATTCCAGGGCTTAGCACCAGACTCTTGAATCAGTAAGAGCATATGCCTTGCCTGCAATGTTCCAAAAGCTATTTAATGCCTATCCGTGCTTCCTGAAGCTCCAGCCAGCAGGGTGCAGTTAAAGTCACAGGGCATTGTCATTAGGTCCTTACATGGAATATGCCTTAGAGTAAGGAGTGCCAAAGGTGGGTTCTTTCCCCTTCGGGGCCTTGAGGAAGATTCAGGAAAGTACATATTCTAAGCATGGAAGTACTTGCACCTATACACATCCTGACGCAAATTCAAGATGCTCATTTTGAAAGAAATCCTTGGCATGCAATGTTTCCTATAAAAGTTGTTAAAACACACATGTAAAATCACAAACAGAAATGGATTGTTTTAATAACAGCTTTCACCTACAGTGGGATTATGGTTGAACTTAAGTTTTTTTAATATCGTTTGTACATATTTTAAACGTCTTGCGTTTGTGTAGGTCCTTGCATCAGTAACATGATGATTAAAGCCTGAATCGGTGTCCTGCAGGCCACACCCCTTTGTCTGTCTGCAGCCACGGTTCTCCTTACCACCAGGGGTCGCCCTTTCCCTTGGAAAGACTGCTCAGGACCCAACAGGGCCTGGGGACAAAGGTGAGGGGACTGAGGGCTTTAGTCCTGTGCACATAATTAGATAGCCATTGCCTACATCCATCTCTGCTTTAGTCTAAGCTTATCTGTTGGTAAAGGTGGGGAGGTGACCTCAGGACTCTCCACACCCATCAAGGAACGATGGGATGGAGACATAGCCACATAGTGTCAGTCCCTGGCTTGTCCTATGGGGGAGGTAGAAGGCCAGGCCAGTGTTACATACTCTCTCCGCTCACCATTCATGGGAAAAAGGAACAAGGAAGTGGGTGGGGGAGCAGGATGGCAGGATGCCTGGCCTTCTATCTCTGAGCTGATGGAAGCCTAAGCAGGGCCATATTACATCTGGTGAGGGAGCTGAGGGATGGGGAATGGGGGGTGAAGTGCAGAGAGAGTGAGGAGAGGAATAGATGACCACGCCCCCAGGGAGGTAAATAGAGGAAAGGACCCACTAGGGTGAGGGCAAGGTCACAGTCAAAGGTTCCCAGAGACAAGTCCTTGGTAACCATATACATTTAGAGAACGGGGTTGTTTGCAGATAAACAGGAAAACAGCCTTAGGCACAGTGCTCAGTCTAGGCCTGGTGGTTGGTGTCCAATGGGCAGGAAAGGAGCAAACCATGGCCTTTCAGAGGAGAGAGACCAAGGGTGTTTGCAGAGAGGCAGACTCTGAGTCATATTTGAATACACAGTTACAATGAACATTTTTTGAGAGCTTATTATGCCCAAGCTATGGGCTGCACACTCAGAATTTGGCCATGGACCAAACAGACACAGTCGCAACTCATGTACAGGGCTTACCGTTGAGGGAGAGTCTATAGTCTAGCTTTGAAATAAACCTGTGGATTTAATTATGTTGGGAGCCACAAGAGTATGTGTGTGGGGGGAGACAGACTGCTCTGGTCTGGGACCCTACTAAGGGTCACATAAACTGCGGCCTGAAGAAAGAGGGAGGAAAGGGATGTTCTGGCAGAAGAATGGCAAATGCACAGCCTCCAGAAAAGGAGCCTATTTGAAACTAGAAAGGGATGAAAGGAGCCATGTAACATTGTAAGTGTTTGCAACCACCCTGACCTCACCTCACCCTTACCCAGACTACAGTCGTCCAGGGACACCTCCTTGGCTCTCTACCCTAATTCTCCTGGGCAGAATCTGGGCAGTGGGCTAATGGATCAAGTTTAACGGTAGCTAAACAAGCTGTGGTGATCTGCACAATAAGGCATGAGGTAGAGGGGAGAGAACTGGGGTGTGGGGGAAGGAAAGTGTACGTCGCCACTTGCATAGATAAGAAGAGTGTCTTTGGGTGGGGGATAACTTTTTTCAAAGTATTACATACATATATAGGAGTCCTTTTTACTTTTTAACTGTGTTTTGCTATACATTAATATTCTTCAAGGTCAGAGTACAGATTCAGATTTCTTCCAGCTGAAATTTTATTAAGTCAACAGGATGCAGAATGGGCCACCCCTGGCCCCAATCACGTTGGAACCACAGAGAGAAGGTAAATGTGAATGAGTCCATGGGGAAAAAAAGGCGAGCAAAGTAGTTAGGGGCCTGATCTTGCAGACCAACAGGAAGCATTTGGCCTCCATGCAAGGAGCCATGTGGAGTTGCTTGAAGGTTTTAGGCTGAGCTGTGACAGGACAAAATGTGTTATGAGTAAAGGTTCTGAAATAGAGAAGGGCAGGGTGTGTGGGGCAGAGGCATACCTCCCGGCAGGGGCAGACAGAAGCAGGGAGGTGCTGGCTTGTGCACTTCACGCTAGAGGCTAAAGAAAGCCAGCCTCAACTTTCAGCCCTGGCCCTTAACCCCTGGAGAACCTAAAGAAAGCTAGTATATTGCCATCCAGAAAAACACAGAGACAGAATACCCTCCAAGCTTTGCACCCACTTTCAGGGAGATAGAGGGAGGGCCCCTGACCTAATGCTACCACAGTCAGAGTTCAGTTAGCCTCCCGCCCCTCCTCTGGGGACTTTTTGGGCCTCTAACTTGACCATTTGCTTGGGTAAAAATATCCCAAGAACTCATTCTCTCTACCCATCACAGCACTTTGTTGTCTGCTCCCAGGTCTCTCCTCTCTGTCCCCTCATGTTCAGGCCTGTCACATGCCACCCGCTTGGCCCTAACCTCATGTTCAGAAAGTTCTCCCTTCCCTCTTTCTACCCCTCTCCTTCCCTTTGCCCCTCTGGATTTCCCTTCCTCTGAGAGCAGGACCCTTTTGGTTTTTTTCTACTTTTCCCCCAACTTTCTGGGCTAAGAGGACCCTGGCTGTCCTAGGGTAGCCTCACACCCCTATGACCTGCCCTAGACCCACCCCCAATCCCAGGGTCCTGACTGCCACCACACTGTGTCCTGGCCTCATATTTGAAATCAAGGTCATCCTTCCCTCCTTCCCTTCCTTCCTTCCTTCCTTTTTTTTTTTTTTTAAAGTTAAGCAAGTTTCTTTTTATTTATTTATTTATTTTATTATTTTGGTATCATTAATGTACAATTACATGAGCAACATTATGGTTATTAGACTCCCCCCATTATCAAGTCCCCACCACATATCCCATTACAGTCACTGTCCATCAGCATAGTAAGATGCTGTAGAATCACTGCTTGTCTTCTCTGTGCTATACTGCCTTCCCTGCGCGCCCCCCTACATGATGTGTGCTAATAGTAGTGTCCCTTTTTCCCCTTATCCCTCCCTTCCCACCCATCCTCCCCAGTCCCTTTCCCTTTGGTAACTGTTAGTCCATTCTTGGGTTCTGTGATTCTGCTGCTGTTTTGTTCCTTCAGTTTTTCCTTTGTTCTTATACTCCACAGATGAGTGAAATCATTTGGTACTTATCTTTCTCCACCTGGCTTATTTCACAGAGCATAATACCCTCTAGCTCCATCCATGTTGTTGCAGATGGTAGAATTTGTTTTCTTCTTATGGCTGAATAATATTCCATTGTGTATATGTACCACATCTTATCCATTCATCTACTGATGGACACCTAGGTTGCTTCCATTTCTTGGCTATTGAAAATAGTGCTGCGATAAACATAGGGGTGCATATGTCTTTTTCAAACTGGGCTGCTGCATTCTTAGGGTAAATTCCTAGGAGTGGAATTCCTGGGTCAAATGGTATTTCTATTTTGAGTTTTTTGAGGAACCTCCATACTGCTTTCCACAATGGTTGAACTAATTTACATTCCCACCAGCAGTGTAGGAGGGTTCCCCTTTCTCCACATCCTTGCCAGCATTTGTTGTTGTTTGTCTTTTGGATGTTGGCCATCCTGACTGGTGTGAGGTGATAACTCCATGTAGTTTTAATTTGCATTTCTCTGATGATTAGCGATGTGGAGCATATTTTCATGTGCCTGTTGGCCATCTGAATTTCTTCTTTGGAGAAGTGTCTGTTCAGATCCTGTGCCCATTTTTTAATTGGATTATTTGCTTTTTGTTTGTTGAGGTGAGTCTTTCCTTCTTTTTAAACCCTTTTTATTCATATTGACTAAGTTTTTTAAAAACCAACTATAAAAATAATGAATGCTTGTCAAAAGTCCCAAGAGTATAGAAATATAAGTCTATGACACTTATTTCTCCCTTGTCTCACCTTCCCAGGAGACACCCACCCCTGGCCTCCCGGCTTGGGCTTCTTGGCAACTACATGGTGACCCCACTGACACTGTCATCTCCTCTCTAAATTAGAGCTCTTACCTAATGTAAGAGAGACCAACACTAGCTGGTTTAGGCTGAAAAATAATTTCTCAAAAATATTTTGAATGCTGGCGAGGATGCAGAGAAAGGGGAACCGTCCTACACTGCTGGTGGGAATGTAAGCTAGTTCAACCATTGTGGAAAGCAATATGGAGGTTCCTCAAAAAACTAAAAATAGAAACACCGTTTGACCCGGGAATCCCACTCCTCAGAATTTATCCAAAGAATACAACTTCTCAGATTCAAAAAGACACATGCACCCCTATGTTTATCGCAGCACTTTTTACAATAGCCAAGATATGGAAGCAACCTAAGTGTCCTTCAGTAGATGAATGGATAAAGAAGATGTGGTATATATACACAATGGAATACTATTTGGCCATAAGAAAGAAAGAAATTCTACCAGTTGCAACAACATGGATGGAGCTGGAAGACATTATTCTCAGTGAAATAAGCCAGGTGGAGAAAGACAACTGCCAAATGATTTCCCTCATTTGTGGAGTATAACAATGAAGCAAAACTGAAGGAACAAAATAGCAGCAGACTTGGAGACTCCAAGAATGAACTAGTGGTCACCAAAGGGGAGAGGTGTGGGAGGGTGGATGGGGAGGGAGGGAGAAGGGGATTGAGGGGTATTATGTTTAGTACACATGGTGTGGAGGATCACAGGGTGAACAGTGTAGCACAGAGAAGGCGCATAGTGGATCTATGGCATCTTACTACACTGATGGACAGTGATTGCATTGGGGTATGGGTGGGGGCTTGATAATATGGGTAAATGTAGTAACCACATTGTTTTTTCGTGTGAAACCCTCATAAGAGTGTATATCAATCATACCTTAATAAAAAATGTATATATATTTTGTAGCTCACAGCACCTGCAGTGGGGCCAGAGAACCAGCCAGGAACAATGTCCCAAAGGTCATGGCCAAGCTGACTTCTGGAGGCACCTCTGGGCACAGACACCACCATTTGTCAGCATAGCTGCTCTGGGCCCTGGGTGGTACCATTAGGGTCTCAGCCTCTTCAGCCTCTGGAAAGAGGATACAGCTGTCACCCCCTCCCCACGGTGGATTCCTCTTGGTACCTGCTTCAGATGCAAAGTCTAGCATGGGGGCATCTGACCGGTAGAATATCTGCACTCCAGCTGCAAGGGGAGCTGGGAAGGCTTCATCTGGCTTCTGTGAATGGAAGCAAGATTCAAAAGGGAGCCGACCAGAGAGAAAGGCAGATGTCCCCTTTAGTTCTTGAGGAATCCGGCCACCGCCATCTCAGCAGCAGCTGCTCCGCACAGACACTCTCCCACCTCTGAGACCTCTGGCCACAGCCTGCTTACCTGTCCTCCACTAGGTCCCCAGAGACCAGTCCCCAGCTCCTCACAATGCTTCCCACTTGACTCTTCAGGGATCTCAGCTAGACTTCACCCCTGACTCTGTCTACTGGCAACGATTTCATGGACCACCACACCACTACCTCAGGAAGAGCTGATATTCATTATGCAAGCACTGCCGCTGACCCTTGAACAATGTAGGGGTTAGGGGCACCGCCTCCTCCCCCCTCCCACACACACAGTTGACAACCTGACTATAACTTTTGACATCCCCAAAACTTAACTACTAATAGCCTACAAATGACTGGAAGTCAAACTGATAACAAACAGTCGATTAGCACATATTTTATATGTTACATGTATTATACATTGTATTCTCACAATAAAGGAAGCTAGAGAAAAGAAAGCATTTTTTCAAATTGTTGCAAGTCTCCAAAAAATTTTCCAAATACTTATTGAAAAAATCCATGTGTAAGTGGACCTGCACGGTTCAAACCCATATTGTTCAAAGGTCAACTGTATGTTTCATGTATCATCATTTTATTCAACCCGCTTTATTATTAAGGAATGCCTTATTAATATCCCCATTTACACAAGAGGGAATGAAGCCCAGAGAGACTGAAGGGCTTCCTGGGTTTGCCCTCTCCATCACTCACAGTGGCCACATGGGGGCAGTGTATGTGTGACATTTCTTCTCTGCTGGGGATCCCTGTATTCCCAATGAGCTAAAGGCTGCATTGTGATACTGGAAGTCACATCTTCCCAGACTGTTTCCAGAAGAACAGTGTTTCTCAAACTTGACTGATCGTAAGATTGATCTAGAATGCTTGTTAAAATAATTCAGATTCCCAGTTCTGTCCCCAAACATCCAGTTCTTAAGAGCTCAGTGAATGTCCAGGAATCTAAGACTTGTAACAAGCTCTCCAGCGATTCTTGTGATAATAATGCAAATGGAGGAAACACAGCCCTGGAGAGCTGTTTGTTTCCTTGGGGTAGGTTTAGACTATCCTGGGCCTGTAAATAATGGCCTGTTCTCACTGGAGATCAGTAGCTGAGATCTGGAAAATGTGGAAAATCACTGTGTGTTATGAAAGGAACATAAAACAGGCACTGATGTGCTGACAGAAAAAGGGGCATTGAAACTGTCAAAATGTGAGTTTCCAGCAATTCCACTTCTAGGAATTCATCCTGAGGAAATAGCTATGGTTGTACATCAAGCAATCTCTTGCCAAAGATGGAGAAAGAGGTTGTCCAAATATGCTTGTGTAGTTAGCAAGAAGCCCAGTCCCACAGGGCTGGCTGCCATGAGACAAAGCTGTGAGGCAGGCCTCTTTCCATCCCCTCTCCTTGCTCTGTTCAGGCCGGTGCCCCCACCCAGAGGGCACAGATCCCATCCTCTGGCTAGGGCCCTGCCTGCATTTGCCTATGCAAAGCCCTAGGCTTTTAGAAGGGGGGTGGGGGTGGGGTGGCGAGGCAAGGGCAGTATGGACTAGGAAACAAGCTCAGTTGGGGTTTGCAGTGGGGTGGTATCTACAGCCTCCTGCTGACTTTGACCTGCTGACTCTGGTCCCATAAGTGGTCCCCTTGGTGAGGGAAGTTACCCCCTGCTTTTGGTCCAAATGTGGAACAAAGATAACTGGAGGGAGGTCAGGTAGGAGAACCTGTCCTTCACTCCAGGACCAGATTGTTGTTTTTATTTGTTTTCCCAGTTTTTTGCATGGCACCAAGTGAGTTCACTGAGAAGCCACTTAAGGGCCCCTTGGTCTGCAAGAAGACCAGGAGTTGTCTGCCTTCCTCTGAAGGCTGGGGCCAGCCCACCCATAAGGCTGTCTCCCCAGGGCCCCTAGCCCCAGCACCTCCAAAAATGCAGGCACATGGATTTTATTTCTCCCTTCTGCCAACAGCAGGATGTGACCAAAATAATAAACACAGAAAAGTTACAGTGTCCTAGAAAGGTTTTACAGTCATGATCCTTGTCTGTGTTTCCTCATTCCTGGTTTAAACAAACACCAGGCCCTGAACTTTTTTTTATCCCAACACTTCTCAGAATTCAAAGCTCCAAAATTCACTCAGGTAGCAGAGTAGCTAGAAGTTACAGCCTCCATAATGAAACTCATTACTACTGCTGTGTTTAATTCTATCTCAAGAAAGGAGGGTCAGGATCCAATCCTAGATGAGGTATAGGATGGTTCAGTTTTTAGCACACAGGTTCTGGGTTGGGCAAAACTTGGGTTGAATCCCACCTCCAACACTTATTAATTGCCTGACCTTAGGAAAGTTACTCAGTTTCTGAGTCCCAGGGCTGTGGACTGAATTGTGTTGCCTCCCACCCCCACCGCCTCTAACTCCCAATGTGACTGCATTTGGATACAGTACCTTTAGGGAGGTAATTAAGATTAAATGAGGTCAAAAGGGTAGGATCATGATTCAATAGAACTGGTGTTCTTATAAGAAGAGATCAGAGCTTTCTCTCTCCAGAGATGGCTCTCTCCACGCATGCAGAGGAAAGGCCACATGAGGACACAGCAAGGAGATGACAGCTTGTGAGCTAGAGGCTTCTCACCAGAAACCAACCCTGACAGCACCTTGTTTGACTTCTAAGCCTCCCGAACAATGAGAAAACAAATTTCTGTACTTTAAACCACCCAGCCTGTGGTATTCTGAGATGGCAGCCTGAGCTGGCTGACACACTCAGTTTCCTCATCTGAAAAGCAGGGATAAAACTAGGGCTTGCATCATGATGCTGTTGTGAGGATCCAGCGAGGAAACACACGTGGAATGCCTGTGTCATTTTGCTACAGCGTCTTCAACACCTGGAACAATGCCTGGCAGGTAGTGGATGTTCAGTAAATACCTCCTGAATGAATAAATACATCCATCAAAAAAGGAAGCTGTCACACTAAATACAAGTGCATATTTCTGAGCTTTTCACTAATCTCCCATTTCCTTGATCATGGATCACCAGTCACCAGCAAATGACAGCAGGCATGAAGGGTTTTAGAAAAGTGTCTGCTAAAACAGTCTCCTGTTTTTACTTAGATCTGCCTGTTAATGTCATGCCTTCTGTGAATTGGGAAAGGGCTTGGTCTGGCTGATCCTGAGGCAAGTTTCAGTTTCTGGGAAGAGGAGATATTGATCGGACAGCTGAAGGAAGCCTGAGCCCTTGACCAGCTTGGGGGCCTAGGCATGGAGGGGAGCTTTTGATTCTGTGGGGCAGCAGGGCTGGAGATGGCAGCTATGGGAGGCAATGCAGAGGAGGCTACGGAGAGTTGGGGCTGAGCCCTGGGAGTGGCACGGGGAAGTTGGTCTGGGGTTGGAATCCACAGCAGGCCACCTTCCTGGTGCCTGCAAGATGCAAATGATGAGAACAATGGGGCCTCTGTGCCCAGGCCATTAGTGGCAGAGCCTGAGCTCTAGAGAGGCATAGCTGCTTCACCATAGCCATGGTGAGATGTGGTTCTGGGGCAGCCTATCCTTCCCTGGGGGCCCAAGACTCCAGGCAGGGAGAGGCATCCCAGCGGCTCTGACCACCCCCTTACTCCCCTACCTGACTCTTTCCAGGACAGGCTCAGTGGGAGCAAGCCCCGGTGAGTATATGTGCCCCCGTCTTTTCCTCTGCCCTCCTTTCTGGCCTCCACTCAACACCCCTTTCGAGGGCCCAGCCATCTCTGGAGCTGTGCTGGCTCTGCCTGGGCCCTCCCTGCCTGGTGGGACCATTCAGGAACCTCCACCCCTGTGAGCACTAGGGTCTCCCCACCACCGGCTTCCCTGAGCACCGGCTCATCCAGCTGTGGACACCAGGGCATTAGCTCTGCCCCGACTTCTCTTCCTGCTCCCCTGGCCTAGGTTGCTGTCATACAACTCCATGGGCACCATTCATTTTGTCAGCAATGTCACTGTCCCGGAGCTGGGCAGTACATGACTGACACAAACTCAAGGGCCCCTTGGGCAGAGTTGACTAGAATCTGATTGCAGGTTGGAGCCACCCCTCCCACCCCTCAGATACGTAGGTAAGTGACACAGTGGGCAAGAGGGGTCCCAGCAGAGTGGGGTCCCCTTCAAGTAAGTCTCCCCTGAGTGGTTCTGGATACCTTCCACCATCATAGTCCAGCACTGCTTAGCCAAGTTTTCCACCTTTCTTGGTCAGAAATAGGGGTGCATGGGATGGGGGGTGGGTACAGGTGGAATAGGCAGCTTGCTGGGAGGCCCCTTTGCTTCCAAAATGCCTACGCCCTTGGCCCTGGTGCTGTGATGGAAAGGATCCTCATGAATGGTCCCTTTGAGCTGAAGAAGCACGGAGGCCTACTGTAAAAGTGCAGATGGTTTATTATATTGGGGAGAGAGAATAAGTCATTGTGTTAGAGAGCAGGTGGTGGGCAGGGAGGAGAAGAGGCCAGTCTCATCAGTCTCCTGTCCAGACTCCCCAGCGTGGAAAAAAGATGACCCCCACCCATCTCCTCTTCCTGCCCCTGGGACCTGGAGACACAGGGTAAGTCCAGGTGCTGAGCCTGGGGTGGGGGGCAGCGGCCACCATGGTCCCCACACCTCTTCCATCCTCCCTGCGCTCAGCATCCCTTCCCAGAAGCCCAAGAGGTGGAGGAAGAGGAGGAGGATAATTATGAGCTGCCACCCTGTGAGGCTCTGCCCCTCAGTCTAGCCCCCGCCCACCTTCCTGGCACCGAGGAGGGTTCCTTATACCTGGGTGAGGATGGGGAAGTTGAGGCGGGGAGGTTGGGTGGTCAGGCAGGACAGGAGGGTTCCCACAAGGGAAGAGGGCTCAAGCCTGGCCCCTCTTCCCTCTGTCTGTGCTGGCAGTCGCTGAGGCCTCCGGGCAGGGCAGAGAGAGAGAGAGGGACGCAGGAGAGGAAGGAGGGAGGAGGGAGGGGAAGAGGGGGGGAAGGGCGAGGAGCCTGGAGGGGCAGCGAAACCAAGGTCACAGCGGGAAAGCAGGAGGCGCTCCTACAGGGTCCCGGGGGCCTAGCGCCCCCTCTCTGAGATCCTGGCGCTTTTCAGAGCAGGGTTACGGGTGCCAGGGGAGCCCCGGCCGCCGTGGGCCTCCCGCCCCTCGGGCTCCTCCGCTCGGTCAGATGGGGGCAGGGAAGCTGGCCGCCTCCGGTTGCCATGGAGACGGGGCTGTCGTGAAGCCAGCGAGGGGGAGGGGGGCGCGGAAGGGAGGAGGAAATAGAGGCTAGGTGTGGGGTGCGAGGAAAATGGGAACCTCCGTGGGCAGAAGCCGTCACACAGGGCGCTTGGGTCTTTTCCAGATCACTCTGGCCCCCAGGGCCCGTCCAAGTCGCCACGACCGCGGCCCCAGCCCAGGACGGTGAACAGCCCGCACCCCCATCCAGTCCCTCCTTCCCCACCCGTCCCACCCCAGGCCACCATTTCCCAGTGGGTAAATCTAAGAGGCATCTCATTTGCAAGATTCCCTATGTATGTATTTAAGAGGCCCCTGAAAAATCGGATGCGTCAGAAGATGGAGCCCTGTTAACCCCCCTTTCAGCCCTCCCGGTCAGCACCACCCAGGGCTCACCCTGCACCCCAGCTGGGGAGCAGGGCCCAGTTCGGCCGCCCTGGGGCCTGAGGACCCCTCCCTGCCTAGAGTGAAGAAATCCCTCACTCAGCTGCCAGTCACTGCCAGCTCTCATTCCCAACACGTTCCTCTTTCTGGGTTTTGAAAGCTACCACCTTTTACTGGAATGAAAAGAAAAACACAGATTTACAACAAAGAGCAAGCCACAGAACTGAGGCAACGAGAAGGACCACCTCCTCCCCACATTAACTCCTGCACTGTGGTGTTTTTAAGCTGTGCAGATAGACATAGCCCCATTACACCCCATGCCACATCCTTGCCCTCTGTTGCCTATTCACCCTCAACACTCCACCCTACGCCCTGTTCTCCCTCACCACCCCATTGTGCCCACAGCTGAAGGCGGCACTGAGCCTGCAGGAGGCCATGAAACAGGGACAGTCCCCTGGGAGGCGAGGTAATGGGGATGTCCTACCTCTTTCTGAGGCCCACCCACATCCCTCCCTAAGAAGAGATGAGTGAAGAGAGAAAGGAATTTGTGAAACTTAGGCTGGAAGAGTGGCGAATCCTTGAATGTATCTGAGGGGATCCTCAAAGTCAGCTTAGAAGCCCCAGGAAGAGACCATCCACATTTGCGAGATTCCCTACATATGTGTATTCAAGAGGCCCCTGAAAAAGGGGAATCTGGGTCCCCGCTGGGTAGTGCTGAGCTGCTGTATGTCTGCCTCATGCTTTGTCTGGCTGTTGCGATCCCCCAGCTGTTTCTCACTTCACCTGCCAATCCCCCTAAGACACGCAGTTCAGGAGGGGACTGAAGCCCTGAGACAGGACATGCTTTGCCTGAGGTCACACAGAAGCAGTCCTGACTCCCAGGAACTGTTGCAGTCTCTGGGTCGGATGAGGGCACCCCAGATGAAGAGGTCTGAAGGGCAGCCCACTCTACCTGGACTACCCTCATTATTGAGACCCATCAGCATCTCATCCCCCATCAAAGGGGCCTTTGGGCCACCAGTCTCTGATTCCATTATTGCCACCACTGTCCAGAGACTTTCCCCTATGGTAAGTGCCCCAAGGTCTATGACTCCAGAACCCTGGGACATTGGAATAGGGAGGGACCTCAGCCAGCATGATTTTGTCTGAAAGTGGCCCCAGGAGGAGCTTCTTCCCCCTGCCCAAGGTCAAACAGCTAACCCGAGGCATATTCATTTTTACTCTACTCAGTTGTTGGTTAACCTTCAGGTCCTCGAGGGTGGTTTTGATTTTTGGGAAAGCCCAAAGTCATTTGGAGCCAAGCCTGGCAAATTGGAAGGTCAAGTCAGTCTACACCCCTAGGTTATTAAGTAAGCTGATCAAGGCATGTGGATGGTCTTTTCCTGGGGCTTCTAAGCTGGCTTTGAGGATCCCCTCAGATACATTCAAGGATACTCCACTCTTCCAGCCTAAGCTTCACAAATTCCTTTCTCTCTGCACTCATGACTGATGGTTCTCTTCTTTTCCTTCCAGAGCTGGGTGCCTCAGCCAGAGTGGTGAGTGGCCCTTTAATCCAGAGTCACACTCTAGGGTTCTGGCTCGGGAGTTGGCAGGATAGGGTAGGGGGCCTGGGCAGGCCAGGAGAGGTCCCTGAAACCCAGGGAAAGGGTCCAGAGCAGAATCCCTCTCCATTTGCCACAGGCCTCTGGTGGGGCATAAGCCAGTTGTCCTTCTGAGAGCTGCCCAGGGCTTCTGGGAGGTGGGGGAGGTCTCACCCAGATCTCATTCTGGATACACACGTTCTCTGAGAGCTGGGGACTAAGGGCACCTTTGCAGGGTAAGGTGCTCATGGGATGCCCCTTCCAAGCCAAGGAACAATTTTAATCAGTCAGCTGGCTTTGAGGAATAGGTCCACTTTGTGAGGGGGAAGGGGACTGAGGTGCCCACAATCCCCTGCCCCAAGTGATGGCTCTGTCCTCCCTCCTACCTGTGGGTCAAAACCTTGGTGCCCTCTCTACCCTGCCCCCTCAGGTGACAGGCCCTCCAAAGAAACCTGATGAGGACATCTACCTGGAGTGTGAGCCCAGTCCAGGTGAGCATCTCCCACCACTAAGATTCACCCTGGCTGGAGGTCCCCAGCTGTCTCAGCACGACATACTCTCCTCTTCCCTTGATTCTCTCACCACCCCACCAGACACCCACATGGACACCCACACTTCCAACTTGCGATCTGGGTTGACCCCCAAGGTACCCACAAGGGAAGTGATCTTTTTAAAGCAAAAGCTCTTAGGGGCTTCTCAGCTGCTGCCCTCAGGGCAGTGCTCCCCTGGTCAGAAGCCTCCCAGAAAGCCCAGCTGCAGAGAAGCAGCAGGCCCTACCGCGGCTGCGGCCCCTCCCTGGCCAGCTCAGGTCTCCTTGCCTGGCTCCCAGCTTAGTGCAGCCTGCCCTCTCTGTTTCAGTCCCGGTCTTTACTCAGACTCTGAGCTCCCAAGTCCTGATGCCCCTAGTCCCTCTGCCAAGGACATCAGTGGTGCCCAGGTGAGCACGCCACCAGCTGTGTGTGTGTGGGTGTGTGTTGGGGGGGTTGGGGAGAGAGGGAAGAGGGGAATGGCCACTGCAGGCTTTCCCAGCTCTGACCTTGGGGTCTCTGGGTTCACTGGACTCTTTCTCTTGAAGGAGGTAAAGAACCTGAGCTCTGTTCCCCAATTTGCTCCCCACAGGCCCACCGTAGCCCCCCAGGAAGCTCAGAATGTAAGAGGCTGGAGGTCAGGGGAAAAGTGAGGTGGGTGGGAGGCAGGAGGCTCAGGGTGGGTCTTCAGGCCCAGAGAAGCAGGCCTGCAGGGCCAAGGCTCTTGTAACCAGATCTTCTGTGTCCCAGGGAGCAGAAAATGCCACCTATAAAGGTAAGTACAAGCATCTTCAGCATGAACCTGGGCAGTCTTACCAGGGTCCAGCCCAGCCCCAGCCCTACAGTCCATGCCACCCCCAAGCCTATCTTGTCCCACTTTGCTGAGAGAGTCTCTTCAGCTCTGATTCCCACTGACAGCAGGGGGGACCTCCTTGGATATTTTTCAGAGTCTGCACCAAAGCAGGAAATTCCCAGCCTGTACTTCAAGATCTCCCCTAATTTTGGGGTCCCGTGTGGCCTAGCTGGTGGGTCCCACCAGAGCCCGACACCTGGTGAGGAGGGGGGAACGCTGCTTCAGGCCTATGCACACTCCCTCCCACCTCCCCCACACTGCAGCTGGGCTGAACCCTCTTTTGCCTAATCCTCTCCCAACACCAGCTCTCTAATCTACTTTTTCCAGCCAGAAGGAGATCCTCTTTTTCCTCTGCAGCCCCCACCTGGAGCGCCTCTGCTGCTGAGGTGAGGAGGGGCTGGGGCAGAGGGCTGCCGGGAACCTCTTGGGCTGGTTTCCACATGTCCAGAAACACTGTGCTGGCACTGACACGGACACATCTTTGTCCTCCTTGCACAAGCTCAGTCTGGGGAAGCAGATGTGAACTCAAGTAATAGCAACTGGGTTATTGGCTGCTCCTCATCCCCCTCCAGTGCCCTGGTACATCTCTGAGCATCTCTGTGTGTACACACAGGACAGCAGCCTGCTGGGTCAGCCTTGGTACTCAGGGAACTGTGACCGTCATGCTGTTGAGAGTGCTCTGCTCCGATTCCAAAAGGTGGGCGAGCGCTGACCACCCGGGCCCTTTCTGCTTAGCAGGCAAGGGCAGGTGGGCAAGGGGGCGGGTGGTCAGGGCTGAGGTGGACAGTTTGCAACATGATATTGACAGATGGCATCTTCTCCACAGGATGGGGCCTACACCATACGCCCCAGCTCAGGGCCTCATGCCTCCCAGCCCTTCACCCTGGCAGTGCTTCTCCATGGCCGGGTCTTCAACATTCCCATCCGAAAGCTAGATGGTGGGCGCTGTTATGCCCTGGGCCGGGAGGGCAGGAACCCCAAGGAGGTGGGTGCTACAGGAGGGAGGAGGAAAAAGGGCAAGGAGGGCACAGCAGGCAGCACCCTAGTCAGAAGCACTTTTCCAGGGAGCACCCACATTTTGTGTTTCTCTGGAGTGTGTGGAATGACAGTGGCCAGTGTCCTGAACTCCTTCCAGAGGCCCACCCTGCTCTGGGGGAGGCACCAGTCCTGTGTGGCTCAGTCTGCACAAGCCCAGGTGGGGGCATTTGTACTGGTAATGAGCCCAGCTGGGAGGATGGCAGGGCCCAGGCAGTCCAGACTCCTGCATGTGCCAAGTTCTCAACTGTGCCCCCAGCACTCACTGGGCTACAAACCAGAGACAGTCACCCACCACTCAGCTCTCCATGCTGGAGAATCACGGCAGAGGTATGGCCCCATGGTTATTTCCATCTGGCCCTGGAAATATGAGTCTGGCCAACAACATGTCCATGGATTCAGTCCTGGGAAAAGAGTCCTGGATTTACGCAGCAAAATGGCAAACAGATAGGAAGCTATTTAGGAAAATGTCAACAAGAACCCTCACCAGAGCCCCTCCATTCCCTTGGGAAGTTTCTCCCAGTGTGAGGCTCAGGGAACTCACTGACACTCTTCCTCCCTGTCCAGCTCTTCTCCTCTGTGGCTGCCATGGTCCAGCACTACAGTCAGCACGCCCTACCCCTTGTGGACCGGCAGAGCGGCAACCGGCAGCTCACCTGCCTGCTCTTTCCCACCAAACCCTGAGGTGGAAGCAGATGCAGACATACCTGCCCACTCTGCCCCACAGCTTGCTCCTTGCTCCACCCATGCTGGGCTGTCCCTGGCTCTTATCTCCTAGGTCACCACCCCTGCAGGCCTTCCCCATCCCTGGCCCAGGTCCCTGCAGGCCAGAATAAGAGGCACTGGGAAAAGTTACCCAGAGACAGAAAGGGTCCCTGAGAGTCCCCCACTCCCATGCTCACCCAGAGCCAGGCACTGCCCCTCCCTGCTGCATCTCCACGGCTGGGAAGCAGGGTCAGGTAGGGCCCCTGTTTGGACCCCCAGACATGGCTGTGTCTGCCCTGTTTACTAGGGCCTCCCAAGCTGCTCTGGATGAAGGCCTCCCTGGGGAAGCGAGCCCTCAGCGGGACAGCACGAGCACTGCTTGGTCACAGAGAGAATCCTCTCACATTCTCTTGCAGGCTTACCAAAGGACTGGCATCTGGGAGAGACTTGGCCAACTTGCAATAAATATTTGTTGGAAGAATTTTTGAATCTGCTGAGTAAAGCAGAGGTGGCCTCCATGAAGCTGCAAAGCTCTCAAGTGTCACAGGGCACAGACTGGGTGTCGGATTCATGAAGCAGTGGTGGTCAGGCCAAGGCAGGAAGGGCCAGCCCCATTTCTTCCACTTGATTGGGGTTCTTGACCTTAGATGGTTTGTGCTAAGAATGAGGAAGGCCAGTCCCTAGGGAGTGGAGTTTTGTTTTGTTTTGTTTCTGGGGTCAGGGTGAGGAAGGGGTCGGGGAAGACCCAGTGCTGTCTGCCACCCTATTAAATGATGAGAATACAGTGAAGTACTTGTTCACCACCTATATACTGTACAGTGTTTCCCCAGGGGGAGATGAGCAAAAGCAGAGACAGGCAGACCCCAGGAAACAACTGGGTATTGCAAACGCCGGTCCTGGTACTGAAAGCTATGGGGGGCTCAACGCAGGCCTTCAGAGAAGGCCAGAGGCCATCGAGCAGAGCTGCTTGACCGGGTGTGGCCCGGCCAGCCGGCCGAGACTGCAGGGCCGCGGCATCTCCGAGATGGGCCGGCCACTTGCAGGCGGGCGGGGCCGGGCGGCGCGGGGCTGGGCGGAGGGGCGGGGGCGTCCCCGGGCCCTGACGCAGCGCCCGGAACACCCCGTGCCGGAAGCCCCGTGTGACCGTGACTGCGGGGAAGCCGCGAGCGCAGCGAAACAAAGAGCGGGGCTGCGTCCGCCGGGCGTTCATACCCTCACCGAGGGCCCGGACCCCCTACCCCCGCCGGAGCCATCCGTGCCTCGGGACGGACCCGGGCCTGGCCTGGCAGGGAGGCGCCGGATTCCTCTGAGGCCGGGGCGGAGCGCAGGCCCGGGGGGCGGGTGCCCAGGAACGCCGAAACGCCAGTGCGAGGCTGGGTGGGCGACGTCGGGCCAGGCTGGGGTAGTGACGGTTGTACCCGTCACTGCCGGCTCTGGCAAATTATCCTCTGAATCGTAACTTCTGCAGTAGAGGCGAAGGTAATCATCCCTACGCAATTTAGCTTACGGTTCGGTGGCGTAAGGGAGGAGTTCCGTTTGAAGCAGTGACGACAAGATAGGGCCTGATGGGCAGCACTCAGCTCCTGACTCTCAAGTAAACATGCACCTGAATTCAGGTCAATGAACTGCCACTTTCAAGTCACAGCCCGGATGTAGCTTCTGACCAGGGCACCAGCAAGAGGAGCAGAGTGGGCAGCTGGCGCAGGGCAGGGTGAGGGTGGGCCAAGAGATTAGCAGCTGGAGGCTCTAGGAGAAGTGTTGGGGAGGATAGGACAGCCTCCCTCATGTCTGTTAGCCAGTCCTGGCTCCCTCTGGGCCCTGGCTGGGAGTGGCCTCTGTCTGCTACACTTTCCCCAGCCTGACCCTGGCAGAGCTCAGGCTGAAAAGGTCTGGGCCTCAGGGTACAGTCAGACTCCTGCATCCCCCCCACAAATGATAAATTTACAGCTTTGACTTCTCTTGAGGAGCTCTACCACCCTATGGCTACTAGGGCTCTAGGGCCAGTTTTTATGAATACTGAATTTACCTAGCACCAAAGCTAAGTGACCTGTGTGGGGAGAGGAGGCCACGGTGCAGTTAGTGAGTTAGTGGCCCTATAGGGACTCTATGTTTAGTCCTAGATTCAGGGAGTAATTTTAAGGAACTAGCTTCAATCCTTTCTCTCCTGGGGAAAAAGAGGAGGAGCAGTCCAGGCAGTGAGAAGGGACCCAGATGGCCAAAAAGAGCTTGGTCTAGCGGGTGGCTCAGGCTAGCCAGTGCCGCCTCAGCCCGCCCATCGGTGCTTACATATCCCCTTTCCCAGGAAACAGTTCCAGCTCCCCCAGCCTGGGCTCAGGCACTTAGTACACCCCCTGGCAATTGCCTTTTCACTCCTAGGGAAGGACCAACTACTACTGCCAACTATTACTTACTGGCCTGGAATACAATAGGCGCCAAGTATTTGCTGAAAGAGTCACTGAATAGGTCAAGTCTACTACCCTGGATTCCTCTAAAGCTGGTAACTTTCCTTGATCAGACCGTCCTTTGTAAACCCAGTGCTGTCAATTGACCTTTCTGTGATGACAGGAACATTGCACTGTCCAGTACAGTAGCCACTAGCTACAGGAAGTTATTAAGCATTTGAAATGTGATTTTAGTGTGAATGAGGAACTGATTTTTAACTATAACTTACTTTTTAATTAACTTAAACATAAATAACCACATATGGTTCACAGCTATCCTATTGTTCCAAGTCTCTTGCCTTCCCAGGGCGAGGGGTGGTGGTGAGAGAAATCTGGAAAAGTTGGAGGATCCTTGGTCTGGAGGAGCCTGGGAGGCATCTGTAATGAGTGAGGGCAAAAAGGAGCTGTTGAGCTTCTGAGCAGGGGTAGGTGCAGGGTTGGTATTTTAGGAGGGTCGCTCTAGCAGAGAAGTGCTGAGCAGATTGAGGGGCAACACAGAGGCAGGGAAAACAGTTAGTTGCTGCAGATTTTTCTGTGATTCAGGTGAGAGGTAACACCTCTTGATTTTTCACCATGCTGGTGTCTCTCCAAGGCCTGTGACATTAACCTTGGTCTCTTCATTTTTAAACAGGCCTAATAACACAATAATTCACAATCACAGTGTAAGTTGATCACAGGGACTATTGAACCACCTTGATGTACATTTGAAACCAACGTAAGATTGTATATTAACACTTGAATAAAAAATAAAAATAAAACAGGCCTAATAATACCTGCTTTTTAGGGTTGTTGTGAGAATGAGAAATGATCTATATAGCATATACTCAGCCTAACACAGAGCCTGACATACAGTGGAGCCAAATGATTAGCACCTAAATAACAACCCTGTCAATAAGCTAAGCCTGGTTCTGGTCCCAGCTGCATGCTCCATTTTCAGGAGCTCTTCCTGACTAGAGAGAAGCCTTTCCTCCAAACCAGTTTCAGCTGCAGATGGCCCCCTTCCCCACCATGTAGACAGAGCCTGTCTGAAGAGGTCAGGCAAAGTTGTCGGGTCCTGCTGCAGGGTCCCAGCTTTTGCTGTAGTGCCCCACTCTGCTGTGTGAGCTAGAAATTTCCTTTTTGGTTTAAGCTAGTGGGAGTATGCCATCTGATATTTGTAAAGAAGACTTCTGCCAGCTACAGGCACTTGTGTCCTTGAAGTTTGGGGACATCAAGGGATTTTTCTGAAGCACAGAGAACTTAGTGGTAGAACCAGAATTCAGACTTGTCTGGCTGGCTCTAAATCTACCAAAAACTGTCCAATACATTCCACACATCATTTGCAAGTATTTATTGAGTGCGTGTTATTTGCCAGGCACAAAACCAGCATCCCGTTCCTCCTCTCCACCTACTGAAGGGCTCGCCTCTCCACTTTCACTCCCAGTCTCTAAGGACTCTCGAGTCAGGAGACATAAAAACAGCCCTTCACCACAATAGGGGCCAGCACACTTACTGTGCTCCAAGAATCAATACTCCCAGAGTTCTTATGCGCCAAGGATGTGAGAGGAGCCAGCCAGCTACCTGCCTACTTGCCTACTGTGGTCTGCTCAGCATGCAGTGAGCCCCAGCCCTGGTCTGGGGCCTCCTGCCTGTACCCCAGTCTGAGTGGCTGTGATCCTGCTGCCCTTATGGCCCAAGTGACCATTTATGGGGGAGATTGAGGTCATTTTAAAAGTGTTTTTGATCTCAGTTTTCCCAGATGTTCCCTTTCTTTACTTTACAAATCTGGTTGAGGAAAGGGACAAGGACTTCAGGACAGTGTTTCCAAATCTGTCCTCAGAACACCCATGGACCGTAACAATGACGTCACCAGTCAGAGACAAAAAAGGAGAAAAACAACCTGCTAAGCGAGCTTTTCCTGAAGCAAAATTATTCCACTTAAAGGACCATCCTATAAGAAGACATCAAGTTCTTCCTCCTTTTTTGGTATAAAATTATACTCTTTCAGGTTGCTTGACTTTGCTGGGCCTTATTTTTAAAAATGGGACTGAGGGGCAGTGTGATTGGCCTAGATAACCTCCAAGGGCCTTTCCAACCCGTCTTCCAAGATCCTCAGGGCCTGGGGTCAAGTATGCTCCCCAGGGTGTGTGTCTCTCCCAACCTGGCCTGCCTCCCCCTTACTCTCTACCTCTCCCCTCCACACCCCCAGCCCCTTCCTGCTGAGCCCCACAGGGCTGGCGCTCTCTGGCTGAGCTCTCCTGTGTGCTCCATGGGGAAAGGCACCCTACTCTGGATTAAATGATCACCCAGGAGGTACAGCTTATAAAAGGCTAACATTGTTTTGAATAGCCTAATGTTTATCTCAAGATAATGAGTATATCAGCCCAACCTCCATGCAGGCTTGGAAGTTAGGACAGAAGCTCCGAGCTGAAGAGTGAAACCCAAGAACAAACACCAAGGCAGGGGCTGCGTAGGGGGTGAGTGTTGAAAAGGAAGGACCTTCTGGCTGACGGAGGACATCATAGGCTCCTGCTCACCTGATCCGGGGGAGCCACAGGCCATTCTGTCCTGTCTCCTTAGGTTATAGGTGGGGAAATGAAGGCCCAGGGAGGGGAGAGCAGTCTGTGATTGGGTGGGGGGGACATGTACGTTTTTTCTCTAGCACCACGTCAGCTGGGGGAAGGCCTGGAGTTGGGAAGGACTTGAAAGACACTTGGAAACCCACTCTGGGGGAGGCCTGAGCACTATGTTAGGGCAGACCCAAGCTCTCCATGAGCCCCTGCAGCCCCAGCCTGCTCTCTTGGCTCTGGCCCTTTCTCAGCCTCCTTTCCTTGCCCATAAACCCTTGGCTTAGCTTGCTGGCTTGGAGCAGGAGGCTGGTGAGAGAGGCCCTGGCTGGAGAGTGAGGAGGGCTGACGGCGTCCTCGGGGCCTGGAAATGCCACAGGCCTTAACTGAGAAGCTCCAGGAAGAGAGGAGGTCAAGGGGAGTTGTCATTACACTTAGAACTCCTCTCCCCCATGCACCTCAAGAGGATCCAGGGGCAGATGAGGTGCTAGGACGTCCTCATGGGTGCCCTCGATCCCAGACCTTCCTGGGAGAACGACAGAACCAGGAGTCCCTCTGTGAACCTCCTGTTGCATTCAACCCTGAGGTGAATCATTAATAAATCAAGGATGGGATAAAAGGCCATGCTGAAAGTTCCCCTGATACACTTCCTGCCAATGTCTTTAGCACCCGCAGCCTTTGGTGGAGAGTCATTTGTGAAGTGGTAATGTCAGGGGCCAGACAGGAACCTGCTCCATAGTCTCCGAATCCACTTGGGAGACATCACCAATTTTAGGAAGGTTTCCAGCAGGAGACCTGGGCAGGCGGTGTGGGCTCCCAGTGCTCTTGGCGGTGCCTGTGCTTGATCACACAGGAAGCTCGCTGCCTGGGAAGCTGGGAGTGGGGGCAGCTCACTGACCTGGAAAGGGAGGACCTGAGGAGCCCCAGGCTTACCCGCTTCTTGCCACCCTTTCGCTGAGAGTAAGAGGTAAGGCCAGGAGTCTCCTGGGAGCCTCCTGACTAATTCCCAGGGCCTGGCACCCAGCTCCACAGCTGATGCAAGGCCAGGGCGGGTGAGCTCAGCTTGCCTCTGGCACGCGGAGCTTCTTGTGCCCCACCATGCTCTAGGAAACCTGCTGTTCATTCCCCTCTGCATTGGGCCTCCTAGGTCTCCAGCTCCATTTCTTCTGGAAAGCAGGGACCACCCAAGGATCTGGGAGCAGGTGCTGCTTACAACTAGGGTAGAACCGAGCATTTCCGAATCAACCCTGCTCTGCTGTGAGGGGCAGCATGTGAACCTGGGCCCTGGAGCTTTGCCTCCAGGGGACCTGTCCTGGGAAACGGAAGGTCTGGACACCCCTTGGCCCTCAGGCTAAGTCCATGCCAGCTCACTTCCTCTTTGGGGAGAGGTTAGACCCTCTTATCCCATAGAAAGGTGGACTTTCATCTACCTGCTCTCCCCCGTCTTTCTTGATGCCGATGCCCAGACCCAAGGTGGGAATGCCAGGACCCACCCATCCTTCCGAAGTATCATCCTCTCAGGGTGAGGATTCATTCACTATTTACTAAGAGCTTAGTAAAAATAAGCTAACATATAATAACAACGTAACACGGATAATGTGAGCCCCATTTTACAAAGTGCTTCGCGACTAGTGCTTTGAGGGATCCCTGTGACAATGCTGTGACGTAGGGAGACCCTGGATGAAGAAGCTGAGGCCCGGAGAGTTTGACTCCAGAACCAGGAGTCACGCCTGCAGGGTCTTCCGCGTCCTCAGGCTGCCTCAGTCCTGCCTGTGCACCTGAGCAGGAAGTAGTCTTCCTCAGTGGAGACCCAGTTAGGCAGAGGAACTTTGCTCAGGGGGAATGCGGAGCAGGTGGAGGAGGCTGGAAGAACAGGACTTGTGGATTTAGGGTAGAGGCATGCTGGGGGCCAGCCTGCCAGGGAGGGCCTGGAGACATTCTGGGGAGCACTGAGGTCTGAGGGGTGCTACTCAGGGCACTGGAGATGCACTCTGATGCCTTAGCCCCTGGCTTAGGGATTACGCCAAGCTCAGGCTGGAGCCATTTGGGCTGGGTTTGCTGCCTGGGGGCTGACACAGGCTTCAGGACTGCCCCTCCAGGTCTGGTGCAGGACTAGGGCAATGTCCATCACTGGCCTGCCTCCCTGATGGTGCCGGGGTTGAACAAGGCCTTCCTTGTCATCTGCCCCATCCTGTCGTGGGCTGGCCCTCTCCCCTCAGCTGTGCCTGACCCTCTCTGGGTGGCCATATGAACATCCTCATGAGCCTTGCCCCCACCCTCCCAGCAGTTCCCATTGCTGATGCAACTTCTGAGGCTGATGAGCTAAGGCCGCCCAACCTGACAGGCAGGTGAGCACACACGGCACTGTGGGAGGGCATAGCCTGTGCCAGCTGCACCCGCCCCTCCCTGCTCCGGCTCTTGGGCCTGGCGGGCAGGCCTGTAATGGAGCCGGTGGCAAAGAGAGAGGCAGAGACGCCTTCTCCCTGGAGGCACTCAAAGACGAGACACAAGCTCCACGGGGCCACGTAAGGCCCAGCCTGCTGGCCACTCCAAGCCCTTTGCCTGCTCTCCTATCCCCTCACTGGCACCCAGTGTTCAGAGAAGGGGCTCTAAAGGAGAAAACCCACTGCAAAGCCGACTCCTGGCTCTGCTGCGACCTTGAACCAATTCCTGGAGCCACTCAAATCACTTTTAAGTTCGAATTATATTCAATTTTTATTAGATATTACAATCACCTGGTATTAAATTATAAAGTAAGTTAAAAGCGTATAACACAGAGAGAAACAAGTGTCCCTCCCACCCCTTTCGCTCAGCTGCCCTGCTCTCCTCTGCAGAGAAAAGCAGCGTTACCAGTTTCTTGTGTATCTTTCCTGAGATAGGCTAGATTAACCGTTGGATTTTTTATTACAGTGCTTGCATAGTAAGGTCACATCTCACTTAGCTTTTCTGCCTGGGTTGAGGAAGGATAAACTCCCTGCTTTGAACATTCCCTAAATGGACAGGAAGTGACCAGAGGTAAACTTCCCACAGCAGGCCCATGATCCGGTTCTCTCTCCCCTTCAGCACCATCCACCTGCTACCCCTCTGGACACCCAAGGCAAGAATGGAGAAGGACAGGTGGCGTCGACCTGGTTTCATAGACAGGGAAGCTCAAGAGCCTAGATATTAAGGAGACTCAAGGTCACACAGTGAGCTGGGGCACCCTAGTTTTCCCACCCATGATCCCACCTCCCTAGTATCTTGCCTTCACCCTTTAAATGACCTCAAGTTCTTAAATATCTCTGCCTCAACCAGACTATGGTCACCTCCAGAGCAGAGTCAAGGACTCTCCTGTCGCCCCCTCTGAACTGGACTTTAAGCTGCGGTCAACAGTGGTCAACAGTGTTGGTTAAATCCACTGAGAGGAGCAGAGGGTGTGCTATTCTCCCAGGGGCACCCCAAGGCCCTGATGTTTGCTATGTGGACACATGCACATCCCTGAGCATCAAACCCACTGACCCCCAGGCCTGTGCCTTGTTCATTCTTTCTTGCGTGGTTAGCTCAGTTAATGTCCCTGCTCAGAAGGCCAAGGCTGTGGCTTGGCTCCCCAGGGCTGGAATCATCCTGCGGGGAAACATTCTATTCTTTGCCACGAACTGCACAGAGTGTTGTGAGTTACAACTCATGACAAAAAGAGAATGTCCCTCTGTGAAACGCAAAGTGTACAGCTCTCTAGCTGAAGTGGGTGACTTCCTTTGTGATCCTCTCCTCCCAATTCCTCCCCATCCTACCTCTGTGATCCTTGGGGCTCCTCTGAGTGAGCCTGGTCCATCCTCTTCTGTTTCATACACAAAGGCTCAATTCAGGAAAGTGGGTCTCTCCCTAAGGGTCATGAAGCGCCTGGAGTGATTAGGTCCTCAGAAAATAGGGTAATAAGAAGGGACAGTGGCTTCAGAAAGTATGCACTGTCCCTGTTTATTGATGCAGCAGGAACAAGAGGGAGTTTTATTTATTTTGGAGAACAGAAGTATCTTCCCTGGCGGTTTTGTGAATGCAGGCTCAGTTTTGGGGTGGATGTGAAGACCTCGGAGCAGGGAGGGACCCTGGAGAAGGAGGGACTGGCAGAGGAGCTGTGAGCCTGAGGGGCTGCTTGTTTGAGAGGATGCTGCTGGGGGGAGAACAGGTGGCAGTCAGCGGGAGGGGGTTGGAGAGGGATTCCTGAGTGTGGAGAGAGTGAAAGAATGGTGAATATGAGGTGTGGCAGGTTAGGAGTCATGGAGAAGGAAGGTAGAGGCTCCACCAAATTCCAGAAAATCCATATACTCACAAAGTAACTCATCTGCTCCAACAACTGGCTCCACTTCCTGCTTCCTCATTCTGCTCAAGGTGTCAGTGTCCCCATCCTGATTGGCCAGGGCGCCAAACCTGGGCCTAGGATCTCACCTAACTCTCCCCAGGCTCGCTAGGGACCAAAGCTCTATTGTGGAATCTTAGGCTCCACCTGCCTTCCTGGAATTCCAAGTGTGGCTTCCTGACAAGCCCTGCTCCCCCTCCCCACTGTCTTGTCCCCTCTGGATTTCCCCTGCAGGCAGCTGTGTGAGGTCAGGGTGAACCTAATTAATTGGGAGGGTGACAGTTGCATTAAATTGGATGGAATTGGTTGGTTCAACCACCGATCATTGAAAATGGCGGCCTTTCTTAAATATGTTGTGATGATACCATTCCTCCAGAGTAACTTGCTAAGGTGCCAATGGAATCACCCACCAGAGCCTGGACTTGGTCTGGCAATAATACTAGCAACAGCAACACAAGGGTCCATGGTGAGTGGTGAACACATCCTCACTTGGCCTCTGGGTCTCCACTCTTTCTAGGTTCCCCTTCTATTTCATTGGCCCTTCCTTCTCTGTATATTTTTCTGGTTCCTCTTCATCTTCCTGTTGTGTGAACACTGGAAGGCCCCAGACTCTGTCATTCTTCATCCTTGCTCACACCCTAGATGACTTCATCCAGGTAGATTTAAGGTCCATCTCACTAGCTGACAGCAGCTAAGTTTTACATCTCTATCCTAGCCTGTCCCCTGAACTACAGGGTTGAATACCCAACTGCCTACTCAACACCTTGACATAGACATCTAATAAACATGGCCAACACACAATCCAAAATCAGACCTCTATTGCTCCACAACACCTGCTCCTTCCACAGCCTCCTACGGTGTAAATCCTCACAGTTGTTTTTCTCTTTTAAGGCTAGTGCCTGACTTAAGCTTTGATTGTCAGCACATCCACTTCAAAGATGGCTCTCTTCTGATAAACGCCTTGCCAGCCACATGAGTAGCTGCAGACAGGCTGCCACCTGGACTGAGGCTCCTTTGTTGTAGAGCTCTTGATTGATTTTGATAACTGATCACTTGAGCAACTTGCTTTTCTCCTCCTGTGCTCTAAATAACCACTCTTGGGTTTTAAATTCACCAATAAAGAGTGAGCCCAAACCCCAGGCCGCACTCTGTCTCTCTACCTGCCACCTTTTGCTGTGTAGCCCCAGGTGTGCTGTGTAATTTTCAGGTCCTGTAAGTAATAAACCTTAATTTTTTCAAGTTTCTTGGTGGTTATTGCTGAAGAACATCTTGTAATCATAATAATAACCACAAGGGCTGGTCCAGCCACAACACTTCCCTAACTCAGTAAGTGGCTACATGACACCTTCATTCTTCCAGTGCTCAGACCAAAACTAGTTCAAGGACCCTTCCGTAATGTGTTTATTTTACTCACAAGCCACAGTCAATACGTTAGCACATTCTGTTAACTCTACCTTCAAAATATACCCACCGTGGTCCCTGCCACCACTATTCCTGGCCACTGAAGGCTTGACCAAGGCCAACCAGGCTCCATGACCACTAGCTCACCACCACCCTCCTGGCTTTGTCCCCTGCCATTCCCCCTACTTGGCTCCTGCCACACTGGCCTGTTTGCTGGTCCTCACACCAGTCCACACCTGCCTTGACACCTTGGCACTGTTGTCTTCTTGTCCTGGAATTCTCTTCACCAGGCTGGCCCTCTCATTTCTGTCTGTCTCTACCTCGATGTCACCTTGTCACTGAGATGTCCCCAGACTACCCTGTTTTACATAGCAAACCCTCCCACACCTGCACTCTAGATCCTTCTTTTTTACATTTTTTTCATAGCACTTATCATATATGTGTTTGTGGAGGTATGTGTGAACACAAAAAAATAAAGTGTTCATATTTTTTGGTAGCTTATTATCTGCCTTTCCCTTCTAGAATATAAAACTCCGTGAGGATAGAGATAGAACAGTGCCCACCACATAGTTCTTTAATCATTAAAGTTGATGAATAAATCAGGTTAGAGAGGCTAAATTAGTTCCCCAAGGCCATACAACTAGAAAACATAGAAACTCAGTGGGTTAACTAATTTGCCCAAGGTCACAGAGTGAGGGGCAAAATTGGATCCAAGCCCACGTTTTGATTAACCACGGCATGTAACCACTGTGCCTTCTACCTCCCCATCCTCCCAAGGTCAACCACCTAGATTTGCCCTGCTACTGCTTCCTGAACAGCATCCTGCCCTACAGCTGCTCCCTAGCTTCTATTCATTCTTTAGAAAACATAATAGTTTATGCTCTTTGTATAATCTAGCTCAATACATACTTAACCTAGAAAATAGGAAAATATTTTCTAAAAGTAGAAAAAAAAACTACCAATGCCCAGAATCCAGAGACCACAGTGGTTACTCTAATGTTCTAAGTGGTTATTCCAGTCTTTTCTATGACATTTGTGTATGATAGGGGTCATCATTATAATCCAGACCACTCTTCACAAATCCTTGGTTCTAATCCCAACATAAGAGAAGCAAAGGCATATAATGGGCATAGAAAGACAGGCAGGCTTTGGACAGAAGACACAAAGACAGGAGATATCCCCAGGTAGGGGAAGACAAGCAAGAATGGGCAAGAAGGATCCAGGGAGGGGAGGGGAGTGTTGGGGCAGCTGTCTCAATAGGAACACTGGGGAAGGTCAGAGGTACACCGCAGTTCCCCACTTATCCATGGGGATATGTTCCAAGGCCCCCACGGGATGCGAGAAACCTGTTATTATCACACTCTGTATACACTAGGCTTTTTTCCTACACACACATAACTGTGATAAAGTTACTTTATAAATTAGGCTCCGTAAGAAATGAATAACAATAATTAATACTAAAATATAACAATTTTAACAGTATACTATAAGTTAGATGAATGTGGTCTCTCTCTTTCTCAAAATATCTTATTGTACCGCACTCACACCTCTTCTTGGAAGGATGTGAGATGATGAAGTGACATGAATGACATAGGCATTGTGACATAGCACCAGGCTACTTTTGACCCTCTAATGCTATGTCAGAAGTTGAATCTGCTTCTGGACTGCAGTTGACCTCAGGTAACTGAAATCTCAGCAAAATGAAACTACAGATAACAGGGGACCACTATAGTCAGGTGGGAGGAAGGTGTGGGGAGCTGAGAACCAAAGCTGAGGCTGCAGAATTTGGACTCAGTAAAGGAAGCCTCCAAAGCTTCCTGCATGTGGGGTGGAGATACTGGAGGTTGGGAGACTATTCAGGGATAAAGGGTCCTTATCAGAGATAATTCAGAGGCAGAATTATTGAATTGAATGTGGAAGTCATAAGAAGGGGAAGAGTCAGAGATGACTGACAAGGTGTGTGGCTGAGGGGCTCAGTGAAAAGTGGTGGCTCTATCAAGGTTTTCAGTCAGAGAAGGAAAGGGGCCTGCTGGACCTAATTCTGAATGTCAGAAATTGGCTGGGGACCCTGCCACAGGCCGCACTGTCCTAAGGGGGATTGTAACACAGGTGTTTCCCCAATGAGGGAGCAATGAGGGAAGCAAAGGATGAGACATGAGCGTAGGCCATTCGCCAGCCAGGACCCTGCAAAGACGCTGCTTGCCTGTGTGAGGGGCCACCGCACCCCAGGCCTGCTTGCCTCCCCCTGCCTCCCTTCTGCCTCTGCTCAGGAAGCCACTCTGTCCCCCGTGCACCAGCGCCTTCTCTGATCACACCTCTCTGGCCACACCACTTAGCTTACCTCACACACCAGGCTGCCGTCTTCCCTAAGGGGTCCCATGTCTTGCCTCCTCACCTCATTCTCAGCTCCGAGGCCTCTCTGCCCTGTATGCCTGCAGCCACAGCAGTGGGTGCATAGCTGAACCTCCACAAATACCTCTTGACTTGGCTGTCCTTTTCCACTCTTGTCATCTACTCCCCAACTCTGTCAGCTTCCCTCTTGGCTGATGACTAAGCCTGACTCTGAGAGTGGTAGGTAACTTTGGCGTATTTGTGTCAAGCATTGCTGATTGGTGCCAACTTAGCCACATAAGGCTGGTTTCTAGTACAGGCCCCTTGAACCTAGCCAGGCCAGCTCCCATGTGCCTGCAAATCCCCAGGATTTTTTAAAAATGCTGATTCCAGTTTGGTGGCCTGAGGTGGGCCTGAGTTCCTGTGCTCCTACAAGCTCCCAGGTGACACCCAAGGACTACACTTGGAGTAGAAAGGACCTGGTGCCTCATCAGCCTGGTTAGTTTAATTCCTCTGGCCCCAGCTTTCTCATCTGCCAAACAGGGCTCTGACCACTTTGCTGGGTTACCACAGGGTGGAATGAGTTAGTGTTTGTGAAAACAGAATAAAAACCAAACAAACATCCGATGTCACTATATCCCTCTGGTATTCCTGCCAGGATGGATGGGATAAAATACACAAAAGGCCTCAGAAGGTGTGTAGTAGAGGTTAGTTACTCCTCTTCCAGAGGCTCTAAGGTTGCATGCATCACTGTCTGATACCAGGTAAAGGGACTGTTCCCAAATTTCAGGCAAATATACCCACTGTTCAATCCTTTAAAAATTTAAAAAACATTCTTAGCTTGTACACTTTACAGAAACAGGTGACAGTCCAGATTTGGCCTGCAAGCTATAATTTGCTCACCCCTGGTTCAAACCCCCACTAGCTGGGTATTCTGTTACTGTAACCAGAAGGAGCCCTAGTCCTGGTCAGAAAGGGCTGTCCTTAAACACACGTTTGCTGAGCTTCATCCCCTTGTACTCACAGAGGAGTCAGAGACACAGAGCTTATTTGCCCTTTGATTGATTGTCCTTAACATTAGTCAACACGCACCAGAAAACATATTGAGGATGTCGAGACTGGGAGAACATAATTTGGGGTGTAAACTGGGATTTGGATACGTGTGAGTGTACCAGGGAGCTTATTGAGCGATTGAGCAGACTTCTGGGAAAGCTCCCATCCCAAAGGACTGAGGAGTCAGGCACGACCAGCTCGGCCCAGATAAAGAGACTCTGGTCATCAGAGGACAGGGGCACAGGGTGTCTCAGATTAGAAATACAAAAATAGAAAACCCTTTTCATTTTTCAAATTGCTGTGGCCATAAGTAGCTTAGGGCCACTCCAAGAAATGTAACACAGTGGGGATGAACCAGGTCTTTTCCCATTGTGCACTAGAACATTGTGCCATGTTGGCATCACAAACTGCCAATATCTCCCAGAACCTAGTGGTACCCAGAAGATACCCAGTGGGAGACTCAAGACAGCCCTAGTGCCAGAGAGGAATCCAGGTATTTCTAAGTCCTTGTGAAACAGCCCTGAAAGACTCCCAGAAATTCTTGATGAGCACTTCACAGGGCAGCTTTCTTACTGAGACCAGTGTTTCTCCCTTGGCCTTCCCTTCAGTGCCACCTTGGAGACCTCCCCAGTGTCCTCCTGCCGGCCCCGGCTTGTGTATGCACACTGTCTTCTCCCTCCTCTAGCCCAGTGGCAACAAAGCCTCAGAAATTTCCTGTGGACACCCAGCTTCTACCCCAGAGTAGCAAAACGCCCTTTCGTATCCTGTCTCCAACCTCTCATTTCTGCCTTCGCTATGTGTGACCCAAAAGGTGGAAAGAGTAGAAAGAGCCCCAGATTTCAACTCCTAATTTCTAGCTAGAGTAGCTCCTAAGGGATTCTCCCGCTACAGCCCATTCCCCAGGGACTACCCTTCCCCATCCTCATGACCATGGGAGCTGCCATATCAGAAATATAGAACTCCACCCCCTGGTGGGGACAGGGGTCTGCTCCCGGACCAGTCCTGGCACTCTGCTCTCTTTGCCAAAATTAGTCGGTCTGTGAGAGACACGGGATTCAAACTGGACTAATGCTCACTTCCCAGAGTTTGAGAGACTTGAATGTATCTCTCTATGTAAAATTTAAAGCAGGTTGTCACAGATCATCCTCCTGAAATCCACCAAAATAGCAGGGGAGGAATTTGTAAAAGGGCACCATGAACAATAACAAAGGGAACCCAGGAGGGGACAGCAACACAATTTTGAAAGCTGGAAAGTAGACGGATGAGTGATAACTGAATTAGAAGACCTGAGAAAGCTGTGTACTAAACTGAATGTGCAAAAGCCAGAAACAACCCAGTTACACCACAGAGATGAGAGGCACCAGGTACCACTCACTGGAAGTAAGGTTAAAGTTGGGCTTAAGAAACAGAGGACTGATTAAACAAATATTTAAGAGGTAATTAGATCTCCAACCCCTCTCTCATTATCCGTAGTGACTGTCCCTCTTCTACTCCAGCAGAAGACACTAGAGACTTCCTCTAGGAAAGGATAAAACAGGTTTTCTGGACCAGGCAACATCAGTCACAGTTGAGGGCATAGGTGTCATATTGTAAACGGGGTCCCACGTGACATCTAAATGAGGAGACTACCATCTCCATCCTCCCATTCCACCATCAGAACACTGGCAGTCAGACTTAACTCCCTGGGAAGGAGGCTGAAAGAAACTTTTCTAGGAAATCTGACCAAGCCCAAGAAGAAAGATATGCCGATACCAGCGTCAGAGGTTTCCCAGTGAACTGGCCTAGCCGTACCACGCTGAAGCAAGTCCCCAGTTGACAAGCCCCACATATGCACAAGGGGCTTCCAGGTAGCTTTCCCATGTCCCACTCTTAAATATGTGTGCAGACAAGACAACCGCAAGATAACGGCTAAGGAAGACCCGATCACCACCCTATATAACATGTCTAAGGAGCAGCCAGTGCAGAGACAAGTCCAGGTCAAAGGTGCAAGATTTCTTCAAAATGATGAAACTGATGGAACACCCATTGTGTTTGGACACACAGAGAGATTTATTCTACTCTGGCGGAGTTGGGGATTGAATTAGCAATGAGTACGAGAAAACCCAAGAGAAAAACAAGACATTTAGTAACTCTGAGATAAGAATGGAGAAGTAAAGGGACTATAACCCAGTGGGGTCATTGAGAGGTGGGGATGGGGGCCGTGACAGGAGGTGGTCGGTGAGAAGTCAATCCTCACCCTCCATAAGAAGTAAATATATAGCACCTAAAATTCCTCCATGGTATCAGGGGCAATACCACTTAGTTTTCTTATAAATTCTCCCTTTTTGCTTAAAGCTTGTCAAAGTTGTCTTTTATAGTTAAAATGTTAGCTAGGTGATCATTGGCCAATCGTTTCCTATCCCTGGGCCTGGGGACCCACCCACACAACAAGCCCCTACTCTGTGGTTCTATATACTTTTCAGCTCCTCCCTTTTCATAACTTCCTTCACCTCCTCTCTCCCCTACTCAACCTTCCTACCAGTATCTGCCACACCCATTTACCAAAACGAAACTTCCCTTGGGGGTGTGTGCCTTGGCCTGTATTGTGTCACAGTGAATCACCACGTTGAGAAATCCTGAACGGAGGGAGTCTGACTAGGCAATCCTGTGCGGGAGGGAGGGGGAGGGGGGTGTGGGGGAGGGGGCTCTGGGGCTGGACAGAGCTCTGAGTCTGCAGTGTTCACCTGTGATTCTACTGGTCCCCAGTCTTGGACTTTCAGCTTTGATTTTCTACACTTTAAATTGCAAGTTGACTTATTTATAAATTTTATCCCACTTATATAAAATTTGAATCAACTTTACAAAATTAATGAGATATAGGCAAAGACAATTAAAAAATAAAAAGACAGACCAAAACTGAAGTAAAAAGGTCAGAGAAATGAATGTTTCAAGAAAACTGTGATGATAAATTAATTGATATAATGAAGTGCTGAATCTTGTTCCAAGTTCATTGGTAAGTAAGACAAAGTAGAAGTCACATGATTTCAGAGTTTTTCTACATTCAAAAAACATTTATTGAGTACTGAATCAGCCCGGATTATGTTTGGCTGCACAAAACAGAAAAAAGCTAATAATAGTGTATTTTTTCTAAGGGTAAAAAGTCTGCAAGGAAGGAAACCGAGGTTTGTATGGAGCCTTCTGGTCATCAGGGACCCCAGATCTCTTACAGGTCAGTGAGGTTTCTTAAGCTACAGCTATCACATTTGCATCCCAGGTAGAAGTAAAGATGAAGATGAGAAGAATATTTCCCTTCTATTTTAAGGAAGCCCCACATGACACTGCCACTTACATCTTAATGTCCTGAACTTAATCACATGGACACACCCAGCTACAAAGGCATGTGGGAAATGCCTTTTAGCTGGATGCCTTGCCACCCCAAATGGGAACATGAGTGAATGCTGAGGCAGCAGTTTCTGCTACAAACACTCACTATGTGGCAGGTGCTTCTGGGCCCAAGAAATACAAACATGAAGACAAAGGCCTTGCCCTTAAGGAATTCACAGATTTTAGGAAGGCACTAATAATGAACTGATTATTATACCACTAGAGAAAACATGGAATAAAGATGTGAACAAAGAGCTGTGGGAGGAAAAATGAGGTAGCAGTGAGTTCTGTCTGGAGACAAAGGGTAAGATCCATAGAGAAGGTGATAACTGAGCAGAAACTTAAACAGCATAGAAATTCAGAGCAGAGGGGAGAGGGCTGTGGGTGTAGGAAAGAGTGGGCATAAAACGCACTGAAACAGCTGGATTCTTTGTGCGTAATTCTGGTTACTTTTGCATGTCTTTAAAATAGGGTTGTCAGAGGCCTGGTGGAAGATAAGGCCAAAATAAAGGCGTAAAGGGCCTCAAAAACTCCACTAAAAGGAGATTGGTGATTCTGGAGGGAATGGGAAGCCCAGAAGGCTCTAAGCAGGATATCATGGGATGAGATCCTCATGTTCAAAAGAGAACCACGGAATAAGAGAAATAATGAACTAAGGCAGGGGGACATGGGAAGCAGAGAGAACAGCTGAAGGACAAGCTAATCATTTATGTGGCATGTCTTAAGACCTGAACTAGGTATGGGGAACTCATGGGGCTGGAGAGGAGGGAATGGTTTGACAGACAAAGTTGATTTATCACCGATTGGATGTGGAGAGTGAGGAAAAGGCAGAGACAACTAGAGGACTTAGGTGTCTAGTTAACCCCTTGGTGGCTTCTGATAATGTATTTTCTGTCCCTTCCTTAACCAAGGTGCTACCATGTGCCTGGCACAGTCTTAGCACTGGAAATTCAGTAGTGGGCAAGACAGATGTGCTTCCTGCCCTCAGGGAACCCGTGTCTGGAGAGAGGGTTACAAATTAACAGAGCAATTTAAACAGGGTGTCAGGTCAGATACAAACATGCCTGTGTGGAGGCAGTCTGGGAAATCAGATGTGAATGGCAAAGCCAGCCATGGGAATCAGGGCTGGATCTGTCCATTCAGGCACAGTCTTGGATGCTGGGTTGCACCAAGGTTTCACAAGAAGGTCCAATGCTCTGGCCCCCAGGCCAGTCTGCAGAGGTGTGCATTACAGTCTATGGTTTTAGTTAGTGAAGGCGTTTCTCCATGCACCTGAAAGTCCAGAGTTCATCTCGCCTAGAATAACACCTCATGATAGTGAGGGTGTGGGGAAGCAAGAACTTTCTTTCCTGAACTGTAGGTGGGAATGTATAAATAGCTAGGCCTTTCTGGAGGCAACATGGCAATAAATACATAACACCTTGGGAATATACATGCCCCTGACCCAGTGATTCTTCTAGAAATCTATCTCAAAGAAATGATTAAGGATGTAAGCAAAATGTTTACATTAGCAAAATGATGTTATTGTGTAATAAGTGAAAATTTGCCAAATAAGTTCATGTGATGAAATTCCATTCAGCCTTTATTATTTATCACAGTCATCTTAAGATATATTTTAAGTGGGGTGCAAAAAGTGAATTTTCTTTTCATTATGGGGTAAACCATTTTGGTTAAATTTTGATCAATACAGAAATTAAATTATTGTACATAGTGTGAAAGTAAAAGGAAATTTCAGTGTAAGTTACAATCATTGTAGTTTCTCTAAATTGTTGATAAATGTGCTTCTTCAAAGATAGAGGTTATGTTGCATTCAAATCTTCTGCAAGGAATTATTTGACTTTTCAAATAAACTCCACAAAGTCAGGGCATCTAATGTAATATATTTAAATTCTGCCCTGTACATTGTATTTTCGGATATTGAATTTTAAGTGTACTTTTACTTTAGCCAATTATATTTTTAATACAATTTTACTAGAGTTTACTATTTTGGTACATGAGTTTCTTAAGTCATTATATTTTTAAGGCAGAGAACAGATTAATCAAGTACATTACAAATACATTAGTGAAATTATGATACCTTGGAATAGCAATAGATTTATACCTAGAAAATCTAATAACCCAGAAAATCTGATAATCTGGCATGTTTCAAGTCTTCTCTATGCTTGGTTATTGAACTTTAACTGTATCATAAAAACTTGAAGCATGCCCAAAGTTGTCAAGAAGAAAAGTAAAAGGCACAAATAAATTCGACCCCAATTCCACCACTCAGAAAAAAATTCACTGTTGACGTTTAGGGATCATCAGTCCAGGTATTTCTATATGCAAATATACAGATCAGAATGAGAATGAAAGAAAGTGTGTGTGTGCGTGTGTGTGTGTGTAGGTGAGAAAGAGAAATAGTTTTACAAAGAATGAAAATACCCACAATAGCATTACAAAAAAAGGAATCACATTTTTCTTTTAAACAAAAGCATGACATTTATCAGGAGGAAAAACGGTGAAGGAATTCTTGAACTTCAGAAAATATTTTTGACACTAAGTAATACAGCTTCTTAAAAATAGCCCTTTAAATTAAGAAACAGATTAACATTAAGAGTTTTGAGTCATTTTTAAAAATGCTTTTCAACTTTAGATCATATTTATTGACTTCCAGCCAAGAAACATGAGGAAATTAGCACACACATATTGCTCTCATTTCCTCTTCCCTTGCCTCCTCCTCCTAATTTTGTTGGTTGTATCATTTTCACACAGGAAAGGTTAATATTTACATTCCATTCTTTTGCCACAATTCCTGCAATTATCTTGTTGGTTGTATTTAAATGTCTCTGGTGCTTATGATTGTTCTTTTACCATGACTTCTTCATTCCTGGTTTTGGAGTTATCCCTTCATTGATAGAATTTTGTCATCAACTAGTCTGTTTTTCATATAGGTTTTGCGGACCCTTGCATGATGAAAAGGTCTTTGCACTTAAAGGACAAATTGGGTAAAGGTTCTTGGGCAGTTCTCCGCTGCCCCCATCTTTCTGGACTTTGGTCCTTGGTCTTCCGATATTGACTGTTGTTCTGGGGGAAGCCTTAGACTAACTGACATTTATTCCTTATACATGGACACATTCTTCTGCTTGGACACACACTTTTTTAAAATTAAAGTATCACTGATATGCAGTCTCATGTTGGTTTCAATTACACAACACAGTGGTACAACAGTTACCCATATTATTAAATCTTCACCCCCTCTAGTGTAGTTACTATCTGTCAATGTAGAAAGATGTTACAGAATCATCGACTATATACTCCATGCTGTACTACCATCTCTGTGACCAACTCATATTGTGATTGTGAATTATTTACAATGCCTTTTTCTGTTCTATTTTGTTTTCATTTGTGTTCTCAATTGTGTTAATTAAGAAAATTTGTTCAGTTGTGTTTATTCCAGTTTTTATTACTCCTAATGGGGTATTTATCTCTGTACTATTGCTATTTTTCCTTTCTTTCTGAACTAGGTCAGCCTCTTTTCACTTCCTTCTGTGGCTGTAGAATCTCTTCTTTGTCCTCTTGCATCTTTGAGCTCTCTTGTCAGAGAGAGACTATTTCATCTCACATTCTTTGAGATCATAGAGAATTATTTGTTGGACTCTGTTTCCTGAAGTAATCCCTTTTCTGATGTATGTTTTTCATAGGCTTTTGGCATATATGATTCTCATTTTTTGGGAGGTGAGGGCCACTTATGTTCTAGGAGCAGAGTGAGGGAATGGGGCTGGAGGTTTTACCATTCAGGAGACAGACTTACTCTTTCTTTCTTTCTTTCCTTTTTTTTTAATGTCTCATGGTTAACATTTTGTTATTTGTATTTTCAGACAGAGCTATACATAATTTTTCCTTAAAAAACGAGATGACAATACATATACTATTTTGCAATGTTTTCCTCATGTCATATATCACAATCATGTTTTTATGTCATTACATATATTTCTCCCACATTATTTAATTAGTTGCATTGCATTTCAATGGCATGATAGAGCATATTTTTTAACCCAGTCTCTATTGGCAGACATTTCTGTTGTTTCCAGCAATTTGTTATCATAATCAAACTGATGTGTAATTTAAAATCTTTTATTTTGATTCTGTAGCCTTAAAGCTGAAGTTTTAAAGTATCTCATAGTTTCTCACTCTCTCTTTCTCTCTCTGGGAGAAATGTACACTTTAAAAATGTACCTCAGTGGTTTTTAGTATATTCACAGAGGTGTGCAGCCATCCCTACCATCTATTTCCAGAACATTTTTGTCCCCCCAAAAAGAAACCCCTTGTCTATTAGCAGTCACCCCGGTTCCCCTTTCCTCCTAGTTCCTGGCAACCACTATTCTACTTTCTGTCTCTATGGATTGACCTATTCTGAACATTTCATATAAATGGAATTATATAAGTGGTCCTTTGTAACTGGCTACTTTCAGTTAGCATAATGCTTTCAAGGTCCCTCTGTGTTGTGGCATGTATCAACACTTCATTCCTTTTTATGGCCAAATAATAAGTCATTGTATGGCTATGCCTCATTTTGTTCATCCATACATTAACTAATGGACATTTGGTTTTTTTTCTCCCTTTTGAGTGTTATGGAAAAGCTGCTTTGAACATTTGTGTACAGGTTTTTCTGTGGACATATGTTTTTTAATTCTCTTGGCTGTATACCTGGGAGTGGAATTGCTGGGTCATGTGATGGAGCAGCCTAACTCTTCAGGCCCTTGTTTCTAACTCTACATGACACCTCCAGCCCCTGTAGGGTGCATGGCCCCAAGGAAAGAGCCTCTCAGGTTTACTTTCTGCAGAGACTGACTCTCCAGTTTCCTGCTTGGGCTGGTGGTCACCTTGCTTGCAGGGGTGGAAGCAGGGGCCTCTGATCTCACATCCAGCTGTTTTCACCCTGTGCCTCGTGCCCTCCCCAACCCCCCCACACCCAGTGTCTGGTGCCCCCCTGGGGTCTGTGGACGCTTGGAGCCATGCCTTCCTCCTCCTTGCTAGTTTAGTTGCCTCTTGCTACTCCCTCCTCTTTCTTTCAAAAATTAGTTGAAAACTCTCATCTACTGATGTCTCCTGATTTGTCAGGGTTAGGCCCTTTTATAGTCCTTTACTGTCATTTTTAGTAAGGTTTTTGGGAGAAGAGGCTATAAATAACCGCTTGTTTAACTGGAAGTTGCATTAATTATACATAAATCTTTCTGACCATTGCTCATCTTTGAAAGGAGCCAGCTATTTGTTAAAAAAAAAAAAAAGTAGCTTAAAGAAAGATGAAGCAAATGATCTGCTCAGACCATAGTTTTAAAATGACTTTTTTTTCCCAATCACTCTATCACCAAATCTGTTTTCTCCTCTGTTCTGGGGCTACATGCTTCCAGTTTTCAGGGCGTAGGAAGTCAGTGTGACAACACTCCCTAAGACAGGCTTTGCCGTAGTCTGTTTGGGCTGCTAGTTAAAAAATACCACAGCCTGGGTGGCTTAAAAACTAACCTTTATTTCTCACAGTTCCAAAGGCTGGAAAATTCAAGAGCAATGTGCCAGCAGATTTGGTGTCTAATGAGGACCCACTTCCTAGATCACAGACTTGTCTTTCCCACTGTGTCCACACACTGCAGAGGGGCAAGGGTGCTCTACCCTCATGACCTAATCACTTCCCAAAAGCCCCACCTCTGAATACCATCCCGTTAGGGGTTAGGTTTCAAAATATTAATTTGGAGGGGGTGCAAAAGCTCAGTGTGTAACAGGCTCTCCGGCAATTACTGCTGCCTCATCTCCCCTCACCCCAGCGGATTCCCTCAGGTAGGAGGCCAGAACATGGATCATTCATATGGCACCTTTCATTTCAACAAAGTGCAATGGCCTCTCCATTGCTTCCGCCTCCCTACCCCTTACATCCTGTAAGGTGGAATTGCTTCTCAGGAGTCCTGCCAGCTGCTCGCCTTATGGTTGGAAACAACGGACCACTAAGATGGGTCTTCCAGAAGAGTATCCTCACCTTTACGTGACAGAATACACCTTCCTGTGTCACCGAAGCTGGAGACAGGTGCAAGAATGTTCAGCATTGTCTGTAATAACAACAAGCTGGCAACACACAAATGGCTGTTGCCAAGAGGATGGGTAAACACAATGGCTCATATTCATACAACGGAGCACAACTTCTCAATGAAAATGAGCAAGCTGGAGGTACACGCAGAAGCATAGGTGGGTGAGTTGGGTGAAAAACAGTAGGTCACAGGAGAATACATACTCTGTGATTTCAACAAAGTGCAAAAAAATCCCCCAAATTACAATACATTGTGTAGGAAAATATACGTGAAGAGTAAAACTCTAAAGGAGAAGAAGGGAATAATTAAGTCAAAAGTAGTTCCTGCCTGGAGGGAGAGAAAAGGGGAGTCCCCAAAGGATCTTGTAAGTCACTAGTTAAGTTAGATTTTTTTAAAGCAGGTTAGTAATACATGTGTTCATTTTATTATTATCTATCAAATTTTCCATATATGTTAAGTGCATTCTTTTGTTAGCATGTTTCATAATTTAAAAAATGGAGTGATTGCTGTCTTTTTTCTCATCTTTTAAAAGATGGAGTTGTTTTCTCTTTTTCATTCTTTGGAGGTTTTTAAGCCGGGGGAGAAGAGTAAAGAATGCCCCCTAATGTTTATTAATAACTCTTCCCCAGGGATTTGAATAGTTCTCAGGCACAGCATGTGGAGGTGTGGGGTGCTGTGGAGCATGGATTTCCATTTAACACTGAAGAAAGACAGTCCATGGGAAACTGACATCAACAAGTTTTGTGACTTCCAAGATTTTTGAAATCCTTGAAAGGAAAAATGGCTTTATTTCAGAAAATGGCTAGTGTACTAAACTGGAGGGATGCAGTGAGGCAGGGTTGATGCAACAGTGACAGAGGAAGGAGCTACAAGGACCTCAGCTCTGCCTGGGTCTTGATGGCTCCCAGAGGGCAAGGAGCAGAGAGAGGGGAGAGAGAGAGAGAGAGAGTGGAGCAGAGGTCTGGGAGAGTGGTGGTCTAGGTGAGCTCTGAGGGGGTCCGGTGCCCCTGTGGACCCACGTCCATCTCAAGTGGCATGGTGCCTACAGGAACGGTTGAGGCCTTTCCTGCTCAGGAGCTCTGGATCTATTCATGCCAGAACAAGTACTGAGTTAAGTACTGAGGGCTCTAAGCCACAGCCTGAAAGAGTCTTCATGTCAGAGCTTGGTGTATAGACAGGCATGGGGATGGTGCAGAAACCAAGAGAGATCAGCAGAATTCTTCCAGTGCCTGAGAGGGAATTTGGACTTTATCCTGAACAATGAGGAGCTCTTAAATGGTTTAAGCCAGGAAGAGGCAGGTTAAGATTTGAATGAGAAAATACATAATGAGAAAAGTGCTAGTAAAATTTCAATACTTCATTTAAAAGAATCTGTACAGCATTAATCACATCAGTGTCTAGCCAGATTAGAGCAATGTCCTTATGTGGGCAAAATACGCCTTCAAATCTATGGATGATACTCGGTGCAGGATTCCGAGACGCTTGGCAAAACTCTGTGCCCTCACCCTCCAGTCCCCTGGGGCTCAGGGCTCACAGGTTGGACACTGCAGGTCTGGTTCTTGTTAATGCTAAACTGTTCTTCTGTCAGCAGTTAGCAGCAAGTTCACTTCTTTTCCTTAGGTTGGGAAGGCCATGTCCTTAATTTAAGGAGAAATGCTTGCCTTCCCATTTGAGATAAGGGGTGCACATCTAAGTCACATGACTACTGTTACTTCTAACCACTTAAACATATGCAAAAAATAAGGGAGGAACTAATACCCAACATGTATTTATACCACTTAAGACTGTTAGCAAAACTAATAAATAGCATTATGACCATCTTAAATTTGCCAGACTATTTTAATCTACAACATCTGCTGAGGTACATGGAATTAACTGCTTAATTATGGAATCTTTTGTTTCTTATCCATGTCATGTGGTAAGTTCATTGAGAGCAGAGATACGTCTGTCTTACTTACCCTTGTATCCCTGGTGCTTCCCACAGTGTCTGGCAAGTGGTAAACATTCAAATGTATTTATTCAGTGAATTTTAGTCCCCTTTTTGCAAGTGAGGACACAAGGCTTAGAGATGTTAAATAGCTTACCAACTATTAGGTCACCAGCTAATCTAAACTCACATCTGTTGGACTTCATCTTCTTACCAGCTCCCAAATAGTCTAAGGTTTTATAAGGATCAGATAGCTTGGTCAAGTTCCTAGCTATTAAATAGAAAGCTATTGAAATATTTAATTAATGCCTTTTAAAAGATCTTAAGCATTTTGAAAACATAAAACAGAATCCAGAGGTGAGCAGCAATAGAATGGTTGTGTTTAAACTTGCCATGTCTCATATAAAGATATTATATTGAGAAATTCACACCTGGCATTTGAGAACAAAAGCTGGCATAGAACTTGGAGGAAGTATTGTTAGGAATTTGCCCAATTAAATCTTCCTAAGCTTATTATCAGTAAAGAGTGTTTTCATTAAAATAGCCATCATTATGGTTTATAGCTCTTTTTCCACTGAAGTCTTTACTGGGGGAGGCTCCAGTTTCCACAGGCTACTTGACGTCGTTATTCTTTCCTTACCTGCTTGAAATAATTGGCCAAGAAGGCTTGTGCCCTGATTCTAGCCCCTTCGCCAGACCCAGCCTGGCCCGAGCACAAATTCCTTTACTCGATACTCCAAGGCCTCTGGAAGAAACATGGAAAAATAAAATTATAATTTCCCGTAGAGGGGAGATTGAAATGACTTGTGCAAGCTAGCTACGGTGAGAGAAGGAAGTCAAGTCTCTGGGAAGGGCTCCTCTGGGAGTAACAAACTCTGGCCTGGTCCCATTCCATCCCATTTTCAGGCAGGAGTCTAGCCAAGCTGCCATGCAGGTCCTTAGCCAGACAATGCAAGAGCACCTGGTGGGTGAACACGCAGATGTCCCCCCAAGTGAGAGATGGTTGTCTTTTCTTTGGGTTTCATCACCCAGTGTGACCAGAAAAGAAACTGCACAACACCAGCCTTAGACTGCATACCTTCTCTCCTCACTACAATGCGGGTAGAAGACAGGGTGCAAAGGTCTCAGAAACTTGATTCTCTACAGTTTTAGAAACTGTCTCTGGCGTAGATTTTAATGGTCTCTGAGCCATCTCTGATGTGCAAAGTGTTTTCATATGCACCTTCCCAATGAGGTAGATTGACCAATAGTATTATTCCCAAATCAGAGACAAGCAAAGAGGTGACATCACTCGTCTAAAGCCATGTCATTGCCCCCAAAACCATCCTCCTGGTGGACTGTTGGCTTTTCTCCCTCTTGAAGTCAATGGTCTACCACTTTTCCATCACTAGTTCTCAACATTTGGTCTATCATCATTTCAAGACTTTAGTGAGCACTTTGGATTCTCTTCCTAGAAAAAAACCTATCTATTCACTGACATATACACATGCATAAATGTGCATGTGCGCGCGCGCACGCGCGCACACACACACACACACACACACACACACACACACACACACACAATTGTATATGAGCTGTCAGGACTCTTGGAGATCCACTGAAGGCCATGGACCCAGGGCTGAGAATCCTTCTTTCAAATGCGATGTGTGCGAAACATAAAACCAGATGCAATGTCTGAATCACATTTTCTAGTTCAGAAATATAGCCACAGAACACATTTTGGGGGCTGCTAATTTGAAAATGGAACATATATATGAGATTTCGTTATGGAATTGTCTTAGGTGACATTAATTTTCTCTGAGGTGATAATGGTGTTTATTTATGGAGGAGAATATACTGATTTTTAGGAGAGGCTTACGTATTTAGAGGTGAAATATCATGAAGGCTGCAACATATTTTCAAATGGTTCAGAAAAAAATACAGAAAGATACAAGATTGAACCCTATTACATTTGCCAATATTATATCATTTTTAACCTGTGAAAACAGCAGCTGCATTTGATTTAACCAATTTATAAGGGAAATATAGCAAACTATTAATAATTTAATCTAGATGGTGGTACATGGATGTTCATTGACAATTTCTTTCAATTTTTCTGAACCTGGGAAATTTTCATAATAAAATGTTGCAGGGGGAAATTCCTGTTTGTGATCTCTCAGTCTGCTCCTCTATTAGTTATCTATTGCTATGTAACAAATTACCCCAAAATTTAGTGGCTTAAAAGAAGAAGCATTTCTGGGTATATAACAAAAGAATTAAAAGCAGAGACTAGAAGAGATAGTTATACACCATGTTCACAGCAGCATTATTTACAACAGCCAAAAATTGGAAGCAGCCCAGTGTTCATCAATGGATGCATGGATAACCAAGATGTGGTGCATCTATATATGCAATGAAATCTTACTCAGCCTTAAGAAGGAAGGAAATCTTACACAGGCTATAACATGAATGAACTCTGAGGACATTGTGCTAAGTGAAATAAGCCAGCCACAAAAGGACAAATATTGTACAACTCCACTAACGTAAGATACTTAAAGTAGTGAAATTCAGAGACAGAAGGAAGAATAGTGGTTGCCAGGGACTTGATGGGAGAATAGGGAGTTGTAATTGAATGGGGACAGTTTCAGTCTAGAAAGACGAAAAAAGTTCTGGAAATGGATGTTGGTGATGGTTGCCCAGCAATGTGAATGTGCTTAATGCCAATGAACTGTACACTTAAAAATGCGTATAATGGTAACTTTTGTGTTATGTATATTGTACCATAATAAGAAAAATTTGTTATCTCACAGCGACATCCTAATATCCTATGCTCATTAGCATCAAGGCACTAGGTCCACTCCAGGGACTGTTACACAGACCAAGAAAGCCAGAGGCGTGCGTGGGTCGTCAGGAGCTGTCTGAGGAGCTGCCCCCTCAGTGTGCCCTCTGGACCCCGGAGAGTCACATCCCTCTCACATGCAGAATGCATTCATTCCCTCACAGGGTCCTCAGAAGTTACCTCCCGTTACAGCTTGGAAATCTGTGTCCCTAGAATCCGCCTACCACGGTCCCTGCCTCTCATTCCCACTGGCACTATTTTCTAGACAAGTGGCTCTTGGAGGTTTTGGGGCCAGGACCCTTCACACTCTTAAAAATTATTGAGGACCCCAAAGAGTTTTGTTTATGTGGGTTGTATCTACCAATATTTACTCTATTAGAAATTAAAGCTGGGAAATCTGAAACATATTATTAATTCATTAAAAACCCCATTATGTGTTAGCATCAGAATGATGATGCCATCACAGGTCATGCAGCCTCTGGAAATCCCCACTGCGCACTCAGGAGAACATGAGAGGAAAGGTACAAAATACCTTCGTATTGTCATGAAAAAGTTTTGAACTCACAGGCCCCCTGGGAGGGTGTTGAGGGCCCAGGGGGTCCCTGACCCACACTGTGGGAACCGCTGTCCAGGTCATTCTCCTCAAAGCACCGGCTCACCAGTCCCTTTGGATCGAATCTCCATCCTCGCCCTTTCGCACCTGCCTCCTCCTCCTCTCCTTTCCTCACCTCCAGCGGCCTGTGGTTGTCGGTTGTCTCCAGTACCCTGCAGTCCACCCCCCACGCTGCCTTGAGGCCTTTGTTGTTCTCTCCACAACTCTGCTTGCCTGGAAGGTCCTCACCCTCCTTTTCCAGCCGCCCCACAGCTCATTCAGCAACCGTGGGCTGCGGAGCTTCTCCTGCAGGCGCACAGGGCTTCTCCACAACCAGAGCCTGGGACCAGGAGGCAGCTTGGATTCAAGTCCCGACTCTGTGCCTCACCAGCTTTGTTCACATTTTTTTCATTGGAATAAAAATCACATAGTAGCATATGCTTCTGGGATTAAAAAAGGATACAGAAACGCATAAGGTAAAAAAATAAGTATCTTCCCTTTGTCCTCTTCGTCCCCCAACTCCATCCCAGGGGGTAACGACTATAGACAGCTTGTCTGATATCTTTCCAGGCCTTTTAATACATATATAAATGTCTTTTTATTTTTCTATATTTTTACAAAGAAGAGACCCTATGATACATATGTCCTGGGACTTTCTTTTTCTTTCTTTCTTTCTTTTTTTTTGATATGGATATTGTTTGGATCTACTACATTCTTTTTCAATATTTTTTCAACAAAAGCAGGTCATTTTTATTCAAATGGTTTCATTAAACAAGTGCACAAGGGTAACAAAACTCACTTGGACAAGAAGTCCAGTGTTTTGAGTTGGAGCAAAATGTGCAATTAGGAACTGGACTAGAAATCTCTAATATTTGAACTTACTTTTACTTTTTACTGTATGTATTTAAATAGTATAAAACAAAATTCTTAATTCGGAAAAAGAAGTCAGTGTGCACAAAGATACTCAAACTAGAAACAAAGAAATTTAAATAGTTTAGAGCCCCAGTCTACACCATGGGAGGAAAGTAAACAAAGCCATTTGGCGCGGAAGTTTTGTGTAAGAGGAAAGCCTCGCACTAATAGGAACAAAGTACGAACTAAGCGCTATTTGGCTGTCCTGCTCTGGATGACGTCTCCTCCCGCACTGCTTCAGAGGCCTACTTCTCAGAAATCCAGAACCCTTTCTGTCCTGTTGTCCTTGCCTCTCCCAAGCATTTGTGAACAAGTAAGTAGGTCAGGTGGATAACTTTCTTTAAAAAGGGTGCAAAACTCCCGCCTGCTGCATCTCTACTTTCCAAATACCCTTGGCTCGAGCTTTTCTCATTTTTGTAGCTTAAGGACTCAAAGAAAACCAGCCGGGAAAGAGCAGGCAGGATCTCCCCACCTTTATGAGGTGCCTCCTTTCCTCAAGCTGCATGAAGGGCTAGAAATGTATAATTTTTTCCCCTTCAGGGAACAAGAACAGCACCCAAGAAAATCAAGTCCCAACTTCCCTCCTCACTTTTAGAGCACTGTGGAGATCCCAAACAAAGCCAGTTAGACAAGAATTTATTTAGAGCTTTGAGTTCTTTTCCATACTGAAGTTTTAATTTTTAAATTGTTACATGAATTGTACACCTGTCAACTTTATCCTTTTCTGGTTTTTGGATTTTCAGTCTTGCTTGGAAAGAGCTTTCCTAAAATCAAGATTTAAAAAAAAAGTTTTCGTATTCATTTCAGTACTTTCATATGGTTTACTGCTCAATCATCTGAAATTTATTTTAGGGTCTTTTCCCAAATTGATGGGTTCCAGTAGCATTTCCCCATTTATTTTAAACACTCCCTTTAACAAGTGAAATATTTTTATTCCCACAGCTGTTTCTGGATTATATTCTGTTTTGTTGATTTGTTCCACTGTGTCTGCGTCTGTGCCACATTGTTTTTATTACTCTGGCTTCAAGGTGTATTTTGATATCTAAAAGGACATCCTCTCATTTTCATTTTCCCAATTGTTCTTGGCTCTTTTTTATACTTCATTAGTTTTACAACCTAGAGTAAGTCTGAGTCTGCTTCTCATCTGAAAAGATTAGGACAGCGGGCTCTGAGTCATTTTGTCTGGGTATCAGTAAGGCTCACCTGGGAAAATGGAAGCTCTTTCAGGTCTTTCAAGCATAGGGGATTTAATGCAGGGAACTGGTGACACAGATGGAAGGACTAAGAAGCTTAATACAAGAACAGGAAGCTACTTTCCTGGGGAAGCAGCAGAAGGAGGAGGTAGTGCTGCTAAAGCGCAGGGTGGGAGCCATGTGGTGGGGTCTAGAACTCCATGCAGGCTGCATGATGGGAGCTGGGACCATGGACTGAGGGCCTGTAGATCAGATATGGGAGCTATGTAGCAGACATAGTTGTTCCCAGAGACACCACAAGAAGCAGAAGGAGAGGGATGGGAAGAAATACTCTGGCTTCTCTCCTCCTCTCTCTCGCCTAGCTTCCACTAGTACTTACCACTGGCTGAATCAACCCAGAACCCAGAGAGCAAGGGAGTATGGGAAATGTAGTTCTCTGTGATACAGCACAGAGGTTAGGAAAAGCATGGAGTTAATCTGAATAAAAAGAGGCAGTTGGCCACAACCACACACCAGCTGTGTGACCTTGGAAAAATCACTTCACCTCAGTTTGCCTCAGTTTTCTCTTCCAAAAAGTGGAGATTCATAATAATAGTACTTGCTTCACAAGGCTACTATGAGGATTAAATGCAATAATACATGTTAAACACTTTGTAAGCATTTAATAAATATTACTGATGATTATTATTCTGTAAAATGAAGATAACAATACTTATCTGGCAGAGTTATGGGCAACAATAAACTGAAATAATGGCGATAAAATGTTTGTATGGTGTTGTGTATATGGTATTGGGTATTTTATAAGTGATAGCTCCCCTTGTAGCCCCAGTGACTCACACTTAGCACATGCTCAATAATGTCTACAGCTGATGATAATAATGGCCTTGATATGAAAAGCAGGAAGCCTCCTGTGAATTGGAGGTGGGGGAACATTCTTGCTTGCTGGAGAGGTATGGGGCCTCTGGAGGGTTGGGGCTTCAGAGGTCTCGGCAATGCACAGCCTTGCCTCAACCAGTACACACACAGTGGAGATGCATTTGCAATGATATCCTGCATTCTTCTCAGGGGTTTCTTTTCTTGCTCCCATCAGTACCTCTTCTTTGATTTTAGCTTGTTTTTGGTCTAAGGTTCATAACTGCATTGCTATGTGAACATATATTGTGTGAACATTCATGAGTATGCAGTCCTCTGTGTGTTGGTTACTTTATCACTTGTGGACATTGCCCCATCTGGTGCTCCTGACAAGCCCTTTAATGCTCTAATGAAGACAGGACAAGCTTCATTATCCCTGCTGAACTGCAATGTAAGCCAAGACTTCAAGAAGACAAGTGGTAGACCAAAGGCCCGCAGGGACTTAGTATGAGACCATCTCAGTCTAGTTCAGGATTCTTCCTAGTAATATCATAGGCTGCCTCCCACAAGCATGTGTGAATTAAAGTGCACATACACACATGTGTGCACCCCCTCCCACACACAATATATTTAGTATCCCTGAAGGAAAGATTCATGCATTATTAATCTTAGTGTTCCCTGCAACAGACAGAGTGCCTGGAAACTAGAAAATACTAAGTGACTGTGGAGTTGAGTTGACTTTGACTCCTAAATGGGACCCTTTTTGGGGAGGTGTAGGGAGCACAGAGATAAGGAACACAGCTAGAGTTCAAGACGAGCTTGACTCTTGAACTCTGACAATGGTCCGGCTCTCGAGTTTGGCTCCACCCAGACCCTACTCAGGCCACCCACACTGCAGAAGGGTCTGCTCACCAGGAGAGACTGAGATTCCCAGGGAAATGGGTCTGCCTCAGGACACGTAATAGCTTCTTCCAGGGATAGAAGTCCTGGCAGGCAGGAGCTTGTTTTAAAACTATAGTGCTAATCAACCAACAGCCTCAGCTGCGCACCCAGGGCCTGGCATCCACAGTGGTCCCTGGCAAACCAGTGGAGCAGACGCCTCATTCATGTGGACATGGAGCACTGGCAGGAAGCACAGGACCCTAAAAACTGGGAGCCTGAGCTAATAAAATGGATTGTAATTAGGGTATCATTATTTGCTAGGCACTTGTACAAAAATACATCTGGTTCTACTCTTCACTCAGCCACAGCATGGATGCTGCTGGACTCTGACTCAGCCCTTCTCACTGGCTTCAGTTATGAACGTGCTACCCTCATATATTTTGCAGATTCTATCTACTACGTTGATCTGGCTTGGCTTTGCGCCTGTGCTCTTTCTCCTTATCCTGAAGTGGGAGGTCACTATGTCTGGCAGCCTGAAAGACTTCTGAAGAAGGGATGGAGAGGCAGGCCTACCACAGGTGACCCAGGCAGCTGCCTACATCACTGCCATGTGCTTTCAAGAGCTCTGTTAGCTGCCCCATTCTCCCTCTGCCCACAGAAGTCCCAGCACCCTCAAGAGTCAACAGGAAAAGACAGGGTCACAAATTAGATGACGGTCAGTGAGTGGGAAGAATAAAAGCCAAAGGCCCCACAAGGGGCTCTGAGACCCCACACAGCCTGCTCCCAGTATTCCTGGGCCTTCTTTCCTCTCACTCTCCTCTGACATTACTCTTCACTGCTCCTGGAACAAGCCCGGCCTGCTCCTACCACAGGGCCTTTGTGGTACTTGTCACCCCATAGCCCCATGTTCCCACCTGCTCCTGTTCAGTGCTTTGTTCTAAGGCTGTTTTCTCCTGGAGGCCTGACTCAACCACCTTTTCTTCCACTGCAAGCCCCCCCGACCCCGACTCCCTATCCCCATCCCCCTGCTTTTTCCTTGGCACCTGTCATGTCCACCTTTCTTATTTCATTGATGATGGTCTCCCCATTTCAGCAGTTTTATCTGTATCTCCAGCACCAAAACCGTGCCTGACACAAAGCATGTGCTCAGTACTAGTGGTTAAATTCTCACATTGATGAGGCTGGACTCTGGGCTGATGCCAGATGGCATGAGGTCTGGCTCAGCCCTGCTCCCTTCGGGGCCTGACTCAGTTCATCTGTCTAATGATGAGGGCCCATTGCTGCTGCACAGGCCGCCTTCCAGCAGTGAAAACTGAGTCCAGGCAATATCCTCTGACCCCCTTGGAGAGGCCCAAACAGAAGGCAACGAGAGGAGGGAGGCAGGAAACAGGAAGGCTAACTGCCATCTCAAGTCATCACCTCCCCGTGCCAACACTTACAAGCCTCCACAAGGCTCAGAATGGTCAGCTGTGGAGACTCTCGCAGCCTCCTGGCCTGACTGTCCCTAAATGACCATGAGGTATACTTGAAAAAAATAACTCCATCTTAGGGAGCCGACACTGAGGCCTACAGAAGAGAGATTTGCTGAGCTCTGTACAGAAATTTTGCAAAACTAGAACTTGATTCAGTTGTCATTCAGCAAATATAGAGCCTCCCTCTGCTCCAGGCACTGTTTGCGGCCAGCACAGAGTGGTGAACCAAAGGGCAAGGTCCTGACCTGGTGTGAATGGGGACTCAGGGGTCCTGATGTGCCACCCCTTCTCAAGGCCTGGGGCATGCTTCCCTTAGACCTCCTGCTCCCAAGTCTCTTAAATCTCTCCTGATCTACTGGCTACATCTAGAAGGGCAGATCCCTTTCACCTCAGAAACAAAACAGCAGCAAAAACTTTAACCCTGCTAGGCCAATGACAACAGCATGGGTCTCCCCATCTCCCCTCCCGCGTCCTGGTCACATTGCCTTTGGACTTCTGTCCGGTTTTCAGGAGCACATTCTTACCCCTTTCTTATCCTTGGTCCCACCGTTCTCTGACATATTCACCTTCGGTACCTGTAGGGCTCATTGCCTCATGGCCACCAAATTGATTGCATGTCCCCTGTATTTAGCACCTTCATGCACTCGTCCAGTTTTCCCTGTCTGAACCGTCTCTCCCCTCCCGTCCCTCAGCCTCTTCACTGTCTGGAAAGCCTGGAGTGCATCCTCATTTGTACCACCCTTCTTTCCCGGTAATTGTTGGCTCTCTGAGGTTGTTTTGTGTGTGTATATCTTATTTCTCCATGAGACTGTAGATTCCTTGAGGGCAGGGACAACTTTCATCTCTCTGTATCCTATACAGCCCGGTACCCTCTCAGTGGGCAATCAATCAATGATAGATCTGACCTGGATTTTCCAAATTGTGGTATTTAAGAGCACATTTGGGGAAATGTGTATTTCTTCATAGATGTTAAGAGGAAAATGTAGAATACATGGTGATATTATGGTCTGATTACAATATAAGCTATGTATTCATATGAATAAAACAGGAAGGCAGCTGGTAAAAATAGAATTGTGTTGGGGTCATTAGATTATGAGTGATTTGTTTAAATAATCTATGAATATTACTAATGCACTGGTTATGTATTTGAAAAGATTTTTTTAAAAAACACATGGAGGGTTTTCAGTGTCCCTGAAGCATTCCACTCTTAGGTATAAACTCATTAAGCCTTTCTTAGGAAATAAGAGGGAATGCGAATGGGGTAGGCAGGATTGGCAGTCCTTCAGAGACTTTACTCAAGTCATATTTATACACAAAGAGCCAAGCAAAGGGGGAAGAAACCCAAAGTCCAACTTTTGCCTGCAAATGTTAACTCCCTGGGGATAGGACAGAAAAACAAACAGTTCTAAATAACCAAATGAAATCATGTGAGCTGTAAAGATTTTTTTTCTCTCAACAAGAATGGGAAATGCCTGCATTCTCCTTGAGTTTTCTGGTGTTTTGTGCTCTGAAGCTTTAGTATAGGAGAGTGGGCCTGGGAAAGGGAGAAGCTGCATACACATCCATCTAGCCAGGCAAGGACTCCTCTGGGCACCTTTTTTCCACATTTATTTTATTCACATCGGACTCTGGGCTCTCAAAGGTGAGGCCCATACTCTTCCTGCCAAGTGGTCACTCTTAGTATGGAAGAGAACACTGAGAGGTCATTGGTCCAATCCCCTCATTAGATGCAGAATGACCAGGCTCAGAGAATGAGGCATGTGCCAAGGCTGCACAGACAGGGGTTCTTTGGGGGGATTGGCCTTAGATGGCTCTGGAGTGCTCAAGCGTAGCCCCTACAGTGTCTCTACATAGGCTGGGTATTTATATATCCCTCTGATAAGTATATGTTAAGCATATATTCCTTGACCAGAAAGATGGCAAGAGGCCAACAATAAACAAACCGTGTTCCCTAACACCAAGGAGCTTAGGGCTCAGAGGGAGAGACTGAGCGGTTCTCAGATGACCACAATACAAAGAAGAAAGGGGGAGGGGTGTGTACAAGAAGCACGCACAAAGGAGGAAGGCACTCTCTGACGTGGGCCAAGGAAGCTCTGGGGGCATTCAGCTGGGCCTGGAAAAGGTGCAGGATAATGTAAGTGAGGTTAGAGGCACCAAATCAGGTGCATTCAACTAACAAATATTACTGATCACTATGTATCAAGCAAGGTTCTAGGCACTTAGGAAGGAAATAAGCTCCCCTCACAGAGCTTACATTTAAGCATGAGTGGGGACAGACATTATTACACAAGATATATAAGTAAAAGTAGGTTAAATGGATTGGTGAGAATGTAAAATTGTGCAGCTGCTGTGGAAAACAGTATAGTGGTTCCTCAGAAAATTAAACATAGAATTATCATTTGATCCAGCCATTCTATTTCTGGGCATATACTCACTCCACACAGACATCTGGGGTCAGAGTGGTTCAAACAGAGGAATCAGCAAGTGCAAATATCCTGAGGCAGAAACAGCGAGGAGGCCACTGTGCCAGAGCCATTGCCACGAGAATGCATGGTTTAACCTCTGTGCCTCTTTGGTCAGTTCCAATGGTACTAGGGAAACTGCTTAACAGTGGAAGCTGGGAGAGCCCTGCCTCATCCCTGGAAAGAAATGCAGAGTATATAGGGCCTTATTTGGGTGAAGGGTGCAGGAGTATTTGGCTTTATTAAACTGGTAGCAAAGTCACTGTAGATTCCAGCTGTTTGGTGTCTTTTGGAAACATGACCACTCAGACCGTAAGAGCTGCATGTGACAATAGCTTCATTTCTCTGGAAGCAATTCTAGTAGGACAGGAACTGAAACTCCTTGGTCCATGACCTCTGGGTGAGGTTGTGCTCTGTGAGAACACTGGGCTCTGCTCTCATTACACCGCTCTGTTTGGAAGAGGCCACTGCTGTTAAACTATTATGACTTTGGCCCCCATCAAACCAAGGATAAAGGTAAATATAGAACTCATCCAAGGTAGAATGCTCCAACACCCTGAGATGATTCCTTTTCATGAAACTTGGAATTTCATGCCAGGGGCATTATATAAAAATAAAGCCAGAGTAGCCAAGTGCAAACTTTATCATTTTAGATACAGCAGTGAAATGGAGTCTTTCTTTCAGAATATTTTAATTGCTAGATGTGAAAGAGAGTAGATTCTTTTCTTGTTGAAGCTTTGCCAGTATTGTGGCTAATGCCCACTATAGCTGCCTTAAAGACTCAAGGGCATCCTTGCCAAGATGTGATGACCAAGAACCAGTGGTGACTTCAGACTGCGCTGTCTCAACCTGTCAGCCCTGCCATCTTGGCCTGGCCTACACACCAGCTGCATGACTCACTCTGATTCTCAGCTCCTGTTGAATTGTTACTCTGTCCTCCTATAGAGGCTAATACTCCTAGTAAAGTTTTTAGAAAACTTAGAGTTTAATGCTGAGGGATGTTGTGGACCTAGGGGCATCTCTGGAGGGATCATCTCTGGAATTCTCTGCTAGGACCCAGTGTGTCTAAGCCACGCCACAGTGTTATGGAAGAAGCATAGGAAGGAACAGAAGATGGGAAGTCTGAGATTTAACCATGATTCACCTCTGTGCTGGATTCTTCTCTGCCCTGAACCCATCTCAGAGCTACTCCCCCACTCTTCTCTGTCCTGCTCTGTGCCCCAGGAGGCCGACCTGAATGGACATCAACAGGCTCCCTTGCCCACTGACTTCAAAAAAGTCAACTAGGATGTCCTGGCAGGAGGGAGGTTGGGTGTTAGTTCCCCTGACTTCTTCTCAGGTCTCTGCAACCTGGGCTGCCTTCTCCTCCTAACGGCAGGTTTCTCTCCAGGTTCTGATTCCTGCACCTGCCTCTGTCCCTCTCAGGCCCTGGTAGCTCCCCCAAACTCCTGCCCTTGTGGTTTCCCTACACCCTGCCCCCACTCTCATAAGGAGTTCCTTTATTGAATTCTGCTAAAATGACGTACTTAGAGTGTATCCTCTGTTTCCTGCCTGCCCCTGACTGACACAGCCACTGATGAGTTGGGTGACCCTCGTCATGCCAACTTAGGCATTGTAGCCTTGGTTTGCTCAGTTTTAAAATGGAGATAAAAATGCCAGTTCCTACACACTTGTTCCACAGAGTTTTCATAAGGTTTGTGATAGATATAAAGTACTAAGAAAACCTGCTTTTTAAATAAATATGCCTTCTAAGTTTCACAATTCCAGGAACTCTAAAAATAGCATGCTATCTTTTATGTCAAAATGCTGCTACCGATATGTGGGCACTGGAGTATTTCTTCTAAAATACACATGGGCTTTTATAGAACACACAAAGGCTAACTGGATTTCACTGTGATAAACATAAACACATCAGGTGGCCAATAATAAAATCTATCCCAACTTCAGGAAGATGAGGCAGATAAGGCAAAAACATTTGCAATATTTTACACCCATCATGGTAGTGATGATTAGAATTTTACTAGGAAAAATTCTAAATATAAATATTAACATATTTTTCATTTTAGATAAATAAAAGTAGCTTTGTTATCACCATTGCCTCCCAAGAAGCAACCTGGTGTAGGAAAAAAAATATTGGCAGACCTAAAAGACAGGTCCTGACTTCAAGTGCCAGTTCTGACACATTTTACATGTGTGACCTTAAAAAAAGCATTTAATTCCTCTGACATTCTTATCAGACCTGTAAAACGAGGGTGATAATTGTTCCCCTTACTTATGCATAACAGTGAAAGTCCCTTGTAAATGATATTAGGCTATTCGTAATTGCTCCTCATACGTCATCTCTGATTATCCTCATCTGATAAAGATAAGCTGGAGTGCTAAGGATTGCTGTGATTTGAGGCTCAGAGGGGGATGGTGTTAGATCTTGGAGGAAGACAGTGAGGGGATTTGGTAGAAGGAGGCTGGATGTCCTGATGAGCCTAGCACTGAAGAGATGTCAGCCGCCCTAGGCTGGCTGCTGTCCAGACACAGAAGCAAGTTCAGTGGTGAATAAAACCAGACCTTGCCCTCGAGGACTTTAGTCAGGAAGCTAAATCATTTTGGAGGCGGTTATAATGACCAAACTCTGTGGTTCACAGGACACTCCAAAGTCACTGTGCACTCGAATAAGCATTGTGCTGCAAGGAAAAGCCAGGCCACAGGGAGCCCGTGTGCAGGGGTGGGGCAGGGATGAGGCTGCCTCTGGGGAGGGGTGATCGACTTCAGGAAGGTAGGAAGGGGCTGGACTGCTTTGGTCTCAAGAGCCAGGCTTGACAACATTTACATTCTGTGCTTTAGGAAACAGAAAACTATCACACACTTTTGAGCAGAGTCCCAAGGTGAAGTGGATGGTTTTGCAAAGATGGGCAGGATGAAGTGATAGAGAGACTGCATGAGACAGATTTTTTCCCTCTTTTAAAAAATATAAATATTTTCAGTGTAACCCATGAACTAGGATAGGTAGTTCTACTTCGTGTCAAAGACAAGTCTTTCCCAGAATATTTGTTTTCCCTTTAAATGAAGTTATTAACCCTTTGAAACAAGAAGATTACTGGGAGGTGACTGTCATTGCCCCACAGGTCCCAGATCAGATAGGGTCTCTGCTCAAGGAGGGGTGGATTCACAACCACAAATTTCCCACCTGTCATATTGTAGTTAAGTGCATGTGTGCATGCATTTTTACGCTCATTTAAAAAAAATTGAGCTTACATAATATCAACCAACGTATTTCAGAAGCTCAGTTTGACACCTTTTTTTAATGATTTGTAACCAGTTTTCCTTTCTTACCAGCTTACCCTGCAGACTCGGTTCAGCAGCAGAAGCCTTTCTGGCTCAGGCTTTGGCTCATCTCAGACTCAGAAGCACCTGGATTGGCTCCCTCAGCAGCCAACGACCCTTTGTCTCAGATATAAGTTGTTTATTTGTCTTTCCTAGGTTATTTGAGTCTATAAAAGAAATGCATTAGTTTGTTTCTTCAGCTTCTCTACTCCCTTGGATTTGCGACCTTATTTTATATACAACAGGAAAAAAGAGTTAAGCTGAGTGTTTTTTAGCAGATTTGGGGTGGGCAGAAGAAGAGGGAGAGCCTAATTTGAAATAGAGAAAGAGGGAATTATCCTTTTTTATTTTATTCCCTCTGTGTATCACATTCATCATCATGTGAATTCACATGGGACAGAATATATGGAAGGCACTGACCTACATAGGCAGCATCGTTCCTGCCTTCTGGGGATTCCAGTCCAGCTGGGAGGTATGTATGGAATAAGCTCTGTCCTCTGGGTAGGGACAGAAGTCTGCATGAGGGGCTGATGGTCAGAGGCCACTGGTGTTGGGAGGGTTTGGAAGAGGTGTGGCCCTGAAGGGTGGGGTCTGAGAGCCTGGAGCAGGGTGGTGGGTTCCAGGAGGGGAGAAGCCCCACTCAGAGGAGACTGACACTGGCTGGCTGGGTCTGAAGAATTTGGTGTGTGGCATACCCAGGAGAAGAGGTGTCTGGGGAGGCAGTGGGCACTAACTCTGAGAAGGCAGGGCTGTGCAGCAGGGCAAGCGCTGGGAACCCCAGCCTGTGGCTGGCTTCAGGAGCCCTGAGCCCTGAAACTGTGCTCAGAATGGGGTGTGTTTGTGCAGGCTTCTGTGGAGATCACCACAAAGGTTAAAGGTGCTTGGGGAGAGCGTTGCATGCCTTGGCTGAAGGTCCTGGATTTTATTCTGTGGAAGCCAGTGAGTGGGGGACAGAAAAGAGAATGGTGTATGTTCTGTGGAAGCTGGTGAGTGAGGCAGGAAAGAGAATATGGTGAATGTGTTTGGATTTCTGTTGTTGCTGTTATTTGGTTTTTATTTTTTAAAGATGAATCTAGCAGTGGTGGGTTAGAATGGAGAAAAATTCCAGCAGACAGATGATTTTAATCCCTTGTGGTTCAGGCATGAGGTGAAAAAGTTCCAAACACAAGGATGGAATGGGCAAGAGAGAAATTATACAAGACGAACTGGCAAGAGTTTGAGACTGCGCATGTTAGAAGAAAAGAGTATACGAGTGCTTCAGTGTGCCTGAGGCCTCAGCCCAGGCTCGGAGTACCTAGGTTTACTTACAATACTGACTTATCTCTATAATTTAGTGCTTCTAACAACAGATTTTGCTTACAAACCTCCCCATTTATAATTGCCAAGGTAGCATTTTCTTGAAGGATCAGTATGTCTTTTCAAAAGGGAGGCCAGGGCACTTTGAGCTCCGTCTTAGATGGGACACTAAGGCCAGGGCATCCTACAGACCAGATGCATGAGGGCTTCCAGGAGAGAATCACACCAGACCTTAGGATTCATCAGGCTCCACTGTTTCATCTTTCTTTTGATTATTGTTATAAGAGCAACATAAAACCATTAAAGAGAATGGAGAAAACAGGAGAAAGGATTTCGGTTGCGGGCTTTGGCAGATAGGTCCTTGAATAATGCTGCTGATGGGACGGCAACTGCCCAAAAACAAAAGCTGGTATTTGTTGAAAGCTTACTATAATCAAGACGCTTTGGGAATTTCAAGCAATGAGTTGAAAGGCAAGCTATACCAAGGAAATTAATGTTTTTAAATACCACCTGTACTTAGCTGAAGAAATACTACAACTGTTATTATCTTGAAAAGAAATGGGTTAGTTAAAACCAGATAGCTGGTTTCTACTGGGCTTTTCAGCTGTGGGTCAGCCGAGTTTGCTCCTGTCTGGAGCTCTGAGTGGTGCTTATGAGCTGGGGAGAACCTGCCCAAGTCACAGGGGGAGATTTTCTAAGTTGCCCAGGCCAGTTGTCACATCTTGTGACCTAACGTGGGGGTCACAGCACTGCAAGCTAAGAGGTTTCTCTCTGGCCCTGCCTCATAACCCCTTCCAACAGGTCTGGTAGAACCCAAAGACAAGCATGGCAGAGACTGAGGCTTGTGACCAGACGGGAAGCTGGTAACCCCTTTGGAAAATTAATTTAGCCTTGTCTACACAAGTTGGAAATGTAGAAACCTTGGACCCCAGAGAAACACTTGACTGTGGGTCACAGTAGTCACATGCAAAAATGCTCAAAGGAGCAGGGCCAGCAATAGCAAAAAACTGCAAACACCCCAGACATCCACTGAGAGGAGAGTGGAGGAGAAACCAGCTGAGATTCACATAGTAGGATATTATACAATACATGCCATAGTATAGACAAATGTCACACCAACAGCATGTCAATCAGTGAGAAAAGCAAATCAGAGAATACATACTGTATGATTTGTTTTAGATAAGGTACAAAAGCATGCAAAACCAGCATATTGCTGAGGGATGGGTATTTGGGGGGGAAATTTATGAAGAAAATCAAGGGATAATCAACAAAAATTTAAGAGGGGGCTGGAAGGGGAAGTTGTACACGGGGGGGCTTCAGTGGTGTGGGTTATAACCTATATCCTAAGCTGTGTTATAGATAGTTCGATGTTCATTTTCTATAGTTTGCTCATATGATCTATTATATTGAGTGTGTTTAACATTTGATTAGATTTTGGAAAACTAGATGGGGCAGAAGTCTCCTGCAAAAGAAATGATTACACTTGGGTAGGAAGAATTAATATTGTCAAAATGGCCATCCTGCCTAAAGCAATCTATGGATTCAATGCAATCCCTATCAAAATACCAATAGCATTCTTCAACGAACTGGAACAAATAGTTTTAAAATTCATATGGAACCACAAAAGACCCTGAATGGCCAAAGCAATCCTGAGAAGAAAGAATAAAGCAGGGGGATCTCGTTTCCCAACTTCAAGCTCTACTGTAAAGCCACAGTAATCAATTCGGTACTGGCACAAGAACAGACCTATAGACCAGTGGAACAGAATAGAGAGTCCAGATATTAACCCAAGCATATATGGTCAATTTATATAGGGTAAAGGATCCATGGATATACAATGACAGCCTCTTCAACAGCTGGTGTTGGCAAAACTGGACAGCTACATGTAAGAGAATGAAACTGGATTATTGTCTGACCCCATACACTAAAGTAAACTCAAAATAGATCAAAGACATGAATGTAAGTCATGAAACCATAAAACTCTTAGAAAAAAATATAGACAAAAATCTCTTGGACATAAACACGAGCAACTTCTTCATGAACATATCTCCCCAGGCAGGGGAAACAAAAGCAAAAATGAACAAGTGAAACTATATCAAACTAAAAAGTTTCTGTAGAGCAAAGGACACCATCAGTAGAACAAAAAGGCATCCTACAGAATGGGAGAATATATTTGTAAATGAAATATCCGATAAGGGGTTGACATCCAAAATATATAGAGCTCATGCACCTCAACAAACAAAAAGCAAATAAGCCAGTTAAAATATGGGCAGAGGATCTGAACAGACACTTCTCCAAAGAAGAAATTCAGATGGCCAACAAGCACATGAAAAGATGCTCCACATCGCTAATCATCAGAGAAATGCAAATTAAAACCACATGGAGTTATCACCTCACACCAGTCAGGATGGCCAACATCCAAAAGACAAACAACAAATGTTGGCAAGGATGTGGAGAAAGGGGAACCCTCCTACACTGTTGGTGGGAATGTAAATTAGTTCAACCATTGTGGAAAGCAGTATGGAGGTTCCTCAAAAAGCTCAAAATAGAAATACCATTTGACCCAGGAATTCCACTCCTAGGAATTTACCCTAAGAATGTAGGAGCCCAGTTTGAAAAAGACATATGCAACCCTATGTTTATCGCAGCACTATTTACAATAGCCAAGAATTGGAAGCAACCTAACTGTCCATCAGTAGATGAATGGATAAAGAAGATGTGTTACATATACACTATGGAATATTATTCAGCCATAAGAAGAAAACAAATCCTACCATTTGCAACAACATGGATGGAGCTAGAGGCTATTATGCTCAGTGAAATAAGCCAGGTGGAGAAAGACAAGTATCAAATGATTTCACTCATCTGTGGAGTATAAGAACAAAGAAAAAACTGAAGGAAAAAAACACCAGAAGACTCACAGAACCCAAGAATGGACTAACAGCTACCAAAGGGAAAGGGACTGGGGAGGGTGGGGGGAAGGGAGGGATAAGGGGATTAAGTGGCATTATGATTAACACACATAATGTAGAGGGGCACTGGGAAGGCAGTACAGCACAGAGAAGATAAGTTGTGGCTGTATAGCATCTTACTATGCTGATGGACAGTGACTGTAATGGGTATGTGGTGGGGACTTGATAATGGGGGAATCTAGTAACCACAGTGTTGCTCATGTAATTGTATATTAATGATACCAAAATAAAATAATAAATAAATAAAGTAGCCAAAATAGTTAAAAAAAGAAGTGATTAGAAAGCTTTATCTTTATAATCCCAGAACTCAGAACTCGGCAACTCTCTCTTTGCTTAATAGTCAGACAAACAAAATGAAAAGGCCTAGTGTATATACGGAGCAAAAATAGATGGAGAAAAGCAACCCCAGAGCCTGGAGTTTCTCTGTCTTCTGGATCACATTTGCCTTTCAGCATTTCTTCTTTTTTTATATTTCATTTATTATTATAGTCGAAGCATTTCCTGAGTATCTCATGGGATGGTACCAGTTTAGGTTGTGAAGACTGGGCAGTAGGGAGCAAGACAGACATGGTTCCTACCCTCGAGAGAAGACAGATAATTAAACAATAAAGATTACAGATGCACAGGAGGCTGGGGGAGCCCAGGGCAGGAGCAGACAGCTGAGCCTCTGGAGATGCCCTTTAGAGGGTAATAGGAGCAGATGCTTATTGCTTGCCAGGCCATGTTCTAAGCATTTTACATACTCTGTGCACCATATACTAACTCACTGAATCCTCAGAAGACCCTAGTGAGGTAGATATGTCATTAGCCCCATTTTACAGTAAAGAAACTAAGGCACAGAGAGGTTAAGTGACCAGCCCAAGACCACACAGCTAGGAAGTGCCAAACCAGGATTCTAACCCTGGCACACTGGTGTTCTTGAGCATCACACTCCACTTCCTCTCATGCTTCCCTGAGGAAGTGACATCCTGGCTGAGACATGAGAGATGAAGAGCAGTCAGGCAGGAACAGAGGAGGAGCATGAGAGTCTGGGCAGAGGGCCCATGTATGTATCACTTGAAGGTGATATAAGGAGCTAGAATAAATATTTAGCCACAAAAAGTGTGAAAGACCCTTCCAGCTAAGAATAGTCTGCCTTCATTTCTTTGTCTTTTTTCTTGTTCTTTTTTTCAGACTTTGGCCTAAAAGGGGCAGTACAAGGATGAGGTGTGGTCTGGGGGAGGTGGTTTGAGCTCTGTCAGTTTCTGTGGGCGAGACACAGACCCTGGTGCCAGGGCTCCAAGGGTTTCTAAAGGCCCATGGCAACAACTGCCAGGGCTCCTGGGAAAGTCCCCAGGCATCCAGGATCCTGTGGCGTTGGCAGCCTCCCTGGCCCCTCTTGGCCTCATTCCCAAATGGACCCAACATCAATCAAGGACAAGAACCTAAGGTGTGACCTGGCAAACAGCTGGCAAACTAATTTTAAAATCCAATTTAAAGTTGTATATGTATGAGCCCCAGTGTATTTCTCTGGGGGATTCTATCTTTCAAGTGGAAATTTTTTAAAGTCAAATAAGGTAATCTCTGTTTTGATTCCCATCAAGCCCAAGCACAGGCCCTGCCAACGGTGAGTGCTAATCCACTTTAAGCATAAGCAAGTCACAGCTTGGGAGTCAGAGCCACTCCAGGACCTAGAGAGAAAGGTCAGGACAGCTGATATTTATCGTGTTAACATTGTTAGTGTGTGTTTGGCTTTGTCCAGAGAAAAGAAGAAATAGACAGGATAATGGCTGCTGGAGTTGGAGAGAGCAAAGCTTCTGGGATCTGCCCATATGTTGTCCAGCTTCCTACATTTTCAATTCCCTTATCTCTCTTACAAAAAAAATATTAAAGGACTCAGAAAAAACAATACAGAGAGAGCAGGGTCCTGGGGCAGGGAATGGAGCAAAGGTAAAGAGAGGGAGGGCAGAGAAGGGTGGGGACAGCCTGCCAGTCCTTCACAAGGCCTGCTTGTCTAACTCAGGCCACTGTCTTTTTGGTGATTCTGCAGCCACCAGACCTTGGCCTCAGGCGCCAATGGTGAGATTAAGCATTTTGTCCCAGGGCCAGCAGCACAGTTATCCCTCAAGGATGATAGCATTTTGCTTCTCCTAACAAATGTCTTTTGCATTTAGCAGCTCAGACTTATTTGTCTGGGCTTCTCTTCTTAATGAGGCTTAAACTGGATAGCTATATCTGGAGAAGGATTTTTCCAGCTCTTTTTTTTCTTTCAGGCATTTTCTACATTTCACTGTTCCTATTTTACACTTTTTGCCTCAGACAAACTTCAGGATAACCCCAAATGACCCTTGGCTACCTGAAAGGTCAGGTCCGCTGTGGCCACTCCCCAGCCAGAGTCATCGCCATGCAGGTGAGAGTTTTGGGTCATCAGAAGGAGACAGCAATGCTGGACAGACATCCTGGGTGGAGAGGAAAGGGTTCCAGCCAGGCCACGTAGGCCCACAGTGGAAGGAAGCTCCTGACAGAAACACTTTATACAGAGCTTGCTGTGAGAGGACCCAGGGAGAGTGGCTACAGGCTCCTCTCAGGATAGGAGGCAGTCTAGTTTGAGGGGAGCAAGGCAGGGGGCCAAGTCAGAGGAGGGCTTTTCAAACAGACCACAAACCTATAAAGGTAGCTTCCCAGGGCTCACAATCACCAGTGTCTGCAGCCACGAAGTGATCAGTTTCACCAGGCAGCTCGTGTTCAAGCCTTATCATTAAAAAAGTGGTTCTTATCTTGAATGAATGGACACCAAGCCCTAAGCACATGCTAGAGCTTGGCCTGTGATAAGTATTCTATAAATATGAGCCAGTGTCATGACTATTATTGAGCAGAAAGCTGCCTTCCCCAAATATTTAGCTGTTGGCCCAGTGCTGTCTTCAGACACAGCCTGGTCTATGTCTGACCTCCCTTTGTTTTCATTTCCATAATAAATGTCCTCAGTGCCTTCCAGCAAACCTGAAACTGCATGGCTTCCAGACACACCACCATGGTTGCCCTCCATTGACAATTCAGGTTATCAATGGGTCTTTTCAAACATTTACCCAGGATTGAATCATGGTACCCAGAATTGAATGTAATATTTCAGGTATTATCTGACCATCCAAGAAAATAGTGGAAAAGTACTCCTTGAATTCTCACACCTTTTTATACACAAACCATTATGCTAGACACAGGCCTCCTTATCAACATACTTGAGTGGATCAGTAAGTTGTGGTTATTAACACAATGGACTATGATATGGAGCTGGAAATGAACTTTCTCTGACTGCCTGCAACAGTAGAGATGACTCCCACAAACATGATGTTGATCAAGAAAGCCAGGCACAAAAGAATACATACTATTTTGGGTCTGTTTTTTTAAATTTACAAAAACAGCTGAAACTAGTCTATGTTGTTGAGAGGCTGGATAGCGGTTCCCCTGGGGAGGGAGATAGGGAGTGTACGAGAGCACAGGGAGGTTCTGGGGTGCAGTAATGTTTGGTTTTTCCATCTGGGTGTTGACTGCAGGAATATATTCAGTTTGAGAAAATTCTGTCAGCTATACATTTACAGCAATATGCATTTTTCTGCTTGGATTTATATATCAATAAAAAGTTAAGGGGGAAAAGATATCATGCGTAGGATCAAGTTAATTGAAGAAGACAGACAGTGGATAACTTTAATTCAGCATGGTAAATGCCATGATAGAGAAATATACAATGTGAAATACAGCAATACAGGCGTAAATAACCAAGGCTCAGGGATGGAATAGGGTCAGTGACATCTCCTGGCGGAACTATAAACAGGAGCTGAACTTCATTCTCAGAGGATGAATACTTGGGAAAGAAGGTAAATCTTGTTTTAAGCACATTTATAGAGAGAGGACTGAGATGTTAAAGGCACTCACCCTTGAGGGCCTTGTTTGTTCCTTGAAGTAGGAAGACAAGATAGGCTGCAAAGCTGAGAGTGGAAGTGAGATGTGAGCACTTGAACATGATGATAATTTAGAATAACTGGGGAATGAGAGGCAAAGCCAAGCAAGGGTAAGTAAAAGTAGATTGAGGGTGCTCTGGGGAGAACCCAGTGGAGCGACAAACCATGAACTTGGCGTGGGGCCATTCTCATTGGTTGGGTTAACTTTCTTAGGAGCATAATGTGGGCAGATGTGGGAAAAGCAGGGCAATTGGCACTGGTGAGGGAGTAGCTTAAAAAACCAGCCACAGGGTCCAGCCAGAAGCAGAGAACAGCCCTCTGTGACTCCACTCCTGGCTGTCCTCTCATGGCTCTGGCCTCCTCTCAGCCTCACTGTGGTTCCTTTCCTGTTCCAAACTCAGAAGGGTAGGTGATCTCAGGTTCCTCTTTGAACTGGGCCTTTTTCTCGGTCTACGCAATTCCCTTATGTAGTCAATCCTTGACAACATGGGTTTGAACTGTGTAGGTCCACTTATACATGGATTTTTTTCTAATAAATACATAGGAAAAAATTTTGGAGCCTTGTGGCAAATTGAAAAAACATTTCTTTTCTCTAGCATCCTTTATGAGACTACAGTATATAATAAATACATATAACATATAAAATATGTGTTAATCGACAGTTTATGTTATAGGTAAGGCTTCCAGTCAATAGTAGGCTACTAGTAGATAAGTTTTGGGGGAGTCAAAAGCTACATGCAGATTTTTGACTGTGTGGGCCATCAGTGCCCCTAATCCCTGTGTTGTTCATAACTTTACTCAGTTTCAACTACTACCTAATCTGATGCATTCTATCTCCAGCTCAGAATTCTCTGAGCTCCATCCCTATATGTCTTCTCAACATGATCAGATTCAATATGTTCCTCAACTCAACATGTTCAAAATTGACCTCCTTATTTTCTTTTCCACCCCCCCTTCTTGTCCCTAACCCTCGTCTTCCTTCTAAGTGTTTCCTTGGACAGTATCTCCATCTACTCAGCTCTTCAAGGCAGATGCCTGGGCCTCCTCATCCTTATCCAATCAGGCATCAAGGCTATCAGTTTCCCTTTTTAAGAACTCTCCTATCTAGGGCAGTCTCTCCACCCCCCCCACCATCTCCTAAATTTGAACCTTGTTCTGTTGCAAAAACCTGCTGACAAGTTGTCTCACATCTTTCCTCCATCTTCCAGTGCCACTCTCCAAAAGTTGCCATCACTTCTTGTGTATCCTTCCTGAACAAAAAAACTTGCATATACCTGTATGTCTATTTTTTAATTTAACACAAATGAGATCATATTGCTATGCACACTGTTTTTCTTCTTAAGCAAAACACATGTAGAAAATCTTTCCACGACAGCATATATAGTTCTACCTCATGTTTTTATGATTGCATACTTTTCCATTACATGGATATATTTAACTGCTCCCCTGCTGATGGACGTTTTACTTTCTAGGTAGTTAAACTAACATTTTTTTCTTATTACAAACAATGTTGAGGTAAATACCTTTGCACATGATTTTGGCATAATTTTGCCAATATATCCTGAGGGCAAATTCCTAGTAGTAGAATTGCCAAGTCAATGAGAATGAGGATTCAAAATGTTGACAGACATTGCTTAATGGCCCTCCAGAAGAGTTCAATCTGTTTACACTCCCAAGAGGAGTGCCTATTTCTCCCAATATTGTGAACTTTGGGCATTACCAAACTTTTATTTGTTTGCCAGTCTGATGGATGACAAATGGAATCTCAGTGGTTTGTGATGCATCTCTTTAATTACAAAGAAGGTTGGATACCTTTCATGTATCTATTAGCTATTTGTGTTTCTTACAGATTGTTCATATTCTCTGCCTTTTGGGGGGTTAGTTTATGATTCTGGGTATTTGAAGCATTGTCTCATCTCCCAGGGAAGCTCACAGATTGATAGAACTACATGGATCTCACCTTTGCCCACTACGAGCCTCAATTAATCAAAGAGGATTGAGTGGTTCCTGAAAGTCCAAACAAGGGCATACTCCTGGGGCTTTTGTCCACTATTTGGCCCAACCAGCTACTACTCCCTACTCCTTGTACCACCACCACTCCAAAAAAAAACACCCTATACTCATTAACAATAACTCTCCAATCCCTTTCCTTCTTAGCCCCTGGCTACCACTAATCTATTTTCCGTCTCTATAGATTTGCTTACTCTGGACATCTTAGGTAAAAGGAATCATATGATATATGGTCCTTCGTGACTGGCTTCTTTTATTTAGCATAATGTTTTCAAGGTCCATCCATGTTTTAGTAAGTTTCAATACTTCATTGCATTTTATGGCCAAATAATATTCCATTGTGTGGCTATGCCACATTTTGTTTACCCATTCATCTGTTGATATACATTTGTTTTGTTTCCATCTTTTGGATATTATGAAAAAAATGCTATGAACATTTGTATAGAAGTTTTTGTGTGAATATACGTTTCATCTCTCTTGGGTATACACCTGAATGTAATTGATGGGTCATGTGGTAACTCAATGTTTAACATTTTGAGAAATTACCAAACAGCTTTCCATAGCACTGCACCATTTTACATTCCTACCAGTAATGTATGAGTGTTCCAATTTCTCCACATCCATGTCAAAGCTCATTATTGTCCATCTTTATTAGTATAGCCATGCTAGTGGATGTGAGGTGGTATCTCACTGAGGTTTTGATTTGCATTTCTGTAATAACTAATGATGCTGAACATCTTTTCATGTGCTTATTGGACATTTGTGTGTCTTCTCTGGAGAAATTTCTACTCAAATCTCTTATCCATTAAAAAATTTTAAATCACATTAAAAAATAAGATTTGTCTTTCTATTGTTGAGTTATAAGAGTTCTTTATATATTCTGAATACTAGGCCATTGTCAGATACATGATTTGTAAATATTTTCTACCATACTGAGGGTTGTCTTTTCACTTTGTTGACAGTTTTCTTTAAAGCAGAGAAGTTTTTAATTTTGATGAAGTGCAATTTATCAATTTTTACTTTTGTTGCTAGTGCTTTTAGTGTTGTACCTAAGAAACCATTATCTGCTCCAAGTTGATGAAGATTTACTCATTTTCTTCTAGGAGTTGTGTAGGTTTAGCTCTTATGTTTAGATCTTTAATCTGTTATGAGTTAATTTTTTGTATGGTTTGAGGTAGGAACCTATTTTCATTCTTTGCATGTGATTATCCAGTTGTTCCAGCACATTTTGTTGAAAAGACTCTTCTCTCCCACATTGAATAGTCTTGGAACCTTTGTCGAAAATCAATTGACCACAGATATATGAGTTTATTTCTGGACTCTCAATCCTATGTCTCCAAATTTTCTTTAATGTGCTTTATTACTTTTTTATATTTAAAAAATAAGCTTAATGAAATAACTGTAAAGAGGAAGGAATACCTGTATTCATTGTTCAGTTCCTAAGAGGAAAACCTACATGAGATGCACTGACTATTAAAAATTGTTTTTGGTGATTTAGTTGCTTAGAATAAAAGCAAAAACTGAGTGTTATACAAGTTTTCAACACTCACTTCCCCCACTTCATTTGTTCCCATGTGTGTCTGAGGGAACTCCAGGGTAGACGCATGATTGGAGGCACGGGGAGAGAGTGAGAGCCTGGCAGTGTCATTGGAATCCAAGGAGAGGGCAGAGTCTGTACACACCAGGCCACACCTGGGGGCACGGGGTGGTTTGTGAAAGTTAATTTTTAAGGCCCAGCCGTTGTCCAGACACCATGAAAGTGGTCCAGTCTCCAAATTCTCAATACAAAGAAATGCCTGGGGCAGTATCTCTGGAATAGATAGATACTCTGAAATAGGGTATCTCAGAACATGGTAACTTAGGCTGGGATTGTGGGCAATATCCAGGAAGTGTGTCGGGGCAGTGGGAGAGGGAAGAAAAGGAGAGAGAGAAGTCTATTTTGGACAGTTCATTTTGTAAAATGTGTATTTAAAGAAGCTATGACCCAGTGGTCTCCCTAGGGCCAAATGACTTCATTAGATTCAACACAATGGAGCATGAGGGGGTTGTCCATCTTTTCACAGAGGGCACTGCACTGGTGCTGACACCTGAGAAGCAGGTCATCTGGTACTTAGGAGCTTTCCATGGGAAGTGTGCCATAGGAAAGGCTCACTCCACCTGGGGATGTTGGCTAGACTGAAGCCTGTTCATCTACCATACTCCACACCCTAGAGATAACTCACTTTTGTTGTTGCAATAATATTTTGGGTTTTTTTTAACTTACAGAAATAGTTATTGTGAACTTTTAGAACCTCAAATAACCCAGGAGTGAATACAGTACAAATGTAAATCTTACCCCACAAAGGTAGCCATTGTAAAATTTGGTGTTTAGACTCCCAGAACTTATTCTGTGAATCCAAAAATATTATGTGTGTTTGTACTTGAGCATATGTAATAATTTTTACAAAACAAGATGATGCCCTACATTGTTACTTTTTTTATATAGCATGATATCATGGACCTATTTTCAATCTGTACATACAGTCCTACCTCATTCTCTTTAATAGCTGCATAGTATTCTATTTGACTTGATTAATTTCTCAAGGGCCACTTCCTGTCCAGGTCCAGGACAACCTGCAAGGAGAGTAGATAGTGGCATTTGCTAGTATGTCTTGCCCTTAAAGGTGAAGCGCCACACTGACACATAATCACGGCAACATACACTTCCTGTACTCCTGGATAGTGCTTAGGCTCAATACATATGGTCAGCTGGTGCTCTTGGTTCTCAGGTTGGGTGACCATCTCCACACTGCCTATAGCTCTGCCTCCGGGCAGTGAGAGCAGTCGCCAGCCTCGGTCTGCTTCAGTGCCCCTCCTCACCCATGCTGTTCCCACATTCACTGGTCATAGCGCAGCCAAGTGGGACTATTTCCCGTTAGACCCAGAGACTCAATTCTTCAGTCTTCCACAGATGAGGCCTCGCACTCCGCAGAGCTGTGGGTTTCATCACGTAAGACTTTTAGGGACACAAAGGGAGTCATTCCCAAGGGAATAAAAGCAAAGCTGCCTTCCAGACCGAAAGGATCCTGACTTAGGAACTCCAGCATTAACGATAACCTGAAATGCTTCCAATAGCTCAGTGGTTCTCGACTAGGAAGCACGTTTTCAGTTGTCACAACCTGGAGTGGGGGATGGGGCAGGGTACTACTGGCATCTAGTGGGTAGAGGCCAGGGATACTGCTACACATTTTATAATACACAGTATAGCTCTCCACAGCAAAGAATTATTCAGCACAAAATATCAACACTGTGAATATTGGAGAAATCCTGTAAAATATCCGATGAATAGCATCTCCATGCTATTTTGGGCCAGAGAGTGATCACACTTTTGATAACATTCCACATGCTACCTGGACCCGGCTCACATGAGGTTTCTGCCTGGGCCATCCTGGGTTTTCTCTTTTACAATCACTTTTACATAAATTCAGGCAAATCCATTTCTAAGCAACTTGAGGTTGAATTCTTGGAGCACCCTCTCCTGATTTCAAATGAGTTTGGATAAATACTCTTCAAATTTCTGTAGCTTCTTAACTCTAAAAATAATTTTTTAACTTTTACGTTACCAGCACACTTACTTATTTTTTTCATGCAGAAGTCTTCCATATATTTTATGTACTCTTAAAAAAAAAACTTTTTTTTTCCCCTTTTTAAAAAATTGAAGTGCTGTTGATAGATAATCTTAGACTGGTTTCAGGTATAAAACATAGTGGTTCAACAGTTACTCATATTATTAAATCCTCACCTCCACTAGTCCAGCACATTTATTTTTAATAGACATTTTAAGTTTTTCATCATATTTGATAGATTGTAACTTCCAACACTTCCAACATACTGTAAACATTGGTATTTAAAATATCATAAACCATCACTCTTAAACCTATCCAATGGAATATAAACACCATAGAAAGTTAATATCCACCATCATTCACTTAAAAAATAAATGAACAGAAAAAATAATAAATTAAAATACATGAACAAATTCCTTTTTCCTATTCCTTTTTCCTGTGAACTCCAATCTACTGCCCTAACAGAATTTTATACTAATGTAATATATTTTAAGTTTTATCTTGAAAGTGTTTTATTGACCACCCTATCACCTACTGTTCCAAAATATGCATATAAGTGGAAATATATTAGAAAATGTTTATTATAAGTCTCTAAGAGTTATCAAATTTTTCTTTGGCTTGAGTCATCAATATATCAGTATAAAATTGTTCAAAATAACAAATAAAAATTTTAAATAATTACTCATTTAAAAAGGAAAAACATATAAGTATATGTGTAATGTGTTATGAAGTGGATGGGTATTTTTTTCCTCAATTAGTTTTAAATCCGTGGAAGAATATTCCTTATTGTTAGAAAGAGATAGCATTCATTACTGATTCTAATCTTATTTTTCATTTTTGTAGTTATAAGCACTGAATAACCTTGTTCATATAAATAAGTAAATAGTATGGAGGGAGTTTCATTAGAGCAATTTTACTTAATGTTTTTAATTGTTTCTGAGTTAAACGCCAAAGGAAAAAAAAAACAGCCAAAAACACACAGTGATCTACCATCCTAAATTAAGTTTAATGGTCTATTAGCTAACAATGTCTTTTAAGTCATCCAATGTGTAGAAAACAAAGGATTAGGCAAGATCTTGCAAAAAGATTTGTTAGTTATCAGAATCATTCATTTTCCCAATACCTACACCAAGATTTCTGTGTGTTCCTTTGTTTAGCATTCCAGAGTAAGATTCAACTGGGTGAGAGGGCTTCCTTTCTGTAATACACATAAGAGAAGGGCCACTATGAAAAGGGAATTGGGAGATGAGAACGTATGCTTCCATCTCAGGCCCATTCTCAGGCAGATCAGTTTTAGAAAATAGTTCATGTGGAAGTTAGGGATCTAGAAACTGATTGAATTAAAACTATCAATGTCTGGAAAGCTTCATGTAGTCCCAGGGGTATCCTATCCCAGTTTTCAGATAGCTGGTCTAGATCCTTGCTACTGTAAATGTGGTCAGTAGTCCAGCAAATCAGCAGCACCTAGGCGTTTGTTTAAATGCAGGATCTTGCTAAAATGCATATTTTAACAAGATCCCCAGATGATTTGTATGCACTTTAAAGTTTGAGAACCCACTTGCTCTCTGCAAATGTGTCCAAGGTTCTGAAAGATAACACTTCATCATATATATAATATGGATCTTGCAGGCCTCTTAAAGGTGTGAGGTTATTGCCATTCACTCAAACAACAACTGGCTAGCCCAGTAGTTTTCAACCCTGGTTGTTTATTAGAATCACGTTGGTTGTTTTTAAATCATACCTATGCCCTGTCCCAAACGCAGAGATTCTTATAAGTCTAGGGTGGGGTCTAGGTATCAGTTGATTTAAAGTGCTCTCGCTAATTCTAATGTGCAATGAGGACAGAAACCACAGCCTATTTGAGAAAGGTTGCCCATTACTCTGAATCCTAGTGATTGCAGTTGCCGAGGGATTCCAGAAACAGATCCTGCCTGTTTTAATCTGCATATAACCTAATCCATGAGAGTTGGGTTGATGCCTCCAATCCAGCTGGAAGCCTGGAAGGAAGGTACCAATGTCAGAACCTGTACAGTGGACAGGATTGTTTCAGCAGGACATACTAGGTGATCACTCTGCTAGACCACTTTCATTGTGAACCCTCTGGTACTACATATAAAGGATAACATCACTCCAGATGAAGTCTGGGGGCAAAGACTAGAACTCTGCTCCCTAGCAAGTAAGATCTCAACCATGGCCTGGTTTTTAATCTCTTCCTCTGTGAGACCTTTAATCACAGAGTGCAGTTAAAGCAAAATCACTTTGCATTTCTCCTTCATGGATTGCCTTTTTCAGCTAAACAGGATCATAAGAACACCAACTACTCAGGCTTCCTGGAGAACTGGGTAGCCTGGAAGACTGAAGAAATCAAAGAATGGCAAAAACCTGGACAAGCATGTAAGGTCTCTGAATTGCGAGGCAACACCATTGATGACAGAGTCACATGCTCCCAATTGTCCCACAAATCAGCGTTCTCCTTCCTGGGGGCAGCTGTGTCCTCCTGCCTAGCAGAGTTGGACGAGACAAAGAACACAGGGGTTCCTTCCTACTTCTACCCCAACGTCCTCAGTTACTCCGGGGTATGGGGCAGGATCTTCCTTTGGCTGTGGAGACTCTTTACAATGGAAGGACCCCAAGGCCAAATCAGGTATCAGTTAGTGGGAGGTTAGTCCAAATGCACTGAGCCCCGGCAAAAAGGAGAAACCAGTCAGAGATGAATAGGTAGGTCAGGGAGGCCTAGGTACCAGCAAACAAAGCTGGAGGTGGAAGCAAAAGCAAGTATGTGAACTAGTAGAGCAAAGCTGGCAATCATTCAAGGACAGATTCGGCCCTGAGTTCAGGGAAGTCTAAACCGAGACCAGTCTAAAGAAATTAGTATGTGCCTTTCTGAAGTGTTGGAGTGGGGTCTAAAGAGATAGGTCCCCAAATTATATGTTGTCTGTGAGGAATGGCACAAGCCTTCAGATGAAAGTTAAGGGTGGAAGGTGGTAAGTCTGCATGACTCAACCTGTCCCAAAAAAGATACTGATGATTCAAGTGAATAGAGCCATGGTTCTGGACAACAGTCAAGTGGCTGGACTAAGCAGCAATAAAATTGGTGAGTCGCTTACAGGAGTCCCTGATTGCCAAGCCGTAGCCTTCGGCTGCAGGTAGACTTAGCTCAGTCCTGAGAACTCCATCCATACTTGGGTGAAAGAGACTTGAGTCCTAGTGCTTAAATCCTGTACACCTCATGAATGGCACCATTAGAAATTCTGGGAAGCATCCTCAGAATCACGAAAGCTCCACTCCACCCAAGGCCAAACTCATAGGGGAGCTACAGAAGCAGCATCCTTTAATTTTGATTCCTCCTTCTACCCTCGCCTCCTCCATGAACCTTGTTTTTCCCAAATTCACCAAGCAAATGAATTTGATACATTTTCCTATCAGTGGGGTTGAGCATCTTTTCATATGTTTACTTCTACTTTCATATGACAATTTGGCTTCCTTCTTAGTGAAATACTCAAATATTTTCCTGGTTTTCACTGGGCTGTTTGTCATTTTTCTTATCAGTTGGTACTGACCCTTTGTCTGTCATATATTGCAAATGTAATATATAAAACATGTAGTTTTCTCCTAGTTTTTGTCTTTGGATTTTACTTACACAGTAATTTTTCATTTTTATGTAGTTAAGTTTATCAGTCTTTTCCTTTGTGGATATTCTATCTTGCTTGTAAAGATTTCCTAAAGGTATAACATATTTTCTCACAATTTTTCATTTGTCATACTGACAAAGATTAAAAAGAGTAATAACACTCTCCACTGGTGAGAGAGTTGGGAAATAATATATCAAATCCTACTGGTAAGAATGTGATTTCTGACAGCCATTGGGAAAGTAATCTGGCCGTCACTACTAATGTAAAAATGCACATATGCTTTGTCTTAGCATCCCACTTTGGGACATCTTCTCCACAAAAATAAAAACATTGGTTTTCAAAGCATACATTCAAAGATGTTAGGTTCATTAGCACTGTGCATAGGGCAAAAATGAGGAATAACTCGAATGTCAACCAATAAGGCAACAGCTGAATGAATTGTATGGTGGGGCCAGACTACATAGTATTTTACTGTTTATTTTAAACTGAAGTTCATACAGTAAAGGGCACAAATCTTAGTGTATAGATTTGACATGTGTACACATTCATGTAACCATATTTTACTATTACTAAAGAGTGATTTTTGCAGAACAATGTGAATGTACTTAATACTACAGAAACATACACTTAAAAATGGTTAAAATGGTAAATTTTGTTACATTTATTTTACAAAAATTTATATCTCTAGATAGTATCAGGAGAAATGACCATGAAAATTGTTGAGAGAAAAATCCACATTTCAGGTAAAATGTGTGTGTGTGTGTGTGTGTGTGTGTGTGTATCTGTGTGTGCATGAGCATGTGCATGTTCATAGAAAAAGGTATGGAAGGATACACACCAAATTTTATCATTAATTATCTGAAAGTGTGAAGTATTTATTGTTTGGCTTATAACAAGGAGCATTAATTTAAAGCTCAGACCCAGGCTCAAGTCCCAGCTCCACTAATGATTTGATGTGTGAGTTGGGAGAATTACATGTTAATGTCTTTATTTGTAAAGCAGGAAGAGAACGGTGCCTGCCTCATTACGGTTGTTGTGTGGCATAGATATTAGAACAGTGGCTGTCACCATAAATCATATTGTCATTGTTTTTTCTCCTTCAGTGTCTTCTTCATTGCACCCTCTGCATTCTTCCATCCCTCACTACTTTATTGAGATTGTCACAAGATTTGTTTAAGTATCAGAAGAGAAAAACAGAGGAACTAATTCCAAGCCAAAACTAAGGGGATTCCCACAGTGCTTGTTTCACATCCCACTACGGCTAGCTTGCTCCTGAGCCCAGCTGAGATGCCTGAGCCTTGGCTCTGTGAGGTCTGACACAGTTCTGGAGGTCCCTGCCTAGACGTCTGTCTTCTTGTCTCATCATCACGTAGAAGGTACTCGTAAGATTCACAGCCTAGAATCTTCCTTCTCAACACCTCCACACATTCACTATTGCTCTCTGGTATGTCTAGTCTCATCTTCCTCTTTTCTCCTACTAAATCAATAGCTTCCTGTACTGCAAATGCATTCTCTTACTTACTGGAACTCTCTTCTTGATTGGCAGACTGATGGGACCTAGAGTTTTTATATTTGCTGTCTGAGTCACAAACAGCAGTTTATCCAATCCCAACCTTGACTCTTTCAGGAGACTATTCATGTTCTTTGAGTTGACAGATCTGGAACTTTAAAACAGTGATTAGATTTTTTTATGTGCTTTAAAATATTTCACATTCAACAAATCATTATGTTAAATATGAAATAAAACAGTAACCTCTCCTGGTTTATTTTACCCTTAGGGCACTAATGTATGGAATCAAAAATCTCATTCCTCTTAGAACAGGATGGCAATGAGTAGCCGTTTGTAGAGTCCCAGTTTTATTAATTATGTTACTAAAATAAAGCAGTAGCTCTTTTCATTGATCTTACATAATCCCCAAGGTTTCTCACTTTCCCACTTCCTTCTGCCATCCCTAATATTTATTCATTTTCTTGTCTCCATCTCTTTCTCCTTTTCTCTCTTCCTCTCCTCATTCTTAAAACACCTTCTGTGTGTCAGGCACTCAGCAACAAAGCTTGAGTGAAACAGACCACCTTTTCAGTGTCATGGAGCTTACAAACCTATTTGGGAGTGGAGACATTAATTAAATAATCACCAGATCTGTAACTTCAAATAGACTTAGTGCCATGTAGGAAAATACAGGACCCTTTGAGAAATCTGTGTAGGTGAAGGCTTCATCCAGGAAGTAGCAGCTGAGCTGGAGTGGGCAGGATGAAGAGGAGTTAGCCAGGCATCTCCCCCCATTTAGAGTTCTGAGTGGGCAGAGACCAGGACTGTCATAGCACCCACCCTTGGGTCTGCCTGATGGAGGTAGGTGCTCATAAATATTTGTGGGAGGAAAAGACAATGTAAAAAATAGAAAATCAATGAAAATGTGTCTTGTTTTGTTTTGATGCTAATTAAACTGTTACTAATTAAAAGAGATGCAAAGTAAGACAGGAAGGAGAATGTAGCAGAAGATGAAGTGAAGGAGTAGCAGTCAATCAGTCACACTCAGGCCTCTACCAATATGTAGCGATTTTAGTCTTCATCCTAACAGCATTTGAAGCCATTGAAGGGTTATTTTTTTTTATAGCTAACATTAAAAAAAAAAAAAGCTTATTATGTAGTAGATACTGTGCTAAGGACTTTACTTGGATGATTTCATTTAATCCTCAAAGCAATCCTATGGTGGTACTATTATTTTTTAATTTTACAGACTTGAGGACATTGAGGTGTAGAAAGGTTGTTTGCTCAACACTGTTAGTGTCTGAGGCTTGACTCCAAAACTCCTACACTTAACCAGTATATTACACATGCTGTGAGCAAGAAAGTAGGTAAGCAAGTATGAACAGCTGATTCTCATCTCCTTGGCAGGAACAATCCCAACTGTGGAGTTGGTAGCATAGGGGCATCAGAGTTTAATGAGATAATCATTGAATTTAACTAATCCCTTTGTTCTGACTCCATATTAATCAAACAACCTTCTAATTATATTCTGGCTTCCCATATAGATTTTTCTGCTGGGAGATAATGCACTGACCAGCCTACACATGCACTTTGTTCCAGTTGACAGTTTTATTACTCATCATGAATAAATTGGCATTGTTTAAAAAAAGATGAAATACTCTAAAAAAAAGAAATAGTTTTACACAGTTATTTTCCCATGATGTTTGAAAAATAAAAAAAACAATAAAAATAGCATACGTAGTCTGTGAGTTAACCTTTTATTGCTGCCTGTTTGCGACCATGGATGTGGTCATGAAGTCTAGAGATGAGCCTTATTTACCTTCTTTGTCAAAGCGCCTACCTAGCACAGTCCAAAGGCTTCCATTGTTTCCCATTCGGCAAACTCCCACCTTTCCTCCTGCTCACGGCTTGAGGATTGTTCTTCAGCATTTACCTAATTCTCCAAGCGTTATATGGAAGCCGCTATAAGGAGTCTCATTCATCTCCCCAGTGTAACTTGCTACTGTCCTCGGAGCAGGCCATTCCCTAATAACATTATTAAACCCGATGTTAATGCGCTCGGGGCCACCAGGACAGCCCCTGCCAAACCTGCACCCAGTCCACAGCTCCGGAACCAGAGGAAGTGACAACTGCCCTCTTTTCCACTTGAGGAGTCCTTCCAAACGGGGATATCGGCTCTGACTCCCTACTCCTTGTTGGCTCAAGTTGTTTTTTTTTTTCTTTCCCCATAATTCCTATAATGGGAAAAATGGGACAAACACAGGTGGACCCTTTTAAGTGAAAGCTTCACGTAACGACTTTGTCGAGAGATCTGCTTAATCACATACAAGGGCTAAATAAGGATTATCCTCCCCAGAAATATATTCCTCTCTCGAACAGATGATTGAAATGATTCCCTAAACCTCGTTTATTTTTTCTTTCCTAAACACATAAGAAAGTCAGCAAGAGCAAGGTCAGCCTTGTGAGCGGCCTCCTTTCAGACCAAAAAAAGGCTTGAGCTGACAGGGCCACAGCTCGGCCTTCACTGTAGTCAACGAAGCGTAAGGGCCTTTCTCAGAAACTTTAGCGCTGGAGGTGTAAGAAAGACGGCAATCATTTAAATCGGTGGCAGAACTCTCCTATTCTGCTTTTCGTCCATTTTCACCATAGAGGCATTAGCCAAGAAATCACTAGCAGCTAGGCGGCCCCCCTCAGGATTTCCAGCCGCCTGCACAGCGCAGCGCGCGGATGAGTAAGGCCAAACGAAGAATCGTATGTTGACAAGCCAAGATGGCCACTTTCACAGGGCTGGGGGATGCTGGCTGCAGGTCACCCGAGCATCTCAAGGAAGGGCGGCCGGAAAGACCCTCGGCGAGAGCCGGAGAACAAAACCTCCGCCGATTCCCGCGGCCACCGCATGGGGACGCAACCTCGCGGCCAGACAGGCGGGCCAACGGTCGGAAGGGAGGTGCCATGTTCCAGCAAGGGGAGCAGGTCTATAAAACCTTTGTGGCTTTTCTTCCCTATCGAATACGAAGGAACTCAACATACTCGCGTCTCCATTTACCCCTTGTTATAAACGCTTAATACAGCCTAAAGAACTATTCGCAGGAGGGCGCGTTACCTCTATTTCCTCCCCCTGCCTCGCAGAGTGGTTCATCCAGGGCTCCCCCCCACCCCCGCGTCCCCGGCTCACCGCCTCTTCCTTCCCATCCCCAGCTAGTGGCGCATTGGCGAGCGGCGCTGGGGGGCGGGACCCGAGCCGGGCGCACGCAGGCGCTGTGTATAAATACTGGGCCGTGCCGCCCGCCGGCTCGTTCGCCCCGCGCCGCCCGCTGCAGTCCTCTAGGACGCTGTCTTCTGCTTGCGCATTTCGCAGTCGTCGCCTCTTGGTATCCTTCTCTCTTCAACGCCGCTTTCACTCTCCATCACCGTCACCGACACCAACATGAACGGGCAGCTCAACGGCTTCCACGAGGCGTTCATCGAGGAGGGCACGTTCCTCTTCACCTCAGAGTCTGTGGGGGAAGGCCACCCAGGTGAGGTGACGGGGCCTGGCGTGAAGTGGGGGGCGGGCCGGGCGTGGCCGGCCGGGACCCGCGGAAAGCAGTGCCCACCTTACGCTGGTTGTCCTCGCCCGGCGGGCGGTGGGAAGAGCTGCGGCTGCGCGCCTTCCTCGTGGCGCCGCCGGTGCCGAGCGCGTGGCCGCCGCTCCCCTCCCCCTTCCTCTCGCCTCCCCTCCCATGCGGCCGCGCGCCGCGGCATGCGGAAGATTCCAGAAAGTGAGAGGGGCGGGGGCCGCAGCAGCAGCTTGTGCCCTATCCAGGAACGGCACTCTTTCCTTCTCTCCATGCGGCCGGCTGGAAAACCTCGAGTGGACCCCTCGCCCCGAGTGCCCGCGTCCGGCTCCCGGGAGCGCGCGCCCCGCATTGCAGCCGCAACCACGTGTTTGCCGCATGTGGCGTCTGGGTATGGGGAGCTTCGGGGCCGCGGGACCGCTGGGGTTTGTGGAGTCGGGGCCCCGCGCCTCGGGCATCTTATGTTTCCACTGGTTTCTTATTGGCTTGGGTCATTACTACACGCTGGAGGATACGGACATGTCCTTTAGTATATGGCCTTGCCTTCAAGGTGACAGCCTCCCACTAAATCTAGCGGATGTTGGGAAGGCGTTCCTTATTTGGAGCAAGTGTGAAAAGGATAGGAGACATGAGTTAAGTGTAAGCTGCTGCCATTGCGTTGAGATTCCTTGTAAAGGCTTTGGTGCTTACTGTTAGGCAAGGTTGTACTTCACGTTTCCTTCTGCGCGCTTTGTCCACTGGTCCGCCATCATGGGGATCAATTTACGCGTGAACGAGTGAAGCTATTTCAAGGACTTTAAATCTGAGCCTGAAAGTGTCACCTAGTAAAGACTATTTTGCTAGGCTGCTTCTGCCCTTACGATGACCACGATGATGTGGTAGCCATCTAGTATGATGACCTAAGAATCCATTTCACTCTAGTAAAGTCTACTTTGCCTGTGATGAAACCCCCCAAGTAACCTAGTGCTATAGAAGACAAACTCCAAGATCCTGATGAGTGAAGTTCAGTTGTTGAGGTGTGATGTCATTTTTTGGTTTTTCTCCCCCAGCTTTGGTAACGTGTTTGGCCCACCTTCTGTTTAGTAGTCATTTAAGTTACAGCATTTATAACAGTTTATAGATTTGAGTCTTGTCTGTGAGTTTGCTGCAGTACACATTTTGTTTTGTTTCAGATGGTTACATAGAAAATCCGGGAAAATGATAATTTGGGGTGTTATTTCTGTTAGTCCCTCTCCCAATTTTTAATGACAACACAGTGGGGAGAAAATCAAAAAAGATTCAGAATACATTTGGGCATTTCCCAGTTTGTTCAGCTCTTGTTCAACCCCCACGATAAAAATCAAGTGATGCTGTTTCACTCCTTTTGTCCATAAAATGTCCTTACTTCTGTTGACTCTTTAATTGACATAATTTCCCGTTACCCTAATTGGTGTTCAGTGTCAGGAGGGAGAAATTGATTTGACAAAAAACCAATTCACTTCTCTAGTTGGTTAGAGTGCAAACTTTAATGTAGGTGATAAAATGTATCACTGTCTTTGAAAATTAATATCTGTTTTCACTTGTTTAATCATTTCAGTTATGTGGCTGTTGTACTTTTAACAATGGAAACTGTTTTTGCCTGGGAACTTAATTTTTTCAAAATGTCTGAAATACTTTGGAGATGAGACTGAAACCCTTGTGAAGTGTAAAGTACACATATAATGAGTTTAAATGTATTGAACATGCTGGGTGTTCTGCTTGCTTACTTAAATGAATTGGTGAGCTTGTGTGATATGGTTATATTAAGACCATGGTGTCAGATTTTCAAGTAACACGCAGCACTATATCCAGCATTTATTCTTCAGGCAAATGGTTTCTGGTAAAGCAGTGTTTTAATTAGCAGTTAGGTGTAGCCGTTAAGATCTCCATACTTGGAATACCATTGAATTGTACACTTGAAAATAGTTACTTAAATTGGTAAATTTTATGTTGTGTGGGTGTTAGCACAATTTTAAACAAAAAGCTCTCCAAAAGATTTAAAGGATTTTTTTTTTCCAGACAAGATTTGTGACCAGATCAGTGATGCTGTCCTTGATGCACACCTTCAGCAGGACCCTGATGCCAAAGTGGCTTGTGGTAGGTTCAAAACTGCTTGCTTATCAACCGATGGAAAGGTAACATGAAAATTACTTTATAGAAGTGACGTTTGAGCGTGAACCTCTCTCTTATTAGAAACTGTTGCTAAAACTGGAATGATCCTTCTTGCTGGGGAAATTACATCCAGAGCCGCTGTTGACTATCAGAAGGTAGTTCGTGAAGCCATTAAACACATTGGATATGATGATTCTTCCAAAGGTGTGTTTTAGTTTATCTGAGCTCCTCATTTCTCCCGATGTTTTCTTCAGCCCTATCTTCAAGAATGTACCTGATAATCTTTAACTCCTTTATAATTTCACTACCCTTTTGTTCCAGCCTTATCCTATTCTCTGAAAGTACTTTTAATTACATAGGTTTCCTCCACTATCTGAAAGTAGTGTTCTCGAGAAACCTTTAATAAGACAAAATGACGTAAAGTGAAGCCACTCCCACTTTCTGAAAGTTCATATTACACCACTTAGCTTTTACAAAAGACCTGCATTAGTACCTGTTGTTGCTAACTAAAAGAAATCTGAAGTGGATTTTCACTTTTACACAGAAAAACTGGTATACTAATATGGCATAATGCCAATTTTTGGAAAGCAGAAGGATACTGTATTTGGTTAGCAGCATTTAGAATTCCATTTAATTGTAAATGGAAGGCATTCCTGTGACATTTTTGGTTTTTTGTTTTGTTTTTAATAAGACATTGTTGTTTATAGGGTTTGACTACAAGACTTGTAATGTGCTAGTAGCGTTGGAGCAACAGTCACCAGATATTGCTCAAGGTGTTCATCTTGACCGGAATGAGGAAGACATTGGTGCAGGAGACCAGGTATCTTGGTAGATAATATATGCACCTTTCTAACATTAAATTCTGAAGATTAGATTCATCACATTAGTAACTTCTCCTTTTTTCTAGGGTTTGATGTTTGGTTATGCCACTGATGAAACTGAGGAATGCATGCCTTTAACCATTGTCTTAGCACACAAGCTCAATGCCAAATTGGCTGAACTACGCCGCAATGGCACTTTGCCTTGGTTACGCCCAGATTCTAAAACTCAAGTAAGTGACGATCATAAGGCTAGATTATATGTATTACATTGGCACAGAATATCAGTAAAGTTTAATTAAAGCTGACTGAAGAAAGGATAGCATTTTCTCTTGTATTGCAATTTAGCATAGAGAATCAAAAATGAAACTGTTTAGTAGACTGATGTCCTGATCACTTGCATTGCCTTCAAGGTGACTGTGCAGTATATGCAGGATCGAGGTGCTGTGCTTCCCATCAGAGTCCACACAATTGTTATATCTGTTCAGCATGATGAAGAAGTTTGTCTTGATGAGATGAGGGATGCCCTGAAGGAGAAAGTAATCAAAGCTGTTGTACCTGCCAAGTATCTTGATGAGGATACAATCTATCATCTCCAGCCAAGTGGCAGATTTGTCATTGGTGGGCCTCAGGTAATGTCAATTCAGTTTACCCTTTTTGGATCTTTTATGTTTGCTTGCAAAAATTTTGGCTACGCCCATTCTTTTTTCTAGGTTTCTTTGAAGCCTACATATGAATCTTCTGGGGGTATTTCCTGACTGATGCAGAATCTGGCATTTAACAATCCTGATGTAAAACCTCTTATTGGAAAGCATTAGGCGTAAAGTGACTTAAATCCTGTAATTTCAGGGTGATGCTGGTTTGACTGGCCGGAAAATCATTGTGGACACTTACGGTGGTTGGGGAGCTCATGGAGGAGGTGCCTTTTCAGGAAAGGATTATACCAAGGTGGACCGTTCAGCTGCTTATGCTGCTCGTTGGGTGGCAAAATCCCTTGTTAAAGGAGGTCTGTGCAGAAGGGTTCTTGTTCAGGTATATACTTTTTTATATAACTGCAGTGATTATAAAAGTGGGAGGGCATTTAGTATAGTTAACCTGCCTGTCTTTTTTTTTTATACCAGTGTTATTATACAAGTGTGGGTCTCTTGATGACTGATTTTTATGACATTTGAATCCTTATAGGTCTCTTATGCTATTGGAGTTTCTCATCCATTGTCTATCTCCATTTTCCATTATGGCACCTCTCAGAAGAGTGAGAGAGAGCTATTAGAGATTGTGAAGAAGAATTTTGACCTCCGCCCTGGGGTCATTGTCAGGTAAAGATGGTAAAGCCTATTGCTAGTGAAAAATACTGAGGGTGTGGGTGTGTACGTATATACATGTATTTGAAATATATCCAAGTCTAAGAAGGTAAAGGTATGAAGATGACACAAGTGGGGAGCATTTTAATTCCTAGAATGTGTTGATGTTATCTTTTAAAATGCCTTGGGTAAAGGCTTAAATTAAGAAAAATCTAAAATGATAGTGCTCTTTGGTGTACACTAATCACCCTAGAAAGTTCTCCACACTTGATACTAGGCTTTGTGCTCATCTTACCTAGGGATTTTTTACTTAAAGCAGTACAGATAAATGGGATGTTCAAGGCTGTCAAAGAAAATAACCATGGTAGGGTGTGGGCATGGGACCTTGGTAAGTATTCCATGATCTCAGATGAGCTTTTAACCTTGAAATTTCTCAGAATAATGACAAGTTTCATATTTGTTGGGCCAAGGACGGAAAAACAAGAACTATAGTTACTAATAATGACTGTGCAAGGATTTTGGACACCAGGGAAGTAACACTTGCCACAAACTTTTCTCCTAGCATACCCCAGAGAACTGAACTCATTTGCCAGAACTCTTGAAAATGAGTCTTGCTGATTGTTTTGCTTTATTTTAATTAAATGCTACATATTAAGTTACGGACTTGTATATTCCAGGGATCTGGATCTGAAGAAGCCAATTTATCAGAGGACTGCAGCCTATGGCCACTTTGGTAGGGACAGCTTCCCATGGGAAGTACCCAAAAAGCTTAAATATTGAAAGTGTTAGCCTTTTTTCCCCAGACTTGTTGGCGTAGGCTACAGAGAAGCCTTCAAGCTCTGAGGGAAAGGGCCCTTCTTCCTAAATTTTCCTGTCCTCTTTCAGCTCCTGATCAGTTGCAGTCACTCTAGTCAATGACATGAATTTTTAGCTTGTGTGGGGGACTGTAAGTTGGGCTTGCTTTTCTATCCCTAGGTGTTTTGTTCACCATTATTATGAATTTAGTGAGCATAGGTGATCCGTGTAACTGCCTAGAAACAAACCAACAACACTGTAGTAAATAATGCTTTGAAATTGAACCTTTGTTGCCCCATCACCGAACCCTCTAAAATCCTCTAATTGCATTGACTTTCCCTCCAAATGCTGAAATGTCCTTGTGATGTGCACGTAAAGTATTTGTAGTTCCATTATAACCTCTGGCAATGCCACAGCCCTGTCAGCATGAATTTGTAATGTCTTGAGCTCTACTATTATGAATGTGAAGCCTTCCATATGTTCCCTATAACTTGATCCTTTTCTAATCATGTAGCTTTGTCAGGGAGTGTTCCCTTATCCGATCATTCTTGCATGTAACGCAAGTTCCAGTTGGAGCTCTAGCCTGACATTAAAAGAAAAAAGAAAAAAAGGCAGTTACCATTAAACCATCTCCCTGGTGCTTATGCTCTTAATTGCCATCTCTTACACAGCACCAAATCAAAATCTTTCCACTTTTCAGCTGTCTTTTGGAGGACGTACGTAATAAGGTTTTTATTTATAGTAAACCAATCCTATGCATGGTTTCAGCACTAGCCAAACCACCAACTCCTAGCTCTAGAAAAACAGGCACTTGGCACCCTTGTGATGTCATACAGAGAAGTCACAGGGGCAGTACCTGAGGGTCTGTAGGTTGCACACTTTGGTACCAGGTAACTTTTTTTTTCTTTATAAGAAAGACTGAGTACTCCACACTGCACAATAACTCCTCCCAGGGTTTTAACTTTGTTTTATTTTCAAAACCAGGTCCAATGAGCTTTCTGAACAGCTGGTGTAGCTACAGAGAAACCAGCTTCCTTCAGAGAGCAGTGCTTTTGGCGGGGAGGAGGAAATCCCTTCATACTTGAACATTTTCTAATTGCTTATTTATTGTATTCTGGGGTATGGCGTAAGTACAGAGAAGCCATCACCTCAGATGGCAGCTTTTAAAAAAATTTTTTTTTTCCTTCAACACCATGATTCCTTTAACAACATGTTTCCAGCATTCCCAGGTAGGCCAAGGTGTCCTACAGAAAAACCTTGGGTTAGACCTACAGGGGGTCTGGCTGGTGTTAACACAAGGGAGGGCAGAGCTGGTGCGGCTGGCCATGGAGAAAGCTGACTTGGCTGGTGTGGTACAGAGAAGCCAGCTTGTTTACATGCTTATTCCATGACTGCTTGCCCTAAGCAAAGTGCCTTTCAGGATCTATTTTTGGAGGTTTATTACGTATGTCTGGTTCTCAATTCCAACAGTTTAATGAAGACTAAATAAAATGCTAGGTTCTACCTTAATCAGTGTACATTATTCTTTAAGTGTTTTGTATCAATATGATTTAAGAACATACTCTAACCCTGTGGTACAGGGGTGTTTGTAATTTCTGTTCCTAGCACTGAGAAAGTTCAAGATTTGATCTGTCCAGCATTGCTTTTTTTGGCCAACGCAATGGCCACAATCCATGTGTCCTTTTTTTGAAGCATCCATTCTTATACTACCAATAATGTTTTAAATTGTAAGCTTAAGGATTAAAAACTAAAGGTATAAAAATGACTGACATAACATGAAGGGAATAGCAATAGTCTTTAGAATTTAAATCTACTTTTAATCTTTTTGACTATAATATGTAAAAACAAGGTTTATTAAGCTATTAATCCCTCTATATAAACAGGTGTTAGAGGCTGCAAGTTACACGTTCAGTACACATTAGTAACTGGTGAGGGACCTGCTTCCAATCCATCATACACAATAAAAGAACCAAAATTTTTTTTGAAAAAATAAAGTGAAGATGCTACAAGTTTACAAAGTTTATTCTGAATTCGTGGCAGTTTGTATAGAGGGTTCTTAACCACATAGTTCTGTGAACCATCCTTTCTTGAGCCTAGGAACTCAATATATATTGACAGGAGCCACTTGGCCTAATGTTCTACCCAGCATGTACAAAGTCAAGAGATGATTAAACTTTTTATGGTTGACCTGCAAATGTGAAACCCATGGAATGTGGCTTACACCTCTTGGGAGACTTAAGAAATTTAGAAATATGTTGGGAGAGGAGATAAGGTTAAATCTTAGAGGAGTATCATTGGAACTCTACTGCTCAGAAACTTGAGAACTTCAACTTTGCTTGACATGGGAAAGTTTACAGAATGTTTCAAAGAGCTTTTAAATGCCAGTGCATTTCTGTCTACAAGTAACCATGCTGGCCATATAAGGAGAATGAGTAATAGTGAATGCTCCTAAATTGGTAGTGCTAGAGTAGTTGCCTTAGGATCAGGTCCAGTATTTGCTAGGAACATCTCAGGCCTCAAGCTTGCAGGATAGGGAGAATGACCTTTAAGGTTCTTATCCTCTGCCCAGCCTTGGGGGACAATCCTAAAGATAGGAAGATGGAGGAACATTAACCAGCCCAAGGAGAAAGGATCAAAGGCATGAAAGGGTGGGTGATTACAAAGCAGGGAATGTCAATTCATGTTTAGGTTGAGAAATGCGTACTTGCCTTTTCTGCAAAGTGGATGATGACAGGGACAAAAGAGCCAAACAGCAGGGGCAGAATTACAAGGAATAAAAACTGGCTAAAAGGACATTGATAAGCCATATGCTGTAACAGCTGCAGTTACAGGAACTGATTGCTCCTGAAAGCTGAGATCTCCACTGAGCAACTTTTTCTCACCAGTATGAAAATAACCACTTGTCCTCTATCCCACCCCATCATCACTGGGGAAATGAGAAGTGGTGAGCTAACAGTTTGGAGAAAACGGCACACTTGCCATATTCTGAAAAGTACTTTTTGTAAGAGTTCACTCCCACAGTGGAAAAGAGCTTTGTTAGTCAAATAAGAGCAAGGTGGGTAGTGCTTGGAACAAAGGACAGCTGAGCTTAACTGGCAAAGGCAACAGTGCCAAGGTATGTTGTGTCACAGAGAGATCTGCAAAATACTTGGAAAACTGATCCTCCCACATCATAACTGGGTCAAATTACCCTGTGGCACAGCCCTTGCTAGCCTATACACCGTCTATGAATCAAGGTAAGAGGGACTTAAACTGCCAGGCCACCCTTGGCCTCAGTGGGGTGCCCTTACTCAGGCCCAACCTGCACAAACGACTACATGGTAGCTCTACTCTCGTCTAACCTTAACCAAATTCCAGTACAAAGGCTGAAAGAACACAAAGGTAGTAGAGATGAAACTAACAGTTGAGGTAGAAGCAATGGGTCTTGAAATAAGTCTGAGGTAAAAAGTGAAGGCTGATGACTCACAGATGACTTGGTCAAAAAAATACTGCCCTTCACTAATAAAGGAGCAGGTCAGTTCAGGATGAATGTAAGTTCTGTTTAGGACAGTTTGAAGCTGTGGGATATTCAGGTGGTGCTATTTATATATGTCTAGGGCAGAGAAGAAATCTAAGTAGCAGCATTGGAAATCATGGGGTTGACATAATCATCCCACGTGTGTACAGAAAAAACACAGCTACCTAGGAAAGAACCTGAGACCACTGTCCAAGGGATTGAGGGTGGGTAGGGCAAGGGAGAGAAGCCTGAAAACACGCAATCCTTTATCAAAATTACTGGAACTGCCCACTGACTGCCAGTCTCTGGTAGGAGACCACGAGCACCCAGAGCAGGGGGCCTTTTGTTTATTTCTCTATGCACTCTTACTTCCTAGTCCACTGCCAGGCCTTTAAATTTTCATGGAATTGAGGAGCTTCCTGAAACAACCCTGTATATCCAAACCTACAAACTGACTAAACATTAATCCCTTACCAAGTCTGGTAAATTTTTACTTAACATCACTTTTTGCTAATGTCTAGAATACTACTAAATACTACACTAACTTTTAGAGAGATACTACTATCAATCTAAATTTCCTTACTAGTTTAACTTCATGCTATTCTAACTGCCCTCATAACTGCTAGTGAAAAACTTCCTGGCTATATAGATAATGCGAACAAAGAAGGAACCAGAATTGTAAAGAAAATTACTTTGTGTGCCTATAGAACCTGATCACCATCCTAACAGTACTTACAGTTAATGTTAAACTACATTTCAGAATTATTGTCAATGATTCTGAAAATTAAAAGATGCAGGGTGTAGGACCTTAAGTCAAACAGACTTGAGGTTCAAACCACCAATCCATCCCTTATTAGGTGTATGTATGAGCAAATTATATTACCTCTCAGCCTCAGTTTCTCCAACTGTAAAACATAGCTAATGGCCATTAAGGACTAAATGTAATAATGCAGATACTGTGCTTCACACAGTGCCCAGCATATCGCAAGCACTGGAAAACAGCTGCTATTTCATCAAGGGGAATTACATTAAATCTCCCTCTCCAAGGAGCCAGTCACTTTAAATCTGATTCTTAATCCCTGTATCTTAGAACATTTTCACATTGTTTTTAACCCTTTCCTAGCCCCTTAACCTTAGACTGATACATGTTACCCTTACTTTACTTCCTTGACTCCTCTATCATTTCTGAAAAATGAGCTGTGGACAAAGAATAAAAATGTAAAAAAATACACGAGATAGTTTTTTCAAATTTCCACTGCATAGGTACTGGTCCTGTGACTGGCTGTTCCCATATCTGTACCCAAGGTCTGGCCCCCTTCAGAACTCTGAGTGGACAGGATCAGAATTTGGCTCAGGTGGATTAGGATCTGAAGAATCTGTGTTTGAAGGACTTGACTCTCCAACTGGCTCAAAGGGTCGCAAGTTTGCATAAGTCACCTCTTGGGCCAGCTGCTCCAGGGAAGGGCGGCCTAACAACAGATTTCGAAGTGAGATGCAAGTCATCAGGAAGCTGAAAAAGAGGAAAAAGGCTACCTAGTCCCAACTCGTTTTGACACAGGAATTCCTGCCAAAGTCCTTTAGGGATACCTGGTCTTATCTTACCTCCTCTCACCCAGGCATAAATGAGAATCTCCCCCCAATGACCCCCACATCCCAGCTGGAAGGGCACCCCATCCATTATACAGTCTAGTAGAGGATTCCAGGGTAGGGTAGGAATAACCCTTGGGGAAGTTGAAAATAAGCTGAGGCCAGAAGGCCATCAGATACAGGTCATTTATACTCTTCCATTAAATCAGAGAGAGGAGAGTAGAGAAGGAAAAAGGATTTAGTGCTAGAGCATCTTTGTAAGTTGCCCTCACAAGTATTTCTGTGGATGAGACTTACCTACGACGGAAGACATAGACCTTTCGCAGCAAAAAGCGCAAGAGCCGCTCATGGAAAGGGGTATTTCGCCGACGTTCAATCTCCTGGAGCCTTTGCTGGCGTCTAAGAAAGGTCTGGACTAGAGGTGTTGGTTCAAGGCCCCCTTTTACTTCCCCTTCCAGCAGAGGTTGCAGCTCTGGAGGTAAAGGCCCTGTTTCTGCCCAGAAGATGTAGCAAAAAGAGGAATCACTGAGAGATCATTCCCTCCTTTACAACTCCCCTTTCACCAACTAGAGTTCACTCTTCAATGCCTAGATCCTCATTCACAACCCTGACGTCTTGTAACCAGGGGCTATCTCAGCCCAAATCTTCATATACTCACCACTTCCATTCTCCACCTTCTCCTTTAATTCCTGGAGATATGCCAGGTCTTTCTCCAGTGCAAGCTCCGTAGTGTTGACATAGATGTACATGTAGCAGGAAGGAAGGGGTGACACTGTATACACCTTATGGTACTCACCAGCAGGCAACTGGGAAGAGGGAAGAAATGGATATATTCACTCTACCTTTTCGTAGCCAGCACTACCTTCCCATCCCCGACCCAGGCAGTTTTCTTACTGTGTTTTGGAGTCCAAAGGACTGACCTCTAGAATCCTGGATGAGGCTACTCACAGCCCAGGGGCCCTAGCTTTTCAAGCTCCCACTGCTCAATTGCTAGGGTAAAGCATCTTGAGTCTATAGTAAGTTAATTCCACTCACCTACACTTTTCTGCCATTGTTAATTCCAGTAAAATACCTGCATTTTTTCTCCCTCCTGAAGAGTCTGGTTCTTCTGTTCTGCCACCAGTTCCACAGTCACTTCCCCCTGCAGCAGCTGGATGCTAGTGTTGCCCAGGTCTTCACTCACAAAATTCTCCAGGTGCAGCCCTATCAGGGGCAACAAAGTTCCGCAGCCCACCCCATGACAGTGAACTCATTCCCAGCCAGAAGAGAGATATCACACCTCCTCTACTAGCATTTCTCAGATTTCAAAAACATTCCTCCCACCAGGCGGACCCCCTACCCACTACCCATCTCCACCGCATGCAATATCCCTGGCCATGGAAGCCAGAGAAAAGACAGCAAAGCCTCTCCTTCCTTTTCTCCATACCAGGGAAATCTGCAATGAAGACCACCTCAGTGTGGTTGTCTAGGCTGCTCCTGATTTCCTGTAACTTGGTCCTCCAGGGAGATAAGTCTATCAGCAATGGCTGCAGCCAAGGTGTACGCTGGAAGGGGGACCAGGCAGCCTGCACAATGTCCACACGAGGGTCAAAAATCCTTAGGAAAGAAAACCATGTTTTAAAGAGGCCATAGCTACCTACCCACCAGAATTTCCAGTTTTGTTCCTTTCATCACCATTCCCAGGTAGAAGAAACAGAGTTTTCAAACAGAAAAAATGGCCTATGTCAGCATGGTATTGCCAGTGTGGGACACAGAGAGAAAAAGAAATTCTCGAGCACTGGGAAGAATGGGGGTTAGTGGCCACCTGAGAACTGGGTTAACAGTTTCTATAGAACAGGTCAGTTACCTTTTCTCTGGATGCTGGTGCCCCCTGCTGGAAGCAATGAGCTATGCCCACAACCAAGCCAAAAGGGACAGGCACGAGAGGACAGCCTTTCAAGCAAGACACTAGGAAGCATGGGCCATTCATCTTGGCAAAAGGAGCTGGGTTTCATTTCCCCCTTTTCTGCCCCCTTGCCCACCTCTGCTGGAAGCGGTCATTGATGGAGACCCAAATATCAAAGTAGATCTGGGGCTCAGTGACATTGTACTTGGGAAGCAGGCGGCTCAGGCAAGTGGCATATTGCTTCAGCATGTCTGCATGATCCTTCCATCGCCGGCTCTGTGTGAATACCTGCCCCAAACCCCCTCATTAGTCCCACCTCATGGTTATCAACCTCCCGGGTAGGTCATGCACTTCCAATGGCACAAAGAGATGCTTGCTGCCCGTTTTGACCAGAAAAGAAAAAAACTGAACTTGTTTTCGGGGAAGAATTTGTCATGCCTGGGTTAGTGGTAACTTTTCCTAAATCTAACCTCAATTCAAGGAAATGTGTGACACTGCCCTATTTCAACCTACACAAAAGGAGGTCAATCTGGCTTCTGAGAAATGGCAGAGTAGACCCAAATTTGTTTTATAATTGTGTTTAGGACTGAATCAGAACCCAAAGCTCATGAGGGCTCTGGAGAAGAGTTAATTGTCTACATCAAGTCTCACCCCAGGGTTTAGGTAGCCCAGCTCGCCAGTGCGGCCATCACGGTAGGTGATCTTCACGTGCTGGTGGGAGCGGGAGTGCACCATCATGTCCCAGGAATAGCCGTACAATCCGTTGGTCCAGTTGTTATAGCCCTGAGAAGGCAGTGCAGAGGGAATCAGCTCAGTGGTTTTCATGTGAACCCCATCCTCCACCGAGAAAAGGCTGTAATAAACCAGCTCCATTCTTTCTCTACTGTTATCGCCCCTGCCACTTTCCAAGCTAATCCCGGCCCATATATACCTGGGTGAGGAAATGGGAGTAGGGCAGGAAGAGCTGCTCCAAGAGGTAGAGCAGGGCAAAGGCGGTGCCTAGGTGATGGCGCAGCCCTGGCTTCTGGCCTCCTTTGGAGCGGCTCCTCTTATACATGCAGGAGGTGCTAGGCTGAGGGGCAGCCTTGAGGGGCAGCAGTTCTTGCAGCCTTGCAGGGCAGTGAGATACCAACTTCCGAGGCCACTCAGGAGGACAGAAGAGAGGGCTGCTGGCCAGCATGACGTAGGGGAACATACCTAGAAAAGTAGGGAGAAAATAAGCATTTCAGGAGTTTGGCTTGGGGAAACATGAGTAATCTCAACCCCCTTCTCTTAGGAGACCTCTTCTGGTATTCCGCTTAAGATAAAAGAAATTCTTAACTAGAGGATACTTACATCCTAGAGATTCCTTACTATACTGAAAATACTCATGAACCTAGAAGTCCCAGTCCTCTCCTCCCATTGATTTCCATTTTACAGCAACTACATCTGGTTTAATTTGGCAAATGTTCCTTTCGCCATCTCTCATTCCCAAACAATGCCTCTGGCTAGTCCCTCTTTGCAAACCTATGGTTTCCTATTTCCTACCAGACTACAGGTACTGACCAATGCTGAAAAGTTGGGAATTCATGCAGTGGAAGTAGGACACGAAGAGGAGGCCAATGGACCTTGAGGCATCAAAGAAGAGCAGGAAACCAGCTGAGAGGTCGAGCAGCAGTCCACACCAATGCACCACGAGCAGACTGGTCATCGCCTCGGACAACACTAGTCTGCAGACACCAGGACAAAGGTCAGGCGGCAGCCCACTGGGAACCCAGCACTCGGCACAGTCACAGCCAGTGTGCCTCTCCTACCCGGTCCTCTGCAAAGGACCCACCCCGGCAGGCAGGAAGGACTCTGCACAATGATACCCTAACGCAGAGCTTTCCAATCTATTTTTATTCCCACACACTTCAGGCGTCCAATTTTTTTCTGTATATTCAGCATAGATCGCCTCAGGCAAAATCTGATTGGGAAGTGTGTGTATTGTGGAGGGGCAGGCTCTTCATGCAGATTTTCAGGCTCTTCATGCAGATTGTAAATGAGAAGAAACTTAAAAAAAGATGCTTGACTAACATTATAATGAAGTCAAACTTTAGGAACTGGGAAATAACAGGGAAGAAGAACCAGAAAAAAGTAAAACAAGAGGGAAGAAGAAATGGGAGGAGCGAAATCCGAGGGGGCAAAGCTCTGTTTTGTAGAACTGGTAACAGTAGTTTTATCAGGGCTGGGAGGCTGTCTTCTCATACTCTGACTGAGGAATCCTGGCAAGAGGCTGGGGTACCAACCCCAGGACATAGGCACCATCTGGGGCAACTGCTGGGTGCACTGACTCATTTACCATGTCACCTAGTTCTGGCTCTTTCCTGTCCATTTTTCCTTTTATTCCAGCCTATAACATAAGTTTTCCAGGGTAGGCTAGGCCTAGATCTTTTAGTATCCTCAACTTTGCCTTCTGCTGAATGGGGAGATGAGTGGACAGAAGAAAGCATGTGGCAAACTCAGGCAAAGAAGGAATAGTAGCCATTACTACAGAACTGAAGGAGGCAAGTCACCCACTTTGTGCCCTTGCCTCAATAACTCTGCCCTGACTGCCACTCACTTGAAAGGACTGAAGAGCCAGTGCCGGGACAGGTATTCCATGGAATAGCCTTCAACCCAGTCTGCATCCAGCTTCTTCACACCAGCAATGAAGTACACAATGAAGATCTGCAAACACAAAATGCAAAACAAATGTTCACACACAAAAAAGAACCCTGTATTCTACAGTCAAAAATAAAGTAAGTTCTGATTCCAATTCAGGGCTCAAGGAAGATTAGATCCATGCTACTATTCATTCATCTCAGGCATTCACTGATTCAACAAGTACTGCTGACACACTACCAATGCCAAGCATAGTATTAGGCACTAAGGAAAGTCATGAAACAACTCTCTCATGAGGATTTTAATCCAGTAGGCACAAGGCTCTACTCTTTCCATGACAAAGTGAGAAAACCCAGAGATCAGGGAACTGGAAACAATGGAAAAGTAAGCCTAGCTGTCCAGCAAAAGGGATAAAAGAAGATCCAGGGAGGCAGAGTAGGGTGCAGTCTGGCAGTCAGAGGGCAGTGCTGTCAAGAACACCTCCCTCTTTCCTGAATTCCTGTACCTGGCCACGCAGCATTGTGTAGTTCCAAAGGGGCACGTGGGCATTCTGCTTGTGGGCCTTCAGAAGGCCGTCCACAGACCTACACCAAGGGAAGTTAAGGATTGAGGACAGCTGCTTAGTCCAGCCACATTTCCACGTTTCTTTTTAAATGCAGTAACCTATACATCCTGGGACATCTCTCATATCCTCTCCAGTCCTCTGGGCTATATGAGCAAATTGCAACAGTGATTATTTCAAGTCATAACAGAAATATTACTAATGAGTTACAACAAAAAGTTCAGTGTTTTCTATTAGTTCGCAAATTAGTCTGTTCTAATGGAACAAATCAGGAAAGACTACAATGCCAGAAACATGACTCAATTTGAAAAAGAATGAATTTGAGAGAGTGTTTGAAAAGCTAAAGGTGTATGTAAATATATATAATGCCTTAAAAATTTTTTCAATATCTAAGACAAACTGACTTTCACAGATCTGGATGCCAGGATCTAATGCCAGGGGGTAGCTGCAAACAGCTTACCTAGGGAGAGGACTGATAAACTCGGACTATTAAGACTAGATGTATTCTAGGGAGGCAGAAGCAAAGCAGGTTTTCAAGAAAGCTGTGAATGAACAGAGAAGTTGGCAAAGGGGCAGCTCTCACGTGGTCAAGAGCTCTGGAGTCTGCAGTTAGGGAGACTTGGATTCTCTCTTGTGCCCCTTACCAGCTATGTGATCTTAGGCAAATTCTTTATGTCTCTAAAGCCTTAGTTTTTTCATCTAGCAAATGAGAACAGCACTGTGGACCTCATGGGTTTAAATGAAAATTTTAAACATGTTTAATAGAGTTTGTGGCATGTGGAAAGCCCTCAGTAAGTGATATGTATTTTTTTCAACCTGTGTACAAGTCATAAAAAGTAAAATTTTCAGGGATATTTTGTCAAAACTGCCTCTAAATTATTTATGATCAGACTGGCATTCCACATCAATTTAAAGGTCAACAAAAGGAGTATTTTATATATATAAGTGAAACTTAGTATCTTATAAATCACTAGCAAATTCAATATCTGAGATATTTTCCTCTCCCCAGCTTACTGACATCTCATATCTGCTTGTCACTTAATAATAGGAAGAATCCTTAAAGGTCATCTGCCCTGCCACCCTCTCTCCAAATCCCTTCTCCACCTCCCATGAAAGATGGTCACCTAAGGCAGAGGCGGGGGAGGGTTACATCCTCCCAGGACAGCACTGCTGAGCAGCCCTGGTGCGCCCTCTTGTTGTGACATGACTTTGCCTCACAGCAACTTCTACTCTTGGCTCTAACTGTGCCCCTCCGAGCTCACACAGAGCAAGTCTGCTCTGTCTTCCACATGACCACCCTTGAAGTATCTGAAAACAGCTATGTCTGGCTTTAGTCTTCCCTTCATCTCTCTAAGGGGTTTACAGAAAGAGGACAGATCAAGGCATCTGAGGAGATATGGAAAGACTGGGTGGGAATGGGGCCATTTTATTTGTCATCCCAAGTGCCCCAACCTTGCTGACCCGTCCCCCACCCAATCCATCCGAATTGAAGTGTGACCTTGTAACCATACTTTGCAAAGCGTGGTTAAAAATATGCTTGCCAGGGCAACTTCTAGGACTCAGTGAGCACCTATCTCTGGTAACCACCCTGACCCAGCCAACCCCTCCCCTTTTATCCCCTGGATTCATACCAGTAGTGGTTTGCATCCATGAACATCAGCTGAAAGGCCAGCAAACCATACAGATAGGAGTGGTTGTTCCACGATGTCTTATCCAAGAGAAACACATACCAGTATGGCAGCAGGAATAACACACAGCTGATCCGGTAGCAAAGGCCCAGCATCATGCCCAGTGCCCCTGGGATTTGTGGGGGAGAGGATTAAGATGTCAGAAGGTCACCACAGGCCCAGTTTCCCTGGGACATGCTGTGGGTGAAATTAAGAACAGTCATTAGACATTTTATAATCAGGTAAAACTAAATTAAAATTAAATGTTTTCTTAATATTCTTAAAAAGTTAAGGGGTCAGAGCTTGGATCACACACAAATCAGTATGATGAAATTATAAGTCACAGCGTAAGTGAAATAAACAACCCAGGACCTTCGTCATTCATCAGCATACTTTGTATTTCTGTGTTTTATGTAGGCCAGCCAATACTCCCATCTCTTCCACAGTTTCCCTCACCCAGAAACATGATGGTATAGACAAGATACATCCAGTCAAGCGGCAGGGGCTGCAGGACATCCAGCAAAGGGAAGCGGCACACCTCCAGCCCATCCAGATATCTTCGGTCCAGGGAGCTGAGCCCACGTTCCTGGGGAATGTCCAGCACCATCATCAGCCCTGAAAAAGAAGTTGTGGGGGAATGGGGCCATTAGGCCTCAGCAAAGGAAGCAGTGGAACACACCAGAATACAGTTGAATGCACCCATCTCCAAGGTCAGACTTCTTTCCTAATCCTAGCTCTGCCATTTATTCATTCATCTTACCATAATCACTGAGTACGGCATTATGCCAGTTAGGAGACCTCAGAGAGCCACTGCACCTTACTGAGCCAATGCCCACTGGTGAAACGGGGCTCATAAGATTTTACAGGGTTACAGAGAGGTTTAAATGAAAGAAGCATACAAAATGCTATAAAGGCTGTTCAGGCTTTGACAGTTATAATAACAAAGGTCAGTCCTGCCAGGCTATACAGAACGTGCTCTAGGGTGATGCTTCTCAACTTTTCCCACAAATATTCCACAGCAATATTTGGCTAACACAACACAAGGGGCTATTCAGGTGAGGAGGCCAGCTCCAGGTAAGGCAGGGCTTCCCAACCTCAGGACTATTCACACTTTGGGCTGGTTGGTTATTTGTTGGGAGGGGCTGTGCATCATAGGTCATTTATCAGCATCCCTGGCTCCTAACATAGTTACCAGTAGCCACCTATTCCCCTTTTGCCCCAGTTACACAAATAAAAATGTGTGCAGACATTGCTAAATGTCCCGTGGGAAACAAAATTGCCCCCAGTTGAGAACCACTGGGCTTAGAATATTAATATTTCAGCACATCTGTAAACCACCATTTCAAGCACACATGCATGGCCTATGAATTAGGAAGCTATGCATTAGGGAGTCACTGCCAAAATCTCTTCCTTGTCAGCCCTGCTGTTTCTCAGAAGTCTATTCCTTGGCATAGTTACTGGGCAACTTCATGCCACAAGCAAAATGGGACCCTAATTAGAGGGGACAAAGCTGGGTTAATCCTCAACTCCACAAAGACTTCGTCCAGGTTATCAGTATCTTCAGCTCTGAGAAAAATGTAGGTTAAATCACTAAGTAAACAAGAAGGGGACAAAGGACAATGTTACTCTCCCACTTCTAACCAAACTCGACTCACCAAAGAGAAAACGAAAGACGGCCAGGCTTGCAGGATCCGTTGGTCGATTCAGCAGGGTCACCAACCTTGCCCAGCTGGACACATCTGACCACTCAAAACCCAAGAGTTTTCCCATTCGGCTGCCCGGATTGGACCGTGAGGTCTGTCCAGCCTTGTCTTTCAGTGCTTTATCTGCAACCGATAAACGGCAAAAGTGTGTGTGCACGTTTAAGGTGTAGGTTCTTTAAAAGAGCGAATCACAGCCCCAACAGCCCCAGGGCTTCTGCCTACCTAGGTTCTCCCACTGATCTCTGACTACCAAAAACATCCTTTCAGTGCAGACTCCAATCTTTCTCTACATGCCCCTCCCCAACGAACGTCTCCCTCCCCGGGGTCCCAGAGGGCAGACCTTCCGCCCCCGGCCCACGGAGACCAGCCCTCTCCCTCCGCCGTACAGCGGGGCTCTGCGCCTACCTGAGCCGCGCGGGACCCGAGCGGACCGGGCAGACACCGCCATAGCTCCGCGGAGGTAGCTCGGCCACAGAAGCAGCGTCCGAGAAAGGGGCGTCGCGAGCAGTAGCTGCCCGAAGCTCGGCCTCCCGACACATCAGCACCTGCGCGGCCTGCCGGAAAGCGCCGGGGTGTCGTGAAGGCCCCAGCCGGCCGCGCCGAGCTCCCTGCTTGGCGGCAAAGGGCGGGCCGAAGAGCCTTGGGGCGGTGCGGCGACGTGGGTGGGCCTTGCCCTCACCCGGAACTGAGAAGGAGCGCTAGTACCGTCAGACCTGTCCCTCTTCTGCCGCAATACCGATTTCGTCCCTGAAGCCTGCCGAGAGCCCTCCGTTGCTTTCAACTGTAGGAAGATTCAGAATTCCCGCAACTTCCCGGAGTCCCTACTCTCCCCCATTCGGCCTCCCCAGGTCGTAGTGACCCTGCGGTGCTCCCCGAGTTGAGTGGTACGGGAGCAAATATCAGACTTCCCAGAGAGGTTGATGGCAGAGTTGAGGACGCGCCTGGACGGGCTGCCCCGGCCTAGAGAGGGTGTGCGAGTTCCTTTATTCTCCCTTCCAGTACCTGCCAAGAACCAGGGGTTTGAAATTTGCAGGGGAAACCGGAACAACAAACTACAGAGGAGATGCAGAATAGGGCCAGTGAGTAGTTTGTGGTCGATCAGGGGAGATTTTTAGAGAGCTGAGTTTTGAACAGCACTGTCATAGCCAATTCTCACTGGCACCAGGATTGGCCAGCAGGGTAAGAGGAAGGCGTCCTGGAGCAGCGGTTCACACATTTTTTGGGTCTCAAGACGCCTTTACACTGCTAGGCATTATTGAGAACCCTGAAGAGCTTTTGTTTATGTGGATTATATTTTAACCATATTTACTGTGTTGGAAATAAGCACTGAGAAATGTTTAAAGTATTGATTCTCACACACAAAGGTAATAAACTCATTACATGTTTACATAAATAACATTTTTATGAAATAAAAATGTGTCTGTCCAAGTAGTGATTCTACAGCATCTTACTACGCTGATGGACAGTGACTGTAATGGGGTAACATGGGGGAAACTTGGTGATGGGGGGAGTCTAGTAAACATACTGTTCCTCATGTAATTGTAGATTAATGATACCAAAAATAATTTTTTTATGTGTCCCCCCAAAATTGCATGAGAAGAGTAGTATTGTTTTACATGCAAATCTCTTTAATGTCTTGGTTTAATTGAAGACAGCTGTATTCTCATACCTGCTTCTGCATTTGATCTGTTGGGAAACGGTGTTGAAGTATACAAAGGAAATCTAAAATCTAGCTTCACAGCTACTCAGTTGGAAAAGGGAGAAGCATTTAATAGCCTTTATAAATAATTATGGATTTTTTTTATTCCATGCCTAAATTTGCAAGTGGTAGTTTTTTTAAAGGTTAGTTGTGTGTGGAATCAAACTGCATTGATGAACTTTATGCTCTGTTGCATTCAAATCATTGGTATATTTGCACTTTGAATAGACCATTTACTCATGCATGATACTGAAAAATCATACATACATGGTCATTTGGAAAATATTGGTTCACTGAGGTATGCAGCTTTTCCAAATGCAGAGTCTCTTAAGTGTTGGGAAGCTGGCAGGCTCACAGTGGCAGGTACAAGTTTTTCAAAATTCTAATTTTCACTTGAAAGCTCAAATTTATCATTCGCAACAAATACTGTCTCTCGTTTTCCTTCAAAAAGCAGTCTCACTCCTCTCATTTTTGAGAAAATTCCTGCCAAATATGCCAGTTTGAATAACCATCGTTTGTCTGACATCCTTTCAGGTAAAGTGATGCTTCATTTAAAAAAAAGAAAAAGATTCTCAGCATCTTATCAGGGAATTGCAAACTAAAACAAAGAGATAACCTATTAGAATGACTGAAATTCAAAGCATGGACAACAAATGCTGGTGAGGATGTGGAGCAATAGGAACTCTCCTTCTCTGGTGCTGGGAATGCAAAATGATACAACCACTTTGGAAGACAGTTTGACAGTTTCTTACAAAACTAAACAAACTCTTGCCATATGATCCAACAGTTATGCTCCTTGGTATTTACCCATATGAGTTGAAAATTTATGCCTACACAAAACCCGCACACAGATGAATGACAGCGTTATTCATAATTGCCCAAACTTGGAAGCAACCAGGATGTTCTTTCAGTAGGTGACTGGATAAGCAAAAAGTGGTACATCCATACAATGGGATCAGTGATAAACTGAAATAAGCTATCAAGCCACGAAGAAAAGATATGGAGGAACCTTAATATTGCTCCTTGAATGAAACCAGTCTGAAAAGGCTGCCTACTATGTGATCCAAACTGTGATATCCTGGAAAAGCAAAACTGTGGAGATAGTAAAAAGATCGGTGGTTGCCAGGGATTGGGAGATGGGAGGGAGGGATGAAATGGGTGGAACACAGTGGATTTTTACAGAAATGATACTATTCTCTATGATACTGCAATGGTATCATGGTGCATACATGTCATTATACATTTTTCAGAACCCACAGAATGTACAACACAAAGTGAGCCCTAGTGTAAACTATAGACTTTGTTAATATGTTAATATTAGCTCATGAAGTGTAACAGGTGTACCACAAAATACAGGATGTTAACAATAGAAGATCCTGGGAGAGTGTTGAAGGGATGTATGGGAAATGTCTGTACTATTAAAAAAAATCCATTAATTTACAAACAAATGTTAGTTTAGCTCACAGTTTAATTGCACAAATGCTTTTTCTTAGAACAACTATGAAATGATTGCATGTGGTTATGCAGAAGCTCTATGTTCCTCTTTCCTGTTTGTTCGCACAAAATAATAAAATAATAAAAGATGTATACTAGTGTCAAGAATTGATAAAATTAATAATTTGTACTGTTTCATTAAGGGCATTCTTAATAAAAAACGGCATTTTTAAAGATTGCAAGTGTGGGACGGGGGCGGAAGATGGCGGCGTGAGTAGAGCAGCGGAAATCTCCTCCCAAAACAACATATATCTATGAAAATATAACAAAGACAACCCTTCCTAGAATAAAGACCAGAGGACACAGGACAATATCCAGACCACATCCACACCTGAGAGAACCCAGCGCCTCGCGAAGGGGGTAAGATACAAGCCCCGGCCCCGCGGGAGCCGAGCGCCCCTCCCCCCAGCTCCCGGCGGGAGAAGAGCAGGCAGAGCGGGAGGGAGACGGAGCCCAGGGCTGCCGAACACCCAGCCCCAGCCATCCGGGCCAGAGTGTAGGGCCCTCGATACTGGGAAAACAGGGCAGTAAGAACAGTGAGCAGGCACTGGAGGCTGGGAGACAGAGGACATAAGAAAAGCGCGCGACCAATTTTTTTTTTTTGGCTTTTTTGTTGCTTTGTTTTGGCGAGCGCTGTTTGGAAGCCTTAAAGGGACAGGGACCCCAATATTAGGGAAACAGGGCAGAAAGACCGGTGAGCAGAGGCCTGAGGCTGGCACCGGAGAATAAAGAAAAACGAACGACCACCTTTTTTTTTTTTTAAATAAAAATTTTTTTTTTTTTTTTTAATTAAAAAAAATTTTTTTTTTTCTTGTTTTTTTTTCTGTGGTCGTTGTTTTGTTTTGGCGGGTGCTTTTTGGAAGTCTTAAAGGGGCAGGGCAGGCCACTTAATCCAGAGGTAGGGAATCCGGGACCTCTGGGCACCCTAACCCCTGGGCTGCAGGGAGCAGGGAGGCCCCTTACGGAGATAAATAGCCTCCCAGCAGCTCCTGCTCCAACGCGACTCCACCATTTTGGAGTAGCTGCCCGAGCCAGGCCACGCCCACAGCAACAGCGGAGATTAACTCCATAGCAGCCGGGCAGGAAGCAGAAACCCTGTCTGCGCGCAGCTGCGCAGCACAAGCCACTAGAGGCCGCTGTTCTCCCAGGAGAGGAGGGCTACAAACCAACAAGAAAGGAAGTCCTTCCAGCCGTCACTCGTCCCAGTTCTGCAGACTATTCCTATCACCATGAAAAGGCAAAGCTACAGGCAGACAAAGATCACAGAGACAACACCAGAGAAGGAGACAGACCTAACCAGTCTTCCTGACAAAGAATTCAAAATAAGAATCATAAACATGCTGACAGAGATGCAGAGAAATACGCAAGAAAAATGGGATGAAGTCCGGAAAGAGATCACAGATGCCAGAAAGGAGATCGCAGAAATGAAACAAACTCTGGAAGGGTTTATAAGCAGAATGGATAGAATGCAAGAGGCCATTGATGGAATTGAAATCAGAGAACAGGAACGCATGGAAGCTGACATAGAGAGAGACAAAAGGATCTCCAGGAATGAAACAATATTAAGAGAACTGTGTGACCAATCTAAAAGGAGCAATATCCGTATTATAGGGGTCCCAGAAGAAGAAGAGAGAGGCAAAGAGATGGAAAGTATCTTAGAAGAAATAATTGCTGAAAACTTCCCCACACTGGGGGAGGAAGTAATCAAACAGACCACGGAAATACACAGAACCCCCAACAGAAAGGATCCAAGAAGGGCAACACCAAGACACATAATAATTAAAATGGCAAAGATCAAGGACAAGGAAAGAGTGTTAAAGGCAGCTAGAGAGAAAAAGGTCACCTATAAAGGGAAACCCATCAGGCTAACGTCAGATTTCTCAACAGAAACCCTACAGGCCAGAAGAGAATGGCATGATATATTTAATACAATGAAACAGAAGGGCCTTGAACCAAGGATACTGTATCCAGCACGACTATCATTCAAATATGACGGTGGGATTAAACAATTCCCAGACAAACAAAAGCTGAGGGAATTTGCTTTCCACAAACCACCTCTACAGAACATCTTACAGGGACTGCTCTAGATGGGAGCACTCCTAGAAAGAGCATAGCACAAAACACCCAACATATGAAGAATCGAGGAGGAGGAACAAGAAGGGAGAGAAGAAAAGAATCTCCAGACAGTGTATATAACAGCTCAATAAGCGAGCTAAGTTAGGCAGTAAGATACTAAAGAGGCTAACCTTGAACCTTTGGTAACCACGAATTTAAAGCCTGCAATGGCAATAAGTACATATCTTTCAATAGTCACCCTAAATGTTAATGGGTTGAATGCACCAATCAAAAGACACAGAGTAACAGAATGGATAAAAAAGCAAGACCCATCTATATGCTGCTTACAAGAAACTCACCTCAAACCCAAAGACATGTACAGACTAAAAGTCAAGGGATGGAAAAACATACTTCAAGCAAACAACAGTGAGAAGAAAGCAGGGGTTGCAGTACTAATATCAGACAAAATAGACTTCAAAACAAAGAAAGTAACAAGAGATAAAGAAGGACACTACATAATGATAAAGGGCTCAGTCAAACAAGAGGATATAACCATTCTAAATATATATGCACCCAACACAGGAGCACCAGCATATGTGAAACAAATACTAACAGAACTAAAGGGGGATATAGACTGCAATGCATTCATTCTAGGAGACTTCAACACACCACTCACCCCAAAGGATAGATCCACTGGGCAGAAAATAAGTAAGGACACGGAAGCACTGAACAACACAGTAGAGCAGATGGACCTAATAGACATCTATAGAACTCTACATCCAAAAGCAGCGGGATATACATTCTTCTCAAGTGCACATGGAACATTCTCCAGAATAGACCACATACTAGGCCACAAAAAGAGCCTCAGAAAATTCCAAAAGATTGAAATCCTACCAACCAACTTTTCAGACCACAAAGGCATAAAACTAGAAATAAACTGTACAAAGAAAGCAAAGAGGCTCACGAACACATGGAGGCTTAACAACACGCTCCTAAATAATCAATGGATCAATGACCAAATCAAAATGGAGATCCAGCAATATATGGAAACAAATGACAACAACAACACTAAGCCCCAACTTCTGTGGGACACAGCAAAAGCAGTCTTAAGAGGAAAGTATATAGCAATCCAAGCATATTTAAAAAAGGAAGAGCAATCCCAAATGAATGGTCTAATGTCACAATTATCAAAATTGGAAAAAGAAGAACAGATGAGGCCTAAGGTCAGCAGAAGGAGGGACATAATAAAGATCAGAGAAGAAATAAATAAAATTGAGAAGAATAAAACAATTGCAAAAATCAATGAAACCAAGAGCTGGTTCTTCGAGAAAATAAACAAAATAGATAAGCCTCTAGCCAGACTTATTAAGAAGAAAAGAGAGTCAACACAAATCAACAGTATCAGAAACGAGAAAGGAAAAATCACGACGGACCCCACGGAAATGCAAAGAATTATTGGAGAATACTATGAAAACCTATATGCTAACAAGCTGGGAAACCTAGGAGAAATGGACAACTTCCTAGAAAAATATAACCTTCCAAGATTGACCCAGGAAGAAACAGAAAATCTAAACAGACCAATTACCAGCAACGAAATTGAAGAGGTAATCAAAAAACTACCAAAGAACAAAACCCCCGGGCCAGATGGATTTACCTCGGAATTTTATCAGACATACAGGGAAGACATAATACCCATTCTCCTTAAAGTCTTCCAAAAAATAGAGGAGGAGGGGATACTCCCAAACTCATTCTATGAAGCTAACATCACCCTAATACCAAAACCAGGCAAAGACCCCACCAAAAAAGAAAACTACAGACCAATATCCCTGATGAACGTAGATGCAAAAATACTCAACAAAATATTAGCAAACCGAATTCAAAAATACATCAAAAGGATCATACACCATGACCAAGTGGGATTCATCCCAGGGATGCAAGGATGGTACAACATTCGAAAGTCCATCAACATCATCCACCACATCAACAAAAAGAAAGACAAAAACCACATGATCATCTCAATAGATGCTGAAAAAGCATTTGATAAAGTTCAACATCCATTCATGTTAAAAACTCTCAGCAAAATGGGAATAGAGGGCAAGTACCTCAACATAATAAAGGCCATCTATGATAAACCCACAGCCAACATTATATTGAACAGCGAGAAGCTGAAAGCATTTCCTCTGAGATCGGGAACTAGACAGGGATGCCCACTCTCTCCACTGTTATTTAACATAGTACTGGAGGTCCTAGCCACGGCAATCAGACAAAATAAAGAAATACAAGGAATCCAGATTGGTAAAGAAGAAGTTAAACTGTCACTATTTGCAGATGACATGATACTGTACATAAAAAACCCTAAAGACTCCACCCCAAAACTACTAGAACTGATATCGGAATACAGCAAAGTTGCAGGATACAAAATCAACACACAGAAATCTGTGGCTTTCCTATATACTAACAATGAACCAACAGAGAGAGAAATCAGGAAAACAACTCCATTCACAATTGCATCAAAAAAAATAAAATACCTAGGAATAAACCTAACCAAAGAAGTGAAAGACTTATACTCTGAAAACTACAAGTCACTCTTAAGAGAAATTAAAGGGGACACTAACAGATGGAAACTCATCCCATGCTCGTGGCTAGGAAGAATTAATATCGTTAAAATGGCCATCCTGCCCAAAGCAATATACAGATTTGATGCAATCCCTATGAAACTACCAGCAACATTCTTCAATGAACTGGAACAAATAATTCAAAAATTCATATGGAAACACCAAAGACCCCGAATAGCCAAAGCAATCCTGAGAAAGAAGAATAAAGTAGGGGGGATCTCACTCCCCAACTTCAAGCTCTACTATAAAGCCATAGTAATCAAGACAATTTGGTACTGGCACAAGAGCAGAGCCACAGACCAATGGAACAGACTAGAGAATCCAGACATTAACCCAGACATATATGGTCAATTAATATTTGATAAAGGAGCCATGGACATACAATGGCGAAATGACAGTCTCTTCAACAGGTGGTGCTGGCAAAACTGGACAGCTACATGTAGGAGAATGAAACTGGACCATTGTCTAACCCCATATACAAAAGTAAACTCAAAATGGATCAAAGACCTGAATGTAAGCCATGAAACCATTAAACTCTTGGAAGAAAACATAGGCGAAAACCTCTTAGACATAAACATGAGTGACCTCTTCTTGAACATATCTCCCCGGGCAAGGAAAACAACAGCAAAAATGAGTAAGTGGGACTATATTAAGCTGAAAAGCTTCTGTACAGCAAAAGACACCATCAATAGAACAAGAAGGATCCCTACAGTATGGGAGAATATATTTGAAAATGACACATCCGATAAAGGCTTGACGTCCAGAATATATAAGGAGCTCTCACGCCTCAACAAACAAAAAACAAATAACCCAATTAAAAAATGGGCAGAGGAACTGAACAGACAGTTCTCCAAAAAAGAAATACAGATGGCCAACAGACACATGAAAAGATGCTCCACATCGCTAATTATCAGAGAAATGCAAATTAAAACTACAATGAGGTATCACCTCACACCAGTAAGGATGGCTGCCATCCAAAAGACAAACAACAACAAATGTTGGCGAGGCTGTGGAGAAAGGGGAACCCTCCTACACTGCTGGTGGGAATGTAAGTTAGTTCAACCATTGTGGAAAGCAGTATGGAGGTACATCAAAATGCTCAAAACAGACTTACCATTTGACCCAGGAATTCCACTCCTAGGAATTTACCCTAAGAATGCAGCAATCAAGTTTGAGAAAGACAGATGCACCCCTATGTTTATTGCAGCACTATTTACAATAGCCAAGAATTGGAAGCAACCTAAATGTCCATCAATAGATGAATGGATAAAGAAGATGTGGTACATATACACAATGGAATACTACTCAGCTATAAGAAAAGGGCAAATCCAATCATTTGCAGCAACATGGATGGAGCTGGAGGGTATTATGCTCAGTGAAACAAGCCAAGCGGAGAAAGAGAAATACCAAATGATTTCACTTATCTGTGGAATATAAGAACAAAGGAAAAACTGAAGGAACAAAACAGCAGCAGAATCACAGAACTCAAGAATGGACTAACAGGTACCAAAGGGAAAGGGACTGGGGAGGATGGGTGGGTAGGGAGGGATAAGGGTGGGAGAAGTAGGGGGTTATTAAGATTAACATGCATGGGGGGGTAGGAGAAAAGGGAGGGCTGTACAACACAGAGAAGGCAAGTAGTGATTCTACAACTTTTTGCTATGCTGATGGACAGTGACTGTAAAGGGGTTTATAGGGGAGACCTGGTATAGAGGAGAGCCTAGTAAACATAATATTCGTCATGTAAGTGTAGATTAGTGATAGCAAAAAAAAAAAAAAAAAGGGCAGTTCCTGTGTGGTAACCTCCAACGAGTTCTACACAAGGGTATAAAGGGCATATAAAAGTGTAGGCAAAGGGTCTGTTTGTGTTTATACAGAGGATCAAAGCCTAATTGGGCTACCCCGAAAATGAACTAAGATACGATATGAAAAAGAACTTCCAACATCTGCACCCTCTGGAAGACTCATGCCAGAAGATGATCATCAAAAAACCCCAACAAAGATCCACGCACTGCTACAGCTGTAGATGCACTCATCCCACCAGTTCCTGGACCTGCCATGGGAATGAGGAAGGAGATATCTAAGCTGGCCTGTGCATACAGTAAAACAACAAAATTGGACTGGATCTATACTGTTGGAACTCAACCAAGAATTTGGAGAAGTGCAAATTGTAGCGCTCCAAAGTCTTACAACTACAAACTATTTATTGTTAAAAGAACATATGGCATGTGAACAGTCCCCAGGAATGGGTTGTTTTAATTTGTCTGATTTCTCTCAGACTGTTCAAGTTCATTTGGACAATATCCACCATATCATAGATAAGTTTTCACAAATGCCTAAGGTGCCTAACTGGTTTTCTTGGTTTCACTGCAGATGGCTGGTAATTACAGATATGCTTTGGTTATGTAACTATACTCCTATTATGTTAATGTGTGTGTGCAATTTAAGTAGTAGCTTAAAACCTATACATGCTGAAGTTACTCTACAAGAAGATATATCAAAGAAATAATCAATCTTCCCATGTTTTCTTCCGCCTGCTACTTCTATAGCTTTTCTTCTTCCTTCCTAATTATAACCCTTAAATAGAATTCGTGCCTCATATCAAATTTACCGAGTATCATAATTCTTCCAAGTGGTAAAGATACCTCAAGACAAATGCTGGGCATAGAAGCCACAGGGCATTAATATGCAAAGAAGTAAAAAGCTAACCTTTTCAAACAATAAGGCTTCTCTCTCACTTACCAACTTCACATTTCCCTGTATGGCCCCGGAAGATGACTGGTTAGCCAGAGACGGGTAAGATTCCTCAAGGGAGGAACAACCTAAGACAGGCACAGTCGCAGGGGGGCCATCAGGTGAGAAATTGGGGATCAACAGAGGTGAGGCTTAGAACCTCACCCCCCCGTTCTGAGAGAAATCTTCTGCATACGTGGATGTTTTATTGCCCTGGTCTAGCTTGGATTAACACATAGTCTACAGGCACACACCTGATCATCTACATGTGCTCTCTTACAACACTAAACTATGTTTTCTACCTTTATCTTGTATCTACCTACCACTTCAGCATTTTATTAAAAATAATAATAATAAAGAGAGAAATGTGGTATCCACATATAAATCAAGTATAAAAACCAAATGAGTATTCATATTTGAACTGACTGTTTATAGTTCATAATGCATGAGCAAAACCGAAAGTTTATGTGATGACTGCCCTTGTACTGTTCACTATGTAACTTATTCATTATGTAAGAATTTGTTCTACATGTAAAAACTTGTTTGTTATGCTTCAGAAGATTGGAGACTGACAAAAATTAGGCTTGGGGTGGAATAATGATTGTGCATTGAGCATTGACTCCCCCATACAGAATTTTATTGTCGTTAACAACCATTTGATCAATAAATATGAGAGATGCCCTCACAAAAAAAAAAAAAAAAAAAAAAAAAAAAAAAAAAGGACAGACTTCCAATGGTAAAATAAATTAGTAACCGGGATGTAATGTATAGCATAAGGAATATAGTCAAGATATTGTAACAGCCTGGTAGGGTGATAGCTGGAACCTAGAATTATGTATATAAATGTTCTACCACTGTGTTGTACACTTGAAACTCATGTAATGTAATACTGTGTGTCAACTACCCTTCAATAAAAAATAATTATTAAAAAAAAAAAAAAAAAAAAAAAAAAAAAGATTGCAAGTGTCTGGCAAGGAGGTATGCAACATCATTTTGGTCCTACAGTCGTTACTGCTAAGTTGCCAGCAGTTTTACCCACCATTGCTTTTGCATCATCAGTGTAAATGTCAACACGATTAAAAAGGCAAATAACCTATCAGTATTATTACAGAAGTAGTTTTGTCTCTGAAGGCCCCAGGGGTTCATGTACCATGTGCTGAGAACCACCATCCTAAAAAGAAGGAAATAAAAAATTCTTAACAGTTGGTCAACTGAGAGCATTCTGGGCAAGAGAAATACAGCTAATAAATGAGGTGTGCTAAAGGAAAAGAATGGCAGGGGTAGATGTAAAATAGGAATTTGGGAGATAGATGTATTTGGCAAGTGGAATCACTGGGCTAATAGTGTTCCTGATGTTGAGGGCCTGGCCCGCTTCTAGGTCATCCTAACAGGCAAGGTGGGCCAGGTAACTGGGAAGCCATGGATCTGTTTAGGAGATGGATCCCTTAATCCACCATCAAACCCCAGTCCAAATTAATTCAGGGTGGTTTGGGAAGTTTGGGCTAGCTCTTCTGGGACCACTCAAAATTAGATGGTTCTATTGAGTTTAGCATTTATGTTCTGTTGCATACCAAGAACTAGGCATATTACAGAGGAATTATTAGTTGTGGCCTCTGTCGTATAGGAGTTTAAGGATAAGGAAACAAAAGAATATAGAAGTAATAGAATAATAATAGAGTGTAGACAGCCATAAGTATTCAGTGAAGTTCAAAATGCTATTGGAGCACTGAGGAAGAAATGAGTTACAACTGGAGAAATCAGGAAAGTTTTTTGAAAGTTTGTACTGGGCTTGAAGGATGACTACATTTTGAGAGGAGAGAAGGAAATAAAAAGTTCTTAGTCTTAGGTGAACTGAGCATTCTGGGTAAGAGAAATACAGCTAATAAATGAATTATGCTAACTCAGCACCTCTCCATCCCATGATTTTGACTTGATTTGGTTGAAGGGGTTGATCTCCAGTTTAGTCTTTCGGGACCATTGTACAAAGACTGGTGGTATATAGCATTCATTTATTTATAAAACAGTCCAAAATTTAGGAAAGAATTTCTCCATGGATCTTTTCTTGTAAAATTATCTTTCTGTCTGCACTGTGGAGAAAGAAGCCCCCTGTAAGGTCTCTCAGTTCAAGATCCCAAACATTTAGTGAATGCCTACTGTGAGCAGGTTATATTATTTTGTAAGGGTTAAAGTAAAGACACAGTCCCTGCCTTCACAGAACTTAGTCTTGGAGGAGTCAAATGTGAAATGTGTATACAGCAAATGGTAAAGCATATTATAGATTCTAAAAAAGAAAATGTTATGGCAATAAGAAGAGGAAGAAGTTAACTTCACTGGATAAATCTGGAAGGCTTCATGGAAGCAATGTCTTATATAAGAATAGTCTTTCCATAGGCAGTGATAAGAGAAACAGGATATTCATTCATCATAAAAAAGGTCCACTTGAGCAATGGTATGTTGGAGAAGGACATGTAATTTGGTGTGATTAGGAGGCTGGGAGGTGAGTCTTATGGGAAGATAAGCTTTGAAAAGCAGGTTAAGAACAGTCTTAGTATAGCAAACTAAAGTGTTTAGGCTTTACTCAGGAGCAGGGAGAGCATGCTCAAATCTGTGTTGGGGAAGATAACAAGCAGTCCCATGAGCGATGGATGGGAAAACAAAGGTCAGTTTGGAGGTGGATGGAATTGTCCAGAGAAGAGATGATGCTGACGTTACCTAGGAAGCAGGAGCTGGTTTGGAAAGGAAGGGATATGAGAGACATAACCAAGATGGAATCAGAACTTAATGATGTCCCTTTGCATGTGTAGGATGACTTAGGGTTCCTAACTTGGTAAACTGGTAGGATGGGAGTACTACGCAGGAGGAGCAGTACAGGGAAGAGATAAAGGACTTGGTTTGGCTGTTGGAGGTGTTTATGTACTGTCCAGGGCATTGGAGAGGCAGCAGTGGTGATTGAGAGATTGGGGCTGGAGATACAGATCTGGGGATTATCCATGAATGACTGGTGAAGCCATAAAGGCATTTCACTTCCCTAGGGAGACCAGGGTTTCTCCACCTTGGCGCTATTGACTTTTGGTGTGCATCTTTGCTGTGGGGATGCGGGACTGCCTTTTGCATTGTAGGAAGTTTAGCACCCTTGGCCTCTACCCACTAGATGCCAGAAGCAATCCGCCCCTGTTTGACAACCAAAAATGTCTCCAGACATTGTCAAACGAATGTGCGCTGGAGGGCAAAATCCACCTCACAGAGAACGGTTGCTCAGGAGAGAGTGGAAGTCAGTAGAGAAGATAGATGGCCAAGGGCAGAACCTTCCTGTTCTTAGGGCACAGTCAGAAAGGAAGAGCACATTGGGAGAGATGGGGGGTGATGGTGTCACAGATGGGGTGGCCAGTAGTGTAACATTTTACAAAGAGGGATTTGGAGACAAAAGAGGCCTTGGCCCTGCTGAGAACTCTGTGATCTTTCAGGGAGCAATTCCAGTTGAACCTCCTGAATGTGCCTTCTCCTTGTTCTCCAGCCTTTTCCTTGAGAAGTGCAGGAATAAACTGCCCTCTTGGGCCATAAATACGGAAAGCAGTGTTTGCCAGTTGCTTTGCAGGCTGTAAATATCCCTCTTCCCCTGTTTTCTCTTATTAGTCTCCTTTTTCATTTGTGAAGTGCTTTAGCAGAAATATAGGAGTATATACTCACATCATTTAATCCTAATAAAAATCCTGGAAAGCAACTTTCATTTTGATTCCCATTTTACTTATGAAGAAACTGAAGATCCCAGAGGGAAGAGGGTTGCCCAAGACTATACAACCAGGGAGGAGCGGAGCTGATTCCCAAATCTTCAGATCGCACAGGGACTGCAAACACTCTTCATCACACCACAACTGCTTCCTCGGCTGCAACTCCTATCACCCAACATCTTTTCCTTACAAACTCACTGACCCTCCCTTTCTCCTGGGATAAGCCTTCGTTATTTTCAAGGGATCAGTGACTTTTGTTTCTCGCCTCATCTGCTGCCCATAGTGGCATTTCTGCTATAGCGTGTTGTTCAGTGCCTTACTGAACGTCTCACCTTGTGAGGATGTTAGCAGGTGGTCTGTAATGTTTGTGCAGGTGAAGCCAAGCCTGCAGGGATTCTGCATGGTGAAGAGGAGGGTGAACAGGTCACAGGCCCAACTGAAGACACTTTGGAATCTCCCTGATGACTGCTGGGTCTCGGCCAAGGGTCAGCTCCTTCAGAGACACCAGTGTGTGACCAAGGCTGGCAGTGGCATAGCAGGCCCCAGCAAATCCTCAGCTTCTGTAACCCTAAGTCCCACTGTGGGGCTTTTCCTGACATTTCCTCCATTTCTTCCTGCTCTGGCCCTTTGGCACCTCCCATGTTCCCCTACTTACCACCTCACTTAGCATCTGGAATTCTTAATAATGGTAATCACAATAGCCGCCATTTACTGAGCACTTTTTAAGTACCAGGCACAGACAATGAGGTAACTGAGGCTTAGAGATTTTAAGTAAGTTTGTCCAAGGTCACATAAATATTAAGATGTCACATAAATATGAGCATGTCTAACAGAAATATAATTTGAGCCATATCTGTAACTTAAATGTTTCTACTAGGCAAATAAAAGGAGAAAAGAAACTGGTGAAATTAATTCTGTCAATATTTTTTATTTAACTCAATATATTCAAAATATTATTTCAACATGTCATCAATATATAAACTTACTAATGAGATATTTATATCCTTTTTTCATAGTAAGTTTTTGAAATCCAGTGTATATTTTACTCCAACATCTCAATTCAGACTAGACATACGTCAGGTGCTCAACAGCCACATGTGGTCAGTGGTTACTATATTAGCACAAGTATAGATCAAGTATTCTGACCCACCTCCACTTGGCCACTTTGTAGTCTTTCTAAGGGTAGTGAGAATTGGGGCAGCCACATTCTCTGTGAAAGCAGGCTGTTACCATCCACCAAAATTCAGGTCTGTAAAAATAATAATCTCATCTAATTGGGGAAAAGATTTCATTATAAATTAGAATAAAGTCTCTCAAAATGCTACAGGGGTCCAAAATTTATTAGATCTTTTAAAAAAAGTATTTGTTAAAGAAGCTGACGTTTCCCCCTTGGAACTGTTACTTCTTCTGGGATGGGACAGGAATATTTGTTCCCTTCTGCATATCCCTGTTATTGTCCTTCTGTCATGATAAACACCATCCAGGAAGAGTGGATTTTCTCTGGCCTGGAGCCAAGTTGGAAAATTCTTTTGCCCTGGGCCCCCCTCTCTCTGTTCTATAGGGCAGTGCTTTGACATTTCTGAGGGCTCACCATACCCCGTAGGGGCCCCTGAGGGGAAATGCAGGATGGTTGAGCTCTGGGAGGACAGGAGATGTTGGTGAGTCATATGTCCTGATTGCACAGTGGACTACCCTTCATTCCAGGCACTGTGCTAGACACAAAGCATGTGCTCTCCTTTTCCTCCTCACCGCGGTCCTGAGGTCAGCATTAGCACCTGCAAAAGGGGGAGAAAAGAGAGGTTCACTCAAGGGCTTGCAGCGGGTAACAGGGAGCTCTGACACCAGAGTCAGGGGCATAGGGTTCCAGACGTTGGGGGTTTTAGCGTTTTCAGCCCGCCCCGGATGTGGGAACAAGAAATGTTCACACCTGCACTCTGTTTCCCCAACAAGTAGGCCTGGCCGCGTGCTTATGGTTGATTTCCGTTTCCGAGAATTGGGCTCAGACATTCGGGACATAAAAAAAGTCGCTGGAAGCCTGTTCTGTATCAGGAGGTCCAGCCTCAGGAACCCTGGAGGGCTGTTTGATCTTTGCTTTCTTGTTCCTGAGGAGGTAGAAGGCCTTCGGTGCCGGGAAACCCTGTTGCTTTCTGCCTAAGCCCGGGCTTAGGAGGAGACGGCGTTGGCCGCGGCGGTGCCGCCTACCTGGGGGAACCTCCGGGAGGTGCGGCAGGCGCGGCTGGGACGCGAGGTGGGCGGGGGCAGGCCGACGGCGGGAGCGAGCAGGAAGTGAGCCCGGGCCGCCCGGAGGAAGCCGTCTGGGCCAGTGCTGCTGCCCACAGGCCCGAGCCGCTGGGAGACATGGTGAGAGAGCGGGGACCTCGGAGGGGGCTGATTTCAAGGCAAGCCAGAAGGCGCTGGGGGCTGGGGATCTGGAAAGGAGAGTTGGTGGCCAAGTCAGAGGACTGGGCAGCGCTGGGACCTCTCTTCGACAACTTGACTGCCGGCTCTGAGCGGCCCGGGCGGTGTCCCTGCTCCCCCTCTCCTCCCTCCCCTGACCTCTGCGCTGGCCCGGAGCAGGGCTTCGGTGGGGGCAGGGGATCCGAATTCCAGCCAAAGAGCTGCCGACTGGCCCGTCGTCTCCTCCGGCCCGCCACCGCCGGCGGGTGTTGTGACATTCCTGGGCAGCGCCTCTGCTGTTCCCAGAGCAGATTCCAGTCCAGCGCCAGGCGCGCTCCCGCTCTGCCTTTCACTTTATCCCTAGACAGAAGCTCAAAGAATTCGTCTCTCCAGCCCAAGTTGGCCCCATCTTCATAAACATGAGGAAGAGAGCTAAGAGTTTGTAAAAGAACTAGAAATTTGTAAAAAGAACTAGAGAATAAATTCTTTATGATGATCTGCTTTGGACCCACTAGACTTTTTCAGGAGGTCCAGTGGTTCAGGGAGGGAGGAGCTTAATAATGTTTTCCCCTCCCTGTTCAAAACCTTATCATGAAGCCTGGGGATGAGGCATCAGTCCCGGAGGACTTGCCCTCCATTTCCCCCAACGCCCAGGCTGCGGTTTTTTTTTTCATTTAATATCTGCTTACGTAGGATGTGACTTGGTGCCTACACATGGTCCTAAGTGCTAGGGAAAGCAGAAGTTCGTGGCCCAACGGCTCTCTGGCTCTCTCATGGGGCCTCATGAGGGACTTGGGGCCCAGTTGTGGTTGCTCTGGGTCAGGTAGAAAAGCTCTCCAGTCTTGGAGAGAGGAAGGGTTGGGCTAGGTGAGGGTGTTCTGCTGGCCAGACATTGTTAACGAAGATCCCTGGGGTCTGGGAATTAGTGAACAGCAGTGGGGGTCTGAGTTGTGAGATACCAGCTCAGCTGTCTTCCCTGACCCACTCTGAGGAGCAAGGAAGCAGTGGAGAGGGATTTAGTAGTGTGCTTCTTTTCCTTGTCAGGAGCCCTGAGAACCTGGAAAGAAGTTTCATCTAGTCTGTCTAGCATCAGCTCTCACTTTATGGGGCTTAAAAATGCATTTACTTTTGATTACATGACTAATACATGAAAACATGTGCTTTGTAAACAGTTCAAGCATTACAAAAAGTTAAAGGCCACCTTAGGTCTTCCCCTCCTCTGGCCTCTGAGGTTGAGTCTCAGTTCTCACCACTCGGCCTAATTAACCCTGTGTTGCTGCCCAGGAGGAGGCCAGTGGAGGTGGAGGAAATGATCGTGTGCGGAATCTGCAGAGTGAGGTAGAGGGTGTCAAGAATATTATGACCCAGAATGTGGAGCGGATCCTGGCTCGAGGAGAAAACTTGGACCAGCTCCGCAACAAGACAGAGGATCTAGAAGCCACAGTGAGAAGGGGAGCCCTCTGGAAGTTAGAGGAAGGGGGGAGGGATTGTTGGGGGTTTGCGGGCTGGTGGTGTTGGGGGCAAAATGAAATGAAAAGGAGAGAAGTCTGCCTTTTCACCTGTTTTGGGAGTTGATTGAGTGTCCACTTCTGATTCTGCTCCACTCCACTGACTGGTACTGGGGTCCAGGGAATGGATCCAATGACTGGAGTTGGGGGGTGGGAGCTGACCCATGCAGGCATTTTCTGAGGCAGATGGATGGATCAGTTAGCCTGGGCATTCTTAGGCTCCTTTACTGTGAAAACTGATTTTCCCTTTAAAGGCTGCCCTTGAAAATCATTCAGACCTGACCTCCCCAGGTTAAAAGTATTGGCTCTGGAAAATCCTTCTATGGCCTTTGGCCTTCTCCAGGAAGTATTAGGCAGGGAGTGGAAAACTGCTAGTTTTGCTGAATCAGCTTTAAAAAAAAGCTGGAAACAGCAGTGAAATTCTTTGATCCTGGGTCCTCTGCTACTGAAGCCTAGAATAATATCTCCCACACATCTTGCTAGACTTCATTCTTCTCTCTCTTTAGCTAGTGCCCAAGCCAGCTGCTCAGGGAGGGAATAACTGTAAAGTTCAGCAAAGGCAGATGCCTATGGTTCCTTGTCCATGGGAGAGATGGGCTGTGACTTTCTGAGTTCTGTGTGTAATCTTGGGTATAGTTTCTTTGTCTCCCTGGGACTTAATGTGTCTTTCCACTAATCTGGGGAACAAGGGAAAGGCCCGGGGAAACTTAATTTCTGCAACTTGAGTTGCAAGAGGAAGCATAGTTTCCCTCACTTTCAACCCCTGTACTGCCCTGGTCCCTGCTCCATCTTTAGCAGTCCCCAAAGAGCAAGGGGTCTGGAACCAGGGAGATGAGCCCACCTGGAGGATGTACCCCATGGCCCCAGTGTCTGCCGCCCAAGGGTGGATCATGCCGCCAGTGTCTCACTCCTGAGTAAAAGGCCCCTCAGTGGGCATGACAGTGCAGGAGTAGGAAGCGAAGGGGGCAGGCAGGCAGAGGGCCAGAGGGAACCTAAGGATTCTGAATTTGAACTTGGCCCTCTAGATTGTTATGAAGGTGTATTTGTCAAGGTAGGACAGAACATTTTTTGTTTAACAGTCTGAGGTAACATCAACTTATCACTTAGATATTGAGATATATGGCTGTGGGCCTCTGTTCGTACTCTTGTTCCAGTGGTAGGAGGCACTGGGTCACTCTACCTTCTCCCCAATAGTCGGAGCACTTCAAGACGACAGCGCAGAAGGTGGCTCGGAAATTCTGGTGGAAGAATGTGAAGATGATCGTCCTCATCTGTGTGGTTGTTTTTATCATCGTCCTCTTCATTGTGCTCTTTGCCACTGGTGTCATCCACTAAGTAATTTAGTGAGTCCCTCCCACCCTGCCCTCCTCTTTGGGGCAACCCTCCATGGTGGGTGCCAAGAGGGGCCCTCTCTCCTGTCCTTCTCCACAGGGAATGCTGCTTAGTCCTCCTGCCCCCCTGACTCTGAGGCCACTCTCCCACAGTATCTGCCCCAGATTGCACATTGGTCCCCCAGAAGGAGAGACCTGGACTGGACTGTTGTTGTGTTTCATGGGCCCTCAGGGTTAGTTGGAGAGACCCAGAGGGCCCAGCATGTGGCTGGGAAACTGCCAGTGGCTGGTGGGCAATAAAGGCCTTTCAGTATCCCTACCTGTGTAACCCTTTCTATTTTGCCTTTGGCCCTTCTTTTTCTCTTCTCTCTGAGGATACCCTCTGGCTGAGATTTTCCACCTGAGGCCCAAGTTGTTGGAGAGGTGGAAAGCATATGTTTGGAGCAGAAAGATGGGTCCTCCTTGTCTTTCTTTATTCCTCTTTGTTCCATTCATTGGCACAAGTCTCAAGGACAAGAATTTTCTGGAGGCCTGACATAGGGAAAATTCAAAATCTTCACAGCATTTTAGGATGGTATACAAGACTCCTAAATGTCCTCCTTGGATCTTGCCATGTCCCTTTATTTTTTCCAGAAGTGTTAGCTGGGACATGAAGTCTGCCTGGGTGGAGTATTTAGGAGTCTGGTTAAGGGCCTCCTGCATCTCCGGTCATTGTCACCCCTCTTCTGTGACCCTGTTGTAGCCTGGGGGCAGAGTTGAAGAAACTGGACTGCTTTTCCTTGTCGTGCGGCTCAGCAAGTACTGTTTGTCTTTTGTTTGCCCCTCCCTTTCTAGGACTTAGCAGGGCCTTTGGGTCTCAGCTGTCCTGAGGGGGCAAGCATCTCTTTCCCATGTCCTATGGCTCGGCACAGTCAGTGTTACAGGACAGAGCCTATGGCCCTCCTTCCCCTCCATGTATAAAAGGCCTCTATGTCTTTGGGTCTCCCCCCCACCTACCAAGTTCCATCATTGTCACTCTTTCCAGTGCCCTCTGCCTTAGTTTGGGGGAAGGGTTCTTGCCATCTCTGTCCATGTTTCCCCCATAGACTTTCCATAATGAAAACAGCCTGTTTGGGGAGGATTTGTGGAAGGCGCAGGGTTGGGAGAGACAAGATTGGGACTAGCCCTTGCAAGTCAGGTTCTGGAATCCTGCTCCAAAAACTGGGGAGGGAGGAGGGAAGTATAGAAGATGCTCTCAGGGCAGTCTCTGCCTCAGCTATGTCCATTCTCTCCTCAATCTACTCCTGGACTCAAGGGCCAAGGAACTGGGGTGAAACTCTTCTTTTGGACCCAGACTGTCCAGGTAGGGGTGGAGTCAGTGCTCACAGGGGCTGAACCCCAGGGAGGGAAACCCTCAACTGCCTTCCTCAAGAGGGGCCCCATCTGAGATGTTGGGAGTGGCATGAGAACAGGTGGCTGGTGACTTCTCTGCAGCAGTAAGAGGAGAGGGTGAGGATGGGTAGATTTGGCTCACAAAGGCTGTAGAGGGACAGAAGACACACTGGCCTCACCTCTCCTCCGATTGAGGAGCAGTGTCATCTCAAGGCAGGGCTGCCCTCCTGGTGTGGAGGGAAATACAGAAAAGCTAGAGCTTGCACCTTCTCCATGGGGGTCTGTTTTCTTTTGTAACTGAGGTGAAACTTACATGATATACACTATTGACCATTCAAACACGTACAATTCAGTGGTGGGTAAATGTATTCACAATGTTTATCGTGAATAATCTTTCTTTAGCTTTAAAATTTGGGGGGCGTCGGTGTTTGGTGATAGGTGAGATGCATTCACCAAGAAAGCAAATACCCGGCTCTGCAGCTCCGGTGTCTCCAGCGCCTAGCTCTGTGCCCAGTGCCTGAAAGTGGCCCTCATAACACTTGTTGAATGAATGAATGATGTCTCGCCAGGTAAACCCGGTCTACCTGATGTTGGGTGCAGACGGGAGAGGACTCCCTGAGTCTGCTCCAGAGCCCACTCCAGGCTGCCCATTTCATAGAATGGGACCCCGAGGTGTGGCCGGCGTGCAGACCTGACACCAGGCTGCTCAGGCGTAGCCCCCAGTTCACCAGGCTGGGGAGTCGTCCGAAACGGCGCTGGCGGCCCGGCAGGATGCTGGCGACGTACCTTGGGGCGCGGTTACCGCCTGTTTTCGCTTTGACTTGGGCTCTGAGGCCGCTCGGGGAAGGCGCGCCCCCCGCCCCCGCCGCGCCGGCCGGTCGGCCCCGCCCAGCTCCTCCGCTTTCCTCCGGGTCCTGGGCACGGCGGCCGCTGCGCGGCAGAGGAGCCGGGGCGGGCCAGGCGGCAGCAGCGGCGATGGTGAGGCCCGGGGCGTGGCGGGGCCGGCGGGGCGCGGGGCAGAGGGCGAGCGCGAGGGGTCCCAGGCCGAGTCTCAAGTCCGAGGGCGGGGGTCCTCCGGTAGGTGTTCGGGCCAGGGGCAGGACCAGGCCAGACCCTCTACTCCCCGCGCCAGGCGCGCGGGACTTTGGCCGCGGACTTAATTAAGTGAAATCATTGCTGGGAGCTCAGAGCCTGGTGCCACTTACCAGCTCTGTAACCCGAGGCAAGTCACTTAACCTCCCGGAGCCTCCTTTTCCGCATCTATGAAGTGGAGTCAGCAATACCTGCCTCACTGGGTCCTTGAGAGGTTAAAGGAAATGACAATGGCAGAGACCTACCTGGCACTCAGACCCTGCTCCCAAAGGGTAGGTAATGTGATGACCTCTTCAGCCCTTCCTGGAGCTGTAAGCAGCCAAGTCTGGCCTCAAATTTGGAAACCTGAGCAGATGACATGGTGGGGGCAATCCAGCCCCATAGCGTGGTGTTGGGGAGCAGGCTCCTTCCACTGAAGTAATCAGAGTGTGCCATAGGCCTGACTCCCTCCTAACCCCTACCGAGGGACACATTCCCGAGTTGAGTCATCCCCTCACTCTTGCTGCAGACTCTGGCCTCTGCCCACATTTGCCAACGTCAAGGCAAAGGTGTCAGGAACAGGTGGTGCCAGTTGCTTTCTGCCTTCCCCAGGGACTCCTGGGAAGATTAGCCTGGCAGTAAGCAGGCTGGGCGCTTTAAAATTCTGCTGAGGGGAAGCTGGCAGAGGTGTGATAAATGTGGCCTGGCTAGGGGTGGTGATGCCTGGATGGCCTCTTCTCAACTGGAGGCAGGAAGAGGAAGTGGGGCAGGAAGGTTGTGCTGAGCTTAGGCAATGCCAGGAAACTGAAGAAGACTCTGAGAATGGGAGAGTGCCCAGAGCCCACTTCCCAGCAAGCAGGGCAAGGGATCATTCAGGGCTGGGGTGGGCTTTGATCTGGCTTCCAGCACTTGGGGGAGAAGAGGAAATTCCTGAAATGAAGGCTGGTGCCAGGGTAATTTAGTGAGGGGTACTGGAAAACTTGGTACTCTCACAGGTTTATCTGAGGCAAATAGTGGATCTTACATAGCCTGGGGAAGGTACACTTTCACTGATCTCCCTGATACATCTCTTAGCCCCTTCCCTCTACTTCTTCTTTCCCTCCTGCCCATTTCTTTATCCCCAGCTCTTTCCCTTCTTTCTTCCTACCCCCCTTCCCTACCAGGTCCTTCTTCCTTTCCCTTCTCCTCTTCTCTGATTCATTCAATCAACAAGTATTTCTTGGGCATTTACTTTGTGTCAGACATGGTGATGGGTATGGGGTATAGAGTAGGAACAAAATAGGGTTGGGAAAGATGGAAATTAACTGGGTAATGACTGGAATTCACTCATCTGGTACATGGTTCTCTCTCATGCACTATCCAAAGAATGTGAGTGTTGAATCACAGGCCTCTCTCATGCACACAAGTTAAGTTGGCTGCATCAAAATGTCTGATGAGTCTTTATCCAGCCAGCTGAGGCTCTTAACCTCTCTTTATCTGCATTCAGTTTATTTTTATTTATTTATTTTTATTAAAGTGTCATTAATATACAATCTTATGTTGGTTTCAAATGTACATTACAGCGGGTCAACAGTCCCTGTGTTCAACTTATATGGTGATTGTGAATTACTGTGCCCCTTTGTCTCCCTTCCCCTCCCCACTGCATGTGTCCCAACCCCCCACCCACCCACCTTGGTAACTACTAGTCCATTCTCCGTGTCTATGAGTCTGCTGGTTTGTTCACCTCCATTCAGTTTATCAGAGAGGTTAAGAATCTGATCCTTGGAGTCTATGTTGGTTCAACTCTCAGATCTTCTTTTTACTGGCTCTGTAACCTTGGACAGTGATTTAACCCCTCTGAGCTTCTGTTTCTTATGAACTGGGATAATGGTACTGTCCTCAGTGGATTGTTGTGAGGATTAAATGAGATAAGGTGAACAAACACCTAGCAGCACAGTGCTTGGTTCAGAGCGTGTGCCCATTGAGTGGCAGCTGCTATTACTGTCAGGAGGTACAACCCATGGTACCTGATGGAAGCCAACAACATGCAGTTCATGGAAGGCCCATGTAAAGTTCTGTATTTAGTTTAGAAACAATTCAGGGCACAAATTTGAAACAAGGAAGAACTTGCTTGGAGGTGTATTTTGTGAAAATATCCAAGAGGCTTTATTGACCACAAGTATTGTGTAGTTCTTGGCATCTGACTGCTAAAAAAAACAAGCTATGAACACGTAGGCTACATCAATAATAATAGCTCTTATTTAGTGAGCATTTCGTATGTGTTGGTATTGTACTAAGCACTTTATTTATAGTATGTCACATCCCTTAGCTAAGATTGGGGTACATATTATTGTCACCACTTTGCAGATGAGGAAGCAGAGTGTCAGAAAGGTCATGACCTCAGCCTTCAATCATTCAGCTGGTGAGTGTCAGAGGCAGGTTGAAAAACCCCAGGGCTGCAACACAGCCCTCCTCTAAGCCCCTGAGTTCAGGTGAGTGCTGACCCAAGGAGTTGCTACACCCGGTCCCTGCCTGGGTCCATCTGACTACTACTGGGACAGGGTTTCTCAAGCCCTAACCGAGAGAGAGGGGAGACAGAGTCCCAACAGGGAGGCTCTTAAGAGCTTCATTTTCAGAGGAACCAAGGGTATTTGGCCTGGAAAAATCCGAGAGGAAGTTTGAGTGATGAAGAAGGGATATTCTAAACAGAGGGTAGCCATCTGTCACAAACTTGCTGGTGACTGCCACCCTCTGCCAGCCAACAGTAGCACTGCTGCCCCCTCTCTGTGGCTGAGTATCCTGAACCCCTGCAGGCTGTTGGCAGCGCTCACTAGCTTTCTCACCCATTCTTCCTCTCTCGCTCTCCGCTTCCCCTCAGCCTGACAGACTCCTCACACCCTTGCTGGTGGAGCTTTACTCCTTCTGCCTGGCCTCTCTGCCCTGAGTTTTCTCACTTCCATCCATGCCAGTCTACCACCAACAGAGAAATTATCCTGAAGCCACTCCCTGGGGTCACCCTTGGCTCAGAAACCTAAACAAGCTCTCATCCTAATCCTCCCTCCAAGGGAGCGGCTTCTTGACTGTTACACTTTCTTGGGCCCACCCTGCCCCTCCACCGTTACCCTCTGCCGGGTCTGTCACTGTCCCGAGTGCATCTGTCTCCCTGTGCCAGCAGTGGCCCATCCACTCCGTCCTGTAAGGGCTCACCCCACGCAGTCGCAGTTCATAGGAATCCACTCTCCATGGGCAGCTCCAACACGCACTCTTTGTAACTCACAGTGTAATTCTTTTCTCTAACTGCATCATGTTTATCTCTTGCCCCCAGCCTATAGTGATCTTAAGGAGAGTCATGAATAATTCAGAAAATAATTTCCACATGTCCACTGTGTACCAGGCACTATGTGAGTGCAGGAAGTGGTGTGGCTTGTCCTCTGGGCACTTCCTTCCACACCCCATAGTTTTTTATTTCTCCCTGTGGTGGCAGAGACTTATGCACATAGTGTCTCTTTTCCTCTGGTTGAGTGGGGCTGAGGAGGGCCAGAGACTTGAGCCTGAGGCCTCTTACGTTCCGGGAGCAAATGTGTTCTTTTAGGCCTGGGCCCATCTTGGCTCAGGACAGGCCTGGCTTCCCAGAAGGGAAAAAAGGCTGTTGATCGCAGTGGGAGGCACAGCCAGCTCCCCTGGAGAATGTGACCTGACATCACCCCATGTTGGAGAATAAGATGATAACAGATGCAGTGCTCAGAGTAGAAAAGATAATACCCAATGTTCCACCAATCTCCAGCAGCGATTCTCATTTCGAGTCTTTGTCAATTCCCAAGTTGTTGCTTTGGATTATTATGAATAAGGGGACTGTTTGAATATGAGAGGCTCCAAATACTAGGGGCTTCTCGAGGAACGATGACATAGTAATGGTGATGACAGTTGACTTGGGAAAAGGTAGAGAGGTGTGCAGCTCCCCTGCTCTCTGCATTATTCCTCCTGTTTCCCAGGCCCTGCTTCCCCAGTCGGTGAGTGCCCCCTGTCCCCGCCATCGAGGTTTGCCTGCCCCCTCTTGCAGCAGGTTGCTTTTCTAGCTCATGGGTAAATATTGACCTACTTGGGTTTCAGATGCCTGCTCCTCGAAACTGCTGCTGGGCTAGATAAACACACTGGGCTAACATCTCTTGTGAATCAGAGTTGCTTTTGGATAGGCTATAATGCAACTGACCCACTCACTGAGCCTTCCAGTGGTCAGCACAGTGCTGGCCTCCCAGGCCCCTGGGGAGAGTGGCAGACAAAGGTAGGGCTCTGGCCCCTGCCCTCCCTCTGGGAGCCTGTGGTCTAGTTGGGGAGATAGGACTCATACACTGGGAATCCTTGGAGGTTGTGTGCAAAGCAGCTGCAAGGATCCTGGATGAGGATTCTTGCCTGAGTAGGAGGTGGCCCTCTGTGACCACCAAGTCCCTTTCCTTTCTCTGGTTTTAAGTGGAATTCAGTCAAGTGCCAAAATGTGTGCTATAGGCAATGGGCAATATGGTTTGGCAGCAAAAGGAGCCTGGCCAGGGTTCTGTGGGAAGGAGATGAGAATAGGAGTGGGCTGTGCCGGACTAGTCTGGGAGGAGCGAGTTGCTGTGGTTTGTTAACTGTTGGTATTCATCTCCCTGGATCTGCTCTTGGTCTTCCATCCTTACCAGGGCCTCCTGCCCTTGGTCTCTCTGTTACATGTGTCCAAATCCAGTTCCTTTTTGCTTGTGACCCATGCTTTTTCCCTCTCCTCTGCTCTCTCAACCTCCCCCAGGCTGGACCCTGCTCCTGTCTTCCCAGTCCTCTGAAATGAGCTGGGTTCTTTGGTCAGGTGTGGCTGCTGCCCAGGCTTGGAAATCCAAGAGTTGGTCTTGTCTCTGTGAGCTGGACCCCAGTGAAGATCCTGGCTAGCTGGAGGACTGGAGGCCAGAGGCCAGGAAGGCTGAGGTTCCCAGGCAGAGAATCAACTCTGAACATTGATGTGGGAGCAGGGTCACACCAGGAGGCACAACTGGCCCGACCAAGGAGATCTGATCTTCAGAGTTTGTGTCTGTGGGGTTACACACAGGCTCTGAAGTGTGGTGGTCCAAAATTACCTTTCTAGCTCTGTGGGGTGGATCTCCTTCCTCTCCGGCTTCTAGCTAAGTGGCTTGGTTCCCAGTTCTTTGCTGCATTCTTAGGCCAGAGGGAAGCCATAGGGCAGGTATGCTATTGGGCAGAGGTCATCCTAAAGCAGGTGAACAAAGTGTCTGCTTTGTGGGAGGGAGAGGTCATGGGAAGTTCCCATCCTGGGCCATCTTAGAGGAAGCTGAGTTGCTGGAAGCCAAGGCTGACCTCAGACCTGCCTTGATGGGCAAGGAGAGGAGCCTAGGAGATCAAAGGTGAGTCATATACACCCAAGAGGCCAGCCCTTCACTTGGCATCTATCATACCCTTACATGAAATCTGCTATTCTCCTACTCAAACACACACACACACAGAGTAGAGGCAAGGGGGACCTCTTGGTTTCAGGACCAGATGAAGGTCAGGTGGGAACTTATGCAGCCCTGACATTGGGCTTGGTGCCCAGGCAGGCAAAGAGTTGGAGCGGTGCCAGCAGCAGGCGGATGAGGTGACAGAAATCATGCTCAACAACTTCGGCAAGGTCCTGGAACGTGATGGGAAACTTGCGGAGCTGGAGAAGCGTTCAGATCAACTCCTGGACATGGTGTGAGGCCTGGGGAAGCAGGGAGGTGGGAGAGAGAGGCTAGAAGGAGCCCTCACAGGGAGCTTTTGGGCTGTACTCAGGGTCTCCAGGCCCTTGGTGGGGCCTGAGACTTGCCTGAGGGCCAGTGTGGGGCCTGTGGGTTTCTCGAGGCATGCTTAGTGTAAATGTGCAACAGGAAGTCCTCATCAAGTAAGGCATCCTTGGGTTTTGAAGCTGTGGACGTCCCACAGCTAAAGAGGACTGACATTGTTAACTGGCGGTGAGCCCATACTCATATGGCTATGAGTCAAAGGCTATACTACAGTGTCTGAGGCCAGGAGTCAGGCTGGGAGGGTCCCAGGCAGGCTGTGTGGAGAAAGGGAGCAGAGGGGGTGGGGAGGATGCAGGAGATGACTTGCTAGGGCAGGGCTGGGAGGAGCTGGCTCTGGGGCCTGGGGGAACCACTAACTGCCACCATGTATCTGGGGACATCCACAGAGCTCAGTCTTCAGCAAGACAACCAAGACCCTGGGCCAGAAGAAGCGCTGGGAGAACATCCGCTGCCGGATCTACTTGGGGCTGGTGGTGGGTGGTGGCCTGCTCATCATCCTGATTGTGCTGCTGATCATCTTTGTCCCACAAAGCAGTGCAGGCAGCAGTGCCCCACAGGCCCAGGACGCAGGCACTGCCCCAGAGCCTGGGGATTGACCCAGCTGGGCTTGGAAGAGAGGCCGAATAGCTTCACTGACTGGTTCTGGTCTCCAGAGAACCCTGGCGTTTTTTCCCATCTGAGCCACCCCAGTGAGCGCTGAAGGGCAGCTCTGATGTGTGTACCTTTGCATCTCCTATCACGTCACAGATTGGCCCTTGAGGGCAGACTGCTATGCGGCCATGCCAGGCCAGCCCCACCTGGAGCTCATTAAAAGCCGCTGTTTGGTTAAAACCTGGTTGTGTGTGTTTTGAAGTCTCCAAGTTGGTTCATCCTGTTCTTCCTTCCATTCCTGGGGCTGTTTAGAAAGCCTTCCACCTGAAAGTCTCCACTCCTGGAGGTGGCCCTTTCTCTCCCTTCCCTACTTGATCCAACCTTACACAGATTGTTCTGGAGTGCAGGTATAAAGAAACAACAACCCCCAAACCAGACCCTTCAACCAGTGCTCTTTGAGCCTGTTTCCATGAGAAGGAAATTTGTTATTTTTTGGTGTCTTGGATGCTGAAACCAATGGGACTCTAGATGGGATGACAAGGAGAAAAGCACTTCAAAGGTTTTTATATCACGAGTCTGTCACCTTCCAATGGACTTTCACCCCCTGAATATTCCTCCTTCCCAATTTCTCTTCCTACATGCCCTCTCAAGCTTTACACCAGATTGCAGTGATGCAGATGGCAGTGAAAACGGGAGGAACTTCTATGATGCTGGAATGCGGAGTCACATTGGATGGCCTGGAGTTTGCCCCATAGGAAAGAATCTGGGCTTTTCAAAGCTCCAGCACCACACAGGGCCAAGATCATTGGGTAAAGGCCGTGGAAGCAGGAAAGAAGCCCTGTCAGGATGGTGGAACAAGGCAGCGTCTGCTGGGGCCACTTAACTGTATCTCAAACTCCAGTGTGGGTGAGAACAGGAACTCAGGGTCAAGGTAGTAACAGAAGCAGCTCCTTGTTAGGTATAGTGAGGGCTACTGACAGAAATAAGAGCAAACTTGACAGTTGTGCGGAGCTTCACCCCTCACAAGCTTGGGCTCATTTCCATATGCTCCTTTCTGGGAAAGTTGGAGGAAACCACTTGGCCCTGTGGTTGGTCACGTGAGACGCCATGTGAATGTGGGCAAGCTACTTCCAGGGCTTGGTTTTTCCGTATGTAAAAAGAGACAATGATACCTCCCAAGACAGTTGTGAGGATTATTTATACCATGTAAAATATCCATCAATGTAACAGTTCTACACGGCGAATAAATGGTAGCCATCATCTGTGTCATTTAGGGCAGTGGTTCTCAATGCTGCCTCACATTAGAATTTGCAGAATTTATAATAATACCACGTCCAGGCCTAGATCTGTTAAATCAGACTCTGATGGTATCAGACATGGGTTTGTTGGGTTTTTTTCCGCCAAAACTGTAACCTCTCCTCTCCTCTTTCCAGGAGATTCATGGGTAGCCAGGCATGCAAGGTACTTACTCAATTCGTCACTAGTTTTACAGAAGCTAGGGAAAAAGTTGAGCAACAGGCTGAAGGCCGCACAGATAGACCCCTGAAGTGCTAAGGCCCCAGATTCCTTGGTAGGGATTTTCCTTCTCTCGGGTGGGGACTCCTGCCCCACCTTTCCTTACTGTGCTTAACACGGGAGAAATGAACAGTACATTTCTGCTTGTTTGTTTTGCGGAGGTCAGGGAGGAATCAAGCACCAATTCCTAAACTAACTAGAGCGCAGCGGGTACACAAGTGCCCGCGGGGGCCGGGGCAGAGCAGCGGGAGCTCCCAGACCCCGGCTCCTCCCCTCGGTCCGCCGCCTTCTCTGAGAGGCGTCTAGCATCTGCACTGTCTAAACGCAGAGCCCGTGGAGGAACCCTACAGCCCAGACTGGGGGATTTCCGCCTAGTTACGGACGCGACCCACACACCCCTCCCAGTATCTGCCTTAGGATCTGAATCCCGAGTAAATGTTTTCTGACTAGCCCCGGACTCTGCCATTGGCTTTAGCCCTTGGTCACCTGTCTTACTGGAACCATTGGGACGCGAAAGAATTAATACTTCCGCTTTTTGAGCGTCTAACGAGCTCCTGCGCCCGCCTTCCGAATGCTCTGATTGCTCATTCTCTCTCTATGGGCCAGTTTATTGGCCAGCGCCGCCAAGCCTCAGGCCCCGGGGGCCGAGAGCTGTGTCAGCCCTGCTGCCATGGCGTCGTACTTCGATGAACATGACTGCGAGCCACTGGACCCCGAGCATGAGGCCCGAACCAACATGCTACTGGAGCTCGCAAGGTAGGTGCGCGCGGCTGGGAGGTAGGGTCCGGGCAGCAGGTCTTCAGGCTGGGACTGACTGGGGAAGGTGGATGATCTTGGGGCAGCGTGTTATGGGAGGACCTATGAATCAGTCTGGCGGCGAGATTCGGGGGAGGTGGATAATTTGGGTGGTCCGCGGGCGAGCCGGACAAAGGGATTCTGGGAAGACTGCGGTTGGAGAGTATGGGGAGTTGGGGGCGGAAGGGCAGGGGCTCCAGGAGGGTCGGGAGAAGGCTGGTCATGGGGCGGGGTAGGGGTGTCGTAGGTACTTCTGTTAGGCGCACGAAGCACAGAGGCCGACATTGCCACTGGCTTTAGTAGGTCATTCCTGCGTGGCCTCAGTAACTTCTCTGAACCTGTTGCTTCACGTGTAAAATGGGAATAAATGGTGTGTGTTTGGTTGTTCTAACAGTTGTAAACCATTTCCCACTGTGCTTTTATCTAGCAGGCACTACTGAGGAGTAGCCATTACTACTGCTAGCTGGGCAGGGCCTATCTGTTACTGCCTCATGGATTGTGGGGGCAAAGAGAATGTATGATTTTCTGGTTGCGAGCATGCGTTCTTCTTCCCAGGTCACTTTTCAATAGGATGGACTTTGAAGACTTGGGGTTGGTAGTCGATTGGGATCACCACCTGCCTCCACCTGCTGCCAAGACTGTGGTAGAGAACCTCCCCCGGACAGTCATCAGTGGCTCACAGGCTGGTGAGAGCACTCTTTCTTGGTTGGGGGCAGGTTTGCCAGACCCTCTCCCTCCCCAGGCTGGACTGTGGTCTGGCCCCTCGGTTTTCCAGGTCAGGTTGGAATGAGGATTTCCTTCAGAAGTGGGAGCTGGGAGGTAGGGCCTGTGGTAGCTCTCCTGATCAGCACTCCCTCCCAAAGAGCTCAAGTGCCCCGTGTGTCTTTTGGAATTTGAGGAGGAGGAGACTGCCATTGAGATGCCTTGCCATCACCTCTTCCATTCCAACTGCATTCTGCCCTGGCTAAGTAAGGTACTGCTTTTTTTATCTCACAGCCCTGAGCCCAGTTCTCAAGCTTTGTCTGTTTATGGATTTTTGTGGGGATCAGAGAAGGGAATAGGGTGGGAATTGGGAGCAGGGGTTGGCTATTAGCTTATAAAGACCAGGCTGGGCTGGAACACTGCCTTGCTTTTCTTAGACGAATTCCTGCCCCCTGTGCCGCCATGAGCTGCCCACTGATGATGACACTTATGAGGAGCACAGACGAGATAAGGTAGGGCTGGTGGTTAAGTGGAGGGGGTGGTGGTGCGGCTCCCTCGGTTCCTGTCCTTAGTGCTCTTACTCCACACCTCAGCAGGTCTGGCTCTCTGGTTCTGGCCACCATCCCAGTAACTTTGGTGAGGGGCAGGAGCCTTGGCAGTGAGGTGCTAGGGGCCTGCAAACAGTGAGAGCTACATGATGGCTGTCCCGTCCCTTCACCCCGAGGCCTCTTAGCTGCAGCCTCTGCCCACTATACCCTCTTTCCTGCAGGCTCGCAAGCAGCAGCAGAAACAGCGGCTGGAGAGCCTCCATGGAGCCATGTACACGTGAGACAGTCGGGGCTGAGCACCAGCTCCCCGCATCTTCCTCCTGCACCTCAAATCCTCATTAAAGGTTTCTTTGCCCACCCTGCAGCTACATTGCTCACAGGCCTGGGAAGGGGCTATGCACCTTCCACTAGGTCCCTACAGCTCCTGGCGAAAGTGGTCCTGAACCACAGAAGGCACTAGCCTGAACATTCCTCCTGCCAAGCCTCTTGCCTTTCTGCCCTGACGCCAGGCCCAGGTCAAGAACTTGGCCACTGAACCAGCCAGCGCCTATGTGTTTGTGGTAGAAAGCAAAATGTGTCAGGGTCTGGTACTCAGTAGCTACTAAAAGATGGTAAAGGAAAAACTAGCCTCCATCTCCTTCTTCCTGTAGTCAACCTGAGAATCTTTTGGCTTTGTTGCAAAAATTTCTTCTAACATTTTAAAGTTCCTCTCTGCCTTGCTCATTCCCCATATTCCCTACAGGAAATCAGACATCAAACCAGACTCTGAGTGGGGCAGGGAAGTGTGGAAGGATCACACCAGGTCAGGTCTTTAGAATGTTTAAAAGGCCCAGAAAGGGGTTCAAGTCCTTGGATAACACTGGGCGGCCCTGCTTTTAAAGAGCAGTGGGGGCACTCAGGGCTCTCCCTGGGGGCAGGGGCTTCCCCCCGTCTTTTGCCTAGGGAAAGCCATCTTGGAACAGGCCCAGTCTGACCCTCCAGAACAGATTACAAACATGCAAATTAGAATTCTTTTAATAGATATAAAAAAAATGTACTAAAATACCCATGTGGTTCTGCTGTGTTATTTGTCCTAAAGAAAGTAAGGAGCAGAATGAAGAATCCCAGTGCAGCTCAGTGGGCCCAAAAGTGGGCCTTCCCTCAGACTAAGGAGTGCTCACCCCCCTCCCCCCAACTTCTATCCCTTTTGCTGTTCCCAGTTCCCATTTCCTGCAGCAGGAAACCCCAGTGGTCTGGCTTGGCACTGGGGAGTAGAAGGCACCTGAAGGTCTGGCTGGGTGAATGAGGATACGTGACCTTTAAACCTAACAACACTGTGTATGGCGTGGGGGAGCAGTTGCCAGGCCCTGCTCCTCTATGGCACAGGTGGTGTGGCACGGCCACTCCTCCAGTGATGAGGAAACTCTTGTCCCAACAGAATACTTTCTTAAAATTGTTTTTGGTACAAAATAAACTCAAGGATATGGGCTGCGGAGCTGTGGAGGCCAGGCTAGCTGTCCTCCCCAGACCTCAGATCATGGCAATGCTCTCGGGGGCACAGTTGAGGTGAGTGGAGGTGCTGTTCCCGGAGGACTTGCAGGCCCGGCCAGGGGCAGGCTGTAGGGCAGCCACCAGCGTCTCAGAGGAGACTGCCCCAAACTCGTAGCTGAAGGTGCCGTAGAAAATGAGGATGTCAATGACAAACACCCATTCACACAGGGCTGCGCCATGCTGCAGCTGAGAACTCTCGTGCAAGAAGAAGACAGCACCTGGAATGGGGCTAAGGAAATGTTCAGTAGGATGTGTAGGAGACACCCCTCCTGCCTTCCCAGATTATATAACTAGGCTGGGGCAAAAGGACCAGGCCTCATTCCAGGGAGGAGGAACAGAAGACCACACCAGGCAGTGTGATCTGGAAGGTGTGCCATCCCTCCCCCCTCGACTAGGGCAGGAAGTGCTGGGCTAGAGGATGAGTTCCCAGCTGCCCTGTGCTGGAAGGATACTGAGGATCAGGGTGACAAAGGCAATGGCTGCCAGCACGATCCTCACGTATGCCATAGCCAGGTCCTGGGGGGCTGTGGCCCCATGGTAGGAGAGGGCACAGTACAGGCAGACAAAGAGCAGTCCAGCAGGGAAGGCCACACCAGCTCCAATGTAGTGCAGAGACTTAGCGTGATCCACCTGGGCTCAGACAAGGGCTGATCTGTGAGGAGCCCCATCCCTCCACCCTCTTCCCCTTCATTACTCTTCCTCCTTTTTTCTCCCCGACTTTCCCTTCCAGGCCTTCTTTCCCTTACCCCCAACCTTGAGGGGCTGCCCCTGCAGCCTGGGTCCACTCTCAGTGGGGCCCCTGCAGACAGTCCGGCCCTGTCTGGGGAAGTTCCAGAGGGGGGCAGGTGGGCGCACCTGGAAGTTGCCAACCACCACAAGCCCTGCGGCATTGGTGCATCCTGTGATGAGTGTCGTGGTGTTGACCCAGGAATGGCGACTCTGCTCCAGGAGCTGCCCGTAGAGCAGGAGGCAGATCAGGACCACTGGGGGAGGAGAGCATGGGTGGGGCCAGCACTGGTGCCTTCCTGTGGCCCCAAATGAGCAAGCCCACCAACTTCCCCCCAGACACTCTGAGGACCAGAGGGAATACATGGGCAGGTGGTGAACCTGGGTGTCCTCAGGTTCCAGGCAGCAGGGGGCTGTGTGGGAGTTGGCTTTTGGCTTTCAAAGAACAGGACAGAAGTGGCCCCAGTGCCTTGGTGGAGTGGGCTGTGTTGCGTGAGGGCTTCCTGGGCCTTTCTGGGGAGGGGGAAGGCGGGGCTGGCTAGGGGGGCTGAGGGCACAACTCACCCATGAAAGCACCCATGTTGCCAATGAGGCTGAAGAGGCAGCTCTCTGGGGGGTATGTGCCACACTTGCTGAGAGGAGGGGGGCAAGCACAGAGTGAGAGGGGCAGGAGCACCAGAGGGCCCTTGTCCTGGCCCACCTGCTCTCTCTTGCTTTATCTGTGCCTATTCCCAAGCAGGCATGCCACTGACCCTCATAAACAACTGGCCCTAGGCTGGGCCCTCCATTAAAGCAGGGCTCATGTGTGATGGGTAAGGCAATGCCCAGGGCTTCTTGGCAGACCTCAGGATTCCTTGGACTCCCTGCAACTGTCAAGGCCTGCAGCTGATCTGGCTTTCCCTGAGCCTAAACTTGGGCTGGGCAATCAGAGGGCTTGAGCTTAAATCCAGGTGCTTCTACTTACTAGCTGTGTGACCTAGATGGCTGACATAATCCAGTCTGTTTCCTTGCCTATAAAATGGTAAAAACAATAGCTGCCTCAATGTTGGGAGGATTAAATGATGTACATGTAAAGTGTTCAGCACAGTGCCTGGCACATGGTAATTGGCAAGTAGTGTTATTAAGTGCTTTTAATATTCCTGAGACCCATGGAATCCTGAGACCCAGGAACAGGCCTTTGCTTGAGGTGCTTGGCTGGGAGTCAAGCAGGCTCTGGGTCTCCCTGACCTGTCCAGTTTCCAGGCCTTACCTGATGAGGGGGACATCGTCCAGGGTGCAGCAGGTCTTGGGGCCCCCCTGCTCAGCAGGGTCAGGATAGCAGGACTCGTTGTAGGACCTGGCAGGCAGGACAGAGAGTAGACTGAAGGAAAGAGGTTTCCTCAGTCCTCATCCTGTAGTCTCAGGCCTCAGAAACCATCCTCCCAGACCTCCCTTGGCAGAGGTAGAAGCACCTGCTTCTTAGTGCCCGCCCAAGACAGAAGAACCAGGGGGCAAGGGGATGGTGGGAAGCAAGTAGATGGGGGAGGGGCAGGTGCTGCCAATGTCAGGTAAGAGCAATGAGGCCCAGGGTCTCAGTCTGGCTTGAGGCAGCCCTGACCCAAGAGGGAACAGAGACGAAGGGAGCTTTAGAATGAGGCTGTCTGCAGAGCACGCCATACCAGTTCTCCACGGGGCATGCGTGGTGGTTCTTCACGGCCATGGCATACCTGTGGGAGCAGAACTGTCACCCTGCCCTCATGACCCTCCCCGCCCAGCCTTCCCTCACTGACTCTTCTCTTCCTTGATTCTGGCCCCATTGAGCCTCGTTGTCCTTGCTGGGACTCAACGTTAGGGTGGCTGTGAGGCTTGACACCACACCAGGACCCACAGCATGGCTCCAAACCAGAGGAAGTTGCCCTGGCTAAGAGTATGTCTGTCAGGATCACTCCACTGGACAGCAGTGGTGCCATCTAGTCCAAGGGGCTGTGTGCCCAGGCACCAGGCCTTACTTTGGAGATAGCCAGAGTGACCCTGGGTACCACCCTGGAGCCTGCAACAGGACAAGGAACGTTTTGTGTACCTAAAGCTCCCATTAGGTCCTGGCCTCCTCAGCTCGAACCCATTTGGTCTCCTAGTTGTTTCCTCCCCCTACTCCCAACACCTTGGCCCCCCATCCCTGGTCCCCTCTGTACTCACACAGTCCACAGTCCGGTGATGGAGAAGGCTGACAGGCTGACAGGAAGGAGGATCCAGGCGGTCATGAGGGAGAGGAGCCAGGGTGGTGGTGGTGTGGGGGGGAGGACGAAGGGTAGGTGGGGAAGAGGGGGTGGGCCCAGCTACCTTAAGATACTTCGCCAAAACCATCAGCTGCCCCGGCCTGGTGGAGAGAGAGAGGTCAAAGTCCAGGGTCCAGTGACTGGCCCAAGCCGGTGGGGGTAGAAAGTGCTGGTCAACACCTGATTCAGAGCTATCGCTGGGTCTCTGGGCGCCTGCACTTGGGGCTGAGCCCACGCGAGCGCGTGGACACCCTCAGACATCCATCGCGTCCCACCCAAATGCCCCTGGCGCGCTCAGAGACTCAGGCGAGCCGTAACATCTGGAAAGGCAGTCACCTCCCTCGTCTGAGGGACCCGGGCCGGAGGGAGGCTGGAGTTAGGTCAGGGCGCCACACCACGTAAAGCCTGGAAGGGGTCCGGGGCCCCGGTGAAGGGGCGGCCGCGCGCAGGCGACCTCCTGCCTACCGGCGCCCTGGGAAGAAACGGGTGCCGCGGGAAGCCCAGCCCGTGCCCATCGGTGTCGGCGCATGGAGCCCACGGCCGGCGAGCTCCCCAGGTGACCCTTAGAGGTGGCGGGGAAAGGAAGGGTCCCGCTACGCACCTCCCCGGAGCGCCCCGCCGCTGCCGCGCCCTGCTCCGCCCCGCGTGGTGCGGTCTCTGCCTGCGGCCGTCGGAGCAGCCCTGAAAGGTTTAAAGGACCGAGCGGCCCCGCCCCCGGCACCCCAGGCTGCGCCGCGCCGCCCGCCGGGACCTGGAGTCCTCAATGCCCGGGCCCGAGCGTCCGCACCCTGCCCAAGACTACAACTCCCGGTCCCCCGCGCCCGCCTCACGCTGGAGACGTGGGCGGTGCCGCAACGTCTGGGCACCTGGGCGCCGAAGAATGTGGCGCCGGGATCCGACCCGAGTAGAGTTTCTGACCCGGAGACGCCAAAAGGGTTCGTCTCGTTTGCCCTGTTCCTGCCATGGAAGCTCCGGGGGCCTTACAGCTGTCATTGTAATCGTGCACATGGCCGGAGGAAGCTCCTTCAGCCGCTGGGCACATTTTGCAGCCTGGACCTGTCGGAGTAAGACTTCGGGAAACCTCCCTCAGCGTGGTGTTGGTGCCTGCTTTCTCTTCAAGGCAAGGCGGAGCCACAGAGAAATGGGCACAAAGCCTTGGCTGTTCCTTAAAAAACCAAGTGCGCTGGATTTGGCTATGCTCCTCTGTGCTCAGCAAACTCTGGAGGAGGGCTCCTTTCATCAGATACATTTCATTTTCAAGGGTACAAGCACACAGTACTGTCCAGAAGTTAGTGTCCAAAATCTATTTCCTGACTGCTGAACACTTGAAACAAGACCATGGAGACCAATCGATATCCATTCTAAGTAGACAAACATGGCCAGGTATTGGTAAAGCAAGAGCAGAGGAAGGCAGGAGACCTAGAGAAAATTGGGAAAAGGAAACAGGACTGAATCACCCACCAGCTTCAATGAAACTTACTGGCAAGAGTGCCCTCCTGGGCATTCTTTTCATAAGTAAATGGGCAGGAATACTTCCTTTCCCATACCAGAAGTGTGGCTGGCACTCTGAAAGGCAGTCCAGCATCTGATGGAGCCCTTGTGAGACACGGGCTGACAGATAACTATCTGAAGGCAGCATGGACTTCAGCTGCTAGGAGATGAGGAGCTTAAATTTGGCAGTGTTGGTGAGGCAAAGGTAATGTGTAGAAACAGAGCCCTGTACTGCAGGGGAAATGCAGCACACAAATAAGACATAGCTTGAATAAGGAAAAAATCCCTTTGGACCCAATGGAAGGTAAAAAGGGAAACAAGAAACCTGTTGGAGAGCTCTTTTCCAAAGTTCATCAGGACAAGCAGCTAAAGCAGGGCTAAGAAGTATGGTTGTGTGGAGCAATCATTGCACAAGAATACCCAGCTGACCAGGGGTATAAAATCCTGCCCACCTCCTGCTAGCCATGCTCTGTGCCCCAGAACGAAGGGGTACCTCTAAAACACAAACAGCATCTTGCTCAGATGTTTCACATTGGAGCAGGCACTTTTTCTCATCTGTTCAAAGGTGCTGTGAACCTTCTGCTTTCCCACCTCATGGGAAGCTCTGCAGTTCTTAACACTTACTATATCCAGTTGAACTGGGCATGTGTTCCCATCTGACCATTATCATAGGCAAGACCTCAGAGGACTACTCAGGTTCTAAACTGTCTGTTCTAACATAAAATGGAGGTAAGACAAGCATCCAGAACTGTGACAAAAAGGTAGATTCTGGCTTAAGATGACAACCTGAGTAGTCCCTAAAATAGAATTACCCTAGAAGAGCTTTCATGGGTAGTTGGTAGGGAGGAGTCCTAATGCTATGTGAGTCTAGTTATGCTCAAACCAGGACAGTTCTGAAAACAGTCAAGTAAAGCAAGAGATGAGATTTCAAATGCTGATTCTGTGTGCCGAATAACTTTAGGGCAGGCATTTAATTTTCACTTCCCTTATGTATACAAGTGATTTCAAAACTCTTGGCAAAAACAGTGCTGTAAAAATAAAGTTTATTGGTTGAAAGAATACTGGATTTGAAAAGTACTTTCCAGGATTTCCAATAATTTGTACACTTCATTTTATTTATCCACAGCAGAAACACTGGTAACAAGAAAACAAGAATGTATGGCTTTTTATGCACTTAACACCGCAACATCACCAGTGCAATCAGTCTCTGATTCTGAGAAGGCAGAGGAGCCATTCCCTCAGAAGGCTTTCATTTCTAGCATCACTCCAACTATTGGGGAAACTTAGGGTGGGTGCCTACTGCTTCTTGGTTATCTGATTTCTCAGGGACAGGACAGGTGTTCAACAGGGAGCTTAAAATAATTCAAATAATTGTCAACATTTAGTAGTGATTCTCCCAAAACAAGGCTCAGAGGTAGGAAAGTAATGTCTTTATTCCTCTTTCTATTTGTAAAGGCCTCATTTACATTTATGAGCCAACTGGGACTTGACTACCCTACCATCCATGGGTTCTGCCAGATGCACAGCAGGCTGGATGGATACTCACTATTCCAAAGTTTCTTCCAGCCCCATGGTCTAATTGCTACTTGGCAGAGCTCCTCAGAGTGGACCATGGAGATAGAATGTCCCTTTCAAAGGCTCATCCACAAGGAGAATCATTTGTTATTGCCCACATTGGTCCTACTGGCTGGCTGGCCAGCCTCCACATGCTCCTACTCTCACTCAGTACAAAAAGCTTTACATTTGTCTTTTCCCTTCTTGCACTGCAATCAAAAACTTCTATGCTTGCCAACTGGCTGGAACTCAAGCTTTAGTGTTTACTCTTGTACAGTCCAAAGCCCCTGTAAACCTCGTATTCCTTCCATTTAAAATACTACCATCATGGCCCAGGAAACACAAAGCTTTAATATCCAAGGCTGACCCCTCAGTAAGTAAAGAACATTTCATTTTGGATGGGTTTGAGATGTGCTCATCAGGCTACCAGACTTTTTTTTTTTAAGACAGTCAAGAACATATCTAGTCAAATGAGTTGATTCTGAAGCAGCCTGCTAGAAAGCTCTAACTGATCCAGCGCTGTTGGCACTGCACCTAACAGCATGGGACAATCCTCTTTGGGACACCTAGAGCCTGTGGGAAATGCTCTGGAACACGTTCCTTGATGGAAAAGCACTGATTTTTGAGAACAGTTGAAATATCTGTGGAGGCAAGTCTCATGAATAAACTGGATAGAACCACCTTGGAGCCCAGATGAGGAGTGGCAACAAGCAGTGGGCCTGAACTATAAGGCTGTCAAATGGCTAAGGGCCATCACCAGAGAAGCATTTCAGACACATCTGCAGCAATGGCACCAGCAAAACAGCTTCCTATAAAGGACAACATTTCTTTAAAGTACCAGGCTTAGTGCTTTATATAGTCATACTGCTTAAGTTAGCAAAGAATTAGAATGTTTTCTGGGTGGAAAAATTTTTATATGCGCTTGATAAGCAAAGTGCCTCAAGGGAAAAAGTTTATGAGCAAGGAGCTCCTATCAGTCTCTTACCTGAGAGTGTGAAGATTACATGACAAACGCATAAAAGAACACATTAGGCACACACTTCTCACAAACAGAAATGGTGGTTACAATTTCAGGTGTCATGTCCCCAACCTCCTCTTCTGGTCTTGTTAATAAATTCTGTAATAAATCCATGAAACAGGACATCCAGGTGTAAGCAGATAGACCCCAAAAGTATTTCCAGACTAGGAAGAAGCCTAAGAGTTCCAGTGAAATCCTATGTCCAAGTCAGAAGATCAGCTGAAGAGCTGGAAGACAACAATGATAGGTCCTCTGAGCTGCAGGAAGACTGGGGATAGAGTATGGCACAGTCTCCTTCATCCAGGAGGCTCTGGAGGATAGTTCACATTACAAATGAAAAGGCACTTCTGGCCCGCTAAGTAGAGGTTAAACTTTCTCCTCTGAAGGCACAACTGGGCCCAGGATTGGCAATTTTAAGGCATTTAACCTTGGGCCAGCTCTGTGGATCAGGAGCACTCTGGTCCTGGCTCTCTTCACAACCAGGCCCTTCTTATCCACCTCACTCACCTTCCCAGCATTCCTCTGAAGATGCAAGCTGTGGCTTGCTGCATTTTAATGATATAGTTTAAGTAGCTGCCTTGCCTCATTTCTGAGGCAGTAGATTTTGAGAGGGGTAGGGCACAAGCCAACAGTGCCCCCAGGTGTCCTTTAAGAGAGAAACTGCTGAGATGGGAATAGCCAGACTGATCTTGAGATCCTGATGTGGAGAAACCCCAAGGGTAGGGGAACTTTGGTTTTGATAAGTCTGTGTTCATGGGCTTCACTTAAAACCTGTACTTCAAGTCACTGAGGTTAGGCTGATTTGCTGGAAAGCTGAAGTGGCTTGGAACTTCAGTGCACAAGATGTCTTATGGACTTTTCAGACCTCAGCCTAACCCTGTGTTAGGAAAAATATTTAGGTGGAAGGGGTGATATTTCTGGGATCTTTATTTTAATGATGTCAGTTTATATACTCCTGGGAAGTAGCAAAAGAGAAAGGATGGGGTGGGGGAAGAGCAAAGGGGAGGCTCATTTTACTGCCCATTGTTCAGGACCTCATCCCCTTTTTTATAACTGGGCTCTGAGTAGGTGATTATTTCTAGTATTGAAATTCCCTCTGTACATATATCTAAGACTGTCAGATCAAATTTGGAGAGTCAGTTTTAAGTTTGTTTGCTCTGCTCTTTAGCCTGCGCAGAGGATGTTCACAACTAGGGAGGTTAAAGGCTAGAATTCTATAGCCCTAAGGCAGGTTTTGCTGGAAGAAATCCTTGGAGTTTAGTTCTGGCATTATCTTCCTATGTCTCCTTATCAAGACAATGCAGAGCAGCAGGGCATGAGAGAAACTTGCAAAAGCCTTGGAAGTGGAGGGAGACACACTCGCAAGTTGGCCTCAAAAATGATCTCCCACTTATTGGAATCAGAATTACCAGAAGAGGTTGTCAGAACGACAGACCCCAGAATCTCCCACCTCCCACTCCTGACCTGCTAGAGGTGCACAGTCACGTTGGGAGACTGGGGGTGGGGTACAACTGATGGATTCTGAGAAAAAATGATGAGAAGGAAAGAACAAAGCAACAGAGCTGAAAAGAAGATCTAGGAGAACATGAATGGAAGTGAGCAGAAAAAGCTGGAAGGAACCATAAAATAACAAACATGGCCCACTGAGCTGAATGGAGCAGCAGCCCCTGTGGCCTGTGACCTCAGTGAGAAAGCAACATGTTGGCACAAGGTTTCATAACCTCGGCACTCCCTGGAATCTCTCCTTCTAGAACACCAAGTTTGCCAAAGAAAACTCTCAAAACATTCCAGAATATTAGGCTGGCTGCAAGGGAGGTGGCCAGGTATAGTCCCTGCAACACCCTTTCCTGTGGATGCGGCAGTAGCTCTGTTGCAGTTGTGTATCTCAGGATCAGCCCAGCCTGGTCTTGGTCCCCCTAAACTAGGGGTAAGCTTCCCGGGCAGTGACTTCAGCCTGGAGAGAATGCCTTCAGCCCAGTCAGTGTTGGCTTTGGCGCTTTGCAATCTCCTCCTGGATGCGCAATTTGAGGGCCTCTTGCATGGGTGGATCTAGAGGTGTGTGTGCTGACACCTCCTCACTCACTCTTCCTGGATCATCGTCCTGCGTGGAAGAAGAGTCAGGAAGCTCAGGGCCTGGCCTCTTCTGGAAAGATGACCTGCCCCATTCCTAGACAACACTCTCACAGAACTCCATTTGACTCATGGCTTCTTACCAGTGCCTATCATTTCCCAGGCATGCCCTGTAATAGGATTCCCAAGTGAGGGCCATGAGCCCTCCCTGCTGCCCACTGAGAATCACCGCATGACAGAAATGATCTATGCTCAAGCATCACCAGCTATGCCTCCACGTGGAGCAGGCCCTCCCACTGGCCCTGAGGAAACAGTGGCTCAGGGTTGGGCAGTGATTGCTACCACAGCCCAGGACCTTAGGCTGCAGCTGTTCCACCAGGCATACCTGATACACGATAACGGAGGTGACCTCTCCGCTGTCTGCCTCATATTCTAAGCAGAAGAGCTGATGGCCAGAAGGCTCCTGCTCAGAGCTGCCACTACTGCTTTCACCGGACCCCTCACAGTCTGGGTTGCTTGGGTGCATAGAGCCATCTGGAAAGATGAACCAGAGTGAGAGGGAAGAGGGGTAGGCTGCTGGAGCCTCTGCCCGCAGAGATGACACAGGAAAACAGGCTGTCAAGAAAGCCCTGTTCTTTTATGTACTGTTTGTATTTGAAGTGTGCTGCCAGTTTTATTTACCTTTGAAGCCATGTTCTGGGGCCAGTGTGGTCCTACCATATAGTGGGGTACACAATGCACATTTTCCCAGTGAATAAGATTGGAATGCAGTGGAGAAGTGAATAGAGCCCTGTCTGTATTAAAATTCAGGCTCTGCCGTTTTACTAGCTCTGAGATCTTAGGCAAGTTACTTAACCTCTCTGTACCGGTTTCCTGATTGTGAAACAGAAATCATAGTTCCCATCACATAGGGGTCAATGAAAGCGAAATGAACTAATGTACATAAAATCTAAAGCACTTTAAATAACGCTTAACAAATTAGCCTGATATGTAAACTATTGTGATCTCTAGGTCTCTGGAAAGCCGGGGAAAAAGGCCATTTACTAGGTTTGGGCTTCATTCCAAAATTATGTCCTGGTCGCCTATAGTTATGTCAGGTTTTCTCTCTATTCCATTGTGGGGACACTAAAATATAGTGCGGTGGGCAAGATGGCAGACAAGTTTTTGCTGGCTCCCAGGTATCTTCTGTAATAATATCTGTAAACAGATAACTGCTTATCTGGGGGCCCAGAGCCATCCCTGTTCTCCGGGGAGCGTCGAGGTGGAGGTTCCTGGAAGGGATGAGATGAACTGAGCCTTGGGGGATAAGAAGTGGTTTTCCCCATAAAGATAAAGGAGTGCCCGGGGCGGAAGGGTGCGCAGGATTGAGGAGGCCGGCGGGGCGGGCGGCCTCACCTCGGTGTCGCGGTAGGTACACCTGGAGGTCGGGCTTGCGGGGTCGCGTGGGCGCGGGCGTGTGCCGCCTCTTCGCCTTCTCCTTGGCTGCCTGCTTCACCTTCTTGTCGTAGTCGTCCCTGCGGGGAGCCGAGCGGGGGTCAGGGACGGCCAGGCCAGCCCAAGCTGGGGGTGGCGGCGGCGGTGCGGGGCGGGACGGTACCGGGCCAGCTGGTTCCGTCGAATATGGTGCACGAAGCCGTGGCTCATGTCTAGCCGCCCGCCAGGCTTGCAGCAGAGCCCCTGCCCGGGATCCGGTGCGGGTTCCATCAGGAGCCCAAAGCGGAGAGGTACCGCGCCGCCTCCACTGCCCCACCGGCCGCCCACCTGGGGAGCTCTGCACCGCCCCCCGCTCGACTTCCGGCCCTGAGCCCTGACGTCGCGTCCGGAACGGGCCTGCCTGGCAGAGCGCTGCGTCGCGTAGAAGGGCGGGCTCTGGTCAGGCTTTGGGGTGTGCCGGGGCTTTTCTTTGTGCCATCCTAATAGGAAATTTAGGTTTACTACTCCTACATCAGACAATTCAGAAAAGACCCGGTACACTACTCAACGTTTGGTGTGAAGCCTTTCTGTTCTTTTTCTGGTGTTAGAATGCTGTGAAACTCCAGCTGCGTGACCTCGGGCGGACTAATGAACCCCGCCGTACCTCAGTCTCCTCAGTTCTAAGTGGGGACACTGAGAGCACCTACTTCAAAAGAAACAGTGAAGAGGCCATACTCAGGCAGGGCACACCGCGGCAACCAGGCCACACAGCCCCGCGAAGGCTTTCCTCGCCCTACCCCAGTCCGCCCCGGGGCCCCAAGCCGCCGGTAAGGCGGACGCCTCTGCGAACAAGGCCAGTGTTCGAGCTGTGCTGCCCAAGTCCCTGCACCCAGCCCGCCTCGGCACCCATCAGACAGATATCTGAACTGTCCCTGCGAGAGGACCCTGTGCTCTTTAGGGATCTGAGCGTCTGCTATTTTCGAGTCCTTTTTAGAAAAAGGTAAAATTAGGAATTCGTGACCAGAACAGGGACAGACTGTGGTATATCCATACAATGTATTACCGCTGAGCAATTAAAAGGAACGAGCTGTTGATACACTCAACAATGTGGGTGAATCACAAAATAAACGCGCCAAGTCAAAGAGGCCAGGCAAAAAAAAGAGGACAGGCTGTATGCTTATATTGATATAAAACTCTAGAAATACGAACTCCTCTGTTGTGACAGAAAGCAGATCAATAGTCGAGGCAGGAGTACCCTTTTGGGGCTCGTGGATAGGTTCATTATATTGATCGTGGTAATGGTTTCAGAGTGTATAATCTATCCATCAGTATTTATCAAACTGCACACTTTAAACATTGTTGATTGCATGTCAATTGCACCTCCATAGAACCCGTTCAGGGCGGTGGAAGGGGTCGTAAAAATCACAGGTCCTGAAGTTTGGGCTTTATTAGTGTCATGGTTAAGTTCCCCTCTTCCCGACGTTTGCATTTTCTTGTGATACTGAGAACAGTCCTCTAAATGTGGCGTTAGAACCGCCAGCTTGCTGCATGAAATGGTAATTTGGGGATATCTTTAGTTCTGTGCAGGAGCGTCAGTCTCCTAGGCTCACACTTTGGAGACAACCTCCCAATCATGGTTTCGGGGCAGAAAGTATCTTGAAGAAATCGGGCCCAGTGAGAACTTTTATCCAGAAATTCCCTAGCCAACAAAAGGTTTTGGTTTCTTGGCATTAGTCCCTTGTTTCGTTCACAATACGCAGCGGCAAACAAGCCACAAGAGGCGCAGTACTCCCACAGGTCTTCTGCGGAGTGATTTGTCCCCATCGGCGACTCGTAGAGAGCCCGGGCACGGTAACAGCGCCGGTCTTGATTGGCTGCCTGCCGCGCGTTCGAGGGGGCCTGGAACTTGCGCGCGGCGACTCGGCCGGTAGTGGCGATGTCCGCCCGGTCCAAGCGGGAGTCTCGAGGTTCCACCCGTGGGAAGCGCGAGTCCGAGTCGCGGGGCAGCTCGGGTCGCGTCAAGCGGGAGCGAGATCGGGAGCGGGAGACCGAGGCGCCGAACTCGCGGGGCAGCCCAGTGCGTGTGAAGCGGGAGGTGCAGTCGGCCAGCGCTCGGGAGGCCCTCGCGCCCTTCGTCCCCTCGGTGCGGGTGAAGCGGGAGCGTGAGGCGGACGAGGAATCCGAACCTGAGCGGGAGGTGCGAGGTGCGCGGGGCTCTGGGCTGGGCCGGGCAGGGCCGGGCCGGGCCGGGCCGGGTAGGGCCGGGCCAGGCGCGGGCTGCACTCTTGGGTTCTTTTTCTCTTTGCAACCTCCCATCCTTGGGGGTGGGAATTCACACTCCACCAGTTTCCGCGGCCCAACTCGACTGCGTTCCAAAGACAGTACTAGTCTTAATAAAAAACCGTAGTTGTGACGTTTTAAACAACAGTAATAACAGCAGCTTCTCTTTTACGAATGCCTAAGCGCAGGCGCACTGCTGTTGTAAATAATCAGAAAATAATTTACAAAAATTATGCTACCTCTTTCAGTTTTTACAAAACACCCGAGACGCGGGTCTTATAATTTCTGGACTGTGAGTCCACAGCACCACCTGCACCATACTGCCCTGCCATTCTAGTCCTGCTACTGAAACTCACTGTCGTTTGGAAGGTGGATTTTACGTGTCTGTTCCTTTGTAAATAAGTGGAAGTTGTCCTGGTACCCACGACCTTTGGGAGCCCGTCTAACAACTGCCAGTGAGTCTCTCCCCTTCATGGCTGCACCCTTTGCTTCCTTCCTCTGGTTTCTCTGCTTTTCGTTGCACTCCTTGTGATTTATAGAGACTCCTTCACCCAGCCTTGGTTCCCTGTCTTTTTTCCAATTTGTCCATTTTACCCTACCTTAAGTAGGTTTTCACCACATGTGAAGCTTTTTGCCTCTTCACTCCAATTACATTTCCTTCTCTGAATTTGAAACTCCTGGCTTGAACATGTTCCTTACATACTTGCCTTCTGGTGAGTAGGAGCCTATTGAAGTAGCAAGTGAATATATCACCAGGTTACATGCTAGGGGCGGGATTCTTGGGAGGGGGTCCTCATTGTCCAAGACTTTATATTTCTATCTGCTGGAACTGGTTATCTGTATGTGATTATACTCTTACATTAACTCAAACTTCTTGCCCAGGGTCCTCCATTTGACATATTTTTATATTACGCACAGGGTCCAGAATAGCACCTTGCTCATAGAAAGTGCTTTGCTTGATGAATGTTCTTTGAATAATTAGTAATTTCAGAGTATTCTTTGATTTTCTTAAATATTTTGTCAGCTTCAGGTTTCCCTGTCTTTGGAAGAGAAACTGTTAGATATTTTGCACAGTTGTGGGGAGGAGATTGTTTTCTCTGGGGTACTCTAGGACCTCAGTTGCTGTTACTGGCTTGTCTTTTTTTTTTTTTTATCGTGAAATAGATCACAGGTGCTAAGATGGATTGAATGTAATACACAAGTCCAGTTTAAAGAAGAGTGCAGATGTGCATCCTTAAATCTACCAAGAACTGAGATATGTTTGCAAGTTACCAAGTTATACTGCCCAGTTTCATGGATGCTGGTGGACGACAGGGGACCAATTCTTGTGGTGTCATTTCCCACAGTGTAGCACCAAGAGAACCCATATGCACAGTGGGAATTCATTCCAAGAGGGGAACTCTGAGCATAGAGAACCCAAATCTTTTACAGTCGTCTGTGAGCTTGCCTTCCCCTTTCCTCTGTAGGGAGACACTGTCTCTGTCTTCTAAGGCTGTTTTCTATACAAACATCCTTGACGAGATAGTCTTGAGGCAGTCATTCAGTGGCTCTGGTCACAGTATGAGCAGAAATGTGAGAGGCCTATAGATAATTGTCTCCAAACAGTGATACGAAGCTCCCAAAAGCCCCTTCCAAGTTGTATCCTTCCTTAGGTGATAACTATTCTGAATTTTTTCCTAATTTCTATTTTATTTGTAGTTTTACCTCGTGTATCCTTACATAGTACTGTGTTTTATTTGGTGTTTGATATAAATGGATAATACTTAACCTTCCAGTTTGCCTTTTTTTTTTTTTTTTTTTTGCTAGCTCTATTTTTGACATCCAAATAAATGTTCATGGCTACATAGTGTTCTATTGATGACATATATATTTCTCCATTTTATCTGTGGTGGACATTTGTGTTATTCCAGTTTGGGTGCTTTCAAATATTGCTGCTGTAAATATTTTTTAGTAATGCACTCCTGGTGCATGTGTGCAAAAATTTCTCTAGGATATGTAAGTGGAATACAGATGGCTGGGTCAAACAGTCTGCATATTTTTCAGTTTTGATCTTGATCTACTATTCTCCAAGTGGTTGTAACAGTTTACACTCCCACCAGCAGTATATGAGCACTCTTAATTGCTTCATGTATTATCAACACTTGGTATTTTCTGATTTTATTTTTTCTGCTCTGGTAAGTATGAAGTGATATATATCATTGTGCAAGGAAATTTGCATTTTCTTGACTTATTGATGAGGGCTGTATTCCTCATTTTCTATTGGGTTGTTTGTCTTTTTCTTACTACTTCACCAAATTTCTTTATGTAATCTACACATGAATCCTTTGATGGTTATATGTGTTTCAGATATATTCCCTGTATCTGTTTACAGCTTGTTTACATAGTGGACTTCTTGGTATTGCCAGGCCACTGGTATAGTTCATCCTGATGAGTTTTTCCCATTTCTGTGTTTGTTTGTACTATTAATTGACCCTGAGTTTGGGTTCCTATTTTTATAGCCTGTGATTATTTTCCTTTCAGCAAAGAATGGCCGTGTGGATTCTGAGGACCGGAGGAGCCGCCACTGCCCATACCTGGATACCATTAATAGGTCAGCAGGACAGGGATGCTGAGGGCAGCAAAAAGCAACAGAATCTATGCAGAATGTTCCTTGAACTGCACATTGAATAACATCTTCACAAATTTTATCCCTTTTAAAGCTTTCTGCCCGGATAATTGTGCTCCTTGCCATGTTTATTAATCTTTGCCTTTCAATTTAAAGTATCAAGTCATTTTTTTTAGAGTGGGCACACGTATAAAGAGCTTTTAGTTCAGTTTGAATTTGTCTGATGGAATAATGGGGTATGTAGTGACCTTAAAATGACAATAGCAAATTTAAACATTTACTGAGCATTCACTATGTGCTAGTGCTATTCTAGATGTGTGGAATTCAACAGAAAAACTGAAAAAAATATGTCTTAGAGCAGAGATAGTTTCCTTCTCATGATACTCTTTCTTCTGATCTCAGATGGCATCCTAGCATGCTTTTCAACTTATGTTCTAGGGTAGCAGTGTCCAGTAGAACTTTTTGCATAATGGAATTGCTCTTCATAAGGACTGATAAGCCACTGTGCCTAGTGAGCAGTTGAAATATGGCTTGAGGAACTGAGTTTTAAACTTTAAGTTTAGATGCCAGTAGCCATCAGTGGCTTGTGGCCCCTTTAATGGATAGTGCAGCTTTCCTGGGGCCATTATTAATTAATTATAAATGCTTGAGAAAAAAATCCCTTTGTTACTTGTGAATTAAGTGGAAGTAAAGCTCTATCTCTTAACCTACCCAGTTATAACATTATTTTGCACTTGAATAAATAGATCTGTTTGTATATATTCCCCTAATATTCTTCAGGCTTCCCATTTATTTTTGTGAACAAAAATATAATTTTCATTTATGAAAGGTTTTATTCACTCTTTCCATGTTCTTCCACTCCTAGTCGTTTAAGTTGGAGTGCTGTTGAGGCCCTGTTACTTTAGTTCTACTTAAAGCTTCCCTTCAGAAGAAGTTACTGTAGTGGAATATTCTCAACTGGCTATAAATAATAAAAACAAAGAGTGTCGCTGGCATTGTGTGTCTGGTGGAGACCTTGACACTACTTGGGGCTTGGTGGATGGAGGTGCTCTATTAAATGTCCAGGTGAGGAATAGTTAGTGTTCCCCGTGGTTTATATACGTGGTGGTTGAACTGTTCTCTGAAGGATGCTGTGTGACGCTGTGGAACACAGAGCCAGTGCTGTTTCACTTGGGTGCTCTCCTAGACCCCCACCTCTACTCACTGTTTTTTCCTTTTGTTTGGTTCTCACAGGAGTGTGCTGGACTTCGACTTTGAGAAACTGTGTTCCATCTCTCTCTCGCACATCAATGCCTATGCCTGTCTGGTGTGTGGCAAGTACTTTCAGGGTAAATAAACATTATGTATTATAAACTTACTAAGTTTTCAGCACTAGCCATGGGTCTACTCCAGAGGTCCAGAGAGATTTTTTTTTCAAGTAACTAAGCTGCTGTCAGCAGTCATATCTAATAATTCCTATCTTTGTTTCCAGGAGATTGGAATACTCTTAGGAAATCAACAGGAGATTGATTGTCTGGTCAGAACTGAATATATATGACAGGGAGGGAGAGCTAGTCATGTGAAAGATTGTGTAAGAAATCTCAAAAATTGTGAGTTGTTAAATCTGATGTTTTCTATACTTATGTCTTCTTCTGAGAGTCCTTGTGCAGTAAGGACTTTTTCATATGGAAACTTACTAATTCAGTTCATTCAGACCAAGTAAATGCTATGTACATAGTATAGTGGAGGATTCAAAAGAAATATAAACTACATTCTTTGCTCTTACAAGGAGCTTATAAATAAATAGTCAAGGTTAATACACCAAACAATCAATAAATGCTATAAAACCATAAAGATTACTGCTAGACACTGTGGCACAGGTGGGACTTGAACTGCAGGATATAACAGTGTTTGGGCTAAGGGAGAGGGATTCTAGAAAGGAGTGACAACATGAACAAAGGTTCATAGGTGCAGGATTGTCCTGAATATGAACACCTGGAAATTCAGGACTGAGTGATAAGGGCCTGTCATAGGATATGTATAATAGGGTATGTGTGCATCTGTGTATGTAATATATACATATGTATTACTAATTTTTTATAATAAATTAACTCCTACACTCATGGTTCATATTCGTATATGAAATTAGTTTCTCCCATCGTCATGCCTCTAAAGTAATTATGTTCTGTTCTTTCTTGCTAAATTTTGTGATGAGAGAAGTTCACGTAGGAGATCCATTTCATGGAGTACATAGTACTTTGTTTTTACTCATGTGACATGTTCCAGTACAAAGGAATGAAAAGAAAATCAAGCCTAATCTGATCCTTGCTAGAATCTGCCCTTCTCTTAAAGCCTCTCATTCTTCCCTACAGGCCGGGGCTTGAAGTCTCATGCCTACATTCACAGCGTTCAGTTCAGTCACCATGTCTTCCTTAACCTCCACACCCTCAAGTTTTACTGCCTTCCAGACAACTATGAGATCATTGATTCTTCACTGGAGGACATCACAGTGAGTGTACAGAGGGCTTGTTTTGGAACTAGTTCTCTTGGAATCTGTCCCAGGGCTCCTGGGGATCTGCTGGATCCTGAGGAGAGGCTTCTTTCCCTTTGGGGAGAACCAGGGAAACCCAGTTAGAAGGTCAGGATTCATAATTAGGGTCTTTGCTCTTCTAATTGGGGTGAAAGCATTTTTGTGAAATAAATTATCCTTCTACACTTTGGAGTTGGGATGTGAATGAAATGGGCCTGGCACAGGACAGTGAATACCAAGCTGCAGACCGGCTCTTTGCTACTTTTGACAGGATGTGACTGGAGTAGCAAAAGTGTTCCATCTGGAAGCTCTGGTTTGTGACCTGTGCCAAGAGTCACTGTACTTTAAGGGGAGCGTATAAAAAGGCCTTTTGGGTTTGGTTAATTTTGAAATTGTTGGTTATTATTTACCTTTTCAGCAAGTGTCAGCATATTGATTATGCAGAATGCTCTTTATTTTTAAGGAAAGCTTGATGTTTCATAGTGTTTGAAATACTATTTATGTTACTATCATAAGTTTTAGAGGCCTGTTAATAATTGAGGTTAAAGTAGTTATCAACTATACTTACAGAGGGAGAAACTGAAATAAATTCAAGGTTTTAAAGTGAGTTAGTAGAGGCCTCTGTTCAGCCTGTGACGTGATGACCCTCGTAGCTCTAGGATGGGGTAAGTTCTGAATTTGCCCCTTTAACCACAGGGAGTCATGAGATTTCAGCCTGCACGGAGGTGATAGGCACTGCTGGTCCTGCTCTGGGTTCATCATACTGGCTCTGTGGGAGGTCTTAGCTGAGACTCAGACCCTTGCTTCCTGCAGAGACTTGAGTGTCATTCATTTTCCGACAGTCATTTGTCATGGAGTTAGCCGCAAAGACCTGGGATTCAGTGATTTTGGGTTATGCACAGAGATCCCCTTCTAGATTAATAATGTGGAGTGGGCCTATTTCATGTTACCTCATTCTTTATACCCATTGTTGGGAGCATTCCTGTTGTTGGGTGAGATGTTTGTGACCAAAATGTTTTTTGTTTTTGGCAGAAATTGCTTTTCCATATATATCTTGTAAACTTTGTAGATAGCCCTAAAACGACTTAGAATTTTCTTGCTTTGCAGTATGTGTTGAAGCCCACTTTCACAAAGCAACAGATCGCAAACTTGGACAAGCAAGCCAAATTGTCCCGGGCATATGATGGTACCACTTACCTGCCTGGTATTGTGGGCCTGAATAACATAAAGGCCAACGACTATGCCAATGCTGTTCTTCAGGTAGGATCTGGATGGGGGCAGTGAGGGGGGTCACCCAAGAACACTAGGAAGGTTGCCTGAGAAATGACTGCCTTCTGGTATGGTGCAGTCAGATGGTCCCTGTGTACCAAGTGTTATTGAGAACTATACTTGAGTATTTGTTCTATACAAGGCAGAACATTCTTATGTCTGCTCAAGGGGCTGCTGGTGAAGGGTGAGGATCTCTGTGGGAAAAAGGGATAGGATCGGTGTGTGGCCTGACAATAACAAATAAGAAACACATAATATAGGTGATGCTTTTTTTTTTAATGGTGCACCTATTCATTGTGCCGGCTATTCGATGTCTTGGTCTTGGCCCCATGCTTAAGCCCTGAAGTGGGAAAAGCAGGTAAAGTTGTCTTATTTGCAATTAAGTTTTGTTTCTTAAAAAGTTATTAGTATTTATTTGTGCATTGTGTAGAAAAATTGGAAAATGTTGGTAAGCATAAGAAAAATAATAATCCTGCTCACTAAAAAAAGTGATTAAAAAAGAATTATAAACACTTACTGTTGGGGGAGATGTAAAAAGTGTAAAGGGAAAACCTCATTCCTTTCTTTCCGTAGCTCCCCATCCTGGGTGGTTAACAGTATATAGATCTCCAGAATTTTTTCCAAACACATACATATATATGTGCATAATATTCTGTCATGTGGCAATATCATGAGTTATTTTGCTATTCCCCAATTGACAGATAAAATTTAATTTGTTTCACATTTATTTTTTTCTGTTAACCAGTGTTACTGGGAGTGTCCTTCTACATAGTCTTGTACTTTTTGTGTCATTGTTACATTTTGTTGTATTTCTTTTTTGAACTTTAAAAATACAATAATTTTTAATATTTTATATAAAGTAATATGGCATATATATGTATCTTTATATATATCTTAAAAGTATATCATGAAATCCATAAATATTCTTGTGCAACATCCTTAATGATTGTATTTTAATCCATTTTGTTGATGAATTATAATTTATTTACCCATCTCCTCTTGTATTAGTGCATCGAGTGTCTAGATTCTAGGCTGTAGTGAATTTGTAGCAACTTACAAACCCACCAGCAACATAAAAGAGTGTCCTTCATCTTGCACCGTCATTGCTACCATTGAAAAAATATTTTTGCATTTTGATTGGTATTTCCATTTTAATCTACCTTTTTTTATTTGCTTCTGAAGTTGATAACATATTTTTTCATGTATTGTTAGGCCTTATGTGCTCATTTTTTGATTGGTGGTTCATTTTACTGAGCTTTATTGTACATAATACAGATATATATATATATGTATATATATATATATATATATACATATATATATATATGAAATACTAGTCTTTTTTTTTTTTTTTTTTCAAAATTTTATCAAATGTACATCACAGTGGTTCAACAGTCCCCTTCCCCCTTGGTAACCACTAGTCACTTCTCAGTGTCTATGAGTCTAATGCTGTTTTGTTCCTTCCGTTTTGCTTTTGCTTTGTTTTTATACTCCACAAATAAATGAAATCATACGGTATTTGTCTTTCTCACCTGGCTTTTTTCACTGCATATACTACCCTCTGGATCCATCTATGTTATTGCAAATGGCAGGATTTATTTTCTTTTTATGGCTGAATAATATTCTATTGTGTTTATATACCACGTCTTCTTCATCCATTCGTCTATTGATGGACACTTAGGTTGCTTCCATATCTTGGCTATTGCAAACGGTGCAGTGATAAACATAGGGGTGCATATATCTTTGAATCAGGGATTTTGTTTACTTCAGGTAAATTCTTATGAGTGGAATTACTGGGTCAAATGGTATTTCTATATTTAGTTTTTTAAGGAACATCCACACTGCTTTTTACAGCAGTTGCACCAATTTGCAAGTTCCACCGACAGTATAGGAGGGTTCCTATTTTGCTGCACCCTCACCAGCATTGTTGTTTCTTATCTTTTGAATAGTGGCTATTCTAACTGGTATGAGGTGATACCTCATTGTGGTTTTAATTTGCATTTTCCTGATGATTAGTGATGGGAGCATCTTTTCTTGTGCCTGTTAGCCATTTGTATTTCTTCTTTGGAGAAATGTCTGTTCATTGTGGTTTTAATTTGCGTTTTCCTGATGATTAGTGATGGGAGCATCTTTTCTTGTGCCTGTTAGCCATTTGTATTTCTTCTTTGGAGAAATGTCTGTTCAGGACTTCCACCCATTTTTTGATGGGGTTATTTGTTTTTAGGGTGTTATGGTGCATGGGTTCTTAATATATTTTGGATGTTAATCCCTTATCAGATGAGTCATTTACAAATCTATTCTCCCTTACTATAGGATGCCTTTTTGTTCTGCTGATGGTGTCCTTTGCTGTACAGAAGCTTTTTAGTTTGAGGTAGTCCCACTTGTTCATTTTTTATTTTGTTTCCCTTGCCCAAGGAGATGTGTTCAGGAAGAAGTTGCTCATGTTATATATTCAAGAGATTTTTGCTAATTTTTTTTTTCTAAGAGTTTTATGGTTTCATGACTTATATTCTGGTCTTTGATCCATTTCGAGTTTACTTTCATATATGGAGTTAGACAATAATCCAGTTTTATTCTCTTACATGTTGCTGTCCAGTTTTGCCAACAGCAGTTGTTGAAGAGGCTGTCTTTTCCCCATTGTATATCCGTGGCTCCTTTATCATATATTAATTGACCACATATGTGTGGGTTTGTATCTGGGCTCTCTATTCTGTTTCATTGATCTATTGTTCTGTTCTTATACCAGTACCAAATTGGTTTTTGATTACTATGGCTTTGTAGTACAGCTCGAAGTCAGGGAGCATAATCCCCCCAGCTTTGTTCTTTCTCAGGATTACTTTGGTTGTTTGGGGTTTTTTGTGGTTCCATATGAATTTTAGAACTGTTTGTTCTTCATTGAAGAATGCTGATGGTATTTTGGTAGGGATTGCATTGAATCTGTAGATTGCTTTAGGCAGGATGGCCATTTTGACAATATTAATTCTTCCTATCCATGAGCATGGGATAGATCTCCATTTTTTGGTGTTGTCTTTGATTTCTTGAATATCTTGTAGTTTTCAGAGTATAGGTCTTTTACCTCCTTGGTTAGGTATTTTATGTTTTTTGATGCAATTGTAAATGGAGTTGTTTTACTGATTTCTCTTCCTGCTAGTTCATTGTTAGTGTATAGGAATGCAACAGATTTCTGTGTATTAATTTTGTATCCTGCAACTTTGCTGAATTCAGTTATTAGTTCTAGTAGTTTTTTGGTGTATTCTGTAGGGTTTTCTATGTATAATATCATGTCATCTGCAAATGGTGAGTTTAACTTCTTCCTTACCAATCTGGATGCCTTTTATCTCTTTATGTTGTCTGAATGCCGTGGCTAGGACCTCCAGTACTATGTTGAATAAAAGTGGGGAGAGTGGGCATCCTTGTTTGGTTCCTGATCTTAGAGAAAAAGCTTTCACAGCTTTTCGCTATTAAGTATGATGTTGGCTGTGGGTTTGTCGTATGTGGCCTTTATTATGTTGAGGTGCATACCCTCTGTACCCATTTTGTTGAGAGTTTTTAACATGAATGGATATTGAATTTTGTTGAATGCTTTTTCAGCATCTATTGAGATGATAAGCAGTTTTTATTCTTTTTGTTAATGTGGTATATGATATTGATGGGTTTACAAATACCATATCATCCTTGCATCCCTGGAGTAAATCCCATGTGGTAATGATGGATGATCTTTTTCATGTATTTTTGGATTTGGTTTGCTAATATTTTGTTGGAGATTTTTGCGTCTGTGTTCATCAGGGATATTGGTCTGTAATTTTTTTGTGTGTGGTGTCTTTGGTTTTGGTATTAGAATAATGCTGGCCTCATAGAATGAGTTTGGAAGTATTCCCTCTTCTGCTTTTTGGGATGCTTTAAGAAAGATAGGTACTAGCTCTTCTTTAAATCTTGGTAGAATTTGGCTGTGAAGCTGTCTGGACCTGGAGTTTTGTTTTGGGGGAGTTTTTTGATTACCAGTTTGACTTCATTGCTGGTAGTTGGTCTGTTCAGATTTTCTGTTTCTTCCTTGGTCAGTCTTGGAAGGTTGTATTTTTCTAGGAAGTTGTCCATTTCTTCTAAGTTATCCAATTTTTTGGCATATAATTTTTCATATCATTCTCTAATAATTCTTTGTATTTCTGCATTATCTGTTGTGATTATTTTGTCTTCATTTCTGATTCTGTTTATGTGTGTACATTCTTTTTTTCTTGATAAGTCTAGCTAGTGGTTTATCTAATTTTTTATTTTCTGAAAGAACCAGCTCCTGGTCTCACTGATTTTTTTCTATTGTTTTATTCTTCTCTACTTATTTATTTCTGCTCTAATCTTTATTAGGTCCCTCTGCCTACTGACTTTAGGTTTCATTTGTTCTTCCTTTTCCAGTTTCTTTAATTTTGATTTTAAACTGTTTATTTGGGATTGTTCTTGTTTATTGAGGTAAGCACTGTTGTGTTTTTGTTTTCATTTGTTTTCCATGTATTGCTTGATTTCTGTTTTAATTTGTTCATTGATCTGTTGATAATTTAAAAGCATATTGTTTAGCCTCCATATATTTGTAAGTCTTTTTGTTTTTTTGTATGTAATTTATTTCTAGTTTCATACCACTATGGCCTGAGAAGGTGCTTGATACAATTTCAATCTTTTAAAATTTATTGAGGCTCTTCTCTGGGCCTAGTATGTGATCCATTCTGGAGAACATTCCATGTGCACTTGGGAAAAATGTGTATCCTGCTGCTTTTTCCTGGAGTTTTCTGTAGATATCTGTTAAGTCCACTTGATCTAATGGATTGTTCAGTGCCTCTGTTTCCTTATTTATTTTCTGTCTGATTCATCTGTCTATTGATGTGAGTGGCATGTTAGAGTCTTCTGAAATGAATGTGTTGCAATCTATTTCTTCCTTAATTCGGTTAGTATTTGTTTTACATATTTAGGTGCTCCTATGTTGGGTGCATAGATATTCATAATGGTTATGTCCTCTTTTTGGACTGATACGTTTTTTATTATGTGATGTCCTTCTTGTCTCTTGTTAGCTTTCTTTGTTTCGAAATCAATTTTGTCTTATAGAAGTACTGCTACTCCTGCATTTCTCTCCATATTATTTGCATGGAATACCTTTTTCCATTCCTCCACTTTTATTCTGTGTATGTCTTTGGGTCTGAAATGAGTCTTTTGTAGGCAGCATATAGATGGGTCTTGTTTTTTTATCCATTCTGCTACTCTGTGTCTTTTGATTGGTGAGTTCAGTCCATTTACATTTAAGGTGATTATTGATAGATAGGTACTTACTGCCATTTTATTAATTGTTTCTGCTGTTTTTAAATATCTCCTCTCTGTTCCTTTCTAACTCTTTTATATTCTTTTGTTACTGATGGTTTTCTTTAGTGTTGTAATTGGATTTCTCTTTTTAACAATTTATTTTTGTGTGTGTGTATTTATTGTAGGCTTTGGTTTTGTGGTTATCAAAGGTTCAAGGATAGCCTCTTTACTGTATAATAGTCTATCTTAAATTGCTGATTACTCTATTTCAAACACAATCTAAAGGTACTTTTTTTCCCTTCTTCTTCTTCCTCCCCCACATTTTTTGTATTAGATATTGTAATCTGCACTTTCTGTGTATCCCTTAACTGATTTTGTGTATAGTTGATTTTGCTTCTTTTGTTTTAATTTTGTACTTGTTTGGTAATTAGTTGGTTTACCAGCTTTACTGTGGGTTTATTTTCACTGGTGAAAGCTATTTAGCCATAGGGTCATTTCCATCTACAGCAATCTGTTTAACATATCATGTAGGACTGGCTTAGTGGTAGCAAATTCCTTCAACTTTTGTTTATCTGGAAATTGTTTAATCCCTGCTTCAAATTTAAATGATAAACTCCTGCTGGATAGAGAATTCTTGGTTGGAGGACCTTCTGTTTCAGTGCATTAAATATATCATGCCACTCCCTTCTGGCCTGAAGAGTTTCTGTTGAGAAGTCTGCTGATAGCTTGATGGGATTCCCTTTATAAGTAATCTTTTCTCTCTCTCCGGCTGTGTTCAACACTCTGTCCTTGTCCTTGATCTTTGCCATTTTAATTATTGTATGTTTTGGTGTTTTCTTGCTGGGGTTCCTTTTGTTAGGGGACCTCTGTGCTTCCATGACCTGAGTGTCTATTTCCTTCCCCAGATTGGGGAAGTTTTCAATAATTATTTCCTTAAAGAGACTTTCTATCCCTTTGTCTTTCTCTTCTCCTTCAGGTACCTCTATTATGCAAATATTGTTTCGTTTGGATTGGTTATGTAGCTCTTATCATTATTTTGTTCCTAGAGATCTTTTTTCTCTCTGTTCCTCAGCTTCTTTGTTTTCCTGTTCTCTGATTTCTATTTCATTTACCATCTGCTCCACATGATCTAATTTACATTTAAATCCCTCCAGTGTATGTTTCATTTCAGATACTGTATTCTTCAGCTCTGAGTGGCTGTTTTTCAGGTTTTCTATCTCTTTGTTGAAGTCCTCCTTGAGATCTTGAATACGTTCCTGTAAATCCGTGAGCATGTTTATGTCACTTATTTTGAAATCTTTATCAAGAAGATTGGTGATCTCTGTTTCATTTAGCCCTCTTTCCAGGGTTCTGTCTTGTAGTTTTGATTGGATCAAATTCCTCTGCCTGCTCATTTTGTCAGGGATTCTGTTTCATCCTTTGTATTAGATGTCTGCTATGCTCTCTGGTCTAAAAAATAATAGCTTTATGAAGAAGGTGTGCTGTGGTGCCCAGAAGCTCAAGATTGTTTACTCTCTAGTGCCTGGTTCTGTTTATCGGGGCCCCCAGCTGTTGGTGTGCCATGGGTGGGGCACCTTTCTGTCTGGCTTCTGTAGTGGTCTAAGTCTGGGTGGGCAGTTTGCCTGAGCTGCTGCCTTTGTGATCAGCTCAGGAATCTGTTGAACTCATTATGGGTGGGTCATCCTCTGCCTCATCTGTAGCAATAGTGGGGCTGCAGAGTTAACAGGGTGGGTGGACCAGTGTGTGGCTATGCTCTGGCTGGACTCGCAGCACTGGGTTTGGAGACCTGCAGGGAAGAAGGAGCTCTTGGGACTGGCTTCTGCAGGCACCTCCCCAGTTGGGCTAAAATGGAGCCAAGGAATCTGGGAGAGTCTCACTCAGCCTGCCAGGCAGCAAAGTTTGATGCTCCTGGGCCAAGTGGGTTGGTTCCTGGCAGTGTCTGCACAGGGAGGTTCCTTGAGGCTGTGTTGCTAGCAAGGGATGGAGTGTCTGGAGCTTCCAGGAGTTCCCGATTGTTGGGCCGAGGAAGGGCTAGGGAGGTATCCTCCACCTGCCCTTCTCCTCAGGAGAATGTTCGGTCCAACCCTCACCCCTCTGGTACCCCTCCCACTGCTGGCAAGTCTTTCAAACTGCCGCTTCTGCTTTGGGTCTCAGAACTGGAGGAGCACGCCTGCCCTCCACTCTGTGGGGGAGTCTCAGCCTCCCAGAGGGTTCTGCCTGCCCCTGGTGTCCAGCTCTGATTATCACCGGAACCAATGTAATGTGGGCTTGTGCTTCCAGAGCAGATCTCCAGGGCCAGGTGTGCAGCACTCCTGGACTCCTACCTCCTCCCCTCTCCATTTCTCTTTCTTTAGGCTTGTGTTGGGGGAGGGCTTGGGTTCCGCTCAATCTCGGTGTTGCTGTCTCACCCTTCTCTGTTGTGGTCGTCTCTCCTTCCTCAGGTGCAGGGGGTCTGTTCTGCAGTCTTCAGGTTGTTTTCAGGTCTTGTTATATTTGCTGTGTTGTCCTCTGTGTTTTTGGGAGGAGGTTTCCATCTTGCCTTTGTATTCCGCCATCTTTCATATTATCCTTTTTCTGTTGTATGTGTTGCAATTCTTCCTAGGTCTTATTTGACCTTTAAACTTTGTTTATGGTATTTTTTCACAAATGGGTAAGAAATTATAAAAGTATATCTAAAAGTATATCTGAAAGTATAGTTTTGGTGTCTCCCACTCATGTCATGCCACGTCCCTGGAAAGGTCAAATTCTTAGGAAGAGAGAGACTTTGCAGACTGTTCCTCTTGTAGCCTCTATGGCTTTGTGAAGACTGTTACAGGATGGACAGATGGGATTTGAACATTGTTGGGGCAGTTAGTCTTGACTTCGTGATGTGTTTTATTTCCCATAGGATGCTCTTTTATTAAGTAGATGAGCAAATCTTTTGTGATATTTTCACTAAAATGGAATTGAATGGACCAAGTACTCATCAGGAGGCTAAATTTCTCTTCAAGGATACCTACTGTTTGTATTGTTGCTGAAGCCAGAGAGCAACCTCTTTCTTCAGTGAGAATAATTGAGAATTAGGGTAAACTTTGTCCACACTCTTCTCCTTTTGAAAGTAACTCTCTTTGTTTAGTAATTATTCTCTAAGCAGGATGGCCTTGTTTCTTTAGCTGAGCTAAGCTTGTAAGGGCTTTCCTCTTCACCTCTGTGGTAATGGTGCTCTCTATATCCTGAATTGCCTTCCCCAGAGGTGCCTGGGTGTATTGTATTTAGTAGAACCTTTCTGTCCTCTTTTAAGTGGAGTACTTTGCCAAAGGAATGCTCCAGTACGCACAGCACTGGTGTGGATTTATGAACCCATTAAGGAGACTGCACATTATTTAGGTCTGTTCTGTGGTCTCCTTCCTAGGTTTGTAGCTCACACTAACGAGCATGTATTCCTCCCTGAACTAACATGGCTTGTTTTTACTTGGATGCCTAAAGAGGTAAAATTTATTTTCGTTCTCTTAAAACCTTTTGACTGTTTTCTATCATAACAGAGTACATTCATTTTTAATATGGTTGCATGGTTTTATTAATACCACATTTGGGGAAAACACCAAATTTTATCAAGGTGATTTTCATATTAATGTACAATTGAGAGATGGGGAAACTGTTGTCTCTTAAGTAGTTATCTGTGCCCCAGACCAATGAATGATGAGGAAGGAGTGTTTGGATTTCTAGCCTTCAGTTCCTTATACATCCAAACATCGTCACAGGCCTTATCAAACAAAGGATTTTTAAATAAGTTGGTCAGTGGATTTGAATGCCTCTTTTTTTTATCTCCTTTGTCATATCCACATCAAAGTGTTTACAGAACTGGACTTTGTATGAAACTGAATATGAAGGATGTTTCTGTAATGTGAGCTCTGTAAAACTAGTGTTTGCTTCTGACTCCTTAAGGCCATCACAGGCATGGCTCTATTAGAAGAGCTTTCCTTGGAAGAGCGTGGCTCCCAGGGGTGCTGCAGAAAGGGACTTTGAATTAATTGGAGTGTTTGACTTCCAGGCTCTTTCTAATGTTCCTCCTCTCCGGAACTATTTCTTGGAAGAAGACAATTATAAGAACATCAAGCGTCCTCCAGGGGATATCATGTTCTTGTTGGTCCAGCGTTTTGGAGAGCTGATGAGAAAGCTCTGGAATCCTCGAAATTTCAAGGCACATGTTTCTCCCCATGAGATGCTTCAGGCTGTTGTCCTTTGCAGCAAGAAGACTTTTCAAATCACCAAGCAAGGTAAGGAATGAGTTATTCATGTTTTCTGACTTTAGGGCACCAAAACTTACTTGATGAACAAATTTACTTCCACTTGGCAGTGAGCCTTATGGTAGCCAGAGTGAGTGTCTACTCAGTAGATTGTGTGGTGAGGTTCCTTTTTTTCTTTCATCCACCTGCCTTGCTCAGTCCCAGGAGATTGCAGCTGGATAGAAAGTGTGTCTTCCTTGGTAAACTGAACTATATGGCTCAGGAAAATCAGTGGCTGGGAAAGGCACTGACTGCTTTAAGCACCTGCCACCTTTGCTTCTCATTTTGTCATGTTGCAGACTAGGATATTCTGATGAACTGTTTCAACTGTTTTCATCCCTCTACCCAATTACTTATTGCCATGTAAGTAAAGTGGACACTGTAGCGCTTAGTACCTGGATCTTATGCAGTATCATCTGGCATCCACGTCCATTTATTCACCATTCATACTGCTTTTAGTAGGTTTTAGAGCTACAGGGATAAGAAAGATAATTTTTCTCTTTCAGGAGCTCCTCATTCTTGTGGGGAAAATAGTTATATAAAAAGGTGATTAGATAACTATGATAGGAAACCAAGTGTGCTCTGGTAGGGAGAATGGATCAAGGATCCCCAATCGTACATGTGGTAGGTGGGATGGGGTCAGAGTTGGAGGAAAAGACACCTGAGTTTTAGGCAGATGGGGAGACAGGTTGGGGGGGGCATTCCAGCTAGACAGGACACTGTGAACAGAAGCATGGAGGTGCCTGGCACAGTAGAAGACTGCAGGTAACTTGACCCTTGGATTCCCGGGGACAGTGATTAGAGCTGAGGTGGCAGTTGGGAGGAAGGGATCAGATTTTTGGGTTTATATGCCAGTATAAGGAGCTTGGAAACAGTGGGGGAGTCAGTGAAGTCTCTTAAGCAAAGGTGTGACATCAGATTTGTTTTATAAACATTGTTCTGGCTGAGGAGTGATTTAGGGGGAAGTTCAGTAATGGCTTTTGATGGGTAATCAAAATTGACTTTTGATGGATAATTGATTAGTGATGGAAATCAGATGTCCTAGTTGGATCAGAGAGCTGGGGAGAGAGGAAAGACTAAGAATTTGACCTTGAGGAATGCCAGCATTTAATGATCAGGTAGAGGAGGATGTCCAGGGAATGGGGTGGCATTGCCTGAGGGCAAGGAGGAAAACCAGGAATGTGGAGTCATGCCAACTGAGGTATAGTTTGGGTTATTATAACTGCCTCCAGCTTTGACATGTCCCACTCTTCCTTCTTTTCCAGGGGATGGAGTCGACTTTTTGTCCTGGTTTCTGAATGCTCTACACTCAGCTCTGGGGGGCACAAAGAAGAAAAAGAAGAGTAAGTCTTGTTATTTTGTAAAAAGGAACTTTTATTTGTTTGCTTTATTTTAAAAACACTTTGCAGTTTGCCATCCTTTTCTCCTTGACTGTCATTTCATGTTAGGATAGTATCTGTGTGCACATGGGCTAATTTTGTTCTTTAGTAAGCTCCTCTGCATTTTTCTTCTTTAGGAAATGTTTATATCCAGGGGCATTTTTAGTAAGTGGAAATGTATATTCCTGTGCTCTGGAAATCCCCACCAAGTGTTAGACTGATGGCTTGTGCAGCATGTTGTCAACTGCTGACACCCTGGCAAAGTGAGACTAGGTGTGGGGGAGGCTCAGTGGGCGGTTTGCATGGCTTATAAGTTGAATGGTAAAGCAGACCGAAAGCTGGTTCCTCACCCTGAGTCTATTCTTGGAGAAATGAGGCTGGCCTCTATACAGATGGTCAGACTTTGAGTCCCTGTGCCCCTTAGCTTCCATGTTGGCTGAGTAGGAGTTAGACGTTTTTTACAAATGCCAAAAATAACTGGTAGCTTAAGAGACTGCTGTGCTAGGTGAATAATTTTGTAGACATAATGCAGTTTCCTTCTTTCTGTGTTCTGATGGTGTTGATGTTTCTTGATGTGGAATTGTCGTGTGGTGCTCTTTCTGCTAGATGGCCCTACCCCATCCCACCAGGTGTCTTCAGCCTGTGTGTACCCTTAGAATTCTCTAACTCATGTACTATCAGGATTCTAGAACACTGCTGTGCTTTCTGCTCTGTTCTGTCCTGTAGTCTGTATTTTCTTTATATCCAACCAAGGGAGACAGGGTGGATGTTGTCTCCCCTTGCAGGTAGAATGTAGTTATGGGAAGTTTTTGGATGTGTCTTCTTCTCCATGTGAATTTTTTGTGATTCATAAATCTACAAGCTCTGTAAGTCATTCATTCATTGCAAATGCACTAATTTTTCTCTTGTGGGCCAGACCTTGGGCTGGAGGGTCAAGGGCATCTTTGGAGAAGACACGCATAAATTACTTAAACAGATAATTGTAAAGGTACTATGGTGTATATGTTAGAAAGTTACTTCTGTGTTTAGTGAGAGCTTTGGGTCTTATGCTGGAAGATGCTGGTTTATTTTGGAAATTTAACAGGACAATATTTTGGAAATGCTTTCTAAACTAACAGAATTTGTATTTTGATTTCTGTTTGTATAGCTATTGTGACTGACGTTTTCCAGGGGTCCATGAGGATCTTCACTAAAAAGCTTCCTCATCCTGATCTGGTGAGTGGGTCGATCCTGGATCTTGGACTGATTTATATTGCCTGAAGGGATTTAGGTTGACAAAGCGATGCCTAGAGAACTGGTAAGGCCTCTGGCTCCAGGAAGAGGTTCTGCCAAACACCTGCCTCAGTGCCCTCAGGTCCCTGTGGTAACCAGTGTGCCTGTTTGGGAGTCTGGTTGGATATAGTCTGCTGGTTTAAGTTGTATGGCCACTGGGTGGTGCTGGCATGTTTTTTCAGAAAGCTCAGATAACTTTCTAGATTGTCTAAAAGCTTATTAAAAAGTCTGGTATTTAACTAAAATCTCTCTGAAGATGGAAGCTCATTAGTTCTTGCATTAATCGAACCAGGTGGTGCTACTGCACATGAAACTGCCCATTCTCTTCGCCTCCCCTCTTCACTTACTTCAGTATAAAATGAAGTAAATGTAAATGTAACAAAATAACCTTTCTTTCCATCTGTGGTGGTCTCCATGCTGTTCACATTCCTTCCCTCCTTTTTCTTCTCACCTATTTCTAGCCAGCAGAAGAAAAAGAGCAGCTGCTCCATAATGACGAGTACCAGGAGACAATGGTGGAGTCCACCTTTATGTACCTGACGCTGGACCTTCCCACCGCCCCCCTCTACAAAGATGAGAAGGAGCAGCTCATTATCCCCCAGGTGCCACTCTTCAACATCCTGGCCAAGTTCAATGGCATCACTGAGAAGGTATCCATTTGCACACCCACCTTGCTGATACCCCTTTTCCACTTGATTTTTTCATATTCTTTTTTTTTTTTTTGAGAGGGCATCTCTCATATTTATTGATCAAGTGGTTGTTAACAACAATAAAATTCTGTATAGGGGACTCAATGCACAATCATTAATCAACCCCAAGCCTAATTCTCAACAGTCTCCAATCTTCTGAAGTATAACGAACAAATTCTTACATAGTGAATAAGTTCTTACATGGTGAAGAGTGCAAGGGCAGTCATCACAGAAACTTTCGGTTTTGATCACGCATCAGGAACTATAAACAATCAGGTCAAATATGAATATTCATTTGATTTTTATACTTGATTTATATGTGAATCCCACATTTCTCTATTATTATTACTATTATTATTATTTTTTAATAAAATGCTGAAGTGGTAGGTAGATGCAAGATAAAGGTAGAAAACATAATTTAGTGCTGTAAGAGGGCAAATGTAGATGATCAGGTGTGTGCCTATAGCTAAGTATTAATCCAAGCTAGACAAGGGCAGCAAAACATCCACGGATGCAGAAGATTTCTCTCAAAACAGGGGGGGTGAGGTTCTAAGCCTCACCTCTGTTGATCCCCAATTTCTCACCTGATGGCCCCCCTGCGACTGTGCCTGTCTTAAGTTGTTCCTCCCTTGAGGAATCTTACCTGTCTCTGGCTAACCAGTCATCTTCCAGGGCCATACAGGGAAATGTAAAGTTGGTAAGTGAGAGAGAAGCAATATTGTTTGAAACGGTTAGCTTTTTACTTCTTTGCAGATTTATGTCCTGTGGCTTTTATGCCCAGCATTCGTCTTGAGGTATCTTAACCACTTGGAAGAATTATGATACTTGGTAATTTTGTTATGAGGCACGAATTCTACTTAAGGGTTGTAATTAGGTAGGAAGAAGAAAAGCTATAGAAGTAGCAGACGGAAGAAAACATGGGAAGATTGATTATTTCTTTGACATATCTTCTTGTAGAGTAACATAAGCGTGTATAGGTTTTAAACTACTAATTAAATTGCGCACACACATTAACATAATATTAACAGCTACATAACCAAAGCAGGCCTACAATTACCAGCCATCTCCAGTGAAACCAAGAAAACCAGTTAGGCACCCTAGGCATTTGTGAAAACTTATCAGTGATATGATGGATATTGTCTAACTGAATTTGAATAGTTTGAGAAAAATCAGACAAATTAAAACAACACATTCCTGGGAACTGTTCACATCCCATATGTTCTTTTAACAGTAGATAGTCTGTAGTCGCAAGATTTTGGAGCGCTGCAACTTGCACTTCTCCTAATTCTTGGTTGAGTTCCGACAGTATAGATCCAGTCAAATTTGTTGTTTTACTGTATGCACAGGCCAGCTTAGATATCTCCTCCTTCATTCCAATGGCAAGTCCAGAAACTGGTGGGATGACTGCAGCTACAACTGCAACAGGGCCAGGATCTTTGTTGATGTTTTTTGATGATCATCTTCTGGAATGACTGTTCCAGAGAATGTTGATGTTGGAAGTTCTTCTTCATATCGTATCTTAATTCGTTTTCTGGGTAGCCAAATTAGGCTTTGATCCTCTGTATAAATACAAACAAACCCTTTGTCCACACTTTGATATGCCCTTTATATCACTGTGAAGAACTTATTGGAGATTACCACACAGGAACTGCTTTTTTTTTTTTTTTTTTAAGAGAAAGGAATATTATCAGAAAAATGTACTTCCATAGCTGATCATCTGACACCCTTTAAATGTTCAAAATTAAGGATATTTAAAGCATGCATTAATCGTTGATTTACAGTAAGTTTTATCCTATCAGGGAGTAATCCCCTTTTCTTTCTTTCTTTTTTTTTTTTTCTGTTATCATTAATCTACAATTACATGAAGAATATTACGTTTACTAGGCTCTCCCCTATACCAGGTCCCCCCACAAACCCCTTTACAGTCACTGTCCATCAGCATAGCAAAATGTTGTAGAATCACTACTTGTCTTCTCTGTGTTGTACAGCCCTCCCCTTTCTCCCACCCCCCCATTATGCATGCTAATCATAATACCCCCTTTCTTCTTCCCCCCCCTTATCCCTCCCTACCCACCCATCCTCCCCAGTCCCTTTCCCGTTGGTACCTGTTAGTCCATTCTTGGGTTCTGTGATTCTGCTGCTGTTTTGTTCCTTCAGTTTTTCCTTTGTTCTTATACTCCACAGATGAGTGAAATCTTTGGTATTTCTCTTTCTCCGCTTGGCTTATTTCACTGAGCATAATACCGTCTAGCTCCATCCATGTTGTTGCAAATGGTAGGATTTGTTTTCTTCTTATGGCTGAGTAATATTCCGTTGTGTATATGTACCACATCTTTATCCATTCATCTACTGATGGACACTTAGGTTGCTTCCAATTCTTGGCTATTGTAAATAGTTCTGCGATAAACATAGGGGTGCATCTGTCTTTTTCAAACTTGAGTGCTGCGTTCTTAGGGTAAATTCCTAGGAGTGGAATTCCTGGGTCAAATGGTAAGTCTATCTTGAGCATTTTGAGGAACCTCCATACTGCTTTCCACAATGGTTGAACTAATTTACATTCCCACCAGCAGTGTAGGAGGGTTCCCCTTTCTCCACAACCTCGTCAACATTTGTTGTTGTCTGTCTTGGATGGTAGCCATCCTTACTGGTGTGAGGTGATATCTCATTGTGGTTTTAATTTGCATTTCTCTGATAATTAGCGATGTGGAGCATCTTTTCATGTGTCTGTTGGCCATCTGTATTTCCTTTTTGGAGGACTGTCTGTTCAGTTCCTCTGCCCATTTTTTAATTGGATTTTTTGCTTTTTGTTTGTTGAGGTGGGTGAGCTCTTTATATATTTTGGACGTCAAGCCTTTATCAGATCTGTCATTTACAAATAAAAATACTGTAGGGTACCTTTTTGTTCTATTGATGGTGCTTTTGCTGTACAGAAGCTTTTCAGTTTAATATAATCCCACTTGTTCATTTTTGCTGTTGTTTTCCTTGTCCGGGGAGATATGTTCAAGAAGAGGTCACTCATGTTTATGTCTAAGAGGTTTTTGCCTATGTTTTTTTCTAAGAGTTTTATGGTTTCATGACTCACATTCAGGTCTTTGATCCATTTTGAGTTTCCTTTTGTGTATGGGGTTAGACAATGGTCCAGTTTCATTCTACTACATGTAGCTGTCCAGTTTTGCCAGCACCATCTGTTGAAGAGACTGTCATTTCGCCATTGTATGTCCATGGCTCCTTTATCAACTATCAATTGACCATATATGTTTGGATTAATGTCTGGAGTCTCTAGTCTGTTCCACTGGTCTGTGGCTCTGTTCTTGTGCCAGTACCAAATTGTCTTGATTACTATGGCTTTGTAGTAGAGCTTGAAGTTGGAGAGTGAGATCCCCCCTACTTTATTCTTCTTTCTCAGGATTGCTTTGGCTATTCGGGGTCTTTGGTGTTTCCATATGAATTTTTGAATTATTTGTTCCAGTTCATTGAAGAATGTTGCTGGTAGTTTCATAGGGATTGCATCAAATCTGTATATTGCTTTGGTCAGGATGGCCATTTTGATGATATTAATTCTTCCTAGCCATGAGCATGGGATGAGTTTCCATCTGTTAGTGTCCCCTTTAATTTCTCTTAAGAGTGACTTGTAGTTTTCAGGGTATAGGTCTTTCACTTCTTTGGTTAGGTTTATTCCTAGGTATTTTATTCTTTTTGATGCAATTGTGAATGGAATTATTTTCCTGATTTCTCATTCTATTGGTTCATTGTTAGTATATAGGAAAGCCACATATTTCTGTGTGTTAATTTTGTATCCTGCAACTTTGCTGTATTCCGATAACAGTTTAGTAGTTTTGGAGTCGAGTCTTTAGGGTTTTTTATGTACAATATCATGTCATCTGCAAATAGTGACAGTTTAACTTCTTCTTTACCATTCTGGATTCCTTGTATTTCTTTGTTTTGTCTGATTGCCGTGACTAGGACCTCCAGTACTATGTTAAATAACAGTGGGGAAAGTGGGCATCCCAGTCTTGTTCCCGATCTCAGAGGAAAAGCTTTCAGCTTCTCGCTGTTCAGTATAATGTTGGCTGTGGGTTTATCATATATGGCCTTTATTATGTTGAGGTACTTGCTCTCTATACCCATTTTGTTGAGAGTTTTTATCATGAATGGATGTTGAATTTTGTCAAATGCTTTTTCAGCATCTATGGAGATGATCATGTGGTTTTTGTCTTTCTTTTTGTTGATGTGGTGGATGATGTTGATGGATTTTCGAATGTTGTACCATCCTTGCATCCCTGGGATGAATCCTACTTGGTCATGGTGTATGATCCTTTTGATATATTTTTGAATTCGGTTTGCTAATATTTTATTGAGTATTTTTGCATCTACATTCATCAGGGATATTGGTGTGTAATTTTCTTTTTTGGTGGGGTCTTTGCCTGGTTTTGGTATTAGGGTGATGTTGGCTTTGTTCTTGGGTAGTTTTTTGATTACCGTTTCAATTTCTTTGCTCGTAATTGGTTTGTTTAACTTTTGTTTTTCTTCCTGGGTCAGTCTTGGAAGGTTGTATTTTTCTAGGAAGTTGTCCATTTCTTCTAGGTTTTCCAGCTTGTTGGAATATAGGTTTTCATAGTAGTCTTTAATAATTCTTTGTATTTCTGTGGAGTCTGTAGTGATTTTTCCGTTCTCATTTCTGATTCTGTTGATGTGTGTTGACTCTCTTTTTCTCTTAATAAGTTTGGCTAGAGGCTTATCTATTTTGTTTATTTTCTCAAAGAACCAGCTCTTGGTTTCATTGATTTTTGCTATTGTTTTATTCTTCTCAATTTTGTTCATTTCTTCTCTGATCTTTATTATGTCCCTCCTTCTGCTGACTTTAGGCCTCATTTGTTCTTATTTTTCCAGTTTCAATAATTGTGATGTTAGACTATTCATTTGGGATTGTTCTTCCTTACTCAAGTGTGCCTGGATCGCTATATACTTTCCTCTTAAGACTGCTTTCACTGCGTCCCACAGAAGTTGGGGCTTTGTGTTGTTGTTGTCATTTGTTTCCATATATTCCTTGATCTCTATTTTAATTTGTTCGTTGATCCATTGATTATTTAGGAGCATGTTGTTAAGCCTCCATGTGTTTGTGAGCCTTTTTGTTTTCTTTGTACAGTTTATTTCTAGTTTTATACCTTTGTGGTCTGAAAAGTTCGTTGGTAGATTTCAATATTTTGGAATTTACTGAGGCTCTTTTTGTGGGCTAGTATGTGGTCTATTCTGGAGAATGTTCCATGTGCACTTGAGAAGAATGTATATCCTGTTGCTTTTGGATGTAGAGTTCTATAGATGTCTATTAGGTCCATCTGCTCTACTGTGTTGCTCAGTGCCTCCGTGTCCTTACTTATTTTCTGCCCAGTGGATCTATCCTTTGGGGTGAGTGGTGTGTTGAAGTCTCCTAAAATGAATGCATTACAGTCTGTTTCCCCCTTTAGTTCTGTTAGTATTTGTTTCACATATGCTGGTGCTCCTGTGTTGGGTGCATATATATTTAGAATGGTTATATCCTCTTTTTGGACTGAGCCCTTTATCATTATATAGTGTCCTTCTTTATCTCTTGTTACTTTCTTTGTTTTGAAGTCTATTTTGTCTGATATTAGTACTGCAACCCCTGCTTTCTTCTCGCTGTTGTTTGCTTGAAATATGTTTTTCCATCCCTTGACTTTTAGTCTGTACATGTCTTTGGGTTTGAGGTGAGTTTCTTGTAAGCAGCATATAGATGGGTCTTGCTTTTTTATCCATTCTGTTACTCTGTGTCTTTTGATTGGTGCATTCAGTCCATTAACATTTAGGGTGACTATTGAAAGATATGTACTTATTGCCATTGCAGGCTTTAAATTCGTGGTTACCAAAGGTTCAAGGTTAGCCTCTTTAGTATCACTGCCTAACTTAGCTCGCTTATTGAGCTGTTATATACACTGTCTGGAGATTCTTTTCTTCTCTCCCTTCTTGTTCCTCCTCCTCGATTCTTCATATGTTGGGTGTTTTGTGCTGTGCTCTTTCTAGGAGTGCTCCCATCTAGAGCAGTCCCTGTAAGATGTTCTGTAGAGGTGGTTTGTGGGAAGCAAATTCCCTCAGCTTTTGTTTGTCTGGGAATTGTTTAATCCCACCGTCATATTTGAATGATAGTCGTGCTGGATACAGTATCCTTGGTTCAAGGCCCTTTTGTTGCATTGTATTAAATATATCATGCCATTCTCTTCTGGCCTGTAGGGTTTCTGTTGAGAAATCTGATGTTAGCCTGATGGGTTTCCCTTTATAGGTGACCTTTTTCTCTCTAGCTGCCTTTAAAACTCTTTCCTTGTCCTTGATCTTTGCCATTTTAATTATTATGTGTCTTGGTGTTGTCCTTCTTGGATCCTTTCTGTTGGGGGTTCTGTGTATTTCCGTGGTCTGTTCGATTATTTCCTCCCCCAGTTTGGGGAAGTTTTCAGCAATTATTTCTTCTAAGATACTTTCCATCTCTTTTCCTCTCTCTTCTTCTTCTGGGACCCCTATAATACGGATATTGTTCCTTTTGGATTGGTCACACAGTTCTCTTAATATTGTTTCATTCCTGGAGATCCTTTTATCTCTCTATGTCAGCTTCTATGCGTTCCTGTTCTCTGGTTTCAATTCCATCAATGGCCTCTTGCATCCTATCCATTCTGCTTATAAACCCTTCCAGAGTTTGTTTCATTTCTGCGATCTCCTTTCTGGCATCTGTGATCTCCCTCCGGACTTCATCCCATTTCTCTTGCGTATTTCTCTGCATCTCTGTCAGCATGTTTATGATTCTTATTTTGAATTCTTTTTCAGGAAGACTGGTTAGGTCTGTCTCCTTCTCTGGTGTTGTCTCTGTGATCTTTGTCTGCCTATAGCTTTGCCTTTTCATGGTGATAGGAATAGTTTGCAGAGCTGGGATGAGTGACGGCTGGAAGAACTTCCCTTCTTGTTGGTTTGTGGCCCTCCTCTCCTGGGAGAACAGCGACCTCTAGTGGCTTGTGCTGCGCAGCTGCGTGCAGACAGGGTTTCTGCTTCCTGCCCGGCTGCTATGGAGTTAATCTCCGCTGTTGCTGTGGGCGTGGCCTGGCTCGGGCAGCTACTCCAAAATGGTGGAGTCGCGTTGGAGCAGGAGCTGCTGGGAGGCTATTTATCTCCGTAAGGGGCCTCCCTGCTCCCTGCAGCCCAGGGGTTAGGGTGCCCAGAGATCCCCAGATTCCCTACCTCTGGATTAAGTGACCCACCCTGCCCCTTTAAGACTTCCAAAAAGCACCCGCCAAAACAAAACAACAACCACCAAAAAAAAAAAAAAAGAAAAAATTTTTAAATTAAAAAAAAAATTTTTTTTAGTTTAAAAAAAAAGGTGGTCGCTCGTTTTTCTTTATTCTCCGGTGCCAGCCTCAGGCCTCTGCTCACCGGTCTTGCTGCCCTGTTTCCCTAGTATTGGGGTCCCTATCCCTTTAAGACTTCCAAAAAGCGCTCGCCAAAACAAAACAGCAAAAAAGCAAAAAAAAAAAAAAATGGTCGCGCGCTTTTCTTATGTCCTCCAACACCCGGCCTCCAGTGCCCGCTCACTGTTCTTGCTGCCCTGTTTTCCTAGTATCAAGGGCCCTGCACTCTGGCCCGGATGGCTGGGGCTGGGTGTTCGGCAGTCCTGGGCTCCGTCTCCCTCCTGCTCTGCCTGCTCTTCTCCTGCCGGGAGCTGGGGGGAGGGGCGCTCGGCTCCCGCCGGGCCGGGGCTTGTATCTTAACCCCTTCGCGAGGCGCTGGGTTCTCTCAGGTGCGGATGTGGTCTGGATATTGTCCTGTGTCCTCTGGTCTTTATTCTAGGAAGGGTTGTCTTTGTTATATTTTCATAGATATATGTTGTTTTGGGAGGAGATTTCCCCTGCTCTACTCACGCCGCCATCTTCCGCCCCTCTCCTAGTCTGACTCATTTTTATGGTAAATTAGGTGAATTTTCACCAGCCTGGACTTCCATAGCCCTGCAAGCCTACCTAGATCCAGTATCCTAAATTAACATTCAACCACTTTGTTTTCCAGTGATACAGGACAGTTTCCCTAACCTCAGAGCCTTTGTCTCATCTTCTGACTTTGTTTTCATTAACACCAGGAATGTGGATCTGAGAGAGTATTTGTCTGAGGAAGTACAAGCCGTACACAAGGACACTACCTACGACCTCATCGCCAACATTGTACATGATGGCAAGCCCTCCGAGGGCTCCTACCGGATCCACGTGCTTCATCATGTGAGTGGTGCTGACTTCTCATGGCAAAGAGGGGCAAAAACGAGTTTATTTGGCATTTCAGAGGGCAGCTCTCTGCAGTTTGCCCCTTCTTTGCCTTGACTTTTGGGATCCTGCAAATAGCAGGACTGTCAGTAGTTAGTGTAAGGCATCGGTTCTCAGTTTTGGCCTCACACTGGACTCACCTGGGGAGATGTAAAAATCCCGATGCTGGAGCCACTTCAGGCGAACTACATTTGAACTATGTAATTTCTGCCTGTTGATTTTCAACTGGAGTAGAGGCTAGGGATGCTGCTAAATGTCCTATAGTGTGCAGGCTGCCCCTGCAGCAAAGAATTACCTGGCCTAAGTGCCAGTCAGATTTGAGAGACTGCAGTAGATTTTCTGGAGGTGGGGCCAGGCATTGTGAAGCCATGAAGTTATCCAGGAAATTGCAGTGTGCAGCCAAAGCTGAGAACCACTGTCCTAGACTAGAGCTTTAGCACCTACAGTGCAATCCTAGGAGCCACAGCATCAATGTCACATGAGAACTGGTTAGAAATGCAGAATCTCAGGCCCCTCCCAAACCTCTGAATCAGAATCTGCAATTTAATAAGACACTGTGATTGGTATGAAATTAAAGTTGATGAAGGAGTGGTCAAAGAGGTTCCCTTCCAGCTAAAAGATTTTGTGAATTAGTTTCAACCTGAAAATGGATGAAACTTATGCTTAAGATGTATTTGGTATCATACAGATTATTAGCCCAGATTGTTTTAATTTGATGAGTCTTTTGGGACTGTCGGTTTAATTATGACTAGCATCTATTTATCACATGCTTTACTGTGTGCTACAAAGAATGCCTCGTGCATAATATATGTTTGTCTCACTTTTATCCTTAACACACATCTCCAAGACAGGTGTTAATACCATCTTTTTACAAATGAGGAAACCTAGGCTCAGAGTTAGAGTATTTTATCTTAAGTCAGTAGAACTGAGACTTGAACTCAGAGTTGGTTTCACCATGTTCTTAACCAGTCCTGGAACAAGGAACAGGGACTTGATTATGTGATCCTGAGCTTTTGTTATGTGTCGTATGTTCTGAAATAGTGGGCCATCTGGAATGTCTATATTCCGTAGTACCTGTCTTAAGCGTTCCTTAGGAGTTTGGGTGTAGAAGGCCGGTGGGCCTCCAGAGGGGGCCTGCCATCACCTGGAAACCTCTTTTCCCCCTTGTTTATGGAAGCATGAAGTGAGGTAGAGTTTGCTGGGTTTGTAGACTGAAGGAAATGGGTTAGTACTGTGGAAAGTCTGACTGACTTGCTGTGCTCTCTGGGCTGGGGGTGGGAAGGTTCACTTAAAGGTTTTTCTCAAAAGTGTACACCTCACTTCTTAAGTAAGTGTGTCTAGTCTGACACTTGAGCAGGAAGGAGACATCTTAAATGAGAAATGGAGGGCTTCCTCTTTTTTCCCTTTATTGTCCACTTAAATTTTCTTGAAAGGTGTACCGTGTTTGAGACTCCATTGTACTTCAAGGAATCCTTGGCAGGAATTGAGTTTGCCAAGATCAGCATCCCCAAAGCTCTTTAAATTGAATGACACTCAGCAGAGCTCATGTACCCTCTTTCTTATGACTCTGGCTGGATGATGGTCTTGTGGCTATTCTGATTTTTCTGACTTTGGGCTGTGGTCCCTTCCTTCTTCACCCTTTTGGCTTTAGGAAACAGACTAACCCAGCCCTTCATACTTTTCACAGGGGACAGGCAAATGGTATGAATTGCAAGACCTCCAGGTGACTGACATCCTTCCCCAGATGATCACGCTATCAGAGGCTTACATTCAGGTGGGCTGGTCAGCACGGGGTAGATGGGGTGAGGGGCCCGCTAGAGGAATGGGGTTGTGTGAAGGCACAGAGTGGGATTGAGTTGAAGTCTTAGTTAGGCTGTGTGCCTATTGCTACGTACTGAGGGGTGAGATGGGGCCAGACTCTATGGCCTGGACGTCCAGGAGTGACTTTCAGACAAGAAGGGAAGAGCAGGGAAGCATGGAAGATTCTGAGTGAACAAGAAGGGTATGTTTACGGCCAGGTTAGTTTTACTGAGGTGTGTGGTCTGACTTTAAGGAGAAAGAGCCTGGAATCATTAGGATGCCAGCTGGGCTGGTGCAGAAGCTTTCCCGTTCCCTGCGCAGCACTAGCACTCTCGGGGACCCGCACAGCGCCTCCTGCGTGTCTTCTTTGTAGCACAGTTGTGGAGCACCACCGCCCGTATTGTGACTGTCTTCTCCATCAGATTGAGAGCTAGTGGAGCAGAGTATCTCGTCTTCTCTGTCAGCCGCCCTAGGACCTGGCGAAGAAGGAACACGGAGACCAAGAAAAAGCTGTAGTTTTATAAAAAAAGGAGGGGAGACTGTTCTCATTCTAGAGATAACTCTTAGCAATTTTGTCTAAGATTGTAGGCTTGTCTGTGGGCCCTTTTTTAGAAAGGTAGTTTGAAATGGGAAGTATGAAAGAGGGAGATGGGTAGAAAAGTGAAAATTGAATGAGAAGGAATTTTCTGGAAGATTATAAACAAGTGTCTGGAAACTTCACAAATAATGCAAGTGGAGTGACAGGTTGTTCAGTGCCTAGGGTAGACTAGGTACTTGATAAATTTGATAAGTATTTGTGGATTGAATGCCTGCTCCTGAATTACTACTGTATTTATTTATTACAGATTTGGAAGAGGCGAGACAATGATGAAACCAACCAGCAGGGGGCTTGAATGAGGAGTGTTTGGCTTTGCTCCTGGGGGCCGTGAATGAGAATACCGAAGCTGTAACTGAGCACAGGGCAACTGGCACATTCCTAGGCCAGCCCAGTATTTATGGGTTCTGGTTCACACCAGAGCATCAGAGGGGCCCACTCCTAGCTTTGGCAGGCTAGAACTCTTTTACAGATGTATGTAATTTATTTCTGAGTAGCTGGGAGTATCTGAAGGACAAGATAATTTCTAAGCATCAAAGCCTCAGGATTCTAGGAATAAACATGAAGCCAGTAACATCCCCCTCCATTGTGGGTAGATAGTTTTCCTGTGGGTCTCTTCATTTCCTGATGTGTTTTTGGAATGGATTAAATATTTTCCTGTTTTTAAACCAGCCTCTTGTTTTATATGCTCCCCTTAGGCCACCGCCTAATCCTCACAAGCTGTCTACCCTCCAGTCTCGTCATCTGGTAGGCATGATGCATGTTCCCCGTCAGCCCGTGGGTGGTGTGTCAGTTCAGATGCGTTTGTCTCTAAGTAACAAAATATCTGACTCAAAAGTAATATATTGTTAGGCTTAACTAGAAGTCTGGAGGTGGGTGGGTTCAGCCTGCGGTGCAGGGCCATGTGAGGGAAGAGGGGAGGGGAGGAAAGTAGGAAGAGCATCTGGCTGCCATGCAATTCTGAGTCTCAGCCAGGCCATTGGGGAGCTCAGAGCAAAGATCACTTGTCAGAAGAATGGAGCAGAAATGGCTTTTGTCAAGCTTGGTTATAGGTTAGGAGCAGCCTGGAGGACGGGTGGCCTTGGCCTAAGCACTGGTAGATATGAAGATGTGGGAGATCCAGGAGCTGGCGGCTGTCAGTAAACCCAGAAAGTTCTCTTAAGGTGGGGGGTCAGGGCCACTCTTTACTTCTGGGACATGATCCTGTCCTATTGACAGTCTCAGTATTTCCTTTGCAGGCTTGTCTTCATCCAGCCATTAAAAGTCAGGATTCCTCAAAACTCAGTCGTGGGCCTTCTCTTCTCACTGTTTGCTTTTCCCCTAGGCTGTTTCAGCTAAGCCTGTGGCTTCACCTACCACTTTAAGGGAAAGGACTTTAATTTTAATCCCAGACTTCTCTAAATCCTTGAATTTTAGAGTCAACTGCCTACTTGATATTTTTGGGTGTCTTAAAGTCAACCTAAGCTCAACATTGTTCAGAACTAAGCTTTTGAGTTTTTTCCTCAAACGTGGCCCCTTCCCAATGGTTTCCATGTAATTGAAGCATTCTGCCACTAATCCAGGTACATAAGCTGGGAGTTCACCAGGGGTTGTCTTTCTCCCACTTGGCTTGTCTAGCCTATTACCAAGTCCTGCTGATTTTACTTATAAGTGTCTAGCATCTCCCCACTGCTTTTCATTCCTTGCCTCTGTCTAGTCTAAGTAATGCCAGCCTAGTCCAGGTCCAGTTAGAGAGAAACCATATAATAATTTGATCAGGGAAAGTTTAATTTTAATTACTGTAATGGGATTGGAGTAACTGGGATTGGCTAGTAAGACAAGCACTCTAAAGAATGCGGGAATGGCAGATAGGAGGAGCCATGCTATACCCCTAAGGACTCCCACAGTGACCCAGGCTGAGCCAGACCTTGTTGAAACTCTGCCCCCAGAACCTGGCAGAAATCTCTTCAGTGCAACAGGGAAAGTTGTTTATGGGGAGGGGAGTGCCTGATGCAGCTGCTGTATGCTGGGGCTGCTGGCTGCTGTGTCCTGTGGCAGCCTGAGGCAGGAAAAGCCACACTTGCTGCTTTCAAGGGGTCACCCTGACCCTGGAGCAGGCAAGCAAAACCCTCTCTTCCTGCCGTGTGCCTCTAGCACCTCTCCTGACAAAGCTTCAGTGGCAGCAGGCAAAGAAAAATCTAAAGGGTCCAAATCCATTTCTCAGAGCAGACGGGGCGAATTTGGAGCTAAGAGATGTTCTCCTTATGCTGCACCCTGAAAAGTGGAAGAACAAATCCTCTCTGCTCTTGGGCCATAACACTTCCTACGGTGTCTCCTTCCCAACCCTCTGGGGGTGTAGGATGCTGGGCCATGTCCCAGAGACCCTCTGAGCCCCAGCTGCAGCCACTTCCTCCATTTCTTTGCCCACCAGCTAGTTAACTCCTGACCTGTGAAGTGAAGCCTCCTCTTCCATTATCCAGGAGTTCATTCCCATTCTTGCTTTTGGAATAAACAATTAATGCTTCCCCTCCTTCAGGCTTTGGGTCTTCCATCTTCCCAACCAAGTTTTTTAAAAAATTTAAAACACTCTTTTCAAGGACCTTGGTCTTGACATTGAAATAATGGCTTTCAAGACCACAGTCTGCTACAGATCTATAAAAAGTCCACTTAAAAGCTCAAATCCAGAGGCCAAGGATTTGTGTATATCATCCCTACCTTAAGAGCAGGTAGTATAGAAGGCTTTACCTGGTGCTTGAAGGGTGGAGGTGTGGGGGAAACGGATTGAAAAGGTCTGTAGCTCTGTCAAAAACATCCTGCTTTAATTCTCCCCTGGGATTGGTAGGATTGTGGGTGATTTCTATTCTCTTTTGGTCTGTGGTTTCTGAATTTTCTACAGTAAACATGTTATTTCTTTTATAATAGGAAACATGATGGAAGCTCTCTTATAAATAAAGGGATAGTTCCAAGCATATAGGTCTAATACTAAAGGTTTATTTATTTGTTTTTTGAATGTTTTGATTTTTTGGTACTCTAACAACCCCACCTCATTCCTGTAGGTGGGCTCTTTGGGAGAGGAAGGAAAGAGGGTGTGGGCTGGAGGGAGAGATGATGTGAACATCTACTCCCTCGAGGACGGGGAGGTAGGCACACAGTCTGGTTACCCCTAGGGTGAGGCTGCAGCTTCTGCAGCATCTTAAGGACAGTGTCTTCAGTGCATGGGAAAGGACTTCATTAGCAGCGTCACAGTGGTGCAGTACAGAGCAACCATCCTTAGCAATCCCCTGGGCCTGGAGATAAGTCATAGCAGAGATTGAATCACCCTGGAATTTCAAACAAGGTTGGAAGTTCACCTCACAAAAAGATAAAAGAAAACCCCTTTGTACCTCTTAAAGTGACAGCTCAAGAGCAGCAGAACACTTCGAATATGGGTTTGCCCAGGCACCTTGCCCCCATGCTTGGGCCCTGCCGTGTCCACCCTTAACCACGTCAGGGATGTCCTGATGTTATGAAGAAAGTTCAAGGACTCCATATGTCTATTTTTTTATGGTACTTCATGTTTCCATTTTTTATTTAAAATTTTGAATTTTATGAAAGCGTCAACAAGATAATTGTAAAAGCTAGTATCTCGTGTGCATGGAGATGGAAGTGAGGTGGTCCCAGTTTCTGCCCTGCTGTCCTCGAGCCAGGGAAGGACCATGTGGTCAACCAGTTCCCCTTGGCCCAGCCCTGGGCGGCTGTAGGAGGTAGGCTCGTTCCAGTGTGGTGGGAAGGTTGGCCTCTGACTGGAAGCCCCCTCTTGCAGACCTCCAGAAGATGCTGCCCTGGCCATGCCTCACACTCTTGAGAGGACGGGGGTGGCTCTAGTTCGGGCTGTGGTTAGAGATGGGACAGATAAGACACAGGACTGAGGCTCTAAGCTGTGGGCTTGTGGTCCACCAGCCTAAGGTCCTTTTGAGGAAGGGAGGTGGGGAAGGAGCGTGGGAGAGAAGGCTTCTTCTTGTTCCGGGCAGGGGCCTTGTCATGTGGGAGAGCCCAAGAGCCCTGGAGACCACCTCACTGAGTCCCCACTTTGCTGCTGAGAATGAGGGACAGAGAAGGGGCCATGCATCCTGGCTGGGGACCCTTGGCTAGTTGATAGGAGAGCTGGGAGCAGTGCACAGGCCTCCTGTGCCAACCCGCTGCTCTGCCTGTGTCAGCAGGAGGGGGGCCCAGCTCTTCCTGGTGCTGGGAGCCTGGGAGTTGGGGAAAGGCCACCTCTCCGGTCTCTTGGGTGGCTCCCTAATCCCTGGGTTTCCTGGCTGTCGGCTGTCATGGGGTGTCATGGGAGGATGACATTAAACGGGTTTCTGTGGGATGTGAGCTGGGGCAGGCACTTCCTGCCGTCTCCCACAGGGGCTCATGGTGCCCAAGGGTTTCAGCAGCAGGGTTGGGCTGCCCACTCAGAGGAGGTGGACCCTGGGCTGGGCCTCAGAGGGCAGGAGGCTCACTGTTCTATTCACAGCTGTAGCCCTTGCTCCTAGAATGTGGCCTGGCCACAGGTCCCCGCTCCATTTAAAGAAAAATGAGTGAACAAATGAATAAATGACTATCACGTTAGGGGCTGGCCCTGAGCAGAGCTGTAAAGTGGGCCTTTTTCCTGTCTGGCCACTTCAAGCCCACTGCCACTGTGTCCTTTCAGCGTCGTTTCTCGCTCTGAAGCACCTGCTCACAGAGGCTGCATCTGAGCCACCCCTCCATCCTGGTCAGGAAGAGAGAACTGTCTCAGGCGGTCAGAAGGCAGGGGTCAGGGAGGAGGCAGATGGTGGCGTTGCTGGCATCTGAGGGGACCACATCTTTGGGCAGCAAAGGCTGATTTCAGGAAAGGTTGGCTTGGTCTGGACACACCAAACCTGGACTGTCAGTGAGTCCAGAGGGTGATCTGTGAGGCAGAGCCTCAGGCAAAAGCTGAAGCAACCCTGATGCCTGGAATGGGCAGGGGAGCTGGGAGTTGGGCTGGCAGGAGAGGGAGTGAGCGGGTCCGAGGGAGCCAGCCTAGTGACGGTGCTCCCACAGGTGCTCGGGAGCCTTGAGTTGTGTCCTGTGAGATGGACGGAGCAGCCAGCAGCAGGGGCCTCCTCTGCCTGCGTGGGGGACAGTGGGCCGTCCTGATGTGTGCAGGACCGCCCCCTCACCTCCCCCCCAGCTGGGATCGTGGACTCACCGAAGTGGCTTTGAGTTCTCATCAGAAGTGCTGGTTGTGGACACACTGGAGAGGACTGAACGTGGATGCACATGCCCCCAGGGCCTGCCACAAGGACAGCATTAGGGCCTGAGGCCCCCCACTCTGCTCCCCTTCCCAGCTCTTGGTGTGACCTTGCAGACCCCTCGGGCTTCTGGATTTGAAGCCTGAGGAAGCAGGATGTTTGCTCCAGAACACCCATCTTGCACCCCACCACCAAGCATGTACTGCTCAGCGAACGATCCCCATCCCATAAGGTATCAAACCACAGTGTTAAAAAGGTGAGGGGGGCCACTGCCCAGGTTTGGTGCTGCTCTGGACCGGAGGAGTAGGGCTTCTGAGGGTCATGGATAGAGGGGGGAGCTCTGGATGGGGCCGAGGAGAGTCCTAGGCCCAGCCGGGAGGGCGGGTTTACCTGGCAGGCGGTGTGGGCATCCCAGCCCCCGGACACTAGGGTCTGCAGCTGGGGCGCGTGCTCTTCCACAAACTGCTCACACTGCAGGAGACAGAACCGGATGTGGGGTGAGCCCAGGCCCGTTGCAGGACTCCCCTGGCTATTGGTCCTGGCCTCCATTTAAGTGGATCACTCCAGGGCTCCACCCTGACCTGGTGTAGGTCCAGCCATTAGCCCTCACTGAACTGCTTCCGTTCTAAGACGTATGGGCCAGTTTAGGCAGACATGGAGGGTTTCTGTCCAGAAAGCCAAGGACATTGGAGATGGAGGGTCTTGAAACGGAGGCCCAGAGGTTCAATTTCAGTCACCACTTTGCCCTCCCTGTATTTCAGTTCTGGAAGAAATGTTAAAGCTCATCTGGTCTTTGAGAACTGATGTGGTGGGCAGTTACTGAGTGGGGCAGTACTGTACACAAAGCAGCCTCCAGGGAAGGCAGGCGGAAGGCTTGCCTCAGAATTCCCTTCCTGAAGGGAATTCACTGTCATCCCCTCTGCGTGGTGGGACTCTAGGATCTCCAAGTCCAGCCCTCTCCTTTGGCAGGTGGGTTTGTCCCCAGTGAATCACACTGGGAGGAGGGAAAGGGCTGGGATAGGACAGGGACCCTGGAGAGAAGGCCAGGCTCTCGGCTGCTCCAGGTGGCCCCAGGTTGCTCATCTCCTGATGGATAAGCCAGCTGTTCTTAGTCCATGAGGGAGGAGGCCTGCTTGTCCTCTGGAGCCCATGCCTTTGTGCAAAGGCCTCTCCGGACCGCAGCAGGTTTTGCCCTAAATTCCAATCCCACAGTTGCTTGGCCTATGTCCAGGCTGTCTGTCTGAGCCCCTCAAGGGCAGGGGTGTGGTCCACTCTGTGTGTCTCTGGGGAGCCTTTCCTGGGCTCCGCCCTCCACTGTGGGTAGGCCCAGGGCCCCAAGTACCCCGCAGGCCTGCCCCATACCTTTTGCCTGTCCAGCCAGGAGCTGAGGCAGACCTGGCGCATTGCCTGTGGCATGGCCTGCTCGCTGCTGTTCCCTGCCTGGGTGGTCACCAACACACAGAGACGGCACTTGGAGTCCTGAGGTAGCCATTCTCCTGACAGGGACCCCAGAGCGGTGAAGCCTAGAGAGAAACTGTCAAGGTTACTCTGCAGAGGCATCCAATTTCTGTCCTCGCTGGTGCAGGAACTAGGAGACCAGCGAGGGAGAGGCCAGGGGAGGGGGGATGAGAGGGGGCAGTGGGCAGGGGCCAGGGCAGCAGGCTCACCTGGGCCAGCGCTGTTGTCGCTGGAGCACCGGAGGACCAGGCCGCAGACCATCTGGGGCAGCATGTGGCCCAGCAGCACATCCAGCAGGATGACAGTGTAGCGCTCAGCTAGGCACTGGCAGATGCCACCCACCACCAGGGGTACCACGTGGCACACCTGGGCCACGGCCACGGCCAGCACACCCTGGGGCAGGGGCCAAGAGAGGGCAAGGTGGAACCTTCCCTGGAAAGATCTACTCCGTGCCCAGCCCTGCTGGGCATTTTGTAGATTTTCCCCTGCTTCCTTCGGGAAGGGATAATGATTATGCTGTTAACAGATAACCACCCTGGGCATCAGAGAGGCTGGGGGCTCTCCCAGGGTCACTGAGTCAGGCCGCAGGCCCAGCTCTGGCTCTGAAGCCTCTGGAATCACGGAAAGGGCTGTAGCTAGCCCAGGGCAGGAACATCGCCACGGCCACGTGGCACTCTGGGGCAGCGGCAGAACCAGACCTGTGTCCTCCCTCCTGCCCCGGAACTTGCTGTGCTCCTTGTGGATGACTTAAGAAGCTCCTGGGCGAAGCCAGAAGTTTCCCCACTGATTCCAAACACAAGCTTTGCGCTGAAGGGCAAGCATGTCAACCTTCACTCCTTTGTTCATTCAGCCAGTACCCATGAAGACCCTGCATGCGCCAGGCTGAACTTGGCCCCGCTCCTGCTTGCAGCCCCCAGTGCCAGGAAGGCTGAGGTGGGAGTCCGACTCAGGGAGTAAGTTTCCTGGAGTTTTATACCTTCCAAACAGGTACGTTATTTCACCAACCATGCCCACCTGCTTGCGTCAGAGCCCACACTCAGCCTCCCCTCCTGCTGCAGTGAGGGAGGGGTGGTCTCTGCTCCGTCAGACGCCAGCCTGTCCACCGAGCTCCGATCCCCTACCCCGCCCTCAGAGCACTTCACCCCTGCATCATCCTCTCTCACCTGCCTCATTACTTCTCCTGTCTGCCAGTCTCACGGGCACATGAACATACTAAAATAGTGTCCATGATGAAAAAGCCTCACCTATCTCTGCTCCTCTCCCAGGAAAACTTCTTCAGAGTTGTTGAAAATTGCTGCTCCTTTACCCTCCCTCTCCCCTGAGCCTGCTCCATTCGGGCTTCTGTCCCTATCGTTCCTCCAAAACAGCTCTGCAGGGCACCAGCAACCTCTCTGTGGCCAGTCGTCCAGTTGTGTCTTGTCTTGATCTATCAGCAGCTGTCAGCCCAGGTGACCAGTCCCTCCTTCTCGAAATGCTTTCTTAAAGTGAATCATGTCATGGCGTCCCCCACTTGTTCCTCATGACTGCTCCTCAGGCTCTTTTGCTGGCATTTCCCTTTCCTTGACGGGGCCTCCTCCTCCACCCTCCACGCTGTGCCCCTAGATGATCCCACCATTCCCTTGGGTTTAAATCGACAACATAGCCAGCGACTCTCAGATTGATTTCTCTGGACCTGAACTTCCCCCTAAGGCTTGGACTTGACTATTCAGCTGCTTGCCTGACATCTCTTGCATGTTGCACAGACATCTTGAACTTAGCACAGCTAGGAGGGAATTCCTTATTTTTCTGCCCCAAACTGCTCCTACTCGAGTTTAGCCAGCTCAGCTGGTGGCATTACCAAAGCTCCAGTTCCTCAAACCAAAGTCTGCAGAGTGTCATCATTGATTCCTCTCCTGTCTTGCCGCCCCAAGTCTCATCCATCACCCACCTCCCAGACACCCCTAGGTCACCATCTTATCTCCGCCGCCCACTCCCCCACCTTCTCTCCTGTTGATTTCGGTAATAATCTCCTAATTGCTCTCCTTGCGCCATCCTCACCTCCCCTCTGCCAGTCCATTCCTCAAACAGCAGGAGATGCTCTTTCTAAAGTGTAAATCACATCCCAGCATCCCTCTGCTTGAAACCCTTCTATGGATTGCATTCAGAACAGAACTCAGTGATTCTTGACCTGGCTTCGACATTTCCACAAGGCCCAGCTGAACCTGCTGCTCTGCCCCCAGCCTGGCCGTAGCAGCCCCGCTGGCTCTGAGTTCCTCAGGCTTCCCGAGCATGTTCTTGATCAAGGCCTGATGCCCATCAGCGCCTTGTTGTCCCCTAGGTCTCAGCTTGTCACCTCCGCTGAGACCCTCCCTGACCAACCAGCCTAAGCCCTCTCCCATCACTGTGCATCCTCTCATCTGTGGTAATTTTATTTTCTGAACTTAACACTATTGGACAAAATCTCTCCTACTGCAGAGCAAACGTGAGAGTGCAGGGACCTCACCTGCTGCTGTGAGCTCCTAGTGACCAGATGGCCAGTGGCCCTGTCTGGGAAGGGCTGTTGCGACAGGGCCTCCCTCACTGGGGTCCATTTTGGGGTAGGGCAGCCCTGGGCTGATGGGGCCCTTGGGCAACAGTCACTGCAAGTCCGGAAGACTCCAAGTTCAGCAGGCAGGGATGGTGAGTCTGTCTGTGGAAGCTCTCCTTTTGAAAAATTAAAGCACCTTTTCTACAGGGACAGCTGTGGATTCTTCTCCATCAGAGATGAGCTGCTGGGGGACAAGCCTGGTGTCATCTGGTTTTCTACTTTGCCACCTGGTATAGTTTGCCACCTGCTTGGCCAGAACAGTCCCTAGGGTTCAGATAATACTCTTAAACAGTCAGACACTGCTGCGGTTCCCCCTGCAGAGCAATGAGAGCTTACATTTGTTGGATGAACTCTAGGCCTGGCACCTACTGGGCCTGGGCCTGCACATGCGGGTCCCCTGATGGGTGCAGTACACAAATGGCTCCCCTTCTACCTCTGGCAGCCAACTGCACCTGGATGGGGCTGTTCGGAGGGGTGGGGGAAGGCGGAGCCTCACCTTGGGAATTACAGCTTGGACCCGCTTGATCAGAGTCCTGCAGAGCCAGCAGAAGGGGAGGGGGATGGGGAGCCGCTGTCCAGAGAGATCCTGGGGGAGAGAATCGTGAGTGGAGGCCAGGTGGGCACCAGGAGGAAGTGTCCTGCGGCTCTGCCTCCCCAGCCTCCTCATCTCTCCTGCCTGCCTTAGGCCTGCCTGGAGCTGCTTTCCCCTTCCTGGCTCTGCCCCTCCCAGGGCCCGAGTGCTCATGGGCCCCAGCTGGGGCCCTAGCTCTCTGGATCCCCACCTTGCTGGGCCCTCACCTGTGTCTGAGGCCCAGGCCTTGCCAGGAGGGCCTCAGGCAGCACGGGGAGGACCAGATTGTCCAGGAGAGGGTCTGACAGCTCTGACTCCTGCCCTGGTTTTGGACGCCCAGGTTTGCACAGGCCCAGGTGCTCACAGATGGCCTTTGGGTTCTAGGGCACAATGAAGGGAAAGGGAGTGGTTAGGACAGGGGGGACCCCCACTCTTGCTCAGTCTGGCTCAAGGACCCAGGGACTAGGACCTCTGTCTTTGGGCCTGGAATGGTGGGAGCAGCCTGGGTGGGGGCTGTACTTTTGGGTTCTGTGGTGGGGGTGCCAGAGATGGGGCTGTAGGGCATCTTTGGTGCAGGTGTCTGGGAATATGTGTGAATGAGTGTGAGCATGCATGTTTGTGGGAATGAATAGGGATAAGCATGTGTGTGAATTTGTCTGAATGTGAGCATGTAGTGTGGGTTTTGCACAAAGACTGAGTGCATAGATTGAGTGTATGACTGAGCATGTTTGTGTGAGGGTATGAGGGTATCTGTAGGTGTGCAAGCCCACTGTGCACAGTGAGCAGGCGGGGCTGCCATCTAGGCACTGTGTTTCCTGGGCCAGTGTGGGCAGACTGTGTGTGTGTAACTCTGGGCATGGATGGGCATGGCGGCCATGCAAGGTGGCAGGCTGGAGGCGAGGTCAGCGGGCCCTCACAATCTGACTCTGGAAATAGTCGATGACCCCTGGGAAGTAGGTGTTGAGCATGTGGTGGCACTGGGGCACGAAGAGCTTCAATGGGAGGATGTCACACTCCTTCTCCAGGAACGTCCGGATTGTGTCCTGGGAGGCAGGTGGGAGCCAACAGGGAAGGAGGGGGACAGTGAGTCTGGCTTGTGGGAGGTCTGCCCATATCTGGGGCCCTGGACGCAGGATCTCCACCAGGCAGGCTGCCCACCCTTCCCCCAGGAAGGGCGGGCACAGGTGGGGCTCCCTTCCGCTCTGGGGGGTCCACCTCAGGCTGCCGCTGAGCTCACTCCCAGAGCCCTCTCCTGGCCAGCAGGCGCCTGGATGTCCCAGGCAAGCCCAAGCCTCCCCATTGGCCTGGAAATGGCCCCTTTAGGAGGGGCTAACCCCTTCTCCCTGCTCTGTCCCCCATCACTTGGCCCCCAAGCTTTATCCAGGATCTGGAAAAGCCTCATTACCTGGAAAATGGCCTCCTTGGCCATCTTGGTGAGGATGTGGACGATGTCTTCACATTCTTGGCACAGATCATCCTGGGGAGGGGCCCCAAGGTGGGCACATGAGTGAGGGGCATGCTCCAGCTTGGGTGGGTGAGGCTCTTGAAGTAGAGTCTGACAGAGTACTCCCAGTCACAGGCAACTGCTCCCATCTATCCCATCTCATCCATCCCATTCCATCTACCCCGTCCATCCCATCCCATCCCATCCCATCTCATCCACCCCATCCACCCCATCCATCCCATCCCATCCATCCTATCCCATTCCACCCCATCCCATCCCATCCCATCTCATCCATCCCATCCCATCCCATCCCATCCCATCTAACCCACCCCATCTATCCCATCCCATCCCATCCCATCCCATCCCATCTACCCCATCCACCCCATCCACCCCATCCCAGCCCATCCCATCCATCCTGTCCTATCCCATCCCATCCCATCCATCCCATCCCATCCCATCCCATCCCATCTAACCCACCCCATCCATCCCATCCCATCCATCCCATCCCATCCCATCCACCCCATCCACCCCATCCCATCCCATCCCATCCATCCCATCCATCCCATCCATCCCACCCCATCCCATCCCTGTGGGGGCTCTAACCCCTCAGGCTCATCCAGAGCCTACCCAGCACTCGCTCTCCCAGACCTTTGGGCCCAGTGTATCCTTGGGTGGTACTCACAGCTCCTGCATGTCCCCAGACTTCCTGTAGACAGTGGCCCAGTGCTCTGCACTGCAATGCTTGCTCTAGGCTTTGGCACCAGAACTCAGGGCCCTGGGCACAGGCTGGGAACGAGGTGGTCCGGACAGCTGCAGTTTGGGGCCAGAACAACCTTGGGATCCAGGCCACACTTGGCACTCTGACCTCACCCAACCTCCCCATCCCATTTTATTGCAAGGGCTTGGCTGTTAACCATGCTGCAGCCAGGCAGCTCTGGGTTCCACCTGCTGTAGTGCCCACCCACTGTGTGACTTGGGACAAGAGGCTGGGCACACACACTTGGGGACTCCCTGAGCCTCAGTCTCTTCATCTTTAAGAGTTTAATGTACAGACAAGGGTTAACATCGGGTGCCAGAGCTCAGTGAGTGGTGGAGATGGCTGTGATGTTCTTTCCACACCTGGCCCCAGGTGGGAAGGAGGTGAGAGGCTGGGGACTCACCAGCACCCAGGCCACAGAGTGTAAGGAGCAGCAGCAGCCATGGCGGCAGGTGTGACTCGGTCATGACGCCTCCGCAGCCTGGACACCCTGCCCGGGGCGGGCCCTTATAGCTGGGGCGGGCGTGAGGGCAGGGCTCTGCAGGAGCAGCAGTGACCTCAGTGTTTGCCGTGGCCCTGGAGGGCCCTCCAGGGGCTCTGATCCCTGCCTGTTCCCAGCAGCGAAACTCCTGCCCACCCCCCCAGCGATTCTCCTGCCCCATGCCCTCTTCCTGTTCCCTTTGCCCTCCTGCCCTGACTCCTATGGGCCTGCACTCCTAGCCCCCTCCAACCAGCGGGCTTTTGAGCCCCCACATCTGGCCCCTCTCTCTAGGCTATGGGAGGGAAATTGAGGTAGGGCCATGGTAGCCAGAGTGATCCCCCTCCCATCTCCACCCCAGGCCTCTCAGGCCTCCTCAGCTCTTGAGCAATGCTCTTAAGAGCTTCCTGCTTTGCTCTTGACCCGGGGCAAGCACAGGAGGGGCAAACCTGGGACCCTCCCAGGCCACCTACCTTCCGTTCCCTCCTTACACTCTCCCCCTGAAAACTCCTCTGGTTCTGTGGACACATGGTTGGCGTTAGTCAGAAGAGTGTTTACATGGAACAGAATGCCCTGAGAGTCTACAACAGGATGTGGAGGCTGAGATTTTCAGAGCAGCTCTTGGACAACCCCATCCAGCTGCACGTGTCCCCTGGGGACCCTCCAGGGTAGGGGCTGGGGCACAGCTAGTGGTTCAGGAGAAAGACACTGTCTTCCGCAGCTGGAGAGGCTCTTTGGTCAGGCTCCCCCCGGCTGGGCACACTCAAGGGCAAGCCTACCACCTGACGGGGACGCCCCATGGTGAGTGCAGGGAGCAGGATGCTAGTGCAGTGCTGCCCCTGCTGATCAGTTTATCTGCCTACTGAGGCCCCCCCCACCCCAGTGGAGGCTCATAGGTCCCTGTACTCCAGGAAGCGCTCCAGTACTCAGGGCGTGGGAGAGGCAGGAATTAGTACCGCGGGACGCAGGATGATCAGTGACACTTTTGAGGTCACACTGGTGTCAAGTAGTTTCTGTTGGCCTCAAGCCATTGTCAGTAGGACAAACACTGTTGCCATTATGGGAGTCGACCAAGAGTGTACAGAAATGTGTGACGCCAAATTGGGAAGCTGGTGACTTACATACAAACCTCAGGAAAGTGGAACTGGGATGTGCTAGTAGTTTCATAAGTGTGAAACCCTTTGATTTCAGACTTTTAGCCTCCAGAACTTTGGGAGAGTCAGTTTCTTGTAAGCTACTTGGGTTTGGTAATTTGTCACAGCAGCGTTAGGAAGTGAAGACAGCTGCCCACCACATTTTCAACCCATCCCACATCCCCTTGTCCTACACCAGGAGCCTGAGCCCATATTTTCCAAATTAACAGCTGCCACATACATTTGGTGCTGGTCAGTGTTGCTGTTGCTGTGCATGTTTTCTGTGACCAAAGGGTCTGACTGCAGCAGAGGACCAGGGAAAGATCTGGATTTCACATCTCAGTGGGGAATAGGCTCTGAGAAAGTGTCCAAAGTGGGTGATATTTGGCTTCAGCATCAGCGATGTCCTCTTTCGACATCTGTTGACATCTTCCCTCAGGGTCCTGACTCAACTCATTTACTTAGCCTTCTGCTCTGAATTCCCTTCCCTCCATTTCTAACTGGGCACTTACTACAGGAAGGGAATGTGCTTGTCTTGTTCATTGCTGATTCTCAGGACCCAGCCTGGTGCTGGGGGCATTGTCGCTGCCTAGTCAACTGACCGCCATACTGCTTCTTTCTTCCTTGCTAATAGAACACAAATTTTTTTCAGGTTCTGGGTGTTTGGAGAGCTGAGTCTGTGCTCCAGTCCCCGGGGGATGCACCATGATTAGGCCAGGCCATTCCCCTTTGCCAGTTAATTACTTTGGAGTAAGCATGTTTTCAGGTTCTGATCAACTGGACCTGATGGAAATTGGCAGGAGTGGGTGTACTTCTGGGAACTGTCTCTTCCTGTTTAAGAGAGAGATGGGGAGAAATGCCTTTTTCCCTTTGGACATTCCCATGCAAAGGTGTGATGTTGGAGCAATGGCAGTCATTCTGTCCCAAGAAGGGAGAAACAAGAGAAGCACAGAGAAGCAACTCAGTGCCCTGACCAATTTAACTAACTAGTAATTTGGAACTCTTTTTGCTCTGTTTATACAGTTTCTAGTCAGATAGTCTGTTATATGCAGCCCAAATTATCTTAACCATAGGTAGAGTGAAGGAAATAAAGAAGAAAGGAAGAGAGAGAGAGAGAGAGAGAGGGAGGGAGGGAGGGAGGGAGGGAGGGAGAGAAGAAGGAAGGAAGGAAGGAAGGAAGGAAGGAAGGAAGGAAGGAAGGAGTCCATTCTTTCCATCATTTATGTGCAGATTAAATTCTGTCCTCCAAGGAGGTCTCCCAGTTTCCCCCCACTTTTCTCCATCTCTCTGTCCCCCACTGCCCCCGCTGACCACCTGTCCTTTGTGACAGCTCTCAGCACTGCAGGACCTGCATGTCTACTTGGAGGCCACAATCCAACCTCAGCTGTGACCCCTCCCGGGGTGCCCACACGTTCTGTTCTGCCCAGGGTCTTGGGATAGGAGTCTTCTGGGCAGAAGCATGGGGGCCTAGGGAGCCTCTTGGGAGAACCCTTTCCCTAAGGGACAAGGGAGTCAGCCTGCCAGACTTAACACTCTAACAAAACCTCATTACCAGAAGAGAGGAGGGAATCTGTGCTTTTTAGGGTGCTGGTCTCCCCACAGCCTAGGCTTGCTCCCTCTACTCCCGCCTGGGTCCCAGGAAAGGAGAGAGTAGAGAGGGCTGCCCTGCTAACACCTTTGTGAAAGGCTGGGATGTAAGGATGTTATGTACAGCATAACACAAGAAAAGTAGAAAAAGGCATTTCTTTCAGTGTTGACACCAGGATGAGCCCAGAGACTCCCGGAAATGCTTGGGAGGGGAGGAGACTTTGTAACAGATGAGATTCTTTCAGAAGTTGGAAGGGAGGGACCCTGGAAGTTCAAGGTTTGACTCTGTCATTAACTCAATTTTTTTAAGCCCATTTTGATATAACCTGAAGAAATAATGGTTCCATTTATTTATTCATTCACTCAATTAAAAAATATGTAATTCACCATGTGCCAGGCACTCTTCTAGGCACTAGAGATAGAGCAGTGATCAAATCTGGTTAAGTTCTTGCCCTTAGGGAGCTTCCTTCCTCTGCTGCTGCTTAGGGTGGCAGGAGTCTTTCTCATTGAACTGTGGGCCCTGGGAACAGGGACTCACCTAATTCATATTTGTGGTTCTCAGAGTAGATACGGGGGAAAAATGGATAATTCATATTTGTGGTTCTCAGAGTAGTTACTGGGGGAAAACATGGATAACTGCAGTTATCAGCCTTAATGGGGCTTTTTCCATAGTGGGTGTGCAATATACTTCCTGAATCCAGTGGTCCTGATGGATGAGCCCACTCAGGATGTTAACCTCTTAACACATGACCCTCTCCCAACATGGTGCTTTTGCATTATATCCAGAAACTAGAAATCTCTGAGAGCAAAGGATGAACTAAAGTCAACTTGTAGGCTTTCTTAAAACTAGCAAGAAAAAGTTTGACTTTGGGGAACATCCTTGTTATTTTTATGTTAATTTCAGACTGGGGTACACACCCATCCCCGAACCCATCACTGGGTCAGGGCAATGGGACACACGGCTTGGCTGACAGCAGGTAGGGTCCCTCCCTGCAGAAGGCTGATGAGGGTGGGGCAGTACCTTCCAAGTCTTGGTACTGACATGGAAGAGAGTAGATACTGGGGGGGAAACATGGGTAACTGCAGTTACCAAGCAGAAACGTTGTCTACTGCAGTCATTGTAGGAAATCCACACACAGCAACAGACAACTGAGAAGGGGAAAGTCCCCTGTAATCCTAGTTTCAGGGAGGCCTTCTGGTAATATTTTTCTGCATCTTTTTCCAGGCTTTTTCCTATGCGTATTTCATTGCATATGTTACATATATGTACATTTATATGTGTGGTAGGCAGAATGGCTCCCTAAAGATGTCCCATTCCATTCTCCAGAATGTTGAATGTGCCACACTATAACTCCTATGATTAGGTTATATTATATGGTACAGTTGATAGTGAGATGGAGAGATCATCCTGTTGGACTGAATATGATCACATGTTCCCTAAAAACAGAACTTTTCCCAACTGGAAGCAAAAGTGGGGGAAGTCAGAGGGATTCAAAGTGCCATTGCTGGCTTAGAAGGTGGAGGGGGCCAAAAGCCAAGGAATGCAGGCAGCCTCCAGAGAACGATGCTGGCTGACAGCCAGCAAGGGAGCAGGGACTTTAGTCCTACAACTGTGTGTACCAGCTCTGCCAACAGCCTGGATAAGCTCGGAAGTAGATCCTTCCCAGGACTGCAGGTGACAGTGCATACTGGCCCACACCTTGGCTCTGGCTTAGTGGTTCACTCAAACGTTTGACCTGCAGAACTGTGAGATAAAAAGTGGGTGTTGTTTAAAGCCACAGAGTTTTGTGATTTGTTATGCAGCAATAGAAAACTAATAAAATATGGAACCATTATTTTACTAAAAAGGGATTATCCTATGCCTAATGTTCTTAACTTTTTTCCACTTAGTTTACTTTGAACGTCTTAGGAGTTGTGGCTTTAACTCTTTTTCATGCCTGAGTAATGTTTCATTCTATGACTCATACCATTATTTACTTAACCATTCCTTATATCAATGGAATCTTTTCAGGTGTTCAGTATTAGGAATACTGTCTCAAAAAATATGCTTGTGGACTCCTGTGAGTATCTTTAGGCAGGCTAAATCTAAGAATTGCTGGGAGAGCCAGCATATTTACATTTTAATGACCAGTGTCAATATCTTTCTAAAGATGTCTTGTTGACCTTTGCTCCCATGAAAGAGAGTGTGCCTTTCTCCTTCCTAGAATTGTGCATCTTTTTTTAAATTGTAAAATAAACACAACAAAATGTACCGTTGTAACCATTTTTAAATGTATAGTTCAGTGGTATTAAGTATAGTCACCACCATCCATCTCCAGAACTTGTTTATCTTCCAAAACTGAAACTCTATCCATTAATAAATAACTCCCTATTCTCCCTAGCTTCTGGCAACTACCATTCTACTTCCTGTGTCTATGATGCTGCTACTTTAGGTACCTCATTTGAGTAGAATCACCCAGTATTTGTCCTTTTGCATCCGGCTTATTTCACTGGATGTCGTGTCCTCAAGTTTCATCATATAGCTCGTGTCAGGACTTCCTCCTTCTTTAAGGCTGATGTTCCATTGTTAGATACACCACATTTTGTTTATGGAATTGTGAATCTTTTGAATGGCCCTATGATCGCATCTGTAGGTTGTGCATACCATCGGTTTGGAGGGAATTCTGTCCATTGTTAGTTTATGTTCTTTTCTGCTTTCCTGGTCCAGCCTCCAATCGCTCAGGCCTAACAAGGTAAGAGGTCCAGAGAGGCCTCGTAGGCATCTGTGTCGCCCCCTGCAGGAGAGGCTCCACGGAGTCCCAAGGGGGACCAGGACAGCTCTGCCTGGAATTTGTGGAAAATAGTGAGGGAACATGTGGAGCCTAGGAAGGCATCTTGAGGAAGAGGTGGCTGGGAGGGGGCAGAGTTCAGACAGCCAGAGGAGGGGAGGAGCCCTGAGGGAGCCTGGCCATTTGAACTGCCTGAGGACAGATGAAGGTGAGGGCACCTTCAGCAAAGGGGAGAGAAGCTGATTCTGTCTGGAAGGGCACCAGCCACCAGTCCTGCAGGGACAAGTGGCTTTCTGGAAAGATTGGGTCAAGTTGTTGCCTCTGACGCAGCCCTAGCTCCGCGTGCAATGCTGTTATGGGCGTGGTGTGGAGTGATCGAGGCCTGTAGCTCTGCTTTCAAGAAGCTGGCTGTCTTGCTGAGAAACACAACATGCACTCCTTCAGCAACCAGGAGGCTCAGTCTCAGGAAATTCTGACCACTAAACCCCGGAGCTTAGTGGCTTAGGACCACAAAGGTTTGTCCCATGCCCAAGCTCATGTGCATGGAACTGCTTATCACAGCCACCCTGAAGCACAGGCTGACATAGAGCCACCATCTTGAACATTGTTGCTCACTGTGCCAGGGCACAGGAGAACTCTGGAGGGTCTCACACTGGCTGGCAAATGCTCCAGCTGCCAAGGGGCAAGATTTATTTATGGTCAGATGCCTCATCCAGACCTGGCAGGACTTGTCTAACACACAGGACAGCCAGGACCTGCAGTTTCATCACTCAGGAGAGGCGAAGACTGGAAGCGAGGTGCAGAAGCCATTGCACTGAGCCGTGGGAACCCCACACCACCTTCCTTGGTGAACACAGAGCACCCCAGGGGTTCAGTCTCTCTGTACCCCAAGTTCCACACACCTATAGATGCTGCTGTGGCCTGTGAGAAAGGAACTTCTTCATTGCAGGCAGATTTTTAAAAAGCCTCCGGTTACTTCTCACAGCACCAAATAAATACCTGGGCTTCACATCTTAACTATTGTTTCTTTCTATTTAGATGCACTTGCGTGATTGCTGTCTTCGCTCCCTCCGGAATGCAGGTTCCATGAAGGCAGGCCTCCTCTCCTGAGGGCCTGCTGGGGCATCTGGCACGGGGACACATGCAATTGACACTTGCTGAATAAATGGATGTGGTCTGAGGCAGGGGTTCTGGGTCATGGGGTGCCTTGCTGACTGGTTGTGGGGACAATCCAGAAGGCCATCTGTGCAATGCTGGGCGAGACCTCCTCCAGGGAAGAGGAACCAGCTCTGAGCTCGAGTCTGCAGCAGGCACCCAGTGTTCCAAGCTGTGCAGAGTATGGGACAATTCTGAAAACATCTAGGTCTGCCCCCAGCCCAGCCCCCAGGGACCCTTGTCCAAGTCCAGGGACAGAATGTCTGTGGGTAAACACTGAAAGAGATACTTCAGCCAAAAGTGCTGGGACACGATGGCTCACGTGGCCTACCAGATGGAGAAGCCACAGAGGTGTGAGGGCTGCTCCTCATTTCAGGGTAGGACCCTGGGTGTTTTGGGGTCTCCAGGATGCCAAGGGCCACACCCAGCTTGGCACCCTGGCTGAGGTCACCCACCTCCTGCGGGCCCTGCTGTCAGTGCAGAGGGAGCAGCACCTACCACCAAGTACCGCTGGGAAGAGGTGGTGCCCAGCACAGCCACGCCGCAGCTGGCCTGATGTGCAGGTGACAGTCACAGACATAGTCCAAGGGCGGTTTGTAGGAGGCTTGAGTTTCTGTGATGACCTATTGGGTCAGAGACAACAGATACAGGGGACATCAGTACCTCAGACTTACTCACACGTTGGTGTGCCTGGGGAAACTTGGATTAATAATGAAAAAACAAAACAAACTAAAGACGGGTAGCATACCAACGTGCCGATGGCTATTTCTTGGTAGAATTATGTGTGACCTTCACTCATTGTCTTGGCACTAAAAAAAAATGGGTCTGAAAAAAACAATGACACAGAGAAAGGAAAACCTCCCTCCTCAAATATTCTAGGAAACCAGAAGCTGCTAGAAAACAATTCACCTTAGTATAGATTGTGTCCTATTTTGGTTGTGTGGTGAGGCAGGGCTGGTGTGGATTAAGAGTACTACAGGAGCCCTCCTACACCGTTGGTGGGAATGCAAATTAGTTCAATCACCGTGGAAAGCAGTATGGAGGTTCCTCAAAAAACTAAAAATTGAAATACCATTTGACCCAGTAATTCCACTCCCCGGAATTAACCTGAAGAAAACAAAATCCCTGACTCGAAAAGACATATGCACCCCTATGTTTATCACCGGACTGTTTGCAATAGCCAAGATATGGAAGCAACCTAAGTATCCATCAACAGATGAATGGATAAGGAAGATGTGGTACATATACACAATGGAATATTATTCAGCCATAAAAGAAAAGAAATCCTATCCATTTGCAATAACATGGAAGGATCTAGAGGGTTATATGCTCAGTGAAATAAACTGGGAGGAGAAAGACAAATACCATATGATCTCACTCATTTGTGGAGTATAAAAACAAAGCAAAATGGAAGAAACAAAACAGCATTAGAGTCATAGACACTGAGAAGTGACTAGTAGCTACCAAGGCTGAGGGGAGTGTATGGGGGGAGGGGGAGGGGAGGGGGACTGTTGAACCACTGTGATGTGATGTACATTTGACAATAAAAAAATAATAATTAAAAAAAAGAGTACTACAGGAGAAGCAGGGGTCCCAAAACATGGAGGGTGAGGCTGGGGAACAGAATTCTAGGAGGGCGAGAACAGTGTCCCCCATCTTGTGACATAAGGTGGCTGGGCAGCGGCTATGGCAAAGGGCAGGACCAGGACACCCAGGAACAGAAGCCTGCATCAAGTGAGGCCACAGGGGAAGCAGGTCATTCTGGGCTGGAGCTGGTAGGTAGGTGTGATGGGGGCACCGGGGAGAGAGCGCTCAGAGTGGGCTGCAGAAGCCCCGTTTTGAAGGCCTCTGGATGCAAGGTCTCATCAGCCCTAGAAGTTGCCAGTGACTTTGGAGCTTCTCAAAGGAGAGGACCCAAGCAGGGGTGGTGTTGGGATAGGGAAGTTATGAGAAGTTATATGAAGGAGAACAAAAGATGGACATGGATTAAAAAGAGTAAAAGAATTAACTTCTGAGAGCAGAGACCTGGGTGAAGCCGGGCCTCTCTTGCAGCCTGGAAACTTGAGAAACTGGTCACGGCAGCTCCAGTGAGGCCTGTTAACTGCCTGAGAATTACTCATCTCTCCCTCTGCCACACTCTGAAGTGTGACTCAAATGGTGGTGACCATGTGGTCAGGAGAGCATCCTCAGCTCTCATCAGCAACATCAAGAACAGGTTCGAGAGTCAGTCCCCCCATCTGATCTGTCTTTAGTAAGCCAATGAGGTGCACTCAGGAGCTTCTGTCCAAGACACAAAGCAGGGTGTGCCTGTTATTTCCTAACCACCAGCAGGCTACCCGGGCACCAGAACAGGCTCTTAGGGTCAGCTGATGCATGAACCGTCTCTGTAACATCTGCCTTAGAAGGGTGTCTAGGGAGGTGCAGCCAAAAGGTGAGAGGAAACTATATCACATGAGGTCCCATCCATTAAGCACCCATGCATCCTCTCTACCATCCAAACTTCCTTCCTTCATTTCCTTCTTGCAGATCAACTCCATCCATCTGTGCAGCCATCTATCCATCCATCAACTACCCAAAGGACACAAGGAAGTGATGGATATGTTCATTTTCTTGACTGCTGTGGTGGCTTCACAGGTATAAACATGTGTCAAGACTGATAAAGTGGTACACTTTAAATGTGTGCAGGTGAGTGTACTTTAATTATATCTCAATGAAGTTGGAAAAAGGAAGGAAATTACTGTGTATCAGTAGGTCAAAACTGATGACATGTCAGACACCCATCAACAGGATGGGTACGCCATGGATTATTCACACAATGGAAGAGTGCTTGGCAGAAGAGAGGAACACACCCTCATCCACATGGACGAATCTCACACATATCAGTGTTGATCAAAAGGCCAGACACAAGAATCTATTCTGTATGATTCCATTTATATACACTTCAAAGCCAGAGAAAACAAGACTATAGCATTTAAGAGTATGTGCTTAGATGGTAAAACTATGGAGAAACACAGGGACGTTCTTATCACTAAGGTCAGGGCAGCGTTAACGCAGTGGAGGTGGGAGAGGGGAGACGAAGGGGGCTTCTGGGGCACTGCAGGCTGCTTGATCTCGGGTGGTCAATGAATATTTGCTTCATAATAAGCGACTGAGCTGTCCATTTTGTTTGGTGCACATTTCTGGATATGTTTTACACTCATAATTAAGAAAGGAACAATGTGTATATACTATGCTTGTATGGAAAGATAAAAAGAAAGTTTTAACAATAGTTTTCTCTGAGGAAAGAGACTATGGAATGGTGGGAAAGTGGGGGCTTATATTTGTTTTCTTCATGCCTTTCATAACTAAAAAAATTTAAAAATTTCTTCATGCTGTTCATAAATAAAATTCAAAAATTAAATAATGAGCTCACAGATGATAAAGCAAAGAAGGGGCTTCAGGGGTTGAAGCGGGGATCCAAGTAGAGAAGAAGAAAGAGGCGGGATGGTCTATGTGTACACATGAGTGTGTGTGTGTGGAGTGGGAGACAGGGACTTCGAAGTGTAAGAATGACTTGATCCTTGCTGGCTGTGAGGACGGATGGGGCCATATTCTCTAGAGGCTGAGAATGATTCTCAACTGACAGCCAACAAGGGAAAGGGAGCTTCAGTCGAACAACCACGTGAAACTGAATTCCTCCAACAACCTGAATGACCTTAGAAGCAGAGTCTTCCCAGATAAGAGCTTGACCAGCCAACACCTTGATTTTGCCGTCAGACCCAGAGCAGAGGAACCAGTTAAGAGGAACACAGACTTCTGACTGACAGACCTGTCAGACTATAAGCAGGTGTTGTTTTAAGTCACTACATTTTTGGTAATTGTTACAACAGTGAAAGAAAATTAATATAGTCATGGGATGACATGGGCAATAGACATGATTTCTCAACCTATTGCATAAGGAGGTCCTTAGAGACAATGCTCTATGAGTCAGAGGCTTCTGGGAACAAAATGGGGAAAAATTCATAAAGGACACTAAAAGGCTGCATTACTGACCCAACTCCAGTTGGATATGGGACATGATGGGAAAGATTGGCGTTTGGCCTCCTAAGATAATTTAAGTCATCTCTAACACTGATCTACTCTTCAAAGATACAGCCACATCCTTGTTGACCACAGAGTTGGCAGTTTAAACCATTGGGTTAACAGAAAGAACAAACCTTGCCTGTGCACATGTGCATGTGTGTGTGTATGCACCACACTCCCAGGGTTCCTGGAAGATACAGAGGACCAGTGCAGAGGCAGAGATGCTCATCTTTGGTAGAGTATACTAGACCCCCATCCACTTCTTTCTTTCATAGGAAGGCTATTAGGACTATGCAAGCTGTCTCCATCAGCATTCAAGGCAAGAAACAGGAATATACTGGTATTTCAAGAGGGAGGGACTTAAAGCAGGAAATTAGGGCCTTAAAAATGTTAAGTAACACTGAAGGAGCTGGATCTGGACTGGGCCTCACAGAATACTCCTAGACAATTAAGAACCCACAATAGATATCTCTGAGGATGCCTCTGAAGCTCAGAGTTCAAACACACATATCTGAAGCTGCTACATAAGGACAGGTAGGTCAAACTCAAGAAGCCTTTGATACTAGAAGTGCTCCTGCCCACAAACTTCCCATTTCCATGACCTCCCAGCAAAAACAGTCAGAAGGGGACAGAAAGATGGCCTTGGGGTCAGCCTCCTAAATTCCATTTGAGTGCATCTAATTGTAGAACCTAATTTCACATCTTAACCCAAGCTGTAATGAATTCTGGGAAGCCCAAGTGTTACTTTCTCACCTCTCCAGGTGGAAGGAAGACAAAATGCAGGGGGAAAGAGTCTCACCACAGTAGCTACCCGAAGATCTTTTTCTTTGTCTTGCTCTCCTCTCCCACATTTATATTTTGAGTGGTCAACTGCTGCTGAGAATTCTTTCTTTTTTAATTTGATAAAAATGTTTATTTAAGTTTATATCTTAAAGTTGGCAGTGAATCTTATATTTATACAACAGTTTGCATCCAGAGTTTTGGGGCAACACAAGCAAGAGTGTTAACATCAAATGTTAACTCATTCCACTTTTGTGTTAATAACAAACTAATGTTTGTAATATACAATGTCCCCAGACAGGTATAAACATTTCTCTTGGAATTTTGTTTATAAAAGAAACCACTATTTCATAAATAATATCAGTGCTTCAGTACAGACATTGTGGAAAGGTGTGAAATTGAGGCGAAGAAAGCTTCAGTTCAATGCATTTTTTATATGCCCTGAATCATCATTCTTTCTCATTTTACAAATTTTGATTCTTACTGTTATAAGTTTTGATTCATTTTAATGCTGAATTTGTTAAAGCATTAACAAATCATTATTGATATAGGCTTTTCAATTTGCTTAAGATTATGAATCATAAGTGAAATGAAGCAGCATTTCCAATTGACCAATGGAACCAGAAGGAATTTGATGTTCTTAAATCAAGCTTGTGACAATTCAATTAATCAACCATAGCAATGAGAAAACTACTGACTGAGTATGACCAATGACTATTCTCAAAATACACTGGAGTCTTCTGTACTTTAAGAAAAAGGATGATTACTTGAAGTTGTACAGATGGTAACTAGGCCAAGAAAACAGATAATGAGCTTGGGCTAGAATATTTTTTAAAGCTCATATTACAAGGGCAGTGGGATGAAAAGGGGAAATGTAGGATAGTCTCATTTATATTGGAAGTTATTCTAATAGGGTCTACCTAGGTCATAACTTAAGAGGTTTTAAAAGCTGTAATTAAAATCATCACTATGGAAAATAGCAGGTAGTAACTCTGAATACCGACACAGAAATGACATGGGTAAGAATAAGCATTCTGAGCCTTCAGGCTTTGGAAGATAGCTGGATCTCCCAGCTGTAATCATTAAGCAGTAACTCCCTCATTTCGTCTCCCTCCAGCCACTGGTAATCTCTAATCCACTTTCTGTCTCTATGAATTTGTCTACTCTAGATATTTCATGTAAGTGGTATTACACAATATTTATCCAATTTTGTCTGGCTTATTTCACTTAGCATAATGCTTTCAAGATCCATGTTATAGCATATATCAGCATTCTGTTCCTTTTTAATAGCTGAATAATATTCCATTACATGGGTAGACCACATTTCATTAATCCATTCATCAGTCAATGGGCACTTGGATTGTTTTCACTTTTAGCTATTGTGAATAATGCTGCTATGTGTGTTGATGTACAAGTATTTGTTTGAAACCCTGTTTTCAATTCTTTTGGGTATATGACTAGGAATGTAATTGCTGGTTCACATGTCTGTGAACATTTTTGCATAGTCTTTGGATGAATATGTGCCTTCAAATATTTATTGGCTATTTGTATCTTCCTTTGTGAAGTAACTGTTCAAAAATGGTCCCATTTAAAAAATTAGATTGCTTTATTATTAAAGTAGTTGTTATAATAAAGACTCTACAAACAGACCCACATTTGTACAGTCATTTGATTTCTGACCAAGGTGCTAAAGCAATTCAATAGGAAAAGGAAGATCTTTTCAACAAGTTGATCTGACACAATGGAACCTAAACCCAGCTCCTTTGAGATGACTCATAGACTAGAATATTAAAGTTGAAACTGTAAAACTCCTAGAAGAAAACAAGAGGGTATCTTCATGACCTTGGAGAAAGCAAAGATTTCTTGAAGAAGATACAGAAAGCGATAACCTTTGCACAGGAACTCTTCGGGGCCTGGGCTTGACTTGCAATGGGCCAATCCTTGGAACCCCTAAGAGGGAAGAGGGTAGGACCCATCCAGATGCTTTTCACATGAGACCTGGATGGAAGCTTGTGATGAACTATGTGAAGTTTGTCTGTACCCCCTCAACACCCCATGCAAGAACTTACTGGAATATCTGGTCTTACCAAACCCTCCACACCAAAGAAAAACATGAGTCATTTTCCGGGGCCTTTTCCCCTTTATTAATGTGGTCTTCACACATCAGACCAAGGTTTCTACAGGTGGTTAGAGCAGAGGAGGTCTGCTAAGAGGGGCAGCAATGCCTGAGCTGGCTATGAGAGGGGCAGCAGCTCTGCACTTGATGCCCAGAGATAGGGGTAGTGGAGAGCAGGAGTGACACTTGGCCTTTGCTGTCAGATTGGCCTGAGTTCAGGTCTGCAGACGTATTCTTCTCGAGCTATGTGCCATTGGGCAACTCATGGAACCTCTCTGAGTCCTGGTTTCCTTATATGAGGTGAACCAGTTTGACATCAATGAAGAGGACCCCCAGTCTGAATCTTTGGGGAGGGGTCCAAATGTCTATTTTATGTTTTTTGTTTGCATGACAGCCGCTGCTCAGGCTCCAGAGGCTCCTCGGCCAGTAATCCTCCTGGTCACACCCACCTATGAAGGTAGCCAGAGCAGCCACCATTACTCAATCCCTCAAACAGCATCTTGACCAAAAGCCTTTGTGGCCCAAGACATTTGGGAAAGGCTGAGAATTTGGCTTTGGTGGATCCACAACACACACTGGCATGTTAAAGGGGCTGAGAAGTCCTGGGAAGTAATCCTCTAGGATGTGGCTGACCCAGCACTTCCACCTGAGGACAGAAACCTGCCTTTCCACTTGCTTGACAGCCCTTTTAACCTCCCACAAGACCCACTCTGGGGAATGCTGACCCAGGGTAACAGGCAGCATTTGCCTAGCACATTGCAGGCTGCCAAGCTTCATCACAGGCACAAACAAGCCACCTTGGACCCCTGTGAGCAAGTGACACAATGCCAAATTTACAGAAAAGGGAAATTGGGGATCCAAAAGATGGAGTATCTTGCTCAAGGTGCCCTGAGTTGGGAAAGAGGTCTGCTTGCCTTGGGATGACTCCTCTTTCCTTCTCAGCAGAAGCTGAGTGGAAAGCAGGACCCTGAATGGGTTCAAGAGAAACACAGTATTTCAGGGAAAAAGGCTGGGTTGAAGTTTAGGAATCTGCGGAAGCTGGGATTCCCAGGGAGCATGAAGGGACGGAGTAACTAGAGAAAACACTGAAGAGGGGCTGGGGGAGGCAGGTGCTGAAGGGACGGTGCCAACTGGTCCTGGCTGGGAGGCCGCCAGCTCAGCAGCTGGAGGCAAAAGACTGGAACTGAGGCAGAAGCTGGGTTCTAGTCCCTGTAATGCCTTCAGCGGGCTGTGTGGCCTACGTCAGCCTCTCCTGCTCCCTGGGCCTCCGTTTCCTCATCTGAGCCAGAAGGAGCTGGGTTAAGGTTGCCAGACAAAATACGGGATGCCCAGTTTAATTTGAATTTCAGGTAAACAATAAATACTTTTTAGTATAAGTATATTCCATGCAATACTTGAGACATACTTACCCTAAAAAAATTATTAATTACTTATCTGATATTCCAACTTAACTGGGCAGCCTGTGTTTTTATTACGGATGAGGGTCAATGACCTTCATGACACAGATGAAGATCAGAAGCCCAGGGAGCTGGGCTGGACCCCTGGCCCGGACTCACTCACTCCCTTCCCACTGGCTGTCTCTCCCCTTCCGGCAGGTCACTGGCAGGCTGGGGCCGAACTAGGGTCTGAGAGAAGGTCCAGCCTCCACGATGATGGCGGAGACTAGTGAAGGGCTGGGGTGCTAGTGGGGCTCACGATTGGGGCTCAAGTCCAAGAAAGCAGGGATGGGGGAGCTGTCAGAGTTCACCCTGACGGGACTTTTTCTAGATCTGGTTATATCTGGTAGGGCTGCATTGGTTTCAGTGGTGGAGGAGGGGGAGAGCAGGGATATGAGGAGATGGTGGCTGTGGGGACACCAGCCTAGAACCCTGTTACAGAAGGGAGAGGCAGTGGGGACGCTCACATAGCCACGGCCTTACCTGACCCCTCAGCTGCAGGGACTTCTCCTTCCTTTACTACATGCTGAGCAGGGTGGGCATCATGGCAGCATGGTGGAGGGGTGGGGCTATAGGAAGCCTCTGAGGGGTCACCCCTCCCTCCACTTCTCCACAGATTGGTGTCGGTGTTTGTGGTAAACACAGTGACATGGGGAGGTGGCCTACAGGAGGAGCAGGGCCTCATAAGGCCAGACCACTGGGGGCTCAGCCTCCATAAAACAGGGTGTGCCAGGGGCCTTGCAGCCGTCCCACCATGACCTCCTGGGCCCAGCTGCTCCTTGCCTCTGTGCTGCTGGCCACCCCGGGTAAGGACCTTCCGCAGTGTCGTCCTGACAGGTCCTCCTGAGCTGGGGGAAGGACAGTTCTGAAGAGAGGGGCAGGCTGGGCCACCTGACATGGATTCTTTTTGGAAAGAAAGAGACAAAAGAAGGACACTCCCTTTGAAAGGAGATGAGGGAAGTTTCCTTTTAGAGCATCTCCAGCTCTGTGTGTGTGTGTTTGTGTGTGTCAGAGAGACAGACCGAGAAGGGGTGGGAGGTGCATGGCTGGTGGTGGTGGGGTAGCCTTTTCCTCTGGTTTTCCAGAAGGAACTTGAGAGCATGTTTTTTTTTGCTGAGTGTGGGACAGGTCTCCTGGACTCCTCACAAGACGCCACTCCTGTCCTGGGCCCTGGCCACCTCCCAAGCTCCCTGCCAGGCAGGAGAACTGAGTTTCTCCTCTTCTCCTTCCTGCAGAGGGATGCTAATGTTATTTCTTCCCCAGGCCTGACCTTTTCTGATCTGACCCCTGAGGGCTCTGACCCGGTGACAGCTGACCTGTGTGGCCTCAGAGAGCCATTCTGCCAGGACCAGTCAGGGCCCCAGGTACGGCTGGCTTCTTGCTTGCCTCCCACAGTGCCTCTCCTGCTCTCCTCCCAGGGCAGAGGGCTGGGGACCTCGGATGGACCAGGGAGGGGCAGGCAGGGCTGGGTGCGAGGATGCCAGTCTTGTTCACACTCATGTCTGGTGGGAAGGGGGCTACAGCAGTCTGTCTGGGTTCTCCCCAAGAGGGTCCTCCAGGGTCTGACCAGAGAACAGAAGAGGGGTGAGTACTGAGCTGGATAAGGGGTTATGGGTGTGGGTGTAGGTTCTGGGGGACTCTCAACCCCTTGAGGACCAGCAGGAGGGTGGGCAGGGGCCAGCCAGTTTGCTTCAGGCCCTAGAGGGCAGGAAGATACCAGGTGCTCCTGTTCCCCTCTGGGGACCTTCCAAGCGCTCTGGGATGTCTGAGAGACCACCTCCAGGGGCTTCCTTTCCTGACAGGGTGACCTGCTGACCAACAGTGAGGGGCTGGGCATCATCTGTTTGTACTGTCGGAAGATAATCCGCAAACTGGAGAAAATGGCGGGAGAGAACCCCACAGAGGTGAGGCGGAGGGCTTGGGGAGCTGTGTCCCAGCTGGTCAATGGAGTGGGTGGCCCAGGGTGGGCAGGAGTGGCAGGCTGGGGGGCCAGTTCTCAGTTGAGCCAGAGCTTCTCAGCAAGCAAGGGGTCTGTGGGCCCCTTGAGTGTCTGTGGATGGACTTCAGAGGTCCCCTGATATTATGGCACTCTGGGAGTGTGAAAATGGGAGGAAGAGTGTATACATGTTTGCATCAAATTCCCAAAGGGACCTTGTCCCCGGAGAAGGTATACATTATAACCTTTCCTCTGCAGCCCTGATATGTGTGGCCAGGGCAGAACTTCAAGAGGCTGGCTCCAGAGGGGCCCTGGGTCCTGACTGATAAATCCCAGATCTGTCATTCTCTAGCTGCATGGATTGGGAAGGTCATTAGTGCTCTCTGAGCCTCAGTGTTCTCATCTGGGGAGTGGGATGAATGATAATCCCTACCTTGCAAGTTGCCTGAACCCTTAAATAAGCTGAAGAGGTGGGATGTGCTTAGCTCCACGTTTTGCCCTGAGCAAATGCTTAGCTAGCGAATGTGTTGTTACCAAGAATCACTGCTTCCCTCTCTTCCCCTCCCTTTCCTTTATTCCCCCTCTACTCTCTGCATCTTGGCTTTGTAGGACCCACCCTCAGTTCTGGGCGTTCAGAGTTATCCTTCTCCGCTGGGATGGCTGTAAAGATATTTCAAAATCGAATGTGCCAGGGCTAGTGCTCTGGTCGCTCCTAACCTTCCCCCAACACTCCCTGGGGTGGGGCCCCCAGCCAGGCCTGGCACCCAGCGAGCTTTGCAGGCCCAGATTTTAATGTGGGTCTAGCAGCTGTAGGCACTATTCTCCACACAGAAGACGGAGGGTGGGTGTACAAAGGGCTGAGACCTTCAGAGGGCCAACTGCTTCTTTTGAAAGTCCCTCCAAGCCAGGTTTGGGCCAGAGCCTTAGGGACTGGGAGCAAGGGCTGGGCCTTGTCTCTCCAGCCTCTGCTTTCCTGACCACCCGGCACCAGCTCCTCGCTCCCAGCATCCCCATCACCAGCGCTGCCCAGGCTCTCAGCTGCTGGGTCCTGCAGGGTGGCAGAGCTGGGCAGGGCTCCCTTGAATCTCATGTCCCGCCACGGCACTGCCACTGCAGGACACCATCAGACAGGCTGCGTCCCGGGTGTGCAGAAAGATGAAGCTTCTGTACGCCCCCTGCAAGAAGATGATGAAAAGTTCTCTTCGTTTCATCTCCCGGGATATCATGGCTGGCAAACCCCCCCAGGCAGTCTGCGTGGATCTCAGGGTATGCAAACCTGAAGCAGGTGAGTGCAGAGCTGTCAGCAGGGACTCATTCCTGGAGGGCCACAAACAATCACCCCAAATGGGGACACAATTTAAAAATGCAAAAAGACATCTGTCATTGACAGCTGCCCTAAGCAGCTCACCTGTGTCCCTCCAAGCTTCCTTGTTGTGGAAGGAGAGTCCACAGTGAAATCGGGTCTCCATCTCTCCTCAGCAGTGTGACCTTTGACAAGTAGTTTAACCTCTCTGAGCTCCAGATTCCTAATCAGAGAAGGAGGGATAATCCCTTTTTCTGAGGTTGGAAGGAGAATTGAATGAGATCATCATGTTTTTTTTTAAATTTTATTTTTGCTATCATTAATCTACAATTACATGAAGAACACTATGTTTACCAGGTTCTCCCCCTCACCAAGTCCCCCCTACACCCCACTACAGTCACTGTCCATCAGTGTAGCAAGATGCTGTATAATCACCACCGGTCTTCTCTGTGTTGTACAGCCCTCCCTGTGCCCCCCATGCACTATACATGCTAATCGTAATGTCCCCTTTTTCCCCACCCTTCTCCCTCCCTTGCCACCCATCCTCCCCAGTCCCTTTCCCTTTGGTAATTGTTAGTCCATTCTTGGGTTCTGTGGTTCTGCTGCTGTTTTGTTCCTTCAGTTTTTCTTTGTTCTTATATTCCACAGATGAGTGAAATCATTTGGTACTTGCCTTTCTCTGCCTGGCTTATTTCACTGAGCATAATACCCTCTAGCTCCATCCATGTTGTTGCAAAAGGCAGGATTTGTTTTCTTCTTATGGCTGAATAATATTCCATTGTGTATATGTACCACATCTTTATCCATTCATCCACTGATGAACTTTTAGGTTGTTTCCATTTCTTGGCTATTGTAAATAGTGCTGTGATAAACATAGGGGTGCATCTGTCTTTTTCAAACTGGGCTGCTGCATTCTTAGGGTAAATTCCTAAAAGTGGAATTCCTGGGTCAAGAGATCATCATGTTTAAAGAGCTTGACACCAAGGAATTGTCCTTTGACTGGGATATTTGAGAGACATCAGAGACCTGATCAAACTCCATTCCCCCAGCCCAGCACAGGTCCCTGGGGATGAGAGTGAAGTCACATCCTTTCCCATGACACTAGGGCCTGAGAGCTGGGATGGGGAGTCCTGTGGGCAGGGAAGCTCTCCCAGCATCTTCCTGCAGGCTGCCCAGGTTGTGCTGGGAGAGAGAACAAGTCACGGCTGCAGGGGCTGGGGCTGGCAAGGGGCCCCTGTGGTGGGCTCTGGTAGCCCATCTGACCCTCACTGATGCTTCTGGGCTTGATGATGGTAGATCACCCTGGAGTGTGAGGTCCCCACCATTTCCTGTCATTGGAGCCTGAAGCTTTTATCTTCAAATCCCCACAACCTGCACAGGCTCCTGGCTGGGGTTCAGGATGTAACTCCGGGTGTGTTCAGCAGGGACAGGTGGCTCTAAGTCCCCGTTTTCCACGAAGACCCCCCCACACTGCTCACAGCTTGCTCTTCTCTCCACTCCAGGTCTCATCTGAGCCTCTGAGGCCTCTGACCCCACCCTAGGGAGGAAGCACAGAAATTCCAGCAAGCTCCTCCCTTCCTAACTCCAGAGGCTATCCTCCAAGTCCTCTCATCTATCTCCTTCCACTGCCCCCCTCTCGAAGAAGAATAAAATGTTATGCAAGATTTTAGCCACGACTTCTTTTCCTTCGGTGGATTTCAAGGGAGGGGCTTAGAGGCTCAGGTGACTCATGCATTCATTCCATAAATATTTATTGTATATCTCACTAACTGTTCTCAGTGCTAGGGACTTGGTGGTGAACAAAACACTTTAGCAGCTCTCACACATATAGTCATGAAATACTTACTGAGCACCCACTAGACTCACATGTTACTCCAAGAAGCTGGGGTGCAGAGCAAATATGCCCCCAGAAACTCTTAGACCAGCTGGGGAGACCAGCAGGATTATAGTTAGAGTTCTTTTGGGTACAAGGGATAGAAACCCATCCTTTTGCTTCTCTCAGCAGAGAGCCTCTTTTGCTGCTTTGGGGGACCATATTATTTAGGATTCTTTTGGTTGCAAGCAACAGAAATCTTAGCCCATTCTGGCTTAAATAAAAAGGTAATTTATTGGCTCAAATAATTAACCAGTCCACAGCTGGCTTCAGGCACAGAATGATTTAGAAATTTGTGGTGGCACCAGAGCTCTTTAGTTCTGCTTCTCTGCCATTCTCTCAGTTCTTCCCACCTCTGTATACTTATACCATGAATTCGCCAAATTGACCTCAGGCTAGGTCATGGCAGCAGAAATGGCTACATCAGGTTGGAACTTGATATCTTTATGGTACATCATTGGAAGAGAGAGTTCTTTGGAAGAGCCTGTCTCCCAGTAGCTCCTTTGGAGGAGAAAGGAAGCTGATTTCCCAGAAACCCCAGTAGACATATCCTCAGTTCCATTGGCCTGCATGGGTCAGGTGCCCATTTGAACCAATCACCATGTCCAGGGGTATGGGATATATTGATTAGCATAAGCCAAGTCAGAGCATACCCCAGAAGCTGAGATAGGGGTCCTTCCTGCTCTAATTGCTCTCGGTTGAAATCTGGGAAGAGACTGCTGCTGGAGGAGGGGGAATGGATACAGGCCCTCAGGAGGAGCGATGGCAGATCAGTTAGGGTTCAATCAAAAACACAGTTCAAAGGGACAACCAAAGATGAAATCTGGATCAATCTGAGTATCAAAATAGGTAATGACAAGAACAGATCATAAGCCATTGTATTAATTAGAATCCATGGACTCATATAGAAATAAATAATAAATCAATAAATAATAAGGGAAAAGGGAAAGTGGTCCCTTACAGGAGAATGCCAACTAATAAATGTAGACATAGTTGCAAAGTTTATGCCCACAAAATACTTAGTAACTTGATATTTATCAATAAATCCCATGTTTAGTTAACAGTAGAGAAACAGGTGATGACATTAACATCATGACTAATGGGACAGGTTAACATCATAGGCCTCATGATGTCATACATTGAGAGAAACATAATGTGTTTCTGTTTTCTTGACCAAAATGCATAAAGCCTGAGGAAACATGAGACAATCTCAAACTGACATTCCACAGTAACTGGCCGGTATGCCTCAAAAATGCCAAGGTCACCAAAGAAAAGAAAATTTTGAAGAACTAGATTGAAGGAAATTAAAGAGGTCCTTCATCTAATTGCAACATCTGATCCTGGTTTGGATCCAGACCTGTATAGGAAATTATTGGGACTGGAGTATGTGATGATAAATGTCCTGATTTTGATGTTTGTACTAGATTATTATGAGAGTGTCCTTCTTGTAAGCAAATACTAAAATATTAAGGGGTTAATGGGGCATGATGCCTGCAATTTACTGTCAAATTATTTAGAAGAAATGGTAATACATATAGAAAAAGTATGAAAAGACACATGCCACACATACGCAGTAAAATGTTAACAGTGGGAGAATCTATTTAAAGAAAACAGGAGCTCTTTGTACTAGTCTTGCAATTTCTCTCTAAACTTGAAATAATTTTAAATTAAAAATAAATGACTTGTAGTAATTTGGCCTTAGCAAATGGATGCATAGTGGTGATATTTACTGAGGTGGAGAAAACATTTGGATGGGTAGATTTGGAGGGAATAATGAAGAATTCTGCTTTGGCCACATGAAGCTTATCTCTGAAATATCCAGGAAGGGATGTCAAACAGGCAATGAGGAGGGGGAGGGGCATCTGGGCCAAGAACCCCATTTGAAGTCCTGGAACTGGATGAGATGGACTAAGAGTGAGCTCAGAAGGGTCAGACCAGGGTCTGAGGCCAGATGGGGCTATTTAACATGTGGACATTTGGGTTGCTTCCACCTCTTGCCTACTGTGAATAGTGCTACTATGAACTTGAGTGTGCAAATATCTCTTTGAGATCCTGCTTTCAATTCTTTTGAATATATACCCAGAAGTAGGATTTCTGGATCATATGGTAGTTCTATTTTTATTTTTTCTGAGGTACTGGCATACTGCTTTGCAGAGTGGCTTTGCATTTTACAACAGTGCCTACTTTCTTCCCATCCTTACCAGTACTTGGTATTTTCTGTCTGTTTTTAATGACAGCCATACTAGTGGGTGTGGGTGACAGCTCAATGTGGTTTTGATTTGCACTTCCCTTACGTATCTTTTCATATGCTTGTTAGCCAAAGTCCTCTGCCCATTTTTGTTGTTGAGTTGTAGCAGCTCTTAAACATATTCTGGTTATTAACTCACTATCAGAGACATGATTTGCAAATATTTTCTCCCATTCCATAGACTGCCTTTTCACTTTGTGGTTATGTCATCTGATGCATAAAGTTTGTAAGTTTGATGAAATCCTATTTGCATTTTGCTTTTGTTGTATGTGCATTTTGTTGCATCTCTCGGTGTCACATTCAAGAAATCCTTGCCAAATCCAAACTCACGCAACTTTTCTCTTACATTTCCCTCTAGGAGTTTTGTAGTTTTGGGTCTTATGCCGAGGTATTTAATCCATTTTTAGTTCATTTTTGTATATGGTGTAAGGTAAGGGTCTACCTTCATTCTTTTCCATGTGGCTACCCCATTTTCCCAGTATCATTTGTTGAAGACACTTAAATTCCTTTATATGAGCACTGTCTTACATATAGTCTTGCACAAGATGATTAGCAGGGAGGCAAAGTTTCTCAAAGGTGGTCCACATATTTGAATATCCATATGAGTGGAAGGGGTACAGTAATTTTGATTATAAGTGCAGCCTGTTAGCATGCTTTTTTTTTTTTTTAAATAATTATTTTTTATTGAAGGGTAGTTGATGCACAGTATTACATTACATTAGTTTCAAGTGTACAACACAGTGGTAGAACATTTATATACATAATTCTAGGTTCCAGCTATCACCCTACCAAGCTGTTACAATATCTTGACTATATTCCTTATGCTATACGTTACATCCCGGTTACTTATTTATTTTACCATTGCAAGTCTGTCCTTTTTTTTTTTTTTTTTTTTTTTTTTTTTGTGAGGGCATCTCTCATATTTATTGATCAAATGGTTGTTAACGACAATAAAATTCTGTATAGGGGAGTCAATGCTCAATGCACAATCATTAATCCACCCCAAGCCTAATTTTCATCAGTCTCCAATCTTCTGAGGCATAACAAACAAACAAGTTCTTACATGTAGAACAAATTCTTACATAATGAATAAGTTACATAGTGAACAGTACAAGGGCAGTCATCACAGAAACTTTCGGTTTTGCTCATGCATTATGAACTCTAAACAGTCAGTTCAAATATGAATACTCATTTGGTTTTTATACTTGATTTATATGTGGATACCACATTTCTCTCTTTATTATTATTATTTTTAATAAAATGCTGAAGTGGTAGGTAGATACAAGATAAAGGTAGAAAACATAGTTTAGTGTTGTAAGAGAGCAAATGTAGATGATCAGGTGTGTGCCTGTAGACTATGTGTTAATCCAAGCTAGACCAGGGCAATAAAACATCCACGTATGCAGAAGATTTCTCTCAGAACAGGGGGGTGAGGTTCTAAGCCTCACCTCTGTTGATCCCCAATTTCTCACCTGATGGCCCCCCTGCGACTGTGCCTGTCTTAGGTTGTTCCTCCCTTGAGGAATCTTACCCGTCTCTGGCTAACCAGTCATCTTCCGGGGCCATACAGGGAAATGTGAAGTTGGTAAGTGAGAGGGAAGCCTTATTGTTTGAAAAGGTTAGCTTTTTACTTCTTTGCAGATTTATGCCCTGTGGCTTCTATGCCCAGCATTTGTCTTGAGGTATCTTTACCACTTGGAAGAATTATGATACTCGGTAAATTTGATATGAGGCACGAATTCTATTTAAGGGTTGTAATTAGGAAGGAAGAAGAAAAGCTATAGAAGTAGCAGGCGGAAGAAAACATGGGAAGATTGATTATTTCTTTGACATATCTTCTTGTAGAGTAACTTCAGCATATATAGGTTTTAAGCTACTACTTAAATTGCGCACACACATTAACATAATAGGAGTATAGTTACATAACCAAAGCATACCTGTAATTACCAGCCATCTCCAGTGAAACCAAGAAAACCAGTTAGGCACCTTAGGCATTTGTGAAGACTTATCTATGATATGGTGGATATTGTCCAACTGAACTTGAACAGTCTTAGCATGCTTTTTATATAGATTTTAGAGTAGTTCCACAAAAATAATCTCCAAATCAGATTAATCAACTTCACTCACATAAAATGTAATTAGAAGCCTGGTTCCTGCCACTGATTAATTTTGATCCAGTGAGTTTTAATATTGGACAGGCTGAATTATTTTGAAAATGGAGATCCATGACACTGAGAAACATTTGAGTTTTGATTCATCTTTTCTGGTGAATTCCTTAGGATTTTCTATGTACAGGATGATGCAATAGAGATAGTTGTACATCTTCCTTTGCAATCTGGATGGATTTTATTTCATTTTCCTGCTTAATTTTCCTGTCCAGAATCTTCAGTACATATTGAATGGAAGTCAAGAGAAGAGACATCCTTCTCTTGTTCCTGACCTTTGGAGTTCCTGCATTTGGTCTTTCAGCATAAAGTATGACATTAGCTCTGGGCTTTTCATAGATATCCCTTCTCTGGTTGAAGAATTTTTCTTCTATTCCTAATTTGTTGGGTGTTTTAACATGAAGGGATGTTGTCAAATGATGTTTCTGCATCTGTTGAGAGGATCATGTGGTTGTCATCTATTGATATGGTGATTTACATTAATTGGTTTTTAGTGTTAAATCACCTTGCATCCCTGGATAAATCCTAGCTGGTCATGGTATATAATTCTTTTTTTATGTTCCTGGATTCGGTCTGCTTGGATTTTATTGAGGATTATTGCATCCCTATTCATAAGAGTTACTGGTCTGTAACGTTCCCAGAACTTGAGAAATGATGCAATGGAGAGCAAGTAATCATTGAGCTTCACCTGTGAGTTAAACACACACTTGAAATTCCACCGCTCCCTTTCCTTTTCGTAACAGGTGGCCTAACTTTGTCAGTGAACTCAGGTTTTCCGTGTTCTAATCAGAAGTTGCCAGCTGGCAGATGGTTAGGGTTAGCACATTATATAAACTTCTTTTCTTTTTGGTTAAGACTCTTGAGAAGTTCATTCCCCAGGAGTAGGAGGGTCACACCTGGCCTTTGGATCCCACGCTGGATTTCCCTAAGGAGTAGAAATGGGGAATTCTTTCTTCCTTAGGATGAGCCGGTGTATCAGCCAGGTGCCCTGATGGCAAGCAACGGAAACTGATTCAGGCTAAATTTAGAAAAGGGAAGTGACTGGACAGCCATGGATGCCACAGGGTGGAAGGGAAGGTCTAGAACTGCACTTGGACAGAAGCCAGGCAGCTAAGAGGGTGTTAGAAGCAGGAACAGCTTCACGGTCCTGCCCACGGCCAGTCACTGGGATGAATGAACTCTGACCATTCCTCCGTCCTTGTGTGTTTTTCTCTAAATCCAAATTCCTAGGAAAGTTAAGTTCAGCTGGCTAAGCTTAAATGAGATGCCTACCTCTGGCTGTTCTAGGGTGGTGAGAAGGAAGTCAGGCAGTGGGAGATTTAAAATGAGTTTCTTGAAATTTGGCTTATGAAATGAGTGGATGGGTCCTTGAATGGATTGCCGTCTGCCAAGACTGTACACAGTAGGTGCCAGATAATTCCCCACAGGAAATTAGAGTGATGTTAGGAAAGAGGAAGAGATGCTGCGTGGTCAAACAGTGTCAAATGTCCAGCCCAGCTTGTAACGACAGGCAGTGCTGTTCCTGTGGTTCTGCAAATAGGAAGGAATTTCTTGGACAGAAATCAGGAGCTGTGGATTCCTGATTCTAGGGGTTCGCCAGCCCCCAAGTAAGATGTGCCTTCTCATATACGCAGGTTGAGAGCCTTGGCGTTTACTCAACCAGCTTCCAGAGTGCGAGCCACTGGAGATGGTGCCTGTCCTGGGGACAATGCTCTCAGCCCTGGTGCTCTACGGCATCAAGTGAGCGAAGGTCAGAGTTGAGGGGCTGCATGGACTTGTACTACTCCTCAGAGCTAAAGTCCCAAAATCTGTGGGTGATTTATTAAAAGAATAAAAGCTTCAAGGGTAACTCTAAAATAATGTCACTGGATGATACGATGTTTTGAGAAATGCAGGGCACATCTTCCGAGATGTGTCAGGTTTGCAAATGTCTCAGTCATGAGGCTCAGTGGGATGGAGGCTGCATCCATTTTACACACTTTTGAGCTCTGGACCCAGCTGACTACCCCTATCCAGAGCCCTCTTCTACTGTATGTATCAGCTTCATTTGATGAAGAAAAACAGTTTTTAGGAACTAAAGGTCGTGCCATTCCAGGACTGATCACCCACCCTGAGTCACTCTCAGAATAAAGAATGCTCTGCTCCCTGCTTGGAACTACCTGCCAGGAAGAAAAAGGCTCACCTAACACCGGGGGAGTCACTGTACTCAGGGGTCTCTCCCCACCTCCTGTCAAGCAAGTCTCTCCCCCACCCGACTATTCTTTTTAAAAAACTGAATGTATTTTACATGGAATGAAATGCACAAATCTTAAGTGCTCTATTGGATGAGTTTTGACAAAGTCTGTACCAAGCAACCACTATCTCGTCAGGATACAGAACATTCTATCACCCAGGGCCTTCCCTCCTGCCCCTTTGAAGTCGGTGAGAAACTTCTCCCAAAAGTGGAACCGCTGTCCGCGGGGCCCACCTTCTTCCCCAGCAATATGCCTGCGTGGACACAGCCTCATGAGGTCCGCAGGCCCCCTCTGGGCCAAGCCTTGGCCCGGGAGAGGGCCATCCGCAGGGGCGAGTGGGTTTCATCCTGTTACTGCCTTATAACTAATGGTCTCCGCCAGCTGCTTGGCTTCTTTGCTTCCTCATCTGGCACAGCGCGCCAACAATGCTTCCTTTACAAAATATCTGCCTGTGATTCTCTGTCCGGATTACTCGCGGGTGTGCCTGGCGTGGTGTAAGCTGTGCTGAGAGATGGGGCGTTAGTTACCTAGGATGTACCAGTGCTGCATTTTAGGCAGAGGATGAGGTGATCTGAACTGTAGTTGTGCTCACGTAATGAGACAATTCTCCTCCTCAGTCTGTACCCCAGAGAGCAGTTGGAGCCTTTGGTTTGCCTTGCGGCACACTCGGGCCCTGTTCCCAGTAGTCAGGCAACTATCCCGCTCCCCCATCCCCGGAACCCTCATCCTGGAGGTGGGCTCCTGTCCTGAGGCCCAAGACTGCCTTATGCCGTGACCCCTTCTGGTTTCCTCCTGAGGACCAGAGTCTCACTGTTATTCTGTTCTCACTCATCCAAAAAGGGCTGCTGTTGTTGGGAGAGGGGATTTGCTTAAGGAGAGCACTACAGGCACCCCTAAAATCAAAGCACCCAGACAATGGCTTTCTCTCCAGCTCAACGCAGGCATTACAGGCTGGGTGCTCATGGGCAAAGGCCAGTGGTGGGGAAGGGTATGGACACCAGGCCGGTGGGACCCAGGTGAGGGGGCAGGGTGGGAGTGTGGGCTGGTCCAGGGATTTAAGGCTCTGTCAGCTGCTTCAAAGGTGTACCCGAAGTAGCCCAATGTAGTATGGGGGGATCATATCCCAAATTTTGAGGATGAAGACACTTTTTACAGTCAAAACAGTTATGGAGATACATGGTAAGTTTTGCATCTTTAGTTTTATTAAGATAACTAATACTAATTATGATAAATATTATATAAATATATCATATAAAATAAAAATAATATTAATAATGTTAATAATTAAGGTAGTTACTATTTTCAATACTACTGTTACATGAATTTACATTTTATTCACAACAGTATTTATGTCTTTGAAACATGTTTTAAAACCAGATTAAGACTTCTCTGGTCTATTTCTGGCTGTCTGTCCTTCCGGAGGGGCCCTTTGCCTTGTGACCTCCACCCCAACGACCAGCCAAATCTGACTGGGTCGGGGGTGGGGGGGATCCACCCACATGGGGGGAGCCTAGCCTGTGGCCCGGATGTGCTGGACCAATCAGAGTTCTTGCTCTGGAATTGGCACAAGCAGACCCAGAGGGAAAAGGCTGCTTAAAGCTTACCGGCTTGGGGCTGGGGCAGCCGTAATTGCTATAAGCAAGCAGAAGTTGTGGAGGACCAGAAACCTAACAGAGCTATTAATGAAAATGTAAATAATAGCAAAAATAATGTTTGCGGTAATAAAAGTAAAAGCTAACTTTTGTTTCTCATTCTCCATATTCCAGACTCAGTTATAAATACTTTACAGTATTATCTCTTGTAATCCTCATGAAAACCCGCAATCCCTGTGACGTTTCCACATGAGGAAATTGAGGCCCAGAGAGGGTAAAAACTTGGTCAAAGCCCACAGCTAGGGTGTGGCAGATCTGGGGTCAAGGCCCAAGGGTCAGAGCTGAAAGGAGCAGGACCTGCCGCAGCACTAGGAAGGTGGCTCCCTGCAGCCACTTTGCTTTCCTGAGTCTGTCTCATTCTGCAGTTGGATTGCTACAGGATTCCACTGTGGGGCCCCATCATCCTCCTCCAACCCTTCCTCAGCCAGGGTGAGTGGGTCTCTGTTTCTTGCCTCAGAACCAGACTCTTGTTTCTCTAGCCCCAGGCAGCGAGGGTGCACACCAACATTTGTGTCCTTTTATAAGTCCCTGGGAGCAGAGTATTTAGGGGCCCCTGGAACTACGGAGTATGAAGGGTCAGGGCCCTGAACACCTTCTCCAGCTCCTGACCTGGCTGTGGGGCCTTCAGTAAGTGCTGTTTAGCTTGTCCCTCACCCCCACCTCCACCTCAAGGATGATGTTCTGAGGCCTAGGGAACCTGAGTGTCACCCAGCTCTGGGAGCAGATGCCCTGTGGCCTGGGTCAGTGTGGGCAGACTTGCTTGAAGTCCCTGCTGGTCTTGCACAAGTATGCTTAAATGTGGGACATTTTCCTTTGCTTTCTTTTAAAGTTGTGGATTACTTTTCACATTTTGCATGAAGCTATCGATTCAGAAATTGCTTCCTGTCTCCAGCAGGCTTGGGAGAGCTGCTGTGATGACTTTATTACCAAGACCCCACTCAAAGTCTATGGTACAAGTGCTGCCACCTACTGGAGGAATGTAACTGTTCCATCACAACTACCTGGAAAAGAGAAATATGACAAAAGCTTCCAACCTTTCTTATTTCCTTCATTATCAACTATTATTATTATTATTATTGATCAACTTTTCATAAAATCAATTTGATACCAATAGAAAAAGTTATTTCCTAATAAATAACTAATTAAAATATGTACTATTTATCTAGGACTTCCCATGTGCTAACATTCTCTCTTTTATTCACTATCCTATGTGCTATTGTCATTATCCCTATTTTATATATTAAAAAGGTGAGATTCAGAAAAACTAAATAATTGGCTACTTCTAGAGCTCATCCAAACATTAGGTTTTAATCATAACATTGTATCATTAGGTTTTCATTATTTGACCAAAATCACACAAACTTTAAAAAAAAAAGCACCACAAATCCTGAAAATATTTCAGGTGTATTCCATGATTAAGCAAATAAGTAAATCTTTATGGGGAATGAGAACCAGGTTTTCTCTGTTTAAAAAGGAGTAACAAAAGTGGGAAGGGGGGAGGTTAAGCTGCACCCTGTAGTGTTGGATTGGAATCAGAGGGTGTGGTGTGAACTTGTGGTTTTATACACATAGATGGTTAGATATAGAAATAGAACTAGTTAGAGGTGTGTGTGTGTGTGTATGTGTGCATGTATGCATACATATATTTCCTAGCTTTGTCCTCTGAGAGGGACTAGAAATAATGACACCCTAGTAGCTATGAGCATACTAGCCCCTAGATCTTGGTTTCTAAGTACCATTCTCTAATAAAAGAAACCATGGCTCCCTGGAGAAATGGCTGGTTCTTGGGCTAGAGCAGGGAAAATATAAATGTGTATGGAAGATTTTGCAGTGCTAGAAAAAGTGTTCAGAAATGATGAGGACATTACAAAGGGATGCAGGAGCCACACTGATGGGGCTTCCAATAGCCAAATATGAGACAATTTTAGTAACACAAATAATGATAGCAATTAATTATAACTCGTGGAGTAAAGAAAATATCTATGACTGCATATTCGGTAAGTAAATACTTTCATAAATAAGTAAATAAATGAGAAAGAAGAGAAAATTTCTCTACAGTAGAATTCCAATTAGTAATTGTAGAAGGACACTGATGGACAGTGACTAGAATGGGGCATGTGTAGGTGACTTGATAATGTGGGTGAATGTAGTAACCACAATGTTGCTCATGTGAAACCTTCATAAGATTGTATATCCATGGTACCTTAATAAATAAATAAATAAATAAATATAGAAGGAATGATAGAAATAAGAAATCATCACTAGCTAATATCACAGTAATAATTGTTACAGACAAGAACTATGAATGCTAAAATTACTGAGTAAAAGTATGATGAAAAATAAGGCATGTTCATAGTCTCAAGCTATCTCCCCATAAGATACTTATTAATTCCAAAGGAGAAGGTAGTAATTCTGCAGTGGATTAATCTGGTGCACACCACTGTATCCAAGTGGCCAAAACTCACATCACCAGGAATGAGATGTATTAGCTTCATGTGACACCTGGTGTGATGCACTGAGAAGGACACAACATCCCTTTGGTGGTGTTGGTACCAAACATGCATGATCCCCATCTAATCAGGGGAAAACACCAGGCATACAAAGTGAGGAGCACTTTACCAAATAATTGGCCATGGTTCTTTAAAAGGGTTATGATCCTGAAAGTCAAAAACTAAGAGAACTGACCCAAACTGGAGAGGACTAAGGAGATACCACAGCTTAGTACGGGCTGTGATCCTGGACTGGATCCTGGAGCAGAAGGACATTAGTGAGACAACTGACAAAGTTGGAATAAGATCTGGAGAAAAGTTAGCAGTGTTTTATTGGTGCCCACATCCAGGTTGTGATGATTTTGCTGTGATTATGTTATATAAGATGTTAACATTTGGGAAAGCTAACTAAAGGGTACATAGGAATTTTTTTGCACTATTTTTGCAATGTTTTTTAAGTCTAAAATTATTTAAAAATTTAAAAATTTAAAGCAAGTTTGCAAAAAATATAATTGCTAACATGCTTTTAAAAAAGGCATTACATGACTCTATAGTATCTTACTATGCTGATAGACAGTGACTGCAGTGGGGGGGTTGATATATGGGTGAGTATTGAAACCACAATGTTGTTCATGTGAAACCTTCATAAGATTGTATATCAATGATACTTCGATAAAAAAAAAAAAAGGCATTGCAAAACAAATCAGGGTTTTGACTAAAAGTTTGAAACCCTCCAGGCCAGAGTCCAAACTCTGTGGTCTTCAGTCTCCTTAATGGTCATAGGGAAGCCTTTGTCTTATGTCTATGTTTATTACAACACAGAAGTAGAAAGAATGGAAATATTTGGACAAATATTGAGCAACATACACATGAATGTTCATTAAATGTTTTAGCTGAATTGTAGGACACACATCAGGCTGGCCAAGCCCTTCATTCCTGTTCTGGAATGTTCCGACTGCAGCTTCTGGCTTATGTTCCTGCATTTCACAGATATCTCCAAAGCTGTACCCAGGATGGTCCTGAGGATCACAGGACTTGACACTTCCTGCTTTCACAATGCTGGTCGTTGAGTGATATACTTAAGGGGAACAGAGGAAGTAGATCATATCTGCTGAGGGCTTGAAATAATAATGTTAATGATCATATCTGCTGAGGGCTTGAAATAATAATGGTAATGATATTGATAGCCAAGCCATCACATGCCAGGTAGTGTTCCAAATGCTTTTGTGCTTACACCAACCCTGGGAGGGAGGGTCTGTTCCTATACACATTTCATGAGGGGGATGCTTGGCCAGGAGCTTTGTTTGTCACACACCCAGCTAGGAATTAGTGCAGCCAGGATCTGACCCCAGGCAGACTGCCTTGGGAGCGCAGTCTGATGAACAAGAATGTGCAGGGAGTGGGGGCTGTGTTGTGGGGTGCTAAAGGCAAAGTTATCTAGAGGTTAGCTGCAACCCCTTTGGGGTTTGGTATAAATCCTTCTCAGTGAATCTCGGAACTGAACAAGATCAGTGATGGTAAAGCACTGGCCAGCCCTCTGGGAGGTCATTCTTGACCCAGCTCTCATTTTCCAGGGCTGTAGAGGCTGGAAGCTGGCAGGGGCTGATGCATGGACTTCCCCATGATACCAGCTCTTTTACTATTAGTCATTAATCCAGCCATTGAGCACTTTCTCTTGTTAAGGGCCACAGCTGGGACTCTTGGAGGTTCTGCCTCATAGGGGATTCCTGATATTCCTCCTTCTAAACAAAGTCACAGTTGATACCCAGGTTGCCTGGGACTGTTCCTGCTGCTGGATGAGGCCCCAGGGCTGGCCCCTGAGGGGGGACAAACATCCTTTCTGGACAAGTACAGAATGACAACTTAAACAGAAATAAGTACAAGCAACCACAACCCCCCCGCCTCCCGTCCCCGCCAGGACTCCACCTCTTCATGTCTTCTGAGAAGTATATGTTATGGAAGCAAGGGACTAGACCTGGAGTCCTGAGCTTGCTGTGTGACCTTGAGCAGAGCTCTGCCTTCTGTAGACTTTGGTGAACTCATTGTGAATAAGGGATGGCATATGGTGATTTCTAAGGTGTCTTCTGGCTTCTGCATTTGTCGGCGCCAGGGGCTCGTGACAGGGCAGAAGGAAGCTGGCCCGTTCCAGATGGACTCGAAGGTGTTTGCTCTTTCCTGCCTCAGAAGAGCTTGGCCGAGGTGTTAGGGAGGGTTTTTTTGCTGCTCTGGCGACACACAATTAGGGCTGAGGTGACTCAGAAGTGAACAAGCCATGTGTTAAAATAAGAGTTGGCATTTCTGAGAAGGGAAGTCCAGGAGTGGCCAGGATGGGATTAGCTGTTGATAAGGAGCCGGCATTGTTCTCACTCTCCCCTGAGGCCCACACCACATCCTAGAAGAGGAGAAGCCAGGTCCCTGGCCATAACAGGGTTGGGACAAAGTCACGGCAGAGGCGAGGATGCGGCCCTGGGAGGGTGTTAGGGGCGGTGGAGGAGGAGGCAGGACGATGCAATGGTTAGAAGAGGAGCTTCGAGTCAAGGCCGCTCTGCTCCGCATAACTTGAGTGCTCTGGCCTGTCACTTGACTCTGATTCTGCCTCCAGGTTTAGAATCAGGTTGAGTGGGGACAATGGAAGACGACCCTGAAAGCTTAGTAGGCCATCTGAAAGCGCTGTACAAGCTCAGCAGCCGGAGCAGCCCTCCCCAAATCCCCCAGAGGTCTAGGTAAGAGCCAGGGAGCACAGGGTCGCGGAGCATGGAGCTCTCCAGTTTAAGACTCTTCAGTCTTGAAAAACAAAAGCTGACAGGAATGTGAGGAAACCACTGTTTACTCTGTTCAGAAGTGTTCCACTGAAGTATGCTCTAAAATGTTTCTAGGTGAAGGTTGGTGGGGGAAGTGAGGCCTGAGCTACGGGCAACTGGTGGGGAGAGGACCCTGGGCTCTGCTGAAGCCTCGGTGAGGAAGCCTAGGCTTGTGAGGAGGCCATCTCTCCTCTAACGCTGGGGACACCCACAGGGGAGGTGGGTGCCAGCCCTCTTTGGAGTGGGAAGGGAGCCAGAAAAGAAAGGGCTCAGGCAATCTTGTTGGAGCAGGAGCGGCCAGATTTAGGGTTCCGAAGGTGCCTATTGGGGGACAGTGGACACTGGGGACTCTTCCAGGGGATGGTTGGTGACAAGGGACAGAAATCTGTTAATGCTGGCTCAGCTAAAGAGGGAATCTGGGTAAGGATCTCATAGAACCTGGGGGTACCAGGAGGATGACCATGGGCGCCAGGAACCTTGGGGGAACAAAGTACCTCGCCTTCCTCACCTGGGCCATCTGGCCACCCGTCTTTGTTGTCTGCAGACCTGGTCTCCCAGTTCCATTGTTCCTGCTCATGGCCTCTAGTGATCTTTCCCCACATGGCAACCACAGGTCTTGAGACTTGGGACCTTCCAGTTACAGTGCATGAAGCACGCTCACCTGAGACCCTGTGGCTGAGCCCCAGATTCTAGGGGGGGGAGGAGTGCCTGGCCCACCTGGCAGGAGGTTCACCTCCACCTAATGGGCTTGGCTAGGTGAACAGGTCCAGAAGAACAACACGGGAGCCCTCCCTTCCACAAAGCCACGGGAAGGGGCAGTTCTTGCATCCCAGATGGTAAAGCGCAGACATGAAGGAGACTGGGTGCTAGAAGGTCAGGCAGATCAGGTGGAGGGTTGGGGCTAAGGAAGCATCCTGAAGCTGGGGCTCCAGGTAAGGAGAGGCCTAGGAGAGAGCTGAAGGGAAATCCAGAACAGGCCTCCACGTCCATGAGCCAGACAGTTCACTCACGGATGATGGACAGTGGTTTGAGCTTTTATAAGTTAGAATTTCCCATGAAGAAAATCTTTAATCTGACTGACATTGGTATAACAGAAAGGTCTGATTTCTATAGAAGGCCATTTTTGCTCAAGATAACCTCCAAGAGAGAATTAGAGAAATTTAGGAGAGAAATTTCCTTCCTAGAAAGAAACTAGAGGGAAAGGTCAAGAAATGTATGTGTGTGTGTGTGTGTGTGTGTGTGTGTGTGTATGTGTGTGTGTGTGTGTGTGTGTGTGTGAACCTGGGCCCCAATGAAATCAAAATCTCTGGGGGAAGGACATAAACTTCCCAGGTGGTTCCCATGGGCATCTAGGGCTGCAAATCACTGGTCCCAGGGCGGACAACAAATCATCCCATTTTCTCCATGGCAGGCATTCAGATACTTGGCCATTGCTGATGGAAGTCAACATAGCAAAACTGGTTCCATTACCTGGACCTTGGGCTCTGCAAACTGGCATCTGAGAGCCTCATGATGCAGAGGGGTGCTTTCACTGCCCTTGTTTCTGTCCATGAAGGCCCCTGGCCTCTTCCCAGGACAGCTCTGATTCCATCTGCACTAAGTGTTCAGGCAGTTGGCAGGCATTCACCAGGCTGGGAGGCCTTTGGAACTTCCCACCCCTCAGAAAGCTTCTAGCTGTATGGAAAGATGGTGGTGGTATTCACGGATTTACAGAACTTGGAGGGTGACTAAATGTCCTGGTTTTCTGGAACTTCCCCAGTTTTAGTACCAGAAGTCCTGCATCCCACAAAACCCCTCAGTCCTGGGCAAATTAGGGAAGCTGGTCATACTGCCCAACAGCTTACTGAGGTGGAGCACATATAGGGAGAGACACTAAGTCAAAGGTCAGAAGAGCCCAGCCAACTGCTGGTAACACCTCCCCAAGCCCCACCCCCACAGCCTTCCTGGGGCTTCTCTTACCAGGGTGTTCCAAGTCCTGCATCATTCTCAGCTTTGGACTCTACCCTGTCTTGGGGAATGTTGACTTTTCTCACACCCACACATGCACATACACAAGCAAAAAAAAAAAAAAAAACACATAAAATAAAAAAACAGGCATTGTTTAAACTTATAGCAGGTTATATTCTAGGAAAAGGTGGTGTAAGTAAAAAAGATAAAAACTGGATCAGTTTTCCCACAGAAACAATACCATGATAATAAACCCTGAGCAAGAGAAATGGTTCTATAAAAAGTTCTATCCTGGCCATGAAAAATTTCTCTAAACTTCTTAATTATTTCTCCAAAGTAATACAGAGCATGGTGGTCTCTTAGAGAAATCAGACTCCAGATATAATTAACTAAAAATGGAATATCTGTCCTCTAGGCAGTGTGAGATCTCTCAAACTGCATATGCATCAAAAGAAAAGGGCAAATCAGTAATTAGTTGCACGCAATATTATTTTATTTGTTGAAAAGCTTCCCTATGTCAGGAGCTACTCAAGTTAGAGCAGGCCATACCATTGTTGGAATCACTGGGGAGCTGTAGCACTTACTGATGCCTGGGTCCCTCCCTAGAGATGCCAATGACCTCCAGTGTGGCTTGAGCATTGATGGGTGGCAGCTGCATGTGGGACCAAGAGCCAGCTGGGAGTAGAGGGGGGCAAGCAGGGGAGACTGCCTGACGCCTGGGGTCAAGGCCTAGGATCTTGAATACTAGGACACTGAGATATATACTAATGGAAAATAAAACCTTACTGGGCATCAAAATCAATCTTATGTTGCTGATGGAGAAATAGATCCAGAGAGGTAATGCAATGGTGTGTAGGCCCTCAGCATTTAGTTGTAAAATCAGAGCATAGGCATTTGACTCCTCTTCTTGTGCTCTTCACATTTTAGTGGTTTTAAAAGATCCCCACAAATTCCATGATATTCCTCTCTTTAAAAGGTGAAGATTAATTCCTTTCCCTTTGAGTGTGGACTGGACTTAGTGAATCATTTCTAATGAATAGCATATGAGGGAACTGACCAGATGTGACTTTAGAGAGTAGATCACTGGTTCTGGGGACAGTTGGCTGACCTGTCTAGGAGGACACTCAAGCAGCGTTATGGAGAGGCCATGTGGTGAAGGCTTGAGGCTCCTGTCAACAGCGCTGTGAGGCACTATCTTGGAAGCAGATCTTCTGGCTCCAGGCAAGCCTGCAGATGACTATGGTCCCTGATGGCATCTTGGCTACAACCTCCTGGGAATCCCTAAGCCAGAACCATCCAACTAAGTCCCTCCTTAATTCCTGGCCCACAGAAAGAGTGAGATAATACAAGTTCATTATTTCAAGCAGCTGAGATTTCAGGTAATTTGTTCTGCAGCAGTTGATAGGAAATACACACACCATCTTAAAATATGATCTTTCAGAGTTGGTAACATCCAATTTTGGACCAACTTTAGTAGAGTGGGAGGAATGGATTAAGGAATAGAAAGTATAGCAGCATTATCCTTCTAAGGGAGGATGAAGTCAGGGTAGTGGGAAAATCATTCTTTATACTAATTCTTTCTATGTACAGAGGTTAGTGGGAGTGGAGAAAGGAAAGGTGGAAACAGAGCACCACTCTGTTGATGCTCACCCCCTAGAGCAGATGATTCTTGTTTTAGCAGAGCTCACAAAGCAGGCCTGAATGTGAGTAGGAGTGGAAAAAGGGACAGAACAACTTCTGGTAATCATTGTGTCTGACATTTTATTATCGTGTGTTGGGGAGGTGCAACTCCCTCCTCTGGTAATCTCTAAGCATCCTGTGACGTCCGCTGCACACGGGGAACTTTAGGAAGGGGGTAGGCCCTCTGTGTAGGTTAGGGGTGGGAACAGTCAGGAAAGGGCCTGCATGAGACTAAGGGTTAAATGGAAGCTGGAGCTCAGAGCCAGAGCAGAGAGATCCCGAGGGCATCGGCATCAGTCAGGCAAGTGAGGGAACAGAAGACTTCTGCTCCTCGAAGGCCTCAGCCTGAAGCCCGTGAGAGTGAGGGGAAACCTGGAACCAAGTTGGAGCTCTTGGAGGTCTTCTGTGGTGCATCTGCCTCTGAGGAAGCCACCAAGCCTGTTCTCACAAGGCCCTGAGAAAAATGGCTTCTGTTCCCTTCTGCCTTCTAAATCCTGTGCAAGATCCTCTCACTGACAAAGTCTAACCTGGGAGCAAACGAGGACGGGAATCCAGGGGAGCAGATTCCAGCCCTTGAATAGAGTGGTGGTGGTGAGCTGACACACTGGTGTTCAGCACTGGGCTTCCCACAAACAAGACCCGGGAACTGCAGCTGATAGCGTGGTGACCTGAGAGATGTTCCCTCTCAGTATAAAGATAGCAAACAACCTTACTTTCCAAATGTAATTTTCAAGAAACTTCCAGAGAAAGATCTTCATGTCAACCAGAAACTGTTGGCCAGGAAGCAAGCAAATGGATGGTCACTGCAATTAGTGTCACAAGGCTCCCCAGTGACAGCCTGTAGACACCTGGCTTCTACTTCACCCTGATCTCTGACACCCATCAGTCACTCCTTTATTTTAATGTTTTAATATCTAATTTATGTAGAAAGCTTCTCTTCAGCTCACTGGAGACACTTACCTTTACAGTGATCAAACATGTTTGGGAACACTGCCTGCTCTATCAGCTTTTGGTGATTCCCAGTACATTAGGGCTCTGAGAACACTCTTTTCAGAGCGTGTATGTTAACAGCAGGCAGTGTTAGATGTGAACGCATTCTTAACGACAATGCTCAATTAAATTGGAGAAATAGGGATGCTGGTTTAGAATGTGTAGTGAATGTGTAGGGAATACAGACTCATGGGGGCAGTTAGTGAAGAAAACAACTGGAGGAAAGTTTGTGAAGGGATCCAGGGACAGCTCAACATCCACGGCTCCATCAATGGGATACACCACAGTAACAAACTGAAGGATGAAAAAGCACCTGATCATCTCCATAGGTGCAGAAAAGCATTTGACAAAAATTCAGCATCGATTTATGATGAAATTCTCAACAAAGTGAGTATAGAAGGAACATACCTCAATATAATAAAGGTCATATATGACAAATCAATAGGTAACATCATATTCAATGGTGAAAAGCTAAAAGCTTTTCCTCTAAGATCAGGAACAAGACAAGGATATCCACTCTTGCCACTATTATTCATCATAGTAGTAGAAGTCCTTGCCCCAGCTATTCATCAAGGAAAATAAATAAAAGGCATCCAATCCGGAAGAAGTAAACATGCAGATGACATGATATCATATATAGGAAACTCTAAAGACTCCACCGAAACAGTTTTTAGAACTAATAAATGAATTCAGTAAAGTTGCAGGATACAAAATCAATATATGGAAATCTGTTGTATTTCTATACACTAATAGCAACTGCCAGAAAAAAAGAAATTAAGAAAACAATTCCATTTACAATTGCATCAAGAACAGAATACCTAGGAATAAATTTAACTAAGGAGGTAAAAGACTTGTACACTGAAAACTCTGAGACATTGATGAAAGAAATTAAAGATGACATAAATAAATGGAAAGATATTCCATGTTCATGGATTGGAAGAATGTATATTACAATGTCCATACTACCCAAAGTAATCCATAGCCACTTGCAAAAATAAAACTGGACCACTATCTTACATCATACACAAATAATAATTCAAAATGGATTAAGACTGAAAAATGGACAGAGGATCTGAATAAACATTTTTCAAAGTAAGACATACAGATAGCCATCAGGCACAAGAAAATGTCCTCCACATCACTAATCATCTGGGAAATGCAAATTGAAGCACAATGAGGTATCACCTCATACCTGTTAGAATGACTATTACCAAAAGGACAAGAAATAACAAGTGTTGGTGAGGATGTGGAAAAATGGGAACAATTATGCATTGTTGGTGAGAATGTAAATCAGTGCAACTACAGTGGAAAAGTGTAGGAGTTTCCTTAAAAAATTAAAAAAAGAATTAACACACAATTTAGCTATTCCACTTCTGGGTATTTATCCAAAGCAAATGACAACATTAACTTGAGAAGATTCATGCTCTCCCATGTTCACTGCAGCACTATTTACAATAGCCAAAATATGGAAACAATCTAAATGTCCATCAACAGATGAACAGATGAAGAAAATGTTTATATACATATGGGCAACAGAATATTACTCAGCCATAAAAAAGAATAAAATCTTGTTATTTGCAACAACATGGGTGGACCTATGACCAAGCTCATAGATACAGAGAACATAAGGGTGGGTGGAGGGTGGCTGAAATGGGTGAAAGGAGTCAAAAGGTACAAACTCCCAGCTGTAAAATAAATAAGTCCTGTGAGTGTCGATGTCCAGCATGGTGATTATAGTTAATAGTACTGTATCCCATGTTTGGAAGTTGCTAAAAAGCAGATCTTGACAGTTCTTAAAAAGAACTTAAAAAGAAAAAATTCTTTAATTATGTATGGTGGTGGATGTTAATAACTAGCTTATTGTGTGATCCTTTTGCAATATATACAAATGTACATATACATTATGTTGTACACCTGAAACTAATGAATGTTGTATGTAAATTATACCTCAAAAAAAAAGTGTGTGAACACTTTCCATGTTAAATCATGCGAAATAGGAAATGTCATATAATTCCCAAATTCACATCTTGCTTAAAATAAGGAAGAACTAGGAATGACCAGTGTGGTTGAATACACCCCTCCCCACCTACCATGGCATATAAGATAAAATCTGTCTTCCTTAATTAGGACTTCTGTAGTTAAGAAGGGATCATTTCAACCTTTGCCTACTCTAGGAAGAAAAAACCATCATGCAAACGAATAGGCAAATTTATGCTAGAGATATTTTAACTTCTGGAGAGAAAAGTTGATTTCAAGCCTCCTAGAAGCACCTGTTTGAAACCCAACCTGTAGTCCAACCGAATCAGAAAAGATGCTTTTCCTTTCTTAAGACAACTGACCCCCACGTGCTGGAGAACTGTAAGAAATGTTCAAATTCATGATCGCCCCAATGTGAAGGGGGCCCCTAGAGGTGTGCAATGGGCTTGCTGCACTTGTGTGCATAGAATCCAGATGTGCTCATGAAGTGTGGGTTGTCATGTTCTGAAGGTTGTCTACTCGAGCACAGTCTACCAGCTTTTACTTGGACCTATTGAATGACGATTAAAGACAAACTGTATTTCTAAAAAAAAGCCACCTTTCATGCTTTACTAATTTCTGTATCTCTGCCTGATGTAATTTGCTTAGTAGAAAACTACTCGGTGCCCACCCTGCCCTGTCATCTTCAAAGGGGAGCCTCCCGCCTCTGTGGGCTCTTCCACACCGTCCCCTCACTCCCTGATTTACATCCCTGCTCCTTCCTCTCACACCTATGGGAACTTCAAGAGTCTGCGAGCCCTGCTCCAAACAAGTGGCCAGTGAAGCTTGTGGCTGGATCCCCGAGTCCTCAGCCGTCCTTGTTAGAGGGAGGAGTGTTTTGTGGGTGTGAGGGCAGTGGTTTGGGTGGCCAGCCAGCTGTGAGTCCTGGTGAGTGGGCTGGACAAGCAGGCAGTGGGCAAGGAGGTAGCAGATTCAGGAAAGAGCCGGGGTCTGGGGAAATCAGCTGAGGCAGGCAGCTGAGGAGGCTCAGGTGTCCTCCTCCATCCAGGAATAGGATCCGAGTCCACAAGCAGAGCCCCCAAGAGCAAGTGCCATGTAGAAGAGACCAGTCTTGGGGAGAAGCTTGTGGGACTCTATTCAGCATGCCCCTTGTGCAGAAGGTTCTGGCAGGATACGGCACTGATTCTGGGATGGGACTTGACATTTGAAGTCTAGTTCATCAACTCATCATGCGGCCCTGGAAGAGACCCATGGCCTCCCTGAGCCATGGTATTTTTGTCTGTGAGATGGGATAAGGGCCACCCTCTCGACCTCAGAAGCATGTGGGGAGGAGAGGCATGGAGGAGAGGCTCGGGGTTCTTTGTGAGCAGTGATGGACACAGGAGTCCACGGAGGGGTGACTGTAAATCAGGAGTTCCAGACCAGGATTAGGGATCCAGGAGTCTGTGAAGGAAAATCCAGAACCGGAGTCTCCCCAGATTTCTCCATCTTACAGATGGAGACGGAAGCACCCCACCTTGACCTTGGGCTATTTCTAGAGAGCTGGCAAGGCATTTTCTCCATGACGCCAGCAGCTGGCTGCCTCCCGACTGGGGCTGGCTGCTGGCTCTTCAGCCCTGGCTCGGCTATCACCGGGCGAGCTCAGGGAGCAGTGGAGAGGCAGCTCAGAGCCCAGGCTGAGCTCTCAGAGAAGCCTCAGTATCCCAGAGGCACTTCAGCTTCTGAGGGGAACAAAAGACCTTGAGAGGAATAAAAGATGCTACCACCTGAGAGGAGGCGTCCTGCAGGGCGAATCTGAATTGGTCAGTGATATGTATTAGTCCCATCACTGCCACAGTTTTGCACTTGCTCAATATATCACCCTTTGCAAAGGCCTCATTCGGTCATTCCTCTGTCTAGCCATTGAGGGCTGTCAGGATACCCTAGAGCTTACAGCTTAGCGAATAAACAAGTAAATAAACATGAAAAACAAAGGCAACTCCAACTCCTGGTGAGAGCTGACAAGGAAATGAACGGGAGCAGTGGTGGGGGACCTCTCTGAGGGGGTGTCATTTAAGCTAAAGCTTGAAGGATGAGAAAGAGCCAGCTATGTGAACAGTGCAGAGAAAAGTTCCAGGCAGAGGGAGCAGCAGATGTAAAAGCTCTGAGGCAGGGAAGAGCTCACTGCCTTAGAGATAGCAAGGAGTTGAGAGGGACTGGACTGTGATGAATGGGGAAGACAGGGTGGGGGACCAGGTCAGAGAGAGAGGCATGGGTGGGAGCAGACGGCCATAGGAAGGAGTTTGGATTTTCTTCCAAGTAAAAGGGGAAGCTGCTGAAAGGTTCTGAGGAGGGAGTGATGGGATGTGATTTACATCATAAAAAGGTTACTCTGCCTTGTAGGGAGAGAGCAGTAGAAGTAGGAGGCTGTTGCAGTAGTTTGGTGACAAAGACTACCTTAATGCAGTATGATGGGCTTGGCTGTGCTGCAGTAACAAACAGCCCCTAACCTCTGTGCCTTAACATGACAAATATTTACTTCTCCTTCATGCTTATTTTTTTGTGGGTCAGCAGAGGGGCTCTGCTTGTCTTAGTCACTCAGCGATCCAGGCTCTCCTCAACACAGTTTCCATAATTCCCATACCAGGAGGAAGGAAAGTGCTCTGGCTCTTCAAACAAACAGATGTCTCTCCCTCTCACAAGGTATCGGCGAAGTCGGTCACACGGGCGTGCCTATCTCCAGATGGGGTGGGCAGGTGCCATCCTACTGTGAACCCAGAAGTAGAACCTGGGCCACAGTGATGACCGTCACAGGCCATGAGCCTGAAGATGGAGAGAAGTAAATGAATTCAAGAATGCCACTTTCGGAAGTAAAAGTGACAGGTTTTACTGATGAGTTGTATGTAGAGAGTAGGGGAGCCAAGGGGAGAGTCTAGATGACTCTCAAGTTTGTGGTTTAAGCATCCAGGTGGCTGGTGGTCCTGTCTACTAAGGAGAACACTGGGTGCAAAGCAGGTTTTGAGTGGAGGCTGGAATGAAAGATTTGCCGCTGGACATGCTCAAGTATGGCCATTGAATTATGGTAATTTTCTGGAGCTCAGAAAAGAAGTTTGGGCTGGATACAAATTTGGGTTTCATCAGATGTAGGCAGTGATAATTTGGGAAGGATGGGCTCACCTGGAGAAAAGGTATGGACAAATAAGAGGGTGCAAGGCTGAGCCCTGCGAACTCTATCACCACGAGGCTGGGGAGAGGATGAGAAGGCAGCCAAGCAGAAAAGAAGCCAGAGAGACAGGAGAGAAGCCAAGGAGTGTGTGTCTCAGACACCAAGAGAGCATGGGGTTTCTAAAAAAGGGAGAGGCTGCTAAGAAGTGAATTCTGAGGGGGCAGGAGAGTGACCCTAGATTTGTCATGAGCAGTTTTTGCTCTAGTGGTGGAGGGAGAGGCCCTGTCAGTGCAGGCTGAGAAACGAATGGAGAGACCTGTAAGTGGGTACAGCATGTGAAGACAAGCCAGCAGAGAAGTGCCCTGATCTAGGCCCAAATGATGCCCTAGGAGCTACTGTTCTTCCTTATTCCTTATCTCTCATCAGACAGGCCTTCTGCCAGGAGGCAGGGTGGTGGCCTTAGCTTCAGCCCCATTTCCTTTGTGCAAGTTAGTGAGAGCATCCATACCTTTCCTAGAAATCTCAGCAGAATAATCATTGCTTGCATTGGGTCGTGTTTCTTTGCCTGAACTAATCCCCGAGCCAGGGAATTTGGGGCTCTGATTGTCCCAGCTTGGACTGTGCTAAGGTTGTGGCCAATGACCCCAGAAATCCCATGAGAGAAGAGGTTGATTCCAGAGGGAAATTAAGGCACACATTCCAGAAGAATGAGTTGATGGTGGGTGGCAAACATAATAGATGCTCCCTAAATCAAGTTGTATCCAAATTTTCCATGTCTGAACTGGTATTTTCTGTACTATTTACATAAAAGCCAGGAGCCACCAGGGTAGGAAATTGCCAAAAGCATTTTCTTTCAGGCCACTCTGCTCTCCCACACAGAATCATCGCATGTCCAGATGGGCTGTTGCCCTTTCAGAGCCTAGGGTGCCTGAGAACTCTGGGATGCCCCAGGGGGCAGGCATCTTGGCCTGCAGTGTGAACTGACCCCAGAAGGTGCCAACTCAGTGGGGAGGGAAATATGTCCTGGGCACTGCTCTCAGAGGCAGGAACCCCCGGAATGGGCCCGCTGTCTAAGTCACAGAGCTAATAACTCACTGAACTTAGTTAAAAAAAAAAATCCAAAAGGTACAGAAAGATACATGGTGAAATGTAAATCTCAGCCCATCCCAACCCCAGTCTCCCAGGTCACCTTCCCAAAGTCAAACATCGTTACCAGTTTCTTAGTAACCTTGTAACCATCTCAGAAATTGTTAATGCCTATCTGAGTATATACAAATGCATCCTGCCTCTCTTTCTCTCTTTTTTCTTTTACAAAATGATTGCCTCCTATATATATACTGTTCTGTACTTGTTTCTACTTAACAGTATTATTTGGTGATTGTTCCATCTCAGTACAAATGTAGTCGCCTTATTCTATTTAATGGCTGGGTCGTACTTTATGGCACAAATGCATCACAATTCATTTCAGCCAGTTCCCTGCTAAATTGGTTGTTTCCAATCTTGTGTTAATAAAATAATGCTGTGATGATTGTCCTAGAACATATGCCTTTGAACACACGTGTGTATGTACGTAGGATAAATTCCTAAGGAAAGTCAAAAAGTATGTGCATATAAATTTTCATACTGATTGTCAAAATTCCCTCCTAAAACTTTTTTCTTTTTATCTGTTTACATGTTCACCAGTGATTTTTAGGGCTTCTGCTTCCCCATCCCTCATCAGTGCTGAAAATACCTGAATCCTTGTGGCTGTTTTCAGGTCTCAGTGCAGCAATGGACAGGCAGAAACTGGGAAGCAGGCTGCTTTTGGTGGGAATCCTGGCTTCTGCTAGTTACTAGTTTTGCAGCCATGGGCAAGTTATTTAACATCTCAGTTAAAAACATCTGATCTTTGTTTTTCATACCTGCAGAGCGGGATAATGATTATATTAATTACTGTCTTTTTGAGGCAAAGATCAGAATTGCCTCTGGTTACCTTAAATTGACAGGTAGTTTATCAGTAGGACCCAGAGTGGCTCACGGCGTCCGAGGCGGAGCTGGATCACCCAACCTCAGGCAGGGCCAGATGAGGCCAGATCTGGTGTGGACAGCAATGGACTTTCTTTGTAGGGCAGGATTGCTCGAACTCTCTGTGGTTGAAGGATTGGGTTTTTAACAGTTCCCAATGTTGTACGCCAATGTTCAAAGTTGCTAGTGCCCACTCAGTTTCTGTGCTTACCTTGTTGAGGACTGATGATGAACAACTCACAGAGCTACTCTGGCCTGAGACAATAGTATTAATGCCACTGCTGGTGCTAGAGCATTACTGCTAAAAGCACACGGACTCCCAACAACTCCCAGTCTTTGCCTCTTGTGTCAATATTCCAAAATCATGGAGGGAAAATCTGATGGATTCACCTGTGTCAAATGTCAACAGAGACAGATGAATACGTTGGGGATGGATGAGCTCACCTGGGGAAAAGGTGTACACAAACAAGAGGGTGCAAGGATAAGCCCCGAACCCTACCGCCATGAGGCTGGGGTGTGGCTGGGCAACCAGCCAGACAGAAGACAGGCAAAGACCACCCAGGTGAGAGATGTCAGCAAATTCAGGAGATGGGATGTGGATGCATGAAACGAAAACTCAGTGATGTGGAATACAAAAATGCAACTGCCTACAGAGGAAGAAACAATTAATAAAGAAAAAGCTATATATACGTATTTTTTGCACAGCACAGGGATTATAGTAGACAAACTGTATTGTAAACTTCAAAGTTGCTAAGACACTGGATCTTAATTGTTTCTCCCATCAAAAAGAAATGATAATTATGTAATGTGATAGAGGTATTAGCCAACACACAGGTAATCATATTGTAATATATAAATGTACACATCAACATTTGTACACCTCAAACTTGCACAAAGTTAAATTCTATTCCAATTTAAAAAAAGCAAGCTGATTCACTGCACAGAACCTCTGATCTGTTCAGGGATTGTAGGCACCAGGTCTTCTAAATGTGGGGAGGGGTGGGGGCAGGGATAGGGCTGAATACAAGAAGATTGGTTAAAGGTCTGTGTTCATGCTGCCGAGCCCCACCCTCACCCCAGCAGAAAGCAAGGTATTTCTTCTTTGGAGAAAATGCACCAGGAGGACACTGGGCTTGGGGGCGCCAGGCACAGCAGAGGCAGGGGCAAGACAAGAACTAGAAAACAGTGGGGAATTAGGTTAATGAAGGAAATGGCTGTGTCCCCACTCAGTACCCCTGGAGTGAGCTGCAAAGCTGACAAGTCTTGCTGCCCCACCCAGAGCTCCAAACAAAATGTTTAAAATTGTGAAATGCCATATTTACAAAGGAGAGCATAACATATATACATATGGTTTCAAGAGTGATGGTAAAATGCACTGCTTGTGACTCCAGCAGCAGGTGAAAGGATAGAACATAACCTAGCACCTGAGAAGCGCTTGGGGCCCCTCTGGGTGGCCTTCCATCTTTCACCCCTGTAACACTATCTGGACCTTTGTCTTGATCTCCCTTTTGCCTTTCTCTGTAGTTGAAACCCCAAGATGTCTATTTCTCTGTAAGCAGTGTATTGTTCAGTTACGAAACACAGAGCAGCAAGCTTCTGCCTTGCTGTGTGAGCAAAGGGCACTTTGCATTCTGGGATGAAAGCCCCTGGGAGAGGAGAAGCTGAGCAAAGTCTGCCTTCAGCCTCCCTGAATTTCTGAGGGCCCTCTGGAGAAGTCATGGAGTGAGGTCACGAGTGAACTTGAAAGCTCAGGGTCCCCACAGAGCGGGGATTGGGCTGCGCCCTTGTGTGGACCAGGATGGATTTCCAGAGAGATGTGGTCAGAGGACGCCTGCTCACTGTGACCCATCCTCAGCTCCCAGAAGCCAGTCAGTGCAGAATACTTTGGGGTGGGGGGCCCTCAGCCAGACCTCTGACCTGGAGGGGAGACCAGGAACTTCATCACACTGCCATGACCCACCAAATCCAGACCAGCAGCTGAGCCTCGGCCAGACTCCCATGGCGTCGTTCTTCCCTCAGATGGTACAGATAGTGTCAGGCAGTGGGCACCGTGGGGATGGCAGCCTTCCCCATGTCTGCCACCAGTTGGCACCCATTGTCCTCTACATCAAGCCCCCCAGTCATGCTGGGCCAACTCCTGGGCTGCCTTGTTCCCACCTTCGAATACCTGTTTCCTGATTTCCTGTTGCCCTCCTTCTGGACTTGCTCTCTTGCTGTTAGACAGCATATTCTCCAGGAACTTCAGGAAAAAGGGCATACTCTAGGTTAATTCTGGGGGACTTGGCATGTCTGAAAATGTCTTTTTTCTCCTCTCCTCACTTGAGATTTTTCTGGGTTTATAGATCTAGGTAGGAAATAATTTTCCTTGCAAAATGTCTTTGTTGTCTTCGTGCTTTTAAAGTTGCTGTTGAGCTGTCTGAAACCATTCTGGTTCTGATCCTTTTTCATGTGCTCTATTTTTCCTCTGTGAAGCTTGTCAAAACCTCTAGTGCCCAGTAACCTGAGATGGCACAATAGTGCCCCTCAGCATGGTTTTTCTGGGCACATACAAACTCTTTCAGTCTAGAAAGGCACGTCCTTTAGTTCTGACTAATTTTCTTAATTTATTTCTTCAGTGGCCCCTTCCTTTTGTTTTTTCCTGATCTCTCTTTCTGGAACTCAGAGCTGTTTGGATGTTGGATTTCCTATTCTGGTGTTTCCGATTTTTAACCTTTTTGTCTTTTTGCTCTACTTTCTGAGAAATTTCCTCAATTTCTTCCTTCCTGTTGAGTTTGTCATTGCTGCTATCATTTTTTTCACCTTTAAAAGCTTTCAAAAATTGTCTCAATGGGCCTTTTTTATAAAAAAAAAGTATCCTATTCCTATTTGACAGAAACAGTAGCTTTTTTCATATCTCTGAAGGTGTTAAACTATTATTAGTAGTAGTAACAATCTTCTGCCCCCACACACATAGTCTGTTTATGGGTTGTTTTTGTTCTGTTTGTTTGTGTCAAGGATTTTAAGTCTCTCCTTGTGGGCATCTTAGATTCCCTGGAGAAGTTTCCTAAAATCCCCGACCTGGAGGTAAAGGTCTGGCTGGGTCGCTCAGGGCTCAGTGAGGAAGAAAGGCCAGGGGCCTGGGCAAAGCCAGTGTTTCCCTCCTGTAGTTCACAGCCTTGCCTGTGCCAGCTGACCTCTGATCCAGGATGCTTAGTGTCCCCCTTTCCAAAGAAGACACTTTGGGGCTCAGTTAGGCTGGGGAGGGCAGCTGTCTAGTGCCGCAGGGGAAGGAGGAAGTAAGAGCTGCCTCCTCTCACACAGCTTTCCCTCATTCTCCTTGGTTCAGCCCCTGAGACTTTCCAGGGACTGCCAGTTTCAGTTCTCTAGAGAGTTCCAGGGCATGCACTGGGTACCAAGCTGGTGCTTCGCTTTCCTCACCTCTGGCTCATTTAATCAGTCCCTATTAACCATCCGCTTCCAGCTTCCAAAGTTTGATGGTGGTGTTGCCCAGTCCTTGTTTCCCCGTCCTTTTCATTTCTCTTTTCTCCTCCTTAATCTCTTTACTATGGTGCTGGTGGGATTTCAGGAGGAGAGCCACTGAATATGTGAGCACCACCTGGCATCTTAACCTGGAAGCTCCCAGCCACCTTTTTAATGTCACCGTCTCATATGTGAACAGACAGCAGAAGGTCAGCAAAGACTGAAGAAAGCTTCTCTATGAATAAGAGAGAACTAAGCCACACAGAAGCAGAAGCACAAGCCTATAAAGGAAAATAAAGCCAATGCAAGAAGTAGTGGAAAACTTCAAAAAATATAATATACTTTTATTCTTAAAATGGATAACCAGATAACTTTAAGGATAAGTAGTCTTTAAAAATCTTAGAAACACGTCAAGATGTCTAAGCATTTATCATAATATGGTTTCTAATAGAAAATTTTTACAATCTAAATATCTAAAAACAGAGGAGTAATTTAATAAATCATAGTATACAACTATGGTGGAATACCATGCTGCCATTAAAAATGATATGATAGAAATGTATTTATGTGAATGGAAAATCACTCACAGTGTATCATCAAAAGATTGGAGTACAGAATCAAAATATTTACAGTGAAATCCTATTTTTGAAAAAAATGTGCAATATAAAGACTGTCAGACTAGATTTAAAAACCTTTATGTGCACATAAAATTGGGAAAAATATGGATCAAGAATATTAGCAGTAGTTACCTGGAGGTAATGGAATTATAGGTGATCATTATTTCTTCTTTGTACTTTTCCATATTTTGTCGATTATTTTTCAAAATGTACAGATTACATTATAACCACAATCCAGTGTTTGTTTTGTTTCTAATGTTTATTCCATTTGACTCAAAAATTGCTTTCCTAGGAAAATATCCTAGAGAAATAAAGCAGATCTAAAAAATTACCCAAAATAATTTTTATCATAGTGTTATTTACAACTGCAAAAAAATTATAAACAAGCTAATAACTGACAGTCTGCAATTGGTTAGAGTACATCACCCTTATATAGTGAAATATTCAGCTTTAAAACAATTCATGTAGGAATTTTTAAATAGATGGCATGTATAAACATAGACAGTATGATCTCAGTGTTGTTTAAAATACCTAAATATGGATTTAGATATATTTAAGAAAAAAACCTGAAGGAAGCACATCAGACTATTGTAAGTGTTTGTCTCAGGGTGATGGGATTCACCTTCCTGAGTGTGATTTCTGGGAGGGTTCAGATGGGGACTCTTACTCACTATTTCATTCTTGGGACCTGGTGGAGGCTCCCAAGTATCTGTTGAATGAATGAATGTACTATACGTGGTTTTGCTTTTCTTCTTTATACTTTTCCGTATATTCCAAAATTCCTGCAATAAACATATTTACTTGAATCATCACAATAAGTTAAAGCTATTTAATGAGGAAAAGTACAAAGAAAAGGGAAGCTAGCAGGGGAGGTGGTGCAGAAAGATGTACTCATCCTGCCTGATTCCATTCTTCTCAGGACGGTGGTGGTAATGAGGGATGTGAGCCAACTCCTTCCTTGGAACACCTCACCCCCACCTCCCAAAACTGGCCAGGGTTTGGGTGTCTAGACCACCCAAGGCACAAAACCCTGCTCGGTCCGGTTTCCCTGAGTGGGCCAGCCTGGGTCGGGGAGAAGCATGGCAGTAGTGTTCAGCTTCTCCAGCCGAGCCAGGCGCCCCGGGGCCAGGCCTGGTGTGTTCCACTTGTCATCAGATTTTGGTCTTGCAGGTGTCTAGGCCGCCACAGGCATCATAATAATTTCCTTGGGTGCAGATTCTTGGATGGGGTGGCAAGCAGGGGGTGGGGGTAGGGGAGGTGGACTAAGGGAGAGAGGGTCTCATGGAGAAAGGGGATGGCAGAGAGAGGAGGAGTGAGATAGAGGTCACCAAGATTGTTTTGTTATAATAATAGCAACGGTTACTGCTTTGGGTGTTTACTATGTGCCAGGCACAGTGCTAAGCTGTTTTCATGCATTATCTCCTTTCATTTGCACAAAACCAATATGAAGTAAGATCCAAATTATCATCCCCATTTTATAGATGAGAAAACTGAGGCTGAGATTGGGGAAGGAGGCCACTGAAGATCACACTGCATCAAAACTCAAAGTTCTGAGTTGAAAAACACCTGTTCTTAGTTGTTTCTGGTCCATGTTGCAAAGAAGTAGAGGTTCCAGTGAAAAATCTCTTGTCTTCAGGCTCGGGGTGGAGAAATTTCCCAGACAGCAGAAGCTGGGGCCCTTGGAGACCCTGCTCGGCTGAGGCGTTGGGGGCCACCAGGGGGCAGCAGCAGCCTGCACTGTGCGGTTGCTATGTCCCCAGCTGACTGCAGGCTCCGGGCAGCTGTCCGGAGTCAAAACCTGAACCACTGGTGGCCAAGAATAGCAAGGGGCTGTAATTCACGTGGGTAACTCCTTCCCAGGATTTCGAAAGCCCCTCACGTCATCTCTATCATTTCACAATCCTGCTCACAGAGCCGTTTTTCCATCTTCCTCAAACAGGTCCCATCGTGGCAGCTGAGGAGAAAGGCTCCAGGGACATGCATTCCCTGCAAACAGAATGGTAGATGCTGGGCTGCGCTCAGGGATTTAAAAAGGAAAAAAAAAATGCCCCAAATAGGTCTTGCCCCCAAGGGATACTGCCAGTAAATAAATAACCAAGGTACACCATGTAAAGTGCAATGGATCAACATGTGAGATCTGGTGGCAGCACCAGGTGGCAGAGAGGGGTAGAATTATAGCTCAGGGACTTAGCTCAGAGGTGGTCCAAGGGAGTGCCTGCCTGCAGGTCATCTTTCCTGTGAGCTGAAGCAGAGAAAGGGGCCAAGAAGTCTGGTCTAGAAGGTTGTCAGGTAAAGGGTCTCAAACTGAGAAATATTAGGTGCATAGCATTAGAATGTCAAATGTTCTACAAATCATATAGCTTGTATCTTTAAAGTCCTGTGTCAGGGTGTGGGTTGTAATAGGTGAAGCAGGCCTAACCTGTGCTCAGGAAGATGGTGAGAGAGGGTGGAGGAAGGAGGTTAGGGGTCTACTGTCCAGATCAGTGGGGGCCAGGACCCAGAAAACAAATGGGGAAGAGACCTAGCCTTGACTCCCACCTCTGGCTTACCACAGCAGCCATGGTCCTTCAACCGCAAGGATGGCAGGACAGTTTGGACCAGCCCAGATGATTCCTTCCCTAAACCAAGGATTCAGGCTTATCTCAGCTGAGGTTATCCCAACAGGATTCCAGGTCTCCACACTCAGCCTACCCTCCAACCCACCAAAAGCTTGAAATGGGCCTGAGTCAGTAACTCTTTTTGACAACCTGGACTCATTCTTGGCTGATGACCTGTGTGACCTCCACAGCTTTGTCCTCCTGTAGGGTTGTCCCAGGAGGCAGGGAGTTGGAAGGGGAAATGGGGCACTGGAGACAGTGACCTGGCTCTGTTTGCCCCCTGCAGCCCACCAGCCTTTAGTTGTGCCCACCCTGTGGCATGGGGGCACAAGTGTGTTGCCCCATCCCACAACCATGAGAACATCTGTGGCACGTGGGACACCCTTGCTTTGCCAATTCTTTAATTTTATTCCCAGGCCACTTTCCTCTGGGCAGGCTGATTCCAAAGGGTGGTTTTAGGCAGCTGTCCTCAGCACAGCCAAGTTCAAGGCAGAGAGAAGGGCACAGGGCCTGGGGGCTCAGTGAGCAGGGCCCCACAAGCAAAACATTTTGTTGACCTACCAGTATTTTTTTTTAAAGTTCGTATGTATTTTGCCTTTTATTTTTTACTGTATTTGGCAAATTTTAACATAAAAACAATGTTTTAAATAACTTAGAGTTCCATTTAAAGTGAGTTAAACGGCTGGGTTATTTTCTCAGTTCTAAGATTCTGTCAACTGCAAGAAGCACCAGAGACTTAAGAACATTCAAAAACATTTTTTTTTGAGGAGTATGGAACATGGATACATTAAAGAAATGTGTCAATGCATTCAGATTTTTAGAAATGTTCATATATGAATAAAATGCACATCTCAGAATCAAGGAAATTCTTGTTGGTAATTTTCAGCCTGCAGGGAAAAAAAAAAAAAACTGCGTCAGAGTAAAACTGGCTCTCCAAAAGATGTGTGAGGTTTGCCCTTGGCTTTGTGTCCCCCTCATGTGGCCATGGGGGGCACAGGATGAGGTCATGCTTGTTGTGAGTTGGCCCAGAGTTTTCCAGAGATAATTTTTTCTGGTCACCCAGAATGCTCAGGGCCTGGAGTTCAGTGAGTCAAACCATTCTAGTTAAATGAGGGCCACTCTCAATATAGCAAAACTTTAGACTTTTAGAAATCATTGTGTAAAGAAGTGTAAAGAGCATCAAAAGTCAGGAAAAAGAACTAATAAAACCTAGCTAAACCCTAGAGCAAGAGCCACCCAGTTTTCGTAGAAACTACCCGAAGCTAACACGCCTGCCCTAAGTTAGATAACCAGAGGTGGGCAGTAGCCTCGGGACATAACCCGTGATAAGTCACGAAGACACGCTTGTGTGAGCTAGAGATTACGGGAAGCGGTTAGGTAACCGGGGCGTTCTCGTTTCAACTCCATTGGTTAAAATATAGAATGTGTTTTAAAAATTATTGGTTGTAGAAATGCGCAGGCTTCGGTGCAACAGCTGTGAAAACCCTATATAATCCCTACCTAAAGTTGCCTGGGGGTCGGCAGCTCGGACTCGGCCTGCGTGTCAGGGGAGGTGCTGTCGGCCCCAGCTAGCTGGCTGAATAAAGACTTTGCTTGGATTTACATCTCCGTGTCTGTGTGGTTTGTTCTCTGGGGAAACCCTGGAGTCCTGGACCCTAACATTTTGGGGGCTCGTCCAGGATCCGAGCGGCTTCCCTGAGAACAAAGGACAGCTGGAGGCAAGGTCTAATTGTCCGGATGGGGCAGTGTAATTCGAGGGTCACCCCCTTGTGTCTGCATAAATCCACTGTAAAGCGGGAGTCGCCATCCCGTGTCTGGTCTCGGGTTAGTGATCCCGAGTGAGGAACTCCGGGTTGGTAGTCCCGGCCCCCAGGTTAGTGACCCTGGGTGAAGCCCAGGTAACCAATCCTGGCCCTAGGGTCCGAGTGACTCGGCCTTAGGAAGGCAAGTCCGATCGGCAGGAACCTGGCGCCCAAGGAGGAAAAGATCGAGCTCGTCACCCTGTGGCAGTCCGAGTGGACGCCTTTCGGGAGAGTCACGAGAGTTTTTGAGGATCCTGAGAGTGGTGAGTGTGGTGTGCACCAGAGTGAGAGAAGGACCAGTCCGAGCGAGTGCGATCAGATGTGGTGTGTGTGTTTAGTGTTATCGTTGATTGTTTTATTGTGTTTTGGTTTCGGTTTATATTCCTTTCTGCGCTTTTCATTTTAAGTTTCCCCTATTCTGAGGTTCTCCTGTTCTTTCCGTTCCTCCTTTCTGCCACTAAATCATTCCCCGCGGGCATGGGTCGGGCAACTAAGAGCCATTAGGGTGCCCACCGCTAGAAGACTCCCGTGACAGGATAAAGGGGTCACAGCCACGAATCCCAGATAAATTTGCGTCCCCTGCAGAAGAAAAAAACTGTGCAATGACAGGCACCCGTTCACAAGCACATATACCAGTCATCTTGTTTTAAGTGGCATCTCTATCCTTCGCCTTTGTCTTCCTCGTATTTCTCACTATGGGCCAGACTCAGGCTACTCCTAAAGGTCTGATCCTTTCCCATTTCCTGAAGGTCAAGGAACGGGCCTTAAATATGGGCCTTGGCATCAAGAAAGGCAAGCTCAACACTTTTTGCTCGGCCGAGTGGCCTTCCTTTGGAGTAGGCTGGCCGACCCAGGGGTCTCTTTCCCTGGACCTTGTTGGCAAAATTAAGGCCATTATCTACTGGCCAGACCCTGAGGGCCACCCTGACCAATTTCCCTATATCCTTGTCTGGGAAAACCTGGCTGAGAATCCTCCTTCCTGGCTGAGGCCCCTCATGGTGGGGAAACCTCACACCGACCCACTAAAGACCTCTGTCCTAGTTGCCCAGGAAGAATTAAAACCCTCTGATCGCAGGGCCAGAAACCCTGTGCGCCCGAGTGCGCCGCCTGTTCTCCCCGACAGTTCTCCCCTCTACCCCCCTCTGTCGATTGAGCGACCACCCCCATATGCGGCTCTGTGGGAGGGAGGGGGTGAAGCTGCCGAGGGGGTAGAAAACGAGGTTGGGGAGCCCAGCAGGGACCAGGTGGCCGCAGCTTCTCCAGATTCTTCAGCAAGAGAAGACAGAAGGCCAGGGAGACCGGGAGGAATGGCCGCAGCTTTTCCAGGCTCTCCAGCAAGAGAGGGCAGGAGGCCAGGGATAGCGGGAGGAATGCAGTTAAGGTCTCGGGGGGCCAGGGAACAAGAAGGGGAGGCCCCCTCCTCCACCTCAGAAGGAGCAGTGCCGGTCCTGCCTGTGCGTGCCATCGGTGCAGGCAGTCCGGACGGAGCTCAACAATATCAGTACTGGCCCTTTTCATCTAGTGACCTCTATAATTGGAGGACTCAGAACCCTCCCTTCTCGGAGGACCCCAAATGTCTTATAGGTCTGGTGGAGTCCATTATGTTTACCCATTGTCCCACATGGGACGACTGCCAGCAATTTCTCTGCACCCTCTTTACAACAGAAGAGCGAGAGCGTAACCTCAATGAGGCCAGGAAAAATGTCCTCAGAGAAAATGGAAGACCCACTACCCTCCAGCCCATCATCGACGAGGCGTCCCCACTTGCGCGCCCGAATTGGGACTTCAGGACTGCAGAAGGTAGGGAGCATCTCCGGGTCTACCGCCAGACTCTGATGATTGTTTCCAGGCGGCCGCCAGGCGGCCCACTAACCTGGCTAAGGTAAAAACTATTGTTCAGGGGGAAATGGAAAGCCCAGCCGCGTATCTGGAAAGGCTGTTTGATGCTTACAGGCAATATACCCCCATAAACCCAGAAGCAGAGGAACATAGATCAGCTGTAGTCCTCTCATTCATCAACCAGGCAGCCCCCGATATCTGGAGGAAACTCCACAAGCGGGATGACCTGGGGAAAATATCTATTAGAGAAATGCTGCAGCAAGTGGAGAAGGTCTTCAATGCTAGGGAAACTCCGGAAGATGGAGAGGAAAGGCTGAGGAAAGAGAAATGGGTAATGCAGGAGAAAAATAGGAAAGAAGACAGAGAATTTCAGAGGAGGGAGAATAAGAAGAAGAGGGAGGAAACGGCCAGGATATTCCTGGCTGGGGTGAAGTAGAGCCCTAGATCACCTTGAAGAACAGGGCCCCGCCAATCCCGACTAGGACGAGATCAATGCGCCCTGTGTAAGAGATATGGGCATTGGAAAGGGAGTGCCCTAAAAGGAGGGAACAAGGAGGAGGGAACCCCGTTACGACCCTACACCTAGGAGAGGAGAATTGACGGGGACGGGGCTTGGCACCCCTCCCCGAGTCCTGGGTAACCCTGTGCGTGGAGGGGACTCCCATTGGGTTCATGGTAGATACTGGGGCACAATATTCAGTTCCCAACCAAGCCCATGGTCCCCTGAACCCAGGACGCACAAGTATAGTCCAGAGAGTGACAGGGTCCAAGAAATGTGCCTGGACTACTAACAGAAAAGTGGACCTAGGAAGGCATCAGGTCGCTCACTCATTTCTGGTTGTACCCGAGAGCCCCGCACCGTTGCTGGGCAGAGACTTACTAACCAAGGTCGGGGCGCACATCCATTTTGAACCCGAGGGGATAAAGATCATGGACAAAGAAGGGCAGCCCCTACAACCGGTGCATGTGTTGACTCTATACTTGGCCGATGAACATCGTCTGTTTCAGGCGGATCAAGAAGAGGGGGGCCAGGGAGAAATGGACTCTTGGTTGCAGAGGTTCCCTTCCACATGGGCCGAAACCGGAGGAATTGGTATCGCCAAACATCTGCCCCCAGTTGTTGTTCAACTCAAAGTCGCGGCCCTACCCATCCAGGTCCAGCAGTATCCAATACCGGAAGAGGCTAGGAAAGGGATAGCACCCCATATCCACAAACTGTTAGAAACAGGAATCCTTAAACCCTGCCGATCTGCATGGAATATGCCGCTGCTTCCAGTAAGGAAGCCTGGCAGTGGAGATTACAGACCGGTGCAGGACTTGCGAAAGGTCAACGAGAGGATAGAAGACATCCATCCTACAGTGCCCAACCCTTACACCCTACTCAGCCACCTGCCACCCTCACATGTGTGGTATACTACTCTGGACCTGAAAGATGCCTTCTTCAGTATCCCACTCTCTGACGTTAGTCAGCCTTTGTTTGCCTTTGAGTGGCAGGAGCCAGGGGGAGGAAGAAATGGGCAGCTTACCTGGACTAGACTGCCACAGGGCTTCAAGAACTCTCCCACCTTATTCAATGGAGCCCTAAGCCAGGACCTGGAGCCCTTTCGCAGGAGCCACCCCAGTGTGACACTGCTGCAGTATGTGGATGACCTATTGCTGGCCACAGAGACCCGTGAGGAGTGCGAAGAAGCCACGGGGAACTTGCTGGCTGAACTAGGCAAACTGGGATATCGAGCCAGCGCCAAGAAAGCCCACATCTGTCAGAGGTCAGTGGTCTACCTGGGGTACAAAATATCTAATGGAGCCAGGTGGCTAACACAGGCCATGAAACAAACTATCCTGACTATCCCCGTCCCTTCCTCACCTGGGAAGTGAGGGAATTTCTTGGCTCAGCCGGGTTCTGCAGGCTCTGGATTCCAGGATACGCAGAAATAGCCCGACCGCTATATGAGGCGACCAAAGAAGGGCTGGGCTGGCAATGGAATCAGGAACAACAAGAGGCTTTTGAAAGACTAAAAGAACCCCTCCTCTGGGCCCCCGCCCTCTGCCAGACCCAGAAAAACCCTTCATCCTGTTTGTAGATGAAAAGAAAGGAGTGGCTAAAGGAGTCCTGGCTCAGCAGCTGGGCCCATGGAAGAGACCTGTGGCCTATTTGTCCAAGCGGCTAGACCCAGTGGCCTCTGGGTGGCCACCTTGTCTGTGTATCCTAGCAGCCATTGCTCTACTGGTAAAAGAGGCAGACAAGCTGACTTTTGGCCAGAACCTGAGGGTAACAGCCCCACATACTGTAGAGGGGATCCTCAGGCACCCTCCAGGAAAATGGATGGCGAATGCAAGACTCACCCACTACCAAGGGCTCCTACTAGATTCTCCACGAATTGCCTTCTCTGACCCGGTGATCCTAAATCCTGCCACCCTTCTGCCGGACCCAGATCTGTCGACCCCCATCCATGACTGTAGAGACATCCTTTCCGGAATTATCCAGGTGCGAGCAGACCTGAAAGACACACCGTTACCGAGCTGTGAGCTAAATTGGTACACAGATGGGAGCAGCTTTGTGCAGGAAGGGGTCAGGAGAGCAGGGGCAGCGGTAGTGACCCACGAAGGGGAAGTTGTCTGGAGCGCAGCTCTGCCCCCTGGCACCTCAGCACAGAAGGGGGAACTTATTGCTCTCGCTGAGGCTCTGGAAAGAGCAGAAGGCAAGTGGGCCAACATCTACACAGATAGCAGGTATGCCTTTGGCACTGTCCATGTGCACGGTGCCATCTACCGAGAAAGGATTCCGTTCCGCGGAAGGAAAGGAACTGAGGAATCTACAAGAAGTCCAAAGACTACTAGCCGCTATCGAAAAACCAAAGGCGGTAGCAGTTATACATGTACCAGGCCACCAACCAAAGAAGACACCTGAGGCCATCGGCAACAACCATGCTGATGCGGAAGCTAGGAGGGTGGCCCTCTCGGACTCCCTTGTACTTGCAGCCCTCGAGATACCCATACCTGAACTGCCTGCCCTGCCACCCAAACCTGAGTATTCCCCTCAGGACCTCGAGTGGATTAGGAAACAAGTCTCGGGGAAAGTGTTTGGGGAAGGAAATTGGGGTAGGGACCAAGAAGGTAGATTGATTCTGCCAGAAGCATTAGGACAGTACATGCTTGCTAACCTGCATAAGTCCACCCATCTAGCCTGGAACAAGCTGCTCAGCCTTTTCCAGTCTGCGCAGTTGGTGTTTCCCCACCAGAATGAGGCAGCTCGTCAGATCATGAAAGAATGCAGTAGCTGTGCAATGCTAAGACCAGCCCAAGAGGGCCGCACCCGGCAGGTACTTGGGAAAGGGGGAGGGCTCCAGGGAGGAATTGGGAAATAGACTTCACCGAAGTAAAACCAGGGAAGTATGGATAAAGTATTTGCTGGTTATGGTGGATACCTTCTCAGGGTGGGTGGAGGCTTTTCCAACCAAGCATGAAACCAGCCAGGTGGTAGCAAAAAAAAATAATTGAAGAGATCATCCCCGGATATGGGGTCCCTGAAGCCATAGGTTCCAATAACGGCCCGGCTTTCGTTAGCAAAATCCTGCAGGGACTAGCCCTGACTTTGGGGGTAGATTGGAAGTTACATTGTGCTTACAACCCACAAAGCTCTGGGCAGGTAGAGAGAATGAATCGGACCTTGAAGGAGACCCTTTCTAAATTGGTATTGGAGACTGGCGGGGACTGGGTGACCCTCCTTCCCTTAGCCATCTTCCGCGCTCGGAACTCCCCCTATGTACATGGTTTAACTCCATCTGAGATAATGTATGGAACCCCTCCACCCATAACTCGGCGAGTGCAGCTTCCTGGTGCAGAGGACCTGGCCCCTGACTATCTGAATGTGTTGCAAGCTCTTGCTAAAGTGCAGCAGAAAATCTGGCCCCTGATCAGAGCATATTACGAGGGCGGAAAAATTCCGAGCCCGGAACATGGCATAGTCCCAGGGGATATGGTATGGGTCAAGAGACACCAAGTGAGGACTCTCGAGCCCAGGTGGAAGGGACCTTATGTTGTATTGTTTACCACCCCCACTGCCCTCAAGGTTGATGGTGTCGCTCCATGGGTGCACTACACCCACGTTCGGAAGGCTCTACCTCAGAGTACCTCAGAGTGGAAGGTGCAGCAGCATCCTGTGAATCCCCTAAAACTACACCTAAGCTGAAGATGAAGGAGATCCTGCTGATAAGCGCCTTAATGTGGACCTTCAAGGGAACCACATCTGTGGAGCTGGGGACAGGCATCATTCCCCGGCTCGAAGGCACCAACTCCCATTAGCCATGGGACCTGACCTGGATGCTGGTTAACGGCGGAACTGGGGAGGTCATCAGCACCACAGAACACACTGCGCCACTCGGAACCTGGTGGTCTGACCTGTTTTTCTGCCTTCGACAGATCAACCACGGTTACCGAACCATCCCTCCAAACTTGGCTCGCTCCCACGGATTTTATGCTTGCCCAGAAACAGGTAAAGGAAAGTCATGTGGGTGGGAGAGAGACTTCTGGTGTGCCAAATGGGACTGTGTAACCTCAAACAATGGGGATTGGAGATGGCCAGTTACAAAAAAGGATGCTGTCAAATTTTCTTATGTCAACCAGGGCATCCCTCGTCACGTGCCTATGGCCCTTTACAAGGACAAGGCTTGTGACAGAAGGGACCAGGATTGGGTAAGAGTTCAATTCACCGAGACGGGCAAAAAGACTGAGGTATTGCGCTGGATAAACAGACTAACATGGGGGTTAGCGTACTATAAATATGGGGGGCATGAAGGCTCAACCCTCACCATCAAATTAGCCATGTCAACTCCCAGCAGCATCTTCATAGGGCCCAACCCGGTTGTACGTCTCCAGCAACCAGTTATACATCCCCAGAAACCTTCAAATCAGAACAAGGACCTGGGCCAGAGGGACGAGAAAATGTCGACCAGACGTACGCCTGCGCCTCACGTCCGGCTCAGCTCCCCAAGGGGCGCCCTGGCGGGCACCGACGACCACATCCACCGGCCAACCACCAGAACGCATGCCCTGGACCCACCTGTAGTAGTAGCCGGGGCCGTAGCCGTAATAGCCATGGGGCGAGTAGTCGGAGCCGCCATAGCCTGGCCCGTAGCCCTGCTGGTAGCCGTAGCTCTGGTTCCAGTAGGTGCTGTAGCCCTGATTCCAGAGCCCACAAGAGGACGGGGTCTGGGTCCCTCCGGGTCAGATAACCCCATGTGGGAAATGGTGCAGGCAGTAGCAGAGACTCTTAACCACACCACTCCCTCCCTCACGGATCCCTGTTGGCTATGCTACCCAGGTTCACCCCCCTTCTATGAGGCAATCGGGATAAATGGCTCCTACACTATCAGCAACTCCCATCCCACTTACTGGGACGGGAAACCGTGGGGACTTATGATCGCTCAGGTTTCAGTCGCTGGTACGTGTGTAGGCACAGTCTCGACGGCCCAGGGCCAGTTATGCTCTTCCTATGTTAACACCACGTGGGAGCAGGAAAAGTGGATTATACCCTCCTCGGGCTGGTGGCTCTGCTCCAAGACAGGCCTCACTCCGGCCCTATCCACCTCTGTGTTCAATGCTAACAGTGAGTTTTGTGTGCTGGTGGCCATTCTACCTCGCCTAATGTATCATTCTCATGAATCTCTCCTTTCTTATTGGGAAGAAAGGCTGAGCCCCTACCGGAGCAGGAGGGAGGTTGTTACCGCCCTGACCATTGGGACCCTCTTCTCCCTAGGGATAGCAGGGGCAGGCACTGGGGTCGCAGCCCTTGTAACTCGGGAAAAAGGGCTCACAGCCCTGAGGCTGGCAGTCGACAGGGACCTAGAACAACTCCGACAGTCAATATCAGACCTGGAGCAATCCCTCACCTTCTTGTCAGAGGTGGTCCTACAAAACTGAAGGCGCCTGGACCTCTTGTTCTTAAAGGAAGGTGGACTGTGTGCAGCCCTAAAGGAAGAGTGCTGTTTCTATGTAGATAAGACAGGTGCAGTCAGAGATTCCTTAGCCAAACTAAAAACGGATCTAGAGAAGAGGCGTAAAGAATATGAAAGTAACGAAAGCTGGTTTGAGTCTTGGTTCAAATACAAGCCTTGGTTCGCTACCCTCCTCTCGGCTGTTGGGGGGCCATTAGTCATCCTGCTGTTGTTGCTTACAATCGGTCCGTGCATAATAAACAGGCTGCTTAGGTTTGTACGGGAGAGGGTTAACACCGTCCAACTTCTGGTCCTTCATCAAAAGTATCAGGCCCTAGGTGCCGCTGTGGAAGATTCCTCAGTCTGATCAAGAAAAGGGGGGAAATGTAAAGAAGTGCAAAGAGCATCAAAAGTCAGGAAAAAGAACTAATAAAACCTAGCTAAACCCTAGAGCAAGAGCCACCCAGTTTTCGTAGAAACTACCCGAAGCTAACACGCCTGCCCTAAGTTAGATAACCAGAGGTGGGCAGTAGCCTCGGGACATAACCCGTGATAAGTCACGAAGACACGCTTGTGTGAGCTAGAGATTACGGGAAGCGGTTAGGTAACCGGGGCGTTCTCGTTTCAACTCCATTGGTTAAAATATAGAATGTGTTTAAAAAATTATTGGTTGTAGAAATGCGCGGGCTTCGGTGCAACGGCTGTGAAAACCCTATATAATCCCTACCTAAAGTTGCCTGGGGGTCGGCAGCTCGGACTCGGCCTGCGTGTCAGGGGAGGTGCTGTCGGCCCCAGCTAGCTGGCTGAATAAAGACTTTGCTTGGATTTACATCTCCGTGTCCGTGTGGTTTGTTCTCTGGGGAAACCCCGGAGTCCTGGACCCTAACAATTGTAAAACACAATATCATCAGTGAGATTTAACGAGTACGAATATGGATCTCTCTCTCTACCTTTATATTGTTATATCCAGATGTCAGTGGATTCTCACTCCCATGGTTTATGATGTCACAGAGTTCTTTAGGGCCTTTTTCCCTGATATCAGTTTCCTAGAACTAGAAGTTAAAGAAGGGGGCTTTGGAGCTGAATGAGAATCTGTGACATTGTTGTGTTATATTTTTTGGCCAAAAACTTGGTCACATGTCATCTTATTTGGCTCTTACAAGACTGGGAATATTATTACCACAGATATTCTCACAGGGCCATGGGAGAAACTGAGGCTCCAACAGTGAGTGACAGACAGGCCTTCCAGCAGGCTTTCTTGTGCTGGGTCGCCAGGCCTCCCTCCCCATGAGGCTTCCATGTGCTGGAAATACCTGGGTAGCTCTGACTTCATTCATTTGTTCCAACAAAACCATCTTTTTGCATGTTTTCCCCACCCTGAGGGCCAGCTCCCAAATAACTCTAAGACACTGAAGACAGAGAGAGAGAAAAAAAAACTTCTGTGTGTGTGTGTGGGTCTATGACAAAGGCCTGTTTAAATACATACAGTTATCCCGATCTGGGTGATGATTATGTGGGTGTATACACATGTCACAATTCATCAAGCTGTACACTAAGATTTGTGCATTTTATTGCATGTACCTCAATAAAAAAATTTATTGCTCTGGTATGATAGAAACTAATAACAATCAGAAGCTCAAAACACCCAACTTTTAAGATGTAAATTACATAAAATATAATTACATAAATTATAAAAACTATATTAAAGTATTTATATAAAAAAATAAACATATTCAATCAGTAACTACTGGAGCTCCTACTGTGTGCTCAGAATGGGGCTTCCAATAGTCACCAAAGTGGGCTCCCCGCCATGCTCCCGTGTATCCTCATGCCTGGCTGTGAGACCCCAGGGCAGGCCCTGGCAACCACAAGTGTATAGAGAAAAAAGTCATGCTTGAGCTCTGCCAGGCCACCTCAGCCCACCTGTGAGGCACTGCTTGCCCCTTGCCGGTGGGGCAGGTGGGCCGGTAGGCTGTGAGCCCATCAGCTCCCACAGCAGTGTGAGCTTGGTGTGCTTAGGGAGCTCAGGAGAGGCTCATGGTCTGCTAGGAGAGGAGAGGCAGGGGTGGGGTCAGCGTGGGGGAGATGTGTCACTGAGGAGGTGACATTTGAGCTGTCCTCTGAAGGCTGAAGGAAATTCACTAAGTGGGTGGAGGGCACTCCTGGCAAGGGGACTGCGTGAGCAAAGCTCAAAGGCCTGGGAGGACTTAGCACAATAGCTCAGAGAGGATGTTGTGGGTATGGGAGTGTGTGTGTGTGTGTGTGTGTGTGTGTGTGTGTGTGTGTGAGAGAGAGAGAGAGAGAGGGAGAGAAAGAGAGAGAGAAGGCTCCTATTTGTGTTCATCTCTTTCCTGGTCTCTGGCTTTCCCCTTGACACACTTGCCCAGGGCCCTTGGTCCAGCCCTGACATCTATGGGCCTCTCCCTGCTCCCCTCTGGGCTCCGAGCTTCTGCACTCCAGCCCTACAAGTGCGTCCCTGTCCCCTCAGCAGCTCCCTGCCCTAACTTTGTTCTCCCATAGCCTGCCTGATGCTGGGCCTCCAGAAGGACATTTGATCTCATCCCATGGATGGCAATGGGGCGCGGCCCTCAGAGCAGCTGCAAGGACGGTATTGACTCCAGATGGAAAATGTTTTGAGAATTCTGACGTGACATCACACCACCATGAAACTGCGCTGACAGTCACTGATCTGGGAGGGAGTGGCAAGGTGGAGTCCTTCCCAGCCTTGCCTCTTGTTAGGGGTTGACTCTGTTCGACAAGCTTGGCTTGGCGGGTGGGAACCTGGAGCTGAGTGGTGGCATAGGGAAAGGCCATGTGGGTGTCCAGTCTGAGAGCAGCCTGGAAGCAAACGGATGCCCCTCATCCACCTCCTGTGACCTGGGCTCAGGTGGGGGGCCCAGCGCTCCCATCGTTGGCTGTGGGTGAAGTCCGGTTTGGCTGTTCTGGGCTCTCTAACTCCACCCTGGGATCCAGGCCATCTCTCCATTCACAGGCTCCGCCTCCTAACTGCAGCTCTGCATATGGCCTCTTGCCACCCAGCCCTCCTTGCCCACTAAGCCCTACTTAGCCAGGTGAAGAGCTGGGGCTGCCCCAGCTGCATGCCAGAGGATGAAAGGGGAGCGCCCTGCCACAGCTGACACCCGCACCCTGGGCCCCAGTCAAGCGCTTGTCTTCAAGTCACCATCTGTTGCCTGCCAGGGCTGAGCAGGGACAGAAGGCTGGCACTAGGATTCAGAGGGAAGGGCTGGGAGGGGAAAGTCACAGGGGCCTGCTCGGTGGTTTGATGTCCCCTTGGTGAGAGGGTACCCTTGTTTCTCCCTCTTCTTCTGCCATCATCACCCATCTGTGCAAAGTCTGGACCTGGCACTAAAGAATAAAAGAGTTAGAAGTGGTCAGCCCCCATTGCAGGCTGACTTCAGTTTCCCTGACATCTAGAGCATTCCCTTCTGGGGAAGCCAGAGGGCACAGCCAGATGGTCTCCAGCCCAGAAGCACCCAGGTCCAGGCATCCCAGCAGGCACCATGGACTCATGAGACAGTAGTCAGGCCCTGGGCTTCAGGCCACGGGGTGCACTGTCTGGGGATGGTGCCCTGCCTGGCTCTCTGCCTCTCCCTGGGGGGAGCAGGCCATTCTCTGAGCACAGAGCTGGACATGGTGGGAGACCCCTCTGGGTGGGAACTACCCCTTACCTGCTCAGGGCCCTTGGGACAGGAACATGTTCCCAGGGACTGGAGATCAGGATGGGCACGTGGGCTGTCTACGCAGCCACCTGCCACTTTGGGAGGGACCAGGGGGTTGGAGAGAAGAGAGAGGGGAAAATGAGGGGATTTGAAGATCAAAAGGAAGAAAAAAACAAGAGAGGGGAGAGGAGAAAGGAAGGCAGGAGAGGTAAGAGGAAAGGTTGGTTGGGCTACAGGTAACAGAGACCCCGAAATAATAGTGGCTTACCTAAGATGGCTGTTTCCCTTACACACAGCCATAGGTAATGGTCTAGGGCTAGTATAGGAACCCAGGATCCGTCTCTTTCCACCGTGCCTAGCAATACCAGGCTGCAGTGTGGAGGAAGGGGTGAGGGAAGGGCACACCCTCACTTTAGGGACCCACTTTAGGGGTGTGGGAGTTGTGCACATCCCTTCCCTGGCCACCACACTGGCCAGAATGTAGTCACAAGCATTACTTCTAGCTACCACACTAGCTGTTGTCTCTGTTCTGAGCACCCACATGTCCAGAGTACAAAGAAAGTGCAGTGGGAAAGGTGACAGTGGGTATGGGGGCAGAGGGAAATAAAGAGGAAGAGAAGCTCTTGGAAGGAGGAGCAGGGGAACAGGCAGGGAAGGAGAGAAAGACTCTTTGGAGAAGCTTGCTCCCATGGCCAGGCCTGACCTTGAGCACATGTGGTCCCACCCCAGGATGACCAGGTCTAGGGGTTTGTCATAGGCAAGTTCTTTGAGGGCCAGGAGCTCTTCTCCTTTCCCAGAGGTTTATTAACCTGCCACCTGGACCCAGACCTGAAAGTGAGCTGTGGAAACCTTGGCGAGGATCTCCAGAGAAATGTCTGCATCTACAAAAAGGAAAGAAGATGAAATGCAGTATTTTACTTTGCTACTGAGCTTGGTGTTTGTGAAGAGGGGTGTGATAAGTCATACTGAGTCATATTCTTTCAGGATGTTAGGAAGGAATTTGTCCAGTTTTCATCAAGGTACACGGAAGTACACAAAATGTGGGACCATCCCACTTACAACTAGGTTGCTTTGGGCCACAAGTGACAGAAAACCCAAACAAAGTGTTCAATGCTAGTTGTAATGTCTCTCAAAACAAGAAATCAGGAGGAGGGCAGTTCCAGGATCCATTAATTCAACAGCTCCACAATGTCTGGGCTCTGGCTCCATTTCTTAGAAATTCTCATAGCTTTTCCTTTTCTTGTTATAAGATGGTAGCTGGACCTCCAAGCATTACGTGCTCCTCAGATTGCTTTTGAAGGAAGGAAGCATTCTTCTCACCAGTGTCATTTTATCTAGGAGGAAAAACCTTTCCCAGAATCTCTCCATCAGAATTCCCCTTCTCTTGGCTAGACTGGGTTACATGAATATCCCTCCACCAACCACCAGCAAGGGGGAAGACAGAATGGACCACCCCATCCCATGGCATGATTGGTTTAGGCCAATCATGATTTGTCATCTGAGGCCCACCTTCTCTGAGCACACTGCATCAGGATCCTGAACAAAGACAAACTCTGTTATCAGAGAAATAGAGAGTCATGGCTGTTGGTTAGGTCCAGGGCAGACATTAATAATCAATTATAGCTCGCTTTCTCAGATAGTCATTACCAATCAAATAAAGTTGGCTCAGGAGATAAAACATGTGTCATCTCAGCCTTAGATAATGGGAGGCAAGGAAGCCATAAGGCATCTTTAGTGACTCAATCATCTTGTCATTGCTTCATGAGGTGCCTTTAAATATGTCTACATTTTCTTTGACAGTCTTTCCTTTAAAGGGTGGCAGCTAATTCTCTTCCCTTGGAGTGTGGTCTGGATCTAGTAATTCATCTTTAGTGAATAGAAAATAGCAGAAATGATGGCGTGTGAATTTTGAGAGTAGGCTATAAAAGGAAGTGTAACTCTCTCCTTGCTTTCTGTTGGATCACTTACTCTGGGGAAGGTGAGCTACCATGCCATGACGATGCTCCGGCAGCCCTACAGAGAAGCCCACGTGGTGAGGGACTGAGCCCTCCTGCCAACAGCCATTCTGGCCAGTCTTCTAGGCCAAGCCAAGTCTTCAGATGACTGCAGTCCTGGCCGACATCTTCACTGCACTCTCATGAGAGACCCCACCCAGAGCCCCCCAGTTAAGCCACTTTCAAATTCTTGACTCACAGAAACTGTGGGATAATAAATATTTATTGTTCAAAGCCACCAGGTTTCGGGTAGTTTCTTATGCAGCCAGGGCTGGGACTAAGATGAAGCAGGTGAGGAGCCCAGCGTACAAAATCTGAGACCCAGTCCTGTGAGTGAGTGCCTCCTACAATTCTGTGCCCTGGGTTCCTCACTTGCCTCATCCTAGTCCCAACCCTGCACCTAGCAGCACATAAACCTTCATGCTCTTTCCCATTTTCCAACATTCTCCAGCTTGCACTTGGAGATCCTTGCAGGTTGAGGAAGCTGGCTCCATCTCTGGTTCCTAGCATGGAGCATGTGACTTAAGCCCCCATCAGCACATTTCAGTACCCTTAGGTCACAGTGATTGGGTCAATTGTGGCAGGTGACCCAGCCCTGTCCAATCAGCAAATGTCAAGCTTTTTGCTAGAGGTGCTGGGATAGATATGATTCTACTCTTGTGATTAAACAAGGTAAGTGTAAAGGTGGGGACTTTGGCAGCCTTTTGGGACCTCCAAGGAGAGCCGGTATGGGGATAAAGCTGTTAGCAGGATACAAAGAAACTGGGTCCTTTGTGATATTTTTCAACTGCTAGATTAATGCCTACCTGAAGCTAGCCTCGTCTCTGGACTTTTCAGCCCAGTGAGCTAATCATTTCCCTTTTAAAAACTTAAACCAGTTTGAGTCTGGTTTTCTGTTACAGGCAAAGGAAAACACAAGTGTGATGTTAAACACACAGTGGAGACCCCACATCAGTTACTCACACAGATGCTGCCAAGGATCCAGCTGCTTTACACTGTGCAGAGCGAGCATCCAGATGTTCTCTTAAAGTGTTCTTGTTTCAGCCAGATGTTGAGTATCTTGTAGATGGAAAGTTAACATGATTTAATGCTTAAAAGCAAACATCCTTCTCTCCTCCTGCCCCACCTGCTGTCTGAGGCCTGCCCACTCGTAGTTCCTTCCAGGTGGCCATGTCCCTCCAGGATTCTCAGGCAGGTGTCATATTTTGTATCACATGATATCCACCCCCACCTCGTTCCCTTCCTCCACAGCTATTTGGGCCTGGGATTGGTATCTGGCCCACAGAGCCGGTCTAAGGCTGGGCAACAACCTATGCAACCAAACATGAAGAGATGGGCTGGGGCAATCAATCTTTCTTTGTTTCTCTGAACTAAGAGATTTTGAAGAAGGAAGCAATTACAGGCAGATCCATGAAGCAGAGAAGGGCCATGGAAGAATGTCAAGCAAGCAAAAGTTATATGGGAGCAGAAAGGTGAGGCTACAAGGAAAGATCCATCCTGGAGTCCAGGGAAAGAATAAGCTCATGGGTAGTGGGAAGAGCACTGGAGTCAATTCAGAGAGAGAACAGACTCCCTGGGAGAGGAGTGCGCCACTGAGGAGAGGGAGAGCAGCCGGTCAGGATCGGCCAGCTTTGGCTGCAGAAACAAACAACCTGCAAATCTCAGCGGCTTAACCCAGCAAGAGTTCATTCTTGACCACACATGACCTGTCATCACAGGTCAGCAAGGAAGGCTCTGCACATGCTGGTGGCATGAGAACTCAGACCTATGGAAGCTCTATCTTGACACATGCTTCCATGTGCAACTTAAGATATCCCTCCGGAGACTTCTAATTTTCTTTGAAGGTTTCTTTCTCAGTTGGAGACCCCCTTTCTGAAAAGCCTAGTGCAACCACAAATCGCATTTGCCTCTTCTTGTTTCATAGCGAGGTGGAGGTCTACCTGTCTGCCTTGGGAATGTCAGAGACTTCTGGAAACTATGTGCATACACCAAGACTTTGTAGGTTTCCCTGGCTGATATCTATAAAGTGTTCTAGTGCTTAATGTTAGCCAAGACCTGTGCTAAGAACTTTGTCTGAATTCTCTCACTTAAATTACTTTCAGCCTCACTTTACAGATGAAGAAACTGTGACATAGAGAGGTAAGGAACTCTCTTGAGGTCCAATTTTTGTATCTGTGCTGCTCACTTTATAGTAATACCCAAGTGATGGGTCAACCCTGGGGGACCAAGGTTAATCTCTGGGGAGAGGAGAAGAATGCTGCCACAGGTGGGTAGAGAAGTCATGTGGAGACAGCCTGGCATCTTGGAGAAACACACATACTGGGGCAGGGTGTGACATCCTTCAGATGTCCTTGGGCCAAGACTCAAGTTCTTCTTGGAAGGGATTAAGAAACTGAAAGAAAATAAGCTGTCTTTGACTGAGCACATATAGTGACCAAAATGTGGTCTCTAAACATCTTTTCTCACTGAAAGGAACCAAGGCTTCTTGGTTTCCATGTATGCAAATATGCAAGATGAGCCTAGAACATCTTGTACTAGAAGGCAAGAGAGCTGTCAAACACCACTGGGGCCATGTCAGAAGGACCAGGGGCCAAGCTGAGGGAGCTCCTACTTGGCAGAAGGGATCATTTATGTATCAAAAAACCCCGCAAAAACCCTGCCATGAATCAAAAGACATCAAATATTTTTAAATTCCTAAGTTCAAAATGATAATAAAAAAGACAATCGGAGGATGCTTAGAGAAAACTAACTCATTATCCTGAGATATGATAAATAGAGGGAAAGGGTTTTTGAAAGCTAACTTTGGGGCTTCCCAAGGATATAGTGAAGTTGAGGGCTAGTTGGAAGGCTTCTCATGTACTCCCAACTCTCCCAGGCCTGAATCTCCACCACTAGAGACTTGTTTCTTTGGGTTAAGAAATGTGCTGAATCAAAGCCAAAGTACCCTTGGGAAAGGTCTGTTAACTTCTTTCCTCACAGATTGTTTTACAGGAAAAGTGGAAAGTCCTATGGTTCCTGCAGTCTAGACAGATAGGGGTACAGCCAGAGAAGAGGAGCTGGGAGGGTCAAAAAACTTGGTATATCAGCTAGGGCAGGAATTCTTCACCTTGAATGTGCATGAGAACTTCCTGGGCTGGCTATCCAAAGTTCAGCAGGCTAATCAGATGGTGTCTGATGCAGCAGATGGAAATAATGGCAGTAAAGTACATTTTATTATATATCCCAGATGCTTTGGACGGAGGTGGCTTGGCTACCGTTTTCTGGGAGACCCTGGACCAGGGCTCCTGGATCTTTCCTATTGGCCTGTGTGATTTTCTGTTCTAGCAGTAGCGGACTGTCAAAACTGAGCACTCTCAGCGTCTGCACACTTCACCAGGCCCCTCACTCTGGGACTTCTTCGCTAATGCCAGGTCTTTTTAAGATGCCAGGCCCTTCGCCATGTAAGGAAACTGGTGCCATGGAGAAGGAACCCAGACACATGGGTCCCAGTGTGAGCTCTGAGCTGTCTGTTTTCACCCTCTCTCAAGGCTTCCTGAGCTGTCCTGACATGCCCAGCTTCCCGTGTGACAGCCCATCACTCCTGGCCCCTGACACTTGACAACCCTTCTCAGGCTCTGGGACATTACATCTCAAACTGTGGGATGCCCCTCTCCCTACCTGGTGCCTTCATGGGACCCTTGCTCCTGGACAGGAGGTTCTCTGAAGCCCTGCCGATCAGCAGTGTGGCTGAGTCAGAGCTAATTGCTCGCTCTGGAGTCTGTTAACCATCCTTGTCATCTGTCCTACCCTTCCACCCCAGGCAGCCCCTGCCTATCCTTGGGCCTCTCCCTGCTTCCCAGGCCTCTCCTGCTGAGATGAGCACTATTCCAGGCCTGAGCCCATCCTTCCCTAGCGGCGCTCCTCTGCCCACCTCTTCCCCAGGGTCTGGGCACCCAGTTTGGGGCTGACCTTCCAAATCTGCTCCCCACATGCTCAGTCCCTGGTTGAGCTCTCCTGTTCTGACACCTGGCCTTTGCTTGACCCCATGGGCAGGCCTGGGTGCCAACCTCAGCCCTCACTGGCTGGCCTGTCCCCCAACTGCTGGAACCTAGCTTATGACATCTTTCCACTGAGTGGCTTTTATTTTGAGAAGGCAAACACGGCAGGGCCCAGAGGCATGTGCACATGCGAGCACACGCACACACACAGCCCCTGCTCGCCTGGATGCCTCACGCACTGGCGTGAAAATACGGCTTGCTGTGCTTATTTTTCTTTCATTAGTTTCCCCTTTATAACAAACACCAGTCCCTTTAACACTGATCGTCTCCTCCTTTCAGGTCTGCAGCCTCCCCCACCCTGTCTCCTGTCCTCCCCGTGCAGCTGTGAATGAGAACAGAGCGTCTTTTAGCGGGAGGCAGCCTGAATGAACTGATCATAGCCTCAAAGCCAGCAGGGAAGGAGGGTGGTAAGCATGTGTGTTTGCTTCATAGAAACTCTTTGCACATCCTGAAACTCGTATTTTTCCATGTGTCTTGGAGCGAACGCCTTCCCACCTCACCCCCCTTCTTTCCAATTTTATTTTAATTCATTTTTGGTCCCATGCATTTTGTTTTCTGTTTTCTACAAGGGAGCCTGAATCAGGGCCTCAGAAAAACAAGGCCAAGCTGCCAACTGGAAATGTTTGCTCTGGGGGCGAGTTCGGAGGCTGGCGTCAGGCGGGGCAAGATCTGTGCCAGTGGAATGTGATTTGGGGGGGAAGCTGCAGGTCACTCAATCGCTGGCAGCCCGCCCGGGAGCAACTGGATGCTTTCTGGGCTGTGTGCATGTGTGTGTGTGTGTGTAGACTTTTTCCCCTCCTGCAAACAGAGCCCTGGAGACATGGAGACAGAAGCATTAGGAAGAACTAGACAGGGGGTTGGAAAATCAGGGGAACTGGGGAAATTAGGTGGGTGGGGGGAAGGGAAGGGTGCCAGGATCTGTGCAGCTACTTTATCCTGTACCCATTGTGCTCTAAGCCCAGAGCTGGGGGCTCTTGGGAGCAAGGGGAGATGCTAACCACCCCGGCCCTTGGTGACTCATGGGAGAGTTGGAGAAACAAGTCTCCTAGTACAGAACACAGGTCAGCCTGGAAGTTCCCCAGAGCAGGCTGTGTGAATGGCTGAGGGTGTTCAGGGAGGGCTTCCTGGATGAGGTGTGGTAGGGTCTGAGCCCTGAAGCATGAAGTATTGCATTGAAAGGAAAAGAGAGATGTTTAATATACCATTGCTACAGTGTACCTAGCCCTTTACATTGACGGTCCCCTTTAATGCTCCCTACAAGTCTGTGAGGGTCAGTAATCTTTCTACTTAACTTTGCAAATGAGGAAACTGAGGTCCAGAGATATTAGGGAATTTGGCCATGTTCCTGTCCCACTCTAAAGCTGGACTTCTTGCCACCACACTGAGGGTCCTTTTCTATCTTACTCAAGTTCCCCAGATAAGAGCCTACTTCTGTTTTTTTTTGTGTTTTTGTCCCTGGAAAGAGAATTGTTAAATTCACAGTGGGGATCTAATGTGCCAAAGTAGACTTCCCAGAGGACAGTGTTACAAGTTTCTGGAGAGCAGAGAGGAACCTGCCTGATTTCCCCATTCCCAGGAGGTGGTGCCTGGGCCCTGGGGTTGTCCACCAGGTTTCGTACTGAGCCGGTCCTCCCCTGCAGCCTGGCTCGCCCTCCCAGCCACCACGTCCCTTCCTGCGTTACCCAGCACAGCCCCTCTCACACCAAGTCAGCTCCCACCCCACATGTTCACTCTGGCACTGCCTCCATGGGGGGGTCCTCAGAAGTTACCTATGCTACTTGGAGGAGTGCACAAAACCCAGGCGACCCAGCCAGGGTGGAGTGGCCCAGGGTGACCAGCATGATCCTATAGTTGGAGCCCGGAGACCAGGAGCTGCCCCTACCTCCTGGAACATCAGGTGAGTCCTTTCCCTGCTCAGGTCTGGCTTCCCCAGGTCCAAAGTGAGGAGCGGCCTGGACGCCCACTGAGCTGCCACCGATTGAGGGAGAGAATCAGAGATGGCGGGATCGATGTGCGGGTGCTGGTGGGAGTGAGAGGAGCTCGTCTGAGGTGTCTAGCCCACTGCAGGATTCTCTGCCAGAGGAAGCAAGGTCTGTCAGGGGTTCGGGAGAGGAAAAGGACATGGGCTAGGCCTGGCAGGGGAGGAGAAAGCGAGGGCAAGGGAGGTAGAGTCACGGTCAGGACGGTTAGGCCCAAACTTGTTGGGCAGAGATGAGACGGATAGTGATCTATCTGATTAGAATGACTCCACTGGCTGCCTGGCTATTTTATCGTCCTGAGGCCAAACTGGATAGTGTCACACATTGACTCTTTTTGACCTGACCACTAGTGTTAGGTAAAACACCTTTACTGGTTGAACTGACTTGTCAATACCATGAGACAACTGATTTCACCGATTATTTCCAGGAAACAGGCAACTGATTGAACTAACAAAACCCAGTTTACTGTTTTTGCTTTTCAGAGATTGCCTCTGGATCTGACATCTTTGGTCCTTAAAGACATTTACACCACCTGCCACTTATCAACAACAGCCAGTCCTCAAGAAGGCTTGGAAACACCCTGTAGACTACAGGCTTTGGGACTCAGTCTCCCTCTTCCCCATCAATAAATTGGGAAAGTTGGACTAGACCTGGAGTGGCAAACACATGGTGTGAATACTGCCACTCTTCCTAGTTCATCCATGGCAGACATTACTAATCAATTACAACACTTACTCCCATGGAACCCAGATGCAGCCTCAGAATCCTTTTCAACACAGGGCTTCAGGCAGTTCCTACCAATCAATTAGATTTGGCATGCATGATAAAAAGTATTTGTCCTCTGGGCACTATATGATCTCCAAGCCTCCCTCCAGCTGCGCAGGTCTAGAATTGCAACTTATTAGGTGTCTGAGGATTCAGCCTGGAGACCACCAGATCGACAGCTGTCCCTGGGGCTTCCCAGGTCTGTGGAGTGCCCTTGAGCAGGGCCATGGCTGAGCTGGTGCCTTATTAATTTTCCTCACTGCTAATAAATGTGCATTGCGTCAGCTCCGTTCTGCCCCCTCATGTTCTCTGGCTGCCGCCAGCAGTGGGGACTTTTTCAGAGAGCTGTAAAAATAGTTTTTTTAAGAAGTCTGCACAGAAGAAGCAGCCAAGCCTATTTTGTTTCCTTTTTTTTTCTGAGGGAATGGGGAAGATGGGAAGGGAATACTTTAAAATGAAGGAATGTGCTCCTTGGGGAATTTAAAGTTCTTTTCCTTAAAAAAAAAAAAGTCTCACATCTAGCCACAGAGCACGTCTGTGAGGATTGCTAACAGCTCCCAGGAGACCACCGGCTTAAGTTGGGTCTCGTTAGGCTGTTGACAACTAGGTCCTGATGAGCAAAGCCCTAATGAGCTGAGCTGGCTCACGCCCCTTCCCCTAGCTGATCCGGTTTCGGTTTCGGAGTTCCAGGGGGTAGAGACTGGCTCCCTGAGAGAGCTTTCCTTGCCTGTGATACACGTCAGGCTTGCAGGAGACCTTTCTTTCTACTGAGAAAGTGTTTCTCTTTTCTTCACCAGTGCTCTGGTTTTGAAAAGGCTTAAAACAAATGTTAAAATGGATCTTGGGCTCTACCTGCCCCTTACTCTTCCCATTTTGTAGATGAAGGAACAGAGGCTTGAAGGGAGTAGAGGACAGGGGAGGCAGGTGCCAAAGGCAGGTACACAGCTGGTCCTAGGAGGAGAATGCATCTGTTGACTTCCAGAACAGCAAGTCAAAGCTGCAGGAAAACTCTGAGAGCATCTGACTTAGAGCTTCTTGACCCTGAGTAATGTATGCCCCAGTCTCAAAAGGCAACATATCGTCACAGAGCCCTAGGACAACATTATCTCTGATGCTTTTAATTCTTATATAACTATAAACCAAAGTGAATTAACGACTTGATAAACAAAACTACAAAGGAGATAAAATTCACATTAATAACATTAAGTTAATATGATGGATAATGCTGTTTTGAGGAAAGAGAACCCATAGGGCATAGAAGAGGAGCAGAGGAGAAGCAACAGAAGATTCTGGGCCTTCCTCATCAGAGGCTGTTAGAAGGAAGGAATCTGGGGTCAGTATGATGTCAGGGGAGGGAAAGGACCAGGAGAGGACAGTGCCCCGTGAGTGTCCCCTCTCACCTCTGCCATCCCTCCTTCCAACTGAAGAACCCTCACTGGGCTTTGCAAAAGAGCAGGTGCTCTCCTGCTTGTTGCTTCCTTTCTCTTTTGGTGAGAACATGGACTATAAACATGTACATATGTAGATCATATAGTGTGTCACAGGCAGAAGAGGGCTGGTGGTTCCCATTGTAAATGGGTGGTGGGAGTCTCAGGGAGGAAGTGACCTAACAGCAAAAGCTTGGAGGAGGCAAGGAAGGAAGCCATGGGCATTTGTCAGGGATGTGGTCTGGCCCAACCAAATCCCACCATCCTTCCAGCCGGAGTCGAATGTCCCTTCTTCCAGGAAGTCTCCCAGAGCTGATCGGCCGGCCACACATTGAATTCCCAGAGCTTTGCCTGCTGTATCATTTTGTACTGAAACTTGCAGTTCCTACCAGACTTGTATTTTCTTTCTCCTGGATCTGGAGCACCTTGAAATGGATGCCATGTCTCCTCCCACCAGAATGTCAGCTCTTTGAGGGCAGAGGTTTTGCTCTGTTCACTGCTGTGTCCCCAGCCTCAGCAGGTTGTCTACAAATGTGTACTGAATTGTTAGAGGTGGGCCAAGGAGGGGATGGGAGCGGTCTGTCCTCTGCACTTGAGCTCCTGACGCAGATGCTTCACCTTTCTGCCTCAGTCCCATCCTGAGGCTGGGCCCGAGAGTTGTTAAATGAATGAATGACTGTTGATTAGAACCGATTGTTTCCCACTCTATTTATCAGGAGACGCCAGTCAGAGGAAAGAGAGTGAATTGGACATGACCACCAGTTCTCAGTGGTCAGAGCAGCTACTCCTGTGACATGACCAACCCTGTCTCTGGGTTCACTGGTTTCCTCTGTCAAAGCAGTCGGGTGAATAGCTGAGCAAGCCCTGGTCCAAACCAAGCAGCGGGCCTTCATTCAATCAGTAAGTATTGAGTGGCTGCTGTGTACCCAGGATTGTTTTAGAGGCAAAATTCTCTGCCCTCATGGAGCTGACATTCTAGTGGAGGGAGGACAACAAACAAACAAACAAACAAACAAAATCCAGTTCTATTTATCTACCTATCTATAGATATATGTTTATCTATCTGTATATAAAAAAACATTTCTCTCTCTATATATAGTATGTCAGATTATGGTATGTTTCTGAAAAATTAAAGCAGAGAAGAGGTAGAAAGTACTAGAGGGGAGAGTTACAAGCTTTACATAGGGTGCTCAGGGCCAGCCTCACTGAGGTGACTTAGAAACACCTGAAGTGGGTGAGGGAGTGGGCCATGGGGCTGCCTGGGGAAGAGCATTTCAGTCAAAGGGAACAGACAGTGCAAAGGCCCTGAAGCAGGAGGGAGCTTGCTGGGTAAGTCTGAGGAGTATTAGGGAGCCCAGCGTGGTCGGAGTAGAGTGATGGGAGAGGTGTGAGGGAGACTGTGTGGGGGTGGAGTCAGAGAGGAAATGGGGACTAGAAGTTGACTTCGGCTGCTCTGTTAATGTTACAGTTCTCTACTGCTGCATAACCACTCCACAATGTACTGGCTTAACACAACAAGTTACTGTTCCTTCCCGTGGCTCTGTGGGTTGACTGGGCTCAGCTGGGTGGTTCTTGTTGTGTCCTCCCATGTAGCTGCAGTCAGGTAGAGGCTGGGGCCGGAGCATCTGAAGGCTCCACAGGGCCAGATGTTCATGCAGGTGCTCTCCACGTGGTCTTGCTCTCCAGTGGAGTAGCTGCACCTCTTACACAGTGACTAAGGGCTCCAGCTGGCAGGGAACTGAAACACCCAGTGTCATTCCTACTTCTGCGGAGCTCCATCGGCCGAAGCAGTTGCAGGCTAGCCCAGGTTCACCCAGTAGAGGAACAGATACCCCCTCTTCATGCACACAGGGAGAGAAGGAATTGATGGCAGTCCCTAACACATCTGAGAAAAATAGGAAGTCCCTGGGAGGTTCTGAGCAGAGCAATATATCCTATGTAACAGATACCTGGCCAACTGTGTGGAGGCCTGGCACCACCTGCCAATCCTGCCAGGCTCCTCTTGTTGCTTGTTGATCACCCAACAGGAGAGGGGACTGAGTGCCGCCCCCAGGCCCTGACCTCTGCAGGAGAATCTGCTCCATTAACCACAGAGCTTGTGCCCACTCAGGCTGGGGTGTTTCTCAGAGAGGCTTCCCTCGCCACCTCCTGCAATGCCCTTATCCAGGCCTTGTCCCAGTCCCAGCCCCAGCCCCAGAGACTCTCTCAATTTCCCACGACTGGGATGGTCACTTGGATAAAGGAAGGTGGAAGGAAGAAGGGTGAGTGAGCCCAGAGGAGCTCCTGCCTGGATGTCTCGTCACTGTCCTCCAGATCCAACATCCCGCTGGCTAATGGTGGGGTGCAGACGCTGAGGCTGGGAGGGAGGGAGGGGCTTTGGAGGCCACCAGGCTGATCGCATTCTACTTTCTGTTTACTCCTCTGGGTGATCCTGTCCCGGGCTGCTGGGAGCACAACCCCAGGGTGCAAACCTCAAGAGCATTCTGTTTCCTGCTGGCAGTCTAATTTCCATTCTTCCTCCCTTTCTCTAATGGGTGACACACCCACTTTGGAACAATCTGAACAGCAAGAAATAGGGACTCCAGAATCAGGAATAGGAGTTTCACGTAGCAAGTAGCCAAGGTTCCATCCCATCCAGCCAAGAAGACGATTATCATTGGGTGCCAGCTTGCAAAGCTGTCCTGTCCTCACCCGAAGGTGATGCATGTGCTGGGAGGACACTGGTGCCTGGATGCTAAGATCTGGGATCCCTATGCCTGAGACCCTTAAATGTCCAGAGGTGGTTCCCTTGCCATCTGACCCTAACCTGGAAGGAGCAGGAGGGGCACTGCACTGGTCCAAAAGAAGACAAGGCTTCAGCTGAAAGGAAGACAGCACGCAGCTCGCCCAGGCTGGCAGCATGTGCAGGGCCATCCAGGCTACCAAACAGGCCAGCCCTCAAGGTGGCCCAGTACTCCTCTCCCAGATGCTCGTCACTGACATCTCAGGAGATAACAGGGTACCATGGTTTAAAGCTTTGGTCTTTGGGTCAGTTGACCTGTGTTCAAATCTCACTTTTCTCATTTCCTTTCTGTTGGCAAGTGTTTTCCTCTAGGAGCTTTTTCACTTATCTGTAGAATGGGTTTACCTCCTTGGGTCGTTATAGGGATTTAGTGACCTAGATCCTGTAGCCGCTCCTTGGTGGTGGTAATTCCTGCTGCCTGGGTTTCTAGAATTTGTTCACGATGGCCTAAGTGCTAAAGTCTTGCCTTCTTTTCTCTTCTAGCTTCATTCCTGTTCTCTGGACCAGCCATCCAGGGATGTGTAACCGCCCAATGGCACAATCATGCCAGCCCAGGGTAACCTCAAATAGTTGAATCTGTGGGGGATGTTTTTAATGTAGGGCATATGTTTTCTTGGGGTGTCTGTGTTGTCCCATCCAAAACAGGGGGTGAGACTACCTGGAGCCTCAAACGCCTTTTTATTTTTGCAACTCTATGAATTCACAAAATCAGTATTACTGTCATTGCAGGGCCACCTCTCCTGGCTCCAAAATCAGCAAGTTCTTTGTGGGAAGGTGGATATGTTGTGTGCAGTTCGGGCAGCGTCATACCACCAGGGGGCGCTGCCTGGCTGGTCTCACTACCTCACTTCTCAAAGAGGCCCAGGGAAGGCAGAGTCAGGAGCTCTAGGACACAGATTTGCCCTTGGGGACCATAGACAGCTAGCCTGGACCTTGAAAGTCTGCCACCTGGTGGGCTGGGAATAGCAATAACAGGGATTCTCCACTCGGGCCCTTTAGTTTGCCTCCTGTTCCCATACTGCCATCCCATCTTATGGCTAAGGGGATAATGCCCAGACAATGAATCCAGGCTCAGAGAGATGAGGGAGCTGCTCAAGGCCACACAGAGCAGGTCCTAGGAGACGGGCTGGGTCTGAGTCCCACTGTACATCCGCCCAGCACAGCTGACCATTCCTATCCACTCCTTTCCCCCTCCTCCCAACCCATTGGATCTCAGCAGCCTTTTCCTCTATTTGTGGGGACTTGACAAGGGGCTCAGGATCAGCAAGAGTGGAACCCTCGATACTCAACCGAGACATATGATTTTCCTTGTGGCATAGCCTGGCCTCTTGAGGTATGAGTTTCAGTCCTGTCAGAGACTTCCACATGGTCCACTAGCCATGGACATTCCAGCCTGCAACTGCACCCTGAGTCTGGGGGCAGATGCTGGGAAACAAGGAGCCCGGGCAGCTGAGCTAGCCAGAGGATGCTTAGGGCCACCATCCCCTCTACTTCATGCACTGTATTCAGTGCTGTACCCACAGCCTCCGTTAGTCCTCATGGCAGCCCTGTGAGGCACACTATTATGATCTCCACTTTACAGAGGAGGAAACTGAGGCTCAGAGTGCCTTAGCAGGTCTGTAGAGAGGGGGGCTTGACTTTTCCCCCATCTCTGCCACTGACTGGCTACATGCACCAGGAGTGGGCAGGCTGGGGTCTTAACCTCTGCTTGGGATCTGCAGAATGAAAGAGGCATGAGGGCTGGTTGTCCTTCAGTGAAGGTTTCCTGGGTACTGACTTTTGGAGACAGGGAAGAAGGAAAGACCGGCCTTTCAGGTGCTCACAGCCCCAGGGGGGCAGATAGGTCTGCAGTGGAGGATAAGCTTCAGCAGGACCTGGGAGGGAGCATGTGCGGAGGTCAGCAAGAGTGAAGGGGGCTGTGGGGACCCACCAAGGCTCGCGGGAGAAGAGGAGACCGGAGCCAGTCATCAAAGGTGAAGAAGAGTGTGCTCTGCAGAGGGAATATGTGGCAGACCTGTGAGCATTAGGGTCCCAGTTGGGTGGCAAAACAGCAGAAGAATGGGGGCTCCTCTTTGGGGCACACCCTTGGTCTTCAGGAGGGAGATAAGGTGCAGGAAGAAGCTGGGTGTTCAGGGTTAGGGGTGCCTCAGGGAGCACACATCTTATGACACTGGGACCCATCTTGGAAAAAATAAGGTTTGCATTTATTGTTAACAGAAAACTGCATGCCTTCACGTGCATGTCCCTGTGTGAATGTGGAATGTGAGTGTATGTTTGAAGCCTTATGTCAAAGCCCTTTACATCCACGATCTCTTTTTACTTTCCCAACTGCCCTGAGAGGTTGGCTAGACAGAAATATCATCCTCAAGGACAGATGAGAAAACAGAACCCCAGTGGGATAAAATGTCTTGTCCATGGTCATGGGGCTTGATAGTTGAAAAGCGAGAGTCTACTCCCAGGCTCTTGGCCCCAGCTCTATGCTCCTGGCCCTCCTACTTGGACCACTTCCCCATCCTACTTCCCTGGACTGCATGCCACAGGCCACCATGTCATCTGCCCCCTCAGCCCTCACCAGGGCATTCTCCCCTGGAGGAGAGAGGGCATTCTGGACTGGGTATAAGCCCTGCATGTTCACAGGAAAACCCCTAGCAGATCTGATGGGTCTGGGGTCAGGAGTGGAGGACTGAAACCAGAAAGATGAAGAGCCCAGTGACTGCAGAGGCCAGAGCTCAAGGCCAAGGTCAAGGTCCATCTTCTCCTCCCAAACTGCTTTAAGCACCCACTGCTGCCTTAAGGAAGAATGGCCACAGAGAAAGGGGGCTGAAGCCTTGTGCTGGTCCTTCAGGGCCATCTTGCAGAGGTGGTTTGACCTCATGTTTCCAGAATCGCTAGTGGGATAGCACAGAGGACCAAGGGTCTGGGGAGTCGACCTCTGTCCCCTGCCCATAACAGTGGGCAATTTGCAAAGCGGTTACTTCATGCCAGGCACTGCTCTGTGTGTTTCACACATATATGCTCAGTTGTCACAACAGCTTTGGGAGGAAGGTACAACGATTACCTCAGTTTTACAGATGCCCTTTGGAGGCACAGAGAGGTTCACTGTCTTGCTCAAGGTCGCTTAATGTGTAAGTGGCAGAGCTAGGGCTGACTCTAGAAATCTGCCTCTAGGAGCTAGTCTGCCTGTGTTATTAATAATAATTATAGCCAAAGCTACTATTTGACTAGCACCTCCTATGTGCCTGGGGTTTAATTCTTCACAGCAAGGTCGTGACTTAGGCGTTGATGTTCTCCGCATTTCTCATTTCATGGCTGAGTAAATCTGGGCTTAGTGGGCAGCCTGGGGCGAGATGACTTCAGATTCTCACAGATGCTAGGTCGGTCTAAATCCCAAGCTTCCGCTGTATTTGGCCTCTTAGCCGGCCTCTCTGACTTGCTGTGTGACAGTGGGAAAGCACATTCTTTCTCAAAGCCTCAGTTTCCCCATCACTTAGGCCTTCTCCTAGTCCCTGCCTCCCTGCTCCAGCAAGTGACGGAGTGGATGGGGTCTGCGGTACTGTGAGCGTGAGGGTCTCGGGCAAGTCCTGAGAGCTTCCCTTTCCCCTCACGCCCCAGGAGAAGTACGAGTTGCGGTGGGGCGCCGGAGGGGGTGTGCTGGGGGTGGACTGGGAGGTTCTGGGTGTGGAAGGTAGATGCTTGGTCCGGGAGAGGTTAGTGAGATGGGTAGAGAAGGCCGAGCTCTGATTTGGGGAAGGGCCGAAGGGCCGAGAAGCCACGTGCTCCGGGCAGTTCTGTAGGGAGCAGACTGTCCTCTGGGAAAAGAGACGCGCCCCGGACTTGAGGAGGGGGCGGGGAGAGAGAGCCGAGAAGGCAGGTTCTGGGCAGAAGGGGTGGGGTGGGGGGAGGTAGCGAGGACGCGGACAAAGGAGGCGGCCGGCAGCCCAGCTGTTTTGAAAAATGCTTCCTGTTTCTTTAAAGGCGCTCGCGGCTCGGGCGGCCCGGGCTGGGGAGGCGGCGGCGGCGAGAGCTGCCTCTTCTCCGGGCGGCGGCGCTGACTGATCTCGCGAACTGGGCTTCTGTGTAAACTGAGGCTAAACAAACACAGATGGAGCTCAGCGGGCGTTCTCCCGAAATGCTGGCAGGGCTGCAGCGACTTCAGATGACACTCTGAGCGCTCCAGGAGCGGACAGCCCGGCGGCTTCGCGGAGCCGGCGGCGCAGCTGCCCCAGGCAAGGGGGAGAAAGGGAGGGCGGGAGGGCGAGAGAAGGGGGAGAGCTAGAGACTCCGAGGCGCAGAGCGCGGCGGCGGCCGGGGCAGAGCCGGCGCGCAGCGTGCGGAGAGAGCGCGGCGGGCGCGCGTCCCGGGTACCCCCACGCCAGTGCCTCGGGCGCTGTCCGCGCCATGAAGCACATCCCGGTTCTCGAGGACGGGCCATGGAAGACCGTGTGCGTGAAGGAGCTAAACGGCCTCAAGAAGCTCAAGCGGAAAGCCAAGGAACCGGCGCGGCGCGCGAACGGCTATAAAACTTTCCGATTGGACTTGCAAGCGCCGGAGCACGGCGCCACCGCCACCAACGGGCTAAGGGACAGGACCCTGCGGCTGCAGCCGGTCTCGGCCCCGGTGCCTGTCCCGGTGGCGCCGGCCGTTCCCTCAGGCGGGGGCGCGGACACGGCGGGGAAGCGCGGGGGCGTCCGGGCGCCGGAGGTCTCGGACGCGCGGAAACGCGGCTTCGCCCTGGGCGCAGTGGGACCGGGACTCCCCACGCCGCCGCCACCGCCACCGCCACCGCCGCCGCCGCCGCCTTCCGTGCCCCAGGGCCAGGTACCTGGGGGCCCCGAGGCACAGCCTTTCCGGGAGCCTGGCCTGCGCCCCCGCATCTTGTTGTGCGCACCGCCTGCACGCCCCACGCCGTCGGCGCCCCCTGCGCCTCCAGAGTCCTCCGTGCGTCCAGCGCCCCCCACACGCCCGGCGGAAAGTTCTTACTCGCCAATTTCACACGTAATTTACAATAACCACCCGGATTCCTCTGCGTCGCCTAGGAAACGGCCAGGCGAAGCGACCGCCGCAGCCTCCGAGATCAAAGCCTTGCAGCAGACCCGGAGGCTCCTGGCGAACGCCAGGGAGCGGACGCGGGTTCACACCATCAGCGCAGCTTTCGAGGCGCTCAGGAAGCAGGTACCGGCTCCGGGCCGCACACCCTCACTACGCCCGGGGACGATTGCTGGAGTGGGTGGGTGAGTGGTGAGGGGGACTTTAGGGAGGAGGAGGAGGGTATGTGTAAGCGGCAAGTTGTCCGCGTCCGATTGACCCGAGTCTGGACAGGTTTGGGCCCTCCGGGGCCAGTGACCTCGGCCACAGCGTTGGTTCAGATTTTAGTTCGCAAAGTGGGGCTGAAGGTTCAAGTTCTCTGGCCTCAGGGGCGCCTTGGTTCCCCTCCCACCCCGGGGGTGACCCTGTCAGCGCATCTGGCTTCAAGCCCTCATAGTTCACTTTTATGGCAGGGAGTATTTGTCTCCTGGAGTCCCTGGGGCACGGTGGGGAGTGGAGGAGGGGGAATGTCTCGGGCGAAGAAGGAGGAAGACTCTTCCCTTTCTGGCACTGAGCATGGGCTCTTGGGGGGCCTGAAACGACCTGGTTTTGAAGGCACCGGGCATTCCGGGGCAGCCTGTCAGCCGCTCTTCAGCCCCTGCCCGCCAGCAGGGATGTCCTACAGTCAGGTTGCTTCTGGGCTCTGCACTCCTCCCCTTAAGGACCAGGGCTGCAAGCCTGCATCCTGCCCCCGGGGCAGCCTCAGCAGCTGGCTGGTGAGAGCCTCCCAGATCTCTTCTCCCGCTGCCCCCCACCCTGTGGTGAAGCTGGCAGGTCTGCTGCGGGTACGAACCCGCTAGGTGGAGGATCTTTGAAGCCTAGTTTTGGGATGGGCCCGGGGCTTCTCAGGTTGGGGCTGGTGGGAGTTGCCCTCCACAGATGGCATTCTCTGAAAGAATGGGGAAGAGTATTTGTCCAAGAATTACCCATAGTGGGGAGGGGCCGTTTTACAATTCCACTTTAGACAAGACTGGGACTGCCCTGAGGTTCTAGGCTTCTTTTCTTAGAGAGAAGGGAGAGCCAAGAAGCGAGTGGCAAGTGCTCCCTGTCCCAAACCCTCACGGGGCATGGGGTAGAGTTGGGGGTAGATGCAACTGCTTTGAATCGTCAGAGTTTTTGCTTGCTCTGCAGCTGACTTCCTGTGTTACTCCAGGGAAGTTACTGAACCTCTCTAGGCTTTAGCCAATGACAAAGCATTTAAGAAAACATGATCCTGTTTTTGGATCTCATTCTCCTCTTCCTCCTGCTGGTGGGCAGGCAAGGTGTCTGTGTCCAACCATGGGAAGTGAATTGAATTCCCAGGGAAAAGAAGCTCTGTGACTTTTGAGCTGAAGTGTCGTGCTTGGGTTTGGGTGAGATGTTTGGTCAGAGAGGTGGAGTGGAGGGTCAAGGAGCTGTCACAGACCAGGCTGGGACACTGCCCATAGCCACACCATTTGGGACCCTCAGCAGTGGGCCCAGTGGAGCATTTAGTCTTACCCTTGGGCAGTGGCTTTAAGTCTCAGAAATCTTGGGGAGGCCTGGAGCCCATAGGGCATCACTAGGATGGAAGGATGACAGAAGGGCAGAGAGATTCCTGTCACCTGCTCACCTGGCAACTAAGGAAGCCCCTCTTGGCTTGGGGAGGCCACATGCCCCACCCAAGCTTCACAGCTGGTGAGTAACAGGACAGGGCTGGGACCTTGTTCCTTTAATTGTCAATTCAAGACCGTTTTTGCCCCTTCAGCTGCTTCTTTCACTTCTTAGAAAATATTCAAAACACTCACATGCATCTCATTTATTCAGTGGCTTTAACTTATTTCAATAATAATTTCTATCTTATTTGATCTTAACATCCCAGTCAGGTTGAAATAGCCCATTTCATGGAATGGAAAACTGGCCTAGAAAAAGAAGGAAGGAGATTTGTCCAGGATCACCTAGTGGGTTGGGGAAGATGACAGCAGTTTCTGGAATGCCTGCTTGGCCAGATGCTCCCACAGTGCCACCCACCAGTGTCATGGCCCCGTCCCAACTGGGAGTGTTTGTTAACAGAAGCTGGGTGTACACACAGTTGACACTCTGAGATGAGATTACTAATTATGGTCTCCTTTCACTTCTACCCTTTCAGTGGGGAAATTCTATATAAAAGGGACAAATTCAGGGAGAGAGTGTGCACATGCATCCAGGTACACACACCTGTGCCGATACACATGATCATTACATGTACCTAAGAACACACACACATGCACGGTCACAGAGGCACCTGCTCCTCTTTGTTCCCTCCTTGCCTAAACCATTCTGCCCCTTTCCCAGAAAGGCTGCTAGGCCATGTGGGCATCTGCTTGTTGTCTGGGAGGGAAAGACACACACACACACCCATGTGGGCATCTGCTTGTTGTCTGGGAGGGAAAGACACACACACACACACACACACACACAAACACACACACACCCCATGTGGGCATCTGCTTGTCTGGGAGGGAAGGACACACACACACACACACACACACACACACACACACACACACACACCCCATGTGGGCATCTGCTTGTTGTCTGGGAGGGAAAGACACACACACACACACACACACACACACACACACACACACCCCATGTGGGCATCTGCTTGTTGTCTGGGAGGGAAAGACACACACACACACACACACACACACCCCATGTGGGCATCTGCTTGTTGTCTGGGAGGGAAAGACACACACACACACACACACACACACACACACACCCCATGTGGGCATCTGCTTGTTGTCTGGGAGGAAAGACACACACACACACACACACACACACACACACACACACACACACACACCCCATGTGGGCATCTGCTTGTTGTCTGGAAGGGAAAGACACACACACACACACACACACACACACACACACCCCATGTGGGCATCTGCTTGTTGTCTGGGAGGGAAAGACACACACACACACACACACACACACACACCATGTGGGCATCTGCTTGTTGTCTGGGAGGGAAAGACACACACACACACACACACACACACACACCATGTGGGCATCTGCTTGTTGTCTGGGAGGGAAAGACACACACACACACACACACACACACACACACACCCATGTGGGCATCTGCTTGTTGTCTGGGAGGAAAGACACACACACACACACACACACACACACACACACACCCCATGTGGGCATCTGCTTGTTGTCTGGGAGGGAAAGACACACACACACACACACACACCATGTGGGCATCTGCTTGTTGTCTGGGAGGAAAGACACACACACACACACACACACACACCCCATGTGGGCATCTGCTTGTTGTCTGGGAGGGAAAGACACACACACACACACACACACACACACACACACCATGTGGGCATCTGCTTGTTGTCTGGGAGGGAAAGACACACACACACACACACACACCATGTGGGCATCTGCTTGTTGTCTGGGAGGAAAGACACACACACACACACACACACACACACACACCCCATGTGGGCATCTGCTTGTTGTCTGGGAGGGAAAGACACACACACACACACACACACACACCCCATGTGGGCATCTGCTTGTTGTCTGGGAGGAAAGACACACACACACACACACACACACACCCCATGTGGGCATCTGCTTGTTGTCTGGGAGGGAAAGACACACACACACACACACACACACACACCCATTCCAGACAGGCTGTACACACACACACACACACACACACACACCCATTCCAGACAGGCTGTACACACACACACACACACACACACACACACACACACACACACACACACACACACACACACACACACACACACACACACACACCCCCATTCCAGACAGGCTGTAGCTCTGCATCTAGACTAAGGCTTGACTGTTTGGAGTGGGCCCTTGGGAAAGGAGGCAAAGAGAGGATGAGTCTGCCTGACATGAGGCCTTGGCTATTGCAGCATCAAGGGCAGTCCTCCTGGGATAGTGGATCTGATCTGGGGTTTCATTTACCTGAGTAGCTTCCGGGTTTGGTGAAAAAAGCCCGGGAAGGGAGTCTGGAGACTGAGGTTTGAGTTGTGCCTTGGCATGTTTTCTGTATAACCAGGGACAAGTGACTTTCCCTCTCTGAGCCTCAGTTGCTAAGCCTGGAAAATGGTGCTAATACCCCATACACAGCTTCTGTGCAAAGAGCGAATGAAGAAAGGGGTAGGAGCTGTAGGAGGAGTGAACATTTTGAGCATTTGCAATGTCCTCATTGCTGGGCAAGGCCTTGACGGATGTAGAAATAAGACTTCTGTAATCATTTAAACAACAATCACAGAAACTACCATTTGTCAGATGCTTACTTTGTGTTGGGCACTGTGATAAGCATACTATGTGTATTAGCTCATTTAATGAAATAGGAATTATTACCTCTCCACCCATTTCACAGATGGTGAGACAGGTTCAAGAGCTTACATACATTGGTTGAGATTTCAAAGCCCTTTGCCACTACATGTGGCCTGGAGGGTTTTGCACTGCACACCTCCTTGGCTGCCATTCACTGAGACTTCAGTGTGCGGGTGCCTCCTTGGCATGGTGCAGGTGCAGCCTTTGAAGCCGTGTGCCATGTCACTGTTGAGCCTGGATTGGAGTCAGAGTCAGAGAGTTGCTCCAGTGCCGAGGCTCATAACAGCTCTGCTTCTCAGCAGCTTGAATGCCCTGGAGCTGTCCATTCTTAGCAAGGGGAAGCCAGACAGCCTCCTGTTTTGTCCAACCTGCTGTCCTCTTAACCATGGAGGAGTGGGGATGGTGACGCTACTTGGCTAAGGAAGTGCAGGTCAGGGAGAGGCCCTCTGGTCTTGGGGGTGCTTGGCAGTGGGATCAGGGTGATGGGTGTGCAGCGCAGATGGTCAGGCCATAGCACTTGCCACCAGCCCAGCTGCATAGGGCCCTCTCTGCCGCTTCATGTGATGGCCATGTGTGCACAGCTGGGCCTGGCCCATGTGCAGGGCTGCTTGGGGCCAGGTGGGGTGGGGGAGGCGAAGGGAAAGCCTAGCCTTGCCCGTGGGAATGGGAGGGGCCAGAGCTGTGGGCCTCTGCCTCCTCGTAGAACCTTATGGCTCACAGGCTGGGCTCACCCGTGGGGCACTGGTGTGTGTGCAGATTTCCTTTCTTCCCCCAAAGCTGGAAGGAAGCCCCTTAATCTAGATGGAGGAATGGCAGCCTTGCTGGGCAGAGGACCGACAGCAGTGGGGAGGGAGCCTTCAGGACCCGCTGAGGTGAAGGAAGTGCCAAGCAGGTGGGGCCTGGGTGCTTCCTCTGCTGCCCCTGGAGTCTCCAGGGGAATCCTCAGCCAGTGAACTCAGGCTGGCCCAGAGTGGGTGTGGCATGAGGACAGTGTCCGCAGCCCTGCACCTTCCTCAATCTCAGACCCTGCAGGATGCCAGGGGCCATGACCTCATAGCAGATGATGCTGGTCTCCTCAGGAGGACTGGTCTGCTCTGGGGACTCCATGCAGATGGGTGGGGGGTGACAGAGGTCTCTACCTGCCGCTTGATGTCCACAGTCACCAGGGAGGCTGTTATTGAGCCTCATTGTATTGGGCGAAGTGCCTTCCCTGGGCCTGTTGTTGTGTATCTGTAGTGCTGCCATCCCATCTTACAGACAAGGACACTTACAGAGACAGATGAAGTCAGATGTATACCCAGGCCTGTCTGGCTCTAGGGTCATGGCTCTTAACTACTAAGACCCAGGTTCTCAGGGTCCAGCCTCATGGCTGTGTAGGAAGTTGGGATTTTAAATAATCTACTTAAATAGAAGTTGATAAGGACCTTGAACAGCTCTGGGTGAAGTGGCTTCACCCAGGAAGCCAGTGCTCATGGCATGAGGCGATTAAAGAATAATTTCAAATCAAGTGGACAGAGTGATGTTGGAGCTCTGTGGGCCCAGGAGTCTTGGTGGACTTCCAGGAGAGCATCTGGGGCTGGGGCTGAGGGGTGGGGAGTAGCTGGCACACAGGCAGGAGGGTGAGGACTTGAAGGCCTGTCCTGCATTGGGTGGGAGGTCCTTGGCTGGTAGGTTTCTCTGCAGTAACTTCCTACATTTGCCCACTGTGCTCCCATTCTGAGGTAGCAGGTATTCTGATGGCCATTTTTGGTGAGAAAACTGAGGTGCCCTAAAATTATGGACTTGCCTAAGGTCACATGGATGGCCAGGAGTAGGCCAGGGCCCTTCTGGCTTTTTCCTGCTTCCTGGTGCCTGGAGAGAGTTCGGCTTAGGGTGGGTAGGATGGAATGATATAGGGGCATATGGGGCCTCATGGCAATCCCCAGGCCTGCCCCTCTGAAGCTTTAATCCATGTGGGGTGAGCATGAGGCAGGTCTTCTTACTTTCCCAGGAGCTGGGCAGCCTGCCGGGAGTGCAACCACATGGCCATGCTGCCTCCTTTGGCCTGTATCCTCTGAGCAGGGTGAGCAGACAACTGCTGTGGGGTCTCTGCAGGTGGTGGGGTGGCTGGGCTCTGGGCCTCGCTGTGGATGCTCAGAGAGGTAATGCACAGAGGCTGGGGTCCCATGGCATCTCCCAGGTCAGAAGGGTGGGCTGCCCTTTTCCCACCTTAGGCTATAGATGCTCATCCAAATCCTCAAGCAATTGTTTCTGGCCAGTTGAAAAGAGCCCAGCATCAGCTGAAAACTCAACTCATGTCTCAGAAGCTGAGAGACTCAGGAAATTCTATACCCTCTGGGCATCAAAGTCTTCTTACTGTGGTAATAATAATTTCTGCCTTACTGGGGCTGTGTAAAGATGAATATAGGCATTGTATTCAAAACACCAGCCCTCTGCTTGGCCTTAGTATCTCACAGTAAATAGCAGGAGGTGGCCTAGTCCCAAGAGACATGGAGGGTACACAGGCATTGTGTTCCCCACTCTCTAGATGAGGAGACTGAGGCTCAGAGGAGTGAAGGCACTTGCCCAAAGCCCATTGCTGGTAAGCGCTTGGGATTCAGACCGGCTCTTTCTACCCTTGCCTCAACCTCCCAGAACCAGAACCTGCTGCTAGACTCTTACTTTGTGGGGACAGCCCAAGCCAGGGATTCTCAGCTGGGCTGGCAGGGGCCAAGGGGCTGCATCGTGGGGTGTGGGCACCAGGAGGATGTGGAATTAGCCAGGTAGGCAGAGGAGCAGCTCCTGAGGGGAGGCGGAGGGGGAGAGGGGCCCTTGGTGTCCGTTGCATGGTCACCTCTGTGGTGGGAGCTGGGAGAGCCCTGTGGCAGCCTGCCTTCCTGGGGCACTAGACAGACGAGCTTCTGGCTCCAACTGTGTCTTAGTGGGGTGAGCTGAGGCCCAGTATGTCACTTCTGATTTTCAGTGTGCAGATGGGATAACAATCTTTATTTGGGGGAAGGTTTTAAACGGGGTTAAACTACTTGTAAATAGCTACCACAGTGCCAGATACACAACTAGAGCTCAATAGATGGTATTCTTGTTAGACCTGGGTTTTGACAGAAGCAAAGTGATAAATTTGGCACAAAACTGGCCCAGAACCTGGTGTGGGAATCCTGGGTTGGCCTTGACCTCATCTCTTGCTCTATAGTCCCTCAGTGACCCTAGATCTCTGCATGGAGATCCCTCCCAAGATTCTTGCTCCCTATTGGCAGGGAAGCCCAGTTTCTCAGGGCTGATGAGCTCAAAGAGCAGGGTAACTCCCAGTGTGGCCTCTGATGGAAAACAATACTAGGGGACTGTGTCACAGAGCTGCACCCAGTGTCCAGGGCCTCCACCAGGTGGGCATTCCCTCCCAGGGTGCAGAGGAGGCAGAGGTGCTGGGCTCGCCCTAAGACCCCCTCCCCTGCCCCAGGACTCTCAGGATCCCACAGACCATGTTTATTTGCTCAGGCTGATAAAGCAGGATTCTGTGGACTCTGGTTGGAACAGGCAAAGTACATTGTTCTGCTGGCTTCTCATGGTTTTTCTTGGATGGGTCTGGAGCTGTGGCCAGGGCTGGGAGTGGGAGGTGGGAAGGGGGAATGCCCAGGAGACAGAGTTCTCTCTGTCACCTCTCTGCCCCTCTCTGGGTTTCCTAGCTTGGTGAGGGGTGACTCTTTGACTGCTGGAGGATTTTAAAAGGCAATAGCAAACCTCGCCTCTGGCATGGGCTGCCATGTTAGGGGTGATGAGCAGGTGCTGTGTTCTGGCTCCAGATTTCCTGCTTTTCATCTTCTCTGGAGCCTCTTTTTGGAGAATTCCCGCACCACTGACTAAGAAGCCCCTGACTTGCATCAGGCCTTACTCTATGTAACGCACACAGCGTCTCACTGAATCCTTACCATGCTGTGAAATCAGGCCTGTTATCAATATGAGGAGGAAACCAGGGCTTGGGAAGGTTGTATCACTTGCCCAGGGTCTTACAGCTCAGAAGAGTTAGAGCCAGGAGTTGAAGCTAGGTGACTAAAAGGTGTGCATGTCTAAGCTCTGCACCAAATAGCTAGATCTCCATTTTCAGAGAGGAAAGGTTTTTGAACCCAGTTCTAAACATTCTGGAGTCATCTGGTGGATGTGAAGGGGGACCATTCATTTGTTCATTCATTCCTTCATTCAGCAAACCCTTCCAAGGGTCCTATGGGCAGGAGCTGGGCGAGGTCCCACAGATACGGGCTTTCCCCCAACAACTTACAGGGAGACTGGCCTTTAAATGAGTCAGAATAATCAGGAGGTAAGACAGGAGCTATTCCAGCCCTATTAAGGGAGGTGCCCCTCACTGCTTCCTCGCTTGCTGCCTGGGTCAGGGTTGTGGAGGGAGGTCAGGGAAAGCTCCTGGACAAAGTGAGGTTTAAAGTGAGATCAAAGTGGATGATATGTTTAGGCTCCCCAGCCGTGGTACCTGTCCTGTGCACTGCAGGAGCATCCCTGGCCCCAGTCCAGGAGAGGCCATTAACACCTCCCTCTCGCTGCCGCCAAGTAGGGACAATCCAGAATGTCTGCAGACATTGCCAACTGTACCCTGAGGGGCAAAATCATCCCTGGTTGAGAGCCTGCCCTGGAACAGTGCCTGGCATGTGGGGCTACTTGCTAAATACTCGTAGATGGGCTTGTTGTGGGGTCCCACTCTGTGGGATGAGGGTTAATCAGTACCAGCTGGTGGTAGGGCTAGATGCCGCATGTAGATCCTGCAGAGCCAGGGAGAGGAAGAGCCTGGACTCTTGGTTGCTGGGCGAGCACATTTGTCCATTTAGGTGATGGGTGTATCATAGCAGCAGTAGGCCCTGTCGGTGAGCACCTGCCCCGTGGACTTTGTGGTGTTGGGCCCACGTTATAACACAGAACTCTGCTGTGGTCTGTGTAGCTATTTGCTCACACAACACAAACATTTATGGACAACATTAAAAAGTTACAGGCACCATCTCTTCACGCTGTACATACCTCTGTGTGATGAGTGAGTGTCTGGTTGGCGCTGCATCACTGCCAAGCATGTCCAGTCTGGTGGGGGCTATAAGGACTTCCTATGCAGCAGTTGTGTGCCCAGCAGGACCCCAGGCTCAAAGGGCACAAAGGAAAAGAGGAAAGGAAAAGGGAGGCAGCCACGTGCCATCCTGCTGAGCACGCTGCCTTCCTTCTCCCATGTTTCCACAGTCCTGGGGGCCTACCTCCGTGAGGGTGGTAGAGCCTCACTCTGAGTGAGCTCCGTAAGTCAGGAACCAAGATATATTCATTGTCAGACCCCTAAGGGCCCAGCGAAACACATGTCACTGAAAGGAATGAATAAATGGAATATCAGAGCTAAAACAAGTCTGTTCTCTTAGAGACGTGCCTCAGAGAGGGCGGGGGACAGAGCTTGGTCGCTGTGGGGATTCATTGTGATTCATTCAGACTGACTGTCAGGCATGAGCTGAGCCTCATTTTCTTCCCCTACAAAATGGGAATGCCTCCTAGAGTTTGTGAGTGTGACTGAGCTGAGCTGTGTGTGCAGAAACAGCAGGTGCTTAGAGCAAGAATTAAATTCAGGTGGAGGGACTAGATAGGCCACCTCCACTGCCCAGCAGTCCCCTTTCAGGTGGTGGGGACATTGTCATGACCGGCCCCATGGGGCCATGCTCAGCACTGAGGCCCCGGCAGCTCCTCCTGATGCCTTCTCACCCACCAGGTGCCGTGTTACTCGTACGGGCAGAAGCTGTCCAAATTGGCCATCCTGAGGATCGCCTGTAACTACATCCTGTCTCTGGCGCGGCTGGCTGACCTTGACTACAGCGCTGACCACAGCAACCTCAGCTTCTCCGAGTGCGTGCAGCGCTGCACCCACACCCTGCAGGCTGAGGGCCGTGCCAAGAAGCGCAAGGTACCCACCAGCCCCTCAGGCAGCGCCTCTGCGGGAGGGCAGCCGAGGGGGAACAGGAACTTGGGGCACCCCACACACCCAGGCTTCCAAAGGGGCCAGCGATATTAGCATCTCGGAGGTTTGCTGGGGGTTGCCCCAGCCTCAGAGCTGCTCACATTCCTGGGATTATGGGGTGACCCTTCTCCTGGTAATGGGCTGCTGGATGCCTTGGACAGTCATCCAGGGCCTCTGGGTTTGCTCAGCACTTAAATGAGGATTAAGTGCTTGATCTCTGAAGCTCTTACTGGCCTTAAATGCTCTATGCTGAATTCCCTGATAGATGTCGTATCAGGATGAGATCCCCTAAGCAGCGTCTCACAGCCTAGGAGAGCCCTTTGGGATGTTTTTGGAATAGGACTCGGCCTGTGGGTTACCTGAAGCCATGCGTTAAGGCAAGTGAGATTCATATATTCCTTCATTCATTCTGGGGAGATTTGCTGGGCCCCAGCCATGTGCCTGAAATGCAGGGCAGGGATATAAAGATGACAAACACCTGGTCCCAGTCCTCACACAGCCCACAGGATGGTCCTGCCAGTAGATAAAGGTGGCACAGTCTGGTGAGGAGGTCTCAGAGGTATGTGCTAGGGGTGGTGGAAGGCCAGGCAGAGGAGGGACAGGTAACCTCTGCTGCCCAAGGGAGTGTGAAAGGGTATCTTAATGTAAGTGGTGTTTGAGCTGGGACCAGCAGGACCGCCAGGAGGTCACCAGGCAGATGAAGCAGGTAGCAGCATCTGAAGTGAGGGAACAGCTTGTATAAAGCCTGATGTGTTTGGAGAATTATGTGCGAAGGTATTGGGCACCACTTTGGTTCCCAGATGGCCTGTGCTTCCAGCATTTCTATCTGGGGTCAGTGCCAGGCAGTGCTGAGCAAGGCTTATGGCAACTCTCCAGATCTCTGTTCCCATGAGGCTAGGGGAGAAAGACAGGGTGGGACTGGCTATGTCTGGTAGGCGGATGGAGGCTGTGAGAGATGCCTGGCTCCCTTGGGCATCCAGGGATAGGGAGGGAACGGGGACCTGGTGACTGACATCCTCCGGCACTCTTTCCTTGCCCGCCCCTCCCTGTTATCCCCGACATTCCTCCCCCAGACCCCTTCTCCAGCAGGTTCCCCTCTGGGTTCTCCAGGTTTCCCAGAGGCCCCTGGGCCCCGAGCCAGGGAGGCCCCCGTGGGCTCTCCTGCCCACCCTGAGGAGGGACACAGAACATGCTCACTGCAGCCATTGCTGCTGCAGTGGGAACTGCACATTGCATTCCTGAGAGTGATTTAACATGGACCAATTAGATGGAATCCTCATCAAGTGTGAGAGAGGAAGTGCCACTGGCTGCTCTCAGGGCAGCTTTCCTCTGGAAAGTGACACGGGTAAATTAAGGGTGTGATTGATGGCTCCATGCAGGGCTCGGTGACAAAGGAGGTTTGTAAACTTCCAGTGAACTTCCCCTGGCATTTGGACGGGCTGCCTGGAGGTGTGGATGGGCAGGCACCATTTGCTCCATCTCTGCCTCTCATTCCCCATCCCTGTATCTCCCCTTACCCACTAAAGGCAGGAGTGCCAGAAAGGTATTGGGCCTCCTCCCTCCCTCCCCTGTCCCTGGATCGGAGCAGACAGTGTGCTGGACTGGGGAGGGGCCTAGGAGGTGAGGAAAGAAGGGGGTGAGGTGAAGATGCCCAGCAGTGACAAGCATTTGGCTTCCCCTCAAATCACCTCAAATCTAAGATACCTTAGAGAGCATTTGGTCCAGCTCCCCATGTTCTAGACCGGAAGACTGAGATGCCAGATTGTGGTTAAGAGCATCAAACAGCCCTGAGTTACAAGTCCTGACTTGGCCACTTACCAGTGTGTTATCTAGGATCTATTTTTTAACCTATTAAAGCCTCAGTTTTCTCGCTGATATGTGGGGATGGTGGCAACATCATCAGTGATTTCTAAGGCCCTTTCCTGTCTGACTGTCCAAGTGGAGGTCTTGTCTCGCCTCAGAAGGGCACAGGGCAACCTGCTTCATGCATCGCCTTCTGCTGGGGGACTGTCTCAGGGCTGCCATTTCCTGAGCGCTGTGCCTGGACAGTCACTACTGCCAAGAGGACTTAGGCAGGCAGGGTCCTCGAGCTGCTTGGACACCTGAGGCCCTCTCCAGCCCTGGCATTCCACCCTGGCAGGTTAGGGGTTCACAGGACCAGCCCTCTCTTACCATTTGTACCCTCCTACACCTCTGTCACCATGCAGGTAGATGAGTTCCCAGGTATTCTCAGGGATGGTCTCCAGTTAACCACCCTGAGTGCCTGATGCAGACCACCATTTTGTTAACCAGAACCAAGGGAGCTGCTGTCCCTGGAGATACACTCATTCACTTATTCATACATTTACTTATTGATTAATTAATTAATTAATTCATTCAGTGTTTATTGAGCACCTGCAGTGAGTTAGAGACCGGGAATCCTACGCAGAACACATGGCACCATAATGGGTGTTCCTGGTGGGCGGGCTTGACCCTCCATAGTCCCTGTAGATGGAGCACATGGATTTGGGGTGCAGATCAAGCACCTGTACTCCTCCCCTGTGGCCATTGAGGTCAGCCTGAAGGTTTGGGGATGGGCATGAGCCAGGCTTACATCCTGATGAGGGAGACAGAAAATGAAGAAAGAAGAAACTAGAAAACATGTGCCGATGTAAGTGATTGGCTCGAAGGCAGTCCTCGATGAATGCTGGCTGTGTGGGGCTGACCATCCAGTATGACTCCTGGGAATTTGAGCTATCCTGTTGGAGGATGGCTCCCCATGGTTAATGCATCCCAGAGAGGCTGTTTGATCCCTTCTCAGGATGCCTTCTTGAGAGATGGTGCTCAGTCTTAACCCCCAGCAGGTCTAACAAGCTGCCTTGTCCCTTCAGACCTGTGTGAAGAGTGGGATTTAAATTCAGCTTGCCAAGTGGGCTTGGCTCGCCGCCAGCTCCCAAGTGCATCCTTTTGCCTATCTCAACCCTTCCCAGCCAGGGGGTGGGGAGCTACATCCGTTAACCAGTGAGTCCTCCATCTCTGGCCCCACGACAAGACTTGGAGGTTTCAGAGCTCCATTTGGAAGCCTAGGTTGTGCAGAGAGTCCCGTGTCAGAGGCTGCCCAGCAAAGAGACAGGCGGGAAGAGTGGAAGGGCTCTGGAGAGCTCAGTTCTGACTTGGGCTGCTGCAGCTGGAGATAGTGCACGTTAAGCACCTGGCTCTGGGCCATGTTTCTGCAGCTCCTGTTTTTAAAGCAGCAACTCCTGGGAGCTTCTGAAGAAGAGGAGGAGGAAGAGGAGGAAGAGCAGCACCTGGACTGGGTGGGCCTTGCCAGACCTGCAGAATAGGAAAGGACCAATTACCCACAATTGAGTGCACCGCCCTCTAGAGATTTTATGCCACTGAGTAATAATAATAGTAATAGTAACAGCTACTAACATGGTTGGCATAGCTGAAGCCCTGGTGATAAATGGCCAGTAAGTCCCTGCCCTCAAGTTGCTCACAGTTCCCAGGATGGGGTTGGGGAGAGAGAAGACAAATCCTAAAGTGCTGAGTTGAGGGTGGGTGGTACCAGAGGCCTGGACAGCAGTAAGGACCCTGGGGCTGTGACTGTAGCTGTTACCAGCCCAGGAAGGCTGGCCGGGAGCTTGCCCCCTGCTGCGTGGATAGTCTGGAAGCCCTGAAGCTGGGGCAGCTCCCTCAGACTTGCATCTTCCCTCTTTCTTGCATTTTCCCTGCTTTCTGGGTAAGGGGGGCTTTTTTCTGGTGAGAGCATATCCAAGGGTGACCTGACTTCTCTTTGGAAGAACATTTTAAGTGCAAATTTCTGTAGCCACAGTGCTGGGGACAAGCTGAGGTGACACACTGGTTCTGAGTTGGGGGGATTAATGGGAGCTGAGGATGTTCCCAGGGGTCCTTGGCTGTCTGGGTGGCTGAGCCCAGGCCTCAGGCTGACCTGGTGGCACCTGCCCTTTCTGTGGACCATTCCTGAGCCCTGGAGGATGCAAGGCTGGGTCTCAAGAGCTCCTGTTCTGGCTGGATTCAGCACCTCCATGTGCATGGCCTTCTGTGTCCCCAGAGTGCCCGCCAAGGGCCACTGTCTCGGCTCTGTTCCCACCTGCCATGTACATAGTCACCCCATTGGGACTCTGGTCTCCACTTCAATAAGGGGACTTGCTGGCAGAAGTGATTTCTAAGGTCCTTTTTGGTTGGAATTCCCAAGCTGAGGTCACCTCAGCCCCTTTTTCTAAGTGACTTACTGTGTTACTCTTACTGTCCCTCTGCCCATCAGGGCATTTCACACAGATGTGAGAGTCGCTCACAGATACTGTAGGGACCCCAGTGCAATGCATCGCCAGAATACTGAAAATACCCGACATTCCTGAACCCTGGTCCTGTGCCAGGCATGGTGATTATGCTTCCCATGCTACCACCTCGTTGACTCCTCCCACCAGCCCTGCAGGGTGCTGGTGGGGCCCCATTGCACAAATAGCAAACTGAGGCTCAGAGGTCTAAGGAACTTGCCCAGAGCCACTTAGCTGGTCAGAGAGGTGTGCCAGGGCCCCTACCACCTCCCTATCCTGCCTCCTACATGAAGTGGGGTGGTGAGACGAGGTTCTGCTCCAAATCCTCCTGGCCAAGTTACTGAGTTAAATGCCATTTGCTTTCAAAGCTCATGGAGGTCATCTATGCTGGGAAAAGAAGGGGGTGGGTGGGAAACCACCGTCAAATTCCCTTCTAGTCATAAAAAGGGATGCAATTTATTTTTTCTGGCATTCCAATTACATAGACGTTTGTCGCCAGCTGTTTGTTCTAACACGGAGTGTTCTCTCAGCTGCTGTTTCTCCTCTTACATTTGACACCATCAGTCCACAAGTCTGGCAGGGACCGGGCTGGAGGGATCACTGGCCAGGGCGCCTCACAGGTGAGCTTAGAGCTGGCTGTCCTGGAAAGGCAGAAAGCGGCCCTCTGGTGTCCCCAGGGTGGTCCTGAAGTGGGGTGGAGCTGGAGTGCTGCTTTCCTCTCCTTTCACACTCTCTTCAGCCCCTCTTTTCTCCTTTCTGAAATTGCTCCCCTCCTGACCGGCACTCACAGATCCTACCCTTCTCCCCAATGCACTGTGTAGAAATGCAAGCTTGGGGCCCTGGGCATAGCAAGAAAGAACCAACTGTTCATGCTCAGAAGGTCACACAGACCTGGGAAGTGTGCTGACTGGCTACCTTGGGGATACAGAGACCCTGCAGAGTGCCCCCTGGAACTCCCCTTTGAGTCAAGGTGCCCCTCTGGAAACCCTTGCGGAGTCTCAGTGGCCCTTGTTCAGGGCACCCGAGTAAAGGAGTCTGTGAGGGTGGGGGTTAAATCAAGAGACCCCTGCAGTTCTTTTTAGTTCTCTGTGATGCTGTCATTTAAATTTAAGGTACATAAAAGTATAACAGAGAGACCCTCAGCAAGGTCATGAAGTAGAAGTGGAGATCTCTGGGGCCTGAGACCTGGGTTTGAGTCTTGGCCCTGGCACTTCTGAGCTGTGCAACTTCGGGTGTGTTACCTGACCTCTGTGATCCCCCATTCTCTCATCCATAAAGTGAGAGCCCACATACCTTCCTTGCCCCCTTGCTGGAAGGATTAAACAAGATCCTGTATGAGAAAGGGCTGGCATTTTCTCATTGAGTGCCAGGAAGGAAATCTCCAGAATTTACAGCCACAAGGTAGCAACTTCACTTGTACCCCTCAGACAGGAGTATGTCAGAAAAGAGCAATGCCCAGGGTGAGCAGTGACTGGCCAACCAAAGGCAGATGAAGACAAAGAGTTCTGAGTGGGAGATGCTTCCTCTCCAGCACTTCAGCCCAAACTCCTGGTCCCTGGTTGAGCATACAGCCAACCCAGAAATCTCTGGGCTTCTCAAATTCATGGATTTATACAAAAAAACACGTGAAACGTGTTTGGTTGTACACAATAATAATGCTGATAAACAGACTATCACCAGCAATCATATCGCCCACCCGGTGAGTGCCCACTGTGTGTACTACCCTTTATTACATAACCCCACAAGTTAGGACCACTTTCCCCCTGTGCAGAGGGGAAACTGAGGCCAAGAGAAGGGCACCTGTAGCTAATAAGTGGTGGAGCTGTTTTGAGTCTGTGTGTCTTTGATTCCAAACTCTGAGCTCTTCAACTGCTGAGGCCAGCTGGCCCACACTCGCACCCTGGCCAGCAGGGTGGCCAGTGCCCGGGAGGCCCCCAGCAAATGCCGGGAGCAGTGCTGTGCCCAGAGCAACAGCTCTTATGTAAGCAGCCAGGCTTCAGCACGTGGAGGCTCCATTTAGCTGCAGGGAGCCAATAGCCCACTGGGGATGGCGCTGGGGGTGGTGCAGGGTGGGGTGGGCCGCGGGTGGGGTGTCATCAGCCCCAAGCACCCCCAGTGCTGTGCCGCCAGCGAGGCCTGACACCGGGTTAAGTCTCCTGGCGGCCTCTGGCTGCAGCTGGGAGCACGCCTGGTTCCCATTCGGGTGCTGTGGTTTTGATTAGCTGTTCTGCGAGGCCAGCCTGCTGGTGAGTCCATGGGAGCTCCGCTGGAACAGAGGGTCCCCCGCCCCGCCGCCGCGGCCCCCCCTCCTGGCAGCCCCAGACTCCAGATGTTCTGAGCGCTTGCTGGGAAGGCCTGCTGGCGCCACGGAGGGCAGAGGGCAGGGAAAGCACGCGAGCTGGAAGCCCCAGCACTCAGTCACCGCAGGCCTTGGCAGCCCGCCCAGCCCTCTGCTGGCACATTCCCCAGCTCTCCCCTGGCCATCTGTTCCCAAAAAACCCTTTCAGAGCCTCATCATCACTCAGGATACAACAGCGCGAGCAGCTGGTTTGGAGGCAGCAGGGAAAACCGTGCAAAAGGTCCTTTGTGGGAGAGGAAACTCGCTTATGAATAACAGGGCCGGACGCCGTAAAAGTTGGCGGCTGGAATTCTTGTTTCTCAGGCGCCGCTGTTTTCTCTTGACTTTTTATCTCTGGTTTTTATTTTGTTTCCCCTTGTTTTCTTTTTATGTTGTTTCTTCCTCTTCTTACACCAGTTGTGACTTTTCTTCCTTCTCGAAGGTGGCCAAAGGCCACCTAATTAGCTCTCCTGGAGGCTGTCGAACTTTTCTTTTTTCTTCTCAAAGCTGTTAGAATTGGGGATGGTTGGAAGCAAATGTTTTCATAAACCTCAGCTGGAAGGGACCCGTGAGAAAAAAGGTGCCTGGGAGGACACCGTGTGGGCAGGGCCCAGGCGCAGGGATGTTCGGGTCTTAGACAAGTGGCACAGGGCTGTGACCAGCCTGAGCCTGAGGACGCCAGCAGTGTGTCCAGAGAGGGAGCCCGGGTGGAGGCCCCGTCAGCTCAGCGGAGAGCGTCGTGGAGATGTGCCAGGAGGACAGTGGCATTCATAAACAGCCCAGTGCCTGGGCCCCTCAGCTGATTGCAGGATGACATGAAGCCTTTTTTAAGAACTGACAGATGCCACCAGAAGCTTCTGGGAGATGTCTGACTGGAATCTGGGCACCTCCTGGGAACAGTCACCAGGCGGCCTGTCCAGGGCCATGGGGTGTTGGGACTGGGCTGGCAGCTGGGAGGCCAGCACTGGGGAGGAGAAAAGAAGAGAGGAGGGCCAGGGCCTGGCTGCCTTCCTCACACCCCCCAGAACCCCAGGGAGTTGCTGAGAGTCAGGCCTGGGGCTGCCAGATGGAGGTGGAGAGAGACCCCCCTCCTGCCACCCCATGTTAGATGGTAGCAATGGGATAGGGGGCCATAGGTCAGGGGCCAGAGTCTGGGAGTTTCCTCTTTTCTTCCTCAGTTCCCTGTACCCCTTTTCCACTGCCTGCCGCCTCCCCATCCCTTACTGTCCGATCAGACCCAGAAGCCCTAGCAGTGGAAAAAGCCCAGTCACCCAGTGCTGCTGTGGGTGGCTGCCTTTGCACAGGTGGAGGGTGCTAGGCCTCAGAGGGCAACTGTGTGTCCTTCTGCGCTTCCCTGCCCTTTCTTTCCCTGCTCCTCTCTTCCCCATGTCAGTTGGAGAGACAGCCATGCAGGCAGGACCAAATATTTATATTTATCGCCACTTCAGGTCCATTAATCTCACTGTCTGAAGGGCTTGGTGCAGGGCTAGATGCACCCTCCACACTCTGGCGTTGGTGGGCAGGTGTCTGGGTCTGGCCTCTGAAGCTCATGTCAGCTCTGCCCTGTGTGTGCTCAAGTGACTTATCTGGAAGATGCCCAGCCTACCACCCAGATCTACCCAGGGGCCAATGGCACAAAGGATGTGAAATTGCTTTGCGAACTGCCCCCTCCCTCCCATGTCTTCTGCCTGAGAAACTGGTCTTTGTGGGGCCAAAGGTGAGGAGGACCTGAGCAGGAGGAGTGGCTGCTGGCCCCAGGCCCCTGGTGCTGATGCAGAATCAGCCCAGTGACCAGAAATTGCTTTTAAGCCCTGAGGCTTCCAGAGGACAAGGGCAGCAGGAGAACAGGGCTGCCCTCCCACTGGAGTGACCAGGCATGCCCTTCCCACTGCCAACTTTGAGCCCCTGTACCAGGTACTGCAGAAGGCCTGGAACAGAGGGACACTGGCAGGCCCTGGTTTCCCACCTGTCTTAGAGCAGGTCAGCACTTTTCTACCTGTCCCAGCAGACCAGAAAGCTGGCACTAGGAGAAAACATGAAACCCTATTTTCCTTGAGCTCCTAATATAAATATTTCTAGAGGGCAAAGTAGGAAGCCATTTCCTCCTTTAAGGTCCTCCTGCTTTCCACCCAGAATTCACAGCCATCTGGGGCCTGGACCGGCTGCCAGATGCTCCCTGGCTCAGTCCATTCTCACCTGAGCCCCTCCCAGCAGCTTGGCCAAAAGCCAATCTGACCAGCTCACTCCCCTGCTCAGGGGCTCCCCACAGGCCAGGGGAAGAGGTTATATCCCTTATGTGACATCTGACCCTCCCCTCCAAGTGACCTGGCTTCAGCTAGTCACTCCCTGTGTCCCAACTTACACTCTAGTCGCAGAACTCCTCACCCAAAGGGTCTATTTTCAGCCTCTTTGCTCATGCTATCCCTTCTGCCTGGAATGCCCTTCTCCCCTGTCTGTCTGGCTAACTCCTGTTCATTCTGGAAGTCTCAGCTCCTCCTGGGAGCCCTCCCTGACCTCTTACCCCAGTATCCTCCTTAGGGCCCCACTGCCCTTACCACTGGGAAGTGAACAGTCTAATTCAGAAGAGCATCTTATGATATACTGTGAAGTAATGTACAAAGTATTGTATTATGTGGTATACTAGAACCCACTTTATATCATTACCTTATATTTTTTAGGTGATCTTACATGATGTAAGTTGTGGTACATAACTCTACAAAACATTACATAGTGTTTGTTTAGTACCTGCGTCTCTAGCTAGACTGTGAGCCCTTTCATTTTTTGTATCTCAGCACATAGTAGGCCTCCAAATAATGGTATACCATTCCTTCACCTAAAACCCACACAGCTGGGGCTGAATGTTCCTGTGCTGAAGGCAAGGACTCCAGGGAAGGTGAGCCAGGGGCTTCAGGACACAGCCAGGAAATGCCCCTCTCCTCCAGGCCCCTTTTGAGGAGCTTGTGCTCTTGTTCCCTTTAATCAGTGAGGAAAGCTTTGCATTTCACATCACAGAACCCCCCACCCCCCCGGCCCCAGGCAGCAACTTAAACTAAAGGGGCTCCTGTTTCTCACAGCTACAAAAACTAAAGGAAAGCGACTGCTTCCTAGGCTCTAAGGCTTCTTTGGGTGTTCATCTCATGGCTGCATAGTGGCTGCCATAGCACTGAGCACTTCATCCTCATGCTGCATCCAGGGTGGGGGCCTTGCTGAGAAGTCTTTCTCCTTACTAGTTTAGTTAGTTCTGTCCATACATCCCTTATCTTACCTGAAAGGAGTGCTCCCTCTAAAACAGGGAAAGGCATCAGGACCTCTCAGCTGGAAGGGCAGCAGGGTAAACAGCCACATGGCTCATCCCTGGTGGAGTGATCCTGATTTGTGACAGGGTGGTTTTCTTCCCAGTGGGGCTAACCAGTGTCATAACCTTAACCACAGTCCCAGAACCCCGTTTCCACAAGCTTGCCCCTCCTCACTGCAGCCCCCACTCCTCACCACAGCAGAATGAGTGCAATAACCCCATTTCCAACTGACAGCACTGAGGTTAAAAGAAGCAAGGTGACCAGGCCAGGCACTTTACAGTTTGCAGAGCCCCCTTGCACCCGTTATTCTCTCGCTCAGCAACCCCCCGAGGTGTACTATACTAACTATGGCAGCTAGATGAGGCTGGGACCCAACGAGGTGAAGTCACCCAGGGTCACACAGCTGGGTGGCACTGGACGAGCCTCCCAGCCCCATGAAACCAGTGCTTCAGATCCCAGGTGGTCTCACTCTCTGCTCTCCGCAAGGTGAGGGTGTGAGCTGCAGGCGGGTGTCCGGCAGTGCAGGGCCCGGGCCTCAGAAATGCAGGTCTGAGTCTCAGCCCAGCTGCTTATGAGATTTTAACCTTAGGCACTTGCCCTTTCTGAGCTCGTAACACATGGCTGGAACACATGGTGAGGAGGACTCAAGGAAACGATGGCCATGAAGGGCTTTGTAACTAAAGTGCTGCAGAGTCAGCGGGGTTCCTGGGGAAGGGTGGGCACGGGGACCCTGAGTGTCCCCTCCCCAGCCCGTGACTTAGAGAAAGGATACAAGACTGGGCTGCTCAAGGACTTGATTCCATGGCCAGGCAAGGGACACAGGGTTGTCCCACTGCTATCTGCCATGCATATGCACACGTGCATGTGCACACATGTGCCCAGTATGCTGGCGCTTCTATAGGTACCACCTGTCAGCATCAGGTGGAGGGCCTCCCAATGGTGGGAAGGGGCTGTACACTGGGGAGGTGCCCAGAGGTCTTCAAGGATTTCAGAATTTGCTTCTCTCCCCCAGGGGTCAGGAGCCCTTAGGAATGGTCCCTCCAAAACAGGCAGGGCAGAGCCTGGTGCTGAGCCCACTTACAACCTGGAAAGCAGAGTAAGGTGCTGCTGGGAATCACCCCACCCCTCCATGACATCGGTGTTCTCCTGCAGCCCCAACCCCACCACAATGCACCCCTGGTGTGGGTGGGCAGCTGGCATGGTTATTTGCAAAAGTTGATCCACTTTGGCCCAGTTGCCCCCTCCATACATCATACATACAGTGCCTTATCACTTGTTCAGTCTCTTTAGTTATGTGAGCAGAAAAAGATGAAGAAAGCATGAAGGCCCTGCACATTATTAGGAATAAATATTTCTGAGTGTTTACTATGTGCCAGGCCCTGTTCTAGGTGCTGGGTCACCTTGGAGAACAGCACAAAGGCCCTGCCCTTTGGCACACCGGGCTATAACACACAGACCATGCATCAAAGTTCCTAGGAGAGCCCACTGTCCTTAGTCTACACACAGTTCTTGCAAGATTGACTCCCTGGCATCCAGGTCAGAGCAGCTGAACAGAACCAACCTGCTGAGGCAGCCAGCCGGTTCCCGGAGCAGCGGAGCAGGTGCAATGACCACACACAGCATCACAGCCAGAGGCCTAATGGTGTGGGAAGAAACAGAAACAAAAGGGGCAACTCCAGAGGCTCAGAGAGCCAACAGGCTTGGGGCCATTCAGTGTCAGGGTAAAGGATCCCCAAGCCCCAAGGACCTGGGGAGTCTTCTGTCATCTGATATTCTTGGGCTTGACCATGAATTGTCCAAAAGAAGCTACAGCACATCTGGTAAGGCCTGACTGAGAATGCAGGGAAGTACATCGGTTACTGGGAAAGGGCCGGCCAAGCCGTTTTGGCACAGAAAACATGAGGTTTCCTTTCCCTGGGGCTATTGGTTTCTGTGCAGGGGCTCTTCTCCTAGGATGTCAGCATGGGGAGAGCAGGGCTCTGTCTGCTTTGCTCACTGTGGGTCCCCAGTACCTCAAAAGGAGCCTGGCCTAGTCTAAACACTCACTAAATATTTGCTGAACGAATGGAAGGATGGAAGCTTGGGGAGATGAGGTGTTTCCAGTTTTGTCCTGAACATCTAATAGGCAGCTTCTCTGTGCCTAGCACTGAGTGGGGCCCTGGCAGTCTAAAGGGGGGACATAGCTTACATGTGTGCTCTGACCTACGGCTGTCTAATGCTGAGTGCTTGGCTTTGAGGCTGTTATGTCCTTTAATCCTCCTTACAACTTCATGTAGTAGATTAAGTGAAGAAATTTAAATGAAGAGGCACAGAGAGGTTGAGTAACTTGCTCAAAGTCACAGAGTTGGTAGAATGAGGAAGTTGTGATTCAAACAGAGGCTGTCTGATGCCATAACTGGCACATCTAATCACCGTGCTATATTCCCTGTCAGTGTGTGTGTGCACATGCATGTGAAGTGTGTGTGTGTCCGTGTGTGTGCAAGAATCATTTCTCTTCCCACCTTGGCCTCTCCCTTGTGTGTCTGCTGTCATTTTGTGGTGTCACTAATAGACAGGGTGGCAGTGAGTAAAGAGCCCTGATCCCACCCTGCCTGGATCCCACAGTGGCTGTAGAATACAGCTATGAGGGGCTTAGTGAGGAGCTAGAAGGGGTGCTTTTCTCATCTTAAAACTGCCCTTGCCCACTGTTATTGTGGAAATTGATTGTTTGGGCTGTCCAGGGGCCTGATGACCACCCATTATTGCCTACATTGGTCCTGAAATACGCACAGCTAGACTCCTTCCTGGGAGTCCCTGGAGGCACACTGGTCTTTGCAAAGGCCTGCTGGCCAGCACTCCGGCGTGAAGGGGCTTGTCTGGTTGGTGCCCCACCACCCCTGCTGTCACTTGGCGCTAAGGACTGGAGAGGAAGGGTGATGGGGAACAGTCTCCAGTCAGGATGGAGGCAGGCCCGACAGGCATCCGCCCATACAGTGGTTGTGTGTGTATGTGTGTGGTGTCAGGGAGCGTTTGTGGAAGGGTCAGGACTCAGGGCCCTCTGGGAAGCGCTGAGGGAACAGGCCCTCCCTCACCTGGCTGGGCCACCTGTCTGCCCAGCTGTCTGTTCCCCTCCAGGCTTGGTGCCTCCTCTGGGTAAGGGGCAAGGTCATGGGCTCCTTGAGCTCCTGGGGTCTGGAAGAGCCATGTGCAGCCGAGTGGAATTGGCTGGACAACATCACAGTATGGGAAACAGATGGGAAGCTGCAGCAGCTGGGCCTCAGGCCTTTCCTGGGCCAGCTCGACCCTCACAGTGCCCTGTTCTGTGGGTGGGTTAGGAGGGGGGCCAGGAAAGCCAGACAGGTTGATGGACATGGAGAGATAAACAGAGGGGAAGCCAAGAGAGAGCTGGCACAGAGACACACAGGCAGAGCACAGGGAGAGAGACAGAGATTGGCAGCCAGAAAAAGTGGCCTGCAGCCCAAGAAGGCGTCAGCACGGCGGGGGCCTCCATCTCCCTGGCCATCCCTGCAGGCTCAGTGGGCTCCCTAGGAGCTCTGGCTCTGGCCCCAGGAGTGCCGGGCTTTGCACTGCCAGCCACCTTCCCTGGGCTCCCAGGGATGAAGGCTGAGCTCTTCTGAGAACCACGGGAAGGTGGCAGCTGGCTGGATGGCTTGGAGAATTGCCAGTCCCCTTTGCCAGTGAAGAAGCTGGACAGTCCAGGACCAAAGGGCCTGCCTCCTTCTGCTGCATCCCAGCAGTGTGACCCACAGCAAATGAGGAGACTGTTCAGGCCTCCACTTCCCTGTCTGCAGTATGGAAGCAGCCTTAGCCACCTCCCAGGGATTGTGTAAAACAACACATGCAAAGGAGCACAGTGTGGTGCCTGGCAGGAGGCCACTCCAATGAATGGTAGCTCTGAGCGTGGATTTGCTCACGTGTCTCAAGGCCTGGGAGGACCAGGGTGCCAGGGCAGCGTGGCTCCTTCCCTCAGGAGCTCATTGTGGACGTGTGTCGGGGAGCGAGGGGATGATGGCAGTCTCAACGACTAACTGTGGCCCAGAAGGATGTCTGAGGAGTCAGTATGCAGAACTTTGGCAGTTTGGAGGAGACACCTGTTCTCCCCAGCCTGCAGGGAGGTAGGGGCTGGGGCTGACAGGCTGAACTTGAAGTGGCCCTCACGGGCTCAGAGGGAGACAGCAGGGACACAACCACAAAACCCCGTCTTCCTGGAGCACACTGTTCCAGTGGGCGGGCGTAACTGCACACAGGCTTTAGGACGACGGTGTGTGGGGACATGGGCAGCGTTCACCCAGTCCTTGCCCAGCAAACCTGGGACCCGGCTCCACTTCCAGAATCTTGGCAAAAGAGGGGTCTCCAGGGTTACCTGTTCTCATTCTCAACATTGTCCGATGTGGTGGTGATTTCTCACGGGTAGGGGAGTTCTTCTGTATGTCATTGACTCACTCTGAGATTTGAACATATCCATGGGCCTCATAAATGAGGGGTTTAGACTGTTGGATGCCCCCCTCCCCACCATGGGGCAGGGTGGCTCTTAGCGGCTCAGGCAGCTGTCTGCACACAGCAGCTGGGAGCTCTGGCAATCCCAGTCACTCCTCTGGTGAGCAGCCTTGAGGGCTGCAACAGGGGTAGGTGGGGTGCACAGCATTTACCAGCAGTGGTGGTTTTCAGCTGTTCCCTGGAGTTAGACTGTAAGCTGCCCCAGGGCAGGGGCTGTAGCCCCGGTTCCCATCAGAACTGGCACCCAATAGGAACTCGGGACATCTCTGTTGAGTAAATGAGTTTTTCTCCCAATTCATGGTCCCCAGGCAGATTCTTCTGGCTCACAAGGAGTTCTGGCCATAACTTTGCAACTGTTAGATGCCTGGGACTTCTGAAGGCGCTCCCAGCCCGGAGACAGTGTGATCCTTGATTCACACCATGTTCCGCCCTCGGCAAATAGCAGCCAACTCAAACTGCTCATAAATTTCCTGCCTGTCACCCCTGGCGCCCAGGGCCAGGCGGGGTGGGAGGCACTGGGGGTGGGCTGGTCCCTACCTGCTTCCAGTTCCCTGGGAAGTTTGGAGGCCAGCAGCCCATGCCTGCGCTTGTGCCCAGAATAACCTCAGCAGAGCGGGTCCCTTGGAGATGTGAATGCATATCTGCCAAAAGCAAAGACATATGGGCTGAAATGTTCGAGAAAACACAGCCACCAGCTTATGGTGCAGTGTGCACAATGTAATTCCACTTCCTCAAATACTATATAGGTATGTCTGAGCCTAGGAAATATATCTGGAACAATACCACCCAATGTTATAATTTTCTCTTGGTGGGGACAACTGAGGTGATTAAAATTTTTTTCTTTGTGCATTTTTCTGTATTTTCTAATTTTTCTGTAATCAACATGAACTACCTATGTCCTTTAAAATGTGTTAACTATTTCATTGATATTATAGTTCATGCATTTAAAGTATAAAGTTCAGTGGCTTTTGGTGTTTTCACATGTGCAACCATGAATCACCACAGTCAATTTTGGAACATTTTCAACCAGGCCAAAAAGAAACCCTGTATGCTTTGGCTATCACTCCTACCCTGAAGTCCCCTCCTGTCCCTGAGCAACCTCTAACCTATAGATTTCCCTGTTCTGTACATTTCATGTGAATGGAATCATATAATACATAATCTTTCATGATTGGCTTCTTAGCATACTGTTTTCAAGGTTTATCCATGTTCTAGCATGTTATCAGTACTTCATTCTTTTTTATGGCTGAATAATATTCCATTGTATGGCTATACCACACTTTAGTTACCCATTCATCAGATGATGGACATGACTTAACGAAGATTTTTAAATCGTGTTTATTTTTTAAAAAGAATCCATTGAAAGCAAATTGATCAAGAGGACATTGGTGCAGTGTGACCATTTCTGGCTACTTATTCCACAGACTTTTCAGCCTGTGATGCCATTTTATGTTTTTAAACACCAGATAGTCAAACAGAGCATCCAGCTCTGCAGGAACATGAGCCAGTGCCTTCGAGTGCTCGTGCTGTATGCCACACCCTCCTGGGGGCTTGGCTCAGTGATTCTTTGCAGCCGACCTAGAAGGTGGGCAGCATTACTGTGCTCTTTTTAAAGATGAGGTCACTGAGGCTTGGAGAGATGAACCAGCCTGCCCAGGGCCCCACAGCCCACTGACTTTGGGGCCAAGGTGAACCCAGTGCTCAGCATGTAGACCCAAACATGATTTCCCCCTTCTAGCCCATATATCTTCCTTAAAAGTAAGGTAAAGTAGTGCCTAATAGTGTGGGTCTTGAAAATTACTTCCCCTTTGCCCTCCTGGCTTGTCTTTCAGATTCTACTTTTAAAACAACATTTGAAATCTGGCTGTTCTTTTTCAGGACAAACCAATAAAAAAAAAATACTGTCAGGATTTCAATCCCATTGGACATCTTTTTCTGCATGTAGGTGTAGCCAAATAGCTTAAAAATAGAAAAGATGTAGAATTTGAAAATAGTGAAAAATGGCTAAGTAGGTAAAGTGGATATCAGAGACTGAAAATAAATTTAAAAGGTAAAATACCTCAAATTTAAAAAATGTGTTTTAAATGCTTCGAAGTGGTAAAGTTGTGCTGTAGTACAAAGATGTGCTCAGGGAAGGAAAGCAGTCCACTCAAGCCAAAGACAAACTTAGTAAGTAGATGTGTAATTAGAAAGAAAAAAGCTGGAAGTGAACAAAAGCCAAAAAGATGCAAAATTGTTTCAGGGTTCACAACAATTACCATGAAATTCCCCTAAATTACAGGCACATATACAAAAATGCTCAATGTCACATTTGAAATAGGAAACATATCTTGTGGTATATGAAAGCTACAGTAAATAAAATGCCTGTGACTGGAAATATTTATTGACTCCTTCAACAAATATTTATTGCTATGCTATTGTGTGTCTGGACTGTTCTAGGCTCTGGGGATGCAGCATCGAGCAAAACAGACCACAGCCGGGTCCTCATGGAGCTGCCATTCTGGCCACACTGAGTAAATAGATCAAACGGGATTTCTAAACGTGATAAACTCAACCCCTTGGCTGCACTGACCAAATCGCCCACCTCAGACTCAGCTGAAGGGGACCGAGAAGCCATCTTGCATGGTCATTCACAAAGTCTACTTGAGTGGCAGAGCCTCTGTTTAAAGAGCATCATCAGTGCTGAGGGCCCATGATGCAGGGGCTCCCAGGACAGTAGCCACAGCCTAAGCCAGTGGTGCCCAGACCTTGGCCCACATCGGAACACCACCCAGAAGGCCAGGGCAGGAAGCGATTCGAGAGGCTCTGTCAAGCCGTGCTTCTCACGCGGCGACCCAGGATGTTGCTGGGGGTTGCATGAGAAAAGGTCTGTGCTGTGATTGTCACAGTGGTGAGGACGTGCCAGCCCTCTCCCCCAAATCTGCAGTTAGGCCCACGCACACACATCATCACACGTGTATGCCGCTCCTTCTGAAGAGCTGCCTGGGTCGGTAGGTTTGTCATCTCTTCCCTAGTCACAGCTGAGTGGTTTACGGGAAGAAAGCTGATGGAGGCTGGACCCCTCAGTTGCCTCTGCTGTTAGGGCTGGGATGCTGAGAGACAGAGCAGGTTGGTAGGCAAGAAAGAAGCAGGTACCTGGAAGTGGCCAAGCTCCATTTTTGGCAGTGCCTAGAAGAAAGGGCCACAGATTGTCCATACTGAGGTTTGCAACCCCTTTTCTGCCTTTGTGGAAACCTTCCCCTGGCCATTGCAAAGTGCCATTTGGTAGCTTCAACTAAGCTTTGCCAGAAGGTCGGAATGAGTTCCTATTCCTCACAATGGAGTTGCAATCACATGATCAAATGAATTGAGGAAAACACCTGCATTAAATAAAGCCACACAAATTTCTTTACTGCTGGACTTTTCAGAGCCTTTAATATACTGATCTGCATAGTGACTTTCTGAGATGGGGGCAAGGTTTGTGGTGTTCCCCAAACTCATAGGGTGCACCTCATCTGGCTAGCACTCTGCAGAACACCTTTGGGGAGTGCTGGTCCATGTACAGCCCCCTTGCTGTACAAGTGCAGGAATTAAAGCACAGAGAGGGAGAGCTAGTGCCCCAGGGTCCCAACAATTAAGGCCTCCCAGTATTCTTCCCACCACACCCATTTGACATAAGGCCTCCTCAGACAGATGTTGCATATGCTGGGATCCCTGGGCTGAGGTGGGTGGTGGGAACTCAGGTCCAGTATACACCAGGGAAAGGGTGGGTTCAGGATTGAAGGTCAGGCCTTGGCCAGAGGAACCAGCTCCCTTGCTCTTGGGTGATACCTGTGGCTTCTGCAGGGTCTGAGACTGGTAGAGAGGCAACCAGTAGGACGTCTCCATCCGACCCAGCCTTCCTCCATCCCCAGACCACAGGCAGACTGAATGAGGAAGGAGCTCCACTGGCCAGCTGTCCTCTGCAGGGCCCTCCCAGGCAGCCAGCGCCAGGACGACTCTGGCTGTAAATCACTGCCTGGGCCACAGACCCAGTGCCATCCCCCTGGGTTTCCTTTCGGATTCTTAATCATCCTCCTCAGACTCAGTAACAAAAAGCAGATTCCTGCTGGGGCCAGCCATGCCCCCTGGGCTCTGGGAATGTGAGCCTGGGCTCACCACATCAAGATGCTCCCTCTGCTCACTTTTCCTTTCTCCCTTCTTAGCCTCTTTTAGCAGAAGGACACACCCTTCTCCTGGCCCGGCTCCCTCGCCCTCCCCACACCCCGCTTCCAGCCTCGCCCTGGCCTCACACCTTGGCTGTGGGCCTAGTGTGGCTGCCCCAGGCCTCTGAGGCTCACCAGGGCCTGTGGTTAGCAGGCCCTCCAGCCTTGCGGTTTGGCTCTCTCCCTGCTCCCTGTGCTTCTGCAGGAGCAGCCTCTGTGTGGCAGAATAAACACTGCCGGTCTGGATTCAAATCCTAGTGCTGCCAACTTACAGCACTTCCTCTCTGAGCCTGTGCTTGCTCACCTCTGAGAAGGGCATGTGAGAAAGCTCCCTGGCATGCTGGAGGTGGCTGACAGATGTTTTGCTTAAAAAATAAGTCCTTAGCTGTTTGTTCAGGGTTCTTGCAGGAATCAGAGAGAAGACATATTTGAAACTGCTTCATTAGAAGTGTGTTGGGCTGGGTTAGGGGACTACTGTTACTCTTTCCTTGTTCTGGGTGGACTTGGACCCTTGCAGACCACCCTCCCCCACCCTCCCACCCCAGCTCTGACCTCCTCCAAAAGCTAAAGTCCCAGCAGCCCCATGACTTTAACCATCTCCTGTCCCTTCGTCGTAGCAAGCCATACCCTGCTGTCACGAGCAATACCAAATTCAGCTGCTGAGTGAAGATTCTGAAGGTCAGGACTTCAAGGAACTTAAAGATGGTCTAACCCAGTGGTTTTCAAACTGTGTCCTTAGCACCCTGGGTTCTGAGAGATGTCCCAGGCTCTGTGTTAGAGAGACTGTAATAGGACTCTGTGTCCACCCCACCCTGCTCCTGCCCACTGCTGTGTCCCCTCTACCTTCCTACTCCAAACAGACCAGACCATGTTCATCTGTTTTCTAGGTTAGAGTTCTGCAGGTCAGGCTTCATTTCTACTGCTTAGAAGAAAGTTTGAAATTAGGGTCACCCAGTCAGTGGATGGATGGGCTGCACCTAGAGTCAGCTACCTGACTGTAGGTGCAGGGCTCCTGTGTGCGGAGTGCGGGGAGAAGGGGCTGCGGATGCAATAAGCAAGGGCAGAGGGCCTGACTCTGAGGTGCATCAGAGGTGACCTGGGGGCTGTGGTGTCAGCACCAGGTTTTTGAGCTCCCTCTGCCCTGCAGCCCTGCCTGTTCCCCCAAACTGACAATATCAGCAAGAGCTCTGAAATGCAGAGGGAGGGGGTGGGGATAGTGGGCTTGGAGGAAGCCAGTCCTGGGTCCAAATGCTGGCTCCACTACCTACTGACTCCCTCAAGGTAGGTAGGTTTGTCATTTCTTCCTTAGTCACAGCTGATTGGTTTAGGGGAAGAAAGCAGTCACCTGCTTGTGCCACACAAGTCCCTCCTAAGGCAGCTGCAGAGCAAAGGAGAGGAGACGCCAGGGGTGCCAGCATGGTACCAGTCGGCCTTCAGGAAACAGGAGTCAGAGTACAGCTGCCTCTGATGGTTGGTTGTTTCTTTCAGGAGTGACCAACTGCAGGCTAGACCAAGGACACTGCCGTCGGCCCTTCCCAGTCAAGCCTGAGGAGCAGGCGAGCTTGCCAAAGCCAGCCTCATCTTCTTCAAGATGCTGCCAGATGCTCAGACTGCTGCCTCTCAGGGTGGGACGGGGGCATGTCTGCCTCCCTCCCACCCTCCTGCCCTCCCCAAGCCACCGCTCTGTGACTATGCACTTTGCCCTCTGCCTGGCAGGGAGGGGACAGCAGAGCCTTCCCCTTGCCCAGGGCCTGAGGCCCACTGTCCAGCTGCAGAAATTCATTGCCAAAGATTCCATAGAGACACTGAACAAATGTGATGATAAAACCCTGCAGTGAAAAGCCACGCCATAGTGCTATGTTTTGCTCCTCCTGTTGCCCAAGTTCTATCTCAAGCCAAAGATACATCAGCAATTCCACTAGGAACTCATGGAAGGGATGGACATTTGGTGACCATTGGAAGTGCTCGACTCTGACCTGGAATGCTTCTTCTACCCGGGGCCCTGAGCTGGCGGGCGCAAGATGAGCCTTCTGGGGTCCCTGAGGGAGGCTGGGGTGCCTGCAGGGAATGGGATCTGAGATCCTGGCCCCTTCTCTTTCCCACTGGCCACCCAGGCCGCTGACCCTGATTTTCAATGTTCCCTGGGCCCAGGCCCCTTGGGCTCTGAACATCAGGGGAAGGTGGCAAGACGAGAGTAGCAGTGAGGCCACCCCACCCCAGGGACTTGCCCCAAGGTGCCCTGCCTAAGGGTCTTTGCTCCCCAGCTCCCCAGCAAGTCACTCCTTGCCCGTGGTCTGCCCTCCTGGCTGGGCAAACAAGATGGTGCCCTGCTTGGAAGCCGGTGGTCTGTTCCTGATGTGCAGTGGGGCAGAGGGGAGGAAGGGACCAGGGGAATGGGCTGGTATGTGGGGGGGAGGTGTGTTCAGAGCCAAGGTCTGCTCGTTCCTTGTGCTCAAAAGGCCAAAGCTGTTCACATCTGTTCTCAACCATCTGCTTCAAATTGAAGTAAAAGCCCCAACATGTAAAGAAAACACTTGCTTGTGTTGAGTGGACTCTGTGGGTGACCACCAGGACTTTCCCCTCTCAGCTTGGGGGGTGCTGTGGGGGAGGGGAGAGGTGGGTCTCTGCCTAGAGGTTGGGAATCTTTCAGGAGGCAGGTGGCATGTGAGTGTGAGCATCTGCGCTTGTGAGGGGCAGGGGGCCCCCCACAGCCTCAGCCCGGACTATGACATGAGGCCTGGACAGGACATGTGAGAACCTTTTTCTTCTTCATCCCGTGAGTTTATGAGGCAAGGCACTGTATTTTAATCCCCTTTTAGAGATGAGGAAATAGGCTCCCAGGAGACAGGGCCAGTCAGGGCCAGAGTCAGTTCTCAGATCAGGGCAGCCTCACCCCAGATCTGTGCTCCCTACCCCTCCAGCCAGCATCCAGTCCCGCCCGGAGTCTGCATGGCCTGTCAGCTTGCTTCTCAGGGGGCCTGGGATGGGCACCGGGAAGGCCCGCTGGGGCCAGGGAGGGTGACAGAACTAGGAAAGGTCTGTCAGGGTGGGCAGGCTGTGCTCAAGGGCAGGGCTGCGCAAGCAGAGGGGAGGCGGGGAGGAAAGAAGGCTGGCTCCTGCAGGGTGCACATCGTCCCTGGATTCCCCCCGGTCTGCCCCTTGGGCTCCAGGGCTGGGGCTGGGAGGTTTGCCGGCAGAGCCGGCTGTGGGTGCCTCTCCCTCATGCACTCAGGTTTCCCAGGCACTGGGCTGGTCCTGGACCTGGGCCAGAAGCAGGGACCCAGAGTGCTGACAGTGCCCCTTAGAGCAGAGAGACCCTGGCCATAGGCCAGAGTGGGCTTGGAATGGAGCCAAGAAGGACAGTTAGGAAGGGTCGGGTACCCTGGGACTCTAGGCACAGGTCACAGCCCCCCTCGGTAGGCCCTCTAAACCTTTGAGTGACTCTGGTGGCACTTCCTAAGGAAGCAGGGAATGTGGACCAGTCACATCCAACTTTTCACAAAAGAGGACCCTTTCTGTTAGCAAAGATAGGGAGAGCTATCCTGCAGCCAGAGACCAGACCCACACCCTTACCACCCAGAAACAGCCCATGGCCTCCCCTCCCCTCCCCTCTCCTGGTCATGGCCTTCATTACACGCTTCCCTTTCATTCTGAAGCATCTATTGATCATCACTGCATATCAGACATTAAGCTAGATGCTGGCAGTAGAGAGATGGATTCCATGTAATGTCTGTCTGCACAGAGCTCATGGCTCTGTACAGAGAGAGCAGATAATTATGATACAGTCAGGTGACTAAGATGTTGTGGGGAGCCTCAGGAAAGAAAGAACTAACTCTCCCTGAGAAGGTATCAGGAGGGGCTTTCCTAGAAAGGGGCTTTGAGAGTTGGGTCTTGAAGGATGAATAGAAGTTTACTGTGCAGAGCAATGAGAGAAAGACTTTCTAGGCAGAGAACTGCTTAGCCCTGGCAGGACACTGGAATAATCTGAGGAGATTATTAGATATTGATATAAAGTATTAGGGCCAAAGTCCCATCTCCAGAAGTTCTGATGTATTGGTGTGGAGTGTGGCCTGGACACTGGGATTTCTAAAAGTTCCCCAAATTATTCTAATATGCAGTCAAGGTTGAGAGCTACGAGTTTAAGGGGGCTCAGGTCTCTGACAAAAAAGTGATTTAAAATCACTCATATGGAATACAGGCTGTGCCAAAAATGGAAGTATGTATGTGTGTCTACCACTGTGTGCACATGTGCACACGCACACACACACATGCACACATATCCCTATGTATAAGAATGATCGAAACTCCATGCCTTTCTCTCCTTTTCCAGCTTCTTCCCCAGTACAGCAGCTTGTGTTCCTGTGCACACACGTGCACACTCTCTCCTTGTGTGAGCATACACAGCCAGGTACACACTTGGGTACATTTCCAGGTAAGAGAAATCTGTTTCAGATAGATTGGTGCTCATCAGCAGTCTCAGAAACAATTTTCTGTAAGCAACCAACCAAAACAAAAACTATGAAGAGCCATCCTCATGGGGCCTTGTGAGGGCATGTCCCAGTCCAAGTGAAGGTTCGTGGTCACAGGGCCCCTATGGGTGCGTTTGCAGCACAGCCTCCTGCTTCACTGTTTGCTCTGGGTCCTGGCCCCCATGTGCCAGGGAGGCTCCTCAGCCAGCCAGCCGCAGAGGGGCCCAAGGGGCCTGTGTGAGAGTGCCCTTGTGGGAGGCCCCCATGTGTACACACATGTTGCATGTATACCTCTGTGTGTGTGCCTGGGTCTGCAGCGTGCATGCTTCCTGCTCCCCACAGGACAAAACCACCAAGAATGGCTCCCGTAGTCAGAGAGGCCCACTCACAGGACAACCAGACAAGACTCCTCGAAAATGCAGCACACAGGCTGCACTGCTTCATGGTTCTGGCCTCAGGCAGTCCCCGAAGAGAGGTTTCAGTTCTGGGTAGGGGGTTCCATGAGTCCCTGGGCCCGTCTCTGGACTCGCAGCTTGACCAGGGCCCAGGGTGGATTCCATCTCCCCACACTGTACCCTCCTGTCCACATGGCCCACCACTGCATCCTGGGACCTCCTTCCCTCCCTGCACCTCACCATGTGCTCCCAGGCCCTGGGCTGCCCTGTTTCCTTTCCTGAGTATCCCCACCCTACAACATCCCATTTCCCATGAACCAGCATGCAGCAGGAATGGGCAGGTCCCCAGGGCCGGGAAGGGTAGCTTAGCCAAGTGCAGGGACTGTACTGGGAGCTGGAGGTACAGACAGAGCCCCTCTGTGCCTGTGATACTGGGCAGAGTCCTGGGTACTGCTGATTAGGCTGAAACAGGTGCTCAGCGGGGGCCGGCCATACTTGGCCTGCTAGTGGGCTGGTGCAGGGCCTGCCTCACCTCCCTCCTTCCATACTATTTCCTGAGCTACAAAGTATGTGAATGATTGCCAGATCCCAGGTGACAAACAACCTGGCCTTTTCAGAGCAAGACTCTAACATCTTCATGTGTTTTCCTTCAGGGAGCTTGTGTTGCCCTCCCATTCTGACCTCTTGCTGCCACCAGACCTGCACAGCTGTTCTGTTTCCAGGCCCCAGGAGGACAGGGAGGCACGGAGGGGGCCCTGCCTGGGTGGGACAGGGGCAGGGGAGGGGTGGCTGGCCTCACCCTTTGTCCTACAGGTTGTCACCTTCCCACTAGTCTCCCTTCTGGTCCCTTGGACCCCAGACAAGCTATATCTGCCTTCCCGAAGTGAGGCACCTCAAGGAACTTGGATTTGTAAGTAACGACTTTGTTTTACAGATATATGGGCAGGTGTCTAATCTCCAGATGGCACAGTGAATTCCTATAGGGCAAATCTTGGGTCTAATTCATCACCAAATCCTTGAATAGGCCTTGCAAAATGTATATATTGGTTTCTTTGTTAAATAAAAGAATTAAAAATGGAAAATATGGTAATTCATTCACACATGTATTTTCTCCCTTCCACAAATAACTACCAAGTAGATAATTTGTTCAAGACCCTGAGAAGGATGGGACGCAGACCTTTTCTAAAGCCTCTAAGAGTCTCAAAGGGAGAGTGTCCGGAGCAGAGCAGAGCCCTGGCTTGGGGTTTTTTTTGCTCTTTCTGTGACTGAGCCTATGAGAATGGAGCTCTTGCAAAGAGGTTAGCTCATTAGCACAAGTGCAGGGCACAGAGTAGGTGCTGAATAAACACCTATTGAACATGTGTGGATGAGTGAATGAATGCAGCCACACCTGATCACTACTCCACCGCAGACATCACCAATCAATGGTAGTTCTTTCCTCACAGGCCCTGAAGCTGAGTTTCTGACAATGCTCCAGGCATCACTGTATATCACTGGAAGAGATGCGTTCTCTTTGCCAACCTCCTGGGGCACCTTCAGGATGATATGACTGAAGCGAGGTTAGGAGGTCACTTTTGTTACTGTTCCTGGGCTACGCAGCTGCCCCCTGGCTGGCCTCCCCCTCTAAACTGGTGTGGCTGCCCCTTCCTCCCCTATGGCTGATAGATGTTTATTTCTGAAGTTTATTCCTCCCCTGGGCCACTGCCTCTAGGCCAAAGTCCAGGCTCCTTAGCTTCCTGTGGGACCTGTTCACAGAAGATCCCATCCTTTCCTCCAGGGTATCCGACATCTCCCCAGTTTCTATGACCCGTTTGGCCATCTAGGGATGTGGCCAAACTCAGACCTGCGATGCTAACGGCCCCTCTTTCTCAGTCATGTCCCATGAAATAAGATTCTTTTTGAACAGCAGTGTTTGCTGCAGTGGAAACAGCTCCTTTAAAATCTAACTTTCCTCAGCATTCCACGTGCCCTGGCCGCCTGGCTGTCCCCAGAGCTCTAGTTCTTTGAACCTGGGCAAGCTGAGGACCCTGCTTTACCCAACAGCAATGGCCTGGGTGCCTGGCCGCCCATCCTAAGGGCTCATCTTTCCTCTTCATATGCAGATAAAAACATGTCAAGATCCACCCCATCTTCAGAGGGAAGACCAGCATCACCCCAGATCTCTGAGGATTCTTGGGGGGCTTATAGTCCTCTGGTTATCTCTGGCATTGTTCTCTTGGGTCCATGGAATTCATGATCTCTCTGTTGCCTTCTATGGCTAAACTCTTCTCTAACCTGCTTCAGCTCAAGGCAACACAGCCACCTTTCCTCAATTTCCCCAAAATAACCCCACACAAGGCAGGTGAGTGTAGAGGAATTATTTTTCTCTTTCTTGATGTTTAAAAAAATTTTTTTACACTCACAAGAGGACAAACAAGACCTTGCCTTCTTATTCTCAATTTACTTAGCTGATTTTGTGTATTTTTGACAGGTTCATCATGTTTCCGGCAGTTATAAATATTTTCCCCTCTGGCTTCATGCCCTGACACTACATTTCTGGGCTGTGAGTCACCCAAAGTTGTCCCACAGCTGGAGCTTGAATCCAGTCTTTTTTTTTCTTCAATCTTATACTCACCTCTCCAACCTCAGGTCACTACAAAACCCAGGCCTGAACACATGACACTGTAAAATATGGTGCCCGATAGGAAAGCCATGAGCAAATAAGGCAGCAGGCCAGGGCCGTGGCCCACCCTCAGCAGAGCAGATATCCAGGGTCTTGCCTCCCTGGACCAGCCACATTCCTATCTCCCAGGCTCTCCTTTAACCAAGGCTTGCCCCAAAGCAGCTGCTGACAGCACTGTAGGACAGAGCCTGCCCCCTCCCCCAAGAAGCAGGCAGAGCCTGGAACTTAACCATGTGCCAGGCCACCTTCAAAGCCATCCGGCCCCCAGACAACATCCTATCCACTGGGATTTCATTTCTAGCTCCACAACTAGAAGATTTGGGAGAATTTCCTTCTTGCACACACACACAGGCATGCAACACACACTCTTTTTCTTTCTTCTTCTTTTTTTTTTTTTTTTGATAAAGAACTCAAAATGCATCCAAGTCCCAGAAAAGACAGCTCCATTTTTGGAGAAGAAAATAGAACAAAAAGCAAGTTTTTTGGTACACTTTGGGATAGCTATGCTGACCTTTATCTTCTAAAAAATATTAGGGCAAGGGATTTGACAAAGATTTTAGTGCCTCTTCCAGGTGAAAGGCAGCCTAGGAAGCCAAATATTGTAATTTTGATCACAGCTCTAAGATGAATAGGACTAGGCCTTCTAGGAACACAGAGTTCAATGATCCTGCCTACTGGGGACCACAGCATAATATATTCCCTTCATAAAGGCTAGAAAAGTCCTGCAGTAGGAAAGTTCATTTAACTTTGAGAACTGAGAGCCTCCCAAACTTATTTGAGCACTTATTCTTAAAAACAAATTTTACTGTGGTAAAATATACACAGCATAATATTTATTGCATTAACCATTTTAAAGGGTACAATTCAGTGGCAGTAAATACATGCATAATGTTGTGTAACTGTCACCACTCTCTAGACCCCAGATTTTTTTTATCATCCCTAACAAAATCTCTAACCCCATTCAACAATAATCACCCCTTTCTCAGCTCCCCACAGCCCTTAGTAGCCTCTCTTCTACTCAACTTTCTGTCTCTATGAATTCGCTTTTTCTAGGTACCTTATAGAAGTGGAATTGAGCAGTATTTGTCTTTCTCTCTTGGGCTTATTTCACTAAGCATAACGTTCTCAAGGTCTGTCCATGGTGTAGCATGTATCAGTGCTTTGTTCCTCCTCATGGCTGAAGAAGTGTCCACTGTGTGGCTATACCTCATTTTGTTTTCATTCATCTGTCAGTGGAGGGCACTTACTCTTTATTTATGCCCCCATCTCTCATGGGACACCAATGGGGGTCCCTGGAACACAGCTGGGGGACCGCTGGTATACGCAGCCACTAATGTGAATGTCTGGGGTTTGCACAGGCTGGGATTGTCTTACCCATGCGGTCGCCCCAGGCACTGCCAGACGGGCTCTGGTTGGCTCAGTCTCCAGACTCAGGACAGAGTCTGCAGCCGTGAGAGACACAGCTGCCCTGGAAGTACCAGAAGGGGTGGTCAGTGGCCAGCGCTGGAGAAGCAAGGGAGAGCCTTGCCCTCTATCCCTCACAGGACGCACGGCCTTGCTGTGCGGTGGGACCCACTGCGGTGACTGACAGCTCAGTGTTGGTGACATCTGTCAGGGCTGCCTTCCCGGCTTTGATGATGGGACTGGACAGGCACCAGGCTTGAGGGGAACAGTTGCCTGAGAGGCCCTGGCTCCCTTTTGGCAGCCTCACAGATGCGCCCTGTCCTGCTCCTCCAGGGAGCTGGTCGGCTATTCTGGACCCCTGCTGCTCCCTGCCCCTCCCCATCAGCACCTCCCCCAGGGACCCCTTTCTAGCAGGAGGACATGCTGAGGATGAGTGGGGTAAGGCAGGGCCCTGGGCTCAAGCCCCTCTGGCTGCAGCTCTCTCCTCCCAAGTTGGGTCTGTGAAAGGCGAGTGAGGCAACGCCCGGACTCATGACTCAGGGGGAACATGAGCCCCTCTGGGACCTTGGAGTCCAGCGTGGCCCATATTTCAATTCTGCGTGGGACCCCTCTTGAGTACAAGTGGACAGTGACTCTGTGACCTCCAAGGCCCCTCACAGCAATTTCCAACCTGGGCCCCAAACTGCCTTGTCCAGCCTGCATGCCAGAATTCAGGGCTCCAATTTCAGCTCCCACATGGGCTCTTTATCACATGGAGCCTGCTATATTTCTCCTCCGGAGGGATTATCTTTTGAACCAGAGAATTATTCGAAGGAGCAAAGACCTTCTGGAGTTGTTAAAAACAAAAACAACAGAGCATCTTTAGAGAAATTACAAATAAATGGGTGTTCATCCTTCTAATCTGGGTACTGGTCACCTCCAGAGCCCCCAGACCTGCCTCTTCAACTAAAGGCCCTTCAATCTTTGACCTAACTCCATACGCCTTGTGCTTCCCAGGACATCTCCACTGCCCCCCAGGACACAGTTATCTGCCTCTCTATCCATCTTCCTGACTCAGCCACATGCGCCTGGAGGGCGGCAGCAGGACTGTCTGTCTCCTCACGGCTGACAGCCCTCAGGACTTGAGACCTCCTCATACAGTGCTGCTGGCCTGGGCTGTGGGTGCTCCCTGGGGGTCTCTGCCCTGGTGAGGGGAGCAGGGCGAGCCCAGAGGGTCCTGCCCACCCCACTCCAGCCCGCAGATTGTCCTGCAGAGCCAGCAGAGAATCTGGTGAGGGAGACAGGTATTAAGGGGGGTGAGTGTTCTCAGCGTGACATGGATGAGGGGTGGGAATGGATGGAACACACTGTGGGACCCCACAGGACTAAGCGTCTCCACCCCAAAGCTGTTGAGAGGATCCAAGCGAAACCGCCTCTCCCCAGCTCGAGGTGGGGTATGCTTACCTACACCAGTCTGCACTCCCTCCCAGGCCTGAGCCACTGTGGGGCCTGCCTTCTCACGGAGCTCCCTCTCCCTCTCTCCCCAGGCATGGCCTGCTTCCAGGGCTGCTTTCTCCCGGCTCACCCAGCGCACCCTGCTTGGAGACAGGCCTCTCTGTCCTTACTCCTCTGTGGGAGCCCACTGTGTCCCTCCCGGCTCCAGCCTTCCCTCCCCAGCCTGCTTTCCTCAGTGAGTGGATTCAGGTGGCAATAGCACTTCCCAGGCACCCCCTGCCAGGCAGGTGGTCACAGGTGTGAGGGGCCCTCGCTGGCTGTGTGACCCAGAGAAAATCTCTCCCATCTCTGAGCCCCTGTTTCTTCATTTGTAAAATCTGTGGTTGGAGGACATAGGGACGAAAGCCTCTTCCAGCTGTAGACTCCAGTCTCTCTAGAAAATACCACTTAACACCAGGCTGGGTGAAAAATCCACTTAATTTCTATTTTAAATTCACCATTTTAAGCTTACCAGGCCCCACCAGGCATCACCCACAGCAGGAAGGAAGAAGCATTTAATTCCATCTGCTTTTCTCACTCAGGACTGGCCTCAGCTGGCCTGGCCTCTCCCCAGGCCCTCTGGGCCCCTCCCAGGGCTGTGGCCTTCCTCTGGCCCGCGGTCAGGGGCTCATTTCCTCCTCCAGGCCTGAGCACTTACTTTCCCAAGGAGCCAGCGCCTGTCCGGCTGCCTGGAGGCTTCCTCAGAGGCAGGGCCTGGATCAGGCCGGACCAGCAGCTTGGCCAGCACAGACTTGCTGTTGATGAGACTTAATTAACACAGGGATGGCTTTCCTCCCGGCTCTGGGTGAGAGGCCCCCGCCTAGGGAGCTCAAGGACACAGGGTACTCCATTGTTCTCTGGAGAAACCCAGCTGCCGGCTGCAACTGCTTGTCAGGGTCTGTCAGCTGCTGCCCTCTGGCTCATCCTTGCTCTTAATGGCTCTTCTACTCCCCCGCCCCCAAGGGTTTGTACAAGTGGCCCCCTCCATGATCAAAGTCCTTCCCCAGGGCCACCATCTTCCAGCCAGTCTGCTTCAGGATGTGCATGATGCAAAGCCCTTAACTGTCATCAGACCCAACCTGTCAGCTCTTGGATGCAGCCCGACCGCTCTCCCTGAAATGGAGCTCAGGCCTCTGGGTTGCCCCCACCTTTCCTGTTGCTCCATCTCAGCCCACCTTTGTGTGTGGGCATGCTCTGGGGCTCAGTCCTCAGCTCTTGATATTCTCTCTCCTCCCTCACTCAAGGTATCACCTTTTGTAGGCTGTCAAATTTCAAATTTATATTTGTGACCCAGAGGTGGCTAGATTCCACAGAATAAAGCCAAGTCCTTAGAGTGACCTCTAGGCCTGCGCCACCTGCCCTCTTTCCTCCCTGACTTCACCTTCTACTACTCTCTTCTGCTGTTCTTTGACACACCAGACCCCGCCTGCCTCTAGGCCTTTCCATCTGCTTATTTCCCCTCCTGAAAGCTCTAATTCCCAAGTATCCCCATGACTTGTTCCCTCACCTCCTTCATTTCTTTGATCAAATGTCACCTTCTCAGTGTGGTCTTCCCTGATTTCTCTATTTTAAAGTGCAACCCCCACCCACTGCCCCACCTTCAGCTTACCCTGAAATTCTCTCTCTTCCCTGTTTTACTTTTCTCCATAGTACTCATCATTAACTCACATGCTGTGTCTTTTTATTTTGACTTATACTTTCTATTGTTTATTATCAGATATATTATCATTTTTAATTGAAGTATAGTTGATATGCAATGTTCATGTCTTTTAAATCTACATGTTTATTGATTATCTCTTCCCTCTGGATGGTAAACATTTTGGTATTAGAGATTTTCATGTGTTTTGTTCACTGTATTACAAGTGTCTAGAACAATGCCTGGCACATGGTAATCAACAAATATTTGTTGAACAAATGAGTGGGTGCTTCAGTGGATGTCCTTGTACATACATCTTCATGTTCTGGGATTTATACTTCTGCAGATCCTGGAAGTGAGGGTGTTCTGTCAAATGTATGCACAATATGGAGTATTTTTACTCTAAATTACTTTAGATTACTTTCCCAAGAGGTTATAGCAATTCATGCCCATTTCCCCCCTGTACTAGATGGGATTTCACACTTGCATTCTTGCCAGTGTGTCGGAGGAAGAGGAAAGCATCTCTTTGAATTTTCACTTTCCTGAATAATGAGAGGACATGTTTCTTATTTATTGGCCATTTGAGATTTTCTTATTTATATGAATGGGCTTGTTCCATAGCCTTTGTTTATTTTGGGGTTTGTTTTTTGGAGGGGCACAGGGGATGGCTTAACTTTACTAATGAGTTTGTAGAGGGAACCTTCACTTCTTGAAAAGAAATTCCCAGGTACTTCTGATGCTTATGGATGTTCTGGAGCTCTGTATTGCTCTAGAGTGACATCCCCCTGGCTTGCCACCATGTGACCATGTTCTGGAGTCCTCTTGGTTTTCTGAATTAAAGATGTTTTGAAGTGTTTCGTTGTTGGTGGTGGTTCACTGTATTTTCTACAATGTACTTGAGTTACTTAAAAATAAAGAAATTAAAAAACAATCATGGGAAAATCCTTGTGTCATGATGCCAGGCAGAGAACACAGTTAGAATTAGGATGCACTTTCTGACGACAGTGGCATAAAAAGGCTCTCTGTATCTACAAACTCCAGCAGTGAATCAGTGAAATGGTGGGGGTGTTGGGGATTATAGGTAATTTTTCCCTACTATGGGAGACAGGCAAGTGGGGAAAGAGGTGATGGTGAATCTCTAGTGATAAAGGATGGGCTGTTGGAATGATGGCACTCAGCCTACAACACTCTATTCTGTGGCTGGCCAGACATCACTGATCAATCACTTCAATGGTTTCCCCTTAAGCCCAGACTCAGCCTTAGAATCTTTCTCAACCCAGTAACCCAGGGAGCTACTAGTCACAGATGAGAGTTGGCAGGCAAGATCAAACGCATGCACCCATCTTTGCCTAGGCAGGAGGCTGTGCAGTCAGCCCCAGCCCCACAGAAGCCTCTCTTGCTGGGGCAGCGACATGCTCCCCAGAGGCTTTATGGTCGCACTGGGGCTCTAGTCCTGTTGGCTGCTCCTGCCCAGAGGGGCTCTGGCTGGGATGCCTGGGGTGTTTTCTACCTGCACGGGCTACCACCATGGATACCAAGCATCACTTTCTGGAGTTTCTTTTCTCCTGGACCCTGGAGCTTGTTGGAACTAGGGGCACTTTGTGCGATCCTGGCACCTTTCCTTGGGCACCACACCTTGGCTGCTCCCACTTTTGGCCTGCTTTTCCGGCCTCTACCTTCTGTTCTCATGATTCCCAGCATGCCACCCCCCCACCCCATGGTCTTAGCTGTGATTTCATGTCATGTCCACTGGCACATCCTGACTGTCTAACCAGACCCTCAGCCCTGCCCCTCTGCCTGCACTGTGCTTGGCTTGCCTCAGAGCTGACAGATCCACCAGCAAGATTCACTGCAGGACACCCAGGAATTCCTCACCCACCCTCCTCCTGCAGACCAGCTTGCAGAGGTGCATCAATTAAGAAGGATAGGAAGAAATATTTTTCATAACTTTTTCTGTTTTGGAAATAACAGTAAATAATATAAAAAAATGATAGAAATATATGAAAAAAAATTGCCAGCCATTCAACCACTTGGAGATGACCACAGTTATTCTGTTGGTAACATCCTTCCTTTGAAATTAAGCATCCTTCCAGTCACCCCTCAGCCTCTACAGACTGAGATATATGTATATAAATTGTCTTAATTGGAATCATGCTGCTATTCAACCTGCATTTTTCACTCATCCATATGTCATGAGCATCTTAAAGGGAGCCAGTGATGAAAAACATGTTTTCCCTCTCCTAGAATATAAATCATATTCCACAGGATTCTCTTTTTTTCCACCTAGCATACCTTCATTTTTGCTTCTTTTGAGGCAGAGCTTTTTTCAGGTCCCTTTTCTCTTCCACAGTAACAGACCACCAGTTTTTAGTTGGGTGGATAGTCACTACAATAAAGACAATACAGACCAGCTCCCCTGGGACTATGTGTGCTCATGTGACTGGGTTCTAGCCAATGCGGTACAGGCAGAAGAGGTACACCTAGGGAGGACTTCCTGGGTGGATCCTGTGGTGGTTTTAGATATTTAGACATTTAGATATTTAGTGTCTACAATTCTTTGACACTCCTTCTTTCATTAAGATGAAACCTCCTTCCCCTCCCCTTATGCAGATGCTGAACTTAGTGACTTGCTTCTAAAGAATAGAATGTGGCAGAAGTCACTGTGTGTGGTGTGCGAGATCAGGACAGAGAGGCAGTTGGCTTCCTCCTTGCTCCATCTATAATAACCACTCTGGGGAAGCCAACTACCATGTCATGAGGACAATCAAGGAGCTCTGTGGAGAAGCCCATGTGGCAAAGAACTGAGGCTTCATACCAAGAGCCATGCTAGTGAGCCATTTTGGAAGCTGATCCTTAAGCCTCAGTCTAGCCCTTCAAATGACTGCAGCCCTGGCTGAGAGCTTGACTGTCACTTCTGAATTCCTGACTCAGAAACTGAAACAATAAATGTTTACTGTTTTGAGCAACTAAATTTTAGGGTAATCTGCTTTACAGCAACAGTGCTCTAAAGACGACCGGTGGGCCTTCCCTTCCCCTTTCCCCTCTCCCTGGATGGAAGGTGGATGTGTGGGTCCCATCCTGGCTCTTGCAGATGAGGGCAACATGCAACGGCTGGAGGAGCAACAACATGGTGGGGTCTGGGCCCCTGATGGCTTCACAGAGCAGAGTCAGCCTAACAACCCAGTCTTCTCTCTGAGAGGGAAAGACAAACATGTAATAATAAAACCAGAGCTTTCCAACCTATGCTGGGCCTCCCTGATGTTTGTGAAGCCCCTGATCACCTCCATCCCAGGACCAATGGCCCTGGCACACAAGCAGCCTTATTCTTTTACCCCACTGAGCTATAGTTGCTATAATGGGAATAAAATTTGGGAGCCCTTGGATCTCTGTCACTGTAGCCAAATTTTATCCTAACAAAGACACTCTGTGAAGTGAGAGCTGCTTAGTACGTTTAACAGGCAATACTCTCGTTAACGAGGGCCCTGGGTTGTCACGCCCTGAAGGGGTCTGTGGGGTCTAGGCAGGTGAGGCTGCTGGGGGTCACAGGTGGTCAGGCTTTCCCTGGCCCGAGAGGCCCACTGTTCTGGTGCTCACTCCCCTGCTGTGCAGAGCGCCAACTGCAAACCGGTGGATCTCTCCTCCCTGGCCTCAGATCTCTGCCCTCAGAGCCGCTCCCAGCCCCCACCCTCCCTTCCCTTCTCAGGCTCTGCAGTCCTCAGGGACAGAGGGGGTGGCAGGGCTGCAGTGGACACACTCCGTCTCTTCCAATGTGCAGTTCAGCAATGTCATCTCTCCCCAGTCACAGGCACGGGTCACACATCCAGACAGAATCAAACCCTCATTTGGGCAGAATTCTATTCAGAGGGGTGGGACTGGGCTTTCCTGAGTGGCTTTCCACCCACTCAGACTGCAGAATCTCAATTTTCATAGCGAGGTAAGATTTACCCACCCAGGTTATCAGCTGAAGGGATCCTCCCCTTTGTTTAAACTCAGGACTATAGGAGGTCAATGGAAGGATTTGTCTTCATGTCAATGACCCCACACTGTGACATGAGAACCATATATGTTTTACTATGCAAACTTAAGCTCAAGTCCATATGGCCATAAATATTCTACGGTGGCATTCTGGTGTCATTGTCCAGCGGCTCCTCACTAATAACACAATGTGGCCAGGAGACGGCACCAGCGTGGACCTGCTGGGCTCCTGCCCTGCTGCCCGGCTATCCCTACACTGCTGGTCTGTGGACTGGGGCTTTTCTTGTTTTGGGGCCCTTCTTTTCAAATTAGTTTCAGTATCTGGTAAGGTGGTTGCACAGATTTGCTTCAAGCATAGTTTTTATTTCCCTGCTTTTTTGGGGGAGATTTTTGAATTGGTGAAATATACATAACATAAAAATGTATCATTTTAAACTCTTGTTAAAAAGGTGCACAGTTCAGTGGCATTAAATACATCCACAGTGTTATACAATCATCACCACCATCCAGCTCCAGAAGTTCTTTCTCAACCCAAATTGAAACTCAGAACGTATTACACATGAACTGCCCACTTACCCTCCCCCCAGCCCCTGGTAACTCTATTCTAGTTTCTGTCCTTATGACTTTGCCTATTTTAGATACCCACATACATACAATTTTTCACAAATAGTAGCATATTACACATAACTACTCTGTGCCTCACACTTCCCCCCGCCCCCACTGAATGCTCAGGTTTGGGAGGGACTCATATAATTTCCACTCACAACTCACTGGGGAGGACCAGTCACATGGCCCCGAACAGCTACAGAGCGGCCCAGCGTGTGAGCCCGCCATGAGCCTGGGAGGGAGAGTGGGAGGGGTGCAGTGTGCAGCATTCATGACCACAGTAATATGGGGACAGTCATTGAATTTCTCCAGGCCTCCTTTACTTCATCTAACCAGGGTGCTGCTAAGGCTAAAAACTGGATATGGTCAACATGGCTTTTAAAATCCTTTCAGCCACTGGATATCCATAGGCCAAACAATGAACCTCGTCTTTACCCTACGCTGTATGAAAAAATTAACTCAAAATGGAGCACAGTCTTAAATGGACTTAAACACAAGACTACAAAACTTGAAAAAGCATAGGAGAAAATCTTGTGATCTAGGTCAAAGTATGAGCTACAAAAGGAAAAATTGATAAACTGGACCTCATGTGAAAACGAAAAATGAAAAAACGAAAAGCTTTTGCTCTGTCAAAGAGCCTTCTAAGAGTATCCAAGACAGATTACACAAAGCTGCCCATGTGATAAAACTACAAACAGCTCCACACACGCAAATAAATTCATGTATACCTGGTAAAATCGCAATACATTCTGAAGATCGTGCCAATGCAGGCTTCCTGGTTTTGATACTGTGCTATGGTGATGTTAGCTGTTAACACTGGGAAAGGCTGGGTGACAGGTACATGGGACCTCAGTGTACATTTTGTTGCACTTGTGTGAATTTGCAATTATTTCAAAATAAGACAAAAAAAAAATCTTCAGCCACTCAAAAAGGAAATGTACTTCAGAGACCATACTGTTCATAGCATCTGTATAAACACCAAAGCCACTCTTCTGTGAGATGCTCTCGGTATGATGCACTCCAGGAATCGTGATGCATGTGTCATTATGTGGAATGCATGGCAGAACCAACTGAGTCATTGCCACAGCCATTTCTCTTTCACTCTCTTTGTTTTATAGTTTTCACTTGTCCACAGCTTTTTATCTGAAACCATTGGGGCCAGGAAGTTTTGAAAGTTTTGTTTTGAGGGGGGTTAGAAAAGCAATATAGTGCTATGGTGTTTCTTATGTAACTCCCTCCCCCACCAACAGGGTGAGGAGCAGTTCCTGGTAATCAAAAAGTTAATATTAATATTCGTTGATGCACTATATTAGTATAACCAGTAAATGGGATAAACACAGAGCTTTTGGATCTGGGACTTGCAGGGCAGCGATTGTGCAGAGCAGCGAGCATGGAGGTTGACACCCCCACGTGTGGAGGCCTGTGTGACCTGGGTTGGGGCCACGGAGGCCACTGTGCAGGGTGGCCAGTTCCCCGAGTGTGGGGGCCCCTCTGGTGTCCCTCCCTGGCCCTGAAACACATTCCTGCCCTTACTGACTGGTTGTGGGGGTCACAGCTCCCAGAGGAAGGGGCCCAGTCCCCTCCCGCAGAGAGCACCTTGCCTGCAGCCCAGGCTGCTCACAGTCTCCCCAGACTCCAAGAAGTGGGAGCTGCAGCTGGACTGGTGAAAAAGCACCACCAGCCCCCTTTGACAGATGAGGGAGTGGAGGCCCAGAGAGGGTAAGTGAGTTGTGTAGACTCACGTAGCTAGTCCAGAACAAGATTGGGCGATTTCAGACAGGGGCGGAGATGCTGGGGGCATGTCCGAAAGCTGGGACTAGACAGACTTCCACCCACCCTACCAGGGGTACAGGTGCCAGAAAAGCTGCCCGGACCAGCCCCCAGGCACAGGCAGAGCCCCACCCCCACGATGTTTGAGAGGTTTCCAGCTCCCCCTTTCTTTCTCCAGGTGCAGGGGGATAAAGGGGTCCGCTCCCCACATCAGGCACCCCAGTTCCGAGGGCTGTGCAGCCAGCCTGGGCAGGGCGGCCTGGGGATGGGCACTCCTGCCCCTGAGGCACCCCCCAGCAGGCGCCCCGGCCCTTGTGGGCTGCCTGATTCTGCGCCGAGCTTAGGCAAACCACGCCACTCTGGACGCCATTCAAGCTTTTACAGGCCCTCAAATTGGGGCTGGAGCCGGAGAGGAAATACTAAAATCCTGTGTACACAACTTCTGTCTGTGCGCGCCGGGCCTCCAGGAGAATCAGGCGGCAAGGGACACGTTTGTACTGTTTAAAGGCTCAGCTCCTTTCCTCTGCTCTGTTTTTAACAGGCATCACTGACTTGTTCCCTAAAACCAGGATTCCCAGTGTGGGCCAGGGTGTGCAGAGGAGGGGGTAGGGAACTGAAAATTTCTACCACCCCTGGGAAAAAACCCTGGGCTCAGAATTCCCATGATCCACAAACCACACGTGTGGGGCTAGCCCCTTTCCCCTGGCAGAAAGATGCAGCCAGAGGAGACAAGGAGGCTCAGCGATCCTTCAAGCCTGGCCTCTAGAGTCAGGGAGGCCCGAGTGGGACCTGGGCTCACCATTTTGCAGTTCATGTGGCTATGGGCAAGGGCTTCCCTTTCCACATCTGTAAAATGGATGCAAAAATGGTAAGTTACCTCAGAGGTTTCCTGTGAAGATTAAAGAGATGATGTAGATAGGGAAACAGCTCAGAGTCTGGCACACCATAGGTGCTCACTAAATGTTAGCTGTCATTATTGTTTGTATGAAGTAAGAGCAATAGCACCACCATGAGCCAGGCAAATGCTAAGTGCTACATATATTATAATTCATTTAATCCTCACCATAGTCCAGTGAGGTAATACTTTTAACCACATTTTGTGGGTGAGAAACTAGAACACCAAAGACCTGAATGACTCCCCAAGGTCACACAGCTAGTTATTGGCTGGGTTGGGTTTTGAGCCCGTGCCATCTGTTTCAGAATCTTAGGCTGCCACTCTGAACTGCTGCCCAGCGGTGTGTGCCCATGATGTCCTCAGCCTGGCACGACCCCCCACACTTGGGCCCCAGCCAACCTTCCTAGGTTCATCCCAGCCAAGTGCCCTCAGCACCTCCCAGTGCAGCCCACCAGGCCTGCCCGGTTCTGAACCTGCACGCCCCACCTCCTGGTTTGGCTCAGCCTGTTCCCAGTGTAAAGCTCTGTCCGCTGATTGTCTGTGCATTAGGTCCTCCCTGGCCACCCCCTCCAGAGGCTCACTCCCTTTCTGAGCTGCCCCAGTATTCCCACCCGACCTTGGACTCATCCTGTTGACCTTGGACCACCCTGGTCTGTGGATATGTCTGTCTCCCTCATTCTGGTCCCGGTCCCTTATCAAGACTCCTGCAAGCCTGGCCTAGACTCTTGTGCACAGCAGGGTCTCCCATTTGGGGGAACTGAATTTTCTCTGATGGCAAATCTGGGCTGATTAAGTGACCTGTGTGAGGGAAGAAGAGAGGCCGAAGCCAGCTTGCTTTTAGGAGGTGGGGGACAAAGTGGGAATCAGCTCCGTGTTCCTGAAATCCACGCCCAGATCAGGAAACAGCCAGGACAGTGACAGGGTGGCCTGGGCTCCCTACCCACCTGGGCTTGTGAGGCCCTGCTCACCTTGTCTCTATGTCCCCATTAATTGTCCTGTCTTCATGACCTGTCAAGTCTCTCAAGCTCTTCTGAGCCTCAGTTTCCCCATCGGGTGTGGTGGTGACATGTTTATCTCATGTCCTTCAGATTAAGTGACAGGAGAGGTATGAGAGAGCCTGGCACACTGTAGGAGTGGGAGTCTTGGTTTGTTTAAGTGCAGTCACACAGTAGGGGTAACCTGGACCCTCCAGGTAGTCTGGGGGCTGGGCCTGAGGGGATGACCCAGTGACCCAGCCCCAGGAAAGGCAGGTGCTTCCTGCTCTGGCCCCTGAGGACTCACAGCTGAGACTCACAGAGAGCAGGGTCATTTTCTCTCCTGACAACTGCCCAGTTTTGACCCTTGGGAGAGGGGTCCACACACAGGTGAGAGCTGCTGCGAGTTTAGGACACCCAGGTGCCTGGCAGAGCTGCACTGGTGCCCTGTGGGTACAGATTGGTTTGTGATCCCAGGTGAGACACCCCAGGGGCTTCCAAACAGGGCACATTGCTGAGGGGGCTGTGGATCTGAGAGTGGGAGCCTCAGGGGTCAGAGGACCTGGAGACATGTCACCTCATGCCTACAGGTTAGTGAGACCTGAGGGTCCAGGCAGCTGGGCCGCTCCACTGAATGGTGGGTGGATGCTGGACACCGGCTCCTGCTCCAGGCCACCCTGAGAGCCTGGGCAGCTGTTCTGCAGGCTGAGGAGGACCAGGCTGTGTGGCGCGGCAGCGCCCTCTGCTGGCCAGGCTGGGCTGGCTCTGGATGCTCCTTGGCACGGGGCAAGGGGGACCTACCACCCTCCAGGGGCAGCTGCTCTGCAGCCCAGAACTCAGGCAGGTGGGTTCATGCCCCAGACCGGGGGGACCCTGGTGGGCTGGGAAGCTCATCCCCATCTTACAAATGAGAAAACTGAGGGTCCGAGAAGTGAAGTCAGTGTCTCAGGGTTCCCCAGTTATTGAACGACTGAGCCAGACTCACCCTGTGGTGCTCTTTCCCCCTTTCTCCCAAGAGATCCATTTTATGCGAATGTAACAGGACTCTGGCACGCTAGAAATAACTCTCTTCTTTATTTCATTAAAATCAAATGAGATCTGACTCCACGTCTACCAGAACTGCAGAAAAATTCCTTCCTTGCTTTTGGAGATGGGAGTGGGCTTCTTTTCCCTAGGCCTGTGCAAGAAGCCAGGAGCCTAACATGAGGCCGGAAAATAGGGAGAGGGTGGGGGGGCTTGACTCCTCAGTGTGTCTAGGCCCCTGTGAGAGCCTCACGTCCAAGCCTCAGGGAGGCTGTGCTGCTTCCTTGCCAAGACTGGTGACTGGGGGCCTGGGCCCTGCGCGCTCCCTTCCCTGATGCCCTCTACAGCCCAGCCCTGCCACCTGAGATCCCGCCCCTCCCTGGTGGGCACTGCTACTCCTGGCCTTGGCATTCCCCCAAACCACCTCTTTCTGCTCTCCCCAGCCCCTAGTCCAATCCCCTAAAATTGCTCAAGATCTTGAAAATAAAATCAGAAAAGGAAGACTGAATAGGAGAAGGAAAACACATCAAGAACATAAGGCAAATGATAATCTCAGGAAAAGCTTCTGCCCCTTTATACTCTGGGCTGGGCAGCAACATGTCTCGGGGTGGAAATGCTATGTCCTGCCTTGACCTTCATGCTGCAGCTGAAGCCAGCACGACCTGGCTCAGACAGTGAGTAGAGGTTAGTTGAATCCAACTGAAGAGACCTGGGGGAAGGGGTTGGTCCTGGGGAATGGTGCATGCCAACTCCCCCCTAAACCAATACAAATTTAAAAAGAGAGTTGGGAAAACTGGAAAAGAGGATAAATGCCCAGGGAGCCTGCGTTGTCAAGCTGAGCCTATCGGGAAGGAATGGTCTTGGGGCTCCCTGCTGTCATCTCAAGTATACGAAGGGTCTGGTGGGTCTGACTCTGGGCCTCTGGACTCTGCAGCTCCCAGATTCACCATCCTCGGTCTTTCAGTCAGAAGAACATCCCCATCTGGACCACAAATGGCCAGCCCAGTGTTACCAGTTCCCTGAGGGTGGCGCCCTTGGCTGCTGGAGATGATGCACAGCCTCTTTAAGGGCCCTGCCCAGCCTGGGAGAGTTTGGGTCTCAACAAGAAAATGATAAGGCAAATTAAACCCTTAGGATCAAGCTGTCATGTTAAGTTTAGGAGTAACCTGTGTATAATTGTTTCTTTAAAATATTGTAATAGTTTTAACACAGATTAAAGACTGAGAGATCAGCCTGGTGCTTCCAGTTTTAAATATATAGTTAAACTGAGACTCAAGATTTTAAGTTGGGAGGGGAGAGCAAATTTGACTCCATTTTTGTGACTATTAAAGAAAACTGGTGCTTCATTAATACATTTCATTTCTTTTTCTTAGGCTTATAAGAATTTATTACTTGGAGAGAGTTTGCTTGTTAGAGTCATAAGTTTGTCTTGTTAGGCAACTGAAGTGCTGACAAAAGAAATATAATACATTAAATTTATAAACACAGCTCAAAGTGTTTAGGAGAATTTAATTAAGTTTGCAAATGAGTTTAAAGGGAGCTTAGGGCCTTCAAGTTGAGTTAATAGATCATTAATCTAAGGAAATTGAAGGTCACTGTTCTTATTTGTCATATTTATAAACAGAATAACAAGATTTACAAACTGAACATAGCAGTTTAAGGATAACTAGATTATATCTATTTTGATGAAAGGAACATTAATTTAAAGCCTAAGTAACTGTAAGTAGTCCTTTCTGGACTGTTCTCAGACATAAAAAATAATTTACAGTGACAGCTATTAATACTAATAGCTAACATTTATGGGGGGGGGTGCTTTATGTTGATGATCTCATGTGATCTTCCATTATAGATGAGTGACACTGGGGACATCAGGAACTGGCTGAAGGCCACCCATCTGGGAAGCAGACCCAGTTGGACCTTTGACTCCAGAGACTCCGAGGCCACCCCGTTAACCACAGTGCTGGAGTACCTGTGCAGCCCAGGTTTCTCGGGTCTGTGTGAGGTCCCTGGAGAATGGGCTCAGACCTCCCTAACTTACACCAGTGAATGCTATCTCGTCAGTACCCCACTGACCCCGTCACTTTGGTGCTCCGCAGAAATGGGGAAGAGACTTCTGAGTGCCTGGATCTGAACTCCAAAGTATCATTTGGAGAATTGCCACGTGTTTGTGACCTACAAACATAGAAATTCTGATATCAGCCAAGGCCTTGTGACCAGTTACAGGTATAAACTATGGGAGTTATGCACATTTTCGCCCTTGTGTCATTAATCATTTTCCCTTGCCATCTTTCCCCTAAGAATTTACATAAGAAATGTTGGTGTTGAACATTATGGTATAATTTCTAGGTAACAGAAAATTCAGATGGGATTGGTGACTGGGCCAGGGGAAGAATAAATACTGCCCAGAGATGGAGGTAGTGCATAGTGGGACTTTGGGTCTTGCATTTTGTGGAGAGTGTGAACATGTCCTCACATGTATGCTTAATGGTTGCGTTCTGCTGGGCAGGTGGAAGTTTACGTGGGGGTTGTATGGATGCTGAGGAGCTGGGGGTAGGACATTGCTGGATCATGCCTGTTGTCTTCCACTTGGGGGTCTATACCATCCTCTCCACAGCGGGGGCTGGAAGTCTGAAAACCATATTTCCAGATTCTCTTGCCTTTCTACCAATGAGAGGCAATGGTGGGAAGTTGCAAGGGCAGATGGGAAAAGCCTTTCTGGTGATGGTGCATCTGGCAGTCACTTTCCCGGTTTTGTTCCTACAGCAATTCCAAGCTCTTTACCATTAATGTTCTGTGTTAAATTCTTCTGTTTAAAATGTTTATGATGGTTTCCGTTTTGCTGATTGGAGACTGGCTGATACAGATCTCATTCTCTTGTTTGCTTTTTGTGCTCAGCTCTTTGATTTTAACATAGACCCGTCTTGTCACATCTAAACCAGGTCTATCGCTTCTAACTGCTGCATGGTGCTTCATGAAGCATGCACTGATCGACAACATTGTACCTATCTCCTCCCCCAGGCTGAATACCCAGCTTGCCGCCCAACATGCTATGACTAATATTCTTATACATGTCCCCGTTTTAGGCCTGTGTCAGAAATTGCTTTGTCATATATCATCAGCAGGGCCATAAGTGATGACTAAGTGCTATAAGACTGTGCTCCTGAATAGCCACACCTCCCCAAAAGACAAGATAATTCTACATATACTATTCTGCAATTTGATTTCTCCCACGCTATGTAAGGCATAAATATAAACAGCTCCAACCGGGGAATGTTTTTTAAAAAATTAAGGTGCGCACTATAATCAACTCCTACTGCAACAGTGTTTAGGTTAATAGCTTCTGGAATGAGACTGCCAAGTCCAGCTCCACCACGCACTGGCTGTGTGACCTCAAGCAATTGCTTAACCTCCCATGACTCAGTCTACCTATTTATAAAATGGAGATATTATTAGTACCTACCTCATTAGGGTGCTATGAAAATCAAGTGAGATAATGCACACAGAGTGTTCAGATTATGTCTAGCATGTAGCAAGAACCCAGGAACATTGTCTATTTTTATTGGACATTTTGGTAATTTCCAATTGTTTTGCTGTTTCTCAACAATGCTGCAATGAATCTTGAGATTATTTTATTATTAATATTATTGTCATTATTGTAAAAACACCTAACATTACATTTACCATCAAAGTTCAAGATTCTTAACAGACTGCTAGACTAGTGCTCTGGAGCTGTGGCAGCAAACACCAGCCTCATCTAACAACCCTTTAGCTGGAGACACATGGATCTCTTTAGAAATAACAGGATTTCTCCAGACTGTCTGCCCCATTGCTGCACCATCAAGGCCTGTGGCCAGGAAAGACCACTCTGTGGTGTTCCAATTTCTGCAGAGCCAATGTCCTTCCCAGGACCTGCATGAGCCCTTGGCGAGTGAGACTCAGAGCCCCAGACTCTGAGTCAGGCAGGGGAGTATCTGTGCAAGGCCGTGTGACATGAAGGCATAGTATTGATTGAAATCCCAGGGCTTTGCCATCTGTGTGCTCCTGTACATGCGATGTCACCTTTCTGAGCATCTGTGGCTGCATCTGTAAAATGAATCCTGGCCTCTAAACTCATCAGCAGTGTCCCCTTGGGGCTTAGTTTTCCCATCTGTGAAGTGGGGCATTATGTGCCTTTGCAGGGAGGGCTAGGGAGAATTTTGCAAAGTGCCAGGCACAGTGCCTGGCAGAGGTTTTTATGACTGGCAGGCATACTTTTAATACTGAATATTCTGTCTACCTGATCCTATCAAGTACTGAAATGCTCTGGACAGTCTAACTGGTTAGCATCCAACCTGCACACTAAAAATAAGTCCCCAGTGCCCCTCATTTTCATGGTTCAGGGTCCCTGGTACTGGACCACAAACTCCAGATCCCCTCAGAAACTTCTCCCTTCTCCTTCTCTGTCCCTATTGCTATTTCATCTTTATTTTCCACACTCCAAATGCAAACATTTTCCTCTCCAACATACATGGATGGAGACACTCCCCAAGGGTGCCTGGGAAGAGCTGTCTGTGTAACACTTCCCTACCTACTCTTTATAACTCCCTCTGGCTCCAAAAAGCAAATTGGAAGGTGGGGCCTGGGGGTGGGGTGGGGTAGGAGGGCTCAGCTCCAACATGTAAAGAACTCAGAAGTCATTGTTCCCATCCACACAACAAGAAAAGAGCTGAAGGAACTGACAGATCCAGGAGGCAGAAGTCAGTAATTACATAGTTGAACTGAACAGAACCACCAACTGTCTGGATCAATTAACATTTATAGACCACTTCATCCAATGAGCAGAATACACATTCTACTCAAGCTCACATAGAACATTCAACAAGTGTTTGTGTCCCCCCCACCACAAATTCATATGTTGGAGCCTTAACCCCACAGGGAAGCTTTATTTGGAGGTGGAGGCTCTAAGGAAGTGACTAAGGTTAAATGGGGTCATAATGGTGGGGCCCTGATCCAATACAGTTAGTGTCCTTATAAGAAAAGATGTAATGTGTGCATACAGTGAGAGGGCAGCCACCTGCAGGCCAAGGGGAGAGCCTGTGCCAGACACCTATCCTGCTGGCACTTTGATCTTGGGCTTCTAAGTCTCCAGAACAGTGAGAAAATTAATTTTTGTTGTTTAAGCCACTCGTTCCATGTACTTTATTATAGCAGCCCAAGCAGACTGCTTAGGACACCAAGTTAGACCACACCCTGGGTAATACAACACACCTTAGCAAATTTCTAAAAATAGAAACCATACAAAGTATGGTTCTAGATTACATGGAACTGGAAAGAGGCAGTCCAAGTGAAGGCCTTGGAGCTTAAGGTCCACTGACCAGGCAAATCTGTTTCTGCAGGTGACCCCACTCCAGGCAAGACTGGTTAACCTCCTTATGTGTGACGATCCTTTGCAAACTTCTCGCTCTCTCTCTCTCACTCTGACTGGGCTCTGGGACATATGACGGACATTCTGTGGCTATGTGGATCCAACGAGGCAGCAGAGCCATCCTCCAGGGCCCAGCCAAGACTGGTGCTGGATTTGGTGACTTGGTAACAGAGGAGGTTTCTACAGCCTGGAAAGACGGGAAGTGGAATTGTGGCTCATGGGATACACCTGGGCAGGCATCAGAGTCTGGTCCTTGGTGGCCCCGTGCAGGCAGGTGCAGGGAGCTCTGCCGTAGATGGAGATGATGTAACTTCCACTGACCTGTTGGACTTCTCTGAGTCTGCAGGTGAGTGCCCACCGAGCCTCACAGTGAGCAACAGCACCTACTCTGAAGGGAGGCCGACCCAATGCTGTGTTGTTGTGTTGTGGCAGCTGCGGGTTAGCTGTAAGAATATTTGCGGTTCCAGGGTGCTTTTTAGTAGTGGAGTCCTGTGCAGGCAGCAGAAAGGACAGCTGGATGCATCGCTGGAGTGAGTGGGCTGTGAGGTGGGCAGACCGGCTGTGGCGGGGGCTGAGCACCACAGGTGCTTCAGCTGCAGCACTTACTCTTCTTCACAGTTTCCATCAGCTTTGCTGGGTTCACTGGGACGGGCTCTGAGGCTCTTGTGCTTTCATCTTGGAAGTGGAACCAAATAATTTTTTTCTAACGTATAAAGAGTTCTGATGAAAGTACTAGGAAAACAAGAACACCTATAATAATAATATTCTGAAATTACAATCTAAAGATTATTAGAAGGATGTGCAAGGAACAATAGGTGATTTTAGGAAAAATACAAAGGGTCTGTTAACAGAAAAATATCGAGTCTCTCTAGAAGTCAGATATTCAACTCAAAAGAATATATCATTTTCTTTTGTCATCAAATTGTCTAAAAAGAAAAGCAAAAATACCCAAGGTTGTCAAGGCCTTGTGTGAACAGATATTTTCCTACATGGTTGAGAGGAGTATAAATTAATATGACTTTTGGAGGGCAATTTAACAATGTGCACCAAGATTTAAAAAAATACTTGTGTCCCTTTGACCTAGCAATCCTATCACTAGGAATTCACCCTAAGAAAATTATCCAACAAGAATTGCAATATATATTATTTATAATATTAATTTAAAACAACCTGTCTTTTCTTAGGGGCTTAATTTAATAAATTATGGAATATTCACACAGAGTCATGAAAAGGATGAGGTAGAACTATATGAATTGACACACATTTTAAAGGTGAGGAAGTGTATTACAAAGAAGTATGGCCCATATGATTCCTTTTGTAAAACTGTATCTATAATTTTCTAATTATATGTATGCCACATGCATAGAAAAAAAATTCCTTACGAGGATATATTTTAAACTCTTAATAGTGCATACTTTGGGATGAAACATGGGTAATTTAAATTTTCTTATTTTTGTTTTTCTGTGAGCATATATGTTTAAATCTATCTCCAGTGGATGTGTATTATTTGTACCAAAAAGAAAGGACATGGGTTGGGTTTCTTCCTGACAGTAGGCCTAGGAGTTGGGGGTTTGGGTGAGAGAGACCAGCAGATCAAGGAGGTATCAAGCCAGAGCTGGGCTCTGCAGGGTCTTTAGGAGCCTCAGTGCCTCCCAGGGCCTCGTTCTTCCAAACCATAACAAGGGACCAAGTTGGATGTAAGAGACATTGCAGAGGGAGGATCCACCTTCCCTGCCAGCAGTTGGACAGTTGACACGAGTCATGGGACCTGTGAGATGGTTCCTATGAGAAAGTGAGTTGTTCGGTGGACGGGCTCTGGCATGGGGCATAGTATTTTTAGCCTTTGGAGTCTGAGGTCAGAGCTAGCTGGGTAGCCAGGGACGTGGCCATGGACATACTGGGCTGAGGCTCTGGAGTCGTGTTGGGGAGGCCCCACTGCAGACCTGGCATGGGAATAGAAAGAGGCAGTATCAGAGAGGGTAGTTTGACCAATGGGCACAACGATCTCCCAGGAAGAGATCACAGAGAGACGGGGAGAAGAAAAGAGGGTCAAGGGCTGAGCGGTGGGAAGAGGAAGGGGAAACCTGGCGCAGGGAGGAAGGTCCCGGCTGCTGACGGGAAGCCCCGGGCCCTGAGAGCTGCACACACACCTCACGGACACTAGGTGGCACTGTGACCCACTCTACTGTCCACTCCTTTAAGCGTTGACGATTTTCATTAGAGAAATTAGTGTGCTGGGGTCCCGCCAATGCCCTGTTTAACAGATGAGAAGCCCAGAGAAGGCTGCGACTCGCCCCAACGCATATACGGGTGTCGTGGCAGATGTAAACCTACCTCCTCACCTCCTGGCTCCTGAGGCTCTCGCTCCAGTCATCTCCCAAGAGACTATCTAGAAAAGTGGTTGGAGAATCCTGGGTGTGAAGGCAGCCCGGAGGTTCCAGGCCCAGACCTCCAGGTACCTCCCTTTCCAGTCTTGTCCACAGTGGAATCACCTTCTTTGGTTGGCCCGTCTTGTTTCTGGTTCCCCACCCACCACATCCCCCATTCTCTTTTCACCTGCAGCCACAGTGATGGTCTTCAGTGACTTTGGATCAAGTCACTCCCTATTAACACCCTAGTGGCTCCAAATGCACTTTGCACTGATATTCATCTTAGCCTGGCCTGTAGGAGCCACCCCTGGGCCTATACTTGCCTTTGGTGTTCCTTCTGATAAAGCCTTCTGGCTGGGCTCCCTCCACACCTGTGTGCTCAGCCAGGAACTCTCTTCCTGGCCCCTCCCTCTGCCCTCTAATCATGCTTGGCCCTCAGGCCGTTCCACATGAGCCACCTGCTCCATGTCGGTCTACCCTTTGCTCTTACACCTACCTTTGTCCTGTCTACCTCTTTAATGTCTTTTCCCCTCCAGCGTGATACAGGGTCACTTTGTTTGCAGTCTGTCCATTAAGGCCCAGCCATGGCTCTCTGAGGCCATGGGGACTAAGGGTAGCCATGCCAGCAGGGCAGGAGAGTTGCTGGTGCTTGATGCCGCAGGGCAGTATCTTCAAGACAGCCCTGCTGGGTACAGAGACAGTCCAGAGTCTGTCCTGTGGGCAGAGCGTCAGCTGTTTTCTGTGTTTGAACAAATGGTGTTCAGGACAGAACGGTATGCCGCAATGGTAGCCAGAGCCCCAGAATTAAGTACAGTGCAAAAGGGTCCCCACTGTTGGCCTCACTTCCCTGTTCTAAGGCCTGGTATATTTTAGTATGTTTGAAACTAAAGCAATTATTGGGTTAGATTTCAGTTTCAGTTTTGGAAAATGTCGGGCTGCATCTGGAACAAGTAGGTTTCAGCATGGCCTTTGTTCTGCCCTGGTCAGAGTTTCCCACATTTGGGGACAAAAGACCCTTGAGCCAATGATAGCAACATGGGGGGCTGCACAAAGCTGATGGTGGACAAGCACCCCCTGTGCCATAGCAGTAGACACACCAGTTCTGGGAGGTTGGCTCATAGGACCAACACTTCAAAATGCTTCTCTCTCCTTTTTCTCTTACACAAAGTTGTGTCAGTGGGTGTTAACAGAGGTTTTTTTTTTTTTTTTTTTTTCTACAAAAATCATCATTTTTTTATTTAACCAAAAAATTATTTTTATATATAAGCATCAGATAATGAGAACATGAAATTTTAAAAATACCTTTTACAACAGCATCAAAACAATGAAATACATAGGGATAAATTTAACAAAATACATTTAAGACCTGTACTAAAAACTACAATACATAGCACTAAGTTTTAAAGAGTGAATAAGAGATATACTATATTCATGAGTTTTAAGACTTAATATTCTTAAGATATTAATTCTCCCCATATTTATCTGTAGACTTAATGTAATCTCAATCATGACAGCAAGTTTCTTTTCTCAAAACTAACAAACTTTTATTAAAAATTCTTAAAGAAATGCAAAACAAACAGAATAGCCATATTTTTTGAAAAATGAGAACAAAAGTAAATAACATAAATTACTTGAATTCAACTCTTATTATAAGAGTTAGGAAAAGGTAGTATTGGCAAAAGGATACAAACAAAGAGATCAAAGGAATACAATAGAATGTTCAGAATTAATCCTCACATTTATGGTCACTTGATTTTTGAAGGAAGATACCAAGATAATTGGATGGATTTGAAAGCCTTTTCAACAAGCTGTTATGGAGAACTGGATAATGACATGGAAAAAAATATGCCTCCACCTTTACTTCACACAAATATTGATATAAAATAGCTCACAGACCTAAATATAAAAGCTAAAACTATAAAACTCCCTGTCTTTGACTGTCTCTTAATTCTCTTGAGATTGTCTTCCATAGAGCAGAAGTTTTCGATTTTAATAAAGTCCAACTTATTATTTCTTTCATGGTTTGTATCTTTGATGTTGCATCCAAAACATCAACATACCCAAAATCATCTAGGTATTCCTGTATGATATCTTCTAGGAGTTTTATAGTTTTGTGTCTTGCATTTAGGTCTATGATCTATTTTGAATTAATTTTTTTTTTTTTAATTAATAATTATTTTTTATTGAAGGGTAGTTGACACACAGTATTACATTACATGAGTTTCAAGTGTACAACACAGTGGTAGAACATTTATATACATAATTCTAGGTTCCAGCTATCACCCTACCAGGCTGTTACAATATCTTGACTATATTCCTTATGCTATACATTACATCCCGGTTACTAATTTATTTTACCATTGGAAGTCTGTCCTTTTTTTTTTTTTTTTTTTTTTTTTGTGAGGGCATCTCTCATATTTATTGATCAAATGGTTGTTAACGACAATAAAATTCTGTATAGGGGAGTCAATGCTCAATGCACAATCATTATTCCACCCCAAGCCTAATTTTTGTCAGTCTCCAATCTTCTGAGGCATAACAAACAAGTTTTTACATGTAGAACAAATTCTTACATAATGAATAAGTTACATAGTGAACAGTACAAGGGCAGTCATCACAGAAACTTTCGGTTTTGCTCATGCATTATGAACTATAAACAGTCAGTTCAAATATGAATACTCATTTGGTTTTTATACTTGATTTATATGTGGATACCACATTTCTCTCTTTATTATTATTATTTTTAATAAAATGCTGAAGTGGTAGGTAGATACAAGATAAAGGTAGAAAACATAGTTTAGTGTTGTAAGAGAGCACATGTAGATGATCAGGTGTGTGCCTGTAGACTATGTGTTAATCCAAGCTAGACCAGGGCAATAAAACATCCACGTATGCAGAAGATTTCTCTCAGAACGGGGGGGTGAGGTTCTAAGCCTCACCTCTGTTGATCCCCAATTTCTCACCTGATGGCCCCCCTGCGACTGTGCCTGTCTTAGGTTGTTCCTCCCTTGAGGAATCTTACCCGTCTCTGGCTAACCAGTCATCTTCCGGGGCCATACAGGGAAATGTGAAGTTGGTAAGTGAGAGAGGAGCCTTATTGTTTGAAAAAGTTAGCTTTTTACTTCTTTGCATATTTATGCCCTGTGGCTTCTATGCCCAGCATTTGTCTTGAGGTATCTTTACCACTTGGAAGAATTATGATACTCGGTAAATTTGATATGAGGCACGAATTCTATTTAAGGGTTGTAATTAGGAAGGAAGAAGAAAAGCTATAGAAGTAGCAGGCGGAAGAAAACATGGGAAGATTGATTATTTCTTTGATATATCTTCTTGTAGAGTAACTTCAGCATGTATAGGTTTTAAGCTATTACTTAAATTGCACACACACATTAACATAATAGGAGTATAGTTACATAACCAAAGCATATCTGTAATTACCAGCCATCTGCAGTGAAACCAAGAAAACCAGTTAGGCACCTTAGGCATTTGTGAAAACTTATCTATGATATGGTGGATATTGTCCAAATGAACTTGAACAGTCTGAGAGAAATCAGACAAATTAAAACAACCCATTCCTGGGGACTGTTCACATGCCATATGTTCTTTTAACAATAAATAGTTTGTAGTTGTAAGACTTTGGAGCGCTACAATTTGCACTTCTCCAAATTCTTGGTTGAGTTCCAACAGTATAGATCCAGTCCAATTTTGTTGTTTTACTGTATGCAAAGGCCAGCTTAGATATCTCCTTCCTCATTCCCATGGCAGGTCCAGGAACTGGTGGGATGAGTGCATCTACAGCTGTAGCAGTGCGTGGATCTTTGTTGGGGTTTTTTGATGATCATCTTCTGGCATGAGTCTTCCAGAGGGTGCAGATGTTGGAAGTTCTTTTTCATATCGTATCTTAGTTCATTTTCGGGGTAGCCCAATTAGGCTTTGATCCTCTGTATAAACACAAACAGACCCTTTGCCTACACTTTTATATGCCCTTCATACCCTTGTGTAGAACTCGTTGGAGGTTACCACACAGGAACTGCCCTTTTTTTTTTTTTTTTTTTTTTGCTATCCCTAATCTACACTTACATGACGAATATTATGTTTACTAGGCTCTCCCCTATACCAGGTCTCCCCTATAAACCCCTTTACAGTCACTGTCCATCAGCATAGCAAAATGTTGTAGAATCACTACTTGCCTTCTCTGTGTTGTACAGCCCTCCCTTTTCTCCTACCCCCCCATGCATGTTAATCTTAATACCCCCCTACTTCTCCCCCCCTTATCCCTCCCTACCCACCCATCCTCCCCAGTCCCTTTCCCTTTGGTACCTGTTAGTCCATTCTTGAGTTCTGTGATTCTGCTGCTGTTTTGTTCCTTCAGTTTTTCCTTTGTTCTTATATTGCACAGATAAGTGAAATCATTTGGTATTTCTCTTTCTCCGCTTGGCTTGTTTCACTGAGCATAATACCCTCCAGCTCCATCCATGTTGCTGCAAATGATTGGATTTGCCCTTTTCTTATAGCTGAGTAGTATTCCATTGTGTATATGTACCACATCTTCTTTATCCATTCATCTATTGATGGACATTTAGGTTGCTTCCAATTCTTGGCTATTGTAAATAGTGCTGCAATAAACATAGGGGTGCATCTGTCTTTCTCAAACTTGATTGCTGCATTCTTAGGGTAAATTCCTAGGAGTGCAATTCCTGGGTCAAATGGTAAGTCTGTTTTGAGCATTTTGATGTACCTCCATACTGCTTTCCACAATGGTTGAACTAACTTACATTCCCACCAGCAGTGTAGGAGGGTTCCCCTTTCTCCACAGCCTCGCCAACATTTGTTGTTGTTTGTCTTTTGGATGGCAGCCATCCTTACTGGTGTGAGGTGATACCTCATTGTAGTTTTAATTTGCATTTCTCTGATAATTAGCGATGTGGAGCATCTTTTCATGTGTCTGTTGGCCATCTGTATTTCTTTTTTGGAGAACTGTCTGTTCAGTTCCTCTGCCCATTTTTTAATTGGGTTATTTGTTTTTTGTTTATTGAGGCGTGAGAGCTCCTTATATATTCTGGACGTCAAGCCTTTATCGGATGTGTCATTTTCAAATATATTCTCCCATACTGTAGGGATCCTTCTTGTTCTATTGATGGTGTCTTTTGCTGTACAGAAGCTTTTCAGCTTAATATAGTCCCACTTACTCATTTTTGCTGTTGTTTTCCTTGCCCGGGGAGATATGTTCAAGAAGAGGTCACTCATGTTTATGTCTAAGAGGTTTGTGCCTATGTTTTCTTCCAGGAGTTTAATGGTTTCATGGCTTACATTCAGGTCTTTGATCCATTTTGAGTTTACTTTTGTATATGGGGTTAGACAATGGTCCAGTTTCATTCTCCTACATGTAGCTGTCCAGTTTTGCCAGCACCACCTGTTGAAGAGACTGTCATTTCGCCATTGTATGTCCATGGCTCCTTTATCAAATATTAATTGACCATATATGTCTGGGTTAATGTCTGGATTCTCTAGTCTGTTCCATTGGTCTGTGGCTCTGCTCTTGTGCCAGTACCAAATTGTCTTGATTACTATGGCTTTATAGTAGAGCTTGAAGTTGGGGAGTGAGATCCCCCCTACTTTATTCTTCTTTCTCAGGATTGCTTTGGCTATTCGGGGTCTTTGGTGTTTCCATATGAATTTTTGAATTATTTGTTCCAGTTCATTGAAGAATGTTGCTGGTAGTTTCATAGGGATTGCATCAAATCTGTATATTGCTTTGGGCAGGATGGCCATTTTAACGATATTAATTCTTCCTAGCCACGAGCATGGGATGAGTTTCCATCTGTTAGTGTCCCCTTTAATTTCTCTTAAGAGTGACTTGTAGTTTTCAGAGTATAAGTCTTTCACTTCTTTGGTTAGGTTTATTCCTAGGTATTTTATTTTTTTTGATGCAATTGTGAATGGAGTTGTTTTCCTGATTTCTCTCTCTGTTGGTTCATTGTTAGTATATAGGAAAGCCACAGATTTCTGTGTGTTGATTTTGTATCCTGCAACTTTGCTGTATTCCGATATCAGTTCTAGTAGTTTTGGGGTGGAGTCTTTAGGGTTTTTTACGTACAGTATCATGTCATCTGCAAATAGTGACAGTTTAACTTCTTCTTTACCAATCTGGATTCCTTGTATTTCTTTATTTTGTCTGATTGCCGTGGCTAGGACCTCCAGTACTATGTTAAATAACAGTGGAGAGAGTGGGCATCCCTGTCTAGTTCCCAATCTCAGAGGAAATGCTTTCAGCTTCTCGCTGTTCAATATAATGTTGGCTGTGGGTTTATCATATATGGCCTTTATTATGTTGAGGTACTTGCCCTCTATTCCCATTTTGCTGAGAGTTTTTAACATGAATGGATGTTGAACTTGGTCAAATGCTTTTTCAGCATCTATGGAGATGATCATGTGGTTTTTCTCTTTCTTTTTGTTGATGTGGTGGATGATGTTGATGGACTTTCGAATGTTGTACCATCCTTGCATCCCTGGAATGAATCCCACTTGGTCATGGTGTATGATCCTTTTGATGTATTTTTGAATTCGGTTTGCTAATATTTTGTTGAGTATTTTTGCATCTACGTTCATCAGGGATATTGGTCTGTAGTTTTCTTTTTTGGTGGGGTCTTTGCCTGGTTTTGGTATTAGGGTGATGTTAGCTTCATAGAATGAGTTTGGGAGTATCCCCTCCTCCTCTATTTTTTGGAAAACTTTAAGGAGAATGGGTATTATGTCTTCCCTGTATGTCTGATAAAATTCCGAGGTAAATCCATCTGGCCCGGGGGTTTTGTTCTTTGGTAGTTTTTTGATTACCTCTTCAATTTCGTTGCTGGTAATTGGTCTGTTTAGATTTTCTGTTTCTTCCTGGGTCAATCTTGGAAGGTTATATTTTTCTAGGAAGTTGTCCATTTCTCCTAGGTTTCCCAGCTTGTTAGCATATAGGTTTTCATAGTATTCTCCAATAATTCTTTGCATTTCCGTGGGGTCCGTCGTGATTTTTCCTTTCTCGTTTCTGATACTGTTGATTTGTGTTGACTCTCTTTTCTTCTTAATAAGTCTGGCTAGAGGCTTATCTATTTTGTTTATTTTCTCGAAGAACCAGCTCTTGGTTTCATTGATTTTTGCTATTGTTTTATTCTTCTCAATTTTATTTATTTCTTCTCTGATCTTTATTATGTCCCTCCTTCTGCTGACCTTAGGCCTCATGTGTTCTTCTTTTTCCAATTTCGATAATTGTGACATTAGACCATTCATTTGGGATTGCTCTTCCTTTTTTAAATATGCTTGGATTGCTATATACTTTCCTCTTAAGACTGCTTTTGCTGTGTCCCACAGAAGTTGGGGCTTAGTGTTGTTGTTGTCATTTGTTTCCATATATTGCTGGATCTCCATTTTGATTTGGTCATTGATCCATTGATTATTTAGGAGCGTGTTGTGAAGCCTCCATGTGTTCGTGAGCCTCTTTGCTTTCTTTGTACAGTTTATTTCTAGTTTTATGCCTTTGTGGTCTGAAAAGTTGGTTGGTAGGATTTCAATCTTTTGGAATTTTCTGAGGCTCTTTTTGTGGCCTAGTATGTGGTCTATTCTGGAGAATGTTCCATGTGCACTTGAGAAGAATGTATATCCCGCTGCTTTTGGATGTAGAGTTCTATAGATGTCTATTAGGTCCATCTGCTCTACTGTGTTGTTCAGTGCTTCCGTGTCCTTACTTATTTTCTGCCCAGTGGATCTATCCTTTGGGGTGAGTGGTGTGTTGAAGTCTCCTAGAATGAATGCATTGCAGTCTATATCCCCCTTTAGTTCTGTTAGTATTTGTTTCACATATGCTGGTGCTCCTGTGTTGGGTGCATATATATTTAGAATGGTTATATCCTCTTGTTTGACTGAGCCCTTTATCATTATGTAGTGTCCTTCTTTATCTCTTGTTACTTTCTTTGTTTTGAAGTCTATTTTGTCTGATATTAGTACTGCAACCCCTGCTTTCTTCTCACTGTTGTTTGCTTGAAATATGTTTTTCCATCCCTTGACTTTTAGTCTGTACATGTCTTTGGGTTTGAGGTGAGTTTCTTGTAAGCAGCATATAGATGGGTCTTGCTTTTTTATCCATTCTGTTACTCTGTGTCTTTTGATTGGTGCATTCAACCCATTAACATTTAGGGTGACTATTGAAAGATATGTACTTATTGCCATTGCAGGCTTTAAATTCGTGGTTACCAAAGGTTCAAGGTTAGCCTCTTTAGTATCTTACTGCCTAACTTAGCTCGCTTATTGAGCTGTTATATACACTGTCTGGAGATTCTTTTCTTCTCTCCCTTCTTGTTCCTCCTCCTCGATTCTTCATATGTTGGGTGTTTTGTGCTGTGCTCTTTCTAGGAGTGCTCCCATCTAGAGCAGTCCCTGTAAGATGTTCTGTAGAGGTGGTTTGTGGAAAGCAAATTCCCTCAGCTTTTGTTTGTCTGGGAATTGTTTAATCCCACCGTCATATTTGAATGATAGTCATGCTGGATACAGTATCCTTGGTTCAAGGCCCTTCTGTTTCATTGTATTAAATATATCATGCCATTCTCTTCTGGCCTGTAGGGTTTCTGTTGAGAAATCTGACGTTAGCCTGATGGGTTTCCCTTTATAGGTGACCTTTTTCTCTCTAGCTGCCTTTAACACTCTTTCCTTGTCCTTGATCTTTGCCATTTTAATTATTATGTGTCTTGGTGTTGCCCTTCTTGGATCCTTTCTGTTGGGGGTTCTGTGTATTTCTGTGGTCTGTTTGATTACTTCCTCCCCCAGTGTGGGGAAGTTTTCAGCAATTATTTCTTCTAAGATACTTTCCATCTCTTTGCCTCTCTCTTCTTCTTCTGGGACCCCTATAATACGGATATTGCTCCTTTTAGATTGGTCACACAGTTCTCTTAATATTGTTTCATTCCTGGAGATCCTTTTGTCTCTCTCTATGTCAGCTTCCATGCGTTCCTGTTCTCTGATTTCAATTCCATCAATGGCCTCTTGCATTCTATCCATTCTGCTTATAAACCCTTCCAGAGTTTGTTTCATTTCTGCGATCTCCTTTCTGGCATCTGTGATCTCTTTCCGGACTTCATCCCATTTTTCTTGCGTATTTCTCTGCATCTCTGTCAGCATGTTTATGATTCTTATTTTGAATTCTTTGTCAGGAAGACTGGTTAGGTCTGTCTCCTTCTCTGGTGTTGTCTCTGTGATCTTTGTTTGCCTGTAGCTTTGCCTTTTTATGGTGATAGGAATAGTCTGCAGAACTGGGACGAGTGACGGCTGGAAGGACTTCCTTTCTTGTTGGTTTGTGGCCCTCCTCTCCTGGGAGAACAGCGGCCTCTAGTGGCTTGTGCTGCGCAGCTGCGCGCAGACAGGGTTTCTGCTTCCTGCCCGGCTGCTATGGAGTTAATCTCCGCTGTTGCTGTGGGCGTGGCCTGGCTCGGGCAGCTGCTCCAAAATGGTGGAGTCGCGTTGGAGCAGGAGCTGCTGGGAGGCTATTTATCTCCGTAAGGGGCCTCCCTGCTCCCTGCAGCCCAGGGGTTAGGGTGCCCAGAGATCCCGGATTCCCTACCTCTGGATTAAGTGGCCCGCCCTGCCCCTTTAAGACTTCCAAAAAGCACCCGCCAAAACAAAACAACGACCACAAAAAAAAACAAGAAAAAAAAATTTTTTTAATTAAAAAAAAAAAAAAATTTTAATTAAAAAAAAAAAAGGTGGTCGTTCGTTTTTCTTTATTCTGCGGTGCCAGCCTCAGGCCTCTGCTCACCGGTCTTTCTGCCCTGTTTCCCTAATATTGGGGTCCCTGTCCCTTTAAGACTTCCAAACAGCGCTCGCCAAAACAAAGCAGCAAAAAAGCAAAAAAAAAAAAAAAAAAAATGGTGGCGCGCTTTTCTTATGTCCTCTGTCGCCCAGCCTCCAGTGCCTGCTCACTGTTCTTGCTGCCCTGTTTTCCCAGTATCGAGGGCCCTGCACTCTGGCCCGGATGGCGGGGGCTGGGTGCTCGGCAGTCCTGGGCTCCGTCTCCCTCCCGCTCTGCCTGCTCTTCTCCCGCCGGGAGCTGGGGGGAGGGGCGCTCGGCTCCCGCGGGGCCGGGGCTTGTATCTTACCCCCTTCGCGAGGCGCTGGGTTCTCTCAGGTGTGGATGTGGTCTGGATATTGTCCTGTGTCCTCTGGTCTTTATTCTAGGAAGGGTTGTCTTTGTTATATTTTCATAGATATATGTTGTTTTGGGAGGAGATTTCCGCTGCTCTACTCACGCCGCCATCTTCCGCCCCACCCCTCTAACAGAGGTTTTGACCTAAATAAGCTTTTCTTCTATTTCATATTTCAATGTGAATATTTAACATCCTATCTTTTTTGGGCCATAAAAATTGGACTGTCCTTTGTTTCTGCAGGAAGTTTTGATGTTGAACAATAACAAACAAGGTGGCAGTCTTTGCCCCTTGTCTCCTGCCAGAATCTCCTTGACAGTCAGCCCAGTTATGCTGTCTTTCTCAAGAGGAAGCACTCTTTCGAGTTAGAGGAAAGCTAAATCAGTGTTCAGTACAGGACATGAGCAGGGAATAGGCAGAGAGAAGCGGAAAAATCAGGACCCAGTTCTGTATGGAGAGAGGTCTGGGGAAAATTCTGGAGAGATTTTGAAGCAGCTGCAAGCTAAGTCAGAAGTGGTCAGAAGAAGCCCTTCTAAAAAGGACTCCAAATGTCTTGGGATTGATAAAAAAAACAAAACAAATGGGAAAGAGGTTACCAGGAACAAGAATTCAAGCAATGAATTTAGTGATTATATTGTCCAAAGTAAAAATCAGGAAGGATATTTGACCTGATAATTGCACAGCAGAATTGGTACCAGACTGCCCATCCCTTCCAGAAGAGGGGTGGCCCAGTCAATGTGCATGAACCTTAAGGGAAATGCTTGTCTGTGAAGCAAGAGGTTGAACTAGATGTATCCTGGTTTCCTGTCAAGTCTTCCACATGACTAGAGGTGTCTGCACTGGGAGAGTAGGAGAGGTTAGCCAGGTCCCTTCTAACTCTTCTCAGCTCACCCCTTGGGTTTGCAGGGCACCCGTGTTCTTAAATTCAGGTCAAGTTTGCAGAAAAAAGTGACACAGATGAGCCACAGACAAAAGATGGGGAGGGAGAAGCCACTGCCATGGTATCTCACTGAACTTTTCATTTCAGGCCAAGACCCTTGGCTTAGACTAGAATCTAGTTTTGCCTGTGTGTGTGTGTGTGTGTGTTCTGAATCTCACTCACTCTTTATACTGAACATCACAGTGGAAGGATAAACAGCTCCAAAGCAAAGTCTCAGTCAGAAGGTCTTTTGTCCACCATTATTTTTTATATATTTTTTGAGAGGGCATCTCTCATATTTATTGATCATATGGTTGTTAACAACATTTGAATTCTGTTTAGGGGACTCAATGCACAATCATTAATCAACCCCATGCCTAATTCTCAACATTCTCCAATCTTCTGAAGCATAACGAACAAGTTTTTACATGTGTCCACCATTATTTTAAAGACAGGGCTCAATATTTCAAAATGACAGGATCCTCAGTAATTATCATCTTTAAAAAACTGTCTTTATTAAGTAAACAATGTATAGCAAAAAATAAAATAAAATAAAAGGCAGACAAATCTGTAGACACAATAGAGGTATATTATCTTGATTTTATGAAATAAAAATGAAATTTTATGGTCCCCCACAAAAGGAGAGCTTTGTGAGTTGCAGAGGCCCTAGTCAACCAGGACAGCTCCCACCGTGCTGTGAAGGTGCCAGTGGCCACTCTTGTCTGCCGCAGCCCATTGCCCATGACCAAGAAGGAGAAGGTCTTGAAGGTCAAAGAAAACAAATCTGAGTGGGAATCAGGTTTTCATGTCCTCAAAAAAGTTCTTTAGAGAAAAATGATCCATCCTAACCCTTGCCAGCTCTCCGCACACAGATGGCACCGGAATGTGCCCAGTCTGTACTTTCTAGGATGCTAAACCAAATGTATCCTTGACACACTGCTCAATGTACTAATTAATGTAAACTTTCCCTGCTGTAAACTTCATATAAACCATCTTCATACAGAGAGGGACAGAGCAGTCTGACCAGAGCTCTCGGATCAACTGTCATCCAGGTCATGGCCTCAGTAAGACTCTGAATAAACGCATTCTAAATGCTGAGCATGTGTGGATTTCAGTCAACAGTTGCCAAATTCTATATAATAAACTATTACAGCCTTGAATACAAACACAGAGCCTTTGATGCAGGAGCTTCCCTGTTACAGTCTGAAACCCCAGCCCACTAACCTGATGCACCTTGGCAGGTATTTTGTGTTCTGGGCGCCCAGTTTCACTTGTCGTGAGGGGGTGGCTGTTTGCACACCACTTCCACCAGGCAATGTTCCATCACCAGCAGGGTGTCTGACAATTCAACTCAATTCCAACACTATCTGGAGACAGCAGATTCCGTGGGTTCAGGGCTTGGTCCTATGGGACTGCCCCCTTCAGATGCCAGCTGCAAGCCCAGGCTGTTGGCTGTGCTTTTACCAACCGGATACAAATTGGAGGTTCCAATAACCCCCTCCAACTCAGGATGCCAATCCCAAATCCAGGTCGTTACCTGAGCTTCTGACTGGGCTATACATCAGAGGTTCCCAAGACCCCCTGCTTGGGTTCAATTAATTTGCAAGAGTGGCTCACACAACTCAGGAGAAACATTTTACTTATAAAAGGATAGAATTTATAACACCAGATAGAAGAGATGAACAGGGCAGAGCGTGAGGAAGGACTCAGAGCTTCCACCACACCCTTTCCAGGGGCTCCACTCTCCCTTGGGCTCCAAGTGTTCACCAACCAGGAAGCTGTCTGAATCCCGTCCTGTGGGGTTTTTATAGAGGCTTCATTACAAGGCATGGTTGATAAAATTATTGGCCACTAGGGATTGATTCAACCTCCACCCACTCTCCCTTCCCTGAGACGGTGGTGGGACTGAAAAGTCCAACCTTCTAATCACATGGTTGGCTCCAATGGCAAGCAGCCCCCATCCTTAGGTACTTTTCAAGAGCCACCTCATTAACCTGACAAAAGACACCTTTATCATTCTCAACACATAGGAAATTCTAAGGGTTTGGGGAGCTCTGTGCCAGAAACAGGGATGAAGATCAAATATATATTCTTATTATAAATCACAACAATGCAGGTCTTTGAAGAGATAAGGTACACGCCTATTTTGAAAATTTCAGCAGTAACTTGGTTTTCCAAAATGTGTGGTTATCTATACAGCCATTAAACATGCTGATCAGTTTTTGGCATATTCTTTTAAAAATATCATTTAAATCACTAGGCAATTACACATAGAAAAAGTATCTTACTCACTTATTTCTTTAGTTACCTGTATTCATTCCTCTTAGCATAAAAGACACCCTTCACCCAGCTTCTAGACCAAGAGTTCACCATGATATTCAATCTTAGACCATGAACTGCTCACCGTTAAGTTCCATCTAAGATACCAAATAAAACCCAAACATTTATTTAATGCTACTATGCAAGGCTTTGTTATAGGTGCTGAAGATGGAATAAAGTAAAAAATTCTGTCACTAGAGAGTTTATAAGTTACAGAAGTACTCTCCAGTTCTTACTGCTTTAGGGCTGATTGTCAATTTTTTCCCAATCCAAAGGAGCCAGCCTGATAGGATATGTTGACATATTATGGGTAACAGTTGATGGGAAACTACTTTTGTGTTTGACTACTGTTCTAATCGCCCTTAACTGGCCTTCATTTGCACAAACTCTGTCCTCGGCCATCCGTCATGTTCATATTACTGTCGGGTAATTTAGACTGGTCTTTCCTATCAAGCACCTAACCAACATTTTAAATGAACTCACTGTTTTTAATATCAGTTTTTCTTGGAACTAATTTTCTTTAGTAAGTGAAAAAACATAAGCTAGATAAAGTGGAAATACATTGCTCTTTCAGAAGTTACAAACTTTTAGTATAAAATCAGTCAGTAGTATTGCTGCTCTGAGGTATCCATGCATCATGTTTAATATTTCCATTTTCCAAAAACTCACTTTGTTAACATCTCCAGCTACACAAAGCCTATAAGAACTACATCTTCACATCTTGGATGGCAGCCTGACAGTAATGCAAAACTCAGAATCTCTTCTTCCGGACAAAAGGAAACTTGCAAACTTGTCCTGCTTCCTACATGTTTACTGACACAGTTCCTTGGAAAAATTTTTTTATAAATTTCATAGCATGTGTGTTATTTACTCTGGCTGCACCACTAATATGGATGCTTCTCTTTGCTAAATGGATTGAAATTTAATACTGGGAATTAGTCAAATCTAATCATTTTGACAACGAAAGTTAAATTGCTAAGACTGCAATTTCTTTGGGGAACATCAATTCCTCATCGATGAAATTTGAGTGCATATGTTTAATGAATAGTATGGCTTCCCAGCTTACCTCAGTATGGTATTTTGAGAGTTGGCTATGGGTAAATTTGGATAAACAACATGTTTCGAGAACACAAATGCATGCTGTGTAAAATGACCTTGGAAAGTGGGAAGGAAAAGTTTCGGAAGGTTGGGCCAGGCTGTCTTGACCTCCAGGGCCAGCACAGGGAGAGCTGGTTTTAGGTGCACCCAGGTGGATGGGGCCTGCCTACCCCTGTGGCTTCTGCCTGTCTGGGAGCTGTGTGTGGTCAGCTGGGCATGCCTCGTGGACAGCCAGTGCCTGGGAAGAAGGCATTGGTCCCACAGGCAGCAAACACAGGGCCCTTTGTTTGAGGGAAGCATTTTGTTACCACGTAAATGAACGAGAGGCCCAGGGTCGCATAGCATGTGCGGCACGCATCCTAATAGCCCACTTCACCTGAAGGGAATTCTGCTTCATCACAGGACCTAGTCCTTTTCTTCGTTCTTGACGGACCTAACCTTAGTGTCCTGAAGAAAAGATGAAAAATAACCCACACTCGGAAGCTGTAAACCTACCGAGGAGATTAAGTCACTATTTCTTAATCTTCCTACAACGCTGACCTATAAGGTTCTCTTGGGACAGGAAGAAGGCAAATTCGACAATCCCTTTGATTCAAGCGCTGGGGTTAGAATGCAGATAAAACAAAATGGCCAGTGGTTTTAGAAATATTTAATAACCTTTAATAATTAAAGTCCCAGTTTAGCTTTGCCGAAAAGCATGAGACATGTCATTGGGACAAACTCATCCCAGTCCCAGTTTCTGAAGAGCTCCCAGACAGGCACAAGCCACAGGGGTAGGCAGGCCCCATCCACCTGGGTGCACCTAAAACCAGCTCTCCCTGTGCTGGCCCTGGAGGTCAAGACAGCCTGGCCCAACCTTCCGAAACTTTCCCTTCCCACTTTCCAAGGTCATTTTACACAGCATGCATTTGTGTTCTCGAAACATGTTGTTTATCCAAATTTACCCATAGCCAACTCTCAAAATATCATACTGAAGTAAACTGGGAAGCCGTACTATTCATTAAACATATGCACTCAAATTTCATCGATGAGGAATTAATGTCCCCCAAAGAAATTGCAGTCTTAGCAATTTAACTTTCATTAACTGGGGAGACTTGGGTGTGACCCCTGCATTCTTTTCCAGCCAAGCTCCTGTTGGCAACACATACCAGACTGAGCACTGATGGCCATGAGGTCATTGTTCAACAGAAGCTGTCCAGTCACCGAGTTGGCTTGACAAGTTAGTTTTAATTAACGGGTCCAACAAATGATGAGACCTCCCAAATGTGTGGGGACAGACATTGCTGATGCCTCGTTAGTACATTCTTGGGAACTGAAACAACTGGTGTGACACAGAAGGGAAGTGGAGCAGGCAAGGAGTGTACCCGGCTATGTGAACTCATCTAGAAGGTTCCAGTTTAGCTTTGCTAAAAAGCATGAGACATGTCATTGGGACAAACTCAGCCCAGTCCCAGTTTCTGAAGAGAACGTGCTCTTTGTAGGAGAGAAAAAAGAACACCTAGAACTCACTAAAATTTTCTGTGGCTCAAAGTTCCAGTAAGAAGCGGGTTAAAGTACAGAACATGCATATGTTGTCCCGAGTTGTCTCAAAAGCAATGATTTCAACCATTTAAAAGGGATGTACGTGTGCCTACAGAGCTTGGGGAGTGAGGGTGAAGCCTCTGCTATTCGAGACCAGCCTTGGGACATCCTGTAGCCATGGAGGACTGTTCCCAGAAAAGCGAGTGTGCATGTGTGTGTGTCGGGGAGGTGGTTAAGGGAGGAGCAACTCTGAAGCCAAGAGGCAACTTCCAGCAAACAGCTGCCAAAGAGCTAACTGTTCTTGAGGGTGGTCTCCCATGGGCTCTGGTAGGCTGCTGGGCTCCACAGAAGGTCTTTGGAAGAGTTCACATTTTTATTTACTGAGAGCACTTACAAGCTGCTATTAATCAAAAGTTGAGAGGCATGGGAAGAGCAATGTAAGAATGCAAGAAAGGACATACACGGGACTAGGCCTGACATTCACTGAAAGCTGGCCAGGAGCTAACCCTGAGCTATGCACTTCCCAGCAGCCTTGCAGGGCACGGGGCGTGAGTTCACATGAACCCATGAGGCGGCGCTCACAACACTGGGCAAGTTCTGAGGACATTTTGAATCTTGGCTTTAAAATAGAATGCAAGCTTTAAGTCGTCCCTGCAGGATGAGGCTAGCCTTCCTTACCTGTCACAGGATAGCTGTAGAGCATCTTCCTGAGTCTCAATTTTCAAAACGAAGTCATTTAACTGGGAGAATTTTAAAGCATTTTCTCTCACACAATGTCTTATAAAGTAGAATGCAAAATCCATAGAAAGTTTGAAGACATAAAGCCAGAGAAATAGTACTTTGCTATGCCAGCTACTCTGAGCTTGATGCCAGAGACCTGGAGATTCACAGAGCTCTGAATGCTGTGACCTGGCTCCTTGCCCTTCATATGCAAGACCACAGAATAGGTTGGGAGTCCAAACTGCACTGGGGCTGCAGTTAAAAGAAATGAGAATTGAAGCGGGGGCAGCAGCTGCAAGGCACAGGGAGAGTAGAGGTGGCGGGGCGAGCAGTTGGTGGCGGATCTTCTGACAGCAAAGACCATGGCAATTAAAGAGACTGAAGCTAGAACACGCTTGTTGTCTGTGAGGAAGGCACAGACACGCAGCATCTCTCAGGAAGAGTTCACAGCTGTCTGGGATGAAGCCCACTGTAGGGCAGGCCCCCTTCATTCTCCATCCCTCACTACCAGCATCCACAGTGAGGTCTCCACCTAGCAGCATCCAAGAAGGCCATTTTAGGTAGATTTATGGACTTTCCTTTAAAAAAAAAAAGCACTCAAATTAACTAAACTTACAGTTCCTCAAAAGCTTTCATTCTTTTTATTTTTGACCAGCATACTGGCTGGTACACACTGCCAGGTAGGCATTCAAACAGAATTCTTTTTAAATAGGCAATTTGTAACACTGGAAGGATTTCATTTCCATGTTTCAGAAAACACAGAAAAAGGGTTTGTTCTTCTACGACTCTGGGTATCAGAGGTTTTGTCCTGCTTTTTATAAGCCACCTCGGACAGAAAGTGGAACACCTCAGCTCAACATTTAAGTGCTTTGGAAGGGCAGTAAAAAACTCTCAAGAAATTCAAGAGCTGTCATAATCGCAGGGGAGACAGTGGGTTCTGTAGCTGAGGGAGGCTTCACAGTACTCAGAAGACACAGAGTACTTCTGTGTCCCTCCCCAACCAGGGACCTCCGGGACAGCTCCCCTGGCTGAGTCCTGCAAATCTTCTGAAAGAATACAGACCAACAGAGAGGGACGGTGAGCTTCTCCGACCAGCCCAGGCCTCATGGGCAGATGGCCTAGGAAGTGGTTCAGCTCCTGAGCTGTCAACCCCAAGTGCATCCAATACTCGTCCCACCAAACAGAGTAACAGAGAACCAGAATTACACATTCAGGGCTCTCCTGAAAGGAGTAACATCCTTCTTCCACTTGATTTCCTGGTATTCTGTGTGCAGTAGAAATGGACAGTTTTTACAAACTAAGTAACTTTCTTAATATACAATAAAACATCAGTACATCCAATTCTCTGTGAAAAGTTCTTTCCCATTCAATTCTCAGAATTAACTTACAAAGTTTTGTGCAAAACACTGACCACAAATAAATAGGGGGAGAAAAGTGGGAAGAATTAAACTGTCTTTTGTTTTTTAAATTAAACGTTAAAAACACCAGCTGCACTTCAAAGTATTTGCAGGATGAAATGCATGAAGAAGGCTATGAAAAACAGCCCTCAGAGTTGGGGGTGCATTTTCAAGTGATGTTTTCTGTGTTCAAAATTCACAATGGATGCCTCCACTGAGATCCTTCACCACGCCCTCTTTGACAAGCTGGAGGAGGAACCTCGTTTCTGTAGTCACATTATGCATGGTCTGGAAGTTCATGGCAGCCATGCAGAGATTGTCGAAGTAGTGCAAAGGTGTTTTGGGCTGACTGAGGTCATAGCCAAAGCCTGCTAAACTGACCTCATCGCACAGATGTGTGGCTAAGACAACAGCAATGACACCCATGGTGGGGATGTTCTGATAAAAGAGAAAAGACAAAAAAAAGTCTTAGCACAATGCACTGCTTTCCAAGTAGTATACATGCTATGCAGAGTAACAAAGGTTGCCTTGGGGGGCTGCAACTTCATACATCTCATGATTTTATATCCCATGGAATTCTAAAGTCTTACTTCCCTTCCCAGTCAGGCATCTAGACTCTAAACATGGTCTGTGATGGCAGTTCTTGCTCCAAGCTAGGTGTTCTTTCTAAAACCCTGACCCGCAGCTCTGGCATATGAACTGCAAAACAAGCACATTTTGTCTCTCACGTGACACATGTCTACAAGGTCTGCTCCACTGTAAGGGGTCCCACGGTCCTTCTCAGGACATGGTTTCTGGAGCCCCTTCCTTCCTGGCTCGCTCCGGAGGACCGGCTCTGCCTGAGCACAAAGCAGCCTCAGTTCCTACTGGTGATGTCTGTTCACCCCTGACCTGAAGCTGTGCCCCACTTAAGGCCCTCATTTGCTTTTCTGGCAAATAACACTTCCAGGCCATTTTCACCTGAATAGCTGCGAAGCCAGTTTCTGCTCACCCTCTGGGCAAGTACGGTTTTAGGCCCAAATTAAGGGCTTTCACATTTGTTTCTTCCAAAGTGTATCCTTCTGGCTTTGGCCAGAGTGCCAAATGTCCAAACCATTTTGGATTCTGCCACATCACCACCACTCTCATTTCATGTCTGATACCTGGCCATTTGTGAATCTGGAATTGTGCTTTCTGGGTCTTGGGCAGCATGCAGAGGGCAGAGAGGAAGACAGAAAGCTCCGCGGCTGGGCAAGCCCTCTCCGAACGCTGCTGCCGACCTGGTTTCTTTTGTATAGTTAGTCTGTGGATGCCAGCCAGACCCAACTCTCCTTCTCTGCACACTGGAACAGCAGCGAACCCCAGAGTTCAGGGATCAAGGTGGGACTGGAGAGTGTCTATTGCACCTGCCATTCATTGTAAGTTGCTTCCTTCTCCTTCAGATGTTGCATCTACCTCTCAAAGCCAACCTCACTCATGAAAAAAGAACTCACCAGGCATTCTGCTTGTTCAGAAAGAGAACCCAACTCAAAGGAAAGCCCTTCCCATTTAGCCTTAGGCAGCCTGTCTTCTGTGGCCAGCTTGGCACCCTGCACGTCAGGAATGCTCAGCCAGTGTTTGTGGAAGGAGCATACGGAATCAATTGTTCATGGGGTGATGAACACAGAGTAACTCAAAAACTATCAAAAACTACCCAAAGCATGTTATCTGCAGAACATACCCCATCAGACCCCATGATCCAACAGACTTCTCTCTCTGCTGGATGGGCTTGTGTGTGAGGGTTTTTGACAATGCAGCTTAGATCAGATGGTATCTTATAGTTACCGCTTTTATCCAAAACAAAAATACCATTTTGTCAATTATGAAAATATTCAATGCAAATGTATAAATAGATTATAAAGTAAGTAAAAGTCCTCTATAGACTCACTCCCTCCCCCAACCAGAGAAGGGTATTCTTCACGATTTGGTGTTCATTTCCGTTTTTTCCTATGCATCTATATACCCAACATTTTAATGTTTAAGCAGAAATGGGATTATGTAAATGTTCTGTAACTCAATTTTCTTGCTTAATATATTGCATAGGTATTTTCACAATAGTTTTCACATAAACCTTTCTTTACCCTTAACCATCACACAGTATTGCATCACCAAGTACCATATGTTCAAACCATCCCCCAATGATGATACTTAGGCTGTTTTTAGTCCTTTGTATTATTAATGCTGTGGTGTACATCCTAGAATAGCCAGCTTTGCAGATTTCCTTATAATGAAATTTTAGAGTAAAAGACTATTCATATTCGAGATTACTACATGTTATCTAACTATCCTCCAGAGAAACTTATAATTCTACTACATTCCTGCCAAACAAGGACATTATCAAGCTTTTACATCTTTGCGAAGAAATCAGGCAGAAAATGTCATTGTGGCTCTAATTTGCCTTAATTTGATTACTGGTGAAGTTGAACATTTTCTTGTGTACTCTTTGGCTGTATTAATTTCTTCTTTTGTGAAATGTCTATTCATATCCTTTCCCTATATTTTTTTGGGGGGGCGTGTTTTTATTTTTGATTTAGTACGATCTCTTTGTACTTGTAATGTATGTCTTCTGTTATGTACATGATAAAGTTTCCTCCACTTATTTTCTAACTTTGTTTCTGATACCTTTTGCCATTCAGCAATCTCATATTTCATGTAATTAAATCTGTCCATTTTTTAAAGGTTACTTCTAAAATAAAATCTACCTATAGGCCACATATGAACGTTTGCCTGTGTTTAAAAAAATACCATGGAATTTAATAAAGAAACAGGGCAGTTTAAAAGATATAGAAATCTAAGGATACTGAAAGATACTCAAGTATATTTACAGTGAAACCTCTTGGCAATGTAGCTTAAGAATCTTGCCTAAGTCTCTTTTTGAAAAAATTGTTTTGTTAAAAGTGATGCTAACAGGTTAAAAGTTGTAAGTCCATTCTGGGGAGCTTCCATGGGCTCCCATGTGGGAAAAGGGAAGCTAAAGCCCCTAGATGTCCAATCACAGACCCTGACAGTCACTGCAAGGGGCAGAGCTGCTCTCCTCTGAGAGGAAAGATGCACCTCCTGACTAGAAAAACGGCCTGGACACGCTCCTGCAGTGGACAGAAATGACACAGCCCTCGTGGGCTCCCCATGGGTGGAGAAGCAGGAAAGCACCTGAGAGGGTGGAGCACCTGAGGAAAACGGCAGCTGCTAAGGGAGGAGCTCTGCTATGTTAAGGGTGAGCTGGTCTTCAAGCCTTTGGTAAAGAACTAGGTTTTTATTTTCAAGGAGCCTATTTAGATGTTTGTTTTCTGGAATAAGTACAGAGCTCTTCCTTTAAACTTTACACAGGTGTTTTAAAGAATCTTTTAAATCAGATTTCGGTTCAAAGGGCAAAAAGAAGAACCTGCTTATCTGCCAATTGGATGACAACACATAAGAGTCTAGCTCCATGTTTGTAAACTGTGACCCTGGCAGCCCTATCTCTGAGGAGATATCTCAGGCCCCTCGCATTTCAAAACCCCTTACTTTCCTTTATATGGAGAGGTTTTGCTTAGAATTTTGTTTAAGAATGATTTGCACAGCTTTTAAATAAGTTTTAAAGACAAAGGTGTAGCTATTCAGATCATGAGGAAATAGGTAATAAAGGCATCTCTGCACCCTGATGGCAGCACAGGCTAATTGCAGGTAAAGAATCTACTGCACTGAACAGCCTATATTCCAAGGTTCTCAAATTAGGCTGCAAAATAAAATCACCCAGGGAACTTTGAATATCCCAATGTTTAGATCACAGCACAGAACAATTAAATCAAAATGTCTGGGGTGGGACCCAAGCATCACCTGAAAACACTGCTCTAGGGGGTTGACTTTATTTGCTATCACCTATAAAGTGATGATAAAAGTCAATTCTCACCTAAGCAGCCCACCGAATTGAAATGTAAAGAATTTTTCAGACCACCGAAGTGCCTTTCTGTGTCCTACAGTTAGTTACATGGAGTTCCAGAGTAAGAATATCATAACTAATATGCCAGTGACCTAAATGTTACATGTTGACTATACTAAAGGCCAATTAAACAATGAGGGGCCCTGAGGTCAAGATGTGGAACACCATGGAGCATCTATTCACTCACTATGTTTCTCTCCTGGAAGATGCTTCCAGGTACACAGCTGAGCCTAAATGAATTTTGTACAGATGTCTCCCTTCCCACACAGAAAAGAACAGTTAACTTTCAATAGCAATAAAAATACCTTGTCTTGGCCCCAGAACCTTGACTGAGGCTCTGAGTACTGAAGGATGTCAAAGGCAGTCTCTTTGATAATAACTGGATTCAGAATCCTGATGTGTTTTGGCTGCAGTGGAATTTTTTCTGCCACCCGCTTCCAAAAGAAAAGTCGCACCCAGAATGGCTAAGGGGAAAAAGCAAGATATCATTATGGGTATTGAATAAAATACTACTATCAGTGGAGGTGAGACTGCAACCCCTGCCGAGCAGAACAAAGCCATGGGTATGACCCCATCTGTGGTGGCACTGGACAAGAGGAACTGCAGAACCAGCTCTTGTTTGGGGAACAAACTCCTCAGAGAATGACCTGTGATGGTAATCCTTATTAGGACAAAAAACCATCATTTTTCCAAGGGGAGATCAGGCAAACAGCCCGATTCAAGGGTGTGCATGCTGGGAGGGCCCCACAGGCCCTCCATCGCATCCCCTCTCACTTACTCCATTTCCTAGCCCCATGCAGTCTCTTGGTAACTGACTGTAAGTCATTCCACATGCACTTCATTTTTCAGCTACAGTAAGTTCTACCCAATGGAAAATCCAGAAGAACATGACAGACTATATAGAATCAGCCTATGGAGATATAAGTTCTCTGTGGAGCTTGTACAAACTCTAACATACTATGGATTTTGCAGACAGCTAGTTTGTGTGTGTGTATATAAAGGCACATACTCCTCAAAGTTGCTCTGAAATTTACTGCAATATAATGGGTAAGACTATAAAGGAATGTGATCAATTATTATAAAGACAAACAAAAGGAATACAACAAAGTGAGGGCCTTCTCTTCTATATTTGCCCCTCTGGAATGCTATGAGTTTACTCCACGGGGACCCCCTATCAGAGCATTTTTAGAGAGTATCTTTGGGTATATTCCTCAGAGATTTTATATATATTCTTCTTTTGCATATCCTCAGTAATGGTTTACAGTCATCCAAGTAAATTTAATTTCTGGAATTAGCTGAAAGACATGTAAATCCAAGTCTGGTGAAGAAGGTAGGTGATCAACCTCAGTAATAACAATTTTGGTCTAAAATTTGATACAACCATTAAGTAATGATCATAATTTACATATGAGACTCAACCAAATATTGAAAGCAATTCCCAGTAAGGAATTCTGAGTGGGTCTCTACAAAAGGAGCAGTTTTTTGAAAGACAACACCAAAGTATGAATTCCACTGTGTTTAAAAAGTCTGTAGTTCTGATTTGAGACCCCTTCACTTTTTACAATGGTACTTTTGATAGCTGAATTTCTAGTGCTTACCAGGGTTTCATTTTTTACCATTGCTTGAAGCCAGTTGAAGTCAACACTCTTAAACAAAACAGCAACAAACAAGTCACTGGAATAATATTCAAGGTCAGACAGTGGTGCGCCCTCTGGATAAGTCATCCTTATAGTAGTTTTATTACCAACGTGCTCTGAATATCCCTCAACTGGTGCACTGTTTAACCTATTTAAATAAAAAGGACAAAGGTAAGTTGACAAAGCAAGCCATCAGACACCTCACCGCACTACGTTAAATCCTTGCATCATGTCCTCCACTTTTTTTAGGACTGGGAATGGGGACATGGTTGGGGGTAGCGTGTCCCTGCCAACAGCCTCCTCACCTCTCACAGCTCTGCCCTTCCAGGTGCTGGAGAAATGCAGCCTTCAGTCCACGAGGGATGCTCACCTCTCATCTCTGCATGTCAAGCAATTCATCTAGTGCTGCCATTTTAAGCTAACACAAACATATTACATTTCGGGCTTTCTCTGGGCATGAGTAATGTTTCCTTGAAAGCTTCCTACTGTGCTCAGATATTAGTAGCGCTTGCCAGAATTTCAGAAAAGTAAGCAGAAAGGAAACCTAAAAACCAGGGCAAGGCAGACACAAACCGCACTTACATTGACACAGTGGAGGTGGAAGAGGGCACTGCGCCCAGCGCAGTCTGGTCTTAAAGCAAGGACTGGCACCACTTAAAACTGTTAGATGAATGAAGGCTTTACCAGGGTGTTTGTTTTGGGAGAAAATTCTAAGAATTCTTCCAAGAGCAATAGCACTTACCCAGTTACAGTTTTGTAATCTCAAAAAAAGTCTGTTGGTTTCTTCACCTGGGTTAACACACCTCTATCTAATCTTTTTTCTTTGCCACTTCTAGATCTCAGACACCTAACCCCTGAATTATCAACAGACATGACAATGAAATTGCAAGGCATGATCCTGGACCAGTTATTTTTCCTTTTTCTTTCTTTTCTTTTTAAAAATCAAGGGCCCTATCAGGATAACTGGTGACATTTGAAGAAGGGCTGTAGATAAGGTCTGTGCTGTATCAGTGCTAATCTTCTAATTCTGAACATTGCTCTGTGGTTATGTAACATAGTGTCTTTGTGCTTGAGAAATGCACACCGAAGTATTAAAGGGGTAAAGGGGCTTGATATTTGCAACTACCTCTCCAAATGAACTCTCAGAGAGAAAATTATAAAGCAAATGTGATAGAGTGTTAACAAAATGGGGAATCTGGGAGGAGGGTGAACGGAGTTCTTTGCTCTACTCTTGCAATTTCTGTTAAGTTTGGAATGGTTTTAAGCCTAAAAGTTATTCCCCAAAAGCTTCTTAACTGACATTCTCCCTCATAATCAAGCTAAGTCACCCCTCCCCTGTCCCCAGTGCTCAGTGGCCCCCCAGTGCCTATGCATGGAGTCCCGGCACCCCAGTCTGCTGGTGGTTGCTTGGAGTATGACTGTTGGGACAGCAAGCCACCTTCTAGCCCCCTTTCCAACTCTCTAGGGCTCATCCCTCCTCCTGCCAAGGTGAGGGTCCTCACCCAGACCTCCTGTCCACCCCTCCCTGGAGAGCCAAATCCCACCGTTCTTCAAGGCCACCATCCACTCCCACATCTCTCGCCAGGCCCACCGTCACACCATGGTTCCTCCCCTCTTCTCTTGCCATATCCCAGTTGCACACTGTTAGATGGGCATGGGGTCTGTCTTCTCCCCCAGTGCTCCCTGCACATAGATCATTCAGCTGCTCACATAGGGCCAAGGATGAGGTTCTGGAAGTCTCAACACTCTGCATTTGGAGTGCAGAGGTCTAGTCTGGACCCTACGGCACCTCCATGCCCTCCTCTATGATGCTGGTTAACAGTGATGGCTTCTCCAAGGAATGAGAACCCCTAAAGCATGTGACACAGTGCCTCGCACACAGAAAGCACCAGTGAGAGGCAGCAGTCACATCCTCGTTCACCCCATCTTTACATGGCCAAGCCCCGCTCTCACCCTCTTGCTTCATGCCATGCCTGCTCTTGGCCACTGAGGCCTCTGGCACCTCTTCTGCCTTCAAGCTTGTTTTTTTCTATCTCTTGGCTCTTTCCAAAGTCTGGTTCTTTCCTACAAATCTTGCACCCCCTGCCTCTCCTCCTGAACCCCCACCTTCCTAAGCATTCTCCAAAAATAGTAGCTAACATCTACTGAGCATTTACTACAGGCCTGATGAGAAAATGTGATAAAGTGTGAACAACCGGGGAATTGGGGAGGAGGGTGAAGCGAGTTCTTGTTCTGTTCTTGCAACTTTTCTGTTAAGTTTGGACTGGCCTGACATCTAATGCAGTTTGTCCCCACAGTGACCCTGCAGGGTATGTACTGCTACCCTGCCCCCACTTACATAAGAGGAGCCAGAGGCAAGGGAAGTTGGGACACCTGCCCAAGATCTCAGCTACTGGGCAGGAAGGCATTGTGTGAAGATATCGCCACTTTTAGATGCAAAATATCTCAATTGGATCTCACTCTCCCTCACTCACCAGAGATTTTAATCGACTCCATTTCTGACAGTGGCTCTGCTAATATCTTAGGCCCTCAAACTAGAAATCTTGATGTCCCCTGAGGTGAGTTGTTTAACCGTCAGAATCCTATAATTTATTTTTGGGTACACAGCTCAGATTTTGATCATTAGTCTCCATTCCTGCTTTCTGTGTGCCTCACACCAGGGCCACACACTGCATACACCGAGTACGCCTGCTTAACCCAGCCCCGAGCCCCAGGCTTTCCTGCCTTCAACCAAACTCACTACTTCTGCTGAACAAATTTAACTAGGACCCAACTTCCATCCTGCTTCTGGTCCTACACACCCTTGATACCCTGAAAATGTATCAGGAGCTTTGAAAACATTGAAATACTTTTAAGCCAACAGTCCTAGCATTCTCAGAGCTGTACATAAAGACACACATATGAGTACAAAGCATTCACAGTAACAGAGAAACTGGAAGCATTTTGTCCAGCTGGATAACATGATACCCTCATTTAAAGGGATGTGAAGCATTTAGTAAGTTACTTTTCCAAGGAGTATTTAATGACTTCCAAAACTGTTCATAAGATTACGATAAAAAAACAAAATACTTTATATAAGTATAGAAATATATGTCTTAGTATGCACTTAGTATAAAAGAGTGGAAAAAACACCAAATTAAGAGTGGTTGGTTATTTTGTGCTATAAGTGGTTATTTTCTTCCTTGTGTTTTTCTGTTTGTTTAATCTTCAAGATTAACAAAATATATTTTACTTTTATAACCAGGAAAGCAATTTTTAGCCAGTCAAACCAGAAAGGATCTAGGATGACTGCCTGTTGCCTGTTACATGGAGCTCAAACTCATTGGCTGCTTTCTGTGTCCCAGCTAGCGCTGCCTTCCAGGGCTCCTGGGAGCCAGCAAGCATCCCCCTGACCCAGTCTCCCCACCACAGCCTCCTCTTGGCTCCGGCTGGCACAGTCTCCCTCCTTTCCTGGCTCATCTGAATCTGCCTATCCTTGCAAATCTCACCTCCTCTGAAAACGTTTTGCTGAATTAGGAGCGGGCAGTCTGGCATAGTTTGGGGCATCCAGTCATCGCACGTTTTGTTTCGCCTTCTCAGACAGTAAGTGCTCTGGGGGCAGGGTCGGGCAGTGCTCCCCGGGTGCCTCACTGCTGCTGGTGCCATAATGACCAACAGCAGTGAACATGACTCTAGAGGTGAAAGGATGGCTTTACAACCAATGTACCTTATCACAACATCGAACTGGTTCAGGGCATGGCCCAGTTCCAGTCCATGGAGTATTCCACCGCTTCCGATAACCACACAACGCCTACAACTCTTGGCTTTCAAGTGTTCAGGGAAGTCATGCTCAGGCAACATGTCCAAGAGGGTCTGGACTTGACTGGAGAACTTCCGAAATCCAAAAGGAGGACTGTACTTGTACTCAGCTTCGTCCTCTTTGGGGGCCTCCTTCACGAAAGGCAGTAAGTCTGAGCTATACCTGTGCTCAAACAACTGTGCCATCGACGTCTTCGCAAACTGGGGTCGGCACTCTTTTTGCAAGACTTCCTGGGCATATTTCTGAGCTCTCTGGAATGAAATCACACCAATCAGGGTTTTAAAAAAACACTCAGGCATTAGAAATATGCTCTTACTGATGACATTTTGACCTGTGATGTCTGACACAGCTCCCCTGTTAATTACTATCTTTCAGCACAGAGAATCTGCTTTTTAGAATTAATTTGTGCTCAGAAACTTGAAGTAGTAGCCTGGGAGAATAGCATGATAAGGAGATAAATGCAACAAGAATATTTCATTACACAAGTAAAGCAGAAAGGACTCCTAGCCTAACCTTGTTAAAATAAATTTGGGGTAAAAGCTTTTTATGATTTATAAAATCCTGTCACATGCTACACCATGGATGAACCTTGAGTACATTATACCATGCCAGTTACAGAACACAGAAGACACATAGTGTATGATTCCATTTATATAAGGTAGCTTAAATAGCCAAATTCACAAAGACAAGAAAATAGAACAGTGGTTACCAGGGACTGGCGGGGTGGGGGAATGCCTTACACCTCCTCCTTCACTAGCTTCACTAATGCCTTACACTAGCTACCTTCACAGACACACACTCATACATGTGTGTAGTCCTATATTTACTGGGGTATTTATTTTTAGGACTGAACATATCTTTTGAACAGTGTCAGTAATATTGTGAAAATTATTATTATTGTAGACAGTTTTCAATGTTTGCCCTATGTTTTTCCTCAAAGCCTTGTTATTTTTATTGTCTGATTTTTTTCCATAATAATTTTTTTAGTAGGAACACACCTATTTTACAGGGAACCCCACCTTTTAAAAATTATAGCATCAAAAAGTTATTAATCCCTGGGAAGAATACACTGTTTACATCTTGAGGATCTGGCCCCATTTTGGAAAAGGGGAACTGTACTCTCTGAGCCTCAGACGATGCTGCAGAAACTATGAATAGTCACTGTCTCAGTTCACCACCATGACACCTAATGACACCTCGAAAGAGGCTGTTAGCATTTTTCCTTTGTGGGCTTAAGGCTGCATAAGCAGTAAGAGGGCTGAAGAATCATCATGCTAACCTGGTCAGATTATTTTCCAAACTCCGAAAATCACAGCCTCCGCCTGCAGAGAGCAGTAGACCACCACCGAGAACAGGGCTGGAACACGGATTGGCATCTTCCTGAGGAACCAGTGGGAAAGCCAAGCAAGGAACCAGCTGCGACCCTGAGCAGCCCCTGAATGGAGGGCCGGCCAAGCAGGGACGTTCTGCACCCAGCAGGCACTTAATACCCAACTGGTGGGGGCAGGGCAAAAAGAGGGGCCATGCATACTATGCACACTTTTCTCTAGACTCCAGGCCCAAGGGCTGTGAAGAGGACAAAAGATCTCATTCTTCACTATAGAGCAACACCTCCAGCATCTGGTTTTACAAATCTCCTGGGATAGAAACGAACCTCTGAGAGGAGCCAAAGAGGCCTGGAGAGGTTTAGTGAGTGAGTCCTGGCTGGAAAGAGAAGGTGATCAACTGGGAAACAGGCAAACTTCTCTCCTATTTCCTTTGGAAGGAGTGAAATTTCATTCCATTTCCATTCTGCCAAAGAGTTCCATTTCAGGTTTCAAACTTAATTTTCTAGACTGGAAGCAGAGCACAAGGCTTTGTAATCATCTGACTGTGACCCTCAGTGCCTCACTCACAGCAGGTGCAATAAATCCATCCCGTGGGAATAAATGTTCTTTCTACATGCCACTGGAAATGTCTAAAGCCATAGTAATCCCTTTTCGGCTTTTGTTTCAACTTGTTTAAAGATGTTTAACAAGCCCTGAAAAAGCCCCCAGGATAATTTCTTCTAACCAGAAACTGACTCAGCCTCTCTCCCTCTTGAACGCTTCAGAGCTCATACCAAAAGTATTATTGCGGAGCTGCAATAAAGAGGAAGCGTGGCTTTCTCTTCCCTGCCGTGGGCAGCTCCCAAGCTGGAAGCCAAAGCAGGCGAGCGGGGAAGGACATGGTGGGGTCCAGGTGGCATTCACCAGGGCGAGGACCCCAGTGACAGAGAAGCGGTGACTCTCTAAGATATGGGAACTCCAATCCAGGCCTGGAAATGAGGGCTTTGGTTTTTTAAAAGTCTCCCAGGTTGAGCTTGCTGGCTGCCCATAATTAAGAATAAACAGACATCTGGATGGTTTCAACTGTCAGTGACATGGCGACTTGCCGCAGAAAACTACCACGTGAAAATTCAGTGAAGGGTATTAAAAAAAAGAAATCAAAGGTATTTTCTTCATCAAACCCTCCACTTTCATTTCCATAATTTTCAGGATCATCCTTCTTAGAAATTTGGGTAAGTGGCTTACTTCTAAGTAAGAGGCAATATTTTCTTCATTTATTTACGCATTTATTTAACCCCAGGACAAGGCACAGCATCCAGGTGAAAGGCGGTTGCAGGTCTGGAACTAAGCAGTCAAGAGCAGGAACCCAGCTCAGCCTCGGGGCACATGGTCTGAGGGCATGGGCTACCTTAGGAAACTTTTATTTCCACGTCTGTAAACTCTGGAACCAGTCACTTCCTCCCGGGGCGGCTACAACGCCCACAGCATTTTGCACAGTGCCTGAAACATGTGAAGACTTGAACACTGTCATATAAGAATAGCAACTGTGGGCCAAGCTACTGCCACACTTAACTCACATTCAAGTTTGCTGTCTGTAACATTTACCTGCTTCAAAGCAGAAAAAAATCTGCGCGACTAAGTCACAGAAAGCTACCATTGTAAAGACTTAACTGGTCTGGTGTCTGGTAGTTGAGGGTGGGGGTTGCTTACAAGGGATCTACCTTTGGTGATGGAATGTTCTAAAATTGGATTGTGGTGAGGGTGATGTAACTATATAAATAAACTAACACTCATCAAACTGTACGCTGAAAAGGAGTAAATCTTATGGTATGTATATTGTATCACAATAAACCGTTAAGGAAAAATAATCATAAGATCTCAGATGCTACACCCAGTTCTAGATCCATTTAACCAGTAGCATGACCTCAGAGCATCTAACACTAGGTCAAGACTTCTGTTTCCCCACTTCTGCAACACTCAAGGATGGTCCGGGGGGAAGGGGAACAGAACCCAGGAGAGAAATAATTGGTGTGGAGGTGTGAATGCCCAGACTAATTTAATAACTCATCCCAAGATTACTCTGCTTACTTTAACAACGTGAATGTAAGTCTGCAGAGTCAAGAGAAGAAGTGAATTTGGCCATAATTAACTATATACAGAGAATGCAGTCCCCAGGGTGGTATATGGTCTTTGCTCTCTGAGAGGAGAGAGGGCCAAGTTCAAGTTGCTACGACCACGTGGCCCAAACCTAAATTAACATCAATGTTACCTTGTCTCTCCTCCAACATGTTTTAAGTGCAATTTCACAACTGAGCCTCATTTTCTAATTGTCCAAGCATCCTTGCTGAGACCATTGTTAGTTTCTTCTAACAAATGGCTCATTAAGACACACCTTTAAGTAGAAAAGACAAAACCTACAACCAGCACACTTATGCTGCTGTATTAATGCAGCCAGGTCCAGTGCAACCACAGGCTGTTCAGAGTCCAACAGGGTGGGTGGGGTCCCATTAACACTGCAAGTTGTAGAGTGTCTTCAAAAAGGCTAAGAAGGTCCCGCCCTCATGGCTTTGAGACCATCTTCTGCTAATATACATCAACAATAATTCAAATTTGTCCAAAATGCTCTTGATGGCAAGGATCGATCTCCACCAATAGCCTAGAGACAGTGTTTTCTTTGTAAAGAGCTCATACTGACTCCATTTCACAGCCATTTGAAACAGCAGGACCACAGCAGGATTCCTTGGCCATTTCCTCTATTCTGGGGACTTGGGAGAGGGTTTCTGTCCTGGTTTTAATGATGCACAACCAGACAGCAAATTTAGAAGCCAATTAGTGTGACATTCAAGGCCTTTCACTCTCTGGCCCTGTCTCATTTTCAGTCTCATATCCTGCTATTCCCCTCCCAGAATCCTCAGTGATATCCAACTCTTGCTGTTCCTCTAATTTGTAAAGCCCCGAGACATGTGCTTTTTGCACACACTCTGACTGGAATGAATCAGGACATTCATGTCAGGACTGCTGTGATAGGTTAATGATGTTGAAAAGCTACATTAAGAAAAAACATCTCAAGTAATGGAATGAAACAACACCCCTAATTCCACCATGGTAATAGCAGGCTTTCCCTTTCTACTTTATAAATTTCTGAGCTGACTGAGACTGTCACAAACATGTTTGATTTACACCAACCTCCCCCTAATCCTTCCTCTTTCCCCCTCAAATTGCAGGGGACTCTACTTTATTCATTCTGTACTATTTGAATTTGGGGTGTTACCTTTATAACTGGAAAAATAATGATCTTTTAGAAATCTTTTAGAACTGGGTCGTGAGGTGATCACTGAGGGCTGCCTACTGGGTCTCCATTTCCTGCTCCTCCTTCCTAGGGAGGTGCCATTTTATTCAGGCAGCTGTCACCCCTTCTCCACGCAGGCAGTGGGCTTGGGAGGCTGACATGGCTCATCAAATACTCCCGTCCCCCTTGGCACGCAGGGATTGGTCAGGAATTCTCACTGGAACAAATCAGGGCACGGCACTGGCGCCTGTGAGGCTGTTAATTGCTCCAGGAGTAAAGTTAGGTTTTAAAACTGGTCCCATCAGCCCAAACGGAGGGCTCATGTTCCATGGTTTAGGGGGAAGGGGATGGGAGAGCTTTTCTTCTGTCTACTGTCTACTGGTGGACATGAAGAGGTGAACAGGAGGTATGTGTCCTATTCTTCAAAGGGATGTTAAACTTTATATACATTACTGAAAGTACTCAGAACTGCCTGTTATTCAACTGGATTTTCTGTACAATCTGGAGTTCAAAGGTGAGACACCACACTGGGGATCAAGTGGTTTCTCCCCTCCCTCTGGAGTTTCATATATGTAAGTATATAGTCATTCAGGTAAAATGTTAGTTACACAATCCCTATCTCCCAAGCGCTTGCTTGGAGGACAAGTGGGGAAGACAGAACACAATTGTGGTTAAGTGTTAGGATTAAGGTACAAAGGGGTATCTAGAAGACAGAGAAGGATGGTCAGAGAAGGCTTCTTAGAAAAGGTAACCACTGGGCTGAGACTTGATGTAAAAGGCAAGTACCAGAGAGGCAAGGGCTCCAGGCAGAGAAGAAAGGATGCAGCAAACACAGGGCAAGGTCTTTCCAACAAATCGGGCTGGGAAAACTGGATATCCACAGGCAAAGAATGAAGCTGGACCCTGACCTCACACCACATAAAAAAGCTAACTCAAAAAATGGTCAAAGACCCACACATAAGAACTAAACCTACAGAAGCCTCAGAAATCATAGGATTAGACAATGGTTTCTGAGATATGACATCAAAAGCACAAGGACGAAAAGGAAAAATAGACACATTGGACTTCATCAAAATCAGAAACTTTTGTTTTGAAAATGATACCATCAAGAAAGTGAAAAGACAACCCACAGAATGGGAGAAAATACTTTCAAACCACAAACCTGATTAAGGGACTTGTATTAAGAATATAAAGAGACCTCTTACAACTCAATACTATAAAGACAAATAACCCAGTTAAAAATTGGGCAAAGAATTTGAATATACATTTCTCCTTAGAAGATAAATGGCCAAGGAGCACATGAAAAGATGTTGAAAATTATTAGTTATCTGGGAAACGCAAATCAAAACTATAATGAGAAAGACAAAGAAAGAAGCTCAAGCAAGGACCTGTGAGAGGCTTAATGTGCCTGACACAGGCCATGTAGCATGGTGGGGATGGCCAAGCGCTGGAGAGAGTGGTGGGAACCAAGCCAGGAAGAGCCCTACAGGCCAGGGATTCCTTGGGGGCTGTTGAAGAGTAACAGTCATAATGATCAGCACCCTGGTTGCAGACAAGCAGACCATCCCCCATCTGTTAATGTGGAGTAAGGAAAACGGCTCTAGGCCGCCACAGCATATGTTGACACAGATGGCACTACCCAGACAGTGAAACTGCAAAGCTGATTTCACCTAAGATGGTACCACACCACGTTGCCTCCATCTTGTGTTTGTGAAATAGTGTGTTTGACTCTAGTGCAAGGGAGCTCACATTTCTTCTCAGTTAACTGAGGTTGGAGAACAATTATCTTAGCAGTTGGTCGGATGGTCAATGGCGTGATTAATTAAATGGGTAAGAGAGAGAGGATGCATAGAGAGTGTGCAGAGGTTAGCAGAGGAGCAAGGCAAGGAGCCCCCCAGAGAGCAGTGGCTCCTATCAAGTGTCTTCATTTTGGCCCTTCCCCAGGATGTCTAAAAACTTTACCCAAGAGAGCTGTGAAGGGCCCTGGAACTGAAAGGGATTTGCAGGTGCCCACAAGACCAGCCAGATCAACAGGACAGGGAAAACCTGAGCAGAGGACCCTGGACATCACCTGCTCCCCCAAAGCAGGCGGGCTGATGCTGATGAAGTGAACTGAGTCAGCAGACATCTGAGGACAGAAACAGTAAGGACAGGAAGGCCCTGGGATCTGCCAGACCTCTGAGACACAGTGGCTCTGCACAGGCCAGGTGGGCATTTATTAACTGTGCTCTTTTCATTGACTTGTCTGTACTATATTTGAGACATTTCTAAGGTTATACAGATTACAGTAGAAATGTCAATAAAAAACAGGACTAAAAAAGGAGCTTTGTGTCAATTATCTTATTCATCTTTAACGACTACCATGTCACATAGATGGTGTTATCTACATTTCACAGCTGAGAAAACTGGAACTCAAAACAACTAAGTCACTTGCCCAAGGTCTCATGGCTACCAAGTAGCATTTAGAATTGAATCAAGGTCAGAAATGTTAGCTCTCTCCCTCTCTGCAACACACTGCCTGTAATTCTGGCTTCCTCTCTGTGGACACTCCCCATCCAGCTCCCGGAGAGCAGAGTCAGGAGGAGCTTGGGTTCTGGAACAGCACTGCCGGGTCCAAGCCGTGGCCTACCACTTAACTAGCTGAGGTAACTTTGGACAGGTTGCTCCCTGCCCTTCCCCTTCCTCAGCTGTGACATGGGGTAGTAATTGCATCTACATCTCTGGGACTGTTAGGAGGTTTAAATGAGTTCATGTTGCTAAAGCACTTTCTGAACAGTTATACAGTACACATGAAACTAGATTAACTAAACTAGATGTGAGCATAACCTCCCAGGCCATCATCTGTAAGATGGAGAGGATACTGGGATATCTCCCAGTCATGATGAGAATTTAACATAGCTAAAATACCTCTACATATAGGTTGTCATTATGAGTGTGCTACATTATGTAAAATATCACCTCTTTCATCCAGGGCTCAACATGATTGGATAATTTAATAACTCAAACAATCAATGAAATTAGCAGTTAGTATGTCAATTGACTTAGAAAAATAAATACACATTGAAGGAAAAAATCTTGAAATACCATGTGAAATCATTAAAATGAAAAATAAAACACAGGAATGACAGGTGGTACTAAAGGAATTTCTTCCTGTTCTAAGAGCACGTGCGTGTTGATGGACCTCACCTCACTCCCCCCCCTCCCGCCCCCGCCGCCTCAGCAAATGGGGTAAGAATACCATGGCTTAGGTAGGTGGACCGGTTGTTTTTAGGGGGATTGTCTCTGATTTTGGTTTTGGAATGCTAAGATTAAGTGTTCGTCTCTGTTTATAACTTTCACGAACACTTATTTAAAACACTTTAGAGGTGACATTACTGTTTAAGTGTACGCTGGCAGATGTGTTCATATAAACCACACCAACGGAATATCTAACCTTTACACGGTCAGGGTCCACATAATGCATTTTTTTCATGTCACATTCTTCGGTAGTATAATTTAACTTGAGGATATAAAGGATCCATACTCCAAACACAAGCAATATAAACCTGAAAAAAAAATCAATTAGGTATAATGATGCAGTCATGGGAGAATCAAGAGAGGTCATGTGAAGTAAGTGAATACCTAACCCACACAGTTTGCTTGCCCGCAGCATGAAAATACCGTGCTTCGGCTTCCGTCAGGGGTCAACTAAAGGCACAATACATTTCATATTTTCCTGATCAGTTAGTCATCTATGGCTGTCTCTGTTCTAAGTGAATACAGAACAAACTTTTTCCTGCAGAGGCACCATAATAAAATCTGAATCACAATGCAGCCTGCTGGGCTTGAAAAAAAAAAAGTAATAGATTCTGAACTACAGAATCTCTGCTTCAGTTTTTGGCCACTTTAAAATACTGTCCTCCTTTCAAACACTGTATGATTTCACTTACATGAGGTATGTAGCACAGTCAAAATCAGACAGAAAGTAGAAGGATGGTTGCCAGGGGCCGGGGGGAGGAGAGCAGGGAGCTGCTGAATGAGGACAGTTTCACTTTTACAGGAGAAAAAGGGTTCTAGAGATGGATGACATGACAGCTGCACAACTCATGTGGCTGTGATTAATATTGCTGGGCTGTACACTTACAAACAGGCAAAATAGTAAATTCTGTGTTTTGTGTATTTTACCACAATTTTTAAAAGCTGGGGGATAAATACTGTCAGTTCTTTAAAAAAAAGAAGCCAAATTAAACCATCTACTCATTCTTCCTCTGAAGAATTCAACCCAGAAATGAGACTGACAGGTGAGACAGTTCCACTACACACACTTAAGACCACCTACAAAACGGCTTTTAAAGATCCAATCCTTTCACACTGCTATGTGGTTTAAAATGCACAGGCACATACATATACACAGGATTGGGGGAAATAACTGAATCTAGTTCTGGCTCTAGAAATCTCATTCTTAATAAGCTCCCCAAGTGACATTGACAAAATTTTTTAAAAGTTCTAAAAAACTTTAAACCAAAGTTTAAGAACGGCTACTTTAAATAATGTGTTATTAAAACACAAAGTTAAGGAATAGCCTTAAGGGAAAAATAATCCATTTGCTAAAGAAAGGGGCAGTTTTTAAAACTTAGCAACTAGCATAGTATAGTGTAACAATACATGCTAAATATTTCTTAATATTTAAGGATGATTCAAAAAAGGTATCACTAGGAACTGTTTGCAAGACTTCTTGATTCTCATTTCAACAGGCTTCCCCATGAAAACTTAGACAAGCATCTTAATTTTTCCCGGGATTGAGTCCAATGTTGAGTGAACAGGATGCCACCATTTGTGTAAAACTAGGGAGGAGGGATACGTGTGTACACACACACACACACACACTACACTTTCTATATACACAAGACCCATTCACATTGGTTATCTTTAAGTGGGAGGGGAAATGTGGCAAGCAGGGTCAAAACGATGTTTTACTGAGTCCCTTTAAAAGCTTTTGAATTTTGAATTTTGTAAATGTAGTATTGCTGTTCCTTTCTCCAGCTCCCAGAAAAGGCATTATATTCAGTGCATGGAATAATTCCCTTGTTTTGATTTAAAAAAAAAATTTAAAAAGGAAGACAAGGCTGTTAGAAGTAGGCCTGTACCTACAGCACTGATCATGCTGTATGTAATTCCCGGCTGCGAGCCTGTCCTGCCCACGCTGTAAGCAGCGTGGGCCCAGGTCTGTGAGGTCTGCTGCTAAGCGGCCAGCACCCAACACAGTGCCAGGTGCATGGAGGCCTCCATAAATACTGGTAATGACAAAAGGAAGTGGAAAATGATATAAGTATTTATTAATACACAGTTCCTCTTCCCACCTCTCTTCTTCTGCACCTCCTAAATTAGTAAAGTGAGATGGGAGACTGGAGTTCAGAGTTGGATTTCTATCTTTAGACATAGAAAAGGGGTAATTTTCAATGTGACTTGGCTGGGTACCAAAGAAGACTGACAAGTTCCTTCTTTAACAATTCTATCACTTACCAGAGTATAAGGTAACTGGGATGAAACACCCCTGTCACCCCTTTTTAGTATTTAATACTTAATGTTGTTCAAATGCCTGTAGGGGACTTTAATGAACTAAAAACAGCTGAGGGGAAAGGCCCTCTTTTGCTAAACAACGGCAGGAAGAGCTGTGCGCTTTGAGAGCTGTTCTCAGGGACAGGGCCTGGGTGGCCCACTGGTTGGGTGCCACACTATCACCCAGTCAGCGTGGTGAGTAAACCCACAGCACCTGTGCACAGAATCTTTACTCCCATGTGCCTTAAATGATCCCTTGGCCAAATACAATCAAGTATGAGAGTTATCTTTAGGGCTCTCATTGAATTTTCCTCCCAGTTCTACACAGTTGACCCAAATCAGAGGGCTCTTAGGCCCGAGGGCTCGTACTTACTTGAGGATGTCTTTTAACAACAAGTTAGGTCTTCTCATCTTGCTCTGAGCTCGGCTGTACCATTTCAGGGAGGGTCTCGAGCAATCGCTTCTCAGTTTCCCACAGCTGTACTCACTTGTCATTGCTGTGAAGAGAGGAGAAGACAGGCGGAGGGAAACAAGGGAAGAGTTAGGCAGATTGTTTTTAAGGGCCTTTACATGGCACACCCATACCACGGAATACCACTCAGCAATAAAAAGAAATGGACAACTGATACACATCACTGGATGGATCAGAGGCGATTATGCTGAGCCAATACCAAAAGGCTACATATTGCATGATTCCATTTATAGAACACTCTTGAAATAACAAAGAGCAGTGGATAACAGATCAGTAGTTGTCAGGAGTTAGGGAGGGGGTGCTGAGTGTGGCTATAGAAGGACAACGTGGGGAAGAAATGTTCTGTGTCTTGACTGTATCTATGTCAACATCCCACGATATTGTACTATGGTTTTGCAAGATGCAACCATTGGGGGGAAATGGAGTAAAAAGTAATGAGATTTCTCACAACTAGATGTTAATCTACAGTTATCCCAAAACAAAGTCTAATATTTTAAAAGAGCCTTTACCTTCTAGAGATACATATGGAACTATCTACAGATGAAACAGGAGAAATGAGGTCTGCCTCAAAAAAATCAGGAAGGGAATTGGTGTGTGGGGGAATAGAGGAGACAAGACTAGCTTTAAATTGGTAACTGTCGACGCTGGGTCCTGAGTACATGGACTCATCATACAAGTCTCAATACTCTCTGTGGATAAAATGAGAGTTCCTCTGGCCAGGATTCTCACCTGGCTGTGGTTGACTAGCTCACTGCACACCTGTGGGCAATACATGGCTGTTGACTCTATAAAAAGAGCTCCACCCAGTGCTCTGGGCGTGACACAGTGGCAGGGCTTCAAGGCTGCAGGAGAGCAGAGCAGAGGCTGGAGTGGTGGCAGTGCCGAGGACAGAGGCCCAGAGGACGGCTGTGTGGGATGACTGTGCAGAGAGGCCTGGAGGATGGCTGTGCAGACAGAGGGCCCAGAGGATGGCTGTGAGGACAGAGGGGCCCAGAGGCAGAGACTGGCTTGCTGCATGCAGACTCGCTCTGAGTGAACGGGATTTTAGTGACTGACCTGCCACCTGGAAATAAAGTTGGGTATAACCCTTTCACCCCAAGAACGTTTTGCTGTCAATTTCTTTGGTCACACTGAATCTATAGTGAACTTGCCCGGGGCTGAAACCCATTGGCAAGACACTCTCATACTTTTGTATGTTCAAAGTTTTCTGTAATAAAAAAAATTTTTTAAGTGCTTTACAAAAAAAAAAAAAACTATATTACCAAAGAAAAAGAAACTACATTAAACATAGAAGAAAAGTGTTACACTAAGAAAATATGGCAATTTTAAGAGAAATTTATCTTTAAAAAATATGTTCTCAGGTATGTTTGCCTACTTATTCTTTTGAATTAATTTTATTCTCAAATTTTTTACTTTTAAATAATACTGCCAGGGGTATCATAGCAGAAACTGCTATGTCAGTAGACATGTGCTATGTAGAAGAAATGGCCCGTATTAGCTTTCCACCTTACAGAACTCTGGATTGTAGGGGGGGCACATGGCCTCCCAGAATTGAGATTTCTCAGAGTGAGGTGTGGCCTTATGACTAAATTCTAACCAGTGGGATAGGAGCAGAAGCAATGTGTACAACTTCCAGGAAGCATTCCTGGCATACTTTCCTTTCTCCTTATCCCCTTCCTTTTGGCTAAAATACTGACAACCGTTGAGCCACTGTGGATCACATGGAGAACACATCATCCAAGGGGTAGCGAACAACAAGCGAGAAGGCACCTGGGTCCTTGAACAACCCCACGGACAGAGCTGCCAATCCACCCAGGACTGCCTGCCTCTGGACTGTCGTGTAATGGGGAAACTTCTGTCTTGTCTAAGCAATTGCTAATTAAAAGCAAAGTCTACATTTCAACTTTATTATCTGTAGTCTTTCAGTTGGGAAAAAGTTATATCTCATTAATTACTTCATTTCCCCCATTAGGGTTGTGCTATTTTCTTTGAAAGATAACTTTTATTAAATTGGCAGTCAAACAGAAAGATCATGATTCATTGATTCCACTCTGGGTATTTACCAGAAGAAAACAAAAACACTAATTCAAAGAGATACAGCACCCCTATGTTCACTGCAGCATCATTTACAACAACCAATAGATGGAAGCAACCTCAGCGGCCAGGAATAGACGAGTGGATAAAGAAGAGGTGGTGCATACACACAACGGAATGTCATTGAAATAAATGAAAGAAAAAGAATGGAATCTTGTCATTTCTGAAAACATGGATGGACGTGGAGGGTACTATGGTAAGTGAAGTCAGAGAAAGACAAATAATGTATCATTTCATTTTTTGTGGAATTAAAAAAAAATGAAATGAACTTAACAAACCAGAAACAGACTCAAATACAGAGAACAAATTGGTGGTTGCTAGGGGGTGGGTGGCAATGGTGAAATAGGCGAAGGGAGTAGAGAGGTACAAACTTCCAGTTATACACAAATACACCACAGGGATGAAAAGTATGGCAGAGGAAATATAGTCAATAACATTGTAATAACTTTATGTGGTGACAGATGGTAACTACACTTGTGGTGGGCATTTTGTAATGTATATAATTGTCAAATCACTATTGTACACCTAAAACCAATATAATATTGTATATCAACTATATATTTCAATCAAAACCCACAAAGTTACTTAAGTTAATTTTTTTCTTCACACCTTTTACTGTGGTTATGTTATTAATTTGTAATAAAGTCAATATATTTTTTTATTATGGTGTCACTGATACATACTCTTACGAAGTTTTCACATTGTGACTACTAAATTCACCCATATTATCAAGTCTCCCCCCACCCCATTGCAGTCACTGCCCATCAACATAGTAAGATGCCACAGAGTCACCACTTGTTCACTACTGTCCTCTCCATGAGCCCCTCAATACCATGTGTGCCACTCATAATGCCCCTCAATTCCCTTCTCCTTCCCTCCCCACCCACCCTCCCCCACTCCTCCCCTTTGGTAACTGCTAGTCCCTTCTTGGAGTCTGAGTCTAAGTCAACACGTTTTTTTTTTTAATAACCTGATATTCAAGGATTTAATTTTTTCACTACTGTAAACAATCTATCCCCCTCAACTTCAATTCTTTGTAGCACTAGAGTACAAGAATTTCCATAGGTAGGTATCTCTCTACTTGAATAGCTGCAAAAAACAGTGCCAAGGACCTCACTGTTCAAAACCTTTGCTGAAGAATCTACTGAATCCTTAAATAAGTAGTTAGAACTAGACTCTGGAAGGTTTTCAAACACCACAACCTTGTGGTTTCTTAAATGCATGATCAGCCAAGTGGTGCAAACCATCAGGCTATCTATAACCAGTACGTAGATAAACTTGTATTCTTCTGATCAGATTGACACTCAGCTCACCCTAAAATGGACCTTCAGAGCGCAAAGCTGACTGTGGTATGATTAGAAGAGCGCCATTTACGCCTCTGCCAGCCAAGGGCGCTGGTGCACTGGACAGCGTGGTGGTCCTCAGCTCTACTCTGCCTCTCTGTTTCTGGTCTTCTCTGACACTCAGGCTGTATGCCTATACTAGGTGTCCCAGACTTTTGCCAGCTGGCTTCCTGCTAACTGTGACTATGGGACGTCCTGGTAGGAGACTGGAAGACAAGAGGAAAGAAGCAACTTTCCCCTCCCCCCGGTTTGTGGGGAACTTCTGCCGGGGCAGCAAGAGGAGCAGGCAATGGAGGTGACCACCTGTGACTCCAGCAGCGGCGGACAGTCCTAGGGCTGTACTTGACACAAGCAATGGCACCTCCAGCAGCTTTGAGACAAGTATAAGCTTCAGCCCAGGATGACAGCAGCTTCTGGATCTCTGGCTACTTCTCTCTCCCTTGGGCATCTGCAGGCCTGCCAACGTCTTTGACATCAGCCCTCCCTGCCGGAAGCGTCTCCGTTGTTTCTGGTTTCCTGCCAGGCAGTGACTGGTACATCTGATGATTCTCATCTGCCACTTTCAGGAAAGGGAAATCAAGCAAGGACAGGAGAGGCTCTGACCCCCTTCCTCTTCTCACCACCACTGCCATATAACACATTCACACAATCATTCAAATGCTCAGGAAAATAACCTTGTGTTTGGTTTTTTTCTCTAATCACACTAGAGAGGATCTCAGGAGAGGAAGGATGAGGGCACAGCACCCACTGCTTGACCCCGGGCTCACCTCGCCACGCACCAGCTGTGAAGCTTTGAGCAAGTTACTCTAATAGCTCAGTTTCCTCATCTGTAAAATGGGAATAAAAATATAGCCTACCTCTTAGGATTAAAACAAGGAACGGTGGTTGCACATAATAAGCACTGGTATCACCATATTACTAATATTATCATAGTAATTATATTATTGATAACAAGTACTGGTATCACCATATTATTACCCAGAAGGGATGTTACAACACCCAGTCTTATTTTACACAACCCATCTGACAGAGCTTTGGGCACCTGCTGCCCTCTGTCGCCCTCACTTCTGGACAGGCTTTCATTTCAGCCCTATCAGAGTCCCATCTTCAGTCCATTCCATTTGCTCTGGAGGCAACCTCCTACAGAGCCCCTCACAGGCACACCCTTGGTCAGGCCTCGGTCAGTAGCTGCTCTCTCCTCCCCAGCTCCTTTTTACACCTACAGAATCTCTGAATGCTCAGCTTCCCTCCCCATGTTGGCCGAGCTGCTTGGGCCTCGCTCGTCTTCCCTCCCTCTCTGCCCACCATGCCTGCAATGCTTTGGAAGCATGCCTCCCTTAAGGCCTCTGTGATCTTAGACTCCCGCACACACATCTCACCACTCCAGGTCCTGGTCTCTACCCTCAGCAGAGTTTAGTTCTGGTTCACCACTTGCCTTTTGCTCACCTCCTCAAGGAAGAGGACCTCAAGCCCATCTATGCCGACCCCTCACCAAGCTCAGACTTGTGTATCTAATGGTCTTTCTAACAACCTGCCTGCTATTTTCACCTCAAACAATTCCATATGATGTCTGGCAGCTGTACCATACACTCAGTCATCCAAGTTGAAATCCTGCAGGTCAACCCCAAATTTCAACCTTTCATTTCCCACCCTAATCAATCTGCAGGCCTCTTAATCACACCTTCTTGAACTTCCCATGCCCACTGATACTCCCTTAGTGGAAGTCACTTACCTGGACCCCCTGTCTTAATTCCGTCCTCTCAAAGCCATCTTTTGAAATGTGTATCTGCTTAATGACTCCCAGCTCATCTTTATGACTCCAGGTGACAAACTTGTCTGTCACCTTCTAGCCACAAAGAAGTACTGCTAGAAGCCTTGGAAGTGCCAGACTGTTGCCTCAGTGCCTTTGCACATGATGTACCCTCAGTCCAGATTCCCGGTGAGAATCCCTCCCAATGATCTGCCTGGTGAACTACTTTGCATTCAACCTTTCTCTTTCTCCGTGATGATCATTCTCAAAACCTCAGCCGACCCAGGGCGGTACATGCTTCAGAGCTCCCCGAGGATCGGCTGAGACCAGGCTTTGCTCAGCTCCTTCCGTGCCCACCGTCCTCCCACACTCCCTTTCTCCTGGCAGCTCCCTCAGTAAACCAGGAGTTCCTGAACTTCTGTTTCAGGCTCTGCTTCTAGGGAACCTGTCCTAAGACAGGCCATTAGGCCAGCAGGGTGAACATGTGGAGGATCACAGGTGGTCACGGGAGACCCTGAGAAACCCTTGAGGACTGGATTCAGGAGGGTGCATGAAACACGGAGAACAATCCCTGGGGAAGCAGCAGGGACAGCAGAGGAGGGAGCGGCGGGCCTGTGGGGGGGCTCATGAGGAGCTGCCACAGTGCTCCCAGCTGTAGACCCTGTGCTGCAGCAAAGGTGGGGGGGAAGGCAGGTGGAGGAGGGCTTCCCACTGCAGACTGACAGGCTTAGGGAGATCAGATGTGGCCAGTAGGTAGGAGGGGAAGATAACACAATTGACGGGGAACAGTGGAGCCCTTTGCAGAGAGAGGTCACAGGAGATGGTACGTTCAGTAAGTTCCGTTTGGCCTTGCTGAGTCCCAAACGCCTGTGGACCATCAGGGGGATAAATCCACGGACAGCTGAAAACCCAGGCTTGGAGCCCTCGGGAGGGATCGGAGCTGGAGGATCAGTCAGGAGGTGCACCTGGCAGTACATAACATAAATCTGGGTATCATGGCTCTTAGCCAGCGGGGTTTCTTTTCCTCCCAGAATGGGAAGTCCAGGGACAAGAAGATCAGGGCTGGCACACAGGCTTTGCAGTGACATACATGTCCCCAGTGCCTACCAGCTCTGCTCCTCTGGCATTAGCATGTGGCCTCCACTCCAGATTCCAGGCAGGAAGGAGAAAAGGGATGAGACGGAAAAGAAGGGGAGGCCCCTGTATCAGGAGGGGGAAGACATCCCGGAAATCCCTCACAGCATTCCATTTATAGCCCTTTAGCCAGAACTACATCACATGGTTACCCGCAACTGCAGTTTAAGGGGAACTTTCTACCAGCTGGGTAGGCTGCTTCCCCAAGCAAAACAAGGTTCTCTCAGCAAGAAAGGAGAATGGGAATCTGTAAGAGTCAATGGTAGGGTCTGCCACAGCCAGATCAGGGCCTGGGGCTATTTGGGTAAAGGTAGTTGTTAAGGCTGCTGCAAAGAGAGGAAAATCCCAAGCGGAAGAACAAAGAGCAGACAGAGCCTGCTTAACCTTGGGAAAAGCCCACCTGGAGGGCTGGGGAGGCCCAGAGGAAGCACACCAAGTGGTGCTGCAGGAAATCAGAAAAGGAAACATTACCCAAAGTCTGTAACTTGGATGGGACAATTTCAAGCCTCAGTGTTATAACATGGAACTTCCAATGATTTAAGGATGCAGCATACTAGTTCCAAAACAAAATACATTTTAATCGCTTTAACCTAAAAAAGTAATATGGGTGTCTGTGTTGTATACACCAAAAAAGGTGATTTCTAAAAGCTGATTTCATCGATTCCTCTACCAACTTGCTCTGTGAAAATGCAGAGATGATGTGACAATTGAGTCTGGATTGAGTGTCCCACTTTCTAGAAACCCAGGTCCAGGAAATGATAATAGGAATGAATGTATCTACAGCAGTATGGGGAGGGCTGCGGGGGAAAGGAGATGCTCAGACTGTGGCACCCGCCACCCCCCCCACAGACAGTGTGTGGTGAAAGCTGACACCATTGGCTGCGGTGCCAACGCCACCCGTGGGCATGGGACAAACGCAGCAGGCTGGGGCCCAGAAGCTGGGAAGAGCCAGGTGTGGGTACAGTTCTAAACCTTCTTCTGCCCCCACCCAACAGGGAGGGAGAGCTTGGAAAGAGGGGACAATGGCTTAGCTAACACACTCAGGAGTACAGCCCAGGGCCTCACCTATGGTGCACGGAACTCTCAGGGACGTATTACTTCTCTCTTATTGATTCCAGAAGTCAGCCTTGTTCTCTGTCATCCACCCAAGCCGAATGCCATCTTTGTACAGTCAAGGTAGCTAATTTCAAACTAGTTTTATCTGTGGAACTCTTTTTTTTTTTGCATGGGAGCTCACTTAGAATCCTAACGTGCAACACAGATAAGAGGCATTCACTTGCTCAGCTGCAGGCTTCTCCACCTTGGCACTATGGACTTTTTGGTCTGGATACTTCTTCGTTGGACAAGGTTGTCTTGCGTATTGCAAAATTTTTAGCAACATCCCTGGCCTCCACCCTCTAGATTCCACTATTAACTCTGGTTCTCCCCCCCTCTCCCAGTTGCTTCAACCAAAACTTTCCTCAGACATTGCCAAATGTTCCCTGTTGGTGGGAAGGCGAAATCACCCCCGACTTTACCCATGGGGGTAAAGTCATTGTATAATTAAAAGTCCAACACTGCCTTATTTTTAAAGTATTGAGGGTAATTAAACTTAAAGCAGAAACTGAAATCAAAGAGTGTGGGCTAAAACTTGATGAAACTCGGGCTTTAGTATCTAATCTTTTTCTGTGTTGGTTTGGGGTACATGATCTTAAGAAATCACCATTCATCAAGATATGTGGTTGTGTCTCAACTGTACAACCACACAGGAGCCCATGGATAGCCACAGGCCTGCCTGCACACACCAGCCACAATCCCAGAGCACCAGCCTGCCAGGCAGAGCTCACAGGTGTGCAGTGGGGGGTGGGGGAGGGGGCACACAACTCACTCCTGGACCCACACAACTTAGGCAGAGCACCTGCAACCATCTCCTTCCACTTCCACCACCAACACAGAAAACCCTCACTACGTGGTACCTTCCCATTTCCAACTGGGTACGCAGTGTCTCTCCTGTCTTCTACGAATGTGGAATTTTACCCATGATACCAAAAACACCAAGGAAGTGCTGGCCGAAAGCACTGGTGTGGATCCAATCACCTCCCGAAATCTGGTATTTGTTCAATTTCAGTGATTAATGCCTCCACCACTGTCTTGGCCAGAGATTTTCCAACCTGACCTCATATAAGGAGGAAGCTGTAAGGTATACAGATGCCTAGACCCCATCCCCAGAATCTCCCACCTGGTAGGACCAGGTGATGACACTGAATGTGCACTTTAAGCAAGTCCCCCTGAGTTGTGTGGGTGAGAAGCTGTGTGAAGGCCTGCTCTCCAGGACACTTTGCACAGCTGTAATTGGCAACAGATTTTAGCCTAAAGATTTTCGGATTCTCCTACGAACTGCATGAAGTTATAAAGACCTGCCTTCTGCAATGAAAGACAAAAGCATCTGCTCTGTGACTGAAGTCTATACCCTCTGATTTTGCCCATCAACCAGGATGCAAGCACTTTGATGCTCTGGGGTGTGCTTTTGAATCAATTTCTGATCAACTGCTATTCCTCTAATGTTGAGACTTCATCATCATAGTCACCCAACTGCCTGCTTTTCACATGTTTAAGAGGGTTATGGCCATTAATGCTGAGCCCTTGGAATATATAAACATTCTCCAAACTAGAACATGCCCTTCAACTGCAGAGGGCAGGTCCCAAGATCCTACTCAAGTGACAAAGATGACTCTTGCAGGGTCAAGTCCACAGCCCTTTCCCTGTCCCCATGGCTCTCCTACACTCTCCTCCTCCTCACCCTACTTCAGCCGTGCCAGCCTCCGGCTGCTCCTCACACCCTCGTCTCCACAGGGCCTTCCCTTCTGGGTCCCTCAGCTCCAACTCCAGACAGCTCTCTCCCTCATCTTCTTTATTCTGCTCTTTGTTCAGAAGTTACCTTCCTTGGTCACCCTTTGTAAAACAGCGTTCCCACCTGCAGCCCCATTCTCACTTTCTGCTTCACTTTACTTCACAGCACTCACTACTACTTGTACATACTTGCCTGTATGTAGTCTGCTTTCTCTGCAAAAATGCAAGATTCTTAGAGAAGAGACTGTCAATTGTGCTCGTGGCTATAACCTCAGAACCTAAAATGGTGCCTAGCACGGGACTGGCACCTAATGGATCCTGTGGGATTCACATATAAATCAAGTATAAAAATCAAATGAATAATCATATCTGACTTGATTGTTTATAGTTCATGATGTGTGATCAAAACCAAAACAGTTTCTGTGATATGACTGCCCTTGCATTGTTCACCATGTAAGCACTTGTTCACTATGTAAGAACTTTTTCATTATGTTTCAGAAGATTGGAGACTGTTGAGAGTTAGGCTTGGAGTTGATTAATGATTGTGTATTGAGTCCCCTATACAGAATTTTATTGTTGTTAACAACCATTTGATCAATAAATATGAGAGGTGCCCTCTCAGCACCACTCTTGTGCTGTTACGCCTTGAGTCCCCTGGCTGGTCCTTTCAGATCTTTGATATCTCATCGTGTCTCCTCCCTTATTTGCGGGTCAGAAGCAGAGAGGGACCAACAGATCCTTTTTGAAGGAATGAGCTGATGAATGCATGGATGGCTAATCACTGGCCAGCACCCGGGTCCCTGCAGAAAAGCTCACCCAAACTCAGCACAGCCCTCACAAGGAGCAGACATGAAGAACGAGTCCTTCCATGTTCAGACACCCCACTGGGCATTTCTGAAGTGCCCAGAGCATGCCTGGCACATGTTGAACAGGACAGGAATCCTTCTCAAATAAGAATCCACCTCCATGGAAAAAAAATGCAATGGATCTATTTCATTTTATTTTTAAGAGAACAGGAAAGAGATAAAATACTCAACTGTTCTGCCACTAGCTGTTTGATTGTAGCCAAATCACCTCTTTGAGGATGTTTGCTAATATGTAAAAAGCAGGTTTGGGTGAGAACATTTCTACTGCCTCTTCCCCTAAAATTTTATGAGTCTCACTTACCTACTTTTCAAAGAAAGAACAGGAAACATAAAACTCAACTTATTCGATGGACACATTATGGCCACTTAATAGAGAGAAAAAGGAAGTTAGAATAAGTGGAGGGAGATGAATTTTAGAAGATACAAGGGGGAAAGAAAGTGGGGGGACACAGGAGTGGAGAAAATGGGAGTAGGGTCTGGGGGATGGGAAATTCTGGAAAGGAGGAACAGAAGGAACAGAAGCTTTATAATGTCCCTATCATATTCTGTTCCAGGGGTGGGGGGGTTTGAGGAACAACTCCCTGCAAGTTCTGATAAGCAGACGCACTCACAAACCAACCAGGCTTACAGCCCTCTGTCTGAATCCAAGAAACACCCCTATGAGAGGCCCCAGTCAGAGCACAGCAGGTAGCCCTCAACTGGATAAAATGAAGTGGGGGCTGGAAAAGAACCCCTCCTCACACAGAACTTAGTAAGTGCAGGATTTCTTCCAAAACATACAGTCTGAGGTTCTGTCAAGGCAGGAGAGAGGACTGTCGCTTTAACTGGCTAAGCCTGGGCTCTGGGTAAATCGCACCCTCTGACAGCCTTGTGCCCTCTTTGCTGGGAAGGGCTCAACCAGGCACCTTGTGCAGTACTTTGACGTGGGGCATGAACTCTCAACTGCACTGAAAAATACTTTAGAAGTTATACTCTGCCTGGGAAGCGTCTTTCACAGGACAGCTGTAGGGCCAGTCTAAGCCAGGTGGGTGCGCGGCACAGAGCCGGCCGACCAGCTACCTGAGGACGGCCTGCAGGAGGGAAGTCTTCTGGGCCAGTAGCGGGAAGAGCAGCTGCAACAGGCACATGAAGACACCTTCCGTCAGGGGAAGCCCCACTATTACTGCTCTTCCCGCCTGTGTTCTGCCAAAGACAGAAGGAGCAAAGCCAGTTCTGACTAAAGAGGGCTCAGCGTTGCGGGAGATGACTTCAGTGAGGACGGTGGAAAGGGCAGGGACTAAGAGCCCCAGTGGCACTTCCGCCACTCACCGGCCGCAGCACCACAGCCCAGGGGCTTCCACATTGTTCAACTTTATTTTTTGACACGGATTTCAAACTTACAGAAGATTGCAAGAATAGTACAAAGAAATTCCCAGAGACTCTTCACCCAGACTCCCCAACTCTTACCATTCTACCACATTTTCCCTATCATTCTGTTATACAATATGAGTGTTACCTTTTTTAACCATTGTCAAGTAGTTGTAGACATGATGACATTTACCCCTAAATATTTAGTGTTTCCTAAAAACAAGGACATGCCCTTATACAACCACAGTATAATGATAAAAATCAGGAAATTATCATTGCTACAATACTACTACCCAATCAAAAAATGTTCTACAAATTTCTCTAATAGTTCCAATAACAGCCTGATGTGCCAAACCACGACCACATGTCCAGCATTACATGGGGGGCGCTCAGCCCTCATGTCGTTCAGCCTCCTTTCATCTGAAACAGAATTAGGATCCCCTTTATCTTTCAGAACTCCTATAATCAGAAACTCCTTTATCTTTCATGACCTTGGCATTTCTAGAAAAGTACAGGCTAATTATTTTTGTAGAACGGCCCTCAGTCGAGGTCAGTCAAGGTCTGTCTACTTCTTTGTGAATAGACTCAAGTTATTCACTTTTGGCAGGAATCTCACAGAAATGATACTGTGCCCTCATGATTCATTTTCTCAGGAGGCACATGATGTTGATCTGTCCCCAAACCGGTGATGTTAAATTCGATCAAGTGGGTAAAGTGGTGCAATGCAGATTTTTCTATTGTCAAGTTAAAATTTTCCCATGTAATTAGTAAGTAACTTGATGGAAGACACTTAGAGACTAAGTAAATATCCTGTTCCTCATTAAATCCACTTGTTTTAGCACCCATTGGTGGACTCTTGCCAAGACAGGGACAAAACTGTATGAGATCAAACAAGGTCAAACTTCAGGAAAAAAAACAACTGGGGCCGGTGAAAGCAGTAGCTGCTAGGATCAAGTATTAGCATGTGAAACTCCTCTGTCAGACTGAATTCAAATACCCCACAGCTTATGTTTGCTCTCAGCTATTAAGAAAAAAATCAAATGCCTCTAGATTTGCTTTTGAGAGTATGCATGAGTATGCTAGCTTCTCCTACGGTGAGCCATGCCTGCTGGAAACTATAATTCCCAAGGTGTCTAGGAGCAGAAAGAAGAGACAGCGGGTTCGGAGAGCTGACAGCGGGAGGCTGACTCTCCAGGGGCAATGCTGAGGGGCGCAGCTAGGTGACCCCTGCTCTGCGGTGGTGTGGTGCAGGGAGCTGTATTTAAAAATAAAAAACTCCAACTCCCCATCACTTTATACTGAGGAATGACCAGGTTTAGGAACTCCAGTTTTGCTTACTCAAGAAACATTTTTTACAACACTGTTATTACACAGACACTTCAGAAATTAGGTAACATCTTGAAATCACATACTAGTTGTTATACTGCGACCCAGTGACACTCACTGGTAACATTTTGGCCCACATTCTATCAGTCTTTTCTCTTTGCATGTGTGTATTTTACCAGGATTGGCATCACACTGTCTATGCCAGCCTTCTTCAAGTTGGGTTCCATTGGAGAACTGAGCCCTACAGAAAGGATTTGAGTGCCTATTTTCGAAATTCTCCCAAGGATGGTCTGGAATTAGAAACAGAAGTTAATTCATAATACAGAATGGTGACCTTAGACTATCAGGGCATTACTTGAGAAGGGTTGGTCTGTATTGTTGTATAATTTGCTTTACTCACCTAATAATTCTTTAAAAAAATCCTTTAATAAGCATCTTTCATACACAGGAACTGGGAATATAAAGATATATAAGACATAGCCCCTGTCCTCTTTAAATTAATAATCCTGCCAGGGAAATTGAAAACATCTAAACACCCAAAATATTGACTAATGTTATGATGCAGACTGCCTGGAAAGCCCTGGGCAAGGAACTGCTAGCTCCACCGGAGGAAATCAAGGAGGCTTCCCTGAGGAGGTAATATGTACGTGGATGAAGGATGGACAAGACTTTAGAGACAAAAAGAAGAGAGAAGCAGGCATTCCAAATGGAAGGAAGGACATGCCAGGGAGGTGCTCAAGCCAAAGCACAGGGGTCCTGGGGGAGACTGGCAGAAGTTGCAGCTCAGAAGGGATCAGGCCCTCCAACCTGGCCCCAAAGGAGGAGGCGCTGGGCAGCCCTAAATGCCTCTTAAGCAGGAGGGTGGTGAGCTCACAGTGGTTAGAAGGGAGCCAAGGGTGCAGGTGCTCAAGGGGCCACTGATCATTGCTACCACAGGAGACAGGGGAGTTGAGCCAGAGGAAGGATGACAAGAAGGGGGATGGCAGAGAGAGATGGAGGAGGAAGGTGCCACGGGGCCTGATGACTGGGCTGGCGGGGTCTCTTCTGAGAGTGCCCAGCCAGCCGAGATCCAGCCTTCCTAACAAATTCTGGCTGCTAATGGAAAAAAAAAAAAAGAGCATGTGAGAAGGCTCCACATGCTGTCCCCACACCACCATCCTCTGAGATGATTTAACGACAGAGGTGGGGTAAAGCGAGGAAGCTGCTCACAGAAATGCCCCTCCTCTTTGGGTCCCTCTGAGCTTCCACAGAACACCTTGTGTAATAGCGTTCCGGTGGTGGGCCCCCATGACGGCAAATCATACATGCAGAATAGGCTACAAGAGAACAAGTCTGTGGCAACCCCATGAAAGCCACAAATTAAGCAAAATCTAGAAGTTACCTTTTTCATGGGAGATTTCTCTCTTACTCTAAAGAAAATACAAGTAGATGGGTTGAATAAATAACACTTAACAGGAGAAAGTGAAAGCCAGTAGCGTTAGCCGTTACCAAAAGCAGCCCTGGGCCTCGGTATAAACAGGCTCCAACATGGGACCTTCCCCCAAACTTGAGTAAAATGGGAAACACAGGGTATGGGATGACGGGTAAGTGTGGGTGCAAATTCTAAAACAGCCAAGATCCTACTCTCAAAAAGAAAGGGTATGGGTATGAGTTCTTAAGGCTTGGGATTATGAAGTGACATCACCAAACAGAACTTTAGCAATATTCCTCAGGGGGCAGCTGGCTAATGGATTTGGAAGGGAAGGTGGAGGATTCACTAGGCAGTTCATGCAATAATCTGGTATTCAATAATCCTAGTTTTCCCATAGGAACAGAAGAACCAGACTAGTCATATTAAACTCCAAATCAGAAGGTGAGAATGACCCTAGAAAAGGACGAGGAGGGAGGGTGACTGGGAACAACCTGGAGTTTGACAGGTCCTGGTGGTTCAGAGACTGAAGCAGAGGATGACGTCTTATAGGAGGCAATGGCAAGTTTTGTTTGGGCCACTTTAAGCTCAGAACAATTTAAACACATTTGAATTCCGAAAGCCGACATGTATTTAGGCCTGTGAGAGGCATGGCTAAAACACACTGTTTCCTTTTATACTCCAGTCACACAACCCTTTTACTATTTGCTCCAAATATTTGGGAAACCAGCATTTCGGCAGGCTCCCAAATAGGCATACTGTCATTCGTATAACTGGTTTTTAATCAAGCATGGAGTACTGCCTGGGGATATAGCAATAAGCAACATGGATACGTCTCTTCTTCAAAAAGTTCTCATGATCTCATTTTAGCAAGCAGACAAGTAGATCTTTCCCCAAAGTAATTATTTTCATGGTTTTCTTTCTCACTCACTCTACATTGGACATGAAGGGAGTGTTAGGTAACGTTTTAGATTGGGGCACGTGTGTATGTATGCATCTGGCAGGGGGCTCAGAAAAGGGCCCCCCAGGAAGGAGTGAGTAGGACTCAGTGTGGGGTGGGAGGCAGGTGCCACCTGGGCCGGGGCAGCAGGCTCCCGGGAAAAACCCCAAGTGGAGTGGCTGGAGGGGAGCCCAGGAGGGAACAATGTACTGGAGAGGCTGGAAAAGAAAGCAGGCCGTGCATGCCATTGCAGGTTAGAATTTTATCCTGAGATAAAAGGAACAATTGGGGGTGTTTAAACTGGAATTGAGTTTTGGAGGAACCTCTCTTGAGGCTGGACTGAAGACAGGGCAGGCCCCTTGCTCTGGGCTGATGTGGATACCCAGGAGCGAGATGGTGTATCCGGGAATGCACCAGCCCGAACCAGGAACAGCCTCTCAGCTGCCTCAGATCATCCTCTCCAGGACGTCCCCAGGAGCCGCTCTCAGAGGGGGGGTCCATGTACGCCCAGTGACAGGGACACATCTGCCCCATCCACCAATCCAGGCCAGACTGCCTGAGTCTGGGCCCTGGCCCTCTCTGGCCCTTAGGGATTCTTAGTTTCTAAGACTCTCTGAGCCTCAGTCTCTTTGTAAAGTGAGGATAACAAAGGTACCAAACTCATATAGCTTTTGTGAAAATTAAATGAGCTGATATACATAAACCATCTAGAACAGGTGATGATAAAGTGAGTCTGTATAGCATTTATCTTTTTTCTGTCCCATCTGTTTTGTTGCATGTAGGTTCACAGGGTGCAGGTAGAGGGGGTGGAGGTTAGTAGCAACATGTTTCAAAAAGCCAGCCACCAAACACTGCTAGGCTGCCATGATCCCACATTTGCTTGGCAGATAACTGAACCCTACCACTGTTAGCCCTGCCTGTGCCTTTATCAAGGCAAATCAGCTTAATGTTTACAGGTGAGATCCAGGGCTGCGCTGTTCAGTACTGGTGCCACTAGCCACATGAGGCTGTTGAGTACTTCAAATCTGGCCAGATAAAATTGAGATGTGCCATATAGTAGTGTAAGATATGAAGATACACACCAGGCTTTGAAGATTTAGAATGTAAAATAGCTCATTAACAATTTTTATACTGATCTCATAATATAGTGGACATACTGGGTTAACTAAATTATTTAAAATTAATTTCACCTGTTTTCAAAAGTTTCTTTCCTTCAAATTCACTGGATCTGTTTTAATGGCCACATTGTTCCTAAGTTTTTAATTTAGCTACTTAGCTCATTAATTTTTGCCTTTTTTTTTTTTGCTAACATGAGCGATTAAGACTGCACACTTCCCCCAACATACTGATGTAGTTGCGTCCTGTAAGGTTTTTTAAAAGTGTATAATTCATCCTGCCAGTTATGATATGTATTTCACGTCTATTACTTCTTTATCTCTTAAATCTAAAATATTTTCTAATTATGATTTTCAAAAAATTTAAAATGATCTTTTAAAACCGATACATAATTTAGCTTCATTTTGTTCAGAGAACTTGGTCTGTATGATACTGATTATTTGAAATGTTAGGACTTACTTCATGACCTCGTTATAGTTTTTGTAAAAGTATCATCTTCACTTGTTGGAACTATGTTTCTTATATAACTATTTTGATCAAGCTTATTAATTGTGCTGTTTGTTGAAATAATCCCTTCCTGGTTTTTAATCAACTTGTTCTATCAGTTACTGGAAGAGGTATGCTAAAATCTCTCACTGTGAGGGCAGACTTGTCAACTTTTTGTCACTCTGTCACTTTTTTTGTTTTGTTTTGTTTTGAGAGGGCATCTCTCATATTTATTGATCAAACGGTGGTTAACAACAATAAAATTCTGTATAGAGGACTCAATGCACAATCATTAATCAACCCCAAGCCTAATTTTCAACAGTCTCCAATCTTCTGAAGCATAACGAACAAGTTCTTACATGGTGAACAAGTTCTTACATAGTGAACAGTGCAAGGGCAGTCATATCACAGAAACTTTCGGTTTTGATCATGCATCATGAACTATAAACAATCAAGTCAGATATGATTATTCATTTGATTTTTATACTTGATTTATATGTGAATCCCACATTTCTCCCTTATTATTATTATTATTATTTTAATAAAATGCTGAAGTGGTAGGTAGATGCAAGATAAAGGTAGAAAACATAATTCAGTGCTGTAAGAGGGCAAATGCAGATGATCAGGTCTGTGCCTATAGACTAAGTATTAATCCAAGCTAGACAAGGGCAACAAAACATCCACGGATGCAGAAGATTTTCTCAAAACAGGGGGGGGGGTGAGGTTCTAAGCCTCACCTCTGTTGATCCCCAATTTCTCACCTGATGGCCTCCCTGCGACTGTGCCTGTCTTAGGTTGTTCCTCCCTTGAGGAATCTTACCCGTCTCTGGCTAACCAGTCATCTTCTGGGGCCATACAGGGAAATGTAAAGTTGGTAAGTGAGAGAGAAGCAATATTGTTTGAAAAGGTTAGCTTTTTACTCTGTCACTTTTTACTTTATATAGTTTGAAGGTGTGTTATTTGGTGCATAAGAATTTAGAAGTTTTATCTTCCTGGGAAATTGAAGCTTTGATCCACTTGTTTCTTTTTCATTTTTTAAATGTGGCTACCAGGAAATTTTAAATTGTATGTGTGGCTTGGGTTATATTTCCACTGGACAGCACTAGTCGAGGGGAAGGACAGGCAAGAGGCCTGCACCGGCCACCAAGTCCTGGGTGACTAAGGATTTGATTGCAGAAAATGACAAGCAAGGAGAGGAGAGAATTGGTGGCCCTGTTAACGTACCACTCTCTGTCTTTTCTTGCTGCTGGAGTCTAGATAGGAAATGGGAACAAGATGTTTGTGAAAAGCAGAAAGGAGGTGACGGACAAGATAGAAGAGGATGAAGAAGCAGAAGCTGAGGAGAGGAGGCAAGGGAAGAAAGAACTCTATGTGTAATAGAAAGACTTCCTGCTCTGAACTCAATACTAGCAAGCCTTTAATTATGGAAAAGACACCTAGTCTTAAAAACAGCCCTAACGTTCAAAAGACCGAACTACAATTACATCAAAGTTGACCTTTTTATTTAATTTGTTCCTTTTTTCAATTTTTCTCTCTTTGAATTAATCAAATCATATCATGTAATACTTAGCTATTATGATTCCAGATACTAAACATTTGAAGGGAAAGGGGGAATGGTGTAGGAGTTGGTAAACCATTGAGTAACTTAATCTTGGTTATTTTCTATGTCGTGAGAGGAGAAAATAAAAGTCTTATATGCCTTCAAAGACCAAACTAGAAATGGACTTTTCCTCATTCTTAAGGAATTCTTAGTAGAAATGCAGAAGTACAGGTAAGGCAGGTCAGAAAAGTAGAATTAAAGTATAGAGAGTACAATGTTACACAGGCTGAGGGAGGAGAGGTTCCCGAGAGTGTGTATAGCAAGAAGGCTGGGAGCTGAGACAAAGAAAAGCAGTTGGGCCCAAGAGACTCTCCTCTGACTGTTGAGGCTCTTGGAGTAAAGGGCTCTCCACAGCTCAGCCTATCCTGTTCCCTGACCCAGGGGAGACTGGGGCCTGCAGGTAACTGCACTTGCCAAGAACATACGAGGCACAGGTAAAACTGATCGTTACTCTTGACACATCTCCTGACTCAGTCTCCTTGGTGAAAAGCTGATGTCACACGCATCAGCTCATAGTGGGAACTATCAATGCAGTTATTCCAGAACTGGAATCAAACAGGTTTCCCTTAGCTCCCAAAGCTGAATGCATACACACACCCAGCACCCAGCACACCCCTAAGTAAACCCCCATCAGAAATGTATACCCAAGACAGGTATGCGAACAGCCTGGGCAGTATTACTTGTAACAGCCAAATGCTGGGAACTGCCCAAATGTCCACCAACAGTGCACAAATAAAACTGGTACAGGACTCACCCAATGGCCAAATCAGCACTGAGAGGGGAGACACATACAAGGCCAGGCAGCATTGTGAGTGAATCTTAAAAACCTAACTCATAAGGAGAGAAGATGGGCACTGTACAAGTCTACTGATGCAAGCTCAGGAAGTGATCCTCTAGGTGGGGGTTATCCTCAAGGAGGTAGTGACAAAGGGAGTATGGGGAGCACCCTCCTCTGAGTGCCAGGTGCGTGCATGTGTTCAGTTTGGAAAGTGTGTTAAACGGTACACTTAGAACCGTACACATACTTCTCTAGTATGCATGCTATACTAAATACAAAGAAAAAACTCTCCAGGTAAGACAAGGCTGGTACTGCCTTTGCACCTCTCACCCTCATTTCTCCAGAGCTGCTATATACTCTTTTGCGCTCCCCCTCTGCACATGTGTATAAACTGGGTCTCTCTCTCTGGAAAGCCCGAGTGTCACTATCCATATTTATGGCTTCCTCCCACAACAGTCCTGTGATTCACCCCCCTTTGGATGCCTTTGCTAACTTATGCCACTCACAAGGCTCCAACCCTGGCTTTTCCTTCCTCAGCAGCTTGGGAGTTGGTACTATCATTAATGTGTGTATATTCCCAGTTGTTTTATTCCTGCCAAGGCTTCCCAGTTAGACTAAAAACACAGAGCATGCCCTCTGGGAGCAATCTCAACCCCCTCTCCCAAGGCAACCTGAGTTAAACCCCTCCTAAGGTGCTAGAAGGGTACAGATGAGCCTCACCCCTTCTCCCAGGAACCTCTGCCCCCAAGCACCTGGATGGATTCCCACAGAAGACCCCGGAACCTCTTTTGTCTGATCCCCTCCTAAAAGCCAACCTGCTAGATAAACTCCCCTCTCTACTGCCAACTAGCCCTGCATGGAAAGCAGGCAAGAACTAGAGGGGGCAAATCAAAGAACAAAGGCTTTATTCTTATTCTGCCATGAATGTATCCTTCAAATTCAATACCAATCTACTTTGATAACATGGGACAGTTTGAGAGTTTTGCCAAAATTATAAGCATTTTCAAAATAAGTAGTCATAAATACGAGTTTTTAGAATTTATGCCTGTGATCACACCTCCTCCCTCTCCCATAAACACCTCCATGCTTTCCCAGCTCACTTTTCTTGCCAAGAGGAAGAAACGGCTACTAATCATAACCAAGGGTCACGTCATCTTACAGAAACAGCAGCACTCATACAATTGATAGAGAGGTAAAAAGACTCATGACATTCTGGTTATGGCGCTCTCATAGTTCATGTCAGTCCTTCCTTGTCCAAGCGCTGGCTGGAATTTAGGTGACCCCTGGCTCTACAACCAGGAGCATAAGACATTCCTCCGAGCTGTCAAGCTTTCAGGATTACACAACCCCTTGCTGATGCTTTTAGTCTGGGCCTTTTCACTCAACAGACATGGAGTTCTCTTCCAAAGTTTTAGGACATGCATGCTTTCCTGGAAGAGGATTAGCAGTCATAAACCAAGAGGAGGGCTTAGCTAAACACCAGAGGACAGGAGATAAGTCTCCCTCTTTGTAAAACCAATGCCAACACCCTGCTTGCCATGAGGAGCAAGCAACCCAAGGATGCTAGATGAAGCTCAGCACATAAAACCATTTTCCTTTTTAAACCAAAAGCAAATAATTAAGTAAAGGCCATATAGGTGAATTGAGACATGAGGACATAAAATTCGTTTTTCAAGTCAGTTAGTGATTCTAAAGGACCCTCATTACTCCTCAATACATTCTGCAGTCAGAACCAGGGAAGCGGGGGCCTGGAAGGAACGTTGGCCATCAGCAGGTCAAGCCTCCCAGTTCAGACCAGACCAAGTCCACAGGGGATTAGTGTTGGCCAAGGTCACCCAGGTGGTGTTGGGTAGTGGCAGGACCCTGGCTCTCCCTATTCCTTCAGCTCTTTGGAGATGTTCTCAGGAAACCTTGCGCTAATTACACTCTTAAGGCGCATAATGAATGCATGCCTACGTCAAGTCACTGCTTACAATTCAGAGGAAATCAAAGGGTCACCAAAACGTGTCTCTTCCACAGGGCTGGCCGCAGAGATTGGGCAGGGAAGGTCACTGGCGAATTTCTACCTGCAGACACCACACATCACGCCTTCCGGATGGATGCAAAGGGCAGTTTCAGGAGCTGCTAGTTATCCTGCAGAGGGTCCCTCAATCCTGCCCCTGGAAAATGAGTTAACTCGGCTGTGCTGGCTCCGAAGCTTCCAGCAATGAATTAAACCCTGAGCCGATGCGGAAAGATGGGGGGAAAGGGCTGCTACGGCGGGACCCGACATCCTCCCGGCTGTTCACCCCTGCGCCTTCACCGCGTCTACACTTGCGCGGGCCGCGGTGCCCCCGCCGGGTCCACGCGGCCGGGAGCCACACGACTCAGCCTGCGCCCCAGCGAGGCGCGTTTCGGAGCACAGTGCCCTGCCCGCTGCCCGCGGGGCCTGGGGCGGAGCCGCCGGGCCCAGCCAAACAGGGTCGGTTCGCCGCCGCAGCCCCCAGCCCGCGGGCCCCGCTACGCCGAGAAAGGGGGCTGCGCCACGTACCTCGGCCGGCAGGTGCCGCCGCCGCCGCCGCCGCCTCGGTTCGCGGCTGCAGGGTACGCCGCTCCGCGCCGCCTGCCGCCTTCGTCCGCATACTAGGGAGGGGGCGCCGGTACGCCGCCAGTCCCCGGCCCCGCGCCCCCGCCTGCCCACGGCGCCGCGCTCGCGCCCATTCAGTACGGGACCGTCCGCTCCCCCGCGCGGATGCGGAGGAGGGGTGTGGGCGGGATTGGGATCACGAGGACAGGGGAGACCAATCGGAGCGCACGAGGGGGTCCACGCGGCCCCGCCCCCACGACGCGCAACCCCTCCACCTAGCGTGGTTGGGGGATCCGGGCTCCCACAGCCGGACGCATCGGGGGTTATGGACCGGCTGGGGCGGGGGTCTCCGGGCAGGGGTCTCCGGGCGGGGGTCTCCGTCCCCGGGCTGGGGTCCCCGGTGTCTCCGCTGTCTCGAGTTCTGTGCGCAGTGAGATGAGGGAGGGAACAAAAGGTGTAGTTAGATTGGTTATAGGCTTTTGCTGCGCGGAGGACTCAGATGGAGAGCCGGTGAATGAAGGTGCTTTACGTTAGTCACGTGCTTTACTTGACAGCACAACCCCCAAGCCCACACTGTTTCGAAGTTCCTGAGGCCCTGGAGACCAGCACAAGGATAGCTTGGGCATAGTCGGGAATTTGCGGAACAGCTGTATGTTGCTCCCCTGTGTCCGTAAAAAAGGGATAGTGCTGATATCCACTAGTTTCACAGATGGGTATTTGAGGCCAGAGAGCATAATTACCCTAAATCATTGAAGTATTTAGTGCTGGATCAAGGATTAGGACCTACGCTTGGAGCGCGCATTTCGTACCTTCAGAGTCCCCTTTGAGTCTGAAGAGGAAATGTCATACAATTTTTTAAGGCATAAATATTACTGAATCCCAAAATTCATGAATCAAGAGTTCAAAGCACTGATATGTTATTTCTTTTTTTTTTTTGGTATCATTACTCTACAATTACATGAGCAACATTTTGTTTACTAGGCTCCCCTCATCACCAAGTTCCCCCCACGTTCCCCATTGCAGTCATTGTCCATCAGCATAGCAAGATGTTGTAGAATCACTACTTCTCTGTGTTGTACAACCCTCCCTGTGCACCCCCACATTATACATGATAATCATAACGCCCCCTTCCTCCCCCTGCCCCTTATCCCTCCCTTCCCATCCTCCTCCTCAGTCCCTTTCCCTTTGGTAAATGTTAGTCCATTCTTGGGTTCTGTGAGTCTGCTGCTGTTTAATTTCTTCAGGTTTTGCTTTGCTCTTATACTCCACAGATGAGGGAGATCATTTGGCACTTGTCTTTCTCTGCCTGGCTTATTTCACTGAGCATAATACTCTCTACCTCCATCCATGTTGTTGCAAACGGTAGAATTTGTTTTCTTCTTATGGCTGAATAATATTCCATTGTGCATATGTACCACATCTTCTTTATCCATTCATCTACTGAGGGACACTTAGATTGCTTCCATTTCTTGGCTATTGTGAATCGTGCTGCATCGAACATAGGGGTGCATTTGTCTTTTTCAAACTGGGCTGCTGCGTTCTTAGGGTAAATTCCTAGGAGTGGAATTCCTGGGTCAAATGGTATTTCTATTTTGAGTTTTTTGAGGAATCTACCTACTGCTTTCCACAATGGTTGAACTAATTTACATTCCCAGCAGCAGTGTAGGAGGGTTCCCCTTTCACCACATCCTCACCAACATTTGTTGTTTGTCTTTTGGATGGTGGCCATCCTTACCGGTGTAAGGTGATATCTCATTGTGGTTTTAATTTGCATTTCTCAGATGATTAGTAATGTGGAGCATCATTTCATGTGTCTGTTGGCCATCTGAGTTTCTTCTTTGGAGAACTGTTCAGCTCCTCTGACCATTTTTTAATTGGATTATTTGCTTTTTGTTTGTTGAGGTGCATGGGCTCTTTATGTATTTTGGATGTCAACCCTTTATCGGATCTGTCATTTATGAATGTATTCTCCCATACTGTAGGATGCCTTTTTGTTCTATTGGTGGTGTCCTTTGCTGTACAGAAGCTTTTCAGTTTGACGTAGTCCCACTTGTTCATTTTTGCTTTTGTTTCCCTTGTCTGGGGAGATATGTTCATGAAGAAGTCACCCATGTTTATGTCCAAGAGACTTTTGCCTATGTTTTTTTCTAAGAGTTTTATGGTTTCATGACTTACATTCAGTTCTTTGATCCATTTCAAATTTAGTTTTGTGTATGGGGTTAGACAATGATCCAGTTTCATTCTCTTACATGTAGCTGTCCAGTTTTGCTAGCACCATCTGTTGAAGAGGCTGTCATTTCCCCATTGTATGTCCATGGCTCCTTTTCATACATTAATTGACCATATATGTTTGGGTTAATATCTGGACTCTCTATTCTGTTCCACTGGTCTGTAGGTCTGTTCTTGTGCCAGTACCAAATTGTCTTGATTACTGTGGCTTTGTAGTAGAGCTTAAAGTTGGGAAGCAAGATCCCCCCTGCTTTATTCTTCCTTCTCAGGATTGCTTTGGCTATTCAGGGTCTTTTGTGGTTCCATATGAATTTTTAAACTATTTGTTCCAGTTCATTGAAGAATGCTGTTGGTATTTTGATAGGCATTGCATTGAATCTGTATATTGCTTTGGGCAGGATGGCCATTTTGACTATATTAATTCTTCCTAGCCAGGAGCATGGGATGAGTTTCCATTTGTTAGTGTCCTCTTTAATTTCTCTTGAGTGTCTTGTAGTTTTCAGGGTATAGGTCTTTCACTTCCTTGGTTAGGTTTATTCCTAGGTATTTTATTCTTTTTATGCAATTGTGAATGGAATTGTTTTCCTGATTTTTCTTTCTGCTAGTTCATCGTTAGTGTATAGGAAAGCAACAGATTTCTGTGTATGAATTTTGTATCCTGCAACTTTGCTGAATTCAGATATTAGTTCTAGTAGTTTTGGAGTGGAGTCTTTAGGGTTTTTTATGTACAATATCATGTCATCTGCAAACAGGGACAGTTTGACTTCTTCTTTACCAATCTGGATTCCTTGTATTTCTTTGTTTTGTCTGATTGCCATGGCTAGGACCTTCAGTACTATGTTGAATAGCAGTGGGGAGACTGAGCATCCCTATCTTGTTTCCAATCTTAGAGGAAAAGATTTCAGCTTCTTGCTGTTAAGTATGATGTTGGCTGTGGGTTTGTCACATATGGCCTTTATTATGTTGAGGTACTTGCCCTCTATACCCATTTTGTTGAGAGTTTTTATCATGAATGGATGTTGAATTTTGTCGAATGATTTTTCAGCATCTATGGAGATGATCATGTGGTTTTTGTCCTTTTTTTTTGTTTGTTTGTGTGGTGGATGATGTTGATGGATTTTCAAATGTTGTACCATTCTTGCATCCCTGAGATGAATCCCACTTGATCATGGTGTATGATCATCTTGATGTATTTTTGAATTCGGTTTGCTAATATTTTATTGAGTATTTTTGCATCTACGTTCATCAGGGATATTGGTCTATAATTTTCTTTTTTGGTGGGGTCTTTGCCTGGTTTTGGTATTAGGGTGATGTTGGCTTCATATGATGAATTTGGGAGTATTCCCTCCTCTTCTATTTTTTGGAAAACTTTAAGGAGAATGGGTATTATGTCTTCTCTATATGTCTGACAAAATTCAGCGGTGAATCCATCAGGACCAGGATTTTGTTCTTGGGTAGTTTTTTGATTACTGATTCAATTTCTTTGCTGGTAATTGGTCTGTTTAGATTTTCTGTTTCTTCCTTGGTCAGTCTTGGAAGGCTGTATTTTTCTAGGAAGTTGTCCATTTCTTCTAGGTTTTCCAGCTTGTTAGCATATAGATTCTCATAGTATTCTCTAATAATTTTTTGTATTTTTGTGGGGTCCTTCATGATTTTTCCTCTCTCATTCCTGATTCTGTTGATGTGTGTAGATTCTCTTTTTCTCTTACTAAGTCTGGCTAGGGGCTTATCTATTTTGTTTATTTTCTCAAAGAACCAGCTCTTGGTTTCATTGATTTTTTTCTATTGTTTTATTCTTCTCAATTTTATTTATTTTTTTCTCTGATCTTTATTATGTCCCTCCTTCTGCTGACTTTGGGCCTCATTTGTTCTTTTTCCAGTTTCAATAATTATAAGTTTAGACTATTCATTTGGGGTTGTTCTTCCTTCTTTAAATAGGCCTGGATTGCTATATATTTTACTCTTAGAACTGCATTCACTGCGTCTCACAGTAGTTGGGGCTTTGTGCTGTTGTTGTCATTTGTCTCCATATATTGCTTGATCTCTGTTTTAATTTGGTCATTGTTCCATTGATTATTTAGGAGCATGTTGTTAAGCCTCCATGTTTGTGAGCCTTTTTGTTTTCTTTGTACAATTTATTTCTAGTTTTATGCCCTTGTGATCTGAGAAGTTGGTTGGTACAATTTTAATCTTTTTTAATTTACTGAGGCTCTTTTTGTGGCCTAGTATGTGGTCTATTCTGGAAAATGTTCCATGTGTACTTGAGGAGAATGTGTATCCTGCTGTTTTTGGGTGTAGAGTTATGTAGATGTCTGTTAAGTCCATTTGTCCTTGTGTGTTGCTCAGTGTCTCTGTGTCCTTACTTATTTTCTGTCTGGTGGATCTGTCCTTTGGAGTGAGTGGTGTGTTGAAGTCTCCTAGACCGAATACATTGCATTCTATTTTCTCCTTTAATTCTGTTAGTGTTTGTTTCAATATGTTGGTGCTCCTGTATTGGTTACATATATATTCATAATGGTTATATCCTCTTTTTGGACTGACCCCTTTATCATTATGTAATGTCCTTCTTTATCTCTTGTTACTTTCTTTGTTTTGAAGTTAATTTTGTCTGATACAAGTACTGCAACACCTGCTTTTTTTCCCCTATTGTTTGCATGAAATATCTTTTTCCATCCCTTGACTTTTAGTCTGTGTATGTCTTTGGGTTTGAGGTGAGTCTCTTGTAAGCAGCATATAGATGGGTCTTGCTTTTTTATCCATTCTGTTACTCTGTGTCTTTTGGTTGGTGCATTCAGTCCATTTACATTTAGGGTGATTATTGAGAGAGATGTACTTATTGCCATTGCAGGCTTTAGATTCGTGGTTACCAAAGGTTCAAGGGTAGCTTCTTTACTATCTAACCATCTAACTTAACTCACTTACTACTATTATAAACACAGTCTGATGATTCTTTATTTCTCTCCCTTCTTATTCCTCCTCCTCCATTCTTTATATGTTAGGCATTTTATTCTGTACTCTTTTGTGTTTCCTTTGACTGCTTTTGTGAGTAGTTGATTTTATTTTTTGACTTCAGTTAGTATTTGGTTGTTCTGCTTTCTTTGTTGTGATTTTATTTTCTCTGGTGACATCTATTTAGCCTTAGGAGTGCTTCCATCTAGAGCAGTCCCTTTAAAATATCCTGTAGAGGTGGTTTGTGGGAGGCAAATTCCCTCAACTTTTGCTTATCTGGGAATTGTTTAATCTCTCCTTCATATTTAAATGGTAGTCATGCTGGATACAGTATTCTTGGTTCAAGGCTCTTCTGTTTCATTGCATTAAATATATCATGCCATTCTCTTCTGGCCTGTATGGTTTCTGTTGAGAAGTCTGATGATAGCCTGGTGGGTTTTCCTTTGTAGGTGACCTTTTTTCTCTCTCTGGCTGCCTTAATACTCTGTCCTTGTCTTTGATCTTTGTCATTTTAATTGTTACATGTCTTGGTGTTGTCCTCTTGGGTCCCTTGTGTTGGGAGTTTTGTGGGCTTCCATGGTCTGAGAGACTATTTCCTCCCCCAGTTTGGGGAAGTTTTCAGCAATTATTTCCTTTTATCTCTCTCTGCCTCAGCTTCTCTGTGTTCCTGTTCTCTGATTTCTATTCCATTAATGGCCTCTTGCACCTCATCCAGTCTGCTCTTAAGTCCTTCCAGAGATTGTTTTATTTCTATATTCTCCCTCCCAACTTGAACCCTTAGGTCTTGCATATTTCTCTGCAGGTCCATCAGCATGGTTATGACCTTTATTTTGAAATCTTTTTTCAGGAAGATTGGTTAAATCTATCTCCCAAGGCCCTCTCTCGGGGGTTGTCTGGATAATTCTGGACTGGACCAAATTCTTCTGCCTTTTCATGGTGATAGAGGTAGTTCTAGGCAGGTAGTGTGTGTGTCAGCTGGGAGAACAAAGTCCGTTCCTGCTTGCTGGTCGCCTTGTCCTTCTCCGCTGCCTGTGTCAGTTACCCACACACCTGGCATAGCCTCCGGATTAAACCCCTAAGCTGCCGTGGGCAGAGTCACCGTCAGGGTAGCCCAGAGCCCTGCAGGGAGTGGCAGGCACACCAGATGTGCTCTCCTGCGAGAATGGCACTCCTTCATGCCTTGCCCCAGTTTCCTCTGCTTGTGTCGGGCAGTTGTGCATCAGCAGTGGCCTCTGGGTCTGGCCCGTGTGGCTGCGCACCAGGAGGAAATTCTGGTTGGTTGCTGTGAGCACAGCCACTCCCCAGCTGCTCTGGTGCTGTGTGCACACATGCAGCCACTCCCTGGCACTCAGCCACTACAGCAGGGCAGCTCCAGAAGGGGAACAACCAGCAGGCTGTTTATCACTGTGAGGGACTTCGGGACTGCATTGCCTCCCAGGGAGCTGGGGTGCCCCAAGTTCCCTGGGATTCCCAGATACTGGGCTGAGTGTGCCGTGATGCTTCTGTCCATCTGTGAGGCCCCTGTCCCTTCAAGACTTTCAAAAAACACTCGCTTTTCTTTTGTCTCAGGGGAGCTGGCTACAGGGATCTCCTCGCAGATTTTACTTTTCTGTTTCTCTAATATCCAGCACACCATGCAATGTGTGTCTGCACTCCTGGTGCGAATTACTAGGGCTGGTTATTTAGCAGTCCTGCACTTCCAGTCCCTCCCCACTCTGACTCCTTTCTTCCCACCAGGGAGCTGGGGTGGGGGGAGTGCTTGGATCCTGCCAGGCCATGGCTTATATCTTACCCTCTTCGTGAGGTGCTGGGTCCTCACAGATGTAGATGTAGCCTGGCTGTTTTACTGTATCCTCTGGTCTCTCTTTTAGGAATAGTTGTATTTTCAAAAATATAAATGGTTTTGGGAGGAGATTTCCACTGCCCTACTCACACTGCCATCTTGGCTCCTCCTCCCTTTTATTTCTTTAACACAGTCGAGCGTGTATAATACACCTGCAACATTTCTGTGCCTTAGGACTTGTCAACTCTTTAGTGAGTGAAGTTGGTGCTTTCAGCACAAGGGACACAGAGCATTGCAGTCATATGCCTGTGATAATGGTTCTGGTTTAAAAAGGATGATCCTAGACACTGCCAAATGTATTTGCATAAACCCTGAGTCTCCTCATTCTTTTTTTGTACCAGTTCGCACAAGGTTTGGAGAGGTCTGCGCTCTTTCCCTGTGGAGATAGGGGTGCCAGATAACAAAGGTCAGGAGGGAAAACTTGGAAAGGGTAGAAGGATTCAGCTTACACACCTTGGAAAGGGATTTTGCCATATAAATGTTTCTGGCTTATTCTAAGGTGAGGACACTGGAGCAGTTTTGAAAATATTGGAGGAAAAGCTGTTTGTTACTGGGAGATGGCCAAGGCTGGCTGGAAAGAGCAGCTGCCTAGGTCAGTGACAGCTGTAAGGAGAATGCTGAGCACCTCACCCCTTCTCTGTTGGAGACAAGCCTGAGGCCTGCCTGTTTGATCAGGCAATCTTTACCTCTCTTTGCCTCAGCTGCTCTTCCCCTTCTCTCCCAGAGATTCCTCATCCATAAAGTGAGGCCCTGAAAGAGTTGTGGCTGGCATGGGGCTCTGAAGTACCCTGGCTTGGAAGAGTGGTGTGAGGTGGGGATGAGGAAGAAAGGGAGCCTGAAGGTACCCAAGCCTAGCTGTTAGGCTTACCCTGCACCCATTCACCTTACCCTGTATAGCTTACCCTGTATCTTATTCACCCCATTACACTGGTGGGAGGAGAGGCTGACCCACTTGTGTAACAAGAAAAGAGCCATTTTAAAACATCCTCTTTACTAGCACAGCCATCCTTAGCTAGTGCTCTGGAATAAGACAGAGATCCCCAAACAGTCGATTAGGATCAGCCACTAGATCTCAAGGCCTTATCTGAAATCTCCTTATCAGTGGCTGTTCTCATTAAAGTGCTGGACCCTGAGAACAAAGCTGTTGGACTAGTTGTAAATTAAGAACAACAACAATGGTTTTGTAATTCTTTAGTTCCTTAAATTCATTACTTTGGTCATTCTGATAGCATGCCCTGTGGTTGCCTCCAGCATTCATCCCACCCTCCCCCTCTGTGACATAGCATATGGTTTAGGTGAGTTTGTCCCATAGCTCCATGAGTGGGCTCTGATTGGTCTAAGTCAGTGGTTCTCAAAGTATGGTCCATGGACCCCTGAGAGATCACTGAGGACCTTTCAGGGAATCTTTGAAGTCAAAATTATTTCATAATAATCTAAGACACTATTTATTTTTCTCACTGATGGTGGAAAATCAAAGGTGTGCCAAATTGCTGGTGCCTTCACAAATCAAGGTAGTGGTGCCAAACGGTACTACGGTACTATGAATATTCTTCATCAACTCATTGTTGAAAAAAAAAGAGGGCAATTTCACTTAAGAATGTTCTTGATGGAGCAGTAAAAATTATTTAATGTATTAAAATCTCAACCCTTGAGTAGGGACCTTTTTAGTATTTTATATGACAAAATGGAAACTGCACATAAAACTTTTGCTGCAGACTGAAGTATGATGGTTGTCTAAGGAAAATCATTTGTACAGTCATTTGAATTGCAAGCTGTACTGGCTGGGTTTTTAGTTTTGTTCTTTCATTGAACACCATTTTTACTTGCAAAAACTACTGACAAATCATGATTATTTTAACTTGCATATTTGGTAGACATTTTCTTGAAAATAAACCAAGCGAGCCTGTCTTTTCAAGGAAAACTATTTATTGCCAATGATGAAAAAAATTCCAGCTTTCAAAAGAAATCTAGAATTTTAGGAAACTTGGTTCACCATGAGACAACTTCTTCAATATTTAAGGACTCTTCTGATGAGATCAATGGTGATATTAATGCATGTGATTTTTAGATATTGGATAATGTATAACATATCCATGGTGGGAAAACCTGCATTTATTTAGTGAATCGATGTTTTCCAAATGGCTAATGCATGATGTTACAAGCTCATACATGGGTAAGAAATTCATTTTAAATGCAAGGCAATCAGTGGATTTTAACTTAGCAGCATGAAAAGTTCATAGATAACAGGTCATATTTCACACTGAAAAATAACCTTTAAGAAATTACCTCTTGTACAGTTTTGGTATAGTATGAAAGAGGAATATCCACAATTATTTTAAAAGGTTATTAAAATATGCTTCCTTTTTCCAATTGCATGTTGATGTGAAGCAGATTTTCTTCATGTACTAGAACTAAGACAATCGTAGCAGATTGGATTGAAAGCAAAAGCAGATATGAATATCCAGCTGTTTAGTATTAAGCTAAACTTACAGAGTCTTGGAAATACTTTTTTGTTTAAAAAGTCATTTGTCTTATCATCTTTTTGTTTTGGAAAACAGTGGTATTTTTTTATTATTATTAAAGTATCATTGATATACAATCTTATGAAGGTTTCAAATGAACAACATTGTGGTTTGAACATTCATCCATAATACCAACTCTTCACCTCCCCCCCACTGCAGTCACTGTCCATCAGCATAGTAAGATGCTATAGAGTCATTACTTGTCTTCTCCATGCTGTACCGCCTTCCCTGTGACCTACCTATATTGTGATTGCAAATTACAGTGCCCCTAACCCCTTTCTCCCTCCCTCCCCTTTGGTAACCACTAGTCCCTTCTTGGAGTCCGTGAGTCTGCTGCTGTTTTGTTCCTTCAGTTTTGCTTTGTTTTTATACTCCACAAACTAATGAAGTCATTTAGTACACAGTGTTACTTTTTTAATCAACATGTTTTGTTAACATGTAATTTTATTATTTTTATGAATGATTGTATTATTTCTAATGAATTTAATTTCTAATTTGGCAAATATCGATAGATAAAACCTTCATTAAAAAGACTCTTTGGGATCTTCAGTCATTTTTAGGAGTGCAATAAGTTCCTGAGACCAGAGTTTAAGACCTGCTGGTCTAAGCCACCCACAGTCATCCCATCCTCCTTGCCACTAGGATTGATTCATGCGTAGCCATAAGAACCGGACTGTTTCAATGAGAGGAAATCTCACAAATTTATTGGATGGTGGGAGAGAGATGCTCCTGTTTCCTGCTAGACAGGAGCTAAGCAATAAGCAGCCTCTGAAGCTGCTGATGAGGCAGCCATTTTAGGATGCAAGAAAAGCTTGCCTTAGGAAGTGAGTAATGCCATGAGAAACAGAGAAGTTAGAGAGAAATCATTTCCTTTATGATATATTTGAGCCTCAAGATCAAATCAGCCCTGCAGCCCATCTTACCTCTATACATTCCAGTTTTATGAGCCAATGAATTCCACTGTGGGTTAAACTAACCAACCTCAGAGCCCCAACTGATATGTTATATACTGGTTTGTGCATATTTTTACCTAAACAAGTGCCTAAGGCCTCAGGATAATATGCTTTCCAGGGTTTACTCATTCAGCCATTATCATTACAACACAAATTAGCTTCTGAAGTGAAGTTGGAGGGCAGAGCGGGATCTAGAAGGAAAGGGACCTGGCACAGACAAGTGGGACCAAAAGTATCAAGAACACTCCTGAAAGCAGTAAGAAACAGTGGCATATGATCTGAATAGCAAGATAATGGCAGATTTTTAATTTTCTTTTGCCTTTGTGTATTTCTCAAGTTGGACAACATGAGCATGTATTGCTTTTGTCTTAAGGAAAAAAAGAGAACTCTATTATCCTTTACTTAATAGTCCACTGAATGGGGGCATCAGCTTAGAAAGTAGGTTGGGATAAGGACGTGCTCAGAGAACCCTTGAGCTAATGCTGCTAGGAGGGAAGACAGACAATGCAGGTGGGCTGGGAAACAGACTTCCTTTCTTTGATAGCTTTACCAAAATCCAACCTTCCAAGATTCAAGGCGATGAGCAGGAACCCCCAAGTGTTAAAGAATCATTAATTACGTCTCAGTCAGATTGGCTGGAACGTTTACAGTTAAAAAGAGAGAAAGAGATGAATGTGAAGATTATGTCAACACTGGGAAAGGCTTAAGATATTATGTTAAGTGAAAATGAGAAAGAGGACATAGATTGTATTGCATACAAACTTCTTTCATGTGGCCAAAAGCTGGAAGAGAACTTGGGAGAAAAAAAACAATTACAGTGTTAGGGTGGGGAGATCATGAGTAATCTTTTTTCCTTTGTATGAAATGTCCTTTCATGTTGTTATAATGCTTTTTTTACAATAAATAAAAATGAAGAGGGTCATTGATTTAAATTATAGAGGTCTCAGAAGCCTCTCCAGATGGCCTGTATCCTTTCACCTGCCAAATGGCTCTCATCTGACGCTAAGACAGAAACTATGTCTTCCCTGGGAACTGGCATCTTCGAAGCTGTTAGGGGTGATGCTGATGTGACCATTACGTAGGTGGCTGGGAGGAAAGGAGGGAAGGAAGTTGTAGCAGCCAAGACTGAGGATGTGTGTGAGGTGACGGGGTCAGGAATCCCTCATCCTCTACCACCATCTAGTTTCAGGGTTTCTGGCCCCGGCATGGTCTTTGTATTTTTCTCCTGGTGGGCTTCGCCTTGTGCTCATCTCCTGCCCTCATCCTCCTGAGATGCTGTCCCTCCCTCAGTCCCCAGGGGCTGGGGTTCAGCTGCAGCCAGCAGAATGCAGACTCAGTCTGCTGCCCTAGAGCACAAAGGAAGTCAGTCCCTTGAGGTTTTTCTAGGAATGTTTCATGAGAGCAATCCAGGGGGAAAGCAGGAGTAAAACAAACAAAGGAGGGAAAGAGATAGTACAAAAACCGGGGTGAGGCTGTCTGTTGTCAGCAGGCAGCTAAGATTGAGGAAACAGTGTCATATGGACTGAATCCTCCTGGAAGTTGGGGGACATGTATTGATAAATTCAGGCACATCTTCAGACCCTCATTCCATCCATCCTCACCCACATATTCATTACATGAACATTTGCCCAGTGCCTATTATGTGCCAGATATTATGCTAAGTGCTCTATAGACATCATTTCATTTAATCTTCACAACACCCCTTTGAGGTAAGGTCTCCTTATCCCGATATCTTACCTGAAGAAGTTAAGGCTTGGAGAAGTGTAGGGAAGTGAAATACATGCCCAAGATCACACAGTAAGAAGTAGCAAAGCCAACATTTGAACCCAAGCCATCAGACTCCAGAAACCGCTTAAGACTTGCTCCTTGCCCTAAAGGACCAAATGGTCCAACTGAACCACATAAAACAAATGAAAAACTAAACCTAGTAACACAGCAAGATATAAGAGAAGGACATTTAAGAGAGAGCCATGGACAAAACTGGACAGCTACATATAAGAGAATGAAACTGGATCATTGTCTAATCCCATACACAAAAGTAAATTCAAAATGGATCACAGACCTGAATGTAAGTCATGAAACCATAAAACTCTTAGAAAAACACATAGGCAAAAGTCTCTTGGACATAAACATGAGCAATGTTTTCATGAATATATCTCCCTGGGCAAGGGAAGCAAAAGCAAAAATGAAGAAGTGGGACTATATCAAGCTGAAAAATTTCTGTACAGCAAAGGACACCATCAGTAGAACAAAAAGACATCCTACAGTATGGGAGAATATATTCATAAATGACAGGTCCGATAAAGGGTTGACATCCAAAATATATAAAGAGCTCACACACCTTAACAAATAAAAAACTAATAATCCATTAAAAAATGGGCAGAGGATCTGAACAGACACTTCTCCAAAGAAGAAATTCAGATGGCCAACAGACACATGAAAAGATGCTCACATCACTAATCATCAGAGAAATGCAAATTAAAACCACAATGAGATATCACCTCACACCAGTAAGGAAAGCCACCATCCAAAAGACAAACAACAAATGTTGGTGAGGATATAGAGAAAAGGGAACCCTCCTATACTGCAGGTGGGAATTTAAATTAGTTCAACCATTGTGGAAAGCAGTATGTAGATTCCTCAAAAAACTCATAGAAATACATTTGACCAAGGAATTCTACTCCTAGGAATTTACCCTAAGAATGCAGCAGCCCAGTTTGAAAAACACATATGCGCCCCTATGTTTATCGCAGCACTATTTACAATGGCCAAGAAATGGAAGCAACCTAAGTGTCCATCAGTTGATGAATGGATAAAGAAGATGTGGTACATATACATAATGGAACATTATTCAGCCATAAGAAGAAAACAAATCCCACCATTTGCAACAACATGGATGGAGCTAGAGGGTATTATGCTCAGTGAAATAAGCCAGGTGGAGAAAGACAAGTACCAAATGATTTCACTCATCTGTGGAGTATAAGAACAAAGAAAAAAACTGAAGGAACAAAACAGCAGCTAAATCACAGAACCCAAGAATGGACTAACAGTTACCAAAGGGAAAGGGACTGGGGAGGATGGGTGGGAAGGGAGGGACAAGGGGGAGAAAAGGGCCTTACAATTAGCACACATAATGTAGCAGGGGGTGGGGGACAGGGAGGGGTGTACAACCCAGAGAAGACAAGTAGTGATTCTATAGCATCTTACTATGCTGATGGACAGTGACTGTAATGGGGTATGTGGGGGGGACTTGATGATGGGAGGAGTGTAGTAACCATAATGTTGTTCATGTAATTGTAGATTAATGATACCAAAAGAGAAAAAGAAAAAATAAAGAAAAAAAAAAGAGAGCCATGGAGCATCAAGGGGGTCCCAGCCAGACTCTCTCAGAGCTGAAGGACACCTCTTGAAGGGAAAAAACCTGAATTTAGCTTTGAAGGATAACATAGGTGTACTGGTAGGTATATTACACTTTTATATTACTGTGTAACAAATTGCTACAAACTGAGCAGACTAAAACAACCCAAATTTATTATCTCACAGTTTAAATCCAGGTACAGTGTGACTGTTATCCTCTACTCATGGTCTCACATGACTGAAATCAAGGTTTTGGCCAGGACTGCAGTTCTCCTGTGGGCTCAGGGTCCTGACTTAAGCTCACTGGTTTTGGCAGAATTTATCTGTTTGCAGTTACAGGACTGAGGTCCTCATTTTGTTTACAAACTATCAGCTAAGGACCACCCTCAGCTCCTATGGCTGCCCACAGCTCTCTGCCAAGTGGCCCCATAGAAAGTTCACAGCATGGTTGTTTGTTTTCTTCCAGGCCAGCCAGAGCACAGTTACATGACGTTCCCTGCTGCTACCAATCAGAAAAGAGTCTCTGCTTTTAAAAACTTGATGTGATTAAGTCAGATCCACCCAGATATCGTCCTTATTTTAAGATCAGCTGATTTGGGATGTCAATTACATCTCCAAAACCTCTTCACAACAACACATAGCTTAGTGTTTGGTTAAATAACCAGGAGGAAGCATTCAGGAACTTGGGGAGCCATCTTAGAATTCTGCCTACCACAGTAGGATTTAGCGAGTAGAGAAGATAAAGAAGATCAACCCAGAAAGAGGAAACATGATGAGCAAAGGCCTCTGGTAGACTATTGGGAAATGAAGAGAGAAAATGAGTGCCAAGTTTCCAGCAACATGGTGGACTAGATTCTGGAGACATCTGCCAAGTCAAAAATCCCTAAGATGCTGGGAAGCTCTTAAAAACATGTTTATACAGTGCAGCTGAGCTGGCAGGAATGGGAGGAAACCCCTCTGAGGAAGAAACAGTGAGAAAAAGTGTGAAACCGGAGAGGGGAGCAGGAGCCAGAGTTTACCTTGGAACCACCTGTTAATTCTGGCCAAGCAGGCTGGAGACAGGGACAAAATTTAGACGGAAGCAGAATGTGAGCTTAGATCGGAGATCCTTCTGCATACCCAGAACCCTCAAAGGTTGAACATTTCAATGGGTTTAGTCAGATCTTGCTCCCAGGGAAACAGTGGGATACTTGCCATGATCATTACTTGCCTTAAGATATCGTATTTTAGCTCAGAATGGAACCAAATGGAACATTTCCCCTGATAATTCCTAATCAAATGCTTGCATTCCTGCAGGTCTGGGGCTGGAATTCATACCACGTTTGTGACCGAAAACTTCTTAAAGTGATCCTAAGTTGATCCTAATTTCTCTTAAGCCTCAGTAAGCAGCAAGTCTAAGGACATGCTCTTTAGACCTAAGATAATCCTCACAAAATTCCAAGGAATTTGAGTTTGCAATTTACACATGCTCTCCAATGCATTCTTCATCTCATTCATTGTGTTTGTCACCTCCAGAACTTTTGTCTGGTTCTTTTTCATAATTTCAGTCTGTTTCATAAAGACCTCCTTCTGTTCATTAATTTTATTCCTGAGTTCATTGAATTGCCTTTTTGAGTTTTCTTGTAGCTCACTGAATTTCTTCATAACAGAGATGTCTCACTGAATTCTCTATCAGTTTAAACACAATATCCTGTACCTTTCTGTCTGGTTGATGGAGAATTATTATTTTGTTTTTGTGAGGCTATATCACTGTGATTTTTCATCGTGTTTGATGGAATGAGTTTGCAATCTAAAATATCACAGTACACTGATTTTTTTGAGAATGCTTGCTATCTTGATCTGGGTGATGGTTACATGATGATTACATGTCAAAATTCACCAAGCTGTACACTAATATTTATGCATTTTATTGTATGTACTGCAATATCAAAATAATAAAAGTTTATAAAAAAATAAATGCCACAATACACATAACCAAACAAGCTACTATATATATAAGTCAGCAGAAATAACAGAAGATGCAGAACCACAAATCCTGCATAGAGTAGAATATGAAGACTCAAAACATCAAAAAAGTTTTTCAATATGTTTGCACAAATAATAGAAGGTATTGAATGTATGACTAAGAAATAAAAGCAGGAGATTATCAACAGTAACTCAGTAAACTGGTTAAACAATAGAAAAGTAAGGTAAAGATATCATTAGTGAATTGAAAGATTCAAAGAAATTGTCCAAAATGCAACAGCAAGAGAAAAAAGTTATAGAAAAAACAAATGGGCTTAAGAGATAATAGAATAAGTCAAAAGTCTAGCACATGCTTAATCAGATTTTGAGAAAGAAAAAAAAAAAGAAGAAATGGTATAGAGGTAATAACTGAAGAAATAATAACTGAAATGTTTCCAGAATTAATGAAATACACAATCCCCAGATTCAGGAACCCCAACAAACCTAAACAGGAAAATTAACAGAAATCCTAGATACATTACAATGAAACTGCAGAACTCTAGAGACTAAAACAAAATCTTAAGAGCAGCCAGAGAGGAAAGACAGATGACCTACAGAAAGGTAGTAATTATGCTGAAAGTTGCCAGAAAATAGGGAATTAATATCCTCAAAGTTCTTGAAGAAAATAACTGCCAACCTAACATTGTATAAATAGGGAAATCATCTGTCAAGATCAAGGGCAAAATAAAAACATTTTCTGACAACAAAATGTGATTAACATACCTCAGTAAGGGAACTTCTAAGGGATGTGTGTTAGAGGGAAGGAAAATGAGCCTGAAAAATCTGAGATGCCGGAAGCAGAGTATCCATCAAAGGCATAAGGGAATACACTGAAAAGTGAAATTGACTCTGACAAAGCAATTAGCTGAATGCACAAAAACATGAAAAGTATTCATTTCGATGCTACTACTGGGAGAAAAACACATGTAGGGGAGCAATGGGACATGAGCTTAGGACTAGAGTTTGGAAGACTCACTAGCCCAAGGTGTGTGGGTTTTATTCTTTTGGCTGGAGGAAGATACTGAATTTTTATATTAAAAAAGTGTGAGATGAGATGTCTGGGGGGACAAAGTAGGTAAGTAAATGAAGCAGGCTGGGTGTGAGACAATAGGAAGTGGAGACAAAAGGTGGGGACTAAGGCAGCTGGGGAGCCCCATCTAAAGGACAGAGTCCCTGCTCAGCTCTTGCCAATTGCTTCCATGTGGGAATTGAGCACCCTGTGCGGCCAGATCTTCAGAGTTTTCCAGAGAGGCTAGAAATCTGAATTTTTAAGTCAGTTCTCTCAGTTTAAAAAATTATCAACACCTTTAATTTTTTTTCATTTGCAGTGCAGATGAACGTTGTATGGATGACACAAGACTTCCACATGGAAGGCCTGAAGGTTTGTGACCGCTGGACTGACAAAGGTGATATATGAAAACAGTAATAGGGTGGAGCGTGCAAGATCAACTCCAGAGGTCGGTCCCAGGTCTCCACTGCCTCTTCAAAAATTATCTTGTCTGGTCAGAATTTTGTTTGTTTGTTTTGTTTTACTTGGAGATGCCCTCACATTAATAACTAGGCTGTGCAAATAACATGAGAACTTAGCTCTCTTCTTCTCCTTCCCTCAAATCTTATTCTCAAAGAATCGGAGGCACTATCTCCTCCCTCTACCCCTAAGATTGCTCTGCCCTAGGGATTTGGTTTCCCTTGCCCAAGCTATAGTGGATGGCTTCCTAGAGAAGCCAAGACCTATACCCAGTTCCCTTAAAATGCCCTAGGAGGTGGAAAACATTCTATAGGAATGTCTGCAGATGCCCAGGTACTGACCACTAAATGGCATAGTTGTGCAGGAAGTTGTGGTCAAGATCCTGGCTGAGCTATGTGTGGTGAGGGCATCTGTGTGGCCCTTTGAGCAGGAGATGTCCACAGCCAGACAAAAAGGTAATGGTAATAATGGCACCCACCATGGGCCAAGGAGCAGGCCGCTGACTTATTTTCCAGGCACCTTATAAAGTCTAGACCTCTTCTACCATCACCCAGGAAGACCATGGGCCAGGAGCATGTCCCTGACCCGTTTTCCAGGCACCATATAATGTCTAGAATTGTACTATCACCCAGGAAGAGAGAGCTCTAACAGTGGCTAGTATTAGTCATCTGGTCAACCAGACATAATCGGATTTAGAAAATAGGAGCCTTGTTAAGCCAATCCCATTGATATCTGTGCAAGATTTGTGGATGGGAGGAGCTCCACCAAGAATGGAGGTGGAAAGAGGTGCAAGAAGGGAATTGGTGGAAATGGGAGAAGTAACCTAGCCTTTGTTCATCAGGGACATGTCCCCTCTGCTTATCCCAGAGGGCCCCTTTATCCTTTGTGGTCTTTTTACTAGGGTCAGCAAGGAAAATGTCATAGCTTTTTCATTTTCTCTACACTTAAAATAATAGTTTTTTTTTTTACTGAAGAAGAGACCTACCAAAAAGTTCAAAAATCATAAATGTACAACTCAATGAATTATCTCTGAGTGAACATGTCAAGAAACAGGTCAGGAAACAGAATACTTCTACCTTCCCAAAGCCTTCCATCCTCACCTTCTTCCTGCAATGGGCCACTCTTCTGACTTTCACCCCTTAGATTTGTTTAGCCCATTCCTGAACTCTAGACCAAAGAAATCCTACAGTATAGATTCTTTGTGTCTGGTTCCTTTCACTCAATGTTGGGTTTATGAGTTTCATCTGTGTTGCTGCATGCAGCTTAAAATTATTCATTTTCATTGCAGCATAATATGGATATATCACAATTTTTGTAGGCCCTTGATGGACATTTGGGTTGCTTCCAGTTGGAAACTATAACAAATAGTGCAGCTGTGAACGTTCTTGTTCATGTCTTTTGGTGGCCTTGTGCTTTCTTTAACCTTCAAGAAGAGGAAAAATGATCTTGAGAGAAGAGTGGAATGACTGGTCATCTCACCATATTACTCACAGTCACAACATTTTACTGAACTGAGAGATGATCTGAAACTACCCTATGATAGTTCTTGGCACATTCCTTGTACTCAATAGAGCTACATGTAGACAAGAAACTCAGAGAGTCACAGATAGAAATCTTATATATCACCCAGCCCAGAATTCCCCAAACTTCAGTTTGACAAGTGTCATCTTTGTGATTTTTGCCACCTGCTTGTATCACCTATACTATCACTGCATTTTTTTCTTTCCGTTGTGTAAATTTTAGCATTTTAAGATCTGCATTAGCCTTACCCTAAGACATAACATCTATGAACTCATAGCTTTGACGTGCTGGCTATATTCTCTTTGTTGCACATTAAATTAGGCATATAACTATTCAAATAAATTTGTCAGCCTGCCACCTGGGTGAGATATTGCCCATTTAATCTTTTTGCCCCTTCAGGTCAAGGAGTGCTAATGGCTTCTAGATGTTGCAAATGCCTGGCATTTCACTAGCTCTTGCTGGCTCTCTTAATTGTGCCCACCCCTTTAGAAACAATCCCTTCACTAAGCCCTCCTCAACTTACCCCTTTCATCAGGCCGTCTGTTTCCTGCTAGGAGGGATATGATGTCAAACACCACCAATGGCAGACATCCATTCCTTGCACCAGGACAGGTGCTGGCTGAACCCCAGGAGATCCTCACCAGACCCACTTATCCAAGGTCCCCAGCTGTGAATGCAAAGCTGGGAATCATCTTCCTGATTCAATGCATTTCTCACTAGCAGACTGACTCGATTTTACTCCTCAGGGGAGAACTGGTCAGTTTTGGCAATAGTATCCAATTGTTCAGTATTATAAGTCCTCTTACCAATCTCTCTCTTATACTCCCATCCTTGTCCTAATCCATTTTTTTGCTAGGGCCCAGATCTAACTGCACCACAACCAGCTTGCTTCTTCACTTCTCTAACCGAACACTCACATAGGTCCTGCATCAAGCCTCCCCAGCTGATGGTAAAAAGGTGAGAAAAACACTTACCTTTTCTCAGACACACCTGCATTGCACCATCTTCCTTTGATCATGAATCCTTCGCCGGAAAGATCCAAAGGACTGACCCAAACATCTCTTCCTCTGTAAACCTGCTGCCTAACCTTTTACCTCTACCCAGAAATAATCATTGCCTCCCTGTGCTTCCAAAACTCCATGAGTTCTTGCTGCCTGAATGGTAGGGAGTCGTGTAGGTGTTTCCTGCATCTCTCTGGGACTGCTTCTATGAATGATCGCGCTGAATGCCTCTTTGTATCCTCGGCACCCACCACCCAGCCTGACTCAGGCCCTTCATGGTGCTCTGTTGAATTAAATTGCATTCATTAGGCCCTTAGAACATTCAAGCACGAAAGATGTTCTAATGGGTTGCAGATGAATTCCTATCCTAGTAATTTTTAACAATTGTTTATTTTGAAATGGTATGTTGGAGACATGGTCTGAGTTGAGTGTGGTATCAAGGGGCCTCTTAATCTTCCCCTATGAGGCCTGAGGGAAAGGGGTGAGAAAGTGGATATCCAGTTTCATTATTGGTCGTCGATCCCCCAGCTGAGGTCCTTAGATGAGCAGCACTGGGCCTATAAACCTGACAATCACGTGCAAACTGTTGAGTGTGCACTGCGTGGGGTGACGTGGTGGCCTCAGAGTGCTCTTTGAATTCCCACAGGGGCGCAGCTCCAGAGAACACTTTGGCCTTCTTCCTTCCTTCCTTCCTTCCTTTGGAGATAAAGGAAGTCTTGCTGATCTCTGGGTCTGAGATGGGTCAAAGTCCCTGCAAGTTACAAATTGTCCCTTCTCCTGGCCTTTTCCTCTGCACATGGATGTCCCATGGGGGCCTCAAGGAAGGCAGCTTTGGCCTCAGGAGGTGGCTTATCTGGGATCCAGGTGTCTGAATGCAGAGTTATGGCCATGTCTTTGTCTCCTTCAGATGCAGTTCCTGGGCCTAAGCTTGGGAAGCAAAGTCTGTTGTGGGAGCATTTAGACCCTACCCACAGAGTGGCCTCCGTGTTAACCACTGACCATGGACTCACCCCCAGGCAGGCAGCTCCCAGCTCCGAGCACCTCAGAGACCTTGGACTGTGAGCGAGGGTGGTCATAGGCAGGGGGGACAGAGTTCCCCAAGAGAGGCCAAGCTGTTCCCTGGTGACCTGGCCTCTGAGAGAGAGATCTGGGGCTTGCACTGCAGGGCTGGCTGTCCAGGACAGGCTCCTCTGGAGGAGCAGAGAACTGGGATGAGGGCTGGGCCTTGACAGTGGGTGGGATTTAGGGAGACCTACCTGATCTCAGCTTCCACCCCAGCAAGTGGAAGAGGTGTGCCCAGAGGAGCACCCCAGCTCTCATGTTCTCAGACCCGCCGCACACCCTCCCGACAGCACATAACCCTGGGCTGGTGTCCGCACCCCAGACTGTCACACCTCCCACCCCAAACTGGATGGTGGCTCAAACAGCACCAGGATCCCTGGGTTCAAGTCCCAGTTCTGCCAACAACAGCTACCTGCATATTCTGGGCAAGTCACTTAACCTCTCTGGGTCTTGATTCCTTCAGCTGTGAGAGGCACTCAGCATTCCTTTGAAGATTAAAATAATGAGGGTGAAAGTCTTCACTTACTCTAACGTGTGGTCTGTATTTATCATTATTTATCCTGGAACCTCTGCCTTCCTTTGGGCCCTGTAAATGAATCAAGGTGGGAATGGTTAGTGATGAACTTCTCATTTCCCTTTCCAGACAGTTCTTTGCACTTGTAACCATGACCTTCAATGCCTTCATTCAGAAGTAAGGGTAGGGAATAAATTCCAAGTTCACAGGCAGGCTGGTCCTGCATCCCTCACTTGGACATTCTGCTGCCCCCAGTGCCTCTCTCCTCGTGAAAAGATAGCCCTTGTTACCATGGCAGGGAACTCTGCAGAAGGCTGAAAGGAAAAGAATCTCCAAGGACAAAACTGTCGCTGGGAAACCCAATCGCACAAACCTCCTTCATGCTCGGCCGGCCCTGTAGTATCAGCTGATGCTTCCATGAGGATTCTTTCAGCTGAACACCCCACAGCCGTGCGAAAGGGAAACAATTTTCGCCTTGCATCCCTGAGTCAGGCTGCTTGAGCGGGAGACGTAGGCTGGCAGCTGCCTCTCTCTTGCTCAGTCCTTCCTCCTGCATTCCCCCGGAGTTCTGGTTTCCCATCCAGAAGGAACTATGTGTTTTTTCAGTCTCCCTTCTCTCCTCGTCCTGTGACGCAGACGCCGCTCCACCTGGAGTTCCCCAGTTCACCTTGGCGCAGGCCCGCCTCACCTCTCACAGTGGCTGGCTTGTAAATCAATTCATCCCTCATCTAACTCAATTCTACACACCACTGTCCTGTTTCAGAACTCTCCTCAGGCTCCTCATTGTCTAGGAACTGACTTCCGTCCCCTAAGCCGGGCCTTCCTTCGTCTGGTTCCTGGGGAGGCAGCAGCCCAGCCCGGGGCCGGAGCACCGTTGGTACCGGCTGATGAGCCCAGGGAGGGTGTGCAGCCCCGGAAGGGAATTGGACAAGATGGTAGCCCTGCTGTCCTCACCTGTCCTGGAGCCCTTGTCAGGAGCCTGTCCTTGCCAGCCAGCCTTTTTGACTCATCTCCTGTGTTCCCTCACCCCCTGCCCTGCTCCCGGGCCACTGCCCTACTCACGCCTCTCCTATGGCCTCGCCCCAGCCTGGCTCTGCACGTTTGTTCTACTACTCCTCCCACCCTGACGAATTTCATAAAAAATCTTTTCATTTCCCCCTTCGAGTCCCCCCAGGCCCATCTCAAATGGCACTTCCATTAGTCAGGCATGCAGAGGGAGCCTGGTGCTATTGTTTACCGAGAGGCCCCTGTGGCAGGGTCCTTAGGTTTTTCCAGTAGGGCTGCTCTGACTCCCGGAGAGGAATGTTCTGGACACCGGCCTGGAGGGTGGGCTCAGGCTGCCAGAGAGTTTGGGCCCCACGGAGTGAGAAGGGCTGGGAATGGGAGTCCCTGAGTTTAGAGATCAGAGGCATAAGTGCTCGATTCTTTTGTTTTCCATTCTGCACCCCACACTCCACTGTCCCTGGGCCTCCAATCCAGGGGCCCGCTCTGTATCCTCTCCAGAGAGTAAAACTCAGACTTCTGCTGGGGAGAGACAGGGCCAGGTGTCCAGTGGAACGGAGCCAGAGAGGGCCTCACGGGACCTGAAAAGGATAATAGCAGCAGACACTCTATTTACTAAATGGCAGGGTGTTTGCATATATCAACATATATTTGCATATATTGACCACCCCTCAGGGCAGGGCTCCTCCTAGTACTCTCGGAGTAACCAGCCAGGTCCTGAAGGTCCTGGGACTCCTTATGAAGAGTCTGTGGTAGGCAATGTTCATTCTAGCTTCCTCCATTCAGGCTTGAGATTGGGCTCAAAAGCCTGCTTGGTCAGTTATCCCTTAGCTATTCATTTTCTTGCCTCCAAACGTCATTGCTTTTGTCCCCTCATAGAACTCTTGCTCACAAAACATCACTGTAAGTATGTTAGTGGGTGAACAGATGTTTCTCTATACAGGGGTAGTTGCCCACCCTCCTGATCTGCCACAGTCAACCCCCCACGCCTGCCCCTGCACAAGGCCATAGCGAGAGTCAAGTCCAGACACAGGACTGGCCTATAGGCTCAGTGCACCTATGAGGTTTGCTCTTGAAGCAGCAGATAGGCGGTGGAAAAGATGGTGACTCATGGGCGCACACAGCTCACCCTTGGGTCACTTGTGGGTGAACCCGAAATCAGTAGTTGTGGCAGCCTGCGTGGAGGAGCCGAGAGCCTCCTGTACTCCAGTCGGATCAGTGCCAGAAACCACTTAGGCTCTTAATATGACATTAATTCTGCCATTCAGGAAGCAACACTGCTCAGTTCTCTGGCTCATCCTGAGCCCTGAACTTGTGGCTGAGCCAGCGCAGGGCCATCTCTCCTCTGCACCTGCTAATAAGGCTTCAGAGTTTTCCATTTATGGACATTTCTGGGCTTCCCACCCACAAGCCTCACCAGGGCTCACTACACCTCAAGGTTCTGAAGAGTGGTAAATGCAGAGTTTTTTTCCCCCAAACCCTAAAATGCCTCCAGGTAGGCAAATTCGGGCCCCATGGAGAGACCTCCCTGCTTTGGGAAGGTGTAGGGCCTAGACAGGACTATCACTTACCTTTGAGCAAATCAGTAAAAGGCACCTTTTGGAATTTGTGTAATAAATACACAAAGCCCTAATGTCTATAAGGACACTGTACCTTCTCTGATGTGGGTGCCTTGTGCAGTGCACTACCTGGGCAGCTGTACACGGTGGCCTTGAGTTCAAAGCCACAGCAGGTGAATGGTCTCTTTTGGCCTTTCTCTTGAGCTCACAACAAAATCTTGTTCATTATCTTTTCATCCCATTGGGTAGGTCCTGGCTGAGGAGCAAAAATGAGAGAATTTTCTCTAATATATGTTTTTTATTATTTAAAAAAATTAATAAACTTTATTGCTTGGAGCAGTTTTAGGTCTACAGAAAAACTGAGTGGAAAATATTGAGTTCCCATATCCACCTTCATTCCCATCAAGTTTCCTTTGTTATTAACACTTTGCATTATTAGTGTGGTACATTAGTTACCATCAATGAACTGATACTAATATGTTATTATTAATCAAAGTCTGTGGTTGACATTAGTGTTCACCCTTTATGTTGTACATTCTATGGGTTTTTCCAATGTATGATGTCATGGATCCACCCTTATAGTATCAGACAGAATAGTTCCACTGCCCTAAGAATCCCCTGTGCCCTATTCATCCCTCCTTTCCTCTCCTGCCGGAGCCTCTGGCTGTGTTTATTTTTTAATCCTGAGAGCTTCATTCCCTCCACACACTGGTGCTGATGAAGCCACCTCGTGCTCCTCTCAGGTGCAGGGCTGTGGGGAGAGGGGCTGGTGCTCCCTGGGAGGCCAGCATCCCTCAGGGCGTTGTTCTTCTCTTCACTCCTGCAGGATGGAGGTGAGCAACACAAATCAGTAGGAGTCAAACCTATCACTTTCCTCCCCTTCCTCCTCCTGCACCTGCTTCACATCAGATCCAGAAGTGAAAGGAAGCTGAGCCTTAAGAAAGGCATCCAATGAAAACACAAGTCCTTTTATTTCATGGTGATGTATTAAAACAAGTTTATAAATACACATTTTTCTCTTATATCTGAACATTGGCCGAAAGTATGTGTTTCATTATGCTGGCAAAGTACATGTGTTAAAAATAGCATTTGGGGATATTGAGCCTCGTGTAATTCTGAGAAACAGTTTTCCATAACAGTCAAGCCATGTTCCTTCCAAGGAAACAACTCTGGCTGTCCTGATTGGGCATCAAGGAGACAACCACATGGGTAGAGTGACAGTCAAAATATGTAAGAACTTGTAAGGCATTGGTGCATGTTACTCAGAACACACTGAGTTATGCTGTGGTGACAATCAACCCTCTAATGTCAGTATCTTAAAACAGAGTTATCTCCTGGTCACACTCCCTGCTCCTCCTGCATCAGTGGGGGCAGGGGGTGCTCTTGGTTAAATGCTGTTGATGCCAGGGTTCTTGTTTACGGAGCTGAAGAATGAACTTCGCAAACACTCAAGGTAGGAGAGTAAGGTAGAGGCTTTTATTTAGAGATAAAGTGAGAGGACAGAGCTCCTGGCTTACGCTGGGGGGGACAAAAGAGTCCGTGGTTGTGCCGTTGTCTATGGGTTTTATGCATGGTTGAGGATTTTCAGGAATAGGGGCAAAGGGCTAGGGGTGCAGACTTGTTGTAAGACCTCCTGCCCCGCCCACAAGGTGGGCTGGGTTGTTGTCTGTTTGCTTGGGCTGTTTCTGGTTGAGATTGCTTACCAAATTAGTTTTTTGCCTAGGTTACAGACTGCTTGATTAGGATTATGGAATGAAAAACATCACATAGGTATAGGTAAAAAAAGGTGGGCCTTTTAGCAGGCTAAGGTAAATTTTACAGTGTCATGATCTAATTGATACAGTGAAGTCACGGTTATGCTGAAATACTCTTCATTTGTGCAACACACAAACATTCCAGGCCAAGTTGCTCCTGGCCTTTCGAGCTTTCTGATCTCACTGAAGATCTTTATATTTCTAGTCTTATATCTTTACCCTGGAGAATTAGTGTGACTCTGACTTTGCATAATGCTTAACACAGAGTTTCAATAGGGACTTCTTGGCATTGTTACATTGTTCTGACTGTAATTATCTTGCTTTGATTTTTTTTCTGGAGACCCTCACTCTACTCTGCCTAAACCCATGGTCCCTGTCTCACTGTCACTGTCTTGAAATTCTTAATAATTTTTGAACAAGGGGCCCTGCATTTTTATTTTGCACTGAATTCTGAAAATTACTGTACGTAGCTATCCTGGCCCCAGGGGAAAGGCGGAGGAAGCCAGAATGTTAGAGGTGCATGCAGCGAGTAGGGAGCAGCAACCAGGCTCCGTCCAAGATGAAGTGTCTCCTATTTTAACAATTGGTATGGCAACCAGTGCATATCATCATCACTTTTGAACATCACAGTTGAACATCAGCCCAGAATGTAGGTTGGCACAACATCCCCTAAAAGAAAGCCCATATTCACTAGGACAGTCATGAGGTAGAATGATTTCTTAGCTTGGAAATCAGAATTCAGAGGGCAGGTGAGGCACGCCCCTTTCTCTCTGAGTCTCCTTTTCATAAGTGTAGATTTTGAGGAGGAGAAATAGAAAGATATGGCCTCCTGGGTAGTGAGGGCTAAACATGGCACCCGTTCCATGGCATCAGCACCTGAGGGTCTTACCCTATCTAATGAGCAAGACTTCCTTTGCAAACAGTGAATGAGTATTCCCTCCCCTCCCCTCTTAGCCAAGGTTAGCAAGTACCCAGAATGTGTACTCTCCCCTTCTTATCCTCTTCTCCACCAAGGCTGTGGTGACTAATCATGTCTCTCCTTCCAGTTGATCCTGGATTTAGCCTCAGGGTCCTCCACACAGCACCGGAGGCAGTCGCTGAGGATCCAAGGAGAACCTCAGCGATCACAGCACCAGCCTTTAGTCAGGCCCAGCTTAAATGCTTCAGTCGCGTGACAGCCATGCTATGGCGTTTTGCTGTCTAATAATTTGTCTGGTCTGTGTCCTGGATTCCTGGGATGGAGCCTCTAAACTCTTGGAATTTTCTGAATGCTAGGAGTGTCTTTGTGATTCACAGGGGGCCCTGGAACCACACCTGAGTTTATGCTAAGGGAGTGACTTGTGGGTGGGCCCTAGATAGTTTCCGGATGGGGGCTGGCCATGCCAGGAGGACCAACCATGTGATCAGAGACCTGGGGCTTTGGGGCCTGTGATATCAGTCCAGAGGCTGGGTGGGGGGCTGGAGAGTGAGTTCAGTCACATGACCAGTGGTTTAGTTAATCATGCTTTTGTAATGCAACCCCAAGAAAAACTCAGACACTGAGGCTTGGTGAACTTCCTGGCAGGTGAACCCACTAGTGTGCTGAAGCGGTGATGTGCCCTGGATTCCACACGGAGAAGATACAGAAGCTCTGAGTTCAAGACCCCCTTCAGACTTTTCCCTACAGGCCTCTTCATTTGGTCCTGATTTGTATCCTTCATAATAAAACCAAAATTGTAAGAATAGCACTTTCCTGAGTTCTGTGAGTCATTCTAGTGAATTATCAACCTGAGGGGGAAGTGAGAAACCCCAAGTCTGTAGTCAGTTGGGCAGAAGTGAGGTGGCCTGGGGCCCCCTGAACTTGCACGTGAAGCCAGGGCAGCTTTGTTGAAGACTGTGCTCTTGACCTGTGGAGTCTGCACGAACTCTGCACAGTCAGGATCGACACTGCGCTGCAGTACTGCAGGTATGAGAGGCAAGGAGGAAGCCACACTTCCCTGAGGCTGCCGTGCTGGCAAGAGCTGGAGATGAAGTGGTCTCCGAGGGCAAAGTGGACGCTTCCGGATCTCACCAGCCCTTGTAGCCCAGGCATCCTCCCCAGCTGCCAGCCTCAGAGGAGCCGGGCATTTAGTACTGAAGTGTGTGAATTTCCCCAGGCCTCACAGGTACAGATGAGGCCATGTTCATGACCTTATTTCTCAGGTTCTTCCCTACCTCCACCCCCTCCAAATGCCTGTGCCCCATGAGAATTTCTGGGAGTGCCCTGGGTGTCTCCTTGGGCTCACAAACAAGCCTGGTCAGCCTTTCTGAGGTCTGCTGGCACTGCCGCTTCCTCCCAATAGCACTGTGTTGGGTGTGTTCCCTGCGCCTCTCCAGAGCCGCTCCTCACCCTCCGCAGCCATGCGCAGTGTCCCACAGTGCCCACCTCTACGAAATGCATCATCCAGGCTACTTCGCCCTGGCTTCTGGTCAGGTTCAGCCAATGGAAAGCACTGCAGGCAGGGGCTGGAGGAGCTTGAGGGCAGGGTGTTTATTCCCTGCTCCCTCCCTGCAGTGAGTCGGCTGGTTCCTCTAAGAAAGGCTGCAGCTCTTACCAGGTGGCCCAAATTCTCACCACTCCCTTACCTGTCCCCACAGTTCTAGGAGAGTTAAAGTTTCCCTGCGATTGCTTCACCTACCCTTGTAAGTTTCCCTGAACACTGTCCACATCTTTGTGAATGGTCCTTCCTCAGACTTCCCTCAGCTACTCAGCTTGAGATGCCATTGGCTTCCCAGTGGGACCCTGACCATACCGACCAGATACACATCCTCCAGCCACCTCCCCTCCCCCCGGCCATCACCAGTAACCCCACCACGTCCTATTGAAGCAGAGATGACTTGGTGCCATGCCACGGTGGATGGCTGCCTGCAGCGAGGGGGCAGGCAGCAGCTCTCCCTTTGTTTCGTTCTGTTCAAGGAGTCTCGGAGGGGGACTGCTCCAATGCCTTCAAGAATTCTGAGTGCAGCAGCTCCTTCTGCTTTACTGGCATGAGGCTGGAGGAGGAGTCCCAGAGCAGGAGGCACTGAGTCCAGGGAGCCGAGGGGCAGTGCTCTCGCACAGAGGATGCTGCACTGGGGCCCGGGTGCTGGGTCTGGTGGGGGCTCTGCCACTGAATGGTTGTGTGATCTTGGACAAAGCACTCTCAATCTTAGGCCTAGTTTCCTCATCTATACCACAGTGATTCTCAAACTGCTTTGGGACCCCAGCCTCAGGTTAGCCAGAGCACCTCCTGTTTGATCTATTTTTAGAATTTGGGCTTCTGTGAAGATGCCTTTTAAAGCATGGACTGCACTGCTTTAAAAATGCTTGAAAGTAACTGGACGAGATGATTCTAAGTTTCCTTCCAGTCCTTACAATCTACTTTGTCTTCCTCACCCCTGGGCCCATCACCTGCCAGGCTCTCTGCCACGGCAGCCATGACCCCGTAAATGGTTTTGCTTCCCCCCATCCATTCTCAGCACCTTCTCACTTAACCTCTGCCACTATTCCCAGGCAAGGACAAGAAAGGGAAATTTTAAATCAATTGCATAAAATGCAAATCAACCCAGCAAACAAAAATGTGGAAAAGATCACAGCTTTAATATTGACCTTGGGAGGTTTGCAAAGGCTTGGCCCAGGGCAGTGGAAGCTGGTAGCCCCTTAGTAGTTCATTCCAGACATTTCGATGCTGGAGAGAATTACAGAGCAGTGATTAATGATTTGGGCTCTGGGATTAGAAAGATATGGGTCAAATCCCCAGCACCACCATTTACTAAGTGGATGATCTTGACCAAGTTACTTAACTATGCTGAAACTTTTTTCATAATCTGTAAAAATCAGTGTAATAATAATATCTACTTTATAAAGTCATCAAGAGGATTAATAGTGAGTTAATGCATGTAGAATGCTTAGCACATGACTGGTACATAGAAAGAACCCAATAAATGAGCTATTTATGGTCATTAATATTGTCATTAGAACTATTCCCCTCGGCTTCCAGGAAGCTCAGAGATCAGAGTTCAATTGTGTGCTCAACTGAGAAACCCTCCTAGGTATCAATCTCCCACTCCTCTCCCATTTCATAGCTTCTTTTAAGAAAGTTATCGTTTATTCAATGCTTATTATGTGTAGGACACGGAGACACTACCCATCACTTAGCACAGTGCTGGGAATATTGTAGACAATATGTGATGGTAGAATAAATGAATCATCTTATTCGATGGTTCCAGCAACCCTGAGATGTAGGTATTATTGTCTCAATTATAGTAGATACATTTTTGTCCCAACTGTGCAGCATCTGAGCCTTCTTCCTGATTGTGGGGGATCTGCCCTTGAGTGCAGGTCCCACTCTGGATGTTGAGAAGGTGAAAAGTGCCCCTTGACCTCTGGCAGCAGGAGAACAGACATATGAATTAAGTACGACCAATCAGGTCTTCACCTGAGACTTTTAAACCAGACCGACCACCATATTTGGAATTCCTTCTGGTGGGCTGACAGCTAAGGCGTCCCATGTCCTGTGGCACTGGTGGCACTGGGGCTAGCAGAGGGCCCAGTGTCCAGCTACTTACAACCTATTTCCGAAGGGGAAAGGTATTGTAAATGACTTTATATGATGTTTGTTTTGCAAGACAGTTTCTACATCTCTCCAGTCTGCAACTGGTCCACCATTCCCTTTCCTTCTGTAGTTTGTGAGTTTCCTCGACACTCCATCTACTTCACACTCTCCCAAGGGGTTCCTCTCTCAGGATGCTCGCCTTCCATCTCCTCAGCAGATGTTAAGGCAGCTCTTGCGGCTTCTAAGAAGAGGAAACAACATATCTCCTGATTTTCTTCTCCCGTCCTCCTCCTGCCTACTGTATGCCCCAGCTCTGCCAAAACAGGGCAGTGAACTTCCACCTCTCGAAAAAGGAAAACCCCTGAGTGAGTCTTGCGGTCACACACACATGGGCTGGGGCTGAGGGTGATTCATAGATCTTGCTTAAGGGAAAAAGGCCTTTGGGCAAGCTGGCCAAGGTTGGATTTCCTTTATTTCTTTTTTATTCCCTCCTTGAACTCCTCTTGTGTTCCAGGCCAGTGGTAGACCCCAGGGGGATACCAGGGAACAATGCCTGCACATGATAAGGAAAAGAATATTGGACTTAGCATTCGAAGACTTGGGTTAGAACCCTGCCTTGGTCACTCCCTACCTGTGAGAACTTGGGAGGGTTACCGATCCTCTCTGAGCTTCAGTTTCCTTCTCTGTAAAATGGGCTCATCAATGCACATGGTTAATGGATTGCAGGGAAGTTTAAATAAGAATATATTTAAGCATTCATCACAACTGCTGGTTCACAGAAGACCTCCCATAAATGTGTGTTCTGTCAATCAAAAGTCCCCCAGATGATGGAGCCCCAAAGGAAGATGCCCTGGCCCTCTGGCTACCCTAGGTGGGGGTGGAAGGAGGCAGGGACATTTGAGAGCTGGGTTATCTGGCAACGTGGGAAACACTACTTGTGTCTGTCATCTATGCTGGTTCATATCAGTTGAATTTTTTTATAATTCATGGCAAGAAAGTTTGTAAAATAGAGTGGGCTGGGACCCCGAACAAGCAGAGTAGTTGGCATATAATGGAGGGTGACTGGAGGGAAGAGGTGCCAGCAGAGAAGGTGCTAAAAATAAAAATAAAAACAAATTTCATCTACAACTCAGTGTTGCCTACATAGTTCCTGAGTGCGGTTCCCCTGTGGCCTCAGGCGGGGGTCAGGGGGAGTCAGTAAGGGTGCTGGGTCAGGAGACCCGAGCTCTGGTCTCATCTCTGACATTGATGAGGTTAATGAGCTTGGGGGACACGTAAGCTCTCTGGGCCACGGCTTCATGAGCTGTGACATAGGGGGAAATGATAGTACCTTCCTCACAATGGTATAAACGATGGACAGGTGACTGATTTTTATGTTTATTGAGATATAACTACATACCATGAGACTGAACCTTGTAAAAGTATACACTTCTGTTGGTTTTCACATATTCACAGAGTTGTGTGGCCATCGCCACTATCTCATATTAGAACATTTGTATTCCCTCCAAAAGAACCCATATCCATTATCAGTCACCCTCCCTACCCCCACCCCATCCTCCTTCCCAGGAGATGTATTTTTAACTGTTTAGTGTGTATCCATTTTGGTTAGTATCAAACAGTTGATTAGTATTAACAGTTGATCGTGGCTACAGGACACTCTGCTTCAAAGTAACGTCATAATTAGTTATCAGATTTAGTAAAAACTGTCTTGAGAACTGTCAAGAGTAAGCTCAGTAGGGGAATTTTAGAGATAAAGAAGCTTAAAGAAAGAACACAATTTATGTATTTCTCTCTCACAGAATAGTCCAGGTGATTTACCACCCCATCTTCTTAGGGATATGGCCTATCTCAGGAGCCAAAATGTCAGCTACAGCTCCATCCATCATATCCTTGTTCCAGATAGCAGGATGCAGGAAAGGATGAATACTTCATGCCACAGGCCTTCGGGGAGGGTCTTGGAAACTACCCTACAACACTTCTACTAACACCTCATTAACCAGACCTCAGTAACGTGGCCACACTTAGCTGCAAGGAAGGCTGGGGAACTTAGCCTTATTCCAAACAGCCTGTTAAACGTTGGGATTTACATTATTACAAAAGAGGGGAGAATGGTATTAGTGCACACATCAGTCAGCAAATGCTTTAATAATTCTGCATCACAAACCACACCAAACCTTGATGGCATACAAAGAAGAGCATTTCTTTTTCTTGCTTTCAGGCCTGTAGGTTGTCTGGGAAAACTGCTTGAGGCTACAGGTCTGCCCGGCTAGGATTAAGGCTTCAAGTCGGCTAATATCCACTCGTCTCCACATTTGCCTTGGACCAGCTCTCCTAGGCATGTTCTTTGCCCAGCAAATGGCAGGAGCACCAGAAGTTGAACTGAGAAACTTGATGCCTCTGGAGACCCCTGGAGTCATTCTTGTCTGCACTCTGTTGACGGAAGCCAGTTGCATGGCCATGCCACCGCGCCGGGGGTGGGAGGCCCCCTCCACACACACTAATGGATAGCACTGCAAAGTCACGGGGCCAAGGGTGTGAGTATAAAACTCTAGTACAGGAAGGATCTCAAGGATGCTGAACAATGATTCATCACTGAGGACAGAGGACAGTGACATTGCTGGGAAAGGCAGCGTCTGCGGCTTGGTCTCCTGGGCCCTCCCAGGAACCTGCTTAATGCTGCTGTTCGACAAATGCAGTCTCCTGCTTGAGCTTTCCCCTCCGATGGGCCCACTTTCCTGGTAGGGACTATGCTCGTCCAGCCTCTCAAGTACGTTTCCTTGGCCATGATTCCTCATTCCTGGCCTCACCAGCTATCCTGTAGCCTCTTCCTCTGAGGTCTTGTCAAGAGAAGCAGGACACCCCAGGGCTTTAGGGCTCCTCCATGAGGGAACAGCTGCGGTCAGACCCCTTTGCTCCAGTTCCTAGGGGTCCGCTCAGAGTCAGACCCCTTCCTCTGGTTTAACCTCCTGAACACAAAGCTTTCTCAGGTGGCTTTCTTGTACAATGTGGCTTGATGATACAGCTAGCAGAGAGAAAAAGCCCAGACAGGTTGATCCTCAAATCCCAGGAAGGCCTGTTCATTTTTCCTGGGGTAAGACAGAATCTGCAGCAGTGAAAATCAGAACTCAGATTAGCTTTTCCAAGGGTGACTTTTCCATAGTTTACATTCTCAATAAATCACCTTGCTAAACTGTAATTGATTGAGCTAAGGCAAATTTCCACAAGGTTTGGTAAACCTTCTGGCATCAATAACTTTCTGTGTATTTCAGTATTACTACCCTGCTTAGTCCATTTCCACTATTAATGTGATTAAACTTTTCCCTGGGTCAGCTCAAAGTCAACATCAACTACAAAACCTATACAGGAGTTGGTTAATTCAGGAGTTGGTTAAAACAGCCTTTTAAAATAAGTGATGTCACTTCTCTGTTACCATCTTCTCCCTGGTGAGGTTTTGGTGAGGTCTTTGCAAGCTAATTTCTATATATCCTTTCAGGAAGGTGACATAAAAAACAAATCCCATGTTTCTTATAAAGTTCAACATACCCCTATCTTATGCCCCAAGAATTACGCTCTTATGTATTTTTACCTTAGACAAATGAAAATTCTATCCATCCCACATAAAAACTTGTACATAAATGTTCATAGCAACTTTACTTTAATAGGCCAAAACTGGAAACCCAAATGCCCATCAACAGATGAATGGATGAACAAACTGCAAAATACATATACAATGGATAACTCTTCTGCAGTAAAAAAGGAGGGACTGATGATACAAGGGACAACATAGATGAACCTCCCAGATATTGTGCTAAGCAAAGGCAACTGATCTCAAAAGACTATGTACTGTATGATGATTCCATTATATGACACTGTCTTAGTTTGGGTTGCTATAACAGAATACCATAGCCTGGGTGACTTATAAACAACAGAAATTGATCTCTCACCATTCTGGAGGGTGGAAAGTCCAAGATCAAGGCACTGGCAGGTTCTATGTCTGGTCGGAATGTGCTCCTTGGTTCATAGAGAGTCGTCTTCTTGCTGTGTCCTCACATGGTGGGAGAGGGGCAGGATCTCTCTGGGATCCCTTTAATTTAAAAGGGCACCAATCTCATTCATAAGGGCTCCACTCTCACCCCCCAGTGCCTTCCCAAAGGCCCTGTCTCCTAGTATAACCACCCTGGGGTTAAGATTTCAACTTACAAATTTTACAGGGACACATATTCAATCCATAATAGACACTATGGAGACAAAACCAATCTACAGTGATAGAAGTCAGAACAGTTGAGATTGATTGGAAAAGGGCAAGAGGGAGATTTCTAGGTAATAGAAATGTTTTATGTCTTTGATTGGTGTGGTGGTTCCACTGTGTATATATTTGTCAAAACTCATCAAACACTATAGGCTAGATTTGAGTGTTTCACTCTGTATAAATTATACCTCAATAAAAAATATTTTTAAAAAATGAAGATTATTTACTCAAATATTCAAAGAGCAAACTTAGGAGATCCAAGTCCCAAATGTTAATAGCGACATTGTGACCTTCATTCAAGCAGTACAGGTGACTTGTAACGTGGGCAACAGCCAACAGGCAACATTTTCATTTTACATCATCAGTTAATTGTTTATGGAAAGATTTTGTGAAAATGGGGTATGAGGCCCATCCAATTAGGTTCTTGAAATAATTTTGCAAGTGGATCTCAGCTGCTACTCAGTAAACTCAAAATGCCATATGGATGGCCTTTACATCAAAGGCCCATGATGCTCCCTTGCTGAGAGGCAGGGCTTGACCTTGAGTCTGAAGAGGTTGTATGGGTGATACAGAGCACCTCTCCAGTCCCAGGTGAAAGATGACATTCTGAAGGCACCTCAGTGGTGGAGGGTACTTTTAACTGGGGGGGTAGTAAGAGCTCTGGACTGGGGGTCAGGATGCTTGTGGGAACACTGTCCTTCCAATAACCTGCACTGACCTATAAAGCCTCCTAGGGCCCTCCTGACACTAAGCCAGAGAGAAACATGGTTGTGACCTTGAGCAATGCATTTGCTGTCTCTCCTCCAAGCTATTCAGGGCCCCAGGACTTCCAGAACAGAATGTTCATTGCATTCCCTTGACCAAAATCCTTTGTAATTCTCATGGCTGCTGTCCCTGCCAGGAAAGACAAAAATCTCCCCTGGGTTGAAAGTCATGCTTTGTTTGATGTGGTCTGTGATTGACTCAGGCCATGAGTTTTCCCCTGCTTATTCAACTGGACAAGCTCTTCCAGCACCGAGCTAAATTAAAAAATACAGCATGCCAGCAAAAACCAGTGCATTAGCTGCAAAGGAAGCTGAGAGCCCTTTCTCCCTTTTCTGTCAAGTTGCCTTTGGAATGTTCTTCCCTCCCCATCCTGCAGAGGCGGGGAGCCTAGTCAATCAGGGGGGACCATCACTGGATGTTGTCAGCTGCTGGGTGGTCCCAGCCAGTCTCCTGGTCATGGCCCCTGGGGTGATCATGTACAATACACTTCAAGGGCTTAGCAAATGGTGGGCCCCCTCCCTTCTGCTCTCTCACTGGCACCATCTTCTCGGTCTCACCCTGGAAGCCTGCCTCAGTGGCCTCATGACACGTAACCCCCATAAAGGCAGGTACAGTCAGCCACATGGTACGGAGCAGTCGTTCAGGAACTTATTCTCCACCCAGCATGAAAGTGGACACTGTGCTAACCACTCAGGGCACAATAGTGAGCAAGAGCAATACAGAGTGAAATGTACACAGTGTTCACACTAACAGCAACAGACCAGTGCCAAAAGGCAATTCCAGTACAGAGCCAGGAAGCACTTCAGGAGCTCAGAGTGAGGACACCAGTTCAGACTCAGACTCAGGAAGTGCTTTCCCAGGGGGCATGTGCTCCAAACAATAAGTTAAAGTTGTTCAAGTAAAGGAAGGGAAGGAAGGTACTCTGGGAAAGAAGGAACAGCATGTGCAAAGACCCAGAGGCAAGAGTGAAAAGTAGTTTCTCACACCTGGATGCTCAGAGTAGAAGAGGGCAGGGGTGACCCAGGAGGCTGGCATGGGTCAGGGAGGGAAGCTCTTCAGCAGACAGGTTTCCACAGGGTTCTGGGATAGGACTTCCTGAGGTGAATCTTGGCTCTACCACTTGCTACCCGTGTGATCTTGGGAGAGGCCTTCTCTGCTTCAGTATAATCATTGCAGTGCTTACCACGGAAAGAGGATGGAGGGAGATAATAGACAAAATGTAAAGAGAATTACCTGGCATGTGATATATCCACTGATGTCAGCCATTAGTGAGCCCCTAAACCCCTCCAGTGAGTCAGGACTGTTCCCAGAGTAGGAGGCAGGCTGGGCCTGCAGGTCTGCAAGTACAGGTCATCAACTGGCTCTTATCCATAAAAGAAATGCTCAACAGAAAATAAAAACTATATCCAGCACTATTATCATCTGATAACCACAGTTCTCTCTCTCAAATAACATTTGAAACATTGCAATATAATTTCCACATTTACCTGTTGAAGTCTTAAAGCTCATCCAATGAAGAAGCAGCATCCTCCTTTTCGCAGACAAAGTGAGAGATGAGTCTGGGGCCTGGAAGGGACCAGGTCCTCTAATGCCTCCATCCCTCATAGGCAGGTAAGTTACATGCCTTCCCTCTTCCCCACACTTCTGCGCCAAGCCCAGCAGGATAGCGACTCCTTCCTTTGAAAGGGCAGTTCCTGGTAACACCACCAAGGACACACTCGCTGGCCCTGAGGGCTGCTGTGCAGAGGGCTCCCAGCTGCCTGGCAGTTCCCCGGGTTGCCAGAACATGAGTGTGTGGCGGGCAGGTAGGGAAAGGCTGGGGTTGCCAACTACAGCCCGACTTCTTCTCTTCAGGGGTGCCCTTGACCTGGCAGCTGCTCTTTGAACCTTCCAATCCTCCCCCCACCTACATCTGGGACACATCACTGTGATCTCAGCAGTCTTCCCAAGGAATGATATTCTTGGCCCAGCTGTTATCATGTTTAACTGATAAATGGGTGTATAGTCCCTTTATATATGAGTTTTATTTGCAACGTTAAATTTCTTGGGGTGAGGAACAATGTCTTTGACTTTTCTCATGTGTACATGGCTCCCAGCATTGCACTAGACACATAATGGTTACTCATTAACTACTTCTGTGTCCCTGTATTGTGATGCCAAGGGAATTTGGTCAGTTATCAGAAAGTTGTTTGGGGACAGTGAAAAATTAGCAAAATGACTTGGACTTGAGCAATTATTTCACGGTCTTGGTCAAGGACAGTTAATAAAAAGAGGATTGAGTGTTAAGGCTACAAGGTAACCCAAGGGCACACCTGCAGGATCCCAGCTCAAGCAGGACCTGGCGGAGAAACACAGGCTTTGTTCTCCGCCTCTCTTTCTCTCTCTTCCTCTCTCTCTCTCTCTCTGGCTCTCGCTCTCGCTCTCGCTCTATCCCTCCCTCCCTGCTTCTGTTAGCTTTTTCTGTAGGCTTTTAACATCTCACGCTTTGCAGTAACTCATTGTTTTGGGTTACCGTGCTTCCCCACATTGCTTCACTTCCAACCAATCACAGTCACAGTGCTGGAAGGCAAGTGTTGGCCTCGTGTTTGGGTCTCTAGTGTTCTTAAAAGTCATTGTGTTCATGTCAATCACACTACGATATACTGATCTGACTAAAGTCCAACTTTGAAATGTTACAGATTTTTATGCTTAGAACTCAGGCTAAATTGTTTCTGCTTTGAATTGCATAATTTACAGGAAAACCTATCATTTGCTCTGAAAGCTTTATGTCAACCTTTGACCCAAAGCATTAAAGTTATGGAGTGTGACTGTCTTCATTAACAGATTTAGCACCATGCCTGAAGCAGAAAAGGTATTCAAAAATGGTAGCAATGTTCATTTTTTTCCTTCATTAACTTTTGACAAATAAACATACTAAAATGTTACATCTAAGCCGAAAGAGTTAGAGGAAACAGGTAGCAGTCACACCTGTACTCAAGACTCCTGTAGGAACATCTCGAAAAGCTATAACTCCAGTTCAGGGTTTCTCAGTCTTGGCACTTTTGACATTTGGGGCCAGACAATAAATGTGTAGGGCTGTTCTGTGGAGTGTAGGATATTTAGCAGCATCCCTGGCCTCTACACATTAGATGCCAGCAGCACCCCCTCCCCAACTGTGATGAGCAAAACTGTCTTCAGACATTGCCACATGTCTACTGGGGGAAAGGAAGGTGCAAAACTGTTCCCAGTTGAGAGTAACTGATCATTGTCAAATCCTCTGTCTGAACTCTCACTAAGGGGAGCAAATTCTATGGTTAACAACAACTGTCCCATGAAGATGGAAATCTATGCAATAGGCCTTTTTGTTCAGCTCTGCTACCATTTTGAACATCTTTTCTGCTTCAGGCATGGTGCTAAATGTTCTAATGAAGATAGTTTATTTTAGGACATGCTCAGGTCAGGTTGGAGGTGAGTTTGTCAGCAGGTAACCATCTGAAAGGGATTATTCTCAGCCGAGATGCCAGAGGGACCCACCAAGGCAGAACACTCAGAATGTTGGCTACACTATTTTAAAAATATCTTTTAAAAAGTAGGGTTTAAGTAACAGGAAATTAAGGGAAACCCTCAGAGGCCCAAGATGAGAAAACCAAATACAGAGAATTCACCTTGAAAACATCTGCTGATCACTGGGGGCTCAGAGCTGGGTTTTCTATGCCTTCTGTACTGGGAATAGAAGTTAAACTCTGGGACCTATGTGGGATGGGAGGTGGGATTAGAAACTCCTTCATCAAGCCAGTACCTCTGAAAGGTAATACTTTCAGTGGATAAACTAGAAACAAGCCCCAACTCTGAAAGGTCTATCTAGGCCTCAGCTCTGAGTGGAATGGAAAAAAAATATCTCTTTTGCTAATTTCTAATTATAAGCCCACTTACACTTATTTTAGGGGCTGGAATTCAAACTCCTTGTGTAACTCCAAACTCAGAGCTAACCATTTAGTGTAAAAGAGTACCACATTGATAGTATCCCAGGTACCCAGCAGAAGAAATGCAAATCCTCCTGAGAGGAATACATGCTAAACCCACACTCCAAAACATCCCAGCAGATATGGCACCAAGATATGAGACAAGAATAAAGAAATCATAAAATATTTTTTAAAAAGCCACATGAGTTTGAGTCAACAGAAACAACAAACTGCAGAATCAGACCTCCAAAGATAATAAATAAAGAATGACTGGATACATATTAAAATAAATATTTTAAATATGTTCAAAGAAGTAAAAGAGACTAGGAAGTGTGACAGAAAATCAAGAATCTACCAAAGCCAACAAAGCAGAAAGGAGGAATGAAAAGTGTCATTTGTATCTGGCATATTTATGGATGTAAAAACCCAAAAGAATCTCCAAACTATTAGAATTAAATTAATTTAGTAAGGATGAGGAATACAAAGGTAATATACCAAAATCACTTATACCCAGAACAGCCAAAATAATTTTGAAAAAGAACAAAGTTGGAGGACTCATACTTGCCAATTTCAATACTTAGAACAAAGCTACAGTAATCAAGACAGTGGGCACAAGGATAGACTATATAGGTCAATGGACTATAATTGGGAGTCCAGAAATAAGCCCTTACATTTACAGTTCAACAGATCTTCAACAAGTGTTCCAAAGCAATTCACTGGAAGAAATAATAATCTTTCTAGCAAATGGTATTGGGACAACTAAATATCCACTTGCAAAAGAATCAAGTTAGACACTATTCCACACCATATACAAAAAGTAACTCAAAATGAATGAAAGACCTAAATATCAGAGCTAAAATGATAAAGCCCTTAGAAGAAAATATAGGTGTAAATATTCATGACCTTGGATTAGATACAACACTAAAAACACAAGTGACAAAAGAAAAAATAGACAAATTAGACTTCACTAAAATTTAAAACTTTTGCATCTCAAAGGACATGACCAAGAAAGTAAAATAAAAATGCCAGAGTGGGACAAAATGTTTTTGCGAATAACATATTTGATAAATAACTTATATCTAGAAATATATAAAGAGCTGCTACAACTCAATAATAATATGACAAATATTCCAATTTTTTTAATGGGCAAAGAATCTGAATATACACATTTCCAAAGACATTATGCAAATAGCCAATAAGCTCATGAAAAGATGCCCAACACAATTACCATCAGAGGAATGCTCAATGCATGTATGTTTACCTGACTGATGACGAAGGTGACACCTGCCATACCGTGGGGGAAAGAGAAAAAGATATTCTTTTCTCGGGCAACTGAATAGCCAATGGGCCAAAATAAATTTTGATGCTTACCTCACATCATTCCTAACAATCAATTACATGTAGACTGTAGTTCTAAATGTAAAAGGTTAAAAAACAATCTTTTAGAATAAAACTTGGGGTAGGCAAATATTTCTTATCATGATAAAAAATAACTAACCATAAAAGGAAAAGATGATAAATTTGACTACATTAAGATCAAGAACTCTTGTTCATCAAAAGTATTGAAAGTGTGAAAGGCAAGCACAGACTGGGAGATGATATTTACAATATAGGATTCATGTGGCAGGTATACACCAATCAGATGCCCCTTCAAAAGAGGACCCACTGCTGAGCTATGAGGAGCATGGTGAACTGACACCTTCTGCTGTTAGCTCCTTCAGGTCCACATCAGCTTTTGAGCCACAGTCATGCTCTTCTTGGGGTGGTCCTTGACCAGTGATTGAGAAAAGCAATGATGACCAAGCGTGTTCTGTATAGAGTATTCCCAGCCAATGAAAACAAGGCAGTGGCCTAGCTGTCTCCACCCACTGTGGGACACTTCTAATGGGCAGCCTTTGCCCCAGAGCTCCCTGTCAGAGAACTTCAGTCTAACTGGTGTAGTCCAATGGCTCCCCTACCCAGTCCTGCTTTCTTTCCCTAGTTTCATGGCTTTCACTCCACAATAGGCTTTTCACACTTCTAATTCCACTTTGATCTCTGATTCCCAGAGAACTCAAACCAGTTCAACTTATATCCAGAATATAGTTTTTTAAAAACACTACAAATCACTAAACAAAATGACAGACAACTCAATAGAAAAATAGGTGATATACTTAAATAGGAACTTCATGAAAAAAGAGTACCCAAATGGCCAGTAAACACATGAAAATATTCTTATTTTAGTTTTCTGGTACAGCTGTAACAAACTCCCACAACCTAGGTGGCTTAAAACAACAGAAAATATTTTCCTTATAGTCCTCGAGGCTAGAAGTTTGAAAGCAGGGTATTAGGAAGGTTACCCTTTTTCTGGAATCGCTGAGGGAAAATTCACACTCTGTCTTTCTGGTTTCTGGTGGTGCTTGACATTCCTTGGCTTGGAGGTGCATCATTCCAATCTCTGACTCCAACTTCCCCTTGCCTTCTCCTCTGGGTATATCTAGTCTCCTTCTGTTTCTCTCTTAAAAGGACACTTGTTATGGCATTTTGGGTCCAGGTAATCCAAGATAATCTCCTCATCTCAAATCCTTAATGTAACTACATCTGCAAAAACTTCATGCAAGGGAACAGTCACAGCTTCTAGGAATTAGGATGTAGTATCTTTGGAGAGAAGCATTAAGCCCACTACAGCTTGTATCATTATTAATCAGGAAATTGCAAAGGAAATGGGTATTAGGATTTACAGTGTGCTACTGGTTCACATCCACCAGAATAGCTAAAATGAAAAAGGTAGCATCAAGTGTTGGTAGAAATGTGGAGCAGCCAAAACTCTCATACGTTGCTTGCATATAAATTGTTAAAACTATGCTGTGACAACTGGTTGGCAGTACTAGAGCTGAGCACATGCATACTCTAGAACTGAGGAAGTCTAGTTCTAGGTCTGTGGTGGCTTCAAAACAGCTGCAAATCCTTTGACACACCTCTCATTAAGAGGTGAATGTCCATATACATTGCTTTTGAATCACACAGGGCTTATGGTTGTTTTGACCAATAAAGTGTGGTGTTGGTGACACTGTAACTTCTGAAGGTAGGTCATAAAGGTCTTATAGTTTCCATTTTCTTGTTAGAATAGTTGGTTTTAGAGGCCCAAGCCTCCAGGTAAGAAGTCTGACTACATGAGACTACCAAGCAGCAGGGAAGACTAAGCCACGCAGAGAGGCTGTAGATAAGTACCCTGAGGTATAGTTCCAGCTAAGCCCAGCCTTTAAGTTATTGCAGACACAAGAGAAGTGAGTAAAGAAGTTGCCACATGATCACATGATTTCTGTCCCTACCATTAAATCATCTCAAGCCATTTGAGTTTTCCCAGCTGAGGCCCTGGACAAAGTAGAGCAGACACAAATCACACCTTTTGCATCCTATCTAAATGCCTTACCCTTAAAGTCCATGTGTATAATAAAATGATTGTGGCCTGATGTCACTAAATTTTGGGATACTCTGTCATGCAGCAATAGGTAACTGAGACAATGTCCAAAAGAAATATATACATAAATTCATCAAAAGACAAATACAAGAATATTCATAGCAACACTATTTGTATTAACACAAAACTGGTAGCTACCCCCAAAATACCCATAAATAGTGGAACAGATAAATAATTTGTGGTATATTCACACAATGGAATATGATACAACAATAAAAGTAAACAAAAATTACAGCCACACACAATATGGATAATTCCCACAAACATTTAGGGCTTTGAACAACAGAATCCAGACACGAAGTGAACATACACTGTTTATTTGATTTACACATAACTTTTACCTAATTTAAAAATAGGCAAAACAAATCTCTGATGGTAGAAGTTAGGATAGTGGTTAACCCTGAGGGGAGAATTACCTGGAGGATTTATGTTATGGGTAATGCTCTGTTTCTTGATCTGGGTGTTGGTCACACAGGTGTGATCACTTTGTGAAAATGTTATAAAGATGTACATTGTGATTTGTACTGGTTTATGTAAATATGTTAGATTTCAATAAAAAGTTTGGGAAAGGTGTTTCTTGGAACCTATTAAGTAGGGCATTTCAAGAGGAGAAGGATGGGCAGAGCAGAAACAATAGCAAAATATGATGACCTTGAGGCTTAAAAGAAATAATTTTGGTTCCAAGTCAAAGTGGAAAGCCTGGAAGCCCATTGTTTTCAAGGGAACTGTTTTGTCAAAACGAATCCCAACTAGCCTGCCACAACATGATGGTTAAATGCCCCAAAGCATGCCCGAAGCCTCAAATCCACACCAGCAGAAGCAGACTGTGAAGACAGTGCAGCTCCAAGAGGCAGATTTTCTAGTGCCCTCTCAGATGTGGCCATAGAGGGTAAGGGACAGGGGAAAATCTCAGGGAAGGCAGAGCTATGACCACAAAAGCTATTTATATACAGTAGGATGTTCTTCCCAGAGGAACATAGGGCTGCCAGATGGGTTATCCAGGCAGTAGACCCTACTGCCAGGGCTGCAAGTCTCCAATAGTCCACCTATCAAGAAAAAAAATTATAAGACATATGAAAAGGAAAAAAACACAGTTTGAAGAGACAGAGCAAGCATTAGAACCAGACATTGGATGTTGAAATTAGACAAGGAACTTGAAATAACTATGATTAGCTAAGGTCTCTAATAGATAAAGTAGACAGATGCAAGAACAGATAAACAATGTATGAAAAGAGGTGAAAATCCTAAGAAAGAAATGATAGAGATCAGAAATACTGTAACAGAAATGAAGAATGCCTTTGATGAACGTATTAGACATTGGACATGGATGGGTAAAGAGTCTCTGAGCTTGAAGATCTACCAACAGAAACCCCAAAATTGAAAATCAAAGAGAACAAAAGCTGAACAAAAAAACCATAACAGAATATTCAAGAATATATAAAAGGTGCAACACATGTAATGGGAATACCCAAAGGAGAAGAAAGAGAAATATTTGAAACAATAATGACTAAGAATGTCCTCAGATTAATGTCAGATACCAAACCACAGATCCAGGAAGTTCAGAAAACACCAAGCAGGATAAATACCAAAAAAACTATATCTAGGCATATGTGTTCTCAAATTAAAGAAAATCAAAAATAATGAAAAGACTCTGAAATAAGGTAGAGGAAAAAACACCTCACCTATAGAAGAGCAAAGATAACAATTGCGTCTGACTTTCCAGAGACAATGCAAGGGTATGGAGTGTAGTATTTAAAATATTGAGAGAAAAATACCCCACCAACTTAGAATTCTGTACTCTGAGAAATCATCCTTTGAAAGTGAAGGGAAAACAAAGACTATCTCAAATGAAATTGAGTGAATTTGTTACCAGTAGATTTACCTTGCAAGAAATGTTAAAAGAAGTTCTTTAGGGAGAAGGAAAACAATATAGGTCAGAAACTTGGATCTACATTTAAAAAATTGAAGAAGGAATAAGTGAAGGTATTTATTTTTCTTATTCTTAGTTGATCTGACAGACAACACTTTGTTCAAAATAATAGCAACAATGTGTTTGATTATATGTATAACATATATATGTTTCATATATATATGAAATGAATGACAGCAATGATACAAGGGATGGGAAGGAAGAATCGAATCATTTTATTTATAACATACTCACATTGCATGTGAAGTGGTATAGTGTTATTTGAAAGTGGGTTTAAATTAGTTGTAAATTGCAAACTCTAGTGCAACCATTTTAAAAAGTAAAAAAAAAACAAACTGATATGTTAAGAAAGGAAAGAAGATTGAATTGAATCACAAAATGCTCAGTTAAAGCCACAAAAGGCAGAAAAAGAGCAGAAGATAAAAATAGGAACAAAGAAAAGGGCAATAAATAGAAAGCAGTAACAAATATGGTAAATATTAATCTAACTATATCAATAATCATTCTGAATGTCAATGGTCTAAATGCACCAATTAAAAGGCAGAGATCATCAGAGTGTGTAAAAAATCCTAACAAATGTTGTCTGAAACCCTTTAAATATAAAGGTATATATAAATTAAAAGTAAACAGAGAAAAATATACCATGTTAACACTAATCAAAAGTAAGAAGGAATAGCTATATTAATTTCAGACAGAGAAGATTTCAGAGCAAGGACATTTATTAGGGATAAATGGACATTACATAATGCTAAAACAGTCAGTGCCCCAAGACCTCAATCCTTAATGGTCATGCACATAACAACAGAGTATCAAAACATGTGAGGCTACAAGTAATAAAACTGCAAGAGAAATAGATGAATCCACTGTTCTGTTTGGAGACTTCAACACCCCTCTGTAAGAAGTGGACCAGCAGGCAGAAAGTCAATAAATACACAGTTGAACTCAACAACACCATTAATCAACTGAGTATAACTGACTTGTATAGACTACTTCATCCAACAACCACAGAATACACATTCTTTTCAAACTCACACGGCTTATTTACCAAGATAGACCACATTCTGAGCCATAAAATGTACCTTAACAAAATTAAAAGAACAGAAATTATACCTGCTTTCACACCATAATGGAATTAAATTAGAAATCAGTAACAGACAAATAGCTGGAAAATACCCAGAGACATGAAGATTAAACAACATGCTTCTAAATAACACAAAATGGGTCAAAGATGAAATCTCAAGGGAAATTAAAAATTATTTGAACTAAATGAAAATAAAACACAATTTATCAGATTTGTGGGATGCAGAAAAAGCAATGCTTACAAGGGTATTTATAGCATTGAATGCATATATTAGAGAAGAAAGATCTAAAATCAATCTTCTAAACTTCCACCTTAGGAAAATAGAAATCCAAAAGCAAATTAAACTCAAAGTAAGCAGTATAAAAGAAATAATAAAAGTTTGAGCAGAAATCAATAAAATTGAAAACAGGAAATCAATAGAGAAAAATCAATGAAACCAAAAGCTAGTTCTTTGAAAAGATCAATAAACTTGTTAAACATCTAGCCAGGCTAACAAAAGATAAAAAAGAGAGGATGCAAATTACTAATATCAGAAATGAAAGAGTTGACATAATTACAGATCCTTTGGACATTAAAAGGATGGTAAAGGAATACCAGGAACAACCCTGTTTCCACAAATTTGATAACCTACATGAAACAGATAGATTCCTTGAAAGACGTAAATGCCAAAACCCACTCAGGAAGAAATAGATAATCTGAATAGGCTTATATCTAGTAAAGAAATTGAAGCAATAATTAACAGCTTTTCTAAACAGAAAGCACCAAGTCCAGATGGGTTCATTGGTGAATTCTACCAAACACTTAAGAAATAATTAAATCAATTCTATATAATTTCTTTCAGAGGATGGAAGCAGAGGGGATACATCCTAACTCATTCTATGAGGGCAGCATCACCTTAATACCAAAACCAGACAAAAACATTACAAGAAAAGAAGACTACAGATCAATATCTCTAATGAACACAGATGTAGAAATCCTCAACAAAATTTTAGCAAATTGAATCCAAAATGCATACAAAGAGTTACACACCACAGCCCACTGGGATTTATCCCAGGTATCCAAGCCTTATTCCACATTTGAAAATCAATTAATGCAATCTATCACATCAACAGGTGAAAGAAGAAAAATCACATGAGCATATTAATAGATATAGAAAAAGTATTTGACAAACTTCAACACCCACTCATGGTAAAAACTCTCAGTGTTCTAGGAATAAAGACAAATTTCCTAAACTTGATTAAAAAAAATATCTACAAGAAACCCAATAGATAATGTCATACTTAATGGTGACAAATGGAGCTCTCCCACTAGAATCAGGACCAAGGCAGGATATCCTCTTCATTACTCCTTTTCAACATCGTACTGGAAATCCTTGTTTATAAAATAAGAGGAGATCTTAAAAAATAATAATAAAATAAAATAAAATAAGAGGAGAAAAGGAAATAAAGAGTATACCAGTCAGAAAGGAAGAAATAAAACTGTCTTTATTCACAGATGGCATGACTGTCTATGTAGAAAATCCAAAAAAATTGAAAAAAACTTCTGGAACTGATAAGTGATTTTAGCAAGGGTGCAGGATACAAGATTAATATACAAAAGTCAATTATTTTCCTATCTACCAACAATGAATGTGAAAATTGAAATTAAAAACACAACACCATTTACATTATCACCTCCTAAAATGAAATACTTAGGTATAGATCTAACAAATATATATGCACAAATAAAACAACAAAACTCTGTTAAAAGAAATCACAGAACTAAATAAATAAAGACGTATTACATGTTCATGGATAGGAAGACTAAATATTGTCAAGATGTCAGTTCTTCCCAATTTAATCTGTAGATTCAATGCAATCTCAATCAAAGTCCCAGAAAGTTATTTTGTAGAAATTGACAAAAAGATTCTAAAATTTTCTTATGGAAAGGCAAAAGATCCAGAATTGCCAACATATTAAAAGAGAAGAACAAATTTGGAAGATTGACACTTCTCAACTTCAAAACTTAACATAAAGCTACAATAATTCAGACAATGCGGTATTGGCAAAAGAATAGGCAAATAGATCAGTGGAACGGACTAGAGAGCCTAGAAGTAGACAACATAAATACAGCCAACTCTAACTGATCTTTGACAAAGGAGCAAAGGGGATACAGTGGAGAAGACAGTCTCTTCAATAAATGGTACTAGAAAATTGGGCATCCATATGAAAGAAAATAGAGAAATGACTTCACATTCTTCACAAAAATTAACTCAAAATGAATCATGGACCTAAATGTTAAATGCAAAACTATAAAACTGATAGAAGATAACATAGGAGAAAATCTAAATGACCCTGGGTTTGGTGATAACTTTTTAGATATGACACCAAAGACATGATCGATGAAAGAAAGAATTGATAAGCTAGACTTCATTAAAATTAAACACTTCTGCTCTGTGAAAGACTCTGCCAAGACAATGGAGAGACAACCCACACAGACTGGAAGAAAATATTTTGTAAAAGACACTTCTGATAAAGGACTATTATTCAACATATGCAAAGAGCTCTTAAAACTCAACAATAAGGAAACAACCCAATTTAAAAATGGGCCAAAGACCTTAAAAGACACCTCACCAAAGAAAAAATGCAAATGTCAAATAAACATATGAAAAGATGTTTCACATCATCTGTCACCAGGGATATGCAAATTAAAATAACAATGAGATGTCATTGCACATATATTAGAATGTTCATAATCCACAACACTGACAACACTAAATGCTGGTGAAGATGTGGAGCAATAGGAACTCTCATACACTGCTGGTGAGAATGCAAAATGGTACAGTTACTTCGGAAGACAGTTAGGTTGTTTCTTACAAAATGTAAACATACTATTACATGGGATCCAGCAATTGTGCTCCTTGATATTTACCCAAAGGAACTGAAAACTTATGTCCACACAAAGACCTGCACAAGAATGTTTATAGCCGCTTTATTAGTAATTGTCAAAACTGCAAGCAACCAAGATGTCCATAATCAGGTGGATGGATAAATAAACTGGCACATACAGTTATACATTCCAGACAATGGAATATTATTCAGCACTAAAAAGAAATGAGTTGTTAAGCTATTAAAAAGAGATGGAGGAACCTTAAATCATATTACTAAGTGAAAGAAGCCAATCTGAAAAGGTTACTACTGTGTGATTCCAACTACATGACATTCTGGAAAAGGCAAAACTATGGAGATAGTAAAAAGTTCAGTGGTTGCTAGAGATTAGGAATGACAGAGGGAGGAACAGGTGGAACACAGGATTTTTAGGACAGTGAAAGTACTCTGTATGACACTATTACGGTGGATACATGTCATTTTACTTTTGTCCAAACCCATAGAATATGCAACATCAAAAGTGAACTAATGCGAAGTGTGGACTTTGATGACATGTCAACATAAATTCATCAGTTGTAATAAACATACCATTCTGGTGGGGGATGTAGATAGTGGAGAAGGTTATGCATGTGAAGGGGCAGTGGTCATACAGGAAATCTCTGCACTTTCTATTCAGTTTAGATGTGAACTTAAAACTGCTCTAAAGAACTGTTGTTTTTAAAACATAGAGAGCAAAAATTAGAATAACACGGAGAAATTGACATCAATCACAGAAGATTGTAACACTGCTCTATGTAATTTACAGACCAAGTGGCTAAAAATAAAAATAAAAATCAGTAAGAATATTGATGATTTGAACAACCCAAATAATACTTCACTTACACAGAATTCTTCACTAATCAAGTTAGAGGAAAACTTGACTGATTGAAAATCAATTCAGGTGCTTCTTTTCAAGCACTTAAGACATGTTTTACAAAAATTGGCCACATACTAGTACATAAAGCAAGCTTAAATAAAGTTCACAGAATTGAACATACAGATCAATCTCTAACAAAAACAATGAAGTTAATCATTAACAACGAAAAATCCATAGATTTATAAATCAAAACATCATCTAAATAACTCATATTAATGGGTCAAAGGAAAACTGATGATCTGAGGCTCTGAACTTTCATGAGATAAAACATCTAGGGAAAAATCTCTGATGGTAGAATGAGGAACCTTTAAGAAAAGAGTGTCTAATGCTGAATTTGAAACTACTTTAACTTCTTCAGCATTCTCTGCTAAAGAGGACTTCTCTTATCTAACACTCATAGGTCAAACGTGATTAGTGTTGCTTGGGTCACATGGCTGTAATAGAACTAATCATTATGGATAAAAAGGTGGGGTCTTATGATTGGCCAGCCTGGGCTAGATTCTACCTTGTGGAAATAGAAATAGAGGTGGGAGTGTCTGGACTCCTACGCCCTCCAAGAACACATGGGATCAGAAAAAAGATCTCTTCTGGGAAGGAAGATCGACAAACAAAATCACCCTTCTTCCCATAAAATACAGTTCTATAAAAAAAACAAAATCATGTCTGACTGCCACAGCCTGCCCAAGTCCAGGATTTCTGGGTGATGGCCTCCTCTTTGAACAAGTTCTAAAGCAGCTTTTCATGGGCTTGGCAGCCTATAGCTAAGAAGGAAGTGCAACCACCATCACCACCACCTCCCCAATATACCCAGGATCCAGAGACAAGAGGATAAAGAAACACTGCAGTAAGTCTTCCATTTGGCAGTGGGAAGAAGGGAGAACCACGCCAAGCAGCAATGGGGACATTCCATGCTCTGCAGGGTGGGAACAGGGATGACGCCTGGCAGTGCAGTCAGTCTCTGGGCCAGCCAACCCAAACACCTCCCTTCCTCCTGATCCCTTGTCTAGGGATCTCCATGGCCTCTTCTGAGTAGGGGATAGAAAAAGTCATTCTATTGAGGGACTACTTCAGTAGCCACTTCCTCTCAGCATAATAGCAGGGCCTGGGACTTGTCCTAGAGTTTGAACAATCACAGACCACTGCTCAGCAAGCTTAGGATTTTCTGGAAATATGATATCCCCACAATCCTAGTGGGCGGCTGTTCTATTTGAGTTTACAAACTCTGTTAACTAGTAACTAAGTCCAGAAGTCCGTTCCTGGTCGTGGTCCTTGAACTGGACTTGCCCTTGCAGTTTCTGACTCAGAGGGAAGCACTGCCTTTTGGCTTTGTGCTCAAATTGAGGGCTCCATTCTGGATTTGAAATGGGGAATAGAGCAGATCTGATCCCCACTTCAAGTCTGCATCCCAGGGCTCGGTGGGAAAAGAGAGAATTTATTAGCTCCAATTACAGGTAGATCCAGGGGTGGATTGGCTGTAAGTACATCTACAACTTTAGGCTGAAATGGTACTGTGAAGATGGTTTCTTGTTCCATTTCTCAGCTCTGCTTGCTTCTATTTGGCCTCATGCTAAATGAGGCTGTGTCCATATGATGGGGAAAGGTAGCTCCTGGAAGCCTCAGATTCATACCTTTTCAAATTAGCAAAGAGCTACAGAACATCTCTTTTCCCATATTTACCTCAGGCAATTCTGATTGGCCCATCTTGGGTTACATGGTCATCCCTGTAGCCATGTGAGTGGGACACTTTGGCCAGCCTGAGTCAGGTGCCTACTCCAAGGTGCGGGTAGGAAATGGGGCTGGGCATTGTGATTGGCAGCTCTGTAGGGACTATATGGAATGGGATGAAATGCTTCAAAGGATGCTGGGTAGACAAAGATAAGCAAGGTTCACAATAAGTAGCAAGCTAAGGCACACGGAGTAACTGCGAAAGCCTTGAACATTTATCACAGGCGACCTCGAATTTGACTCTGAGCTGCCTGGCAATGAGAGCAAGACAGAAACATGATAAGTGATGTAAACCAGATCCTGGCTGAAGTCCCCAGGCCTGGGTGGGGGCAGAGGAGGGGTGTTTAAAGGACATCCCATGTGTCTTTTTGTTTCCCTGGACACTTTCTTTCTCAGGGTTCTTGATCCCACAAGGGCTGTCTCTGTTGCGCACCACACAGATGTGTGAGGTTTACCTTTTCTTTGGCTTCTAGAAATGATTCCACTCACACAAAGTACTAAGTGGAGATTTTCACAGGAAGATAAGGCTGGGAGGATGGAGGGTGGTCTTCAAATGTCCTTTAGCTCCTGTTTAGGCTGAACTGTGACCCCCCGTAAAACTTATACATTGAAGTCCTAAGCCCCAGTACCTCAGAATGTGACTGTATTTGAAAACACAGTCTTCAAAGATGAAGTTAAAATGCCATCACGAGAGTGGGTCCTAATCCAAGATGACTGGTGTCCTTATGAGAAGAGGAGGCGGGGATGGGCCACAGACACACACAGAGGGAAGGCCCTGAGAGGACCCAGGGGAAGGCAGCATCTGCAAGCCAAGGAGAGAGGCCTCAGAAGAAACCAGCCCTGCCAACATCTCAACCTTAGATTTCTAGCCTCCAGAACTGTCAGAAAGAAGTGGCTGGGTTTCAGCCGCCCAGTCTGCAGTACTTTGTAATGGCAGCCTGAGTAGCTTCATAGGACCACTCTGCCTCTGGCCTTCACCTCACTCACTTACAGACATCTCTCCCAGTCCTCTCCTTGCCCCCCTGAATTTCCTCTCCCCTTCTCGAAAGCCACCTGCCCCGCTTTGTCACAGGCAGAGCAGTCTGTGCCTTATCTCAAGTTGCTTGGCCTAGAGAAACACTCAGTTCTTGGGCTGTATCCCTATACTTTGCAGCTTATCAAAATATTTTCCCAAATGAGAACTGTTTCCTGCCTAAGAAGAATTCTACTACTTTAAATTTCACATAATTTTCATGTGTTACAAGATAGAAGTTTTTTATTTAAGCATTTAAGCCCAAACATTTCCCCTCATTTTAGCAGTGTGCCTGTGATGAAGACAATACCTGTGTTAGAGAAGCATTCCTGCAGTCCTCATGTAAGGGAAACTGAGCTGTGTTCAGGGTATCCACATAATGTGCCCACAATAAACCCAATCATCTCAAATACATAGCTGAGGGCCCAGCACCCAAGGGCAATGATAATGAAAGCAAATGGAACACTCTGAGGGAAAGTCAGTGTTCAAAAAAAAGAAAAAAAGAGTCCACGTGCATAGCTTTTGATAGTCTGGCTCATGCAAATCTAACGGAGGAGCTAGCCTGCGTATTCTCTGGGCAATCCTCTGTGATGTGAATATTATTTCTCACAGAGTTGAGATTCGGGTTGAAAGCCGCAGGTCAAATCCAAAGGCCTCACAAGCAAGCCTACAGCATACTGGCTTTGCTATTGTAGATCACAGCACATCTGTATAGTTTTAAAGTCAACCAAACAGTTGATAGAATGGGGGGAATCTAGTAACCACAATGTTGCTCATGTAATTGTATATTAATGATATCAAAATTTAAAAAATTTTTTAAATAAAAAAACATTAGATAGGGCAAAATATTACTATTATGCCCATTTCGCATAGACCAGGGTATGACTTTGGCTCTGACCTTGACATTGGCCAAGTAATTAGCCAAGTAATGTCAAGATCAGAGCCAAAGTTTGTACCCTGGTCTATTTGGTGCCAAAGCCTTTAACTTTTAAAGTTTAGTTCTTGATCTCATTCCTACATAGGTTGAAAAGCATTATGTATTGTGGTTAAGAACAGAGACTGGGTTCAAATCCTGGCTTTATTACTTAGTAGCTGGGGACTTTGTGTAAGTTGCTTCACCATTCTATGCTTTAGTTTCCTTAACTGTAAGGCGAGGATTATAATAGTACTTGTCTCACAAGGCTGTTGCAAATATTAACTGAACTTGGAACTGTCTGGAATGTAGTAGGTGCTCGATGCACTATTATTATTCTTCTCTAATTAGAGTTTCTTGCCTCTGTCTTATCTTCGGCATTATATATGCAATAAGCACCTCTTGGACACTAAGCTAATTCCCGGCCTTCAAGCTGCCCAGGTGGGAGGCGAGGTAAAGAGAGAACAGAACCGCAAACTGCCTGGGAGAGGAGCAGGTGCGCAGAGCAGCCACATTTGCTCCAGATCTAGGAGGGTAAGCAACGATTTCCCAGAGGAGGCATGGTACTTGCAAACATGGAGTCATCAGAAGCTGGTGGTAGGAAGTAGAGCCACTCCGAGCAGTTTATTTGAGCAGAACAATAAACTGTAAACATGTTTGGAGCTGGGGATGTAATGGCAAAGATCAGAGATGCTTTTCAGTGAGGGGTTGGCTCAGCTTGGTGTTTTAAATAGTTCTGGCTAGCATGGGTAGGAGGGTGGCCAGTAGGATAAGGGAGACTGATGCAATCCCAGCATGACTAAACATGAGTTCTTTGGAAATTCATGGGCTGAGTATGTCAGGCTGTGGTGAGAAGCCAGAAAGTTCCACCCTGGGTGGCTTGGCACAAGTTCCCACTGTCGTGCTACCTGCCTCACTTTCCCCTTCAAGGGAGGTAATGCCTCAAGAAAGAGCCTAAAGGCCAAGTGAGGCTTGAGGCCTGCATATGTGGGAGAAAAAGAGCAAACTGTGAGGCCCTGAGCTTCTGTACAAAACTCAAGCAAACTGGATGAAATATGTGATTCTTCTGAAAAAACAATCCACCTAAGACATGACTGCCCTGTTGCCAGTAAGACCAGGGAGTTTCCTACACTGCAGCAGAGGGGAGTACGCCCAGCATTTCACCTGACCCCGGAGTACAAGCTGACTGACATGATCAGATCAGTGGAAGCCTGGAATGTGCAGCTGCCCCTTTCTGTCAGGAGGAATGTTTTGTGACAACCGAGGAATACTGAAGAGTGAGAACAGTTGGGGAAGTTTTTAGACTCATGGTGCTTATTAATGTAGTAAAGTTTCCAAGAAGTCCTGCCGTTTGGGAAATAATCTAGTAACTAGTTGCCTAATCAAAGGAAAAAAGAAAAGAAGGAGGTAGAGGAAAGGAAAGGGGAGGGAGGGAAAGAGGCCTCATCTTCAGGGACCTTAAGCAAGGGGTCCCTTCCCTGTCATCCCAAGCACAGCCCCAGTCAGACTCCTGGCCGTGCAGCCTCCCTGTCTGCCTGGGCCTGACCTCTCATGTTCCTGATGGAGCCTGTGCCACCCTTTGCTGACCTGCCTGTGCTTCTGACACAGCGTGCCTCTTGCTGGGTCTGCTCTGCCCTGACCTAGTGTTTCTCTCCAGGTCACCTGACCCAACCTCCAGAGCTCCTTCCACTTGGGCCAGGGTCCATACCACCGTCCAGTTCTCCCTCCTTCTTGTCATTCAAGTCTCCCTCTAGACACTGGACATCAACGACCAGTGATGTACCTGAAGGTGGGCCTAGTGGCGCCTGTTTCTTGATGGTTTAGGCCTGGGGAAGTCCCTTTCTAGGGCTGACCATGCAAATCCAGCTGTTGTATTATGAGCAGCTCGCAGAGTGGATCTTTTCTCTCATGTCCTTTGTTTCTTTCCAAAGCGCCAAGCACAGAGGCATGCACGTGGGAACTGTCTCATGAACGCCATTTGGAATGAACGTCCTTGCCACGGAGCATGACCATCCCGTTTGGTAGAGTCTCTGCCTCACGCTGGGGGGAGCCCACTGCTGCGGAGGTGAGGTGAGGCTATTTGGTGGTGGCTGGACAAGTGACAAGGAGCCAGAGATGGGAGAGGAATCTTCTTTTGCTCCCTTCCTTGTTGCCTTGCTCTGGTTCCTTCTACACCTCCAGAAGCGGCCTTTGTGCTCCTGGTCCAGTGCTCCTCCCACAGACACAGGGCCACACAGGGGTCAGGAGGGGTCAGAACGCCCTGTGTTCTCTGGACACTTATGCTTTCCCAGTGGTGTCCCTCCCTCTTCCCTCCTGGACAGAGCAACATGTGCTTGCCACCTGTTGGCACAAGATTCACCGGGGTTGAGTTGGAGGCAAGGACACGCAAAGCCACCATTGTAAGTGTGTCCATCCCGAGAAAGGGCGGGCAAGGCCTGTGATATTCTTGGCACATGGTGAAGTGGAATAACAGTGGCAGGGGTGGGCACCCTATTCTCGCTTTGGGGAATCTAAGTAGCTCCTGTTCTGAAATGTTTAATCAGCCAAGGAAAGTGTGCATGAAGAATAAAAACATAAGCAAGCAGTTCTTCCCCTCAGCACAGTTAGGAACTCGCAGAGGAGCAAGTTCTGGTTTTTCAACATACAGATCAAGTGCAATTGTGACTCTCATTACTGCCCCTGCTTTAAATTCCAGTCTCCTTTTGTCCTAGAACAAAGCTCTGGCTTTCAGACATCCTGGGACTACCAGAGATAATGTCTTCTGTTTAATTTCCTTTTCCTTCTATTTAAATTTGAGGACCACTTCCAGCCTGACCTTTTCTCCTGTTCAGATTCAACTCACAGACTGGCACAGGTTAAGATTTTTCACCTGCCTGGTCTCATGAAATTCTCCCAGCTGGACCATAAGCTTGGTTTCTTTTCACAGTTTCAGAGATGAAGAAACAGGTTTTGAGAGGGACAAAATGTCATTCGTCCAAGGTCACCAGGCAGCAGGTGTACCAGCAGTGCTGGCCAGTCAAGGCTATGCTGATGTGCAGACGTGTCGTGGCCCATCCGGGGTCAGAACCTTGCCTAACTCCTCTCAAGCGTTCCCAGTGGCCTTTCTCATGTTTTTCTTACACCCCTTTTGAGTTTTTCACTCACTCATATGTCTGGATTTACCAGTCTGGGTCTCCTCCTTCAGAGCTGACCTTCCCCATCACCCCTCCTCATTGGCTCAGGATGAGTTTCATCACAGAGTTTCATTACTCTGAGGCTCTGTTAAGAACAGTCTATTCCTTTTCCCTGAGACATTCCTCCTCTTCACCCGCTGCTCCTGTTGCAGAGGATGGAGGGAGTTGTTGATTTTGTTTATTCAACAGGTTTTCTCATCCCCAGTTTTCTGGTAACAATGCTCTTCTTTTGGTTTTCTGTGGGGAACTTACCCCCCACCCCTCATCCTAATCCTCAGCTGTCCATCATGGTTCTCCTCTATCCCCTGGCAACTAGGAGAGATGGTTCAGCCAATGAGAGGACCCGATCCCTCTGGCCATCACGACTGATTCAAGGATGAGCAGGTGACCCCATCCAACAATTACAATTTTTCCCAATGAAAAAAATCAATGAATATGCTGACCCAGTGCTCACATCTTTTTCCATTTGTCCAATTATTCCCATGAAGTAAATGCCTGGTTTGGAATTGTTGAGTCATCATATGTATGTTTTAAACATTTTGGCACATTTTGTGAGGTTGCCCTACAGAAAGGTTGGCCCATCAATATTTGAGAGTCAGCTCTGCATGCCCAGCAACACCTGGTGTTGTCAATCGTTAAATGTTTGCCAGTCTGAGAAGTGAAGACAGCTGATGAAATCTGTTCCCAGTTCTGGGCCTCTTTTTGGGTCACATACCCACGTGCCTGTCCCTAAAGTTACCCAAACCTGGCCTTGCTTCTATATCTTTTGCCTGATCCTTCGTCCAACTTTATTGGGTTGCTTGTCACCTGGCCATACTCTGCTAGACTGAAAAGTGAGTCTTTTTTTGTTTTTTAAGTTTAGCTTTTTAATAACTTTTAATATCTTAAATGGGGTTTTCTCCCTAATTATTCTTCCATGTAATTTTTGGAAAATGACTCTTTGTCTTACACATTTCCCTTTTGTCCTTAGCTGCTTGCAGGTGCTAAGTACAGTTTAGAACACAATTATTTGTTGAATAAATGAATGAATGAAAACCCTTCTGTGATATACTCATTCCCTGTTCAGTTCTGAATGATGCCATGTGTTGGGCCAGTGCTAAATCTGGATAGATATATCAGTTTTTAAGGATCCTAATAATTCTATGGTTATATTGGATGCTGAGGATCAGGGACATGGCTATCTCATTCCAGGGAATACCATTCCCTATGGAATGTCTTTCATTAACACATTTTTACTGATAATCTGCCATGTCTCTAGTGTGGAATCAAAGCACACAGTTCCTGATCTGAAGTACCGTATCTGTGTGAGAGGCACAGCTAACAAAGTAGGCTCTTCTGTGGGAGCTGTATCATGTGGCCTTTATGAAACGCAATCCTTGGGGAAAAATGGAGCATAACAAGAGCTGGAAACATTTGAGGATGTTCCATAAAAGGGTGATTGTTAAGAGGATATTAATGAGGATTAGAGAGATGCCCTGGGCTCCCCAGTTACATTTTAGGGGATCTGAAGTATTAGCTCTTCTCGTATGAAACAGTGTCATCAGCTTGCAACCTCTTTTCCATGCTTCTTAAGAAGAGTTTTCCACCTTGTTGGTTGTTGGATTTGAATATTCATTAGCCAAGAGGAAGGGCCTGAAACCACAGCGTTTTGAGGAGGATATCTCAAACCACCAAAAACTCACCAGGAGAGAAAACATTTCAAATCCACCTGGTTCTCCTCCTCTATTCAGTGGTGTCTCTCAGCTACTAAGAGGCAGAGCCAAACCTCCCATCCACGTCCTCTGGCCTGGTTTGCTGTCCAAAATAATTAACAAGAAGTGCAGCAATGGGCCAGGTGGCTGAGCCTGATCAGCTACTCTCCAAACCAGTTTCCTTGTCTCCTTGGGGGCGATGACCAGGCTAGCTCTCCTGGCCTCCCTGGAATTAGAGCTGGTGTATGCCACTTCCAGGGCAGCCTCCATCTTTCACGCATGTCCCTTCATGGTCTTTCTCCCTCTTCCAGCTCGGAACAGAGACTCAGGAAGAGTTCAGCAGTAGGCAAAATATAGAGGAAAGGAGCCTGCACCCCAAAAGCCCACTTAGAGGAGAACCACCCACAAATCAGGGATACCCATTTTGGATACCTTGAGAAATAAACTGAGCTCATCCTCAAGTCCCTATACGTTTTGTACAGCAGGTGGGTTTATCCTAACTCAGACGCAGCCTATTAGACGAGAGGTGAGTCCAAGCATGCTGCTCATTGTTGGGAGAAAGGACATCCCCAGGCACTTGCACCTCTCTGCAGCCTCAGCATAGTCCTTTTGAGAATGAACAGCAGGTGCTGGCCACTGAAGGATGGAAAGAAGAAGACAAAAATGGTAAAAAAAAAAAAAAAAAGAAAAGAAAAGGAGGGGGGACCCAAGCAGAGCACCAGCATTGTCCACCATGTGGGGCCAGATGAAGCTAGAGAGGCGTTTGAGCTTGACGATCCATGCACAGGGCACACCCTGAGTTGGGGTGTTTGGGGGATGAACATGAGGGAGTCAGGTTGTCTCATATGTGGTCACCCCAAATGAGGCAGCTGCCCCCACCCCAGAGCCCCATCTCTGAACTGTAATGACTTCTTTTCCCACAAGCTCTTAAATCCAGTCCGATCCCCTCATCTCCAAGTGGCTTATTTAGTCCAAGGAAATGTCATAGTCCTTCCTGAGCATTTCCTCTAATGCCACCCCAATCTGCCATCACTCTAGGATCAAATTCAGTTTGCAATTTCTGTGACCCTGAGTTCTGGCTGTTCATGGAATCTGGCAGAATAATTAATGTATGTTGAGGGCTCATTATTCGCCAGACTTTGTGCTAAGCATTTCAAATAGTTCATTAGTCACATTCTTCAAGGTCCCTGTGATTGCCCCCAGGCTCTTCTAACGGGAATTCCACCCCAGCTCCTGAAGGGGAGGTGTGTGCGGGGAATGCTGAGTGGCCACGCTGTATACCTCAGTTTACAGCCATTAGTCAAGTATTGATTTTAAAATTTAAGTCTTCCACATTTCCAATTACATCTATTCTTGGGTGTTTAATCTTTCTGTGTATAGTAAATGGGATGCTTTCTTAGTGATGTTTTGAAATTGGTTTTCATTTGTTTATTAGAACATGATTTTTGTATCCTGATGTGTTTGGCTACCTTTCTAAACTCTCTTACTTTTACTAGTTTTTAAGTTTATTCTCTTTGACTTTCTAAGTAGAAAGAATCTCCTAAATAGTAGACAAGATTGTCTATCTTACCTATCTTGTAATAGACAAGATAATGATGATTTTTTAACAGACTTTTAGAGATATAAGTCACATACCATACAATTTACCCATTCAAAGTTTCAATCAATTTTTTTTAGTATATTCACAGAATTATACAACCGTCACCACAATCAATTTTAGAACAATGAATGGCAATTAAATTTTTTTTTCCTTTATTAAATTGGTTAGGGTCACCAATTGACAGCTAAGTAGTAACAGTGATTGAGGGCAATCTTGTCTTGTTTCTGGTTTTTCTGGAATGTATAATTTTTCACCATTTTCATGTTTTTGGTGGTTAGCCTTTATGAGGGTAAGAGAGTTTCCTTCTACCTCTAGTTTGCCAAGAATTTTACGTTCTTTTTTAAAAACAGGCACACATTTTATGAAATCCAGTTATCAAAGCATTTATTGTGGTGAAAATGATATTTTCTCCCTTTTAATCTTCTAATGTAGAAAATTAATAGACGGTCTCCTTAAAACCATCTTTGGATTCTTTATGTATAATCCTTTTAAAACATCATCAGATTCAATTTGCTAATAGTTTCTTTAGAATTTTTCCCTGTAACATTTTAATGTGATAAACCTATAGTTTCTTCCTTCCTTCTTTCCTTCTTTCTTTTCTTAATGTGCTGTGGTGAGGCGAAGTCACACTTTCCTCAGGGCATTTCCAGGTACTAAGACAACAGAGAAGGTACAAGGTCCTGTCTATTTCTGCCGAAATGCAGGACTCCTCTAATGCACAATATTTGCTCTGCCCCAGCTTCTTGCTGTGTTGGCAAAGATGTGGTCACATCTGCATCCTGGTCTGAGATCTTTCCTGCCCAATCTGAGTCTGCCCTTTCCTGTTCGCAGGTGTCGTTCCCCAGTAAACTGTGTTCCTAACTCCAGTCGAGCACCTGCTTTCTAGAGCCTCCAGTTGACACATATGCTACCCTTTCCAGCTTGGCATCAAGCCTTGCAGACTTTCATTTCCTACACAATCTTAAAAATTAGATGTACTTCACCAGTGAAACCATCTGAACCTGTTATGTTTTGTTGCATTTTAAGAGAAAGTTTGATCACGGTTCTAATTTCTTCCATACTTATTGGCTTATTGAGGTTTTCTATCTGCCCTTATACAAATTCTGGTAATTTGCATCTTCCTAGAAAATTCTGTATTTGCCCTAGATTTAAAATTTTTTTATTAACATTAATTTCTTTTTAGTAATTTCTGAAATGGTTTAAAATTTCATTAGTTGTGTTTCCTTTCTCGTTTCAAATGTTAGGTATCTTTTAAAATTTTATTCACATATCTATGAGATTTAATAAGATCTGTCTATAGTAAAATTCATATTTTTGCAAGTGTTCCACTTCATTAAATCTAATTTTTTATACCTCAATCTCTAGTTTCTTTGGGTTTATTTTGCTGATCTTATATTCTAGTTTCTTGATTTTAATGCTTGTTTCATTTATTCTAAACTCCTTATTCCTCATAAATTTCTTCTCAGCCCTCTTGGATCAGGTCCCACAAGCCCCTGAAGCACAGCTTCATTGCGGCTTATTTCTAGTTTATAATTACCTCTTTAACATAGGATCGCCTTAGAGGATACTGTAAAGTTTCCAGTGAAAAGATTTTTTTTTGCTACTCCTTGTGCATTTTTATTTCTAATTTTGTTGTATAGTGGCCAAAAGATAAGATTTGTATGATTTGTGCTTTTTAGAATGTATTAGAATTTTCTTTATGGTCAAATACATGACTAGTTTGTAATAGTGTACATAGATAGATGATAGATAGATAGATACTATTGTGAGGTGCACTGAGGTATGGCTGTGTATCTGTCTGATGGACTATAGCTTTTATCAATATGAGCTAATCCATGTTTGCTAAGATGCTTTTTATATGTTTTATTTTTTTAATTGTGATAAAATACACCTAAAATTTACCATCTTAACTATTTTTAAGTGTACAGTTCTGTGGCATTAAGCACATTCACACTGTTGTGCAACCATCTCCACCATCTATCTACCCACAGAACTCTTTCTCTTGCAAAACTGACCATTCAACAACTCTGACCCCCTTCCTCTCTCCCTGCAGCCGGAGGCACCCACCATTCTACTTTTCCTCTCTGTGAATCTGACTACTCTAGGAACCTCATGAAAGTGGTATCATACAATATTCATCTTTTGTTACCAGCTTATTTCACTGAGCATAATGCCCTCAAGGTTCATTTATGTTGTCTTCTGTGTCAGAATTTCCTATCTTTTTAAGGCTGAATAACACCCCTGTGCGCATGTGCACCACCTTTTGTTGTTTGTTCATTCATCTGTCAAGGGACACTTGAGCTGCTTTCCCATTTTAGATACTGGAAATAATGCTACTATGAACACAACTAGCTCTTTGAGTCCCCACTTTCAATTCTTTTGAGTATATATACCTAGAAGTGGATTACTGGATTGTATGGCAGTTCTGTTTTTAATCTTTGAGAAACCATCATACTGTTCTTCATAGTGGCTGCACCATTTCACATTGCCACCTACACGGCATAAGGGTTCCAATTTCTTCACATCCTCACCACTTGTTATTTTCTATTTTTTGTGGGGTTTTTTTATGGTAGCCACCTGAATGGATAGGATGCTTTTTAAACGATTGTTTCTCTTTTTGTAGTTATTCTGTAACATTTGATACCTATTTAGGTGGTATGTATTCCTCTATACCTTTATTTTCAAACTTTCTGGATAATTTTAGATATACCTTTTTGGAAATAGGATATACCTTTTTTTTTTATTACCCTGGTCTGCAAAGCTAAGTCTTGTAACAGGCTAATTTAACCTATTTATGGGTACTGTGATTACTTATATAATTAGATTTATCCCTATCATATTGTTTTTGTTTTTTATTTATTGTACTTCTTGTTTGTTTCTTTTCCCTAACTTTTCTTCAGCTGACCAGTTTTTCTTTACCCCATTGGTTTTCCTCTTGGGTTGGAACTTCTATTTCTATTCTTTTAGTGGTTACCATTAAATTTTTAAGACATATTTAAACATAATTATCTAAAGTATTTGAATTAATATAGATCAGAGGTCACCAAACTATGGCCTGTGTGCCAAATCCAGCCTCCATCCATCTTTGTACAGCTGCAAGCTAAGAATAATTTTATGCTTTTAAATTTGAAAAAAATCAAAAGAAGAAAAATCTGTGACACATGAAACTTCCAAAAGCAAATTTCAATGGCCATAAACAAAGTTTTGGAACACAGCTATGTTTTTCTGTTTGTTTATATATTGTCTATAGCTGCTGTTCTGATATACTAGCAAAGCCTAAAATATTTGCAATTGGCCCTTTACTGAATAAATTTGCTGATCTCTGGTCTAGATGTATAGCTCCTCCCAAACAAGATGAGTTAAAACAGATTTATGCTTCCTTCCAACCTGCAAGCCTTACTCCATGTGACTCCTATGTTGTATCGCTTGGGATTTTAGTTCCAGAAACTGGCAACAACTCATATGTCCGTCAACAGGTGAGCGGGTAAACAAATTGTGGAACACAGTGGAATGCTGCACAGCACTATGAAAAGAATGAACTATTGAAACACACTCTTCTGAAAGCATGATGTTAAGAGAAAGAAACTAAATGCAAAAGGCCACATGCTGTATGATAACATTTATGTGAAATTCTAGAGAAGGCAAAACTACAATGACAGTAAACAGATCAGTGCTTTCCCGGGGTCAGGCGTAGAGGAATGGTGATTGGCTGCAATGAAGCGTGAAGGAACGTTAGGGGTGATGGAAATGTGTTACATTATCATTGAACAACTGTACACATTCGTCAAAATTCATCCAATTGATACTTAAAATTGGTTAATTGTATGGTATATAAATTACACCTCAATAAAGCTAATTTTAAAAACGTGTTCTGGGTAAAACAAATCTTTGGTGGGAAAAAAATATCTATGATGGGAAGAGCATGAGAGAACTTTCTGAGGTGATGATAATATGCTAGGTCCTGGCATTACACAGGTTTACTGAATTAGTCAAAAATTAGCTATTGTATACTTGAGACTTATGTGTCTCATTGTGTGTAAATTTTACAACAAAGAAAATGTATGAAATATTGAACTCTAGTTAATGATATGCATGCTTGAAATTAGGGGGAAGTATACTGATGTCTGTATTTTACTTTGAAATACATAAAAAAATAAGATGGACTAATGAATGGTCAGATGGAAAGACATGTATAAAGCCAAGTTAAATAAAGTATCAGTGGCACAATCTAGGTGGTGGTTGTTACTTACAGAATTAAAACAGAACACCTGTTTTGCCTTTTAAGATATTTGTGTTGATATGGCGTAGTTAGATGTGCAAGGCCTGGCACCTGGACCCAGTCTTAAATGATCTCATGTGAAAAGAAATACTTTTAAACTATTTTCATCTAGAGCACTAACCTTATTGTGCTCACCATCCCTCCTTCTTCGAAAGCCAGGGAGAAGGCCCAGTAGGATTCAGGTACTCACCTGCTTTGAGCCAGCAGCTTGCCTGGTCTGTTTTCGAGGCCTGGCTGTTCCTGGTAACATTCCATAGGCTCCCCCTTCTCTCTAAGCCCTAGAGAATTACAGGAGTGTAGGTGGTCTCCTGGGACCTGGTGTACCACTGGAAATCTGGAGGCGGCACACCGGCAATGTGAGAAGCTTCTGGACCCAACTTGGTGCCAAAGCCCCAGTGGAAATGTAATAGAGTCCTGACATGTTGGCACTTAGGGGACTTAGACACCTCTTTACAGAGAAGCAAACAGGTCCAGGCAAGGGAAGTGGCTTGCTCAAGGCCTCACGGGTCTGTGATAGCAGAGCAGGGACTATACCCAGAGTCTATCTGCTCCCAGCCCCATTTGGGCTTCAGCTCATCCGACAGTTTCTTGGGAGTCACTGATGGGAGAATTCCTAGGTTCATGAGGTGGAACAGCCGCACTGTGAGTGGGACCTGGGTTCAACGTCTGGCCCCACAACCTTGGGCGCCTTACTTAATCCCTCAGCTTGGGTTTCCTCGGGGGCCCCATAAGAACACCAACATCTTCCTCCTCAGGGAATTGTGAGGTTTAAACGGAGCATTGCCTATGGAGCAATCAGTGCAATGTCTGGATGCAGAAGGCACTCACTCCCTGGGAGCCACCGTTGTTGTTATCATTAAGTGCCCTGTTCTGAGAGGCTGAGAAACCAGATTTTGGCTTTGGTGCTACACTTACTAGCCGTGACTTTAATCCTTACAACAATCCCCAAGACCCCAAGACAGTAGTATTTTCTGCATTTTACAAATAAGAAAATGGATATGCACATCCAGCCTCAGATCTTCAGGTCTGGATCAAACACAAAATTGTTTTCTAGTAATCTTCTTGGCAGGTATGGCCTCAGCAAAATCGCCAATCACCAATGTTCATTTTAGAACCTCCTTCATCTCATTCCAAGATTCTGTTTGCCTCTTCCCATCAAGCTGGTATGAGGAAAAGAAAATTGAGGATGGTTTGAGATGCCTGGGTTGATAGTCACATCTCAGGGAACTGCATTTCCCAGGAACCCTCAGGTCAATCTAGGAAGTTCTCTATTCTTCTAGCACTGGCAGACAAACCGAGCCAGTACACAGAGAAGATCCACTGTGTCATCCCTAAGGCAGTGCTATTCAATGCATGATCTACTGAACAGGAACATATATGTAGGGAAGGAAAAAACTTTCCCTTGACCCTTTAGGGTTCTTAGCTGGGTCTGAAAATTAAACGGACACAGACAGATAAACAGGAGAAAAGCATACAGATTTTATTGAAATGGGAGCCTTCACAAGAAATCGAATACACAAAGAAGTGACTAGAACAGGAAGCTTTTATATCTTTTAGACAAAGAAACAATAAATTTGTGAAGAATTGACAAGACAAAGGGATAGTAAATGGTAAGACATTTCTGGGAAGCTGAGAGTGAGTTTAACAAGGTTTGTTTGTACAGATTCCTTGGCCCCAAATCCCGTCTCTGGTGATAAGCACATCTTCCTTCCTACTGGTGCAGAGAGGGTACCTTTTACATGGGAGTTTTATGACTTGTTTCAGGGAGGAAGGGCAGGGGGAGGGGATGTCAGAGTGACGTTCCTGCTTCTGCCATGTTCTCAAACACCTCCACTTAGGATACTCAATATGCCAAGTTGCCATGCTTTGAGGTAGCATGTCTTGAACCCCATCATATGCATCATCTGGGAGCTTGTCAGAAATGACGATTCTAGCCCCAGCCCACCTGACCTCTGGAAACAGAATCTCTGGTGCACAGGCACCTGTTCTAGCAAGCTCTGCATGGGAGCTTCAGCACAGGAAAGCTGAGAAGTCTTGTCCTAAGGGACCGAGAGGAGCACACAGCAGTGGGCTAGTCTGTGTGATCTTGCCCTCCCCCGAAACGGGAGCACTGATTTGTGCAGAGGGTTTTTTCCAAGGAGGAAACAGGACCTAAAAGTGGAAATCTCATTTTCAAAAAGTGTTTCCTCATTTTTGTTACCCTCACACCTTTCTTCCAACGTGTTTTTTTTTCACATTCATCAAAATGCCCCCTTGAAAATGACAGATGTGGTATGTCTGGCCGCAGGGAACAAATCAGAGAGGAGCGTGAGATGGATTCATAACTGACATGACTGAGCCAGCTTGGCTGCGAGGGGCCTGGCAGAGTGCCCCGAGGCCTTGGACTGGAGATGGGCCCCAGCCTGTGCTTAAAAAAAAAGAGCTTCTCATCTGAGGCCTCACACCAGCCTGTCAGGCTAACCTGTTCTGTCACTGGCTAACCTGTTCTGTCACTCACTAGCTGTGGGACATTGGGCAGAGGACTCGGCTTCTCTCAGCCAAGAGGATTATGTGTGTAAAGTACCTGGTACCCAAAAGGCATTGAACACAGGTTAGAGGAACCCTGCTTTGGGCCCTTGTTGTAAAGGGGGGGGCGGTGGCATGGGGTCAAGCCAAGCAGTCCTTCTGCTGGCCTCCATCACATGGACGGCTCCAGAGTCACTTCTTCAGGCCCCTCCATGAAGAATCCAGAGCCAGAGTTTGGTCCGACCTCTCTCTTGGGGCTCTCCATGTAGCCACCTTCTTGATGAGCGCAGCCCACCCTCCCTTCCCCCAGAGTCTCTCCCTCTTGCTCTCCTGGCCCCTCCAGCCCCTTGGCCTGTTCTGTGCACCGCCTGCTCCAGGAAAGGGGCAGCAGAGGCAAAGGGGAACAGCACTCACCTTTCCATGTTGCCACTACCTGGGATGTCTCATCCGGAGCATCCTCAAAGGCACCTGCAGAGTCTCACCCTGGGACTTTGTCCTTCTCATGTCACTGGAGCTCTTGAGGTCTTGGGTTGTCAGAGGAGGATTCTCTCATAAACCCAAGAGCCATGCGGACAGTCTGGGAGGCCTTGTCCCCAGCCATGGCTCCTTACCTCCATGGCTGAGGCAGTGCTTGTTGGGACCAAGCAAAGCTCCCTGCCCACTGCAGGAGGCTGAAACATTGACCATGCACGTCCCCAACAACCACCGCAATGCGCTTAGTCTAAGCTCATCATGAGTTACCACAGTGCACCCGGCTGGACTCACAAAGCCAAGCCAAGTCTGGACAACGGCTTGCTGGAGCGAGGGAGGGTTATAGGTGTAAAGACTGGAGAGGCTTCTAACAACACACTTTCTTCTCTCAGGCTGTCCTCAGCTCTGTCCTAGCAGACCCAGCTTCCCCTACAGCCCCCACCCCTGTTGGATTTACTCATTTCTGTTACAACCCTGCCTCTCATCAGTCCCAGTTCATATGCCCTCCAAACTCCATCCCCAGAGGCAGAAACTACCAGAGCCCTAATTGCAGATGGAAAAACATTCTGGATTTTTTGCATCTGGCAGTGAATATCTCACCTCTTAATCAAACTTGCTCACTGGCAGGGACAACTTCACTCCAAATCTGGACCCCTGCCCAGCAGGGTCCAGTGCCAGGGTGTGGCTGGTGTGAGATTAAGTTATGTATTAGCAGTAGACTTGCGTTTAATAAAAGCCAAAGAGCTTCTGAACGCACATGTTGGAGGAGGGAAGAAGCAAGTTAGCGCTCAGTGGCTGAGCAGAGGCAGGGCAGGGGGCGGGTATGGGGGATGATTTTCTTAGCAGGACTAGAGGCCTGGGTCCTAAGGGCCATGGAGGAATCTTTGCTGGGACTAGAAGGCAATAGCAATCAGTTCATTCATTCCACAGATATTTATTGGCACTGTTCTAGACACTGGGGCTACAGAGATGAGCACCAGAGATGGCCAAAGGTTTTTTTTTTTCTGAAAATTATCCCCCAGAAGAGATTAATTGCAAGCGGCTGCACACTGGAATCTTGGCCTTGTTTGCCTGTTTGCTTCCTGCCTTCCTCCCACTGCTTCCTTTGTCCCTGACCCTTCCTCTCCACCTTTCCTCCCTCCCTCCCTTTCTTTCCATCCTTCTTATCTGTTCAAGTAGTGACAGCTGCCTGCAGAAGGTGCCTTAGCCTGACATGACCTCCCTCAGTGCTAGCTTGTATGTTTATAAGGGTCATCTGATATACTGGCGAAAAAGATGGCAAAGAAATCTGAACACAGATTTGGTAAGTCTCCCTAAGGATATGACCTCACAATGAAAGGAGTTGCATGACTTTGTAAGCAAAGCTTTTAAAGGTCAATTTAAAATACAAATATGGAGATGAAAAATATATACCTGCTTGGTAACTGGAAGGGAAAAACTGTCAAATGTTATGTGGTTTGGATTAAAATTTCCAATCTCAGCATCACATGCAGGTTCAAAAAGTACTGCGACAGTACTCAGACAACCCGGTGGAGTGAAAATGCAGTAGGGGAAACTGAGGTATGGGCTCATGCTTCCTGTGAAGCTGTTGCTTCCCTTGCAGCCTCTGAAGTGAGCTGTTCTCTTTCCAGCTTTCATACCTGGGCCCTGGGGGAGGGTCAGTATCACTTTTGCTCCTCATTGCTGCTTTCAAACCATTTTCCCCCTTTCCTTCCTTAAACACTGGGTTGACTCTCCCTTTGAGTCTCATGGGACTATCCTGCTGACCTCCTCCTTGTCGCAGGTCGCTGCTGACTCCAGGCCTCTTCCCCTCATCGCTTAAGGACTGAATTGAACTCTCACTCTCTCCAGCACTGCTTTTATATTACAGTGGTTCCAACAGCTACATAGAAGATCGTCCCCATGTCCCAGTGCTTTAGCCTGTTTGGGCTGCTGTTACAATGTCCCAGGCTGGGCAGCCATGAACAAAGGAATTTATTTTTCACAGTTCTGGAGGCTGGGGAGTGCAAGATCAAAGTGCTACCAAGTCCAAGAGCAGATTGGGTGTTTGGTGAAGACCCACTTCCTGGTTCATAGCTCACCTTCTTCTCACTGTGTGGTCACATGGTGGAAGGGGCAAGGGTGTGTGCTAGGGTCTCCCTTACAAGGGCACTAAGTCCATTCCTGAGGGCTCCACCTCATGACCTAACCACCTCCCAAAGGTCCCACCTCCAAACTGGAGAATAAAAAGTTCCAACAAATGGATTGTGGGGACATACTGGATGAACTCACCTTCTAGTCCCATGACCCGCTTGCAGACACCAGTGACCTCGTCAACTGCACACCAGCCACTCACTCCCCACATCGTCCCTGGAACCTGTCACCATCACTGCGTGTAGCCCTCCAGTATCTCAGCCCCTAGTGTCTCATTCTCCAGCCACTGTCCCCTCTTTCCATCTGTCTTGCCAATGGGTTTCAGCCCCAGGCAAGTTCCCTATGGATTCAATGTGACCAAAGAAAATGATAGCAAAACATTCTTGGGGTGAAAGGGCTATATCCAACTTTATTTCCAGGTGGCAGGTCAGTTACTAAAATCCCATTCACTCAGAGCGAGTCTGCATGCAGCAAGCTGGTCTCTGTCTCTGGGCCCCTCTGTCTGCACAGCCATCCTCTGGGCCCCTCTGTCCTCACAGCCATCCTCTGGGCCTCTCTGTCTGCACAGTCGTCCTCTGGGCCTCTGTCCTTGGCGCTGCCACCACTCCAGCCTCTGCTCTGCTCTCCTTCAACCTTGCAGCCCTGCCACTGTTGTGCCCAGAGCACTGGGCGGAGCTCTTTTTATAGAGTCAACAGCCGTGTATTGCCCACAGGTGTGCAGTGAGCTTGTCAACCACGGCCAGGTGAAAATCCTGGCCACAGGAACTCTCATTTTATCCACACCATCTCATTCCTCTAACACAGGCTCAATAATTCTTCCACTTGAGATCTATAATCTGTGATCTAACAATGTCTTCACTAATAATTAGTCCTTTCATTGCCTCAGCTCCCCCCTTACCCAACTTATATTTCACAGTTCATCCTTACAGAGCACCCCCCAACTCCTTCCATTGAATTGCCTGAGAGAACCTTGTAATTGGCCTGTAATGCCTGGTCAATGACAAGATGGAGAAGCAGAGCCACAGTGAATGTGTCCTCCTTTACTGCTCATCCTGCTTCAGACATGACACCTCTTCTCTGCTCCCCTCTGGGTAGGACTCCTTGAGTTGTCTAGTTTACTGCTGCTATGCTGTCCTCCCCTTCTTGCTGGAACTCACACCCGTTGGCTTTTGTCACCTCCACTGAAACACCTTGTGTCAAGACCTCTGAGGCCCTCCAGTTGGCCAGTGCAATGGGTGCTCCCAGACCTCACCTTATTAGACGTGCCCGCAGTGTCTTTCCATGGCAGTGATCACCCTATCCTCCTGATACACTCCCACTTTGGACATGAACTCCCGTTGAATCTCCTCCCGCCTCACTGGCTGCTCCTTCTCTCATCCCTCTGACCCTAAACATTGGAGTTCCCCAAGATTCAGACTTTGGACCTTTCCTCTGTAGGGAAGACTGACCTCATCCAGTCTCAAAGAATGAATGGCTTCTGAAGTTAGCTCTCCAGTCCAGACCTGTACCCCAAACTCCAAATTTCTATTTCCAACTCACAACTTGCCTCTCCCCTTGCAGGTCTAATGGGCACCCTAACCTGAACGCACATCCCTCCCTGGTGTTTCTCCTGACCTGCTTCATCTCAGAAAAGGACAACTCCAACTTTTCACGCAAAAACACCTGGGGGTCACGTCACGCCGGGTTCCTTTCTTCCTCTCATGTCCTATTTGCAGTCAATTAGGAAATCGTGTTGGTTTACCTTCAAAATACATCCAGAAGCCCGTGGCCAAGTCACTATCATCTCTCCTCTGGATTAGGCAGTAGGGTCCCAACCAGTCTCCCTGCCTCTGCCCTCTTCCTTGCCATCTGTTCTCTGACAAGCAATGGGAGTCAACTTTTTAAAACTCAAGCCAAATTGAATGACTCCTTTGCTCAAAACTCTCTTGTGGCATCTCATTTCATATAGAGTAAAAGCCCAAATCCTCGCAATAGTCCACAGACCTTTTATTATCTGGTCTCCACCACTCTGCTGACCTCATCTCCTACCTCTTGCCGGCATCACTCCACTCCAGCCACGCTGGCCTGGATGCACTGAGTACATTCTTGCCTTGGGATTTTTGTACTCTGTTGCCCCCTCTTCCCAGAACAATTTTCCCCAGATAGCCACGTGGCTTGTTCCCTTGCTGCAAATGTCACCTTATAAAAGAAGCCTGCCCTGATCACTTTGTATAAAAAGTCAAACCTTCCCCTCCTGCTGCCTTCCTGTCTCCTTGCAGTCCTGCTTGCTCTTCCCCTCGGTGAGCAGAACCCACCCGCTAGACAAATAGAGAATAAGGAACGGCAGGAAGTCTGATGTTGGATCTGTGATGCTGGAACCAAAGCCAGACCCTGGGCTCCCTCCAGCCTCACCTCTTGCCCTGTGTTCTAAGCCACTGGGCTTTTCCGCACCTTTCCAAGTGACCTCCTGCTTCTGTGTCCTTGTCACTCTCTTCCCTGGGTATGGAACCCTGACTCCCTTTGCTATGCCAGGAGAGGAGAGTAAGTTGCAACAAGTGGATTTTGGCAAGCTCAGGCCCATCAGTCCAGTACAAGGTCAGCTGCCCCCGTCCCCAGCAGCCCAGTCAGCCCCTCTCCTGTGCCCTGCTTTGCACACCTTCTCCTAGCATTTGTCTGTGGCAGGAAATGACCTGTCTTCCTCCTCTGGCTGTGAGCTCCTAAAAGAGGTCATGGTGTCTCATCTCTGATCCCCAGTTCTTGGCACTGACTTGGTGCTCAATAGTCATTTGTTTTGCTATGAATGGTCAGCTCAGAAATCTCACTGTTTCACACCATCCCAGGGGCAGGTGGGAGAGCAGAGGCCTTTTGAGCAGTTGTCAGCCATGGGAAACTAATTGCTCTGCTCTTTTAGGCAGGTGCTTCTAAACAGAATATTTTATTTGCATTTCACAAGAACACCTTGTGAGTGAAGTAATCATCTCCATTTACAGATGGGGACATGGAGGCAATTAATACACAGGGTAGTCAATTCATTTGAGGGCAGGCCTCACTTTGAAATCTCTCCCGCGATGTCTCATTTCACTTACTCTCACATCAGCCCCAGAAGGAAGATGGTGGATTCCTCATTTTATAAAAGAGGTAAAACCAAGAATTCCCTAGTGGCAAAACTAGGCCTTCAAATACTGTCATCTTAGACCAGGAGTCAGATGGGAGTGAAGGGCTACCTTGGGGGAGAACATGATCTAGATGAGCCAACCCCACCCAGACAAGAGGGCCCTGGGCTTTCCTCTGCCACAGCCTTGGGGACACTGAGTCCGAGCCCTAGCCCTTCATCACCATTCCAGGGGGGTTGGAAGCATGTGCCTTACCTGTGGGGTGTGGAGTAGATTGCTTGTCTTTAAAAAGACAGAAGCTGGATCTACAAAGGGCTGGGCTATCAATGAGAGGGCAGGAGGGGAGACTGAGTCGAGACTTCTGGCTTGGTGAGCACCGCCAGATTCTCCCTGGAGTCTCATCTGCAGGGCCCTGCACCAACCACCTGCACACGCATATGAAACACAAACTGCAGGGAAGCTAAGCCCCTGCTGCTTGAGAAGATCTGGGAGGACAGTCCCAGCTGCCACTTGGAACTAGAAGCCAACAAGTGGCCTCTGGGCATAACAGCAGCCTGCAGACCTCCACGGTGCACAGGACAGCAGCACACTGAGGGTTGGGCAGAGCAGACTAGGACTGCTTTTTATCCTCGTTTTAAGTTACCCTTTCAAAAGTTCTGCATTTGCCTTTGTTTTTTAACAACCATAACAGAATTGTGCAAGTTCATAATTTATGTGGAGATAAAGAAAGATACATGTATTAGGGTGTGGGCTCAAAAATAACTTCTGGGTGTGTCATCCTAAAAGTCTGGAGGCAGCTGCAATGGATTTCTCTTTCTTGGCCCGGATGACACACAGCTGGCTGGCCTCTCCCCTGCTCAGGCCTCTCCCCACGCCCGGCCTGCCTTTGCTGCCATTCTCTCCCCCAAGAATTATGTCTTCAGCCTGCACACTGGGATGCACTGGTACCCGGGTCACCTGGGGTAAAGCCCTGGCCTTGCATGGCTTAAAGGAGGAAGTGCTACTTATGACTGTATAATCACCACGGGCTGCCCACCGCTGCCCCTTTTTAGCCTTGGATTCCCCTTCCTGGACTTCGCTGCCACCACCCCCCTCTCCCATACCTGTTGCTTTCCTTATCAAAAATGGTCAGGGTCTTCCTGTCTGGTGACTGACCAAGTCCAGTTTCCTGCACCAGCTGACCTGAGCCTGCCCACTTGCTGAGCTGTCCCAGGGTTCCTGCCCCACCCCCTCCTCTCCCTCCCATCACCTCTGCTCTTTGCAGGCCCCCGGCAGACCCTGACTCCCACCTCTGTTTCTCTCCTCTGGGTGTGCCTCCCCCAAGCCCTACAGGTCTAAATCCTGCCAGACTCTGAGGCCCAACACAGTGGCCGCATCTACCATGAAGCTTTGCAGGAGCCCCAGGCCTTCAGGAGACACCCTGAAGTGCCTTCTGGGAACTCTACCTGCCCGGCCCTGGTGAGACTTCACGGGGCTGCTTTGGGTCAGGACCAGCTATGTATGTACTTTGTGGGCTCAGTACAACACAAAATACAGGGCCTGATGTTCAAAAAAGAAAAGGTTCCATTAAAGGTTGTAAAATATAAAGTTTTTTCCTTTCTTCTGCAATCTCTCTCTTGACCTGTCTAAGTGATTTTGTTTTCTGTTTACAGCTGTGCTTCCTCAGGTGTGGAGATACTGCTGACAGACCCCCACGGGCACCTGGCCACCACTGCCCTCCACTACTTGGCACTCACACATCACTGGCTGGATCAGCATGTGGATCAGCATGTTGAGCCACATCTCCCCTCCCCAAGGGGGTTGCAGCCTGTGCACTGGGATGTGCTAGGTATTTGGACCAGGGGAGGGCAAGACGTTTGTTTGCCTTGCTGAGTGGCCCATGCTGCCAGCCCAGGGCAGAGATGACGGCCACCATGCCCCGTCCCCACACACCCACCCATGCCCTTGCAGCCAGGGCAGAGAGTGGTGGAGGCTGCTGGGCAGGGCCAGGGAGGGGCTGCTTGGGGAGCCTGCGACACCAAGGGTCAGGGCAGTGGGCAGTCGAGATTGCATCCTGGGGAGGTGGCAGAGGACAGAGGGTGTGTGAGCCAAGGCTCCAAGTCCCAGCACATGCTTCATTGTCCCATTGCACTTTACTTTAAAAATGTAAACTCAAAGATAAAATTATTAAAAACGTCATCACCCACATGTTCATTGTAGCATTATTTACAGTAGCCAAGATATGGAAGCAACCTACGTGTCCATGAATGGATAAAGAACACACGGTATGTAAACGCACAATGGAGCATGTAGGCGTACAAAAGGAGGAAATCTTGCCATTTGTCACAACATGAGTGTATCTTGAGGGCATCGTGCTAAGTGAAATAAGTCAGAGAAGGATAATACCATGTGACCCCACTTACATGTGGAATCTAAAAAACAGTATCAAACACAAGAAGATATGTCAAAGAAATAATCAATCTTCCCATGTTTTCTTCCGCCTGCTACTTCTATAGCTTTTCTTCTTCCTTCCTAATTACAACCCTTAAATAGAATTCGTGCCTCATATCAAATTTACCAAGTATCATAATTCTTCCAAGTGGTAAAGATACCTCAAGACAAATGCTGGGCATAGAAGCCACAGGGCATAAATATGCAAAGAAGTAAAAAGCTAACCTTTTCAAACAATAAGGCTTCTCTCTCACTTACCAACTTCACATTTCCCTGTATGGCCCCGGAAGATGACTGGTTAGCCAGAGACGGGTAAGATTCCTCAAGGGAGGAACAACCTAAGACAGGCACAGTCGCAGCGGGGTCATCAGGTGAGAAATTGGGGATCAACAGAGGTGAGGCTTAGAACCTCACCCCCCGTTCTGAGAGAAATCTTCTGCATACGTGGATGTTTTATTGCCCTTGTCTAGCTCGGATTAACACATAGTCTACAGGCACACACCTGATCATCTACATTTGCTCTCTTACAACACTAAACTCTGTTTTCTACCTTTATCTCGTATCTACCTACCACTTCAGCATTTTATTGAAAATAATAATAATAGAGAAATGTGGTATCCACATATAAATCAAGTTTAAAAATCAAATGAATATTCATATTTGAACTGACTGTTTATAGTTCATAATGCATGAACAAAACCGAAAGTTTCTGTGATGGCTCCCCTTGCACTGTTCACCATGTAACTTATTCACTATGTAAGAATTTGTTCTCCATGTAAGAACTTGTTCGTTATGCATCAGAAGATTGGAGACTGACGAAAATTAGGCTTGGGGTGGATTAATGATTGTGCATTGAGCATTGACACCCCTATACAGAAATTTATTGTTTTTAACAACTATTTGATCAATAAATATGAGAGATGCCCTCACAAAGATATATATATAAACACACTTCCAATTGTAAAATAAATAAGTAACCAGGATGTAATGTATAGCATAAGGAATACAGTCAAAATATTGTAACAACTTGGTATGGTGATAGCTGGTACCTAGAATTATCATGTATATAAATGTTGAATCACTGTGTTGTACACCTGAAACTAATGTAATGTAATACTGTTGTCAACTACCCTTCAATAAAAAAAAAAAATAATAATAATAATAATAAAGGGAGAAATGTGGGATCCACATATAAATCAAGTATAAAAATCAAATGAATATTCATATTTGACCTGATTGTTTATAGTTCATGATGCGTGATCAAAACCGAAAGCTTCTGTGATGACTGCCCTTGTACTGTTCACCATGTAAGAACTTATTCACTATGTAAGAATTTGTTCTCCATGTAAGAACTTGTTCGTTATGCTTCAGAAGATTGGAGACTGACGAGAATTAGGCTTGGGGTGGATTAATGATTGTGCATTGAGCATTGACTCCCCTATACAGAATTCTATTGTTGTTAACAACCATTTGATCAATAAATATGAGAGATGCCCTCTCAAAAAAAAAAAAAAAAAAAACAGTATCAACACAAAACCGAGCTCATAGATCCAGAGAACAGACTGGTGTTGTGGGGAGGGAGGGAAGTAGCAGGTGCATGAGGGAGAGCAGTCAGCGAAATGGGTGAAGGGGCTAAAAAGGTACAAATTTCCAATTATAAACTGAACAAGTCATAGGATGTCATGAACAGCATGGTGACTATAGCTAATAATACTGTATCTCATATTTGAAAGTTGCCAGAAGAATAGATCTTTAAAGTTGTCATCACAATAAAAAAATTGTTTTGTAACTATCTATGGTGATGGTGGATGTCAACTAGGTTTTACTGTGGTGATCAATTCACAATATATACAAATATTCAATCATTATGTTGTACACCTGAAACTAATATAATGTTATGTGTCAATTATATCTCAATTTTAAAAATAATTTAGAACTTCAGGACAATGCTCACAGAGCATTAACCCGCAAATGCAGAGCCCTTCAGACCAGGAAGCTTATGGGAGCGCTTATGGGAAGGAAGAAAGGAAGGAAGGAAGGAAGGAAGGAAGGGAAGAAAGACAGAAAAACAGGAAAACGTCTCACACCCATGAGCCTGGCCCTCTTGAGGTTATGATTATTAAAGCATATTGCTAATGTGGAATCTCTTCTACAAAGCGATTGGTTCCCCGGGGTGCTCCCACAATGGCTGGTGTACAAGATGCCTTTACCTGATATGTAAACAGCCATTTAAGAGTTTATCAGTTTATATTTATTTTAATATGTATTAGAAAAGTTACATTCAATCTGCAATTTCACAGTGATACTGTCCTAGTCAGTTCAGGATGCTATAACAAAATGCCACGAACTGGGTAGCTTATCAGTGACATCAACTTATTTCTTACTGTTCTGGAGGCTAGAAGTCTGAGATCGGGGTGCAGCCCCATCGAGGTCTGATGAGACCCTCTTCCAACTGCAGATGGCCGACTTCACACTGCATCCACATGTGGTGAAAAGAGAGAGAGCTCTCTTAGGTCCCTTTTACAGGGGCATTAATCCCATTCATGAAGCTTCCCCCCTCGTGACCTGATCCCCTCTTAAAGTCCCACCTCCTAAGACCATTCATATGAGGTTAGGTTTCAACATAAGAATTTTGGAGGGACATACATAGATGCGTGTCCATAATAGATGCATAGATTCCCTCAGGAATTCACTAAAGGAAAAGAAGTTTATTGCTCTAAAGAAAAATATTAAGTAAACAATAGTACATGTGGTACTTAGATACTGTTAGAAAGAAAGGAAAGAAAGAAAGAAAAAGGAAGGAAGGAAGGAAGGAAGGAAGGAAGGAAGGAAGGAAGGAAGGAAGGAAGGAAGGAAGGAAGGAAGGAAAGAAGGAAAGAAGGAAAGAAGGAAAGACAGAAAAACAGAAAGACAGAAAGAAAGGAAGAAGGGGAGAGAGAGAAGAAAGAAAGAGAAAGGAAGGAAGGAAGGAAGGAAGGAAAGAAAGAAAGAAAGAAGGAAAGAAAGGAGAAGACAGTGTTCTGAGTTTGGGAAACACCACACTAGAGTGGGGTTCTCCCAGCCAGAGAAGGCTTGCCTACACACCTGCGCACTTGCTCCGTCAGCACCCCACCCAGTCCTTCCTTAGGGCAGCCGACGCCGAATGTATGAATAAGCAAAGCAGCCTGGGCAAACAGGTACCCTGGGCCTGAGCCTCTCTTTTGAAATTTCTTTGGTAGGACTTTTTCTGAATAATAATGTACTGAGGATTAATTTCCATACATATTAGAAAATACTGCTGATACAATCAATTTCTTTAAAATTTACAGGGTTTACTTTGAAATGACCTGCCTGAATCCCTTTTGTACGTCCTCTTCCTGATTACCAAGTTCAGAAACTTGCCTGGTGACATTCACAGCATGATACAGTGAGTGTCCTCTCATCCCAGAGTTGGCTCCCGGTTTTCCCTGAGGCTATGTCCATCCTGCGCGTGGCCTGAGACGATGCTTGTGACGTGTATTTCTCCAGGGGTTTACACTGGAGGGATATCATTACTAGAACAGACCAGCTCGGGAGGTCCTAGATTAATAAGTGGCTAAAGCTTTATCGTCAAAACATTGTCAGCCCTTAGAGAAATGGTCTCCTCTTTACCACCAAATTTCACCTTATTGAACAGCCACATTTTAAAAAGGACAGAGACTGAAATGTCACCTACAACAAACATCTTGGAAGTAAGGTTTCCTAAAATGAAGAAAAAGGAGAAACACACATTTAATGGTTATGGACCAAAGCCACCACCTGCAGTGTCACTGGTGTTTGCCACTTGTCCTTGTGTTTCTTGAATAATCATTAATATATGTTTATATGGGTTATTTAATCAATGACACAAAAGGATTCCTGGCATACTGTTTCAATGAACTGGAGCACCTCACCAATATTTTCTTTATTATTTTATGAGAGGCTTTATTGGGAAGTTTTAAGTTAAGCATTTTGGATGAACTGATACATTTCAGGACTTATCCATCACATCAATCCAGAGACGGATGTACGTGCTTATTGAGTAGTAGCATCTTTCCAGCTCTTTCACGTGGATCACTCTCTCACAGGAAAATGGAGAGCTCCTTACAGGAGAACTCTTCCCAGAGCCCAGCACCATCTTCCCTTCCAGCAGCGCTCTGGCTGTTCTCTCGGCTCTGGGTGTCTTATTTACCTTGTTACATCAAAAAGCTTCTAGCTTTTCATGCACTTCCGACAGGAGCCTGAGCGGAGGTGGGGCAAGGAGACAGGCTGTCTTCCCTTCCATCTTACTGTCTCATCAGAGTTCCAGCAGGAGAGAGAAGGCAACACAGAGGTACACTCGGTTACCAGACAGAGTGTGATGAAGGGACTATTTATACAGATGTGGGAGAGATGAAAGGAAAGCTGCAGGAATGGTGGAGCACCTCCAGGACAGTGACCAGGCAGAGCCACCCCAGCAGGCAGCAGGAAGGGACAAGGGGAGGGAGCGGTTACAGGGACCCAGGGAGGGCCAGAGCTGAGGAAGGGGCTGATGGAGCATCGCTGTGGCCTTCAGTGTAGGAAGGGGCACACCATTGCCAACACCTCCCTGCCGGGCAAGGCTCGGGGACAGCAAATGCCCTGACCCTGCCAGCTCAGTCCTCTTGCGTCCCTGCCTCTTGCTGGGCTCCACTGTGGGCTGAAGCAGCCTGAGCCTAGAGGGCGAGGGAGCTCACCCAACGCTGTTCATGCAGGTCAGTCCCCAGGGACAGAGCAGGACAGAGAAGGGCACAGTACTGGAGGACAAATCGCAGCACACTGAAACTGACACACAAAATAAAGTGGCCCAATGGAAACACGCTCTCACTTGCTGAGCAGTAACTGTGGACTCTGCAGGCAGAAATGATGGGAAGCCAAGCTGGGCTTTGAGGAAATGGGAGAGAGAAAGCTGGTTAGCCCCCGAGAGAAGCACGCACCCCGTGGAAATGTGGAGACCCTGCAGGAAGAGAGAAGCTGCCAATCCCTGTTTGGGTTCATGGTTCCAGTTCTCTGAGAGGCTGGGTGGCCTGTTTCCATGAAAACCCCTTGATTCCATACAAAAAAATCTCTCTTTTACATAGGCAGCTTGAAGAAGTTTCAATTTCCTACAAAGTAAGAACTTTGGGGTTAGTTCATTTAAAAAAAAAGAACCTTGAAGACACAATTTCTTTTAATCCACATAAAACCCTGAAAGGAAGGCACCCTTTCCCCCATTTTAAAGGCGATACTATTTGAGGTCCAAGTAAGACTAGGTCATCTTCACCGAGGGAGCAGGAACTCATGCTCCAGTCTGCCTGACTCCAACATGTCCAAATTTTCTAGGGATCCATAAGCTGGTAGGGGTGACCAAAAGCAATTTCCCAAACCAGAAGGGACTCCACCCAGAAAGCCTTTCCCTTTCTGATTATCTCTTTCCAATTGTCCAGGAGGAAGAAGGTACAGCCCTGGGTGCCAGGTAAGCAACTGTCAGGAGGAGGGAAGTGCAGAGACTCATGGCACCTCAGTGGGGAAACCAGCGTCTCTGACTCAGCCAGTGGGCAGAAACCATTGGAGTTCTGCTGAGGAGCTGGCAGGCATGGCCACCCTGCACCTAAATGTTTGACAGGGGCATGAAGGGGGTCGACCTTGGACTTGGAAAACTGGAGCCAAGTGTTTTTCAGGTACTTGCAGCGTATTTGCAAATGCTGTCAATACCTCCGCTAAATAACAAGTACGGGACCGACGACACACGGGAGCACCCTAGTACCCTCAAAGATCCAGGGCCGCCAGCCCCAGAGGTAGACCGAGTCATTGGAGGAAGAGGGCCTGCTCACCTCTGGCCCCCCGGGAACCCAGAGTAGGGCTCTCAGCAGCCCTCCCACCCTCTCGTGCCATCCCCAGGCCCACACCCTGTCAGCTCTGCCACCTCTGAGCAGGAAGGGGAGGGGAGGTAATGGTTACAATAACCCACACAGTGGCCAAGAGATGAAAAGAATCTCAGAAATGCTGTGTTTAATTTAAAGCAGACCCAATCTGCCTTAGCCAGGCTGCAGTTTCACTCAGAATAACCAGTTTGTTTTCCTTGGACATTCCAGAAACTAACCAGCCACCCTCTTTTAAATCCCAACAGGAATGTTAGGGGGCCCCTTGCTGGGGGCCAGAGGCTGCCTACAACTCAACCATTTGCTGTTTCATTCTCCCCTGGGGCCAGGGACGCCTGCTTCAGGCCGGTCACCAGAGGACACTTGCTTTGGCCTCGCCACTCCTTTAACCCCCTGTACCTCACTTGGTGTCCAGAGTTCTCGGGGTAAAAGCTTGTCATATGGACAATAACAACATGGTCCGGTGATGAGCTATCATCTATCCATGACCTGTTTATCAAGTGCTGCTTATGTGCCCTGCTCAGTACTTTCTATTGACTATCTTGTCAAGTGCATACAACATCCAATAAAGAATGTAGACTTTTTATTGCTCTTTTGACAGAGTCTAGGGGAGGTCACATAACTTGCTCCACATCACCCAGCTGCGGGTTGGAGCCCTCCCAGCTCTGGGTCCAATGCCCAGGCTCCTCTCGGCTGCCCAGCCAGCAGCCCCTTCCTCCGGGAGCCTGGGGAGCTCAGGTGCTTTGCTTCAAGGCAGGCACCTTGCTGGCCATGGCAGTGTCGGCTAAGGGGGTGCTTTGGGGATGTCTGGGTGTCTAGATAAATGAGTGCTGGTGGGAGGGGTGCTGTGACCAGAAGCCCTTCCTTCTAGTTGTTGACACCCCCACTTTGGATTGGGTTGGGTTGGGGGCTTCCAGCCCTGTGGGTTTTGCTGCTTCCAGGGGCCTGTTGGACTCCTGGCTTGTGAATATCAAGCCCAGGCTGAAAGCGGGGAGAAGCAGCCCGTGTAGGGAGGTAGTACTGGAACAAGAGGCAGGCTTCCTCCCCCAGCTTCAGCTTCTTCTCTATAACATGGTAAATGGAGATGGGGACAGGGAGGGGCACAGGGCTCAGATTTCTCAGGCCTCTTCTGGTCCTCCTGCACTCTCATTTTACTCTGCATCATGCAGCTAGGCCTTGGCTAGTGGAGATAGGGAGGGAGGTGGTGGAGGGAGGGACACTAGGGAGCAGCTTCTGGGGAAGTTTCCAAGATTTGGGAAAGGAGAAGAGAATGGGTGGGGCCTGTAGCAGAACCACAGACTGCGTGGCCCAGATGGATTTATTCTAGGGTCCTAAGGCCAGTTCCAGAGCCATTTCCCAGAGCCTGACCTTCCTCCTCCAGGCTAGGAGGGCACAGTAGAAGGCATGTTCAGGCTGCCCCAACCAGAGGACAGATTTTCTTTTCTTTTTTAAACTTCAAAAGGGAGACTGCAGACCTATGACAGAGTACCCCTGGTACCTCTTTCTGCCTGGTGTCCCCTCTGCTCTCAGGCAGCTGAAAAATGAGCTCTCCAGCCTCTGGGCTGCCTTTGATGTCATGGGGAGTGGGGAGGGCAGGGTGGTGGTGGTTCCTGAGGCAGGATCCTCAGCTTCCCTGGGCTGGACCTGCTAGAGGATAGCTGATGTGTGCTGGGGGGTGGGGAGCCAGGAGCTGCAGGCCTGGGAGGGGGCTGATAAGTAGCCTTGGGGCAACTGGCTCAGGGGACAATGAGCTTAGTGTAGGAGGCCTGCTTCCAAAAGAAGTTTCCCTGGCATCCCCAAGCCAAGCCGACTTGGCCACGAGTGTCAATGGAGACATTGTATGGGAGTCCTTGAGTCCCAGCCTCTTCCCTGAGCATGGGGGAAACATCCCCTCCAGTCCTGCAAATTCCCATTAACACTGTGGTCTGAGATGGTCTCCAGGGGCATCCCAAGCCCCCTCAGTCCCCGCGTGCACTCTAGGAAAGGGTGGAGATGTTGGGGGCTTTCCTGGTTGGGCACCATATGAGGCCCCTATTTAGGCCTACATTCTCCAGGAATGGCTCATCTGGGTGCGGTGGAGGGTGAGGGTGGGCAGACAGGTGACACATACATCTTTTGTGTATTTTCCCCAAACCTAAGCCAGTAAATTAACTCTTTCCTTTACTGACTCATCTGTAGGAATGGTAAGTTCTGGTGCCAAGTTTGGAGAAATGAGAGTGGGTCGGAAACTTCCAACCCTTTAACAACATGGTTGGCCATCCTGGTAAACAGCCAATGCTTGGGTGGGCTCGGTTCAAAAGTCACCTTCATTAATAACAAGACACCAATTTCACCTTTATGGCTCTGAAGTGTTTTCAGGAACTGTGATGAAGACCAAATACATCTGAGAAATGTATTTTGGTCATCTGAATAACCAGATAAGTGCCTTATAAATCATTAGATCACACTCTTAACACAAGGCAACTAATGGCAAATGCTATCATCGGTGTACAAACAAAACACTTTGGCAGTGACCTGGGGTTCTAGGAAGGCTTTGTAGAAGAGCTGGTATATGAGCTGGGCCTCATCAGGCAGCATCAGTCCAAGCAAAGACATAGAGGTGGGGATGTCTAGGAATTGTGGGGTGTGGGTGCATGGCACCATGGAATGGAAGATGGGGTTCTGCACCCTGAATTAGGCTTATGGAATGGGGCTTTGTTGGGCAGATCAGGGAGACCTCTGAAGGTTTTGAGTGGAGGTGGGGACACTAGTTAATAAATAGCACTTGGCTAAGTGCTCCAACCAGCAGCAATGCTCTCACACAATTGTCCTAAAAAGGCTAACCGTGAAAGCAGTCATTTATTCTATTGTCCCCAGTAAACTGTCAGCCTGACATGAACCTGAGCCCTGCTCTGTTACGCCCACAGGAAGATGCTGTTGGGTGAAGTGTGGAGGGGGTTTAGCAAGGGAAGGCCACATAAGAGATGGTGCCAGTGGGGACCGTGGGGGGAAATCAAGGGTGGCAAGAAAGACCCAGGGGTGGAGGGGCCCATCTGACAGAAGAAGGAAATAAGGCCCAGATAGGAACGCTATGCCTGGCTTTCTAGTTCTAATGTCTCTTTCCTTTGGAGACCCAGAGTACCAGGTAAGCAATTGTCCAGGAGGAAGGAGGTGCAGCCCTGAGTGCCAGGTAAGCAACTGTCAGGAGGAGGGAAGTGTAGGAGCACAGGGGACAAGGGGGTAGCAGAGCCTGTCTCTCAGTGGGGTGGAAAGGGAAGGACTTGTGGGAGGCGCACCTGATTCTTAGGTGTCATCCTTCCTTTCTACGCTGTGGCAGGTTGGTTGCCTGAGAAACAGACTCAGATGAAGACTAATGAGCAAAAAGTTGAATAGTGTGCCCTGGGGTTAATGCCAGAAGCAGCAGCTGTGGCAGTAAGAGAAACTGGGCAGCAATGCAGGCGTATCAAAGGCTTCGACCAACTCCATGAGTCACTGGGGCCTCAGCTGGGGAAACAGGCCCTTCAGTCCTGAAAGGAGCTTAGGTGGTACCCAGTCCAACTGGGACCAATGTTAGCACCAAATGCAACTTACCTCTGAGTTTTAGAGTCCATATTCCTGAGAGGGAGAATGTGACTGATCCAATCCATTTTTCTGAGTCAGGCTTTACAGGTCAAAGGCCGCTGAGCAACCCATGGACTGCTGTGTTTGCGTGAGCCGTGCACATGAACTCCATGTACCTCAGATTCTCAAAGCTACAATTTCTTTTTTTTTTAAATGAGCACGTGCAACTTTTGTACTCAGGAAAAAAAAAATTATGCTTTTAATTTGCTCATTTACCCAGCTGTGTGAGGGAAGAAGGTGAGAGGTGATTACCGTGTGATAATAGAAAAGGACTGTAGGACAAGCAGTAATAGACAATACATAATAAATAATGGATAATAGACAAGCATAATAGACAAAGACTGTGTGCAAATCTATCACTGCTAACACCCAAAAGGGCTGTTTTCACTTTCAGCAACAGGGCTGAATCTCACAGATGCTATGTTGAGCAAAAGATGCCAAACACAAAAGTGTATTTCCAGTCTGATTGCATTTACATGAAGTCCCAAAACAGGCAGAACTAATCTATGGTGACAGAAACCAGAATGGTGGCTACCTTGGAGGGCAAGATTTTACCTGGGAGGAAGTAGAGGGAGCCTTCTGGGATGATGGAGATATTCTATGCATTTATCTGGGTGGTGCTAACATGGTGGTAACTGTATCTGTATATAAAAAGATATTAGGCCATGCTGTTAAGATGTGCGCTCTTTATTGTACATGGTATACACACACACACACACACACACACAAATATATATTTTTTAAAGAAGAAAAGAAAGCAACACACTCCTGAAGTTACTTGCACTTCAGGGGGGATCCAGGCCCATGAAGGCACTGGCTCTAAGAATAGAATTTATGTTTTTCTTGACCAGAGGAGCCTTAAAGACACCTTTTAAGCTGTACATTTCCATTTTTGTCACCTTTCTAAATGCTGCCTCTGATTCTACTAGTTTCCAAACCACTAATATCCTGCCCCACATGCTAGGGATTATTTTTAGAGATTATTCAAGAAGAGCTTCCTTTTGACTCAGCATGACTCCTATCTTGCGTCTGCAGCCGGGGATTCTGGCTGAGCCCAGGGCTCCTAGGAGGGTTTCTGAGCCTTGTGAAGACCTGTGCAGCCCCTGGGCCCTCTTCTTACTTTTAAAGACTCTGTTCTAATAACACATCAAATGTGTTGAACACAACCCACATTATTGACTACTTTATATGTGTGTTTATATATATATACACATATATACTCAGATACATATGTATGCATACATATATTTTTAAATTGCAAAATATTTCAAATGGTTCTAATAATTCCTCTTTTTAATGAGCAATACATGTTATTTCTTGGCAATCTCTACACACCCCTGAGGAACTCTTGCCAAGGAGGAAGTGCTACTTTTACATCATTTTTCAAATGTAATGAAATTATTATAAATATCAGTTAATGAAGTTCACATAATGGTCCACTTTGTAGGCATTTAATTAAACATTTATTTATTTTGGTTATGCGGTTCTCTGTGTATTTGGAGTAAATGAATTTTTTTCCCTAGAACTCAGATTTCTCTTGTGAGGATAGCGGCCAGTTGATAAACTGGGTCTGCCTGGATGGTCACCTTTTGGGCCAGACGTGTGAGCCTGGCCAGGAAATTGGGCTCTATTGCCACAGGGCCAAGGTACAGCAGCAGCCTTGGCAGCCAGACAAAGCCTGTCTCTCTCAGCTCTCTCCGTTCATAGAGAAGGCCAACCGGGGCCGAGAAGTGCCCTGGGAAGCAGAATTAAGACTTCAACAACTACCCTTTTGAATATCAGTGCTATCAGGACCTCCCTCGTGGACACTGCCCTGAAAAGGAAGGTGGAGTCTGGACTGGAACAATAGGGCTTAGAGGTTTGTAGGGGAGAGGCTGCTTCCGGCTGAGCACATGGCTGAGTCTGGGGAACCCCTGGACACTCAAACACAGCCAACCTCTGCTGAGGCTGAGAATAGGAGGGGGACCTTGGAGATCCTGCAGAGAAGACCCAGGGGCCTTCTTGGGGATTCAGGCAGCAAGGCATCAGGATGGCAGGGACAAAGCTGCCTCGTATTGGACGGAAATGAGTGTGTAACCACGACGCTGCATGGTGGCCACAGAAGCAATGGGAACAGTCTCAGACTGTTCTTGTCCCCTCTTCAGTGCTCGTAATGCCTAGTGGCTAGAAGAAGGATGGGCCTGTCTGAACAGACTTAGCCCCTGGGGTTTCTTAGATAATAGAGGGAGGAAGGGACATAAAATAAGGGGGAAGCCTAAGAGAGATGCCAGATCTCCTGCTAACATAAGCAAGTAGTTGCTCAATGAAATAAAGGGGAAAACCCAACCGCTACTTTGCCTGAAGCTTGCAAATTGAGTCATAGCTATTATACGAGAAATGGCTAAATGACAGAGCAGACAGGAGGGTGGCAGAAACTACCTGCTCCTTGCCCCACCTTCTTTGTACTGATAGATTTAGCCCTGAGATTTAGCTGTCCTGGCTGCCAGTTGATGCTTTCCTTTCCCAGTCTCCTTTGCAGCACTGTGACCATGTGATAAATCTGAGCCAATGGGAGACGAGCTGTCTGCCCTCCAGGCCTTTCTGCCTGTGGGCAGGAGCGTGGTTAGGGAGCTGGTGAGCGAGCAGTCTGGATGATGAGGTTGAGGAAACGATGGGGATGGTGGAGCAACAAGGAGGAACTTGACCCCCAGCCACCTCAAACACTAAACAGCCTCCCTCCCTTATACTGCTCTCCTACCTAGGACCAGTTTCATGAGTAAGACATGAACTTCTTTTCATCTTGTTCGAGCCACTGTATTCACTGTATTTCACTGCAACTGCCCTTGTATCTTTACTAACATAAGGGGTTATGAACCCTAGGTCTAATAGCCTTCAGCTTCCTGCTTCTGAAGACTGATGGTGCAGAGACTTGTGGTTATGCCTGTTCTGGTATATTTTTCTCCAGTCGGTCAGTCAGTCAGCCTCTCAGTGGCTCCACTGATTTGTTGAGACCCTCCCAGCTGCCAGGCACTGTACACTGGGCTGGAGATACAATGGTGAACAAAACAGACATGGTTGTTGTCCTCATGGAGTGTCCAGTCCCCTGGAGAGACTAGCATTTAAGAACTAATCCCACAAATAAATGCCTAATTACACATTGGGGTGTGTCTTCAAAGTAAAAGTATAGTATGTCTTAAAAGGATATAGTGGGGTCTTCATTTAGGCCTTCCCTGGAAGAGATAATTATATGCTAAGATCTGAAGAATAATTAAGAATTAACCAGGTTGGGAAGAAATGTTCCTGCAGTGGGAACTGCATGGGTCAAGGTTTAGAGGTAAGAAAGAGAGGTTGGTTTCAGGCGAAGGAGGCAGTGTGGTCCAAGGAGGTCACACACCAGGAACAGTGCTGTCAGTCAGTTCCGAGGAAGAAAGACGAAGGGGCTGGATGCAGGGGGCCCACGGTACAAGATGTGTACGGGGAAGAAAACAGATATGAGGAGATTCCATTTTTATAATGCAATAAACATTAAATAACTTTGTTGGGGAGTAAGGAGTCTTGCAGACAGTGAGCCACCCAGGATTCTTCTCATGGACTGGGGCTTGTCAAAGGGCAGCCTTGGAGTGCAGACCTGGCCACTTCCCAGCACACTTCTGAGATCACTGGGCACTCAGCAGGGCACAGGTGCCAGGCGGGGCTAGGATGCTCTCACCTTTCTCTGGGACTCCGCTACCAGGGGTTCAACGGCCTTCTTGGCTGGACTAGTGAGACCTCCAGGAAGATGCTGAGGAGGTGGAAAGGCCTGCACCCCCTGGGTCATTCTCCTGGGAAGGCCTGTGTGGGGTCTGGGAAATGATTTCAGGCTTTACCCAGCCTTGGGAAATTTTCTGGAGGCCAGGCCCTGGCTGAGTGCCAGGCCCTGGGCCCCCTCAGGCTCTGAGTGGAGCTAGGCTGTGCTGCCTTCTCTCCTGGTAGTAACTATGTGAGATGGTGCCCCTGGGTGAGGTGACAGAACCCCAGTAAGCCAGCTACAAGAAGTCCCCACTCTGAATCAGGGCTGCAAGTCCAAGAGAGCAGGTGCCTGGCACCACCTCTTCACTGTGCGGCGCATCCCCAATAACCCCTCCCAATCTAGTCTCTACCACCAACCCCCATTCCCACCGTCCACTGTGGGCAAGCGGGGTTGCACTGTCCTACACACACCCGTGCAGTCCTGCGCCAGCTCACCTGCCCACCCCACCCAACAGACAGGGTCGTGGTCTTTGGCCCTCCCAACCCATCTTGGCCCAGGATGGCCCACAGCTACTGATGCTGGCCACAAATGTGTGTCACAGGGGCTAGGCATAGCACTGGCTGAGACTTTGTGTCCAGTGGGGAGAGGGGCCAGGACAGGATGTCCATATGCAGGAGTTCACAAGGGGTTCGTCAGCATTGGCACATGGCCAGGCTAGCAGAGGCAGACCCACTGCTGATTGAGGCTATGTGACAGCAGGGGAAGCAGGGAAAGCAGCGTCCGAGGCACCCCCCATACACACCCTCACATTTACATTAGCTGCCTTTTGGCAGCTGTACTTCAGACTTGGCTACATTTCCCCTTAAGCCACAGCACTTCCTCCCTGTTACATACACCCTTGCCTGCTCTTGGTCCTCCTATATCAAAGCAATGTGGCCCCTGTCTCCTCCCATCAGTAGGTAAATTAGTCCCTCCCTTGCTCTGTCAGGCTGGGAGGCCACAGAGCCTGCTTGCTTCTCGTTCCAAGTGATGGCAGCCAGAGGGTGATGGTGCAGTACTGGCGGTAGTTGGGGTGTGGGCATAGCGTGGCAGCAGGAAGGGCAAAGACCTCTGCTGCTCTAGAGAGCCACCTGTGATCTGCAGAGACCCTAGTCCAGGCATCTGTGTGGTGCCTGTAAGGCAAGTGCAGTACCTCCAGCACAGGGCAAGGGAAGAGAAGGGCCAACCCTTTAGGGAGCTTTCCAACCATCTTTGATCCTTTGGTCCTACCCACAGCCTCCTGTGGAGCTTCATTGAAATTGTAGATGTGAAATGTGCTTGAGACCATTACTTACTAATTGACTTGTTCATCAAAAATACATTGAGGGAACTAGAGAAAATCGTTCTAAAATTCATGTGGAACCACAAAAGACCTCAAATAGCCAAAGCAATTCTGAGAAGGAAGAATAAAGCTGGGGGCATTATGCTCCCTGACTTCAAGCTCTACTACAAAGCCACAGTAATCAAGACAATTTGGTACTGGCACAAGAACAGACCCATAGACCAATGGAACAGACTAGGTGGGGTGGGGACTTGATAACATGGATAAAGCCCTGATATAAACCCAACCATATATGGTCAATTAATATATGATAAAGGAGCCATGGATATACAATGGGGAAATGACAGCCTCTTCAACAGCTGGTGTTGGCAAAACTGGACAGCTACATGCAAGAGAATGAAACTGGATTATTGTTTAACCCCATATACAAAAGTAAACTCAAAATGGATCAAAGACTTGCATGTAAATCATGAAACCATAAAACTCTTAGAAGACAACATAGGCAAACATCTGAATATAAGCATGAGCAACTTCTTCCTGAACCCACCTCCTTGAGCAAGGGAAACAAAAGCAAAAATTAACTCATGGGACTACATCAAACTAAAAAGTTTCTGTAAAGCAAAGGACACCATCAACAGAACAGAAAAGCATCCTACAGTATGGAAGAATATACTTGTAAATGACATATCTGACAAGGGGTTAACATCCAAAATATATAAAGAACTTACACACCTCAACATCCAAAAAGCAAATAACTAGATTAACAAATGGGCAGGCAATATGAACAGACAGTTCTCCAAAGAAGAAATTCAGATGGCCAACAGACACATAAAAGATGCTCTTCATCACTAATCATCAGGGAAATGCAAATTAAAACCACAATGAGATATCACCTCACACCAGTAAGGATGGCCAGCATCGAAAAGACTAAGAACAACAAATGCTGGCAAGGATGTGGAGAAAGGGGAACCCTCCTACACTGCTGGTAGGAATGTAAGCTAGTTCATCCATTGTGGAAAGCAATATGGAGGTTCCTCAAAAAACTAAAAATAGAAATACCATTTGATCCGGGAATCCCACTCCTTGGAATTTACCCAAAGAATACAACTTCTCAGATTCAAAAAGACATGTGCACCCTATGTTTATTGCAGCACTTTTTACAATAGCCAAGATATGGGCCAAGATATGGACGCAACCTAAGTGTCCATCAGTTGATGAATGGATAAAGAAGATGTGGTACATATACACAATGGAATACTATACAGCCATAAGAAGAAAACAAATCCTACTATTTGCAACAACATGGATGGAGCTGGAGGACATTATGCTCAGTGAAATAAGCCAGGTGGAGAAAGACAAGTGCCAAGTGATTTCCCTCATTTGTGGAGTATAACAATGAATCAAAACTGAAGGAATGAAACAGCAACAGACTCACAGACTCCAAGAAGGAACTAGTGGTTACCAAAGGGGAGGGGTGTGGGAGAGGAAGGTGGGGAGGGAGGGAGAAGGGGATTGAGGGGTATTATGTTTAGTACACATGGTGTGGGGGATCATGGGGAGAACAGTGTAGCACAGCGAAGGCACATAGTGGATCTGTGGCATCTTGCTGCACTGATGGACAGTGACTCATTGGAGTATGGGTGGGGACTTGATAACATGGATAAATGTAACCATATTGTTTTTTCATGTGAAACCTTCATAACAGTGTGTATCAATCATACCTTAATAAATAAATAAATAAATACGTTGAGGGCCTAGTATGCACCAGGCATTGTGCTGGAGCCAAGAGAGAGAGGGTGCCAAAGATGACCACATAAAACGGGAGAAAAAAATATGACACATGAGCCACCACAATCTCTCCTTTCTAAGCCCAAGACAGACATCACTAATTAAGCATAGCTCTCTTTACCACAGAGCCTGGGAAGAGTCTCAGCATTCTTCTCAGCACCACCGCTGTCCAGGCAGGTGCTCGTAATCGAATGCTTGTGTCCCCCCAGAAGTCACGTTGAAGCCCTACCCTCCAGTGTGGCTGTACTTGGAGATGGGACCTCTAAGCAAACAATTAAGGTTAAATGTGGTCATAAGAGTGGGCCCTCATCCAAAAGGATTCATGTGCTTATAAGCAGAGATGCCGGAGAACTTGCTCTCTCTCCCTGTGTGCGTGCGTCATGTGAGCAGTCGCCATGTGCTGAGTTGGTGAGTCCTACCTGCCAAGAAGAGAAGCCTCAGTGAAAGTCACCTTACTGGCACCTTGATCTCACACTTCCAGCCTCCACAACTGTGAGAAATAAAGTTCTGTCGTTTCAGTCATCAGTCTGTGATATTTTGTTACAGCAGCCCAAGCAGACTAAGACACCAAGTCAACATAAGGAATGAAGTTTGTCATCCCTGGGGCAAAGCATGGGGTGTAAAGAGGAGTAGCTGTGTCAGAAACTACGAGCCGCATGGCGTTTCCAGGGCCCATGGTATTTAGGGAGGGGAGTGGACAGAGATAGGATTGGAAACCACATCACATAAGGATGTACAGGCATGCCAGGGCCTTGGGACTAACTCTCCAAGCACTGGGAATAAACTTCAGATCTGCATTTAGAAAGATCTGACAACTTACATGCAGGCTTGATGTGGGGCAGGCAGGGTAGTGAGGTGGGAGGTGGGTAGGTGGCTGTTCCGTGGATCAATCATGGGGTGGATTTGGACCATGCAGGTGGGAGTGGGCTGGTGACCAATTGGTGACAGATGAGGAGGAGGTAAGGTTTCTAGCCTGGATGATGGGTTAGATGGCTGGCCCTGCCTTTGACAGGAATGTGATCTCCTGGAGGGAGGTCAGCTTCTCAGCCTGGGTGGATCCCAGGTTCCAAGCTGAGCAGAAGTCCCTGAACCTCACTTCAATCACATTCTACTGGTCAGAACTGGGCACAGGCCAGCCCAGATTCAGTGCAGATAGGGACTACCTGAGGGCATGAATACAGGGGGGTGTGACTCATTGGGACCACTCTGTCACGATCTACCTCCACATCCAAGGAACAGGCAGGCGGGGAGGAGAAGGGCAAGGCCCAAAGCCAGATGCACCTGCCACTTGGGCCTTTCTTTTCCAACACACTCTCCTTGCAGCCCCACTGAGTGACTTTCTTTGCCCAGAGAATAACTGGGTCACGTGACTAGCTAGAGCTGCAAGGGGGTTTGGGAACAATATTATGACCTAAGCACATTGCCATCCCCTTGAAAATTTGAATTCTCAGTAAGAAAGAAGGAAAATTGGCTCTTGAGGAAGCAACTAGCAGTCTTCTGTAGAAGCCCAGAGGGATGAGGAGGAAATAATGGCTACTGAGCCCCTCTGTGACAGAGAAACCACACTCAGCACTTCACACATGCCACCTCATGAGAAAATCTGGTTCAGTGGGTCAGGGATGGGACCCGAGAACATATATCTCTGGGAAGCACCCAGGGGTGGCAGAGGCTGCAGAAGGAAAATGACACTTAGAGTGGCCCGGAGCAGGGTTCCACTAATGAAACAAGCAACCCCCAAGTCTTGGAGGCTTAAATGACAAAAGGTTATTTCTTCCTCATGCTACATATCTGCTGTGAGGTGCTGGGGCTTTGCTCCTGGAAGCCAGGAAGCCAGAGCAGCTGTGACCTAGAGCGGTTTGGTGGCTGGCCCAGAGGGACAGGAGTCATGGCAAAGCACCTACTGGCTTTTACAGGCATTCAAGTCGAACGGCCATGCCTGACATCAGGCAGGGAGGGGAAGCTGGTGTTGGTGAATAATACTGCAGATTACCACAGGCTTCACTGAAGAGGTAGGATTCGACCTGGCTGGGCTTTGAGAGATGAATGGGAGCTTATCCTGTAGAGAGGGGGGAGAACATTCCAGGCTGAGGGTATACAATAAACAACTACCACAGATTGAGTGCCTGTTATGTGCTAGAAGCTTTCAGGTTGTTTCTTATTGGTCCTCACAGGAACCCTGAGGTTATTATTAGTTCATTTTACAAAAGAGGAGGCTGAGAGTCTAAGATCAGTTGAGCTGCTTGCCGAAGGTCACGAGGCCAGAAAGTGAGAACAGGGAAACCAAACCAATGTCCCAGTCTTTCTCTCCCATGCCAGAGTGGAGTCATGGAGGCAGGGTGCCGTGTACAGAGCATACAGGATGGTCTGTATGCTGCTCTTTCCCTGGAAATGGTCCCTACAGTTAGAGAATTTTTTTTTCCAGGGAGAAGGGCTCATTAATCAAATGCAGTTTTTATTATGGTAAAATATACATAAATAAAACCATTTTAAGGTATGGATGGTGGCATTAAGTACATTCACATTGCTGTACAACCATCACCATTCTCTCCATAACTTACTTGTTTTGCAAAACTGAAACTTTGTCCCCATTAAACACTAACTCCCCATTCCCTCTCCCGCAAAACTCCTGGCAATCATCATTCTACTTTCTGTCTCTGAATTTGACTACTCGGAACCTCATATAAGGGGCATCATACAGTACTTGCCCTTGTGTGTCTGGCTTATTTCAAGTAGTGTAATGTCTTCATCCACGTCTTAGTACTGTGGAAACGTCATTCCTTTATAGGGCTGAATAACAGTCCACTACATGTGTGCGCCTCATCTAGTTCATTAATTCATTCCCTGACGGCACTTAGGTTGTCTCCACCCTTTGGCTATTGTGACTAATGATGCTATTAGCATGGTATGCAAATCCCCCTTCAAGTCTCTGGTTCAAATTCTTTTGTGGATATACCCAGAAGTGGGACTGCTGGATCCAGAGGGATTTTTAACACAAAGAACTTTATGTGATTCAGAGGTGCTGGTGGGCTTTGCTGGGCTCCAGGGGTTAAGCCTGCGCACAGCACTGCAGGAGGATGCTACGCTCACCAGGCACCAGCTCCCCCTGCTGTAGGGGGAGCCCCACACGACCACCCTGCACAGAAAGGCTCTCTGCCTTGTTATTTAACTGTCTGGCAGGCACAGATCTTGCCGCCAAGGAGCAGAGAGGTTCTCACAGGAGAACAGCCATTAATCCCTCTGAGCTCCCTTCCCCTCATCTACCAAACCAAGGCCCTGCTCTTTGCCAGCCTACCTCACCGATTTTCAGGATGTTCGAATGAACGAAAGGTGAGGGGCATGGAGATGCAGCTGCTTGCTGTGGGCCCACCACCCCAGCCCTGGCTGCCCTCCATGCCCCACTGTGGTGGGTCTGTTGGGGCACTGCAGGGGGACCGTCTGGGAGAGCTGAGGGGCCTCGGGGCTATCTCCACACCAGAAGAGCCCTGAAATAGCTCAAAGAGGACAGAAGTCAGATCACTTCCTGATGACAGTTCTAGGGCAGTGGTTTTCAAACTAGAGCATTACTGAGAATCCCCCAAAGGCTTGTTAAGACACAGAGAATGGCCCGTGCCAGAGTTTCTGATTCAGGAAGTCAAGGGTGGGGCCCAACTTGCACTTTGAAAATCATCACACTTTATGAACCACCAGTCTGGAAAATGGAGGAGAAAAATGCCCACTTTGAGGACCATGGGTACATGAATTCTGTCCATCCCTCCCCTTCCTCTTCCCTCCCTTTCTTGTTTCCTTCCTTCTTTGTCCAACATTTATTAGAGCCCGGAGTCTGGGCTGGACTGACCAGCTGGTCACTGGCTGCCGAGGGCCCCAGGCCAGTAGTGTGTCTGGACACAGAGGAGTCTTGAGTGCGTCTGACTGCCAGTGAAGGGAAAATGCCGTGCTCCAGACCAGGGGCCAGGGCAGACTTCCAGGGTCCCCAGGAACTCAGGCACCGCACAAAGGCAGGGCAGCCTTCTCCCCGGGTCGGGTGGCCCCCAGGCAGCAGGACACTGGGTGAGGAGCAGGTCTGTGGGAGCGGCACCTGATACTGTGCTGTGCCAGGCCCACAAGTCTGGCCCCATGGCAGTCACCCAGGCTGGGCCTTCAAAATAGGCTGAGCACAGAGACCAGGGCCAAGGTCCAATGGGCACAGAAAGCAGCCAGCCCTCAGCTCTTAGATGCCCACGTTGTGACATTTCCCCTTCTAATGCTTCAGTATCCTTGTGTTCCACCTGTGACTGATAACCCCACAGTCCACTTCCCCACAGACTCCTCCACCAGGCTTCTGTGGACCGTCGCTCCCTTCCCTAACTGACCTGGGTCTCCTTCTTCAGGGCAGACTTCCTGTTTTCAAAGGAGATCACTAACCATTCTGACCAATGGAATCTAAGGCTTGTCACCCTGTGTCCTGAAAACCCAGTGAAAATGCCAGGGGATGCCCCTCGTGAAAGCACAGCTCGGAGAGGAACGCCAGACCTAGCAGTTTCATGGGGATTCGATTTCCCTCCAGGGCCTTGCTTCCACCTTCTCTAGCTCTATTTCTTCAACCATGAAATGGGGCTAATGGGACACACGCCACAAGGCTGAAGGATTATGGGAGATGATGTCACTGAAATCCTTTGTAACTTTGTAGTGAAGCGCTGGCCCCCCAGGTTCTGAGATTCCTTTTGATAACACACAATAGTCAGGCCCTCTCAACGTTTTCTCCAACTCTTAAAAATTTACCTCTACTTTGATTTGGGCCATAGATTAAGCTTCTTAGTTCCTTAAAGTGGCTGCTTGTCAGGACCCACAATTCCAAGAGGAGTCTGAATTGAGAGCTGTTTCTTGCCTGAATCCCACACTGCTTGACCACATTCTTGAGGTTTGAATGTACTTGGAACTTCATGTTTCCAGGCAACAATCATGGGACAGGGAGGGACAGTATTTACTGTGGTCTTGCTGAGGTCTGTGGTATCTGAAACTATCACATGTGAGGCCACAGGTCCAGGGCTGGCTTGGCCGCAGAGATGACAGTACCTGGAAGCCAGTCCAAAAGCAGCAACCAGCAGGGCCCCCAGATCTGAGCAAGGCCGACTGCAGCTTGCCAAGACAGTCCTAGGGGCAGCAGCCCTGTGGCTGAACTACAGTGGCCTCATCTACACTCGGGGGATGGCGGGAGGTGGGGAAGCAGGAGCCGCAGGGGGGCGGCAGTGGGCATAGGGAAGGGCAAGTGGTGACTGGACTGATTCTCCTTTTCCCTCCCTTCTGGCTTCTGAGCGCCCACCCAAGTGCCTCCTCACCTTCTTCCCCAAGGCCCCACTATGGCTAGCTTGGCAGGCCATGGTCTTACCTGAAGTGTGGGAGGTGGTGCACATTCACATGATGCCCACAGGTCCCTCACCCTTGGCCTGGTCACTCTGAGGCTACAGTTCCTGTTGGCTTATCTGTTTCAGGCAGTAGACTATGAGCTCTGTTAAGGGGAGGGTCTGTATTGCTCCTGCATCTATGTGTGCCTAGTGCAGTGGGCATCAGCTTGGGGTGATGGGGTGCAGGGTGGGCAGAGAGGGAAGAAGGGCCCAGTGGGGATATTTGAGGTCAGAGCCCAAATCACTGGTTCACAGACTTGCTACAAGGGCTGTCATCAGAGCAGCTGCAGTGACTTGAGCCCAGCCAGGGTGAGCTGAGGGGCTCAGCCCTGCTTCCTGTAACCAGGTCCTGGCCTTTCCCTGGGCCTGGGGACAGACCAGAGCTGTGAGGAGCTCTGAACCAAACAGGGTCTAAGAGCTGGAGGTGCAGTCCTCATTGCAGAATTAGCGCTTGACTTTTTACATGGCAACTTCTCCTGGAACTGCTTCTAAGAAGCACTTGTTGGCTGTGCCTTCTGCTCTTGCAGGTGCTCTGCTGGTGGGAACTTCGTAAGCTGAACAAGCAGCCTCCCTAGTGTGCTGGGTTGGGACACAGCTGCGGGCCTCCTGCTTTCTAATGGGAAACTTCACACCTCTCTGCTCAACCCCAGCTAGAGTGGATCAAGGCATCCTTTGAACTCCACTGCATCCTTGCAGACAACTACCATGGCAGCACGACAGCTTTATCACACACATTCACTGTACTTTTTGAGGCTTTTGAACAAAGAACCACTGAAGTGAGAGTGTAAAACCACAGGGGAGACAGGTGAGATTCCTGGCCTACCAAGATGTGCCATCTGGAATGTCCGCTTGTAAATCCAGTGAATCCTGGGAGAGAAACATGTAAAACACAGCTGCCCAAGAGCTGCCCAAGAGATACACAGATGGCCTGGGAAGGAAGGGCAGAGGCCATCACCTCACCTCCCTGCAGTCAGGGGTCTGACATCAGTGGGCATGGCCCACACTGCCTATATTCTGCACTTGCACCTTCACCTTCGAGGCCCCTGGGCCTGGTGGGGCTGAGCCACATTTACATGCTGATGCCGAGCCCCGGAGTTATACAACCACATGCTCACTTGTCCACCGGGCTATCCCGTGATCCCGAGAACCCTCCCGCAGGGAGTGGAAGTCAGGCAGTGAACTGGCTCTGGACTCTCAGAATGCACAGCCTCTCCTGGGAGTCAGGGTTTCATGGTGACCCTTCTTCCTGTGCCCCTGAGAAGCTGTCTGTACTCCCTGTACGAGTCCTGGTGAACCATTTCTGCCAGGTTCACCCAGGGTGGGTACAGGAGGCACAGGCAGGGCCCTGTCCCACATCTGGAGGGAGCAATGTGGTCACTCTCCGTAGGCACAGCCTCCCTCCCCGCCCTACGTTCCTTCCCCTGGTTTCCACTCTTCTGGCTCTGGGAGAACGGCAGGGCAGGATGGGGTCAGTGGGGACACTGCAGGGGCTGAACTCTCCCCCTACATCCTCTGGCAAGAACAGAAAGCGGGACCCAAGATGTAACTATGTTAAAAATTCCAGTCCTAGGCTCTCTTTTTTTTTTTTTAATTTATTTTGGTATCATTACTCTACAATTACATGAGGAATATTATGTTTACTAGACGCCCCCCATCAACAAGTCAGTCCTAGGCTCTTAAATTACAAATGCAGAGCCCACAAACCAAGAGAAAAAACAAAAAACCCAAATCTTTTAAATTTTTTTCCCTACCAATAGCTAGTTCCAGTTATGTTTATTACTCAGCCTGAGTTGGAATACCAGACAAAAATAGAAACAGTCTCTGGTTTTACAAAGCCTTTATACAAGTCCTCTGACTTTCCTGGTCATGGCAGGGCCCCCTGCCGTGGTGTCAAAAGTCAAGGGAGGCTGGACGACCCAGAGGAGCAGGGCCTGAAGAGAGGAATGAAGGCCTCAAGGCCGCGTCTGACAGCAGAGACAGGGAGAGAAGTCAGGCAACTCAATCCAACAGCCCAGCCAGCTGGCGACTCAGGGTTCCATGAGTTGGGGTGGGTTGCTGGGGCCGAGCCCCAGAGGTCTGTGCCACCCTGTGCTTGCCCCAGGGAGACTCTTGCAGCTGGAAGGAGCAGGCCATGCAGCAGGTTCCATGTCCCCACCTGTCAGGAGCCCACAGCAATTCTGCCTGCAGTCAACAGCTGCTCACAGCGACAGGACCTTGCCTCCCTACCCTGGAGGTGCTGGAGAATTGTCTGTGAGGTGTCCTGCAGCACAGGGGAAGGCCCAGCCAGCTCAGAAGGGCATGAGGGACTTGGTGAACCTTGTTCATATCCCGAGATGGGAAGGGGTGAGGACAAGCACTGTGGCACCTCCCAGGGAAGCTGGTCCAGCCCAGAGGCCAGCTGCTCTCTGGACCGCCAAGATCACTGCTGTGCTCTGCACTGTTGCTTTGAACCGCCCTGGATTCTGGTCTCCAGGTCGCCTGGTCCTCTCATGTGGAGGGCAGGCGGGCCATCACCGGGTCCTCCACACCAGGCAGACGGTGCCACAGGGGCCGCTACCTCAGGGGCTGCTTGAGCTCAAACAGGCCCGTCCCGCCCCTGACGACCTTCCCAACCACAAGGCAGGCTGAAGGGGACCTCAGCTCATCGTGGGACCCTGGGAGACACAAGAGTACTTGTTAGGCAGTTGAGGGAGAAGTTGGGGGTGATGTGAGGGGACCTGGGGGCCTCAACACTGATGCTAAGCAGCCGGGCACCTTGGGGGCCATGAGGATGGTCCTGAGTCTCTGGGGCTGATGAGATTACCCAAGGGAGCCCTGCTTCTGTGTTTGAAAGCAAGGAAGGCCCTTTCTGTGTCCTTCAAAATGCAGAGGCAGCGCTCCTGTGCTGCACCCCCCACCCCTAGCTGCCACCTGCAGTGGTCTTCCAAGAGGTCACTCACATGGAAGGTGTGCAGAAAGGTGCCCGGGGGACAAGCCTGTTTGCCCAGAGCAGGTTAAGGGAGGGAAGGCAGGGCACCTGCCCACACACTGACCCATCATGGTGGCCTGCTTCAGAAACTGGAAGCTCGTTTCAAATGTCATCTGCTGCAGAGGAGAGGAGTTTGACTGGATCCCAAAGCGATTCAGTGGCTTGTAAACACCCTCGAAGCACATATAGTCAGCGACCAGGGAGAGATGGCGGGGATCGACTGCAATGCCTGTCACACGGGCAGCAACATCAGGAAGGATTAAGCAGTGCAAGGGGACAGTTGAGGCAGCGTCACCTGACGCGAGTCAGTGCACGGGCTCAGGCGCCAGACCCCAGGCTCCACTCTCAGCTCGGTCACCTGCTCACTCAGCTACTTAGCCCCCTCCTCTGCTGGGCAGTCGCTCCCTTACCCCTGGTCACTGTTACCACCTCCTGCTCTCCACTTCCAGCCAGCAGCACATGCAACAGAGATTCTAGAAGGTCTCCTACAGGCTATGCTCACTGCGCCCGCTCCAGTTCCCCGTGGTGCCAGACAGACACAGCGGACCTTCTGAACCGTGCCGGCAGCGTTTCTTACCATACACAGCAAACACATCCTTGATCTCCTTCTCGATCACCCGCAGTGCAGCCTCAATGCCGTAGGTGCTGGCCATGGCGTGGATGTCATTGGAATAGAGGCGACGCAAATCCAGAACCTGGGGGAGAAGGAGGGACTGACTTGTAGGGCTTGGCCTGCTCCCTTGCAGGTGTGTCCCACCCCGGCTGAGCTCTCTCGTCTGGCAGCGCAGCACAGCGGAGGACAAAGTGCTTGGGCGGTGGCCCGAGATTAGCAGAAAGAAACGGTGTGGGCAGAGCTGCTGGCGGCACGCTGGCCAGGCCCCACATCTGGCTCGTCATTACTAAAGCTGAGACACAACCTGGCACCCACGTAAGAGTCCACAGGAATAAAGTATTTTTTGTTGTTTATTTAACAGAGAAACTGATTTCCTAGGATTGAGGCTGTGCTAGAAGATGAGGAAAGCTCCTCAGAGAGACACGTAAACACTCCCCAGGGCACGGGGCAGCTCCATGGATAAGCCGGACCTTGCTGGGGGTCTGAGGCTCCAGTTCAGCCATCCTGGGGAACCCGAGGAGGCTCTGTACTACCACAAGTCACCCCCACAGGAGCAACGGAGACTCTGGCAGCCTGCCTGGCCTTGTTTAAACAAACTGACAAGCAAGACATGGAGCTTGCCCTAGAGATGGCTGCCTCTCAGGGGGCATGAGCCCATCCCTGTCTGCCCTCTGGGGAAGCACTGGGTGAAAGGCTCCAGGGCAGAAGAGGCCTTGGCAGGGCAGCTGTTGTCAGGAGACGAGAGTTCTAGGCAGGGAGAGCTTTGCTGGCTTGGTGCAGACTAGGCAAGAGTCAGGTAGGGCCTGGCCCCTCAGGCTTCTATGGGGAAATACTTGTGCCCAGAGGCTAAGAGCATCTCCGAAAGTCTGGGAGACCCAGTGAAGTGGGAGGAACCAGGAGGAGCAGCTCAGAGGAAAGGACAGACATGCTGGTGGAAGTGGGGCACGAGCCTCTGCCAGCATGGGGCACTGGGAGGCAGGGTCTGGGCCACCCCTGTTCCCAGGGCCTCCTTTACCACATGAAGTGAGCAGCTCCCAGGCCAGCGACTCAGCAAACTATTTCTTATGACTCTACTTTGGGAAGGTTTTCAATTTAAGGAAAAAAATTATAGTCAAGTTAGTTTGGGGAACTTGGGGTTAGGTGAAGTTAAGTAGGTTTCTGCACTGCAAGCCTTAAGAGGCTAACATGCATTCCTAAGAGCAGGGCCCCTGAGTGGAGGCCCACCACATATACTTGGTTTGGGGACACTGGGCTAGACGCATAAATGGCTCAGGGAGGCCCAGGGTGGCATGGCTGGAGCCCTGCCTCTGAGCGGCTGACCGGGACAGCGTTACAGCATGACAGCACACAACTAGAGAGGACGCTGTACCTCAGCATACTTGAACAGCTCCGGGAGGTTGATTCCTTCTGTGTTTAAGACAAGCTCCTTCTCATTCTTATTGTTGGTGGTTTCATTCAGGAGGCACTTTGTGATGCCCTTGGTTGTGTAGACAACGGCATCGTGGGCCAAGGCCACGACCAGAGAGCTCATGTCGAAGATCATCTTCATTAGAGGGAGCTTCACCACCACCTGAGAGAAGAAGAGCTAAGCTAGGGAAGACGGCCGCCCCAGCCCCAAGACGGGCAGATGCCCTGCCAATGGGCTCCCCAGGAGACCCTTCAAAGCCCTCTGGCAAACACCTTGGCTCGGGGCAGGCGGCCTACTGGGGTGAGCCGAGCGGCTGGCTTAGCCGACCACCCAGAGCAGCCATCTCCAGTCACCCAGATTAAGGTGAACACAGCGGAGCGACATTCATGGATGTTGCAGGTATGGTGAAAATCCCATGTACTCAGCAATGCCCTTGACAATCTTTCAATTACCACAGAGCCTATTCCGCATTGTTCCACGTGTGAAATCCTGGCTGCTGAGGTCTTACCTACACTCCCACTTAGAAAGCACTGAACTAGGTCAAGGGAAACAACAAGAAAGTCTGTATGTAGATGTCTAGGCACCAAAACCACCCAGCCTGTCAGAAGACCTTGCAGTCCTGAATTGGCGTTGAGAGCTGTGCAAGGAGCCAAAGCACTCCTGTTTGCCTCTACGACCACTCTGATATATATCAACGTATCTGCTGTCCTGAGGATTAGAGGAGGTGATGCATCTCAAAGTACTTATAGGGCTTGACTGATAACACATACCTGTACCTATATCTATACTCACATGTACACTGTTCTTGAAAAATCAGAAAGAACCAGCTCACTAGGGGTTTGAAAGTCAAATGTGTGGGGCCATGATTTGGGACATAGGACCAAGAGCTGTCACCAGATTCTTTCAGGATATGGGGTTAAAAGAGGACAGTCAACTGCCACAGGCCCTTGATGGCCGCCCGCCGGGCCTGTGCAGGGAGCTGCTCGGCTGCAGGGCCCACCCCGCCACCCCGCCCTGGCCCTGACCTGGCACCACAGGCTCTCCTCCGTGTCGTACTGGTAGTCCTCTATGAACGCATGCGACTGGAGCACAGCCTGCACGCGCCGCTCCATGGCCTCGGCGCCCTGGGGCTCCCGGCTGCCAGCAGGTTTGCGGGGCTGTGTCAGGGGGCCAGCGGGGGGCGAGCCATCCTCGGGGCCTGAGCCCACCTCTTCTTCCTGTTCCTGGGCATTGTGGGCACCTTCCCCATGGATGTGCCTGTCCTCCTGCGTGTCGTCGTCATCCTCCTCCCCCTGCTTCTCCTCCTCTTCCTCACTCTCATAATCCACCTGGCAGAGGACAAGGTGCAGACTGTGTCACTTCCGCCCTCCCCTGAATCTAGGCTTCGCTTATGGCCCAAGTGCCCCTATGCAGGCCCCGTCTGGCCAGGCCACCCAGGGTCCACTCACCTGGGCTGCCTTCTGCTCCCTTCCCTCTGCCTTTCCCTGGGAATGCCAGCTCCCCTGTCCTGATACCCTGCTCAGAGCTCACCCTCTCACTCGAGCCCTTTTACCTGTCAATTCCCTCAGCCCCTCTAAACTGCCCTTTGTGCAAAAATCATGATAGTAGAGGATGTGGGGAAGGAAAGGAAGTATATTTTCATTATAAAAACAGGAGGCAGCCTGACTTGTCTCCTTGCAAAGGCCTCTGTGTCTTCGAATATGATTCAAATTCAGGAGTAGCCAGAACCTAAAGGGCAGCCTGGGATGATCCCTGCCCAGTTCCTGGGCCGTGAACACCATCTTCTCAATCGAGAGGTGTGCTGGGCAGGCTGGTCTTGCTTCTGGGTTCCTGATGAGTTCCAGCATGATACAAGGTGTGATCCCTCTGGTGTGACGGAGAAGGAGTGACATCACCAGAGCCCCTTCACCCTGGCCAGAGACCCCCACCTCCTCCTCTTGCTTTTCCTTGCGTTTGGCGTCAGAGGCATCAGCATCTCCCTCCTCAGCTTCGGCGTCCACAATGTGGCCCTCCTCTTCCTCATCACCTTCCTGCTCTCCCTGTGGTGTGGGGAAAAGGATCAGCCCCAATACCCAGCGCCTGGTGACTCCTATCCACTCAAGCTGTCCACCTACCCGACCTCCTCCTCTTCTACTCACTCACCCACCCAGCCACCCACCTGCCCACCCATCCATTCATCATACATGCACCTACCACCTTCCCAACCATCCATCTGCCTCCCTTCCATACACCCTCCATCTACCCACTCCCGCAACCCAACCCACCCATCGAGCCTCTCCCGGGCCACCCCTGACCCCAGGCTTCTCTCTCATCAGTCTTCACCTTTACATGTACCACTTGCAAAATCTTGCATTTTTAAAAAGGAGAGACAGAGAGAGATAGGAAAGGAAAAGAAAGAAAGAAAAAAAGAAAAAGTGCCAAGCCTTTCCAACTCATTAAAAGATGGTATAAAATATTGTTTCAAATATTTTTGTTGCATGTGGAGATGAAGAGAAAGGGTTGTCTTGGTGGAATACTGAATACTTTCTTTTTTAAAAATTGGAATATATTAGATATACAATATTAGTTTCAGGTGTACAACACAGTAATTCAATAATTATATACCTTACTAAATGCTCACCACAGTAAGTGTAGTTACCAGAATACTGAATATTTTAAAAGCCAAGTATTTATACCTTTCTCCTTCTGACCTTGGTTCCTAATTTCTTATAGTCTTTTTCTGAATGATTTAAGAATTAAGACTGGGCAGCCTTTTAAAGAGAGGCTTTGCCCATTTGCGCTTGCATAGCTAGCTAGCTGGTCAACCCTCAGGGCTGGAGCCCTAGCATTCTCTCTGGTTTAGACCAGTCTCTCATTTTAGGGGTGAAGAGAGAGGCCCAGAAATAGGAGGTGACATGGCTGAGAACACAGAGCAGGCAGGGGCAGTACCAGCCTCTGTTGCAGCCTCCACCCAAGCAGGATCGATGCAGCCTATTTCTAGGGAGCCCTACAAAGCAGGGGCTCTGAAGATACCATCCCCATGCTGCCCCTGGTCTCCTGGTAGACAACCTGCCACCATTCTTGGACTGTTCTGCCTCCAGTGGCTTTTCCCTGGCTCCTTCCTTGCTTCAAAATACTTCTTCTGGTCCCTGCCAGTACCCTGTGGGCATCAGTTCACCTGGACTAGGGAAGTCAAAGACAGAGAGAAAATGAAACCAGAAAAAGACCTCTCAGAAGCCCAGCATGTACCATTACTTTAAGCCTATCCTCAGGATAAAAGCCATGTACAGAGGGTCCTTGAGAGAAGAGAGATGGCTGACCCAGGGCTCTCATCCAAGGCCAACCAGACCATGCTATCTGGCAGCCCCCCTTGCATGGCCCACTGCACCCAAGACGTCAGTGTGGCTTCCCGGTTCTCTCGGCACAGCAGACAGATGCTAAGGTAAGTGGAGATGCACTGACAGCAGAAAGGGGCTTGAGGAGTGTGAACAGTCGTGGAGCCCTCCCAGGAGAGAAAACTAAGTGAACTGCCACTCTGTGTGCTTCCCAACCCTGGGACCCTCCCTGTGGTGGTCCCAGAAGGGCCCTGGGGGACTCACCGGATTCCTTCCTGACTCCCTGGTGTTATCTAGATCCCACTGGGTAGCTCTCCGAGTGTCTATGCTTGTGAAAGTTGAGGCTTTATTATTCTTCTTTCTGATGTATTCCATCAGAATTCTGAAGAATCTAAAATGAGAAGAAAGCCATGTGGCCCTGTTCAGTACCAGCATCTCCACTCTCCCCTCGCTCAGGGGGTGAGATGTTCCATCCAAGGGTGGTGCACCCACCTAAGGCGATGTGGGGATTTATACATGAGATGGGGACCCGGCCTCCCCGCCAGCAAACTTTTTTCTGTATCTGAACAGCAGATGATAAGCCAGCAGGATTACTGCTCCACAGTCCAAAAGGCCTGGTCTGTAGGTGTGCCCTGCCACTTGCAGGGTGCTTCGCTTCAAGCACGACAGTCTCCCTTGAGCTTTAGCTCCCTTGGCTGTGAGATGTAGGTCACCAATACATACTGTGCAGTATTGCTTTAAGGATGAGAAACAACCCTACGCCAATGCCTGTCCCAGGGCTGCTGTGGCTGCTGTCTAGGGATGGCAGATGCACAGGAGAGAGGGGTCTGGGCCAGGAGGAGGACCTTCCCCTGCAGAAAGCAGCACTGCTGGGCCCTGACAACTCCTGTCTCCTCAACGTGGGAGGCCCCACAAGGTGATGAAAGAACTACGATTCAGAAGATTTCACCAGAATTTCAAAGGCAGCAAGAACTTACTCTGTGGCAATAAATCACCTGCCACAATAGAACCAAACCAATTTAAGAGAACCAACTTGAAGCAGAGCCTTCCCCTTCCTCCTGAGTTTCCTATTTCACACTCCCTTGGGGCCTCACTCTGTCCCCGCCGCCTGCTTCATTTTCCATGTGATCTCTGCCTGTCATCTTCATCAGGCCATGAGAGCATACCAAAGTGACCTGTTTTCAATTGCAACAAGTGTCAGCTCTCTCATCCACCCGGCTAGCCATCCTGTGTTCTCCGAGTGCCTTTCATGTGCCTGCCATGTGCCCAAGGGCAGAGCAGGGGGCAAAGGGCATGAGCACAGAGGCACCACTTGAGAAGAAGGTTTTGCTCATTAAAAACAAAAGGCTGCTGCCCCTTGTCTTCTTCATTAAAAAAAAAAAAAAACCTTTCAAAAGTTGTATATGGTTTTGCTGAGGTTTCTGCCCTTGGCAGAAAAAAGGCTCCTCACCCACCAATCCAGGGCAGACCTTGGTCACCAGGAACTGGGGACAGAGATGAGAGGGCCAGATGAGGGGAAGCCAGGTTTGACTTCAGAAGACAACCTAACAGGAGAGAGGGGGCAGAAGAGATGTTTCTGAAAGGACAGGCTCTGGTTTAAGTCCCAGTTCTGGTAGGTGATGGAGAGGAGGGTCTCAGGCTCATCTGTACAGCAGGCCACTCCCAACTCACAAGGAGCCCGCAGCACAGCGTCAGGACAGGAAATGAGATGGACGGGCTGTGGTGCCCTGGACCAGCTGCCCACACCCAGGAGCTGTTCACTGCCTCCTGCTGCTCTGACTCATTAGGCTGGCCTGTCACTTTGTGGTGATGTCACCGCTCAGAGACTCACCCACGTGAGACCCTGGCCCTAGCACTTCAAACCCGCTCCACCTGGCCTCAGCCCAAGTCCTCACCCGCTCCACCCACACTTACGTACCCTTTGGGCTCTTGCTTAAGATATTTGCTTAGCCAGCAATTTCCTCAGCCCCTGATCTACCTGCTGGAGCTGCCCCCACCCCAAGGCAGGTCTAAATGCAGATGCAGCTCCCCCATGAGACCTCTCATCCCCTGCGCTGGGAATCCACGCTACCCCCGCTGCCTCTTTCAGTGAACAGGACCTGCCAGAGAACTTGAGATGAGGTGAGAAGGCAGATGGAGCCCTGACCAGTAAGTGGTGGACACGTTTTTAGTGTGCCAGGGCTCTCCTGGGGGGCAGTCTGCCCTACTATGATTCTGCCAGAGCAAGGGAGCTGCGAGCTCACAGGGTCTGCTCTGTGAAGGTTTTGCTATTTGTCAGAAAGTGGCAACTGGAAGGGACCAAAAGCAGGAGGCTGCAGAGAAACCTCGCATCCCACATAAATAATTATAAACAGAGAATATGACCATCGGCTGTTTCCAAAAGTGCCAGGCAACAGCTCTGTCACCTGCTGCTCACAACGTCAGACTCACAGAAGCTATACCTGCAGACTGCCAACCTGGTCATTTCACGGCTGGGCCTGGGGACCAGACCTTGAACCCCTTGCCTCCTTGCTCAGGGCTCTTTCCACTTCACCACCCCTGGCCCAGCTTCCAGATAATTTCCACAAATATCCAAATGGACCAGTGATACAGATATTCAGGGACCTCCAATGATTACATGTCTCCATCTAGCGAAGTGCCTCATGTCTCTATTTTTTTTCCTCCCATCTATGTCAAAATAGTTTCATGCTCCCACAGCTGGGAGAGAAGGGAAGAAAGGGAGGGAAAGGGAAGAGGGAGAGAAAGGGGGTGGGAGAGGGGAAGGGGGAAAGCTTCTGGGGGGAGGGTTATTCTTTTGCAAGGACACTCACATTCTTTGTGGTCCATAGTGGCCTTAATGTGGCTGCTTCGCTGCCCAGGCCTTACAAACGTAGTGTGAGCCACACCCCGGTTCACACACACTGATCCTCCTCCCGTCTCTGGCCCGTGGCCCATGCTGCGGAAGTCACCAAGAGCTACTGCACATGGCTTTGTTTATCACAGCTTCTCAAGTGTCCAAGCAAAATAGAAACTAAGAGTTGAAAAAAACACTTCACTGCTGGGAAGAAGCCAAGCCTGTCCCTCACCAAGAAATTGTTTTTTAAAGTGATGGATTTTCAATTCACCATTTTCAGTAAAAAGAACTCTAAGCACAGCCTGTACATACCTCAGGCCGACCTTCCTGGTCGGCAGGCCCAAGCCTTAGGTGAACGGAAATGGGGCAGGCCATCCGACTCCACCTGCTCTTGGTAATTCTCAAGGGGCCATGTGATCCCATTCCCATTTCTCAGAAAAGGGCTGCCTGGCCAGCACAAACATGTGGTACACTTGGGAGTTATGTTCTTCCTGTTAATTAACAAGCCAGCGGCTGATGTATAGCTGTATCTCCTGTGACACCACCCAGTACCATGAGAGCACTGGGCCTGCCTGACAAGGGGAACCTTCCCCAGGCGACCTGAGATGCAGGTGCTCCCCAAGGCTAGGTCAGGACCAGTGTCACCAAGGGCTCACACATGGGGGCAGGACCTGCCTGGTAGTGAGCCCTTCCAAAGGCTGTTCACATCCAAACTCATCCACCACAAAGCCCAGCAGCCTAGTGCTATCTGCTTTGAGGGCCTGCCTGAAGCTAGCCTACCTCTCTGGGTGGAAGGAGAAGGAAGGGCCAACAGGAGACGAGGCGCTCCCTCCAGGCCACGGTGCCTCTGTGGCTCAATGGCGAATGGGCAGCACTCAGTGAATATTGGTGAGATGATGCAGTGGGCTTTCTGCCCCTCCTTTGCCCACTGGGTATCTTTTTCTGAGCAGGTCCAGGGAGACCTGAGAGCTGGTCTACATTAGACCAGTGGTCTGCAGTCCAGGGCCAAATCCTGTTGATAGGTAGGATCTATCTGGGCCTTACCATGCTTTTAAAAACATGAATTAGTTGCTAATGTTTAAGAATTAGGAGGCTTATTTATGAAAGCAAAGGCAGGCAATCAAATAGCCAAAGACAGAAAAAAAGCAGAGAGGAGGGACTTTCTTTTTGAATCAGAAGATCCAGCCACCCTGCCCATAGTCCTGCTCCCTAATACAGGTCTGCACTCTTTAAACAGCCTGCCAGGGCGCTGGACCTGGGGAGGCCTGCTACCTGCAGGCCCGGCAGCCATTTGAGCTTGCACTTCACAACCTAGGGTCAGCTGGGAGTCAGAGGGCTCTGCTGACCCCCCTGGCTTGCCCTAGCCCCAGTATGCCCACCGTCCTACCCCTGCGCATTCAGCATCGTGGCCTATGCCTTTGAAACATCCAAGAGCAACTTGAATTTGAGAGAAAAAGGACGTTCATTCTCCTACCAGAAGGGCACCAGAACTTCTCTACAAGAAGCTGCAGCTGACTGCAGTTATAGAACTGGGGTTTCTGAGCAGGAGGCCATTGGTATATTGCTTACTCATTTTTAACAGAATATAAACATGTCAGGAACCATATTATGCTGCCTAGAACCACATCATATTAAAAATTAACACCAGGAGCTGGTCTCACATCACAGCAGCACCACGGCAACAGGGCTCCCTGCTCTTCATGGTATGTGTACTTCCCCACCTTAAAGCCCGCAAGCCCAGAGGACAAGACTCATCAACCAGACAGAAAAGGGTTCAGGGAGTGGCTGGTGTGTGGCTAATGCAGTCACACCCACAAGCCAAACTGGGAATGAGGTTTCCAAATTACCACATGGCCTGCTGTTTTCCTAAATACTTCTCACTTTGGCAAATGTGCCCCATCTCCAGGAGTACTGCAGCCAGCAGTGCTCATGGTCAAGAACAAAGTTAAACAACAAACGCAGTCCGAATCCTGACCTTGTTTCCATGAAGTGCAGGATGTCCTCGGGCCTTAGGCACTTCTCCTGCTGGTAATATGCACGTGGCAGGAACTGAAACCGTAGCTGGTACATCCGGAACTTGTTCTGCTTTTCCCCCATACAGAAAGACTCTTGGACATCAATTTTCTCCAACACCTTGAACCAGATGGACAAAGAGAAACCAACTTGTGTATGACAAGTGCCTTATGGGAAATCCAAAGGTTTGGGGGCACAAGGGCTGGGTTATATGCCAAAACACCAAAGAAACTCCAGTGAGCTGTGCCAGTGTGGATTCCAGGGGCTTGGGGCCCACAGCCAGCAGGTCACCTCCAGAGAATGGCCTGGGGCCACAGGGAGTGGGCTCCAGCCGGACTGGTAAGCGAACCCAGGGCACGCTTTTATTTTTAAGACACATAAGAATGCTGCAGTGCTAATGACTGCTTTTAAACCTTCCTGATCCACCCCTGCTGGGCACCTGGCAGGAAAGCTTCTCACTCATTGGTGGGAATCTGAGCCCAGGGTGTGAACAGCCAGCAAAGTGTGTCCTTCACCGATGGAAGGATGCAAGAAAGTGCCCCCACCCAGTCTGCTGCCACGAGAGACAATACCTCCCCTAAGCACACTCTGGTGAGCTGCTTCTTCAGGTGTTTGACCCTCTTCAATGCTTTCTTGGTGTGGAACACAGGCACACTCATCATGGGCGTCTTGATGTTGGCGCTGGCCACCATGAGGATCTCTCTCAACCTGTCACAGAACAAGGGCACATCTGACCGTAAGAGCCAGACTCCCTATTTGTATGATGCCTTTCTTGTCAAGATGTCGCAGTTCTGGGATATGAGAGAGGCCTCGAGATCTCGCAGGGAATACAGTGGATCAGAGTCCCAGCCCTGGCCCCATCTGTGACACAGAGCGATTCTCTAGTCATTTTCCTCTGGAGTGTGGGCTCCCACGGACAGTGTCTTACTCTTGTTTCCTATCACCTGTGTCCTGCACACAGCGGTGCTAAGAGCTTACTGAATGCATGGAATGCAGGGAAAGTGGCCTCCGCAGTGGGATGTAGGCACTGTGCTCCTGGCCTTGCCCATGAGCTCAGGCAGCCTGCAGGGCCCAACTGCATGGTGGGCCCCAGCCTCCTCCTTTCCATGGTGAGGCCCCTAAGGTCTGGGAAGCTAAGGAACCTGTCTGAGTGACTCTGCTACCAAGTGGCAGGTCCGGGCCTTGTATGCAAGTGGGTCTCCCACTCTTCCCTCCCATCCAGCAGCCATCATCTCACAGGGTACATGCATTACCTAAGGGCCAGGGCCACAGTGGCTCACCTTCTAGGTGCATGAGCCCCTAGAGTTGGACAACCAAGGGGCCCTGCTTATTACCAACATCTATTCCCAAGTGTGCTCCTTCACAAGCATCCCAGGTGACAGACACAGGAGTTGGACAAGGGATAAATGGTGATACTAAGAGGCCTGGGCACTGATCCAGCTAGAGACCAACAGGGCTCCGGTAAGTAGAGCTCTGAACCCTACGCTGATGAGACTCTGTCTCTCTCACACTCACACACTCTCATATTAAATGACTTCCTTCCCAGGAGCAGGCTAGTGCCATGTCCTGCCTGGGCACCCGTGCAACTCCACACCTTGGGATGCCCAGGGTCACATTCATCTCGCCTCTGCCAGCAAAGTGGAAGGTGTTCAGGGTCATCTGTGTGGAAGGCTCCCCAATGCTCTGGGCAGCCAGCAAGCCCACGGCCTCACCCGGGTCACACAGGGAACGCTGCCACTTCAGCTGCAGGAGGGTCCTCAACCTGGAGATGTGGCAGGACACAGCAGGGGTTAGGAGCACAGACACCCCCCCAAGGTCCCCTTCCTGTCTGTTAGGAGGGAGCTGTCAACACCATCTGACAGCAGAGTGCATGCAACTTCCGCCTCTCCCTTTTTCTGGGCTTCTTTTTCCTAGCTTCTAATCCTCAAATTCTGGCTGGTGATCCTGGGATGTCTTAAATTATGCAGCACAAATCCCAGCCCAGTGGCTGAGGCTCTAGCTGTCCATGCTTGGACCATTAATGTCCACTCTGCACCAGTTATAAGCCCCATAAACAGTCAGAGTTTCTTGAGCTCACTATTCATATTTTCCTTTTTTACTTCTTTTTTCCCACTAGTTGTGATAGTTTGGAGAGGGTTTAACTAGGGTAAACTAGGAAGAGGTTCACTAAGCAATTAGCAGAACAAGGGGGTGTGTGGCTATTTACTTAACTAATGCAAAATGACTGTAGGCCACATCAGAAGTATGTACACTATACGCTTTTGTAATTTACTACCCATTTTCCTATGAAAGCTGGCCCTTTAAGCACAGCCACAGGGAACAAGGAAGGAAGAGACTTAACAAATGGACTAAATGGACGTTGTGTATGAATGCCAAGGAAAGTAATAAAATGACATTTCTATGCAAGTTCTCTTGAAAAGTCAGACTCTTCAGAACCCTGATGTGTCTTCTTTACCAATTACTTCAAACCAGTGTGGTTTGAATGCATATCAGTATTCCTGGCAGGAAAACACCTTCAATGACTTCCAGAACTTTGGGGCTGCCCCGAGCTGGCTACTTGTTAACGATTCCCATTCAAGAGCCACTGAGGCAGACCTGCTCCCCTTCTTGGCCCTCTGAACCTCAGGGATGCTGCCAAGGCCACCCTCTCCCCACTCCCAATGTAGCACAGACAGAGCGAGGGCCAACGTGGTTCTTCTGAAGGTAAACATCAGCATCCCAAGCTGCAGGGAGTAGGTGAGGGGGCATGGGACCAGGGTCTGGCCCTTTCAGGGAAAGCCCTGCTGGCAGCCATGATAACCTGGTATGATATATTCTATCTGGGAATCTCTGAGGCCTGGCTGGAGAAACCACTTTAAGGGACAAAGACAGCCCCAGTCCTCGCCTCCACTTCCTCTGCCCAAGTGTTTGTCTTTGTTCATTTGTCTTTACTGTTTTCCACTCCCTGGACCCTGGCAGCCCTCTCCATGCACCTCACCAGATTTCAGCAGCTGCAGGATGGGCAGAAGGTAAGGCAAATACTGCAGAGACCTTCCAGCTCAGCAGGCCAGGCTTAGTGAACTGAACAGGAAGGTTCCCTGACAACCAACCGATCCAAGACCAACCTTGGGGCAGGCACTCCCTGAGGGCACGTTTAACGTTTTAGTTTTAACCCACTGGGGCTCAGTTTCTCACCTGCCAAGACCACAGGATTTTCTTCCCGTTTAATTTTTTTTGTGTGTGAATAAGCCCAAGCTGAGGACTCCATGCGGCCCTTCTTCCTTAAGGCTTCAAAATGAAAAGCTCAAAAGATCACTGGAGTCTTCAGCTCCAACTCCTCGTGAAAGGCTGAGACACGGTGTCATGGGGCAGTGCATGATTCGTGGAATGATGACCAGATTCCCTGACTCTGAATCAGCCATGTCCACACACCAAACTTAAGAGGGAAGTCATTTCTGCAAACCTCTGTCCCTCTTTTCTGTCTTGGCCCAAATGGGAATGGCCACGCCTGCCTACTTGCTCTTGCCTCTGCCCAGGAGCCCTCAGGGCTTGCAAGGTGCACCTGGTTCTCTTCCCTCCCTCCTGCTGGCATCTCAAACCCAGGAGACTTCTAGAGATGGAAGGGAAGGGCCAGAGAGGCAGGTTCTCCTTCTGCAATGGCATTACCTGTCAACAGAAAGCTCTGATTTCTCATAATTCTTCTCTGCTTGAGATGCCCACTCAAGGCTGTAGTCATCCACGTTTTTCTCAAATGTTTCCGACACCGATGCAAAGTAGATGTCTGGGCGCCAGACAGACAGACTGGGGTCAGGACAAGGAGCGGCTCTCTTCTGGTATTTCCTTCGGCTCTGCTCATCTAACTCACCCCACATCCTCAACATCTGAAAGAAGGACAGGACTCAGCTATGCAGGAGGACACCAGGAATGGGCTTCTCTTCTTGGGACACCCAGTAGGAGAAGGAGGGTCAAAGGCACGGGCTTCAAATGAGCAGGGGAAGGAGTCAGAAACCCAACTGCTGTGAGAAGACATCCCAGCACCTTACACAGGGCGAACCCAAGTCCACCCAGGGTGCACTGCTCGACCATGCCTCCGAGTCTGTCCCAACCCACCAGGTTCAGGTAGGGCGAGCATGGAAGTTACTGCCCAAACTGGGGTACTTTCAGAGCAATGTGGGCCACTGTTAACAATAATCTTAGGGCAGGGGGCAAAGCCAGGATGGTCCTGGAGCAACCAGGACACAGTCCCCATCCAGGCTTCACACCCTCAGTGTCCCAAAGCTGTCCCACAGCGACTGCTTCAAAGTGCTCCCCTGAACCCAGGCTCTCACTGTGTTTGGCTAATGGGAGGCCCCACAGCAGAGAGGAGGGAGGAGGACTGAACCCCCCAACCAAGGGGTCTGATTAGGCCACGCCTCTCTGCCGAGGGGTCTGCCAAGTGGCCTCTGTGCACAGCCACCCTTCCACTCCCAGGGGCTGCTCTTCCTGTTCCTTCACGCCTGGGGTGCTGGTGAGCCCAAGTTACCAGCCGCAGTTGGTCCTCCAAACCCTGCACACACTTCTGTAAAGAGCCCCTGCCTTAAATTCCTACTTGAATGCTTCCTGACTGACAGTGACTGAAGCCAGTCTACATCATCATTCCTTCCCTTAGGAAAACAACCCCTCGTTTCCTCAACCCCTGACTGAGGCCTGTGCTGGCCAGACACTGGGGATATGGCCGCCCTTCAGTCACCTGGTGAGTCTCGAGGCTGCGGCCATTCTGGTTCCCACTCTCGAGGTTAAAGGCTTTCACAGCTGCCTGAACTTTCTGGGAATAATTCAAGAAGGCACCTTTTCTCATGAGCGTGTGGGAATGCTTGTTTTGCCATTTTTTGATGGCTCTGAAGTGGCGGAGAGCTTTTTGGGGATCTGCTCTGGATAAAACCTCATGCAGATGCTTCGATTTCATTATCACCTAAATGAACAAACCACACACAAGACCAAAGAAATGAGGGCATGACACGAGGGCCACTGATTGTCATACAACTTCCCAGGACCAAGATCTGTAGGGCCCTCATGACGCCTCTGAGGGCGAGCACCCACTGTGAACCAGGGCCCCCGGCTTTGTGTAAACCAGACTTAGAAGCTGGAGGTCGCAGGAACTGAGTGGCCATGGAGGAGAGGAAGTGACAGCCACAGCTTTGGGATAGGTGCCAGGATGGAAAGGAGCCAGCACTCAGGGGGCAACCTTCAATTCCGCCCTCTGCTGCATGACCTTGGACAGGTCATGAGGGTGTCAGCATCCCAACCTCCAGAAGGGGGTAACTCCTTAGTCAGTGTGATTCCTGGGGTGTGAGTGTGGTATGAAAACCACAAGCTGGTGTCAGACAGGCCTGGGTTCAAACACTGGCTTTACAACTCACCAGCTAGTCATGTAAGCTTGATATTTATTTTTTTCAGCTATAAAATGGGCAGAGAAATACTTCCCCAGGATGCAGTGAGGATGAAACCAGACAGCACCCACAGTGAACTTCAGTTTAGGGCCCAGCACATGGCAAATGCCTCCAGTGGCAGTTGTTCTAAAGGCACGCATGCCTTTATGCCATCTCACGTGATGAAGTCCACAGAGGGGTTATGAAAACGTGAAGCGTTTTAAGGCATCAACTGGTGGTGCTTTATAAGCACCTGCATTTCAACAGCCACTCTGGGGAGCAAAGCCCTGGGTGTGAGGCCCTGTTCACAGCCGTGGCCCCGCTGCTCCCAGGTGCGGGGTCTGGCCCAGTACCTCATAGTTGCTGGCGAGGAAGGGGAACTGCTTGGGCTGCAGGAACTGCGTCTTAGGGATGTCCAGGCCATCCTCCCCATACAGGAACTGCACCACGCTGCCGTCACTGTCGCGGACTGTCAGATCATACTGGACCACCAGCCCCTCCAGGTGCTTGATGATACACCTATGTGGAGACCAGGCTCACCAGGCTCGCGTCTCCCTGGGGGCCTCTGATGGGGACTGGGGCCAAGGCCAGGGCAGTGGAGGGTGGAAGGGGGCTGCTATTCTGCAGCCAAGCAAGAGTCTAGGACAGGCCGGTTCCGGTGCCCCAGGCTCCGAGCTACAGCAGCTCCTGGCCAGAGGCTGCATTTTCCAATGGTTTTCTGAGAGGAGGCTGCAGCTGGGTAACTGCAAGGTTGGCTCCCAACTGCAGCCCCAGCAGCTGGCACTACTGCCTGCCATTTCACTTTCCTGCATCGAGGGACCAGGGCCCTTAGACCCACAAGGCAGGCCCAGCGGTCTTCCCACTGAATGCTTTTCTAACACCGTCCGTCCAGAGACCGTCAGGACGCTACGGGGATATCAGGAACTGAATGCTGATGTGATAACCCTAACCTGGTGCCCCTTTTTGCTGAGGCCTCCCTGGGGTCAGCTGCCTCCCTCAACCTCTCTCTCTCTGCTGCTCTGGTGCTGGCTTAGCTTACCCCTGGCCATTCTGCCTCGGTTTTTCCTGCCGCTTTAAGAGGACATTTCCTCAGAGCCGCTGTTCCCTTGAGCTCCAAGGACAGAGCTCCATGTTAGTCACCACTGTCTTCTTGGCACCCAGCCCAGGGCCGGGCAAGGTTGGTGCTGAGTATCCACTTCCCCTTTGTCGAAAATGCCCAAGTGTCAGTTGTCAGCTCTCTGCTCTGCTCCACTGGCCTCATAGGCTGTAGCTCTCAGCACCTGCAACAGCCCCTCAAGGCTCTATCTCCAGGCCTCTCCTGAGCTTCAGGCCTTGCCTCTAAGGCTCCACTGCATGTGTACTTGAGCATCCTGCTGCTGACACCTCATGCCACCAATACTTTCTCTCTCCCCTCTGCAGCATCTTGCTGACAACCATGCCACTATGCTGCCACTCAGGCCTGAAAACTCAGCTAGGTCTCTTATTCTTGCATGTCAGCCAGCTGCTCCACATCATCACATCTGTTTCTTCCTGTCCAATGCCACACACGGGAGGCAGCCTTCCAACCTCTGGCCTAGAGCTGTTGCAGCAGGCTGGCCTCCTCCGAAGCACCCTGGCTGAAGCACTGCACATGCCCTTTCCACCAGGAGCCTGGACTGGCGGATGGACCCTGCAGTGCATGTGCCTCCCTTCTGGCCAAGGTCCCCGTACCTTCTTCCTTCCCATCTGTATTTCACCAGCCTCAGGGACTCCCACTCTACCCATAGATCTCCCAACCCCAGACTTATTTGGTCATTTATTTTTTAGCTTTTTCTATATTACACATGGATTTCTGAATGATTTAAGAGAATGAAGGTGGGGTGTAACCTCTGCTCATGGAAGGAACTGGCCACGTGATCCATGACGCCAAGAGGGGGGTCACTCAACCGCTTAGTGCCACCCCCCAACCAGGCCTGCCAGCTGTGTCAGGTGCCTCACTGACCAGCACCCAAGTGTGTGCACCCCAATCCCACACTTCCCCTTCCCACCCCAGCCCCGTGGGCTACAGCCTTGGGAGCAAAGGGGGAAGTGATCAAAACCAGGGATGCAGCTTTGGGGAATCAGGAACTCAGAAGCAAGAGAAGAGACAAACCTTCGAAAGGGTAAGAAGAAAGGAGCTCTGCTTCCCCAACAGTCAAGCTCCCTGACAACATAACTTACAAGGCCTGAGAGGCATGGGGGTTTATCTTGGTGTCTCCTCCATTCCCACCACCATTTCTACCAGCTCAGGTTCTCTGTGCTCAGGAAGAACCATTACCAAAAAGTCCCCAAGGCTGAGCCTTCCCAACTTGCGCCCCGGGGGACTGGCTGGAGCACAGGGATCTGCCTCTCTGGGCCCCCCTACCCTGGCACGCTGGAGTCAGGCCTTTGTTCAGGGTTAAGCTCCATTCCCCACACCCACCCATGTGGGCTATTAAGAGTGGTGACCTGTTCCCTTTCCTCCCAGAAAGAAGAGAAAACAAGCAGGACTGGGCTGGGGACCCTGGTGTGACACTTCATCTGGAAGGACAGTAACAACAATTACAGACTCACAGGCAGGGGCCCTGGGCCTGGAATCCTCTCTGCAAGGTACAGCCTGCTGAGCGCTCCAGGGCGGAGGACAAGCTGCTCACTGCCCTTCTACAGATCCCTAACTTCCCCCAAGGGAGGGCCCACCCACAGAGAGCAGGGGCCCTTTATAAAACCTCCCAGCTCAGGCTCTACCAATCCTTTAGAGGGGGAGGAATATCTGTTTTCTGTCTCAGGCCACCCATTGACCTTTAAAGGTTTCACCCAAAGGGATCTTAAGTGAATTATCAATGAAAATGTGGAAGATGACAGAGCAGAATGATCCGGTGACACTGATCCCATGTAAGGTGGCAGGGCAGGTGCCTTTTACCTTTGGAGATAGCCAGAGCGACTGGTTTTCACAGCGGTGTCGACGAGACCCTCTCGCCCTGCCATGCAGTGAAAGAAGAACTCCTGTGGGAGACGTGGGACCCAGGTCCCAGAAGCAGCAGTGAGGATAGCGCACCTCTGTGGGGTGACTCAGATCAACGCTTCCAGCAGCCCTCCCTGACCTCCCAGACCCTCGGCTCTGCCGGCTCCCATGGCCCCAGTGACTTCTGCCCTCCTGTGGTTACCTTTGTCTTACCTTGCCTGAGGGCACAGGGACAAGGAATGAGAGATAACAGCGCCTGTTCACAGAAGCAGGTGCTGCACAGACTTGTGCACTCTGTCCTCAGTATCATATCCCTCCACACCCCATTTTCCAAATAGAAACAGCACTGGTGCCTCCTTGGTATGCAGCTCAGCCCATGTGCCTGAATTCTGCTTGCAACAGTGCTAACAGAGGTACATACTATTTTTGAAACTTTCTGGCTGCAACCAACAATGAGAAATACTTTCACAACAGTAATTAACACACATACACATGCATATAAAAGCATACGATGCAAACTACAACCTCATGAATTTATTCCATCCCTTATTCTGATGCTTTCTTTAGTACCCCATGTTGTTTCACTACAGAGAAAATTGCTAGTTACTCTTATTACTGTGATTTCATGGCTGAGGGGGAGCAACCAGAGTTCAAAAAGTTCTGGTCTACATTAGCTGTGTGTCATTGTTTGCCAGAGGCCATGGGGGACCACTGGGGTGTACATGTGGGACTGATGGAGGAATCCTTGACGTAGTCTGGCCTTGAAACAAAGGGTCAGTGCGGGTTACAACGTGGACTTAGTTGCCTGACCTTACAGAGACACAATAACCAAAGATCAAAAGGTGCTAACATTCAAAAAGCCACTTCTGACAAGTGCAAGAAAACTTTGTTCTTAGGGGAGAATTCTATGACTGGCCAAGGGAAGGAACATCAGCCAGTTGCTCCAGCTAGTCAGCTTTCCCACTGTGAAGGAGCCATGGGAGTATCCCTCCAGGGGGCTTCGGGAACTAGATCTCTGTGTCTCCGTGACGCTCCTTTTGGCAGCAGAGAGCACCCTGGTAAGGGGCATCTCTTTCTCTAGCTGCCTTCACAGGCAGGTAAGAGCTGGCTCAGAGGGGGCACTTGGCGGGAAAAGGGGGTGCTGGGATCGGTCTTACTCATCTTTCCATTTATCAGCAAACACTGAGCACCACCATGTGCAGGCACTGTGCCAGCTCTGGTGTTACAATGCAGAACACGACACGCTGCATCCTATGGTGCTTATGGGCCATAGGGTCTAGCAGGTAAGCAGCAAACAGCTGGGCATTTATTACCTGATTCTCCCTGCTCAAAGTTGTTGGTGAAGACCACAGGCCTCCCACCACTGATCCTAGAACTGAGGAGAAAAGCCAAAGGGAAGAACAAGCATACATACAGGAGGCCTGATGCCAGTGAGGAATCTGCCAGTGACAAAGCCGCCAGCCGTGGGGGTGAATTCATAAGGCTCGAAGCAGGGCAGGGACTTGCCAGATGCCATCAGCAGGGGTCTCCGACCTTCCAATTCAATCTGACCCAGCAGGCACGAGATCTGGGGGAAAGGGGATGCAGAGGAAACTTGAGGTCCACATATGTGGTGAACAGCGCCCCTGTCCCAGCAGGGGAGGGAGGGCCTGCTCTTCAAGAAAAGCTGCATGGAAACTGAAGGCCAACCTAGATCTTTAAATGAACCAAGGAGGCTTGCATTTAAAAAAAATCACTGTGCTTTCTTTTGTTGATTGATGGGGATTTTTCACATTTGGGGTCAGCTGATGTAAATGGGCTGTGTCTGTACAGGACATCATGTTTCAGAATCACCACATGTTATACCTGGATGGGACCTAAGGGTCCTAATGGGGGAACTGAGGACTGTAGGAAAAAGTAACTTATTGTGATCCTTAAATTCTTAGGCTAAAAGAGAATAAAACCACCCATTGATATTCTTGGTGGGGAAGAGTAGTGTGCCCGGATTTCACTTCAGTCAAGGGGGTGGATGCTTTCAGTCTCTTAAGTTCACTCCTACTGCTCTACACTAACCAAACAATGAGATGATCCTTGAGACCCTCTTAAGGTCAAGATTTTTTTAGGAGTTGCTAAATTTGGGAAAATGCTCTAAGACTGCAGTAATATGAGGAGATAATGGGCCTCAAATTAAGGTTGAGAAACCTCTATCATAATGCTTACAACGGAATACCAAGAAACTAAAGCAGGTCATGTGAAATCACAGAATCTCAGCTGAGATCACACACACACACACACACACACACACACACACAGTTATTATATAATACATGAATATATGCAATATAATAACAGAGTAATTTACAATATATATCTGTACTATAAATATCAAAATTTGGATATTTTTATCTGTGTGTGTGTGTAACACTAACGTGTTAACAGTTGTTAGCGCCTGTACTGATTTCAGTAAGTTTTTATCTTTTCCAGTACTTGCCACATTTTATACAGAACATGGATCCTTTTAAAATTTGAAACAGAAACTCATGCAATCCCCCCAGCCTTCCGTAAACCAGCCCTCTCCCCCACCTCCCCACCCCCCGCCTCTGCTCACACCTGCATGGTGTTCACAGTTGACCCTTTGGCTCCAGACTGTACCATCATCTGCAAGTTGTTCTCTGGGAACTGCCTGTACAGGCCAAAAGGCATGCAAGCCTGCAATCAAACAAACACATCAGTCAGTGACTTCAGTTCTTTGTGAAACCCCAGGTTTAGGAGATAAACCCTGGATGCAGAACAATAGCTCAGATTATTTATCCAGAGATATGCTCTAAAACCCACTAGAGGTAAGGAGAAGTTTCATTTGGCATCAACCCTTTTGCTAGAACCCCTAAAAAGAAGTCAGCAGATGGCCCCACGTACTGCGCTGTGCTGACACCCTGTCAGGAGGCCCTGTCCCTGGCAAACAGCAGCAAACAGGGAGATGGGAGGGGCCACCATATCTGGTGTGTGATTCTAAAAAGGAGGTGGTTACAAATGACATCTAAGGATGCCCTTACCAGTCTGACCAACAGAGCTCAGCCTCGTTTCCACACACCTGGCAATGATGACTAATGTCTGTGTCACATTCATTTACCGACATGCAGCCCAAGCACTTTGTGGCAGCCTGGCCTCAACTTCAGGGCCCGCGGAAGAGAACAAAGGCCTCTAGGTGGAGCCTGGGGAGATGCTGGGAGGGGTCCTGAGTCTACTTGTGTCTGCCTAGGGTTGCAGAGACCCAGACCAACACAGGAGAGGCAGAATGGTTGGGAAGAGGTGGTAGGAGGGACAAGAAGTAATTCTGAGATGCTCACAAGACAACAACCCACGCTGGCACTCCCAGGCAATCCTGGGAGCTGAGCGTCTCTGTTCTTTGGGAAGTGGTGAGAGTCCCTTAGAACAAAACCTCTCAAGCACAAACTTGCACTAACAAGAAATCTGCATTTTTGGCAGCCTAAGGGATACTGAAAGCAGTGAAGAGGACACCACAGGCAAACAAGTCCCTTCTGTTGGTGCTGGCCTTGCCTCTTCCTCTCCTCCTCAAGGCCCAGGAGGCAGGGTAAGTCTCCTTCCAGCCACAGGACTGGGTGCCCTGGCTCTGGGGCAAGAAGGCAGAGAGGCTGCACTCTTGGCTGGTACCAAGGTTTCCATCTCCTTCCTCAACTGCACAGGATCCGGCATGGCGGAAAGTGGCCTGGGCTCTGGAGGATGTCCGCAGGGCTCCCGCTGGGCCGACTGCACTGTGCAGGTCAGCTCCCTCACCCCCTCTGTCATGTGTGAGTGGGCCGCTCCGCACGCACATCCCCACCTCCAGGTGAGGAGACCAAGGCACAGACTGTTCATGTCACTTGCCTGAGGTCACACAGCAAGCACATGACAGAGCCAGGACTTGAGCCCAGGCCCTGAGCCCTGGCTCTGCTGTTACAGTGGTGGCGCTTCTGGCCCTTCATTCCGCTCCTCCACCCTCAGTGGCCCCCATGGGAAAGTTTCTTTCTTCAGTCTTTTTAAATGCAGTCATCGCCAAATTGAAACATTTAAAAAGACAACAAGTGCACAGCATTTCCTCCTGGCATTAATCAAAGACCTTTCCAGACCCTAACTGGGTGAGAAAATGAAGTCCCTGGCTCTCCAGAGTGATGAGTTTTACACATTCCACCTCTCACCTCACCTAGTCAGCTGCTGAACAGCCAAATGGCTCTATAGGATCCCAAGTGAGAATCAAATGTAATTTTTTTAAAAACCAGCATTCAAAATGGTGGTGATAAGTACATGCACTGCTGGACTAACCTTGTTAATCTCATTGCTGTAATGGTTCACTTCCTCCTTGAACTTCAGATCAATCATGTTAAAATCCCTCTGGTCTTTGCCCAGATGGGCATCCTGCCATTTTCCTTGGACCTCATCACATGATGCAGCTTCTGGCAGATTTAACGCAGCCCTCACAGCCTAGAATGAGAAAAGGAACATGTTGGAGGAAGCAGCCAAAGTGAGGAGTGTGTGAGTTTCATTCTATAGAAGACCTGACCCCTATGGAAGGCTGTAGCCTCCCAAGCCGTCCTCACCCGGGGCCCACAGTGGGTGGACTCTTCAATGATCCTTTGTCTCTTAGCATCCGCCTTTGGCTTAACCAAAATGTCTTCCACACCTGTGAAGTGAAACAGACAAGCTTGGATGGGACCAGGCCTGACTTCTCACCAGGCTGTGAACTTGGTAAGGTCAGGGCACGGAGCACAGTGCCACGCACCCATATGATGACGACGATGTTAACACCATTAGGAAAAAGACTGCTACCATCTCTTAAGTGCTTTTCAGAGGCCAAGCATTATAATCCCCATTTTACAGATGGTAACATTAAACTTCAAACTTGAGCTACTTGCCCAAACTTATATTGGGAGAAAGTAAACCAGGGCCAAGTCCCAAACTTTTATTCTTAGCCACCAACTACATTCCCTCCACTCAATAAATACATGTTGGATGAAATGGGCTAGAGGTCAAGTAGAGATGTGGATGAAAAACTGAGCTTAGAAAGAGGCGAGAGGGAGGGAGAGGACATCCCGGTTTTGCTTTCCAGAAGTCACACATCCCAGGCACCACCCTGTTCGGCTGTGAGTTTGCGTGCACAGGCACATATACACATACACTTGAGCCTGGGTCATGGGGACCATGGCAGCTCCTGCCTGGACGAAAGCCTGGGTCCCTTCAGGTAAGCCTGGCCCTCTGGCTCCAAAGAACTGAGGAATTTCTCACTTTGGGCAGAATGCCTTTCTATTTCCTCTCTCAATCAACTATTTTCTGTCTGTATCTGTGAGTGCTACTTGACCCAAAAGTCCCACAGCCAGGATCTGAATGGGATGGAAAACAATGGCTGCACTGTTCAAAAACCAGGCTAAGGTATCTGGAATTCCCATGCACTGTCCTAGGGGCTTGAAGGCCTCTAGAGAACATGTGTGACAATGGAATACTATTCGGCCATAAGAAAGAAACAAATCCTACCATTTGGAACAACATGAATGGAGCTGGAGGACATTATGCTCAGTGAAATAAGCCGGGCAGAGAAAGACAAGTGCCAAATGATTTCCCTCACTTGTGGAGTATAACAACGAAGCAAAACTGAAGGAACAAAACAGCAGCAGACTCACAGACTCCAAAAAGGAACTAGTGGTTACCAAAGGGGAGGGGTGTGGGAGGACAGGTGGGGAGGGAGGGAGAAGGGGACTGAGGGGTATTATGTTTAGTACACATGGTGTGGGGGATCACGCGGAGAACAGTGTAGCACAGAGAAGGCACATAGTGAATCTGTGGCATCTTGCTGCATTGATGGACAGTGACTGCATTGGGGTATGAGTGGGGGCTTGATAATATGGGTAAATGTAGTAACCACATTGTTTCTTCATGTGAAACCTTCATAAGAGTGTATATCAATCATACCTTAATAAAAATTTTTTTAAAACCTGTAAAAAAAGAACATATGTGAGTGGGAGGGGAAAGAAACAGCTCCTCACTGAGGAAGCCATAACCACAGAAGTGGGTCCTTCCTTGGGGTCAGGGCCAGGCTCCCGTGATGTTCCTTCTCTGACCTCTGGCTGCGAGGCCTGGACATCTTTAGCATGAAGGCAGCATCTCTAGCCTGCTCTTCCCCAACCTCCACGCCCAGCTTGGCCCTGCTCCCTCTCAGTCTCCTGGTATCTGATGGTATTTGAACTCAGGGGGGCAATTTCTCTTTGTGGTAAGCAAAGCCACCTGCTTGGCTTGGTTTGTTAGGTTTTAGGTTTGGTCTGCATCATGACCTGCGGACAGGATCTTCCTCTACTTGTCATTTTTAAAGATGTTCAAGGGTGTTCCTCCCAGCAATAAAGTGAAAACCAGGTAACAGCCTAAAAGTTTAATAACAGAAACTAGTTAAATAAACTATAGTACATTTACACAACTAGAATAATCTGTAGCCACAGACATGAGAATGTAGGCTGGCATTAGCTCCCCCAAAAAGGACATTTATAAATACTTTTGGAAGTGGGTAGATAGGAAGCATGTTTAAAACAGTATGTAGTGTAAGATCCTATATTTTCTGAATATGTTTGTACTTGGAAAGTCTAGAAAGACACATCAAATCAATATTAGTGGTTTCTCTAGTGGTTCAATGCTGGGTAATTTTTAATTATTTTCATGTCTGTATTTATTTTGACGTTGCCACAGTATTTAATATAATTATGCAGGCCCCCTGCCGGCCAATTAACAAATTCCAGCTGTGGCAGGCCCACCTTCCCACAGTAGGATTCCCACCACGTCTGCACACAGGCAAGTCGACAGAGCACAGTCTCACCTCCACTAACTTCATCATTGACTAGACAATTCCTACACTCACTGTGGCTCATGCTCAATGTACAGCATATCACTTACTCCTCAGAGGAACAATGCAAAAGGGCTCCAACTCCACTCTGAGGACTCAGACCCACCGCCCTGAATCAGCTCAGGGCACAGAAAGTAACACTGTGACTGTTTTATCAAAGCCAACTTCCTGAGACAGTGTGCAATCATTTCCTGGCAAGAAACCAGATGGCTCCTCTTCCTATCTTAGGATCAACCTGACAGAACCATGCCAGTGCAGGGTCCAACAGTGCTGGAGCCCTGCAATCCTGGGAAGCAGTTCTGACAACAGAAGAACCTGTGTGGAGGGTGATGTGCCCAGGGAACTCTGGAAGGGCACTTGCAGGAGAGAACAGAGGTGAGTGTGCGTGTGAAAAATCAGTTTCAGGGACAGAAAATTGTAATGGCTGGGGATGAGAAAGGGACAGAGTGGAAATGGGAACAGATGGGGTTCCCTCTGCACTATGTACAGAGAGGAAACACTGGCAGTGAGGGATGGGTGGAAAGCACTGGGAAAGAGCGAGGCCACGAAATGCTGCTGGCGGTTAAGTGAGGACGTCCTCGCAGAAGGAACTTGGTGTTTCTGCGAGGCTTCAGGAGAGCCAGCAAGACACCCTCCTGGGTGTGCTGGCCAGGGAAAGGGGGCCCTGGGCCACTCACCCAGCACTCACCCAGAGTGAAGCCTCTGTAGAGCTGCAGGTAGGCCGTGAAGAGGCGAGCCAGGCAGGTGAGAACCTTGCCACTCGTCTCCCCACCGTAGATCTCATAGCAGCAGTGGACCAGGCTGTAGGCAGAGCTCCCGTAGTGCGCCTTGTCCAGCACTCCGCAAAGCAGCTCCCCGGCCCTGATGATCACCTGTGGATGGATGGCCACCAGTGCTGGGCTGGAGGTGACGCCCCCTGTGGGAGCCTCCCTCATTTATCTGAGTCTTAACTAACATTAGTGTGTATGTCGCTCTACTGCAGCCTGCCTCAAGCTCTTAATGGAAAGATACAGGGCATAAACAGAACCTAAATATACATATTCCTTATTTTTTTTAAATAAAGGAGGTGAGCACATATAGACCAACATTTTAAATTACTTTTTTCCAGGGACTATACCAAGAAGCGTACCCACACGGACATTTCAGTGTGTTTACATGTCCCCTGGCACACGCCCCAAACCATAAAGACTGGAGGTCAAACACACTTGACAGAGACCTTGTAACTTGGGAACTGAGAACATCCAGAGTATAAACTTCAAAACCATGACCTTGGCCTGGTATTCCCTCCCTTGTACCTTGGAGGTAAGAACATAATCTTTCTACTCTTCTTTAAGGCCTGAATTTGTACTTTCATAAAGCTGGGTTATAGCATCAGAAGCTAATTAAAAGGACTTCTAGCTGCATAATGTAGCACGCATTAACCACAGACTCTATAAAAGGAAAGAAAAGTGGGAGCTTCAGTTCTAAATGGAATGTCTGTCAGAGTCTGTGACAAAGCCCTCATGAGGTGGAGATTTGGGGATAGTCCCCCCAAAGAACATGCAGTGGCCTGGGACTCTTCAGTGAGGGTTCTGGTCTTGCTTTCTTGCAGCAGGACTGTGCCTGAGTTTGACTGCCCTGGGCCTGCCCTGAGGCCTCGTTCCTAAGGCACAGAGTTGGGAAGCGTGGAGCCTCAAGCAGCTCCACAGTGAGCTGCAGCCACTTGGAGGTCTCAAGGGAAAATATAGGCTCTGCATTCCGAGCTTTGCAGAATTGAGCCCAGAGGCCTTCTACTGCAGACGCCTTCCCAAGCTGGCTGTGAGGTTTATACTGAGGGTCAAACGCTAGTGATCAACTCTGACCTTTTCTAAAACCAAAAGTCAACATTAACTCAGGCACAACTCATTCTCTCATAAGCCATGACCCCTGCCTCCGTGTGGGTGTCTGTTTTCTCAGCATCTGTTTTAAATCAATTTGTCTAAACCTGGGGACTAGATGTCTCCAACCCACATAGCCGGGCAGCATACCTGGGAATCACACATTGAGTCAGGGTTAAAGCCGGGAACTCGCTGAGGAGGCTCCTTCACCCAGGCTTTCCCACTGATTTTCGCCTTTCCCGTCAAGTTCAGTGGGATGTGGTCCTCTGGGATTATGTTTATCAGCAGCGTTGAGACAATCTAGAAAGAGAAAGAAAGACAAAGCTGATGGTAGGAAGAAAAGTTGAGATGTCCCTTTTAGGACCTCCTGTCCCTGTGAATCCTGAAAAGCCACCCAAATCCACCCTGATGCTCTGTAGGCAGAGCAAGAAAAACAAACACACCTCCATGGGACAAGCTGACCTCAGTTGTTACTTTTCAATGTACATGACTTAGGAGGGAGTTTAGGAGCAGAAACTTCACCCTCCCCACCCCCACCCCATTAAGAACTTCACCCCTCCCACCCCTGCACCCTCCCTACCAAAAAAAATACTTTGCTGGGATTTTTATTCCCTAGTATGATATACTTTTTTAAAGCAAACAAACCCTAGACCTGAACACTAAGTTCCAGAATAGACCAAAGAACAAAGAAGAAAGAAATAAGTTGCTGCAGGGCTGTAATAAGAAAGATATGAGTACCTGGTAAAAAATAAAGACAAAGACAACAGGGTTGAGACAGACGGTGGGGTTTGGAACGTTGTCAGCCCCAGGACTGAGGCAAAGGTTAAGGAATGCTCTCCAGAGGCATCCTTCTCTCGTCTTCACGCAGTGTTATAATAGATGACAATTACTACATACAGTCAGTAACACGTTTCCATGGTAGTACAGCTTTGCCTTCCTGCTGGGAGCCAAGGAAGGAAAGGGTGCAAAGACTAAGAATCGAGAGCCCTCCCTCTGAAGAGCTTCACACAGGAGCCCCGAGGCATCTAACAGAGAAGCAGGCTGCAGGGAAGCTTTGGGCATAAGGGGAGATCCGGGGTCCATTCTCACTGACTGGACCCATGCTGAGGGACAAGCGATGCTCTCTTTTCCGCAGCATTGATCATATGCACAACACAGATAAAATCCATTCATTCCTTTAGCCATTATATTTGCAGTGCTTACTCTGAGCCAGGTATTGGCAGAGGTCATCAGCCGGTCTCCGCCTTCAGTGGAACCTTTGTTTCTGAGGGGGATCGTGCTTTGAAGGAAAATAAAAAAGAGGAGAGGACGCAGAGTGGAGCCGGGGGAGTATTTGGATTTTAAATAAGATGGATAGGGAAGGCATCACCAACAAGGTGGGGAGGAAGGGAGCCACAGAGATCAGATCATGCATTTCAGGCAGAAGGCTTTTAGTCTGAGGGAGAAGGAAAGCTACTTGGTAAGTTTTGATCCCAGAAGTGACATACTCTGATTTAACTTTTAACAGGATCATTTGTTCCAGACACATTCCTGGTCTAGACACTGAGGCTAAATAAATGCCTTAAGGAATAAGCCTCCTAAATAACACGAGAAGGACCAGCACTTTAGAAACAGTTACTAAAGTGACCTGAGTGGGGAGCACCATGCGAAGGAGTCTATGTGAAGCACATCACAGGACCGGCTGGTTATGCAACTGCTCAGCAACCTGATGACTCCCACACAATCAGCTTTTACAGAGCTAACACCAGAAATAAATTTACTTGACTGGAATTAACTGTGTTTACTGAGAGGCTGGGGAGTCTTCCCTTTCCCCAACTGAACCCATCAGAGCGGCCATCCCCTCAACAAGCAGCTGTCAACAGAAGGCCAGGAGAGGCAACTTCTCAAGCAGCTTCTCCACTGAGAGGCTAAGCGGGGGCAGCTATACATGGGGATCAGCCCCAGGGGGGCCAAAAGCACACATTCCCCAAGATGCAGCATGGGGCAGACAGGCCAGTGTAACAAGGACCAGGGCTGAGAAGGGGCTGGGAGCCATCAGCTGGCATCAATAGCTCTTTGTTGCCTGTACTAGGCCCCACAAAGTAGCATCTTTATATGTGAACACTGGAGTCAAAGCAGCTGCCTTTTCATGCACATACCCCAGGAGCAGGGGAATAATTGGCAATAGCATCTTTAAATAAGCAAGACAATGCCCCTTGTTGTCTCAGCAGAAGATGACCAAAAAGGTCATGACCCATGCTTTCCACAAGACTGGCACTGCCAGGCAAGAGGGTGAAACTTCCCTGGGAGGCCAACCACAAGTTGCAGCTCAATGAAAGTGCCACATGTATAACAGGAACTGCCAGGCTTCACATAGTCAGGATGGAAGTCTGTGTGAAAGGTAACATAGATATATGCTTCCGACCATCAGAGGACAGGGAAATGTGATGTGCCACCTCATCTGTAAAATCACGGGAACAGAAAAAGCATCTGACAAACTCCAACACTCTTTTGTGATAAACATTCAGCAGAGTAAGAAGAGAAGGGAACGTCATCAGCCTAATAAAGGGACTGCATCCACTGTGCAATGGACATGAGCCATAATATATTAAAAAAACTCTAACCTATCAATAAGAAAATGGTATAGAACAGAAAACAGGCAAAAGGCTTGAACAGGCACTTCACAAAAGAAGATACCCTAGTGGCCACAAAAGATAGTATCATAATGGCCAATAAGCATTCAATAGTGCTTAATTAGCCTCACGTGTCATTATAAAAGGGCGAACTGAAACCACATAAGAAGCCACTAGATACCTATCTGAATAGCTAAAATTAGACAAATAGAAAAACTTAAACAAATGGTACAATAATATCAAGTTCTGAGGATAAGAAGCAATCAGAATTCACATGCCCTGCTGGCAGAAGTGTAAATTGCTACTAACACGTTGGAAAACTGTTTATTACATCTATTAAAGTAGAGCATAGATCTTATGACCCAGAAATTTGATTCCTTGATATTTACACACTGAAATGCATATATATGTTCAACAGAAGACATATAGAGCATGCTCATAGTAGCCCTATTTGTAAAAGCCAAATGAAGACAACTGAAGGCAACCTAAATGTCCATCAAAAGTAAAATGGATAAATATACGATGGTATAGTCCTACAACAGAATACTATACAGCAATGAAAATGAATAAACCACTGCTATATGAGATGACATGAGTGACTCACACAAAGATATGACTTGTTGTATGATTCATTTATATAAAGTTCAAGAAAAGACAAAACTCATCTATCATGTTAGAAGTCAGGTTAGTGGCTACCTTTGGGGAGGGGTAAATACTGATAGGGGTCTGGAATGGTCTTCTGGGAGTGCTGGTGATATTCTACTTTCTGATTTGGCTGACAGTTTACAAAGGTGTATTCATTTTGTAAACATTCATTGAGCTGCATGCTCAAGACTTGCAATGACAGGCAGATCCTCTTTATTATACTCTTTTAACCAATGATGAGAGACACCAGATTATTACTTGGAAGAAAAGCACCCCAGAGGCTATATGAGATGTCCTGGAGAAATAGCATCAGACTTCATTTTCTGGGGCAGTACAAATAAATGCCCAACCTTCCTTATCTCCTGATTCTAAACATGGCTTTTCTCTGCAGAATCACGCTGAGCCACTAACAAATTCTGGTGCAGTACAGTCACTCTTCTCCTTCTCACCTATTTGCAAATAACAGCCTATACCTACCTGACAGGAAACACTGACAATCTCAGTTGTGGCAGAAGTAAAACCTGGGCCTATTTTCTAATTTTACTTAGTTACAAAGTAATAATTAGAGCCCACAAATATGATGAAAGGAAAAATTATTCCTAACATGAACCAAACTATTTTATCATTCTGAATTTTTTTATGCCAAACTTTTCTTCATATGCATTTTTAACATAGTTGTAACCATGACTGCACACAGAATTGTGCAATCTATTTCTTCTTTCAACATTAAGTCAGAGAATTTTCCAGACTGCTACACGGTCTTTTAAAATCACTATCTTTAACAGCTACATAATATCTTAACAAATGGAAGTTCCACAATTTAGTTGCAATGGTGAGTATCTAGGTCTTTTAATCTTAATCTTCCACCACTATATACCACGGTATCATGGACAGCTTTTCTCAAGTAGCTTTTTCTACATTTCAGATTATTCCCTTAGGGTAGATTCCCAGATCAAGGGAATGAACATATTTATAACTCTAGATATATATTGTTTGTCCACTCTTTGGTTCTATTTTGAACACACTGCTGACGTTTAAACAAAACTCTAATAAAAAATTCTGGACACTTAGTTACTGAAGATTTATAATCCATTCACTTCCAAGATAACTTGAGATACCTTATAAAGTGAAGACATATAAATAGGAATAATAAAATTATATAAGTATGAATAATAAAGTGGACAAATACATAGAGCCAACTAATCAGGAGTTGGCAGATCTGCCCCACGTTTTTGTATATAAAGTTACACTGGATCCCAGCCATGCCTCCTCATTCATGTACTGCCTAAGGCTGCTTTCATGTTACAGGGACTGAGCTGAGTAGTTTGCAACAGACTGTATGGCCAGCAAAGCCTGTAATATTTACTATTTGGCTTTTGCAGAAAAGGCTTACAATTCCTTGAACTCAACTATTCATACTTTATCATTTTGATCTTAAATTGCAAAATTCCTAATCTATTCTGTTAAATTATTTCCATTTCTGACCAGGATAGACCAACAGTGAACTGATATATTCATTCTCCCACCAGAAACAACAACAAAAGCCCACATGAACATGAAACAACAATTTTCATATAAGACAATGGACATCAGGCAATGAAGGATAGTGATCAACAAGAATATAGTAAAGTTTGAACTATCTATCAAGAGAATCTAACTGGTATTTATAGAGCATTCCATACAACAGCAGCAGGTTATACATTATTTTTAAAGGCACAGAGAACAACCAAGACAGACCATAATGAACATATCTTATAAACATCTCAATAAATTTAAAAGGATCCAAGTCATTCGAAGTATATTCTCTGGCTACAGTGGAATTAAACTGGAAGTCTGCAAAATCTCTAAATACTTGGAAACTAAATAATGAACTTCTAACTAACCCATGAGTCAATAAAGAAATAAAGGGAAATAGGGAAGTATTTTGAAGTGAATGAAAATGAAAATACAACATATAACTTGTGGGATGCTACTTCAGCATAACTTAGTGGGGAAATTTGTATATAAAAAGCCTCTATGAAAGAAGAGAACAAAGTCTCATATCAATGACTTCAGCTTCAAACTTTAGTAACTAGGAAAAGAAGAGCAAACCAAACTCAAAGTAAACAGAAGAAAGGAAATAATAAAGATCAAAGTGAAATCAATGAAATAGAAAACAGAACAATAGAGAATGCCAAGGAAAGCTGGTTCTTTGAGAGCAAAAAAACTAACAAACCTATGGGCAAACTGGGAAAAAAGTGAGACGACACAAATTCTCAATACAGAAATGAGAGAGCTGACCCACTACAGATTCAACAGATACAAAAGGAGAGTACAGGAATATTATGAATAACTTTATACCCACAAATTCAACAACTTGGATGAGATAAACAAATTTCTTGGAAAAACAAAACACTAAACCACATTCAAGAAGAAATAGATAACCTGCATTGCAGTCCTATATGTATCAGAGCAATAGAAATTCTAGTTAAAAAACCTTCCTATACAAAGAAAACTATAGGTCTGGATGGCTTCACTAGTGAGTTCTACAAAACACTGAAAAAAACCACCAATATTACACAAATTCATAGAAAACTGAAAAAGAGGAAATACATCCCAACTCATTCTATGAAGCCAGCATTACCGTGATTCCAAAACCAGGCAAATTATTACAAGAAAACAATCAATATCCTTCATGAACACAAATGCAAACAAATTCTAAATGGAAGTTTAGCAAGCTGAATTCAGAAACACAGACAGGGTAATACTTCATGACCAAGTAAGGTTTATCCCAGGAATGCACGGTTGTCTCAGCAACTAGAAACCAGTCAAATCCCAGGTCCACAGACTTAAAACTGCAGAGCTGGAAGAGATCTTAGAGATCATCAACTTGAACCCCTCTAAAATTTTTAAAAATTTATTTTTTATGGACGTGTACTTGACATACAATATTATATTCATTTCAGGTATCCAACAGAGTGACTCAACACTTATACACATTTCCAAGTGATCACCATGGTTAAGGCTAGCTACCATTTCTCACCATACAAAGTTGTTATGATACTGACTATGTTTCCTTGTGATTTATTTATTTTATAACTGGAAGTTTGTAACTTTTAATCCCCTTTACCTATTTTGCCCATCTCTCCATCCCCTTCCACTCTGGCATACTGGATTGTTCTCTGTATCTGAGTCTGTTTCTGTTTTGTTTGTTTTGCTTTTTCAGACTGCACATACAAGTGAATCATGGTATTTGTCTTTCTCTGACTTATTTCACTTAGCACAGTATCCTCTAGGTTATCCATGTTGTTACCAATGGTAAGATTTCATTCTTTTTATGACTAATATTCTATTCTATTGTACATACATACACATCTTCTTCATCCACTAATCTATAAATGGGCATTCAGGTGGCTACCATATCTTGGCTATGGTAAACAATGCTGCAGTGAACTTAAGTGAACATGTATCTTTTCAAACTAATGTTTTTATTTTCTTTGGATAAATACCCAGAAGTTGAACAGCTGGATTTGTATGGTAGTTCTATTTTTGATTTTCTGAGAAACCTCCATACTTTCATCCTCACCAATACTTGCTATTTCTTGTCTTTTTTATAACAGCCATTCTGACAAATATGAGGTGATATGCCATTGTGGTTTTGATTTGCATTTCCCAGATGATTACTGATGTGCAGCTTTTCACATATCTGTTTGCCATCTGTATGTCTTCTTTGGAGAAACGTCTATTCAGGTCTTCTGCCATTTTTTAATTTGATTTTTTTATTACTTGTTTGAGTTCTTCATATATATTTTAGATATTAATCCCTTATCAGTAAATCACTTGTTCAGTGCCTCTGTGTCCTTACTTATTGTCTGTCCAGTGTATCTGTCCTTTGGAGTGAGTGGTGTGTTGAAGTCTCCTAGAAAGAATGCATTGCATTCTATTTCCTCTTTAATTCTATTAGTATTTCTTTCACATATGTCAGTGCTCCTGTATTGGGTGCATATATATTTAGAATGGTTATATCCTCTTGTTGGACTGACCCCTTTATCATTATATAATGTCCTTCGTTATCTCTTGTTACTTTCTTTGTTTTGAAGTCAATTTTGTCTGATACAAGTACTGCAACACCTGCTTTTTTCTCCCTATTGTTTGCATGAAATATCTTTTTCCATCCCTTGACTTTTAGTCTGTGTATGTCTTTGGGTTTGAGGTGAGTCTCTTGTAAGCAGCATATAGATGGGTCTTGCTTTTTTATCCATTCTATTACTCTGTGTCTTTTTATTGGTGCATTCAGTCCATTTACATTTAGGGTGATTACTGAGAGATATGTACTTATTGCCATTGCAGGCTTTAGATTTGTGGTTACCAAAGGTTCAAGGGTAGCTTCTTTACTATCTAACCATCTAACTTAACTCTCTTATTAAGCTATTATAAACACAGTCTGATGATTCTTTATTTCTCTCCCTTCTTATTCCTCCTCCTCCATTCTTTATATGTTAGGTGTTTTATTCTGTGCTCTTTTGTGTTTCCTTTGACTGCTTTTGTGAGTAGTTGATTTTATTTTTTTGCCTTTAGTTAGTATTTGGTTGGTCTGCTTTCTTTGTTGTGATTTTATTTTCTCTGGTGACATCTATTTAGCCTTAGGAGTGCTTCCATCTAGAGCAGTCCCTTTAAAATATCCTGTAGAGGTGGTTTGTGGGAGGCAAATTCCTTCAACTTTTGCTTGTCTGGGAATTGTTTAATCCCTTCTTCATATTTAAGTGATAATCGTGCTGGATACAGTATTCTTGGTTCAAGGCCCTTCTGTTTCATTGCATTAAATATATCATGCCATTCTCTTCTGGCCTGTAAGATTTCTGCTGAGAAGTCTGATGATAGCCTGATGGGTTTTCCTTTGTAGGTGACCTTTTTCCTCTCTCTAGCTGCCTTTAATACTCTGTCCTTGTCTTTGATCTTTGCCATTTTAATGATAATATGTCTTGGTGTTGTCCTCCTTGGGTCCCTTGTGTTGGGAGATCTGTGGGCTTCCATGGTCTGAGAGACTATTTCCTCCCCCAGTTTGGGGAAGTTTTCAGCAATTATTTCTTCAAAGACACTTTCTATCCCTTTTCCTCTCTCTTCTTCTTCTGGTACCCCTATAATGCAAATAATGTTCCGTTTGGATTGGTCACACAGTTCTCTTAATATTCTTTCATTCCTGGCAATCCTTTTATCTCTCTCTGCCTCAGCTTCTCTGTATTACTGTTCTCTGATTTCTATTCCATTAACGGTCACTTGTACCTCATCCAGTCTGCTCTTAAGTCACTCCAGAGATTGTTTTATTTCTGTATTCTCCCTCCTAACTTGATCCTTTAGCTCTTGTATATTTCTCTGCAGTTCCATCAGCATGGTTATGACTTTTCTTTTGAATTCTTTTGCAAGAAGATTGGTTATATCTGTTTCTCCAGGTCCTCTTGGGGGTTGTCTGGGCAATTCTGGATTGGACCAAATTCTTCTGCCTTTTCATGAGGATAGAGGTAGTCGTAGGCAGGTGGCACATGTGTCAGCTGGGAGAACAAAGTCCCTTCCTGCTTGCTGGTTGCCCTGCCCCTCTCTGTTGCCTGTGTCAGTTATCCACACTTCTGGAGCAGTGTCCAGGTTAATCCCCTGAGCCGCCATGGGCGGGGAAGCCCAGAGCCCTGCGGGGAGAGGCTGGTGCGCCGGGTGTGCTCTCCTGCGAACGGCGCCCCTTCGCGCCCTGCTCCGGCGCCCCTTCGCGCCCTGCTCCGGCTTCCTCTCCCTCTGCCAGGCAGCTGCACGCCGGCAGTGGCCCCAGGTCTAGCCCAGGTGGCTGCGCACCAGGCGGAGACTCTGGGCAGCTGCTGTGGGCGTGGCTGCTCTCAGGCTGCTCGGCCACTGTAGCAGGGCCCCGCCAGAGGGGGAATGAACGGCAGGCTGTTTATCACAGGCTGTTTATCGCCGTGAGGGGTTTGAGAGCTGCGCTGCCTCCCAGGGGGCTGGGGCATCCGAAGCTCCTCAGAATTCCCAGCCTGCTGGGCTGAGTGTGCCGGGATGATTCCATCCAGCTGTGAATCCCCTGTCCCTTTAAGACTTTCAAAAAGCATTTGCTTTTCTTTTGTCCCAGGGGAGCCGGCTGCGGGGGACCTGCTTGCAGATTTTACTTTTCTGTTTCCCTAATATCCAGCACACCATGCACTGTGTGTCTGCGCTCTCAGTGCAGATTACTAGGGCTGGGTATTTAGCAGTCCTGGGCTCCCACTCACTCCCCAATCTGAATCCTTTCCTCCCACTGGTGAGCTGGGGTAGGGGGAGTGCTCGGGTCCCACCGGGCCATGGCTTGTATCTTACCACCTTCGTGAGATGCCGAGTTCTCGCAGATGTAGATGTAGCCTGGCTGTTGTACTGTATCCTCTGGTCTCTCTTTTAGGAATAGTTGTATTTGTTGTATTTTCAAAAATATATATGGTTTTGGGAGGGAGATTTCTGCTGCCCTACTCACGCCACCATCTTGGCTTCCAGGGCTCCTAGGTAAATCACTTGTAAACATCTTCTTCCATTCAGCAGGTTGTCTTTTTCTTTTGCTGATGGGTTTTCTTTACTGTGCTAAAGTTTCTTAGTTTGATATAGTCCCATTTGTTCATTTTTGTTTTTGTTGCCCTTGCCTGAGGAGACAGATCCCAGGAAGTATTGCAAAGACTATGTCAAAGAGCTTAATGCCTATGCTTTTTTTTTTTGGTATCATTAATATACAATTACATGAGCAACACTGTGGTGACTAGATTCCTCCCATTATCAAGTCCCCACCACATACCCCATTACAGTCTCTGTCCATCAGTGTACTAAGATGCTATAGAGTCACTGCTTGTCTTTTCTGTGCTACAATGCCTTCCCTGTGCCCCTCCCCTACATTATGTGTGCTAACTGTAATGCCCTATTCCCCTTCTCTCTCTCTCCCTCCCCAGTCCCTTTCCCTTTGGCAACTGTTAATCCATTCTTGGGTTCTGTGAGTCTGCTGCTGTTTTGTTCCTCCAGATTTTGCTTTGTTCTTTTGCTCCACAGATGAGTGAAATCATTTGGTACTTGTCTTTCCCTGCCTGGCTTATTTCACTGAGCATAATACCCTCTAGCTCCATCCATGTTTTTGCAAATGGTAGGATTTGTTTTCTTCTTATGGCTGAATAATATCCCATTGCGTATATGTACCACATCTTCTTTATCCATTCATCTACTGATGGACACTTAGGTTGCTTCTATTTCTTGGCTATTGAAAATAGTGCTGCGATAAACATAGGGGTGCATATGTCTTTTTCAAACTTGGATCCTGCATTCTTACGGTAAATTCCTTGAAGTGGAATTCCCAGGTCAAATGGTATTTCTATTTTTAGTTTTTTGAGGAACTTCCATATTGCTTTCCACAATGGTTGAACTAATTTACACTCCCACCAGCAGTGTAGGAGGGTTCCCCTTTCTCTGCATCCTCAGCAGCATTTGTTGTTCCTAGTCTTTTCTGTGTTGGCCATCCTAATTGTTATGAGGTGATATCTCATTGTGGTTTTAATTTGCATTTCCCTGAGCATCTTTTATGTGTCTGTTGGCCATCTGAATTTCTTCTTTGGATAATTGTCTGTTCATATCCTCTGCCCATTTTTTAATCAGTTTATTTGCTTTTTGGGTGTTGAGGAGTGTGAGTTCTTTATGTATTTTGGATGTTAACCTCTTGTTGGATATGTCATTTATGAATATATTCTCCCATACTGTAGGATGTCTTTTTGTTCTGCTGATAGTGTCCTTTGCTGTACAGAAGCTTTTTAGCATGATGTCGCCCAATTTGTTCATTTTTTATTTTGTTTCCCTTGCCTGAGAAGATGCATTCAGGAAAAAGTTACTCACGTTTATATTCAAGAGATTTCTGCCTATTTTTTATTCTAAGAATTTTATGGTTTCATGACTTACATTCAGGTCTTTGATCCATTTTGAGTTTACTTTGTCTGTGGGGTTAGACAATAATTCAGTTTCATTCTATTGCATGTAGCTGTCCAGTTCCACCAACACCAGCTGTTGAAGAGGCTGTCATTTCCCCATAGTATATCCATGGCTCCTTTATCATATATCAATAGACCATATATGCCTGGGTTTATATCTGGGCTCTCTAGTCTCTTCCATTGGTCTATGGGTCTATTCTTGTGCCAGTACCAAATTGTCTTGATTACTGTGGCTTTGGAGTAGAGCCTGAAGTTGGGGAGCATATCCCCCCAGCTTTATTCTTCTTCTCAGGATTGCTTTGGCTATTCAGGGTTTTTTGTTGTTCCATATGAATTTTAAAACTATTTTCTCTAGTTCATTGAAGAATGCTGTTGGTATTTTGATAGGGATTGCATGGAATCTGTGGATTGCTTTAGGCAGGATGGCCATTTTGACAATATTAATTCTTCCTGTCCATCAGCATGGGATATGTTTCCATTTACTGGTATCTTCTTTAATTTCTCTCATGAGTGTCTTGTAGTTTTCAGAGTACAGGTCTTTCACTTCCTTGGTTAGGTTTATTCCTAGGTATTTTATTATTTTGATGCAATTATGAATGGAACTGTTTTCCTGATTTCTCTTTCTACTAGTTCATCATTAGTGTATAGGAATGCAACAGATTTATGTGTATTAATTTTGTATCCCGCAACTTTGCTGAATTCAGATATTGGATCTAGTAATTTTGGAGTGGATTCTTTAGGGATTTTTATGTACAATACCTCATCATCTGCAAACAAGGACAGTTTAACTTCTTCCTTGCCAATCTGGATGCCTTTTATTTCTTTGTGTTGTCTGACTGCCGTGGCTAGGACCTCCAGTACTATGTTGAATAAAAGTGGGGAGAGTGGGAATCCTTGTCTTGTTCCCGATCTTAAAGGAAAAGCTTTCAGCTTCTTGCTGTTAAGTATAATGTTGGCTGTGGGTTTGTCATATATGGCCTTTACTATGTTGAGGTATTTGCCCTCTATATCCATTTTGTTGAGAGTTTTTATCATGAATGGATGTTGAATTTTGTCGAATGTTTTTTCAGCATCTATGGAGATGATCATGTGGTTTTTGTCCTTCTTTTTGTTGATGTGATGGATGATATTGATGGATTTTCGAATGTTGTACCATCCCTGCATCCCTGGATGCCTGTGTTTTCTTGTTGGAGTTTTATGGTTTGAAGTCTTAAGTTTAAGTCTTTAATCCATTCTGAGTTTACTTTTGTATATGGTGTAAGAAAGTGATCCAGTTTCATCTTTTGCATGCAGTACAATTTTCTCACCACTACTTATTTAAGAGATTGCCCTTTCCCCATTGTACATTCTTAACTTGTTTGTTGAAAATTAACTGACTCTATAGCATGGGTTTATTTATGAAAACTATTCTGTCTTACTGATCTATGTCTGTTTTTGTGCCAGTAACATACTGTTTTGATTACCATAGTTTTTGTTGTAGCTTGAAATCAGGGAGCATGATACCTCCAGCTTTGTTCTTTCTCAAGATTGCTTTGGCTATTTGGGGTCTTCTGTGGTTTCATACAAATTTTAGGATTATTTGTTCTAGTTCTGTGAAAATGCTATTGGTATTTTGATAGAGATTTGATAGTAGATGGCTTTGAGTAGCATGGACATTTTAACAATATTAATTCTTCCAATCCATAAGCATAATATTATGTTTCCATTTATTTGTGTTGTCTTCAATTTCTTTCATCTAATTCTTATAGTTTTCAGAGTACAGGTTTTAACCTCTTCAGTTAAATTTATTCCGAGGTATTTTATTTTATCCTTTTGCAATTATAAATGGACCTGTTTTAATTTCCCTAATATTCATTATTAATGTATATAAATGCAAAAAATTTATGAATATTGATTTTGTATCCTTCAACTTTACTCCATTCATTTATTAGTTCAATAGTTTTTTGGTGAAGTCTTTAGGGTTTTCTAGATCTAATATATTGCCTGCAAATACAGACAGTTTTACTCCTTCTTTTCCAATTTGGATGCCTTTTATTTTTCTTGTCTGATTACTAGGCCATCCAATACTAAGTATGTTAAATAAAAGCAGAGGGAGTAGGCATCCTTGATCTTAGAGGAGAAACTTTCAGTTTTCCCAACTGACAATGTTAGCTGTGTGCTTGTCCTATGTGGTCTTTACATTGAAGTATGTTCCCCCATATGCACTTTGAGAGTTTTTATCATAAATGGATGTTGAATTTTATCAAATGCTTTCTCTTTTATCTATTGAGCTGTTTATATGATTTTTATCATTTGTTAATATGATGTATCATGTTGACTGCTTTGCAGCTAATGAACCATCCTTGCATCTCTGGAATAAAACCAATTTTGATCATGTATATGACCTCATTTATGCATTGTTGAATTCAATTTGCTGATATTTTGTTGAGGATTTTCATCTATGTTCCTCAGGGATACTGGCCTGTAATTTACTTACTTTGTGGTGTCATTGTTTAGTTTTGGTATCAGTGTAATGCTGGCCTTGTAAAATGAGATTGGAACCATTCCTTTATCTTCAATTTTTTTGGAATAGTTTGAGAAAGATAGGTATTGACTTTTCTTTAAATGTTTAGTAGAATTTACTTGTGAAGCCACCAGGTACTGGATTTTTGTCTGTTTGGAGTTTTTTTTATATTACTGATTCAATTTTATTACTAGTAATTGATCTATTCAGATTTTCTGTTTCTTCCTGATTCAGTCTTAGAAGATTGTATATTTCTAGGAATCTATCCATTTCTCCTAGGTTGCCCCACTTGTTGCTGTGTAATTATTCACAGTAGTCTCTTATGATCCTTTGCATTTCTGTGGTGTCATTTGCAACTTTTCCTATTTCATTTCTGATTTTATTTGGGCCCTCTTTTTTTCTTGAAGTCTCACCAAAAGCTTATCAATTTCGTTTATCTTTTAAAAGAACCAGCTCTTAATTTCACTGACCTTTTCTATTTTTTTTGTCTTTATTTCATTTATTCCCACTCTGATCTTTATTATTTCATTCCTCCTACTAACTTTGAGTTTTGTTTGCTCTTCTTTTCCTAGTTCCTTTAGGCATAAGGTTAGACTGAAATTTTTCTCTTGAGATAGGCCTTTATTGTTATAAACTTCCATCTTAGAACTGTTTTTGCCTTCTCTCATAGATTTCCTAGTTGACCCACTGTTTGTATAGTAACATGTTCTTTATCCTCCATGTTTTGTGTTATTTCCAATTTTCTTCTTAGAATTGATTTCTGGTTTTATTACTGTTGTGGTTGGAAAAGATGCTTGACATGATTTCTTGAACCGACTTGTTTTGTAGCCTAATAGGTCATTATCCTGGAGATTGTTCTATGTGCACTTTAAAAGAATGTGTATTCTGCCGTTTTGGGATTTGAATGCTTTGCAAATATTAAGTACATCTGGTCTAATGTGTCATTTAAGGCCAACACTTCCTTACTGATTTTGTCTGGATGATCCACCCATTGATGTAAAGTAAGGTGGTTAGGTCCCCTACTATTTTGCATTACTATCAATTTCTCCTTTATGTCTGTTAATATTTGTTTTGTGTATCTAGGTGCCCCTGTGTTGGGTGCATAGATATTTACAAGTATTATATCTTCTTTGATTCCTTTATCATTATGTAACACCCTTGTCTCTTTTAAAATCTATTTTGTCTGATATAAGTATTGCTACCCCAGTTTTCTTTTTGTATCCATTCCTATGAAATATCTTTTTCCTTCCCTTCACTTTCAGTCTGTGTATGCTGGTAGATCTGAAGTGAGTTTCTGGTAAACAACATATAGATGGGTCTTGTTTTTTTCATCCATTCAGTCACTCTGTTTTTTGATTGGAGAATTTAGTCCATTTATATTTAGAGTAGTTATTGATACATACGTACTTGCTGCCATTTTGTTGATTTTTTTACTGGTTGCTTTATTGTTATTATTTTAGTTCTTGCTCTCTTCCCTTGTAATTTGATGACTTTGCTTGGTGTTATGTTTATTTATATTCCTTTCTCTTTATATTGTATCTATTTGTTATAGGTATTTGGTTTGTGGCCACCATGAGGTCCATATATAACATCCTATGTATGCACAGCAGTCTCTTTTAAGGTGATGTCACTTACATTTAAAGTCCATTCTAAGAGGACTACATTTTTACTCACCCCACAATATTTTGTTTTTGATGGCACATTTTCCATCTTATTATATTGCATACCCCTTGACTATTGCAGATATAAACTATTTTACTATTTTTGCTTTTTAAACTTTATACTAGCTATACAGGTGGTCAATGTACTACTTATATATTTACCTTTTCCAGTGAGATTTTTTATTTAATAATTTTCTTATTTTAAGTTAGGGATTTATCTTTTCATTTAACAAAGTCCCTTTAATATTTCTTGTAAAGCCACTTTAGTGGCAATGAACTCCTTTAGATTTTGCTTGTCTGGGAAGTTCCTTATCTCTCCTTCCACTGTGAGTGATAAACTTACTGGGTAGAATGTTCTTGGTTGTTTTTTCCTTTCAGCACTTTGAACACAGGTGATTCACTTCTGGTCTATAAAGTTTCTATTGAAAAATCAGCTGATAGCTTTATGGGGGTTCCCTTGCATGTTAACTAGTTTTTCTCTCACTGCTTTTATAAGTCTAACTTTCAATGTTTTGATTATGATGCGTCTTGGTGTGGGTCTCTTGGGTTCATCTTATTTTGGGACTTCCTATGCTTCCTGGATTTGGATGTCTGTTTCCTTTACCAGGTTAGGGAAGTTTTCAGCCATTATTTCTTCAAACAGGTTTTCTGTCCCTTTCTCTTTTTCTTCTTCTGAGACCGCTATAAGATGAATGTTAGTATATCTGATGTTGTCCTAGAGATCTCTTAAGCTATCCTCATTAATTTTTTATTTTTGCTGTTCCAATTGGGTGATTTCCACTACTGTTTTCCAGATCTCTGATCCATTCTCCTGGATCATCTAACCTGATGTGGACCCCCTGTAATGTATTTTTCCTTTCAGTTACTGTATTTTTCAGCTCTGATTGCTTCATTTTTATATTTTCTATCTCTATTGAAGTTCTCACTGTATTCATCCATATTTTTCCCCCCTAGTGCAGTTAGCATCTTTGTCATCATTACTTTGAATATGTTATCAGGTATACCGCTTATCTCTATTTTGTTTAGTTCTTTTTTTGAAGTTTTGTCTTATCCTTTCTTTTTTTGCCTAACTCTCTGTGCTTGTTTCTATGTATTATGTAGATCAGTTACATCTCCTGGTGTTGAAGGAGTGGCTTTATGGAGAAAGTGGGGCTCAGCAGTATAAATTTCCCCAGTCACCTGAGCCAGGTGTTCCATGGGTATGCCCTGTGTGGACTGCACCTGACCTCCTGTTATGGCTGGGACATGATTGGTGCAGGCTCACAGATATGTGGAACTGTTCCCTGGTGTGGTTGTCTGCAAGGTCCAGCCCAGAACTGGCTGTGGACAGGCTGGAGAGCATAGTTAGCCCCCAGCACATCTAGCTGAGAGGCCCAGTCACAACTGCTGTGGGCCCACTAGTCCAACCATGACTATTGCAAGCACTCTAGTATATGGGGATGGCCCCCTGGAATGCCACTTGGTTGGGAGATCAGTGCCAGTTGACACTGCCCTCCAGGGGTGGCAGTGTGCGGAGCTGCTCAGGAGGGGCACCTGTACTGGCCAAGGCCATCTACCCTCAACCCCTTTGTTTTACAGATGCAGAAATGAGGCCCACAGAACCAAGATGATATAGCTGATTAGTAGTCGGGCCTTAAGGTTGGACCTGGAGACCAAACCAGTAAGAGAAGCACATATTTTACTGTTATTTCACTGTTTGATTAGCACAGATACTATTATTTTATTACTTTGAGACAAAGTACAGTGTGATGCTTTGGGAGTTAGAAAGTCCTGGGTTTGAATCCTAACAATGTCTCCTATAGACTTGGGCATGTAATTTAACTTCTCTAAGCCTCAGTATCCTTACCTGCTAAATGGTGATAACAATGGTCTCTGTATCACTGATTGGTTGTGAGGATTAAATAAGAACAATAGCTAAAGCACTCAGAAAACCACCTGGCCCTTCCCAACAAATATTACTACTACTACATATTTGCATTATGAGGCTATAGAGTTTAAGTTAGAAGCAAAGGACAGAAACTGTGCAGCCTACTCTTAGTAGGCTACCTTAGACACTCCTTTGAAACCACACAGACCCAAGAATCCCATCAAAGTCAGAATATTATCTGATTTGCCACCTCTCTGTCTCTGGTTTGTGCTTTCCTAGGAATGAAACCTTTTATATATGTGGCCTGTTTCCTTTTTTTAATCCATATTCATCCAATTACCTGTTTTCCTGTCCACAGTGGAAAAGGTTTCAGGATGGCAGGAGGAAAGATATTCACACGCCCCACTTTGTCTGTGAGTCCTCGGTATACCAGCTCCATATACTGATCCCGAGTGAAAAAGCAACCTCGAGTGGTCATGTTTGCACCTGAAACCATGTGATCTTGGATCAACCCAGCCAATGGCTGGCCATCCTATAAACAAAAACAGTTAAGAGAAGAAGACAAAGATAAACTTTAAGTCACATTCCAATTCCTAGTCATTTGCTTGGCAGCTGCCTACTAACAACAGCCCTCCCTTATGCCCCTGAATTGTTCATCCCACAGCCTCACAAGGCTGGTGTATGAGCCTCCCATCTTAATAGCAAACTGCCTCCCAAAGCACAGGATTGGTCTTTCTGACCAGCTTCCACATTTGCCATTTGCTCACTGTTCCTATATCAAAACTGCTTCAAACTCATCCAGTTCTATGAGCTTTCTCTCCATAATCCCATCTGTTTGTAATTACTCTAGCATATTTTTGGCATTTATGCATACATTTGGTCTGGCTACTGTTAGCTGTATTCTTGTTTTCCTATTTTGGTTTTATGCTTTAGTATCTTTACACATTTCTGGCCTGGTTCTCCTCTAAATCAGTCATCCATTCAACAAATATTTATTGAGAGCTTACTGAATGCCCAGGCACTGGGTGAGACCTCCAATTTACTCTAGCGGACCAAACCGACACAAGCCTTTATGAGGAGGAAGAGCTACACAGTAAACAAATGATTAGATAAATATATTATCACAGAGTTTTAAATGCCATGGAAGAAAATAATATATGGGTCATCCTATAGATTAGAGATAGGGGGATGATTAGGGATGGTCTCTCTCAGGGTCAGTATTACAGCTAAGCCCAAGGAGTGACTTAGATGGGAGGTAGGGGTTCAGGCAGAGGTTCCTCAAGGGCCTTGATGTGTATGAGTATAGAAGGAAAGAACATCCATTTTTAGTGTCCCTTCACAATGTGGCACATGTCCACGGTGGGCCCTTGATAAAGGCTGTTTATCTATTAGATGCCCAAACAAGGGCTTCTGTAAAAGCCCCAGTTTTAGTGGGTACATTCATCTCATTTGAAACTTTTCAGTCTTTCTGATCCCCAGACTCCTGAAACTTATCTGTCAGTCTGTGTTCATGGCAACATAAAGCACACAAAGTAAAAATAGCTGTGCTTACTGACATTTTTTAAGTAGTCTTTGCAAACTTTTCAATGTTTATGGGAACTTGCGAAAAATATGTGCCTTACATCTAAAGACTGCTACCACTTGATTATTTATTAAATACTATCCAATGTTATGGGCATGTTACATAAGTAGGGCTAAAGGAACTCACAAATGCAGCCACAGAGAGGTGCCAGAAATTTAACCATGTACTAATTCAAAGGCTAAAAAGGATGCTTGTCAAATAGCCTGAATACTGTGGCAATGGGTTGTATATAAACTCAAAGATAATTATTACAGATGAGATGAATAGCTGCTATAATTGTAAGGCAAACTCAGATGGAGCACACAGCCCTTCTTATGAAGGCTTTATGAACATGAGTAAAAAATTGTACTCTGCATCTTGTTTCAAAGACAAGATCTTATTTTTCTTGGTGGAAAAACCCAAACCAGTTTTATGCTTTTGCCTCATCCATAGTCTCTGGGGGCAGATTTACATTTTTCCTTTTGTTTTCTTCCTTTAAAGAACATAATTACAAGTTATGTGCTCCATTCTGTACCTTCTCCTCTATCCAGATTTTTCCATAACTAAAAATTACCTTAATGGTTAATTGCTTTCAATGTAATAATCATGAAATTCTAGGGAAGAATACCGATTAAAGCAATTTACTAAGGGTCCACTTATAATTCTTAATTTCCTAAATCCTTCTTAGGATCAGAAAGAGCATTTCTGAGTCAAAAACTCAGATAATTGTCAGCTATCCTATACCACTTAATATCACAGTAAAATGACATTATAATTAAAGTCTTTAGTCAGGATGCTTAGAGAATTAGGGTATTCTGTGACTTGAATTTCTAGCTGACTAAGTACAAGTCAGGAAACTATGTCTCAAGCTTTGTTAAGAATCTTTCCACAAAGCATTGGACCTCAATAAATACAATGAACAGAAGAAAAATAATCCACAGAAGGAGCCTGGGTGAATACATCATGGCAGGCACTGTGGAATATTAAACAATGATGAAAAAGGCTGAGTAAAATCTATAGTGGTCCTGAAGTGATGGCAATTTAATTTAACTGTTTTTTTCAGGAAAGAAATGGCTAAAATTCCATTCACCTCCTATTTTAAGAAAAGAGACAACACACAACTCTGTTAAATACATACAAACAACAATAATATGTACTTTAATCAGGTACCATGGTTAGTTAAGGAAGAGAACTGGGAAATACAGAGGAAATAGAATAATGAACAAAGGGAAATGGAAACAGAGGGAAATAAAGATACACCAAGAAATATTATACACACACCCCGACCAAAAAAAATTGGTTTTACCAATTTAATAAAACCAACTCTTATCCTGTCAGGATTTTGCCACCAAAGTACTTCAAGAAATGATACATTTTTATAATCATTAGCAAAAATAAGAATTTCATCTTTTGGTATTTACACTAAAGACTAAATTAAATTTATCAAGAATCAAAAGCTCTTTACCTCTGATAAACAAAATTGATTGAAAGTGAAGTAAGCCCTCAGGTCATCCCCTTGAAGTTGTTTAGTTTTCAAAAAATTAATCTATGATGTAACTCAAGCATGTGAGCATGTGATGAGGCGTATTGGAGTCACACAGGCCAGCCCTTGTAGGACACAGTATAAGCAGGAAGCCCCTTATACTACCATAGTCGATCAAAACCAAGTACAGAACATTCAAATTCACAGGTCCAAGAACTCCAAAGCATTCCAACTCCCCATGCAGAGGTGGGGAGGCCCAGAGGTCACTCTGCCATCAAAGAACGAACCGTCTGCTGCTCCCTGGTAGTGTTCTCTGTGATGACCTGTGACACTGCCTCTAGAGTCAGAGAGCCAGGTCAGTCCTAGAAGCCACTTACTGCCACAGGCTCTCACCCAGCCCCAGCCTCACCAGTCAAGTGGGGCTAATAAAACATGAGACTGTACACATGGGCTTGGGAGCAGGGGGTGCTGGGTTTGAGTCCTACCCTCATCACTGGCTGGCAATTCACTTACTTGTGTTTCCTCATCTGTAAATCACACCTATCTCATAAGGGTGTTCTGAAGAATAAATAAGATGATGTTTGCAAACTGCTCAGAGAAGTGCCTGATGCACAGGGCGTGGTCAGGAGATGGTGGCTTTATTTCCTCCCCTACTACCACCATGACTGTTATTATTGATGTGAAAAGACAAAACGCTAACTTTCAAAAAATTAGTACAATTATTTCTTCTAATTTCCAAGTAACCTGAGTGACCCTTAACCCCTCCTTCCTACTTTTAGCCTCTTCATTAATCAAAAGCTGGCTAAGGTGGGCGGAGAAGGGAAAGAAAGTTAAACTCAAACACTGGGGCCCAGCATGGGACCACGACAGTGTGTGTGTGTGTGTGTGTGTGTGTGTGTGTGTGTGTGTGTCCTGGGCCAGATGCTACGCCACCTACCTGATCTCCGGGTGTCAGCTGACTGATGGGAGAGAGAAGTCCCCAGAGGAGAGCCCTAACTACTGCCGCCACGGCCAAGCAGAAAGGACAAAAGCTATGAGGGGTGGGGGCTCCCTGCCCTTCCTCCTCCTCTTCCTCAGGGGTGTGTCCTGGGGCAAGTCACAGCCCTTCTCATGGGAATGTAGACCCTGACAGCACCTACTCCAAGGCCTGGTCCCCGAGGACGGGAAAGGCTGACAGGAAGGGGAGAGCAGACTCCCCCAGAACACTTTCTTTGCACAAAGTCTGTACCGAGAAAGTGCTTGGCACACAGCAGCCCCAGTCCTCTTCTACTCCACCGCAACCCCAGGTGAGTCATGTGTAACTGTCAATCACTGTAATGTAAACTCTGGTAATTTAAGAGGCCTCAGGCTTCAGGGAGGGTGGGGGGACTGGCGCATACTCTGTCCTTTGTCCTTCAGCCTGGCTCCTCCTTAGCTCTGGTCCTCCCTCGCTGACTCAGGCCCCTGCCACTAAACGTGGTGGGTCAGCTGCCAGGCAAGGCAGAAGGTGGCTGACTCCTCCCCACGTGCTTGTTCTGACAGCCATGACCACATGGATGCCTTTAGGGACGGACCTCAGAGAGAGAGGGGAGGGATCCAAAGAGGAGATGCCTTCATGGGCTAGAGGGATCTCATCTGAGCCCTTGGGGTTGTTAAAGCACATGAAACTCTGTGAACTCATGTTTGACAGAGCTCAAAAGATGAAAGTCATCTGGGGACCACAGGAACCATCACAGTTCGGATGCTGATGCTTGAGAGAGGCTAGTAAGTTGTAGAATCCACATGTAAGTCTGGAAGCAAGACCTATTATGCAGCTACTCAACTCACCTTTCTGGGATGATTGTCCTAAGTCTGCTCCTGACTTATATTTTAAGCAACACAACAGATACCTTTTCCTGCCTCTAAGCAATAAGAGGGCTGAAAACCCCACCCGAAGAGGCCAGGACCCTATGTTCCACATGCCTCTGCCCTGGAGCCAGCCACTGACCCCAGGAGCTGGTGGGAGTCCAGCTCGGATGTGACAAGTTGTGCCAGTGAGACCATGGAATGGCTTCCAGGTCAGACCGACCTTGGGAACGAGGTACTGCTGATCCGTGCAGGCCAGAACGTAGGCCTCAGCCCGGCCCAGTTCACTCTGGGGGAAGTGGGCGTTCATCTCGTCTCCATCAAAGTCGGCGTTATAGGCCTTGCAGTTGGCATAGTGGAGCCGCAGGACTTTCTCTTCGGGCAGGATACGGGCGTGGTGTGCCTGGATGGAGGGCCTGTGCAGAGTGGGCTGTCGGTTCAGGAGCAGGATGTCCCCATTCTTCACGTGCCGGCACACCTGGGGGCAGAGTGGAGAATGGGGATGGGGGTGGGGAGATCAGCTGCACCTGTAGCATCATCGCCTCGGTTCCAAGGGTTCACCTCAGCCTGGCCTGGGTGTGGCTTCTGTCTCAGGTTTTTCTAAACTAAATAAACGAGGAATTTTAGTCTGGAGTGAAGTCCAAGAAATCTTTGAGGAATAGCTACCAGGTCCCACTGGTACTCTGAAAAATAGCTGTTGGCCCAGCATAGCCCTGATCATAGCTCTGGGCTCAGGAGTACAAGCACAAACAAGGCTACAAGTATCTGTCTAGTAATACTGCCTTCCTCAGAGATGCATGGCCTTTCCAGAGTCATAACTTCCTCTGAGAATTAATTTGAAGAAAGAAACACACACATCTGAAGACTGCATATCTGCAAGGAACTAAAACCTCAGGGCTTGAAAAGACTTGGCAGACCTCTTGAATTCCCCCAGCACAGGTGAGTGCTTTACTCTAATATGAAGTTCTCACAGTAGAAATACCTGCCCACCCTTATATGGCAGTCAGCACTGGAACACAGGGTCTGTATTCCCAGTTCAAAGCCCTCTGAGAACATTTTATTATACTTAAAAAATTAGTAAGTCAAAACTGCCATAGTCTTTTGGGAGAGCAATTTGACAAGAGATTTTAGAACATTTAAAACTCATTTTTTTTGGTCCTTCAGAAGAAAAAAGTGCTAAAGCAAGATTATATGAACATGGATGTTTACGCAGCAGTGTTTACCATGGCAAAAACTGGAAGTAACCTGTTGCCCCACAGAAGGAGCCTGGGTGAATACATCATGGCAGGCACTGTGGAATATTAAACACTGATGAAAAAGATTTTACTGAGTAAAATCTATACTGGTCCTGAAGTGATGGCAACAATGCATTCCAGTTAGAAAGTGATAGGATGAAACAATTTAAAACACAACCCAATTGTGTTTTAGGGAAAGAGGTACACCGGTCCTTACCAAGCTGTTCCTATGGTTTCCTCAGGGGCAGGAGAACATGGGGAAGGAGAGGAGGCACAGACTATCATCTTTACCTTTACCTATCTTAGTATTGTTTGTGCTACAATGAGAGTGTACTATTTTTTGTAAGAAATTTAAAAAGATCTTTTTTTTAAGAAAAGCAAGAACTATTGCACAAGTGAAATACTCATTGTGGGGCATAAAATAGAAAATACAGACTTAAAGAAGAGAATAAAAATCACAAGTAATTTCTCTTAAAGATAACTACCATTCACACTGGTTTTTTCCTTACCAATATGCCCTTGGTCATAGCCTCCTGACAGAACACTTCCTACTGACTTTAGGATAAGGCTCGTTAAAGCCTTTTACTGGCCTTTATGTTAACTACCAGGCTTCCTAAATGATGAACATAAATGCTACTTTCAAAAAACAAATGCACTAACAACATGGATGGAGCTGGAGGACATTACGCTCAGTGATATAAGCCAGGCGGAGAAAGACAAGTGCCAAACGATTTCCCTCATTTGTGGAGTATAACAACGAAGCAAAACTGAAGGAACAAAATAGCAGCAGACTCAGAGACTCCAAGAAGGGACTAGTGGTTACCAAAGGGGAGGGGTGTGGGAGAGGAAGGTGGGGAGGGAGAGAGAAGGGGATTGAACGGTGTTATGTTTAGTACACATGGTGTCGGGGATCACGAGGAGAACGGTGTAGCACAGAAAAGGCACATAGTGGATCTGTGGCATCTTACTACACTGATGGACAGTGACTGCATTGGGGTGGGGTGGGGACTTGATAATATGGGTAAATGTAGTAACCACATTGCTTTTCATTGTGAAAACTTCATAAGAGTGTGTATCAATAATACCTTAATTAAAAAGTAAAAAAAAAAAACCCAAATGCACTAAATCATCTGCTACCCCAACCATTCTTCAGTCCCTCCTTAGCAGCCCAGAGGGATTATGGACTCAGTCAAACCTCTTCCCACCCCAAGTCTCCTCTAAATCACAGCAGGCAACAGGCTGGGAGTAACAAATTACTCCAAGTTTAGTTTCTTTTTATGTTGCTCACATTTACAAAGCTGCATCAGAAAATTGGTTACAGAAACTACAAGTGAGAAAGAGATGCTCCCACCTCCTGCCCCCATTCCTAGTCAGTTGGCTGAAGGCTTCCTAAAGCTCAGAGAAGTGGGGAGCAAAACCCTTAAATTCTACAGGCCAGGCCTAAAAGCACGTGGCACAGAGTTAGTCTTTCTGCTCCCCAAGAGGGATTGTGAACTCTCCCCTCTCTGCCCCCACATCCAGCTTCCAAGGAGACCTGAACTCTTAAGATTCCCACGAGCATCTGCCCAGGGCACGTCACAGAGCCTGAGGTGACTTGCAAGGTCACATTTCTTTAGCGTCTCTAGGGAGAAATTGCCCAGACTGTAGCCCAGGCCCAAACCCCAGGATGGGCCTCAGATCTGAGTCTTACAAATTCGAGACATCCTCTGGCGTAAGCAAACCCCACAGCTGGGAAGCAAGCCGGCCAGTCTGGCAGCACCAGCCAATCCAAACAGAAAACCTAGAGCACCGGGAGTTCTCTCTGCCAAGCCAAACCTGAGGCCCCTCCTTTCTCTTGTCTCTAAATAAATACTGCAGTGGAAATGAGCATGCCCCAGCACCCAGGTCAGGGTTTCAGGGTAGACCCAGAGCCAAAGATTGGCTTCTGGCAGACTGCAGGGCCCAGAAATGAGACTTTACAAGACCCAGGGGAAATGAGGCCTTTCTGTCACCCTTTCCCCTTCTCACCTAACCTGCAGTTCATCCTTCCCTGGACCGCCGTCTCCTTCCCAGTCACCATCCAGTTAGCCCAGTCCTGAGCTATAAGCAACGCATTAACCAAAGTCTTTACAATTTACAAACAAGTTGTAAGTGCATACGTATGTGATGGTATGTATAAAAGCTGTATGTAACACTGAGGTTTTGGAAAATAAAGATAATCATCCTCAGTTCCAGGTCCTGATGTAAGGATCACTTTTTCTTCCCTTCCTGGCTTTGCCCCTGGACCACCTCATCAGGCCCAAAGTGGCTTCAGAGCCTGCAGCACCTCAGTCTGGAGCACCCCCACCCTGCAAGGGTTTCCTGAGTGGACTACAGAACTCAAGGGCAGTAGGTGGGTGTACACAGTGACAGCCACGAGGGGTAATGGTGCTGAGGGTATGGTGGGGACATATGACGGGGACTTCATACAAGTTTGGGAATGGCAAATTACAGTTAGCACGTGGGCCACCTGTTGATATAAACAGGTTTTTGGGCCACACCCATTTGTTAACACACTACCTGGGGCAGCTTTCGTGCTACTATGTCAGGGTTGACACCAGGTGGCCCACAAAGCCTAAAATATTTACAGCCTGTCTCTTGCCCTAGAGAAATGAAGGCTTTGCTGAGAGCTGAAGGATGAGCAGGAGTTAGCTGGGAGTCTGGGGGAGGGCAGTGTTCCAGGCGGGGACAAAGGGCAAGGCCTGAAGGGGAGAGGTGCCTTGCATGCGTGTGTGAAGGTAAGCAGAGGCTGGAGGAGGAAGAGGGACAATGGGCGCAGGATTTGAATTTCAGCTGGAGGACAAGCAACAGCGTCAAACTCACGCAACCTCACTGCTGCTCAGAACTCCCTTCAGTCACTTCCCATGAACTGGCCAGCATGTGGCTGGAGGCCAACAGTCCCTCTCCTAAGCCAGGCGCCTGCTCACCTCTGCCCTCCAGACACACCCAAGGCCATGTGAAGCTCTCTGTGCCTTGGTCTCCTCCTTACGACCTAAGGTGAGAGCGCCCACCCATAACCTCTGCTTTTTCTTTCAAAGGCCCACAGCTACCGCCTCTGCTGCCTCACAAAGGCTCTGAAACCAGCGCATCCACTTTGTTTAACCTCCTCTCCCGGGTCCCAGATGCTTCCATTTGGACAAATCCTGCAGCTTCCTCACTCTTCACGTTTAACTACACAAACGTCTAGAAGTGCCCCTGGGAGATACAAAGACATCAGTGGACTGGTCTTGTCCTGGACGAACCCCACCAACACACGTGGGAGGCAGACGCAGGCAGCAAATGAGAGAGCCCCTCATTGCCCTCTTCTGTCTCAGCTTCCCCCTGTAGGGAAGGCCCCCCCACTCCAACTTCCCCTACTGTTCTATAAGGACAGCTGTCCGCTGCTTCATCCCGGATATGTCTGGCCTTGAGAAAGAAACCTTGAAAACACAGCGTGCTGTGCCCATGACTAAGGAGCTAGATAAGGGCCGTGAAGGCCACATGCATGCGTGTCTTTAATACTATGTAACCATGAATTAGCACTATAGCAATATAAAAAGTACAGCTTTATGCAGAATAAAGTGGCTTCTTTGGAGCACCCTCCATGACGACTTCCACCACCTTCTTTGCTCTTCACGTCACCCCAAAACCTCAACGTCAACCCCTGGACCCTGACACGCTCCCCATCGTCTCCCTCCTGCTCCCACATTACAGGCCCCCACAGGTTCCCTATTTGCTCTCTCCACTGTACTTTGTGCTCACAGAGTTAAACACTCTGAAAATTTTCATTTCTTAATTCTATGGCCCCTAATCCAAGACCCACATTTCTCCTTTTTTCCAGGAGATGGAGGGGCCTTAGATTCTCCACATTCATGTCAGTGTGGAAGGGCCCAGACACACCTCCTTCCAGGGCACCGCCATCCTCCTGTGCTGGAAGCCATGGCTTCATTTGCTTCTCTTATCTCTTCCACAGCCCTGACACCCCATCTATCACCAGCCCCCTGGCTCTCCCTCTGAAGCACGTCTGCTTCCACTCTCCGTCCCCATCCTGCCCTCACTGCTGGCCCTCATGTGCCTCCTGGGGACTCCAAACCCTCCCCGCCTGCCTGTCCTGAATGTTCCCCTCAAACTCCTTTCTCCCCGAGCATGATGTGCACAAAGTCAATGTACCTGACACTACTCCCTATTGTGCCTGCCACCCCACTCAGCAGTGGGTGACACATTTAGTCTCATGCCCCCAGCATGCCGGAGACTCCAGAGCAGTGGAATCTTTCCACGGTGACAGGCAAAGCACAGCAGGTAGTGCTGTGGGCCCTCAGTACCATCTGACCCACTCTACTCTCCTCTCAAAATCTCCTACTCAGACTGTTTCACATGTTTGACGTAACATGAAGATTACTTCACATTTGTCTTGCTTCACCATAACTTAAGTGAACTATACCTTGATTTCTCTTGCATCTCTACACAGCTCTTATCCACACACACGGCACTTAAGGGCAGAAGTGCTGGCAGCCTAAACACAAATGTTCCTTAGTGCACTAGAAAAGAAGCAACCGGTAACTTGACCCATGTCTGCCCACTGCCACCAAAGCAGAAGACGGTGGCATATTTCGGCTCTACCACAGGATAACTTTAAGACTGAGAGGGAGCAGGGCGTCAGGCCATGGTGAAGAACGGTGGGAAGCAACGGTCCACCTCAAAGGCCAACCTCTTCCTCTCTGCTCCTCCTCCAGAGTTCCTCCCAGGCTAATGGAGACTCTGTAGAGCTCAAACCTATTACTGAAGAAGCCTGGTCAGCCACTGGTCCAGAAATGCCAAGGGCTAGGGGAGATCTAACCGAGGTGTAGATGTGTGAGGGAAACACACTCACTCACACTCTCACTCTGGGCAGTCACCCATTAATTAAACCCAGATCAAATCCATTTCTCTCCAACAACTTCCACCACCACCGTTTCCCCTCAGCAGGAATGGCTATTATTTGACAAAGACACAAATGATGTCACCCAGAGCATCCACTCCTTCTGCCAACACTGCTAATGGAGCATGTACTCTTTCTGGTGGAGCCTAGATAAGCCTCAGGATCCCTTAACACAGTGCTAGCAATCACCGGAAGTTAAAGTATCAGATGAGGCCTATTGGTATCAGTTACCACTGACACAGAAGAGGTCCTTCCTTTACAGCAGTTCTCAAACTTCAGCATGCAAAGGAACCCTCCAGAGTGCTTGTCAACACACAGATTCCTGGGCCCCATTTCCAGAGATTCTAATTCAGTGGGGGCATGTGCGGGGGCTGAATGCGCATTTCTCACAAGCTCCAGGGATGTTGCTGCTGACCCGAGGACCATCCTCCAGGTAGCCCTTGTTCAAGGGCAGCCAATTCTCCTGCCCAGGACTACAACTGAGTTCTTGTTAGTACTTTTCACGTGTGTGCCCAGCATTATGCTACCTGGCGTGGGACAGCCAAACAAAGCTTTAATCATGGTGTCAAGCCCCAGGAACTCAAGCTCCAGCTGGGGAGATAAAGTCAGCACCACAAAGACCCCAAGCAATGCCCACATGCGGGGGAAGCTTCGCCATGGGCGGCTCACACGGCACTCCCACATCAGCACTCGCTGGAGGGACAGCTGATGGGAGCTGGCAGAGCCCCTGGTCAGATCTGCCCACTACTCACGATTTTGGTCCCCTGAGGCTTAGGAGCCCCGGTGGTGGGTGTCAGGAGCTGTTTGGCCACAGCCTCCCGCTGGGTCAGGTTCACGGCACTCAGGGCCGTGCGACTGCCATCCTCATTGATGACCATGGAGGCTCCTGGGTGCACACTGGGGCCATTGATGACTGCTTGCCTCAGCTCCTGAACGTTCCAGGGGGTAACTGGCTGAGGGTAGGTCAGTTTTGTGGCAAATACCTGGAAACAAGGAGTGGATATGAAAATTTAGGGTGTGCAGAAAAAAGGTCACACAGACCCCAAATCTGTCTCAAAAGGCTGTGTGACTTTCCCCCTCAAGACATGTAAGTGCTGTCTAAGCCAGGAAGGTCCTTCAGGGAGTAAAGCAACATCCTGTCTGTCTTCTCCAGAGTCATTTTTCCAGAATCAAGCCTTAAGGGAATAGGGGTTGGGCCTCCTTTTTTAGCAGAATCTGTCTGAAGAGAATAATCTGAGTGCTGCAGTTCACATTAGGACTTTTTTAACACATTCTAGAATTTCATCATTTCCTACTCTGCCAATAAACAGTCCCCAAAGGGAACACAGAATGGGACATGAGCTTGAGAGAGATGGCAAACGCTTGCCCTTACAAACCACCACAGCCCCCATCCACCCAGCAGACATCACTAGCTGATTGTGGCTTCCCTGTGCCCAGACATCAGAATCCGTGTACGCAGCAGTTCCGACAGCTGCCACCACAGTCAAGGTGGGACTTGAGATGAAACCCATTCAGTCTCCTGACAGATGAGGAAATGCAGTGCTCCGTTTAACACCAGATCCACAACTCACTCCAAGAAAAATGAGTTCCCTGGTTAAGTAAGTTTCTGAGCTGTGAAATATTATAAATCTTTGATGCTTCCAAATGCACATAATAACATTAGAGGCTCTGAGAAGCCCTACATAAAGGACTTTGTTGAACTTTGTCAAGGTCTTTGCTCAAATGGCACTTTGCAAGAGGCCTTAGCAGACACTCACCCTGCAGTCCCATTCCTGTAGCCTGTTCTGCTTTTGCTGACTCACTGACCACAGCCTGACAGTGTTTATGCTCCTGTGCATTTGTTTATGTGTCTCCACCACTAGAATCCAAGCTCTGGACTGTTCAGTCTGCCTGTTCACAGCTGCATCTCTAGCTCATTCCCCAAACTCATTCCGCCTCCTCTGCTCTGTAACACCTCTCCACAGTGCTCTAGGGGCAGGGCATGCCACAAGGAACCAAGAGGCAGTTTCACACATTCTGTTCCTCACAGCTACCCTGCTAGTTAACATAGGCCACCATGGCCAAGACTTGGAACAAGGTGGAGCAAGCAAAACGGATAACTTCAGAATCCCTCCTTGGGGGCCAAGCCATTACAAGACAAACCCAGATGAAAAAAGAGAGGGCCAGCACCTCTGAAAGCAGAGAGATGAGGCAGCGCTAAAGGCTCTCCCAAAGCTCAGGACACTCCAGGCACCATGAGGTTAAAGCTGCCATGGGTAGCCCAGGCTCCGTCCAGAGAAAGAAATGACTAGGTCATGTACCTCCTCCTCCCAGGGCCTCACTCAGGCAGGTCACCACAGGCCTCACCAATGCCTCTCCCTGCCACCTGACCCAGCTTCTGGATGCAAAGACCTAGAGCTTCCAGGAGGCAGTGGGCACAGGACTGGGTGTTCTGGTAAGTCATGCCTTACCCAGGAAGCCCAAGTGTGCCAGAAGAGGTCCTGGCAGTGGGCACACAGAGGCCATCAGAATACTAGGGCTCTGCTCAGACCAGCAGAGGGGGAAGTGTGTGAGGAAATGAGACTCTCCGCAAGGGAATTAAACCATCTTCAGATTACTGACCTCAAGGCCCATTAAGAGGAAGCCGGTTAAAGGGCTGCTGCTAATAAGCACCACAGTTTGAAGAGTGGGTAAGTGAGAAAAGGAGGCTGGCTCCCAAAGAAACGCTAATGGGTGGATAAGGCAGACCGCCTGCCCTAGGGAACTGGGAGGATGGATCACACACACACACACACACACACACACACACACTCTCTCTCTCTCTCTCTGTCTCTCAGGAGGCTCCCTCCCATCCTCCCCCAGGCAACCAGAGCACACATTCCCAACTCCTGGCACCAGGCATGTACATGGGACAGAAACCCACTTTCCCTCCTCCTCATCTCTGACACATTTTCAATCTGATTACACAGGTTTAAAGACGAGCAGGAGGAAGACGTGCCGGCCGGGATGTAGAATCCCTGCAGTCGGGTCCCTGATAGCCCAAGAAGTGGGCCTTCCTTACAGGTAGAAGGTGTCTGGACACCAGAAGAGGAGGGAAGGTAGTACTGTCACACGGCCTCATGTGCCCTCCGAGCAACTTGTCCAGGAAGAGGCAGAAGCTGTCCCACAAGCCACCAAGCTTTGCTGCACCCAATTGCCAGCCCTCGGCAACACATCTGCCTGCCACCTCACAGCAGCACGGGAGGCCCCTCCTCACACACCATGGGAATTCCAATCTCGTTGGTGTTGATGTACATGTCTGGGCAGATGACTGAGCGGGCTGCGTAGTCTACTCGTTTTCCCATCATGTGCTTTCGGAATAAGCCATCTTTTTTCTCCAGGATCTTTACGGGTAAAAAAGTCCACAGAAAGCATTAAAAAAAAAAAATCAAGTACATTCATTATTTTCTAATTTCAATACAAATATGTTTATTATTTAATCCCTTCAGCTAGCAATAGAAATTCAACTTACTGCTCACCTGTCTAATGCCAGGGTATTTTTCCATCATTAATTTGTCCATCTCACTATCAAATACAATGTTGACGTGGCTCTGAAGGCGAATCCAAATGTTGTAAAGTTTGTCTGTGAGGGACTGGCCTGGCAGCATACTCAAAAAGGATCGGTCAATAGCAACTGAAGAGTCTTTTTCCTGGCAAGACACAACCAAGAACACAGGCAAGATGGAAAAACCTCAAAAAGGCCAAGCTTGGTTTTATTTTCCTTTCTTAGTTTAGCTCTGAGAAATGATAAACTCTGGAGCTTGCCTTTATGTCTTTTTGCCATGGATCAGTGACAAAAGAGCCAATACATCATTCTTGTCAGGAAGTATCAACAAACCAGCAGCCCCATTAAGTATTTACCAGCCTGTTTCTTTCTGGTAGAAAAATGGACTCAAAGTTGTAAGTAGACTCTTTTCTCTTCTTTTAAACCAACACACATTTATTATCTCACAGATTCTGTGAGTCAGGAATCTGGGTATGGTTTTACTGGGTTCTCTGCTTCCGTCTTTCCCAGCCTATAATAAAGGAGTCAGTCAGAGCTGGGTCTCATCTGAAGATTTGATAGGGGAAGGCTTCACTTTAAGCTGACAAGGTTACTGGCAGAATTCAGTTCCTCAAGGGATGATGGACTGAGGGCCTCAGTTCCTAGTTGGTTAATGGCTAGAGGCCACCTTCAGTTATTTGCTATGTGGGCTTTTCCAACATGGTACTTTTCATCAAAGTGTGCAACCCAAGAAGGTAATGGAGAAGTTTGCTTGAAGCCATTGCTTAATGGCTTCTTTACTATGTACATCCCTTGCTGTGTAATTCTTAAGGCAACCCTAGAAATTATTCCCACATCAATACTCTTTGTGAAACTCTGTAATCCTGCTGAATAATTGATTCTCAGACGTGCATCAACTTTACAGTTTTGGAAAAGCATGACCCAAAGTACTTATAAAAATGCAGGTGGAGGACCCAAGAATGGACTAACAGTTACCAAAGGGAAAGGGACTGGGGAGGATGGGTGGGAAGGGAGGGATGGGGGGGGAAGAAAGGGGGCATTACGATTAGCATGTATAATGTGGGGGGAGGCACAGGGAGGGCTGTGCAACACAGAGAAGACAAGTAGTATTCTACAGCATGTTACTATGCTGATGGAGAGTGACTGTAATGGGAGTTGTGGGGGGGACTTGGTGAAGGGGGGAGTCTAGTAAACATAATGTTCCTCATGTAATTGTAGATTAATGATACAAAAAAAAATGCAGGTGAAACAATTTCTTAAAAGGGAAAACGTCTGCCCTATGATTTTCTATGTCATCAGTTAAGATGTGGGTCCCCAGGTGAGATGTGTCAAGTGATTGGCTGATCTCCAAGCCTCACTAGAGTATGTAACCAATTCCTTTTTAATATTTATGTCCCTGGCTCTGCCTCTTCTCACCCTACCTGCCAGAGAGACAGGCCCTGAGGCCTTAAGCCACCTTAAAGCACGACCTACTGAGTATTTGGCACCTACTGGCTGGGTATGACATAGGAGATAGACAGATGGTCCCATGAATATGTCAGTAAGAGACCTACCAGTGTGTTGGGGGAGGGTGGGTGAAGATTTGGTAAATGAGAATTTTATTGACCCCCATTATTGATGAAGTGGACATGCCCTCAACCCTGAGGAATCAAGGAGTCTTCTTTTAGTAGTAGGAAGACAGATTTACTTTCTACTCTGGGTGAAGGAGTCTCAAAGGGAGAGATGGTCACCTGTATGATGACAGGGGCCCTGTTAGCCTAACCCACTGCTTATGGCACTACCTGGCTCAGGACTACGTGTGAAATGAGACCATCTCACCAGTATATGTATCCTAAACAGCACCTGGCCCATGACAGGCTTTCAATGCTTTGTGAGAGGGCTGCCATGGGAATGGAATGTGGTGAGCAAGTTGGAGGAAATAAGAACATGTCCCATTAATTAGAAAGAGGGCACTCTGACTTTAGGTAGCAAAGACCTTAGGAATCAGACACTGTTCATTTCTGTAGAGACTTGGCTTTTTTTTTGGACAAAGGGTTGCCCTATTTTCAAGGATCACCAAAATAAAGTTCTTAGCCTTAGTTCCTGGACATGGCTATTCTATGGCTTTCCCCCACAAACTGGACTAGGGTCTGCAAATGGCAGATGTCCCTTATACTAATGATTTTAAAAGCATACCTACACTGAAAAATCAGAAAACTTAAGGAAAACAAAAGAAAGCTCAAGCAGAAAGTCTGGGTAACCCGGAGCACGTGTCCAGCACAGACCCTGGCGCCACCTGGTGATGGGCCTGCTTCACAGCGGAACAGTCTGGGCAGCTGGAAGGGGGCCTGAGAGCCCTGTCTATTCAAGTGCATCCAGAGAGCGTATGAGGGCTAGGAAGGTGACCTAGCTTTCTCAGTGCCTGATTCATCTTTATACCCACTGAAGAGCTGGCACACTGAAGGGGCTCAGGAAATATCTGCTAAAGTGGGAAAACTGAATTCAGGTCTACTGTTTACTGAGGAGGAAATTAAGGCCTCAAAACTGTCAGTTCTACTCTGGGAAATCCCTAGAATCTACAACACGGCCTTCCTGACCCAACACTAGAGACCTTAATGAGCCAAAGACAAAGCTGGGTAACTTGGGCTCTAGCACCACAGCCTGGGAGGGATGTTCTTAAGAGCCCAAGGAAAGCAGATTCTTCCTTTCAGAGCTGCCAGTGACAGCAGGCGGCTCAGAAAACCCTACATGTAAAATTTTACCACAAACCACATATATTTTACAGTGGAGACAAAAGTGTACAAAATTACAGGAACTCAACCAAAGTCACAGGGGCAGAACCTCAACCTCTCCATGCTCAGACCATGCTTTCCCCCTGGCATTACCTGGGTGCCCCCATCTGACAGCTCACACAGCTGTACAATCCCTAGCCAGCACCTCCTGGCACCCACAGTGGCTGCGCTGTGGAAGAACCAAGTGTGTCCATTTGTGATACCAGTTCCACGGAGTCCTGACCTCTACTGTGGCAGGTGTTGCCACCTCACACGGGAGCTCCCGCTCTTGGGCCATCAGTGCCAGAAGCTTTCGGATCAGAACCATGTCCTTCATGACAACCTGCAAGTTCACCGTCTGGCCATTGGTAAACATCTGGTCCCCCAGGCGACTGACAGGGCGATACCTGCAAGGGAACACACAGAATCGCTGGACAGCAAGTATGGGGGAAGGGTCACACTTTTCAGCCTCTCACCCATTGCTACTACAAGCAACTCACAGCCCACCACCCTCACAACACAACTGTCACTCCAACGGCATTCAGGACAGAGAGGAAAACATCCCCAACCATCTGCAGCCTGGGAGCAGAACTGCTGCTCTATTTCCCAATGCCCTGGGCCCTTTCATCCTCTCTTAGAGGTTATTATTCAGTCACTCAGTAAACCCTGTTCAGGTGAAATTAAATCAGTGAAATACCTTGAGGGTGGGACCACCAAGAAATCCAGAAAGAACACACTGGGGTTGAATCTGGACTCCATGCCAACATCTTCCAGTCCCAAGAAAAGGTAATTCAGAAAGAATCCTGGTTTGAAACAAAGCAAAAAGGCTGTTTTAAATCTCTATGTGAGGACGTGGATGGACGGCCACAAAACTTTTACTGAGTGAGGACAGAGAATGTAAGTCAACATGTAGAGTAAAATCACTTTTTTTTTAAATGAAACAAGCAAAAAATAGCCTCTGAGTGCTGAGAACCTGCACACAGGCCAGAGGACAGTTCAAGAACAGGTATTGCAGAGACAAGAGTGCTTTGCCCAGGGCCTAAGATGGGCAAGGATGGGAAGCAGAACTTTCACTCGTTTCTTACTATCTTCCTGTACTTTTAGACTTACACACATACTTACTTTCATATTCATAAAAAATGTATTTGATATAAGGGAAAAAAATTAAGCCAAAAAAGTTAGCCTTTTTAAAAATAAAACAAAACACCCTCCATAGAGATGCTACCAAGAGGGGACTCTCTGTGGATCACAACTAAATTTTAGGTGCCCTTAAAAAAAAAAAACTACAGAGAGGAATGAACGTAGTATGTTAGGGTCTCCCACAGAAACAGTCATACTAACCTGAGTGCTTTTTCCCCTGGTATCATCATGTATCCCTTAAGCAGCATTTCCATTTTTAAGCTCTTATCTTTACACAGTGGTTACATTCTGAGTTCCTGAACACTCTCAGAAGGTGAGTGACGTGAGGGCCTGAATATGCTGCGTAGCTTGTTATACACTCAAGGGGAAATGGAGGCTTTTCCTTTTTGTAGGGAATTAAAAGTCCTAATTTAAAAATATCCAAGTTCATTTTTTTGATCCACAGAAGGAATTCCCATAGAAACCTTTTTAAAAAGCCTTTTATTTAAAGGTATTTAAAGTAAGGTGAGTTACATGAAATTTTCTAGAACTACGCAAACTGTATTAAGCAAGGCCCACCACAGCTGTCATTTAATGATGAGGCTGACTTACAGAAATCGTCAAGCTCACAGTTCCTCCCTGCTCTACAATGCATCAATGACAATGTACCCTGAACCCTACCCAAGCCTATGAATACATTTCAGGAGAAAGCTACAAAAATCACAACTTTGAAAATATAAAAATAATAAGGTAGGGTACATGAGTGTAGGAAGCTAAAGCTGGAAGATAAAGGGCTATTTCTTTAAGCTGGTACCACCTTCATTCTTCCAAAGGGTGAGAAGATGTTCTTGGGCACTGATGGGTGTCAGGTACCCTCGTTTTCCCAACTGAGCTTCCTCAATTCCTGGAGCCAGAAGAGAATCAAAGCACAGTAAATCAATAACAGGCACTTCTTCTAAAATGCGATTTATCAATTTTTTCTCTCCAACCTGCCAAGCTAGCAATTTGACCACAAACATCAATTAGGACCGCATATTCCCAGCTCTCAAATTTTCCCCCCTCAATCTAATTTGTAAAGTCATGAAAACAATGTAACTATGATATAAAATCAATAGAGCAAAAGAAAAAAATCACCCACCATTCCATCACATTATCACTATGACCATTTTTATACGTTCTTTTCTAGTCCTTTGGTTTATACAGTGTTTCAGGACCATTGTTATCTTAAGTGTGGATTTACATTGTAACCTTATTTTGCTCATTTGGTGTCATCTTGTATTTCCACATGTTGCCACAGCATATGTAATGGCTGCATGATACTCTGCTGAGAGGATGTTTCTTAAGTGACTTAAACCATATTCTTGTATTTGGACATCTGTGTTGACCCAATTTTTTTTTTTACTGTTAGTAACTTACACTCTGATAAATAATGTTATATATGTGGCTTTTTACCAGAAAGATCCATAAAGTAGAGTTATGGATAAATGAGTATGACATTTTTATGGGTAAATATATATTCAGTTTCTTATAAATATCAGGCTGGTGTGTGAGAAGCAGATTGATTTTGGTTTCTCTGATTCAGCAAGATCACTCCAGGATATTGTCTATCAGCTATAGTCAGAAAATCAAACTTGATGCTACCATTTAGGAGGTGGGGCTCCAGACACTTGGATGATTACCAGAGGTTAGGTAATGTGACCCTCTAGTTTCAAAATTATCAACCTCTTCTTGGATACATTCACTGACATCAAGACAGCTCAATTTTCCCTTTTTATGTACTTATCAAGACAGGAACTCTTATCTTGTCTATGCTCCAAGCACCTGAGAGTATCTAAAACACAACAGGTATTTAACAGTCACTGGCTTGCATATGTATGTTCAAAATATCCTATGATAGGTTATACTTAAAAACCCCACTCTTCTGTCTTTTTCTACACTGGTAAAATCCAGCTTCATCCCTCCTCCAATTCTCCAATTAAGTTTTTTTACCATCTACAAAGAAAATGTCACTACAGAAATCTGTAACTTGGATAACAATTAATAGACAAACCTAATTTATTTAGCTCATCTAGTATCTATTAATAGTAATTTAAGTCATTTCCTACTTTATGTAAACAATACCATGGATATGTCTAACTCTTATGAAGTAGAACTACTAGGTTAAGGAGTCTACACATTTAAAATCTTGATTCCTATAAAAGCAAACCACTTCATCCACTCAATGCAACTGAATGATGTGGGTAGGCAGCGAAGAGAAGTTTTGACCTTCAAGGACAGCTAGATCATCAGAAAGCTAGGTATGTTCTGTAGGAAAATGGAGACTCATTAAACTAAAGAACAATTTTGTGAGCATTTCTAGAAATGACTATCTGAACTTTCTCTACTACCAAACAGGCTTGAAGGGCTGAGGAAGGTCAGCTGAATTTGGTAATGCTCCATGGCTACTTTCCCAGAAAGTGCTGGGTCAGGACACACCCTCACCATAGTTTTATCACCATAAAAGTAGACTGGGATTGTTCGATCACAGGGTTTTGGAGACAGAAGAAATCTGTAGGATGCTACACCTCCTCACATTGGCTACACCCCTCCTAACACGACACTTCTGCAGCCTGCAAAACTGACATCTGCCCAGATGGGATTTCAGTACGTCCCCAATGTGGGTTTCACTGAGCTGTGAGAACTGCCATGTGAGAAAGGGGTCAGGAGGGCCAATGACTTGGAGAGATTGGATCACAGTGGGTGGAGTATCTTGGCTGTAAGAGCTCTCATTTTAAAATGCTAATGTGCATCGTGGGGCTCCAGGAGCACTCTGGACTGTATGTAGCATTTCACAAGTTTATGGGGCTCCTCATGGGATCATCCGTAAGTGGGGACCAGAGAGGTACAGGCCTCAGTGCTTGGCTCCCTTTGGCCAGGAACACAGTCAGATGCTTGCTCGGAATACTCACTGCTTACAGATCACCTATTTCATGGAGCTACTGCCCTGTGTCACCTGCAGCCTGCTCCAAGAGGAGGCCAGGCCACATGGTTAGGTCTCCACCTTGGCACTATGGTTACCAGCATGGTTCTTGGCATGAGGCTGAGAACCCAGAAAGTAAATATTTACCAAAAACTAAAACTCCAATCCGGGAACCATTGAAGACTACTGTTGACTTATTTCTAATGTGCAGGATTTTGGGTGGTACTGTCATATCCTCACAGCTGCAGTGTAAGATTCCTTCAGAGGAATGGATTTGACAAAGGTCCTGAAAGGCTATTTAAACTAGACATTTGCCCCAAAGAAAGAGTTATCTTCTGGAATTCTCACTACCTTTGTTCTCAATCTATAACCACTTCCTAAGGCACCCTAAGGGCTAGAGCAACAATTCCTAACCTTAAAAATTGTCTTAAGGTCTATTTATACGTAAGCTTATAGGAGAATCCACCCTTGTGGTTGCTAACTGTTACCCATTAAACAAAATTAATCAGTCTTTCTAAATGTAGTGTGGTATCCTGGATTGGATCCTGGAAGACAAAAAGGACATTACTGGAAAAACCAGCCAAATTCAAATAAAGACTGTACTTCAGTTAACAGTAGTGTACCAGGGCTAATTCCTTAGTTTGGACAAATGCACCATGGTGACCTAAGATGTTACGTTAGGGTAAACTGAGTAAAAAAAGTACACAGGAACTCTTTTGTACTATCTGTGCAACTCTTCCAGAACCCCTGTATTAAAAATATAAGGTTTATTAAGAAAATATTAATAAATGGGTTTGCTTCTACTGCTACGGTCTGAAAGTCTGTTTCCTCTCAAGTTTCAGGAGTTGAAATCCTAACCCCTAATGTAAAGATATTGGAGGTGGTGCCTTGGGGAGGGTAGAACTCTCATGACTGGCATTGGTGCCCTTTTAAAAAGACCTCAGAGAGCTCCCTTGTCCCTTGCTGCCATGCAAGGTTATAGGGTGAAGTCAATGTGGAAGCCGGCCTTTACCAGACACTGTATTTCCCAGCACCACAATCTTGGGCTTCCCAGCCTCCAGAACTGTGAGAAATGAATGTTCATTGTTTTTATACCACCCAGTCTGTGGTATTTTTGTTACAGTAGCCTAAATGGACTAAATTATTCTGTCCTCAGTGTAAAAGAGAGATTATACATCTCTAGGATTATACATCTCACTTCCCTGCCTATTCCGTATTCTTGAGCTCTAGAATAAAGCTTAGTAACAATATGCTGTGCACCTTCATTCATGAAATTTCCTCAGTTCTGGGCAAGAGGTTTTGTTATCGCCACCATACGATGTTGGAAACTGAAGCTCCAAGAAGTGACCTTCTCTAAGCCACTCAGAATAAGCAGCAGAGTGAGGTGCCCATCATAGGCTAGGCGTTTTCCACCCTGGCATGGTGACTGTCCAACAGTTAACATCGACAGTGCACATACTAGGTAGCAGGCACTGGCCTCACTACCTAAAATGGCTATCTTATTTAATCTTCACCACCTCAAAAGAAAAAACAACAACAAAAATGTTTAAACAAACCTACAGCTACAAAAATAACAAAGTGTGAGTACTAAGTCAGTGTCTCAAATTTTTTCCCAAGTACCCCAAGGGCAGAGGGGAGGCAAGGAGACCCTCTGCAGCAGGGATCTGAGTGCACAGCCAGGAGTGCCTGCACAAGGCACTGATGTTCTTTGGCCACTCAGTGTTCCTATAAAATTTTCCTACATGTAGCATTTTACTTCAAAATAAGCTCACACTTTTTGACAGTAAAATAGTTCTAAATATTTGCCAAGTGAATTTCTTAATTTCTTCCTCAAAAACCTTTCAGAAAAATGACCGTCTTAGGCAAAAGGCACCTCATTCAGCCTGTAGGGCACTGCCTCACTTAGCTCAGCCCGTCAGCTCTTTGCAACAACCAAGGCTGGGTGCTCAAGGACCCCTGCCAGCCAAAAGCAGCCTGGACACTGCTCCTCTGCTGGCCCATGGCAACTGAGAAACAGGCAGCAGAGAGGATGATGTATTATTCCCAAGGTTCGAGACACATCTGGTGGCCACAAGTTGCAAAACATGACCGAGGACCATGCAAGGCCCAGCTTGCTTACCTGGGGGCTCTGAGTCCTTCCGGTCAGCTTTCTTGTGCACCATAGCTGGGTATGCGACTGTCAGTTTGCTGTTGTGCTCCCTTCGGATAACCGACCGCCCGGTCCTACGTGTGAGGACAATTGGGAGTGAGAAGAGGAAAAGCCCCACAGGACATTTAGTAACAACTGTGATCCTTTGGCCAGAGGCACCTCACTTGGGGAAAGGCAAGGCAAGAGCCGCATACTCACTTGCAATGGGGACATCGCTTAGCAGTCATATGGGCCTTCCAGAAGGAAGCAGTGAGTCTGCTCCTGCTCTCACAGACATTTTTCACCTGTTAAAAAAAAGGCAAAGGACCTCAGAGTGCCATTTGGGAAGAAAATCCAGTATGTAATTATTTCATGGTTTTCACCTTTTTTAAAACAACAGAGGGAGCCAACCTCTCTCTTAAACACAATTTTCCATAGAACCCTAGAGTGGCCATGCTCCGCCAATTACTGAGTGACTTCTTTAAGCCTTGTATTTTCTTCATAATATGCAAATAAGTCACGACCTCACCGGGTTGTTACTAAGAGATCATGAACACAGCAGGTACTCCATAAATGCTAGTTATTTTAAAACACACCTTTTTGGATGCAGCTGGTATACCCTCCCCACCGCCTTCCTTGGATGGTTCTCAGGGTTCTGAGAAAGGTACATCCAGTTAGGCTACGTGAGTGGTTCTGAGCCTGGCTGCAATGGAGCTCCGGCTGGGTGTTTCTGTAACTTCCACTGGGCCCTACCCCAGACCAGTTACATCAGAATCTCTGGCGTGAAGCTTAGGCATGAGGGTAACTGGAGTTCAAGATTAGTTCTTCAGGTTCATTACCTATGCCATTCACTAATTCCTGAACAAATTAATACTTCACAGATGCCACGGGGTGGGGAGATGGGGAGGTGGCGATGATTTATAGTGTTGGAGAGGGAAAGAAGAAAAGGACATGAACAGCACTCTCAAAGCGACACTGCATGCCATGACCTTGCTGGACACTGGACCTGAACCACTGAATTTCATCTAATCCTCTCATCAGTCCTGCAGGCAGGCAGGCTGGAGTCCTGCAAACCAGGACGCGGAGGCTCCAGAACAGTATGTAACTTGCTAGGCCACAGGCCACAGGCCTTGCCAGAGGCAGAGCTGGGATTCAATTCCAGGTCTTCTCTGGGAAGCCAGAAATGTACTAAGTGGCAGCACAGAGGGAACTGTGATAATTAAGCAAAAAAGCGAGTGTTACAGGATAAGAGAGACAGGGTAACTCACATGTGCACTGTGGGACCCCACAAGGTTATTCTGTACAATTGTGGCTGTATATTGTTCTAGTTTTTCCTGAATTTCAAAGGCAGTAGGATCAGCATTTTCTTCCAGAAGCTGAAAGACGAAGAGATAACTGTACTATAGAAGCAGAACAAGTATATGATTACCAGCATCACAGAGGCCAGACTCTCCAAGGGAGGGAGAGTTCAGTTTGAGGGGAGAGAAAGAAACCTCGTGCTGCATTGCATTCTCAAAACAGTGAGGTGACGCTGCTGTTAAAAAAAAAGATCAAAGAACAACCTGCCTCCAATAATAGTGGCCTACGTTATTTAGACAAACCTAAAACTGAAAAGAACCAAGACAGGGTAAAATATTTTAAAAATGTTAAAGCTCTGAAGAGGTCAATGAGGAATACCCAGACTGAACTAAAGGGAACTCAGGAACCCAGGAGGTCAAAGAGCAGGGAGGCCACACCTGCTGTGATGCGGGCCGTTGGTGGAGGGACATCCCTCTGGAGAAGACGCTGACAGACTGCCGTCATGCTCCCTGGCACTGCACAACATGGCAGCCCTGGCCTGGGTGTAGTTTCCAATGCAGTAATTTTGAACTTTTTATTTTGAAGGCCTCAAATGATGAAGGGGACAGAAGTCAAACCCTAGACTTAGTACAAAGACAGGACTCTCACAGGATACCTTCCCTCCCTTATCTCACCCGACAAACACAGGTTCCCAGACCAGCCCTGGTACAGAACTGCAGCCTGGAGTCCAATAGCCGGGGCAGTCCAGGCAGCCTTCTGCTTTGAACCTAGACAGCAATGGTCCCAAGGCACTAAGCACACAGCAGAAGCAATAAGAGTCCTCTCTGGAAAAAATCAGCATCATCCTAGGTTTCAAATCATCCTTACAAATGTGAAGGATATAAAAAATCATATGACAAAAAAAAACTGTTGAAAATAATCACACAGGGACAAGGAACAGGGGGGTTTCTGAGGAATCAGGACAGTATCCTGACAATGAAGGTGGGCATACAGGTGACGGTTAGTTTGTAACTATTTGTTAAACTGTTATCTATGATTAATGCTTTCCTAGGTGTATATTTTACAAAAAATGTTTTAAGGTAGTAGGCATCATGAATAATTTTATGCAAATAAATCTGAAAGTTTAGATGAAACGAACAAATTTCCAGAAAAACATGACTTACTTTGAGTAAAGCTTTAAGAAAATCCTTACCTCTCTTTCAATCTCTCTTTTGGACAAATCTAACTGTGAGTTAACTTTCTCTGTTCCCTGGCAACGTGATAAAAGTGGAAATGTCAGTTTTGTTACCAGGCAGCTCTGCTATGGTAAAATGACCTTGGACGATTAGACTGCATCTGAACTAGGAAGACTATGGACGAACTATAAATAGCTGGTGGGAAACCAGAACGTTAAGCTTCCCTGGTGCTAACGAGGTGTGTCCTTGAGGGTCTCTGGAAGCTGAGTCCATGACACTGGCACAAAAGTTACTGAGTTCTATTTGGGGCAGGTGGCTTCTAAGGCAGTGTGGCTCCCATGTCCGCTGGTGTGATCTCGTTCTTTTACCCTTGAACAGCTGGTCACATGGATAGCCAAAGAGGGCGATCCCCTAGATGTCATGAGGACAGCCACTGAACAGCAATGTCTGGCGATGCCCTGCTCGGATACTGTGTCTCTGATCTTACACAAACTCTTCCAGAGCATTTGAGAGAGAGAATTCTCTAACTAATTTCATGAGGCCAACATGATCTAGGGAAAAAAACTCAAAAGGACAATATGAGAAAGACAATTTACAAACCAGCGTCACTTATAATCACAGGTGCAGAAGTCAGAAGCAAAGTATCAGGAAATGAAATCCTCTCAGCATATTTCAGTACCATGAGAAAACATTTTCTACATTAAAACAGACCAAAGAGAAGTAACAATCCAGGGCAAAGCATGCAACTTGATTGTATCCTGGGCCCAGGAAACAAAAAAGCTCACTGATGGGTAAGTGGTATTTCAATGTTGATTTCATTAGCATTTATTCAATTACTCTATGGCTTCATGTTACACACCTAGCTGTTGGTATCCAGTTATAAGACATAAAGATCAAACATTCTGGTGACTCTGAGGATGGCACTTCTTAGGGACCACACACAAACAGCTCTTGTTCCCAGAACTTTGGCTTGTCTGATATTTCATGATGGCTACTCCCCACCTACCCTGTTCAGAATTCTCTCAAGCTCGTAGACTGCTTGCAGGGCCCCAACTTCCAGGACTCTTAGCTGGCACACTAAGAGATGAATCACAGCCCGGGAGCAAGTCAGCATGTGACAGTTTAAACAGGAGCCCCTGAGCAGCAGGTAGAGTTTCTGAAGAGGGAAAGAAAAGCAAGCTATTAGAAACACAGTAGTCAAGGTGATTCTCAATGTACTTACAATTTTTTTATGTAGTCATTTTACTCCTTTAAGAATTCCACTTCACTCCATATACCTAGAAAGACCGCCACAACCCTAAGTACCAGAAAAATAATCCTTTATATTTTCTCCTACGGTTTCATTATAATTCCTTAAAATTTTTAATTTACTTTGGGTCTGAGGTAGGGAACTACCTTTATTTTATTTAATTAAGTACTAAAAACTAAATTTAGTATTTATTTAAATGTTTAAGATATTATTTAAAATATTTGGTATATAAATACTAAATTTAAATAAACACTAAGTATTTATCCAAGATAATTCTCTTTCCTTAATATTATTAACAGACGAAAATGATGCACTCTACCATTTGTATAGTTTAAAACAAATTATGGAGGCTAGATTCACTGGCATAAAAAGCGGAAATTAGGCCCCTCAGACAGGAGCTTCATTCTTAGCTCACCGTTGGCCTTCTGAGGCTTTCCTCCTCCTGCCACCAACCAAGAGCCTATAAGCCCACCCGAAGGGTTCAGGGAGGCTTGGAGAACTCCGGAGGTCCCTCTCCTGCCAGGGAGGCTCTGTCTGGATCTCTGAAGGGCTTGATGGCCTGACACATATAGTGTAGGGGATGACTCTGAATGCTTTTTTCCTCCTATGTAAACAGAACCAAGCTGTGGCTCTTCTCAACTGGAATCAAACTTAGGCTTAAATCCATTTAGTCAGGGCTATAGGCCACGTTGAATTTACTAGAGTTGGCTCCTTCATGTTTTAAATCTCATGATAAAGAACAGTCACTCAGTGTCTGGAGCGAACCTCCTCAGACGCCTCCTGGGAGGTGGGGGTGGCACTCACGAATCCCCACTGGCAGCCCCTGAGACCCAGGCAGCCAGGGCGCCCCGGGGCGGAACGTACATCAAAGAGGAGAGGGTTGTACACGGTGAGTGGCAGCTCGATGTGGCCCAGGTGGCCGGGGCAGTGGCTGAAGTCCTGCACACAGGTGGAGCACACCTCTTTGGAATCTGCAGGGCCCAAAGCTAAATCGTATAGGCCGTTCACTGACGGGTTCCCCAGGCTGTCCAGGTGGCGAGGGTTCGTAATGGACTTAACACTTAATTTCCTAATGAGATAAAAGACAAAGGGAAAACCAAGGTTATCCAACTTCTCGATGTTTCTTCTTTGGCACTAACAAAGCCATAGTCAAGGGATAATTTTATGTCTGTTTCTTCAGACATGCTGACAGCTCCAAAGTGCAGTATCTGGGTCGGCCATGCTCACCACGGCAGCTCGGCACTAAGCGCAGGGTCTGCATACAACAGTGGCTCAATAAATATGTGTTGAATGAACAAGAGTGGTAAAATCTTTAAAAAACAGATTTAGAGGAAATCTTGCACAAGTACACTAGAAGACTTTATAAAAAGGAGCAAAGTACGTACAACACACCAAATGCTTTACAAGCATCATTTAGTCTGATTTTAACCCTCTGAGATAGGCACCACTTAATGCATTTTTCAGAAGAAAACTGAGGCTCATAGCAGTTAAGTGATTTAATCCAGGTGACTAGGCCAGAATGGACTGAAGGGAAGCAGGACATAAACCAGACCTAACCATAAAGCCCACATAGTTCAATAAAGGGGAGGTGACCCAAATACTCCCTGTATGCAAGAGTAGTAAACTGACAAGAATTAAGTGCAAATATGCGAATCTTTGAGAACTATAACCTGTTTTGTGAAAGGTGTCATCACTGTATTTTATATTTGGTTAATATTTATAAAGGGTCTCCCATAGGACACCAACTGCTTTTTTTTTTTGGTAGATAATTATTTTTTATTGAAGGGTAGTGGACACACAGTATTACATTACTTTCAGGTGTACAACACAGTGATTCAACATTTATATACATGATAATTCTAGATACCAGCTATTACCATACCAAGTTGTTACAATATTTTGACTATACTCCTTATGCTATACATTACATCCCGGTTACTTATTTATTTTACAACTGGAAGTGTGTACTTTTTTTTTTTTTTTTTTTGTGAGGGCATCTCTCATATTTATTGATCAAATGGTTGTTAACAACAATAAAATTCTGTATAGGGGAGTCAATGCTCAATGCACAATCATTAATCCACCCAAAGCCTAATTTTCATCAGTCTCCAATCTTCTGAATCATAACGAACATGTTCTTACATGGAGAACAAATTCTTACATAGTGAATAAGTTACATGGTGAACAGTACAAGGGCAGTCATCACAGAAACCTTCGGTTTTGCTCATGCATTATGAACTATAAACAGTCAGTTCAAATATGAATACTCATTTGATTTTTATACTTGATTTATATGTGGATACAACATTTCTCTCTTTATTATTATTTTTAATAAAATGCTGAAGTGGTAGGTAGATACAAGATAAAGGTAGAAAACATAGTTTAGTGTTGTAAGAGAGCAAATGTAGATGATCAGGTGTGTGCCTGTAGACTATGAGTTAATCCAAGCTAGACAAGGGCAATAAAACATCCACGTATGCAGAAGATTTCTCTCAGAACAGGGGGGGTGAGGTTCTAAGCCTCACCTCTGTCGATCCCCAATTTCTCACCTGATGGCCCCCCTGTGACTGTGCCTGTCTTAGGTTGTTCCACCCTTGAGGAATCTTACCCGTCTCTGGCTAACCAGTCATCTTCCGGGGCCATAAAGGGAAATGTAAAGTTGGTAAGTGAGAGAGAAGCCTTATTGTTTGAAAAGGTTAGCTTTTTACTTCTTTGCATATTTATGCCCTGTGGCTTCTATGCCCAGCATTTATCTTGAGGTATCTTTACCACTTGGAAGAATTATGATACTTGGTAAATTTGATATGAGGCACGAATTCTATTTAAGGGTTGTAATTAGGAAGGAAGAAGAAAAGCTATAGAAGTAGCAGGTGGAAGAAAACATGGGAAGATTGATTATTTCTTTGACATATCTTCTTGTAGAGTAACTTCAGCATGTATAAGTTTTAAACTACTAATTAAATTGTGCACACACATTAACATAATAGGAGTATAGTTACATAACCAAAGCATACCTCTAATTACCATCCATCTCCAGTGAAACCAAGAAAACCAGTTAGGCACCTTAGGCATTTGTAAAAACTTATCTATGATATGGTGGATATTGTCCAACGGAACTTTAACAGTCTGAGAGAAATCAGACAAATTAAAACAACCCATTCCTGGGGACTGTTCACATCCCATATGTTCTTTTAACAGTAAACAGTCTGTAGTTGTAAGATTTTGGAGTGCTACAATTTGCACTTCTCCTAATTCATGGTTGAGTTCCAACAGTATAGATCCAGTCAAATTTGTTGTTTTATTGTATGCACAGGCCAGCTTAGACATCTCCTTCTTCATTCCCATGGCAAGTCCAGGAACTGGTGGGATGAGTGCATCTACACCTGTAGCAGTGCGTGGATATTTGTTGGGGTTTTTTGATGATCATCTTCTGGCATGAGTCTTCCAGAGAGTGCTGATGTTGGAAGTTTTTCATATCGTATCTTAGTTGATTTTCGGGGTAGCCAAATTAGGCTTTGATCCTCTGTATAAACACAAACAGACCCTTTGCCTACACTTTTATATGCCCTTTATACCTTTGTGTAGAACTCACTGGAGGTCACCACACAGGAACTGCCTTTTTTTTTTTTTTTTGGTATCATTAATCTACACTTACATGATAAATACTATGTTTACTAGGCTCTCCCCTATACCAGGTCCGCCCTATAAACCCCTTTACAGTCACTGTCCATCAGCATAGCAAAATGTTGTAGAATCATTACTTGCCTTCTCTGTGTTGTACAGCCCTCCCCTTTCTCCCACCCCCCATGCACGCTAATCTTAATACCCCCTTTCTTCTCACCCTCTTATCCCTCCCTACCCACCCATCCTCTTCAGTCCCTTTCCCTTTGGTACCTGTTAGTCCATTCTGGAGTTCTGTGATTTAGCTGCTGTTTTGTTCCTTCAGTTCTTCCTTTGTTCTTATATTCCACAGATGAGTGAAATCATTTGGTATTTCTCTTTCTCCACTTGGCTTGTTTCACTGAGCATAATACCCTCCAGCTCCATCCATGTTACTGCAAATGGTAGGATTTGCCCTTTTCTTATGGCTGAGTAGTATTCCATTTTGTATGTGTACCACATCTTCTTTATCCAGTCATCTACCGATGGACATTTAGGTTGCTTCCAATTCTTGGCTATTGTAAATAGTGCTGCGATAAACATAGGGGTGCATTGGTCTTTCTCAAACTTGATTGCTGCATTCTTGGGGTAAATTCCTAGGAGTGCAATTCCTGGGTCAAATGGTAAGTATGTTTTGAGCATTTTGATGTACCTCCATACTGCTTTCCACAATGGTTGAACAAATTTACATTCCCACCAGCAGTGTAGGAGGGTTCCCCTTTCTCCACAGCCTCGCCAACATTTGTTGTTGTTTGTCTTTTGGATGGCAGCCATCCTTACTGGTGTGAGGTGATACCTCATTGTAGTTTTAATTTACATTTCTCTGATAATTAGCGATGTGGAGCATCTTTTCATGTGTCTGTTGGCCATCTGTGTTTCTTTTTTGGAGAACTGTCTGTTCAGTTCCTCTGCCCATTTTATAATTGGGTTATTTGTTTTTTGTTTGTTGAAGCGTGTGAGCTCTTTATATATTCTGGACATCAAGCCTTTATCGGATGTGTCATTTTCAAATATATTCTCCCATACTGTAGGGTTCCTTTTTGTTCTATTGATGGTGTCTTTTGCTGTACAGAAGCTTTTCAGCTTAATATAGTTCCACTTGTTCATTTTTGCTGTTGTTTTCCTTGCCCGGGGAGATATGTTCAAGAAGAGGTAACTCATGTTTATGTCTAAGAGGTTTTTGCCTATGTTTTCTTCCAAGACTTTAATGGTTTCATGACTTACATTCAGGTCTTTGATCCATTTTGGGTTTACTTTTGTATATGGGGTTAGACAATGGCCCAGTTTCATTCTCCTACATGTAGCTGTCCAGTTTTGCCAGCACCATCTGTTGAAGAGACTGTCATTTCGCCATTGTATGTCCATGGCTCCTTTATCAAATATTAATTGACCATATATGTTTGGATTAATGTCTGGATTCTCTAGTCTGTTCCATTGGTCTGTGGCTCTGTTCTTGTGCCAGTACCAAATTGTCTTGATTACTATGGCTTTATAGTAGAGCTTGAAGTTGGGGAGTGAGATCCCCCCTACTTCATTCTTCTTTCTCAGGATTGCTTTGGCTATTCGGGGTCTTTGGTGTTTCCATATGAATTTTTGAATTATTTGTTCCAATTCATTGAAGAATGTTGCTGGTAGTTTCATAGGGATTGCATCAAATCTGTATATTGCTTTGGGCAGGATGGCCATTTTGACGATATTAATTCTTCCTAGCCACGAGCACGGGATGAGTTTCCATCTGTTAGTGTCCCCTTTAATTTTTCTTAAGAGTGACTTGTAGTTTTCAGAGTATAAGTCTTTCACTTCTTTGGGTAGGTTTATTCCTAGGTATTTTATTTTTCTTGATGCAATTGTGAATGGAGTTGTTTTCCTGATTTCTCTTTCTGTTGGTTCATTGTTAGTGTATAGGAAAGCCACAGATTTCTGTGTGTTGATTTTGTGTCCTGCAACTTTGCTGTATTCCGATATCAGTTCTAGTAGTTTTGGGGTGGAGTCTTTAGGGTTTTTTATGTACAGTATCATGTCATCTGCAAATAGTGACAGTTTAACTTCTTCTTTACCAATCTGGATTCCTTGTATTTTTTTGTTTTGTCTGATTGCCGTGGCTAGGACCGCCAGTACTATGTTAAATAACAGTGGGGAGAGTGGGCATCCCTGTCTAGTTCCCGATCTCAGAGGAAATGCTTTCAGCTTCTCGCTGTTCAATATAATGTTGGCTGTGGGTTTAGCATAGATGGCCTTTATTATGTTGAGGTACTTGCCCTCTATTCCCATTTTGCTGAGAGTTTTTATCATGAATGGATGTTGAACTTTGTCAAATGCTTTTTAGCATCTATGGAGATGATCATGTGGTTTTTGTCTTTCTTTTTGTTGATGTGGTGGATGATGTTGATGGACTTTCGAATGATGTACCATCCTTGCATCCCTGGGATGAATCCCACTTGGTCATGGTGTATGATCCTTTTGATGTATTTTTGAATTTGGTTTGCTAATGTTTTGTTCAGTATTTTTGCATCTACGTTCATCAGGGATATTGGTCTGTATTCTTTTTTGGTGGGGTCTTTGCCTGGTTTTGGTATTAGGGTGATGTTAGCTTCATAGAATGAGTTTGGGAGTATCCCCTCCTCCTCTATTTTTTGGAAAACTTTAAGGAGAATGGGTGTTATGTCTTCCCTGTATGTTTGATAAAATTCCAAGGTAAATCCATCTGGCCCGGGAGTTTTGTTCTTTGGTAGTTTTTTGATTACCGCTTCAATTTTGTTGCTGGTAATTGGTCTGTTTAGATTTTCTGTTTCTTTCTGGGTCAGTCTTGGAAGGTTGTATTTTTCTAGGAAGTTGTCCATTTCTCCTAGGTTTCCCAGCTTGTTAGCATATAGGTTTTCATAGTATTCTCTAATCATTCTTTGTATTTCTGTGGGGTCCGTCATGATTTTTCCTTTCCCGTTTCTGATACTGTTGATTTTGTGTTGACTCTCTTTTCCTCTTAATAAGTCTGGCTAGAGGCTTATCTATTTTGTTTATTTTCTCAAAGAACCAGCTCTTGGTTTCATTGATTTTTGCTATTGTTTTATTCTTCTCAATTTTATTTATTTCTTCTCTGATCTTTATTATGTCCCTCCTTCTGCTGACCTTAGGCCTCATTTGTTCTTCTTTTTCCAATTTCAATAATTGTGACATTAGACCATTCATTAGGGATTGTTCTTCCTTTTTTAAATGTGCTTGGATTGCTATATACTTTCCTCTTAAGACTGTTTTTGCTGTGTCCCACAGAAGTTGGGGCTTAGTGTTGTTGTTGTCATTTGTTTCCATATATTGCTGGATCTCCATTTTGATTTGGTCATTGGTCCATTGATTATTTAGGAGTGTGTTGTTAAGCCTCCATGTGTTTGTGAGCCTTTTTGCTTTCTTTGTAGAGTTTATTTCTAGTTTTATGCCTTTGTGGTCTGAAAAGTTGGTTGGTAGGATTTCAATCTTTTGGAATTTACTGAGGTTCTTTTTGTGGCCTAGTATGTGGTCTATTCTGGAGAATGTTCCATGTGCACTTGAGAAGAATGTGTATCCTGTTGCTTTTGGATGTAGAGTTCTGTAGATGTCTATTATGTCCATCTGTTCTAGTGTGTTGTTTAGTGCCTCCGTGTCCTTACTTATTTTCTGTCCAATGGATCTATCCTTTGGGGTGAGTGGTGTGTTGAAGTCTCCTAGAATGAATGCATTGCAGTCTATTTCCCCCTTTAGTTCTGTTAGTATTTGTTTCACATATGGTGTGGCTCCTGTGTTGGGTGCATATATATTTAGAATGGTTATATCCTCTTGTTGGACTGAGTACTTTATCATTATGTAGTGTCCTTCTTTATCTCTTGTTACTTTCTTTGTTTTGAAGGCTATTTTGTCTGATATTAGTACTGCAACCCCTGCTTTCTTCTCGCTGTTGTTTGCCTGAAATATGTTTTTCCATCCCTTGACTTTTAGTCTGTACATGTCTTTGGGTTTGAGGTGAGTTTCTTGTAAGCAGCATATAGATGGGTCTTGCTTTTTTATCCATTCTATTACTCTGTGTCTTTTGATTGGTGCATTCAGTCCATTAACATTTAGGGTGACTATTGAAAATATGTACTTATTGCCATTGCAGGCTTTAAATTCGTGGTTACCAAAGGTTCAAGGTTAGCCTCTTTAGTATCTTACTGCCTACCTTAGCTCGCTTATTGAGCTGTTATATACACTGTCTGGAGATTCTTTTCTTCTCTCCCTTCTTATTCCTCCTCCTCCATTCTTCATATATTGGGTGTTTTGTGCTGTGCTCTTTCTAGGAGTGCTCCCATCTAGAGCAGTCCCTGTAAGATGTCCTGTAGAGGTGGTTTGTGGGAAGCAAATTCCCTCAGCGTTTGTTTGTCTGGGAATTGTTTAATCCCACCATCATATTTGAATGATAGTCGTGCTGGATACAGTATCCTTGGTTCAAGGCCCTTCTGTTTCGTTGCATTAAATATATCATGCCATTCTCTTCTGGCCTGTAGGGTTTCTCTCGAGAAGTCTGCTGTTAGCTTAATGGGTTTTCCTTTATAGGTGACCTTTTTGTTCTCTCTAGCTGCCTTTAAAACTGTCCTTGTCCTTGATCTTTGCCATTTTAATTATTATGTGTCTTGGTGTTGTCCTCCTTGGGTCCTTTCTGTTGGGAGTTCTGTGTATTTCCGTGGTCTGATCAATTATTTCCTCCCCCAGTTTGGGGAAGTTTTCAGCAATTATTTCTTCAAAAACACTTTCTATCCCTTTCTCTCTCTCTTCTTCTTCTGGTACCCCTATAATGCAGATATTGTTCCTTTTGGATTGGTCACACAGTTCTCTTAATATTGTTTCATTCCTGTAGATCCTTTTATCTCTCTCTATGTCAGCTTCTATGCGTTCCTGTTCTCTGGTTTCAATTTCATCAATGGCCTCTTGCATCCTATCCATTCTGCTTATAAACCCTTCCAGAGTTTGTTTCATTTCTGTAATCTCCTTCCTGGCATCTGTGATCTCCCTCCGGACTTCATCCCATATCTCTTGCGTATTTCTCTGCATCTCTGTCAGCATGTTTATGATTTTTATTTTGAATTGTCAGGAAGACTGGTTAGGTCTGTCTCCTTCTCTGGTGTTGTCTCTGTGATCTTTGTCTGCCTGTAGCTTTGCCTTTTCATGGTGATAGGAATAGTCTGCAGAACTGGGACGAGTGACGGCTGGAAGGACTTCCTTTCTTGTTGGTTTGTGGCCCTCCTCTCCTGGGAGAACAGCGACCTCTAGTGGCTTGTGCTGGGCAGCTGCGCGCAGACAGGGTTTCTGCTTCCTGCCCGGCTGCTATGGAGTTTATCTCCGCTGTTGCTGTGGGCGTGGCTTGGTTCGGGCCGCTGCTCCGGTGGAGTCGCGTTGGAGGGGGAGAGGCCAGGAGGCTATTTATCTCCGTAAGGGGCCTCCGTGCTCCCTGCAGCCCAGGGGTTAGTGTGCCCAGAGATCCCCGGATTCCCTACCTCTGGATTAAGTGTGCTGCCCTGCCCCTTTAAGACTTCCAAAAAGCACCTGCCAAAGCAAAACAATGACCACAATTAAAAAAAAAAAAAAAGATTTAAAAAATTAAAAAAATAAATAAATAAACAAAAAATGGCCGCTCGTTTTTCTTTATTCTCCGGCGCCAGCCTCAGGCATCTGCTCACCGGTCTTGCTGCCCTGTTTCCCTAGTATTGGGGTCCCTATCCCTTTAAGACTTCCAAAAAGCGCTCGCCAAAACAAAACAGAAAAAAAAAAAAAATGGCTGCTCGCTTTTCTTATGTCCTCTGGCACCCGGCCTCCGGTGCCCGCTCACCGTTCTTGCTGCCCTGTTTCCCTAGTATCCAGGGCCCCGCATGCACTGTGTCTGTGCTCTGGCCCGGATGGCTGGGGCTGGGTGTTCAGCAGTCCTGGGCTCCGTCTCCCTCCCGCTCTGCCTATTCTTCTCCCGCCGGGAGGTTGGGGGAGGGGCGCTCGGGTCCCGCTGGGCCGGGACTTGTATCTTACCCCCTTTAAGAGGCACTGGGTTCTCGCAGGTGTGGATGTGGTCTGGATGCTGTCCTGTGTCCTCTGGTCTTTATTCTAGGAAGAGTTGTCTTTGTTATATTTTCATAGATATATGTGGTTTTGAGAGGAGATTTCTGCTGCTCTGCTCACGCCGCCATCTTGGCTCCACCCCCAGGACACCAACTGCTTTTACCAAAATTACATTCATGCAAAGTTTGCCTTTTAAATTTAGAAAATAAACTATCCAAATTTCACAACCTAGGAAAAAAAACCACCGTTAAGATGATATTTTTCTATGAATACGTTTTTTAAAAATGTTACTGGGGTCATTCTGTATTTATAGCATGGCACTTACCCATTTTCATTCAGCATGAATTGAATGGTTTTGTCACTAAAAATTATTTGGAAACATAATTCTTAACAAGTGCAAAATGTTTCATTATATGGCAGTTAATATAATTCACTTCTATTACATGTCAGCTGATGAAACATATCTGCATGAAGATTTTTGCACAGAATAATTCAAACTTCTATTTCCTAAGAATACAATTACTTCCTCAATGGAGTGGAATCCCTGAATCAAAGGGTGCAAAAAGTTTTGAAGTTCATGTTCTGCTACCTTGCCTTCCAGAAATGACAGACAACAGTGAATTGCCTGTCTGTCCTAATGAGCACTGAGTCTTGACACTTAAAACTCTTTCCAAAATTAAGGTGAAAAAATGCTATTTCATTGTCACATTAATAATTGATTTTTTTATTGAGATATCTTTTAAACTGTTTCGGTTCTTGTTTTTTTTAATTAAAATCTTAATGTTTTCGTTACTGTTCTACACGAGCCCTTACGAATAAGGACTTTCATCTTTTACTGTGACTGTGGCAAATATATTTCCTAGTTTATAATTTGCCTATCATTTTTTAATATGTTAAATTTTATAAATTCTTTAACAGTCTCGTTGGGATATAACTCACATAACATATAATTCATCCACTGGAAGTGTACATCCTGTGTTTTTTAGTAAACTGCAGAATTGTGCAAACATCACAATCTAATTTTAGAACATTTTCATCCCCAGTAAAAGAGACCGTGTACCACTTACTCTTCATCCCTCTTCACCCTCCTCACCAGTTGTAGGCAATGACTAATCTGCTTTTTTGTCTCTAGAGATTTGCCTATTCTGGACATTTCACATAAATGGAATCACATAATATGTGGTCTCTTGTAACTGGCTTCTTTAAATGTTAAGATTCATCCATATTGTAGCATGTATCTACTTCATTGCTTTTTATTGTTATATAATATTCCATTGCATACCATCTATTGTTTGTCCATTTATCAGTTGATGGATATTTGGATTATTTCTCCTTTTTGGCTATTACAAATAATGCTGCTGGGAACATTTGTGTACCAGTTTTTGTGTGGATATAATTTTTCATTTCTCTTGGGGATATAGCTATGAGTAGACTCATTGGGCATATGGCAATTCTATGTTTAATTTTTCAGGAAACTGTCAAACTGTTTCCATAGCAGTATGCCACTTCACATTCCCACTAGTGAGGCATGAGGGCCCTAATTTCTCCATGTTCTCATCACCACCTTTTGCTATTTGACTTTTTGAAAGATTATTTGCCTTTTTATCATTGAGTTATAAGAATGTATACTATGTTCTGTATACAAGTCCTTTTCAGATATGATTTGCAAATATTTTCTCCTATTCTTGTCTTTTCACTTTCTTGATGGCATTGTCTGCATCAAGTTTCTAAATTTTAAATGAGTTAAATTCACAGGACATTTCTATGGTGCTTTCTTCCACTACCTTTAGGCTAAGTCCTTCTCCTTCAGAGTTGGATAAACATTCATCTATGTTTCCTTCTCATTATGAGCTCCAAAACTTAACTGGAATTATACATAAGGAAAACATTTACTGTGTTAAGGTGAACACAGACTAGGTCTTGGTCAAAAGTCCTTCTCCACTAGACCCGCTCTCTACCACACTGTGCAAGCTGGTAGAACTCGAAGGCACAATGATGGAAAGAGTGGACAGCAGGGGCCAGCATACACCTGTGCAGACTGGCAGAAAAATTATGTCCTATGCTTACAAAGGCAACACACATAGCTCACATCTGAAATTGAATGCATTTTTTTGTCCTCATCATCAGTCTTTCTCTGCTACAAGGTAATCAGGGTGCAGGATCTGTAAGAGTCTCCAAAACAAAAACACTCAACCTGATAATGTCCCTAACACAGAAAGACTATTGCCACGTCTTCTTGCTACCCTTGCTGCTACAACACTATGCTGCTTCCTACAGCCGGAGGCCTGGCAGGGTAGAAGCAGCTCTTAGAGAGAACCCGGCTTTTGGGGGAGAAAGATGTGAGCTCTAAATCTGCTCCCAACTAGGAGCGAGTACAGGGGAATAGGTTTTCCAGAACACTGTAAAGCCAGCAGTAGAGTCATTGTTCAGGGTCATCTGGACTGACCCCACTCTCCTGCTCTAATCCACACAAGAGGGGGCCTAATGGGAGGAGGAGCGCCCTGTACTGGTGTGAACATACACATTCCTTTTAATGAAGCCCAAAAATAGTTAAGTTCTCCCTCAGTGTTGACTTATGAACTAAGTATAAAATGATGGTGGTACATCAAGAATTTAGCGCTCAGATCCAGAGGACCCTGGAGTCTACCTGGAGACCTGTTGGTGTGGTTCCTGTCTACATGGTCACTTTGCTGCTAGTAAGCTAATCACATCAGAAATTTAATCTAACTCTATGTTGGTGTGTGTGTGATCTCTTTCCACAAACCTGCAGCCCACATGCAACCCTGAACTGGGTATCCCTGGAGGAACTACTTAGCTTTTTTCTCACCTAAAAATTGGGTATTGCAGCAGCTCCTTTATGATGATTAGAAGGTAACATAAATAAAACATAGCGCTTGGAACAAAGTTCCTGTCTCCTGCAGGAGAAGAGGAGAAAGTCCCTCTGACCACTGCAGGAATGTGATGGAGAGGGGGGCAACCAACAAGGATTCCACTGGAGAGAACAGAGCTGGAGACTAAAAGACTTTGAGGACGAATAGGGTTTGAGGATGGCCTTTGCTGCTTCCTGGAGAGTCACTTTATTCTCAGGACTTGAACTTCCTCTTCTGTAACTGGAGACACCATCACAAATGGTTGCAGTAAGGACTGAAAGTGCCAAGTGCTGAAATGGATAGTTCCCTCATCTACCCATGCATACACTCAACAGATACCCACTGAGTGCTTACTATGAGCCAGACACAACTTTAGACGCTGGGGAAACAGACACGAATCTCTGTGCTCATATGTTTTAGGTTCTACTGGAGGAAGGAAGGCAGACAAAAAAGCCAAACTAAGTACATAGTCTTGTGAGATGGCAGAAAATGCTATGGAGAAAAATAAAGCAAGGAAGAGGAAGGATGATAGACTGGGCCAATGGTCAGGGAAGCGCACACTAAGAGGGATATGCCTGAGCAAAGGCCTGAAGGAGATGAGGGGGCAAGCCATGCAGTCACCTGGCTTTACAGGAGGAAGAAGCAGGGAGTGCAAAGGTCCTGGGGTGGATGTGTACTCATGGTTCTCTACAGTGTCTGGAATAAAGGTGAGTTAAGAAAAGTAACAGAGGCCAGAGGGCCCTTCCAGACCATTTTAAGGACTTAGCTTTACTCCAAGTGAGATGGAAGCTATTAGAACTCAGCTGAATAAAAGGTAGTATAATTACTAAATTTCTCAACCTGAGACCCAAATAGGTCTACAATGTTAGTTACTGGTATACTTGCTCATGCAGTTTCCTGTTTGAAAGTCCTTTTAAAAAATTCAAGCAACCTGAGACACTTGCTTTTCAATGAAATTCTACCTATTGATGGCTGGTGATAACAGAATTGGAATTTCTGGGCTAGCACACTGTTACCAATATTACCAGAGTTGTAGCTTAGGAGTTTATTCATCCATTCAGTCAACCCAAGTTAAGGATGAAAGAAAGGAATGAGACCTACAGGAAGCTCAAGGCTAGTGAAAGGAGACAGAAATATTAAAAAATTCAAGAAGTGAGTGACAGACAAATGCATAAAATGGGGAAAGACCTCAGAAAATAACGGAGGTTTAGCTGAGCCTTAGGAGTGGAAGTGAATTGGGGGTAGGGAGAGAAATGGCAGGAAGTGGGTCCCTCTGGCAGAAAAGACATTGCATGCCAAGGAAGACTGAGGGAAGACCCCACTGTTGAATTATTTCCAGAGCCGGTTTCTAGCGACCAGTTTGCATTAGACTAGGCACACCATTTCGGAGGGGCAAGTTTAGTCATAAGAGGACAGTTCATGTTGAGCTTTTGGTATATGAGTTTAAGATCTCTGCAAAATTGAAGAAACAACGGAGTCTGAAAATCAGGAAAAGAAATTTGGTCTGGAGATTTAAATTTGAGAGTACCGAACATGAAAGTGGTGAAATTGTCCAGAGACATTTAGGACAAGAAAGCAGTATGACTAGAACAAAACATCAAGAAACACCAGTATTTAAGGAAAAGAGGAATCAGCTAAGGGGCCTGAGAAGAATTAGAATATAAACCATGAATGCAAAAGTGCACCGATGTGTCACCAGCGTCTAGTTTAGTATCTGGCAAAAACTGAATGATGAATTAATATTTGTGGGTTGACAGACTGAACGAAAAAGAGATGAAGGAAGAAATAGAAAACTTGTTACAGAAATAGAAAACGTAGCACAATAAGACCCTGGAAGAGAAGTTTCGAGTGTATTAAAGACTGCGAAATGCTACGAGATCAAAACGGGGACTTAGTCCCTTGATCTAGTAACTAGGCAGAGAATACAGGGGGTCCTAGAAAAGAGAAGTTGTCGCCTGAACTGAGTCTTGAACGATAATCATTTTATAGACAAGATTAATTATGTCCTTAATTAACCGCGTTAGGGATATTATAGCAACTCCACAAACACATTAGTGAGACTGACGGACGGTAACGCTGCAACAGAGGAACACTCTCCACCCCAGCGCAAGCTTCCCCATCCCCCGGGCGCTACGTAGTGCCCGCCGGCCGAGACGTTCCTGGAACTACGAGTCCCAGCAGGCCACGCGCCGGACAACGATGGCCTCAGAGAATAACGTGGGCGCAAGACCTTTTGGGAACAGTAGTTTAATGGCGCCGACCTCATGAGACAGACACTGCATGCTTCCCACAAACTCCTTACTTGAGCTCTTCGGCCGAATACATCCCGAAGGAAATGCCCTGCAGCCGCCGCCAGGGAATTGTTTTTGAGCCCAACATTCTCCAAGTCAGTTTCGAGTCCTGACAGCCAGAGAGAAGTTCCAATCAACACCGCCAAAACCCTCAGCCGAACGCCCGCAGCTACCATGTGATTTAAACTGCGCTTGCGCGCGAGGTAAGCTCACGGAATGAGTTACGAGGCCGCAACCACTTCCGCTGTGGGGGTGGGGAGGTCTATAGTTTCACCACTCTCACTCGCCCCCTTTATTTTGAAAACAATCAAAGATATATGTCATTAAAAATAGTCGTTTTAGACAATTATTTAGAAAATGAGGCATATTGAGCCTTTAACTTCCGAAAAATCTTTTAAACCAGGAGCATGTAACCTATTTTATGATTGCTTTTGTCTCGTCCGGTCTCAACCAATAGTCAAGCTAGACCCCGCCCGCCTTAACGTCCCCCTCCCCGCCCCCGCCCCGCCCCGTAGTGAACGGAAGGTCGAGGTCATGCTTTCCCAACATGCTATGCGAGGAAGCCAAAAATGTCGCTAGGCTGCGTTTGGCGGCTGGGATTGCTTGGCAGGCAAGGCCTGCTGCAGACAGGTCGGCGGGCAGGTCCATGTGGACGCGCTCCCAGTTGCAGGTAAGAGAAACTTGGAGAGTCCATAAGGAAGACCCGTAATCAGCTTACTCCTATGTGTCCCCTTTTCCCCGAATGTCGTACTAGCTACGACGGAGTAGAGCGCGGATGTGTGTTCTCAGGCCGCGTGCTCCGAAAACCAGGTTCCTCAGTCCTTGAAAAAGGACTGGAAACGCATTTGTTCGGGTGTTATTTTTTAGTTGGCTGGGGTATCCAAGGATTTAGAGCTGTCGGCAAGGTTAGGGTCGAGCCCTCCTGGAGCCTGCATTCAGTGTGTGACTATTAGCAACCTGCCTCAAGTTTAAAAAAAATACTGCGACCTTTTTCATTTTCACCCAACGAGAAGAACTCAGATGTTCCTAAATAAAGGCAGTTTATGAGCTCCATGTTGTGCTGGATGTTGTGGGGAATATCCAAGTGTTCGAAAAAACGAATAAAGTTTAAAAGATCTGAACAGGCCCTTTGGATTTCTGTGATTGTTACAGCTTGGAGTATGTATCGTTTATATAATTTTTTTTTACTAAGTTACAAGCAGTGGCATTGTGGAAATACGAGAAGCAGTAATTTGTGGTGAAAGTTGAGAAAAAAACTAATTTTATATTGGGTGTTTTCCATTCCCTAAGTATGATAATAGACAAATTTTCTTGTTCGTAGGCTGGAGCCTGTAATAACCATCCGAAAAATTGTGAGGAGTAAGTGAGCTGTTTAACATAGACTATACATTTTACATGTAACCTTTTCTTCACATTCTATTTAAAAAACAGAAGGCACTTCAGTTAGTATTGAGAAGCCTTAATGCTGCTGTGCAATCCCAGGCCTTTTCTGGGTAGTGCCCACTGTTATTTTTCTACCCATTTCCTTTGCCTGACAGCAACATCTCTCCCGCAGCATTCACCCACAAGACAACAGTGGTCTGTATGTCCTAATGTCATGAGAAACAGCATGATTTGAAAGAGTTAATCACTCTCTGAAGTTGATCCCTAGCAGAAAAGTATTGTTTTAAAATGACATCTTAGACCAGATACCAGTAGAGGATGTAATTTTCTAATCACATCTTTTGACAATTCTGTGAATGGTACCAATGCCATGTAGGAAGGGGATGTATATACAAGATAATGGTGCACATTATCTGTGTGGTAAGTTGACCATATCTTTTAGTGTGATCAGAACATTTTAAGACTTGGTCATGAGTCAACAAGTCTTCTATTTTGGATAAAAAGTAGTATCAACTGTTCTAGTTTAAATTAGGAAGTGTGTATTTGGTACATACCTGATTGTTGAAGGCAGTGGAATGGAAGGCCATAACTTTCAGGCCTTAGCTTCATAATTGGTCATAATTGCTTTAAGTGGGATAGTTTTTATTATTATTAAAGATTGCCCATATAAAGATGAGCTCATTAAGTTGTCCTCAATTTCAGTGTTTTAGGTTCCCAAAGTTAAAACTCTATTATATTTTAAATCAGCCTAAATTGAACTTAAGTTGCTCAAGGGCTGTTAAAATTTTCCCTGGTTTTATTTAATGAGATTGCCTGATTTTTAAAAATTTGACCATATTGTGTTCCTATCTTGGATATATTTTGTAATGGTTTTGAACCTGCTGTTGAGGCCATGTCTTCTCAGTGTACATTGACATGAATTATGTAGTCAGTTTGATCCATAATAATTGGAAAATTTGGGCTTAAATGCACGGAGGTGGAAGTGAGGTGGGAACTTCATTAATGAATATTAACTTTAGGGCTTTTATTTTTTGCAGAGTCTATTCTGGAAGTACAGCCCTCCCAAAAGTTGAAGGAACTGATGTAACAGGTATATAAATGTATACTGAAAGAATTCCATTTTTATATTAACACCTTGTACTTCTTGTAGTAGTAGTATTGGGAAACTGATATGTTCTGTTGTATTTTTCATTGTAAGGGACTGAAGAAGTGGTCGTTCCAAAAAAGAAAACTTGGTGAGTGTTGGTTGTTCATTCAGCACATGGTTGAGTGCTTATTATGAGCAAAAGAAACATTTTTAAGTAAGGAGCCAATGACAGGAAGAGCAGTAAAAGAGTGTTCTGGGAGGGAACAGCTGAAGGATGAAAGGCTTGGGAATTTAAATAAGGTGAAAGAGGAGGATGGAGAGTAAGGTAATGGGACTTGAGATTTACTTAAGAGTTAAAAAACATCTTCTGAACTGAGTTCAGGTTAATAGTTACATAAAAATGGTTAATCGTGAGCATTGTCATTTGAATAATTTTTTTTGTTTGCTCTAAGAACTCACATTGTTAGTAAACCAAAAATATATTTGTGGTCTTTAAGTGAGGTAAAATAAAATAAATGGCGTGGGCTGTAAAATTTAGGTTTTTGAATTAATTAGCTAGATCCTTGAATAAATTGCCTTATTCAACATATGTTGAATACATAAGATCTAAAACTTCTTCATGAAAGTTTTTATAGTAGTGATATTATTGAATGCATTTGAAAGCCCCTCAGAAAAACCAGGACTTTTCTATGCTCGAAGACTCAGGTTCTTTTTTATTTATTTATTTATTTATTTTTTAATAAGCTTAAGTAAATTATAAATATAACAGTAGCTATTGCAACAGGGGGTGCTGAATTACTCTTATTTCCCTTTTGGAGATGAAACACATAAAATATAACACAGGAATAAAAGCACACTTGAAACCACATAATCTTCTCTCAATTATTCCAATGAAACCTCCTTTCCTAGTAGTTCAGGGAAGGTCTCTATCCATAGGTGCAGGACACAGCTGGTCTGAAATTCTTATAAGATTATATAGTTGAGAGGTTCTGAACCAGGAGGTTGCAACATACTGATCCGGGAATTCAGAAAGAACACATGTGACAGTCCTCCCTGGAACTTGGAGGTTCTGATTCCATAGGTGCGAAGTGCAGTTCGTGACTTATTCTCACATACAGCTGAATTAAGAGCCACCAAATTAAATAATAGAGGCATGGGTAGCCCAGAAAGCTGCAGTAAGAATGCAGAGGGAAGTAGACAGGAGGAGGTAAGAGTCAGGATAAGTACAGTTTTACGAGGTGAGCATAGAAGTTGTTAGTCTTGAGTGATGGTATTAGGGACCAGGCCAGAGAGGGCAGGCAAAGTACACATACTAACCACCCTTAGGCAAAAGAACCAGACAGTTACCTCATTTTCTAACTTGGGTGATCCTGAGAAATAAGAACTGGCTGTAGCTGGGACCTGGACTGTTTTATTGGTCAGTCTGTTAAGAAAGTGGAATCACTCATTCACTTTGTGGGTGTGAAAAACCCTGGTGCTGGCTAATTTGTGATTCTCATTCTTAGGGATAAAGTGGCTGTTCTTCAGGCGCTCGCGTCCACAGTACACAGGGTAAGTAGGAATTTGAGGTTTTAGTAGTTTGACTCAGCTGATAATGCATATTATGTTATATATCTTCATTATTCACAATTAAACTGTTGTGGGTGGATCTGGAAAGTTTCTTAGAAATTGTCTAATCTGTTCCTTGTGACAAATGAGGAAACTAAACCTTTTAAAGTGACTGGCTCAGGGCTGGTTAGGAAATTAAAGCCTTGATTTAGTTCCTTGTCTTTTGTCTCTGAATTCTATGTGTTTGTACTGTACCAGTGATCTTTAAACTTAACTCCCTGAAGAGCTTGTTGAAATGCATGTTCCTAGGGGATAGTTGGGGTATGATATTGTAATGCAAGTGATCCATAGGCCAAATTTGAGAAATCATGTACTTGCCATGCTAGAAATAATGCAGTGACTAAAAATGTGGGTCCTGAAGCCAAATGTTTGTCTCATAGCTCAGCAAATAGCTTTGTAACCTTTACCACAAAGTTATCTTTGGATGCTTCTATTCCCTTATCCATATTACAATTATAGTGCCAAACCCAAAAGTTTGGGTGAGAAGCAAGTTAGCAAAAGAACTGGGGACAGTGCCTAACACAAAGGGAATGCTCAGCGTATGCTAGATGTTCTATTGTTGCTATAACTTTCCTAATCTGTCAGTAATTTGCACTGTTGACAATTCAAGAATAGTTTGTAGACAGAAACTAAAACCTTGGTAAATGCCTCAGAAATGTAACTTTCTTATTAGGTGAGTTTTTTTCCATTAACTGGAAATTGTACTGGGGAAAATACCTAGAGTAATTAAGTTCTTTCACTACAATATATATATGGACACTGATCCTCCTTGAGACCATTGTCACAGATTTCCAGAATTGTTCTTTCTTTCTAGATGTTAAGACTCATTGGGTCAAATGTGCACTGATGTACTGTAGCAGTTTCTGAAGAAAGGTTTTTAATTACTCTATCTCTGTCCTAGCAAAACATTGAGCTTTCCAGCACCTCGCTTATCCATAAATAGGTACCTGAAATGTAAACTAGAAAAATGGGCCTCTGAGATTGTTCTCAGTTTTTCAATGAGAATGGTCCAGGGCCACCTTCATGTCAAAGAAATTGTAGAATTATGTGTACAATTATCTGACTTGTCTAGGTTTGGGCCCATAAAATACAAGGGACAGTCATTTGTTCATTCAGAAACCACACATTCTACCCTTAGATGTGCTGGATGTAGAATAAAAGTAGAGTCCTTGCATAGTTCCTAGAGGGGTGGAGGACTGAGTAGAGGGTATGCAGCCGAGACTGGAAAAGGATGTACAGAAGAGCTATCAGGATTGGTGCTTGGAAGGAGAGAAGCAGGAACACAGTGTTGGGAAAGAGCATTCCTGCAGCGCCAGCACATGAGCAGAGTCACGGGAGTAGAGATGAGTGGATTGTCTGGTGGGAACCTAGGGTTTGGTGGTAGAGAAATGAGAGGTGAGGCAAGATCATGAATGCTATGCTAGCGACTTCTGTTTTTTATCCAAGTCTATTGGAGAATTTTAAGCAGTGGTGTGACATAATCAGACATATTGTGGATAAGACAGCAATGTGGAGATGGGAAAGCTTTCTACACGAATGTATGATAAAGATCTTAAGCCCAGAACTGAACTCCTTTTCCTCCAGACCTACACATACATTCCCTGCTATCTCATTAATGGCAAGCCCATCCTTCTAGTTGCTCAAGTCAAAATCCTGGGAGTCATTTTTGATGCCTCTTTCTCTCATGCTGCACATTAGTAAACCCTTTATTTTTCCTTCAAAATATACATACATGGAGTCCAAGGCCATTCCCAAGTTCAGTGATTTGCTAGGACCCACAGGCCTCCGTGTATAGTCCTACAGCTACAGTTCATTACAGTGAAAGGCCACAAAACATCAACAGAGGGCAAGGGCACATGGGGTAAAGTTAAGAGGAAACCATGCACAAGCTTCCAAGAGATTTTTCCCAGTAGTGCCGCCCAGCACATGCTTGATTCCTCCAGCAGTTGTGACAGAACGTGTGAAGTGCCTGCCAGGAAAGGTCATTAGAGACTCAGTGCCTAGAGGTTTTATTGGAGTCTTGTCATGCAGGTACCCTGTGCCTGGCCTGGCACCAAATTCCAGGCTCCCAGGAGAGCAGGAGTTCAGCATGAACCGCATTGTACAAACAAGTTAGACATAGTGAATCTCTCTTCCCAGTACTGGGAATGGTACAGCCCTTCTGAAATCCAAGTTCTAGGTGACAGCCAAGGGCCGTGCTTATAAGCAGGCCATTCTAAAGATAGTAATTTTCTTTTTTGGGCCTGGTAACTTTTCTGCACAATATCCAGATTCTGAATACTTACCGTCACCAAGATCACATTTGTCATCTAAGCCGTCATCATCTCCTACTCTTCTGGATTAACCACAACAGTCTCTGTCCCTTCCACTTCCTCAGATCCCTGCCTCAGTTAAGCAGCTGACTGATTGACCTGCTAAAATGGAGGGTCACATCACTCTTCTGCTCAAAACTCAAGTGGCTTCTCCTTTGTCATGACTGGAATGAAAGTTGAAGTCCTTGCCAGGGCTCCTAAGGCCCTATGTGATCACCACCCTGCCACTCCCCGGTAGCCTGACCACATCTCCTGTCTTCTTGCTCACTCTTCTCTGGCTACCCTGGCCACCTGGCTCATTCTCAGTTTCTCAGCAGTCACACATCTGCCTCAGGGCTTTAATGTTTGCTGTTCCTTGTGCCTGGAATATTTTTGCTTGAGATACCCACATATTTTCCCTCCCTCATCTCTTTATCTTTGCTTAAGTATCATCTGTCAATGAGACTCTTTGGCTACCCCACTTAGAATTGTATGTGTCTTTTTCGGATATGTTGTACTTCATTTATCTTCATAGCAGTTGTCTCCTTTTAATTTGCTATAATTTTTCTAGAGTTTTTTTTTTTCCTATTAGATTGTAAGCTTCACAAAGGGGTGGGATTTTGTTGTCTTCCTGGACATAGGAGGTGCTCAATAAATACTGAACAGATGAGTAAGGCACACACTGAACTAAGGCAGTGGCAGGTGGGATAAGCAACAGTGGAGTCTGTAAGGGATGTTAAGGACCCAGCAGGCTGGACCTGAGGACGGGAATGGAAGTAATAGGAGAGGGTCAGTCCATTCAGTGAGGTAGAGAAGGTAGAGTAGCTGTCAGGGGAGGTTGGCTGGGAATAAATCTGGTTTGAGGCATCTGAGCTGCAGGGCCAGAGCGGAGTTGTTTCTCAGAGGCTGTGATGGACTTGGAAATCATTGAGGGAGGAAAATTGGGAGACAAATTGGAGGAATAAGTCTAGTAATTTAAAAAGAAGTCCAACATGTCTCCAAAACCAGAAGCCCTACACAGGAATTTAATAAGGGTGGTGCAGAGGATCAGAGGCCGAGCCAGGCACCAACCAGTGTGAGTCTGATCGGGGAGTGGTCCGGGGCAGCTCACTGGGGGCTCCCCCTCTGGGCGCCGCTACACACCCCGCTCATCTTGGTCACGTGCTTGTAACCACGGGACAAGAGCCTCAGGTGAGGAGTGTGATAAGGGTTCTGAAAGTGGCAGCAGGAAACCAAGACCCCAAAATACACTGTTCTGGGCCGCAGGTATTCCCATAGAGGGTTCAGGGATGCTGTCCCCAGAGAGAGTCCAGGTCAGTAAGACAAGGCATCAAGGGGAGTCAGAAGAGATTCAGGATGTAGGGTGAGTTTTACCTGTGGAACAAAGGTGTCTGGACCCTCAGTATGGGGCCCTGAGGGAGAGGAAAGGAGGAGAGTAAGTAACTTGGGGGCGGTTCTGAGTGCACTCCTAGTTTTGCTCAGGGTCTGCCTGGCCCAGTTGAGAGAAGCAGCAGCAAACAGGAGCTGCTGTCTCCCAACCGTGAGTGCCCGGGTACCCGTGCTCTGGGGAGGCTCTCCTGGATGGTTCATGGCCGTGCTTCGACAGAAACCCTAGTGCAGGAAACGGGTGTCCAGGGTAGCTAATTCAGAGGATCTTTAGTTTAAAATAGCAGGACTCACACCTTAAGAAGCAGTCATGGGGATTTGAGCCATTGTTTGCTTTTAAGTTGTGCATAATTATAACCAAGTCTTACAGGGCCATGAACACAGCATAAACACCTGTCTCACACTCTTCATACATGTACACAGGTACATGCAAGCATACATACTTCTGCATATGAGTTAGTAAGTTATTTTACAGAATTTCTGGTCATCGCCAAAACGCACAAGGTCTTAATAAAAAACCAGCTGAAGAGACTTCTTTTTCTTCTTCAGGATACCACAGCTGCCCCTTATGCATTCCAAGATGATCCTTTTCTCATACCAGCATCCTCTGTGGAATCTGTGAGTGTTTTCATGTAACTTTTCTGGTTTTATGTTTTATCCAGCTGGTTTGGGTACACGGTGCATGTAATTCAACTTAGTTATGAAAACCTTTGAAAAGTTCATAAACGTTAATAGATAAGTTGGTAGATTTTCTGAATCTTTTATTACTTTTATTGAAAAGTTTTAGAGATTGGCTATCAAAAAGGTTTTTGATTTTGGTTTTTAATACTTAGAGCTCTTTCATACTGGAGCAATTCACTCAGCTTAAATGCATTGGTTTTATATATTTCAAGCTGTGTGTAAGATGAGACCTGAAGTTATGTAACACTCAGTAGCTGAGGAGGATATATACTACTATGCAATTTAACTTCTAATTAGATTTCCATATATTAGCACATTCCTTTTTTTTTTTTAGGAAAGAAAATAATTCTTGGCTGGGGGCAAGTCTTTGATCTCTTCAGTGTAAATTACATGTAAATACCAATTTATATCTAACTCTTTTTCTTTACATAGCGTTCATTTTTATTGGCCAAGAAGTCTGGGGAGAATGCAGCCAAGTTTATTATTAACTTACATCCCAAATATTTTCAGAAGGACATAGCTGAACCTCATATACCGGTAAGAAGAGATACTTGTGATTTTCAGATAATCCTATATAAAGGTACCTTAAACCAAGCTTTCATGGCTGATACTGAATAGCCATTTTAATGTCCTCAGTGTTTGGGTGAAAAGTCTTCTTTTATAGTCAGTCATTTTTGCTCACAATGTTAACTTTTTTTTTTAACTCCTGTATGTATTTCTTCCTCATTTTCTCTGGGTTTCTTTGATACCACATTCTTAGGTCTTTACCTCTGTTGCTTTTTAGCTTCCTTTAACAGCTTATCTACTTCTTAAGTGTTGGTGTCTGTCTTAGGTTTCCATGCTCAGTCATTTTTCTCTTTTCCTAGCTGCATTCTTCATGCTTCAACAATCTTACACTTCATGTGGCATATTTATATATCTGACCTAGATCTCTTTACTTTGAACTCCAATGTCCTGGTTTCTCATCAGATCATATAAATCTGTCACATCTTATTTGAATCCAAATTGTCCTTCCAGCAACTACTTTGTCCTGTGGTCATGAATAGTGAGCCAGTGCTCAGTGTCTGCTGTCTGTCCAGCATCAGCTTAGTGCTGAGCAAAACCAATGTGCTGTGCCCTCCTGAGTTTATTAGTGGGAGGAGTAACCTCAGACTCCTTGTGCCCCACCTACTCCCCCTCACCCCCCTGCTTCCCAAAACACCCCAAACGCAGCCTCCTGCTTCTCGAGTAGCCATTTCTGTGACAGATCAGGAGGCCAATGTGATAGGTAAAAATACTGAAATCCTGAACTAATGTAGTACCTGTGATGGTCCTTTGTTGGCCCACCCTCTCCCCTTTATGTTTTTCACTAACTGCTGCTTTTTTATGCTTAGCTCAGATTTGTTTGAAGTTTCCATGGGTCCCTTGCCCCCATGGTGGGCAGCACTCACTCCCTCTGAGATCTCTTATTGTCATTTACCATTCACACATGTGTCATAATTATTTTCTTACTTGCTTTCCTATTAGATTATGAGCACCTTGAAGATAGAGAATGACTTTGATCTTTATATCCCCATTGCTTTCCTTCTGTCTGGCATAAGGCAGTAGTCATTCAGTCAGTATTTGCATATAGTAGTGAGTGAGAGGTAAAATAACATACCTTGGTGATACTCAATATTTAAAGTAAAAGAAGCATCAAGGGTAAAAGGTTTCTCCTACCTTTGGAAAACAGGTGTACTCTAACACTTTTTAACCAAGATTGGGAGGAGAAGAGATTAGCAGGGGAAAGTTAGTAAGTTGAAGTTGGGAAACTTACTTTAAAAAGGGATTCTTGAGATACAGGAAAAATATTTGAGTGGTTTTAAATTTTTCTCTCCAAGCTAGGAGGTAGCTAAATAATCTTGATTCAGAGATTAGAGAGGTTTTTGTTTTCTTTTTTATTGCGTACAAAGACACACAAATAGTACCTGGTGCATAAACATGAATTAGAGCAGTTTTACTTTGATTTCTTAGTGGTAAAATTCAGCTATCATTTCACCTGTACCTGTTTGTAGTAACTTTAGCTATCTTGTTTTCCTAGTGCTTAATGCCTGAGTACTTTGAACCTCAGATTGAAGATGTAAGTGAAGCTGCCCTGAAGGAACGGATCAAGCTCAAAAAAGTCAAAGCTTCAGTGGACATGTTTGATCAGCTCTTGCAAGCAGGTGACTGCCATTTAAAGCACTCATAGGACCATGGACGTGGGCCCCAGCCACGTGCTCCTGATGGTAGTGAGTAGAAGTTGCAAGTGTCACCATACTTTACTCTGCTTGATGGCTCTGTTTATGTAGTTAGTAGTTCAACAAGTCATATTTCAAGTTCTGTTTTGGCTTTACCTTAAAAATTTGGGAGAGAGAATTGCAGTTAGTTTACTGTGCTCTTGTGCTGTGTCCCAGGTAAAGAAATTATATAGCCGTTCTGTTTTTGTTTCCATTTTCAACATTAGGCACATACATACTGTATTCAGATTTCCTGTGTTCTTTTTGAAAGACATAAAACAGACCAGAAAGAATATTTAAAAAGGAAAGAGCACCAGACTGGGATCAGAGGCTTGGATACAAATTCTAGTTCTTTAACTAGTTCTTACTCTGTGGCCCTTAAAGAGTCACTTAGTTACTCAGAGCTTCTGTCTCAAATTCTGTGGCTCTGAATTGGATCTGAATGATTCTCCGTGGGAATAAATGTAAGTACATGGGAATGTACTTAGAGTAACACCAAAGCCAGCAGCATTGTTTAAAGTTTGTGGACTCCAGAGTACTATTCAGTGATGTTGGATACAAATCAGCCACAGGAACCATAAAAGAGAGAAAAACTGGACTGAATCACTCAATACAGTCTTCAACACAGGAAACATTTGCAGAAAACTGTTTGATTTGAAAGTTAGGTTATGTAGCCTGTTACAGCATTGGATGTACAAATGAATTGTTGTAGTTTATAATTTCGGGAGACTTTTCCCTCTGCTTGTTGAATATAATATCTGGTAAGTCTGTACTAAAGCTCTTAGTGCTAAGATTTCTCTTCCTCATTTCATACAATGCATGGTGTAGGCACATGCAGGCATTCAGTAAACCTTTCTGAAGTTGATGTGTCAGACCAGTAGCTTAGAGTAACAGAGTGAGCCAGCACACCAGAGGGCATAGAAGGTCTTAACTGTCAGGCCTCTAGTAAGTGCCACACACTTTGCTAGGCATTTCACTCACTTCTACATCTTAAGAATTGTTCTCCTTCATAGTCATTTTATACTGGAAACCAGTTATTAGGTAATTTTTCAGGGCCACACAGTTCTCAGTAAGACCCAGTCAAATTACACTCCATAGCCTGTGTCTTTCCTATTCTGCCATGCTCTCTTTTCTGGGCTTTTAAACTTCCTGATAGGAATTTTTGTTATCAGTGTATTTTCTTTAGGAAAATGCAGTTGCTCTTCTTTCAAAACACTGAATTTTATCTCATACATCATGTTGCCTTCTCTCCCTCTTAATAAGTGTCAAGAAGGGAACATAATGTTTTAAACATCAATTTTTAAAAGCCTACTATAATTAGACATGTATGCTAGTATTTCTAAGCAAGTATTTCCATGAGGGGCTGGATACAAGTGGAATAGTTCTGCTTGCATTTGTAAAAATGGAACTGGGCCAGGGAACTAAGTGGCAATAGTTTGCGGAGTGTTCAGTTTCGGAAAAGATAGTTAAAACCATGAGATCGTTTCTCTGGGGATATGAGTATGTAAAATACATGAGCACAGGGTCAGAATTCATCTTGTATTTTAGTCTTTTCTGTTAAACCACATGGTTAATAGGATTGTTTCTCTCTGTATCTCTGGGTATTTAAATTGACGTGGAGTACATACTCATCCATTGTTAAAGTGTTAGATGAAACTAAATATGTAGCCAAGAAAGCCACACTCATAGAAGAAGGGAGGGATTTTAATTTCATGGGCTTTAGTTCTTTGATGTTTTAAGGTCTCTTTCCCTTTTTTATCTCCTGCCCACAGGAACCAGTGTATCTCTGGAAACAACTAATAGTCTCTTGGATTTATTGTGTTATTACGGTGACCAAGAGCCCTCAGCTGATTACCATTTTCAACAAAGTGAAAAATCAGATTTGGTAATGGCTATTCACAGTGATTTTTAAGGTTTCTTTTATTAGTAATAGCTTCTCAGAGTAAGGCAGGTTCTTGTGCCATGTGTTAGGATGGTAGGGATTTGTTCTGAGGAGTGGTGTGGTGTCAGTAGCTTTGATAAAAAGTAGTGCAGAGGAAGAGACAGATTTAAACAGTTATTTTAATGCTGGTTCCCTTAAAAATATTCTGACCTTGCCTACCACATGTAGGCAAAGCTTTGACCGGAAATGTTTGGGCAGACTCTCTCTTGCTGTTACTTATAGTGATGGTATGATGTGTAACAGACAGGGAAAGGCCCCCTAGCGCAGCCTCCTCAAAAATTCAGAGGACTGAGGATGCTCTGCCAGGTACATAGAGCAATATTGTGCCAAAGGCTGGAGTACTCATACTGGGTCATACCCTCTCAGTCCAAGAGTTCTATTCCCAGAAAAAGATACCCAAGGAAACCTTTGGATCATGGGAAAAAAGATGTGTACATAACATTTCTCATGAGGAATTCATGTTTAAAATTACAAAAATGTTGGAAACAAATTAGACATCCAATAGTAGATAACTAAATTATGGTAGTAGTGTTTTGTGGTGGTTGAGGGTACTAACTAGTGTAGGTCTCCTTATGTATGGAAATAGTCATCATAAGTGAGAAAATATGCTAGACAACAATATAGATTCCATTTTTATAAAAACATGTTTGTATGTGTGAGGAAAAAATCATTGTAAAAATTAATCATTTCTCTCTGAGTGATAGACTAAAAGGGGTTTTTGTTTCTGTGAGTCTTTTCTAATTTTCCTCTACCAAATATGGATTATTTACATCCAGAGTAACAGTCCTTTAAAGTGCATCAGGCAGTAGCTTGCAGTCACACACTGCCTTCCAGAGTATCTTTTACATTCCCTGACCTGGCTGGCCCTCTGCAGAGCCAGCCCTGACCTGTTCAATGCCAACTGAGCCTGTCTTGCACTACGTTAGCCTCACCCCAGAGCTTGATTTATAAATAAAGGGCAAGATGTAGTCTTAAAGTTAATCTTAGCATGGATTAGTGTTAGACATGAATGAGATTCCATTCCAGATACTCTTATCTTCTCTTGTTTTTGCCCTGATGAACAGTATTTCTTTGTGGATCTAGCCAGACCACATGGCCTCTGAGGAAGCAGGCTGCACTGTTAGGATTTCCCATTTCTGTCTGTGCCGAGCTCCATGGGGCACTGGCTTCATCATTTCTTCAGGTTGTCAGTGATTGCTGTAAGGGCCAGCTGTACTTTGATCTTCAACTGAAGAAAGTAATGTTTCTCTAACAAATGCTTACTGGGTTCCCTCTTCGCCTTCTGTGGGAGCTGTATTCCTTTGTTTTTCTGAAGTTTCGTTGGTCTCCTGATTCTTAGTAGTCTAGGAGAATGTATTACATAGTCATCTTTTGTTTTATTTCTGTTGATGATGGTTCACTTCAGGAAGAGGCCCCAGAAGAAAACAGGAAACCTAAGAAGGCTGGCCATCCATTTGGAGTTACTTGGAGGTATGGTGTGCATACTAGAACCTTCTTTGTGGCTCCATATGGTATATGGACTATTCCCCATCACCCACTGAAGAAGATATGATCTTGAAATATTCTAAAATACAATTTTTTTAGTGTGCAATATGCGTCTCACAATTGACACTCATCTGCCTTACAATCCTTTCCACAAGATCTTTACGTCCAACCAGCAGTACGGCATTGACCCTTGATTTTTTCCCCTCCATTTACCTCTCTTGACCTTCATGTGGTGTTGGTTCCTTTGGTAGTTTGTTCAGTAATCCTACCTTGCAGTATATACCTCTAATTCTGAAAGATTTGATATTTTTGTTTCTATCACAATATACAGGTACTAGAATATAGTCTAAATTAAGACTGCTGCCCAGCAAGCAGAAATATTCTGCACTTCCAAACAAAGGGAGTCAACTACTACTTGAGAATTTAAATTAACTGAACAGAACTGCCCAAATGAAAGAAAGATATTTCACATAGATGTCTGGAAAAGGAAAGCTACCAATTACTATCTAAACTCTTTTTTGAAGTGACAAATTAAATAGAGTCAAAGATTAAATTTCTTCAGTAGATTGTAATAATGTCTCAGTGGTTCAGAGCATTTTATGGTACGATCCTGGGTCAAATTCTGATTCTGTCTGATTTCTAAGTAAGAGACAGAATCAAGGTACAGCATAGTTTACATGACATATTACCTTTATTTAGTTATTTTTAAAGCAAGAAGGAGAACAGATAAGCTAGCTAGGCTATGGCATATGTGCAAAGGCTAGAATATAACAGGAGGTTCTGTAGAAACCACTTGTCTGTGGCTGATTCTGGGCAGTTGTATCTGATTGAAGCAGAGTTGGGAAACTTCACTATGTACCCTGTTGTACAGTTTGCTTTCTGTTTAATTGTGAGTATATTTTTTCATAAAAATTTCCTTTTTGATACAGTTCTGCCACTGAACTGCAAAGCCTAAGATAAGCTAAGGTTTCTGAGCTTCAGTTTTTCTCATTTGCAAATGAAAGCCTTATCTCTCTGAATGGTAAGAATTACTTGAAATTATATGCAGAAAGTGCTTGTCACAGTACCTATAACATTGTAAACTCAGTAAATTGTGGTAGCTGTTACTCGTTTTCCATATTTCTCCTAGTTCATATTTATTCTCTTGTGCCTAGAGCAAAAAACAATGCTGAGAGAATTTTTGCTGTAATCCCAGAGAAAAATGCACACTCTTACTGCACAATGATCAGAGGAATGGTGAAGGTAATATTTGTTATATTTCTATGTTTTTTATTTCTACTAAATCAGGGTGTTTGATCCTTAGAGCTATTGACACTGGGGCCACATAATTTGTTGTTGAGTAGCTCTCTGACTTCTACCCACTGCATGCCAGTAGCACATCCTCCCCATCTCCCTGTTGTGACAACTAGAAATGTCCTCAGGCATTACTAGGTGCCATGTGGGAAGCAAACTTGCCCTGGCGGAGGACCACTGCACTAGAGTGTAAGCTTCATGAGAACAAGGACTGTGTCTGTTTTGTTTACTACTCTATTCCTAATCCTTAGAACAGTAGATGTGCAAATATTTCTTAACAGATTTGATGATGATTAATTTTTATCCTTCCCTCTTCCAGCACCGAGCTCCTAGTCAGGCATTAAACTTGTACACTGAATTATTAAACAACAGACTCCATGGTAAGTATGCTTAAAGAATTACCCTCTGTCCATCCTTCCTCCTTTCAAAAATCAAAAAAATAAAAAATAAAAAAAAGATGGTGGCATAGCAGGTGAGAAAGAGGCCTCTTCCCAAAACCACATATAATACAAAAATATAATTAACACAACTAATCCTGAAAGAGCAACAGGAAACAAGGCTGCGCCAGACTGCATACACCTAGAGAAAAGAACAGACCTCACAGAACAGGGTAATGTATCAAAGCCATGATGCAGTGGAACCTAAGTCCTCCCCCCCAACCCCAGCTCACCGGCGGGAGGAAGAGAAACGGAGCAGGAAGGGAGTGGAAGCCTAGGAATGCAGAAAATCCAGCCCTGGAGATCATACATTGCATGGTGCTCTGGAGATAAGTGGTATTAGAAAGCTAACACAGGTAGAATACCTGGAGAGACTGAGATTCCAGCTGATTGTGGAAAACAGGGCTCCACATCCAGCTGCTCTGGGAAAAAGAAAAGTGGGCAGTCTGAGAGACTTCCTAGCAGCGAGAGGGCTGCTAAAGGGGCAAGGATTGCACAGAGCTTCCTGGTCACGAGAAAGGACAGGTGGACTAAGTAGTCTAGGTGCACTCTGCCTAGCATGTTGGGAACTTTAAGGACCTTCAGGTGCTCCACCCCCCTGACTGACTACACAGCTCCAAGGCCCTCCACTGTGATACACAAACTGCTGCGCTGCCTTCTTGCCAGCCCACACCTAGATCCCAAACAGGCAGCCCCTGCTGTAGCATCAGGCCAGCCAGCAGGAAGCCCCACCTATGGCAGCTATAAATGTAAAGCATAGAGGCTTACACCTGTGTGCTCAGCCCACTGGTTCTCGCAGTGGAGACAGGCATAGCAGCCGGGAAGCAGGAAACAGATCTTTCCTATGCTCAGGCACCAGCACTACTCCCCTGCTATTCCCCGACATCACTCCAGGGGCTGAGCAGCTCCAGAGACTAGAGCTCCTGGGCACTAGAGGGCACCACATACAAACACGAAACATCAAAGGAACCTGGTTCAAACCAAAATCCTACAAACACCAGGAAAAGGGTCGAGTGGAACTGAACTCATCAATCTTCCTGAAAGATGTCCAAACAAAAACCATAAACATGCTCATGGGGGTACAGAAAAATATTCAAGAACTCAGAAGAATTTCAGACAGAGATTCAGTCATTAAGGAACATATTATCAGAAATGAAACATAAATGGAGGGATTTAAAAGATTAGATACACTGGAGGAGATGGTAAATGGAATAGAAATTAGCGCAGAGGAATACAAAGAAGCTGAGGCACAGAGAGAAAAAGATGTCTAGGAATGAAAATAAATTGAGAGAACTCTCTAACCAATCCAAATAGGACAATATTTGCATTATAGGGATACCAGAAGAAGAGAAAAAAAGGGAAACTATCTTCGAGGAGGTAATTGCTGAAAACTTACCCAATCAGGGGAAGAAGATAGTCTCTTAGGCCATGGAGGTTCACAGATCCCCAAAACAAGGGACCCAAGGAAGACAACACCAAGACATAAAATAATTAAAATTGCAAAGATTAAGGATAACGACAGACTATTAAAAGCAGCCAGAGAGAAAAAAGGTTACATACAAAGGAAAACCCATGAGGCTATCATCAGACTTCTCAACAGAAATCTTACAGGCCAGAAGGGAGTGGCATGATATATTTAATGCAATGAAGTAAAAGGGCCTTGAACCAAGAGTACTATAGCCAGCAAGATTATCATTTAAATTTGATAAAGGTGGGATTAAACAATTTCCAGAGAAGCAAAAGATGAGAGAATTTACCTCCACAAACTGTTCTCTACAGTGTATTTTGGAGGGGCTGCTATAGATGGTTAAATAGCTGTCACCAGAGGAAATAAAACTATAGTAAAGAAAGTAGAACAATTAATTACTAAGCAGATGTGAAATCAACTACTGCCAAAGTCAGTCAAGGGATATTCAAAGAGTACAGAATATGATACCTAATATATAAAGAATGCAGGAGGAAGAAAAAGGATGAAAAAAGAACCTTTAGATTGTGTTTGTAATAGCATACTAAGTTAAGTTAGACTGTTGGATAACCACAAATCTGAAGCCTGCAATGGCAATACATACAAACCTATCAATAACCACCCTGAATGTAAATGGTCTGAATGCACCAATCAAAAGACATAGAGTCACTGAATGGATAAAAAAAAGACCTGTGTATATACTTTCTACAAGAGACTCACTTCAAACCCAAAGACATACACAGACTAAAAGTGAAGGGACGTAAAAAGATATTTCATGCAACTAATGGGGAGACAAAACCAGGAGTTTCAGTACTCGTATCAGACAAAATAGACTTCAAAACAAAGTCACAAAAGACAAAGAAGGACATTACATAATGATAAAAGGGTCAGTCCAATAAGAAGATATAACCATTATAAATATCTATGCATCCAAATCAGGAGCACCTACCTGTGTAAAACAAATACTATCAGAATTAAAGGGAGAAATAGAATGCAATGCATTCATTTTAGGAGACTTCAACACTCCACTCACTCCAAAGGACAGATCAACGAGACAAAAAGTAAGGAGAGGCACTGAACAACACATTAGAACAGATGGACCTAACAGACACCTACAGAAGACACCACTCAAAAGCAGCAGTATACACATTCTTCTCAAGTACACATGGAACATTTTCAAGAATAGATCATATACTAGGCCACAAAAAGAGCCTCAGTAAATTCAAACAGATTGAAATTGTACCAACCAGCTTCTGAGGTCACAAAGGTATGAAACTAGAAAGAAGTTACTCAAAGAAAATGAGAAAGCTCACAAACACATTGAGGCTTAACATTTTCCTAAGTAGCCAATGGATTAGTGGCCAAATTAAAACAGATCAAGCACTATAAGGAGATAAATGACAAGAATAATTCAACACCGCAAAATCTGTGGGACACAGCAAAGGCCGTGCTAAAAGGGAAGTATATGACAATACAGGCCTACCTCAAGAAAGAACAATCCCACATGAACAGTCTAAATTCACAATGAAACTAGGAAAAGAACAAATGACACCCCAAGTCAGTAGAATGAGGAACATAATAAAGACCAGAGTAGAAATAAATAAAATCGAGAAAAATAAAACAGTAGAATCAATGAAAGCAGGAGCTGGTTCGTTGAGAAAATAAAATACAGAAACCCCTAGCCAGACTTATCAAGGTAAAGAGTCTACACTTACAAACAGAATAAAAAATGAGAAAGGAAAAATCACTATGGACACCACAGAAATGCAAACAACTATTAGAGAATAGTCTGAAAAATTATGTGCTAATTAACTGGATAACCTAGAAAAAATGGACAACTTTCTAGAAAAATACAAACTTCCAAGGCTGACTCAGGGAAAAACAAAGAACAGACCAATTACCAGCAACGAAACTCAATTGGTAGTCAAAAAAACTGCCAAAGAACAAAACCCTGGTCCAGATGGCCTCACTGCTGAATTTTACCAAACGTTTAATGAAGACCTAATGCCCATCCTCCTTAAAGTTCTCCAAAAAATAGAAGAGGAAGGAATACTTCCAAACTCATTCTATGAGGCCAACATCTCTCTAATACCACAACCAGGCAAAGACACCACAAAAAAAGAAAATTACAGACCAATATCCCTGATGAACATAGATGCAGAAATCCCCAACAAAATATTAGCAAACGAAATTCAAAAATACATCAAAAAGATCTTCCATCATGATCAAGTAGGATTTATTCCAGGGATGCAAGAATGGTACAATATTAGAAAATCCAACATCATCCACAAAAATCACATGATCATCACAATAGGTGCCGAAAAAGCATTTGAGAAAATTCAACATCCATTCATGATAAAAACTCTCAACAAAATGGATGTAGACAGCAAGTACCTCAACATAATAAAGGCCATATATGACAAACCCACGGTCAACATCATACTTTACAGTCAGAAGCTGAAAGCTTTTCCTTTAAGATTGGGAACAAGACAAGGATGCCCACTCTCCCAACTTACTCAGCATAGTACTAGAGGTCCTACCCACGGCAATTAGACAACACAAAAAAGGAATCCATATTGGCAAAGAAGAAGTTAAACTGTTCTGTTTGCAGATGACATGATATTGTAGATAAAAAAACCATAAAAGATGAATTCCAAAACTACTAGATCGATTATCTCAATTCAGTAAAGTTGCAGGATACAAAATTAATACACAGAAATCTGTTGGATTCCTATACACCAACAATGGACAAGTAGAGAAATCAGGAAAACAATTCCATTTACAATTGCATCAAAAAGAATAAAATACCTAGGAATAAACCTAACCAAGGAAGTGAAAGACCTATACCTTGAAAACTACAAGACACTCTTGGAGAAATTAAAGGATACCAATAAATGGAAATACATCCCATGCTCATTGATAGGAAGAATTAATATAGTCAAAATGGCCATCCTGCCTAAAGCAATCTACAGATTCAGTGCAATCCCTATCAAAATACCGACAGCATTCTTCAAACGAACTGGAGTAAATAGTTCTGAAATTCATATGGAAACACAAGAGACCCTGAATAGCCAAAGCAATCCTGAGAAGGAAGAATAAATCTGGGGTGGGTGGGGGGAATCACGTTTCCCAACTTCAAGCTCTACTACAAAGCCACAGGAATCAAGACAATTTCATACTGGCACAAGAACAGACCCGTAAACCAATGGAACAGACTAGGAGCCCAGCTATAAACCCAAGCATATATGGTCAATTAATATATGATAAAGGAGCCATGGACATACAGTGGGGAAATAGCCTCTTCAACAAGTGGTGTTGGCAAAACTGGACAACTACATGCTGTAGAATGAAACTGGATGATTGTCTAACCCCATACACAAAAGTAAACTCAAAATGGATCAAAGATGTGAATGCAAGTCATGAAACCATAAAACTTTTAGAAGAAAACATAGGCAAAAATGGTTTGAATATAAACATGAGCCACTTTTTCATGATCACATCTCCTTGGGCAAGGGAAACAAAAGCAAAAATGAACAAGTGGGACTATATCAAACTAAAAAGCTTCTGTACAGCAAAGGACACCATCAGCAGAAAAAATGGCATCCAACCATTATATGGGAGAATATATTTGCAAACAACATATCCAACAAGGGGTTAACATCCAAAATATATAAAGAACTCACAAGCCTCAACAACCCAATATCCCAATTAAAAAATGGTGGAGGATATGACCAGACATGAGCACATGAAAAGATGCTCCACATCACTAATTATCAGGTAAATCTGAATTAAAACCACAGGATATCACTTCACACCAGTTAGGATGACCAGCATCAAAAAGACTAAGAACAACAAATGTTTGGTGAGGATGCAGAGAAAGTGGAACCCTCCTACACTGCCGGTGGTAATGTAAATCAGTTCAATCATTGTGGAAAGCAATATGGAGGTTCCTCAAAAAACCAAAAATAGAAATACCATTTGACTTGGGAATTCCACTCCTAGGAATTTACCCAAGCAATACAAGTTCTCAAACTCAAAAAGACATATGCATCCCTTTTTTATCACAGCACTGTTTACAATAGCCAAGAAATGGGGGCAGCCTAAGGGTCCATCAGTAGCTGAATGGATAAAGAAGAGGTGATACATATACACAAAGGAATACTATTGAGCCATAAGAAAGAAAGAAATCCTACCATTTGCAACAAGATGGATGGAGCTAGAGGGTATTATCCTCAGTGAAATAAGCCAGACAGAGAAAGGCAAGTACCAAATTATTTTCCTCATTTGTGGAGTGTAACAACAAAGGAAAACTGAAGGAACAAAACAGCAGCAGAGTCACAAACTCTGAGAAGTGACTAGCAGTTACCAAACGAGAGGGGTGAGAGGGTGGGAGAAGAGGACTGGTGTGTATTATGATTAGTACACAACATGGGGGGGCGGATCATGGGGAAGACAGTCTAGCACAGAGAAGACAAGTACTGACTTTCATCTTTGATAGAGTGATTGCAATGGGGTTTCGGGGGTACTCCATAATATGGGTGAATGTAGTAGGCACATTGTTTTTCATGTGAAACCTTCACAAGAATGTGTATTAATAATAAAAACTAAAATCTGGAAAAATCTTTGTGAAGGTCTTGCTGCAGTCATTGGCTCACTCCTAATCCTTCCCTGTAGTTTTGTGATTGAAGCAAGAGATTTGGAGAAGAGAGTGGATTTCTGGTTTTGTGGACATGTTGTAATGATGCAGGAACTACTTGTGCATGATCCCTTTGCCTTAAACTGAGCCATTTAGGGATTAATCTTGAAACCCAAATTTTGCTAAAAGTGTTTTCTTCTTTTACAGCTGATGTACATACCTTTAATGCATTGATTGAAGCCACAGCACTGATTGCAAATGAGAAATTTCAGGAAAAATGGAGTAACATATTGGTAAGGAGGAGCCCTCATTTTGTCTTCCAATAGGCCTAAAATGTCTTTTCCTAGAAATACATGGGATGGAGACAGCATTGATTGAGCATTTCATGGCAGCCACTGCTGAGCACTCAGATAGTAGTTACCTGTTTATACCATCTTAGCAACCCTGTAGTTGAAGTAGCCATGTCCAGCATGTGAGAAAAAACAGTTACTTGTCCCAGAGCATACAGCTAGAATTCAGGAAGACCTGCATGGCTTTATTCATTTATTTCTCATAATAGTGTTTTTATTACACAAATACTTACATTTTTCAAAAAATTACCAGGTAAATTTTTAAAAATTGAAGTCACTGGATTTAGGAATATAAACATTTTTTTTTTTGAGAGGGCATCTCTCATATTTATTGATCAAATGGTTGTTAACAACAATAAAACTCTGTATAGGGGACTCAATGCACGATCCTTAATCAACCCCAAGCCTAATTCTCAACAGTCTCCAATCTTCTGAAGCATAATGAACAAGTTCTTACATGGTGAACAAATTCTTACATAGTGAATAAGTTCTTACATGGTGAACAGTGCAAGGGCAGTCATATCACAGAAACTTTTGGTTTCGATCACACATCATGAACTATAAACAATCAAGTCAGATATGATTATTCATTTGATTTATATACTTGATTTATATGTGGATCCCACATTTCTCCCTTACTTTTTTTTTTAAATAAAATGCTGAAGTGGTAGGTAGATGCAAGATAAAGGTAGAAAACATAATTTAGTGCTGTAAGAGGGCAAATGTAGATGATCAGGTCTCTGCCTATAGCCTAAATATTAATCCAAGCTAGACAAGGGCAACAAAACATCCACGGATGCAGAAGATTTCTCTCAAAACAGGGGGGGTGAGGTTCTAAGCCTCACCTCTGTTGATCCCCAATTTCTCACCTGATGGCCCCCCTGTGACTGTGCCTGTCTTAGGTTGTTCCTCCCTTGAGGAATCTTACCCGTCTCTGGCTAACCAGCCATCTTCCGGGGACATACAGGGAAATGTAAAGTTGGTAAGTGAGAGAGAAGCAATATTGTTTGAAAAGATCAGCTTTTTACTTTGCAGATTGATGCCCTGTGCCTTCTATGCCCAGCATTTGTCTTGAGGTATCTTTACCACTTGGAAGAATTACGATACTTGGTAATTTTCGATATGAGGCACGAATTCTACTAAAGGGTTGTAATTAGGAAGGAAGAAGAAAAGCTTTAGAAGTAGCAGACAGAAGAAAACATGGGAAGATTGATTATTTCTTTGACATAATAACTTCTTGTAGAGTAACATAAGCATGTATAGGTTTTAACAAACTACCAATAAAATTGCATACACACATTAACAGAATAGGAATACAGATACATAACAAAAGCAGACCTACAATTACCAGCCATATCCAGTGAAACCGAGAAAACCAGTTAGGTACCCTAGGCATTTGTGAAAACTTATCAATAATATGATGGATATTGTGTAACTGAATTTGAATAGTTTGAGAAAAATCAGACAAATTAAAACAACACATTCCTGGGAACTGTTCACATCCCATATGTTCTTTTAACAGTAGATAGTCTATAGTCACACAATTTTGGAGCACTGCAACTTGCACTTCTCCTAATTCTTGGTTGAGTTCCTACAATATAGATCCAGTCAAATTTGTTGTTTTACTATATCCACTGGCCAGCTTAGATATCTCCTTGTTCATTCCAATGGCAAGTCCAGGAACTGGCGGGATGAATGCAGCTACAACTGCAACAGCGCCAGGGTCTTTGTTGAAGTTTTCTGAAGGTCATCCTCTGGAATGACTCTTCCAGAGGATGTTCATGTTGGAAGTTCTTCGTATCGTATCTTAATTCATTTTCTGGGGAGCCAAATTAGGCTTTGATCCTTTATAAACACAAACAAACCCTTTGCCCACACTTTGATATGACCTTTATACCATTGTGAAGAACCTATTGGAGACCACCACACAGGAACTGCTTTTTTTTTTTTTTAAGAGAAACAAATATTATCAGAAAAATGTACTTCCGTAGCTGATCAACCGACACCCTTTAAAAGATCAAAATTAAGGATATGTAAAGCATGCATTAATCGTTACATTGCAGTTAATTTTATCCTATCAGGGAGTAATCCCCCCCTATTTTTTGTATCATTAATCTACAATTACATGAAGAATATTATGTTTACTAGGCTCTCCGCTACACCAAGTCCCCCCTACAAACCCCATTACAGTCACTGTCCATCAGCATAGCAAAATGTTGTAGAATCACTACTTGTCTTTGTGTTTCACAGCCCTCCCCTTTTCCCCACACCCCACATTGTACATGCTAATCATAATACCCCGTTTCTTCCCTGCCCTTATCCCTCCCTACCCTCCCATTCGCCCCAGTCTATTTCCCTTTGGTAATCATTAGTCCATTCTTGGGTTCTGTGATTTTGCTGCTGTTTTGTTCCTTCAGTTTTTCCTTTGTTCTTATACTCCATGGATGAGTGAAATCATTTGGTATTTGTCTTTCACAGCTTGGCTTATTTCACTGAGCATAATACCCTCTAGCTCCATCCATGTTGTTGCAAATGGTAGGATTTGTTTTCTTCTTATGGCTGAATAATATTCCATTGTGTATATGTACCACCTCTTCTTTATCCATTCATCTACTGATGGACACTTAGGTTGCTTCCATTTCTTGGCCATTGTAAATAGTGCTGCGATAAACATAGGGGTGCATCTCTCTTTTTCAAACTGGAGTGCTGCATTCTTAGGGTAAATTCCTAGGAGTGGAATTCCTGGGTCAAATGGTAAGTCTATTTTGAGCATTTTGAGGAACCTCCATACTGCTTTCCACAATGGTTGAACCAATTTACATTCCCACCGGCACTGTAGGACGGTTCCCCTTTCTCCACAACCTCGCCAACATTTGTTGTTGTTCATCTTTTGGATGGTAGACATCCTTACTGGTGTGAGATGATATCTCATTGTGGTTTCAATTTGCGTTTCTCTGATAACTAGCTATGTGGAGCATCTTTTCATGTGTCTGTTGACCATCTGAATTTCTTTTTTGGAGAACTGTCTGTTAAGCTCCTCTGCCCATTTTTTAATTGTATTATTTACTTTTTGTTTGTTGAGGTGCGTGAGCTCTTTATATATCTTGGATGTCAAGCCTTTATCAGATCTGTCATTTACAAATATATTCTCCCATACTGTAGGGTACCTTTTTGTTCTATTGATGGTGTCTTTTGCTGTACAGAAACTTTTCAGCTTGATATAGTCCCACTTGTTCATTTTTGCTTTTGTTTTCCTTGCTTGGGGAGATATGTTCATGAAGAAGTTGCTAATGTTTATGTCCAAGAGATTTTTGCCTATGTTTTTGTCTAAGAGTTTTATGGTTTCATGACTTACATTCAGGTCTTTGATCCATTTCGAATTTACTTTTGTGTATGGGGTTAGACATTGGTCCAGTTTCATTCTCTTATATGTAGCTGTCCAGTTTTGCCAGCACCATCTGTTGAAGAGACTGTCATTTCCCCATTGTATGTCCATGGCTCCTTTATCGTATATTAATTGACCATATATGTTTGGGTTAATATCTGGCGTCTCTAATCTGTTCCACTGGTCTATGGCTCTGTTCTTATGCCAGTACCAAATTGTCTTGATTACTATGGCTTTGTAGTAGAGCTTGAAGTTGGGGAGTGAGATCCCCCCACCTTTATTCTTCCTTCTCGGGATTGCTTTGGCTATTCGGGATCTTTGGTGTTTCCATATGAATTTTTGAACTATTTGTTCCAGTTCGTTGAAGAATGTTGTTGGTAATTTGATAGGGATTGCATCAAATCTGTATATTGCTTTGGGCAGGATGGCCATTTTGACAATATTAATTCTTCCTAGCCACGAGCATGGGATGAGTTTCCATCTGTTAGTGTCCCCTTTAATTTCTCTTAAGAGTGACTTGTAGTTTTCAGAGTATAAGTCTTTCACTTCTTTGGGTAGGTTTATTCCTAGGTATTTTATTTTTCTTGATGCAATTGTGAATGGAGTTGTTTTCCTGATTTCTCTTTCTGTTGGTTCATTGTTAGTGTATAGGAAAGCCACAGATTTCTGTGTGTTGATTTTGTGTCCTGCAACTTTGCTGTATTCCGATATCAGTTCTAGTAGTTTTGGGGTGGAGTCTTTAGGGTTTTTTATGTACAGTATCATGTCATCTGCAAATAGTGACAGTTTAACTTCTTCTTTACCAATCTGGATTCCTTGTATTTCTTTGTTTTGTCTAATTGCCATGGCTAGGACCTCCAGTACTATGTTAAATAACAGTGGGGAGACTGGGCATCCCTGTCTTGTTCCCGATCACAGAGGAAAAGCTTTCAGCTTCTCGCTGTTCAGTATGATGTTGGCTTTGGGTTTATCATATATGGCCTTTATTATGTTGAGGTACTTGCCCTCTGTACCCATTTTGCTGGGAGTTTTTATCATGAATGGATGTTGAATTTTGTCAAATGCTTTTTCAGCATCTATGGAGATGATCATGTGGTTTTTGTCTTTCTTTTAGTTGATGTGGTGGATGATGTTAATGGATTTTTGAATGTTGTACCATCCTTGCATCCCTGGGATGAATCCCACTTGGTCAAGGTGTATGATCCTTTTGATATATTTTTGAATTCGGTTTGCTAATATTTTATTGAGTATTTTTGCATCTACATTCATCAGGGATATTGGTCTGTAATTTTCTTTTTTTGTGGGGTCTTTGCCTGGTTTTGGTATTAGTGTGATATTGGCTTCATAGAATGAGTTTGGGAGTATTCCCTCCTCTCCTATTTTTTGGAAAACTTTAATGGGTATTGTGTCTTCTCTGTATGTCTGATAAAATTCCAAGGTAAATCCATCTGGCCTGGGGGTTTTGTTCTTGGGTAGTTTTTTGATTACCACTTCAATTTCTTTGCTCGTAATTGGTTTGTTTAACTTTTGTGTTTCTTCCTTGGTCAGTCTTGGAAGGTTGTATTTTTATATGAAGTTGTCCATTTCTTCTAGGTTTTCCAGCTTGTTAGCATATAGGTTTTCATAATAGTCCTTAATAATTCTTTGTATTTCTGTGCAGTCTGTTGTGATTTTTCCATTCTCATTTCTGATTCTGTTGATGTGTGTTGATTCTCTTTTTCTCTTAATAAGTTTGGCTAGAGGCTTATCTATTTTGTTTATTTTCTCAAAGAACCAGCTCTTGGTTTCATTGATTTTTTTCTTGTTTTGTTTTATTCTTCTCAATTTTGTTTATTTCTTCTCTGATCTTTATTATGTCCCTCCTTCTGCTGACTTTAGGCCTCATTTGTTCTTCTTTTTCCAGTTTCCATAATTGTGATGTTAGACTATTCATTTGGGATTGTTCTTCCTTCTTTAACAGTGCCTGGATTGTTATATACTTTCCTCTTAAGACTGCTTTCGCTGCATCCCACCGAAGTTGGGGCTTTGTGTTGTTGTTGTCATTTGTTTCCATATATTCCTTGATCTCTATTTTAATTTGTTCCTTGATCCATTGATTATTTAGGAGCGTGTTGTTAAGCCTCCATGTGTTTGTGAGCCTTTTTTTTTCTTTGTAGAATTTATTTCTAGTTTCATACCTTTGTGGTCTGAAAAGTTGGTTAGTAGAATTTCAGTCTTTTGGAATTTACTGAGGCTCTTTTTGTGAGCTAGTATGTGGTCTATTCTGGAGAATGTTCCATGTGCACTTGAGAAGAATGTGTATCCTGTTGCTTTTGGATGTAGAGTTCTGTAGATGTCTATTATGTCCATCTGTTCTAGTGTGTTGTTTAGTGCCTCCGTGTCCTTACTTATTTTCTGTCCAATGGATCTATCCTTTGTGGTGAGTAGCATGTTGAAGTCTCCTAAAATGAATGCATTGCATTCTATTTCCTCCTTTAGTTCTGTTAGTGTTTGTTTCACATATGCTAGTGCTCCTGTGTTGGGTGCATATATATTTATAATGGTTATATCCTCTTGTTGGACTGAGCCCTTTATCATTATGTAATGTCCTTCTTTATCTCTTGTTACTGTCTCTGTTTTGAAGTCTATTTTGTCTGATACTAGTATTGCAACCCCAGCTTCCTTCTCTCTGGTGTTTGCTTGAAATATGTTTTTCCATCCCTTGACTTTTAGTCTCTGCGTGTCTTTGGGTTTGAGGTGAGTTTCTTGTAAGCAGCATATAGATGGGTCTTGCTTTTTTTATCCATTCTATTACTCTGTGTCTTTTGATTGGTGCATTCAGTCCATTTACATTTATTGTGACTATTGAAAGATATGTACTTATTGCCATTGCAGGCTTTAGATTCGTGGTTGCCAAAGGTTCAAGGTTAGCTTCTTTAGTATCTTACTACCTGACTTAGCTCGCTTATTGAACTGTTATATACACTGTCTGGAGATTCTTTTCTTCTCTCCCTTCTTATTCCTCCTCCTCCATTCCTTATATGTTGGTTGTTTTATTCTGTGCTCTTTCGTGTTTCCTTTAACTGCTTTTTGTGGGTAGTTGATATTATTTTTTACCTTTAGTTAGTATTTGGTTGGTTTGCTTTCTTTGCTGTGATTTTATTTTCTCTGGTGACATCTGTTTAGTTTTAGGAGTGCTCCCGTGTAGTATAGTCCCTCTAGAATATCCTGTAGAGGTGGTTTGTGGGAAGCAAATTCCCTCAACTTTTGCTTGTCTGGGAATTGTTTAATCCCTCCTTCCTATTTAAATGATAATCGTGCTGGATACAGTATTCTTGGTTCAAGGCACTCCTGTTTCATTGCATTAAATATATCATGCCATTCTCTTCTGGCCTGTAAGGTTTCTGCTGAGAAGTCTGATGATAGCCTGATGGGTTTTCCTTTATAGGTGACCTTTTTGTTCTCTCTAGCTGCCTTTAAAACTGTCCTTGTCCTTGATCTTTGCCATTTTAATTATTATGTGTCTTGGTGTTGTCCTCCTTGGGTCCTTTCTGTTGGGAGTTCTGTGTATTTCCGTGGTCTGATCAATTATTTCCTCCCCCAGTTTGGGGAAGTTTTCAGCAATTATTTCTTCAAAAACACTTTCTATCCCTTTCTCTCTCTCTTCTTCTTCTGGTACCCCTATAATGCAGATATTGTTCCTTTTGGATTGGTCACACAGTTCTCTTAATATTGTTTCATTCCTGTAGATCCTTTTATCTCTCTCTATGTCAGCTTCTATGCGTTCCTGTTCTCTGGTTTCAATTTCATCAATGGCCTCTTGCATCCTATCCATTCTGCTTATAAACCCTTCCAGAGTTTGTTTCATTTCTGTAATCTCCTTCCTGGCATCTGTGATCTCCCTCCGGACTTCATCCCATATCTCTTGCGTATTTCTCTGCATCTCTGTCAGCATGTTTATGATTTTTATTTTGAATTCTTTGTCAGGAAGACTGGTTAGGTCTGTCTCCTTCTCTGGTGTTGTCTCTGTGATCTTTGTCTGCCTGTAGCTTTGCCTTTTCATGGTGATAGGAATAGTTTGCAGAGCTGGGACGAGTGACGGCTGGAAGAACTTCCCTTCTTGTTGGTTTGTGGCCCTCCTCTCCTGGGAGAACAGCGACCTCTAGTGGCTTGTGCTGGGCAGCTGCGCACAGACAGGGCTTCTGCTTCCTGCCGGGCTGCTATGGAGTTTATCTCCGCTGTTGCTATGGGCGTGGCCTGGCTCGGCCCGGTGCTCCAAAGTGATGGAGTCACGTTGGAGGGAGAGCCGCTGGGAGGCTATTTATCTCCGTAAGGGGCCTCCATGCTGCCTGCATCGCAGGGGATTAGGGTACCGAGAGATCCCCAGATTCTCTACCTCTGGATTAAGTGTCCCGCCCTGTCCCTTTAAGACTTCCAAAAAGCACCCGCCAAAACAAAACGACCACAAAGAAAACAAAAAAATTTTTTTTTATTAAAAAAAATAAAATAAATAAAAAATGGCTGCTCGTTTTTCTTTTTTCTCCAGCGCCAGCCTCAGGCATCTGCTCACCGGTCTTGCTGCCCTGTTTCCCTAATATTGGGGTCCCTATCCCTTTAAGACTTCCAAAAGGCGCTCACCAAAATAAAACAGAAAAAACAAAAAAAATGGCCGCTCGCTTTTCTAATGTCCTCCGGCGCCAGGCCTCTGGTACCCTCTCACCATTCTTGCTGCCCTGTTTCCCTAGTATCCAGGGCCCCGCATGCACTGTGTCTGCACTCTTGTCCGGATGGCTGGGGCTGGGTGTTCGGCAGTCCTGGGCTCCCTCTCCCTCCCGCTCTGCCTGCTCTTCTCCCGCCGGGAGCTGGGGGGAGGGGCGCTCGGGTCCCGCCGGGCCAGGGCTTGTATCTTACTACCTTTAGGAGGCACTGCGTTCTCGCAGGTGTGGATGTGGTCTGGATGTTGTCCTGTGTCCTCTCGTCTTTATTCTAGGAAGAGTTGTCTTTGTTATATTTTCATAGATATATGTTGTTTTGGGAGATTTCCGCTGCTCTACTCACGCCGCCATCTTGGCTTCACCCCTGATAATTCTTAAATTAGTGATGTAGTCACTAACCTGTTGTAGACATATCCAGAGTCTTTTTTAGTATATAATAGTTTATTGGACAAAATCTCTACCCAGGCATAAAAAAGATTTAATTGGTTTTGATTCACCTAGGAACTGCTGAAGCAGATGGTTGCACAGAAGGTGAAACCAAATCTACAGACTTTTAATACCATTCTGAAATGTCTCCAAAGATTTCATTTATTTGCAAAATTGCCAGCCTTACAGACCTTACGTGAAATGAAAGCCATCGGTATAGGTGAGTATGTGTTCTGTTGTCCCTCCCTGCAGCCTGAGATGATGCTCACCAGAGGTTTCAGATCCAGACAAGCAGAAAAGGGACTAGGCTTTATTTGCCATTTACATAACACATTGGGAATTTCCTTTCCACCATTTCGCACACTTACTCACATGTATTTACTATGGTTGGAGCGCCTTTTTGTTCTTTATAGCAAACTACAATATTCTTTCAGTATTTTAGGTACTCTTGTATGGATCTCTTGATTCTGAGGAGAATTGTTTGGTTAGAGTTAGCTAGTTTTAGATCTTCATGATATATGCTGGCATAATTAGGTATTTGAAACCAAGTGTGTGCTGTTCAGTAACTAATTTATTGAAGGGTATTTTGGGAATCAATTCTCTTCAGTATGCTTTAGTATTCATAAGTGAAGAACGATACAGTTGCATTAGCTATAACATTAGTAATAGGTGTCTGGACTTTTCTAAAAATGGTTCAATCTTTATGATACCTTCCTGCCTTTACATTAATCAGATGAGCTGGGCGATGTGTTTGCTTAAGGAACAGAAGTATATATATCATCTCTTACTTAAATATGAATATCAGTATGTTATATAGTTAGTGTGCGTCAGTAAGCTATTATTATGAACAATGTGTTTGACTTACTTTCTTTCTTATTTTTTTCTATCCACCTGATAATTTGAGAACCCTCGCTTGCAACTTATCACTACATTATTCAGCTGTTCTGTCATAATGGTATGTATAATGTTGTTGCGTTAATTAATGTATGAAGTTGACCCAGCTCCCTTAAGTTTCTGTGATGAGTAGTTGTAGGCTACCTTCACTGCCTATCAATTAAGAATAGGGGATTCACAAAATACCATTGTCTACAGCCCGAGCAAAAACTTACTCCCTAGGATAGGAAGCTTGTTTGAGATGTAAAACTTGAGCTGGAGTGGAGGGAGGTCGTTAGCTGTATTAACAGTGCGGCAGGGGCGGTTAGAAGTGAGGCAGAAGCTGCTTCACTTTAGAGTTCCTTCTGCTCTCTTCGACTGCACAGTCCTATAAAGTTGCCTCTAACCACACATGGCTCCGTAGTGAAAATTAAATGTAAAATTCCTGCACTGCTTTCTGGTACTCAGCAGGGACCTGTGGCTGCCTGCACCTCTATTCAGTGATGCAGACACAGAAGCTTGCCATCTCTGCAGGAAGCTGTTGGATAGTGCTGCTCCACAGAACCTTATTTTGAAGCCTCTTGGAGGAACCTCGAGGGCCCATTTGTTGCCTACTTTTAGGTCAGCCAGTCCCTGATGGAGTTGTGCTCTGCTGAATGAACTTGAGAGCAAGGCACACTTGAGTTGAATTTTTACGTTGACTATTTACCAGCTGTGTGAAAAGGGACTTGATGTCTTTCCTGACTAATGGCCTCAGGGTGTAATGATTAAATGAAGTACACACAGTGTCTTATCCCGTGTTAGAAAGGCACATAGCAGGCACTCAGCAGTCTGCTGGTTCTTACCCATTTGTCCCAACCTGAGAAAGCACCCCTGGGTTCCGAAATGACAATTCTAGTCTGTGGGAAAGTTGGGGTTCCTATTGCCAGGATCCTCACTGAACTTAAACCACCTGATGATGTAACTAGCTTGTTGGTAGGCTACCGCTTCCACACCTTCAGGCAATAAGCCATTATTTTGCTATGTAGAAAGCTCGGCCCACTGGGGCAGAGGCAAAGATGCTAGTGCTCGACCTACTGCCAGAGAACAGGCCAGGTAGTAAACCCTTTCACCCCAAGAACATTTTGCTGTCAATTTCTTTGGTCACATTGAATCCATAGGGAATTTGCCTGGAGTTGAAACCCATTGGCAAGACAATTGGCGAAAGTCAGCAGAGTTCACTGTTGACCAAGGAAAAAGAAAAGCTGCCCTTATGGGAGGGGTGCTTCAGTGGGCTGCCCCTGTGAATAGGGAAAGAGTGGGTCGTCCCCCAATGGGTATGTGGTCTGAGGTGGCTGGCCTCCTAGAGGACTGGGCCCCACCCCAGGACTGGAGGCAAGTGGAGGTGACACCTGAGGAGTAGGGGTGGCCCTTGGTATAGTAAGCAGATCTTTGAGAAGCAGAGTGCCAGTGAGGCAGCGGGGACTGTGAGTTGGCTGCTTCTCACAGTATTAGAAAGTCTACAGAGGAGACCCAAGAAATGGCGGCACGAGAACACAAGCTGCAAACTTCTGTGGATTCCCTGAGAAGGGAAATGGCATTGATGCGAGAGGAGGTGGCATGAGAACGCCAGCTGCAAACTCTGGATTCCCTGAAGAAAGAGATGGCATTGATACGAGAGCACTGGCAGCAAGGTGCCATTGGATACAAGACAGCAGCGCTGCCAGGTGTTCTGAAGGAGGAAGAGGCCATCAAGGAAAAAGACGAACTCCTGAAGCAAGCACAGGCGGAGGTGGTAGGAGAACGTCAGCTGCGAAGCATTGAGCTGAAGGTAAAAGACCTGAAGACAGAGGTAGCATTGCTGCGAGGCACAGTAGAAAAGGTAAAGGTTGTAGCAGAGGAGGCATTCGGGGGAGGGGAGATAAAGGTGCCATCAGCCCCAGAAATGGAGGAGCTGGGGAAGGATGAAGGGGTGGTGCCAGAGGCACTGGCACCTCCTGTATTGAAAGCTCGCCCAGTGGTTGTAAAGAAAATAAAGACCCCGCAGTTGAACGTTCCCCAAGGAGAGGAGCAGCCCCCTCCCCAGGTCGTGGAGCGCTCTATGGTCCGCCCATATACTCAGGCTGAGCCGGTGGATTTGGGCTCCAGGTTTAGGCAGAAGCCCTCAGAGTCTATATCAGCTTGGCTCCTGCATCTGTGGGACTTAGGGGTGGGTGGAATTGTTCTGTAGGAATCAGAGATGGGAAAGCTGTCTTCCCTGACAGTGCAGCCTGCCTTGAGGCAGCGATTACAAAATGCACATCAGACCCCAGGGAGTCACTCCCTCCTCGATTGGCTTACGGCTGCACTTTGTGCTGTGTGGCCCAATCTGGGTGATCTACCATCCACTCCTATTAGATGGCAGACATATGCTGAACTCCAACAGGTGCTATGAGAGCCAGGCATAAGAAATGCCATCTATATTCCAGAGAATTATGGCCCAGAAGAAGAGAATTATGGGATGAGACATGTGCATCTGCCTTTACTACAGCAAAACGGGCAGTCAAGGCCATGCAGGCCTTGAGTGTGATAGACCCATCAAGGCCCTGTGAGCTGGACATTCATGTCACTGAAGACGGTTATGGCTGGGGTCTCTGGCAGCAGCTTGAATGAACATGCCAACCCGTTGGATTCTAGTCACAACTCTGGAAAGGGGCAGAGTTACAATACACTTTGATAGAAAAACAACTGGCTGCCATGTATCACGCCTTGCTGGCTACAGAACTCATCACTGGAATGGCCCCGATAAAGGTAATAACCATCTATCCCATCTTGGGGTGGGTACAAGACTGGACCCAAAAGCCATGGAGTGGTGTGGCACAAACACCCACACTAGCCAAGTGGGGTGCTTACCTACAGCAGTGTAGTGCCCTCTCTAGTAGCCCCTTGAATGAAGAACTCCCAATGCTTATTGGGGCCAGTGACATATACTAGTGAAAAGCAGGAAGAACTTGCTTTTGAGCCATTAGTAGCAGAGAGTCCGTATCGGGAGGGAAGAGCCCCTATACCTGAAGATGCATGGTACATAGATGGCTCCAGCCGTGTGCAGCCCCCAAAATGGAGGGTCATAGCTTTCCATCCTAAGACTGAGACAATATGGATGGAAGATGGTGAGGGGGAGAGCAGCCAATGGGCAGAGTTAAGAGCTGTGTAGCTTGTGATCAGACAGGAGCCCTCCCCTGTAGTTGTCTGCATTGACAGCTGGGCTGTCTATCGGGGCTTAACCCTGTGGCTGCCAACCTGGTACTATGCCAACTGGCTGGTTGGTCACCGACCCCTTTGGGGGCAAGAATTATGGCAAGACTTATGGGCCTGTGGTCAGACCTAAATAATTACAGTATACCATGTGACCGGTCATTTGCCACTGGCATCCCCAGGAAATGATGAGGCAAATAAATTGGCCCAGATACGTTAGAAGGAAAGTCTTTCTCTGATGTACCCCAATGGCTATATCAGCGTTTGTTGCATGCGGGGCAAAAGACAATGTGGGCTGTAGCCCGTCGGTGGGGCTTGCCTTTGACCTTCGAAGAAGTTAGTAGAGCCTGGCAGGAGTGTGTCGTGTGCTCCAAAAGGGACTTACACCAAGTTCCACAGCAACATGGGACAATAGCTAAGGAGCCTATACCCCTTGTCAGGTGGCAGATAGACTATATTGAGCCTCTACCTGTGTCAGAAGGATATCAGTATGCGATGACTTGTGTGGACACAGCTACTGGACTTCTGGTTGCTTTTTCTACCCATTGTGCAGACCAGCAGATGACCAAAAGAGGCCTGGAGCATCTCTTTGCTGCCTATGGCTGACAACAGGTAATTGAGAGTGATCAGGGCATCCAATTTACGGGACATACACTGCAAGAATGGGTGCGACATCTGGGAATCAAATGGAAGTTTCATGTGCCATACAATCCTACCGCAGCAGCATGATAGAGAGGCACAATGGCTTGTTAAAATCCAGACTAAAGTCAGATACTAATAGTCTATGAGGATGGTCAGTCTGCTTATGAACTGTGCTACAGCGTTTGAACGAGAGACTCCCAAAAGGGGGCCCTGAGCTCCGTAGACATGTAAATACATATGGCTGCCTCCCCTATACAACTGCAAGTACAAACCAAGGAAGAATCACCGAAGCCGAGGTTTGGCCACCAGAATAACATCTTGCTGCCAGCACCAACTGCACTGAACTCCGGAGACTCCATTGAATGGACATGGCCTTGGACCTTTCAACACATGGACCAACGATGGCTGGCTCTCCTGGCACCTTGGGGACAAGGCCTGGAAGGTGGCCTCCTGTGTATTCCTGGAACAGGAGAGTGGCTGCCAAAGTTCACAGTAGTATATTCTGAATGGCCAGAAGGTAGGAGCATCTTACCGGGGAGTTTTGTTTTATCATTATGGAAAGTGCATGCACTTCCAGTAGCACTATATATAGACCCTTCAGTAACCCCCATGGGGAAAGGAGTAAAAGTATGGTATACTAGACCTGGAAGGGACCACCGTCCTGCTGTAGTCCTATCACAGGACCACTCTCTTGCATGCATCCTACCTGATGGACAAGATTTGCCTATGTTGGTGACATTAAAACATGTGTCTTATAGCCCCTAAAGTCTTTGTGGATTGGGAACTTCCTCTGGCTTGAGGATTATTATAATTTTTGTTATTAGGCATCTCCTCTGGCTTGAGGATTATTACAATTTTTGTTATTATCTCTAAGTTGTTGTTAACCTCTGTTGCTGTTGTGGAATCTGGTTACAGTGCTCCAGGTTTCTCACACTGGGACCGTTGCAGAAGATTGAAAGCATGTAGATTGTAAGGCGAGAATCCTGGAGGGGTGGAGTGTGGGGAAGTTGGGGTTCCTATGGCCAGGATCCTCACTGAACTTAAACCACCTGATGATATAACTAGCTGGTTGCTAGGCCACCACTTCCACACCTTTAGGCAATAAGCCATTATTTTGCTATATTGAGAGCTCGGTCCAGTGCTCTGGGCGGAGGCAGACGCTAGTGCTTGACCTACCGCCGGAGAACAAGCTGGGTAGTAAACCCTTTCACCCCAAAGAGTGTTCTGCTATCAGTTGGTTTGGTCACATTGAATCCATAGCGAACTTGCCCAGGGCTGAAACCCGTTGGCAAGACAAGTCCTTCTCTCCTGCAGTCGATTTTATACATAAAAACAACACAGAGGAACTCAATTATCCCTATTTTGGAGGGCTAATGCTACGGAATCCACATCTCACTTGTTGGGAAGTTTTTTTTATGTCTTAGAATGGGGGAGCTGGTAAGTGACCTTATACTGGAAACAGGTAAACGGTTTTCACAATTTTCACGACAATTGTATCTTTAAGATTGTACTCAACCTTGGCAACATTGTAGTGAAACTAATGTTTCTGACCCCAGGCCCTGGTCCATTTCTCTGTGCCATCCCATATCACTTTGGTTGCTAACCATAGTTAGTGGTTCTTAGGCTTCCTAGGTAACACCAGTGGGCATGGCTGCCTGCCAGTTTGTAAGAATTGACCCAAAGGAGAAAGACTAAAAAAATGAAAAAACAATAATAAAATAGATTATTATGTAACTAATAAAATAATTAGGAATGCTAGCAAATGGGTACATGCTTGTGGGAATTACAAAAGTCTGTCTATGCTGTCATTAAGACTGTATTTTCATTTGTATGTGGATAAGGTAGAAAAGGGAATGCAGATGAATAATGTGATATGTTGGGAGTATTACACGTGCTTTCTGACCTACTAGGACTCAGTTCATGTGATTTTTGAAGGACTGCCCACATCCATAATTCTAGAGTTTTCTTTTTCTTGATCTTCTCATCCTGATTTATTTAAAAAGAACAGAAATAATTACTAGCAAAATACATGTTTCTTCTAAGCGTGCGGACTTGGTGAGGGTATGATTTTGTGTGTACATCTGTCTCCGTGAAGGCCAAGTTTGTGAAGAGACTATGTGCGAAGGGCAGGGTCTCCATGGGGAGCCCGTGGACAAAGACCCGCAGCTGCTGCAGAGCTGCCGAGGGGTTGTTCTCTGTGGGGTGTTAGTTCCTCAGCACACCCACGCTGGGCAGGCCTGACGCTGAGGGCGGAGAAAGCAGAACTGTTCCCAGTGCTCGTGCAGGAGGTGACTTGTGGTAAAACCCATTTGCTTTCTTGCAGGCTTCACTTCAAAAGAGTCATGTGCCGTAATCTACGACATCATGAACGAATTGACAGGAAAGAAATTTTCTTCAAGGGACCCAGATGATGGTATGTACAGAAATTGCTTATGGAAGAAGACAGCCTGTTTTCCTGACCGCCAGTTAGTAGAGGCCTTGTGAGGACGGGGGTTAATTTAGCTTGGTAATCTTTCAGGTGATTGTTCTGAGAAAGCCACTGCCTGTGGCACTCGGCCGCACACTTCCTCTCCTCCTGAATTTTTATTCCTTTAGGTTTATCGTACATTACCAGTTTTGTTGCCAGGATTTTTATTAATGTAGCTGACTTGAAAATACAGTTTATCCACAGTAACCAAGGCTCTTGTGACCTTTTTCAGGTATGTTTTTTCAGTCAGCCATGAGAGTTGTAAGTACTGTTTCTTGTTTAATGTTCATTTTCCTTTTTCCTTTTACTCAGTTTCTAAATTTATTTGTAACTGGTGGGGGGCCTCTTCCTGATTGTTTTACTCCCTCTTAATGTTCATGTTTTTCTGTCTTTTCCTTCCTTCCTTCCCTCTTCTCTCCCCTCTCTCTTCCTTCCATCCTCTCCTCCCCTTTCCTTTCTCTCTCTCTTTCTCTGAAATCTGTACCAAGTCATGTAACATCCCTACTCTGTGTTTATTGTATATATTATTATCCTTTTTCATACCTTTGTTCAGACAAGGTTTCAGAGCATTTCATATTTGTCTCTTGGTAACTTTTCTATTTAATGCCTGTTGTTTTTAATTTTGGCTTTTCATTTTGCCATGATAATCACAGGAAAAATTCCAAACATTTCAAAATGAGTTAGCATATCCTATTTCCTAAGGATGATTTGCTCCACAGTGTTGTGTGTACTCTTGAGGTTTTTCCTCTGGGTATTCAAACGTGCACTCCCAGGCACATTTCCATGGCACTTTGTTTGTTGACTGCAGTTCAGTGTTTCATAGTAGGGAAGGACTACACTTTACCTACTCTTCTCCTGAGGCTAGGCTTGGAGTTTTTCATGGGTTTTTGCTAGTACAATGATGCTGGAATGAGCACTCCTTCTGTCTTTTGCGTAAGTGACCAAGTGTTTTCACTGGATTGCTTTCTAAAGGTATAATTACTAGATCAAAATCATTTTATTTTAAATTTCACAGAACTTAAGAATTTGTTTTTTCCCCCTAATTTTAATTCGTTTGCTGTCCATCAATACATTAAATCTGCATAAATATTTGCACAAGTAAAACTACTTTTTCCCTTTTGTAATGAGTCATCGTTTGGCTGATAAGGTGATGCTTAACTACTTGTAAATTTTCAGTGTTCATCTCTCAGAGATCTAGAACTTGCTTACCAAGTACATGGCCTTTTAAACACTGGCGACAACCGGAAATTCATTGGACCTGATCAGCGGCAGAAATACTATTTGTAAGTGTGTTGAAAGTGTATCCTTTTGCATTAATGGGGCACCATTAGTAGATTCTGCAAGCGGGAGGCTGTTGGTGGCCCTCCTGTTTCACCTCTTATTTCAGGCAGCATGCTCCTGACTTAACATTCTTATGTTAACTGAGCACTTCCAAAATTCAAGCAGTGGTAAAACTGATTTGCCAGACTGAGATGTCTCTTATGAATCTTTTAAGCAGTTTTCCTTTATAACACTTTAAATCCACTTATCTTTTTTTTCTGTGCTCTATTTTATATTTTTGAATTTGTAGCTGGGTGGATCCCTGAAGATTTCCTCACAGCCTCTTTTGTTTTTAAAGATGAAAAGTATTAGAGCCCTAAGAGACTCTTTAAATGGGTTTGTATTAGGCAGATAAAACAAGATCTTAAGAAGGCAGCCTGTTAATAGGTGATTGTCTTCTATGTGTCCAAATCCTTGCTTCACATTGAATGCTTTTTAAATGAAAATGATACTTTACTCACCGTGACCTGAAAGAGGAGGCAGTCACGAACCGCCAATTGAGGAGAGGAAGGTCCAGAAAGAAGTTAGCACCTCCTTTGTCAAGCATTAGCCCATGTAACTTGAAATTGCTTGGAATTGTTTTTAAATTCTATGCTGTAATTTTAATCATTTCCCCATTGTTAGGGATTTTAGACTAAACAACTCTTTTCTCCATTGCAGTTCCAAGTTCTTCAATTTGCTTTGTTTAATGGAACATATTGATGTCACCTTGAAATGGTACAAGGACCTAATACCTTCAGTAAGAGATTTCCTTGTAGATGTGTTTGTGGGTATTTTTGCTGATTAACACTTTAAAAAATATATTTGCACTTCTCTTAATCAGGTCTTCCTACCCCATTCCCAAACACTGATAGATCTTCTTCAAGCACTGGATGTGGCCAACCGGCTAGAAGTGATTCCTCAGATTTGGAAAGGTCAGTTTCAGCTTGTTATGTCCAGCCCATCTCACCTCATTGTCCTACATTTTGATTAACAGACATGTTAACATTTGTAGGGATGAAAACTTCCATTTTTGACTAACTTGCCTACATTAGTTGAGGTCTCCTTTAGGGTCACTTGTTCATGTTTCATATTGGATTACATGAATTAAAATGTATTGAAAGTGACCTGTTGTATGTATGACATGACAAAGGAGAGATCAGTGCCAGTTAGATGGCATGCCCTGAATCTGAGTGCATGACTCCACGACTCCAACCCCAAAACCAGCACCATGCCCCAGACCAGTACATCACTGTGGCCCAATTGCTAACCAGACAGTGATACTTAGGTCTCTAAGAAATAGCCAAAAGTGTGGCTGTATAAAGTTAGTTTTTGTCTGCCTCAGTTTGCTTGTCTGAGACACCGAGGCTGTAGCCCCACAGCCCTGCCACAGTACTTGAGCAGACTGCCGTGGTGATTGTACATAGGAGAAGATTGATTGATTGCCAAGGGCTGTAGAATGAGGTCTTACATAGGGGGCTGGTGGCTGCTCAAGTGTAGTGTGTGCTGCATGTGGCACTTTACTGGGAGCATTAGCTTTCATGCTCTTTTGTCCATTCTTACCATGAATCATTCTCCTGATTTTCTGGAATCCTGGAACAAATCTGGAATAGATAATGTCAGCAACTTATTTTCACCCACCAAAAAATATGGGTGACAGTTGACAATTGACAGAGGTCAGCCAAGGAATGTTGGTTTTACATGACAATGATCACATCTCACTATATTACTTTTTTCTTTCAAGATAGTAAAGAATATGGTCACGCTTTTCGCAGTGAACTGAAAGAGGAAATCCTGATGCTCATGGCAAGGGATCGGCACCCACCAGAGGTAGGGCTGAGGTGACACTCAGGCTTGACCACTATATCCTCTAATGCTAAGGGCCCTGTGAGGTGATTTACCTGATTTCCCCTATCATTGTGGAGAGCTCTGCCATCTAAATATATTCAACCATTAGTGGAATACCATTCCTAAAGTCACTCTCATTCCCTTAGTCCAAAGCTAACAACATAAAAATAGCTTCTCTCCATCCTGACAATAACACTTTGTATTTTTCTTTTAAATTCCTATCTAAAAAGAAACCCCAATCTTTGATTTGAAATATGTAGCTAATCAAATTATTTACTGTGGGGCACAGCACTTCTTTTTGTTCATCAGTCTGTTGTGTACTATACATGTAATGTGTTGAAATGCATTGCTTAAAAACTGTAATGGTTCTATGAAAGCTCATGAACAGAGAACCGTAAAACCACTTAGGCAGTTCTGCTGACTCAGAGCCTCTCAGCTCCAGGTGGCGTTTGCTGACTGTGCTGCAGATATGAAATCTACTTATGAAAGCCAGGGTGCCAGACAGACTGCTCCTGATTGGCCGGCCAACCCTCTGAACTATATAACTGTCCTCTTTTTAAGGGCTGGGAGAACCCAAGAAGCCTGGTGAGTATGAAACCACAAGTATAAATTAGAAGCATTTATACTTGCAATCTCAGAGAACATCTACCCTCATCAGTAGAGTTTCTCTAATTTGGTTGTATGATGGTATAGTTAATTTATCAGAAGGCAGACATGTTTTCTGCATGAGGAGTTTTCTGTGGAAACTTTAAATTCCAACAGAAAAGCAGACTTTGGGGAGATAATTGTGTATGGTGTTTTTAAGGGAGGATATGATTCAGTGGGCTGATTCTGTTTTCTAATTCTCTGTTTTCTGTGTCTGTGGGCAAGTCATTTGTCCACTTAAATAGAACAAGTAGTCAGAGAATCTTACTTTGGAAAATGTTTTGGGCTTATGGTTTATTCAAGTATTTCATTTGTGGGTGCTCCCATCTTCCCATTAGAATGTGGGCTTGTGTACCAGGACTTCAGGAAACTGGCATTAGCAGTATTTACTAAACATGGTCCTAACTAGAACCTGTCTTTGATTTGTGCCACTTTATTCTGGTTCTGTTTTCATCAGCACCTCATGCCCATGGTAATTTTTAGTGTTTGTGAATGGGCACATTATGCATATTCATTCTTCCAAAAGCAAAGAAATCAAAAACAGAACACTTTGTAATGGGAGGTCACAGGGGATTCTGTAGTTCGTTTTGGATATAAATGTGTGTCTGAGAGTCAGTGAGTGGGAGATGCTTGTATATGGCTTCTTCAGTGCAGGAAAATAATTGGAGCATGTGATTGTCTGTCTAAAATGTGGCTGTTCACTGTCTCCAGGAGAAAAGGTGGTGAAGGCTTTGCTGCCTTAACTAGTCTTAATTGTGTGACCCACACACATAACAGGCTATGCTGCTTGTGCATTAGAGGCTCAGATTTGTTAATTGAGTCAGGTTGACACACACTTGTTATGAATCAGGCTGTGATGATTGGCGCAGGGGTACAGACCTCAGCTGAGCCATGGGAGCTGAATGTATGTGTTTCCTCTTTGTCCTGCACGTGGCAGGATGATGGGGGCACTTACATGAGACTGATGCCTCACTCTGAGCCTGCTCTTCTTAACAAGTTGTAAGAAACTGAACTCATGTGACTTGTAAGAGGAAGGAGATCACATGCTACTGCTTCCCTGTCTCCCAACTGCCTACAGGATACCCTCCCTCCTTGGGAGACTGAAGGGATCCTCCACAAGAGGATATACCCAGCACTTCTCAATACTGACAGCAAATCAGAGTTGCCTGTGAAACTTGTAATGTATACCTGTTCAGTCTAGGGGAGGCAGTTGAAGCACTGGGGGTGATTCTGATGTAAAAACAGGGCTGGGAACCAGTGGAGCTCACAGATGTCTTCGGGAGCTTCCAACTGTTTTACTGGGAAAATCACAGTCTGAGGCCAGGAGAACAGCTGTGGTCATCCCATTGCCTTCTGTCCTGTTAGCATTCATAATCTTTCTCCTGTCTTATCTTGAACAGGAAGATGTTGGGCCTTTTCAAGAAGCATAATAAGATCCCTAGGTAAGTTGAAGTTTTAACAGGCCTGCCTGGGTACATCCTGGAATTAGCCGCCAGGGCTGGCTGCTTACCTTAGGGTGATTGGGGGTTCTTCATGGACCTCAGCCACAGTGATTGGACATTGTCCTGATGGACATGTGAATGGACAGCCACTTACACCGTCGAGGACATCCTGAGACCAGCGCTGTTCTGTTAATCCCTGGTCAGTGATCCCCAGTACACTGGGGATATGCTGAATGGTCCTCAGTGAAGGCATACTGAGCCAATGTTCATTAGTTCTTTGGCCCTTTAAAGTTAGACTTCATGTAACTTTGCCTCCAGGCTGTTGAGGAATTTATCACTAAACTTTATGAAATGCTGGATTTTGCATGTAAGCCTTTTGACTGAGGGGGTTGATGTTTGTTTGGGGAATGTTGATATTTTGCCTCTTTTGCAGAAATGAGTTGCTGAGTGAATTTATGGACAGTGCAAAAGCATCCAACAACACTGCCCAGGCCCTTGAGATAGTGAAGCTGGCGAGTGTCTTCAGCTTACCTGTTTGTGAGGGCCTCACCCAGAGGGTAATGGCTGAATTTGCAGTCGGCCCGGAACAAAAGTAAGTGGGTCCTGTATTGTCACCAGGAGGGAAAGTTATGAAATTGTAGTAGTATCTGCCCACTTAAATGTTTATAGCTTTCTATCTCCTGAGTTTTCTTCTTTACAGAAAGCCAGGATGTATTAATTTAATGAAGGTTTCATTTGTCATGCAAGTCAGGGAGGCCTGTAGATCTGATTGTAAACCTTTTCCTTTGGTAATATAGTTTAGCTACATAGTTCCCTGTCCCCCAAAACTGAGTTGCACTGTAACCCTCCAGTTTATTTTCCTTGCAGAGAATCCCTGGGAAACCTAATTGCACTGGCCAGTGACAGCGACAGCGACAGCAGTGAAGGCAAATAAAAATGGATGAATCAGGAACAGCTGCGGCCTAGCATAGCTGCGGCAGTCACACTTGAGTGGAGATGTTAATATTGGTCACAGGAAGAAAACGATGAGACACGGTGAACTGCGCAGCGTTGACACAGCACTGACTGACTAGGTTAAATACCCAGTTGATACTTACTAAGCCATTCATTCAAGGCTTACCATTTCAATGGAAGCAGCACTACCGTTTCCATCAGACGCACTGAGGCATGTGGCTCCTGATTCCAGCTCTTATTCTGCACACCTGCAGTCTGTCCACTGGCCTCATGCTAGCATCATCTTTTGTGGATTCAGCCTTTGTGGGCTTATGCTGGTACTTCCTTGACCTTAGAGAAGGTGTTTAAAGATGGTTTTCAAACTACATCACAACAGATACCAGGCCAGTAGTAGTCCAGTTTTGGAGGGTATTTTGATATGAAAAATTATGTGTCTTTGAATTGATTGAACAGTGGCAGGAGTTTGGGCTGCACAGCTGAGAAAATGAAGACTGACCCACTTCTATTTTTTTTATACAGCCTTCTTTGCCAGTCTTCCCACTATACTTGGGGCTTGCGTGAGCATGTCATCTCTCCCTATTTGGTCTCTGTGCTGACACCTCCTTCAGTTGTGCCAGACTTAGGGGTCTACATGAGGGTTTGTGATGACAAAAGGATTGAAATGTTTTCTTGACATGGTTGTGTATTGCTGGTTGGTAATCAAGTTAGTCAGGAACTTCTGTGGCTGGCATTTCTCTTCCACAATGACTTCCAAATGGTGTTGGGAACTAACAAGAACTTGGGAGGTGTGCAGCAGCATTCTTCCCTTCACGAGGTCTTCCACCATGGGCTGCTTCGCTCATGTCTGATTCCCAGATCTAAGAGTTAGCCTGAGTTCTCAACACGAGCAACTCCATCCTCACCCTGCCAGGATCGACATTTACGGGCCACTGGACTGCACTGATGTCCATTATATGTGCCTGTTCGTATGTCCAGTCACCAGGTTCTCTAGGCCAGGACCCAGTCATACCTTGGCAGACGCCTAAGTACTAGTTTTTGTTTCCTTCTAGAATGTCAGTTTAAGATTTCTAGTTGAAGGACAATGAGGGTGGGGCAGAATACCAGTAGTTAGCTACTTAAGCCTTCATGTGCATTGTTCCTTAAACACCAAAGCAAATGAGCAAACTGGTAGGGCAGATTAGCCTTAGACCTTGGTTTTTGACATCTGAGGACCTGCCTGCCTGGAAGCTTCTGTTCACTCACTCCCTCCTTTCCTGATGGTTTATCAGCACCTGCAAATACCTGACTTCTTGGCCAAGCACTCAAATCATTGCAGTCTCTAAATATGATAACTTCTTCCTTGCTAGGCCCTAACAATCCTGACCATAGTGCTTTGCAGCTATAATGGTGATAGGAGGGAAGTCCACCCAGATTGATCTGCAATCTGGATTGCAGATGAGATGCAAAACATGTAGCTCAGTGGTTTTAGTTCTGTATTAAAGGTTATTTCAAATCCCCACTCTAGGCAAATAACTGCTTTGAACTTTTCAGAGGAAAGTAAGGCCTTATAGGGTTGGTCCCCATTACCTTGTATTTGTAAGTGTGCACTGCACTGACTAGTGAAATAATGGCTTTTAATAGTCATAAGTTCTGTTTTTCCATGCTAGTTAATAATCTGCCAATTTTTGCTTTGGGCCCTGGCTCACTCTCTAATTTGCTGTCTGTTCTTCACGAATGTCTTCATACAACTCAAGTACAGCATTTCTAAAAGGCATTTTTAAATGAGTGGCTTCTTGGTGACGTAGAACCCCTCTTTTTTAAGACAACTCTTACTGCACAGTCCCAACATTTTCAGCTGATATTTATATTGGAAAAATTATCTATAACCTGAATGAAACTCAGTTCAAAATTGTAAGCAAAAATGCTCTGAGGAGAAATGTTTGAGTTATAATCCAGTTACAATCAGGAACAGAATCAAGTTTTAAAACCAAGCTTTGGAGCACCAAACGGGGACATGAGGCTTTAATGATAGAGAGCTGAGGCAGCAACATAATGGCATATAAAGCAAGCATATGGTAAAATGGAAATTTTGGAACTGAGGACAGTTTATTTGAGTAACTTAGCAAAAAGGAGCTGTAGAAACCAGAGCATCAGAAGAGCAATTGGGAGTCAGGACTCAGGGAATCGGAAGGGTAAAGGGAGTTTTGGTAGGTGGGAGACGCTTCTGTAGTGTTGCCACAGATTACTAATGTATGGGAATTAGAAACTACGTTTTTTCTTCAACAGAACATTGAGGACTAATAATAAATAAAATGGACTGGCTTTCAAACTGCACAGTTGAGATAAATTTTTGTGGTGACAACTAGAATACTTAATGAAATGTATTAGAAAAAGTACATCACATGCAGTTTTATGATGTGCTTTTACAGTGCAATAGATGCATTTAGGGGTATACAAGTATAAATGTACCTGATCATGGAAGATTTTAAGGCTGGTTGTGGCCAAAAAATTTGAGATATACCCTGAGATAGTAGTCGATGGGTGGTCACAGCAAATTTTATGGAATCATTTAGATTAGATCTTAGAGGTACAGTGGCAATTTACCAGAGAAGTATCCTATTTGGTAGAAGGCAGTGTGCTAAGACATGGATGATCAAATGCAGAGTATGCAAAGCCTAGGCAGTAGAGCCTCCAGCTGGCCCAGGAAGGAACCTAAGCTGTTAAAGAGTGCTATCCATTTCATCTCCAGAGCTGTGGAGTTGAGTTCAAAAGGTCCACTGGAGATAAGCCCAAGAATGGTTCTATAGAGTTCAGCAAGATTTTAGACTCTTGAAAACTAACGATGTCCCGAAGGAGTGAAGGTCATGATAGAATTTATTCCCAGGAAAACATTTTGCCAGCTACCAGTGGATCTGTTCCCACACAATGGCACCTTTGCTGGCTCTAGCCTGTCCCTCCAGAAACCCTTCCCCTTCCAGAGGCCCAGGGCAGTGTCCTTAAAGGGCGCAATTAATAAGCCAGAGAAACCACCTCCACAAGGAAAAGGGTCCGGTGGCTGGGTAGCCCTCAGCCTCCCTGCAAAACAGGAAGGCAGAGGAGCTCAGCCTTGGTAAGGCAAATGGACACCACTAGACCTGATGGAGTGATTTGCCTGGTTTTTTAATCCTTTTTGTTTCCCTTTTATATTAATTCAAATTATCTTTTCTTGTGTACTGAGTTGAAGTAAGTCACTTAAAACTGGTGGGACAACTCATTTGGTACTTGGAGACTGCTTTTATCCAGAACCTGTTGAGCCAACAGAGGGTTTAAGTTAACACTAAGGAATATGTAAATTGTGTGTCTTCAAAAAGACTGTCTGAAATTTTAGTTCATTACATTATTGATTTTGACACTTTAAAGCAAAGATCAGTTTTAATGTTAAATCTGGAGGCATGCATTTAAATTACTGAAGAACACTGTCCTACAGCACTCAAGAGGGAGGCAATAAGATAATCCAGTTCAAGACTAACAGATTGAGATAATGAAAAAGCAAGACAGAAATGATGCCTTGGCTTCTACTTAACTTACATGAAGTAGAAGGAGCAGAAGTGTAATTTAAACCCTTGCAGTTTAAGTGGAAAATGAAGCTGCCCTTCCCCAACCACCCAGACTGTAGCACCGTCCCAACTTTGCTGCATTGGATTCCACCTACTCAAAACAGAACTGAGAACCCAAGTAAAGGCTCTTTTCACTTGAGGGGCTACTGAGTGACATCCCAGGAAGATGGAGTCTTACTAGGCCTGAGGAAGGAAAATGAAGGCCTGGCCAAGCAGAGTCACCTTTCAACATCATACAATTTTCCAATACGCAATGGGGGTGGTGGGTTTGCTAAAGGAACTAACACTTGAAAGCCAGTGGTCTTCATTACTTTGATTTACAGAGCTCAAATAAACAACTCAGTATCCCTGACTTCTTGTGAGCTCAGATAATCACATCTGAAGGAAGTTACTCCCACGGTCTTAGAGAAATTTAACATTTCCTTATAATCTGTAATATTTTACATAATTCATTAATAAAGCAAATTACTAGTACTTCTAATATGACAAGTAGGAAAGCAGTCCACTTCAGAAGTTTGTGTTTTGCAACTTCATGCCATTCCAAAGGGGAAGACAGGCTGAATTTACAGCAGCCTCATCGTCCAGTAAAAACACAAAAAGGCCCAGAGGTGCCGTGAGTGCTTCTACCCACACAGATTAAAAACATTACACAAAGCGTGTGTCCCATAAAAAAAAATAGATGTACTCTTTTGTACTGAAGATCTACTTAGGAGGAACATGAATATTAACATCAACAGGCCAAAATGGACCAGTAAGGGGGCAAGTGCCGTGCAGACCCGAATGTAACAATTCAAATTCGGTTTGGCATATACCTGCAGAGGTACAAAATAGAACCCCCTCCTCTCTCATGACTTGAGGATATGTTGCTCAGGTAAAAGTGCCTCCTCAATCTCCTTGTGAACCATAAACATCAAAAAAAATTACAATTTTGAAAAAAAACTGACAATATTTTCATAAAGTAAAAGGAATCTGTTAATGTTTACCCAATAAGGCAACTGTCCTAATCTTCAGAGAAGTGAACTAAGTGAAAGTTCTCCGGGTTTCATGGCAGTCCAGTTCAAATAATCCACAAAATTATTCAATCCCTTTGATTCCAGGCTTACCACCCCAATCAACGCCGGTACCAAAGAGCAAGGTCAGGTACAGGTGTATCAGAACTGTGAGCAGTAACCTGTTTTGAGAGGTGAATTTGTGGGTAGAGAAGACATTTAACACCACAGACCAGAAAACGGTGCATTACAGGTAGAAAGGGGAAGCAGAGGTTCCAGAAACTGTTTCATGTATATATATTCACACAGGGGGTGGGGTGGTGTATAATGGGTCCCAATGTAAATATTTTTTCCTGTGGTAGCAATTTTATAAATTTGGGGTTACATAAACCATTTCTAGTGCTTTTCAATCCCTAAATGATTTTATTTCCAATTATAAATACACTGGCATTTTGGATTGTACATCATTCTTGAGTTGACCAGCAAGAACCAGTTCACCAGAACCTTCAAAGTCAAAACAGACCTTGGACTTCTGGCACCCAATTCACAGCCTAGAAAACTGAGTGCCCGGGGCTTCCTATTTCTGCTGCTGTTGCCCTGAAGGAAGTTTTTTACACACACAAGCCAGAAGTGGTAATTTTTGAATAGGGATAAGCTATTCAGTTTTCATCTCTGTTTTATTCAGTTTGCTCCATGGGCAAAATCAATAGTAATGGGGATCACAAACATTATTTTGATTGGCTCACAGCCTGATCAGTAAAACCTGAAAAACAGAAAATGTTACACAAGTTGCAAAGAAAATACTTCGGAAGTTCACAAACATCATAGCAAGTGGAAATAACGTAAGTGCAACAGGTGTTAACATTTAGAACACAGTACTTGTATAACCTGCTTGTTTCTAGACAATTTTGGGGCCACGTGATAAACACTTCATATATCATTGCTGATTTCCTGACATGAAATAGGACTTCACAAAACTCTAATCTTCCTAGACCTTACTCTTGCTGCACTTGAGTGGTTCCTATTCCTACAGCGCTGGCATATGCTGTCAGGATTTCCACTATCTGTTTTGTTTCTAGGGTCATTCGGGCTTCATTCAGCCAGTCCTGGGCCACTCGTCTGGACTCCCCTTTCAGCTGATTGACAAACTTTGCTGCCAGCTCCAGATCACCATGCTCAATGCAATAGGAGGCATAGGACAGCAATTTAAACGGGTTTATGTCCTCTGGGCAGAGCTCAGCTGGTGGCTTCAGTTGCTGAGGCGGGAATAGGAGCAGGGACTGCAAGTAGGAAAGGAAGTACTGGTATAAGCTATTTCTGGTTTCATCAATCATTGCTACCCTTCGGGCCAGTTTTTGGACAGCATAGAAACGGACTCTAAGGGTCTCTTCACTGTACACCCCACGGGTCAGGGACTCTGCAGGGATAGCTGCAGTTAAAGCCTGGGCAAATTCGCTGTCAGAACAGTTGACTTTGATGGCCTCAACCGCACTACCCAGTGGGACAGTGGGCAGGTCTGCAGATGCAGTCTTCATGCTGTACTTTAATGCCTCCACTGACAACCAGAGCTGGTGGGCTTTTCTGGCCTCCTCTTCAGCAACTGCATGACCTGTAAGAAAAAATAGGCAAAGAAAAACACTTTTCTCTCCACCTGACTACATGTCTTTCTCATAAATCCAGTGTACCTTCAACAAGCTCAATCTACATATGTGGAAAGCAGGGCCAGAGAGTGCCTCTTCCAACCTCACCCACCACTTGTTTCTGGCATGTTCTTTCCTGGCTGGCTTCATGAGGCAACAAGGCATGGCACAACTAGAGAAGGGCTTGATGAGTCATGGAGAAAACTAGGAGGACATGTGTGCATGAGCACCACTGAGTCTCCCTTCTTTTCCTGTGACATCCGGGACAACGCACGGCATCTAATTCAGATATAATCATCTTTAGAAATGTTTGAGAAAAAAACATGACATTTAAAATAGGCTGCTTGATACTATTTTAACTTCATACAAAAACATAGAACACTTCAAATAAACTCAATGAACTACTGGACCTTGAAGTTCATAAAAACTTGGCTTACTTTTACCTTAATCTCACAAAAAAAGATTCCGTAACATCCCAAAGAAACCCATTTTATCACCATCCTCACTGTCAGGACATTTCTCTTCCAACTGGCACACACAGGCCCCAGCATAACTACCATCTGTTTGATTGATGGAATCAGCAAATCACCTCCAGAACAGGGCTGGAGTCAAGTCAGCAGACCTGGAGGGCAAGCGTGAGGCCACACTGACCTCTGCTCAGGGCACACGACACATAACCAAAGGGTATTGGGTAAACTGCCTCGTAAATGGTGATCTCATGTCTGGCACTTAAGGAATAAAAATTCACATTATTTAGATTTAATTTTTAGAATCTTTTTAATTTCCTTTCACCATTCTCTATGGTCCAACCTTATCAAATCTGGGACTAATTTCCTACGAAATGAATAAAATTCCATCAAGTGACTTCAGCATCTTTATGCACTGTTGATAACCCATTATCCATGTTACAAAAGATTTCCTAAGAAGTTGAACTGAATACGAAGATCTACAAGAGGTCCCTGTACTCACTCTGAACAGCCTGTTCAATTCCTCTTAGTCTGGCATAGGCAGTGTTTATATCCAGAGTAAAGTTGTCAACTTGCTCTTGACTGAGCCGACGAAACTGTAAATCTTGTTCGGCAAGTTTCTCCGACAGGTCCTGAAATCAAAACGTAGTGTACAGAAAAGACTGATGCTACCTCAATGCATGTCACTTATTGGGACACTTAAGTGTTCTGGCAACTGCTACACCAAAAGCAAAGAGGGCCTTTAAAACCTCAGAACAGTTGTCATGAAACTCCTACATTATGTGTAAGGTTTCAAAAATTTCCTCAAACTCATGTTTAATGTATAATTTTCTACAAATTTACTGATGGGACCTAATATTAGAGGAAGCAGACCAGGAGGAGGAAGAGGCTATTAAAATGAGGAAATGCCAACATTAGGAAGTAAAGTACCTATAATGCCATCCACAGTAATTAGGTTTAATTGTATTCAATATTCTCTGCTTAAGAGCTTCTATATTCATTTTTCTCAGAAGAATACTCATCAAATGGATTTAAATACCTTTTCACATTGGCAAAAATAACAATTCTCTGAACAATTTCCTTATATGGAAAACCTCATTTCCTTCCTAGGAGCCCAAAACAGTAATATAAATGACTTACTGAGTAGAAACTAATCATGGTTAAAGGTATCCTGATAGATTTCACTGTGACTTCCAACTTAACCTCTTGGCAACTCTGCTCAGATATGAAACGCTGAGCCCACCACACAATGCACAGCCGTCAGGAGGAAGGACTGTGTCAACGCTACATATCTGCGTTCCTAAAGCCTCCTCTACCAACCCTCGAAAGCTGTGAAGGTCCAAACGACCAGGACATAGATACAAAACACCATGTGATTAAAAACACACAAGTACGCCTCCATGTAAAAAAAGGAAAAGGAGCAATTTTGCAAATACACAAAAGCCTCACTCCACCGAGGCCAGATACCCTTAGAAATCTTTCCCCATTCTCCTATATCCTCAGAGGGAATGACATACAGGGCATATTAAAGGAAAAGGAAACAGTGTTACTAATGTAAAGGGGGAAAGGAGACAGAGCAGAGCTGATGCTTTGCAACAGTCCTCACATGTTCAAATTCATATTTCAGTTCCTGTTCTTGTACCCTAAGGACATCTCGTAAGTGATCAGTGTGGGCAGCAGCCTGTCGGCGAAGCTGGGTTCTCATTTCATTCTCCATGGCATCTCTGACTTCCTCTACCTGCAAAACCAAACACAGTGATGACTAGTTCTCAATTCTCCACACAAGCTCTCAGAAAAGGACAAAGACCGGTCACGACGATGACAGCAGCTTCCATGTCCTGACCCCCTTTGCCATGCCGTGCGTAGGTACACAGTCTTTACTTCTAATTCTTCTATGAATCAGAAAGCTGAACACCGGAAGGCAACTCAAACAAGGTCACACAGCTGTGGCAAAAACCAGATTTCATACAGGGGTCTTTCTGGTCCCCAAATTTTGTTTCTTCCACATCACCAGGATGCGTCCTATACAAAGCAAAGATTCTCTTTTCCAGACTCATACATCCCTTGAGAATTAACAAATCCCAGATCATGAAAAAAAACAGTAACCTCAAAGACTTGGGATCAAACACAGCTTCACCACAGCCATCTCTGTGTCCTTGGGGAAATCATCTTAAGTCTTCATTTTTCTCCTTTGTGAACAATAATGCCTACTGTTAAGAAAATTAATGAATATCTGGCAGTTACTGCACACAATTTCTTCTAACCAAAGTTTAGAAGCTCTGAAACTACAAGTTTAGACTCAACACAGGCCAAATCAAATAAAAAATATGAAAAGCCTACCATGTCTTGCCTAACAATAAGCCATGGGCCATATTACAAATTATTTAACATTTATTACCTAGAGTTCTTAACTTACTTTTTATCAGCAAGAGTATCAGTAATGAATGAATCCATTCAGTCACTACGTAAATATCTGAGATGTGCCAACCCTGTCCAGGCAGTGCCTGCTATATGCTTGGATGCACTGGTGCTCAAGGCAGACAGACTGGTTTTTGCTCTCATGTGGGGTATATTTTCAACAGAAGAATCAGACAATAAGTAAGTAAACAAAAGGAACATCTGAAACTCCGATACTAGTTTCTAAGAAAAGAAACGGCATTTTGAGAGACAATAATACAGACAGTCTACTTTATATTGAAGAGACAGAAAAAAAGCCTTGCTGAGGTGACATCCAAGCTTAGAACCAAGGTTAAAGAGAGGAGCTAGAACAATACACCAGGCAGAGCAAAGCCCCGAGGCAAAAGCTGTAGTCAAGACACAAAAACAAAACAGAACAAAAACAAGGGCACCTGGTAAATAAGGGAAGTAAAGGAAGCCTGGTTTATAGCAAGCAGGTTTCAGATCAAGAGGCCTTTCTGGTATAGGTTAGGAATTTGGATTTTAGAATAAATACAATGGGCAGTCAGTGGAGGACTTTTAGCACAGTAGTGTCTAACCCAAATACACTTTATAAGGACCACTCACCTGTGTAAAGACATAGAGATGGGTATGAAAATGGAACATGTTAAGATGACAGTTTGGACTAAGGTAGTGGTAGTAGACCGAAGTGAACAAATCTGGGATTTACTTTGGATGCAGAACTGGAAGGATCTGTCAATGGACTAGATGGGAAAGTTGATGGAGGAACAATTAAGCATGAACTGTGTGGCTTGAGCACCTGGGTACATGCGGGTTTACTGAGAAAGAAAGAAGCAGAGGGGTTGTGAGACAGGTTGGAGAGAATCAAGAAATTTGTATTGAATACGTTGAGTTTGAAACAACTAACTGAAAATCCAGCTGAAGACATCAAGTCGGCTGCTGGGCAGGAACCCCAGGCCAAGGCAGAGGTCAGAGCTGGCAATATAAATGTCTCTGAAGTGATAGACAGTATTTAAACATCAGAGCCACAGGACCAGATAGGAGCACTTGGAGACAGTTTAGGAGGAAAAAAGGTATCAGAACCAAAACCAGTTGCAGGCCAACATTCTGAGAGGCTGAGCTTTTACAGAAAGGAGGTCCAAGAGTGGCCAGCAAGGTGGAAGAAAGGCCAAAAGAATGTGGTATCCTGGCAGCCAAGGGAAGAAAGAGCTTCAAGGAAGAAGGAATGGTCAACTGCAGCTTAGTGGACATGAAGGCAGGATGAGTAGCCAGGTTCCCAAATCAGTGATTTAATATATGATGTACCGAGAGAGAACACTGTAGGAGCTATTTCATCCATTAACTGCCAACTACTTCAAAACACTGGCAGAGAAAAATATACTCAGAATCCAACAGACTCTTTCAGCACTGCTTTAAGGGAAGGAGGCTCCACTGGGAAAAGGTAAGCTAGATAATCCTGGATCCCAGTAGCTTGTTACTTTCCTATATTTTCCCATCTGCTCAACATGAAGGAATTCTGCTAGGTCAATCCTTCCCTAGAAGTTCTGACTAGAGCAAGGGTCAAAGCTCCATCCCAGACATGGGTTGGCATGACTTTTATATAGCATTTTAAAGTCAGTGACTGCTGGTATTATCTCTAGAAGTAGATAATCAAGTTAGATGCACTTTAAACATTAAAGAATTATTCTCATTTCTTCTACCTTTTTGTCCTGTTCCGCCTGTATCTCACTTCTGTGATGTTCTAATGCTTTTGCCACTGCAGAGTCAAACGCCCTCCTTTCTTCCAGCTTTTGTTTTTCTAAGGCTAATGCAATGTGCTGCTTCTCTGTGGCTTTCTGTTCTGCTAGCTCTCTGTTTAGTTGGTCAATGCGACGATGTGCATGAGCAATCAGAGAGTTCAGATCATCAGCAGATAGCTTGTCAGCTAAAAAGAAAAGCACATTAAAATGTTATGATTTTGCCAGAAATATACATCTACAAGGTAACTTGCTTCTATTGATAATTTAATTTTAACAGCTGTAAACAAGCAAAGGGTGGAGGACGCACTGGTGCTCAAGGCAGACAGACTGGTTTTCGCTCTCATGTGGGGTTGGAGATCTAGAGTCTCCAATGCAATCATAATCCACAGCTCATGTCCAATAACTAAGGTATTTTCAATCCCAAGTAAAGTAACTTAGGTAAGCCTTCAAATATATAATCAGTTATTTTTGAGGAACACAAATTAGTATTTCCAATATGAACTAATTATAAATTGGTTTTATACCTCATCATAATTTTGCCTCTAAAGACAGTTCACATATGCAATCACTTCTGTATTTTCTTTCATGCAAAAACTATGATTAGTTTTAATAGGCAACCAATATTAAACATTCTTTCCTGCTAAAACTAGAAACAAATTCAAATTCTCTCAGACTTTTTCCTAATAGGAGTTTTCATACCCTTCCTTAACAGCTGATATTAACAAGGACAGTGATCTGTGGCCAGACCTGTCCATCAGAATCACTCGTGGAATTTTTTCAATTACTTGTGCCCAAAGGTTCTGACTTAGGCTGAAACACGTTTTGTTTTCAGCAAAATCAAGAATGTGGGAAATACTGTATGATAATTCAACCCCACAATAAATAGACTGAAAAGTGAAAAACGAAGTGGGGATAAGAGATTTACTGACCAAATTCAACATGCATAGCTCCCTTGGGTATAGATTCAAATAAAACAAATAAAAACTCATACTATAAAATGATCAGGGATACTTAAACACTGATAGACATTTGCTGACATCAAGGTATTGTTTCAGATGTGATAATGGTATACCGATTATGCTTTTGTAAAAACATACTCCAAGTATTTATAAGTGAAAGGATATGATACTCAGGGTCTGCTTCAACATAAGCTGGGGGAGTAAGTAAGACTAAACCAGCCATGTACTGATAATTGCTGAAGTTGGGTAATGGGTCCACAGGAGTTAGTTGGTTTTCTTCCTACTTTTTAATGTTTGAAATTTTATAAAATAAAACCTTTATTAAAATGTTATACATAATATTTTATACACACACACATATAGTATCTGCAGGTTCCCGATCACGATCACTTTTAAGCATTTTTATTCCTGAGAGCATAGATATGTCCAAAATATGCAAATCAGACTTACCACATGCAACATAATTCTACTTTATATTATTTAGGTGGCTTAGTATAAGAATCATAGGCAAAATAAGACTTCAGTCTTTTAAGACTCAAAACAAAAACCTTTTTAAAGATAAAAAAACATAATTACTCACCTAAGTCAGAAATATCTACAAAAGAAAAGAAGATAAGTTTGAAAAAAAAAGAATTTACACATCTTAGTTATTAATCATTAAACAGGAATATCCAAAAGGAAATAAGAAGGAACTGAAACTAGTAGTAGAAAAGTATATTTGAATCAGAGAGCAAAATAATAATTTATTTCCTGAAATTTAAAAGGATCATAAAACAATTAAGGTAAATTCTAACATTTCAGAAAGTAAGAGTCATTGATATTAAAAGTAGTTTTGGTTTCCAGGGAACTCACGTCTATTTTTGCTAAAGCAACCAACTTAGTTTTTACACAGAAACTATGATTCTCTTCCCCCACTCCATTTACATTAGTTCACAGAGTATTTCACTAAGTCACAGTCCTGACTCTGTTCTCTGTACCAGGCCTCTCCTACCATTTCAAATACCTAAGACATTGACCTTTCTTCTTTGGAAATGTGAAAACAGTGAACTCACCTTAAATCTGCACTTAACCTATGCAAATTAGACTAAGAACTATCACTGCCTGATTCAATGGCAAGGGAGGTGTTGTTTGGCTGATGATCCCCCACTGTACTCACGAAGACCACCAGCACCACCGTGTGAACACCTCACAGACAGACTCCTGCCTCTCAGTATGAGTTTCCTAACACCCTGGGTATGACCCTTGGCTTTAACAAGTTCAAAGGCAAGTATTTTCATCCAAAATAGCTCTCTAGAAGTCAAATACTTAATCTGGTAGTAAACCGAAGAAATGGATCTGTCCAACTGTCACAAGAAAAACTGGCAAAGATGGCCAAGGTGAGAGAGACTGTCAGTCGCAACATGGCACAGAAATATGGCTACATAAACTAGTCTCAAGCAATAAAGGAAAAGTCCCCCACGAATATCTACAATCAACTTGGACACATTCTCCCATCCTGGCAACACTCACATGCACTCTTCCTAGCAGCTGCTCCTCCTTTCCCCCACAGTAGTATCCACAACTGAATACGGTGTTTATCATTCATTCTGTTATACTTTACGATGCATGTATCATTAAACAATATGTGGTTTTGTTTTGCATGTTCTTAAGTCTCATGTAAGTGGTATCCTAATCCACGTACTCTTTTGCAACTTTTTGACTTTCCTTAACATTTATGTTTGCGAGATAGAGTCTGGTTCATTCGTTTGCACTGCCATGTGTGAAGCACATTTAGTTCCCATTTTTTTGCTCTTACAAACAGTGCTGCTATGAACATTTTTAAAAGTCTCCCTGTATCTTTCATGAGTAACCATGCATCTTCTTGAGCACACACGTAGGAACTGACCTGTTGGATCAGGGAGTATACACATCATCAGCTTCACTAGATAGTCTAAGTCATGGTTCAACAAATCAATTGCTAAGTGACTACTTCTAAGTTTCTTTTTTTTTATTTTGGTATCATTAATGTACAATTACATGAGCAACATTATGGTTACTAGACTCCCCCCATTATCAAGTCCCCACCACATAGCCCATTACTAAGTTTCTTTACTCAGTGCCCTTGGCACACATACTACATGGCCCCCAACACTGTCGTCAGATTACTCACCAGCTTTTAACTAGCTTCCTTGTCCTCAGACATCCCTTTCTACACTCTCAATCTCATAAAAATGAATCTTCCTCCTTATTACAATCAGACCACTACTCAAAACCCTGAAAAAGGGTCCTATCCTGCAATACAGATCAGTCAGGCAGGGAACTGTGAAGCTAGGAGGTAAGAATAAAATCCTGGCTCTATCCTTAACCTTGGGCAAAGTACTCAATCTCTCTGTGTCTTGGTTTTCTCATTTATAAAATAGGCATAATAGCAAAACTCACCTTACAGGGTTGTTATGAACTTTAAGTTAATACATGTGAAACACTCAGAATACAGTGCTAGACATGAAAGAATCCTCAGTGTTAGCGATCATATGTTTGACACTGTGCTCAGCTATGGAGAACACAGAAATAAGTATCAGATGACTATCACCGGGACATTTATAACTTAGGGAAGTAAGACTAAGAGCAAAATAACTGATAACACAAACCATTACTAATGAGTTCAGTATAGGTTTTAATGAATTCAGATTTCACAGGCGAGGATTATCTATTGAGGGCTGGGGTAATCATGGAATAATTCACTACCTCCAGATGTACACAGGAATCACTAGCACTGGGAGGAAAACTGGCTGTAGATAGGCATGGAAAGGAAATTTCACCAGATGCCACTTGTACCTTTCAAATTTTGTGTCATGTAAATGAATATATAAGATACTTTAAAAAATTAGTAAGAAATTCAATGGAGGTTGTACAGAAAAAATAATTCAGAGATTGCATTGCAAGGGACTTTCACTTTTTACATGATACATTTCTTTAATGCCAGTTTTCTCAAGCTTGGTACCAGTGACATCCTGGGCCAGGTAATTCCTTGAGGGACTATTATGTGCACTTGGGATGTTTACCAGCATCTCTGGCCTCTACCCACTAGAGGCCAATAGCTCTCTGTAGTGTGATGGACAAAACTGTCTCCAGACATTGCCAGATGTCCTCTGGTGGCGGGGGGCAACAGGCCCTGGGTTGAGAATGGCTGCTTTTATGTTTTCATGTTTTACAATGGACATTTTCAAAATGAGCAAAAGTTTTTAAAAGTTAAGACCTTCAGAGGCTGGCATGGAAAAATTAGTAGGATTTAGCCTAGTGAGAAGACCAAAGACAGGTATTTTAGATAAGGGAATGCAAAGTTCTAGGTATGGCACTTGTAACTAACTCCACAGGCAAAGCCTGTCCTGCCCTTTCAACCTTATTTCATTTATTTCAGCCAACCTAGACTCCCTACTATCTAAAAGTGACATTTTTTACGCTAAGGAGCTTACACCAATGGACAGAGATACACAATAAACACAAAAAACAGTGGATAAGAATTTCAGAAGGGTAAAACAAGGTAATGTGGTAGAGTGATTTATGGAAGAAGATGAAGATGAGCAGGAAAGTGTCTGCAGTGAAAACATCTGTTTCAGCTGTGATTTCCATGATGAGCAGCCCTTGGAGAATTGTGATGAGGGAGACGGTGCATATGTGGCTTAACTGCCAGCTGTACAGGCTGCCCTCTTTGCTAGCTGCTAATCAGATTAAACAACAATATGCAAGCAAGATTCACTGTTCCCAGATTGCACTTTGGGTGTGTGTGTCTCCATTTTATCCTCTCTTATAAGTCCTGCTTTAAATAATTTTCTCTGACAGGAGTTTGATATTTTCCTCTTATGTGCATCAACTGCACTCAAAAAAGCAACTAAATGTTCACGTTATTTTTTGATAGCCTTGACTCCACTTCTTGCCATTAAACCTCCCTGGCACGCCATCCTGCAGATAAAATTCCTGCACTGGTCTTCATTAACTGCGCTTCTTAGGCAAGCCATGTGCCATGGTGAAACCTTATCACCTTCAAGCCACAGAGGCCTCTAATACCAGTTCTTCAGATCCTACCTCATGTTCAGTTTCTGGCACTGACATTTAAATATTATTTTGCTATGCAACTATTCCCTGCAGTTACACTACGTAATTGCTTAACCACCAAAGTTCCCTGCAGTCTCAGCTATGTGCAAGTAACAGCCATACAACCCATTTCCATTTGCTACACGTCCCCAGGTGAGTTTTCAACCACAAGGTTGTCACAGAGCAGTCCTAAGGAGTGCCTTAAGCACCAAGGTTTTGAATAATTTTATATATATATATATATATATATATATAATTTTATATATATATAATATTTTAATATAGTGAAGGTTATAATGTCACTCTCACTCACATGGATTCTGAACTGTTTTCTGAGTAGCAGAAACCAGAATGGAATCATGGATATGTAATTAAACACTAGCTGGACCTTGTGTCCACCGTGGCTAAAACCCTGGGACTGCTGTCACAGGTGTGTCACCTGTCATGGCTGTGCTCAAACACAATGTTGAAAACACCATGCTGTACCCCAAAAGGGATGTACTAGAAGAATGGAATTGAGGCAAATTTAGTTGATCAGTTGTTAAAAAAATGAAAAAGGAAAGCAGCAACACTTCAAGTTGTACTTACTCATCCCTTTCCACCCTGGCAAGACTTCTGGAGTGATACTGTCCAGCTCTCGCCTAAAGTCATCCCGAGCTTGAACCACCAGCTCATGATACTGAGACACAACTTTAGCCTCAGACTGAGCTGCTTGGACCTGAACAAATACAAGGGGTATGTGGTTAACGTGAACAAAAAGTACCATAAATATTCCAAACCCTAAAAATTATATCCATTTATTTATTTACATTTGGTCGGGAACGTATAAAAAATAGAGAAAGAGAAATCTAAAACTTAGAAAGAAGAACATAAGCCTTGTCTTTGTTTCCTTCTAATTCTATTCAAATGCATAGAAAAGCCCTTTCCCATCTTACTGTGTCCTGTGCCTTTCTTGGGGCCACAGGAAACCACCTGTACAGACTGCACAAGTGCAGACAGAAGATATGCTACAAAATGGAAATTTCCCTAAGTGCTAATAGCCATGACCAAAAATGTTGCCTATTATAAAACGTGTCAATAATACTGAACTATCTACTTTGTATCCAAGGAAAGTTTTTAAAATTAGTAACAACCAGTCTTTGCAGGACAGAGAAGGCAGGAATCTTATTCTTTTCCTGATTTCTTAAAAGCCTTTGACTAAAGGATAATATTTTAAAATAAAAAATACTTATAAAAGACCTAAGAAACACACCTTTTGGACTACATTATCCAGATCAACTATCATGTTGTGAAGTTTCCCCTCTGCAGCAGTTATATGAGATTTGGCCCCAGCAAACTCTTGTTTCTTTGCATTTTCAATTATACTTTTCATCTTCTCTAACTCTTCTCTGGAAACCAAAAACACAAAACAGAGATATAGTATTATTCTTTGTCAACTTTACTAAAGATTGTGACGTCAGTACAACATACAATTGCTAAAAGTCTTTGAAAAAAAATGTAATTTGAAAAAAATTACTCAATACTTTTTCGTGGTCAGTAAACAGAGCAACTTTCCTCACCAAAACCTGAAGGCACCTGGCCCAGAAGCTAAATTTACTACAGTGAACCAGGAAGTAGCATGGTGTATAGGAAAACACACAGGCTTCAGAACTCAGTAGACGTGGACTCAACTCCCAGATCAGCTTCTTTGCTGCTCACTCTTAAGTAAGGATTAGGGGTATTCATGAGAAGTACCCATACAGCACCCAGCACATTGAGAGCACTCAATAAGTAGCAGCTTCTGCAAGGATTAGGCTAACTTCCCTGCGAAAGAGAGAGTTTAAGGAAAGCAAAAGAAGGGAGGAAGCCAATAAGCTTACTGAGCAACAGCTGGGTCTCAGGGATTCAGAAACTCACAATTCAGAATGTTTCCCAAATCAGGTGAACTGTGGTCTACCCATTACAAAATACAGAACTCAGAGCCCTGACTAATGGTCTCGTGATGTGAGCATAATGTCTTAATTCTCCTAAATGATATGCTGGCTTTATTAAAAGGCTTCTCTTTCTCTATCAATAATAAATATTTTCTTACAAAAAAACAGCAAAATTTTGAATGGCAAGATTCCATTATTATGAGAACCTTATTCAAATGCAGGTTTTCATCATCAGAAGTTGACCTTGTACTTGGTTTGCTTGCTTGATCCTAGTTTTAGCCAGTTCCCAGGACTCAAGGTAGAGGTGGCTATCACAAAACTAAACCTATTATATACTAACTACTTGGTAGTTAAGGCAGAGAGATTATTGTGACATACTCTCTAAATTCTGATAAAACTGCCCAAACCATCCCAGAAAAATTTGTAAATTATGACAGAATCTCGGTAAATCTTTGGCGATACATCACCTAAGCAATAACCCCCAAAAAAACTGTGTTTTATGTATACAAGATCCTTTCATAGGTTTCTGCCAAATTTATTTTAGCCTATTTTATTCCCTCACTCCTTTTCAAAACCTCTGTGTTCCTGATACTAATACAGACCAAGTACAGGTGCAGAGGGGAAGGGTTTCTCTGCCTCCTCTTTCTATACAAACAGTACAAAGAAAACCCAGCCCAAAGAAGCCACCAGGAGGCCCTAATTACTTGTTAAAGTCCATGAGTAATTACTTGGCTCTGAGAAGGGCATCAGCCGCCTCATCTACTGCCTTCCTGCGTTCCTTCAACGCACCTTCGACTGTGCGCCACTGAGCTGACTTCTTCTCACCTGCAATCTAAACAAAGTTCAAACTATGTAAACATGAATAGCTGCTATCATTGTCACAGGACAGGTTAACATGACTAAATGCAGAAACAACTAACATTACATTCAAAGCTAAAAACTTACAGACAGTATTTCTCCAGAGTAGGAACTCTTAATCTAAGGTTCATGGTTAGGATCAAAAAAGTGCAAAAACCATCTCCCACCAACTATCCCCCCAATCAAAACTGTAGAAGACTGTGTTCCAGTGCACATAAGCAATTTCTAACAAGATATCTGTGCTACATTCTCAAAAGGAGCTTTGAAGCACAGAAGGTCAGTAACAGTAACTTTTCATGAATTATTTGCTCATTAAATATTATTTAATGAAGCACCAAGTTAAAATTTTAATTGCATGTCTGTCAATCAAAATTATAGTTTAAAGATAAGTAGAAAATTTATACATTTGTAAGTTCCTTATTTCTCCAAAACATTATCCTAAAGAATGACTCTAATTTGTTTAGGCGAAAATCAACTATTGTCAAAGCCACCCTTGAGCTGAATTTTATAGGATGTGAATTATATATACATAAAGTCTCTGAAAATTCTTAAGACAGGTCCAACATGTTTTTACTACCCCTCCTTCAACTGAGCAGAGCTAGCTCATATTTAGGGGACACATCATACCAAATAGAAGCAAAAAACCACCTCTAACACTACAATCACACTCAGTGCAGCAAGATGCACTCTCTGACAGGTGCCAGGAACTGAGATCACTGAAAGATATAGACAAGTCTGGCTTCCATCCTCCCCTCATTCTGCATTACAGACACAATGAATAGAATGTTATTTGGAATTGTCTGAACTATTTTAAATTATTTTTAAATTAACTATTAACTATTTTAAATGGTTTTTCCCCTCTTGTTCCTTTTGCCAAGTGCAAAAAGTGAGTGTGTAATGGGTAGACATGAAGTAAAACCATCTTATGGCTTATCTTGTAAGTACACTGTGCTTAGGGCTCTGGAGATAAACAGGAACTACTAAATTACTACAGAATACTTTTATTTAGGAAAAACAACTAACTGATTCAGTAATTCTATTTCAAATCACCCGAAGAGGGTCACTGCAAGGGATGCTAAGTTACACACCCAGAACATGACTGCCATCTCAACAAGGTATCCTGGGCCCTGGACGCCCAACTTCTATTTTCCCTTGCTAGAAAGATGACAGTTCTGCCTCTGCAGCCTAGGCCTGCTACTTTGGGACAAGGGCTAAGCAAAAGTATGGTTTGGAGCATGCAGAACTGTCCTTCAGAACCACCGTCCACATTATGCTCCCACTGACATCTACTAGTGTGGTCTCCATTTTAAAGGTACATCTATTATCAGTGGAGAGTTTAAAGAAACAAGTCCCTTAAGCTTGGATTAGCCTTGCCACAGGACCTGCAGCAGACCAAGGAAGCTTCTCAAAATGCAATTTTTAAATGCTTAAAATGAAACTACGAGATTACAAAGGAACCCAATTATACTGAAATGTGTTCATGATTTTTTTTTTAATTTTGTGAAATAGAACCCAAGATCTAGTGGTAGGACTAATAAATATCCTTAGAAATAGTGATGGGCACAAATGATATTTCAAGAGATATGCAAGTACTATCAAGTAATAGGAAAATACCTGTGCTTTCTACTGGTGACAATGCTAACACTACTGTGGTTTGTTGCCAATATACACAATTGAAGGACAAGGTTTTGAGGCTATGGAAAATACTGAAGTTGATGTTTCAGTGAACTCCCCATCTGAGCCATCTTGCAAAATAAAAGACATCAAGAAAGGATGCTAGTTTCAGTCATTTCGGCTTCTTGTCATGTATAACAAATTTGCCAAGACTCTATAGTATACTGTTAGAAGATCCTGGTATTTTATTAAGGAGGATTTTTCATAACTAACCCAAACAGACTCATAAATCACATAAGTGTAAAGACATCTGGAGGTCAAAAATTTGTCTCCCTTTGTTGAAGGTATTTCTGCTTATAGAAGTCCAAGGATATGCTGCCTTGTACACAGACACTAGATTCCCCTATGATTATGTCAAGTCTGTTTCCAAATACTGCTTTGAGAAGGCAATTCACTATATATTACAGAACCATGTGCACCTACCTTCTTGTACTAGAAGAAAGAGAAGCTGAGAGAGTCCACTTTTAACATTTCAAAATTTGTCTTCACACATTTTCCTGACTAGTTTGTAACACCAGCTAATTCTCCCTAATCTAGTTAACTGCTACTATATGGTGTCCTTTAGCTGTAAAATCTTGACCGCAGTAGTCAGGCTGCACTGCATCCTACACATTCAGTGGAACAAGGAAGTACCCTTTTATGGAGCCTTCCACCATAGCAGTACCAGGGACATTTAAAGCTTCTAATCAGTGTCCTTCTGAAAATACCGCTCTATACTTGGTTTTGAGCTAAACTCCTGAAATCATGCCATTTCCAGCCTTCCCACACCTGCATAAGCAGCATATTAAAAATTCTTTGTGGTTTCCACTTTTCTGACTGAATTCTGACAGCAAATTAAACTTTTTTCCTGAGCTTTGAATAAAAAAGAATTTGCTTCAAGTTTTCAAAGGTTGTGTTCTCTGGCTGCTTACATCAGAGGTCTAATTTAACTCTTTTGTAATGTATGTACTCATGACTAAAACAATGTGAAGTATATCTAAATTTTTAAAAATCCAAACAGTTACAGTGACAAAGTTACTGATCATGTACAATCCTGATTCCTAAGATTTATAGTTTACATACTTATTTAAATGACTTGGTGTCAAGGTACATTTTTATATAACTGCATGTAATTACAAAGGAAATTTACTGAGTCCCAGTATTACATATTTAAATCAATGCAATTATTCTTTCAAGTGTTCAGTGTAAGTTAAATAATCAGTTAAAAACAGCTGGTGTTTGGGGGTATATGGGATCTCTCGATATTATTTCTTACAACTGTGTGTCAATCTAAATGTATCTCAAAAAGTTTATTTAAAAAATGACTGGCAATTTTAAAACAAAACAAAAACCCAGAAAGCAAATAACAAATGCATTCAAGTGCTATTAAGAGAGGAAGCAAATCTGAACTAGTTCTAGTACCATATCATTGTTGTGAGATAAAGCACCATATATAAAATTCATTAAAGAGAACAATTAAAGGTTTTCCTTGTTTTGTTTAAAAAGATAATTACCCTAGATGGTCTTCACTTAGTGAAAGAAAGTCCATAATAGGATTAGCAATCAGTCTCTAAAACACCCCATGTCTCACCCTTCTTTCGCTCACCTCAGAATTGTCCATGGCTGCTTTCAGTATGTTGGAGTGTGCACTGACGGCCTGGACTGCAGCATTCTGAGCTACAATGGCCTGCTGAGTGATGCGAGCAGTTTGACTCAGAGCATCTTCTAAGCTCCTGGCTAGAGCTAAAGTAAAAAGAACAGTTAAAAAAAAAAAAAGATTCCTTCCCACTAAATTACTTCATTTTAAACTTTCCCTCTTCTCCTATTGAATCTCCCACTTCATTTCCCCCAAAAATATAAAAAAACAAACATACAGATTAAGAAAATCAAAGCTCCATTTAAAAGTATGACAAAACATTAATAATTGTTGAATCTGGATGATGGGTCTTTGTGCCATTTTTACTTTCATGTACATCTGAAATTTTTCAAAATAAAAAGTGTTTCAGTTTTTTTTTTAATTGCTTAAAAGCTAACAGATACTTCAAGTGGTGGGAAGAAAAAGGTTTAGTCCACTATAGCCCTTTTTATCTATTAGAGGTTATCAATTCAGCATAACCACCAGCATTTTTCATTTTAAATAATAAACATATATGTAGATAGACCCAGGGGAAAGAGGAGCCCATTTTCATCTCCTCACCAAGAAAATATACTCACAGCAAATCACCTATTTCAACAAGATATAAGGAGGTAACAGACAAGAGAAAGAAGAATACAAGCAAGAAAACATTCAAAGAAAGAAAGAAAAGGTAGCCTGGGAACAGACAGTATTTTTCCACAAAAAAAATCATGGAAGAGCAGACACCAGTGTTCAAGAGGCTACCACCAGTTAAGATCACATTTCTAGATGCTGCTTCAGGAATCAAAAAGGAACAGTTTTTTTTTTTAAAGTAAAGCAAGGGATGATTTTCGATATAATACTAACATGGAAAAATGGTCATCTGAAGGCCAGTGAGAATAATTTATCAGATATCCAAAAAATGAAAACGTACTTGTAAGTCAAAAACAAAAGGCAATTTTGAGCAAAAGCAGCACAGGCTAGAGATGAACAAATGGAACCTATGAACCACACATGTAACCCCTGCAACACAGATAAAAGAGAAAGCTAAAATGAGAAAATGCCAAGGCATGAATGCAAGATGCAAGTTCAACTAAAGACACAGAGGATATAAAGAGAGGGATATAAAGGAGGGCTACAAGGAGAGAGGCTAGGGAGGGAACATGGATGAGTTAATGGTGTACATCCAAGTGCAAGTAAACCACTTCACAGTGGCCTACAAACCCCAGGAGTTCAGGTTGCTGGCGTGAAGTCCTCTTCAGAGGTCTATTTGCTGTGCCTGCTTTTTGTTTTTGTTTTTGCTATGTGTATATGAGTTCCATATACATATGTTACATTATTAACCCCTTATCAGATATATGGTTTGCAAATATTTTCTCCTGCTCCATAGTTGCCTTTTCCTTCTGTTGATTTTTTTGTTGTTGTATGTACATTTTTTTGTTTGATGCAGCCCCACTTGATATTTTTGTGCTTTGATTCTTAATAAAAATCATACACACACAAATTTTTTAAGTAAAGTTTGGGAGAAAACTAAGAGGTAATACACAAAATTCTAAAAACTTTCTCACTTCCCAAAATAAAGAACTGGACAAAAGAAAGAGGGACACGATAAAACAACAAAGAGCCCATCTTAAATTTATGACTTACTTCAAGGTGTCCATAAGATAAAAGGAGAAAAGTAGAAAGTATAGAAAAAATATGAATAAGAGAAAAAAAATTATCTTGATTTGAAGTAGTAGAGAATTCAGGAAAAATTAGGAAATAGGAAGAAAGTATGGAAACATTTCACTTATTTAGAAATCATTTAACATACTCAATTATTTGCAACATGACTAGGAACTCAGAAGAATGCAAAAGACAAAAACAAATACCAAATCCAAGCAGCTGAACTAATGCCCTACACCTATGCTCATTCTGCCCCTTCTAACCCTTAAACAATTCTATCTTGCATCCTTACAATAGGGCAGAACCAACTCTTTAGAAGGAAAACAGAAACCACTCAAGGCAAAATGACAAACAGTAATAAATGATGTGGAGAGAAGAAAAAAAGAACTATAAACAGCTGCCATAAGAATTTAAAACAAATACCTCCCAGTCCAACAATAAGCTACATAACCTCTACCTCCAGAGACATCAATGTACTTCATGCAGCACAATACAATAAAATGCATTCCACTAAGATAGGAAAATATACTTTTAGATATCATCTTTTCTTAAGCCATCAAAAAACATAAAACTGAAACTTAGGAATATGCTTCAGTTAGCTGGAAACCAACTGTGTGACATGTTCCACCCCCTACCACAGTCAGAGAAGGGGCTACTAGAGTGCGAGTCCAAAGGCTGGGCAATAAACCAGAGCATTAGCCATTCTGACCTGCACAAATAAACTGATACATTTAACAATGAAAAGACTCTTAGGCAAGTTACCAAAATAATTTCTGTTGCCCAGAGTATAAAGAATCTTCAGCACTAACCATTATAAAAGCAAATGGAGAAAGTACATGTATTATTTGGAGGCGTCACCAACTGTACACTAAGAATAAACCTTGTCACCTGGGTAAAAGAAGTTTAGATGGAAAGAACACAAAAGATGAAATAAAGATGGTGAATAGAGCACTGTGACTAAAGCAACAAAAGAAACCACAACTAGCTAATAGATGGGAAACTTATGCTGATGGTTGAAGAAGAGAGTAACTGACAGAGATGACCCCAGGTACTTAAGAAGCTGTCTGGTTTACATACACTCAATCTTAACTTGTTCCTGCTTTTCCTGTTGTGCAAGGCGAGCTGCAACTTCTTCAGGTGGTCGCTCCTTTACAGAAGTTGAGGATGCTTCCTCTTGCAACAAAAGTAAGTAAGAGGAGATCAGATTTCAGCACAGAACTTCAAAAGCTAACAGTGATATAAAACACTATTGTTTGTACCTGCCAGCTAGTATCAACTGAGAGTATTTCTGCGATAAGGATTCTAAAACCACACCATCAGTCAATGATTCCAACATGAAGATATAAGGGATCAGCTCTTAAACTCCTTTTTTTCAAAGACTTACTCAGACTTTGAAACTTTAAAAATTCCCTAAGCATATATGCAGGCTTAAAACCAGTATAAATGTGTACTTACATAGAGTCTAGGGGTTGCCTAGTAATTTAGTAGTTCTGATGAACATATCATTTACAAAACCATACATATAAATAATTTAACTACCTGAAGTTGCACGCTTGGGTTTTCCTTCACCAGTTTCAGAGTGATCAGTTTTTATAGATTCCTCATGCTGAACCGCAGGGGCTGGGACCGACAGTGTATCACCTGCTGCAGAAATAATTTGAGCTGCCTCTGTGGGTGCTATAAATATATGTTACTTAAGGTATTTATAGTTTCTTGGGTTAACAGAAAAACACACAGGAATCTACTACTACTACTACCCCCTTCACATCTGACTCCTAAGGGACACAAATGCATGTGTTGCCACTATTCAAACACAGATACAGGCACTGTTGGCTGCATACACAAACCCACCCAAAATGGACAATGGCTAGGAAAGCACAAGAGAAAGAAGTCTTGTTAGCATCCACCTGCATTTTAACCATCACTATTCTCAAGTAAGTCTTCTAGTAACAATACTAAATGGTACTATATCTTAACATGAGAAATGGACAAAAGATTTGCATAACATGGGAAAATAACAATAAAGGAAAAAAGAGCCTGCAATGAAGAAGGCAGACAAAACAAAGTAACTGAAAATTATTTTTAATTGTTTTTGAAGAGTGGCAGAGATGAAAGAAGAGGGGTAAGGAGAGGATGATAGTTTTAAACACACAGTGAAGACACTGAGTTAGTAAAGAACAGAACTTGTTTAAAAAATTATTTCATACTTATTTTTAAAGGAAAGAAAGTTGAGAAAAATCAAGAGCTTATAAATTATAAATACGTGTTGATGGAACAGAAAATGAATAATTCTAGAGGAAGAATGGGGTAGGGGAAGGAGGAAGCAACAACATGGAGAAAAAAACTTTTAAATAAACTAAAGGTCTTATTTTAAGAAATAAAGCCGGATTATTACAAAAACCATTAACTGGTCTCCTGCTCTGCCATTCTCTATTCTCAGCAACAGCCAGTGAGCATATTAAAATAAAAGTCAGATCGATTCCCTGGCTCAGAACCCTCCTGACACCTTGCCATCCTACTCAGAAAACAAAGCAAAATCCTCATAATGGCCTCCAAGGACTGCCAAATAGGCTTTCTGCTCCCTCTCTGATCTCACTTGCTACAGTTCTCTATTACACTCCAGCCCCAAGTGCTCCTCAGTAGAATATACCAAGCCTTTGCCCTAGCTAATCCCTCTGCCTGGGATGCTTTTCCCCCACCAGACTTTTATGACTTACTCCCTCCCTCACCTTTCTATCCTTTGTTCAAATGACACCTTCCTGGTCAGACTTTCCCTACCCACTCCATTTAAAATTAGCATATTTCCTCCCACACTTATCACTCTCTGACATTCTGCATGTTACTTATATATTTACATATGATCTCCCTCTCCTCATCCTACTAAGAAATATTCAGAGTTTGTTTTTGTTTTTACTATTTGTTCACTGCTACAGCCTCAGTACCTAGATTGCCTGGCACACAACAATCAGTGAACATTTGCTGAATGAAAGTCAAGTGATTTAATCAAAGGCAGAAGTAACTGAGGAAAACAGACGTGCACTGAGCAGGTTAGAGTCAGGTTAATGCTACAAATTAGGGTGGGATTAATGGTAAATCATGAAAGAAAAAAATACTTGCAGATCAAGATATTTTCATCATTAAGAAAGAAGGGAGGATAGAATTGTGAAGAGGTAGAAAAAAGAAGTGGCAAAAGAGAGTAAGACTAAAATCTAAAGAGAGAAAAGGATTGGAGTCAGAGGAAACAAATATAAAAGAAAAATAGTTTGTTGCAGGTAAGACAAGTCTTACCATTACCCTCACTCAGCAACTGTTCACAGTAATGTCTGTATCCCACTCAACCCCTAAAAAGAGAGGTGAGAATACTCTCCTTCCCCAAGGAAATAGCTAGAGACCAAGAGAATTCTCCATGGGGAGAAATCCCCCTCTTGACCATAGAAACAAATATAGTAAAACAATTCATTTACGTGTAATTTTAAAAGAATGGTTGTAAATATAGATACCTGTTGTTGAAGCTGGAGCATCGCCCTTTTGTTTTTGGAGTTGTGAGGCAGGCTGTTTTGATTCTTTCATTACCTCTGATACACTAGAGATTTTCAGTGGACCAGACTGAATCTTGGAAATGAAAAAGATTTAATACTTCAGGTACAATACTAGCTTTTTAAAAAGGGAGCATACAGTAACTTGCATTATTTCAAAAGTCAAGGTTTTCGGGCTTTTAACACGAAGTTAACACTCTACAACATAATTTATTTTATTAACCATAGTAAGAGAAGCCATCAAACAAAAAAATGCAATCCAAAAACTTTATTCCAAATGACTAGGCCATATTCTAGTAGTAACACAGGCTTCTTTTAATGTAACTAATAAAGTACATGGTGTACGACCTTCCTTTTGAAGACCATTCCTTTTACGTTTACAACATTGAGAAGGCTATTTTTTATTTGCTTTCTAAATCAAACTATGTTGTCTTCTGTGTACATTCAGCTAGAAACAAATGATTTTTAGAGGCTCTGAGTCATATGAAAATTAGTTTTCTTTCAGGACTCATGCAACTGCACACTAAAATACATAACCCAACTGTGAGTAATACCCACTCTTCTCTTCCTTGATTTCCACCTGCCTTAAGTTCAAGGCACCTGTTCATTAACAGGACTGCCAAGTGACGTGCTAGAGAAAATTGCTGAGCAATAGCAATATTGTCATTTACAATTTACATTGTTCCACTTTTTGCCAGAGCTTGGCAGTGAGACTCAGACATTCCTAATATGACTACTGAAACATAACAGAAATGAATCAGAACTTTATCACTACCAGAAACTAGGAATACGCATTTTCTTTTATTAAAATGTTATTATTTTTTAAATTATGAAATACATGCTCAGTATAACAAGCAAAATAGTATCAAGATATATCATTGGTTTTTGCCTCTTTATCCTGCACTCTACCCAGCTACTGATAAAAGCCTGAAATCTATCCCTGCCCTAACCATAAGCTCAGGTACATAAACATATACAATTTATCATTTCTTCAAACTAAAATAGGGTTATATTATACAAATTACCATGTAACTTTTTTTTTTTCATTTAACAATATATATCATGGGCATTCTCTTCTGGGTCAAGAAATTCTTTTTAGCTGTATAATATCCTAATTTAATTGCAGACCCTAATGTAGTACTTTTGGACATTCAAATGATTTCCTGCATTGTTTCCTTAAACATCCGTGTCCATGAAAAGCACTGTATTGTGGTATCTGTAGGATAGTTTGACAGAAGAGGAATTGCTGGGTCAAAGGAAGTTGTATATTTTTAACAGATATTAACAGATCACTTTCACAGAAGGTTCTAGCAACTCACACTCACAATAAATGTGTTTGTGTATAAACATGATTTCCAGAGTCAGTTGTTCTATTCCTCTACTATCCAATCCTGTGTCAAAATCTTACTGTTTTATTGAAGTAGGATTATAACAAAGTCAGTATCTGGAAAAGCAAGTGTCCTCTGACCCCTCCCCAACCCAACATCTTTTCAAAATGTTCTTGGCAAGTCTTGTACATTATTTATTCTTCCATATGAGCTTTAAAATCACCTTGTCTTACTCTTCGACCTTTGGAAAAATTCATTATAATTTTTACTAGATGTGCCTGAATACATCATAAAAAGTCATTTCTTGCAAATATATACAAATTTAAGAGAAATACACATTTGAGAGAAATGACAATTTTATGATATTGAGTCCCATCCAGGGACATATTTGTTTCCATTTAGGCAGGTATTACTCCATGTCCATCAAAAGACTTTAAGTTTATCTTCTCTCAGTATTTAGTGTCTATGTATAAATAACCATGCTGGCACTAAAAGGGTTATCACAAAATAAAATGCATAGTTTCTAAAAGCAACAAGCTGGTAACAGTGTACGAGAGTACAGATGACTAAATAAATGGTAATTAAAAAATAAAAACACTAACTGCTACTGTAATTCAGAGGTAAGAAAATTCACTTTGGTCTATGTAGTAAAGGAGGCAGGCATTAAAAGGAACAGTAGTAGGCAAAAGGTAGGACTCATTCTGGACAGAAAACCACCATGGGAAGAGCTGAGGCAAATGAAATGGTCTTTAGTTTTCTGTTTTAGCATAGGCCCTTGGAACATTGCCTCCTGGTACATAATAATCACTTGATTGACATTTGTTGAATAAATGAATGAATGGAAAGCCCACAGCTTATTTGTAAAGTAAATGGCACAAAGCTAAAATTTTATGTAGAGGACCATTCAGAGATAAGGCTGGAAAGGTAAAGAGCCAGACTGTCAAGCATATTGAATGTTAACAAGCAATAAAAATCACCACCTACAGAAGAAAGGAACCAACAGCCTGACCCTAGGCTAACATTTAACCACTTCTGGTTCTACTTTCCTTATTCAGAATGTTAAACAATCTCTAAAATCTCTCTAGTTTTTACACTCTGTGGTCTTCTATCCTTTAAACAATAGGAAATGGATAAAAGTTCCTGATAATCAGTGATATCATAAAAATACCATGGAAACATCACAGCATGTATTTTAGAATATTCTCTGGTATTGATAGGAGGTTGGCCTAGATTATGTTAGGAGAGTTTGGTTGGATGGGGGTTGGAGACTGGGAGGAAGATGGGAAAAGCCGTGTGAGGGAAGAGGAACAGGTCTAGTTTGGAGGCTAATTTGGATATGAAAAAGAATAAATATCAGAGATTAAACAAAATAGGATAGCTAACAAAATACAAACAAGTATGAAGAGGAATTCAAGAATTCTAATAGATATCTGACAGCATGGTACTACATTTGATACAAAAAAAAGCAACCAAAAAGAGTGTAAGTTTTGAGGTGATTCGTAAAGACTTGCCAAGTAATCCAAGTGGAAATGTTGAGCAGGGTAGCTAAAGTGGAGTGAGAAAAGGGCAAAGCTATTGAGAAGGATAAAGGGGTCATTACAAAGAATGACACTTGAAATCATGTCAAGCATGAAAAGAACAATATTCTGAATTGTTCAGCCTGATTTCATGCTCCCACAATTGCTTACAACTATTTCTCCTGGGTCATGTGGCTTAAAATAGACCCAGGATTTTAGAATGAATCCACAGGAATCTGCTTCTTGACTACAGAAGCTACAAAACTGTCTCCCTCACCCGTAGAGACATTTTAAAGTCCGTGGAAGAATAAATGATGTAGAAGACTAACCAAGAACATTTTGAAAAAACATGATTGGGGAATGCATGGATCAGAGGAAATTTGCTTTTCCAAATAATGATGGTTATAGGACTGGTCTCTAGATTATGCTAGATACTGGAAAATAAGTTCACCCAGGTCTAAGAAAGAACTAACCAGCTCACAGCATAAAGAAATGCCCAATATCAAATCAGCAAAAACCCATGCTCTCTTTTGTAAATTTTTTTTCAAGCAGCTGTTGAAGAAATATTTAAGATGTTTTAAAAAAAATTTAAACTTGATGGGAAAGGATGAAACTCATAAGAATATGCACAAAGTTCCAGGATTACTGGAGGATATTCCTGTGACTCAATCAGTGTGTAGCTGAAAAACTTGTGACTGTTTTGTGGCTTGAAAGGAACCAATACTAAGTACATATAACATTTGGGCTCTGTGTCATGGCCACCCTATGTCTATGTTTTTAGTGTTTTAAATCAGAGCTTGATAGCTGAAACAGTGTACCCCCTCAGTCCACAGGGCAGCCAGGGCAACTTCAGCCTGAGCTGCCTCCCCACTCACCTTGGGTGCCACACAATTATTTTCTATGTGGTATGCACTAAATGGGGCCAGTTAGGTGACTCCAAAGGAATAAAAACCCAACTCCACAGATTAATGATAAAGAAAACTGGCAAACAGACATCTGGCAAGTTCTACTGAATTATACATACAAGATATTCTCAAGATGAAAACAACCTGCTTTTAAAAGTATTCCATAGGATAAACTAAAATAAACTGAAAAATGTAAAACTCTTACCGGCTTCTTTGGCAACGGAACATTATAAGGTGGGGAACCAAGAATCATCTCAAAGAGTTTATCTGAGTAAGGTATGGTTTTCTCTACACTTTCCCGGAAATGGGAATCCCATTTGGCATATAGGATAGTGCCACCAATACCTCCACCAACAAACAGAAGGCCAGCTCCAGCAATTTTGCCAGAAGACAACCTAAGTCAAAGAAATAGGAAACATTTATATTTTTGGCTTTCCTAAACCTACTTCCCTAGACCAACATAAAGTCTCGAAGACCTCAACCTCTACTTCTCTACCACAGATTCAGATCCCAGCAGCCAAGTTTATCACCACAGCTGCACCTTTCCCTGATTTGTTTTAAAATGTCTGCAATAGAAATAACATTTACTTATGGGTAACTAAAATTTCTTTAAATACAGGAGTATCTCAAATAGGAAGAATGAAGCAATCTACCCTTTAATACTTAAAATTCAAGATGTTCACAATCATGAGATTTCCTTTATATCACCACCTTTCAAAGCTCCTCTCCCCTTAAAACATTTATGTAAATACAGTAAAATAAACCCTTTACAAAAGTAAGATAATATAAATATCAAATACAACAAACACTCTTTAAGTTATAATGTGCTGTGTTCTGGACCTAAATCTATTTGCCATAAAATGGTAAGGAGGGTAGGGGAGGTGCGCCTTAGAGGCCATCCAATTACCAAAGAACTAAAAGGTGCATTGTAATAAATTTTCACCTAGAAATAAATAATACTCCAAAAAGTATTACAGCAAAGCTCTGGTGTTCATACCCCTTAACAAAACACAAACACATACGCCTCTTAGCACAGCTACAAGCTTGCTTACAAGGAGATATACTACATACCTAGAACTTCCCGAAGAAGAGTATCTACGGCATGGTCGTACTGGACGGAGGACAAACTTTCCACAGAGACAACTCTTAAGAAGAAAGAGAAAACATCACAACCAATGCAGAAGGTATCTGGGAAGCTTTTAGTGTTGGTAACTCAGAATTAAAACTTTATTACAAATGTCTTCATTAAACAAAAATTTATTTTACTTTCAGAAATCAATTTGCCATGAAACATACTTATAGGCCCTTAAAAAAAGTGATGCTTCCTGAACCCCAAGACTCATAAAAAAATTACTTCTAAGATTAAAAAATATATATATATTATCAGACTAAAATTAGCACTCTTAAGAGTTATGTATGCTATTGCTTGGATACAATTGGAATCTGCCATATGCTTTCTTAATAATTCACAAGAAAAAATAATATAAAATATCTATTACTCTGTAAACTTAGACATCTGAAAAACCACCCACAGTCTAGCTAAAAACATTGCATTATAGGATGCATTCAAATCCACTCAGAGGCGAGATCCAACCTCAGCTTAACTTACCCAGAAACCAAGTTTCCCCTTCTATAAGGTAACTGTGTGTCCAGTCAATTCCTAGAGATATTCATCTGAATATAAAAGTTCATTCTTGGTTTATGCTAGTGTATCAAACAGACTACAGCCAATAGTTTGAGAAAAATATTTTAACGGATGTTGTAAATGCTCAAGTAAATACTCATCTCCATGTAACTATTCTATCGTTACATAAAAGCAAGTGATCAGAGCAATGTTTTGTGATTTGTTTTAATCAAAGTAAAGCACATAAACTCAGATGTTGCTTAATATTGGATCCCTTAAACAAAATAAATAAATGTGCATATAAATACTTTCGGGGGAAGGTTTTGATAAACTTAAGCCATGCACAGGTATTAATCTGAAATTTCAAATTTATTACATCCATAAATAAAATCCTTCTTTATATCAAGCAGAAAATCAAACTGTGACAAGGGGGAAAAAATGTTTTCTCTAAGTTCCTTGATGAAATTGAACCCAAGGAATATCATAAAAACAAAAACTTCCTTTCAGAAATACCATAAGATTAAAGAAAATTTGTCACATGATCAAAGGGCACATGAAATTACACTGGAGGTACAGTTGCTATTTACGTTCCATTTGCCAAGACCTAAACTTACACACCAAATTAATGTATGAACACATTTCAGGAAAAAAACACAAAACATATTAGATGTTTTACAAAAATGTAAAGCAGCTATAATTGGTATTTTAAACATATTTCAATTATTACCTAAACAGTAGAACTCTCAACATTTTTTAACTGCATTTAATAGGAAAAGGTGTTTTCCTACTGTTCTGTAAAGTAGGTAACATGAAATTTTAAACAGAACTGCATCTACTTTTATTTGTCAACAAATCCATTTTGTTGACTTAAGGAGGAAATATTAGAAACCATTAAAGTTATATTTATTTAAGACTGTATTTTTTTCCTCTAGAGGTACAAGAATGTATCAAGTCAAAAGTTAAGTCACTGTTAATGGTAGATAATTAGTTTACTGGAATATCACACAGCAAACATAGTAATGGATAACTGGCTGGGGTGTATGAAGTCAAATTCAACATCAGAAGTTAAGAACACCCTAATTCACATTAATATTTATTTTTTACTTTATCCATCTTCTACTTTTCTTTTCATCTGACTTCTTCTTTCCTTCTGACACAACGTATCTGATGTAAGTTTAAATTCCTGGTATTAAAATGCAAAATTTTAAATCAAAATTCAAATCAGTTAGTTGGGTATACAGTATGGTCTCCCTCATACTTCTGTCCCTCAGCCACTCAGATCCCCTGCTCCATAGACAACCAATGCTGTCGGTTTCTCATATATCCTAAAGAGCACTTTTTCTCCTAGACATAATACTGCTTCAGTGCCAAATTTACTGGATTTTTTTAGTGTGATATATTTTTAACCTTAAGATTCTTATAAAATATTTTAAGTTTACTGTAGAAAAAGTTAAGTTGTTGCATATTAATCTGCATTTCAAATGTAGAACTGGCCATCTCTTTCATATGACAAAATGAGGTATTTTGTGACAGAATTCTGGACACACAACCTTTACACAAATGATACCATAATACATACCCAGTCTGTACTAATATTCATTCAACAATATGTATTTGAGAGCATTCTCTATCAATACAAGAAATCTTCTTAGCAGATTTTATAGAGATTCAGTATTCCATTTTATGGATATTTCTTAATGTATTTAACTGGTCCCCTTTTGACAGACATTGATGGAGGTTTAGTCTAAATTTTTATTACAATAAACAATGCTGCCTGAGAAGCAGATATCATTCTGGGTCAGTTCTTCAAGTAAAATTTGCAATGTTGATCAATAGTGCCAAATTAGCCAAAGTGTCCTCTAATCATGAAAAGTATGTTTTCTCACAGCCTTTCCAACATACTTTCAGTGCAGTTTTAGTCCCAACTTCCTTTGTTATGACTGTGCATTTTTTTCATATATTTATGATCTATTTTTATTTCCTTTACTATGAACTATCAGAGCATATCCTTTGACCACTTTTAAATATGACTGACCTTTTTCATATTCTTTTCAGTGCTTTTTATGTATGAAGAGAAATTAGCCATGTGTCTGCTAACTGTGAATGTATTTATCCAGTTTGTGACCTAATTTTTATCTTTGCTAATGATAGCTTATGTCATGTAAACATTACTTTTACAGTCAAAACTGTCAATCTCTTACGGTTTCTAGGCTTTCTGTACTTTTAGAAATCTATCCTTAGATTATAACAATTTTTCCATGGTTTCTTCTACTCTCATGGTTTCACATTTTTACATTTAAATCTTTGAACCAAGTGTAAAGTGTAAGGCATAGATTAAACTTAATTTTTTTCCACACATCTATTCAGTTGTCCCTAAATTACAGACTGAATAATCCATTTTTCCCAATGATTTGAAATACCACCTTTAAAATACGCTTTAAAATATACTAAACACACTTTGATGTATTTAGATTTCCTATATTGTTCCACTGATCTACCTCCTCATACACTAAAGCCACAATGTTTTAACTACTGCATTTTCAATTTCACTTTTCATCTAATATAGCTGGCCCTCTCTTCCAGTACTATTCTCTCATCAAATTCCTCTGGATATTGTTTTTATTTCATATTTTGAAAGTTGAGCTACAAAAATGCTTTTAATTAAACAACACATGATCAATTGTAAAGTGAACCCTGATTTAGGAAGGGAGATGTGAAAAAGTTTGTTTTATGACCAAAAAACGATAGAAATAAAAAGGTGCACACTTCTGTATAAGAAAAAGGTAGAAATGATGATTGTATCATGACTCAAACAGGGTTTTTATCTGAAAGTGGCTCTTGATTTTTAAAAATGTAAGTATCCCCCAAAAGAAGAGAACCAAGATGGCGGCGTGAGTAGAGCAGCAGAAATCTCCTCCCAAAACCAAATATATTTTTGAAAATACAACAAATACAACTAATCCTAAAAGAGAGACCAGAAGACACAGGACAACATCCAGACTACATCCACACCTGCGAGAACCCAGCGCCTCACGAAGGGGGTAAGATACACGCCCCAGCCCGGTGGGATCCCAGCGCCCCACACCCCAGCTCCTGGCGAGAGGAGAGGAGTCGGAGCGGGGAGGGAGAGGGAGCCCAGGACTGCTAATCACCCAACCCTAGCCATCGCACCAGAGCGCAGACACAGTGCATGCGTGGGGTGCTGGATACTAGGGAAACAGGACAGTAAGAACTGTGAGCGGGTCCCCGCAGCCGGCGCACCCGGGACAAAGAAAAGCGAGTGCTTTTTGAAAGTCTTAAAGGGACAGGGATGCCACAGCTGGACAGAAGTGCCCTGGGACACTTAGCGCAGCAGCTGCGAACCTCAGAGAGCTCTGGGTGCCCGAACCCTCGCAGCACAGCTTGGAGGCCCCTCACCATGATAAACAGCCTCCCACCTGTTCCCACTCCAATGCGGCTCCGCCATATTGGAGCAGCAGCCTGAGGCCGGCCACGCCCACAGCAACTGCAGAGTTAAATAAACTCCATAGCGGCTGGGCAAGACCAGAAGCCCCATCTGCACGCAGCTGCCCAGCACAAGCCACTAGAGGCCGCTGTTCTCCCAGGAGAGGAGGGCCATAAACTGGCAAGAAGGGACTTTCTCTTACCCAACACACGTGCCAGCTCCCCACAAATATATCTATCGCCATGAAAAGGCAGAAGAAATTGATACAGACCAAGATCACAGAGGCAAACCCTGAGAAGGAGATAGACCTAACCAGTCTTCCTGGAAAAGTATTAAAAATAAAGCTCATAACCACGCTGATGGAGATGCAGAGAAATATGCAAGAGCTAAGGGATGAAGTCCGGAGGGAGATTACAGACATCCGGAGGGAGATTACAGAAATGAAACAAAGGATTTATAAACAGAATGGATAAGATGCAAGAGGCCATTGATGGAATAGAAACCAGAGAACAGGAATGCATAGAAGCTGACGCAGAGAGAGATAAAAGGATCTTCAGGAATGAAACAATATTAAGAGAACTGTGTGACCAATCCAGAAGGAACAATATCCGCATTATAGGGGTACCAGAAGAAGAAGAGAGAGAAAAAGGAATAGAAAGAGTATTTGAAGAAATAATTGCTGAGAACTTCCCCAAACTGGGGGAGGAAATAATCGATCAGACCATGAAAGTGTACAGAACTTCCAACAGAAAGGATCCAAGGAGGACAACACCATGACACATAATAATTAAAATGGCAAAGATCAAGAACAAGGACAGAGTTTTAAAGGCAGCCAGAGAGAGGAAAAAGGTCACCTACAAAGAAAAACCCATCAGGCTATCATCAGACTTCTCAACAGAAACCTTACAGGCCAGAAGAGAATGGCATGATATACTTAATGCAATGAAAGAGAAGGGCCTTGAACCAAGAATACTGTATCCAGCACGACTATCATTTAAATATGAAGGAGGGATTAAACAATTCCCAGACAAGCAAAAGTTGAGGGAATTTGCCTCCCACAAACCACCTCTACAGGGTATTTTAGAGGGACTGCTCTAGATGGGAGCACTTCTAAAACTAAATAGATGTCACCAGAGAAAATAAAATCACAGCAAAGAAAGCAGACCAACCAAATACTAACTAAAGGCAAAAAATAAAATCAATTACCCACAAAAGCAGTTAAAGGAAGCACAAAAGAGCACAGAATAAAACAACCAACATATAAAGAACGGAGGAGGAGGAATAAGAAGGGAGAAAAGTTAAGAATGACCAGACAGTGTCTAAAATAGCTCAATAAGTGAGTTAAGTTAGACAGTAAGATACTAAAGAAGCTAACCTTGAACCTTTGGCAACCATGAATCTAAAGCCTGCAATGGCAATAAGTACATATCTTTCAATAATCACCCTAAATGTAAATGGACTGAATGCACCAATCAAAAGACACAGAATAATAGAATGGATAAAAAAGCAAGACCCATCTCTATGCTGCTTACAAGAGACTCATCTCAAACCCAAAGACTATAGGAACTAAGAAAGACTGAAGGAACAAAACAGCAGCAGAATCATAGAACCTAAGAATGGACTAACAGTTACCAAAGGGAAAGGGACTGGGGAGAAAGGGAGGGAAGGGAGGGATAAGGATTGGGAAAAAGAAAGGGGACATTACGATTAGCATGTATAATGTGGCGGGGAGCATGGGGAGGGCTGTGCAACACAGAGAAGACAAGTAGTGATTCTACGGCGTCTTGCTGCGCTGATGGACGGTACTGTAATGGGGTTTGTGGGGGGGATTTGGTGAAGGGGGGACCCTAGTAAACATAATGTTCTTCATGTAATTGTAGATTAATGACAACAAAATTAACTAATTTTTTAAAAAGTAACGTGGTAAAAAAAAAATGTAAGTATCCTATTCATTAGCCTACCCTCATATTCTATACAGAATTTAATGTCCTAAGTAGAGCTTTAATTCAGAAATTTTAAGTTTTTTATGGTTTCTTTCACCCAAATCTTAGTCCCTAGACGCTATAGCTTAGTTTCGCCTATTTAAAAAAAATGACATTTTCAAAGTCTCTATTAATCTATATGTTTTCCCTCCATTAACTAATCTGCTGAAGAACTTGGGTTGCTTGACTTGTATAATTTTCCACAGCCTGGATTTTGTTCAAGGTGCAATTTAACATGTTCTTGTCCTCTGTATTTCCTACAAACTGGAGTTGGATCCAGACACTTGCTCAGACTCAGGTTTACTCTTTGGCAAAACTTTAGGTGGTGGTGTGTTCTTTCATCAGGAGGCACATAATGTCTGGTTGTCTCTCTTTCTGTGATGTTATCAATTGTGTGGATGTACAACGTGTAGATCCACTAATTTACTGGCAGTTGCAAACAGTGGTCTCAAATTCTATTATTTTTCATTTAGTACATGACATAGATGTTTCCTCTCATCTGCAATTTGGCTACCCAATAGTACCTATAAGAAAGACAGAACAAAGGCTTGATTCTTCTTATCCTTTTATCCAGTCATCTTCTGATGACCAGTTGTAGGGTCTTTTGGTTTTCATTTATTAATTGTGGCAGATTATAGTTCCAAGAGTTGTTACATTTCACATCCCATATGCTTTTCTAGAATCCTGCCACTTTTCCAGAAACTTGCAAGCTCATGAGACCTCAAGAACCTCCTAACAGAGTTCTTAGAAACCTTTAGAACTAAGAGATAATATATAGTTCTTATAAAATAAGTGTTTTAGTTATGTGCTTTATATATTATATAAATAACAGTTATTAATAGACTAAAACTATATTATAAAATATAAAATCATATTATCATATATTATTATAAAATACATGTTATTACAATATTTATTCATTGTAACAAGTAATGATGCTGTTATTTAATACCACTAAGTCCGGGGTGACTGTTATACAGCTATAACCAGATGACTGTCCTTGGAAGTGGAGGGCTGCTGCAACAAAACAAAGCACATGGTAATGACTTTGGGACTGGAGGGTAGGGGGTGAAAGTTAGAAGGCCTTGAAGAGACTTAGCAGAAGCCTGATGGTCTTCATGGAGGTATTGTTAAGTGCTTAAGAAAAATGTTTTTGGAACTTGTAAAAGAAAGGGAGCCTTGTTATATAGTGGTAGAAGTTTATCAGAATTGTCACCTGTGGGTAGACATGCTAAACAGAAAATTAGGTACAGCTATAGCAATACCTAATGAACTGACAGATTTAGCTAAAGATACTTTCAAGCAGAATGTTCAAAAATGCCAACTGGTTTCTTTCACCAGAGTATGATAAGGGTAGAAATGAGTTTCAAAAAAAAAAAAACCGCTTAGCTTTCAAGCAAAATTTAAGGAAAATATAAAGGAGCCAGGACTTTGTGGGTTCAAAAATAAAACTCATTATCAGCCTCTCCAGGCAGCAAAGATCCATTAAAACTTAAGAAAGATCTAAGGATGTGCTCCTGACAGAACCTTTTTACATACAGAAAAGACCACTATGGTATCTTAAGGGCATGCTTCCCATATTCTTTTTGTTAAACAGGGCCACTGAGAATCTTAGGGGTTTTACCCAACAGCAGCCTCACAGGGAAGCCCAAAATGCAGAAGGTCTTATCTTGGTAAGATTTGTGGGCTTGGCTTTTGTACAGTGGAGGAAAACCCTAGTAAGACCCACAGGAAACTCACCAAGAGAAATGTACTGATGAAAATATGCCAGCTTGGATTTAAAGGGGGAAAGTACAAAATGCAAAGAAAGAGGCTTTCAGACTCTTGACTTGTATAGACAGGAAACAGTCTAAGAAAATGACTCAGATGCAAACAGGCTACATTTCCCAGAAAAGGATAATTCAAAAGGTGAAGCCAGGAGCTCAGAGAATAGAGCCAAGAGTTCTGAAGACTCATGCCAAGCAGAAGGACTCAGCTAGATTTTACATTTGGAACAGTGTGATGGAACAGAGACTGCTATGCATGTCCTTTTCCTTTGTGAATAAGTGTCTAGAATGCCTGTCACACTGTACTGTATGTTGGATATATGAGGAGAAGATAACTTTCTCTAGTTCATAGACCTTTAGATAGAAAGGAAAAGTGTTTAGGGAGCTGTACCCTAGAGACCCAGCCCCATCTAAGATGTCTTATCTGCAGAGGAATCTGATTTAGATGACATGGTCCTGGTCCTTTAATCTAAGCCTAATACTGTGATGAGATGCAGTTTTGGAGGGTTTCAAGGAAAGCTGTATGTGAGAGGGATTGAGCTATGGCTAAAGGGCAGACTATGCTATCCAAAATCCACTGCAACAATATTTCCTGTATCATATACTCTTCCAGAATCTTGACTCTCCTCCAAAGTGAGTTCTAAGTACCCTTCCCTTGAACAAGGTCAGGCCTTTGTTACTAATTTACTAATAAAGGGCAGTGGAAGTTATATTCTGACTTCTGAGACTAGGATATATACATACAGCTTATGCCTGGCTCTGTACCTCCTCGCACTTGCTCCTGGAACAGAGCCACCAACCTGTAAGGAAGCCCAGACATGGAACGAAGCCACACACAGGTGCTCTAGCCAACAGTTCCAGGTAAGTGTCAGCTGGAGACAGCATCAACTGCCCAGACAAGTGAGGAAGCCTTTGAAACAACTCTATCCCCACCCACTGTCTAACTACCTCGGGAGGAACACTGAGCAAAAATTGCCCAGGCAACCCCAGGACTGAGGGAGATGATAAATATTATTTTACTTCAAGTTGAAGGTGACTTACGTAGTATAGCTAACCAGAACAATATTCTTATGAACTCATGAATTGAAACACTTTTTATGGATTTCAACCAGTTACAATTACCCATTTGAAAACTCAAATTGTCCCATCTTTGGCCAACAGAAGTCACTTCAAGTTTATATGATTTTATTTTACATTATTTTAATTAGATTATATATACACTTTTTAAAGCCTACCTCTGTCTCTATACTTCAGGCCATCTGCAAATACCTGGTGGCAAGTTTTTTTTCTCTGTGTGGTAAAATTCACTTACAAAATTCACTACATTAAATATACAATTTTGTGGCATTCAGTATATCCACAGTGCTGTATAACAATGATCACCACTATTTATAGTTCTAGAATACTGTCATCACTCCAAAAGAAATTCCTGTACCAATTAAGCAGTCTTCATTTTCCCCTCTCCCCTGGCAACCACTACCTACTTTCTGGCTCTACAGATTTGCCTATTCTGGCTATTTCATATAAATGGAACCATATAATATGTAGCCTCTTGTGCCTGCCTTCTTTTACTTAGTATGTTTCCATGTTGTAATATGTATCATGTGAGTAGCATGTTTCTTTCTATGGCTGAATGTAATATTTCATCATATGGATATACATATTTTGTTTACCCAGACAACAGCTGATGGACATTTGGATTATCTCCATCTTTTGCTTATTGTGAATAGCATTATGAACATTCATCTGCAAGTTTTTGTTTGAACACCTCTTCCCAATTATTTTGGGTGCAATTGCAGGGTCATATGGCAATTCTATGTTTAACTCTGCACCATTCTACATTCCTACCAGCAAAGTAAAGGGTTCCAATTTCTTCACATCCTTACTAAAACTAGTTATTATCTATTTTTATTATAGTCAACCTAGTGATTATGAAGAAGCTACAGCTATTTCATTGTGGTTTTGATACATTTCCCTAATGTCAAGGGATCTTCAACAGCTTTTCATGTGCTTAAGTCCTTTGGCCATTTTTTGGGAGGGATTGTCCTTTGTTGTTTGAGTTGTATGAGTTTACACATTCTGGACACCAGATCCTTACCAGACATATGATTTGAAAATATTTTCTCCCATTCTTTTCACTCTCTTCAGTGGTCTATCATGTGCAAAATTATTTAATTCTGATGAAATCCAATTTATCTTTTGTTTCTTTTGGAGTCATATCTAAAAAAACACTGCCAAATCCAAGGTCTGCCTCCAGAGCTCTCTTTCATAAGCATCAAGCTAAACTATCTCAGATCTACTTACTAAATATCCTACAACACATAAAACATTGGACACTTCTTAGTTCTGCAACATTTTGTTAATCTATTAACCTTTTTATTAACAGTAAACTATAATATAGAAAGGACAATACTATTTCAAAGCAATTTGCTTTGACATGTAGCCTTATGATAAATTGTATAAGGTTAGCATTGCTGCTTCTAACATACAGAAACATGAGTTAAAAAAAAACAGGGGGAAAAAAAGCAAGATAAAACAATTTCCATGTAATGTTCTTGCTCAGACCATCTATTCCTTAGCTATCACTGAAGTGAACACATAAAGTGAAACCAAAATCCAGCATTACAACCTGGAAACAAACTATAATACAAGTCCTCTCACATGACCCCTATCTGGAGCCTTCAGGTTTTCCCTGAAAGTCTTTGCTAGTTGCTAGAGCTGACAAGATTTCGGTGGGTTTTATCATAGGATTCCTCCCATACAAACAAAAGATATCGGGAAGTTAATGGGCAGGTCACATTTAAAATGCAGATTAATATGCAATAACTAATTTTTTCTACAGTTAACTTAGAACATTTTATAAGAATCATGCTTAAGGTTAAAAAAATTTCACACCAAAAAAATCCAGTAAGTTTCACACTGAGAGAGTATATTCTGTCAGTATAAGCATACTATAGGTCTAGGGGAAAAAGTCTCCATGACAAGGAAATGGCAGATATTAATCACTATTACAAAAGCAGGAACTTGATACTTCTTTAGTTTTCCAGCATATATGTGTGTAAATATATACTATTTACATAGTATACAGAGACTAAAAAGTGGTCCTCCAAACCCAATGCCAACCTCAAAAAAGGTCAAGCCTTCTGATACAGTACTGGGACAGAAGGTGTTGTTAGCTCTGGGAAAAAAACTATGGAAGAACCAGAGCTCTGAACAACATTTCTGGAAAAGAAAGAGAACAATTCACTTCTGCTGAATATCCACATGTAAATAACTTAAGGAAGATGAGTCCAGAATAAGGTAGATGCCCTCTGTGTTGATTAATTTGTCAAGTTGGAGGTTGTTTTTCAATGAGATTAACATTTAAATCAGTGAACTGTGAATAAAACAAACTGCCTTCCACAATGTGGGTGGACTTCATTCAGTCAGCTGAAGGTCTGCATAGAACAACAGCCTCCCCAAGAAAGAGGGAATTCTACAGGAGACTGCCTTTGGACTGGAATTACACCACAGACTCTCCTGCATCCATACCTATCAAGCCTGCAAGCCTCCACAACTGCATAAGTTTATTCCTTATAATAAACCTTTCTATCTATATACACATCCTATTGTTCTGTTTCTCTGGAGAGCCCTGATACACAAGCAGAGGTTCTAAAACTTATGGGAGTTTAAGGGAGGTCATATTCACTTAAGGAAATTAAGAAATAGTAATAGAGCACAATTATTCTTTCATTCAAACATGTTACAAATATTTACTGAGCATCTATTAGGAGCCAGGGCCTATTGGTACTGGAAAGACAGAAGTAAAACATGGACACACGAAGACAAGTAGTGACTTTATAGCATCTTACTATGCTGATGGACAGTGACCATAATGGGGTATGTGGTGGGGACTTGATAATAGGGAGGAATGTAGTAACCACAATACTGCTCATGTGAAACCATAGCATAAGATTGTATTAATAAAGAAAAAAATATGGACACAGTCCCCTTGTGGAGCTTACATTTCAATTGTAAATATAAATATACATCATGTCAGGTAGTGGTAGGAACTACATTGTAAAACAAAGTAGGATTAAAAAAGAAGGTGTTGCAGTTCTTGCGTCAGACAAACTTCAAAACAAAGAAAGTAACAAGAGACAAAGGAGATTACATAATGATAAAGTGATCAGTCCAACAAGAAGATTAACCATTATAAATATCTATGCACCCAACATAGGAGCACCTAAATAGGTAAAACAAATACTAACAGCATTAAAGGAGGAAATACATTGCAACACATTCATTTTAGGAGACTCTAACATGCTACTCACATCAATGGACAGATCAACCAGACAGAAAATAAACAAGGAAACAGAGGCACTGAACAATACATTAGATCAGGTGGACTTAACAGATATCTACAGTAACTCCACCCAAAAGCAGCAGAATACACATTCTTCTCAAGTGCACATGGAACATTTTCCAGAAGAGATCACATACTAGGCCACAGAAAGAGCCTCAGTAAAATCAGGATTGAAATTGTACCAACCAGCTTCTCAGATCACAAAGGTATGAAACTAGAAATAAATTATGTGAAGAAAACAAAAAAGCCCACACACACAGAGAAGCTTAACAATATGCTCCTAAATAATCAATGGATCAATGACCAAATAAAAAAAGAGATCAAACAATATATGGAGACAAATGAACAACAACTCAACACCACAAAATCTTTGGGATGCAGTGAAGGCTTCTTCTAAGAACTACTTCTAAGAAAGAAGTGTACTGCAATACAGGCTTACCTCAAGAAAGAAGAACCCCAAATGAACGAACAGTCTAAAATCACAATTAATGAAACTAGAAAAAGAGCAAATGAGGCCCAAAGTCAGCAGAAGGAGGAACATAATAAAGACCATAGCAGAAATAAATAAAGTTAAGAATAAATCAATAGAAATAATCAGTTTACCAGGAGCTGGTTCTTCAAGAAAATAAATAGATACACCTCTAGCCACACTTCTCAAGAAAAAAAGAGAGTATACAAACATAAACAGAATCAGAAATGAGAATGGAAAAACCACTACAGACACCACAGAAATATAAAGGATTATTAGAGAATAAAATGAAAAATTATATGCTAACAAATTGGATAACTTAGAAAAAATAGACAACTTCTAGAAAAATACAACCTTCCAACACTGATCGAGGAAGAAGCAGATAATCTGAACAGACCAATTACCAGCAATGAAACTGAATTGGTAATCAAAAAATTACTCAAGAACAAAACACCTGGACCAGATGGTTTCACTGCTGAATTTTATCAGACATTTAGACAAGACATAATACCCATTCTCCTGAACGTTTCCCAAAAAAGTAAAAGGGGAGGGAATAAATACTTCCAAACTCATTCTATGAGGCCAGCATCACTCTAATACCAAAACCAAGAAAGATACCACAAAAAAAAGAAAATTACAGGCCAATATCCCTGATGAACATAGATGCAGAAAACCCCAACAAAATACTAGCAAACCAAATTCAAAAATACATCAAAAGGATCATCCATCATGACCAAGTAGGATTTATTCCAGGGATGCAAGGATAGTACAATATTAAAAAACCACATCAACAAAAAGGACAAAAATCACATGATCATCTCTATAAATGCTAAAAAAGCATTTGACAAAATTCAACACCCATTCATGATAAAAAGTCTCAACAAAATGGGTATAGAGGGCAAGTACCTCAACATAATAAAGGCTATATATGACAAACCCACAGCCAACATCATACTTAACAGCAAAAAGCTGAAAGACTGTCCTCTAAGATCAGGAACAAGAAAAGGATGCCCAATTCTCCCCACTTTTCTTAAACATAATACTGGAGGTCCTAACCACAACAGACAACACAAAGAAATAAAAGGCATCCAGATTGGTAAAGAAGTTGTTAAACTGTCACTGTTTGCAGATGACATGATATTGTACATAAAAACTCTAAAGAATCCACCCTACAACTACTAGAACTAATATCTGCAAATTAAGCCAAGTTGCAGGATACAAAATCAATACACAGAAATCTGTGGCATTCCTATATACTAATGATGAACTAGCAGAAAGAGAAATAAGGAAAACAACTCCATTTACAATTGCATCAAATAGATTAAAATACCTAGGAATAAACCTAACCAAGGAGGTGAAAGACCTATACCCTGAAAACTATAAGACACTTACGAGAGAAATTAAAGACAGCAATAAATGGAAATAAATCCCATGCCCATGGATATGAAGAATTAATATTGTCAAAATGGCCATCCAGTCTAAAGCAATCTACAGATTCAATGCAATCCCTATCAAAATACCAATGGCATTCTTCAACAAAGTAGAACAAACAGTTCTAAAATTCAAATGGAAATACAAAAGATCCCGAATAGCCAAAACAATCCTGAGAATGAAGAATAAAGCTGGGGGGAATCACACTCCCAAACTTCAAGCTCTACTACAAAGCCACAGTAATCAAGAAAATTTGGTACTGGCACAAGAACAGACCCATGGATCAACAGAACAGAATGGAGAGCCCAGATGTAAACCCACACATATATGGCCAATTAATATATGACAAAGGAGCCATGGACATACAACAGGGAAATGACAGCCTCTTCAACAAAGGTGATGGCAAAACTGGACAGTTACATGTAAGAGAATGAAACTGGATTATTGTCTAACTCCATACAGAAAAGTAAACTCAAAATGGATCAAAGACCTGAATGTAAGTCATGAAACCATAAAACTCTTAAAAGAAAATACAGGCAAAACTCTCTTGAACATAAACATGAGCAACTTCTTCATGAACATATCTCCCCAGGCAAGTGCAACAAAAGCAAAAATGAACAAATGGGATTATATCAAACTAAAAAGCTTCTGTACAGCAAAGGACACCATCAGTAGAACAAAAAGGCATCCTACAGTATGGGAGAATATATTCATAAACAACACATCCAATAGGGGGTTAACATCCAAAATAGATGAAGAACTCACAAGCCTCAACGACCAAAAAGCAAATAACCCAATAAAAAAATGGGCGGAGGATATGAACAGACAATTCTCCAAAGAAGAAATTCAGATGGCCAACAGGCACATGAAAAGATGTTACACATTGCTAATTATTAGGGAAATGCAAATTGAAACCACAATGAGATATCACCTCATACCAGTTAGGATGGCTGTCATACAAAAGACAAGGAACAACAAATGCTGGTGAGGATGCGGGAGAAAGGGGAACCCTCCTACACTGCTGGTGGGAATGTAAATTAGTTCAACCATTGTGGAAAGCAGCATGGAGGTTCCTCAAAAAGCTCAAAACAGAAATACCATTTGACCCAGGAATTCCACTCCTAGGAATTAACCCAGGGGAAACAAGATCTCAGATTCAAAAAGACATATGCACCCCTGTGTTTACTGCAGCACTATTTACAATAGCCAAGATATGGAAGCAACCTACGTGTCCATCAGTAGATGAATGGATAAAGAAGATGTGGTACATATACACAATGGAATATTAATTCAGCCATAAGAAGAAAATGAATCCTACCATTTGCAACAACATGGATGGAGCTGGAGGGTATTATGCTCAGTGAAATAAGCCAGGTGTAGAGAGACAAGTATCAAATGATTTCACTCATCTGTGGAGACTAAGAACAAAGCAAAAACTGAAGGAACAAAACAGCAGCAGACCCCTAGAACCCAAGAATGGACTAACAGTTACCAAAGGGAAAGGGACTAGGGAGGATGGGTGGGAAGGGAGGGAGAAGGGGATTAAGGGGCATTGTGATTAACACACATAATGTAGGGGGGGGGTCACAGGGAAGGCAGTATAGCACAGAGAAGACAAGTAGTAACTCTATAGCATCTTACTATGCTAATGGACAGTGACTGCAATGGGGTGTGGGGGAACCTGATAATATGGATGAATGTAGTAACCACAATATTGCTCATGTGAAACCCTCATACGATTGGGGTGAATGGGGAGAGGGGGAGGGGAGGGGAGGGGAGGGGAGGGGAGGGAGGAAGGAAGAGAACTACTTCCAGTTATAAAACAAGTCACGGGATGTAATGTACAGCATGGTGACTATAGTTAATAATACTGTATTGTACATTTTAAAACAGCTAAAAATCCTACAAGTTCTCATCACAAAAAAATTTGTAAAGATGAATTGTGATGGATGTTAACTAGATTTATTGTGATCATTCAGAATATATACAAATATCCAATCATTATACACCTGAAATTAATGTTATATGTAATTTATTCCTCAATAAAGTAATTTTTAATTTAAAAAAATAGGATACGATTAAAGTCAGAGTGATTCGAGGAAGGGAGCAGTCAGAGGTTTACTTTAGGTAGGGAAGGCCTCTCTGAAGGAAAGGTGATAATTGAGGAAATACCCGAATGACCAGAGTGAGCTAAACAAAGATGTGGGGGAAGACTTCAGGGCAAAAAAAAAAAACAGCAAATGAAAATGCAATGAGAGACCAGAAAAATAGAATGAGGCAGAGTAGAAAAAAGCCAGGTCATGAAGAGCCTGGTGGGTGAGGTAAAAAGTTAAGATTTTATTCTGATTAAACTGGGATGACACTGAAAGGCATGACATGATCTATTATATGCTTTTAAAAAATCTCTTATTAACTACTATGTAAAGAACTGACTCTAGGAGGGCAATAGTAAAAGTCAGAAGACATTTAAGAAGATGAAATCTGATGGAGTGGAAAGAAGATGGAAGTTTGACAAGTGGAATATTCTGGATAAAGTTGACAAAATCAAATAGTTTAGAAATTGAAAAAGCTCAGAAGAGACTGCAGAGTGAACTGCAAAGGGATTCTAGTTCTGAGAACTGGTGTAATCTCAACTAATAGTACATAAACAGATGGGACAACAATGAGATGCCACTACACACCTATCAGGATGGCCAAAATCCTGATCACTGACAACACAAAATGCTGAAGAGGATGTGGAGCAATTAAGAACTCTCATTTCTGCTGGGAATGCAAAATGGTACAGCCTCTTTAGAAGATAGTTTAGGCAGTTTCTTAAGAAAATAAACATATTCTCACCACATAAATCAGCAACCACAGTGCGGCCAATAACTTGACCTTAGTGTTTACCCAAAGGAGTTAAAAACTTAAAGTCCAAACAAAAACCTGCCAATGATGTTTACAGCAGTCTTTTTTTTTTAATTGCCAAAAAAACTTGGGAGCAACCAAGATGTCCTTCAGTAGGTGAATAGATAAACTCTTGTATATCCAGACAATGGAATACTAATCAGCGCTAAAAAGAAATGAGCTATCATGCCATCAAAAAAACATGGAGGAATCTTAAATGGGTATTACTAAGTGAAAGAAGCCAATCTGAAAAGGCTGTATACTGTACGATTCCATCTATATGACATTCTGGAAAAGGCAAAACTATGGACACAATAAAAAAGATCAATAGTTGCCAGGAGGTGGGTGGGGGAGTGGTGAATAGGTAGAGCACAGAGGATTTTTAAGACAGTGAAAACACTGTGTATATTATAATGATGAATAGATACATGTCATACATTTGTCCAAACCCATAGAATGTACAACACCAAAAGTGGACCCTAATGTAAACATGGACTTTGAGTGATTGTGATATGCCAACATAGGTTCATCAATTATAACAAATGTACCACTGTGGTGGAGAATGTTGATAAGAGGAGATGCTGTGTATGTGGAACAGCACAGAGTGTACGGGAAATCGCTATACGTTCCCCTCAATTTTTCTGTGAACCTAAAACTGCTCTAAAAAAATAAAGTCTTAATTTTACAAAGAAAGATGGAAAAAGAATACTTCGTGGGTGTATTTAGAGGTTCAAGGAAGGCGCAGACTCAACAAAGGAAAACAGAAGAGAAATGAAAGGTATCATGGGACCCAAGATACTACATGAGAAAAGTTAGAAGAGTCTGACAATGCAACAATATCAGATGCTACAGAATGAGGAGATGGTAAGGATAAACCAATGAATTTTACATGATAATAATTTCAGGAAGGTAAGAAATCTTGGTTGCAAGCTAAAGGGCTCATATTTTAACACGAAGTTTTCATCTGTTTTATTCTAATTTCCTAACTGAGAACCCAGTAAGAGGAAAATGTTTTGATAAAGGAAGGAAAATGTAGTTTTGGACTTTAAGGTAGAGGGGAGAGATCAGTGATAACTGTGATGTAACCTGAGATGCCATGAAAGGAGGGCTCCATAGAAAAGCAGCTCTGCCCTGAAAGGCACCCCAACTTCCTCCATCCTTCTAGCCCCACTTGGGTATACTACAGTAGACCAGATTCTAAGACAGCCCCCGTCATCTCTGCCCTGTGCAGTAAAGCACAAGATTAGGGTTGTATGGTAAAACAGATTTTGCAGATGTGTTTCAGGTTTCTAATCAGTTGACTCTGAATTAATCAAAAAGTACATCATGCAGTGGGCCAGGCCTAATCATTTAAGCCTTTTAAATCTAGGTCTAAGTATCTGGAACAGGGAAGTTATGAGCAATTTTTTCACAGAGACAAGCTCTTGATAGCCTGCAAGAAAGCAAACATCCATGTGATGAATTGCCTCTGAGGAGCTTGTGGCAAAGGAACTTCAAGCAGTCTCTAGAGGAGGGTAGGCAAAAGTTGGCAAGAAAACAGGGATTTCAGTCCTACAGTGTCAAGGGATTGAATTCTGCCAAAAAACTGCACAAGCTTGGAAGAGAGGACCCTGAGCTCCAAGTGAGAACCACAGTGTGGCCAACAACTTGGCTGCAGCTTTGTGTGACACTGAGCAGTGAACCCACATCATTCATATCCAGAAACTGTTAAGATAATTAATGACTGCTATTTTACATTGCTACATTTGTGGTAATTGTTACGTAGCAAGAGAATACTAATATAGTCCCCACCTTTCTGTGGAAGAGGCTGCTTCTCCAGTCTTGGCAATGAACAGGGAGAGAAGCAAACTTGGAAAAAAAGAAAAAGTTCGACTTTCACAATTTCTCACTCACTGTGTCCAGGGATTTTGCTCAATTACTGCTTGAGTCACAGCACCTGTTCTGCAATACCGCATTTTCCAAACACATCAAATTTCTTAAAATCATGAGGAACGGCAATCTATCTACTTTTTTACTTTGTTTCAGAAAGTTACTCTGACAATTATGCAGATAGTCTAGGCTCCTTGGATGTCTGCCAAAATTGTCCCGGCACCTCGAGACACAGATCCGCAGGCTAATCTCAACTGAGCACAAGGTCACGACAACTGTCCTTCCTCGGTACTTGAAGAGTCTGAACTCCGTGAACTACAATCTTTCAATTTTGTTTATATAGTAAGAATAGCTCTGAGGTGTTCTCAGCTACGAAAAGAAGTCCCTCCCGAGTAATTACAACCTTGACGCCTAAAACGCGTACTCTTAGCAGTCCAAGCACCTCCTTATTAAAGATGCAACAAGCTAAGGCTATGCATTTGCTACTGGGAACTGTAGTTCTCCCCTGTCGACCTTCAACCACTGGCTGCGCAAGACATGTCACGCGCCAACCGGAGACCCGGGCGCCAGTAGCCGCGATTGGTCCCTGACTGGGACAGAGCAGGACTGATTGGGTGACACGACCCGAAGCCGTGCCTCCCGTCCTGCGCCCGCGTGCCCGCCACCCTCTCTTTTCCACAACCCATCCCGCTTCAGCAATAACCCTTAAGTCAGTTCTGTCGCGTGGACTTCCGAATTAACTGCCTCACCCCGGCCAGGAACTCTCGCGGTGAGGGCGGCCTTGAGACGCCTCTGCCCGGGGCCTAGACAAAGCGAAAGCCTTCCCATTTTCCGTCGGTTGCCCAGAGCCAGTTTCACCACGCGCTCTCTCCCGGGACCCCCGCGCTCACCTGGGCGGCCGAGGTCACGCCGGACAACTGACAGGCCCGCAACATCTCTGCCGGCTGTGCGGAGCTGGCTGGTGTACGCGGGGGCGGCCGCGGCGGTGCTAATAGGACAGGGCGTGCGTGCGTGCGTCCGGCTGCCTCCGCGCCGGGCGCACCGGAAAGGCCGCCGAAGCAAGTGCGCACGCGCAGCCCTGTCCCGGGCCCGACCCAGGCCGGTCGAGGCTGGTGGGTAGTCCCTGGCGGAAAGGGCGATTTCTCCTTCCGTGTCGCTCTCGGGGTTTCTCGACAGTATCCCGAAGCCGGGGTTACTAGGTGAACGCGGCGGGAGGGAGGGCGTCAGAAACTCCGGTTGCGATCTGCGCGGAAAGCGGGCCGGTGTGACTTTGGAGATTTCAAGCAAGAAAACTTACCAGCTGACTCTGTCAGCTGGATATTTCGTAGAAAGGAATCAACGGCCAGAGTTACTCACACAGTGGTTTGTCTCGGTTTGAGCTCTTGTTTTCGTTTAACAGCCCTTCAAGTAGTCATTCTATTGCGAACACTGGAAAGACCTTTGTTAGGAATGTCCCGTTTTCGTATCTCATAAATGGCAGAGCAGGAATAGGAACCTAGATTCCTCCGGTCCCACAGCTTCTACCCTCTTAAGGTTAAACCACATGTCTTTCCCTACCAAGTTTTTGTTTCAGAATGATCATTTTGGCCGCCATCTGGACGATACGGTCAGTGAAGCACTGTTCAGAGTATTCCACTGAATCTGTAAATAGGATATATAACATGTTAAATACTGAACATATCATTCAACACTATTAGAACTAGTAATTATATTACCACAATATAGAAACTAAGTAACTTGTTCTGTTGGGTTTGCAAAATAACCTCAAGCCTTAATTAGGTAATTCGTTACATTATGGTGTTCTCCCTAGTAGATAATGCTCCCAATCCGTTTGTAAAATGGAGAAATGGATCTGAAAATGATCTGATGTCAAATAATTTCTTATGTTTGAATACTCTAGTAATTAACACTGTTCATACCACCATCAAGAACAGCCTCCAGAGCAGTCTCCCATCTTTTAAGTAAATTTAGCAACTGAATTGCAATCTCCCTACCCCCTCCCTTCCTCAGTAATGTCGTGCTGGGTGATGCCAGTGTGATGACTTCTAAAACCCTGGCCATAAAACTCTCAATGCTAATGAGCGATTTCAGTATGCTCCAGACATGTATGACACAGGCACACCTTGGGCCTGAACATTAGCAACTTCAACAGCTTCAAAATCTCAAACTCCAAAAGATACCCCTAAAATAGACTCTCCTAAAGTAACTCATATTTAAATTACTCCCTGTTCAAAATGTGCAGTGATTCCCACTACCAATTCAAAGAGCCTTTATGAAATGTCTCAAAAGTCCTTTTCCAGCATATGTGGATGTTTTTAAAGCTCACAGTGGCCATCATAAGATGGTAGATCAAGATAGCAAGAATAGCAGTCAAAGTTCATCACCCACTTATAACTGCCTTATAACCTAGATACACTGAAGTATAACCGTCTCACTGGTTCTCAAGTGTGATCTGGGACCTCTGGGTAGCCTGAGATCCTTTTAAAAGGTCCATAAAAATCAAACCTATGTTCATCATATTGAGATGTTGTAAGTCCAGGGAAAGGAAATCCCGGGGCAAAATACCGAAATCAGTCAAAGGGAGAAATAAAGTTTAAAATTTGTTTATTGCTTACAAACTGCAGTCCGGGGCCATTTCTTTCTCCTGCTCTTGCAGAAGCAAAAACCAGCCCTCCCGATGCCCAGGTAATTATCCATTAATATGGATATGAAATCTCCACCCCTGAGGAATGATGCAAATGCACTAAAAGCCATACTTCTTTCCACCTCTGAACGCCTATTGATATGCAGATATACTAAAGCCAGGTGAGATATTCTGGAAATATTACAATTTTACCCACAGATGTTATTTGTTGTTTTCACTCATTATCTCATAATTGTACAGTAGTTTTTCCAGAAGCTACATGATAAATAATATCACAACATTGAAAGCACAAGCAAATTTCAGAATCCGGTTTACTAATAATCCAGCCTTAATGAGATTTACAAAAAGGTTAAACTCTGCAACTCTTATCACTAACTTTTTTTGAGGGGGGGGTTGTTATTTTTCATAAATATATTTATGGTAACATGTAATAGGTTTATAATTGTTTTAAAATGAATCAGTCTGTGTGGTAGGCAGAATAATTATCCCCAAATATGTCTACATTCTCCTAATCCCTGGAATCTGAATATCTTATCTTTCATGACAGAAAGAACTTTGCAGATGTGCTTAAGAATCTTGAGATGGGGATATCCTGGATTATCTGTGTGGGTAATCACAAGGGTCCTTAGGAGTGAAAGAGGGAGGCAGGAGGGTCAGAGTCAGAAATGTAGATACAACAATACAAAAAGTAGATACAAAGCAGAAGTCAGAAAGATGCAATTACTGGCTTTGGAGATGGAAGAAGGCCACAAGTCAGGGAATGCAGGCAGCCAGTAGAAGCTGGAAAAGGCAAGGCAAGAGTTTCTCCCCTAGAGCCTCAAGAAGGAACACAGCCCTGGATATCTTGATTTAAGCCTTGTGAAACTTATTTTGGACATTTGACCTATAGAACTGTATGATAAATTTGTGTTGTTTTTAAAGTTTGTGGTAATTTGTTATGGCAGCAATAGGAAACTAATAATAATTATTTTTAATTTTTCTCAGTTTTAATTTCCAGTAAATACTAATAGATATAATCCATTTAATTAAAAGCTCTTTGGGGTCCTCAATTTGTAAGCATATAAAGAGGTCCTAAAACTGAAAAGTTTGGTAACTGCTGTGAATAAATCCTGAGTTTTTCTGTTTTGACTCCCTCTCTTTTCAGCTCTTGGTGTTCTTATTGCCAAGAATGGAATGACTTTGCTCTTCTTAAAATCCTCCCTATTCTTTAAGACCCATGTTACATTCTACTACCTGTCCCTGACCACCAACTATCCTTAGGTTTGAACTGCCCCTGTGAATCATTTATCTATACCTTGTATTTATGTTCTGTACTTACCTTATTAAATGTGAACTCCTTGAGATCCAGTGTTTGACCCTTACACATTTCAACCAGTAGGCAATGTCATATGTCGTATATGCATGGAATATGTTAGACAACAAGGATGGGAGAGGTGTTTATTGTTTTTTTCTTATTCTGCTTGAATTAACATTAGAAAAAATGTATGATCACTAATTTGGGGGAATAAAATATGTAGAATTGTGCGGAAAGAGTTGAGATGCTGCTATACCAGATGACTATCAGTATTACTGATTAGAAAAAAAGTGTGTGTGTGTGCGATATCCTTAGTATATTTACATCCATTTGCTTATAGTTGACATTCACTTTAAAAATAAAAATTTTTAATAACAATGATACTGCTCATTCATTTAACTTAGTATTTACTAGCTTTGGAAGGATAAGTTCTATTCTCTCATAAATTTAATAAAATGAGCAAAAAGAAATTGTGCTTCAAATGTATTGTGTACTTTAAAATAGGACTTTAAATCAAGCGCCCAATAAAAATGTGAGACCCTACTGTATGCCAAGCATTATTCACAAGCAGTGGAGGACAGCCTGACATATAGAAGACATTCAATAATAAGGTTGACTTGACTGCCCCTTTATTCATTTTTTTTTCTCCCTTTCCTTGACTCCACCCAAATTACTTTTCTTAACCCCCTTTGTGCTGAAGCTTTTTGACCCTAAGCGGTTGCCGTAGGCGTGGAGGCAAGATGGCAGCCCCCGCCTTCACCCGTGCCGTGAGAGCCGCGTCAGGTTGGTGAAAGCGACGCGCTCGATTTATTCCTTCACAGAAAGCGGGGACTGGCACAGGACGGATTGGGTGTTTGGTGTGGAGGCTAAAAAGGGGGCGGGGGTAGTTGTCTGAGGCCAAAGTGTCGTCGCGAATTTTCTCCCTGGCTGCCTGTATTCGGCCGCCTGCACCGGAGATCCGAGACTCTCGGACCCTCGCGGACCTGGGTGTCCCGCAGTTGCCTAGCAGTTCCGCCTTCCCAGAAACAAATCAGAAGGAATGGATCGGGGGGAGGTGGGGGGCGAGGAAGACAGAAAAGTCCTCCCCAACGTTCAGATTTAGAGGCTGCCACCCGCCACTCATGGCCTTTGACCTTGAAGTCATTTCTCAGAAGCGTACTTTACAGCAGTAAAACGGGGTAATACCATCCACCTGACGACTAAATGAGCTCGTGTACGTAAAGTGCCTTGCGTAATACCTGGCATAGTAAGCTTGGCGTGTGAGATTCGCACAACATGCGGGGAATGTGGCCGTTTTGTTCAGTCAGCCCCCGGCACAAGGGCGGTCGTGATAATTTCATGACAAAGATGACAGGTGTAAAGGCAGCTTCATTTAGTTAATAAGTTAACTTCAACTGGGAGAATTTTTGCAAAAAGTTAAAAGTCATTCAGGTATGATAAGATTATCAGTAAATTACTTTCCCATAAAATAAATTAGGATGAAATACTGTGGAAGAAAAACAGAAATAAGAAAAAAGCTGTGTTCCTTCCTAATTACAACCCTTAAATAGAATTCGTGCCTCATATCAAATTTACCGAGTATCATAATTCTTCCAAGTGGTAAAGATACCTCAAGACAAATGCTGGGCATAGAAGCCACAGGGCATAAATATGCAAAGAAGTAAAAAGCTAACCTTTTCAAACAATAAGGCTTCTCTCTCACTTACCAACTTTACATTTCCCTGTATGGCCCCGGAAGATGACTGGTTAGCCAGAGACGGGTTAGATTCCTCAAGGGAGGAACAACCTAAGACAGGCACAGTCGCAGCGGGGTCATCAGGTGAGAAATTGGGGATCAACAGAGGTGAGGCTTAGAACCTCACCCCCCCCCCCCCCCCCCCCCCCCGTTCTGAGAGAAATCTTCTGCATACGTGGGTGTTTTATTGCCCTTGTCTAGCTTGGATTAACACATAGTCTACAGGCACACACCTGATCATCTACATTTGCTCTCTTACAACACTAAACTATGTTTTCTACCTTTATCTTGTATCTACCTACCACTTCAGCATTTTATTAAAAATAATAATAATAAAGAGAGAAATGTGGTATCCACATATAAATCAAGTATAAAAACCAAATGAGTATTCATATTTGAACTGACTGTTTAGAGTTCATAATGCATGAGCAAAACCAAAAGTTTCTGTGATGACTGCCCTTGTACTGTTCACTATGTAACTTATTCATTATGTAAGAATTTGTTCTCCATGTAAGAACTTGTTTGTTATGCCTCAGAAGATTGGAGGCTGACGAAAATTAGGCTTGGGGTGGATTAATGATTGTGCATTGAGCATTGACTCCCCTATACAGAATTTTATTGTCGTTAACAACCATTTGATCAATAAATATGAGAGATGCCCTCACAAAAAAAAAAAAAAGAAAAGAAAAAGGACAGACTTCCAATGGTAAAATAAATAAGTAACCGGGATGTAATGTATAGCATAAGGAATATAGTCAAGATATTGTAACAGCTTGGTAGGGTGATAGCTGGAACCTAGAATTATGTATATAAATGTTTTATCACTGTGTTGTACACTTGAAACTAATGTAATGTAATACTGTGCGTCCACTACCCTTCAATAAAAAATAATTATCTAAAAAAAAAAGAAAAAAGCTGTGATGTAAAATTTCCAGCTATTACAGAAAAGTTTGTTTACCAGGCATACTTTTAATTACTTTAAAAATATAAATAAATTTTTATATACCATATATGAATGGCTTAACATTAACAAATAACTAAAGCAAACATCTGTTTAACTAACATCCAGGTCAGGACATAGAACATTGCAAGAAGCCCCTTCTCCACCAGTGGAGAATTCGAAGTTCCCTATTTCTACCGAATATAAACACTATTCTTCTTTTTATTATTCCCTTGTCTTTTTTTCTGTAATCGTTTTAGAATCTGCGTGCATCTCTAAGTAATGCATTGTTTAGTTTTATCCGTCTGTGTACTCCACATGAATGGAATCACACAGTATGTGCTATTCGTGTCTTCTTTTACTTTGCTACATTCTTTTGGCATGTAGCTGTGTTTCCTCATTGCTATAAATAGTCTTTTATGTGACCACCCTACAAATCTCTATTTTACTACTGATGGGCATTTAGGTGTTTACAGTGTGGGACCATTAGGTACAAAGCTGATGGACCTTGTGTCTCAGTAGATGAGTGCAAGTTGCTCTACATAAAACTAGCGGTAGAAATGCTGAATCAGAGTATGTATATATTCATCATTGCCTGATACTGCCAAAATGATGTGCTTATTAAAGTCACCCCACCACTATATTTTGCACTTACTCACCACCAGTTGGTATTGTTAGACCTACAAATTTTTGTTAGTCTGTTAGGTATTTAACGGTGTTTCATTGTGGTTTAAATAGCATTTCCCTAATTAATAATGAGCCTGAAAACCTTTAAACGTGTGTATTGGCCATTGAATTTCTCATATGAAATAGCCACTTCAATATTTTGCCCACTTATATGTTGAGTTGTTTAATTGATTTATAATAGTTCCTTATATATTCTGGATATGTATCCTTTCTCATTTAAGTGTGTTTCCCATCTTTTCCACCCCAGCTTGCCTTTTTAGTTTATTTTTAAAATCATTTGATGAAAAGTTCTATTTTCCTCTACTTGAATTTATTATCGTTGTATTTTTCAGAGAGATGATGTAGGTGGGTGTCAGTTCACTATGATACATTCCACTGAGGACATTTAAAGGAGTGATGTGACAGCTTATTTTTAAATGTCAATATTTTAAATCTGCTGGGAATTATATCCGTTTTGACAATTTAAAGTGTTTAAAATTTTAGGTATTACTTAAAATTTTGTGAAAGGGTACATAATTTTTCAGAACTCTTTTAGAGGATGTGGGATCAAAAAACTGGGAGATCACTACTGTAGACACTGTCATACTCACTTCCCCCACCCCCACCATTCCTTTCATTCCTCCCAGATAGGGCTATTTGTAATTCCCCAAACCTACAGTGCTGTTTTTTGCCTCTTCACCTTTGTGCCTCCTGTTCCCTCTGCTTCCTCTTATTTCTTCAAAACTGGTTTTGTGTCACCTTTGTGCAAACTCTGTGTTCTACATACAAGAGTATGTTTAGAGAAACCCATCTGTATTAAAATGTCTGAACAGGTCAGAAGACTGTAAAGCAATTAATTACTTCCCTTGAATTGTATGCTACACTTTTGTTAACAAAGTCTAAGTTAGACTCTGTTCCGTTTTTCCAAGCCAAAATCACTGTGGTTGGTCTATCAGTAGGTATAATGGATAAAGCCCCCCAAGTCATTTTCCCAGGAACTGCTCTTAAGCTAGGTTCATCATTCCTGTTCCAATAACTATTTTTTCTAACCTTGTGTTTATCCCTGATTTCAACTTGTTAATTTTGATCTGTTTTTCTCTTCTATGGAGATCATTTTCAGTCCAGATAGTCTGTCTTTTCACAAATATGTTAATAAACCATGGTTCCTACTTTGTTTTTATGCAGATTTGATAAAGTCTACCATATGCAGCCTTAGGACCTTCATAAAAATTGTACAAAAAAGTCTATTAGGGAGCCAGAAAGAGACTTTCACCAGAAGAAAAGCAATCAACCAAATTGGGGATAGTTGCTAAGCAGCTTAGAATTGACCCAACCACTATTATCCTACCACATTTCTATATGTTTTTAGAATATAAAGAAACCTTTTCACCTACCTTCCTAAAGTCAGGATACACTGTGTCTAGACAGTCTCATGATTTCCCAGGCTAGTGACTGCATCAGAAAATGAAATTAAATCCTTTTTAAGGAACAGTTTGCTCCCACCTGACAGTATTTTCTGTGTGCACTTCCTGTTTATCTATTCTAGTGTTTTTTCCCACAGATGAGCCTATTGCTTACCTATTTATGATCTAGACTCTATCTGCTCACTTCCTTTGGTTTCCAAAAATGTCAGTTTTTTTATTTATTTGTTTTTCTAACTGAAAACATAACAAACCCTGATGGCCTGTGAAATTTGGGAAATTTTCTTGCCTCCATTTATTAATTTAATCTTTCAAAGATTACCTCCTGGCTTGTAATTATGTCTGCAAATGTTTTCAGTTCTTTGAGATATAAATTATATATGGAGACTTCAATGCCTGCACTGAAGAGAGAAAATCTGACTTCAAGGGCCTGGTGTGAGTCTTTCACCAGTCTCCTGAATCTTGGATTTCATCTTAACTCATCAATGTTTATACTGCCTTTTTCAGTTTGAAAATTGATCTTTGATGGAGAACAGGAAAGCAAAATAAGGGTGTTCAGTATTCTGTCTTCCTCCTGCCATCTGTTAGCATTATCCCATTTTTGCCAAGCATTTCTCAGCTGTTCTTTATTATCTGTTAGCATTCATTAAATGTTTTTTCTATGCTAAGCATTCTTCCTAGAACTTTACATGTTTTATCTCCTAAGTCTTATTATCTCCCCATGATAAACTTCATTTAAATTTGAGGAAACTGGGACATAGAGAGGTTAAGTAAATTGCCCACAGTCACACAGCTAGTAAGTAGTAGAGCTAAGATAAGAACCCAAACAGACTGAGTCAAACACTAGCACTTCTCTACCATGGTGCCCCTCATTTGTTATGGATAATCAGTGCAGTGGGCAATAAGGTGTAGTTCTAAGCCCTGGCTGAGCATCAGACTCACTCTGGAGGTTTTATTTAACCAATTGTTGAGGTATAATTTACATATCATAAAACTACCTGTTTGTGTGTACAGTTTGATAATCTTTAGTAAATTTAGTGAGTTGTGCACTTATCAGCCCAATCTGTTATCCTTTGGAGGTTTTTCAACGTGCACATTGAGTCCCACACTAGACTTGATCACAGTCTCTCAGTGGTGTCAGGGATCTGTGAGCAATTCAGCTTTGTAGCCATGGACTCAGTGTGGCCATACTGACAATGATAGATAAAGAGGACTGTGTTCAGTCCCCACATCTAGGCCCCTGTGGTCTGCCTTCTGATCTGCCCTGCCTCATTCCTCACTACTTCTTCGCAGGCATCGCCAGTACAGTCAGGCAAGCAGCACTCAGCCTCTGTGGCACATCCAGTCCCCACTCCAAACATGTATTTGTTTCAGCCTCCTTACCTCTGTGTGTTGTTCATCCTACCTGGACTCTTCCCTCGTGGCCTGTTCATTTTCTGGAGAGCTCAAGTACCTCCTCTGTTTTCTTTATGAATCCTTCTCTTGCCACAGCATTGTCACTCCAGAGTTGTCAGGCTTTTGTATCTCTGCCCTGCCATCGTTTTCTGTGTGTCAGTTCTGACTTATCAGAGATGAGATCTGGCAGGTGGGCATCGATGTTACATGTGGTTTGTTCCCTAGTGTTGAGCATAGACTAGACACATCACACTAGACTGTGATGGTTACACAACTCTTAAGTTTATTAAAAGCATTGAATTGTATACAAATGGGTAATTTTGTTTATGTAAGTTATACCTGAATGAAGTTGGTAAAAAGCTCCACAGGTGAAACTGATGCTGAGCACACCTTAATTATGTACACTTGGTTGCTTTGATACATTACTTGATTTTAAGTATCTTGATGCATTTTTGGAACATCATATTAAACATATATGTTTCTGTCTTCACAGGAATCTTACGGCCCCTGAATATTTTGATGTCTTCAGCCTATGGAAACTGTGCCAAGAATGCCTGCCTTAGTTCTGTACTGTCCACCCGACAGTTTCGTTATATGCAGACACCAGTTGTTTCATCTGCTCCCAGACTTACCACATCCATCAGGAACCTGACATGTGGGCATACTGCAACAATCCTCAATAGGTAGAGTATATTTCAGCAAACAGAAGGCTTAGACAAAAATTCTAAAATATTCATGCCTGTGAAGACATCTTAGAAGTAGATGATACTCCTTGCCTACCTGCAGTTTATTATATAGACTTTGTCTGATGGAGTGGAGAATATGATTGACACCCAGCAGCAGGGACTACCAGAGGGAGCACGCTGATGTTCTAGATGTGGTTTCCTGGATGGAAGCTGTCGGCCAAGGTGGAGGGAGAACTAGATGCTCAGCTTACAAAGCTGGGCTGTGGGTGGTATTCCTTCAGTCAGCAAATATTTAATTAAGCACTTGCAAGTGTCCAGCACCATACTTGGCAGAAAAGATTCAAAGATGAAGTCCTCAAGGCATTTATTATCTAGTGGGCAGATAGGTAAGAAATCAAATAAATCAAATGATTAACATATAATAGGATAAATTCTCTCATAGGGATTGAGTTGGTGATAGTTGCTTTTTTTATTTATGCTTGGTGTCTTGGATCATTTGAAGTCAGCTCTATTCCAGTGGAGCTGCTTCACTCTTCTATGTATAGAAATGGATTCATCTTTTAATCAGTCTTACTGCTGAGTTAACATTTTTCAAATATATTTTAGAGTGACCCCCTTGCTTTCAAATGTCCTGAAGCTACCAGTCAGAACTGTAACGTACTTCAGCGCACGAAAAGGCAAGAGAAAGACTGTGAAAGCTGTCATCGATAGGTTTCTTCGACTTCATTCTGGCCTTTGGCTAAGGAGGAAGGTGAGTCTTCACTGTTACTTGATTAAAAAAGGAGTGTGAGCAGATTAAAATAAAGTAGAACTGAGTTAGCTCATTCATTGACATATCTTCCTCCTGTCTTACCAAGAGTTTTTACAGTGCTGTACTTAAATAAATACCACCTTGGCAGCCATCTCTTAATAGGAGTGAGTCCATGTGAAGAAAACATGTTTAAGCATTCATAAAATGAAATCGTTTTCACAATGGCAAAAGTTTTCACTGTAGGACAGGTTCCTCTCAGGTCTTCCACTTGTCTGGCTAAACTGATGATTACCAGAAGCCCCTTGGAGCCCTCGGTGTTCCTCAGTAACCTGTGGGGAAGCTCTGTTTAAGCCTAGAGTCACAGCAGCAGAGTAGACTTCAGCAAGGACTTAATTGCATGGCTCAGATTTGGGGACTGAAGAGTTTTTCAGCCTACCTTGTATTGTATTCTCCAGGCAGCTTAATCCTTACAGCAAAACATTAACCCCACATATGCTTTATTTTTTCTTAATTATATACATTTTTCTGTCTGTTGCTGTTATGATTGGGGACCACATCAGACAGAACTCTACTGCTTACTTGGGACAAGGACCCAAGGACCACACCACTAAGGTGGCTACTACAGATGACTACTGCTCTGTCTTTTCCCAGTATGTCATGAATGTGAATATGGGCTTTTTCATTCACATCTTTATTCATAGAGACAAAGTAGCTGACAATTAGCAGCCAAAGAGCAGAATTTTGTAAAACCACTTTTGACTTTTGATTGCTATTCAAATCCAAATTCCTTCTTGCTACTTGGAAGTTAACAAACAGTTCTTTTAAGATCAAAATTTGTTTCTCTGTGAAAGTGAAAGAGTTCTCACTATTTGAAAGGTTGAAAGGATTCTCCCCTATCTTATGAACAGTACTAAATTTGTGAATAAACAAGTTGATTGGGACACACAGATCATTTCTCCATTGTAACAATACAGTTTCCTACACCAGTCAATAGAAGCTCATGTAATCCATGAACTAAGTGTAAGTATTCCAGCTAATAGTTCTGCATTTTGTGAATTTTGGAGCATTGGAAACATTTCCTCCCCTTTGTTATCACACTGATTATTTTCAGGTCCTTTTCTGGCCCTAGACAAAATGAGTGATGTTCTTTGCGTTCCTTTCCACATCCCTTTTATTAGGCTCTGAACCCCACATGTTGTTGTAAAGGACCTGATCATATTCTCCAATATTAATACCTAGTCCCCACTCAGGACCCTAGAAGTGTTGTATATGCAGAATGGCCTATTTCATCAAAATGTAATTTTAAGAGGAAAATTAAAAAATCTGGGTGGGTTAATTTATGATGTATTTTTTTAAAAAGTATTTTCTATGGCATAGTTTCATCCAGATACCCATAATTTTTGTTGTTTATATCCCACCCCCACCCCCATTTCTGAACCTAGAGATTGTCTCAAGTTTCAAGTATTTTCACACTGGTTGCATTCCACAGAATAATCTTCAAAGGATACTGGGGGTGATGGGCAAATCAGCAAATTAGTTTTAAGTCAGAGATCCACAGGGACCCAATGTGGCTTGCAGACTAGAAAATTTCTACACAAATAGGGGGATTTGGGGTTGACTATTTCAATTTAAAATTGTAAGCAATGAATAGTGAAAATCTAATCTCTGGCATTTTAAAACAATAGCCTTTAAATAACCTTTCCTTATTGCTGAGCATCACTATACTGTAGAATTTACTGCTGACAGTGATGACACTAGGGCCTGTCAGAAAACCTAGGCACCTTCTCAGTAAAGAGCTAGGGTTTATTCAGTTGGTGTAGTCCTGAAAGGACCCAAGGGCTCTTAGCCAATAGTGTGGGTTCTAATCTCACCTCCCCTGTAAATTACTGAGTGTGGTTCCAATCAAGCATTAACCTGGGTGGTACCTAAGGTCTCTTCTAGTCTAAACAGGCTATGATCATTGTTTTTATATTAAATACAATTTTCTGTTTGTTCAAAAATTAATTCTTCATAGAGTTTCTATATCCTTCTTCTTTGCCTTTAATGTTATCACTAAAAATAAACATTGACCTTAAAAAAAAAAAATTAATTCTTCAAAATTAATAATGCATGGATGGTGTATATGGCACTTCTGGGTTAAACATATAGGTTAACCATTCCTTCCACCACTTTGAATAAAAGTTTCGCTGTATTCATTATTCCTTAGAAAAGTACTTACTATCAGAATTGGTCCCTAGTAGATGAAAAGAATGAATGAAGCAGTATCTTTGAGAACCATGCTTCTCAGCCCTCATAATATCAGCCCCCTTAAATGAACACAGAGGTTTTCAGCCTAACCAGTACTCCCTTCATCATCCTCCATGTTAGGAAAAATAGTGTAGTGATTAAGAACTCTCACTAGTTCTCAGGCTTCAGTCTGCTACTGAACTTCTCTAATTAATGGTTGTTTTTCTTTAATCTGTAAAATGAGAATAGTAGTATGTTACTGAAGATTATTGAAGAGATAATAAGGTAATGCATGTAAGTTAGCTACTATAATTATGTCATTACCTTGTACTTCGCCTGCCACAAAGATTTATTTAGCTTTATTTTCTGTGGTTTTTAAATAATCTTTTTTCAAAATATTAAATTATTAATATTTATTTTTCAAAATACACAGTTTCTCTACCCCCCATTGAGAATCATATCCTTCTGTAAAACATACAGCCCCTATGAAAGCCTCGTTTTTGTTCCCACTGTCCTATAAACGATCAGTAGGGAAGGTAGACGTTGTTTCCTATATAACATGATATTTTAAATGTCTTTCTAATATTATTTAACAGGCTGGTTATAAGAAAAAATTATGGAAAAAGACGCCTGCAAGAAAAAGACGCCTGAGGGAATTTGTGTTCTGCAATAAAACCCAGAGTAAGCTCTTAGATAAAATGACAACGTCTTTCTGGAAGAGGCGTAACTGGTATGCTGATGATCCTTATCAGAAGTATCATGATCGAACAAACTTGAAAGTATAGACCAAAAATTTTATGATTCTCAGTTATTGAATATGTATATTTGTGTATGTGATGTCTTTGCAAAAATGAGTAAGTTAATACTTGATGTAAATTATGCCAACTGGCATGGAAACATATGATACCAATATTAAACTATGAAAGTTTTAAAACTTAATGGATTAAATATTCCCAGATCTGTTCAAGAACAGACAAGTTTAAAATTGTTGATTATTTTAACAAATGGTAATGGCTTAATTAGTTCTTCCAGTTAGGCTTATTTAGTTGCAAGGAATCCAAGTTAGGACAGACATAGGAAGACTATAAAAAGCAAGTTAACTGAAGCAGTGTGACATTATTTTAAGGGTGCGTACCTGGAAACTCAGGAACCACCCCACCAGCCCCATCTCCCACCAGAACTAACTGCCAGGCATCCGGAAGAGCAGAAATTATATTGATCCACCTCTAGGGGCCTCAGCAACAGGAAGTGGTGGGTTTTTAGATTTGGGGTCTGCCATGTGTGTGAGTCAGTTCCTACTCCCTCATGGTAACTCTAACGTGCACCTTTCAGGTTGTTTTCTACATCATGATCCTCAGCCCCTACTCCAATTCCTAATGTCAAGAGCCTCAAACTACTCCAGCTTATCTTTTTACACCAGGTCTCATCAAGGATCATTGACCAATGTAGGGACTGGCTGTTCTTAGGTCAGGAGCCCACCCTGGCCCACTGGTTGTGTTAGCAGGTTCACATGAAGCAAAAAGTAGTTATGTGAGCAGTTTCACTTAAAGGTAGACAAGGGATGGCAATACCCATTGTGGCATACTAGGCTCATTGTGCTCATTACTGTTCTCACTTAGTTTATTAAAATAGGATTTTTTATGGAAAGGAGTATATGAAATAGTCTTTCAGTATGCCCATTCATGAAATAGAAGAGGCTGTACAAGTGAACACAACTTCTTACCCAAAAGTTGAAGATGCAGTATTTTCTAAAAGTTAACCTACTTCTCTAATAGTAGAAAAGTAGTCTAATAGAATTAGATTCCATATTTCTAATTGTAAGGATAAACTTTTTCAAACTTTCCAAAGATGCATTGTATAAACTAAGGGGAGAAAAGTAATCTGAATCATTTTAGAAATGACACGAGTTCAGCATTGTTCCATGAAGAGGGTCTGGTAAGAGGCACTGAGAAAAATTAAATTAACTGAGTAGTTAGAGACTAGGGCAGTGGTTCTCAGCTCTCCTTTCAGAATCATCCGGGAAGCATTTTCAGACAAACAGAGCACTTTGCCTGGTTGAAAAACCATCCAGAGCTCCCTCAACTTACAGGGTTATATTCTAATAAACCCATTGTAAGTTGAAAATTTCCTAAGTTGAAAATGCATTTAATATGCCTAACCTATCTTACATCGTGGCTTAACTAGACTACCTTAAACATATTCAGAACACTTAATTAGCCTAAAGTTGGGCAAAATCATCTAACACAAAGCCAATTTTACAGTAAAGTGTTGAATGTCTCCCGTACTTGAATAATATACTGAAAGAGAAAAACAGTGGTTTTTTAGAATCAGGTGAGTACAGAATGGTTGTAAATATATTGGTTGTTTAACCTCATGATCTCGCTGACTGGGAGATGGGGCTCACTGCCACTGCCCAGCATCACAGGATAGTATCCTAGCACTTACTGCTAGCCTGGGAAAAGATCCAAATTCAAAGTTCCAAGCATGGTTTCTACTGAATGCATATTGCTCTCACACCATTAAAGTTGAAAAATCATAAATTGAAGCATCCTAAGTCCGCATCTGTCTGTGTTAAACAGAACTACACCTCATTCCCTCTTCAGATTCTTTAATATAATAGTTGAAGAAGAAGTTCTTCTATTGTTAAAAGAATAAGGTAAAAGATGACCAAATTGGAGTTCTGTGGCATGTCAGAGTAGGATTATAAGAGGAATTCCTTGAAGCCAGCATGTGGTAGCAGGGCTTATCATTGACACTGACTTTATAGTTTGGCATTGAAACACCTTTCATTAAAATAAATGGTCTACCTAAATACATTCAACTGTATGTAAAAGTATAGCTTATTGAACACCTATTTTGTCCCAGCGGAAAGAAGGGCATTTAACTATAGAACTCATACCAACCTTGCAAAGGAGCTATTATTTGTCCGTGGTTTAGATCTGAAGAAACTGAAGCTTATGGAGGTTAAGTAAATTATGCAAAACAACAGCTAAGTAGCAGAACCTAGGTCTAACTTCTTGGAATCCCATGAATTTCCCTGAAGTCTTCTAACAGTATATGACAATATCTAATCAACAAGTGACTAATCTAGCACTATAAATAAAATATTTCATAATACTGTACCAAGTCAGCTTTTAAATGTAACTTTGTTCTTCTGTTGTTTGTTACCTCTTAACCTGGCTAATCTCTATTCGGTTGACATTGGACTTGACTCAGTAAATGAATAAATGACTTTCAGCCTTTCCATCTCTTCATCCTCTTTCAGTCTTCTGAATCTGCTGCTTTACTTGTTGCTTCTTTTTCAGTCTCATATCAAACACAATATAGGACTCTAAAGGCAATGAGTGCTTCGTTTCCATGTTTCACATTTCGAGTTTGCAAGTCCTGTGATCACACAATGAAGCTTATGTGTGCCTGATCATATTTTAAAGGCAAGGGCCCCAGTGGTGGTAAGGCTGCCTGCCACTCAGTGCACCTCCACAGGCACCTCCTCTAACATGCATGTGCCCTCCCACATTTGCAGATGAGGAAATGGGTTCCAAGGAAGAAAACGATCTGTTTGCAGAGTAAGAGCTGCCTGCCAGATGAATTACTCTATTTTCAGCTTCCCAGTTTCCACTGGTAAATTTAAAAAGTAAAAAGACCTACCAGATGTGTATTTATGCTATCAACTAGTTTTCAAAACACTCATATCATTTAATTGTTTTTCCTGCAAAACTGCAGACTTCATAGACTGTGTATAGACTGTAACAAATCAGTGCAGTAGGCATGGGGCCAGGTGACTAGGCACCAGGCCAGTTGTGGCTGAGCACTCAGCTGCTAATCCTTCCTACCTTCCACATTTTTCAAAGTATTTTCTCTTCCTCATAAGCCCAACATTACAAATATGTTTTTTAAAAGAAAAATGTTAAGACTTTATTCAATATGTGTATCAGGCATTATAACAAAACAGCAGAACTTCATCCTTTGGAATACTGTCATTTTACATCCTTTTGATGCACAGTCCAGTATATTATTTTATTACAGATCATTCTATAGGACTACAGTAATAAACTAGGGGAAATATGCACAATCACAATCCAGAATGTCAACTCTTTGTGTGCCGTTTGAGAATGAAGCACATTCTTTGCTATTTCAAATACTGTGCAAAGTGAAGAACTAGGAAGGTGTGCAATGGTGATGATGGTTGACAAGCACTGTTACCACAAACACATGTACAGTTTACTACAGAGAACACATTTCAGAGGCCAGCGAAATGAGCAAGCTATTCACATGAAGCTGGGAGGGATTATGACTAAACTCTCCAGTTCATAAGTACAACACATCTCACCTCCTCAGAACAGGTGCTCAATGGCAAGTAACTAAAAGTTATTACATGAAAATCACAGACTTCCAAGCTAGCATTTTGTAAACAGCCTGTGTCTGTAAATCAGCAAATTAAAAACATTCAGTTATATCGTCTAGACAACACCACGCCACTATGTGTACACTTGGAGGCATTCACATTTTACATCAGTCCGTACACATAAATACACAGCTTGTTGGATAAGTAAACACATTTTGCCAGAAATATGACAGCTGCTCTCAGTTGTACAGTGACTGTTTTTAAGAGAGAAACGAACTCCCTAATCAACACCTGAAGGAAAAATAGTTACATTAAGACAGTAGTTTGGACGCCTTTATATTTGTTAAATCTTGGATGAGAAGTAATACAGCATGTCTAAGAGTAGAATGCTTCAAACTTGTTTTGGCATAGTTGAGTGCAAACTTGATAGCCTGTACTTGTTAGAACTTTCCGTTGTAAAATGGTGAAAATACAGCTAGTTCACAATAGGATTTTAACCCCTGCTGCTGAAGGCATTTATTATTTTGGCAAAAAAAAAAAAAGTTGCTAAAAAGCTGCTTAAGTTAAGCTACTTCTGAAAATTCTGGGTACTCCGAACTAACAAGTAAATACATCTTAAAGGGTATATTTTTCTTCTGTCTGAAACAACTCAGTGAACTTGAAGAAAACATTTTATGTCTGCGCTAACAGGTTAAGGTATTACTGGGTTTAGGGCACAATGAACAGCCAGCCTCTACGTGCCTTCTGAATTTGCTTTTAGTTTATTTTCCTAAATCCTTTTGTAAATTACAAAGTCATCTTCAGAGAAATTATGGGGAGAAGGAATTTAAATATGCGCATCTGGCAACAATCAACTTCAAGTAAAACCCTTTCTGAGGGAAGATCCAGCCTTTGTGTCATCAGCAAAGACCACTGATAGATGTTCACGTAGCTCAGTAATGAAACAGTCTTTAACTGAGCCTGTTCGTAGCTGGTTGACAATAACTTCTATGTGGGAAGTAACACTAATCTCTAGTTTTCAGGGCATATCTGTGAACAAACACAGTCCAAGTATGTAAGTAACTGGTTTGTGACCACTGCATGCATTACATTGAAAGAAAACACCAACTCTACGCACAATACATGAGTCCTACATTTAGGCTCAGCTCCCTGAGGGGAGAGCAGCTACCTCAGACCAAAATGCTATCTAAACCAGATTCTTCTTTTCAGATAAAATTCTCAATCTAAGTGGGGAGTCCCCTCAGATAGTGCTTTATTCTCCTACTAAGCAATCCCAGCTTGTCTTAAATGTTTAAGACCTGAGGTGCCTGTGAGCATGTGACCTCTCATTCACATTTTGCACAAGCCAGGAAGAGAACAGAAATGTGTGAGCCACAACTTCCCATGGAGCTGAGCAGCAAGTCATATCCATAAAGAGCTCTGAAACTTCTAGAAGCCAGCATTTTGATTGTTACACAGGTGTCTCATGTATTTTGTAGCATATCTGAAAACAATTGTTGGTTTGGTTGACCGGTTTTTGCTTAAATGTTCATTTCAGCAAGGTGCTCAGATTCTAGGCTCCTCTCCTTGGGGAATTAAGTCACAACACTGCTTACTATGAAGGATAAATATTTGTGAAGCACTTTTGAAACACTCAAAAGGATTCCTCACAGCAGCCCTGTGAGTCCACATCCTCAAGGAGTTTTACAAGGGTGAGCCACCTGCCTACGGCAATGATTAATTCCCATACAAGGATTCAGAAGCTCCTAATCCCAAGTCTGAGGGGGAGACGAGCTTCCCACAGCTCTTCCTTATTCTAGGCTGTTCCCCTGGCCTCTCATTACACTCATCTCTATCACTAAAATATTGTCTCTCATTCTAAACCCCAGTGTGCTGACTAAGCAACTGCCTGAAGAATTCATATGGATCATCCTTCTGTGGGTAAAACGATGTGTTACTGGAGTTGTGTCTGGAAGCTTTATAAGCTCATCTGAGACATTCTCTAGAATCCAAAGAATTTTTTACATTTCTGTTGTTGCTGTTGTCTTACATATCAGAACCTCTGGCAGCCCTTGCTGTCGACTCTAATAAGCCACAAGCCACAAATATATACACCATCGTCCAAAGTATTAGTACCAAGAACAAAAAAAAGTTTTAAAAAATTGCTCTGTTTACAGGACTAAAAACAAAGTATGCAACAAATAAATTACAAATGTACATCTCAGCAGTGTGAGGGCAATTCTCATCTAAAAACACATTGCTGTCTGTAATAACAATCCAGTTGTGGAAAATGACTAACCTCAGAAGACTTAAATGTCACCCCCCACACACACACTAACACTCCCTGTAGCCTCTCCCCAGCCTTAAAATAAAAGGGGAAAAATCTGCAGAGTGGAAGAGGGGAGAGAGGAAAGGCCATGTCTGTGAGGCTGCACTCGGAGCACACCAGCCTGCGGATTTCTGTTATTAGACTAGCTCTTTAAGGCAGAGAGGAAACATTCTGTGGATCTGGTGCTGTTGGCTCATCTCACGTGGTTTCAGTGGCCGAGGATGAGGTACTTTTCTTCCGGAAGTGAGATCGAAGGACTCTAGGCGGTGCCTGGCAGAGAAAACAGAAAAGGGCATCCCTCAATTTGGCATCAACATGGAACCTTTTGAGGACAGCACCTGAGTGGGTGTGTGCTGAGACGTCCAGCTCCTTTGGCCAAATGACATGTGTGAAGCGGCTGGCTGGGGCTGCGGGCTCCGAGTTTCCACAACAGGAATCAGAGTCCCGTCACAAGCATCCTGTGAAGCTGAGCGGACTGAGAAGGCGGCTGGCACCTCCCTCTTCCTCATGCTCACGATCCTAAGTCCCTACATCTCTCAGGCAAACGGTTGCACAGAAAGATGACACATGTTTCTGCCTTGGGAGCAAAATGATCTTAACAAATGACTCAGCAGAGAGAAATGTCTCCCCATCTCTTGTCTTTGTTATTTCGTTTGTCCTTGTGTTTCTTGGTTCATGCTTAAACTTCCAACACCAAATTTCCAGTCCTCTTTCTGGATGTGAAATCCTTTAACGCACAGCAAACCACACAACAAGGGGAAACACTGTCTTTAAGGATACAGGGTTCCACCCCTTCTCCCCTATAAATGACTACCAAGGAGGGGACCCCTCCTTCCATGGGACAAATCACAGGGGTTACTGTTACAATGAAAGAAAATGTTTTCTCCTGGAACAGCACTCGAAGGGATCACACAACTGGCTCCAACCTACCTTCAGCCCACCTGTGACCACTTCTCTCTGTTCAAATTTTGTTTCTATTGGCCTTTCACACCTCTATTCCTTCTGACTGGAAGCCCCTCCCTCCCTTCTGTCTTGCTTTTTCTAGCCTCCTTAGGACCCAGCCCCAAAATCACTCCTGAGTTCCTCCCGGTGAAGCCCCATCACACACAGCCAGGGGTCACCTCCTCTGTTCTCATAGTGTTTTGCACTGAGAGGACATCAAAGGACTTTGCACTCCTGAGAATGTGCCTGCTCTGCTCGCTGTCTCCCCCACCACACTGTGACCTTCCTGAGGCCAGGTCCATGTTCACCACCATTTTCCAGGAAGCAGCTCAGTGCCCAGCAGGCACACAGAAGGGAAGGGACCAAGCAGGCTCAGGCCTTCCATATCCTGAGTCTTCACACTTCAACTTCATGACTTGGAAATGTCTACCAGCCACCTCCAGACAGAGGAAAAGAAGAATCAGCAAACACTACCGTTTTAGTAATCTCCCTCAGGCTGTCTAGCAGTAAAGCAATTTGTGCAGCTTAAAAAGAAAAATGTTTTGGGCACCTTTCCTGCTCTCTCAGCTGGGCCGCTCTCCCCACTGAGGGGTTGCCCATTCTGGAGCAGGATCCAAATCCAGAACATCTTTCACCAAAATCTCTAACTTCAAAGTTGACCGCTATGTGCACCACCCTGAAGGACTCTGCTGAAGTCATGCATGCAGTGGTGGTAGTAATTACAGCCCTCCTGTGAACAGGGCTGAGAGGCCATTGTGCTTCAGGAGAGAAACCTTTTGATGCATTTCCTCCTCTGAGTCTCCCAGGAGTGTCTACTCTGTAGCATCTACCCCCATTTTCCTCAGATGGACTCTCAAGGCAGAGTATTCAGCAGATGAAGAATAGGACAGGAGACACAGGGCACAGGAAGGAAGGCGCAGGGGTCCCCCAATTCTGCCAGCCCTGCACCTGGGCCCAAGGCTGGCAACTCCCTACCCTCACCACAGTGCAAAGCCACGAGGCTCTAGGCTTGGCCGTCCTGCTGCCAAACCTCCATTTACATCCACAACCTGCAACAATACATTATCACATGTATGGGTTTTGGTCATTTTAAAGGGCTGTGCAGCTTTAGTATTTTGTGAATATCTACCATGTCGTGTCTTGGAGATACAGCACTGAACAAGCTTTATTTGTAAAAACTTGCCATGTAACACATTTTTCTCTCCCAAAACACTTATTTGGGCTTTTTTTCATTCACACATCATCTTAAGCTAATAGCTGTTACTTTTTTTTAGACACTGTATTACCTCCCCTATTTCTAAATTAGACTACAGGATCTTTTTCACCCTCTGGCAAGTGGCTGAATGTTACCTAGTGGCTTGTACTGCCTGTTTGATGGCAGTTTCCCACTCAGGCACTCGGGAGGTGCTGGATGTCCCAAGAGATAAGGTTCCCAGGAGCCCCAGATTTCCAGGGCAAAGCTCTTGTGCAAACACCTGCTCCAACCCACAGCCCCAGACGCTGTGTACCTCCAAGGGAAACTCCGTCTTTCGAGGGGCCTTATACTTGTACATGAAATCCAGCAGGTCTTCCTCCTCATCGTCAGAAAACGCCAGCGGGTTTTGGATGGGATTTTGGACCTGAGGCTCCCATGCCTCCACACCCTCATTCACATCTCCCTCAACCACTTATTGTCCATTTACAATCTAACAGAGGAGACAAAGTACAGCAAGGAGGATCAGAGCAAGGAGGGGCAGGCAAGGGCGAGGTTAGACACACTGCATGACAAGCCAGGCCTGTTAGGACAGCCAAGGCCCCAGTGTGTGAAGGGCCAGTTCCTCTGGGCCTCCTTGCAGGGCAACCCGCAGTGGTGAGGGTGCACCTGTGGGCCTGGGCAGGCGCCTGGGCAAGAACCAGCCCAGGCTTCAGAATCTACCAATAAGCTACCAAAGCAGAGGCTGCTTCCCAGGAGAAGAGGGACACTGCCTTAACTGAGACATGTCAAAGCCCGCAGCTTAGACCTGTGATGCCACACCAGAAGAAAGCATGAGGAAAGAACCTCCTGCACAAAGGATAGCAGCAGTGATTTCAAAAGGGAAATAGAAGTTTTCTGTATTATACATACCAGCAATACTGATAGTGCATTACACTTCCATATGTGGCTCCTGGCATTCTTTAAGACAGGATATAAAATGCCAGGAAGCCTTTAGAGAGAACCTTAAGCAAAGCTATGTAGATTTTTCATTTCCAAGGCCAAGGCCAGGAAAAGCAAAGGAGCCTAGTGGAAGGAAAATCTAGGAGCGGCTTTCTCCCAAAAATGACGGCAGTACTCCTGTTTTAATCTGCCTTGACTAAATCCACAGGAAAAGCTCCAGAATTAATTCACGTCATTGAATGCATGGTATTTTTTAAATGTTCAATGCTTTACATATTCCATGTCATCTGGCCAGGTGGTCCTATCTTAGTTGAAGTATAAATATTTCCTTAAAAAAAATTTGCTGCCTATACTTGGCTTATCTGACACCCACAGACACATCTTCCTGTGCTTCATATATTGATTTTAACTAGAATCACAGATGGCAGTGCTGGGGCCCTCAGATCATCTGGTCCAACCACCCTGAGGCCTACAGATAAAAACCAGAGCTTTTGTTCAGCTACCAATTATGTTCTTTTCATCAACAGCGGACTCACTAGACTATAACAGCACGAGGTGTGGGTTAAGAAAAGCTAACAACCCAACCCTAATCTTGAGCAGCTTTCCTATTTATTGCTGCTACACTCCCCAACTGCCAGCAGGAAGCAGCATGAGAGCACAATTGTCTTAACCACAAATTTCAAAGCTGAACTGTAGGCTGGGAGAGGCCTGCTCAGACAGTGCCTTAGTAAGGGCCAAGCCTGGGATCATCAACTTTCTCGATTGTTCTTTTTTTCCTTTTGCTCTGGGTGTCCCCCACCTGTTTACTCCAGGTTTCGGTTATCCCCTGCCCAAATCAGCTGCACCCTCAGGGCTCCTTGAATATGAAGAGGCAATTTAATAATTTAATCCACACGTTAATACTGGGATTGCTCCAGGGGACAATTGTGTGGGAGGTGCAATTTCCATGGCCTCAACAACCACCTCCAAACTTCAGGGAATGAGAGCCACGGCCTTGAGTCTGAAGAACTGCCACCATGGTGCTCAAGGCTGGGCAGCCTCTAGCAAAGGGCAGGGGACCCCACTGTCTTCTACAAGGATGTGTGGCCTTGGCTGACATTCTGTGTTAGCGAATGTGCCAGCAAGACTACAGCACGCTGGTTAGAGCTCTGCCTCCCGTCTGTGAGGAGGGCAGGGAGAAAAACTGACCCAGTCTCAGATCCCTAAAAGGCCAGAGTAGGTCAGTCTGCACCTGGCCCTAGGTCTCCCCTCCCCGGCAGTGCAGCAGAACAATCTCCAGTTAGCAAACACACCCACACAGCACACATTAGCAGAAGCCATCTGGGGAAGTCAGCTAACATGTCTGGAAACAGCACACCCGGTTGGAACACTTACATCCGCGTTCCCGACAGCACCGAGGAGAGAGAAGGTAACATTGTTAGGGAAGAGTCTTCGAGACGAAATTCACACACAAGCCTGAGTGAGTATGTGTGCATTCGCACACGTACTCACGGACACTCACCCACCTCTCATGCTCCAATCCTCTGGACAGCTCCTGCTGCTGTCAGAGGAAAATTACTGCCCCAGGGCCACCCTCAATGTGTGGTAAAATGCAGTTCTCTCTCTTTTTCAATAGGAAGGGTAAAAGGCATGACTTTGCTTTTTAAATGACGTTCACACACTTGATTTAAAAAAAAAAAAACGGGAAAAAAATCTACTTCTGTGACTAATTCCAAGCAGCAATGTAGGTTCAGTTCTACATCACGACAAGGTAAATAGAAAAGAAGGAGGGTAGTAGAGACAGAAGGGAGAGATGATAGAAACACAGAAAAAGAGACAGACATGCAGGAAACAATAGGGAATCAACTGACAGAGGGGCAGGAATGGAGTGAAAGTGGGGAGCGCATGCTCTCCAGAGGTCTGAGATCCACAGATGAGAACCATTTCAGGGGGCTGGGGGGTCCCTCTGATGAGAGCATCTGGGACCCCCCTGAAATCATCTCTCACTGCCTTGGTGCTGCAGTTGGCCTCCAGCCCCGCGACACCACCTGCTGATGCTTCACACTCAGCACCCTTCCCACACAGCCGCTCAGAGCTGGAGGGGGCCCAGGGGCCTCAGGCCCAGCGCCGCCGCTTTACAGAGCAGGGGACTGAGGCCTCAGAGAGAGCAGAGGGTCTTCCTACCATCAGGGGGGTATTGGGGGGACAGGGCAGACACTCTAGAGCACTAAGTGTTAGAGGGGAGGCCTGGCACAAAGACTCCCAGATAGCAACTCCAAGTAGGGCCACCCCAGCCGGAGGCTTCCACGAACCCCACCTGCTCCCCAGTCCTTGGCAAGCCCCATCCCTGCAGCTCCCAGGGAGAGTAAACCACTGAATTCCTACAATCAACTGGATTCTGTTTAAATATACTGGAAATGCAGCCATAATTTTTAAACCACCAGGCTCCAGGGAAGGTGAGGGCTTCCCAGAGAGTAGCATAGAGCACTCCTGTGAGGAGAGAAGGGATGGGGCAGCTTCACTCTCCCTGGCCCCCCAAGTGATGATATCCCAGAATCAGACACTGTCAGAATGGCTCACGGAATTTACAAACTCAGAATTTTGAAGGGTGCACAGACAGAAATAATCAGTCACCTGAGGCTAGTGGACTGCGTGGTTATTTCCCACGAACTAGGTAGTTCCTTGGCCCCAAGTATTAGCCCTAATGCTGGAAATAGCTTCATGCCACCCATTTCTTTTTTATTTTTAATTGAGATATAATAACTGACATAACATTGTATTTGTTTTAGGTGGACAGCAAAATAATGTGATATATATATACACTCCTCTGTGTCTGGTGTGGACTGGGAAGCACCAGAGGGACACATGGCTGGTCAGCGTCAGAGCCAGGGCAGGATGCTGGCCTCCACTACTCCCCTGCTCAGGACTCATTTGACTGTCAGTGCACATTGGGCTCAAAGCCTCCAACCCCTAGCCCAGGTCTTCTCTACAGACCTTTAAAACCCTTAGCACTGAGAACTTTTTTAGAAGAAAACCAGACACTTCTTACGACGCAGCTTCACGTCCTCCCACCCTCCACAGATGTGCGGGGGCCAAGCCATGCCTCTGCGGCCCAGAGCCGGCAGCCCAAGCAGCCAGGGTGCCTGTGCCCCTTCCCTTCCCTCACACCAGCGGCAGCCACAGGCCAGCTGGGTGCTTTTGCCCCCTGAGCCTAAGGCAGCTCCTGTAGCAGGAGTGCCCTCGGTGCAGGTGGAAGGGGAGCTGGCTAGTCCAGCACTATCCCAAAGCCCTCGTGTGTCCAGCCGGGGCTAGGGAAACAGCAGGAGCAGATCAGGAGAGAACGACAACTATGGGGTGGCCACGGCTCCACCTAGCCATCACTCACACCAGGAGGGCCACAGCAGGAGTCCTGTGCAAGACTGGGATACCCCAGGCTCATCCCGGCGCCCTGAGATCTCCTGGCTGCCCCAGGCTATCCACCTCCTCTTTAAAAAGCCCTTCCACAGCCATTTCACAACAGCACAGTGAGGTGGGGAAGCGGGGATCTCGAGCTCTATTTTAAGATGATGAAACTGAGGCTCAGAGTGGTTACGTGATACACACACGGTTACACAGCGAGCAAGTGGCAAAGCAGGATCAGGGCTCCCATGGCTGCACCAGGACTGAAAGCCCAGGAACTGTGGGGCTTTGTCACTTCAGGGGACCTGGGTGAGTTCCTGTGTCCTCATCACCCAGAGTACAAAGAAATATGACCCTGTGGTAGTTAAAAAATATCTCCACAACATTCTTTGATACTCTTCCCTTTAAGAGGTGGAGATTAATTTCCTTGCCCTTGAGTGTGGCTGGGCTTCATGATTCATTTCCAACAGATAGAATAAGGCAGAAGTGGTTCTATGTGACTTCAAAGACTACGTTGGAAAGGTATGTGGCTTTCCAAGCGCCCTCTGTCAGATCACGCACTCTGGGTGAAGCCAGCTGCCATGTTGTAAGGATGCTCAAGGAACACCAGAGAGGCCCATGTGGTAAGGAGCAGAGGCCTCCAGACCACAGCCATAAGAGAGGCTCTTGGAAGTTGATTTCTCAGGCTCAGTCAAACCTTTGGATGACTGCAGCCCTAGCTGACATCTTGACACAACTATTAATAGGCCCTGAGCCAGAACCACCTAGATAGGCTGCTCTCAAGTTCCTAGCCTTCAGACACTGCACAATAATATGTGTTTGTCATTTTAAGGAGTTAACCTCCTGACCCCTTCCCCAGACCATGCAGCTGGAAGGGAGCCCCAAGGTCAGGCACCAGCTCACTGTTAGCACCCCCACTGTAGAGAGGCTGGCTGGTTACTCACCTTTCCGGTTCCTGCAGGTGGAGCAGCAGGTACACACTGTGGGGATGGGGGACACCATCAGTGATATCCCCCACTTGACAGGAACCAGCCCCTGGCAAGCAGGGGGGCCCCAATGAGGAGTGGGGAGTCCAGTGTGTTCGACATAGAGGTCCCAGGAATGTGGGTCTCTAGAGACACCAAGGTGGGGGAGGGAATCATTCCAGATTCAGCTTCTTCTCAGGTGCTAGAAAATGCCCTGGCCTACAGAGGTCAGTCCTTATGTCCTGAGCTCTAGGGAAGGCAGAAGATGGGGTCAAAGTTTCCCCTGAGAAGTAATTCCAGTGGCGCTTGCCCAGTCACCCATCCTCTCCATGCCTTCCGGTGCAGAATGACCAGTTCAGAAAACCTTCTCAGATGACCTCTGAATCCCCAAAGTGCTCAGCATCTGGCCGTTTGGTTGAAAGTCTAATTGGCGGCTGCTTTGTACACTCCATTGGTCTTGGAGTCTATCTGGGCCTTGGTATACAGGGGGTGCTCACTAAATACATGCTATCTTCACATTCATTCATTCAGTTCCCTTTGTACACTTCCTGGGGTTCCATGCCAGGCTTTCAGTAAGTGATGTCTGACAAAACAGCTCCCAGATCATTCTGCAGGGAGGGCAATGTGTTCTTGCTAATTCCATACTGTTATTTCATACCATGGCTATATATTTTTGTTTCACACAGATTCTAACATAATATCTCATTGTGTTTTGCACTTTCTTCACTAGGCATCATGTTTCAAGATCTACCTGTATGTATACCGAAACTGTCACTTCCCCTGGCTGCAGACCACTCCATGTGGCACAGCCACCCCTTTACCTGTCTTCTCCCAGGCTGTCTTCACCAACTGCCAGGCTTCCAGGGTTTGCAAATTACCTTGTTTGCTCCCCTCACGACTCTCAGATGAATGCTAAATTGGGATTATTGTGCCCTTTTCCGAAGAGCAAGCTGAAGGGCATTGGGCTCATGCCCTGTGCCAAGGTCAAACCCTCTGGTGGTGACAGCCTGGGGTATCATTCTGAGAAAGCTTCTGAGGCTGAGTCTAGGCCTGGTGGGAAGAAGTGGAATGACTGCTTTGTGACATCTGTATCACTGTGTTGCATTTTGCTTTTCTGTGCACAGGCCCTGGGTCACCCAGATAGGATGGCAGCCCAAACAGGGGGCCCTTTCCCCTACCTGACCATGCCTGGTGGCTGAGGCCTACACCGGGGGCTGGAAAGGCACACAAGCTGTATGTGGCTTGGCTTCCTTTGGAAACTTCCTACCAGACACCCGACCCTCAGCTCGGGGGTTACAACAGCCCCAGAGCCTCTGGTATGGGCTCTCTTTCACCTGTCTTTCTTTCTGAGATGACTTCTATTTTAGCCTCAGAACAGCTGGGTGCTACACGGTCCCTGGCCTCCTGCTGGGTCAGCGCCTTGCTTCTCTGCCCCTGAAATCAAAGGGGCCGCAGCCAAGGGCAGGGCAGTGAGGAGACTGGGTCAAGTTGCAGCACAGCGGGTCTTCCACACACGCCACCTGCTCAGCCTGCAACCAGAACCTGTGGCTCCTCAGGGCATGGCTGAGGACATCAGTGCTCAAGGAAGGCAGCAGCCACAGATCAATCATCCCAAACCCCTTTCTACCTGGTGCTGGTCTGGGAAGATGTTCAAAGCCCTGGAGATGCCTCCCGTTGCCTTTGAGACCCCACCAGACTCCTCACTTTCCCAGTTCTGAGCCTGCCCTAAATAACCCACCACGGGGAGGTTTAGGCAGGAGACCTGGACTCCCACCCAGTGTGGCCCTGGCACCGCGCATGACCTACTTCCTCCACTTGGCTCCCTCCATAATGACAACATAGAATCTTAGAGACAAAGGCCCTGTGGGGCCACCTAGGCCCACTTCCAACCAAAGCAGGAGTCCCTGCCGAGAGGCCGAGAGCCCTGGACATGACCATTCAGCTATGGTTGGGGCCCTTCCACTGTCAGAGATCTCGCAACCTCCCGAGGCAGCCCATTTCTCTCCTGGCCAATTTCATATTAAAAAGTGTTTTTGGAGATGAGTTTGATAATAAGAACACTAATAGCAGCTACCGCACAGAGTGCCAGGCAGGATCCTAAGCACGAGAGGGATTATTTCATTTGAATCCTCACAACAACCCTACAGGTGGCTATTGTCGTTTCTTTGGTACAGACAAGGAATTGAGGGGCAGAGAGGCTCCTAAGTGGCTACCCCCTGCAACTTTACCCACTGTTCTTGCTCTGCCCTCTGAGCTTCAACAGGACTGGGGCTCTTTTCCTTCCAAATGACAGCTTTCATTTGAGACTTGGTAGGCAAAAAGCCGAGCAGGGATGGAGGTGATACCTACTTCCCTTTTGTACCCCTATTTCTGAGACAGAGCCAAGTAGGTCAGAAACTGTAGATGCCCAAGGAAACCTGGATGGTCAGTGAGTGAGTGGACAGAAGGCACTGGCTGAGGAGGCAGGAGGCCACAGGAGAGCTCCACCAGTGGGCGGCCCTGGAGACAGCTCTTTTCCTGGGGTCTTCATCTCTTCATTGGTAAAGTCGCAGGGTTAGACTGAGTGGTCCCCGAGGTCCCTCCTCCCTAGCCTTTTGGGATTCCATCCTAAATTCCCCTGGATGGGTGGGTGGGGGGGTTAGTCCGTCAGGAAATAGCCACTCCCTGAGATGGACCTCACCCCCAACGCCAATCCTCTACCTCCCCAACCCTTCCAGGGTTCAAACACGGCCCCTCCAGAAAAAAGGCACAGTCCTCAAACCAGGCCTGGTAAGGTCGGGTATTCCTCAGAGGGCAGGCTGGCTCCGAGCCGTTGCCCGTTGCCCAGCAGGGAGCAAGATCGGCATCCGCAGGGCTCCTGCTTCCTCACCCGTGTCTAGGACCCCCAAACTCAAGTGGGGTCCCTGAGGCATGGGGCTGAGGTGCCCCTTGCAGGCTGCACCTCACAGCATGGGGTCAGGGCCCAGGGGGCCTGGTGTCCCCGTTTCTGCCTTTAAGGGCAGGGCAGCCACCAGGCACACATGGTAGCCACAGACTCCGAGAGTGGCCCAATTCCCACTGAGGCTCAATTTCCCACCAAGGGTGAGGAATGGAGGGGTGTCTGGAACTGTCCCCTGCACCCCCTCCACCCTCCACCCTCACCTGGCAGCAGCAGTGCTCAGCTCCTGAGAGCCAAGGTCCCTGTAATCTCTCCAAGAAATGATCTGGAAAACCATGAGTCCTGGCCCAGCTCTGTGCACCCAATCCATGCCTTTACTCTCCACAAGCCTGAAGCCCACTGATGGATCAGACATCAGTGGGTCCCAAACGTGGCTGCACCTCAATAGCATTACACACCTGGGTCTTACCCCAGACCTACTGAATCCTCTGGGGCCCAGGACTCGCATGTTGAACAAGATCTCTGGGTCAATCCCTATATAGGCCCACGGAAGACGGCAGAAATAGAGAGGACAGGAAATGTGTGTGGGGATAAAGGACCATGAGAACCATCAGCCCTGGTGGGTAGGGGGAGACAAGACACATAAGCCCTCTCGGAGTGTGGGGTCAGAGAGGAAGGGCACAGAGAAAGACGCCTGGGTCCAGGTCCAGCTGTGCCTGCTGCCTCTAGGCCTGATTCCAACCAGCACCAATTTCCCAGACAATCAGATGGAAGATGCAGCAGGTGACCTAACCCTGCACCTGACCAGAGTCCCCAGGCCAGCTTCATATCTGGGCCTGGGGGGTGCCCGGCCCCATGGTCAGATGGACATTTGTGTTAGTAGCAGTTACATGCCACATGATGGACTGGGCCTCTCTCAGTGACAGTCCTGCCAGGTGGGAAAAAGGGCAGTGAAGCAACACCTACCTGAGCTGCCAGCACTCTCAGAAGCACTCCTGGACATCTTAGGCTGGCCGTGTTTGCTGCTGGCCCGCCCAGAGCCCGGTGGGGGGGGGCCTGAGGGAGCAGGGGCACCGTCGCCCCTGATGGTGGTGAGGTCCTGCATGCTGAAGCTCCGGAGTCTCTCTGATAAGGCACCCTGTCCCTGGACACAACACAGGAGGGGCACACGTCAGAGACCTGGCCCACATACCACGGCAGCAGTGGGGGGCAGACACAACAAAGGCCAAGAGGGAGCTCTGACAGTCGGCAAGGCGGAAACCAAGACCTGGAAGTGCTCTGCAGAGGGGCAGGTACTAGCACACCTGCTGGAAACATTGGGAGGGTGAAGGCCTGGAACATTCCAGGGCCTCCTGAGGGGCTCAGCAATGTTCCTCTGGCTCCCAGGTCCTTCCTCTCCTTCAGACAGTCCAAGATAGGCTGCAGCCTCAGGCAGACACAGGGCCTCAGAAACCAGGCTGTGGTTCCTACTCTGGAGGCATTGTTAGTTGCGGCTCCAGCTTTACATAAATAAAATCCATATATGGCAACATTTGTCTCAGTTTCCAGTACACAAGAGTCTGGTAGGAAAATCAAAACCTAATAATCTATGCACTCAGTTCTTACTCTTCTTGAAGGAAATAAAATACAGACGTACTTTTAAAAATGTATGACTACAGCAATTTCTTCTATCTGTTCATGTTACTGTTCGTGAGGCACATTTACTTCCACTGTCACATTTGAGCTTCACAAAACACCCAAAAGGTAATGAATCAGGAAGAAAAAAAAATGATATTAAAAAAAAAAAGCCCTGCTGGCTGTAATCATTTCATATTCTGGGGGAGTCACAGAATTCATCTCAGGGGGAAATTGTTCTTTTGTTAGAAAAGCAAGATCAATCCATTATACTTATGAAGGGAAATGTTCTTGTCTGGACAAGAGAATCTGTGTCAGAGTGAAAAGGATCATGAAGAAGGCTCAGGGACGGCAGCTTGCTGTGGGGGCGCCTCAGGGGCTGGGGATGGAGACTTGTGTTTGGTGAGGAAGGAAACCTGAGGTGGGTGGGGACTGGGAGGAGACAGGTTACTGAGAATTGGGTTGGGATTGAAGCAGAATGCGACAGGCAAGCAGCCATTGGGCAAATGGATGAACGTGGGCATCTTCTGACGTCCTGGAGGGCCTGCAGGCTTCCCACAGAACTGGGACAGCAGGGGGTGCAGGGGTGTACTATTCGGATAATGAAGGAAAGAATGGTCCTGGAGGGCTGGACACCTTGGCGACACTAACAGAACCACAAAATCGACAAGAAGAGCTAACAAGACCGCTCTGGGCTGGGGGTGGCATGCATGAAACCAATGAGGGCCACAGCAGCATAGCAAGAGGCTTTCACAGATGGCAGAAGACTTCACAAAACAAAAAGCAGGGAAAATGGGTACGAAAGCATAGCAATTCTCTGATGTGATTTCAGTGAGAAAGCCATCTGGATAAAGGAGGAAACTCGATAAAGAAGCAAACACAGAATGAGGTCATTAGAGGGAAAACAAAAGGAGCTTGCAGACTGGTTTAGAAATGTCAGAATAAAGCAAAAATGCATGAAAATGTAAAAAAGATAAGTTCTCAACCTACCAATGATATAAATATCATCTTTCCAGGAAACTAACAACAACAAAAAGAAATCATTTAAATAATCAAATATATACAATTAGAATTATAAATCTAGGCAGAGGGGTGTTAGGAGGACGTGATGTGAGAAAAGACAGAGATCACCCTACTTGCCTCAGACACTCCCTGGAATGATGGTAGGCAAGGGGTCACAGACCTCACCCTCCAGACATTAATAGCTGGGTGGTGTTTGCCAAGAAAGTGGATACAATCCCCTCCAAATCTATAAGCCAATGGTCCATCATTATTTACTCAGGAACATCTTAGATGACATTTAGAATTTAGAAGAAATGAGATGACTAAAGAATAATAACTCTGAAAAGAGGGGGGAAATGTTCTGATACATATAATGGAGTAATTCAATGTTAGGTTAACATTCCAGAAAAAACACTCACTGATTTGCTCTTTCATTGATCTTCTCACTTATTCATTTATCTGTTCAACAATTATTTACCAAGGATGTTCTATGGGCAAGACATTGTGCTGGGTGTTATTAGGAAATACCAAAAATACAGCTCGATTTCTGGCAAAATGTAAAAAGACAAATGTACAAATAAACACACACAAGTACCATGCCAGAAGGTATATAAAGTGCAGATTAAGAACCGTTCTAGAGTCAGACCTGGATTCAAATTCCAGTCCTATCACTAATAGCTGGATGACCTTAACCCCTCCCCACCTCAGTATTCTCTGCAGATGAGCACGCACACAGCAGGATGGGTGGTAGGACCAGATGAGATAATGCCTGTAAAATGCCCATCACAAAACCCAGTGCATAATAAGTGTTCAAAAAATGTCAGAGTTGATGATGATGATACGGCTACTGCTTCCTGAGACACACAGATTACTGTTGAAATAAAAAACAGAAATAGCACTTCTGGTCAAAAGACCAGGAATCGCTTCATGACCCCAAGTCCAATTAAATGTCCCACTGGTGGTCTACCAGCCCTTGAAAATGCTGAGCAGCGCATCTGAGAGAAAGTAGCAGCAGGCACCAAGCCATGTCCACTTTAGCAAAGCACTGGATTCCGCCCCCAGAAGCCAGACAGCCTAGTAGCTCCAGTGTCACTGGAAGTGGCAGAGAGAGAACAGAGAAGGGATAATAGTCGCTCGGTATGAACCAAGTCCTGTCTCAGAGGAAATCACAGCCTCATAGTGGCACAGATACAAGGCTCTTGAAAACAAATTAGCCCATACCTATCAAAACAATCCGAGATGGTTACAATTAACATGACTCTTATTTGTAAACCTCTCAGCCCTGCTCAGTCTCTACTCACAACCTCATTTCCATTCATCTTGCACAAGCCCTATCCACCCTGCCACTTTGGCTCTGCTCTGGAGAAACGTCTTTTTGCTATTCTGGGAACATCCAAGAGTTGTTTACTAGTATTCTGCAAAATTGGGTTCTCTATTTGGGGGCAATAAATTTGGATTCCCCAAAGCTTAATACCACATTCTCCGTAACTCAATGAGCCATATCACCATATTAAAAGCTTTGAGAAATCCTGCAGTGTTTCAGGTTGTTTAACTCAGGGCATCCCAAGTGTATTTGACCACAGTGGGATACACTGTTAGCTGAAGATCCAAAAGTCATTCTCTACCCCATTCTTGAAATGGTGAGAAAAAAACAGATTTCCCAACCTCCCCTGTTGGTATGGATGGCCACATGGTGCAGTTCTGGCCAGTGGGAGGGAAGGGGAAATCTGCTAAGGCATTTCGGGGAAAGGTATTTTCCCCTCCTGACATGCAGAGGTACTTCCCCTTCCTGACCCTGCGCCCTGCTCGCTGCCTCCAAGTGTAGTGGAAGTGCCACCCTGGGATGAGGAGACTTACAGAGACCTTCACCCAGAGGACCCGTGACATCACTGAGTCGCTGCAATGAAAACACCCACTTACTCACCAATTCAAGACACGTTTTTTTTCATCTCTGAAATTGGCGTGGGTCCTATGGGTGCTCTTGCCTTGACATCGCTGTCATTGTCCTCAAAGGAATGCACTTTGTTGTTAAGCCCTGTGGCATGACTAGGCAACTGAAACCCCCGAGTGTTCAATTAACGAACCATCCAAGAGCCACTTGAAGAAGGAATATACGTCCAGGTTGTCAGACATATTTCAGTGACACCTTCTGGTAAGACACGAAAGCAGCAGCATCCGAACTGGCAGAATGGGTACCAGCAGCATGGCTGAAAGTCCCAGGGCCTGCAGCTGCATCACGGGTGCTCAGGAAGGCCCAGAGGGGACAGAGCATGGTTGTGAATGGGTACTGATGGGCTGAGATGACACATGATTCAGAAGACTCGTGCTCTGAAAGTGAGGAAGTGAGTCTGGGAAGACCTCAACCCATTTATTGTGTTTCTATGTTTCTTTTCATGTATGTACAAAAGTGACACAAAAAATCTGTCTCAAGTCTAAAAGAGTATTTTTATTAAGTAGAAGTGAAGATTCTAGGTGAAAAGCATTATGCCCTAACTTAACGGGCAGCATGTTCCTCCGTAGTTGTACATGAGATAACAATGTGGCTTAGAAACCACAGCATTTTAGCTTCAGGGCAATATGGTTACTCTTCTCAGAGAAGCTCTCCAACCATCTCAGCCCCATCCTATCCTGTCTGCGCAGTCTGTACTTTTTTTTGTACTCCATACAATTATATTTAACTATTGGCATTGTTTGTTGATTTGCCTTTCCCTCCAGACTGTTTTTATTTACTGTTGCAGCCTTAGTGTCTGTCACTCTGCCTGATACACGTTAGGAGTCAAGGCGTGGAATGCATGAACATATGACAGTTTCATGAGCGATCAATCCCCTGAGCAACATGCGGCAGCAGGAAATCCCCACCCCTGATGTGATGCATCAGCCAGGGTCCCAACACTGAGGGGCATCCTGCTGAACAGGGACTGACCTCTGTCCACAGGAGTGTATGAGGAATGCCAGAGGGCTGTAAGGTGCAAAGGGCAGAGGGCACACATCTGAGAAGCAAGGTGTCCCAGAGGAGACCACACTTGACTTGCCTTGGAGGACTCAGGTAGATGAAGATGGGGACCAGGTGGAAAGAGAAACATATTTTTCAGTATGCATTACCACTCAGAGTTGTCACTTTGTTCTGTCCTAGATGAGGTCTTTGCAGTTTTGTCTGCCAAGGAGACAGGGGTCCAGGAACACTGTGTGAATGGCCAAACGAATGCCTGTGTGAACATGCTTGCTGAAGAGCTACCGGGTTTGTTTAAAAGGGCTGTGCCAGTGAGGACTTGCTCTTCACTATGTGCCCTTTTTTGTACTTTTAGAATGTTGTACCATGAACACATTTTGGCTTTAAGAAATCATTACAATTTCATTTTTAGTAACACAGCACTCTGCCAAGACCACCCTGAGGACCCTATTTTGTGAATATAGGGTTTGAATGATGCTGGCAAATGCCATCTAGGTAAAAAAAAAAAAAAAAGACATGAAACTACTTAAAAAATAAACCAAGAACAGAGAAGGAAGAAGTGGTATCTCCAGAAAGTACTCTCTGGGCCTGAGAGCCTAGTCTCACCTCTGCTGTGGGGGGCCTTGACCGAGTCAGCTTGGTCTTTCTCAGCCTTGCCATCTCATGGAGAAACTAAAAGGGTGAACAAGAATCCCTTCCACTGGAAAATTCTGAGTTCAAGAATCTGTCACCCTCTTCTGTGGCTCATTATCTGGCTCTGATTATAATTCTAAAATAAGAGTTTCTGGAAGGATTTGAAAATCTCTAGAATAAATGTTGGGCCTCCCAAGGTAACTCTGATGAAGGATGAATAAATTCCAGCATGTGTGTATGTGGTTTCTTTGAGTCTGTATCAATTTCCTCCCAGCCAATTTGAATATGAGCCATAGGAAAAGCTAAGAATGCTGGGGCTCTTCCATGAACCAAGGTCAGCAGACTTCTGGTTCATCTGAGCCCCTGGCCTCGAGGCTCTCACTCCACGTCAGCACTGTCCTCAGCATCCCACCCCTGGAGACAGCCTCCCCCCTTCACAGCCCAGCATCATGGGACTAGAAAGGGAAAGAGACTCAGCCTTCCGTGAAGATGAATCTCCTGCTTGTATCCTGTTGTACTTTTGACCTCTTCAGTCACCCATTCTAGGTGTCACAAGCACAGTCTACCCAGCTTTGCCATTGTTTATTCATGTGCTCACAGACTCACCTTGCTGCTTTCTGGGCATGTCAACAACATGGCCCAGTGGTTCCTTCAGCTGGGCTCCCAGAACCCCTGAAATTCCACAGAAGTGCCTTGGGGGCATAGGAAGGTAATCCATTCCTGATTATTTTAATTTTTTTTCCCTGGCTAAAACTCTGAGAGAATTGGACTTTGAGAGGTAAAGTGTGTCACTGGGTTTTCTATTTGAGATCTTCAATTTCTAATCCTTTACCCAATTTGTGAGGGATGAGAAAGTCATGTAGCCAACACACACCAAATTCTGTACATTTTGATGCTTTTTTTAGTCAGGGATGGGGGTGTGGAAAGGTCAGGAAAACCCAGACCTTTACTCGTCTAGCATTCCAAGTGAATACTATTAGAACCCATGAGCCTGGGATCAACACAGCAGCTCAGCTTGGTTGTGAGCCCTTGATGAGATCCTCTTTTCCAGAGAGGCACACCAAGTCACAGGGGGAGGCTCTGGCAGAGCACGAATTTTTAGCTGATCTCACCATATACACATCTCCTACCTATGATGGATGATCATGAGAACAGACAGAAGGTTTTAGTGAAGCAGTCAGTTGATAACATAGCTGGCAGCACAACCACACTGCCCCCTGGTAATTCAAGAAGAGTTAGTACTTCCTTCTAAAGGGGCACCCCCTCACTGACAGAGTTAACCTTAAAAGCTACACATGCTTCCCATCAATGCCAAGCAGGCTCCTTATTAACATGCTGGATGAAGACGGGGACCTCATTTACATAAAACTGGATTAACAAACAAGAGAGAAAGAGATAGGATTTGTCCCAGGGTAGCATCAATTATCAAATTCAATTCACTCTCCAGGCATTAAACAAAGAAAAAAAAAAAACACCCAAGTAAGTTAATCACATGTTAAATGCTACCAGACTAGCACAACAAGAGGCTCTGGAAGGACACAGAAGCAGGACGTGGCCCTGGGATTCACGCACATGTACACACACAGGTGTCCACGGGAGAGACACCTGGCTCCGATCCAGACCCGGTGCTGGTGAGCAGAGGTGGCAGCTGGCCTCTCTACCCGATTGGATCAGTTTGGAGTTAGTCACACCTCTCAACAGGGTTACCTGCCCTTCTCTGAGGTCCAAAGAGGAGACAATATGAAAGAGTCGAGCCACCTGATAAAGGGGAAAAGAAAAAAAGCCATGGGCACCAAGCGTACAAAACAGGGAGCCACGCTGAAGGGAGCCACGCTGTCCTCACCTACCACTCCCTCACTCCCCCAAGCACACATTTCTTCCTTCATTCATTCACAACAAGCAGTGAGGGAGTGTCTACAAAGTTATTTGAAGCCCCACGGGGAAGAGAGATGACAGTGAAACACGATAGGGTTCCTGCTCCCAAGCTGCTCTCAGATAAGCATCAAGATATTAGTGCACGCAAAGCAGCGGAGGACAAACAACCGAGCGTGGGACGGAAGTTCAGGGCAGGGCGAGGGCTGCTGGCTGACACCTGGAGGTGGCCTCGCACGAGAGGTTCAGCTTGAGGCAGGGGCTGCACAAAAGCAAGGGGAAGGAGGTTGTGGCCAGAGAGCGACTGGGGCCATGGTGTGAGAATGGAAACTTCACTCTGGGGAACTGGGACTAAGCCAGCATGAGAAGCGGCTCTGATGCTTGTGAGTGACAGGAGAAGGGCCTGGGAAAACTGTATCTTGGCTGCTGAAATTTGACTTGGATGAGCACTCCACTGAAGGTTCTGAGTGAGCAATGTGAAGAAAGTGGGGTTTTAGAATCATGAGAACCTTCTGGATATACCGTGTAGCACAAACTGAGGACTGGCCCCCAATATCTGTCCCCTCTTCCTCAGGCTGCAGCTAGGCACGTGGATGTCTGGAATAAAGAGGTATTTCCTAGCCTCCTATCTAGGAACTCGCCCAATGGGAGACAGAGCATCCAAACGCTATTTGGTGAGGACAGGCTGATCTGGTGCTCCGGGTTTGGAACATGGGCTGGATCTCAGGGGCCAACAGAGGAGGTGAGACAGGGCCACGTAGAATAATAACAGTGCACAGATGAGTGAGCTCCTGTAAGCAAGATGAGGGCATGTGAGGCCAGCATGCAGGTGAGGGGGCTGTGGGGTGACCAGGAAGGACTCCAGGCACACAGCCCCTGTCCCTGGCCTCACATGCAGTAGCCCTCCACTGACCCTCAACAGGAAGCTTTGCCTTGCCCAAGCTCCCTCCTAGGAAAGGCAAAGGCCACTAGCCAGGGCTAGAGTGACAGCTAATGTCTCTTCCTGGAGGGAGGTGGGGCACACACAAGAAGCCTGTAGGAAAGGGAAATGGGAAGCAGGGGGGCAGAGGGGCATCCACAAAACAAATTCGTTCCACAGTTAGTGAAAAGTGGGCTATGATTATACTTGCATTTACAAATGCACCCACATTATCACAAATGATTAAGCTTTAAAAAAACTGTATGGTATGGTTACCAGGCATTTGTGACCCCAGTTCCTTTACCTAGTATGCACTGCCTCCTGCATTTAAGAGTTGCCCCAAGAAACAGCTGGAGCCTGCCTTGGTGGCATTTGCTGGCTGTCTTTTGCATGTTAATGCACCTTAACTCCTAGAGGTGTTTGATACAAAACAGTCAGAAAAGCAGACAAACAACCCTAAAAGTCTCCAAAATTCTCAGTGAGAGACAGTCCTCTCTCAGGTACTCAGTCACAGCCCTCAGGGCCTGGTGGTATAATGAAAATGGTCAGAAATCATGAGTCCAATGGAGGGGGTGGGGGAGAGAAGGCTTTGAGTGATGCAGGAAACACTGGACTAGGACCAGGAGAGTTCTGCTCTGAGCCCAGCTTGGCAGCTAACAGCCGTGTGGCCTTGGGGGAGCCACTCAACATGCGGTCTTGGCGTCCTGCCCTGTGAAGTGAGGGGTTACAGAAGATGGCATCTAAGCTTCCCTCTTGCTCTGACAACCCACAGTTTGACGTTCTCTCTCTCTTGGTGGGGGGCAGATGCTCACTGTTGTAAGCTGCCTGCAGTAACTCACTCAGCTCAAGGCTGAAGAGGAGGAGGAAGCAACTGCAGAGAAAGTCAGGCCCAGAGCAGTGAGGGGCCTGAAGGCCAGCCAGCAGCGTGGGCTGCCCAGGGAGACACGGCCCAGGGCAAGAGCACGGGCAACATTCAAATACTCGCTCACACTATCAGAGCCTATGTCACAGGAGCCTCGTCTCCAGAAGAGTCTGACTCACAAACAGCTCTCCAAAGCCAGCATCTGACCTGTTTTGTTCACTTGGTTCAACATGAAGAGAAGATTGTGATCAACTTCGGAGATCAAACTGACATATGAGAAGTGAGTAACAGGTACCTTTATTAAGCGTTTAGCATGAGCTCTGCATTCTGTGGGGTCTCTGTGTACACCGTCTCGTAGCTGTTTCTTGTGGGCACCATTATCATGCCCATTCTGCCAGTGAAAAAGCTGAGGCTCATGGAGGTGCTACAGCAGGTGGGGAGCTGGGATTTTTAATTCAGATCCGCTTATCTCCAAAGCCCACTTGATGCTAAGCTTTGCTCTATTGGTAATGACAACTAAAAATATGTACAATAGCCCATTCCTTTGACATTTACTGAGCACCTACTAGGGATGCAGATAAGACATGAATACAAATGACTACAACAGAGTGACTCCGGGGAGACAAGAAGAAGCAAGAGGCCAGTTTCCACCTGGAATCAGAGGTGACAATGAAGGGAGGTCAGGATTTTAACAGATGTGAACAGAGCCATGAAGAAACATGAGAAGAGACAGGAAAGAAAATTCTAGAAATGGCACACAGAATCGCACAGAAGTTGGTGTTGTGAGTGCAGCACAAGAGCTGGAAAGGTGAGGAGAGACAAGACAGGAAGGCTGGGATCAGGGTCTGACTGCACAGGCCTCACACAGGAAGGGAGAGCAGCAATGACCACTTGGGTGGCTACTGCAATAGTCCAAGCTAGAAGGGAGGGTGCAGGGAAGGCAGCCTGGAAGAGGGAAGAGATGTTAACTAGGTAGGACTTGAAGAGTAAGTGGGAAAAAGGAGGAGCATCAAAAAATGGATGAGATTTGGAGCCTTGGGGGCCGGGGAGGCTGGTGACTGCATTACCATCAGGAAGATGCTGACTAATGGTACTGAGGAGACAAGGGGAGGACAAGTTCAGTAGAGAATCAGAAACACTGGATTTGAGCCCTGGGCAGAGAAGTCCACCTGGGAACCAGGTGCATCAGGTAACAGCCAAAGGTGAGGAAAAGGATGAGATGCCCCTGGGAGGGAGAGGAGAGCAAAGCAGGGCCCACTCAACACTGAGGGAGCAAGCAGGAGAGATGAGTCAGGGAGGAGGAGGTGGTCAAGGATGTGCTGTATCAGCACAGCCAAGAAACAGGGCTTCCCCTTCAAGTGCTAAAGAGGCTCTCTCACACCTCCTAGGTTCCACCAGGCTCTTCTCAGAGGTCAGGCAGGAGGCTGGGCGTCTCTCTTTCCACTTGGGCCCTTGATGCATCTGGCTACATATAACTCCACTGCTACACTTGGAACAGAGAAGGCCATGTCACACCAGACCAGCAACTTGACTTCCTCTTCAGCTGACTTGTGATGCTGGGTCTTTTGTTTGCTTTAATCCTCCTGACCATCCACCGTGTACAGTGAGGTGAGGTAACATTGCAAGGAAACACATCAGGAGAAAGGAACCCAGGATAATGCGGTGCTGAATGACAAAGCAAGTGTGGTAGAGCCACACTGGTCAAGAGTCTTGCTTGGTTTTGCTTCACCATGTTTTGTAAAGCTAAGCCTGGATGCAAGCTGATTTGTTTGGGAGACTAGAACATGGGGAATAGTTCCAAACTTTTTCAGCAGGTTGCCCATAACAGTTTAGATAACTTTGGTGTTTAAAATGGGTTGCCATAGTGAATTCTAAACACAGTCCTTGGCTAAAACAGAAGAAAAAGGCTAATGCAATGTAAGCTAGCACAGTGGTTGGGAAATGTTCCTCTTAGGGGTAAGGAGACAGCATGAGGCTTGTTGGAGACCTTGGCCATTTGGATTAAGCAGAAATGAGAGTGTGAAGTCAGAGAAATAAGACACAAGGACCTAGAGGGAACAGTAGTCTTCTCTTCTTCCTTGGAAACAGCTTTTATGCATGAGTGCATAGAGGGAAGTTTTCTGAAAAGAAAATCAATACCTGCCCCCCTGATGAACTGTAAACAAGTAGTTTTTTGCTAGAAAGAAAACACCTGGCGCTGGTAGGCTAGCTCACTACATGTGTGGGCAATATGTTGCCATTGACTCTATATAAAGAGTTCCACCCAGTGCTTGGGCAATATAGTGACATGGCTGCAGGGCTGCACAGCTGCAGGAGAGCAGAGATTGGAGTGGTGGCAGTGCCGAGGACAGAGACTGAGACGGCTGCAGGGGCAGAGAGGCCTAGGGGCAGAGATCAACTTGCTGTGTGCAGACTCTCTCTGAGTGGACAGGATTCTAGTGATTGACCTGCCACAGTAGGAATAAAATTGGGTATAAACCCTTTCACCCCAAGAACGTCTCATTGTCATTTTTTGGTCTCACTGAATCCATAGTGAACTTGTCCGGGGCTGAAACCCATTGGCAAGACAGTTGGCATAGTCGGCAGGATTCGTTGTTGACCGAGGAACAGAACAGGCTGCTCTTATGGGAGGGGTGCTTCGGCGGGCTGCCCCTATGGATGGGGAGACATTTGAGTGTCCCCCAGTAGATATGTGGTCCAACATGGCTTGCCTCCTAGAGGACTGGGCCCCACTACAAGACTGGGAAGGGGTGGAGGTCACCCCTAAGGCAGTAAAGTTGGCCCTCAGCAAAATAGGGAATTCCTTAGAGAAATGGTGCCCATGAGGTGGCAGGATTGGTAGGGAGTTTTCTTCTCACAGTACTGAGAAAGGCCATAGGGAAAAAGATGTCCTCCTGCAGGAAGCACGAGAAGTGGCAGCACGAGAACATGAGCTGCGAGGTGCTGTTGATGAGGCAAAAAGCTGTTACTGACTGGAATGGTGTCACTATGAGGTGCTGTGGAAATGGTAAAGGATGTTGTGGTAGCCCGAGAAGAAGCAGCATGAGAAGGAGCAGTGGCCCAAGAAGCAGTGGCACGAGAGTGAAGGCTGCAAGGTGCCATGGGGCAGGTGAAGGATGTAGTGGAGCCGTCAGTCCCAGAAATGGAGGGGCAGAGGCTTGATGAACAGGTGGGGGTGAAGGCCCTGCTGGTGCTGGAGGCATAGGCCCCTCCTCGGTTGAAACCCCACCCAGTTGAAAGTTGGTGGAAAGCCTGAAAGAAAATAAAGACTCAGCAACTGCAGGTTCCTCCAGAAGAGGTGCGGCCCCCTCCCCAGGTTGTGGAGCACTCTGTGCTCTGCTCCTATCCTCAGGCTTAAGCACTGAAAGCACAAAAGGAAATACGGTCTGCTACTCAAAAGAAGAATTTAAAGGGCCCTGTGAAGGTTACGAGGACCCAGATGTGGGTTGATTTGATAAAGGCAGGAGCAGACAGAAAGAAATTGGATGGAAAGTCAAACAGAACTTATTGGAGCTATGGCAACAACTGAAACCAGAGTAAAGGTTCCAGCAGCTGAGGATGATGAAGCAGAAGCCAGAGACAAAGAAACAAGATCGACCTGTGTGTCTGCAAGACTTTCTGCTGGAGAGGCTGGAAAGGTGGGTATTATAAGGCCCACCCATGGTCCTTTTGGTTAATTCATTTGAGTAGAACTGGTTTGAATATAGCAAGAATGACTGCTGGTGGCAATGGATCTCCTCAGGCTTGAGGGTTATTATAATTTGTCTTAATTTTTGTTATTTGTATATTATCATAGCTTTTGTTGTTATTATGTTATTATGGAATTTGATTACAATGTTCCAGCTTCCTCAAACAGGGACAATTGCACAGGATTGAGGGCACATAGATTGAGAGGCAAGAATCCTGGAGGGGTGGAGTGTGGATAAAGTGAAGGTTCCTGTGGCCAAGATTCTCACCTGGCCCTGGTCGGCTAGCTAACTACACACATGTGGGCAATACGTTGCTATTGACTTTATAGAAAGGGCTCTGCCCAGTGCTCTGGGCTGCTTACAGCTGCAGGGCTGCAAGGCTGCAGGAGAGCAGAGACTGGAGAGGTAGGTGGCAGCGCTGAGGACAGAGACAGATGGCTGTGGGGGTAGAGAGGCCCAGAGGCAGAGACCGGCTTGCTGCATGCAGACTCACTCTGAGTGGACAGGATTCTAGTGATTGACCTGCCACTATGAAAATAAAGTTGGGGATAAATGCTTTCACCTTAAGGATGTTCCATTGTCATTTTTCGGTCTCATTGAATCCATAGTGAACTTGTCTGGGGCTGAAACCCATTGGCAAGACAGGAACCATCAAAGGACGGAAGAAAACAGCAGAAGATGGGGAGAGGAGTGAGGCTCCCTCATTCAGTCGCATGATCCCCGCCTCCTTTTAATCTTTCTGAACTATGAGAGTCTTCAGTTACCTTGCACCCATGTGGCTGAACATAGTAGGTATGTAGAGTGAGAACTGATTTGTGAGTCAAAGGTGTTTTCTGGGAGGAGAGAGGCAGGGTCCCCGGGATGCAAACTAGAGCCATGAGTAGGGTGACCATAAATCCCTGTCTGCTTGGGACACGCCTAGTTTATACCTGCTGTCCTGGCCTAATTATTTTAGCACCTCTTTCACATTTATACAGTCACCCTCGCCATGGGTGACTTGGCAGGGTGTCTTTTTCACAAAATTGCTCTCCTTCCCCTGGGGTCATTAGCAAGATTGTTGTGCAGGGCTCAGCTGGGTGCAGTGCACTGTGCTAGGCTTGTTGGAGAACGACAAGAGGGGCAGAAGATTTCATATTCTCACCATAAGATTTCCCAACTGGCTTTTAAGTTTTGAGGAAAGTAAGATTCACATACATGCAAAGAGCCTGCTTTCTTATTCTCAAGGTCGGTGCTCCCAAGGAGCTAAATCTGCATCCCAGGAATGTTAAAGAAATCACCTGCGCACTCATGGCTCCGGATGGGCCTCAGGCAGTGACCCGTACAAATCTGGCTGTTTAAAAGTCATCTGGGAAACTCGTTAAAAATAGAGACTCATGGGCCCACTGCCTGAGATTCTGAATCAGTACATCTGAGAATCTATTAAAAAATGAAAAACAAAGCTTCCCAGGTGGTTTGGACATCAAAGCCAGATTTGGACCCGCTGGTGAGTCATCGCCCTTTGACCCCTGCCTGGAGTGATCCACTGTTGCTGTGGGAACCAGACTTACCCTCCGGCAAGGCTGGCTTTTACTTCATTTTTTTTCTTTTTTTTTTTTAAGTATACATCTGTTTCAAAAATAGAGGTCATTATATTTGGAAGAGAAGATGGTTTCCCTCTCATGATATTTATATTTAGAGAGGAAAAGCAAAGTCCCCAAAAGGCAAAACATTTTCTCATCTGAAACCAAATTCAGCAGTTAGTAGGCATTCCTCACTCCTTCTGTCCAACTAGGAAGAACTAACGTGCAGTTATTTCCTGAGGCAAGTTTCAGACTGTCTGGAGCATCCCTCAGGGTAGCTGTTGTAAGGTGCCCGGTGGGGGTCTTCCCGGGTGGTCTGAGGGGCTGGCACTGGCTGGCCAAGAGGAGATCAAGACTCTGGAGGCAGACCTGGAAAAGGATGGCCCTACAGAATTACCATCAGAATAAAATGTACACACGCGCAGCTGGGTGGTCGGGTGACTGGTACTGAGCCACCCTGAAAAATACACCACATTTATGCTCCATGACTGGGCTGAGGAGAGCAGTAACCCATCCTCCTTCAGGCTTCAGAAGCAGAGGAGATGGGGTGGAGAGAGGGACCGAGAAGGCTCCTGTAGTTTTATGTTGCAAAGTTGGCCTGATGAATTAAGAATTTAGCACCTTTTCTTTCAGCTTAAAAATAGAAAAGCAAAAAAATAGTTGTATCTCAAATAGAAGGATCTTGGAATTCACTGCTTTTTGTACAATCTAATACATCTCTTTGGGATACCAAAGTAGAATTTCTCCTCCAAAGATACTCTTTGGGATCCATCACATAGCCAGCAACTATTTCACCACGGAGGGCAGGAGCCTCCAGGTACAGCCGTACGGAGCAGTGGCACTCTGTACTACAGCTCTGTTCTGGGAACTGGTCCTCTGAATTAGGGATCCCTTCTTTTTGGTTCTCCACTCTCCCAGCCTCTCTCTGCAGAACTCCTTGACTTCAAGCAGAAGGTGCTTTTTAAACAAACACTCAGCCCCCTGGTGCTAAGTCTTTCTCCCAGAAATGTTCCTAATGTGCTTCTCGTTCAGGGTACAGAACACCCTGCACAGTTCCCTGACCCAGCTGGCTGTCGGCACCTCCATCCCATCATCCACTCAAAGCCCACAGGTCACTGAGATCTGTATTCCCATCCTCTTCCAAACCCTTTCAAGGCTCTACCACCTTTCCCAGAAATGCCCACATCACCTCCCAGGACTTAGAGCTTCCCTTTGCTAATATAACTCACCTCTCAGACACTAGCATAACACTACCATAACTGCCTCTCACCCCCAGGTGACTATAGATCCCTAACCCACATTTGGATTTGGAGGAAGGGGGACTGTCACCAGCAAACAGTAGGGCGATCTGCTGAATTTACTCTGAGAGTACATGTCCAATAATCTTTCAGGGCTGATCACATAATGATCACATAATGATTGTGAACGGGGCTGGATGGAAAGAGCAGGAAGGAACTGCTTACACCATAACATCCCACAAGACCCGTGTTTATTTCGGACCTCCACCTCTCATTGCCGCTGTTCACACACCATCCTCATGTCAGTGTGGACAGTGATAGTACCTAACCACTTGCCCTGGGACACTGGGTGCCCTCCCCTGGATCTGCTGGGCCACAGGAGCACGGACTCTCCCATTCACCTAGGGAGCCTCTCCACCTGTCTATTCAGAGTTCAGGTGACTTTCCCAGTCACCCTGGGAATGCAGAGAAGAGTTCACTCCTCTTTTCCTCTTCTCTTTCTCCTAGGCTGAAGCTCCAAATAGCTTAGAGGTAGGTTCTTAACCAGATGAGCTGCAGGGGCTCTGGGAACCTCTGCATACTGCATGCATCCTGTGTGTGTGTGTGTGTGTTTGCATGAATGTAATTTTCTGGGGGCAAGATTCAACAGTTTTCCACCAGACTTTCAAAGGGACCCAAGAGAGGATGTGGAACCACTGATTGGTCCTTAGCCTGTCCTGAGGGAGTTGCACGGGTGACGAGCAGGGTGGGCGGGAGGCACTGAGATGCTCAAGCAGCCGTGGTGGTCGGGGCCCAGCACAGTACCTTGGAAGCAGCCATCACCGCCGCCGTGGCTGCCACGTTCAAGCCTCGCTTCCCAAAGTGCACAAGGGCATCATAACTTCGGTCTTTTGCTTGGACCAGGCAATCATCAATTTCCTGTCAAAGGAAAAGCAGAGGTACATTGATTTCGGAGGTTCACAGAAATCTGTTTTCTCTCGCTCCCGAGTGCTGGGTTTGGCAGGTTGCCCAATCACTAATTTTCACTGGGACTGAAAAGTCATAGGCACTTTGGTGGGGGCAGTGTATGTGTACATAGAAGGAGGGAGAGAGACAGAAGGGATACGAGGGAATGGAAAAAGGAATTTTGAAAAAACCGCAACTTACTGACCCACACAGGTTTTCTTTGAGCAACACCTTACTGTCCCTAAAGTCCTCTAACCTTCTAGGAAAGCTGCAGGGGGTCCTGGATGTGGATAATCCTACCATTCCACACACAGCCACTGCATAAGATACTGAGGGAAGTTGGGGCAGACAGAATGCCAAGAATCAAGTGTCTAACCTCAGACCTCCCACTGACTGGCTGTCAGACCCTGGCAACTGCTTAGCGTCCACACGGTTTTGTCTTCTGAAAACGGAAGACAGTGATAGTACCTAACTCATGGGGCACCATGAGGATTACATGAGATCATTCCAGGAAAGCACCTAACAGAGTGACCGTTTCAATAAACGAGAACTATTGTCAAGTTCCTTATCTCAAGGGGGTCAGGCCCTTTCAGCTCTAAAGTTAGATTACTCTGCAGCTATTTCACACTATATCCAAAAACTCCCCAAGTCTATACTGACGGGAGGCATTAGGACGCAGATAGAGAGAGGTGTTATTTTGTTGATAAGAGAGATCGTTTTACAGATAATGAAATAAAAGTAGAAATGAGAAGTCATCCAGCATCATATCACAAGGCAAAGGTGAGTTGGGAAAAAGGACTGAAGTCTCTTTCAGGGACTAAAACCCAGTAAAATATTGGCTTAATTCAAATTTGCCTCAATTTGGGCTTACTCAGTTTGGCTTGGATTGCTTCATTGTTTTGCGATCACAGCAGCTCATTGCAGAGTTCAGGAAGACAATGACATTTGGCCTCAGCTTTGTCTGCAGTTCAGCACATCAGTGCATTTCCTTTGCTTTGAGGAACACAGACAGCTGGGGCAGCCAGCCCTGGCTCATGCCTTAGTTAGGGCTTCCCCAGGAAGTCACCACAGCAAGTTTATACTGGCTGCTCCTCAGAGTCAGTCACCTTCACTTCAATGGAAGTTAACACTGGCAGCTTTCCGGGAAGCCCAGCATCTGGGGAGAGGGAAGTAGGAAGAGTATGGATTTGATAACAGGTCAAAAGGGATATTGCCATTCCTCAGAATCCACCGTTCTGAGACAGGAAGTGTTGTGTCTTTCTTTCCTAAAAGAATCCTCAGAGATGTCTACAGTAGTCAGCTCATCCAAGGAATATGCTCCCTCAAAGCCTTCCCGTCGAAGTCCAAAGAATTCCACTTTCAGAACCAACAGAAATGAATATATAAAGCCACTTAACAGTGCTCCTATTTTATGTTAAAGAACCCTATCACACGACCAGTTTAGAAAGCCATATAATAAAATTCATGAATCAAATGATTGGCCCACTAATCCCATTCTTGGGAATTTGTTCTAAGTCATAAGACAGAATTAAACTCCAGATCTTGTTGTATTCACAGATCATTAAGAAGACCAAAGAGAAATGGTTGTGTGCAAACATGTTTAAGATCTCAGACTACAAATATTGTTTCTATGTTTTTTTGTTGATTGGGTTTGGGAGTTTTTGGTGCACTTAAAAATTTTATTTTAAAGAAAGTTTACATAGACTGGTGTGCATAAAAATAGAAGTTATCCAAAGGACACCATCAGCAGAACAAAAAGGCATCCTACAGTATGGGAGAATATATTTGTAAATGACATATCCGACAAGGGGTTAACATCCAAAATATATAAAGAACTCACATGCCTCAACACCCAAAAAGCAAATAACCCAATTAAAAAATGGGTAGAGAATATGAACAGACACTTCTCCAAAGAAGAAATTCAAATGGCCAACAGGCACATGAAAAGATGCTCCACATCGCTAATTATCAGGGAAATGCCAATTAAAACCACAATGAGATATCACCCCACACCAGTTAGGATGGCCAACATCGGAAAGACTAGGAACAACAAATGCTGGTGAGGATGCAGAGAAAGGGGAACCCTCCTACACTGCTGGTGGGAATGTAAACTAGTTCAACTGTGGAAAGCAGTATGGAGGTTCCTCAAAAAACTGAAAGTAGAAATACCATTTGACCCAGGAATTCCACTCCTAGGAATTTACCCTAAGAATGCAGGATCCCGGTTTCAAAAAGACATATGCACCCCTATGTTTATCACAGCTCTATTTATAATAGTCAAGAAATGGAAGCAACCTAAGTGTCCATCAGTAGATGAATGGATAAAGAAGATGTGGTACATAAACACAATGGAATATTATTCAGCCATAAGAAGAAAACAAATTCTACCATTTGCAACAACATGGATGGAGCTAGAGGATATTATGCTCAGTGAAATAAGCCAGGCAGAGAAAGACAAATACCAAATGATTTCACTCATCTGTGGAGTATAAGAACAAAGCAAAAACTGAAGGAACAAAACACCAGAAGACTCACAGAATCCAAGACTGGACTAACAGTTACCAAAGGGAAAGAGACAGTGGGGGTGGGTGGGAAGGGAGGGAGAAGGGGAATAAGGGGCATTAAGATTAGTACACATAAGGTAGGGGCGGTCACAGGGAAGGCAATATAGCACACAGAAGACAAGTAGTGACTCTATAGATCTTACTACAGTGATGGACAGTAACTGTAATGGGGTATGTGGTGGGGACTTGATAATGGGGGGAATCTAGTAACCACAATGTTGCTCATGTGATTGTATATTAATGATACCAAAATTTAAAAATAATAATAAAAAAATAGAAGTTATCAAAAATTAGTAGGGTGGAGGTAATATTAATTTTAACAGACTTTGCATTTATTACCATATGAAACCTTTAAAAAGCAGGAACAATCTGTTCAAAGCAAATCTGGCAAATTAGGTTCACTGGCGATGGCAAATAAAAAATCATTTTATAGACAGTCACATTATCTTATAAGTTGCTTACAATTAAAAGTCTTTCCACAAGTTGTGAATTATAATTCTTCAAACATTAGAGTTGACCCTTTCCTGCAATTTCTCCCTGTCTTATTTTTTCTATCTCTGACATTAGACAAATTTATATTTTTATTTCAAGGATGTTTGTAAAGTATTTTGAAGCAGAACAAATGATTATGACTATTTTCTAATATTTACCTACTTATCAACTGGTAACACCAAAACAGGAGCTATTTCATTAGTAGCATACATTTTATTACTGAACAATAATGCAAGCATTGTACTAGAATTTTCTTACATTCCAGTCTTTCTTAGTGGCTATCTGGGTGCAAGTCCCAATCATTTAATCTTCCTAGCTTCAGTTTTCCTACCTATTTTAAGTTATAAAAGTATTTTTTAATAGTATATGTAAAAACCATATCTGTAAAAGGATAAGATCTGAGCCTGATAAAAGGAAGGAAATTCAGTGTGGGGAGTTGAATTATGAGTGGATCTTTTCTGTCTTTTGTTTCAGTTTAAGAGAACGTTTTACAATTAATAATGACAAATAACATCATTTTTTGAGAATTTCACCACTGTTTCTAAACATGTCAGAAAAATAGATTAAAACAAAAGAGATCAGAAAGAACTCACTGGCAACTAAGAGCCAATCGAGGGTTTCCTGCAATAAACAGTCTACCCTTTTTACTTACCACTTTCAAAACTTTTCATTTGCTCGAAGGAATGACAGGAAGAGCAGCATAAATTACCTTTTCTTTTGAAGACAGCGTGGGATGTACAAACTTCCTGTACAGGAGGCTGGAGCCTTTTGTGTAGGGAGACAGCAGCCAGGCTACAAATGCTATTTTTAGTTCATAATAGAATGGAAACCTAGAGAGAACGAGAAAATACACATTCTGTTAGGTTCTCAGCATCAGTGCCTTTGGCCTGTGAAGGACAAGCCGAGCCAAGGCCCGGTGGGCACAGTCACCTCTCCTGACTGCACACGGCTGCAAGCCCCTACATTCCTCCTTTCTCCACCCGTGAAGGTGTGGACATATGCAGTGCAAGCCCAAGTCCTCTTCTGAAAGCGGATTTGGATTTTCTTTTGTTGCCAAAGCAAGCCAGGAACCCAGATTCTTCCTCGATAATCACCCTGCAGCCATGTCTGGCAACAGCTGGCACTTCCTGCCCGGGTCCATTCATTTAGGTTGGAGCTGGGCTCCAACACCCAGCCATCACTTTTCACTCATTTCTTTCTGGCCAAGAAGCCAGAAATACCTGAAGGATTTACAGTAGAATCTCCAAACAGAGAATAAAGGCTTTTTCTTGGCTGTCTGCTTGGTCCCAAAAGAGGCAGGGACAGGAGCCCACCTCTGCCAGGACAGAGGGTGGGGCTCACCCTACTCAGGTCAACAGGAGGCAAACAGACCTTGGTCTTTTTAGTGCCGAAAGAGAAACGTTCAGGATGCCGTTTCTAGTCCTGCAAACCATCTGTTTCACTCATCCCCTAAACCTTTACCCAGCCCCTCTGTGTGGCAGCTTGCGCTGAGCACCGAGGAAGCAACAGGAAGCAAGGACCTGATCCCTGCCCTCCTAGAGCATCCAGTCTAGTGGGAAGCACAGACAAGATTCTGGATTCCTTGGCACTGACGGTCCAGTCAGGGAAACAGAGATGGAGCAAATGATCACAAACAGTGTATCAGAGCAACCTGAAACAAGCGCCATAACAAGCCTTTGCTAGCCCACACAGTGCCTCTGTCTATACAGAAAAGGCCGGCCCTTTCCACAGGATGCAGGCACATGGCTTGCAAACTGGGTTTCACCTGAATTTCAGCCCCACTCACCTTCTTGGCCATATGTCTTATGCTATGAACAACCTGTGCAACCATATTTGGTTGTCCTGATGGGTATTAACCATGTCTTTTAATTTTCTGTTTTCTGATGCTTTGACATCTTGGGGTCTTGCTGACTCTGGAAAGTCTGCCCCTCCCAGGATTAGCCAGTTCCTGAAGACAGTGAGCAGCTCCCTGCAAGCAAGCCTTTCATATACAAACCAGCCAATCCTGAGCCCAGACCCCTAACCACCTCCTTTATCTGGAGCTCTCACACTCCAGGGCAGGATCCACCTACTCTTATCACCCCAGGGCCAGTACCAGGCAACTAGGGTACTGATAATGTTTCTGCTTTTCGAAAAGGGCTTGGGGGTCTGAATGGGAAAGAGACTCACTCCAGATCCATTCAGACTAGCCAGCCCTGAGCCTGTTTATCCTACCTTGTCTGTCTCTTCCATGCAAACTACAAAAAACGGCTCTTGCCCACACTTCCTACCTCTGCCTCTTGACAGACCTCACAGCATGCCCTGCCTCCTGTTTCCAGGGATCAGTGAATATAACAAACACCTGCCTTCACGACAGTCATTTCTGTGTCTCTGTGTCTTAGCATATCTGATTAAAACAAATCTTGGGTACCCTTAAAACATGATGCTCTGAGGGAAAATGACACTGTACTAGTCTGAGGAATCAGAAAAGTAAATTCCTCTCTGATAAGGGAGCCGAAAATAAAGGGCAATTTCATTTCTGAGCCTTTTAACCCTCACACAGACCCGCAAACCAGCAGTGATGCCCACTCCTGTCCTTATCAAGGTCTCCTGATCTGCTGCCTTCTGCTTCTGGCAGCCTTTTCCTGAACATTCCTCAGCAAATAGAGGACACTTTCATGTCAAGATTGTTTGTGTTTCACAGCCAAAAACAGAAATGGGGCTTAAAGAGCAGAAGCGTGATTCTACTACACTTGAACCCCCTAGTGATTAACAATGGAGTGAGTTTTGTCTTGAAAACAAGTACTTGCCAGCCCCAAGGGAAAGCAAATGAGTCCAGCAAGCTCAGGCATTGACACAAGATACACAGATAATCCCAAGGGGACCTGCCACACTGCGGCTTTTTTGTTTATTATGGACATGTTTTTTAAATAGTATTGTGTGCAATGTAATAGTTGCAAAACTTCTAAATGTCCAAGAATAGGCAATAAAGAGTTTCTTTCCCATTCAGACCCCCAAGCCCTTTTCCAAAAGCAAAAACATTATCAGTTTCTGGCATATCCTTCCAGAAGTAGACTAGGGCTGATATAAAATCACATGGGAATGAATATATGACTCCCTTAGAATGCCCTACACACCAAGCACCATTCTATACCCACTCTCCTACACCTTGCTTCACCCACCCATTAGCAGTATACTTTAGGTATTATCTCAAACTGGCTCTGGAATCGTCACATTAAGGCCAGATCCTTGTCAGGTATCATAAGGGTCTCCAGTTTGAGTCACTCAGACTCTGTGCTTCCCCAAGGCCTTGGGGCCTCCTGGCTCTACCAACACAATCACCCTTAACCAAGTCAGCTTCCAGCTGACCTACTACCATCCCAGACTTCACCTTGTTCCTGTGGTAGACCCTACTCATTCTATGATGATAAGCCCATGGAGTCATCCTGACTTATGATGTATTTGAAGAAAAAGGGCCAGATGCAACCACACATTTCCTGCATAGCTTCTGAGGCATATGCCCAGCACCGGAGGGCATGGGACCACTGTGGTCTCCTCACCCTTCCAATGTAACACCTTCACACTCCAGGGGATATAAATGCTTTCTAAGATGGCTGGACAAGTGATGAGGCTGTCAAAAATACATGCAATTAATGCATAAAGAAATTTTCTGAAAGAAAATACAAGTAACTTTAAGCAATGGTATTTCTGGAGAGGGGGACTGAGGGCTTCGGGGAGGAGAGGCTGACTTTTTGGTGTATTGTTTTGATTTCATGTTGCCATGTGCATGAAGCATTTTATAATTTTTAGAAAACTAAAATAAAATCACCTACACAAATTATAAGAGAGCCACCGTGCTCTCTCTTCTGTGACCATATTGACCATATACAATTGCTGTTTTCATCAAGACAGGACATTTTTTAAAAAGTTAACTATGAAGAGGGAACTTCCCCCAGAGAGGAGTGGGAAGAGGGCAACGGGGGTGAGCCAAGAGTGAAGGAAAGACTATAAACAGGAGAGGCTGTCTCCACTCCTGGAAGCGAATGGAAGTTAAAAGATGCTCCCAGGAAGCCAGCTGGTGCTCCCAGGAAGGACAAAAGTTGCCCTCCCTTTTTTTCTTGTGAAGAGAGCTCATTGCTGCTGAGCTGGGGTCCATGTTCCTGTTAGGAAAACAGGGCTCTGTCTGTCTGATGGACCTGTCCTATGCCACCCCAGGGAAAGAGGGAGGAGGGGAAGGGAGGGCTCTCCCAGAAGAAGACATGCTCTCTAATCCCCGGAAGTTGGTAGGAAAAGAAAAAGCAGGCTGAGGGCACGGCCAGGCAATAGGCTAAAGAAGACAAATAGGGTTCCCAACCCCTTCACATCAGAAGTGGGGCTCAGAGCACTAGGGGAGGGGCAAGGGACCCTCACTTCCCACCAATAAGCCACCTGGACAGCTCAAGCCAAGGGGAGCCAGGTGAGGCCTCTGAATGGATCAACAACAGAGGGGGCACCTGTCCATACTTGCACACATGCTCCAAATACACCAGGTGTCACATGCCCTCCTGTGGTGGCAGAGTTCTGGTCCCATGACCTCATCTTGGAGTTACTCTCAAAAATATATTCTCTTACCAAGGCAAGAGGGATTTTGCAGATGTAATTAAGATTATAAATCAGCTAACTTTAAGATAGGGAGATGGTATTAGCTCCCTGGGATAGGCCTAATCTAGATGAATGACCTCACAAAAGTAAAAGCAGAGATCTTTCTCTGGCTAGTAGCAGAAGACAGAGATTCAAAGCATGAGAAGGACTGGACATGCCGATGTTGGCCTGAAGCTGAAAGAGACTGGTGCGTATTAAGGAGAAGGGGACTTCAGTTTTACAGCCACAGGAACTGAATTCTGGCAATAACCTGAATGGCCTGGAAGTGGAATCTCCCCCAGAGCCTCCAGATTAGAGTCCAGATTGCCCCGCACCCTGTGTTTGGCCTTGTGAGCAGAGCACTCAGTTGATGCTACCTGGACTTCTGACTCACAGGAACTGAAATATTAATTTTCTGTTGTTTGAGGCCACTAAATACATGACAGTTTGTTATGGCAGCAATAGAAAACTAATACACCTCCCCAAATCAAAATCAAATCAACTCTAGATATAGCTGTTGAGCACTCATTAGGCATGAAACTGTAAAATTCCAGGGCCGTGGATAAGAACATATTCCAGCTACTAGAGAGGGCACATCCATCAACAGACAGGGTTTCCACTTAGCCAAAAGCAGCAAGACTGAACTGCTGATACCCCTGGGAAAGAGCTATTACTATTCACCTGTGATTTTCATGAGAAGGGATAGGAGGAGATGAGGAGGCCACCCAGCATCAGACAGAGGACATTGTTAAGAGGGAGGGAAGACGAGGACGTGAGGGGCTGGCCATGATGTTTAATCGACTACACATCCTCACTGGGCATGGCCTGTTACCCTCATCCCCATGGGACAGACAGGAGTGTCCCAAGGCAGCTCTGCACAATATGGGGTCTGACTCCTAGTGCCAGTCCCTGGGGCTGGAGGAAGACAAAAGAGGGCTCAGCAGAGTTCCTTCTCCATTCCTGGAGACCCAGTCCCGTCCTGAGTCTGTTGTTTCTCTGGGCCAGGGCAGTGCAGGATGGCACAAGCATATTAAAATTAGGTAATCCAGATTCCTCTCCTACATCTCAAGGCCACAATAGCTGAGACATCTTCTCCCAGGAGGGATGAAAGCCAGGCTCCTTCGGTGGAAATACTAAAGTCATTAAGGCCATTGACCCAAAACAGGATTCGGAGACATGGTGTTCAGGTCTGGCCCTTGGCCTAGGACATCCCAGAGGGTAAGTTCACACTGATCCTTTTTTGGGTAAGGATTTCTTTCTCAGAAATGGAAATATGTATATTATTTTCTTTGATTTCTTTGATGGTATTTGGTCATGCAAAACATTCATACAACACAGCAAACGCAAAAACAATCCCATGGTCCCAGTTAACTGATGGGTATTTTCCACATTACTTTAAGCATACCTGTGCACAGATAAACTCAAACCCTTTAAATATAAATACTGACAGCCTTTTTCACCTAAGAAGAAACAATATATCAATACATAGACCTAGTTTATGATTTTTACTTGCTCCATAGCTGGCTGTTAATAGTTGCATTGTTTAAAAGAGAAAAAAAAATCGTCCGTACAAAGGATTAAATAAATTATGGTCCATATATGCCATGAAATTCTATATGGCTATTAAAAAATAGGTAGATCTATTTATAATTACATGAAAGTATTTCAAAACTAAACTTAATAAATAAAGTAAGAACTGTTATGTATTATATGATACTATTATTAAAAGAAAGAATTTCAAAAAATTTTTCAAAGTACATACAACTGTGAATAGTCGTTATGGTAAGAGTGAATGTTGTGGGTGGGAAACTTAGTTTTACTGCACATTTTGGGCACTGTTTCATTTATTCCATTTTTTTTTAAACATATGAATGCTTCTTTACCAACTCCATCAATTGAGGAACTATTTACCTTGCCTGCTGTTACAGCATTAGAGGAACAATACCTGCTCTTAAAAGTTCATTCAATAAATATTTACTGAAGAACAACTTTATAGACTAATTCATTAAAAATGTTCGTGAACATCCCTGCACCTGTGTCTCTGTTCTGATGTAAGGTTTAGATTGTGTCTGCATCTTTCCCACCTCTCTACTGACACCCGGCAACCACTTCCCTTGAAAAGCCCCAAGTTTCAGAGCACTTACCAACAAAGGAAGATGTCGGTGAATGTTTCTGCTGTGGTGAAAAGTGCAAATATAATCCAGTACATCATCCATTTGACCTGTCAAAAGAGAAGGTAACAGAGCTAGCAGGAAAAGTCAAGGAACAGGCCCAGATGGTGGATGCTGAGGCATGTCCAGGCAGTGTATCCACATGTGTAATCCCGTCTGCCTCTCCTTTCCCAGCTTGTGTCCACTTACACTGCAGACCTTGGGGCTGGGGGCAAACAGGCTGTGTCCACAACTGATCCAGGCTCAAGGTCAGAGTAGACCCTGGGTGACCTTCAGTAGCCCTCTGGTAAGCCAAGAGTGACCCAGGATTCAGTCAGGTCCTTTTTCCAAGACTAACTCTAGGTGAGTAAACTCTCCAGGCCTTCGCAGAGACACACCCTGGCATGAACTTTAACCAGGCCAGACTCTTGGGATGGAATGGTGGTAATCCTCACTAGGATCTTAAGTGTAAGAACCCTTTCCTGTGGGAAAGCCCCAAACCTCACAGAAACCGAATTAAAAAAAAAAAATGCACCCATGGGACCATCCTTCCCATTTCCACGACCTCTGCTGCACTGCTGTGTCTCCTGACTGCTCCCCTTGTCTCTTGGCTCTCCCCTCACCAGCCCGTCCTACAAACCACTCCCACACTGATCTCCCAAAAAGCATGCTACTCGCCAGTTTAAAACCTTCCACCCTTAAGAATAAAGTCAAAATTCCTCAGTCTGCTCCCTCTGGCTTTTGGTAATGGTGGAGTAGTTTGTGTTGGACTACCTCTCCTGCCAATAATGATAATAAGCTCTGAACAAAATACTTAAAAACAACTGTTTGAAGGTGATAGAAAGCTATCAAAAGCTGGCAGAAACTGGAAAGGATTCAACTCTTGAAATATGGGAAACACACCAGGATAGACTATGATGATACGGCTGGAGAGATGCGGGGACCCTAGGCCACAGCAAGAGGGTGACAAGCAGAGCCCAGGGACCTCCCAAGAACCACGAGGCAGACTGAGGCCTCATGGTCCATCAGACTCTGCCCCCAGGGCTGCTGGCAGCCTGCAAAAGGCCTCCCTTATGGGCTGGGGAGGTAGAATGTTCAGCCTCACTCCTCCTTTGGACCCTTCCCTGCACCATTTGCACTAATATTTTTTGAGCCTTTCACACTCCCTCTTGCATCTGGTCCCTGCTTCAGCCTCACAGGCTATGCTAAATGGCTGAGTTTGAGCTTGGTTTGCAGAAGACTCTGCACTGTCTGTTGGCTCAAGCTCACAATGGACAGCTTTATAACCAGGGAGGGAGCCCTGAGAGAGTGGGGAAGGGAAATTCCCCTGCAGACAGAACTCTGAGCAGTACACTTAGCCTGCAAGTAAGTGTCCTGAGATAATGTGTTCATATTGTCACCAGGTGCATTACCTCTATTTTCTTACTTTCTGTATTCTTGAATGCTCTGGCGTCTGGGACCTCACTGAGGAGAGACGGCCCCTCCAGGACTACCTAATTTTTAGAAACAGCAAAAGACTTGCTCTAAGCACTCCTTTGTATGTAAACTGACCCATGCAGAGTCCATACTCCAAACTACCTCCTTCATGGAGCTCTCACAGGTTAAGCCAATATGCTCCAGCTCTAACCACCCCAGGACCAGGCCCTGAACAACCAGGGGTGGTCCCAGCACCCCAGAGGCTGCTATAATTATTTAAACTAGCCAATCCTAAATCTGCTTACTCTGCCTTACTTTGACTTTCCTACAGAAACTAGAATAAAGGTTGTTGCTCTCCCTCTGGCTCCTCACAGACCCTGGTGCTTCCCCATGTGGCCCCACATGGCGTGCTGTGCCTCCTACATCTAGGGAATGAGTAGAAACTTCTTCTCAGTGACAGTCACTTCTGTGCTTGCATGCCTTACAATATCTGATTAAAACCAATCCTGGGGGCATTTTAAAACACCAGGTAAGGGTTGGATAGATGATGAGGTACCTGGAAGGACAAGACTAAAAGACTGTGTAGAGGTAGCTTGGGAAAGATGTGAATGGGTCTACAGAATCCAGATGTGTGTGTCTTGTGCTAAGGCTCACTGTAAAAGTTCCTGCGGCAGAGGAGGCTCTTGGTAATCAAGTGGATGCCAGTTAGCCTCTTTCTTCAGGACAATAGTGCCGATTCAATTGGCCCCTGTACCAGTGGCCGTGTCGAAGCAGCAGGGGTATCATGTGGGCTTTGAAATGCTGAATCTCTCTCCCCACAGCTGACCTGGCCACTGCCCAGAGACCAAGGTGCCAGCAGTGGGGATCAAGATCTCCAGGATGGTAGTATATCTTAAGGCATCAACCAATCTCCTGGGAGTGGACCCCTTCCCTCACAGTAAGGGCAGCATAGAGTTTTTTCTGGAATATCCATTTATTCTGCATGTGGACTTGCTTTTCCTACTGCCGTGTTTCTGGCAGCCGTATAGCAAGCTGAGTCTGTAAGGGCCCTTTTCATTTCGATGCATCCACCACTTCTAACCAAAGGCCCTCTTTTCTAGCAAAAGAATAAGACAATAGGCTGGTCCTTTGGGGAGTCCCTGACACCTGCCCTGAAGCAGCTGGGCTTGCATTATGCTGCATCAGCTCTAGAGAGTTCAGGAAGAGAACCAGGGTACAGGAAGCATTCTGTGCAGCTGATGATCTGGTCTGAAGGATGCAGCTTCTTCTCTGAACCACTGACCAACATATGCTTCTGCATCTTAGCCAGAATCTAACAGTTCAGGAACCAAGGAGATGAGGGTGTTGATTCTTATGATTAAGCCTAATGCTAGCTTCTTGCAACTCAAAGTGTGGTTCATGGATTAGCACCACTGGAATCACCTAGAAGCTTGTTAGAAATGCACAATCTCAGGGCCCACCCCAGACCTAATGGATTAGAATCTGCATTAAAAAAAAAATCCTTTGTATATTTATGCACATTAAAGTTTGAGAATCGTGGTCAGACTGACTCACAACATTTTTGCTTTTCATCCTCAAACCTGAGGTCTGCATTTTAATAATTTTAGTACCTGAAGGATGGATATTCTACCAAAGATTCAAAAGGATTCCAGTGAAATGGAAGCAGAGACTAGATTGTTTACCTGGCCATTTCAAGACCACCATGCCACTATGACACAAATAATAAAGGGACCTAGGGGCTTAGATAGAGTGACTGATTATCATGGGGAGCCAGGGTTGTAGCTCCACAGTGTGGCAAGCAAGAGGGTGGACAGAAGTTAAGGATCCCCTGGGGAAATCTCCTAGTATGGCCTTGTCTGAGATAAAAATCAATGAATTGTTACTACATAACCCAAGAGGCAAGATTACTAAGGTCTCAGATTCCTTTGGAATGAAGACTGAGACCACATCCCCTGAGTAGGAACCCCACTCACTAAAGCTCTAACTCAGGGCAAAGGGAAAACATTTTGGTAAAAGAGGGAAGTAGTTGGAAAAACTGTAAAAACTTTGGAATGGGTGTCCTGTGGAATGCTGGGTGCTGTCCAGAACATCCTTCTCAATTATCTTGACTCAGGTGTCTTGTTTTTCAATACCTTTGGGCTTTACAAGTTTGTGACCTGTAGAAAACTGACTGCAATGCAAATAATTTTGTCCATAGAGACGCAAATTAATTTGGTTGAATGGAGGTAAAATTCTTCTCCTCAACCTCCCAAGATATCAGCTAAATATCAAATAGCAAATTCATTTCATCATTCCTGATTGCTTATATAATAAATCTATTGTTTGGAGTCTCCTTTGAACTATTTTTTAACACCTTACTGGTTCGCTCATTAGTTAATGAGTTAAGTAAGATTTTTTTTTTTTGGCTATCATTAATCTACAATTACATGAGCAACATTATGGTTACTAGACTACCCCCATCATCAGGTCCCCCCCACCTACCTTATTACAGTCACTGTCCATCAGCATAGTAAGATGCTATAGAATCACTACTTGTCTTCTCTGTGTTGCACAGCCCTCCCTGTGCCCCCACCCCTACATTATGTCTACTAATCGTAAGGCCCCTTTTTCCCCTTGTCCCTCCCTTCCCACCCATCCTCCCCAGTCCCTTTCCCTTTGGTAACTGTTTGTCCGTTCTTGGGTTCTGTGAGTCTGCTGCTGTTTTGTTCCTTCAGTTTTTTTCTTTGTTCTTATACTCCACAGATGAATGAAATCATTTGATACTTGTCTTTTTCTTCCTGGCTTATTTCACTGAGGCTAATACCCTCTAGCTCCATCCATGTTGTAGCAAATGGTAGAATTTGTTTTCTTCTTATGGCTGAGTAATATTCCATTGTTTATATGTACCACATCTTCTTTATCCATTCATCTACTGATGGACACTTAGGTTGCTTCCTTTTCTTGGCTATTGTAAATAGTGCTGCGATAAACATAGGGGTGCATCTGTCTTTTTCTAACTGGGCTGCTGCATTCTTAGGGTAAATTCCTAGAAGTGGAATTCCTGGGTCAAATGGTATTTCTATTTTGAGTTTTTTGAGGAACCTCCATACTGCTTTCCACAATGGTTGAACTAATTTACATTCCCACCAGCAGTGTAGGAGGGCTCCCCTTTCTCCACATCCTTGCCAACATTTGTTGTTGTTTGTCTTTTGGATGGTGGCCATCCCTACTGGTGTGAAGTGTTAAGATTTTTGACACATTAATTTTATATTTGTACAAGAGTTATGATTTTACCCTTAAAAAAACTAGCAAAAGACATAAATACCAGCTATGAACACATGACAACCTGCAGAACTAATGACTGTACATTCTATGCATGTTTTCTTCCTTTCTTTGTTAGGTATAGATTTAAATATTTTGGTTGTTTTTATTTTTATTTATTCTCTTTTTCTCCCTAATATGGTATATGGGGTGTGTCAGTGATGGTTTAATTTTTGGAGTGCTGAATATTAGTTGGACCCTGTCAGAGCCAGAGGAGGTGAGGGCTTTGCCAGACAGTAGACCTGGAGCTGGACTCAGCTGAAGAAATTCAGATTTGGCAAGTAAATGAGTTGTACAGAATTCTTGTTGGGAGGTTTCTTTTAAAAGACAAAATATGGATGAAGGAGTGAATGTGGGTGTTAGGCAGCCAAAGAAGTAACTGGAAGGCAGAGATATATCTATATTTTCCTACCAGCAATCAAAGCCTTCCAGTTTGGGGAGAGTCTACCAGCATGAGGGGCTCTGAGGGAGGCAAAGTCTGATATCTAGGACTTCAAATCTTCAGGGAATGTCCCAAAGGCACAGGCAACTGGCAGCCACTGTCCACAGTCATGGCATCGGCAGCAGCTTCCTAACCAGAGACTTCTTGGGATATGCGCTTGGCCGTCACCAAGAGGCTGCCATCTATGTGAAATGTGACCAGGGAAGAATGGTATAGAAGCAACGTTGCTGGCTCTGAAGGTGGAGGAAGGGGCATGAGGTGAGGAATGTGAGGGGGCTCTAGGAGCTGGAAGAGGCAAGGGAATGGATTCTCCCCTAGGGCCTCCAAAATGAGCCAGCCTGTGAGACCCACAGGCCTTCTCACCTCCAGAACTGGGAGCTAGTATGTTTGCGTTGTTTCAGGCCACTAAGTTCATGGTACCTTGTCACAGTGGCAGTAAGAAACTAACACAGGAGGCTACTGTAACATTCAAGGGGAAAATGATGGGAACCTCAGGTATGAGCGTGGCAGCAGAGAGACCTGGTTTGAAAGACGATGAGAGGGCACAGAGATGAAGGGACAGAGTCCCCAGCCAGCTCTGTGTAGGACTGGGTGGTGAGCGAGAGGCAGGAGCTGAAGGAAATCCCAGGTGTCTCTCCCGGACAAGTGGGTCCATTGGTCAAAAGGAGGGAAAGAAGGGCATGTGCATGTGTGAGCGTGTGTGAGCGAGTCAGGGAAGAGCAAGCAGGGCTCCCCTAACACCACTTGGCTCCTTTGCTTTGATACCATTTTTACTTAATACTTCCCCTTTCCCTGCGGGAAAAGCATGTGTTCACCAGCCAACACAAACAGCTGCTGTGCCTGTCAGTTATCGTTTTCACTCAAAATTAACGAATTGCCATTGTAGTCATAAAGCAGGCTCCTGTGACTTCAGTCAGAGCAAAACATGTTGCCAGGGTTTGGCCTCTCCAGGACCAGCTGAATGAATTGAGTTTCTGCCACTGCAAGCAGAGGGTCAGACCTTGAACCTAGTGACCCCAGGTATGGCTCCTTACCTAGCATGGTTTCCCTGCACCCATGGCTGTGGGTGCCAGGAAGCAGGAGAACTGGAAGAGGCTGCCTCATGCTTTACCCCTGCACCAAGAATTCAAGAATCATGAGGCTTTGTGTCTACAACTTAACAGCTACTTACAGCTCACACTCAGATTCCCTCACATACAGCAGGGACCCAGTCTCCAAAGGAGAATACACCCCTGTGTGGATCCCCTACTTAGCAGCAAAGGCCGGCTGAGGCCAGTGGTCCTGGGTAACTGAGAGAGAGGAGGTCAGCCCTGATTGTACTTGGTCTGGAGGTGGCTGGTTTCATCATAAAGACATCCTGGGAAATCTGAGAAAGAAAATATTGACTTCCAAACATGCTTTGTTTCTTTAGTTGTACCAAACTTGCCAAGTGACACCTGAGTGAAAGAGGGAGAGCAAAGACCCTTTATCCCTCACACTAGGGGCTGGGACCTTTGATATCCACCCCAGTACTCTGGTTAGGGAACCGAGGCTCCTACCAGTTAGGCTTCTTGTCCAGCATTCCATCAATCAAATGGAGAGCCAGGACCTGACTTCAGTCTCTTGATGCCAAATCCACATCCTTTGTGCTCTGACCTGGGTTTCCTGTCCTACATGGGACGGGGTACTCTCTCCTCACCATCCTCTCCACTCAGGTCTTTGTCAGTCAGGGGTGGTGTGATGGCTCCCCTGCCTAGAGGTGCCCAGCACATCCCGCACGTGTCCCTTCATGTGACTGGGGCACCAAATCCCCCATCCAATTGGCAAGTACTCTGGACTCCCTTCCCACATGCTCAGCCCTCTTCTAGGTGCTATGGGAAACAAATAGAAAAGGATGCACAGCCCCTGCCCTCAAAAAGTTTATAAAGTTCCAGAATTTACATCATGGGATGTTCGGGTCACAAACTGGAAAGGGGATCAGAGCCTGAGTCCCAGAGCCGGCAGCCGCACACAGTCTGCTGGTCTCCGGGGCCCACACTCCCACCCATATGCCAGACTGTCTCCCACTAATGTTGCTTTACGGTCTACACAGTGTTTTCCAGACAAGACAATGGAGGCTCAGAGAGGGGAAGTCATTTGTCCAAGGCCTCACAGTGGGCATGTGGCAACCTGGACAGCCTCTGATCCCAGACTCCATTTCCTCTCACCGTATCTCCCCGCTTTCCTCAGTTCCACACTCTAGTTCTACAGAGGAGGTCTAGACTGGAGACAGGACTCCTGGGCACATGGGGCAAAGCCTCATGAGAAGAGTGATGAAGGGACCCCTCTGCCCCGCTCTAGAGCCCACACCAGAGGGCACCTCCTCGTCCACCACTTCACACCCAGCCCCCTGCCCTCCACTGAACCATCTGCTCCACCAACAAATGCTACTTACATATTCTTTAATGTCCTTTGATTTTACAGCCTTGTAGGAATAATACGCAGGGTAAAGGGTGCCAAATATAAGCCTGGAGGAAGAGAGAGACAAAAAGAAGAGAAGTGTGATTTTTGTCCATCCTACTTGATGGAAAATGTCTGCCTTCAATACCAGAAACAGTTCTCCAAGCTACTGAAAATGTTGCTGTGGGGCTTGATTCAGTTTTACAAATGCCTGAAGGTTTTCTGCTGGTGGCTGGAATGTGCTTAGGAACATCTATCTCCTGTTAACAGCTCCACACCCACCTTCCTTCAACTTGTGGTTTGGCAACATGGATGGGTGGTCTGGGGTCATGGTGGCCAAAAATGATGGGGTAGGGGTGGGAAGGTGGGAAGCAAGTGAAGCAGCCACAACCCCTGATTAAAGGTCAAACTCTCCCCTCCTGCTATGAATCCCCACTGGTGCTTTGTAAAGCCTGCCCACTCCCCAGGTTTCCTTCTCCACCAGCCCCTTTTCACTCAAAGTCCCTTCAAACTTCATCCATCTCAGACGTGATTTTAGCATCTGCAGCCAGAACCAGCTTTTAAAGCAGTAAATTCAATCAAGCCAACCCCTACTCCGGCCAGAGGCATCCCCACGCTGCATTAACCCACTTCTCACTGCTCTTACTGTGAAGAAACCAAATAAGGACACCAGCGTGACTGGTCAGCAGCCCTCACTCACCAGCCCAGGACTGCACCAAGTCACTAAATAATCTGACTCTCAGCTCTTCCCCTAAAGACCTGAATGGAATAGCTCTACATACCCTCATTTTCTGCACCTTGCACCATCGCCCCACAAAGCCTTTGCCTGTGCTGTTCTCTCCTTCTGGAATCTTCCCTCCCCCTCCTTTTGGTTAGGGGCCTGTTTTATCCATCAGATCTCAGCTCCATCATGACTGCTTCACAGATCCCTACCCGCCCTCCCGGACCAGGTCAGATCTCCCCTACACTCTCGCAGCACGATGTACACATTATCAAAGTGCTCTTTTACCATTATTTGTGTGATGCGTTGATTGACAGAATCTCCCAGCTGGACTGGGAGTGCCTTCAGGGCACAGAATGGATCTGTTTTGTTCAACATTGTGCACCTACCACAGGCTCCAGGGGAGGTTTTTAAATGAAGGAACTGACAGAATGTTAAGAGCTGGAAGGGCTTAATCCTGACAGATGAGGTCACCCCCAGGTGTCAATTCAGGTGTGAGCTGATTGGCTATGTGGTCTCAGGCCCCACAGGCACCAACCTCTCCTGTGACAGCCCCACAGCAAAGTTTCCAGAGTCTGCAGGGAGACAGCACACTCAGGAAGCCCAAAGCCATGGCTCCCTCCTCAGGTATTTGGAGGTGGGACAGAGGACTCTGAGTCCAGGTGCAATTTACCAAGCAGAGATCAGCTTTACCGTTAGTGCTGTGGTCAGGCAACACCCTGACATTTGATTTTCACCAGGGTTCCAGGGAAAAACAGAAAGGTAACAGAACCAAGTCAGTGTCTGATGCTGCAAGGGAAAGGGTTTGCAACCTTGACTCACAGTGGCCTTACACTAAGTGCAGTACTGATGTGGCCTCAGTCCTGATGCCTTGGCACAGGGAGCCTCTTTTACAGGCAGGACACCCATGCACGGAGCAGTTAGTCACTGGCTAGTCTAAGGTTCCATGGCCATTAAGGAGTAAAGCAGGGGCTGGGCCTTCTCCAAACGTGTCTTTTTCCCACTGTCCACTGCCTTGGAGAGCAAGGCCATCCTCTGGGAAGGCCAAACAAAATAAAGGCAACCAAACAGTAGTCTGACAGGAAGGACAGAAGGAGGACTGGGGATGGGAGGAGGGAATTTTAAGTAAGAGAGAAGGACGCGGCCCACGGCAGTGCAGGGGGCTCCGTCCCAAGCCAGCTCGGTGACGGAGGTCTCCTTCACCGTTTTCCTGCTCCAAACCCAACCATTCCCAGGTACCAGGCAGAATCTGACTTCCTCTCAGGGCCCTTCCTGACCTCATCACCCCCCCACTCCCCAAGATTAAGTTCCTCTCCCCTTTCACACCATCATGACTCTGGATGTTCCCGTTTCTCAGCTCTTATCCACACCACCTGCAATGGTTTATTCAATGTGACATTCCCACAAGACGATATAGTTTCCCAGAGCCAAGGGCAGTGTCTGCCACCTTCATAACCGCACCCACTCGGCCTGGCAAGTGCTCAGTAAGTGCCAGCTCAGCATGACGTTTCAGAGAGCAGTGAGGCAAAAGTCAGAGCCACGAGGGGCCTTGTACACTGGGACTGAGGTCTCAGCAGCAAGGGGGGTTGCCAGGTGGCACCAGGCTGACTCAGCAAAGCCTCAGGCACACCACCACAGGCTCTGGAGAAATAAACACGCCGCTCCTTGGCACAGATGTCCTGGTTATTAGCCATGCCTGCCAGGGTGGTTTCCAGCCCTGCCCTAAGGCTGCACGGGAGCAGAGGAAGAGGTGGGAAGTGCAGGCATGCCAATTGGTTTGCTCCTCTGTGACCTCCAAGGAGCAGAGCAGCGACACCCTGAGTGGTCACAGAGCCGGGAAGCCTCAAGGGCGCCCAGACAAGAGCGGCCTGTGCTCCGTCTGTGGGATTCCTGAAGTGAAGTGGAGGCAGCGTCCCCCTATCTGGTCCAGGAACAGCAAGAGGGAATTGCTTGTTAGTTTCTAAAAGCTCAGTAACACTGGCAGGTCAGAGAGCACACCTAGCATTTCACTGCCTGGGAAAAAGAAATGGGACTAAAATAGCAAGCTCTTCTGAATCTGTTTTGGAGAAAAATAACCAATAAAGCAGCTCCAAGCCAAAGGGGTTTTGGTACTCGCGCCCATTCAGACCATGCTCCACGACACGAGGCTCTTCTCCACAGGGCCCCCTCACCTCCTTCTTCCCCAGCCTCCCAGCCTCCCTCAGCCCCAGGGCCTCACAGCCGGCTGCTGTCCCCCAAGAAGCAAGCCCACTTGCTCCCATCTGTAACTTCCTGCCTGCCCTTCCTTCGGCCTGCCTCTTAGTGCATGATCTTCCCACCACCCCACTAATCCTTTAAGACAAATGTCAAATAAGCCACTTCTTCTGTGATTCTTTGATCCTTGTCCCTCAGAATTGTCTTGACACTCGTTAAGTCTATTACACTCTTATGTAGTGGTATTAATAATAAAGCGTTGAAAATAATGATATTCACATCATGGTGGTCTCACTAACATCAGGTACGGTTCCACAGGCTGTGCAGTCTCCCCCTTAATCCTCTCAACACCCCCATGGGCAAGAATCCTTAATCTTTACCGCCCCATTTACAGACATGGACACTGAGACCCGAGGAGGCACAGTAGCCAGGAGCAGAGGTCGTATGTGGCCCAGGCAGCCTGACAGCCGGACGTGCCCTCTTCCTTCTCCCAGGGCTGTCTGCGTGGGCAGAGTTGTTCTCCCCACCCAGACCATGCAGTCCAGGTGATTCGTGGGCTCCCTAGTGCCAGGCACAGCCCCTGTGCAAGTAGGTGCTTGATAAATATCTGTTGAGTGAATGAAGATCAAAGAACTGTACTTTCTCCAAGGAACTTAACCCACTTGGTAGGATTCACCTAACTCTCCCCGCAAGAGTCTGGAGGAAAGTAAAATACTTATTAGGAGGATCTAAAGCTACTGACAGGGTCAAGGCTGGCCCAGCAGAGGGAGGAAGGCTTGAGTGCTACCCTCCAGAGAGGAGACCAGGCTCTGGCTAACGACCTCTTTCCAGCTATCAGGGAAGGGAGCCTTGCACAACACCCCAAAGCCTCAGAGCTTCTCACCCACCATCCCTTTTCCCCATGTCCTGTGACCCTGAAGCACCCACAGCAGGTTCTTGGCTCCGAGTGTCCATCTGCCTGCTGCATTTCTCCCATCTTTGCCACTCATTCTTCCTCTTGCTTCAGGTTAGGAGCCTTCATCAGGGGTGCGCCCCATCCTCATGCATGGCTGCAGGAGCTAAAAGGGATTGTGAGTCTCCTACAAACACTATAAAGCAGGGGTTTCCAATGCGGGACGATTTGGTTTCTGAGGGTATATCTGGCAGTGTCTGGAAAGACTTTGGCTGTCACACTGAGAGTCAGCTACTGGCATCTAGTGGGTGGGGGCCAGGGGTGCTGCTGAACACCCTACAGTGCACAGGACAGCCCTCCCCCACCACAAAAATCATGCGGTCCAATATGTCAAAAGCGCCAAGGTGGAGAAGCCCTGGTCTAGCATGCTGTTCCCCAGTCCTTGGGCCATGCATTTTTCACCCAACCATCAAGGACAATCTGCCCCAAAAGTTTAAAAAATCACCAGTGTCCTGGGCAAGATGGCAATGCTCCAGTAGCAGGGCAGGAGTGACCCGAAATGGCAAACAGCCTTGCCTGTCCGTGTCAGGAAAACACGGCTCCAAAGCTACTCATCAGCTTCCTGGAGCACAGGCCGAGAGAAGACTGGTACTGCTCACATGAATTGGAAGGAACTGTGATGCCAGTTACTGTCCCCAGGAGGGCTGCTTACCACTCCCCAGAGCTTGCAGGGAGTGACTGCTGGCACGGGGCTCAGCTAGACACTATGGCACTGCAGTGGCAACCTGTGGCCAAGCCCCTGCAAACCATGACACAGACAGAAATCTTCGCAGGCATCCTAGTGTTGAACCAACATTTTCCAATCTCAAATTATGTTGAAAACTTAAAACACCCATGTTAACAGGATTTTTTCTAAAATTAATTTTTAAAAATTTTAATGTCATTAATGTACAATCACTTGAACATTATGGTTACTAGACTCTCCCTATTATCAAGTCCCCCCCCACATGCCCCATTACAGTCACTGTCCATCAGCATAGTAAGATGCTATAGAATTGTAAAATTAATTTTTTAATGTAGAAAAATAACAGGCCTATTGTACAGTTGTTCACATAGTGATGAAACAAATGAGCTTAAGAAATGGTGTACCACATGGGGGCTTCTGGAATGCTGAATTTCTTGACCTGGGTAGCAGCCATGCAGAGTTTTGCTTTATAATTATAAATGCTTAGTAAACTGTACACATATATTCTATGCACTTTTCTGTACCACTTGTTGTATTTCATATTTTTTTTTCCATATTGTTTTTTATTAAGGTATCATTGGTATACAGTCTTATGCTCAGGTTTCACATGAGCAACACTGTGGTTGCTACATTCCCCCCTATTATCAAGTCCCCACCACATACCCCATTACAGTCACTGTCCATCAACAGAGTAAGATGCTAGAGAGTCACTGCTTGTCTTCTCTGTGCTATACTGCCTTCCCCGTGCCCCTCCTCTATTATGTGTGCTAATCATAATACCTCTTAATCCCCTGATGCCTCCCTTCCTACCCACCTTCCCCAACCCCTTTCCCTTTGGTAACCGCTAGTCCATTCCTGGGTTCTGTGAGTCTGCTGCTGTTTTGTTCCTTCAGTTTTTGCTTTGTTCTTATACTCCACAGATAAGGGGTACTTGTCTTTCTCCACCTGGCTTATTTCACTGAGCATACTACCCTCTAGCTCCATCCATGTTGTTGCAAATGGTAGAATTTGTTTTCTTCTTATGGCTGAATAATATTCCATTGTGTATATGTACCACATCTTCTTTATCCATTCATCTACTGATGGACACTCAGGTTGCTTCCATTTCTTGGCTATTGTAAATAGTGCTGCAACAAACATAGGGGTGCATATGTCTTTTTAAATTTGTGATCCTGTTTTCTTAGGGTAAATTCCTAGGAGTGGAATTCCTGGGTCAAATGGTATTTCTATTTTGAGTTTTTTGAGGGACCTCTGTATGGCTTTCACAATGGTTGAACTAATTTACATTCCCACCAGCAGTGTAGGAGGGTTCTCCTTTCTCCTCATCCTCACCAGCATTTGTTGTTCCTAGTCTTTTCGATGTTGGCCATCCTAATTGGTGTGAGGTGATATCTCACTGTGGTTTCAATTTGCATTTCCCTGATAATTAGCGATGTGGAGCATCTTTGCATGTGCCTGTTGGCCATCTGAATTTCTTCTTTGAAGAAGTGTCTGTTTATATCCTCTGCCCATTTTTTAATTGGGTTATTTGCATTTTGGGTGTTGAGGCATGTGAGTTCTTTATATATTTTGGATGTCAACCCCTTATTGGATATGTCATTTATGAATATATTCTCCCACACTGTAGGGTGTCTTTTTGTTCTGTTGATGGTGTCCTTTGCTGTACAGAAGCTTTTTTGTTTGATGTAGTCCCATTTGTTCGTTTTTGCTTTTGTTTTCCTTGCTTGAGGAGATGCATTCAGAAAAAAGTTGCTCATGCTTATATTCAGGAGATTTTTGACTATGTTGTCTTCTAAGAGTTTTATGGTTTCATGACTTACATTCAGGTCTTTGATCCATTTCAAGTTTATTTTTGTGTATGGGAATAGACAATAATCCAGTTTCATTCTCTTACATGTAGCTGTCCAATTTTGCCAACATCAGTTGTTGAAGAGGCTGACATTTCCCCATTTTGTAGGTCCATGGCTCTTTTATCATATATTAACTGGCCATATATGTGTAGGTTATATCTGGGCTCTCTATTCTATTCCATTGATCTATGGCTCTGTTCTTGTACCAGTACCAAGTTTTCTTGATTACTGTGGCTCTGTAGTAGAGCTTGAAGTTGGGGAGTGTAATCCCCCCCATTTTATTCTTTCCTCTAAGGACTCTTTTCACTATTTGGGTCTTTTGTTTGATGTAGTCCCATTTGTTCATTTTTGCTTTTGTTTCCCTTGCTTGAAGAGATGCATTCAGAAAAAAGTTGCTCATGCTTATATTCAGGAGATTCCATATGAATTTTAGAACGATTTGTTTCTAGTTCATTGAAGAATACTGTTGGTGTTTTGATAGGGAATGCATTGAATCTGTAGATTGCTTTAGGCAGGATGGCCATTTTGACAATATTAATTCTTCCTACCAGAGAGCATGTGATGTATTCCCATTTATTAGTATCTTTAATTTTTCCTAAAAGTGTCTTGTAGTTTTCAGGGTATAGGTCTTTTATTTCCTTGGTTAGGTTTATTCCTAGGTATTTTATTCTTTTTGGTGCAATTGTGAATGGAACTGCTTTCCTGATTTCTCTTTCTACTAGCGTATAGGAATGCAACAGATTTCTGTTTATTAATTTTGTATCCTGCAACTTTGCTGAATTCCGATATTAGTTCTAGTAGTTTTGGAGTGGAGTCTTTAGGATTTTTTATGTACAACATCATGTCATCTGCAAACAGTGACAGTTTAACTTCTTCTTTACCAATCTCGATGCCTTTTATTTCCTTGTGTTGCCTCACTGCCATGCCTAGGACCTCCAGAACTATGTTAATAAAAGTGGGGAGAGTGGGCATCCTTGTCTTGTTCCCAATCTTAGAGGAAAAGCTTTCAGCTTCTCACTGTTAAGTGTGATGTTGGCTGTGGGTTTGTCATATCTGGCTTTTATTATGTTGAGGTACTTGCCCTCTATACTCATTTTGTTGAGAGTTTTTATCATGAATGAGTGTTGAATTTTGTCAAATGCTTTTTCAGCATTTCTGGAAATAATCATCTGATTTTTGTCCTTCTTTTTATTGATGTAGTGGATGATGTTGATGGATTTTTGAGTGTTGTACCATCCTTGCATCCCTGGGATGAATCCCACTTGATCATGATGTATGATCCTCTTGATGTGTTTTTGAATTTGGTTTGCTAATATTCTGTTGACTATTTTTGCATCTATGTTCATCAGGGACATTGGTCTGTAATTTTCTTTTTTGTGGTGTCTTTGCCTGGTTTTGGTATTTGGGTAATGTTGGCCTTGTAGAATGAGTTTGGGAGTATTCCCTCCTCTCCTATTTTCTGGAAAACTTTAAGGAGGATGTGTATTATGTCTTCTCTAAATGTCTGATAAAATTCAGCAGTGAAGCCATCTGGTCAGGGAATTTTATTCTTGGGTAGTTTTTTTATTACTGATTCAATTTCATTGCTGGTAATTGGTCTGTTCAGATATCTGTTTTTTCCTGGGTCAGTCTTGGAAGGTTGTCCATTTCTTCCAGGTTATCCAATTTGTTAGTATATAATTTTTCATAATATGCTCTAATAATTCTTTGTATTTTGGTGGTATCTGTAGTGATTTTTCCTTTTTCAGTACTGATTCTGTTTATGTGTGTACAATCTTTTTTTTTTCTTGATAAGTCTGGCTAGTGGTTTATCTATTTTGTTCATTTTCTCAAAGAACCAGCTTTTGGTTTCATGAATTCTTTCTACTTTTTTATTCTTCTCAATGTTATTTATTTTTCTTCTCTGATCTTTATTATGTCCCTCTTTCTACTGACTTTGGGCCTCATTTGCTCTTCTTTTTCCAGTTTCATTAATTGTGAATTTAGCCTGATCATTGAGAATGTTCTTCTTTCTTGAGGTAAGTCTAAATTGCTATATACTTCCCCCACAGAACTGCCTTTGCTGCAGCCCACAGAAGTTGGGGTGTTGAGCTGTTGTTTTCATTTGTCTCCATATGTTGCTTGATCTCAGTTTTAATATGGTCATTGATCCATTGATTATTTAGGACCATGTTGTTAATCTTCCATGTGTTTGTGAGCCTTTTTGTTTTCTTTGTACAGTTTGTTTCTAGTTTCATACTTTTGTGATCTGAGAAGCTGGTTGGTAGAATTTCAATCTTTTTAAATTTACTGAGGCTCCTTTGTGGCCAGTATGTGATCTATTCTGGAAAATGTTCCATGTGCACTTGAGAAGAATGTGTATCCTGTTGCTTTTGGGTGGAGTAGATGTCTGTCAGATCCATCTGTTCTAATGTGTTGTTCAGTGCCTCTGTGTCCTTACTTATTTTCTGTCTGGTTGATCTGTCCTTTGGAGTGAGTGGTGTGTTCAAGTCTCCTAAAATGAATGCATTGCATTCTATTTCCCCCTTTATTTCTGTTAGTATTTGTTGCACATATTTGGGTGTACCTATGCTGGGTGCATAGATATTTATAATTATTACATCTTGTTGTTAGACTGACCCATTTATCATTATATAATGTCCTTCTTTGTCTCTTGTTACTTTGTTTTGAAGTTTATTTTATTTTATCTGATACAAGTATTGCGACTCCTGCTTTTTTTCTCCCTTTTATTTGCATGAAATATCTTTTTCCATCCCTTCACTTTTAGTCTGTGTATGTCTTTGGGTTTGAAGTGAGACTCTTGTAGGCAGCATACAGATGGGTCTTGCTTTTTTATCCATTCTGTAACTCTCTGTCTTTTGATTGGTGCATTCAGTCAATTTACATTTAGGATGATTATCAATAGATACGTACTTATTGCCTTTGCATGCTTTGTATTCATGGTTACCAAAGGTTCAAGGGAATCTTCTTTACTATCTAACAATCTAACTTAACTTCTTATTGTGCTATTATAAACACAATCTGAAGAATTTTTTTCTCCCTTCTTTTTTTCCCTCCTTCACTCTTTATATGTTAGGTGTCATATTCTGTACTGTGTACCCCTTGATTTTGTGGGTAGCTGATTTAATTTTGCATTTGGTTAGTAATTAATTGGTCTGCTTCCTTTACTGTGGTTTTATTTTCTCTGGTGACAGCTATTTAGCCTTAGGAGCACTTCCATCTAGAGCATTCCCTTTAAAATAACTTGTAAAGATGGTTTGTGTGAGGTAAATTCCTTCAACTTTTGCTTATATGGGAATTGTTTGATCCCTTCTTCAAATTTAAATGATATTCTTGCTGGGTAGAGTATTCTTGGTTCAAAGCCCTTCTATTTCATTGCATTGAATATATCATGCCACTCCCTTCTGGCCTGTAAGGTTTCTGCTTAGAAGTCTGCTGATAGCCTAATGGATTTTCCTTTGTAGGTGATCTTTTTTATCTCTCTGGCTGCTTTTAATACTCTGTCTTTGTTCTTGATCTTGGTCATTTTAATGATTATATGTCTTGGTGTTAATTTCCTTGGGTCTCTTGTGTTAGGAGATATGTGGGCTTCCATGGCCTGAGAGACTATTTTCCTCCCCAGACTGGGAAAGTGTTTGGTAATTATTTCTTCAAAAACACTTTCTCTCTTTTTCTCTCTCTTCTTCTTCTGGTACCGCTATAATGCGAATATTGTTCCATTTGGACTGGTCACACAGTTTCTTAATATTCTTTCATTCCTAGAGATCCTTTTTTTCTCTCTCTGCCTCAGCTTCTTTGTATTCCTGTTCTCTAATTTCTATTCCATTTACCATCTCCTCTACCTCATCTAATCTGCTTTTAAATACTTCCATTGTATGTTTCATTTCAGTTACTGTATTTTTTAAGGTGTCTATCTCCCTCCTGAATTCATCCCTTAGCTCTTGAATACTTTTCTGTAGCTCCATTACCATGCTTATGACTTTTATTTTGAATTCCTCTTCAGGAAGATTGGTGATTCCAGTCTCACTGAGCCCTCTTTCTGGTGTTTGCAAGGTTCTTCTGTCTTTTCATAATCCTATTGTATAGTGAGAAATATTAGGTTTGTGTAAGCAGCACCCTCTAGTGCCCAGAAGCTCTGTTCTTCAGAGATGCCCAGTACCTGGAGTGATGGCAGTGGTCACAGGCGAGTGGTGCCAGTGCCTATCCTAAAGAGCTAGCCCTTTCCTGCTTCCTGGCCACACTGACTGCCTCCACTGTCAGGACCAGTGAGCTGCACACAGGGAGCAGCCTCTGCGTTAAGCTGTGTAGTTGCTGTAAGTGGGGCTGCCCTCTGGCTGATCTGGAGTGATGGCAGGGGCAGCGGGTTTGCACACAGGTGCTGGCAGGGAGGAAGAAGTGGCAGCTGCTTATCGCAGTGGGGCACCTCAGGGCTACATTGCCAGCCAGGGGGATGGAGTGCCTGAACCTCCTGAAAGTTCCCAACCTTGCTGGGCTGAGTTTGCCAGGACGATTTTGTCCACCTGTTCCTTTTCCTGAATCCTTGCCCCATAAGCAGCCTTCTCACTGTTCGGAAGTCTTTCAAAGCACCCACCTTTCTTTTGTCCCATGGCAGCCAGTTGTGGGAACGTGTTCGCATCTCAGTCTCTGACTTTGGTTTTCAGCCCCTCCAATCTCCTGAGCACCATGCAATGTGGGTTTGTGCTCCCAGGTAGATTTCTAGGGCTTTATTTAGCAATCCTGGGCTTCTACTGCCTCCCTGCTCTGATTCTCTTCCTCCCACCAGTGAGCTGGAGTGGGGGTGGGGTGCTTGGGTCCTGCTGGGTCTGGTTTTATTACTTTACCTTTTTCTGTGAGATGTTCTCTTTTCCCAGATGTAGACTGGCTGGTGCAATCTTATGTCTGGTCACTCTTTTAGGAATAGTTGTATTTGCTGTATTTTCGTATTATTTGTGGTCTTGGGAGGAGATTTCTGCCTCACTTCTCATGCTGCCATCTTTTTTCCTCCCTCTGTATTTCATAATGTTTTCATGAAAAATCCAAATAATGTACCATATCCAACTAAATGAATTTTCAGAAAAGGTCTTCCAAGTCATGAAGGTATACTTTTTCCCCTAAGCATTGAAAGGCATTAAATTTTACACTGATTACATTTTGTGCTTTTTGTTCTTAATAAAATAAAAATACATATAATTCCTAATTGCTGTTCTCTGAAGCTTTTTTCTAAGAGCTTATGAATCAATTTTTGAGAGACTTAATTAGTGTCTTTCTATACAAACTGATCTCCAAGACCATTTCTCCTGTCTGCTCTAACAGAAGTATGCTCCTTTATTCCTGAGCTCTTTTTGGAAAGCTAAATATGCCAGAATTTTTTTTGGTATCATTAATACACAATCACATGAGCAACATTGTGGTTACTACATTCTGCCCATTATCAAGTCCCCACCACATACCCCATTACAGTCACTGTCCATCAGTGTAGTAAGATGCCAGAGAGCACTACTTGTCTTCTCTGTGCTATACTGCCTTCCATGTGCCTGCCCCCATGTATGTGTGCTAATCATAATGCTCCTTATTCCCCTTCTCCCTCCATTCCCACCCTTCCTCTCCAGTCCCTTTCCCTTTGGTAACTGTTAGTCCATTCTTGGGTTCTGTGAGTCTGCTGCTGTTTTGTTCCTTCAGTTTTTGCTTTGTTCTTATGCTCCACAGATGAGTGAAATTATCTGGCATTTGTCTTTCTCCTTCTGGCTTAGTTCACTGAGCATAATACCCACTAGCTCCATCCATGTTGTTGCAAATGGTAGAATTTGTTTTCTTCTTATGGCTGAATAATATTCCATTGTGTATATGTACCACATCTTCTTTATCCATTCATCTACTGATGGACACTTAGGTTGCTTCCATTTCTTGGCTATTGTAAACAGTGCTGTGATACACTTAGGGGTGCATCTGTCTTTTTCAAACTGGGCTGCTGCATTCTTAGGGTAAATTCCTAGGAGTGGAATTCCTGGGTCAAATGGTAAGTCTGTTTTGAGCATTTTGAGGAACCTCCATACTGCTTTCCACAATGGCTGAACTAATTTACATTCCCACCAGCAGTGTAGGAGGGTTCCCCTTTCTCCACAACCTCACCAACATTTGTTGTTGTTTGTCTTTTGGATGGTGGCGATGCTTACTTGTGTGAGGTGATATCTCATTGTGGTTTTAATTTGCATTTCTCTGATGACTAGCGATGTGGAGCATCTTTTCATGTGTCTGTTGGCCATCTGAATTTCTTCTTTGGAGAACTGTCTGTTCAGCTCCTCTGCCCATTTTTTAATTGGATTATTTGCTTTTTGTTTGTTGAGTTGCATGAGCTCTTTATATATTTTGGATGTCAACCCTTTATCAGATCTGTCATTTATGAATATATTCTCCCATACTGTAGGATACCTTTTTGTTCTATTGATGGTGTCCTTTGCTGTACAGAAGCTTTTCAGCTTGATATAGTCCCACTTGTTCATTCTTGCTCTTGCTTCCCTTGCCCAGGGAGATATGTTCATGAAGAAGTCACTAATGTTTATGTCCAAGAGATTTTTGCCTATGTTTTTCTCTAAGAGTTTTATGGTTTCATGACTTACATTCAGGTCTTTGATCCATTTTGAATTTACTTTTGTGTATTTGGTTAGACAGTGATTCAGTTTCATTCTCTTACATGTAGCTGTCTAGTTTTGCCAGCACCATCTGTTGAAGAGACTGTCATTTCCCCATTGTATGTCCATGGCTCCTTTATCATATATTAATTGACCATATATGTTTGGGTTAATATCTGGGGTCTCTATTCTGTTCCTCTGGTCTGAGATTCTCTTCTTGTGCCAGTACCAAACTGTCTTGATTACTGTGGCTTTGTAGTAGAGCTTGAAGTTGGGGAGCGAGATCCCCCCCACTTTATTCTTCCTTCTCAGGATTGCTTTGGCTATTTGGGGTCTTTGGTGTTTCCATATGAATTTTTGAACTATTTGTTTCAGGTTGTTGAAGAATGCTGTTGGTAATTTGATAGGGATTGCATCAAATCTGTATATTGCTTTGGGCAGAATGGCCGTTTTGACGACATTAATTCTTCCTAGCCAAGAGCATGGGATGAGTTTCCATTTGTTAGTGTCCTCTTTAATTTCTCTTAAGAGTGTCTTATAGTTTTCAGGGTATACGTCTTTCACTTCCTTGGTTAGGTTTATTCCTAGGTATTTTATTCTTTTTGATGCAATTGTGAATGGAATTGTTTTCTTGATTTCTCTTTCTGCTAGTTCATCGTTAGTATATAGGAAAGTCACAGATTTTTGTGTGTTAATTTTGTATCCTGCAACGTTGCTGAACTCTGATATCAGTTCTGGTAGTTTTGGAGTGTAGTCTTTAGGGTTTTTATGTACAGTATCATGTCATCTGCAAATAGTGACAGTTTAACATCTTCTTTACCAATCTGGATGCCTTGTATTTCTTTGTTTTGTCTAACTGCGGTGGCTAGGACCTCCAGTATTATGTTGAATAACAGTGGGGAGAGTGGGTATCCCTGTCTTGTACCTGATCTCAGAGGAAATGCTTTCAGCTTCTCGCTGTTCAGTATGATGTTAGCTGTAGGTTTTTCATGTATGGCCTTTATTATGTTGAGGTACTTGCCCTCTATGCCCATTTTGTTGAGAGTTTTTATCATGAATGGATGTTGAATTTTGTCGAACGTTTTTTCAGCATCTATGGAGATGATCATGTGTCCTCTGCCAATTTTTTAATAAGATTATTAGCTTTTTTGTTGTTGAGGTGTGTGAGTTCTTTATATATTTCAGGTGTTAACTCCTTGTTGGATATGTCATTTACAAATATATTCTCCCATACTGTAGGATGCCTTTTTGTTCTGTTGTATGCTGGAACTTTTAATGTGAAAAAACTTTAAAATATGACAGGTATATTTGAAGTCTCCTATAAACTCTTTCCTAATATACATTCCTCTCACTCCTGCCCCCAAAAAACCACTATCTTAAAGTTGGTGTTTATCCTTCTCACCATGTTCTTAACTACATAAGCATAAGCAAAAAATTGTGTATTCCTGTTTAAACATTATATAAATGGAATCATGCTACTTGTATTCCATCAAAATGTTTTTTTAATTCAAGTTTATAGTTCTGAAATTCAATCTAAGTTGATCATTACATCTTTCTAGACCATTTTGACCACCATATACTATTTCACTATATGACTCTATCATCATTTATTCATCCATTCCATTGATGCATACTTAGGTTCTTCCAAACTTTTTACTGATAAACAGGTCTATAATGAGCACTCTTACACATCTCCCTGTACACTTGTGGGACTTTCACTGGAGAATACATAGTGTGGAACCATTGGGTCACAGGGTACAGTGCCTTCCACCAAATAAGGCAAAATCACTCACTGGAAAACTGTCCCAGTTTCTATTCCTCCCTGCCATGTAAGACAGTTCTGATGTGCCCCATTCTTTCCAAAACTGATATAGTCAGCTTTTTAAATGTTTTCCAATCTAATGGCTGCAAAATAGTAACTTATGCTTGTTTTAATTTGTATTTGTTCAATTACAAATACAGTTGAGTAACTTTTTATTCTAATTGGCCATTTTTATATCCCCTATTAGGCTGTTTGTCTTTTTCTTACTAATTTTTAGGACTTTTTTGTGAATTCTGGATATAAACCCTTCCTCAGCCATATGCACTCCAAACATCTTTCCCCAATAAAAAAGCTCTTTTAACTTTGTGGAGCCTTCTGTTGTACAGAAGTTTTAAATTTTACATGGCCAAATGTATCAATCTTTTCTTTTATAGCTTGTTTTTTAGGTCTTATTGAGAGAATTCTGGTCACATATATTTCTCCTAAGAGTTTTTGACTTTTGCTTTTTTACTGTTAAGTTTTAATTCATTTGGAATTTATCCTTTCTGTATGCTGTGAGCTCAGGATTCAATTTTATTCTTTTCTGCCTGGATCCCAATTATCCCAGGAACATTTACTGAACCCTTCCCACTGATTTTCCATTCCATCTGTCACACATAAAGTTTTCTAAATGTAGCTCTCTAGTTGGTTCTACTGGTCTCCAGCATAACCATGTGCCTACACCAGTGTCTTTATTTCCAAAGCTCTATAATAAATCCCGATATCCTTAAAGTTGTCTCTCTTATTCTTGGTTCTTAGCCTTTCCAAATGAATTTCATGATAGCTTTTCAAGTTGCATGAAAACCTTTAGTTGGACTTTGACTGGAATTGCACTTAATTTATGGATTTACCTGGAGGAATCACCATCTTTATGTTACCAGGTTTTCTCTTCATGCACATGGTCTCTTCCATTTATTTATGCCTCCTTTAATGTCTTTTCATGATATGTTTTAAGTTTCTTTGTAAATATATTGGATGTGTTTTGTTTTACTTATTCCTAAGTACTTCAGGGTTTTGGTACATTTTTTAAATTGGACTTTGTATTGCTTATTAATGGCATACAGGAATATTATTGATTTACCATGTTGATCTCAGAACCACTTTGGAGTCTCAAATGCATTACACTAAGTGAAGGAAGTGAAACTCAAGAAATTAACATGCTGTATCATCCCATTTGTATGCTATTCTGAAAAAGGAACATTAATAGAGACGAAAACCAGATCAGAGGTTGCCAGGGATCAGGGTGGTGAGAAGAGCTGACTACAAAGAAGAGTGAAGGGATTTGGGGAAATGATGCAACTGTCCTGCATCTTAACTGTGGTGGTGGTTACACAGCTATATGTGCTCATCAAAACTCAGGATTCAAGCTCATAATAAAAAGTGTGAATTTTACTAACCATACCTCAATAAAAAATGTCTGGAGGAATTAATACTCCTATGTGTGCATGGGTGTGGGCGTGTCACCAAAAATGGATACAGTTGACATCAGCCTCTAAGCTCTGAAACTTCTGCTATCAGAGGGTCCATGTGTGATGAAACAAGAACTCACAAAAACTATGATGCACCTCCAGGGCCTGTTAATACTCTACCCCGGAAAGGACCTGCTCAAATATACCATAGCCTGGGTTCTAAATGCAACTCAGCGAGCCCAATCTTTCCCACACTGCTGCAGGGCATACCCCTACTCACAGTGGTTATCCAGAAGCTTCACTGGGCAGAGTGGCTCAGGCTGAGTACACAGCTCAGAGTCCCCATGGCACAGCAAACCACTGTGGCTTTGGTTGCCATGAATCCCAACCCTTGGGCCTCTGCTCCTGCTTACCCCAAGTGACCTTTTAAACAGCTAGAAGAAAATATAAAAAGAGCAGAACTAGGCCATGGTACATTTTGGCTCCTTGGCAATTATATTATGATGTATAAGATACTATTTATTTATTGAGTGCTTATTATGTGTCAGGAACTGTGCAAACTTCTTTATAAGGATGATCACTTTTGAAGTTCATATAACCCCGTGAGACAGGTATTACTGTTTTTCTTATAAATGCAGATGAGGACACTGTGGTTTTGTGAAATTAAATAATTGAGTTTAACACTTAGTCAGGGGAGGAGGCCAGACTCGAACCTAGGTCCAACTCGATGGCCCATGGTTACACTGCTTTCTTGACTTAACTATAGTGCACGGTTCAGAGCCTACAGTGATTCCTGGACAAATGAATGAATGATGAATGAATGAGGACAAGGAGAGAAGGAGGGAGAATGCTTCCCAATTCCATGCCTAAGAGAATACTTTTTTGGCCCTGCATTTTATATTTACTGACACCAGGTGACAAGATAATTACAGTGTTCCAAGCACATACACTGTGCACACAAATAAGGTTCTAGAACTCTCTCAACCCAAGCTGATCTTAGCAGAAAAGAGACAAACCATATCCTTTCTCACCTTGGCATGTGATTTTGCTGACCTTTCTCTGCAATCCTTCTTTCCCAGTGTGTTTCAAGCCCCATCCCCTCTGCAGATTTGGGACAACAAAAACATCACAGAATTCTTCCTGGGGTAATCCCCCTCACAAACATCTCGTTTTCTTATTTGCTTATATGATCCATACCACAACCCTCTGAGATAACTGGGGTTACTTTCCCTGTTAACGCACGAGGCTCACAGTGGTCCACAGACCCTTCTCCTATCCAGTAAAGTTCTAACCCAGGCTTCCTGCCTCCAAGTCCACAACTATTCTCCAGCCCACAGTGCCTCTCAGCACAGAGAGGGGGTTTTATTGCTTATTTAGAGCTGTGTGTAATCTTTGTGGCAAAAATCCCAATTTGAATTGGATTACAAAAATACTCCCAAACCTAATTTAGAAAAGCACAAACAGAACAAACATTCTGCAAATTTTCAATTCATGATGTTGAGCTTAAACTCTGCAATCCAACCCACTCAAATTCTGCTCAAGTATCAGTCTAATTTTTTTTTTAAGTCTATTGCAGAGATTTCTATTCTTAAGAAACCCAGAGACTGAGCTTTGGCAACAGACCTGAATTTGAATCCATCACTGACTAGATGTAGGATTCTGGGCACATTTCTAAACTACTCTGAACCAGTTTCCTTGAGTGTAGAGACCAGAAACACCTACTTCCAACAACCTCTGTGCAGATTAAACAAGGAGACTGTAGGTAAATTATAGCGTCCCAGACACACTGTAGATGAATGACGAATATAAATTCCCTTTCCTTCTACCAAAATAGTACTTCAAATGCCAATTCTCTTAACCACAGCATATTTTTTCATTCAATCATTAGGTATTAGTTGAGCACCTACTATGCGCCCTGGGTTCCTCTGGCAGCCAGCATACAGATAATTATACAAATAATTTATTAAAAACCACCACAGTATTGAGTCCTGCTGAGTGTGTTTTGAAGGAAAGGGCAGATTCCTTTACAATGACTGCCCTGTGGCCACCCATCCCCCAGCCTAAGCTATGTCCCCTCCCACCATCTGAGAGCCAGAGACCAACACTCAGTCAGAAGGTCCCTTGCTAATGGGTTATGGCTTTCTCCTCCTGCTGGACTTCCTCTAAAGCCCCCTACAAGGAACATATTTGGGGAGCAGAAATACATTTGGTGACTGACAGGCTTTCCTTTCTGAACCACAAAAGAGTAGGTGGGGGAGTGAGTGTGAGGGGCTCTTTGAGCTGCACTTGTGGGGGTTTTCTGAGGGCTTGTCTGCTCAGCTGCACCCCTCCTGGCTCCCACAAGGAAGTGATGTCGTCCTGTCCAGCCAGCGTGGAGGTCTGTACAATGTGCATGTGCCCATCTGCGCAAGGGTGTCACAGGGCTCCAGCGAAGGCAAAGAACAGGACAAACCTTTACTGATGCCCAGCAGGCACTGGACCAGCAAGGATCCCCAAAGCAATCAGGTGAAGTCACAGCTCTCATCCCAGCACAAGGGGACAGAGCTGCTAAATGGGTAAGGGGGATTCAAAGATTCAGCCTGGCTCCAAACCCCTTGCTTTTTCTAGTCCGGTACCTCAAGAAGGTCAAGATTTAATTCTCCAGATGATCACACAGTGGTTGGCGTGCCAGGTATATCAGAACAAGACAGGTAGGCAGGCAAAGCAGTGTGTACTAAGTATCAAAGGAAAAGTCAATGGTGGTGAGCCCAAGTCCCTCCCCACTAGACTATGAGCTCTCTGAGGGCGGGGACAGCCCTTCATCTCAGCATCTCCAGCACTGGGCACAGAGTAGGTGATACACACAACGTGGATGAAATTCAAATGCTTTACGCTGCGTGAGAGATCCTGACTCAAAAGGCTATATGCTGCATGACTTCATTTATATGACATTCAGGAGAAGACAGTACTGTAGGGACAGAAACCAAATGAGTTGCCAGAGACTGGGGTGGGAGGAGAAGCTGACTACAAAAAGGCATGGGGAGAACTTTGGAGGTGATGGAATTGTTCTGTATTTATACTGAGAGAGTGGCTACGTGACTACATGCATTTGACAAAGCTCATAGGACTACACAATAAAAAGGATAAATTTCACTGCATGCAAATTATACCTTAATTTTTTAAATGCAAGGAAAAAGAGAGCAAGCAAAAACAAATGAATACTAGCAGAAATAGATTTATTGTGAAGCTAATGAAGTTTAAGCTTCAGGGCTCCTCAAATGCATGGGCCCTGGGAGATGTCCTAGCAACATGTTCATCAAATTTTTATGACTTTTTCTATAAAAGCTCCTCCTCTCCACTGTAAAAGCTTCAGGCCCCATGAAACCTAGTTCCTGAATATAACTATAAGAGCAGATCAAGAAAGGAGAAATGGCAGGCTCCAAAGAGTTGGACTCAAGTGGGACCCTAGAGAAAGGCAAGGCCTGGTTCCAGAAGACAGAGGTAGGGCAGGGGTAGGGAAGACAATCCATGGAGAGGAACGTGCATGGACAGAAGTGCAGAAGCTTTCTGAGGTTTCCAATGTCCACATGAGCACCAGGAATTTGGTAGTGCTAAACTATATGCTCACCACCTCAAGCCTACGTGAATGGTGTCATCTCTCAGCCATACTAAGCCATTCCAGGCTGGTAGAAAAACTGTGACCTAATGGGGTGCAGTCTAGATGCTGGTAAGCTGGTGTAACAAGCATTTATTATTCTTCTGGCTCCCTGCACAGCAGTGACCCCCCCACCACAGCACTGCTCCCACTGCCTTGTGCAGGGACATTTTCACCTATGAACCTGAAGCTGAAAACAGCTGATGCTCACCTTTCCAGCTTGCTTTGCAGCAGGGATATGGGCCTGTGACAGACACACCCACCCAGGTATGAACCCAGGACCTCAGAACCCTCTCACCCAGCTATGCTGAGGCTGAATCCCTCATGCTTATAATCCTATGATACCACGTGACAAATACTGCCAAACGAGGCTGGTCTTGTGTGTTGAGTTATTAATTTCTGGTGGCTAAAATCAGCCAAGTTAACAGAGTAGAATGCACTGAGATTTAAAAACGGTTCTGTCTCAAAGAGATACTTGCACAACTATGTTCATAGCAGCATTATTCACAATAGCCAAGAGATGGAAATAACTCAAGTGTCCATTGACAAATGAATGAATAAAGAAAATGTGATATATATTTTTTTATATATGTATAATCCAGCCTTAAAAAGGAGGGAGATCCTGACACACGCTACAACATTAATGAACCTAGAGGACATTTATGCTCAGTGAAATAAGCCCAACATGACAGTGATTGCAGTGGGGTGGGGAGGACTTGATAATATGGGTGAATGCTGAAACCACAATGTTGCTCATGTGAAACCTTCATAAGATTGTATATCAATGATACCTTAATTAGTAAATAAATAATTAATTTAAAAAAAAGAAAAACCCATCACAAAAAAACAAATACTGTATGGTTCCACTTACCTGAGTGAACTGCCCTAAAAAAGCCTTGACTAGATACTACCTTAGATAAGTCAAATTCATAGGAACAGAAAGTAAACGGTAGTTTCACTTTCATTGTAAAGGACCTGTGTGGCTGGTTATAAATAATCGTGTGGCTCCTAAGAAATCACTACCATCCCAGGCCCCGGGTTTATCAGCAGACAGATGCAGGGCGGCCAACGCTGTCCTCACCCCACCTAAAGCAGGAGGAGGAGCAGAGGAAGGCAAACCTTGTCCAGACCTGACTCACCTGATCATGGAAGAACAAAGATTGTCTGAAACAGGGATGTTGGGCTCCTGCCCAGACGCCTCCCTGATAAGACCACAAAAGCCAGAGGAAAGAAAAACGTGCTGGACAACTGCCAGGTTTCCTCTAGTGAGCGAAATTTAAATTTGGAGAGGAGAATCTCCAGGACGTGTCTTAATTATAAGGGAGTTGTGTTAATTACAAGGGATGGCTAGGGAAAAAATGCAGCTGATGGCTGCTGAAGGAAGGTTCTGGCTGTGAGCTCTGCAGCTTGCTCCAGAGGGGGCCAGCCCAGGAAGCAAGGAGCAGCCTCACAGGAATGCTGCCTGCGGAGGCTGTAAGGAAGCCCACCTGCCTGAGAGACCGCCCTGAGCTCACGCCTCTGTGGGGGCTGGCTGCAAGACGGCAGGGGGCTGGACCACCACTGCCAACAGGCCCTGGGTGAGGAAGGTGAGGCTCTGGTTGGGTGACAGCTGTATTTTGGAAATTTGCTTGGAAGGTAATCCTTGGTACTGCTCTAAAAGGTATTGTGGGCTACTGCTAATTAGTCAACAAGTGGAAATCTAACGTTTTACTTTATTTAGAAAACAGATATTCCTCTCAGCCACCACAGAATAAGAACTACTCTTTAACAACTGTGCCATTTGCTTTTGCAGATCTCAAGAGAACGTATAAAACTAGATCACTATGAAGGATAGAAAAATCCCAAGACAGTAACAGAAAGAACTGGCTTTGAGGTTGCAGATATAAGAAATTATGTTTCCTTCAGAATAAAAACAATATGCATTCTTTCCATTTGTGAGCCCCACATGGCCATGATCACAGGGGGGCATAAGGGAATGTCCCAGTAAGGGCTGTCCTGTTATGCAGGAACCTAATACCAAGAAGGAAAGCTTCACAGTTTGAAAAAAAGTTAATATCACATAAGAAACCGTGCTGACTACTGGATGCTCAGTGTTCTGGGCACAGCTGTACGCACTTTATATGCATTTATACGCACTGGCATGATTGTAATCTCCATTTCACAGACTGGAAATGAGGATCAGTGCAGTTAAATAATTGAGCTAAGGTCACACAGCAAGTCCATGGCAGAGCTGGAAATAGAATGTGAGATTTCAAAGATTTCAAAGTAAGAATTTGTACTCCATGTAAGAATTTGTTCGTTATGCATCAGAAGATTGGAGACTGATGAAAATTAGGCTTGGGGTGGATTAATGATTGTGCATTGAGTATTGACCCCCCTATACAGAAATTTATTGTGGTTAACAACTATTTGATCAATAAATATGAGAGATGCCCTCACAAAATATATATATATATATATAAACACACTTCCAATTGTAAAATAAATAAGTAACCGGGATGTAATGTATAGCATAAGGAATATAGTCAAAATATTGTAACAACTTGGTATGGTGATAGCTGGTACCTAGAATTATCATGTATATAAATGTTGAATCACTGTGTTGTACACCTGAAACTAATGTAATGTAATACTGTTGTCAACTACCCTTCAATAAAAAAAAATTAAAAATAAAAAAAAATTAAAAAAAAAGGGGCAGAGGATATAAACAGACAATTCTCCAGAGAAGAAATTCAGATGGCCAACAGGCATATGAAAAGATATCAACATCACTAATCATCAGAGAAATGCAAATTAAAACCACAATGAGTTATCACCTCACACCAATTAGGATGGCCAACATCGAAAAGACTAGGAACAACAAACTCTAGCGAGGGTGTGGAGAAAGGGGAACCCTCCTCCACTGCTGGTGGGAATGTAAACTACTTCAACCATTGTGGAAAGCAATATGGAGATTCTTCAAAAAACTAAAAATAGAAATACCATTTGATCCAGGAATTCCACTCCTAGGAATTTACCCTAAGAATGTATGATCCCAGTTTCAAAAAGACATATGCACCCCTATGTTTATCACAGCACTATTTACAATAGCCAAGAAATGGAAGCAACCTAAGTGTCCATCAGTAGATGAATGAATAAAGAAGATGTGGTACATATAAACAATGGAATATTATTCAGCCATAAGAAGAAAACAAATCCTACCATTTGCAGCAACATGGATGGAGCTAGAGGGTATTATGCTCAGTGAAATAAGCCAGAAGGAGAAAGACCAGTACCAAATGATTTCACTCATCTGTGGAGTATAAGAACAAAGCAAAAACTGAAGGAACAAAACAGCAGCAGACTCACAGAACCCAAGAATGGACTAACAGTTATCAAAGGGAAAGGGACTGGGAAGGGTGGGTGGGAACAGAGGGACAAGGGGGGAAAAGGGGCATTACGATTAGCACACATAATGTGGGGTGGGGGGGCACAGGGAAGGCAGTATAGTACAGAGAAGACAAGTAGTGACTCTACAGCATCTTTCTACGCTGATGGACAGTGACTGTAATGAGGTATGTGGTGGGGACTTGATAATGGGAGAATCTAGTCACCACAATGTTGCTCATGTAATTATATATTAACAATACCAAAATTAATAAAGAGCTATTTGTAGCCTAAACTTTGTCACTCACGAGCGTAGCCTGGGCTAGTCAGCCTCTCTGCTTTTATTTCCCTCGTCTGTAAAATGGGAGGGTCTTGGTAGAGGTTCCTCTGGTATAAGTAACAGACACTGACTTAAGCTCCAGTAAGCAATAAAGGGAATCTGTGGGGAGGATACTCTGGTAGTAAATGAACCTAGGGCAGCCTGGCCTTGTAAGTGTCTGGAACCAGGGACTGAAGAGCCCTGGGAAAGCCAAGTAGCATTTCTGTCACCTCAGTGTTCTCTGAATGTCTCTGTCATTCTTCTCTGCTGGCCCATCTGCTGCAGGCAATTCATGTCAGAACACAGCCTACCTCCTCACTCTGACCCTTTATAGCTCCTGCCTCTTGAATTACTGGTGTCTTAGCTCGGGGCTATCATAACAAAATACTACAGATTGGGTGGCTTGAACAACAGATATTTATTCTCCCACCATTCTGGAGGCTGGAAGTCTAAGATCAGGGCACTGGCATGGCTGAGATCTGGTGAGGACTTACAGACATCTGCCTTCTCTCTGTGTCCTCACATGCCAGAGAGAGAGGGAGGGAGAATTCCTTCTCCACGGTCTCTTCTTGGAAGGGCACTAATCCCATCATGCACAGCCTGCCCTCATGACCTCATGTAAACCTGATCACCTCTCAAAAGCCCTAAATCCAAATACTATCACATTGTGGGTTATGGCTTCAACATATGAATTTGGGGAGGGCACCAATCAGTCCATAACAACTGCTACTTCTGGATGTCACTTCTGTGTTACCAGGAGAGGGAAAACAGAATTGGCTCAGTCCAAGTCAGGTGTTCATCTCTGATCCAATCAGCACAGCCAAGTGGAGAGGGCAGGTCATATAACACAAACATGCCTGCCAAGAGCCTATCCTGATTCTCAGGCCTGTTTGTACCCTTCCACCTGAATGAAGAGCCACAGGTCAAGAAGTACTCATTTCCCCTTGGCCGGCTTTTCCCACAAAACTAAACACTTATTGTGGACAAAGGTCATGTCTGTCTCAGTTACCACCACCTCCCCAAGGCCCATCACAGAGCCAGGTACACAGAGGATGTTTCATGACTGTGGTTGCTTTTTATATAAATGAGGCTGGACTTGCTGAGAGAAGGATAAAGAGTCTGTGTGCCTAAGGTATATGCTGATGTATTATCACCTTCTAGGAGCCTTCCACCCTAAAAGTCAAGAAGATTTCCCTTCAAGTCAACCTTTCTTCTTTTTAATCTTCCCAGAGAAAACCGCCACCTACCATTCTTAGAAAGTCCTCTATATGTATGTTGAGTAATTAACAAATGTACAACGTGTATAGAGCAAAAGACAGGCTGTCTACCTTCAAAGAACTGAGACCTGAGCCTGAGAGACCAGCCATTGATACTGGTGAAGTTAAAAAAAAAAAATTTATGTGTTAAGAATTACAAAAACATATTAGATGTCTCAAGACAGCTAGATAGGATATTGCCCAATTACTGGTACTAGCTAGCAGTGTATGCTTTGAGGTTACACACAGAGTTTACTTTAGAGTGGTCCAAGAAGGAAAAGTAGGCGTTGAGGATGGGTATATATTTGGGGGGCTAAGGGGATGGCATTCAGGAGAGGGGTAACAATGACCCAAGTCAAAGCATGGAAAGCTCATGACATATAGAGATGGTCATGGGGAACAGTGAAAAATACTGTCATTTAGAACACACTATGGAGGGCCCTGGGCACCAGTGCAAAATTCTAGATAGGATTGTTAAAATGACTGTGAGCAGTAGGAAGAAAGGCAGCAAGTACCTGGAGGCTACGCAGGTTCTCCAGGGGTAACCCTTGTGTCCTCTTATGACATGAAGGCCAGCAGGGAACTATAGGCTTTTCACGGTAATGGGAGCTGTGTTTCCTAGGGCTGCTGCAACAAAGTACCACCAACCTGGTAGCTTACAATAACAGAAATGTATTCTCTCACAGTTCTGGAGACGAGAAGTCTGAAATCAAGGTATCAGCAGAGCCATGCTCCCTCCAAAGGCTCTAAGGGAGAATGATTCCTTGCCTTTTCCTAGGTCCTAGTGACTGCCAGCAACCCATGGTGTTCCCTGGCTTGTAGCGGCATCTCTCCAGAAAAGCCTCGTTGTCACATGGCATTCTCCCTGCATGTGTCAGTCTGTACCCAAATTTCCTTCTTCTTATAAGGACACCATCTCTGGATGAGAGCTAACCCTAATTCAGTATGAATTCATCCTAACTTGACTACATTTGCAAAACACGCTATTCCCAAATAAAGTCACATTCTGAGGTCTCGGCTGGACCTGAGTTTTGAGGGGGACACTATTCACCCCAGTGCAAACACTGAATGACTCTCATGCTCAAGTGCTGGCTTTAGAAGCCAATAGCCATATAAAAAATTGTTCCAGGATCATGCACTGGAAGCGACTTGACGCACAACGGTCACAGATGTCATTGAAGGAGCCCCTGCATGGGAACCAGATGGGACTGGATGACGTTCAAACTTCCTGCCGATTCTACACATGTGGCTTCAAGGTCCTGCCAATTATTTCTGTCCTACTGATTCACCAATTCAGTCCTCTCTTTCCACTCCCACTGGCAAGATACTTGTTGTGTCAAACGTGAGGACAGTATATCTCTTCCCTATCATTCCCTCTTACAAAGACATTCATTGGCTTGCTCCTGCCTAAAGGCAAAGTTCTGTGTTTTGACCTCAAATCTACCTTTCCCACCTGAACTCCCAAGATTTCACTATACTAATTCTCAACTCAAGCCAACCTAGTCCTTCAAACATAACCAACACAATCTGGTCCCTACACCTAACCTCTACCTCCTCAAGCATGCCTCCCTCCCTGCAGAAGGGAATCAAAAGTACATTAGGAAGACATGCACTCCTCTTTCACACAGCCTCCCCAGACCAGCCAGTCCAGCCCTGTAAGTCCGGGGAAAGGAAATCCTGGGGCAAAATACCTCTAAAAACCGAAATCAGTCAAAGGGAGAAATAAAGTTTAAAACCCGTTTATTGCTTACAAACTGCAGTCCGGCCCATCTCTCTCTCTCTTGCTCCAGCAGCAGCAAAACCAGCCCTCCCCTCACCTCTCAGGTACAGATAAGCCCTCCTTGCCCAGGTAATTACCATTAATATGGAGATGAACTTCTCTCCACCCCTGAGGAATGATGCAAATACACTAAAGCCATACTTCTTTCCACCTCTGAACACCTATTGATATGCAGATATACTAAAGCCAGGCGAGATATTCTGGAAATGTTACAATTTTACCCACAAGCGCACGCTACTTCAGAATTTTTAAGAGTCTCACTGCTTGCAGAAGTGCCAGACCCTTACTCTCACACTGCCTTCCACTAGGAATGACCCTTTCATAGACATAGTGAAGCAAACTCAGGAGAAAGCAAAGACTGTGAAATTGGACAGATCCAATGGCTCTAACATTTAAGAGCTGTACAGATTCCTCAACCTTTTTGAACCTCAAATTGGTCATCTGTAAAATGGAAATAACCCTACCTATCCTGTGAGGCTATTGGCAGGATTAAGTGAGACAATGTATGCACCCTGCCAGTGCAACATCAGAGACACAGTATAGATGTACGTTAATAAAAAGCACTTATTTGCATTATGTAAAATGGATCTAAGTTTTGCCATTAGGTTGGGGTAGTAAGACACAGATGCATATCCCTCAAGTACCTGGCAGCACATTGTCAATGACTACTCAGTGTGACAGATGTCAGTGCAGGTAGGACGCCAGTGACCATTTAGCCACTGTCCCCTGCAACACACACACACACACACACACTTCACTTTACAAAAGGGGAAACTGGGACCCAGGCAGGGCAAGTGACTCATGCAAGGTCACAGAACTGTTCAGTGGCAGAGCCATGACTGCACTGGGCCCTATTTCCCTGCATCATATGTTGAAACCAGTTTGGGCCTTGGTTACCTCAGTGGCAAAATGAAAAACAGTGAGTAGCCCTAATGCAGGGCTGCTAATGAACCTCCCAAGGTTGCTCTGGAAAAACTGTTATCAGGCTGGTGATGGAAATGACCAGGTGTAAGATGAGAAATGGCAACCACTGGCAGCCTGCCGTAGCTGGGCCAGGCGGAGGCTGTAGCATGGAGCAGATGTGCGAGCACATGCCCCATGGGCAGCCACCACTCAGCTCAGCTGATGCCGCCCTGCTGGACTCACCCGTGGGGTGCCAGGTTTTCTGGTTCTTCAAGAGAAGACAGAGGTCTGGATTTGAGTGTCACATCTCTCAATTCTAAATGTTGGTAACTGATGCAAATCCAAAATACTGCAAGGCAAAATAAGCATGGGCAGGCTGGTCTCAGTCTGGAAGCCATCACGTTTGTGAGCCTGCATCCAACACAGACGTGAAAACAGTTTGCAAACTGTCAAGCAGTTGCACTTGTGTAGAGGGTTGACCACAGTGACTGGGGGGGAGCCCACCCTCACCCCCCACCCTCCCAGGAGATGATCTCCAAATTCTCCTGGGATCAGAGTTCCCACCCCAAGCGATTTCACCCAGCCCCAAAGCTCTTTGCCTGGTGCTAGGCATGCTGCAACAATAACTGACCTCATCCTGCTGCCAGCCTGCCAGCCGAGTGGCGTCAGCTTGGCTACCTAGGCATCCATGTCAGCTGGGGAATTTGCCCATGCCCTACAGGGAAACCACCTCCCTGCCCAGAGCCTCGTTAAGCTGGATGAGCTGCCTCTAGGGAAGCACTGGGCCTCAGCCATGCCGGAAGGACACTGAGGGGCTGGGCTGGCCCAGGCTGACTTCAGAGTTTGGATCCCGGCCTCTCCTGAGAGGAGGCAGGCACAGGCAGGGTGAGGCAGCGGGCAGGGCCGAGCTGGCCAGGACAGGAAAGCCAGCAACTGGGCTAGACCGTTACGAGGGAAGGTGTCCCGGAGCATATCCCACAGCTCCTTAAACTGATCCCCTGGGTCTGGGCAGACAGTAACACACACACACCAGCCAATTCCGCATGTGTCGCCTTGCCTTCCCTGGTATGAGTGGGGGCATACATGAGGGCCCTGCCTTTTTCCTCCTTGGTCTTTTGTTCTCAACAGTTCCTCACCATAATCATCAAAGACCCTACAGGGCTCCTGAAATCTGGACAGAGGCTGAGGGGCCGTGAGAGGGTATCGCAGTTGGCACTTCTAGATGTAGATGGTGGTATGAACCACCAGGGAAACTGGATGCCTAAAGTGCCTAACCTCACTCTATTCCACAGAAAGGAAGAGGAGCTCTGAGAAAGAAGTCCAAGGTCACACAGCCCATTAGGGTAGAGCTGGAACCAGAATCCACACTACTGACTCCCACCCAGTCCTGGGAGAGCTGGTGCTGATGGCCACATCGTGTTCCTCTGGATCCGGCTCCACCACTAACTGCCCTGGGAACCCAGGGCAGGCTACCTAACCCTCTGGGCTTCAGTTTTACCATTTGGGAACAAGGTGGTAACATCCACGAGAGTGACTGCTATCTTAATAACCTCATAGAGCCTTATATAAGAAATGCTGTGGTGGCAACAACTCTGCTTCCCTTCGGTGGTGGCCCAGTACTCAGCCCAGAGAAGTTTCCCACTAAATTCCAGATGGCTGAATGAATTAAGAACGGCATGGCACAATATCTGTCACATAGAGGTACTCAGTAAAGTGTTTTACATTATTAGAGACATCAAACCTTGGTGGATGTTTGCTTTCTTCTTGGTAAGGGAATGCAGATGCTCTCTGGGTCCTCTTCCCAGCCCCATGTGGTCCTGAGCTTTGAAGAAGCTGACCACATCCCCAGGTGCAGGGTAGCTGGTTTAAGGTGGTCACCACATCCCATCCCCCTGCCATAGGGACAGGCTCAGGGAAAGGTGTATGACCAAAATCACGACAGCAAGATGTTTGCTAGAAGCTTTCGGGGAAAAAGTTTCTTGAGTTGCACAGGAGATGCTCTCTCTTGGAGAGATGCCCTCTTCCTACTGGATATCAGTGAGAAATTACAACCCCCTATAAGCTTCTAGCAACCATCATGTATACACAGGGGAGCCAGTCTTAACCATGGATGCAGGGGCCAGACCAAGAAAACCTGCTGCTCTGGTGCTCATCTTGTTCTGTTGGTTCAAGCCTCACCTGAAGGTAGTCCCATTCTAGACTTTAAAGTTATGTGAGCCTACATGAGTCATATTATTTTCTTGGAACCAAAAGAATTGTAGCTGATATACCTTTGCACCTCAAAAATGAAGAATCAAAAGGAGACCATGATTTCCAACAGTATCCTCCTATTGAAAACAGCTAAAAATTCTGGATTTAAAGAAATTGTAGATCTTTTTACCAGTGGTCAAGTTTGGTATCACTAATTATGGGGAGGTGCACTTCATCATCTACACAATGTTTGACCTAAGTCTAATCAAGAGGACAAGTCTAACAAATCCAGGACATTCTATATCACAGACAGCCTAGACTCTTCAAAAATTCAGGGTCAGGGGACTGTTTTAGGTTGGTCAAAGACACACCAGCCAAATTCAATGTGTGAATTTAACTGGGTCCAATAGAAAAAATGAAAAAAAAACCCTAATAAATGATTTTCTGATATTGGATTGAGTATGGGCCACATGTTATATGAACTTGTGAAAGTAGAGTTGATTTTCTTAGGTGTGGTAATGGTTTTTGATTGTACAGAACAACGAGTGGGTCTCAAAATATACTTCACAGATTCCTGGGAGACACCAAAACTTTCAGGAAGTTCCTGGGACCCTTTCAGAGGTCAAAATAGTTTTAATAATAATACTAAGACATATGCCTTTTTTACTGTGTTGAATTTGCACTGACGGCTCAAAAACAATGAAAGGTAAACTGCTGCAGGTGCCTTTGCACAAATCAAGACAATGACACCAAACTCTCTAGTCACTGTATTCTTCACCATGCCACAGTAGGGTAAAATTACCTGTTTTATTTTAAAATGTCATGATGATACAGTAGAAATTGATTTTATTAAATCTTGACCCTTGAGTAAGGTGTTTTAAGATTCCAGGATGAAATAGGAAGTACACATAAAATATTGCTATCTGCAAAGATACATGACAATGTCTTGAGGAAAAGCACATGTCCCATTGACATGTGTGTTGATTACCACTTTTTTTTCATGTAACACCACTGTTCAATGACTGACAAACTAGGCTATCCAGACTTGGTTATCTGGCAAACATTGTCTAGAAAGTGAACAAAACGAGCCCATCACTTTAAGAAAAACAAACTTGTTTGTAGCCAATGATAAAATTTGAGATTTCAAGAAAAAATTAGAATTTTTGGAAAATCTGTATCTACCACAAGCCTGGCGTTGTCCCAACACTTAAAGACTTTTCTGCTGGAATTTATGGTGATTTTAATTAATGTGGTTTTGGATACTATATAAATGCAATGTGTTAACATGTAGAAGACCTCATTTTACTCAGTGAACCAATAGCTTCCAAATGACCAACAAATGATGGTATACATTATCCACGGATAAAAGACCCATTTGGAGTGTAAGACAGATCAACCTTTATTAATAAGGTTTCAGATTCCCGATTGCAATTAACCTTGACATGAAAGAGACTTCAAAAATATACAATGCCTTCTTTTCACCATTTTTTCTTTTTTGTTCTGGAAAATGTAGTTATTTTTACTAAAAAATGTCATTTAACATGTAATAGGTTTTTTTATTTTAAAATGATTAAATATGTACTTCAAAGTGTCTTCATTTTAATTTCTAACATGGTAAATATTGAAAAACGTAAGCCACAGAGACGAGAGCTTTTTGGGATTCCCAATATTTTTAAGAGTGTAAAGGGGTCCTGAAACCACCAAATTTGATAATCATGGGTACAGGAAACTACTTTTATCCCTAAGTGATACAGTGAAGTATTGGGGGTGAAATGGCATGCTGTCTGCAGTCTACTTTCAGAGAGTAAGCAAGAGGGAAATGTGTGTATTTATGGAGAAAGATGGAGTGGATATGCCTACATATGAGTAATATAGGTATTCATTGTATTTTTCTTTCAACTCTTCTGTGGTTTCAGAGTTTTCAAAATAGAAAGAGCTAATCAATTTAAAGAGTCTTTTAAAGCATATTGATATACTACTATCAATGTAAAGATGTTTTACAGGCCAAAAACCAAGTTAAAATGGGGCCACAGAAAGATAAATTAAGGGCACTTGCTGAAATGAGGCTTTAGTTCATTGAACTTCAGATTACAAGGCTTGATGGGGTGTCCACTACAGGAGACAAACTCTAGGGCAATACCTCTAAAACTTTAGCATGGAGAGCTTATTAATACAGAGTCCTGTGACCCATCCTCTGGGATTCTCATTCAGTAGGTCTAGGGGGCCTTAAACAGTTCTAATAAATTCCAGGCAAGGTGATGCTGGGGGCCCTCTGACCACATGTTGAATAACACACCCCAGGGCATCCCTCTGTAAAGCTTGGATCCTGTTATGGATTGGACTGTATCTCTCAGGAAGATACAGTGGAGTCCAAACCCCAGAACCTGTGAATGTGACCTGGGAATAGAGGCTTTGCAGATGTCATCAAGTCAAATGAGGGTGGCCTTAACCCAGTATGACTAGTGGTCTTATAAGAAGTGAAAAACAGGCACAGCCATAGGGAGAAACTCATGTGACAACTGAGGCAGATTGGAGTGATGTGTCCATAAGCCACGGAAGGCCAAGGACTGCTGACACCACCAGAAGCTATGGAGAAGGCATGCAACGGATTCTCCCATGGAGTCTTTAGACAGAGCATGGCCCTGCTAATGCATTGATTTCAGATTTCTAGCCTCCAGAACTGTGAGAAAATAAATTTCTGTTGCTTTAGGCTACTTTGTACTTAGGTACTTCGGTACAACAGCCCAAGGAAACTAATACAGACACCAGAGAAGTACACTGTGGAGAAAGTGAAGGTTCCTGTGGCCAGGATTCTCACCTGGCCCTGGTAGGCTAGTTCACTACATGTGTGGGCAATATGTTGTTATTGACTCTACATAAAGAGTTCCACCCAGTGCTCTGGGTGACACGGTGGCACGGCTGCACAGCTGCAAGAAAGCAGAGACTGGAGTGGTGGCAGTGCCAAGGACAGAGACTGAGACAGCTGCAGGGGGAGAGAGGCCCAGAGGCAGAGACCGGCTTGCCGCATGCAGACTCGCATGTCCATACTACAACCTATGAATGTTACCTTATATGGGGAAAGAGACCACGCAGATGTGATTAAGGATTTTGAGATGGAAGATTATCCTGGATTCTAGTGATTGACCTGCCACTGTGGGAATAAAGTTGGGTATAACCTTTTTCACCCCAAGAATGTTCCATTGTCATCCCTCAGTCTCACTGAATCCATAGTAAACTTGCCTGAGGCTGAAACCCATTGGCAACATAGACACTATCAGTAAGAGGGTGAACTAGAAATAGCCTGCTACCATGCCTGAGGTGCAGAAAAGGAAAATGACAGCAGGTGGAGAGAAAACAGTATTTCCCCTGGGAATTTATAACCACTAGCCTACCCTCACACAAATATGCAGCCCAAATATATCCTATAAACCAACTGGTCTAATAAAAGATCTCAAAAATTTGCTCTCTAATATTGGTAGTCTAGTACTGGTAATATACCTATACACCCAGCAGAAAATACAAATCTCTGGAGGAACTTACCTCTAACACAGGCCTCAAAGAATTTCTGCAGATAAAGTACCAAAGAATACATAAAGTTTTTTATATTTAATTGGAAAATATACAGTGTACCTTGACTGAGAGCCAACAGAAAACAAAAGACAGCTGATTTATACCTTCAAAAAGAGTTTACATGCTAGATTATCAGACTCAGAATATAAATATTTTATGAACTATAAAATAAATAAAATATTTTATGAATATAAAATAGAGTAACAAATTAAAGGAATAAAAGTGAATTTAAAATATGGAACAGACATCAAAATGCTCAAAACAGACTTACCATTTGACCCAGGAATTCCACTCCTAGGAATTTACCCTAAAAACGCAGCAATCAAGTTTGAGAAAGACAGATGCACTCCTATGTTTATTGCAGCACTATTTACAATAGCCAAGAATTGGAAGCAACCTAAATGTCCATCGGTAGATGAATGGATAAAGAAGATGTGGTACATATACACAATGGAATACTACTCAGCCATAAGAAAAGGGCAAATCCTACCATTTGCAGCAACATGGATGGAGCTGAAGGGTATTATGCTCAGTGAAACAAGCTAAGTGGAGAAAGAGAAATACCAAATGATTTCATTCATCTGTGGAATATAAGAACAAAGGAAAAACTGAAGGAACAAAACAGCAGCAGAATCACAGAACCCAAGAATGGACTAACAGGTACCAAAGGGAAAGGGACTGGGGAGGATGGGTGGGTAGGGAGGGATAAGGGGGGGGAAGAAGAAGGGGTGTGTTAAGATTAGCATGCATGGCGGGGGTTGGAGAAAGGGGAGGGCTGTACAACACAGAGAAGACAAGTAGTGATTCTACAACATTTTGCTATGCTGATGGACAGTGACTGTAAAGGGGTTTATAGGGGGGACCTGGCATAGGGAAGAGCTTAGTAAACATAAGTGTAGATTAATGATAACAAAAAAAAAAAAAGAAAGAAAGAAAAGGGGGATTACTCCCTGATAGGATAAAACTAACTGTAAATCAACAATTAATGCATGCTTTAAATATCCTTAATTTTGATCACTTAAAGGGTGTCAGATGATCGGCTATGGAGGTACATTTTCCTGATAATATTCTTTTCTCTTAAAAAAAAAAAAGAAAAAGCAGTTCCTGTGTGATGACCTCCAATGAGTTCTACACAATGGTATAAAGGGCATATCAAAGTGTGGGCAAAGGGTCTGTTTGTGTTTATACAGAGGATCAAAGCCTAATTTGGCTACCCAGAAAATGAACTAAGATACGATATGAAGAACTTCCAACATCAGCACTCTCTGGAAGAGTCATACCAGAAGATTATCGTCAAAAAACCTCAACAAAGATCCAGGCGATGCTCAGTTGTAGCTGCATTGATCCCACTGGTTCCTGGACTTGCCATTGGAATGAAGAAGGAGATATCTAAGCTGGCCTGTGCATACAGTAAAACAACAAATTTGACTGGATCTATACTGTTGGAACTCAACCAAGAATTAGAAGTGCAAGTTGGAGCGCTCCAAAATCTTATGACTACAGACTATCTACTGTTAAAAGAACATATGGGATGTGAACAGTCCCCAAGAATGTGTTGTTATAATTTGTCTGATTTTTCTCAGACTGTTCAAGTTCAGTTGGACAATATTCACCATATCATAGATAAGTTTTCACAAATGCCTAGGGTGCCTAACTGGTATTCTTGGTTTCACTGGAGATGGCTGGTAATTATAGGTCTGCTTTGGTTATGTAACTGTATTCCTATTATGTTAATGTGTGTACGCAATTTAATTAGTAGTTTAAAACCTATACATGCTTAAGTTACTCTACAAGAAGATACGTCAAAGAAATAATCAATCTTCCCACGTTTTCTTCTGTCTGCTACTCCTATAGCTTTTCTTCTTCCTTCCTAATTACAACCCTTAAATAGAATTCATGCCTCAAATCGAATTTATCGAGTATCATAATTCTTCCAAGTGATAAAGATACCTCAAGACAAATACTGGGCATAAAAGCCACAGGGCATAAATCTGCAAAGAAGTAAAAAGCTAACCTTTTCAAACAATATTGCCTCTCTCTCACTTACCAACTTTACATTTCCCTGTATGGCCCCAGAAGATGACTGGTTAGCCAGAGACGGGTAAGATTCCTCAAGGGAGGAACAACCTAAGACAGGCACAGTCGCAGGGGGGCCATCAGGTGAGAAATTGGGGATCAACAGAGGTGAGGCTTAGAACCTCACCCCCCCTGTTTTGAGAGAAATCTTCTGCATCCGTGGATGTTTTACTGCCCTTGTCTAGCTTGGATTAACACTTAGTCTACAGGCACACACCTGATCATCTACATTTGCCCTCTTACAGCACTAAACTATGTTTTCTACCTTTATCTTGCATCTACCTACCACTTCAGCATTTTATTTAAAAAAAAATAATAATAATAATAAGGGAGAAATGTGGGATTCACATATAAATCAAGTATAAAAATCAAACAAATATTCATATTTGACCTGATTGTTTATAGTTCATAATGTGTGATCAAAACTGAAAGTTTCTGTGATGACTGCCCTTGTACTGTTCACCATGTAAGAACTTATTCACTATGTAAGAATTTGTTCACCATGTAAGAACTTGTTCGTTATGCCTCAGAAGATTGGAGACTGATGAGAATTAGGCTTGGGGTGGATTAATGATTGTGCATTGAGCATTGAGTCCCCTATACAGAATTTTATTGTTGTTAACAACCATTTGATCAATAAATATGAGAGATGCCCTCTCAAAAAAAAAAATGGAACAGACCGTAAAATATGTCATTTTAAAACAGAATTAAATTGAATTTCTAAAATACAATAACTAAAATTTTTAAATCAATGAATATGTTCAGCAGCTGATGAGAGATGACTAAGGAGACAGACGTGAAGGAAATTATGGATAATGCAGCAAAGAGAAAAGGGAATCAAAAGTAAGAAATGAAGAACTAAGGAAGATAGGGTAAGAACATCTAACATACCTAATTGGATTGCTATGAGAGGAAAAAAGGAATGAGGTGCAGAAGCAAGGTTGTTAACTATCAATGAATTTGAAATTTTTCTAAAATGAAGTCCTAAGCTAAAATTAACTCAAGAAAACAGATTAAATCTATTAACCACTAAAGAAATTGAATCAACAGTTTAAAATGTTCCAACAGAAAAAGCACCTGGCACTAGTGATTCTACCAGCAAATTCTGATCATTCAATAAAGGAATACAATCTTACACAAACTCTTCCAGAGCATAGAAAAATAGGGTACACCCTCAGCTTAGTTCACGAGGCTAGCATAATCTTGATACCAATATAGCCAATAGCACTCACTAAATATTAACAAATTGAATCCAGGATTGTTCTAACAACAAAAAAAATGAAAAACTTTAGGACCAAATTGGGCCTTCATCCAGGAAGGCAAGGTTAGTTTAATGGCAAAACTATACAATCTGCCACTTAACAGATTAAGGGTCAGAAAAATATATTACCAATTCAATGAAATCATTAGAGGAAATACAATGTTGTTATTAGAAAAACTCTTAGCAAACTAGGAGTAGAAAGAAACTTAAGAGTGATAAAGTATATTTCTGGAAACCCTACAGTAAGCACGTTACTTAGGGGAAAATGCTGAAGCCTTCCTTTTTAAATCAGCAACAAGGCAAGTATGTCTGCCTTCACCACTTTTAGCATTAGAAATTTTAATTCACATCTTACATTATTAATTTTAACCAGGGCAGTAAGGGGAAGGGAAAAAAAGGAATAAATACTGGAGGGACACAACACTGCAATTCTCAGATGACATAACTATTTATCTGGAATCCCAAAAGAATCTACAGTTTAACAAGATTCCATTCTTCTAACAGAGTTGGAAGATGAAAAAATATCAATACAATACAGCTGGCGACAATGATTATCAAGTACCTGTGACTAAATATAACAGATGAAGCACATGGCACAAAAAAATTATAAAATTTTATTGAAAATCATTAGAGATGATATAATTAAATAGAGATGGATACCATGTTTATGGACTGGAACACTCACTACCTTAAGAACATCAATTTTCTGTTGTCTCATACATCATTCAAGCTATTCAAAGTCCCAACAGATTTTTGAGTCAGTGAGTGTGTGACTGTGTGTGTGTTATAATGTAATTCTAATGCTAAACATGTGTATGGAGGTGGCAAGCGCTAAGGCACTCTTGCAGCTGGGGGAGTTGCTACTCAAGATACCAAGAATTTTCATAAAGCAACAGTAACTAAGACAGTTCAATGTCCATTGAACAGACAGGGCCAAACCATTCAATGGCACAAAACAGAGCCCAGAAACAGACTCACACATCTATGGAATCTTAATTTATGACAGGGCTGGGCATTGCAGATCTGAAGAGAAAGAATGAACTTTATAACAATCAGTGCTAAGAAAATTGTTTTTCTTATTAAAAAGAAAAATTCTGGAGTCCTACTTCACACTATATACAAAAATCATCTCAAAATGGGTTAAGAAATTAAATGTGAATGGCAAAACAATAAAAACTGCTAGGAACAATATTGGAAAATATCTTCATTATTTCAGGTACATAAGGTTTTCCTAGGATACAAAAATTATAAACTAGAAATGAAAAAAGTTGGTAAATCCACTGTGTTAATATTAAGAACAACTGTTCATCAAAATACACCATAAAGAAAATGAAAAAAAAATCACAAACCGGGAGAAGACATTTGTAATGTATTAGTGACAGAGGATTAGCAACAAGAATATTTAAGGAATGTCTATAAATCACTAAGTTAAAGACAAGAGAAAAACTGGCAAGACTTGAACAGGCCCTTCACAGAAGAGAGACCATGAATGGGCAATAAACATAAGAAAAGATGCTCAATCTCATTAGTTTTAAGGAAAATGCAAATTCAAACCATAATGAGATTCCATTTTGTACCCATCAGACTGGAAAAATTCTAGAGTGTGACAATATCGAGTGATAGTAAAGTTATGGTGCCACTGAAATTGTATATATCGCTAAAGAAAAATCACCCTGGAAAACAATTTATGAAGAACAAAATGTAAAGGGGATTTGCTAGACCAGAAATTAAGAATTTTGAAGTGATAATTAAGACAGTGTGGTCTTGATACAGGGTCAGGCAAACTGATTAATGGAACAGAAGAGAAAGTCCAGGAACATACCCACACATCTATGGAAATTTAATGTATGGTATTTGGCCAAGTGAAAGAAACAAATACCCTATGCCTCAGTCATTCCATTCTTAAAGAAATTTGTGCACGGGTGCACCAGGGGACATGCACAACAATGTTCACTGCAGAATTATTTCTAAGGAAAAAGAGAAAAAAATCTAGAAACAACCCAGTATATATACAATGAAGGTAATGTTCTATTTCTTAAGCAGGGTGGTGAGTAAAGGGTATTCATTGTATTGTTATCCATTATACCCTGTTCCTTTATAGTCCTTTCTATTGACTTCTACAAATCAAGAAAATCCTGGAAATGGGAGACAAAAGATGTTAGAACCCCAGAGTGCTCGCCTTTCTTTAGACTGTTCTCAGAAGAACTCCTGTCAGCTTAGTGGCAGTAGGGCCAGCAGCTGTGAGTGTAGTAGTTGAATAATGGCCCCCAAGCATGTCCATATCTTCAACCTATGGATGTTACCTTATATGGTGAAAGAGACCATGCAGATGTGATTAAGGATTTTGAGATGGGGAGATTATCCTGGATTATCTAGGTGGGACCTAGATGTAATCACAAGGATTCCAATAAGAAAGTCAGAAGATGATATGAAGACAAGAGAAGGCAATGTGACCACAGACGCAGAGACTAGAATGATGCGGTCACAATGAATGCTAACAGCCACCAGCAGCTGACAGAAGCAAGGGATAGATTCTCTCCTGGAGCTTCCAGAGGGAAGCAGTCCTACCAACCCCTGGATTTTAGCCCCAAAAGACTCACTTCAGACTCAGGCCTCCAGAACTGTAAGAGACTAAATTTCTGTTAATTTAAGCAATGAAGTTTGTAGCTATCTCTTATGGCAACAATTACAGACTAATATAGCAGGTGAGATTGCTGATCCTCACTCATCTCTTTGTCCCAAATTGCACTCAGCACGCCCTCTCCTCTGCCTACTCTTCTCTCCCAACATTGGATGCCACAGAGTCCTCCAGGTAGAGGCAGCAGTGGCTTAATCTCTTCATATATCAGAAGCACCACTTCCCCTGCCGAAAGGGCTCCTCCCTACAATTTCCAACCAAAGCCAGAGAAGTCATCCCTGCACACCCACAAAACACCCACACAATGGAAAGAGCCCTGGTCAGGCAGGAGGGGCATGTGAATTCCAAGTTCCCCACTGACTGGTTATGTGACCTCATGAACTTCTCAAAGATGGAATTTGGAATTCATTCATCTTTATATCCCTGGTGCCAGGTGTAGTGCTTGGCACAAAGAATATGGTCAGTAGATGGAAAATCAATGAATCAATCAAATAAGCAATGAATCAATCAATCTTGAACAAAGATAGAAGGCCTATCCACTAAGAAAATCCTTCCAGTAACTCTTATCTCTCTTCCTCCACCACTAGAAGGGAAAAGATTAAAATCATAGAGCGCTAGAGCTGGAAGGTCTTAGAGTTGGAAGCCAGGAGCTCACTGCTTCACATTAGCACCAGTTGCTGGAAACCTTTTCTTTCTGTTTAAGCCAAAAGTATGTCTTCTAGTCACCCACTGGTCCTAGTCCAACCCTGTAATCCTGCAAATCAAACCTCCTCTTTCCCACACCAGGTCACTTTGAGAAATGGGAGACCTGGCCTCAACTCTCGCCAGTCAGGCTACTAACCTTTCAAGTGACCTAACCCCTGAGGCCATCTTCCTTGGCTGCCAAACAGAAGCCTGAGATCACTAAGATCCCTTTCTAGCTCTAAGATGCTAAGTGTGGGAAACCACCCCCTTGCTGTTCAATCCCTCCTCATTTTAAACTATCCATTGGGTTTTTATCTCAGTATTTTATTTATTTTTAGAATTGCTTCTTTTCCAATCGGTCCTTCCTCTCCCCACTCCACCCCAGGATGTGCTCTTTGTATTTTTGACTCTCTATTTTTCCATTTTAGAAAAAGTTATTCTAATGTCCGAAAGTAACATTTATTTTAAATAAACAATATATGTATGTTAATATTTATTTATTTGGGGGAGCTAATCCTTGCTTAGGTGTTAGCCTGCTTAAAAGAGTTGTTACTCCCTGTGTTTTGTAATTTTGGAGTATGAACTCATGTTCTTTGGAACTACTTTTGTATGAGGTGTATTGAGAGCTCTTAAAGAGATCAGATTAATTTTGGCCAGATGCCTGAAAGGTAACACTGGCCAAGACCAATTTTTATGTTAATCTCTCAGCTGGGGATACTCAGATCATATAGGATGTGTTCATTTAAACCTCAAACCCATATGAGGGCAGATACATGGAAGCTTTCAAATTCCCAGGGAGATACTCCTCTGCCACCCACCCCACCCCAACCCCCCAACTCAAGAACCCAGGGCAAGCAAGCTTTACTGTCATATGGGTCTTTCACTGTGCTTATGGATCTCTTTCTATGCAGGACTAGGTGGAATTGCCCTTCAAGTCTCAGCTATATACAAACGTTCAGCTCTAACTTAATATCTCTACAGACCCACAGACCCTCTTTTTTCTACATAGACATTAAAACCACCCTGGGCCAATCCTTAAACTTTGTATACTAAAGACAGCTGCAAATTGTTTGTTACTCCTCCCATTGACAGGTGGAGTCTAATCCCCCTTTTCAAATCTAGGATGGCCTTAAAGTGACTTGCTTAGCCAAAAGAATGCAGCAGAAGTGCCATCCTGGCAATTTCGAGATAGGTTATAAAAACTCTTGCAGTTTCTACTGATGCTTCTTGGAGCCCTGAGCCACCACCTAAGAAATTTGATTATCCTGAGGCCTTTAGGCTGGAGAAATCACATTAAGACCACAGGGAGAGGTCTTAGAATACCTGAAAAAGAAAGAGATGTCCAGTCTGCCACTACCATTGAGACCCAGATGACATAAAGCAGAGGTGAGTTTTGTGTCCTATGTCCTGTCCAAATTCCTGACCGACAGTGCCTGGGGAGATAATAACAAGATGGCTGCTGTTTTAAGCTAAATTTCAGGGTAGTCTGTTACACAGCTGCTATAGTACTAGTTCACACCCTTGCAAAATGATTCCCTCTCTGTTTTGTCTCCTGGAAAATTCCATTACTTACTTAAAAGTTCAGCTATGCTTTTAAGGGGATTGCTATTGTATTTTATCCAAAATTTTTACAATTTTTTATTGAGCTTTACTATGGGAGGGCTTTCGGACTATTAAGTTTTCCATTTTGCCAGAAACAGAAATCAAATCTTTCATCTTACAGAAGAGAAAACTGAAGTTTAGTGAAGTTAAGTTGCCATAGTCACAAATCAACGTTCTATAAACTTAGGTTTAAAACATGATCTTCTAAGCCCAAAGAGAATACTAAGTCATTACTCATTCAGAAAGAATTTCCTAAACACCTACTATGTGCTTAGACCTGCACTAGGCCCTGAATACCTGTGAACAAGTAAAAATCTCAAGTCATGGAGATCAAATCCTAGTGGAAAGACAGACCATGAACAAATAAATGAATTAAAAGCATAGTTTTAGGGTATGATAGGAAATAGTGTGTAGCATGTATTTTGGAGAAGGTAGTCAGAAAAGGCCTTTCCTTGAAGGGTAGCATATGAGCAAAGCCCTAAATGGAAAGAGGGAGAGGGCCGTGGATGATGTAAGGGAGTTTATCCTGGGCAAAGGGACCAGCAAGTGCAAAGGCCCTTGGGTGGGACAAGCTGGTCACCATCCAGGAATGGTGAGGAGGCTGGAGCTGAGTGAGCACAGGGAGAGTGGTACCGGGGGGGTCAGGGTAGTGGGCAGGGGCCAGGCCTTGCCGAGTCTTGCTGAGAAGGTAAGGAGTCTGAATTTTATTCTTCTTGTGACAGGAGGTCTTTAAACAGTTTTTAAACAGTAGGGAAAACTGTGACCTATTTTGTATTTTAAACAAGTTGTTGGAGAGACAGAAGTAGAAGCAGGGAAAACAAGTAAGAGGGTTTTGAAATGATCCAAGAAAGCAATGATTTTGGGTTAGAACCAGGTGGTGCCAGTGGAGGTGGGAGTCGGTGGGACAGGGAGTATTTTGAAGGTAGAGCTGAGGGGACTTGGGGAGAAGGCAGATTCCACAGCACACAGGGCCTGGCCTGATGAGGGTCCAGACACCGCTGGGCCCTGTGACTTCCTCAGGAGGGGCACATGGGGGGCCAGTGCTTCTCAGCCTCTTGAGCTCATAAGAAACAGTCCCTGGGAGTCCCAGTAAATCCACTGTGAGTCCCCAGCATCAGCTGACTTCACGCCTCTCTCAAGGTGGATTTACCCCACTCTCCTCTGACTAGCATGACCTGCTCAGCACAGCATTTTGTCTGGTAGGCGTTGCCTTGGCAGTCTAACCTATACTTGTGGAAAAACTAAATTTTTCATGCAACACAGTTAAGCAGCCCATCTGTGAAAGGCTCATGGTTGGGCACTGCCTTGGGGGACTCTCGACATTCGGACCTCATAACAAGCCAGCATTGAAACCAGGAAGGATGAACCACAGTCCAGCACAAATGCATAACTTGGGATCAAATCCTGGTTCTACAACCAACAATGGGACCCTTAGGCAGGCCAATTCCTTTTCCTTTTCATTTCACAAGGGAGATGGTGCCTGACTCAGCGTTTCTTAAGCTTCAAGGGGATCTTGTTAAAATGCAGTTTTTAAGGGGAGGAGAGGTAAATGCACAAACCACCATATTCCAAGATACAAAGTGACTATGCCACTCTGGGCAGCCAGAGGACAGAAAGCTTTCTTCAGTTAGGGGGCCCAAGGGAGGTTTCATGGAAGAAGGTAGATGGAGACAAAGAGAGTGTGATGAAAATCATAGGGCACTTTGAGGACCTTAGCCATGGAACAGCATTGGTTCGCTACAGTTGCTAATTTCTCCTCAAAATTAAGACCTCCTGTTTAAACTCACAAACAAAATAAAGAAAAGATTTCAAAAGGCGAGTGAGAGATATTTCTAATGAAAATAGGCAAAGGAATGTGTTAGGACCCAGTTGTAAGAGGGGGGAAAAAAAATCCCACCTTATACCACCTTTGGCAAAAAAGGACATTTATAGGTTTGCAAAGGGGGTTGGGATTCATTCATTCAATATATTTGGTGGTCATTGGGGCTGTTCACGGATGTTTCGCAGGGTTGGAATTCTCCACCCACTTTAATTCTGTGGCCATGTGATTTTCATTGGGCAATGAAGTGTGAGCAGAAGTGATATGTGTTACCTCTGGTTAGAGATACTTAAGAGCTGGTGCCTGACTCTGTTTTCTTCCCCTTGCAGATAAATCCTGGTACCTTAAGTGGCAGTGGCCCCTAAGACCAAGGAGGCTCAGTCAGCCTGGGCCTCTGGCAGAGGCTCTGAGTAGAGCCTCTGCCAACCCAAAGTAAGCAGGCAGCATAAAGCAAGAAATAAACCTTTGCTTGTCTCCAGCCACTGGGACTTGGGAATCTTACTGTAGCATAACCCAGTCCATCTTCATCATCACAATTAATATTTAATTGATACAAATGCTTCAGGGTTTTCATTCTGGTATTGCTCAAAGCATCAGAGGAGCTGTAGACACTGGGGCCTGAGTGACTAGAATCAAGCTCCTGGGGACAGCTTCCTTCTCTCTCTGCCCATGTCTCATCTCTGCTCTGCCATATTCTCCCCTCTTGCCAATAGATCTTCTTCATGTGCCAGGGTATTTAGCCACCAACAGCCCCACCTTCACATCTTTTCAGCTCTGGGCCCCACAGGCAAGGCTATTTATTCCCTCCCTGCTCCAAACCAATAAACCCTGAGGAAGGATCTGGTGGCTCAATTTGGGTCACACTCCCACCTCTGGACCAATCTCTGTGCCCAGGGAAAAGTGTAGCTAGGCCTGGGTCACATGCCCACCCCTAAGGCTGAAGGCAGAGAGGTGGGACAGGGTACATTACCATAAAAAAAATTAAATTAAATGGGGCTAATAAAAGTAAAAGGGAAAACTCATTTTGAAATCCAAGTATCACCCAGAGTCCCCTACAAGGAGGCAGAGGACATGAATGCATAGGTACAGAGAGGCCACAGCAGAATTTAACTGAGTTGTGACTGATGAAAAGCAAAGGAGAAAGAGAAAATGTGGAAACGAGTGATCAAAGATGCAGGCTAGAGAACCACCAGGCTGGGCAGCAACCTGCACTGGCCACAGAGAGGTACCTCTGGCCTAGCACTGCCAGGTGACTGATAAGGCTTGCTGGGGGCAGGATGTCAAGAGGGGATGTCAACTCAGGTCAAGGATGCTGCTCTCTGTTTACTAATTTAGGGAAGTGTGTCAAACTCCGGCAGTAGGACAGACCTTCTCTGATTGGGCGCGGGCTAAGTCTGAGAGAGCAAATACTGAACCATCATGTGTTGTGCCCCCATTACCATCTTCCCTTAATGAATCATTCATGGGACTCCTTCCACGCTGAGCCAACCCACTTTCCTACTTCTCAGGATGGTGTCCCAGGCAGCCTCCTGTCACACATAAGGACTGGGATTCACTTGCAGTCCCTGGCTTAGTTATGCATGCCATGCCGAGAGGCCTATACCAGATTACTGTCAAGACGCCATGAGACACCTCTATTGTGTGCCAAACACTTGGTCCTTTATCTATATTTCCTTTTTCTCTACAATCCCAGAAAAGCCCCTGGGTGTAGCTAAAAAAAAAAAAAAAAAAAACCCAAAGGGAAAACAACATGCTATGGATGAAATTTGAAAGTTTAGAACAAACTATATATATATATATATACACATATTCTATATATATAATCCATCTTCCAATCCATCAGAGACTTCTCAAGATCCAGAAGTGAGTAGAAAACATCCTTATAGCCCAAATGCAAACCCCCTTAAGCTCTTGGTTCCTGAAAAAATCCCCACAAACACCAAAAATCATGGTAACCAGTTGGGCATGTGTGTGGCAATTCTTGGCAGTGAAATTCCAAAGGTGCCATGTGCAGTTACTACTGCATGGCCAAGTCTCCCCTCCCCCTACCTCTTGAGCCCCCTTAGAAATGACCCCCCCCACACACACAACACACATGCACAAGAGAAAACGGCAGCCTCACTAGGGGGCCGCTGAGGGCCTCAGCGCCTGCCTCTCATTCTTCCCAGGCCCCCTCCTCCCCCAGTGAATACATGCTCTGAAGTGAATACAGCCTGCTTCAGAAGAAAGACAGGACTGGGCCAGTAATAACCAGGTGAGATCCTCACTTGTCAACTAACCTTCAAATAAGACACAGTGGAAAGAAGTTCACAAAAGCTACTTCCCAGCAGGCAAGCAGGATTAACAAAGAAAGAACAGGGTGACAGAATAGCAGCAAAATCTAAGCTGATATTTTTCACTTCCTAGAGGATACTCCTCCTATTTACAAATAAACATGGTACATGTGGGCCTGCTGGGGGAGGACGCAACAGGAAGGGGCCTCGAGGAGCACTGGCTCTTGGAACATTAGGACTTCAGTGAGATGCTGGCCAACACCTTTGTGTCACAGAAGGGGAGCAGGGTCCCAGAGTGAATAACAGTTGCCCTTTGGAATATAACAGTGGGTCAGACCAGCACTGGGGCTAGAACCCAAGTTTGCTGACTTCTAGCCCAACATCTTTCCTCTCACAATTCAACTGAAATGCTTACTCAGTCTCTCCCCTATACCACACACAGTGCCAGGAAACAAATCCTCAACCAACCTGAACCCTCTATTAATGGGATCATTTTCCTGCATTCCATGTTTTAAAAGCAGGCCCCCAAAGAAAGGCAAGCCCATGTTTAAGGATTTATGCCCTCTTCTTTTTTTCCACTTGTTTTACCACAGTTGGGGAATATCTTGAGGACAACCCACATTCCTTCCAGTCTCCTCTACTTATCCAACCCTGTCCCAGGACACACAGACTTCATGCTCCAAATCACAGTCCTCAGAGCTAGCCAGATCTGCAGCTATCAAACTAAGATACTCTTAAACATCAGACTGTGCTTTCTAAAAACTAACCCTTTTTTAAAAAAGATGTGCAATGTCAAAATAGGGGTTTTTCTCCATAGTTTTCAGTTATTTAGAAAATGTGTTGAATTTGAACTATCTTTTCCCCACAATGAATTGGAGTTTTGGTCTACTGACCCCCAAGGTGGTAGGAAGCTCTGGATTCATTCAGCCAACATTCTGGACCTCAGCCAAAATTCTGTCTAGAGACAATGAGGCAACACCTGTTCTTTGGAATAGATGCTTCAAGATAGTGCCTTCTCTCAAGAGACAGAGAGCAACTTCTGTGTATCCCTTGCAGTGCCCACAGACATACTCTTCCCAGTTTGAAATTCCTTTGTGCTTATGCCTTCAGTGGTTTGTGAAGAAAACAGATTATTTTAAAGGAGGCAGTCCTAAATGAGCCCCCATGTTCCGTGAGATCTCAACCAGGTTCTAACAGGGCCAACTTTGCTGCAGTACTGAGTATCTCTTCCTTAATTCTCCAAGGCTGAGCCAAGGCTGTTAGGAGGAAGACAGCTTGCAAGAAAGCAGCATCTCAGATTGGTCCTCACCCCAGGAGCTTTGCCCAGTGAGCACAAGCCTGTCCTGAGGCAGAATAAACTCCATCCCTAGGGGATAACACTGGCCAGCAACCCTGCTTATCCCAGAGCCTCTGATCTTCAACACAACTAACTTTTACTGTGTACATTCAGGGCCAGATACCTCAAAAAAGAGGCTTTGGAGGCGGTGAGGGGTTGGAGAGTGAATAAGCCACAATTGTTGCCCTAAAAACACTCACAGCCAATGGTGACACAGCCATCTACAAGCATCAGCTGGCTGTCCCTGGATGCCATCCACTTGTCTCGAGCAAGCCTCTGGTCGGAATGAATATACTCCCTTTCCATCCTCAGAACACAGAGACAGGTCTTCCTTCAATGTTTTCTGGTGTCCCAGCAGCTTACAAAACCACGAAAAGATTACTTACAGGAAATGGAACTAGTGAACCAAATCATAGGATGCCATACCAGAGGTCTTGGGAGCTTGAAAGAGATCAATTTAGGATGACTCAATGGCACTGAGTGGAAAGGGCACTGGACCAAAAATTCAGAGCCTGTTTTCTTCACCAGCTTAGATCGGGTCCTTGGTAAGGCACATTCTCTCTGTGGTTTTACAGATGACAGGGGAGAACTGTACAGTGGTTTTTGTTAGCAGTAAAACCCATATACTTCCCAAATTATTTTTTATCTAGAGCCCCAAAATATAAAGCAAAAGGGAAGTTGCTCATATTGAATCAAGGCTGGGGAGCCCAGAACCTCCCACTCAGGCTGGATGGCCCTCAGAGAAGCCAGTTTGAAAACCGCAGGAGTAGATTAAATCTGAGAGCCCTTTCCAGAGCTCGTACACCCTCTCTTAGATATCTGGGGAGGACAAAAGGACGGCATCATCATTAATTTGATGCTTTCATGGTGCTTGGCAATTTATATATAATGTGTCATTGAAATCTTCCCAACAGCAACATGAGGCTAACTAGCTTATAAACTGGGATCTATTGAGAAGAGGCAGAACTGAGATTTGAACCAAGGTTTTTCTGATTCCAAACTCAGTATTCCTACTCCTTGCTAAGAGTATGTGGAAATTTGGGCTGAATCCCAAATATAAACGTATGTACATATATGCGTAGGGAAAAACATCTTGAAGAATATAACTCTCAAAATGATCATTAGCTACTTCTGTGTGGTAATAATGTGGATGGTTTTCAATCTACTTACCTATATTTTCTTATTTTCCTAAAATGAACAGGTATTATTTATGTGAAACAAGTACTGTTTATTAAAGTGGTTTTAATAATTGACAACAAACACATCCATGTTGGATTTTTATAGGGATAGCAGACTGGGGAGGGGAGGTATTGTAGGTGGTAACCCTGAACTTTTCGAGTTGGCAGTGGGAATAACAATCCCAAATCCCATAAAATCTCCAGCGGGGCTGAGGGTTCTGGGCTGACCTGAGGAGCAGTTCTCATGGTCAGTTAATTTCTCTGAAGCTTCACTTCAGGGCAGTGTGGCTGTTGTAGAAATTAATAGCCAGTCCCTGAGACGCCTCCCAAATACATGCCTCTTCTCTCCTGCCCCCTCAGCTGCCTTGTATAGTTGGGGGTGGGGTGAACTAATAAAATTAAAGATGGTCGTGGGGACCCCAGACGAGAAGTCCTCACTCCCCTGTGGTCCAGCCCCCACCCAATGGGACCCACAGAGAGTGAGCACTCCAGCCAGGGCAATCAAAGTCTCCAGCCCCACCCTGACGGCCTCCCAGAAGCACAGCCAAATAAGAAGATCACAGCATTCCCTCAAGAGAGAGGCTAGCACTCTGAAAGAAGACAGCCTTTGGTCAAGCATGAGGTGGGGCAAGGCGTGCCAGCCATTTCCCTGCATTATTCATGCCAGCTCTTGCCGCAGAAATCTTCTAAATATTTAACATGCCACCTCAAAGTACAGCACAAACCCCCAGCAGTTGGTAACAGCTGTGGAGAAGCCTGCATGGAATGACTTAGGGACTGAGAGGCACATACACTCTGACTTTGGGAGGGAAGCCCAGAATGGTGGCTGGGAGACAATGCTGGGAAAGACTTCTGAAGGCTACTCTTGACTGCTGTTTTGAAAATCAGTACAGAAGGGTAGGAGATGGGAGATGCTTCAGAATGTGAGGAGTGATGGTGCACAATCAACTGGAGCCTGAAACCCCCACCTTTCTCAAACAAAGAAAAAGCCAGAAGCACATCTCCAGCCCCCACTCTCCAGACCAATGTCAGCCCTGGCTTCCCGGAGCAGGTGGCAGATCTGTCCCGACTCTGGCAAGAATGGTTAGGGAAGGAGAGACCCTGGAACAGCCATGTCTATCTCAAACGCGGAGTAAGTCCACAGGGGAAGGAGTTCAGATATCTACTCAGCTCTGGCATGTCACACAAAAACGCCCCCCCCACGCACACCCCCAATGACTTGACACAGGCCTCACCCCACATGACTCTGCGCTCTCCTGCAAGGCCTCATTGCCACCATCCTGGTGGCCTCCTGTCACTTGGAAATTTCCCGTGAATTCCTGGAGAAGCCTGCCTCGACGTCTCCCTCAACTCCCCCCGCAAAAGGAATCAGACATGAGGGACGCGAGGCGTCTACCCCAAGATCCATATATGTCCTCCTCCTCCGTCCCACTTGCCTTTGCCTCTGTCAATTTGAAAAACCTAAAAAGGAGTATTTTTTCAACCCCATGAGGAGCCCCGCCTCCATCTCTCCAGCCTGCTCTGCGCCGACCCTTCCAGGCAGCGCCCCAAGCTCGTACCGGATCTGTCATTTTCACCTGACAAAAGCGTGGTGGCGGGCGCGGCAACGGGCGACCCCGGCCAGCGTTTCTCCCAAAGGAGACAGCCGCGTGTCCCCGCGGCGCGCCCATTCGGGACCCCTGCAAATCCCACCACCCCGGGAAACAAAGCCGCCGGGGCGCGGCGAGACGCAGCCCCCAGCGGGGCCCCCATGCACCCCAGCCCGCGAGGCCGCGCCCGCCAACCCGCACCCGAGCCGGGCCCCGCAGGGCAGCGGCCGCTTCCTGAGTCGCCGGCTCACAGGCGTCCTCAGCAGCTACTGTACCTGCTAAATTTAGCGGCCGCCGGGTATTAATAGCCGAGCGAACGGGGCCGGGCGCTGCAGCGGCGCGCGCAGCCCGAAGGTCGGGGGCAGAGAAGGAGGGGAGAGAAGGGACGCGAAGAAGGCCACTTACACCACCAGCCTGGAGATGATCCATGACACCATGGCGGGCGGGCGGGCTCGGCCCGGGCGGCGCGGCGCGGCGCAGTTGGGCTGCGGGCGGCTGCGGCGCTCGGGGATGTCCGTCCGCGCACGGCCGCCGCCGCCAGACTGAGCGCGCCCGCCGCCCTGCCCCGCGCTCGCGCGTCGGCGCAGCCGCGGCACGTTCCGGCGGCGGCGGCGGCCCCCCCTCCAGCCCCCCGGGGCTCGGCGGGCCCGCGGCGATTGGGCACCAAGCCGGTCGGGAGAGCGAGACCCGCCTCGCGCTTGTCGCCCCGGCCGGAGGCTGAATTCGGGCGGTTCCTCCGCGCGCCTTGATGCGGCGGACTCTCACTTGGAACCCTAGGTGACCTAATGGTTAGGGCAGAGGCTCGGGCGCCGCCCCACCTTCAGTGTTGTGGCGGAGAAACTGAAGTCTGGACCTGGATCTTGGGAATCTGTCTCCACGTGTTCTGGTTTGGGATACAAGCATCCTTCAGGCTACTGCGCTAGCCTCTTAAGGGACTGTAGCTGTAATACAGACCCGATTCCTCCAGGCTGTCCCCTGCAAGTCATTATCTGCATAGAAAACAAATCTGGGCGTATGTCTTCCCTAGTTAAAATTCTAAAGACTCCCCTACAAGATCTGGTCCATGCCTACAAACTCATTGCCAACACCATTCCCCAAATACCCCTCTAGCTCTTTTCACTTAAGGCATTTTGGGCATAACGCTTCCCTCTCCCCATCTGCTTTTTCATGATTCGGATAAAAGGTTATTTCCTAAGGAAGGCCTTTCCAAGGGGGCAGCTCCACCATTTGTGTGGAATTGCCTTAGGGGTGCGATCTGGCCAGGAGGTGCTGGAAGTTGTTATTGCATGGTACCACTGCCCTGCCTAGCCATTTGCAGCCTTAAAGGGAAAATGTTCATTCTGTACACAAGTGTCTTATGTATTTTTTAAGTATTGCATTAAAGATTATTTATCTTGATTAGTGCATTTTTTAGCACTCCTTTAAATTTTGCCCCTCAGGCGAATGCCTCACTCTCCTCACCCTAGTCTTGGCCTTTATTCCTTTATGCTTGGTAAACCTTTACCCACTGCTCCTCAGCTCTGCCACTGTCTTCCTCACCCGCTCTCCATGGTGCTCTCAGAGCACTGTACTCCTATGCTGATGCTCATGTCATGTATAATTCAGTGTCAGATGTGAGGTATAAGAGGCGAAGGCTTCTTTAAAGGAACCCTGCCCAAGATGACTTCCTAGAAGAGGCAGGGAGACCTCAGACCTTGACAGAAACAAGTTGGAAATGTACCAGTGTGCGCGCCTTTGAAAGAGACACAAGCAGAAGAAATATCTAGCCCACAATAAGGGGACTGCAGGTGAGACATCCCCTAAAAGGAGCATCCAAAGGACCCACAAAATACCTGTAATTTAGTTTTGTTTTTTTTTAAATGCGGTCTTGACCCAGTTTTGAGGCTGTGCTAGAGGCAGGTCAGTTCCTCTTCCCAGGCAGTTAGATTAAGTCCACACCCCCAGCCACCTCCCTTATCAGGCTCTCACATTTCAGGCCATTACCCATCTGCCCTGAACACCCAGGGCAGGGTACTGGAGAACCAAGGACAGCTCCTATGCCCTAGAGCCCACTGAATTCACATTAACCAATCCTAAAATAAACCTGCTTATCCTCCCCGCCCTTCGCTTCCTGCAGAAACCAGTTACTCTCTCTCCCTCTGCTTTGTAATCCACCCCAGTGTTCACCCTGAGTGGTCCTGTCTTGCTGTTCAGGGAACTGTGAGCATAACAAAACTGCAAAACCTTCTAGTTATTCTCTGTTGATCTCCATCCAGCCTCATCATGCCTTATCCAAGGAAATACGGTTGAAAAAATACCCACACAGGAAAACACTTGGAATACCTATGAGGCCCATGGAGACAGCATCAAGCAAATAGGGCCTTTCTGAGACTCCCCTTCCCTCCATTCATGTCCCTCCCCCACACTCTGGACAGGTCAGAAAATGTTATTAATAATCTTGCAGGTGGAATATGTGGTTCAAAGAGATCTTTTTGGTGGAAAAATAGAGAAACTCTCCACATGCTGTTCGTCTCCTGAATGTCCTCTATTTCCTATAAATGGAATGCACAGATTTCATGGTAACACAGAAATGGACATTTTAATGAAATGAGACTACTCATGAAGTTAAAACATTTGGGGGTCTTTCTGTTACCTGAATACAGCCAGAAAACTAGTGGGACCAACCCAGATTTCACTCAAGGGCTGAGAAAAATGTGTTCCACAGAGCCAGCTTGGTCAAGCAGAGGAAGGGAAAGAATAAAGAGAGAAGAAAGTTGCTTTTATTTTTCTAACCTCATTCTAGCTCTTTCAGTGTAACTGTTACACATTACATTTCTCCATCCTAGGTGCCCTCCAGTTTGTCCTTGACCCTGGAAAACATGAGGCCAGGGAATGGACAAAGTCTTTAAACAATGGAACTCTTACAGCCATCAGTTGGTTCACTTTAAATTCTTTTACACATGGACTGCTGTTAGAATAGATGCTTATTCTCCATTTTTACCCTGCACTTTCCCCCTTTCTTCTGGAAAGACCTCTCCATTTTGTATTGGGGAATGATTCTTCGGTTCCTTAAAATCGTCATTTTCTCACATGTCTTTACCACCTCGATTGGTTCATGAGTGATCACTGGATATAAAATGGGCAAAACTTTTCCCCTCAGATTTTTGAAGTTGAAAATAAGGAAGAGACTTCCACTTTCATCCATGAAGCATCAACTGCCACAGGAATTGTCCTCCTACTGTAAACAACTAGAAAACCAGAAAAAAATATATCAAGCAACTGTTTTTAAGCTTTGGATAACAGGCAGTAGGGTACTGTGATAACTATGAAACAGGAAATAAATGATGTGAGACCTATAATTGCCCCTACTTGCTGCCTCAAGGCAGTTTCCAGCTATCACTTCAGTTTACAGCAATCACTTCAGACGGAGCCCAACAATCTCACAGAGTTCAGGAAGGAACAATTCAACACTATTTAAAGAAAAACAGAAAAATCCAGAAATCAAAAAGATAAAGTTTACAATATCCAACATGCAAACAAAAATTGTGAGGCATGAAAAAATCATGACTTATAAGTAGGGGGAAAAAATCAATTAATAGGAAGAGACCAAGAAATGACAGAAATGATAGAATTAGCAAAGACCTTAAAATGTGTAATATTTGAACAAACATTTTGCCACAAAAATATTGATTTTTTATATGGCAAAAATGGCACAAAATGGTAAAAGAAAAGAGGCATGAAAAGATGCTCCACATCATTGGGAAAATACAACTTGAAACCACAATGAGATACCACTACACATCTGTAAGAATGGCTGAAACTAAGAAGTCTGACTACACCCAGTTCTGACAAGGATCTGGAGTGACTAGAACTCTCACACACTGCTGGTAGAAACTACAAAGGTACAACTATTTTAGAAAAATGGTTTGGAAGATTATTTTAAAGTTAAACATATATATGACTTAGAAATTCCACTTTTTAGACATTCAGCCAAGAAAAATGAATACATATGTCACAGCAGCTTTATTTATAATGGCCCAAAACTGAAAAAAAGAATTACTCAACTGGCAAATGGATAAACAAACTGTGATAGATCCACTCAGTGGAATATTACATAGCAATAAAAAGGAATAAACTACTCATACTTGCAACAACATAGAGGAATCTCAGAAGCATTATGCTAAGTGTAAGAGGCCAGATACAAAAGACTCTTATGACATAATTCCATTTCCATTAAATTCTAGACATGACAAAACCTTTTTGTTCTACAAATTCTAGCTGCTTCTGTCTCCCCGTCTCTACCACAGTGATGGAAAGCACACCAGTGGGTCCCAGAAACAAGGAATTAGGGAAGAGAATTGTCTGCAAAAGGGTGAGAGGGAACTTTTGGGTGACGGAAAGATTCTATATTCTGAAGGTGGTGGTAATTACCAATCATATACATTTGTCAAAAGTCACTGAACTTTACACTTAAAATTGGTGAATTGTACTGTGTGTAAATTATATCTCAGAAAAGCTCATTAAAAAAATTGCAAAACAATTTATGATGTGCTAAGTGAAGCAGGTAGTTCTGGACAACTATGTTTTTTAATTGGTCTTTTTAAAATTAATTGACATTTATTATGTATTAAGAAAAATAAGGCTTTCAGTCCCCTTTGAAAATGTAGTGATTTTTTTAATGTAAATGTTTGCCTGAAACATTGACATTGCCAGGGAAACTCAACATTAAGGTAGAGATATACCAGAGGTGGTTTACCATGAAGATAAAACTTAAATTTTAGAGCCTCTAATTTGTAAAGGTGCCCTTTAAAGACCTGTGCACAACTCTAGCAATGTGGTCACATAATTATATGTCTTCATAAAATGTGCAAAAATAAAATATTTTAGTTGAAATCTGTTTTATTTTTCCCATTTCAACTCTTGATCATAATTCTCCTTGTGGTGAGTGTTTTCCAAGTGGCCAAAGGCATTTTGGGGGGCTAGTTAACGTGAAATTTAATTGGGGACACATTTTGTTAGGGTTTGTAGAGATAGAGTTGAAGGCATTTCCAAGTCAAGTTACAGCTACTTCCCAGTAAAGGAATGACTTCCAAGAATCCTCCTACTGCCCACAGGGCCAACTCACCCAGCTTCATGACACAAAGTTTCAGAGCTAAAGACTGTATTACAGTATTGTAACATCTCTAATACCAAATGCCATGGTGTTATTTTTTCCCCTACACACACACACACACACACACACACACACACACATAAAACAGTAACACTATTATACACAGCAGTAACAGTATAACTTCACTGGGGTACCCGGACTGATTCCAATGTGTGAGATGGGGTCTTCCCACACATATTAACACCAGGCAATTCTCAATCACCAGCAAGGTGTTGGAGAACTCAATTCTGATACTATCTGCCGTGAGACAGCACCAAATTCCCAGGTTAAGGGTTCTGTCCTACAAAACTGCCCTCCACCCCCCACTCCAGACACCGATCACAAGCCCCAAGCAGTTCCCTGCGCTTCTGACCTGCCGGCTACAGATTGGATTTTCCCAGGACCTCCCCGGTGGTTCGATTAATTTGCTAGAGTGGCTCACAGAACTCAGGAAAACACATTTACCAATTTAATAAAGGAAACCGTAAAGGATACAAGTTAACAGTCAGATGAAGAGAGACCCAGGGAAAGATTCCAAATAAAGAAGCTTCTATTCTAGTGGAGCTTGGGGCCTGGCTTGGTAGTACGTGGCGGCGTTCTGGTTCCCCAAGCATAGAAGCTTTCTCCAAGCAAGAAGCAGAATCCAAATGAGCAGAGAAAGCAGAGAAGACAGAGACAGCCGAGCGGAGAGCTCTTTTCACAGGTTTTTGTGAGGGCTTCATTGCATTGTCATGATTGACTAAACTACTGGCCATTGGTTGATCCAACCTCCAGCCCCCGCCCTAGTGGGGGTGGGAATGTCCAAGTCTTTCAATAACGTGACAAAACACCTGTTTCACCTTTAAGACTCTGCAGTGTTTTCAGGACCTGTGGATGAAGATCAAATACCTGGGAGATACATATTTGGTCTTATATCACAGGTATGAATATGTCCTGCAGCCCTAGCCCTGGGAATGTTTGGCTAGTGGTAGGGAAACAAGGTTTGAAATGTACCAAGCCAAAATCTAGTCCATAATTATTCTTCCAGTCATTGAATGTGTAAAACTGTAAATGGAGGAATCAGTTCTCATCAATGCCTGATCAAAACAGTTCTTTTTTTTTTCAGGAGTATACTCAATAATATAGTATATATGATTATAAATGCACTGTGTCTTATTTATTACTTTTTTGATGGGCATGATGGCAGAAATAGAATGTATCAAGATCCTGTGTTTATAAGCGTAAAGTTGTAGCAATGTTACAAAGAGCAAGTAAGTCTCTGTGAAGTTATGTTTTATGAATCCCAACTGTAAACATTTCAATCATCCATGCCAATTTAAATACTGCGTTTATGTCTATCCTCTTCATAAAAAATGCCAGTACAAAATTGTTGTCAAATAAAGAGATGATGGAAGAATACACAGTAGAAAAGGTAGAAAAAAATATTATAAAGGAGTGTTAGATGATTAATAAAAATTCTGTGCTATTTTTACTGGCTTTACTGACATTTGTGATTCTTTCCAGCTTTTTAAAATTTGTAATTTGTGACATTTTTTTCTCATTCTAAAAAATATTCACATTCACAGATAATTTTGTATTTATACATTTGAGGACCCAGCTACCAAATTCTTTAAGTTTCAGGCCTTATAAACCTGAATATGCCCCTTCATATTTTATTGTATTAATTTGCATTCCCTAGTATGGGCAGCAAGATTGATTTTCATCTGTTGGTTAGCCATTTATGTTTCATCTTTTGAGAACTGTCTTTACCATTTCTTCTGAATGGTAGAAACTTTCTACCTAAAAGAAAGTTTCTTTCTAGCAAAAGAAAACTTTACATTTCTTCTGCTTTATTTTCTGTTACATATATTAGAATTTTCCCCCTCTCATTTGCCTTTTAAAAATGTCTGTGGTATTTTTGACATACAGAATTTAAAAGTATATATATTAATTTATATTTTATCCTAATACAGCAATTAATATTTATCTCCAATGCAGAAACTTTACATTTCTTCTGCTCTATTTTGTCTTTCTTATTTGGAGCAAGTGTTCCAGTTTTAGCAAATTATTTTTAATCTTATTATCAGTGATCTGTATTAGATTGTTTTCAGCTGCAAGTAGAACCCCCACCCCCACCCCCATCCCAACTCAACAGTAGGAGTGCATTTTTCTCACATAACAAGAAATACAGTAGAGGTTATGGGTTTAACAGCCCAGGCCTTGAGTCAGCCTCCCTGTAATACACTTGGCCTTTCTCTCTTGGCTAAGAGAGGGCTGCACAACATCAAATAATATGCCCTTGCACAACCTGTCCAAAGGCAGGAAGGAAGCTTCAGGGACTGCTCACATTTCTAATAAAGAGGAAATATTTCCCGGAAGCCCTTCCCCCCAGACTTCCCCTTACATCTCAGAAGCCAGAACAGGGTCAAATGGTAATGCCAACCAATCCCTGGCAAAAGGGAAATGAATGTACCCTGACTTTCTTGACCTATTCATGATTTTTTTCTCAGGGACTGAGCCATCTTCCCTTAGCACATTGCCATCTGTTACTGAACAAGGTTTGGATAGTCAGCAAGAATGGCAAATGGCAGTCAGGTGGGCAAACAACAATGTCTTATCCACAAGATCAATAAGATCACTCACGTAGTTTGCTTGGGCTGTAACAAGTTACTACAAGCTAGGTGGCTTAACACAAAAAAAAGGTACTCTCTCACAGTTCTGGCCCCTAGAAATGTGAAACCGAGCTGTTTGCAAGGCCATGCACCTTCTAAAGGCTCCAGGGAAGAATCCTTCCTTGACCCTTCATAGCTTCTGATGGTTGCTGGCAATCTTTGGTATTTGTGGGCTTGTAACTGCATCACTCCAATTTCTGCTTCTGTCTTGATGCAGCCATCTTCCCTTTGTGTCTGTCCTATGGCCTTCTTCTAGGGATACCAGTCATTGAGTTTAGGACCTACCTTAATCCAGTATGACCCCATCTGAACTACTTTTATTGGCAAAGACCCTATTTTTTAATCAGGTCACATTCATAATAACCAAGGGTTAGGATTTCAAGATATTTTGGGGCACCATAATTCAACTCCCAACAATCACCAGCTTTACCTATATCCAAATCTCTGGTGCAATGCTGAGAGAACAGAGAGAGCTAGGACAGGCCCTCAGTATACACTTCCAGTGGCCTTAGCTGCAACAGTCAGGGGTCCTTCTCCACATGCCCTATGCCCTGACTATGCCCTCGGCACCCTCATAACCAACACTAGCCTTTGTCCCCAGGCTCTACCAGGGCATCTCGGGACCCATCTGAGCCCAAGAGACTGTGGCAACTTCAACACCATCTTCCATAGGGCCCTCCTTGGTTCTGAGCTCAGAGAATGAGGCAGCCACACAACAAAACAGTTGCTCACAGATCAATCTTGTGAATATGGGCATCAAGTTCCTACCAGTACTTTGGAGCTAAGTAACAGACAATTTGGACTCTGCCTAATATGTTGGAAATTGGTAATACCTCAAGTCAGCCAATAGATGGAGCTGTCTATACCACCCCAAACAAGCTGTGGGACTTTATTTCCTCATTCTATTAATGGACTCCTGCTGAAATGAGAGTAGAGCAGAGGTCCATGTTAGATGTAGACCACAGCACTAACACATTCATACTGTATTCCTACTGTTCAGAGGTTGAGTCTGGAAGCCCTGGACACCAAGACAATGATTGTAGTATGAATTGAGAAATGGTCAACATTTCCTTAATACTCAGCCTGGTCTTATAAGCCTAAGTCAGTGGTCTCTGCCTCAGACACCTGTGGAACCTGGTCATGTCATACTGAGGTACCCAACACATAAGGTGGCATATGGGGAAATACCCAGATATGGGAAGGTAGGGTCCAAGAAGTCAAGTCTGGGCTGTTGACAACTCCTCCCTGACCGGAGTTGATTGGCCCAGGGGTGGGTGCCTGACTCAACACAGGATGGAAGAAGGGAAATGTAATAATCCCACTCTGATAAAGGATGCATCAGAAGCTGTTACCCCCAATTTCCTCTTTGCATAGAAGATCATCAATTAGAAGGAATCTGAGCCAACATCGAGGAAAAAGAGAAAGGAAGAAAGATGTCAGCAACATTTAAATCCTTGGTTCTAGAGCTCTGGTTCCAGCTTCAACCCCACTGTCCCCATGTTTGTATCTTTACCACACATCCCCCTTTGGACATAGGGTGGATTTCTGGCACTTGCAGGCCAAGAGTTCTGAGAAATAAGTGTATTAAGCCCACCTCCTCAGGCGCCTCAGTGAGGAATGGCCTCGCTGTCACTATTACTCTTATATCTGTGTCACCACCGTTGAATGTCTTGGGTTGTCTCATCTATAAAATGGGACAGTGATACATACCTTGTGTTGCTGTTGTAAAGATTAAATGCAACAACCTAGATGGGGTGGTTTTTTAAAATGTCTGCAAATTCTTTGATGTGCCTCCCATTAGGAGGCAGGATCTATGTCCCACCCTGTGGAATCTGGGTGAGAAGATGAATGGTATGGCCAATATTTTATAGAGGAATTGATGCCATATAGCTCCCAAGGCCAGGACATAAAAGCCTGCGTAGTTTCTGCCTTACCTACTACTGATTCTTGAAGTCCTGAGCCAGCAGGCTCATAAAAGCAGTGTGGCTACCCTGAAGCCACCTGCCCGGAGGAAGCCAAAGGCCTGTGGAAAGGCCTCATGTAGGTACTCCAGTGAACGGTCCTAGCTGAGCCCAGGAACCAGACATGGGAGTGAAGAAGCCTCCAGATGGTTCTGGCCCCCAGACTAGGGCCCCCAGCTGTTTGAATCTTCCCAACTGAGTTTCTTTATGTATTGGAGGAGATAATCCATCCTTTTGTGCCCTATCCAAATTCCTGATCCATAGAATACTTGAGTGTAATAAAATGGTTGTTGGCTTTTGCCACTAAGTTTTGGGATAATTTGTTCCATAGCAATAGATAGGTAACTAGAAAGCCATGTAAAGCTCTGGGTGTCATAACAGAGTTGGGATTTGAACTTATCTCTCTGATTCTCCAGGTCATGAATTTTCCACTTCATCAGTAGTTCATGGAATGAGTGCCTGGAAATGATAGCATTTTTAGTGAGAAAAATCAGGAAAATGTAGTGAATTTTTCATAAAGCTAATGTATTCCACTTAAAAGACCATCTCTTATTCTAAGATCATCTTCTCTACCTTTGGGATTACTAATATGTCCTTTCTGTTATGACATAATGGTGATAGCAATTAGTGATTGTTGTTTTATTAATGTCTTTCTTGGCAAAGTAAAAACCTACCAAACTTATGTCATTCTTTTCAGTTATTTTTTTAAAACCTTCATTGGTATCTGAAATGCAAAAGTGAAGGAGCCACTGCTCTGTCCCATTCCTTGAGTATCACAGAATCAGAGGCAGATATATTGAAAACTTGACATTGTTGAAGAGTTAGTTGTGTTATCTTTGGTTGTTCCCAATTCCCAGACAGGACTGGCACATGTGCTCACTCATGATTTATGCCCCACCTGTTTCCAAGAAGGATTCAAAGCCATGGGGTGGTCTTTCACCTGGCACAACCCAGATTCTTGTGACAGCTCTGAGTCAGACGGGACCCTTCCTCAGGCACCAACAGGAGTCAAATAACAGAAAGGGGTGGATTAGGGGTGATGTTGCACTAGCTGTTGAATGCAGAGCTGCCATATTGCCATTTGGCAGGGCTTAGCAGCGAATGCAGAGGGTTAAGACCAGGGGCTCTTGACCCTCATCCTGGCCCAGCCCCACATTATGGGCTGGCAGCTGCAAGTTTCTTCTGTTTCCTGGTATGTGGCTCATCAGACATCCAGCTTTAGGTTGTAAAACTTTATCTAGGCAGAGCCTCTTCTTTTCAGGTGACTGGATGCTGTTTCCAGCCCTCCTTATAAAGGACCACCCATGGGGGAGCCCAAGAACTTTTGGAGAGGCTAGTGTAGCAGAGAGGTTTAAGGGTCCGAGTGCCTGGATTGAACCCTGGCTCTGCCACTTACTAGGTATGTGGTGACCTTAGGCATACTACTTAACCTTTCTGTGCCTCGGTTTCCCCATATGGAAAACAGGAATATAAAGGTATACAAAGGGCCAACTGTTCCTTTCAAAGGCTTTCTGACCACTGGGAACTCCTGGAGGCTAAGGGATATTCACCAACAGCCAACTATAGGCATAGTAAGCCCCTCGGGCCAATTTTCCAGGATGGGAACCTGGTGCCCGCACCCACAGCCCAGACCCCTAGACCACCAAACAGCTCAACCAGCCTTCAAGAGAGTTATTTTCTTTCACAGCTTATCACTTTTTAGTATACTACCTACAGTCCATCCTCTTTATTTGCAGATTCCTTATTTGCGAAGCCATCTACTTGTTAAAATTCATCTGTGACCACAAAATCAATGCATGCTTTGCTTTCACAGTCATTCGTGGCCTTGCACAGAATGGAGAAAAACTGAGGTGCCTGGTGTGCACGTTCCCAACTGAGGTCAAACAAGGAGATGCTCTGTCTTCTTTTATTTCTCGTACTGCTAACCTGTCCTTTCTGCTTCCTTTCTACTTAGTGCATTTTGTTCGCTGGGTTTTTGTGTTTTTTTGGTGATTTCACTGTTTAAAGTAACCCCCACATGCAGTGCTAAAGTGCTGTCTAGTGTGCCAAAGTTCAAGAAGCTGAGACGTGCCTCATAGAGAAATATGTGTGGTAGATGAACTTTGTTCCCTCATACGTCTGGTGCTGTTGGCTGTATGAGTTCAGTGTCAATGAAGCAGGTGGTAGTGAAAAGGCTTGTATCTGATTACACACTTTCAATCCCAGTAGACCCGGAGCTCTGAGGGAGTTTATTCATCTATGGCTTTTGGCTCCTTGGCTCATGGCCCTATGGTAGGCATGTGGCAGTTACATATAACTTTGTTGTGTGAATGAATGAATAAATGAATGAAAAAGCAGACAAATTCCCGGGCTTTGTTTACTTCACCAGAGCTGGATTTTTCTACCCAAATCAATCCCATTTAGGTGTATCTTACTCTGCCTCTGATATTTGTGCCTGTATGGAGGTGGTGGCCACACAGAGGGCTGAGGACAGATGGCCCCAGAAATCCTGGACTTAAATCCCCAAGGTGGCAGCCCCAGAAAAAGAGATCCCCTATCCCCCAGGTACACATATCAAATCCAGAGAAGAAGCTGATCAATTTTCTGTCCACAGGCCAAGCTTCTACCCAGGAATTGCTTTAGTTTCCCAACATCTTTCAAGTTTGTCTGCAGTCTCATTGGTGACCATCTAAGGTTCATTTTTTACTCCACAAAGCTGGTGCTATAGCCTGAATGTTTGTGTCCCCCCAAAACTCATATGTTGAAATCTAATCTCCAATGCAATGGTACTTGGAAGTGGGGTGTTTGGAAAGTGATTAGGTCATGAGGGTGGAGACCTCAGAAACAGGATTAGTGCCCTTATGAGGGAGACTCCAGAGAGCTCCCATGCCCCTCTGCTACAAGACAGCAAGATATGAACCAGGAAGTGGACCCTTACCAGACATGGAATCTGCAGTGCCTAGATTTTGATATCCAGCCTCCACAACTGTGAGAAATCAATGCTTGTTTTTTAAGTTACCCAGATTATGGTATTTTGTTATAACAGACTGAACAGACTGGGACAGCTGGGCTGGACAAATGCTGAGCAGAGCTCATGCACACCCCTTCTTTCCCACAGGTCCAGAATCCCTGAGTGAGGGCCTAGCAAAGCTGATTAGATCTTACAGTAATATGTCACTGAAAAATGGGAAGGAAGTTCATGCTCCTCTGCAATGCCATTGTTCCAAAAGACCTGGTTGACAAGTCTGAAAAAACAAGCAACTATCTCTCTGAAGTATGAGAACAGTGCAGACTATACAAGTGGATAATTTTCAGACAGGAAGAAACCTTGTTCATCCCCCCATCTTTAGGAAACATAAAATTTAAACTATCCAGGAAAGAAGAACCTCAATAGAAATAATAATAATAATTGTTTTTTGGGACTGCAGTTTCTTATCCACAAAATGGGTATCTCCCAGTGTTGTTTATAAGATAAAAATAAAGTTAAATGCAGTAACACATATGAAACAGGTAGCAAGTACCAGGGCAGACACAAAAGAAGCTCCCTAAATTTCTGCTCCTTCTCTGCTACAACCAGCCTCTATCCTACCAAACTGGAAAATGAAAGTCCATAAATGATAAGTTAAATAAATGATAAGTTAAATAAACCCCCACACACACTTATTCTGGATATTTATATTCTTTTCATTCAATGAGAAGATATCATTATTTTAACAAAATAATCTTTTACTTTTGTATTTTAATTAGTTAAAAATGGTTACTTCAAATTCAAGGTCTTTAATAATTTGAGCCAGCCGGGTGTACGAAACTTGAAATCTTGGCTTCTACGGGAGCTTGATTTTCAGTTTGCTTTTTCTAATTGGTAGCCTGGAGAGACTTTTTTTCCTGGTTATTTTAATTCAGAATTACTTAAAGCCTTTTCTTTTTCTCTCCAAGAAGAAGCAGGTTCTGTGGAAGCTGGGTGAATTCCTACCATAAACTCTAATTAATCTTGTGATGAGCACCAGCTAACCATGTCTCAGGAGAGCAGAGCTCTGGGACACTTGGATTTGGAGGTGGGAAGCATTTAAACCCAGAGCCAGGGCCACAAGAAAAGGCCCAGAAAAGGCCGCTGTGTCTGTTCTTGCTGCTGAGCTCATTAAAGCAGATTACTGTCTGGACAACCAACCCCCAAATTACAAACTCCGTTGTGCTCCAAGAGCCCTTTTGAAGTCTGTTGTGGAAGCAAGCTTGTGTTTCCCCATGGAAACTGCGCTGCCCAGCAGCGGTGAGGTCTTGAATAGCACCACCTTCTGATTAACTGGCAAAGTGGCCTGAATTCTGCCACCTGGGAGCACGGAGCCCAAGGGGTGGGAGGGAAACCCTTCTCTTTTCCAGGATAAGGTTGCTGCCCTGGACCTGAGAATGTTAACCTGGAACTCACAGACCCTCTTTGGACCCCAGAAAGTTTGTGTAAATGTTGGTTTGTGTGCACATATGTGCATTGTTCCAGGGAGCGGATCCAAAGCTTTCATTTGACTCTCAGAGATGTCACTGACAACTAACTCCACCTGCCCCTCAGCCCCAAAAGGGCTGTGTGTGTCTGCTTGCCTCTCACCTTCTGTCCTGCTTCTATCTCCCTCCCTGACATGGCAGCATGCTTGCCACACACAGACCCCCTACTGAACCCCCATCAGAAGGTGGGGGTCCTAAGGTCCAAGACCCTCTTAGCCACCTAAGAGTCCCTCCTAAGGCTGTTTCCTGGAAGCTGCTCTTCCTTCTCTATATTTAGGATCATTTCAAAAAGGACAGATCTCTCTCTTCCTCTAAATGCAGTCAGCATCATATTAAAATGCCAATTCACACCCCTCCTGGTCAAAATGTCCCGGATGGCAGAGCTGATGCATCCCCAGGTACAGGAGGCACATGTACCTAGTACTGTACCCCCTTATTTTAGGGGCACATGAAAAAGCTTTAATTTCTTTTCAAATGAGAAGAAATACCAATGTGGTGGTAAAATATAATATTTAATATTTCTTATGGAGGAAGGTAGACATACCCAGGGCTCATGGCAGTCAGAAGACAGCCTTGAAGGGCAGGTTCCAAAATCTGCCTTCTAACCAGCCCTGCCAAGGGATTCTGGTGCACCACAGATCGGCACCCTAGTTCAGGTGGCAGTGGTTGGGGGACAAGGAACGTGGAACTGAGGGGGGCAAGGTGTTGGAGGGGCATCTGGGCAGACAGATACAACCAGACAGTGGATCGTTTTAGGGCATGGCACGTTAACTCCGCAGTGTTCCAGGACAGGGGTGGGGTCGGGGCATGGACACCAAGCCAAACCTGCTGGCACTGGATGTCAGCCCCAAGTCCTAACCTGTGGTCCAGCCCTAAAGCTTAATTGTTGGTTTCCCTACTGCTGGAGGGGTGGGATGGGGTGGCAGAGGAAAGCTGCAATGTGGCTGCAGTTAACCTCTCTCCTGGTTAATCACAGGAGTTGGCTCTGCCCAAGCCCTGCCAGCGCCTGGTTACTGTGAGGGACTACTCATATACCACATTGTCTCTTCTTCCTGGACAGGCCACTCTCTCTTCAGGAAGGCCTCTCCTCCCCTCCAGATTGGAGCAGCACCCCTGTCCCTCACACATGGCCTAGTCCCCATTTATGATTATGCATTTGTTGATGAAACAATATGTCAGGTAAAGACAATATGTATTCCAAACAGCTCCCTTGACTCCCTGGTACCTGCACACACTAGGTGCTCAATCTGTTAAATGAAGGACAGACAATGTATTAAGGGTGGGGTAATGTTTTTTTCATGCTCCCAAATTGGGACAGCAGTCTGACAAATACACATGTTGTTTTGGATAATGGGAGAAATATTTGAAACAAGAATTGTCTCAGAAAACATGGAAGGTAGAAAGGCCTTAGTTATAAACCTCAAACACCCAGTATTTGAAAGTCTTTGAAGCCAAGACAGGCTCTCTTTACATTTTATCCAAATCCTGCACCTTACTGAACTTAACAGATTCCCTCTAGATCTGGCTTTGGTGAACTTTTACAAATACCCCTAAATACTACCCAGCATTTTCTCTGAAGATCACTGGGAGGCCTTCCTGTCTGCGAGATTTATGCAGAAATATCTGAAGTGAGACCCAAATGTGTCATGCTACACTGTTTTTTTTTCTATTTCATCCTAATAGCACTCTTCCCCCCATCAAAGAATGATAGGATTAGGTCAATTCAGACATGATGTTCTAGCCTAGCAAAGACGCCCCAGTTAAAATGAGAGTCTGTCTGTGTTTTGCTGAATCTAAGCACAGTCTCAGCTTTGCAGACCATGTACCTCAATCTGTGAGGGACCAGGACCACAGCCCTGGGAATAGCAGCAACCTCACTGATGGGATGGGGAGTTGAGGGAGTAGAGTGGGATGGGTATGTTCCCCAGAATTCATATCTACCTGGGAATGTGACCTTATTTGGAAATAGGGTCTTATAGATATAAGTAGTCACTACGAGGTCATACTGGATGAGGCTGGACCCCAATTCAGGGATTGTTATCCTTAGAAGAAGAGAAGACACAGAGAGATACACAGGAAGGAAGGCCATGTGATGAGGGAGACAGGGATTGGAGTGATGCATCCATAAGCCGAGGAGCATCAGGGCCTTCTGGCCAGCGGGTCTCCAGACGGAACAAACCTTACTGACCCCTTGGTTTCAGACTCTGGCCTCCAGAACTGAGAGAATACATTTCTGTTGTTTTACACCACCCAGTCTGTGATAATAGTTTATGGCAGCCCTGAGAATCTAATACAGTGGCTACATTCAGAATCCCCAGGGGGCTGCCTTTGTGTTTCCGTATCCTCTGTGGTCTGGGCCCTGCCTGCATCATCTGCAAAGCCCGGGGTGGGAATCAAGTCATACGAGCAAAGCGTACAGGGTGACGGGTTTGTGATAGCCAGCCACAGGGCAGCCCTCTGAAAATAGCCCTGAGCCAGGGCTAGGTTAAGGCACAGGGCAGGATGCACTCCACATGTCAGTTGCCCCCTCTCTACAGTACAGATGATAGGAGTTCTTCTGCACAGGTAATATTAGTGAATGAGCAGAATTTTGCTAAAACTACACAAGGCTAGGCTCCGGGGGACAACAAGGAGGCAAAAGCATTTGGAGGTTATGATCCAGTTCTTATTAATAATGTAATAATCAAAACTACCATTTATTGAGCACTTAACATAGTAGGCACTGTGCTAGCACTTTACAACCATTGGCTCATTTCAACTTCACAACAGTACTTTTGACATAAATCACGTGTCCAAGGTCAAAAAGCCATTTAAGTGACAGGGAAAGGCAGATAAAACATGTGCACAAAGAAAGGAAGAAACAGCAAAGCTGATATAGCATGTGCTCAGGGCACGATTCAGTTGAAAAAGCAACACGCGGTGTAGAAAAATCTGTAAAATAGGGACAAAAATAGCTCCAGCCTCATAGGGTTCTAAAGCCTAACTAGATGAGCTAATATTTCAAAGGACTTTTTCTCAAGTGTCTAGCATAGCATAAGTTTTCAGTAAATATTAGGTAATTAAATTATTATTAAAATGGATGGGATAGAGAGCCAGAGCCTTCTAGATAGAAAAATTACCTCTAGGAAAGTAGAGATTCAGGAGTGGGTATATATTTTTCTGGAGCCAGGTGTCTACACTGAGCATGGAGATGAAGAAAACAGATATATGCATGGCTAAATAAGATAGGCATTGGGAAAGTGTTCATGGTCTCCGGAGCTGGAGTTGTTGGGGAAGAATAGATAGAAGTTAGACATCACATGTCCCAGGCCCTTCCCTACCTCCCCCACGCTGAGCCAGACCACGTTGAACTGATTTATCTACAGGACTTCGTCATGGGATTATGTCTGAGAAAGGACTCCTAGCTTTGCCCCACCTCTCCCTGTGACATTGGACAGATCACCCTGAGCCTCAGTGTCCCCACTGTGAAATGGGGATAATTTCACAGCTAACTTCCACAGCAGCCAGGAGTGGTACATGATTTGATGCACGTCAAGACACAGAACAGTGCTGACACCTAGTACCAACAGAAGGATCCCACTGCTTCCTTATGGAGGAGGAAACTGCTGGAAGAGACAGGAAATGACTCCTGGAGGGTGCCAGGCTGGCTAGTGGCAAAGCCAAGCCAGGCCAACCTTTGCCACAACGAATACACTCCCATAAACCTGACCTCCACTTCCTCTAGGCTAGACACCATACTTCACAAATATAATTCACTTAAACTCCTGACAGTCCTAACAGGTGAGTATATAGTTGTTTCTCCCATTTTACAGATAAGGAAACTGAGGCCCAGAACAGTTAAGTTATTTGCCTGAGGGCTCAGAGCTGGCTGGTCAGGCAGACCCGGGATGCAAACCCAGGCAGCCCAGCACCAGGCTCTTACACTTTAGCTCAATCAGATGACTTAACCATTTGTAAGCAGGAGGGCTGGGATGTAATTTCAGAGGCAGAGGGAGGTGGTTTGCTGGGCTGTGTGTGGGTCAGGCAGACTTGGGGCTGCCTTTGCCTGTGAAGCAGCACACTGGGGACAGTGTCCTCTACAACCCAAGGTCCCTTGCTGAGTTCCCTTTGCCCTTCTTTGGCTGCCTCCTACCCTGAGCATCCTCAGTGCCCTGGCTTCCACTTGATGCCAGTGTGAAGAGTAGCCCCGCTTTTCAACTCCTGGTTCAAACCCAGCTCTGCCACATGCTGACCACCAACAGGTTTTTTAACCTCAGTACACCTCATTTGCCGCCTGTACAGAAGAGATGGTTTTCTTGTATTTCCTTCTTTTTAAGGATTGTATCAGTGTCTATAAGGCAAGTGGCACACGGTATTCACTGAATTATTGTTACTTCTTCCCCCAACCCTCAGTTTACTACCCACACCTTCCCCCAAATTGCAGAATCCTGTGTCCTGGCTCTTTCCTGCAAACATCCCTCCATCAGATGAGAAAATACTCAGCTCAAATGGAAGTCAATAGATCCAATTAGTAATAGCAACTAATGTTCAGAACACTGTTATTATGTAGCAGGCTGGTGGAAAGTGCTCTAAATGCAGTTTCTTGTTAAATCGGCACACTAATCCTGCAATTTCCAGAGGTTTCGGAGACGGTGATTAAGCTGCCCGAGGTCAGGAACATGGTGGCAGAGCAGGACCCGAGCCCCAGTTGAAGGCCCCTCCCCAGTGCCTGCGCCCACCGTCCGCCCCTCTGAGAAGCTAGCCTGGGTGACCCGATCTCTCCCGCGGTGAGCACGGGCTCGCCAGCAGGAGGTCGCGAGAAGGGGCCCGTGCGGCCGGCTGGGGCGGGACCGGGCCTGGGGCAGCGGCAGGAAGGGCCCGGGAGAGCCCCGAGGCCGCGGCACCGAGGGGGGCCTTAAGCTCGCCCCGCCCCCAGCCCCCGCAGCCCTCAGCAGGCGCTCAGCTCTTCACGTGGGACGGCAACACAGTGAGGCTCCCAAGTTAAACCCGAGTTCAAACCCTGACTGTTCCAACACTTGTGTCCTGTGATGATCCAGAATGAATCGGGTACTGGTGGGTGAGAATTTCAAAATAAGTGAAGTTCCCACAAGAGTCCGCCTCACAGCCGCAGTCCCTGGAGCCGGTCCGCGGACAGCGTCTTCAGTCCTGGGCTGGTCAGAGGCAGCCAGGGGAGGTGAGAGCTGTTCGCGTCCGACTCAGAGATCCAAAACTTGAGGAGCAGAGTCAACCGACTGCTACAGAGGTGGACATTTCAAGTAATGAAAACCGCTTCATGGTCAAGAGGGTTCCTGCTTTGGATACAAAATGGGCATTCCCAGAAAAACTGGTTTCTCTGACTGAAATTTCTGTGTCAAGAATCTATGATTCGATGACAGGTGCTGCCCTAGGGGACAGAGTCTTCTGGGAGTCTTCTCACACCCGGGATTAATCAGAGAATTACGGAAGCACATTTGGGAGGACTATTGGGAAAGATGGGAGTGGACCAGGCTGGTGGTCCTGACCAGCAGTTGGAAACTTGTTTAAAGTGCAGAGCTGGGGATCTAGTGAATTAGAAACTCTATGGGTGGGGCCCAGGAATCTGTGTTTTAGCAAACCTCCCACCCCAACTGGCCCTTCTGCTACCCCCACCCCTACCCTGGGATTCTGACAGCAAGCTAAAGTTGAGAACCACTTGTCTAGAGTTCATCCTGTTCTGATTGTTCTTGTCCTCTGTATTTTTATCACATGGTGTTGATTTCTATTACTGTTAATATAGCATTCATTAATTAGGCACTCATGAGTCAACACAAAAATGAATGACATGGTACCTTTTCAGTAGGAATTCACAATCTGATGGGAAACTTGATTTTAACCTAAACAGTGATCAGCAGTACAGTCAAGGTATAAACACACTAAAGCACAGAAGAAAGAAAGGATACATTCCACTGAAAGTTGAGGGAATGCCTTCCTGAAACAGTGACACGTGGTTTGGACCTTGAAGGATGTGTGTGATTTGCAGAAAGCCACGAAGGAGGAATTTATAATTGCTTAATAGAAGTTCAAATATCCTTAAACTGAGGGTTTTCTTTTACATTCAACAGAGCAGAATAGCTGTTATCCTTGGTATTTTAGTTACTTACCCAACAAGTCAGGCAGCCTTATTTGCTGGTGGCTCTGTATGATAACAGGAAAGGAAAAATAAATGATCCTCATTAGTTCACAAGGTCACTAAATAGCCAAGGTCATGGCTGGGGGCTGTTAACTCAGATGCCACTGGTTTTGAGTAGAGGAGCAATATGCAGAAAGGAGAATTGCCTGGTGACAGCAAGAAAGCCTTGCTCTGTTCAGAGGGTTGGATTCCTGAAATGAGGAGAGGGGGATTGGGAGACATCAACAGAGAGAAGAGAGGAAATGGAGGAGTAATTGACTGAACTGGGTGGCTGCTGAGTAGAGGCCATCAGAAAAGAGGGAGAAGCAACAGTTCAGTGGTGCCTATAATTTTCTTCCTAAATTAAATGTCAATAGGGCTTTCAACCTGAAAGCTTAAAAGGAAATTTAAGTCAGTTTCAATTATTTAATACTGCAACATAGACTATTTGGGGCTGGCTGAGCTAATATCTAGGCTGGCTTGAGGAGTCAGGCTGCCTCACCCATGAGAGAGATCAGGGCAGTGTAGCTCCTGGATCAGTCATGGTCCAAGCAGATAAGAGAAACCACACAGCAGTTTGAACAAGGTAAGCTGACTATGAATAATTATTCACTATAATAGTGGATTGGTGTAACAAGGGATTGGCTAATAAGGTGCAAAGAGAACTCCAGGGAATACAGGAAAAGCAGATTCAGGGAGCAGCTGCTACCCCTAGGGCTGCCTTGGTGCACAGGATGCAGGGTTGCTGAGATACTGCAGCAGCAGAACTTACCAGGAGTCATCTCTCTGGGGAGCTGGGGAAAGCTGCTTATGGGAGATGTCACTGGAGGCACTCCGCTACAAAACCACCAGAGGTGGAGGGTGCCAGGGGAAGCTGTTGGCCTCTGGATGCAGCAGGAACCTGCTGAACAAGCACACTGGAATCTGGAAGAAAAACTTTTTTTTCTTCTGCAATATCTCTCCAGCGCCCTCTACTGACAAAGCTTTAATGCCAGTTGGGAAAGGAAAATTTTTGAAAGGTCCCAGCCTTATTTTCACAGAGCAGTCAAAAAGGATAAATTTGGAGGTGCAAAGCCAATGAACTGATAGCCAGCACACTCTACAACTATTTTAGAATTCAGGACACTGAAAAACAGTATCCTTTGATTTTCACAAGACTCACATAGGAAACAGCCTGATCTTGTCTATGATTGGAGTTTTGGCAGGTACAGACTTGCCTGATGGGCACCTGTTCATGTGTGCATAAAAAATGTACACAAATTCATGTTCTTTGAGCTAAGATTTCCACTCCTGAAGACCCATGATAAGAAGATGTAAACAAATGCTCATTGCTATGTTATTTACAAGAGGCAAAAAAATTCTTAAAAGTCTAACAATAGGAGGCTGGTTAAATAAGGTGTGTTTACAAGATGGAATATTATGTGGTCATCAAAAATGATACTTCAAAACAATTTTTAAGGAAAAGGTAAAATACTCATGATATAATGTAAAAAAGGAAAAAGGGTCAAAATAATATATCCATAGTATAGTCCCAACTATGTTAAAATAAAAAGAGTGTTTGCATGTGTGTATGTGTATAGATATATAATGAAACAAAAGGAAATTATAATAGCATTTATCCCTGGAGAGTGATTTTCTTTTCCCCTTCATATTTATCTAAACTTTCCATGCTTTCTAGACTGAGCATGTGTTATTTTTATAATTAACAGAAAAATGTATGATATATTTTAAGGAATATGCACATCTCCAGCATACAGTAGCAGGAGGAAACTTGATTTCACAATTCCTTCTGGGAGCTTACACTCAAGATCTGATTTCTCTCTAAGAGCACAGACATTTAACTGCCTATTTACAGCTCCACTGGGGTGGGGGTCTATTTCTGCCCTTCTCATTTCCTCTTCATATCTCTCTTGAATCTTTGCTCTCATTGTGCAAGAGGAGAGAGAGAACAAAAACATGCAGTGCTGTGATAACATGGTGTTCATAAAACTCTGCTCCTGACAGCTGACAGCAAGGCATTCCACAGTTTATTTATTGGCTGCAGAACCTCCCTCTCTTCTCTTCAGACCTTCCCTCTTGCTTTCCTAGATGTTTACCAGTTCGTGTGTATCTGATGTTCCCTTTGAGACAATCACTGGGATAAGATAAGATTCTTTCTTCTCAGATTTTCACTTGCCACAGCAGCATTCCAGAACCCTGTTGTTTTTTTTTAACAGAACTCAGTTATGGTACAGAAATGTGTATTCTATAATGGCAAAATCTAATCTTCATATCAAGTAATAAAGTGTTTTTGTATCCATTTTAAGACTTCTATATAATAAAAGAATTGCATGTTCATAGGATACTTTTATTAAATCACTGTATGACCCATCTCTTCCTCTTCTCGTGAGTCAGAGGAAAGGTCAGCAATTCAATGACCGACAGCACTGAAGAAATCATGGGAGAGGAGGGGAGGTTTCCATAGAGAGCAGTGTGTGCTCTATGGTTGCAGCTGTATGACGACAGGGACCCAGAGCCGAAGCCTGGTTACAGTGGATGCTGCGGTGGTCCCCCATATTCCCTCTCTAGGATATGTACCCATCCCCCAGCTGCTGGGAATACTGGTGGCTGACCAGTATTCAGTGGGAATTGCCCTGGCTGTGGAAAACTGCCCTTTGGGTGGGAGCAGCCCACAGCTAGGGATCTAAGGGCCAGCCTCTCTTGCTTCAAGTTGGAACAATTCTAAAGCAATATTCCCACTTCAGAGCTTCTCATAGGGTATGTGGAGGCCTCAGTTGCAACCACAGAACAGGCCAGTTCTCTCTCTCCCAGTCCTGTCTTCCTCATTCCTGTACAGACATATCTCCAGCAAACATTTGTAGTAAAACCTCTGTATGGGTGGAGAGTGTGCAATTCTCCATCTCAGAATGAGAACTCATTCTGTAATAGCTGATGCTAGGAGTGGTCATAAGAAGCCAACTCTGCAAAAGGATTTGGGAGGTGGCTCATCTGCTAGCTAGTTGGTAATGAGGATCCCATAACTGGTGGTTGGTGGACTACAGATAGCCCCTGGCATGCTGTAGCCATGTGACTGTTAAAACTTTCATGTGGGTGGTAAACTGGGATGGGATGCCAGTAGAAGGGGACACACTGGCAGGGACAATAATCCCAGCACTGGACAGGTATAGGGAGCTAGGGACAGGAAGCACTATAGATTTGGGTGACCTTTGCTGAGAGCCACTGACTACTCACTGAGGAGAGATAGCGGCCAGTGCAGGGCACCACTCACCAACTCAAGGCAGAATGTGGAGGCCAGAGGGCCTCCTAGGCATGATTTAAGAAAACCCTAATCTGCAGCCAGAGGGCAGATAGAGCAGATCACATTCAAGCTCAGACTGAATCATAATTGTGGAGCATCTGAGAATGCTGAATTCTCACCCTGATGGCCTTCCATCATCAGGAGCCTAAAAGGAGAGGAGTGGGTTTCTGAGGCTTCAGATGCATGTATTTGGGTAGACACGGTCCAGAGCACTGGATGCTCAGATTCCCCTGAACACTTTGTAGAAGTAGCAGTCACTCCTGGTTTAGCCCTTTAGAGTTTAATAAGAAGTTTTATAAATGACTTCCCGATGCTACTTGTCCCTGAAAATGCCTAGTGAGATGGGCAAGGCAGGTATTATTTCCCCTGCCTTCAAATGGGGGAATCGAGGCCTGGAGAGCTGTGAATGCTGTGAGATGACTCTAGCCGGGGGCATCTGGCTCCTAACTCTACTGCTTTTCTCATTGGAGGGACAGAGTTTGGCTAAGTGGCCACCAATACAGTTGCCTTCTGTTCCCGGACATGCAACTAAACTACACTCTCTGGTACTTGTCTTGGGTCGGAGCTCTGTAACTGAGTTCTGGACGAGGGAGTCAGAAACGGTGTCACCACTTCCAGACCTGCCTGCCTGCCCTAAAATACTGCCTAAGGGCCATCTTCATTCTCTCTTCTCTACCCTTAGTGATTCTGGCAGATCTGTGTTGAAGATGGTGGCACTACCAGGTACATATTCAGTTTACATTTCTTCTGTTTATGACAGTTGAAGGCGCGCTGGAGGTTCAGTAGTCTGGGGATGCCTCTTCCTCAGTTGCCCTTGGCTCCTGCTGGGGGTAAGGCAGCTTGCTGGGGGAACCACCCTTCTCTGCCTTCTGCACCCCAGGCCCCAGATGAGCCACCTGCCAAGGAAAAATTAGCAATCCTAGGAAGGCATGTAGGGGAAAAATCATAGAAGTAGTGCATGCCAGAGAAACACTGCATTATAACCTCCCACATTCCTATTTCAGACACAGGCATAGTCATGGTGGTGAGCGGAAGAGTGAAGAGGCAAGGGAGCAGGTGAGTCTGGGGAGACTCACGGGAAAGCTGCCCTGCAGCGTCTGTGGAGGCTATTAAGGTGTGTTGGGTGTGAGGGGATGAGCAGTTCAGGCTGGTCCCATGGACCCAGGAATCAGTAACCAGGCATGTGACTGTTATGTACTTGTTTCACATCAGGCTGCTCCCCAGAAGCTGAGTAATGTCTCCTTGAGGGCAGAATGCACACCTCTCCATGTCTGTGCATGGCTGCAAGCCTGGGGCCACAAACTCAGGAGGCCTCCAGGTACACCGGGTGTAGGAACTCTGCAGAGAACCAGGTGAGGTCTGGGGTTTCCATGAGCCCTGAGTGCGATAGGGGCACACTTCCCTAGAGGCCCCAGATGAGCCACCTGCCAGAGTGCATCTCCTGGGAAGCATGGCTGTACAAAGCTCTGGGAGGATGGAGGTTCAGTAGTCTGGGGATGCCTCTTCCTCGGCTGCCCTTGGCTCCTGCTGCTCTGGGTGTGTCGGGAGGGGCAGCAATAGGGAATTTTACAGAGAGGGTCTAAAGGGAAGAGGCTGGCAAGGCAGCATGCTGGGGGAACCACCCTTTTCTGCCTTCTGCACCCCAGGCCTCTGGGCAAGTGCACGGTGAGGAAACTTGGGTTTGCTCCCCTGCCTCTCCTGGCAGGGCTGGGTGAAACAAGGCAAGGTGCCTTTCCCACACGACTGTTTGCATCATTCTGCACCTGCCAGCCTCCAGGCTTGGCCCAGTGAGTCCCTGAGAAGCCTGCCTGTGGGAGTGCTGCAGGTGTGATGATTACACCCTGAGGCAAAGGAAGACAGAGGCCCCAGCTCGGGGCTGAGGGGCACAGACACAAGGGACCCTGTTGGGAGGTAGCCCTGTGAGGTGAGGTTCCCCCAGAACTGACAGGTCCCATCTAGAAAGGGATCTCACATTCAGAATTTGCATCTGGTGCTATCGCAAAAGGTGAGTGATTCTTTCCCCTCCCCCACACCATTTTCCCTCTTGTTCCTTCCTAGTTTTCCCATGCAACCAAGCTGACAGGTCCCTCCCATCTGGACTTTTCTTGAAGTAGAGCTCCAAGACAGTCTTAAGAGAGAGGCCTATCTGCCATCAACAGCACAGGTTGCCACTGAAGGGATTACAGTGAGTGGGCATGAGGGGCAGGGCCACTGAGAATCACATGGGGACCCCGCTCCACCCACACTCAGACTGAATGGGAAGGGAAAGCTGTCTTGGAGCCTGTGAGCTATTGCCACTCTTTCTGCTCCAGGTTTTGTGAGATGGTAGCCCGGCTTCATGCTGATGACTGAGTATGGAAAAGAGGGAGGCTGAGGCCCCAGCAGGGCATTCACAACCTCAGAAAGGATCCCTGGTCCCACAGGTGGCCTCAACACCAGAAGGGACCATACCTGGAAACACTATAGGCCTGAACAATGAGGAGGGTGGTGGCAACTGTGACCGAATGGAGAGCAGAGGCCCCTCTCGGATCTTCAGGGCTCTATATCAGCACCATGGAATGCTATGACACCCCGGCAGGGGCAGGGGCGCACAGTGCCCACCAGTCAGAAGTGAGCTGATTTAAAGAAAATAAAATAGCAGACTGAGATTCATACACATTACATTTGTTTGATTGTGTAGCTTCCTACATTAGCCCTCTTAAAATATACACATTATCTTACACAAATGATAATCCACTTTTGTGTGTATGTATATATACATACATACATTATCACATATAATATAATGAATATATATTCTAATTAATTAATTTTTTTAGAGCAGTTTTAGGTTCATAGCAAAATTGATCAGAATGTACAGAGAGTTCTCAGGGTACTACCCCCTGTCCCCACACAGGCACACTTTCCCACCTGTCCACATTCTGCACTAGAGGGGTTCATTTATTACAACTGATGAGCCTTCACTGACTGATCATTATGACCCCAAATCCATGGTTTACATTAGACCTCACTCTTGATGCTGTATGCTATGAGCTTTGACAGATGTATAACGGCACGTACCTACCATTGTAGTATCATACCAAATAGTTTCACTGCCCTTAAAGTCCTTACCTCTTCCAGAAAGCCATATAGTTGGAATCACACAGTATGTAGTCTTTTCAGATTGGCTTCTTTCACCAAGTAATATGCATTTAAGGTTCTGCACATCTTTTAAAGGCTGATAACTCATTTCTTTTTAGTGCTAAATAATATTTCATTGTCTGAATGTACCACGTTTTACTTATCCACTCACCTAGTGAAGGACATCTTGGTTGTATCCACCTTTTGGAAACTATAATAAAGCAGTTATAAACATCCATGTGCAGGGTTTTGTATGAACATAAGTTTTCAGTTCCTTCGGGTAGATACCAAGGGGCATGACTGTTGGGTCATACAGTAAGAACACGTTAAGTTTTGTAAGACACTGTCAAACTGTCTTCTGTAGTGGCTGTACCATTTTGCATCCCCAGCAATGACAAATAAGAGTTCGTGTTGTTCCACATCCTCACCAGCATTTGATGTCATCAATAGTTTGGATTTTGGTCATTCTAATAGGTGTGCAATGGTATCTCATTGTTGTAACTTGCAATTCTCTAATGACATGATGCTGAACGTCCTTTCATATGCTTACTTGTCCCATGTGTATCTTCTTTGGTAATGCATCTGTTCAGGTCTTTGGCTCATTTTTTAAAATTGAGTTCATTTTCTTATTGTTGAGTTTTAAGAGTTCTTTGTATGTTTTGGATAATACTCCTTTATCTCTTGTGTCTTTTGCAAATATTCTCCCCCAGTCTGTGGCTTGTCTTCTCATTCTCTTGACATTGTTTTTCACAGAGCAGTTTTTAATTTTAATGAAGTCCAGCTTATAATTCATTTAGTTCAAATATTTTTTATGTATCTTGAGATGCCTTTTTTGACCCATGTGTTATTTAGAACTGTGTTGTTTAATCTCCAAGTATCCAGGGAATTTTCCAGCTATGTTTCTGATACTGATTTCCAGTTCAAATCCACTGTGGTCTGACAGCAGACATTGTACTGTTTCTATTCTTTTAAAGTTGTTAAGTTATGTTTTATGGCCAAGAATGTGGTCTGTCTTGGTGACCAGAATACATTTTTTTTTACTTTTTATTATGTGGAGAAAATAGCATAATCAATTATATTTTCATCACTCAGCTCTAACAATTACCAATACACAGTCTTATTTCATTACTGATTTCCCCCCAGCCATTTTTAGTAAGTTTTCAGCAAATTTTAGACTTTATATAATTTTACTCATAAATCCTTCAATATATTTTACAATGCATTCATCACCTTTGTGAATGTGGCCCTTTGGAGTTCAACAAAATCAGCATGCACTGAGACCCAGTAGTATCCTGCCATTACCCACCCAATACCCTTCCCCTTGGCCAAAGCTAGATAAATCTAATGTGACTGTGTATTGAGAAGACTGAAGAGGCTGGTGATGTCAACATGACTTCAGGCAGCTACTTTGGGTTGGCAGTGGGCAAATAAACTGTTCCAATTGGCAGTCTCAGTCCAGTTGTTGCCACTTTTGGGCCATGTAAACTTGAGCAAGGCATTTTAACTTTCAGAGCCATGCCTTGGTTTTCCTCTCTGATTAAATAGAGATCATAAAAGCTATTTTTGTTGTGAATTTAATTAACATAGTAGAAGTGAAAACCATGTTAATCATTATTATCCTGGTTTATGCAACAACAAAACCATGTTAGAAAAGGAGATTTTCAATTAGCCTTTGGCCAACAAGGGCCTCCTTTGCACATAGGAAGCCCTGTGCCCTCTTTAGGGAGTCCAGAACCCTCCATGAAACTGTAAGTCCTCAGGAACCAATTCTCAGAACAAGGCTGAATTTGCTCCCTGATAGAGACTGAATTTTGAACATGGGACACTAGGTAATCTCAACTCCCATCAAGAACTGGGTATTTGCTGAATCACTGAGTCATAAAGTTGGAGCAGCACTCGGTATACAATGGAAATGGTGTAGCTCAATAAGGCTCAAGCAGGTCTATAAACTCCAGAAAATTACATGAGCAGGTGACCCATACACCATGGTTCTTGCTCCTATTGCTTCACCATCTCTCTCTCAACCCCCATTTATGGCCCTGTGAGGAATTGTGTGTGAGCAGTTGACAGAAGAAAAAGTGCAGGCTTAGTTTGCAGATGGGTCTCTATGATATGGCGACACGTGAACAGCTTTTGTTTTGCATCTTCCCTCCAGAGCAAGGGTGAAGGGAAATCCTCCCAATAGGCAGAGTTTTAAGTAATACATCTGTTGTTCACTTAGTGCAGGTGAGATGGCCTGGAGTAGGAAACTTTACCAATATACAATCAATGGTTAATTAATAGTTTGGAAGATGGTAATGGACTTGCAAAGTACAAGACTGGAATACTGGTGACAAGAAGGTCTGACTCACTTCCCTCCCTCTTTCGCCTTCACCCACTTCCCCTTTGTGCCCCTGATCTTCCCACTGTTCCTGACACTGTCTTCTTTTCCAAGCCCCTCATCACTGCAGCTCCCCCAGTCTTCATGAAGCAAACCAACAATGATAGTACCAAACTGGCCTCCACCAATAAACATGGTGGACTCAGGGCAGTGTTCCATGGACAACAAAAGAGACAATGCCCCTAACACGTGACCTTGGAAGGCACACTGTGTCACTGCCCCTGCATTCAAAGCACTCGGAGTCAAAACAAGTCACAGGGCCAGAGAAGTGTTTCCCCTTCCGGGGACATATTCCAGCAACTCAGTCTCTTCCTGGGTTCTGGAAGTGGCCACTCATCCTGACACCAACACAGTTTGCAGGTTGAGACACTGTGACCCAATCCCTCTCATATTCTTGACTCTTTGGAGGCATTGAGAATGTGGGAGAATTGAGGTGTTTTTTTTTATTGTTTTGCTTATCAGCATGACTGGCTACCAGTATTTAGTGGGCAGGAACAGTCCTACACATTATCTCACTCAAAAAGTCAGTTGTACACCTTTCAGGAAAAAAACGCTCCAGATTGCACCACAAAAAGTATATTAAGAAATTGAGGAAAACAATACTAAAATTCCAGAATGTAGATTTCTGGCCTTGCTTTATTATGTAGTAACAAGATGGACTTGGTTGGCACAGCAGCCCCAGACTTCCTCCTGCTACCTTGGATCAGGTACCAAGTAGCGTGCTAAGCCAGTATTCCCAGACTCCCAGCATGCGGTGCATATGGGCGGGCATTGTGCTTCTGTCTGTTGGGGTCCTCCACTCTTCTCAGAACCTGCTTCATGGTCTAATCTCTGGAATGTGGACTCCCAGACCACCCTCTCTGGCCCATTCTCTGCAGCGGGAGAGGGCATTTTGGTCTAGCCCTTGTCACTGACATGAGGTAACCTTTGCTCCACCTGCCCTGAAATAGTTCTTCTCTGGCTTCAGTCTGTAAGAGGTCAGCAAATTATTTATGTAAAAAGCCAGATAGTAAGTACATTAGGCTTTGTGGGCCATACCACCTCTGTCTCATACTCAGCTCTGCTGCTGGATGAGTCCTATGCCATAACAGCAACAAGTAGTACATAAGCGAACAAGTGTGATCAGGTTCCAATAACACTTTGTTTATGGACACTGAAATTTGAATTTCATATGTCATAAAAGGTTATTCTTCCTTTTTTTTCCAGTCATTTAAAAATTTACTAGGCACTCGTAGCTCATGGGCCACGTGTTTACTATGTATGTAACCAGGCACTGTCCTTACATTTCACATTTTGTTCTTCAACCTTTTAGGCAGATACCATTATTATTCCCATTTTACAAATGAGAAAATTTAGGCATAGAGGTATTAAGTAATTCACTTCCTTGTCTTAAACTGCAGTACAATAAGGGGTCTCCCACAAGCCTGGCATGAATCCTAACAGGAAGAGACATTCATGGGCATACATACAAGGCCTTGAAGAAATTTCAAATGACAGAAAGATCATCCCTGAATGCAAAAAGATTGTGGGGAAGGAGGGTGAGGGGCGGGAGAAGAGCAGGCCAGGGAGGAAGTGGATCTGGGTTTTAGAGGAATGGGTACACTGTCTTTTTGTCAGCCTCAAAAAGATGCCTGTGTCTTTAGCAGGCATAGAGCAGGAGAACAGTAGAGCCCTGGCTCAGGTGAGTGGTGGCTGCATAGGTGCCCTGCACACCCTTCTCTTGGACCAACAGAAGGTTCCCAAATCACGACACAACCTTATGGATATGGACCCCTGCCAGGACTCAAATTAGATTCTTCTGCTAGGCGAGAGGAGGAATAAGGTAAATCAGAGGAAGTAAACAGATTTTGATTTCTTACATACTTGTATTTTTGGACTGAGATTCACACCTACTTGCTCACTGAAGACATTTTTTTCAGGAGCGTAAGGACCAAGGACGCAAACATCAGCACAGAATAATCCTGGGTGCACTTCTACCGCTAGCCTCCCATGTGGTTCCAGTTAACTTAACTGCCTCCCTGGCTTCATCATGACATACTGCTCCCCAAACTTAGTGATGGGGTCCCTGAAATCCATGCCACTCAGCGGATGCACAATGAGCTGTCTTTCGCTGGAAAGGTATTCATTTCAAGAGGAGCGATTTGTCTCTTTTATTGTTCTTTTTTAAGTCTTTGGAATAGCGCCGAAGAGCACGTGAAATCTATTCAGAGAAACCAGAGGGACAGCTGTAGCCATAGCTGAAACCTCCCAGTTCACAGTGAGAGTTTCTCCTGAAGCCTTCATCCTTCTACCAACTTACAGTAACCACTATGAAAACAAACAGCAAAAAGTAGAAGTTACATATAAGAGGTGGATAAAACAAGATGAAGTTATCTTTTTAAGGGTATAAAGGAATCAAATGCAAAGAGAAGGAAAAGAATCGTGGTTCAAATGCATGAAACAAATTCAAAACAGACAAAGCCAGAGCTTAATAATTCAGGTGGTGAAATTAATGGCATGACTTAACTATAAAATTATTTTCTTAAAGAATTTTAAATGTAAAATATTTTAAGGAATTTTAATAATATCAAATATGAAAATGAACACCAACAAAAAAGTACTAAATGACTTTTAAGAATAAACAAGTAAATCCCAAAGCCAATATAATGTGTTCAGATAATAAGAAACTAAAAGCTTAAGAATAGATATTATGGAATAAGTAAAAATAAGTTAATTAATTTAAAATATAAAGAATTTTTAAAAACAGATTGAAACAAGTAAAACCAAAAGATCAACAATATTGAAGAATAGATGGTGACTGCCATAAAGTATGGCAGGGGGAAAAAAGTTAAGGGGAGAAAAACAGCAATAACGCATTCAAAATCAAACATAACATTGGAAAAATAAAATATTTTTTAATTGCATGCAAAATACAAGTATAAAAGGAAGCATTAAGAGCAAACAAAAAAGAAAAGATAAAATTAGAAAACTGATAAAGACTTGAAAGTTTAAAAAATAAGACAATGCCATTTCAAATAATTCAAAGCAACATAAATGAGAATAAAAAACATACTTAGTACAAAAGTACAAAAGTAAAAATATTTCATATCAAGTCCTTAATAAGGAAAAATATGAGAAATGGTCAAGGGTGAGTGTTTAAGAAGGAATTTAGGGCTGAAGCAGCCCCATGGGGAGGTGAAAGGTGGTACAGGGCAGGGGTGTAGAGGGGGAGCAGGACCCCTGCCCCCTGCCCACAGCCCCCTGTGGAAGCCCCTGGAAGGCTGTTCCAGGAAGAACCACACTGCAGTGATAAGCAGCTGACCTCCAAATCTGTCAAACCAACTGCACTGCCAGGAGGCCCCTCCACCCCGTTGCCTGCGCCCAGCAGCAGCTGTGACAGTCAATAACGGTCTGTGGCAGGGTCAGGCATCTTTTTACACTGAGGGTCACACACAGCAAGAGGACAGGGAAAAATGAAGACACTCGCTTTGAAGACAAACTTACCCTTTTAGCTACATGCTCTGAGGTAAATTTCCTACCCTTTCTAAGCCTCAAGTTTCTCATGAGAAGAGTAGGGATAATATATCTACCTTACAATGGTTTTTGGAAGACTCTATAAGATAAAGCTTACAAATTATGTTACAATAAATCAACAATGGACAGCATTTATTACTACTCACTGTTAATAATAAATGCCCAAAAACAGGGCAGAGGAGTAGGGCCCAGTGGTTTGTGGTGAAAGCCATAGGGGTTCCTGCCCCAGTTCTTCAGGAATTCACAAGAATGGTGAAATAAGGGGAAGAACCCACTGGAAGGAAGAAGAAAATTCAACCTGCTTCTTACACTTTTTCAGCTGCACTTACATAGACTCTGTGTGTGTGTGTGAGACAAAATTCACATAACATAAAATTCACCGTCTCAACCATCTCAAGGTGTACAATTCAGTGGCATTAGGATTTCACAATGCTGTTCTACCACTGCCACTATGCCCAACATTTTCATCACTGAAAATGGTAACCTTGTATCCAATAAGAGGTCACTCCCCATTTCCCCTCCTCTAATCCCTGGCAGCCACTAATCTGCTTTCTGTTTCCATAGAATGTCACAGCTAGATACTTCATATGAATGGAATTATACAGTATGTTGCCTTTTGTGTCTGGTTTCTTTCACTTAGCATAATGTTTTCAAGGTCCATCCATGCTGTAGGATGTATCACTATTTCATTTCTTTCTGTGGCCAAATAAATTACATTGTATGAATATGCCATGTTTGTTGATCCATTCATCAGTTGGTGGACATTTGGACGGTTTCCAGTTTTTGGCTATTGGGAATAATGCAGCTATAAACACTCATCTGTCAGGTTTTGAACACCTGTTTTCAATTATTTTGGGTATACACCTAGGAGTGGAATTGTTAGGTCATATGGTAGTTATATATTTAACGGACCATCTTTAAAAAATACAACATAAATAAAACTTAAGTAAATACAACAAAAACCATGATCATATTCTAGCAGTGAGTAAGAGCTCTCAAGGAGAAGAAAATGAAAGTGGAAAGGGGACAAAAGAGGAGATGAAAGAGAAAAAAATACAGAAGACAAAAACATCAAATAGTTGGGATATAGGTTCAGTTGCTGTAAAAGAAGCCAAAATAACAATAGCCTGTGCAAAATGAGAGTTTATTTTTCAACTACACAAGAGTCATGGGGTCAGGGCCCAGACTACTTCTGTTTTTAACAGCTTCCGACATTCCCACTCCAGTCTCGATCTGCATATCTACACTTGGGGTGACCACCTCATTCCAGTTTGCCTGAGACTTTCCAAGTTTTAGCTCAGAAAGTCCTGCATCCCAGGAGCCCATACAAACAGGGACTGTTGGTCCCTGCAACAATCCATCCAGCAGGAGGGGGAGAGAAGACAGTGGAGAACATGCCTTCTCTCTAAAGGCATGACCTGGAGGTGCACACTCATATCCCATTAGCCAACACCTAGTTGTGTGGCCATATCAAGTTAAAGGGAAAGCTCAGAAATGTAATCTTGAGCTAGGCAGCTATGGGCCCACTTCAAATTTGAGGATTCATTCCTAAAGAGAATGATGGCTATGCAGAGACAACTAGCTGTCTCTGCCGATATACATGACAAAGAGATGTACAGGGACGTGATATACAGAACTGTACAAGGAGAAAAGGCAGATATGTCATTAGGTTTGTCATTACTGAGGTTTGTAAGTTTGATTGTTAGATTATTTCCTTGATATAACGTATGACTCTGGCAATTGGTGGTAGAAGTACAACAGACAGGTGACTTAAATTTGTCCCTTTTTTTGTTTCTTCCTTCCATCATTCCTTCCTTCCTTATTCCCTTCCTTCTTTTTAATAGGGAACATCCTTCAGCAGTCAAGATCCTGGCAGCAAACACATGCTCCAGGGAGACAACTGAGGAGCGTGTAATGAAGGGACGATTTCCAGGGTGAGGCAGGGTGAGGGATAACTTCAGGATGGAGCAGTACTCCAAAGTTAGCAAAATCGTGCAGCCTCACTGCCCCTGCCTCAAGGAGCAAGAGGAGCAAGTTACTGGGGACCTGGAAAGAACAGCTGTGGTTGTAGGGGAGTGCCACCCAAATGGACCCAGCTGGGGAAGAAGAGCCTGGGGTATAAATGCTCCGACCTGTCTCTCCCCTCACCTTCCAATCCCTGACCCCACAGAACGGTCAGCCTCCTGGGGCACAGGGACAGAAAAAGGGCAGATCTGGAGAGGTGGATACAAAATAGCCAACAAATCAACTTTTCACTAAAACAGCTCAAGTAGACAGAGTTAGTAAGCATGATTTAAATGAATGAATAAACATTAAATAGAAGTAGTTATTTTACCTTTTAAATTAGCCTTAATATTATTAATTGCAACTTCATCTACTCCTGGTCTCAGATGGACACCTCAATTTGCAATTCCCTTTGGAACTCACCCTGAGTCTTATTTTGAAATCTTATCTAGGACTTCTGCTTACCCACCAGACTCACTTTGTAGGTTCCTGTCACTGTTCTCAGTAGGGTAATTTACCATATTGTGAAAAGCATTTTGTTCACCCCTAAAACTACCCTCTTGACATGGCTTATTAACTAAGAATGAACTCCCCGCTCTCATAAAAACAAACAGAAACAAAAACTACCTTTTGTGGGCATGCATTTATCCTAGGCTTCCAGTGAGATGTTTTAAAATAGATCTCAGGCTCCCAGAAGGTTATTGATCTTTAAAATTCTACCTCTCATTATGAAGAAGACATATAAATAAGGAGACAAACACTAACTCCCTAAGTGATCAATGGACAAAGTATATGAATAAACAGTTTTTAGAAAAAAGGTAAGAAATATTCAGCCTTACTAGTAATCACAGAAAAGCAGATGTAAACAACCAGATTCAAATTTGATAACAAGAAAACTGGCAAAAGCAGAATTTGTAAATCTTATCCAATACTATCAAGGGTACCAGGGAAAGAATGTAAGTGGTCTAGTTTTCTGGAAACCATTTTGACAATATGTACCAGCCCCTTTAAAATGTTAATAGGTTCACAACTGAGCATTTACCACATATCAGGCTTTCATCAGGTTTTCTGCAGCTAACAAAACCCACATGTCTTCTTTTCTCTGGTGTGTGAAGTGGGGTGGAGATGGACAATAAACAGGTAAATAAATCAAAAGGAAAATTTCAGGTAATGATAAGTTCCAGAAATAAAATAAATGTATTGGTGGGAGGTGGGGAGAGAGGGAAGGAGAACAGAGAGGGGCTTGTCAGGGAAGGCCCCTTTAAACAAATAAATGCTGAGGGGGTACCTGCTTGAGTAGGAGAAGCCAGTCTGAGGCAGATCTGAGGGAACAGAATTCCAGACTCAACTGCAGGTGGCGCAGGCTCAGGTGGACCACAGGCAGCAGCTGGGAACCAGCCAAGAGAGTCTAGGAAGTGGCGGAGGCCTGTGGGGATGGTACCAGGAGATAGGAATGGAGAAGACCAGAGGAATGGCAGGGCCGATGCAGAATGTATGCCATTGGTAAGGGTTTGGGTTTTATTCCGAATATTACTGAAGTCATTGAAGAAGGCTAAACAAGGACTGATATGTGATTTAGGAAGATCGCACTGTAAATCTGTACCTACCGACTTACAAATATAGATGCCCATGATGTAGTGTTCTAGATCCAGTGCTACACTGGAGTTGACAGTACCCTGATGGAGCAGAGAGGCCTGAAACAGAAATGAGGTTGAATTACTGAAAAAGTTATCTCTGTATTTCATAACTGAGCTCTGTGTACTGCAACTCCTGTGTTTGCATAAGGTGGCAGTATTACCCATTGCTCTGAGTGCAACAGCTGCAACCAGACTACCTAAGTTGCAGCCCCAGAATCCACAACCCTGCTCATGAATGTTGTGTATCACTTATCAGATGAGTGTATCAGTCAAGATAGGCCAGATAATGCTGTAGTAACAAATGACCCCCGAGCTTTAATAGCTTACAGCAGCAAAGGTTATTTCTCCCTCATGTGATGTGTTTTTTGAGGAGTAAGCTGTGTCTCTATTCCATGTCATTTTCACTTCAGAAGCCATGCTGATGGAGCAGCCTCCATATGGAATATTGTCAGCCATTGCGGCAGAGGGAAAGAGAATGTGGAGAATCATGTGCTAGTTCTTAAAGCTTCTCACAGCGATCCACTTCACTTCTGCCAACATATTACATTACTCCTGAGTTCAACAGTGTGGGACTGGGGGCTTTCATAGAGAAAGGAGAATGGGGAAAATTCAAGGAGAGTAAGAGTTAAGTATTTCAAAATATTAGGCAGCACATAAGAACAGAGAGCACACGGGTCATGCTACAAGGACACAGAACACGGACAAAACATTTTGTGCTGCAGTTGAAGATGCCGTACCTGGCACCATCAAGGTCAAATTCTCACGGAAATAGACTTTGTGGTGAACCACAGAAGTAAACACAGCCACTTAGGGAATGCCAGTCATGAAGAGCATTTGAGTGAAGCCACATGAAAATAGGCCACATGTTGGCATGGGTTATGTCTGTGACTCTCCCCTTTCTCTCACACCTCACATTCAGGCCATCAGCAAAGCCTTCATAATGCATCTCTAAGCTGACTGCCTTGCACCACCTCCACTGCTACCTCCAGCTCCCACCTCACCACAGCAATAGCCCCTAACTAGACCCCCAACTTCTGCTCTTCTCCCAAGGAGGGTCCTGGTCAAACATGTATCAGATCATCTCTTGATCTGAAAACCTTCCACTGGCTTTCCATTTCACTCAGACTAAAATCCAAAGCATTTTCAGCACCTGCAAGGACTGACAGTGGCCTTCTGCTACCTGTTCAGCCTTATTCCTCTTCCCTCACTCTACTTAGCTAGTCTAGCCTCTGCGGGACACTCCAGGGACCCTCCTACCTTAGGGCACTTGCTGGTCTCTCTGCTGGGAACCCTCTTGCCCTAGTTACCAACATGGTTTGTTCCCTTACTTTCCAGATCTTTGCCCCGATGTCACCCTATCACTTAGGACCCCATTCTAGCCTTTTCTTTCTTCACAGTATGTATCATCTTTTGACACTCTGTAAGATATACTAATTTATTTTCTCCATCTCCCCACTAGCATGTAAGCTTCAGGAGTGCAAGAATTTTCTTCTGTTTTACTTATTAATGTATCCCCAGTGCCAAGGACAGAGCCTAAAACAGAAGATGCCCAGTTAGTCTGTTAAATGTTAAATGGCTCCACTGTAGCTGAGAAAAAAATTAAGCTTAAAATGTCCTTAAACCAACTCATATCTGCAGTAAACCAGCTTTCTTATCTGTCTCCTGTCTCTTGGATAATTTCGTCTACCCAGAAAACAGGGAATCATCCTGGATTCCTCCTGTACTTTAGGCCCTCTCCAAGCATCACCAACACCTGATAATTATTCCTTGTTATTTCCACATCCTTCCATTTCCCTCTACCTCCTCTGTCACTAACCTGGATGAAGTCACCATCATCTCTCCACCTGATTAAGAGACCAGCCTCCTGACTTACCTCTCTGCTGCTGCTCTCACCTCCTCCATTTCATGATTCATGATATAGCTGATCAAAATGATCTTTTGAAATGCAGATCTACTTAGACTTGCTTACACCCTTCAGTGGCTGCCCTTGACTCTCAGCATAAAGTCCAAATGCCTTGACATGGTTTAAAAACCCCTTTCCATTTGGGCCCTGTACCACTATTTAGCCTCCCTTCACTGGGCCTTTGCACATGTTCTTCCCTTGGCAGAAAACTTTCTCCATCCCCTCTTTGCCTGGCTAACAGTAGCAGTGTCACTTATTCCATGAGTTAGGGGCACTGACAGATCCCTGTACTTCCCCATCACAGCATTTTCCACCCTCTCTGTTGACTATCGCCCCACCTCACACACACCTAGTCTGTGAGTCCTGAGAACAGGAGAATAAAGGCCTGGTGCTCAGCCCAGGCTGGTGTGTTTTCCCACCCCCAGTCAGAGAGGTGGCACTGGAGCTGTCTCTCAAAAATGAGCAGGAATTATTATCCCCCATTATCAATATCCCCCATCAGACTGACACATTTGTTACAATTAATAAGCCTACGTCGACATGTCATAATCACCCAAGGTCCATAGTTTACATAGTTCACTCTTTGTTTTGTATGTTTCATGTACAATGTATGTGACATTGTATATGACATGTATCCATCATTACAGTATCATACAGAGTATTTTCAATGCCTGAAGAATTCTCTGTGCTCTGCTTGTTCCTCCATCTTTGTCCCCGCCAACCTCTGGTAAACATGATTCTTTACTGTCTCCATAGTTTTGCCCTTTCCAGAATGCCATATAGATGGAATCACACAGTATGTACCCTCTTCAGATTAGTTTCTTTCACTTAGTAATATGTATTTAAATCTCCTCTAGGTCTTTCCATGGTTTGATAGCTCATTCTTTTTTAAGCACTGAATATTATTTATCCACTTATCTACTGAAGGAAATCTTGGTTGCTTTCAGGTTTTGGCAATTATGAATAGAGCTGTTATAAATATTTGTGTATGGGTTTTGTGTGGACAAAAGTCTTCAATTCCTTTGGGAAATACCAAGGAGCACAATTGCCAAATCTCATGGTATGAGCACGTTTAGTTTTGTAAGAAACCATCAAACTGTCTTCCAAAGTGGCTGTTCCAATCTGCATTCTTGCCAGCAGTGAATGACAGTTCCTGTTGTTCCACATCTTTGTCACCATTTGGTGTTGTCAGTGTTTTGGATTTTGGCCATTCTAATATGTGTGCAGCAGTATGAAAGACAGTTTTAAGGATGCCACATGACACTTAAGTGGATCACTGATGGGATTTCACTTTTCTAGAGCCACATCAAGGCCACTATGGATTCAAATCTTCTTCATTATTGGTTCTAACATCCAAACTAAGCTGTTAAGTCAAATAACTCAGCTAATAATATGCTTAAGGGTTTTTTGGAGGTAAGACATTTATACTAATTCTTCTGTTGGAAAAAATATTTAAGGTGATCTATTAAATAGTTCATTTTTTCATGAATACATCCTCAACTTTCCAAAGTTAGGTTTTACTTCCCTACAACTCTTGTTAAACCAGGACCTGCAAGGATGAAACTTGTGTTTCCCCAAATGTGGAATGGATAAATCCAGTTTTACTTCAGCAGAACTTTGTGATAAGAAATGTGATCTTTCAGTTTCAGCAAATGAGGTGAAGTTCTGAAAGGCTATCAGGCTCCTAGAAATCTCTGACCATTCATCTGTGAGCCCCTGGGTAGTTTTAAAGTGTATAATTCTTTGTACCTTATATACATGTTTCATATTCCACAGTGCAAACCATGGCATCCTTGACATATTAGGATAATTTTCCTCATTCTTCAACAGCAAGTGCTATGATACTTTGCTATTTTTAAATTATAAATACATATTATAAATATTGTGGTGGTATATATATGTATAAAAATATAACTAAACATCTCTTTCATAAAAATAATATGTATTTTTTATATTTTTATGAATATCATAAAATGACATTACATATAATTACACACACATACATACATATTACTTTATCTCATCATCATGAATAACCCTGTCTTGTAGGTATTACTGTAGCAATTTTATCTGTGAGGAAATTGAGCCTCATAGAGATTAGATAATGTGCCCAATCACATCCAGTAAGTGATGGTTTCAAAACACAAGTCTCAGTAGATTTAAGAAGATTAAAACCATACAAAGAGTCTTCTTTGATCACAACAGAATAAAACTATAAATCATTAATAGAAGGAAAATACAAAAATTAACAAAGTAGAAATTGAACAACACTCTTAGACAGGAGTGGGTTACTGGGTCAAAGGAGAAATTACAAGGGCAATTAGAAAATATCTTGAAAGAAATGAAAACAAAAATACAACACACCAAAACTTATGGGATACAGCAAAAACAGTGTTCAGAGGGACATAAATGATTTCAAATGAATAGCTTAACTGTGCATCTTTAAAAAAAACTAGGAAAATGAGAATAAACTAAATATAAAGCTAAGAGAAGGAAGGAGATAATATTAAGATTGGAGATAAATGAAATAGGGACTAGGAAAACAATAGACTTAATGACCCTAAAAGTTGATTCTTCGAAAAACAACAATATTGACAAACCCTTAGCTAGACTGATGAAGAAAAAAAACTCAATAAATAAAGTAGAAATCAAAGTGGGGCTATTACTACCAATATTATAGAAATAAAAAGGATTATAAGATAATACTATGCACAATTGTATGCCAAGAAATTTAATAACCTAGATGAAACGAACATTTTCCTAGAAACACACAAACCACTAAAACTGACTAAAGAAGAAATATAAAATCTGAACAGACCTATAATGACTAAAAAGATTGAATCGATAATCAAAAACTTAGCAAAGAAAACCCCAGGACTAGACAAGTTCCCTGGTGAATTCTATCTGGTTCCTTTGGGGATATTGTCCTGCCTTGTTTCTTTTTTCTTTCCAGATATTTGAGCCCTGTCTTTTGAATGCCAAGCCTCTTTAATTTTTCTTATTGTGTATATGTGTCCATACTTTTCTGTGGTCATATTATATTCACCTGCTAAGTTTTCCTGACATACCTGCTGATCTCAAATATCTATGTAGTACCTCTGGTTCCTCTCAACCATGCCTCGCCATGTCCATTATGCTGAAAATGGATCCTAGATATAACAGAGAAAAAGGCAAGGATTCAAGCAATCTGGGGAGGACTGTGTAAAGAAGGAAGTTGGTTCAGGATATGCAAATCAGGGGAGTCAGCAAGGAATATGGGAGCAATAGAGCTAAACTATCCAGGGTCAGTTTATTATTTATTAACTGCTACATGCTAGTAACTATAGATTCAAAGGCAAATAAGATAGGATTGAAAAATCCCAGGCAGAATCTTCAAGTGAAAGGTAGGCATGCCCAGTTCAGATGCAGGGAGCACATAAAGACTGGGGTCAAGACTGGGTCAAAGACAGGTTCATCAGAGATCATGGTCATTCAGGGGCAAAAATTTCAAAGAGTCGATCAGAGTCAGCCCAGCTATTATCAAAAGAGTAACAAAGCAAGCCAAATTGCCTTCTGCTCTATTTTGGATGTAGAAAGCATCAAGAGACTGTTGTTCTGATTGTAATAATGAGAATTAGCTGGGTAATCTACAGAAGCATAGTTATTTTGAGTTTATCAGAAGCTCTCAAAGAAACCTAATGAACAAAAACCCAAGAAGTGGCCAATCTTAGGAGAGAAGGCAACAATGGCTATTTGATTCTTGGCAGAGCAGCAGAAGCAGAAGAAGGAAGAAGGAAGCATTCATGGATGTAGTCAAGAAGAGAGCAGCTCAATTTTTAATGTGATTTTAAAGGCAGGATATGGTCTGGAATGACAGTTTGGAATTCTTGAATGGGGAAGACACAGGGGAGTCTGAATCAAAGTGCCAACATTTTTCCATTGACTTTTCACTGAGTGCTCACAAGAAAGTTTAGGACAGGACCTGAGACACCCTCTGAGACAAAGATGTACTGAGCCCACTGAAGCCTGAGGGTAAAACAAGAGAATAGAGAAGCACTTTGGGCCCTACACTGAGAATGAGCGAGCAATTCCTATCACTGGAGGAGAGACAGGTAAGCTGAGAGAGCCCCCTGAGGAAACCCCACAAGCATTCCAGGCCTTACACTGAGTATCAGGCAGCATCCATCCATTGTGTGGAGAAGGGACAGGAGAGCTCAGTGAGACCCCTGAAGTGCAGTCACATGGGACCTGCTGACATCTGTGGGAAGGTCAAGAAAAGGAAGCCAAATCTTCCAGTCAAATTCCAAGTCCAGTTAAACGAGAGGTATTGATGCCACAGAGCCAGGACTAGGGTGAGACAAATGAAACAAATAGGAACTTGTCTTGGTAACTTTGATAAATAATATTTTAATGAAATATTTTAAAAACTTACTGTTTATGCAGAAAAGGTCTATGATGGGCAAAATCTCAAAATTTTAAGACAGAAATGGTATTACTGATCTTTCCTTCTGCCTCACACTCCAATATGGCTTGACACAGTACTTACCGATCCTCTTTTTGTACCTCGACAAATGTGACACTTGCCTCATTTAGTCTCAGCCTTGACCTGCTCTCAATTAAATCAAAGTGTGTGATAAGTTGAATTTAATCAACAAACACAAAGCCCAGTCCCAGATCAGTTGGGATGGACTAGACAGTTACAATCTCCCACACTACAGCTTGAAGGAAGAAGAGGTATACCTTTTCTGAGTATGAATATTATTTACCCTAGGCTTTTCTGCCATTTAATTTTTTAAAACTCAGGGCATTAAAAAAAAAAGCAAGAAAATTAAATCCATTGTCAAGAGAGAAAATAGGCAGTAGAACCAGACACAGACTGGTTGGTACAGTCAGACTCTATATTTAAAAATAACTATGATAAATATGTTAAAAATTTAGTGGAAAAGTACACAACATACATGTTAACAGTTGGAAAATTTCCCTGGAAAGAGGAAAACTATTAAAAAAGGCCAAGTGGAGTTGGTGGGAATGTAAATTAGCTCAACCATTGTGGAAAGCAATATGGAGGTTCCTCAAAAAACTAAAAATAGAAATACCATTTGACCCAGGAATTCCACTCCTAGGAATTTACCTGAAGAAGACAAGATCCATGATTCAAAAAGACATATACACCCCTATGTTTATCACAGCAATATTTATAATAGTTAAGATATGGAAGTAACCTAAGTGTGCATCAATAGATGATTGGATAAAGAAGATGTGGTACATATACACAATGGACTATTAGTCAGCCATAAAAAGAAAACAAATCCTACCACTTGCAACAACATGGATGGAGCTAGAGGGTATTATGGTTAGTGAAATAAGCCAGGTGTAGAAAGACCACTCCTTTGTGGAGTAAAACAACAAAGTAAAACTGAAGGAACAAAACAGCAGCAGACTCACAGACTCCAAGAAGGGACTAGTGGTTACTAAAGGGAAGGGGCTCGGGAGGATGGTTGTGGAGGGAGAGAGAAGGAGATTAAGGGGCACTATAATTAGCAATCACAATATAGGTAGGTCACAGGGAAGCATGGAGAAGACAAGTAACGACTCTATAGCATCTTAATACGCTGATGGACAGTGACTGCAGTGGGGTGGGGTGGGGGGACTTGATAATATGGGTGAATGTTGTAAACACAATGTTGTTCATGTGAAACCTTCATATGATTGTATATCAATAATACCTGAATTTTAAAAAAAAGGGCCAAGTGGAAATGCTAGAAATGAACAATATAAGAGATAATTCTTTTAAAGGGATGGTTAGACACAGGCATCAGTCAGCTTGAAGACAAATCATCAAAAATTACCTGAACTAAAATATAAAGTGGAAAAAGAGTGAAAAATAAATAAAAAGAACAAGTTATCTGACTTGTGTAGAACAATATTGAACAGTTTAGTATGTGTGAATGGAGTTCCACAAGGAGAAGAGATAGAATGGTCCAGAAAATATTTGGAGAAAACAGCTGAGAATCCTTCTAAAATTGATTATACACATTATCCCACAGATCTAGAAGTTCAGTCAATCTACAGTTGATCAAATACAAAGAAAACCAGACCCAGGCACATCAGAGTCATACTGCTTTTTACCAAGGTAAAGGGAATATTTTGAAAGCATAACAAAAGATACATTATATACAGGGGATCAATGATAAGTATAATGTTTGACTTCTCATCAGGAATAATAGAGACCTAAAGGTAATATATTGATATCTTTAAAGGGAAAACATTCCTGTCCATCTAGAATTCTATATATAGTAAAAATAGCCTTCAAAAATGAAGGTGAAACTAAGAGTTTTTAAACAGACAAAAGCTGAAATAATTTATCTACAGCAGACCTGCACTGCAAGAACTACTAAAAGAAGTTCATTAGTATAAAAGAAATGCTGGACTATACCTGAAAACAGCAAAAATAATGGTTTAAAATAAATGGAATTAAACTTTTTCTATAAGTAGAATTAAGGTTACTTATTTGAAAACAAAGTCAAAGTCTCACTTTCCGATTTGCTTTCTCATTATTTCCTTCCAAAGTAAAAAAGCTGTGACTGACATTTTTTCTCATAAGGAATGCTCTCTGGACATTGTGTAGCCTGTAGTAAGTACAAAGAGAGAGGAAGACATGTTGAAAAGCTTTGTTATCAGTATAGTCCTTCCTAGTTGAATGCTGTCTTCTTCTTGTTCTATTAAGTTAAAATACAAATCAGCACTGATATTGTTTCCAACATTTTTAAATGTAATGTTGGAAAACATTTTATGAAAAGCATTTTTCATACATTGTATATGTATTGTGTATACACCTCAAGTTAAACTAATGGCTTTGTTGCAGGCTCTAAAGCAAAGTGCATAACACAAAAATTAATAATATCCTTAGTTATAAACATGAGATGAGTCCTGACATTGATGGTAGGTACCACTTTATAGTTTTCCCCTTATGATCTCTGTATTGTACTAAATAACTCCCCAATTCATTGAGCTGTTCTTAAAAACAAAACAAAACAAAAGCAACTTGACATTGTGTACATATTTTCTATTTGTTGATCAAATCACACACATGGAAATGTAATGCAGCTGAGTAGAATATATGTCAGTTTTGGTTTAGGATCATCAGTGGGCAGAATTGCCTAGTGTTACCAGATTAGTCCTTTTATTGGTCTTTATGGCCTCTGAATTAACAAATAAATTGTCAATCCATTTTTAAATGGATTGTTCATTAATGGAACTTAATGGAAAAAGTTCATTAAGCTGAAAGGAAATTATATTGGATAGAAATATGGCTTTGTACAAAGCAATGAAGAATAGCAGAGTTAAAATGTCTGAAAACATAAATGCATAACAGAAAAGACAAATCAAATACTAAGATAATGTACTTGAACTAAACAATATTCATAATTATATTATTTATAATAGCCCAAGAGCTGAAAACAGTTCAGGTATCTACCAACAGAGCAATAATATACAAACTATGGCATAATCATTGAGTGGAATGCTAACTAGCAATGAAAGGGAATAAACATCTCATAAATGTAATCACATGGGTAAATCTCAAAAACATACTGAGTAAAGGAAGCTTGACACAAAAGAGTACATATTCTATTATGACATTTAAATAAAATTCAAGATCAGGCAAAGCCAATTATGGTGATAGAAATTGGAACAAAGGTTACTCTGGGCAGGGGTATTAACTAGAAAAAAGCTCTTAAGAACATCTAGGGGTGATGCAATTTTTCTATCAGGGTATCAACTTTTCTGTAAGGGAATGAGAGTAAATATTTTAAGCTTTGATTTTCATACCGTCTCTGCTGCAACTACTGAACTTTAGCAGTGTGCCATGAAATCTGCCATAGATAAAACATAAACAAATGGGTGTGGCTGTTTTCTAATTTTATTTATAGACACCAAAATTTGAATATCATATAATTTTTATGGTCACAAAATCTTCTTCTGTTTTTTTTCCCTCCCAGACATTAAAAAATGTAAAAACCATTCTTCACAGGCTGTAGAAAATTAGGCGGTGGGCCAGAAATGACCTGTGGGCTGCAATTGGCTGTCCTTTTTTCTATATCTTGATAGGAGTGTAGGGCATATGGATGTAAGCGTTTATAAAGCTGAAGAAACTGTTCACAAGATCTGTGTACTTCTCTGGATGTAAATTATTCCTCAACAGAAAAGGTCTTTACAAATAAAAGAGGCAAGGAGCTTAGTACTGGTGCTGTTTGCTTCATTGATTGTCTCAGGTGCACTGTATTAACGGAAAAAGCATAAGATTTAAATTTTCACACAAAACACCATTCTTGAGCTATTTGAGAGAAGCAGGTTTATACAGAAAATACTGTATTCTGATTGTCTTGCAACTGTAGAACAAGATCCAAACAGATTCCAAATTTCTAGTTGCTAACTTTCTTAAAGGCTTTTGGAAACTTCTGAGGGACTTTGGGGTAAAAGTCAACTTTGGAAGTTACTGGCAAGATTTTGACTGGAATATATATGCTTGCTAGAGCTTGGACAGTAGTTTTTACTAACCAGTAGAAGTGATTGCTGGCAATACCACCAGGCTAAAATACATCTGTTGGAGGTGTTGATATCCTGCTGCTCAGTTCTCCACCTCCCTTGGCCTCAGCATATGCTACCACCTCTCTGAATGGTTCTCCAAATTGAAATTCTCTCCTGCCTAGTTTCTAGGATGGACCTCTCTCTTGGTTCTGCTCCTGCTTCTAAGATCTCTCTTGGCCTTTTCAGTGACCCTTTTTTGTTCCTGCATGAATGTTCTCCTTACCTGCCTTAGGCTCTCATATCCTATGCCAGGCTTCCTGCCAATGTGAGCAGTCTCTTCACCCTGGTTGGACTCTGACATACCACAGCAGGCAGCTCCTGTTCACAGAGACCCTCCTCACCACACATGGGCTTTAGATACCCCGTGCTGGTTTGACCTTCTGTATGTCTACCCTCTTATCCCACTCAGGCTCTGACTCCCCATGCCAGCCTACTATTCCTTACTCTTTTTGGCTTAAACCTTCCATGCCAGGTAGCCTCTCCTTATGAAAACTTACCTTGTACTCCTAATGGCTTTTGGACTAAAATGTTCAGGAAGAGGATGGAAAAGGGGAGGAGGAAAGAAAGGGGAAAGAATCTTAAATATTTTACGAGATTTTTAATATTTAGCTCTTTGATCCACCTAGAATTTATTTTTGTGACTGTTGATATAGGGATTTGGCTTTATTTTTTTCCTAATGAATAACCAATAAACTCCAAGGCATATATTGAGTAGTTTATTATTTGCACTTATTTGAGTACTGTTAATCATATAGCAGTTTTTCATACATATATGGATCTCTTTCTGTATCCTCATCAACTTTCTACTTCTATTTTGATTCATTCACTGAAATTGTAGTTTGAGGAGAAATGACATCTTTATAAAGTTATATTGTGGATAAAATGAGAGTTCCTGTGGCTGGGATTCTCACCTGGCCCTGGTTGACTAGCTCACTGCACACCTGTGGGCAATACATGGCTGTTGACTCTATAAAAAGAGCTCTGCCCAGTGCTCTGGGCACGACACGGTAGCAGGGCTGCTAGGCTGCAGGAGAGCAGAGCAGAGGCTGGAGTGGTGGCAGTGCTGAGGACAGAGGCCCAGAGGATGGCTGTGTGGGATGACTGTGCAGGCAGAAAAGCCCAGACGACGGCTGTGAGGACAGGGGGGCCCAGAGGCAGAGACTGGCTTGCTGCATACAGACTTGCTCTGAGTGAATGCAATTCTAGTGACTGACCTGCTACCTGGAAATAAAGTTGGGTATAACCCTTTCACTCCAAGAACGTTTTGCTGTCATTTTCTTTGGTCACACTGAATCCATAGTGAACTTGCCTGGGGCTGAAATCCATTGGCAAGACATATATAAAGAGATGGAATTTTCCAAAATGTTTATGTACATCGGTAGTGTCTTACAGTTTTCTTCATACAGATTTTGTTCATGTTATGTTTTTTCATAGGTGTTCTGTAGTTTTCATGACCGTAAATGGTTTCTTTTTTTCTATTATATATTCTAACTGGTACTTGTTTAGGAATAGGAATTATTTTGATTTTTACTTGTTGATCTCTTATAAGAGTCAAAAAGATCATGCAGTATTAGCTCTAAAATTTTGTCATGAATACTCTTGAGGGTTAATGTAGTGTAATGTAGTATAATGTTCCATCCACAGTATTTTTAAATTAACCTGAAATTTCAAAAGTAATGTAAGAATACATCTGCCTTATAAAAATGAGAGAATTACAAGTAATGATAAATCACCATTGACTAATACCCTCAATTTTAGTGTGCATCCCCCAATGCCAGTAACCATCATTGTGGTTTAATATATATTTCATAGAGTACATGTAGTGCTATTTGTGTGTTTTCAAATATTACCAAATGCAATCTTCTTTTTCATTCAAAATATGTTTTGCTAATCTATTATTATTGGTACATCTAAATTAATTCCTTTTCAAATAGTCTATAGCTTCCCATTATATGCATCACATTCTATTTATTCATTTCTTCCCCACTTGAAACACATTAGATTATTTCCAACCACAACCAATGTTGGAATGAACAACCTTGTTGATACCTTCTAGCTCACATCTGTGAGTGTTTTACTAAGGTGGCTATCTTACACTCTTAGGGTCTAAGAAGTTTAGAATTGTTTTAAATCATGAATAATTATTGCATATGTGTATTTTCTTAACATTCCTAGTTTTCTATGTAATTCAGTGTTCAATTAGAATCATGTTCTTAGCCTCTATTAAAATCCACATATGATCTTTCTCTTTAACCTTTTGTGAATTATAGCAATTCTCTAATCTTAAAATATCCTTATATTCATATGATAACCCTAAGTCATGGTATTTGTTTTAAAAACATGCTGTTGGATTTAACTTGATGATATTTTATATAAGAATTTTCCATCTATGTTTATAAGCGTGATTGAACTATAGCTTTCCTTGCTTGTAATTCTCCTGGTTCTGCTTTGATAATTGGGCTTCGCAAGTTTTATAAAATGCATTGGATTACCTCTCCATCTTTCCCAAGTTCTGGAGCCATAAATATAACTAAGGAATTATATGTTCTTTGAAGTTTGGTAGAACTTGTCCCTGCAAATTTTTTTTCAATTAACAGTCATGTAATCTAAGTCCTCCATAAGCTCAGTTACTTTTTAGGATGTGAGATGGCTATTTCTGGGTTAGATGTATTTACATCTCTTACTTTTACTACTGTCAAAATTTTCTCAGTTCTAATAGTTTAGTCTTAGTTTAGGTTAGGCTGTGTTCCCAGAGTCATAATAGTTCAAACAGTGTATATTATCTTTGTGGATTTTATTCCTTGTTTTTGTAAAATCCTTTTTAAAATAATTTTGCTTGTTACATTAACATTGCTATATTACTTTCCTTTACCATTTGACTAGTAAATCTTTTAACCCAGTATTATCAAGCTTTCTGTGTTGTTGCTGGAATTTGCTTGTGGGCAATTTATAGCTGGATTTTGTTTTTAATCCTGTCTTTTTACTTTATGAGTAAAATTAACCCATTCATATTTATTGTAAATACTTACTTTTGGACTTACTCCTCCCATTTTATTTTTTCTATATACCATACTTCCATTCAGTTCCTTTTTTCTTTTCTTGTTCCCATTTCTCATGTTGGACTAGAAAGATTTTCTCTGTACCATTTCTCCCCTTTTTAACAGTCTGCAAGGTAAAAATCCAATCCAATCCTTCCGTATTTGCTTTTAATTTTAAAAACTTATTTACTGTCACATAGTCAGAAAATATATGTTTAAAATCCACACCTGGAGTTAATTTACAGCTGTAATCCCTTGAATACACTCCTGAACAACTTCCGATTCTCAATTTTCACACTTGTAAAATTAGGAACTTGAGTTCTTCATTTAATCTTCATTTAATTTTAAGGATTAAATGTGATGCCATGTGAAGCACCAGAAATTATAAAATAAAAGGTCTTCAATTTCTTCATCCCATTTCTTCTTTTAAACAAAAAATTGCAGGCCCAAAAGACCCAATCATCTATTTCCTTTGTCCTTCAAAGTCACCTCCTCTTCATATTTCTTGCATCATGGCCTTCATCTAGTCTTTCAATTTCTCTGTAAGACTCAATATCTTCTCATCCTCCCTTTACATTAAAAAAAATCTCATCCTGCATTCTATTGAATGGCCTCTTTTGCTCTAAATTTAAATGAACGGCATTTCCCAGGGACTCCATGCCTTTCTTCATTTTTCCTTCAAAATGGCGGACTTCAGACGTTGCACAATATGCACCACGTGCGCCTGCGCCTCCCGCGGCCATTTCACCCAGCAGCCCAAGCTCCAGCCTGTGCTCCGCGCAGCGCCTGCGCACGAGCCTCCAGAGCACTGTTGCTCCTCCCCTTAGCTGAGTACGCCTGAAACCGCACGTTCCTGTCCCTTCCCTCCCCCGCTTACTCTGCATCGCTCTCACCCCTTTCCTGTGAGATTCTTCCGCCAAGTGGAAAGCCTATCTTCTGTCGATAGCCTACTCACTTGAGAACAATCCAATAGGCACTTACAGCCCTGGGGTTCACCATTCAGTCTTATCAGTGCACCACTGCCATTCTCCTCTGGGTCTTAAAGTTGATAACGAATTTCTCGGGACTTCTTTGCATACCGTGAGGCAACAAATGGAAAGAATGGCTGTGGCGGAGGGATCTTCCGCTTACGCTCTGTGTACTTTAACCTAATGGGGGTCGTCCGGGAGTCGGAAGGGGGAGGGGAAAGGGAAGAGGCAGCCAAGGAATTGTTTTTTTCTCTCGCCCCGCCTTCACAAGGCCCACCAATGGGGATGGGCTGTTTTCCAACGAGCCTCGCCCATCTCCTCGAGCTCAGCCAATGAGCGGCGGAAGCGGCTCCGAGGGGCCGGACCCGGGAGTCTGTGCGTGTCTTGTGAGAGCTCTTGAACCAAGTCAGAGCTAGAGTCGTTTGGGCGGCTGGGAACGGTGGCTGCCGCCGGTGACTCAGGGAGGCAGGAGGCGGGGTAAGAGAGCCGTGGCCTCAGCTGAGGGGAGAGGAGGAAGAAAGGTGAAGGCGCCGACCCCGCGACCCCGCTGCCCCCGCGCCGCAGCGCAGGCCAGGGCGAGGGGTGCCCGGGCGTCGGCGTCCAGGCAGCGCGGTGTCGAGGCGGGGCAGCGGGGCAAGTGCCAAGCCGTAGGGCTCGTCCCTCCCGTGGGGCCACCCGGGGCGGGGACCCGGCCTCCTGGGAACGGCACTCCACATCAGGGCCTTTTCTTTTCCGGGGTGAAGAGTGAACACTTAAAAATCCACTTAGCGGCAAATAATTCTGCCCTCACTCCCACTGCGTTTAGGTTTAAGGTTTTGGAAAAGCGAAACTTGGGAGAGCGAGGGTCACGCGACGCTTGGGCCGGTGTTTGCGGTGGGGGAGGGACCCGGGGGGCAGAGAGGGCGCGAGTGGGGAGCGCGGGCCCCCCTCGCACCCGCCGCCGCCTGGGGTCTTGTCCTTGGAGCAGGGTTAGGGCTCCTCCCTCCGCCCCCGCCTTCCCCTGGCCCTCTCCTCCCGGCCCCCTTTCACCGGCCGCCCCCATTGCATTTTTGTTTTTTGTGTTTTTGCAGGGAGGAGCCCTTCCTGCAGGCGTGGAAACCATGGTGCTAACGCTTGGAGAAAGTTGGCCGGTGTTGGTGGGGAAGCGATTCCTCAGTCTGGCCGCAGCCGACGGCAACGACGGCGGCCACGACAGCTGGGACGTGGAGCGCGTCGCTGAGTGGCCCTGGCTCTCCGGGACCATTCGAGCCGTCTCCCACACCGACGTTACCAAGAAGGATCTGAAGGTAAAACCCTCTCCCGGGCCTCGACTGTCGGACGTTTTGTAGTTACCTTGGTAACGAGACAGCCAGCACCCCCCTTCTCTTTTCTTAAAAGGGTGACCAGAAAGCTGGCATCCGATTTGAAGGTGCAGAAAACTAGACCTTGAAAGTCTTTGAAATGGTTGTGTAGAGCCGAAGTATATTTGGCTTAGAGTTGCCTGTGTTTAATAAGTGGCTGAGGGTTGTTCAGACACGCTTGGTTATTGCCCGCGCTGTGCCCCACTAGGACTGTATGATTATTTTCCGAAGAGGGAGTATTGTTAACAGTAAGTTAAGACAAATGAATGGGTTTGGAATCGTTTAGAATTGAGGGCTAGTGCTCGCAAGTGCTTTCAGTTGGTGTTTTGTTCTTTAAATTTTTTCCAACCTAACTTCTTAAACTTTCAGGCTAGTGGAAATGTAGTGTGCGTCTAGAGGGAGGAGCTTAATTCTGTTGGACATATTAGGGTGGGTATTTGTCCGTATATGGTGGGTCAGGTCAGAGTGGGTTCCTGGTTGTGTGTGACGAGTCTGTGGGTAGGTGTGGGCTATGACCATGTATGGAGGGCTGGCGGGTGGAGCTGCCCCTAACATGGTGTGTTGGAGGCATGGCTTGGAAATATTCCTCTGGGGGTTGGTGGGAGGAGGAATGGAAACAAGTGTTGCCGGTGTTTTTTGATACGAACAACATTAAGAACCTTTCCTAGTTAGATATTTTCCAAAAGAGATGAATTCTGATCGTACTCCCTGTTAGAAATATTAGTGTGAAAAGTACTGTCTGGGAACAACCAGTGAGGAAGCCATTGTACCAACAAAGACTCCTTTGTGCCAAAAAACTGAAAAAAGGTCCCTAACAAAGTCTGAAGTGGTGATAACTTGAAGCTTATCAGAATGCAGGAGATTTCCACGCTGGGTAATGGATACGTTTTAGTATCCTCACTTGGTCATCAACTTTGCTTTTCTTGAAAACTAGGTTCAAATAAGGGAAGCAATTTTTAACATTGGCAGTTGAATATGTTTTGATTTAAGAAACACTGTTGTTCATTGGAACGTTTTCAAGGTAACATTGCATGTCCAAATCAGTATTAGTCTACAAAGGGTTATGGGAAAGGATGTGTGATTCTGTACTTGTTAAGCTTCTTTAGTGTTCCTTGTCTTCAGGGTGAAAAGGAGGAGTGACCGTTGAACACTTAAGCACGTGCTGAGAGTCATGCTGAACACTTCACAGCTATGATCTTATTTAATCTCACAGCAGTTCTTTGTGAGTAGGTACTGATATTGCCCCATTGTACAGGCAAAAATACTCGGGCTGGGAGAGATTAAATATCTTGCCCAGGAATTGACAGAGCCTGTGTTCTGACCCAGGAAGTTTTGACTCCACATCAAGGGCTGTGCCACAAAAGGACTCCTGTCACACACTGTGAGGTTTGGTTTTTCTCCTCATTTCACTCCTAGCAAACTGGGTTTTGATGTATGTAGGAAATGTAATGTGGGGCAGGGATGGCCAACCTATTTGCTTTAGGCTAATGACCTTTCTCCATAAAATAGGTTCTGTGAATGAAGTGAATTTCAAGTATAGTTGTTCTGGTTTATTTTATCTGGTTTATTTTATCTGGTTTATTTTCTCTAGTGCAGCTGTTTTTCATATGATTTGAATGTAAATAAGATTTAAGTTTTACAGTCTTTATTCTTTGGCAGATGATGAGAGACTAGGTGTTTCCTTCTCTGACAGTTATTCCTGACCTGTTGGGTTGGGAAGGCAATCTAGGAGGTCATTTATGTGTATTTTTAATCTCCCCATCTCTCCCACCCCCATCCTTGGAGGTGGTAGTGATACCTTTATTTTTGGATTGAGAAAATAGGTTTAGGAAAAGGAGTCTTGGCTAGATTTGTATAATAAGCTACTAAATGATGGAGGTAGTATTTAAACCTAGGTTCGGCTGTCTGTCTGCTATAGCACTAAGATGCCTAATGTGGAGACAACACATTTTAATTTAAGAACAATTCTGACAATTTGGGGTTTTGCTTTACCTCAAACTTAACAACTGAGCCCTCATGAAGGTGCAGATCTACCCAATTTCTTTTTCCTGACCATGATTTATCACTGCATTCTTAGTTGAGTAGCAGATGAAATAATTGACTTAAGTTCAGAGGCATGTTGCTTTAGCAAAAACAGAATTTTAAGACACTAGAACCTGATTGTGCTTGGTGAGATGCAGGAAGGAACTAAGTAACTCTAAGACCATTTAGAGTCCTGCATTTAGAGGAGTATTGAGTTTGGGGGATGGGGCGGGACTGGGGGCTGAGATGAATATGAATGAATAAAATTCAAGTGGTGTGCACCTGTTTTAGTATAAATACAAATCTGTCTAGACTGATTTGCCTAGTTAGTTGAAAGTGATGTTAATGAAGCCAAGGCTCATTGATTTTGTTTCATCTAGAGAGAAACTGTGTAACAGTCACTCAGATACATATGTCTAGTAGTTGATTACAAAGAAGTTAGATTTTGTAACAGTCACTTACTCAGATACAATATGTCTAGTAGTTGATTACAAAGAAGTTACAAAGAAGTTCTTGTGTGGCAAATACTCAGTTCAGTTCTCACAAATATCCTAGATCGTAAACCATGTTCTTTAGAGTTAGAAATTGAGGCTTAAAGAAACTAATTAACTTGCCCAAGTTTGTTTCCAGACTTTCATATTCAGGTAGAGTGAAGGTAGAGCAGTTTATTTTGCTGGCCTCTTTATTCTCAGCGTGTAGTGTTTGCTAAGGTAATTGAATGAATAAATGAAGGAATCATAAAACTATTACTTCTACATGGAAAAGCAGTTTAGAAATAATCCACCAGTGGAGCAGTGGCATTTTCTTTATCTGGAATAATAACATCTTATTTAGGTGGTTATAAGAACCTTCTTAACCTTAATTTTTATCCTACTTTTTCTACTGGAGTGTGAGGCAGGTTTGGTCCTAACTGGCTTTGTTCAGTGTACTGGGAATGCCCTCCTGTCCCAGCTTGTCCAGGTCTTACCCTTCCTTTGAGCGTGCTTTTTCCTTGAGTCTCTGCCCCTTCTTATTCCTTAGGGATGTCCTCAGCAGGTGAGTAATACTTGCAATATATATGTATGTACTATTTCTGGCTACCTGAAAACCCTTTTTGGCAGTTGGTTGCCGTGATCAATGCCTAGCCTTTTCATCCTTGCATACAGTTGGAACTTGAATGTTGATGGATTCTGCTGCCAGTCGGACCATATAAAATGAGAAACTCCTAGTGCAGTGTAATAAAAACTGTTAATCCTCTACAATTGAATACTAGACTCTGGGATTTTAGATAAACATTTTATTTAGATCTAAGAAGACATAAGTAGAAGCATAACAAATTTATTTCCTACTTTGTGAAGTAAAATGAATGTTTGGTGGTGTTCTGCAACTTAGTGCTGGGCGGAGAGCAGCTGTGTCATTAAAAATTTCTTGACTAAAAACCATGCCATTCTGTAAGTGCCTACTCTGAAACCTAGAATAATTTATCTGGCCTTTATGATGGTTTTCATAATCATATACTCAACTGAGATTAGTGTATGCTAAGAGTGGAACGTTTGAGATTAGTTTGAGTAGATATAATATTAATTCATATACATAAAGATTTTTCCTATTGGGGAAGAATGAGCTTGAAATAATTTGAAATATGCAACATCTGGTCAAGATACTGGGTAGACTAATAAGGTACATGTTTGCAAAATGCCCTATTAAAAGAATGGGAAATCTGGAGATTATAGCTAGTGAATCATAACTGATAGGCCTCTTTTTGATCCTTGGAGTCAGACAGCATAAAAAAATCTTTGTGGATCAAGGGAGCATGGGGGGAGAACACAATTTGCAGTGAGAATAGTTACATCTGTCAGTGAGGGGGAACACGGTCAGGTCACTTTAGTTCCCCCTGAATTTGAGTTCTTAACTGGCATGCCTTTTGATAGAAATTTCTGCAGAAGCGGGCATTGGGAGGATGTCCTATATACAATGTCAGACTCAAGGCACGAGTGAAAGACATATGTGGTTATGGTAGGAAAACTGAAAGAATGTTGAAGAAAGCTCACAACTTGTTGATTTCATTATATATACATATATTTTAAGTTAACCTTTTTATAAGTCAAAGTTATTGTGAATTTTTGACCAATACAATCTAATGCTACAAAGAAATAAACTTAGTTATTTTTAAGAAACTAAACTTACTTTCAGATCACTCAAAAACTGGGATATAAAGAGGGACCCTGTCTAAATTTTGGTTTAGTATTGCTAGAAAATGATAAATTTGCTAAGAATTGTGATGTTGCTTAACTTTTGGGAAACCGCTTATGTATGATCTTCATCCCTCCCTCCCTTCCTCAACTCCCCTCTCCTGGAATAGATGATAGATAATCAAGTTGAAAACCCTCTTTCCCCAACTTCCAACTGAAGGAATGATGCCCTGATCAATTAAGATTTGATTTACTGTGAAAGTCTTAAAACTACCTAGTCTCCTTGCCAGATACTTCACATTGTCTTCAAAATCTTCCTAACAATTCAGTGTGGAGTAGGTTTAGTACTTTAATTTTGAAGCTAGCAGAGGAAGATTCAAAGAACTTAAATTTAAGCAATGGTTCTTACCTGGGGTGCAACTTAATTTATTTCCTTTGTAGTCTTACGCATTTTCCTTTATGCATGCAAAATCATTCTTAGAAAGCTTCAATATAGCTGAGATTCAAGCCCAGATCTGTCTGGTTCTGAAGTTTGTATATGCTCATTTCTCTTATACCATATTGGTGGGAAAACCCTCATCCAAATCTGGGTTGGGTTTGAGGTTGATGTGATGTAGGACAGAAGAAAGACTAGCCAGTTTAGGGGAGATATCACAAGATCTGGATTCCATGTCAAAGGAAACTGAAAGGAAAATGGGCAGTTTCTGAACACCTCTCTGAAGGACGGTTTGACTGCCATGATGGACGGGATACACAGAACCAAGGAGAGACAGTACATAGGGCCTTGTCATACAGTAGATACCTGCATACTTGCACTTAGTCTTTAATAATGGCAATGTTAAAATTAGCCTGCTATACCAAAGTACGCAGCTTCTCAGGAAAAGTTGCCTTGGGAGTTAGGGATGCACATTTTGAGTGGGTCTTAAATTTCATTGATTTAAAAGATTGGTATTCTATAGCCATAAAACTGGAGAAAGTTTGGGATGAGGCTGGGGTATATCAGTTGGGAACTTCCTGCCTTCTAAGTGGATGAGAAACAAGTTAGAGCCCAATTCAGAGAGAAATTTATTCCTTTAGCAAGTATTTGAGTACTGACTGGGGACTGGATACCAGTGAAGTAAAAATGGTAAGTAAAAGCAGATACAGTCTTGACTAATTAGAATTTATAGTATGTCCCTCAAATAACCACAGATAAATAATTCACAATGTGGGTAAGCACTAGGAAGGCAAAGTATGGGGTTTTGAGTGCAACTAGCAAGAGGACCTCTCTTGGGAGAGAGAAGGGCTCTTTGGTAAGGGAAGGCTTCTTTGAGGAAAGGATTTTTGAATTGGGTTCTGACAGATGAATGGAAGGTAACTAAATGTTTTTTTTTTAATTAAAAGGTTAAAAAGGGAGATAACAGTTGTCTATGAAATTATGAACAGCGTTCATAGGTTAACTCTTTGAAACCAAAAATGAGAGGCTTCTTTAGTAGGAGGAGGAATTTAAAATCGAATGAAAATAGTGGTTTTTTTTTACACCAACTACAGAGGGACTTTATTGTGTATCAGTTAAAATACAGTAACATGTAAAAGATTAAAAAATTAAGGGGTAGCATATTCATAATGAGTTAAGGAAGCTAGGGTGTTTTGGTGACCTTTGAGGTTTTGTGAATGATTCCTATTTCTTGGTTACTATCAGAGACACACTTTTTGATTGAATTCTTTTCTTTTTGTCTTAAAATACACAATTGTAAGGACTTTTAGCTTTAAGGTTAAAAGGTGTTTTGGCAGGCCAGAGCCAGAAAACTTCAAAATTATTTGGAAAATGGTAAAGAGTAGTTTAACTTTCCTGTAAGAGGCTAGAAGTAGTTTAGGAAAACTCTGGGGTCATTTATCAATTGTTTCTATATTTAGTGTAAACTAGTCTTCAGACTCCAAACTGAAGTAAATTTCCCAGTTTATTCAACTTGAAGGGGCATTGAGGAAGTGCTATTAGACTAAATCCTGCTGATACCTGAGGGACTTAAAAGCAAGAGGTAGATTGTGGTGGTGGGTCCTCTTAAGCCCACAGACAACGTCAACAGAGATTTACAATGCCATGCAGTAAGCACTTCTTTTGGGTTTCACATTTCTGTCTTTGAATTCTCACACTCTGAAATCTACTTAACATACATAAAACTTATTGGGGGTTCTTTGCTGAATGGGCTTCCCAGAGTTTACTTTGAGGATAGAGACTGGCTTCCAAAGCCCTTGACTTCTGCTTCCCAGAATGGTTTGGGAGCCAAAGCTTGTTTAGACTAACCTTTCTGGGTAGTTTGTGGGCTATGAAGGGAAGTAAGAGAGCAGCAAAGGGAAACGGCACATTCAGATAAAAGATTTGAATAAAATAGTATGGTATAATTCAACCTTGGGCATTTTTCATGTTCATTTTTGTTAATCAAATCTGCTTTTATCCCAAATCTGTCTGTCTAGGTGTGTGTGGAGTTTGACGGGGAATCTTGGAGGAAGAGAAGGTGGATAGAAGTCTATAGTCTTTCAAGGAGAGCATTTTTAGTAGAGCATAACTTGGTTTTGGCTGAACGAAAGCCTCCTCAAATTTCTGAACGAATTGTTCAATGGCCTGCCATTGTGAGTAAAACTCAGACTTACTGAACTCATAAGAAAGAGGGTATTTCATTCAATATGAGTGACACGAGGAAAGTACATATGTAACGCATATATTTGTCCACCACTCTGGAAAATGATAATATAGATATATGATAATGTAAAAGAGTCAGAGAGCACCCAGGATCTCCTGTGCTAGGAGTTCTGCAACTCTGGGCCCTTGACTGTCTTGAGCCTAAGTTTCTTCACTTCAAAAATGGGGATGGAGGTAATGTGGGGAGTATCTAGGTCAGAGGTCAGAAACCAGCTATATACAGATATACAGATCTGTTTGGTTTGACCCTTACAGTGTTTTAAAAAATTCTCTATTAACTTTCTACCTTAAAAAATGTGGAGAGTACACCCATAACACTAGATTTCTAGTTTTTCTAGAATAATCTGCAAGATATGACAATACTGGAGCCTTGTAGCATTTCCTTATTGTGACAGTAGGCTGAAGCTAAATAATAGCTATTGCCTGGCCCCTGATGGCTTCCAGTCTTGGTCTCATGGTCTCTAAGATTCTCTCTGGCTCATAATATTCTTTGGCTCTAAAGATACTGGCAGTCAGTATATGACTGTGCCATTTCTACTTTGTAAGTCTGGTGCTGTTAAAGGAGAAGAATGGTCACTGTGTCTAGAGGGGACAGTTCAGACTTTATGAGACATGAGCTGGGCTTGAAGGAGGAAAACACCAGATTTGGGTAGTCAGAAAGGCAATAAGGATGATTGAAAGGCTGACCAGATTGCGAAGGGCCTTGCGTGCTATGCTGGCTAAGTTAAGATCTTGCCCATGGGAGAGAAGACCTGCTGGCGGGTTTTGAGTGATTCAGGGTTGAAGTTAGAGTTGTATTTTGCTCTTTGTATTCCTCCCACCCCCACCCCAGCTATTAAAAATTTGCTAAAAGCATGGTCCTGTCTCCCCAGGAAAATGTACATATAATTTTTGCATAAATTTTGGGAAGCCCTGCATCTGTGGGCCTGGACCTATATGTTATAATGACTCCCAGTGTCATTCTGTATCTAGTTTAAATTTCTGATTTTGGTTGGAATTGTGTGATATTGTTGTATAAATACTTGTTATTTAGATACTGGCAATAAATAAAAACCTTAATGGCTTTTATATCTGTGTGTGTGGAAAATCGCCAGTCCCTATTTTCAGAATTGTGCTAATGGTTATGATGCCAAAATATTTTCTTTTATTTTGTTTTAGATGTACAAACCGCTGTTGGACAAAGCTGGTTTGGGATCCATAACATCTATTCGCTTTCTAGGAGATCAACAAAGAATATTTCTTTCTAAAGACCTTTTGAAGCCCATACAGGTAAAACATAGAAACAATATTGAACTCTCAAAATGGGAATACAAACTCCTTTAACTTAAGAACTACAATATTGATGTTGATCACTCTAATTCACATGCATAACAGAGACAAGGACTCACTCATCCCATCAGTAGTTAGGCATCATCCATCCCTCACTGTTAGCCTTGGCTTGGTGCTGTCTGTCTGGGGTTGGAAGGACAAAGATACTACAATTGATGGTGTGTGTGTGTGTGTGTGTGTGTGTATGGAAACACCTAGATGATAAAAAAAAATTTAGATTGGCTAACATGCATATATCTACATATATGTCCTCATTATTTATAGATTATATATTTGGGGATTTGGCTAGTTGTTTAATTACAAAGTCAGTACTTTGGTACTTTCACAGTCATTTGCAAATGTGAAGAATGTTGAAAAATTTTAATTGCCTGACACATGTTCCCAATAATATTCTGCCGCCTTGTTTAAACTCTCCTCCTGTAAACAAGAGTCCTTTTCCAGATGTATTTAGTGCTGAATTTTTGTGCTTTCTGTTGGTGATTTCAGTGTTTTAAATAGCCCCACGGTAGTGAAGTGCTGCCTAGTGTCCTAAATGATAAACTTCATTCAGCCATGTATTGCAGTGTTCTGGGTCATGAGTTCAAGGTTAATAATGCAGCAATATATACTAAATAATGTGTCTTTCAACAGAAGCACACATAAAACAAGCTTATATATTGATTGGTTGATGAAATTATGACCAGAGGCTCAGAGGAACGTAACTCTATCTTTCCCCAAGGAGCAGTGGTTCATATTAATTAATTCAGTGTTCACGGTGACTTAATAGAACATACCTAGCATGAATAATGAGAATTGAGTGTGTGTATTCTTCAGTTTGCCAGACTAGCTTGTAAAACTCCTACCTTTTCCTTCACAACATTTAGACTCTTGGGTTGTGCTCATCTGTGATTTTTTTCTTACTATGAAAATGTTGGGAGGGAGGGGAAGAACACAGATTATCTCCAGATTGTCTTGGGAATAATGTCAGTTTTATTATTATATTCATCTTTTAGATGTTATTTATGAAGCTTAAAAAATCCCCTTTATCTACTTTTGTGACCTGACTCATTTTTGTGGTCTGTAGAACAATTAAGGCAGTTTAGAGCTAATGGTCATTGCCATTGATGGGCCAATATTGGAAAACCCAAGACACTAGCTTTCTCTGTACTCATCTCATGTTCATTTCCATGTCCTGCAAGTGAGTGAAAACCAGGTTCACACTTGAACTTCATTTTACAATGTTTAAGTAAATGAAACAGAGGAAGATACTTTTACTTAAGCTAGTTCCAGACAGTGGTTACCTTCACATGTCAACTAGGCATCTGGATATTTTTCCTTCCTTAAAGGAAGAACTGCTTGCTTTTGAAGACTAAGGAACATGTAGGAGAGGTTGGATATCTTGCTTCACTGAGTGATAGAGTAGTTTTTACTTCTTAGCATTGTTTTCTTCACAGTTCTGTTTTATGTATTTCATGTTTCCAAGCTTTTCAATTAAAATAGAACTCAATTTTGTTTCGAGAAACGTCTTTATTAGTAAGTTTTTAATTGTTATCAGAGAATTGCACCATAGGCTGTCAATGAGAATGTTGTTAATAGTGTATTAATTGAGGGAAACTATGATGTGTGCTCTTGACTTTTACTTGTTGGTAATAGTGGCCAGAGTATGGTGTTAGGGCATTCTCTGTAGATAGGGACGATCACATCAGACTTAAATGGTATGAAACTATGTGGGCACATGTGATTACTACAATAGGACACTTGTCCTGAATAATGCACAGAGAACCTGAAAATCATTTGGCATATGCAGAAGGTGGAATAGAAACTTAAAGGCTCTTTTGGATTGAATTTGGTGCAGTTATTTGTAGGTAAGAAAAAAGAGAAAGTATCCAGATTGGCTCTCTGGTACTTTTGATGAGCCCTAAAACTCTCCCAGGCTGAGTAGAATTATTTTACCTTACTTAAGAGCCCCGTGGACTCTCCCCATTAACATGCTGTTTTATCTTAGAGTAGGAGCTGAAGAATACATTTACAGTTTTTGAAATTGGAGTAGCATGAGAAAAACCCACCCACCCATGGCCTATTCTGGTAGTTGATGTTGAGCTCTCATGAAGACCTTAGGTTAAATCTAATGTTACTTGGCTGAAGAAGTGTGTTTTCCAGCATAGTCTCTAAAAAACTACTCTTCCCAATGGGAGAAATGGATGAACTCTTTCTGGGCATTATGTATCTATTTCTCAGTGGCAGAAAAGCAGGAAGGCCTGATAATGGAAGAGCTTCTGTGCTCTGTGTAGTCTGAGTTTGGCAGGGTATTCCTATTGACAGTTTCTGTACACACTTATTTGTAACTGAGTGTACACACGAAGCCAGAAGATTATGGAATAGTGCCCAAAATGGAGCTGCTACCAGGAATTGAGTGTTTCAAAACTGGCTTGCTGAAGATTTAGGCTATTCATTCACATTTGTCTCTCCTCATACTCCCATTTACCTTTGTAAGATGAATGCATTTGGGATTCTAGTTAGGTTAAATGAATCTGTGTGAAATGATTTGTTATAAACAGCAATTTCAGTGAATTGATACTACGGGTCTCTGTGTTTCTATATGTATGTCTTTTGCCCCTTCGATTTGGATTTGAGATTTCTCTAATCCCTAGTGTTGGGGATACAGAGTGTTTTTGACATGGAACGACCAGCTAGTTTGTTTGCTTATGTGTCCCAGACTCAAAATTTAAAATGTAAATTTTAAAACTATGCTTTGAGCCATTCTTAGTATTTGTCATGCTGTTAGAATGGGGGGCCTTCACTTGAGCCTGGCTTACACCTGTGGTCATTTGATGCTTTCCTACTGTGTGGCCTGTCCAGTTCATTGGGGTTGTAATGGTTTGGTGCCATTAAATAGCTAATGATACTATTTTAACCCCGCTGATGATAAACTGATTGAAATATCCACTGGAATTGAAGTAACTCATTTGTTACCTTAAAATGTAATGATCTTCCATTTTTCAGGATGTGAACAATCTTAGACTTTCCCTTATGGATAATCAGAACATCAGTAAAGAATTTCAAGCTTTGATTGTGAAACACTTGGATGAAAGCCATCTTTTACAAGGTATGTGGATTATCTATTGGTGATAGTTCATGAGTTGATCAGTGTTTAGCTTATAAGCATCTCATTTTAGCCCTTTTCATTCATTCTGTCACTGAAATTTCTAATTTTTTAGAAATTCCTTTGCTGATTCCCCATGCAACTAGGTGATTGAAGGACTTGTTATATTCTATAATACATTCTAAAGCCTCTGGAATTTGGAAAGCTCAGGGATTGTGTGAAAACTGTTAAAGTAAAGTAGATACCTTAAAAGCTTTGCTGTGTTTGAAATTTCAATCTTATAAAATTGGTAAATTGTTAATTTGGTAATCCTGATATTCCCACTTAACTATTGCTGAGATTCTTGGTCAAATTCGCAGACTTAGCAAATTCTGGGACCCTCAGTTTGAATCCTCTAAAACTGCACAGGACAGTGTGTTAGGTCTCAGTGAGTTATCAGTATTACTTTATCTGATACAAATGCTAGAATAAATATATTGTCACTCTGAGTCAATAGGAAAATGAAGCTTAAAGGTAAAAAGTTTGAATTTTCTCCTAGCTTTGCTGAAAAATGTCTGTCTTCTTGTGTCTTTATTAATACATTTTATTGTTTACTTTTGTCTACTGCATTTTTTAGAGAATAGGGGAAAGATTATCTTGTTAATATGTGTTGGGTTGTAATGCAAATTGCTCTAAGGATTTTCTTTTCTTTTTTTAGGTGACAAAAACTTAGTTGGTTCAGAAGTAAAAATTTATAGCTTGGACCCATCTACTCAGTGGTTTTCTGCAACCATTGTAAATGGAAACCCAGCATCAAAAACTCTTCAAGTCAACTGTGAGGAGGTAAAGATGATGATAAATGCATGTAAGACAGCTTGACAGGAGAGCATTATCAAAAGGAATTATGATACAGGCCTGAGCACCTTTATTATTTTCTATTAAAATATTAGAATAGAAAGAAATACTGCAACTGTCTTAAAAATAAATTATTTTTAAGTTGTTCCTATTGTTACATTAATAGGGCTAATTTCTGGGTATGTTCCTGAGCATTCTTAAATTTTCTGGTATCCTTTACTTATTTTTAAGATCCCAGCACTGAAAATTGTTGATCCATCACTGATTCATGTTGAAGTTATACATGGTAATTTTGTGACATGTGGTAAGATACTAAATATTGCTTGATTAAAACCTTTGTTCACCTTTTTGTTTTTCCCCTTTCTCCTCACGTTAATAAAAATGGGAGCAAACTCACCTATTTTTAAATATTTTAGGTAATTCTACAAGAATTGGAGCCGTGAAACGCAAGTCTTCTGAAAGTAGTGGAAGCCTGGTTTCCAAACAAGCAAAATCTTGCTCTGAGGTAACCTTGATTTGTTTTTGCATTTGTGTAATGCTTTCCTTATCTCTAACAGTATATGGCCAGGTTGTCTAGTGGTTTTAAAGTTGTCTACTGTGCTCTGCTGTGCTGTCTTGTCTGCTCTTCTTTGCTAATTCCAGATCTTGGCCATAATTTCTACATTCAAGCAGATGGAGATAATATAAGTTTTCTAGTTCACTATTTCTTTGTAAAAAATGTTTTATTTTTTATGTTTGCTGAAAATTCTCAGTAGATTGATGATTTCACCATATGGAGATGTTTTTTTTTTTATTTTTTTTATTTTTTTTATTTTTTATTGAAGGGTAGTTGACAACAGTATTGCATTACATTAGTTTCAGGTGTACAACACAGTGATTCAACATTTATATACATGATAATTCTAGGTACCAGGTATCACCATACCAAGTTGTTACAATATTTTGACTATATTCCTTATGCTATACATTACATCCCGGTTACTTATTTATTTTACAATTGGAAGTGTGTTTATATATATATATATTTTGTGAGGGCATCTCTCATATTTATTGATCAAATAGTTGTTAACCACAATAAATTTCTGTATAGGGGGGTCAATACTCAATGCACAATCATTAATCCACCCCAAGCCTAATTTTCATCAGTCTCCAATCTTCTGATGCATAACGAACAAATTCTTACATGGAGTACAAATTCTTACATAGTGAATAAGTTACATGGTGAACAGTACAAGGGCAGTCATCACAGAAGCTTTCGGTTTTGTTCATGCATTATGAACTATACACAGTCAGTTCAAATATGAATATTCATTTGATTTTTAAACTTGATTTATATGGAGATGTTTTTGAAGGTAATTTGAGTTGTGTTTATCAAATTGGAAGAATGCCTGGCATGAGAAGAGGGGAAGAACCTTAGAATTCTGAGTAGATTTAGTGTTGAAACAGAACTTCAACATCCTCAATAGAGAGGTTTGATTGGTCATTTGTGATGGGGTAAACAAACATTACTAGTGCTTTGAGGGAAGTTGCTGGTGTGCCACTACTTTCTGCCCAGAAAAGTATAGGCCTCTATGAATGCCACTGCAAGTTCAAGTACTAAATTTAATTCTTTTTTGAAATAAGATTTAGGTGAAGAAACTTAAAGCTGTTTCAAAATAGGATTTAGATAGGAAACTTAAGGCTGTTCTCTTTTAGGTGAGTCAGATCTTCAGGACCTATTCCAGTAAAAATAACTTTTTCGCAACTTACATATCCAGATGCACTTGTGTTACATGGATAGTTTCCTCTGTTATAAACACCTTTATGATGCTGTGCTCCAGGCTGCAACTGAGAATTTTAAAACTGACCAAGTTGATATTAAGATTGCTGGCAGCGCTTTAGAGGGAACCTTGGGATCTGGTGGAGCAAGGCAAGGAGAAATGGCATGGAAGTGGGCCAGGGTCGATGAATGAATCTAGGGTTCTGGGTCAGGGCAGACTGGACTATGACATCACCCAGCACCAAAGCAAGCCCTGTGCTACACAAATATGTATTAAGAATCTGAGGAGCTAGGATGATTGTCTTTCCTGAATGGTAAGCCTATGTACAGGCAACAGGAATTTGATACTTAACCAAAAAGTTTTGTAAACCGAGGTATCTAAAACCTCTGTCTTTCAAGTGTATAAGCCTTTCCTCACACAGGAAAGAATGAAGAGGTGATTACTGGAAGTATATATTACCAACTTGCACTGTTGCCTTGAGGTTTACAGAGGGTCAGTAATGTGGTAAGGACCAAGAAGTGAGGATGCCAAGCAAGTAATAATTGCATCTTAGAGTTAAGCTTTCAGAGGAGATGGTCAAGTAATCCACAGTGTTAGAAACGGAGAGAAACAGTGGATTAATAACCTGTCAGGTATGGCATTGGTTACTTTGTTAGTGATCTTGGGTAGAGGTACCAAAGGCCAGTTTGGAGAAGCTGCTTGGGTATTGGCTGTCATGGAGAATGCACCAGTGTAGTGTGATGAAAAGGAGGGGCACCTGAGGTTGTATGGGGGAAAGGGCCATGAAATAAGAATTGGCATTCTGATGGATCGTGGAGGAATCAATCTGGGGTACAGTCAGGCCTGGGAGACCTTCTGTGGAGGAAGGTCAGGACAGGTAATTGAGCAAGTGATTTTATAACATTTAAGGAGGTGCTTGTGAAGTGTGTTGACATACACATATCTAAGTGACCCTGTCTGTGAGATCCACTCTTTTGAGTGTCAGGGAGCATGACTCTGTCAGCTTATGGTCCAGCTCAGTAGGTTTGTGGGCTACTAGCTGATCACTGGGCACAGTAGAAGCTATTTTTTTTAAAAGCCTGAGCTTTGACTGGCAGATAAATCCATTAACCTATTTGATCCTTAACTTCTGCATCTAAAATGAGGAACTAAATTTGATGTTTTTAAAATGTCCGTTTCAGCTCTTAAGCCCTATACTAGTCATCTTCTAGTTGGAGATTGTAGATGTTATCTGTATTGGCTCTTTTATAACCTCCTTGAATATTTTTCCATATCAATAAATATTCTTCTTTATCCTGGGTGATTCTTATACTCAGGCAAGTTTTGGAAACACTGGCCTGGCCTAGATGCTTAAGAGAGGTGAAGAGGTAAAGGAAGAAGTAGGGAAAGAGAGTTCATTTAAATGAGTGAAAGGTGAGTACAGTAACACACGTGGTGCGTGTCTCATTGTGTTTGCACCTCCCACATGTGCTGGGCTGGCACAGAGCTTACTTTCAGGGTGGTCTTTGGATGACAGGCATTTGGGTTTAGATGAGACTTGATTGCCTGATGAATACTTTTGGATAAGACGAACCTGTTTGCCAGCACTGTCTGGCTCCTTGAAGGTCTTCTCTGCCTAGCAGACTATTCCTCAGAGTTAGGATGTTGCTTGGTTAATTGGGAGAGTCTGCCGAGGACTGTGAGCCAGCAGTGTCCTTTTTAGAATACCATCATACACTCAATTATATTATCTCCGTCTGCTGGCAGGGAGGAACTATTGCCATGACTGGTATAGAAGACCTTCAGGGAAAACTCTCCAGGTAAGAAGAAACTTTGACCCTTGTTAAGTCAGAGGCCAGTGCAGTGTGTGCACAGGAAGATGGGTTTTGGAATCGGAGCCCTACCCCTGTTGAGTTTAACCCTTAGGAAAGGTATAGAGTGATAAACTTCAATTTCTTAAAGGAAAAGCCTCCTAAGTTATGCTAACTCTAACATGGAGTGACTGAACTGAAACATTTCCTTAGTTTTCTGCTTTGAGACAGAAAATCTATGTGCCAGTACTGTGGTAAAGCACAGCCCTCTGAAGTATGCTGCATTACTTTCATTTTACATTTGAGGAACTGAAACTTAGGCTGAATAACAGATACACTAGGAAGTGTCAGAGACCGATGCAAACCAAGGTCTAACACCAAAACCCAATCAATACTCCTCTAACTACTGTGCTCTTGTTGCCACCCCTCCTCATCTTTTCCTTGGGATGGTAAGTCACTGTTGTAAAAACAGCAGAGTCCTCCTTCCCTCCATCCCTCTTCTAGCAGATACTTAGTGAATTATTTAGAGTGTGCTAGATATTGGTGAGCATTATTGCGTGGCCCTTAGGGTAACTCATAAGACTTAAAACTGTTTCAAAGCATTAAGTGCTAACAGCATTCATTCATGCATGCATGCATTCCAGCAGTCTTATGTACCGAGCATCTACTGTGTGCTTCGTAAGGTAGAACAGTATAAACACAGTAGCAGGTCTCTGCCATTGGAATGCATGTTTCATTGTGAGGAGACTGATGATAAAAAAGCAGTTTCAGTAAAGGTACTTTCACATTGTGATTGTGCAGTGAAAGTTATAAATACGCCAGTAGGCTGAAGAGTAAGGGGGTGGTTTGTGGGGCATGGCAAACCACATTTGGAAAGAGTGATCAGTGATTCTGAGGAGGTAATAGTTGAGCAGGTTTGTAGGGGAGGGGATGGAACCAGACAGGCACATGAGAACTATCCAGACAGAGGGAGTAGCAAGTATAAGGGCACAGGCAGGAGAGAGCTTAGAACATTTGAAGTCCAGAAAGGTAGCTGTTTGTAGTTGGAACACTGTGAACAAGCAGCATGAGATGCTTGGAGGAGGAGGCTGGCAGAGACCAGACCACATAGAATTCTTGTAGGCAGTGGAGAGCCTTGATCTGATTGATTTTATATTTTATAAAGATTGCTGTTTGGTAGAATTAATTTTGGGTAGGAGGCAGAAAATTCAGGCAAAAATGGGAGGAAGTGAGGCCAGTTAGGAAATACACAGTAGCCTCAGGGAAAGGTGGTAGTAGTGGTGGCATGGAAAGAAATGAGTAGAGTCTGCAGAGATTTTGGAAATAGAGGCAGGATTTACTGGTTACTGATTGGATGGGAAGTGAGTTGGTGGGGTTCTTAACTCAGGCAGCTCAATGGCTATTGTACAGAATAAAATTTCTGCCTAGGTGCTAAGTTTCCTAAGGAACTCTCGGGAGAGTAACTTACAGAAAGGTACATTGTGTTAGTGCACTAGCTCTAACTATAATTCAGAAGGTGCTTAGTAGAAGTGAGCCTTAATTAGCATTTTGAAAAGACTTGGCAGTTAAAACTTTGTGAGGCTTTTAATAGGTGATTACCAGAGAATTGTAAAGTAATTCGAAAAGGACTTCAGGAATAAACTTACCTAATTTTCTCATTTTGAAGATTAGGAAACTGAGGCCCAGAGAGGTAAAATTGATTTTCCTGAGGATATTCTTAGAATAGCTGAAGGCTTCCTCCCAAGAATTCTTCTGGGGAACATTAAGCTAGTACCTAACCAAAATTAAGTTGACTAAAATGTTACAACACATGATCAGATAATTTAGTTCTTCCAAACAGTTTGAAGCTTGCCAAAACTTTGATAGTGATAAAGTAAATTCTTATTTTTAAGATATTTCTCTTCAGCCTATGTTAGACAGTTTTCTCAAGGCTACCAGAGTAAATGTCTGAGAAAAAGATTCATGGGTAGACTGTATAAATATGCAGAATTGTGAGGTTTTAAGAACTTGCTAAAGGGAAGTCTACATCAGATTTTAGAAACTAATAGCTAGAAGATGAAGAACCTTTGAAGGTTCTTCAGGTTTAGATTTGGTGGTGAGGTAAACGTAGAGGTTGTGGTGTGAAAGGGGCAATTGAGAAGGTATGTGACTTAGTTGCAGCACATATGAAGGGGCTGGTGAAGGTGGTGAAGGCATTTCACCTGGTTTTGCCATAGACTAGTTGTCTGGAGTTGTTTAACCTCTTCCTTTTTTTCCATGGTGGGAAGTTTATTTTTGTCAGTAGCATAAACTGGGAAGAAGTAGACCCATTATTTATAAAAACAAAACTACATGAAAAGGGAAAAGGACAAAGTGTCCCAACTTTGTCCTACAGCCTGTCATGACTTGGTATTTTTCATAGTTTGGGATGACCTTTGTGACTTGGTGAGCCATATATGAGTGAAAACTGTGTCCTCCACCTTTAGTGCCTTGTAAAGCCTTATCTGGGTACCCAGTAGGCATCACTGCCTGTGAGAGTCCTATGTGGTCTGGTCTCCTGCCAGCCTCCACAATAAATGTGGTGGGCACTCAAATCATGTTAAATTGAATGTGTGTGAAGCTGCCACCATTTGAAGACTGTCGGTTAAAAGCTCATTTCTGTGCATAGCATCATCAAAGTACTTGCCACGTGGCTTCATTTTCCTGGCATAAAGATTCAGAGGTCTGTAAAAGATCAGCCTGTGATCTTCATAGGAAGACTCAGGTTTTGTGAAAAGCTGGAGTGACTTATTTAACAGCCTTTAGGTATAAATCCTTAATCTTGTGATTTATGACTTGTTCTCCTGTCTTGTTCCTTGTATTTGGTGATGGTATTGTGCTTGTTCAGTACTAAGCCAAGCAAATAAACTTGACTCTTGCTAACACTTTATAATTCCCCAACTAGGGACTTTCCTTTTACTGTCTCTTGGTTTGGTATCTTTTAGGCTTCTCCCATGTGTCCTGTGCAGTCTGTTCCCACAACAGTTTTTAAGGAGATCCTGCTCGGCTGTACTGCAGCAACTCCGCCTAGTAAGGACCGAAGACAACAGAGTACTCCTCAAGCTGCCAACTCCCCACCTAACTTTGGAGCAAAAATTCCTCAAGGGTAAGTAGTTGTTTGTTAAAGAATTTCATCAAAATGCTAAGAATTATTCTGGCTATGGTTCATCCTGTCTGAGCTTAAATTGCTCAGGTGTCAAGACTTAGCTACATTCAGTGTTTCACAGTAAACTAAGTAGCTAAAATTTGGCGTAATGACCTGCTGTTTTTTGTATTTCAGGTTGTCCAAGGAAGTTTTTCATTGTTTCCAGATTAGTCAGGTCTCTTCAAAAGTGAAAAGTATAGTAGGCATACAGAACATAGGAAACATTAAAGAAGTGAAGGGGGTGTGAGGTAAGAGCAGCTTGTTGACTTGATATAGTGAGAATAGTAAATTGAAATGCCAGACAGTTGAAGAATAGATGTCTGCTTTCAAGGAGAAGGGAGCAAATTGGTTGTATGTGGAAGATTGACGTCAGTGCGGGTATGGAGAAGAGGGAGACATGGTTACAGTGAGTGGTTTTCATCAGCCCAGATACCAAATATAGGTGAGAAATGCAGTGGTAGAGAAAATACTGTCAGAAAGGAAATAATAGCGAGAGGAGGTTTAGTTACTAATTTATAGATGATGAAAATAAGTAAGAAATGTAGTTGAACTGGAGATTTGAAGTGGTTACAAGGTTAAAGAAGAATTTAAGGGAAAGATCTCTTTTAGGAGGGGTGGTGGCCTGGGCAGGCAGTTGATAAAGACTAAAGATATGGGTCAGAGAGACTGTTTGGTTTGGGAGACTACTACAACAAGGTGGGAGTGTGGTTGAGCACACTGATTCACTGGGAGGGAGCTGGGCTGCTGGGATAGAGCTTGGAGGATGGCCACAGAGCAGTCAGGCAGAAAGAGGAGCATCTTCAGAGTAGAAAGAAGGAACAATAAGGAGCTCAGTGAAAGCGAAGCCTAGGTGTGTAATATGAGCACTTAAATGAGAAATTCTTCTCAAGGATGAAATCCTTTGTTAGAGGCAGGAAAGGGGAACTTTGTTTTTCTGGGGAAAGAACTTCAGGATGCGTTTCAGAGGAACAAAAGTTCTTTAGGGATACCCCTAATAAGTTAGGGCATTTGGGGAATACCAAGTCATTCTGTGAAATAATTAGTCAGCTCTTCTCTTTGCTTTGGGTCCTGATCACTGCCAGAGAGGGAGATGACCCAGTGTTAGGGCTGGTTACACAAACCTTGTTCATAGCCAGGCAGGGTTTTGTGTTGTGGCCGGTTTTGGTTTCCCATGATACTGATTTGTTTTGAGGAAAAGTATGGTTCATTATGCTGTAAGAAGTAGAACTAAGTCAAAGCAGTTAAGGATCTATGAGAACATGCAGATTGAGCATTTAAGTATTTTTGCAGAGCCAGTGACTGATTACTTTTAGACTTTAAACTCTAGCTTATGGAAACTATCCTGAATTCTCTAATATAAGCAATTTTCTTTTCTTTTTTCATACTGGCTGCCTTAGGGAACCAGACAATTGTTTTTAGAAAGGAGGGGAGAGAGGCAAGAGCCCTATAGATACTAGTGTTCCATATTATCTTTTTCAGATGTCATAAACAGATTTTACCAGAAGAACTTTCTTCCTGTCTAAATACAAAACCTGAAATACTGAGAACAAAACCAGAGGTTGTCTGCAAAATGGGGTTGCTCTCTTCAAACTCCTCTCAGATTGGAACTGGAGAATTGAAAACCCTGAGTGAACCAAAAGGTAGCTGTACCCAGCTGAAGACAAACACGGATCAGGAAAACAGATTGGAATCTGTTCCTCAGCTATCGAGTGGCCTCCCTAAGGAGTGCTTACCTACTAAGGCAGCTTCTACAGCAGAATTGGAACTTGCCAATACTGAACTGCAGAAGCATCTAGAACGTGCACCTTCTGCATCTGATGTCCTTTCAAATAAACCAGAAGAAAAAGCAGATGTCAACAGAAATAGTCCTCGTGGTTGTGCAGTAAAAAAGGTAGAACCCTCAATTTTAGGTTGCCTGCGATCACAGAATTTAAAGGAATCTTCAGTAAAAGTAGACAGTGAAAGCTGTTGTACTAGAAGCAACAATAAAATCCAGAATGGTGAGTGTTTCTGTATATCTTTATTAGTAGAAGGTAAGCAGTAGTAGTGGGTACATATATAGCTTCTCCTTACCTTATGAGAAAAATAATAGGAAAATGTAGAAAAAGTTTATACAATCAGAAAAGTTCAAAGAAGAAAGGAAAATCCCACAATCTCAGAAATGGTTTCTGTTAATATTTTGGTGGAACTGGTTCCATGTATAACAGATCAACTGTATCACACAAATGCGTTCATACCAATAATTTTACTCTGTGAATTAGTGTAGGTGTGTTATCAACATTTTAAGGCTCAAGGATTCCATTATATGCATTTACCACATGACTTAACTGGTTCTTATTAGATGGGTAGGTCTCAATTTTGGTTGTAAGAAAATAATTTTGAAACAGAATTTAAAGTACTCTGATGATTACCTTCAGCTCATCACTGATCTTTCTGTAACATCCAGATTGGAATGGAAGAGGTGATTGATACTTTATTCAGTTTAGATCTGAAACTTTTTTTAAGATAGAGAATTATAAATCACCATCTCCAGAAAAGGGACTTTTTGTTAAAGAATTTAAGGATAGGGCTGAAACACCAGGCAGAGTTTCTCTGCTTAAGGGGAGGTTCCACTGCACTACAGTTTAAAACTAAGTACTCTTACAGAGAAAATGGTACCCTGTATTTCATACTACTTACATTCAATTTGAGATGTATTCCAATGATGGTAGTTAGTAGAATTAGTAAAACTAAATGGCTTCATTATGTCAAAAGGTTTGAGGCTTAAATTGATATAGCTGTTAATTTGCATAAAATTGCGTAAGATTATACTGTTCCTGAGGAGTTATGTAACTCCCAAAAGAAACTGAATATTCATAACCATATCCCTGCTCTGTTTCTTCATTTCTTTTGAGTATTCAGCCTTCACATTCAGCTAGTTTTTGAGGCAAACTAATATGTGAAGAAACATTAAAAATTCTGGATCAGTAAGCACATTGTGGGTACATAGGTGAGTTACAGAGTGCAGCTTTGTCTCACTTAATATGTTGTGCAGCTATGCCCCAACTAAAATGATTTTAAGGGAAAAACTTACTAGTGTCCTCCTGATGCATGTTATCTACTGGGACTTTTGACTGAGGAGTGAGAGTGATCAGAGGCCTACCAGGATCTCCGCGCTGTTTCCACTAGTGTTGCTTGTGGGGTGGAAAGACTCAGCTGATTGCTGTTCCTCGTGCCTTTGTTGCACTTAGGGGCTAGAAAACAAAAGCAAGCTGGAGTTGAAGAGCTGCCTTTTTTCTGTTGGATATATGTGTGTCTCCTCAGAAGTTGGCATTGCTTTTTTCTCTTGGCTCTGCTCTGAATTGAGAGAATCTTTGATGAGTCAACTATTGCTCTCCTTATTAAAGAGCTAGCTTTATAGTTCAACTTGCTTATTTCTAGATATTTCCTCTTTTAAGCCAGGGCAGAACAGATAAGATAACCTTTGGAGGATTTTGCCCATCATCTTTGAAAAACCTGATCTACATCAAAGGATGATGTTTTTCCAATATCTGAGAAAATAAGATTCCATCCTTGAACTAGTGAGCTCTTTAGTTTTCCCTCCTTTCTTACTTCACCTTCTCGTTCACTATAACAATCAGAATGTTCAGGGATCAAGGGATGGCGGCCTGACAGCATCCCTGTAGCATCTTATAATGTACCGTAGTCCTGCTGTAAAAAATGGAAGATTGGAACAATTCTAAGGTAATTACTAAAGATAGTTTATTTAAAGCTGCCTTGGTTTTGAGATCTTCTAATTTATTGCAAGGCTGTGAGGCTCTCCCACCTGGTTCTCAAGTGGTTCCTCAAAAATTGTTCTTTGCTTTTGTTTTTATTTGCCTAAGAATCCTTTGGATACCAAGAAAAAGTCTTTTCTATATATTGAATACTTTATATGAAGTATTTCTCAAGGCTCTTGGTTTACAGATAGGTTCCTTTCTGCATTATTTGGCAGACAGTGGTTGCTCTTTCCTGTCACATCCCTACATTTCTTCCTCTTTTTTTTTTAAGGATGAAACCATGTTAACACTTCCTCTTAAGTTCACCTGCCGGTTACGAACTAAAACTTTAAGTACTGCATTTACTTAGAATCATAATCCTGTTTCTAGCCACCGCTTTTAATCCTGAATGGAACAGATAGGTAAAGGAAATTGAGGACATGTCAAGGGTTAAATAATATCTCTTAGCAGCATCTAGAAGATAGTTCTTTTTTAATAAATCAAGGGGCCTGTACAGGAAAGCTATTTGGTTTTTATTATATGTAGAACAGTTAGTTTTTTAAGAATGCTTTAGAAAACACATCTTAAGCCAGTCTTTTTTGAGTGTGAAAAGTGACAGAATTGCCTTTCACACAGTTCTCTGTGCATTGAGGTGAACCCATTTTTGTGCATTGCTAATGCTACAGCAAGTGTGACATTTCTGACTTAGAAAAAGTCTTCCTAAAATAATAATCTAGGGCTCTGAATAGAAGTATATGCTAACTTGAAACTGTAAATCTGGTTGTTGAATTTGGGGTTTTTTTTTTTTTTTGAGAGGGCATCTCTCATATTTATTGATCAAATGGTTGTTAACAGTTAACAACAATAAGAATTTGGGGTTTTATGTTGCCAAGTGGATTTACCAAATGAGAATTATTTTATAAGGAGATTTAAACTTTCCAGTTGTTCTGACAGTTGTCTTCTGTTAGGCCATTTTTAGAAATTATAGTTGAACCAGTAGTTGATAAGAGGAATTCTCCCTTTGAGGAAACTGGCCTTTTAGATAGAATTTAGCCAGACATTGATATTAATTTTAAAAACCTGAGGTCCCATTTCCTCAATCGTTTGTTTTCCTAGCCCCATCCCGGAAGTCGGTTTTGACAGACCCAGGCAAACTCAAGAAGCTACAGCGGAGTGGTGAGGCCTTTGTGCAGGATGACTCTTGCGTGAACATTGTTGCACAGCTGCCCAAGTGCCGGGAGTGTCGCTTGGACAGTCTCCGCAAGGACAAGGAGCAACAGAAAGACTCTCCTGTGTTTTGTCGCTTCTTTCACTTCAGGAGGTAAGATGTTTTGGGAAAAGCTCAGATAATCTTGGTCCTATAACATCCTTTTTCCCCCTTCTATCAACAGTAAATTTAGAAGTAAAAAGAAATGAGATTGAATTTTTAATCTGTGGGTTTGGGAATCTAGATCTTACTACATATTATTTGCTTCTTATTCTCCTTTTCAGTTTTTTTAAGGAAAGAAGCTTACACAATACAAACTTCTGTTTCTAACAATAGGCATTATAGAAAAATGCACCTGAAACCACTAGAAACAACTGTGGTTAACTTTTCAATGCATCTTAATGTTTATATGGTTGTAAATATATTCTAGCATATGTAGTTGGTGTACTATATACAGTTTTTAATCTCATCTCTCTAATACTTCCCCAGTAATAGTAGGAACCATCTGCTCATATTAACTTTTTTTTTCAGATAGTTTTGAATAACTATTTAAGAGCCCATTATAACAGTGTTTGAAAATTCACTTAACCAATTCCCTTGTTGGTGGTAAGATTATTTGTATTTGTTGCCACTAAAAGTAATATATAAACGGTTATCTCCTCGTCTACATCCGACTGTTTACTTTGGAAGGGTTAGTGGAAGTGGCATTACTGGCCAGAAGGGGTGAGTGTTTTAGGGCTTTGATACGTACGTTCTGCCAAATGGCCCTGCACGGCTGCCAGCCCCATGTCCATGTCCACTGCCAGGGTTCATGCATTCCTGTCACTTGTGGGCCTTTGCCATCAGGAAGAGGTGTACCTTTACAAAAAGCTTTTCTAATTCTATAGGTAAAAACTTTCATTTTTACACTGTATTTTTTCAGTCCAATTAATTTTCTTTAAATTGTTCTATCACAAGTGAAGAAAAAGGCAGCCTTCTGTTTCTCATACCTTCATGAATCGTGGTGGTCTGCATGTGGATGGACTTCAGATATGACTTACTTTCTCAGAAAGCTAGACACTTTGAGGCTCAACTTGTTCTAATCATAAATGGAAGTTTTAACTTCAGTTGCTTTCCATTCTCTTCCTCCGTTTTAGTTTTATCAAGATTAAAGATTGCTAATTAACTGAATTTATGCTAGTATTTTAGGTCATTATTTATATCTGTCCTGGTAACTTTCAGATGCAGGCTTATTTAATAAACTACAGTTCTTTAGATGTTAAGTTTGCTCCATTTCCTGAGTCAATTGTGAAAGCACCACAATTGTGTGTCTGGCATTTGGAGCTGTGGTAACCGCTAACATGTTAACACACCCATAAATTAATACATATTCTGAGTAACACCTGGCCCAGAAAAAGGTTTCTCAATAAAGGTTGGCTCTGTTTTACTTCCTTTCTAGAGAATTGTGTTTGTTTGTTTGTTTTTACTGAGGGAAAAGTATGTTAAGATTTGTGGACACTTCTATATATTTTGAAGGGCACACAATGGTTAGGCTTTGTACAGATGTATGTCTCTGTGATTGGCCTGATTTCACATTCTGGCTTCTTGGCTGTGAAAGGTGTAACTGGACTGTGTGAGAGATTGGTTTGGGTTTAGGCTGCAGAGGTATTTTAGGGAGGGGAGAATTAGTTTTTTTTCCTTTTGAATATTACTAGAGCTTTTTATTATTATTATTATTATTAAGGTACTATTCATATACACTCTTATGAAGGTTTCACATGAAAAACAATGTTACTACATTCACCCATATTATAGAGTTCCCCCCCCATATCCCATTGCAGTCACTGTCCATCAGTGTAGTAAGATTACTAGAGCTTTTTTTAAACTGCTATTTTGTAACTGTCTAGAAATCATTGATTTTATGACTCGACTATTTTTCCATTTTTGACCTATTTGAAGGGGAAAGTGCCTTTGCTTAATGCTACTTACATAGTAGAAACTGAAACAAACTTAACTTCTTTGTTAAAAAGAATATCATAGTTTAAACAGCCTTTTTTTCCTGATGTTTAGAGTAAAGATTGAGGCTGTCATTGACTTCCTTGTTAGCTTCTCCAGAAATTCTCCTGCAGATAAAATAGGAAGGAGTAGGGCTTCAGTGGTAAAGCTCAGTTGCCAGATCCTGTTTGCCATGTTCTCCCTCTTTAAAATGGCTTCCAAGTTCATTTTTTAGTATTATGACTCTTTCTAATTTGGGCTATTAGTTTAAAAACTTGCATCTCTCCTTTGGACTGCTTGGAATGAATTTTGCATCTATTCAATTCCCAGTGTCTTTCTAGTTCATTCTACACTCTCATAGACAAACAGGTTTTTCTGAAATACAATTTCATGTGTGTCCCATGTGCTCAGACTTCTGGTAGCTGCCCAGTGACTAGTGAAGAAGTCAAGGTCCCTGCATTTTTCTTGCTTTTCTATGAAATATTGTATCCTTGCCATGCCATCTCTCACCTAAGGTCTACCTTTTCTTGCAAGGCCAAACTTAGTTACTGTCTCTACCATGAAGTCTTCTTCATATTAGCCCTACAAAATTCATCTTCAGCACTTTCTTCTTTGGTTCTTGTGATTGTTAGTGGTAATTAAATCACAGGTAATTTTTGATACCTGTCATATCCTTCTTCATTGTGTTTTTGATGTCTGCTTCTCTGTCTCCAACTAGATTGACATACATTTGTTGTGTTTTAAAATATTCAGAACTAATACATAGCTTAGAGAAAACACTCAAGTGTCAAAGGTACTGAAATAAAATGCTGAGAATGTATCCTGCCTTTTGTTCCACCTTCTAAGTTACTGAGGCCCATCTTAATGCTGCCTCTCACCTCTGAAGCTTACACAGTCATTTGCAGCTAGGATTCACGTGGGTGCCGAATATGTTGTGGGTCTGTGTGGTCATGGCTTCAGTGGCCATCTGGGGTGGTTAGCCTTCCCATTATTCTTGAAGCAGTAGTTGTATTCAAATCTGATCAGATTGTCTGTCACCTTCTATTTGTTATCAGTTTACTTCTGTGGTGACTTGTGATTGTCCTTTGCTATTAAATATCCAAGTCCTGGAAGATTCAACAACCGTCCCTGGAGACAGTATGATTGGGTCTTGGCTTGAGTGCATAGGCTTCCTTCACCCTTTTCACTTTCTCTGGCATGTATTTTAAGGGAAAACTAGGAAGTTTTTTTTTCTTTCTTTCTACTAACATTGTCAAGTAACAATTGGCTGTAAATAGCTACCATGAGTATAGAAAACTGGGAAAAAGTTTGCTGATGTAAATAGCAACTGAATATGTAAATCAATTTTGTGTGTGTGTATAACATACTTTTTTCTCTTCTACTTCCTCTTAGGTTACAATTCAACAAGCATGGTGTGTTGCGTGTAGAAGGCTTCTTAACACCAAACAAGTATGACAGTGAAGCAATTGGCTTGTGGTTGCCGTTAACCAAAAATGTTGTGGGGACTGATTTGGACACAGCAAAATATATCCTGGCCAACATTGGAGACCACTTCTGTCAAATGGTGATTTCTGAAAAGGAGGCTATGTCAACTATTGAGCCACACAGTAAGAGCATCTCTTAGGGGGTAGGATTTTTGAGTCCAACTTGATTTTTGCTCCTAAGTGACACCCAAGTCCTAAATGCATGGGTTTCATTTTCACCCAGAAGTTTAGATGACTTTGGTATAATGAGGTTGCATTTTTCCTTTTGTAAAAGATCTTGCCTATTGGGCTTAGAGTCAGTCACCTATCTCTGGAGTTTATTTTGGGGCAGTTACTAAAGGAATAAAAATTCTTTTTCGTTAAGGAAAGTAAAGATGGGATCATGGTAGAATTTGCACAGCCTTATCAGCAGGGTGGGTTCACCAGAAGCGGATGATGCCTCAGGTTAACTTAACATAAAGGTTCTTGATCAGGAATACAATTCAAAGAAAATAAGAAGGAACAGACTCTTTCTAGACTCACTGAACCAGAGACTGGGGAATAGGGTCTCAGGCATTAGAATGGGAATAAGCTCAGATGAAAAGCATTCTGTTAGAGTCAAGATTTTAAGGGAATACTTGGAGGTTTCAGCTGGGTATGTGTGGAGTCCTTCACCTTCTGAGAGCGCTATCACAGTGATCTGGAGCCCAGTAAATCACAGTGATCCTTGTGGCTTTCACATTAGAGTGAGATCTCCTTCATGACATCTCAAGGTCATATCTGGGAGGACAGCACATCTCGCTGTCTAAGTGTGTGCATCTGTAGAAGTGAGATGTCAAGCCAGAAGCACCAAGGGGCATCTGTCTTTAAGTCTCGTATTTTCTTCCATGGTTTTTGTTTTTTCAGAATGGTTGCAAGTTAAAAGTGAAGCCTTTGCATTCCCTGGTAGAAATCTTTTCATACTTTGCACAAATATGTTTCAGCACAATCATCTGCACACATACTAGTCTTAGAAACTTTGGCTGTAGGTACCAGAAGCTAACTGAAGCTAACTTAAGCACAAAAATAGTTGATAGTGATGGATACTGTTACATCTCAGAATCCAAGGAATGGGAAGTGTGGCATTCCCAGGAAGATGAATTCAGGGCTAGGTGGGGGATGGGATCATGAGCCTCGGTGGGGTGCCAAAGTTATAAACGTGAAGCAAAGAGCAGCTTTAGAATCACTCCATTCTGTTGGGAGTAGTGAAGATTCATATAAAACAAGAGTCTATTAAAGTTGTTCCTGTAATCTATTTAGGACAAGTGATGCTGGTTTTCCATTTTCAGTAGAGATACAAAGTTTCCTTATTATATACACTTAAGTAAAAGTAGTAGATTTAAAGAAAAACTTTTAAGTAACTGGTGTAGAGGTAGTAGATTAATGATTGGAATGTAGAAACACTTCTTTGGAATATATATTAGTCACTTCACTCCTGAGCCAGCAGAGTTGTTTTTAAATTGCTCAAGGTGAGTAGTCTGAAAAATTTCTTTTTCCGTACAGAAGGCAGTATACCTAGTTGCCTTTTAAGAGTATAGTTAAGAAAATCTGTCCTTGAAAATTTAAATGTGATTAACCTTTCTTCCTCGCATGTTTGATTATCCTGTTCCTCTGTTTCCTCTGTGACAAGCTGATCAGTTGGAAAGAGGAACTCACTGTGAATGATACTGAAAGATGCCACCACAGGTGTTCCTCGGGCTTATACCCTCTGCTCCTGAGATTAGGAAGCAGGTCTCAACCTTTAGATGTTGATTCTGTCTTATCAAAGACATCATTAAATGGGTGGCTGAGCGATCTAAGAATACTCTGTAATAAACAGTCTTATCCAAATGACCAGGATGAAGTTTATGAAATCTCGTCTGTACAGTGTCTAAAGCGCTCCATATTGTACATGTTGTAATGAAATGGAGTAATCCACCCTGAGTGGGTCCAGGGCATCTGTGAATGACCTGACACACTCTATGCTGGATGTTTGTATATCTGAGTCAGTTTTTTTTGCCTTTGGCCAAAGAATGGTCCTTGTTGCCTCCAGATTCCGCAAGGGGCTCGTGTCCCAAAAGGTGAAGAACCACTTCCGTGTGACACCTGTGCCTGCACTCCAGCTCATGTAACCACTGCTGCGTTTCCCATTGGTTATTTTCAATTGGACTTAACTATGCACCGGTGGTGTGCAGAGCTTGTTGGCGGGGCCGGGGGTGGTGGCAGGGCATAGCCCAAGTAGGGATTCTGCTTGTGTGGAGCTCAGTTCCCTAGGTGGAAATTAGACTGCATCTGACTCTGTATAGTGGGAAGAGGCTCCAGTCCAAAGTACGAATATAAGTTGATAGGAGTGCTGAAGGAGTCCAGGGGAGCTTCACAGTAGGGGTTCGGGGGGATGTTGAGATTGGCTGTGAGGTAGATCAGTTAATAGGACTCCAGTGAGAAGGAGGAATGATATCAACTCCCCTCCCAACTCATGCTTTATTTCAGAGGCCCTCTCCTCCCCAAGACTAAGTGATTTATTGATTTTTATAGGACAGGTTGCTTGGAAACGAGCTGTCAGAGGTGTTCGAGAAATGTGTGACGTGTGTGACACCACCATCTTCAACCTGCACTGGGTGTGTCCTCGGTGTGGGTTTGGAGTATGTTTGGATTGCTACCGGATGAAGAAGAAAAATTGCCAACAGGGTAAGAACCAATTTGATTCTCCTCAGAGCCCCTCACACACTTACATTCAGCCTTGCATTGATTTGTGGTGGATAGATTTCTGAAGCATTTTGGCCCAGAGTCCACGAAGAGCAGTTACTACAGATGGGCTCTTTGCAGGTGCTGCCTACAAGACTTTCTCTTGGCTAAGATGTGTGAAGAGCCAGATACATGAACCAGAGAACCTAATGCCCACACAGATCATTCCTGGAAAAGGTATTTCATGTGGTGCAACGGTAGTTTCCCGTGTTTTGGTTACCTCAGAGGGGCTGGTGGTTTGGTTTTGCTTTAATGGTATATAGTTACTTGTTAACTTATTTTAGTATATACTATAAATTGTCCAGAAATGTATCAAATTATGCCCCCAGAACTTCTTGATTGGTGTCTTGTAAATAGTTTTGTGAAAGGAAAGAACATGATGCATGTGGGGGAGGCATGCTAGGTTGAAAAGGTGTAAGCAGTATATGCTGCTAAAAACAGTAATCCTATTGGAAATACCAGCTTCTCCTTTGGAATGCTGCAGTGAAAGTACCTAATATCCTTACTCAGATGTTTGCCCTTTTTTAAGCCCTGTATGATGTTGGAGACCTTGTTCATTCCATAAGAGCAAAATGGGGAATAAAGGCAAATTGTCCCTGTTCAAGCAGGCAGTTCAAGCTCTTTTCAAAGCCAGCCTCAAAGGAAGACGTAAAACAGGTATTATTACTCTTTATGCTAGATTCAACAGTTTTATGATTGTTATCTGTTGTCAAATAACCGAAGGATTTCTGTAGTGCATTTGAAAGGATGTGGGGACAGTTGTCAGTGGAGAGAGAGATTCCTTTCGTTTCATGTGATACACATAGGCCTGTTGACTCTTCTCACGTTATTTTTGTGGACTTCTCTATAGCCTCTTTTAATACATTTTTAACTTCTGTTTATCGAAAAAGGAAAATCTCTTCTTTACAGTCTGCCTAATAAGTTGCTCTCAAATTTGTATGGGTTTTTAAAATTTCTTAGGTTTTGCAGTTGAAATATTGCAGGTTAGCTTTACAATTTTTTGAATTACTGAATATATTTTACTTATAATGCGTATGAAGAGTTGAAGGAAACAGTACTGAAATGACCCTGTATGTAGTCATCACTTGACTTAAAAAATGTGCGTTTCCATCATGCTTGGACTTCCTTTTTCCTGCCAGCATCCCCTTCATCTGCACCATCGAATCCACCCCCAAGACTGCCTTCCTGTCCCTCACCCCAGTAATCATTATCCATTGTGGTTGTAATAATCAGAAATTCTTTGGTTTTCATACATCTCAGGGGTCAAAGGCAGCATGGATAGAAGAGTTGGGATCTTTGGAGTCAGAACTAAGTTTGAATTCTTTTTTACTACTTTCCGTGCATAACTTTGGCTTAAATAAACTGATTTATATGTGCTTCAGCTTCTTCATAAGTAAAAGAGGAATGATAAAACAGTATTGATAATTGGGTATCACAGAATTATATCACATGTAAAGGGAGGGTTGGGACCACAACAGGAATTAGGTTATTCTTTTTCCATCTTAAGTATGTGTAAACTTATCAGCTGAGTCGTCAAAGCAGTTTTTTATGTAACAGAAAAATGAGTTGTGTGCCCTGTCCCTTTTTTTTTTTCAGTTTATGTTTGAGTTCTTTTAAGAGCTGTTAATCACATTTTAAAGTATACTATACTATGCTAACTCAAAATAACATTTTCTTTTCTCTGCCTCCCATTTCCTTCTGAAATCACAGCTGTACCTTTCCTGCCCTGCCTCATTTCTTCTTTGAGCAGCCAGATTTGAGTGCCTATTTAGGGTACTGTGAGTTCACAGGGAAGAGAGGCCTTAAGCTGGTCATGTTAAAGTAACCTAGTGGGTGGAGTGGTAGGGATGTGTGTGAGCATCCCTGTGTAATTTTTCAGCTTGTATAAAATTCTCCTTTTGCACTCAACACAGATTTCCTTAGCTGGAGAAAAGCCTACTCTTGGTGCACTGAACCCCTCAGTGACGGAGCCAGTGGCTCTAGGTGGAGAAGCTGCCTCCAAGCCAGCCAGCAGCACGAAGCCTGCCTGTGCAGCTAGTACATCTCCTTTAAACTGGCTGGCAGACCTAACCAGTGGGAATGTCAACAAAGAAAACAAGGGTGAGTATTGCCTGCTTTCCTGTGGGTCACTGAGAACTTGGACTGTTTGCAGAGGGGCTTGGTAACTTCAGTTGCCGTGAGAACAGAGTAGTTAGAAGGCTCGTTAGAATGGGTTCCCTGTAAACGCCCTGAGAACTGGCATGAATGCGGTTGTTTTCAAGATGCAGCACCAGAGAAGACTTCTGCTGTTAGAATCCTAGGTAAGGCTGAGATTGTTTTTAGTAAGAATGGAGTGGACTGAGATTTGTTCATTTCAGTAAGTGATTTTTTTGCCTTTCTCTACTTACCTGTGTACAGTTCCTGTTTTGTCCAAATTGGAATGTTCTGGCTTCTGTTATTTTTTTTTCATCTCTGCTGTTGTCTTGGGATGTGGAATTAGGTAGGTGGATGAGAATTTAAGTGATTTGCTTTCTGGCTGTCTTATAAAGAAGAATTACAGGTCAATTTCATTCATGCAAAGATCCTAAGCAAAATTTCAGTGGATCGAATTAAACATATAAATGAAGGAATTACACAGCATGATCAAGCAGGGCTTCAGAAATGCAGGAGTAGTTTTTAAAAGAGAAGTGTCTGTGGCAAGACACAGAAAAGTAGTAAAATTCAATACCTTTTCATGATAAAAAGCAAAAAACAAACTTAAATTAGGAACAGAACGGAATGTCCTTACCTGTTGAGTTTCTACAATAAAAAAGATAGCAAACATCATAAATAATGACTGAATATTTTTAATAGGTTGAGTGTTTTGTTTTTTTAACAGTTCTCTGTTCAGGAGATGAGGATGTCTATCTCACTGCCTCAGTGAACTGTGTGAGAAATCCTGCAGCAAGGCAGACAGACAAAAATGTTAGGATTGGAAAGAAAGAGAAAGCTATTGACAACTTTATCAGCAGTAGATGATCTGATTATACACGTGAGAAATCTAAAAGAATCTATGTTTAATAGAAACATCTATCAAGGTTGCTAGTTACCTTAATGTTAATTTACAAAAATCAGTTGTATCTTGTATAGCAGGAACAAATAGAAAATATAGGTCTAAAAAATATTATTCACTGTAGTACCATCTTAGATATTGGATATTTATAGTTTTAATGCCTGTTGGAAATCCTTGTCTACATCAATAATGTCAGTCGTGTTTATCCTCTTTTGTTTTTTGGTTCCAGTAAATGAAAACCAAGTTCCTAGTAAGGAAAATAATAAAAGCCTAGTAAGGGATTTGCCTTTCAGAATGCTTTTCCATCTGGATGTTTTGGTTTTGTTCTTAGAGAAACAACCAACGATGCCAATTTTAAAGAATGAAATCAAATGCCTTCCACCCCTGCCCCCTTTGAGCAAATCCAGCACAGTCCTCCACACCTTTAATAGCACAATTTTGACACCTGTAAGCAACAATAATTCTGGTTTCCTCCGAAATCTGTTGAACTCCTCCGCGGGAAAGGTATGCTTTGTTTTACTGTTTGTACTTACCTTGTAAATATGGGTAGAGGCAGAACAGGAAGAAACTAGAGAAATTGAAACAGTAGAGAGAAGGATATGAGTCCCCTGCTTTCCTTCTTTGGAACAGAAAGCTGTGTCATTGGCAGGTGGGCTTCATAGGATTGTAGTACTGGGCTGGGCCATTTTCTCCTGTACACCTTTTCCTATAGCCACTTCTATGTTTTGTGATCAGGTGGGGGAAAGGAATGAACTTACCCACTGTCTAGGTCCTCGCTTAGACTGTCTCTGGGATATGTAATGTGTACTCATCCTACTGTTATAGGAATGGATTCCCGGATGGTAGAGAATGACATATTTAAGTCTTGTGTTCTTTCTAAAATTCAGACAGAAAATGGACTCAAGAATACACCCAAAATCCTTGATGACATCTTTGCCTCTCTGGTGCAAAATAAGACCTCCTCTGATTTATCTAAGAGGCCTCAAGGACTGACGATCAAGCCCAGCATTTTGGGGTTTGACACTCCTCACTATTGGCTGTGTGATAATCGCTTGCTGTGCCTGCAGGATCCCAACAACAAGAGCAACTGGAATGTGTTTAGGGAGTGCTGGAAGCAAGGGCAGGTGAGAGGGGCCTCCGTTCCCACAACCCAATTCAGATCCTCTTTCTTGGCTCCTTTAGTGAATTTCTGAGAACCTTCCACCCCCCCGCCCCCTCCCAATTACAAGACGTATATACTATATCTCTTTTGTGTGTGTGCTTTTTTGTTTATGGTGAATACAGTTAGGGCAAAACATGGTTGTGAGTCTTACTTCTACAGTAGACATTCCTGAGCTCTTTTCCAGTAAGGTTTGGATTGCTGCTCACCCTTCATCATTGGATTTTGATGAGAGCATTCTGGGCTGAATGATTGTTGTGTGATATACCCCTACTTCTCCAGTTGAGGTTTGTCTTGGCTGATGGGGTTGGGGGATTAGACAAATATAAAAATCATGCATCCCTCTTCCATGAGTTAAAAACCTTGTGCTGAAGGCTATTTCAGGTGGGCTAGAGCTATATGGCGTCATCTTGGAATTGGTGTGTAATCTCTGAAGGGGCCTGCTTTACAAGGGACAGCATCTTTTGATCTTAAGTTTTGGTTCACAGTGTAGGAGATGCATGACTTTATAGGCCTGCTCCCCTGCTTTCTTGTTTTGGTTTTTGTTTTGTGGATCTTTGTTTGGCTTCTCTCCTGGGCCAAATGGAGTCCTCACTAAAGGAACGCTTTACTCTTAGACAAGGCCAGAACTTGAAGAATTGCTAAATAGAAAAATACATATATTTAACAGAAAAAAATTCTGAATTTTTTTCAGCCCTTTGTACTAATAAAGTTTGCTCATGACAACAGTAATAGACTAAATACAGTCCACCAACATGTTTTGTTGGGGTTACATAATGTTTAAGAAAAATCAAACTGGTTGCCAGTAGCCAGGCTATTTCACATAATGATCAGGATTTCTGGCTTGCCTTGGCTAACCAGAAGATTTGGCAACCTCACATCTATTTCTGCCTGGCACCATCAGACCCTCTTTGGACAGGACATGCCCACCACCCTGCTCTCTCTGCCACGACCCCCGCCTAGCCCTGAGCCTCAGTGTGGGTGTTTTGTGAGAATGAGGATCTGAGTTGGAAGGTGTGACCCTAGCGCCTGGAAGCTTACAGATGTACTTTGAGAGCAGATGAATGGTAAAGACAAAAAATGCTATGGCAGCTTAGAGGACTAAGCAGTCCCTTTGGGATCTGAGACTGAGGGCCAGCCACAGAGGAAATTCAGCAGCTGTTTGAAAAGTGGCTGCTACAGGTGTGAGGACTGAGCTGGGCAAGATCAAACTAAAATCTTCATCCTGAATCTTTTCAGCCAGTGATGGTGTCAGGAGTGCATCATAAATTGAACACTGAACTTTGGAAACCCGAGTCCTTCAGGAAAGAGTTTGGCAATCAGGAAGTCGACCTAGTTAATTGTAGGACCAATGAAATCATCACAGGAGCCACAGTAGGAGACTTCTGGGATGGATTTGAAGATGTTCCAAGTACGTATTCAAGACCTTTGGGGTTGAGGGTGTGAAGGAAGGGGGCACAGGAGTAACCGGAGTCTGAGGCCCTTCAGGCAGCAACAGCATTTTCCATGATTTGGAGTCTACATTTAGTGTCTTACATCCTCTTCCCTTTCCTTCTCCAAAGTTCATGCGTTTGAACTAAGGCACATTCACCTTGTAGTACCTAGAGAGCTGAGGTTTGGTTATCTGTTCTTTGGGTGGCCCCACGTCCATCATGACAGAAATGCTGTGCTTGCACTTGAGTCCAGATTGGGCCGGGGGCACAGCACGAGGAGAGCCAGGGCTTGTAAATCAAGGCTGGTGGCTTTTCATGTCTTACCTTCATATATCCTTGTAATTTCTTTAAATTTTAACTATTGTTAACAAGAGAAGCAGATCTGAAGGCATCCAGGGAGCATGAGTTCATTTAACACAGGGTATCCTGGCCACTGCCTACTGCCTCCTTATCTGCTCAAGGGAGATTGTGGAGCAGCCAGTTCACACTGGGCCCTGGGGGCTCACATTGGCACCACACCTGCCCCCCAGCCCCAGCCCCACTGGAGGGTTTGGCAGTTCATTCTTTAGACTCTCAGTAATTCTCACTCATTCATCACTCATTCTTTTCAGACATACTTCCACCTTTTAATCTCCTGCTTCCTCATTCCTTGTTACCCACATTTACAGGTTATGGCCTGTACTTAAATTAGAGTTAACTCTTATGTGAGGCATGATGGCATTTTCCCCAAGTAGATGCTGGGATGGAGTTTCAGATGGAAGATGTTTACCCTAGAAACAATACCTGTGACATGAAGGCAGAAGCAGGAGCGGGCGGCAAGCAGAGGCAGCCGCAGTGCACACTCCGCAGAGCCTCGGGCAGCCTGGCGGGGAGCACTGGAGCAAGCAATGCCCCGCAGTGTCTCAGACTGGCTGACGTGGGAAATGTCGGGGCCTTGATTGCCCTACCTCTCTCAGTCTCTAGACCTGGTGCCCCAGGAAGGAGGTGACCTGACAAGGCAGCTTTCTGTAGCCAAGGTGGACCCTAAAACCTGTTGGGCAGCAGGGCCTTTGAAGGGAATCTGGCAGCACGGCTACCACAGTGTGCTTTCCAGTTAAGGCCTGGGTTCAAAGCTTGACTCTTGATACGTTCTTGCATATATGAGCTTGGTGACTGACGTTTGCTGGGGTACATCTCAGGGCTGGTGCACCCACTGCAGCTTGTCTTCTCTGTGCTGCTGATTCTCCGTGCATATGCAGCATACCTCCCGCAGTGACATGCTGCTGGGGTTCTTCTCTTTGCTGCCTCCTAGACTGTGTATCTGCTTAAACTAGGTTATGAGACTACTTGATTGACTAAAACATGATATAAATACTATTCCTCCAGAGTACAAGGTCTGAAATCAAACGTAGGTTCCGTTTCCAGTTCTGCCACTTAATAGCTAAATGACCTTAGGCAGTTGACAATTTCCTCATCCAAAAATGGAAATACTAAATAGTGCCTAATCTCATTGGGATATTGGGTGTAGTTCTAAAGATTAAATGGTGAAAACAACGAGCAGATACTGGAACACATCGAGAAATGAAGTCACAGTTGTCATTACTGTTAATCATAATTGTCAGCATATCTTTTTTAATGAAGGCTCATCGATTCTCAGTTCCCTGGCATTGCCTGCAACGGGTACCATTTCTGTTAGAAGAAAACAGTTCGGCCTGACCCCAGTGGGCCCTCTTGGCCCTAGTTGTCTCTGGACAGAACATCAGGTAGTGTCTTGCTCAGAGACTGAAAAAAGTCATTTCTGTTTCATGCTTTCCTCAGAAAACCAGGTTTACTAAACATCAGTGGCCTTTGATTGTTAAAGTGAATTGCTCATTTTAGTTGGTGAGCTGCTCACTCCTTCCAGAACACTGTATAGACAGAGGACACCAGACCTAAGAGGGACAACTGTCAGAACACCACCCGTGTTGTGTGTAAAGGGACAGAGAGAGCACCTGAAATCTCAGAGAACAGGTAGCAGTTTAATAATAAGCATCTAGAAAAGACAGCACTTTAAGACAAATTAGTTGGTGATCTTTATTTTTGCTACCCCTTGCTGCCTCCTGGGTACAAATGAATTTATTGGCACTGCAGAAATAAAATGGTTGGCAGTTGCTCAGAGGGGACTATTAAAGAAAAATATTTGCATGCTAAATGCATCAGCGTATGAGCTTTTTTCCAAGGTAAGTACATGTTACTTGCACTGTAAGGCATAAAATGCTAATTGCCACTTATTTTGGTCTGTTTCTGAGTTGTGAATAGTAACTATTCAGTAATTACGGCTATTTTTCAGACCGCTTAAAAAATGAAAAAGAACCAATGGTGTTGAAACTGAAGGACTGGCCACCAGGAGAGGATTTTAGAGATATGATGCCTTCCAGGTATGTTTACGGAATGGGGAAGAGATGATTTTGTCTTAACTTAGTAAGATGAATTCCTTTTGAGGTGACAATAGTTATACCATAGTTTTAATGGTGCTGGTTTTTCATCTCTAGTCTATAATCACTGGAGATGTGTATTTTTAAATGAGATAAAGAAGTTACTGACTTTCAGATGGGACAGACTAACGAAAGCTCCAGCCATTTCCACTGTAGTGCTCTGCCAGAGAAGAGGCCAGCTCAGACGTGCAAGCTCTGATTGGGAGGCAGCAGTGGGATCAGGTACTGCAGGGTTCAGTGTGATGGAGTGATACTGCATTAGACAACAAGACAGCTGAATTGGTAGATCAGAACTAAAGAAAAATGTATCCTTGAGTATCACCTACCAGGAATTTATTGCTCAAACCTTTTGTCTAAAATTATTTTGATACACATGTTCTGTAGGAAAGAAAGAAGACATCTTTGTTTATAACTACTATAATTCTTATCTTAAATATTGTTAATGACCACTGTGTCTACCTTCGTCAATGCATATATTTGTGTTTGTTCCTTTTGATGTAGAAAGAACAAAACTAATTACACAATGATGGATTAGAAAGGCATGCTTTGTTTGTAAAGTTTTTGTTCTCTTGTCCTAGGTTTGATGATCTGATGACCAACATTCCACTGCCTGAGTACACAAGGAGGGATGGCAAGCTGAACTTGGCGTCAAGGCTCCCAAACTACTTTGTTAGGCCCGATCTGGGTCCCAAGATGTATAATGCTTACGGTAAGGAAGAAATGGCTAACTTGAGAAAAACATAACAAATAAAGCAAGTCAAAATGTTTGGAAAATTGATTTTAGAGGAGGGAGAGTTGGAAAAACCCATATTTCTAACACTTTACACAGCAGGAGGCTTCACTTTTGCATATTTCCTTTCATTCCATGGCGTAGGTGTGTATTTCCTTCCCTTATTTGTAGGTGTAGGCGATGTACAATTCTTAATTTTTCTCTTTTCTACACCTGATAGTATATTGTAAAATTTTACATGTTGCTTAATGTTTTTTAGTATGATAATTTTTAATGACTTCATGGTACATCATCAAATGAATGTAATTGATCATTTAATGTTGCTGGACATTTAGGCCAACCTGCTAGCAGCTATTTTAACATCCACACTTAAATTCAGTGTTGTGTGTGTGGGTAGTAGTTACTTAAGTTAGTATTGAAAGGGACATGACATACTAAACTGTCCAACAAGGAAAATTGCTTGGGATAGAAATTGGTTTCCACAATTTCCAGAGTAGTCTTCCATCATTATTACTGTGACCTTGACCAATTTTATGTAGGGTCTTTATTTCAGGTCTCAGTTACAGTAGGCTGTTTTAAAGGAATTACTGATGAACTGATTGATGATCAAGTTTCAGTTGTTTGGATCATTCAGTGAATTTGATTTAGTCTTTTACACTATTTGGCCTCTATTTTTCCAGTCCTTTTAGAAATTTAGAAATTGCTCCTTTGATTTTATTCCTTCCAGAAGTACTCCCACCTTTGAGGCAAGAGGGCGACAGCCCTACTGAGGAAAGGAGAGTCTTACGAGTCTGCCGTGTTCTCCAGAGACTGTTGGGGGAGAGGAGGAGTGAGGGCTGAGACCTCAGCCCCACAATTCCTCTTTTAGATGGAGTGCGGTCAGGGAACGTGACGAGAGGGGAATTTATGTTGGGAAGCTCTCACGGTCTCGATGTCCCTGATCATTTTTCCAGGGCAGACAGAGAAGTGGTGTGTGGGAAAGAGGGCATGGCAGGCAGGCAGGCAGGCAGGCATCCCCTTGCCTTTCCCTTTGCTTTCCAGGTCTCAGTTTAGAAAGCCCTTGCGTATACTGTGGGTCTCCAGTATATTCCCTTGCTGAGTTCTCGTCCCTTGAGCCCTTGATTCAAAGCAGCTACATGGCCAGTATCTCGGCATATTCTCTTCACGATGGGGATTTACTGTGAACTTACATAAATCATTTTTTCACTGAAGTAAATCATGTAATGTTGCATAGTGGTTAGCCCTGCTTTGTAGAAATCAGGACTTTATAGGGTAGAAGTGGTTATCTAAGATGTTTTAAAAACAGTCTGGTTTAAATAGCTTGGCAGCAAATCTTTCTCCCAAGACACCAATAGATAGATGGCAGTGTTACTCTATAAAAGCGTATGACAAAATTGTTTCATCTAGAATAAGCAGGTAAGGATTGAAAATAATGCAGATATGTTTATCTTCAAGCACCTTATACCTTATTATAAACATCATTAAAGAGTGGTCATTGTACCAAGGTTGGATGGTTGAGCTGTGGTTCCTCTGTCAGACCAAGTGGAGTGAGTGAAAGGCTCTTTAGGGAGATGATAGTCGATCTCTCTCCATTTCCACCACCATCACCACCACCACCACCACCACTAGTTTTATAAATGGGGACCAAGACTTCAGGACATTAGAAGGGACACTGACCAGCTCAGGATCTCTTTAAGGGGCAGGTAGGGGCAGCTGTGGGACTAGGACTGGGGCCTCCTGGTTTCCAGGCTAGAGTCAGGCTCCATATTCCCCCACCAACCCCAGTGCTATGCTGCCAGGTAGCCCCAACTGGTCCAGGTTTTGTCTGTGTTGTTTGTTCAGGAATTTCTATTTTCTGGACATCTTTTCCCTGAGACCATTATATTTTTGTAACCTGGGTTCCATCTGATTTGAGGCCCCCTCTGTGTAGAGATGGGTCTCATGAGTGTTCAAGCGCCTGCGCTGGGGTTGGGGGGATTTCTGTAGGTGCTGTTCCCTTCTGTCTTTGCCACAACTCTTGTTCCTCAGCCTGGCTCTGGCCGGACCAGCAGGCAGCCTCTCTTGAGGCTCTGAGGCCTGGGCACCTTTCCTCACACTTTCCCGTCTCTGTCCCTTCCTTGCTCCCTCAGTGGTAACCGCCATCCTGCAGTTTGTGCTTGTTACTCCTTTAGGTTTATAATGTTGCCATATATATTTGTATTCTTGAAGAATTTTCTTTCAGTTTTTAAATAGAATCAGACTTTGGGATAGTCATCCATGCTGTTGTATGTAATTGTTTATTGCATTCATTTTCCTTCTATAATGTTACTGGACTTTTTTCTTAAGCGTTACTTGTTATAAATAGAAATATTTTTCAGAATATACAAATAGAAATATTTTCCAAGTGTACTCAAAATTTGAGAGTCTAGTACCGTGATCCCCCATATACCCATCACGCAGTTACAACAGCTGCCAATTTTTTTGCCATGATTGTTTCCTTATTCCTTCCCTTTCTATTTTTCCTTTGCCATTTTAAAGAAAATCTCATATATCCTATGGCTTTACCCTAATAACTAGGGCTGATATTTCAGCAAATTGGTAAGCATATAGGGCCCTTGGACCACAGCCCTGGGTTGCAGTTCTAGGTGTCCTCCTGCGTACAGCTGCTCCTGTAGCCATGGGCCCCTGCGAGCTGGGGAGAGTCCCTTGGCGTCCTTCAAATAAGATTTGGCTGTTTCAGGGCCTGGCAGGTTAGAAAATGGCCTATGCCTGCCTCCCACAAGCTATGTTTCCCTCTGCTGCCCAGTCAAGAAGTAGAATCCTCATGGCGGGCTGGGCTGTCCAAGGTGGCTGCAGGGCTTGGTGAACTGCAGGGTGACCCCTGAGGAAGGTGAGCCTTCTTCTGGGGTAAGAGATTAGAGCCTCAGACTGAGCACCAGCAGGCACCTAGTGTCTGACTCACCCCTTTGCTTCACAGCTGAGAGATCCAAGGAACGCAGGAGGTAGGGATCCTCTTACTAAGTATGTAACTGTGTGGTGCCCCAGTTTTATGTATGTGAGGGGAGTTTCTATTAGACTCTCCTCTTGAGTGGACCCTAGAGCTCTCCTAGGCTGTGACAGCCGAAAGCTTGAGCTTACTGGTTGAGTACAAATGTCTTTTTGCCAGATCCAGCTTAAGTGGTCTGCTTTATCATTCCTGAGTCCTGCTTTCTAGTTTTTGGCATTTGAATATTTACTTTTTTATTGCCAATACATTGATTTATTACTTTTTCTTTCCAATAATTTCATCCAGGAACTTTTATTTCTCAGCAGGAGGGTCTGTCAGGAACCACGAACAGAAGACCTAGTATTAGAAGTTGATTTCTAATTCTTATAATTATTTAATAAAATATTGTTTTAAAGTTGAAAGGATAAAATAATTTAATAGTAAATATTCTTCCCTTACTTTCACATGATAAGAGAGGGAACTTTTAAATTTTGTGGCCAGGTATCCCCCAGAGTATGTGGAGAAGTTTGCCAACCTTTGTCTCAGTAAATTTAAGGAGTTTTCTGTTTGCAGGATTAATTACCCCAGAAGATCGGAAATATGGAACAACAAATCTTCACTTAGATGTGTCTGATGCAGCTAATGTCATGGTCTATGTGGGAATTCCCAAAGGACAGCGTGACCAGGAAGACGGTAGGGTGCTGAGCATGCAAGTGGGGCTTATACTTTGAGCTGGGAGACCATGGGCTCACATGTGCTTTTTCTCATTCCAGAAGTCCTTAAAACTATCCAAGATGGAGACTCAGATGAACTCACAATAAAGCGATTTATTGAAGGAAAAGAGAAGCCAGGAGCCCTCTGGCACATATATGCTGCTAAGGACACAGAGAAGATACGAGAATTCCTTAAAAAGGTGTGCTCCTTACTCATGGCATGTGAAGAGAGGCTTGGAGAATAGCAACCTGAAAAACTATGTCAAGAACTGATGAGCTTGCTAGGGAATGATACAATCTCAAAAGTTAAATCCATGCATGTTGGGTTGGATAGGCTGAAGTTGGTCGCTAAGGACCAAAGGTTTCTAAATGATTAGGCTCATAACTCTGCAAAGAGGCAGCCTTGTCTTTTGTGTTTAACATTATAATGCATATGGAGATTTTTGTGTTTTACCTTCAGGTTAGTTCCCCTGATCATTTTGTTAGCATCCTTTTGTTTTTCTTACTACCTTGAAAATCTAAGCAGTACAGAAGTTGATGTATCATTCATCGCCCTGATGGCTGTGTTCTGAGTGAATTACTGAGGTGTTTTTTGCCTGCTCCCACCTCAGTCCCCACACCCCCATGTCCCCACATTCCCACATCCCAGCAGTAGTAGGTCAGGTCAGCCTCAGGCCTGCTTGTGACCGTTAGCTTGTGAAGGGTCATTGGAAAGGGATGTGGAGGTTTAAAGATTCCCAGGTTTCTACTAGTTGGCTGGCTCGTCAGCAAGGGCTCTGTGTGGAAGTTCCAGGCAACTAGAAAGATAGATGTATTCAGGTTTGTACCTGTTCATCACTGAGGCTGCTGACTGCAGCCAGGTATATGTGGCTGACCATGAGGAATGGATGTGAACACTCCTGACTTGTTGTCTGGTACCAAGTTGGTTCTTAATCAGCATTTGTTTGAATCAAATGTTTCTGGCTAAGAATCATTTTACTCTTCCAGAAAGCCTGCTGATCATCATAGTATGTTCCTTTGATGGTGTCATCTTGAGTCTGTCCTGCCACATACTGGGTCTAGAATAAACAAGCTTAATCCACAGCTATCTTTGGAACTGTTTCATAATTCTAGTTGTTAAAGGGATCCAGGGTTTTAAAAACTGCAGGTCTAAATACAGCAAGTCGGTTTCAAAGGAGCTTAAGCCTACTTAAACTCAAAAGTCTAGAGCAAACTGTCCAATACAGCATTTACAAAATAGGCAGATTGCCAGTCATGGTGAGGAAGCCACATTTTCTTTCAGTCTCCTGTTGGTTCATTTAATTAATGTCTTTGAATACTACATGTTTCTTTCTGCCATCAGGAGCATGTGTTAGAGAAGGCTTGACATTTACTGACTGCACACGCTCTTGAGGGGGCAAAATGCCCTCATTGGGCCTCAGCATGTTGCTCATTTCTGTAATATTTTGAATGTATTCTAGGTGTCAGAAGAGCTAGGTCAAGAAAACCCAGCAGACCATGATCCCATTCATGATCAGAGCTGGTATTTAGACCGATCACTAAGAAAGCGTCTTCATCAAGAATATGGAGTTCAAGGCTGGGCAATTGTACAGTTTCTTGGGGATGTCGTATTTATCCCAGCAGGAGCTCCACATCAGGCAAGAATCATTACTTTATTCTTTATTCTCTTTACACTGCGAACTTTCATGCATGCTACTGATGTGGCTTGGTGTTTTCCAGGTTCATAACTTATATAGCTGTATCAAAGTGGCTGAAGATTTTGTTTCTCCAGAGCATGTTAAACACTGCTTCTGGCTTACTCAGGAATTCCGTTATTTGTCACAGACTCATACCAATCATGAAGATAAATTACAGGTAAAACTAGCCGATTCTTGGCATTCTCTGACTCTGGCTTAATGGCCCGTTACTGACTTACAAAGTCAGTGAACTTGGCTGTATACACCTGGTACAGTGTGTTGATGAACTGGCTTTATGTCTGGTTGCACTTTCCATTTAGGCAAATGAAGAACAGAGAAAAGTGTCACCTTGGTTAGTTATTATTTAAACTCTGTAAGGGACTGGGCATAGTCAGTATTCAGGGTATTAACTTCATACATGTTAAGCCCAAGCCTCCTTTGCTCATTTTCTCTATTCCGTGATGCTACATGGCCCCAAAGTAAAGTAAAGTTCACTATAACAAAAAATATAAAGACAGCCACCATGAACAAGAGTCAACAGGAACCTCCTATTGAACCTCCATATTAAACCTGCAAAGTTTACAGATTCCGGAATGATCCAATACTTGATATTCTGAAATGTTTAATATGGTTAGTATTGAAAATGAATAGATCTGACTTCTGATGCTGGCTTAGCTGGCAGACAGAAGTCTCAAATGGAGACCTGTAGTGCTGTAATGTTCTCGGCCTTGTGTGGAGCAGAATAGGCTCTTTTGGATCCAAAGATCACTGAGAGGGTGGATTTTTTTTAGAGGCTTTCCTTAGTGAATTATGTAACATACAACTTCATGTTTGGAGAAATAAGGGAATATATAAACACTGAAAAATAAAACTGTACCCTGGGACTTGCGTCTGCCTGCAGTAACCAGTGGTGGGGCCGTGTAGCATCATGGAATAGAGAAAATGAGCAAAGGAGGCATGGGCTTAACATGTATGAATACTGGTCAGGAATTACCCAGGGGCTTTTCAAGTATTGACAATTCACATTGAATATGGAGTTTTAAATTCTGAGAGAATGGTGATAAAATTGGTAGGGGAAAAGTTTGTTCTTAGTGACATTTTAGATTTAACAGCAATCATATTTTCTCCCTTTCTTTCAGGTAAAGAATGTTATCTACCATGCAGTAAAAGATGCTGTTGCTATGTTGAAAGCCAGTGAGTCCAGTTTTGGCAAACCCTGAGGGTCCCAGAGACGCCGTAACCCCTGCACATTGGAAGTGAATTACTGGCAGCTGTTAAAACTCTTGAGGCAGGATTCCTGTGGACTTCGAGATTTATGTTACCTCATCTTCTTTTTTAAACTGTACCCAACTGGTAAAAGGGTACTCTGTCTAATGTATATATCGAGTGTTTACAGACACTAAATGTGTATATGTAGTAACTATTTACATAATATGCATCCTTAAACTGTGACTTCTCACCTAGTGCAGAACTTCTATCAAGCTGTAAAAAACAAAACCATATCAGCTTTGTTATTCCCCAGCTGTTTGGTTGGAGAGCTTAGTTTTATAACTACTAGGAATCTCACCGTGCAGTTTCTTTGGGTTGTGTTTTGTTTATGTCTGTCTGAGTAACCTCTCCCCCCACCCTTTAGAGTTCAGAAGACAATGGAGGGAATGACAGCTAACAATGCAGTTCCTACTGTATTGCATTAGGACTGGCATATAGCAGAAATCAACTACTGTATAATTCTTGGGGTTAACCTCTTTAGTTAAATGGAATCTAATTTAAATGAAGCTTTGCTTATTTTAAGTGTTAAGCATTTTACATTAAAGTATTCATATAATATGTTGACTTGGTCTATTGGCATTAAACATCTGGTTGTGGATTCAGCGTACCTTTCATCAAAGGTTATAAATGTAAGAGATTGCCTTGGAAGCTTTCTTAAAAGCAAAGAAATTAGATGCTGTAGTGATATCTGAGTGATTATTACAATGCTGACATGCAAAGAATTTTCTCCCTAGCCAACTGGAAGCCCTGTTGTACTTTTGCAAAGAAATATCACCAATTAACTAAATTTAGAAATGGGCATTAACCAGAAAAATAAATAGTGACTAGTTAAATGGTTCTAAATGGTAAGAGATAGAAATACTTTGTCTCTCTCTTCTGGCCTTTATTTACAAAGGAAAATGAGATTATTAGAAGTTTTAGAACAGTAGTATATAAAATAGTCATTTCTATGAAGAAGAAAATTCATAAAGAAGCCACTTGTGTGTAGCTCCTTGATTGTCCTAGACAGCTTTAGCTGTACTGAAAGGAATTAAATTAAAATTAAGTAGAATGGACACAGCCTCAGCTGGGTTGTTACCTGTGGGCTCAGAGTAGAAGGTGAAGAGGTCGCTGCCAAATGCCAGTCTCCTTCAAGCAAAAACCTTTAAGGCTTAACATTCAAAAACAACAAATTTTCCTGAAAGAGAAATACCTGCCTATCTCAGTGGAAAACCTCTTCCTCGGAAATTTCTTAACAGAATCTAAGGAGGTTTGGCTCAAGAATTGACACTGTTGCTCAGAAATACCCACTAAGCCTAAAGAGTAGGAAAAACTTGTATCTTCTTTAGAGGGAACAACCTTCAAGCCAGGCCTCAAAGGAGTCCCACAGGCAGTTCCAAGGACAGTTTCTCACAATAAAGTTCACTTTAACAACAAATATAAAGACAGCCACCATGAACAAGAGTCAACAGGAACCTCCTATTGAACCTCCATATTAAACCTGCAAAGTTTACAGATTCTGGAATGATCCAATACTTGATATTCTGAAATGTTTAATATGTTTAAAGAAATCAGAGTTTAGGAATATGAAAGAATGAATATCAGAAATGTCCAGATTTTTGAAAGAAGCTAAATAGTATTTGTAGAAATGAAACAGTTAAAATTACAAATGCAGCAGATGAGTTAAAAAACTTATTTTATGAACCAGGAAATTGGTAACAATATACAATATAGCACTGAATAACAGGAAATTCATGTTAACTCAGGGCACACAAAAAAATTAAAGGTTTGATAGGCAGTGAGTAAGAATAGTGGAGGATGGTGGTCTTCAGAGACTGAAAGTTTTCATGTGCTGATCAGATTGAAGAAACCCAGCCTTATCAAGCAAGATAAAATCCTCACCTCCATAGTATTTAATAGTAGTAAAAGAATCCCCCCAAACAAATAGGTGCTTAAAAGCAATTAGGCAAAATATCTTCAACAGAGTGCCAGACTAACCCAACAGCCAACTTCTTCAACACCCAACAGTGGAAGTCCAAAGAAAAGCAGACGCCATTCTTACTGTGCTGGAGAACACGAGAAAGCAAAAGTCTAGACCCAGCAAAATTCTTTGCCCTATTCTTCATGGACACTTTCAGACAAAAAAAGTTTATTTTAAGACTCTTGCTGAAGGAACTTCAAGGGATATCCTTAGCAAAGAAAATTAACCCCTCATCGTACAAGAAAAAATTGTGTACCAGGGAAGTTGAAAATTCCTGGATAACTTAACTACAGTGATATGAAACTTTTTAGAAGTCTGGGTAAAAGGTCCTCAAAAAGTTAAACACAGAATTATATGATCCAATTCACTCCTAGGTTTACACTAAAGAGAATTGCAAAGCAAGGATTTAAATATATTTGTACACTCACATTCATAGCAGCATTCACAAGAACCAAAGGTGAAAGCAACCCAAATGTCTTTCAAATGATAAATGGATATACAAGATGTGGCATATACATACAATGGAATAGTTTTCACTCTTAAAAAGGAAATTCTGAGACATGCTACAACATGAATGAATTTTGATGACATGCTAAGTAAAATAAGCCAAACACGAAAGGACAAATTGTATGATTCCATACATGAGGAATAGTCCTATTCTTAGAATAGTGGAATTTCGTAGAGACAGAATTATGGTTGCTGAGGCTGGGAGGCAGGGGGAAGGGGAGTTAGTGTTGCATGGATAGAGTTTCTGTTCATGATGAGATGTTCTGGAGATGGATAGTGGTGATGGTTGCACAACATTGTAAGTATACTTACTACCGTGAATTATGTACGTAAAAGTGGTTAAAATGGTCAACTTTGTTTTGTATGTTTTACAAAAATAAACCAAAATAGGAAAAGCCTTTGTAATTGAATGAGAAAATGACATTCTTTTTTTTTTTTAATTGTTTAGAAGGAATGAACAACTGGCACTTTTCTAAATACTCCAGTTGCAAGTAAAAGAAGGTCTGATGGGATTAAATAAGACTCAGTTATATACATGGAATATATACATATTTATGGAAGATACAGTTTGACTCTAGATTAAAAGTATAGAAAAAAATTAGACCATACAAACACTTATCATATGAAAGCAAAAGTATGGCTATGTTAATATCAAAATGATTTTAATATAAAGGGTATTACCAGAGAGAAAGTTTTGTCATGAAAGAATCAACTCACAGGAAGATAAAATAATCTTAAATTAGGTATGTACCTAATATGAAGAAAAATTTGACAGAATTCAAGGGGAAAATAATACACAGTCATGGAGATTCTAAGCAGCCTTTCTATAACTGATAAAATAAGTAAGACATAAACCCAATACAAAGTATTTGTACCTGTCAAACAAATTGATCAAATTGACATTGATAAGAGCACTAAGGGCCAATGACTACAAAGTACATGTTCCTTTCAAGTGCACATGGATTTACCTGGAAAGCATACCATCGACAAAAAAAACAACGGTAAATTTCAAAAAATTATGTAAGTTGAAATCATGTAGAATGTGTTCTATGACAATGGAATTTAATCATTAATAACAAAGATAACTATAAATTCCCAGATGTTGAGAAATTAAGCAATGCACTTCTAAGTAACCTATTGATCAATGAAGAAATCACAATAGAAATTAGGTATTTGGAACTGAATAATAAAAACATACTTTGAAATGGTGGGGTTCACTTATAACAGTGCTTTATAGGAAATGTACGGCTTTAAATGTATGCATAAGAAAAAGAAGGCTTAAATTTACATGTGTTGTAAGTAATATATTTTGGAGGTATTTAGATCTTTGTTAATGAATGATACTGGTCTGTAATCCTGAGCTGTCCTTATAATATCCAGTTGTCCCAAATTATAACCTCCTAAAACAAGTGTTCATGTAATCTCTGCAAATATATATATATATATATATATATATATATATATGTAATACTTATTTTTAAATGGTTAGTAGAAGCGTTTAATTAAAATGTGGGGTAAGAAGATTTTAAACTGGATCCAGTTTAACAAACATAGGACTACTAAGATTTCATATTTTTATTTGGATTTAATTTTATCTTAGTTGTGGGCTTGTCATCTATGACCTTAGTTGTGTTGATACACATTCACTCTATACTCACTTTTTAAAATTGTAAATGGATGTTGAATTTTGCCATATGCTTTTTCTGAATACAGAGATGATCATACAATTTTTAGCCTTCATTTTGTTAATGTACTATATAATACTGATTGGTTTTAAGAGGTCAACCATCCTTGCATGCCTGAATAAACTGCATTTGATCATGGTGTATGACCCTTTTAATGTACTGTTGCATTAAGTTTCCTAATATGTTGAGGATTTTTGCTATGTTCATCAAGGATATTGGCCTGTATTGTTTGGGTGGTTCCTTGTCTGGTTTGGGCATTCAACTAATGCTGGTGTTATAAAATGAGTTTGGAAGTGTCTCTCTCTTCTAATTTTTGGGAGTTTGAGGATTGATATTATTCTTTGAATGTTTGATAGAAATCACCAGTGAAACCATCTGGTCCTAGAATGTTGTTGTTGGGAGATTTTTTATTACTAATTTGATCTTACTAGTAATTGGTCTGCTTAGATTTTCTATTCATGACTCAGTTTTGGTAGGTTGTATGTTTCTAGGAATTTATCCATTTCTTATAGGTTCCCAAATGAGTTGATGTGTACTTGTTCATAGTAGTCTCTTAGGATCCTTGTGTTGTATCATTTGTAATATCTGTTTCATTTCTGATTTGATTTATTTGAATCCTCCCTTTCTTGGTGAGTTTAGTAAAATATATGCCAACTTTGTTTATCTTTTAAAAGTAGCTTTAGGTTCATTGATTCTTTCCATTGTCTTTTAGTCACTTTTATTTCTGAACACTCTGATCTTTGTTCCTTTCTTCTAACTTTGGGTTTCATTTGTTCTTTTCTTAGTGCATTGAGGTATAATGCTGGGTTGTTTGAGATCTTGCCCTTGTATTTTGATGCATTTATCACTGTGAACTTAGAACTGGTTTTCCTGCATCTCCTAAGTTTTGGTACATTGTATTTCCATTTTCATTTGCTTCATGGTGTTTTCTGATTTTCTGTTTGATTTCTTCTATTACCCATTGTTTAGTAGCATATTTAATCTCCACATATTTGTAAATTTTCTAGTTCTTATACTTGATTTCTAGGTTCATATCAATGTCATCAACAAAGATGTTTACTATCAGATTTCAGTCTTACTAAATTTATGAAGACTTGTTTTGTGGCCTAACACATGATCTACCATGGAGAATATTCCACTGGCACTCAAAAAGAATGTGTATTCTGTTGCTTTTAGGCAGAATGTTCTTTATATATATATCCATTAGGTCCATCTGCCTCAATGTGTTGTTTAAGCCCCACAACACCCCAATTTTCTGTTAGGTGGATCTGTTTGTTGGTGTAAGCAGGATATTAAAGTTCCTTAATACTATCATTTGGATTAACCACTTCATTGAGTAATACCCTTCTTTGTCTCTGATTATAATGTTATTGTATATTTTGACATGGTAATTATATTTGTATTCTGTGTATGTGTGTGTAAAGGGTAATGTGACCCTGTGGAGTTAAACCCAGAAATGCAGTATTGGTTTAATGTTTAAAAATCATACTGAGAGTTTGAGGGATTAAAGATGGCATCATGAGAGGTGAGACAAAAACCTCCTCCCAAAGCCACATATAATATGAAAATATAACAAATATATCAAAACCTGAAAGAGCAACAGGAAAGAAGGCTGCAGCAGACTGTCTATACCTGGGGAAACCAGCAGACCTCAAGGAAAAGGGTAAGGTACCAAAGCCGTGATCCAGAGGGAACCTAGCCCTTTCCCCACCCCAGCTCCCTGGAGGGAGGAAGAGAAACAGCAGGGAAGGGGTGGAGGCCTACGACTGCTAAACACCCAGCAATGGAGATCTGCCCTGAGAGCATGAACCTACATTACATGGTATTCTGGAAATTAGTGGGGTTGGAAAGTTGAGACAGGCCAGAATACTTTGAGACACTGAGATCCCAGCCACTTATGGTAAATAAGGACCCACACCCGGCCGCTCTGGGACAAAAGAAAGGCGGGCAGTCTGAGACACTTCTAACAGCAAGAAGGCTGCTAAAGGAGAAAGCATTGCACAGAGCTTGCTGCTCACAAGAAAGGACAGGTGGACCAAATTGTCTGGGCATGCTCTACCCAGCAGCTTGGGAACTTGAGGAGCTTCAGGTGCTCCATCCCCCTGGGGACATCTCCAAGGCCCCCAACCATGATAGGTAGCCTGCTGAACCTTTCTTCTAGCTCACATCAGCTCACAAACCATTGCCCAAGGCCAGGCAAAGGGCAGCCCTGCTTATGGCAGCTACAAGTGCAAAGCATAGATGCTTCTCCCAGCATGCTCGGCCCACTGGGCCTGGTAATGGAGACAGGCACTACAGCCGGGAAGCAGGAAAGACCTCACCACCTAACAGGCACCAGCACTTCTCCCCTCCTACCCGCACCATAGATCCAGAGGTTGAGCAGCTCCAGAGAGTATACAGCTTCTGGACACTAGAGGGTGCCACCTACAAATATGAAACATTAAAGGAACCTGGTTCAAACCAAAATCCCACAAACACCAGAAAGAGGGCAAGTGAAACTGAACTCATCAACCTTCCTGAAACAGATTTCAAAATAAAAACCATAAACATGCTCACAGCGCCACAGGAAAATATTGAAGAACTCAGGGATGAATTCAGGAATGAGATACAAATATTAAAAGAATACAGTATCGGAAAAGAAACATATAATGGAGGAATTTAAAAGCAGATTAGATGACAGTAAATGAAATTAGAGAAGAGGAATACAAAGAAGCTGAGTCACAGAGAGAAAAAAGAATCTCTAGGAATGAAAAAATATTAAGAGAACCGTGTGACCAAACACAACAATGTTCGCATTATAGGGGTATCAGAAGAAGAGAAAAAGGGATTGAAAGTGTCTTTGAGGAGGTAATTGCTGAAAACTTACCCAGGCTGGGGAAGGAGATAGTCACTCAGGTCATGGAGGTGCACAGATCTTCCAACACAAGGGACTCAAGGAAGGCAACACCAAGACATATAATAATTAAAATGGCAATGATCAAGAATAAGGACAGACTATTAAAAGCAGCCAGAGAGAGAATTAAGATCACATACAAAGGAAAGCCCATCAGACTATCATCAGACTTCTAAACAGAAATGGTACAGGCCAGAAGGGAGTGGCATGATATACTTAATTGCAATGAAGCAGAAAGGCCTTGAACCAAGAATGCTCCACCCGGCAATATTATCGTTTAAATTTGAAGGAGGGATTAAACAATTTCCAGATAAACCAAAGCTGAAAGAATTTACCTCCCACAAACCATCTCTACAGTATAATTTAGAGGGACTGCTATAGATGGAAGTGTTCCTAAGGTTAAAGAGTTATCACCAGAAGAAATAAAACCTTAGTAAAGAAAGTAATAAACCAATTAATTAGTTAGCAGATGTAACTCAAGTCAACCACTCCCAAAGTCAAGTCAAGGGATAGATAGACAAATGATACCTAATATATAAAGAATGGAGAAGGAGGAAAAAAAAAAAGAACCTTTAGATTGTGTTTGTAATAGTATACTAAGTGGCTTAGACTGTTAGATAGTAAGGAAGTTACCCCTGAAACTTTGGTAACCACGAATCTAAAGCCTGCAGTGGCAATAAGTACATATGTATTGATAATTACCCTAAATGTAAATGGACTGAATGCATCAATCAGAAGACAGAGTCACTGAATGGGTAAAAAACCAGACCCATCTACATGCTGCCTATAAGAGACTCACCGTAAACCCAAAGACATACACAGACTAAAAGTGAAGGGATGGATAAAGATATTTCATGCAACTAATAGGGAGAAAAAAGCAGGAGTTGCAATACTTGTATCAGACAAAATAGACTTCAAAACAAAGTGACAAGGACATTACATAATGATAAAGGGGTCAATCCAACAAGAAGATATAACCATTATAAATATCTATGCACCCAACACAGGATCACCTACATATGTGAAACAAATACTAACAGAATTAAAGAGGGAAATAGAATGCAATGCATTCATTTTAGGAGACTCCAACACATCAATCACTCCAAAGGACAGATCAACCAGACAGAAAATAAGTAAGGAGACAGAGGCATTAAGCAACACATTAGAACAGATGAACCTAACAGACATCTACAGAACTCTACACCCCAAAACAGCAGGATACACATTCTTCTCAAGTGCACATGGAACATTTTTAAGAATAGATCATATACTAGGGCACAAAAAGAGACTCAGTAAATTCAAAAAGATTGAAATTGTACCAACCAGCCTCTCAGACCAAAAAGGTATGAAACTAGAAATAAATCACGGAAAGAAAACAAAAAATCCCACAATCACATGGAGGCTTAACAACATGCTGTTAAATATTATCAATGGATCAGTGGCCAAATAAAAACAGAGATCAAGCAATATATGGAGACAAATGAAAGCAATAATTCAACACTGCAAAATCTGTGAGATGCAGCAAAGGAAAGGGAAGTATATTGCAATACAGGCCTACCTCAGGGAAGAAGAACAATCCCATATGAACAGTCTAAACTCACAATGAAACTAGAGAAAGAAGAAAAAATGAGGTCCAAAGTCAATAGAAGGAGGGGCATAATAAAGATTAGAACAGAAATAAAATCAAGAATAAGACAATAAAAAGAACCAATGAAAGCAGGAGCTGGTTCTTTGAGAACATAAACAAAATAGATAAGCCCCTAGAGAGATTTACCAAGAAGAAAAAGAGTCTACACAAATAAACAGAATCAGAAATGAGAAAAGAAAAATCACCACAGACACCACAAATACAAAGAATTAATAGAGAATACTATGAACAATTATATGCTAACAAACTGAATAACCTAGAAGAAATGGACAACTTTTTAGAAAAATATGACCTTCCAAGGCTGACCCAGGAAGAAACAGAAAATATGAACAGACCAATTACCAGCAATGAAATTGAACTGGTAATCAAAAAACTACCTAAAAACAAAACTCCTGGACCAGATGGCTTCACCGCTGAATTTTACTAAACATTTAGTAAAGACCTAATACCCATCCTTTTTAAAGTTTTCCAAAAAGTAAAAGAGGAGGGAATACCTCCAAACTCATTCTGTGAGGCCAGCATCACTCTAATACCAAAATCAAAGATACCACAATAAAAGGAAATTACAGACCAATATCACTGATGCACAGATGCAGCAATAATCAACAAAATACTAGCAAATTGAATTCAAAAAGACATCAAAAAGATCATCCATCATGATCAAGTAGGATTTATTCCAGAATGCAAGGATGGTACAACATTCGAAAATCCATCAACACCATCCACCACATCAACAAAAAGGACAAAAACCACATAATTATCTCCATAGATGCTGAAAAAGCATTTGACAAAATTCAACATTCATTCATGATAAAGACTCTCAACAAAATGGGTATAGAGGGCAAGTACCTCAACATAATAAAGGCCGTACATGATAAACCCACAGCCAACATCATACTTAACAGCAAGAAGCCAAAAGCGTTTCATCTAAGATTGGTAACAAGACAAGGATACCCACTCTCCCAACTTTTATTCAACGCAGTACTGGAGGGCCTAGCCACAGCAATCAGACAACACAAAGAAATAAAAGGCATCCATATTGGCAAGGAAGAAGTTAAACTGTCACTGTTTGCAGATGAAATGATATTGTCCATAAAAACCCTAAAGACTCCAAAACTACTAGAACTAATATCTGAATTCAGCAAAGTTTTGCAGGGTACAAAATTAATACACAGAAACCTGTTGCATTCCTATACACTAACGATGAACTAGCAGAAAGAGAAATCAAGAAAACAATTCCATCAAAAAGAATAAAGTACCTAGGAAAAAACCTAACCAAGGAAATGAAAGACCTATACCCTGAAAACTACAAGACAGAGAAATTAAGATACCAATAAATGAAATACATACCATGCTTATGGATAAGAATTAATATTGTCAAAATGGCCATCCTGCCTAAAGCAATCTACAGATTCAGTGCAGTCCCTATCAAACTACCAATGGCGTTCTTCAACAAACTGGAGCATATAATTCTAAAATTCATACGGAACCACAAAAGACCCTGAATAGCCAAAGCAATCCTGAGAAGGAAGAATAAAGCTGGGGTGATTATGCTCCCCAACTTTAAGCTCTACTACAAAGCTACAGTAATCAAGACAGTTTGGTACTGGCACAAGAATAGACCCATAGATGAGTGGAGCAGAATAGAGAGTCCAGATATTAACCCAAGCATATATGGTCAATTAACATAGGATAAAGGAGCCATGGATATACAATGGGGAAATGACAGCCTCTTCAACAACTGGTGTTGACAAAACTGGACAGTTATATGTAAGAGAATGAAACTGGATTATCGTCTAACTCCATACACAAAAGTAAATTCAAAATGGATCAAAGACCTGAATGTAAGTAAAAAACCATAAAACTCTTAGAAGAAAACATAGGCAAAAATTTCTTGAATATAAACATGAGCAACTTTTTCTTGAATGCATGTCCTCGAGCAAGGGAAACAAAATTAAAAATGAACAAATGTGAGTACATCAAGCTAGAAAGCTTCTGTACAGCAAAGAACACCATCAGTAGAACAAAAAGGCATCCTACAGTAAGAATATATTTGAAAATGACATATCCGACAAGGGGATAACATCCAAAATATATAAAGAACTCACACACCTCAACACCCAAAAAGTAAATAACCCGATTAAGAAATGGACAGAGGATATGAATAGACAGTTCTCCAAAGAAGAAATTCAGATGGCCAACAGGCACATGAAAAGATGCTCCACATCACTAATCATCAGGGAAATGCAAATTAAAACCACAATGAGATACCATCTCACACCAGTAAGGATGGCCAACATCAAAAAGACTATGAAGAATAAATGCTGGCGAGGGTGTTGAGAAAGGGGAACCCTCCTACACTGCTGGTGGGAATGTAAACTAGTTCAACTATTGTGGAAAGCAATATGGATGTTCCTCAAAAAACTAAAAATAGAAGTACCATTTGACCCAGGAATTCCACTCCTAGGAATTTACCCAAGGAAAATAAGATCACAAATTCAAAAAGATATATGCACCCCTATGTTTATGACAGCACTATTTACAATAGCCAAGATAAGGAAGCAAACTACGTGTCCATCAGTAAATTAATGGATAAAGAAGATATGGTACATATACACAATGGAATACTATTTGGCCATAAGAAGACAACAAATCGTACCATTTGCAACAAGATGGATGGAGCTATAGGGTATTATGCTCAGTGAAATAAGCCAGGCAGAGAAAGACAAGTATCAAATGATTTCCCTCATTTGTGGAGTGTAATAATGAAGCCAAACTGAAGGAACAAAACAGCAGACTCAAAGACTCCAAGAAGGGACTTGCAGTTACCAAAGGGGAAATGTCTGGGAAAAAAACACAATAAGGAAGAAAAAGTAACCTCAGTATACAGAAAGAAGAGAGTAATAAAAATAAAAGCAGAAATTAAGAAATGGAAATAATAAAAAGCTGACTTTGAAAATTAGTAAAAACTGGGAAGACTGATGAAAAAAGTGCAAATGAACAAAATTAATAAAAATCCATTATAAATATAGTCGAGATTTTAAAAAATCATTAGTGAATATTATATAAAAATTTAAAAATGAACAATATAGAAAAATTATCAAAATTGAAAATCTGAATATTATTAAAATAATTGAATTGTTAATAAAAAATCCCTGCACCACTCATACCCTCCAAAAGGTACCAGGCACAGACGATTTTACAAGTGAGTTTGTGCCAAACAGAAAACAGTCAATTTTTACTTTATGCAAAGTAGTCAAGAGGAGAGAAAACTGAAAACTCACTGGATTTTGTAAGACTAGTACAGTTGAGCCCCAAATCTGACAAGCACAGTATAAGAATAGGAAACTAGAGGCCAGTATTAAACTTTTATGCATACTTGGAAAAAGATAAGATGTTGGCATATTGAAGTCCAACACTGTATTAAAAAATGGAATGTCATGTCCAAAACAAACTGAGGAATATATTGCTAGTTTCATATCATATTTATCCTATTAACAGGTGAAATAACCATGTGGTTGTCTCAAATATTCAAAAATAATAATTTAGTAAAATTAAACATTTATAAATTAATTTTCATAAAAAATATCAAAATGTGCTACTTTAACCATTAAAAAAATTTTTGGTATCATTAATATACAATTACATGAGCAACATTGTAGTTACTATATTCACACATATAATCGAGCCCCCCACCCCCAACCCCATAGCAGTCACTGTCCATCAGCGTAGTAAGATGCTATAGAGTCACTACTTGTTTTCTCTGTGCTATACTGTCTTCCCCGTGATCTCCCTACATTATGTGTACTAATCATAATACCCCTTAATCCCCTTCTCCCTCCCTCCCTACCCATCTTCCCCAACCTCTTCCCTTTGGTAACCGCTAGTCCCTTCTTGGAATCTGTGTGTCTGCTGCTTTTTTCCTTCAGTTTTGCTTCGTTGTTCTACTCCACAGATGAGTGAAATCATCTGATACTTGTCTTTCTACGCCTGGCTTATTTCACTGACCATAATACCCTCTAGCTCCATCTGTATTGTTGCAAATGATAGGATTTGTTTTCTTTTTATGGCTGAATACTATTCCATTGTGTATATGTACCATATCTTCTTTATCCATTCATCTACTGATGGACACTTAGGTTGCTTCCATTTCTTGGCTATTGTAAATAGTGATGCAGTAAACATAGGCGTGCATACGTCTTTTCCAAGCTGGGATCCTGCATTCTTAGGGTAAATTCCTAGGAATGGAATTCCTGGGTGAAATGGTATTTCTATTTTTAGTTTTTTGAGGAACGTCCATAGGTTCCCCTTTCTCTGCATCCTCGCCAACATTTGTTGTTGTTTGTATTTTGGATGGTGGCCTTCCTAACTGGTGTGAGGTGATATCTCATTGTAGTTTTAATTTGCATTTTACTTTAACCATTTTTAAGTGTACAATGAAGTGGCATTCATAAGTCTGTGTAACCATCACCATCATCTACTTCTAAATCTTTTCATCACCTCAAACACAAACTTTACCCATTAAGAAATAACTCATTTTTCTCCCCAGCCCAATAGGTCTCTAACCCATTAATAGATTTGTATATTCTAGGTACTTCATAAAATTGAATCATACAATATTTGTCCTTTATTATCTGGTTTACTTCACTTAGCATAATGCTTTCAAATTATGGCTGAAAATTATTTCAGTGTTTGTGTGTGTGTGTGTGTGTGTGTGTGTGTGTGTGTGTGTGTACACCCACATTTTGTAAATCCATTCATCTAGTGATGGGTATTTGGGTCATTTTCACCTTTTAGCTATTGTGAATAATGATGTTATGAACACTGATGTACAACTTTCTGGGTCCCTGTTCTCAACCCTTTGGGGAATATACCTGGAAGTGGTATTTGTAGGTCATATGGTAATTATATACTTAACTTTAAAGTATATCCTCCTAGTAGGTGTGAAGTGTGCTCTCACTGTGGATTGATTTACATCTCCCTAATGATGTTGAGCATCTTTTCATGTGCACATTGTCCATTTAAATATCTTTGGAGAAATGTCTGTTCAAGTCCTTTGCCTATTATTTATTTATTTATTTATTTATTTATTTTGGTATCATTAATCTACAATTACATGAAGAACATTATGTTTACTAGGCTTCCCCCTTCACCAAGTGCCCCCCACATACCCCTTCACAGTCACTGTCCATCTGTGTAGTGAGATGCTATAAAATCACTACTTGTCTTCTCTGTGTTGCGCAGCCCTCCCTGTGCCCCCCCACGCACTATACATCTTAATTGTAATGCCCTCATTCTTTTTCCCTGCCCTTATCCCTCCCTTCCCACCCATCCTCCCCAGTCCCTTTCCCTTTGGTAACTGTTAGTCCATTCTTGGGTTCTGTGATTCTGCTGCTGTTTTGTTCCTTCAGTTTTCCTTTGTTCTTATACTCCACATATGAGTGAAATCATTTGGTACTTGTCTTTCTCTGTCTGGCTTATTTCACTGAGCACAATACCCTCTAGCTCCTTCCATGTTCTTGCGAATGGCTTTGCCTATTTTTTTTAACTGGGTTGTGTTTTTGTTGACTTACAAGAGTTCTTTATATACTGTGGACATTAAACCCTTACAGATATTATTTGCAAATATTTCTTCCATTCTATGGCATTTCTTTTCACTCTGATAGTGTCCTTTAATGCAATTTAAAAAAATTTTAATGGTCTAATTCATCTCTTCTTTAATTTTTGGCTGTGCTTTTGGGGTAATATTTAAGAAACCATTGCCAAATCCAAGGACATGAGATTTTCTCATTTTCTTCAGGGAGTTTAAACTCTTAAATTTAGTTTTGATCCATTTTGAATTAGTATTTGTATGTGGTATAAAGAATGAAACTTCATTTTTTTTAAAATAATGGGTATCTAGTTTTCTAACCCTGCATGTTGAAAGGATTGTTCTTTCCCCATTGAATGGTCTTGGCATTCCAGATGTAAAGGTTTCCCCTTGGCCCCTTCTCTGTTTTCCTGACACAATTTCTTACCCATTCTAGACAACTATAAAGGCTGTTTATTTCTCAGAAAGATTAACTCTGGGCTCCATCTTTCATTTTCCCTTGTAATCCCTCAGCTTTTCTTCCCCCAGACTTCCAACTTCCTGCTTTACCATCTCCCTAGATTTTCAGTGTTTTGTTAAACAGTTTCTCTTTCTCTAGTGCCTGAAGCTGGGAGATTTTTTTTCCTAAAGAAAAGAATTTGATCACTTAACAAGTGTACCTATGTAAGAAGATGCAAGAGGAGTCACCTAGTTCAGGGGTCCAGAATAACTGGTCTGACAGAAATCAATAGCAAGGTTTTAAAAAAGTTCTTCCTCACCTCAATTGTAAAAAACAGGGAACAGATGCTTACTGTGAACTAAATGCTGCACTGAACACTTTTTCATGTTATATCATAATCCTCCAACAACTTAAAGCAGCTGGCATTATTTCCTCTTTTAGAGATGAGGATGTACAGCCACTGGATCTTAGTTTTGTTGCCTGACCCCAGCTTTTTAATTGTTATTTTACCTTTTGACCCCCTTTACGTATTTCTCACAAATAGCCCTGCCCCCCCCCACCTCTGGCAACCCTAATCTGTTCTCTACACCTACAAGCATGTGTCGTTCCTCTCTTTTCACCTTCCTCATGAGATTATCTTTCTCTGAGGCATAAGGCCTTCAAGGTTCATCTGTGTGTTGCTGCAAATGGCAAGATTTCATTATTTTTTATGGCTGAAGAATATTCCATTATGTATATGTTTATTGTAAATAATGCTACAATGAACATGGAGGTGATACATTTTTTTGAGTTAAGGTTTTCATTTTCTTTGGATAAATACTCAGAAGTAGAATTGCTGGATCATGTGGTAGTTCTAATTTTTTTGAGGAATCTCCATACTGTTTTCCATAGTGGCTACACCAATTTACATTCCTCCCAACAGGGCATGACTTTTTTTTTCTTCACAGTCTCACCAACACCTGTTATTTCTCTTTTTGATATAGCCCTTCTAACAGGTGTGAGGTGATATCTTTGTTGTTTTGATTTGCATTTCCCTGATGTTGAGCATGTTTTCATGTGCCTACTAGCCATTTGTATACCTTCTTTGGAAAAACGTCTATTTAGATGTGCCCGTTTTTAACTGGATTTTTTTTTTTTTGCTACAGAATTATGTAAGTTCTTTATCTATTTTGTATATTAACCCCTTATGAGATAACAGGATTTGCAAATATTTTTTCCTATTCAGCAGATTTCCTTTTTATTTGGTTGGTTTCCTTTGCTGTGCAGAAGTCTTTTATTTTGATGTAGTCCTATTTATTTACTTTTCCTTTTCCTTTTGGTGTCAGATTCAAAATACCATCAAAACCTGTGTCAAGAGGCCTGTTTTCTTCTAGGAGTTTTGTTTTCAGGTCTAATGTTCAAGTCTAATCCATTTTGAGCTAATTTCTGTGTATGGTGTAAGGCAATGGTCCAGTTTCATTCTTTTGCATGTGGCTGTCCAGTTTCCCAACACCATTTATCGAAGAGACTGTCCTTTCTCCATTGTATATTCTTGGCTTGTTTGTGACCTTAAGTGCAAAGTTTTCAGTTTTTCACTGCTGAGTATGACATTAGCTGTGCACTTTATATATATATATATCCTGTAACACATTGAAAAAGTTGCCTTATATTTCTAGTTTGAGTGTTTTCTATCCTGAAAGTGTGTTGGATTTTTTCAAACGCCTTTATGCATCAATTGAGATGATCAGGTGTTTGTTTGTTTCCTTCATTCTATTAGTATGCTGCATTACTTTGCTTAATTTTCATATGTTGAACCACCCTTAACATTCCTGGAATAAATTTCACTTGGTCGTGGTATATTCCTTTTAATATACCACTGGATTTAATTTTCTGACATTGTGTTGATGATTTTTCAGCTATGTCCATAAAGGATATGTGTAGTCATTTCTTTTCCTGTGGTATCTTTGTCTGTCTGGCTTTGGCTTTGGGGTATTGCTGGCCTTATAGAATTATTTAATGTTTCCTCCTATTCAATTCTTGGGGAAGAGTTTGAGAAAGATTGGTGCTATTTTTCTTTAAATGCTTGGTAGAATTTCACCAAAGAAGCCACCTACCTGGTCCTAGTTTTTCTTTGTTGGGACTTTTTAAAAATTCATGTTTGTCCCCTTGTTATAGATCTATACAGATTTTCAGTTATTCAGTTTTGGTAGTTTTTGTGTTTCTGGGGATTTTCTCATTTCTATAGATTTTTCCCATTTCATTTCAGTTATCTAATTTGTTGACATATAGTTTTCGTATTACTTTCTTATAATCCTCTTAATTTGTGTAATACTGGTAGTACTGTCCTCTGATTTTAGTAATTTGAGTCTTCTCACTCTCCTCCCCTTTTTAGTCAATCTAAAGATTAGTGTTGTTGATCTTTTCATAAAACTATCTTTTGGTTTTGTTGATTTTTCTCTAATGTTTATCTGTTTCCAACTTCACCTATTTCCACTCTAATCTTTTCATTTTCGTCTGTTATCTCTGGATTTAGTTTGCTTTTCTTTCTTTAGTTTCTTAAGGTATAGTTATGTTACTGATCTGAGGTATTTTTCTTTTTTAATGTACACTTTCCATTTTATGTACTTTATTATTTACATTAATATATTTTTTAATTTAGTACAGATGTAAGTCTCCCTCTCAGCAACATTTTTGCTTTATGCCCTATGTTTTGACATATCATCTTTACATTTTCATTCATCTCAGTATATTTTCTAATTTCTGTTGATGTCTTTTCTTTGGCCCTTTGGTTAAGATTATGTTAATTTCCACATATTTGTGAGTTTTCCAGTTTCCCTCTGTTAGTGATTTCTAGTTTCATTACTTTGTGATCAGAAAAGATACTTATTATGATTTCAATCTTTTTAAATTTCTTGAGACTTGTTTTTAGGGCCTTACATATGGTTCATCCTAGAGGATGTATCATTTGAAAACAACATATATTCTGTTGTTCACTGTAGTATTCTGTAATTGTCTGTTAGGCCTAATTGATTTAGGTTACATGTGTGTATGTGTATTCCTTTGTTTAATACAAATGCTAACTTACTATACATGTTGATCTGCCCTTTTTTCACCTAGAACTTTAACTTGGCAATTTAACTTGAGAAATACTATATAGTGTTGTTAGTCCTCTATTTTCTTGATTGTATGCTTGACTGTTCTGCTTAATACTGAAAGTTTTATTGTAGAACTATTTCTCTTCAATTCTGACAACCTTTGCTTCATATATCTTGGAGCTCTGTTGGTAAGTGCATATATGATTGTTATATCCTCTTGGTGGACTGACCCTTTTATTAATATTTAATGTCCTCATTTGTCTCTTGTAATATTTTTTTACTTAAAATCTATTTTGTCTGATAACAGTATAGACACCCCAGGTCCTTTAGATTACTATTCCCATAGAATATTTTTTCCATCTTTTTACTTTAAAAATTTTGTCTTTGTATCTTTGTCAGCATATAGCTGGATTATATTTATCTTTTCTCCCAATCTCTGCCTTTTAATCGGAGTTTTTATTTGATTACTCATAAGGACTTCTCTTGTTTAGCTATTTGTTGTCTGTATGTTTTTTGTTCAATTCCTCCATAACTGCCTTTTTTCATATTTAGTTGAAACTTTAAAGTATACAATTTTGATTCCCATTTTTTCCTTTTCCATACAAATTTTAGTTATATTCTTAATAGTTACCTTAATAGTTACAACTAACATCTTAAATTTAAAATATTCTAGTTTGAATAATACTAATTTTGCTTCAATGGTTTAAAAACTCCACTCATACATTTCAGTCCCTCCTCGTTTTTGTCTTAGCTTCTATCTGTATACATTGTGTGCATATTAATATGGATTTGTAGTTATTTTTGTATGCATTTGCCTTTAACTCAGATAGCAGAAAGAGAACTTACAAACCAAAAATGCAATACTGGCTTTTATTTTTACCAATGTAGTTACCTTTTCTGGTGTTAATTTTTTCATATGGCTTTAAGTTACTGCCTAGTGTCCTTTCATTTCAGCCAGGATGCCCTTTAGCATTTCTTTAGGACAAGCCTACTAGTATGAACTTTAAAAATTTTTGTTTATCAGGGAATACCTTCATTTTGCTTTCATTCTTGAGTTTTGTTGGGTATAGAATTCTCTGTTGACAGTTATTTCATTCAGCACCATAAATATGTCATATCACTGCCTCTGGCTTCCATCAGTTTCGGATGAGAAATTAGCTGTTAATCTTACTGAGGAGCCCTTGCATGTTAGAAGTTGCTTCTCTTTTGCTGCTTTTAAGATTCTCTGTCTCCATTGTTCAACAGTTTGACTGCAGTGTGTCTCAGTGTAGATCCCTTTGATTTTTGTGCAGCTTCGACTTTACTGAACTTCTTGGATATGTAGATTCATATCTTTCAGATATGGGAGGTTTTGGGTCATTATGTCTTCAAATACTGTTTCTGCTCTTTTTCTATTCTCCTTCTGGAACCCCCATAATGCATATGTTGGTGAAGCTGGATGTTTCCCCATAAAATCCTTAGGCTATGCTCATTTTTCTTTCTGCTCCTGATGGCATCATTTTAGTCATTCCATCTTCAAGTTCACCAGTTCTTCTGCCTACTCAGATCTGCTGCTGAAGCTCTATTTTTTTCATTTCAGTTATTGTACTTTTTAGTGCTATAATTTCTATGTGGTTCCTTTTTTATTTTTCTTTATTGACATTCTCATTTTGTTCATACATTGTTTTCCTCATTTTCTTTACCTCGAGCATATTTAAGATAGTTTAAGTGTTTGTCTAAGAAATGAAATGTCTGGGCTTTCACAGGGATGGTTTCTTTAAATTTAATTTTTCCATTGAATGGGCCATGCTTTCCAGTTTCTATGTTTGCTTTGTAATTTTGTTTAAAACTGGACATTTTAATATTCCAGAATAATTTTGGAAACCAGAATCTCCCCTTTCCCCAGGGTTTGCTGTTTTTAATTGTTAAAGATGTAGCTGTGTGCAGCCAGTGTTTTTGAGAGATTTCACTAAATGCCAGAATCTTAAAACAGAAATAACAAAAAACACCTGTCCGCATCTTTATGGTCTGGCTCTGTGCCTGAAGACTCTCTAAATACTTAGACCATTTATGATTCTGCCTCAGCTTTCTTTTGCTGCTTGCATCAAATATACATCAGCCAGTGGTGAAAGGTGGGGTCTTCTCATGTCTTTTCTGAGTATACATCCTGTCTTGGGCATGCATGTGTTTTCTAAATTCCCCAATATATACAGATGCTTTTGAATGCCCTGATATCCCAAAGAAACCATCTCCTTGGCTCTCCCTCCTAGGTTTTAAGCATTTTATTGTACATCTCAGCTGTAATCTTTCACCCCAGGTGGTTGTGTATTTTATTTCCTTACCATATTTTCAAGCAATACCTGCTACTTTTCCATCCTGAGTTAAGTTCCAGTGAAGGCACACCAGAGATGAGCACCTTGTATTCATCCTTCAGTATGGCCCCTAGACAGGTTAGGGCAGACAAACATAATTTGTGGGTAAGATCTGCTCTGTCCCCCTGGAAAAAGGGACCAAGGTCTCATACTGAGATTGTGGGCTGCTGTCCTCAAAACTGCTGCCAAGGCAGGAAAAGTTTGGCAAGGGTAAGTAAAAATGCCACAAAGCTTTCTTGTTTTTGCTTTTTCTTAACATAGCAATTACTTGGCTGCTGTAAACTTTTCTTTTCCAGAGTTCTGACAAAATTGCTTCTGACAGTTTCTGGTAGTTTTTCAGTGTTTCCCTGGAGGCATGGATGTTTGGAGCTGCCTACTCCACCACTTTGTGACATTACTCTATGACTATTTCTTTTGAAATTGTAATTATGTGTAGAAAAAAACCTCCTTAGCTTAAAAAAAAATTATTTCCCTATTGTGGTTTAGACTTGCATTTCTGAAATGGTTAATTTGTTAGAGAATGTTAATTCTGGCTCCTCAAAAGACAACTGTCTCAGTCAATTAAGTTTGGAGAAAGCATGGGAAAGGCTATGAAAAGTTTTAAACAAACCTTTATGGTTATTTTAACTAAACATTTCCCAAGTTTATGTCACTTAAAGAGTCTTACTGTAATATAGATTAGCATTTGAAGAGCATCTGTCACTAAAATAAGACAAGAAAAATGGTCCCAGTTCTTCAAGGCTTTGAAAGCTTTAGGACTTTTCAGTTGTTGCCATAGCCATAATTATGTGGGTGTCAGAGAGACAAGCAGAGGCAGAAACGACTAGTACTATTTCAGAATAAATATGAGTCATAACCCCTTCTCTCCAGTAGTTTTGAGACACCTGGAAATGTCCAAGACATGGGAGCCTAAGGCCATGTGAGCTGTACAGCTGTTGTTATGTGCTCAGGAAGGCATCTTGAACAGACAACATGGGGAGAGCGGCGAGGGACAGAAGGGAGGTCACTACCTCCCTAGAGTGAACTCTGGGTAATCACCACAAGCTGAACAGTGATTTTGAGAGTAAGCTGTGTTTAAAAGCAAAACAAAACAAGTACCTTTGAAATTGATTGTAAGGCCATCAGGAAGATTCAGTCTGTGGTTGGGGTAGCAGGAGAGGGAGCTGGTGCCACTAGTACTGGACCTAAGTCAAGGGCCTGATGATAAAGGAAAACTTTTACTACAGGTGTGTTTATACCATTATTTCCCCTCCTAGATTGTGGATTTTTACAGGGCCAGGAGAGTACCTGACTCACCTTGTTCCCAATGGTGCCCAAAGAGTATCGATGGAAAATGAGATATATGACATGATAATGAGTCAAAAAGGCTTTTTCCTTAGCCTGAAAGCAGAAATGAAGAAAACAGGACCTCTTCTAACAATTAAAACAAATCAGCTCTACATTTGGATCATTTTATTTGATGGCCAGAGGGTAGTTGTCATTATTCTGACTGTTCATCCATCCACTTGGATAAACTTGATTTTCCACATAAGAACAGAGATTATGGGCATCCTTTTAATTCTGTACCATTCTATGAACAAACTTGCCAGATAGATGGAATCTTAAAACTATATCCTAATATGTCATTCTCAACTTGATTTATAGATTCAAAGCCATACCAATCAAAATCCCAGCAAGTTATTTGTAGATATTGACAAATTCTAAAGTTTAAATGAAGAGGCAAAAGACCCAGAATAGCCAACAAAATATTGAAGAACAAAGTTGGAGGACTAACGCTACCCAACTTCAAGGCTCACTATAAAGCTACAGTAATCAAGACCATGTGGTACTGGTGAAAGAACAGGCAAATACCTAAGTAGAACAGAATAGAGAGCCCTAAAACAGGCTCACATAAATATAGTTGACTGATCTTTGATAAAGGAGCAAAGGTGATACAATGGAGTAAAGATGAGTCTTTTCAATAAATGGTGCTGGAACACCTGGACATCCACGTACAAAAAAAATAAACCTAGATACATACTTTACGTGCTTCATAAGAACTAAATAAAAATGGATTAAATACCTAAATGTAAAACGCAAAATTACAAAACTTTTAGAAGATTACATAGAAGAAACTCTAGGTGACCTTGGGTATGGTGATGACTTTTAAGATCCAACACCAAAGGCATGGTCATGAAAGAAATAATTGATAAGCTGGGCTTCATTAAAATAAAAAACTTCTGCTCTGCAAGAGACACTGTGAAGAGAATGAGAAGACAAACCACAGACTAGGAGAAAATATTTATGAAACATAAATCTGAAAAAGGACTATTATCCAAAATATACAAAGAGCCCTAAAATCCAACAATAAGAAAACAAGCAACCCAGTTAAAAATTCTGCTGACGACTTAAGCAGACACTTCACCAAAGATTTATACGTGGCAAAAAAGCACATGAAAATGTTCAACATCATTTGTCATTAGGGAATCACAAATTGAAACTATACCACAACACAACTGTTAGTCAGAATGTGAAACATAGACACCATCCTAGTGAAAATGAAGCAGTAGGAATTCTCATACTTTATTTTCTGGGAATGCAAAATGGTAGAGCCATTTTGGAAGAGTATGGCAGTTTCTTACAAAACTAGACAACATACTCTTACAATCCAGTAATTGTGTCCTTGGTTGTTACCCAAAAAACTTGAGAAAGACCTGCACACATTTACAGCTTTATTCATAATTGCCAAAACTTGGGTGCAACAAAGATGTCTTTCAGGAGGTGAATAAACAATGGTACATCCAGACAGTGGAATATTATTCAGCACTAAAGAGAAATGAACTATTAAGTCATAAAAGACATGGAGGAACCTTACATGCATGTTATTAAGTGAAAGAAGCCAGTGTTTAAGGGCTACATATTATATGATTCCAGTGACAAATGTATTTCTGTGGTATGGGGTGTCAACACAAGTTGGGGAGACTACATTTGCCAAACTAAGAGGTATTTTTTGGTATTTTCTGCTCAGCTGTACTGTGAACCTAAAACTGCTCTAAAAAATCATGTTTACTTAAAAACTATCTCCTTAAGATGAATTCTGTAGTAACAGGCTATCCTCTGGATTCAAGATTGCCATTTGGCATGATTAGAGTGGAAGGAAATCATTGCAGCAACATCTGAGACATCAGGATTTCTCTACACAATCTACAGAAACCAACCTGTGAGAGAGCGGTTGGGCTGTTTCCTGCCTGGTTAATTAGTGCATACAGGACTTAGACCAGAAGGATCTCGGTTAAACTCTAGCTCTGCCACTTCCTGACTCATTAGGACATGTCACTTTAGCTAGCTGAGCTGTTTTGAGAACACTTAAGATCACATATGTCAAAGACCTTTATAAATTGTCAAATACACCCAAATATAAATTGCTACTGCTGAATTATTTATACATGTAGTATAAGAAGAATGTGTCAGATGCGTGAAAGTTGTTTATAATGCATGACCACACAGTTCTTCTCACTGGTTGGCTCCTGGCTTTGAGGAAGCACTGATGTATGGGCCTCTATCCCATGCATCCAAGAGAACCAGCTCAAAGCAGGTAAAGGTTCTCAGAGGGTGGAAGAGCCCTATCTCACAGCTGTCTGCTTTGGGAGCAATTTGGGCATAGGAAGGACAGCTATGCACACATAGCTCAGGACATAATACAGCCATCCAGCCAACAATGTAAGATTCCCAAGCACCTGTTGGTTAAACAGATGACCAAAAGCAAAAGAGTCGTTCCCACACCATGTCTGTGAAGGCTAAGGAGCAAGCGCCCACAGCCTTTGGAGAGCCTACAAGTCCCGTGCCTGGCTATAGCACCTCCTCTCTTCCCAAGGCCAACATATGAAATAATTTGGAACAGCAAGCATCTTGAAAGTTCCTGCATGTGACAATCTACAATGAGACCAAGTGTTAAAGCAGACATTTATTACAATCCATTTATATAGTGTTTTACACACACACACACACACACACACACACACACACACACACACACACACAAATGCACAGTCCTCGACATTCAGGCAATCAAAGCTATTCTCAGAAAGGCTTTGTGAGAAGACAGATAGATTACTTTGCCCTTCCCCCAAAAAGACACTTGTTTATACTCCTGAAAATAATGCATTTATTATACCACCTCTCAAGAATAATCCTGTTGAGATCCCAAAACTTCTGCAGAGAGTATAGAGATACTAGCAGAGCACTCTCCAGAATGCAGTGCCTCATACCCAGAGGTGTAGTGCAAGAGACACAAACAGCAGCTGCTTCAGAGGAGTGTGTGCATACCCGGTGGGTGCGCCATGAAAAGGGCCCAAGGGCCCAGCTGGGTGGCCCCCTAGCTGCGGAGCGTGGCCAGCCGGGACTGCATGGCCTCCAGAGCCTCCTCTTCCTCCTCCTCCTCTTCTGATGCAGCCATCGCCCCTGGAGGTTCAGGCTCCGGAAGGGCGTCGGTCACTTTACTGGGTGCTTTGCCCAAGGCCCCTAAACACAAACAAGAGCAAACAGCAGATGAACAAAACATTGGCTGAAAAAAGTGATCCCTCATCTTGCCTGCTTTTCATATCAGGATCCGTCTGAAAAGGGGTGACCCAACAAGCTGCCGGGGGGAAGGTGGGAGGTGGTGGGGGATGGGGGCTCTGGGGGGATTTGCTCACTCTGACAAATGCACAAACTCCGACTCACTGTACTGATACCACAGCGGTAAGGATATGAATTTAAGTTTGGTTCTGAAGTCATGATGTAAATTCCTAAACTCCATATTAAATATTTAATTTTCAAGATTCATGAAAATGTTCACTCAGTAAAACCTGTAAGTCTTCACAAAACATTTTCCTGGAAGAACTAGTCTTTCTCCCAATTTAAAGCAAACAAAAGTTAAATCTCACCATTTATACTTTCTATTAAACATAAAACTCAGAAAATCCAGAAGTAAAAATGAAGTTTAAAACCTCATAAACTATCAGTCAGATAAACTACTATTTTTACTTATACCCCTCCCAGACTTTTTCTCTAGGCATGCTTTTTACACAAACATGTATTTCAGTAACAAGGCTTTTTTTCACACAATATATTGGGAACATCTTTATCTTTGTTTTTTAACAGATGGTTATAGGCACTGTTCTTATTTTTTAAGAAAAAACTTCATCTAAAATTTTAAATATAGAAGGAAATTACAGCCTAAGAAAAAAGCTACTAGATAATGTAGTTTATGTGGGAAGAAAGCCATAAAAGGAAGGGGAAAACAGGAAGAATTTCAGGGCCATACCTGCTGTAATTTCAAACAGAATTTTGTCAATTTCCATTTCTGCTGCTTCTTCCATTTCCTCCTGATCGTCCATGCTTTCAAAAGTGTCCTCTAACATCTCTTCTATGATCCCAGCCTAAACACAGAATAAACCCTGTCATTTCCCTCAACTGTTAAATCTGTTAACAACAACCCCTCTGCGGATCCAGCACCAACCAAGTTCTAATGTGTCCACGTCCAGTCCACCCTCTCGAGGGCTAACATGCAGGAGAGACGGCCACAGGAAACCCTGGATGCTGCCTGTCTTCTCTGCAGAGGCAAAAAGCCAAAGGGAAACTGCTCTCCAAATATAGCAGCAAGACTGGAGGGTGGTGTTGCTAGCAGCAAAGCTTCACAGTCACCCAGACTAGAGTGGCAGCAGTTGGAGACAGCTGACTGACAGCCGAGGGTTTGCCCTGAGCTGTCTTGGGAAGCATTTGCCCTAACATTACAAATACAATCTGTGAGTGCAGACTAAAACACAGTACGAAAATTGGTTGGAATCATAGTAGAAACTAGAATAACAAGTACTGAGAGCGGGGTGGGCTCCACGAACCGGGGAAAGGCCTGCAGGGCACTCCAGCAAGTGCCTGGTACAGCTGCTGGTGCAGGGTCGGTCTGGTGGGTCTAGCAAGGAGCACTCAATCCACTGAAGCTGACCATCTACTCCTGAGTGAACTGCTAAGACAGCACTTCTGCATCCAACCAGCTAACGCCCACAGTCTACAGGAGCCCTGTGCCTGGCTGCCTGAAACCAGCTAATCAGCCTCCTTAGTACTCAGGGTAGAATGGCACCACTACAGGGCACAAGAAAACTTCTCCAGCACTGGCCAACACAAGCAAGCCCTGCAGTCCTCCTTGCTGAGCAGTGTCCTCAGATAAGGCCCTACAGTTTTTTTGTTTGATCTTGAAGCAAAAGGTCAGAATAGCAACTTACAGTGTCAAAAAGAAGGCTGCTGGCATCCCTGGGGAGAAGAGATAGGAAGGCACTGAGTGGCTGTGGTGGGGGGCAGAGGGAAGGAATGGGTTCAGGCTTCTGAGAAGCTGCCAGAAAAGAAAAACCCTGACTGCTTTGCAACCTGCAAGAACTGAGTCCCTTGCTTTCTACCTTGATATTCCAGTGATACAAAGAAGAGCAGGTCACATGTGGCAGCACCAGCCCCAGCTGTCCTGCACTCAGCCAGGGCATGACTCTCCCTGACCACATCAAGCAATCAGGTTGAAAGGGAGCCCTCTCCTACCTGCCTCTCTGCTGTTAGATCACTCAAGTGCCTTCTAACGACGTGAACCTAGCTAGTACCAGATTCTGCCAACTCTCAGATCTTTTCCTCCAACCAAAATGAACAAATAAATTCACATTCAAGGTCACATGGGTGGAGCCCTCTGGCCTGGGCTGTCATCCTAGTGCTAGAGGCTACTGTAAAAGAGGTTCAATACATATAAGCTGACTAGCTAAAAAGCCCACAGAACCCTGACTGTAACAGCCCTCCACATCCTGGAGGTAGATATCATTTACTTATTCACTCATTCAATCAGCAACCCTTCATGAAATGCCTGCTCTGTGCCACACAGGCCAGGATCAGGACAAACAGAATGACTTAAGGTCGTCTCTTGACTTGAGGAGCTGGGTTCCCATCAGAAACTTCAGTTTATACCCGGGCATGCATCCTGGGGTGAATTCAGTAAATATTTGTTATCTACTATGTGCAGGCCTTCCTCCAAATCTGTATTATTTTCAGTATTCAGAAACTATTGTGGAAAAGATCCCAGAGTCTAAAAATGGCTTCCCCTCAAATCCTGTGACCACGGAAGTGAGAATGAGCAGGACTGAAGTTACTCCACGTATTACCTCTTTAACCATTTCTAGGTGGACAGTCTTTGCAACGTGGGGAAGAGATGTCCTCGTGCCACTTTGAAAGGACATACCCCCCAACCTGTTCCCTCCTTACTGCTGCTGCCCCAGCATTCCTCATTCCAAGCACCTGGGCTCTGGGCTGTTTGCTTTTCTTTTCCACTGGTTTTCTTCTCCAGTTCCTCTTTCCTATGCCCTAGAACCCTGTATATAATTCAAGTTCAAAAATGAAATGCCCTAGGAGAAAGGGAGGCAATTTCTATGCACAAGCTATTTACAAGAATTTGAGGTGGACAATCTTGGCTCTCAGACCACAGGTTCGAAGCAGGGAACAGCACCTGGGTGAGGCTCTTCCTATCACTCTCTCCTCTGAGGCAGCTCAGGCAACAAGTCAGACATCTGTGCTCAAACCCCAGACCTGTCACATACTATACACCAAGGTCACTTAGGTAAAGCTACCTGGCAACTTGAAGACTCAGTTTCCTCTGGGGGAAAAACACCTATCTGACAGGGTCATGAGAAGGACTATACTAGGGGACAGTATGGGTGATGCACACTGGCTGGAGGGGGCCCCCTAACAATGGCTTCCTGAGCCCTGTCCCAGAAGACCCCAAGTACAGGTCCTTGCTAGGCCTTGGTCCTGGGGGGTGGTGTGTATTTACTGCTTTCTGTTTGGCTCTCAGTCTTCTTTCCTTTTCTAGTCTTAAACAGGTCAGCAAAGTACAGCCTGTGGGCCAAATCTGGTCCACTGCCCATTTCTGTAAACAAAGTTTTACTGGAACACAGACACTCATTTGTCTACATATTATCTATGGCTGCTTTAACACTACAAAGCAGAGTTGAGTGGTTACAACAGAGATTTATAGTGTAAAACACACTATCCAGACCTTAACAACAAAAAAAGGGCAAATCCTTGGTTGAGAACAACTTCCCTCACCAGCTTCACTAACACTCCCCTCAAGTTGACAGAGGAACCCAGTATTTTTTCTGTCTCCTTGCTCATGTTGAAGCCCATAAACCCCAGTTCCCTAAATCCTAAGCTGTTGTTCCCTGGATATACCACTTCTCCTAGAGCTCTGGGTACACCGTTACTTCTTCTAAGGAACACTCTAGCAAACTGACCCAGCTTCTGCCATGCTCAGCTCACACAGTTTCATTCATTGTTAACAGCTGCTCCTTTGTCTTCAAAATCATCATTTGGGAGAGTGGTCGGCCCTTCTTTCCCATCCCTGCCATACAGCTGAGAGGGGCTCTTGGTTGTTTGGAATGGGGTAGGGTTAATCCCAGGTCACCTTCATCATCTCTTTGGACAGCTCCCGCATCGTGGCCTGGATTTCTGGGATCTTCACAAGACTCTGCATGGCCTTCATCACTTCTGTGCTCTTCTGCAGGGAACCAGCCACACGCAAAACCGCTGAAAAGGAAAGGTAATAGTATTATTCAACAGAATGTGACACAGGATGGAATAAAGAGAGATATAAAATTATAAGCTATTCCAATACAAGACAGCAGAAGTAGGTGAACTCCTGAAGCTATTCATGTACCTGTAGAATATATTACTTTACTGTGCTAGCTGGCCAAGAGAAGGACTTTTCTAAATTCTTTGTTACTTTGGGTACAATAGGTACCAGTTCTCTGAGCACATACACCTGGAGTGGACCAAAGGCTTATGTCTGAACTTAAGGGAAGGAAGCCAGCTAAGAACAACTGTAACACCTAGGACAAGTCACATATGGGAGGAAGAGCTCTAGACTTTGCCAAGGCCACACCAGAAAATAGAAGGCTTTAGGCTCTCCAACAGTACTCCCACACATCAGCCTATAGGTGGCAGCTGCTCTGTGGGGTACCTGTCACTGGCCCTCAGGAAAACAGGAGAAATCAGGTAAGATATAGTGAGTATCCGTGCCAGTGTAAGGTGGTTACAGTTCCTTGCCATGACAAAACTTCCTGAAACCTGAGATCATAGCATGCTATAGATTTTATAAGAAATCACGGTAGTAGCAAATTATCATTTCCCTCCCCACACTCTTTAATAATACATCAGAATAAAGAGTTGGCAGCCTTCCAAATTGGTCTTGGCATTTCATGACACTAGAGTTCTCAGCAACTGCTATAAATCAAGCTGTTCACTAAGACTGGCACACAGTCCTCCTCCAGCACTGCAGTGCGTAGCTAAGCCAGGAGTCACAGCAGATTCACCTCTGTCTGCATCCAGGCTCTAGGAAGCTTTCACATCTAAGGGAAAACAAGAGTCAAGGAAGTAAGAGTAACTAGGCAAATGCCTGTCTCACAGCGCATTCTGTGATTTTAATAAAGGAGTAAGGAAGTTCACTAGTTGCAGAGAATACGTCATTTCCCTTACCATTGGAATAGGAAAGTAAAATATTTATTGAGATTAGTATAATTATAAAGGAAGTGTCAAAATCTGTGTGGCTGAAATAAGCAATATAATATAGGTGCCATTAAATATAAAAACAAAGCAAAACAGAAGGAACAAAACAGCAGTAGACTCAGAGACACTGGGAAGTGGCTGGTGGTTACCATGGGGGAGGGATTGGGCAGGTGGCGGAGATGGTGAGGGGATTAAGGGGCACAATAATTCACAACCACAGTGTAAGCTGGTCACTGGGACAGTAGTACAGCATGAAGAATATAGTCAATGATTCTGTAACATCTTTCTACATTGATATAGTAACCACACTGGGGGGGGTGAGGATTGAATAATATGGGGAACTGTTGAACCACTGTGTTGTACATTTGAAACCAAAACAAGATTATATATCAATAATACTTCAATTTTTTTAAAAGCTGGCAATAGAAACCTACCTTGACACACTTAGGAAGAACTAATACTTAATGAAAGAGTACTTGGAAGATCGTGGAAATGAAAGGGAGGGAGATATAGATGTATGTGCACAGATACAGATATAAATGGATGTGTTAATAAACCAGACCAGAGGCTCCTTTCCAAATGTGTATATATGTATATGAAATCTTCACAAAGTATACTTCAAACATCTTGCATTTTTACTTGTAAATTATACCTCAATAAAAGCAGAAAAAATTTAAAAAACAATATAGATGCCATCATAGTGATATAAAAAAGATAAATTGTAAAATGTTAAAAGTTACAACTGGGATTAAAGATGGCGGTGTGAGAGGTGAGACAGAGGCTACCTCCTAAAACCGCATATAATATGAAAATATAATTATTTCAGCTAAACCTGAAATAGCAACAGCAAACAGAACTGAGTCAGACTGCATACACCTGGAGAAAAGAGCAGACCTCATGGAACAGCATAACATACCAAGCTGTGGCCCAGCGTGGGACCCAAGCCCTTCCCCCACCCCAGCTCACCAGCTGGAGGAAGAGAAATGGAGTGGGGAGGGAGTGGAGCCCTGGGACTGCTGAATACCTAACTCCGGAGATCTGGTCTGGGAGCACAAACCTACATTTCATGGTGCTTGCATGATACTCTCGTGATTAGGGGATTGGAAAGCTAAGAGAGGCATAATTCCTGGAGAGACTGATTCCAACTGCTTGTGGAAAGCAGGGATCTATATCCGGCTGCTCTGGGACAAAATATAGGCAGGCAGTCTGAGAGACTTCCTAACAGTGAGAGGGCTGCTAAAGGGGCAAGGATTGCACAGAGCTTACTGCTAAGGAGAAAGGACAAGTAGACAAAATTGTCCGGGTGCACACTACTCAGCAGGTTGGGAGCTTTCACGATTTTTCAGGTGCTCCAGATGAACCAGACAGAAAATAAGGACACAGAGGCACTGAACAACACATTCGAACAGATAGACCTAACAGACATCTACAGAACTCTACACCCAAAAGCAGCAGATTACACATTCTTCTCAAGTGCACCTGGAACATTTTCAAGAATAGATCATATACCTGGCCACAAAAAGAACCTCAGTAAATTCCAGAAGACTGAAATTGTACCAACCAGCTTCTCAGACCACAAAGGTATGAAACTAGAAATAAATTACACAAAGAAAATGAAAAATCCCACAAACACATAGAGGCTTCACAACAGGCTCCTAAATAGCCAATGAATCAACGACCAAATAAAAACAGAGATCAACAGAGGGGTGGAAGATGGCGGCATGAGTAGAGCAGCGGAAATCTCCTCCCAAAACAACATATATCTATGAAAATATAACAAAGACAACCCTTCCTAAATAAAGACCAGAGGACACAGGTAAATATCCAGACCACATCCGCACCTGAGAGAACCCAGCGCCTCGTGAAGGGGGTAAGATACAAGCCCAGGCCAGGCGGGAGCCAAGCGCCCCTCCCCCCAGCTCCCGGCGGGAGAAGAATAGGCAGAGCGGGAGGGAGACGGAGCCCAGGACTGCCGAACACCCAGCCCCAGCCATCCGGGCCAGAGTGCAGGGCCCTCGATACTAGGAAAACAGGGCAGCAAGAACAGTGAGCAGGCACTGGAGGCCGGGCGACAGAGGACATAAGAAAAGTGCGCGACCATTTTTTTTTTTTTTTGCTTTTTTGCTGTTTTGGTGAGCGCTTTTTGGAAGCCTTAAAGGGATAGGGACCCCAATACTAGGGAAACAGGGCAGCAAGAACAGTGAGCGGGCACCGGTGGCCGGGCGCAGGAGGACACCAGAAAAGTGAGCGCCCATTTTTTTTGACAAGCGCTTTTTGGTAGTCTTAAAGGGATAGGGACACCAATACTAGGGAAACAGGGCAGCAAGACCGGTGAGCAGAGGCCTGAGGCTGGCACCGGAGAATAAAGAAAAACGAGCGACCACCTTTTTTTTTTAATTAAAAAAAAAATTTTTTTCTTTTCTTTTCTATTTTTTTTTTTGGTGGTCGTTGTTTTGTTTTGGCGGGTGCTTTTTGGAAGTCTTAAAGGGGCAGGGCGGGTCACTTAATCCAGAGGTAGGGAATCCGGGATCTCTGGGCACCCTAACCCCTGGGCTGCAGGGAGCAGGGAAGCCCCTTACGGAGATAAATAGCCTCCCAGCAGCTCCTGCTCCAACGCGACTCCACCATTTTGGAGTAGCTGCCCGAGCCAGGCCACGCCCACAGCAACAGCGGAGATTAACTCCATAGCAGCCGGGCAGGAAGCAGAAACCCTGTCTGCGCGCAGCTGCGCAGCACAAGCCACTAGAGGTCGCTGTTCTCCCAGGAGAGGAGGGCCACAAACCAACAAGAAAGGAAGTCCTTCCAGCCGTCACTCGTCCCAGTTCTGCAGACTATTCCTATCAGAATGAAAAGGCAAAGCTACAGGCAGACAAAGATCACAGAGACAACACCAGAGAAGGAGACAGACCTAGCCAGTCTTCCTGACAAAGAATTCAAAATAAGAATCATAAACATGCTGACAGAGATGCAGAGAAATACGCAAGAGAAATGGGATGAAGTCCGGAGGGAGATCACAGATGCCAGAAAGGAGATCGCAGAAATGAAACAAACTCTGGAAGGGTTTATAAGCAGAATGGATAGAATGCAAGAGGCCATTGATGGACTTGAAATCAGAGAACAGGAACGCATAGAAGCTGACATAGAGAGATACAAAAGGATCTCCAGGAATGAAACAATATTAAGAGAACTGTGTGACCAATCTAAAAGGAGCAATATCCGTATTATAGGGGTCCCAGAAGAAGAAGAGAGAGGAAAAGAGATGGAAAGTATCTTAGAAGAAATAATTGCTGAAAACTTCCCCACACTGGGGGAGGAAATAATCCAACAGACCACGGAAATACACAGAACCCCCCAACAGAAAGGATCCAAGAAGGACAACACCAAGACACATAATAATTAAAATGGCAAAGATCAAGGACAAGGAAAGAGTGTTAAAGGCAGCTAGAGAGAAAAAGGTCACCTATAAAGGGAAACCCATCAGGCTAACATCAGATTTCTCAACAGAAACCCTACAGGCCAGAAGAGAATGGCATGATATATTTAATACAATGAAACAGAAGGGCCTTGAACCAAGGATACTGTATCCAGCACGACTATCATTCAAATATGACGGTGGGATTAAACAATTCCCAGACAAACAAAAGCTGAGGGAATTTGCTTTCCACAAACCACCTCTACAGAACATCTTACAGGGACTGCTCTAGATGGGAGCACTCCTAGAAAGAGCACAGCACAAAACACCCAACATATGAAGAATCGAGGAGGAGGAACAAGAAGGGAGAGAAGAAAAGAATCTCCAGACAGTGTATATAACAGCTCAATAAGCGAGCTAAGTTAGGCAGTAAGATACTAAAGAGGCTAACCTTGAACCTTTGGTAACCACGAATTTAAAGCCTGCAATGGCAATAAGTACATATCTTTCAATAGTCACCCTAAATGTTAATGGGTTGAATGCACCAATCAAAAGACACAGAGTAACAGAATGGATAAAAAAGCAAGACCCATCTATATGCTGCTTACAAGAAACTCACCTCAAACCCAAAGACATGTACAGACTAAAAGTCAAGGGATGGAAAAACATATTTCAAGCAAACAACAGTGAGAAGAAAGCAGGGGTTGCAGTACTAATATCAGACAAAATAGACTTCAAAACAAAGAAAGTAACAAGAGATAAAGAAGGACACTACATAATGATAAAGGGCTCAGTCAAACAAGAGGATATAACCATTCTAAATATATATTATATGCGCCCAACACAGGAGCACCAGCATATGTGAAACAAATACTAACAGAACTAAAGGGGGATATAGACTGCAATGCATTCATTCTAGGAGACTTCAACACACCACTCACCCCAAAGGATAGATCCACTGGGCAGAAAATAAGTAAGGACACGGAAGCACTGAACAACACAGTAGAGCAGATGGACCTAATAGACATCTATAGAACTCTACATCCAAAAGCAACAGGACATATATTCTTCTCAAGTGCACATGGAACATTCTCCAGAATAGACAACATACTAGGCCACAAAAAGAGCCTCAGAAAATTCCAAAAGATTGAAATCCTACCAACCAACTTTTCAGACCACAAAGGCATAAAACTAGAAATAAACTGTAAAAAGAAAGCGAGAGCCTCACAAACACATGGAGGCTTAACAACACGCTCCTAAATAAGCAATGGATCAATGACCAAATCAAAATGGAGATCCAGCAATACATGGAAACAAATGACAACAACAACACTAAGCCCCAACTTCTGTGGGACACAGCAAAAGCAGTCTTAAGAGGAAAGTATATAGCAATCCAAGCATATTTAAAAAAGGAAGAGCAATCCCAAATAAATGGTCTAATGTCACAATTATCAAAATTGGAAAAAGAAGAACACATGAGGCCTAAGGTAAGCAGAAGGAGGGACATAATAAAGATCAGAGAAGAAATAAATAAAATTGAGAAGAATAAAACAATAGCAAAAATCAATGAAACCAAGAGCTGGTTCTTTGAGAAAATAAACAAAATAGATAAGCCTCTAGCCAGACTTATTAAGAAGAAAAGAGAGTCAACACAAATCAACAGTATCAGAAACGAGAAAGGAAAAATCACGACGGACCCCAGAAAAATACAAAGAATTATTAGAGAATACTATGAAAACCTATATGCTAACAAGCTGGGAAACCTAGGAGAAATGGACAACTTCCTAGAAAAATATAACCTTCCAAGATTGACCCAGAAAGAAACAGAAAATCTAAACAGACCAATTACCAGCAACGAAATTGAAGCGGTAATCAAAAAACTACCAAAGAACAAAACCCCCGGGCCAGGTGGATTTACCTCGGAATTTTATCAGACATACAGGGAAGACATAATACCCATTCTCCTTAAAGTTTTCCAAAAAATAGAGGAGGAGGGGATACTCCCAAACTCATTCTATGAACCTAACATCACCCTAATACTAAAACCAGGCAAACACACCACCAAAAAAGAAAACTACAGACCAATATCCCTGATGAACGTAGATGCAAAAATACTCAACAAAATATTAGCAAACCGAATTCAAAAATACATCAAAAGGATCATACACCATGACCAAGTGGGATTCATCCCAGGGATGCAAGGATGGTACAACATTCGAAAGTCCATCAACATCATTCACCACATCAACAAAAAGAAAGACAAAAACCATATGATCATCACCATAGATGCTGAAAAAGCATTTGACAAAGTTCAACATCCATTCATGATAAAAACTCTCAGCAAAATGGGAATAGAGGGCAAGTACCTCAACATAATAAAGGCCATCTATGATAAACCCACAGCCAACATTATATTGAACAGCGAGAAGCTGAAAGCATTTCCTCTGAGATCGGGAACAAGACAGGGATGCCCACTCTCCCCACTGTTATTTAACATAGTACTGGAGGTCCTAGCCACGGCAATCAGACAAAACAAAGAAATACAAGAAATCCAGATTGGTAAAGAAGAAGTTAAACTGTCACTATTTGCAGATGACATGATACTGTACATAAAAAACCCTAAAGACTCCACCCCAAAACTACTAGAACTGATATCAGAATACAGCAAAGTTGCAGGATACAAAATCAACACACAGAAATCTGTGGCTTTCCTATATACTAACAATGAACCAACAGAAAGAGAAATCAGGAAAACAACTCCATTCACAATTGCATCAAAAAAAATAAAATACCTAGGAATAAACCTAACCAAAGAAGTGAAAGACTTATACTCTGAAAACTACAAGTCACTCTTAAGAGAAATTAAAGGGGACACTAACAGATGGAAACTCATCCCATGCTCATGGCTAGGAAGAATTAATATCGTCAAAAAGGCCATCCTGCCCAAAGCAATATACAGATTTGATGCAATCCCTATGAAACTACCAGCAACATTCTTCAATGAACTGGAACAAATAATTCAAAAATTCATATGTAACCACCAAAGACCCTGAATAGCCAAAGCAATCCTGAGAAAGAAGAATAAAGTAGGGGGGATCTCACTCCCCAACTTCAAGCTCTACTATAAAGCCATAGTAATCAAGACAATTTGGTACTGGCACAAGAGCAGAGCCACAGACCAATGGAACAGACTAGAGAATCCAGACATTAACCCAGACATATATGGTCAATTAATATTTCATAAAGGAGCCATGGACATACAATGGTGAAATGACAGTCTCTTCAATAGGTGGTGCTGGGAAAACTGGACAGCTACATGTAGGAGAATGAAACTGGACCATTGTCTAACCCCATATACAAAAGTAAACTCAAAATGGATCAAAGACCTGAATGTAAGTCATGAAACCATTAAACTCTTGGAAGAAAACATAGGCAAAAACCTCTTAGACATAAACATGAGTGACCTATTCTTGAACATATCTCCCCGGGCAAGGAAAACAACAGCAAAAATGAGTAAGTGGGACTATATTAAGCTGAAAAGCTTCTGTACAGCAAAAGACACCATCAATAGAACAAAAAGGATCCCTACAGTATGGGAGAATATATTTGAAAATGACACATCCGATAAAGGCTTGACGTCTAGAATATATAAAGAGCTCACACGCCTCAACAAACAAAAAACAAATAACCCAATTAAAAAATGGGCAGAGGAACTGAACAGACAGTTCTCCAAAAAAGAAACACAGATGGCCAACAGACACATGAAAAGATGCTCCACATCGCTAATTATCAGAGAAATGCAAATTAAAACTACAATGAGGTATCACCTCACACCAGTAAGGATGGCTGCCATCCAAAAGACAAACAACAACAAATGTTGGCGAGGCTGTGGAGAAAGGGGAACCCTCCTACACTGCTGGTGGGAATGTAAGTTAGTTCAACCATTGTGGAAAGCAGTATGGAGGTACATCAAAATGCTCAAAACAGACTTACCATTTGACCCAGGAATTGCACTCCTAGGAATTTACCCTCAGAATGCAGCAATCAAGTATGAGAAAGATCCGTGCACCCCTATGTTTATTGCAGCACTATTTACAATAGCCAAGAATTGGAAGCAACCTAAATGTCCATCGATAGATGAATGCATAAAGAAGATGTGGTACATATACACAATGGAATACTACTCAGCCATAAGAAAAGGGCAAATCCAATCATTTGCAGCAACATGGATGGAGCTGGAGGGTATTATGCTCAGTGAAACAAGCCAAGCGGAGAAAGAGAAATACCAAATGATTTCACTTATCTGTGGAATATAAGAACAAAGGAAAAACTGAAGGAACAAAACAGCACCAGAATCACAGAACTCAAGAATGGACTAACAGGTACCAAAGGGAAAGGGACTGGGGAGGATGGGTGGGTAGGGAGGGATAAGGGGGGGGAGAAGTAGGGGAGTATTAAGATTAACATGCATGGGGGGTAGGAGAAAAGGGAGGGCTGTACAACACAGAGAAGGCAAGTAGTGATTCTACAACATTTTGCTATGCTGATGGACAGAGACTGTAAAGGGGTTTATAGGGGAGACCTGGTATAGGGGAGAGCCTAGTAAACATAATATTCGTCATGTAAGTGTAGATTAGTGACACCAAAAACAAAAACAAAAAAAAAAAGGGCAGTTCCTGTGTGGTAACCTCCAATGAGTTCTACACAAGGGTATAAAGGGCATATAAAAGTGTAGGCAGAGAGTCTGTTTGCGTTTATACAGAAGGTCAAAGCCTAATTGGGCTACCCCGAAAATGAACTAAGATACGATATGAAAGAGAACTTGCAACATCAGCACTCTTGGGAAGACTCATGCCAGAAGATGAACATCAAAAAACCCCAACAAAGATCCACGCACTGCTACAGCTGTAGATGCACTCATCCCACCAGCTCCTGGACTTGCCATGGGAATGAAGGAGATACCTAAGCTGGCCTGTGCATACAGTAAAACAACAAATTTGACTGGATCTATACTGTTGGAACTCAACCAAGAATTAGGAGAAGTGCAAATTGTAGCGCTCCAAAATCTTACAACTACAGACTATTTACTGTTAAAAAAAACATAAGGGATGTGAACATTCCCCAGGAATGGGTTGTTTTAATTTGTCTGATTTCTCTCAGACTGTTCAAGTTCAGTTGGACAATATCCACCATATCATAGATAAGTTTTCACAAATGCCTAAGGTGCCTAACTGGTTTTCTTGGTTTCACTGGTGATGGCTGGTAATTACAGATATGCTTTGGTTATGTAACTATACTCCTATTATGTTAATGTGTGTGCGCAATTTAAGTAGTAGCTTAAAACCTATACATGCTGAAGTTACTCTACAAGAAGATATGTCAAAGAAATAATCAATCTTCCCATGTTTTCTTCCGCCTGCTACTTCTATAGCTTTTCTTCTTCCTTCCTAATTACAACCCTTAAATAGAATTCGTGCCTCATATCAAATTTACCGAGTATCATAATTCTTCCAAGTGGTAAAGATACCTCAAGACAAATGCTGGGCATAGAAGCTACAGGGCATAAATCTGCAAAGAAGTAAAAAGCTAACCTTTTCAAACAATAAGGCTTCTCTCTCACTTACCAACTTTACATTTCCCTGTATGGCCCCGGAAGATGACTGGTTAGCCAGAGACGGGTAAGATTCCTCAAGGGAGGAACAACCTAAGACAGGCACAGTCGCAGGGGGGCCATCAGGTGAGAAATTGGGGATCAACAGAGGTGAGGCTTAGAACCTCACCCCCCCTATTCTTAGAGAAATCTTCTGCATACGTGGATGTTTTATTGCCCTTGTCTAGCTTGGATTAACACATAGTCTACAGGCACACACCTGATCATCTACATGTGCTCTCTTACAACACTAAACTATGTTTTCTACCTTTATCTTGTATCTACCTACCACTTCAGCATTTTATTAAAAATAATAATAATAAAGAGAGAAATGTGGTATCCACATATAAATCAAGTATAAAAACCAAATGAGTATTCATATTTGAACTGACTGTTTAGAGTTCATAATGCATGAGCAAAACCGAAAGTTTCTGTGATGGCTGCCCTTGTACTGTTCACTATGTAACTTATTCATTATGTAAGAATTTGTTCTCCATGTAAGAACTTGTTTGTTATGCCTCAGAAGATTGGAGACTGACGAAAATTAGGCTTGGGGTGGATTAATGATTGTGCATTGAGCATTGACTCCCCTATACAGAATTTTATTGTCGTTAACAACCATTTGATCAATAAATATGAGAGATGCCCTCACAAAAAAAAAAAAAAAAAAAAGAAGGACAGACTTCCAATGGTAAAATAAATTAGTAACCGGGATGTAATGTATAGCATAAGGAATATAGTCAAGATATTGTAACAGCCTGGTAGGGTGATAGCTGGAACCTAGAATTATGTATATAAATGTTCTACCACTGTGTTGTACACTTGAAACTAATGTAATGTAATACTGTGCGTCAACCACCCTTCAATAAAAAATAATTATCTTAAAAAAATAAATAAATAATTATAAATTTAAAAAAAAAACATAGATCAAGCAATATATGGAGACAAATGACAACAGTAATTCAACACCACAAAATCTGGGGGACGCAGCCAAGGCTGGGCTAAGAGGAAAGCAAACTGCAATCCAGGCCTACCTCAAGAAAGAAGAACAATCCCATATGAGCAGTCTAAACTCACAAGTAATGAAACTAGAAAAAGAAGAACAAATGAGGCCCAAAGTCAGTAGAAGGAGGGACATAATAAAGATTAGAGCATAAATAAATAAAATCGAGAAGAATAAAACAACAGAAAGAATCAATGAAAGCAAGAGCTGGTTCTTCGAGAAAATAAACAAAATAGATAACCCCCTAGCCAGACTTATAAAGAAAAAAAGAGTCTACTCACATAAACAGAATCAGAAATGAGAAAGGAAAAATCACTACGGACACCACAGAAATACAAAGAATTATTAGAGAATACTATGAAAAATTATATGCTAACAAACTGGATAGCCGAGAAGAAATGGACAACTTTCTAGAAAAATACAACCTTCTATGGCTGACCAAGGAAGAAACAGAAAATCTGAACAGACCAATTACCAGCAACGAAATTGAGACGGTAATTGAACAAAAAATCTACCTAAGAACAAAACTCCTGGACCAAATGGCTTCACCACTGAATTTTATCAAACATTTAGTGAAGACCTAATACCCATCCTCCTTAAAGTTTTCCAAAGAGTAGAAGAGGGAATACTTCCAAACTCATTCTATGAGGCCAGCATCACTGTAATACCAAAACCAGGTTAGGACACCACAAAAAAAGAAAATTACTGACCAATATATATCCCTGATGAACATAGATGCAAAAATACTCAACAAAATATTAGCAAACCAAATTCAAAAATACATAAAAAAGATCATCCATCATGATCAAGTAGGATTTATTCCAGGGATGCAAGGATGGTACAACGTTTGAAAATACATCAACATCATCCACCTCATCAACAAAAAGAAGGACGAAAATCACATGATCATCTCCACAGATGCTGAAAAAGCATTTGACAAAATTCAACATCCATTCATGATAAAAACTCTCAACAAAATGGGTGTAGAGGGTAAGGACTTCAACATAATAAAGGCCATATATGACAAACCCACAGCCAACATTATACTTAACAGCAAGAAGCTGAAAGCTTTTCCTTGAAGATCGGGAACAAGACAAGGATGCCCACTCTCCCCACTTCTATTCAACATAGTACTAGAGGTCCTAGCCATGGCAATCAGACAACACAAAGAAATAAAAGGCATCCAGATTGGCAAGGAAGAAGTTAAACTGTCCCTGTTTGCAGATGACATGATATTGTACATAAAAACCCCTAAAGAATCCACTCCAAAACTACTAGATCTAATATCTGAATTCAGCAAAGTTGCAGGATACAAAATTAATATGCAGAAATCTGTGGCATTCCTATACACTAACAATGAACTAGCAGAGAGAGAAATCAGGAAAACAATTCCATTCACAGCTGCATCAAAAAGAATAAAATACCTAGGAATAAACCTAACCAAGGAAGTGAAAAACCTATACTCTGAAAACTACAAGTCGCTCATGAGAGAAATTAAAGAAGATACCAATAAATGGAAATACATCACATGCCCATATATAGGAAGAATTAATATTGTCAAAATGGCCATCCTGCCTAAAGCAATCTACAGATTCAATACAATTCCTATCAAAATACCAACAGCATTTTTAAACGAACTAGAGAAAATCATTCTAAAATTCATATGGAACCAAAAAAGACCCTGAATAGCCAAAGCAATCCTGAGAAGGAAGATAAAGCGGGGGGCATTATGCTCCCCAACTTCAAGCTCTACTACAAAGCCACAGTAATCAAGACAATTTGGTACTGGCACAAGAACAAAGCCACAGACCAGTGGAACAGAATAGAGAGCCCTGATATAAATCCAAGCATATATGGTCAGTTAATATATGATAAAGCAGCCATAGATATACAATGGAGAAATGACAGCCTCTTCAACAACTGGTGTTGGCAAAACTGGACAGCTACATGCAAGAGAGTGAAACTGGATTATTGTTTAACCCCATACACAAAAGTGAACTCAAAATGGATCAAAGACCTGAATTTAAGTCATGAAACCATAAAACTCTTAGAAGACAACATAAGCAAAAATCTCCTGAATATAAGCATGAGCAACTTCTTCCTGAACACATCTCCTTGAGCAAGGGAAACAAAAGCAAAAATGAACTCATGGGACTACATCAAACTAAAAAGTTTCTGTATGGCAAAGGATACCATCAACAGAACAAAAATGCATCCCACAGTATGGAAGAATATATTTGTAAATGACATATCCCACAAGGGGTTAACATTCAAAATATATAAAGAACTTACATGCCTCAACACCCAAAAGCAAATAACCCGATTAACAAATGGGCAGAGGATATGAACAGACACTTCTTCAAAGAAGAAATTCAGATGGCCAACAGGAACATGAAAAGATGCTCCACATCACTAATTATCAGGGAAATGCAAATTAAAACCACAATGAGATATCACCTCACACCAGTAAGGATGGCCAGCATCGAAAAGATTAAGAACAACAAATGCTGGCAAAGATCAGGAGAAAGGGGAACACTCCTACACGGCTGGTGGCAATGTAAGCTTGTTCAACCATTGTGGAAAGCAATATGGAGGTTACTCAAAAAACTAAAAATAGAAATACCATTTGACCCAGGAATCCCACCCATTGGAATTTACCCAAAGAATACAACTTCTCAGATTCAAAAAGACATATGCACCCCTATGTTTATTGCAGCACTTTTTACAATAGCCAAGAAATGGAAGCAACCTAGGTGTCCATCAGTAGATGAATGGATAAAGAAGATGTGGTACATATACAGAATGGAATACTATTCAGCCATAAGAAAGAAACAAATCCTATCATGTGCAACAACATGGATGGAGCTGGAGGACATGCTCAGTGAAATAAGCTAGGCGGAGAAAGACAAGTGCCAAATGGCTTCCCTCATTTGTGGAGTATAACAACAAAGCAAAGCTGAAGGAACAAAATAGCAGCAGACTCAGAGACTCCAAGAAGGAACTAGTGGTTACCAAAGGGGAGGGGTGTGGGAGGGCAGATGGGGAGGGAGGGAGAAGGGGATTGAGGGGTATTATGTTTAGTACACATGGTGTGGGGGATCACAGGGAAAACTGTGTAGCACAAAGGCGGCACATAGTGAATCTGTGGCATCTTACTACACTGATGGACAAGGACTGCACTGGGGTATGGGTGGGGACTTGATAATATGGCTAAATGTAGTAACCACATTTTTGTCATGTGAAACCTTCAGAAGAGTGTGTTTCAATAATACCTTTAAAAATAAAAAAAAAAAGATAAATGATTTACAATGAAACATCTAACATTATTTTTGAAAGGAAATGAAGACAGCACAAACATTCTATAATAGGGGGAACCCAAACCAAAGGCCATAGAAGGGAATTAGAGTCAGTCATAAAGAAGCACTGGAACCGTACACATTTGGGAAACTTTCAAAATTTAAAGTCAAGTTTATTTATAATGTATGTTACCACTTGAAAAAATAATTTGAATTTATCTCTATTAAAAAAACATACAGCATGTATGATAAAATATAAAAGATCAGAAGGATGAGTGGGTTACACAGACGTAGGCCTGAGTGTCTCAACAATGGCATGATGAACAGTTTGCTCCAGGTAATTTTCTGCTGTAGGGGCTGTTGTACTCACTCTAGGATATGTACCAGCATCCTTGGTTTCTACCCATTAGATGCCAATAGCAACAATATGCCACCCCACCCCAGTGTGACAACCAAACATCTCCAAACATTGCCAAATGTCCTCCCTTGGGAATCACTGACCTAGAGCTGCTGCAACTGAGAGTTAATTTATCTTTGAGCATCTCAACAGATAAGGCACAAAGGGTGACAATGATTTGAGCTGCAGGCCAGTTCCCTGGTAGAAGTACACTGTTTCACTGGGAAAAATGATTTTTTTCCAGCACTAGGTTCTAAGATAAATTTTGTACCACAATCTTTACTGATTACCGGCAACTGTGTAGAAATTATAGAAATATTCTTCATGTAGCTGTTTCTGATCCATTAAAAAAAAAAAAAGCTATGGAAAATTATGAGAACACAGTTCAGGAAAGGCAGTGTGTGAGAAGCAACGCTGGGGGCAGTATGAGCCTGAGGCTGCCTGGCAATGCAGGTTGCTACAGGGCGGACCTACCAGGACGACAAGCGTCACTCTCCTCTGATGCCGACTGTGGGTTCCTACACTACCTTCACACCTGACTGAAGTAAGTATTCATATGAATAATGACTAAAATTAAATATGAAATAAATGGAAACAATCAATTTGTCAGTGAAGTAGTTGTTTTTCACCCTAAGATTTCTAATAATACTATATTTGTACAAAGAAAAAATATTTCATTTGAAAACCACATTTTATAGATGAAGGCAAACATTTAAAACCACTGAACATCTACTATTATGGAAGATACATAATACATACAGTTGACCCTTGCAGAAAGTGGGGGTTAACGGTGCCAACCTGTGGTGTATTAAAAAATCTGTGTTTAACTTTTGACTCCCTCAAAACTTCACTAATAGTTGACTGTTAACTAAAAGCCTTACCAGTAACATCAACAATCAATTAACATATATTATGTTGTTATAAAAAAAGAAAATCATAAGGAAAGTATATTTACAGTACTGTGTTATAGTTATCAATACCATAAGTTTATGTGATCTGTTTACAAGATGAATTATCTATCAGTATTGTCTTACATGATGTCTTACATCAATGTTGTCTTACATGATGTGAACACTGATGTCATATCTATTACTAAGACTACACACAAAAGATGAAAAGATAATGTGAGAAAAAGTAGCAGCAGTGCTGCAGCCAGTGTAACTGACGCAGCCATCCTATGGCAGCCTGGCCTATTCACTAAGGGGATGACTCGTTATGGAATTTTCACGGCATATTATTGCAGCCATATATATAATATGGTATTGGAAATGTTACATTTTTTAAAAAATCACTTGCCTGTGATAACCTAATACACAGTTTCTCCAATTATGAGAGTGTATTCTGTATGGTAATGTTATTCTTTGAAGACAAAGTTAGGAAACAGAAGAAAACTAACACGTTATTAATTTTATGTTAAATATCACTCACCTTATGCCTGTGTAAGGATGGGTCATCCACTTCCATACAAGTCTTGCACAGGATGAATACTTAGGTGATGACGACACAAAGTCTCTACAGTTCTTGCTGTATAGTTACTTATTTTCATACAAAGATACACATGCACAACAGGTAAGTTTATGATCTACTGCTCATTACGTAGAAACATCACATAAAGGTCTTCCTCAATGAGCAGGCTGAGGTGGAGGAAGAAGGGTTGGTCTTGCTGTCAGGGGGTTGGGTGGGCAGAGGTGGAAGGCAAGGCAGGAGAGGCAGGCACACTTGGTGTCACTTGCAGAAATACATAATCATTTATGTCGTCTGCTTTTCATTTCTCTGAAATCGTTTCTACACAGTACTAGTCCTGCTGCTGTGTTAGTTTCAGTGCCCATCACAAAAGGATCCATGTCATACAAGAAATCAAAAGCAGTCTTGAATAATCAGAACCACTCTGCCAGATCATCTAAATGTCAGTTTGTTTCCTGCCACTACTTCTACATCTTCCTCATTGTCTAGCTCATTGTTCATAGGCATTCATCTCCATCAAGTCACCTTCTGTTAATTCCTCTGATATGGTTGGTGTCTATCAGCTCTTGAATTTCTCCAAGATCCGTATCTCAAAACCCTTCACCCTCTACCTTTTTTTTTTCTTTTTTTGCCATATCCAGATCTCTTTCATGATTTCCTTGATTTTCTCTGTTGTAAATCTTGTGAAGTCACGCATATCAGCTGGACAGTTTTCTCTGGCAGGAATTTATTTCAGGCTTGATGGCTTTTTCTATAACAATGGCTTACTGATTTTTTTTTTAATGATGGCATCTTCAGTGGTGTAATCCTTCCAGACCTTCAGGTTTTCTTTCTCTTTTGGAGTTCTCTTCCCTAGTGTTGACAGTCCTTTCCAGAGAGTATTAGAAGTCCTTATGACCCTCTGATTTAGGGGCTGTTAGAGACCTTGCCAGTGGGGGAAGTAGACTTGGTGTTGAATTTATGCAGTTCTGGGTGGCCAGGGGTATCATCCAGTATCAAAATAACTTTAAAAGGCAGTCCCTTACTAGCAAAGTACTTGACCTCAAGGACAGAGCATTGATGGAGCCAATCCAGAAAAAGGGTTCTTGCTATCCAGGTCTTCTTGTTGTACAGGCAAAAGACTGGCAGTTGGTGTTTATCTTTCCCCTTCAAGGCTCAGGCGTTAACAGTTTCATAGGTAAGAGCAGTCCTGACTATAAACCCAACTGTACTTGCAGAAAACAGGAGAGTTAGCCTATCCCATTCCTGCCTTAAATCCTGGTGCTTGCTTCTCTTCCTTACTAATAAATGTCCTCTGTGGCTTTTTTCCCCCAGAACAGGACACCTGCGCCTGCCCTAAAAACCTGAACAGGTGGACATCCTTTTTCCTCAATGACATTCTTAATGGCGTCTGAGAAGTCTGCTGCCTCTTGGTTGGGAGAAGCTGCTTCTCCTGTTATCCTGACAATTTTTTAAGCCAAGCCTCTTTCTAAAATTATCGAACCATCTTTTGCTGGCATTGAATTTACCAGCTTTCAAACCTTCACCTTCCTTTTGCTTTGTCTTGCAACAACTACTTTTTCCTTGAATCCTATTAAGAGTCTATAGGTGTGCCTTTCTTACAGCAATCCTGCACCCACATAAAAGTTACATTTTCATTACAGGATAAAAAGGTATTGTACATAATCTGCAAGGTTTTTGAGACTGATGGTGTAGCTGCAGTGACAGTTTCATGAATTCTTTTTTTTTTTTTTACAATGGTCCTTATGCTAGATTCATTTATCTTGAAATGTTGGGCAACCACAGCTGCAGTTTTCAACCAACAATATCAAGCAATTCAACTTTTCCTTGTACTGTCCTGACTTCTCTGCTTCTTGGGACCACTTTCAGCATCAGTAGTAGCACTTCATATAGGTCCCATGGTTTCTTACAGTATTGCACTAAACATCACCTTTTACTGTGATAAATAATTTACCGAGAGATGAACGGCTCACACAGAGATGATCTGTGTCACACAGTGTTTTACACGGATAGTCGCAATACTTAAGCTCACCATAATACCCTAGGAAGTGGCTACGAAATTACTACAGGAACACAGTATGAACCAGTTACTTTTATGCAGTTATGATTTAAGCTGCATCTTTACATTGGCTTACATTTCTCTCCACAGCAAATGGGGCCATGTACTGTCTTTATGTGTGTGTAAGTTCTGATCAATTTTAACTTTCTGTAATAAATCTGTATATTTTATGGAAGTAAATGATAAACGCAGGTTAGTAGCTACATGTATTTTACACATTTATTTAATATTTCAATATTTTGAGGCTATGAGGTTCATCTGTGAGTTTTTCAAATTCTCACAAATCTCAAAAAAATTTCCAATATATTTTTTAAAAATCTGCACATAAGTAGAGCTGCACAGTTCAAACCTGTGTTGTTCAAGGGTCAACTGTATATTTATTTTAGAAGATTACTTCTGTTATTAAGTAAGCCTTAAAGAAAGTTAATTTTAATCTTGCATATGCTAGGTAACAGTTAAACATTAAATGCCAAATAAAAAGAAAAGTCTGCTCTTGTTTGTTTATTGAAGGGCTTGGACTGGGTAACAAATAAATGTGTGTGTGTGTCTACCTAGCCATCTATTTATATATAATGACATATTGTTAGAGTAAAAAAAAGCAAACTGCAGAACAGCCCGGATGGTACTCTAATAGCAACTGCCAGTGGATACAAGGGCTGTGGCCAAGACAAGAGAATCGGTGAACACTTACTTGTAATTTGATTATCTTTCTGTAGTTTATTTTCTCAGTAAGCCCGCATAACTTCTAAGTTAAAAATACTAAAAAGTTATGAAAAACATGTCTTGATTCGCTATTGGTTTAAACTTCACAAACACCTCAAAGACTTCAAGTATGCCAATCAAAGCAAGAGAAAAAATAAAGAAACAAGACAAAGAAGGAAATCACAACAGTGTCTAGCCTGGCACCCCGCCACCCCCTTTTTACTGCCTTTCTTGCCCCTCTAGACACGCTGCCCCTACCACCCAAGGGCTTACAGTTCCCATCCAGTCCCTGCCTCCTGGACCCCACCATGGCTCAGCAGCCTGCCCCCACCATTCTTTTTTATTGTGGCAAAATACGTGTAACACAAAATTTACTGTTTTAACATTTAATTAAATTTAAATGTAAATTTAATGTTTACATTCACATTGTTGTGCAACAATCACCACCATCTACCTCTAGAACATTTTTCATTTTTCCAAACTGAAATTCTCGTCCCTACTTTCTGTCTGTATGAATTTGGCTATTATAGGTACCTCACAGAAATAGAATCATAGAGCATTCCTCCTTTTGTGATAGCTGTATTTCACTTAGCATAACACCTTTAAGGTCCATCCATGTTTTAACAAATGTCAGAATTTCTTTCCTTTTTAACTGAAGGCTAAACAATATTCCATTGTGTGTATAGACCACATTTTGTTTATTCGTCATCCTTCAATGGACACTTGGGCTGTCTTTACAGTTTGCCTATCATGAATAATGCTGCTATGAAGGTGGATATTCAAATAATCTGTTTGAGTCTCTGCTTTCAATTCTTTTGTCTATATATCCTCAAGTGGAATTTCTGGACCACACGGTAATTCTGTTTTCTGCTCCACCTTTGAACCTCTCTCTTAACTTTCTCCCCTAATTAAAATATACTCATCTCTTATTCTGCAAGAAGCTGCTGTCAGAAAGTTATCACTTGGAAAGCATCCAATTATGACAGTGTATTAATAGCTGACAAGGTTTAACATATTACACTTCAGAGATATCTGCATATTAAAGGAGGAACACCTTAAGCAAAAGCAAAAACTTCATCAAATGGTGGCTTTTCAAAGCAGCAACAGCCTGCGGGTGGGATAGGGGACCTCCAAAGGCAAGACGGACGAAGCCCTCTCAGGAACTCTCTTTACTTACTCTCGAAATGTAGGCTCCTCTCTCTTACTCTGTCCCAGACTCTATCCTCAGTTACTTTCTCTGCTGTATTTAATTTGCTATAAACTCTCTCAACAACCCTCCCTGGGGAATGCTCCCACCAAGCAACATGCTTAGGTGCTGGGGAAGCAGGGTGATCCTCATGGACCAAGTCTAGACAGTCCCAGATGGAATCTCCTTCCTTTCTCAGGTCTGTTCTTTTCCCTGGGTTTCCGGTGTCCTTCTGTGGCCCTGCAGTCTTTTCAAGCTCACAGGCTTGGAGGATCTCAGGCTTGTTTATACACTAGATCCATTTACTCTGCATTCAGAAGAGTTCTTCATCATGCTCTCTCTTCCACCCCATCCCATTAGACTACTCAGGCCCTGCCTGTTACCTTTCAGGCCCCTTGCCCCCATCTTGCCCCCTCGACCCCTCCCTGTGCCTGCAGTCTATGTTCACAGTGTGTCAAGGTGCTCCACTACCTATGAAATGAAATGACAACTCCTAAGCTTACCTCTAAAAATTCTGACTCCAACTACCTTTCTAGCTTTACCTCCCACTCCCCCACTTAATGCACTCTTGTCAAACTGAAGCGAGTGCTGTTTGCTGAACAAAGCCTGAAATATTTCATCTGTGCTTTTGTGCCTCTACTCACATCTTTCCCTGATTCTCCCTGAAATACTTTTCCTCTCAGTTTGAACTTGTCTCTGAAAACCCCTGCTCTCTGAAAGGATAAAAACTGTCTTTACCTCCCTGGCTCATCCTCTATGGCCATTCCTTCCTCATGCTCTCAGATACCCCAACCTCTGAGAATTTCCTTCAGTGTTTGAAGTGCATAGATTCTTTGTGGCCCCAGGGCCTTCGCACGTGCTGGCTGGCACTCAGGCTGGAATACCCCCTGACCTACACTCAAAATCACTCGTCCTCCTTCAGGTAACAAACATCAGTGCTTGCAAGGAGCCATCCTTGACTGCACCTTCCCTTTTACAGTTTCCCAGTGCTTATCACAGCTTGCAATTTAGATATCTATTTATTTGACGATGAATTTTATTATGTATTTTATTAAACTCATTACAGTATTTGCTTTTCATCCCAGACTTAGAGGGCAATGACTGTGTCTGTAATATTCACTATTTTATCTCCAGTGCCCAGTAATGTATTTGGCACATAATAGGGGCTAAAATAAATCTATCTGTTAAACTAAATATCATTTTGCTCTTTGTATTTTAGTTAGCCTGCCTAAGAAGACTGGGAAAGGTCCTCATGAAGCCTACACTTAATCCAGCCTCTCAACTCCCTTTCCTCCCTTTTTATTTCTTTCTTAAAAAAGAGGGAACAGGTTTAAGGATGGTGGCATGAGAAGTAGGACAGAAGCTTCCTCCCAAAACCACTTATAATACGAAAATAAAGCAAATAAACGAATTCTGAAAGAGCAACTGGAGAAAAGACTGCAACAGACTGCCTACATCTGGGGAAAAGAGAAGACCTGACGGAAAAGGATAAAGCAGCAAAGCTGCGATCTGGCAGGACCCGAGCCCTCTCCCCACCCCAGCTCACCCTCAGGAGGAAGAGAAACGGAGCAGGGAGAGGGAAGAAACCTAGGAGTGCTGAACAGCCAGTCCTGGAGATCTGTTCTGGAAGCATGAACCCATACATGGTGTTCTGGAGATTAGGCAGGATACTTGGAGAGACTGAGATTCCATCCACTGTGGAGAGCAGGTACCCACAATCGGCTGCTCTGGGACAAAAGAAAGGCAGTGCTTTGACAGAGTTCCCAACAGCAAGAGGGCTGCTAAAGGGGCAAGGATTACACAGAGCTTGCTGCTCAGGAGAAAGTTCAGGTGGACAAAATCATCTAGGCACACTAGCCCAGCAGGTTGGGAACTTTCAGGAACTTCAGGCACTCCATCCCTCTGGCTTAGAGACGCACACCAAGGCCCCTGATGGTGTTGAGAACTGCTTGGTGTAAGTATATGTGGGAAGACGCCCTCCCACATATTTATACACACTGGAATCGGGTCCAGGTACCCAAATGAAGTTATACTACTACTACTACTGTGTATAATATTGTTACTGTTATACATATACGTAGGGAAAAAATACACTATTACATTTGGTGTTGAACGAGTGGGAATCACAGTAAGGAAGCATAGATAGAGAGTCAGAGATAAGGCAGAAAAGCAGGTGGGTGAAAGCCAAAGACAAACTTAACCTGCTACAGAATTCTGCCTAGGGCAGCTCTGGGCTCTGGACAGAGGCAACTCTTTTCTTCAGACTCACTGTAACAAGTAGGCCTACTTCTTACTCCTATGGCCTAACTCTCAGTCACTTTATAACTGTTCACATGAGAAACTATATTCTAAATTCTACACAAAGCAGATTTATATCTAAATGTTGCCATTACTTCAACACTGGCAGAAGAATAACAACAAAATAAAAATGACAGCAGTAATTATATTTTCATCTGTATAACACCCCAACTAAGACAATACAAACAATAAAAACCAGAGCTGTAACTGTTCAAAAGAACGCCAGCAGTATTGGGGTGGCTGTAAGGTAAGTGCTGTCTTACCCAGCTGGTTCTTCATCCCCATGAGCACGGAGTTCATGTGAGCTTTGGATGCATACAGCTTGCTCACAGCCTTCCTTGACCTGATCATCTCCTTAGCCAGGACCACACAGACATCCTTCTGACCCTTCTTGGCAGCATCTTTCACAGATCGTTTCACTTTTTCTTCTTCTCTCTGGATATCTGTTTTAGATTTTGAATATAATACAAAACACCAAAAAATTAAGGGTAAACCAGATTTACTGGCATTGTCAAATTTGTTCTTACTGTGGTCTAAATGTGTCTAGGAAATAGGAAAACAGACAGGAGGATATAAATGAAAGTAAAATAATTCATGTGGTGAGTATTATTTCCAGAAACGACAGCAATCTAAAAGTAAAAAGAAAAGTAAACCCTATTATACTCGAAAAAATTTCCAAACTTTTTGTGAGTCTACTCCAACATTTGTTGATACTGGTGTTAAGGTACTTTAAAAATACTGTAAATGAATTCCAGAGCTTGCTCTAGTAATCACAAAAGTACTATTTCCCTAACTATGGGAGTATAATCTCTATACATTCATTAATGATTTATTAAAAACCTGTAACTTAAGGAAAACCTGAACATATTAGAAGTACCATGATAGCATCAACTAGAGGTAAGGTATGTCTATATTAGGTGTTTTAAGAACAATAGAGAATATTTTTAAAGTAATTTTTAATTAACTTTAAAAATTAAATATTTTTTAAACTTTTCAAAGAATATTTTTTAAAGTACACAGAATGCCAGATTTACCATCTAAATCATTTTTAAGTACACAGGTCAGTGGTATTAAGTACATCCATATTGCTGGGAATCATCACCACCATCCATCCCCAGAATTCTTCTCAACTTGCAAACCTAAAACTCAAACCCATTAAATAACAACAACTCCCCACTTCCTCCTCCCCCAGCCCCCAGCAACCACTGTTTAACTTTGTCTTTATGAAGCTGACTATTCTATGTACATTATACAGGTATAATAATACAGTATTATTTTTTTTGTGCCTGGCTTATTTCACTTAGCATAATGTCCTCAAGGTTCATCATGTTGTAGAATGTATCAGAATTTCCTTTCTTTTCAAGGCTGAATAATATTCCATTACATGTGAATACCAAATTTTGCTTATCCAATCCTCCATCAGTGGACACGGGTTGTTTTCAATCTTTAGCTATTGTGAATAATGCTAGTATCAACACGAGTATGCAAGTATCCTTTGAGTTCCTGCTTTTAAATCTTTTGTGTATGTACCTATATTAACATAGACTGGGTACCTTAAAACAACCTAAATGTATTTCTTGTAGTTCTGGAGGCTGGGAAGCTCAAGACCACAGTGCCAACAACCAGTGCGGCTCCCACGTCCTGGTTTGCAGGTGGATGCCTTCCTGCTGTATCCTCACAGGGCTGAGAGAGGCATCATCTTTTGTGTCTATTCTAAGGGCACTATACCCATTCATGAGGGCTACACTCTCCTAATGTGATTACCTCCCAAAGGCCCCACCTCCAAATACCCCACTTCACACTGGGATCATGGCTTCAACAAAGGAAGTCTGGGGACACACAAATATTCGGTCCATAGCATCCTGCCTCTGGCCCCCCAAAGTTTATTTTCTCACATACAAAATGCATTTGTTCCATCCCAACAGCCTCAAAAGTCAACTTGTTCCAGCATCAACTTTAATTTCTAAAGTCCAAAGTCTCAACAAAATATCTAAATAAGATATGGGTGAGTCTGAAGGTATGATTGATCCTGAGGCAAAATTTTTCTCCAGCTATGAACCTCTGACAGGCAAAGGACAGATATTACCATTCCAAAAGGGGAAAATAGGAAAGAAGGAAGGGGTGACAAGTCCTAAGCAAGCCCAAAACTCAGCAAGGCAATCTATGAGATCTTATGACTCTTAGGCTTGATACTCAGAACCTACTGGGGTGGCAATATAATCCCACGGCTGGCAGAGCACCACCAAGCTTTGACTTTCTGTGGGGTCCCTCTCAAGCTGAGGCTCTGCTGGGCAGTGGGGCTACAGCCCCTGGGCTCTGTCAGCCACCCTTCCAAACAGCTTTGATTAGCAGCCATCTGGCGCATAGGAACTGAGGTGCTGGCACTGACACTCTCTGAAGCACTGTTAGGGATATTTCTTCCTTTCCTTGAAGTGTTGTGCAAATTCAAAGCCAAATGTTTTTATAGTCCTATCATTCAGAATCTAAGAAGTCTAACAAGCCTTCCTTCATTCCAACCTGTATCCATCTCCTTCAGTTCAAACTGGCAGTGAGCTAGCTGGATTCCAATCTCTTTATCAAATGGTTGGTCTAGCCATACCCTTGGTGTCTTTTGGACATGCCTTCTCATCTTTTGCAATATGGAAAGATAAGGCTATTCCAAATCTTTTTGCTTAACAATACTTTCTTCAACACACTTCTCTCTCCTCTCATTTTACTATAAGCCATCAGGAATACCCAAGCCACCCCTTCAACACTTCACTTAGAAATCTCAGTAACTATACAATTGTATTGCGTGCAAGGTCTAGCTTCCACAAAACACTAGAAACCAAACACAGTTCAGCCAAGTTCTTTGCTGCTGTGTAGCCAGGACTGCCTTTTCTCCATTTTCCAATAACATGGTTCTCACTTTCATTTGAGACATCATCAGAATGGCCTTTCCCATCCATATTCTACCCACATTCTGTATATGGTTACTGATGTGTTGTTCTCTAAGAAGATAGAGTCTTGACTCCAGCATCCTTTTTTTCCCTAAGCCCTCACCTTAAAAGGTCCATTTTTGGCAAAGTAGGCTTTTTCTAGCATGCAACTCAAAACTCTCATAGCCTCTACCCATTACCCAGTTCCAAAGCTGCTTCCACATTTTTAAGTGTTTGTTACAGCAGAACACCTCTTCTTAGTACTAATATCTGTATTAATCAGTTCAGGCTGCTAAACAAAAATACCATAGATTCAGTGAATTAAACAACAGAAATTTATTTCAAATATTTCTGGAGGCTGGAAATAGAAGATCAAGGTGCTGGGCAATTCAGTTCCTGATGAGTACCCATTTCCTGGTTTGAAAATGTAAACCTTTTTGCTGTATCTTCACATGATGGACAGAGATTGTCTTTCTAGTGTCTCTTCTGATAAAGGTACTACTCCCATTTCCTAGGGCTCCTCCATCTTCATGGCTTTTTCCTAATGCCCCCCTCCAAATACATTACACTGGGGATTAGAGCTGCAACACAATGAATTTTGGGAGAGACACAAACTTTCAGTCCACAGCAATATTCGAAAGTGGGATTGCTGGACCACATGGTAATTCTATTTTAACTTTCTGAGGAACAGCCATGCTGTTTTCCACAGGTACTGCAGTTTTACATTTCCACCAACAATGATCAATGGTCCCAATTTCTCCACATCCTCGTCAACACTTGTTATTTTGTTTTGTTTTGACTGATAGCAGCCAACCTAAGCAGTGTGAGATGGTATCTCACTGTGGTTTTGATTTGCATTTCCCTGATTAGTGACCTTGAGCATCTTTTCATGTACTTATTGAGCACTTATTATCTTTTTGGAGAAATATTCTATACACTCAAAGGTCTAGTCAAGTCCTTTGTCCACTTTTAAACAGGGGCTTTTTTTAGTTGTTGAATTTGAGGACTTCTATATATATTCTGGGTATGAATTCATTATCAGATATATGATTTGTAAATATTGTAAAACCCGTTCTGTGGTTGCTTTTTTGCTCCATTCACTCTTTTTTTTAATTTAATTTAATTTTTATTTTGTTATCATTAATCTACAATAACATGAAGAAAATTATGTTTACTAGGCTCCCCTCTTCACCAAGTCCCCCTCCATACCCCATTACAGTAACTGTCCATCAGTGTAGTATGATGCTGTAGAATCACTACTTGTCTTCACTATGTTGCACAGCCCTCCCCATAATCCCCCCATATTATACATGCTAATTGTAATGCCCCCTTTCATTTTCCCTGCCCTTATCCCTCCCTTCCCACCCATCCTCCCTAGTTCCTTTCCCTTTGGTAACTGTTAGTCCAGTCTTGGGTTCTGTGATTCTGCTGTTTTGTTCCTTCAGGTTTTCTTTGTTCTTATACTCCACATATGAGTGAAATAATTTGATACTTGTCTTTCTCTGCCTGGCTTATTTCACTGAGCATAATACCCTCTAGCTCCATCCATGTTGTTGCAAATGGTAGGATTTGTTTTCTTCTTATGGTTGAATAATATTCCATTGTGTATATGTACCACATCTTCTTTATCCATTCATCTACTGATGGACACCTAGGTTGCTTCCATTTCTTGGCTATTGTAAATAGTGCTGCAATAAACATAGGGTTGCATCTGTCTTTTTCAAACTGGGCTACTGCATTCTTAGGGTAAATTCCTAGAAGTGGAATTCCTGGGTTAAATGGAATGTCTATTTTGAGCTTTTTGAGGAACCTCCATACTGCTTTCCACAATGGTTGAACTAATTTACATTCCCAAGAGCAGTGTAGGAGGGTTCCCCTTTCTCTACAACCTCACCAACATTCGTTGTTGTTTGTCTTTTGGATGGTGGCGATCCTTACTGGTGTGAGGTGATATCTCATTGTGGTTTTAATTTGCATTTCTCTGATGACTAGCGATGTGGAGCATCTTTTCATGTGCCTGTTGGCCATGCGAATTTCTTCTCTGGAGAACTGTGTTCAGCTCCTCTGCCCATTTTTTAATTGGATTCTTTGCTTTCTGTTTGTTGAGGTGCATGAGCTCTTTATATATTTTGGTTGTCAACCCTTTATCAGATCTGTCATTTATGAATATATTCTCCCATACTGTAGGGTACCTTTTTGTTCTATTGATGGTGTCCTTTGCTACAGAAGCTTTTCAGCTTGATATAGTTCCACTTGTTCATTTTTGCTTTTGTTTCCCTTGCCCGGGGAGGTATGTTCACGAAGAAGTCGTTCATGTTTATGTCCAAGAGATTTTTGCCTATGTTTTTTCTAGGAGTTTTATGGTTTCATGACTTACATTCAGGTCTTTGATCCATTTCGAATTTACTTTTGTGTATGGGGTTAGACAGTGATCCAGTTTCATTCTCTTACATGTAGCTGTCCAGTTTTGCCAGCACCATCTGTTGAAGAGACTGTCATTTCCCCATTGTATGTCCATGGCTCCTTTATCATATATTAAATGACCATATATGTTTGGGTTAATGTCTGGAGTCTCTATTCTGTTCCACTGGTCTGTGGCTCCGTTCTTGTGCCAGTACCAAATTGTCTTGATTACTGTGGCTTTGTAGTAGAGCTTGAAGTTGGGGGGCGAGATCCCCCCCACTTTATTCTTCCCTCTCGGGATTGCTTTGGCTATTCGGGGTCTTTGGTGTTTCCATATGAATTTTTGAACTATTTGTTCCAGTTCATTGAAGAATGTTGTTGGTAATTTGATAGGGATTGCATCAAATCTGTATATTGCTTTGGGCAGGATGGCCATTTTGACAATATTAATTCTTCCTAGCCAAGAGCATGGGATGAGTTTCCATTTGTTAGTGTCCTCTTTAATTTCTCTTAAGAGTGTCTTACAGTTTTCAGGGTATAAGTCTTTCACTTCTTTGGTTAGGTTTATTCCTAGGTATTTTATTCTTTTTGATGCAATTGTGAATGGAGTTGTTTTCCTGATTTCTCTTTCTATTAGTTCATTGTTAGTGTTTAGGAAAGCCACAGATTTCTGTGTGTTAATTTTGTATCCTGCAAATTTGCTGTATTCTGATATCAGTTCTAGTAGTTTCGGAGTGGAGTCTTTAGGATTTTTTATGTACAATATCATGTCATCTGCAAATAGTGACAGTTTAACTTCTTCTTTACCAATCTGGATTCCTTGTATTTCTTTGTTTTGTCCAATTGCCATGGCTAGGACCTCCAGTACTATGTTGAATAACAGTGGGGAGAGTGGGCATCCCTGTCCTGTTCCCAGTCTCAGAGGAAAAGCTTTTAGCTTCTCGCTATTCAGTATGATGTTGGCTGTGGGGTTATCATATATGGCCTTTATTATGTTGAGGTACTTGACCTGTATAACCATTTTGCTGAGAGTTTTTATCATGAATGGATGTTGAATTTTGTCAAATGCTTTTTCAGCATCTATGGAGACATTCATGTAGTTTTTGTCCTTCTTTTTGTTGATGTGGTGGATGACGTTGATGGATTTTCGAATGTTGTCCCATCCTTGCATCCCTGGGATGAATCCCACTTGGCCATGGTGTATGATCCTTTTGATGTATTTTTGAATTCGGTTTGCTAATATTTTGTTGAGTATTTTTGCATCTATGTTCATCAGGGATATTGGTCTGCAGTTTTCTTTTTTGGTGGGGTCTTTGCCTGGCTTTGGTATTAGGGAAATGTTGGCTTCATAGAATGAGTTTGGGAGTATTCCCTCCTCTTCTATTTTTTGGAAAACTTTAAGGAGAATGGATATTATGTCTTCTCTGTATGTCTGATAAAATTCCGAGGTAAATGCATCTGTCCCGGGGGTTTTGTTCCTGGGTAGCTTTTTGATTACTGCTTCAATTTCTTTGCTGGTAGTCGGTCTGTTTAGATTTTGTGTTTCTTCCTTGGTCAGTATTGGAAGGCTGTATTTTTCTAAGAAGTTGTCCATTTCTTCTAGGTTTCCAGCTTGTTAGCATGTAGGTTTTCAGAGTATTCTGTAATAATTCTTTGTATTTTTATGGGGTTCATTATGATTTTTCCTTTCTCATTTCTGATTCTGTTGATGTGTGCTGATTCTCTTTTACTCTTAATAAGTCTGGCTAGAGGCTTATCTATTTTATTTATTTTCTCAAAGAACCAGCTCTTGGTTTCATTGATTTTTTCTATTGTTTTATTCTTCTCAATTTTATTTATTTCTTCTCTGATCTTTATTATGTCCCTCCTTCTGCTAACTTTAGGCCTCATTTGTTCTTCTTTTTCCAATTTCGATAATTGTGACATTGGACTATTCATTTGGGTTTGTTCTTCCTTCTTTAAATATGCCTGGATTGCTGTATACTTTCCTCTTAAGACTGCTTTTGCTGTGTCCCAGAGAAGTTGGGGCTTTGTGTTGTTGTTGTCATTTGTTTCCATATACTGCTTGATCTCCAGTTTAATTTGGTCGTTGATCCATTGATTATTTAGGAGCATGTTGTTAAGCCTCCATGTGTTTGTGGGCCTTTTTGCTTTCTTTGTACAATTTAGTTCTAGTTTTATTCCTTTGTGGTCTGAAAAGTTGGTTGGTAGAATTTCAATATTTTTTAATTTACTGAGGCTCTTTTTGCAGCCTAGTATGTGGTCTATTCTGGAGAATGTTCCATGTGCACTTGAGAAGAATGTGTATCCTGTTGCTTTTGGATGTAGAGTTCTGTAGATGTCTATTAGGTCCATCTGTTCTAGTGTGTTGTTCAGTGCCTCTGTGTCCTTACTTATTTTCTGCCTGGTGGATCTATCCTTTGGGGTGAGTGGCGTGTTGAAGTCTCCTAAAATGAATGCATTGCAGTCTATTTCCCCCTTTAGTTCTGTTAGTATTTGTTTCACATATGCTGGTGCTCCTGTGTTGGGTGCATATATATTTAGAATGGTTATATCCTCTTGTTGGACTGAGCCCCTTATCATTATGTAATGTCCTTCTTTATCTCTTGTTACTTTCTTTATTTTGAAGTCTATTTTGTCTGATATTAGTACTGCAACATCTGCTTTTTTCTCCCTGTTGTTTGCATGAAATATTTTTTTTTCCATCCCTTGACTTTTAGTCTGTGCATGTCTTTGGGTTTGAGGTGGGTCTCTTGTAAGCAGCATAGAGATGGGTCTTGCTTTTTTATCCATTCTATTACTCTGTGTCTTTTGATTGGTGCATTCAGTCCATTTACATTTAGGGTGATTATTGAAAGATATGTACTTATTGCCATTGCAGGCTTTAGATTCGTGGTTACCAAAGGTTCAAGGTTAGCTTCTTTAGTATCTTACTGTTTAACTTAACTTGCTTATTGAGCTATTGTAGACACTGTCTGGTGATTCTTTATTTCTCTCCCTTCTTATTCCTCCTCCTCCATTCTTTATATGTTGGGTGTTTTATTCTGTGCTCTTTTGTGTTTCCTTGAACTGCTTTTGTGGATAGTTGATTTTATTTTTTGCCTTTAGTTAGTATTTGGTTGGTCTGCTTTCTTTGCTGTGATTTTATTTTCTCTGTTGACATCTATTTAGTCTTAGGAGTGCTCCCATCTAGAGCAGTCCCTCTAAAATACCCTATAGAGGTGGTTTGAGGGAGGCAAATTCCCTCAACTTTTGCTTGTCTGGGAATTGTTTAATCCCTCCTTCATATTTAAATGATAATCGTGCTGGATACAGTATTCTTGGTTCCAGGCCCTTCTGTTTCATTGCATCAAATATATCATGCCATTCTCTTCTGGCCTGTAAGGTTTCTGTTGAGAAGTCTGATGATAGCCTGATGGGTTTTCCTTTGTAGGTGACCTTTTTCCTCTCTCTAGCTGCCTTTAAAACTCTGTCCTTGTCTTTGATCTTTGCCATTTTAATTATTATGTGTCTTGGTGTTGTCCTCCTTGGGTCCCTTCTGTTGGGAGTTCTGTGTACTTCCATGGTCTGAACGATTATTTCCTCCTCCAGTTTGGGGAAGTTTTCAGCTATTATTTCTTCAAATAGACTTTCTATTCCTTTTTCTCTCTCTTCTTCTTCTGGTACCCCTATAATGTGGATACTGTTCCTTTTTGATTGGTCACACAGTTCTCTTAATATTGTTTCATTCCTGGAGATCCTTTTATCTCTCTCTGCATCAGCTTCTATGCGTTCCTGTTCTCTGGTTTCTATTCCATCGATGGCCTCTTGCATCTTATCCATTCTGCTTATAAATCCTTCCAGAGATTGTTTCATTTCTGTAATCTCCTTCTGGACTTCATCCCTTAGCTCTTGCATATTTCTCTTCAGCTCCATCAGCATGGTTATGACCTTTATTTTGAATTCTTTTTCAGGGAGATTGGTTAGGTCTATCTCCCCAGATTCCTTCTCAGGGGAGGATGTCTGGGTTAGTCTGGTCTGTATCAAATTCTTGTGCCTTTTCATGGCGATAGAGGTAGTTGTGGGGAGCTGGTGCGTGTGTTGGCTGGGAGAACATCCCTTCTTGCTGGTTTGTGGCCTTCCTCTCCTGGGAGAACGGCAACCCCTAGCGGCTTGTGCTGGGCAGCTGCACACAGATGGGGTCTCTGATTCTTGCCTGGCCGCTGTGGAGTTAAGCTCTGCTGTTACTGTGGGCGTGGCCGGCCTCAGGCTGCTACTCCACTATGGTGGAACGGCATTGGAGGGCAAACGGGTGGGAGGCTGTTTATCTTTGTGAGGGGCCTCCGAGCTGTGCTGCCGCCCAGGGGATTAGGGCGCCCAGAGTTCCCCGGGATTCCCAGGTGCTGCGCTAAGTGTCCCGGGATGCTTCCATCCAGCTGTGGGATTTAAGTCTTTCAAAAAAGCACTCGCTTTTCTTTGTCCCAGGGGCACCAGGTGCTGGGACCCACTCACAGGTCTTACTGTCCTGTCTCCCTAGTATCCAGCACCTCATGTACTGTGTGTCTGTGGTCCGGTGCGGATGGCTGGGGCTGGGTGTTTAGCAGTCCTGGGCTCCCTCTCCCTCCCTGCTCCGACTCCTCTCCTACCACTGGGAGCTGGGGTGAGGGGCGCTCGGGTCCCGCCAGGCCACAGCTTGTATCTTAGCCCCCCTTCATGAGGTGCTGGGGTCTCACAGGTATAGATGTAGCCTGGCTGTTGTCCTGTATCTTCTGGTCTCTCTTTTAGGGATAGTTGTATTTGTTGTATTTTCAGAAATATATATGGTTTTGGGAGGAGATTTCCGCTGCTCTACTCATGCCGCCATCTTGGCTCTGCCTCCTCCATTCACTCTTTATATTGTGTCTTTTGATTCACAAAAATGTTTAATTTTCATGAAGTCTAATTTGTCTATTTTTATTTTTGTTGTTGCCTATGGCTTTGGGGTCATGTCCAAGATATCACTGCCAAATGTAATGCAAAGCTTTTGTCCTGTTTTCTCATAAGAGTTTTATACTTTTACTTTATATTTAGGTTTTTGATGCATTTGGAGTTATTTTTTATATATGGTACTAGGTACGTGTGACATAATAAGTTATACAAAATACATATTTGGTCATTCATACAACCAAATATTTATCTCTCAGGTATATTTGGTTTTCATCCACAGTTCCTGAAAACACTGCAGTCTTAAAGGTGAAATGGGTGTCTTGTCATATCATTGAGAGACTTGTGGACCCCCACCCAAGGGCAGGGGCTAGAGGCTGAATCAGCCAATGGCCAGCAATTTAGTCATTCATGACTATGCAGTGAAGCCCTCACAAAACCCACGAGAAGAGCTCACTTGGTCTCTGCTCTGCTTTGCCTGCTCTCCTCGGCTGAGTCCTGCTTCTTGGTCAGAGACAGAACTTCTATGCTTGGGAAACCAGGATGCCTCCATGTGCCACCGTGCCAGGCCCCAAGCTCCAGGAGGACAGAAGCTCCTTTATTTGGGACCTTGCCCTATGTCTCTCTTCATCTGGCTGTTAACTTGTATCTTTTATGGTACTCTTTACTAAATTGGTGATCGTTAAGTGTTTTCCTGAATCTGTGAGCCGCTGTAGCAAATTAATTGAATCTAAGGGGGAGGTCGTGGGAAGCTGCAGTCTGCAGTGGGTAGGTTAGAAGCACAGGAACTGCCTGGGGCTTGCGACCAGGGTTTGGAGTAAGGGGTGGAGGGCAGTCTTATAGGATGGAGCCCTTAACCTGGGAATCTGGTGCTGTCTCTGGGCAGATAGCATCAGAATTGAGTTGAGTTCTCCAACACCCTCCTTGTGTTCCAGAATTGCTTGGTGGTAGTATGTATGGGAAGACCCCCTCCTACATACTTACACAGATTGGAATTGGGTCCAGGAACCCGAATGAAGTTATACTATTACTGCTGTGTATAATATTGTTAATGTTATACATATATGTAGGGAAAAAATACACCACTGCATTTGGTGTCAAAGGACAGGGAAAAACAATAAGGATCGAAACTTATTCTTTGGCATGTGGAAATCTAGTTTTCCCAGCACCATTTGTTGAAAAGACTGTCTTTTCCCCATTGAATGGTCTTGGCACCCCTGCTGAAAATCATCTGACCATATGTTTATTTCTGGGCTCTCTATTCCATTTCACTGGCCTTTATGACTGTCATCATTGCCAGGGGCACATGGGTTTTGCTGTCACAATTCTGAGATTTTTAACAGAGCTCGATAGTTAATTGATAGCAATTAACCTGGTATTGTTAAGACTCCAAAACTCAGGACCTTTTTATAATACATGTTAGAGTTAGTTAACTAATAAATTGTTATGAATGGGAAATAGCAGGAGTAAGGCTTGAATATCATTTAACAAGATAAATGAGCTATGGATGTGAGAAGGCATACAATGAACAAAGTATAAAACAGCATTAATGAGGCTTGTGGGACCCTAACTAAATTTATGAGGTTTCTAAAAATCACACTAATCAATTGTTTGTGCTACTATTGTCATACAGTTTATTTACTTCTACATGTTAATGTTATAAGCCCTACATTATTTTTACTTTAAACAACCAATTTTTAAAATAAATTTAAAAATATATATATTTATGTATATACTTGTTATTTCCAGCATGCTTCATTCCTCTAAGTAGACCTAAGTATGTACCTGGTATGGTTTCCCCTTAACATTTTCAACTTCCTTTAGCACTTCTTGTACTGTAGATCAACTGGTGGTAAATTCTCTTTTGTATAAAAATTTCTTTACTTCACCTTCATTTTCACTGGATACAGAATTCTAGGATAATGTGGGGGTTTTTTCTTTCATCAGTATGAAAGATGTTCTGGTTTGCATCATTTCTGATAAGAAATTTTTAATCATTCTTTTTGTTTTCTATGTATAATGTGTCTTTTTTCTTCGACTGTCTTATTTCCTTATTAATTTTCAATAATTTGACAATGACATGCCTGACTGTGGTTTTCTTTGTGTGAATCTTGTTTGAAGCTCACTGAGTTCCTTGGATCTGTGGGTTTACAGTTTTCACCAGCCATTGTTTCATGTGAGCCTATCCTGACTCCTCTCCTTCTGAAACTCAAATTACACATTAGACCACTTACTCTTCCCCAAGTTACTGGACTGGCTGTTCATTTTATTTCACTTTTTTCCCCTCTGTACTACAGCTTGGACAGTTTGTATTACTATCTTCAATTTCACTGATATTTTCTGTAGTGTCTAATCTGCCTGTTAAACCCATTTGGTGAAGTTTTCATCTTATTTCACTTCATTTTAGATCTTTCACTTCTAGAAGTTCCATTCTGTTCTTTTCTGCATCTCCTATTTTTCTCATTATGTTCATGTTTTCTTTTAAATTCCTCAACATATTTATAATAGCTGTTTAAAATCTTTATCTGCTTATTAAATTTCTTTTTTTTTCTGGGTCTATTTATATTGCCTGATTTTTCTCCTGCTTCTTCCTAGTAATTTTTCATTGGATGGTGGACACTTTGAATGTTTCATTTTTCATTGTCTGAATTTTTGGTCTTCCTTTAAGAGCATTCTGCTTGATTATGGCAGGCAGTTAAGCTAACTGTAGATCAGCTTTCAAGACATCTTTTTAAACTTTGTTGGTATGGGTTTACAACAGCTTTTAATTTAGGGCTAGTTTAGCCTTAATATTAAGGTATGACCTTTCTGGGGTCTCTACTGAATGACCCAGATGTCCAATAAGTCTCTTTACTGTATGTGATCAGAACTCTACCATCTCTCAATCTTTTGTTAGCTCTGGGAATTGTTCAGCTTCTAGCTTCCTGGTAGATCTTCTGTACCCAGTAACTGTTCTTTGTCCTACTTCTTAAAATCTCATTCTAAGTATACACCATTTAGTATTTGGGTAAAGATACTACTGGACCCCATGCAGATATCTAGAGCTCTTTCTCTGGGTATTGCCTTTTCTTTAATACTCTGCCCCACAAATTCCAGCCACTGCAGTCTTCCAGAATCCTGATATCTTTATCCTCAACTTGAGACCACTATTTTCTGCTTAGAATCCCTGCCATATACTACGATCCAGAAAGTTTCGCCAGGCAAAAAAATCATGGCCATATAAGGGCTCTCACCCTTTGTTTCCCTCCTCTCAGTGATCAAAATCCCCATTGCCAACTATTCAATGTTTGAAAACAGATGTTTCATAGATTTTGTCCAATTTTGTCTTTACAATGGGAGTGCCAGTGCAAATCTGACACCATTACTCCAGCAAGGCTGGGAATAGAATTGTCCTTCTAATTCTTTTTTAAAGGGAATAATACTGGGTATCTTTACAGTATTAATCTTTCTCCAATCATGAATGTGTTAAAAATCATGCAAGTTTTAAACATCACTATCTCTTTGCAAATTACCTCAATTTTAAGTGGTACTAGACAACAATTTTATTTGGAAATAAATTTTCCTCAATTTATAGCCATGCTAAGATAAACTAGAGTAGTGAAAATGGAATTCATTCTTTACAGATGCACAGTTTATTTAATTTGAATTCCATAAAATCACTTCTTTAGAAGTAGGAAGAGGTTCCTTTAGTTCTTTTTTTTAATGGCTTAAAACAACACAAGTTTCCTCTTTTACAATTGTGTTGGTCAGAATTCTAGTATCAAGGTGATGAAAGGGCTGAATTTCTTCTAGAGGCTTCAAGGAAGAATCCATTGCCTTTTTTAGCTTCTAGAGGTCATATATTCCTTGGTTCATGGTCTCTTCCCCCATCTTCAAAGCACATCAGTCCAACATCAGGTTTTGTGGTCACATTTCTTTTTCTCTCACTTTTTTCTCAACATTCTATCTCCCTCTTATAAGGACTCTTATGATTATGTTGGTCCCATCCAAATAACCCAGGAAATCTCCCCACTTCAAGATCCTACATTTAATCATATCTGCAAATTCCCTTTTGCCATTTAAGGTAACTTAAGGTATTCACAGGTTCTGGGGATTAAGAAGTGGACATCTTTACGAGGCCATTATTCTGACTACCACAGTAGATGAGCACCTGCTTTGTTTCCAAAACCAACCTGGGCTCAGGAAATCAGAGATGAATGAACACAGCCCCAACCCCTTGAATAGCTAAATTCCAGACCAGAGGAAAGATTTAGTTCTTATAAAATGTAAAGTTTCTCTGAGTTCTTTACATCTTGTTTTTCATAGTGACTAAAAAGCAAAATAATTAGGACAGCCATAAATAATTAATGTAAGAATAAACTATGTCTTACAATATATAGATGCAGTTATTTTTATGAACTAATGCAAAATACACCAAGAAGGTGAAGAACAGGAGACATAAAATAATAATTTACCTCTTATTTGCCTGTCAACAACTCTCATTTCCTTTCTTATCTTCAAGGACCATTCATTGACCTGGGAAAAAATTTCAGAAAAGGAATTACAAGAGAAGCCAATACTTCTAATTCAGTGAATTTTAAAGAATTGTATATTAATTCTACATTTATTCCAGACAAAATCCACACACAAAATTAAGCCATTTTCAAAGAAAGAGCTTTAGGGCCACATTCTATTTTTTTTTCATTCTTTTCTTTCCTTTTTTTATTCACAGTACATAGAAGCCCTAAGCTTTCAAGGATTCTTATCAGAAGACGGGCAGTAAGAAGCACTTTATACAGGATCTCAGAGAGAGTACATTAAGATTTTTCAAGAGGTACAGGAGCATAGGTATGTTTCAAGGGCATCAGAAGATTTTCAAGTTCTACATATTATTATTTCAAAACCTGTTCTTCTTATGTCATGAGAGTTCACCTTTTCTATCCCCAATGCTTTTCCATTTTACAGAAGATTTTCTTCTAACTTATATCTTTTACTACCATGATAATATTTCCCTGAAAGGCAAAAACCTTTGAAGCACTAAACAGATGGCCAACTAGAAATACTAGTGTAGGGTTTAAGAAAATAATAAAATGCTAATGATTATTAAATTCCTATGCAAGTGCAGTGTTTTCCAAGTCTTTTGTTTCAAAAAAACAAAAGTGAAAATCAGAGTTGTCAGCTGATAAACCATTAAAACTACTATATGCTTTATGGCATATGACAGTAAATTACTATGTGCTTTTTGGCATATGACACAGAAGTGCAAAGAACTGGGTGACACTGACCTAGCAAAACTCTTTCCCTACCATCTACTCATTTATAATAATAGTTTCTCAGCACTTCAGTCTAAAAAAACATAGGGTTTTCTCCCAGTTACAGCACCTCGTGATGCGGATCTCTTCTACAGCTGCAGCCACGTCGTCCAGTACAGGGTCTTCAGATGCAAGATGGCCATAGGCGTGGCACACTGCATATGAGGCAATAGCCTCAGTAGGTGAATGGGTAACCCTTGGCGATGATCTAACCATACACGTTGCTATATAAGCTACTGGAACCTGTTCTGCTTCTGGGCAAGGAGCCTTAGCTGGCTTGGACCTCTTGTGTCTATATGAAGGGTGTGGTCATGTGGCCCAGTTTTACACATTCTGCTAGTCTACCACCAAAGCCCTGGTAGTCTACCTCCAAAGGTCTGTGTACAGGCTTCCAAAAGAGATCAAAGACATCCTCACCCAATATGACTGGACCACGCTGGTAGCTGACCCCCATTGCTGCAAATCCAAAAAGTTTGGAGACCCTGGTGCTCGAAATCACTACCAGAAATCCTACCTATAAGCCCATCATAAGGATCAGATTACACCTTTACAATAAACAACGGTTGTGGGATTTAAGATAAAAAATAACAAAATAAAACAAGAATAGAATTAATGCTGAACCCTTTAGCATTCATCTATAGATACGTGGATTAAATGACATACAAATTATACCATTAAGAGACATATTTCCAATAAATTTCACTTTTAATGATTTAAGTAAAATAATTATTTAACAAAATCTATAAAACATTTGTTATGCAAGAACTGAAACTCTACCCATAACAAGTATAAAAGCACCTAAATTTAAAATTGTACAGTTATACACTTTAAAAGTAAAATTCATGTAACATACAATTAGCCATTTAAAAATGTACAATTCAATAGCATTTAGGGCCTTCACAATATTGTGCAATCACCAACTCTCCCTACTCTCAAAAATTTTTTGACATGACAGGAGAACACAGTATACCCTTTAAACAATCTCTTCCTTGAGCCCAGAAATAAACCTACATTTATATGGCCAATTAGTCCTCAACAAAAGAGGCAAGAATATACAATGGAGAAAAGACAGTCTCTTCAATAAAGTGGTGCTGGGAACACTAGACAGCTACATACAAAAATATGAAACTGGACCACTGTAAAAAGTAAATGGTTCAATAAACTTGAAATGGATTAAACACTTAGTTAAATATAAGATTTTAAACCACAAAGCTCCAAAAAGAAAGCATAGGCAGTAAACTCTTAAATATTGGCAGCAGCAGTTTTTTTCTGGATAGGTCTCCCTACACAAGAGAAACAAAAGGAAAAAAACAAGTGGGACTGCATCAAACTAAAAAGCTTCTGCACAGCAAAGGAAACCATCAAAATGAGAAGGCAGCCTACTGAGTGGGAAAAAAATGTTTGCAAAAGATGTATCTGGTAAGGAGTTAACATCCAAAATGTAAAGAGAATTCATAACTCAATCCCCTCCCTCCAAAAAACCCACAAATAATTTGAATAAAAAATGGGCAGAGGACATGAATAGACATTTTTTCCAAAGAAAACACACAGATGGCCAACAGACACAGGAAAAGATGCTCAACATCACTAGTCATCAGGGAAATGCAAATCAAAACCACAGTGAGATATCACCTCACACCAGTCAGACAGCTAGTATCTAAAAGACAAGAAATAACACATGTTGACAAGGATGTAGAGGAAAGGAAACTGTCATGCACTGGGAGTAGAAATGTAAAATGGTGCAGCCACTGTGGAAAACAGCATGGAGATTTCTCAAACAATTAAAATATTCTATGACACAGAAATTCCACTTTTGGGAATTGACCCAGAGAAAACAAAAACACTCATTAGAAAAGATACATGCACTCCAATGTTTACTGCAGCATTATTGACAAGATATGGAAGCAACCCAAGTGTCCACTGATAGATGAACCGATAAAGAAGATGTTATATAAATTATTTTAAATGCAGATTCCTGGGCTACTTAAAACCTAACAAACTGGAATCCTAGGGGATGGGACTAATAAATCTGCCTTTTGGACAAAAAAAAAGATGATGCTACACACACACACACACACACACACACACACACACACACACACACACACCTGAGCCATAAAAAAAGAATGAAATCTTGTCATTTGTGACCACAGAGATGGACCTACAGGGTATCATGCTAGGTGAAATAAGCCAGACAGAGAAAGACAAATACCATATGATTTCACTTCTATGTGGACTGTAAAAACAAAACAAAACAGCATTAAACTCAAGACACTGAGAAGTGACTGGTGCTTAACATGAGGGACAGGGGTGGGGGTGGGAAAGGAAATAAAGGGGCACAAAATTCTCAATCATAATATAAGTTGGTGATGGGATGGTAGTGTAGCATGGAGAACATTAGCCAAAGGTTCTGTAACATCTTTCTATGTTGACAGATAGTAACTGAACTAGTTGGGATAAAGATTTAATGATATATGTAACTGTTGAACCGCTGTGTTTTATACTTGAAACCAATATAATATTATATATCATCAAACTTTCGAAAAATAAAAATAAATAAATAATAAAACAAAGGAAAAAGGCAAAAAGGAAGGAAGGAAAGAAGGAAGAAAAGGAAGGAGTGATGAAGAAACAACAAAAAAGTGTAACAAATAGACAACAGTTACAATACCATATTAATCCAGCTATATCAATAATCATTTTAAATGTGAATGGTCTGATTAAACCAATTAACAGTGTCAGAGAAGAATTTTTTAAAAAAAGATCCAACTATGTGTTGCCTACAAGAAACCCATTTAAATATAAAGACTAAAGTTAAAAGTAAAGGAATGGAGAGATACACTATGCAAACACTAATCAAAACCAAATCTACTCCTCACACAGTATATAAAAATTAGGTTAACAGGAATCAAAGACCGAGATAAAGGAGCTAAAACTTGTTAAACTTTTAGAAGAAAACACAGGGAAAAATCTTCATAACTTTGGATTTAGCAATGAGTAATCAGAAATGTCCCAAAGCATAGGCAATAAAAGGAAAAAAATACATAAATTTAAACCTCAAAAATTAAAAACTGTGCATCAAAAGAGATTATCAAGAAAGCAAAAAAGATAACCTATAGAATGGGAAAAATATTTGCAAATCATATATCTAGTAAGTCTACTATTAGAATATATAAGGAATTCATTCAATAATAATAAGCCAATTAAAAAATAAAAGACATAGACATTTCTCCAAAGGAGATATATAGCCAATAAGCACATGAAGATATTTAACACGATTGGCAACATATTGGCTACAATAAAAAAACAAATATTGGCAAAAATGTAGAGAAACAGGAACCCTTGCACTTTGTTGGAGGGAATATAATATGGTGAAGCCCCTGTGCAAAAGAGTTTTGGAGTTCCTCAAAAGGTAAATCAAGAATTACCATAAGACCAACAATTCTACTTTTAGGTATATACCCAAAAGAACTGAAAGTAGGTACTCAAATACTTGTACATGAATGCTCATAGCAGAGCTATTCACAATAGCCAAAAAGTTGAAACAATTCAAATGTTCATCAATGGATGAATGAATAAATACATTTGATGAATACAACAAAATTACCATTAGCCATAAAAAGAAGTACCAGCTACATCAAGAATGAACCTTGAAAACACTGTAGTAAATTACAGAAGCCAGACATAAAAGGACATATATTGTAAGAGTCTATTTATAAGAAATATTTAATAGGAAAGCAGATTGGTAGTTGCCAGATACGGGGGAAGAACAGAATGGGTAGTAACTGCTCAGAGGGTATGGGGGTTTTATTTTGGAGTGATAAAAATATTTTGCAAGTAGACAGAGGTGGTGGCTGCATAATGTTATGAATATACCAAATGCCACTGAATTGTTCAGGGTAAAATGGTTCCTAGGTTGAAATCTAATCCCCAGTGTGATGAAATGTATTTGGAGATGGGGCCCTTGGGAGGTGATTAGGTCATGAGGTTTAAAGAGGTGATTTGAATAGGTTTAGTGCCCTTATAAAAGAGATCCCAGAAAGCTTGATTCCCCCATCTGCCATGAGAGGACACAGTGAAAAGATAGCTATCTATGAACTAGGAATCCGGTCCTCACCATACACCATATCTGTGGGTGCCTTGAACTTGGACTTCCCAGCCTCGAGAACTGTGAGAAATCAATTTCTGTTGTGTATAAGCTACCCAGTCTATAGTACTTTTTATAGCCGCCCAGACTACAACATGTATAGTGAAAAGTATGTTCCCCTCCCACTTTTGACCCTCAGCTACCTACCTCCTCTCCCTGAAAGCAATCTCCATAAACTAGGATTTTGTGTATCCTTCAAGATTTAAAACATACATACAAATAGAAATTAGCCAAAAACAACAACTATAAGTGAACTTAGGTCAAAATGCCTGTTATGATCACTGTCATGTTGCAGTCGGGGACTGTAAAGAAACTGAGAAACTGAGTAGAATGATGTGTTAAGCAGAGGGCTTAGACTTTCTCGAGAGACTAAGCACCAAGTCAGCACTCCCCTGCACTTTTATTAACTTACAGCATCCAAAAAGACAGGTATCGATTAATGATTATAGGATGAGTTTTTTCATCAAGTTAAAGAACTGCAAGCTAATCACCTCTTAAAGTTTCTCTTAAGTCTCATCAAATCATCCGGCCACGTGAGTCTCATGGTGTGTTCCTTATCTGGGTTTGCCTCAGAAAGAATCATGAGAAGAGTTTGCAGTCCTTGTCACACTACTCATGACTGGCACCAGATTCCAAGAGGCAGTACCTATTGTTCTTTTCTCTTAGATTAGTTTTGGCTACAAATCATATTGTTCTTTCTAGTACAGAAGGCTAACTGCTGGGGTATCTACACTGTCAGATGAATATACAGAAGATGATCAATTAGGCTACACTTAAAATGTGTAATCATATTCTCTTACCATCTCTCCTTCTATTTACCAAGCAAATATTTGATAGGCACCTTACTCTTACTATTGGAGTTCAACACTATTCTGGCCCAGTAGATGATAAAGAAAAACGTGAGCCTTGCTCTCAAGAAGCTTACAATTTTGCTGAGGAGACAAAGCAGAAAAGAAAAATATTCTTCCAAGATAACTCTTCCTCTAATGTCTTCCCTGGTCTCCTGAATTCTATTTAAAATGGACAGAATTCTGTCTAAAACTTCAGTGGCTCCTTCTCCTCCACCATCATCATCCCATCAAACCTGCTCTTTTCCTGAATTCTCTCATTTCAACTCATGGTACTGACACTCAGGGGGACATATGCAGATCTGACAGGGGTAAGATTAAACAAAACCTAAAAACCATCTTTGCATTCTCATCCCACATCCGGTAGATCAGCAAATTCTGACTACATATGCTAAATATTTCTAAAAATCATCCTAGCCTATCCCCATTTCCACTCTTATTTAAGACCCACATCATCTCTCACCTGGGCCACTAATATGCCTCCATACCTAAGTCTCTTCCTCCAATTCTTGCTGCAAACCACTATTCTTAATACTCACCATCCTTAGTAGACATGACATACATGCTTTTGATAATCTGGCCTCTTCTCCAATTTTACATCTTAAAACTGCCATCACTACTACGGTACCCCAATCAGATAAAACTCATCCTCCAACCACTCTGAACTTTTTTCTAGTTCCTCCAACCTATGTTCCACACTACCACACCTTACTTTGTTTGGAATGTTCCCCCACCCTTTTTTTCCTAATCTTATACCAAGCCACTTGGCTAGCCTCTTGTGACAAGATCCAGATTCCTTGACCAGGTCACCTTCCTTACTCTGAACAGCTAATTACTCCTTGTCACGTCATAGATCTTGTACTTACTGCTCTTATTTACTCTAAAATGTAAGTATTTGTTCACATGTTAGTCTCCCCCAATAAACTTGGTATTTTTTGAAGTTGGCACCCAGTGTCTCATTTTTGTAAAGCTGATATCCAATGCACACCAATACATCTCAGGAAATGTTTGTTGTATGCATTAAGTGAATGAAGCATTCTCTTTTTCTCCATCTCCCCTCATTCTCTTTACCGTTCTGATAACACCCCACAACCATAAGTCATGGCCCTAAGGATATAAGTTAATCATATGATTTAAGAATTCTGATGCCATGGAAGGTGACTACTCTACCCAAAGGCTAAATCTCAATCAGCAAAGTCCTTAAGTAAGGGCAGTACCCATTTTCCAGCAGAACCTGAAGTCCAAAAGAAGATCTCTTTCATGTCCTCTTGATTCTCATCCAAAGGTTATCACAGGTTTCTAAATGGATTACAAGGCTCCCTCCCTAAGCAGGCCGAATCTAGTCTTAACTTAGACTCTTTAAGAAAGTGTCACCACTAAGATGTCTCCATCAAAGTATCTGACATGTCTAAATAACCTAATACTAAAACCCTACTAAACTGTCCAGAACCAATTCACAGGCAGAAGTTATGTGGAAAGCATAACAGAAGACCAAATCATTTCTCAACACCCTGCCCTCCAAACTCCTATAACTGTGTATATGGTACCTGGGCCAGACTTGCTCCAGAAATGCTTATCTTACTTTCTAGACGATGCATCCCTTGGCTGCTTCTTTCATCTTTATAATATTCCTCAGGCAGACATATTTTTAAAACCAACCTTGTGCATCAACCCTGTGGTCTTCTGATATTACTTTCCCTACTGGAACGGTATGTTGACATCATGTTCTCACCAATTATATTTCCCAGAATCTTAACTCACTTCATGAATGGCAAAGCTATGGCCAATCACTAAAGTAATAATTTTTGCCTAACATCAAAAACACACTTCTGTAATAACAAGCATCTCAGAATACATACATCACAAAATCTGCACCTATGTAATGCTCTACAGTTCGCAAAGCAATGTCACACACTCTTACTTCCTTCAAAATCCAGTTTTTATTTTACCAAGGAGTAAAATTGAGTACGTTTCCAGAAGAAACTAATATTGAGTACCCACCATTTAGGACCTATGATTAACAAATAAAATCAACATTAATACACATATTGTGTGCTAGCAACTTCATGTTGCATGACATTAGTTTTATTTATTTATTTTCTTTTTTTTTATTAAAGTACCATTGATATACACTCTTATGAAGGTTTCACAAGAAAAACACTGTGGTTATTACATTCACCCTTATTATTGAGTCCCCCGCCAGACCCCATTGCAGTCACTGTCCATCAGTGTAGTAAGATGCCACAGAGTCCCTATTTGTCTTCTCTGAGCTACACTGGCATGACATTAGTTTGAAAAATATCACTTATTAGATGATAGCTTTTAGGGGTTTTCTCATTACGGATAGTAATGGGTGTTGTAAAGTAATGTTTCTCAAACTTTAATGTTCATACTAATCACTGGGGACCTCGTGAGAAATCAAATTATGATTCAACAGATCTTGAGTAGGGCCCAAGATTTCTAACCATCTTCCAGATGATGCTGACGCTGCTGGTCTCCATCTGGGCAGCAGGGCTACAGAAAAGGAATTAACTCTAACTAGCACGGCTAGCTGAAACGTTACATCCTGTCATCTACAATGACTGAATCGATACTGGTATTTTTATTTGACAGATAAACCTCCTAAGGCACAGAAGAATGAACTTTCCCTAGATCACAAAGCTGGTATGTGGTGAACCAAGATTCAAATTTAAGAAGCCTGACTCTTCAGGGCACTCTTCACCCGGCACATCAGACCAACACTCTCTCAGCTAACAGGCAGATCCAGCCTTCGAGTCCGAGTCCAGAGCTGTCTTCGGCAACACTCTTCCGAGTCGGGTCCTTGTTCTGACTGATGTGCCTGAGGTCAACGTACTGTCGTTGTAAGGTAGGGGGAAAAGGAAACGAGTGCTTCCGAACAGAGCGCGATGGGCGGGGAAAGGGCGGCAGGGAAACCGCTCTTCTCGCGGAAGAGGCGGGCTTCTCTGGAAAAACGCCCAGAGCCACCAGTTGCCGGAGGCAGGGATGAGGGCGGGGCCTGCGCCAAGGGAAGGTTCGGGCGGGACGTACCAACGCGCTGCTGGGACAGGGTGTTCAGGTACCAGGGTCGCATTGCTACCTCCGCGCCCCGTGCGGAGAATGAGGAACTCTACCCGGCCCTCGGCTCCCTTGTGGAGGGCTGAGGTACTGGGGCTTTCTCTGGCCACAGCCGTCTCTGTAAAGACTCTTCCTCCGGCCCCTCCGTCGAGTGGGAGGCTCCGGACAGGGGGCTGAGCGGTACCTGGCCAACCCGTGAGGAAAGAGGTTCCGGTCACCTACCAAGTCCACTCAGCCCCCTTGCAAATCCACCCACTCACTTGCCGCCGCCGTAGCTCTTACCAGCTCTTTGGGCGGCTTCTCCTGGGTTTTTCCAAACAGCCCCATGGTGAATTCCACTCGTCTTGCCCCTTCCGGCTTTCCGTTCCCTGCGCCCAGGCAGGTCACGGGCAGCCGCCTGGGCGGGGCCGGTGGGAGGAGAGGAATCCTGACGCCCAAAGGAGGGAGGAGCCGCCGTGAGGGTGGTGCGCATGCGCTAGGCGCATGCGCAAAAGTGGATTAGGCAGGTTTATCAAAAAGGTGACGCAATTGAGCACATTTTGGGAGGGTATTTACACACGGAGGCGTCGTATTAGGGTTTTGGATTGAGGTGTGCAAGTGATTCTTCCGGAGGTTGCGAATTTATTGACTACACTTGGTAATTACAGCTGCTCCTGAGCCTGTGTTGTTGCACCGGAAGTCTATCTCCAGCCAGACAAGGTACATGTATGACCGCTTCCCGAAAACCTTCATGTCCCTTAGGCACCTCACAGTCAGCAAGTCAGAAATGACCCCTTTTGCCTCCTGCCAGACCTACTCCCCTCCTCCGTCGTCACCACCTTGTCAATAAAACCTGAGCATCATCTTCTCCTCCTAGCAAGTCCCAACAATTGTAACTTCAGTGTTTGAATTGCAGCCCTCTCCTTTCCATCTCAGGTGTCACAGGTTTTGTTCGTTGTTCAGTCCATCGCCATTTCCAGTGTGGATTGCTACCTGTCACTTGTGCGCGAGTGTGTGTGCGCGCACCTGTGATCCTGCACTCCACTTGGGCCATAACCTTTATTAGTCAGAGGAGTCTGTGGCTAAAAAAGGCTGGCCGCTTTTTATCCGGGCAGTTGAATCTACACGGTGAGGCTGCTCTCATTACCTCATCTCATGACGGTGAAGACACTACTCATTTAGTGCCTCCATCCCACACTCCCATCTCTGGTGGGAATGTAAAGTGCACAACCACTTGAAAAGATTTTGGAAATTTCTTAAAATGCTAAACATAACCTGTATTATGCCATCCCCTGCTGGCTATTTACCAAAGAGAAAAGAGCGTTATGTCCTTACAAAGATTTGTACGTGAATATTGATAGCATCTGTAGACCTAAAAGAATACTGTCAAAGGCAAAACAAAAGTTTTCATTTGGACATTTGCAATTGGGAGTCAGGGAGGAATATGAATTGTGCCCCCGGAACAGCAAACGGCTAGAGATTATAAAAGCAAAAACTACAAAAAACTGTGTTAGAGAAAAGTCTGTAATTGGTTGATTATTAGATGAACAGGCAGAAATGTCCATCAGTCTTAACAGTTACAGACAGGTTTTTATCAGCAGGAATTGTTCATCAGTTTCTGTAGCAGCAGATGCTAGCACCTCCTGGGAAAATTTTACAGTTTGTATTCCCAAGTATGGGGGTGGCTAAGATCTGTACTTACTTCTCTGCTCACATCCCCTCACCCTTGTTAAACATTTTTTTCACACCTTTATTTGTGATAGTCAAAACAATCCAAATGTCCATGAACAGGTGAATGGATAAACGAATTCTGATAGATCCATACGATGGCATACTACTCAACAATAAAAATAATCTGATATGGCAACAACATGTATTTGCAACAGCAAAATAATTATGCTGAGTGAAAGCCAGAAAAAAAGTACATACTGTATGATTTCATTTATATTACATTCTAGAAAATGCAAACTAATCTATTGTGACAAGAATCAGTGCGGGGGTTGGTTAGGAAAGAGGCAGTAAAGGAGGGTCTACTAATGTCTTTATCAGTTCAAGTGAAGTATAGAAACCTAATCTCCCTTTAGGCCTCTATACCCTCCCCCATTTATAATATAATTGTCTTAAGTATTTCCTCTCTGTACATTTAGAACCACATTACACAGTGTTATAATTTTTGCTTCAACCATCGAAAATATTATAGAAAACTCAAGAGAACAAAAGCCTATTGTATTTATCCATCTTTCTGCCTGCTCTGCTCTTTCTTGCTTCCTAGTGTTCCAAGATACCTTCTTGTTTCCTGTTAAGAACTATCCTTTAAGTTAGTTTTGACAAATTATCTTAGTTTTTCTTCATCTAAGAATGTCTTGTCTTTCATTCCTGAAGAATATTCTTTAGGGATATAAGTTTCTGGGTTGACAGTTATTTAATTCTAGCACCTAAAAAATATTGTGCTACTTCCTTCTAGCTTTCATGGTTTCTGATGAAAAATACACTGTCATTTGAATTGTTTTTCCTATATGGGTAAAATGTCATTTTTCTCTGGCTGCTTTTGAGATATTTTCTTTGTTTTTAGTTTTCAAAAGTAATTAAAATGCACCTGAGCATGAATTTCTTTGGATTTATCTTTGGAGGTTGCTCAGCTTCTTGAACATGTAGGTTATGGCACTTGTAAATATGGAGATGTTTTCAGTCATTATTTCTTTTCTTTTCTTTAGCTATTATTTATTTGAATACTTTTTTAGTCCTGCCTTCTTTCTGTTCTGCTTCCATGACTGTGATAACACAAATGCTGTGTCTTTTGTTATAATTCCACAGGTCTCTGAGGCTCTGTTTGTTTTTCATCTTATTTTCTTTCTGTTGTTCAGATTGGGTAATGTTATTGTTCTGTCATCCACTTCACTGATTCTTCCTTCTGTCTTCTCCATTCTACTATTGAGCTGATCCGATGACGTTTTTATTTTCCTGTATTTATTTTTCAGTTCTAAAATTTCTCTTCAGTTATTGTCTTTCTTCCATTTCTTTCCATCTTCCATTTCTTTGCTGAGACTTTCTCTTTTTTTTTTTTTTTAAATAATTATTTTTTATTGAAGGGTAGTTGACGCACAGTATTACATTACATTAGTTTCAAGTGTACGACACAGTGGTAGAACATTTATATACATAATTCTAGGTTCCAGCTATCACCCTACCAAGCTGTTACAATATCTTGACTATATTCCTTATGCTATACATTACATCCCGGTTACTTATTTATTTTACCATTGGAAGTCTGTCCTTTTTTTTTTTTTTTTTTTTTTGTGAGGGCATCTCTCATATTTATTGATCAAATGGTTGTTAACGACAATAAAATTCTGTATAGGGGAGTCAATGCTCAATGCACAATCATTAATCCACCCCAAGCCTAATTTTCGTCAGTCTCCAATCTTCTGAGGCATAACAAACAAGTTCTTACATGTAGAACAAATTCTTACATAATGAATAAGTTACATAGTGAACAGTACAAGGGCAGTCATCACAGAAACTTTCGATTTTGCTCATGCATTATGAACTATAAACAGTCAGTTCAAATATGAATACTCATTTGGTTTTTATACTTGATTTATATGTGGATACCACATTTCTCTCTTTATTATTATTATTTTTAATAAAATGCTGAAGTGGTAGGTAGATACAAGATAAAGGTAGAAAACATAGTTTAGTGTTGTAAGAGAGCAAATGTAGATGATCAGGTGTGTGCCTGTAGACTATATGTTAATCCAAGCTAGACCAGGGCAATAAAACATCCACGTATACAGAAGATTTCTCTCAGAATAGGGGGGGTGAGGTTCTAAGCCTTACCTCTGTTGATCCCCAATTTCTCACCTGATGGCCCCCCTGCGACTGTGCCTGTCTTAGGTTGTTCCTCCCTTGAGGAATCTTACCCGTCTCTGGCTAACCAGTCATCTTCCGGGGCCATACAGGGAAATGTGAAGTTGGTAAGTGAGAGGGAAGCCTTATTGTTTGAAAAGGTTAGCTTTTTACTTCTTTGCATATTTATGCCCTGTGGCTTCTATGCCCAGCATTTGTCTTGAGGTATCTTTACCACTTGGAGGAGTTATGATACTCGGTAAATTTGATATGAGGCACGAATTCTATTTAAGGGTTGTAATTAGGAAGGAAGAAGAAAAGCTATAGAAGTAGCAGACGGAAGAAAACATGGGAAGATTGATTATTTCTTTGACATATCTTCTTGTAGAGTAACTTCAGCATATATAGGTTTTAAGCTACTACTTAAATTGCGCACACACATTAACATAATAGGAGTATAGTTACATAACCAAAGCATACCTGTAATTACCAGCCATCTCCAGTGAAACCAAGAAAACCATTAAGGCACCTTAGGCATTTGTGAAAACTTATCTATGATATGGTGGATATTGTCCAACTGAACTTGAACAGTCTGAGAGAAATCAGACAAATTAAAACAACCCATTCCTGGGGACTGTTCACATGCCATATGTTCTTTTAACAGTAAATAGTCTGTAGTTGTACTTTCTCTTTTTTTAATATTTGGTTCAATCATGTTTTGTTTATTAAAGCTTTTTTTAAAATCATGCCTGTTTAAAAATCTTCATTAGGTAATTTTAACCTCTGTCATCTCATTCTTGGCATCTGTATTACTTTATTAGGACAGCCATAACAAATTACCGTAAACTAGGTGGCTTAAAACAACAGAAATGTATTCTCTCATAGTTCTTACGACTAAAAAGTCTGAGGTCAAGATGTGTTGGCAGGGCCATACTCCCTCTGAAGGCTCTAGAGCATCCTTCTTTGCCTCTTCTAGTTTCTGATAGTTGCAATCTTTGGTGTTCCCTAGCTTATAGATTCATCACAATATCTTCCTCTGCCTCCACATGGTTTTCTTTCCTCTGTGTCTGTATCCAAACTCCTCTCTTCTCATAAAGATATCAGTTATATTGGATTTAATCCTGTATGACCTCATCTTAACTTGATTCATCTGCAAAGATCCTGTTTTCAACTAAGGTAGACATGAATTTTGGGGAGATACTGTTCAACCCAGTAAAGCATATATTGATTATCTTTTTTCATTTAATTTGAGATTTTACTGTTTCTTGGGATGATGATGGATTTTAATTTGAAAACTGGACACTTTGCATTATTTTGAGGTTCTGTATCTTATTTAAATCTCTGTTTCTGCTAGCTTTCTCTGACAATGCTTTGGTAAGAAAAGTGGAGGTGCAACCTCATTACTTAAAGATTGAGGTAGAAGCCAAAGCTTCCTATGCAGCCTCCAGTGAGACCCAGGAGGAATTCCTCTTTAATATCCAGCAGAGGTGAGAGTTCCAGCTCCCCATATGGTCTCCACTGACACTGTGGTGGGGGTAGTCTCATTATCACTGGTTGAAGGTGAAAGTCCTGAGTCTACTAGGACTCCCCTGATACCACTCTGGTGAGGAGGGGGAAAGGTGGGGTGCCTTGTAACTACCAGGTGTGGTGGGAGTGCAGACTCCTCAATATCTACTAAGGTTTCTTCTTTGACTTATGAGTTATTTAGAAATAAGTTTTCACATCTCCAAAAAAATTTTTTTTTGTTTTTTTTGTCATGGATTTTTAACCCAATTGACTTGTGGGCATATAATGTGATGTGTATTGTGTATCCAAATGGTTTCTTCACTTGCTTTATGTTCTAGTATACAGTCCATTTTGGTAAACATTCTCTATGGTTACTTATTCTCTGTTGTATATAGGATATGACAATTAGATCAAGTGTGTCTTGTTTTCACATCTATATTGTCTTCTTGATCTATCACTTATCAAGGTGAAGTTAAAATTTCCCTCTGTGATGTTGGTTTTATATATTTCTTGAAAGACTTTTGCTTTTTTTTTTTGACTATGATTAGCCTATTGGTTAACTTAAATTTTTATCATTATGTAAATAACCTCTTTACCCCTAAAAAGTAATTTTGCCATAAAAATCTATTTTATCTGATAATAATATAGCTATAACAGTTTTATTTTTGTTAATAATTTCCTGGTAAATATGTTCTTTTTCCAGATCTTTCTTATTTCCAGTCTTTCAGTTTTCTATGTTGCAGTTCTGTCTCTTAAATAGCTTAAAATTAGATGTAAAAACATCCAGTCTGAAATATTTTTATGGATGTAGTTTAGTCCATTTCATTATGAATACTGATGCTTCTTTATTCCTACCATTGTTTTTCTGCCTTCTACATTCCCTGACTTTTCTACCTTATTTAGATTAATATTCTTAATTCAGTTTTTTCCTCTACCATTTTGGAAGTACTGCTTTTATATTAGTGGTTATCCTTAAAATTCTAACAAACTTACATAAAATCTAAAATTATTCAATATCTTTACTCCTTCCCAAAGAATATTAGATCAAGTGTGTTTTTAGGACCTACGTGCTGTGGGGAAATAAGGGAAGGTATATGAGTTCCATGTGATCTTTTAACTGTAATGATTTCCCACTCATTTTTTCACATTATTGTAGTGGGATATTTTAGTTTTATCTCTTAAACCCCCAAATCCAATATTATTATTATTTATTCAATCAACTGTTTTTTTTAAGTTAACCACATGTTCACCAAATTGTCATGCTTTCTTTTTGTATCTAAGGCCTTCCATTGGAGATCATTACTATTATTTCTAATACACATTCATTTGAATTTTGTTTAGTGTTGACCTATTGGTTTTTTTGGTCTGTTGTTATTTTCCCTTGAAAATGTCTTTATTTTGCCTTCATTTTAGGCTGATATCTTAGCAGGGTATACAATTATAAGTTAATAGTTGTTTGGGGGTTTTTTTTCAGCACTCTGAAGAAATTCTTTTGCTTTTTATCCTCTTCCTTTGTGGCTACTGAGAAGCGAGCTATTAGTCTATTTTTCTCTTGTACATAACCGTTAATTACTTTTAAGATCATCTCTGTTTTTCATAGTTCTCAGTGACACTATCATAGGTAGCTGTTTATATTTATCCTGCCTGTGATTTATGTACTTCTTGATGTTAACATTAATATCTAATATGTAGGGAAATTTCTCAGCTATAATTATCCTTTCAAGATCTTTTCTCTCCCATTTTCTCATTTCAGTCTTTTTGAAAATTGAATTAAACATATAATGGATATCCAAATTCTAACATTGATGTCTTATCTTTTTCTAACACACTCATGTCTTAGATTCTTTTCAAGGCATTTTGGATAAGTGAGATCTATCATCCTCTTCACTTATTCTCTCTTCAGTTTTGTGTAATCTGCTGCTTAATTTATTCATTAAGATTTATTCAGTGACTAAGCTTTTTATTTCCATTGAATTTTTTAACATCTAGAAATTTTTGCATATTTTTCATTTTATATGGTCTCATTTCTTTCAAGTCCTTTTATTTCTGTGAACATACGTGTAACTTTTTTTAGGAATTCTAATATCTGAAGTGCTTTGGAGTTAATTATGATTCCTTTTAAATTAACTCTTGGCCTTAAATGTTTTTTTCCTTGTGCGTTTGGTAATTTTGGTTTATCTTAATCTGTAGGAATACCACAGGGCCTAGATTTTGGGTATGTTCCTTCAAAATGAGACTACAATGCTTCTGCCAGGGATCCATGATGTTATCAACTTAGGAACAGTTTAAATTAATATCTCAGTTTGCGATTTCCAGCCCTACGGAATATTATAAACTTTTTAAAATAACATGTTCCCAAGCAACCTAAGTGTCCATCAATAGATGAATGGATAAAGAAGATATGGTACATATACACTGGAATACTATTCATCCATAAGAAAGAAACAAATCCTACAATTTGCAACAACATGGATGGAGCTAGAGGGTATTATGCTCAGTGAAATAAGTCAGACAGAGAAAGACAAATACCAAATGATTTCCCTTATTTGTGGAGTATAACAACAAAGCAAAACTGAAGGAACAAAAGAGCAGCAAACTCACAAACTCCAAGAAAGGACGAGTGGTTACCAAAGGGGAAGGGTGGGGGAGGACAGTTGGGGAGGGAGGGAGAAGTGGATTGAGGGTATTATGATTAGTACACATGGTGTGGGGGGAATGATGGGGAAGACAGTGTAGCACAGAGAAGACAAGTAGTGACTCTGCAGTGGGGTGTGGGAGGGGACTCGATAATATGGGTGAATATAATAACATTGTTTTACATGTGAAACCTTCATAAGAGTGTATATCTACTCTTGAACCTTTGGTAACCACAAATCTAAAGCCTTCAATGTCAATAAGTACATACCTATCAATAAACACCCTAAATGTAAATGGTCTGAATGCACCAATCAAAAGTCATAGAATCACTGAATGGATAAAAAAAAAAACAAGACCCATCTATATGCTGCCTACAAGATACTCACTTCAAACCCAAAGACATACATAGACTGAAAGTAAAGGGATGGAAAAAGGTATTTCATGCAACTAATAGGGAGAAAAAAGCAGGAGTTGCAGTACTTGTATCAGACAAAATAGACTTCAAAACAAAGAAAGTCACAAGAGATAATGAAGGACATTACATAATGATAAAGGGGTCAGTCCAACAAGAGGATATAACTATTTTAAATATCTGTGCATCCAACACAGGATCACCTACATATGTGTAACAAATACTAATAGAATTAAAGGGGGAAACAGAGTGCAATGCTTTCATTTTAGGAGACTTCAACACACCACTCACTCCAAAGGACAGATCAACCAGACAGATAATAAGTAAGGAGACAGAGGCACTGAACAACGTATTAGAACAGATGGACCTAACAGACATCTAGAGAACACTCCATCGAAAAGCAACAGGATACGCATTCTTCTCAAGTGCACATGGAACATTTTCAAGAATAGACCATACACTAGGCCACAAAAAGAGCCTCAGTAAATTCAAAAAGATTGAAACTGTACCAACCAGTTTCTCAGATCACAAAGATATGAAACAAGAAATAAATTACACAAGGAAAACGAAAAGTCCCACAAACACATGGAGGCTTAATAACATGCTCCTAAATAATCAATGGATGAATGACCAAATAAAAACAGAGACCAAGCAATATACAGACAAATGACAACAATAATTCAACACTGCAAAATCTATGGGATGTGCTAAGAGGGAAGTATATTGCAATATAGGCCTACCTCAGGAAAGAAAAACAATCCCATATGAACAGTCTAAACTCACAATTAATGAAACTAGAAAAAGAACAATAATTGAGGCCCAAAGTCAGTAGAAGGAGGGACATAAAGATTAGAGCAGAAATAAATAATATCAAGAAGAATAAAACAATAGAATCAATGAAAGGAGGAGCTGGTTCTTTGAGGAAATAAAACAGATAAATCCCTAGCAAAACTTATCAAATTTTTCTTTTTTTTTAAAAAGTGTCTATACACATAAACAGAAAAGAAATGAGAAAGGAAAAATCACTACGGATACCACAGAGATACAAAGAATTACTAGAGAATACTATGAAAAATTATATGCTAACAAATTGGATAACCTAGAAGAAATGGACAACTTTCTAGAAAAATACAACCTTCTAAGGCTGACTCAGGAAGAAACAGAAAATCTGAATAGACCAATTACCAGCAACGAAATTGAACTGGTAATCAAAACACTACCTAAGAACAAAATCTCTATACAGACCAGATGGCTTCAATGCTGGATTCTATCAAGAATTTAGTGAAGACCTAATACCCATCCTCCTTAAAGTTCTCCAAAAGTAGAAAAGGAGGGAATACTACCAAACTCATTCTATGACGCCAACATCACTCTAATACCAAAACCAGACAAAGACACCACAAAAAAAGAAAATTACAGACCAATATCCCTGATGAACATAGATGCAAAAATACTCAACAAAATATTAGCAAATGAATTAAAAAATACTTCAAAAGATCATCCATCATGATCAAGTAGGATTTATTCCAGGGATGCAAGGATGGTACAACATTCGAAAATACATCAACATCATCCACCACATCAACAAAAAGAAGGACAAAAACCACATGGTCCTCTTCACAGATGCTGAAAAAGCATTTGACAAAATTCAACATCTATTCATGATAAAAACTCAATGAAATGGGTGTAGAGGGCAAGTACTCAACATAATAAAGGCCATATATGACAAACTCACAGCCAACATCATACTTAACAGCCAGAAGCTGAAAGCTTTTCCTTTAAGATTGGGAACAAGACAAGAATGCCCACTCGCCCCACTTTTATTCAACATAGTTCTGGAGGTCCTAGCCATGGCAGTCAGACAACACAAAGAAATAAAAGGCATCCAGATTGGCAAGGAAGAAGTTAAACTGTCCCTCTTAGCACATCCCATAGATTTTGCAGTGTTGAATTATTGTTGTCATTTGTCTGTATATTGCTTGGTCTCTGTTTTTATTTGGTCATTCATCCATTGATTATTTAGGAGCATGTTATTAAGCCTCCGTGTGTTTGTGGGACTTTTCATTTTCCTTGTGTAATTTATTTCTTGTTTCATATCTTTGTGATCTGAGAAACTGGTTGGTACAGTTTCAATCTTTTTGAATTTACTGAGTTACTGAGTTACTTTTTTAATTACTTTTGAATTCACCTGTTTGCAGGTGACATGATATTGTACAAAGTAAACCCTAAGGAATCCACTCCAATACTACTAGATCTAATATCTGAATTCAGCAAAGTTGCAGGATACAAAATTAATACACAGAAATCTGTTGCATTCCTATACACTAACGATGAACTAGCAGAAAGAGAAATCAGGAAAACAACTCCATTCACAATTGCATCAAAAAGAATAAAATACCTAGGAATAAACCTAACCAAGGAAGTGAAAGACCTATACCCTGAAAACTACAAGACACTTAAGAGAGAAATTAAAGAAGATACCAATAAATGGAAACACATCCCATGCTCATATATAAGAAGAATTAATATTGTCAAAATGGCCATCCTGCCTAAAGCAATCTACAGATTCAATGCAATTCCTATCAAAATACCAACAGCATTCTTCAACAAAGTAAAGCAAATAGTTCTAAAATTCATGTGAAACCACAAAAGCCAAAGCAATCCTGAGAAGGAAGAAGAAAGCAGGGGGATTACGCTCCCCAACTTTAAGCTCTACTACAAAGCCACAGTAATCAAGACAAATTGGTACTGGCACAAGAACAGACCCACATACCAATGGAACAGACTAGAGAGCCCAGATATAAATCCAAGCATATGTGGTCAATTAATATACAATAAAGGAGCCATGAATATACAATGGGGAAATGATAGCCTCTTCAACTGGTATTGGCAAAACTGGACAGCTACATACAAGAGAATGAAACTGGATTATTGTCTAACCCCATACACAAAAGTAAACTCGAAATGGATCAAAGACCTGAATGTAAGGCATGAAACCATAAAACTCTTAGAAGAACACATAGGCAAAAATCTCTTGAATATAAACATGAGCAACTTTTTCCTGAACGTATCTCCTCGTGCAAGGAGCAAAACTGAAGGAACAAAATAGCAGCAGACTCACAGACTCCAAGAAGGGACTAGGGGTTACCAAATGGGAGGGGTGGGGGAGGATGGGTTGGGAGGGAGGGAGAAGGGGATTGTGGGGAATCATGATTGGTGTACATGGTGTGTGGGGGGTCACGGAGAAGACAGTGTAGCTCAGAGAAGACAAATAGGGACTCTGTGGCATCTTACTACACTGGTGGACACTGACTGCAATGAGGTATGGGCTGGGACTTGAGAATAAGGGTGAATGTAATAACCACATTATTTTTCTTTTGAAACCTTTATAAGCATGTATATCAATGATACCTTAATAAAAATAAATTAAAAATGTGTGTATCAATGATACCTTAATAAAATTTTTTAAATAAAAATAAATTTTTGATAGTGTAAAAAATAATAATAACATGTTCCTAATAGGCTGAATTTTAACAAGGTAGTAGAAATAAAATGTAATAGGAAATTTTTCCTCTGGTCATGTCCAGAGCAAATGAGAAACTGCATTCTAAAAGCCTTGGTAATAACCATTGGAATAGTATAAATTTAAGCCCATATAAGAGCAGCCTTATAACTATCATGTTTCAAAAACATCTACTTTTATTTTTTCACCAGAGCTGTAGCCTGAGACAAATATTTTCTTTTTGGCCCCCTTTGCTAGCAGATGGATTTTTTTCTCAGCCTGTGCTTTCACTGCAGGTGAAGTATTCAAGGCTCCCAGATTCAGGGCCATCTTAATTTTGCTTCACCATTTTGCCCACCCAAAATCCTTGCCTCCTGTCCTTCTGCCCCATCATTAAAACCAAGGATACTATTCGATTCTGTTTATGTGATGTTCAAGAAGAGGCAAAAATTACTTCCTAATCTATGGAAATAGAAGTCAGAATAATGGTTGTCTTTTGTGGATATTGGCTGGAAACAGGCAAGAATGAGCCTTCTAACAGTTTGGAAATGTTTTAAATATTGATCTACATTGTGATTTTACAGGCAACTACGAATGTAAAAAAATTCATCAGATCATATACTTAAGATCTATACACTTTACCATCTATAAGCTATAGCATAATTTTTAAAGTGTATTTTTATTGAAGTATACTTGATATACACTATTATATTGGTTGCAAGTGTACAACACAGTGATTCAATAGTTAAACATATTAATCTGGGAAGTATTTAAAAACATCAGGCATTGCGGCAAGTCAAGGGTATGCAACTGTTAATACTATTTTTCAGGGATCAGGAGGAGAATGCATATAAAACCCCTGAAAATGTGTGTGAATAAACGTGTATGTGAACATATGGCAAGGGAGTATGATCCTGTTAAACACTTGCTGTGCTTGGCAGGAGCAAAGAGCTACAATGCCTGCTCACTTAGTTTTCCCCACCCCCTCAGATGTGAATCTTAGCAGGTGAGAGGATCTGGTGCATGCTTCCTAAGGTCCATGGAAGAAGGCCAAAGTATAGCTGTACCTAAAGTTTTGTCCAATGCCAATGCAATATCAGGATATGACTAGAGAGTGTATGTTTCTCTGAGGGTAGAGCCTGGAAAATGCATGGAATATGCACAGTGCCCTTCCAGAGAATGAGGAACAATTGCACTGATATGTTTATAGCACTCTGTCAGTAGCTGTGGGCTCTGTATTTCATTGAGATGCCACATGCCATATCTAATTTTCCTCCATATTGACGACCAACTTTAGAACAAGTGCAGCTTTAGGAAATGAAATGCCTGTGGCCCAAAACCCTCACCAGGAAACAGAAAGGACTCTTTGGTACATGATGTTTCTTTTGCACTGTATGCTTTTATCTCTCTCCTAGCTCATCCTTTAGCTCTCAGCTTATATATTACCTGCTCGGGGAAGACTCACTGGTCACCATGTTCTCAAAAGTCAGAATTTTGCACTTTTTGTAGTAATTCACTCAGTTTTAGTTACCATTGTTTAATACCTGTCCTCACCAGATTGTATGAGTTTCTTTTTTGTTCACTCATTTTCCTAGAGCTATAGAATGCCTGACAAATGATAGACATTTGATAAGTATTATTTACTAATTGGAAGTCCAGTGTCCTCCTTCCTAAAGAACTGCTGCCTTAAAATTCATTCTCAAAAATAATAATAATAATAATAAGAGGGATATGGTGAAGGAGTCTTAAAAATACTTCAATGGATTTCTCATTTTCAAAGAGCTCCACATTAAAAAAAGGAAGGAAGGGAGACAATTCAATGGAAAATAGTAAAGAATATGAAAAAGCAATTCACAGAAAAACTTGAAGAGTCAAAAAATATATAAAAAGATGCTCATCCATACTTGAAATCATAGAAATGAAAATTGAAAGCATTATTTTATACCCTCAGATTGGCAAAAGTGTAAAATTGATAATATTCATTGTTAGCAAGGATTTAGGGAATAGAGTCCTCTCATAAATTTGGTAGTTCAAAACTGTGCAACTTGTATGTAATAAATTATATATATATATATAATGTATTACCTATAGCAACCACTAAAAAACTATACAGAGAAATATGCTAAAAAATGCCATAGACTTTAACCATCAGGGAAATGAAAATCAAAACCACAGAGATACCACTTCACACACAGTAGGGTGGCTATAATAAAACAGATAGTAACAAGTGTCACAGAAATTGGAACCTTCCTGTGCTGACAATAGGAATGTAAAATGGTGCAGTAATTGAGGAAAGCAGCTTGGCAGTTCCACAATTTAAACATAGAGATACTATATAATCTGGCAGTTCTACTATAGATGTATACAACCAAAAATGAAAATATATGTCCACACGAAAACTCATATACAGATATTCATAGCAGCATTATTCATAATAGTCAAAAAGTGGAAATAATCCAAATGTCCGTCAAGTGATAAATGGATAAATAAAATATGGTATATCTATATAATGGAATATTATTGAGTCATAAAAAAATAAAGTACTGATTTATGCTGTAATATGGATTAAAATTAGAAAACATTATGCCATCTGACAAAAAAAAATCCAACGGACACATATGGAATAGGCAAAAGTTCAGAGAGAGCATAGAGAAGTGGTTTCCAGGAAATGGGAAGAATGTAGAATTACATGTGATTGCTAATAGGTATGGACTTCTTTTAAGGGTGATGAAATGTTCTGCAACTAAATAGTGGTGATGGTTGCACCACTCTGTGAATATTCTAAAATGGGTGAATTACACAGTATGTGAGTTATTTAAATTATAAATTATAATTCATAGTTGTATCAAAGAAGAATTCTAAAAAATGCTCAAGTAACCATCAGGAAGACAGAAAAGGAAACAGAACAGAAAATATAAAAAGGCAGACTTAACCCTAATAATAGATCAATAATTACATTAAACGTAAATGGTCTAAATACAATTTTAAAAGACTAACAGAATGGATTTAAAAACCTAATACAACTGCATATTATACAATAACTTCAAATATAATGATATAGGCAGGATGAAAGTAAAAGGATGGAAAAAGATATAGCATGCACCATTAATCAAAGGAAAGCAGGAGTGGCTATGTTAAAATCAGATAAAGTAGACTTAAGAGCAATGAAATTCACCAGAAACAAAGACTCACACATTTCATGATAAAAGTGGCAACAAAAAGATACAGCAATCCTAAATATATATATATATATATGTACATGTACCAAAACAGAACTGAAAATATTGGGAAATAAAGACTGACCGAACTGAAATCAAGAAATAGACAAATCCATAATTACAGTTGGAGACTTCAACACCACTCTCTTAACAATTGATGGAACAACTACGAAAATAAGCAAGGATATAGAACACCATCAAACAACAGAATATGACATTTATAGAACACTCCACCCAACAACATAATAAACATTCTTTCAAGTGCCTACAGAACATACATCAATATAGATCATATCCTGAGCCATAAAAGAACCTCAAAAAATTTAAAAGAATTTAAGTCATACCAAGTATGTTTTCTGACCACAGTGGAATCAAACTAGAAATCAATAATAGAAAAATCTTCCAAACATGTTGAAACTAAACAACACATTTCTAAATAGTCAGTGGATCAAAGAGGAAGTTTGAGGGAAATTTAAAAAATAACATTGAGCTGAATGAAAATGAAAATACAACATGTCAATTTTTTATAGGACATAGCTAAATCAATGCTGAAAAGGAAATTTATTGCACTAAATGTATATATTAGAAAAGACGAAAAGTTTCGATCAGTAATCTGTTTCCTCCTTGAGAACATAAAAAGGCAAGCAGAAGGAAGGTGATAGTAAAGGTAAGAGCAGAAATCAGTGAAAGTGAGAATAAAGAAGCAATAGAGAAAATTCATAAAACAGAGAGCTGGTTCTTTGAATATACAAATTAAAATTAACAGACCTATAGAAAAACCAACAAAGAATAAAAGAGGATACAAATTACCAATATCAGGACTCAAACAGTATCACTACGGACCCTGCAGACACCAAGGGATAATGAGGGATGACATGGACCAATTTCCTGAAAAAAATTACTACAAATCACCCAAAATGAAATGGATAATACAATAGATATTGATAATAATGCGATAGATAGTATGATAGATAATATTCAATTAAGGAAATTGAGTTCATAATTTAAAACAATAACCAAACACAAAAAAATTATACAAAAAGATTTCTCCCAAAAAAGAAATCCCTAGGCTCTGTGAGTTAAACTGGAGAATTCCACCAAATGTTTAAAGAATAATTAACACCAACTATACACAACCTCTTCCAAAAAACTGAAGAGGAACACATATTTCCCAATTCATTTTTACAGCCAGCATTACCCTGATAACTAAACCAGAGAAAAACAGTGTAAAATAAGAAAACTACAGGATATAGACATAAAAATTCTTATCAAAATCCATAAAGAGGTGCAAAAACTCTTAACAAAATATAGCAACTAGAATGCAGTAATATGTAAAAATCATACACCATGATCAAGTGGGGCTTATTCCAGGGATGCAGGGCTGGTTCAATATTTGGAAATTAATCAGTGTAATCCACCATAATAACAGTCTAAAGAAGGAAAATCACATGACCATATCACTCAATGCAAGGAAAAGGGTTTGATGAATTCAATACCAGTTTATGAAAAAATAAATAACTCTTAAAAAAGTAGAAACAGAACCTCCTCAACTTGATAAAGATCTACAAAAAACCTACAGCTAACATTAAATTTAATGGTGAAAGACTGAATGCATTCCCTTAAGTTATGATATTCACTTTCAGTACACTTATTCAACATAATGCTGGAAGTTTTAGTCACTACAAGAAGATAAGAAAAGAAATGAAAAGATATGCAGATCAGAGAGGAAGAAATAGAACTCTTATTTAACTTGTTAGTAAGAAATTAACTGTTATTTCCAGATGACATGTTTGTCTAGTAGGAATTCCAAGAAATCAGCCAAAATATTTCTAGAAATAAAAATGAGTTCAGCAATGTCCCAGAGTAAAAGACAAATGTACAAAAGCATTTTATATATTCTAAATACTAGCAGTGAACATGACACCAAAATTAAAAATACAGCACCATTTACAATAAAAAAAATGAAATACTTAGGTATAAATCTAATAAGTATAGAACTTGCATGCTGAAAATTACATAACTGAAAGAATCATGAAAGAAATCAAAGATGTAAGTAAAATGGAGACATAATTTCATGGATTAGAAACACAGCACAGTAAAGATGTCAGTTCTCCCTACATGGATTTACAGGTTTAACACAATTCTCAGCAAAAAGTCTAATATACAAAAATACATTCTATATACAATCAGTAATTTAAAAATAAAATTTGCAGAACACTACCTTAAAAAAGAAATCAGGAGGTGGCAGAAGATGGCGGCGTGAATAGAGCAGCGGAAATCTCCTCCCAAAACAACATATAGCTATGAAAATATAACAAAGACAACCCTTCCTAGAATAAAGACCAGAGGACACAGGACAATATCCAGACCACATCCGCACCTGAGAGAACCCAGCACCTCGCGAAGGGGGTAAGATACAAGCCCCGGCCCCGCGGGAGCCGAGCGCCCCTCCTCCCAGCTCCCGGCGGGAGAAGAGCAGGCAGAGCGGGAGGGAGACGGAGCCCAGAGCTGCCGAACACCCAGCCCCAGCCATCCGGGCCAGAGTGCAGGGCCCTCGATACTGGGAAAACAGGGCAGCAAGAACAGTGAGCGGGCACTGGAGGCTGGGCAACAAAGGACATAAGAAAAGCGCGCGACCATTTTTTTTTTTTTTGCTTTTTTGCTGCTTTGTTTTGTCGAGCGCTTTTTGGAAGTCTTAAAGGGACAGGGACCCCAATACTAGGGAAACAGGGCAGAAAGACCGGTGAGCAGAGGCCTGAGGCTGGCACCGGAGAATAAAGAAAAACGAACGACCACCTTTTTTTTTTAATTAAAAAAAAATTTTTTTTTTTTAATTTAAAAAATTTTTTTTCTTGTTTTTTCTTTGTGGTCGTTGTTTTGTTTTGGGGGGTGCTTTTTGGAAGTCTTAAAGGGGCAGGGCGGGTCACTTAATCCAGAGGTAGGGAATCCGGGATCTCTGGGCACCCAAACCCCTGGGCTGCAGGGAGCAGGGAGGCCCCTTACGGAGATAAATAGCCTCCCAGCAGCTCCTGCTCCAACGCGACTCTACCATTTTGGAGTAGCTGCCCGAGCCAGGCCACGCCCACAGCAACAGCGGAGATTAACTCCATAGCAGCCGGGCAGGAAGCAGAAACCCTGTCTGCGCGCAGCTGCGCAGCACAAGCCACTAGAGGCCGCTGTTCTCCCAGGAGAGGAGGGCCACAAACCAACAAGAAAGAAAGTCCTTCCAGCCGTCACTCGTCCCAGTTCTGCAGACTATTCCTATCACCATGAAAAGGCAAAGCTACAGGCAGACAAAGATCACAGAGACAACACCAGAGAAGGAGACAGACCTAGCCAGTCTTCCTGACAAAGAATTCAAAATAAGAATCATAAACATGCTGACAGAGATGCAGAGAAATACGCAAGAGAAATGGGATGAAGTCCGGAGGGAGATCACAGATGCCAGAAAGGAGATCGCAGAAATGAAACAAACTCTGGAAGGGTTTATAAGCAGAATGGATAGAATGCAAGAGGCCATTGATGGACTTGAAATCAGAGAACAGGAACGCATAGAAGCTGACATAGAGAGATACAAAAGGATCTCCAGGAATGAAACAATATTAAGAGAACTGTGTGACCAATCCAAAAGGAACAATATCCGTATTATAGGGGTCCCAGAAGAAGAAGAGAGAGGAAAAGAGATGGAAAGTATCTTAGAAGAAATAATTGCTGAAAACTTCCCCACACTGGGGGAGGAAGTAATCAAACAGACCACGGAAATACACAGAACCCCCAACAGAAAGGATCCAAGAAGGGCAACACCAAGACACATAATAATTAAAATGGCAAAGATCAAGGACAAGGAAAGAGTGTTAAAGGCAGCTAGAGAGAAAAAGGTCACCTATAAAGGGAAACCCATCAGGTTAACGTCAGATTTCTCAACAGAAACCCTACAGGCCAGAAGAGAATGGCATGATATATTTAATACAATGAAACAGAAGGGCCTTGAACCAAGGATACTGTATCCAGCACGACTATCATTCAAATATGACGGTGGGATTAAACAATTCCCAGACAAACAAAAGCTGAGGGAATTTGCTTTCCACAAACCACCTCTACAGAACATCTTACAGGGACTGCTCTAGATGGGAGCACTCCTAGAAGGAGCACAGCACAAAACACCCAACATATGAAGAATCGAGGAGGAGGAACAAGAAGGGAGAGAAGAAAAGAATCTCCAGACAGTGTATATAACAGCTCAATAAGCGAGCTAAGTTAGGCAGTAAGATACTAAAGAGGCTAACCTTGAACCTTTGGTAACCACGAATTTAAAGCCTGCAATGGCAATAAGTACATATCTTTCAATAGTCACCCTAAATGTTAATGGGTTGAATGCACCAATCAAAAGACACAGAGTAACAGAATGGATAAAAAAGCAAGACCCATCTATATGCTGCTTACAAGAAACTCACCTCAAACCCAAAGACATGTACAGACTAAAAGTCAAGGGATGGAAAAACATATTTCAAGCAAACAACAGTGAGAAGAAAGCAGGGGTTGCAGTACTAATATCAGACAAAATAGACTTCAAAACAAAGAAAGTAACAAGAGATAAGGAAGGACACTACATAATGATAAAGGGCTCAGTCAAACAAGAGGATATAACCATTCTAAATATATATGCACCCAACACAGGAGGACCAGCATATGTGAAACAAATACTAACAGAACTAAAGGGGGATATAGACTGCAATGCATTCATTCTAGGAGACTTCAACACACCACTCACCCCAAAGGATAGATCCACTGGGCAGAAAATAAGTAAGGACACGGAAGCACTGAACAACACAGTAGAGCAGATGGACCTAATAGACATCTATAGAACTCTACATCCAAAAGCAGCGGGATATACATTCTTCTCAAGTGCACATGGAACATTCTCCAGAATAGACCACATACTAGGCCACAAAAAGAGCCTCAGAAAATTACAAAAGATTGAAATCCTACCAACCAACTTTTCAGACCACAAAGGCATAAAACTAGAAATAAACTGTACAAAGAAAGCAAAGAGGCTCACAAACACATGGAGGCTTAACAACACGCTCCTAAATAATCAATGGATCAATGACCAAATCAAAATGGAGATCCAGCAATATATGGAAACAAATGACAACAACAACACTAAGCCCCAACTTCTGTGGGACACAGCAAAAGCAGTCTTAGGAGGAAAGTATATAGCAATCCAAGCATATTTAAAAAAGGAAGAGCAATCCCAAATGAATGGTCTAATGTCACAATTATCGAAATTGGAAAAAGAAGAACAGATGAGGCCTAAGGTCAGCAGAAGGAGGGACATAATAAAGATCAGAGAAGAAATAAATAAAATTGAGAAGAATAAAACAATAGCAAAAATCAATGAAACCAAGAGCTGGTTCTTCGAGAAAATAAACAAAATAGATAAGCCTCTAGCCAGACTTATTAAGAAGAAAAGAGAGTCAACACAAATCAACAGTATCAGAAACGAGAAAGGAAAAATCACGACGGACCCCACGGAAATGCAAAGAATTATTGGAGAATACTATGAAAACCTATATGCTAACAAGCTGGGAAACCTAGGAGAAATGGACAACTTCCTAGAAAAATATAACCTTCCAAGATTGACCCAGGAAGAAACAGAAAATCTAAACAGACCAATTACCAGCAACGAAATTGAAGAGGTAATCAAAAAACTACCAAAGAACAAAACCCCCGGGCCAGAGGGATTTACCTCGGAATTTTATCAGACATACAGGGAAGACATAATACCCATTCTCTTTAAAGTTTTCCAAAAAATAGAGGAGGAGGGGATACTCCCAAACTCATTCTATGAAGCTAACATCACCCTAATACCAAAACCAGGCAAAGACCCCACCAAAAAAGAAAACTACAGACCAATATCCCTGATGAATGTAGATGCAAAAATACTCAACAAAATATTAGCAAACCGAATTCAAAAATACATCAAAAGGATCATACACCATGACCAAGTGGGATTCATTCCAGGGATGCAAGGATGGTACAACATTCGAAAGTCCATCAACATCATCCACCACATCAACAAAAAGAAAGACAAAAACCACATGATCATCTCCATAGATGCTGAAAAAGCATTTGACAAAGTTCAACATCCATTCATGTTAAAAACTCTCAGGAAAATGGGAATAGAGGGCAAGTACCTCAACATAATAAAGGCCATCTATGATAAACCCACAGCCAACATTATATTGAACAGCGAGAAGCTGAAAGCATTTCCTCTGAGATCGGGAACTAGACAGGGATGCCCACTCTCTCCACTGTTATTTAACATAGTACTGGAGGTCCTAGCCACGGCAATCAGACAAAATAAAGAAATACAAGGAATCCAGATTGGTAAAGAAGAAGTTAAACTGTCACTATTTGCAGATGACATGATACTGTACATAAAAAACCCTAAAGACTCCACCCCAAAACTACTAGAACTGATATCGGAATACAGCAAAGTTGCAGGATACAAAATCAACACACAGAAATCTGTGGCTTTCCTATATACCAACAATGAACCAACAGAAAGAGAAATCAGGAAAACAACTCCATTCACAATTGCATCAAAAAAAATAAAATACCTAGGAATAAACCTAACCAAAGAAGTGAAAGACTTATACTCTGAAAACTACAAGTCACTCTTAAGAGAAATTAAAGGGGACACTAACAGATGGAAACTCATCCCATGCTCGTGGCTAGGAAGAATTAATATCGTCAAAATGGCCATCCTGCCCAAAGCAATATACAGATTTGATGCAATCCCTATGAAACTACCAGCAACATTCTTCAATGAACTGGAACAAATAATTCAAAAATTCATATGGAAACACCAAAGACCCCGAATAGCCAAAGCAATCCTGAGAAAGAAGAATAAAGTAGGGGGGATCTCACTCCCCAACTTCAAGCTCTACTATAAAGCCATAGTAATCAAGACAATTTGGTACTGGCACAAGAGCAGAGCCACAGACCAATGGAACAGACTAGAGAATCCAGACATTAACCCAGACATATATGGTCAATTAATATTTGATAAAGGAGCCATGGACATACAATGGCGAAATGACAGTCTCTTCAACAGGTGGTGCTGGCAAAACTGGACAGCTACATGTAGGAGAATGAAACTGGACCATTGTCTAACCCCATATACAAAAGTAAACTCAAAATGGATCAAAGACCTGAATGTAAGCCATGAAACCATTAAACTCTTGGAAGAAAACATAGGCGAAAACCTCTTAGACATAAACATGAGTGACCTCTTCTTGAACATATCTCCCCGGGCAAGGAAAACAACAGCAAAAATGAGTAAGTGGGACTATATTAAGCTGAAAAGCTTCTGTACAGCAAAAGACACCATCAATAGAACAAGAAGGATCCCTACAGTATGGGAGAATATATTTGAAAATGACACATCCGATAAAGGCTTGACGTCCAGAATATATAAGGAGCTCTCACACCTCAACAAACAAAAAACAAATAACCCAATTAAAAAATGGGCAGAGGAACTGAACAGACAGTTCTCCAAAAAAGAAATACAGATGGCCAACAGACACATGAAAAGATGCTCCACATCGCTAATTATCAGAGAAATGCAAATTAAAACTACAATGAGGTATCACCTCACACCAGTAAGGATGGCTGCCATCCAAAAGACAAACAACAACAAATGTTGGCGAGGCTGTGGAGAAAGGGGAACCCTCCTACACTGCTGGTGGGAATGTAAGTTAGTTCAACCATTGTGGAAAGCAGTATGGAGGTACATCAAAATGCTCAAAACAGACTTACCATTTGACCCAGGAATTCCACTCCTAGGAATTTACCCTAAGAACGCAGCAATCAAGTTTGAGAAAGACCAATGCACCCCTATGTTTATTGCAGCACTATTTACAATAGCCAAGAATTGGAAGCAACCTAAATGTCCATCAATAGATGAATGGATAAAGAAGAAGTGGTACATATACACAATGGAATACTACTCAGCCATAAGAAAAGGGCAAATCCAATCATTTGCAGCAACATGGATGGAGCTGGAGGGTATTATGCTCAGTGAAACAAGCCAAGCAGAGAAAGAGAAATACCAAATGATTTCACTTATCTGTGGAATATAAGAACAAAGGAAAAACTGAAGGAACAAAACAGCAGCAGAATCACAGAACTCAAGAATGGACTAACAGAGGATCAAAGCCTAATTGGGCTACCCCGAAAATGAACTAAGATACGATATGAAAAAGAACTTCCAACATCTGCACTCTCTGGAAGACTCATGCCAGAAGATGATCATCAAAAAACCCCAACAAAGATCCACGCACTGCTACAGCTGTAGATGCACTCATCCCACCAGTTCCTGGACTTGCCATGGGAATGAGGAAGGAGATATCTAAGCTGGCCTGTGCATACAGTAAAACAACAAAATTGGACTGGATCTATACTGTTGGAACTCAACCAAGAATTTGGAGAAGTGCAAATTGTAGCACTCCAAAGTCTTACAACTACAAACTATTTACTGTTAAAAGAACATATGGCATGTGAACAGTCCCCAGGAATGGGTTGTTTTAATTTCTCTGATTTCTCTCAGACTGTTCAAGTTCAGTTGGACAATATCCACCATATCATAGATAAGTTTTCACAAATGCCTAAGGTGCCTAACTGGTTTTCTTGGTTTCACTGGTGATGGCTGGTAATTACAGATATGCTTTGGTTATGTAACTATACTCCTATTATGTTAATGTGTGTGTGCAATTTAAGTAGTAGCTTAAAACCTATACATGCTGAAGTTACTCTACAAGAAGATATGTCAAAGAAATAATCAATCTTCCCATGTTTTCTTCCGCCTGCTACTTCTATAGCTTTTCTTCTTCCTTCCTAATTACAACCCTTAAATAGAATTCGTGCCTCATATCAAATTTACCGAGTATCATAATTCTTCCAAGTGGTAAAGATACCTCAAGACAAATGCTGGGCATAGAAGCCACAGGGCATAAATATGCAAAGAAGTAAAAAGCTAACTTTTTCAAACAATAAGGCTTCTCTCTCACTTACCAACTTCACATTTCCCTGTATGGCCCCGGAAGATGACTGGTTAGCCAGAGACGGGTAAGATTCCTCAAGGGAGGAACAACCTAAGACAGGCACAGTCGCAGGGGGGCCATCAGGTGAGAAATTGGGGATCAACAGAGGTGAGGCTTAGAACCTCACCCCCCCGTTCTGAGAGAAATCTTCTGCATACGTGGATGTTTTATTGCCCTGGTCTAGCTTGGATTAACACATAGTCTACAGGCACACACCTGATCATCTACATGTGCTCTCTTACAACACTAAACTATGTTTTCTACCTTTATCTTGTATCTACCTACCACTTCAGCATTTTATTAAAAATAATAATAATAAAGAGAGAAATGTGGTATCCACATATAAATCAAGTATAAAAACCAAATGAGTATTCATATTTGAACTGACTGTTTAGAGTTCATAATGCATGAGCAAAACCGAAATTTTCTGTGATGGCTGCCCTTGTACTGTTCACTATGTAACTTATTCATTATGTAAGAATTTGTTCTCCATGTAAGAACTTGTTTGTTATGCCTCAGAAGATTGGAGACTGACGAAAATTAGGCTTGGGGTGGAATAATGATTGTGCATTGAGCATTGACTCCCCTATACAGAATTTTATTGTCGTTAACAACCATTTGATCAATAAATATGAGAGATGCCCTCACAAAAAAAAAAAAAAAAAAAGAAGGACAGACTTCCAATGGTAAAATAAATTAGTAACCGGGATGTAATGTATAGCATAAGGAATATAGTCAAGATATTGTAACAGCCTGGTAGGGTGATAGCTGGAACCTAGAATTATGTATATAAATGTTCTACCACTGTGTTGTACACTTGAAACTCATGTAATGTAATACTATGTGTCAACTACCCTTCAATAAAAAATAATTATTTAAAAAAAAAAAAAAAAAAAAAGAAATCAAATACCTAAAAATAAACTGAATGACAATATACCAGAAATGGAAACAAGTAGAAGTCAAGTACTGCTGATAGAAATTAAAGATCTAAATAAATGGAGAGCTATCCCATATTCATAGAATGAAAATAAATATTGTAAAGATCAATTGATCCCCAAAATGATGTACAGATTTAATGCAATCCCAATTAAAACCTCAGAAGGGCTTTTTGTGGTGGGTTTTGATAAGCTAATTTGCAAATTTTATGTGGAAATGCAAAATACTAAAGTTAGAGGATTTATCCTACCTGATATCAATAGTAGTATAAAATTCTAGCAACTAAAACTGGTATTGGTGCAAAATTATTACATAGACTAATGGAAAAGAATAGAGAGCCCAGGAGCAGAACTTTATATAAACACTGACAACTGATTTATAACAAATGCCACCACAATTTAGCGGAAAAAATTATATTCTTTCCATTAAGTTTTGCAAGGTCGATTTAGACATCCATAAGGAAAAAAACACCCTGAAATTTGATCCCTACCTCACATAACACACAAAAACTCATTTGAGATGGATCATAGATTAAATATGATACATAAAGAATCAAAGCTTCTAGAATAAAACATAGGGAGGGGCGGAAGATGGCGGCATGAGTAGAGCAGCGGAAATCTCCTCCCAAAACAACATATAGCTATGAAAATATAACAAAGACAACCCTTCCTAGAATAAAGACCAGAGGACACAGGACAATATCCAGACCACATCCGCACCTGAGAGAACCCAGCACCTCGCGAAGGGGGTAAGATACAAGCCCCGGCCCCGCGGGAGCCGAGCGCCCCTCCCCCCAGCTCCCGGTGGGAGAAGAGCAGGCAGAGCGGGAGGGAGACGGAGCCCAGGACTGCCGAACACCCAGCCCCAGCCATCCGGGCCAGAGTGCAGGGCGCTCGATACTAGGAAAACAGGGCAGCAAAAAGAGTGAGCAGGCACTGGAGGCTGGGCGACAGAGGACATAAGAAAAGCGCGCGACCATTTTTTTTTGCTTTTTTGCTGTTTTGTTTTGGCGAGCGCTTTTTGGAAGTCTTAAAGGGATAGGGACCCCAATACTAGGGAAACAGGGCAGAAAGACCGGTGAGCAGAGGCCTGAGGCTGGCACCGGAGAATAAAGAAAAACGAACGACCTTTTTTTTTTTTTTCTTTAATTAAAAACTTTTTTTTTTTTTTAATTTAAAATTTTTTTTTCTTTTTTTTTTTGGTGGGCGTTGTTTTGTTTTGGCGGGTGCTTTTTGGAAGTCTTAAAGGGGCAGGGCGGGTCACAATCCAGAGGTAGGGAATCCGGGATCTCTGGGCACCCTAACCCCTGGGCTGCAGGGAGCAGGGAGGTCCCTTACGGAGATAAATAGCCTCCCAGCAGCTCCTGCTCCAACGTGACTCTACCATTTTGGAGTAGCTCCCCGAGCTAGGCCACGCCCACAGCAACAGCGGAGATTAACGCCATAGCAGCCGGGCAGGAAGCAGAAACCCTGTCTGCGCGCAGCTGCGCAGCACAAGCCACTAGAGGTCGCTGTTCTCCCAGGAGAGGAGGGCCACAAACCAACAAGAAAGGAAGTCCTTCCAGCCGTCACTCGTCCCAGGTCTGCAGACTATTCCTATCACCATGAAAAGGCAAAGCTACAGGCAGACAAAGATCACAGAGACAACACCAGAGAAGGAGACAGACCTAACCAGTCTCCCTGAAAAAGAATTCAAAATAAGAATCATAAACATGCTGACAGAGATGCAGAGAAATACGCAAGAAAAATGGGATGAAGTCCGGAAGGAGATCACAGATGCCAGAAAGGAGATCGCAGAAATGAAACAAACTCTGGAAGGGTTTATAAGCAGAATGGATAGGATGCAAGAGGTCATTGATGGAATTGAAATCAGAGAACAGGAACGCATAGAAGCTGACATAGAGAGAGACAAAAGGATCTCCAGGAATGAAACAATATTAAGAGAACTGTGTGACCAATCCAAAAGGAGCAATATCCGTATTATAGGGGTCCCAGAAGAAGAAGAGAGAGGAAAAGAGATGGAAAGTATCTTAGAAGAAATAATTGCTGAAAACTTCCCCACACTGGGGGAGGAAGTAATCAAACAGACCACGGAAATACACAGAACCCCCAACAGAAAGGATCCAAGAAGGATAACACCAAGACACATAATAATTAAAATGGCAAAGATCAAGGACAAAGAAAGAGTGTTAAAGGCAGCTAGAGAGAAAAAGGTCACCTATAAAGGGAAACCCATCAGGCTAACGTCAGATTTCTCAACAGAAACCCTACAGGCCAGAAGAGAATGGCATGATATATTTAATACAATGAAACAGAAGGGCCTTGAACCAAGGATACTGTATCCAGCACGACTATCATTCAAATATGACGGTGGGATTAAACAATTCCCAGACAAACAAAAGCTGAGGGAATTTGCTTTCTACAAACCACCTCTACAGAACATCTTACAGGGACTGCTCTAGATGGGAGCACTCCTAGAAGGAGCACAGCACAAAACACCCAACATATGAAGAATCGAGGAGGAGGAACAAGAAGGGAGAGAAGAAAAGAATCTCCAGACAGTGTATATAACAGCTCAATAAGCGAGCTAAGTTAGGCAGTAAGAGGCTAACCTTGAACCTTTGGTAACCACGAATTTAAAGCCTGCAATGGCAATAAGTACATATCTTTCAATAGTCACCCTAAATGTTAATGGGTTGAATGCACCAATCAAAAGACACAGAGTAACAGAATGGATAAAAAAGCAAGACCCATCTATATGCTGCTTACAAGAAACTCACCTCAAACCCAAAGACATGTACAGACTAGAATAAAACATAGGAAAATATCTTGACTTTGGTAGGCAAAGTTGACTTTTAACAGGACACAAATTTTAAACAGCTATAAAAAAAAATCATAAAATTGAACTTCTTTAACATTAAAAACTTGTATTCATCCAAAAATACCATTAAGCGGGTAAAAGGGAAGCCACAGATGGTTCCATATTTCCAAAATAAAAATACTCGTATCCAAACTATATACTCTTCATATTGATAACAATAGACCCACCCCAATTTTTTAAATGAGCAACATACTTGAATAGACACATCACAAAAGAGGATATTCAAATTGCTAATGAGAATATGAGATGAACATCAGAGATAAGAAAATGAGTATCACTATATCCCTCTCCACCCGCCACCCTCAACACACACACACAATATTAAAAGCACTGACAATATAAACTGCTGGAAAATAACATGGAGCAATGGAACTCATACGCTGCAGGTTATAGTATACATTGATACAACTAGTTTTGGAAAATATTTTTAGTAGTATCTACTAAAGCTAAACGTATTTAAACTTCATGATACAATTCCATCCCTTGTTATATACTCAAATGTTTATGTCCATTGAAAGACATGTACGATAATAGTCAAAGAAGCTTTATTTATTACAAAAACTGGAAACAAATGTTCATTGGTACCAAATGAATACATAAATTGTGGTATATTCATATAAAAATATGCTTATTAACAGTACACAAAATGAAGCATAGATACATACATTGGTTGAACCTCAGTGGGACCACTTTGGTTTTCTTGGACAGGTGCTCCCTGCACTGAAGTCGGGAAACTGTCATATGCAAAGAGCTGGGTAATTGTGGGGCTTATCCTGTTAGTTTACCTTCTCTCAGGGATCTCAGTCTTGTACTGTATGTTGTTCACTGCCTGAAAATAACTGCTCATGTATTTTTGTCTCATTTTATAGTTATGACAAGATTAGTTCAGTACCAGTAATTCCATCATGGCCACAAGTGGAAATCCTGAGTCATTTTTAAGAAGTAGTATGAACTGCATTTAGGATAATTGGTTGAGAGAGGAAAAATTACTATATAACTCCAGGAGCCTTTACTTATGCTGGAACTATAGACACAGGATATTTAGGTGGGAGGATGATTAGTAAATTTGGATATGATGTGATTGAGATGGTATAATAGTTAAAGGCTAGTCTGCTGTAACAGAAAGACCCAAAAATGTAATGACTTAAATAGGTTTATTTTGTGGAAATTTGTCTAATAATCTCTATAGGTAGTTTCTGCTCTGTGCAGCTATGTAGGGACCCTGGTTGGTGAAGTAGCCTTGTGCACTGGTCACAACAAATTTGCAATGTTGAATCAGTTATCAGCATATCTGGCAGGTTCGAAGCAGGGAAAAGAAAGTGATAACCCACATGCCCAGTGTTTTAAGTCAAGATCCAGAAGTGGCTTGTATCATGTTTGCTTACATTGTGTTGGCAAGAATTAGTCCCATTGGTTCTAACTGCAACATGGACTGGGAAATATACTTGAGAGCTGGGTATTTGTTCAGCTAAAATTCTAGTATAGTGCAGAGTGGGAGAATAGATTGGTGGTGGGGTGGGAAGGACAACAATCAGCAAGTTTACCATGGATGCTTCTGGGCCATCCAAGTGAAATGGCCAGCAGATTGCTCCATATCGGGACCTAGTATTGAATAGAGTGTTTGGGGCTGGAGATGTGGACTCAGAAGCCATCAGCATATAAATGGGAGTCAAGGTTATGAGTATCAATGAAATCACCCAAATGAATTGAGAACTGGAACAGAACTCTGGGAGAATAATAACTCCAAAGGAGCCAGGGAGAAAGAAGATCCCAGGAAGGAAGGATCAGAGAAGTAGGAGGAAAACCAGGTACAGTTATATCAGAGAAGCCTAACGGGAAGAAATTACAAGGAGGGAGTGATCCATAGAGTCGTCATATGCAGAGAACTCAGTAATATAAATAAAAAAATGCATTTATTGGATTTAATTATTCAATGGAAATTAATCCAATCAACATATGAAGAAAAAAACAAATGAGTTGGATGAAATAATAAAGGCCTAAAGGAATAGTAGAAATATAGCTGAAACATGATTTGCCATGAGTTAACGATTGTTGAAGTTGGGTACATGGGGTTTCATTATATTAATCTCTCCACTTTTGTATATGATTGAAATTTTTTTTTTTTAATTATTATTTTTTATTGAAGGGTAGTTGACACACAGTATTACATTACATGAGTTTCAAGTGTACAACACAGTGGTAGAACATTTATATACATAATTCTAGGTTCCAGCTATCACCCTACCAGGCTGTTACAATATCTTGACTATATTCCTTATGCTATACCTTACATCCCGGTTACTAATTTATTTTACCATTGGAAGTCTGTCCTTTTTTTTTTTTTTTGTGAGGGCATCTCTCATATTTATTGATCAAATGGTTGTTAACGACAATAAAATTCTGTATAGGGGAGTCAATGCTCAATGCACAATCATTATTCCACCCCAAGCCTAATTTTTGTCAGTCTCCAATCTTCTGAGGCATAACAAACAAGTTTTTACATGTAGAACAAATTCTTACATAATGAATAAGTTACGTAGTGAACAGTACAAGGGCAGTCATCACAGAAACTTTCGGTTTTGCTCATGCATTATGAACTATAAACAGTCAGTTCAAATATGAATACTCATTTGGTTTTTATACTTGATTTATATGTGGATACCACATTTCTCTCTTTATTATTATTATTTTTAATAAAATGCTGAAGTGGTAGGTAGATACAAGATAAAGGTAGAAAACATAGTTTAGTGTTGTAAGAGAGCACATGTAGATGATCAGGTGTGTGCCTGTAGACTATGTGTTAATCCAAGCTAGACCAGGGCAATAAAACATCCACGTATGCAGAAGATTTCTCTCAGAACGGGGGGGTGAGGTTCTAAGCCTCACCTCTGTTGATCCCCAATTTCTCACCTGATGGCCCCCCTGCGACTGTGCCTGTCTTAGGTTGTTCCTCCCTTGAGGAATCTTACCCGTCTCTGGCTAACCAGTCATCTTCCGGGGCCATACAGGGAAATGTGAAGTTGGTAAGTGAGAGAGAAGCCTTATTGTTTGAAAAAGTTAGCTTTTTACTTCTTTGCATATTTATGCCCTGTGGCTTCTATGCCCAGCATTTGTCTTGAGGTATCTTTACCACTTGGAAGAATTATGATACTCGGTAAATTTGATATGAGGCACGAATTCTATTTAAGGGTTGTAATTAGGAAGGAAGAAGAAAAGCTATAGAAGTAGCAGGCGGAAGAAAACATGGGAAGATTGATTATTTCTTTGATATATCTTCTTGTAGAGTAACTTCAGCATGTATAGGTTTTAAGCTACTACTTAAATTGCACACACACATTAACATAATAGGAGTATAGTTACATAACCAAAGCATATCTGTAATTACCAGCCATCTGCAGTGAAACCAAGAAAACCAGTTAGGCACCTTAGGCATTTGTGAAAACTTATCTATGATATGGTGGATATTGTCCAAATGAACTTGAACAGTCTGAGAGAAATCAGACAAATTAAAACAACCCATTCCTGGGGACTGTTCACATGCCATATGTTCTTTTAACAATAAATAGTTTGTAGTTGTAAGACTTTGGAGCGCTACAATTTGCACTTCTCCAAATTCTTGGTTGAGTTCCAACAGTATAGATCCAGTCCAATTTTGTTGTTTTACTGTATGCACAGGCCAGCTTAGATATATCCTTCCTCATTCCCATGGCAGGTCCAGGAACTGGTGGGATGAGTGCATCTACAGCTGTAGCAGTGCGTGGATCTTTGTTGGGGTTTTTTGATGATCATCTTCTGGCATGAGTCTTCCAGAGGGTGCAGATGTTGGAAGTTCTTTTTCATATCGTATCTTAGTTCATTTTCGGGGTAGCCCAATTAGGCTTTGATCCTCTGTATAAACACAAACAGACCCTTTGCCTACACTTTTATATGCCCTTTATACCCTTGTGTAGAACTCGTTGGAGGTTACCACACAGGAAGTGCCCTTTTTTTTTTTTTTTTTTTTTTGCTATCACTACTCTACACTTACATGACGAATATTATGTTTACTAGGCTCTCCCCTATACCAGGTCTCCCCTATAAACCCCTTTACAGTCACTGTCCATCAGCATAGCAAAATGTTGTAGAATCACTACTTGCCTTCTCTGTGTTGTACAGCCCTCCCTTTTCTCCTACCCCCCCATGCATGTTAATCTTAACACCCCCCTACTTCTCCCCCCCTTATCCCTCCCTACCCACCCATCCTCCCCAGTCCCTTTCCCTTTGGTACCTGTTAGTCCATTCTTGAGTTCTGTGATTCTGCTGTTTTGTTCCTTCAGTTTTTCCTTTGTTCTTATATTCCACAGATAAGTGAAATCATTTGGTATTTCTCTTTCTCCGCTTGTCTTGTTTCACTGAGCATAATACCCTCCAGCTCCATCCATGTTGCTGCAAATGATTGGATTTGCCCTTTTCTTATAGCTGAGTAGTATTCCATTGTGTATATGTACCACATCTTCTTTATCCATTCATCTATTGATGGAAATTTAGGTTGCTTCCAATTCTTGGCTATTGTAAATAGTGCTGCAATAAACATAGGGGTGCATCTGTCTTTCTCAAACTTGATTGCTGCATTCTTAGGGTAAATTCCTAGGAGTGGAATTCCTGGGTCAAATGGTAAGTCTGTTTTGAGCATTTTGATGTACCTCCATACTGCTTTCCACAATGGTTGAACTAACTTACATTCCCACCAGCAGTGTAGGAGGGTTCCCCTTTCTCCACAGCCTCGCCAACATTTGTTGTTGTTTGTCTTTTGGATGGCAGCCATCCTTACTGGTGTGAGGTGATACCTCATTGTAGTTTTAATTTGCATTTCTCTGATAATTAGCGATGTGGAGCATCTTTGCATGTGTCTGTTGGCCATCTGTATTTCTTTTTTGGAGAACTGTCTGTTCAGTTCCTCTGCCCATTTTTTAATTGGGTTATTTGTTTTTTGTTTGTTGAGGCGTGAGAGCTCCTTATATATTCTGGACGTCAAGCCTTTATCGGATGTGTCATTTTCAAATATATTCTCCCATACTGTAGGGATCCTTCTTGTTCTATTGATGGTGTCTTTTGCTGTACAGAAGCTTTTCAGCTTAATATAGTCCCACTTACTCATTTTTGCTGTTGTTTTCCTTGCCCGGGGAGATATGTTCAAGAAGAGGTCACTCATGTTTATGTCTAAGAGGTTTTCGCCTATGTTTTCTTCCAAGAGTTTAATGGTTTCATGGCTTACATTCAGGTCTTTGATCCATTTTGAGTTTACTTTTGTATATGGGGTTAGACAATGGTCCAGTTTCATTCTCCTACATGTAGCTGTCCAGTTTTGCCAGCACCACCTGTTGAAGAGACTGTCATTTCGCCATTGTATGTCCATGGCTCCTTTATCAAATATTAATTGACCATATATGTCTGGGTTAATGTCTGGATTCTCTAGTCTGTTCCATTGGTCTGTGGCTCTGTTCTTGTGCCAGTACCAAATTGTCTTGATTACTATGGCTTTATAGTAGAGCTTGAAATTGGGGAGTGAGATCCCCCCTACTTTATTCTTCTTTCTCAGGATTGCTTTGGCTATTCGGGGTCTTTGGTGTTTCCATATGAATTTTTGAATTATTTGTTCCAGTTCATTGAAGAATGTTGCTGGTAGTTTCATAGGGATTGCATCAAATCTGTATATTGCTTTGGGCAGGATGGCCATTTTAACGATATTAATTCTTCCTAGCCACGAGCATGGGATGAGTTTCCATCTGTTAGTGTCCCCTTTAATTTCTCTTAAGAGTGACTTGTAGTTTTCAGAGTATAAGTCTTTCACTTCTTTGGTTAGGTTTATTCCTAGGTATTTTATTTTTTTTGATGCAATTGTGAATGGAGTTGTTTTCCTGATTTCTCTTTCTGTTGGTTCATTGTTAGTATATAGGAAAGCCACAGATTTCTGTGTGTTGATTTTGTATCCTGCAACTTTGCTGTATTCCGATATCAGTTCTAGTAGTTTTGGGGTGGAGTCTTTAGGGTTTTTTATGTACAGTATCATGTCATCTGCAAATAGTGACAGTTTAACTTCTTCTTTACCAATCTGGATTCCTTGTATTTCTTTATTTTGTCTGATTGCCGTGGCTAGGACCTCCAGTACTATGTTAAATAACAGTGGAGAGAGTGGGCATCCCTGTCTAGTTCCCGATCTCAGAGGAAATGCTTTCAGCTTCTCGCTGTTCAATATAATGTTGGCTGTGGGTTTATCATAGATGGCCTTTATTATGTTGAGGTACTTGCCCTCTATTCCCATTTTCCTGAGAGTTTTTAACATGAATGGATGTTGAACTTTGTCAAATGCTTTTTCAGCATCTATGGAGATGATCATGTGGTTTTTGTCTTTCTTTTTGTTGATGTGGTGGATGATGTTGATGGACTTTCGAATGTTGTACCATCCTTGCATCCCTGGGATGAATCCCACTTGGTCATGGTGTATGATCCTTTTGATGTATTTTTGAATTCGGTTTGCTAATATTTTGTTGAGTATTTTTGCATCTACGTTCATCAGGGATATTGGTCTGTAGTTTTCTTTTTTGGTGGGGTCTTTGCCTGGTTTTGGTATTAGGGTGATGTTAGCTTCATAGAATGAGTTTGGGAGTATCCCCTCCTCCTCTATTTTTTGGAAAACTTTAAGGAGAATGGGTATTATGTCTTCCCTGTATGTCTGATAAAATTCTGAGGTAAATCCATCTGGCCCGGGGGTTTTGTTCTTTGGTAGTTTTTTGATTACCTCTTCAATTTCGTTGCTGGTAATTGGTCTGTTTAGATTTTCTGTTTCTTCCTGGGTCAATCTTGGAAGGTTATATTTTTCTAGGAAGTTGTCCATTTCTCCTAGGTTTCCCAGCTTGTTAGCATATAGGTTTTCATAGTATTCTCCAATAATTCTTTGCATTTCCGTGGGGTCCGTCGTGATTTTTCCTTTCTCGTTTCTGATACTGTTGATTTGTGTTGACTCTCTTTTCTTCTTAATAAGTCTGGCTAGAGGCTTATCTATTTTGTTTATTTTCTCGAAGAACCAGCTCTTGGTTTCATTGATTTTTGCTATTGTTTTATTCTTCTCAATTTTATTTATTTCTTCTCTGATCTTTATTATGTCCCTCCTTCTGCTGACCTTAGGCCTCATCTGTTCTTCTTTTTCCAATTTCGATAATTGTGACATTAGACCATTCATTTGGGATTGCTCTTCCTTTTTTAAATATGCTTGGATTGCTATATACTTTCCTCTTAAGACTGCTTTTGCTGTGTCCCACAGAAGTTGGGGCTTAGTGTTGTTGTTGTCATTTGTTTCCATATATTGCTGGATCTCCATTTTGATTTGGTCATTGATCCATTGATTATTTAGGAGCGTGTTGTTAAGCCTCCATGTGTTTGTGAGCCTCTTTGCTTTCTTTGTACAGTTTATTTCTAGTTTTATGCCTTTGTGGTCTGAAAAGTTGGTTGGTAGGATTTCAATCTTTTGTAATTTTCTGAGGCTCTTTTTGTGGCCTAGTATGTGGTCTATTCTGGAGAATGTTCCATGTGCACTTGAGAAGAATGTATATCCCGCTGCTTTTGGATGTAGAGTTCTATAGATGTCTATTAGGTCCATCTGCTCTACTGTGTTGTTCAGTGCTTCCGTGTCCTTACTTATTTTCTGCCCAGTGGATCTATCCTTTGGGGTGAGTGGTGTGTTGAAGTCTCCTAGAATGAATGCATTGCAGTCTATATCCCCCTTTAGTTCTGTTAGTATTTGTTTCACATATGCTGGTGCTCCTGTGTTGGGTGCATATATATTTAGAATGGTTATATCCTCTTGTTTGACTGAGCCCTTTATCATTATGTAGTGTCCTTCTTTATCTCGTTACTTTCTTTGTTTTGAAGTCTATTTTGTCTGATATTAGTACTGCAACCCCTGCTTTCTTCTCACTGTTGTTTGCTTGAAATATGTTTTTCCATCCCTTGACTTTTAGTCTGTACATGTCTTTGGGTTTGAGGTGAGTTTCTTGTAAGCAGCATATAGATGGGTCTTGCTTTTTTATCCATTCTGTTACTCTGTGTCTTTTGATTGGTGCATTCAACCCATTAACATTTAGGGTGACTATTGAAAGATATGTACTTATTGCCATTGCAGGCTTTAGATTCGTGGTTACCAAAGGTTCAAGGTTAGCCTCTTTAGTATCTTACTGCCTAACTTAGCTCGCTTATTGAGCTGTTATATACACTGTCTGGAGATTCTTTTCTTCTCTCCCTTCTTGTTCCTCCTCCTCGATTCTTCATATGTTGGGTGTTTTGTGCTGTGCTCTTTCTAGGAGTGCTCCCATCTAGAGCAGTCCCTGTAAGATGTTCTGTAGAGGTGGTTTGTGGAAAGCAAATTCCCTCAGCTTTTGTTTGTCTGGGAATTGTTTAATCCCACCGTCATATTTGAATGATAGTCGTGCTGGATACAGTATCCTTGGTTCAAGGCCCTTCTGTTTCATTGTATTAAATATATCATGCCATTCTCTTCTGGCCTGTAGGGTTTCTGTTGAGAAATCTGACGTTAGCCTGATGGGTTTCCCTTTATAGGTGACCTTTTTCTCTCTAGCTGCCTTTAACACTCTTTCCTTGTCCTTGATCTTTGCCATTTTAATTATTATGTGTCTTGGTGTTGCCCTTCTTGGATCCTTTCTGTTGGGGGTTCTGTGTATTTCTGTGGTCTGTTTGATTACTTCCTCCCCCAGTGTGGGGAAGTTTTCAGCAATTATTTCTTCTAAGATACTTTCCATCTCTTTGCCTCTCTCTTCTTCTTCTGGGACCCCTATAATACGGATATTGCTCCTTTTAGATTGGTCACACAGTTCTCTTAATATTGTTTCATTCCTGGAGATCCTTTTGTCTCTCTCTATGTCAGCTTCTATGCGTTCCTGTTCTCTGATTTCAATTCCATCAATGGCCTCTTGTATTCTATCCATTCTGCTTATAAACCCTTCCAGAGTTTGTTTCATTTCTGCGATCTCCTTTCTGGCATCTGTGATCTCTTTCCGGACTTCATCCCATTTTTCTTGCGTGTTTCTCTGCATCTCTGTCAGCATGTTTATGATTCTTATTTTGAATTCTTTGTCAGGAAGACTGGTTAGGTCTGTCTCCTTCTCTGGTGTTGTCTCTGTGATCTTTGTCTGCCTGTAGCTTTGCCTTTTCATGGTGATAGGAATAGTCTGCAGAACTGGGACGAGTGACGGCTGGAAGGACTTCCTTTCTTGTTGGTTTGTGGCCCTCCTCTCCTGGGAGAACAGCGGCCTCTAGTGGCTTGTGCTGCGCAGCTGCGCGCAGACAGGGTTTCTGCTTCCTGCCCGGCTGCTATGGAGTTAATCTCCGCTGTTGCTGTGGGCGTGGCCTGGCTCGGGCAGCTACTCCAAAATGGTGGAGTCGCGTTGGAGCAGGAGCTGCTGGGAGGCTATTTATCTCCGTAAGGGGCCTCCCTGCTCCCTGCAGCCCAGGGGTTAGGGTGCCCAGAGATCCCGGATTCCCTACCTCTGGATTAAGTGGCCCGCCCTGCCCCTTTAAGACTTCCAAAAAGCACCCGCCAAAACAAAACAACGACCACAAAAAAAAACAAGAAAAAAAAATTTTTTTAATAAAAAAAAAAAAAAAATTTTAATTAAAAAAAAAAAGGTGGTCGTTCGTTTTTCTTTATTCTCCGGTGCCAGCCTCAGGCCTCTGCTCACCGGTCTTTCTGCCCTGTTTCCCTAATATTGGGGTCCCTGTCCCTTTAAGACTTCCAAAAAGCGCTCGCCAAAACAAAGCAGCAAAAAAGCAAAAAAAAAAATGGTCGCGCGCTTTTCTTATGTCCTCTGTCGCCCAGCCTCCCGTGCCTGCTCACTGTTCTTGCTGCCCTGTTTTCCTAGTATCGAGGGCCCTGCACTCTGTCCCGGATGGCGGGGGCTGGGTGTTCGGCAGTCCTGGGCTCCGTCTCCCTCCCGCTCTGCCTGCTCTTCTCCCGCCGGGAGCTGGGGGGAGGGGCGCTCGGCTCCCGCGGGGCCGGGGCTTGTATCTTACCCCCTTCGCGAGGCGCTGGGTTCTCTCAGGTGTGGATGTGGTCTGGATATTGTCCTGTGTCCTCTGGTCTTTATTCTAGGAAGGGTTGTCTTTGTTATATTTTCATAGATATATGTTGTTTTGGGAGGAGATTTCCGCTGCTCTACTCACGCCGCCATCTTCCGCCCCACCTCTGTGATTGAAATTTAATATGGAAAAAAATAGTTTTAAAAAATACCTCCTTCTCCCCAAAAGGGAAGCCACAGGCTGGGAGAAAATATCTGCATTACATATATTTGACAAAGGCTTATTCCAGAATATATAAAGAATCCTATAATGCAATAAGAAAAAGAAAGACAACAACTCAATAGATAAATGGGCAAAAGATTTGAAGGACTTCACAGAAGAGATAATTCAAATGGTCAATAAACATGTGGTAAGGGTCTTAGCCTCATAAGTTGTTGGCAAATTAAAACCACAGAGATATCTCCATACATCTACAAGAGTTACAAAAATGAAAAAAATAATTATAGTATCAAATTTTAGCAAGTATATAGAACAACTGGGACACTCATACTGCAGGGAATAATGTAAATTGGTACCACTTTGGAAAACTGTCAGTGCCAAAACTGAACACAGGTATACTCAATAACCCAAAAACTCCACTCAACAGAAATATGAACTGACGTCATATACAAAAATGTTCATAGCAGTACTATTTGTAATTGTCAAAAGCGGGAAATAAGCTAAATGTCCATCACGATAGAATGGATAAATGATGGTATGCTCATATAACACTACACAATAATGAAAATGAACAAACCTCTTCTACACACAATAAAGATGAACTCACAAAACTTAATTTTAAATGAAAGAAACTATACATAAAATACATATTACATGATTCCATTTATGTAACATTCAAAAGGAGGCAAAACGGTGATTTCAGAAGTTATCATAGAGTTTATATTTGGGGAAGATTGTGGAAGTAGTGACTAGGAAGGAACTAGGTGAGGTTTCTAGGGTGTGGCAACTACCTATTAATAAAGGGAAAGCTCACTAAAATGGAGTTGGGAGGCCAGTAGGGGTAGCTGTGGTGCCCACCATACTCCCATCAGTTCCATGGCAACAGGAAGAGACCTTGCATTCCCAGACAGGAAAAACCGTATACTTTACTACACCTGCAGGAGAAAGAAAGAAAGGATTTTCTCCTTGCCCTGCAACAGCCCAGCCAATGAGAGACTGTCACAACTCAGCCAATGAGAAGCCACTATACTTGGAACTCCCAGTTTACTCCAATGGACCTTTTGTTTATAACAGCCTCTCAACTCCCCCTTTTCCTCTATAAAAGAGTATTCCTCTCCTGTGTTCACCAAACTTAACTATGGTTTTGCCATAGTTGGCATGTCCTGAATTGCAGTTCTCTATTCCCAAAAAACCTCACTTTGCTGATAAAATATCTAGCTGTTTTATTTTGAAGATTAATAGTTTCTTGATCTGGGTGATGGGTTACATGAGTGTGTCAAGTTTGTGATAAATTAATAACCTGTACACTTAATATTCACATACTTCTCTGAAGATATACTGCCCTTCAGTAAATACTTTAAAGGGAAAAGAACATAATGCTGTCTGGTGTCTGAAAGTGGTTATAGAAGTAGATGGTGAAGATCTTGTCCTTGTACCACCCTTTCCTTGGCCTACTCTTCTTTATAGCTGATTCATACATGAGGCATCACAAGCCTTTTCCAATTCCCACCTATGGTTTACCCTATAGGAGTATTATTTCAGAAAACACTAGTACTGCACTCAAAGTATGGAATAATTCTCAGATAAACAAGTAACACACATTCTCCTTGACTAACACCTCCAAGCTATTTGTACAGTCTGTAGGTCTCTGATTACCAGAATCTTATGAAACACATAACTTTCCCAAAGTGGGTTAGATACACTCAGAATTAAAGGAATATAACTGAATGAATTGCAGTCTCAGGAAACTTTTTGCCCTTAGAAAACTTCAAAATTGCAATGGGTTCTTTCTCCAATTTCCAGTCTTTAATTATGCTGTAAATTGTCTTTTGCTTTGGTGATATTATCTGTCATCCCTTCCACAACCATGAAAATACAGCATGTCTGCGTAAATCTGCCCTCATTCAGTAACGCCAGAAGAAAGCTGTTCTCATGTCTCATCCTCCCTGTTTTGGAGATATTCAGGATAATGGAATGAGTCTGCTGTTGAACTCATGCAAATGGTTCCTCTGTAAATCAAAATCCTGGTTAAGTATGTGTCGTTTTGATGAATAAATGTAAATATATTTCAGTGCAAGTAGGATATATTCAGACTAGCTTTTTCAACTCCTGATTCATCTCCTTGGAGTGTCCAACTAAGTGTCCACATTTGGGTTTTCAGCACCTACTATTGCTATATTGCCAGTTAACTGCATGCTCTTTTGTGGATCCTGGCAGGTTTATAAATTTTTGCAAATGTAGCATGCCTTTTTTTAGATGATGAGTGTGCCAATTTATTCATAACTGGGACATCAACAATCAAAGGCAGAAGATGGGACAAAATGGCCTTCACATTTGCTTCAGACACTCAGCTTCTATTATTTTAAACAGGAAAATTGTAGGAACCATGTTTCTTTCTCTCATCAAACAAAACAAAGTGCTTTTAAAGCAAAGCAATATGTTATCAAGATTGGTCACAGTCCACCATGTTCAATACTAACAAATAATTTGAACCATACTGTTTAAAAAACCCAAGATGTTGCTCTGTTTTGCATTTTAAGAGGTGTCACCTATCCAAGCCTCTGGCAACAAAGCCAGGAGTCTGCTGAAGACATTTTGTTCCAGACGCTTATTCTTTTTAGCCACTTGTCTCAGGAATTAGTAAAACTAAATGGAGAGCATTTAAACAATAAAAACAAAGGCAGCCCTGAATATATGAGTTCTAACCTCCCTTCTGCTGTGTCTGAAACACTACTATGTAAAAGGGCTTCAAAAACTCCAAATAAGTTGTCCATGTGGAACAAGTCACCTACTCTGCAGACTTTATCATAAATAGATGATCTTGCAAAGTACATTCCCAAATGAAAAGAATTGCAGAATTTTACCAACAGTGGTGACACTGATTCAATATACACTGTATGTTAATATTTTTCTATTATGCAACTGATGGCATGGTTTATGGTAAAACTGGTGAGACTATTAGGCATAAACTTTTCATAAGGGAGTCAAGGAACAAGATTTCTCTTTCCCACCCTATTGACTTATGAGTTTCCCAGGGAACAGCAACTTTTTACTTTTTTGAAACATTTTAAAATTAACTACTTTGAATATCATCAAAAGAATTTTCCTTCTTCTGTAAATGGTATGGGTAAAATGATTTTCTTCATTGGTGGCAAGAGTGATATTCTCTCAGGAAGTTATCTGCCACTGTACTTACTGACCAACTACTGTTTTTTTGGTTTGGTCTCTCTCTCTCTTAATACCTCTACCGCTTACTATCAGACTATTGTAACTATGACTTCTTTGCCTGGCCTGCCTCTAGCAGGCTCCACCCTACTCCATAGTCTCTCTATACATGTAGTTTCTGTTCTATAGACTGGGAAGACAGACTACCAAGCTCATTCATATTCTGTGTAAAGTAAGAATAAATTCTCTGTAAGCATCTGCATGGCTCTTCAATCACTCAGCAGATGCTTATAAGAAAATACGTGTCCACCAATGGGTGAATGGATAAAGATGAGGTATATATGTGTGTGTGTACACACACACACACACAGTGAAATATTATTCAGCCACGAGAAGGAAGAAAATCCTATTTGCAATAACACAGACAGGCTTTGAGGGCATTATGCCAAGGAAAGAAAGTGAGACAGAGAAAGGCAAATACTGTACAATATCCCTTACATGTGGAATCCAAAGAAAGCCAAACTCATAGAAACAGTAGGATGATGGTTAATAGGGATGGGGGTGGGGGAAATGAGATGTTGGTCAGAGTACAAACTTTCAGTTAGAAGAATAAGCTTTAGGGATGGTAATTATAGTTAATATTGTATTATAAACTTGAGAGTGGCTAAGAGAATAGATCTTAAATGTTCACACCACACACACAAAAATAGTAATTATGTGATGTGATGGAGGTGTTAACTAATACTACTATGGTAGTCACATTGCAATGTATAAATGCATCAAATCAATACATTGTACACCATAAACTTACACAATGTTAAATCTCATTTATACCCCAATAAAGTTGGGGAAAAAAACACAAGAAAATGTGTAGTGTCTGTACTCTGACATCTCTTTGGGTACTATTAAGCTTAGTTTTGTTCTTAATTACTAGATAAATATGCTATCCTCTGTCCATACAGTGTGTTTCAAGACTGTAAATGAGAATATTCAAGCACCATTTGTTTAACATAAATATAAAGAGCCTATTATCCCATCATGCATATTAATTGAGATAAATTGACAACAAGAAGAAAGTAATTTAGCACCAGCATAAAGGATAATTTTGACAAAATGGAGTTTCTTATAGTTGTCTTTTCCATAAACACATTTATTTTTCTAGGTGAAAATATGATAGAAAGATCCCTGAACAAAATACATATATAGCATGTTATCCAGAGCTTATGAAGAGGCCACCGCCAGCTTTAATATGCTGACACGATCTTTAAAAAAACATTTTAATACCTTTAGGTGAAGCATATACATTGTTGCCCCCATCACTCCCTACTCAAGTCTGTTTTCCTGGACCCTGAAGATGTTGGAATTTGAAAGCTGTGTCCTTGTCACATCTTTAACTCTCTTGGTTGTCCTGCGTTCTGATCATCTTTTAAACGGGAATTACTTCTGATCTACCTGTTGCACAAGGATATTAGGAAGTAAAATGATCTATATATGAAACAATGAAAACTTTGTCGAGGAGATGGTATAAAAAATTAAGGAAAAAGATTGCCTGAATTGGTCATAAATCAATATACTTAAATTACAACAAAAAACAAGAACAGAATGATTAAAACATGATTCAAAAATATTTTAACAATTAAATTTCCATTTTTTCTTCAGTAAATTTTTAATCAGATCCACAGATCTAACACTTTGCCTCTCTACCTTTTTTCTCTTTGGTAGAGTTTTAAGGACGAATAAAATGGCTAGGGGGAGGAACGTGGGAGCAAGGAAGAAGATTACATGAATAATCTTCCAGGCTCCCAAATAATCTAAAGAAGAGATGAAAAGAAGTATGTGGCTGCAGGAAAAAAGGATTAAGACTTTTTTCTTGGAGCAGCCATAAATATCAATCTCTTTGTCACTACTAATGAGTCCTAAAAATATAATCTCTTTTGTTTTATCTTTTCTACCTACATTAGGTTGTGTTAAAAAGTTTGGTAAAGAGAAAAGTTAAAATTGATTTTAAAATTCAAGCCAACAATAAGTTATGTCTCCTCTAGATCTATCTACTATGTTAAGGATATTAACAGTAGATTATAGCATTACTCTGCTCTAAGTTTATTATCCTAAAAGAGAAAAGACACAAGAAATAACTAGAGAAGACAGTAGAAGAACTTTTGAGCAGAACAAAACCATGTGTCCTACAAAATAACCATCAAGCTCAGTAACTACAAAGCCCACATACTTGGAATCTTTATTTCATTAAATTCAATAGGTTGCTCTATTCAAGAATTCAAACTTTCTTTTTAAGCACAGTTGAAGTTTAGAGTCTTCAACCTTGAATATTTCCTTCAATTCTCCACCTCCAGGAAAATCTGACAAGAGCATTATTTGCTATGCTTAAAATGAAGGGATGAGTCAAGCTTCCCTGGAGACCTGAACCTCTGGCAATTTCCCCCCACAACTTCATATTTTTATCACATGTCTAACATTCAAGATGTATTATGTCTATTTTGTGCCATGCACTGTGGCTATTTACATGAATAAAAGCACAGTTCCTACCTTAAAGGAGTTCGTTCACCCCAAAAAGACACATCCCATCATTTTAATACAATGCAGCAAAGTGTGACAGGCATGTTTGTACAAGGTTATCACTGGGATTGGAAATGCACATATCAGTTTGCTCCATTGTTGATGATGCTAAATTTGATTACTTGAGTAAGGTGACAGCCCCAGCGTGGGTTGGAGGGAGAAGATGGTTAGGAAGGTGTGAAGTTCCTCCTGGATAAAGTGAGACCTAGCCAAACAAAGCAGAGAGGAAGGGATGAGAGCACTAGACAGAGGGGATAGCAAAGCACCAAGCTGAGAAAAACTAGTGCCTGTGTCCTGCCAGACAAGCAGTATGGAGTATCACATGGTTTCAAAGAGGTGGGCCAGGAACAGATTACAAAGGGCCTTGAAAGCCAGTATTAAGGAGATTGGTTTATCATCTAGGCTGGTAGTCTCCGAAGTGTGGTAAGTCCTGGGATGCTGGAGTAATTTTAATTGTCTTTAAATATGTCTATACTTTTATGTACATTTTATAATAGGTATTATATGTATCTGATCCATTCACTGAAATCAGGACCCTAAGAGGTCTGCGGGTGGGGAGAGAATGAAAAGCTCTTTTATACTAAGTCCTTAAAGCATCCAGGAGGAGCTGTTCAGCAGATAGCTGTATACAAAACTTAAGATCTGGGGAGAGGACTTTGCCTTGACATGTAGACTTGGGACATCTGCTGAAAACATGAGAAAAGAGCAGTGGACCAATAGCAGAACCCTGGGAGACACTAGTATTTACAATAACGTGATTACCTTTTTCAAAAGGAAAATCAGAACACAAGCAGTGTTTGCACTTTTATTATAAAATTTAAAGCAGCTCCCAAATATTAATACAAAGTTGGTAACTGCTGCTCCTATTTCCATTAGTGTATGAAAATGAGGTTCAGTGCACAAGAAGAAAAAATCTTTCTGCTAGTAACCCAGCAGCAGCTGAGAATGAGAAAAACGTTTTCCTTACTGTTTGGGGGCAATCAATAGAAGTCCACTATGAAACTTGGATAGTTTATAGAAATGGCTGATTATGGGGCTGGGCCAGGCAGGGAAAGTCTAAAGTGAGCCTGGAACACCTTGTGTCAGAAAGCAAGGAAATGCTTCAAGATTGAAACATGTCAATAGGACATAAGAGCTGGCTTAGATGGGCTCCCACTTAACCAAATTTTGTATGATTTGAGCATCAAAAAGAATAATGAATTTTAACTACTGAATATGAACAGAATCTGTGAATCCAAAGTGATATTCAAAGTATGTGAATGAAAAATGGAAAGCTTTTTACAAAAAAAAAAGTTAATGTAGAATGAAGGATGGCATTAGAAAATCCCCATGTTACAACTCCTATTTAATAACTGATGCAGGCTAATAATCATCAATGGATGCTAAAAACTTTGAGTTAAAGGTTGTTGAACAGGATATTCACATGGTCTCACAGGTTCCTTCTTAGTTATAAACAAGTATCTTACAATGGAAAGATAAGGCAGATGTTACTTTAACCTAATTTAGCATCACCAGTAATGGGGCAAACTGACATCATGTGCCTCCTAGTGTAATGCAAATAGGAAGTACATATCATCTAGGTATGTTATTTAATTTAAACCTACTCATGAAGAAACACTGACAAATCCAGAATGTGGAACATTCTGCAAGCTTATACTTTTCAAAAATATTAGTATCAGGAAAGACTTAAAAAAAAAAAGAAAAAGGCAGGGGAACTACTCTAGAGAAAAGAATGAAAGGAAGGAGACTAAACCCAAGGCATGAACCTTGCCAGAGTTCACAAAATAAAAACAAATAAAGATATGAAGTTTATGTGGGGAGGGACTTGGGAGTATGGATTGTATATCAGGTATTACTGAATCAATGTTAAATTTCTTGGGTGCACTAATGGTATGCTCGTTATGTAAAAGAAGTCCTTATTCTTAGATATATTTAGTAGTAAAGCAGCATCATGATGTCACAAATTTATTTTCAAAGGGATCAGCAAAAAAAAAAAACATAGAAAAGATACACACAGAGGAGATAAAACAAATACAATAAAATGTAAATACTTGAATTAGAGAAATAGATGTCATTGTACTATATTTCCAACTTTTCTGTAGTTTGGGTATTTTTAAAAATAAAAAGTCAGGAAAAACACATAAAGTAACCTATGTGTGGCTAATATACTATAGTTTATTTTATTTAGATGACTATACTAAATACTATAAAAGATTTAACACTTAAAAAAAGCCCACCATGAAATTCCTTCCCATCAAAACTAACCAAGCTAAGTGGTGGACTAACATCACCTCTGCGTAGTGTCAGCAACATAATTTCCATCACCTTTGTCTTTCCATGAGTTAAAGAATCATGTTTGACTTACCTGTGAATTTAACAAACCAGCCAAACACCTATAACATTCAGCGACTTTATCAAAAACAATTTACCACTGGAAAAGCTGTAATCTTCTGGTTTTAAAATAATTTATTTCATATGTCTGTTTTAATTTCATGTCTCAGAGCATACATTATTTAACCAAGAGGTGCTGGACAGATTGTAAAAAGGGAAGAAACATTTAGGATAAGAAACTGCCTCAATTCCATTAGAATTTGATCCTACCTTATGAAGTCTTGCTAGGATAAATGTCTATCATACTTCTTTTGTGCTTACAAAAAACATTAATTTCTGAATATCCAATGTTGTAAATAAAAAATTTTACAATTAAGTGTACATTCAACTGACACACAAGGCAACCAAACTGTCATCAACATCAGCATAATGTGTACTTCCTGTCACTGCACGAACATTAAACTAAACTTCAAACCACAAAAACATTATGACTAACATTAAAAAGGCAAGCTGTAAGTTACTCAAAGCCTACATAGGACAAATTGCACATGGTTAAGATGGGACATCATTGGACAAGGGTTGGTGCTGCATATATGGCTGCTTTTTTTTGTAAGAAGGCCATCGGCAAACAGGGCAGCAGTGTCGGCCCCCAGCCAACCACATCACAATGCAATTTTGATGGAACACATGACCACAAGGCAGCCCCATTAGTAAACACCCATTTTCAAAATTCTCTAGGCAAACAACACATTCCGTACAGTGCAGCATATCAGCAGGCCAAGTTAACCAATCAGGCTCCGTATCTTCATTAGTGTTATACGATCCATATGACCTCCCCTTCCTTTCGAATGGGCTGGTCTGACAATATTTATTGGCACATGAACAAGGCTCAGCATCACAGTGACGTGCTCCTCCTGGGGAATTGTGAACTACACTTTGTTTATCTTCAAATACTTCCTTCTCACTGTGAAAAGTGTCTGTGCTCTCACTGTCTGAGTCATTTTCAGTATCTTGAGACCCCTCCAATAGTTCCTCTTCAGGCTGGACTCCAAGACATTTAAATCGCCATATTGGCAAGTTTTTTATATAATCAGTTGGTATCAGAGGGTGAAGCCAAAGGTCAGGGAAAGCTAACCGCTCCAAGAATAAGTCAGGGTCTTCATCCCAGTCAGACTCTACAGGAAAGTTCTGAAAAGCAGCAATCGGATGGAAAAGGTAGCTGGTGTACCAGTCCCACAGACTTGATAACCATTCCAAGTTATTGGCATTGACTTCATCATGGTTGTTGCGCCGTCTCTTCTTCTCAAAGTAATCAATTAGCAAACCATGTCCAAGGTATGTACTGAGAAACAGGGCTGGGTGTGAAGAGTAAAACATCCAGTCTGCCCTTACCCATGAAGCCAGTGTGGTTGTATTAGAATAGCGCAACAATTTTAAGCTATATTCATAAAAACTATCTAAGTAAGGGAGCTGTAAAAAGCCCAACACAGGTAGCCAAGAAATAATTAATAGAGAATTATATGTTCCTAAAGTGCTTATGAGAACCACAAATCGCTTTATGGTTGCTCCTTGTGTGATAAATAAGTCCATCCAAGCCATAAGATTAACTAGAACCAAGCTCAAAACAAACAGGTCATTTACCTCAGGTTGTAATGAGCGCAGAAATGAATCCATAGCCTGAAGGGATATAAATTCACCCGTATGGTTTCCATATCTATAAATTCCTTCAGGAGTTCTAAGTATATAAGATGGCATGTTATATACACCAATATCTGTCATATAACTCTTGTTGTCCCAATTTTCTACATTAACAAAAATAAACTCAACTCTTCCAGTAAACTTTATACTTAGTGCAGAGAAGAAAGCTGGGGGTTGGTCAAGGTTTGCAAATAGGTATATTTTTACCCAAAATTGATCACTTTTATTCCATTCTTCTTTCAAATGTTCAGCATTATAAATGGTTTTGATCCGAGAAGCTGCATGAGCAGTTATCCACTTAAAAATGTGCTCTACTTCAATCCTGCGTCCACTGTATTCTTTAAGCATGACTTTCCCTTTAGAAGTACTTGTTTGTGGAACAGACATAATGAGTGTGGATCGTACCCAGCCTCTTTTCCTGCAGTATCTATAAGAGAGTAAACTGTAAGTAAGCAGCCAGGATGCTAGATGAGCTAGCTTGTGCATCTTCACTGTTGTGCAAACAATTAGTCTTCCCCTGAAAAATCTTCTCCAGCACTTGAAAGAGACTCTCTCCCCAAAACCAAATAACCTCCAAATAATCAAAGTAGTATAATAGCTGGCAGTTGTACAAGAGGAAAAGAAAGCTCTCCTTTGATCATATAACACTAATGAAAAGAAAGCTCTCTTTTTTTGTTCCATCTGTTTCATTTTTTACTTTTTAAAAGAGAAATATAGTTTGAAAAGCCTTTGAGTCAGGGAATCAGCAAATACTTAGGCATCTACTATATACCTACTGCTGCATCATGTGCTGATAAGATCCAAAAGATAACAGGAAAATAATTTCTGTTCACAAGGAATTTAAAATCCTATTTAGGAAACAAAACAGAAATATAAAACTATATATATCCTATTACTAAATAATATAAAAGAAGTTCAGAAAAGAGAATATCATTGGGAGTTTGAGCTGGTGAAGATTTCATGAAAGATTTGGGATCTTCAAGGAGCTAACCTTGAAAGTAGAGAGATTCAGATAAGCAGAGAAGAGAGAAGGAAATAGATGATCCTACATGCTGAGTCCCTGGCCTGAATGCAAGCACCTGGAGTGTAGGAGCCAGGCTGTACCCACTTATTAACCCAAGCACCCACCGCAGTGCCTAATACACATAGGCACTGATACAAAGTCATCTGCACAAAAGCACATAGAAGAGCAAATCCCGTATTTTTCTATATTCCCTCATCTCTTTAATGAAGACAATGAAGAGTTAATATTTAACACAGAGGAAACAAAGGTAGTTAAGTTTTCAGATTAAGAAGAGATCCAGTCCAAGAATGACCCCATTTTACAACAGAGTTAAGTATAAAAGAATTTAACTAAAACTAATCCTTTGTTTAGATTTATCCAGTATAGTCATAACTCCAATCCTTTTGTAAATGGACAGTTATTGCTATGTTTGTGAGAGCCCACTCCCCTTAAAAAAAACTAGACAATGAATGAAACACTGAAAAATGAAAATAGATCTTGTATTACACATCAGGGAGCTCATCAGTGAAACATTTTCTTTTTTTTAATAAAAGTATTTTCTGTAAACCTAATATATAGAATCTTGTACTATGTAAACCTACCTCAATAAAGTTGGAAAAAAGAAAATCTCCCATGTGGATATATTTGTTAACAGATTTGTAATTAGACAGTAATAAATGTTTAGTATCTTATTTTGCTGTTTAGAATATTGATATAACAATCACAAATGTTATACTTAGCAAACACGGATTATACTTTATTAAATTAAATAAGCATATTAAACATTTTATAAGATCATATTGAGAGGAAAGTTTTGACATAGGTGGCATATGTTTTTATAATAATATGATCAATTTTATGGAAGAATTTTCCAGTAATTTAAGATAAGTGAAGACAATTTAAGTTATGTCATAAAGACAAGGTTGTAATGACTGGTTAACTATCTGTGGCTCAGAATCAGATCAGACCATGACTCAGCTTCTTGTTGAGTTAATTCACTTCCTTAGCAAAATAGATTCCATTACTTTTAGTATTTCTTTAACTGAAATGGTTTGGGAATTGTATATTCCTACAAAGTATCTTCTATCCCATAACACTGTATTTGTCTAATGCAAAAAATAATAATTCATTAAGATGAATTCTATTTTTACCTTCCCCTCCAAAAAGCAACAAGTGCATATAGATAATTGCCTTATTTACATCTTACATACCTTTAATTTTTTAATTGCTTATGACACTTCTGATGACACAGTTCTACTCTTCGTCAATCTTTTATCTTTGTATAACTACCTCAGAATATTTGGCTTCTGATTTGTGTCATAAATGAGTCTTTCTGACAGAAAATCTTACTTCTTGCAAAACAGGCAAAGTCCTGTGCATACAGTTCTTCATGTAAGAAAACAAATGTACCATGTGCTTTCTTTTCAATTCAGAGCTAAGTGATAGTTTTAAGGTTTATCATTCCAGACAGAATTTCAGAGTACACAGGAAAAGAAAATTCCATATGTCATCGTATATCTTTCAAATTCAATCATGTTTTCCAGATATGAGAAAAAGTCTAATACTTACAAAACACCAGGCTACTAATATATATTTATCTAAACACTGGTATAAAGTAAAAAAGTATAACACACAAATAAAGCATATAATATTAATTTTAAAACACCACTATTAAGTAGAAATAAAGACTAATGTACATTTTATTTTTTAAGAATAATATTATACTACCTTATATCAATATAAAAACCCCTATCAACTCAAAACAAAATTTCAAAGGTCTGTATAAATTCAGTGATGATACCATAAAAATATCCTCTAGTTATTAAAGTAAACCTATGAAGATCTCAAAGAATTTGAAAAAAAAAAATGACAGAAAACCTGGCCAGCAAGTTTTGGCATTCCAGTTTCTGGTGTGGAAGGCTGTATTTAAAAAGAAACCTTGGTATTTCTGTTTGGTAATGTTTCTTCAGACCAGGTCATTGGCATCCTGGCCGGCTCTCCCATCTCCCTCATCCTTTCCTTCCCTGTTTATTCCACGGGCCCCCATTGCTGATACTCTCACTATAATCCCTCCTGGCCCATTTGCTACTCAGCTCCTGCAATGCCAATCTTCTCCATCTGCTCTTTACTGCCCCCATTTCTCCAACCACCAGAACATACAACTCCATCTCACTTTCCACTTTCTCCAAAGAAAACAGAGAATAGACCTGACAGGAAAAGCCCTCTTAGCTAGATCCCTTGGTTACGGAATGACAGGAATTAGGGCCAGGCAAATCAGGTATTCTGGGAAAGAAATTTAAAAATGCTCCCATAGACAAAGTCAGACACCACCCAGAGATGGTGGTCCTGAATATCCTTAGGGGAGTTAACCAGGTCAGGAAAGTCCTGCTGTACAATGGAACCCGGGCATTGGAGGAGGCTGCTCTGGAGGCCACCCCAGAGAAGGAACTGCAGTAAAGAAACCACCACAATGGTGGAGTAGAGAGTTCTGGTGTCTCTAAAAGTCTGAGATCAAGATGAAGACTCAATTATTGAACATATGATTAAAACACTCGCCAGATAAACACTATTCCCTGCCCAGTTACACCCTGCATGGACATGCTGGACATGCTTTTCTCTATCTCCCTCTTTTATTTTGTATCTCCATAATTTTCAAAAGAAGAAAAAAATGACCCTGACTAAGCACAGCTTCTATGACAACATCAACAGTTTTTACTCTGGGTGGAAGACTTTCCAAGTGAAAGGAAGCATGAACATGAAGATACTGTAACTGATACACATAACTGTGCACCAAAATCTATATCTTCATGATGAAGCTGAGAAAAATGAAAAGTGCTTTTTTAGTAACAAAATATAGCTACAACCAACAAAAAAGCAAAATTTGCTTAAAAAAACCCCTTCCATCATAAATAAGAGGGATTTGAAGATGAAGGACTTTGAGGACTGTATGAAGGTAGCTTATATAATATCTCTTCACTATTCTTCAGCTAGTATAGAATCAAAAAGAGTTTTTCAAAGAAAGAGCAGGAAAAATTTGCACTAAAATCCACCAGACTCAGTTATGACACCTCTGATATATTTTGCTTTATGAGAGTACACCAAAAAAACTGAATACTATTTCCTTCAGTTTTTCATGCTTAATTATCTTCATTTTATGTTATGTGCTTAGTTTTTAAACTCCTTATTGTTACCTAACAACTTACATTAGACTATAATATGTGTTTAACCTTTATGTTTTTGTAAATTTTATTCTATTTGATATTTTCTAATATATTTATATCACTGTTGAAATGTATTATTTAGGTCATTAATTAAAAAAAAATTCTGAATATCAGTAAAATATCACTGTAGATAATATGAATACTGACTCTTGGCATTATCTGAAAAGAGTATCAAAATATCCACACTATCATTTATTCTGGAATTGCAGTTATGGAGCTTGGGGTCGGGGCCTAGGGAGATTTTCACTAAGTCTCTATTTGGGAATGTTGGAATCAGACTAAATGCAGTTGTCTTTGGTAAATGAAGGATAGAAATAAGAATAATTTCCTTTTCATAAGAACATTGACACTTAGGCTATCCTGGATATTTCAACAAAAGGCACTGGAATTGATAAAGATTTTATGGTGAAGATGCAAATGGGAGCTTTGTGGGTAGATGAGAAGAGAACACAAGAACTAACTTTCTTATCCCCAATTCTTAGGGGTCCTCCTACCATAAACCTCACTCTATATTACACATGGACAAAACAGGAGAACTGAAGCAAATGTGGGCCTAAAAGAGAAGGGTAAGAAAATCTGAGGTATAGTAGTAGCATAAGAGGGCTTCCTACAGTTAATGGGTTTTCCATGGTGGCCACATAAGCCAGGCATATCTACCTTCGTGCTAGAAACTGTCATGGGGCTTTCCACATACATATCTTATGCCCCCTCCTTAGCACTATACAGAACATGCTATGTGGGTAATTAAATCAATGAATTAATGTGAGTTATAACTTGGTAGCACTTGATACTAAAATAAGAAAGATTCTGAAGAAGAAATAATGGAATATGAACCAAGAAGTAATGTGACAGACTAAATACCGGAGATGATGACAAAAGAAAAACAAAAACGCCTGCAAGGATTCTCATCTGAGAAAAGGCAAAAAAAAAAAAAATCCAAAAACACACAAAACCAACTGAATAATAAAAAACAGAAAAAGGAAAGGTAGAAAGGGCACATGTTTCATTAAAGGAAAAAGGATAAACCTGAATTTAGATCCGAGGTTTAGGGAAAAGGACGTACCTAGGAATAGTTGTGGGGTAGATGGAAATGACTGCCAAATGCAAACTGAAGGTCCGAATTAGAGAAAGAAGATTTAGATTAGTACCTAAATCCATAAATGTGCTGTAGTCTCTTTGAGAAGAAAATTGAAACAAAAAGGACTGAAGACATACTCTTTTAAGAGTCATCCCCACTAGAAAGAATATTGAAGAATAAGAGAAAGATCTCAGAAGATAAATAACTGCCAGTTTATCGAAAATAATTACTTATATAACAGTGTGCTACACATCATATTTAGGGTTCAGTTCAAACAGGCTTTTAATCATTATCTTTATTAAATAAGAAAATTCTGGCTAGAACTCAAATTCTAAGAGTTGCCTAATCAACTTACCTGGGGTCACCAGAACAGTTAAAAGTGCCTGTACGTATTCCAAATCTTGACACCTTCTTCACCATTTTCTCCCAGTGGATTTTACCCACCAATGGACTTCTGTCATTTGCTATGACCTATTCCCCCCAAAAGAAAAACAGAAACTTTAATTACCTAAAGTGAAGTCAAACCAACCATTTATATCTACAAATATAACTTGACTTTTTGGGAAAAGATACTCTGTTTCCAGGTCCTATTTACTGTATCATATTATATTGCAGTTCTTGTAGAAGGAGCAACTGTCCAACTGGCAAAGACTTAAAGCACTGAATACAGTGCACTAAACTCCCACACTTAAAAAGCTAGCCACATTCTCTACCATGTAGCCCATTTTCTAGAATTGTTATGCTGGAAGAAAAAGGCCCTTCCAGTCATTTCTCTACTCTGAAAATCATAAGCAATAACCCAAATAAAGCTTACTAAAAATGATCACATGTGGGTTCAACAAATTTAAATCTAATGTTTTTTTCAAGTATAATTATGGAGCCAAGAGTCAACACACATGTTTTCTATTAAACTATGCACTGACTAAATCAATACTATGGCTTTTTTCTTAAGATTCTAGACCCTAATGAGTGGGTCTAACGTACAAAAAGAATTACCATTAAAATATTCTACATTCTTGAACTTCTACTTCAAATTTTCAAATAGCTTTCAAACATAATTAGGATTGAGAGAAAAAAAATATTTTTAAAAAGAATATATTCATAGCATAAGGAATATAGTCAAAATATTGTAACAACTTGGTATGGTAATAGCTGGTACCTAGAATTATCATGTATATAAATGTTGAATCACTGTGTTGTACACCTGAAACTAATGTAATACTGTGTGTCAACTACCCTTCAATAAAAAATAATTATCTAAAAAAAGAATATATTCTTTTTAATATATTAATATATATAAAGGAAAAGAACTGTAAATTAACCTTCAAAATATGTAATGACTTCTTTCTCAGTCTAATTGTTAGTACCTTTTGCCTTTATTTCCTCATCTTCCTGATTTGAATGAAGGCAGAATATCAATGAGATAACAGTAAAAAACAAAAATAAATTAAGAACAAAAAACACAAAAGTAAATGGCAACATAAAGGCCAAAATGTCTAAAATCTTCATGAAACCATCTGTTTGATATATTTTAAGCCCAGGGTATGTAGGCCAAGTTTATTTTCATGAATGCCTGATTACTGATACTATTTAATTCAAAATTACAACACAATACTCTGGGCACCACTAATCTTTCTGGGAGGAAGGGCCATTTTTATATTCACAAAGCCTCCAGGAATTGAAATCCCAGGTGGCTATGTGAAATGAGTGCCAAGAGTCAACTACTTGGGAGTGGCAAGAGATGGTGAAACTACTTCATCTGTGGCCTCTCTGCTGGGAAGTCTAAGATATTTCAAGGGCAGCAGGAGAACAGAGTAGCACATGGTGGTGACAAGTGACTTGAAGTTTATTTTATGTGCCAACAGATCACTGCCCAGTAACCGCTACTGTATACCACTGAGACTACTGTCCTCATACATGCCTACATAACATTTTGTAACATAGTGTTGATGCTGAATAAATATACACACAATTTAGGGCATTAAACAAATGGCTTTGATAGTACCTTTCAGTGAAAATAAATGGCCTTATTGAGGGAGACCCAAGTTATTATTCAAATGCTGAGATCTAACCAGGAAGAGGGCAATTTGAGGACAAGTAGGTGAAAGCGCTTTCTGAGGTTCAGACCAATTACGTTACCCAATAAGTCCTTAGTTGTTGCATTTTTCCATAGTCCAAAAGCGCTGTATAAATTTTACCTGAAGAATAAGGAAGATCAAGGAAAGCAGGCACTTCATTTTTCTCCCTAACACCCAAGAATCAATATGGTAGATCTTTCCATCAAGTAATGAAAAGACTTTGAACTTATTTTTCAGATTACTCAGAAGAATTAAGAAATCTTTGTGCAATCGTATCTCCATGCTCCCTGCCCTTTGCACTCTTTTTTTTTTTATTTAAAGACCTCCCCTTTTCATTCCCATCTCCTGATCAAGGCTACAAATAACCTAAATCTGTCAAGTCTGTGTTTACAATCACATTGCATAGAGGGGTTAATCAAGAGGTTGCTTTAAATTGTAAAGTACGGCCCTAAGTCTAGGGGCATCTTGCAGCGAAAGTCTTGCTCACTGCACAGGTATCTTTCAGCCTTATAAGAGCTCCAATGCTAGGAAAGGAAGCAGGAAGGAGGGGGAGCTGTATCCAGGCCCCCCTGGTTACAGCTCTGACAACAGAAGTGCGTGAAAAGAGGTGGGGACATCCCTGAGGCAAGTACAGGACAAAATGCTTAACCCCAGGGCCGTATTTATTCAGCAAGCTGCTCCAACACCTGTTTTTGAAGAGTTTAATGATCCCCGACTGAGAGACACACAAAAATGAAAAATCCCCTAAGCACTGCATGAGAGCATTTTATTTGACTCTGAAGTTAAATTTATGCAATTAGAAATTGCTTTGTCCAATATCCTATATAGTAATTTTTCAACTGAAGTTTTAGCTGTGATTAAATTTGGTGGAGGCTGAATTAAACAACCACTAAAAATGTTAATATTTTCAGAAAACAACTCAACTGGTTGAGTCACATGGCACAAAAGAATAAGCCTATCACTACTGTGTCACACCAGGAGTCACACTCTTGTTCCCAACTTATAGCTCATATCCAAAAGTATACACAATGATTCTAAGTGGTATTCACAGTCCTCGTCTTATTAAAAGAAAAGACATACTTGGCAGTTAAGGAAGGATGCTGCGTTCTCTGTGGGGAGTATTTTCAGACACTAGAAAAAAGCTAGATGGAAGTATGTACAGCCTGAGTTTCAAGTCTGGAACAGACTTCCTGCAGCTAGTAGTGCCTAACTTATTTGCATTCTCATGAAGTATGCTGAACTAAACTGTTTTAGCGTTTTACAGTTTAGTAACTTGTTGTTCTATTTCTGACTATACAGGGTCTCTAAAGGCTCCAAGGTTTTTATTTGTTATAATAAAAGTCCCTTCCCCAGCAACCTGTCATCTGGACTGTTTTCTGGACAAACAGCATAAAAGACTTGGCTATGCAACTGCACATTAATGTTCCAATTCAGTGTATTTAAAATCACACTTCTTCCAGAAAAAAACTACTGTAATTTTCCTAGATTCCATTTCATTGTCTAGTAAGAGTTCTTTAGGATCTCTCAAGATGCTAGTACCATCATGGACCATCTAACTCAGATGGGAAAGATAATTATGTACTAAGATTTTTACTGGTCCACACATTTTAGTAAACCAAATCTGTTTTTATGGCAATAGACTATATGTTATTCATTGTTATGCCCTTAGTGCTTACCACAGGTTCACATGGCACACATTAGATTTCAATAACTATTTGTCAGATGGTTGGATGAAGGAGTGAAACCAGTAGTTTGCTGGTAAATGTTTAACAACTAGCTCTTCAGCAAAATACAGAAGCTCTGATTTCTATCATTTGCTTATTATTTCCTTGACGTAAGTACTCTCACATGGCCTATTTCAAGTTAGCAACGTGACATATCAAAACATGGAGCTGGAAGAGAATGTTAACAGTTGCCCTTCATGAAGCAGTACAGACTGGCTCCAGTATACCACTGCATGGAACTGAGTTGGACAGTGTGTAATGCTAAGTGCCCAAATTTTCTGATGCTTTCAGTTAAACATACAAAGAAAAACTTCTCTGTGGGGAGTATTTTCAGACAGTAGAAAAAAGCTAGATGGAAGTACATACAACCTGAGTTCCAAGTCTGGAACAGACTTCCTGCAGCTAGTACAGTGCCTAACTTATTTGCATTCTTATGAAGTATGCTGAACTAAACTGTTTTAGCTTTTTACAGTTTAGTAACTTATTCTTCTATTTATGACTATACAGAGTCTCTAAAGGCTCCAAGGTTTTTATTTCTGTTATATTATTGCCTACTCCCTTCCACATGAATTATAGGTGTTACCCTAGTATAAGAAAAAAAACACACACCTTTGCCTACTTTTTAGAGGTGGGTTTTACTACTTATCAGAACATCTGGCATATCCTCTTTAATACTGTTAATCCCCATGCAACATCTAGGCTGGATTAAATAATACAACTCCATAGAACAGGAGTACTGTGCTCTGATATTTTCTGCATCTCTCATTATTTCATTACAACAGGGAATTTCTACTTTCAAGATCATAGATCAACCTAAATACATATATGCAAATCTTATAAAATCATTAAGAGGATGACTGGTAGCAGAAACAAAACTCATTGGCATGTAATCATTTCTTTGTATTTCACTAGCTTTATGAGTAAACATAAAGTTTTCACCTATATGAAATAAAGGATACAGTGGCTTGACATGTGATTTGCCTTTAGAATAGTGTCAAGAAAGGAATAAATAGGTTAGAATTCCCCTGAACAAAATTATTGTTCAGGAGCAAGGATGAACAAATTTTAGAATAGCTACTAACTCTTTTCAGCCAAGCAGGAAATACATTAACATACTATTTCAGAAATACTGACCCAAAGCTTTACTTTTAATCATATGATGCTTTTCACTGCTATTCAATTCGAGAGACATTAAATTCCTTTCGATGGAACAAAGCCAGTAGGGAACATATATCACTGTCCTTTGAACTTCTTTGAACACAAGTCAAAACAGAGAAATAGAAATGTTAAGGTAAGGATAGATCCATCAAGCCCATGAGGTGTTCTAACTTTGCCACTTTCAGAAGCCTATTCACTGTTCATCTGCTTCCCTAAGCACCTTTTGAAAGAAAAGTAATTGTCTTCTATTTGTGATGCTAAGAAATTGGGTGGCAGCAATATCAAAGAACCCACAACATCAGCAAATGAAAAGCTAATCAAAGATATGAACTTAGGTTAGAAACAAAGCAGGCAACCTTAGAACATCAGAGAGAACTATTAGGAAAAAGAGGACTTGGTTCTGCCATAGATCACATAGTGTATTATAGTGAGATGTCTCCTGTGTGTTGCTGCCTTGAAAACTTGGTTCTTTCTAACTAGTGTTACACAGAAAAGCTTGCCATGAGAAGAAGTATCCTAATACTCTACCATAAGGCCAACTCATGTGCATTAGCATATCTTGAAACAATTTAGAGAAAGATAAGACTGTTAAGATGTATTATTCAAAAGCTAAACTCATGGATTGCAAAGAAGATAGAAATCATAAGGAATATTGGATGAATTAAACAAATTATAGGAATTCACTTTTCCTTTTGTGGTTATCATTCCATAAGAAGTGTCACCAAAAAAGAATCAACCTAGATTATCAATCCATTCCAGAAAAATTATGAACTGACCAAGTGACGAAATAGCTAAGTCATATACCCATTTATTAAACTCACTTTTTCCATAAATAAGTAAATTCAAACATCTTTTCAGCAATGTGATATATGAATTCTAAAGTGCTAATTATCAGTTACATGTGACCTAGTGACATTTTTTCTCAATATATATAAAAGGAAACTATAATTCACCCGAGTAAGGAAATGAATTTTGAAAACTGGAAGAGATAAATAATTTTAAAGAGAAAATTATTCAGTGATTAGAAAAATAATCACTTTTTCTAGTGGTTAGAGAAAAGTAATTTTTAGTGATGAGAATTTAGAATGCTAACATTCACTATAATTCATTATTTGTTCATTTCATTCGTGTCACCTGTTCAGAGAACTCCTTGCCACTGTTTCCTTACCCTGCTTATTTTTCTTAGCATATTCCACTAACTAATGTTACATCAAACATTTATTTATTTAGTGCCTACCCCTCCCCACTGGAATACAAGCTGCCTGAGAGAAGAGGACGGAAGACTCATGTATGTTCCTGGCATTAACTCCAAGGGCTGGCATACACATATCAGCTGAATAAACTGAATTTTGTCACGTATTAAGGTTTAATACATGGTTAACTTTAATACAGCATCAAAAAATAGCTCATTTATAAACCAAGAATATATTCCTAATGAGTGAACCAGAATGTGTTTATAATATATAGGCAGCACCCTCTATACCAAAAGAATTTCCAGGTGCTCAGCATCTTTACCATTCACTTTGTGGGATCATTCATGTGTGAACAAACATTTAGACACAGAACACAGGATGGTGGCATTGGCTATTCAACTCCATCTCAGTAATAAAATGAAAATTATCAAAACCAGTAACTCTTCCTTGATCAGACTATCAGCAACAAATATCTGGGAAAAGAAACAGGTAACAATTTAAATTATAAATTAAGGCTTTAAAGGTGTCACAGTTAATTTTTCAATACCAATCAATCAACACAGACATAAACTAGAATTTGATGGATAATGTGTAGACTGTACCCATATCCTCCCAGGTTCTCCCTTTGCTCAACTTAAAAAATTATTGAATTAGATTCTATCTGGAGGTAAAAGATCAAACACAATAGGAAGATTACAAATAAAGGAAAGGTCATGGATATCCAGTGCAATCACTGAAGAATTCCCAAACTTCAACTCTTTAGCCCAGTGGACTACAATATTATTCCATCCTTTTTTGATGTACATGCACTTATTTGAGGTCTTGTGCAGTAGAAAATCTATCTATCCACAACATACTGCAAATCAATGACAGGACCAGATCTGCGACTAAGGTCTCTGAATTCATAGCTTTTTCTACCATATTTTGAAGGCACTGTTCTCCAAAAGAAATACGGAGAAGCCAGCTATTTTGATTTTTGTGCCCTCGATCAAACTTTGCTAACCCCAGTGTGAAATAACAAGAGTACTGGATAGGAAAGCAGGGACCTAGGATTTCCTGGTTCAATAATCGTAACTCATGCTGCTAAGTTACTTGATTTGTGAACTTATTTTTAAAAATTTAAATAACTTTAGCCTTGCCTAGGCAATATTTATGAAATTACATGTTCAGTATAATATTGATTTTGTAATTCACATTAAAATATGTAAATGGTAATATATGCCCACTCACTATGAGTGGTACATAAACCACACTTTGGGAAGCATAAAAGATTACTTTTAAGGCCTTTCATAGCCCTAAAGTTCTAATATGTTCATTAAATCTCACAGTTGTGATATCATTAACAGCTAGGGTTTAAAATTATAATTTCATCAATTTAATAAACAAAGTAATGAGTACCCAATATCACTCACGTCAACAGTTCTTCCTCTTTAGTCAAAAAACTTGGCTATTTCTTTAATAGAAGGATATTTTTATTTTAGGGTTCTTCCCTTATATTATTCCTTCCAACAATTAGCTGGATCACTGAATTAAAAATGGAGTTAACAAAAACAGAAACAGCACGAATCACTAAATAAGGGGAATATATATGTTTCTTTAATGAAGATCCAACAACTAAAATAAATTTGCTTCTGCTGATTCTGAACAAAAAGGTCAACCGTCTTTCCTGACACTTCCTCCCACACCCCTACTCTTCAGCTTTCATTTTCCTTGACCTGCAATACCTCTTGAAGAGGACACCGGAACTTCCCTGTGAGAACATAGGGAACATGAGTTGAGTCGAAGAAACACAACACAGGCTGAAGTGTCACCAGCTGGTGAATACCATTTTGGTAAAAATCATTTCACTTCTATCACTGTTTCTGATACCTGAACCAGCCAGATGCCATCTTTTGTGTCTTCTACAAGTTCATAGAAGTGCATTTCACCACTGAAATTGGTACTAGAAACTGATTCAGATGCTTCCTCTTCCTTGAGTGCAGAATAGAGCTCACCTTCCATCAAGTCACCTAAAAAAAGAAAAAAAATAACAGTTAAAAAATTTAAATCCCACATCCCCAACTTCAAAGATTAATTCCATTTTACCCTGTTAAGTATCATGTTATTGTACTTCTGCTGTACTCTATAAAATAGAGCCTTAATACACTCATTTAAGACTCATATATTCAGTAAGTATGTAATATGAACCTACTATATGTCAGGCAAAAATGGATAGAGCAGACAAAAATCCATCTTTTCATGGAGCTTATATTCTAGTGGAGTCATCACATAATTTAGTAGGAAATTACTGAATTTCCTGGTAAGTTCAAAAAGCCATCACAATATTTAGTTTTGTAACGTTTCTAGAGTTCAAATAATTTTTAAACAGTATGCTTTATATACTTCTGACTTATAAAATTTAGAAATGGGTTTACAGAATTTGCCATCACCACCTACTTTAAAATAGCAACAAGGTTTATAAGACTTGGAGGTTAGGCACAACAGATTACCTATAAGAAGAAACTGTGTATTCATATACAGATTTACAGTGTAAATTTAGAGCTTGTATCATCAAATAAAAACTAAAGGAAAACACTAACATCAAATTATTTTTAACTTTTGCCTTAAATGTTAAATGATGAGAAAACAACACTATCATGATGGCAGCAAAACCATTCACAACGAATACTTAAATTTTAACGTTAAATTGCTATACCAAGACTTCTGTGCTCTAAGTGTGTAATCTGAGTCATATTTTTGTGGGCTGTGTGTATTCTTTAAATGGTATGTACACTCAAAGTCACAAGCATTTTTAGGCCCAAAAGAAGGCAACACTAAAACAAAAGTCAAAAGAAAAAAGAATGTGTTATCAAATTATTTTACCATGAAAACTGATTTGACTTTAGCAATTAAAACACTCTGCATTTTTAAACCTACAAAATTTACTTTAATGTTAGAGATCTACTTTACTCCATTTCCCTCCACCCTATGGAAGAAATAAATCACCATAAACCACCCAGTAAACAAGAGGCGAGAATAATACATAATCTTGTTTTTTTCTAAAGGAAACGTAATACTTTTACAAAGACGATTCTCTCCTCCAGAGGATATGAGCAGTAGATGTAAGTTTGATAGTCAGTAACCTGCAAATATGTGAGCACTAAACTCGAAGGAAGTTAATATTCTTTCTATCACACGACATGGCTACAGGGTACTAAATAAGGAAAATATTTGTCTTATAAAAGACAGAGCTGACAGGTATACTTAAAACAACAAAAGATAGCCATCAGTTTCAACTGCTTCCTACAGCAACCCAGAATGCCCTTCTCAAATTACAGTACGTTCCCCTTCCAGGAAGTGTATCTAAACAAAGATTTACTTTGGCCATTTAAAAAAATGAACCATATTTCTCACCCAATCCTACCCCAAATCAAAAATTATTGAAAATGCATTCTTTAGGAGGTTAAATATTTTCTTAGCACTGTTGCAATTCTATTTCTCAATCCATTTAAAACACATGCAGCAGTGTGACACAGAAGGTTTACGTCCAAGATACAAGAATTTTTTTTAAATCCTGACAGATATAAACGCTTTCAAAACAAAACAAGGTAGTCACTCACAAAAAACATTCACCTTATTCTCACCACATCTGAAGTATAAAAAGCTAATATTGTACAGTGTATACTTTATATGTAAACTCATTATTTAAAATTTAAATCTTAGGCGTAAATACAAATACCTCTTTGATATTAAGTATTCCAGTAATATCTTCCTCTGGGTAACTTGCTATTATTACTATCCTGTCAAATACTGCTATCTACAGACAATGTTTGGGGGATTTTCTTTTCTTGTATACAAATGAATTTCAACTGACAATACTTTACAGTTTGTAACTGATTGACATGCCCTAATTTTGAGAAAATCACTCCTTAGTAAACAATTTTAAGAAGCTGCACTTTATTTTAAAATAACCTTAAAAAGACATAGCAACAAATAAGTAAAATAAAATAAAAATAAAAATAATTAGACATAGCAACACATCCTACAAATAAATTCCAGTCCCCTTCTCAACACTAGGCTTCACATTTTTCTAGAAAACTTGGGTACCCCTCGGAGTAGTCTGCCTAATCCGTCCAGGTAACGCCTCATTCTGGGGGACCACCAAGTAGAAAGAAATACTGGTCGCCCCCTCCCCGTTGGGAGGTGATCCCAGGGGAGCCCGATACTAACCTGACTTTTCCACCAGCTCCCGGACATCCTTCTTCTCGGGCAGCCCAGAATATCCCAGCCCCCGGCACTCCAGAATGGTCTTCAGCTTCTTGAAGCTCAGCGCCACCGGATCCACCAGCTGGGTGGCAAAGATGCCAGTTTCATACCACACAATGGCCTCAAAAAACCTGGCCAGGACGAAGAGGACCAGAAAATAGAGAAGCAAGAAAAAAAGCTTCAGCCACATCTTCCCCTGCGTCTTCTCTCTTTCCAGAGCTCAGAATACGAAAAAGAGGAGGGCAGGGGGAGCGTGTATTTACGCCAGCCTGGGCGAGGGCACTAGCTCGGCGTGTGGTCCGGCCCTGGCCGCCGTCACTGCCCAGCCCGGAGGAGGCAGGTGGATTTGGTATTCGTGCGGGGGTGCGGGGAAGACCAGGGGGGACAGGGGCGCGGAGCCTCGCAGCCCCCCTGCGGGGCCTTCCACTCAAGGAGAGAAAAATAAAGGGAAAAACTAAAAAAAACCCATCAGTTAAAAACCCAAATAAGAGAGGTGGGAGGAGAGCCCGACGGGAAGAACAAAACGAGGCACGTTTCCTCCGGCGGGGAGCACTGACCGAAGTGGCGGGGTCGGCCTTCCAGCACCGTAATCTCAACGGGGAGAGGGGAGGCCAAAAAAATAATTCAGGTTCACGGAGGAAGATGGGTCCGGGCCGCAGGGGCGGCGCTCCCGGGAAGCGATTGGGGGCGGCCGGGCTGCGGCCGGGCCCCCGCGGCGGCCGGTCAGGAGGGCGCGGCGCTTGGCCCCGCCAGGCCCGGGGCCCAGAACGGGAAGGAGCGGCCGACGCAAAAGCCGTTCCCGGCGTCCAGGCCCCAGGCCCCGCCGGCCGCCCAGGCTCCGCGAGAAGCGCGGCGGGCACCGCGGCGGCGGCTCCAGGTTCGCTCGGGCCCGCGGGCGGCGCCTTTCAGGCGGGCAGGCACCGCGGCCCGGTGCGGGAAGGGGCGTCGCTGTCTGTGCAGAAGGAAATAGGGCTTGCTGGGCTACCGTCCGGAGGAAAAAAGCAAGAACAGGCCTGAGACCGCTTCCCAGGCGTTATCGGGTTGCCTCCTGGCCACGCCGCGGCCACCCCGCTAGGATGAACGCCCCCGCCACCTCGCGAGGTTGTGGCCGTCGCCTCCGGAGCAGAGGACCAGCTGCGGCCGCTGCCAGAGCCGAGACATAACAACTGACGTCGGCGGCGGGGCGGGGCGACGACAGCGCCCGCCCGGAGGGCGGTGGGGAAGTGCGGGTGCTCCGGGGTGGTTGGAGGCGGGGAAACTGGGGCCGGGGGCGCGGCCAAGCCCGGCCGGAGGAAAGCCGCATCCTTGACGCGGCTTGCCAACAGCTCCCAAAGTTTCCTCTCCAATGTCTCCTCCTCTGTCCTTTTTGCCCTGCAGATGTTTAGTAATTGATTTTGTGTGAGGATTGAACTTTTGATTGTGTCTCTTTGTGTATTTTTTGTATATTTACTTTGTATAAAAATAGGGCAGTTAATTATCCTCTTTAAATCGATAAAAATAGAAGAGTCTGTGCTAGGTCCTGGTGAATAGGTAAACTTAGGTCACGTTTGGCTTGAGGTGATAGAAGGTGAAACCCAGAAAACAATGGTTTTCCATCTCTCGGAGAGTATGTAGTTGGTGCACATGTGTATTGGGGGAGTTTTGGTTGAAGGGAGTTAAAACTAGGCCCTCTTGTCCCTGCCTGTGACAGTCTTTACTCCCCACTTCAGTCTAGGGGAGTTTAAAGCCCATCTACTGAAGCACTAAGTTCCCAGGACAAAGGTTGTTGAGTGTTGATATGTCCCAGTGCAAAGTTTACGGTGTGTTTCCTTACCTCCCTGAGTGTGGGCACAGCCAGAAAGAGGAACTTAACAAAGAATGAGTAATGTGGATGAGCATGCAGTACCTGATTCTGCATTTATTTAATTAGTGGAGCTCTTTATGTCAATTTCTGCCAGTCTTGAAGGAGAAAGGGATTGCAAACACAGACTAAACAGGGCTGGCTTCTACAAGCTCAGTTAATCAGGAAGGAAAAGACCCAGGAATTACAAGAAAAACGTTAGCCATTGTGCAGAACTGTCAAATGTCCTGAACGAAGGATGAAAGTTTCAGGAAGAATGGGGATGTGATCCTCATTGGAGCAAATGAGGAATACGAAGCAAAGAATGGACCATGAGAACGTAGCCTAAGAATGGTGCGTCTTTAAAATACAACAAAGAAAGGCATTTCAACTCCTAGCTAATGGAGGAGGACTGAGGAGGGCTTGGCCCAGGAGAGAGGGAGGGGGTGTAGGAATGTACAACCAGCTCTTGGCTTTTGCTCCTATGTCTTAACTACCTTCAATGTGACTTTGTTTCCACAGCTGGCAGATTGATGTGGGAGACTGTATTAAACAGTTAATTCTAACAAACTTGGGTCTGAGATTTCAGGATCCTTGGGCATTTGATGGTGACCCTGTTAATGGGTGGAACTGCTGTCCAAACCTTGACATACAACGTGAAGCCCTCTTCCTCAAAGGAATGTGCTCACTAATGAGGAAAGGCGGAGCCAAACTCAAATAATATAAAAGAGGGGCGGGTGGGGAAAGTTGGGGTGTGAGCTGAGAATGGAACCAGCCAGCCCAGAGTTTCAAATTAGAAAAATAATAGAGTGTGGGAGGGACTCGAAAGAAGGGATTAAAGAACTCCTGACATTTCTTATTTGTTTCAACTGCCGCCCATTCCAACCCCCTTGCCGGTTCCCTCCTGATTTAACTTCTAGGAAACATAACAGCACCAATTAAAGAGCACACAGGGTAGGCGGGATATAGGGTATAGACATCCTCTGTTGGGATGTACAACTTTTCAAGAGTGCAGTTTACAATGTGAGTTAGAAAGACCCTGAAATAAGTGCTCTTTGGCACTGTAATCTCATTTCAAGGGCATTATCCTGAGCAAATCATTGACACGTGCACAGAGATGGGTGTGCAGAGTTTTGTTGTTGCTGTTAATAATACAGAAAAAGAAAGAGGGAAGAGGGAAAGGGAAAAGGAGAGACGAAGAAAGGAAGGGAGGAAGGGAGAGAAGAAAGAAAGAAAACCACCCAAATATCTAGCAGCAGAGGACTGGTCAAGAACGGTAATCCAAACGATGAACTGTTAAACAGCTACTAAAAAGAAAGATCTAGACAAATGGTTATGGACTTGAAACCACGTTCAAAATACCATGTTTGGAGGAAAAGCAGGTATTGAGAAGTTTGCATCGTATGATCCTATTTTTATATTTGTATTAGAAAAAGGCAGTGATACATACACTAATATGATAACTGTATTCATCTTTAGGTGACAGGATTCAGATTATTTAAATTTTTTTCTTTTGTGCTTTATCTCTACTTTATTACTTTTCTAAAATAATCACTCATTATTTTTGTAATTTTAAAATGTGTTTACCAAATAAAACACCACTAGGACTGCTTCCCTGGTCTGGAGGTTTGGCATCAGGGACTCATCTCCTGGGACTCCACAGGAGCTGTGGACTGTCCTCCCACGAGGGTGATGGCAGTTTCCATCACGCTGAGCTAGGCACACTAATTAGAATCTCTGTTCAAAGAGCAGGCTGACAAAAGGATGTCTGAATTATTCACTGTTTTTCATAATCTGTTTTTCTAACAGATGGACTATTAATCTGCGTTCTTGATTTTACATCTCAGATGCTGTTTGTGGGATGGCTTCAGTGCCTTATCATTTGATACTGTGGCAAAAGCACGGGAACCACCATTAGAGGGCCTGGTCCAGTGTCAACTAGTATCCACTAGCTGTGTCACCTTGTTAGGAAGTCACAAGACATTGCTGAACCTCATTTTTATCATATATAAAATGGGATAGGATGCTTACCCCATGAAGTGGTTGGTTGTAAGGATTAAATGTAAAAAGTGCTTTGAAACAGATATATATTGCTTGTATTTCATTTCAAACAAAGAATTAACTTCAAAGAAAGAGAAAATCAAACTCTTTGGCTGAACTGGATGGAACAGGGTTATTTAGTTGAGGCTCCAAACAGTCCTCTCTCTTAATTTGATTTTTATCAAAGGATTAGGCATACATAGTTTCAAAAAATTAAATAACCCTTCAAGGCTCCATCCAAATTGGGACCATTTTGAGTGAAAGGGCAATGGTAATAAAGTTATGCCAGACTAACAAGGATAAACTGGGACGTCCCAGACAAAACCTACTTTAAAAAACAAATACTCTGCTTATCCCTACCCACTCAGAGAAAACTACCTTCAGTTCTTTAATGCATTTTTCTCATGTTTATTTCTGTATTTCCAAATTATGGGTTTCTACTTCTTTTCTTGATTTTCCTTTTTTATACATTATTGATTTCTCACTATGGAAGATGAGGAATGATCTCTTTTATACCCTCCATTCACCTACCATTGCCCTCCCCTCATTTCCACTGTGATTATATTATATATTCATTTCTATATTAATAAGATCATATAAATCTTATTCATGGCTGAACTATGTCATTTATATTTCCTCTCTTGTGCGATTGTTCATTTCCCTGGAGTTAATAATTAACTCAAATTTTGGTTTGTTCTATTATCTATGGTCCTGTCCACTTTAGTCATCCCCAAACTTTGTTTGCACTATAAAACCACTCAAATGACTAATCCATTATTGGAAATAAACCTTCTGTCCTTGGACCTCCTGCTTCAGGCTAGACTGGTTACTTTCCAACCAGATATGCAGCTGGTCAGTCCAGTACTTCCCTTCACTTCTATGCTGTGTTGGGTTCTGTTTTCTTTGTCCCAGTGGTTGCACTTTGTTCATTCACTTCCTTGTTTGCATGGAACACATTCATCCTATAATGACTAAGTAAAAATGTGGACATGGAGATAAACTTTGGAGACCTTCCATGTCTAAAAATTCCTTTATCTACCCTCATTCCTTATTTTTTTAAACTTAGACAAGACTTGCAAGAATACTACCAAAACCCCTTTTATACCCTTAACCAATTCACCCATTATTAACATTTTTGCCCTATTTGCCTTATCATGTCTTTTCTCTATTTTGTATATGCACTTTTTTTTCTTGAGCCATTTAAGAGTTAGGTGTAGTCACCCTTCATGTTTGAATGATAGTTTGACCAACTATAGAATTCTGAATTGGGAATCGTTTCCCCTCAGAATTTTGAAGGCATTGATCTATTATCTTCTGGCTTTGTTGTGACTTGTTCTCTCTCTGAGCTCTCACCTCTTTTCATCTTTTGCATTCTGAACTTTTGTGATGATGTGCCTGAGTGCAAGTTTCTTTTCCTTCACCTGTGATGAGTGCCCAGTGGGTGCTTCCAGAATGGCAACTCATGAGCTTCGGTTCTGGGACATTCTTTGATAATTTCCTCTGTCCATTTTCTCACTTTTGTGGAACTCCTAGTGCTGAAATATCTTGAAACTCCTAAGCTGATCCTGTAATTTTATTCTCTTCTTTCTCAAGTTTTCCTCTCTTTGCCTTTTGTTCTGCTTTCTAGGAGATTTCTTCACCTTCATCTTTCACCTCTTCTACTGAATTCTTAATTTTGTTGATTTTATTTTTTTATTTTCGAAAGCCCTTTCTTGTCACAGGGATGTGCCTTTTCTATAACATCCTGTTCTCTATTTTTTCTTTTTATTTATTTTTTAAATTATTTTTTATTAAAATTTAGTTAATATACAATATTGGTTTCAGATGAACTACTTAGGGATTCATCAATTATATATATTAGTAAATCCTCACCATGATAAATGTAGTTACCATCTGTCACCATACAAAGATATTACAATATTATGAGCTATGGTCCCTTATGCTATACTTCCATCCCTGTGACTAAATTATTTTATAATTTCAAGTTTGTAACTCTTTATCCCTTTCACTTATTTTATCCATTCTCCTAACCCTCATGGTAACCAGCCATCCATTCTCTGTGTTTGAATCTATTTATGTTTTATTTGTTCATATGCTATATTTTTCAGCTTCCACATGTAAATGACACCATATGGTATTTATCTTTCTCTCACTGACTTATTTCCCTTAGCGTAATAACCCTCTAGTTCCATAATGTTGTCACAGTGGCAAGATTTCTTTCTTTTTAGGACTGAATAATATTCCACCGTATATATGTATTATATACATTAGTATATTGATGTACATCCATCTCTATCCATTAGTCTATTGATGGACACTTCAGTTGCCTGCATATCTTGGCTATTGTAAATAATACTGCAATAAACATAAGGGTGCATATATCCTTTCAAATTAATGATTTTGTTTTCTTTGAGTAGATTCCCAGAATTAAAATAGCTGGGTCATATGGTATGTCTATTTTTAGCTTTCTGAGAAACCTCCATACTGCTTTCCTTAGTGACTGCACCAATTTGCAATCCCAGCAGCAGTGTACAAGAGTCCCCTTCTCTCCACACCCTTGCCAACACTTATTATTTCTTGTCTTGTTGTTATTAGCCATTCTGACTGGGGTGAGGTGATATTTCGCTGTGGTTTTGATTTGCATTCAATGACAATTAGTGATCTTGAACATCTTTTCATGTCTCTCTTAATTGTCTGTATGTCTTCTTTGGTAAAATGTCTATTGAGATCCTCCACCCATTTTTCAATCAGATTATTTGGGTTTTTGTTTTTGTTTTTGTGTTGAGTTCTACATTCTTTATACATTTTGTATATCAGCCCTTTGTCAGATAAATTAATTGCATGTAAGTCTCCTATACACTAGGTTGGTTACCTTTTAGTTTTATTGGTGGTTCCTTTGCTGTGCAGATGCCTTTTAGTTTAATATAGTCTTACTTATTTTTGCTTTTGTTTCCCCTGCCTGGGGAGACATATCTAGAAAAATATTTCTAATGTTGATGTTCAAGAGTTTGCTGCCTATGTTTTCTTCTAGTAGTTTTATGGTTTCAGGTCTTATATTTAGGTCTTTAACCCATTTAGAGTTTATTTCTGTGTATGGTATAAGACAATGATCCCAAAGCTTTATTATTTTGCATATAGCTATCCAGTTTTCCTAACACCATTTATTGAAGAGACTCTTTTCCCCATTGTATGTTTTTGCCTCCTTTGTCATATATTAATAGACCATTTAGGTGTGGGTTTACTTTTGGGCTCTCTGTTCCATGGGTCTCTGTATCTGTTCCTGTGCCAGTACCATACTGTTTTGATAACTGTAGCTTTATAGTATAGTTTGGAATCAGAGAGCATGATACCTTCAACTTTGTTCTTCATTCTTAAGGTTGTTTTGGGGTATTTTCTCATTCCATACCAATTTTAGGATTATTTGCTCTACTTCATTGAAAAATGCCGTTGCTATTTTGATGGGAATGGCATTGAATCTGTAGATTGCTTTGGGTAATATGGCTATTTTAACAATATTAATTCTTCCTATCCATGAGCATGGAATAGCTTTCCATTTGTTTGTGTTCTCTTCAGTTTCTTTCATCAGTGTCTTATACTTTTCAGAGTACTTGTCTTTCACCTCCTTGGTTAGGTTTATTCCCAGATATTTTATTCTTTTTGATGCAATTGTAAATGGGATTATTTTCTTATCTCTTTCTGCTAGTTCATTGTTTATGTATGGAAATGCAACTGATTTTTGTATGTCAATTTTGTATCCTGTGACTTTACTGAACTCATTTATTAATTCTAATAATTTTTTAGTGGAGTCTTTAGGGTCTTCTACATATAGTATCATCTGCAAATAGTGATGATTTTACTTCTTCCTTACCAATTTGGATGCCTTTCATTTCTTTTTCTTGTCTGACTGCTCTGGCTCGGACTTCTAGGACTATGTTGAATAAAAGTGGTGACAGTGGGCATCCTTGTCTTGTTCTTGATCTTAGAGGAAAAGCTTTTCATCTCTTTGCTATTGAGTATGATGATGTGGGTTGTCATATATGGCTTTTATTATGTAAAAATAGATATGTGCTATCTATATCCACTTTTGAGTTTTTATCATGAATAGATGTTGAAATTTGTCAAATACTTTTTCAGCATATAAGATGATCATATGTTTTTTATGATTTTTATCCTTCCTTTCTTTAATGTGGTGTCTTACATTGATTGATTTGCAGATATTGAACCATCCTTGCATCCCTGAGATAAATCCTACTTGATTGTGGTAAATTATCTTTTTAATGTATTTTTGGTGGTTTTGACTGGCTGGCCAGCGGCCTGGTGAGTGTGAGTCAGGGATGTCCTGATGTCAGAGCTATCAGGGTGTGGTTGGAGGGAGGCACAGTGTTGGGGAGGTCCAAATGGAGAGGCTCCCCATGGGTAAATGGGAGTCCACACTGGTGGGGAGGCTGCAGGACCAGCTGCAGTCTCCAGGAAAGCCCCATCTCTGCAGCTATTAACTCTGTGCCTGTGGTGTAGCAGTGGCCCTGGTGTGCTGTTTAGGTGTGGACAGTGACAGGCTCAGTACTTGTGGTACAACCCCAGGTCCAGACTCAGCCCTCAGGAAAGCTCCTTCTTCTCACTGGGTCTGTGCCTGCAGTACAATGGTCACCAGGGTATGCTCCCCAGGGATCAGATTGACTGGCTCCACACATTCGGGGCAGCTGTGGCCAGGATGTGCTCTCTAACTGATGCATCTGTATGTGGGTGGAGGCTGGGAAGCCACCTATACCAAATCTGAAATTTCTGTGTGTGCCCAATCCTGCTCCCTGTGTCACTATCAATATGGGAAAGCAGTGAAAACAGTGGCTCTTGCCAGATCCAGAGAGAGTTCTAGCCATTTCCCCACCAAATCACACATTGTTTAGTTCTATAAATTGGGTTTTTCACTTACAGTCTAGATGCACTTAAAAACATGGTTTTTTTCTATGCCCCAGGGCAAGTAGTCTGTTTCCAGGTCCTTTAGTGGTGCCCCTTCCCTCTGTGTCATTGCACTGGGGGTGCGGTTCCCTCTGTTACAGTGTCTCTGTCTCTCCTGCCTTTTTTTTTTAATGTAATCTTTCCATCCCTTGTTGTGCAAAAGGTGTTCATTTGGTCCTTGCTTCTTCCTCAAGATGAATTGCTTTGTGTGTAGATTTGGTGTGAAGGTAGGAGGAGGTAGATTCCAGCTTTCTCTGTGCCATCTGCCCCAGAGTCCCATTCTGTTCTTTTTCTTTTATGTATGCAACACATTCTCCTATCTCATCAAAGATATTAATGAATATTGGTTTTTCCCCATTCATGGTGATTTTCTTCTGCTATTTGCATTGCCTTTTAGACCTAGGTTCATTTCCTATTTGTTTATTTTGGACTAAGTATTTCACATTTGAGGCTCTTTTTAATTACTTCATAATTATTGGCTCTCTCCTTGTTCATAGAGTAGTAAATGTGAGACACTGAAAAGCTCATTGGAAGCTCTCTGAGAGTGAGTGAGGTTTACTGTAGGGTGCATGGTCAGGACCCAGACATTTCACTAGGAGGATCTACCAGTCTATTTCTTCCTGGACTGTTTGCTTTCTTCAGAGAGGAATCCTGCTTGGAAAGTTCAGTTATGGCTGTCAGCATCCTGAGACTGAGTGAAAGAAGGAGGCTGGGAATATCATGTCTCAGCCATTATGGTTCCTTAACTCCCTCACATAGCTATGCTGAGTATTTCTAAGTCCAGAACCTCTCTGTTCACTTCAGAAGACAAACCTCCAATTTCCCTCTGTCGGGCTGCACAGAGTCAAACTACTGGATGGAACTTTTGGCAGATCTTTCTGTTTTCAGCCCCACTCACTGTCCTGGGCTTCCAAAGTGTCATGCTTCCAATTTCTGAACTTTTCCTGGGTTCTGTAACACCAGTTGTTAGGTGTGGTAGAGGTAGTTCACCAAGTCCACCACAGTATTGCCTCTTCCCAGGAGTCTAGACAGACCAGAGTTTTTAGCCTTTTTTGCAGTTAGGTTAGGTAAGTGACTGAGTTGCGGCCAGTGGGAGGCAAGGGGTGATGTGTAACCCTTCTAGGCCTGGCCTTCATAAATAGCTGCCAGCCCTCTCCAGTTTGGGTAGCCAGCGAGACAGGTGGGCCCAGAGAACAGACCTGAGAACCTTGCTCTGTTGCAGGCCCTGGAGCCCCTGCAATTTGTTCTTATCTTCTGCCTCAATTTTTTGATTATAGAGCAATCTGCATCCAAGACACAGTCAATTCCACAGAAGCAGAAAAGAAAGAGTGGGGCTCACAGGAACCTCAGAATGGCTGACAGGGAGCATAGGAAAAGGAGTCCCAGCGTTTGCTACTTTGCCTTCGGGTGGGGGCATAGAGAGTGGCAGATAAAGGCAGAGGAAATAATCCCATTTTCTTCACTTTGCTCCCTAAACCCCATTATTAAGAACACGTTTTGGTTTAAAAAAAAAAAAAAGGTAAAAATGGCCAGAAATGGTTAATAAAACAAAGGCTAGAAATCAAATTCTTACATAGATAGGGTGGGTGTCTATCATCTTATGTCTGGTTGGTATACCCAGCTAATCACAGATTTGAGGCAGGCAAGGGAGGGATTTGAAGTTTGTCTCCAGCATGTTTGGAGAAATATTTGGTATTTCTCATTTCAGGGACAAATGTTAATTTCATTAGTAACTAATAATAAAAAGATATGATATCGCCCTTGATTTGCAGCAGCTCACCTTTCAGCAGTTCCTCCTGGGAGCTCTTTGCCAGATATTCAGTGGTGAGAGGGGTTCCAGGTCATGCATACATACCACTCCTGAAGCCTACTGGGCCTTGGCTTCTCTCCTCTCCACACATAGCCCCTCTGCCTTTTTTTTTTGGCCTCATTTTTTTCTCCCTCATTTCCCAGCCCTGTACCAGCCCCTTCCTGAGAATCTCCTAAACAGTTACACAAAGTTAACTGAACATTTATTTGATTTTTTTCATTACCATACTAATTGATTTATATTTTGAAAGCTTACTATTAGACAGTGTAGAATTATACTTTATACCCAACTTGAATATGGAATTTATGGTCATTTAAAAGAGAATAATTAAGATTAAGCCCTTAAGCAGGTAGCTCCCCACCTACCTTGTTTCTGTGAGATAAACACAGCTTGTGCTGCCTTCTCCAGGGCCAGCCCCTGCTGTGATTCTGAGTTATGTGTCCTGTCCTTTCTGTGGGGAGACAACCCTGTTGACTGTCTCCACAGCATTGGTACCAAGTTGCTTTTCCCAGTGCATTAAGGTCTTTATCGAGGAGAATAAGTGATGTTCTGAAGTATTCAGAGACCTATCTGGCACTCAAGCTGGAATCTTCAAAAGGAGGAATCTCTTTTCGCTAGAGAGATTCCCACAGGAAGTGCCTTTCAGTAAAGCTGAAATGAATGCCCCCTGGGGCAGCTCTGCTTGTACATTGCATGCATACAATGAACAGCCCTTCTCTGGTCAGCCAGCCAAAGAGTCACCAGAGCTCTCATCTTCCAACACCGGGAACAGCAAGCAGTAGGACTCTGTGTGAACGCTTTAAAGACGAAGGTAAATAAAGGTGGAGTAGGCAACTAAGGAGTCACCTTTCTTCGGGGAGTTGGGAGGGCAAACTGTTCCCTCTGTTCACCTGAAGCTACAATGCCACATGGTCTGACCACAGTGCTACATTAAAGCTTTTCCTTTCTTTTGCAGTTGCTCTCTTGACCTGTCACAGTGTTTTAAAATTCGCTATTTAAGGTAATTCTCCCCTGGTGGGGGATATTCGCACGGTGAGTGCCAGGATTGCAATCTCAGTGCCAGAACAAGCGCAGTACCTGGACTAGGGGTGGGCAGCAGGCCTGTTGCTGGGGAGTCACCCCCCAAAGAGTAGTGTTGCTGCCAGCCCAGGGCAGGGAGGCAAGCCACACCTTGTGGTGAAGTTTCCCCAAGGTGCATGTGCAAGACCCCAACCCACCCTGGACCTGAGCCCAGGGCCCCACTGGGGGCAGAGGGCCACAGTATAACATGGATCACCCCCTGTGCACATCGGGAACACAACCTGGTTGCCAACCCTTCACAGTGGGACAGGCAGGCATGAGGAGGGTGGGGATGGGCAGGGCCCCAAACACCAGGTGACATACAGGCTGCTGCCAGGAGGTGGGGAGCCGACAGCAGGCAGACCTGTGTGAGCTGAAGGCTCCAAGACCCTGGCACATGCTCCGATGCTCATCAGTCTTCACTTACAAAATACAAATTCAAAGAAAAAATTATTAAGAATTTCAAGAGGGTAACTGCAGAGCATTGAACCCCAAGCACACAGGGTCCTTCTGAATGTGGGGTCCTGGGCAACTGCTCTGTTCACACAGCCATGAAGCTAGCTGTGTAGGATAGAATTACTGAAATCAGGGAAGGTCCAGAAAATTATTTATTTAAAAATCACATTCATGGCATTTCTCATAGGCTGCCTGGACATGGTTTTATGTCTGTACAGAACCTGCTTCCCTATCTGGATGCTATCCTCAAAGCTTAGCTCCTAGTCTTACCAGCTATTCTCTGGCATATTATAGCCCCTTTCTAAGTCTTATCTGTAAAACAGAAATAATAACAGTCTCATAAGATAAGATTGTTGTGAGTTCTTAGTGAAGTAAAGCTTATAAGGCACTACTACTAACTGCAGTGACTGGCATATGTTTGTACAAATGGACATATACATATATATTTATTCACCCACATACACTGATAATCATGTATCTATCTCTGCTCTGGCACATAGAGACAGTACTGGAGTACATAGAAGATATTTAATAAATCTATTTGATGAACATGTTTTTTAAATGTCAATCTGGTTAATGGATGCTTTAGGTGAAATGCAAGGCAAAATAACTTTATTTAAAAGAGACATCATAAAAGCAATTTTCAAAAATTCAGACTGTTAGGATAGAATAATTCTCAAAGCTCATTTGAATTAAGGACATAGAGAAGATGGAGAAACCTGGTAAACAGGATTCCAGAATGAAAATGGCCTTGCAAGGAAAGATGAAATAAATTGGAATTGGTTAGTATGGAGAAGAGAAGGATAAGAGAAAGTTTTAAAATAGCAATATTCCTTTCAATTAAGAGTATTTTGTTACAAAAGTAGGATATGTTTATTATAGAAAACTTCGAAAATACATATTAGCAAAAAGAAGAAAATTAAAAATATGCACAATCCCATCATTCTTATACAACAAAGTTTGTACTAACTGGTCATGCTGTTGTAAATACAGGTTTGACCCTGGATAATACTGGGTATTTTCATTTTAAAGAACATTTGCCAATTTTGCAGCTGAAGTTGTATTTCTTTGCTATTTTTATTTAAATTACTCCTTTCCTCACCTCTTCTGTTTCTTGTTCATACACTTTTTTTCTTTTGTGAATTGTCTTTGTCATTAAACCATTTTAAATTAAGATGTTTGTTTTTCTTTTTACAAAATTGAGAGTATCTAAAAGTACAGAAAATAACAGCTAACACAGCATTTCTATGTGTTTTTCAGAAAGAAGGCCTGTTGGGGTTGAGATAGGAGCTCTATTAACACAATGGCTGCTAGAAAAAGATGTGAAACATTTGTCTTCTTCCCAAACTAACATGCAAGTCTTTTGTACATTAAAGATGTGAACCTTTATCCATGCCATAGAGCTTTTGCTTTAATATTTCTGACTCTTTCATCAAAGTGACTGTTAACAACAGAAAAAAAGGAATTCAATTTAAATTGAGAAAAAAATTTTTAGTTGGACCTAAGAAACAATTTCTTGCCTATGAAGAAAATAAATGAAAGATAAGGCATTTGTCATTATGGAATCTCTGACTGTCCATTTCTACTCTGTGACTTACATTAAACTTAATTGGCTAGGAGACGAGAACTGGACCAAATGATTCTGTTAATTTTCTTAGATTCTAAGAAATTTCAGAGTTAGGGAAAGGTCTGGGTTGCTTGGCCAATTTGATCTAATTTGTGTTCCTTACCCTTATAAACAAACCAGATGAATCTTTGCAGGACTTCTAAGTAAGGGTTGTTAAGTGTGCTACTGCTTGGTGGTTCTGCAAATGAATGTGAATTCCACTACATAACAACTGGGACAAGTGTTCTATTTATTAAAAAAACAGCAAGGTTACTGCTGAGTATGGTAATCATTAGGGCTATAGACAAACATGCACCTCTCTCCTCCCAGGCATGCAGAAATAATGCACTTCCCTGGCCTTTTGGACTTTTGTGTGGACATAAGGCTTTCATTGACCAGTGAATCATGATAGGAAGTGACATTTTCATTTCTGAGCTCAAGTTATTTAAAAATGTTTTATATACAGTTTATTGTATGTCAATTATACCTCAATAAAGAGATATAACTTTATACACAGAGTTTATATGTACAGTTGACCTTCGAATAATGCAGGGGTTATGGGTGCTGACCTCTTATGCAGTCAAAAACCTGAATATGACTTTTGACAACCTCCAAATTTAATTACTAATAGCCTACAGTTGATCTTATGGAAGTAAATAATAAAATAGACAGTATCTACATACAGATTATGCGTTCATGACATACCTAACTTTTTCTTAGTTTTTTCAATATTTCTAGGCTGTGTGGTCCATCTGAGAGTTTCAAATTATTGAAAATCTCCAAAAATTGTTCTAGTATATTTAATGAAAAAAAAAATCTGTGTACAAGTGGACTCATACAGTTCAAACCCATGTTCAAGAGTTAACTGTATAAATTTTAATGAAGTTTATATATAAAGTTTACAATAATGGAATTCTAGCATAACTGTAATACTTAAAATAATTATAATTATATATTAATAATAATTATAATGTTCAAAATGTAAAATTTTTACATGTGTGTACAACTTTGAAATCATCACTTCATTTGAGATGGTGAATAAATATATCTATCACCTCCAAAAGTTTTCACTTGTACTTTTGTAATCCTTCCCTCCCACACTTCCTCATCCCCTATCTCCTAGAAGCCACCGATCTCTTTATTTGTCATTATAGATTAGTTCTGAATTTTCCACAGTTTAATCATATAGTATGTATTCTTTTTTGGCTGGCTTCTTTCACTCTACATGATAATTTTAACATTTATCCATGTTGTTTTACATAACAATAGTTCACTCTTTTTTTATTGCTATTCCATTTTATGGATATGCAGTAGTTTGTTTATTCATTCATTTGTTGTTGGCCAGTTGAGCTGTTTCTAGATTTTGGCCATTACAAATAAACCTTTCATAAAAATTTGTGTACAAGCCTTTGTATGGTCGTAAGTTAGTTTTTCTGAGTAGATACCCAGGAGTGGATTGGGAGGACCATATGGTCACATACTCAATTTCTTAATAAACTGCCAAATTGTTTTCCAAAGTGGTTGTAATACTGACATCATCAGAAGTTCCAAGTGTTTCCATTCCTCTACATTCTCATAAACACTTGATATTGTTCAATCTTTTTAATTTTAGCCATTCTAATAGCTATGTAGTGTTAACTTGTGGTTTTAATTTGCACTTTCCTAATGACTAATGATTTGAGCATCTTTATTTGCCATCTGTGTATCTTGTCTGTTCAAATCCTTTAGTCAGTTTTATTGGTTTGTTTACATTATTGTTGAGTTTTGAGAATATATATTCTGGACTAAAGTCTTTTCTCAGATATACATTTTGCAAATATTTTTTTTCTCATTCTGTAACTTGTCTTTCCGTTATTGTAAGAGTGTCTTTTAAAGAGTAGAAGTTTTTAACTTTAAGTCCATTTAATCAACTTTTTCTTTTATGAATTGTGCTTTTGATGTTATATCTAAGAAATCCCTGCCTAACTCAAGGTCACAGTGATTTACTCCTATTTTCTTCCAAAACTTTTACAAATTTATACTTTTACATTTACTCTGTGACCAATTTTGGGTTACATTTTGCATAAAGTGTGAGATATCCTTTTTCCACTGTATTACCATTGGACCTTTTATCCAGATAAATGTGTGAGTTTATTTCTGGACTTTCTATTTTGTTCCATTAATCTATTTTTTTTCTAACTTTATGCTAATAATATCACACTGTTTTCATTAGTGCAACCTTAAATAATTTTTGAAATCAGGAAATAGTTATGCCTCTAATTTGTTTGTCTTTTTATGAGTGGTTTAACTATTCTAGAATCTTTGCACTTCTATAAGAATTTTAGAATCAGCTTGTTAATTTCTACGAAAACTCTTTCTGGGAGTGTGACTGGCACATTGAAGCTGTAGATTAAGGACAGGTGACATCTTCATGATACTGAATCTTGAATGAATAAGGTATATCTCCAGTTATTTAAGTCTTTAATTTTTTTCAGCAATATTTTGAAATTTTAGTGTACAGGTCATTCATAAAACACTTCCAAGTATTTTGTATTTTTATGTTATTGTATATGGTAATATTTCCTATTCAAATCTATAATTATTTGTTGCTAGTACAGTGAAATACAATGGATTTTTGAATTGATTTTGCACACTGCAAACTTATGATCTCAATTATTAGTTACAATAGCTTTTAAAAAATATTCCATCATATTTTCTACATAGATGATTATGTCATCTCAAAAAAAAAAGTTTGAATTCTTTCCTTTCGATCTGTATGCCTTTCTTTTTCTTGCCTGACTGCACTGGCAAGACCCACTACAACAGTGTTGAGTTAAAGTGATAAAAGTAGACATACTTATCTGATTCTGATCTTATGGGGAAAGTATTTAGGTTTTTACCATTAAGTATGATGGTGGCTGTAGGTTTGTTTTAGATGGTCTCTATGAAGGAAGTTCCCTGATAATTTTAGTTTAGTGAGAGTATTTATCAGGATCAGGAACGGATGTTGGCTTTTGTTAAATGCTTTTTTAACATCTGTTTAGTGACCATATGCTTTTTATTGTTAGTTTGTATGTTAAAGTATATTGATTGATTTTCAAATGTTGAACCTACCTTGTATTCCAAGGATAAACTTCAGTTGGTCACATGATGTTTTAGCCTTTTAATAGATTGTTGAATTCAATTTGCTAATACTTTATATAGAATTTTTGTTCATTAGGGATTTTGTGTCCTTTTCAGTGTTCTTTTCTTGTAATGTCTTTGTCTTGTTTCATTTTAAAGGTAATCCTTGCCTCCAAGAATTAGTTGAGAACTATTCTCTTTTCTTTGATATTTTTAGAAGAATTTGTTTAGAACTGTTATTATTTCTTCCTTACTTGTTTGATAGAATTCACCCATGAAGTCATCTTAGCCTGGAGTTTCTCTGGCAGAAGTTTTGAACTATGCCATTTTCCTAACTAGATATAACGTTATTCAGAGTATTTATCTCTTCTTGAGTGAGCTTTGGTAACTTTTGTCACTCAAGGAAATTTTCTATTCTAAGTTGTCATATTTATTGGCATGAAGTTGCTCAAAATAATTCCTTATTGTCCTTTCACATGGGTTTCATTTGCTTTTCTTTTTTTATTGTCTTAAGGCCACTGATTTGAAAACTTTCCCCTATTCTAATATAGATGTCTAATATATATCATATTTCTAATATAGGAAGTTTAATGCTCTAAATTTCTCCCCTGAAAACTACCTTAGTAGCATCCTACAAGTTCTCATTTGTTGTATTTTTATTTTTATCATTTCAAAATAAGTTTTAATTACCCTCTTAATTTCTTCTTTTACCTTCTTTTAGGTGTGTTAGTTTCCAAATATTTGGAGATATTTCTAAGAATATTTATATTATTAATATCTAATTTAATTCCATTATTAAGTAACTCAAAGAATGTACTTTGAATGGCTTGTGAGCTGTGATAGGAAAATGATAACTTAATGTCAACCAAAGGGAAATTATTATTTTTTCAGTAAGTCCTCCCAGCAAGTCAAAGGTGCTATAATTATCTGGTTTCCAGTTTAATTCCACTTGACAAATATTTGTTGAACACTGAATATACATACTCAAAGCCCTGGGTACTGCATGGGTTACATAAATAAGGAAAGTAGAATGTCTTATCGCAAGGAACTTACAATCTAGACATGAACTACTGATACTAGAAAAGAAATGATAAAATCCAAAAGTGGATTACACAAAGAATGACAAGGATTCAAAGGGAAGAATCAGGAAAGGTTTCACTTTGGCTGGAGTTTAGGGAGTTGATGGGAGATAAGCTGGAAGAATAGCTTGGGGACTATTTTAGAGGACCCTGAGGTCTTTATATATAGTTGAATAGGCATTTGGATGCCATAGAGATTTTTTGAGCAGAAGAATCCCTTTCTTTCACTCTCCACGTTTGCTCCATCAAGTCCTGGTGGACCTACATCCACCATAGAGCTCTGGAAAATGTCAAGTGGTTGTATTATGTCACTGACTCCCTTGCTTAAAACCCTTCACTGGCTCCCCACAGCACTTAGAATAAAATCAAAATTTCTTTTCAGACCCTCATGTTCTACCTTCTGACTATCTCATCTTCTACCATTTTTTTCACTGTATTCAGTACATCCTACCCCCATCAGCTTCCTTTCACTTCCTCAGATACAACTAGGGTTTTCCCCACGAAGAACCTTTGCATTTTCTTCTGCCTTGAACACTCTTTCCCAGCTCTTTGCATGGTGTGGAAGACAGCCTCCAAAATGGCCCAACCATCCTTTCCTCCTGGTAATCATACCTTTGTGTGATCCCCTCCCCTAGAGTATAAGCTAGATTTAGTGACTTATTTTTAGCAAAGAGAATGCAAGAGAGGTTATGGGTTCCAAAAAGAAGGTGGTTCCCATTAGGGGTGCATTCTTTCTCACATTTTCACTGGCTCGCCTTACCTGTAGAGGGAAGCCAGCTTCCTTCTGTGAGCTGCCCTATGGAGAGGCCCATTTGGCATGGAATTAATGTCTTGAGCCTATAGCCATTAAGGTCCTGAGGCCTGCCAACAGCCATGTGGATGAGGTTGTAAGCCTATCCTTTCTAGTAGGTCCCTGAGTTGACAGTAGATCCAGTGCTAATATCTTCTGAGAGACTCTGAGCCAGACACCCAGCCAAGCCACACCATGATCACTGACCCACAGAAACCATGACATAAGAAACATTCATGTTTTTAAGTTGCTACATTTGGGAATAATTTATTACGCAGCAACAGGCAACTATATGTATGGCTGGGTCCATCTCGTCCTTTGTGACTCAGCTCATGTGTCAGTTCCTCAGAGAAGCCTTTCCTAACCATCTTGGCTAAAGTAACTTTCTTCCTACCCTGCCTCTTCCCCAAGTCACTTATTAATATAGTGCCTTGTTTTCTTTCTTCCATAGCTCTTATTATCATCATTAATTTATTCATTTACTTATGTATTGTCAGACATCCCACAAGTAGACTATAAACTCCTCTAATGGTAGATTGTTGCTCTATTTCCAAAATATAGAAGATACCTGGTTCAAATACTTGTTGAATAAATGTAAGCGAATAATAGCTCTGCATTATTTGTTCCAGAATCTCCTGGTGTTTAACAGAGCCAAATACTGTGAACTGAGCTTAATCTGTGTTTTGATAAGAACTTTGACAGCCAACAAGGCCTGGAGGTGTTTTCAGATTTCAGAAGATCTACTTTTATTTTATAGATCAGAAAAGTTAACTGGTCAGCTTCACAAAGCCCATAAGCAGTGGGCCTGTTTTTTGAAGATATAACTTCCTTTGCCAGAAAGGTAGGCCCACTCTGAAACAGCCTTACTTTAGCTGGCCTAGGAGAAGCAGGTGACAGCTTATTAGAATAAGCAAGGCCGTTGACTCTTCACATAATTCTTCCAGCAATCAAAACATCATTTATTGTTGTCATTTGAGTAATTTCTGCTCTTCAGAGAAAAATAGAAGAAAAATAGAAAAACATGAGCAAGCAAGAAAAGCATACCATAATCATAGCCTTATAATCCCACCTTATCTATTAAGGCTTAGAGGAAATCCCTCCAGAACTTTTTCTGTGCATTTTTTAATTGAAATATAGTTGATATATTACATTGTATTGGTTTAAGGTGTACAACATGATTCAACAATTGTATACATAACCAAATACTATGATACGTGTAGTTACCATCTATCAACATACAAAGATATTACATAATTTCCTATGCTGTACTGTCATTCTGTGACTAATTTATTTTGTAATTGGAAGTTTGTGCCTCTTTATCTCCTTTATTTATTTCACTGCCCCCACCACTCCCCTATGGCAACCATCAGTCTGTTCTGTGTTTATGAGTCTATTTCTGTTTTGTTTGGGGTTTTTCTGTTTGTTTCTTTGTTTTGGTTTTTAGATTCCATATACAAGTGAATCATGGTATTTGTCTTTCTCTGTCTCATTTATTCCACTTAGCATAATACCCTCTAGGTCCATCTAGTTCTATGAATTTGTTAAAAAGACAAAGTGAGATAATAGCACAATACCTACTTCTTAATAAATTGTTTTCTTCACTTGGCAACATATTCTGAATGTTTTTTCATTTCAGTTGACGCATTTCTGCAACATCATTAATCTTTGTAGGGATATATGATCATCCATTTAATCAATCCTTTGATTTTAGCCATTCCAATTATTTGAGATTTCAAATGAGGCTTTTCTGACCATCTTGGATTCTACCGTATGATTCTACTAATTATCATCACTGATAATTTCCTCAGGAGAAAGTCTTTAAAAGAGGAATTGCTCTATGTAAGGATGTGAACATTTAAAAGACGTTTTGATATATTTTTCCAAACTTCCTTTAAAGAAGTTATGCCAATTTACAACTCTGGCTGTCCATGCACATTCCGTTACTTTTAAAACTTACTTCATAAGAGAAGACCGTGATAAACTCATGTATTAGTAGTTTGTCTCTTTTTATCTGTGAACAGCCAAATACAATGCAAATGGAATTGCTTTCTACATCTAAATTGGGATGAGGGTAGGCAGCTCCGCATAGTCCAGAATAGGCAGATTTTTTGAGTTGGGGAACTTGAAATATTAACAAATGGATAAAAATAGGAGAGACAGAAGAAAGGAAAGGCCTACTCAAGGAAAGGTGAAGCAGTCAACAGTGTGCTTTTGCTTTTGATCTTGTGAAATTGCTTTTATCAATATATTTTTTGCACTGAAGAACAAAAGGGCTCCAGAGAAGTTGTTCCAAGGCCAGAGGGGGAAGGTGCTGGAGGGGGTCTTGTAGGCTTGGCAGCCAGTGGAAAAGAGGACCTCGGGAAGGGATGATTGTTAGCAGCTCATACTGGTACAGTACTTTACAGTTTACAGAGTACTTTCTATGAAGTGCAGGCAGCAGGAGGACATCTGCTGTCGTAGGAGCTGGTCATGGACACAGCTGGGGGTTTCTACACTAGCACTGCACTGACCACTCCCTAATTTCTTGACACTAGAGGGATAGAAGCCACTTGCTTTTTCTACCACAGCAGCAAGGTTCTGTAGACAGAATATTTGTGTCTCCCCAAAATTCATATGTTGAACCTAATCCTCAATATGATGGTATTGCGAGGTGGAGCCTTTGGGAGGTGATTGGGTGGTGAGGTGCGGCCCTCAGGGACAGGAGCAGCACTCTTGTAAAAGAGGCCCCAGAGAGCTGTCTTGCCCTTTCTGCCATGATCGCCAACTGTGAACCAGGAAGCAGTCTCTCCCCAGACTCCACATCTGCCTGCACCTTAATCTTGGACTTCCCAGCCTCCAGACTTTGTGAAATAAATGTTTGTCATTAGGTCATCCAGTCTATTGTATTTTTGTTATCATAGCCTGGACAGATGAAGACACCAGCTATCTTTTACATGCAGGCAAATATAATCCTAACATTACAAATGATGAAATAATTTATAGAATTCCTAAGGGAAGGAGGGGACAGTGTTGCTAGACTTTGTACAACTGTGACAAGATAAAGCCTATCAGAGAAAGCATAGAGTCAGAAAGGGCCCGAAGGCCTAGGAAACAGTGGTGGGGTATGCTGGTGCTAGAGCAGCGGGCAACAGCTGACTGCCCCAGGGGGAATGCGTACAGTGAACAAGAGGGAAGGGCCAATGTAACCACCACAGAAAGTCAAATAGAAGGGATGGCCGGATGCCCGGCAGGAAAACAAGCAGCAGGGTCACTGGCTGGAGAAGGGAGGAAGCAGGTAGAACACATGTGCTGTTAACGTGTTTGAAGGTTTTCTTGTGGAAAAGAGAGTAAGCTTATTTTATCTAGTAAGTATGTGACAAGTATTTATATAACCCAAGAGGTGAAACAAAACCCAGTGCATGAAGGTACAGGTAAGGGAACCTGTCTGAATTCTACATGACACAGTAATTGATGTCCTTGGGTATCAGCATGCTTTGCCTCCACAGCTTCTGTTAATAACTTGCTCCTTGGTTATAGCAGTGGGCAATTATTATTCCACCCCTCTGGCCACAGTGACTGCTCTAGGGATGGACATATGCCCTCAACCAGAACAATCAAAGCCTTATCCAAACATTTCCTCACTAGATGGGTCTTCTTTTCTTCCCTTTGGTCACTGAACTGAATTTTTTGGCTCTGGGCCCAGAACTGACTGAGGGCATGCTCCCTGCTGGGCCTGGGCAGTCCATCCACGAGAGGTGGCCTGCAGTGCAAGTTTTTCTAATGTGCATTAGTTATGAGATGAGTGGTTAGAGAACATGATCTGTGTGACGTGCCAATTGCTGTTGTCATAACCTCATCTAGAACCAGCAAGCAGACCAGGAAAAACAGAGATGGAGGCAACATGAGCTGCAATGTCTGAGTGACTTCAAGTTTTTCTTATCAAAGCAGTGGGTTGTAAAGTTGATAAGAATGTGTGCAAGTTGTGCTAGAGATAAAGACAGTAGAGATAATAAAAGAACAGTCATTATTAAGGGCCAAGTGTAAGTGTAAAATGGAAATAAAAGACCATTATAAACCAAGAAAACCTTAGATTCATACAAGCTTAATATTATGGAAGGGAAGAGTTGAGATAAAATAATGTAGGGGGCGGAAGATGGCGGCGTGAGTAGAGCAGCGGAAATCTCCTCCCAAAACAACATATATCTATGAAAATATAACAAAGACAACCCTTCCTAGAATAAAGACCAGAGGACACAGGACAATATCCAGACCACATCCACACCTGAGAGAACCCAGCGCCTCGCGAAGGGGGTAAGATACAAGCCCCGGCCCCGCGGGAGCCGAGCGCCCCTCCCCCCAGCTCCCGGCGGGAGAAGAGCAGGCAGAGCGGGAGGGAGACGGAGCCCAGGGCTGCCGAACACCCAGCCCCAGCCATCCGGGCCAGAGTGCAGGGCCCTCGATACTGGGAAAACAGGGCAGCAAAAAGAGTGAGCAGGCACTGGAGGCTGGGCGACAGAGGACATAAGAAAAGCGCGCGACCATTTTTTTTATTTTTTTATTTTTTGCTTTTTTGCTGCTTTGTTTTGGCGAGCGCTTTTTGGAAGTTTTAAAGGGACAGGGACCCCAATATTAGGGAAACAGGGCAGAAAGACCGGTGAGCAGAGGCCTGAGGCTGGCACCGGAGAATAAAGAAAAACGAACGACCACCTTTTTTTTTTAATTAAAAATTTTTTTTTTTTTTTTTAATTAAAAAAAATTTTTTTTCTTGTTTTTTTTTGTGGTCGTTGTTTTGTTTTGGCGGGTGCTTTTTGGAAGTCTTAAAGGGGCAGGGCGGGCCACTTAATCCAGGGGTAGGGAATCCGGGATCTCTGGGCACCCTAACCCCTGGGCTGCAGGGAGCAGGGAGGCCCCTTACGGAGATAAATAGCCTCCCAGCAGCTCCTGCTCCAACGCGACTCCACCATTTTGGAGTAGCTGCCCGAGCCAGGCCACGCCCACAGCAACAGCGGAGATTAACTCCATAGCAGCCGGGCAGGAAGCAGAAACCCTGTCTGCGCGCAGCTGCGCAGCACAAGCCACTAGAGGCCGCTGTTCTCCCAGGAGAGGAGGGCCACAAACCAACAAGAAAGGAAGTCCTTCCAGCCGTCACTCGTCCCAGTTCTGCAGACTATTCCTATCACCATGAAAAGGCAAAGCTACAGGCAGACAAAGATCACAGAGACAACACCAGAGAAGGAGACAGACCTAACCAGTCTTCCTGACAAAGAATTCAAAATAAGAATCATAAACATGCTGACAGAGATGCAGAGAAATACGCAAGAAAAATGGGATGAAGTCCGGAAAGAGATCACAGATGCCAGAAAGGAGATCGCAGAAATGAAACAAACTCTGGAAGGGTTTATAAGCAGAATGGATAGAATGCAAGAGGCCATTGATGGAATTGAAATCAGAGAACAGGAACGCATGGAAGCTGACATAGAGAGAGACAAAAGGATCTCCAGGAATGAAACAATATTAAGAGAACTGTGTGACCAATCTAAAAGGAGCAATATCCGTATTATAGGGGTCCCAGAAGAAGAAGAGAGAGGCAAAGAGATGGAAAGTATCTTAGAAGAAATAATTGCTGAAAACTTCCCCACACTGGGGGAGGAAGTAATCAAACAGACCACGGAAATACACAGAACCCCCAACAGAAAGGATCCAAGAAGGGCAACACCAAGACACATAATAATTAAAATGGCAAAGATCAAGGACAAGGAAAGAGTGTTAAAGGCAGCTAGAGAGAAAAAGGTCACCTATAAAGGGAAACCCATCAGGCTAACGTCAGATTTCTCAACAGAAACCCTACAGGCCAGAAGAGAATGGCATGATATATTTAATACAATGAAACAGAAGGGCCTTGAACCAAGGATACTGTATCCAGCACGACTATCATTCAAATATGACGGTGGGATTAAACAATTCCCAGACAAACAAAAGCTGAGGGAATTTGCTTTCCACAAACCACCTCTACAGAACATCTTACAGGGACTGCTCTAGATGGGAGCACTCCTAGAAAGAGCACAGCACAAAACACCCAACATATGAAGAATCGAGGAGGAGGAACAAGAAGGGAGAGAAGAAAAGAATCTCCAGACAGTGTATATAACAGCTCAATAAGCGAGCTAAGTTAGGCAGTAAGATACTAAAGAGGCTAACCTTGAACCTTTGGTAACCACGATTTTAAAGCCTGCAATGGCAATAAGTACATATCTTTCAATAGTCACCCTAAATGTTAATGGGTTGAATGCACCAATCAAAAGACACAGAGTAACAGAATGGATAAAAAAGCAAGACCCATCTATATGCTGCTTACAAGAAACTCACCTCAAACCCAAAGACATGTACAGACTAAAAGTCAAGGGATGGAAAAACATATTTCAAGCAAACAACAGTGAGAAGAAAGCAGGGGTTGCAGTACTAATATCAGACAAAATAGACTTCAAAACAAAGAAAGTAACAAGAGATAAAGAAGGACACTACATAATGATAAAGGGCTCAGTCAAACAAGAGGATATAACCATTCTAAATATATATGCACCCAACACAGGAGCACCAGCATATGTGAAACAAATACTAACAGAACTAAAGGGGGATATAGACTGCAATGCATTCATTCTAGGAGACTTCAACACACCACTCACCCCAAAGGATAGATCCACTGGGCAGAAAATAAGTAAGGACACCGAAGCACTGAACAACACAGTACAGCAGATGGACCTAATAGACATCTATAGAACTCTACATCCAAAAGCAGCGGGATATACATTCTTCTCAAGTGCACATGGAACATTCTCCAGAATAGACCACATACTAGGCCACAAAAAGAGCCTCAGAAAATTCCAAAAGATTGAAATCCTACCAACCAACTTTTCAGACCACAAAGGCATAAAACTAGAAATAAACTGTACAAAGAAAGCAAAGAGGCTCATGAACACATGGAGGCTTAACAACACGCTCCTAAATAATCAATGGATCAATGACCAAATCAAAATGGAGATCCAGCAATATATGGAAACAAATGACAACAACAACACTAAGCCCCAACTTCTGTGGGACACAGCAAAAGCAGTCTTAAGAGGAAAGTATATAGCAATCCAAGCATATTTAAAAAAGGAAGAGCAATCCCAAATGAATGGTCTAATGTCACAATTATCGAAATTGGAAAAAGAAGAACAGATGAGGCCTAAGGTCAGCAGAAGGAGGGACATAATAAAGATCAGAGAAGAAATAAATAAAATTGAGAAGAATAAAACAATAGCAAAAATCAATGAAACCAAGAGCTGGTTCTTCGAGAAAATAAACAAAATAGATAAGCCTCTAGCCAGACTTATTAAGAAGAAAAGAGAGTCAACACAAATCAACAGTATCAGAAACGAGAAAGGAAAAATCACGACGGACCCCACGGAAATGCAAAGAATTATTGGAGAATACTATGAAAACCTATATGCTAACAAGCTGGGAAACCTAGGAGAAATGGACAACTTCCTAGAAAAATATAACCTTCCAAGATTGACCCAGGAAGAAACAGAAAATCTAAACAGACCAATTACCAGCAACGAAATTGAAGAGGTAATCAAAAAACTACCAAAGAACAAAACCCCCGGGCCAGATGGATTTACCTCGGAATTTTATCAGACATACAGGGAAGACATAATACCCATTCTCCTTAAAGTTTTCCAAAAAATAGAGGAGGAGGGGATACTCCCAAACTCATTCTATGAAGCTAACATCACCCTAATACCAAAACCAGGCAAAGACCCCACCAAAAAAGAAAACTACAGACCAATATCCCTGATGAACGTAGATGCAAAAATACTCAACAAAATATTAGCAAACCGAATTCAAAAATACATCAAAACCATCGTACACCATGACCAAGTGGGATTCACCCCAGGGATGCAAGGATGGTACAACATTCGAAAGTCCATCAACATCATCCACCACATCAACAAAAAGAAAGACAAAAACCACATGATCATCTCCATAGATGCTGAAAAAGCATTTGACAAAGTTCAACATCCATTCATGATAAAAACTCTCAGCAAAATGGGAATAGAGGGCAAGTACCTCAACATAATAAAGGCCATCTATGATAAACCCACAGCCAACATTATATTGAACAGCGAGAAGCTGAAAGCATTTCCTCTGAGATCGGGAACTAGACAGGGATGCCCACTCTCTCCACTGTTATTTAACATAGTACTGGAGGTCCTAGCCACGGCAATCAGACAAAATAAAGAAATACAAGGAATCCAGATTGGTAAAGAAGAAGTTAAACTGTCACTATTTGCAGATGACATGATACTGTACATAAAAAACCCTAAAGACTCCACCCCAAAACTACTAGAACTGATATCGGAATACAGCAAAGTTGCAGGATACAAAATCAACACACAGAAATCTGTGGCTTTCCTATATACTAACAATGAACCAACAGAGAGAGAAATCAGGAAAACAACTCCATTCACAATTGCATCAAAAAAAATAAAATACCTAGGAATAAACCTAACCAAAGAAGTGAAAGACTTATACTCTGAAAACTACAAGTCACTCTTAAGAGAAATTAAAGGGGACACTAACAGATGGAAACTCATCCCATGCTCGTGGCTAGGAAGAATTAATATCGTTAAAATGGCCATCCTGCCCAAAGCAATATACAGATTTGATGCAATCCCTATGAAACTACCAGCAACATTCTTCAATGAACTGGAACAAATAATTCAAAAATTCATATGGAAACACCAAAGACCCCGAATAGCCAAAGCAATCATGAGAAAGAAGAATAAAGTAGGGGGGATCTCACTCCCCAACTTCAAGCTCTACTATAAAGCCATAGTAATCAAGACAATTTGGTACTGGCACAAGAGCAGAGCCACAGACCAATGGAACAGACTAGAGAATCCAGACATTAACCCAGACATATATGGTCAATTAATATTTGATAAAGGAGCCATGGACATACAATGGCGAAATGACAGTCTCTTCAACAGGTGGTGCTGGCAAAACTGGACAGCTACATGTAGGAGAATGAAACTGGACCATTGTCTAACCCCATATACAAAAGTAAACTCAAAATGGATCAAAGACCTGAATGTAAGCCATGAAACCATTAAACTCCTGGAAGAAAACATAGGCGAAAACCTCTTAGACATAAACATGAGTGACCTCTTCTTGAACATATCTCCCCGGGCAAGGAAAACAACAGCAAAAATGAGTAAGTGGGACTATATTAAGCTGAAAAGCTTCTGTACAGCAAAAGACACCATCAATAGAACAAGAAGGATCCCTACAGTATGGGAGAATATATTTGAAAATGACACATCCGATAAAGGCTTGACGTCCAGAATATATAAGGAGCTCTCACGCCTCAACAAACAAAAAACAAATAACCCAATTAAAAAATGGGCAGAGGAACTGAACAGACAGTTCTCCAAAAAAGAAATACAGATGGCCAACAGACACATGAAAAGATGCTCCACATCGCTAATTATCAGAGAAATGCAAATTAAAACTACAATGAGGTATCACCTCACACCAGTAAGGATGGCTGCCATCCAAAAGACAAACAACAACAAATGTTGGCGAGGCTGTGGAGAAAGGGGAACCCTCCTACACTGCTGGTGGGAATGTAAGTTAGTTCAACCATTGTGGAAAGCAGTATGGAGGTACATCAAAATGCTCAAAACAGACTTACCATTTGACCCAGGAATTCCACTCCTAGGAATTTACCCTAAGAATGCAGCAATCAAGTTTGAGAAAGACAGATGCACCCCTATGTTTATTGCAGCACTATTTACAATAGCCAAGAATTGGAAGCAACCTAAATGTCCATCAATAGATGAATGGATAAAGAAGATGTGGTACATATACACAATGGAATACTACTCAGCTATAAGAAAAGGGCAAATCCAATCATTTGCAGCAACATGGATGGAGCTGGAGGGTATTATGCTCAGTGAAACAAGCCAAGCGGAGAAAGAGAAATACCAAATGATTTCACTTATCTGTGGAATATAAGAACAAAGGAAAAACTGAAGGAACAAAACAGCAGCAGAATCACAGAACTCAAGAATGGACTAACAGGTACCAAAGGGAAAGGGACTGGGGAGGATGGGTGGGTAGGGAGGGATAAGGGGGGGAGAAGTAGGGGGGTATTAAGATTAACATGCATGGGGGGGTAGGAGAAAAGGGAGGGCTGTACAACACAGAGAAGGCAAGTAGTGATTCTACAACATTTTGCTATGCTGATGGACAGTGACTGTAAAGGGGTTTATAGGGGAGACCTGGTATAGGGGAGAGCCTAGTAAACATAATATTCGTCATGTAAGTGTAGAGTAGTGATAGCAAAAAAAAAAAAAAAAAAAAAAAAAGGCAGTTCCTGTGTGGTAACCTCCAACGAGTTCTACACAAGGGTATAAAGGGCATATAAAAGTGTAGGCAAAGGGTCTGTTTGTGTTTATACAGAGGATCAAAGCCTAATTGGGCTACCCCGAAAATGAACTAAGATACGATATGAAAAAGAACTTCCAACATCTGCACCCTCTGGAAGACTCATGCCAGAAGATGATCATCAAAAAACCCCAACAAAGATCCACGCACTGCTACAGCTGTAGATGCACTCATCCCACCAGTTCCTGGACCTGCCATGGGAATGAGGAAGGAGATATCTAAGCTGGCCTGTGCATACAGTAAAACAACAAAATTGGACTGGATCTATACTGTTGGAACTCAACCAAGAATTTGGAGAAGTGCAAATTGTAGCGCTCCAAAGTCTTACAACTACAAACTATTTATTGTTAAAAGAACATATAGCATGTGAACAGTCCCCAGGAATGGGTTGTTTTAATTTGTCTGATTTCTCTCAGACTGTTCAAGTTCATTTGGACAATATCCACCATATCATAGATAAGTTTTCACAAATGCCTAAGGTGCCTAACTGGTTTTCTTGGTTTCACTGCAGAGGGCTGGTAATTACAGATATGCTTTGGTTATGTAACTATACTCCTATTATGTTAATGTGTGTGCGCAATTTAAGTAGTAGCTTAAAACCTATACATGCTGAAGTTACTCTACAAGAAGATATATCAAAGAAATAATCAATCTTCCCATGTTTTCTTCCGCCTGCTACTTCTATAGCTTTTCTTCTTCCTTCCTAATTACAACCCTTAAATAGAATTCGTGCCTCATATCAAATTTACCGAGTATCATAATTCTTCCAAGTGGTAAAGATACCTCAAGACAAATGCTGGGCATAGAAGCCACAGGGCATAAATATGCAAAGAAGTAAAAAGCTAACTTTTTCAAACAATAAGGCTTCTCTCTCACTTACCAACTTCACATTTCCCTGTATGGCCCCGGAAGATGACTGGTTAGCCAGAGACGGGTAAGATTCCTCAAGGGAGGAACAACCTAAGACAGGCACAGTCACAGGGGGGCCATCAGGTGAGAAATTGGGGATCAACAGAGGTGAGGCTTAGAACCTCACCCCCCCGTTCTGAGAGAAATCTTCTGCATACGTGGATGTTTTATTGCCCTGGTCTAGCTTGGATTAACACATAGTCTACAGGCACACACCTGATCATCTACATGTGCTCTCATACAACACTAAACTATGTTTTCTACCTTTATCTTGTATCTACCTACCACTTCAGCATCTTATTAAAAATAATAATAATAAAGAGAGAAATGTGGTATCCACATATAAATCAAGTATAAAAACCAAATCAGTATTCATATTTGAACTGACTGTTTATAGTTCATAATGCATGAGCAAAACCGAAAGTTTCTGTGATGACTGCCCTTGTACTGTTCACTATGTAACTTATTCATTATATAAGAATTTGTTCTACATGTAAAAACTTGTTTGTTATGCCTCAGAAGATTGGAGACTGACAAAAATTAGGCTTGGGGAGCAATAATGATTGTGCATTGAGCATTGACTCCCCTATACAGAATTTTATTGTCGTTAACAACCATTTGATCAATAAATATGAGAGATGCCCTCACAAAAAAAAAAAAAAAAAAAAAAAAAGGACAGACTTCCAATGGTAAAATAAATTAGTAACCGGGATGTAATGTATAGCATAAGGAATATAGTCAAGATATTGTAACAGCCTGGTAGGGTGATAGCTGGAACCTAGAATTATGTATATAAATGTTCTACCACTGTGTTGTACACTTGAAACTCATGTAATGTAATACTGTGTGTCAACTACCCTTCAATAAAAAATAATTATTATAAAAAAAAAAAAAAAAAAAATAATGTAGGTCACTAAATGCCATGCCTCTGTGTAAGAAATGAAAGAATCCTATAGGAAATAAAGAGGTAAGGGAAAATTCCTATTTAAATTTAAATCTATTAGATACCCCATATGATGCGCCATTTTAAAAGTCAATACTGTCAAATAACAGCAATTTCATACGGTTTTTCCCTAATATAAAGACTCTCTTTTGTTATGTCGAATAAGAACCAAGATAATTTCTGAAATATGGAACAGTTTAATTTAAGGTTTTTGGTTAATTTCCCCAGAACATAATCTTTAATTGTGACTACTGGGATGTGGGAATGCTTCTGGGAGAGGCGTTTGGACTGGGTGCTGAAGACTGCTTGACGTCAAGATGGAGAAGGTGTAGAAAAGTATCTCAGACCAAAGGAGGCAGCATATGTAAATGAATGGATAGGACAGTGAGTACAGAATGCTATATTTTCTGTATGAAAGGAAACAAAGTAGGTATTATTTATTTGTATAAATGTTCAAAGTTTCTGTGCACTCACAAGAAACTAATATCAGTGGTTGACTGTTTGGAGTAGGGATGGTGTGGATGGGGAATGGGAAAGAGGAGAGTTTAAGGTCCAAGAGAGAACTTAGGGGACTGCAGGATAGGGTGGTGTTAGATCATGCAAAACCTTATGCTTTACTACAGGGTTTGTGCTTTAGTTCCCAGGCAATGGAGAGCCACTACAGAATTTTAAATATTAAGATTAACATTAAAAAAATCTTCATGGAAAGGGTAAGAATTTACTCTGTGACACCTAAAGTACAAGAAATGTGACATTCTTCATGCTCCAAAATGAAATCAAATATGCATCAACTCCCATGTGCCAGAGTTGGCAAAAACCTAGTTCACTGGAGATGATGGTAGCGGGAAGGAGTCCTCCCCTCCCTCCCTACTCCATTAGGGTCATATGCAAGTTCTGAGATCTTATTGGTGTTCTACTAAAGAGAAAACTCTCAGGCTGTGGCCCAAACTGCTGTTTCTTCCTACCCTGGAGCAATACTGGCTGCATAATTTTCAAAGCTCAGTGCAAAAAATTCAGAGTCTCTTGCTTTAAAATTATTAAGAATTTAAAGATGGCAACAGAAAAGCATTAAACCAAGCGTGGGGCCCTTCTGTGTGGGGGGCTCTGTATGACAGCACAGACTTCAGACCCATGAAGCCAGTGCTGCCTTGAGGATAAGTGACCTCATGTGGGAAACACTTCTTGGCCAAAATAGGCCCCAGGAGTCTCCACTGTGTTTCCCCAAAACTTGGTGCTTATTGCCTAGGCCCCAGGCTCTCCCCTCATCCCAACCAGCTGTGATTCTGGCGCCTCCAGAGCACTGCCACCCTGCTCCCTCAGCCTCTCCTTTATTTTCTTATCTAGGCCTGGATTTTCTTTTTCTTTTTCTTTTTTTTTTTTTTTTATAAATAATTATTTTTTATTGAAGGGTAGTTGACGCACAGTATTACATTACATTAGTTTCAAGTGTACAACACAGTGGTAGAACATTTATATACATAATTCGAGGTTCCAGCTATCACCCTACCAAGCTGTTACAATATCTTGACTATATTCCTTATGCTATACATTACATCCTGGTTACTTATTTATTTTACCATTGGAAGTCTGTCCTTTTTTTTTTTTTTTTTTTGTGAGGGCATCTCTCATATTTATTGATCAAATGGTTGTTAACGACAATAAAATTCTGTATAGGGGAGTCAATGCTCAATGCACAATCATTAATCCACCCCAAGCCTAATTTTCGTCAGTCTCCAATCTTCTGAGGCATAACAAACAAGTTCTTACATGTAGAACAAATTCTTACATAATGAATAAGTTACATAGTGAACAGTACAAGGGCAGTCATCACAGAAACTTTCGGTTTTGCTCATGCATTATGAACTCTAAACAGTCAGTTCAAATATGAATACTCATTTGGTTTTTATACTTGATTTATATGTGGATACCACATTTCTCTCTTTATTATTATTATTTTTAATAAAATGCTGAAGTGGTAGGTAGATACAAGATAAAGGTAGAAAACATAGTTTAGTGTTGTAAGAGAGCAAATGTAGATGATCAGGTGTGTGCCTGTAGACTATGTGTTAATCCAAGCTAGACCAGGGCAATAAAACATCCACGTATGCAGAAGATTTCTCTCAGAATAGGGAGGGTGAGGTTCTAAGCCTCACCTCTGTTGATCCCCAATTTCTCACCTGATGGCCCCCCTGCGACTGTGCCTGTCTTAGGTTGTTCCTCCCTTGAGGAATCTTACCCGTCACTGGCTAACCAGTCATCTTCCGGGGCCATACAGGGAAATGTGAAGTTGGTAAGTGAGAGGGAAGCCTTATTGTTTGAAATGGTTACCTTTTTACTTCTTTGCATATTTATGCCCTGTGGCTTCTATGCCCAGCATTTGTCTTGAGGTATCTTTACCACTTGGAAGAATTATGATACTCGGTAAATTTGATATGAGGCACGAATTCTATTTAAGGGTTGTAATTAGGAAGGAAGAAGAAAAGCTATAGAAGTAGCAGGCGGAAGAAAACATGGGAAGATTGATTATTTCTTTGATATATCTTCTTGTAGAGTAACTTCAGCATGTATAGGTTTTAATCTACTACTTAAATTGCGCACACACATTAACATAATAGGAGTATAGTTACATAACCAAAGCATATCTGTAATTACCAGCCATCTCCAGTGAAACCAAGAAAACCATTAAGGCACCTTAGGCATTTGTGAAAACTTATCTATGATATGGTGGATATTGTCCAACTGAACTTGAACGGTCTGAGAGAAACCAGACAAATTAAAACAACCCATTCCTGGGGACTGTTCACATGCCATATGTTCTTTTAACAGTAAATAGTCTGTAGTTGTAAGACTTTGGAGCGCTACAATTTGCACTTCTCCAAATTCTTGGTTGAGTTCCAACAGTATAGATCCAGTCAAATTTGTTGTTTTACTGTATGCACAGGCCAGCTTAGATATCTCCTTCATTCCCATGGCAAGTCCAGGAACTGGTGGGATGAGTGCATCTACAGCTGTAGCAGTGCGTGGATCTTTGTTGGGGTTTTTTGATGATCATCTTCTGGCATGAGTCTTCCAGAGAGAAGTTGTTGGAAGCAGATGTTGGAAGTTCTTTTTCATATCGTATCTTAGTTCATTTTCGGGGTAGCCCAATTAGGCTTTGATCCTCTGTATAAACACAAACAGACCCTTTGCCTACACTTTTATATGCCCTTTATACCCTTGTGTAGAACTCGTTGGAGGTTACCACACAGGAACTGCCCTTTTTTTTTTTTTTGCCTTTGTTTTTGGTATCACTAATCTACACTTACATGACGAATATTATGTTTACTAGGCTCTCCCCTATACCAGGTCTCCCCTATAAACCCCTTTACAGTCACTGTACATCAGCATAGCAAAATGTTGTAGAATCACTACTTGCCTTCTCTATGTTGTACAGCCCTCCCTTTTCTCCTACCCCCCCATGCATGTTAATCTTAATACCCCCCTACTTCTCCCCCCCTTATCCCTCCCTACCCACCCATCCTCCCCAGTCCCTTTCCCTTTGGTACCTGTTAGTCCATTCTTGAGTTCTGTGATTCTGCTGCTGTTTTGTTCCTTCAGTTTTTCCTTTGTTCTTATATTCCACAGATGAGTGAAATCATTTGGTATTTCTCTTTCTCCGCTTGGCTTGTTTCACTGAGCATAATACCCTCCAGCTCCATCCATGTTGCTGCAAATGATTGGATTTGCCCTTTTCTTATGGCTGAGTAGTATTCCATTGTGTATATGTACCACATCTTCTTTATCCATTCATCTATTGATGGACATTTAGGTTGCTTCCAATTCTTGGCTATTGTAAATAGTGCTGCAATAAACATAGGGGTGCATTGGTCTTTCTCAAACTTGATTGCTGCGTTCTTAGGGTAAATTCCTAGGAGTGGAATTCCTGGGTCAAATGGTAAGTCTGTTTTGAGCATTTTGATGTACCTCCATACTGCTTTCCACAATGGTTGAACTAACTTACATTCCCACCAGCAGTGTAAGAGGGTTCCCCTTTCTCCACAGCCTCGCCAACATTTGTTGTTCTCTGTCTTTTGGATGGCAGCCATCCTTACTGGTGTGAGGTGATACCTCATTGTAGTTTTAATTTGCATTTCTCTGATAATTAGCGATGTGGAGCATCTTTTCATGTGTCTGTTGGCCATCTGTATTTCTTTTTTGGAGAACTGTCTGTTCAGTTCCTCTGCCCATTTTTTAATTGGGTTATTTGTTTTTTGTTTGTTGAGGCGTGTGAGCTCCTTATATATTCTGGACGTCAAGCCTTTATCGGATGTGTCATTTTCAAATATATTCTCCCATACTGTAGGGATCCTTCTTGTTCTATTGATGGTGTCTTTTGCTGTACAGAAGCTTTTCAGCTTAATATAGTCCCACTTACTCATTTTTGCTGTTGTTTTCCTTGCCCGGGGAGATATGTTCAAGAAGAGGTCACTCATGTTTATGTCTAAGAGGTTTTTGCCTATGTTTTCTTCCAAGAGTTTAATGGTTTCATGGCTTACATTCAGGTCTTTGATCCATTTTGAGTTTACTTTTGTATATGGGGTTAGACAATGGTCCAGTTTCATTCTCCTACATGTAGCTGTCCAGTTTTCCCAGCACCACCTGTTTAAGAGACTGTCATTTCGCCATTGTATGTCCATGGCTCCTTTATCAAATATTAATTGACCATATATGTCTGGGTTAATGTCTGGATTCTCTAGTCTGATCCATTGGTCTGTGGCTCTGCTCTTGTGCCAGTACCAAATTGTCTTGATTACTATGGCTTTATAATAGAGCTTGAAGTTGGGGAGTGAGTCCCCCCTACTTTATTCTTCTTTCTCATGATTGCTTTGGCTATTCGGGGTCTTTGGTGTTTCCATATGAATTTTTGAATTATTTGTTCCAGTTCATTGAAGAATGTTGCTGGTAGTTTCATAGGGATTGCATCAAATCTGTATATTGCTTTGGGCAGGATGGCCATTTTAACGATATTAATTCTTCCTAGCCACGAGCATGGGATGAGTTTCCATCTGTTAGTGTCCCCTTTAATTTCTCTTAAGAGTGACTTGTAGTTTTCAGAGTCTAAGTCTTTCACTTCTTTGGTTAGGTTTATTCCTAGGTATTTTATTTTTTTTGATGCAATTGTGAATGGAGTTGTTTTCCTGATTTCTCTTTCTGTTGGTTCATTGTTAGTATATAGGAAAGCCACAGATTTCTGTGTGTTGATTTTGTATCCTGCAACTTTGCTGTATTCCGATATCAGTTCTAGTAGTTTTGGGGTGGAGTCTTTAGGGTTTTTTATGTACAGTATCATGTCATCTGCAAATATTGACAGTTTAACTTCTTCTTTACCAATCTGGATTCCTTGTATTTCTTTATTATGTCTGATTGCTGTGGCTAGGACCTCCAGTACTATGTTAAATAACAGTGGAGAGAGTGGGCATCCCTGTCTATTTCCCAATCTCAGAGGAAATGCTTTCAGCTTCTCGCTGTTCAATATTATGTTGGCTGTGGGTTTATCATAGATGGCCTTTATCATGTTGAGGTACTTGCCCTCTATTCCCATTTTGCTGAGAGTTTTTAACATGAATGGATGTTGAACTTTGTCAAATGCTTTTTCAGCATCTATGGAGATGATCATGTGGTTTTTGTCTTTCTTTTTGTTGATGTGGTGGATGATGTTGATGGACTTTCGAATGTTGTACCATCCTTGCATCCCTGGGATGAATCCCACTTGGTCATGGTGTATGATCCTTTTGATGTATTTTTGAATTCGGTTTGCTAATATTTTGTTGAGTATTTTTGCATCTACGTTCATCAGGGATATTGGTCTGTAGTTTTATTTTTTGGTGGGGTCTTTGCCTGGTTTTGGTATTAGGGTGATGTTAGCTTCATAGAATGAGTTTGGGAGTATCCCCTCCTCCTCTATTTTTTGGAAAACTTTAAGGAGAATGGGTATTATGTCTTCCCTGTATGTCTGATAAAATTCTGAGGTAAATCCATCTGGCCCGGGGGTTTTGTTCTTTGGTAGTTTTTTGATTACCGCTTCAATTTCGTTGCTGGTAATTGGTCTGTTTAGATTTTCTGTTTCTTCCTGGGTCAATCTTGGAAGGTTATATTTTTCTAGGAAGTTGTCCATTTCTCCTAGGTTTCCCAGCTTCTTAGCATATAGGTTTTCATAGTATTCTCCAATAATTCTTTGCATTTCCATGGGGTCCGTTGTGATTTTTCCTTTCTCGTTTCTGATACTGTTGATTTGTTTTGACTCTCTTTTCTTCTTAATAAGTCTGGCTAGAGGCTTATCTATTTTGTTTATTTTCTCGAAGAACCAGCTCTTGGTTTCATTGATTTTTGCTATTGTTTTATTCTTCTCAATTTTATTTATTTCTTCTCTGATCTTTATTATGTCCCTCCTTCTGCTGACCTTAGGCCTCATCTGTTCTTCTTTTTCCAATTTCGATAATTGTGACATTAGACCATTCATTTGGGATTGCTCTTCCTTTTTTAAATATGCTTGGATTGCTATATACTTTCCTCTTAAGACTGCTTTTGCTGTGTCCCACAGAAGTTGGGGCTTAGTGTTGTTGTTGTCATTTGTTTCCATATATTGCTGGATCTCCATTTTGATTTGGTCATTGATCCATTGATTATTTAGGAGCGTGTTGTTAAGCCTCCATGTGTTTGTGAGCCTCTTTGCTTTCTTTGTACAGTTTATTTCTAGTTTTATGCCTTTGTGGTCTGAAAAGTTGGTTGGTAGGATTTCAATCTTTTGGAATTTTCTGAGGCTCTTTTTGTGTCCTAGTATGTGGTCTATTCTGGAGAATGTTCCATGTGCACTTGAGAAGAATGTATATCCCGCTGCTTTTGGATGTAGAGTTCTATAGATGTCTATTAGGTCCATCTGCTCTACTGTGTTGTTCAGTGCTTCCATGTCCTTACTTATTTTCTGCCCAGTGGATCTATCCTTTGGGGTGAGTGGTGTGTTGAAGTCTCCTAGAATGAATGCATTCAGTCTATATCCCCCTTTAGTTCTGTTAGTATTTGTTTCACATATGCTGGTGCTCCTGTGTTGGGTGCATATATATTTAGAATGGTTATATCCTCTTGTTTGACTGAGCCCTTTATCATTATGTAGTGTCCTTCTTTATCTCTTGTTACTTTCTTTGTTTTGAAATCTATTTTGTCTGATATTAGTACTGCAACCCCTGCTTTCTTCTCACTGTTGTTTGCTTGAAATATGTTTTTCCATCCCTTGACTTTTAGTCTGTACATGTCTTTGGGTTTGAGGTGAGTTTCTTGTAAGCAGCATATAGATGGGTCTTGCTTTTTTATCCATTCTGTTACTCTGTGTCTTTTGATTGGTGCATTCAACCCATTAACATTTAGGGTGACTATTGAAAGATATGTACTTATTGCCATTGCAGGCTTTAAATTCGTGGTTACCAAAGGTTCAAGGTTAGCCTCTTTAGTATCTTACTGCCTAACTTAGCTCGCTTATTGAGCTGTTATATACACTGTCTGGAGATTCTTTTCTTCTCTCCCTTCTTGTTCCTCCTCCTCGATTCTTCATATGTTGGGTGTTTTGTGCTGTGCTCTTTCTAGGAGTGCTCCCATCTAGAGCAGTCCCTGTAAGATGTTCTGTAGAGGTGGTTTGTGGAAAGCAAATTCCCTCAGCTTTTGTTTGTCTGGGAATTGTTTAATCCCACCGTCATATTTGAATGATAGTCGTGCTGGATACAGTATCCTTGGTTCAAGGCCCTTCTGTTTCATTGTATTAAATATATCATGCCATTCTCTTCTGGCCTGTAGGGTTTCTGTTGAGAAATCTGACGTTAGCCTGATGGGTTTCCCTTTATAGGTGACCTTTTTCTCTCTAGCTGCCTTTAACACTCTTTCCTTGTCCTTGATCTTTGCCATTTTAATTATTATGTGTCTTGGTGTTGCCCTTCTTGGATCCTTTCTGTTGGGGGTTCTGTGTATTTCCGTGGTCTGTTTGATTACTTCCTCCCCCAGTGTGGGGAAGTTTTCAGCAATTATTTCTTCTAAGATACTTTCCATCTCTTTGCCTCTCTCTTCTTCTTCTGGGGCCCCTATAATACGGATATTGTTCCTTTTGGATTGGTCACACAGTTCTCTTAATATTGTTTCATTCCTGGAGATCCTTTTGTCTCTCTCTATGTCAGCTTCTATGCGTTCCTGTTCTCTGGTTTCAATTCCATCAATGGCCTCTTGCATCCTATCCATTCTGCTTATAAACCCTTCCAGAATTTGTTTCATTTCTGCGATCTCCTTTCTGGCATCTGTGATCTCCTTCCGGACTTCATCCCATTTCTCTTGCGTATTTCTCTGCATCTCTGTCAGCATGTTTATGATTCTTATTTTGAATTCTTTTTCAGGGAGACTGGTTAGGTCTGTCTCCTTCTCTGGTGTTGTCTCTGTGATCTTTGTCTGTCTGTAGCTTTGCCTTTTCATGGTGATAGGAATAGTCTGCAGAACTGGGACGAGTGACGGCTGGAAGGACTTCCTTTCTTGTTGGTTTGTGGCCCTCCTCTCCTGGGAGAACAGCGACCTCTAGTGGCTTGTGCTGCGCAGCTGTGCGCAGACAGGGTTTCTGCTTCCTGCCCGGCTGCTATGGCGTTAATCTCCGCTGTTGCTGTGGGCGTGGCCTAGCTCGGGGAGCTACTCCAAAATGGTAGAGTCGCGTTGGAGCAGGTGCTGCTGGGAGGCTATTTATCTCCGTAAGGGGCCTCCCTGCTCCCTGCAGCCCAGGGTTTAGGGTGCCCAGAGATCCCGGATTCCCTACCTCTGGATTAAGTGACCCACCCTGCCCCTTTAAGACTTCCAAAAAGCACCTGCCAAAACAAAACAATGCCCACCAAAAAAAAAAGAAAAAAAAAATTTTTTTAATAAAAAAAAAAAAAGTTTTTAATTAAAAAAAAAAAAAAAAAAGGGTGGTCGTTCGTTTTTCTTTATTCTCCGGTGCTAACCTCAGGCCTCTGCTCACCGGTCTTTCTGCCCTGTTTCCCTAGTATTGGGGTCCCTATCCCTTTAAGACTTCCAAAAAGCACTTGCCAAAACAAAACAGCAAACAAGCAAAAAAAAAATGGTCGCGCGCTTTTCTTATGTCCTCTGTCGCCCAGCCTCCAGTGCCTGCTAACTGTTCTTGCTGCCCTGTTTTCCTAGTATCGAGCGCCCTGTACTCTGGCCCGGATGGCTGGGGCTGGGTGTTCGGCAGTCCTGGGCTCCGTCTCCCTCCCGCTCTGCCTGCTCTTCTCCCGCCGGGAGCTGGGGGGAGGGGCGCTCGGCTCCCGTGGGGCCGGGGCTTGTATCTTACCCCCTTCACGAGGCGCTGGGTTCTCTCAGGTGTGGATGTGGTCTGGATATTGTCCTGTGTCCTCTGGTCTTTATTCTAGGAAGGGTTGTCTTTGTTATATTTTCATAATATATGTTGTTTTGGGAGGAGATTTCCGCTGCTCTACTCACGCCGCCATCTTCCGCCTACCTGGATTTTCTTAAAAGTAGAACTTGGATCAAAGACTTTAGTGCAGTAGTTCATTTGGCAAGTTGACTCGGGGCAGGAGTTAAAGATTTGGAAAACAAAAGAGGAAAAGAGGACAAGGCAACATATAGATGTAGAAGTGATCTGGCCATTGCTGACCACCCCTACCAGGGACTACTACTGGAGCAAGAAGTGAGGCCAACAGTATTAAAAGGGTGCACAGGAGTATCCCTTATAATGCTTTCCAAATTTTAGCGTGAATACAAATCACATGGGGATATTGCTAAGATGGAGATTCTGACTTGAGATTCTGCAGTTCTGCAAACTCCCAGGTGTTGCTGGTGCAGCTTGGTCTGCAGACCACATTTGGTATACAAAGCATTACACCATAACCCTAGGTGCACCTCAGCCTCAACCCTCCCGCCTCTCCAAGAGCTCAGACTTGGTGTCCAACCTTTTGGCACACAAAACCCCAGCTTGCCAAGAGCAGCGAAGGCAAATATCCCCTTCTGTCTGCAACCTAGAAGACAAATGGTACTTAATTTCCTCATCAGGGTATCAGGACAGCTCTGTTACGAAGATAATATGGATGTCAGCATGAGGCATGGAGAGATGAGAAGCAGCTGTATCACACAAGAGCTGGTAAGAGCCTGAATCGGGCTCCCTTGAGGATTAGAATGGGAGCAGCCAGGAGAGACTTTGAAGAGGTCAGCTCAGTGGGCAAGGAAGCCAGTTGGATGGTAGCAGGAAAGTGAGAGAGAAGAAATGAAGGTGGATCCAGAGTTTTCAGCCTAGAATAATGATGCCATTAACCGAGTGAGGCCGAAAGTGAGTTTGGGTTTAGTTGCACTATTTTACAAGCTGTACCTCCTTGTATCTAGGAGAAATCCTAGGCATATATCTAGGCAAGAAAAAATCAGAATGAAATGGCAAAAGAAATACAATAGTGGGTATCAGTGTGCACAGATGTGAAGTACAAAGTCTTTAGAAATAAGAATGTGAGGACACCTGTTCATGGAGTGGAAGAAATCTGAAATACTGGCAGGGGGATCTTTTGGTAGTATAGGACAATACTTCTAAGAAGTTCTAGGTGAAATAAAAACTTTTGCTCATTATGACCTATGTGGCATTTTCTTCTATAACAAACTGTGGGAAATCTTTCAGAAAATCTTTGAAGCTTGCAGGAAAGCCAATCCTGTCCTTGCCATATCTGCTCTGTTATTAAATATAGAATCCAAGATGCATCAGTTATTTGACTGGGATCTTTTATGAGCGCTGCTTGTACACAACATAGTCTTCTGTGTTTCCTTTTGATGTGGTGAAATCAGTGTATTTTGGAACATAAAGTTCTTTTCTTAGTTTTATTTAAATTTTACAGAAAGAAAAATCATGCATATAAAACCTGCTATAGTTTTTGGATCTTTCTTCAATCCTGATCAGTGGTATATACATATGATTTATATGTTCCTCAGGGGATTGAGACAGGGACTGTGGGCTTAGAAAGAGTGGGGTGAAGGTCTCCCGAAAAAGCAAGGCAGGATATTTACAGTCAGAGCAATGTAACTATATGCAAAGAAACCCCTTACCAAAACTCTGTGCCAAACATTGAGCTCTAGAGTCATTCTTCAGTGAGATCAGTTAATATTCCCCAGATAAAGAAAAGTACCTCAGCATAGCCCATGTTTTTATTACGCAAATCATTTGTGATCATGTGTAGGATTCACTTTAGCATGCTAAAAAGCCCAGGCCTATGTGCTGTTTTTCCTCCTTCAGATCTGATCAGATGATTTGCAACCTGGGCAATTAATAATGGCAAGCAAGCCCAGCCATAAACAACATAGTAAAAGCAAGAAACATTCCATCTTAGATGGCCTTTTAAACTCTTTAGTAAACAGACAGTAACTCAGCCCACCATGAGGGCAGGGCAGGGCAGGCAGTCTTGATTGATGATTGATATGCTCCCAGACCAAGAAGCTGCTATTCTGGGAAAGAAATCTGCAGTAAATTTCTTACGTTAATTTTGCAGAATTTCCTGAAGGACTGATGGGAAAAGAGACTTAATGTCTCATCAAGGATGAACATTCTAAGACCATTTAAAAGTCCACACCCCTAAGACCTTTATCACATTCCTGAAAATCCTCAACTGCCTATAAAACCCCTAGACAACACACAACTAGGACTCTCTTGTCCCCTCCTGGTGTGAGCCAGGAGTGCTGTCCTCTCACTTTATCTCTAAATGAAAGCCTCTCCCTTGCTCTCCTACTTTGAGGGTTTGTGAATTTCATTCTTCCACTCCATGAACAAGAACCCTGGAATCAGGATTAGCTAGAAATTATTGGTTAAATTGTTTAATAACCACACATTCCACTTATCTCTGTTTATACCATTCTTTGCAATGTGACCTAGATGTTCCTAGATACGGAGTCTATTGCCTCTCCTCTTGAATCTCTGCTGGCCTGGTGGCTGGTTTTAACCAAGTTTCTGCTCTTGCCCTCTTGCAATGCTGCCACCACCATGTGAAGAAGCTTGGCCTAGCCTCTTTTCTACAAGAGACCACATAGAGAGAAAAAGGCCCACCCTCCAACCATCACCAGACTCCAGACACACGAATGAAGCCATCTGAGACTATACAGTCCCAGCCAATCTGCCAGATGACTTCAGGTTAATCCAAATGACTACAGTCATATGAGTGTTCCCATGCTGGGCCAGACAAAACACCATGCAGTTGAACCCAGCCCAAATCACTAATCCACAAAATTCTGAGCCAATAAAATGATGGTTATTTCAGGCCAAATTAGTTTATACCACCAAAGCCTCTCGCTTCTGTTGTCACATCTCTTGACTACTCACCCTGATTCTCCGGCCTCTTAAAAGGACCCTTATGATTATACTGGGCTCATCCAGATAATCCAGGATAATCTCTACATCTAAAAAATCTTTAACTTAATCATATCTGCAAATTCCCTTTCACTATGTAAAGCAATATATTCACAGGTTCCAGGGACCAGAGTATGAACATACTTGGGAGGATATTACCTAGGCTAACACAGGACCTATTATGGATTCTGGGGGGCTCTGCTCAGAACCCCTGGAGAGTCAGGTACTAATTCCTTCTGCTGTTGGAGGTGTTGCATTCCAATAGCTCACAGCTGAGTCTCTCTCCAGAAATTATCCCTGACTGAAAGGAACCTCCTCACCCAGGATTATGTCCCCTCGCCAGGGATGACCTACATCTAATAACTGGTCCATAGAGGAATACAAAGTCCTGGATCACCCTAGCTCCAGAACTCCCCCATCTCTGTTGCACATGTATAGCAGTTTAACTTCTCCCTCTTCTGAATGCCACTTTTCTCCTTCCTTAGAGGTGTGGTTCTCAAGTATACAACCCATAACCTCTGTACACAGAGCTCTGTCTCAGAGACCTTCACAGAGAACCAAGGGGTGATACTACTGCTATCACATTTTGAGAGTTCCTGGATCTTACATCCTTGCCAACACATGACATTACCAGACTAATTGACTTAGGCAAACCCAAAGATTTTGTGCTTCTCTGATTACTAGTGAGGTTGAACACTTCAGCCCTTCACTGGACACTCCAATTTTTCCTTCTGTGAATCAACTGGATACATTTTTTTTTCTTCTTACTTCTTTTAAGATTTCTAGATCTGAGTTGAATAAATTTTTTTCCTAAGTATCTTTTTTATTACAATGTAGCATATGCTATTTAAATTTATTACTGTACCTTTCCTAGTTTCCTTTTCTATTTTTCTAATGTATCAATTTGATTAATTTGGTTTTCCTTTCCTTTTGTTGTGAATGTAAGCACTTCAGTCAATGTTCATATTGTTTTTGTCTCTATCCCAAAGATCTTGAAATGTTGTGTCTAGGATTTTCACTGTTTAAAAGTATTCCCATTATTCCTTCTGGACTTTCTGAAGAGAATATTTTTTAACATAATTATTATTATTTCCTCACATAATTTGGTACTCCAGAATGTGTTTATTATTTACATAGGATTCTCTGTATAATTTAAGATTGTTGTGCAGTTTTTATAAAAGATTAATAGACTTGCGCTTTGGCCAGCATGGAACTGATACAGAGGCTTTTTCAAACATATAGAAAATGAAAGGAAGCAGACCTGGACTAAAATAAATGTCAAAGGATGCCCTTCAGAGAGAAGGAAAATTATATCAGATGGAAATATAGATCTATGTAAAGGAATGAAAAACACGGGAAATGGTAAATATTTACCTCTCTTTTCTTAAGGATAACTAACTGTTTAAGAAAAAACAGGAACAATGTATTGTGGGGTTTCTTACACACCTGTAACTCAAATATATGAAACAATAGTATAAAAACAAGAAGGGTAAAAATTAAAGTATTATAAGGTTTGTATACTATACATGAATTGGAATGACGCCACTTCAAGGTAGACTGTGGTAAGCTAAAGACAATATACTATAAACATTAGGTTGAACACTGAACAAGCAAAGTAATAAGCAATACCCAACACAAATTAAAAGGAATCATAAAAATACTCAATCCAAAGAAAATAAAGGAGAACAAATTACATATGTGGAATTAAAATGTTAGACTTAAACCTAACTATCTCAATAATTATATAAATATAAATGGTCTAAACACCTCAAAAGTCTGAGATTGTCAGATTGGATGAGAAAATGACCTAATTATATGCATTCTATAAGAAACACATTTTGTAAAGACATAATTGGTTAAAAGTTAAAGGATGAAAAAATATACCATGTTAGCACTAATAAAAAGAAAGCTTGGGTGGCTATATCAATATGACAATATAGTACAGAGCAAAGAATATTACCAAGGATAAAGAAAGTTATTCACAATGATGAAGGCATCAATTCATCAAAAGAGCAGAACGATCTTAGATATTTATGCATCAAATCCCAGGACTTTAAAATACATAAAATAAACAATGATAGCATTTCAAAGAAAAACAGACAAACTCACAATTACAGAGATTTCAATAATCCTCAATAACTGAAAGAATAGATGGAAAATTAGTAAGTGTATAAAAGATACTAACACATCAACCAGCTTCACTTGACTGACATTTATTGACCACTCCACCCCAAACCATAGAACATATATTATTTTCAAGAACACATGGGAACATTTATCAAAATATTGCAAATTCTGGTCCATAAAGCAGATGTCAATAAACTAAAGAAAATTCAGATTATACAAACTATGTTCTCTGACCACAGTTGAATTAAAGTAGAAATCAATGACTGCTGAAAACCATGGGAAATAAATACTTGGAGACTAAATAATAGACTTCTAATTAACCAATTAGTCAAAAGAAAGACCACATGATTATCTCAATAGATGAAGAAAAAGCATTTATCAGAAATCAATATCCTTTGCTAATAAAAACTCTCAGAAAATTAGGAGTAGGGGGTGTGATATAATGAGTGATAAGAAATACATACTTGGTCTTAAGTATTTCCCAGGTATGTTTAGTCTTCATCTACAGTTCCTGAAAACAGCTCAGAACCTTAAAGGTGAAATGGGTATCTTGTCATGTTAATGAGAGACTTTTGGGACCCCACCTAAGGGCAGGGGCTAGAGGTTGAATCAGCCAATGGCCAATTATTTAGTCAATTGTGACTAGGCAATGAAGCCTTCACAAAAAATCCTGAGAAGAGCTTATCACTCTCTTGCATTCTGCTACTCTTGCTTCTCTGTCAGAGAGAGTTTCCTTACTTGGGGAACCAGAAAGCTTCCATGTGCTATCATGCCAGGTTCCAAGCTCCAGGAGGATAGAAACTCCTTTTTCTGGGACCTTGCCCCATGTATCTCTTTATCTGGCTGTTAACTTGTGTCCTTTACAGTATCCTTTATTGAACTGGTATATATAAGTGTTTTCCTGAGTTCTCTGAGCCACTCTAGCAAATATCAAACCTAAGAGGGAGGTTGTTAGAACCTCCAATCTGTAGCCCCTTGGTCGGAAGCACAGGTAAATGCCCAGTGTCTGGACTGGGGGTGGGTGGAGAGCAGTCTTGTAGGACTGATGCCGGGGCTCTTGTTCACAAAGCTGAAGAATAAGCTTCATAAACACTCAAGGTAGGACAGCAAGGTACAGGCCTTTATTTAGAAATAAAGTGAGAAGAAAGAGCTCCTGGCTCATGCCAGGAGGGGACAAGAGAGCCCCGGGTGGTGCATTGTCTAGGGGATTTATAGGCAGTTGAGGATTTTGGGGAACTGAGGGCTTAGTGTGTGGACTTGTACCATCTGCCCTGCCCTGCCCTCAAGGTGGGCTGGGCTATTGTCTGTCTGCTAGGGCTGTTTACAGTGAAGTCAGGGGTTATGCTGAGATACCCTTGGGGAACACTCAAACATTCCAGACCAAGTTGCTCCTGGCCTTTTGACCTTTAACTGATCTCACTGAAGATGTCTATATTCCTAGTTTAGTATCTTTACCCTAGAGAATTAGTGTGACCTTGACTTTGCATAATGCTGAACACAGACTTTCAATAGGGACTTTACATTGTTACATTGCTTTGACTGTAGATATCTTGCCTTGCTTTTTCCAGAGACCCTCACCCTACTCTGTCTAAGCCCATGGTCCCTGTCTCAGGACTGAGCCCTTACCCTGGGGAATCTGGTGCTGTCTCTGGGCAGATGACATCAGAATTGAGTTGAGTACTTGGACACCCTGCTGGTGTTTGAGAATTGCTTGGTGTTGTATATGGGAAGACCCCCCTCATACACACATTGGAATTGGGTCTGGGAACCTGAAAGGAGTTGTACTATTACTGATGCATATACTATTGTGTAGGAAATAAACATACTTGGTGTAGTGGGAGTTGCTAGAATGGCCCAGGTTCATGGAAGTATGTGGTTTCTGAAGAGAAAGAATGAAAGGGCAGGGGGATGAGGAACCACCTTTGATTCCTGGATTGCTACCTAGTCACTCATGGTATGAAACAGCAGCTGCACTGAAATCAGTTACTAAAAGTAAAAGTTACCAGTAGAATTTAGAAATGGCAGGGGACCCAACTCCTGAGGAGCTGGCTCATTGCATATGTAAGGAAATGAGAACTAATAAGCAGACTAAATATTCCAGTCCCTTGTTATTGTCTGTAATAGTCAAACTGAAAATAAAAGAAAGCCCTGGGTCAGGGCCTTAATGCTGAAACAAGCTTGGATTTGGATCAATCTGAGCTTCAGCCATTAGCCTCAAAGCTGCCTAAAAGGGAAAAATTATGTGGAAGCAATAAGAAGTACCTCTAAGGCCTCTTATCACCAAGAAGGTAGTTAATGTAGGCGGAGAAGAAAACCAGGAAATGACTGAAGTCAGGGGATAAAATGAAGGAACTGGCTCATTTTGTAGATGGGTATCACCAGCTCCCTGAGGAAGCTTTAGTGAAGTGGCCTGTGAGGTAACCAGTCTGGGGGCTGTGTCTCTGGTTTTGAATGCTTCAGAGCGAGAGAGCATGTTTGGGTTGATGCAGGACCCATAGCTCATTGCTGAACAATCACAGGTGGCTGTGCATGTTAGGCAGGGAAGTGGAAACAGCGGGGTGGAAAGAGAACAAGGTCAGTTCTCTAGACTTAGAACTAGAAAGGACCCAGTTAACCAGTCAAAACTAGAAATCCAGAAAAGACTCAGAGTTAATCAGTTAATTGGTTAAAGTCAAAATGTCAAGAGCAACTTGGCCTTGAATATTTGAATATTCCTCAGATAAGGAAAAGTATCTGAGCATAGCTCATGTTTCATTGTGCCAATTAGATCATTGTAAGATTTACTCTAGTCTGCTAAAAGACCCACCTATAAATGGCATAATAAAGACAGGGAGATCCCACCTTAAAGACAAAATTGCATTTTGAAAAAAAGAAAACAGGAAGTTAAGAAGAAAGATTCTTAACATACTCTTTAGCAAACAAGTAACTCTGCCCACCTTGGAGGGAGGGCAGACAGTCTTGATTGATATGCTCCCAAACCAGGAAGCTGCTATCCTGGGAGGAGACCAGAGCAGTAAATTTCTTGTGTTAATTTTGCAGAATTACCTAGAGGACTGATAAGAAACTTAATGTCTCATCAAAGATACTTGAGACCACTTAACAAGTCCACACCCCTAGCCCTTTGTCACATTCCTGAAAAAATCCTTAAAAGGGGGAATCCCCAACCTTTCACTGTGCTCCTCTATCTCTGAGGTCCCCCGCACTTTCTAAGTGTGTAACCTTTTAATCTTAAACTCTTTCTCTTCAACCTTTCAGGGAGCTTCTCTCTCTCTGAGGTCGCCTGCAGTTTCTCTCTAAGTAAGTTTAAATAAAACTTTTACTCTGCTTCACTACTGTGTCTCTGCCCTTCAATTCTTTGTCATGGTGGGGACAAGAACCAAGAAAAATACACAACGCCTCTCCCCCAACATACGTGATCCAGACACACAAGAGGTTATTCCTGAGGGAACAGCCACCCTGGATGGGATAAAAGCCTCTGTGAGGTCTGTTTATCCTGAGAAGGGGGACTGCCCTACATCCCCTATAAATGCCAAATGGAACACCCCAGACAAAGCAGCTGATATGCTTCATATGCAAGCCATGTGGGGTTGGCTTTATGATGACTGAGATACAGAGGTTATGGTGAATGCTGTGATTAAGGGGACCCCTGTTATGTGGGCACCTGTCTTGCCAGTGGGTTTCAGCCCTGGGCAAGTTCACTATGGATTCAGCGTGACCAAAGGAATGACAGTGGAACGTTCTTGGGGTGAAAGGGTTATACCCAACTTTATTATTTCCACCGTGGCAGGTCAATCACTAAAATCTCATTCACTCAGAGTGAGTCTGCATGCAGCAAGCAGGTCTCTGCCTTTGGGCCTCTCTGCCCACACAGCCATCCTCTGGGCCCCTCTGTCCGCACAGCCATCCTCAGGACTGCCACTACTCTAGTCTCTGCTCTGCTCTCCTGCAGCCTTGCAGCTGTGCCACTACATCTCCAAGCACTGGGCAGGACTCTTTATATAGAGTCAGTAATGATGCATTGCCCACACCTGTGTAGTGAGCTAGGCAACCAGGGCCAGGTGAGAATCCTGGCCACAGGAAACTTCATTTTATCCACTGCACCCCACATAACTTTACTGCTACCAAATTGAACATCAGTTCGAAAAGCTTTATCAGATATGTTACCTTTGCTGCCCCACATGGGTCTTACCATACCAAGAACATTAAAGTAATTAAGAAAATGGGGAGGGACAAAGGGGAGAGTCAAGGGACTCAACCCAACAGAATGGAAGTCTTAAGATGCTTTTTGAAAAATGGGATGAATAAAGTAGACATTGATGGAGTTGAAACAATGGTGTTAATGCAGCACTACCAGAGGTCAGTGGGTCTGCAGAACCCCCTTATTGTTCCCCCAACTTTAATTACAGAGTCCCAGTCAAGTCCACTCTATTTATCCCAGTTTGGAGGAATTTTAAAAACCTGGAGGCCAAGATTACAATGAGAAACTTGACCAGGAATACCCTGGGGTAGTGGTCAGGCAGGTTCATCAAGTTAAAGATTGACAAAAGAGCCAAGGTCTTCTGATCCCCCCCCCACCTTAGGCTGGAAGAAGGAAAAACAAGGACATGCAAACAAAACAGAGAGATACCATAAAAGGAGAACAGACCAGACCCCAGGGTCCGTGCCTTATATGGAAAGGGGACAGCTCTTCCTGAATTCCATCCTTCTGATGTGCCAACTAAGACCCGGATGTCAGCCTCCTCCCTCTTGGAAGGAAAAAAGTTTCTAGTTGTCTATTATGTCACCTTTAGCCAATCATACCTCTCCACGCCCCCTAGGATAGCTTGCCCACTCCTCCCCCTCCTAATCCCTTATAAGCCCCCACCTCCCTGACCGGGTGTGACTTCCCCAGCCTGTGTTTCAGACCTGGGAACATCACATGGGAATTGTGCTCAAATAAACTGCCTGGCCCTTTGTTGCCTCTAGTCGCCTGCTTATTTCGGCTAAAATTTATCTTACACCCCCTAGCCGGGGACCCAAGATCATTTGCACATATATGGGTAAAATGGCCAGGGGGAAGGGAAGAAACTTCCCTGGGATGCCTTGGTACAGGAGCTCAATGCACTGTGACTCCAAAACCTGTTGGTGAAATCTTACTGAGTGCTAAGTGAAGGGCCCCCACCCATAAGATGGCTAACTTCCTGTTTCTCTTCTGGGTCCTCGGTTCCCGCCGGCGCCACCTGAAGCCCAATCACCCCTTGCTCCCCTCCGAATCCCAGCACCTAGCCAATAGCCACCAGCCCCGTAGAAGTGACACCTCAATCAGCTCTTGCCCCTTCCTATATAACCCAGCACCTTTCCCTAATAAAGCGGAATTCTCCGGTGAATTGCTGTTGTGTGTCGCTCCTTTCCTTTCACTAAGGTTAGATTGGGAGGATATAGAGATGCAACAGTTGACCGGATTAAGGTGAAAGTTTGGATGAAAATTGGGGTATTTGATCCGATTTTGTGTGAAGTGGTTACATCTCCTTTACCTGAATGTATTATTGGGATGGATGTTATATCTGACTGGGGATTGCTTCCCCTACCTAGTCCTGTGAAACAGAAGGCATGTAAGCCTGCCTTAAGGCCAGTTTTAGTCAGGCATGCTAAATGGGAGCCTACACAGGTGGTTAACTTGAAGCAGTATAGAATACTTGGTAGACAAAAAAGAGATCACACCCTAATTAGTGACATGCTAGAAGTTGGAGTGTAAGTCTGGGGAAAGGAAATACCAGAGCAAAATACCTCTAAAAACCAAAATCAGTCAAAGGGAGAAATAAAGTTTACAACCGTTTATTGCTTAAGAAACTGCAGTCTGGCCCATCTCTCTCTCTCCTGCTCCAGCAGCAGAAAAACTGGCCCTCCCCCTCACCTCTCAGATACAGATAAGCCCTCCTTGCCCAGGTAATTACCATTGATATGGAAATGAACTTCTCTCCACCCCTGAGGAATGATGCAAATGCACTAAAGCCATACTTCTTTCCACCTCTGAACACCTATTGATATGCAGATATACTAAAGCCAGGTGAGATATTCTGGAAATGTTACAATTTTACCCACACGGAGTGCTGGTGCCAGTGAATTTGCTGTACAGGAGTATTGGGTGGCCTGTGAAAAAGACAGGTGGCTCGTGGAGAATAATAGTAGACTATCAAGGCTTAAATAAAGTGGTACCACCCATAGCCTCAGCAGTTCCAGACATGGTCTTAACCATCCAGAATATACAGCAGGCTGAAAGAGGCTGGTACTCAGTGACTGACCCTGCAAATGCTTTTCTCCTTCTCCATCTCTGAGAGGAGCCAACCACAGTTTCCCTTCACATGGGAAGGATCCCAATTTACTTTTACTATGTTACCACAGGGTTATCTGAACTCACCAGGTATTGTCACAACTTGTCAGGGGGGATTTGGACTTGGTGAAGGGCTGGAGCATAATAATACACTATACTGATGACAATATGATAATATCCGGAACAGAAGAGCAGGCCAGGACTGATTTGAATGCAGTAGTGATTGACTCACATGACCAACCAGGGCTGGTTAATGAACCCAGCAAAGGTCCAAGGGCCTGCTCAGACAGTGAGATTCTTAGGAATAATGTGGGCAGGAGCCACCCTGGGTATTCCAAGTGTGACTAAGAATCAACTGGTCTCATTCCCACCCCTGGAGCCAAACAAGAAGCCCAGTCCTTGTTTGGTTTATTTGGGTTTGGAGGACACATTTTCCACACCTGGGAATATTCTAGCTCCCGTCTGTAAGACTGTTACATGAAATAAAGCTCTATTTGAGTGGGGTCTGGAACAAAAACAGGCCATGTCTGAATTACAAAAGGCAGCCACTCTCTCAACACCTTTGGGCCCTTATGTCCCCCTAGTCGTATGACTGTGGAAGTGTCTGCTCCCTGTACCCATGCAGACTGGAGCTTAGGGCAAAAGCCCATGAGCACCTCCCAGCAGTGACTATTGTGATTTTGGACCAGAAAATTCCCAGATGCTGCTGCCTGTTACACACCATTTAAGAGACAATTATTAGCATGCTATTGGGCATTAACTGAGACTGTCTCAATGACTGAAGGACATAAAATAATCTTGAAACCTGAGGTACCCATAATGTCATGGGTGGTGTCAGAGAAAGATTCTAATAAGGACAGCAGTGCCAGGAGTGTTTCATAATAAAACGGGAGTGGTTCATACAGGAGCAGGTTGCATGGGGAATGCAAGGAGGCCCGCACTGTATCCATGAGCAGGGAGCCTCTTTTCCTCTGGGACCAATGTTGGAGCCACCCCATGAGCTGCCAGAACCGATTGCTATATGGACTGTGCCCTGTGAACAGCTGAACAACAAAGAATTGCTTGGCTTACAGATGGTAGTTTCAAGATGAATGGACAATATCCTGTTTGGAAAGCTGCCACATTAAGACCAGCAGATGGCAAGACTTTGGTTGAGGAAGGTAAGAACAAATTAGCTCAGTGGGCTGAACTGCATACTGTTTTCCTGGCAGTGACAGAAGAATTGAACAATGATAAAAGCCTCTGTGTTTGGATTTTTATGGACTCATGGGCTGTAGCCAATAGCCTGACTGTAAGGTCAGGTAGATGGGCAATGGAAAACTGGACTGTTAAAAGAAATGCCTGAGTGGGGTGCAGCCCTATGGAAATCACTCTGGGGATTTAAGGGGTGCATTAAAGTAGGACATGTTAATCCCCAGCAGAAGAATCCCCTTCCAGTATCAGAAGGTGACTAGACCACCATGTGGACCTGTTGGTGGGCTCCCTTGAGGTGGCCACCTGGGTCTGTGAATTGAGTGGACATTTCATGAGTGGAGGGGAGCTGCAGCAGTGCAGAGATGGGATGAATCTAGACATATTCCTTTTTCACCCTGTGAGACACAGAATGCCAACAAGACCTGTTCCATCTGCCAACAAGAGACAAAGACTGCAGTTGGCTATGGGGAACATTACCTGGGTGGGGAGGCGCCACACATAGGTGGTACATGGATTACATTGGACCAATGCCAGTAACCTCTGGGGGCTATAAATGAGTCCTAACTGGAATAAACACTTACTCTGGACTGGGCTTTGCATACCCAGTGGTAGATACAAATGCCAAAAATACCACTAAAGGATTGGAACAGAAGACACTGTACCAGTTTGGACCACCAAGTTGTATCTCTTCAGACCAAGGGGACACCCTTTACAGCCCATAGTGTTCACCAGTGGGCCGAGAGGCATCACATCAGATGGATGAACCATGTTGCATATCATCTTCAGGGCAATGGTTTTATAGAAAATTGGAATGGGCAGTTGAAATATTTGCTATCTAAAATGGGGGGGAGATAAAGGCATGAGGGGATGGCTGACATGACTTCAAGGGTGTGTGCTCACATGTAACATGAGGGGGGCTAAGGGAGGGTCCCCACTGGATAAATTCCTCTGCTGTTCCAGAGGACCTGAGGAAGAGGGGTGGGGGAAGATGCCAGTGTGACTCTACAGTCCTTCCCCACATCACCACAACTTTCCTTTTTCCTGCTAGATGCAGTGGTTCCAGGACCAGGGCTGCAACTGTGGGTTCCTGAAGTGGGAAAGATTACTAAACTAGAAACTAATCTTTAGGTCAGAATCCCTAAGGGCCTGATGGGGTGAATTGTTCCTTCACCCCCTCCCCACTAGGTTAGGGCTCACAGTACAGTAGCTGAATCTAATGTCCCTTCCACAGGTGGAAAAGTCTGGGTAAAGATGAATGACAAATGGAGAGAAGGAGAAATTATAGCTGAGGGTAAAGGGATGAATAAGCGGGTCATGCAACAAGGGAGATCCAACCGTTTATTAATACCTTGAGAGAGGCTCAGAGCAAGAGAACAATATAATCTCTTAGCAAAAGAATGCCCAGATTCTCAGAAGGGTGAAGCTATATGTTTGTAAGGACCACCTCTGCTTTTGGAACCTAACAAGGTTGAATGACAGCCTGAAAACTGGAGTTACATTGTTCTGGGAGAAACTTTGGTCAAAAGATATGTTGACAAACTGGGTCAGTATTAAAATGTTTGTGGTGACTTTATTGGATAAATACCTTGTCTCTTTAAATCTGTCCCCAACCCACACTGGCTTCGCCAACTGTTAGGCCTATTTGCACTGCTACGATTTTTTATCTGTTGTATAAATGCTGTATTAGATGTAAGTGCTGTGACAGGTATGATAGTTTTGGTGTAAGCAATCCACCAAGTTTGAAGACCAGGGGGGTGGACTGCAATATAATGAGTTATAAGATATACAAGTTTGGTCATTCAGTTGACCAAATATATATTTCCCAGGTATACCTGGTCTTCATCCACAGTTCCTGAAAATACTTCAGAGCCTTCAGGTGAAATGGTGTCTTGTGGATGAGGGACATTTGGGCCCCACACAAGGGCAGGGCCTGGAGGTTGAATCAGCCAATGGCCGATGATTTAGTACATCACGACTATGCAACGAAGCCCTCACAAAACCCATGAGAAGAGCATATCTCGCTCATGCACCTCCTCTCTGTTGGAGACAGCGTCAATGCTTGGGGAACCAGAAAGCTCCAGGAGGATAGAAATGCCTTTATTTGGGACCTTGTACTATGTATCTCTTCATCCAGCTGTTAACTAGCATCCTTTATTAAACTGGTAAATGTTAAGTGTTTTCCTGAGTTCTGTGAGCAGCTCTAGCAAATACCAAACCTAAAGGGGAGGTCGTGGGAACCTCCACTCTCTAGCCAATTGGTCAGAAGCACAGGTAACTGCCTGGGGCTTGCAACTGGTGTCTGGAGTTGGGAGTGGAGGGCAATCATGTAGGATGGAGCCTTTAACCTATAAAATCTGGTGCTGTCTCTGGGCAGATAGTGTCAGAATTGAGTTGAGTTCTTGGACAGCCTGCTGGTGTTTGAGAATTGCTTGGTGTTGTTGCTTTGCGCAGAATTCATGATCCCCAAAGACTGCCAGGGAGCCGAGTCCGGTGCAAAAGCAAAGCGCCTTTATTCAAGCTAGCTCGAGCTCAGTCTCCTATCTGCACTGACGCAGCGGCAAGATGCCGGAGAGAGAGAGAGCGTGTTTCAAAAGCACAAAGGTTTTATAGGGGTCTAGGGGCAGTTGGGGGGTGATGGTTATGGCTTTTAGCCGTTTGGCTGGGGAAGGGTCAGGGCCTTGTTGCGCAGGTTGCCAGGCGTGGTTTGAGCGGGAACGGGGCTGGATCGGGGACATAGTTACTCAAAATGGAGGGCACAGAGTCGGTCCCGGTTTACTCTTTCATTGTGTGTGGAAAGACCCCCTCTCTCCTCCCCACATTCCAACACACACATAGGAACTGGGTCCGGGAACCTGAAAGGAGTCATACTATTGTTGTATAAGTAAAAACACGGGGAATTCCTTCAACCTGATTAAGGGCATCTAAAGAATCTACAGCCAATATCATACTTAATGGTGATATTGCTTTCTTCCTAAGATCAGGAACAGGCAAGGATGTATAACTGTCACTACTGCTATTCAACGTGGTACTGGTGAATGCCGCCAGTATAATCAGGCAAGAAAAGGAAATAAGATGCATCCAGATTGTAACGTTAAGAGTAAAACAGTTGTTATTCGCAGACAAGATGATCATCTAGGAAATTCAGTGGAATTTGCAAAAATGAGTTTAGTAAAGCTGTACAGTATAATGTCAATATACAAAATTCAATTGTATTTCTATATATTGTCAGAGAACAATTGGAAATGTAAAAAACATTTAAAAGACCACTTATTATTGCATTGAAAATATGAAATACTTAGTGATAAACCTGAAACAGAAGTGTACAAGAGCTGTACTCTGAAAACTACAAATTATTGCTGAGAAAAATTAAAGAAGACCAAAATAAAGGGAGAGATATACTTTATACATGGGTCAGAAGACTCCACGTCATTAAGATGCCAAATATCCCCAAATTGATTTATATGTTCACTGTAATCCCAACCAAATTTCAGTAGGCATTTCTGTAAAACAAAGTTGATTATAACATTTGTATGTAAATACAAATTACCTAGAACAGCCAAAACAACTCTGAGAAAAAAGAACAAAGTTGAAGGACTTCCATTACCTGCCTTCAAGACATTGTAAAACTAGAGTAATCAAGACAGTATGGAATTGGTGTCAAGATAGACAAATAGGTAAGTAGAAAGAATATAGAGTCCAGAAATAGACCTACATATATCAGCAACCAATTTTTTGCAGACATCAAGCTGAAATTCCATTTCTTTTCAACAAATTCTGCTGGAACAATTGGATATCCACGTGCCAAAAAAAGAAAAGAAGAAGAAAATGAACTTTGATCCATATCTCACACTATATAGAAAAATTAATTCAAGCTAGATCATAGAAAAATTAATTCAATCTTAAACTATAAATCTAGAAGAAAGTCATGTGGCTTTGGGTAAAGCAAAGGTTCCTTGGAAATAATACCAAAAGCATAATCCACATAAGAAAAAAAATTGACTTTATCAAAATCAAGGACTTCTGCTGTTTGAAAAACACTGGTAAAAGAATGAAAAGATGAGGCACAGTCTTGGAGCAATATTTATAGTACATATATCTGAAAAAGGACTTGTGTCCAGAGTATGTAAATACTCTCAAAACAATTAAAATTATTTTAAGAAATCTGGCAATCTGATAAAAAATCGGCAAAAGAAGACACTTCACCACAGGTACACAGATGGCAAATAAATATATGAAAAGATGCTCAAAAATCACCAGCTATTAGAAAAATGCAAATTAAAAACCACAATGAGATACCACTACAACCCAATTCAAATGTCTTAAATTTAGAAGATTGTCCACACTAAGTGTTGACAGGGCTGTGGAGAAACTGTCATTCTTACATACTGCTGGTAGGAACGAAAAATGGTACAACCACTCTGAAAAACAGTTTTGCAGTTTCTTAAAATTTAAGCACACACTTAAATCATATAACCCAGCCATTCTATTCCTAGGAATTTCTCAAGGGAAGTAAAAGTATATGTCCACACTGACTTGTGCACAAATATTCATATCAGCTTTATTTATAATAGCCTCAAACTAGAAACAACCCAAGTGTCCATCAATGGGTGAATGGAGAAACAAATTATAGTATATAATACACAATATAATACTATTGAGCAATAAAAATGAATGAACTATTCATACCCAAAATAACATCGATACATCTCAAAATAATTATGCTGAGTAAAGTCCAGGCAAAAAAGAGTACATAACTATATAATTCCATTTACGTAAAATTTGAGAAAATGTAATTTTTAATGACAGAAAGTAGATCATGTGGATGCGCAGGAGGCAGGGCAGTGGGGAAGAGAGACGTTACCAAGGGGCTAAGGAATGTTTTGGCGGTGATAGCTGTACTTATTGTGTTGATTGTCGAGGTGGTTTCACAGGTGTACACGTATGTCAAAAGTTATCAAGTTGTACGCTTTAAATATGTGCAGTTTATTGTTAACTGCACCTCAATAAAGCTAATACAAAAATTCCATTATTATATTCTGTAATTCCTCTCAACAGAATATTTTGGAAAACGATGTTTAACCATTTTCCCTCAAGGTTAGGTACTTCAAAAATTATTTGAAATAATATACAGTCATTTATAGAATTGATGTCCTTTACACTTGATTGTATAGTTCTTTTAAATGACTCATTTGAAAGGAAGTACATTTATAGATTTGGTGTCAGTTACATTTTACTCACTGCATTGTTCAAATCTACTGTATCTATTATATTTCTTTATTATCATAATCTTTTGAAAATGATTTTATGTCTTTATAATTACACTTCTGCTTATTGTTTCATTTATGATAGACTATTCTTTTGTATGTAATGGGCAGTGGTGGAAGTGAGTATTTGAGAATGATTCTTGGAGGCAACTTGAACTTTCCCTACATCTAAATTAAGTTTTGTTTTGCTTCAGAATTTTTTTCAATTATTTCCTCAAGTTGTGCATTTTGTTTGACTTTGCTTTCTTGTATGCCTCTGTACTGTCAATTAGAGCTTAGATGCATAGTCACATTATTTTAGGAAGAGATCTCAGATACCATGATCTTCCAACCTCTTCAATTTACTGTTAAGGAAGCAAAACCACAGAGAACTAAATGTTTCACATAAAGCTAAGTAGAACGGGCTAGAACTCACACTTGAGTCTCTGTTTCTTGCACTTAGAACTACATCATTTTTATCTTTCTGCTATGGACTGTCAGTCTTTCTTAATGGTTCTCCACTTAATCTCACAATGATTGAGTGATTTGTTACTGAGAGTTGATTTGCATTTTCCTTTTTTAATTATTTGTTATGTTGCTCAAGTGAAAACAAAGGAAACTTCCTTTAAAATGGAGTTGGAAATCCTTGAAGGGGGCGCTCTCACGCACCTACCTCTCCTTGCAGCCTGCACCACTGGCAGGGAGAAGGAAGATCTGAATTAGCTTGACAAGGGAGGGCATTTTCATATAGGAATTTCATCTCCTGCTTTTAAGAACAAGAAGGGAGGTGCCTCCTCACTCCAGCAACAACGCACTAGCCACCACTGGCAGCCAATGAGAAACAGCCACGACCTCGAACTCTTGTTCTTCAATGAACTTTTGTTCAAAACAACTCTCTCCAAATTCCTCCTGAAATCTAAGAGAGCTGACTTTCCCTTTGTCTGTTTGGACTTGGTTCACCATAGCCTGCATGTTCTGAATTGCAATTCTCTGCTATTTCCAATTAACTTATTTCGCTAGTAAAATAATTTTATGTTTAAAGTTAACACTGCATTTCTCTGGGAGGAGCAGACCTGTGTTGCCTGAAAAAGCTTTTAATAACCTTTTCCCCCATCCTGCTCCTCTATGACAATGACCTTTTGATAACACCACCTTTACTTAATTCATAGTGCTCAGGTCTTGTTTTGCTTTTGCATGGTTTTTCTTTTTCTTTTTTTAAAAAATTTTTAATTAAGTTATTATTGATATACACTCTTACGAAGGTTTCACACGAAAAAACAATGTGGTTACCACATTTACCCATATTATCAAGTCCCCACCCATACCCCAATGCAGTCACTGTCCATCAGTGTAGTAAGATGCCACAGATTCACTATTTGCCTTCTCTGTGCTACACTGTTTTTGATACCCCCACACCATGTGTACTAAATGTAATACCCCTTAATCCCCTTCTCCCTCCCTCCCACCTCCCTCCCCTTTGGTAACCGCTAGTCCTTCTTGGAGTCTCTGAGTCTGCTGCCATTTTGTTCCTTCAGTTTTGCTTCGTTATTATACTCCACAAATGAGGGAAATCATTTGGCACTTGTCTTTCTCTGCCTGGCTTATTTCACTGAGCATAATATCCTCCAGCTCCATCCATGTTGTTGCAAATGGTAGGATTTGCTTTCTTCTTATGGCTGAATAGTATTTCATTGTATATATGTACCACTGTGGGACCCTGCCTCCATTTTGTGTCCGCCATCTTGAATAATTACATGACCCCCTGCCTCCATTTTGTGTCTGCCATCTTGAATAGCTGTGGCCCCTACATGACCCCTGCCTCCATTTTGTGTCTTCCATTTTGAATAACTATGTCCCTCCATTTTGTTTTGTGTCTCCCATTTTGAGTTTCCCTCTCAAGCCACTCCCATTCCCATGGAAACCTTGCCCAGCAACCCTCCTCAGCCAATCAGCTAAGGTCACAATGAACCACCCCCTTGGAAAGCCCATACCTGTTTTTTTGGTACATATAAAAGCAAAAAGGGAACTTTGTTCAGAGTCTCAGATTGTGTCCTGTGTTTTGACTGGCTGCTGCGACCCTAGTTCCAACTAGCAATAAAAACCTGTTTTGTTTTTGCATCTAGCTACTGAGCTTGGTGACTGTGGCTCCACACGGGGACTCAAGGAAACGGGGCACAACACCACATCTTCTTTATCCATTCATCTACTGATGGACACTTAGGTTGTGTCCCTATCTTGGCTATTGTAAAAAGTACTGCAATAAACATAGGGGTGCCTATGTCTTTTTGAATCTGAGAAGTTGTATTCTTTGGGTAAATTCCAAGGAGTGGGATTCCTGGGTCAAATGGTATTTCTGTTTTTAGTTTTTTGAGGAACCTCCATATATTGCTTTCCACAATGGTTGAACTAGCTTAGATTCCCACCAGCAGTGTAGGACGGTTCCCCTTTCTCCACATCCTCATGGTTTTTTCCTCCTTATAGTTGATAGAGTTGCTTCAATCTAATGTTTGTGATTCTTACGTTTTTTTCATTTTTGTCCTTTTCTGGGCTCTTGAGGGTAAAGGGCTCCCCCTCCCCTCACTTTGCTTATGCCACTGAGTCTAACCTTGTTAATTCTTGTTCAAGTTCATTTTGTTTGTTTTCTACATTCCTGTTGTTTCTTTAGTGGGTTTTCTCAAGACACTCATGTTCATTCCATCTTTATAGAATCCTCTTGCTACTAAAACTTCGGAAAATACAGAATTTCAAATGTTTTCTGCAAATGATCATGTACGTAAATCATGAGTAAACATTGGAATGTGACTATGTTTGACATGAAACTAAAAAATACTGGGCAAATAAAATATTGTCATCAATACCATGATTATCAATTAGTATTATTGATTAATTCATTAATGCTTACTTTAAAGTAAAACATAAAGGATAGTTACATGTACATTACAGTAAAATGTTGCTCTAATGGGGACACATCCAGAACCACATTCCAGGAAACTACTTAAAAAAAAAATCAGAAATCAATTGAAACGAGAATGAAAGACATGATATATTCAAATTAAAGGTAATGTTCACATAAAAGAAAATGTCTTTACTTGTTTGCAACTATATGCCTATATTTATGTATACATTAATATGCAATAAAAAGAATCATCTATTTTTTCAGATGCTGAGCCAGCACCAGAAACTATGTGAGATAATTAATGTTTATTGTCTTAAGCTGATTTGGGATAATTTGTTACATAATAGATAGCTAATAAAGCAATTCTATTATGACATTTCCTGCCAACTCCTTCCTCTCCTAGACCCAGCCCAGAAAATTGTTACAGAGTTTTATTCTTGGCAACTATTGGGTCACTGCTTTATCACTTTTCCAAAGCATGTTGAGTCATGGAATTTAGGAGCTGCCTTAATTCTAAAGAGAGAACCAAACTCTAAACACAGGAAGAACATGGAGGCTTTTACAAACAGCACTTTTTTTTGAGAAATTAAGCAGTTTCACTGTCTTTAAACCCTCACGAATAGGTATTAAATATAATTCGCTCAACTAATTATGCAGTAGTCTTAAAATTTTTAATTTCTTTTCCAACAAATGAAATCTATGAAATTATGGTTAATATCAGTGGTAGTTAATAGAAGGCGAGGACACCTAGAACTTTTTGTAACAGCCAGAACTCTGACATATTCTAAGTTTTGTATTATAAACAGAATTTTAATTTAATACTACCGTAGACTTAAACATCTGTGCTAAGTTGGGAGAGTTGCAGAAAAGAGAAAATGAGAGGGAAACCTACAATTTAGTGATGGAGTATGATGAACTCAGCTATTTTTCTGCTCCCCTGAAAGATACTGTAACTTTAAATTCAATATGAAGCAAACCACTGAAATAGTTGCTTGCACACACACACACACACACTATATTTGCCAAGGGAAACTGGCAAAAGAGTTGTTATATTGATAACTTAGGTCAGTAAATATATCGCTGAACCGGCTCCTTGCCTGAGGTGGCCTTGAAAGAGGGTAAAATTAAGATAAAGTTTCCTAAGTAGCTGAATACTGTCTTCTGTTTAGTGGAAAATGTACAAGAAGTTTGGGCTGCTGACTATAAAACTGTCTTGTATATTTTATATGAAGAAATAACTAGAGAGCAAAGTGAGAGGTTGAAAAATTATGTGAGAAGCTACCCAAGTAAGGGTGGAAAAAACTGTCACTGCTATTGCAGTTTAGTTCAGAAGCATTAGATGTTTTACTCCCAAGCCTCAGGAATAGTCACGTAAAACTCTTGCCAGAGAAGGTAGTAAACTTGGCAAACACCCTACAAAAGGACTTAGCTTAAAGTTCAGGACAATTTAAAAGTCAAAGAGTTTTAGAAACTATGAAGAAAGAATGCCATATGTGTCACAGAACACACACATACACATGCATGCACACAGCACAGATGCATAGCATACTTTTAATAAGTATGTAACAGCTTCAGCTAAAGATGTAACAGCTTTAGCTGACTAAGTGCAAGTTGTTTCAGTTCATTTCTGTCCTTTGGTTTGGAAGACTATGTTTTATATAAGGTCAGGCAAAAACCCACTATTTAATTCTGGAAAGATACATTCTTCTGCTCCTGTACCCTTCAATACCAAGAATATACCCCACTGTTTACCACCACTTGTTAGCATTGTACAGTATCTGCAGGACTAAGTCACGTTTCATAACCTATTACTCTCCAGAGGTCTAAAACTGCAAAACAAATATGAGGTGACAGCTTCGTGACAGATGGTTACTCATGAAAAGGTTATATGATAACCTAAAAAGAAAATATTTGGTTAAGGAACAAGGGAAGCACTGAAAATTTTATCTACAAGAAAAATCCACAGAAGCAAGAGATCAAGAAGGCTTTCATGATGTGGGGAAGCTTTGAGGAAAAATCAAGTTTTAAACTGGGCTCTGAGAGGGAGGATTGGACTTCATGGGATTGAAAGAAGGGCATTATCAGAGGGATGGGGACAGAAGCAAGAACAGTGTAAGTTGATAAAATGAGGACTTAGATCAGAACTGAAGGTTTATGCTGGGAAGTAGTTCTGAGAACAAATGGACCTGGAGGGAGCAGGACAAGGAAGGTTACTGAATTTAATAAGTGGGCGGTGCATGGAGATCTCTATAAGCACTATATCAGGAGCCTGCGGGTCTATGGACAGAGCTGTTTATTACTCATACCATTTGACTTTTTTATGAATAATATTCTTCATATTTTCTCATGAAAATATCACTATCCTAAAGATCCCTGAAAAAGGTTTTTATTACTTTTTTTGAGCAGGGGTAAATAAGTATAGGGCACTAGGATCGCTAGTCCTGATAGACGAAGTAGCTTGAAAACCTCTCTTTATTTTGATCATTTCAATCTAAAAACTTAAGTTTGTCTTAAAATCTGCAAGTTTTAAAAGAGGGGAAAAAATATTTTCTGGTCTACTGGGCTGAGAACAAGAAAAATAGATCTCATTGTGCCATCGAAACATACACCTTGAGCAGACCTGTTACCTGCAAGTTCTGTTCCTCTGATTTGCCTCAGCTCTTCATAAGAAGAAATCCCTTTCCCCTTATCCTTTTCCTACAATCCCACCCCAACAGGTGGGATCCAACCAGAGGCTCCATGGCAAAGCAGTTGGTTCTGTGGCTTTTGCTTATGCTTCCGAAAAATGTGCGCCTCGAGCAAGGGCATAGAGAGCAAAGGGTCATGTGGTATTGTAACTACCTAGTGTGTTTCTTTCATATCATGGGTGAATGTACCTGCAGTCAAGAGAGTGGAGAAATGCTCTAGAGATGGAAGGACGAGAGGAATTCTATTTCAATGCAATGACCTGTTTTAGTTGATTGTACATTATTAGATGACCATGATAAGGAGCTGATTTGCAGAAAGGTGTTTAAGTTATCCACATTTCTTGGCATCATGAATCCAGTTGTAAACAGAGAAGATAAACATACAGATGAGCTTATAGAAATTTAAGATGTAAGATCAGATTTTACCTTCTGATCTCTTGTAATATCTTCATACTCAAGCCAAACATGAAAGTGAAATAAAGTGATGAATGCTTAAAATTTGTCTAGTTACTAAATTCTCCAAAAGTTTCAGGGCATTCAAGGTAACAGCTAAGAAAAATACTGTTCTTTATTACATTTTTATTTATAAGATTTTATTCATATAGCTTAAGTTTTAGTGATAGGAGGTTCTACACTTTTCTTTGGTAACAAAGAACATTATCCATATTCTTTTGTTCAAATCAATAAGCAAAGATGACTGTGGTTACAAATACGAGTAAGACATTGTCCCAGCCTATAATGGGATGAGACTTCTGTGAACTTTGGGAGGTACTAAGTGTATTTTGCATGTGGGAGGAATGTGAATCACTGGGGAGGTGGCCTTTAAGATGGTTTCCAATGATCTTTGCCTCCTCTTATTTTTGCTCTTTTGTAATCCCTCCACCTTGAATTTGGGCTGGTCCTAATGACTCACTTCTAATAAATAGAATGCAAGGGAAGGTGAAGGATGTCACTTCTGAGAGAGTTACAACCAAAGTTACAAAACCTTGTTCATCCTCCTTTGCTTGTTCATTTGGTGGAAGCTGGCTGTGATGTGATTTTCCCTATGCAGAGGCCTCAAGGCAAGGAACTGAGGGTGTCTTTGGCCAACAGGTAGTGAGGAACTGAAGCCTCAGCCCAACAGTCTTTGAGGAATTTAATCCTGCCAATAAACATGTGAACCTCCCCTAGTTGAGCCTTCAGATAACTGCCAGTCTAGCCAACACTTTGCAGCCTTGTGAGAAACCCTACACTAGAGGACCCAGTGAAATGCTCTCAGACTCCTGCTCCTAGATTCCTGACCCACAAAAACCACGAGGTACTATTTGTTAGTTTAGTCATTAAATTTTAGAGTAATCTGAATACAGCAATAGATAGCTGCCTTCAAGTAGCTTATGATATAATTAAGTGAAATAAACACATAAATAAAGATAACAGCTGTCACTTATATCATGCTTATTGTACACCAGGTACTTTTTAAAAAGCATTTTACATATATAGAATAATCCTTACAATAAATCTGTGAGGTAACTATTATCACTATCATTATGAGGCAACAAGAGGTTAAATAACTTGGTCACAGACACACAGCTAGTGGATCTGGGATTCAAATTCAGTTTGGTGCCAGAGTGCAAATTCTTAACCACTGTATTGCACAGCTCCTTTCAGTTTTATATACATAGTAGAATTAGGCACCTTTTATACAAGTAGTACATCATAGGGAATGATCAGATCTGTAGGATAAAGGGGTCAGAAGGACTCACAGACACCTAAACAGGCTTTGAAACATGGGAGGCACTCGAGGCAGGTGGAATAGCATATATTAACTTATGGGGGCAAAAATGGCATCATACTTGCCAAGGACACACGTCACTATTCCTTTCAAATGTTTATAGTAAGTTATGTGGTCTTCTTATTCTGACCTTTAAACACTGCCCTCTGAATTCTAGTGAGCCATTACTCTTAGAAAAATAATCCTAGAGCCTCAACCAAAGGCAAAGGCAGGAGCTCAGAATGAGTTGAGCAGAAAAGTCACCTCACTTATTTCAACACACAAGGTGATATAGAGGATTAGTAATGGAAGCATCTGTCTTTTGTGCCAGCAGAAGCACACTCGTTATGCAAAATGCCCAACAATCACGATGCTCTCCCTGCACTAAGGACAATGAAAAAGATTAGTCATAAGTTTGAGAACCACAATCAAGTTTCTATGTTTGAATGTAACTTTAAATAATCTCATATCAGACCCAAGTAACCTATTGATTATTTGAGAGGAAAAATGAGAGGATAGAAAAAGGGCATTATGCATAACTCAGAATTAATCACTAGAAAATGTAAACAGGTAACCCTAAAAACTAAGAGAAGAGGCTGCAGATATAAAAATTGGGGACATAAAAAGATGGGTTGCTTTTCTCTCTCATTATGATGATTATCCTCAGAAGTCCAATTTTTAAAATGTGGAGGTTTTTTTGAGATAATTGTAGATTCACATGCAATTGAAGAAATAATAGAGAAAGATCCTGCATAGCACAATATCGCAACCAGGAAATTTCATTGGTAAAAGCCATTTAATTTATTTAGTTTTTACTGGTTTTACATGCCTTGGTGTGTGTGCATTTGTGCTCATGTGCAGGCTTACTTCTATGCAGTTTTATCAACATGTAGAATTGTGTGGCCACCACAATCAGATACAGAAGAGTTCCATTACCAAGATCCCTCATGTTACTGTTTTGTAGCCACAGCCACCCCTGTCCCTCCTGCTATCTCTAATACCTGGCAACCTCCAATCTGTTTATCTCCTGATTTTCTCATTTAAGAATGTCATATAAAAAGAACCTCTGAGGCTGTTTTTTTTTTCAATAGGCAAAATTTCCCTGAGATTTTTCCATGTTGCAATGTATATTAATAGTTTATTCCTTTTTATTGCTGAGTAGTATTTCATGGTATGGATGTACCACAGTTTGTTTAACAATTTACCCATTGAAGGGCATGCAGGTTGTTTCCAGGCTATCAAAAATAAAATTGTGAGCATTTGTATACAAGTTTTTGCCTGAATAAAAATTTTCATTTCTTTGGGATGAATACCAAAAGGTACAGTTGATGGGTTACATGGTAAGTACATGTTTATTTTTTATAAGAAACTGCCATACTCTGCTCCAGAATGGCTATAACTTTTTACATTCCCACTAACAATGACTGAGTAATCTAATTTTTCTGCATGCTCCCCTGCATTTGCTAAAGCACTATATTTTATTTTAGCCATCCTAATAGGTATGTAGTGTATGTAGTGGTATCTCATTGTAATTTAAATTTGTATTTTGGTAATTGTTAATGATTGTTAATAGCTTTTTATGAGTTTATCTGCCATCTGTATATCCTCCTCAGTGATAAGTATGATCATGTCCCTTGCCTTTTTCCTGACTAGATTGTTTGTTTTTTCACTGGTGAGATTTGAGGGTTCTTTGTATATTCTAGATACAAGTCCTTTGTCAGTAATGTGGTTTGCAAATATATTCTCTCAGTCTATAGTTTGTCTTTTCAATCTTCACAGGATCTTTCACAGAGCAAAAGATTTTAATTTTGATGAGGTTCAATTACCGATTTTTCATTTTATGGGTTGTGTTTTTGGTGTCAAATCTAAGAATTCTTTGCTTAGCCCTATGTCCCAAAGATTTTTGCCTATTTTTTTTTAAGTTTTATATTTTACCTTACTTGTTTTACATTTAAGTCAGTGACCCATGTTGAGATAATTTTTGTAAGAAGTGTGAGACGGTCAGGGTTCATTTTTTGGCTTATAAATGCCCAGTTACTTTTCAGCTGCACCTTGCTTGAAAAGACTGTCCTTCCTCTATGGAATTTCTTCTGCAACTTTGTTAAAAACCACTTGGACATATTTGTGTTGGCCTATTTCTGGGTTCTCTATTCTCTTCCACTGATCTATGTGTCTATGCCTATGCCAATACCATACAGTCTTGGTTACTGTAGCTATGTATTAAGAGTTAACATCAGATAGAGTGATTCCTCCCACTTTATTATTCTTTTTCAAAATTGTTTTAGGTATTCTAGGTCCTGCACCATTACATATAAATTTTACAGCAAGATGTCTATGTTACAAACTAACTTGCTAAGATTTTGATTGGAACTGCATTAAGTCTATAGCAATCATTTTGGGGAGAATTGACATCTATACTATAATGAATCTTTCAGTTCATGAACACTGTATGTTTATCCATTTAGTTAGGGAGTCTTCTTTTATTTCTTTCATCTTCATTAAAAAATTTTCAGAATACAGATCCTGTATGTTTTATTAGATTTATATCTAAGCATTTTTCTTTGGAGCAACTGTAAATGGCATTAATGGTTAATTTCAGTTTCCACATGTTGTTAGTATATAGAAATGCAACTGTTTTTTGTGTGTGTTGGTTGTGCATCTTGTGACCTTGCTGAGCTCATTTATTCTGTGATTGTGTGTGTGTGTGTATAGATTCCTTGGAATTTTCTACATAAACACTAATGTCATTGGCAAATAGGGACAGCAGTATTTCCTCCTTTCCAATCTGTGTGGCATGCCTTTTATTTCTTTTTTCTTCATTATTGAACTAGCCAAGAGCTCCAGCCACTTTGCTACAATGGTGAGAGGGGACATTCTAGGACATATTCAGGGAAAAGCATTCAGCCTTTCACCAGTAACTGTGGTGTTAGCAACAGTTTTTGTAGATGTTCTTTAACAAGTTGAGGATGTTCCCCTTATTCCTAGCTTACTGAGGGTTTTTATCATGAATGGATGTTGAATGTTGTCAAATAATGCCTTTTCTGCATCAGTTGATGTGATCATATGATTTTTCTACTTGTGCCTGTTGATATGGGAGGTTACATTTATTGATTTTGAACATTGAACCAGCCTTATATCCCTGAAATAAACCCCACTACACCAATATATAAGAAGGTTTACATATTGCTGGAACCAATTTACTATTTTGTGAGTATTTTTGCAACTAAGTTCATGAGAGATATTGATCTATAGTTTTCTTTTGGCTTACTGTCTTTATCTGGTTTTGGCATCAGGCTAAACCTAGTTTCACAGAATGAATTGGGAAGTATTCCCTCCTGTCATATTTTCTGGAAGAAATTGTATTTAATTGGTGTTAATTCTTCTGTAATGGTTTGGCAGAATTCTCCAGTGAAACCATGTGAGCCTAGAGAATCTTTTTTGTGAGAGTTTTAAAATTATGGATTCAATTTCCTTAATAGCCTTGGTCTAGTCAAATGAATCTATTTCATAATAATCAAGTTGTGGTAGTTTGTGTTTTTGAAGAACTAGCTCATTTCATCTAAGTGGTTGAATTTATATAAAGAGAGTTGTAGTAGTATTTCCTTATTATCTTTTTATGTCTGTAGGATCTGTGGTGATACCCTGTTTCATTCCTGATATTGGTAATTAGTGTCTTCTCTTTTTTATTCTTGTCAGTCTTGCTAGAGGTTATTCATTTTCTTTTACTGATTTTCTCTATTGTTTTCCTATTTTTAATTTTATTGCTATCTGCTTTTGTATTTATTATCTTCTTCCTTCTGTTTGCTTTGAGTTTATTTGGACTTCTTTTCCTAATTTCTTGAGCTGAGACTTCATCTTTGATCCATGCATTATTTAGAATTGTGTTGTTAAGTTTCCAAGTGTTTGGAGATTTTCCTGTTATCTTTCTGTTATTTATTTCTAGTTTTATCCCATTGTACTTGGACAACATATGATTTCAATTCTTTTAAATTGAGTGATAATTGTCTTATGACCCAGGATATGAACATCTTGGTATATGTTCCATGGGCACTTGATAGAAGGAGTATTCTATAAATGTTGGCCAGATCCTTCTGGTTGTTGGTAGTGTTCTTTTATATCCTTGCTGATTTCTTGTTTAGTTGTTCTATCAATCATTGAGAGAGGTGTGTTGAAGTTTCCAACTATTTTTGTGAATTTGTCTAATTCTTTTTCTAATTCTATCAGTTTTTGTTTTACATATTTCGCACCTCTGTTGTCTGGTGCAAATATATTTTGATATAATGACCATCTCTATCTCTGGTAATTTTCCTTGCTCTGAAGTTTTTCTGTGATATTAATATAGCCCTTCCTTTTGATTAATGTTTGTACAATATGTCTTTCTGAATTCTTTTATTGTTATGTTAGAGCCTAAGCCTGACATATAATTTTTTGTTTTCTGTGTGTACTGTTTTCCATTTCTCTAGTTTCTTTTTTCCTGCCATCCTGTGGCTTACTTGAACATTTTTGAAGAATTCTATTTCAATTTATCTGTGGTGATTTTTCTCCAGTTTGAGACATAATTGACATATAACATTGTGTAAGTCTAAAGTATACAATATGTTGACCTGTTACACTTATATATTGCAAAATGATTACCACCTCTATAGTTTTTTAATTACCTATTTATATTAACTATTTTTTCATTTTGGTAAAGTATACATAACAAAAATATACCATTTTTAACTATTTTTAAGCATTCCACTCAATAGCATTAAATACATTCACAGTGTTGTGCAGCCATCACCACTATCCATTTTTGGATCCCTTCTCATTATCCCAAACAGAAACTCTGTACTCTTTAAACAGTAACTTCCCACTTCCTTCTTATCTATGGTATATTTATTTACTCTTTGTATAGATTTTTTTGTGGTTGCTCTAGGTATTACATTATATATGCTTATTGCTGTCCACCGGTGTCATCATTTTACCAGTTCAACTTAAATACAAAAACTTAATCTCCCTTTATAACTTTACCATCCCTATTTATAATTGTCTTATTTACTCTTTAGAACCACATCAAAACTGTCAAAATTTTTGCTTCCACTGTCAAGTTGGAAATTTAGAAAACTCAGGAGGAGAAGGAAAGTCTGTTGTACATAATATTTTTCTTAGGTTCTTTCTTTCTTCCTGGTATTCCAAGTTTCCTTCTTTTATCATTTTCCTTCTGTTTAAAAAGCATTCTTTTTGGTAGGCATGCTGGTGAAAAATTCTCTTAGTTTTCCTTCATCTGAAAATCTTGATTTCTCTTTAATTATTGAAGAATATTTTCACTGGACATAGGATTCTGGGTTGACAACAGTCCTTTTGGCATGTGATTGTTGTTCCACTTCCCTCTGGCCTCCATGGTTCAGGTGAGAAATCTGCTGTAATTCATTTTGGTGTTCCACTATTAGGTAATGAATCATTTCTCTGACTGTTGTCAAGATGTTTTCTTTGTCTTTAGTTTTCAGAAGTTTAAATTTCATGTCTTAGAGTGGATTTCTTTGCATATTTCTTATTTGGGATTTGTTCAACTTCTTGAATTTATAGGTTTATTCTTTTGCCAAGCTAAGGAAGTTTCCAGCTATTATTTCTTTGAATACTTTTTCAGTCCTTCTCTCATTCTCCAATCCTGTGATTATAATGATATGGTTGCTATCCACCCCCTTTAGAAATATTCCACAGTCCCTGAGTCTGTTCATTTCATTTCAGACTATTTTTTTCTCATTCAGATTAGAGAAGTTCTATTGGTCTGCTCCTCAAGTTCCTTAGTTCTATCCTCTGTTCTCTTCAATTTATTATTAAGCCCATACAGCAAGTTTATTGTTTTACTTATGTATTTTTTAATTCTATCATTTCCATTTAGTTTTTTTGAAAATTTCTCTTTGCTGAATTATTTGCTTCAAGAGAATTTATAAATGATTGCTGAAGTATTTTTATGAGAGCTGTTTTACATTTAATTCCAACATTGATTCATTTCATTGTTGGCATCTATTGTCTTTTCTCATTTACGTTGTGATTTTCCTGGTTCTCAGATGAATGCTTTTGTTTGTTTGTTTTTATATCCTGGACATTTTGAATAGTGCATTATGAGGCTCTGGATTTTATTTAATCTTTCTTCTCCTCTTCTTCCTCCCCATTTCCTTCCCCTCCCCTTCCTCCTCCATCTCTTGGTCCTCCTTTTTCTTTTGTAGGCAGTCTTTCACTGAGATTTAGCACAGGGGCTGCTGGATGCGTAGGTTAAGCTTCTCTGAGTTCTGCCAATACCACCTTGGAAAAAGCAGAGCACTGACTCACACTGCCTTGTTGTAAATGGATGGGGTGGAAGTTCAGCTCTGCCCTTGCTCCACTAACAACTTCCCAATGAAAGTGGGGCACCAACTCCCACTGTCTTGTTGACTCTGAATGAGGATATAAACCCAGCTCCCTGCTTAATCTGCTGATACCACTTGCTGGGGGAATTGAAGCACCACCTGCTTTTGCCAGGCAGGAGATAGAAGCTACCCACTCAGCCTTGCCAAAACCACCCTGCATGGGAATTGGAGGGCTGCCTCCTCTCTCCATGGATTAGGGGGACTGAGTGGAAAATTAACTCTCTGCTCAGCTCTGCTAAAACCATGCTGGGAGGAGAGGGTGCAGTTTTTCTGTGTTTGGCTAGAGTGTTGTCCCAATATTATGAGTTCAGTTTTCTGTTGTTAGACCATGCTTTTTGCCATCCTTTGGCTAGGGAAAACAGATTTTATTGTCTGTGCCTGTTTGTATTGCTGGGTTAGTCTCATAGTGCTGGGCTGCCTAAGATACGAAAGGAAATAAAGAAACCTGGGAATTTACTACCATGTCATTCCTCAAGTCCCAAGATCCCTATGCAGCCCAACTTCTTTCTACCTTTCAAAATATTCCTATGCTTATTTTTTGTGCTATGTCCAGGACTTTTTAGGGATGACCTAGAGGAATGGGATTACTTCATGATAGTGGAATTGAAGCCTCATCAAAAGGCCATTTTTAAGTACTTGCTTAGTTTGCTACCTGGAATTTCCCCAGGTTGTCAAAAGTTATGAAATTTGTATTTCAGCACTTTACAACCTAGACTCTACACGGACAGAAGCATAGTAAGATACAGAAACAGATGGATCAAATGCATACAAAATAAGAGGAAATAACACCCTACATTTCTCTAGGGCTTCAAGGATTACACACACACACACACACACACACACACACACACACACACACATTTATTTATTTACTAATTAAATGTATACATTTACTATATAAAGTGTGTATATATATATATATATATATATGTGTGTGTGTGTGTGGAGATATATATATATATATATATCTCCACACATATCAACAGTGTTGTAGGTGGAGTAGATACTGTTATTAAAAAAAAATAAAGGCTGGTTTGTTAATGTTCTTGCCTAAGGTTGAAGAGTTGATAAGTAGAAGTGTTATGACTTTTGTGAATTTTAGTCCTGTTTTCCTGTTACCAAACTATACTATTTAGGGTAAATATTTCTTTGTTCTACTAGAAATGCCATGCTTAACAAGTAGCAGAGCATAATTTTACCTTTTTTAAGGTATAGTGGCTTATGGGTTTTGGAGTCAGATTCAAATTCAAATTCCAGCTCTACTATGTATTAGTTAAGTAATCTTGGAGAAATTACTTAAGCCCTCTGTGCCTCAATTTCTTCATCTGTAAAATGTGGATAACAACAATATTTACTTCAAATGGTTGCTTTGGATAATCAGACATTTAAAGCAAAATACCTGGCATATTGTAAGCACTCAATAAATGGTAGCTATCATTATTATTAGGAATAAATAAGCAAAGCAAAAAAAAAAAAAATCCAAACCCATACATTTCTCTAATGAGGAAGTAATGATTCAGACTCAAAGCTTTCAAAGGGAGGGAGGGTGCATCTGTCCATTCCTGTTTGGTTGTGTAGCACCTCACATGTTGCTTAATAAACATTTGCATCTCTGTAATTTTAGAACTGAAAGGAACTTAAAGGTCATCTATTTCAAACTTCTCGTTTTATAGATAAGGAAACTGAGGCTTGGAGTGGTTGAATGAATTACTTCAGAGTTACAGTGCTAGCACTCTTCTTGTGATACCTGGTAAAGCACACAAAAAAGTGAGCAGGAAACAAAGTGTAGAAAGACACCCCAGATCCCAGAAAGAAAAAGATTCAGACCAATAAAGCCTGAGGGAGCAGGTCCAAAAGCTATAAATCCCCCCATGCAGACTGGGCCCCAATCCAAGGGCAATGCCTACATACACACTATCCTCACAGAGATCTATAAGGGGATAGTTTAACTACTAGGTAATCAATTCAAAGTACCCTATGCTGCAGGAGTGATGAAGGCTTTCTTGGAGAGGGCTTTACTACTTAGGAAGGCTACCTTCTACAAACATTAGCAGGGTTCTAAGAAGGGGGTGGCGAATAGAGAAGAAAAGGTGCTATTTTCAACACTGCCTATCCAATCCCTGATGGTAGGGCATAATAGCAGTCAAGTTTTATCCATCTGGCCAACAAATAGGCTTATAAGTGGCAATATGCCCCAAACCACACAGGAGCTATAAAAGAAGTGGAAAACATTCAGATCAATATATTTTGCTAGTACTTGTGCTTTCACTTGTTTCTTAAACTGGTGTCAGTAGCAATTTCCAGAAATATCTCCTGTGGATATTCTTTTTTTTTTGGCTTGAAAGTGATGAAATTGATTTTTTAAATGATGAAAAGAACGGTTTATTTTGTAATCCAGCATTTCTTAACATATTTTGTCAGTTTACCTTTACTTTTATATTGGCTATCAGGTAGAACAGTTAGCATATTAGCAAAGTCTTTTCCATTAGGTCTTTTTTAACAATTATAATTATAATCTTTCTTATCCTTATCTGAAAGTGTGTTTTGCATAAAAGGACATTTTAAGCAGTTCTTAAATAGATTCTCAAATCTGAAACATGAAATTTTCACTTTATCTTGCCTCTGTCTAGTTTCAGGCTTCTAAGAATAAATCAAAGTGAAAAGATATGTATGAGATATACTGAATAAGGGTGAGTGTCAAGCTATAATTATGCATAACAGCTATTAAACATTATAAAAAGATGTCAAAAGCAGTTCTAAAAGCTTTTTTTTTTTTGCTTAGAGAAAAGTGGACAACAAAAACAATTTACTAAATAGTTATGTATAATGAGAACTATCTTTTATAACAATGCACATATGGGTGTATGTGTACACACAAGAAAAACTGAAAATTCACCCCAACTGTTAAAACAGATTTTTTTTTTCTGGGTTCTGGGATTTCATAGAATTATTACTTGTTTACTTGCGTTTTCTAATTTTCTTACAATGAATATGTATTTTGGTCAGAAGACAAATTTTTTTCCTCTCTTCTGATTAATGTTTACTTAAATGTTACAGAGAACTGAATTTGGAGTGGAGGGGAGGTTCAAAGTCCAGAAGGATTGCAAATGAGAAACTGCTATTCTCTAGAGGGAAGAGAATATGGGGCAGATGTCCTACTGGAGTGAGAACTGTTTGTGTTTAGCTGTTTCTATGTGAATTCTTTTTTGTTGTATAGTGAAAACGCTATCATAGAAAAATAAAATATCAAAAAAAAATAACATCGAGTTGTTCTGAAAGCTGAATTTTTTCCCAAAGTTCCTTCTCTGAGAAATCAAGTTTAGGCTTAAAGCTAGTATGCACTAGGTAGGAAGGGCCAATACAAAGAAAAGAGGGAACATAAAGATCTCTGCCCTTACAAGTACTATTTTTCCTGTCTTGCTTAAATTTGAGGTGTTGTCTCCTCTTGCTTGTTTATTCTCTTTACTTTAACACATACTTAGTGCACTTTTCCTATGCTAATTAAATCTGGAGAGAGAAAAAGAAAAGTCAGCCTTGATCTAGGAGCTGTCTAGTTGAGTAAACAAGGCACATACTGAAAAAGGTAACCAAAAATAGTAAGCACTTCGGCAAGAAATGACTTACTACACAAGTCCAGCAACAGTTCAAGGAATGGCTGGTAACATTACTATGGTCCCAATCTAGAAAGGCACTGTTCAATACAACTTTCTACAGTGATGGAAATGTTCATTCTGTGCTGATTGGATGTTGCAGCCACTAGCAACATGTGCTACTAAGTACTGGAAATGTGGTTACTACAATTGACTAATTGAATTTTTAATTTAATTTAAATAGCTACCTATAGCTAGTGAATGCTGTAGTGAGGAGTAAAAGCTAAGATCTAGAAGGTATCAATATAATAGGACTTGTCTTGTTTCTTGAGGAAAATAGAGGATTTGAATGGCTGAGAATAAAGAAAACCATTCCAGAAGAAAAAGCATGAATGAACAGTGCTCAGTTTACATGGAATGTGTGAAAGTCCCCAGCATTTGGATAATGGATTGTGATGGTTGCTACACTAGGCAGGTCATGCAACTGAGAGTTAGGATTTGAAGCTGAAGATAATAGAGAGTCGTGGGTATTTTTTTTTTGTTTAAAATTGAGGTATAATCAATAAGTACATATCTATTGATAATGACCCTAAATGTAAATGGACTGAATGCACCAATCAAAAGACAAAGAGTAATAGAATGGATAAAAAAGCAAGACCCATCTATATGTTGCATACAAGAGACTTACTTCAAACCCAAAGACATACACAGACTAAAAGTGAAGGGATGGAAAAAGATATTTCATGCAAACAATATGGAGATAAAAGCAGGTGTTGCAGTACTTGTATCAGATAAAGTAAACTTCAAAACAAAGAAAGTAACAAGAGACGAAGAAGGACATAACATAATGATAAAGGGGGTCAGTCTAAAAAGAGGATATAACCATTATAAATATCTATGTACCCAACACAGGAGCACCCAAATACCTGAAACAAATGCCAACAGAACTAAAAGGGGAAGTAGAATGCAATGCATTCATTCTAGGAGACTTCAACACTCCACTCACTCCCAAGGACAAATCAACCATACAGAACAGATGGACCTTACAGACACCTACAGAACTCTACACCCGAAAGCAGCAGGATACACATCCTTCTCAAGTGCACATGGAACACTTGCCAGAATAGACCACATACTAGGCCACAAAAAAGGGCCTCAGTAAATTCAAAAAGATTGAAATTCTACCAACCAACTTCTCAGATCACAAAGGTATAAAAATAGAAATAAATTGTACAAACAAAACAAAAAGGCTCACAAACACATGGAGGCTCAAAAACATGCTCCTAAATAATCAATGGATCAATAACCAAATTAAAACAGAGATCAAGCAATATATGGAGACAAATGAAAACAACAGCACAATGCCCCAACTTCTGTGGGACACAGTGAAGACAGTTCTAAGAGGAAAGCATATAGTAACCCAGGCCTATTTAAAGAAGGAAAAACAATCCCAAATGAAATGAATAGTCTAGATTTACAATTATTGAAACTGGAAAAAGAAGAACAAATGAGGTCCAAAGTCAGCAGAAGGAGGGACATAATAAAGATCAAAGAAGAAATAAATAAAATCAAAAAGAATAAAACAGTAGAAAAAATTAATGAAACCAAGAGCTGGTTCTTTGAGAAAATAAACACAATAGCTAAACCCCCTAGTCAGACTTATTAAGAGAAAAAGAGAATCTACACACATAAACAGAATCAGAAATGAGAAAGGAAAAATCACTATGGACACCACAGAAATACAAAGAATCACTAGAGAATACTGTGAAAATCTATATGCTAAGAAACTGGATAACCTAGAAGAAATGGACAACTTTCTAGAAAATACAACCTTCCAAGGCTGACCAAGGAAGAAACAGAAAATCTAAACAGAACAATTACCAGCAATGAAATTGAATCGGTAATAGAAAAACTACCCAAGAACAAAACCTCTGGACCAGATGGATTCACCACTGAATTTTATCATATATTTAGAGAAGACATAATACCCATTCTCCTTAAAGTTTTCCAAAAAATAGAAGAGGAGGGAATACCCCCAAACTCATTCTATGAGTCCAGCATCACGCTAATACCAAAACCAGGAAAAGACACCACAAAAAAAGAAAACTACAACAAATATCCCTGATGAACACAGATGCAACAATATTCAACAAAATATTAGCAAACAGAATTCAGAAGTACATCAAGAGGATCATACACCATGACCAAGTGGGATTCATCTCAGGGATGCAAGGATGGTACAACATGCGAAAATCCATCAACATCATCCACCACATCAACAAAAAGAAGGACAAAAACCACATGATCATTTCCATAGATGCTGAAAAAACATTCGACATAATTCAACATCCATTCATGATAAAAACTCTCAACAAAGTGGGTATAGAGGGCAAGTACCTCAACATAATAAAGGCCATATATGACAAACCCACAGCCAACAAAAGACTTAACAGTGAGAAACTGCAAGCTTTTCCCCTAAGATCTGGAACGAGACAAGGATGCCCACTCTCCCTGCTTTTATTCAACATAGTACTTGAGGTCCTAGCCACAGCAATCAGACAACACAAAGAAATAAAAGGCATCCAGATTGGTAAGTAAGAAGTCAAATTGTCACTATTTGCAGATGACATGATATTGTACATAAAACACCCTAAAGAATCCACTCCAAAACTACTAGAACTAATATCTGAATTCAGCAAAGTTGCAGGATACAAAATTAATACACAGAAATCTGTTGCACTCCTATACACTAACAATGAACTAGCAGAAAGAGAAATCAGGAAAATAATTCCATTCACAATTGCATCAAAAAGAATGAAATACCTAGGAATAAACCTAACCAAGAAAAAGAAAGACCTATACCCTGAAAACAAAAAGACACTCTTAAGAGAAATTAAAGAGGACTCTAGTAAATGGAAATTCATCCCATGCTCTTGGGTAGGAAGAATTAATATTGTTAAAATGGCCATCCTGCCTAAAGCTATCTACAGATTCAATGCAATCCCTATCAAAATACCAACAGCATTCTTCAATGAACTGGAACAAATAGTTCTAAAATTCATATGAAACCACAAAAAACCCCGAATAGCCAAAGCAATCCTGAGCAGGAAGAATAAAACGGAGGATCTCGCTTCCCAACTTCAAGCTCTACTACAAAGCCACAGTAATCAAGACAATTTGGTACTGGCACAAGAACAGACCCAAGGACCAGTGGAACAGAATAGAGAGTCCAGATATTAACCCAAGCATATATAGTCAATTAATATATGATAAAGCAGCCATGGATATACAATGGGGAAATGACAGCCTCTTCAACAGCTGGTGTTGGCAAAACTGGACAGCTACATGTAAGGCAATGAAACTGGATTACTGCCTAACTCCATACACAAAAGTAAACTCAACATGGATCAAATACCTGAATGTAAGTCATGAAACCATAAAACTCTTAGAAAAAAACATAGGCAAAAATCTCTTGGACATAAACATGAGCAACTTCTTCATGAACATATGTCCTCGGGCAAGGGAAACAAAAGCAAAAATGAACAAGTGGGACTATATCAAGCTGAAAAGCTTCTATACAGCAAAGGATACCATCAGTAGAACAAAAAGGCATCCTACAATATAGGAGAATATATTCATAAATGACATATCTGATGAGGTGTTAATATCCAAAATATATAAAGAGCTCATGCACCTCAACAAACAAAAAGCAAAGAATCCAATTAAAAAACGGGCAGAGGATATGAACAGACACTTCTCCAAAGAAAAAAGTCAGATGGCCAACAGACACATGAAAAGGTGCTCCACATCGCTAATCATCATAGAAATGCAAATTAAAACCACACGATATCACCTCACACCAGTAAGGATCGCCACCATCCAAAAGACAAACAACAACAAATGTTGGCGAGGATGTGGAGAAAGGGGAACTCTCCTACACTGCTGGTGGGAATGTAAGTTAGTTCAACCATTGTGGAAAGCAGTATGGAAGTTCCTCAAAAACTAAAAACAGAAATACCATTTGACCTAGGAATTCCACTCCTAGGAATTTACCCTAGGAATGCAGCAGCCCAGTAGAAAAAGACATATGCATCCCTATTTTTATCGCAGCACTATTTAAATAGCCAAGAAATGGAAACAACCCAAGTATCCATGAGTAGATGAATGGATAAAGAAGATGTGGTACATATACACGATGGAATATTATTCAGGCTATAAGAAAAAAACACGTCCTACTATTTGCTACAACATGGATGGAGCTAGAGGGTATTATGCTCAGTGAAATGAGCCAGGTAGAGAAAGACAAGTATCACAGATGATTTCACTCATATGTGGAGTATAAGAACAAAGAAAAAACTGAAGGAACAAAACAGCAGCAGAATCATAGAACCCAAGAATGGACTAACAGTTACCAAAAGGAAAGGGATTGTGGAGGATGGGTGGGAAGGGAGGGATAAGGGGAAAAAGGGGCATTATGATTAGCACACATAATATAGGGGGGTGGGCATGGGGAAGGCAGTATAGCAGAGAAGACAAGTAGTGATTCTATAGCATCTTACTCTGTTGGACAGTGACTGTAATGGCGTATGTGGTGGGGAATTGATAATGTGGGGAGTCTAGTAACCATAATATTGCTCATGTAATTGTATACTAATGATATCAAAATAATATAAAGTTAAATAATAAAAAAAAAGTTGAGGTATAACTGACATACAACATTAGATTAGTTTCAGATGTCCAACATAATGATTTGGTATTTGAAGAATTATTTCTGACGAGTGGATAATAGTTCTCACCATGTGCTGAGCATTATGTTTAGTGCCGTACATGGGTTATTTCATTTAATTACTATACCAACCTTTTGAGGATTATTTCATTTAATTATTAAAGATTCATTTGGTGGCACTGTAGGGGTAAAACATTAATGGTAGGTAAGAGAAGCAATTATAATGTTGGAAACATGTCAAAGGTATTGGTGAAGGTGAGGGTATAGAAGTTAGAAAGCCTCATTGCAGACATTAGAAAATTAGACTCAATAGAACTTGATGTGGAGGGTGAATGAAAAAGGGAGTGAGCAAATCTGTATCCCCAGGGATACTGATGAGAATAAAATCCTGGGGAGCATCAGTGATTCTGGGCTGAGGGAACGCAGTTGACTTACCAAAGGCAACTCAAGAAGGATGTAGATGAGAGGCAGTGGAAGCAAGTTAGTGGAATTGAGGAATCCGATGAGGAAAAGGTTTTTAAGAATCCTATGTGTAAGTTAAAGATGAGGATGAAGTGGTAGAAGAACCTGGGAGAGTTAAGTCATGCTGATAAAAACTAAGGCGTCAAGGGGAAGACAGTCGGTTTGGGAAGGGAGATATGAATTATGGTATTGACATGTTGATTGGATTATGATGTCTGCCTGGTTGGAGGGAATCTGAAAGTAGAGTTTGAGGCAGATTAGGGCCGGAGAGGGGCAGTTGTAATGTATTCTCCCAGGACAGCAGGTAAAGGGAAAAGAGGAAGTTGAGGATAGAACCTGAGGCCAATGACAACCCACATGGAGGGCTAAATGAGAAAGAAGAGCCCGCAAGGGAGAAAGGTGACTGAACTGGACCCGGGCAAAGCCCTGGAGGTCAAAGGAGAATTTCAAAGATGACGGTGAGTCTGAATGTTCATGTGTTACGGGGAGGTCAAGGAACAAAAAAGACTGAGAAAACGGAAACAGCTTATCAAGGAGGTCCTTGGAGGAAAGGGAAGAACAAGTATAGAAGATTTATCTGGACAGTTTGGCAGTGTAAGGACAAAGAGGAAAAGGGAAGCAGCTTGTGGAGGGTTAAATGAAGATGCCCCCACCTTCCCTCCAAACCCCAGGTAGGTTAGACCCATTCAGTTGAAGGAGGAAGGAAGAACCTAATGCAAAGGAGGGGACAAAGATCTGGACAGAGGTGAGATGCAGCTAGCAGGACCACAGGTTGGTGGCTTAGGACAGAGTACTGTTGTGCATTTGGATACTTGACAACAGTTCACAAAATGGATGGTACCTACAGAAACACTTTGAGAAGAGTGGGAGAGTGCGGGAGCAAGATGTTTTTCACCTTCTCAGTGAAGCAGGACTCAGGGCCATCTGCCAAGAAAGTGGGTAGTAAAGGAAATTGGTTAGGGGAATAGAAGAAAGGAGATATGTAACAGGAACAGCTGGGGCTGCCCTTGAGAATCACCAAGAGATGAATAAAAGGATTTTGGGGCTCAACCAATATAAGTCCATGACTTGCATCTCTTATTTCAGATTTACTTCTGGGAACTGAGGATAGTAACAACTACCACCACCATTTCTCATGTGGCTATCATGTGCTTATTGTGGGCATTTACATTTATTCTCTCACTTAATTTTCCTAAGAATCTAGTGAGGTATTATTGATTCCAATTATCTTCAAATTGCAAAATAGTAAATTGAGGCTCAAAAGGTTTTACCTTAATTTAAAAAGAAAACAGATTGCCTACTATGTTATCAGGCATTGTTCTGGGCACAGAAAAGGACAGGCAAGGTGCTTGCCTTTGTGGAGCTTTTATTGAATGGATGCAGACGGAAAATAAATAAATGAATCAGATCGTTTCAAATTTTAATGAGGTCTGAAAATAGTAAAACTAGTGATATTATTGATACTATAATAAACATGATACTGCAGTGAAGGAGGGAGTGCAGATAAGTATAAAGGCTGTGTTAGAGGGAGACCCGTCTGAGGGGACAAGCTCAGAACTTTAGGTGGAAGATTTCCAGGCCTAGGAAAGGTAAGTGCAGAGGGCCTGAGGCAGTAACTAGCTTGGCGGTTGGAACATTGCTCAGCTGAAGCCTAGTGAGCATGGGGATATGGGCCAAGGTTGGAGGCGCCACAGCAATTCGGGATGGATTAACTCAGAGGAAGTAACTCAATCCGATTCAATGGAATAAGGCGCCTAAGAGGCAGGGGCCAGACTGTCCCGCTCTCGGACTTGAGTTTCCATCCCGCTAAGCAGCCCGCACTTGGCACGAGGGTGAGGAGATCCCTCAGGGGAGCTACCAGGCCCCGCGGCAAAGGGCCAAGGCCCGCGGGGGGTGCGAAGCGCCCAGACAGCTCAGTCGACCGCGCCGGCCCCTTCCCAGCTCGGCCCCGTGCGGCCCAGCAAGCAGCTCCCTAGCCCCGCCCCCAGAGGCACCCCCGCGGGTAATCCTTGTTAGGGACCCAGTCCGCAGCACCTCCCACGCCGCCCCGCCTGTCTGGGTTTTCCGTCTGGGGCGGCGAGTTTGTCTTTCAAACTTCAGAATGGCAGTACCCCTAGGAGTGATGGGGAGATTAAGTAATTTGTGGCTAGGGCGAAGTCCTGTGGAGAATAAACCTTTTTATTTCTGTCATGTTTTCCTTCATGGCTTTCCAGAAACGACTTGCTTCCCAGTAATGCTGTCCAAGTCACCCCCTCCAACAGCGAAGCTATTGGTTTGGCCCCTGGGCCCAGATTGGATGAAGATTTACGATTCGGTCAGGGATTGGAGGACGTTGATTCCTTACGTATTCCTCACGCCCATTGGTTCGTTTTCCCCGCTTCTGGGCGGTGTGGTTAGGGCGGTTTCCTCCCTCTTGTTTACGGAGCGCGTAATTGTAGCGCTCTCCGAACGCCTGGGCTGTTTCCAAAGTTCCCGATTTAGCCACCCGGACCAATTAGGTCCTTGCTCCACCCTCGCCCTCTCCCTTTGCACGCCTCCCGCGTGGTACGGCCCACACCTCCAGAGCGGAGCGCGAACGGAGGCCCGTCGCGTTCTTCCGCTCGCGCTCTCCAGTCTGCTCCCCCTCCTGGGCACGCTTGGTACGGCCCGCGCCGCCTCCTTCCCTTGCTGGGGCGACTATCCCCCCCGGGTCCGCGGCGCTTGGTGCCGCCCGGGAGATCCAGGTCATCGGTCGGTTCCCGTGAAAACAAAAACAATCGGCGGCGCCGCGGCGGGTAGTTGAACGTGGGGAGCAGGGAGCAGCAGGTCGCGGGGTCGGGAGGGGCGAGCTAGCGGGCGCGGTGGTGACGCGCCGGGGGGCAGGGGGCCATGGGGCCGGTAGGCACGGGCTGCGCGGGGCTCCCCCGGCGCCGCGGCTAGTGCACCCGCCGCCTCAGCCACCCCGGCCGCCCGCCTGGGGGACGAGGAGCAGAACGCGGCCTCGGCCGGGCCCGGGCTGAACAGCTGCGGACACCCGGGCGCCGGGGAGCCGAGCGCCGCCGCCGCCGCCGCCGCCGCCGCCTCCGGGATGGATCAGTGCGTGACGGTGGAGCGCGAGCTGGAGAAGGTGCTGCACAAGTTCTCAGGCTACGGGCAGCTGTGCGAGCGCGGCCTGGAGGAGCTCATCGACTACACGGGCGGCCTCAAGCACGAGATCCTGCAGAGCCATGGTAGGACGACCGGGTGGGCGCGAGGGGCAGCCACCCCACCCCCTGGTGCCTCTCAGGCCGTCGCGGGCCAGGAGCGGTGCTCTGGAAGGGTCCGGCCCCAGCGTCCCGCGAGGCGCGGAGACCCCGCAGGCCCATGTGACTTTTTCTCTTCATCTTGGTTGATGTGCCTCGAACCTGCCGCCACCTCGTTGTCAATTAAGAGTGAGGGCAAACGGAGCCCGACACCCAATCCCGGAGTTGCGGGCTCTAGCCACTTAACGTGCGTGGGGCAGGTTCGTTGCACCTGCAACCTGCTGCCTTCCAGGGGTGGGTGCCCCTCACCCACGCCAGGCCCAGGGGTCTCCCGTCATCCTCGCGGGCGGGAGGTGAGCGAATTGTGTTGGACCCAAGAATCTGGGTGATAAGAGGGTCAAGTGCGGGAAACCCCTTCCTCCTCCCCATGGCCCAGGTACTTGTTTTCCTTGTCTTTTTTCCTAATCTCTCTCTTTTTTAAAATTAGAAAGTCGAGTGTTATTCTTAGCTGTGGGTGAACAGAACAGCCACCCCTGCAACTTCATGATTTGCTATGTGGAAGCAGCTCTTCAACTCCGCAGTAGCACAGACAGGATTTCTAGGAGACTAGCCGAATCGGACTGTTCAGCCCTCTGAGTGTAGCCTGTGATGAGACTGAGGAAGAACAGGCAACTTGGCACAAGCAAATTGCGGCACAAGTTGTTAGTTGCCTCCGTTGGTCAAGTTTTTCCTCGTTTTCTTTTGAGAAAACAGATTTTCAGTGTTTTATCTAGATTATTTCATTACTGCCCTAGGCCCTGGGGACGGTTATTTTCCCAAAGTTAACTTTTGGGAGCTAGTTGGGAAGGGCTTTTGGTTTGGATTTTTAAAATAACATTGTCTGATATCCTTAGGTTAAAATATTCAGCAATGATTCCTTCTAGTTAAAAAATAGTTTATTAGTGAGTTTGAATAAAGGGGTTGGCTGGAGTGCCTTCTCAACTTGGGGGTGGACAGAAATTGATGAAAAGGAAAGTTTGGTAGCTGGGGTGAAAGGCAGATAACTGAGGCAGGAGAGATGAGGGCGATGGGCCTAGCTGAGCTTATCTTCTCTCCTTTTTTCTCCACCTTCCTGTCACAGACAGCTTGGAGTTGAGAGTAAGTGCCTGTCCGTGGTAAGCAAGTGTCATAACATCTCATTCTGGACTTGGCAGTCACTTTAGAAATCCCAGGAAGAAGAAAACCTGCAACCATAGTAGGGGCTAGGAGTTGAAATGTTAGCGTGGAAAAATGAACAGACCTAGATGGCTGCCTGATAAAGGGGAAGGGGAGATGGGGTGGGGTGGAAATCCTGGGAAGCCTCTGGTGAATTGGGTTTTGATCGTGTAAGATAAAGCTGAAGGGCAAATGAAGATAAGAGTCAAGAGCTTGGAAGAAAAGTAAGGTCTAAGATGGTTTCCTGGTGTCATTTCTACAGAGGAAAGTGAAGGAAGATCACTTAGGCTGCAGGGAGGAAAGACTGTAGGATCTGAGCACGACCTTGAACTCTTGGAGAGTAGAGGGCCACAGAGGGACCAGCAGAGACAGAAAAGGGCAGGGACTTAGAAGAGGCTGGTCAGCTGGTGTTTGGCTTTTGGGAGTCAATGACTGCCTGTGCCAGCACTTTCAAAGAGTTGCTAAAATAAAGCGGATTACTGGGAGTTAAGAAAAATATGCAAACTGAGATGTAAGGAGGCCCAAGGCTGCTTAAGTACTGGGTGAAAGGTGTCCCTTCCACCCTCCACTGGACAGGAAGTCTTTGTCCTGTTAAAGGATGAAAGGAAGATAATGAGTGAAGGATGTAGGGTTCCATAGGCAAAGCTTGAGAGAGCAGAGATGGAAAGTAAAATACCCTTTTTCCATAAGAAAGAGAGGGGTATTAATTGAAGGGTGGTGTGATTGAGAACCTTATTTTCAAGCATTTGGGGCACATCCCAGATACATAATGCATAAAACAACTGCGAGGAATTGCCAAAGTAAGAATGTTATAGTCTTTTTAGCTTGTTACCAGGGAAATATTAAAGGTATTTATGGTCTGAGGTACAAAGTATGCCATGCTGTTCAAATAGGCTGACCTGGTGAATTGCATGTGTTCCTTTTCAGCCTCCTATTTTTCACCCTTTTGTCTACCAGATTGCAGTCTTATACTGGTATCTCTTTGATTTTCTTTAATTCTTTAATAGTAGGATTAAGCAACTAAAGGCAGTTACAAAACATGAAAGAAAAATAAATACCATGAGTGCCCGGTCTAGTTTCCAAAATAAAATATTCTTTCTTGTATTCTTATGTGTGAGGACAAACATCATGCTCTGGTACCTGGGTTTTGGTATTTTCCAAAGCAGAGAACTTCTAAAGTTCTCTGCAGGGGATGTGGTGGGTATTACATTTGAATCTTAGTTATACTGTTCAAAGTTCTAGCTACTGAAATCTGAATTTGGAACTCCATTTTCAAGTTCAAAGGGAGGTTTCCAGGACTTATGAATCTACCTGTCTGGCTCAGTGATCTGATGGGCTCCTGTGATCTGAGAAAGGGGCTTCTCCAGTTGGGACCCTTTTTCAGGGCTTTGGATCTCATTCTGTGAGTTTATTTGTGGTAATATATTTCTAAGAATATGATGTGAATAAAGTAGAAACTTGGGGACCGCACAGATTCCCCCAACATTCCATCATACTGTTGGTGAGTGAATGGCTGATTCCAAAGTGTAGGGGATCAATTTAGTTTTTGAAGATGAATTACATTTCCGTAAGTTTAAGTTTCTCATTTGTAAAAAAAGTTGTGAGCAACCATATCAATCGGGCAGGCAGTTAGGTAGAAAATGTAATACATAAATGAAGTTTAGTGTTAGTAAGCCCTTTGACAACTCTTGTCTCCTCTCACCATCCTTATTCCAGATCGTGAACACTGCCCAAAGGGGGCTCGCCTGGCAACTGGCCTGGAAATAATCCTGCAGTGAGCCCTAAAATAGCTTTCATCTGCTGTAGATTTCTTCTGTATCACCTGGAATTCTTTCATGTCAACTTTCTCTAATTAACCATTTCTTTTAAAATGCAAATTTCTTAATTCAACTATCTTTGGGGAAGGTGGTGTGAAATTGTCTTTTATACCTGGTGAATTAGTTTGTGTTCTGCCATTTAATATCTGCCCCAACCAAGTCCAGCCTGGGAAAAGGAAAATCTTTTTTTTTAATTAATTGAGTTATAGTTGACGTACATAATTATAATGGTTTCAGGTATAAAACATGGTGATTTGACACGTATAGACATTACTAAATGCTCACCACGGTAAGTGTAGTTAACATGTGTCATCATACAAAGATATTACGATATTATTGACTATATTCCCTATGCTGTGCTTTTATCCCTGTGGTTATTTTATAATCGGAAGGTGTTTTTTTTGTTGTTTGTTTGTTTTTTAATGGGGTCAGGCCTATGGCAGAGGAACAATTACGGAGTATAAGGTGCTGAGAGATAAGTGCAGACTTTGGGTATCATAGCCAGTCGAGGTTGTGGATGTGGTGGTTTGGAGCAGTGTAGCGGTAATGGAAGTATGAAGAGGCAGTAAAGAATGAGAGAATACTCAAGGAATTCTGCCCAACTCTGATCTGTTCCTCTTCCCAGACTGACTCTAAAGGCTTTTCTTTATGCCCTGGGGCATGCCTTAGAGACCTTGGGGTGGTAGACATGCCGGGGTTGTGATCCAGAGCCGGAGCCAGCAGAGTGAAAAGGGCTTAGAGATTGCCACTGGTGGCAAATGAAAGGTCTGTGTTGGGGTGTTTGGTCTGGGAAAGGAATATCATTTGTAAGCCTCATTTTCCAGTACTGAGCTCTGATTCCTATTCTTAATTGTTTTGATTAAACTTAAGGTTCTCTTAATTTCCCCAGCTCTGAGGGAAGAGGAGAGTGCTTTAGTCATTCAGTTGTTCCAGCCTTTCAATGAGAAGCATTGTAAGCATGCTTCCGTATAGGCACGGAAAGCCTGAAATTTGGTTTAATTTAAGAGGCGGTATGATGGGTGCTGTTTGGCAATCATTTCCAGTGTGCCCTTGATCGGATTTGAATAATGCACTGGTGCTTCTCAGAATTCACTCACACAGGTGTACTCTTTTCAGATGGAGTCTTGATTTTGCCTAAGGCGATTTATACTCATTCTAGGCTCTGATATTTGTGAAGTCAGATTGGGTGTGTCAGGTATAAAAAAAACTACATATTAAAAATAAATTCATAATTATTAAAGTACTGTTTCACATATAGCTAAAATCACCATTCACATCCATGGTGGGAACCACACTTTGGACATCACCTGATTAACAGATAAGTAGTATGAATACATTTTGGTGATTTGACTTCTGATTATAATGTGTTGGGAGGGAAAAGAGACATGAACCAAATTATCATATGCTGCTGATATTCTAGCTTTACATTTGGTGAAAGAAGATTAGACTGAAACAATTGGGTAGCAGTTTATGTGACATGTTTACAGTGTACTCGGGGAAATTACGATCTTTGTAAGAGTAAAGGGTATGCAGTATTTTTAAAAATTATTTTTAGGCTGTTATTAAAGTGAGTTCTAATGTAGTTTCTAAAAGTGATTCTCAAGGAATTTTCTAAAATTTTATTTATTTAGAGTAGATGGTAACACTCAAGTGGTGTAAAGCCAAATGCTGAAAAAGGATACCCAGTAAAATACTTCCACTTGTTCTTATTCATGATCACTAGTTGCCTACCTCAAAGACAGAGATGCAAGTTTCCATACAAATTTTTAGTAAGAGAATTCAAGAAAAGGATTATTTGTCACTATTCATTTTTACTTTGAGTCACTGGACACATCAAGTTCTACTTACTGTGATTTAAGTTTAGTATTATCTCAATTTGCAAGTTTGTAAAGACAGTTTCATTTGTGAAAGTGATTAACGTGTATAAGCATCTAAACCTCTGTGTATGGGGGGGTGTGGTTTGACTCTTAGTTAAAAGACTCATTTAAGCCATGATCTTTTTTGTTGTTGTTATCATTAATCTACAATTACATGAAGAACATTATGTTTACTAGGGTCCCCCCCTTCACCAAGTCCCCCCCACAAACCCCATTACAGTCACTGTCCATCAGCATAGTAAGATGTTGTAGAATCACTACTTGTCTTCTCTGTGTTGCACAGCCTTCCCCATGCCCCCCCACATTATACATGCTAATTGTAATACCCCCCCTTTTTTCCCCCACCCTTATCCCTCCCTTCCCACCCATCCTCCCCAGTCCCCTTCCCTTTGGTAACTGTTAGTCCATTCTTGGGTTTTGTGAATCTGCTGCTGTTTTGTTCCTTCAGTTTTTTTCTTTGTTCTTACACTCCACATATGAGTGAAATCATTTGGTGTTTGTCTTTTTCTGCCTGGCTTATTTCACTGAGCATAATACCCTCTAGCTCCATCCATGTTGTTGCGAATGGTAGGATTTGTTTTCTTCTTATGGCTGAATAATATTCCATTGTGTATATGTACCCATCTTCTTTATACATTCATCTACTGATGGACACCTAGGTTGCTTCCATCTCTTGGCTATTGTAAATAGTGCTGTGATAAACATAGGGGTGAAACTTCTGTCTTTTTCAAACTGGGCTGCTGCATTCTTAGGGTAAATTCCTAGGAGTAGAATTCCTAGGTCAAATGGTATTTCTATTTTGAGCTCTTTGAGGAACCTCCATACTGCTTTCCATAGTGGTTGAACTAATTTACATTCCCACCAGCAGTGTAGGAGGGTTCCCCTTTCTCCACAACCTCACCAACATTTTAAACTGGTATGTTTTTAACTAACAAAGAAACAAACAGATGCAAGGCTATGTATAGAGGCTAGATGCCGAGTAGCACAGATAAGGGTTGGACTTGAGATGGGGAGAGAGTCTTCTGACCTGTGGGAAGTTTCAGTGACTGAATGTGGATGGTAGGAAGATAGGATGGGGTGCCAGGAGAGGAGGTTGGCAAGAACAAAGGTGCAGAGGAGTGAGAGTATAAGAGGCATTCTGGGAACAATGAAGGAGCAAAGTAGGGAGAAAAGGGGTAAAAGAATTAAAATTCAATTGGAATCAGGTTTTATGGAGTCATGAATACCAGGAAAAGCAGTAGCCTGGGAAGACACTGAATGCCTTGAGTGGTGGGCACGTTTTGAGTAGGGAAGGGACAGGAATGTGATTTGGGAACATTTAGCAGCATTTAGGTTGATTGGAGTTGGGAACAGATTTGGTTAGAGGGAAGAAGACTGCTTAAGTGTCAACCTAGATCTGGTGGGATGGAACCTTCTGTGGGTATAGGTGGTAGAGATGTGAAGGTACCCTTGCATGGAATCTCTTAAGGGAAGGAATTAACAGGCATGGATGGAGTTTGGCAGAGTGGGAGAGAAGGGTTGGAAAAATCAAGATTATTCTAAGGTTTTGAGTATGATTGACAGGTAGACAATTATGGAATCAGGAAGAAAATTGGAAGTTTAGGAGAGGGGAAGGTAGAAATTTGAGTTTAATTTTTAAATATGAAATCCACATTTAAATACCAAAAGAAACCTTATCTGATTCAGTCATTCATTCAGAGATAAATAGATACCTAGAGATTAATTCTCTATACTTTGAAGGGAGCGAGAGTGGGACTACCTGGCAGACATCTAAAAACTTGTGTCTGTATCCTCTTTTTCTTCTCTCCCCTATGCCAGTCATTTTGGTCTAGTGCTCTGCTCCAGGAGCGCTCTTAGGCTGTACCATGTAATTTAGCTCTTATATAAACTTTCTTTCCTGAGTTTTTTTGAGGCTTGATTTTGCAGCATGCTAGGCTGTGATTTGGTACAGTGGGTCAGAACACCTATCTGTGAATCTTGCTTTCTGTTTTGAAAGGTTGAGGTTGGCCAACAAATGCTATACTTTACTGTGTAGATTTGCCAGCTTTTAATAATACTAAAAAAAGTTGGTTTCATCTTCAGTGTGTACTGCCTCTGGGAAAAAAATGAGTGTGTTCTATTTGTGCCTTTGCCTCCCTCCTCTGAGTAAATCTGTGTTGTGTAGGTGCTGTGCCCTGGGTACTGAGATAGCTCATAAGAAGCCCCAAACTTCCATAGGCCACAGTTTAGTTATTAGCTACTCACAGTATGAGATAATGCTTTTATTATTATTTTTTAATACCTTTTCAGGTTTCCAGTTTTTCTGTTATTTTGCGAGCATATCCATGTTTGCCTTGTCAGTGACTTCTTTAGAATCAATCTTAGACCCTTTTATCCTTTATCTCCTTTTATTCCCACCCTATATTTCTTAATATGACCAGAACATTTAATCTGTACCCTGAACACTGCTGACACAGGCATTCAGCACTCAGTAAATGTTAATTGAATCTAAAGTCATGGTTCTCCCTTCCTATTGACTTTAGTTTTTTTTCCTGTTCTGTCTTTACCTGGTTTCATCTTGTTTATTTTAAGGTACTAAGGGTATTTTTATTATAAGTGACATTATGTAGAATTTTTTCCCCATATAGCCTTAATGTAGAATGAATTCTCGAGTAAAGATCGCTGAGGCCTGAGTTTTCATTTAGGTACAGTTAGGATTAAGTTTACTAAATGGATTTATTTGTATTTATGTGCATCACAACTTGAGTGCCATTTTATTTTCTCCTTAACTCCCAAATTTAAGATCTCTGTTTTATGAAAGTGGAGTTAATGTCAAAGGAGCTCAAATGTAATATATGTAATATTTGTCATAAACTTGATGGTTTAAATTTTTTCCTCTCTTCATAGTATTCATAAAAATATTATCAGGTCTTGGTGATTTCTGGGGACTCTTATTTACTTTTACCAAAATATTTTAGTCCTAGGGTAAGGTTTTCAGCCTTTTTGGAAATCTGAATAATCATCATCATAGCAAAACCTTTCTGTGTTGGACTTTACCATTGTTTATAGAGCTCTCTCAGTTATAGTGGGTCTCAGCCTTCCTGTGTTTGACTCTTAGGCAGCATGCACTTCATAGTGTAATTACCACCTCTAAACTAAACTGTCTTTTCAGATCAAGTTAGAACTTCTGATCATCTGATGGTGAGCAGACATATTAAGCACAACACTGTAGTGCTGCCTACCAAACAGCTGTTTTAGTTTTAGCAGCATGTCTTTAAAAGCATGTGTGCAATTATTTGAGGGTCTTTTCCCTTTGCCATAAAAAGAAGTGGCAAACAAAATTGAAAAATGCAAACACTGAGTAGGGATGAGAAATATAGTTTTCAATGTTAATATTTTTCTCTTGATTGTATTAGATCGCCCAAAATGACGAGTAAATCTTGTCACAGAGGTAGATGGTGAACACATGGTTGTCTTAAGCCATGTGATTAGTAATGAAGAAAAATAATTAAACAAATACATGTACAAAATGATAGAACTGTATTAGAAATTATTTGTAAAACCAAGGTATAATTAGGAGTTTTCTAAGTTTGCTTTGTGGAAACCAGGCACCCATTTTAATGTGTAAGTTCTACCTTCCTACATTCTAACTTGGGGTACCCTTTTATAGAAAGTTGAGATATATTCATTGATAAACTGGGATAATTTTCTTTCACAAACAAGGAAACTGTGGCTCAAAACACAAGCCTGTGAATTATTATTTCAAGTCTTTACCTACATGTTTAAGATATTTTGGGGGTTGGGGGGAGTTCTTATTTAGAAAAGAGAAGGAACTTATTTCTCAGGGAGTGGGCGGGCTCTATTTTGTGAATGTTTTAATTGAAAATTGGTGTATATTGATTATTTGTTTGATATTTGGAAAACTTTGGCTACAGTGCTGTTGTGTAGTATGCACTGAACATCCTGTAGGAGGATCAGTGAGCTGCTGAATGTGAAACCTCTGGCAGTTTCAGAAGGTGTTGGTTCAGGGTGCATTGGTAGTGCCAGAGTCTCCAGTGCTGGATTTGAATTTAAGAATATGCAATAGAGAATTTATTATTTTTCTAGTCATTCAGTAGATAGTTACTGAATGCCTCATATGTGCCAGTTACCATGCTAAACTGGAGATTAAACAATCATGTTTCCTATTTCAAGTAATTTTATGGTATTAATAGACAAATACTTACAGTGAAGTGTGAAACCCTAATAGGGAAGTACAGGTTACGATGGAAACAGTTTTCTAATTTATTGTTTCTGTGAAACTCATGGACGTAAATCCTGAAATGTCTAGACAGTGAAGCCCAAGGGCAGAGCTTGAAGTCAGCTGGACTCTCTAAAAAACAATGTAGGAGTTAACTCCAGTATGTTTAGTTTGACAGATGTCTGATTTTGGAGGAGACTGTGACTATTCCAATTTCTGGGAATACCGCACTTAAACTGTGTGTTGATTCTTTGCTTGGATTAAAAATCTCTTGTTGACATGCTAATTACTTTATCTGTTGAATCACGTCATATTAAAAGTGACCATAAAAGTACTTTTGTGGTACAGCCACTTTGAAAGGCAGTTTGGCAATTTAAAAACTAAATGTTACTTTTGCTCTAAGATACAGCAGTCATTTTCCTTTTATTTACCCAAAGGAGTTGGTAACTTAGGTCCACACAAAACCCGCACATGGTTATTTATAGCAGCTGTATTCATAACTGCCAAAACTGGGAAGCAACCAAGATTTATGTCCTTCAGTAGGTGAGTGGATAAATAAAGGTGGTACACTAAGAAAATGGAATATTATTCAGTGCTAAAAAACAAGTTATCAAGCCATGAAAAGACTTGGAAAAACCTTAAATGCATACTACTGAGTGAAAGAAGCCAGCCTGAAAGGCTCCCTTGTTCTATGATTCCAACTATATGACATTCAAAGAAAAGCAAAACTATGGAGACACAAAGATCGGTTGTTGGCCAGGGGTGGGGTGGAGGAGAGAGATGAATAGGCAGAGCACAGAGGACTTTCAGCACAGTGAAAATACTGTGTGATATTATGATGGATATATTATGTATCCCTTTGTACATTTGCCAAAACTGACAGAAGGTGCAACACCAAGAGTGAACCCTAAGGGAACTATGGACTTTGAGTGATTATGATGTGTCAGTGCAGATTCATCCTTGGTTAAAAAAAACAAAACAAACATCCCCCCAAATCAAAGTGCCATTCAGATGGGTAATGTGATGTTGATAATGGGGAGACTATGCCCGTGGTGGGGCAAGGTTATATATATGGAAATCTCTGTACTTCCTTCTCAATTTGTTGTAAACCAAAAACTTTTCTTAAAAAATAAAGTCTTCTAAGAAAAAGTACTTGTGGTGTCTGAAAGTGATGAGCACTGTCTCAGAATTGTGTCTTTCCTGCCTGTGTATGGGGCCTGAGTCCAGGGAGGTTTATTGTAATGAAGGACGCAGTTGGCACAAGACTTCATCCTGGATATAAAAAGTGACCACCACCATGGCCAACCTGGATGCCAGCATCCACCGTCAGGTCTAGTTTAGTTCTGTATGGTAAAGATGGCTGTCACAGCACCTCCTCAGCTTTACTTCTAGGAACTGAATCCCACTAGATTTCTTTCTCAGAAAGGTTCTCTGAGAAGCAGGTTTTGTTTCAGACCCTGTAGGGCTTAGAAGTTTGGTCTCAGTCAGTTTGGTTATTACAGTGATTTTCAAACCTGTGTTTGCCTTTGACTGCTTTCCACTAAATCCATTTGAAAATGCATTAGTGGAATCTTTCTCTGCACAGACAGGGCTTTCCCAGGGTTCTTTTTTGGATTACTCCATTCTACTTTTCTTGTGCTTCCAAATACTTTGTAGAAACTATTTTTCCTTGGGGCATACAGAGAACTCTTGGTATTAATTCATTGACCTTATATTACTAGTATCTATAGTTTATAAACTTGAAAATCAAAAAGAGACTTGTATGTGGTAAAGGCAGAGGAAGAGGTAACTAACAGCAGCATCAAATTCCAGATATCTGAGTTGCTAAGATTTGAAAATATCAATGGATTTCAAGGTTGGGGCACACAAGTTCTGTTGGTAGATTCCAGGTGACCTCTCTCCTCCAGCTTGGTCTCTGCTTTTTTTGTTCTTTAGCCCTTTGTTTGCTTTGTTGTCTATTGACTGTAGAAACAAACAGGTCTGGATGCATAGGAGTTATGCTTGCATTTTTCAGTTTTTAAATATTGAGATACAGTTTACATAATGTAGAAGTCACTCTTTAAAAGGGTGTAATTCACTAGATTTTAGTGTATTTAGTTGCTCAGCCACAACCATGATCTAATTACAGAATATTTTTATCTCTCCTAAAAGAAACATCATATTCATTAACAGTCATTGTTCTATTCTGCCCTTCCTCCAGGGCCTGACAACCATGAATCTGCTGCTGTATTTAGGTTTGCGTCTTCTGGATATTACATATAGATGGAATCACACAATATGTGACCTTTTTGTCTGGCATATTTCACTTAACAATGTTTTCCAGGTTCATTCATGTTGTAGCATATATCAGTGCTTCATTGCTTTTTATGGCCAGATAATATTCCATTGTATGGATATTATTTTGTCCCCATTTTGTTTATCCAGTCATCACTTGGACATTTGGATTGTTTCCACTTTTTGGCTATTATGTATAATGCTGCTGTGAACATTCATGTATAAGTTTGTGTGTGGACATAGGTTTTCATTTCTCTTGGTTATATGCCTAGAGTGGAATTCCTGGGTCATTCTGTTTAACTTTCTCAGGAATTGTCAAACTGTCTTCTGCAGTGGTGATTTTGCATTCCACCAGCAATATGTGAGCGTTCTGAATTCTCCATATCCTCCCCAGCACTTCTTGTCCATTTTTTTCATCAATAGCCATCTCAGTGCATATTGCAGTTTCTCATTGTAGTTTTGATTGGCCTTTCCATATTGACTAATGATGTTGAGCATCTTTTCCTGTACTCTGGGGTTATTTCTATATCTTCTTTGAAAAAAATGTCTATTCATATCCTTTGCCCATTTTTAAATTAGGTTGTTTGTCTTATTGTTGAATTGTAAAAATCTTTGTACCTTCAGGATACTTAGACCCTCATCTGATAGATTTTTTTTTTCCCTTCTGTGGGTTTTTTTTTCCCCCTTTTGTGGGTTGTCTTTTGACTTTCTTGGTGGTATTTGAAGCACAAAAGTTTTGTTTTGATTAAATCCAATTTAGTTATTTTTTCTTTGACTGCTTGTGTTTCTGCTGTCATATCTAAGAAACCATTGTTCAATTCATGTTGAAGAATACACCCATTTTTTTCCAAGTATTTAATAGTTTCAGCTCTTTAAGTCTTGATTCCATTTTGAGTTAATTTTTTGCATAAGGGATGATTATTTTGCACATGGATATCTGTTTATCCCAGCACTGTTTGTCGAATATGACTTTTTAAACTATTCTTTTCCCTTGCTTTATTTCCTATCCACGTACATTACTGATGCCTGCAAATGTGCAAGACATATGATAATATACAGCTTACTGTGAGAACCTGTCTTCTCTTAGGGCCTTATATCTAGTTGATACTAATGATGGTATAAATACATGAAATTGTTAAATGGCATATGATTCAATGGTAGAGGAGTGGTGGAGAGAACAGAATTCAATAGAAATTGAGAAGACTAAGGAAGTCTGTGGGCAGAGAGGTTCATGGAAGAGATAAAAGCCACTGAGGTGTTAGGTATGGTTATATATGGAAGGATAAGAAATGGCCACAGAGGAGCTGCTGAAACAGATTTTTTTTTGGTGCAGAGCATGTATGAAACATCTTTTATTTTTTTATTTTTTATTTATTTTTATTTTTATTTTTATTTTTTTATTGAAGGGTAGTTGACAACAGTATTACATTACATTAGTTTCAGGTGTACAACACAGTGATTCAACATTTATATACATGATAATTCTAGGTACCAGCTATCACCATACCAAGTTGTTAACAATATTTTGACTATATTCCTTATGCTATACATTACATCCCGGTTACTTATTTATTTTACAATTGGAAGTGTGTTTATTTATATATATATATATATATATATATATATATATATATTTTGTGAGGGCATCTCTCATATTTATTGATCAAATAGTTGTTAACCACAATAAATTTCTGTATAGGGGGGTCAATACTCAATGCACAATCATTAATCCACCCCAAGCCTAATTTTCGTCGGTCTCCAATCTTCTGATGCATAATGAACAAATTCTTACATGGAGTACAAATTCTTACATAGTGAATAAGTTATATGGTGAACAGTGCAAGGGCAGTCATCACAGAAGCTTTCGGTTTTGTTCATGCATTATGAACTATACACAGTCAGTTCAAATATGAATATTCATTTGATTTTTAAACTTGATTTATATGTGGATACCACATTTCTCTATTATTATTATTTTTAATAAAATGCTGAAGTAGTAGGTAGATACGAGATAAAGGTAGAAAACAGAGTTTAGTGTTGTAAGAGAGCAAATGTAGATGATCAGGTGTGTGCCTGTAGACTATGTGTTAATCTGAGCTAGACGAGGGCAATAAACATCCATGTATGCAGAAGATTTCTCTCAGAACATGAGGGGGGAGGTTCTAAGCCTCACCTCTGCTGCTCCCCATTTTCTCACCAGATGGCCCCCTGCGACTGTGCCTGTCTTAGGTTGTTCCTCCCTTGAGGAATCTTACCCGTCTCTGGCTAACCAGTCATCTTCCGGGGCCATACAGGGAAATGTTAAGTTGGTAAGTGAGAGAGAAGCCTTATTGTTTGAAAAGGTTAGCTTTTTACTTCTTTGCATATTTATGCCCTGTGGCTTCTATGCCCAACATTTGTCTTGAGGTGTCTTTACCACTTGGAAGAATTATGATACTCGGTAAATTCGACATGTGGCTCGAGTTCTATTTAAAGGTTGTGATTAGGTAGGAAGAAGAAAAGCTATAGAAGTAGCAGGCAGAAGAAAACCTGGGAAGATTGATTATTTCTTTGACATATCTTCTTGTAGAGTAACTTCAGCATGGATAGGTTTTAAACTACTAATTAAATTGTGCACACACATTAACATAATAGGAATATAGTTACCTAACCAAAGCATACCTGTAATTACCAGCCATCTCCAGTGAAACCAAGAAAACCAGTTAGGCACCTTAGGCATTTGTGAAAACTTATCTATGATATGGTGGATATTGTCCGACTGAACTTAAACAGTCTGAGAGAATTCAGATAAACTAGAACAACCCATTCCTGGGGACTGTTCATATCCCATATGTTCTTTTAATGATAAATAGTCTGTGGTTGTAAGATTTTGGAGTGCTACAATTTGCACATCTCCTAATTCTTGGTTGAGTTCCAACAGTATAGATCCAGTCCAATTTTTTGTTTTACTATATGCACAGGCCAGCTTAGATATCTCCTTCATCATTCCCATGGCAAGTCCAGGAACTGGTGGGATGAGTGCATCTACACCTGTGGCAGTGCGTGGATCTTTGTTGGAGTTTTTTTTTTGCTGATCATCTTCTGTCATGAGTCTTCCCGAGAGTGCTGATGTTGGAAGTTCTTTTTCATATCGTGTCTTAGTTCATTTTCGGGGTAGCCAAATTAGGCTTTGATCCTCTGTATAAACACAAACAGACCCTTTGCCTACACTTTTATATGCCCTTTATATCATTGTGTAGAACTCATTAGAGGTCACCACATAGGAACTGCTTTTTTTTTTTTTTTAATCATTAATCTACACTTACATGACGAATACTTTGTTTACTAGGCTCTCCCCTATACCAGGTCCCCCCTATATACTCCTTTACAGTCACTGTCCGTCAGTGTAGCAAACTGTTGTAGAATCACTACTTGTCTTCTCTGTGTTGTACAGCCCTCCCCTTTCTCCCACCCCGCTATGGATGCTAATCTTAATACCCCTCTTTTTCTGCCCCTCCTTATCCCTCCCTACCCACCCATCCTCCCCAGTCCCTTTCCCTTTGGTACCTGTTAGTCCATTCTTGAGTTCTGTGATTCTGTTGCTGTTTTGTTCCTTCAGTTTTTCCTTTGTTCTTATATTCCACAGATGAGTGAAATCATTTGGTATTTCTCTTTCTCTGCTTGGCTTGTTTCACTGAGCATAATACCCTCCAGCTCCATCCATGTTGCTGCAAATGGTTGGATTTGCCCTTTTCTTATGGCTGAGTAGTATTCCATTGTGTATATGTACCACATCTTCTTTATCCATTCATCTATTGATGGACATTTAGGTTGCTTCCAATTCTTGGCTATTGTAAATAGTGCTGCGATAAACATAGGGGTACATTGGTCTTTCTCATACTTGATTGCTGCATTCTTAGGGTAAATTCCTAGGAGTGCAATTCCTGGGTCAAATGGTATGTCTGTTTTGAGCATTTTGATGTACCTCCATACTGCTTTCCACAATGGTTGAACAAGTTTACATTCCCACCAGCAGTGTAGGAGGGTTCCCCTTTCTCCACAGCCTCGCCAACATTTGTTGTTGTTTGTCTTTTGGATGGCAGCCATCCTTACTGGTGTGAGGTGATACCTCATTGTAGTTTTAATTTGCATTTCTCTGATAATTAGTGATGTGGAGCATCTTTTCATGTGTCTGTTGGCCATCTGTATTTCTTTTTTGGAGAACTGTCTGTTCAGTTCCTTTGCCCATTTTTTAATTGGGTTATTTGTTTTTTGTTTGTTGAGGCGTGTGAGCTCTTTATATATTCTGGACGTCAAGCCTTTATCGGATGTGTCATTTTCAAATATATTCTCCCATACTGTAGGGATCCTTCTTGTTCTATTGATGGTGTCTTTTGCTGTACAGAAGCTTTTCAGCTTAATATAGTCCCACTTGTTCATTTTTGCTGTTGTTTTCCTTGCCCGGGGAGATATATTCAAGAAGAGGTCACTCATGTTTATGTCTAAGAGGTTTGTGCCTATGTTTTCTTCCAAGAGTTTAATGGTTTCGTGACTTACATTCAGGTCTTTGATCCATTTTGAGTTTACTTTTGTATATGGGGTTAGACAATGGTCCAGTTTCATTCTCCTACATGTAGCTGTCCAGTTTTGCCAGCACCACCTGTTGAAGAGACTGTCATTTCGCCATTGTATGTCCATGGCTCCTTTATCAAATATTAATTGACCATATATGTCTGGGTTAATGTCTGTATTTTCTAGTCTGTTCCATTGGTCTGTGGCTCTGCTCTTGTGCCAGTACCAAATTGTCTTGATTACTATGGCTTTATAATAGAGCTTGAAGTTGGGGAGTGAGATCCCCCCTACTTTATTCTTCTTTCTCAGGATTGCTTTGGCTATTCGGGGTCTTTGGTGTTTCCATATGAATTTTTGAATTATTTGTTCCAGTTCATTGAAGAATGTTGCTGGTAGTTTCATAGGGATTGCATCAAATCTGTATATTGCTTTGGGCAGGATGGCCATTTTGACGATATTAATTCTTCCTAGCCATGAGCATGGGATGCGTTTCCATCTGTTAGTGTCCCCTTTAATTTCTTTTAAGAGTGACTTGTAGTTTTCAGAATATAAGTCTTTCACTTCTTTGGTTAGGTTTATTCCTAGGTATTTTATTTTTTTTGATGCAATTGTGAATGGAGTTGTTTTCCTGATTTCTCTTTCTGTTGGTTCATTGTTGGTATATAGGAAAGCCACAGATTTCTGTGTGTTGATTTTGTATCCTGCAACTTTGCTGTATTCCGATATCAGTTCTAGTAGTTCTGGGGTGGAGTCTTTAGGGTTTTTTATGTACAGTATCATGTCATCTGCAAATAGTGACAGTTTGACTTCTTCTTTGCCAATCTGGATTCCTTGTATTTTTTTGTTTTGTCTGATTGCCGTGGCTAGGACCTCCAGTACTATGTTAAATAACAGTGGGGAGAGTGGGCATCCCTGTCTAGTTCCCGATCTCAGCGGAAATGCTTTCAGCTTCTCGCTATTCAATATAATGTTGGCTGTGGGTTTTTCATAGATGGCCTTTATTATGTTGAGGTACTTGCCCTCTATTCCCATTTTGCTGAGAGTTTTTATCATGAATGGATGTTGAACTTTGTCAAATGCTTTTTCAGCATCTATGGAGATAATCATGTGGTTTTTGTCTTTCTTTTTGTTGATGTGGTGGATGATATTGATGGACTTTCGAATGTTGTGCCATCCTTGCATCCCTGGGATGAATCCCACTTGGTCATGGTGTACGATGGTTTTGATGTATTTTTGAATTCGGTTTGCTAAAATTTTGTTGAGTATTTTTGCGTCTACGTTCATCAGGGATATTGGTCTATAGTTTTCTTTTTTGGTGGTGTCTTTGCCTGGTTTTGGTATTAGGGTGATGTTAGCTTCATAGAATGAGTTTGGGAGTATCCCCTCCTCTTCTATTTCTTGGAAAACTTTAAGGAGAATGGGTATTATGTCTTCCCTGTATGTCTGATAAAAGTCCGAGGTAAATCCATCTGGCCCAGGGGTTTTGTTCTTTGGTAGTTTTTTGATTACCGCTTCAATTTCGTTGCTGGTAATTGGTCTGTTTAGATTTTCTGTTTCTTTTTGGGTCAGTCTTGGAAGGTTGTATTTTTCTAGGAAGTTGTCCATTTCTCCTAGGTTTCCCAACTTGTTAGCATATAGGTTTTCATAGTATTCTCCAATAATTCTTTGCATTTCCATGGGGTCCGTTGTGATTTTTCCTTTCTCGTTTCTGATACTGTTGATTTGTTTTGACTCTCTTTTCTTCTTAATAAGTCTGGCTAAAGGCTTATCTATTTTGTTTATTTTCTCGAAGAACCAGCTCTTGGTTTCATTGATTTTTGCTATTGTTTTATTCTTCTCAATTTTATTTATTTCTTCTCTGATCTTTATTATGTCCCTCCTTCTGCTGACCTTAGGCCTCATCTGTTCTTCTTTTTCCAATTTCGATAATTGTGACATTAGACCATTCATTTGGGATTGCTCTTCGTTTTTTAAATATGCTTGGATTGCTATATACTTTCCTCTTAAGACTGCTTTTGCTGTGTCCCACAGAAGTTGGGGCTTAGTGTTGTTGTTGTCATTTGTTTCCATATATTGCTGGATCTCCATTTTGATTTGGTCATTGATCCATTGATTATTTAGGAGCGTGTTGTTTAGCCTCCATGTGTTTGTGAGCCTTTTTGCTTTCTTTGAACAGTTTATTCCTAGTTTAATGCCTTTGTGGTCTGAAAAGTTGGTTGGTAGGGTTTCAATGTTTTGGAATTTTCTGAGGCTCTTTTTGTGTCCTAGTATGTGGTCTATTCTGGAGAATGTTCCATGTGCACTTGAGAAGAATGTGTATCCTGTTGCTTTTGGATGTAGAGTTCTGTAGATGTCTATTAGGTCCATCTGTTCTAGTGTGTTGTTCAGTGCCTCTGTGTCCTTACTTATTTTCTGTCTGGTGGATCTGTCTTTTGGAGTGAGTGGTGTGTTGAAGTCTCCTAGAATGAATGCATTGCATTCTATTTCCTCCTTTAGTTCTATTAATATTTGTTTCAGGTATGTTGGTGCTCCTGTATTGGGTGCATATATATTTATAATGGTTATATCCTCTTGATGGACTGAGCCCTTTATCATTATGTAATGTCCTTGTCTTTTGTTACTTTCTTTATTTTGAAGTCTGTTTTGTCTGATACCAGAATTGCAACACCTGCTTTCTTCTCTCTGTTGTTTGCTTGAAATATCTTTTTCCATCCCTTGACTTGAAGTCTGTGCACGTCTTTGGGTTTGAGATGAGTCTCTTGTAAGCAGCATATGGATGGATCTTGCTTTTTTATCCATTCTATTACTCTGTGTCTTTTGATTGGTGCATTCAGTCCATTTACATTTAGGGTGATTATTGAAAGGTATGAATTTATTGCCATTGCAGGCTTTAAGTTTGTGGTTACCAAAGGTTCAAGGATAGCTTCTTTACTATCTTACTGTCTAACTTAACTCGCTTGTTGAGCTATTATAAACACAGTCTGATGATTCTTTATTTCTCTCCCTTCTTATTCCTCCTCCTCCCTTCTTCATATGTTGGGTGTTTTGTTGTGTGCTCTTTTTAGGAGTGCTCCCATCTAGAGCAGTCCCTGTAGGATGCCCTGTAGAGGTGGTTTGTGGGAGGCAAATTCCCTCAACTTTTGCTTGTCTGGGAATTGTTTAATCCCTCCTTCATATTTAAATGATATTCGTGCTGGATACAGTAGTCTTGGTTCAAGGCCCTTCTGTTTCATTGCATTAAGTATATCATGCCATTCTCTTCTGGCCTGTAGGGTTTCTGTTGAGAAGTCTGATGATAGCCTGATGGGTTTTCCTTTGTAGGTAACCTTTTTTTTCTCTCTGGCTGCCTGTAATACTTTGTCCTTGTCTTTGATCTTTGCCATTTTAATTATTATGTGTCTTGGTGTTGCCCTCCTTGGATCCCTTGTCATGGGAGTTCTGTGTACCTCTGTGGTCTGAGAGGCCATTTCTTCCCCTAGTTTGGGGAAATTTTCAGCAATTATTTCTTCAAAGACATTTTCTATCCCCTTTTCTCTTTCTACTTCTTCTGGAATACCTATAGTTCTTATATTGTTCCTTTTCGATTGGTCACTCAGCTCTCTTAAAATTTTTTCATTCCTGGAGATCCTTTTATCTCTCTCTGCATCAGCTTCTCGGCGTTCCTGTTCTCTGTTTTCTAGTCCATTAATGGTCTCTTGCATCTCGTCCCTTCTGTTTTGAAGTCCTTCCAGAGCTTGTTTTATTTCTGAATTCTCCTTCCTTAGTTCTTGCATATTTCTCTGCAAGTCCATCAGCATGGTTATGACTTTTGTTTTGAATTCTTTTTCAGGAAGACTGGCTAAATCTATCTCCCCAGATTCCTTCTCAGGGGAAGATGTAGCAGATGCCGAAGCTGTCTGGGTTAGTCTTGTCTGGATCGTATTTTTTTGCCTTTTCATGTTGACAGGTGCTATTGACTGTCAGCTGGGAGGGCCAAACTTTTCACTTGCTACTGGCCTTTCTTTACTGGGACAACTGCGACCCCTAGTGGCTTGTGTTGGGTAATTGCGTGTAGAGTGGGTCTTTGTGTCTTGCCTGGCCGGAAGGGAGAAATTTCCCTTTCTGTGGGCGGAATTTGTCTCAGGCTGCTTCTCTGCTTTCGCAGCGCCCGGTGGGGTAATGGATGGGGGGGCTGCTTGACTGTTTACCTCCGTGAGGGGTCTCAGAGCTGTTGCCCAGGGGGTTAGTGCGCCCGGTTTTCCCTGTAATTTCCAGTTGCTGTACTGTGACCTGGGTTGTTTCCGTCAAGCTGTTAAGTCCCTGTCCCTTTAAGACTTTCAAAAAGCCCCCGCTTTTCTTTGTCACAGGGGCATCAGCTTCGGCACCCGCTCAGAGGTCTTACTCCCTGTTCCCCCAGTATCCAGGGCCCCCTGGGCACGTACTGTGTCTGCGCTCTGGCCCGGATGGCTGGTGCTGGGTGTTCGGCAGTCCAGGGCTCCGTCTCCCTCCCGCTCTGCCTATTCTTCTCCCGCCGGGAGCTGGGGGGAGGGGCGCTCGGGTCCCGCCGGGCCGGGGCTTGTATCTTACCCCTTTCACCAGTCGCTGGGTTCTCGCTGGTGTAGCTGCAGTCTGGCCACTGTCCTGCGTCTTCTGGTCTCTCTTTTAGGGCCAGTTGTGTTTGTTGTATTTTCAAAAGTATATATGTTTTTGGGAGGAGATTCCCACACTCCTACTCACACCGCCATGTTGGCTCCGCCTCTGAAACATCTTTTAGACTAAGATTTTGAAAATTTTCTGAATTACGAAGTCTTCTCTTAGCCTAAATTATGTTACTGGAGTTTGGAAGCACCAGGTAAATACTTCATGCAATCATATATAGAAATGAGGGCAGTTTCTATATTGGCCACCCCATATGGGTTTGCCTATCTTTTTAACTTCTCTCGGTGGTTGTCACTAAACCAGACTTACTGTACTCCCTTTTTGCAGTCCCTACAGCCTTCTAGATTTCTTTTCTTGGAACTGTAGAGAAACTGTTCTTGTCATGGTCACTGATAACTCCACATTGCAAATCCAATGGTCAGTTCTCAGTCTACGTCTTACTTGATTCAGCAGCAGTTTCAACATAGTTGGCTGTTTCCTCCGCCTTGACACATTTTCTTCAGTTGGCTTCCCCAACCACCATGCTTTTTTGATTTCACTCATCACAGTTAGTGTTTCTGTAGTCTTTTTTAGTCTTCTTTCCATTTTCACTTCTCAGTTTCATAACCTTGAGTTCCTGACTCTCCTTTTACCACTTTGCACCACTTTGTGTTTGCAGTGACTCTCTTGGTGATTTCATTTAGTCTCATGACTTTTAAGTATCATCAATGTGCCAGTGACTCACAAATTGTATATGCAGCCCTGACCTTGCTCTTGAACTCCAGGTTTATAAATCCAACTCACTCCACGTATGCACTGTGGTGATTGTTCAGTATCTCAAATTTAACAAGCCCAAAACTGACTCTTATTTCTGTCCCTTTCCCTCATACCTGCTTAGCCTTTAATCTTTTTTCTTTTAATTGAAGACCACTCCATCTTTCTAGTTGACTCAGTCTAAAAATGTAGGAGTTCTTTTCTCTCTTATGCAGTGAGGAAATCCTATTGGCTTTACCCTCAGCATATATCCAGGATCCAGATACTTCTCACCATCTCCACATCTGTCTAACCACTGGGATGAGCCAGAGTCATCTCTTCTTAGATTGCTCTACACCTCCTAACTTACCTTCCTGCTTCTGTTCTTAAACTCCTATCGTTAGCTAGAAGGGCCATATTAAAATGTAATGTCAGTTTATATACCTGCTCTGCTCAGAACCTTGCAGTAGATAACCCTTTCACTCAAAGTAAAAGCCAAAGTCTTGCCAGAAAGGCCCCACAAGACCAGAACCCCCATTATATCTTGTACTGTTTTCCTTTGACAGAAATATACATTAACCACACTGCCCTCTTTGCTATTTCTTGAATAGTCTAGGTATATTTCTGCAATAGAGCTTTGTCCCCTCAGCCTGGAATGCTTTCCCCTGGAGGGGAAGAAAAATAATTTTCCCTCTACCTTTGTGAATTCTGGGCTGAGACCTCTATAATGAAAGACAAGGGAAAAGCAGTTTATTAACATGTGTACCTCATCTATACATGGCAGATTCCCAGGGGAAAATGAGAAACTCTCAGAGAGGTAACTTAGAATTCAACCTTAACTACCATCTTCAGCTAGGATGGAAGAAAGGTATGGGGAGGCCAGTAGGAGGAGGTTACCAGGAAAAGCACAGTAATAAACAAGAGAAAGGTTTGTTATACAGATCTAAGGCTGAACCTTCTCCATTGATAAAAAGTTTTCTGTGATTTAGAGTCACCCTTCTCTTCCTGATGTGGAGAGGGAGGCATCCTTATAAATGGAGATTTCCCTTATAAATGTATATTTCCCTTACAAAAGGGTAACTTCTCTGTTTTCAGAGTTTCTCCTGTGTCTATTTCTCAAAACAATCAGTTCAAAATAATCCTTATGACAAAGCAGCATATTTTGGGGTGGCATATTCTGCTACTCTTCATGCCCAAGGTGGTGGCCACATGGCTAATTCTCTCACTTCCCTCAAGTCTTTTCTCAGATGTCACTATCTTGGTAAGGCCTACTATGTCCACCCTGTTAAGATTGCAGTTGCTTTAACCCATATAGACTCCCTATCAACTTACTCTACTTGGTCATACTGTGTAATTGACTTATTTTGTGTATTTGTTTATCTTGCTCACAAAAAGTTAAGTTTTAGGGCAGGGATTTTGGTGGTTTTGTTTCACTGCTGTACCTGTTACTCACTGAGTGCTCAGTTAAGTATTTGCTGAATGAATGAACTTCCTAGGGCTTACTGTACTTTGGGCTTGTTGTTCAAATCTTGGGCCCCATCCCAGACCTCTTGAATTAGAAACCCTTGAGATGGGGGTTCAACTCTGTAGTTTTAACCAGGCCTCCAGGTGATTCTGGTGTAACTTGAAGTTTAAGAACCACTGCTATATCAACATGTATAGGATTTTAGCCAGGCCTGTTGCTTATAGGTGGGACATGTAGCTGTATACGAAGTAACTGATAAATATAACTGAATTTGTTCTTTCTCTCATTTCCTCCCCTTTTCCTGAGGAGCTAGCACAGGGAAATAGGATGTAAACTGTAGTAACTTTCAGTTGATCTATCATGTGTGTCAAGGGTCCCCAAGACCACATTTAGGCTCCATTAATCACTAGGAGGACACGCAGGACTCAGCATATAGTCACACTCATGGCTAAGATTTATTACAGCAAAAGAGTACAGAGTAAAGTCAGCCCAAGGGAAAAGGCATATGGGGATAAATCTAGAAGAAACCAGGAGTAAGCTTCCAAGAGTCCTTTCCCAGTGGAGGCAACATGGGACATGTTTAATTCCTCCAGCATCAAATTATAACAAGTGTGAAGTGTTGTCTACCAGGGAAGCACATTGGAGACCTAATTCTTGGGGTGTTGATTGGGAATTGGTCATATAGGCACTCTGCCTAGCACATACTAATAATTCCAGATTCCCAGAAGAAAGGCAGTTCAGCATTAACCACATTATACAGGCAGTTTAGGCACAGTGAGGCCTTGTTACCAGTTAGGCTGGTGGAGCCCCTCTGAAATCCAAGTTCCAGATGACAGCCAAGGGCCAGCATTGCCAGCAGGGACCTTGGCTAGGATCTGGGAACTTGGGTTTTGGGACAGTTCATACCACCCTGATGGTTAAGAATCGCTCACTGTTGTGTACAGGTGGGGGTGGGGGGGAAATGTTAACTCCTGTCTTCTGTGTTCTTTTATGGTGTTATCCAAAGAAGTGTGTGTGTTTTTACTTTATATGGAATATGAAGCATTAGACTAAATAATCTCTTAAGGAAATTTAGCAACAAAATGTTTTGAGAATAACTCGAACAGTTTAAGTGGATTGAATAAGTGAATTTATTCACTTCAACATACATCTTGAAAAATGCCTTGCCCCAGTATTTAGTCAGTGCTGATTTTAGTGGTTGACTTCATAGTGAAATTTTCTTATTTATTCCAAAAAATAAAAAAAGATTAAATAATTTTCTTAGTATATACTTAAAAATATTATCTATCTATGAATGTGACCATCTGCCTCAAAGTAGACACTGATTTTTCTTCACATTTCTTCCGTCTTTTCATGTTCCAAAGGGCCTATTTGAAGCTTTCCATCTTTGGGTTTGCCTTTGTGAATAACCAGTCTTTTCTTTCTTTCTTTATAGGCCAGGATGCTGAATTATCAGGGACACTTTCACTTGTTTTGACACAGTGCTGTAAAAGAATAAAGGATACTGTTCAGAAATTGGCCTCAGACCACAAAGACATCCACAGCAGTGTTTCTCGAGTTGGAAAAGCCATTGATAAGGTATGGTGTCGAAGGAAGTTTTGTATTTTTTAGCTTCATCCTTCATCTCTTGTCTCTGCTTTTATAACATAAGCTTTCTTAAATTATTTCTGTTGTTTTTAGTAACATTGGCATATCTGGTTTTATTATGCCATTTTTAAAGTTCCTTATTGCTATTACAGGAATACATTAAGGGATATCGTGGGTTTGGTTTTATTTCCCAAAATAAAGGGAATGTTGTAATAAAGCAAGTCAAGTTTTTTGGTTTCCCAGTGCATGTTAAAGTTATGATTACACTCTATTGTAGTCTACTAAGTGTGCAATAACATTATGTCTAAAACAAATGTGCATACCTTAATTATAAATAGTTTTTTCTCTTTTACTTAGTCATTTACTTCGTATATTGAAACATTCATATAACATAAAATTTCACACAACATAACATAAAAATTCTTAGTTTTAAAGAATATAGCTCACTGATTTTAGTGTATTCACAATGTCATGCAACCAAATTCCAGAACATTTCCATCATTCCAAAAAGAAGCCCTGTTAGCAGGCCCTTCCATTTCTTGCCCGCTCCCCCACCACTGCAAGTCCGAGGCAACCCAGTCACTAATCTATTTTCCTTCTTCTTTTTTTTTTTTGCTCCTTTACCCCCTCTGCTGCACCTCACCCTTGGTAACCACTAGTCACTTCTCAGTGTCCATAAGTCAACTGCTGTTTTGTTCTTCTGTTTTTATATTCCACAAATAAGTGTTATTATATGGTATTTGTCTTTCTCCGCCTGGCTTATTTCATTGAGCATAGTACCCTCTATCTAGATCTGTCCATGTTGTTGCAAATGGCAGGATTTCTTTTCTTTTCTTTTTTTATTTTTTGTTTTGGTATCATTAATCTACAATTACGTGAGGATTATGTTTACTACATTCCCCCCATCACAACTCCGCCCCACAAACCCCATTACAGTCACTGTCCATCAGCGTAGTAAGAGGCTGTAGAATCACTACTTGTCTTCTCTGTGATGCACAGCCCTCCCTGTGCCCCCCCCCCACATTATACATGCTAATCATAATGCTCCCTTTCTTTTTTCCCCCCTCTTATCCCTCCCTTCCCACCCATCCTCCCCAGTCCCTTTCCCTTTGGTAACTGTTAGTCCAGTCTTAGGTTCTGTGATTCTGCTGCTGTTTTGTTCCTTCAGTTTTTTCTTTGTTCTTATACTCCACATATGAATGAAATCATTTGGTATTTGTCTTTCTCCACCTGGCTTATTTCACTGAGCATAATACCCTCTAGCTCCATCCATGTTGTTGCAAATGGTAGGATTTGTTTTCTTCTTATGGCTGAGTAATATTCCATTGTGTATATGTACCACATCTTCTTTATCCATTCATCTACTGATAGACACTTAGGTTGCTTCCATCTCTTGGCTATTGTAAATAGTGCTGAGATAAACACAGGGGTGCATCTGTCTTTTTCAAACTGGGCTGCTGCATTCTTAGGGTAAATTCCTAGGAGTGGAATTCCTGGGTCAAATGGTATTTCTATTTTGTGCTTTTTGAGGAACCTCCACACTGCTTTCCACAATGGTTGAACTAGTTTACATTCCCACCAGCAGTGTAGGAGGGTTCCCCTTTCTCCACAACTTCACCAACATTTGTTGTTGTTTGTCTTTTGGATGGTGGCGATCCTTACTGGTGTGAGGTGATACCTCATTATGGTTTTAATTTGCATTTCTCTGATGATTAGCAATGTGGAGCATCTTTTCATGTGCCTGTTGGCCATCTGAATTTCTTCTTTGGAGAACTGTCTGTTCAGCTCTCTGCCCATTTTTAATTTGGATTATTTGCTTTTTGTTTGTTGAGGTGCATGAGCTCTTTATATATTTTGGATGTCAACACTTTATCGGACCTGTCATTTATGAATATATTCTCCCATACTGTAGGATGCCTTTTTGTTCTATTGGTGGTGTCCTTTGCTGTACAGAAGCTTTTCAGCTTGATATAGTCAGACTTGTTCATTTTTGCTTTTGTTTCCCTTGCCCGGGGAGATATGTTCATGAAGAAGTCGCTCATGTTTATGTCCAAGAGATTTTTGCCTATCTTTTTTTCTAAGAGTTTTATGGTTTCATGACTTAACATTCAGGTCTTTGATTCATTTCGAATTTACTTTTGTGTATGGGGTTAGACAGTGATCCAGTTTCATTCTCTTCCATGTAGCTGTCTGGTTTTGCCAACACCAGCTGTTGAAGAGACTGTCATTTCCCCATTGTATGTCCATGGCTCCTTTATCATATATTACTTGACCATATATGTTTGGGCTAATATCTGGACTCTATTCTTTTCCACTGGTCTGTGGCTCTGTTCTTGTGCTAGTACCAAATTGTCTTGATTACTGTGGCTTTGTAGTAGAGCTTGAAGTTGGGGAGCGAGATCCCCCCCCCCAGTTTATTCTTCCTTCTCAGGATTGCTTTGGCTATTCGGTGTCTTTGGTGGTTCCATATGAATTTTTGAACTATTTGTTCCAGTTCATTGAAGAATGCTGTTGGTAATTTGATAGGGATTGCATCAAATCTGTATATTGCTTTGGGCAGGATGGCCATTTTGACAATATTAATTCTTCCTAGCCAAGAGCATGGGATGAGTTTCCATTTGTTAGTGACCTCTTTAATTTCTCTTAAGAGTGTCTTGTAGTTTTCAGGGTATAGGTCTTTCACTTCCTTGGTTAGGTTTATTCCTAGGTATTTTATTCTTTTTGATGCAGTTGTGAATGGAATTGTTTTCCTGATTTCGCTTTCTTCTGGTTCGTCGTTAGTGTATAGGAAAGCCATGGATTTCTGTGTATTAATTGTGTATCCTGCAACTTTGCTGAATTCAGATATTAGTTCTAGTAGTGTTGGAGTGGAGTCTTTAGGGTTTCTTTTCTTTTTATGGCTGAAAAATATTCCACTGTGTATATGTACCACATCTTCTTTACCCATTCATCTATTGATGGGCACTTAGGTTGTTTCCATATGTTGGCTATTGTAAATACTGCAGAGATAATCATAGGGGTGCATATGTCTTTTGGAGGAAGGAATTTTGTTTTCTTCAGGTGAATTCCTAGGAGTGGAATTACTTGGTCAAGTGGTATTTCTATTTTTAGTTTTTTGAGGAACCTCCATATTCCTTTCCACAGTGGTTGCACCAAGTTGCAGCCGCACCAACAGTGTAGGAGGGTTCCCTTTCTCTGCGTCCTCACCAGCATGTGTTGTTTCTTGTCTTTTGGATGTTGGCCATCTTTACTGGTGTGAGGTGATACCTCGTGGTTTTAATTTGCATTTTCCTGATGATTAGCCATGTGGAACATCTTTTCCTGTTGGCCATTTGTATTTCTTTTGTGGAGAAGCGTCTGTTAAGGTCCTCCACCTAGTTTTTGATCAGGTTATTTGGTTTTTGTGTGTTGAGGCAAATGACTTCTTTATATACTTGGGATGTTAACCCCTTATCAGATGAGTTACTGATACTCATACTGTCTGATGCCTTCTTGTTCTGCTAGTGGTGTCCTTTGCTGTACAGAAGCTTCTTAGTTTGATGTAGTCCTGCTTGTTCATTTTTATTTTGTTTCCCTTGCCCGAGGAGATGTGTCCAGGAAAAAGTTGCTCATGCTTATATTCAAGAGATTTTTGCCTATGTTTTCTTCTAAGAGTTTATGGTTTGATGACTTACATTCAGGTGTTTGATCCATTTCGAGTTTACTTTTGTATATGGAGTTAGACAGTAATCCAGTTTTATTCTTACATGTAGCTATCCAGTTTTGCCAATACCAGTTATTGAAGAGGCTGTCATTTCCCCATTGTGTATATCCATGGCTCCTTTATCGTATATTAATTGACCATATATGCTTGGGTTTATATCTGGGCTCTCCAGTCTGTTCCATTGATCTATGGGTCTGCTCTTGTGCCAGTACCAAATTGTTTTGATTACTGTGGCTTTGTAGTAGAGCTTGAAGTTCGGGAGCATAATCCCCTTTGCTTTGTTGTTCTTTCTCAAGATTGCTTTGGCTATTTGGGGTCTTTTGTGGTTCCATAGGAATTTTTGAACTATTTGTTCCAGTTCGTTGAAGAATGCTGTTGGGAATTTGATAGGTATTGCATTGATTCTATAGATTGCTTTGGGCAGGATGGCCATTTTGACGATATTAATTCTTCCTAGCCAAGAGCATGGGATGAGTTTCCATTTGTTAGTGTCCTCTTTAATTTCTCTTAAGAGTGTCTTGTTTTCAGGGTATAGGTGTTTCACTTCCTTGGTTAGGTTTATTCCTGGGTATTTCATTCTTTTTGATGCAATTGTGAATGGAATTGTTTTCTTGATTTCACTTTCTGTTAGTTCATTGTTAGTGTATAGGAAAGCTACAGATTTCTGTGTATTAATTTTGTATCCTGCAACTTTGCTGAATTCAGGTATTAGTTCTAGTAGTTTTGGTGCGGAGTCTTTAGGGTTTTTTATGTACAATATCATGTCATCTGCAAATAGAGACAGTTTGATTTCTTCTTTACCAATCTGGATTCCTTTATTTCTTTGGTTTGTCTAATTGCGGTGGCTAGGACCTCCAGTACTATGTTGAATAACAGTGGGGGGAGTGGGCATCCCTGTCTTGTTCCCGATCTCAGAGGAAAGGCTTTCAGCTTCTCACTGTTCAGTATGATGTTGGCTGTGGGTTTTTCATATATGGCCTTTATTATGTTGAGGTACTTGCCCTCTATACCCATTTTGCTGAGAGTTTTTATCGTGAATGGATGTTGAATTTTGTCGAATGCTGTTTCAGCATCTATGGAGATGATCATGTGGTTTTTGTCTTTCTTTTTGTTTATGTGGTGGATGATGTTGATGGATTTTTGGATGTTGTACCATCCTTGCATCCCTGAGATGAATCCCACTTGGTCATGGTGTATGATCCTCTTGATGCATTTTTGAATTCGGTTTGCTAATATTTTGTTGAGTATTTTTGCATCTACGTTCATCAGTGATATTGGTCTGTATTTTTCTTTTTTGGTGGTGTCTTTGCCTGGTTTTGGTATTAGGGTGATGCTGGCTTCATAGAATGAGTCTGGAAGTATCCCCTCCTCTTCTATTTTTTGGAAAACTTTAAGGAGAATGGGTATTATGTCTTCTCTGTATGTCTGATAAAATTCCGAGGTAAATCCATCTGTCCTGGGGGTTTTGCTCTTGGGTAGTTTTTTGATTACCGCTTCAATTTCGTTGCTGGTATAATTTGTCTGTTTAGATTTTGTGTTTCTTCCTTGGTGAGTCTTGGAAGGTTGTATTTTTCTAGGAAGTTGTCCATTTCTTCTAGGTTTTCCAGCTTCTTAGCATATAGTTTTTTGTAGTATTCTCTAATAATTCTTTTAATTTCTGTTGGGTCTGTCATGATTTTTCCTTTCTCATATCTGATTCTGTTGATGTGTATAGATTCTCTTTTTCTTTTAATAAGTCTGGCTAGGGGGTTATCTATTTTGTTTATTTTCTCAAAGAACCAGCTCTTGGTTTCATTGACTTTTTTCTTTTATTCTTCTGAATTTTATTTATTTCTTCTCTGATCTTTATTAGGTCCCTCCTTCTGCTGACTTTAGGCCTCATTTTTTCTTCTTTTTCCAATTTGGATAACTGTGTCTTTAGACTATTCATTTGGGATTGTTCTTCCTTCTTTAAATATGCCTGGATTGCTGTATACTTTCCTCTTAAGACTGCTTTCGCTGCATCCCACAGAAGTTGGGGCTTTGTCTTGTTGCTGTCATTTGTTTCCATATGTTGCTTGATCTCTATTTTGATTTGGTTGTTGATCCATTGATTATTTAGGAGCATGTTGTTAAGCCCCCATGTGTTTGTGAGCCTTTTTGCTTTCTTTGTACAATTTATTTCTAGTTTTATACCTTTGTGGTCTGAGAAGTTGGTTGGTTGAATTTACTGAGGCTCTTTTTGAGGCCTAGTATGTGGTCTATTCTGGAGAATGTTCCATGTGCCCTTGAGAAGAATGTGTATCCTGTTGCTTTTGGGTGTAGAGTTCTATAGATGTCTATTATGTCCATCTGTTCTAGTGTGTTGTTCAGTGCCTCTGTGTCCTTACTTATTTTCTGTCTGGTGGATCTGTCGTTTAGAGTGAGTGGTGTGTTGAAGTCTCCTAAAATGAATGAATTGCATTCTATTTCCTCCTTTAATTCTGTTAGTATTTGTTTCAAATATGTTGGTGCCCCTGTGTTAGGTGCATATATATTTATAATGGTTATATCCTCTTGTTGGATTGACCCCTTTATCATTATATAATGTCCTTCTTTATCTCTTGTGACTTCTTTGTTTCGAACTCTATTTTGTCTGATACTAGTACTGCAACACCTGCTTTTTTCTCCTTGTTGTTTGTATGAAATATCTTTTTCCATCCTTTGACTTTTAGTCTGTGAATCTCTTTGGGTTTGAGGTGAGTCTCTTGTAAGCAGCATTTAGATGGGTCTTGCTTTTTTATCCATTCTATTACTCTGTGTCTTTTGATTGGTGCATTCAGTCCATTTACATTTAGGGTGATTATTGAAAGATATGTACTTACTGTCATTTCAGGCTTTAGATTCGTGGTTACCAAAGGTTCAAGGTTAGCTTCTTTACTATCTTACTGTCTAACTTAACTCACTTATTGAACTATTATAGACACTGTCTGGTGATTATTTATTTCTCTCCCTTCTTATTCCTCTTCCTCCATTCTTTTTTTTTTTAGATAATTATTTTTTATTGAAGGGTAGTTGATGCACAGTATTACATTACATTAGTTTCAAGTGTACAACACAGTGATAAAACATATATATACATAATTCTAGGTTCCAGCTATCACCCTACCAAGCTGTTACAATATCTTGACTATATTCCTTATGCTATACATTACATCCCGGTTACTTATTTATTTTGCCATTGGAAGTCTGTCCTTTTTTTTTTTTTTGTGAGGGCATCTCTCATATTTATTGATCAAATGGTTGTTAACAACAATAAAATTCTGTATAGGGGAGTCAATGCTCAATGCACAATCATTAATCCACCCCAAGCCTAATTTTCGTCAGTCTCCAATCTTCTGAGGCATAACAAACAAGTTCTTACATGGAGAACAAATTCTTACATAATGAATAAGTTACATAGTGAACAGTACAAGGGCAGCCATCACAGAAACTTTCGGTTTTGCTCATGCATTATGAACTATAAACAGTCAGTTCAAATATGAATACTCATTTGGTTTTTATACTTGATTTATATGTGGATACCACATTTCTCTCTTTATTATTACTATTTTTAATGAAATGCTGAAGTGGTAGGTAGATACAAGATAAAGGTAGAAAACATAGTTTAGTGTTGTAAGAGAGCAAATGTAGATGATCAGGTGTGTGCCTGTAGCCTATGTGTTAATCCAAGCTAGACAAGGGCAATAAAACATCCACGTATGCAGAAGATTTCTCTCAGAATGGGGGGGTGAGGTTCTAAGCCTCACCTCTGTTGATCCCCAATTTCTCATTTGATGACCCCCCTGCGACTGTGCCTGTCTTAGGTTGTTCCTCCCTTGAGGAATCTTACCCGTCTCTGGCTAACCAGTCATCTTCCGGGGCCATACAGGGAAATGTGAAGTTGGTAAGTGAGAGAGAAGCCTTATTGTTTGAAATGGTTAGCTTTTTATTTCTTTGCATATTTATGCCCTGTAGCTTCTATGCCCAGCATTTGTCTTGAGGTATCTTTACCACTTGGAAGAATTATTTTCCTCCATTCTTTATATGTTAGGTGTTTTATTTTGTGCTCTTTTGTTTCGTTTGACTGCTTTTGTGGATAGTTGATTTTATTTTTTCCCTTTAGTTAGTATTTGATTGCTCTGCTTTCTTTGCTGTGATTTTATTTTTCTCGTGACATCTATTTGGCCTTAGGAGTGCTCCCATCTAGAGCAGTCCCTCTAAAATACCCTGTAGAGGTGGTTTGAGGGAGGCAAATTCCCTCAACTTTTGCTTGTCTGGAAATTGTTCATATTTAAATGATAATCGTGCTGCATACAGTATTCTTGGTTCAAGGCCCTTCTGTTTCATTGCATTAAATATATCATGCCGTTCTCTTCTGGCCTGTAAGGTTTCTATTGAAAAGTCTGATGATAGCCTGATGGGTTTTCCTTTGTAGGACCTTTTTTCTCTCTCTGGCTGCCTTTAGTACTCTGTTCTTGTCCTTGATCTTTGCCATTTTAATTATTATGTGTCTTGGTGTTGTCCTCCTTGGGTCCCTTGTTTTGGGAGTTCTGTATGCTTCTGTGGTTTGAGCGATTATTTCCTCCCCTAGTTTGGGGAAGGTTTTAGCAATCATTTCTTAAAATACAGTTTCTATCCCTTTTTTTCTCTCTTCTTCTGGTACCCCTATAATGCGGATATTGTTCCTTCTGGATTGGACACACAGTTCTCTTAATATTGTTTCATTCCTGGAGATCCTTTTATCTCTCTCTGTGTCAGCTTCTCTGCGTTCCTTTTCGCTGATTTCTATTCCATTAACGGCCTCTTGTACCTCATCCATTCTGCTTTTAAGTCCTTCCAGGGATTGTTTTACTTCTGTATTCTCCCTCCTTAGCTCTTGCATATTCCTCTGCAAGTCCATCAGCATGGTTATGACCTTTATTTTGAATTCTTTTTCAGGAAGATTGGTTAAATCTATCTCCCCAGGTTCCCTCTCAGGGGAGGATGTCTGTGTGATTCTGGTCTGTATCAAATTCTTCTGCCTTTTCATGGTGATAGAGGTGATCGTGGGCATTTGGTGCGTGTGTCAACTGGGAGTATCGCCTCAGAGCTGTGCTGCCATCCACGGGGTTAGGGCGCCTGGAGTTTCCCGGGATTCCCAGCTGCCGGGCTGAGTGTGCCAGGATGCTTCCGTCCAGCTGTGAGGCTCCTCTCCCTTTAAGACTTTCAAAAAGCACTCGCTTTTCTTTTGTCCCAGGGGTGCCAGCTGTGGGAACCCGCTCGCAGGTTTTACTGTTCCTTTCCCTTGTATCCAGCACCCCACACACTGTGTGTCTGTGCTCCTGGTGCAGATGACTAGGGCTGGGTATTTAGCAGTCCTGGGCTCCCTCTCCCTCCCCGCTCTGACTCCTCTCCTCCCGCCAGGAGCTGGGGGAAGGGGCCCAGGCCGCGGCTTGTATCTTACCCCCTTCATGAGGTGCTGGGTTCTTGCAGGTGTGGATGTAGCTTGGATGTTGTCCTGTATCTTCTGGTTTCTCTTAGGAATAGTTGTATTTGTTGTATTTTCAAAAATATATATGGTTTTGGGAGGAGATTTCTGCTGCCCTGCTCACGCCGCCATCTTGGCTCCTCCATGTTTATGACTTTTATTTTGAAATCTTTGTCAAGAAAATTGGTGATCTCTGTTTCATTTAGCCCTCTCTCTGGGGTTCTGTCTTATAGTTTTGTTTGGATCATATCCTTCTGCCTGCTCATTTTTTCAGGGTTTCTCTGTTTCTTCCTTTTTATTAGATGTCTCTGCTATGCTTTCTGGCCCTTTTCTGTTTTGTCCTCTCTTCCTCAGGTTTAGGTGATTTGTTCTGCAGTCTTCAGATTGTTTTCATATCTAGTAGCATTTGCTGTATTTTCCTCTTTGATGTGTTTTTGAGAGGTTTCTCCCTGCCTTCCTGTTCCGCCATCTTTAATCTATCTCAATTATAAATACTTTGTTGCTAAAAAATGCTAACCATCATCTGGGCTTTCAGGGAGTTGTACTCATTTTGCTGGTGAAGTGTGTTGCCTTGATGTTCATGGCTGCTGAAGGCAGGGTGGCTGTGGCAGTATTTTTAAAATAAGACAACATCAAAGTTTGCTGCATCAGTTTTCCTTTCATGAATGTTTTCTCTTCTTGCAGGCAATGCTGTTTGATAAATTTTACCCACAATAGAACTTCCAAAATTGGCATCAAACCTCTCAAACCCTACTGGTGCTTTATCAACTAAGTGTATGTAATTCTCTTTGTTGTCATTTCAACAATCTTCCCAGCATCTTCACCAAGAATAGATCCATCTCAAGAAACCACTTTCTTTGCTCATCCATAAGAAGAATCTCATCTGGTCAGGTTTTTCATGAGATTTTAACAATTCAGTCCCATTTTCAGGCTCCACTTCTACTTCTAATTTTCTTGCTGTTCCCACCACATCTGTAATTACTTCCTGCTCTGAAGTCTTGGACCCCTCAAAGCCACCTTTGGGGGTTGGAATCAGCTTCTTCCAAATTCCCTTTAATGTTGATGTTTTGACTTCCTCCCATGAATCTCGAATGTTCTTAATGGCATCTGGAATGGTGAATCCTTTTCATGTTTTCAATTGACTTTGTCCAGTTCCATCAGAGGAATCACAGTCTATGGCAGCTATAGCCTTATGAAATGTATTTCTTAAATCATAAGACTTTAAAGTTGAAGTAACTGCTTGATCCATGGGCTGCAGAGTGGATTTTGTGATACAAAAAAAAACAGCACACATGCAGGCATGAAAAAAAGATTAATCTTATTGTATGGGGTGACCAGGTGTTTTGTCAGGGAGGAGTAATTTTTGAAAGGTATCTTTTTTTGGAGTAGTAGGTCTCAATAGTGGTCTTAAATATTCAGTAAACCATATTGTGAACAGGCATGCTGTCACACAGGCTTTGTTGTTCTATTTCTAGGGCACAGGGAGAATAGATCATTCTTAAGGGCCCTATGATTTTCAGAATGGTAAATGAGCATTGGCTTCAACTTGAAGTCACCTGTATTAATCCCTACCAAGAGAGTCAGCCTGTCCTTTGAAGCTGCTTATTGACCTTCCTCCTCTAGCTATGAAAGTCCTAGGTGGCATCTTCTTCCAATATAAGGCTGTTTTATCTATGTTGAAGTCTGTTCAGTATAGTCTTTGTCATTAATGATCTTAGCTAGATCTTCTGGATAATGTGCTGTAGCTTATACATCAGCACTTGCTGCTCACCTTGTACTTTTGTGTTATGGAGACATAAAGGCTTCTTCCCTTAAACCTCATGAACAAACCTTTGTTAGCTTAACACTTTTCTTCTGCAGCTCCTTCTCTCTCATCCCTCACAGAATTGAAGAGAATTAGAGCTCTGGGTTAGGCGTTGGTTTAAAGGAATGTTGTGGCTTGTTTGATCTTCTATCCAGATCATACTTTCTCAATATCAGCAATAAGGCTTTTCCCTTATTATTCATGTGTTCACTACTAATTTCCTTTTAGAACTTTTCCATGGTGGCTAACTGGTCCAAGAGGCCTCGTTTTCTCCCTGTTACAGCTTTTGACATGCCTTCCTCACTAAGCTAAGCGTTTCTCTCATGATTTAAAATGAGAGACATGCAATTCTTCCTTTTATTTTAACACTAAGAGGCTATTACAGGGTTATTAATTGGCCTAATTTCAGTATTGTCATGGTCAGAAAAAGGATAATCTGAAGAGGGAGAGAAGCCGGCACATGCAGTTGATGGAGCATTCAGAACCCATATGACATTTGTTAAATTCACTGTCTTATATGGGCGCAGTTTGTGGTGCCCCAGAACTGTTAAGATAGTGACATCAAAGATCACTGATGACAGATCCACCTTAATGAATACAATAATAATGAAAAGTTTGAAATAATGAGAGGGTTACCAGAATGTGACAGAGACATGAAACGAGCAAATGCTGCTGGAAAATGGCACCGATCTCTTTGCAGAGTTGCCACAAACCTTCAATTTGTAAAAAGCACAGTATTAGGAGGTGAAGTAAAACAAAGTGCACTGAAACGAGGTGTGCCTGTTTTTCAAGACAAAGATAAAAACCAACCAAATAACCCTCTCTTTTTACAACCTTGTGTTTATCCATTTGTTTATATGACAAAAGCTCATAGTGTCATGATAAGTATATTTCCAAAGAGGTTTTTAACCTACTATGAGAGAGCTTGTTTAAAGAAGTAACTTTTCCTACTTCCTGAGTAGTTCCCTGGCTGTGCCTCTGGCCCTGGTAGGGGCTGAGTAGGGTAACACCCTGCATCCATCTCCCCTGCATCCTAACTCATGTCTTTCTGTGGCCATGCTATGCTTTTCTCCAGTGTTGCTTTTGGTGGGAGTGATTGGGTTGGTTGCTCACCAACAAGGCCAGTCACTTGTGTTGAGTCGTTTTTATTATGACATTTCTTGAATCTTTTAACTTTGTAGTTTACTTTTAAGCATTGTCATTTTTGGCACAGTGCTAGTTTTCCCTTGGTGCTCATAGTCCTTCTGGGGCCTGAAAGAAGTGTCCTGAGGTTATGTGTGATACCTCTGACTACTTCAGCTACTAAGGAGTTTGTGACTGCTTATGGACATTTTCACATATTATAAGCTTCTGGGAGCGAGGATAAATTTGGGGAGAACTCTTTATGGCAAGACCAATCCTTTGAGTTGCTTGGTTTGTATGCATGAGGGCGATAGCTATACCATAAATAGAAATTCATGGATTCCAGAGAGTGGCTCTAACTCATGGGCAAACCTGTTAGAAATTACCCTGTAGAGCAGGTGTATCGGAAGGCTAGATCCAAGGCAGCATATATAGGAGCATTGTATGCTTCTAAGGGGATACCATTAACCAGTAGGCATGCTCACCACTCAGTGCTGAGGGCTTCGACTCAGCGCAAGAGTCCAGAGAAGTGGTGTTGGCAGCTTCATTTCTGGAGCAGTGATGGCAGTTGCCAGCAAAGGCTGGGAAGGTAGTGAGTGGTCTCTGAAATAGCTTTGAGGTTGTGATACCTGAAAGTTCCAAGGGGGAGTGAACACAGCTTTAGAAGTGGCTTTGGCATCAGACTTTTTGGGGGCTATGGCATTGAATTAAACTGAAGTGATTGTTGTCAACTAGTTTAAGGCCTTATTGGAATGGTAGTGGGCACTTTAGAGATAACCTTAAATCACTGTGGGTGAGGACCTCTCTGTTCCTTGAGTGTGAAGTAACCTCTGGTGGTGTTTAGGAAGCCTCAGATTCTATGGCTCTGACCAAGGCATTCTACTGATGGGATGGTTCAAACCCCAGGAGGTTCCTGGAGATACCTGCTTGGCCACCAGGGATGCCTGCAGTTATGACAAAAGGTGGGGACAGCATGACCAGAAAATGCTGTGTCAGTGAGAAGAGCTGAAGCTTCTGAAGCAGCCAATCAGAGAGATCCCAGATTCACAGCAATTGTACCTAAAGGGTATGGACTGCTGGCCACCAGGATCTGGAGCATTTGGGCAAATAATTCATCAGCTGTATATTCCACCATGGGTAGGGTAACTATATGTTCTGTTTCTTCATTTATGTCTGTTATCGTGTCATAATTATCACCAGAACCCTCCTTTATTCTTGTTCCCCTAGCTATTGGTGACTTGCTGAGCATGTCTTCCTCCTGACCTAGCAAGCTTTTAGAAATATTCATAAGGGTTATCAGATATTTTGACTAATCTTTGCAACAAAGGCATTTAAATGTATTTGCTGCTAGCAATGGAAGTATCTGAGGATGGATACCAGGGGAACACGGTAAGTAATTACATCCTGGCTTTTTTGGTAGGGATGTTTTTGAGATGATTGTTCCTAATTACATAATTTAATTTACATAATATCTTTATTGAGGACTTTTTTTTCATGTATTTGGAAATCATAAGAGCTTTTTAAAGTTTGTTTGTTTGTAGTTTTATGTAGAGTAGTTTAGGTTCCAGGTGACCTGGATTCTGGATTCTTCTGATCATAAGAAACCATATTATTAAATTGATACTGTTATTTGTTGAATTGTAGTCCAGGGCAGCAGAAAAAAGCCTGGATCTGTGTGGATAAAATGAGAGTTCCTATGGCCAGGATTCTCACCTGGCCCTGGTTGACTAGCTCACTGCACACCTGTGGGCAATACATGGCTGTTGACTCTACATAAGAGCTCCACCCAGTGCTCTGTGCGCCACACGGTGGCAGGGCTGCCAGGCTGCAGGGGAGGAGAGCAGAGCAGAGGCTGGAGTGGTGGCAGCGCTGAGGACAGAGGCCCAGAGGACGGCTGTGCGGGACGGCTGTGCAGAGAGGCCCAGAGGACAGCTGTGTGGGACGACTGTGCAGAGAGGCCCAGAGGTTGGCTGTGTGGGACAACTGTGCAGAGGGGCCTAGAGGATGGCTGTGTAGACAGAGGGGCCCAGAGGCAGAGACCGGCTTGCTGCATGCAGACTCACTCTGAGTGAATGGGATTCTAGTGACTGACCTACCACCTGGAAATAAAGTTGGGTATAACCCTTTCACCCCAAGAACGTTTTGCTGTCAATTTCTTTGGTCACATTGAATCCATAGCAAACTTGCCCAGGGCTGAAACCCATTGGCAAGACAATCTGTTAGCCCAGTCTTCTAACATCTTTCAGGACATTCTCTCTCTGTTTTTTTCTTTTTTGGCCTTTTTTTTTTTTTTTTTTTTTTTGCCTCATCTGTAGAGGAGCTGTTACCAACTAGAACTGCCTTGAAGTTGTGTATGAGCTTTTCATATATAAGGAATTCTTTGTAGGCTGGTATAAGATTCATTGGCTTCTAAAGTTTTCCCTCTCTTTTAGTTTGGACCTGGTAAATTTGTGCAAGTGTCCAGGGCTGCCTGTTGTAAAGGCTGGGTGGACGCATGGATTGGTGATGAACAAACAGGATAAGCTGACGCTGTTGTAGCACAAGTCTTTTAAGTACCACAACAAACAGTCTTGAGTAATAAACCGGAATGCTGTCCAGCACCCTGTGATCACCATTATTATGGATACATATTCCCACCCTGCTAAGGGAAGGACAAAGAAGTGACTGACTCCTTTATGAGCAGGCTGGTTTTGAGTCATGAATTTTAGTAACTTTCTGACATGCTAAATGATTTTTAAAAAATGATTTAATGCTTATTTTAAAGTTTTGTAATCATCACTTCCCTGAAATTGTAAGCAGAAAAGAAGTTTGTAGTGTTAGCCAAAACATTTTCTGGCTTGTATTATTGTGAACATAAAAAGTTATTAAAAGATTTCTGCTTTAATTTGATTTATTTTCACATGCCCATAGGATAGGCACTGTTTAAATAATAATCAGCTGTTGGGTTCTGTGGCATACTTTTTTTAGTAAAACAAATAATATGTTGGGCTATCTTAAATTTCCTCTCTTATTTTAAGAGAATCTAGAATTCTGTCCCCTTTAGGGTGTTTACTGTTTTACTTACTCTCGACATTTTTTGGTTTAACTTGCTAAGTAAGAAAAGGCAATAAAATGATTATTGACTGCTTTAGATGTGTGTGTGTGTGTGTGTGTGTGTGTGTGTGTGTGTGTGTGTGTGTGTGTATTAAAATAAGTAGTGCTAAGATTTTAAAGTCTGTAAAATTTGCCTTGGGACAGTTGGAAGTGGAACACATAGTACATGTTCTTCTGAAGATTCTGGTCTGCTCTGGTCATGTAAAAGTGCTTTTTATACACATAAAAGAACTGGAAGAATTCTGAGGCAACATAAAGTTGCATGGGATGGACTCTGCTTACTGTAATGTAAAGGGACGATCATTGTGCTCTTGTTTGTTTTGTGTTGTTGGTATCTTAAATTCGATTTGAAATAATGGATAAGATTGAGAGGAGCAGAGCAGTGACGTGTGCTTTCCTGTGGGGCTGGGAAGGTGCTGAACCACAGCTGAGGTAGGGACTGACTTGATTGGAATGGCAGCTCCTGTGAGACTTGGTTGGATCCAGTTGGGGAAAGGCAAATGATGGAAGGCTTAAAGTTTGATCCAAGGAGATTAGGGGAAAAGAGAGTGAATGATAAAAGCAATTGGGGATTTACTTGCCCTCATTAAATAGGATGAAATTAAACTATGGAGAAGTCAGGAGTAGAAGATAACAGCTATCACTTATTGAGTGTTAACGTGTTCCAGATACTAAGCTGAGTGCTTTACACATATTTATATCCTGTGATGGGGGTATGTTATTCCCATTTTACATATGAGGAAACTAAAAATCAGAGAATGTAAGTACATTACATTTCTGAATTACAGAAAATAAGCACATACCCCAGGTGTACAGCTTTGAAGTGGTAAATCAAGGTTTGGCAAAAGATCTCACTCAAGAGTCTGTTAAATGCAGTGCCGTACTAGGAAATGAAGCCATTGCAGGGCTTGTAATGTTTTAAGGGGGAAAATAAGGTTAAAAACATTTTTTTAAGCCACTTTGCTAAGTTGATCTTCTGCCAGTAGATGGAACATCTGTATTGGTGAGGCAAAATGCCGACTGTATTAAAAAAAATGAATGGAGTAATGCTATAAAAAGTGAAACTTAGAATAGTTTAGGATAGTTCTGCATGAGCCATCTGGAGCTGCCTTTTATATAGGTATGACGGGTATGAAAGGAGAAAATGATAACAGTGGGAGATAAGTTCTTGGATTTAGCCTTAAATGATAGAGTGGGTGAGTCAGATAGGTACTAGCTCTAAAGACCTTTGTTATAGAACGGGTAAAGTCTCATGTTGTAGACAGATATTATTGTTAATGATGAAAGCAATGAAATTGAAAAGACAGAAAATTCACTCTGATTAAGAAGAAAAAGTAAGTTGAGTTCTGGCAGATATTTTTGCTATATCTTAGATGGAATTTTTAGAATTACTGAAAAGGAATGGTTAACAAAATTTTAAAAAGACAACTGTGATAAAAAGCCAGGAACATAATTGCTAAAAGTAAAATAAAATATCAAACTAAACCCCTTCCCTAATAGAGAGTAATCCAAGAAAGTTCAGTAGACTATGTATCTAAATTTTTGCAAGGCATTTAATAAAAATCTTGTATCTTTATGGTCAAGAAGGAAGATGTTCCTTTTTAAATTATGTGGATTGACTAGGAGCAGCTGTATTCCCAATACCCTGTCTGCTTTGGCCCTAGTGCATGGCGTGAGGATGGGTCTGAAAGCCCTTCCTTTGGATAAGAAGGGCCAGGAATCTGGGAGCCTAGCGGATTTGTAGCCCTTGAGAGAATCTGGTCTGTCTTGGGAAACAAAACTCATGTTTTGAGAGAAATAGAGGCAAGAGATGGGGAAGGGACACCTTTGTAGGTCCAGTTGCCCTCCTGCCCTACCCCTGGTTACCTGCACCTTTCTTTAAATCTAACTGGTTTGGGCAAAGGTGATTTCTCTTTGTAGGAACCAAAAGTCACAGCTAGAAGCCCTCTGGGTCTCTTCACTTCTCTTGCTGAGGTCTCCAGTTTATATGAAACAGTATTGGTTTTGTCCTTTTCTGTGTGAGGAGCATTCTTAAAAGAGAAGTTGAGTTGAGTTTTGCTTTCTTTGCCATCTGTTACATTGCATCATTTGTTCTTATTCTCTGAGCAGAATTAAACTGCATTATTTAGTTGATAATAATGTGTTGAATTACAGAGGGAAGTCTGGGCCTTTGCAGTCAGGTCTCATAATTGGATGCAGGATTGGAGAATCCCACTGGACTTGGAGGTAGTTGCAGACCCACTTTTTTGCCTGAGGCTAGAGGATGAAATAGCTTGTTCCATACATCATCTGTTAATGTGCTTTTGTACTTTTGTTTTTACTTACATTTTCTAAGATGAAGATTCTTTTAACTGTAGCATCAGAAGATTTGGTGGTAAGGCCTGGTCCTCAGATTCAGCTACTGTATATTGAAGGCTTACTGTGGGAGAGGTCCTGGTAGATATCTTCATGTACATTATTTTAGTCTTTACCAACAGTGTGTAAGGTAGGGATTGTCCACAAATGTAGATGTGAAAACTAAGACTCAGTATCCTGCCTGAGATCAAAGAACGAGAAGGCAAATGGAAAAATCTGGGATAAAAACCCAGATTTTAGGATTTTGAGGAGCCTTTCTCAACTGGACTTCCTTGAGTGAGTCGATCACTAGTACCCTAAGGCACCCACTCTGTATGAATTTCTCTCCTATGCATCTAGAATGGTAAGAGGTATGTGCCATCTTTGGAAGAATTAGTAAAATAGTCGCTCAGATTTCTGTAGTCGGTTCAGATGAGGCAGTTGGGAAAGCAGATTGACTAGAGCAGAAAGGTATGTAAAATAATTGTGAGGGAAAGGGATGCGAATGTGACAGATGGTTAGATTATGGAGCATTTTAAGGATCTTAAAAGACCAGCAGATTAGTTTGGCATATCCCTGACCATGCCACATTACTCCCTTTGTTCATTAAGTAAGAACTTATCAGTGGGGCTTTTTTTTTTTTCCTCTTCCTTGATCTGGCACAACCTACCTCTCCCGTAACTTTGAAAACAAAAGTAGAGGTATGTATATCATACAGAGGAGAGAATGGAATGTCTAAGAAGGTAGCATCTACATGTAAAAATGTATCTACAAATGCCAATTATGACATACACTCAATTTATTTTCCAACCAATACTTTGTAAAGCATTGCCGTCTGGTTTGTGCCTAAATATGGATTATTTCATCACAGGGCATGTGCCTCATGAGCAGCTTTACTACTAGGTTTGCTAGATTTTTCCCTTAAGGGTTTGATTTTCCCAATAAATTAATTCCCAAGCTCTAATTTTCCCGATTTGCAGTCCTATCAAACATGTAGAATGTTTCTGTTTCTTCAGTTCTCACCTGTACTTGGTACTAAAAAAGTTAAAAAAAAATTCATCAGATGGATGTGAAATACTATTCAAATGTATTACTTATATTTCCTTTGTCGTCTTTGAGGCTAAGCATCTTTTCATGTGTTTGACCATTAGAATTTCTCTTTTGTGAGTTTCTTACTCTTCTCTTGGCCATGTTTTCTATTAGATTGTCCTTATTATTGATTGGGTTGGATTTCTTAAAAAGTATTTTGGATGTTAAATCTTCTGTGGGTTGTATGTAAAGTAGGTATCTTTTTCCAAACTGAGTTGAACTGGCATCCAGATCTTATTATCTTCTAAGTGTTCTTTGCAGTGTACCCATCAGTGCTAAGCCAGATTAACTGGAAGCTTGGGAGAAAATTGATTCCTGGTAGGTGTGACAGTAGCACATTGTTAGGTCATACACTGAATTTTTTTTCAGAAGTAGATGGGGAAATTGTAAATTATTAACAGTATTAAAGAATTGGCACTTAGGAATTAAAACAAATACTGAGTTTTGTCATGTATTTTTAGCACTATCTGCTCAATAATTATAATTTCATAAAATGTATTTAAGAAATGCATTGATATTAGATGGTGAATAATGAAAGCCAGTCCTTAAAGTCTAACCAGTTTATAAGCATTCATAATATGGCCAAAGATACAGGATAATCTGTAGATTTCATAGTTTCATAATAATGATATTTTACTAAAGTTATTTACTCCTTTTCTGCCTCAGCTTACAGATTTTAAAACTTAAAATCATCAAAATATGAATGATACTAGAAGTATATGAAACGATGTATGGATTTATGGATTAGTGTGTCTGGAATGTCTCTTTGCACTCCATAACATCTCCATGCAGACACACCCTTGAATGTATGCTTTTTATTGCTTTTGATGCTTGTTTGAATCCTGACTTTACATTTTAGAGCACCTTCCCAAGTTTTTTTTTCTTTAAAAATGCAAAAGGAAAAAGCACAGTAAAACAGAAGTGCTCCTAATAGGTATTTCTCTTCATTAGCCACTTCTTGGCTGGTTTGCAGTGCTGCTGATTTCCTGGGTAGCCATGCAAATGACTTTGGTCACCTAGCAACAGAAGCTGGAACTGATCCTAGCTCTGATGCCACAGTTAAGAGTTACAACAGAGTTCTGACACTATATTGCATTTCCTCAACCTCTTGTGGTAGTTTTAGCTCTAATTTTTACTACATGTAAGCAGAAAATAAGATGAAAAAGTTTACTTTCTTACCTTGGTGGTTCAAGCTGGAAAATCAGAATGGCAGAAGGGAGCTCAGAAATTTTCACCAGTTGTATTGTTTGTTCATTCTTCATTGTATTTTCCAAGACTAGCAAATAAGTTTTTAGAACTTGAATGTAGTAGAGGTACCGTGAGTGTAAGGGTGTTCAATTTTTTTTTAAACCTGTATAGTAGTGACCTTATGGAAATAAAGGTCATGAAGAGCATCATTGTAAAACTGCCTAAATTAGTTTAAATATTAGATTCTTACATTAAAATATTTTCCAGATGATCAAAATTTACTTTCTTATGTATATTAAGGAAAGATTTAAAGGAATTGTTTTATTTAGTCTGAGCACTTGCTGTCTAGTGGTCGCTGTTAACATTTTGATGTAATGTATACTGCCAGATGAAACTGTTTTAACATGCTCTGTGCTTTGAGCTGTACAGTGTGCCTTCCAAAGTTGTTTTTTCACAGAACAAACATTTTCTATTCCTGCAGAACAGACACCTGATAAATTTATTGAGGTTGATGGAATTGGAAATAAGTACTAAATGAGTAAGTAGAAATCTCAAGGTTGTAGTTGGGTGGGTGGGTTGGGGCCAATAGGTCGGTGAGGATGCCTCTGTGTTTGGTCTCAGTGATTCTTGCTTTTATGGTATGCTTCCACCTTTAGAGACTGATAGGTAGATTCCGGAGTTTGTACTAGACCAACAAAGATGTCTATAAAAAAGCAAATGAATAAAAATTAAGACTCCAACAGAAATCTTGCTTTGTTTTTTGTCTGACTTCTGAATCTTAGTACCTGTATTTTGTTTCAGACTACTGAGTTGACATGTAAGAATAAATAGCTCTTAAAAAAAGTGCTTAATTTTGAAGAGGAGAATTCTGCTTTGAGGTGATTGTAGATGGTGGGTGGTTTGCAGTTTGGTTGCAGGTCACTAAACTGCCTGTTTTTGTATGTGCTGTAAAATAAGTCTGTGCTGCTTGGACTGTGTTAAATCAGTAATTGACTAGGATTGTAATTTCAGTTAAATCTAAATGACCTTGTCTAATTACATGTATGTGTTTTTTAAAAAAGAAATGCATTGGATTTATTAGAGGGTAATGCCTGTGAAAGATTAAGGGGGTGGAAATAAAATTGGGCAGGGAAAGCTTTCAGACCACAAGGTAGAGTTGTTCTTTCTTCACTCCTGATGTTCAAAGTTGCCTTCTGGTATCACTGCCCTTCTGTCTGAAGAATAGTCTTCTGCCAACAGATTGAGCTTTCCTTCATCTGAGAATGTCTGTTTGATCTTCACTCTTGAAGGATAATTTCACTTGATAAAATTCTAGGAAGACAGTTCTTTTCTTTCAGGACACACACAAAAAATGTGCCACTTCTTTCTAGTTTCCATGGTTTCTGTTGAGAAATCTATAGTTATTTGAATCACAGTTTCTCTATAAACAGTGTATCACTTTTCTTTAGGTACTTTGAAGATTTTTTCTTTGTCTCTAGTTTTTAGGAGTTTGATTGCAGGGTGTTTGGGTGTGGATTTCTTTGATTTATTCTTTTAGGAGTTTGCTGAGCTGCTTGAATCAGTAAGTTGTTATCTTCTGTCAAGTTTAGGAAATATTCTTCAAATATTTCTTCTGCATTACACTCTTCTCTCCTTCTGTTACTCTGATGACGTGTTAGATCTTCTGTTATTGTCCCACAGGTCCCTGAGGCTCTGTTCTTTTTTTGGAGATTTTTTCTTTACTGAGTCTTAGTTTTCACATCTACATCTATGGACAATCCCTACCTTACACAGTGCTGGTAAAGACCAAAATAATGTACATGAAGATATCTATCAGGACCTCTCCCACAGTAAGCCTTCAGTACATAGTAGCTGAATCTGAGAACCAGGCCTGCCACCAAATGTTCTGCTTCTACAGTTAAAATTTTCCAATCTTTTTTGTTGTTCAGATTACATAATTTCTATTGATGATCTTCACAGACTTTGTGCTGTCACCTCCATTATGCTATTTAGTCCATCCAGTGAATTTTTTAGTTTGATTACTGTATGTTGTTTCTTTGTTAACATTTTCATTCTTTTGTTTCAAGTGTTAGCCCTTCCTTCTTGGAGCAATTTTACATCTCTAAAGGCTTTGATGATTCTGCCATCTGTGTCATCTTGGCACTGGCGTCTGTTAAACATCTTTTCCCTTGTGAGTGTAGTTTTTTTGGCTCTGTGTATGCCAAATGATTTTGGATTGAGTCCTGGACATTTTAAATATTATGTTATTAGACTCTGGGTCTTGTTTAAATTCTGTGAGCAGTATTGATGTTTTTATTTTAGTGGGCATATTGACTTGGTTGGGTTCAGGCACAAGTTCTGACCAGTCTTCTCTGTGTTGTAGTTCAATGTCAGCTTCATTTCCAAAGCCATTACAAAGCTATTCAGATATGTCCTGTTTCTGTGCGAACCAGTGGCCATTTGGGTTCCTGCAAACTAGGTCTGTTCCCTACTTTAGTTTTCAATGCCTGTGGTATGCTGCTTAGGGTCAGACCATGCATGTGCAACTTGAGGGTGAGCCCCAGAGTTCATAAACAACTTTAAGGGCTCACTTTCTGAGGTCATCCCTCTCTGTAATATCCTTGGTACTTTGTGGTTCTCTGGGGCTCTTTTTCATTATCAGGCCCGAAAGCTGGTGCTCTGTTTACTGTGTTCCTCTGTACATTTACCATGACTATGCCTGTATCTGGCCATGGGTGGTGGAAGGACTGAGAGCAAAGATGCAGTGAGGGTTTTTGCCACTCTCTTGGGACCACAGCTCTTTGATTGGAGCTGTGATTGAATGCTCAGAGTTTTAGGTTGCCTGCTGTAATAGGCATTATCCTAAAATCCTCCTAAGATCCTTGTCCCTTTGTTGTTCAATTAAACTAATATTAATCTAGGTAATACTGTGGGGACTTTGCAGGTATAATTTAGGTTACTAAGCAGGCGACCTTAAAATAGGGAGACTAGCTGGTGGACCCAATGTAATTTATAAGATCCCCTAAAAACAGAGGTGGGCAGAAAGAAAAGGCAGAGAGATTCAGAGTGTGAGGGCGGCCACCCCTGTTGTTGACTTTGAATATGGAGGGGGCCATGAGCTAGCGAATGTGGGTGGCCTCTAGAAGCTCAAGAACAGCTGCCAACCTATAGTCAATAAGGAATCAGGGACTCTCATCCTACAGTTGCTTGGGACTGAATTCTGCCAACAACCTGAATGAGACTAGAAGCAGATTCTCCTTATAAGAACCTAGGTCACTGCATCTTGATTTTAGCTTTGTGGGACCTGGAGCAGAGAAACCACCTGAACCTATTGGACTTCTAACCTCTGCAGCTGTGAGATAATAAAACTGTGTTGTTTAAGTTATAACAGAAAACTAATATACCTGTAGAGTGCCTTGAGCTAGAGGTGCAAGAAAATGAGGGAAAACTGATTTTCTGTACCCTCTTTATTGTGAGAAGCCCATTCCTGTTCCTCACGCCAGAACTAGAGGGCTTCTGCCGGAGCTTCTCACCCACTCCTCCTGGGTGCCTAGTTCTGGTTTTGGGCTGCATTGCATTCAGACTGAGAGATAATGAGTAGGAAAAGTAGTAAACTTCACCACTAGTTCTGTGACCTTCACCAGTTCACTTCTACAGAGGGTGTTTGGCTTACGAGTTTTCAACTTGATGATGGTGCAAAAATGATACTCACATTCAGTAGAAACTACTTTGAATTTTGAATTTGGTCTTTTCCCAGACTAGTAATATGTGGTGCAATACTCTTGTGATCCTGGGCAGCAGCAGTGAGCCACCGCTCCCAGTCAGCCACAAGACTGTGAAGGGAAACAGTTGATACTCTTAACAATCATTATGTTCTTCACTTTCAGTACAGTATTCAATAAATGACATGAGATATTCAATACTTTGTCACAAAATAGACTTTATGTTAGATGATTTTGTCCAACTATAGGCTAACCATAAGTGTTCTGAGCATGTTTAAGGTAGGCTGGGCTAAGCTATGATGTTTGGTAGGTTAGGTGTATGAAATGCATTTTCAGCTTGTGGTGTTTTCAGCTTACAATGGGTTTATCAGAATATCAACTCACTGTAAGCTGAAGATCTGTATTAACTTTTTAGTGCCATCAAATAGCTGGTCCATTCATTCTGGCCTGATTTCATAAATGTGTTCAGTGGGGGAGAGAGGGTGTGTAGTGTGCTTACTTGGTCTTACCTAGACCTGGACCCCTCAATGTGTGTGCTTTTAAAAAATGACTTAGTTTTTCATAAAAGGAATATTTCCTCTTTATGTAAAGAGTAATCTCCAGTGATAATCTCTGCTAATACTTTAGTGTGTATTTCAGATTTTTAGCCTAAGTATTTGCAAGTTTTTAAGCAAAAATTGTGTCATAATTTTGTAGAATTTGCCTTTTTTCACTAAAGATGTGACAGACATTTTTCCTTGTTAGTAGAAACAGAGTAATGAACCTCACCTTTTAATTATGAATAGTAATGCTAGAATAGTAGTAACTACCATTTCATTAAACAATAAGGGAATATATTAATTTGCTAGAGCTGCTATAACAAAATTCCACAGACCAGGTGGCTTAAACAGGCATTTATTTTCCCACAGTTGTGGAGTCTAGGTGTTTGAGATGAGTAACAGAGTTGGTTTCTTGGCTTGTAGGAAGCCTGTCTCCTTGGCTTGTAGATAGCCATCTTCTCCCTGTGTCTTCACATGCTTTCTTTATCTACTTAGGTTGCCATAACAGAATACCACAAACTAGGTGATTTAAACAGTAGAAATTTATTTTCTCTCAGTTCTGGGGTTTGGGAAGTCCAAGATCAAGGTGCTGGCTGATTCATTTCCTGTTGAGGGCAGACAGCCTCCGCCTGGCTTGTAGGTGACCACCTTTTTGCTCATCTGGTGGAGATGGAGTGGCCTAGCATTTCTTCCTTCGTTTGTAAAAGCACCAGCCCTGCCAGACTAAGGCCCCACCATTACAACTTCATTTAGCCCTTATCGCCTCCTCACAGACTCTGTCTCCAGAGTGTCATATTGGTGGTTAGGGCTTTAATGTAAAAATTCTTTGGGGATGCAGACATTAGGTCCATAACACATGGTCTTCCTTTTTGTCTGTGTCCTGTCCTAATTTCCTCTTTCTATAATAAGACCAGTCCTATTGACTATATCCAATAAGACCACCCTAATAACTTCAGGTTAATTTAATGAGGTACTGGGGGATTAGGACTTCAACATAGGCATTTTCAGAGAACACAATTCAGCCTATACCAGGGAGGTACTGTTGTTTTCTTCATTTAAGATAAAGAAGCTGAGGCTCAAAGACCTTGACTAATTTGGCTAAGACCACACAGGTAGAGAGAGAACCAAGCTTCAAACCCAGGTAGATTGGCCCCCAGAGCCTGCTCTCTTAATCACCTGGCCCTTCTCCTGTGCCCAGCCCCTACCTTGGCACTGCAGTTGTGGGATGTGCCATGATTATTTCACTAATCGTATGTTGGGCTTTCTCTCTTTTCTTTTTAGACAGTGCTACATGAGCCTGTTTTTACAGGTAGCACTATATACCTATGAAATACAGCATAATGCTATATAGTATAATGCCTGGAAATCAATTTATTCATAGAAATCATTGACAAATTTATGCATTTTTTCCAAAATAGCCTCTAAAAATGTGCCCATTTACTTTTACAGCAATAATCAATGAGTAACAAGTCTGAGAAAGGAGCAGTGGAAAAAGAACTTCTGTCATAGGCTACAGATAAATCTGAATTGGGTACTTATTGGGGGTGTCTCAGAGTGAAACGAAGGCCATTGCTTCTGTTGGGTGGGATGAAAGTCATAGAAAGTGATGTATTCTAGTCAATTCATGATTCCTTTTCTTATTTCAGAATTTTGATTCTGACATTAGCAGTGTGGGAATAGATGGCTGCTGGCAGGCGGACAGTCAGAGGCTTCTCAATGAGGTGATGGTGGAGCACTTCTTCCGACAAGGAATGCTGGATGTGGCGGAGGAGCTCTGCCAGGTGAGTGTGCCAGCTCTGAGGGGATGAAACATGAATGAGAACTCCTTGGAGATTCTGAGTTGTCTTCTAGCCACAGATAGATTTTTAATATTTTAATTAACAGGACTGACCTCATTTTACTGGGAAGTCTTTTTTTTTTTTTAATTGGTGAATATTACAGTCCTAGAACTTCTCTTCCAACTTGTTTTTTCCTTATTCCTGCCCCATAATGTTGGTCCCAGGTCATCTGCAACAAAGTGTCAGAGGTGGTATACTTTCTCTCTTTCCTCTTTTGTTAGGGAAGGTAAGTATAGCAGAGAAGAAGAAAAGGACAAAAGAGGTTTATGCTTGTCTTCTGATCTGGCTCAACTTGTAGAATTTGATTTATCAAATGAATTTCAAGCTAAAATTTATTCTGGGTGAGCAGCATTTATCTTTTATCTCTATTAGATATGAACTGAGGGATCTCAGAACAGTTTACCAATACCACTTAGTCATAATAGTAGCAGCTATTGAGTATTTGCCGCAAGCCAAGCCCTACCCTTATTCTTCACTGAGATCCTGCGAAGTAGAAGCTACTGCTCTTAGTCTACAGATGAGGAGTATGAGGTATGGAGAAGTAACTTGCTTGGGCCGTGCAGGTTCTGAGTGACGGATAGGATTCAGGACCAAATTTGTGTCTTCAAACTCTGTTCTAAACCACTATGTACTGTTGTATTTCTGTTTAGAAAAATAAAGGACTATAAAGATTAATTTAAAGCTGGTCTGCTAAATAAACCTCTAAGCCTTTTCTATTTTAAACAGTTCAGATAAATGATAGCTCAGGTCTTTCTCTTTACCGTACAGGAATTTTGTATGTGTGTACATATAAATTTCCTAAGGTTAATTGTGTCATTTACGAATAAGTTTGTTTACAAGTACCAAAGATCCAAAATACCAGTGGCTTAAACAAAAAAAATGAAGTTTTTTTCTCTTGTGTGGAAAGAGAAGGTAATAAGCCATCCACAGCATGTATGGTAGCTATGCTTCATGAAGCTCTTAGGGACCTAAGCTCCTTGAACTCTATTTCTAAGGTGCCCCTTGCCCTCGTTGTCCAGGAAAGCAGGCAGAACTCTAGCTGCACTTTTAGTTCCAAGAAGGGGCACGGAATACGTGTTTATATTTTATTGACCAGACTTATATCTTGCAGAGTCATACCCAGCTTTATTCCATATGGTTGTGTGTCCTGTAAAATTTGGGGGTCCTACTACTTTAGAAAAGGGGGAAGAATGATTCTAGGGCTCAATCATCAGTCTCTACTATAAAAATACATGGTAAACAGAAATCAATGGCTTGCTCCATATGTTATAATTTAGAATATACTTTATTGTATATCTTTACTGATTATTGCTAACAAAAGTTCTTTCTGTTTTTTTCAGGAATCTGGTCTTTCTGTAGATCCAAGTCAGAAAGAACCATTTGTGGAATTAAATCGAATATTAGAAGCATTAAAAGTCAGAGTTCTGAGACCTGCTCTGGAGTGAGTTACTGAGTTTGTTTTCTTTTGAATACTTTGAGAGAACTTTCTTTAAGAAAACTTAAGTAGAAAACGTATCAGAGATTTTTGAGCTATATATGTATCTCACCAGGGATAGACTTCAGGGAAATAAAGGGAGAATTATTTTATTTCTTTTAACTAAGTGAATATGTGGGATGGGCAATATGAGAAAATGGTTGCAGCATATTCCACTTACCAGTTGGTGTGAATTCCCACAAGAGAAAGGGGTTTCCCGAATCCATACCACCACTTTAGACTAGCATAACTGAAGTTCCTTGTTCAGGCAGTCTGAGTTTGAAATTTGAACTTCCCCAATGTTCTGGGTCTTGTGTTAGCATTCTAAAAAACAGTTTAATTGGTTTTGGAATAAGTGGTATTCATGAAAAGAGCAAATACTGTTAGGAAGGCATTCTGTTTTTCTTAATCACTGTAAAATGTAATGATTCATTGATTGGAATTATCTGAAATTACTGTGGGAGCTATGATACATAATCTTCTAGAACAAGGTCAGCGAGGTTTTTGTAAAGGGCCAGATGGTGAATAGTGTAGGCTTTGCCACGTAGTAAAACTTTGTTGCATATTCTTCTTTGACTTATGTCACAATTCTTTAAAAATGTGCAAAGCCATCTTGGCCATCTGGTGTATAGTACAGGCAGTAAGCCATATTTGGCCCCTGGCCGTAGTTTGCTGACCCCTATCCTACATTTTTTTAATGTGCAGATTACCAGGCTAAAGAAAGGAAAAGCTCAAAAATAAAAGAAACTGGATGATAGAAGCAGTGATACTGTAATGAGGTCATAGCCTTAGGATCCTGATGTTTTAAATTTGGAGGTATTTGAGATCATTTTAATCAGGAGAAAATAATTGGGAAGATACTTGTTGATTTTTATATAATGCATTTTTTTCTTCTACTAATCCATTAATTCTTCATAGCTTACTTTTCTGTTTCTGATCATTTCTCAGTTCTTAGAAAATTATGCAGAGTTCTGAAACCAACCCAGATGAATAGGTAGAGATATCTGTGTAAATTTGTAAGTTATAAATCCCTATATAAATTACAACTGTTAGATAGGTTGTAGGTACTATATCTTTAAAGATAGTTGTCACTTAAGCAGTATCATTGTGTATATGTGATACATATCACTGTTACAGTTTTTTGGGTTTTTGTTTTTAGCATTTGAGATTGTGACATACCTGGAGGATTAAATTCAGTCAGGTACCTCTGATACCTCTTAAATAAAATATGGCAACCACTCTTCTATATACAGTTCATCCTGGAATGGGTCTGAAATGTGCAGGTCTACCTATACATGGATTTTCTTTTAATAAATACATTGGAAAATTTTTTGGAGATTGGTGACAGTTTGGAAAAGCATTCTCTCTAGCTTACTTTATGGTAAGAATACAATATATGATACCTATGACATAAAAAATTTCTGTTAATTCATATCGAATTTACCAAGTATCATAATTCTTCCAAGTGGTAAAGATACCTCAAGACAAATGCTGGGCATAGAAGCCACAGGGCATAAATCTGCAAAGAAGTAAAAAGCTAACCTTTTCAAACAATATTGCTTCTCTCTCACTTACCAACTTCACATTTCCCTGTATGGCCCCGGAAGATGACTGGTTAGGCAGAGAAGGGTAAGATTCCTCAAGGGAGGAACAACCTAAGACAGGCACAGTCTCAGGGGGGCCATCAGGTGAGAAATTGGGGATCAACAGAGGTGAGGCTTAGAACCTCACCCCCCCTGTTCTGAGAGAAATCTTCTGCATCCGTGGATGTTTTGTTGCCCTTGTCTAGCTTGGATTAACACTTAGTCTACAGGCACACACCTGATCATCTACATTTGCTCTCTTACAACACTAAACTATGTTTTCTACCTTTATCTTGTATCTACCTATCACTTCAGCATTTTATTAAAAATAATAATAATATAATAATAATAATAATAATAAGGGAGAAATGTGGGATTCACATATAAATCAAGTATAAAAATCAAATGAATATTCATATTTGACCTGATGGTTTATAGTTCATAATGCATGATCAAAATCGAAAGTTTCTGTGATGACTGCCCTTGTACTGTTCACCATGTAAGAACTTATTCACTATGTAAGAATTTGTTCACCATGTAAGAACTTGTTCGTTATGCTTCAGAAGATTGGAGACTGACGAGAATTAGGCTTGGGGTGGATTAATGATTGTGCATTGAGCATTGAGTCCCCTATACAGAATTTTATTGTTGTTAACAACCATTTGATCAATAAATATGAGAGATGCCCTCTCAAAAAAAAAATTTCTGTTAATTGATGATTTATGTTATTATTAGAAAGGCTTCCAGTTGACAGTAGGCTATTAGTAGTTAAGTTTTTAGGGAGTCAAAGTGATATACATTGTAGGTTTTCAACTGTGTAGAGGGTTGGCACCCCAGCCCCTGCGTTCTTCAATAATCAACTGCACTGTCATATTCCACCTATGTGATTAAACATGTGTAAAGGGAATAAGGGCACCTAACATAAAAATGCAGTGGGTGTCCCAGTTATTGTATAGTGATTTGGAAATAATATTTGAGTTGTTATTCAAGGTAATTTTTATTTGTCCATTAATTTCTTAGTTTTTTTTTCCCATCAAACTTTTATTGAGTGCTTACTGTGTACCACAGACTGTGCTGAGTATTTGGACTGCCTCAGCCCTCCAAGTACTCAAGTCTTTTTCCTTTCAGAATGAAGAAAATCTGTAAGACCATTTTAACTTTGTGCTTTTTCTGTAAGATCTAAGCTTCTTACTGATAATTACATATATATCAGTTATTAACATAAATGTTTTATTTGTAGTCCCAAACAGTGCCTCTTAGGCAAGGGGAGGACTTGTTCCATCCACTTGGTAGTAACAGTAGGACAGTACAGTAAAAATTTTCTCACTTTTCTGGGAATATTATCATGTTAAATACCAGCATTGAGGAATGTAGTAGTAATTACAGTTAGCTTTTCTTGAGTGCTTATAATATTCTTAGCATTGTTCTAAGCATTTTACATGTATTAATGTATCCAATCCTCATTAATAACCCTATGAAATAAGTACTTATCTTACAGAGGAGGAATTGAGGCCTGAAAGACTCCATGAAAAAAAGGTCATATGAGAAATGCTTCACATGATAATTCCCTTAATACTCTCCTCTGAGAGATTCACTGACGTATATTAGATGAGCCATCAGCAAGCCTACCATAAAGAAACTCATTTAACTTTGTAAAACTCAGTGTTTCCTGTACATATTTGACCAAAGAATGCTTGTTCCCTGCCCTCGCCCCCATAACACCTATTAACACCCATAGAATTGGAGTTCTATAGAATATGTTTGAGAAATGAAATCAGACTTTTCCAGTTGTTGCCCATTACTGGTGGATGCAAAGCAAATATTTACTCAGCATCTCTTATGGGCAAGGTACAGAAAGTTGATTTTACTCAACTTGTAGCAAAAGTTGAAAGACATGGGATATCAATTTGGGGAAATCTCATTCAGATACAGGGGAAGGTATGTTTTATGTGGCATCTTCTGTTTGTACATTCTGGGAGGAAGCATTGTAGAATGACGAGGGAAAAGAGGAAGGAGAGAGGTTCGCAGTAATTCTAGGCAGTCTAGGAGGCAGAGGCCAACCAAAAAATCAATTATGAATGGAGGCCATGGGGGCACTAGATGAGAAGGAAGTTTGGAGAGTTTTAGCTATTACATACAGATAATGAGAGACAATGGAAAGAGGCAGAAAAGAATGGTGATGTGGCCAGAGAGAAGTGGCAGAATAGCTTATTCTATATACAGATCTAGTCGGGACCCTGCCTGCTCTTTTGTTACTGTCCTTCTATTTCTGAGTCTGTGTTCAGGTTTTTCTTCTCCAGATTGCTTTATCTGTATTTTAAATTCTTCTTGGCACCTAGCTTACTTCATTGTAGGCATTCAGTGATGGAATAATTTGAAGGAAAACTTTGAGCAAACATGACCTCTTCCTTCATGTAGTAGAGAGAAGCAAAGTCAAAAATAACTAGTGTCAGTAATAGAATAACAATAACCTTTAATACAAAGAGATGGAGAAATATTAGAAAAACAGAAACCATCCTTGTTAGCTATGTGCCAGTTACTGACATTTTGAGAAAAAGTGCTGTCTTTGGGGAAAGTCAGTTTGGTGTCTTCTGAAAGGCTTTTCAAGGAGTAATGGTACCTTGGTGGGCTTGCCGCAGTCTAGGATCAGATCTAACCTTTGCAGACTTGGAAGCCTGTTTTGTTTTTGTTTTTGTTTTTTTCCAACACTGACAGCAGGCTCAGGGGCCTCAAAGCACTTGTGTAGAAGAATTTACAGTTCTGTTTGCAAAGCTTCGGTAGAATGCCATAAGGGAAAAGAAAATAACTGAATGGTCATGAGAAAGAGAGATAAGTTAGGGAACTTTTCACAGAAGAAGAGAGAAAAAATCTGTATTAATTTAGACCACTAAAGGGTTCTATATTGGACAGGCCAGGACCAGTATCAAGCAGGCTTTTGAAATATGAGAGGACTGTATCTCCAAGCCAAGTAATTAGTCCGGGTTAGAAATAAAAACCCCAGAGGGATGTGAGGTGAGCTTGCTGTAAATAAGGCACAGTTTGTAAGAAAATAAAAATGATGGAAGCAGGGCAAAGCGCCTGATCATAGACCCTGGACTACCACTGGAAGTGAGAGTGACAGTGATCAAGCAGTTTCTGGTGTCTGTTTTCTTGCTCTTACTTCTGGCTTCCTGTAGGTGGACAGTCTTGCCAATTCAGGCATTTTTTTAATAGCCATACAGAACCACAGAAGAAAGAAGGCTCTGATAGATGTACCATTGGAGAAAAGGTTTGAACAAGTTGTATTTTTTTCCAGAGTTGGAGTTTCTGTTGTTTTCTTGTTTTTATTTTGTTGGGGGTGATTCTTCATTCTGAAAAGGCGAAAGAGATGAGTTAATGGGGTAAATGTCTGTGCCCATGCAGCTAGCTTGTTGGAGAGAGGCTAATCTATTAAAATAAGCCAATTGAAAATGGAAAGAGGTAGTTGGTGGAAAAGATACAGAAGAGAAGATAGTACAAAAGAATATAAAGGCCAAAAGAGAAAAAATGTTTAGGATGATAACCTCATTTTCTATTGTTTTATGTTTGTTGCTGGCAAAAGTTTATATATGATGTTCCAAAACAAGGTAATTCCTCAGGAGGAAAATAGACATGGCCATTTCTTATCTGGATACATCCTCACCAAGGACTGAGCATTATTGGAAATGGGTGAGCAAGCCATGCCTATAAATAAATTAACGTTATTGAAAAGAAAGGGAAAATTGAAATAAACTATTTCTGAGATTGAGTGTTTAAAAGAATAAGGTGCTAAAGCACGCTGGCAAGGGGGAGCTATAAGAGGAAAGGCTATGGAGTTTGTGCTTGTAGGATGCTGATCTGTTATTAATTTAGGTTTATAAAATATCTTTGTTATTGTGGTAGGAAACTAGTGATAAATAAAGCAATGTCATATTTAAGTACTTTACTTTAAAAATCACAAATCTGTTGAACTGTGTTGTCCAGTATGGTGGCTAGTTGCCTCTTGTAGCTGTTGGGCATTCTTAACCAAATTTTACATTACTGGGAACCTCATGTAAAGTTGGAGTGTGTGTGTTTTTTTTAACTAGATTCAGATGTGTAACACTGTAGTTTGTGTGGGTTCCTAAATGGCACATAACGAGAAATATTTCATGCCAACTCTGAGGTGAGTAAAATGTTAGTGTTCCAGTGAACACTATCTGAGAAATTGCCATTTGAAAATACCTCAGAAATGGAATGTTAACTCTCCTTTTCAGTCTCTAAAATCAAAGTTATAGGGTTCTTAACTCTTTTGTCCAACTTGTAGTTCTTGTCCTTTTTGCCAGTCTCTGCCTTTTTTTATGCACTTGATTCAGTCACCAATATTGTTCAGGCAGGTCCACCCCTGTGGAGTAAATAAATGTCACTTTTTTCCCTGAACTTCAGCTTTCACCCCCAAGAATAAAGCCCTAAAAGAGAGTAGAAAAAGGAGGTATTTGTTAGCCTTTAAAAATGCTGTAAAGGTTGGAGCAGAGTGTGGAGATTGGCGAGAAGTGTCTTTATTTCAGTATTAGCAGAAATAAACACCAACCCGGATTGGCAAAATTGTGAGAGGAGAGAGAGAAATAGACTAATGCTGTCAGTTAGGTTCCTAGGGGACAATAGCTAATTACGAAGGTGGAATCTTGTTTTATATTTTTGGAATAATATGGAAATTCTAAATATGGAGCTAACAACGTGCCAAGTCTTTTCAGAGGCCTGACAGGATAATTAGTGCTTAATGTTTTGTGGGATAATTGTGCAGATGTGGGTTGCATCTAACTTTATCACCTAAGTCAGTAGGATTGTTTTGGGGACTTTTTATGAAAGGGCACCAAAGGTCTCTTTGTTAGGAGAATGCAGTAGTAGTGAACAGAGGTAATTGTGACATTGGTGACCTTACTGGGTGTCAGTTTTTTTGTTCTACAGTGTTTCTCTAAACAAGAACTAGTTACAAAGCTGATAGTGCTCTCCTGCCCCACATGGATTTGGGAGCAGAACTTAATTTTTTTAATCACAGTAAAGTTATAGTTAACTGAATATTTAGGTAGCTTGTTGGTTGTGGTATAGTGGTAGTTGATATTCTAAAAACGAAAAGTCAGAAGTTTTCTGCTGGAAATGCTGATTTCCAGAACACAACACCCTATTCTAGTATCTAACTAGTTTTTTTGTGTGTTGTCTGGACCTACGTCTTCTAGTAGTTTTGTAGACAGTGGGTAAAGTTTTTGATGCTGATTATATAGTTTTGTGTTTTTTACTTGCACATGCTCTACAGTTTTTGAATTTGGTTGTTATCAGGTTAATTAAGGATGTGACTATCTTCTATCCCTTACTGCTGCTCGGTGAATCAAATTTGCAGATACTTCTACCTAAGAAAACTTCAGAATTTTTTGAAGGGGATTTAACTGATACATGCATATCATCATATTCCCTATAAAATAAAAGCGCTATAAAAATCAAAGTGGTACTGCATATTACATGGAAGGACTCAAGTAACTCTTGTTTTTTAAATATAATTTTCTTATTAAAAATAGCGACTGAGGAACTGTTTATTCAGTAAACACAAATCAAGTAGCTTATTATTGAATGTCTATTTGTGCCAGTCTCTGTACTCTGTGCTTTACTGGCCCCCTCATTTAGTGCCCACACCCTTTGAAGTGCCCCATTTTACAGTAAGGAAAACAGAATTAAGTAACAGGTTGCCCAGATTCACACTGCAGCCCTAGGATTTGAGTCCATGCATTTTTGACTCTGCCAACCAGTGCTCTTTATCAGCACACCCCATTCAAAGCAGGGGGCATGCCAAGGCAAGCAAGACAGAGTCCCTACTTGAAGAGACCAGAAACTCTCCTACCAGATTGTGAGATGAGCCATGGGAGAGGTTCAAATAAAGAACAGCCAGAGCTTTGTGAACAGAGCGATGATTAGGAACGTTGTAGAAAACGTAATTGAGCCTGGGCTTTGAATTTTTCAACTCTATTCTCAACTACAAACTTTGTGTTTATTGTACTTTACAAAAATTATAACTAGCACCTACACTGGGAGATAGGATTGTGGCTTCTAATTTCACAGAGCAAACAAGTCTCCTATCTGGACCGGCTTTAATTCACCTGGACATGTCACTGTTGACGGTAATGTGAGTTGCTAGATCAGGTTATCTGAAGATGTTCACATATGTTTTTCTAGGCCTGCCCCTCTCTCTAACTCCGGTCTGTTCTCAGCAGGCTTATTATTTTTCTTTATTTCTTCACATGACAGATGCCCTAACTTACCCTGTTGGCCAGCCACTGCTTTCTTGCCCCCACCCCTGCTTGGTGTAGCATAACCCCTCCGGCCATAAACCTCTTGGTTTTCCAGCCAGCTTCCCTCCTCTCAGCAAAGTGGAGGGGCACGTATGTGGGTGAGAAATAGAAAACTAATCTTAATTTTCCTTCTGATTCTTTACGGCCCATGATAGTAGGCCATAGACACCCTGGCTTGCTCACTTCCTCAGACTGATGTGTCTCCCACTGTCCCACTCTTGGCCTGCCTTGTCTTTATGAAGTGACCTCCTGCCTCTGAGATCCCTATCTTCCTTCTCTTTCTCTCCGATTTGTCTTCTCTGTTGAACCTCTGGGCATTCCTCTCTACACAATTCCAACATGTCCAAATTTCATTTACCATAGTTTGAACCAAACAACGTGGTTCAAATTTCAGTTACCACAGTATATTAACCATGAGAAATTGCTTAAAATACAAACTTCAGTCTGCTAGCTCTTCAGTCCACAGAGCACTTAAGTCAAAAGATGCACATCAGGATCATAACCAGTCACATCCCTTCTAAGTCTGTCAGTGATGGGTCACTGTGCATCTTATTCATTTTGCCCTGGACAGCAAGTGTGTAGTTGTATTACCTCCTCATCTCCCAGTTAAAAACCCATGCAACATGTTACAGAAATGGATAACTGAGAGGACTTGGTTAACAAGGATGAATTGCTAGAAGTGAAATTGAGTGTGATTAGAGAGATTGGAAAATGTTGACAGCAAAGTGAAGCTAGGATGAGACCTAGGCCTACGTGAAGTTATGGTACAAAGCATATTGAAAAACTCCTGTGAGAGTTATACCAAGGTAAAGTCACTTCAACTTTTAGTGTAAGTCACACCAGGAACAGAAAGCTGCTTATGGTTCAAATGGAGTGTTTACTTCTGTTTTGTATCGGAGACTGTTAAAACAAACCTCTATCAGTTTGGCTAACATTCATGCCAAAGTTGTGAAGTTAATTGCCTCATTGAAAGAAAACAGTACTTACAAGGAGATTGAAGAACTTTACTGCCAGTAAAAGATAGTTTCATCATTCCAGAAGTCATGAATTGACTAATGTTAAGCTATCTGGGGAGGCCCTCTAGTGTGGGTAGTGCTGCTCTGAAATCTGTACCAGATCCCAGAGATAAGGCAGATGTTAGGATTATCGTCAAGAAAGGCAACCCCATCAAGAACTTAAGTATAACAAAAGATGCTAGATTGTGAAGGGATCATAAAGGAAGTAAACTAAGAGGCAACACAGGGTAACTTTAAAACTTTAAAACTTATGCTTATCTGGCCAACTAACTGTAGCCACCTGTGGAATTGGGGTCATACAAATGCAAATGTGAATGCTGGGGGTGTAGTCCTGGGAGTATGAGGGAGAGGTCCCATTGGGCAAGGGTTTCACCTTCATCTTCAAATGTGCTTATGGGTTTGGGGGCAAAATGCGGTATATCAGTCTCAGAATGACATTTTGCCAGGGAGGGAAAAGTGTAGAATTGGTTGCTTTGTGAGATTTAGGCTTAATATAATATTCAGAAGTTAAATGTGGGTAATACATCATTTCAGGATAGAATGAGAAGAAATAGGACTTTAGGACTCATGTGGAAACTTGTATTCTATGAATTTGGATTTTACATTCTCTCCACACTCCCCCAGTTCCTTTTTTTAATGGATATCTGTTTACTTTTCTAAAAATTTATTCATGAGGGAATGGAAATTAACAATGGTAGTTTTTTCTTATTTTGTAGTCTTGTTTATAGAAAAATTTGAAAATATGTAAAAATAAACTCAAGTGGTTAGTAAGGAACCAAATGGTCTAAATAAATGCCTCTCTGGGTTTAGAAAATTAGGTACATATATTTACAGCTTGAAAAGCTTTAATTCATAATTTGTAGCTTGAATTACATTTAGGAAAAATAACTTGTGATTACTCTGTTAGTGCTTGCTTTGATGAAAAAAGGGAAATTAAGAAATTTTTACTTTTGCATTAAAGTTACTACCTTTTAAAGTATAAAAGTAATGTATGTTGTTTAGAAGACTTAGAAAGCATGGGACAGCAAGGCCATTTTACAAATCACTGTCACCTGGACTGCTGTTAGCTACTCTTCACTGGTGTGCTTACCTGGTGATTTATAGCCTGGTGCTGGTGCTGCGCTACTAGTGAGTGCCCTGTTGTAGTTTGTGAGCCCATTACATTAGTCAGTAAATAATGTGTGAAAGCCAACTTCCCTGGAGTTATTACTGTTAACTTTGGGTGACTGGAAGTTATTTTTTTCTATATATCACAACTTTTTCCTCCTTTTAACATTATATCTTGAACACTTGCCTGTAAAACAGGTTGTGTTCTTCTTTTGTGAATTGCCTACTAAAGGACATTGCCCTTTTTCTGCTAGCTGTAAGTTTGTAGTACTCTCTTTCATTAGCTCCCCTCTTTGACTCTGCACACTCTTGCACATATACCAATACCATCAGAAACAGAAAAGAGAAAAGGCTTACTACCTCTCCTTACTTGTTAGTAGGAAAATACACTTACGCTTTTACAAGTGAGAGGGGTAGATAAACGTTTGGTGAGTGGCCTGATTTAAATGCACTCCTTGGAACTAGAAGCCAGGAAGGGTTCTGGTAGACTAGAGGCTCCCAGAGTGCAGTGATTTGGGTACAGATGACTGGTGTCGGACATTTGCAGAAGGTGGCTGCTGGAAGTACCTTGTTGGTGTCAACAGGGTTTATGGAACCCGGTGTTGCAACCTGGCTGCATTCATCTTAGTGCCAGGTAAGGATCCAAGACTTCTTTAAATTTACGTAATTATTTCCAAGGTATAGGTAATTAATATTTTAAAAGATCGTTTTGATTTTGAGGTTAGAGAAACTTCATGATGGGTCTCTTAAAATGTGGATGTGTAAATATGTTGATTAGAATATTCATATGCATGTGCAGCCCCTTCAGGGATGGGTGGGGGGCCAGTAAAAGTGCAGGTCTGTGAAGTCAGCTGACTGATTACGAATAACTTGAAGCGTTTTACTCTTGGGGTAGTTTGTAGGGTTGTCAGTTTATATTCACACCCAGTTCAGTTTCCATTGGTCCTTAGTGAATTAGGTTTGGTGGGGAATACTTGTCCAAATAAAGGTCAAATTAAAGAAGAATGTGGTACTAACAGTTTCTCTATCTGAATTTATTTAGAGAAATAAAGCAGTGCTTCCTTAGCACTGAATTGCAAATTGATTTTAACCTCTGGCTGGCCTGCGTTTTTGCTATACTGCGTAACCTGCCCCAGATAAAGGTTGCTTACTCCAGCTGGTCGTACTAGAGAGGTCTTGAGTTACCGTACTTTGGATCACTCAACTGAAATTGCTCTTCCCCTCATTAGCATTATTTGTTTGTACAAATCTTTTTGGCACATTGTGGTGTGCCATATGATATTTATGTAGTATTATCTGCCTAATTAGACTGAAAGCACCTTGGGGGTAAATACCTATGTTTATTGTTTCTAATCCAGAAATGTATAGCACAAAATGTTGTACCTAACAAAAGTCTAAAAGCAGATGGTTCCCCTTGAGAATCTTGCTCTTCATTTATATATGTTTTGCCAGTTTAACAGGAAAATAGTAGTAGATATCAGCAGTTCAATGGTGAATCTCATGGCTGATCCTTGCTTCGAAGTATGTATGACCTTGTACAATTCTGAATATATCATGTGACTTATCAGAGACAGTCTTGTCTTGGTGTAAACCTTATTAAATGTGTAGTTGTCATCTGACTTAATACTTAATTTCTTTCACTGGCTGAAGGTCCTCGTAGTGTACAGGTAACGTTTATTTTTACAACATTCTCTGGGCCTAGGGATTGATGTTACCAATGGCGTCCACGAGATGGCAGACCAAACCTTTTTTCCATGTTACTAGGTTTCAAACCTAGTTTAACACACCTTGCTCTTAATTACTGTTGAAATCTTTCTTATTTTTTCTTTAGATGGGCAGTATCAAACCGAGAAATGCTCATAGCCCAAAACAGCTCCTTGGAATTTAAGCTACACAGACTGTATTTTATTAGCTTGTTAATGGGTGGAACTACAAATCAGCGAGAGGCATTACAATATGCTAAAAATTTTCAGCCGTTTGCCCTAAATCATCAAAAAGGTGAGACTGGAGTCTTTTTCCTGTTTGGGACAGGTTTACAGCTACCAGGTCTATAGACATTTAAGTTAATCTTACCTAGACCTAGTATGTATTTACTAATAAGCTAAAACAATTGTAGGTGTTAATCACTTTCAGAGCTTTTTCTTTACAAAACTAAAACATTAAAGCCAGAAAAGACATTGCATTTGCATCATTAGTTAGTACTTTCCTTTTCTCTCTATGCTGTTGCTTTACTTTAGGAAGAAGAGCAAAACCAAGCTTAAAGACCAGAATTTAAAAAGACATCAATATATTCACTTAGGCTATATTAGTTGGGGGAATTCTTACCTTTCTCAGCCTGTTACCTGCAAGCCAGCTGTATTTCAGATGCGATCATTCACACCCCAAATTGCTGCTGCTTTTGTTTAGACATTCAGGTTTTGATGGGGAGCCTTGTGTATCTGAGACAAGGGATTGAGAACTCACCATATGTCCACCTGCTCGATGCAAACCAGTGGGCTGACATCTGTGACATCTTCACACGGGATGCCTGTGCCCTCCTGGGGCTCTCCGTGGAGTCCCCTCTCAGTGTCAGGTACGGAAATTGGTCCTATTATTGAAATATGCACTACATTAGGCCATTCTTAATTTTTTGTCTAGTTCTTGATGTTAAGGCCAAAAGAATGTTTGTCTTTCTGAAAAGGAATGCAGTTGGTATTTTCAAGAGACCATCACAACTGGCAGTGGAACAGTTTTAGAGCAACATTTCTCCCAAGTATGGGCTCTGAACCTCTATGGGTCCCCAAGACCCTTTTCCCCATGGTGTTGACATTTGCAGGTGGTACAGAAACAGTGGATTAAGCTGCTTGAGCCTCAGCACAGACAGGTGCAGTGGTCCCAGACTCCACAAGGACCCGCTGTGTTTCTCAACACAACACACTTGGAGCTTAAGACTTGCTAGTTTTACTTATAAATGTTTTTGACAAAACATTAAAAATTACTAGTTTTATTAAACCTCTACCTTTGAGTACACATCTTCTTAATACTCTGTGTGACAAAAAGGGAAGTTCACATACAGTACCTCAGGTTCTTGCCAAGTATGATAATTGTCTCAAGAAGAAGCACCTATGTGTTGCTCGAGTTGTGCATTAATAAACTAGTTTTTTCATGAAACACAGTTTTTACTTGGAAGGAAGGATCACTAGAAGACAAACTGCAGTTATTCATACTTAGATTTGGGGCAGCCTTTTTCTCAAATGAAGTGAGGCTGTCACGTCAAGGAAAACAACTGACAGTATCTTTTGCCACAGTGATAAAATTCAGGATTTTAAACTAAAATAGAAATTTTGGAGAACTTGTACCCACCACTGTGGGCTTGAATGTCTCCAGTATTCATAGACTTTCCTAATGAGATTGGTGATATTAATGAATTTCTTTTTTTTTAAATAATGCACAGTAGGATAATATGTTAGCACTTAGAAGATCATAATTCAGTAAGAACTTAAAAAATCATGCATGAGTAATAAAAGGTGAATGTATGAGACAAACCATTGGATTTTAATGTAGCAGGGTATAAAAATTAAGTGATAAGGATTCTGAGTCCTCTGCTACTAACCTTTAAGAAACTACTACTTGAGTTTTGGTGTGGCATTAAAGACAGCCATCATATACACACAAAAATTCACAATTATCTCAAGAGGCAACTAAATTATTACATATTTGTGTAAGGCTAGACTGTTTTCATTTGTTTCAACCCAAAGAAAACATTGCTACAGAATATCTGCAGAGGGAGATAAAAGAATCCAGAGGATTCTGGGAAGATGAACCAGAAGGTCACTGTGATCACCTCCTCCAATGTACACACCAAGGCAGCAACTACATGTATCACAACTCACTCTGAAAATGACTTGAAGACTGCAGAACAGATCTTCCATAGCTAATTATGAAGAGAAGGCCACATCAAGAAGGGTAAAAGGGGCAGAGCCTTGACTGGCACCCAAACTCTTCCCCCACTTTAGCCCTTAAGTGGAGGGAGCAAGGCACAGAAGGTAAGGGGCTAAAGCCCTACACCTGACATGCCTGGTCTGGAGCTCTGCACTGGGAAGATGAACTCGCATAATGTCTGGCTTTGGTAATCACTGGGGCTTAACTCTGAGTGAGTTGGAGGGCTGTGGGAGGCTGAGTCTTTTTCTCTTGGAAGGCCGGCATTCTGTGCCCATCTGTCTGAGGCCCAGTGCAGAAGCAACAGTTTACAAAGCACCTGAGTTATGCATGGAGATATACTGATTAACTTCAGCATGTGCCAGAGGGGCAGGGATTGATAAGGAGAGTCCTCCAGGGGAGGAGGGCACCATTTTTCTTGTCCTCCCTCAGCCTAGCTGGCTGGACATTTGCAGGAGCCAGTTCTGACACTCTCCACTTAACTATGCCAGCACTGCTTGCCCCACCCTAGCGTTTCCCTGCAGATTCTCCCCACCCAACCCACTAGCCCCAGCACCCCCTCCAAAGCCTTACCCCTCTGAAGTGTCTCCTGCCCTGGGGGAGGGGAGAAGCTAGCCCCACCAGCCAGCACACCCAGTAGCAGATATAGCAGGGCCTCTCAGGCAGCCTTGCTGGGAATAAACCCCTTACCAGCAGCAAGCTCACCAGTAGTCTGGCTAGCCATTGCTGGCAGCCAGCTTAGGGCTGACCCTATCTACCAGTGCACCAGCAGGGACGGCAGCTGAGCCTTCCAGCCAGCACTGGGAGTGAGCCTAGCAAACCAGTAGTGCCAGCCATTGCTGACAGCCAGGCAGAGGGCTGGCCTCACCCACCAGCCATTTGCAGCAGTTGTGGCTCAGGCACAAGAGGAGGGTGCTTGCAATCCACACAGGAAATAACCCTGGAGCACCTGGTCCTTCTGAGGGCCAGGATTTATTACATTTCTAAGGCCACTGCTTTCAAAACCAGGAGACAAAGGTGACCTACCTAATAACAACATAGAAACAAACACAGCCAGACAAAATGAGAAAGTAGACGAATATGTTCCAAATGAAACAACAAGACAGAGTGCAGGAAAGTTGCTAAACAAAATGGTGATAGGCCATCTACCTGATAAAGAGTTTAAAGTAATGGTAGAAGAGATACTCACCAGACTAGAGAGAAGTGCAGATGAACTCAGCAGGAATGTCCACAGAGAAACAGAAAATATAAAAACCAATCAGAGCTGAAGAATACAATAACTGAAATGAAAAATACACTAGAGGGAATAACAGCAGATGAGAGGATGCAGAACAGATCAGTGATATGGAAGACAGGGAGCCGAAGGCAACCAAACTGAACAGGCAAAAGGAAGGAAAAAAATGAGGAGCTAAGAGATCTCAGTGACAACTTCAAGCAAAATATTCACATCATAGGGGTCCCAGAAGGAGAACAGAGGTGGAGGGAGGCAGAAAACTTAGTTGAAGAAGTAATCACTGAAAACTTCCCTAACCTGAGGAAGGAGACAGACATCCAAGTACTGAAGCACAGAAAGCCCCAAACGAGGTGAACGCGAGGAGGTCCACCCTAAGGCACACAAAGATTAAAGATAGAATCTTAAAAAGCAGTAAGGGAAAAGCAAACAGTTATGTACAAGGGAAATCCTATAGGACTTTTTCAGCAGCAACTCTGCCGGCCAGAGGGAGTGGCATGATACTCAAAGTGCTGAAAGGAAAACACCTATGACCAATAATAAACTGTCTGGCAAGGTTATCATTCAGAATTGAAGAAGAGATAAAGACTTTGCCAGACAAACAAAAGTTAAAGGAGTTCATCACCACTAAGCCAACCTTATGGAAAATGTTAAAGGGACTTCTTTGAAGTGGGAATGAAAAGGCCATAGCTAGGAGTAAGAAAATAAGGAAAGGAAAAAATTTTCACTGGTAAAAACATATAGTAGAGACAGCAATTAGTCACTTATAAAGCTAGTATGAAGTTTAAAACACAGTAGTAGTAAAATTAGGTACATATGCAAAAATATATAAATTATGACATATATATAAAATCAGAGGGGAATAATTTATAATGTGTTTGCACTTAACCATCAACCCAATATAAGTGCTATATATAGGATGCCGTATATGAACTTTATGATAAATAACCACAAACAAAAAACCTACAATAGATACACAAAAAATAGAGAGGAAGGAATCTAAGCATAACATTGAAGTCGTCAAATCACCAGGGAAGAGAAAGAGAAGGAACAGAGATCTTCAAAAACAACCAGAAAACAATTAGCAAAATGGTAATAAGTATATAGCCTGTCAATAAGTACTTAATGTAAATTGATTAAATGTACCAATCAAAAGACAGGGTGATTTGATGGATAAAAAATAAAGGTCTATCTGTCTGCTGCCTACAGGAGGCTTGCTTCAGACCTAAAGACACATGTAGACTGAAAGTGAAAGGATGGAAAAGATAATTCCATGCAAATAGAAATGAAAAGAAAACTGGGGTAGCAATACTTATATATCAGACAAAATAGACTTCAGGACAAGACTCTAACACGAGGCAAAGAAGGGTATTATGTAATGATAAAGGGATCAATCCATCAAGAGGATATAACAATTTAAGTATCTATGCACCCAACATAGGAACACCTAAGGTATATAAAGCAAATACAGACATAAAGGGAGAAATTGACAGTAATACAATAATAGTAAGGGACTTTAACACCACCCCCCCCGACTTACATCAATAATTAGGTTATCCAAATAGAAAATCAGTAAGGAAACAGTGACTTTGAATGACACATTAGACCAGATGGACTTAATAGATTTATAAAGAACATTTCATCCAAAAACTGCAGAATACATGTTCTTCTCAAGTGCCCATGGAATGTTCAGATCACATGTTAGGCCACAAAACAAGTATTATAAATTGAAGAAGATTGAAATCATACCAAGCATTTTTTTTGTCAACAGTGGTATAAAACTAGAAATCAATTACAAGAAAAAATAAGGAAAAAAACAAATGTGGAGGATAAATAATACACCACTAAACTAATGGGCCAGTGAAGGAATCAAAGATGAAATCAAAAAGTGAAGACAGATGAAAACAGAAAAATAACTGTCCAAAATCTTTGGGACACAGCCAAAGCAGTTCTAAGAAGGAAGCTTATACGTCGATACAGTCCTACCTCAAGAAACAAGAAAAATTTCAATTTACCCTTACAGCTAAAGGAACAAGAAAAGAACAGGCAAATCCTAAAGTTTAGTAAAAGGAAAAAATAATAAAGATCAGAATGGAAATAAATGAAAGAGACTAGGAAAAAAAAGTCAATGAAACTAAAAGCTGGTTCTTTGAAAAGATAATTGATAAATCTTAAGACTCATTAAGAGACTCAATCAGAAATGAATGAGAAGTTACAACTGACACCACAGAAATACAAAGGATTATGAGAGAAATCTTTGAAAAGTCATATGCCAACAAATTGGACAGTCTAGACTAAGAAATGGATAAATTTCTAGAAATACACAGTCTTCCAAGACTGAATTAGGAACAAATAGGAAATCTGAACAAACTGATTACTAGTAACGAATTAAATCAGTAATAAAAATATTCCCAACAAACAAAATTCCAGGACCAAATGGTTTCAGAGGTGGACTCTACCAAACATTTAAAGAAGAGCTAATTAATACCTACCCTACTTAAACTATTTCAAAAAATAAAGAGGAAAGAATGCTTCTAAATTCATTCTATAAGGCCAGTGTTACCCTGATACCCAAACCAGGCAAAAAGACACTACAAAGAAAAATAAAATGACAGATCATTGTCTCTGATGAACATACATGTAAAATCCACAACAAAATACTAGCAAACCAAATTCAAAAATTGAAAGGATCAGTCACCATGACCAAGTGAGATTTATTCTACAGATGCAAGGATGGTTCAGTATCTGCAAGTCCATCAACAGTAATACACCCCATTAACAAAAGGGCAGATTGAAAACCATATGATCATCTCAGGAGATAAAGAAAAGCATTTGGCAGAATTCAACATCTGTTGATGATAAGAACTCTTCAACACAGTGGGTATAGAGGTAACATACCTCATCTAATAAAGGTCATACATGACAAACCCACAGCAAACATACTTGATGAAAAGCTGAAAGCTTTTCCTAAGATTGGGAAGAAGACAAGGATGTCAACTCTGACCACTCTTAATCAACATAGTGCTGGAGACCCTAGCTATAGCAATCAGCTATAAGGAAAAGAAGTAAAAGGCATCCAAATAGATAAGAAGTAAAATCACTATTATTATTTTGTTGTTGTTTTTCTTTCTTTTTTTTTCTAAATCACCATTATTTACTGGCAACATGATACTTATATAAAAACAGTAAAGTTTCCACCAAAAATCTATTAGAATAAATGAGTTCAGTAAATTTGCAATACAAAATCAATACACAGATATATGTTGCTTTCCTATATACTAACAATAAACTACCAGAAAGAGAAATCAGGAAAACAATTCCATTTACAGTTGCATCCAAAAAGAGTTAAATACCTAGTAATGTATGTAACCGAGGTGAAAGACCTGTACTCTGAAAACTATAAGACACTGATGAAATTGAAAATGACACAAATAAATGGAAAGATAGACATATACCATACTCAAGGATTAGAAGAATTAAAAATACTGTTAATATGTTTGTGTTACCCAAAGCAGTCTACAGATTCAGTGCAATCTCTATCAAAATATAAATGACATTTTTCACAGAACTAGAACAAATAGTTCTAAAATTTATATGGAATCACAAAAGACCTAATCAAAACAGTATGGTACTAGCATAAAAACAGACACATAGATCAGTAGAACAGAATAGACAGTCCAGAAATAAACCCACATATGCATGGTCAATCTATGACAAAGAAGGCAAGAATATACAGCAGGGAAAAGACAGTCCCTTTAATAAATGGTGCTGGAAAAATTAGCTTCATGCAAAAGAATGAAACTAGATCTCTTTTCTTCTACCATACATGAAAATAAAATGGATTAGAGACCTAAATGTAAGACTTGAAACCGTAATACTCCTAAAAGAAAACATAGGCAGTAAACTCTTGGACTCAGCCTTAGCATTTTTTTTCTGGATATGTCTCCTTAGGCAAGAGACATTAAAGCAAAAATAACAAGGTGGGGACTGCATCAAACTAAAAAGCTTCTGTATAGCAAAAGAAACAGGCGACCGACTGGATGGAAGAGGACATTTGCAAATCATGTATCTGATAAGTTTATGTCCAGAATGCATAAAGAACTCATACTAACTCAACACCAGAAAAAAGGTCCAGTTTAAAAATGGGCAGAGGAACTGAATAGACATTTTTCCAAAGAAGACATATGGCCAACAGGCACATGCAAAATGCTCAACATCATTAATCAGCAGGGAAATGCAAATCAAAACCACAGTGAGATATCACCTCACACTAGTCAGTATGGCTAGTGTCTAAAAAAGACTAGAAGTAACAAGTGTTGATGAGGATGTAGAAAAAAGGGAACCCTTGTGCATTGTTGGTGGGAATGTAAACTGGTGTAGCCACTTTGGAAAACAGGTTCCTCAAAAAATTAAAAACAAATACCATGTGATCCAGCAATTCCTCTCCTGAGTATTTATCCAAAGGAAGCAAAGGCACTAATTTGAAGATATATTACCCTTAGGTTTACTGCAGTGTTATTTACAATCGCCGAGATATGGAAGCAACCTTAGAGTCCATTGATAGATGAATGGCTAAAGAAGATCTGTGTATAATATATAGTGAACTGTTAATCGTAAAAAGCAAAGGAAATCTTGCCATTTACAACAACCTGGATGGACCCATAGGGTATTGTGCTAAGTGAAATAAGTAAAAGACAAATAACACGTGATTTCACTTATATGTGGAATCTGAAAAACAAAACAACAAACAAAACCCCAGAAACAGACTCATTAATAGAGAACAAACTGATGGTTAGCCGAAGGGAGGGGGAAGTGGGAGAAGAGATGAAGGGGAAACAGGTACAACAGCTTCCAGTTATAAAATGAGTCCTGAAAAGTACAGCATAGGAAATATAATCAATAATACTGTGATAACTTTGTATGGTAACAGATGGTAGCTGCATTTATTATGGTGAGCATTTCATAATTTAAAATAAATGCAGAGTCACTGTTGTACACCTGAAACTTACTCTGTCAACTATACATTTAAGAAAAGAATACATGTGTCTTCTATTAAATGAGGCATTCAATAGATTTGTATAAATGTAAAACAGTGTCACTTTTCTCACAAATTTATTTTTGTTTGGAAAATTATTTTTTATAATGTTTATGATAACATGACATGTTTGTTTTAAAATAATATTTTTTAAATTTCTCAGTTTTAGTTTACAATACAGTAATGATAGATATAAACTACAAAAACAAATACTCTGAGATACTTACTATTTAAGCATATAAAGAGAACCTGACACCAAAAGGTTTAAGAAAATAACTTTTTTAGCCTTTCTGTTTAATTCATCAAGTGTTTTGAATCCCTGCTATGTGCTGGGGATTGTGTGGGATACGAGACAAGGTACAATCTGCATTCCATATAGGGTGTTCCATCTGAGTGTGGGAAACTCTCATGGAGTTAATTATAATGAACAGCTAGACCGCAAGGCAGATTCTCTGGGGAAAAGACTCTGAAATGTATGAAGACTGACATGCAAGAAGTTTATTGGGATCAGCCTCCAAGGGAGTAGTGGTGGGAAATGAAAGCAGGATTAGGCAGAAGGAAAAGCTGGACTGTGATGCATTCTTACCAGAGGCCTCAGCCCATCCCTGAGGAGCTCTGTTGCTACATGGGCCTGTGGAGTTGTCCCGAACTGGGGCTATAGGGCTGGGCTTTTGTATCCTCACATGACCAGCCATCAGATAGGACCCTGGTCATGTGGCTTTTTTCAACTGAGGACAGTCCTGAAGAGGGACTCAGTGCTGCCTGCATTTCCATGTCTGGGAAGTTAGCACTTCCAAGGTGGATAGGAAAATGGTTCACATCTACAAGGAACCATGCAGGAAAATGTTTCAGAATGTCATTAATGATAGGCAGGGCCCATTAAAATCTGGTGGTTTTATAAAATTTGAAACATTTTTTAGGGGGGAGTAGCGCTAGTTTATAAAGCAGAGGGCTGTGTACTCTGTCCAGTGGCCAGGGCCCTCTGCACATGGAGACTGGAGGAGTTGACATCTTAGACCATGCTGTCTGACATCTGGCCTGACACATTTTCTCTTCTGCTCTCCCAGTTTCTCAGCAGGTTGTGTGGCGCTGCCAGCTTTAATTAATATCAAAGCTGTGATCGAACAGAGGCAGTGCACTGGAGTTTGGAACCAGAAAGATGAATTACCTGTGAGTTCCATATTCTATTGGTTATTTGCCTTTCCTGCATTTGGAAGAACTAGGATGTTAAGGGTTTAAAATGCTTATTGTAGCCATTCAACAGGGACTTTTTTATGTATATGTAAATATGATTAAACAATAGAAATGGGGAGCTAGCACATTTTGGAGGCACTGGAGAAGTTTTCTTAATATTTGACAGTGGCAGTGAAAGCTATTGAAGGAAAACAAGTGGGGAGGGTGGGTACTGTAGCATGCAGTGTGTTCTGCAATACAGTAGACAAACTGAAATGGGGATCATCCTCTTTCCAGAGAGAACATAGGTATGCTTAGCATAATATTGACACATAGTAGGTCCTCACATTGTGCTGCCTTTGTAGTTCTGATGTGGAGTGACCAACGTCATTGTATGTTTCCACCAGACCTTGGACAGTAGGTACCCAAACTGACTGGAATTAGCATTCCTGTCACAATTGTGTCACAGACCCTAAAGGGCGAAAATATGCCATTTAGCTTTTTGCTACGTTTTTGTCACACTTGTACGCAGCTTTCTGCAGCTACCTTGTTCTTCCAGCTGGTAAGTCTGTTGGTTGGTTGCTTCTCCTCAGAGATCTGTCTTGATTAAAGGCGCAGGTGCATTCCCAGTCCTGAGTGTGGTCAGGCCACAGCCAGCACCCCTGCTTGACTGCTGCTCATTGGAGCAAAGGAAAGGAACTTGAGCCTTCACTTGCTTTGTTGGGGCAGCTGCATGCTAGAATCTGGCAGTTTCCCAGTAATGCTGTAAGCATCTCTGACACTCTGCGCTAGAACAGAGCATAACAAAGTCTGAGTTCACCTAAAGCCTGCGTGTCAGGTCACGGATCAGTTGGAGGTGATGATCTGGCCATTTTTTCTCTGGATTATTCTGTTACACTTTATACATTTTCTTGAGAATAGACTCTTAGGTTATCAATGTCCATTTCAGATTTAGAAGGAAAGAAAACAAATGCCTGACGTGTGGAGCCTCTGTCATGTGCTAACTGCCATGCCAGGTGATTTTATAGCTGTTTATGTTCACTGCAAAGAAAAATAAGGTGTAAGTGCCATAGGCTCTGATACACAGATTGTGATAGTCCAGCTGAACTTGAGCTGAAACTTGTTTCAGGTGGGTTCTCTGGACCATTATACCAAAAACATGGGAAACTGATTTGAAGCTCACACAGAAGTAAATCTTGTTGAGTCAGCTTTTAAAGGAATTACTACACTGAATGTTATCCCCCTAGTTAAGTGCGTAAGTCGTCTTGCTCTTACATATATCCTGACAAATTTTCAAGAGTGACTTCTAGAGCACTGCCTTACCTTCACTGGTAGACGTGGAATTGGTTTGAAAGCTGATGTTAGAAATAATTCTGAAGGTTAATTGCGAATTACAGAGTAATACTTGAATCTCTAAGTTTCTCCATCTTTGAGTTGAAAGAGTGCTATAGAAAGTGCTACCTTCAGATGAGTAGGTTGTGTAAATGTTGTTTGTTGCAGAGTGTATATTAACATGTGGATGGGTTTTTTGAAATAAAACATGAGCCTTCTTTCCTGTTTTTTTTAACAGATTGAAGTGGACCTTGGCAAAAAGTGCTGGTACCACTCTATATTTGCCTGTCCTATTCTTCGTCAGCAAACAACAGATAATAATCCACCCATGAAATTGGTCTGTGGTCATATTATATCAAGAGATGCCCTGAATAAAATGTTTAATGGTAGCAAGTAAGTGTCTGATTTTTAATTGCTGGGGAAAAAAATGTCTTTGGGAACTTAGTGGGAGGATAAGAGGTAATGAGGATAAATAAATGTAGCTTAGAATCTGGAAATTAATAGATTTCATAGCTATTCATTTGGCATAGTGGGTGGTATCTGATCTTTTTAATTTGTTTGTGAATTTGAGGATTAGGTTAATAAGCATGATCTCCAGCACTTTTTTGGATAGTGGTGTGTTGTCTTTCCCCCAACACCTCCCTTTTTACACAAATGGTAGCATACTGTATACTGCTCTGAGCTTTGCTTTTTTTCACTTAATAATTTATCTTAGAGATCTTTTATATGCTACAGAAAGAGCCCTCATTCTTTTTAAAAGCTGCAGAGAATTCTGCCATATGGAAATATAATTTATTTAACCAATTCCCTATTGATGAGCATTTAGCTGTTACTATAAAGTGAATTATCTGTGTGTGATACATAAATTTATAGAATTGGAATTGCTGGTTCAAAGGATAATGTTGGCACACAGTAGGTCCTCAAGTTGTCCTACCTTAGTAGTTATGATGTGTAGTGACCAAGGTCATTGTATGTGTGTTTCCACCAGATCTCGGGCAGTAGGCATGACATTTATATTTTTATATTTTATAAATTTAAAAATTTTATGAATTTATAATTTCTATAAACTACATTTATAATATTTACATATAATGAGCCCAACTTTTAAAAACAGTCTCGAAAGCCTGTTTAGCTGAGGCAGCTAGAGCATTTTCTACTGTAATTCATCTCAAACCCATTATGGTAGTCTTTATTTTGAAAGGAGGCCCTGGCATTGTAATGAAGCTGTTTGTGCCCTTTCCAGGCCACACAGAGACCCCGATACTGCAGGTCAGTAGTCACTAGCAGCCAGATACTGATCTTGGTTCAGACCATGCCAGTTTATGTGCCACTTGGAGGCATGTAAGGCCACTCTGGGTAGGCCGCATGCCTTGTCGGCTCAGCAGCTGGCATCAGATGTGCTGCACTTGAGCTGATGCTGTGATCAGTGCCTTTGAAACTCATTTAGAGATAGGTGCAACCCAAGCCTTGGAAAATAAACATTGAATTTACTTCTTAAACCCCAAAAGCAACTTTCAGAACAGTTTTTTTTGTTTTGTTTACAAACTGGTTTTCATTGATTGACACTGAAGAAGAGCCTGTCAGTTTAGGGTCTGTCTTGGATATTTATTTATGACCCTTAAAAGCGAAACTGTTCTTTGTAAGAAAAACAGTTAACCCTCAAAGGAAAATACAGGGTGTGTGTGTGTGTGTGTGTGTGTGTGTACACAATTATTTTCTATAACTTAGTGAAATTGAATGCTCGTTACTGATCCTGTTCTTTGATCCAATGTTTTCTTGTCTTTAGATTAAAATGTCCATATTGTCCAATGGAACAAAGTCCAGGAGATGCCAAACAGATATTTTTCTGAAGAAATATCTTTAGTTTGCAATTTGTAAGTGAAACTGAATTGGGGGCACATTTCAGAAGAGAACGTTCCATTTAATGCAGCTAACCAAGGACTCCCGTGTTTATATAAGCTAATGCTCCAGAAACTTTGCCAACATTTTAGTGTACACACACCGAGGGGAGTGCTCCAGATAAATATTATCACAGGGCTTTATTATATTCTTGGTCTTCATTTTTGATCAAGTAAATACACCAGCAGTTGTCATTCAATGCAGGTTTTTGTACTTAATTAAATGGTGATTTTTTTACTTTTTAAGAGCAGAAACAGAAATTGAACTCCCTGCCATGTGTTTAATATTTATCCTGCTTTTACTTTTGTCATTTTTCCAACAATTGTAAGCTTTGAGAATGTTTGTGAAAAGTTTTATTTCCTGTGACATATACATAATTAAATGAAAACTCTTCAGAAGAAGTTGGAAAAACTGAATTGTGGCTATTAAACTAATTTGCATTTTTTTTGCCTAAGGAAGAAAGCTGTGATAGATTCCAAATTTGCTTTTTGATGTTTTCCTCTGCTCCAGCTGTCACCAAGAAGTTAGCAGACATGCATTTGAGTTCTGCTTGCAGCCCCAGTGGGCTGTCTGTTTAAATCCCATCATGAATTTGGCAGGTTGGTGTGAGAAGTCTTCCACTAGAATAGAGTGGAAAGAGTACTTGTTTCTTTGATTTTATTTCCAAGAGGTGCTTGTTTTAAAAGTGTTCAATAAAATGAACTTCTCAAGTTAGAAGTGTTAAGTTGATACTTGCTCTCTTGGTCTTGATAGCCCTAGTTTCTGAAATCTGCTTCAGGACTCGGCTATCTATTTCATTTGTACATCATTGCAGACACAGTGTTGTGTGTGTGTGTATATATATGTGCACCAGCATCAAACATTGTGTATCTGGAAGGGAAAAAGCATGTTCCAGTCCTAAAATGCAGACTTATTACTTTAAATCCTTAAAGTTAGAAGCTAGCAAATTTTCTGTAGTGCAGAATATGTTTATTGCTGTTTTTGTATTTGAATAGTATACTCTTCAATGCCTCTCTTCTGCAAAGTGTATCATCTCATTGACTGTGAATCTGTGTATTATTCTAATGGATACAGATAACAATCTTTTCTCTTGTGAGGTATCTTCATTTAAGGCACTGTCCAGAAATAGCCATGTGTAAGAGTCTCTGTATGATGAACTACATGGAAAAGACTTCTGTGGACATAATTCTGACTTAAACCCATTGTTACTTCATTATGAGAAGAATGTTCTATGGAAATCACCAAATATCTTGCAACTTTATTACATCTGACATGAAACTGACCATCAATATAGGGAAACTTTCATGAGAAAATGAAAGAAGAAAACACAGAAGCAAAGAGAACTGTGACACTTCATATTTTGAACTATACAGTTGACTTAGTTTTGGGGGGAGGGCAATAACAGATTTGGTGCTAAGTTACTTGGTAAGTGGCAACATTTGCAGTAATATACCAGCCTGGATGGTTTATCTTGAAGTGTTTACCTGGGAGAGCTGGGATGGGTTTGGAAAGGAAGAGGGTGCTGCAGAAAAGCCCTACTTGGTTGCTGCATGTGGGCAGGCACACATTGAGGCTACTGTGGGATAGCCAGGAATTGCAATTGGCCTGCTCATAGTGCTTGCTTTGTCTGACCTCAGTTTTGGCCCCATAGCAATTTTTTTGCCCTTTGTTTCTGCTTTCCTGTTGGAACCCTCTCTAAAGGTCTCTATAGCTCCACTAAAGCAGTGAAGGTAGAGAATTCTAGGCGCTGCTCTGGCCAAGGATGTAAAACTGGTTTATTATATATTTTTTCCTTTTGAATTAAAACCCAGAGTGTCTTTTTTTAATTACCTTTTTCTCGCTAGGCCAGATTCAGCTTTATTCACTATTCTCACCTTTCCACCTCAAACACCTGTGAAGCATTTAGGCTTCATGTAAGGTTTGAATGATAGAGATGTTGCTCTAGAGGCTGGTGGTAAATACTTTGGCAGCCAGACACTTCACATAGTTGGCTTGGACCGCTTTCAAGAACAAAGCCAGAGCTCTGCTCTGTCCCTTTCCCAGTGTTGAGGATCCTGCTGACAGTTTTGTGTGCAGTTCATGGAACTTTATAAAGAATAAAAGAATACGTTTTAACTGAAACATTTGACTTTACAGTTTCCTGTGCAAGGTCCTTGTAGTCCTACTAGGCAGGGTTAGGGCCAAAAATTTGAAACTCTTGATCTGCCAGTTTCATGTGAAAATTATGTCTTATAAGACCTTTCAATGAGTGGACTTAAAATGTATTGGTGATTAAATGTGAGAAGAGGTAGATTTGAAGAAGTCAGACCTTAACCAAAGATGCTGTCCTTCCTACCGCAGAAACACCTTCACCTGTGGTGTCAGGACCATACCGTCGCTGAGGCTAAGAATGTCAGCAGTGTGGGAGGGTGCTGTCCATCGCACACTGCCTCCACTTGTAGTGGGTCACGATAGAAGCAAGGTTTTTTACAGTCAGACTAATTATAATGTACATCGACAACAGATTTTCAGAGTGGTTTCCTGAATTCTTTAGGAACCATTTCCATTTAACAGTCATGGACAAAGGCCATGGGACTATGCTAAACCAATAAAACCTTATTAGATCCTTAGATTCTGATTTAGCCAGAGCATCTGTGCTTTCAAGTATAATCTGAAGCACAGTGGCTAAGGTTGTCTTTTGGTCTATTTTTCTCCTTTGTGTGATCATCACAGATTCCCTTTCTGTTGTTTTAGTGGTGATTATATGAGATTTGTAATACATAAATGAACGGGTATTGGTGCCTCTTGATTTAAAAAATTTTGAAGAGCCACCTCATATTCATAGGGTGTGTGAGTGATTTATGAGTGTATGAACATTTGATTGAAGATAAGAAACAAAGTAAATCTTTTGATTTTTTTTTTTCTGTAGCAGCTGATGTATTCAGAGACACTAAGACCCACACCAAGTTATGTGGGGAATGAGGATCCTTTTTTCTGTCTAGGTAGTCCCACAGGTTACACAGTTTAAGTTTAGTACTCTTTATACTGTGAGTTATTTCCATCTCAGTTGTTTTAGCCTTTGGGACAGTACATACTACAAAATCCAAGGATTCTTGGTTATCCGCACAAGACAGGCTGCTTGGTAGACATGAGCCCTCTGGTTTTCCAGCCCAACCTCTGATTAAGTGGACTACTATCAAGCAGGTCAGTCAGCTTAGTCAGCAGACTCAGGTTATTTTCAGGGAAGGCATAGAGGCATGGTTTGGTTAATTTCATCATTAGGATATGTAAGGTGAAGACACAAACCAAATACCTTTCATTACTGAACTGCGTACATTCTCTTCGGTAACGCTAGAATGCTGGGGTCTTGAGGGAATGTTAGCACGGAACACGTAGAAGGTTTGGTGCTTCATAAGCCTGTCCAACTGTGGTGGGTTTTATGTGGTAAAATAGTGTTTACCATAAGTAGGTACAAACTTTATGAACTGTACTTATTGAACTATAATTGAATAAATACCAAAAAATAGAATGACAAAATGTATTTTATAGCAGATGAGGCAATTAGTGTTAGGGCAAGTTTTCTGCTGTTGATTTTACTTCAAGACATAGGGAGAGAAAACAGTTTTGTTTTCAAGATGTTTCCCTCTACAGTTTTAAACTGTAGTGAGTTATTTCCAAAGAGGCAAAAGCAGCTGGAATTGGCTTATAGCACATGATTTGTTTCATATTATGGGTGAGGACCTACATTCTAATTTTAGCAGTTGCTTATGTCCTCCAGCAAGGCAGATGTGGATTCACTAGGATTTAGTGCCTGATCATTTTTTCTGGGAAGGGGTGGGAGTGGATGTATTGTGAATGGGAGGGAAGCAAGAGAAGATGGGAGGGTGAGTGTGCATTTGTCTGAAATTCACCTTTGTCCCCACCTGTGTCTAGCAAGGAACAGGTATTTGATGTATTTGCTCATGACTGCAGTGTGCATGTATTTTTTTTCTCCTCTGTGTTTTCTAAACTTACACTAAAAGGATTCATCAAATCATCTTGTTCAGATGGCTCAGGATTGTATTTCTTTTGCTTACCCTGTGCTCTTGGGTTCTGTAGTATTTCTATAATTACTTAACAATAGTGTTGCACTGTAATCTATCATATAGAGCTCTATGTATGGAAAATTTTGATCAGTTTTTTAAGAAATGTATCCTGTTTGCAAAGGCACAATAAAGTTGCATCTTATAGACTATAGGCAATAAAGCTAACAATAAACCTTATTTAACACAAACCATATTCATATTCTCTGTCATTTGATTTTGGAAAAAAATCTAGCATACCCAGTAGTTTCAGGGATTCCATTTTAACTTAAAAAGTTCTGGTGTATTTAATTTATAAATTTCAGACTGATATAATAGGGTTTTGGAAAACTATAAGAAATGCTTTGTTAATGTGTGTATTCCTATGTAAAACACATGGCTTATCCTGTGTATATTTTTAAAGATTAAAGAAATGCACATTTAAAAAGTGTTTTATGGAACCAGTCTGTATAAATGTGACAGATGACAGAGGCATGAGGGAGGGGGTACAAAGGTGTCCACTGTGAGAAGAGAACATTGCTATCTTCCATTTGCTCAGCATCTGCATCTAAAGAATTTAATATCTTTGTCACCATCTCATCCTGTTACTGCCCTGCTAGCAATGTGAGAAGAGGAGGTGGTTGGCACTGTCTCCAGCTTCTGAGGAGGGGATTGTGTTAGTGTTGCCAGCTCCTGCACCCTCCCACCTGTCCTGTAGATGGATGACCAGACGGAGAGTGTGTGACCGGGAAGAGGAGCCCTGAAACAGTTCTCCCCAGGCTGCTGGTGGAGTGGGGCCTGTACACGCAGCTTTGCCAGGAACAGGTTGAATTGCCTGTCCTACTTGATGAGCTAAGGTGGTAGAGGCTAAGAATCTATTTGTGCTGCTTCTGTAAATTTTTTTAGACTCATTCTTTTCTGAGGTTTTCAAATGATTCCTACCTGTGGGAATCTGTGTGGGTCCCACCCAGTTGCATTTGGAGCTAGTGGCCCCAGGTGTATGGTACAGAGGAGGCCTGCCTGCAGCCCTGGGGGCTGTCTAGGACTCAAAAGTGTAGCCCCAGGCAGCATTGGCATTACTTGAGAGCTTGGAGAAATTCAGGATCTCGGGCCTTGGCCCAGATCTACTTAATCAGAATCTGCACACCTGAGAAAACTGGCTTCCCATACAAGGAGCCTCGTGGATGCTTCCTGTTTTACTTCATGCCATTTCTGAGTAATCAAGAAAAGTTAAATTTACTGTGCTCTGAACTCTGTTTTAGTACCATTATTTTAAAAAGCATCCACGTAATTGAAGAAGTGTTGGCATTTGCAGCATGGCGAAATGCATTTTTTACCCTCTCCTCACCAAAATGGACTAGGGGACACCAAAGATGTGAAATAATGGATTTTTATACTGGCAAAATAAAGACTGAAAATGCACCTTTAGACAAAACAGCTTGATATGCCCCTCAGCCTCCAGCTGAGAAACTTAATAATACCCAGCAAACAAATGTCACTTCCCAGAGGACACAGTTTCCCAACTTTTTTTTTCTAGCACCCAGTAAGAAATTTCATATAACCCTGTATATGCAAAGTTTAGAGTTCTGACACAGTTTTACAAGACTAATACTGTGTGTAATGCACTTTGGTTTTTCTAGTTCCCGTTATTTGTTTAATGCTCACCAGACCTCTAAATTGATTTCATGACTGCTGATGGGTCAAGATCCACAGTTTAAAAAACGTTCTGTTAAGGGACAATGATGAAATGATCCATTCACAAAGCTTCTTTGAAATCTGTCAATATATATGTGACAGGAAATATTTTACTTTTTCCAAAAAAAAGCTTTTCCTCGCAGTGGGGTGTTTCTTACACTCCGGTGCAAATGTTATATGCCTAAACATTGATAAGGATTGTCTATGCAAGAACTTACTGTGTGCCAGGGGAATTCTGAGTGTCTGAATTTAGGCTTCCTTCCAGCTTAGAAAAGTGCAGTGCTTCATTCTAAATAGTGGCTTGGCAATGGAATCCTTTATTCAGTAAACAGATGTGTGTGTTCAATGTAGAAAACATTTAACTTGCAGTGATACGGCTTCTTCAGTCATACATCATGGGATTTTTTTTAAGTGCCTGGTACTGAGAAGAAACGGTTCTTGGCTTCCTGGAGCCTATGGACTTCTGGGGGATACAGAAAAGCAGAGTCCCAAGACCCTGTAGTGAGGTTTTTACCAGTTACCTAACTGCTGGAGGATTCTGGGAGGGAAGAGAAGAGGAAGATGCAGTAAATTAAATGTTTTTAAGGCCTACTCTGGCTGCAGTGGGATGAAGTGGGTTGGGATGGAAGTGAGGCTAGAGCCAGGGAGGCCAGTAGACTAGGTAATTAAGGGGAGTGAGTGTTATTTGTTGAGCATTGTAGGTCCTGGGGAGAGAATGGTGAACAAGACAAACTTGGTCTCTACTTTCAGTGGGGATGAGGATAATCTGAGAGTGAGAAATGTAATGAAAAAAATAGAGCAAGGCAATGTTTGTCACACAAAGTGCTCTGAACCTTGAGTAATTCAGAGAAATGATAAGGTGTTCTTGTTTGTAAAGTGATGGGCTTCCTTGCTCTAGTGTTCTAAAATATATTCCCATTTCCTTCTATCATTTACACTTGCTAGAAGGGTGAATCTCTAACTCCACACTGTCCTTACTTATATTGGTCTCCTGTGCTATGTCGGTGGTGTAATGTTCCAATTTCCAGTGAGAACTGGTCGTTTCACTCCATTTGAAGACTGCTCTGAGCCACATCCCTGAGGGCTGCCATTTGAATGAAGGACCTTGATACTGTTTCCCCTTTAAGGCAAAATAGTTACTTAAAAGGAAATAGGTAACTTGTCAGTGTTAAAGACTAATCATTTCAGGAGCTTTCCCCTTCTGAACAGATTAGAAATGCGGTTCAGGTTTCCTTTCATTCTTAGCACCAGACCATGTTGCTTTTAGTTATTTTAGATTAGTGAACTCATCAGCAGCCACAAAGAGGAATTCACAGAAAATTATTGTCACAAAAGCGCCTTTCAGGCGGTTCAGGAAATTGGGGCTGAGGGCTTTTGTCTTTGCTAGTGGGTATTAGTCAGTAGCATGTGCAAAGTGGGCAGGCTAGGCTTTGTATGGTGGCTTTGTACCATCAGGGACCCAGGCTCCAGTCCTTCTCCACGGCCTTAACATGGGGCCTCAGTTTCATTGCTTTGTCTAATTGTAACTTCTAGTCAGGAGGCAGAAGGAAGGCAGTGGGAAAAGAGAAAGCTTCCGGGTAAGTTAGCCCTTATGAAGAGTCTTTCCTGGAAAGGGCCCCTGTGCGTAATTAGCTGCAAGGAAGTCTGGGAAATGTAGTCTTGGCTAGGCACATGTTCACTTACAATAAAATGAGGGTTCAGTTCTGTTAGTGAAGAAGGGGGGAATGGTTGTTAGGAAATCAGCTTGCAGTCTCTGCCACACTTAGACGTCTCAGCCAGGAAATGGGAAATCCACTCACATGATGGGATGAAGCAGCAGCACTGGCAATCGGTGCAGCCTTCTGCCTGCCCTGTGATGGTAGGGAGTGAGTGAGTGGTCACTGAGCCTCCTCCAGCTGCCTTTCTTGGCCCCAGGTGGCACTTGTGTTAGAGACGACACTCCCCTAACTTCGGGCAGGGCTCCTGCTCTGCTCTGGTTCTCTTCTTGCCCGTTTGCTTCATTTCAGAGCAGGTAGTGGCCTTTGTTTCCTCTCTTGGGCTACACAGGCAAAAAGTACTTTTGGTTTTGAGGTGCTTATAGATATTAAGAGAATTTTTAAATGTTTTATTCGTGTAATTTAAAAATTAAGAGCAGACTATAAAATAGTCAATATAGCAGAGCAGTTAGGAGTTTGGGCTGTGGGACTGACCTGAGTTCGGATTCTGATCCCCCCACATTCTAGTTGTGTGATCTTGGGCACATGATAGAAACTTACTATGTCTTCATTTCCTCATCTGTAGAATAGAATGATAGCAGTTCCTACCTCATAGTTTTGATGGCACGTAAATGAGATACCTGCCCCATGGTGGGTGCTAAATAACTGGTAGCTATTATTAGTGTAGTAAGACAGATGACATCTGCAGATCATGACCAGCCTAAGGGAGAACAGAAAAGGGAATATGCCCGAAGGGATGGGACTTCAGTAGATGCTGAGATGGTATAACGATAGAGCACGTGCTTTTCCTGCTCTGCCAGCTTCATCCAACTGCACTAAGGGGGTGGGGGGTAGAGCTCTTGTGCAGTAGAGAGGCACAGCCATCCACAGCATGGGGTGGGGGACAGGGGTGCATTCAGGATGTGAGGCTGGGGGAAGCTTCAAATGACCGTGCAGAGCTGAGTATATCTGGGACTTGAGCTCTTGTGAGATGTGTGTGAAGGGGTGTCCTCCCTGGCCTTGGGGCACCGAGACCCCTGGGTAAACTGTAAGTGCATCCATTGAGGATGGTTACTGTGTACGCCTCTGTGAGAACAGACTGGAACAATCAGACACAAGTGGCTGCATTCAGAGTGTAATGCTATGACACCAGTTTTGAAAAGTTGAGGACAAGTTCATTTTTTCAGTATATGTTACTGTTCCTGGAGCTGTTTTAGGCACTTAAAAACAAATGATATATAAACACATATTCTTCCCAATAGCGGTTTGAGGTAGGGACTGTTACTACCCCATTTTATAAATGAGGAGACTGAGGTATCAAGACATTGAGTCGCTTCATATAGAACACATGGTTAAAAAGTAGTAGAGCCTGAAAAAAAAAAAAAAAAAAGTAGTAGAGCCTGGAAGTGCTTTCAGAGCCTCCAAATCTAACCTAACCTAAGGCAATTGTGGCCTCCCCACTTCCTTTTGGTGGAGAAACACTGCTCAAGCCTGCTTTTAGAGGCAGGTGAAGTGCCTGCTACTAGTCTTAAAACAGGCCTAGGGCAGGAGGGAGAAGCAGGTTCTTGCTGGTAGAAAAGCAGTGAGATATCTGACCCACTGAGAAATGTCTTCTCCCTGTGGAAGAGTCACAGGGGTCTCCCAAATGGAAGGTGGGCTCTCTTAAGAGCAGTTTACCAGTTGGAGAAAGAATTAGCAAATTTCTTTGTTTTTTTTCTTCCACCGAAAGGATGTTTTTGTTGAATGAACCACACTGAGGCAGGATTCCAGCTAATTGATAACCAAGTTTACTGCATAATATTAAAGCATCTCTCTACTTAACTATTTTTCAGGGTCCAAAAAATATATTGTGGGCATCTTCCATGTAGGAAAATATGTAGAACCAAAGAGATTGGCAAGTGAAATAATAACAGTTGGGTGCCCCTTTCCCATTGGTAGAACAAGAGGGTTGGATGTCTCTGGTCACCAAGCAAGCCCTGAGCCTAAATCCTTTTAGCCTACCTTTTGTATGCATTAGGTCTGCATGCTCCAGGCCTCAGGCTTACAGATTAGTTTTCTATTTTCTCCCTGGTCCCCAGGGAGGGCCCACTCTCATGGATGCCTTTTCCTGTGTTGGTATTTTGGTATGTTCACCATTTTAATTGTGGTAAATAAAAGCCTTCTTTAGAAGGTATGAAAAAAAATCAGTCAGTATTTAACCTCTCCAGAGCCTCCCCAGTGTGACTCCGCAGCTGCCCACCACCTGATCAAGAAGAAATGCCCCATGTGATGTGAATGCCCTCTTCTTGTCTTCCCCCTGGCCCAGATTCTTTGACACTGGTTCTCCACAGCCATCTCACAAGTTTCTCCCATGAGGAAGGGGTGCCTACTGCAGGATGTTCCTCCTCAGCCTCCCAGAGAGCTCAGAGCCGGCCTGGAGCCCAGCCCTGCCTCCACAGGAGGCCTCAGAGCCTGGTGCCTGCTCCGAGCTGGGCCTCAGCGCCGGGGGGGGGGGGGGGGGGGTGTCCCTAGTTCTGGTCAGCTGGCTAAGTTCAGGGAGGAGGGGTCAAGAGCCAGACTTTGTCTCTGAAGACATTCCTCAGCTTTCACTTCTGTTTTCTCACACTTTTTCTTTCTTGCTTTCTGTTCTCTAAAGTATCTTGATTTTAAAAATTCAAGTTGCTGAAGGCAGTTTCTGGAGGGCAGGGAAAGTTCTATTTTTAACCCGGTGCTGTGGGTTCACTTAATGGTGTCTTGGAGCAGCACACTTGTGATCTGTGTATTGTGTGTGTGCGTGTGCGTGTGTTACTCTTGACAACAAGAATGAAGATTTTGTGATTTATTAGGAGAGGAGCATCCACTCATCTGTTACCAAGAAAGAACAAAGGAAGGTGACACAAGAAGAGGCTGTTCTGTTTTGACTGATAGGAAAACGGAGGATCCAAAGAGAAAATGGGGACCAACCAGTATTTTACTTTAGGTACTTAATCTAAAGCAACACAGATGTGTGCTAAGTTTTAGCGGTGTTAGGTGGTGAAAAATTGGAAACCAAGGCTTTAGCTAAATAACTGAAGGCGCAACCCAAAATGGAATGCTGTTTTGTCATTAAAAAGTAAGCCATGAATGTTTGTTCAGTATGGCCACTTATAAAAGCATATGCGATCCCATTTTTTAAAAATCAAAGTATGTATTACATATATATATATGCATAGAAAATAATCAGGAAGGACATATACCATATCAACAATGGATTATACCCGAGGTAAAGAACTATAGATGATTCTTACTTCCTTACCTAAGTTTTTTCTTCCAACGAGCACAAATTTCTTGTGTAACACCTTAAGAGAGGAAATGCGTGTGCAGAGCAGCAGTTTTGAGTCTTAGGCTTCTTTCTCATCAGAGTCTCTTCTGTCACACCCCACCTCTGCTGGTTGAGGGGAACCTGGGGACTGTGCTGGCTGCTCGACGACAGTTCTGTCTTCACAAACTGTAGAGAGTCGCCAGCGATCCCATGAACATGTTGAAATACGGTATCTCAAGTTCAGCTCCATTGATGCTCAGGCCATGTTTGTAAGGGGGTGGCCTCTCTTTCATGGGTCCTCCTGCGAAGCAAGGGCTGGGAGAGCAATTCTGCCCCCACTCTGGGGTTTCTCAGTCATTTTCTTCCGGGATGGAGTTACTCATTTTCCAGAATTCGGTTCACCCTTTCCACTTTGAGGAATCCCTACTGTCTATACAGTTTCATGCCTGACTACAGAAAAGTCTGATACCTTTCAACATAGAACTCTGTGAGCATTGGTTCTGTCTTCAGGGCTCTGGCTCAGTAATGGGTCTACCACAGGTGCCCAAGAAATAACTTGTTCCCTTGTGGTTTGAGACAACACTCCTGCCAAGAAAGAAGCCTCCTGAAGAAAGGCCTGAATGGTGTGCAGGAAGAGCCCAGAGCCTGGTGGTGACCCTGACAGAGCTACTCCCCATCAGGACTGTTCTTCTTTTGCAAAACTGGTGGAAAAGAGGTTTGGATGGAGTGGGTGCTGAGGCCCTGGCAGCTCTAGTAACCTGCTTCTGAGAACATAGCTCGTGGTATCTCTGGCCTTTCCACTCCTTGACCCCAATATGTGTGAACAATAGTATTGCAAGCCTTGTGGTGCATTATATAGGCTTTTTTGATGTCAAGTAAAGTCAACACATAAAGTAACCCTTCCCATCCCACCCCTATGAAAATGATAATAATGAGAATGAATATAGAATGTTCTGGCAAAACTGAAAGGGAAAGTCTGTTGCTCTCCTTGTAAGGAGAGTTCTCAGTTTGAAGTCTTGTAGTGGCTGTTGCACAGGGCCCATCAGCAAGTTAGATGTATCTTTCTGAGGGGTTGGGCTTGCCTTCCGGTCTGACCAGGGGCCTGAAAGAGAGGCAGGTGACCATTATTGCAACAGGAGGCCCTGCAGTGCAGTGTAGCTCCACCCATGTCTCCGAGCTCCCCCAGCCCCCCAGCCTATGTAGGCTCTGAGGACTTGCCCCTGGGGCACCAGCGTGGGACTGGGTGAAGGACCACGGCAACCCTGCCACGGGCCATCTTGTTCAATCCTCGCAGCAACCTGAGGGGCTGCACTGGGAACGGGAGGTTGGAGAGCTTGCCCAAGGCCCCATGACCGGGAGGTGGTAGAGCCAGGACCTGAGCTCCATTAGTCCAAGCTTCTTGGAGCCTTTCTCAAGGTCCCCGTGGAGGTGAGAGAAACAGGCTGATAACCAGTCATCAGCTGGGATTCTCAGTCCATGGGAGGATCACAGGGCTAGGGGACAATGTGCGCAAACCACCGCCGTCAGCCAAGTAGAACTACTTTTTCTAGAAGTCCCTTTGACACCCAAATTTGATGTTACATTAAAAATGTGTGTTAATTCCGTACTGGTCTAGTGCCTTCTAAATGGCAAAGTCATCGTGAGCGTCGTGTCTGCACACACAGTCCTCCAAAACCTCTCGGCTGAAGCTGAGTCACCATCAATCACTGAGGATGTTAACTCAGGTAGGTGGAGTCAGTTGTCAGATATGTTTAGTTGTACAGATTTGTATTTTAGGGCAGAGTTTTATTCTCAGTTCATTTCAAAATGAGAATTTTCAGAAAAGAGATAAGCGATGATTTCCCTCCAAAAGCTCCTAGCTTTCACCACTGTGAAATGGGCCATGGTGTCTGCCACACGAAGTTGCTCGGAGGATAAGAGAGATTCTGAGCTTAACCCTCATCACAGTGCGGGGCAAAAGTGGGCGGTTGTGAGATGTTAGCCTAGGGCTGCCTTGGCCTAAACACAAAGAAAGAGAGGATGCTGAGGCTTCCCTTCCTGATACTGTTTTGTTCTCATTTGTTTCCTGATAATTTTAGAATACTCATGGCTGGGATTGGATGAGGGGTCACCTGAGCTGCCTGGTGGCTACTTGCCCTGCCTCTGTTCCCCCTTTCTTCCATTCCAGCCCTTGGCAGCAATCAAGGCCCTACGCTGGCATGGGGAAATTTGGCACCAGGGCCATCATTTGGTGCAGGTGATAAAAGATGAGCCAAAAAAAAACTAGAACAAGCAAGTAGGACAAAAAAGTTTTCTAAGAAAACAAAAAAACCCAGCTGGAATCATCCAGATAAAGAGACCAGGTCTTTTGATGAGCTAGGATTAAGTGGCAGACTCCTCCCTATAGGATTTTTAGCACTAGACCAAATAAGATGGAGATTTACTCAAGTCACACTGTTCTCCTCATTAGCCCAACCTGGACATCCATCTTCTCCAGGTTACTCCCCTTCCGCCTCTCTTTGCTTAGGCACTATGCTGACTTCCGGGCCCCAGGACTCCACTGCTATGGCCTCTCCCTGGGAAAGGTTCCCACCACCTGCTGTTTGGGAAGCCAGGGTCCAGTGCCCAGGGTTGCCAGGGGTTAGCAGGCCCAGGGGTTATCAGAGACTCACCTGGGACATTTGCAAACACGTCTTCGGTTCTCTGGATAAGAAAAAGAAGGAGTAAAGTGACTGGCTATCTGCCTTCTCCCCCCACCCTGACCCCCAGTAGTCCCCAAATATGGTTTCCCCCTCCTTTTTCCTATTCTTTAGGATTTTAACTTTTGAGAGCCCAGGTGAGGGCTTCTTTTCCATCCCTCTTCTCATCAACTTAAAAAAACATTGCAAATATAGACGTGGGTGAATGCGGATTACTATACTCACCAGCGCGGGACCCAAAGCAGGGAGGGGGCCAAGGGTAAATCTCAACCCGTCCTGGTTTGCTTTTGTTTTTCATTCCGTCATGGTTTTGACCCAGCCCGCCTGGGCACCGGTCCCAGGGCTCCAGAGGCCCCTGCCCCTGCAGGCTTCTGTTACAAACCAGGACCTGCGCTCTGGCTGCGGGCTTCGCGGATGGAACACATCCGCTGCCGCCGCTCGGGGGACTGGGTTCGGTTTCCCTAAAAACCCACCAAGGAGTGTAAAGAAAGTCTCAAAGGGGCTTTTCCAAGGCTCCAGGAAATGAGCTATGCCTAACCCTGCGGTGTAGCTCAGAGTCCCAGAAATCTCAGCGTCATCTCCCCTCAAGGGCCGCCTGGAGCAAGAAGCAAAAGGGAAGGGCGTGGAGCGCCGCTGCGCACCACACGCCGTGATGCCCCAGGACTTACTGTGGTTGCAGATGACGGTGATGACCAATGACAGGAGAAGGACCGCGCAGGTCCCAGCCAGGGGCGCCCAGATGTAGATGTCACAGGTGAAGTCCAGCCCCTTCTCGGCCACTGCAGACACCAGAGACATTTCGGAGCTGGCCGAGTTCCCCCACCACCCCGCCGGCCCAGGCACGGCTCCCGGCTCCCGGTCTCGGTGTCCCCGTTCCCTGGACATCCGGAGGCTCTACCTCCAGGATTAGGGCTGCCCTGACAGGGGCTCTCCGCGGTCCGCATCGCCCACGGCCCACCCGCGCCCCGGGACCCTGTGCCCCGACCTGCGCTGCCCCCCGCGGGCCGGCACCTCTCAGGACGCAGGGACACGGGCTGCGACGCGCTGGTGGCCTCGGGCGTGGATGATCGTGGCGCCGGCGCGGTGGTGGGTTTCGCTGCAGGAGCAACAGAGTGTAGTTGGGACCGGGTTCGGCCTCTCGTGAGAACCTTCCGCACCGTTCCCCGCCTTTCCCCTGGAGGAGCCATAGGTCGCTGCCCGCGCCGAACTCTGCACTTGGGGTGGACGTGGGGTGGGGCCTCCCGGGATGGCGCCGGAGCCCCCCACCCCCTCGCTGCCCAGCCTCGCTCCGGGGCTCACCCGGCAGCGCTGTGGGCTTGGGCTGATACTCCCATTCTACTGAAGCGCAAACGGAAGCTCAGAGAATTTAAGTAACTTGCCCAGCACCACACGAGCGCCCGAACTCGAGCCCAGATCTGCCGGACCTAAAAAGCCATCTTCAGTCCCTAACCCAGCCAGTCCTTAGCCTCAGTTTCCTCGACTGTGAAATGGGAACAATATCTAAGTGGGCCCGCAAGCGCGCTAGGAGGCTGGAAAGCGGGGCGTCCGTGTGAGAAACGGGTTCAGAGGTGAGCCCTACACCCGCCCCGACCTGGCAAGAAGACCGGCACGAAGGGGCTGAAGTACAGTATCGAGTTGCTCAAGACCAAGCAGAAATAGTAGCCTTGGTCCTTCTCGCGGAAGCGGTGCAGGGTGAGGCTGAAGAGCGTGTCCCCGATCCTCTCGCCGGAGATCAGGCTGCTGTCCAGCCCGTCGGCCGTCTTGGTCCGGCTTTTGGAGAGGTACATCAGGAAGACCGGGCTGGCCTTGGCTCCCGGGTCCTGGTAGAGCCACGTGCAGCCCGACGCCGGGTTCCTCAGCAGCACCTCGCAGCGCAGCTCCACCTTCGCGCCCAGAGGCTTGCGCACCTCGGGCGGGGACATCCGGAACTGGCTCAGCGCGCGGGTCGCGGCGGGGTCTGCGGAGGGAGGCAGCCAGGCTGAGCCCAGGCCCCGCGCCCCCCGCCGGCGCCGCCTCCCTCCCCGAGGGTCGCAAACTCACGGAGCAGCAGGGCCAGCGGCAGGAGCAGGGCAGTCGCCCGCGAGGCCATGGCGTGCCCCCCGCGGCGCGGCTCGGAGCCCGGCCGCCGGCGGCTGCGTGCGGGAGCTGCGGGGCGCCGGGCGGGAAGCTGCGCCCTTGGGCCGGCCGCCTAGCCCGACTTCGCGTTCGGAGGATGTGATGTCACCCGAAGCCCCGCCGAGGAGACAGTGGCCCTCCTTTCCGCGGTTGGCACCTTCCAGCCCAGTGAGGGGGCTGGGGTCGGTGAATGGGGGCTGTCTAGGCAGCCTTGCGGGCGTTTGGGGGCCGATGGGAACTGCGGATTTGAGGAGGAAAGGGGTTTGGAAATGACCCTTGGAAAGGGCTCTCTTGTGGGGTGACAGAGAAGGGGCAAAGAGATTAGAGATAACGTCAAGAAGCGTGGGTGAGGATAGTGCAGGTATTCCCTGAGGAAGGACCTTCTTCCTTCCACTGAGGAGACTCCCACCGGGCAGCGGCCACCCAGGCTTTGTTCCGGGCCCTGTCCCCTGCCCACCACACCGGTGGGCCTTTCTCCTGCTGCTAAGCCTCCTCTACCAGCCGCACTCCTTCTTGGGGCCATCAACAGCCTCCACCCTAGTCCCTCTTCTGGCCAGTCCTCCAGCCACCCTGCTGTGATGATTATTCTGTTAAGGGGGATCTGACGGTCACTCCTGTGGTCCCATGACTCCCAGGACTGGATAGAAGCTCAGCCTGGCTTGGCTCAGCACCCTGGGGAGCTGCCTGCTCCAGTCTCTGCCCAGGCCCCACAGCTGCATTCTCACAGGGTCTGAGATTATCTCAGCTCGGGGCTCCTCTTGCCTTTGCTTGAAATGCCATGTGTTAAAGCCGTCGGGGCCAGCTTCAGTGCTGTGGGACTGGACCTCATTTCTCTGTCTCCCTGGCTTTGGGGGTGGGGCTAGGGACATGCATGTAGCCTGGGTTAATGCTTGGGTAGAGGCAATTTTCCCTCTCTGGCCCTGGCACACAAGTGTCCCCTTCTTTTTGCCTATTGCTGTGCTGAAAACTTCCAGCCATGGTGGGTGCCCTTCTCCCATTTCTTCATGGTTCCGGGTTCTTCCCACTTTTGAATCCCAGAGTGGGTGTGCCTCCCACTGCTACTGCTTGATTCTGGAGTTAAGCCACATGGCATTATCTGCTTCCTATGTCTGCCCCACCTGGGAGGTCTGCCCAGTGAGGATGTCACATCACAGCTTGGGGCTGAGCTGTGTTTTCGGGAACTGCACTCCTCTATGAGGTCCCAGCTTAAGTGTTGGATGGGCTTTTTTTTTATTGCTTTGATTTCAATGTGACACACTCCCCTTCTCAAAGCATTCAAGGTGCTTACTGTAACATGGAACATTTAGCGTTTTATATTTAGAAATATTTGTTAAAGGGTCTGTTAAATTATAAGAGTTATATATCCTTGAAAATCTTCAGACAATGCAAAAAATAATACAGGGAAATTACCCTGACTCAACTCTCCAGACCATCATCCATCCATCCTGAAAACCAGTGTTACAGTTGAGTGTGTCCCTCAGATATCTGTGCATGAGCAGGTGTTTATACATCATTTTGCACACATGGGGTTGTACTATGCATACATTTTTTGCAACTTTATCTTTGTTATCTAACCATAGAAGGAAAGTTTTTCATGTCAGCACATGTAACTCTACCCCACTCTCCTAAATGGGTGTGTTTTATATGGTTTCCATAATTTAGTTTTCCTATTAATGGACATTCAAGCAGTTCCTCAAGCAATTTTTACAGTTATTAGCAAGGCTCTAGTAGATTCAATATTATTTGTAACACTGAAGACTTGTACCAGTACATGTAACATTTTCAGATGGAAGGTGACAGAGGTTAGAGAAGACAAACCTTTTGTAATGATGACTGTGACTGTGGTTCACAGCAGTGGATCTCTGATATACAGATGCATGCATATGTGCAGTGTGTGTATGTATGCATGTGTGTGTATCTCTGTGTAGACAGAGTGCTTTCCCTTAACTCACAAGAGTGGAGGTGTCAAGGAAACAGCCAAGTCTGTAGTAGTGGCCATCTCGCTCTCCTGGTAGTGAGCTGCAGCTGGCTTGGGAGGCTGTCCAGCCTTGCAGCTGAGAAAAGGTGGCAGCCCCTTGGTGCAGAGCAAGACAGAGGATGAGGGGCATGCCAAAGCAAGATGCAAACCCACCAAAGAGGCTTTGTGACCCCAGTGATATTTTTCACAGAACGTGGTGGATTCTCAAATGTAACCACAGTGGCATCCGCCCTGCAGAGTTGGAGAGCAGATGCAATGGTGCAAGTCCTGGGGATGCTTGCTTGCTGTAGAGCCAGGTGTGCGGAGGGCTGGGTGGGGCCTGCCCCTCACTGCCAGGTAAGCTCCCACACCCCACACTGGAGCGCTCATGCAGGGCGGTGTGAAGAAATGGGAACAACTGCCCTCCATCAAGCAAGCCCCTCATTTTTAAAAGCATCCAGAGAGAGACAGGGTAAGAGGAGTAACTGGTTTCTATGCTGAATTTAAACAGGTCTTTGTTTTTTTCATGGTGTTTGCTCTTAAAACAATGAAGTAAAATGATTTTAATTTACATGAATTAAAGACATATTCAGAATGTGTAACCAGGCAAAATCATTGATAGAAAATTAATCAGGGCTCTGTGCCACAGCGACTAAGAGGCTGACGTCAAGGACAACCTGGAATTAGTGGCCTGCTGTCTGCCCTTGCCTAACTAGGTCTATGGAAATGATACTGTCCCCTTAGAAGGTGTTAGCTTGTTTGGGCCTAGAAAGACCTTTGAGGTCTGGAGTTGTCAGCGCCTTGCTTTATCTCAATTATAAACATCTATCACTCTTACCTTCCTTCTGCCGCTCCCACTTTCCTCCACCTCAGGTTCATCCAGGTTGCTGTCATCTCATGCCGGAACTTCTGCAATGGTCTCCTAATTGGCAACCCCACTACTAGTCTGGTGTGTTCTAATGCTTCTGGTCCCTTCCAGTGAAAATTTTATCCTGCCGACCCACTGCTCAACCCACGAGGACTGTCCAGGGTCCCTACGAGAACATCAGGTAATCCTAAAAGTTGCCTGTAAGGCCCTGCGCATGACTCTGCTGCCCCGACTCCCACCTCTCCTGCTCATCTTTGTGTCCCCGTCTCTGGTTCTCAAAGGGGCCCTGCTCCTTTCAACCTCAGTGCCACTGAGCATGTAATTCCCTCAGCCTGGTGTGTTCTCAGCTCTGCTCTCTGCTTAGTGAACTCATCTTCCTCCAGACTCAGCTCAAGCAACTCCTCCCTATGGGGCTCAGCCCCTTTCCCCCTCCCACCCTCAGGCAGTGTGGTATCCAACCTTCACGGTGTCACCTGGACCTTGGGCATCCCGGGGAGGCAGCACTTAGTCGGCACAGCAATGGTTTGTTTGCTCAGCCAGCTTGACAACCACCCCTTGGTTCCTTGAGGAAGAGATCTCTTCTCGCTCTGTTTATAGTGCAGTGCATAACAGAAAGTGTAGAACACACTTGGTTTTCAAGAAACTCTTGTTTGTGAAAGGTAAATAAAGGCAAAAGCAGGGTATAACAGGTCAGAGGGTATAGAGATAGTTTATTTCCTGTTGAAGTGGTCAGGAAAGGCTTTACAACATTGGTTTGGAAATAAGGTAAGAATTAGGGGAGAGGTTGGTTGGAATGAGACATTCAAATTCTGGTCCAGATGGCAGTGATACCGTGCTTTAACACCTAGTAACGGTGTAGCTGGAAGTGAAAGGAGAGGGAGGGAGAGAACAAGGTAGGTGCACTCAAAAGCAAGGTGGGTGTAATGGTGGAGTCCAGGCTGAAATCAGGGACTGGCTTGGTGTTCTTGGGTCTGGGACTCAGAGGTTCTCTTGGTGCAAAGGTTTGACTCCTTCAGCTAGCTGGGTCCCTATGTGTTTTGCCCATGGTGGGAGGTTGGAGCCAGGCTGTCTCCTGGAAGCAGGGGCTGGGGAAAGATTTCTTTTGGTGAGAGGCTGAAGAAGGCCATGTGACCCCAGAGTCACAGCTCACATGGGGCTTCTCCCCTACAGTGATGGGAGGGCAGGTCAGACACTGGGGCTGCCTGGTCCCCAGTGTCCCCACTGGACAAGAGCCTGGAGCTGGCAGGAGAAGGCCTGGTGCTCACAGGGAGCCAATGGAAAGTCCAAGGCCACCAAAACCCAGGAGGATGAAGTGTTAGAAGACGGAAAGGTTCTAAAAATTCCAATTCAAGAGAAGCCTACACACACACATGCAAATTCAAGGTGTACATACGAATATTTACTCAAATTGGGAAGCAACTTCACTCCAGAAGAGATGCAAATTATGTAACAATCTGAAAAGAGCTTAAAATAAAGAGAACAAGAATGTGTAGAAAATGCAGAAATTAAACAAATAACTGAATGATGATAAATACTGAGCATATGGGAAATGAAATCTGTAGATGTAAACTAGGACAGTAAATTGGACATAGTGGAAGGGATAATTGATTGGTAAAATGGAAGGCAGCACGGAGGAGTTCACAGAGACTGTAAGGCAGGGAGGTAGAGACAGAAGTAGTTTGAAAGTGGTCGAGGAGTTGGGTCAGCGCTGTGAAATTTTCTACCAGATTTCAGCAAGAGGAGAATAAAGGGACTGTGGAGAAGGACTGGAAAAATCATGGCTGAAGATTTTCCACAATTAAAGGTTGTTCAGGTCAAAAGTGCTCTCAGAGTGCCAAATAGGAAAAAATATATATACATATATCTGTCTCTGAACTTACTAAAGTTAACCACAAGATGTCAAGAACAGAGAAAACTACAGGATGCCAAAGGAAGCTGGGCAATGCTTGAAATATGTTTCAGGGATCCTCAGCTGTGGCTTGCAGGAGGCAGAGAGAGTAAGAAGCTTGTCTATGGCAGGGAAAAACCCACACGTTTTGTTGACAACTTGTATTGATTCTGGTGGTGTGTGCCATCCTCCTCCCTCTGTGCAGACCCATGCTTGCTGTGAAGTTGGGTTGGGTCAAATTTCTGCAGATCTCCAATGTCAAGAACATTCAAACAGAAATGTCCAGAATGCAACTGGAGAGCCAAGATTTGTGCCCAAGAGAGGGACCAGGGCTGGGGATGCAGCCTCTGCCATGAGGTGATAAGTGGTGAGAGTGGGTGTGATTGGAAAGGTGAGGAGCAGACAAGGAGCAGGGGAGGATGCTGACCCTCTAGGGAAGGCCTGCAGTTAAGGAGAGGGAGGAACACAAGGCCCAGGACCCTGGTGGTAAAGGAACTTCAGGATGGGGCTTGAGAAGGGGGAAAGGCCTCCTGGGAGAGGTGGCTGCCGCAGGTTTGGGCTGTAAGTTCGATGGGGAGGGCATGGGACTGCACACCTGTGGCAGGAAGCGATTGCAAACCTATGTCCTGTGCCTGACCACATAAGGACACCTTTTGCCACATGATCGTCATCTGTCAAAGAAGAGATGAGGAAGACTCACAGATAAGGAGGGAGGGTGGATGGTGGGGGTGTGGGGAGCTGTGGGAGTGATATTGGATGAGGTGATGTTGACGTCTGGACTTCATTCACATATTAACACAGTGAAATATAGCACGTAATATAAAACACCCATATGCTTCTCAGAAAACACTCCTCGGAACCAGGGTTAGCATATTGTCATATTTGCTTCAGATGAATGTTACAGACACAATTGTACCCTCCCAAGTCTCTTGCCTCTTCTCCAGAAGCAAAATGTGGGTTTTTGTCCATTAATTATGAAAGGCTGTTAAATTTCCAACTATGATTGTGAATTTGTCTATTTCTCCCGTTAATTCTGTGCATTTTTTTGCTGCATGTATTCTGAAGCTTTGTTATTGGGTGTGTTCACATTTAGGGTTATTCTGTCTTCTTGATGAATTGATCCTTTTATCATTATGAAATGTCTCACTTTATCTCTGATAATGCTTTGTTTTGGAATCTAGTTTGATATTCATATGGCCACTCCAGCTTTCTTACTTTCTGTTTCCATCCTATTATTTTCAACTTGTCTCTCTGTTTTAATGACTTTACTATATGCATATGTCAACTGTATATAATATTATTTTTGAGAATGTTCCAATATACAGAAATATTATATTGTATGTCTTTGAGTTACAGTTATGTCAATACATATAGATTTAGCTCCTTTATTTTAAATGCCACGTAGTTGTATTATCTTGTGACTATACCACAGTTCAGTGGCCCTCAAAGTATTCATACCCTTGTGGGGACATAGGGACTGCCCCTGGCAATATACTCATAATTTTAAGGGGCTCATTTTCCAAATCCTCAACTCCCAGTGGTCCTTTTCCCAAGGCAGATGTGCCCAAGAACAGATGCCTGTGTCTAATCTTTGTGCTGATTCTCCTTCCCCTCTCCTTCCACAATTGCTCCTTTCCCACTTTAAAACACAAAGGCAGACCTTGCAAATCCTGTACCTTTCTGCAATGCAGTTCCCTGGAGGTGCAACCTCTAGGAGCAGCCATCAAAGAGAAACACCTAGACATTTTTCATTCCATGTCCATTCCCTTAGGAATTCAATGCATTTCTCCTGAGGAGAGTCCCTGAGATCCTGGCAGAGAGGGCATCTGGGAGAAATGCTGGAGGCAGAGCACCTCCTGGTAGACTCCTGGGCTCATCACCCCACCCACCTCTCTAGTGTAGAGCTGGAATTCAGAAGCAGGACAGTTGTTATGGGACACACGTTAACCAGCTCAATTGCAAAAGGAATGAGACTTCTTTTCTTTTTTTAACAGAAAGTCTGACTTGCTAATTGGTTTCACCTTGAAGACTGGCTTTGCCGAGAAGGTTAGCTGGCAATATTTTTATTTTTCATGAACCAAATGAAGTAAATCTCTAGTGCCAAAGTTTTGGTGAAAACAAAGTTTAAAGCCTATGTTCAAATAAAATCATTTAGTCAAAATGTTGTTTGGGGTAAATTTGTTCTAAAATTAAAAATATTTCTGTTTCCCCAAACCTTTCTAAGTTTATCCGTCTAGGCAATTCTGGGAGAGAGGAACAGTGCTGCTGACAGCTACTGAAGAGGCTTTGGTGAAGCCTAGTTTAGTGGGCTTCCAGAAAGTAGAAGTGAGTGGCTCTACAGGTGATGACCGCCCACATGCAGGTCAGTGGCTCCCAAGTCTTTACTTTCAACACAACTGAGAGAAGACTTACTAGCGTTAGCAACTGTTACAGGCTGAATTGTTGAATTCAACTGTATATGTTGAATGTATATGTTCATATGTTGAAATCCTAATCCCTGGTACTTCAGAATGTGACCTTATTTGGAAATAGGGAGTCTTTCCAGTTAAATGAGATTAGGGTGGGTCCTAATCCAATATACTGGTGTCTTTATGAAAAGGAGAAATTCACACCCAGAAATACTATCCTGTGAAAATAAAGGCAGAGATTGGGGGTGACTCTTCTATAAGCCAAGGAGCCCAAAAGAGGGCTGGCAACCCACCAGAAGTGAGGGAGAGGTATGGGACGGACTCTTCCTCACAGCCCTCGGAAGGCATAGCCTCGGCCTGGGGACCTCTATCTTCCAGAACTATGAGACAATACATTTCTGTTGTTAAGCCATCTAGTTTGTGATACTTTGTTACAGCAATTACTAACAAATTAATACAGCAACTTACAGATCATTAAAATTACCTTTTGATGATAGATCACTATTGGTTTTGTTTTTTGTTTTTTGTAAAAAAAAAAGCTGGAACTTGTGTTAAAAAATTGAGTGGCTCTGCTCTAACAAAATCAACTATTTATTCAGGGGATCAAGATTTCTCAGTGCTTACCTTGTATGAAAAACTAAAACAAGAAAAATAGGAAAATAATTGATGCTGAGCCATGTCTCATTCTAGTAATCAGTAATATTATCATATAGATTAATTATATAGGCCCTATCCATCTCAGTAGGGGCTGAATTTCTCCTTAAAGTTACTTTGCAATAAAACGTATTTTGAGATAATTGTAGAATGGCATTGCTGTTATGAGAAATAATAACAGAGATCCCCTATACTCTTCACCCAGCTTCCCCCATGGTAACATTTTCTATAACTACAGTACAATATCACCAAAAGTTATTTTTTTTTAATACTTTTCAATATTTACAGTTTATGATATTTTTGAACAATTGTGCACTACTAATAGCTGTAATGATAGCATAACCTAAATAAATGTTTAATACCTAAAATTTATGGTTACAAGGAATTGAAATTTCAATTTATATGCCTTTTTGGCAAAGAAGTATGATCAATAAAAGATCTTCAAGCGCAAGACCATAGACCATATTACATTAGAATAAACTTCCGTGGAGGAAGGATAGAATTCATAGTTTCAAGGAGATAAAGGAATGATAGAAAATTTCCAAAAGTTAAATAAGAACTTGTTCTTGTATTTTTTTTAAAACAGGTGACGGTAGAAATAAAATTGATAATATAATTTATTTATATTCTATTAGAAACAGAAGAGTGATATAAAGGTTTTATTTAAAAATATCAATATATATTTACAACAAATTGAAATTTATACACTTTACAATTATTTATGATTAAAAATGTTTGATGACAAGTTAAAACTGAGTAATAACATTATTCACGATAGCTAAAACAGGGAAGTAACCCTGGTGTCCATAGAGGGATAAATGAATAAATAAATGTTAATATATCCATACAATGGAATATTATTCAGCCTTAAAAAGGAAGGGAATTCTGACATATACCACAACATGGCTGAACTATGAGGACCTTATGTTAAGTGAAATAAGCCAGCCACAAAAAGACAAGTACTTTATGATTCCACTTACATGAAGTACATAGAATAGTCAAAATCATAGAGGCAGGACATCAAACAGAGTTTGCATGGGCTGGGGGTAGGGGCATGGGGCTCAATGGATATATAGTTACAGTTTTGCAAGAAAAGAGTTCCAAAGATGGATGGTGGTGATGGTTGCACAATATGAATGTACTTAGTACCACTGAACTGTACAGTTAAAAATGGTGAAGATGGAAAATACTGTTATGTGCATTTTACCACAATAAAAACTTTCTTTAAATGAGTGGAGAAATAGTCTTTCATATTTTGTGGGAATTCAAGAGCAGTAAGATTTGATGACAACTCTTGATTTATTAATGCATTCCTCTTTTGAAGGACATTTAGGTTGTTGCCAGTTTTTGCCATTATAAACAATGCTACAGTGAACATCCTTGTACATTTTCTGTAGAGTCCACATACAAGATTTCTCTAGGTATTGACTTGGAAGAGGAATGACTTAAGGAGGATGTTGACTTTGAGAGGTGTGACTTGAAGCATATGCTTTTCTTCAGCCCCCATAGCTATTGGCAAATTTGTCTCCAAAGTGATGGTTCCAGAACATACAGCGGCTGTGAGTCACCATATACCACGCGTACTTTATAATTCTTGGTTTTGTGGTTCTTTTTAATTCTGCCAGACTGATAGGTGTGAGTAGGTATCTCATTGTTTAAACTTGCATCTCCCTAATTAAGGCTGAGAGTGAGCCTGTTGCTATGAAGTGAGCCATTCAGCTTACCTCTTCTGCCAAGTGCCTGTTTGCATTCTTGCCCACTGCTCTGTTGAGTGTCAACAGTGTTTTAAGTAACTTCCACACATCAGATAATGCCCCTGACTTCCAGAACTCACATCGCTGAAAATACAAATTTTGCACCTGATTTCTTCCCAACCAATTGTGCACTACTAATTTCAACAACCAAAATGAGGCTTCAGCGCTTCTTTTTGTTCACAGCTGTCTTGAGTCGTATTGTATTTGCAGTGAAGGCTCTGGCAAAAAACTGCCAGGAGGCAAAATAAACCGATCAAAGCCTCATTTCTTCTCCACCTCCACCTCCCCCTCCTCCTCCGAGTTTCTGAGACAATTTGTTGTCTTAAAACAGTTTACCCAAAATAGAAACTTTAAAAAGTCAGTGGAAAGTTTTCTTCTTACACAAGACGGTTAATTCTTTATTCGGGCCCTGGCTGAGGATCCATGAAGTAACCTCACTTCATCAAGCTTTTCACTCTCATGTTTCATAAACTGTGACCTTGACAGTGGGAAGCCTCCCTGTGCAACTTTCCCAGGGGATCTGAAGAGTTCTTCGGGTACCTGTGGGGTGAGCTGTGGAAGCCCAAGGGGGCAGCCACGGAAACACTGCGAGAGGGGAGAGCGCCCGTTTCCACCCGCTAACCACCAGAGCCTGAGGGCGGCGGAAGAGCTCTCGCGGTGACCCATTTATGGGTGTTTTCTCCTCTGGGAAGGGGAGGAGGGGAGGTGCGGACCTGGAGGCGGGAAGGCAGAAAAGGTGGAGCCTGGGAAGGAAAGAAAAGGAGACCGAGAAGCCAGGGCTTTTCCTTTCCTTGCTCCTCATCCCGCAGCTCCTCTCGCCTCCCTCTTTCGGTGGGGGCGGAATGAAGGGGGCGAGAGGATTTGGCAGGATGGCTTACACCTTCTCAGTTCAGCGGGAAGGAGAGGAATGAGCTGTTTCCTCCATGCCTCAGAAATGAGGTGAATTGTCCCTCTGGAATGTTCTTCCATGTGCCCAGGGGCAGAGCAGTGAACCAGGATCTCCTCTCTGCAAGTTAGTCAGCCTCTTTCACGGCCCTCCTCGCGGCTGTGCAGCGAAGCCTGGGGGCGGTGGGGTTTGCGGCTCGTGTCCTGTGTCTCGGAGGGCCGCTGTCCTGGGCACCGATTCCAGTTCTACAGGTCCCCAGGGTGAAGGGACACCCCAGCGAGGGGGACAGAGAAGGGAACACGTGATACCACGCTGGGGGTGCCAGGATGCGGTGCGTGCAGCGAGGACAGGAAAGCAGCAGCCCCCCACGGTCACCACTCTAAGGGGGAGGGGGAGGATGGGGAGCGCACCCTGGGCGTCCAAAGCCGGCGGTGCCTGAACTCAGCCTTAAGAAGCAGCCGGCGGGGAGCCAGGCTGAAGGCCCTGCGCCGTGGCAGAGGCGCGGTGGCCAGAAGCAGCGCAGTGTGTCTGGGGAACAGCACTAAACGGCCCGCTGAGGCAGAGCTGAAGCCCGGGAGAGGTGGGGCCATTGTGCGGAGCTCGCACTCCCTTCCCTTTCAGCTATTTATTCTGTGCAACCTCTGGGCCAGCCCTGGCGGAGATCTTCAGATACCCACCGTGGTGGATCACAGGCCTGGATCCCTCTCACCATTTCTCAAGGGATTAATTGTTCTGTGCCCAGCAAGGCCCTAATAAGAGGGAACCGGCACATTTCCCATTCTTACCCCAGGAAATAGTCGCCGCTTCACGCAGGACACAGCACTGAGGCAGAAACTGGGGAGCTATGGTGGGGGTGGCCAGACCAAGGGGTGGGGGGTGAGGAGGGCGCGCCTGGTGGGTTCTGGCAGGGGAAACGGGAAGGAGGGATCTAGAATCCGGAATTGGAAACGAACCCAGGGAAGATACGGTCCCATACATTTACTGTATAGAGGAAGAAAAACAGAGGCGCAGGGAAGTGAGCATTTTACAAATAACTCAGGAGATGGGACCCAGGAAGCAGCCCCCACGTCCGCGGGTGCCCACCTCGAGTAAAGGCTAACGCGCCCGCAGTCCTGCAGGGGGCGAGGTCGCTCCAGTTTTGGTCAGGCTGGGTTGGTGCAAAAGCCACCCGCGATAGCCTCCGTCGGCTGACGCTCCAGCGCCTGCCTTCTCAGGGTCCCCGCCCCGACTCCCAAGTTACCTGTCCCGTCACAGGCCCCTCAGAGTCCTGCTGTTCTATGGCCGCCGACATTACTCTTGTGGGTGGGGAGGCGGGGTTTACATTTTGCCAGATTAAATGACTGGTTAAAGATGTAATTTCTGTCCCAAGATAGGGCAGGAAGATGTTTCGGGCAGACTCCTAATCTCCCCCAATCCAATTATCTACCAATCAGTCCTAAATCGTCTGTGCACTGCATTGTCCGTAGAAATAGCTAGAATATCAACGGTTTAATAGCAGATAGGAGCCCGCAATTTGAGAAGCTCTTCTTTGGGCCAGGCTGGGTCTTCTCCCAACTCTCCTTCCCTCACTTGTCAAACAATGAAAAGGGACCAGCTGGAGAGTCTGGGCGGTTCCGGCACCGGGACCCCGGCCCGGGGCTGACCTGCTTGCGGTCTGCGGGTTCCGGGCGGGGGCGGGGCCCTCTCTCGCGCTCCGGCGGCCCTGCAGCCGGGAGAGGGCCCGGGCCCGGGCGCGGGCGGGGCGGGGCGGGCCGGGGAGCTCCGGCGGGGGCGAGCTCGCGGGACGCGCGGGCGGAGCGGGGAGCTTCCGGTCCCGGTCTTCGGCGCAGGACGCAGCGGTCGCGTGCAAGAGAGGTGCGCGCGGCGGGTCCAGCCTGGGGTGCGCTGGGCTGGGGCGGGCCTGGGAGGGGGGCAGGCCCAGAGCACGCAGACGGAGGTTTATAGGACCCGGAACTCTTTTGAGGACCCTTTTTTCGGCTCACCGATTTCATTCCGCTCCTAGTTTTAGTTTTATAGAAGGCTGGCCGCGCGCTGACCCTGGCGATGCCTGGAACCGGAGCCCCCTTGGTCAAAGGTGTCCGGCTGTCAGTTACCTAACAAGTCATTACGCCCAGCCTGTTTCTTCTTGTGATGCGAATCATCGTTATTTGGTTGTTCCCGGGCTGATTACACACAGCCGTGGGAGTTAGGGGCCGGCAGTAGAGTGGGCGCCCGGGCCCTGCCCTGAATTTGTCTTTAGCAAATCCCCTAGACCCTCTCTGCCTTAGATATACACAGTCAATATTTAACTTTTAAAAGTTCTGCCTTCCTTTTTTAACTTAAAAACATTTAGGAAGGTATAAAATAAAAAAAATAAGAAAATTTCTCCTAGTGCCAATAAGGGGCTATAATCACTCATTCTGGTATATTAAAAAAAAATTTTTTTTTTTGCTTTTTTGTTTAAAACCTCTCCTTAGGTATTTTTAATTTTTTCCCCATCATTTTCATCCTATTTCTTATTCTGGTTTCCAGCCTGCTTTTTAAAATTGTTATATCATACACATTTCTCTTACAACATTTCTACACAAGTCTCAGTCGTGTGGAATATTTGCATAACATTCTGCTCATATGTTGCCCAATAAGTTGGACATTCAGGTCGTGTCTATTTTTGCACTATGATACAGTGAGTTCTAAATAGTATGTAATTTCAGTTTTCATTTCTTAATTTAAGAGTTCTCAAAAGGTGTTACAGTTTTTTAGGTGGATAGATTTTTCCCCATTTGCTTTTAATCTTAATGCCTTGGGGTCTGAGAATGTGGCCTATATTTATACTTTTTAGAATTTGTTGAGCTTTTGATTGATGGTTGATTTTGCAAATAACTCTAGACATAGTTTTGAGTGATTCATTGAGTACAAAACTCTATATATTAAAGCACACTCAGTAGAATACACTATCCATATCCACTATGTTCTTTTATCTACCTGACCTCTTAATTTCTGAAAGAACTGTGAGTTTTCAAAGTATGTGCATGGACTTGCCGTTTACTTTTGTATATTTTTAACAGTTTGTGCTTTACATATTTTGTTTAACTTAATTTCTTCCCCAGCTTTATTGAGATGTAATATTGTGTATGTTTAAGGTGTACAACATGATGGTTTGATATATGTGTATGTGGGGAAGTGATTACCACAGTAAGGTTAGTTAACACATCCATTACCTCACATAGTTTCATTTTTTTTCTCTATCATCTGTTTTTTCAAACATACAGTACAGTATTTTTAACTACAGTCACCTGACTGTATATTACATCCACAGAATTTGTTCGTTTTATAACTGGAAGTTTACTCTTTATAACTGGAAGTGTACTCTTTTTCACCATCTTATTTCCAAATTTTATAGTGATAATATGAAGTGTAAAAACCACATATCTGTTAAGATGATAAACAAATAAGCATAGTGGGATATGTATCTTTTTATGCATTTTGAATTATTTCCTTGGTCTGAATTTTCAGAAGGAAATGGCCTTGAGAGCCAAACTGGCCTCTGAAGAATTTGACAAAAGCACACGATGGCTTTCACAGCAGAGGGCTTGCTTCACTGAACCCTCCCTGGTCAGCAGCAGGTATAAAAAGAACAAAACGCAAAACAAGACTGTCTTATTTTGAGAGAGGTAAGAAATGGGGATACTTATTAAAATTTGCTTTGATTTTTATGGAGGGTCACCTTTCTTTTTTTTTTTTTTTTTTTTTTGCAGGTCCATTAATTGGTTGTATTTTCTTTTTTGTATGTGGATTATCTGTTCCTGTCCTTTTGTGCTTCTGTTTTTTTATCTTGAGGAGGTTAATCTCTTCCAGTTCTTATGTTCTAGGAATTACATTTATGCTTATTCTATGGCAAAACACCTTATTGAAAAATAAAAAATCCAGCCTATCAAACCAGATACCTCAAATTCATCCTGTCTCCGTCCGCACTGCCTGTGGGCCTGACCTTTCAGTGTGACACACGAAGCAGGTAGGGGTCCTGTGGGGCCTAAAGCTTATAAATTGGTGGGGAGGGGAGGCTTCTTTAACTCCTTTTTCTTTTTTAAAGGTGGTAAGATTTTAAGGTAATTGGGCTGAAATATGGGGAAAAGTTATGCCCCGTGAGATTACATGATAGATTCCTGTTTCAGTGTCCCTCAGAGAAAGGAGTAAGGGGTGGGGAGCTGGAGTCCTTTGTTTTTTTCAGGACTGAGAGGGGAGGAGTGGCCCAGCTTGTCCTACACAAGTGGCCCTGTCCATTTATAGTATCCTTTTAGTGTCCTTGTGACCAATATAGATAGATGACTCTTCATTTATTTCTGATATTAGTAAATTGTGTCTTCTTTTTTTCTTGGCTAGTCTGGCTAGAGAATGATCAATTTTATTGATCTTTTCTAACAACCAGCTTTTAGTTTCATTGATTTTCTGTTTCCCTGTTTTCATTTTTATTGATTTCTTCTCTAATTTTTATTTCTTTTCTTCTTCTTGTTTTAGGCTTAAATTGCTCTTGTTTTATTTCTTAGGGTGGAAACTTAGATTGGTGATTTTAGGTCTTCCTTCCTTTTTAAAATATGCATTTAATGCTATACATTTCCCTCAAAGCACTGTTTTTACTGAATCCTACATATTTTGCTAAGATGTGTTTTCATTTTCATTTGGTTTAAAATATTAAAAAATTTCTCTTGAAACTTGCTCATTGACTCGTGTTATTTAGAAGTGTGTTGTTTAATCTCCAAATATTTTGGGATTTTTTAGCTATCTTTCTGTTATTCATTTCTAGTTTAATTCCATTAGACTCTGAGAATATACTTGGTATGATTTATAGTCTTTTAAATTTGTGAAGGTGTGTATGGTCTGTTTTGGTGAATATTCCATGTGACCTTGGGAAGAATGTATATTCTTCTGTTTGATGGCTACTCTGTGAATGTCTATTAAATCCAGTTGGTTTATCGTGCTGTTCAGGTCAGTTAACTCATTACTGATTTTCTGCCTGCTGGATCTACCAGTTACTTAGAGAAGGGTATTGAAATATCCAACTATGGTAGTAGATTTGTCTGTTTCTTCTTGCAGTCCTGTCAGTTTTTGTCTCACATATTTTGGTGCCCTGTTGTTAGGTGCATACATGTTAAGGATCGTTGAGTCTTCTTGGAGAATTGACCCCGTTAACATTATGTGGTGCCTCTTTTTAATCTTGATAATTTTCCTTGTTCTGCAGTCTCTCTGAAATTAATACAACTACTCCAGCTTTGTCTTGATTAGTGTTAACATAATATAGCTTTTGCTATCCCTTTACAACACGAGTTTTTACATTTAAGTAGGTTTCTTGTAGACAGCATATGCTTGGGTATTGATTTTTTTATATTCTGACAATCTCTGTCTTTTATTTAGTTGGTGTATTTAGATCATTTGAACTTAAAGTGATTATTGGTGTAGTTGGATTAATGGTTATCATGTTTATAACTGTTTTCTATCTGTTGGAGTAAAACAGTTCTTTGTTTCGTTTATCCCCCTGCTCCATATAAATAACTATTTATCAATGTTTTTCCAGCACTTGTCTGAGCAACATATCTAGCTCCGTATGCAGCAAAGTGTGCTCCTGAACATTTGTACAAGATGAGGCAGGTATAAAAGTGTTCATGCATCACTGCCTATAAAGCGAAGTTTGGGAGAAAACCCAGTGTTCATCAATGGGGCAGTGGGAATTTAAATTACGGTTCACTGACCTAAAAGAATACCACACAACAGTTAAAATAACCCAATACATTCTTATGTCCTGGAATGAAACAAACTCTAACACATGTTGTTAAGTGAAAAATGAGGTTCTGAGCAATGTATATATTATGACTCTTTTATGTAAAAATTATACGTGTTTGTAAATGCACAGAAAAAGCACCAGTATTATCCAAACCAATGTGGTGATAGCCAGTTTGGGACAGCAAAGGACTACTAGTTACATTTTCTTTTTTCTGACAAAATTGTGTTCATAAGATTTTTATTAAGCTTTAAAAATATGAAGGGAGCTTAAAGTGCTTCTCAGGGACCCAGGGGCCAAGCAGCTGTGGTGAGGTAAGGGCATGGCTGTACTTTCAAGGCAGGCATCAAGGCACAGGGATTATTGAAATGCCTTCCCCTTGAGGCCCTGCGAAAGATGAGGGGGCCTCCATACGTGCACCAAGTCAGGCACAACACAATCTGTTGGTACTTGTTGAAGAATTATTTTCTCTGTGACTCAGGTGACCAGTCAGGTGTTGTGCCAACCCAACTCTGGAAAGAGCCAGGATTGTAGCACTCAGCAGGCCGGGGGAGCAATATGGCATCCAGCCTTGTTTAATTCAGCAGCTTGAAACTGGAAAACTGTTTCTGTTTCTTCTGATTATCCTCAGAAAAAGAAATCGCATGCAGAATCACTTATTGTAATCATCCCCCAAGAACTAACCTCATGTGGGGACTCGGGGTGAAAGTTTTACCCTGCCCTCTTGGGCATTGCCCTCGATTTTATTGCTGTGGTTAATTGAGGTGTATTTCAGTAGTGCATGAACTACAAGTTAGTTCCCCGACATTTGGAACCAAGGTCTGTAGCTGCAAGAGACACCCTCATATTTTTAAAATTTCTCCCAGCAGAGTTGTGAGTTGGGTTAATAATTGTCATCTCAGGTTGGAGGACGAGCCAGCCTGTCCCACACATGTCAGTGAGTTTGTTCCAATGGAAACTTCTCAGAAGCACCTTATATTGTATATGAAGACTCAATTTCAAGGTGTCAGTTTTCCCCAGTTAATATACAGATTCAGTGTACTCTAAATGTCAAGCAGATATTCCTGACAAGCTGATTATAAAAATCATGTGGAAGTATGAAGGACCAAAAATAGCTAAGATAATTTTCCTAAAGAGTGAGGATTTTTCCAAATACCACGATTTAGAAACTGTAACAATTTAAACAGTAATAGACCAATTGAACAGAGTAGAGGTCCCAGAAAAGAGATAAATGGAAATGTCAGAGGTGACTGTACACATCGTGGGTAAAGGATTCAGTCATGTGCTTTCCGATGGCTTTCCATGTGGGAAAAATGTGAAACTTGACCTCTATCTCAAACCATTCATGAAAGTATACCCCAGATAGAATAGAGAGCTAAATGGGAAAAGCAAAGCTTTAAAACTTTTTGAAAAACAGGTTTTATGACATAGGATAAGGGCAGAATTTCTTGATGAAGACATAAAAACACAAACCATAAAGGTCTAATAACATGTTACTATATTTAAAAAAAAAAAAGAATGTGGGACAAAAGCCAGTGAGTTCAAAGTTTAAGAACAGATTTCAGATTAGGAAAAGGTATTTGAAATTCACAGAAACAACCAAGGATCATTATCCACAGTGTAGGTGACTACTACAAACTAATCAGATGAAGTCAAATGATTTAAAATGAACAAAGTACATGAACTGGCCAGTATCCATATAAAAAGACTCTAAACTTTACTTGAATAAGTGAAATGCAAATTAAGACAACTATTACTTCATAACTGACTAGCAAAAATTAACAAGACTGATAATGTCAAGCCCGAGTGAGGAAATGGCCAAAGAACTTTTATGCAATGTAAATGGGTGCAACCACTTTGGAGACAAGTTGGCAATATCCAGTCAAAATGAAGATGCTCACCATTTCCCCAAACCACCGACCCCAGCACCACCACTTTTGGTTTGTCACTAAGAGAAACTTTGAAATATAAGAATGTTCACGGAGGTACAAAGAGCAGAAATTGGAAATCTTAATAACAAAAATTAGAAGACGCCTAAATATTGAATAATAGAGGAATGGATAAACAAATGGTGGTAAGTTAAATAACAGTGAATGGCATCAACACAGGTGAATCTCAAAAATGTAATGTCCAATGATATAAACAGATTTCTAATGTGCATAAAATCACATTTACAAAAAATAAAATCACATACAAAGTGGTGCTCTAAATTATTTTTTATTATATCATTATTTATAAATACATACTTATATAATAAAAGTTTTACAAGTATAAAAATACAAAAGCCTGAACAGGTAGAACTCACCAAGTTCAGCACAAGGGCTTACCTTGCCATGCAGGAGGTGGAGGAGGGGATAGGGGTGTACCAAGTATTAACATTCTGTTTCTTGAAATAAAAAACTGAAGAAAGTTTGGCAAAATGTTTAATTTTATAAATCTGACAGTGGGAATCTGGGCATCTATGATATGATTTTCAGTACTTTTCTCTATATTTGACATGTCTCATAATTTAAAACAAAACTTATGAACTCTGTCTCTTTAGAAGGTTAATAGAATAATTATATGTGAGAGTACCTGTTGTGTTTGAAGCACTGTTTAAAGTACTAGGATTTCTAAGGTTAATGAAACATCCTTGTGCCAGCACTGAGTTAGAATGAGATTTGGGTTGTTCAAAAATAGCCAGGCAAACCATCTATTTGAGAAGGGCTTCATATCCAAAATATATAAAGAACTCATACAGTTCAAAAGCAAAAAACCACCAAACAATCCATCACAAATGGGCAGAAGAACTGAATAGATATTTTTCCAAAAAAGATATGCCATTGGCCAACAGATAAATGAAAAGATGTTCAATATCACTAATCATCAGGGAAATGCAAATCAAACCATAATGAGATATCACCTCAGACTGATCAGAATGGCTAGTATCAAAAAGACAGATAAAGAAGATGTGGTACATATACACAAAGGAATACTACTCAGCCATAAGAAAGAAACAAATCCTACCATTTGCAACAACATGGATGGAGCTGGAGGATATTATGCTCAGTGAAATAAGCCAGGCAGAGAAAGACAAGTGCCAAATGATTTCCCTCATTTGTGGAGTATAACAACGAAGCAAAACTGAAGGAACAAAATAGCAGCAGACTCACAGACTCCAAGAAGAGACTAGTGGTTACCAAAGGGGAGGGGTGTGAGAGGGCCGGTGGGGAGGGAGAGAGAAGGGGATTGAGGGGTATTATGATTGGTACACATGGTGTGGGGGTCACGGGGAAAACAGTGTAGCACAGAGAAGGCACACAGTGGATCTGTGACATCTTGCTGCACTGATGGACAGTGACTGCATTGGGGTATGGGTGGGGACTTGATAATATGGGTAAATATAGTAACCACATTGTTTTTTCATGTGAAACCTTCATAAAGTATATCTATAATAACCTTAATAAAAAATTTTTAAAAAAAGACAAATAACAAATGTTGGTGAGGATGTGGAGAAAGGGGAACTCTTTGCACTGCTGGTAGGAATGGAAATTGGACCAGCCACTGTGGAAAACAGTGTGGCAGTTTCTCAAAAAATTAATAATAGAAGTATCATATGACTCGGCAATTTCACTTCTGGGTATGTATTCAAAGGGAGTAAAATAACTATATTGAAGAGATATCTGCACCCCCATGTTCATTGCATCAGTATTTATAATAGCTAGATAAGGAAACAATCTTAAGTATCCACTGATGGATAAATGGATAAGGAAAATATGGTAGATAGATAGATAGATAGATAGATAGATAGATAGATAGATAGATAGATAGATAGATGATAGAAACACACACACAATGGAATATTACTCAGCCATTTCAAAAAATGAATTCTTGTCACAACATGGATGTACCTTCAGGGTATTATGCTCAGTGAAATATGACAGAAAAAGACATGCAGTATAGTCTCATTTTTATGTGGTATCTAAAAAAACAACTCATAAATACAGAGAAAAGATTGGTAGTTGCTAGAGACAGGGAGTTGGGGCTGGGGGTAATGGATAAAGGGGATTAAAAGGTGCAAACTTCCAGGTATAAGGTAAAAAAGTCCTGGGGATGCATGGACAGCATGGTGACTTAAAAGGTGCAAACTTCCAGGTATAAGGTAAAAAAGTCCTGGGGATGCATGGACAGCATGGTGACTATCATTAACAATACTACATTGCATATTTGAAAGTTGCTAAGAGTGATCTCAAAAGTTACAAGAAAAAAAATTCTAACTGTGAGGTGATGGATGTTAACTAGACTTACTGTAGTGAACATTTTGCAATATAAACATATCAAATCATTATGTTGTACATCTGAAAAAAAAATGCAATTATTACATGTCAATTATGTCTCAATAAAACTGGGAAAAACAACAGCCAGTCATTTGCCCAGGGTCACACACAGGCAGCCCAAGTCTGTCAGATGCCAGCCCCTACCCTAACTACTGAGCTGTCCTGTCTCTCCCACAGGACATGTCCCTCCAGCCTCTCCTCTTCTGAACCATACTGTGTAGCTGGGTCTATGTGCTTTGGATGGGCAAACTTTACTTTTTCATTTTTTCTCAAATAACCCAATAAATCAAACTTTGCATAAGGTTGCACAGGTTTCCCCGAGTTTTTTTCCCCAAAGTTACAGGCTTGCATCTCCTCAGAGTCTCAAGGAACACCTTGGCTATGTCTGGTGCGTGTGGGGAGTAGGTAAGGTGTTGGAGTCAGGCTGCCTTGGTTGAGTCCTTGCTCTCTGACCCAGTACATACTGTGTGCTTTTGATGATGCCCCAGAGCCTCTCTGGGCTTCGGTTTCTTTACCTGTAGAGGGGTGAGTTATTAACATTCCTCCTATTAGCTGTTAGGAAAGTAAACAAGTAAAGTAACGTACTTTTCTCAGCACAGTGCTGGCTGGTGCCTGGATGTACTCAGCAGAGAGGAGCTTTATTATTCTTACTCATCTTGTGGTGAGGAAGCAGATGGGGTCTTGTCCTGTCAGGCATACTTGGGTTAAGACACACGGGGGCTCCTTCCTCCATGGCAGCAGGGCCTCGATAACTGAAAGCAGGCGGAGGGATTGTTTTTAAGCCAGTGTGGCCCCCCCAAGTGGAACATCTTCCCTCCCAGGGCAAACCCCTTCAGAACCCTTGGGAAGTCGCAGTTTCACTTTCAGCAAAACCCTGCTGCAGTGGGGGAAAGCCCCCAGAGTCACCCACCAGTCCTCTCCAAAGGGAAAGTCCTCTTGGCGGGGCTGTGTGTCCCCTGCCCCTGCTTCTTGCACTCTTCCCTTCCTACCACTGAATTCCTCACCCTATCCGGTCCTGCCTTCTTTATTCTTTTGCCTTTTCCAGCCCTACTTCTCTCTGATTTTGAAGGGCTGCCTCAGCCCCGAGCATCATGTGCGGTTCTGGATTGTCCCTCTGTCCCTGTGGCCTTAGTAAGGAGCCTCTGCCCGAGGGCCTCAGTGCAGTTTCTTTTGCTGCCTCCCTGAGCAACACCTGGGAACTCGAGTAAGCCTGCCCTGATTTGCCCCCATTTGCAAGCAGAAATGAACCAGGTACCTCTTGTAGGGTTTTGAGTTTGTGCCATGTTTATAGCATAAACTCTATGTTTTAGCTCTACAAACACACCAGGCAGGTCTGTGTACTACAAGGAAAGATGTTCTACTTGGAAAACAGAGTTTTAAAATCCTGCATTTTCCTAAGGCACTATCATATCCATGAAAGAAATAACTGGTAAGCTGGACTTGTTAAAATTAAAAACTTTTGCTCTGCTAAGACAATGTTTAGAAAGTGATAAGCCACACGCTGGAAGAAAATGCTTGCAAAAAACACATCTGATAAAGGACCATTATCCAAAACATGCAAAGGACTCTTAAAACTCGATAGTAAGAAAATAACCCAATTGAAAAATGGGTCAAAAATCAGATAGCTCACCAAAGACAATATACAGATGGCAAAAAAGCATAAGAAATTATATTCCACATCATATATCAACAGGGAAATGCAAATAAAAAGAACAATGAGATACTACTATCCACCTATTAGAATGGCTAAAATCCAGAATACTGACAACATCAAATGCTGATGAGGATGTGGAGCAACAGGAACTCTCAACACTTGCTGGTGGGAATGCAAAATGCACAGCCACTTTGGAAGGCAGATTGGCAGTTTCTTACAAAACTAAATATACTCTCACTCCTTGGTATTTACCCAGAGGATCTGAACACTTAAATCCACACAAAAACCTGCACAGATATTTATAGCAGTCTTACACATAATTGCCAAAACCTGGAAGCAACCAAGATGTTCTTCAACCAGTAAGTGGTTAAGTAAACTGTGCATCCAGACAATGGAATATCATTCAGCACTAAAAAGAATTGAGTTATCAAACTATGAAAAGACCTGGAGGAACCTTAAATACATATTACTGTGAAAGAAGTCAATCTAAAAAGTTATATACTATATGATCCCAACTATAGGACATTATAGAAGATGCAAAACTGGAGACAGTAAAATGATTAGTGATTGTCAGGGGTGAATAGGGGAAGGGAGAGACTGACAGATGGAGCACAGAGGATTTTTAGGGCTGTGAAACTCTCTGTGTGATAATGTAATGATGGATATATGTCATTATGTATTGTCCAAACCCACTGTATGTGCAATAACGTAAACTCATGGACTTTGGGTGCTAATGATGTGTCAGGAAGGCTCATCAATTGTAACAAACATGCCACTCTGGTAATGGGGGAGGCTGTGCATGTGTGGGGGCAGCGGCATACGGAAAATCCCTGTACCTTCCTTTCGATTTTGTTGTGAACCCAAAACTGCTCTAAAACTAAGGTTTTTTAAAAAATGTAGTGATTTTCCAACACAAAATTACCATACAAACTGCTGAAAAAGTATTTCCTACCTATAAGCCAGCAGGGAAGAACAAGGTGATGGCTGCTGGGGGTGAAAGTGGGGTAACTCTGCTACATGCTGGTGGCCTGGAAAGAATTTAAAGCCATAAAAATGTTTATACCCAAGATGGCATCCCCTATGGTGGCACGGGCCAGGAAACTTCTGAGACCTGGTGCTCCAGCCCCCGCTCCTGGCCTCCAGGTCCCAGACAGTTCAGGTAACCCCCAGGAGATGGCTGAATCTGCAGGAATACCAGAGCAAGAAACTCCTGTCTGACAACGGAGTGAAGGTTCAAAGATTCTTTGTGGCAGACACAGCAAATGAAGCTCTGGAGGTAGCTAAGAGACTAAATGCAAAAGAAATTGTTTTAAAAGCCCAGATCTTAGCTGGAGTAAGAGGAAAAGGTATCTTCAGTAGTGGTTTGAAAGGAGGCATTCATTTAACGAAAGACCCTAAAGTTGTGGGACAGCTGGCTAAACAGATGATTGGATATAATCTAGCAACAAAACAAACTCCTAGAGAAGGTGTGAAAGTTAACAAGGTGATGGTTGCAAAGCCTTGGATATTTCCAGAGAAACATACTTGGCGATTCTGATGGACCAGTCTTGCAATGGCCCTGTACTGGTGGGCAGCCCTCAAGGGGGTGTTGACATTGAAGAAGTGGCAGCTTCAAATCCAGAACTTATTTTTAAGGAGCAAATTGACATTATTGAAGGGATAAAGGACAGCCAAGCTCAGCGGATGGCAGAAAATCTAGGCTTTGTTGGGCCTTTGACAAACCAGGCTGCAGATCAAATTAAGAAGCTGTATAATCTCTTCCTGAAAATTGATGCTACCCAGGTGGAAGTGAATCCCTTTGGTGAAACTTCACAAGGACAAGTTGTTTGTTTTGATGCCAAGATAAACTTTGATGACAATGCAGAATTCTGACAAAAGGACCTATTTGCTATGGATGACAAATCAGAGAATGATGAGCCCATTGAAAATGAAGCTGCCAGATACGATCTGAAATACACAGGACTGGATGGCAACATTGCCTGCTTTGTGAATGGTGCTGGACTTGCCATGGCTACTTGTGACATTATTTTCCTGAATGGTGGGAAGCCAGCCAACTTCTTGGATCTTGGTGGTGGTATAAAGGAAGCCCAAGTGTATTGTCTTCAAACTGCTCACAGCCGATCCTAAGGTTGAAGCCATCCTTGTCAATATTTTTGGTGGAATCGTCAACTGTGTCATCATTGTCAATGGGATCACCAAAGCCTGCAGGGAGCTGGAACTCAAGGTACCGCTGGTGGTCCGGCTGGAAGGAACCAATGTCCACAAGGCCCAGAGTAACAGCGGACTCCCCATTACTTCAGTGGTCAACCTGGAAGATGCGGCCAAGAAGGCTGTGGCCAGCGTGGTTAAGAAGTGGTGGCTTTGCCTTGACCCCTCAGAGGAAGAAGTCCATTTTCCCATAAAAAAAAGAATGGTTCTCTCATCACTATGAAGGAAATGGTTATCCCATTGGGAAGAAACAGAGAGAGGGGATGAGCAAGAATCCCAATGAAAAATCTTGAATCTGTATTTTCTTGAATAAGATATCTAGGCAGCCTAAATAATGTGATTTCACTTACTGTCTTCACTACATTAATGTTGTATGTTTTCATACTTTTTTCTCACAATAATCCTGCTCAGTAGGCTTTGTTTTGCCAACTTTGCAGAGCAGTCTGTGTGGCCAAACAGTGTGCGTATATACAGAATTTGAGATCAGGCCCTTGTTCATTACAACAGTTTTGGTGGACATTTAGCCCTGTATAAAAAGTTTTTTTAATCCACAGGCTGTGTAAAATTCATTTAACAGATTAACTATCAAAAAGGTGCCTCTCAGTCATTCAAACAAATAGCTGTCACACACTGTAACAGTTTTAAGGAGCTTCTAATTCCAACATTTGTTTGGAAATCCGTGAATATTCTGAAATATATTGTACAATGAAAGATGCCTTAATATTGCATATACTGTTTACCTCACACTAAAATAAAGTCAGAAATCTTGTAATCTTGGAGTCAAAGGTGTTCTCTTTTAATGTCAAAACTGAAGAATGCTGATTCTTAGAGAAATCTCTGTGATTAAGTCATTTCGAGGTGAGGCAACACTGAAGATCAAATTATGTTGTGAGTGTCAGTCTCTCCCCCTACCCCACCCATCACCTCAGAATCTGCCAGCTGGGAAAATGTAATTGAGAGGATGTGGCTTTTTCTCATAATATCCATGTTTGTGGTTGGAAAGAATTTGAATTAGTTTTTTTTAATTTTGGTAAATTTTTATCTGTACACAAATTTAAATAAAATTCTATGTTTTGTAAGCTCTAAAAAAAAATGTTTATACCCATATGCTCAGTAATTCCAGTCTGGAAAATTTCTCCATGGGATATAATCTGAGATTAGCACAATGGAGTATGAACAGAGATGTTAAAAGTGGCAAGTGATTGAAATATTTAAAAGTCAATAATTACTTAAGCAAACCATTATAATCCATTCCATACAATTTTAAACATTAAAATTATGATGTAATTATGAAAACCAGGTTGAAATAAGAAACATGCTTACGGTATATTTTATAAAAACATACATTCAACATGACTACAACTATGTAGAAAATGTTTTAAAAACATTAGAAGAAAATAAGTCAAGATGCCTTTCCTTTGTTCTTTTCTCTAGTTTCTACATTTCTGCAGCGTATATTACCGCAATTGTATCGCCTTTACAAATAGACTTGAAAATAACTCACTTCCCTTCTAGAGGAGCGATGTTCAGTGCAAAGCCGCACTCTGCCCCAGAAACAGTTTTCAGACCTGGTCTTTTTTCTTTCTGGGAGCTGCATCGAGCAGTGTGTCTCTTCTTGCCCCATATTGTCTGTGCCATTTCAGATGCTGTCTTCATGATTCTCCAGTTATTTACTATGTTTATATGTTTCTCCACAACTGCTTAAATTTTTTTTAAATGAGGTAAAATATATAAAACATACATTGAGCCATTTTAACCACTTTTAAGTGTACAGTTCAGTGGCATTAACATCTACATTGTTGTGCAGCCATCGCCACCATCCATCTCCAGAACTTTATCATTTTCCCAAACTGGAACTCTGTCCCCATTAAACCCTAATTCCCGCTTCCCCCCTTCCCCCAGCCCCTGCCAACTACCATCTGCTTTCTCACTCCCTGAATTTGACTCCTTTCTATTCCTCATGTAAGTGGAATCACACAAGGACCAAGTCCCTGGTTTGTTTTCATGTTAAACGTAATGTTTGTTTGCTCATTTGTTCAATATTCACTGTGCTAGGCAGAGGGTTAAGCATTGCTCAAGAAACACATGTGGTCTCTGAGGCTGACAGGGCAGAGGGGCAGAGGTAACAAGGAAAAACACAGAGAAGAAAGTACGAGAGTGTGAGAAGCGTGAAAGCGTGGTCACAGAGAACCCCTGCGGGGCCTTCTGGAAAGTCTAGGTGTTGTAGGATGAATGGGAGAGTGGGGTCCGGGAGGAAGGCTGAGGAGCCAGCGGGGTCCAGCAGATGGAGCCGGAGTGGGGCACACAGCCTGAGGAGGGAGAGCCTTCGTGAGTTGTGTGTGTGTGGTGTGTGCCACATGCAAGGGGCCTGGGAGAGATAGCAGGCCTGGGGGCACCCCAGGAGAGAACAGGAATGTGTTCTAAGTGCAGTGGGGGGTTTTCGGGGGACCCTCTTTTCCCTGCCTTGTCTGCGAGGAGGGAAGGAGTGCCCTGGGTTTGGCTGAGTGCACAGCCAAGATGCAGAGCAGGCCACTCGTATCACCAGCAGGACCTCCTGGGCCAGGCACCGGGATAAGCCCTGTTTGTGACAGCAAGGCTGAGGCACAGACCAGTGTGGCCCCTCCCTCTGCCAGAGACGGCTAGTGGGCACAGCCCATGCCCGGAGCCACCACTTTGTTCTGTGTCTTTGTCCACAGCTGCTCAACTGTGTATACAGTGTTTGGCCTACGGCAGGGGGGCGATTGTTATCTTACCACTTTGTAGTAGTTGAAACAGGCTTAGGGACAAGAAGCCACCTGCCCAAGGTTGAGGAGTAAGTAAGTGACAGAAGAGTAAACGTGTGAGGAGCACATGAAAACATGTCTGACCCCGTCCCACCTCCATCACTCCTCCCAGTGACCTGGAGGGGAGCTTTCTACTGCTTCACTGGGCTCTGGGAAGAGAGGAGGAGGCCTGTGGGTGGGGAAGGGCAGGGAAGCGGGGAGCAGGCCCCACCACAGAAGATGAAAAGAGGATTCTAGTCTCTCCAGACCGTACTCAATAGTGCTTTCTTGTGCTTCTTTCTTAAAGCCTTGTCTTGACCCTACTTACTGTAAATGCAATGTTATGTCCTGTTTTTTATTTGCATAAACATTCTCTGACCTGTGTCTTAGGACCACTATTTCTGAGCTTTGAATAATTGTCTACCAAGTAAATGGGCCACAATTTGTTAAAATTCCTTTTTAACTGTCGATTGTTTAGGCTGTTTCCAGTACTTCTAAAATGCATAAATAATACTAGTAACACCAATGGTAATATTTCCTGAGGATTACCCTCCAGACTAGGTTTCAAATGCCTGAGCGGTTTCTCTGGGTCTGGTCCACAGTGTCTCAGGAGGCTGTGGGCATGCCAGGGAGGCTGAGAACAGAGCCCAGGTGACACCAGGTCTGTGTTTGTCAGCGATCACAGAGATGGGTAGTTCGTCCCAAACAGATGGGTAGGGGTGAGGGGTGGGGGAGCTCCTGGAGAGGGGAGGGCTGCCCTATATAACATCTCGCATAAAAGGGCAGGTGTGCAGGGGGGATGTGGGGTGGTGGCAGCTCTGCCTGACTCCCTCTGCTCATGCGTGGTGATTGCCTGCCTCAAGGGGCCCCCCCAGCCCCTCCTTGGGCCGTTCCCTTTGACTGTCCCGGGAAAGAGTCCAGGGCTCAGGATTCTGTACACATTTTGAATCCAGCCCCTTCTGAAGGGCAGCCCCAGAATCCATAACTGTCGCAGCAAACCCCAGGCACACAGAGGCTTGTGGCTGGCTTGCGGTTGCTGTGATCACGCTGGAGTCAGAGACTGGCTGCCCTGACAGGTGCCACCTAGCATGTAGCACAGGTGGGAAAAGCCCAGCACGAAGTGGCTGTCCTGAGGCTCTGGGAGAGACCCCAGCCCCGGGAGCCTCCGCTGGCTCAGCCTCTTACGGCTGATGACCCTGGGCCAGATGCTCTTAGTAAGAAACCAACAAAAATGTCTGCAGAGGCAAATCAGGAGCAGAAAAGTGCTGTGACCCGTTCCTGGCTGCTGCTCCAGGCCTGAGTGGTCAGCAGACCATTTGCAGGGGCCTGGGCGTGGGCCACTTCCTTCCTAGAGGCGCACCAGCTGCCCCTCCACCCCTGCCCTCTGGCCTTCCCCTGACTATCAGGCTGCCTGACTCAGCATCTATCAGCTCCTCCCGAAGACACACCTGTGGAGAGCAGCTGCAGACTCCTTCTTCAGGAAGGGGGCGCAGGCACAACTTCCTCGTGAATGGGTGGACCTCCACAGCTGGAGCTCTTGGAGGAAAACATGCAAGACAGCGCCCCCAAGCTTTGATAAATCTGTAGACCAAGCAGGCTGAGGCCCCCATGTTTTCAGGGGTTCTTTAAGAAAGTGTCGTTTATCTTATATTGATTGATACAACCTTGAAAACTCGGGAGGAAGTGTGGTCTTGTGGGAGAAGGGCCTGTGTTGCCTTCTTAGCACTGCCCCTGTTAGAGGAGTCCGTCTGAGCTACGGAGGGAAGAGGCGGTCACACCTGCCCCCGTGTAACCAATCAAACCTCCCCGATGGTGTGGCAGGGTGATGGAATTATAAAGTCAATGTGCTCCTCCCAATACATACAAAAAAGAACAACTCTAAAATTGTGACTTTCTTGCAAACAATGGAATCTTTTGAGAATCTGTGGCATGTGCGGATTTGTAAATGAAGAGGAAACAGAAACCCCTGATGGATTCATAATGATAGCATTGAAAGCAGCAGTGGTTCTCTGCCAGGGGAACACCAACAGGCAGAAGGGTGGCCATCAACTGGGTGCCTGAGACCTGTCACATGGGAAGAACCCCAATGCGCCTTCTTGACTTTGTGCATGCACGCCTTACTTTGTCACTGTTGGGTGTGAAGTGTAGCAGCTTAAAAGTACCCACTTGTTAAAAAAAGTAGATCAGGTTTAAGATTATTCCTATAAAATATAGGGTCACCTGCTCACCTGCACTGTAGCAGGCTTCCTTGGTGAGCTAGAAAGGGGTGGAGGACAACTGGCACACAGGGGATTGGCCATGCTCAGGGTTACATGCAGACAGCACTGGGAATTCTGGACCCACAAAAGGTCGTCTGGATGCCTTAGTGATTCCAGGTCGTCTTGGTTAGTGATTCAAAAGTGTAAGCAGTCAAGTGTAGCTTTGAGTAGACTTGCTTTTGAGGGGTTCTTGGAAGCTTGCAGGGACTTACTTTGAGAAAAACTCTTTCTGGTAGAATTAGTTAAATGTGAAGGGTTGGCCAGAGATTGTGAGTTCCATGTCACAGGAGGTATTTCAATGTGGCAAGATTGTCATAAATGGTGATCAAGTATTGTTCTGGAGGCTGAATTAAATAGATGTTAAGTTCCTTTCCCAACACTGAGATCCATTACTCTAACAGATCAGATTTTACCAGTTGCAAAGATTTTTTAATTTTAGTTGCCATTTGCTGCTGCTTCAGGCACATCTAGAGTAGAGAAGAAAGAGCCCACGGGATGGTTTCTATGCAGGTCTCATGAACTCTGGGCTTCACAGGGTGATAAACTTGTGTGGAATCAAAGATGAAGCTGCTCTTGCTCTTGTCCCCATGGGTGTGGGTAGAAGACAGGACATTTCACCAGGCATCATCTGGTACTGGTATTTGGGTAAAGTCTTATTGCTGCTGTTTGCACTCCGGCCTGGTGACTTGGTGGAGTTTAGGCTTAGAATCCTGCTTGTAAAAGGCAAGAGTGCATATGTGCATAGGGGTTAATTGAAAGAATGCCAGTGAAACGTCACAGTACCAAGTGCATAACAAATGCTTAATAAATGGAGATGATGATTGGCAAGGGAAGGCAAATACCAATAAACAAGTGTGAAGATATGGGTCATCTGGTCACTTTAAACTTTAAGTGAGATTGGATGTGGGCACCCCCTTCTCTGAAACAAGTAGAAATGTGTGTGTGAGTGTGTAGTCAGATCCACAGACAACTTTTTAAAATCAATGAATAAAGTAGATAATCTCAGTTATATTTTGGAAAATTTAAACTTATTTTTATTGTTTGTCATTTGATGATTTTTTTTTTCCCTTTCAAAGGAGATTTTGCAGCTGCAGGAGCTGCTGTTGAGCTCACTTCTGAAGGTAAGATGCCTTCAAATGGCCCCGGACACAGAGAGGAAAAACCATCAGAGCAGCTAGAGATGGCAAGCCTGTGATGATCAGAGCCAACATGTAAGAGTGAAGTTCTGTTCAAGTATGAATAGTTACAGCCTTAAAAAGCATTATTTTCTTATTGTCAAACCATCTTTCTTTTTAGAGAAAATCTAGGATACAGTGAAGCAAAGAAGAGGAAAATAAAATAGTCCTTAAGTCCTGCCCCCAAAGATACAACTGACAACCTCTACTGTATCGCCTTCCAGATTCTCTCTCTCTTACAATTGGGGCCATACTTTAGTCTAATAATATTTTGTGCCTTTTTAAAAACAGTCTTTTCTTGTCATTATACATTCTTCATATCTATCTATATATATATAGAGAGAGATAAAATTGAAATTGCTTTATTGTTTTGTCTGGCTATAAATGTAATACACAGATGGAAGACATGCCCATGCATAAACAAGAAGGTGAAAATCACCTGTAATCTGCCACATCCCCCAACCCCTGTAACAGTCAGAGTTATAACTTTGGCATATACTCTGACTATTCTTTCTAATGCATGTTTCTTGCACACAGCTAATTCCCCTCCCTTCCAAGATTGGGTTCATATAACATATAATGTTTTATAACCTGCTTTTTAAATTTAAAAATGCATTGTGAATATCTTTCCAGTTATTAACATTCTTGGTACAGCATTATTTCAATGGCTTTTATTACATAATATGGTGCATTCTCATTTATTTCACTGGATACTTAGGTTTTTAGCATGTTTTCAGTATGCTCACAGTAACGTGATGCATGTTTTTGCCATTAATAATCCTTGTGCATAACCATAATAACCTTTTCATGATAAATTCATAGAAGTAGAATTGCTGGACCAAAAAATGTGCACAATTTTAAGGTTCTTGATACTATTACCAATTGCCCTTCACAATGGCAGCACCAGTCTGCACTCCCAGCAACGGAATACGAATGGGCTCCTTTATTCACACACTCATCTACCTGAAATATTGTATCTGGTAAATAATTTTGGTAATCTGTAAAATACATTTCTAAAATGCACTCCTTTTTTTGTGTATTTGTTGTCTAAACAACTCCAATCTATATTAGAAACAAGTCTATATTTAATTTTTATTAGAGTTTATTATTCATTAAATTACCAACTTCTGGCTTCTTTCTTTCAGTATATATATATATTTTTTAAACATTCACTTGTTTAAACAACCTGGAAATACTTTTGGTCTAAAATGTGAAGGGCTAAAACTTAAATTTTTTTTCAAATAGCTTACCAATTGGTTCAGCACACTTTATCATATAATTCACCCTTTCCCCATGTGTGTAAATGCCACTTGTATCATGTAATCCACATATTCTAGTGGGTTTATTCTTATGTCACTTAATTTTAATTATTGGAATCAGGAATTGTAAGTTGACCAGTATATACCTAGTAGCTGATAATCTCACTGTGGGGAAGAGGCTCTTGCCTTGGAGAAAGTAAACCTTTCTGATTCTAAAAAGATGGGTGAGTCTCATTCCTCCATCTCTGCAATTTACCCCTCTGCTAAGACCTAAGGATGGGGAAAACAGGACGTCATGGCCAGGAAGCAGGAATCTAGAACTCAGAACAAGGCTAACCAGCAACAAAGCCTGGGGGTCACAGTAAAAAACAAGATCCGCCTTAGGGATTCTGACACTTTGAAAGTCAACTAAGTTCTGGGACCCTCATAAGAAATTAAAAACTAACAGTTTGGGGCACTCTGAAAAAGTACTGTTCTCAAGATTTTAGATCAATAAATAAATCCATAGAGTCACACCTCAGTTAAGTCAATGACCTCGCTGTCCCTGTGCTTGAAATACCAGCTTTTTAAATGTAGGAACTAATAATATGTTTAGCCACTATAATAACAAATTCTACTTCTGTGAAAAAAAAAAGGTACAAATTAGTGGAAATTGTGCTTTCTCATCTAACCCTACTTCTGAGCAAGCTGAGTGTTCACACCACAAACCCAGTCAGGACAATGCACCTCAATCCGGGGTGGTGAACTGTACTTTTAGGCAAAAATAGAGAAAATAAATTACCTGGACTAGCTGGAAAACTAAAAGTAGAAAGTAAGAGGTGATACATCAGATTAGATGAAGGACACAATAACATCATTTTTATGCTATTCACACAAACTGGCTTGTGTGGGGAGAGTGCTAGATGCTAATAGGTGGTGCAGTGTTTCTTCCCTGCCTCCCATTCTGTTGCTGGGCTCCCCATGTTTCCTGCTCCCTTTGTGGGTAATAGCTTCGTAAGCTGCCCGCAAATCCTTTTGGAACTAGGTAGTGCAAAAATAAATAAAAATACGGTTCTTAGGTGCTTTCCAATGTAGTGTAAAATTGAATTTTAATGGTCAATTTAATAAAAATGAAAGGAGGAACTATTTTGTTTTAACCTCTCATCACTTTTTTCCGGGGAGCTTTTGCTTTTTTTGCACTCATGCCTGATGCTGGCAGCCAGGTGGGTGTCGTCAGTGGCACTTGCCTACACAGGAGGTCACAGCTGCTCAGCTACAGGCAGGTATATGGTTTTCTGATTACTTGCTTTGCAAAAGTTGGATCATGTTTTAACTACTCAAGAAGCATTCCTGGCAATCTCCCCAAATCATTCTTTTAAGTCATTCTTTTGACTGCCGCATGATATTTTAGGGTGTGTGTAGATCACAGTTTATTTAGTGATTCCCTATTGATGAACTTGGGGTTGCATCCTGTTTTTGTTTTGCCCAAATGAAATTGACATAATCATCTTTGTATATATATTCTTACATAATAATGCTTTTACTTTATAGGAGACATATTCTTGTGAGTGCTGAGTTAGAGTATGTGATTTATTATTAGGTATTGCAAACTGTTTTCCAAAAGGCTGTAGTGTCTCATAATACCATCAGCAACCCCTGTTGGGTGTCCTTGTCCACATCTTCTCCAGGATTGAGTGGTATCACTCTTTTACATTTTCACCCACCCAGTGACATGTGTATGCAAATAACACATCTCCATTTTTCTGGGAAATAATTTTTTTTTTTGGTCATATGTGATTTTTGTTCAACTGACAAGCACTTTTCTACAGCTACACTTGTGCAACATAAAAAAATGGAATGCTTCATGAATTTGTGTGTCATCCTTGCACAGGGGCCATGCTAATCTCTGTATTGTTCCAATGGAAAATGTATTTTTAACTTCAAGTGAGTCACAACTCATTTTATGAAGGTGAAATTTTGGTGCAGAGGTTATGGCAGGAGAAATGAAAAGCTGTGGATCAACCTTCCTTTCTTAAACACACAAAAGGTCTTAATTTAGTTTGGATACAAAAAGCAGGGCAGGGAACAGGACAGAGATTTTAAACTACCATCAGCAGGTGTGCAGGCTCAGCAGTCTGCTAAAAAGGCCCATAGTCACAATAACCAGGAATAGTTTACAAGGCAAACACCCCTGCCCCAGCCTCAAGTGGCATGGGCAGGAGCACACTCACTCTGAGATGATGCAGATAAAATCCCAATAGTATTATTCCCTTTGCCAGTGAACGATACGCTCCACATGTGCTGGGTAAGCAGGAGGAGTCCTGACAGAGGAAGATGTGAGGAACCACTGGGGCAAGGACGGGCCTGGCTCTGAGCCCAGGGAGCCTTTCTCTTGCCTCCTTCAAAGCCCACAACGCAAGGTGTGCTGCCAGACACAGGATTCTGTGGTTCTGGCGAGGTGGGCTTTGAGTGGGAGTTCTAGGAAGGCACTTCATTTCCACGAAGGCCTGCTTGCCTTGTGAAGTCACCCTTCCCCCCAATTCCCAAACCAGAAGCATTTGTGCGGCTGTAGGGTGAGTCTTCCACTGCTCTTTGCTCCCTAGCCCCAAGCTGGCTGAGGCCTGGAGTGGGTGAGGGTGGCGGGTCAGGACTCCTGGCCTCCTTTCTGTCTGATCTGGTCCTACCCAGCCAGCAGGTCTAGCCAAGCAGCTAGCTCCTGGCCCACAGGATGCTGAAGGGGTGCTGGGGAGGGGTGTTGGGGGGAAGGTGGGCCTCTGTGTCCCCACCAACACTTCAGATCTTCTCCTTGTAGCTTTTCCCCCACCCAACCACAGAGACCTCCACAAATCCACTGTGAGAGTCTGCAAACTCTTCTATTAGCAGAACCCTGCCTTTGTGAACATTCCCTGGGTGTTGGCCTGTCTGCTCTGCCTGTTTGTTGTCTGTCCAGGGCTGACAATAGGGTGAGGTGCTGAGGGCTCTCGCTTTCAGAGTCACCAAGTGCTGGCCCTGTGTTTGTGCTCTGCAAGGTGACGGAAGGCCCTGGAGTCAGGGACAGTGGTGTGAGCTCAGTGCATGTTAGTGCCAACAACTCTATAGGCGCTCCATTTATATGTAATTTGTGTTCCCTGAGGTGTTGTCAGCTGTACTGCAGGGTCTACTTTCAGAAGTGTGGAGAAGCCCTGGGCAGCCCGGACTGGCTGGGTTGGGGAGCCAGCAGAAGAGGGCTGGGAGGATGCCCAGGGAGGGCAGTGCCCAGCTGCTCCGCATGGGGAGCAGAACGTGCTTGTGGGAGCCTGAGGCCTCCCTGATGAGGCCTCTCGCTCCTTCATTTACCCAGTCTGGCCTCAAGGTTGGGTAATGCTGGTGGCAGGACAGGGCCAAGGGTTCCCGTAGGTCTTGGCCTCCCCAGGAGATAAGGGACTGGCTAGGAAGGCGGGGACTGAGGCCTAGCAGCCTCTCTGGTGAGTGCTGTGAGCAAGCCTGTGAGCCTGAGGACTGGCCCGTGTCTGTCCTGGCCCTGCCTTGTCCAAGCACAGGGAGAGCAGGCACACAGAAGGTGCCCAAAATGTGTATATTTGAATTGACATCAAGAAGCCTAAGGGAGAGAAGCACTAATGGAAGAGATGAGGTGTCTTGTCTGAAGGTTTCAGCCCCAGGCAAGTTCACTGTGAATTCAGTGAGACTGAGAAATGACAACAGGACATTCTTGGGGTAAAAGGGTTTATACCCAGCTTTATTCTCCCTGCAGTAGGTCGAGCACTGAATCACCTCTGCATCCAGCAGTCTGCTGGTCTGTAATCTACCCTCAGTCTCTGCCTCTGCCCAGAGCACTGGGCAGAGCTCTTTATATAGGACCCTATCAACAATAGCTTATTGCCTACTGGTGTGGGAGCATTTGCCCAGGAGTAGGCCAGTCACATCATCAAGTAGTTTAGGTTCAGGGGAGGATCGTGGCCACAGGAACTTCCATTTTCCCCACAGTGGGCAGGGTGATTAGCTCACTCATAGATGAGGGGCAGTGTAGGAGATGGCCTGCAATTCAAAATACATGAAAGGAAATGTGGCTGGTCTCTGCTGGAATGCAGAGGTCTGAGTGAAGCTTAAGGTGGGTACTGCATGTAAAAGACAGTCAAGTAAGAGGAAAACAGCCATCCAGGAGACCTGGTGACACTGTGCGGGAAGAAGAGTTCCTTTCTCAACCCGGCTGCTTTCAGCTTGGTAAGAATGACACCTGCCATGCCTATTTCTGTGACTCCCAAGCTGGTTGGGGGGTGAGAGCTTCTTTCTGTTGGGGAGCATGGTTTGAGCTGACACACTGAGTCATGGAGCTGGAGGACTCCAGGACCCAGTGATTCATAGTCACCGAGGAGCGTCACTGAGATGATGCGTCTTTGGAGGTTTCCCAAGAAGTCACAGAGGAAATCTCTTCGGTCCTCCACACCTGGAAAGGCCTCTGAAGACAGGGCTCTTTCTCTCTCTCCCTTTGACTGGGTGGTTGATTCGGATCAGCTCTGCAGCCCACACAGGGCTGGGGATCACTTTGTGAAAACAAGTTGCCCACTTCCTACAGGTAGAGACACAAGCTGGGGTGGGGGTGGGGATGAGTAAGGATGAAAGAAGGGGGTTGTTGGAGCCCCCTTCCTCCTTTCAACTCAGTGGGGCTGCTGAGCGCCACACCTGCAGACTGGTGCCCAGAATCCTCCACCCTTGTTTCCTACTGAGAGTAAGGGAGGGGAGGAAACCAGCGTTGCTCCCAGGCCTTCCTATCTGTGGTCATTCAAGGTCCACAGCAAGACCAAGAGGGAGATGCTACCTGTGCTCCCATGGGCAGGGGAGGTACCCCAGGGCTGCTCTGCTGGTAGAGGCAAGCCCTGTTGTCCCCCCTCCTCAGCACGTGACACGTGACTTCCATTGTACTGATTTTTAAAATCATAATTTATGAACAAATCTCTCTCAGATGGAAATTAAAACTGATTCCAAATTTCAAATACTACAGTGACCAGAGCCTCTTTTTAAAGAGTCTGTTTCTCTTCTCCAAACTTTTGTTTTTTTCCCTCAATTATGAAAGAAAAACATGATCGTTGTAAAAATTCACATAACACAAAAATGTGCAATGCAGAAGTGGAATTTCCCCAGAGTAACTGACATTACCAGTTGGAGTACATCCTTCCAGACCTCTGTAAGCATATACAAAGACATATGTCCAGAGGCATTGATACATGATTACAGAATCAGATTTGCAGAATAAGATTCAGTTGTCTATATTCTTTTTTTTTCTTTTTCAGTTGTCTATATTCTATATCTTCTATGAGATTTCAATTTTGTTTAAAAAAGTACGTGCTGAAGAAAATCTGGAGGAACAATAAGCCTTCAAATACTGATTTTACACATTTCTGCAATGTTCCATACTTGGATTTAAAAAATATCTCTTTATTGAAATATAATCTGTATCTATTTCCATATCTATATGTACTGAGTGTATAGCTCAATGACTTTTCATAAACTGATCACCCCCGTATGACCAGCTCTCAGATGAAGTAGATTGTGCCGACCCCCAAACCTTATGCTCCCTTCTAATGTCATCCCCGCACCAAGGGTAACCGTACCCTGACTTCTGTCATGTATTCGCTCTGCTTCTTTTTTAGTCTGTGCTTGAATTTTAACAGTGACTACATATTGCATTTAAAATGAGGTTAACCAATACAGAGATGGTTAAAACACATGCAGATGTAGTGGCCAACATTTAATGCCAGCATATACGGATCTTGCTCATTCCTTAACAGCTGCATGGAGTCCCTTGCATTGCAATTGATGTAACTGGCTCCTTTTGATGGACATTTTGGTTGTTTCCAGTTTTGGGCTAATAAGCAGCACTTCAAGGAACAATTTGGTGCATTTTTCTTTGCATGTGTCAATCTGAGATGTGTTTAAGATAAATGCCTACAAGTGGAATTGTTAGTCAAAAGATAGCCAGACCAAAAAAAATTGTTTTGATATTTTGTCATAATGGTCCTCCAGAGAGTAGTAAATGCTCAGCTCCTTCTTCAAAACAGAAGGCAGGTGCTGGGTGCAGACCTCCTCACCGCAGCCCCCACTGCTGGCAGCCAAGCCTGCTCGGGTTCTCTGGGCAGATCAGACCCAGCCTGCCTCCGCAGGTGTGTGCTGCACAGAAAACAGCCCAAGGAGCAGCCGCCACCCCCAGCCTGTCCCCCAGCCTGTCCCCATATGAACTTGCAAACAACTAAACACAACTGCCAAGACACCAGCAGGCCGACGGCTGTTAAATGGCAGGACCCGCAGTGGGACTAGGGGCCTTCACCCTGCTCTGACTTACACTGCAGACTGGATGTGAGCCCGAGGAAGGGCAGGCCCCAAAACTGGGCCTTACTTAGTCCCTTATCATTGAATGGGACATTTCTGAGCAAGTAGCTCACCTTAAAAGTGAACCCTGGAGGAGTCGGCTCCAGGCTGCATGGCCCTTCCCATCTCCCCTCAGCCTTGGGAGGCAGCCTGTCCTGCTGTGCTCTGAGCCGATGGGCAGAAAATATTTTCTCCTCCTGAGCACCGTCTGCCTGTATGCCTTCTAACTCCCGCCCACCACACCTAGTTCTGCAGTGCCCTCCATTCCCCAGGCAGCATCTCAGGACGGCAGGAGATGGCTCCGCTGTCCCCTCCCCTGGAGCCACCTTTCCTTTCCTGTTTTCTGTCAGTTTGTACATGTTGGGGCAACATTGCTCCTGGTTTTCCACTGCCCTCCTTCACCTGCATCTCTCAGCTCTGAGCCGGCAGCAGGTGGGACTCACTCCTTCTGCCGGGCACGGGGCTTCTGTTAATGCAGCCTGAGGATGCTAAAGCCCAGGGTGGAGAGCTAAGATCCCCGGACTTTTTCAAAAGGCACAGAGGCTTCACCTGAACTCCCCTCTCCCAGTTCAGCATTTTTGCCTTGCAGTTTGTTTCTCTGGCAATTACTGGGAATGTGACAGAGACCCTGGTGCCTCCCACCTTCTCTTTAAGGCAAGGTCACCAGCCTTGTGGCCAGGATTCCCTGGTGGGGTTCCACCCTCAAGAGAAATGAAGGCAGCTTGGGAGTGGCGAGAGGAGGAGGTCAGTCCCTGCAGCCCTGCATGGCTCTGGGGCCCTGGGGCCCTGGGTGCTTCTCAGCCCCTTCCGTGTGGACTCCCGCGTGCTGTGTGGGCCAATGAGGATGTCAGATGCTGAGCCAATATCTCTGAGGTACAGATGGGCTATTACATCACAGGAGCCATTTACATCTTTTACTCAGGATTTTATTTTTACAGCCCAGACATTTTCATAAAACAGAGAGTGACAGAAGAAATATACAAGCCATGGAAAGGCAGAAGTAGAAGGTGAGGAACTTCCTACTGGAAAATCAAGTGACCTCCTGCCCCCCAAACCACAAGTCCCCAGTCCCCCAGGAGGGGCCTCAGGGATGGAAATGACTGTGGGCACCAGGTCAGGCCCTGCTGGAAGGCTTATTTCCACGTGGGGTCTGGTCTCTGGGGCTGTCTGTGAGGACAGTGAGCTCCAGACTGGGAAAACTAAGGCGAGCCGTCTCAGCACCATCCCAGGAGAGACTTAGGACTCAGTGTCACTGCGTTAGCACGGCAAAGCAACTTGCAAGATGGTGGCTGGGCAGCCAACACCAAAGGTCCCAGCCAGAGTGGTGTCCGGAGCACGTTTCTTACCCAACCCTCTAGCATGCCCCTGAGTTACAGGGAGTGCCCTGAGGCTCTGAAGCTTTCTAAGATTCCCAATGACCAACTAACAAGTTCCCATGCATGAGGGTCACAGAAAGAACTTGCAGTAGTTAAAAGCAGGCGGCGTCAGCAGGTCAATGAAATTCCCATGGTTGGGTGTGTCCGTTCTCGTACTTTTCCAGATCTCGTTCATTACTGACCAGTATATTTTTGCGGCAGGACACCAAAAGCATATTCTCTGCTCACTTATAAAACCTGAAAGCAACAGCAAGTTGTGAAACCACTTATTTTCCAGCAAATGATACTGAATTTCCTGTAACAGAAACAAACGGCAAATGAGGATGGAGGGCCTCATTCCAAGTAAGTAGTCTGGGGTCAGGAGTTTGTGTTAGTAGGTTTTTAGGGACCATCTTACTCATTCAAAATATTAAAAAGTTCATGAAATGCAGCCCAAAGAACTCCAGCTTTGAATACTGTTACTTCCTGCAGGACTTTCTGTGACAGCTATTCACCAATGCACACTAAGGGCCCAGAGGAAGGCCTGCTGATGGGATGATCTTCTGAGGCCAGTGAGAGCCTGGGTAACATCTGCCCCAAACTGCAACTTGAGTTTGGAGCAGCTGATCTGCAAGGCCCTGGACTTCTCTGTCCACACCCGGATCATGGTAGCCAAACGAGAGGTGGTTTTCAAACATTTTTGTTAGCCACAAACCCTTTTGTTTAAAGAATGTCTTAAGTTGAGTGTAACTGCAGGTAATAGAAGAGAGCAGAGCTGTGAGCAGAGGGAGAGGGGGGCTCAGGGTCCCACCCACAACCACCCCCAGCCCCTTCCCCACCTTGGTGGGTCCTTAGAACCCCTGGGTTTGCCCAAGCACCCAGTTCCCCCCAGAATGGTGTCAAATCACTGGGGACAAGTTAAAATGAAGGAGTGAGTCCCCTAAAGGGGACTCATTCTCCATAAAAGGTCACCATGGAGAACATCTTGAGCAGAACATTCTGGAGGTCTAGGCTTGGACAGTACACTCAAATTACTGTCTCTTAGGTAGGGGGTGGTTTCCAAATCCAGTATATAAGGTAGATATTACACACACTCAAAATTATCATTGAAAATTGCCCATAAAATACAGTAGGCATATGACAGCTCATTTCTTTTTATCACTGAATAGTATCCCTTTGTCTGACTGTACCCCAGTTTATTTGTTCATTCACCTATTGTGGAACATTTTGGTTGCTTTCAAGTTTTGGCAACTATGAATAAAGCTGCTGTCAATGACAACAATAACAACAACAACAACAACAAAATATCTATATATATATATACACACACAGCAGGCATATTGAAGCAATTATGGTTAAGCAGCTATGTATAAAATATAATGTATGTTGTAATATAGAACATAATGCAGAGAGTTTATATGCTAAATATATTATAGAGTATTTAAAGATACATTTTGTTTCTTAGTTGTTGGGCTCGTAAAGTTAACTTTCGCAAATGACATGAGCTGGACTTTCTGAAAGTCCCAATTGACTCCATGGGACCGGGGGCCAACCTCTGAGTATTGCCCCAGGAAATCCTCTCAATAGCCATGAGGTTGATACTGTTATCCCATTTTACAGATGAGGAATCAGAAGTTCAGAGAGGTGACGTGACTCACGTACAGCTGCATGGTTTATGAATGGCAGACAGCGTTCACACACAGGTTTGCCTCAGACCCTGGCCGCGGCTCTGGAGCACAAGGCCTGCTGCCCTTTTCAACCTGGAGGTGTGGGCTTTCTTTTTTTCCCAAGCACCTCTATATGGAGGGGTTGTCATTAATGAGATAGGTAGTTGGAAAAGAGTCTCTATTTTGAGGAAGAAAAAGCAATCCAAAAACACTGCTTGTGGCCCAACTGGGCCTGAAAGTCCTGGAGGCTGGGAGCAGCTGGCAGCCTCCGGCCTCTCTCAGCCTCTGGGCTTCTCTGCCTGTGTTCACACAGCTCAGGGACCATGAAAAGCAAGCCTTCTGCTTGCAAACTCTTGGGACCCAGGTGGGGTCCAGGGCAGAGGAGGGGACCAAACATCCCATGCTGGCAGGAAGGGAGCCCGTGAAGATGCCAGCCTTGCACGGACTGACTCGTCTTTAGATCCGACTTGGCTCTTTACTATCCCAGCACTTGGAGCAAGCCTTTCAACTGGTCTGTAAAAAGTAGCTCCTAGGTCACGCAGGACTGAGCTGAATGAAATAATGGACGGGAAGGAGTTTGGAATATCCCACCGTGTTCTGGGCATGCAAGAGTTCACTGTCATTGGGAGAGCTAAGAGCTAAATCTTGCCATATTTGAAATACACTTAAATGATCCATTGGTATTTTTGTTTAGATTATCTCTTTTCCGGAACTCTGTCACCCCATCTATTTATACAGCCTATGATTGCTTTGAAGGCTGGCTTTGACTGCTTGTAGCTGGGGGCTGTGAGCAGCAGCTGGGTTGAGCCAGCCCAGGACCACACCTGGGGCTGCGAAACTGACACATTTCTGAGGCCCCCAATACTTACTGTTTCAAGAGGCGAAGCCGGGCTCTCCTCTGCTGGCCTGGAAGAAGAAAACAAGAACATTAGTGGCACGGGCTGTGGGCTGCTGACACCACGCCCCAGAGAGAGAAGAGGAAGGCTACAGGGGGGCAGCCAACACCTCTGACCACATCCCTGGCGCTCCAGCTTCATGAGTTTTAACTCCCTAATGCTCACAGCCAACCTGAGTTGGACACTACTCTGCTTATCCCCATCTTGCAGGGAAACTGACACACAGAGTGAGCGTGTTACTGAGTAATGAGTTCAAAGTCATGCAGCTGGTAAGTGGTAAAGCCAGAATTCCAACTCAGTTAACCTGCTCCAGTCTGTGTGTCCTTAAACGGAATTGTGGGATCTTGCCCTGACCGCATGTTAGGAATGACGGGGGGTCCTGATCTAGAGCTCATGTACTCAGAGGATGTGCAAGGTTTCCCACTGGGCAAGGAAGGATATATAAGCGTATCTATTTACATCTTTAGTTCATCCTTTCTGTTTTGTTTTTGAAGCACCTTTAATAGCATGTGTAATATAATAAATTAATAAGTATAGCCAATTGCATTGAGTGTTTATAATTTTTAAAGTTTTTACTGATGATCATTAAAAAAGCTTGCAGACCACTGAACTTGAATGGGGCCCTTAGAATGGGATAAATGGATCCCTTGGTGTGGGATAACTGTATGCAAAAATGTGCGTTTGACACATTTCTCTGGGGAGAGGGTTCATAATTGTCACCACATGTTCAGAGGGGTCTGTGACCTATAAAAGAGCCACTGACCTAGCCACTGATGGCCCCTATGGGCCATCCCCTGCCCCATTTTTATAGAAGCCCAGAGAGCGTTAGTGGCCTGCTGGAGGTGGCACAGGTGAGCAGCAGTACCAAGGAAGAGCTTCCCCACAGCTGCCCTCTTTCTTAGAACCCAGCGCAGAGCAGGGCCTGGGGAGTCACAGGAGGAGATGATCTCATGTTCAAAGTGGACCACAGCAGCGGCCATCTCTGAGTTTCCCTTCAGCCTCATGGGGGTTGGGGGTAGGGGAGGGGTTGGTGGGGGAGGTTCCAGCTTGTGGAAACATGAAGCAAGCCCCACTGTGAGCTCTTCTGGGTACTGCTTCCACCCCAACTGCCCTCAGGAGTTCCTGCTTCCTGGGCACACAGCCCAGGCCCAGCACTTTGGGCAGGACTTCACAGACAGTAGCCCTGGGAGGTGGGTGACATCGTTACTCCTGAATGGGCTCAGAGAGGCCAGGACATGCACCCAATGTCACTTATCAGCGAGCAGCAGGGTTGAATTTAAACCCAGGTTTCCCTGACTCCAGAGACACGGTGGTCTCTCATCCCTGCAGGGCCTCAGGCCAAGGATCGCCTCTGGAACTGCCAAAGGGTGTGAGAGGGACAGTGGGGGGCAAACTTCCTGGATGCCATCCACCCTGTTCCCTACAGAAGGAAGTACCCTCAGGGATGCCTTGATGGCAAAAGGGGTCCGCATGATAGCCCAGGAGGGCACAACTTACAGTGCAGGTGGAGGGCAGCACTCACGGACGCCAGCAGAACCAGGCCGCCCGCCGCCAGCAGGCCAAGGGTGAGGCGGCTGCAAGACAGGCCTGGAAGACGCACATGGTGAACATGTGAGACATGCAGATAAAATATACAGAGAGGAAAGTCAACTGGAAGCCCCATCTCCCCCTCCATATGCGAATGCCACTGTGTGCCTAATTCTTCTAGTCTCTTCTCTAGGGACTTGAATCACACTGAGGTAATTTTATATATAAAATCGCATGCCTCACATCCCAATTTTTAAAAATTAATCAAACTCAGGAGTTATTTATATTCAAAAGAGATACACAGTTTTCATTCCTGGTAATGGGATTTTTATTATTTATTTTTAAAACTCTGAGTTTCACAAGAACTAGCTGAATATATTTTCATCATAAAAGATTCAAGTATATGGTTAGAATGACTCTTGGCATCCTGGCTCCTTCACAGAAGTAACTGCCCTGGTTAATTTGGTGGCTCTCTCTTTGCATTTACACATATATAGTTTACATAGACATACAGTTGTTTTTTTCTTAAAGCATACGGTGTCTTATATGTACAAACTGTTCTGTAAACATGTTTCTTCTTCACTGAAACGTGTCCACACATTCTTTTTTTGAGCAGAGTAGCATTTGAAATATGGATGTACCATGGATGATTAAGCCATCAGTGGGCATTTTGATTTTACTTTTATAAACAACTCTATAGAGAACATCCTGGTACATTTCTCCTTATGCAGGAGCCTGCCTGCAGCAGATACTGAAAATAGGAACTACTAAACCATTAGACTACATCCATTTAAGATTGTAATAGATGCTCTCAAATGCCTTCCTGCAAGACTGCACTGATTTCCATTTCTGACCACTGATCACGCACTCTGCCAACCCTTGGTATCATCAAAGTTTTTAATTGCTGCCAGTCCTGAGGGTCAAAAATCATAGTTCACTAGTAACCATAATGTTGCTCATGTAATTGTAGATTAATGATACCAAAAAAAAAATTGTAGTTCACTTCAATTCCCTATCAGCTTCAGTCTGTTCTTATGTATCAGCCACTTGTATGACTTTTCTTCCATGAGCTGCCCATTTGTTCCTTTGTTCATGTGTGTTGTATTTCAACAGCAGAGTTTATATTATGAATGCCCCAAATTCTTCTCTGACTCTCTTCGTGCCCCTAAGGCTAGTGCCTGTGAGTAGCTGAGAAGCAGACCCAGGATCCCTGAATGAAAAGGGAAAGGCTATATATCTGGGCTTGAGGTAAAAAAATTGAGAGTTTTGGATGTCAGAGAAGGGAGAGAATTTTTACCGACTGTTATGTGCCAAGTACAATACTAATTGCACACTTCTATCTCATGAGGAGGGGAGGTACTATCATTTTACAGTTCAGAAAAAACAAGATTTAAAGAGGTGAAATTACATGCCCAAGGTCACCCAGCTATGAAAGGCAGGGCCAGGGTGTGGACCAGGTCCTGCAAGTTCTAAAGGTGCTGTAGTCCTGCCAAAACAGCTGTGGGCATGAGAGGCAGGGGAGGAAATGGGGTGGGCTGCTCCATGGGTTGGGGGGGCACCCTCGCCAAGGCTGGATGGTGAGATGTGGAGAGGAGATTCCTACACTGGGCAGAAGGTTGGGTGAGAGGCCCTTGAAAGTCCTTCCACCTCTGAAATTCAAGGGTCTCTATCTGCCTCCCATACAGGATGGGCCTCAAAAACAAAGTAAATGCTAAGTGAAAGAAGCCAGGAATGAAAGGTATATTGTGTGATTCCACTTATATGAAATGTCCAGAAGAGGCAGATCTATAGAGATTGAGAGTAGATTAGCAGTTGTCAGGGGCTAGAGTGGGAATAGACACTAGTGGTAAACCAGTGCAAAGGATCTTGCTGGGGTGGTGGAAATGTTCTAAAACTAAATTGTGGTGGTTGCATAACTTGGTGAATTTACTAAAAATCATTGAGTTGTATGTTTAATATGGGTCAATTTTGTGACATGCAAATTATACCTCAATAAAGTTTTTTTTTAAACTGATGCATGTGGGTGAAGGTTGCAGGGTCACACATGGCAGGAAGGTCCCCTCCCTCTGAGGAGGAGGTGGGTCAGGGGAGCTTCCTGAGGACTGGTCATAACTGAACTGGAGGCCAGTGACACAGCGAGATCACTACCCGAATGTGGTTCCAGGAAAAGCTGCTTCTTCTGTAAAGGCGGTGAAAAGCCTTCTGGGGCAGGGAGCCAGCAGCCAGAGCCACACTAGGGAGCCTGGCCTGGCTTTCCTTGCCTTTCTTGGGTTTTGGGGCCTCATGAGACCTGGATCACACCACACTGCTCCTGAGACAGTGGTTGGGAAATTGTTCCCCAGCACTTCCAAGTGTTAGCTCAAGGCACAGCCCTAAGTTTTAAGGAGCAGGTCCTTCCCCCTAGTGGGTGCATGTGGGTGTCACTCGTGACAACAAGCTTTGAGCTCTGTATGGGCAGCCTGCCAAGCTGAGCACCTCAGGAATAGTATTTCATTTAACCCTGCCTTCCCTTTAGCGAGGTAAACTCCCCCATTTTACAGATGAGGAAACTGAGGTTCAGAAGGCCTGAATCCCTTTCCCAAGGTCACACAGTATAGGCACAGTAGACAGGGATGCAGACCTAGGCCTGGCTGGCTCACCACTAGGCTACAGTGCCCCATGGCCCCCATCCCTAATGCAGCTTCCACCTACTTCTCCCATTCCGCCATCTTAACACATATCTTGGTTATTCTTAGTATCCTACTAATGTTGGGTTTGTATTTTACCCTAAGATTTTACTAAGGGTTGATATAAAAAATGATGCAAGAAATGGAAAGTCCGTTTTTTCATCATTTATAAAAGTGTTACTGAATTCACTATCATTCAATGGTCCTTATATAAAGATTTCTTCTGGAATGTAAACCAAGATGAAGGCTCTGCTGTGTGGGGTTACTTCTTTACATCACTGTGGGGCAGGTTTGTGGTGCCATGTTATTTGGAGCATTCACTTTGCTGCAGCTGTGTTTGCTTGCTTCTCCAGAGCCACAGCACAGACTTGACTTCTGCATCCTCATATGACTTAATGGTCCTGTTGTATTTGCCTCTTGGGCCCTTTTCTGTTGTACACTGCCTGGTATTCTTTAAGTGAAGTTGTGGGACATAAATAATTTATAAAGTCAGGTCATCCTGTCCCCACCTTTATGTTCCCCATAACTTTGCCTTTCTGTACATAGGTTCTGATTTTCTTTTTTACTGTGATCTTATACAGGAGCTTCCTTCTGCCATCCCCTGGATCCCATTAGATGTCTCCCTCCGGGACTCTTTCTGGTACTTTATATATTGAAGACAGAGCAATCCCAGCAGTGCCAGGCAGCCCTGGTGTGTCTGCTTGCAGTTTGTTCTAAGGGTAGGAGCAGATGGCACTTTTTGCTTGTCACCAGTAACTTCTGGGGAGCAGAGGTGAGCACTTTTCCACAAACACACTTGGGCTGATATGTGTGTGTGTACTTCAGCTGTGGTATCTGGTGCTCATAGCACAGAGAGGGGAGTTTGTTCACTCATTCACAAACATTTGTTAAGCATATATTGGGTGTTAGGTCCTCTGTAAGGCATCAAAACTGGGAAAATTTAAAGTGCTGGTTCTTTGTGTTGGGTGTTTTGACAGCTTTATTGAGATATAATATACATATCATAAAGTTCACCTGTTCAAAGTGTAAAATTTAATGGTTTTTGGTATAGTCACAGAGTTGTGCAACCATCACCACAATCTAATTTTAGAACATTTTATCACTCTGAAAAGAAATTATGTACTGGTTAGCAATCACTCCCATTCCTTCCCCATTGCCCACCTACAACCTTAGGCAAACACTAATCTACTTTCTGTCTTTCTGGGATGCCATATTCTGGACATTTCATATCAGTGGGATTATATAATGTATGCTCTTTTGTGATTATCTTCTTTCACTGCATATTTTCAAGATTCATCCATGTTGTAGCTTTATTTATACTTCATTGTTTATTATGGCCAAATAGTATTATATTGCGTGGATATTCCATATTGTGTTAACCCATTCATCAGCTGGTGGACATTTGAGTTGTTTCTACTTTTTGGCTGTTAGGACTCATCTGCTAGGAATATTTGTGTGGAAGTTTTGGGGGGAAATGTAGCCTCCATTAAGTTTGTCCTGTGAGGCTTCCCTTCCCCGTCCCGCTTGGGCGGGGCCAGAGGAACAGCGCCTGCCCACACTTGGGAAGGGCTTGTGGAGGGAGGGAGGGCAGGGAGGGGCAGTGTTTGCTGCACTCTGAGGTCCCGGGGGACGAGTGAACTCACCTTTCGGAGTCACAGGGTTTGGGAACCGGCACACTTTCTTCTTTGGGGTGGACTTCTTGGTGGGCTGGGCAGTGGTGGGAAGGACATCAACTATAGAAAGTAAGCAAGATGCTTATCTTAGCCCATAAACAGTATGTAGCCTTAGAGACAAGACTTAAAGCCACACGGCTTGCATCCAGGTACTAGAGTTCTTATGCAGTTCCCTCAGCTGTCGTGGGGCCTGAAGATCACAGAGCAATAGAATTTTTGATCTGCTCTCCCAACTCTCAGATCTGTAAGGGCCTTGGCCTGGGGGTCAGCTTAGAGTCCTAGGGCAAGAGGTCTTTGGAGCCACACAGACCTGAATGGTGCCCCAGCACCCCGAGTTAACCACTGTGTGACTTGGGGCAAGTCCTACCTGTGCCTCAGTTTCCCCATCTGCAGAAATAAAGATGACTCCCATCTCCTTCTGGGGATTGTTTTGAGAATTAAAGGGGACATTGTGTCCAGCAAGGTGTGCAGTACACATGGCTCCACCTGGTGAAGACCTAAAGCTGAAGCCAGAGTCCCCAAGCCCTTGGCATGGCCAGCCCCTCAGCCCACTGCCAATCCCTAAGTGAGTGGACGAAGCTCATAGAAAGGAGGGGGTGCCCTTTTCTGAATGTACAATACCAGGCACATTGCAAATATCGGGATTTTCTTTCCTTCTCAGGGGTCTTTAAAAATTACATAGTATCAGAGCTAGAGAGACCTTCAGTCTAATCTCAACCCTTCATTTCAAAGGTGAACGCTGGTGATGTGAGAGGCCGGCGCCTGAGGCCCCACAGTGAGAAGTGCCAGCCTGAGACCCTGAGCCCCTCTCCTGACTCCTGAGGGTCACTCTTCTCTTTTGTTCTAATCCAGTGTCACATACAGGTGTTGAGATAGGGCAGTAGGACAAGCCCACAGAGCAGAGGAAGACCCTGAGGGGCTGAGGAAGGGGGTGAACCCTGGTGCTGCTGAATCCAACCCTTGCCTTTAGGGGTTGAGGGAAGACACATCACTGAAATGATTTTCTGTAAAATGGTAGGAGAGGCAATAGGGTGACACCATGAAATTAAACTCAAGCATCAAAGGGGCAGGGAGGGGCCACCAGCGAATGGGTCATTTGGGGGCTGGCATCTTCTATATAAAAAGTGCACCTTTCAGACCTTCACCGACCTGAGCCTCCTCTGGAAAGTAGAGATGACACGCTCTACTCTGCTTGCTTCCTGGGGTTTCTAGAAAAAACCAACTAACTAGAACAAACACTACGAAGCTCCCACCATGTGCTGGTGGCAGTGGCAGGCACTGCAGCTTCAGCTTATTGAACCAACAGCTCTGGGGACAGGCACTGTTGTCCCCATTTTATCCCTGAAGAAGACTAGGCTCAGAGCTGAGATAACTTGCCCTAAATCCAAGAGGCATTGAACAGCAGGGCCAGGATCTGAGCCCAAAGACGGTGATTCTAGGCTCTTACTATGCAGTGTGCCTCAGGTGCAAATGTCTTTTGACAAAAAGTTAAGCACCTCAGATCAAGCCAAGGCCCTGGGTGGTCAGAGCGCTGAGGGAAGCGAGGAGAGCATTAGCCGCAGTGCTCCGGAGTGCGCTCCACGCCGGCCCTCTGCTGGAGGGGTTCTCATCTCCCCCGCCCTCAGGGCTCTTAAGCGTTGGCTTCCCTGACTTTACACAGAGGTCTGTGGTGAGCCTGCAGGGCAGCCGGGCCGAAAGGGCCTCAGTGCCTTGGCTGGGCCTGGTGGCCCAGGTCTGATGGAAGGTTTGGGGGATGCTTGTCCATTTTAACCTCTTGCTAAGAGCCAGGCCCCCACAATTCCTCCTGACCCCCTCCCCCAAGTTAAAATCTCTCTGCTTCTCTCCTCTTTGAAATGGACAGGCCTTTTGAGTCCATTGTTGTCCCTACAGGGCCTGAAAAAGGCCCTGTTTTTGCCCAAACTCTTTTTCTACTATCCGAGCTTCCTTCTTCAAAGGCACTGACCTTCTGGCAGGAAGGATGGGCTCCACTTCCGGATACCCTGATCCTGGGAGATGATAGGGTTGCCAGCACATGCTCTGCAGAGGGATTGCTATTCTTGGGGAGTTGGGCAGCATGAAGGGATTGGAAATATCAAAGCCAGGAGGGAGTGGGTGGTGGTAGGGGTAGGGGGACAGCTTCTGAAAACCAGTTTTGCTTATTTCGTCATCCACCTTTCTCAGACCCTGAAATCTCATGAGTGGGAAGATGTGAGGCTTAGAGAGAGGAAAATCATAAACCAAACCCAAACCCCAAATCCCCAAAAGCCCAACTTTCAATACAGGGATCAGTCACTCCCTGCAGAGGGGTGCCTGGGCTTCTTACCCAGAGCTCTCACACCCCCACACCAACCTCCTGATTTAAGACCCAAGGCTGGTGGTGTGTGAGGGCCTGTCACTCTGGTTTCCATCCTCCTCACGTGCTGCCATCTCCAACTGTCCCTGCATTTTCCCCTGCTGAGTGGTCTAATTTCTGGGGGGTCCCCTTGTCACTCTCAGAGTCACTCCCCCAGCCTAAGGACCCAGGTGAGCTGGAAGCAGGACTGTGGGAGGCCAGCAGGGGCTTGGCTCTGGCCGCGGGCTAACCTGGGGATGGGGCTAAAGCCACATGTGGGCCTTGGAGAATCTCTGCCACAGTTCCTTCACAGCCATGACAGTTTAATCCTCTCTGTGCACATGGCCACTCCTTGACACATGTGCTACTGAGCGTGTGGAATGTGTGCTGTATGGGTACAATACACATCCAACACTTAGTAGGAAAAGGGAAAGGAAAACACTTCTATAATAATTTTTATACTGATTACATGTTACAGTGATAATGTTGATAAATGGAGTTCAATAAGATATATTACTGAAATTAGTTTCACTTGTTTCTTTTTACTTTTTTAATGTGACTATTAGAAAACTTTAACTTACATCTATGGCTTACAATATATGCACAGTTTCCTGGACATGCTGACTTAACTCATGGAACAGCAGCTTCCCAGGGATGGAGGGGGTCATGGAGGCCATGCATGATAGAGCAGCCCCATGATGCAGATGAGAAACTGAGGCCCAGCAAGGGAGTCACCTGCCCAGAGGCACAATGTGAATTCACAGCAGAATTTGCAGCTGGGCCTGGGGTCCAGTCTCTTCATTCCCTGCAACTGTGGGTGTGAGTTTGAGCTGTAGGCCCCCATGCAGAACGTGAGAGCATCTGCCCCTCCACTGGCCCTAGAAATGTTCTCTCTGAGAAATGCAAATTAAAACTACAATGAGGTATCACCTCACACCAGTAAGGATGGCTGCCATCCAAAAGACAAACAACAACAAATGTTGGCGAGGCTGTGGAGAAAGGGGAACCCTCCTACACTGCTGGTGGGAATGTAAACTTGTTCAACCATTGTGGGAAGCAGTATGGAGGTACATCAAAATGCTCAAAACAGACATACCATTTGACCCAGGAATTGCACTCCTAGGAATTTACCCTAAGAATGCAGCAATCAAGTATGAGAAAGACCAATGTACCCCTATGTTTATCGCAGCACTATTTACAATAGCCAAGAATTGGAAGCAACCTAAATGTCCATCGATAGATGAATGGATAAAGAAGATGTGGTACATATACACAATGGAATACTACTCAGCCATAAGAAAAGGGCAAATCCAACCATTTGCAGCAACATGGATGGAGCTGGAGGGTATTTTGCTCAGTGAAACAAGCCAAGCAGAGAAAGATAAATACCAAATGATTTCACTCATCTGTGGAATATAAGAACAAAGGAAAAACTGAAGGAACAAAACATCAGCAGAATCACAGAACTCAAGAATGGACTAACAGGTACCAAAGGGAAAGGGACTGGGGAGGATGGGTGGGAAGGGAGGGGTAAGGGGGGGAAGAAGTAGGGGGGTATTAAGATTAGCATCCATAGCGGGGTGGGAGAAAGGGGAGGGCTGTACAACACAGAGAAGACAAGTAGTGATTCTACAACAGGTTGCTACGCTGATGGACAGTGACTGTAAAGGAGTATATAGGGGGGACCTGGTATAGGGGAGAGCCTAGTAAACAAAGTATTCGTCATGTAAGTGTAGATTAATGATTAAAAAAAAAAATGCAGTTCCTATGTGGTGACCTCTAATGAGTTCTACACAATGATATAAAGGACATATAAAAGTGTAGGCAAAGGGTCTGTGTGTGTTTATACAGAGGATCAAAGCCTAATTTGGCTACCCCGAAAATGAACTAAGATACGATATGAAAAAGAACTTCCAACATCAGCACTCTCGGGAAGACTCATGACAGAAGATGATCAGAAAAAAAAAAAAAACTTCAACAAAGATCCACGCACTGTCACAGGTGTAGATGCACTCATCCCACCAGTTCCTGGACTTGCCATGGGAAAGATGAAGGAGATATCTAAGCTGGCCTGTGCATGCAGTAAAACAAAAATTGGACTGGATCTATACTGTTGGAACTCAACCAAGAATTAGGAGAAGTGCAAATTGTAGCACTCCAAAATCTTACAACCACAGACTATTTATCGTTAAAAGAACATATGGGATATGAACAGTCCCCAGGAATGGGGTGTTCTAGTTTATCTGAATTCTCTCAGATTGTTTAAGTTCAGTCGGACAATATCCACCATATCATAGATAAGTTTTCACAAATGCCTAAGGTGCCTAACTGGTTTTCTTGGTTTCACTGGAGATGGCTGGTAATTACAGGTATGCTTTGGTTAGGTAACTATATTCCTATTATGTTAATGTGTGTGCACAATTTAATTAGTCGTTTAAAACCTATCCATGCTGAAGTTACTCTACAAGAAGATATGTCAAAGAAATAATCAATCTTCCCAGGTTTTCTTCTGCCTGCTACTTCTGTAGCTTTTCTTCTTCCTACCTAATCACAACCTTTAAATAGAACTCGTGCCACATGTCGACTTTACCAAGTATCATAATTCTTCCAAGTGGTAAAGACACCTCAAGACAAATGCTGGGCATAGAAGCCACAGGGCATAAATATGCAAAGAAGTAAAAAGCTAACCTTTTCAAACGATAAGGCCTCTCTCTCACTTACCAACTTCACATTTCCCTGTATGGCCCTGGAAGATGACTGGTTAGCCAGAGACGGGTAAGATTCCTCAAGGGAGGAACAACCTAAGACAGGCACAGTCGCAGGGGGCCATCTGGTGAGAAAATGGGGAGCAGCAGAGGTGAGGCTTAGAACCTCCCCCCTCATGTTCTGAGAGAAATCTTCTGCATACATGGATGTTTATTGCCCTCGTCTAGTGCGGATTAACACATAGTCTACAGGCACACACCTGATCATCTACATTTGCTCTCTTACAACACTAAACTCTGTTTTCTACCTTTATCTCGTATCTACCTACCACTTCAGCATTTTATTAAAAATAATAATAATAGAGAAATGTGGTATCCACATATAAATCAGGTTTAAAAATCAAATGAATATTCATATTTGAACTGACTGTGTATAGTTCATAATGCATTAACAAAACCGAAAGCTTCTGTGATGACTGCCCTTGCACTGTTCACCATGTAACTTATTCACTATGTAAGAATTTGTACTCCATGTAAGAATTTGTTCGTTATGCATCAGAAGATTGGAGACTGATGAAAATTGGGCTTGGGGTGGATTAATGATTGTGCATTGAGTATTGACCCCCCTATAAAGAGATTTGTTGTGGTTAACAACTATTTGATCAATAAATATGAGAGATGCCCTCACAATATATATATATATATATATATATATATATATATAAACACACTTCCAATTGTAAAATAAATAAGTAACCGGGATGTAATGTATAGCATAAGGAATATAGTCAAAATATTGTAACAACTTGGTATGGTGATACCTGGTACCTAGAAATATCATGTATATAAATGTTGAGTCGCTGTGTTGTACACCTGAAACTAATGTAATGCAATGCTGTTGTCAACTACCCTTCAATAAAAAAAAAATTAAAAAAAAAAAAAAATTAAAAAAAAAAAAAAAAAAAAAAGAAATGTTCTCTCTGAGGATGTGCATGCAGTGAGGGCCTTCTCTCCCCGGGTGCACACTCAGTGGGGGTTTCTGAGACCACCATAGGGCCTGCAGTCTCAGTGCAATCCAGCCATAGCCTCAGGTGGGCCTCATGTGTCTGAAGGACAGCACTTCCCTGTCCCTAGGAGCAGTAGCCATGTGTCTAAGCATCACTCTGCAATGGGAATCGAACAGTACCTGCCTCCCAGGGGGCTGGCAGCACTCAGCGTAGCAACTATATAAAGCACCTGACACACTTGGTCCTGGGTTAGCCTTGACACATAGTTTCTGCTACTATTGGCCTCAGTGCTATTGCTCACGGCTGTCATTCCATCCTGCAGAATGGGGCTCGCTGAGAGTGGGGGCAACTCCCGTGCCTGGCACACACCCGGCACACAGTAGGTGCTCAATTTTCATCAACAGCACTCACAAGAGCCAGAGTCTTACCCACGCTCAGCCGAGTTCCCTTCCCGAAGGTCAACTCGGGGTTTCCAATGGTCATGCAAAAGTAGACACCGCTGTCCTCAGGCTTCACACTTGTGAGATTGAGAATGAACCGATTTGCATCCCGAAATGCAGTTAGCTTCTCCTGCTCCACCTCCTCGCCATACACGGTCCCTTTTGCGGAATCCCACAAGGCCAGGAACTCGTGGTGACTGTCCACACTGGGCGCCTGGCGCTGTCTCAGCCAGTAGATGCGCATGCTAGTGGGGGAGGTTCTGGCTTCACAGGAGAGCATCACCATTCGGTTCGTCTGAATCTTCAGGGAGGCAGGGGTCTGCTGGAGTGCGGAGCTGCCGTGGAGAACTATGAGAAGCGGAAGGAGCAGGGCCATCAGCAGTTTTCCTGGCCGCAGCTGGGGGTCTCAGAGGAGCCCTGAACCAAGGATCAAAGGAGAAGCTGTGGAAGAACCTGCCCAGTTTCAGGGTCCTGGGGCTGTGTAAATGCAGCTGGTGGCTCCTGGACTCAGAGCTTGACACCCCACTTCCCAGGAGATCATTTATGAGGCAGGTGTTTACAAAGGGGACACCAGAGAGAGCTCCCATGTGTTGACTGCATGCTGATCTGCCTGGCTCTTTACATAAATTATCTCATCCAGCCTCAAATTTATTTCAGGATTTTTATCCCCATCGCACAGATGTGGAAACTGAGGCATGAAGTTACTGGTTCAACATCCCACTAACAGCTCATATGTGACCTGGGATCCAAACCCAGAGATTTAGTCTGAAGTCACAGCTGGTCGCCGTTGACCTTGCCCTGCTGCCACCATGTAGACCTTGGTAGGCTCTAAGTGGCTGAAGGACACCCAGGGAAATCTGGAAGAGGAGCTCAGAATCAGAAGGAGAGCACACGACTGGTCTGGCCAGCCACCCTTTCTGGATAGTGATGACAACCAGCGAGAGGAACTCACTGTCCCCTGGTAGGCATAATAACAGCCCACCGTTCTCTAACCCAGCAAATAATGTCATAGGATCCCCCTTCCCCAGAGGAAAGGCAGACACCCCGGAAGCAGTGCTGGGGGTTCACTTTAGTCTCAGATGGGAAGCACTGGCAAGTAGGGGTTGTTCATGGAAAACTGGCACAGAGCTCTGAGACCTGGCCTTGAACCTGCTTCGTCCCCACACCAGTTGTGGGACCTCAGGCAAGGCATGGAACCTGTCGATTCCCTTTAAGAGGAGGGTGGCTGGGGTCACTGCTCTCCCCACCTCCAAGGGTTGGAATGTCCAAGAAAGCACACTGCAAACTGTGCACTGTGCCCGGGGAAATTACTGTCCCATGATTGCACTGCAGGACTCCTGATTACCAGCATCAAATGAAGCCTTAAGAAGGACTGGAGTGGGTCCTCCATAGCCCAAGTCCAACAAACTGAATCTGACCTAGTGAGCCCTTCATTCCTGCTTTGGGGCAGAGGGAGACTCTGCAGACCAGGGCAGAGACCCAGGAGCAAGGGAGCACCGAGCAGACACAGACCTAGGTGAGCAGAGGAGGTGTGTGTATGTGTGCATGTACCTGGAAGGATCTGGCTTCCTGAGGTGGTGGCCCATATTCACAATCTTGCCTGTACTGTGGCTCAGGTGCCCCACAGTGGCCTTCTCTAATGCTGATGATATGAACTTAAACTTTTTGACTCTGCTCACAGACCACTGTGAGCTTCAACCTGCATCAAGAATGACATGGTACCTGGGGCCGAAGTGGCTGCCAGGCCTTGTCTTTTCTCCCCAACCACGTACTGCCTTTTCTGCAGAGTAGAGGTTCTTCATTGTTTTGGGTCCCTAACCTCTTAGGGTAGATGGTAGGAATGGATAATGCTGATATTTATTGAATGTACTGAATCGTGCTGAGCATGGTGCATGCATTATCTCATTTAATCTTCACCAAACCCTGTTTTACGCCCATTTTACATACGAGGAAATGAAGGCTCAGAAAGGTTAGGACATGCTCAATGTCTCACAGCCTGTATATGGTGGATGCACATTCAAACCCAAGTCTGGGGCCCCAGAACCTGAGCTTTGAGCCACTCCCTGAGTTGAGGAAATGTGTGATCCTCTCCCAGCTTGTGGCTATGTGCTTGTGTGCATGTAGTGGGGGTTGCAAATATACAGACTCCTGAAGCCTTTCCAAGAAAGCTCAGAAGTGACTCCTTGAAGGGTTAAAGGGGTAGGAAGGGGCCTTGGGAAGTTTGTGTACTTCCCCCTCCTTCTTCCTGGCTGAGACACACCCTGCTTTCTCTCTCTCTCTCTCATGACCACTTGCTTTTCCGGCCCCTGGAGACTGAACAGCCAGCTGAGGCCGAGCCCCATCTGCTTGCCCAGCACAGAGCCAGGCCTTGCCTCACATGTCATCTCATTTGATTCACCTGGTAGCCTCAGTTGATCCACTCTCAGAGGGAACTGTTATTTCAAAATAATGCATTATCTCATTTAATCTTCACCAAATCCCATTTTACGCCCATTTTACATACTCTGCAATAACTTTGGTAGCTTTAGGGGCCTGGACTCACTTCTACTGAAGATGCTTTTGAGCTTGATGGGTCAGAGCGAGTCCTGGCAGGCCTTGTCACCCCTGGTAGGACCACCATCTTTGGGCTTTGAGGCAAGAGAGCCATCAGCCGCAGGTTAGTAGGGGTTTGGGGTGCCGAGGGGCTTCGTCAGGCGACACCTAGGCTGTCCCTTGCAACCCAATTCCAAACTTCCCGCTCGAGCTTGTTACTGTGACCACACTGCCCAGGACACAGCCAGGGGGATACAGCGAGGCAGAGCACTCACCTTACCAGTCTGGAAGCTGGCAATAAATAGCCTGGTGCCTGGAGGATTGTACTACTACTTCCCCGGAAGTAATGAACATGTGTCTCCACAACTCCCCGCCAAGCTGGGGCATCAAAGCCAGTCTGGAACCTTTCTGGGCGCACATCCCTGTGCGGACCTTGGACAAAGGCATTTTCCCGTCCTCTCTGGACCTCCCTGCACACTCTTTTCTTCCTTCTCATCTCCTTTCCTCCCTCCTCTCTTCCTGCCTCTCCTTCCCCTAGCTTCAGGCTTTAGGCAGAGGCCCGGGACTCCCAGGACCCCAGGTCCCCCGCAGCCCTGGGCTCCGCATCCGACCGGGACCGCCTGTGCTAAACGCCGCCACTCGGGCTCTGTCCGCCCCGGCGCAGCGCGGACCCCCGCTCGGCCCCCCGACCTCCCCGGCTTACCTGCAAGCTGCGTGGCAAGGAGCCAGAGCCGCAGCTGCATCTTGGCGCGCGGGGCACACCTGTCCCGGCGGGTCTCGGCTGAGACTTCGGGGCCGGGGTGAGGTGGGGGGCGAGGGGCGTTTTGGGGAGGGAAGTGAGTGGGGAGGGCGGGACCGGCGGGGCGGGGCGGGGCGGGGCGGGGTTGGCCGGGTCCGCGCCTCCGTCCTGACGGCGTTTCAGAGACCCTGGCTGCGTGTCTAAAGAGCCACTGGGAAACCCTTGCTTTCCGGTAAGGAGGTGACGCCGCTGTGCCGCGCCAAGCAATCCCAAGTGTGTGGTCACTCCCTGCCCTGGAAAGTGGTCGTGACTCCACGTGACAACCGGGGCAACTGAGGCTGGGAGGTCAGGATGCTCAAGCTCCCGCAGGATTGCATGGTCTAGCTGGACCCCATCTAGGTCACTGCTTTCCTTCCTTTAAAAAAAAACAAAAAACTTTTATTTTTGAGTAGTTATTGAGAGGCTCCTGAGTGTCCTGGGGCTCAGAGGGCCTGGAGTGACCAAGACCCCGCCTGCCCTCAAGGGCATCGCTTGTGAGGGACGAAGGAAGGCGAACTGTGACCACAGTATGATGGAGAGGGGCCCCCGACCCTGCTTGGGGGTGGGGGTAAGCCAGACCAAGACATTCAGAGTCAGGAAGAGCTTAGAAAGTGTGATGCTGCCCCTGCCCTCCACTCCTGTGGAATTCCTGTTAGAATAACCCCAAGATGGGAAATTGGCTCATCAACAAAGATGCCTACTTTAAAGCCATGTGAGTGTGAGTGTGCCCTGCAGCTCTGCCTTCCCATTGCACAACCCAGCCCTGGTGAGAGAAACTTGTCAGGATAGTCATCCTGTGCATGGAGAAGGTGAGGGGGCAGGGAGGGCGCTCCGGGAGAGCTGGTCTGTGAGGTCTGCAGGGGACAGCCAGTCCTGGCATCATTTGTTGAAGACACTATTCTTCTCCCATTGAAAGGTCTTGGCACCCTTGTTGAAAATCAATTGTCCATAGATGTATGGATTTATCTGTAGACTCTTAATTCCATTTCATTCATCTATTTGCCTATACTTATGACAGAGCATGCTGTTGTGATTACTGCAATGTGATGGTCAATTTTATGTCAACTTGACTGGGCCATGGATGCCTAGATACCTGATAAAACATTTCTGTATGTGTCTGTGAGATTATTTCTGGAAAAGATTAGCCTTTGAGTTGGTGGACTGAATAAAGCATGTGGCCCTCCCCATTGTGGGGGAATATCACCCAGTCCATGGAGGGCCTGACCAGGACAAGAAGGTGGAGGGAAGCTGGATATACCCTCCCTCTGCTTGTCTGCCTGAGCTGGGACATCAGTCTTCTCTTGCTCTCCACACTCCTGGTTCTCAGACCTTCAGACTTGGACTGGAATCTACACCACTGGCCCTCCGGCTCTCAGGCCTTTGAACACCACCACCAGCTCTACTGGGTCTCCAACTGCAGACAGCAGTTTATGGGATTTCTCAGCCTCCACATTTGCATGAGCCAATAATTTATAATAAACCTTCCTATATATATATATCTCCTATTGGTTCTCTTAATCTGGAGAACCCTAATAAAGTAGCTTTGAACTAAGTTTTAAAATCGGAAAGTCCACCTTTGTTGTTCTCTTTTTAATATTGTTTTAACCAACCAGGGCCCCTTATATTTCCATATGAATTTGAGGATCAGTTTTTTCATTTCTGAAAAAGAGAATGCTGGAATTTTGGTAGGGATTGCACTAGATTCATAGATTGGGTAGTATTGCCTTACTAACATTACATTTTCTGATCATGAACACAGGATATCTTTCCATTTTCTTAGGTCTTGTTTTTATTTAGCAATGTTTTTTTATTTTTCAGTATGGCAAGTCTTTCACCTTCTTGGTTAATTTTATTCTTTGGTATTTTATTATTTTGGATACTATCGTAAATGGAATTGCATTCTTTTTTTTTTTTTTTTAGATAATTATTTTTTATTGAAGGGTAGTTGACACACAGTATTACATTAGTTTCAGGTGTACAACACAGTGATTCAACATTTATATACATGATAATTCTAGGTACCAGCTATCACCATACCAAGATGTTACAATATTTTGACTATATTCCTTATGCTATACATTACATCCCGGTTACTTATTTATTTTACAATTGGAAGTGTGTATATATATATATATATATATTTTTTTTTGTGAGGGCATCTCTCATATTTATTGATCAAATGGTTGTTAACAACAATAAAATTCTGTAGAGGGGAGTCAATGCTCAATGCACAATCATTAATCCACCCCAAGCCTAATTTTCATCAGTCTCCAATCTTCTGAAGCATAACGAACAAGTTCTTACATGGAGAACAAATTCTTATATAGTGAATAGATTACATGGGGAACAGTACAAGGGCAGTCATCACAGAAACTTTTGGTTTTGCTCATGCATTATGAACTATAAACAGTCAGTTCAAATATGAATACTCATTTGATTTTTATACTTGATTTAAATGTGGATACCACATTTCTCTCTTTATTATTATTATTTTTAATAAAATGCTGAAGTGGTAGGTAGATACAAGATAAAGGTAGAAAACATAGTTTAGTGTTGTAAGAGAGCAAATGTAGATAATCAAGTGTGTGCCTGTAGACTATGTGTTAATCCAAGCTAGACAAGGGCAATAAAACATCCACGTATGCAGAAGATTTCTCTCAGAACGGGGGGGTGAGGTTCTAAGCCTCACCTCTGTTGATCCCCAATTTCTCACCTGATGGCCCCCCTGCGACTGTGCCTGTCTTAGGTTGTTCCTCCCTTGAGGAATCTTACCCATCTCTGGCTAAACAGTCATCTTCCAGGGCCATACAGGGAAATGTAAAGTTGGTAAGTGAAAGAGAAGCCTTATTGTTTGAAAAGGTTAGCTTTTTACTTCTTTGCATATTAATGCCCTGTGGCTTCTATGCCCAGCATTTGTCTTGAGGTATCTTTACCACTTGGAAGAATTATGATACTTGGAATTGCATTCTTAATTTCCTTCTGAGATTGTTCATTGCTGGCACATAGAAGCACAACTGATTTTTGTGTGTTGATTTTGGATCCTGCAGTTTTGCTGGTTTTATTAGCTCTAGTAGGTTTTTTTTGGTATGTGGATTCTTTGAGATTTTCTACACATAAGATCATTCCATCTGAGGGTAGAGATAGTTTTACTTTTTCCTTTCCAACTAGGATGTCTTTAATTCTTTTTCTTATCTAACCGCTCTGGTAAGACACCAGTGTAATATTGAAGGTGAAAGCAGTTATCTTAATTTTGTTCTTGATCTTAGGGGAAAAGTTTTCAGTCTTTCATCATTGAGTTTGATGTTGGCTATGGTTTTTCAGAGTGTTCTTATCAAGTTGAGGAAGTTCCCATCTATTGCTAGTTTCCTGAGTGCTTTTACCATGAAAGGGTGTTAGATTTTGTCAAATGCTTTTTCTGCTTCAATTGAGCTGATCATATGGTTTGGTTCCTTTGTTCTATTAATGTGGTGTATTACACTGATTGGTTTCCTTCTGTTGAACTACCCTTGCATTCCTGGGATAATTCCTACTTGGTCATGATGTGTATTCTTTCTAATATGTAGTTGAATTCAGTTTGCTAGTATTGTGTTGAGAATTTCTGCACTATATTCATAAGGGACAATGGTCTCTAATGTGACTTTTGTAAAAACATCTACCACTGAGCTGCTTTGGCTGGTGAATGCTTTTAGAGCTGTAGTCTTTCCTGGGCTGCAGTCAGTAAGGCAGAGCATTAATGACTGCGAATTATCTGGGATGAACCAGCTTTCCAGTTTTATTCTCCACCTTCTGTAAACTGTTCTGCATCTAGAAAAGCTTTCTTGTCCCTCACAAATGCCATTGATTCAACCAACGTGTAGTGAGAGCCTCTTAAGCCCTGTGCTCAACCCCAGGATACCAAGGTGCCTGAGAGCCATGCCTGCCCTTGAAGAGCTGAATCTCATGCTGACAGACCTGTTCCCAGACAATTACAATTACAGTTAGTCCTAGCACCATGTCACCCATGCACTCCCAAGTCAGCAGTCCTGATGCTCACGTGCCCTGAGTCCTGTGTCCCTGATCCTTCCCTACCCCTCCTTCTCAGTGGGTGGCCACAAGTAAAGGAGACAAATGTGTGGGGACAGACTAGGGGTTCTTTATAGCTCATCCACTCACCATCTGGGTAACTTTAGGACACTTATTCAACTTTCTGAGCCCGTTTTCTCAGTTGTAAACTGGAAATAATGATCCCAACATTATGGGGAAACAGCATTGTAGACACACGAACTCCCCAGTAAAGAACTTTCGGTCAAGTTAGGGAGCTCAGATGATGTGAGGTGCATCTGAAGCAGCCACACACACATTGACCAAGTGGTTATTGCTTCCTGATTAAATAAAACCAGCCTTCTAGAAAGCTCATGCCATTCAGTCTAAAGACTTTTCCCACCTCCACACATTGCTTTACAACTATTCGTAAGTCCTGTCCAGATTCCCTCCCAGATTACTTCTTATTTAAATCTTTACTTTACGTCGACCTGCAAATCACTAGTCTGTTTCAAATAATAAGGCATGGCTTAGGCTGGTGTTTCCCACCCTTTAGCCATTCATGCCTCACCTTTGTTTTTCCAGAGCTGTACTCCAAGACTGTATTTTCTTTAAATTGACTTAAAAGAGCTAAGTAAATTTATTTTAAAGATAAATCTAATCACACATGCCATAAATAGATGGTTACTGTTAAATACGATGCAAACAAAAGCTGAAGTCAGCAGGGGGGACTAAGAGTTCCAGAGTGTGTGTGAAGACACTGTCATTACTACATGGAAACTTTCTCCTAGCAGAGAACAAGGAGGAAAGCAGAACTGAAATGTGAGTAACCTCCTCTTTGTGTCACTTAATGTGTGTGTTCATTGCCTCAAGTAACTTTTTGAATGAAGTTGGGTGGAAAGAGCAATGAGTCAGGTCTCAGCGGATCTTGGTTAGAAGGATTCCTTGCCTCTTCCAGCCCCCAAGCTTTGATTTCCTCATCTGACAAATGGGGATAATATAAGGTTGGGAGAAGGAGCCACTGACATCTTGTAGATGGGGACCAGGGATGCCAGATGCTCTACAACTGTGGGATGGTATCAAAGAGCAGGGATACTCCACAACTTGCAAGACTCTCAGTGTCCTTCCAGACCTTCATCCAGATGAGGCACCTGCTTACATGACCCAAGCCCAGGAACAAGCTCCATTTTATACATCGACAAAGTCTTCCTTTCTTCTTTCCTTCTTTGTATCTCACTTGTATTTCATTGTCTGCTTTACCTTAGTGCCTAGAAAAATGACTGGAATTCAATATTTGTTAACTAAATGAATAGATAAATGCCTATTTTCCTACTGGATTTATTTATATCTTCTTACTGGTTGGTAGAAGCTATTGTCTAGTAGGACTATACCAATCAGGACCACACAAGAAAAACAATACCAGAAATTTAAACAGAAACAAGAGCTTTTAACTAATAAAAGGTGGTTAACTACCAAAAAGATTAAAGAAAGACTCTGAGGCAGATATTGGCAAACTTTTTCTGTAAAGGCCCAGGCAGTAAATATTTTAGGCTTTGCGGAATAAGAGGCACAACCAAAGATGTAATGTAGGTACTTACATAACACATAGAAAGCAAATTTCTACCACCTTGGTATTGATAAAATTAAAAATATAATAATAATTGAGTACAAGCTTTGGAATAAAGTTCTTTAATGTGATGGCTGGGATCCATTTGCTTGGGATAACATTTTGCTTAGCTGGGGTTTGAATGTAAAAGCCATTCTTAGATGGAGGACCCTACAAAAACAGGCAGAGGGCTGGATTTGGCCTGCAGGCTGCAGTTTGCCCAACCTTGACCCTTGAGGGAGGGTGAATGTGGAAGGAAGTGAGAAACTTGGAAGAGGGGCACCCCCCATGACTGAGATTCAGAGCTCTGCAGAGCTCTCCACAGGTCGCACAGCCCACCAGCGACAAAGAACCATGTCAGAGGACGTGGGCTGCAGCAAGCACGCGCGCGCACACACGCACCCCCACCCCCCAACACACTCCCACCAAAAACTGGCAATCCTGGGAAAGGAAGTCGCTCCTGCTCCCGGGGTACAATGGCCCTCCAGCGCCCTCTGCTGGCAGAGACTAATGTCAAGCGAGCCGGCAAAGGAGACAGATTTTTAAGGTTCAGTTTCATAAAACAGCAAAGAAGCTGCTTGGAGCTCAAGGCAATAATTTAACAACTGGCAAAAGAGATATTAATACAAAGTGTTGCAGATATTTTTTACCAGTCTGTTGCTTCCCTTTAAGAAATTCTTATTGAAAAGGTGTAATAGTCCCATATAGGACAAAATTCGAAACAGAAACGCACACTTTGAAACATCAGTCTACTTGTCATTTCTGCCCCCTACCCACTTTATTCTTCCCTCTAGAGCCCACAGTTCAGTGTATTGTGTACCTCCTGGAGCTGTTCTATGCTAAGTACAACACCTATCTTTTAATTTCTGTTTTTAAAAAAATTCACAACAAAATCTTCTGCAACACAGATTTTAAGTGTTTCTGCAATAGGTTTACTATGTTTTCTTCTCTTATGGCTGTTGGCTGAGGTGTCTTGTTCAGGAAGGCCATTAATACTCCAAGATTAAAAACTATTTTCCTACATTTTCTTCCAATAGTTTTATATTTTAGTTTTCACACGTAAACCTCTGGGTTTTTTATATTTGAACAGAGCGTGAGGTAAAGATCTCATTTTATTTTCCTCAAAGTGATGGCCCCTACATTGCTTCAGTGTCATTTAATTTAGCCTTTCCAATGGGTCCAAATCATTTAATACCGGGGATCCCAAATCCCTGAGGTCAGGAACAACTGCCCAGGATAGCTTCATCCCACAAGTCCATCTTCTGCGTGCTCGCTTTGCCAGGTCGCTTCTTCTCTTTCGAGGACCTTCTTCTGTCCTTTGTGGCATCCCCGCCTTGGTTGCTCTTGTTTCTGTGTCTGGGCCCCTCTGTGCTGAGAGGCTCCACCTCGGCCCTTCGGTTGTCTCTGTGGGAATCTCCATCGCAGCGGTGTTTCCTATTCCGCCCGGCCTGCTCCTGGTCGTCCTGTCCCTCTCCTGCCCCTTCCCAGGACCTCCTCCTCTGGCCTGGGGCTGGATCTGCTACCTGCCTCAGGCTGGCGCCCTCCTCCCTGGGCCGGCTGTCAGCCTCTCCTTGCACCGGTGGGCTTGAGACAAGCCAAGGGTTTCTGAAGAAGTGGTCATGTGGTTTCTGACAGGGGTGGAGAGATTCTGGTCGTTGTCTGGATTCATGAGCTTTGGACCACGAGGGTAACCAGCTTCCCACGGTCCTCAGCCTTTTGTAGGGACCGGGGTGTGTGTGGGACCCCCTTAGAAGTAGTCCCTGCTCCAGTGATAGAGGCTGGGGTGCAGTGTGGCCCTGGGCTCTATATGCAGAATCTTCTGTCACCTTTCTAAAGCAAACCTCTGGCTGTAATCCTCTGGCTTTCTGCTTTCTAATGTAATCCTCTAGCTCATGTTGAAAAGAGTCGTAAGGCCCAGAATTTTCCATTATATTGACTATGGATGAATCTCTGCTAGGGAAGATGGAGGAAAAAATTTGTTGAATGTGTTCTTTGACTATAAATGTTTTCTATGTCCTTGAAAAGATCAGGCTATCAAGCATCTCACAAAATTATATTATGTTCACATATATAAATACCATTTAGCCATTGATGTCAAAAATGTGTTTTTCTGACACAGACTAAGAAATAAAAAAATATACCAGACTAAGAAAATGAGTCTTAAAACATTATAAATTTGAGGATCTAGAAATATATAATTAATGTAAAATGTATCAGTGTTTATCCCTGGGTTTGGGGATTATGGATAATTTTAGTCTGTTTTAGTTAATTGTACTTTGGGATTTTTTTTTTTTTTGCCAGAAGTACTCTATTACTTGTGTAATAAAAATAAGAAAATCAAGTCATTTTAAGAAAACAAAAAACATCAAACAACTAAATTAAACTAAAATCACTAAAAAATTCTACCAACAGAACTGGCTAGTCCTTGTGCTTATGTGCCAAGAAAGCAGTAATAAATATCACCAAATCTTTTTTCTCACACATGCTGTGTACACACACACAGGTGTATATTTTAATCTCTCAGCTGAGGTGAAAGAACAGAGGAAGACGCTATTTATTGTGGTAAAATCTGAACCTATTATTATTCCTTTTTTACAAATGAGGAAACTTGAGTTACAGAGAGTTTAAATAACTGACTTCACAGTCTGGGTGACATGCATTCTACACTAAGATTTGTGCATTTCATTGTTATATGCCTCAGTATAACATTTTAAAAATAACTAACTAAATTACTTATGGCCAGAACGTGGAAGAGCCGAGATTTGAACCCAGGCAGAGAGCCAGCTCACTTAACCACTTCAACATTGGTACCAACTTTACAGATATTGTGAGGATCAAAAAAGGGGGTTACAAATGAAGGGCTTGGAATAGTGCTGGAATGGCAGCTAGCGGCTTGTAATATACTGGTGATCTATTCTCAGAACTCGCCTCCATTTTACTCTATGGTTTTTGTCTTTCTATGTAATCAAATAAATATCTCTTTGGGTTGAAAGTAAAAACAACAGTAACAAAGCAGAGAGCAATATATACTGTAAAACCAGATTCCCCCGATTTCACCTTCCAGAACAACTAGTGGGAATATCCCTGTATTACCGCACACTTTAATCTACACTCTGATCCAACAGGTGTGAGGTCACACTCTACATGCTGGTTGTCCACTCAGCTTTTCCAGCTGAACAATGTAGGTAGACCCGTGATCTATTTCAGCACACAAAGGACCTGCCTCATTTTTAAGAGGGCTATTTGGTGTGTCAATACAGGTGTGGACCACGATTTAAAAAAAATCAAATCCTTGCAAATGTAGGTGCTCCTGGTTTTTAGCTCTCTGCCTAAGAAAGCAGTAGTGTTTTGCATACACCCAGAGCCCTGGGCCTTCGAGGCTATAGGGGGCCCACCCAGAGGTGGGGCTGTGGGACAAGGGCCCTTATCCTGGGGAAGGTCAGGCTGCAGTACTGAAAACCTCCTCTCCTAAATAGAACCTGAACTGAAACTGAGCTTGCCAGGAAGGGGTTCAGTTTTGTGCAGAGGATTTTAGATCGATTCCAGATTCTGGAGAGAGGAAAGAATTTCAGAGGCGTCGGGTCACTTCAAGATGGAAGGATGAGGAAGAGTAAAAATGCAGGCAGCAAAGACGTGTTAGTACAGGAGGGTGGTTAAGAGCCCAGAGTGCCCAGCCTGGGAGGTAGGTGCTCACACGTGCTGACAGGGTGCTTGTCCTCAGGGAGGACTCGCCGGCAGGCCCAGGCTGAGTGCAGGGTCTCACTCCTAGCCTGAGTGCCTTTGGGCAGGTCACAGCTGTGGGCAGATGTGCCCTTTAGAGACTGGCTGATCACTTCCTCATATACTGACTTGCACAACTGTCTTATTCTCTTAGTGTCTGTCCTCATATGTAGCATGCCTCGTGGTGTGAAGTACAAACTGGTGTGCTATTGCATGTTCTCTGCCCGCACATGACACATGGTCAGTGAGCACACGCCTGAGCCAGGCGCTATGCTTGGCAGCGGGGATATATGTGAACTAAACAAACATGTTCTCTGCCCTGGGGATGCTTACATCTAGTGTGATGGCCAGGCAATAAACAACCTCCTCAGATATGCAAAACAGCCAGGACAGGTGCTGGTAAGGAGAGAGAGGAGGGTCTAGGCTGTTTTGCTGAGAGGCAGGTGGGAGGGGACCAGGGGCGGGGGAGGCAGGCCCTGAGTAAACAGGCCTCAGGTCTAGGCAGGCAGTGTGTGGACCATAAGACCATCAGGTTTGGCCTGTTTCACCTACTGCCCACTGTACCCACCCTTTGAGTCATGCTACAGGAAGCAGCCAGATGAATCTTTTTAAAGTAAATCTGATTGTTTCCTCCTGTTCTAAGATAGTCCCTAGTAAGTCCCCCAGGCCACCCTCATCCGGCCTCCGCCCAGTCCTCGGTCTCAAGTACCAGCCACAAAGGCCGCCCCCATTTTTCCCAGCCTCTAAAAGCCATGCTCCCTCAGGCCCACCCAGGAGTCCCTCCCCCATCCCCACCTCATCACCTTCTGCCCTTCCTCGGAGTCAGCCAGGCTGTCACCTCCCTGCCTGCTCTTCAGCCTGGTTTCTGTCCCTGCCGGTTTTGTTCTCTTAGCTAAGATGCTCTATATTAAGATGAACACGGCCACTCCATAGAGAAGAAATCAAAATTGGCAAAAAAAAAAAAAAAGTGCAGTTGAAATCAAGTTCTTGGAGGCATTTCTTTCTGCTCAGGGCTCCCCTCCCACCCCAGGAGACCCCAGTCCTCTCTCCCCCAAGGGAACCTGTGGGAAGGTGGGGAGCTTGCTGTTCCTGCAGGCTCTCCATCGCGATGAACTGCCTCCCACTCTTCTTCCCATTGCTCAGACCCGAACCCCGAGGGGACACCGCGGCTCCCAAGCTCTCCTCACAGGCACAGGAGCACTGCCAGGTCCTGCCTACTCTACTTTCAAAATGCATCCAGAATCTACCGCTTCTTTCCACCCAAACTGATCGTGCCCCGCCCTGCCTCTGCTGAATCAGGCTGTCACCTCTTTAACTGGTCTCCCAGCTCCTGCTCGCTGAGTCTGCTTCCAAGCCAGCAGCCAGAACAGTCCTTTTAATATAGTGTGATCCTAGCTAATGTCACTGCTTTGCTCGAAATCCCTCAGGTTTCCTCCCCTTGCAGGAGGAAGTCCAAACCCCCAAGGTGTACGGAAAGAATACTCTTGGTTGTCCCACTGACCTGAGGTCTAAGGTTTCTTCTGACAAACTTCCTCTTCCTCTGACCTTCCAGCTAACATTCTCCCAGCTGGAAGGGAACAGGAGGTACACCCTGGCCTCGGGACCTTTGCATGTCTCTGTCCCTAAGCCTACAAAGCTCTTTACCTGTTTATCCCCACCTGAAGGGGATAAACAGCCTTAGTTTAGTTGGAATGCTCCTTTTTTCAGTGTTAACGCTGCTCCCCTTCCCAGGCCCTGGGACACCTAAACCCCTTTCCTGCACCCAACACAGCGCTCCAGATATTGACAAATGCTGATTCTGATTCTACTCAGAGTGGGTCTGGGGTGGGGCCTGAGATTCTGCATTTCTACGGAATCCAGGGGATGGTGCTGCTTTGAACTCAGACCACACTTTGAGCATCAAGGGGAGGAAGAAATTTCCTCTACCTCTCAAGGTTCTTCTAGCTGGTCTAAGAACCAAATTGACCTGAGATATAGTAAGAGCAGAAAAAAGCAAAGTTTAATCACTTGCCTATTTCACCCCCCACCTTGGTAACCAACAGTGTATTATCCCTATTTATGGGTCTATTTCTTCTTTATTTGTTTGCTTTGTTTTTAGATTCCACATGTAAGTGAAGTTATATGGTATTTGTCTTTCTCTGCCTGGCTTATTTCACTTACTATGATACCCTCTAGGTTCATCCATGTTGTTGCAAATGGCAAGATTTCCTTTTTTATAGCCTAGTGATATTCCACTGAAAATACACCATTCTTAAGTTGCAAAATATAGCACACAAGCAGAAATGTACACAAAACAAAAATCCACAGCACAGTGCTCATTGCAAAGGAAATGGCCACTAAACTCCCACTCTGGACAATAAATAGAATACTGTCCACACCCCAGAAGCCTAGATCCTTTCCCTCCTAATCTTTACCTGTCCCCCACCAGTTTGACTGTCATGGTAATTGTAGGGGCCGGCCTACGGCCGAGGCCGAGTCCCACTATGGCTGAACACCGCCCTTCCACTGTAGCTGACCAACGCCCTAAGGTGGCGCCCGCTTCCTGGGCGCCACCCTTCCTGGTTTGGTGGCATTACCATAAGGAAGTTGCTCCTATAAGCTTGCCCCATGCTTCCGTGCTCGTGCTCAACTCATGCAGAAGGCATGCTACCAATCAGCTTAAAGGTCACACATGATCTTGATCACCATAGGACTCTCTCTCTCTCTCGTTTCACTACAATGTGTTCATTTTCATGGCTGTATGGTATTCCATTCTACGAGAGGGCTATTTTAAGCACTGGCATGAATATTCATATGTACATCTCCTACTATACATACACCTGCATCACTATAGACTGCCTATGGGTGGAATTTCTGTGTTATGTGGTGTTGCATGTTGAGCTTTACCAGACGAGGTAACACCAAAAGAGGTTCTTCCAATTTATATCCTTCCCTAGAAGTGTTTGAGTGCTTCATATTCTTTCTAACACTTGGAATTGTCAGCCCTTAAATTCTGTATCTAATTATAATAGTTAAGTCAAATCCAGAATAACTAAAAAGAAAACCAATAGGCATTTCCCTGTTTACAGTGATACTGAATACCTTTCCTAGTATCTGTTGGCCATTTGGATTTTCTCTTTTGTGAAGTTCTGGTAGAGGTCTCCTGAGTATTTTTCTGTTGCATCATTTGCATTCTTTCTTGTTCTGCAAATGAGCCCTTTTCCCTATATTCTGCAAGTAAGCATCCTGCAAATGCTGGCTCTTGCAATGTGGACAAGATCTCCCACTCTTTGCCTTGCATTTTCATTCTTTTGATGGACAGACTTTCTTAACTATAATGTTGTCAAACTTAGCAATTTAGGTTAGTGCTTTTTTGTGTTATATTTAAGACATATTTTCCTAACTCTAGACCAGGATGTCTTCACCTCAGCACTACTGATATTTTGAGTTATATGATTCTTTGTTGTAGAAGTTGTCTTGCGCACGGTACCATGTTTAGGAGCATCCCTGGTCTCTACCCACTAGATGCCTCTTTCCCAAGTTGTACCAACTAAAAATGTCTCCAGACATTGCCAAATGTCCCCTGGCAGGCAATATTGTTCCTGGTTGAGAACCACTGTCAAAGATCATAAAAATATAGTCTCATATGGTGCACTGCAAAAGCTTCACAGATACATGATTCAAGTGGAATTAATTTTTGTGCAAGCTGTGAGGCAGGCATCCTATTTCATTGGTTTTCCCACAGAGACCATATTTTCCCAATACAGTTTATTGAAAAGTGTGTTTTCCTCACTGCCCTGAAGTTCTGCCTTTGTTATTAATCAAACGTCTATTTGTTCATGGTTCTGATTCAGGGTTCTATATTCTATTGTATCTTTGCACAAATATTACTGTCTTGATTTCTATAGTTTCATAATAAGTCGTCATAGCTGCTCAAGCAAGTCCTCTCTTTCCCTGATTTGAGTATATCTTATTCTTGGCATTGTTTCCTATGTAAGTTTTAAATTTGCCTGGTCAATTTCCAAAAAAGCAAAACACAACAAAACAAAACACTTAGAATTTTTCTTGGGATTCACTGACTCTATAGATCCGTTTGAGAAAAACTGACATCTTTCTATTATTACATCTTCCATTATATTGACATGGTTTGTGTCACCATCTACTTGGGGATTCTTTATTTTTCTGTATTCTCTGAAGACAGTCTTTGTCCACTAAACCTGGTCACAGAATTGTCAGAATTGTGAAAGACCAGAACTTGTAAGCCCTGGGCCCAATGCCACACGTGATGCTTGTGAAATTTGAGGATTTGCTTACTTGTTTATTTAAGGTTTCGTTTCAAGTAGCTTTAAGGCAGTTTACAAACAGAAGGACTTTATGGAGAATGATTACAGTGTGAAGAAATTGGATAAAAAAAGATAAGGTGGGTCCAATTCTGATAGCAATTCTGATGCGTTTTTTTCCCCCACACCAAGCAATTCACTCCATTCTGCCCCTATCTGCTGGGAGAGAGCATCAGAGCCCATCGGTCAAGGGCTCTGTCCTACAAGACTGCTCCCTCATCAGACACCAACCCCAAGTTCCCCGGGCTCCTTAAGGGTATACTCCAATTATTTGATATTCTGATTCAATTAGCATGTATAGCATGGTACTGGCACATTTCATCTTCAAATAACTTCCTGAGGTGAGATTTTTTAAAAATCTCCATTTAAAGATGAAGAAAATGGATGTTTCAAGAGATTAAGTCTGTCCTCAACTATTTACAGTAATCTGAGCATGTTTAACCCTGACTTCTGCTTTTGAGGCCAACCCTCACTCCATCCTACTGCCCCCATACTGGGTCAGGTTTTACTCCCTGCTGTTCTGTAAACTCTGGGCATGGAGGAGGGATCTAATAAACAGAAGGCTGGTACTAGTTATTCACAGTCAGAGCAGCTGAAGTGAAAGCACGGGGCAGGCTCAGGAATTACCTCTTGATGGTGCTGCCTAGGTGTAGATGCTGAAGCTTATCAGAAGGAATAGCCTCCTGCTGTTAAGGGACAGACCCTGCTCCATCCCAACTCCTGAAGGTAATTCCAGCCCTGAAATGAAACCTGGTGTGCAGCACTTATAAACTAAAGATAAAGCTTTCTCACTTACTTTACGCATTATTTCCATGGTTCTTTCCCTTAGCTTACCCGGTGCCTACAGATTCACCCACTTCCCTGGGGCTGAAAGTTTGAATAACCAAGTAAAGCTCTTGCTTGCTAGGCCATTTCATCCACAAAGGGGAACAAGTAGCACATACTTCCCATTTCAACATCTCTTTTGAGGATACATGGGTATAAAACATTCTTGTTCTGTTTTATAACAAGTGAGGTGAGGCTGTTGCACAGCTTCCCTTTTGAAAAAGAACCACACAGATTTCCTTGTTCTTTCCTCAATGCACAGCTCAAGGTTTTCCTTCTTCCTTAATCTAATCATAATGCACCCAAGCAAGATATAAACTCATCCTCATAAACAGCATCAGAAACATGAAAAAAAGCGCTGCATTTTTAGCAACAGGCTGCACCCTTGAACCTTAAAGCGAAAGTAAGCCTTTGTAAAGGGAATTTCTTTTTACCTATAGAAAGATCAGCAGTCTCTACAGGGAATACTTCTTAAACCAGAAAGCAATTCGTTTAGCCAAGACCAAGTGTAATATGTTAATATCACTTAAACATTTCACATGTCTTCTGTCCCAAGAGAAGCTTGAACAGTCCACTATACACACAGCCCTCACTCCCTCTTCGAGCTTCAAAACTCCACTTAATGATTTCTAGCAACTAAAATATCAAATTCCAAGCTGATAAAAACATACACATTTTAGTCCAAAGTCCCCCCGGGCCTCTCCAGTCTTCCCTTTCAGTCATCTTTAGTTCCCCTGCGAAACCTCACCTTCGGTCTAAATCTCACCTCCTTTCTTATGTGTATTTTATATCGTAGCCTCTTTCGCAGGCATTTGTGCTGGCCCTTTAGCTCATCAGTGACGTTTCCACCCTTTTTGGCGCACAGGTGCCGGTCCGCCCCGGGTCGTCCACACGCCCCGCCCACCTCCTCCCGGGCGTGGCCGCCGCGGGCCGGCCGGCAGGTCCTCGAAGCCCTAGGAAACGCAGGTTTTGCCCAGAACTGAAGGATCGGGGTTGGGTGAGGGGTAAGAATGGGGAACGAGGCTGTTTGGAGCAGAGCGATCGGAACGGCCCCGAAGAAAGGGTGCGTGCGGAGTCACTAACCGCACTACTGACAGAGCGCGCGCTGCGTCCGGGAGGGAAGGCGGTGGCGCCCGGGGAGGAAGCGAGGCCGTAGGTCTGCGCCGAGGGGGCGCGCGGGCTGCCTCGGAGGGGCCAGCCCTTGGGGCCGGCGGTCATTCGCCGCCCCGCCCGCACCAGCGACCTTGGTGGGGGTGGAATGCTGGTGGGGGGGAGGGCCTGGAGGGAGAGAAGCCAGGCTTGCGGGAGGAACTCAGAAGCTGGGTTCGGGCTGCGGAGGTGAGGCCCCCGAGTGGCAGTGTGCTGCTTGGCTCCGTGCTCCCGGGGGGAGGGCGGCCTCTGAGACCATCCAGGCCAGCGGCCTCTTTTTCTGCCTAGAATCTGCCATTACCCCCTTTCCAATCAGACCAAGACCGTAAGCTGACTTTTTGGGGCCCTCCTGGTGTGTGTCCGCCGTCCTCGGCATATTCTCTCTTACACCCTGAGACCGGTGATTCCCTTTCCTTCCCAGGTCACTGTAAGCCCCTTTCCTCACTCTTGGCCCCTCCAGGAAGCCCCTAGAACCCCTGGAGTCCAGACAGCCCCTGTCTCCTGGTGCCCGCGCCCCCACCCCTCCGAGATTCCGTCCCGGCTCCCTAAAGGGGCGAGGTTCAAGCCACAGACCTGGGAGGAGACGGGCTGGGCGCCAGAGTAACCCTGGAAAAGTCACTTCATCTTCCTGAGCCTCTTACGTGTGAAACGGCGGGAGGAGTGCAGGTTCCTCTGGCGGCTGGGGGATGAGGTGTATGACGATGTTCAGGGTCTGCCACAAACGAGCCTGGGCCCAGTCAGCGCCCCTGTTACTAGGGACTCTGGTCTCCAGACAGTCCGTGAGACATGTGGGTATCCATACCGACTTTGAGGGTCGTCCATAGGTCTGTTTCTTGTCCGCAGAGGTTCGCACTTCATGATCCTACCAGAAACAGCTGCGTCCCTGAGTGCCCACGCATCCATCATTGTCAGGAGAGAAAGTATGGGGGAAGGACCTGGGAAGGGCCTCCCTCCCGGTGATTAGTGCTGTGACCTCGGGCATGCAACATATTTTGGCCTCTGCTGTCCTATCCTTCCAGACATTTCACATGCCTCCCTCTGGCAATCTAAATACCAGGACTGCTTTCAGAGTACTAAAGCAGTGTGCCCCAACGTAAAGACTGCCCCCATTCCAGCCTGTGGAGGTTGTTAATATTTATTATTGTTATTTATGCTCTGTCAAATACTTCACATATATTCTTTCATTTAATCCTCAGTATAGCCATCCAAGGGTAATGGTCTTATTTTCACATTACAGGTGAGGAAACAGACACAGAAAGATTAAGAAACTCACTAAAATCATGTAGTGTATAAGTGAATTTTTGCTGCATCACAAGCTACCCAACTTATGATTTAAAATAAGCATTTATTTCTTACAATTTTGAGTTGCTGGGCTGGCTTAGTTGGGGGCTGGATGGTCAAGCTACCTTGTATGAAGGGTCGGGGGAGGAACTTAATGACTGCTGGGTTGTAGGGATATTGTGGTGAGTCTATTCAGCAGGGCTTGTATAAGGTGGCTGAGTCCAAAAGAAGCGGGAGGACAAGAACCGAGCTTTGCAAATCCCACTTGCGTTATTTGCTACTATCTCATTGGCCAAAGCGGGTCACATGGCAGCAGTATGGGTGGGGACTACTCAAGGGGTGGAGACAGAGCGTATTGGGGCCATTTTCCCTTAAAAAGTAATCTACCGTCCATAGCTTGTTAAGTGTACAACTGGTATTCAAAACTATTTTGAAGTTATTGCCCAGGGTCTAAGAATCCAAAATACTTCATCAACTAAGTCAACATTTTGCAAAGCACACCTGCAGCTGCTTTGCATATGTATAAACAAATTGTCATCATTAATAAACACAAATTACAGTTTTAAATGTTCTACCTCGGTGCTTGTTTACTTCTTTAAAGACTCCAAGTTTATTTATTTGGCTCTTCTTTGCTTATGTTTTATATCACCTTGCAAGTCTTTTGTATTACCTTCTTTTGTTGGATTATCTTCATTATTCTCCTTTATTTCTCTCGTCTTTATATGATGTCTGTACTCTTGTATTCCTTTTAATTTAACTTTTATTTCTGAAATTGTTAAGAGTAGGCAGTTAGACACTCACTTCTCACTACTTGTCTTCGCTGGATATCTCCTTTTTTTACCTCGGATGTGTGGATACTCCAGGTGTTGGGGAAAACATGAGTGGTTCTAAATGGTGTCTTTAGCAGAAGATTCTAAGCATCTTAAGACCTTCCCAGCATGAAATGGTGAATGTTATGTTTTGCAAGGTGCAATGTTTTACACAAAGAATAGAAGAAACCCCAATGAAATCCCCCAAAATAAACTCCTTCAGTATAGGAACAAATTTCACATTTGTAAGTTCACACTTCTACTGATCACACCCTCACAATTTATTATACAATATAAAGTTTTACTGTTATGGGAGTGGGACCTAACTAGAGGAGAGGGTGAGCGAGGTTGTATAGAAACAAATTTATACAATCCCTTTAGGAAATGGGATCCTTTTGTCTGGGCTTCAGATGTCATCTCACCATTAATATTATATTGGTTTGTGTCATGAAATCAGTTTTTAAGTTTGCTAAAATTCAGCAAACCAGATTGATATTTTCCACACATATAACTCTGGGAATCTCAGGGTGATCTGCTCTGTTTGTACAGGTATTGGAAAGATGATCTCTAGACCAATAACATCAAATTGTCTCTTCTTATCCAGCACTTGTCACTACTTGAATGTAAACTCCAGAAAAAAATTCTCAGAAACCAGAGGAGACAAAATGGAATTCTTCAATCTGTCAGTTTGACTGACTTCTCAACCTCAGGTGGAGGGAGCTGCCTTTCCCACCTCACATGGGACGTCAGGCCACCCACGGGGCAAGGAAGGAAAGGCGCTAAACAGCAGGGCAGGTGTAGTGGGGCGGCCCTTACTGTGTCTGATGGGGAGGCACACTGCCAGGGAGAGCCTGTGCTATATCCTCAGAAGACTGTTCTGCTATTGTGTCTCATCTTTGTACAAAGTGGTCCTAAATGGTGTCTTTTAGACATTATGTCTCATCTTTGTGCTAATGGGAAAAGACACATCCGCCAAAAGCAGAGGAGCTGAGTGGGTTCAGCTCTGCTTTCTCCTCACACCCAACTTAGTTTGATTTTTTTGTTCTGAAAAGAACAGAAATCTAGTCAACTTCAGTCAAAGATAGCGTTTCATTTCATGAGTGGCATCTCATTCATAAAATCTTGAAACAGGAATCACAATAGGCCTGGTCCTTGTGGACCCTGAAGGTGGAGAGGGGTTCCAGGTCCAAGGCAGCTCTTGGAACTTCACCCCTGGGTTTTGGATTCTTCACATATACATATGCAAATATAGCCATATTCTTCACATCTGCCACTTGGGCCTTCTACCAAATGTTCTCTTTGCTCTTAATTTTTGTCTCTTCATTACTTGATGCAGTGTTCGTAGTGACTGTAATGTTTCCTTTTTTTCATTCAAGTATAGTTGATATGCAATATTATATTGGTTTCAAATATACAACAGTGATTCAACACTTTACCTACATTATTAAATGTTCACCCCAATGAGTGTAGTTACTATCTGTCAACATACAAAGATATTATTATACAAAGATAAGTTATTATTCACTACATTTCTGTACTCTCATCCCTGTGGCTAATTTATATTATGATTGAGATTTTGTGCTTCTTTATCCTCTTCACTTATTTCACTCACTTACCCTAACCCTCCCCCCAGGGTAACCACCAGTCTCTTCTCTGTGACTATGAGGCTATTTCTGTTTTCTTATTTTGTTTTGTTTAGTATTTTTAGACTTCACATATAAGTAAAATCATATGGTATTTGTCCTCCTGGAAACTTCCTGCCATCTTAAAAAAAAATAGAAGCCAACCTAACCCCAATGGTGGGGCTGTTTCGGGTCCAGCCAGCCTGCTCTCTCAGCTCCAGAGTATACTTTTCCCTGTAACCCAAAGAATTCCTCCCTGCTTTTCTTGCTATCTGGTCTCTTGACTGAATTCTTTCCTTTGAGAAGACAGAATTGTTCCACCCATACATGATTTTTTTTCCCTGTCTTGTCAGGTCATTGTTTAGTAACCATGTTTGGTTCAAATTTGATGCCCAATGAAAATTTTTGACTGAAAAATATAATTACTTTTTCTTTACTGAACTACATTTTATCATTTTATTGTACTTGGAATTAATAATTGTCTTGTTTCAGTTGCATAGTTGTCTGGCCATTTTTTAAAGAAGCAGAGCATGGAGTTTGATTTTTATTAAATGTACATCACAGTGGTTCAACAGTCCCTGGTCCCTGCCCATTCCCCTCCCCCTTGGTAACCACTGGTCCCTTCTCAGTGTCTATGAGTCTACTGCTGTTTTGTTCCTTCTGTTTTGCTTTGTTTTTATATTCCACAAATAAGTGAAATCATATGATACTTGTCTTTCTCAGCTTGGCTTATTTCACTGAGCATAATATCCTCCAGCTCCATCCATGTTGTAAGTGTCTGGCTTCTTCTTTTAAAGTCATAGTCTTGCCAATGGGTTTCAGCCCCTGCCAAGTTCGCTATGGATTCAATGTGACCAAAGAAGTGACAGTAGAATGTTCTTGGGGTGAAAGGGTTATACCCAACTTTATTCCCATGGTGGCAGGTCAGTCACCAAAATCCCATTCACTCAGAGTGAGTCTGCATGCAGCAAGCCAGTCTCTGCCTCTGGGCCTCTCTGCCCCCACAGCTGTCCTCTGGGCCCCTCTGTCCTCACGGCCATCCTCTGGGCCCCTCTGTCCTCACAGCTGTCCTCTGGGCCTCTGTCCTTGCATTGCCACCACTCCAGCCTCTGCTCTGCTTTTCTGCAGCCTTGCAGCCGTGCCACCCTGTTGCCCAGAGCACTGGGCAGGGCTCTCTCTAGAGTCAATAATGATGTATCACTCACACATGTGTAGTGAGCCAACCAACCAGGGCCAGGTGAGAATCCTGGCCACAAGAACTTTCATTTTATCCAGACACTAATCCCATTCACAAGGGCCCTAACTTCATGACCTAATTAACTCCCAAGGCCCTGCCTCCAAATGCCATCACACTGGGGATTACATTTCAACATATGAATTTGGGAGGAGGGGGTACATTCGGTCTACATCAACATACAGGTAAATTTAAAGCCAGGGCCTGGATGAGATCACATGGTATGTGTGATTAGAAAGACTGGTGAATCTAGGACTGGCTCCTGATGCAGTATACGTGACGATGCATTTAGAGATGGAACCAGCAAAGGAGACCATGAAAAGGAGGGGCCAGGAAGTAGAGGAAATCAAGGAGAATGTGGCACTACAGAAGCTGTGAGAGGGGCATTCATTTGACCAACAAGATGAATGCTGCTGAGAGGCTGAATTGAATACAAAAAAGTATCCACTGGATTTGATAACATGGAGATCACTGGAGACCTTGACAAGACCAGGCTCAGAGGAGTGGCAGGATGGAAAACTAGATTAGAATAGGTGGAGAGAAAGAGCTGATAACATGTAGATAGATGGCGTAGACGAGTTTTGATGTGAAAGAGAAAGGACAGCTAAAAGAGGATGTAGGGGATCAAGGGATTTTCTTGTTACTTTGTTTTTTGAAGAAGAGAAACAAGCATGTTTACATATTAACGGACTAATACAGTAAAGGAGGAGAGATTCATGGTGTAGAAGAGAGATGAAGCCCTTGAGAAGGTAAAAGGTTGTAGGATCCAGGGATGAGGGGAGGGGTTTGTCTTTAATAAGAGTAGACAATTTACAATAGTAACAGGAGGGAAGAGAGAGGCCAGAGTGCTTGAGGGAAGTTTATAGATCTGCTGGTGGGACAAATTCCCCTCTGAAGGATAGTTTTCTCACTGGGGCGTGAGGTGAAGTCATCAGCTGAGAAAGGGACCCTATATGGGAGATAATGAGGGGAAGGTTTGAAGAGAGAAGGGAGAATATAAAACGTCTCTGAGGGTGGAAAATTTACTAGGGAAACCTGATGGAGATTTGTGGTCACTAGTTTAAAATAAAATGGGTCGTCTGCCCTCTTTCTCCCTTCTCGTTTCTTCTTTGCTATTTGAGGCCTGGGAGGTAGGGGGCTAGGAAGGATGACCACCCAGAGAAGCATCAGGGCTGAGTAGCAGCAGCCAATAAGGGTAAGGAGACTGGATACACGCAAGAGGACTGGGAGCAGGGGGGCGGGGGTTATGTGTTAAAAAACGATTTTAGCAAAATAATATTAAGTTAATATTGTAATAGACATGTTAGTACATTGTAGAATGCAAAGAGAATTTTTAATCTTGTTATCCAAGGCATTGCAGAGGCCAGTCCTTCAAGCTGTTTTGCTAACAAGGGAAATGAAGTTAAGTGACTTCCCCAAAGTCATATAACATCTTGATGGCATAACTGAGACTAGATTCCTGGGATTCAGATTCCCAGGCCATTACTCTTTCTGTAACAAAATAGTGATGCTTAAATACTTGACATGCTTGTCATAAAAAAGAAAGGGGATTATCAGAATGAAAACATTGATTAGGAAGGAATAATCTAATGGCATTTTATTTCTTATAAATTCCTCTTTCTTCAATTTCAACTATTTGGAAAAATTGTGGTTATGCATTGATTTCTAGTCTAAAAAAGTAGGTTTAAATATGGATAAGCAAGCTATAGTAGATAAGGAATTTTTCCAAGTATATAAAGGAAAGTGTGACCTACCCAGATCTTGCTTCTTAAGAACAAACTGCTGAGTTACTGCTCTTCCCAAAGAAAATCATCATTGAATGGGAGTAGATTATTGACACAGAACACGCAATGTAGAAATTAGAACCCTTTATTATAAACACTTCCAGAATATAAACTGATTTTGTATCAAGACTCTTTGAAACTTTTAAACTACATGTAACCTAAGCTTATTATTTTAAGTACTTCACTTTTCACTTTGCAACCTAGAAAATACACTGCAAGTTAGATCTAACAGGAAAAACAAATCTAAATTGCTTCATAGAAAAAACCAATGAATATAAAAATATCCTACCCAAAACTAAAACAAACCCAATCAAGAAATATTCTGCAAAGCTTATTAATAATCCAATTTAAGATAAATGACCTCCCAAGGGGAGATACATCAAAGTAATTTGATGAATAAAAGCAGAGCCACTCTCATGAAAGAAAATTACATTGCATATAAAAAAAATGTAATAATGCTTTTATAAAATGAGAATTTCCACGTTAGAGAGCCAGTATACTAAATACTTTGTCACTTGGCCTTTATTAGAAGTTAAAGTACTATTCACATGAGAAAAGTGGTATGAACATGAACATTGTTATGACTAATTCTCAACTGTTTTTTCAATTTAACCTCAGGAGAACCAACTCAAGACCATCAAAATCCAAGGATAGACTGGTCCCAGAGCATTTCCTCCTCTGTCATTTCTTTGACTTGTTCCTTCTTCTCTTTTCTACGCTTATGCTCCCCTTTCTTAGAGGCTACTTCTCTGCTTTTCTTCTTCCGATTCTTAAGCTTTTCTGTACTGACCCTAACTGTTTCTGTCTCTTTTTTGTTGCTCTGGATGCTCTTATGTTTGTCTAAATCTATTTTCTCACAACCTTTTTTCCCCTTATGCTCGGGCCTCTCCTCTGGTTTTCCTCTGCCTTCCTCAGGGTGCCGTTTTCTCATCTGATGTATCTGCTTATGACTGGCTTGTTGGGCACTGATACTGTTTTTTGAGGCGAGGTGCTTATAAACTCCAGATTCTACACTGTATGAGTTACCATTATACTCTTGCTGACTAAGGTTCAGGGGTCCTGGTTTTTCTGAGAAACAGTCCCTGGTCAATTGATAGTAGCTCCGGGACTCTGGTCCCAGCCTGCTGTTATGAGCTGGTAGCCACTGAGGTAACAGGTTTCCCACTGTTTGTGAAATAGTATACGATCTTGGATAGGTCTGGACACTTCCAGATGGGAGTCTCTGATCAAACTTTATATATCTGGGTATGGAATCAACCTCTTCTTTGTACCCAAAGGTTTCCACACAGTCTTCTTTCATCTTTCTGAAGCAAGTCTTTGGCTCTAAGCCTCTGGCTTTCTGCACTTTGATATAATCTTCCAGTTCATCTTGAAAAGAGTCATATGTCTTTGAATGCTTCATTAGGTTGACAAGGGATCCTCTGTAGAGAAGACGGGAGAAAACCTTACTCGATTATTTTATTTTGAATATTTCCTTTGCTCTTGAAGAGAGCTTCTTCAATACACAAAACAAAGCCCAAACAAATTAAAACCTAATTCAGCACAAAAGTTAAATTTCATGACATTATATGGCAAAAAGGAGCATCAGGGTAGTCAAATATTCCCAGGCCACTTACAAGCAACTTTGTCCCACTCAGAAGTGGCATGAAGAGGGCAGAAAGATGACATATAGGATTTTGTTGTAGGGCAAAAAATGTAAAGCATATAGGGATGGGTGGCTCAGGACTACACACCCTTGGGGGGCAGCCTGATCTAAATGTTCAGGTATTTTCTAAAGTTCTGATTAATTGGCTTCTTGTATACTATTTTCTAAAAGAAGTAAAAGAATCATACAGAAGTAATTTGATCTTTAAAAATCTTCAGTTTACTCAAATTAAAATAAACATACATACTCAAATTAAAATAAACATACATACTCACATACTGACTAGTGTACTGTAAGACTTAATAGTAAAAGGATGTTTATAAAACAGCTTGGGAATGCTGGAAATCAGAAATTCAGTTACAAGATAAAACTACTCTTGGGTATAGGGCATGAGGGAAGATGAGGGAACAGAATTCCGTATCTTCTGTATGGGTTGGATTTCATTCCGCGTCTACTGATTTGTGAAGAAAGCATTCTAGAAGGCCTTCTGGTTTGATCTCTTTATCTCAGTGCTGGTGGGAGGGCGAAGGGGGTACGTGGAGGTGAAGGCTGACAGTGGGCAGGGCTGATGTAGAGAAGTTCAGAGGAAATTTAAAGTAGATATACTAGTTTTTGTTGTTTGTTTGGTTCTTGTTTTGGAGGGGGGCAGCATTATCCTGATTTGCTTTCTTTCCCCTACCTGAAATCCTGCATAAATACAAATATAGCAGAAAACATACTTACTATGAGATGATAATGCCCTAGATTTTTTTTGTTGATCTATTTTATCTCCACAAGTTAAGAGGTAGCATAACGCATGTAGAATGAACATTTCTTCCCTTTAACAGAAATAAGCCTGACAGAGCACTCTAGAGTCACTAATGATCAGCTCTCTTTTCTGGAAAGCTGAGATTTAAAAAGAAAGTCAAATGAAGCCTAATTTGGTGTCAGTAGATTTAGCTCCTATTCAAGTTAAATAATATAAAAATTCTGACTAGAAAAAAAACAAAAATTTGATTAAGTATGGGCAAAAGATTTGAATGGACACTTCAGAAAAGAATATATACAAATGGCTAATACACACATGAAAAGACACCATTGATCTTCAAGCCAATGATATCTTTTACTTAAAACCACAATGAGATACCACCATGCACTCACTTGAATGGCTGACATCAGAAAGAATGTCAAAGAACGGTATCAGTGTTGGTGAGTAGGTGGGACAGTGGGAATTCTCATACATTGCTGGTGGGGATACAAAATGATGTAACTGCTTGGAGAACAGTTGGGCAGTTTCTGAGGGAGTTAAACATATACCTACCATATGACCCAGTTATTCCGCTTCTAGATATTTCCCCAAAAGAAAACATATGTCCACACAAAGACTTACACATGAATGTTCATAGCAGTTTCATTTGTAATAGCTTCAGAAGGAAAAAACCCATGTGTTGATCAAGAGGTGACTGGATAAATTAAATAGTGGTATGGCCATACAGTGGAATATCAGTAGTAGAAAGGATGAACTAGTCATATGCTTAACAACATGGACAAATCTAAAAATAATTATGCTGGGTGGAGGAAGTCTAACAAAAAAGTACATAATATATGATACATTTACATAAAACTCTAGAAATGCAAACTAATCTAGAGTAATGGTGTGTGCTTGGGGATAAGGCAGTTAGAGGTGACAGGCAGCAGCTGATTTATAAAGGGTACTTTTTTGGTTATGGATACGTTTACTATCTTGATTGTGGTTGATCATTTCATGGGTAATACATTTGCCAAAACCCATCAAATTATATTATTTAAATATGTACAGTTTGTTGTTTGTCAATTATACTTCAATAAAGCTGTTTTGAAAAGTCACAAGATTAGAAAGATGTTGATAATTGTTTTAAACTGGGTGTTGGGTACACAAGGGTTCATTATATTATTTTCTCTACTTTTATATCTGAAAATTTTGATAATAAAAAGATTTTACTTCATACCTACAAGATGGCTATAATCAAAAGATAGATATTAAATGTTGGCCAGGATGTGGAAAATTTGAAACTTCATCCACTGCTGGGGGAATGTAAAATGGTGTGGCTACTTTGGAAAACAATTTGGCAGTTCCTCAAAATGTTAAACAGAGTAACCAGACGACCCAGCAATTCTACTCCCAGGTACATACCCAAAGAACCAAAAACCTAGTCCACACAAAAACTTGTACACAAATGTACCCAGCAGCATTACTTGTAACAGCTAAAAGTAGAAACAATTCAATGTCCTTTAATGATGAATAAGAGGTGGTATATCCAAACAATGGAATATTATTCAGCAATAAAAAGGAATGAGATATTGGTGAACCTTGATGAATTGCTTAGTGATAGAAGCCAGTTCCAAAAGACCACAGATGGTGCAGAGATCAATAAAGAGGTGACTGGAACCTTACCCTTATCAGGCTGAGAACTTGGTGGAGAAAGGTGATCATATTCACCCATTAATTGCTTCAGTTTTCTAGCATAAACTTTCCCCAAATTGTGAGACTCTGCAACAACTGGGGAGCTAAAAAACATGATGCAGAGATTACAAAATCAATTTTTTTCCAATACTGCACACTGCTAGTCACCTGAAACTAAGCAATTTTGTTATGAAGATTAAATTTCAAAGTTTAGAATTACATCATCAACAGAGGTCAATCATCTGAATCTTCACACAATCCATTTTCAACTTATTATATTTTGCTTTCTGTAAATTTTAAAGTAAAGCCAACTCTTTGAGCATGTATTTTACCCTGGAAAAATAAATAATCTTTTATTTTCAAATAAATGATCCCAAACTTGCAACTTTATATTTGAAGGTGGCATTCATGACTTTTAATATGTTTATTCTGAATACAGTTTTAGTTGCTTTCAAATCAGAGTATCAGCTTCAGTAGAAATAATCCTATGGTTTAGATGCCCTTTATTTTCAACCTACCTCATAATTTGAAATTCTTTGTGACTCAAACTATATCATTACTTCGCACTGGCCTTTTACAAAAGATATCTGTGAAAAAGTTCAGTCTTGTTTATTGAATGTAGTATCTATGAATAAAATAAAAGGAGGTAAGATAGAAGATCATATTAAACATATAAGGTAACATTATCAGTCTTCAACTAGAATCATTTTTCATGCCATCTCAAATCTTAATTGTCTGAGTGTTTCCAAGGATATAGTACTAGCTTTTTTCTAATTAGAATGACATTTTAGCATAAAACATTTAGTAAACCTCTAATATTTAATATGGTAATATATTTTTATTGAGTCCAAAAAATACCATTCTGAAGGTGAAGTTACTGGGGTACCAGTAGGAGTTGACCCTTTATGAAAATGATCTGGGGCACCAGTACTGAAAGGCAGGGATAATAAATCAAGTATTGATTTATATTTTTACATTTTATAACAGACAATCTCAAGAAATACAATCTATCTTAAGACAGTCACTGATTCTTGCTATATAACTAATGTCATCAGAGGATCACATGGCAGAACCGCCAGCCACCTTTGCCTGTGGTCAACAACTGTCCCCACCAGTCGGTACAGACATGATCACAGTGCGGTTCCCTAAGCAAGGCTCAGACAAGCCACTCAAAGCTACAGTGATATTCACATAGTAACTTCTAGAACTTTTGCTGGAATTGTTTCTCACACTAAATAATGCCAAGATTATTACATTTTCACTTGAGGTCTACACTAGTATCTAAAATTCCTAACAGTTGAAATTTATTTTACAGAAATTTACTAATTTATACAAATACTATGCCAATCATGGACTATCAAAACTACTTCCTATGCAGCCATTTAAATGAATGAGTTGGAACTACATGTGCTGTCATGGAGAAATGTCCATGATATATTGAGGGAAAGAAGCAAGATGTAGAACTATATTTGGCTATCTACCTACTTGCTTACCCGCCTATTGATCAATCTAAAATCTAATTTTAGCATTAAAAACTCAATGTACAGAGCCAAAAATTAAATACAGGCATATGAATTTACTGTAAAGAAGGAGTTAAAAGAGCTGGACTGCAATACATTCACTCCCTTTCCCAGGGAGGAGGAGGAAGGCAGGTGACCTCTGAACCTCTGAGTAAAGAGCCTAATGATATTTGCCAGGAGGAAGGGAACTTATCTCTAAAATGTCCTTAATAAGATATCACTGGCTAAGGATTACCTATAGTAAAGTAATTCCAGGAACCATAAGGCATGGCTCGCTGAAGAATGTCACATAAGCTATACAACTCTCTGGGGTATAAAATGGAGATGATTCATAATTTAAATATTCTGTTGTGTGAGGTAACCCTCACTTGGAAATTTCATCTATTATTCTGGACCAGAGATGCATGAACAATATGGGAAAACATGGTCTGAGGAGCCATCTTTCATGTACTAGATATCTATCTGCTTCTTTATAACCTTCTGATTGCTTGTATAATTAGTAGACCTTGATAGTAGGTAATGTTACTGATTTGTGTGAGTCTGATTTGACAGTCTGATCTTGTGTGTTAGCTCACTATCCATATGAAAAAAATCTGAAAAGATACAAATGAAAGGTAGTGGGGTTTGGGAAATAGGGTTAGGAAAAGAGAGCTAACACTTTGCTTTCTGCACGTTTGTATTCTATTTTTTTACAAAAAGGTATATTACTTTATAATTAAAATTCCATAAAAATTTAGTTTATCTTCAAACTAAGGTTAATTTTCACTACCAGTGTATAGATTAAAAATATTTGCTTCAAAATGTGTTCAAGAATCGTAAGAAGCATTTTAGAAAGAACTTGATGAATATTTAAAAACATTCATTATATATGGTATCTAAATTACTTTTAAGTTGTTTTAAAGTACATAATTACATTGGCTCTAAAGTCAGAAAGAAAGGTTAACTAAAAAGGCTTTCAGAACTTCCCTTGATTCAGAATTAATAGAAGCAACTTCATGATGATTATATGACATTGATTTTTCTTTTAAAAATCTTTAACAGCAAATAAATAGTCTTGGTGGCAAGCAAAGCTTAGTACAGATGGAAAGTTTACTGAAGTTTAGTCATTTGAAGTTCAAGACAACCTAAAATAGAATAACAATTTCCCTCCTGATTCAACTCTTAATACCAGATTAACCATTTCTAAAAGTCAATGTTTTAATCTGATACTGAGGTAAGAAATTTGGTCACCTTTAGCTCCTTCACCCATCAAGCTCTTACTTTATTTTTATCTTTATTAAATGGTATCATATACCCAAACTGAAAATCTCAGCCATTTTCTCCCTATCAAGTCATGACTCATGTCAACTGTAGTTTATAGTGTTTTCAAAGCTAACTTTCATTTATCAATCCACATAACAATAGTTCCAGTTTTCCATACCTTTGAGGTTTATTAAACTTATCACAATTAATTGAATTTTGTCTTCAAGATACTGTAGTAAGTACAGAAGAGATAGGAAAAGAAGTAATGAACAACTATTAACAAATGTATGCTCAACAAAATAGGTTATTCTTCCAGCCTTTTACCTATGCAAGAATGTGGAATTTCTCCCATTTTGAAGACTAGGATGTCAGGATTCAAAGAAATTAGAATAACTTGCCACATGTGTTGACTGTTAGAGCTGCATCTTAAACCGGGGACTTAACTCTATTATATATATATATAGCTTTTCATACACTGGAAGTATAAATAAACAGGATGATTCTTATTATCAGGAAATTTATAATTTTGTAAAAATGATATTCAAACAACTTTAATGCAGGACAATAATGTTAAATACTACAAGACGTGAGAAAGTGTAATGTCTTTTTGCTGAGGGGTTTAGGAAAGGCTCTGTGAAGAATGGATTTGGATTGATCCGTTGATTTCTTGATTAAGAAGGGGTAAAATTTAGAGAAAAAAATGAGTGAAGAAACGGTGTTCTGGAGGAGAGAAGGACATTGGTAGAGGCATATCTGCTTTAGATAAAACAAGATATGCATTAAGGTAGGGGAAGACAGTGCTGTAAAGGTGGAATGGGGTGATCATAGTAGGCCTTATTTAGGCATTTGTGTTTAAATTCTACAGTCAATAGGGGAAGAAGAGACTTAAAATGGGGATATCGGTCAGGAGCGTGTTGCAAGATATTTGTGGGCTGAATCAGAAGAGTCATAGTGGGAACAGAAAATAAGGGAAGAATTGAAAGACATTCTGCAGATGAGATCAAAGGAATTTGATAGCTGGGGAGAGAGCAGGTAGAAGGAAGAGAGGGGAGATATAGCTAAATTCTGAGGCTTTGACCCTGGGTAAAGTTATCTTTGTCAGAATAATGAAGAGGAAGAAGAGAAGAATTGTTATTATTATTGCTCTTGTTATTCCCCAGAAGGAGGGAAGTGGGGAGTGGAGTAGAGAAGCCTAGTGTTCAAAAAGATGATGAATTTGATTTTGGAATAAACTGATTCTATCAGAGTCATAGTATCTTTCTATCTGTCCTTCATATTCCTCTGTGTTAAATTCCTCTATGTGAAACTGGGTTTAAATAACTTGCAGATGTTCTATGTACCTTGAAATTCCTTATACATTAGCATAGTTGGGCACTTAAATTGTTTATGTACCAAACTTTGGTGAACATGGTGGGCAATAGGAACCATTAGACAAAAGAAAGGAAGCATGGTAGTAAAGTCTAGGTGTTGTAAAAATCTTCCCTTAGAAAATTTTGATGCTACCTTGATGTCATTTGCACAGTAAATACTAGTTACTCATTACAGAGGATGTAGCCATCTATAGTTTGAAGGACACCAATTGCAATTATTGTGGAGTATAGTGAAATCATCACTTCCCTTGACCTGGACACTACTTCTATTCTTCCCATTTTATTTAGCTTACCTTTTTCTTTTCAGTAGTCATATCACAGATTTTTTAGTGTTATATTACAGATTTCTACTGACAAAATGTTTTTGGTTTTGCTTTATTTTATTTTACTAAAATCCAAGAGGTGGTATCTCTTCTATATTAGCTATCTTTTCTCATCTGGTACTTAATATAACTGACTTTTCTAAATGAAGGACTTTATACTTCATCTTGTTATGGGCTTAGGTCACCTTTCCTCTCTATAAGGATCTTTAAAATCCAAATTATTTTAATCTTGACATTTGCTACAGTTCCCACACATAGTTTTAATATGCATTCAATCTATGTCTTCATCAATGTCACTGGTGAAAACTTTAAGTATTAACAAGAGCAAGATAATACCTATGGCATGGTATAGGGAATCCACCATTTTCTAGTATCTAGGATGATCTATTTGTCAGCAATCTATGGTTCACATCAGACAGATATTAAGAATTTGATACAGTTCTTCACATTCTATAGACAGACAAGTGAATTCTTATTGCCAGCTCTGGTTGTATATAGCCAAAAGGGAGCAATTACAGAAATGTATTCCAAGTTTCAGGAAATACCTTAAAAACTCATGAAATTCTTGAACTCTGATCTTAAAACATCCATTTTACATAGAGTCTTTAATCTTTAAATAAAGTGTGCCATTTAAACTTCAAGTACCTCTGGCACACTGCTGAATCCGTCAAAAACTTCAGGGAAATCAGAGTATCCTCAATGAAGAAATATGGTCCCAGAAAATTCTTCTGATCTACCAGTAGATCTTTCATAAAAGAAAATGAAGCATGGCTTCACTTGTGCTTTTCATAAATCTACATTGCTTTTAATATTCATTTCAAAGTATTACATTCACAAGCAATCTGTTCTGTACCGCTTACCCAGATTGCCCTTACTATGTACCGTGTACTATTTAAACATTCATAAATAGTAACTAATTTTATCCTCTTAAGAACCCTATGGGCTAAGTACTATTACTATCCATATTCTATAGAAGAGGAAACTGAGGCATAGAAAGGCTAAGGAGCATGTCTGTTAGTAAATGACTAAGGCAGTCTGGCTCCAGAATCTGTTATTAACTGTAATGCTTGGCTGCCTTTCTATCTGATGTAAAACTTCTCACTCCGTATTTTGGAACCCACTTCTCCCCTTTTAAAAAACTGAAACATTTTCTGATTTCCAGGCTTTACACATTTTTACATTAAAGAATGAAAAGCAAGTCACAAAATGGGAGAAAATATCCCTTTTTCATGTATCAGACACAGGACTAAAGAACTCATGACAGTAAGACAAATTCCATTTAAAATGGCCAAAGGTATGAACAGACACCTCAGGAAAGAATGTATTAAAAGGCCAAGTAAGTGTGAACAAAAACTGCAATAAGATACCACTATACCATCATTACAATGATTAAAATTAAAAGGCCTGAAAATACCAAGTGTTGTAGTAAGGATGTCAAATAGCTGGAACTCCTATACGTTGCTAGTTAGGATTTAAAATGGTACATATTTACAAAGCAGTTTGACAACTTCTCTAAATGTTAAACATACCACATGACCCAACCATTTCACTTGAATTTACCCAAGAGAAATGAAAACATATGTTCATGCAAAGACCTACCTGTAAATGAATGTTCATAGCAGCTTTACTTTGAAATAGCTAAGAACTGAAATAAACCCTAATGTCTGTCACTAGGTGAGTAGAAAAACAAAACATGGTATATTCATAATAGAATCATTCAACAATAAAAATGAACAAAACAGCAATACATACATGAATGAATCTCAAAATCATCATGCTGAATGAAGACACAGGAGTACCTACTGTATAGTTCTATTTACAAAAGCATCTAGAAATGCAAACTGATCTATAGTGACAGAAAGCAGATTAGTGGCTGCTGACAACAGGGGTAGGAGAGATGGAATGTAAAGGGACATGAAACTTTTGGGGTTGATGCAAATATTTGCCATTTTGTTTACAATGGTGATTTCATGGAAGTCTATACCTGCCAAAAATTAATTGAATTATACACTTTAAATATGTACAGTTTATTATTTAGAACAATAAATACTTCTACCTAAATTTGTTAAATTGGATTTTTAAATGTTTGCTTTGTTTCCAGAAAATTATCTAACAAAGGCCAAGTCATCTATGCTGAACTGCTGCCTACCGTATCATGTTACTTGGCTCGTTGCTTCTAGGAGCCAGACAAAGGGACTCTGGAGTCAGTTCTGGGACATATCACATATTACTGTAAGATGGGTAAGAATTCCTCAAATTCTCTAGGCTGAAGGTTTCTCATCTCTAACATATGGATATAACACACCTCAGAGTTGTTGTGAGCCTCAAGGAAATTAATATAGGTAAAGTGTTTAGAGGAAATGGCACACATTAAGTGCTGTGTGACTGAGCTATTTTTATTGTTATTCAGGATTTCATCTATTTAACTACATAGTGGAAAGTTCTACCAACCAATTATTTTAGTAAATACAGAAGGCAAAATAAAGAAAAAGTTACATGTAAACAGGGCAGAAGTGCCTGACAGAAGCCCTTAGTTCTTTGTATTTCAAGCTAACTCATGTTTTAGAGGGATTTTTAAAATCAAATGCTGAAAGTTGGATTTGATCCTTATTATCTTTTATGATTGCTCTGATTTTGATCCAACTCTTCAAAGGTTTCAGTTTATGTCCTCTGTTAATGTGTACTATGTACAACTTAATACCCAAAGGAGTATGAAATATCAAGCAGAAACACCTGGGATCCCAGCTTTTATTAGCTACTCACAGGTTTGTATCAGGTACTAATTAAGAAATAGTCCTGACTGAAATGCACCTTGAGTATTTTTTTATATGTACCATCTGAAATTTGGGGGAAAGGTCTAGCAAAATTCTGAAAACTTAATGTTCCTACTTGTACTGCTTATACACCACAAACCTAGTTATAGATGAACACCCACAACACCATTTACTTATTCATTTATCATAGCGAAAAGAGAAAGAATACAGAATCGTTTATTTTGGAGAAATGAAACTATGCAAGTTGTTACTCAATAGCTGTACAAAGCTTGGTCTTTTTTTTCAGTAAAAATATGTAAAGCACTTATGAAAATTAAAAACATTGCACACCAACTACTATGTTAAATATGAAGCACTTGAATAACATGAATTACTCATAACTCAGAACTGTCTAAAAGGGCTTCATACCTTAATAAAACACTAAGAACCACTCTACTTTTCCTATTCTAGACCTGTCAGAATTTGTTCCATTCCAGCCACCCACCTACAAATTGCTAAACCTGAACTTTTGCATTATATGAAATGTTTTTAAGTCTCAGGTTTGATGAACAAATCAACTGAATTTCAGCAAAAATTTAATATAAATTTTCATACTCCACAGCACATTATTGGTGTTGTGACATGGGATTTAAACATTATTACAGCATAAAGGTTTTTAAATGTTTATTAAATATCTTTAATCTTTGAAGAAAAAATTTTTGAGCAAAATTAGGATGTTAACTTGGTTAGTTTTAGGTGTAAGTAGCTCAATTTTTCCCTTCTAATAAATACACCAAATATGTGACATGCTCCTATACTTTTAAAATCTAGTTTACTAAGCATTAGATGTATAAAACATCTAATATGTTTCCATTATTTGCATGTTCTTTCTCTCAGTAATGTTATTTTAAATAGTATTTTAAAGCTATCTAAAAGTATTGTTTTTTGATGCAATAGTAAACAGTAGTTTTTAAAAATCTCAGTTTCTAATTGCTTGTTGCTATCATTTGGAAATAGTATTGATTTTGTATACTGACCTTGTATTTTGTGCCCTAGCTAAATTCACTTATTAATCTGGTGGCCTTTTCCTAGATTCCTTAGGGTTTTCTACGGAGGTGAACAGATCTACAAATTAAGTGAGTGTTATGTATTCCCCTTCAGTCTTTTATTTTTTCTTCTTGCTTGATTTTATTGGCTGGGACTTCCAGCACAATACTGAACAGAAGTGGTGTGAATGGACATCCTTGCTTTGCTCCTGCTCTAGAGTTCTGCAATCTTTACATAGCACTATAATTTTAGGAAAGACTAAGCAGAGCACAGCACTAAGTTTTAGGAGACTAGGTAAATGATTCTGTTATCTTTGCCACAGCAAAAAAAAAAAATTCCTTTTTATAAAGGTCAAGCCCTATTTAAGGAGTTTTTAGACCTCTTACTTGTGCTAGAAATGCAGCCCTGTACCTGCCAGCATCATGACTACTCTTAGTTATGTCAGTTATTAAATTTGCCGTTTCAGGAAATGAGATTAGTACCTGACCTATGAGTTTGGCAAGCTCTAGTTACTTCACCTAATAAAACAATCACAAAGATAACTGAGGGCTTTCTATGGCATATTTCCAATGACAAAATATAAAGGAATTAACAAAATCCTTAACTGGGAGTACTAGTTATACATTTAATATAAAAGTAATGTCTTTATTAAACTATGTCTTGAGCATCAGTAATGATAAGTAAACTCTGGCTATCTCAGGGATCATGATTGCGAAGTAAGTTTACTGAGACCCAAGGCATACATTCTACATCAGAATGCCATGAAACGCATGCCATTCCTTCCAAAAGGTTAGTAAATGTGAATGGGCCTGTAAAACGGGGGGAAAAAAACAATGCTTATGTTCTAATATGTATGTGATGAAAATTGTAGGGACAATTGTAAATTAGTCATTTTAACATGCTTAGCTAATACTTTCACATATTGATACCTCATAAAGACAGCAGATTTGAAACTAACAAATAATCATTAATATCTCTTCAGACACCCTCCTCCCCAAGCATTCTATCCAGTTGCCAACATATTTACAACATAATGTGCTCTGGAGTCTGGGCAATGCACAGATTTACACAAAATGAACTACTCTTGTATCTCAGGAGTATGGCTAACCCATATTTAAAACTATTTTGTCCCCCCGCTAATTTCACTAATAAACATTAGTACTGAGCTCTTTAAAAGGGTTAGTCCTAATTCATCTGTATATCCTTAGTACTGAACATAGTACCCTGTACCGTAGCAGGAACTCAATAGATGTTTTTTGAATAAATGTAAGAAGGGCAAAGCCTAGATTTTCTGTCATTTGACTTGTATCTGTTTACCATAATGAAAAGAGGAGAAAACATTTTTAGGCATTTGGCATGTAAACGGGTCAATGATTCACTAAGAAGTCAAGAAATGTCCTTCATTCTGAAACCGAGCCCATTTAATTATATTTTTCTTAAAAAGAAGAAACAGGCAAGAATTGTTTGTTATGATTTTTGTATGTTTTGTTTTTTTACTGTTTTTTCAGGAGTCTCATTACTTAGTGAACAATTTTTTAACTGTCAAAAATATTTGAGAAAGCTCACTGAATGAAATACAAAGTATTCTGGAAAATCTTATGACACCTTGATCATAAATATTCTATATATATTTATTTTAATATGTCTGATCATATGGTATTTCTTTGGGTTTTGTGAATTTCTCAATTCCCTATTTGTAATCTTACACCTTCTATATATTCCCTGCTTGCCAATTTTTAATCCTGACATCTGTTTATTATCAAGCCCACTACAGAGGAGCTCATTAAGAGTATTACAGTTATAAATGAAAATAGATTTGCAGGTGCTTTTCAAATCAGTAATAATGGTCCTATCAGGATCTTGAGATTGTGAGTGGAATTTTAATAACTGGTAAGCATGACAATTCTTTGCTGTTTTTGGAGGAATCTCCTAACAAAGTCTTTTAAGAAAAAAAAGGTACTGGCTAGGTAACATGAACCTTTTTTTTCCCTACTTCTTGTTTACATATTATCTAAATTAGCAGTTATTTAAGGCTTTGATAAATATCTGAACTAGAAATATACTGAGTCTAACTAGTGTTTTAAATAGCATAATATATAAAATATTTATCATTTGTTAAGTAGCAGTTAACAGTTAATGAAGGATATTTACTTGAAAGAAATAAAGTGATGAGTAATTCTTCAGGGAACAAATTATATTTTTTCAAATCCCAGTAGAGTCTCAGTCTTAACAGAGATTTCATTATTCTTTGAATATCATCTGACAGCCATTAGAGGTCAAAGTTCCATGTTTTATGAATTGCTGTTCTAGTGCACAGCCAAGCCATGGTTTTTTTGTTTTCAGTAGGGAACTGTAATTTTTGGTTATGCAGTTTCTCAACCTCGACACTACTGACATTGTGGGTAGATGAATCCTTTGTTGTGGGAAGATCGCCCTGTGCATTTTAGGATGTGTGCAGCATCTTTGGCTTATACCAAATAGATGCCACTTGTGTTCACCATGCCCCTCCTAGTCCAGTGGAGAAAACCAAAAATGTCTCTAGACACTGCCAAATGTCCTCTGGGGTGGGGATGCAAAATCACCCCTGGTTGAGAACCACTCAATCGGTCTCATCCAATTCCCTCTCCCCACAGATGAGGAAAAAAGTTTGGGACATAACTCTGGGTCCCTAAGCTAGTGGAGAAACTAGCAACAGAACCTATTACTAGTCAAAACTCCTATTCTAGGATTTTCATTATACCCCTTTGATGTGATATAGAAAGGTTATTGCTAGCATTGTGTGAACTGACATCTTTAGTCTTTATCAATTGTATATTCAAAGTCATCACAAAAAACAACAATGCCAAGTCTGGCAAAATGGTGTTTTTCTATGAGAAATGTTTCCACATCTCCTGTGATGTGACTAATCTGGGAACCAAACTGAATTGTAGTCTTAACACCTATAAACTGCTCAGATTTACTTCCTGGTGAGAGGCAGTAAATTTGGTATGGAGAAAAAAATCCCGATTTTATTTTTATCTCAGAAAAATAGATACTACCCCAGGCTGACTCAAAACACTAAATCTAGTTTTTCAAAGGTTGCCTTTACTAAGAGACTTAACGGAGTATCATTTGGTTGCAATCAATTTCTAACTTCCATTTTTAGAGAGATTTATATACAGTGCCTTACAAAAACGTTTCAGTAAGTTTCTGATATTTTACTACTTTACTATTATTCTAATGTGAAAGGTGTAAAAGATTATGCAATAGCACACAAAAATAGAACATATCATAGAAGAGAGTGAAAATAAAATTATTTTTATGATGTTTTTGAGGTTTACATTTATTAGTGTCCTTCTAGGAGAAAGAAACCTAAATTATTCCAGAGGATTCTGGCTTCCAGCCATCTTTCACTCTGGAGAAAAAAGGCAACATAAGGTGGGCAACACAACAAATATTAAAAATTAATTATGAAATTGAAGTTGGTTAAATGTTTTACTGAAATCTTCTGCAGGAGGATCAAGCTCCACCATCTTAACTCATTTCCAAAACTGCCTTCAAGCCTCATCTCACAGTTGGGAACAGCAGGCTGTTCGAAGGCATATAGTATTTTTAAGAACTCAAACATCTGTTACGTTGAGATGATCAAGAAACAGCTTTTTGTGTTAGGGGAAATGTGTTGGTGAGAACTGTAAAAAGTTTCGGCAGGAACAAACCTTCCAAACCTCCGCATAGACTTGACCAAATTTTAACGTTGTCTCTAGCAGCCTAAGGCTGAATCCCTGGGATGACCCAGTTCCCCTTTGAGCTCCAGCTAGGAGCTCAGGGTTGTCAAAAGAAGTGCACTTTGTTCGAGCCAAACTGGTGAATGGCTCGTGATCATTTTAGGAGTACTTACTATAAAGGATTTTCAATTGTGAATCCTTCCTGTCCCTTTGAAATGTTTATATTCTACAACTCACGAAAGCCATTCCTTCGGAATATAATCATCAGGAAGGAAGGCCAGCTTGCTTCCCAGTCACTGTGGGATGACAGAACCCCACTCCCTTAATTGCCAGCAAGCAGACACAGCTGGCCCAACCTATTCACAGGGACCAATCCTTTGGAATTTCTCCCTTCCCTGACTTTACTTGAGCCCCACTTCTCCCCCATTTTCCTTCTAAAACTACCAGTCACCTCCCACTAAATCAAATCGTAATGCAGCTCAGCTCCTTCTCCGATCAGTAGTTACTGAATAAAATGTTTATTTAACCGATATACGTATAGCCCCGTGTTATCTTTGACACTGGTAAATACATACTAAAACGCAGGCCACTATGATGAAAGGCCTGTACATTTTAGAAGCTTCACGGGGTGTCATCCTCAATAAGCCAAGGAACACTCTCCAAAGCGATCCCTCAGCAGCTGACCCCTCCTCGCTTCCCCCAGGGCCTCCGCAGAGTTCAGCTCCCGGCTCCTTCCTGCGCTCCCCGATTCCTAACTCCGCTGCTCCCTAACCACCCTACTGGGAAGTCGTCTTTTCAGGATGTTGATCCAGCCCGCGGAGGTTTACTCCCTTCCACGTCTCGGGCCTTCAGTCTCCTCGTCTGTCCCCTCAATCTTGGAGTTTCCTCGCCAGACCCCCTTCCCTTTCCTGACACCCTGATCCAGACTTCCGCCGGGCCGTCTCTGCCCCCTCACACCTCGGCTCCCTCTGCGTGCGGTGGCGAACTTTCCCCTCCACACTCCGCATAGGGCCGTGGCGCCCTTTTCCGGGGCGGCAGGTAGTGAGAGGAGCAGAGGCACTCAGGCCCCGACCCGACGGCCATGTCGCACACTCGGGGCGCAAGGCCTTCACCGGGCCGCGGAGCTGAGGGGCTGAAGACGCGGCCGCCCCCGCCGCCAGGGCGGGAACTCACCTTCTCAGGGGCGGGCGTCTACAACTACTGTCCCCTCCCCGCCAACGCTGCCGGCCAGGGGACAGGCCGAGGTGGAGGTGGCGGAGAGGCAAGGACAACCGCTGCCGCCACCGCCGCCTCCGCCGCTGAGCAGGCGGGGTGGGAAGAGGAGGCGGAGACCAGGCTTCCAGAGGGGAAGTCGCCGCCAACACCCACCGCTGACTGGACAGCTAGAACACCATGGCGGCGAAGCGCACTACAGCGCGTGCGCGGGTCGCCCCGTACTCAGAAAGCCCCTCGGGCCCCGCCTTCCTGCTGGCTCCGCCCCCTCCACTGGCGTTTTTCCTGGCTCTGCGTTAGCCGGGTGCGCTCCGCTCATTCCCGGCAGTCCCTCCAATCCAGAGCTTTGGAGCGACGGAAAAACCTGCGGGGCTGCTCACCTTCGGAGAGCGGGTGTAAAACCAGCTTAAAAAAAAAAGTCTGGAAATCTACGGATTCTACTTCCAAAATATCTGAAAATACATCATTTCCTGCTTTATCCGTTTTCCTTTCCTGTATTAGAGCCTTTAATACACAGAGTAGATTAAACAAAATCCTTGCTCGGGTTACATTGTCATCATTGGTCCACAAATGACCTTTTTCTCTTTATCTCTCAAGATAAATCCATATGCGTGCACGCGCACGTTAATCTCATCATCTCATTCCCTGTCTCCCAAAGAAATCGCTACCCTGGTTTGTGGTCATTTTCTTTATTATATATGTCCTTATACATCTATGTGTGGCTAAAAAAAGTTTATTAGATTGTCTTTGAATGCTAAAGATTGGTATTTTTGTGCAGTATTCTGGGAATTATTTCACTAAGCATTTTGAGGTTCATCCAAGATGTTGCATATAGGTGTTATTTATTCATTTCATTGTTGTACAATAGTGGGCATGTGTCCTGGTGCCCTGTGCCAAAGTTTCTCCTGGGTATTCTCTCCTTTACTGTCACAGTGCCTTGCCTAATTTCAGGTTCTCCTTATCTCTTGTTAGAATCCTGGCAATAGCTGCCTAGATTATGGTTCTTTCTCTGACTTCACCACTCCAATCTACTTTCCATGTCACTACCAAAGGGTTCTGTCTAGAAGTCAATCCTGGCTCCTCATTGTTGGTCAAAGTGAGCCCTGAGTACTATTGAGCTTTTGGGCACCTTCCTGATCTCATTACCTTCTTGCTCTTACCTCCCCACCCTGCTTTCACCTTATGATTCAGCAACATCAAACCTTTACTGATTACTGTATGTGCTAAGCCATTGCATAGTTATATTTATAGTATATGCTGCTCCCTGTTTCTGGAATGTGTTCTCCCTACTTTCTAATGAACTCCTTCTCCCTTAGGAAATAAATACTATCCTGAATTCAGCATTTCTCAACCCCTTGCATTTCTTTATACTTCTGCTACATGTGTATGTATGAAGTATTGCTTTGTATGATTTAAAATTTTATATATTTTTATACATCTGTTCATTCCCCTGAAATTTGCTTTTTTTCACTCACCATTATTTTTTTATACTAACATGTGCTGAGATGTGAGGCTCTAATTAATTCACTTTCACAGCTCTGTAACATTCCATTGTATGAATACACCAGGAGCTATCCATTCTCCTGTCAATAAACCATGAGCTTGTTTCCTATTTTGCTTTTACAGACAATGCATCTTTAACGTTCTTATATAATCTCCTTGTGTACACATATAAGCGTATCTCGGGTTTATACTTGGGATATGCTGCTGCTCTTTAACTAGGAGGACTCAATAATACCCAATACCACAATGAGACAGGGACCATGGGCTTAGACAGAGTAGGGTGAGGGCTTCCGGAAAAAGCAAGGCAAGATATTTATAGTCAAAGCAATGTAACAATGTAAAGTCCCTATTGAAACTCTGTGTTCAGCATTATGCAAAGTCAAGGTCACACTAATTCTCTAGGGTAAAGATACTAGACTAGGAATAGAGACATCTTCAGTGAGATCAGTTAAAGGCCAAAAGGCAGGAGCAACTTGGTCTGGAATGTTTGAGTGTTCCGCAAGGGTATCTCAGCATAACCCCTGACTTCACTGTAAACAGCCCTAGCAAACAGACAACAACCCAGCCCACCTTGAGGGCAGGATAAGTGGTACAAGTCCACACCCTACGCCCTCACTTCCCAAAAAATCCTCAACTGCCTATAAATCCCCTAGACAATGCACCACCCTGGGCTCTCTTGTCCCCTCCTGGTCAGAGTCAGGAGCTCTTTCCTCTCACTTTATTTCTAAATAAAAGCCTCTACCCTGGCTCTCCTACCTTGGGTGTTTGCTAAGTTCATTCTTTGACTCCGCAAACAAGAACTCCAGCATCAACAACACAACACTCAAAGGGTAAATGTAAATAAAGCACAATTTCAAACATTCAAACACTTATTGTTGCTGTTAGAATAGCTTTCAAATGTATATGAAACACTGGGACATTTTAAGTCCGGAGAGAGGAAATCCTGGGACAAAATACTTCTAAAACCAAAATCAGTCAAAGGGAGAAATAAAGTTTAAAACCCTTTTATTGCTTACAAACAGCCGTCCACGCCCTTCTTTTTCCTGCTCCAGCAGAAGCAAAACCAGCACTCCCCCTCACCTCTCAGGTTCAGATAAGTCCTCTGTTGCCCAGGGTATTACCCACTGATACGGAGATGAACCTTTCTCTACCCCTGAGGAATGCCCATTGATATGCATACGAACTAAAGCCATACTTCTCTCCACCCTTGAGGACTAAAGCCAGGCGAGATATTCTGAAAATATTACAATTTTACCCACAGACATAGAAGGCAATAGTCGGGTGCCAGAAGGGAAAACAACTATAATACATGTGTTCCGCAGCTCCTGAAACACCCAACCAATTGGAATTGTCTACACATGTCATGCTGTTTCTTTACCTCCACATATCTGCTCATGCTGCTATGTCCTTGGGCCTAAATGGCCTCCTTCAGTTCTGGTTCTCTCCTTCATTACTTAACTTTGTGTTATTTCTCTGAAGCCTTCCCTGGTTCCTCAGGCTGCCCTGAAAAGCCTTTCCCCTTTGCCTCCTATATCTATCTCACCATCTTTACAGGCTCTTTCATGATTCTCTCTAAATGGTCAATATTTTAAAGACAGGCTTACACTTTATTTATCTTTATATTAGGCACTGAGCGTAGTGCCTGATGCATGTGCTGAGAAGTGCATGTGGAATGAGTGACTGTAGGAATTTTGGGGAAGAAAGCAATTTGCAGCCAAAGATTTCTTGGAGCCACAGAAAGAAAGATAGAAGTAAGCGCACTATTTTAATCAACCACAGAGACCAGAGAGGGTTTGAAGTTCAGTCAATGATGTAATTGTTCAGGATATAATGGACTGATTATTAAGGAGGGAGCCTGCTCAGGTCATTCTGGAATATGAAGGCTAGATGTGCGCAAGAACTTTCTCTTTGATCCTGTCACTCACACCAGTTATGAAATGAATTAATGAATCAGCCAGTGAATGTACTTAAAAACAGTGAGCAACTCCTATCCTATTTAACATTGCCAGAAATTAAGCTATTATTAGTCTAAAGCAGGGGTTGGCAAATATTTTCTGTAAAAGGCCAGATAGTAAATATTTTTTGCTTTGTTTGCCATATAGCCTTGTTGCAGATATTCAACTCTGTTGTTGTAGTGTGAAAGCAGTCACAGAAAATATGTAAACAAATGAGTATGGCTGTTTTCTAATAAAATTTTATTTATGGTGACAGAAATTTAAATTTCATACAATTTTCTTGTATCACAAGATATTCTTCTTTTGACTTTTTCCCCTAACCATTAAAGAAGGTATAAACAGTTCTTAGTTTTCAGGCCCAAATAAACTTGTTGATCCCTGGCCTAAATAAGCCTTAGCTCCAGGTACAAAGGAGGTAGAATGCAGTGATAAAAGGCTGTTTTACTTAAATAAGGCCTCAGAAAATATTTAAAATCTTGCAGCTCCCTTGATTTGCCACTAGATGGTGGTCCCTGTAGGCATGTGGCTCAGCCCCTGACTCTTACTGGAAGGGATGATTCAAGTTTTTCCAGAGTATGGAAAATCAGCCACTGTGGCATTAATACAGTCACACAAGCTGTCCCAATGATTTGAAACCCATTACTCTAGATTTCATTTACATCTCCACTTACACACTTATTAGCCCATAGTCCCTGACTGCAGCATTATCTAACTGAAGGGAATGCCATCATTCAAGGCCTCTGAGATTATTTGCTCAAAGGCTAGGGACAGTATTATGAATGGGCTATGGTTAAAGACTTGGGGACTGTAACATAGAATCTGGGAGTAGATCCTACCCAAGATACAAGTTAACCAGTGGAGCTTATATTAACCAGTTGGAGGCTCATGTCTAGTCTTGTGACGATAACTCTCTCTAAACAGCCCCCACTCCTGGCCTTTCACGTCACCTTCTTCTACCCTTAAGGTGCATGACTGGGGACCTGGCATTCCCCTTGCTTAGTTATATTCTGCAACACTTGGCACATACCTTTTTTAGGGTGTGGGAGTGCTCAGCAGCCACAATAATGTTCTTGGCATGTGTGTGTGGCCTGAGGTGGGAGGGATGTTGAGCTGAAGCGGGAGGAAGATGGAACCGTAGTGGTCATTTTTGTCATCCCCTTGTCTGGAATCTCCTGGACCAGGGCAACTTTCGGTTGAACTGTCTCATTTTACTCCCTTCCTTCCCACCCTTCTTTATCCAGACACACATAAGAAAGAGACCAGATGGCTATTACTAGCGGAGAATTGCTGGATGAAGAATCATTAACAAAGGAAAAAAATTCATCTTCTATGAGCAGAAAAGGGCTGAACAGGGACATGGTTGTGAAGGTTTGTGAATCTCAAGTCTATGTTCTGAACCACAAAACCACATTGTCACATGGTTGTGTCCATTCTGGCCCCTACTTTGATCTCATAGGAATCACAGAATGAATCTATTTCTTCTTCCATATTTTGATGTATGACATTGAAGAATGCTCTGATGTCCATCCTGAATATTTCCTTCTCTGGCTAAACATGTCCAGTAGGGCAAAAAGAAATCCTTTTAAAACTCCAGATGTGCTGTTCCTGGTGATGAAGACCAGCAGTTCTCAATGGAGGCAGTTCCACCACTAAGGGGGCATTTTAGAAATGTGGGGGGAGCTTTCGGTTGTCACAATAATTGTGCAGTGTTACTGTCATATTATGGGCAGGCCCAGGGCCACCAAGAAAGGTTTGGATCCCAATGGGGGGAGAACTGGAGGGGGATAGATGGGCAAAAGACTTTTACACAAAATTTGTGTTGATATGCAACGTAATATGGCCCTGTGTCCCCTTCCCATCACAGCCTGATAACTACGGCCAACATCCCCTGTCTCACTGATCCTGGCCAGAGATGTTAGATGTTCTAAGAAGCAAGAGACAGCATTGTACTTTGAAGATTCTCTGCCCATCCTATACAGCCTCAAGTATCCAGATGTGCATTTCAGGTATGTGAAACTTGGTTTGTATTTATTGAATCTAGAGCTGTGTTTTATAGGTAATCATAGAAGATGGCAACTACACTTATTATAATGAGCATTTCATGATGTATGTAATTGTTGAATCACTGTATTATAAACCTGAAAGCAATATAATATTGTATATCAACTATACTTCAATTAAAACATATATAATCATAGAAAAGTTTTTCTAAAGTTTAAATGTACACTACATGTTCCAAGAATGCAACTTGTTAACTGAAGGGCAACTGTACTTCCTTTCATCTGGAACTTGACCAAGAGTCACTCATCATTTCAGAAAATCATGTCACAGGCAACATGCCCTGTGTTGTATTTGTGGCCCCCATATCATTCTACATTTCTAGCTCTCACAATCAGAGTGATTCTACTTAGAGATGCAAACATCTTCCCACTTTATCAAGAACAAAGTTGTACTCAAGCATGTGCATAGTGACCACACTGACATATTTAATTTACAATGAATATGTATTTTAACTTTCATTTTGTCTCTTCCTTACTAGGTTATGTTAGTGTTTTAGTCCATTTGGGATGCAATACCAAATACCACAGATTGGGTAGCTTATAAACAACAGAAATTTTTTCTCACAGTTCTGAAGGCTGGAAGTTCTTTATCAGGGTGCCAGCACGGTGCCTTTCCAGGTCTCAGATTTCTCTGTTGTATCCTCACATGGCAGAAGGGAGGCACCTAGGGAGTCCTCTGTAGCCTCTTTCATGGGCACCAGTCTCTTTCGCAGGGGCCCCACCTTCCTGAGTGAAGCACCCTCCAAAGGCCCCACCTACTAAGACCATCACCTTTTGAGGGGTGAAGATTTCATGATATGAATTTGGGGGAGGCACAAACATTCAGACTACAGGAATTAGCAATTTACGTTTTTTAGCTATTAGACTTAGTAAATTATATTGTGTAAGAATTTCATTTCAGAGTAGCAAAACAGATGTTACATACTATTTACTGTCATGAGAAACTAAGAAGAATACTTTATGTATTAGGTTCCTATTGCTGCTGTAACAAATTGCTTAGTGGTTTAAAATAACGTGAATTTATTGCTTTTGGCTTGATGGTCAGAAGCCGAAAACAAGGTTCACTGGGCTTAAGTCAAGGTGTTATTAGGACCACATTCCCTTTGGAGGTTTTGGGGGAGAAGCTGTTTCCATGCCTTTTCCAGGTTGGGAGGCTGCGTGCATTTCGTGGTTCATGACCTTTCTCTCACCTTCACAGCCAGCCATATAGCATCCTCAAATGCCTCTCTGACTCTGACCCTCTTGGTTCCACTGTTTCATCGCCTTCTCTGACTTGACCCTCCTGCCTTCTTCTTACATGGATTCTTGTGATTTCATCAGGCCCACTGGGCAGTCCAGGATAATCTCCCCATCTCAAGATCCTTGACTTAATCACATTTGCAAACTCCTTTTTGCCATGTAAGCTAACATATTATAAGTCTGGGGAGTAGGACTTGAACACCTTTGGGGGACTATTATTCTGTCTACCACACTTTAATACTATAATGTTTGTTTTGTGAAGGTTGAGATTCACAAATATAACTAAAGTACCGGGCTTGACGCGTCCCCTTGTCTTTCTGATGTGGGTGGGGCAGGTAGAGTTCTTCCTTGACCTTGGCTTGGGTTGAACCTCTTCCAGGGGTACAATGTCTAGAGATCAACCCAATCCCTACCAGCCCGAGCCTTTGGCTCCTGGTTGTTGCAGGGACCTGACTTGCCAGGTGATGTGGGTCCAGGCATTCATCTGAGGCTAACCTAGATGGAAGAATTCCTTTTTAATCTTCTTTTTCTCCTTGGGAGCATGTGATGTTGACTTTTGGGGGTACCCAATTTTAAACATCTCAAGTTAGTTTGCTCTTTGGGATACATAACCCCCTTTCTAGCTCTAGCAGCTATGTGTTATGACCTAAAATATTAGGATGTATGGTCTGACAAAGGATTTTTGATCTGTTTTCAAGAGTCAAGTTTCAGAAGATGCAATTGGTTGAAGACACATTAGAATTTCTAACACATCTTGATTGTTTTGGAAAGATAATGTAACAGAATAAATAAAATAAAACAAACACTATCATTTTTAAGTTTTTCATGAAGTGCCAAATGCTGTGCTCTTCCCTTTTAAATATCATCTCATTTCACCCTCTCTACAATTCAGTGAAGTAGAAGGTATCACCCTTGTTTTGCAGGTTCCTCTCAAAATGTTGGTGGTAGGCTCAGAATTAAAATGTGAACTGACTCAGAAGCCAGTGCTTGCAAACTACCATGCTCACAGAGATCCAGAGCATGGGGTTCCTGTAAAGAGATGCATCCCAGAAACTAAACATACTACCTGGAAGATAAGCCATAGCCCTTGATCTACAAGTGTCTTTCTTTTCAACCTCAGGGAGAGCTGCCTGGCAGTGAAGAAGGGTGGCATTTGGTTTAATGGAAATTTTAGAATTGTCCCACATGGGTCCCCACTCCTGGGGAAGGAAGTACAGAGCACATTGGCATTTTGTTGACAACAGACACATATTTAAGGGAGATTTGATAGAAAGATAGAAATAAGGGTTCTTGTTTGCAAGGCATGCCTCCTCATACACAGATGTGCATCCAGCATGCCTGTATCATCAGGGAACGCCCAGACCTTCATGCCCTGGGTAGGGTGCTGTGGGAGCCCTTGGTAATATTGGAAAAGAGGGAAGCCATTGGAACCTAAATAGTACTGTTATATATATGCCAAAGTCCTGTTATGTTTAGCATCTGCTGGCTTTCTGCAAAGAGTTAATGCATGGGGGAGGGTGTAAGGGGACAAGGGGCCCATTTCACTTGAGAAAGTGCAAGCCTGCCAGCTGAAGGGTCCCAGAGCAGCAGGCGTCCCCTCACTGCTTCTTTTGGACAATTTCAGCTGTCTGCTTTGGATTGACAGAGGCATCTGGCTGCTAAAAATATCCTCGTGACCAAGTGCTCCCTATTCCAACTAAAGCTGAGCATGACTGCCATCCAGGACTGAGTTCCTTCTTGTAAAGGAACTTTTCAAAAGTTTTCAGGCCCAGTCTGAGTAGTGACATCAGCCCATGGTCATCTTCTGCTTTGTCGGCTTTGTTGAGTCGTGACTGAGACCCCAGCAGAGCGCTGTCCTCTTGCCTGCCCCATCCCCACCTCCAGGAGAAGGGGTGGAGGGGGAGATGTGGGCCGAGTGGCTGCCACGGGGTAGGGAAGGGGAGGTGCTTGTACATTTATAGGCTTGCTCTTTGGGATGCCAAAGGTGCTGAAATAGCAGCGAGGGCAAGGGACTTGGCTCATATGTGCCTTGCTGCCTGAGAGACTCTGAGATGACATTTGGGAGAATGGAGAATGTGGAGGTCTTTACTTCTGAGGGCAAAGGCAGGGGTTTGAAGGCCACAAAGGAGTTCTGCGCTGCGGATGTCATCTTTGCCGAGCGGGCTTACGCCGCAGTGGTTTTTGACAGGTATGAAATGTGGACATTGCCTTCTTTTCTCCTGTTGGTTTGGCTGGTGCCAAACTCTGAAAAATCTGGCTCTCAAAATCATCAGGGTAAGAAAAAACCTGTGAGATCATTTTTAACAAAATGGCACTTTGGACAGCTCTTTTCTGGCATAGGTTTTTCTGCAAAGAGTCATTGCCAAGGTGCTTTGCTCTGGTCTCTAGGAGGGTTGTAAAGGTGAGCCAAGGCTTTGGGGCACTTTCTTACAACACCCATGAACTTGGCTGAGTGGGTGTGCAGTGTGGTGAGGGTGGAGGGAAAGGAGGTAGAGAGGTGGGTGTGGTGCACAGAAAACATTTTCTTACAAAGACTCCATGTTTTCTTGGGTATAATACATATATTAGAGGATAAAAGAATTGCTGAAGCTTTGAAAAAGTAATTGTAAATACACAATAACACTGGAATCCATTTTATTTTTTTTACTTTGAAAAATTAGAATGAATGTCATGAGTGAAGTTGGAATCCCCTTTTACTTTTCCCACCCCCAGTTCCAGTTCCCTCTGTCTTTCCTCAGAGGTCATCCCTGTTATGATTTTACTGTGTTTCCTTCTAGAATTTTCTTGCACTGTTATGTACATATATCTGTACTTATCAAAATGTATAGCTGTAGTTTCTGTGGCTTTTTTTTTTTTTTTACAGAAATGATATCATAGCTCAGATGTCATTCTAGAACTTGCTCTTTTCACCAAATATGTTTTTGATATCTGTCCTTATGAGAACTATAAGTCTATAGATACTTATTTTAAATCCTCAAAGATCTGTTTCTTTCACCCACATGTAGATCTATTCACATTGATCCATCTGCTTTATGCGTCACCAGTTTTGACTACTGTATGTAGTACCCTATAAATATATGAAATTTTGTTTATCTATTCCTTATTGGGAGACATTTGGTGTTTTCCAAGTTTTCATAAAAACACACATTTCTGCAGCCAAAACCTTTGGCCATGCCCTCATGTGCACGTGGATTATTCTCTAGGATATATGGCACGAAGAGGAATTGCTGTGCCACACTGTGTACTGTTTCTTTTGAATAAGTTCTCCGAAGTGGTGCAGTTAAATTCCATTCCTATTTCCCCACAATCTTGTCCATTCTTTACCACCAAACTTTTAAATTTGTGCTAAACCTTTATTTTTAAAAAGCCCCATTGTAATGAAATTATGACAATATTTTCTGAGCCCGCAGTGGGAATGACCTGCCTGACATTGAGGGATCTGAATCAAGATGGCTTCTGAGAACTAGGCTTCATGGTTGGCTCACTGTACTGACCATTCTGAAAATGGGCACTGTTTTTCAAAGATAATTTCATCAGCATTCAAATTCTCTTTTCTTTCTGCCAACCCAGACCTTCAGGGAAGGCAGAGAATGGAGTATGTATGGCTGACTATCATCTCAAGAATATAGGGTGGTGGGGTTTGTCTTACTTTATTAATTTATTTGTGTGTGTGTCAGGGGTGGAGGTGAGTGTGGTTAAGGAGTCCATTGTGTTCAGAATTAAGACAAAAAGCTAGAAACACAGGAACTTTGAACAATGATCTTGGTGCTGCTCTGAGTTGCTACACTGCCTTGTATAGAATTCCTCCACTGGTGCCTCCCCAAAGTCAGTACAAACCAATCAGTTTTCTTTTCAAGAATGTTTGGAGTTCAGTGGTTTTTCCATCCATTATAAAAGTAAAACTTAGGAGGAAAAAATTTATCTTCACACAAAGATAACAACTCTTACTATTGTTACGTATTTCTTTCCAGCTTATTTTAAAAATAGAGGTTTTGTTTGTACTTCACACTGGGATCTTAGTATATAAACTATGCTGTTTTTTCATTTTAATTATTCTTTAATTAATAATTCTTCTGTTATAATGCTGTCTTCATAAATATAGTGTGTAATGGCTACCTACTCTCTTACCATTTTGTGACTGGACATTTAGGTTGTTTACATGTCTTTCTTACTAGAAGTAATTCATCATTCATTTGAAGTAATAACTATAACTTTAGTGTACATTGCAGATAAAATGCTAATAAAGTGTTACTATTACAATAGTAATAAAAATTAGGGTGATTGAGGTAAATGATTGGAAAAAAATCTGAAAGACATACTTTAAAGAAGTGATTTACCCAAACTTGTCACTGCGAAGATGAAGGGACTGCTCTTTGGGGATACCTGAGATAGCCTGGACAGGCATCAAAAGAAAGCTTTGTCCATCCTGTCCTCCCACTTCAGGCTCCTGGTGAGACTCAGCCACTGCAGATGAGAAACCTGTCTGGGAGGTAGGACTGAGACACCTACAAAATTCATCCTATAAAAGAGGCATGATCTAATCTATGTTATTGCAAGCCAGGCTTTCTGCCCTACCCTACTAACACAAACATGAAGAAAAAGTTTAGTTGAGCACTGCATTAAATGAAAATTAATTCTTTCAAACAGTATATTATATTTATGTATTTATGTATGTTAGGATGCATGACAGTAATGAGCAACTGTGAAACCAGCATCCTATCTAACTAGAATATTCCAATAGGTTGCATTTTCCCTATCTTTTGTTATCTTGTCCCCTGCTTGTCCAAAGGGTAAATAGTATCCTGAATTTTGTTATTTATTCCCTTGCCTTTTGAATAATAGTTTTATCATGCATGTGCATATTCCTAAACACATATTCTTACATTTAAAAAAATTGAAGTACAACTCCTTACAGTTGGTTTATGCAAATATAACCCATATAAAATATTTTCTTGATCCCAATGGCTTGTAGGTGGGGTGATGGTGGGAGAAACACTACATTAAATGTATTTGATCATAAAATGCTTCCCTAAAATCAAGATACTGTATTAAAATATGGGGTGAGGCTGTTTATTTTACAATAAAAAGAATATGACACAATACAGTATTTTATCAATTCTAGGATACATACTTCATTTTAACATCTCTGAAGTCATGTTGCATCTTACAATCTATGACTCATTATGGTTTAATTGGGAGAATTTTTTTTTTTTGGTGCTGTTATGGTAAAATAATGGTTCACTTGATAATATCTTAGATTTTATATACTTAATGTATACATTTTTTCCTTTCACAAAAGTGTGATTATTGTGTAACCTATTTTTCTTTTACTTTGCAGTATATTGTGAGTCACTTTCCAAACCATTATAATCCTTCTGAAGTACTTTTAATGACTGTATAGTATTCCTTTTGTTGACAGTTGTATATCAATTTAACAAATCCCATATTTTGGATATCAAGGTTATTTCTTACTTTTCCTAGTAGATTTTTTCTCACATCTTTGATTATTTATTAAAGATAAAACTCCTAGAAGTATATATTTTAGATGCAAAAGATGTTTTAAAGGCTTTTAATATAGATTTTCAAATCACCCCACCAAAGGGTCATTCCAGTTTTCTCTGTGAGCAATATAGCATTTACCTCCCCATCCCAACTCTGGCCAACACAGGAAGCTATCTTTTACTTTTGTATTTTCCAACTTAATTTCTAAAAACTTGTTTGGTATTATTTTATTTTGAATTGTTTTATTATTAAGGAGGTGAAAGGTTTTTAAAAAATACGTTTATTGGTCATTACATTTTTTTCTTTTGTATTTGTCTACCTTCCATCAATGCCCTCATTTTACAATTATATGTATAGCTCATTATATTTATTACTCCTTAATGTTCAGGACTTCTAAGTTGTTTGAATTCTTTTGTATTATTTTGGTTACTTAGCTCTTTTGATTTCAACTCTTTGATAGTACTCAATTAATTCTGAATACTGTTTTTAATTTAAATTTTAAGTTTAATAAAAATTTCCTTAATTTTTCATACCTTTTATCATATTTTTAAAATTACCCATTTTTCTTATCTTACATCTATCCTTTAAAATGATGTCTAAGTGCTATGCTTCTTTTTCTTTTGGTTTACTTTTATTCCAGTTATTGTCATTGCATTCTTTCATTTTCCTTTTTTTAGCTCATTTAGTTCATTTATGTCAAATAGAATGAGAAGATAAATAGTTTTAATCTTAAGAATGAGTCTGGCCTTCAGCAAGGCAATTAGATTCTTATCTTTTCTCTGCTTGGTCTTGGAAGGACTCTTCCAGCCCTCTGAAATAGAAACTCCTTCTTCTGCAAACTGTAAAATTAGTCAGGTGGTTCCTCCAGACTAAGGTCCACAGGACACAGTTTATCACAATATGAATAAAATCGCATCATCACCACCATTATCATCATATCATTACCTTCAAACAAAAACCACAGCCAATAGCTACATTGCCAACCTAGAACAGATTCAGAATTGACCAGGTGGGTGAATTTGAAGCATATGTTATAGTAACATGGGAGAACTCCTAATGAGCGTCTGCAAATAATGAACTGTCATTTGTAAGAAGGAAAGTTCTAAACTCTTTTTCTTTAAATTTAAGAAGGTCTGGAACCAGGCACCTTGAATAGAAGCTAGAGTCATATTTCAGGTCAAGATGGAGTTGAGGGAGAGGAAGAGTGCTAGTCAGAGTTCAAGCCATTTTAGATTAATTAGGCCCAGGACACCCTTACCTTTAGCGGTACAGCCTCAGAATATGTCAAAATGTAGCTTTTGCTTACTACTTCTGAATGGATTTTTATACCTTTCCTTTTGAAATTGTTATTAATTTCTACTTTGCAGTTTTCTTTAAAAATTTTCGGAACTATTAAAAGGTGCTATGAATTCCAAACCTTTTCCTGGGCCCCTATAAGCTTTTAGGCCCTTGATACTGAGCCTCTACTGCTTGATGGGTGGAATGGGTGTGTCAGTGCTGCTTGGAGATGGAAAGGGCTATTTCAAGGCTGTGTATTTCCTAGTGACAACCTGGCAGATATGATACACAGAGAGCCAGGCAATATAAGGAAATTGGGCCCTATGACCAGGAAGATCTCTCCCAGCCTGTGGGTCGCACAATTTCTTCAGTACATGGAAAGTACTCCAGTGCAGCAAGAGAGGGGTATGAGGTTAATACAGGAATGCAACTTGTTCTAATTACTATTTTATTTTAGCATTAAACACAAGAAATGGAGCAGCTCTAGGAGCCAAAAATACTATTTGATTATTCTTTTTCAACAGTCCCAGGTATCTTGAATGTACAGTGTATCAAGCCTATGGGTTCCTAAGCTGGGTTTCACAGATCCTTAACTAGGGAGACATCTAAAATCTGAGGATCAAAGCTTATATGTGTGTGTATACATACTTTTTATTTCTGGGGAGAAAGTCCATAGCTTTTCAACCGAGAAGGTTGAGACCCATTGAATGTTTTCAATCCTCCCTTCATAGATGGGGAAACTGAGGCTAGGGCAGTGACAGGCCTTGCCCCAGGTTATACGGGGGTGAGTCGCTGGAAAGGACAGAGTCCCCTGGAATCTAGCCCATCATTTGTTACTGCCCTTCCCTCCCCTGCTCCTAAGTGGACCCAGCATCGCCTACTTAATTTCTTTTTTTCTTGTCAGTCCAATGAATAATAGTCGTAATAAAAGAAGCAGTACCATCCATCAATTTCAGAAGAATCAAAATTGGTTCTGGGACCTAAGAATGATTAAATCCAGAAATTCATAGGTAAAGGACAGGAATATACCTACTATTACACAGGGTAAAAAGTGCTTATAACAACAAACCAATGTATTAGTTTCCAACTGTTGCTCTAACAAATTGCCCCAAATTTTAGTGGCTGACACAACACAAATTTATTGTCTTATACTTCTGGAGGTCAGAGATCTAAAATGGGGTCTATAGGATTAGGTTTCCTAAGCTTTTCTAGCTTCTGTTGGTTGCCTGCCTTCCTAAGCTCTGTCTTCAAAGTCAGCAGCATAGAACCTTTTCCAGATCTGACCTTCTGCCTCCTGTTAGGGACCCTTGTGATCACATTAGACCCACCCCGGAGGATTCAGAATTCAGGGGGTGGGGGGGACCCTGGGGGGGGGACCCTCCCCATCTCAAGGTCCTTAATCTTAATTACATCTGCAAAGCCCTTTTTGCTGCATAAGGTAACATACTAGTTCAGAGGTTCCTGGGATTAGAACACTGACATTTTGGGGAGGCTGTTATTCAGCCTACCACAACCAGTAATATGGATTTTCTATTAATCCAATTTGTCACAAAAGATGTTAAGAAAAAGCAGTGATAGTGGATTTTCTAAAAAGTTTTCTAAATAAAAACTTGACCAGCTCCTAACTGATTCTGTTTAGGAGCTGAAGGTGCCCAGGAGCTTCTGTATGTGTGTAGTGTGTAGGTAAAAACAAAAATAAGAACATGAGAAAAAGTAGCGTACTTTAAAAGAAATTACCATCAGCCAGGCTTTTTTGAAAATTGAACTAGTTATGAGTTTCTTCAGGTCCGGTGAAGACAGCTGGGCTTTTAACTGGGGTAATTCTATGTGTGCCTGTGTCAGCCTGGATTAGCTATGGCATACACACCAACACACATATATCCTTTAATCTGGTAACAGCTGCTGATGGGTGGTGGAGGACAAATGATGCTATAAATGGAAATAAGTTGATAAAGGGATTAGAGAAATCCCCGAACAGTTAGATCAGCAAATGAGTGACTAACTGTTGGTTAAAGTATTCAGGTTACAGCCTTACACATGTCTACTTGATGCTGAAGATCACCATGGTGTATTTAGAAATATGTTTAAATTTGGCACTTTTAGCTATGGAGGCAAGACATATTTGGTCACATGAGCTGTAGTGTTAAACTTTACTGCGCAATCCTTAAATGCATAAGTTTGGGAATAACTGCCTTTTAAATGTAGGTCAAATTAGATTAGATAAAATGCCAGGTTGTCCCCGTAATGATGTCATCTTTGCTCATGCGCCTCTGAAGATGTGTTTGAGCCCGGGAACTGGGGTGTGGTTGCAGCTGGAACGTGGGAAATACAGACAGGTCTGAATGGGGTGGGTAAACCTCATCATGTGAGCTGTGGCAGAGAAAATCCTGGAATTACTATTTTGATATGAAAGATATGTTAAAAGTAAGTAGGTGATCCCTAGGTCTGATGGAAGGAAGCAGCACTTACTTCTTACAGTAAGGTATGGAAGAGTGCAAACATGAACAAGAGATGCCCTCAAGAGTCAACACTGGGCACTTGAAAATGACATTAAGTAGAGGCCATGGGGAACAGAAAACGAGCCTACTTCCTGCATTATTTCCCCTATCTGGTACATCCTACGATCTTGTCAAACAACTACTTCTGTCTCCTGTATGTGTCTGAGCCTCTGACATGGAATCTTCTGACTCACACCAGGGCCTCTCCGTGGAGGAACTTGACATTCTGATTATAAACTCAACCCATTGTTAGAATATCAGAGCAATGCCTCCTCCCCTCCCAGGTGGTTGGTTGCCTTCCTGGTCCCTCACCTCCCCCACCTCAGTGGGAGTTAGGTCTCTCTTCCTTGAACCCTACAGCAAGCTCCCCGTGCTCCTGGATGGAATGGGTCACTTTGCTTGAACTGACTGCTTGAAAGTGGGGTTTGCGTCTTGTTTTTCTTTAAGGCCCTCTATTACCAAGCTTGATGCTCAGCACAGGACAGATGCCCAACAAATATTTGTGAAAGGAAGGAAGAGTGAAAAGAACAAGGAGGAAGGAGAGAAGGAATTTAAAATATTGTAAAATTCTCTGGGTACTTGAGGGGTGGGATGCTCTTTAAGACACTCCCGCTTCCCCTTGGTTTTTGAGGGGTGACCCCCTCCTGGCAGGCTGAGAGTTTTGAAGTCACCCAGAAAGCCATAACTGTGGGATCAGTCCTCTCTGTGTTTCTGGAGGGCTTGTCCACCTTGCAGGCGCCTTCTCTTTGCATTTATCTGTCCAGTAACTGGTTGTTTCCATACAAGGAGCTGAGCACCAGTTGCCCGTCCAGCCCTCTTGACTCTGACAGATGACATAACCCAGGGCAGGGCCGCAGAGCAAGTAGTGCGTGGGGACGTGCTGGCAAAATAGGTGGACTTGGTGGCTTCCTCTGCCCCCTGTGCTGGGAGCAGTGCCAGGCACCAGAGACCCCTGGGAGAATAATTTCCCTGCAAAGATAGCGATCACCACTGCTCTAAAGGGTTGTTGTGAAAGTTTAACAAAAGTGAATTGCTAAAGGTATCTCTGAAAATTACAAAGTGTTGTGTAAATGGGAGTTAATATCTTTTTGTGGGGACTGGAAAAATGAGGAGACCTGAAGGCCACCCGGCTAAGCCTGGCTGCAAGAAGCACTCTTTCTCCTGGAATCCAAAAAGCGATTTTAGGACTTCATGTCTTTTGTATACGCTTTCACTGTGCAAGTACAGGAGGGAGTATTTCCGTTAGCGATTACCCTTGTCCCCCATAGGGATTGTCCTCTAGCCAAGAGGTCTTCCTTGTCTGGCAGCTGCCTGAGAATTAGAGGCTGCTGAGGAGCTCAGGAGCCCAGAGATCACCTGGTGCAGCCTCCCCATGAAAGGGACCGACGTGTGGACCAGGCTGACGTCTACATAGCAATCATCCCGTGTCAGGCTCTGAGCTGGCTACTTAACGCAGGTATTGTGAGCCTGTAGAAAATAGTTGGTAAACAGTTGGAATCCACTCTGAGGGCATGATGAGAAAAAAATTATTCCAAATTGATCATGTTTTCTTTTTATGAAAAGTAATTAAAAGTTTATTATAGCAAAGCGTTTATAAAGAATTTTATGAGACAGTGTGATGGTGAGATAGGGTAGAACTGAGGTGAATGAACTCAAGGCCTGATAATTGATTATATGAGTGATTGTATAGGTCTCTCTGTCAGCCAGTCTGGGGTGAAGTCTGTATTTTAGCACCTAGCAGCTCTGTCTCCAGCCTTCTTCTGGTCAAGGTTGTTGTTAGTGACTTGGAGGACGTAAGGGGCTTTGTGCTGGAATTTCTAACAAACGTAATATAGCTACAGATGGTGGAGTGATTATTCTGTAATCAGATCATTAAAGTGTATTGAGTCAGTTCATGGGAGCCTGGTGGCAAGCGCCTGGACAGGTGTATTTTCTCCCTTTGAGCTGGGCTTGGAAAATCTGCCCTAATGAGCCTCATGGACAGGGTGGCCAAGGGGAGGGTGATGCCAGAAGCCTAACCTGAGGGCAGACTCTAAGGGGGGCATTGTCTGCCCAGAATTTAAAAACAATAACAAAACTCACTTAAAAAATAGCAGACTAAAAGATCTGTTTTTATTATCACCATAAATGTGCATATGAATGTGAATATATATGTAAAATGAAAATATGAGGATATTATACTAGGATAGTCTAAAAAGTATCAATTTCAGTATAAAACATTAGAGCATTTCCAGCGTGGGCTTGTTCTCTGATGGGCACCCCAGAGCAGACAGGCATGGCGTTCTAAGTGATGAATTACGAGTGATGGCCAGCGTGCCTGTGCTTGCTCTGAACCCTCCATTCTCCAGACCACCTCCTGCCTGGCCCCCCTTTGTTTCCTGCATTGGGTTTGTATTCCTGGTCTCGGTCCTGAGACCCCACAGGTGGGCATTGCTTCCTGTAAGTCCGGGGAGAGGAAATCCTGGGGCAAAATACCTCTAAAACCAAAATCAGTCAAAGGGAGAAATAAAGTTTAAAATACGTTTCTTGCTTACAAACTGCAGTCTGGGGTCATTTCTCTTTCGTGTTCTGGCAGAAGCAAAACCAGCCCTCCCCCTCACCTCTCAGGTACAGATAAGCCCTCAGCTGCCCAGGTAATTACCTATGGATATGGAGATGAACTTCTCTCCACCCCTGAGGATATGCAAATGCACTAAAGCCAGGCGAGATATTCTGGAAATACTACAATTTTACCCACACTCCCCCTTCCCTTATACTTGCAGGTGACTCCAAGTTGAACATACCAACATGAATGATGTCAGAATAAATATTCAAAATGGTCTCTACGGTTTGGAATGCTACGCCGGAAAAAATCAGATAGGGATAAAGGTGGGGACTCTATACTTCAGGTTAAAAAATTCAGTGAAATTTTGGGAAGTGATAGATAGGTTCATTATCTCGATTGTGGTGATGGTTCATAGGTATATGCCTATGTCAGAGCCTATCAAATGAAGCATTATAAATATGTGCAGTTTATATATGTCAATTACACTTTGATAAAGTTGTTTAAAAAACTCAGTGCCATGTGGACAAATGGAGAGAACCTCTGACTTGGCTGCAACACCTTAGAGAAAGTTCAAGAGGATATAGTGACATATATTTGTAATTTGACCTTAAATAAGTGTGAATTTTTTGCTAAAGAAGCTAATGGAAGCCCAATGTCCAGATCCAGGAAGTGTGAACAGCACCACACATGAATACTATACTCTGTTCTGGACACTATTTTTATTAAGAATTAAGACCCACCCAGGGTCTTAGCCTTGGGTGGCCAGGAGACCAGATCTGGAATCTTGCTAGGATCCAAATTCCTTGGATTCTCCAGCAATCCAGTCCCTGCTATTGAACTTCACCTTCCTGCCAGAGAATGTAATCCTGACTTGAGACAGATGTGAGAAAATTCATAGCTCCCCATCTCTAAGAGTTTGGGGATTCCACCTAATTTAATGGTCAGGGTCCCGTGTGAGCTTCGTGTGTTCTCTTCTGCTGGGGCACTCATGACAAGCGACCTTCTCAAGCAGGGTAGATACCCTCTGTGCATAGTTACGATGGGCTGGGGAGTCTGCAATTCTGAGTATGCTAGTGTAATTCCACTCTTCCTTTCTCATTAGGAAAGTTTAAGAGATTGCAAGAGAGTAAGGAGGACATTATTATGGGAATAACTTTGAATCTGCTCTAATTTATATATAAGTACTAGCTGTTCACGACCTTGAGTACTTTATGGTTAATGACAAATGACTAGCAATGCACTTCACCGCAGTTGGGAACAGAACACAGCAGTGTGTTGAGTAGGCCACCCAGAGGCAGGCAACTGCCTGGGCTCCCGGAAGCCCAGGGCCTAGCTTAGAGGAGTAGCCATGCAGCCCTCAGCTTGGCTGTCTGTCTCTCTCTCCATTTCTTGATGCCACCACGGGACTGAGGGGGCTCTAGCCTTTGGGCTGATCCTTGAGCCTGGTGTCCTAGCACTGGGTGCTGGATCTTGCTTGATTGTCCAGTTCTACCCACCTTGCTTGGGCTACAGGGACCCATTGTAGGCACATCAGAGACCACCAGAATGGAGAGACTTCCAGAAACTGTATTATATACAGAACTATAAGGAACTGTTGAAGGAGCTGGGAGTGTTGCAATGGGAGAGGGAAATGAGGGAAAGCATGGCAGCGGTCTTCAAATTCTTGGAGAACTGAGCTGACCAGGCTTGCTCTACCGGACAAGGATCCAGAAGGCCAAATCAGGTTATAGGAGTATGTTCTTTGGGAAGGCAAATTGAAGGAAGAAATCTGCAGCAATTAGGACTGGCTAACAACAGAAGTCTAGGAAGTCCTGTTTTTGGAAGCAGCTAACTCTCCTTCACCATGGGAATTAAAAAATGCATGTCAGGGATGGATGCAAGGGATTTCTGTACTTGCATGTTCTGTTGCAGTCTCTTTTTTTCAGGCTCTAGAATTCTGTGATTCTAAAAGCTCCTGTTTTCTTTTGAGATCCCTGTTTAGAGGGTCAACTCCATCCTGAGTTTACAGGTCCACTTTCTCCTGGGAGCTCCGTACTTCCAACTGTGCTGCTGAACTTGTTTGCAGCATTTCTGTGCCTCAGGGGCCAAGATTTCTCTTTCCCACATTGCAGTTGGGGCGTAGAGGTACTGTGCATCACTCCAGATTTCACTTACTCTGGGTGTTAGCTTACATCTTGAAATATGTTTTCTTCACTCTAGCCTATGCCCTTTTCTGTCTGAATGATGGCTTCCCCGGGGGAAGACGCTCAGCTCTCTGACAGGAACACTGGGAGGACAGAAGTACAGGGGAGGAACAACATCTTCTTCTATCTCTCACCCTCAAGCATTGGCTGGGTGAATATTATTCTTCCAAATCACTGCCAGTCTCTCTCTGAACCAGGAGAATACATCAGATAACATCAGTGACATTAGTAACCTTGTCATTCTTACTCTTGCAACACACACATACCTGGGACATGCATCACAGTGTGTAGGCTTCATTTTGTGTAAAATATATCATGTTCAGGTCCTATCATATTGCACATAGTTATGATTGTTTATTCTTTGGGGAAAGGGACATTATATTTCAACAAGGAGAAGGACATGCCATACAGAACACTCTCTCCCATGACTTGTGACTTTTGGCAAGGGGACCATGAGGAATTTCCCTCTAGTCCCCTGGCATAGAAGACTTTCTGGGATCCTCAAGTGTCTTTTCCAGTGTGCTCCAGTAAGTCCCTGAGCCTCCCTATCAGTGTCCCCTCAGCCTGCCCGGCGATTGCAAATGCAACTGCCCCTCTGGCAACTGGTGGTACTCCCAGAGCCTAATGCAGACAGGCCACACATCTGTCCTTGCTGAATTAAATGGAAAGGTTTGTATGCAGGGTGCAGTGGTGTCCCCCACACTGGATTCACTGAAAATCACCTGCTAGAAGAAAAGTGAAAGCTCGAAGGGACCCTTGGAAGCCCAACCCCTCATTTGGAAAAGTGGGAATATGAAGCATAGAAAGACAAGGCCAAGGCCGGCCCACTGAGCCAAGTACCTGAACCGCAATCTCCCAATGGCCAGTGTGGCTGGTCCCTTTCCACTGTGTCCCATCATGTGTTTCTCCTTCCATCCCAGCCTCGTTAACTTTGTGTGCCACACCTGCTTCAAGAGACAGGAGAAGCTCCATCGCTGTGGGCAGTGCAAGTATGCCCATTACTGTGACCGCACCTGTCAGAAGGGCGCTTGGCTGGACCACAAGGGAGAGTGTTCGGCCATCAGGAGATACGGGAAAGTGCCCAATGAGAACATCAGGTCAGTGCTGGGCCCCTGCGGGGCACATGGGATTCCCAAATGTCAGGCGGGGGATGGACGAGTGACTGCAGTCCCAGGCCCAAGGAAGCAGGCTGAGTGCAAATCAGGAAAGAGCTTCAGACAGACTGGATGTGGGTACTTCTGTGCACATCTTGGGTCTGCGTGGAGTCCTTTCAAAAAGAGGGGGAACTGGATGTGTACAGCCATGCTGGGGCTGGCTGCAGACCCATTCTCTCTGGCTCCTTAATATTTAATTTTTTAAAAATTGATCTGCCATTGTTAAAAAATGGTGAAATTTCACATTTAAAACAATTAAGTTTTCTGGCTTCTCTTTAAAAAAATAAAAACTCCTGAAGATACTCTCTTAGAAACTTTCAATTATACAATACAGTGTTATCAACTATAGTCGCTGTGATTTATATTAGATCCTCAGACCTTATTCATTTCATAGCTGAAAATTTGTACCCTTTTACCAACCTGTCCCTATTTCTTCCAACCCCAGCCCCTGACAATCACTTTTCTCCTCTCTGTTCTCCAAACTATGAGTTTGACTTTTGATTTTTTTTCAAGATTCCACATATAAGTGATACCATGCAGTTTTTGTCTCTGTCTGGCTGTTTCACCTAGCAGAATGCCTTCCAGGTCCTCAGTGTGTTGTCACAAATAGCAGGATGTCCTTCTTTCTTATGGCTGCATAATATTCCATTATAATACCACATCTTCTTTATCCATTGACTCATGATGGACACTTAGGTTGTCTCCATTTCTTGCCTCTTCTGAGTAATGCTGCAGTGAACACAGGAGGGCAGATATCTTTTTGCTATCCTACTTAGTCTTCAAGGCCCAAGTAAATGTTACCTACTGTGATGGGGAGCTCACTCCATTTCTCTGCTCAGTCCCAGTTGGTAGTTGCTTCTGTTACTGAGTTCGAATCTGTCACACATTAGTCTTTACTCTCTGAGCTTTGTGACTAATTCCCTAATATTTGGAGACAGCAGACACCCTACCCAAAGTCTTATTTTCTCTGGTGCTGCTCTGAGTTCCCACTTCGTGGGGATACCTTAGTTCTTAGCACCTGAGACCCCCAGCAGGACATCTCTGCAGAAATAACTCTCTGATTCTAACAAGATGAAGAAAGGGCCTGTACTTCGCCAAGGGGATCCCTCTGCAGAGACAGGGTCTGACACAGGCCATCAGCCCCTTCCAGGTGCTTGGCCAGCATGCAGTCTGGGAGTGTGAGGGAGTTGCCAAAGTGTCCCTTGGTCACAGGCTTCATCTTGTAGGCGTGGGCTGCTTTACAGTTACAAGGGGCGCGTCTGCCCCCAAGGTGAAGTTCACATCTCTGTCTCACACCCAAAGCCAGCTGTTCTCCAAGCTCATTCCTTCTTCAGGCCCTTTGTACTCAGCGCTCTATCCCCATCTGCACTGAGACGGCTTCTCCCGTTCATTCCATTTTCAGCCCCAGTGTGCATCCTCTGAGTCACCTCCCCTGATGACCTTGGCTTCCTTTCCCCAACCAGTCTTTATCCTGTCATCCTATTTTATTTTCTGCATAACACTGAACACTAGTTTAAACTATTCCTTTAGCTTAGGTCTCTCCCACTATAAGGAGCTTCATGATAGAGAAAATTCCATCCGTCTAGTTCCAAAGCATATCTTGTGCCTGACGTTGTGTCTGGCACACATTAGGCACTCAGGAAGTGTTCATTGAGTAGATGAATGAATGCAGTGGAGCCTTCCTAACCCTGCCTCTCTCCACAGGCTGGCGGCACGCATCATGTGGCGGGTAGAGAGAGAGGGCACAGGGCTTACGGAGGGCTGCCTGGTCTCCGTGGACGACTTGCAGAACCATGTGGACCACTTTGGGGAGGAGGAGCAGAGGGAGCTGCGGGTGGACGTGGACACGTTCCTGCAGTACTGGCCACCCCAGAGCCAGCAGTTCAGCATGCAGTATATCTCTCACATCCTTGGCGTGGTACGAGTCCTCAGCGGCGGGGTGGGGTGCCAGCTGGGATGGTCTAACCAAGAAGGAGTCAGAGGCTGCCAGGCCAGAGGGGGAAGGAGCAGAGTCCTAAAGTGAAGACCTCTCATCCCATTCTGGCCCAGCTTACTATGAGGTTATTCCTGTCTTACCTGATTCGGGTGGTAATCTGCACTTTATAGTTTTTCTCCTCTCCACACTGAAAACAAAGACTCAATGACCATCCCTTCTTGCCTACCAGTCACTTTGGAAATAAGACCTTCCTTTTCCCAGGTCTGATGATCAGGATAATGGGGAGCCTGAAATGGTGGGGTGTGGCAAGGCAGGGAAAAGGGAGTAAGGGCTTTTGGGTGGGTACTCCCTTAGAGCAACCAGGCCAGGCCTCTCACGGCCACGGGAGTCCAGGAGGTGGCGGCAGGAGCCCGGTGGGTCAGCAGGCTCAGGCCCTGGGCTGTGGGGGTAGGTGTCTTCTAGGTGGCAGGCCAGGCCCCTTCTGTGGTGCTGGCACCAGACTGAGGAGGGAGGTTGTAATAACAGCAGCATGATTACACTTGGCATCTCTTGAGTCCTCACCATGCAGCAGCAGTGCTTGTGTGATAGAGTTCTCCAGAACAACATAACCAACAGGATATATGTGTCTAGATAGGTAGATAGAGAAAGAGAGGAAGAAAGAAAAGAGATTTATTTTTATGAATTGGCTCTTGCAAATGTGGAGGCTTAAAAGGCAGTCTGCTGGCAGAATTCCTTCTTGCTGGGGGTGGGGGGTGTCAGTCTTTTTTCTATTAAAGCCTTCAATTGATTGGACAAGGTCCACTTACATTATGCAGGCCAATCTGCTTCATTCAAAGTGTACCGATTTAAATGTTAACCCATCGAAAAAACACATCCACAGAAATATACAGAATAATGTTTGACTAAACATTTGGGTACTGCAGCCCAGTCAAGCTGACACATGAAATGAACCATCGCAGCTTCCAATATATAATTTTTTTGCTGTCTTTACAACACAGGAAACTGTGCTTTGAGCATTCCTATTTTATAGAACAGAAAGCTAAGGCGTAGAGAGGTTCCATGACTTCCAAAAGCCACACAGTGAACTGGTATCCCAGAAGGACTAGAAGCAGTCTGTCTGGTGCCCGAGTGTCTACTCTGAGCAGTTATGCTCCACAGCCTCAGAGTGAACAGTTGTCACAGATAGATCCTGGGTATCCCTGAGGCGCTCTGGGGACTACAAGTCATAGGATTGCATAGGGTTCAGCTCTACCAAAGTGTGGAGCTGAAAGGACCCTTAGAGATCGTCTAATGCAATTTATTCAGCCAACAGATGGGAGAACCAGGGCTCAGAGAATAAGGAAGCTTGCCCAAGGTAACAGCTTGTTAGTGGTGCTGACAGGCTTCACTTCATGTACTTGCTGAATGACTGATGAGACTGAATGGAGAACGTGGCAGTCTTCCAGTATCTATAACAAATAGCCATGTGGGTGTACAACTGTGTATGTGTAACACCCATTTATATATGTGTTTATATAGAGAGCAGAAATCCACATGTAATTATTAACATATTCTATATTATATTTTATTCTTATGCATTTTTCAGAGCAGGTATTTGGAATATGTTTCTATAAAGAACAACTGATTTTTAAGGACATGGAAATCAATCAAGTGCCACATAAGTAAAAACCAACTTGATTTACTTTGCATTCAGAAATAAATGTTAACTGTTGCACTTATCAGATTTTAAAATTGTTAAAACAGGAGTATAAAATATCCACCAAGCACAAAGCAATCAAAAAGAGGATGTCAATTTTACGAGCAGATATAGGCATTAAAGGTGGGTAGGCAAAGGAAACAGGGGAGACATACAGACACACAGACACACAGAAACACACACACACACACACACACACACACACACACACACACACACACAGAGTAAGGCAGAGCAGAGCGCGGAGAGAGAAACAAGGATAGATACTGAGGAAGGTTTGTGTGAGACCCAGATACAGGAAAAGGGAGAGGCTTCTCAGAACCAACATTCCACCTGGCCTTTTTAGAGTACAACTACCAAAAACTTTCAAGGTGTCTTTGCTTTTAGCAAGTATGGGACTCTCCCATGGTACTGATTTTGAGGGTCATTTGGAGTCATGTAGAGAACATGGCACCAAATGGTTTGTTCCTAGACTCTCTAAGAATCTCTAGGATGCCCCTGAGTCTTCTGTTTTTTTAAACTTTCAGCAGCTAGGATGGTGGTCTGTCCCTTATCTATGTCTGCTAACTGACTCTTTTTTCCTCTGGGTAGATTAACTGCAATGGCTTCACACTCAGTGATCAGAGAGGCCTGCAGGCTGTGGGTGTGGGCATCTTTCCCAACCTGGGATTAGTGAACCATGACTGTTGGCCCAACTGCACTGTCATATTTAACAATGGCAAGTGAGTATGTCTTTACCTGCAGGTGGTGTATGGGGATGAGGAGACTGTGTGGTGTTTTCTCCACTTGACTTAAACCCAAGGCAAACTCAGCTAGCATGGATTTCAACTGGGCAGCAAATAGAAATTTGATTCTAGAATAATTGTGGATAGGAGAAAGGTAATGAGGAGGATAGCAAAGAGTTCCACATGCATGATGTCTGAGTCTTTGTATGTTTCTTGAGCTGCCTAGATGTGTTAGGTACTATTTTAAAATTTATGCCTGGGATTCTCTCTCTAGAGGTCATTACAGAACAATATCAACTGAGAAGGCACTTGGCAGGAGCATATATTAGTCAGGGTCCCAGCAGAAATTTCTTTGGGTTTACCCAAAGAAAATTTAATAAAAGGACAATTTACAGAAGTATAGGTAGAGTTTAAGAAACTAACATGGAATGGTGAGATGTCCAGGGTGGGTCTAGCAACAGCATGAAACCATTACCAGCTGTAGACTTGGAGGGGAGCCTGGAGGAAGTACTCTTCTTGCAGCTGGTGAGAGCTACAGCCAGGGGAGGAGGACATTTCTCCACCTCCACCACCAGCATGTCTGTGCCTGTAGAGAAAGTAGCCACTGCTGGAACCGTGGCAAGACAGAGAGGGAGCCAGGAGAAGAAATACCCCAACCTCTCTCTCCTCCCACCTTCTGATCTCTTCCCATTGGCCAAACCCCAACCAGAAGCCAGAGAGCAAAGGACCCTGGGTGATGAAGTCCTCAGAGGTCAGCTCCCCAAGCCCCAGGAAAGCACAGATCCGGGACAGAAGGGAGAAGAATGGCTTGTAGGGGTGGGGCACAAATGGAGAAGTCAGCAAAAAGGATGAGACCCTGGTCGTCTACAGCTCTGAGGAAATTTGGGGAAATGAGGCCTATTGTTCTAAGAGATGAGCTCTTATAACAGATGTAAGTTGACACTTAGCCATCAACAATGTTCAGGATTTCCCCCAAAACTTCCTGGAAACCAAAGACAATGGTCCTGGTTCTCAGCTAAGAATCAAGTCTAAGCCCCAAAATAGTAAGGACTCTGGTTTCTTGTCTCCTTCCTATTTCTGGAAGCAGGGGCCCTCATGACAGCAGGCTCTTAAGCAATTGAAAAGCCACACAAGACAGAGATATTTATTTAGGGCACAGATGATAATCTTTTTCCAGCACTTGTGTTTCTCTTCCTGGGAGGTCACTGGTCTGGACCTCATAGAATCCCCCTTGAGGAGCTATTGTCCAGGTGAGCCTGGTTGTTAGAGGATCAAATTCAGCCACATTAGGGGCCTGGTCATTCAGGACACCACCCCCTGAAGCAGTGGTGACCAGGGTTCCTCTTGTCATTATATGTAACAGCCATAGGATTTTGGGCACCCTTTCTTCAGATCATCTCTGGCTTCTGCTCTGGCTTCTTTGCACCCACTCATTTTCAGCAGTCACATTTGACCTGGGCTTCTTGGCTGTTGTGCAAGAGAAGGCGACTTTTCAGTCACTGCCAAGCTGCCTGCCATGGTGGAAAGAACATGGGACATGGTGTTAGGAGCCTAATTCTAACCCTAACAAGTTTTACATGCTACTTGCGTGCCCTAACCAAAGTACACACAGTTCAAATGATCCCCAGGCTAGACAACGCAGAGGCAACACTTATTCATCCAAGATGCTTGTTTGTGGGATGATAATAGCTTCCCATGAAGCTTTTTAGCACTTTACTTTTAAATGCATTGTCTCATCTCAGGACAGTCTCATTAGCTGGTTACAGATGAGAACCTTGAGGCCCAGGAAAGGAAGTCACTTGTCCAGGCCTGAGTACTTTTGAACCCAGAACTTCTCATTCCAAATCCAGGGAGCTTTCCACTCTACCAGGCTGCATCTTGCCCAGGGAGCCCCACTGGAAGGGGCTGGGGTAAAGGTCGTTGTGATGGCCAAAGCTTTGATTGCATAATCTGGAATGCTGTGCAGCCTGACTAGCTGTACTGGATCAGCCGGGGGTAATGATTTCCGTTTGGGTGTCTGTTTTTTCTTTCAGTCATGAGGCAGTGAAATCCATGTTTCACACCCAGATGAGGTGGGTCAGTCCTCGCAAGCATCTCTGCTCCTCTGACCCATCTCCCTCACTGGCCTGGTTTGCTGGGGCCACCCCCTCCCTGAGACCCCCTGGCTGCTGTCTGTCCGGAACGTCCTGCTGCACCTCAGAGTCCCAGCTTTGTGGAACCTGGATCTAAATGCATTTCTATTAATTATTTTGTTCCTCCCCCAGCCACTGCCTGCCGTGGCTCAGCTATGCTCTGCCTCCTTTCTTCCCTGTCTTCTGTTCTTTTTCTCCTTCTCCTCCAATTTCAAAGCATGCCAAGCCTTTCTAGTCCACATCATTTTAACAGAAACGTGCATTGTTTCTCTAACCCCTGCTTATCACAAAATGAGGACTGGTGGTGTTACTGACCTATTAAAGACCGTGTGTTTGTTTATAATCACCACCCACCCCACAACTTCTCACCCAGGTGGTTCTGAAAACAGCACCCTTAACTGTGGTAGTTTTGGTACATATTTATTCATAGCATTCTGCTCACTGATTCTGGCCAACTACGAATTAGTGGTTAAGGTCAGATTTTACTTCCGACTTTTCTGTATGACAACCAAATGGCCAGGCCATTCGATGGGGTTATTTGTCAGGCTCTTTTGAAAGTACTTGAAATGCTCTTTGGATTAAGAGCAAAATGCTGTGTGGGGGTCTGGGCTCTGGGAATGCAGTAGGAGTGTTTGGTGCATCTCAGCACATGACTTGGCGTGATTCACATCAACTCGGGGGCGTTTGCTTCCACATCTGTAGAGCAAGGTCAAGATGAGAGCCTCTCTAGGGACATTCCTAGTTCTAAGTCTCTGTGGCCCTGGGCTTTGTTCCTAATCTCTGTAGAAATACTTAAGCAAGTTGCCTGCTTGTGGCTCATTAGCTGAACTATAGAATTGCAGAGCATTAGAGATGGAAGGGGTCTGGGGTCCAGAATGGAGTGGTGGTCACTATTCCCTGATCCCCAATTCCAAGTAAGGTAAAAGGAGGCGTACATATTTTCATATTTAAGTGGCATTACATTAATTTGGCTTTGAAAAGTCTTTAGCACCACTGAAATAATTTGAGTACTCTTAGACCTTACAAGAACTGGCTTAACCATGGTGGGAAATCCTAACTCAGTTAGCACTGAATCACTATTGGATGGGGATATGTTACTATGGTGAGCTGCATCTGGAAAAGGGGCTAAAGGGGGCAAAATTACTTACCCACCCCACCAGCCTCAACTGCCAGAGAGCCATACTCACCACTGGCCCAGGTGTTGCTCACATAGAACTACTTAGGACATTAGTAGGGTCCTAAAATCAAGGGCTTCAGTGTTATCTCATTTCCCACGCACTGCAGACTGGTGAGGCAAACTGAAGACAACCAGGCGAGATCAGTATGATGAGGTGAGGCATGAATGGCACTTGTTGCCAAAGTGCTGTGAGACTTTGGGGACATTACTTCACCTCTCTGGTCTCCCCTGTGGCTGGGACCAGTAGGATTCTCAGCAGAGCTGTGAGTGGAATTACATAGCCCTGCTCTCCCTCTTGCCTTTCATCTCTTGAGTGACAGTTGCTGTGAAAAACTGTGGTGGGGAAGGAAGGAAAGGAGTCTCATGCGCACATGAGCAGCACTTAGATTTTGCCAGGCTTTTGTACACATTACCAAATTTATGGACATGTCAGTAAACCCCGCTTGGAGAGAAGGCTTTTTAACCTTAAGTGGTCACTTCAGATGCCTAAATATATGTCCTTTAGGAGCTGCTGGCTCAGTTGTCACTTCAGAGCACATGGAAGGGGCTGCCTTTGACTGGGACCTTTCTGCGGTGCTGGGATCTTGTCCTGCCTTTCACATAGTGTCTGACACAGCCTCTCTGGGAGGTAAAAGGAATGATCACGGATCTCTCTGCAGATGCTCTCCCCAGCCCTCTGCATCCTGCTGCTTACTCTCTGGGTGATGGTTTCCCACTGGGCAGTGTGGCCCTAGGTGCCTAGGGAGATATGGGGGCACATCCTACAATCCAGTTTGCAGGGCTCACCTCTGGTTTTCTGCATCTCCTGGCCCTGTCATGGAAAGTGCCTGGCTGAGGGGTCCCCCTGCAGGTCTCTGCTTGCCTATTTCAGTGGGATGTCAGTTCTGCAGTGGTCTTTCGTCCTCAGCATATTCTGTATCTATTATGTTAAGGGGGTCGTGCTGTAGGTAATTAGAGGATCAGATCTAGGCTGGAAGGGGATTGAAATGCCATCTGCTCTTGCCACCCACCTTCAACCCAAAGCCAGGACCCCAGTAAGCACAGAAGCCAGCCTTTGTTTATTTGCCTTCAGTGATCTACAGGTGTGTCTTCTCATGTAATGTAGCCTTGAACCACTGGACTGAAGGATAAAGTAAGTGGGGGCTTCAGGTGAGACACAGAATGGGCCAATATTGTGGGTAAGTGGAGGGCTATGTTTATGAGAGCATAGGCCCCCAATAAGCAGAAATGACTATTGAGCCTTTTCTTGTTTGGAGCTTTGCCTTATTGTTTCTCCTTTCCTTTGCTGCAGACAATAACTAAATGTATAGGGATAATTGCAGGCATGGAAGAAGCTATGTATGGCTTTACGACCAAGCCCAGCCCTCTACTGGGTTTCAGAGCAATGAACTGAATGGAAGAGATTTGATTGCTATATTGAGTAGAGCAGAATTATCCAGAAACCTCTCCTCCTTTAGGCCACATCTCCCCTTTTTGGGAGAACAGGACTTTTCTCAGAGTGCTAGTGGAAGTCATTGTCTTTGAGACCCGGGAAGAGCTGAAATGCCTCTCTGACGGCCCTGGATTTGATGAACTCTTTTCCTTCATCCTGTTCCAGAATTGAGCTCCGGGCCCTGGGCAAGATCTCAGAAGGAGAGGAGCTGACGGTGTCCTATATCGACTTCCTCAACGTCAGTGAGGAGCGCAGGAAGCAGCTAAAGAAGCAGTACTACTTTGTCTGCACGTGTGAGCACTGCCAGAAAGGCCTGAAAGATGACCTCTTCCTGGGGGTGAAAGATGACCCCAAGGTACATGCAGCCCCACTCTGGCATTCACTCTGACTTTGTCCCCAGGCCAGGCCCGGCTGGGTGTCACAGTCAGGGCACCCCTGCCTGCTGGAGCCCAGTGGAGAGCCTGCAATCTGCAGGAAGGTGGTGGGGGCACACAGTGTGCTGCACATACGTCCCAGCTAGTGTCCTGGTGCCGCCACTTGCCAGGTGTTCCAGTTGGGAAGGTCACTCAGTTTTCTCACCTGTAAAGTAGGAATGATGGCACCCACGCCAAAGGGTTGTCATGAGGATTAAGCAGAATGATGTATGCAAAGGGGCAGCGTGCAGAGTAGACCCAGAGTACATTTGGTTCCTCTCCTTGCCCCTTTGCAGGTTAAGTAAGGCTGAGAATTTCCTATATGGAGACCAGATAGCAGAGAAATTGGTTGTCTGGTTATTCCTAAGGTATTCCTGGTCGCATGGAAATTGGCATGTGGCGATCGGGCAATGTTTAGATGGCTTAATATGCTTACCTCCTGTGCAGCTGTTGCCTGGTTGACAGTGAGACCACTGAGCAGCCGAAGGCCTACCCAGGCGGCTGCAGGAGCTCCGCTGAGCTGGGAGAAAGCTGAACTGCCAGGTGTCAGGGCGGCCGATTAAAACAGCATGTCAGAAAGGAAAGGGTCAGCCTTTCATCACTTCCTGCAATGGTCCAAGCAAGAAGCTAAAATCAGAGTGGACCCCAACTCCTCCTGTCCCATTTCCCCAGGAAAGACCCCAGGTGCAGGGGCACTTGCAGGATCAGCACAGTGGGGGCATCTTGCTGCTGAGGGGCCCAGGACAAAAGCCTCCAGGGTGAGGGAGGGCATGGGGGAAGGGCTCAGTGTGGAAAAGTACTGCGTATGGAATGGAGTGGGCAAGTGTCCTCATACTTCCCTTCTCCTGACCTGTAAGGGGACCTAGGTAGAGGTGCCTGAGGAAGACTTTGGCTCAAGACCTTAGATAAAGAGACCAGGGTGAGGGCACATGGTGAGGAATGCAAACATGCGAGGAGCATGATCAGCCAGGGGCCCTGTGTCCTGGGCTTCCTTCAGAGGTGTGCTCCACGCCTGGCATGGCGAGGCAGCTTTGCCTAGGAGACCTGCTAGGTAGAGCCTTCGTAACTGCCCCTGGTCACAACTGAAGGGTGACACGTAGGTTCGTGACCAGGAGCCAGCCTCCTCTGGGGAGGCTGACTGAACACTTCCATACAATGCAGTCCATCAGTGCATTTAAGATACAAATACACAAATATACTTCTCAATTAACTTGAGTTCTGCATCTTAGGTGTGGGCAGAAATTGGTCTCTGGTTAGAGCAAAAGTCATGAGCAAAACTGACTTCTAGGTTCAGACAGTGGGGTGCCTCTCAATTACTTCATTACTCGATGTTGGGGCCAACGTTCAGGTAACACTATTCCCCCATGTGACATCTCTTTCCTTCATCCCCTGACTCTTCTAGACATTTTTTTTTTTTGCCACTAACTTATTTCTGTTCTTAATATCTAATTAATTTTTTACCCTTTAACCAAGCAGTTCTACTTCTAAGAATTTACCCTGCAGAGGAAGATACATGTATGAAGACACATATTGTAGTGGTGCTGGGAACAATGAAATATTGAATAAAACCTAAATAACTGCCAATAGGGAAATATTTAAACAAAGGAAATGTCTGCAGTTACTAAAACTAATCAGGTAGATCTTTGTGTCCAGATGTGGAATGAGCTCTATTTCTTAAGGGAAAAGAAGAAGGGGCCCACATTCTGCCCTGTGTGTTAGTTTCCTCGGGCTGTTGTAACAAAGTACCCCAGGCTGGGTGCCTTCTGCAACGGAAAGTCAGTCTCACTGTTCTGGAGGCCAGAAGTCTGAAATCAAGGGCGAGCGGGGCTGGTTCCCTCTGAGGACTGTGGGGGGGAATCTGCTGCAGGCCTTTCTCCTTGGCCTGGAGATGGCCATCTTCTCCCCACATTGCCTTCCTTTCCCTTTCTCTTCCCCTGGCATCCTTTTCATAAGGACACCAGTCCTGTTGGACTAGAGGCCCACCCTATTCCGGTTAGATACGTTAGATGAGACCTTATTTTAACTAATTACCTCTGCAGTGGCACTATTTCCAAATAAGGTCACATTCTTAGGGCCTGGGGCTTGGGACTTCAGTATATGAATTTGGGTGAGGGAGATGCAATTCAACCCATACACTGTGTATGCCACCATGTATGAAATTAAAAGGGACACGCGCACCCCCACTGTGTGAAGCAGAGTCAGTTTTGAAACGTAAGGAGGAGGAAGCTATAACCAACAGATCAGTGATGCCTGGAGGACAAGTTGAGAGTCATCCTACCCAGGCAAAGTACAAAGCAGTTAGGACCTAAGGATTAATATGTTCTTTACAGTAACGACCCCTTTCCACAGAATCAAAGGCTCTGTATTTCAGGAAATGGGTACTGGCTGGTGTATATGTGTGAGGCTCCAAGCACCGTGCTGTAGAAACCACAGAAATGAATAGCGACCGCATCTACCCTCACCCTGACCTTCAGAACGTGCGGGAGACCATGTATCTTACCTGCTGGCCTACCGCCTTCCCTCCTGGTGCCTGGCCCCGAGTGTTCTCAGGGCCATTCTCAAACTTTCAACTGGCCTCAAAATCCTTCCTGACTCCTTTATATAGGTAAATGTAGACCTGGCTAAATATTAAAACCAAATATTAAAAAAAACGAGAAAATAACAGCAAAATGTACCACATTCCCCTCAATCGTGGCTTTTTCTTTTTCTTAAGTGTTTCTTTATTTTTCTCTCCAGGCCTCACCCAGGGTTTTCACAACAGAAATATACCAATTTTTCAAGGTTGGGAACCAGCGTCCCCTTCCCCTCTCCTGCCCTCTTTGGGCCCCTCCCTCTCTGCCGGCTCTTCTCCCTCTGCTGCAGTTCTTTCCCCTCCTCTTCTGCTTCCTCCATTGGCACCAGTCCTCCACTAGCATCTCCCTTGCCTTCTCTGGCTCCTCCCCTTTTCCCTCCCTGTTTTCTATTTATTTTGTTGCTCTTGGGAGAGGAAAGTCTCTCTCTGCGGGGCGGGGTTCCTTAAATCCTGTCTGCTCATCAGGTTTTCCTGTCTTTGCTTTGAAAAGTGGAGCCAAGTGGAGCAGCCCAATTTCCTTTCTCAGATTAGCTTTATCACATGGTACACGTGTTAATTAACAACCTTCCAGCCAGGTTGTTTTGGGAATCTTGGCAGTTGCTTCCTTGAAATAGTTTGATTCACTTCCAAAGCTTAAAGTAACACTCTTCCTTACAATATCAAATTGAGCAAGACTATTATTAACATCTAACCACTTGGTATTCTCTGAATCTACTCTGCAAAGTACTGATTACTCCAGAAGATTCACTTAAGAATTTTGAGTTTTAAAGATGATGGAACTCAGAGAGAGGTCGTAAACTTCATGTGCTTTTATGAGTCACCTCTTGGGTGACAAGCTGTGGGTGAAACAAAAAATGTAGGTTTGACAGGTTGGTGGCACACTTTTAGACCACCAGTCACAGAAACTGGGCAACACATGGACCCCTTCTTACTTGCGTGCTTGATTCAGATGAGCTTAGGAAGGCAGAGAGGCACTGAACTGACTTGTCTGGAGCCAAGACATGAGCTGAGTGAGCAGAAGAGCTGAAGGCAGCCAGAGCCAGAAATCTTGGCCAAATCAAAGGTCAGGACAAAGGTTAAGTCAGGAGTGAGACCTGCAAGCAGAAGTCACACCATTGATGGCTGCCTCAATTGTGGGGTCTGCCCATGGGACGAGTACAGGCAGACATGCAGAAGAATTCCAGAGAGCTCAGATACAGAGGGATATGGAAATGAGGACAGTCAAAATTGTAGGTCAAGAACTCTGCAGAAGCCACCGTAGGTGTAGGTGAGGTAAGTAGAAGAGTAAATGCAATGCCCCTTCCTTAGGAGATCCTGGGCTGGAGGCTGTCCTGGCCGGGACCTCTCATACTGCAAGATGGACACTGTGGGAGTGGCTCAGGACAGCTGGCAGACTGAGGGAAGAGCCAACGCTCCATCGATAAAGGGGGATGTATTTTCATGAGAACAAATGCCCATGCTCCCATCACTTTTTGGTAGTTTAGGGGAGACAATGTCACAAAATAATGTAAGCAGCAAATCTAAATGGAGCTACTGAGCCCAGTTCCTTAGAGTAAAAAATCGGACAGCTGGAGAACTGGTTAATAGTTCATACAGCTGGAAAATGCTACAGCTAAATTTTTATATTGGTATGGGAAAATAGCCATAATCTACTGAGTGAAAAAAAAAAAACAGACTATAGACAGAAATATGGTACTATTCCAGTTAGAAAAAATATTTGATGCTATTGGCATATACACATGCCTGTATGTGCAAATATACAGGACTGCAGTTCAGCCAGCGCACGCCGATGAGGCCACAGAGGCATACTCGCTGTCGGTGGTCAGGCTCGGTTTTGTTGGTCAGTGCCTTTCCTGTCCCAGTTGTTAAATGTTTTAAATGTTATTCCTGGATATACACATTAGACAATGTTCTTCAAAATGCTGTGTCGCTCTCTGGATGGATTCTGGGTATTTCTACCTTTTTTACATATGCTTTAATTTTTACAACTTCCATGCATCAGTTTTACAGCCAGAATAAATAATAAAATAATTTTCATTTTGGAAAAAGTTTTATCAGATTTGCCTAAGCAAAAAAAGAATTTTTTTTTTCAGAAAAGAGCATCTGATACAGATAAGCAACACAAGGACACTTTTCCTGTGGACTTGAGAAATTTGGCCCTTTTTCTTCAAAATTATGGTGGCCTCAGGGGCTTCTTAATTGTGACACTTCACTGCCTTAAGTATCAAAACCTATTTTTTGTTTTTTACAAGAGCACTAGACTGCTCAGGTGAAGACAGTAAGCCCAATGAGTCTAGATTTCACAGACAGCTGACAAATTGTCTCATGATACACTTTTGGTGAAGAAAGGAAATATGAGTTGGATGCTAAGACTCTTGGAAGGGTTTGAATGTCTATAGCCATGGGCCCTTTTTGTTGAATTCCAGTGGCAAACTAGAATTTTATTTTTTCGTCAAGCCCTAAGCCTCTGTCCTTGGCCCCCATGCTGGCCTGTATTTAAGTCAATGACTTGGGTATAGACAAAAATAAAAGGACATACCAGCAGAATGTGTGGTTGACTTGAAGTAAAGAGGAAAAATGGAAAATGTTTTGGGTGATAGAATGAGAATCTAAAATGCTAGAGAAAATAGAATAGGGGTCATTGTCAGATTCTGTGCGGGGGTCCAAAAATCCAGCTTTAGCCCAGGGTGGGGTCGGTTGGCTGGCAGCATGGTTCTGGAGCTTGGTCAATGGAAAATGCAACGTGAATCAGAACAATGATAGGGGTGTTGGAAAAGTATAGGGATTTTGAGAAGCATTTACAGAAATGAAGTATTCAGGGAGGCATTAACCTTACACTACACTGAATGTCAAAGATGGCAGCTATTCAAAGATGCAATGAGTTGCTTTGTGAACAGGTTTCCAACTAAATGTCCCTCCCTTTCCCAGCCCTCCCAGGATGTGGTGAAGGAGATAGTACAATTATCCAAGGATACATTGGAAAAAATTGACAAGGCTCGCTCTGAGGGTTTGTACCATGAGGTAAGATTTCATTTTTAAAGGGATGGAGGTGGGGAGAAGAGCAGAAAGGTTCTCTATTAAGGGAAGAAATGGGGTGGGGTGAAAATGGAGAAAGCACCAAGCTGGTTGTTTTTCTGGAAGATGCTTTTTTGGTTGAGACCATAACTCTTGCCCTTAAGCCTTTAGCATTTCTTAGGGGTGTGTTCTCAGTGACTGTTTATCCCACCAGTACCAGGTTGGAGGAAAGTACAGGTAGCCTGACAAATCCCAGCTCCCTGGGGTATCCAGGGAATCTCAGGCTGGCATCACAGATGAGGAATGGAGAGAGCCGTGGTTGCTTGCTTTCCCACACTGAATGCATGTCCTAGCTACAGTTCCCAGTCTCTACTAACTAAGCATTCAACCCTGGCTCTCAAAGCACCAGGAGTTTTCAAGTGGATGCACACCAGAATGCTCAGACCCTGACCCAGGACAATTTCCCCAGAAAATTGACATCAGGATTTTTAAAGCTCTCAAGTGATTTCAATGTACACCCCAAGTTGAGACCCACTGCTCAACACTGACCCACAGAACATTTGCATCGAAGTCACCTAGGCAGCTTGTTGGAAATAGAGATTCCTGTGTCTCACCCTCAAAGGTGTGATTCACCAAATCTCCAGCTGAATACAGGGACCATGGATCAGAATTTTTCCCCAAGCTCTTTCAATAACTCATGTGTAGCTGGGTTTAAATGCCAACAGGGCATGGCAATGTGGGAGATTAACTTCTGATCGTTTTTATATGCTCTCTCCTTATCTTCATTCTCCTCCCTTACTCATTCACTGCACATTTTTTTTATTAAGGTATCATGGATATACAATCTTATGCTCAGTTTTCACATGAGCAATGTTGTGGTTACTATATTCCTCCTCTTATCACGTCTCCACCACATACTCCATTATAGTCACTGTCCATCAGCATAGTAAGATGCTGTAGAGTCACTACTTGTCTTCTCTGTGCTATACTTCCTTCCCTGTGCCCCGCCCTATATTATGTGTGCTAATCATGACGCCCCTTAATCCCCTTATCCCTCCCTTCCCACCCACCCTCCCCAGTCCCTTTCCCTTTGATAACTGTTAGTCCATTCTTGGGTTCTGTGAGTCTGCTGCTGTATTGTTCCTTTAGTTTCTGCTTTGTTGTTATACTACACAAATGACTGAAATGATTTGGTACTTGTTTTTCTCTGCCTGGCTTATTTCATTGAGTATAATACCCTGTAGCTCTGTCACTGCACATTTTTGTGCCCTTACTGGGCAGACCAGCACAACAGATGCTCTCTGCCTACCAGGAGTTCTGTCAGTTGGGGAGATGGTCACATGAACAAACAGCTGTACAACATGGAAAATCAATGTGAGAGGCACAGGTAGGAGCTGGAGCAATCAGGAGGGCTCTGCTGGTTCCATTCCTCTGGCTTCTCTCCTCTCCTTTGTTTCTCCTCTTTTCCATTCAAACTTGTCAGGACCAGTGTAGGGCTGGACACTGCCCTATAGGTTTAAGAGGATTGTCTTCAAGATGGATTGATTGTCATCCCACCCAATTGCCTCATGGGACTCTTAGAAAGTGTCAGAGCAAACATAAGTTTCTGCTCATTTGAAATGGAAAGAATTGTGTGGCATTTTTTTCATGAGAGCAGCAGGGAAGAGGAGAACAATGAGCTACTAAAATCCAGAGACTACCTGACTGTAGGGTGCAGCCTAAGCCTATGCCTACATTCATATCAGTCAGAAAAGCCTGACCAAGGTGATTAGGGTCAGATCCATTGTCTTGCCAATGGGTTTCAGCCCCGGGCAAGTTCACTATGGATTCAGTGAGACTGAGGAATGACAATGAAATGTTCTTGGGGTGAAAGGGTTTATACCCAACTTTATTCCCATGGTGGCAGGTCAATCACTAGAGTCCTGTCCACTCAGAGTGAGTCTGCATGCAGCAAGCCGGTCTCTGCCTCTGGGCCACTATGCCCCCGCAGCCGTCTCAGTCTCTGTCCTTGGCACTGGCACCACTCCAGTCTCTGCTCTTCTGCAGCCTTGCAGCCCTGCAGCTGTGCAGCAGCCATGTGGCCATGCCACCGTGTTGCCCAGAGCACTGGGCAGAGCTCTTTATATAGAGTCAATAACAACGTATTGCCCACATGTGTGTAGTGAGCAAGCTGACCAGGTGAGATTCCTGGCCACAGGAACCTTCACTTTATCCACACCCATCTTATTCGTACCAGGACCAGTGTGGCACCCTCCCAACCTCTGGTGAACTTCCCTCTCTGCCAACCTATCTTGTATACTTCTAGCATGATTGTCCAACCTCACTGTGCATAAGGACCACCAAGAAGCTTATATGAACTATAGTTGCCAGGGTCCCCCCCCAAGATACTTGGTTTCAACTGGTCTGGGGTAGGGCCCAGATGTCAGTGGTTTTAAAAAGGTCTCCAAGTGTTTCCAAAGCACAGCCAGGGTGGTGAATCATATATATATATATATTTTTCATAACTCCCTATTACTTACTTATATATGAAAACTCCTTGTTTTGCCAAGTATCTCCCATGGTTACTCTTCCCACCCCTACATCTTAGCTAAGTGGGACCATTTTGCTATTAAATCACAAACAGGTGCTTTCCCACCTCTGTCAGCAATTTCTTCAGCCTTGAGAGAACAAATGTCCAATGTCATCATGATGCTCCCATGTGTGAATTACGCACGTGCTCTTGTGCAGCGGTAATATTCACAGCCCATGTCTCCTCTAGGTGGTGAGACTGTGCCGGGAGTGCCTGCAGAAGCAGGAGCCAGTGTTTGCTGACACCAACCTCTACATGCTGCAGATGCAGAGCATAATTTCGGAGGTTCTCTCCTATCTCCAGGCCTTTGAGGAGGCCTCGTACTATGCCAGGAGGATGGTGGATGGCTACATGTAGGTGACAATCCTGGATCTGAGATAGTCTCCTGGAAATGTTTCTAGGTCAAGGATGGCAAGTAGATGGTACCCATTGCTACCTCTCCCTCTTGTACCCATAGCAGGTCTAACTAATTGATCACAGTCTTCTTTATGACTGAGCTTTTTGACCATGGTGCTCTGAGTAGTAATGACCAAATAATCAGAGTTGGTACCTGAGATAAAACCTATGTATTACCGCTGGTCTTTCCCAAATCCTCCTGTTCATCTGTCACTTGAGTGGCATCTACTTTTGGTGTCCGTAAGTCCAGCTTGATTTTAAGTACTTGGAAAGATTTTGCCTGTTAACAAGCAACACAGGCAATCTTGTGAGCTTTCTTTTATTAAAAAAGAAAAAGAGAGATGTTAGCCATCCTCACAGATTTTAAGCCCTTGCCTTCCTTCTGCCGATGTTCTTCCTTGCCGATTGTGTGCACATTGGTATGTGAATTTGTATCTCTGGCCAAACGAGTAAGTTGGCACAAGCAGGTTCATTTTTTGAGAGGATGTTACTTTTAAACAAAATCTGGGAAAACTGTATGACATTTAGGTGTGCCAAGGAGGTGAAAATACAGCTCTACCCTGAGAAGGACATTCAAGTTATTGTTTTTCTCTCGAACTTCTATTGTTCTCCAGGGAGAGGGCTAGGGTACTCCTGAGAGCTCCCAGCTTCCTATATTTGAGTTCAGAGCACAATCCCGACGCCTCATCCCCGTGATGACTAGGCTCGTGGCCTCAGCTCCCACAGCCCCACCACGTGGGGTGTTTGGCTTCTCATCTGCTCTATGGCTCCTTCTCCTCTCGAAGGGCTACAGATGCCTCATAGCACTGGTGGGAGAGCATGGGACATAATCAATGAGGACGCTTTGTAAGTTGTCAACTGCCTATGGATATAAGGAAGGTTGGGATTACATGTGATGATTATTTGCTATGGCCCTACAGGAAGCTCTACCACCCCAACAACGCCCAGCTGGGCATGGCTGTGATGCGGGCCGGGCTGACCAACTGGCATGCTGGCAACATTGAGGTGGGGCATGGGATGATCTGCAAAGCCTATGCCATCCTTCTGGTGACACACGGACCCTCCCACCCAATCACCAAAGACTTAGAGGCAAGTAGCATCTCGGGGCTGGGCCCCCCTGCCTGCTCAGAGCCCTCCAAGGATGAAAGATGAGTTCTGGATGCTGCTTTTGGAAAGTCCGTAGATTGTCTCCTCGACTAGAGGGAAATCTAGAAATGCTTCAGGCCACTCCCCTTATTTTACATGTGAGGAAACTGAGGCCTAGGGAAAGTGGGGTAACCTTACATAGCAAGTGGATGGCAAAGCTGAGACATGAACCCTGAAATGCTCTAAGCTGGGACATAGAAAACCTAACCAATGGTTTGTGTGTGTGTGTGTGTGTGTACACATGTGTGCATGTGTGTGTAGCCATATGCTCCATAGAAAAATGTGCTTGCTCTGTAGAGCAGAGCTTGGGAGTGCAGGCTCTGGAATCAGACTGCTGGACTGAATTCCAGCTTCACCGCTTTCTAGCTGTGGGACTGCAAATACAGAACATGCAGTCTCAGTCTCCTCATTGGTAAAATGGAGAGAAAGGACAGGGTTGTAACAAGGACAGTGAGTTACTGTGTGAGCAGCACCACGTTGCCTGGCAGGTGGCATGCTCTCAATAGCTGCTGGTTTCCTTTGTGCCTTGAAGGGTTTATTTGAGTGGCAGGGCTCAAAGGACTGTCCCCAGCAGTGAGGTACAGGGAAAAAGGAGAACTTTGGTGTCATAAAATGTATGAGAGGACTAACTTAGATCTAGCATAATAAGCTTGTCAAAGGCAGAGTCTTTGTCCTCTTAGTCACGGCCATATGCTCAATGCCCGACAATGCCTGGGACTCGATACATGCTTCTTGATTGGAAATATGGGCAAATGAGGGGTTTTCTACATGCACACACTATAGTCTCCTGGTTCCATTGTAAAGACTGAAGGAGTCATACCCTGTCATGCATGAGGGAACTGAGGGATGAAGGGATTAGGTCACTTGCCAAAGGTCCCATGAACTTAGGTGGGACCTAGGTGCAGGGGCCAGGGTTCAAAGCCAGGTCCTGACGTGGCACTTCCTAAGAACAGACATTCTGTGCTGAGAATAGTCCCTCAAGCTACTCTCTCAGGGGTCTGACACCTGCTCCTGACAAACCAAGCCCACTGCCAGGATATTAGACCCCCAGAAGATGTGTGTGTGCTGAGAATAGACATTCTGTGCTGAGAATAGTCCCTCAAGCTACTCTCTCAGGGGTCTGACACCTGCTCCTGACAAACCAAGCCCACTGCCAGGATATTAGACCCCCAGAAGATGTGTGTGTGCGTGTCCTCTGAGGTACAGTTGAGTCTCAGTGACTGGGAGCCACTTACCCCATTGTCTGCCTTTCCCAAAGCAACCAAGATTGGTGAGAGACCAGCATGCCCTGAGGGCTTGTCATTACTGTTTGTGGTATATCTGTGTCCCACAGGCCATGCGGGTGCAGACAGAGATGGAGCTGCGCATGTTCCGCCAGAACGAGTTCATGTACCACAAGATGCGCGAGGCTGCCCTGAACAACCAGCCCATGCAGGTCCTGGCCGAGCCCAGCAGTGAGCCAGCCCCGGCTCTGTTCCATAAGAAGCAGTGAGGACCTGCCTGGTGGGGCAGCGGCAGCTTGGCTGGGACCAGGGGAGGCATTGTGGAGGTGGTGTTTCCAAAAGGCCCTTGGTAAGGAAGGTGAGGAAATGCTCAACTTTGTTACTGTGGGAATGTACTGTTCTTTGCTCCCCAGTATCATTGTGGTGCATTTCAACTCAGTTCAATTCAATTTTGCTCTATGTAGCCCAGCTCAGCCCAGCTTAGCCCTGATCATTCTATGAATATTTGTTGGGTGCAGGCTACCGTGCTGAACTCCATTAAAATGGCTCTTACCAAGGTCACCTCCCATGGATCCTTTCCCGTCTTTATGTTATATGGCTTCTCTGCATCCACTGACATGCCCAGCCCTTGATTTCTGGGACACCAGTTCCTTGTGATGATCCTCTGATGTGGTTCCTCAGTCTTCTCCAGCCTTGTTTCACTACCTGCCACTGATATATTGACATTTCCTGGAGTTGTTCTTATTCTTTCTGGCTCTCTCATCCCCCTCTGCACACACTCCCTGCATGAGCTCAGCCAGGTCCCCATCTAATCACCACCTTGAGGCTGATATTCTTACTCTGTATTCTGCAACCTTGATCTTGAGTTTCAGATCTGCAAACCCTCTGGAACATTCTGCAGGCACATCAAACTGAGCACTCTCAAAATGAAACTCTTTCCTTTCTCCCTCCCCAGCCTCTGCCCCCCTTCAGCACACTGCCAGAGAACACCTGACTTCTGCTTCAGTCACATCTCGAATCTCTACTGCATCCTAGACTTCAGTCAAACCCACTCACTCACGGGTCCCTGTGTGGCCCACATTCTTCTGGGCCCCTCTTTGCATTTTGAAATGTTTTATCTAAAATACCTGAAACCTGCCAACTCCTATTCACCTTTCAACACCCAGTTTAGAAATCACCCCTTCTGTGTAGCCTTCTCTGAATGTGTGAGTTTCAGCTGCCTGTCTGTCTGAATCTCCTGTTATCCTTGAATCCCACATCATACCACTGTCCTCATGGCATCATAATTGCCTTTTTAGCTGTCAGCCTCCTGAGTGAGACTGTAAGCTCCTGGAGGTAGGAGCTGTGTCGCTTCATTCATCTTTCTCTCCCCAGAACCTAGCACAGGTCCTGAAACACAGCAGGTGCTCAGTTAACATGTATTGAAAGAATGAATGAATGAATAAGTGAATGAATTTACTTATCTCAGAGCAGAAGAGACACGAAATTGTATTCTGAGTTTTTGTGTTATAGCAGTCAACAGAGACCATAAATCTTCCTTGTTTCCAAGCAAATATGTGTGGCTTCTTTCTTTCTGACCATCTATTTAGAGCAGCACTATTAGAACTTTCTGTGCTGATGGGAATGAATTACATCTGCATCATCCAATGTGGTAGTCCCTAGTGATATGTGACTACTGAGCACTTGAAATATGTCTAAGTGAGGAAATGACATTTTTAACTATTTAATTTCAGTTTAAAGAACCGATGTGGCTATGGCTATACTCTTAGTGCAGTTTTAGAGAATACTTTAAAGATTTTAAGATTATGGACACTGAGACATACTAAGATCATGTCTCAGCTCTCCTGTACTAGTTACATGACCTTGGACTGGTTATGTCACCAATGCCTCAGTTTCTGCGTTTCTACTGACCACACAGAGTTGCTATGAGAATTGCATTGTTTTCCTGTAAACCCTTAGAACAGTGCCTGGCTCTCATAAGTGCTCTACGAGCATTCCTGCCACACTTCTGTTGGGGTGTCCCTTGTCCTAATCAGAAAGTGAAGGTGGCCGGTAGGGTTAAGGAGTGGTATGCTAGAGCCGGCTCTTACCAGCTCAGGAGAGCCCACAGTGCGCACGGCTTCCTAACTTTGCATTTATCAGCATCACATTGATAGCTTGACTGGCCGTGGTGGGAATATTTACGCCATGGCAGTCACTTAACTTTAGAAGGACACATTCATTTGTAGTGTTGTCAAGCCATAAAAAGGGGGTTTGCTACATAGAAGTACCAGAATGAATGATTAGAAAGACCACTAAAGAAACCTGTACTTCAACTGAGGTAAAATCTGTATTCTGAAACCTCTACCCCAGGAACATACCAAACAAGTCTAAGATTTCTTGATTACTACCGAAGATTACCCCTAAGTAATCTATTACTATCTAAGATTACCTTTGGTTACCATCCTTCAGACTAAGCCCCTTGCCCACTGTCCCACCAATGACAGATACTGGTATTAAGGGCCACACATTGCCACTGCTTTGGTGAATTGCTCAGGGTTTACTTCTCTAAAGGAAGCAGAAGGCAATCAATATAGTTGGAGCACACAGGAGGGAGAAAGCAACGTTTCTGAGGGCAGTCGGAAGTGTAAACTCTTAGACCAAGGTGTGCACAGTTGTGGATGGTAACAGTGCGTGAAGGGAAAGAGCACTTCTGGGAGCTCCCTTGCTCAGCATTACATACAAATCACCCAGTCTCACACTGTCCGGGACACCTCATCAATCTCAGAGAAGCCCAATATGCAGCATAACCACAGGCCACCATGTGGGCCTGCTAACTCTGGCATGGATTTAGTCCTTATCAGCCACAGCCTCCCCAGCTCACGTGGCTTGATCTGAGAACAGCACCAGGCATGGTGCTACAGTTTCCCAGATGTCTTTGGATACCATTTTTATTGCCTATCACTGCTGTAAGACATTACTGCAAACTTGGTGGCTTAAAACAACAGATTTATTATTTTATAGTTCTGGAGGTCAGAAGTCCAAAATGGGTCTCACAGGGCTAAAATTGTGGTGTCAGCAGAGCTGGGTTCCATCTGGAGACTCTAGGAGAAGAATCTGTTTTTTGCCTTGTCCAGCTTCTAGAAGTTTCTTCTAGAATGCTCACATTCCTTGGTTTGAGACCCCCAGTCAGCGATCATATCACCCTTCTTGCCTCCCTCTTTCACTTATAAGAACATGTGTGATCGCACTGGGCTCACCCAGATGATCCAGGACTATCTCCCCATCTCAAGGTCCTTACCTTAACTGCATCTGCAAAATCTCTTTTGCCATGTAAAGTACCAGGTCGGGGCATCAGCTTGTGGACCCCTTTGGAGGCCATCATTTTGCTGCCACAGCAGTTTTGCTATCAAGCTCTCAGACCCATCATGCAGCAGACCGGCAAGCCTCTGGGCAGAAGACTTGGGATTTGAATCCTGATTTCCAGGCTTCCTTCCCATACATCATATTGACAGCCATGTCCAATTCACCTTCTCCTTTCCCTCATTCACCAAGACAGGGTGGTTATGTAAGTTCTCAATGGGTCACAGCCTGTCTCACCTCTTCCCTTCTGCTCACCTGTCCTGGGCAGGTGTGGTGTGGGTAGAATCCCTTTGTAGACCTGGCACCTTCCTGGGTGTGACAAAGAGCTGGGCTGTCCAGGGAACTACAATTTGAAGCAGCAAATAGAATTCCAGGTGTGTGGTTTGTGTCCTCTGGTGGTACTTACACTTGGCCTTGTAGGACAGTTATTTGCCCTTTATATACTACCTGTCTGGTTAGAGTGTTTCTTGATGGGAAGAATTTTGCTTTACTCATAAAAATAGGTGTTCAGGCACTTCATATTCAATCTGTTTATACCTGAACTTACCATTTTCCTCCAGACCTCTGCTCTCCACCTCACCATTCACCTAGCTCCCCAAGATGTGGAAATTGTTTTAGATCCCTTCCTCTCCTTCACTGGCTGCAGTGGGCTTCTGTAGCTTGTCTTTTCAGCCTAGGGTCTCCCCAGTTCTGGTAATAGTACCAACTCTTCCTCTAGAGATGCTTATCTGCACCATGAGGTTCTCAGGAGGCTGCTTGGGACAGGCTGACTCAGGACCCAGCCTTGACCTGTCATGGTATGGCATTTCCTGATGTAAGCACTATGCTGGTAAATATTTAACAATGTATGGAAGAGCCTTGATTTACAATATTTGCTGATTTCTTGGTGTAAATACTCATGCCCTGGCAATGTCAAGCTACCAAGCTGTATGATGAGTTGGGACCTGGTTCTAGCTGGCTCCAGTGCACCACTGCATGCCACCTGATTGGCCCCTTGCCAGGGTCCTTCTGAATTGGAGAAGGAGGCGTCCCTGCTCTTCTCTGGGAATACAAACTCTCAGTTCATGACTTTAGAAGTGCCGGTGGTCATACTCACTGCTGTTAGGAATACTCTTGGAGAGCATAGTGGGCACCGAGGGAGAAAAAGGAGTTGATACGGCAGGAGAGAAGTCTTGATGACCCGGCTGTAAGCCTGTGGATTTGACTGCTCTTCCCAGTGGAGTCAGTGGGACACCTGCCCCCGCCCCCACCTTAATTTTGGCCTGAACCAGATTAGGTGGGTTTCTTTCACTTGTGATGAAAGGAGCTCCCACTGTGCTAGATTGTCTGCATTTTCGGAGTCTCAGCTCCTTTCTCCATCCTTCCCTGCTGTGCTGTGTGCCCAGGGAGGTGGACTGACTGTGGGGGGTGGGGCGGGGAGGCACAGGTAGGTGAGGGAAGGCACAGGGAGAGAGGTGGACGCTCTTCCCCCTGCACTTCCTCTTCCCTGCCCTGCCTGTCCTGGGCTCAGCTCCTGTTGAGTGGCTGTCCCAGGCACCAGCTCTCACGAGCCCCTGTGGTGCTGCCCTCACATTGTCCCTCTCTGCCCATGGACAGTAGTGGCTTTCTGTGGCTGCTAGTCTGCAGTCAACTCACCTACCTTGTGGGGCTCCCTCTCCCCAAACCACGCCTTTGTAAATAGTGCTTTCATTATGCTCTCATCAGGACAATCCCTTTGGGTGAGGCTTATTTCCTGCGGATTCATCTCTGACATATGCCTTCCTGTTGCACTTCTCACATCTGGTCACTAGAGCCCATCGGTTCCAGTTCCCAAGTGCTCTGGAACCTTTCTGCTCACTCCACCCTCACAGGCAACACCTTGGTTCTGGCCCCAACCTCTCTTGCCTGGGTCGCTGCTGCGGTGTCTTAATGGTTACTCCCTGTATTCAGCCTTGGCCCTTCTCTTTGGTCCTTGACTCTGTGGCCAGAATAATTTTTCTGTAATGCACTTAGCATCATGTTACTCTTGCAGCTGAAAACCCTCCAATGATTCCCCACTCTCTCCAGAATCCAGGCCAAACTCCTTACCAGAGTAACAGGATAATCACAACAGTGACTCTGTGTCCTTTCTCTGATGGGTCTCTTGCCAACCTCCCCTTTATACCACACCTGCCCGCCAAGCAAATACCCTCAGAAAATTTGAGGGTTGGCTGAACTGTCACTTCCTCTAAGGTATTTCCAGGCAGAGTCTGGAGCTCGTTTATGCCAGCATCACACCATGCTTCGTTATGTTGCCTTATGAATTATGGGATTGGTCCCCAGACAGCAAATCTCCCAGGGAGCACTGTCTCCTCAGAGCTTAGCTCTTACCAGCCCTGATTTGGCTGAAGGAGCCTAGGTTGTGTTGAGAAGATACCTTTAATTCCATGTCTCCAGATTTTTCTTGTAAGAAACCCTAGGCAATCACAGGACAGTCAACATGCCTCTAGTATATATAGAAAACATGCTCTGAAAACTGAGTATAAACTAAGTTAGTCCCCCTCCAAAAAAAAAAAATGACTTTCTTTATCCCAATGGAAGTCTGTTAAAAAAAAAAAAGAAAACTGGAAATGTCTACTTTTGCAGGGATAGACAGCAAACTGGCTCTTCACATATCCCGAGCAGCTCCCTCGCTGTCTCCAGGAAGGAGCAGACTGGATTGATGGGATTGTCCCCAGGACAGGCAGAGGGAGGAAGGGCCAGCAGGGCAGAGGGATTAAGGTAAAAATAACTGAGCGCATCAACAGCTGTTTATTCAATTTATGTAGAGCAGGCTTCAGGCCCCAAGTTCTCTGGGTACCTGTACAAAATCCAGATTCAGCATCTAAAATTATTTCTCATGTTTAAGCATAAACATACAGTCTCCTCCCAAACTAACAGCTGTTCCCAGGGAAAGAGCCCAGGTAGGAGACTTTGGGAATTATGTCAGATCCTAGAAACTTCGCTGAGGAGAGGACCTTGATTCTATTTCTTTCTTCCTCTTGTTGTGTGAGAGTCAAAATGCAGCCAGGCAGCTGGTCTGGGAGGTCTCTCCCTGTGCACCAGGTGAAACTTTGACCTGGACGGGGGAGGTTTCTTGACTCTGAATGAGAAAGAATTCTTGAGCAGGTTGGAAGAGTGTAGGTAAGGAAGGAATTCATCACAGTGAGATGAGTAAGGAATGGCAGCAGCCTTGCAGGCAGCTGAGGGCAAGAAAGTGCAGAGGGAGGGAGTGGAGGGGAGCTTGCTGAACCTCTCAGCATAAGGAAGTCTCCCTCCCAGCTCCTGAAGCCAGGGTCACCTGGCATCTTGAGTCCACTTGGATCTGCATTGCAGGGGGGCTAGCCCCTACCACCCTAGGATTTGGGGGAGCTGTGGGCCCCGGGATGGGGTGAGATTATGTTCTGAGAACTTCCCAAAGAAGGGAGATTTTCAGGCAGGCTCCTGCAGCTCCAGTTCCTCCCAGGTCACCCAGTTGACTGGGAACTTGAAGGCCCAAATCTGAGCTCTCAACAGCCCTCCCCCTCCCCCATCAGAAGTAAAGCACAGACTGAATGAAGACTTAGAAATAGAATTGAAATAGCCAAGAAACAAAGACATTTACCAAGAAAAAGCAGAGACAAAATGCAATTAAGTTGAACAGTGAGAAAGCGTTAAAGTTAAACACTTAGAGAAAAAGTGCAGGCATCCTCAGAGACAAGGCATGCCAAAAGGCTGGGGGTTCATCTTTTAAAGAGTTTTTCAGGAATGTTTTAAAGGGCCAGGGGTGTAGACTTGGCAAGTGGCTTATCTCCAGCGAGAGACACCTTGTCTCCTCTCCTCTATTATCAGTCCTCTGGCCAATTCTGCAAAATAAACTTAACACAAGTCATTTATTGATCCTGTTCCTCCCCGGGATAGTGGCTTCTCTCTGGAAATGTATCAGTTAAGACTGTTTGCCTTGTTTTAAGCTGGGGTGAGTTACTGTCTGTTTCCCAAAGAATATGTTAGGAATCTTACCTCCTAATTTCCTGGCTTTTAAAATGGAATTTTAGCCTTAAGATGAAATCCCTCCTGTTACACTGTTTGTATCTCAGCTTGTTTGGAAAACTAATCATGATGCTTGTCTCCTGTCTCTGCCCTCGATCGAAAGCACCTCAGTCTCACCACCTGTTAGCCGGGTGGCCCTAAGCAAACCGCTTTCCCCCAGAGCCTCTTCATCTGCTCATGGGCGCTTCTCTGGGCATAACAGAGCTTCTGCTAATGTCTGAATGTCAGGCACAGTTGCAGTTCCTTGAGGAATCTGAGTGACAGTGATGACATGCTTCACTTGGATGCACTTGTGTCATTTCATGGGCTTTTGGGAAAACTGAGGTCCAAAATCATGGATTAATTTACTAGAATCATGTCTTCAAGACCAACGTTTTACTTTGAGTCATCTGCTTTTTAAAAATTCATTGCTCAGATTAAAAAGTTCCACAAAATTAGTTCCTTGCAAGAAATTAAAACAACATAATAATACAAAAAACCCTCCCTCTCTCCCCAGATATAATGACCCTTACATGATGTTCCAACATTCTATGCTCACATACATACACGTATATCTATATAAATAGATGATTTTGTTTCACATGCTCACAAAATTTACATGAATGATATTATACCATTGATATGTTCTGAAACTTGCTTTTTTTAAAAAGTTTTGTCTTAGAGATATTTCTATGATAGTATGTGTAGATCTACCTTGTTCATTTATTCTACTCTAGGTTATTTCAGATTATGGCCATACCAGTTTATCTAATCCACTTTTTTTAACCAGTGGGTGTTTCCAGTTTTTGGCCATTACATCCTTTATACGTGTCTTTGTGCATGTGTTTAAACACTTCTCTAGGGAGCTATACAACAGTAGCATTGCTAGGTGTTAGCAAATTCACATGGAAAATATTAATGGATACTGTTAAGTGGTGCACCATATGGGCTGTAACAAATTATATTTCCACCACTGATGGGAGAACCATTCCTCACATTCTTGCAAACATTGATGTTAATCTTTTTACTCTTTGTCAGCTTGTTTTGTAAAATAATATCTTATCTTACCTCCCTCTTCCCTGATTACTATAAGACTAAGCATATTTCATACTGTTAATTACCTACTAATGTGCTCAATCAACCTTGCATCGACTTGTTGGTCTTCTTATTGATTTGGGGGAGGTTTTTATATTCTTTTAGCCTCTGTTATGTAAGTTTCAAATATTTTTTCCCAGAACATTGCTTTTTTGAAAATGTATTTACTGTCTTTTTTCATATAAAAATTTAAATTTCTGAGGTAGTAAAATGAATTGCTCTTTTGCTTCATGGTTTTTGTACCTTGTCTGAAAATGTCTTCTATACTTCAAGTTACTTATCCACCAGCATATCTATTTCTAATACTTCATGTTTACCCACTTAGCTCTTTAGTTCATCTGGAATTAATTTTTGTGAATGGTATATTGTAGTACGCTATTAGTTTTTTTTTCTATCAACCCTGAATTCTTTTTGAAGCTCTGAAGCTCTTTACTTAAATTTGCTTTAATTCCCCAAATTAAGGTCTCCTTTTTTTCCAAGACCTCGTTCCATGGAGGAGAAGGAGGGCAAAAATATGGAGAAAACTATGGTGCAAAGCTGGAAGAAGTTCATGCAATAGATGGGTGCAAATAAAATTTCCCAGAGAGGGAAAGAGTATTTACATCTGTGTAATTTAGGAAGGCTTCTTGAAGGAGGTGGCACTTAAGTCATGAGAGGAATGAGAGGTTGTTTACCTTGATTGGAATGTATATTATAGGAAAGGGTGTGATGCTAGATAAGGCAGGACAGGCTATGATGGAGCAAATGTCAGCCACCTACAGTCCATGGGCCAGATCCAGATGCCACCTATTTTTATATGGTTTTCCATGTTCAAATGATTTAAAAAAATCAAAAGAAGAATAATATTTTTTGATCATGTTTTGCTGTGGCTGCTTCTGTGCTACAATGGCAGAACTGGGAGCTGTGACAGTGACTGGGTGGCCCACAGGGCTCAAAATATTTACTCCCTGACCTTTAACAGAAAAAGTTTATTGATGCCCACGATAGAGACTGCAGTGCTGGTTAAGGAGTTTGACTCTTAGGTGCGAGGCCGTGAACCAGAAAACGTTATGACCAGTGCTATTTTTAAGGAAGATGACTTTTAGTGGAGTGGCAGTTCGTGGATACTCTTCCTGGGGAAGCAGGGAGATGCCCCAGTGGCTGTGAAACAGTCCAAGTAACAAGTAACAGGTTTTCAACTCCAGAAGTGGGAAGGGAGGAGATGGGAAATGTGACAGGTTCATTCATTTACTAAGGAATCTTCATTGAGAGCTTTCTGTGGGCTGGGCACAGTTCTGAAAGCTGCACAGAAAGATGATGTAGAAATGCTCGAGCTTGGCAGTTCTCTGGATACGGGGAACAAGACCTGTGATCGTTTGCTGGGGCTGCCATAACAGTGTCCCACAAACTGTGGGGCTTAAACAACAGAAAGGTATTATCTCACGGTTCTGGAGGCCAGAAGTCTGAGATCAAGGTGATGACAAGGCCATGCTCCGTCTGAAGGAGACGGGACGGACCCGTTGCCTGCCTCTACCCCAGCTTCCGGTAGGTCCCTGGCTTTTGGCCATGTAGCTCCAAAGTTCACATGGCATACTACCTGTGTGTGTGTCTTTGTGTCCACAAATTTCTTTCTTTTAAAAGGACATAGTCACACTAGATTAGGGACCCACCCTACTAGAGTGTGGCCTCGTTTTAACTTAACATCTACAATGACTGTATTTTGAAATAAGACTTTCATCGGAGGTACTGAGGATTAGGACTTCAGCGTGTGAATTGTGGGGAGGCAACCCAAGTCATAACACTGCCAAAGCCTGGTACAAAGTACCGTTCAGAGAAATCTCTCACCTTCTGCCTCTGCCCAGAGAATGGAGGGAATTTCCACCAGAGTGTCCTCTGCCCTTCTGGCACCTCGTGGTAAGCTCCTCACTCAGCCCTCCTCTGGAAGGGCAAATAGTTCATTTGGCGAATCAGAATCTACCTCCACCTGGTGGGTTGAGCTGCTGTGACCACACTTGTGGGTATGGCTCCCCTTTGTCCCCACAGAGAGCCACCTTCAGGGCCAGCCCGCCGCACGGCCTCTCACTCCAGCATGCCTCCCTGCCAGTGGGGCTGACTGCGAGGGGTCATTCCAGAGCTGTCCTACACATCCAGGCACATCTAGTGGTCCTCGCAGGGTCCCTTGAGCAGGCAGCCTGAGCTCTGCGTTCAAGGTGAGACTCATCCTTCAGACCTGCCCTTCAGACCTGAACCGGCAGGATGGAACATGCAGGTGATCATTTACAAAAATATACATGACCGGGTGCTGAATGATGCCAAAAGCCCCATCAATGAAAAGTCATCGAGAAGAAAAGACATTTTTTTTAAAATAAAGTCCACTTTATTACATTAATTTTACACAGTAAAAGGATAGGAAATGCAGACTTGTCTAAATTCTCTTGCTGAGTCTCTTGAAGACAATGTCGCCCAATGTCATAGTCTGAAAGTCAGAAAAGAAATCACAGGATGTTCATCTGAGGTCAAATTGTAAAAGATAATCAAGCCCACAAAATAGCCCCAAATATGTTAACATATGCAGCAACCCAAAGAGCCCTCTGTTTCTGTAAGCCCAGAGGAAGGCTTGGCAATCTCTTCTAAAATCCCATGCCAAGTCTTTGTCACTTTACTTCTTCGTGTGGAGAGTTGTCCTACCTTTTACCAAATTCCTTTCTACATCGACACTGTTGGAGCAAGACCATCCAAACCAGACCAGTTTCTTAAAGTCTACCTGAGGGCCTACTATGTACCAAATATGTGTTAAGGACCAAGGACACATGTACATGGAGGCATCCAGGCACCAAGCTTGGAAAACAGTAGGTAATGCAAAATTTTCTTCCCAAAGGGCTGTGAAGCATATAAAACCACTGGATTCGTTGGATTCATCAGTGTTTGACTTACTGAAGGATGTTCCCCCAGGCCCCATACCCATCACTGTTTCTCTTGAATCAGACTGTGGCAGTGCTGTGGGGTATTGTCATCACAGTTAAAAAGGAGCTCCATAGCTTCAGCAGCAATGGAATGGAATGGAAAGATCTTGGTTTGAACTCAGTTCTACAGCTCACTAGCCCGACAGGCCAACCTGTCTATTAAGTCCTTCATCCTGCCTCCTTCCCAGGAGATGGGGTGATTAGGGGAGAGAAAGCACATCAAAGGACGCTGGCCAAGACTAAGTCCAATTGTTCAGGACAGGCTTATCTCCCTCTGCCCTGTGGGTACCAGCAGGCCAGGGTCAGGGTGGGGACTGCGTGTTCCAGGTTGAGCCCTGCACTTGGCCCTGGTTGAGGGATTTTTCTACTTAAACAGGGTTGTGACAGACCCCTTGGTCAGTGTTCTGCCTTCTGTTACTCCCCAAAGGACATCCTGGAGACATAACAGCAGAAGAAACACTGCGCTACTGACCCCCACATCGGGGCAGGGACCTGGCTGAAGGCCAGCACCAATGATGAGTGTGCGACTGGAGTGGGCCTGACTCATAAGCTGCCAAAAGGTTGCCATGAATACGATTCTCCTTATAAATGACTGGGAGCAAGTCTGTTGCTACGTTGCAACAGAGACAGAAAGGTGGGCCATGCTGGTGGCTCTGCATGACCCTGTGTCCCCTCTTCCTGAGCACCTCTCTTACCCCATCCTGTCTGGGTGCATGCAAGGAGATGGGGGTGGCAATGAGGAGAGAAGGAAGTGGGGAGGTTGGAGTGGCTGGCCTTGACCAGGATGGCCTGAAGGGACTCCGGAGAGGTGGGGAGCCCTGGCCGGGCCACCACCAGTGCGCAGGGGCCTTTGGTGAATCAGAAAAGGGCTCCATTTCCTCAAGAGGCTGTACTTCTACTTGTTGAAAAACTATCCAAACATACTGTACTGGTTTTGTTAAAACAAGACGCTCTGTTGCCATTCACTGTAAGGCTGTAGGAAGTATACAAATCCACACTGTCTATAAGGGGAGTGGCTTCCCGTAGGGTTGCGCAGTGTACAGGTGGATGGCAGCCTGTGAGGCAGACCCCATTCAGGAGAGTGCAAGTTCTGTCATTCCCTGATGTTTTTTGCCTCAGTTTACCCACTTGGACAGCTCAGGGCTGTTGGGAAGATAAGAGACAATATGTGAACTGCCTGGTACAGAACCGTCCTCAGTAAGGGTGGCAGAGATGGTAGGAAGGGTGGCGGGGAGCGCTGCTCCGCACCCTTTACCTCCTCTGCCCTTCAGCACAGGGGGCCACAAGCTCAGAGCCAACTTACACTGGTGATTATGTCGCCATTGAGTTCGGTCACGGCCTTGATGCCTTTGAAGCTTGTCACCAGTTTATTCTCACCTTCCAACTGAACCACTGCCTGCAGGGGGCAAAGAGATGGTCTGTGAGGAAGGGTCTGGGGAGGGAGCAAGATCCTTGAGGCTGAGGTTGGCTCTCCTGTGTGGATCTGCGCTTCCAACAAGCAGACCACCCGTCTTTGTATAACACCAGCCCCCAGATCTGTGCTTCTAAACAGAAGGGAGGTGCCTTGAAGAGCTAGAAGGTGGTAGGGCTTCTTTTGTCAAATTTGTGATTTTTGCTCTGTGAACTACAAATGAGAAGAGGACACCTGAATGGTCTCAGATACAAGTACCAAAATAAAATCAAGCAGGATCTCAATTCTCCAAGCTGATGGAGGGAGACAGTAAGAAAATTCAAAATCCTGGCCAGTCAGGGAACACATATGTCACTGGGGTGTGTATTACTCCTTCCAGCATGTTTGCCTTTCCTATTGTGATCTCTTTGTCAAGCTTTATGCATCCAGCAGGGAGCAGAAGACACTGGCCAAGGTCAAAATTTTGCCTCAAAAATGGACAGTTGGGAAAGGCCTGTGACTTACGCTGGGCAAGTCAGGAGAGTTTCCCTCCTATAATTTATCACACATTTCCTGGCCTGTAATGTGGCATCTGGAGAAGCAGAAATGAGGAGCCATCAGGAGACATAAAAAGACCAACAGGCTGAGCCTAGTGCATACAGTCATCTGGAGGAGGAGAAGGAGGATGCTCTGCGGCACTGGCTGTGCTGGGTGTGCACAGCGTCTGAGCAGGAGGAGGAGAGGTCTCTCGTGAGGAGCACCCTGCTGCTTGGATCTCCTGCCACCGCCTGCCAACCACCCATACAGCCCTCACCATAGCCCAGCAGAAGCAATGCTGCCTTCCTGCTGCCTTCAGCCCATTTCACAGATGAGGTAGCTGAGGCCAGGGGCTCAGTGGTCCCTCTGAAGGCTTGGGCTGAGGGCCTGCCTGGGGCCTTGGTATTCCTCTAGGAAGTCTCTCCCCAGGACCACCAGCTCCAGGCTCAGCAAGGCTGGTTTGCTTTGGGCTCAAGGGTGACTTCAGAGCTCTGTTAATGGTTTTTCACTGATTTCCCACTTGCTCACTGCTGAGCCTGAGAGAACCTGAGACAGACTCCTGCTCGTGCCTGGTCCTGCATGTCCTCCATAGAGAGCTCGAACTCTTGGGCCAGAAGAGCCCCAGAGGTTGCTGGAAAGCGGGAGGAGCTTCCTTGAGAGCTTCTTCCCTAAAAGCATCTTTGTCTCTTTGCTTCTGACTCCAGAAGTGGGTTCAGGGGTAGCGTGTCCACGGTGGGAACTGTAAGGGAGGAGCCTTGAGGGAGGAGTCCCGGGGCCAGGTCCCCGGGACTCGAGGCGGCACTCCTACCTTGACCTTCTCCCCTGTCATGCTCTCCAGCTCACACTCCTCTCCCAAGGTGAATTCATTTTGGATCACTTTGGACCCTGCAGTAATGGTGAACTTGAAGTGCTTCCCATTTTGCACGATTTCCGACACCCCCTTGATGTCCTTCCCCTTCTGGATGAGGTCGTCAGGCAACCCTGTTGGAAACCATCTGAGGTCAGGGAGGGCCAGAGGTGGGGGTCGCAAGAAAAGCTCTGTGGCCTGGATGGGGAGAAGGACATGCCATCTCCCTGGAGACCACAGGTGTGTACTGGACACCTGTGAGCAGCATGGGCTTCGACCTCTGAAAGGCAAGGTCGATGGCCTGACTTGGCCTGACCTGACCAGCCAGCTCTCTTGCCAGTTGGTTTATAAAAAAGACACTCCTTTGGCCCGAAGAACCTGTCCTCTAGTGAGCACCCAGGTTCTTGCTCCCTCTCCTTCCTTTCTGCTCTTTTAGCACCCAGACACTTCGCTCTTAGCTCGTAGGCATTTCCTTCTCCATACCCAGGGTGGCCATCCACTTTACCTTCCCAGCCAGCTCACTGCTGAGAGTGAAAGGGATGCTGTTAATAATTACGGCAGGACAACATGGACACTAGGACTGTGCCCTGTGAACTTCTGCCCACCTCTCCCCACCCCAGGCTCGGCAGCGAGGGCTCTTGAGGAAGAGGAAGCAGGTGTCCTTGCCCTGGGACAGAGCTTTCAACATTTCAGGACATGTCTGCACTGTTATACTAACTGAGGTTCATAAATCCACTAGACCTGGCTATGGGGGTGGAGGGTCCTGCTGCAGGGGAAAGGGATGCAAGACACAGAGAGGTGGGGTGACTTGTGCTGCAGGAGAAGATCCCAGCTCCTGGTGGGCCCCACACGGCTTCCACTCTGCCTTTGTGTCTTCCCCATCCTTTCCCCATTGGCATCCTTCCTTGACATGCTGTCCCTTGCTCACAGGACTCCCTCTACCCAAAGCACAGCCCCCTGCCCCTGTCCCCAAGTGGACACCTGCCCATCAGCAAAGAGTCACCTTCGCCACCACCAAGCCTGCCCTCCATACCCTCCCACGAGTGCCACATCCTTCTGTTCATGACTCTGAGGGGTAAAGGGAGTTAAAGTGGGGTCTTTGAGAACCAGCACCTTCTTCAAATCCCAATGCAAACACTCTGACCTGCATGACCTTGGTTGGGATCACTTAACCTTTCTAAGCCTCAACTGCCTCAACTGTAAAATGAGAAAACTCAGAGTTTTAGGGTAGGATATTGCATATCAAGGGCTTAGCACAATGCCCTGCACCAAGTCAGCACTCAGCATATGTTAGGGGACACTTACTGTATTCATTTCTTCTTCTTTGCTCCCTCTAAACTGTGACCTTCAAAATGTGCTTCATTGTTACCTGTCTCACTAGTATCTATTGGGCACAGTGCTCAGTAGATATTTGGCCTTGAATCAATATTTGTTAGAAGACTTAATAAGAATGAATGAATGAATGATAGGGTCACCCAATGAGGTACCAGCAGAGGTGGTTTCAGTCCTGATCACACCCGAGTTCAGTGCTCTTTGCACTTGCCTATGGAGTAACTTGTCCATTGAGTAACAGCACAAGCTGCACAGGACTGCAGAAGTTACATGCATGACATGGGCCCTGGTCTGTGCAAAGCCTAAACCTCTCCTCCTATCCCAACATTGAGACCCCAACTAGTCACCACCTGCCACCATCTGCAGGGTCAGACCCTCATTGCTGCAGCCCCCAGCCTTGGCATCCAGACTGGCACTCACCGACTGCTTTCATGAAGGCCTCGAAGTTTTCCTGACTTTGCAGTTGGTACTTGCCAGAGAAGTTCATGTTGGCAACAAGGCTTCCTCCACAGCTGATCTGCAGCTCTACTGGCGGGGCTGTCCAGTGTGAGCTGATTTATAGGGGGGGTCCTTCCCCTCTGAATGTTGGCCATAGGTCAGCATCACTAACTTCTTTATGGCCAGGTTCAAACATTAACTCCTGAGAGCAATGGTCAACGATAAAAAAACAGGATGGGCACAGCAGAGGTTTGCTCTAATTCAGCAAACATCCATGGGTGTCAATCAAGTGCAAAGCCCTGTGGCCCTGCAGCCTTTAAGGAGCTACTCTCCCATGACATGTGTGTGTATAGATGTGTATGCATATGTATATGTGTGCATCTATGCACATGTATGTATATACATATGTGTGCACATATACAGTGTGCCTAGATCTTGGCATCTAAGCATCTCTTTCAACTCAAAATCTTACCTTATTTACATAAGCTTATGATCTCTCCCCATCTTTTTCATTACACAAACTTAATTTTACAAAGCCATCATCAACCCTGAGAGCTCTTTTGTATTCTGGGAATACCTCCTTGTTGATATAGACTCCTCTATGGTTCCTGACCAGTTTCCTTTTGAAGAGTTAAAACATGCTAAAGGGTAGATGTGAACCATGCAAACCAGGTGTGTGCACTGTGGCGCATTTTATTAGATAGAGATATGCGGGGGAAGGAAGAGAAGTTAGTACCTGTGGGGCCAACCGAGCATGTTGGGAACCCATGCCTCTGACTGCTTTCTTGCTGCTCCCTCTGCCCTCACCTCTCCAGCGGTTCACCTCTGGGCTCGTAGAGCACTTTGCAAATACCTATATTCTAATTCCTAGAATTATTTCTCTTTGTATTCTTTTTCATTGTACTTCTTCCTTGGTATTCCCAATACCTGGCACAGTAGGTATCCAATGAATGATGCATCAGCAAATAAATGCTGTCCAAAAATAATGAGGATGAGGCCATGGGTTTTCTTGTTAAAGGAGAATAAGAAACATGGAGTGGTCAGGTTGGCATGGCCCCTCAAGACACTGGATCACTGGGGCTGGACAGCAAGGAGATTGTGTGTGTGTGTGTGTGTGTGTGTGTGTGTGTGTGTGTGTGTGTGTGCATGTATGTGCAACTAACAGGCTGTGGCTTGGCTGAAAGTCTAGCATGAAAGAATGTGACCAGGGCTGGCAACATGTGACCCCAGACCCAAGAGCCAGCCATTCATTTCCCATCCCTCCCCATTCTTTCTCCTTCCTCTGCAGCCCTGCTCGGCCATTCCAGCCTGTCCCTGAATAATGGTGGACGGTTCCAGACTGAGCTATCTATTTCCTCGAAAGCTCTCCCCTGCTGGGGGGCCTGTCTATTGCTATGTGCAGCACAATTACCAAGAGTACTATGTGCTCACTCCCTCATCTGCCAAACCGGCAGTCCCCTTGCACTGCACCCCACAATTCAGTGGGCTGCTGGGGTGTCTTCTCTGGAATTCTGGCTGCTCTCAGAGTCTGGTGGTACACAAGGCAGGGAACATGTGAGCATAGGAGAATCCATGCCAGGGAACATGGGTCTGCAGGGCGGCCAGCATGTGGAGCACAGCACTAACACGGGCGTGTCAGCCCGCCGTAGAGGTATGCTCTCTTAATTCCAGCCCCTAACACACAAGCTCCAAAAGTTCCAGAATTTGGGTCCATTGATCCAGCAAAATATCTTAGAAGTCCCCTCATCCACCCATGTGCTCAGTGCCAGAGCCCTTCTCTGGCATCCCTGACAGGTGGCAGCAGCATATGCCCTGCCGGACAGGCATCACCCCCGCTGAGCAGTGTGGGCAGAGGCACTAGTAAGGGAGCCACCACATGGGTTCTGGCACCAGCAAGCCTTCCCCACAAGTGCAGAGGGTGCTCTGCTCTGGCCCCTCTGCTCAGCTCTCCTCTGTGGTGCCCGCGACACAGAATGCTTTCCAGGCCGCAGGGCGGGACTGTTCCCAGAGGGCACTGAGCAGGTGTGTATGCTGAGCGCTCACAGCTGTTAGTCACCACAAATGTCCTGACACCAGGACGGGAGTGAGAATGGTGGCTCACAGGATGACAGGCACATCCCTGGTCTCCTCTGGTCGTGCTCTGAAGTTTGATTATGTACCTTTCAACATGTCTTGTATTGAGTGCCCGTATTAAACCCTAATCTTCTCCAGGAGGGACAATGACTTTTAACTTTTCTACATATAAGGAAATGAAAAATTGATTATCTTAAGAACTGGCACTAGAATTCCTCTTGGGAGGAAACTCCGTGTGTGTGTGTAAATGGCTGGATACGCGGCTTGGGAGAAAGGGTGCATAAGACCCTAGATCTGAGTTCAGCGAGGGCTGGGGCACGAAGGCTGCTGTGCTGTGCAGGAGGCAGGAGGGTCTGCTGTGTCTTCTTCCTCCCTCCTGGGTGTCAGGGGAGAAGAAAGAGAGCAGCACAGCAGGCAGAAAGGAGAGGACAATGCGGTGTGCAGGGGGTGGTCACTAAGGCACTCCCAGCAGCAGTGAAGCAGGACTGGCTTCCAGGAGGGCTGGTGCTGAAGTTGAAGCTGCTCATTTGCTATCAAGTGAATCCCCACCCATCTTTCTTTAAATCCCCCCAGCCAACTACCTCAAGTGCTTCAGTAAAATATAATCCATGGACCAATATGTGTACAAGTAGAAATGATGAAGAGCTGAGTTTCTTTCCTGGATTGGTGTGATGGAGCTGAGACAGCGTGCCTGAAACGGCACTGACTTTCCTCAACCTAGGACCTGCTATGTCCTCATCAACCCATAAGGAGTTGAAACTATGGGAAATCGAAATGCATTTAATACACGTAACCTACTGCCCACCCCTGCTTAGCCCAGCCTACCCTAAACGTGTTCAGAATATTTACATTAGCCTGCTGTTGGGCAAACTCATTTAACACAAAGCCTATTTGGTAATAAAGCATGGACTATCTCATGTAATTTATTGAATACTGTACTGAAAGGGAAAAGCAGAATAGCTGTGTGGGAGCAGAAAGGGTGTATGGGTACAGATGGTTGTGAGTGTGTGGGCTGTCACACTCGTGATGGCGTGGCTGACTGGGAGATGTGGCTCACTGCTACTGCCCAGCATCATGAGAGATCGGATGGCTATTGCTAGCCCGGGAAAAGATCCATATTCAGAATTTGAAGTACAGTTTCTACTGAATGTGTATCGCTTTTGAACCACTGTAAAGTCCAGAAATTTTAGTGAGGGCTTTGGAGGAATGTAAGCTAATTTTATGCAAATCCCAGATGGCATCTGGGTTACATAGGCTGATACCCACAGGCTAACATCTGGCATGTGTCTGTGTGAGGTCCGGGCTAAACTCAAGTCATATCTGAGACCCCACCCACCCTACCTTACTTACCCACCGCCTACCTAAAGAACTCTTCAAACACTTGTAAGGGAGAAAATCTGAAAAAACTTGCTTTAGTGGGGGAGTATAGGAGCTTGGCATAATGAAATAATCTCTAAGGAAATGGCAGTAATTTAACCCCTCCTCCCCCTCAGCCATCAAGTGCTCTGCTTGGGAGGACCTTCTGGCAGTGCCCTGGACTCCCCATGCTCTGTCACACAGCCACTGCCTGCCTGACATCCTTCCTGAGATAAAGGGATACCGGGCATGTCAATTCTACCTCCAGACCCTCTCCCCTTGACCACAGATTTAAATGACATGCCCCACAGAGCTGCTCTCTGGGCGGTAGGGTGGAAAATAAGAAAAAGGGTCATGGAACTTTCCCTTCAGACAAGTCAGCACCCATCCCAGAGGCCTGAACTCTGGATCGGCTGCTGAAGCCGAGGAGGGCCTGTGGGCCAACTCCCCGCAGACACTTCTGTCTGGCCCTGTACTTCCTGCCTACCCCATCTGGGTGGCGCCTGACATGACTCACTCAGGGCTAGTCAAGGGGCTGGCACAGCCGGTGAGGACCTGACAGCTCCCGCAGCGAGTGGACAGCCCAACAGACAGAGGGTCGGGGAAGCCAAGCTGCAGATGCAAAGCAAGGATCCCCTCTCCCCCACAGAGCCTAGACAGGACAGTTCTCAGGCAACCCCCCAATGGCCTCCTTTTGGCCAGATTTCTCTGTGTGTATAAGTCTTGAGGCCAAGAAGGTTAGTGGCCAATTCAAAATTTGACACTTGTAAGTAGTTTTCCATAAAATTAGGAGAGGGTAATGACATCTCCCGCCCACAAGCCAAGCAAACATAAGAGGAGATAAGCTTAATTGCAATGACAAAGTTCAAGTGGCTTTCAAGAAAAAAAAAGGACTCTTACTCCATGGGAATAGCATCTGATTTTTGCCGACCCCTCTCCAGTACAACCTAGATGTCTCCTTTCCTCCCATTCCCTACTCAAATGAGCAGCATGGAGGGGTGGGTGGGGAGGTGATGGGCTTGTTGGTGGCCAGGCTATGACTGGCAATCCTTTAGGCCAGGCAGCTCTGCATTCATATCCGACCCCAGGGTGTCTGCAGTGTCAGCTTGCCCATTTCCTGGGGGCTTCAAGAGGTGCCCTGAGCAGCCCAAACTTCCACTAGAGGCAGGGCTGCAGAAGGGAAGGCCTTGGGTCTGAGCCCGGCTCTTCTCTAGACCTGTTGTGTGATGCTGGACACATCGCTCAGCCTTCCTGAGCCTCCACTTCCTTACCTGTTCTGCGGCTGGGACAGTCTCTGCCTTGGAAAGGCCGCGTGTACACTGTCAAGCCTTCAGGAATGTGAAGCTCTTACCAGAGGGGATCAGTACACAACGCATTTGTTTTTCCAGGTAGCCCAGAGGTGTCAGGGAGTCCAGGACCAAAATTTCTTATCTCCTGGCTTGGGGACAAGCTTCTTCCCACCTCCTTGGGCCTGTGGGTGGCATCTCCAGTTCCCAGCTTGCTATGGTGGTTGTCCTGCCAGGAATCTCAGTTCCTACTCTGCATCTTTTGCTGGCCTGTGGCCTCACCTCCTGCTCCTGGGGATGTGACAGCCTGTGCACCTGCCATCCCAGCCTATTTCTAGGTCTCGCAACCCTGCCAGGTGCCAAGCCTCCTATCCTTGCTCACTGCTCTGACTTCCAGTTCCCTCTGTGCTCCTGACGCCTGGGGATTTTTCTTTCTTTCTTTCTTGTGGCCTCACCTATATCTGAAAAGTCTGTCATGGTTCAAATTGCACATTGAAGCCGTGCCAAGGCAAAAGTTTGCAGTAGCTCGGTTAACCAACTCATGGGTCCCAGAAGTCTTGTGTTTTCATTACATACTATTTTAAATCCTTTTGGTCAGATTTCAGGATGTACATCTTTGAACCAAAAAAAATTTTTAAGACATTTAAGCCTTGTTTTTCATATATCTCTTCTGTCTCTTTACTCATTGTCATCTACTTGAAGATGCCCCTGTAAACAACTGCCCAGTACTTGGCATGGGATCAGCCTTAAAACCACCCCAAATCCTTGGCATTTTTAGAGGTCTGCCTTCTTGGAAGACCCACTGGGGGGACAAAGCACAAATATGGCAAAGAAAAATTGTGGTTGGTGGTTTGCACTGTAAACTGAATCACACTGCACAGACTACACTGAAAAGAATGTGCAACAATATTTTCCTTTGCACCTTGACTTTTGGGAATATCCTTGTTCTATAAAGAGAGATCTTTCTAGGATTTCCCCCAGTGACTTCTTTACTGTGGCACAGTAGAGCAGAAACTCCTATCGATTACGTGGCAGGCAATGGAGATAATTTGAGAGCTGATGTTATCAAGAAAGGACTCAAACTTATCTGTGAGGCTGGTTTATAAGGCCCCTATTTTGGCTGTAAAAGTTAACAGTGTTTGCTTGTCCTATGTCCCTGTGTCCTTGTGTCCCTTGCCCTCTGAGGGTTTAAAGCTAGTCCGGTTGACTTCAAAGTCAGCTTGACACTTCAAAGAGAAATCTCTCCCAAGCAGTCCCGAGCCACCTTGTCATGGTCACTCTGCAGCCCCGCATTCTCTCTGCTCTAGAGCCACGAGTCATCGGCCCTTCAGAGCCAAGGGCTTCTCCCCTGACATCGCTCAAGGCTCAGTTCCAGTTTCCTCCATATAACCCTGCTGACATCTCTGCCTTCTCTGCTCCCCTAGACCTGCATCCCCCAAAGCAATTTCCATTCTATTCCATTACTTTTATTATATTAATAATGATAAAACAGCAGCTTCTGTAATTGAATACTAGTTTTGCTTTCTGTGGACTATCCCATTGAATTCTTCAAGCAATACTATAAAGTAAGCATTATTGGTCCCATTTTTCAGGTAAAAAGACAAAGGTAAGAAGAATTCAATAACTGCTCCTGGTTATCCAAAGAAGAAGTTGCCAAATAAGAGCATGAACCCAGTCTATTGAACTTCAAAGCTTGTGTTTTTGACTTTTATTGTTTCTGTATTATAATCTTTTAAGGTATATCTTAGTTACTCTCCTGAAAATTCTTCTAAACCCAACCTTAGCATTGAACCTTCCATGGAGCACGTGTCTAGAACATGTTGGTAGGACAATAGTCCAGGTGCTATTGACCTCTTGAGCCATTCATGGTTGGACTACTGTTGGTTCAGAAATGTGCTATTATTCTAGACCAAGTAACCTGACAGTCCAAATGCATGAAGGGAGATCTTGAAGCAACGAAAGACCCTGAGGTGGCTGCTGGGCCCTCGTGTTCAGTAGAGGTGCAGTGCAAAGTTTATTTTACTGAATTTCAATATTTTTAAAACTAGGATCTGAAGTTCTTCCTGTGTTGGATTTACTGGAATGTCCCATTTGGCTTGCTCTGTAAGCATACACTTGTGATCCTCTGTGATCCTGCACATCATTCTGTTCCATAAAGTCTCCATGGCTGCCTTTCCCCAGCCTCAGAGCCCATCAAAGTCACAGGTATCAGAAGATTTATCCATTCCCTGACCTACTATGTGAGATTCATGTGGGGGTTACATTTCGAATTTACAAAGAAGCTCACTGTCTAATAAGTAGCATGAAGGGAGTTAATTCTGCCTTTTGAATAGAATGAAGCTTGAATAAAACTTCAAAATGTAGGGTATGATGGAATTAAGAGTAAGGAGGTATTTTCTAGTCAGAGAAGGTCTGCCTGCTTGAAGGAGTCAAGTCACTTCCATGAATAGAGAACAAAGCATGCAAAGGCATGAAAAAATTTTCTGTTGCTGAAGAAATATATATGATTCAGGGAGGAAAGACAGAGAAGAGAATGGAGTAGGGGAACCAGAAATAGGATCTGGAGAGGAAAGTCACAACCAGTTGGTGAAGGGGAGGCTGAATTGTATTCCCCAGACTACAGTCTGTATATTACCAGAATGGGGTATATATCAGCACAGCAGATAATCTTAGGTGGTGCATGAATGAATACTGTTAATATTAATAGCTATGCATTTAGTCTAATATGTATTAGAAAAATGTATACCAACATATGATCTCAGGGATATTACTGCTTAGGATAAGGTCAAGTTGTTGTTTTAAGGAGAAACTTAGAGAAAAATAGTACATAACTAATAGCACAAGAGTCCAGTACAGAAAACAGACATTACCCTAGGCATTTCAAATGAGGGAATTGAATACAGGGGATTGGTTACCAAGGTGATGGAAGAGCTGGAAAAGCAAAATGAAGAAGGGGATTCGAAGCTGCTAATGCCCCTGGGCTGGAACCCAGAGGTCTATACTTGCTGCTATAGTATTGGAAGTTGCTGGTCTCTTCAGTTCTGGGTCCAGTAAAGTGGTGCCACCTTGACTAGGGTTGAACTACTGAAAAGGTGTCACCTTCAGCCAGACTTCTGGAATCTAGACCCACTGCATTCCTGATGCAGAAGGAAGGTTGTCTCTTCTGACTCCCAATTTCCTAGTGGTTGGGTGACTGGCATAAGCCTTGTCCCAACAGAAAGGCAGCTGGCAAAGGAGTTCGGAAAATGTAGTTTGTAGACTCCAAGCCCCCAAAACACAGAGCAGAGTGGTGAAGTGGTGAGAGCCTGAGGGACACAGGAAGAAAGCTGCCAGGCACCAGGACATATAAAGATATAACAAAAATAAAGAACCTGATATCCTAGTGATAGAATTTTGGATATTGCTATGCTAGGTGATAGAAAGTCAACACAAGTTCTCAAGCAGAGGAGAGGTATGATCAGATTTGTGATTTGGGGAGATTTGTGATCTGGGAGTGGCAGGAATGATGGGCTGGATGGGGAAGGAGCTGAAGGGGGAGAAATGGATTAGGAAACTCTTGCAAACACTCTGGTAGGAGTTGAGGACCTGCCCTGGGAGAAGGCGGGGTTGGAAAGCTATTCTGTAATTGTAACTGAGAGTGTTTGGGGATCCACTGTAGGTGGGCAGGAGGGAATGGGAGAGGTTGATGACACCCCTGGGAGCCTTGGTGTTTGTGACCACGGGCATGTTAATACCATCCATGCGGGTGGGAGATGGAGGGAGAGAGGGTCCTCCTCACCCCTTCCTTTCCTCCTTCTCCTAGCTGGAAGTATTTCCTCTTCTCTGAACTCTCCTGATGTAGTCTCTGTGCCTCTCCCTGAACCATTCTATCTCACAGCCTCACCTGGCCTCGCGTCTTCCTCTCCCTCTGGATGGTAAGGTGCCTGGTGGTGGGCTACAAGCAGTCATCCCCGTCTTCACCACTGGACTTGCACGGTGCCTCACACAGACAAGACTGATAAATGTCTGATGAACAAAGCATGGGCGCAACTATGTAACAACGGCTGTATGTGTACTTGCATGCCAGTCCTCGTCCTCTCCTCCCCATCCCTCTGAACTGCCCAACAGGTAGTCTGTACACTGTCGCCTGTCTGTGGTGTCCCTAATTCCTGAGGGCAAAAACCAGTGTTTATGTCAACTGCCCAATAGAAGCAGTCAAAGTTGGCTGAAGTCGTTCAGCAGAATCCATTCAGGCTGCCTTGGGCCTGGCTTTCCTCACCTAATGGGACTCCCTGGTTTCATACATGTAGTATGGGCTCAGTAAATAATTATGAAATTTTAAAATGTGGCGTCTTCTTGTTTTAAGGTCTGTGACCTGGAATATTCTTAACTCAGAAGTTTGAGCTTACTTGGGTTCATGAAGGAATAGCTGTCACTGATACTGTCTTTATAGTGTTGCTTAATATAAGTCCCCCACAAAGGAGTAGGGGGAGGAGCAAAATATCCACCATTGAGGATTGACTACATAGATTATGGTCCATCTGTGACTTAAATTACCATATAGCCATTAAGAAGAATGACTTCTGTCTGTACTAAGAAATATTTCCAAAGATACACTGTTAAGGGAATAAAAAGTAGTTACAGAAAAAATACAAAATGATTTCATCTGATTTTTAAAAACCCAATAACCATGATTACATACACACACACACCCATGAGTGTCGAGAAATTCTAGAGGACACATCCCAGACAGCTCACAGTGCTTTACTCTGAAGAGAGCAGCGGGAAGGGGAGAACCAGTGGAAAGGTGTGTTTTATTTGTTTTTATTTGACATTTTTCACAATGTATTTCTTGTATGATGACATTTTTTATGATGAGACAGTCATGGCCATGTGAGACAAGACTAAGCCCAATCTCTCTCTCTGCTAGAGAAGGATAGGACCTGGCTCCCATCCGTGGAAATATGCACAGCTGGTGCCTAGGGGCTTCCCATCTAGACACAGTCAGCTGTCCCACTGGGACTCACCATTGCTTTGCTCAGAACCACCACATTCTACCAGCATGTCCTTGGCTATTACAGTTATACACAGCGAATACTTACATTCAGTGAGCATTTAGCTCACTATCACTAGCACATTTATATGAATTATTCCATTTGCACAACACATTCAAACCCATTTTAGAGATGAGCACCTTGAGGCACAGAGACGTAGAGGAACTCTGGCTCTTCCAGTTGAGAAACCGAGGAAGGAGCTGGGGTTCAAACCCATGGAGTCGAGTTCCAGAGCCTGGACCCATCTCTCCAGTGACATCAATGCAGGAATCTACCTACACTCCCCAAATTCACAGGAAGCATGAATGGAAAGCAGGGCAGATGGATCCATTAATGTCAAAATCATTCTGTTCTTCTCCTTTTGTTAATACTGGACCTAGGAAAGACTTTACTTAGGAGGAATAGTGGTAAATCCTTCATTAGGATGTTTCCCACAAATGTGCAAACTCTCCAAACATTTGGTACTGCCTCACAGTAAGTGGTACCTCACTAAATGCTCTGTAGAGTTGCTGAGGCTGCCAAGGTCTCCAAAAGAGTAAGTTCCCATAGTCCTGAGCTGTTCTATAGCACTATCAATAGGCATGGAGATGCCCAAGCTCCACTGGGTCTGAGACTCAAGGGAAAATCTTGGGGGTGCCTGGATTATTATCTCTCTCCTTGTGCTTCAAACTCCAGTTGAATTATCAAATTTCTAAATATGGAGGAAATTGGATGAAGAACCAAAGATCTCACAAAACATTAATGCAAAATTTCTACTGCTTAGTTTCATTCTACTGACCTATGATTGGAAGAATTTCAACTTTTAGGAAATAATAATTATATTAACTCAGGGATACAATGATAAAATCAGACATTCAGGCTTTTTTTAAGGACATTTAAGGACAATTCTATTTTCTTTTGTTTAGTACTTATAACCTTCTTGAGGGCCGGGACTATGTTTTTATGTGAGCTGTAGAGCATGGCAAAGTTGTTGAGACTGAAGACACTCAGGACATGCCTGTTGAATGGCAGGGAGAATAGATAAGAATAAACCAATGCCACAAGTTGTGCCTACAAGTGACAACTCTTCTAGCATTTGCCTTTCTGCAGATCTTTGATTGCACAGGTGAACAAATGCCTTGCACAGAATGAAGATGAACTTAGAGAGCTGTGAGAAAGGGTCTGAAGTCTGTTTAAGCCATACGTTAGAGGAATTTCACAGAAACTCTAACGCCCACTGCCCTTGGAAAACTGTCTGGGCAAGCAACAGGATTCTAATGTAGGCAGAGCTCGTGAAATGCACATTGCCCACTGAGGGTAGGAGTGATCACCCATCTGCTTATGGAGTATATGGGGGTACATTTTTAATCACATGTCCAGCTCTGGCCCTAATTTATCCTTTGATCCAAGCTTTGGATAATTCGGTTTAATTTCAACTAAATATCATTTGACTAAACTATCCCCTTGCAACTCGGGGCCTCAGAGTCAATCAGCCTTCTTTGGCATCTTTTGCTGAAAATAGCTATGATAGGAGTTGTTTTCCAAGGTCGTTGCAAATTTTTCCAAGAAAACTCTGGTGTTTTGAGAAAGGGCAGGATTAGCCATGATAAATGAGATACAAACCTTTATTTACAAAGATGTAAATGGGAATGGGACCAGTTAGATGTCTCAAGCCACTTACTGGATTCCTCATCCAAGTAGATAAACTCTTAACCCTAGGTTTGATTGAAATTTTTCACTGTGTTTGGGGACACTGATTCAAAGAGACTGTAAATTCCCAATGCTCGAGTGAAATGCCAAGCCTTGTCCTGCACAGTCCAGCTTTCCAAGATGTACTCACTCCCCACCACCTGTTGGCTGCTGTGATGCATAGTACAACTCCCATCTCACCAGAGAGAAAAGTCGGAGGAAAAGCATCTTGTCTGAGGCCACATAGCTGGGGAAGAGCAGAGAAGCAGGCATTCTGAAGGCAATCCTAGAACTGTCTCTTCTGTGGCAGAGATGCCTCCCTTCACATTTTCAGTGTATATACTCTGAATTTGGAGATTTCCTTTTTTAGTTCATCACCTCAAGTTTGACTACTAGACCAGAAAAATCAGTGCCTGGCACATTGTACTTACTGAATGAACAAGTGAACGAGTAAGGGTTTTCTACTGTCTCGAAGCTCCCCTGCTGCAGGAGCAGCGTGCGCTGGCCTTTCCTGTTAGCCCACCTCAGGCCCAGGCTGAGCGCGGGTGGGAGCTCTGGGCTCCCCAGTCACTCTTGCTTCTCAGCCACTGCAGCACACTGGGCTGGTGTTCTCAGGGCTGCACTGAGTGCCAGGCCCCTGCCCACTCCCCAGCACCAGACCTCTAAGGCGGCAAGTGGTTTTCTATCTTGCCTTCTGCCTCCACACACAAGTGGCACACCTGTTCTGTGCTAGCATAAGCCATCCTTCCTCTCATCCTCAGGAGTGCATAGCAGGACCAAGTGATGGGCGTCACATAATCAAAGAAAGAAGCCTGAATCCATTATAGAAGAAAAGAAAAAAAAAACCAAGGAAATGATCAGTGCATTTCTGTACCACGACGCTCATGGACAAGGCTTAGCTGATGAGGTTGAAAGCTTGCTGGAAGCCTCCTGGGATCAGGCCAGGTGCTCTTTTCCACCATCTCCATCCCCTTTTGGGAAGCCCCCACTTGCCCTGCAGGTTGGCTACCATCCTCTCCATTCAAATCTCCATCAGAGGTCACTGCGCCCTGACTTCAGGAGACTGTGCTGGCACTCCAGGGAACAAAATAAGACTGCCTCACATTGGACCTCGAACCATTCACAGACTCAAACTGCCAGGTTTCCAGCTCATTGCTGCCAGTCATCCTCAGGAACTCTCAGGGAGGGTACCTGCTTCTTACTCCCACTTCTACTTCCAATCTCTTCAATGGGCAGGAGAAACTGGCATTGCCATTAACTGAAAAGAATGGGGGATTTGTAGTCAGATATGGATTCCTGGCTACACAACCCCGGGGGTGTAATGATCACAGTTTTCTCATTTGTAAAATAAAGAAGCAATTTATTTATTCACTAATCCAACAAATATTTATTAAACATTTACCTCCTGCCAGGACTTTGCTCATCCAAAATATTAACAAGTTGCCACTACTGTTCTTGAGGAATTTGCAGAGCTTCTATCCTCCCAGGAGCAAATGCTGGCTGTCCCTTGGTCCTGCAGGAAGGATTCATGGAGCTCAGTCATGTGGAAATCTGTCTGCGGGACAAAGGCTGAGGATTCCAGGGCTCAGAGGCACCTCCTCACTCCCTGGGTTACTGTGCAGAAGTTAAAGTTGAGGAACAGGGAGACTGGGGAGTGAGCAACTCAACTCAGCCTTCCTGAAGCCTTACTTCAAACGTAAGATGTGGAGCTAAATATGCTGTGGAGAGCCAATGGTCCAGAATTATTTTATAAATGATGATAAGAGGCCAAAGACGTTAAGGGCTTGGCCCAAAGTCCCACTGCTCTTGTACTGGAGCTGGTGTTCGAACCCTAGACTCCTGACTCCTATCAGGGATATTTCCCTACGCTTGCTGGTGGATGCAGCAGACGCTTCTGGTTGTTTCCCAACATCTTCCTTGCTAATAAAACTCCAAACTTACTCAGGTGGTGTTGCATTTTCTCTTACTTGAAGCTCTGTGCATTTCTGATAAATCAAGTACTTTCTAAATCTATGTCTGTATCTACATCAATCTATAGAGAAGTGTCATCATTAAAAGAAAAAAGACTTTGGCCCCCGAAGAAAGAATGACATCTGCCTCCTGACTGTCTTTGGACTTAGAGCTGCAACATCAGCTCTTTGCTAGGTCTCCAGCCTGCCAGTCTGCTCTGCAGATTTTGGACTTGGCAGCCTAAGAAGTGCATGAGCCAATTCCTTAAAATAATTTATCTATCTGTCTCTGTAACTATCCTTCTATCATCTATCCATCCACATTGCTATTGGCTCTGTTTCTAGGAAGAACCCTGATGAATACAGTGGTGGTGCCATGCTGCACTGCCGTCAGTGGTGTGTAGAGTTCTAGTTCTGCTCCACTATCATTAATTCTTGGAATGGTCGATAAGTTTTTATTTTAGCTATTCTTATGATAGTCTGTTATTGGCATGCAGTGGTATCTCATTGTGGCTTTCGTTTATAGTTTGCTAATGCCTAGTGGTGCTGAACAACTTTTTAGGTGCTTATTTGCCATTAATGGCAGGCAGAATAATGTACCCTGCCTTGAAAACATCCTTGTCTTAACCCCAGAAACTGTTTACGTGTAATGTTACTTGGCAAGGGAGTATTAAGGCTACTAATGAGTTGATTTTATGGGGAGAAATATCTTGGACTATCTGGTTGGGTGCAATGACCTCATAAGTGAAAGAGGGAGGCAGAAGAGGTAGTGTCAGAGAGGTGCAATGTGAGAAAGACTCAATCAGCCATGTCTGGCTTTGAAGATATTAGGGGCCCATGAACCAAGGAATGTGAGAAGCCTCTAGAATCTGGAAAAGACAAGAAAATGGATTATTCTCTAGAGGCACCTGAAAGAAACACCACTACTCTTACCTTGATTTTTAACTCACTGAGGCCCATTTCAGATTTCTGACCTTCACAATTGCAAGATAATAAATTTATATTGTTTTAGGCCACTGGGTTTGTGATAATTTGTTACAACAGCAATAGGAAATTAATACACTATGTGTATATCTTCTCTGGTGAAGTCTCTCTTCCAATCTTTTGCCTATTTAAAAAACTGGGTGGTTTATTTTATTATTATCGAGTTTTGAAAGCTCTTTATATATTCTGGATACAAATCCTTTATCAGATATATGTTTTGCAAAGATTCTTGTCCCAGTCTGACTTGTCTCTTTATTTTCTTAACAGTGTCTGCCAAAAAGTGTTTCTAATTTTGATGAAGTCTGAGATATAAGATATAATGAGTTACAAAAAATACATGTTTCATCACTCAGACCGAATACATATTTCTTAGATATATTTGGTCATCAACCACAGTTCCTGTAAACACTTCAGAGCCATCAAGTTCAAATGGGTGTCTTGCTATGTTAATGGAGAGACTTTTGGACACCACCCTGGAATAGGGGCTGGTTGCTAGGGGGACTAAACATGTGATTAGAGGGTGGGAACTCTCACCCCCGGCCCTCAACCCCTGGAAGGGCAGAGGGCAGAGGGGCTGGAGGTTGAATGAGCCAATGGCTAATGACTTTCTCTTTCATAACTATGTAGTGAAGCCCTCACAAAAACCCTTGAGAAGAGCGTTTTGTTCTCTCCCTGTTTTGCATCCTGCTTCTCCACGGGAGAGAGACCTTCCTTGATTGGGGAACCAGAATGCTTCCACATGCCACTGAGACAGACCCCAAGCTCCATGAGGATAGAAGCTCCTTTATTTGGGACCTTGTCCTGTGTATCTCCTCATCTGGCTGTTAACCTCTATCCTTTACAGTATCCGTTATTAAACAGGTAAATTTAAGTGTTTTCCTGAGTTCTGTGAACCACTCTAGCACATTAGTCAAACCTACAGTGGGAAGTCGTGGGAACCTCCAATCTGTAGCCTGTCAGTCAGAAGCACAGGGAACCGCCTGGGTCTTGTGACTGGCGTCTGGAATGGGGTAGAGGGCAGTCTTATGGGATGGAATCCTTAACTTCGGGGATCTGCTGCTGTATCCGGGCAGATAGTTTCAGAATTGAGTTGAGTTCTTGGACAACCGTGTTGGTGTTGGAGAACTGCTTGGTGTTATGTGTGAGAGCCCCCACTCTCCTACCACCCCCTGCAACACACACATTAGAATTGGGGCCAGATGCCTTAACAGAAAGTCCAGTTTGCCAATTTGTTATTTTAAGGATTGTGTTTTTTGTGTCATATCTAAGTCTTTGCCTAACCCAAGGTCACAAAGCCTTTCTCTCTGTTTTTATTTTAGATTTTTATATGAAGTGTTTTAATTTTAGATTTTATATGTCAATCTATGATCCATTTTGAGTTAAATTTTTAAAATATGGGGTGAAGTAAGGATCAAAATTCATATGGATATCCAATTGTGCCAGCCTGCTTTGTAGAAAAATTATCATTTCTGCACTGAGTATCTGCACTTACCTTGAAAATCAGTTGACCATATATATGTGTGATCTGTTTGTGAACTCTCTATTGTATCCGATAGATTTTTTTAACGCATCTTTATGTTGGTATTACATTCCTTTGTTTACTGTAGTTTTATAATAAACTTTGAAATCAGGTAGTGCCAGTCCTCTAAGTTTGATCTTTTTTCTCAAACTTCAGACTATTCCAGGCCCTTTGCATCACCATATGAATTTTAGAGTCAGTGTGTCCATTTCTAAAAGAAAATGTGGTGGGATGTTGATTGGGAGTACGTTGAATCTATACATAAAAGTGGGGAGAATTAACAGAGTTGAATCTTCCTACTCATGAACACAATATATCTTGTCATTTATTTAGATCAAATTTAATTTCTTTCAGCAATGTTTTGTAGGTTTCATTGTACAAGTCTTTCAGATAATTTGTCAGATTTTCCCCCAAGAATTTCATATACCTTAGATACTAATGGAAATGAAATTTTTAAAATTTCAATTTCCAGTTGTTTGCTGTTAGTATATAAAAGTACAACTGATTTTTTTTATACTGGTCTTGTATCCCACAAACCCTTAGTTCTAGCAGCTTTCCTGTGGATTTCATCATCTGCAAATGTATTTGTACTGTTTCCTTTCCAACTTGTCTGCCTTTTATTTCCTTTCTTGCCTTATTGCACTGACTAGACTCTCCACTACAATGTTGAATAGAAGTGGTAGGAACAACTTGTCTCCTTTCAGGTCTTAGAGGGAAAACATTCAGTTTCTCACTACTAATTATACTGCTAGCTATGATGGTTTTCATAGACTCACTGTAATGTTTTTCACAGATTTTCTTTATTAGATAGAAGAAGTTTTCTTCTATTCCTAGGTTTCTAAGAGTTTTTATCAGAAATAGATGTTGGATTTTGTAAAAAAAAATTTACATCTATTGGGATGATATTTTTTATTTTGTTAATTGGGTGATTACATTTATTAATTTTCAAATGATAAAACAACTTTACATTATCAGGATAAACATTATTTGGTCATGATATTTCTTTTGATATATTGTTGATCTCAAGCTTCTAAAACTGTGTTTAGGATTTTTGTATCTATGTTCATGTGGGATATTGGTCTATAGTTTTATTTTCTAGTAATGTCTTTGTCTAGGTTTGCTATCAAGGTAGTGATGGTCTCAGAATGAGCCGGGAAGGGTCTCAGATGGTCTCAGAGTAAGTTATTTCCTTTTCAATCTTCCAGAAGAGTTTGCATAGAATTGTTGTTATTTCTTACTTAAATGTTTGGTAAAATTCACCAGAGAAGCCATCTGAGCCTGGAGTTTCTCCAGGGGGAAGAATTTTTACTACAAATTCAGTTTCTGTAATAGATATCAGTTTAGATTAGCTTTTTTTTAAAGTGAGCTTTGATAGTTTGTATCTTTCAAGGGGTTTTTCCATTTCATCTGAATTGTCAAATTTATTGGCATTAATTTGCTTATGATATTCCTTTATCATACTTTTACTACCTGTGGGATCTGTAGTGATGTCACCTGCCTCACTCCTGATGTTGGTCATTTATATCTTGAATTTTCTTGACCGTTATGAGTCTGAGTAGAGGTATATCAATTTTATTAGTCTTTTCAAATAATCAGCCTTTGGTTTTATGGATTTTTCCTATTTTTTTCTATTTATTTCTACTTTGATCTTTATTATGTCCTAACTTCTGCTTAATTTGGGCTTAAATTGATTTTATTTTTCTAGTTTCTTTAGGTGGGTATTGAGGTCATTGATTTGAGGCCCCTTCTCCCCCCCTCCACTTTTTAGTGCTATAAATACTAAATACTAAATAGTATCCCTAAGTACTGCCTTAGGGCATCTTACAAAATTTTAATGTGTTTTCATTTTCATTCAGTTCAAGATACTTTCTAATTTCCCTCTTCATTTCTTCTTTGGCCATAGATTATTTATTTTCCAAGTATCTGGGGAATTTTCCAGATGTTTTACTGTTACTGATTTCTAATGTAATTCTGTTGTGGACAGGAAATATACTTTGCATGACTTGAATGCTTTTAAACTTACCAAACTTGTTTTAAGGCCCAGAATATGGCCTATCTTGGTAAATGTCCCATGTGCATTTCAATAATTTGTTTTCAGCTTTGGTAGGGCATAGTATCCTAATCATGGCAAATTGATTGAAAGTGTTTTTTTAATTCTACCATATCTGTATTGATGTTCTGTCTGTTCTGTCTGTTTGATCAATTGTTGAGAGAAGGGTATTGAAATTCCTTACTATAGTTTGCAATTTGCCTAGATTTCCTTGAGGTTCCATCATTTTTTACATTATGCATTCTGGAGCTCTATTATTGGGTGCATATATATTAGGTCTGTAATGTCCTCTGATTAATTGACTCCTTTATCATAATGAGATGACCATTATCCCTGGTAACAGTCTTTACTCTGAAATCCACTTTGTCTGATAGAGCCATTTTAGCTTTTTTTTTCATTAGTGTTAACATGACATATGATTTTCCATGTCTTTACTTGTAAATGATTTGTGGCTTTATACTGGAAGTGCACCAAGTAGCTGGGTCTTACTTTTTATCCAATCTGAAAATACTTGCCTTTTAATTGTAACATTTAGACCATCAATATTTTTAAAAACAGCTTTACCAAACTGTAATTAACATACTATGCAATTTGCCCATTAAAAATGCATAATTAATTGTTTTTAGTGTAGTCACAGGGTTGCGCAACCTTTACCACATCTAATATTAGAACATTAGTTCCCCCACAAAGAAACCCTGTATTCATCAGTCACTCCCTATCCCTCCCATTCCCCATTCCCAGCTCTAGGCAAAAACTAACTACTTTCTGTCTCTATAGATTTCTCTAGCATGGACATGTCATATGAATGGTCACACAGTGTTTGGTCCCTTGTGACCTGCTTCTTTCACTTAACATAAAGTTTACAAGGTTCATCATTCTGTAGCATGCATTAAAATTCCATTCTTTTTTAATGCCAAATAATAGTCCTTTGCATGAATATAGTCTCTTCTCATTTATTTCCAGTCTCTCAGAGGTCAGTTTCCTTCACTGCATATTGTCCAGTGTCTTGAAAACTGTTGTTTCATGTATTTTGTTAGTTTTTTGGTTGTTTTGAGCAAGAATGTTAATCTTGGCCAGAAACAAAAGTCCTTTCTCTTTTTTTAATAGTGATGATCATATAATCTTCAGATTATGACAATTTAATCGCTTCCCTTCCAATCCTTGTACCTATCATTTCTTTTTCTTGCCTTATAGTCTTGGCCAGGTCCTTCCAGAAATGTGATAACAATATTGGCAGGAATAGTAGGTTTCCTTGCCTTATTTCTAATTTTTAAGTTTTTAACAGAATATGATGGTTGATGTAGGTTTTAGCCAATACACTTCACTTGCTTTGGTCATTTTAAATAGAGTTCAGTGAATCTCCTTAGCATAGATATATGCCAACTATTTTATTTTAGGTACTGGGTGTAGAAAGATGCAAGTGGTTGGGGGAGAGTTCTTGGCTTACTAGGGAAAGCAGAAAAGCAAATCAACTGTTCCAGATGTGTTGTGTTACATGTTGAACAAGAGCTATGGACACAGAAATAAAGGGCATGTGATTGCTGGAAGAGAAAAGTTTGGGAAGAAGTTAGGGAAGATTTCACAGATGTGGTAATACTTTAATCCTAAAGGATAAGTAGAAGTTCAATAGTCTGACCAAAGGCAGAAGGAAAAACATATGCAAAGCAGAGAGACCTGAAAGCAAAATAGTCAATGTAGCTGTGACAACGAGCATTTGAGGAAAGGATGGAAATGATGAGAAGTGAGATTGGAAAAGTAGACTTGGGTCAGACATGATGGCTGCTGGGTATGCTTTAAATTTTTTTCTGTAGGGTACCTACTTAGTTGAGTAGAGGTGGTTTCATGAATCATATCTATAGATCTAAGGCTTTTGATCTGGGAGCAGGTTGTCTGTTCTCATTGTTTTGTGGGTTTCAGTGTCAATAATGAAGTGATAAAAGAAGTCTAGTAGAATCAGAAGACTTGGGTTGGGGGCAGAGAAGAGGGGAGGTTTAGTGATCTTGCTTTATAGCCCAGTGGCCCCAGTTTTTGATTTCATAAACCAGTAACATTTTCAAAATAATTTGGGCTGAAAATATGTTAAAATATAACACTGAGTACTATAGACTATGTCACATGGTAAATAACAGAAAAACAAAAAGACAGCCAACCAGGAAGGACATAATCTCTCAGAATGGTTGGGAACCTTATGCTGGTGTGTTATATAACCTAGTCCTGATGTATAGTGGATTTTCAGCCTGGGAATGAGAAGAGGACAGCAGACTGATGTGGGAAATTAACATCTTGGGCAGGAGAGTTCTCTGATGTGTCTCCCACGGTCTCACTGCCCTTCTATCTATGGCCTCTCCCTCCAGGCTGGGAGGAATGTTGGACTGTGCTTGGCAGCCCTGTGCCAGCACACATGTCCCCCAGGGCAGCTCACTGCTTCCTTGAGTTTCTACTTCCTATCTAAGAACCTGGCCCTTTGACCATTGAACAGCTGGACATGAACTACAGATTCAATTAATCTCACTGAGATTAGGGAGGCAGCAGGAGCCAATGGCTCCTTTGATAAGGCCTCAATTTGTCTGAACTCAGCACTCAATCAATAGGCCTCTGCACTGTGGCTCCCTTCTGGAGGAAAGGTCTTCTCCGGCTTGATAAAATGGCGAAAGGCCTTTGTGCCTCACAACTGCATGACTGCCCTGCCCTTTCCCAGTGAATATGAGCCCATGGACCAGATGCAGGATGAGCACCACAGCCATTCACAAAATTATTACTTATATAGAAAGGCCATTCTTTCTAGGATCTGAAAGAGAAGGCAGAACTGGGGCCACTTCCTTAAGCTGATATGTTTATCCTTATTGTTAATTGCTGATGTACATCTTTTGAGACATTTGATTAAGAATGTCTTTTGAGACATTCTGCTTTTTAATAGCCCTAGTTGTCCTTGGATACTCGTCACTCTCAGGGAGCCAGTGCTAGTATCTTGGTCAAAGTGAGGGGAGATTTGTATCCTGCTTGTATCTACCAAGTTAGAGACCAGCTCTTGAGTCCCTAAAAGGCAGTGTGAGGTACCCATTCAATGTACGCTGGGAGACCCCCCACGGGCCGGGATTCTGAAGCCGCCGTCCCCATCCAGTTCTGCCCTCTCTCTCCAGCCAGCCTGTCCATGGCATCCAGAATCCAGACCAGCCTGTGAACATCAGAGCTGAAAGGGATGTATTCTTTGAGAACCTTCATTCCAAGAGATTGTAATCAAGGATTTACTGGCCTCTGAGGGGCTGGGAACACCCTAAAATTGTGTGCAGTGTCATATTGCATTTTTCTTATACTTATAAGCTTTTCATTAGATTCTGAAACTTCATCTTTCAAAAAGTTCAAGAATGTTTGACCTAACGTGATCTTTGTTAATATGAGACAGACAAGGGAAGTGATTGGCTCAGAGTTCCACAGCTAGGAAGGAATGGGGCTGGAACAGAACTTGGGGGTCAGCTCCATCCCACTTTTGGAGCTGATTGGAATGTAGAGAAGTCCCCAGAGTGGTCCTCTAAGCTCCTGTGTCAGGTTGAACATGCAGATATCTAGGCCTACTGCTGACCTGCCAGTCAGGCTCTGAGCATAGGGCTGGACGTTCAGCAAGCTCCCCTAGGTGGGTACACTACTGTTTGAGAAGCTGGGACCATCCCTAGAATTAAAAAACGCATATAAAACTACATAAAAGGTGGGGTAAGTAATGAGATGGTCACAACCACATTCAACTCTTCAAGCTGTTCTTTTCTGATTTTTCTCCACATTTCTAAATAGCACCACTTTATGATCTTTCCTTCTTTTTTCTTCCTTTCATTTCTTTTTTAGCTTTATATATTATCAACTGATTTATTATCATGGAGAATTAGGATCATAAGATTTTTTGGTGGTTTTAAGGTGCCCAGCGGGGCACACCTCTGATATCTCTGTCCCCAGGCACAACTGATGTACCCCATTTCACCTGCCACAGAAAATCTAACCTCTCCTTACTTAGGGGGCACTGGAGAGCTGGTCCATGGACCATGTTCCCAACTGCTTTCCACAGCTGCTCTGAGCCTACTAGAAACCTAAGAATCCCTCATAGACCTGAACAGGAACGTGTGGGTAAGAGAGGGGATTTTTGCATATTCCTGACTTGTAATGTCAACCTGCTGCCTCTCTGCTGCCCCTTTCCTGCACCCATGCTTTCTTCAGTCCTTTGCCTTTTCTTTTTCACTCTGTATCAACATAATTTTTCATTTGTCATTCTTTCAGTTGTGTTTAATTTTTAAAAATCTTATTCCTCTATTATAGCACTTGGTGTGTAATATCTTCTGTGTCTCCCACTTGCCTGTGCCTGCAAGGCTGAGACCACCATATCCAGCTGGGACTCTCCACCCTGATACAGTGCTTTGCACCTAGCCAATGTTTGACACATGTTTGTCGAATGAATGACTTTGCCTTACAAAAGACCCACAGGTATTCTTTAAAGTATAGCTTCCCTGAAGTTATGAAAAAGAGAGATAGTACTGACTTGATTAATAGGAAATGAAGATTTTAACATCAAAAGATTACTGGCAGAGGAGCCAAGTGACACCAACTGTTTTTTGTATCTGTAAATTAGGGGGATTGTCCAGCCTATATTTTAATTCTAACATAAACATTTTAGACAGTTATTGCTTTCCAGTCATCATCTACTTAACAGAGTTGCTGGGAAACTGTTAAGGAGTCAATCACTTCCCAGGCAAAAGTGAGGGAAGAGGGTGCCAATGAAGTATAATTGGCACCAATCTATAACATCACCAATATGTACCCCTGGTACCTGGCCAGGAGGTAGAGGGACACAGTATGAAAAGACAATTCCCATGGCAAAATTCCAGTTCCACCAATTTTCTAGGAAAACACTGATTAGTGATTTTCAATCTATTATGGAGAGCAATACTGTAGTATTTGCCAGATTTTTAAAATCCTTTGGGCACATGAATATATATATGCCATATGGAGTTTGATGAATTAAAGTAAGAAAAAACATTGTAAATCCTATTGCTACTCCCAGAAATTCCCTCCCTGCTCCCCTTCCCAAACCAAAACCGGAACTGGGGCTGACTTTGCAATAAAGCCTCTTTTGGCCGCACTTTTGACAGAATAGTGCCATCTAGTGGCAGTAAGTGTAAACACCTCTGTATATGTCAGAACCAGGAACCGGAGAGATGGATTCAGGGTGGCAGTACCATGTAGGAGAGAAGAGAGCCAAACTTCCTGAATCAATCAACTTTCTACCTGCCTTGAGTGGGAAAAACAGAAACCCTCTTCTGTACCATCTATAGCTGCAAACTTGAGTCATCCAGGTTGGACCTGAGCCACCTCCTCCCTGAAGCCTTGGTTGTGTGTTCTGAGCCCCAGCTCTTGTGCTGAGCCAGACCTGTGCATACTTCCTTAGAGCACGTCTCAGGTGGGCAGGGTATGTCTTTCTGTCTGCCCCTCTACCTCTGCTCTGCAGATTATAGGATCTTGAGGTGCAGAGGTCTTGTTTCATATCCAGAGCCTGGGCCAGCCCTGGTACTTTTTAGGTGTGCAGTATATATGGAATACATTTAACTATATATACATCATATATATACATTATACATACATATATATAATATACATATATATATACATATATATAATTGCATATAATTTATGGAATAAAAATGAGTGAATGGCAGAGTAAATGTCCATCACATTAGTAATGTCAGTTCTACAAGAATGAGATGCCTACTTCTCTTAAATCATTTTCTAAATGCAGTGAGCGCTCTGGCGCTCTGCCCACACTCTCCTCTGGAGGAAAGAGCTTCTTCCCCAGTTCCTGGCAACTGCTGGGAGGCCTTTCACCCGTAGCCTTCTTTGGGGATTGTATCAGGCTGGTCCAAGGTCACGCCTACTTCCGGGGCAGGCACAGCGATGACTGACCAACCAACATGGGAGTTAAAGGCCCACATTTACAGAATCACACCAGATTCTGAAGATGCTGGGTCTGCTCCCAGGGGCTTGGTGTGTCTTCCTCTGTCTCCCTCCCAGGGCCCTGGGTAACTTGCTTCATTTCTGTGCTAGGGAAAACATGCCTCTCCCCTGTCCCACCCTCCCCTGCTCAGCTCCAGATACACCTGAGTGCCCTTGCTCCTTCTCCTACGCCTTCAGGCAAGCTCAGCTGAGTAGCATGACTTATTTAAATACAGTCTGCATTTTTAACTATTTCCCTTGCCTCTGTGTCCCATTGGACTTGCATTGTTTCCAAGTCCTGGGGCATCTCCCTCTCCTCTGGCAGGTGTTTTCCTGACTCTGCTTATGGAGTCCCATTGTGAGTAATAGTCAGCAAGTTCTGAATCTCCCCTAGAAATGTTCAGACAAACACTGCCTACCTCTACCTCCCTAATCATAATTCTTCTTATGAAGAAACTTCTAGACTGGGGTGGGCAGACTTTCTGTAAAGGGCCAGATAGTAAACATTTTTTGCTTTGCAGCTAAGATGGCCTGTGTTGCAACTACTTCACTCAGCTATTGTAGTGCCTGAGCGGCCATAGGCAGTACTCAGATGAATGGGCCCAGTTGGGTTCTAGTAAGGCTTTATCCACAAAAACAGGCAGCGGGCCAGATTTGGCCCATGGGCCATAGTTTTCTGACCCCTGTTTTAGACTGTCAGAATCAGCTCCCAGCTCCCGTGATTCCTGGTCCCATATTGTCTCAGGTTGTCCTCTGTGACCCAGACCCGTGTCATCCTTATGGTCAGTACAATATCTGGGTCAGCTTGGAGCTCACCTATAGTTTATAGTCATCTGAAGTAATAAATTCTATGCTGACCTTACTCTGTTTTGTGTCTCTCAAATTTGTCAAAGATCATATATAAATGAGACAGGGACCGTGGGATTAGGCAGAGTAAGGTGAGGGCCTCCGGAGAAAAAGCAGAGCAAGATAATTACAGTCAGAACAATGTTGCAATGTGCAAAGAAGTCCCTGTTGAGACTCTGTGATAAGCATTACGCAAAGTCGGAGTCACAGCAATTCTCTAGGGTAAAGATACCAGACTAGGAATACAGACATCTTCAGTGAGATCAGTTAAAACTCAAAAGGCCAGCAGCAACTTGGCCTGGAATGTTTGAGTGTTCTTCAGTTAAAGAAAAGTGTCTCAGCATAACCCATGACTTCACTGTATCAATTTAAATCATGACACTGTAAAATTTACCTTAGCCTGCTAAAAGGCCCAGCTTATTTTAACCGTACCTATGTGCTTTATTTCCTTCTCTGATCCTAACCAAGTAATCTGCAACCTAGGAAAAAGCCTAATTTAGTAAGCAAGCCCAACTATAAACAGCCCAAGAAGTAAGATTCTTACCTTACTTCAGCAAACAGGCAACAACCCAGCCCACCTTGGGGGCAGGGTAGGCAGTCTTAATTGACATGCTCCCAGAGGGAAACTACTATCTTGAGAAAGAATCAGAGCAGAAAATTTCTTCTGTTACTCATCAAAAATGAGCATTCTGGGACCACTCAACAAGTCTGCACCCCTAACCCTTTACCCTCATTCCTGAAAATCCTCAACCGCACATAAAACCCCTAGACAATGAGCCAACCACGGACTCTCTTGTCCCCTCCTGGCGTGAGCCGGGAGCCCTGTCCTCTCACTTTATCTCTAAATAAAAGCCTGTACCTTGCTGTCATTAAAGAGAGTTAAGTGATTGTTCTTACCCCTGGTCAGAGTGGAGGACCCTGGGGCCAGGAGGCACCAGGAGGAGGGAAGGCATCAGGTACAGAGAAGGGCCAGCATTTTCACTGCGGTCATGTCTTCCTTCCTCCTTAAGCAAATCTTTTATCGACCCTCTGCTATTTGCCATGCCCTGTTCAAGCCCTGGGGATAAATCAGAGGATGGGACAGAACTATTCCCTGCTCTCCTGGGAGCTTCCATTATGGTGGGGAGAAATCAATAACCCTTCACAGCGTCTGGTGGTTAGAAGTTCATACAGAAAAATAAAGTGGGGTAGGGGGATAATCACCATTGTCTTAGATCCAATGGTTGGGAAGCCTTTTTGAATTAGGAGCAGATCTTGGAGCAGAAACCTGACTGCATCAGGAGGGAAGACTTCTCTGGGAAGAGTATCGCAGGCAGAGGGATGCCGCTTGCTCTGTGGTGAAGCCCTTAGGCTCCGTGGGGGCTGGAGCAGAGGGAGCCCAGGCGGGCATGTCCTGGAGGGAGTTCCATCTGCACCACCTGATTTCTAACTGCCTGCGGAAAGGAGCTGTTGTTCCTGCTACTTCCTGCCATATGAATCCAGGCCCACTGTCAGGAAAGATGCCATGCTCCATTTGAAGAACTTGTGATTTCACTGGCCCATTTGTGAGCTTCTGTGTTGGACGTTTTTAGGCGTCTAAACAAAGGCTATTTATAAATATGGTACTGGAACCTCTTATTGTGTCAATCTTCAGCACCACCCATGCGAGAGTCTCCAAAAAGAGCTCCTTCTCTGCCATTCCGAGCCCTTTTGCATTTCTCTGCTGTCATTTGCTTCCTTGATTCAAGGCAGCTTGTTAGCTCACTGTTCTTCTTGATTTGACCATTATAATGGTCAAAAGCACAATTTCTCTAAATATGTCAACAGACTACTTGAATCAGAACCACCAGGGGCCCTTCCCATTGACTTTCTGAATCAGTCTTGGAGATTGAACCCAGGAGTCTGTATTTTAGACCAGGTACTTGCTACTCAAATTGTGGCCCTCAGACCAGCACCATTGATCTTAGCTGGGAAGCTGTTAACAATGCAGAATAGCAGGTCCTACCCCAGATCTACTGAATCAGAATTCATATCTAACAAAATTATGAAGGGCGGCTTTTGCACATTAAAGTTTGAGATGCATACGCCCAGAAAAGTTCTGTACACCTGGAGTGTGAGAGCCACTAGATGAATGCCATCCAAAGTTGAGAGTATGTTTACGAGAATTGGGTCTGCACTGGGATCTGGGCCATGGGCAATGGTTGTTTGGCTTACCCAGAGGAAAAGAAAGTTCCATAGCCTGAAGGTTCCCTTTCTGCATTTGAGACCCCTTCAGTATATGCACATTTTCTAGTCCTCAATGTGTTCAACTGGAAAAGCGTGTTCTCATCCTGCAGCTTGAAGCTTCCTTGCTGACCATCGTGTTCCAGGGATGTTTATTATGGCCACCAGTTAAGGAATTTCATATTTTGAAGGCTGGCCTTTGCTTCACAAGTTACCAATGACAGTCAGGCGGTGACAATTTAAGCTGGTCGATATTGTATCCTATGCATTTTATTCATTCATTTAATAAGCATTGTATTCTAGGTGCTGGGGAAAGAGAGTAGTGGATACAACACATGAGGTTTGTATTCTAGAGTTTTCGTTTGAACAGACAGGGAGAGAAGCAGCCAAGAAGCCAGCAAGCCCATGCCTGACAGCAATGCTGCCATCAATACAATAAAACAAGGCGTGAGGATAGTGACTGGGAAGGGTGCATTCTTAGTGGGCTCAAAGGCCATTCTGAAGTGACAAATGATATCTACTATCTCTCCCAAGAAGGAGAAGTGGCTGCCACACCTACCCAAACCAACACTTAGTTGGAGCTTAAACGGGTGGTCCTGGGCCCAGGGGCTGTAGGCACAGTGGTGAGGGGGCAAGGTCCTGCTCTCAAGCAGCTGATGTTCTAGGGGGTGGGTGGACAATGGAACAACAACAAAAAAATAAGCAAGAGAACCTGAGAATCTGGTAAGTGTCATAAAGAAAATTAAAAAGGTAATTTGATAGAAACAGGGAAAGGGGAATGGTCAGGGAGGGTTCTCTGAGAAGGTGACGTTAGTACTGAAACCTCAGTTGTGAGAAAAGGCCAGCCATGGAAGAGGCTGGGGAACAGCATTTTGTCAGAAGGAACAGCAAGGCCCAGAGATATGGAAAGGCTTGGCTTGTTCTAGAAAGGAAGAAAGTCAAGCACTGCTCGATCATGACAGTGGGGGAGGGTTAGAGTATATCAAGGTGAGGTTGGAGAAATCTCTCAGGGTCACACAGGCTCAGAACTGAATTCCAGTGGTGACAAGGACTATTAAGGATTTAATGATGGGTGTGCTGGGACCAGTTCTGCTGCTGGGAGAATGCATGGTGGGGTAGAAGGGTAGAGGCCACAGGGAGGTAGTGGGTAGGAGGCAGAGATGGTGGGAAGCAGACCAGGGAGATACATTTTGTGGGTACAACCCCTGAGGTCACTGATGGATTGGATTTGGGGGATGAGGGAAAAGGTAAAATCAAGAATGCCTACTGAGGAGCGTGAACAACTGAGCCGACAGTGGTGCCATTTACTTAGGGAGGAAGAGTTGGGGAGGATGAAGAGCATGTTTGGGCCATGTTGCATTGAAGATGAAATGTTCCATACTGCTCCTTGGTGGTTTTTTGTCTCCCTTGCCCATCCTCCATCCCCTTTTTTGCTTCTCTTTTATTCTGTCTGTTAGTTTCTGATGGAAGACAGGAGGGGTTTGAATATTGTCTGACTCCTAGCAAGAGAAACCCTGAGAAACCAAGGTTTAAACAAATGAGTCCAGGGCTGGTTCAGCTGCTCAAGCAAGCCACCAAGGTCCCAAGCCCCTTCTATGTTTCTGCTCCTCCTGCGTTTGTGGCTTTTCTCCGCACATGCAAGGTGGCTGCTGTACCCCTAAGGTTTGGTGGACAATTCTCCATTACTGTTTTGTAGTTTTGCATGGTCCAGGTTTTCTGTGCAAAGGGCATACTTGACTAGCAAAGGAAACTGGAGATAGTGTTTCCCTAAAGGAAAAAACCTCCAGAGAGATTTGGGGAGTTAAAGCCCTCTCCTTCCCCATCCTGGAGACATTTCTTACATTCCAGGGGAATAAACCTAGTGATGTCTTCCCTCTATTTCTAGAAGGAGATTTGATTCATGAGAATCTCAATGGACAGTCTGTGAGACTCCTTTCAGGGTTCCTCTACTGTGATGCAAACCTGTGGCATAATGAGTCATAAGAAATACATATTCAGTCATTCCTATGACTAAATATATACTTCCCGGGTGTATTTGGTCTTCATCTACAGTTCCTGAAAACCCTGCAGAGTCTAAAGGTGAAATGGGTGTTTTGTCATGTTAATGAGAGACTTGTGGACCCCCACCCAGGGCAGGGGCTGGAGGTGGAATCAGCCAAGGCCAAAAATATAGTCAATCATGACTATGCAGTGAAGCCCTCGCAAAACCCACGAGAAGAGCTTGCTCGCTGCCTGCTCTGCTTTGCCTGCCCTGCTCGGCTGGGTCCTGCTTCTTGGTCGGAGACAGAACTTCTGTGCTTGGGGAGCCAGGGTGCCTCCACGTGCCACTGAGCCAGGCCCCAAGCTCCAGGAGGACAGAAGCTCCTTTATTTGGGGCCATGCCCTATGTCTCTCTTCATCTGGCTGTTAACTTGTACCCTTTACTAAACTGGTGGACCTGTTTTCCTGAGTCTGTGAGCCGCTGTAGCAAATTAACCAAACCTAAGGGGGAGGTCGTGGGAACCTGCAATCTGTAGCGTGTAGGTCAGAAGCACAGGGAACTGCCTGGGGCTTCTGACCTGCCTCTGGAATGAGGGGTGGGGTGCAGTCTTGTAGCATGGAGCCCTTAACCTGAGAATCTGGTGCTGTCTCCAGGCAGATAGCGTCAGAATTGAGTTGAGTTCTCCAACACCCTGCTAGTGTTCAAGAATTGCTTCGTGTAAGTATGTGTGGGAAGATCTCCTCCTATATACTTACACACATTGGAATCAGGTCTGGATATCTGAATGAAGCTATACTACTATTGCTGTTGTGTATAATATTGTTACATATATGTTATATATGTACAATGTTATGCATATATGTAGGGGAAAAAAGACACCATTGCATTTGGTGTTGGAGGGGAGGGAATAACAAAACCCCACTGCATATGCAGGTAACATCTGGTTCTCACCGTGTCCTCTCTCGGGGACTGGGAGTTGGGGAACTGGTGCTAAGATGCTGCTCTGGCCACTTTTGTATGAGTAATCAGCTGTTTCTCTGGTCCAGAAAACATCTCTCGCCAGTTTGTGTGTGTGTATATGTGTGTGTGTGTATAAACTGTGGCGGGCTTACTTGGTAGCTTACCAGTAGTGTAACATCTCAGATCCTTTGAAGTTTCCAACTTAACCCCAGGTAACAAATCTGAGTCCCAGGTGCACCAGCTGAACCTATTCCTTATAAAAGCTGTCTTGGAACCTTTCTTGGCTTATCTTTGGCTTATATCTCATTGGCCAGAACTTGGTGACTAGGTCACCCCTAAAGGCAAAGAAGTTTGAGGGTACATGTGAGTTTTCTACAGCAGGCCTTGTCACGTCAGAGGAATAAGGTGAGAATGGACGTTGGTCAACCATCTAACGGTGGTCTGTCTCAGGATGTTTGTAATCCTGCTCTTACACTGACATCTTTCCCAGATTTTCACAACCTCTTATCAATGGCAAAATATTTTCCAAGTTCCAACCAATTTACAGCTAAGGCTGGATGGAAAGAAAATTGGATATGGAATTGGGAGACCTGGGTTCAAATCCCAGCTGAACTGTTTTTGAATGGTGAGCCCTCGGGAAGGTCTCCATCTTGCTGACTCTCAGCTGAAAATTGAAAATGCCATGGTGACTGGAAGCATTAATGTGCTAATGAACATGGGGAGTCTTAGTAAATGTAAGTCCTGGCTGAGAGAGTGGAAGAGTAAAGGGCAGGTCCAGCATTTGTCATGCAATGGAGCCAGGGCACCTTCCAGGACAAAGCAAAAGCCTGCTTCCATCATATGATGTCTCCAAGTCCACGCAAGGTTGGCACAAGACCTCAGGTCCAGACAGCCAGCAATACCCACGACTGCTGAACCACACCAGCAATCTACAATTATTACCATTCCTAGGGAAGATGCAGTACACACAGGGTCAGTCTGGACAATGGTCTTGAAATAATGGAACACGAATCCAGGCTTTCACTAATTCTGCCTCAGTGCTGATAACTGAGTAACTGGGTAGGCATGTTGTCCTATTTGGATGAACAAAAGTACCTTTGATTGGCATAGATGCTTTCATGCACACAGAGCCATGCTGAGCACAGACCAGGGAAAGGAAAAACATATGACTGAGAAACCAGCATTCGGTCCTTACAACAAACACTTCTTATAAATGTACACCTCCAGTTAGATGGTAAAGGGCAGCACTCATTGCAATAACTACTAAGCTATCTGTGCCCTTCTCAAATGTATTCCGCAGAAGTATTTCTCAGAAGTAACTAAATAAAACCAGATTTCAGAGTGTTAGAAGGCATCTCTGATCTATATTAATCACGCACCATTCAGCAGTGGAAGCATTCATCTGGAACTGTAGGAGAGAGTGCATAATTAATACATATAAGAAATTCCAGCAATGAAAGAAGCTTCGTTGTTTTCTGAGTTTTTATAAATGATTTCTAAAGTGGCTTACTGATGAATTAGGCATGTCTGAATCAAAACTATTTTCTGATTGTTTTGTACTTCCAGTGGGGGCAGCATGCCCCCCTCCCAGGACTCAGTCTGTCCTTTTAGGCCTTCAAAACTTTCCTGTCTGGGCAGCTGCTTTGGATAATGTGCCCTGACTCCTAGCCAATCAGTTTTTACATTTTTTAATTTTTTTATTATGATATAATTCACATACCATAAAACTCACCCTTTTAATTGTACAATTAAATATTTTTAGACTATTATCAATTTGGGCAAACATTACCATCATCTAATTTTAGAACACTTCAATTATCCCCAAAGAAATGCCATTTTCATCAGCAGTCACTTCTTATTTCCCTCTCACCAGCTCCTTGCAACCACTAATCTGCTTTCTGACTCTATAGATTTGCCTATTCTGGACCTTTCATTTAATAGAATCATATAATATATGAGCTTTTGTGTCTGGCTTCTTTCACTTAGCCTAATGTTTTCAAGGTTCATCCATGTCATAGCAGGTTCATCCATGCTATAACATTCCTTTTATGGCTGGATAATATTTCATGGTATGGATACAGCCACATTTGGTTTATCAGTTGATGGACATGTGGGTTGTTTCCATTGTTTGGCTATTATGAATAATGTTGCTATACACATTTGTGTTCAAGATTTTATATGAGGATGTGTTTTCAATTCTCTTGCGCATGCCACTAGAAATGGAATTACTGAGTCATCTGGTAACTCTGTTCAGTATTTTGAGGAACTGCCAATTGTTTTCCAAAGTGGCTGCACCAGTTTACATTCCCACCAGTGATGGGTTCTGGTGTGTGTACAAGGATTCCAAATACCCTGCATCCTCACCAACACAATATTTTTATTCTAGCCATCCTAGTAGGTGTGAAGCGGTATCTCATTGTGGTTTTGATGTGCATTTCCCGAAGGACTCATGATGCTGGGCATCTTACATGTCTGTCTGAGAATATTCATTTAAATCTTCTGCCCATTTTTAAATTAGGTTGCCTTTTTATTATTGAGTTGTAAGAGCTTTTAGTATATTCTGGATACTTGGCACTTATTGGATATATGATTTGCAAATCTTTTCTCCCATTCTGCAGGTTGTCTTTTCACTTTCTTAATAGTGTCCTCTGATGCATAAAGGTATTTAATTTTTATGAAGTCCAATTTTTCCTTTTGTTGTATGTAATTTTGGTGTCATATCTAAGAAATCATTGCCTAATAGAAGGTCATGAAGATTTACACCTATGTTTTCTTCTGCGAGTTTATAGTTTCAGTTGTTACATTTAGATCTTCGATCCATTTTGAGCTAAATTTTGCATATGGTATGAGGTAGGGGATCTAAATTCACTCATTTGCCTGTGGATGTCTGGTTGCCCCATTATTTGTTTAAGGACTATTCTTTCCTCATTGAACGGTGTTGACAACTTTGTTAAATATCAATTAACCATAGGTATACAAGTTTATTTCTGGACTCTCCTATTCCATTGATTTCTATATCTATCTTTATGCTGGTATAACACTGTCTTGACTACTTTTGTACTTATCTTTATAAGTAATTGTCTTTGTACTGTCCTGATAGATTTGTACTAGATTTTAAGCTCAGAAATGTAAATCCTCCAACTTTGTTCTTTTTTGAGATTGTTTGGGTTATTCTGAGTCTCTTGCATTTCCATATAAATTTTAGGAACGATTTGTCCATTTTTGTGAAAAAGGCAGTTGGAATTTTGCCAGTTAGTTTTTGTTTGATAATTTGAGACTATTTATTTGGACCTCTTAGTTACAGAGTTAGGAACTTGGAGTGATCTGAGGGTGATTCAGAGTCCTTGAGCTGAAATGTTACCCCCATCTCCTCAAACGACCTCCATGCGCTTCAAGTATAATGATGGATCTTCAGTTTAGGAGGTCAAAAATGGTTAGAGAGACCAGGTATGTCCTGACTCTGAATATCATCTTCTCTCCCCTCTGCCTTGCTGTCCCTGCCCAGATTGGGCTCTAGAAAAAGCCTGCGTGTTCCCCTGTACCCTGCACAATGGCTGGAGGGCTTCTGGCAGGTCACCTTCTCCTCTGGCAGTCCAGGCCCGATGTGCTCTCTAATCCTCAGAGAGGGCTCTGACTCCCAACTCCCACATCCCAGTGCATGGAGACCACAGTAAATTCTCTGAGTGTACAGTCTTATAGAAGCCTCCTGTAAGAGGGCTTTGCAGGGACACACAGAAGCAAAAGCATTACAAGGGCCCTCCTTTGAAAAACATCAGTTTCAAAGAAACAGACAGCTAAGTGTTCCAGTTTATAAGGTCAGAAAGCAAGATACATAAATAAAACAGTTTTTAATCTTATAAAAAATAAATGTTGATCCAGTGTAGAAGTCTCAGAGAACTCCATATTCCTGCTGTTTCTCCATGGCATTCAAAATTCTTCCTCATAGGCCATGAAGTGTTCATTTTCTGTAGCTGCACTGCTCTGAATGTCTCAGGCTGCAATTCCTAATGAATTAAACCTCGTTTCCTGAGCCTTTTGCTCCTCTCCTTTCTGAGGGAGTCAGACTATAGTTCACAGAAGAGCATCTACCTTCCCTTCCTGTTACAGAATCAGGAAGAAGTCATGCAGGCCTCTGTGAGTCACACAAGAGGCCTGGCGGGGGAACTCTGGAAGGCACTCTCCTCCTCGTGAGGGTTGTGAGACTCCATCCTGATTGGTTGTGAGACTCCATCCTGAATGGTTGTGAGGACTGTAACAACACTGCTGCATCTTATGGCATTTCTGCCACAGGCTGGTTTCCCTGGCCTTTGAGTGATTAAGTACACCTGATATAGGGGTTAGAAAGTCTTTGGGGCTCCCTTCCTGGCCTATATCCTTCTCTGGGAATGCCCCCCTTGGCCTCTGTGTGAACTCCATCCTGAGCGGTGACAAGTCAAGACTGTCTTTGGAATGTGCAGCCCATTGAGGCTGGAGTCATTCAGTGGCAGACGCATGGACTAGTGTAGATGTCAAATGGGCACCTCGTGTGGACCGAAGTTTAGAGAGCTGGTGATTTGAGTAAGCAGAGACCAAAGGTTTGGGAGAACGTCATCAGAGGAGGCAGAAAGAACAGGCAACACCCGAGGGCAGTCACCCACGCCCTCCATCCCCACGAGGTCCTCCAGTCCAAAGGCCCAGACTGCACCTTAGCCAGCCCCTGGCACGTCCAGCTCCTCAAACTTTGCCACCTGAGTGGGTGGAGACCCAGGGCATGAATGTAAATCTTTGTCATGTCTGGAGGACAATTTTTCAAGTGTGTTGCTTTCTTTCTTTAAAATAAACTGAGGATGCATTTTATCCTAGAATAAATCTATGCTTGCCAAAAAGTGTTTTCCCACAAAGAACTCTGGAGCTAAAACAATGTCTGGTATCCCTGAGGATTCTGAAACCCACTTTGAGAAACGAGGAGTTTGTCCAGTCGTCTGATTTTGCCCGCGAAGAGGCGTGAAGTCCAAAGAAGATGGGGGCTTTTCTTCTTTACATCTTGTCCTGGGTTTTCTAACTGGAAAAATTAGGTTATGTGGTTCTCCCAGGGCTGCAGCGCAGGGTAAGAGACTGCACATGAGTAGACGACTAGCCAATGCCCTGAGCACAAGCCGAGGAGGGACGCAGGCTCCTCTCTCATTGCCATCCGTGCGCTCCCGCCTCCCGCTCTTCCCGCGCCCTTCCTTCCGCCCCGGGCCTCCCCCGGGCCCGCCTCGGTCTCCAACCGGAAGCCTGAGCGCCGAGGGCCCCGAGCAGCGCGCACCCCCGGGCCGGCCGCCTGCCGCGCTCCCTCCGCCTCCCGACCAGGTAACCGCCCCTGGCCCGGCCCGAGCGGCCCGTACGACCCCGTGGCGGGGGCTGGCCTTCCGCGGCTCGCGGTCCCGGGCCCCTCCCCGCGGGCCCCTCTGGCTATCGCGGCGACCTCCCCGGGGAACCCGTAGCGCCGCGTCTGAGCTCTTGAGCTTCTCGCGCTTTCGTTCAAGCCCGACTTCAGAGAAGCTGCGTCCGCCTCCGCGCCGCGTTCTGTAGCCTCTAGTTGGGCGCCCAGACTTGGGGGAAGCTGGGAGGGTTGAGGGTTTCCAATGCTCTCCAACTTCTGAAAGTTTCTGCAGTTCCAGGAGAACCCCGAGAAGGAAGTCTGCGGTATTTTTAGAGGCGGGGGGTGGAAACTTATCCTGCAGACCTTACCAAAACCCGTCCTCAGCCCCGGGCTTGGCTAGCCATACTGCTGCTGGGTGACTTCACAGAGGCAGGGGCCTGCGTGCAGCGTGCTGGGACTTCAGCGCTGGGGGCCAGTCCGCGGTCACTGGCCAGGGAATTGGCCGTTGGGCTCCAAGTCTCCGCCCTGCCCCACCCCTTCTCAGAAGATTTCTAGACTTTCCAGAGCCCTTCCCGAAGTGTTTCCCTGCTTTAGGCAGTCTCCTGCCCCTTGTTATTTATTCAGGTTAATGGTCAGTTTTTCTACGCTGTCTCCACTCTGGAGTAGGGTTCAGAGGGATCACAAGGGTCAATTGTCAAATAACAACAATTGAACAGAGTAAAATTTAAAATCAAATTTGGCTCTCTTTGAACAATTCGTGAATCCTGCAGCATCCCACCCAGTAAGTAGAGAGGAGCTCCAGTGGGCCACTGAAAGGAGATGTTTCTAAAGGCAGACAAGCGAGTCACAAAAAAAGGATTATTTGTGGTAAGGTCACCTTTGTCCCCCAAAGGGTATTTATTTAGGTGCTGCCCAGGAAATTCTCTTCTAGGATTACTCTCCTGAGGAAGGTTGAAACTGCAGTTCCGTTGGATGTTAAGCCCCAGTTTGGTGATGTGGGCCTGACACAAGAGAATCCGTTTTAGGCCTGTGGCTTTCTTTAAAATCTTAAATCCCAGAAGTCACTTAGCCCAGGCCCCATCTGAAGCCTGGAGCCCCTGCAGCAGTGCAACAAAAGTGCCCGATTTGCTTTTCAGTTTTACCCGCTCCTGTGGCAGCTGCTGCTACTTCTGGGCCTAGTTTACCTCACTGCTGAACCCAGTTTTTTGTGTTCTCTGTAGCTTCACCCTGTTGTCCTGAGAAGGCTGCTCCTTGGGGTGGTTGGACAGAGCAGGGACAGTCCTTCCCTGGTGGAGACGGTTGCCCGTGCACTGCTCAGTCCGGTTCCCTGCACTGACATGTGCAGAGCCAGGTGTCAGGCCCTCTCCTTTATCCTGGGCCAGTTTGTCCATGTCCCCCTTAAAGCGGGGAGCTCAGAACAACCCAGTGCTGCAGGTGTGATGCAGTCCAGCTCATCCAGGGAAGTGTGCTGCAGATGGCTTCCTTCACTGCTGCCTACAGCGCCTGCCCCTGCCCTCAGGCCTGTGGCTGCTGCTTTGGCAACTCAGTTATCTCCTCCCCTTTGGTCCAGTCCAGTGATGTGGCCAGGCAGGATCTCCCTCTTGTCAGTTCAGGGTCTTGGGCAGTTTGTGTTGGCTCTAACCCTTGCACAGAGTTACAGAAACTCTTCCCTTTATTCAAGGCACTGTTAGGCTCTGGCCTCCCTAACCTGGTTTTGTTTTGTGAAACTCTGGGCCATTTTGCTTACCCACTCCAGCTGGCTTTTGGAGTTACTCTGATTTCATTTCTTTTGAGATGTCCCTTACAAGGGTGACCATATGACCCAGTTTGCTTGAGACAGTTCTAGCTCACACTCATTGTCCCAGCATAATTATTAATAGTATCCACTTTCACTTTCAAAAGATTCATGATTTAGATGATTAAACTTGGCTCTAAGTTGGATGCCCTTGTGTTTGTAGGCACGGGAATGGCACACAGGGCTCAGAGGTGTCAGAGCTACACTTGAGAACTAGCATTCCTCCAGATCAATGCTTGCTCATGTCTGGGTCCACTTCCGCTCAAAAAAATGACCACCTCAATGGTCATTTAACACTGTTGCCTGTAACCTAGTGGTCCACCACTCTGGTAGTTTGTGGGAGGTGGGGAGCTTCAGGTGTCTGTGCCCCAGAGCACAGGGGTTCCCTCTGACCCTGGCACAGGTGAATCCAAGCTGATACTGAGAACTATGTCTAGTTAAATTCATCCCTTGAGGTGCTGTGGGCATTAAAACCAGAGCCCTGAATTCACTGCCATCATCCAGAGAAAGGCATTCAGAGCTCAGGCCTGGCTCAGCCCAACCACTTGACATGTACCCTGACTTCTGGGAACCTGCCTGTTGTGGAGATGTACCGAAGTTAGGCCTGGGTGCCCCTGGACACTCCCTCTCCCCCACCCCAATCAGAGTACTGAGTCCACAGAGGGCCAACTAGCCGTGGCTGGGCAGTATTAAGGGTATTGTGTTGGTACTTCTAATCGTTCTTCTAGGATTAGGCCCTAATTTTCAACAGAATGACCCACTGCCCTAATTTGCCTAGGACTGAGGGGTTTTGGGACATGGGACTTTCAGTTTTAAAACTAGGAAAGTTCTGGGCAGACTAGAATGAGTTGGTTCCCTATGATTAACCCTAGGTGCACATTAGAATAGTATAAGGAGCCTCTCATGTACCACTTGTAGTTTAATTGATCCAGGGAGGGTCCCAGGTAGGAGTATTTTTTTTAAAGCTCCCATGTTGATTTTGACAAATTACCAGCATGGTGAAATGCTAGGTTATAGGCAACATTGCTAGCTAACCATTTAAGTGGTTATTTTTTCAGCAGATGTGGACCCAGACATCTCTCAAAAGGGTGTATAACCAAGTGTGGCAGTCTTCTCAAGTAAGATATCAAAATGACAATTGCTTTATTATTAGTGTTACCTTTACCCCAAGGCCTTCTTCTCACCTTCCCAGCATGCTCCTGTGCCCCCCTGACAAGGCAGTAGGATTGCCACTGATGTGGGATTGCCTCATTTTGACTGGAGAGATCACATTTGCACAGTCCCAAGTGGGGCTGGCATGAGACTGTAGGGCTCCAGTCTCCCGGGCTGGGACACCTACCCCAGTAAGTGGTGGTCTGGGTGAGCTGGGGGCTGGCAGTGTTTCACTTTCACCCTGTGGGGTACTGAGCTTGATCAGGTGCCTCTGGGACTGTTCCCTCTGCAGGCCTCCAGGATCATGTGGTACGTCAGCACTAGGGGGATGGCCCCCCGGGTCGACTTTGAGGGGGCCCTTTTCTCTGGCTATGCTCCTGATGGGGGCCTCTTCATGCCTGAGGAGCTCCCACAGCTGAGCAGAGAGACCCTGCATCAGTGGAGCACGCTGTCCTACCCCGGCCTGGTGAAGGAGCTGTGCATCCTCTTCATTGGCCCTGAGCTCATTCCCAGGGATGACTTAAATTGTAAGCACCCCCACCTCCCTGCTCTCCCACTCACTCCCCTGCCAGCCCAGTCCCCCCGCAGAGTTGCAAATCCATCACTTAACCCTTGGGAGGTCTCTGGTCACATTTTCCAAACTTGGGAGTTCTTTCCAGACTCTGGATTCCCAGGATTGGAAATATCCCTAAAGAGTTCATCCATTCCAGTTCCCACTTATCGTGAGATGAATGCTGACATGATATACAGAGAATTCTTTCCCTTTAGTTTCTTTAAAAAAAAAAAGCTTTTCAAGAGGGGGATTTTGCCATCATCCTAAGATGCTTGAATGTTGGGATATTTCCTCCCTGCATATAAAGCACCCAGGCCTTCAGATTGCTGTTTTATTTCCTTGAATGGTAGTTCTAGAAGGGACTTTGAGAGTCCTAGGACCAGCTCAAAGTGTAATGTGTAATGTGCCCATCGATTCTTCTTGGGGATCTCATTAAGATTCAGTAGGTCTGGTGTGGGCCTGAGTTTCTACATTCCTATCAAATGTCCAGATGATGCCAGTGCTACTGGTTCACAGGCCAAATATATGATCTAATCCATAAGGTAATGGTGGAGTTTGAAGGTGGAAAGAGGAAGACTATTCAAAATGTGGTCCCATGACCAGCACAGACAGCATTGCCCAGGGACTTATTAGAGCCCTCAGGCCCGATGAACCTGAATCTGTATTTTAAGATCTCAAGTGTTAATTTAAGTTTGAGGAACACAGCTTTAGAGGACCTGACTTAGGTAGGATTATGTATAAGCCATCTCAAGGTTCTGGCATCAGGGCTGTGAGATTTAGTAGTGCACAAACAAACAGCTTCCTGCCCTTAGGAAGGAATATTAGAAGAGGTGAGACATCAATTTGTTTGTTGCCTAATTGTTTAATTGAACCTGTATTGAAATACGTGCTCAGCAGAGATTCAAACAATGAAGCTTATAAAGTAAAAAATTAAAGTCTTACAGCACCTTCTGCCCTATGGGAATTGCTACGAGGTATCTATGAACAGTTTGGTTCATGTCTTTTCAGACTCTTTTTAGAATTATACAATTATAGTCATACACAGTATCATTTAGGATAAACATTTGTGGTCTTTTTATCCAGTAGCAGGAGATAGAAACTTCAAATGCAAAAGCCCATCTACAGAGGCTGAGAGAACTTGTGAGACAAGGTAACGTCCTTATTTATTGTGCAACCCCCTCTCTCCTGGCAGGTCTGATAGACCAAGCCTTCAGCAGATTTCACCACAGAGAGGTGGTCCATCTGTCCAGGTTGAGGGATGGGCTGAATGTGTTGGAGCTGTGGCATGGGGTCACGTATACATTCAAGGACCTGGCCCTGAGCTGCACAGCACAATTCCTCCAGTACTTCCTGCAGAGGAGGAAGCAGCATGTCACCGTGGTTGTAGGTGCGCATTGCGGGTGTGAGCACTGGAGTCCTTGGTGCCCCGACTTGCTGGGCTCCACCCACAGATGGCCTCCCGTGACATCTCTCAGGGAGCGGCTTACTGGGTCTTCTGGAGCAGGGTTCTTGACCTTGTGCCATGGACCCCTTTGACAGTCTGGTGGAGGCTATGGCACCTTTTCAGAATAATATTTTTAAACACGTAAGATTACATGGTACCAAGTTCACAGATGCCCTGATTTCTATCCACAGATCTCTTGGAGGTTTATGGTCCTCCCAGGAAGCACTAGGTTCCCATCCTCCAAGCCTTTGAAAGCAGATATTGCCTTATTTGGCCACAGTGCTTTAGAGGCCTTTTCTTTTCCTTTTCTGTCCCTTTGTCCTAAAGGGGAGAGTTTTTCTTCCCTTCCAGGAACTTCTGGGGACACAGGGAGTGCTGCCATTGAGAGTGTTCAAGGGACAGAGAATGTGGGCATCATTGTTCTGCTGCCCAAGGGTCTCTGCACTAAGATTCAGGAGCTGCAGATGACGACAGTGCTGAAGGAGAACGTCCGTGTGTTTGGAGGTGTGTTTGGCTCAGAGGCCCCAGGGATAGCATGGCTCTACTTTGAGTGCGTCTGTTTTGGGAGATGGGCTGGAACAAGTCTGATCAATTGACTAGCTGACCATCCTTCCTCCTCCTCCTTCTCCCTCCCTGCTTCCCTTCATCAGTCATATTTTGAGTTTGATATATGTCCTGGACTTACCTCTGGGCAGGCTCTTGGCTACACAGTCTCACAAGTTATTTGAGGTTACAGGTGCAGAAATCAGTACTGACAGTATAGTCTAGAAGGTGCAGGTTTATAAAATCATACCCCAAAGAATGCTACCTCCATGCATGGTCCACCTGCTGGTGCCATATGTACAAGCAGCTGCCCAGAACCAATAGCCTGAGCCAGGGGACTCGAGTTTTGTCCCATGGCACTGAAGTTTAGAAGGTACAAAATGTTAAGTACTTATTTTAGGAGAATGTGTCATTACAACGTAGAAATGATTAAGCTGTGCTCCTGCGTAGTGGGTCCAAGGATATAAAATAAGAAGCCACTCCTGGTACCCATGACTAGTGACACACCTGCCTGAGCCACATCAAGAATTGTAGCATTTTGTGCTTACAGAAAGGCCAAAATCCATCTCATTTAATGTCAGGCCATCTATTCCAAGTGGATTTAATCATGGCGAAGACCAAGAGTAGAGAAAGGGGGGTGAGTTTGAGTGGAGCCATACATTTTTATTTCCACCTCTCACACCCCACTAGACCCCAGGTGGCCCCAAAGTAGGGGTAGGAATATGAGGGTAGATGTCCTAGAGGCTTTGTACATGATTGCCTTGGACAAGCTGTCCAGGCGGCCTGGCTTGGTTTGGTCACTCAGCTGGTGAGTGTAATCCTGGTGTAATCCCTTAGAGGATGTTTTTATATATCACCCGTTTTGTCAAGGAGCAAAAGCACAGAGAAAACAAACCTGACCAATGGAGTAGCATGCATGTCCTTTCTCCTTTGTTCAAGAACAAGTAAGAAGCCCCTTCTGCTCTTTTCTTTAGCAAGCACATATATATTCCAGTGATGGGTTCATGGTTTAGCTAATGCAGGTGTTGGCAAAATCTTACACATTAGCCTTGGTAATTGTCCATATTTGTTGTGTTTTATTGCAGTCATTGCATCGTTTTAATGCAAGAGATTTCAGGCTCCTGAGGTTCTTAACTATACACTAACCACCAGAATTGCTAGTTATGGATCTAGCATTGCCTGTGCCTAGAATCAAAGGAGAGAATAGCTTTCTATACCTCTGTGCTACTGTCTACTCTCTTCTTGCCTTTACACAGATATTGGAAGGCATCTATTTAAGGGCATATATGGAAGCTCCATTCTTGACCACGCTCCTTGACAAAATGGTAAAACTATGGTTGTAAATCCATGGCAGAGATGTAGATGACAAATGTGGTATGTCATAAATGTGTTATTGCTGGAGCTGAAGGGGCATTTCTGTATTGCACATGTTCTGAGCTTCAAGAAAACAAGGCAGCAAACTTTAAGGAAGTTAGTTTTTGTTTCTAAACAGCACTGTTCAAGTTCTTCGTTTCCTTTCTGGAACCTTCTGATTTGGCTTCCAGGAGGATATATGTTAGTTCAGGAGCTGACTGTGGAAGTATATTTTCCCGAAACTGGTAAGCTCAGGAAATGGGATGATGGGCCACCTGGATGGCTGTGTGTTGGACACTGATGTTTTATAAAGTCATTGATTTCCATATACATTGTATACTTGGTTCTTTTTAAGTACAGAATAATCAGCAGGTGCTAGTTACGTGATATTTGGGATGCTTTAGACTGAAAGTAACAGAAAATCTAACTCAGATAAGCTTGAACAGGAGTTATTTTCCAGCTAATATAACTGGAAGTCTAGAGGTAGGATGGGCTCCTGATTGGTTCATTCAGTGGCTCAGCAGTGTCCTTGGGGACCTAGGTTCTTTGCATTGTCTTTTCACCTTCTCCAATGCCAAGGCTCATTCCTCTTGGGGCAGATGATGGTTACTTAAGATAACGAGGTCTCTCTTCCTGTGGCTATCTTATAAGCAATGGATCTTTTCCTAGCACCCCAGCACACATCCCCCTTGTGTGTGGCTCTAGAGTCAGCACCCTGGCCTTATTGCTTCTACACCGTGGTGGAGCGTGGAAGGAATTATCACCTCAGTGCCTACTTGGCATTTCTCCCAATAAATCTCAACCTTCTCTCCTCCAACTTTGGAGGCAATGGAGAAATAGACCCAGGTTTCAGATAAGAGATCAATATTGGCTTGATTGCTGCTTGGGCTGGATTGAGGAATGCAACTTGGATTTATAACCACTTCACCCACAAATTTACACAATAATTCATCCATAACTAAACTGTGTAGACACCTGGTTGAGGGAGGAGAAGCCCTCCCCATGCCAGCAGAGAGCAGAGCACCCACCCTTGTGACCTCAATGATGGAAGGAGCATAAACATGAAACAGCCACTGTTTCTCCCCAGCCCCATGCAGAGGACCGCGGAGTAACGGATCAGCCCCTTGCCATCTCACAACCGGATAAACCATTCCTCCTTGTCCCCAGGGAGTGGCGGTGGCAAGGAATACAAAAACGAATTCTTTTCCCAATATCCCAGAAGGTTGACATTTTATATCTAATATTATATAATGGTAGAAACATTGGAAATACGACAATGAAAATATGAGACATGGTTTCTACCCTTGAGGAGCTTAATTCTAAGTCTAGAAAACCAGACCGAGACCCGTGAGAGTTAAAGAAACCAAGGCTGAGGGAAGGTCCTGGCAGGATGGGCCTGGTTGTAGGTGAGTGCTGACTGCCTGGGGGTCCTTTGTGCTTCTGACAGCTCCCCTCCCCTCTCTCCCTGGCAGTGGAGGGCAACAGCGATGAGCTTGACAAACCCATCAAGGCTGTGTTTGCCGACGTGGCTTTTGTCAAGAAGTACAATCTGATGAGTCTGAATTCAATCAACTGGGCCCGGATCCTTGTGCAAACGGCCCACCACTTCTTCGCTTATTTCCAGTGTGCGCCATCCTTAGAGATGCATCCCCTGCCCCCTGTGGAGGTAGTTGTGCCAACCGGGGCTGCGGGTAACCTTGCAGGTAAGGGGACCTCTGAATGGACATGGCTTTCCAGAAAAATGCTTGTGGCGCTTATTCCTCCCCGCTGCCCTTTGGCTGCATCTGTAAGGAGAAAAATTGAGAAATAGCTCTGAAAATAACAAGAACTACAGAGAACAAGCTCCTAGAAAACTTTCCCCTAACTACCAGGGGGGACCTCCAGGCCTCTTGCTGCAGGCGGTGCATGGTGGGTCAACCCCACTCAGCAGAGTGTGGAGAGATGGAGTCAAAGTTCAGCTGCGTGTCTGACTGGCAGTGCCCTCTTGCTGAAATATGGACTTTACTCCCCATCTCTGCCAGCTGCCGCTGGGAGGGCAGGCAGCTCAAATGGCACGTATTCCCCCCCCTAGACACACTATCCAGAGACCACGTGTGGTGGCAAGGGTTTTGGACTTAGTGTTCTGGCCCCAGTTCTGTCCTTTACTAGCTGAACAGCTGTGGGGCAGTCCCTTAGACTCAGCTGATTAGCTATAAAAAGGAGATTGGATCACATTGCTTATCATCTCTCAGGACTGCTGTGAGGTGCAAATGAGATTATGTGTGTAAATGAACTTTGTGAGAGTACAATGCTGTACGGCTGCGTGGCATTAAAATAATTTTCTATAATAATAATTAACATTTAAAAAGCACTTACTATGCAGCAGTTATTGCTTACATGCTTTCCAATTATTAAGTCATTTAATCCTCACATGCACCTGTGATGGGGGCCATTTGTATATCTCCTTTGAGGAATATTTACTCAAGTCCTCTGCCCACTGTTTAATTGAGTTATTTGTATTTTATTGTTGAGTTGTAAGAGTTCTTGATATGTTCTGGATATGGGTCCCTTATCAGATACATGACTTGCAACTCTGTCTTATCATTGTGTTGGCTACTTTCTCATTTTGCTGATACTATCCTTGGAAACACACAAGCTTGAAAAACCACAAAAGTTTCTTAATTTTGATGAAATCCAGTTTATCAGTTTTCCCTCTTTGTTGCTTGTGCTTTTGGTGTCATGTCTCAAAAACCATTGTGCTTCTCCTCTCTTGTCTTGAGCTGGGTGCATTGCTCAGAGGATGGGCCTGCCCATCCACCTGGTCGTGGCAGTGAACAGCAATGACATCCTCCACAGGACCATCCAGTGGGGAGACTTCTCTCTGTCCAAGGCTGTCAAAACAACCTGGGCCTCAGCTATGGACATTCAGGTGGGATCTGGGGGTGGGGGCGCAGGTCTGGCCCCAGGTGTTGGTTGAGGGTGGGGTGGTATACGAGGGCTGAGATCAGTGCACCCCTGGGATGCTGTCTGCCTGCCCAGGTGCCCTACAACATGGAGAGGATCTTCTGGCTGCTCTCCGGCTCCGACAGCCAGGTGACGAGAGCCCTCATGGAGCAGTTTGAAAGGACCCAAAGCCTGAGCCTACCCGCGGAGCTGCACAGGAAGGTCAGTCACCACGCACACACCATGGAGAAAAGAAAGGGCATAGCCATGGAGCTGGACTTCCAGTTTTAAAATCTGTTCGAGGGGAGAGAATACCAGTTTCTTGAGTCCCTGCTGTGAGCCTGGCACCTTTGCAGCCCCTCTATGGATCAGTTTATTGAGTGAGGAGGGGCAGCGGGAGCACTGATTTAGTCAGACAGGGCTCAACTCCAAGCCAGCTTTAAAACCTTGGGCCAGGTGCTTAAGCTCTGTGCCTCGATTTTCTCCTCTGTTCAGTGGGGGTAATGCGAATGCCTACCTCACAGTGTTGGGGAAGACTGAAGTCAAGTAATGCCCATGAAACTCTTTGTACACTACCTGGCAATGGTGTGCTTGATATACTATTATTTTTATATATTGTTGACTTCCAGTAATAGCTACTTTGCTTATCCAGAATTTGCAGAGACCATTGTGAAAAGGAGAAATTTTATGTCTTCAGAGTGGAGGGAATCTAGTTGGGAAGGATTGCTTTTATTTTAACGCAATCTGTTGGTGGTCACTTAATGTAAAAAAAAATGGATTTCATATGCTGAAGTTGCCTTTCATTTTCTCCACTAATTCCCACTAAGTGGTCATCCAGACTATGGTTGTCTCCAGGGATCGGGACCGCACTACGTCACACCAGCTCTAATCATTAGAAGGTTCTTTCTGTTGAGCTAGATTTGTTCTGGTGCTTCTAGTCTGATCCTCCTGAGCTGTCTGATTCCCATATTTAAAGAGAATCTTCCGTTACCCACCGAGCCTTCCTGGTTTCTTCAGCTGTCCTTTACATGTCCTAATACTGCCTGGTCAGGGCCCATCTTAAAGGGGTCTTCCCAGAACTGGATACAGTTCCTGGGCTCAGCTACCCGTACAGACCGGAGTAGAATTTCTGTCCTTTAGAACCCATGTATTTGATGCAACCAGTCTTAGTCGGTTAGGGCTGCTGTAACAAAGTGCCACAGACCAGGTGGCTTAGAAACAACAGAAATTCATTGCTTGCAGTTTTGGATGCTGGAAGTCTGAGATCAGGGTGCCAGCACGGTTGGGTTCTGGTGAAGGCAACTTCCAGAGAAGTTTCAGACTGCTGCCTTCTCATTGTGTCCTTACATGGTGGAAAGAGATTTGGCTAGCTCTCTGGCCTCTTCTTATAAAGGTTGTACATACAGAAGACTCCATCTTCATTCATTCATTCATTTTACATATTTGCTATGAGCCAGGACCTGTGCTCGGTGCAGGAAATACAAAGATAGATAAAATACACTTGCTGTCTTCTGTGAACCCTAATGGGACAGTAGCTATGTAAATGATTTATAATACCCCATGCTCTCTGTTGCAGTCACATTTGCGCAGGGTGTTTGGCACATGAGAAGCATGCAATACATTTTCAGGATGAAGAGATAACAGGTCCGCCCTGAGGGGCACTGTTCCTCTGAGGTAGGGGGTTTCCTGGAGGAGGTGTAGAAAGCTGCGTGGGAACTGACAGGAAGGTGTTCTCCAGCCCCAGGAAGGGGGCACACCAACAAAAGGCACTAGGAAGGTTTGCATGCACTGAACCCTCATTTGTCAGGTCATTGAACAAGACTATATACTCATGTGCTGATTCATGAGCCACATCCTAAGTTTATTCTTTATTGACCTGAAACTCAAATGTATCCTTCCCTTGAGTGAATCAACCAAAAACTGGGGAATGTGGGAGTCCAGATTTTCTCTTGAGCTGAGTGCCATCTAGTCCAAACGTTTCGTGTGTCCCTGCTGTTTCTCTCGCTGTGTTACACAGTGGCATTTTGGTCATCTTTTTCCTGTTTCCCCCCAACCCCGATTCTCACCCCCTGATCCTGGGACCCGTCAGCTTTCAGGGGCAGTGGCGTCTGTGTCAATCTCGGATGAGACCATCACCCAGACCATGGCCCGCTGCTGGGTAGAGAACCAGTACTTGCTGTGCCCTCACTCAGCCGTGGCTGTGAGTTACCATTACCAGCAGACAGACAGACAGCAGCCCAGGTATGGCCACCAGCATCTGGGCCACTGGGAGGCCCTTTGGCTTTGAGGGGCCCCCCTCTTCCCCAAGCAGGGGAGATAGGAGAGTGTGAACCCACAGCTCTGATGAGCGTGATGGTTGCTGTGTGGAGCTGTGCCCTGAGAACTGTGGTCCCTGAAGAGCGTGCGTGACAGATATCCAGGGCCAGCCACTGCGAGAGGTGGTGGTCGAGCTGGGCCTCCAAGGAGGAGCCAGTTGCCCACAGATCATTGCAGAGATAAATTCAGGGCACTAAACGTCTGCCTCTCTCTCCCCTTTGTGCCCACCGCCTCCCATCCCGAACCCTGCCCTGTTCCTTCTTGCCCCTCCCACCTTCTCCTTTCTGTACCTGTCTGTCTGTACTCTTGTTCCCACCTGCTCCACCCCCACAGCCCTCCCCGGTGCTGTCTGGCCCCCGCTTCTGCAGCCAAGTTCCCAGAAGCTGTCCTGGCTGCCGGGCTGACCCCAGAGACTCCTGCAGAGATCTTGGCTCTGGAGCACAAAGAGACCCGCTGTACCCCGATGCGGAAGGGTGACGACTGGACATGGATGCTTCGGGACGCGATCCAAGACCTAAGCCAGCACTGGATGGGTCACTTCCCTAATGCCCTGGCATAGCCAGGCTGGAAGGGCTTCCTTTAGGCTGCGGGCTCCAGGGAGCTGCCCTGTGCACCTTCTCCCTGCTTTGAGTTGGTGCAGGAGGTTCTCAGGAGGCTGTGCAGTGGGGTCCGGAGCCAGCTGGCTTTGCTTTGTCCCATGGCTGCTCTGTGTTCTCACCATGGTGGTGGTGTGCCTGGTCCTCAGGGAGGCTGGGGTGCACCCCCACTGCCAGTGCAGGAGCACCACTGCTACAGGGGAAATGTCAGGTTCTGCAGATGAAGAGCCTGGGCACAGAGTTGACCTCAGTGTTGCAGGTTAGGACCCCCGAACCCTGTGCAGTGGGGGCTGCTTACTCCATTAGCACAGGTCTGGGACTCATGATCTCCAAGCATTAGTTTGTCTGATCCCCAAACCAGATCCAGAGGTCTTGGCCTTCACTGTGAGAGGCTTCCACCCTGTTGAAGGGTTTGGAATTCCTAGAATAAAAGTGCATGTTCAGTGTGATGACTCTGTGTGGTTTGTGGGCACAGAATAGTGGCTGCCAAGTAGTGATGGTGGTGCCTAGGTATGTGCCACATCTACCTGCCTCCAGGTCATGGCTTACAAAAATTAACTGATTTAATCCTGACAGCAACCTGTGGCACATGTGTTACTATTACCTGTACTTTATGGATGGGGAAATGGAGATGCTGAGGTGAGTAACTTTCCGCTGTGGTATTACTAGGGAGCAGAGGATGGGATGTGAACCCAGGCATTGTGGCTTCAAGTTCCATGTGTAGTTTCCATCACACTCTGTCCCATGTAGCTGGTCCCATTCAGCTGTGGTCTCCCACTCTCCATCCTTCCCAAGGCCGGGCCCGGCTTCTGGGCCCTGCTCCTCCCTCCCTCTCACGGGTGAGTTTGGGAGCATGGCTGTGCTTCTCCTGAAGGCCCCCTAGGGGCTGCTGCAGCCTGCTCTCCAGGTCTCTGTAACCCTCACTGGCCCTGGCACTCCAGCCCTGCTGCCTGCTGTCCTGCACTGAAGGGTCCCTCTCCCAGGCTGCTGTGTTTCTCAGGGCCTCGGGGCAGAGTTGGGGTCACCTGGGTCACAAAAATCCCCATCCTCTGGATGGTTTGGAGACCTCTCCAGCTCTGAGAGGCCAGCACATCTATGAGAAGGGACTCAGAACAATCAGCGGACACAGCACAGATAGACATGAAACATGAACTACAGGGTATTCTGGCCCCAAGGGAATCATGGGGATGAAGGGAGGAGGCTAAGAGATGAAGTCTGAAGAAGCACCCACCTTGTAAACACACGCACAGACAGATACACAGACACATGTACATGCACACATCACACCTACTGGACAAAGCAAGGATCCTGGTCCCAAATGACATTAGAATCAGGTTGAAAGTGTCCTTTGAGTCACCCACCCACAGGTGAGCCATTTCATCTTCATGAGCCTCAGTTACCTCATGTACTAATTACAATAGTCACGCAGCTAGTTTGTGTTGAGGATTATGTGAACTATGTGAGGCAATGTATTCCCAAGTGCTAGGTAAATGCTAAAATGCAGTACAAATGGTTCTTAGGTTGACACAATTAATAGTCTGCACAAAACAATTTCGTACTTTTAAGCTATCCTGTCTTTTTTTACTAATTGCTTCATTAGTTTGTCTTACCTTGCCTATGAGACTGCCTCTTCCTCAAGGACAAAGTTCTTTGGTGTCCGCTGTGCTGGCACTGCTCTGGGCAAGGGGCTGGAGTCGCCCTCATCCGCAGGGACAGGCTCTGTGGGGGGTGTTTGGGGCGGAATGTTACAGATTAGTCAGGTGAGGCTCTACTGGCCGGTTAACAAGCCTTGTTCATTTACATTGAAGATGATGGTCGGTTCTTTTTCTTGGGCACTGGTGATAGGCTAAGTCCTCGTAAAGCTCTTTTCAGACACTGACTTCTTTAATCCTCACCAGGGCTGTATGAGAAAGTGCTGCTAGGACCTCCATTTTAGAGATGAGGCAGTGACGCTCTGCGGGGTTAGGTAACTTGCCTTAGGCAACCCAGCCAGTGCGTGGTGGACGAGGGATGTGAGGCTGGGTGTTAGGGTCTGCGAACTTCACCCTCGTGTTAGACCGGGAGAGGTGCTTTGGGCCGGATGGCTGGCAAGTTCTGTTCAAATCAGAGTCAGCAGTCATCTGAAGATGAGACAGGGAGTGAGGATGTCAGGGTGGAGGAGAAGAGGAGAGGGACTATCATTAGGAGAAGGGCCAGATGCCGTGGGTAGGGAGCCGAGAGCCAGGGCTGCTGTGGGGAGTTCTTCTCTGGCTCAGGCCCCCTCTTGGAGCTGGGACCCTCCCCAGGATGGCTGGGGGCAGCTGTCCGCTGAGTGGGGTGGGCGATGTCACGGGAGGAGTACAAAGTGAGTATGTGTGAGACAGTTGGCTCCTGGCAGGGAGGCCCAGCCTGGTGGGCCCCACTGGAAAGACTCAAATGGATGAAGTCAGGGAGGCTTTACTGAGTTTTCTGTGTCCCAGCTAAACAAAGGGTGAGCCCCAAGGGAGGGCTGGGCCACTAGCCTCTGTCCTGTTCACTGCGTTTGCCCAAGAAAGCCTCTTTCCAGACCCACCTTTTCAGGTCTCCACCCATCAAGTCATCCATTCCACACCCTGGGTGTCTCCAGGGGCTAAGCTAACGCTGAGGGTCAGTGTGGTGAGTTCTAGCCAAGTGTAGGGCACTGTGTTAGGCACCGAGGCAGAGAGAACAGGTAGGGAAAGATGAGGCTGGGGTTGACTTGTGCAGAAGGATCAAAGTCTGTGACATCGAGGGACTGCCCCAAGACGCAGGGACTGCCCCAAGACTGAGCAACTGGCCCTGGAACTCAGGGCCCAGGCAGCCCTCCTGCAGCCCCCTTTGTCCGTCCCACTCTGGCACTGACCCATAGTGTTATGGTAGTCGGCTTAGGGGTTGCTCCCACATTACTAGAACACTCCTTAAATACCCCATAAGCCAGGACCTAACCCGCAAACCTAGCCTTTGCTGAGGATGGCCTGAGTGAGTGGTTGTTTGGAACAGAACTGGTGGGAGTTGCTGCAGGGCCCACCGGAGGAAAGGTGACTGGGCAGGAGAGGGTGGGGGTGGGGCTGAAGAAGGCGGGTTCCCCAGGGGTCTGCCCCATAAGGGGGTCCTGCTAGGTTCAGGGCTGTTTCCTCCTCCTGGACGTTTGGTCATCACACGATCTTTCAGAAGAAGGCCTAGGGACGGCCTATGGTAGCAGGAAGAAAGGTGCGTGCATTGGGGAGGGGCCGCCTCCCTCAGAATGAATGCTCAGGAGCTAAGGTACCAAGGCCAAGGTCCTGTAACAGGTCCAAAGCCAAGTACTGAGGCAGGGCTCTGGGACCTTCTGCCAGAGGAAAGCCCTGGAGCCTCCCCTTGGTTTGGCCGCTAGAGGGAGCCACTGTGCTCTCCCTTCACCTCCCAAGGGGCTTGTAGCACTGTCTTCCCCTCTCCCTTACCTGGCTTCATGCCTAAGCAGGGACAGCGCCTGCTTGTGAAACAGACTCAGTCTAGGTCTTGAGGTTTCAGAAGGGTCCGGGCGAGCTCTGTGCAGCGTTCCTGCAAATAAAGGTCATTTCAAGCTGCATTAGCCCCCTGCCCCCAATCTCTGGGCAAAAGCGTCCTCCACATTAATCCCCGGGCCCGGGATGAGCCAGCCCATGTTTCCCACGGCCAGAAGAGGGCAGCAGAACACACCCTTAAATCCCCCCTTCCTCCGAAGGTGTCCAGCCCCTAGCCCCACCCCCACGCCCCCGTAGGCACGCAGGTCTGAATTTGTTCTCTAGGAATTATAGCCTCATAGGGTTTTTTTTAGTTCATTGTTTCTCGAATTTAATATTGGATGCTCCCTCCTTTAAAGGTAAAAAAAAAAAAAGTCCCATAGATGCTTCCAATGTCAAAGTTTCTGCTTTGTAAGAACGCTAATCAAACGTACAAACGTAAAAATACCTACGAGCCCCTTAGAATGGTGGCTCCCAAAGATAAGCAGAAATAAAAATTTAAATTAAATAACAAATCTGCAAAATCAATAAAATCCAAAGTAATGTCATAAATATGTGTGACACGTCACACGCTGTGCTCAAATCCCAGGTGCCAGGTGACTGTGGCACTCACTGCCCTCTAAGACGTGGTTTGGACTGTCGCTTGTTTACCGTGTTTATCTTCCATTTGTGGAGGAATACCTTTGTTCTTTCATCACTTTTTGTATTCTGACCACAGGGGGGCATCCAGGGCCAGCGCAGTATGACATCATAGAGCCTGTGCTTGGCACCAGCTCCTCCTGTTTGTCACATCATCTGCCTCTCCTTATTTTGTGACAGTTGAGAGAGTACTGTTGCTTGCAATGGTAAATACAAATGCAAATGTAGACACTGAAATTATGCAAATAAGACTTAACTTTGTGACCCGACGGATGATCCAGAAAATGTCTTTAAAATATATATATATATATATATCTTTTTTTAAAAAAATAATACCCAATCAATGGTGTTTTGTGTGAAACACACCCCATCTCCCCCAGCCCTTGCTTTTTACAGATGGACAAATAGGCTCTGGGAGCCTATTGGTGGGCTTAGCCCAAGTCACACAGCTCATCAGGAGCAACAGCTTCTGAACTCCGGGACTCTGCACAGCAACACCTCCCATCAACACAGTATATCTCCCATCAACGTGAGGACAGCCTGTTACAGGCGTGGCCCTAGGGAAGGAGTTCTGGGGAGTTCCTTAAGGATTAGCCACTGCAGTTTAGGTAGTTCCCTGCAGATTTCAAAAACTTGGAACATGAAAGAAATTGGATATACACAGCCACTGCTGCAGGTGGAAGAATTTGTCTAAAGTCCTTCCAGACTCCAGGTTCTGAAAAGAAGTCCCAGTCTGCACCTTTGTATATGTTCTCATTTTCTGGTGTTTATACATAAGCTTTTTAAAACCTCTAGGTATTGGGGCCTTATTGGATATTTGTTTTAGGGCTTGGGGGAGATGGATCAATATACCATCTCTGCCTCTGCTTCAGGAGAAGGCTTTAAATTTGAGACCTATTAAATCCCAAGGGTCCATAGATAGAATTTGGGGGTGGGGGATTTGACAACCTGAATGGGAAAAAAAATGCATCTTTATTTTTCCTAGCCTGTTACCAAAACTCAGCACTTCCTTAAAATATAAATGTTGTAAACAAACCAATTTAACACTAGCAGCCCTGGGACTCTGCTGGAGAGAGAAATCACAAGACATTTTCCTGTGACGTTACAGCAGTTGTAGGCATCTTAAAGTATCATTAACACTCTTCACTATTAGAAATATTAGATCTGATACTATGTTTTAATTATCAATAAAGAACATACATGGCATTTCTACATTACAAACACTTTTTAAAATTTGGTAACTGTCTTTTGATATAATTGGTTGCCTTTCTTATCCCATGATGGGATGTTTTATTTTGTGCATTTGAAAATATTATTTGAGGCTGTCAAAGGAGTTCACCCACATAAATAATATGCTTCATCTGGGGGGAACAAATCTGTAAAGAGCTACCATTTTTTTGTGCATCCACTATCAACTGGGCATACCCTAGGTTCTGTATGTATGTTGTCACTACATCTTGCAACATTGAAGTGAATGTTGTTATCTGCTTTTTATACACAAGCAAACTGAGGTTTAGAGAGCCTAATATCACATACTCTTTAAATTATAATAAATACGTTCAATATTAAGAAACAGGGACAAAAGGAGAGTAGCACAGTGTCTGTTTTTGTTCACTATTGTATCCCCCCTGTCTGGCACCTCCTGGATGCTCAGTAGATGTTCACTGAATTATTAGATGAGGAGAAATCAAGTACACCTGCCAGGGGTGGGATAGGAAATACTTTAAAGGGAAAGCGAGGGTTGGGATGAGCCCTAGGATTTGGAGAAATGCTGACTGGTGTAACCCAATGGTGGTACTCCATGCCAATTTCAGAAAGGGCACGTCACCGGGTTTTGGCCCAAAAGCTGCAAAGGAAAGTGAGAGGCAGGGAGCCACTGCAGTCACCTTGCGTCCATGAGGATGGCAGAGCTGAGAGGGGACAAGGCACTTGGTGCTGAGTGATACTGTGAACCTCTGAGCAGAGCAGCCCTGCAGTTTCTCATCTCTGGAACTTCTAGTTAGAGAGGATAACAAGGCTAGTTATATTTGAGTTCATTTTAGGTGACTTTTCTGTACATTGCAGCTAAAACCATCCTAGTGATAGAGTGTGTATGAAGAGGAAAGCAGGGGCCATATCAGCAAAGACTTCCATGTTATTCTAAGGAGCTTGTGGTTTATCCCTACAGGTGATGGTGTGGGTGGGGGATTAGATGATTTGAAGGTGGGACTGAAATGGTGTGATTCATGCTTTAGGAAAAATACTTTGCACATAGTATAGAGCATGAGATAGTGCAAAATGGTTAATAAATAAAATGGTAAAAGAGTGCAAATAAGGAAATAAACAAGCTGGGGTGGGGTCTTATTTTGTCCTGAGCTTGATGAGAAGAGACATGGAACAAGAAAACATGTTAAAATTGGAAATTTATCAACTTGCAGGGGACACCTTTAAGTGGGTCCCATCTCACAGACCTAATAGGGGACAGGCTGCTGGGGATGGTGCTCAGTATGGTCAAGGCCCTGCCAGCAGCAGCAGGGCCCTCAGTATTATCAAAGAAAGAATCAATCTGCACGGTGACAATTCAGCTCTGGGAATCACCCCTTCCAGTGCACACAACCCTTTGAAAACTGAGGATCTTTCTGATTTGAGTGGTTACTCTCAATGAACCAGAATACCTTTTTTTTTTTCCTACAGAAAAGAAAGCTTGTTGTTGGGTGTGGAGGTCTGTGCTATTATCAGCTTGAGGGGTTGGGCAGATGGCTTTAGGCATGGAGGTCTGTCCTGAGCACAGAGTGGGTGCTTGAGGTAGACAGTGGAGTGGCCTGGGAATCAGGAGACCCCTTTCTGCTCCTGCTTCTGCCCACATCTGGCTGGGTACCCTCAGACATACCTCAGCCCTCTAAGCACTGAAACGCCTCCTCAGGGAGCCATGGGGTTGGCCCCACATTCTCTGTGTTCCTTCCTGGTCCCTGCAGTCCTGGACTCTGGCAGCCTTCCACTGGGCCACACCTTTTACTTACATGGATTCTTCAGAGGGAGGGGATGGGATTTCCCAGAATAAAACATGTTCTCAGTCTCAGGTTTGGTGTTGGTGGTCAGTTGAACATTCTGTATTTATAAAGCCCTACTATGTACTCAGCACCATGTTCGGCTCAAGGAGGCTTCCGGAAGAGCAAGGTAGCCCCCACTCTCCAGTAGTTGCCAGAAGACCAGTGTACACACACACACACACACACACACACACACACACACACACACGCAGAAGTGGTGGGAGCACTGGGTAATATCCTGTGGGGTGGCTCTGAGAAGTGGGGAAGGAGTCCCTGGTAGAGTGTTGGCAGTTAGGAAAAGTTTCCTAGAGGAAGTGTGTAAGTCTAGGGAGAGGAAATCCCCGGGTAAAATAACTCTAAAAACTGAAATCAGTCAAAGGGAGAAATAAAGTTTAAGACCCATTTATTGCTTACAAACTGCAGTCCAGCACCGTCTCTCTCCCCTGCTCTGGAAGAAACAAGCAAGCAAGTCAGCCTCTCCTCTTAACCTCTCAGGTTCAGACACGCCCTCAGTTGCCCAGGTAATTACCCATTGACATGGAGATGAACTTCTCTCCACCCCTGAGGATATGCAAATGTACCAAAGCCAGGCAAGGTATTCTGGAAATATTACAATTTTACCCACAGAGTGAGTCAAGTATATTGCCAAAAGGTAGTGGGTTTTGGCTAAGGGAGTATTTATCAGCTGTTATGGACTGAATTGTATTCCCTCAAATATCAGTATGTTGAACTCCAAACCCCAGTGCCTGAAAACATAACTGTATTTGGAGATAGGATCTTTAAAGATGAACTTAAATTATAATGAGGTTGTAAGTAATGATTCTATAGCATCTTACTACGCTGATGGTTAGTGACTGTAATGGAGTATATAGGGGTGACTTGATAATATGGGGAGTCAAGTAACCATAATGTTCAAGTAATTGCACATTAACTGTATCAAAAAAAAAATTACAATGAGATCTTTAGGGTGGGCCCTCATACAATGTGATTAGTGTCTTCCTAAGGGGAGATTAGGACACAGACACACCCAGAGGGAAGAGCATGTGAGGACAGAGGGAGAAGGTGATGGTGTGCATGTGGTCTTGTAGGCCGGCTCGGCTTTCCGTGCAGGGATGTTGTGGGTAAAATTGTAACATTTCCATAATATCTCACCTGGATTTAGTGCATTTGCATATCCTCAGGGGTGGAGATGATGCTGGGGTTCTTGTTTGCAGAGCCGAATAATGAGCTTCACAAACAGTCAAGGTAGGAGAGCAATGTACAGGCTTTTATTTAGAGATAAAGTGAAAGGACAGAGCTCCTGGCTCACGCCAGGAGGGGACAAGAGAGTCCGTGTTTGTGCGTTGTCTAGGGGTTTTATAGGCAGTTGAGGATTTTTCGAGAACGTGAAAAAGAGTTTAGGGGTGTGGACTTAAGTGGGCCCTGAATATTAAAAATTAACTTAACATAAGGAATTTCCTGCCTTGGTTTTTCTCCGGGACAACGGCACCTGGGTCCGGGAGCATATCAAAAGGCTGCTTGCTCAGCTCCCAAGGTGGGCTGAGGTATTGTCTACTTGCTAAAGAATCTTGCCTCTTGAACTTCTTGGGTGTTAAAATGCAATCTTATCTTCAAGATGGAATTCTTCCTGCCCTTTACTATGCTGTTTACAACTGGGTCTGCATGCTAAGTTAGTTGCTCAGTTTGCAGAATCACCTAGTCAAGTCTGAAGGAGGAAAGACAGCACATAGGCCTGGGCCTTTTAGCATGCTAAAGTGAATCTTCCACGTGGTTACAAATGTTTAGCATAATAGGACGTGTGCTTCTTTATCTGGGGAACATTAACTGATTTCACTGGAGAATGATTCTAGAGCTCAATGTTTAACATAGAGTTTTAGCAGAGGGGTTTCCTTGCATGTAGTTACATTGCTCTGACTGCAAATATCCTGCCCTGCCCCCTCCAGAGGCCCTCACCCTACTCTGACTACATCCACGGTCCCTGTCTCAGAGAGAAGTTCATCTCCATGTCAATGAGTACTTACCTGGGCAACAGAGGGTGTGTCTGAACCTGAGAGCTTAAGGAAGGGGCTTGCTTGCTTGCTTGTTTCTTCTGGAGCAGGGGAGAGAGATGGTGCTGGACTGCAGTTTGTAAGTAATAAACGGGTTTTAAACTTTATTTCTCCCTTTGACTGATTTCAGTTTTTAGAGGTATTTTGCCCCAGGATTTCCTCTCCTTGGACTTACAGATGTAACAGAGAAAGTCCCTTTTCCCTTGGAGCATTCATTCTGGGGAAGACAGTGAGCATGAAATAGAGAAATAAATACTTTATGCAGACTGATAAGGCTGTGAAGGAAAACAGAGGCAAAGATGTGATGGAGACAGGAGGGCAGGGCCAGCTTTGGGTGGGTGGTCAGGGAGGGTCTCTGAGGAACTGCCATCCCAAGGATGAGGACTAGATGGCCAGGCTCAAGAGCATTCCAGGGGGTAGTCATAAGCTCGAGCAGGGGCTCAGGGGTGCAGCATACTTGGGTGTTTGAAGATCCCCATGGAGGTAAGTGCAGCTGCAGCAGGGTGTGTGAGGGGACAGTGGGATGGGATGAGTTCCCCGAGCCTGCCAGGGACCCCATCATGCAGACACTTGTGTAGGGCCCAAGAGAGCCTTGGAACAAAGTGGTTTAATTTGCATGTTTAAAAGATCGTTCTGTACCAGTGAGCCCAGTGCTGGGTATATACCCTTAAAGAATTGACAGCAGACATTTGGACAGATACATGCATACCCACATTCATGGTAACATGATTCACAACAGGCAAAAGGGAGAAGTGACCCAACTGTCCATCAACATAAGAATGGATAAACAAAATGCAGTATTACCTACACAGTGGAATATTATCCTCCCTCAAAAAGGAAGGAAATGTTGACACGTGCAAAGACATGGATGAACCTTTAAGACATTATGCTGAGTGAAAGGACAAATACCATGATTCTACTTCCATAAAGCACCTAGAATAGGCAAATCCATAGAGACAGAGAATGGTGGCTGCCAGGGACTTGGGGGAAGGGAGAATGGGAAGTCAGCATTTAATGGGGACAGGGTTTCAGTTTGGGTGGATGGAAACATTCTGGATTGTGATGGTTGCTCAACAGGGTGAATGTAATTAATGCCACTGAACTGAACGCTTAGAAATGGTTAAAATGGTAAATTTTATATTGAGACAGGCACCATAGGCTTAGATAGAGTAGGGTGAGGGCCTCCAGAAAAAACAAAGGTAATCCATTGTGAGATTTATTTCGTTTTGGCCTGTTTGGGGGCCCAGCTTGTTTTTCTGACTTTACCCAGGTGCTGCTTTTCTTCCTCCAGCCCTAAACAAATGATTTGCAACCTGGGCAATGTAGCAAGCAAGCCTAAAACAATGTAGAAACAGGAAGGATTCCATCTTGAAAATAAGATTGCATCTTAAAACCCAATTAGTTAAAAAGTTTCTTAACAAACACAGTAACTCAGCCCACCCTGGAAGCAAAGCAGGAAGCCTTGAATGATATGCTCCCAGACCAGGAAGCTGCTATCCTGGGAGGAAATCAGAGCAGTAAAATTCTTGTAAATAACCAGGAAGACTAATAAGAAACTTAATGCTTCTTCAAAGGTAAACATTGTGGGACCACTTAGCAGGTGTACAGCCCTAGCCCTTTGTCTCTCAACCGCCTATAAACCCCTAAACAACACACCACCCAGGGCTCCCTTATCCCCTCCTGGCTGAGCTAGGAGCTCTGTCCTCTTGCTTTCTCTCTGAAAAGCCTCACACTTGCTCTCCTACCTTGAGTGTTTGCAAAGTTCATTCTTTGACTCTGTGAACAAGTACCACGGCATCAATATTATGTGTATTTTACCACAATTAAACAAAAATAAAGATCAGTCTCAGTTGGGGGGACAGGAGCAGAATTCCAGACTGGGAAAAAGCGCGCAGGGCAGGCTCCATGCCCTATCAGGCTGGCTCCAGGATTTCCATCCAAGAGCTTTCCTGAGTCCCAGCGCCATGGATGCTGAGCCTGCAGCCAAAGCAGGGACTTCTGACCCTTGGCCTAAGGTGCGGTCGCACCTCCCCTGCTGGAGCAGCCTCATCACAGCAGACTGCTTCTGCCGCTCCTTCCTGCGCGGTCCCTGGCGCTGCCTGAGCAGGCCCGCGGGGGAATCACCCTGCCCTGAAAAAAAGGCCAGGGAGGGAGAAAAGCAGCACAATTAAAATCTTAGTGTATGAATAATTACATTTTAAAAATCCCCACATTTTTTTTACATCAAAAGGAATTCTGTAATCAGAGGTTTAATTTGCAGATTTAGTGGCATTTGGCAGGTTAAAAGTAGGTGCTGTAAAGTGAGTAGGCGTGGGATTTGGGGCTGGAAGCAAAGAATGGGGGAATCTGCTCAGAAAGAAACCCGGCTTTGAGCTGCCCCTGAGCTCTGCGGCCTCACTTCCTCTGCCCACAGCCACCCAGACTGGAGAGAAGAGAGCTGGAGAACCAAGCCTTCCCACCCTGCGCCATCACTTACCCCTCCTTTGTCTTTAAAATTGTTTTATTTATTTGTTTTTTTTCCCGATTATTCACTCATTGTAAAAAAAAGAATCCTTAGAATACAGAAAAGCGAAAAAAGAAAACCAAAGACCACCTGCAGTTTCCCTGCCTGCGGGTGGGAGGCACCTTCCCTCCGCTCTGACAATGTGGATGCAATCCCTTTGCCAGCTGGCTAGGGTCTTAGAAATGTGCAGGGTTACTGTTCTCGCCCCTCCACTTTGCCTCTCCTCTCTCTCTTTCCTTCCCCGAGAAAACCGAATCAAACAGGGGCTTTGACACAGGAAGGGCTGGAGGGGAGATTTTGGCCCAAGGACCAAAGGTGCTGCGGAGCAGCCTCCGGGGAGGGGCTCAGGGCAGGGCCCTCCCGGCTGCGGCTGGGAGGTGGGGGTGACGGGCGGGTAATTCCAGGAGGGCCTTTTAAGTGGAAGGGAAAGCAAAGGGACTGGGTCGTGTTTATCTCGCATCCCAACCAGCCACTGGATGCGGGCTAGCCCCAGTGAGACAGGGACCATAGATGTAGTCAGAATAGAGTGAAGGACACCGGAGGAGGCAGGGCAGGATATGTAGCAGTCAGAGCAATGTAACTAACTACATGCAAGGAAACCCCCCTACTAAAACTCTATATGTTAAACATTGAGCTCTAGAATTATTCTTCAGTGAGATCAGTTAATGTTCCCCAGATAAAGAAGAGTAGCACATGTTTTATTATGCTGATCATTTGTAACCATGTGTAATATTCACTTTAGCATGCTAAAAGGCCCAGGCCTATGTGCTGTCTTTCCTCCTTCAGATCTGACAAGGTGATATTGCAAACTGAGCAACTAACTTAGCATGCAGACCCAGCTGCAGATGGCATGGTTAAAGGCAGGAAGAATTCCATCTTAAAGATAAGATTGCATTTTAACACCCAGGAAGTTCAAGAGGCAAGATTCTTTAGCAAGTAGACAATACCTTGGGGTCTGGGCAGGCAGCCTTTTGATATGCTCCCAGACCAAGGAGCTGGTGTCCCAGAGAGAAATCAAAGCAGGAAATTCCTTACAGTTAAGTTAATTTTTAATATTCAGGGACCATTTAACAAGTCCCCACCCCTAAGTATTTTCATGTTCTCGAAAAATCCTCAACTGCCTATAAAACCCCCTAGACAACGCACCAACGACAGACTGTCTTGTCCCCTCCTGGCGTGAGGCGGGAGCTCTGTCCTTTCACTTTATCTCTAAATAAAAGCCTGTACCTTGCTCTCCTACCTTGACTGTTTGTGAAGCTCATTCTTCGGCTCCGCAAACAAGAACCCCAGCATCACCAGGACAGGGCCGCCTCAGGGAGGTGACTCCCCAGCTGAGGCAGTTTCCACATTGGGCTGGTGCTCACCGCTGTCTGCGGGGCAACTCCCAACAGCTGGGGGGGCGGTGTATGCCCTTCAGTGCTGAAGTGTGTGTGTGCGCGTGAAAGAGAGATCAGCAGAGACGGAGAGACAGAGAGATTCCCGGAGCTCCCCGAGGCACAAACCTAACACCAGCACAAGGCAGTAGCTCCTGGAGAAACTTTGCCAGCCGCGCGGAAGCAATGCCTTTGTGAAGACGAGTGTAGGAGGAGACAATAGCTGGGCTGGTGTGCAGCTCACAGAGATAGGACCAGAGCCATGGGACAATCCGGCCGTTTAGGGAAACAGGACAGACACTTTCAGAGACATGAAGGCAAAATCCAGAGTGACTGAAGCAGGACTTTCCTAGGAAGCCGACCCCACGGCGCTTGCCTCGGCGCTCCTGGATGGGGTCTTTATTCTCCCAAACTCTGCAGATATCTGGTAAATAGGACCGGCTGCTATTAATTTAGCGTGACTGTCTCATCCCCCAAGAAAGCTCTGCCCTTGAATTAAAGCTAGAAAATGTAGACTAAGAGAGGTGGAGGAACTTGCCTCAGCCTCATAGGTAGGAAGTGGCAGAAAAGGGGTTCATCCCTAAGTATCTGACTCCAAATCCCTGCACATATCCACCAACTCTTGTGACTGTATTTCTCTAACTTAGGTTATCATGGGGTGAAGGGATAGCAAGATGATTAAAAGGTGCTTGGACCAGACAGAAGAATATAGTCTCACAGATTAACAAATTGTAGCAAGAAATTATTAAAAGGAGATTTATGTTTTTAATTTAGAATAGTTGCCTAATTCTATACATAAACCAACTAAATTTTGTTAAGTAGGTCAAGATTTTAAATATATATATATATATATATATATATATATGACCCTCCCCCCAATTTTTTGATTGAAACAAATCTTTCTGGATTATTTAAAAATGACCTTTTCACTTAATATTAGGTAGAGGGGTGAAGCAGAAATCTTTCATATTGAAAGTCATATATTGGGAATTGGGCTTAAGCAGGTGTGGGGGGCACAAGTAAGCCACACAAATGGATGCCCAGACAAACTGATGACTCAGCACTATTGCCCTAACACCCCTCGCTCAGCCCACACCTATGGTCATATGCAGGGGGCAGGGTGCGCCCTAGGACCAGCTGACAGAGCAGGAAAACACTGTATGATTCACAGAAGGGTCAGCTCAGTAGCAGGAATGAGCCCATAGTGGACTTCTGGTACACTACAGCCTCTCTTGGGGGTGGCCCTGAAAGGTTGCAGTAAGGAGACCTACATCAACGGACACTTGGTCATCTTTGTGTAGACAGAGAAGTTGTCTGAGAAGAGAGTCAATAGACTCCCAGGCTGTGGTGAAAGGCTTGGCTCATTTGTGAGGGGCCTGGAAGGAGCAAAATTGGAAGATCAAGGACAAGGAAGTTTGGACAAGAGGCACTAAGTGTGAGGGTATTTGTATTGACTGATTAATGCCCATCAGAGAGCATCCACTGCAGAACAGAATAAACCACTGTGTGGCTAAGACTGTGCAACCAGTAGCTGTCAGCCCATTTCTATCCTCAGCCCCCGCAGGGTTTGCACTCTGGCTCATGAGCAGAGTAACCCTGGAGCAGAGATGGAGGTTGTGAATGGACCCAGGAGCATGGACTCCATCATGCCAGGGCTGTTACCTACTTTCTATAAGTAGGTATGACCTTTAGGTGTGACTTAAATCCAAATACTAGTTGACAGGGAATGTAGAGAAGGGAGGAAAGAAGAACACATTAAATGACCAGAGAGATGCAATCAGTGAAACCCAAACTATGGGGAATTCCAAAATGCTTGAAGTTCTTCCACAAATAAATTGCAAGATAAGCAAGCATAGATTAAAAGATTATTTTAAAATTTAACAGATTGAGAAGTGTGGTCCTTACTTGGATTGTGATTTGTTGTGTTTATTTATTTATTTATTTATTATAGAAATATAGTGGTATTCAATATTATATTCAAGTATACAGCACACTGATTACACAGTTACACACATTAAATCCTCACCCCATCTAGTGCAGTTACTGTCAGCATAGAAAGATGTTACAGAACCACTGACTATATTCTCCATGCTGTATGTGCATTCCCGTGACCAACTTATATTATGATTGAGATTTCTGTGCCCGTTTATCCCCCTCACCCTTCCCAATCACCTGCCCCAACCCCTCCTACATGGTAACCAGTAGTCACTTCTCAGTGTCTGTGAGTCTGCTGCTGTTTTGTTCACTTTGTTTTGTTTTTGGATTCTACATGTAAGTGAAATCATATGGTATTTGTCTTTCTCCACCTGGTTTATTTAACAAGAGGAGCCTCTAGGTCCATCCATGTTGCTGTTAATGGCAGGATTTCTTTATTTTTATGGCCAAATAATATTCCATTGTGTGTATGTACCACCTCTTCTTTATCCATTCATCTACTGATGGACACTTTAGGTTGCTTCCATATCTTGGCTATTGCAAACAGTGCAGCGATAAACATAGCGGAGCATATGTCTTTTTGGATCAGAGATTTTGTTTTCTTTGGGTAAATACCTAGAAGTGGAGTTACTGGCTCTGTGATTTTTTTTTTAATGGAAATAATTCTGACATTTAACAAACAATAGGAAATGTGAATGATTTAATACAGATATTTGATGATATTGAAGAATTATGATAAACTTTTTGATGTGATAATAGCATTGTAGTATATTTTAACAAGAGAGAGAAAAATCCAACCTTTTAAAGATATATACTGAAATATTTATGGATGAAATGATATGATGGCTGGAATTTATTTCAAATAAAACCAGAAGGAGGACATGGATGAGGTATAGATAAGGTGGGACTGGCTGGGGATTGATGGTCACTGGGTCTGGATAATGGATACTTGGGGTTCATCATATACCCTTTTGCCCTCTTTTTATATATTAAAAATTCCCCACATGTGTTTCCCTACCTATAAAATAAGAATAAGAAAGACACCCTTCAACCTCCTTCAGGGAATGTTGGGAGAGTAAACTAAGATAATAGATATGGTATATAATAGATAGATATAATATATAATTGGTAGATATAATAAGTAGATAATAGATACTTTCAAAAAATTGAAAAGTTAAAATTAGCAAGCAAATTTAAATTAAATAATGTCATAGAAGACACTCTACATAGGGCTTAGCTTGAGCCAGTGTGTGAGGATGGGAAGAATTTCTAACCCCAGGACGAAAAGGCATCCCTGGGATTTTCAGACTGGGCTCTGGGACCCCCTAGCGGCCCTCAGAGTCCCTGCAGAGCCCTCAGCGGGAGGCTTGTGGCCGAGAGACTCCTGTCTCTCTGCGTTGATCTGTTATAATGGGCTCAAGACCAGATTAAGGTATTAAAGGCCCCCAATACTGAGAAGACTGTCATACTCCCATCCCTACAGGCAACTTGTTTTAGTTACTGACATTAAAATGGCTCATTTCTAGTTTTGCTGATGGAAAAATTCCAGCTGTGTTTATTCAAATGGAACTTTTCTCTCCCTCTTCCTACTTTACTGGGGTTCTAAGCATATGCTTAGTATGCCTTTTGGGTCATGGCTGCATTGACTGGGGTTTCCTAGAGCATTTCATGTAAAAAAGAGGTTTCATTGTTAAAACTTTTGATCGATCTAATGTCTATTTATATCCTCTCTCCAATAGCTCATCAAGCACTTCGCCAACTCTGGCTTAGGCACCTCCCATACAAGGGATTTATTACCCACTGAATGATGCTGGCATATTTCAGATTATTACTAGAAAGTCTTATATTGAGGCCAAGCATGTCACCATCTAGTTTCCACCCCTGTCCCTCCTCTGCCCCCAGGGCTGCGCTGAACAAGTTTCATCGCCTCCGCTGTCTGCCTGGGCTCGGCCAGGCGCTTGGGCGGAGTTCGGGGAATCAGCCTGTCTCCTCTCTTTCCGATCCTGACTCCTCAAATAGTCTCCCCAGATAGTAATAATAAGGATAGCCACAATTAACTGAACTCACCATGTGCCAGGTGCCCAAGTCACACAGCTGGAGGATTTTATAGCCAAACGTCTATGTTTTTAGTCTCTACATTATGGTTTTTACCTCCCATTGAGCATGAAATAATCTCAAAGTGCTATCTCCTCACAACATTCAAGAACAATTGGATAGGAAAAATTTTCAAGTAGCCTCCAGCCTTTGACAGTGGACCGTTTTCTGGAGCCTGAAATATTGAATCATGGATTCTTCACTTGTCAGTCAAAGGCCCTGCCCCTGAGTTGGAACACCAGGGTGCATCCTCTCCTGCAGGGAGGCAGGCGTCTCTTAGGTGTGGGGCAGGGCTGTAGTTCATTACGACCTTTTGGCAACAGGGAAGAGTCTTGGGTTTGCTGAATGCTCTCTGGATCACCACTGATACCTGCAGCCGTCTCCTGTCCAGCTGGGTGATACTGGCTCTGGGGCAGTGTCAGGGCTGAGGTGTGGCATGTTGTCGGTAGCACCTCGTTAAAGCCAAGGGAGTTAGGGGCATCTGGTTGGTTAGCTTTGGCCCCATGACAGTGCTCTGGCTGTGAGGGAGCCTGAGTAAGCAATTTCATAGGTTTCTGCTTCCTTATGTGAGGTGGCTTCTCTTCTCACCAAGATTTATAAGGTGGGGAATTCTTTCAACATAGGAAGAGAGATCAAATACAATGAGCCTTAAAGTGCCCCCATCTCCATAGTTACGAAATTCCCCAGGTCCTTTCATTTAATGAATCAAAACATATTTATCAAGTCCAAAGTCCCTGGTAGGCACAGTGAATGGGAAGGTCACTATCACAATTAGTGGAGACCTTAGATCTCCAAAGAACTCAGGGTCCATCAGTTACTGTATGCACCAAGGCTTAACTGGGCTCTTGATTTATAAGACTAGAGGCCACACTGAGGGGTAAGGAAGAATTAAAGTGACTTGCCCTATCCTCCCAGATTTAGAACACCCAGCTGAAATCCCCAAACTCTCATCCTACTGCCAGGGCTTACACAGGGCTGTCAAAGTAATATTCCTAAAACATTAATAAAATTGTGTCACCTCCACAACTCAGAAATCATTGATTAGTCTTCATCACTCAGAGACTACCCCATTCATTCATTCACTCACTCAAAGCATTTCAGTGCCTACTGTACGCCAGGTATAGTGCTAGATGCTTGGGATATAAAGATGAAAGCCATGGGCTCAGCCCCCAAGGAGCTCAGGGGATAGCCAAGGAGGTGGATGTGAACATGGTTACATCCGGAGAGATGGGAGCAGTGCCCCAGTGTGTCTTTGGTGCTCTCTGCCAAATACCCTCTGCAGCATGGCAACCTCCACCCCAGTCCTCAGTCCCATACCTGTGTCCTATAAATCTGTGCTTCCTTCAGATTGAATGTAGCCTCCTTCCTGCGAGATCTGTTTCTCTGTGTGCTCTAAATGCTGGAATCTCCTGGAGAGCTATATGTGGAGGGGGAGGAGGGGCTCAGGGCATTTTTACTTCGTTCTTCTTGCAGAACACGCTCTTAGCATCTAACAGGCTAACCCTCTGATTTCTCTTCCCAAGTACTCAGGAAGAGTTTCGGCAATGCTTTTTAGGAAGAGGAAAGCCACACTTTCATTTTTCAGTGCCTGAAAGTGGTGGTGTTGCTCTGCAAAGGCATTCACACGTGCCCTGCCCCTGGTAGACACTCAGTGACCATCTGCGGGGTTTGTTCAGAGGCTCAGATATCTCCCATTCCAGTCAGGCACGGTCAGGGCAGGGCTCCCCAGGCGGGTGGCTTCCTAAGGCAGTTTGGGGCTTAGGAAGAGCTTTTCTGCCTGGGGGATGCTCCGCCTCCCTCAACTCGAACTGAGGAATATGGGCCCAGACGATAAAATGGTTTTCTGCCTGATGGAAATTGCCACTTCTCAGATTGGCCAGCAAGGTTTGGTTTCCGGCCAAGTCCACAGTGGGCTTCCCTGCTTTGATGTGGTCTTGCAAAGAAAACATCCTCAAATAGGCAACAGCCATCCATCTCTTTTCTCTTAGTCCACCTAGTGTTTGCTAAAAGCAGTGCTAATTATCCCCTTGGAATTGGTTGGGTTTGGGAGGCCACAGTCCCTCTAGAGGAGAGAATGGGTATTCTGATTCTGAATATTAGCCTAAATTTAGATTTCCAAACAGCTACTCAAACATTTGTTATTGGTGAAGAAGAAGAGAATAAATTTGGAATTTGGAGATCTGAGTCCTGAATCACTCATGGTTTACCTTTTTGTAAAAGTGTATAAATTTTATACCTGAGCCTTGGTTTTCTCATCCATAAAGTCAGATACCAATCAAAGCACCCCCTCAGTTCTAAGTCTCTAATGAAATGATGCTTGTGAAAGCCCTGTGCAATCTATGAAGCACTATCCATGCCAGGTATTAATCAGGGAGAAATACCAAGCCCAAAATAAGACAAAAGAATTATTCACTGATATCAGAGGCAAAGCATACTGATCAATTATTTTTTAAAAAGCTGAATTTCATGTATTTTATATCTTAATGGCAATAACAATAGAGCCTATAGAAATAGATTTAATATTCAAAGCATTTTGTCTTTTTTTGAGTGGGCAGAACATTTTCTTAATTTTTCACTTTGAAACAATTGTAGATTTATAGGAGGTCACAAAAGTGTGTCAAGGAGGTCCATGCAGCCTCCCCCAATGTGCATGTCTTGCCTAACTGTAGTATGATATCAAACCCAGGAAACTGACATTGGCCTAACTCACAGAGCTTGCTCAGATTTCACCAGTTTTACAAGCACTCATTTGTGGGTGCATTTATGTTGTTTTATGAAATCTTATCACGCATGTAGCTTTGTGTAACCACCTCTCCGGTCAAGATCCAGAACTGCTCTTTCATTAGGAGGGCTCTCTTATGCAACGCCTTACAGACTCACGCCCTCTCCCCCACTGAGATCCCCAACCCCTGGCAAACACTGATCTGTTCTCCATCACCACAGTTCTGCTATTTCAAGAATGTCATATAAGTGGAATCAGGCAGTATGTAACTTTTTGAAATTGGCCTTTTTCACTTAGCCTAATTCCTTTTAGGCCCCATGCCAGTTGTTACATGTATCAATAGTTTGTACCTTTTCTTTGCTGAGTAGGATTGATGGTGTAGATATACTATAGTTTAATCACTCATCCATAGAAGGCCATTTGGGTTGCAATTGTTTTTTTTTTTTTTTTTATTAAATAATTATTTTTTATTGAAGGGTAGTTGACACACAGTATTACATTACATGAGTTTCAAGTGTACAACACAGTGGTAGAACATTTATATACATAATTCTAGGTTCCAGCTATCACCCTACCAGGCTGTTACAATATCTTGACTATATTCCTTATGCTATACATTACATCCCGGTTACTAATTTATTTTACCATTGGAAGTCTGTCCTTTTTTTTTTTTTTTTTTTTTGTGAGGGCATCTCTCATATTTATTGATCAAATGGTTGTTAACGACAATAAAATTCTGTATAGGGGAGTCAATGCTCAATGCACAATCATTAATCCACCCCAAGCCTAATTTTTGTCAGTCTCCAATCTTCTGAGGCATAACAAACAAGTTCTTACATGTAGAACAAATTCTTACATAATGAATAAGTTACATAGTGAACAGTACAAGGGCAGTCAACACAGAAACTTTCGGTTTTGCTCATGCATTATGAACTATAAACAGTCAGTTCAAATATGAATACTCATTTGGTTTTTATACTTGATTTATATGTGGATACCACATTTCTCTCTTTATTATTATTATTTTTAATAAAATGCTGAAGTGGTAGGTAGATACAAGATAAAGGTAGAAAACATAGTTTAGTGTTGTAAGAGAGCACATGTAGATGATCAGGTGTGTGCCTGTAGACTATGTGTTAATCCAAGCTAGACCAGGGCAATAAAACATCCACGTATGCAGAAGATTTCTCTCAGAACGGGGGGGTGAGGTTCTAAGCCTCACCTCTGTTGATCCCCAATTTCTCACCTGATGGCCCCCCTGCGACTGTGCCTGTCTTAGGTTGTTCCTCCCTTGAGGAATCTTACCCGTCTCTGGCTAACCAGTCATCTTCCGGGGCCATACAGGGAAATGTGAAGTTGGTAAGTGAGAGAGAAGCCTTATTGTTTGAAAAAGTTAGCTTTTTACTTCTTTGCATATTTATGCCCTGTGGCTTCTATGCCCAGCATTTGTCTTGAGGTATCTTTACCACTTGGAAGAATTATGATACTCGGTAAATTTGATATGAGGCACGAATTCTATTTAAGGGTTGTAATTAGGAAGGAAGAAGAAAAGCTATAGAAGTAGCAGGCGGAAGAAAACATGGGAAGATTGATTATTTCTTTGATATATCTTCTTGTAGAGTAACTTCAGCATGTATAGGTTTTAAGCTACTACTTAAATTGCACACACACATTAACATAATAGGAGTATAGTTACATAACCAAAGCATATCTGTAATTACCAGCCATCTGCAGTGAAACCAAGAAAACCAGTTAGGCACCTTAGGCATTTGTGAAAACTTATCTATGATATGGTGGATATTGTCCAACTGAACTTGAACAGTCTGAGAGAAATCAGACAAATTAAAACAACCCATTCCTGGGGACTGTTCACATGCCATATGTTCTTTTAACAGTAAATAGTTTGTAGTTGTAAGACTTTGGAGTGCTACAATTTGCACTTCTCCAAATTCTTGGTTGAGTTCCAACAGTATAGATCCAGTCCAATTTTGTTGTTTTACTGTATGCACAGGCCAGCTTAGATATCTCCTTCCTCATTCCCATGGCAAGTCCAGGAACTGGTGGGATGAGTGCATCTACAGCTGTAGCAGTGCGTGGATCTTTGTTGGGGTTTTTTGATGATCATCTTCTGGCATGAGTCTTCCAGAGAGTGCAGATGTTGGAAGTTCTTTTTCATATCGTATCTTAGTTCATTTTCGGGGTAGCCCAATTAGGCTTTGATCCTCTGTATAAACACAAACAGACCCTTTGCCTACACTTTTATATGCCCTTTATACCCTTGTGTAGAACTCGTTGGAGGTTACCACACAGGAACTGCCCTTTTTTTTTTTTTTTCTATCACTAATCTACACTTATATGATGAATATTATGTTTACTAGGCTCTCCCCTATACCAGGTCTCCCCTATAAACCCCTTTACAGTCACTGTCCATCAGCATAGCAAAATGTTGTAGAATCACTACTTGCCTTCTCTGTGTTGTACAGCCCTCCCTTTTCCCCTACCCCCCCATGCATGTTAATCTTAATACCCCACTACTTCTCCCCCCCTTATCCCTCCCTACCCACCCATCCTCCCCAGTCCTTTTCCCTTTGGTACCTGTTAGTCCATTCTTGAGTTCTGTGATTCTGCTGCTGTTTTGTTCCTTCAGTTTTTCCTTTGTTCTTATATTCCACAGATAAGTGAAATCATTTGGTATTTCTCTTTCTCCGCTTGGCTTGTTTCACTGAGCATAATACCCTCCAGCTCCATCCATGTTGCTGCAAATGATTGGATTTGCCCTTTTCTTATGGCTGAGTAGTATTCCATTGTGTATATGTACCACATCTTCTTTATCCATTCATCTATTGATGGACATTTAGGTTGCTTCCAATTCTTGGCTATTGTAAATAGTGCTGCAATAAACATAGGGGTGCATCTGTCTTTCTCAAACTTGATTGCTGCGTTCTTAGGGTAAATTCCTAGGAGTGGAATTCCTGGGTCAAATGGTAAGTCTGTTTTGAGCATTTTGAGGAACCTCCATACTGCTTTCCACAATGGTTGAACTAACTTACATTCCCACCAGCAGTGTAGGAGGGTTCCCCTTTCTCCACAGCCTCGCCAACATTTGTTGTTATTTGTCTTTTGGATGGCAGCCATCCTTACTGGTGTGAGGTGATACCTCATTGTAGTTTTAATTTGCATTTCTCTGATAATTAGCGATGTGGAGCATCTTTTCATGTGTCTGTTGGCCATCTGTATTTCTTTTTTGGAGAACTGTCTGTTCAGTTCCTCTGCCCATTTTTTAATTGGGTTATTTGTTTTTTGTTTGTTGAGGCGTGTGAGCTCTTTATATATTCTAGACGTCAAGCCTTTATCGGATGTGTCATTTTCAAATATATTCTCCCATACTGTAGGGATCCTTCTTGTTCTATTGATGGTGTCTTTTGCTGTACAGAAGCTTTTCAGCTTAATATAGTCCCACTTACTCATTTTTGCTGTTGTTTTCCTTGCCCGGGGAGATATGTTCAAGAAGAGGTCACTCATGTTTATGTCTAAGAGGTTTGTGCCTATGTTTTCTTCCAAGAGTTTAATGGTTTCATGGCTTACATTCAGGTCTTTGATCCATTTTGAGTTTACTTTTGTATATGGGGTTAGACAATGGTCCAGTTTCATTCTCCTACATGTAGCTGTCCAGTTTTGCCAGCACCACCTGTTGAAGAGACTGTCATTTCGCCATTGTATGTCCATGGCTCCTTTATCAAATATTAATTGACCATATATGTCTGGGTTAATGTCTGGATTCTCTAGTCTGTTCCATTGGTCTGTGGCTCTGTTCTTGTGCCAGTACCAAATTGTCTTGATTACTATGGCTTTATAGTAGAGCTTGAAGTTGGGGAGTGAGATCCCCCCTACTTTATTCTTCTTTCTCAGGATTGCTTTGGCTATTCGGGGTCTTTGGTGTTTCCATATGAATTTTTGAATTATTTGTTCCAGTTCATTGAAGAATGTTGCTGGTAGTTTCATAGGGATTGCATCAAATCTGTATATTGCTTTGGGCAGGATGGCCATTTTGACGATATTGATTCTTCCTAGCCACGAGCATGGGGTGAGTTTCCATCTGTTAGTGTCCCCTTTAATTTCTCTTAAGAGTGACTTGTAGTTTTCAGAGTATAAGTCTTTCACTTCTTTGGTTAGGTTTATTCCTAGGTATTTTATTTTTTTTGATGCAATTGTGAATGGAGTTGTTTTCCTGATTTCTCTTTCTGTTGGTTCATTGTTAGTATATAGGAAAGCCACAGATTTCTGTGTGTTGATTTTGTATCCTGCAACTTTGCTGTATTCCGATATCAGTTCTAGTAGTTTTGGGGTGGAGTCTTTAGGGTTTTTTATGTACAGTATCATGTCATCTGCAAATAGTGACAGTTTAACTTCTTCTTTACCAATCTGGATTCCTTGTATTTCTTTATTTTGTCTGATTGCCGTGGCTAGGACCTCCAGTACTATGTTAAATAACAGTGGAGAGAGTGGGCATCCCTGTCTAGTTCCCGATCTCAGAGGAAATGCTTTCAGCTTCTCGCTGTTAAATATAATGTTGGCTGTGGGTTTATCATAGATGGCCTTTATTATGTTGAGGTACTTGCCCTCTATTCCCATTTTGCTGAGAGTTTTTAACATGAATGGATGTTGAACTTTGTCAAATGCTTTTTCAGCATCTATTGAGATGATCATGTGGTTTTTGTCTTTCTTTTTGTTGATGTGGTGGATGATGTTGATGGACTTTCGAATGTTGTACCATCCTTGCATCCCTGGAATGAATCCCACTTGGTCATGGTGTATGATCCTTTTGATGTATTTTTGAATTCGGTTTGCTAATATTTTGTTGAGTATTTTTGCATCTACGTTCATCAGGGATATTGGTCTGTAGTTTTCTTTTTTGGTGGGGTCTTTGCCTGGTTTTGGTATTAGGGTGATGTTAGCTTCATAGAATGAGTTTGGGAGTATCCCCTCCTCCTCTATTTTTTGGAAAACTTTAAAGAGAATGGGTATTATGTCTTCCCTGTATGTCTGATAAAATTCCGAGGTAAATCCATCTGGCCCGGGGGTTTTGTTCTTTGGTAGTTTTTTGATTACCTCTTCAATTTCGTTGCTGGTAATTGGTCTGTTTAGATTTTCTGTTTCTTCCTGGGTCAATCTTGGAAGGTTATATTTTTCTAGGAAGTTGTCCATTTCTCCTAGGTTTCCCAGCTTGTTAGCATATAGGTTTTCATAGTATTCTCCAATAATTCTTTGCATTTCCGTGGGGTCCGTCGTGATTTTTCCTTTCTCGTTTCTGATACTGTTGATTTGTGTTGACTCTCTTTTCTTCTTAATAAGTCTGGCTAGAGGCTTATCGATTTTGTTTATTTTCTCGAAGAACCAGCTCTTGGTTTCATTGATTTTTGCTATTGTTTTATTCTTCTCAATTTTATTTATTTCTTCTCTGATCTTTATTATGTCCCTCCTTCTGCTGACCTTAGGCCTCATCTGTTCTTCTTTTTCCAATTTCGATAATTGTGACATTAGACCATTCATTTGGGATTGTTCTTCCTTTTTTAAATATGCTTGGATTGCTATATACTTTCCTCTTAAGACTGCTTTTGCTGTGTCCCACAGAAGTTGGGGCTTAGTGTTGTTGTTGTCATTTGTTTCCATATATTGCTGGATCTCCATTTTGATTTGGTCATTGATCCATTGATTATTTAGGAGTGTGTTGTTAAGCCTCCATGTGTTTGTGAGCCTCTTTGCTTTCTTTGTACAGTTTATTTCTAGTTTTATGCCTTTGTGGTCTGAAAAGTTGGTTGGTAGGATTTCAATCTTTTGGAATTTTCTGAGGCTCTTTTTGTGGCCTAGTATGTGGTCTATTCTGGAGAATGTTCCATGTGCACTTGAGAAGAATGTATATCCCGCTGCTTTTGGATGTAGAGTTCTATAGATGTCTATTAGGTCCATCTGCTCTACTGTGTTGTTCAGTGCTTCCGTGTCCTTACTTATTTTCTGCCCAGTGGATCTATCCTTTGGGGTGAGTGGTGTGTTGAAGTCTCCTAGAATGAATGCATTGCAGTCTATATCCCCCTTTAGTTCTGTTAGTATTTGTTTCACATATGCTGGTGCTCCTGTGTTGGGTGCATATATATTTAGAATGGTTATATCCTCTTGTTTGACTGAGCCCTTTATCATTATGTAGTGTCCTTCTTTATCTCTTGTTACTTTCTTTGTTTTGAAGTCTATTTTGTCTGATATTAGTACTGCAACCCCTGCTTTCTTCTCACTGTTGTTTGCTTGAAATATGTTTTTCCATCCCTTGACTTTTAGTCTGTACATGTCTTTGGGTTTGAGGTGAGTTTCTTGTAAGCAGCATATAGATGGGTCTTGCTTTTTTATCCATTCTGTTACTCTGTGTCTTTTGATTGGTGCATTCAACCCATTAACATTTAGGGTGACTATTGAAAGATATGTACTTATTGCCATTGCAGGCTTTAAATTCGTGGTTACCAAAGGTTCAAGGTTAGCCTCTTTAGTATCTTACTGCCTAACTTAGCTCGCTTATTGAGCTGTTATATACACTGTCTGGAGATTCTTTTCTTCTCTCCCTTCTTGTTCCTCCTCCTCGATTCTTCATATGTTGGGTGTTTTGTGCTGTGCTCCTTCTAGGAGTGCTCCCATCTAGAGCAGTCCCTGTAAGATGTTCTGTAGAGGTGGTTTGTGGAAAGCAAATTCCCTCAGCTTTTGTTTGTCTGGGAATTGTTTAATCCCACCATCATATTTGAATGATAGTCGTGCTGGATACAGTATCCTTGGTTCAAGGCCCTTCTGTTTCATTGTATTAAATATATCATGCCATTCTCTTCTGGCCTGTAGGGTTTCTGTTGAGAAATCTGACGTTAGCCTGATGGGTTTCCCTTTATAGGTGACCTTTTTCTCTCTAGCTGCCTTTAACACTCTTTCCTTGTCCTTGATCTTTCCCATTTTAATTATTATGTGTCTTGGTGTTGCCTTTCTTGGATCCTTTCTGTTGGGGGTTCTGTGTATTTCCGTGGTCTGTTTGATTACTTCCTCCCCCAGTGTGGGGAAGTTTTCAGCAATTATTTCTTCTAAGATACTTTCCATCTCTTTTCCTCTCTCTTCTTCTTCTGGAACCCCTATAATACGGATATTGTTCCTTTTGGATTGGTCACACAGTTCTCTTAATATTGTTTCATTCCTGGAGATCCTTTTGTCTCTCTCTATGTCAGCTTCTATGCGTTCCTGTTCTCTGATTTCAATTCCATCAATGGCCTCTTGCATTCTATCCATTCTGCTTATAAACCCTTCCAGAGTTTGTTTCATTTCTGCGGTCTCCTTTCTGGCATCTGTGATCTCTTTCCGGACTTCATCCCATTTTTCTTGCGTATTTCTCTGCATCTCTGTCAGCATGTTTATGATTCTTATTTTGAATTCTTTGTCAGGAAGACTGGTTAGGTCTGTCTCCTTCTCTGGTGTTGTCTCTGTGATCTTTGTCTGCCTGTAGCTTTGCCTTTTCATGGTGATAGGAATAGTCTGCAGAACTGGGACGAGTGACGGCTGGAAGGACTTCCTTTCTTGTTGGTTTGTGGCCCTCCTCTCCTGGGAGAACAGCGGCCTCTAGTGGCTTGTGCTGCGCAGCTGCGCGCAGACAGGGTTTCTGCTTCCTGCCCGGCTGCTATGGAGTTAATCTCCGCTGTTGCCGTGGGCGTGGCCTGGCTCGGGCAGCTACTCCAAAATGGTGGAGTCGCGTTGGAGCAGGAGCTGCTGGGAGGCTATTTATCTCCGTGAGGGGCCTCCCTGCTCCCTGCAGCCCAGGGGTTAGGGTGCCCAGAGATCCCGGATTCCCTACCTCTGGATTAAGTGACCCGCCCTGCCCCTTTAAGACTTCCAAAAAGCACCCGCCAAAACAAAACAACGACCACAAAAAAAAACAAGAAAAAAAATTTTTTTAATTAAAAAAAAAAAAAAGTGGTCGTTCGTTTTTCTTTATTCTCCGGTGCCAGCCTCAGGCCTCTGCTCACCGGTCTTTCTGCCCTGTTTCCCTAGTATTGGGGTCCCTGTCCCTTTAAGACTTCCAAAAAGCGCTCGCCAAAACAAAGCAGCAAAAAGTTCCAAAAAAAAAAAAAAATGGTTGCGCGCTTTTCTTATGTCCTCTGTCGCCCAGCCTCCAGTGCCTGCTCACTGTTCTTGCTGCCCTGTTTTCCCAGTATCGAGGGCCCTGCACTCTGGCCCGGATGGCTGGGGCTGGGTGTTCGGCAGTCCTGGGCTCCGTCTCCCTCCCGCTCTGCCTGCTCTTCTCCCGCCGGGAGCTGGGGGGAGGGGCGCTCGGCTCCCGCGGGGCCGGGGCTTGTATCTTACCCCCTTCGCGAGGTGCTGGGTTCTCTCAGGTGCGGATGTGGTCTGGATATTGTCCTGTGTCCTCTGGTCTTTATTCTAGGAAGGGTTGTCTTTGTTATATTTTCATAGATATATGTTGTTTTGGGAGGAGATTTCCGCTGCTCTACTCACGCCGCCATCTTCCGCCTCTCCTGCAATTGTTTTTTTTTAACAAAAGAGAAGTATTTATTAGTTTGTTCAATAAATATTTATGGAGTCGCCCGTGTGCCAGATTCTGCAGTCAGTATTGGTGATGTAGCAGTGGATGAGAAGAAGATGATAAATCACATACAGAGAGAACGATTGTAGGGGGTGGTACAGGATAGAAGGAAAAAACAGACTGACAGAATGACTCCTTCAGTGTTCAGAGATGGGTGGAGGCCTTTCCAGGGAGGCAACATTTAAATGAAGACCTGAATGAGGTAGAATCCACCCTTAAAAAGCCCTGGAAACAGTATCCTGGGCAGAGGGAAGAGTAGGGGTAAACACCCTGAGTTGGGCATGTACCTGGTGGTTAGAGGGACAAAGAGGAAGCCAGGGAGGTTGTAGTATGTGAAAGGCAGGGGTGGGAAAGGCGGGAGAAGCAGGTGGGGCCTGTAAACTGTAGGGAGGAGTTTGGATTTTATTCTAAGGATTTCAAGCAGGGGGAGGCATGATGCCATGAATGTTTTAAAAGATTACTCTAGAGACAAACTCTATTTTAAACCTCACGGTGTAATTTATTGAGTAACTGCTCATTTAATATTTACAAACCCTAGAACAAGAATTGAATGCTAACAGCCTCCATGACTACTAGCCATGTGGGACTGACCCTCTCAGTCAAAGAGGAGACCTTGGAGGAGAGACAGGGACAAACATTTTCTGCAACTCCAAAGCCAGCAGTTCAGCAAATATAGATTTGCACAGAAGAGTCTGTAAATGCTTTCTTTATAGGTACCCATTGGACTTCACTTGGACTCCATGAGAACTTGCCGCCTCCCCCATCCCACTGTGCACTGGGTCCCTACCCCCACTCCCCAGTCAGTGGCAGAGAGAGCAGGAGAAGGAAATGAGCAGATGGCAGAGCGGGAGACACTCTACTAGGTCTCAGGGAGCTCTGGTTCTGCTTAAGAGAGAGAGAGAGTGAGGACAAGAAACCAGCAGTGTGGGCTAACATGGGAGGCAGGAGGGCGATGGACTGGGAGGTGGGGCACTGAGCACCCAATCCCAGCCTAGGATGTGGGCACAGGCACTTTGCCCCTCTGGACATGGGTGCCCTCATCAGTGGCCTGTATGTTCTGGTCAGAGGGTGCTTTCCTGCTACAGGACAAGCCAGTTCAGGACATACATGCATTTCTCCATGGCTGCCCTGCCAGAGTGAAAATGAGCAGGCAACGGAGGTCCAGCAAACACAGAGTATCTCCCTTCATCAACATCGAGTTCAGGATAGAGTCTTAAAACTGGACAATCTTTAAAATGCAACATCAGAACCTGACCACATGCAGAGAGGCTGCCCCTGACTCTGGAGTAACTCACTCAAGAAGCTTGATAGGCAAAAATTTAATTTTTCTACCTCCTAAATTAGGGCCGGGGTTGGCAAGCCATGGTCCACAGGCCAAATCTGGCCAGCTGCCTTCTATTGTATGGTCCACAAGCTAAAAATGGGCTTTACATTTTGAAACAGTTGGGGGAAAAGATGGGAAGATGAATTGTATTTATGACCTGTAAAAATTACACGAAACTCAAATTTCAGTGTCCATAAATAAAATTCTATCAGAACATGCTCATTTGTTTATGTACTTTGTATGGCTGATTTTGCATTACACAGGCAGAGATGAGAAGTTGTGACAGAAACTGACTGGCAAGCCTAAAATGTGTCCTCTCTAGCCTTTTACAGTTTGCTGACCCTTGTGGTGGACAGACTCTAAATAGCCCCATGATTCCTGCTTCCTGGTATTCATGCCGTTGTGGAATCCCTCCCCTTGGGTGTGGATGGGACCTGTGACTTCTAAGCAGTAGAATATGGCAAAGGATGCCACGTCCATGATTTTTTATACAGGATAGTAGCTTCCATCTTGCTAGCAGGTGTCTCTGCAGCTTTAGTGAAGTCAGCTGCTGTGTTATGAGCTGCCCTATGGAGAGACCCACGTGACCAGAAACTGCAGGTGGGGTCTGGACAACAGCTGGCAAGAAACTGAAGCCCTCAGTCTGACAAGCTGCAAGGAGTGAAATCCAGCCAATGGCCACATGAGCTTGGAAATGAACTCTGCTCTGGTGGAAATCAAAGCCCTGGCTTTGCTTACAGCCTTGTGAGAGACCCTGAAGCAGAAGGCCCGCTGAGCCATCTGTGCCCAAACTCCTGACCAGCAGAAACTGTCAGATAATAAATGTGTGCTGTTTTAAGTTGCTAAGTTTGTGGTTATGTTTCACAACAATAGATAACTGGACAACTGGGATTCAGATTTCCTCAAATATGGAGAGTTCAGTGGCCTTCCCTTCACATAGGCAGGAGTTTGCATAGCTGCTCAGGAGCAAAGCAGATTGGTGAAGTGAGGTTAGGGTGGAATCAGGTGTTGCTGGAGGACCAGGTAGATGAGGATTCTTCCAAAGACCACATTCATCAGAACCTAGGATAGCCAGAGATTCCCAAAGACATTCCCATTTAAATGAATCATGGAAAAGCAGTTATTAAGGGTCTTACCAAGTGGGCAGGACTGGAACAGTGTGAATCCCTTAAATGTGCTTAGGGTCTGGGGTTCTGTGGCCCAGAGGTACACTGGTGCTTGGCTCTGAACTGTTATAAGGTCATGGCCGTGGTGGGCTGGGCAGGCTGCTAAGATCTGGGGACCTGCTGCAGCCCATTACTCCACGCCTTAGCCTGGAGTCAGGGTTTTGTAGTCTACACCCTGGCTGCTCTCATCTGTTCCCCAGGGGCCATCACCATGATCCCCCCTCCACACCTCCTCCCCAACCAGACAGTTCTTCCTCTTCAGAATCATCTGTGGCAAGTAAGTGGGGCCCAGAGAAACTGCAGAGGGCAAGAAGTGGGGGAGCTCTGGCTTCTACTTAGAAGCCAAAGAATGTCACTCGAAATTCTGGATACAAAGAATGATTTGATTGTGAAATTTAGGACAACGAAATTAAAGAGGTAGTAGATATTTTTAAAGGTAAAGTTAAAAACCTTCATTGATCCCCCAGTTTAGTAAACATCACAGTGGGATTTCAGGAGAGAGTCATCATGGGCCCAGTCTGTGCAGGGTGTCAGGTGGGTGGCTAGGCTCACCATTCAGCAGTGACTGCAAATGGGCTCCCCCTTCCAGACTGGCTTCCAGGCCCTGCTATCCATCTTCCTGCCTTGGCAGAGAGGGAGACCCTGTCCTTTGGGAGCAGAATCAGAAGCACTGACTTGCCAGGGTTTGGCAACCAGAAGAAACTGTGTGTTAATTTTTGGAAAACTAATTGTCATTTTGTTTTAAAACTCCTGAGGCAAGCCATCTTTATGGTAAATGTGAGTTGGAATCTAAGTAGAGTTTTCATTCATTCTTTCAACAGATATTTACCAAAATGTTCACTGAGCATAAACTATACTCCAGGTACTGTCTTAAATGCTAGAAATACAAAAGTAGACAAGATGGGCTTGCTTCCTGCACTAACAGGGAAAGCTTCAAGGAGTTTCAAATTACACACTGGCAGTAATAATAGCTTTTGATATTATGCCTGTCACTGTTATATCTAATAGCATAGGTCCTCAATAACTGTCTTTTCTGTCCTCACTGTTAAAATTCAAATACCTGTTAGAAAGAGTCCACCATGAGCCCCATTAACCATTGAGCTCCACGATCTCCCACCTGTCATGTCACAAGATTGTCCATTAGTATAAAAGAGTCTCCTCTGTCACCTGTAAAGTATTGTCCCTGAGGATGAGACAGCGATAGATACTTCAGTGAAGACCAAATTAGCATACATCTGACTGGAACTCTGACATTTCATACTTTGACATCAAATAAAACCATTGTCTGGCAATGCTTTGGGGTATATATGTATTTTCAAATAAAATCGTATCTTTATTATAAAAATCTGTAACGTAAAGAGTGAAAGACCCCTGTAATCTTTTTAAAACTTTCTGCATCATTGTTTAAAAAAATGGAAAAGTAGAGAAGTGTAGAGAGTAAACCTAGCCTTTACTCAATCAACTCCCTCACCTCCCCCGCTCCCCCCACCGCACAAATAAAAGATAACCACTGTCGATAACTGGTGTGGGGCCATCCAAACTTTATGCATATCTAAACAGATTTCTGAAATAAAAATGAGATATTACACCCACTTAAAAAATGCATTTCTCCCCACTAGCCAAACAGTGTACACCTGCAAACATACATACAGTCACCTGCTCTGTTTTGAAGGCCGTGTGGAATCCCATTATTGCTGTTCCACACTTTTTAACCAGTCCTCCACAGATGGACACCCAGACTGCAAATAAGCATTTGCCAGTAATGTGGTGATCACCCTGTACACAGATGGGTGCGTTTTTTAATGGATGCTCCTGTCAGATAAATTCGTAGTGGTAGAAATACATCTTTTTTTTTTGTCATAGTATTTTAAGACAAAATAAAAACTAATGTACATTAGGAAAATTTTTAAGAAAACATTTCAAGTTAACCAGAAAATTTAATATACTGGAACACTATTATGAAGGAAAGCGTTTTTATTATGTCAAATAGAGTATGCATTATGAATTCAATGCTTTCTAATAGTTTTCTACTTATGTTCAAATGAGTAGCCATACCATAATACTTTTGAAACAAAAATTTTTTATTAAGGTATCATTGATGTACACTCTTATGAAGGTTTCACATTAAAAAACATTGTGGAAAAAAGTGTTTGGAAAGATGGCGGCGTGAGAGGAGAGACAGAAGCTTCCTCCTAAAACGATACAATTAGAAAATTTAATTGGCACAACTAATCCTGAGAGAGCAACAGGAAAGAGGACAGCATCAGACTGCACACACCTGGAGAAAAGAGCAGACCTCAGGGAACGGGGTAACGTACCAGAGCTGTGGCTCCGTGGGACCCGAGCCCCTCCCCCACCCCAGCTCACCGGCGGGAGGAAGACAAATGGAGCAGGGAGGGAGTGGAAGGCTTGGGACTGCTGAATACCTAGCTCCGGAGATCTGCGCTGGGAGCACAAACCTACATTTCATGGTGCTTTCATGAGACTTGCATGACTACTGGGTTGTAAAGTTAATACAGGCAGAGTTCCTGGGGAGACTGGGATTCTGGCTGCTTCTGGAAAGCAGGGATCCATATCTGGCTGCTCTGGGACAAAAACTTATACCTGTGTGACCGGCCCACTGGCTCAGGCAGTGGAGACAGGCACAGCAGCCAGGAGGCAGGGAACAGCTCTTTCCTACCCCCAGGCACCAGTAATGCTCCCCTGCAACCCCTGACATTGCTTCAGGAGCCGAGCAGCTGCAGAATAGAGCTTCTGTACACTAGAGGGCGCCATATACAACAAACATGAAACGCCAAAGGAACCTTGTCCAGAGTAAAATTGTTAATACAATTCCTGAGAAAGATTTAAATGATATGGACCTCGTGACTCTTCCTGAAAGGGAGTTCAAAATAAAAATCATCAACATCCTGATGGAGGTACAGAAAGACATCCAAGAACTCAGGAATGAATTCAGGTCAGAGATCCAATCGTTAAAGAACATGATGGAGGGTATTAAAAGCAGGTTGGATACAGTGGAGGAGACAATAAATGAAATAGAAACTAGAGAAGGGAATACAAAGAAGCTGAGGCACAGAGAGAAAAAAGGATCTCTAAAAATGAAAGAATATTGAGAGAACTATGTGACCAATCCAAGCGGAACAATATTCGCATTATAGGGATACCAGAAGAAGAAGAGAGAAAGAAAGGGATAGAAAGTGTCTTTGAGGAGGTAGTTGCTGCAAACTTCCCCAGTCTGGGGAAGGACATAGTCTGTCAGGCCATGGAGATCCACAGATCCCCAACACAAGGGACCCAAGGAAGACAACACCAAGACACATAGTAATTAAAATGGGAAAGATCAAGGATAAGGACAGACTGTTAAAAGCAGCCAGAGGCAGAAATAAGATCACATACAAAGGAAAGCCCATCAGACTAACATCAGACTTCTCAGCAGAAACCTTACAGGCCAGAAGGGAGTGGCATGATGTATTAAATGCCATGAAGCAGAAGGGCCTGGAACCAAGATTACTTTATCCAGCAAGATTATCATTTAAATTTGAAGGAGGGATGAAACAATTTCCAGATAAGCTAAAGCTGAAAGAGTTTACCTCCCACAAACCATCTCTGCAGTCTATTTTGGAGGGACTGCTATAGATGGAAGTATTCCTAGGGTTGGACAGCTGTCACCAGAGGTAGTAAAATCATGGTAGGGAGGGTGGAGCAGCTGATTGCGAGGCAAATGCAAAATTAAATTGACTATCCCCAAAGTCAATCAAGGGATAGACAAAAAGTACAGAATTTGATACCTAATATATAAAGAATGAAGGAGAAAGAAAAAGGAGGAGAAATAGAAAGGAACCTTTAGATTGTGTTTGTAACAGCATACTAAGTGAGTTAAGTTAGACTCTTAGATAGTAAGGAAAGTAATCTGGAACCTTTGGTAACCACGAATCTAAAACCTGAAATGGCAATAAGTACATACCTATCGATAATCACCCTAAATGTAAATGGAATGAATGCACCAATCAAAAAACATAGAGTCACTGAATTGATAAAAAAACAAGACCCATCTATGTGCTGCTTACAAGAGACTCACCTCAAACCCAAAGACATGCACAGACTAAAAGTCAAGGGATGGAAAAAGATATTTCATGCAAACAATAGGGAGAAAAAAGCAGGTGTTACAGTACTAGTATCAGACAAAATAGACTTCAAAACAAAGAAAGTAACAAGAGATAAAAAAGGAGATTACATAATGATAAAGGGGTCAGTCCAACAAGAGGATATAACCATTATAAATATATGTGCACCCAACACAGGAGCACCAGCATATGTGAAACAAATACTAACAGAACTAAAGGAGGAAATAGACTGCAATGCATTCATTTTAGGAGACTTCAACACACCATTCACTCCAAAGGACAGATCCACCAGACAGAAAATAAGTAAGGACACAGAGGCACTGAACAACACGCTAGAACAGATGGACCTAATAGACATCTATAGAACTCTACACCCAAAAGCAGCAGGATACACATTCTTCTCAAGTGCACATGGAACATTCTCCAGAATAGACCACATACTAGGCCACAAAAAGAGCCTCAGTAAATTCCAAAAGATTGAAATTCTACCAACCAACTTCTCAGACCACAAAGGTATAAAACTAGAAATAAATTGTACCAAGAAAGCAAAAAGGCTCACAAACACATGGAGGCTTAACAACATGCTTCTAAATAGTCAATGGATCAACGACCAAATTAAAATGGAGATCCAGCAATATAGGGAAATAATGACAACAATAAGACAAAGCCCCAACTTCTGTGGGACTCAGCAAAAGCAGTCTTAAGAGGAAAGTATATAGCAACCCAAGCATATTTAAAGAAGAAAGAACAAACCCAAATGAATAGTCTAATGTCACAATTATCAAAATTGGAAAAAGAAGAACTAATCAGGCCTAAAGTCAGCAGAAGGAGGGACATAATAAAGATCAGATTAGAAATAAACAAAATTGAGAAGAATAAAACAATAGAAAAAATCAATGAGACCAAGAGCTGGTTCTTTGAGAAAATAAACAAAATAGATAAGCCTCTAGCCAGACTTATAAAGAGAAAAAGAGAATCAACACACATCAACAGAATCAGAAATGAGAAAGGAAACATCACAATGGACCCAACAGAAATACAAAGAATTATTAGAGACTACTATGAAAACCTATATGCTAAGAAGCTGGAAAACCTAGAAGAAATGGACAACTTCCTAGAAAAATACAACCTTCCAAAACTGACCAAGGAAGAAACACAAAATCTAAACAAACCAATTACCAGCAAAGAAATTGAAGTGGTAATCAAAAAATTACCCAAGAAAAAAACACCCAGGCCAGATGGATTTACCTTGGAATTTTATCAGACATACAGAGAAGACATAATACCCATTCTCCTTAAAGTTTTCCAAAAAATAGAAGAGGAGGGAATACTCCCAAACTCATTTTATGAAGCCAATATCACCCTAATACCAAAACCAGGCAAAGACCACACCAAAAAAGAAAATTAAAGACCAATAGCCCTGATGAACGTAGGTGCAGAAATACTCAATAAAATATTAGCAAACCGAATTCAAAAATATATATCAAAAGGATCATACACCATGACCAAGTGGAATTCATCCCAGGGATGCAAGGATGGTACAACATTCGAAAATACATCAACATCATCCACCACATAAACAAAAAGAAAGACAAAAACCACATGATCATCTCCATAGATGCTGTAAAAGCATTCGACAAAATTCAACATCCATTCATGATAAAAACTCTTAGCAAAATGGGTATAGAGGGCAAGTACCTCAACATAATAAAGGCCATATATGATAAACCCACAGCCAACATCATACTGAACAGCGAGAAGCTGAAAACTTTTCCTCTAAGATCAGGAACAAGACAGCGATGCCCACTCTCCCCACTGTTATTCAACATAGTACTGGAGGTCCTAGCCACAGCAATTAGACAAAACAAAGAAATACAAGGAATCCAGATTGGTAAAGAAGAAGTTAAACTGTCACTATTTGCAGACGACATGATATTGCACATAAAAAACCCTAAAGACTCCACTCCAAAACTACTAGAACTGATATCGGAATACAGCAAAGTTGCAGGATACAAAATTAACACAGAAATCTGTGGCTTTCCTATACACTAACAATGAGCCAATAGAAAGAGAAATCAGGAAAACAATTCCATTCACAATTGCATCAGAAAGAATAAAATACCTAGGAATAAACCTAACCAAAGAAGTGAAAGACCTATACCCTGAAAACTATAAGACACTCTCAAGAGAAATTAATGAGGACTCTAACAAATGGAAATTCATCCCATGCTTTTGGCTAGGAAGAATTAATATTGTCAAAATGGCCATCCTGCCCAAAGCAATATACAGATCTGATGCAATCCCTATCAAATTACCAACACCATTCTTCAACGAACTGGAACAAATAGTTCAAAAATTCATATGGAAACACCAAAGACCCTGAATAGCCAAAGCAATCCTGAGAAAGAAGAAGAAAGTGGTGGGGATCTCACTCTCCAACTTCAAGCTCTACTACAAAGCCATAGTAAACAAGACAATTTGGTACTGGCACAAGAACAGAGCCACAGACCAGTGGAACAGATTAGAGACTCCAGACATTAACCCAAACATATATGGTCAATTAATATTCGATAAAGGAGCCATGGACATACAATGGGGAAATGACAGTCTCTTCAACAGATGGTGCTGGCAAAACTGGACAGCTACATGTAAGAGAATGAAACTGGATCACTGTCTCACCCCATACACAAAAGTAAATTCAAAATGGATCAAAGACCTGAATGTAAGTCATGAAACCATAAAACTCTTAGAAAAAAACATAGGCAAAAATCTCTTGGACATAAACATGAGTGACTTCTTCATGAATATATCTCCCCGGGCAAGGAAAACAAAAACAAAAATGAACAAGTGGGACTATATCAAGCTGAAAAGCTTCTGGACAGCAAAGGACACCATCAATAGAATAAAAAGGTACCCTACAGTATGGGAGAATATATTCGTAAATGACAGATCTGATAAAGGCTTGACATCCAAAATATATAAAGAGCTCAAGCACCTCAACAAACAAAAAGCAAATAATCCAATTAAAAAATGGGCAGAGGAGCTGAACAGACAGTTCTCCAAAGAAGAAATTCAGATGGCCAACAGACACATGAAAAGATGCTCCACATCGCTAGTTATCAGAGAAATGCAAATTAAAACCACAATGAGATATCACCTCACACCAGTAAGGATGACTACCATCCAAAAGACAAACAACAACAAATGTTGGCAAGGTTGTGGAGAAAGGGGAACCCTCCTACACTGCTGCTGGGAATGTAAATTAGTTCAACCATTGTGGAAAGCAGTATGGAGGTTCCTCAAAATGCTCAAAATAGACTTACCATTTGACCCAGGAATTCCACTCCTACGAATTTACCCTAAGAATGCAGCACTCCAGTTTGAAAAAGACAGATGCACCCCTATGTTTATCGCAGCACTATTTACAATAGCCAAGAATTGGAAGCAACCTAAGTGTCCATCAGTAGATGAATGGATAAAGAAGATGTGGTACATATACACAAGGGAATATTATTCAGCCATAAGAAGAAAACAAATCCTACCATTTGCAACAACATGGATGGAGCTAGAGGGTATTATGCTCAGTGAAATTAGCCAAGCTGAGAAAGACAAATACCAAATGATTTCACTCATCTGTGGAATATAAGAACAAAAGAAAAACTGAAGGAACAAAACAGCAGCAGAATCACAGAACCCAAGAGTGGACTAACAGTTACCAAAGGGAAAGAGACTGGGGAGAATGGGAGGGTAGGGGGGGATAAGGGCGGGGAAGAAGAAAGGGGGTATTATGATTAGCATGTATAATGTGGTAGGTGGGGGAAAGGGGAGGGCTTTGCAACGCAGAGAAGACAAGTAGTGATTCTACAACATCTTACTATGCTGATGGACAGTGACTGTAATGGGGTTTGTGGGGGGGACTTGGGGTAGGGGAGAGCCTAGTAAACATAATGTTCTTCATGTAATTGTAGATTAATGATAACAAAATAAAAATATATATATAAAAAAAAAACAATGTGGTTACTACATTTACCCGTATTATCAAGTCCCCACCCACACCCCAATGCAGTCACTGTCCATCAGTGTAGTAAGATGCCACAGAGTCACTGTTTGCCTTCTCTGTGCTACACTGTTTTCCCTGTGCCCCCAACACCATGTGCACCAATCATAATACCCCTCAGTCCCCTTCTCCCTCCCTCCTCCCCCACCCTCCCCCACCCCTCGTCTTTGGTAACCGCTAGTCCCTTCTTGGAATTTGTGAGTCTGCTGCTGTTTTGTTCCTTCAGTTTTGTTTCGTTGTTATACTCCACAAATCAGGGAAATCATTTGGTATTAGACATACATCTTTTTAACCTGGTGTTAGTGCTGATGAGCTATAGTAGAAAGCAGCATGTGGATTCTGGGCCCCCCCGAGTGACAAGTCCCAGCACTTGCTCTTAGGACAAGTCACTCCATGTCTCTGAGCCTATTACCTCAACTGCGAAGTGAGGGCATTAATCCCCCATTGGCCTAGTTTGTGGGGTGCTGCAGACAACTGAAATAACAAACGCAGTGTGCTTCAAAGGAAATAAAGCTCTAGCAGATGGGGGATGGGTGCTGTTGTTGTTACTAATATCTCTTAGGTGTGTAAGCATGGGAGGAGTCAGAAAGTTCCCTCCCTGCATTTAATTAACTTGAATTTTTAAAGCATGCCAGAATATTCTGGGAGGAAGGCGGGGGTGGTTACAGCAGTCAGGGTCGTGGACTCAAAACAGACATGGGACTTTGCGGGGAGACTCCGGAGCTTGTCTGCGAATACTTGGAGGGCTCTTGCCCTGTCCTTACTCTGGGGCTTCAGAGGCTGGAGTCTGACCAGAGCCTGGAGGCTGGGAAGGCTGGATCTGACGTGCTGTACAGAAGAGTTTAACAACAATCAGAGACATCCAACCTGCAAGTTTACCCTGAGAGGGGAGCTCCTGTCACTGGGAGCATTCAAGGAGGGAGAGGGAGATGAACCCCTGTAGGGAACTCACCTAGAGGTTCCTTGCAGGAAAACTTGCTACCCGGACTGCTTGGATGGACCCTCCTCTTCTCTGAGACACCATCCATCTCCATCTCAAGGCTGAGGGGTCTGCCGGGCTCCTGGGCACCAGCACAGTCCCCAGCCAGCCCACCTGCCCATCATTTGGAGTCATTTTGTTATTTATCCCCCACTCTGTGGACTCCATTTCTCAAAGATTTTTCCTACCACCAAATAAACTGCTTTTATTATGAAACAATGAAGCCCCATTCATTTTTATTTATCAAATCAGAGCCATCAGAGCTTCTCCCTATAAAATAACCAGGGTTGTCACTCTTGACTTCTATGGTTTTGCCCTGGAACAATGACACTTAATTTGAAGGGGATAGACTTGTCAAAGGACGTGTAGTGGGCAAATTTTGGAGCCAAGGCTGGACCCCGAGTGCTCTGAGCTTGCATCTGCCTCCTGAAGCAGAGAGTGGACCCCTCTTGGAGGCCTCTTGTGATAGCCCCACAACTCCAGCTTCATAGGTCCTCTCCCCTTAGGAGCTCCAGTTCTAAAGTAAAGCCCACTGCATTTGTAGTTAGAAGATGGGGTTCAAATCCCAACCCTGCTGATTTCTAGCTGTGCAAGCTTCTGGAAAATGGGAGTAATGACATTATGCTCAAAGCAGCTTTAGGAAGCACACAAGGCTGCGACTGCTCTATAACTACATAAAGGGGAGGTTTTTATTCTCTGACTGACTCTGAAGGGAGATGGCATGTGAGGGGGTAGAAACCTGCAAAACATTCAGCATTAGCATGACTGCCTTTTCCTGGAACCTGGGAACCATTCGCTGTGAGGAGCGGCTTCTGGAGGCAGAAGACCAGCTTCCCTGCCTGGAGCAGGATCTGTCCGGAGGAAGTGCTTAGGGGCTGGTTACTTTCTGCTGCCTCTTCAGGGAGCCTCAGGAGCAAAATTGGCTGTGTGGGGAGAGCCAGGTGGTCTGGGCCAAGGACGCTGTGCTTCCTCAATGGGGAACTCACACTTTAATTAGTCTGTGAAATGTTTCACTTGATGAGGCATTTGGCGTAGCCTCTCTCAGATGTTGTACCGTCCACAGAATGATCTGATTCCAGCAAGGTTTGGACAGCTCTCCCACCTGTCTCCACACAGAGCCCAGGGAGTCTTCAAATCAAGTGGATGAACTCTGAGCATGTCTCACTCCTTGTCTTTACAGGAAACTAAGGCCCAGAGAAGGTCAATGGCGAGTTGCCTGGTGCTAGAGTGGGCACGGGCAGGCCTCAGTGTCCCGTGCTCTCTGAAGTTCCCGGGGCGCTACACCCTACTCGCTGTGAGCAGAGAGAGGCCTGCAGGACACCAGTGAGGAGGCCTGCTTGGCCTTCGGAGCCTCTGCATTCAGCCTGACCAAGCACAGCGGTAACACCTCCCAGCTGGCTTGGGTGCCTGCTATGTGCCTGGCAGGGCGCTGAGCTCATGGCCTTCAGACCTTGGAGGTGGAGGCACAGGCCTCTCATTTTATAGCTAAGGAGCATAAGGCTCAGACCATGATGTCACTTGGCCAAGGTCACACAGGAAGTGGTAGGGTCAGGATTTGAATCCCCTGCTTGTCAAAAAATGTCACCAGAAGAACGAGTGCAACAATATGCATCATCTTTGTGGTTGGTCTGAGGGTGAAATCGCTGAGGTGTGGAGAGGTGCTCTGTGTGTTAGAGGCCATACCTCCCAGGTGGGTGTCCTGCTCTTGGGCCTATGCTGTGCCCTTCCAACCTGGGAGGCCCCACAGGCTCAGCCAGGGCACCCACAGACCAGGCCTAGAGAGCCACAGTCCTTTAGACCCGTGGTTCTCCAACCTGAGCCAGCCTCAGAACCACCTGCAGGACTCATTAACACAGGAAAGTCTGGGTCCCTCTCCCAGAGCTTCTGATTCGGGAAGTCTGCAGCAGTCTGAGAACCTGCACTTCTAACAGGGTCCCATGGGCTGCTGAAGCTGCCCGCTGGACCACACTTTGAGAACCAGGGCACTACGTCTTGCTTCACCCCAAAACCACCCCATCTGGGCTAAGAGGGGGAGATTTAAACAGGCAGCAGTCAGAAGCAGTGAGATGAGAAAGGATTTCGAAATCAGACAAACTGAGTTCTGATTTTTTTGTTGGCTTTTTAGTTTTGTGGGACCTTCACTAAGTCACCTAACTCTCTGAGCCTCAGAGAATGCTCTAGAAAATGAAGATGCTACACCTACTTCACTGAGTTGCTGAGATGATAACTATAAACCCACCTGGTACATACCAGGAGCTCAATTAATAAGAGCTATCCTTTGTCTGGCACACAGTAAGTAGTTTCTCTTTGATTTCTGCTTCTACACGATGTTCAAAACCCCAGGGACTAACGTGTTCTTTAAGAATTAATTCTAAATGCAGCATCAGCCTGATTAAGGGGCCTGCACTCCAGGGACTGACGGAGTCCCAGAGCCATCAGTAGACAGCACAGCCTGGAGGGCAGGGAGACAGAAGAGAAAAAGCAAGAGAAGATGGGCTCTGGTTTAGGGAGAGGGAAAGAGCCTGTAGTTTAACCCTTAGTGACCCAGCGCAGAGCACCTAATCCCTGACAGCTGCAAGCTTCCAGCTTTGTCTTGTGGGAGGAAGCAGTTGGCTCCGGGTCCCCACCTGCGGCATCAGGGCCAGGCCTCCTGGCACACAGGTGCTGGGGCTGTGGGGTTTGATATTGCACAGGGTCTGGCAGCTTGCAGGTGGGGCCACCAGCATCTGCTCTGCGGATTGGGTGCATACCTGGCCCTGTCTGCTCCTCTCACCTCTGCCTATGTTCGCTCTCTCCTGGGGGTTGCTGGAGGGTCCTCAGGGTAGCAGGCCAGCTCCCTCCTGCCCCAGCTCAGAGAGGGACGCATGGGCAATTTGCCAATGTGATCACATCCTTGGCCAGTGCATGTCCTTTAACGCAGCTCAGGGCTGCCCCATAGATTTGTGCCAGAACCTGACCTCCTCTGTCCATCAGGCTTCAGTCAGAGAAGCAGTACCCTGGGGATTTGTTACAAGGCTTGACCATATGCAATTATGGGAGCTGGCTCAGAGGTCTTTGGGAGACTCATCTTCTCTGGTGCTGGAACTTGAGGTCTGCAGGGCAGAGAGTTGGAAGGAAGATGGATGTGAAGTGGGGAGTATCAAGGGCAGTCTGCACGCCACATGCAGGAGCTGGAACCCATTTTGGGTGCTACATAGTTTGCTATTGCTGCCCTAACAAAATACCACAGGCTGAGTGATGTAAACAACAGAAATTTCTTTTCTCACAGCTCTGGAGGCTGGCAGTCTGAGGTCAAGGTGTTGGGAGGCTTCTTTTCCTCTGAGGCGTTGCTCCTGGGTTTGCAGGTGGCTGCTTTCTGGTTATGTCCTCACATGGCCTTCCCCCTGCCACATCCCTGGCACCTCTACCTCCTCTTTTAAGCGCACCAGTCATTTGGGATTAGGGCCCACCCCTGTGACTTCATTTAACCTAACTACCTCTTTAAAGGCCTTATCTCCAAACACAGTCACACTGGAAAGCAGGGCTTCAACATACGAATACAGCTCAGTCCCTAACGGGCCCTCACCACCTCCCACCTCCATGATGGGGATGACCTGCAGGAGAAGCTGCTGTCCTTTACCGTGAAGCTGAACATGAGCCACTCCAGAGCTGGAGAAGTCAAAGGAGGATGGAGGGCATGTGGAGCAGCTGCTGGCCTGGCTGTGGGCTCACGCCAACAACGGGAGCCAGCGGATAAGTGACAACATGTGAATCGCAACAATTCCTGGCGTCCCCACAGCTCCCGCACGTCGTGGCTGCTGCTCCACTCTGGCCCTCCAAGCCTCATGCACAGCCTTTCCTGCAGCACCCCCAGTGAGAAACACAGGAAAGGGCGTTGTGGGAAACGTGGTTCATCGTAGCCAAGCTGGCACATTACGAAGCCTCTGTAGTCCACCTCTTGTCAACTCAGCACTCATACATACCTTTTGAAACCACACTTAGCAAATAAACGATATAACAAAGACAGACTTCCATCTGTCATGATACAACTATTCCATACACAACCTATAACATGCTGAGGTCTTTCTCCAAAGGAGGATACAGAGCCCCTTTCCTTTCCCATCTTAGGGTGAGGTTCATTCTTCCAGCTCATTTCCACTTCCCCTTTGATATCCTATAACTTATATAAGGTTGAAGATGTTAATATATCTCATGTTAGATGGTGGGGGAATGGGAGGGGGTAAAAAATTAGTTAATATACACACAAACACATTTATATCAAAAAAGAGGAAGAAATACAAACATTACAGTCCTTGTTTCTGCAATTAGCCTTGTGGTAGCTGGTGTTCATAATTTTCTTCTTCCACTGTCCATATTCCATCTGCCCTCAGCCTGCTCCTTGGCTGGTCCGGGTTCCTTGCCTGGTGGGGTGACCCAAACTTTTCTTCCTGAAGGGCCTGGCCTCAGCAGACTGGCCTGAGTTGGGCTGTTGTGGTTTCCCACCGTTTTGTCCTATGGGAGTCCTAAGAGGCACCCCAGGAAGCCCTGCATTCCTGACATGTCCCCCCTGACCTCCATTGTGTGGTTACAGCTTGATTTTCTCTTGAGAGTCAGGATCAGTCACCCCAAACAGTACAGTGACCCCTTGGCCTGCTGATTCTCTGGAGTGAGGGGCCAACGTGGCCAGGTGGCAGCCCCACCTTCCGCTTCCCTGCTATGTCCTGTGGAAGTGTCCCCCTTGGGAACCGAGACCTCTAGATCAGCAGGGCCCAGCATTGTGGAGGCAGGAAGCAAAATGCTGGCTCTGGGTGACCAGGGGTAACAGCGAGAGGAGCTGCTGCCATTTCTGCTCCCCAATAGCCGGCCCATGATCTGTGGCAGTGCAGGGGCCTCTGGAAAATGCACACACCCCAAGACGTTGCCATAGGTACAGGGTTTGAGACCCAGGCCTTTCATCTCAGGGCTGTCTGGAAGGGGCATATCTCTGGCTGCCTGTCTCTCTCTGTGTCTCTGTCTCTGAATCTCTCTCTCTGACATCTTAGTTGAATATGGGCTAGCCTCCAGGCACCCAGTGGCATCCTCACGCCTGGACACAGCCACTGGCCTCAGTGCATCTGCACAGATCCCTACAAGGGAGGAAGGGAAGGAAACTCATCCCTTTTGTGTTATTTTTGTTTAATTTGTTTGTTCATTTTAATTTGTGTTGTTTTTGTTTAATTTGTTTTGTAAACACAAGAGTAATCAACAGCAAGTTCACTGGTGCACCTGAGCTCACCTAACCAGCTGGGGGCAATCTCGCCCCCAGGCTTCTGAACTCTAACTGGGTAGTGATTTTCAGTGGGTTCCAGAACCTTCACTGCCAATAACAACAATAATATTCTCTGAGGACCATCTGTGTGCTGGACCCTGTCACATGGCTTTGTACTAACAGACATTTTCTTGAGCCGCCCTCAGCCCAGTGAATCTACGGCTTGGATATTCTTCTGGGCCTGGCCCTCACTGTGGTGGGAAGAGTGTGGGGTTGTGAGCAGGAGCCCCCTAGCCTGAACCCCAGGCTGACCCCAGCGTACCATGGCAGACCATTTGGGAAACCCTTTGACTCTGAGACTGGATTTTTGTCTGTGAAAAATGGTGGAGTTAGTGCTTTCTTCATTAAAGGGATCTGGGAAAAATGAAGGGATATTTTGTATGTGAAAGGGTTTTGTAAAATTCTAACTTGGTTGTTATCAATATGACTGTTTATCATCAGCAGTAAATACTTGCGTTGCAGGGACTGAACCCTCTGCCCCAGGCTGCCCATGTGGGTTGCGCATGGGAGTCACGCTGCTTAGCAGCCTCAAGGAGGGGAGCCTCTTTGGTGAGGCGATGGGCAAATTGCGTGGGGCCAGTGGGCTCCGAGTTCACCTGAGCTGCTAGCAATGGGAGGAAAGGGGCCGGAGAAGCATTTATGGGACACTTACAGTGTACCAGGCCCTTTCCAAACGTTCTAATAGTTTTCTCCTAACATCCCCCATTCAGATGTGTCTTCAACAATACATGCTTTTGTTGGGTACCTGCTCCCGGCGGGGGTTAGTGCCAGTGCAAATCACAGATTCTGGGAACAAAATGACAAGCACCAGAGACACCACGGAAAATCCCAGGTAGTATATACTTTAATGAGGAAGACAAACATCACAAACCAAAGCATGACTGAGTCGGTCTTTTATTTGGGTCTCAGACTCTCTTGCTGCCTTCCTGAGGCCTTTGAAGGCCTCCCGTTTTAGGGGCACCTCAAGCCCATGCCTCTCCCCTCCATTCTCTAGGCCCAGTCTTTCTGTTGCCCACTCCTTCCTCCATACACTTGTCATTATCTGAAATGACTGTGTTTATTTGTTTAATGTGTTCAGAGGTTCTTGGCTGTCTCCCCCACCCCACTGGAATGTAAGCACTCTGAGGGCAGGGTTATTGTCTGTCTTGGTCAGCGACATATCCTTTGGACCTAGAACAATGCTTGGTAAGTAACAGGTGTTTAAAAACTAGTTTTGGAATGAAATGAATGAATGAATGAATGAATGAATGGAGGAAGAAAGGAAGAGATGTTCCCTGCTGTCATGGAACCTCCACTGCGTCCCTGTGGGAGACCCCCCTGACTCATGGAGGAGACAGGCGAGTGAGTGCTGAGCAGGCATGCCCGGCTGCTGCGGGGACCTGAGGGGCAGTGCAGAGCAGGCAAGGGCGCCCGGGGGAGTTGCGTGCCCTGCTGTGAAGGAAGAGGTGGATTCATGTCCTAGGGCTGCTGTAACCAAGTACCACAAACTGGGTGGTTTGAGGGCCATGGTCCCTTGGACACTCTGGGTACAGGCCTTCCTCTGCCTAGCCCCTGGCAGCAAGAATCTTTTATTGTGACAAGTGGCTACAATCTTGGCTTGTAGACACCTCACTACAACCTCTGCTTCTGTTGTTACATGGCTTTCTCCCTGTGTGTCTGTCTTTATGGCATTTTCGTCTTCCTATAAAGGTACCATTCATAAAGGATTAGGGCCCATAGTGATGAGGTCAGCTTGATCTCCTCTGCCAAGACTCTATTTCCAAATAAGGTCACATTCACAGATACTGGGGGTTATGAGTTCAACATATCTTTTTGTGGGGACACTAACCCATAATAGGATGTGAGCTTAGCTAGGAGAGGTGCAGAAGTGCAGTCCAGGCTAGCCAAGAGCCAGGGAGACCTGTTAGAAAGCCATTGCAGAAACCAGATAGGAAGCAAAGATATTTGCCTTAAATTAAGCCCTGAGGGTGGGGAGAGGGAGGCAGATTTGTGGTTCTGTTGAATTACAGGTGAGGAAACCGAATCACAGTGAAGTTATGTTACCTTGTCTGAGGTCCCACTGTGCATAGATGTGAGCCTGGATTTGTGATTCTCTGCTCGCTCATATCACATGGTCGCTTCACAAAAGCTAGCCTGAGCACCTCTGTCCCTGTGGATGGTGAATGCCCACTTGACTGGTCTCACCAGTTGAAAGGAGGTAGAGGCAGAGCTAAAAGTGCCTCTGGGTCTAGTGCCCTGCAACTGCTGGGAAGTCTCATGTCTGCCCAAAATGGGATTAGGGGCCCCCTCCCTTTCCACCACCCACGCTTCTAACTTAATGCAGGCCAGTTCTCCAGGCCTAGCCCAGCTCTTAATTGGGCCAGCCCATGTGCTTGGCTTATGTTGGTCCCTGGCCAGCTGAGGGATGTGACGAGGCCTCGCTGCCCCAAACCCCTCCATCAAGGCCTGCCCTGGGCTCACACTCACAGCCGATGCACTGGGCCTGTGGGTGGCTGATTCGAGAAACCTTTCTGGATGTTGACTGCCTGGAAGTCAGGGGATTCATTCTTGCTGGAGCAGGGCCACAGCAGCAGCTGATCCCTTGCCTCGCCCAAGCCTGAGAATGCAGCTGAAAGCGGCGGAGCAAACTAGGTTGGAGGACGGCACCCTCAGCATCTGCCTGGGCTGTGGTCCTGAGCTTTCCAGAACTTCAGGATCTTTATGTGAACATGTGGGTCCCATTGCCTGCTTCCCATGGTCACAGATTAGACAGTTAGGAGCCTGAGCTAGCAGAAAGTAACTCAGTAAATGCCAGATGCCTCCTCTTATACCCCTTACCCACTCAAGCCTGTGCTTCAGGGTCAGATCTGTGTTTTCACTTGCGCTTTGCAGGCGGTGAGCAGTGTGTGACTATGGGTAAACGACTTGACTCTTGGGCCTCAGTTGTGTTCTTCCAGGAAGCAATGGTAGAAAGGTGGCTAGAAACAAATGATTGAGAGCCAGAGGGCCTGGGTTCAGATCCTGATTCCTCTGCCCACTATCTATCTGTGTGACTGGGAACAGTTAATAGATTTCTCTGCCTTGGCTTCCCTATCTGTAACGTGGGGGTAATAATAGCCCCTACTTCATAGGATATTTTGAAGTTAAAGGAGGTAAAGAACCTGAAACACTTAGCACAGTGCCTGACATGATAAGCATTCAAAATGTTAGTGTTTTGCGAGCTATATAACACTAGTCTACTACGGAAACTATTATAGCCTACCATTAAAAAAAAAACTATACATGGATATATTTTTTTAAATTGTTGCTGTAGGTATTCATATACATATGTAACATCACAGTCTACTAGTGTTAACATTCTATCACTTTGTGTGAAATGTACAAATCTTATTTCCATTTAGGTCTCCCACATTTGTGATTGTCTCAAGTATTTACCATACATGCTCTGAGAAACACATCACACGATGTTATAATTTTGCTCAACCATTAAACATAATTTAGAAAACTCAAGAGGAAAAGGGAAGTCTATTGTATTTACTTACATTTTACTTTTCCCATATTCTTTCTTCTTTCTCGATGTTCTAAGAGTCCTTTAATAATTTCCTTTCTGTTTACAGAACTTCCTTTAGTCATGCTCATAGGGCAGGTCTGCTGGGAACAAATTCTCTCACTTTTCCTTCATCTGAGAATGTCTTCCTTTCATCCCTGCAGGATACCTTTGTGGACATAGAATTCTGGGTTGACAGTTTCTTTCAGCACTTGAAAAATGTGCCACTCCTTCTGGATTCCATGGTTTTGGATGAGTATTCTGCTGTCTTTCCATTTCCCCCCTTATAGGTAAGCGATCCTTTCTCTCCTTACTTTCAAGATTTTTCTTTGTCTTTAGATTTCAGCAGTTTGACTATGATGTGTCTTGGCATAGATTTCTTTGAGTTGATCCTGTTTGGGGTTCAATCAGTTTCAATCAGTTCAATCAGTTGAATCTGTTTGTTTATATCTTTTGCCAAATCTGGGCAATTTCACCCATTACTTCAAGAATACTTTTCAGCCCCATACTTTTCCTTCTCTTTGTGGGAGTCTAGTGACATAAATGTTAGATCTATTCTTATTGTCCCACAGACCCCCGAGATTCTCTTCTATTTTAGGTGATTTTCTATCTGTTGTTTGGGTTGGATACTTTATTTTGATTTATCTTCAAGTGTACTGATTCTTTCCTCTGTAACCACTGTTACACTATTGAGTCTCTCTGATGAGTTGATGAGTTTCTTTTTTTCAATTACTCTATTTTCAGTTCTAAAATTTCCATTTGATTCTACCTTCGATCTTCTAATTCTTTGCTGAGACTTTCTACTTTTTCATTTGCTTCAAGTGTGCTTAGAATTGTTTGTTAGAGCACTTTTAAGAGAGCTGCTTTAAAATCCTTGTCAGATTATTCCAACATCTGTGTCACATCTATGTTGGTGACTTTTGATTTTTTTTTCATTCAAGCTGAGATATAACTGATTCTGCTAAGATGTGTTTTTCTAATGTATCTAGACATGTTGGGCATTATGTTATGATACTCTGGATATTATTTAAATATTCTATTCTAGTAGGCCTCTATTGATCCTGAATTAATGGGGGGTGCCACCTCATTACTGCTAAGTAGTGCAGAAGCCTAGGCTTCCCACTAGTCTCTGCTGACACTGCAGGTGGAGATGGGGGAGAGACAGAAGAAGAACATTATTATGACCGGGTGTGGATGAAAGTCTTGGTTCCTACTTGACTTCAGCTGGTGACGGATGCCTTATTTCCCCCATGAGGTTTGGCTCAAGCACAGTGGGTATTTTCAAAAAGTTTTGTGAGTTACTAGGCCACCCCTTTTCTGATCCTTTGGCTAGAGATTTTTCTTGGAGGTTTTTTCCCCCATACCTTTTGGTATTTCCAGACTGAGGAAAGCCATAATAAATATAAGAAGAGGGAATAAATAAATCTAGGAACTTATCACCATGTCAGTCTTCAAATCCAAAGAGTCTTATCCAGTTCTTTTCTCCATCTGTCAGAGTGTTCTTAAATTTGTCTTATGTATTATGTCCAGAGTTTTTGGCTGTGCTTGGAGAAAGAGGGAGAAATGTGCCTATGCCATCTTGTCTGGAACCAAGAATCTCTATTGGATAATATTAAAGAATTATAGTTTTCCCCCAAGTTTTATTGAGATATAATTGACATGTGTTATTTTTTTCTTAAGTACAGTAATGAGACTCTGTTTTTTAAAATAATCCCTTTAGAGGTACTTACTGAAATATATACATGTGAAATAATATGATATATGGAATTTATTGCAAAATAATTCAGTGGGGGTGGAGGTTGGTAGGGGTAGAGACGAAAGAAGAATGCTCAGAAGTTGGTAACTGTTGAAGCTGAGTGATTCATCCAAAGTGGGGATTCAGTATTTCATATCAGCTTGATTCAATAAAAATTTAATGTGAGCCATTTACATAATTTAAAATTTTCTAGCCACATTAAAAAAGGAATGAAAGGTGCTATTAATTGTAATTATATAGTTTGTTTACCCCACCATACCCAAACTAATTAATGTAAAATCACTAATGAGATATTTTACATCCTTTTTTATACTAAGTCTTTGAAATTGGTGGGTCTTTTACACTTAAAGTACATCTCCATTTGGACTAGTCGTATTTCAAGTGCTCAATAACCACGTGTGGCTGATGGCTACTGAATTAGACAACACAGTTTTATATTCTCTTCTTTTGCTAATATTTGGAAATTTTCATAATAAAAAGTATTTTAAAAAATTAGGTCTGAACTTAAACCCCATGCTCTTAACTCTTGCCTTCTCCCATTCCTGCAGCCTTGCCCTGTGATCTGGGACTGTCTTAGACACTACCCAGGAAAGGGTGACACACGTGGCTCTCAGAAGGGGCATCAGCCTCACCATTCTCTAGTTTGTCTGCTCTGGCCCCTTGCCTGTCCGTCATCCAGCTCTATCTTCTCTTGTGCTTCTGAAGGTAAGAGAGGGCAGAGTCCAGGTGCTGGTTCTTCCTGAACACTGAATACAGTACTCAGTACGTGGCTCATGTTTCATATATTGCCAAGTAAATGAATGTTAAAAAGGAGATAAGAGCTCCTACCTATTGTCAAGTAGATGGCAGAAGGAAATTGAACCCTTGGAATGGGTTAGGCATTTCCACATGTGATGCCTCATTGAACCTTTGTTAAAAATATGTGCTTTACATATTATCCTCACTACCCTACAGATGAGGACACAACTCAGTGTCTAAGTTACCAATCTTTAATGTTAAAGGCAAGCTTCTGATCCAGATCTGCCTGACACCAAGGCTACAGCATACCATCTCTCAGAAATCTTCCCAATGGCTAGAATGAAATGTAGGGACTGACCAGTTTTCCATAATGACTGGCCCTCACATGCCATCCTCTCTTTTATCCAACTTGGCTTCTGTGGACAGAATAATGGGCTCCAAAGATGTCTATGTGCTGTGAATATGTTAGGTTAGACAGCAAAGCAGAATTAAGGTTGCAGATGGAATTAAGGTTGCTCATTAGTTGACCTTAAAATAGAGAATTACCCCTGGATTATCCTAGCAGGCCCAATATAATTATAAGCGCCCTTAAAAAAGGAACAGGGAATTAGAAGAGAGAACTGGAACAATGGCAGTGAGGGAAGGACTCCGCCTGACATTGCTGAAGGCGTCCACAGAATGTGGGCAGCCTCTAGAAGCAGGAAAAGGCAAGGAATGGATCTCCCTTAAGCCTCCAAAAGGAACACAGCCCTGTTGACACTTGATTTTGGTTTACTGAGACTCCTTTTGGACTTCTGATCTCCAGAACTGTAAGATAATATATTTTTATTGTTTAAGCCACTAAATTTGTGGTAACTTGTTATAGCAGCAGTAGGGAACTGATACATACACGGTCCTTGCCCTGGCCCCATCTCAATGTTCAGAATCAGTAAATGTTCCCATTTACTGCCCTGCTACTCTTGAACCCTGGTAGACCAACTGGGCATTGGGTCAGGAGCCATGGAGCTCTTAGTATGTCTGAGGTCTCAGCTCCAGCCTTTTCTTGGCCTCTACTACCCAAAGCTCTTGGGGTTTCTGAGGTGTCATTGGCCTCCTTTAGGTCAGTGATATCCTGGTGTGGTGAAATTTTACCTAGTGCCTCAACTTCCTGGGGTCTGCTTGGCATTTTGTTCCCATTTGCCCTATGCTTCCCAATGGATGGGTCCCATTCTGGCCTGCACTTGGCAGCATTCAGGTGGAATGCTGGCAGTGACCTGGCATGTAATTCCTGCAATCACACTTGGCATGGCACAGAGCCGAGCTGACTATCTCCTCCTGGCACAGACTCATTTTTCCCCTTGCACAGCTGTTTAGGGTTGGAGAAAGGATCTGACACCTGGTGTCAGAAGGCCTGGGCCCATGTGCTGGATTAACATGGCCACCTATCCACTCTGCTTTCTCATGGGTCAAATGGGATCTCATTTCAGAAGATTCAAAGTTCAATTTAACTCACAAATATTTAGAGATGATATAATAATGACTAATCATTACTGAGTGCTTTAGGTTCCAGATATCATGCTAAGAATTTGATGTATTGTTTAATTTAATCCTCAGACCAAGTATGTTTTACAGTTAAGGAAACTGGATAGTTGGAATTTTTTAGCCTCCCATATTGAAGATAAAGTGTTCTAAGCTTACTGTGCACATGTATCCTCTGCCTTTGCCCGTCTGGTGCTCCTTGCTTCAGTTAAAAAATGCAAAGAATCAATCTTTGTACAATTAATTTACGGTGACAATTACTGGTAGAATTTACCTGTAGAATAATAATGAAGAAAGAAATCTGACATCAACTAAAATAGTGCACAGTGAAACCTGACGGTTGAAAAATCACATTGAAAGGATACATGCTTCTGTTTTTCTCTACTTACAACACTCTACTCACAGAATACTCCACTTCTGGTCACCAAAAGTGTGGGTTTTCCACACCAAGCAATTCTGCAACTCCAGCCGGGTATCCTACAACTCACTTCTGATACTACGTGGAATTAGTGCAGACCCCACAGGTTAAGGGCTCCGTCTTCCAAGACTGCCCCCACCCGCCAAACTTGCAATTGCAAGTGGTGGGTCCCCATCGTACCTACAACTTATCCAACTTGGCTATAAATTGGAGGTTTCCAGGACCTCTTCCCTGGGTTTGATCCTTTGCTAGAATGGCTCACAGAACTCAGGAAAGCAGTTTTCTTAACTAGAGTACCAGTTTATCACAAAGGATATTAAAGTATAAGAATGAACAGCCAGATGAAGAGACACACGGGATGAGGTCTGGAATGATCCTGAGCCCAAGAGCATCTGTCCCTGTGGAGTCCGGGGCCACCACCCTCCTGGCATGTGGATGTGTTCTTGTTCACCAGCCCAAAAGCTTTCCAAACTCTATCCTTTCAGATTTTTATGGAGGTCCCATTAGATAGGCATGTTTAATTAAATCATTGGCCATTGGTGACTAGCTCAACTTCTAGCTTTTTCCCTCCCTGAAGATGTGGGGAGGAGGCTGAAGGTTCCAACCCTGATCAGATGCCTGGTTCCCCTGGCAACCAGCCCCCATGCTGTGGTTATCTTGGGGTTTTCTAAAAATCACTTCATTAACAAACTCAGGTGTGGTTGAAAGGAGTTTGTTATGAAAAGTAAAAGACATACGTTTACCTTTATCTCTCTGAAGCTATTTCAGAATAGAAGGGATAAAGGATCACAAAAACTTCAATCATGATATAAGTTGGTCATGGGGTTGGAAGTGCAGCGTGGAGAATATAACCAATGGTTCTGTAACATCTTTCTATATGGACAGATAGTAACTGCCCTAGAGGGGGTGAGGATTTAATAATGTGGGTAACTGTGGAACCACTGTATTGTATATTTGAAACCAATGTAAGATTGTATATCAATGATACTTCAATTAAATAAATACATATATTTTTAATCACAATGTCACACACATCTTGTGGGTAACATCAACACTGGAACATTTGATCCAAGAAAAATAGGCCTGTGTAAAAATATCCAATATATAATTAAACTGTTAAAAGCTAAAGTTACATATGGTAAAATTTGTTATGGATTAAAAATAATAGAAGAATTAAAGTTTCTTGGTAAAATTGAAAATTTTAGACTTTCATTAGGAATTTTAGATTTGGCAATAATAAAATCACAAAACAAAATCACAATGTTAGAAGATATGGTTGTTATTTTTTATTTTGACAAAAATAAAGCCTTGAATGAAAGCAAATCACCTTTCATTATTAAATTTTACAGCAAAAAGAGAGGAAACACATGATCCTGATTAAAATTTTTCAGTAAAATAGAAATGGAAATAAGCGGGAAAACTGTAAAACTGTAAACAGAAAACTGACTCATTGGTGCTGGCCAGACTATTCCTGATTGACTGAGACTGCATTTCTGGGGGATGTCAAAACTGCAATTAGGATAGGAATTAAGCCCTGGTTTGGTGACCTGGCCCAGCACCTGCTCTTGGGCCTGAAGCTTTCCTTTTCAACAACGAAGAACAGGCTTATTGTGGGGAAAGAGGTGACTAGAGGTAAGGAGTAAAATCAGGGACCATCACTAGATTTTGGTCAGGCTGCTTCTGCAAACTGTGATCCAGAGGTCAGAAAACTGCAGAAACTGGTTTCTACTAGCACAGAAGATAGGGAGAGAATGGGGAATCTAGCCGGCTGCTGCTGGATTCACATCCACAGAAGCTGATGCTCCAGTCCCCAGAGCCTCCTGCCTTGCTTCCAAATCTCTTGTCAGTTGGTCCATTGGCAGAACTTCAACTATATCCTTGCTAGCAAGGAAGTCTGGGAAATGTAGCCTGGGTTTCTAGCCTCTGTAATACAGTGGGGAGGATAGAAAAGGAAGGGAATAAGAACTGATTGCCTTTAAACAAAATCCAGCACAGAGGGGTTCTGATAATTTTATGTCAGCTTGTCTGAGCACCTGGTACCCAGATAATCAATCAAATTGATTGATTTGGGTCTCATCTAGTCAGATGAAGGACTGAATAGAACAAAAAGCTGACCACCAAGTAAGAGGAAATTTTCCTGCCCGACAGTCTTCCAAATGGGACATTGGAGATCCTGATCCTTCAGCAGCTTCCAGCCTTCAGACTTGAACTGGGACATCAGCTCTTCCGGTGAGTCTGCAGCCTCCATTTTCATGTGAGCCAGTTCTGTATACTAAATCTTTATATGTATATATTTATGTGTATATATAGACAAACTATTAAATATTTTATATTTTATGTATTATTTAATATATCTGAGCTATAAAATTTGTTTAATGTAAAAATCTATATATAATATTTCACATATTTAATATATAATATAAAATCTCTTTATATGTATATATATATATATATATATATATATTATATTGTTAACCTGACCAAAGTCACTGTGTGTCACTGGAGATACAGAGCTGGGAGGGGTCATCAGCGCCTACCCTCTTAGTGCCTACAGTGGTTGGAGGGAGACAGGTACAGACACAGTCTCTCATAAAAGCATGGCCACATTTGCAGAGAGTTAAGCTCACAGTGAAGGACTGGGGAAGGAGAAATTCACACTGCCTGGAAACAGGTGGAGTCAGGAAAAGGTTTGAAAAGTCAGCAATCTCTATTTAGATGTTGAAAGGTGGCTGTGTTCACGTGGTGGGGAGAACTAGAGCTTGCCAAGAAGAGTTAACAGCCTGCATACGGCCTGGCAGTACCCCTGCACGCAGACGTGCCACCTGGCTCTGAGTCGTTAAGGCCTCAGGCACCCAGTTGGTGTGTGGTTGGAAAAGGAGCCAGCATGGTCAGCAGGCCTGGTTGTGATGGATGTGTGTCCCTGTCAGCCACAGCAGGGGATGGGAGCAGGGGAGTAGCACCTGGGAGCTCCTTTGAACTAATCAACATGGGTGCATGGTGCTGGGCTGAGTAACCAGGCTGGAGAGAACATTCCGGGCCAGTTTCTCCAGGGGCACAACATTGCAGGGCTGACTCCAATTCCTTCCTCCCCAGCACAAATTAGGTCCTTTATTGTTGTTAGTCTACCTCTCAGTAGTGCTTTCTGCTTTTTGGCTCTAATTTCCTAAACTTCCAGCAAGTAAAAGCTTTTTATAATCTAGATTTTCCAAATCTATCAACCAAATTAGCAGCTCCTCGGGGAGCTGGTCCAGCTGGTGCAGCTCTGAGAAATGGGTTGGAGTTTTTCAGGCATAATTAGATTTTTATAGCTATCTGAATGGATCCCAGGGGTGATGAGCTCTGTCCCTGGCCCAAGGCCCCCACTGATTCCATATGACCAGATGTTTTACAGTCTTGGAAAAACTAGCTGAATTGTAACTGAAAAATAAAGGTAAAACAGATCGTAAAAGGTGGGGCTGCACAGAGCCTCGTAAGGCCATTCACCTATGGCAACCCTGTGAAGTGAATAATTATGCCCATTTTATAAATGAGATAACTGAGTCCTATCTAGGCAGAAGTAGTACAGGTGAGACTTCAACTAAGTTCTCTCTTGGAAGTTGAATGCTCTTCCCACTGAGTCACAGGGCTAAACCCTTATTTGGTGGCCCTTGTCTCCTGCCTTCTTTGACGCTCATCCTTGGAAGAATATTTAATGTCCAAACGGGGACACTTTTGATGGTGACAAATGGTAAACTGGATGGGGTGTCAGGACAACAGATATAAACCCTGCTTTCCTAGGCAAACTAGACTGGGTAAAATAGGGTGCATAGAGTCACCCTGTTTACAGTGGGCAGTTTTTGATCTGCAAGGGGAAAAAAGATACATACATATCATTACATAAGGTGGGCATATTTGTCCTAGGAACAACCTAGGGACAGAGTACAGGATATGCACTAGCTCTAGGCATCCCAGAGAAGGGCCTGCTGCATCCCATCCTGCTTCTACTCAAGTGCTTCCAGTTTATCCATGGAAGGCCCCGACCTGGGTGCCAAGCTTCCAGGTCAGGCAGCTCTTCCCTTACCCACATTTATTTGTCTCCTTGCTGCCATCTCCATTACAGTTCTGGTCTAAACTGCACCCTGTCCAGAGGGCAGCAGGAAGCTCTGCCAGGATTAGCCAGGCTGAGTGAGATTCTCAGGGGACAGAAGACATCCAAGTATTGCAGGTGTGGGCTACGTCCTCAGTCAGGAGGTTTCCAGAGATACATACATTCTCTTTCTCTCACACACACTCAAATGTAAAATCTTCCCTTTAAGTTTGAAAAGTCAGTTGCACAAGAACATGATGGAGAATATCAAACGTCTCTGAAAAATGCTTGGAGTTTCCTGCCTCATTTCGTGTATAACCTGAGCTGGCTGGGTGACATGCTTGCTAAAAACACTGTGGAAGGAGCCGCCCTAAGTTCTGGCACCCTAAGAGCTGGTGAGGTCCTGCCTTTGATGCTTCGAGCTGTGGGGAGCCTGAGGAAGTCAGCTCATTCCTCTGAGATTCAGTTTCACATCATCTGTAAAATAAGAATATTTAGTTCATTGGATTGTTGATGGATCCACTGGCCATGTGCAAGACAATGTGATAATCCTAGGATTAATTCAAACATATGATGTGACGGAGATGATGGCAGAGACGACATGAAAACAGATGCTGTTGAGAAAGACGATGTTGGTGAGGCCGCTGCTGCTAATGATGGCAGAGGAGGTACGCTGAGAGCTGTGGGACCATTCAAGAGTTGCCTTCAGATAGCGGAAGAGCTGACAGGTACAAATAGTGGGTATCATCTTTTTAGCTCCAGATTAACTCAAGGGAGGGCCAACCCACATTTCTTGAGCACCTGCCCACATGTCATGTTGCAGGACTGCCAAGGGCTTTTACGGCCTTGCCTGGCTTCACCCTCGCAGTGACTCTGCAGCCTCCACATGAGCCTCAACAGCACAGAATGAACTGTCCAAAGCTGTATGGGCTGAAAAAAGGTGGCAGGGCCCAAACTGAGGCACTTCTGTTTTTATAAGTACCACCTTTGTATTTATCATTTCCTCATATAAGGAAGACTGTTTCCATGCCAACCGAATAAGCATCCTCAATGGGAGTGAGGAAAATACTGGACTGTCCAACAGCTATGCAAACATCTGCTTATGAGGGTCATCATCTGGCAGGTTGAACTGGGTGACCTCCTGACATCGTCAGTGCTGATTTCAGGATGTACATATATACGTATGTGCCCTACTGACACTGTTCTCCCTGGAATAAACTACTTGGTTTCGTCTCTTTCAGCAGTGGAAAACGGTGGTTACAATCAGAGATTGAGGAGTCACCCAGACTGGGTGCAAGCCCCAGCTCCACATCTTATAGGCATGGGAAGCCCAGAGAGGGTAAGGGACATGCCCAGGAATGCACAGTGAGTCAGGCTGCAGCACCAGGTGCAGAGCCCACATGTCCTGATTCATCTTGTCCCCAAGCCCTCTTTCCTGGATGCCAGTATGTGCTGCCTGCATTGCCTCTCAAGTGGCACATGTATCCACGATGTACCCAACTCTTCCCTATGTGTCCAATCAGTGGGCTGGCTGTCCCATGGTGCCTGGAGGCTGTTACTGATTTCATCTGCGTCAAATAGCTCAATGTGGCCTGGCTCCTTCTTCCAAAACAACCAGAATCTGACAAGGGTGCTCTTCAGAAGGCAGACAGTGGTGTGTGTTGCCGTGACTGTGATGGCAACTGGCCTGCCAGGCGATCTTACACCTCAGCCACAGCCTGGTGATGCAGGCGGGGTGGGTAATTATTCCTTGTTGACAGATGAAGTAACTGAGGTTCACTGGGGTTGCCAGCCCGTCACTCCTCTCTGTGGGCCTCAGTCCCTTCAGCTGGCATAAGGTATTTTTCAGTTCTAATAGTCAACACCTTAATTTGTACAGGTTCATTCAACTATATCAAAGCCTAGTCAAAACGAGGATAAGAGTCTCGGGGGCTCTTACAGCAATGATCCTTTGAATGTTAGTTGGACTCGTTTCCTGGGCCACTGTGACAAAGTCACAAACTGGACGACTTGAAACAAGAGAAATCTGTTGTCTCACAGCTCTGGAGACTGGAAGTTTGAAATCAAGGTGTCAGCAGGGCCACACTCCCTCTGCCGCCTTTAGGGGAAGCTCCCTTCTTCGATCCAGTCTCAGTCTCCATCCCTACATGACCGGCCTCCCTCTGTGTCTTTGCGGGCTCTTCTCCTCTCTGTACATCTGTGTCCCGATTTCCCCCTCTTAAGGGTCAGGGCCTACCTTCGGCAGTGTCTCAACTTGATTCCATCTGCAAAGACCCTGTGTCCCCAAAAGGCCCCATTCATGGGTACTGGGGGGTAGGGCTTCTGCATGCCTTTTAGGGGGACTCAATTCAATCCCTAACAGGAAGAATAATACCTAACCTTCAAAAAAAGGCTCTCCTTTTTGGTAGCCGGTTTTACATGGGTTATCTTATTTAACACATATGAAAGAAATGTTACCATTCTCTCTCGTTTACACGTGAGGAGACCTTGCAGAGAAGCTGAAGGACTTGCTCGTGGTCAAACAGGTCCGAAGGGGCGGAGCTGGGGCTCACCCTGCCTTAGCCAGTTGGGGAGCCGCACTCTCAGCCACTGGGCAGCACTGCCACCTGTCGCTTGGGGCCCTGCGGTCCCTGGGTTTGTGGCTCCTCACGGGGGTGGCTGGGAAGTAGGCTGTGTCTGTGTGGTAAAGAGGACCAAATGCGGCTGGTAATTTTGTTTTCTCAGCTGGAACGCCAACACACAGTAAGTCGATATTGAGTCTGGTGTCTTCCCCATGATTCCCTGAGTGGCTGCGGTTTCCCAGGGCAGCCATGGCCCAGAGTGAAGTCTCCCACAGTGAATGGGCACAGTGTGAGTCCTGGGGAGGCAGGATCACTGGGAACCTCACCTCGATGTGGGCCGGGTGCTAGAGGCAGTGCAAAATGTGTGCACAGCTGAGCAGCCCAAGGGAAGCCCAGCACAGGCTGTCTGGGGCATAAGGTATGTCCAGGCCTTGGCCCAGAGCCCAGCACATGGGAAGTGCAGGAAACGCCCACATGTGGTGGCTGGTATGGTGGATTTGGGGTATGCCAGGAAGACAGAAAGAAAATGGAATATTGACCCCTTCAAGAAATCCACAGGCAAGAGTCACACAATAAAGTAGCCTAAGTGTATTTAAAGCAAATTCAGATTAAATTAAACCTAAGACTTGGAGGTCACAGGAGCAAATGGAGAGATTCCACAGAGAAATGGAATTCCGAGAAGGGTTTTCTTTTTTTAAGGTAGGCAGAAGGGAAGACTGGAACAGGTGAGGCATACAGGGCCCTATAGCCTTGAGGGCGATGGTGATTCTCCTCTGGGGACCTTGTCCCAGACATCTCCTGAGAGAGCCACTCTCCTCCTTTCCTTTCTTCCTTGGCAGAAGTCACAAAGTGCACCACCTCCAACACACACACACACACACACACACACACACACACACCACTTTTCCATGTTGCTTTTTGTCTGAAGAACCACCAAGCTTGGGTTTTCCCTGGGAAGGGCCTGTCAGTCAAGAAGTGTGTTACCCAGAGCTAATGAGTAACTCAAGAGATCAAAAGATAGAAGTGATGTTTTTTATTAAGCTTGCAGATTTATTATAAGTGAGTCGGCAGGACCACACAGGTCTCCGGTCCCAGTGCAGGAAAACCGAGTGTGTGTGTGGTCTGCAGCAGTCACAAGGCAGCGAGGCTGTGTGCAGGAGCCTAAGAAAGGCTATAATTGGCACTTTTCCTGCAAAACCAAGCAACCACCTTCTGCCATTGCCAGGCTCTCTCCTCGTGATGTAAATGGGGAGCTCAGCCCAGGGGAGGAGCCCGGGGGTGGGCAGTGAGGGGTGAGCACTTTTTCCCATGACCATCCAGTGGGCCCATCAGGAGGTGTGGTTTCAAGGACCCCCAGGCTGCACACCCCTCTCTCAAGACAGAGGACAGGGTAGATGAGACATTTCCATAAACTGGTGTCTGGTTCATTATTAGTATTAATATTTGTTATAATAAATATGGCCAATAATTGTTGCAGTAGCAACACAATTAAAAAAAAAAAACTCTTTTAACAGTTGGCTTCAACTCCCTCAACTCCCAAATTTCAAGAGAAAGCCAACATGTAAGTCTGTGTATGAGGGACCCTCTCTGCCCTGTGGTGATGGGCAGGCAGCCAACATTGCCTTAGGATTTTTATGAGATGAGCTTATTACTTTCTGGACATCTATTTCTACTTTGGCCAAAATGGGACACTGGACTTCCCTTCCCTGCAGGACCCCTAGAGAGCCAGCCACAGAAAAACGAGGCTCTGCCTTCACAAAATGTGCATGTCCCTGGGCAAGTCCAGACAGAGCTTGGTCTCAGTTTTGTCATCTCTACAATGAGAGGGTATAGCCACCTAGCTGAGGCCTTTTCTAGTTCTGACATTCTGACTTTGGGCCCGGCAGCAAGGCCCACCAGTAACTCAGGTGCACAATTCCCAGCTGCAGCGGCCCTTCACTCCCCAGCTCAAGCCCAGCCCATATTTGCCACTGTCCTTCCAGCCCTTCCCTGTAGCCCTGACTCCCTCCCAGGCTCCTGCCTTGCTTCCAGCCATTTCCCCATCTGAATGAAAGCCCCGCACACGAGAGCCTGGCTAATTCTGCTTTTGCAAACCCACAAACCTTATGATTCCCCCCAACATTCCTTGCAGACCCCCCTTTTCCTCCTCAGCAGAGACTCCAGAGCCAAGAGCAGCTGTGAGCTCATATTCTGCTCTGGCCTTATTACTTCTAGAAAGTTGGCTTCATTTACTGATGGGCGATTCACTATTGCTGCAAGTAATTGAGTCTAAGTTGAACGTTCAATGATAGCTGAAAAGAAATACCTCTAGTCTAGGGGTTTTACTTTGAACGCTTTTATTACTTGTCTGCCTTAAGACTTAACTCTTATAGGTAGATAGTTGTTGCTGATACTAAACAATGGTGCTCAAAAATACATTTTGTTAGATTAAGCGGGGATTGGGAAAGACTCCAGAGAGGGAAGGGACAAAGAACAGTAATGTAAACTAGGCACTTCGTATTTGTTCGCTCACTGAAGCAGCAGAGCAATTGCCCTCTATTATGTCCAGCTTACAATTGAAGGGACTGAAACTTCAAGAAGGTAAGTCCAACAAACAGTGGCAGAACTGGGTTTGAAGCCAGGCCAGTCTCACTCCAAACACCATGCTCTCCTATCATGTCCATGAACTTCATTCACTCAAGCTAAAGATTCCACAAGTATAATTTCAAGGATACCAGCCCACAAAAAGTGCATGTAGTTAAATTAAGTCCTTTGCCTTAATGCAAGTTATAGTACCTGATCATTTGTTTCATCCAAAAGTAGGGACTATTGAATATTTTTAGACCTCAGAGAAAAATCATGTAACATTTTGAATAGGTAAGAAAGATTTAACATAAAATACAAGCATTATAGTCAGTGATAAATGACTTTTTCTTCATAATATAGCAATAGAGAAAAAAGATTGGGTGGGCCTATACTTTATAGAGCTGAATTTAAAAAGTCACTTTCTTCCCTAAAGGGAAAGAGGTAGGGGTCTTTCCATTTTCACCTACCCTCTTTCTTAAGAACGTAATTTAGGTTGCCTTAAGAAATAACAAAATGCATTGTCTTATATAAGCAGCCTAAGCATAAGGCTAAGCATAAGCAGCCTTGAGAACTGATTTAGTTCAGTGACTGTGTTAGTTAACAATTGCTACATAACAAATCACCCCAAACTTAGTAGCTGAAAACAACATTTATTACACCTCAGTTTCCCTGGGTCAAGAAACTAAGAACACCTTAGTTGGGTGCCTCTGGCTCAAGATTTCTCATGGGGGTGCTGCCAAGCAACACCCAGGGCTCTGGCCCCCACAAAGACTTGCCTGTACCTGAGGGCTCTGCTTCCAGAATCAGTCGAGTACTTGTTAGCAGATTCAATTCCCTGTGCGGTTAGACTGAGAACTTCAGTTCCTCACCATTTGGGCCTCTCCACAGGGCTGCACACAGTGGGGAATCTTCCTTCCCCCAGTGCAAGTGAGCTGAGAGACAGACACACACACACAGAAAGAAAAAGAACAAGCATGCCAGCCCAAGGTGGAAACCACAGTCCTTTCATAATCTAATCTCAGAAATTATATGTCATCATGTCTGCCCTATTTGTGCATCATTAGAAGAGAGCCCCTAGGTCCTGCCCACACCCAGTGGAAGGAGACTGCACAATGGCATGACTACCAGGAGGCAGGGGCCATATGGGGGTCACTTCAGAGCCTGCCAACCACAGGCTCCATATATGCTACTCAGATTTCTCTTGGCTCTGCCCCTCCTCTGTGCATCACTGTATACGAGGCTGGAAACAAGATAGCTACAGGATTTAAGAGCCTTACTCCATGCACGATGATATCCTAAGGAGGAGAACAAGATCACTTCTAGGTTCTCTCCTAGGAAAATAACAGAAGAACTTTACCAGAAGTCTCCCCAAACATCATTCCATGTCCCATTGGCCTACTTGATGAATCGTGATTGGTTTAAGTCAATCGGGGTAATACTTTTACCCTTTGCCATATTTTCACTTTCCCAGGCTCTTCTGTAATTAGAAGGGGCCATGTGACACAGCACTGCCTATGAGATATGAAAGGAAGTCAGCTGGGAGGCTTTTGGGAAATATTCCTTTTGTTTATAAAGGGGACTACTTGAGGCACTTGAGACAATGCCCTTTAACCACTTACCAGCTTCCCCGGGATTCCTGCTTTTAAGTGCAGTTGTGATACCTGGCACTGCAGCAGCTGTTCTGTGCTCATGAGGTGGCAGACATGAGGCCAACAGTCAACATGCTAAAATGTTGGAGTAGAAAGTACATGGGCCTTTGACAACATTGTGGAGCAGCCACACTAAACATAGAACGTATATGAAATGATTAAGGTCTTTACTGCTTAAGCTGCTGTGAGTTAGGTAACCTGTTGCTTGTATTGCAAGACAAACTAGCTGACAACATTTCTCATAGGAGACAGGAAGAAGGCAATGACTGCTGCTAAGCAATGGAGACTATCCTTTAGAGGCCATATTAAGAATTTGGGTCTTTATTCTAAGAACAGTCAAATCTGTAGTTTTAAAAGATTGCTCTGGCTTCAGTATGGAGAACAGATTGCAGAAGGGCAAAAGTATACATGCAGAAAAAGGGTAGGTGGTGATTCCAGTATCCAGGAGATAGATAATGTACAGTGACTTATCTAGGGCTGGGGCAGTAGAAGCCAAGGACTTGAGAAATGAGAGATAGAAAAGCTGAGAGAGGTAAACAACTGGGGTTCAGAGCAGTGGGAGAGGTGAAGTGATGACAACAGTGGACAATGATACGGGAACTATTCTGCAAAGTGCCCTTAACCTTGTTACAATGATTCAAGGTCCATTTCTCTTTCCAGAAAATGTTTGATATGGATGGAACCACATATGTTCTATAACCTTTTGCTTTTGAGAAGTTCTGCTTAGAGGCCTCAACTACTTTGTCTCATTTAGTTTCTGACAAACTATGTCAGTGTCTTCAAGTGGTTTCCCCATGAATGTGTGAGTGAATGAATTGAAAAGGTGAATTCTTTCTTATCATTTGATTTGTACCAATGTTGTCATATGTATGTAAATTATCACTTAAAATATAAAATGTTTAAAGAGATACTTTTGACTTTAAAAGTCCTTGTATGGCATTAGGTCCTTCTAAATGGGATCATATATATCTCAATCTTTGAATTATCTCCAGAAGCGCTAACTTTTGCAGAATTGCTTGGACTTAGGGAAAAGCAATTAAACTGTAGAGGACTCAGACTGTCAGATTTGCCTTCTATAAAACAGCACTGAAAGGACTGAATCTGCTTGCCTGGTTAATTAGGGAGGATAAGAAGAAGCAGGACCGGTCAGTGATCCAGGTGGGGTTTTGGAGTTCGCCAGTCCTGTTTCCTATCCTTACTCTAGTTACTAGTTGCATGACTTTGAATATATCACTTAATGTTGCTGAATCTCAGAAACTTCCTCACTAATATTAGTGGTAGCAGTGTGTAGGTCTCAGGGTGGGAGTCCTTACAGATATTTTGGGGAGAAGAGTACATGGCAAGGTGCCTGGAGCCCAGTGGCTGATATGATACCAGGCGTTCAATAAATGGTGTCTGATTACTATTAAAGTTTCTACTAAAATCACCATGGGAACGCACCCTTATTAAATCTCATTTGCTCTAGGCTAGATGTGTTAAACATTTCATGTGGATAATTCAAAGAACCCATCGTGTTTATACTAGGTTTTCTTTGACTTCAGAGCAGAAATGAGTTTGGCAGTTCTCTCCTATCCTGGGGAGACTCCTTACCCTCGGGCGCACAGGTAGGGGTCTGTGGGCACAGTGCTGGCAGGGCTCCCCTGGCTTAGGGGGGCAGACCAGGGTGTATCTGGGGTTTTACCATCAGCCTCGATGCCTGGCTCAGCCACCCAATGCTGCCCAGGGGTCCAGCAGCCCTTGGCAGGGCCTCCGACAAGCCTAGAGCTAGGGAAGGCTGGTCAGGAGCTGGGGCTCCGGGCTTCTGATGGCAGAGACCCACGCAGAAGCCTTCTGTCCCACCCCCACCATCTTTCTTTACTCCTGCAACCCCCTCGCCAGCCAGTTCCAAACCTCATTCCGTCCTCCCCTTCCCTTTCTGCCACCTTTGCTTCTGATAGGTTTTCTCTCCCCGTGTTTTTCTGCAGAACAGGCGGCATAGCCTCTACATTCTCTACGGTCCTTAAAGGACGGTCCATGCACAATGCCCCAAAGCAAAATCCCAGGCCTTTGAGAGTTTCTAAGGCTTGTTGTGGCCACTTACAAAGACGATGCTTAGAGGGTGAAAAACCTCAACTCTATATATTCTCTCCCTCCCTCCCTCCCTCTCAGCTTCTCTCTCTCCACCTCACCTCTGCAAGGAAAGGCAGATATGAATCTTGGCTGTGATGATAAAGTAAAGATTCTCTCTAGGGAGAACCAATATGATGCATCTCCCAAGATCCTTAGGCCAGGAGATGGGAAGGGACCTTACAAGTGAGAACAAGGACAAGTCTCCCCAATGGTGGGAAATGAGAAGGGGTGTGGATGCTGTCAGTGAGGCCCCCTTGGCAGTGAAGTGAACATGGAAGAATGTGGGAGAATGACCCCAAAGATTCCCTTCCCTCCTCTCTCCCTTTCAGTCACCTGGAGACCGTGGGGGACCAGCCCAGCAGTGACAGCCTGAGAGAAGAGGGAGGAGGTTGTCTCCACTGCCGTGGGGTCTGCAGTTATGAGCTGGAAGGGAGGGAAATACCCACACTCCGGAGGCAGCAGGAGAGGAAGGTAGAGTTGCCAGCCAGCTGGGTGGACAGTCCCGTGGTGCAGGGCACACCCATACTGTGGATGTCAGGAGCCAATCCTTCCCAAGCACCCTTCTATGGATATGCATGCACGTGTGTGGAGATGTGTACACTGTCTATACACAGAATGGATGGGTGCATTTAGATGTGGGCAACTGCAGGCTACAGCCAGCAACAAATAACATCAATCCCATAATAAACTTATTAAATATCATCTTTTCAAAGAGTTCTTCCCCAACAAACCTCCTTAAAATGGCACCTCTCCCGCCCTCTGCTCCCTGTCCACCTCCCCTCTTTGTTCTCCCATGGCCCTTAGCAGTATATACATTGCTTCATTTTTCTCTCTCTCCCACCTGGAACTCAAGCTCCTGAGGTGAGGGACATTGTTTTATTCACAGCTACATGCCCAGCTCTAAAAATATGTCCAGTATATAGTAGGTGCTCAATAAACATTTTTTTTGAACGAATGAAGGGACAGAGGGAGGGAAAGAGGGAGAGAAGAGGAAGGTGGGCAGAGAAGGTGGGAGGGAGGGAGGGAAATAAAGAATCTGGGCCAAACCTAGTAGTTGTCTGACTAGCCCCTGACTATCCTTTCTGAACCCCAGTCCAGAATCCTCCGTTGAGGACAGCTCAGATCAGCCCCCAAAGAGAGGCATGAAGGAGCCTTGGGAACCAGGCTTAGAATTACAAGGCTCCCTAAAGGTGCCCTTGAAAGTGGGCTCTTATCTAATGCTGCCTAATGAAGCCTCCTCGGCGGCCTGAGAGGAGAACTCACCTGCCCCTTCTGTGGGCTAGTCGTTAGCACTGAAGGTGTCCTTTGTGAAAGGTGGCATGTGCATTATTTAATTTAAGCCTCAGAGCATTGCTATGAGAAGTGTACTATTAATATTCCTGTGTTACAGAAAATTAAGGTAAATAGAGGTCAGGTGACTTATTTGCCCAAAGCCACAGAGATTGTCTGTATGACTATGAGCCTTGACTCAGATTTGACAGAGCCCAGGGCTTCCCTCTTCCTGCCCCGCACAGCCCTGCCCCGCAGGTCCCCTAACCTGGCCTCCTGCAAATTAGCCGATCCTGTGAACCTTGCCCCTTCCAAATCTAAAATGCCCTGTCCTCTCGTTCCTGATAAGTTGACTCACATGATGGTGCCAGTTGCTAACTGCAGAGAACTGAATGATACAGTCTTGTGACCCTATCGCTGACCTGCTCCCAGTGTAAAGTAGACAGGAGCCAGTGGTCACAGTACTGCACCTCACATGTAGAAGGACCAGTAACTTCTTTTGTGCTGTTTCTGAGATATGCAGGAAACCAGGACTCTATTTTCTTCACCTCTTCTCTTTTCCCAGTGTTCTCGTTGCAACCTGACTTGGAACAGTTTGGCACAGCTGAGTAAATTCTCACACACAACATGTCAGTTGGGTTTGGGACAACGTGGCTCAAAGGTCCCATTTTTCAGATGAACTGATGGGCTCTGAGGCCAGTGCTGTTTCTACCATTCGTCCCAGCCCCTCTTTCTTTCTCTTCTCCTTAGTTCTCCATCCAAAAAGAGTCACCAAACACCTGATAGGCTCCAGAGAGGAGAAACGGTGATGTCTGTCCCTGTCCTTGCTGTTTTCCTCTGTGATTCTGGGGTGCTGGGTGTGGTGTCCAGGTCAAACACGGCAAGAACTGCATTGTTTGTGCAAAACAGGAGAATCTCAGCCAAGCAAGCCTGGCAAACTTCTAGCTTTCACTCTGAAGACACTGGAAGAGGTGACTGTTCTCCAGCACTGTGTCCGAGGGCTTGGCTTGAGGTCCCATTTCTTCCAGGTGAGGGGTTGGCAAGGGAGCCAGGGCCAGAGGCATGTGTTAGCATGACTTGGGGCCTTACTCCTGATTTCTGTATTGTTTGAACTTTGACATACTATTAATTTTGTGACATGATTGGTCAAGGATTGCAATGCACATCTGTTATCATGGAGTGGTTCATGGACTGACGAGTAGATGCTTTATGCAATTACTCACAGTTACTATGCATGGTAACTGAAAGGTGAATGGGGTGTGGGGGACTGGTGGTGGTAGCCACATGACAACTGAAATCCGTGTGCATGGAGCCACTCAAAGCAGTTGGCCTGTATTCCATTGACTGCTAGCAGCTCTACTGAGAAGCCCAGTAAGGACTTAAAACTTGTCATCTCTCCCTTGAAAGCTTCTCTCCTTTCTGATTCCCCATGTACTCTCCATGTAGGCACCCAGGGGAGGAACCTGGGAATCCTTTCCACCTCCTGACACTGCTCACTCTACCTCCCAGCAGTCACCAACCCCTGTAATTCTACCTCCTGAGTATTTCACAAAGCCATCCTAACGTCTCTCTATCACCCTTTGGTCCCTGTCTTACTTGTGGGTACACAATGATCTTCTGGTCTCACACCTCGGTGGGAGTGTCATCCATCAGTCCTTCACACACCTGCCATTAACTCAGACACAGAGCTGATGCTATGATGTCCTTGTTCAGAGTCGTCCAGGGTCACTCCCTTGCCTAGAGAATAAACTCCAACCCATATCCATGGTAAACAAAGCCTTCCATACCCTGGCCCCTGTAGACATCTGTTCTATTCCCTGCCAATATCGGTGCTTTAGAGCCACCGAACTGAGCTGTAGTGGATCTCCATTCTCCTGTTCCAGTACCTTTTACCAGAAATGCCTCCCTCCCCACCACTGTCTTCACCAGGCTACCTCCAACACACCATTTAAAACTCAGCTCCAGTGTCTCCTCCTCCTCCCCACCCCTGGACAGGGTTAGGTCCCCTGCCTCACTCCTCCCGTGGTTCACTTATCTGGCTCTGTCATGGCTTTCACCCCACAGCTTTATAATCACCTGCTTCTGTGTGTCTCTCCTCTACCAGATGGCAGGAGATCTTACTTGCTTTGTATTTTAAATGTGTGGCACATAGTAGGTGCTCAATAAATATTCCATAAGTAACTGAATAAAAAGTTTGGAGTTTTCCAAGCACTCTGTACTGGACCAGTTTCCATGGAATGTTACAGCATACAAAATGTTTTCATGAATTACCTCCATTTTATCATTGCAAGGACAGCAGATGAGCAGGCCAGACCACATGCCCAGTTTACAAATGAGAAAAGTGAGGTTTGAGAAACCTAAGTGGGTTACCCAGTGTCACGTGTCTTTTACATGGCAGACCTGGCTCACAAACCTGGCCTCTCTCCCTGACAGACATCAGCACTGGCTCTTGTCTGTTGGCTCAGTTTTGGGGGTAAGTGTTGGCTAAGTGTCATGGAGAGCAAGCAGGCTGTGCATTTTGTCCACTGTTCTTCCCAGTGCCTGGAACTCAGGGTGGGTAGTCCAGGCATAGTTGTTAAATTAATTAACTCATGAGTTAGTGAATGTCAGTATGAAGACAAGTTTTGTTGGTTGGAGTGGAGAAACCAGGCATTTGGGAATTCCATACGTGTGGCATAAAAGAGGTATCAAAATATTCCCCAGTTTGAGGGGCAGCAGGTAGAAAGAGCATCACCTTCTCTCCTAAACCCAGATTAGGATGTCTGTAGGGTCTTCAGGGCCAAAGCCGCCGACACTCCAGTCTCCCTGAACAGGGGACAGGAAGCATTAGTGAGCAGGCGGCTCCTATCACCCTGGGAGTGGGGCTCTCGGAAAGGTATCACCAACCCCAGCTGTCAGGCCGGGACTGGAACACATCGCCTTCCAAGAATGTGACGGATGGCGAATTTGAGTTCAAAAGAAGATTGGGTTTCAAGGCAACTGGAAGCGATTCAGTTAAAGCCGAGTTTTACAGGGAGCGTTTCCTCCTGCTCCCTCTCCTCAGGGCCTGTTGAGACTTGAAAGAGAACTGACAGTGGAGAACTGTTTCCTTCACTGAGAAAAGGAGAGATGGAAAACCAGGTTCTGTTCATGAGCCCAGGGAGGATCCAAGAAATGCACATCCCTGGACATCCTGGTGAGATGGCTGCTCGGGGCGAGCCCCATGCAGTGGCCAGGGGCTGCCTGGGCTGGGCCTGAGCACCGGGATCCTGTGCTCAGCATCCTCCCTCAGGAATGGAGGCCTTTCCCATGCTCACTGTTGACTGTAATGAAAAAAGAAGGAGCCACTAATAACAAACTGAAATCTTATGTTTGTACAGAGCTTTCAAGTTACTATCCCAACAACACGGTGGGGCAGCAAGCTGTCCAGGTGTCACCAGCTCTGTAGTAAAGAAACCTGGGGCCAAGAGAGGTTAAAGGATTCAATCCTGGTCACACAGCCAGCAGATGGTGATGCAGGCTTAGGACCAGGCCCTTGACGCATGACAGGCACCGATGACTGAGGGTTTCCCCTGGGCCTGTCACACCTCTGAGCACTATCATGTATTAAGCATCTAATCCTAACAGCAACCCTATGAAGTAGATGGCATTTTTATTCCCATTTTATAAGTGAGGAAACAGAAGCTTAAAACATTAAGTAAATTGCTTAAGACCATACAGCCATTAACAGTGGAGCCAGAATTTGTGTTTTGAGCACAGGAAATCTACCTCCAGTGTCAGTTATATAACCACTACTTGGTTATGAGTTTCTAAGCTCAGAAGATCTCATCCACTGTCTTTGAAGGGTCCCACTTTTGAACGCTGAAGATGTGGTCACAGCCACTACCTTTTGGATCCTCATCAAATCCTCACCAAGACAGCCGTCACACTCGGCCACGGCAGGTGGAGGGTCCTAGGGGAGGACCCCAACCAGAAGGGAGTGAGCACACAAACGGAAGAGCCAGCCCACCAATGGTCAGAAGGCAGGCTGACAAATGGAAATCAAAGAAACAGCATGACAGGCAGGTAAGGATGGATGTACAAAGCTCATGTGGCTGGTCAACTACCAGGATGTCTGAATGAGGAAGAAAGGACAAAAGAAAGGAGCTGTCTAAGGGAAGCAATACTCCAGCACCCTGCTGATTTCAGATGAACTTTACTGAGTATTTATTTTGTCCATTAGACTGTCATGCAATCTTATTTAAACCTTACACCAACACTATGAAGAAACTGGGTTCTGAGAGGCTGAGTTATCACCCACTAGTCCTATGATATCAAAGACTTCCTAGACAACAACATAAAATAATCTCAATTCTAAACCGTCATAACTTCCCAAGGTCCCCATCATTCACAGCTCTCATGGATCCAGTCAATGAAGAATCCAAGACTCTTTGGAAACATAGCATATGCACTATCCTTGTGTGCCAGGTGCTAGCAAATTCATTAGCGAAATACACCTCTCAAGTTCATCTTTACATCTAGCTATCAGCAGTGGGTGAACAGGCATTTTGTTTGAAAAGCAAAATAGAATGTTCGGCATGGAAAACTATATATATAAAGCACTCAAAACAAAACAAAACATAACAAACAAACAAGTGGAAACAACTTTTCACTCCCTCATTAGTACTAACTTTAAAACATCTATTAATAGTAATAAAACAAGTTTATTTAAAATATACTCCTCATTATGAAATAAGGGAAAATCTATGCTGTTCAAAAGCCTAGTGCAGAGGAGTGGTGACATGCCTCTGCATACAAGTGATATAGTCCTCTAACCACTTAGTTAATTAAACTTAGTTTTATTTTTGGATTCTCCTGGTCTTTCCCTTGTTTGGGGTCTCTTCCCGTCTATTCATCCAGTTCTATACAACCCACGTGCTGGTCAGTTTTTCTCCTTTCTTGCATCTCCTTTGGATCTTCTGGAGAAAACTTTCCTTTTTCTCAAGTCCAGCACAAGGGGAAACTAAATAATCAAGCAAACAAAACCCATCTTGCTTTGCAAATACACACTTGAGGAGATGGAACAAGAATTCAGTAGTAAATTCTATTTGTCAAATAAATGTTCTAGACTTGAGGCTCCAGAACTTTCTCTAATGCGGAACCCTTAGTGTTTCAGGAACTTTTTCATGGTGCCCCTAGGCCAGCAGAAATAGCCAACAGTTCCATTTATTAAGTAATTAAGTAATTAGGTCTGAACAACTTGATAAGTATGTATGGTTTAACAACTTAGTGGCCACTTGAAAAATTAATACTCAAAAGATTGAAAGATTATTTGTATTTCATTATTAAATAATTATAATGACTTATTTATGGGTACTGTACAACTTTTCCGACCTTGGAATCAGGTCAGACATGACACCACCAACCTCATTTCCTGCTCTACATTGGTTTTCACTGGGAACTTTTCTTTTAAATCACAGCAACTGCAAAAATATATCATCAAAAGGCAAGGGGCACAATCTGCTGTGGAAACTGTGTGCTACCTGGGGGCAGTAGTTTGCCTGGTGTCCGACAGATGTTTCTTTGAGAAAATCTGTAGTATTCCACAGCACACTGTGAACTCACAGCAGTGGCTTGGGCACCTCAGCACACAGTTTGGGAACCGTAGCTCCAAACAACAAATGCGATGGGAGTTTCCAGGAGATCCAATGAAACCCTTCCCAGAAATGGTTCACAGAATAATGGAGGGGGAGAAATTGGAGCTGGGTTTACTGGCTCGGCTAGGTGAAGAGGAAGAGATGGGAGCAAGCTGGAAATAGAAAGGGGTGTCTGTAGAGAGGGTCACACGCATAGTACAAGGGAAGCTAGCAGATGTCTGCGTAAGTGGCTTCCATGCAAGATCTGGATTCGCTGGAAGGAACTGGCAGGCGGCATATAATCGAGCGTCCCAGCTGACAGCCTGAGGGCTGAGCCTGGCTCTACCACCCTGTGAGCCACCTTTCATCCCCTTCCACTTGCTGAATTTTTATCAGTTTATGTCCTCAATTAGACTGTTGGCTTTGAAGACAGGGACTGTCTCGACATCTTTGTATCTTGGGTATACAGTAGCACAGAGCTTTATGCTGGGTGCTCTTTCAATAAGTGGTGACTACATGGACACACCCCTGTGCTGGAATACTGCTGTATTATGCCTTTGCAGCCTAAGGTACAACTGAAGCAGTAAAGAGAATGGCAAGGATTTCAGCATGGGGTCGGGTTGCTGGGCAAGGTCTGATTCCAGCTACACATACCCATGTGGCTATCCTAGGGGAAATAACAGGCGAGGAAGCTCAGCCCAGGTTGTTTTCAGGAACAGTCTCTGGAAAGCACCAAGGATGCTCATTTCCAGATGTCTTATCTGCTGCATCTCCAAAGTCTAACCAGGAAGGCATATCTCAGGGAAACACGCTTGCTGCCCCCCAAGCCTCCCTAACATGCCTCTGTTCCCACAAGGCAGCCCAGATGGGACAGCAGCTCCCAGACACCTGTTTGTGTCTTTCTTATTTACAGTGTAAACAGCATTTAGGCTGCAGCTTTGGAAGACCTTGTCTATTTGTTGGGGTAAATCCATGGCCCTGGATGTGGTTTCCGTGCATGATCTCAGGCCATTAAAGCACAGGTTTTGTGCAGTGGCTTCTGGATTGTTCCTCTTTGCTGGCCACTGACGAAAGGAGACACCCTCTGGTTTTCATTGCTTTTGCATCTATTCTGTTTATTTACATTGTTCCTAGTAGGAAAAGATGGGGCTTGCTCTTTTGTACCACTGTCCCTTCTTTCTCATACACAGCATTGCATTGAATAACAAATCTTTTGGTAATATACCCTAATACAAAGTTCACTGGATGCAAAGCAAAGTCAAGATTAACAGATGCAATCATGAGCAAGGCCTGTAGAGTGACCTGCACCTGCAGCTATGCAGCCACAACAGGTGGTTGTTGATAAATAGGTGTGTTTTCGGGATTTACTGGCTTCAGTAGAAATATCAGTACATTTGCAACTGGTGGTATCTTTTACTTCGGACAAGAGGGAAGAGCTGAATTGTAGCAAATCTAACACATAATGGCCCCTGTTTCAAGAGAAGCCTATTATTTCCCTGTTCATTCCCTTCATAAAATGGAAAATGCTTTCCCTGCTTCTTACAGTCTCCTTAAAGTCTGGGTTTACAAACCAGCAATCAAGAGCCATTTCAATTCCTCCTGGGTATTTTGTCCTCAATTAGAGTAAATTACCACCAGTTGGACATAATGCTTTATGATTCAACCACCCAAGCTTCTCAAGGGGTCTTTGCTCTAGAGAAAAATTCTCATACTTTTCCTTTTAAATGTGTCTTTAAAAGTAAGAATTATGTCATTGGTCATGACCACTAAGCAACAGTGGATAATAAGAAGATAACTAAGAAGATACAAGACAAGTAAGGCTAGACAAAATTCTGAACTTTTCTCCAAAATCTTGTTGTTATTAACCAATGCTTAAGAGAATTTTAAGTTTAGTCTTCCTCCAGGGTGGAATAAGGGTCTCAATTCACCCTTGATGTTAACACTTCCTCAAGTCAAAGCCCTTCCTGTGGCTGCTGGTGGTGATTTAAATCTTCATCTGAGCTGGGCATTAAAAGCAAAAACAAACAAACCAAACTCTGGCTTTTGTTTTGCTCTCCAATTACCTGCTCTCAATGAACTGCGGCCCCCATAGAACGAACGGAACTCTGAGAAGGCAGAGATTTTGCTGGGGTTACTCTCTGTGGATTTCGGGTACCTTAGAGGAGGGTGTGGCACACAGTCTGAGCTCAGTAAATATTTTCTGGGGAGAGGAATGGATGAAATAACCAATGAGAGCAGGACTCAAATCAATGTTTTCTTTCCCTCTCTTCTCTGGCAGCCTCTTAAATGTCTAAAGATCAATCCTATTTCCCTGTTCTGCTCACCACACCGCTGCTTAACTATGACAGTGACTGAATTAGTGTCCTTGGTCCTGCTGTAGCTGTTGCCCAGGGGACTCAGATGTAACCTCATAAATGCTAAGATTTTCGTATGTTTCAGTTGCCAAGAACATCACTGGCGCAAATTAACTTGGTTGTCTGGTGAACCCTAATTTTACATGAACGCTGCTAAGCTGGATCTCCCCAACTGCATTAATGTCCTTGTTCATTAGGCAAAACAGAGGTTATCTTATTCCCCACTGATCTCATGTAGAGAACATTTGGGGCCTTGACCTCATCATCTGTCATGTTATCTAAGATATCAGTATATTGAACACAAGGGAGCTGAGGACAGAGGGGAAGGTAAGTAGAATTCTATTACTTTGGAGCATTCACTTAACAAATATTTATGGTGCTTTCACACTGAGTCACATGCTACAGTGGGCATTCTGAGGGACTCCAGCTTTATAGTTGAGAGTACATGACATTATAGAAAGCTCCAGAGCTACCAATGAATGTTTTTTAGATACACTCAGAGCACTCATCTAAAAGCACATGTATTTATATTAATCACAAAGTCTCAAAAAAAAACCTTGCCTAATGCCTCGCTTACATTTATGTCAAGATACATTAACACCTACCAATTTGCCAACTCGACAGCCAAGCTTATCAGAAAGAGGCTTTTACCTGGCAGGGCATATTTTCAGTGAACTTGTATCAGTTCCTGGTGATCACCATTGAAAGACTGATTTAAAATGCTGGTGTGGACAGAGAGCAAGTTTATCAGTCTGTAGTTAATAGACTAAAACTTTAAAAAATGAAAAGATGTTTACTTACATCCTGTCAACTAGTAATTCTTTAACTTTCCAGGAATTCTCGAAGATTATGGACAGTGGCTCTTCCTATAAGGAATTAACTCATTTTGTGAGAAATAGAAGTTTTGTGTTCAGTGAATCCTCATGTGTGTGTGTGTGTATGAACTTGCTTTTCTCTAATTAATTCTCAGATCAGCCCTGTCAGGTAAGAACTGCTCTTCAGTGAACTTTGCAGATGAGGAAAACAGTTGAAGCAAAGCTGGGTGACAAGAAATACCCTTTCATGAAAACTGGACATTTTCAAGGAAGCTCTCTTTTTGTGATGATGGGGTTTCTGGTACCAGAGAAAGTCCCTTCATCTGGATAGGGCCACCTACACCCACAGGTGTCAGCAGTGCTGCCTTTGTGATGTGCGTAGATGGTGGCATCTCAATGGGGATGAGACACAGATGCAGGAGAATCTCACTGTCGAAAATCATAAATGTTTACATCAGGACACCATGCCAGCTACATTCCTATCAGCCCATGTCTCAGTCTTGAAACGATTCCTGTTTAGCCGTCTGAAATAGGAATTAAAAATCCTCCTAAGCAGCTAATCCAGGTCAATGGTTCATATTAAAATCATCTTTAAACAACTCTCAGATGGTATCTAAGCCCTCCTCCAGACCAATTAAAAAAGAGTCACCAGAGAATCCACATTTTTAAAAAGCTTCCCAGGTGATTCTAATGTGTAGCCAGGGTTTTGAACCATTGATCAGAGAATCCCATTAAAGTGGTGGGATCAGTCTGTGAAACTTAGCTGTGCATAAAAATTACCCAGGAGCTTGTTAAAAATGCCCAGTTGGTGCCACTAGAGATTCTGACTCAGTAGTCTAGAGTGGGATCCAAAAATCTACATTGTAACAGCATTTCAGGTGCTTTTAATGCATATATCAGTTGACCACATTTTAAGAAATAATAGGCAATATGCTTGCTTTTGGTCTAACTTGGACTAAAATTATTTCTCCATGTCTTCTGTGTTTCCCTTGTAATGTGAAGATCATCCTTATTTCTAAAAATATTTAAGTAGAGATGGAGTCATATTAGGTTAGGTTCTGCTGCATTAACAAACAAACTCCCACATCTCAAGGGTTTTATACAAAACTTATTTCCAGTTACACCACTTTGGGGCTTTCACATTGGGGGTTCTGCTCCTATGGTCACTTGGAGACCCAAGCTGATAGAAACGTCACTGTCTCATAACACTGCCCTTATCAACAGTGGCAGAGGATAGAGAAGAATGTGGAAAACTGACCATGGATGGGAAGTGATGCTGGCACTTCTACTCACAGTCTGTTGGCCATTGCTGGTCACGTGAACCCAAGAGGGAGGTGAGAGAATAAAGTAGAGCTTGGACAACACTTGGTAAGTACAACAGTCTCTTCTTCGGGATTGGAACAGTTGTGCCTTACCTCGAGCTTCTTTTATCTATTGATATTGTATTATCTTTCTCAATCAACTCTGTGATCAGTACTGTGCCAGAAAATAATGGAAGACAGGTTCCAAAAGAAATAAAAGATAGGCCTCATAGTTGTTGAGATTCTTCAGGGAGATTGCTCTCACAGATAAGAAGGAGTTAGTGAACAATAGACAGTATTGCACAATCGCTGGCCAAATTATGTGGGTGGCTCTGCCTGCAACTGTTGCTCAGAAAGAGGGTGGTCAAGAGGACTGGGATGGTCCAGAAAGATTTGATCAGGGACTTGGAAGCTGGACTAGGACTTGAAGGAGGTCTAGGTAACAGCTTAGAGAGAAGATGTAGGAGGAATTGAGTATATATTTTCAGAGAAGGTAAAGGTGTTAAATGTTCAGGGAACCCCGAGTGGTACATTTACTACTTCCAAGTTTAGTTTGGTTTCTATTAAAGTAACTGAATTAATTAACTGAGTTAATTAACCCATAATTAACTGTCAGGCTGTCAGTGAAGGTCAATTGTTGGCAAAGTACAAACTCCAAACAGTGGCTTGTATGTGGACTAACTTACACCTTTACCCTACTTAAGGTTTGTCCCTAAGGCCACAGGTAGCGTGTTCTCCAAGGAGGAACTGAGTGCTTCGAGTTCATGCTGTTGCAGGTGACATGGGGTCATCTCTTAAGGCTCAAAGCCCTCTTGTTCTGCCCGGCTGCGGTGGCTGTCCCTACCGCCCTCTTTCCAGTTTCAAGAACAGCGCTATCAGTGAGCTCCCAAGCCTTACTCACCAAAGGCAGGGCTCTGCCAGCCTAATAAATCAGCAGGAAAATAATAAATAGATGCTCTCACTGCCCCTCCAAAGGAGGCTTGTGCAATTCTCCCCCCACCCCATGCTACTGTCACCACTTCTGCCTGGAACCAGAGAAATTTGGGAGGATGTGGGGTGCCTCTGTCCCTGCAGACAATGAGCCAAGTCTCTGAGAGGAGTAAGCATGTGCTGGGGGCAGTGCCTGCAGATGGGGCGCGCCGGGAAGATTGGGATCTGCTCAGCTGTGTTGAAACTGAGTCTCGTGCTGTGCCCGGAGGAACAAAGCCGTCTGCAGATAAGCAGGCTGGAAGTCTGGGTCAGGATGGGACTCACCCTGAGAACAGCCTGCTTGGCACTGCTGTGAGAACCAAGGTCTGGACATGCCTACTTGCTTGTGGCTTAGGCCCCCACAGCAAGGCGAGGGGTTGGCAGTGGGAGTGGGTGATGGGGCGGGGGAAGTGTTGAAATGTCAACAGGGAGGCAGAGGCAGTTCTCATGGGTGGTGCATCAGGGTGGCAGCCAGGGTGGGAAGGGAGGACTTGGACTTGGGGTGTGGGAGGGGCTGCTTCTTAGGGCCTGCTAAGGAGGTGGTCCTTGTATCACCACCGGAGATCCTGAATCCTAGGTTAGAGCGCCTCCTCCAAATCCTATGCCTTTTAAGGTGGCATAGTGCGGCCCAGAGAGGCAAGCTGACTGATGCAAGGTCACACAGCTAAGGGGGGCAGAGTCAGAACTGCTCAGTTCTCCTAGCTCATAGTCCAAACCACTTTCTGCCTTGCTACCTGTCAGGGCAAAGTATGTACCTACATCCACGTCTGTGCATACAGACATGGAAAACCAGAGAGCCGAGCACAGGCTAGACTTGGGGTGAGAAAGCTTTCCAAGGTAGGAAGAGGGCTGCAAGGAATCCCCCACACAACTTCCTCAGAACTTAACGTTCCCCCTGAGGTTGCACAACCAACCGGTGGAGGAGAACCTTCCTCCGGCAATAGGACCTTCATCTCACATCACAGATGAACTTCTGGTTTTTGTTCAGGTTCTATTTGGTTAATCAAGACGTAACCCATTGGCATAGCTTTGAAGTGACTCCAAAAATCTCTGACCCATTTAAACTACCTGTGGGACCCCTTGGCTCTGGAGCAGAGTTTTCCTGGAATTATTTTTGGGGAGTGGATGGGAAGATCCTGCTCACTGAGTAGGCCTCATCCCAAACCTTGTCATTTTATGACTCGAAAGAAATTGTATGTAGAGCATCGCTCCCTAGAAGGAGTTGAGAAGCTGCTGGAGAGCTGCCTGAGGTGGGGAGGAGAGGCCCAGTGCCCACACCAGTCAGTGCACAGAGATGGGCACCCACATGACATCAGAGGGGCCTCCCCTGTGCGGGCTGCTCCCAGAAAACTCCATGTGCTCCCTGACCCTGCGCTGGGCCTTCACCAGTCCCCTGCTTGCCTCACTGCACAGGTGTCCTACCTGCTCTTCCGGTACTGAATGGAGGACATGTGCCTCATGGCTGGAAGCCCCAACTCCAGAACCGACTGCTCAGTGGGATTCTCAGCTCCACTGTGCAGCTGTGCGATCTTGAGCAAGTTCCTTGACCTTTATGCCTCAGTCTCCTCCCATGTAAAATGAGAATAATAATAGTACCTACATTACAGAGCAGTTACTGGGGATTACAGCAATTATGTAAAGTACTTAAAATAATAAAGCATAAAGTGTTAATTATAATCAGTGGCCCTTCTTCTAGACATAAAACTAATTTTCTCTGTTTTGTGAAATGGGGTCAGCATGACAGAGCATATGTGTTAAATTTTTTAAATGTGTTAAAATTAAAAATTGAAATAAAAGCTTCCCAGCCCCATTCATTTGTTCATTCATTAGTTCATTCATTCATTTCTCTCATCATTCATTCAGCATGTATACTGGCTGTGCTTTTTCTTTTCTTTTGAAGTAAAAAAGTCAGAGATAAGACATGATTATTCAAATATAGCTTCAGGCACAGCTTAGCTTCCACTTGTTCCTCCTAGATCTCCAGCTGTTCTCCACAAACCTATAATTGTCCCAGCCTCTCTCTGAAAACATCGGCCCAGCACCTATCCCAGGTGAGTGAACGGCAGCAGCCTGGCACGCCTGGGTCCCACCTGGGCACCCAGCAGGAGCATTTGCATTTTTCCTAGGCTCTTCTTTTGAAATTCCACACCAATAATTAAGGATTTCTTGTTCTCTAGTAATTGAGTACCATTTGGGACTGATTAAGCAGATGCTATTTAAATAATTATCTATTACAGCACAGCTTTCCTTTGTGTGGGCTATGAATGGCTTGTCAAAAGTGAACATAAACTATTCCTCCCACCTGGCTCTCTCCTTATGTCTGATACATTCTCTCTCCCCTTTCCCTTATGACTTCTCCCTCTTCCTACCCTTTCTCTGCTCTTGTTTCTCTTTCTCTCCCCTTCTTTTGCTGTTCTTTGCCACACTGCCATACGATCCAATCATTTTGGTCATTTGGTGATAAAATCAACCTCTAGTGTTTGCTCTGTGGTATTCCAAACCAAATAACTAGTAGGACTGATTTTAATTTTAAATGGCAGAATCAACTGGGTGGCTAGGTGACCCTCTTTATATCATGTCTAGGAGTTAGGGGCTTTGCTAACTAAGGCAGTTTAATATGTTATATCTAATTTAATTAGGCCATCGCAATAATCCAGCAGAGTAGGTATAACTATATTTTCCCACTAAGAAATGGAAACAGAAAGGTTAATAACTTGCCCATGTATAATACATGTGTATCGCATTAACATGTATGAGAATGTACAGAAAAATGGACCTCTTTTCATTCCAAGTCACTCCTGGAGTGCCGTGGGCCACAGAGACCCCTCCCCTCCCCCAGGCCTGAAGGTCACATACATTAAGGTGCTTAAAAGTGCTGGAGACACCAGTAGAAACTAACAGATGGCAGTGCTAGTGCAGGTTTTTAAAGAAAAATAAAGGACACCCAGCTTCTCCATCCCACCGTCCACCTATCTCCCCGGTCAGTACAGATTGTTGGTAGTGGCGTCAGAGTTTCTGCAAACTACACATTGTTAATTAAATGCTTGCCACACATTTAGAGACTTCAAGAATTCCTAGGCTGTGGCCAGCTTGATTTGGGCTGACTGCTCATCAGTTGATTTCCAGTTGTTAAACCCATCCCTGGAGCAGGGGTGGAAATGTACCAAATATCTTTTGAGATTGGATCTAGCATGGAATTGTATCCTTTGTCCCTGTAAATACAGGACATCTTATGTGCATATTCCAGAGGCCAGATTTCCTTCAAGGTCTCTCTGCATCTTGGTGGGGTTACTTCAACTCTTGGAGCCTTTTTCTTTTTTCCACCTAGAAAATGAGGGTTTTTCTCTAAGGTATTACCCACAAACCTAACTGACTAAGATTCTATGGCCGTGGAGGTTACAAGAATGAGTTGAGAGAATATAGATATTGTGATGAGCCAGAGATTTGATGACATAGGAGCCAGAACAATGCTAGGAGGGAGAGCCGTGGGGATCCAGTTCTGAGCTGGGAAGAGTAAGCAAGATATGAGTGGAATACATAGACCAGGGTGGAAGTGCCTAGAAGAAATTCAGAATACCAAGGTAGGTGGTAGGCACTGGGGGCTGGGCGTGTGCAGGGGGAAGGCGGTTAGGCCCTTAAGAGGAAGGTACTATTTCTGAGAGCGGGCAGGGGCTCCAGGTAGCACCTGTGGTCATCAATCCTGAGTGCCCATAAGAACAACCTGGGGAGCATATTAAAAATATAGATACCCCTGGCCCCACCCTGGAGATTCAAGTCTAGCAGATGTGGAGTTGACTCATAAAACTGTTCTTAAATATAGGCCCCACATGTTCTTGTGCAGCAGCCTGACTTTTATGTCTGGTATGAAAGCTAAAGGGCTGAGAAGGCTTCCATGGGTCTGGGGGTGAGAGGAGTGGGAAATGGTGGTGGTGGGGTCCAGGTATTCTGGGAATAATGGAATCTACTTGTCTAGGTGCAAAGCACAGCTTATGCTTTGGACCGAAAAGCTGGATCCTGTTACTAGCATCTGTAATTTGTCAGTTTGTATAAAATATGTCCTCCCAGGCTCGTCGGGCTCTAGTTGACATTCATGCATTTGAGCACTAGGATTTGGGAGTGGCACTGAGGAGCCACATCATTCCAAGGAGGGGCTTCCTTGTAGCAGAGAACAGAGCATACCAAATCACCTTCCTCTTTGAAGAGGCAGCAATAGAGGCATGTAGAGTAGAGAGTCTGGAGCCAGAAAGTCTAAACTTGTATCTCAGCTTGGGTTGCTGATTTAGCCAATAAAAATAAAGCACATGCTGTCAAAACTGAACTTCAGTGCTGTATTTTATTTGGCGACCCTACATCGAGCTCCAGCACTTCCTAGCCACGTGCCAGTGCAGGCACTGCTGACTTCTCTGTGCCACAGATTCTTTCTCTGTAAAACAGGCTAATGGCAGTACCCACCTTCAGCATTGCTATAAGGGTTAAATAGGGTAAAACCTAAGCGTTTACTTAGGACAATGCCTCCAGATGCTGGCTGCCAGATAAATGTTAGCTTTTACTGTTTTTTGATGGTGCCCCTCTAATGTTTTCATCCCAACACCAGGCCAGGGATAGATTGTTAGACATCTTGCAACAATATAACCCAATGTTCTCTTCCTTTATGGCCAAAAGGATTCACAGAACAGGAATGTTGATGATCAAAAGCTGCAGCTCTAATTCTGACTGGATGGCTCTCTAGTAGCTGCTCTTGGCCACAAGGTGAATATTTTACGAAGAGTGGACTGCACACCCACCTCACTGGCAGAGATTAGCCATCCCCAGGGAATGGCTCACAGATAGGAGTAGTGACTGCTCATGTATCAGAAACTAACAAGACAAAGACAGCATTCAAGTGCTCAAAGGGCTCCAGCATTATCTAAGGCAGCCACAAGCAGTACTGCATCATAGAACTTCCTGCAGTAATAGCGATGTTCTACATCTGTACCACCCAATATGACAGCCACTAGCCAAATGTGGCTATTGAGCATAGGAAATGCGAGTGTGGGTGAGAAGCTAATTTTTAATTTAGCTTAATGTGGTGAGCAGCTACTCTATTGGACAGCACAGGAGGGAAGCAGATGGAACCCAGAAAGGTAAAATTCATTTCCCCAGGCCCCCCAGTCAATTATTGATAAGGCTAGGGTTAGCACCCAGGTCTCCTCACTCCTCCAGGGCCCTTAAGGACAAGTGCTGTGTGGTAGGGAGATAGTTCCTCTGCCTAGAAAGCCTTGTAACATTAAACTAGATTAAGAGGCATTCTTACCTCTAATGCCCTGAGAACACTCTGTCAGGAGCAAGGAGCATAAGATGCAGAAATGCAGCCTGCAGAGGTACAGACACTTCTTAAGACTCTAATCCTCAAATAAACAGCTCTGCTCTTTCATCTTCTCCGGATGACACCTCTTTTGTTAAAGCTGTCAAACTCCATGACACCTTAAGCCTGACTGGCTACATTAGCAGGCATGTTGCAGAGGGGCTGAGCTGGTTGGGTCACAGCTCCACGTGTGCTGAGCCTGCTGGCTCCTTCAGCACAGGCCCTTTGTGTCCTGCTGAGTAGCCACATTCCTAGGGACCCCATCCCGGTGGGACAGGATGAGGCCTATCACTGAGAGCAGGAGAGGCACTAAAGTGTGGTAGGCTTTGGAGGCAGTCAGGCTGTCTGGGTTCAAATCCCAGCTCTGCCACTTACTGCATGCAAGCTGGGTGACTGTGGGCAAGTCACTTAACTTCTTTGGGCCTCTGTTTCCTCATCTGTAAAATGGGAGACAATAACCATATGCATTTCACAGAGCTGATGTAGGATTAAGAAAGTCAGTACACTTAATTCACTTCGAGTATCTGGCATGTAGGAAAAACACTAGATAAACACTAGGTGTTTTTGAGAGCAGGCCTGGACAAGGAAGTTGCGTTTGGGCCAATGGCAGTATGCAGGCTGGAGCTGGAAGATGACCTTGAGCACCTTGCTTAATGTTTCTGTGGCTCAGCATTTTTTAGATCTAAATTATAATGAGAACAATGAGGCTCCCTGATTAAGCAGGATGGGAGTTAGGGAACAACAATATTTTTGTGTGACCACGAGGTGTTCAAAAACTTCCCAAATAACATTTTCTTAGAAGTTCAGAGAGCCCTACTTTTCTATTCCAGGGCAGCAGCCACATTTTATATCAGTCTCACAGATAATTTCAGAATAAAGTGAGATCCTGGAGTGTAAAGAATATAAACGGGGCCACCCAGGGCAAATCCAGGCTGTAGACATGTTTTGCTTAGCAGTGAAGACCTGCAGTGAAGAACCAAACAATGGTTTTAAAATGTTTAATTAGTTGCCAACAATTGAAAAACTGGAGATTTCACATTTTAAAAGTCTAGGTTTCCAGCTTCCCTTGCAAAACCAGATGGCAACATGGGTCCCACATTCACGCCAGGCAACAACTGCCTGGCAGAGGGTGTAGGCTGTCTGGGGTGTGACATTTCCTACTTGGCCCACTTCACTCTGTGTGACCTGCCTGGCTCCACCCACCAGCAGCCCCCTCACGCCCCACACATCTAGTCCAAACCTCCCTTTTACTGACAGGACAACCCGGGAACCTAGTTTCCCAGCTCCAGGGCCAGTGCCCTTCATTTGGACCAGTTGTTCTAGAACTTAAGCAGGTGTCTTGGAGGACCGGTGGAAACACTGATTGCCGGGTGGGGGTTTCTGACCCAGCAGGTTTGCATTTCTAACAAGTTCCCAGGTGACGCTGATGCTGCTGGTCCCGGGACGCACTTTGAGAACCATTGTTTTACCAGCTAACCACTTTCTACTTGAGAACTTACTATCCTGGCACTGCCCTAGCCCTGGGCTTTTCCCCGTAAATTCAGTACCACTTTACCATCGTCCTTCTTTTCCCTTTGTGTTTTCTCATCTTTTTTCTTCTTAGCTATTCTTTTACCCCTCTCCTGCCACCGCCACCCACTCTGGTCTTCCTCACTTTTCTCAGTTACCCATTTTCTGGGGTAACTTTCGTAAGAGTCCCCTCGCCTTATCTGCCTCAGTGTCCCGGAACTCCCCCTGGTCCGACCTCAGCCTCCCCAGACCCCGCAGGGTGAAGGGCGAACCCCGCGAGCGCACAGCCCTGCCGGGGAGCCCGGCTGCGCCCCCGTCCTCCGAGGTCTGTCCAGTCCCGGAACTTGGGTCTGGGGGTTGACAGCCTCAACCCTCCTCCTCGGAGCCCCGAGCCTCCTGCTGCCGCCGCGGTTTACATCGCTGCGATCCCAGCCACCACGCCGCCGCCGTCGTTTCCCTCGTTCAGCTCTCTGTCGTTGGGGGAGCTTTGCGCAACTCGGGGGGTGGCGCAGCACCTGGCGGGCGGCCGGCAGTCTCCTCTGGGCAGCAGAGAACGCGAGGGCCGCAGCTCTCCAGGGGCAGGGAAGCCATCACGGTCCCAGCAGAGGAATTTTCTCATCTCCAGAGGGAACCAGGAATTTGCGGGCCGGCCTGACTTTGGCCCCTCCGTCCTTGCCTGGTGAGCTCCGCTCTCCTGCCCCCGGGTCTTCGATGTCGACCCCAGCCGCGTGCTGCCAGCGGCCGTCACCAAGTTTTCGAGGGTTTGGCTGCTAGTGGGCCCTGCTTGCCAATCAGCAGCACAGCGTGCCTCCCACCTGCAGTAGGCCCCACGAGGCTTTGGTGGGCCTTTCTGCCCCAGGGGGTTCAGGAGTGGCTGCGGCCTCTGCATCAGCAGGAAGCCCAGGTAAATTCTAATAGGGAACCATGCAGGTGAGAACTTTCTCTGGTGGAGGGAACAGGGGTAGGGTGTGGGATGAGTGTTGTTCCCGGGGACATGACACCTTCTCACATGGCTCCGGGGACCACGACCCATAGAAGCAAATCTATCATGAGTCTCACCATGTACCAAGTCCATTGAACGCTGTACATTCATTCCCCCCTTACCGCAGAAGGGAGGCTCCCACTGCATCTGGTGTTTTCATTTTGCCGCCTGCCCTCCAGGCAAGGATGAAAAGGGAGGCTGTCTGGGTCAGAAGGTCCAGGGCCCCTGGTTACTACTGGTCTTTTCAGGTTGCCCAAGCAGTTCTTCCTCTCTGCCTGCTGTTCAGTACACAAGACCAAAGGCACACTTACCTGCAGGGTACCAAGGAATGGCAAAGCTTATGAAAAGGGAGAAGAGGCCGCAGACAGGAGTGGCCTCCCGCCATAGGATTTCTCTTATTCATGGGGATTCAGTAAACTAACGATTGCTGGTGTTTGCTGAGCACTCACTATTCCCCTAGACACTACTCCCTAGTCGGGTAGGGGCAATGACTTGTTTTCTCTCATTTAACCCTAACAGCCCTATAAAAGAGGTACCCACTGTACTGAGGAGGAAACTAAGGCTTAGAAAGGGTTAAGTATTTGCCCATAGCTGTGCAGGTAAGTAGTGGGAGGAGACTTAAAGTCAAGTTGGCTGACTCTCAAGTTTGAACTTGAGCTCCTAGGCTCTCCAAAGAGTGACAGCCTCTGTGGGCAGGTGGGATACAGATGGCAAGGTTTCTGGGGAGTGGGAGGCCACACGAGCTTCACTGGCCTTGAATAAAATCACACGGTTTCTCTCCATTTTTCTTTTCTAAGGAATAGAATAGGGGCATACTTAATGGCTGTGTATTCCAAAATATTGAGGCCCATCCTCATTTCCAAAAGTTTGTCCTGGTATGTTCCTTAATCATGAAAATACCTTGAACAAATGATCTGGGACCCAAATTGCCCCTCAGACTCCTTACATCTGGAAGGAACATGAAACTCACCATTTGATCTGTGAGTCCCACCTTCCAACACAGGACAGTTTCCTGAAGCCTAAGAGCTCTCCCTCGGCCACCAGAAGGAGCTGGAGGAAGGATGGCTCCTATTTTCATGTCACTCAGACAAAACTTTTTTTATGAGGATATATTGAGGTTTCCTAAAAGCCAGCAACTTTTACTTGCTTGTTCTTGGTGGTCCCTATGTCCCTAAAAAGATTTGCAGAAACACCTTGTGAATGAAAAGAGACTTTACAGGTTATATCATCCAACTCTTCATTTTACAGGTCAGTTCAATGAGGTCAAGGGAATTATGGACCCAAGGCAGCATAGTTAGGCACTGGTCTAGGTGGGGCTAGAGCAGGAGATGGGGCATCTCAGTTTGGAGTATGGGGTATTTGCACTCCCACTCCGCTGAAATGTAAACAGCCCTTGTGCTTGTTTCATGTGGCTAGGGTGTGACGGGGTGGGAGTGTCAATCTAAAGAATCCTGCCAAGTAGGATTTCTGGGCTGTGGCCAGAAATAGGAAATCCTAGGAGAAGGGAGGGGAGCAAAGGGTCTAGGTTGAGGCCCAGCAGACACCAGAAGCCCTGTGCATCCCAGGCAGGCAGAGGCGATCACTGAGGGTTCTCAGAAGAATAGTCTCTCCTTGTTCAGTTAGCTTAGCTCAGGTATAAAACACAGAGCAAACCCTACCAGGCACTCCCTGTCATCCCTCCCCTTTAGTCTGAAGATCCCTCCCTTCTCAAAACTCTCCCCCTGAGGTTATGTCCTGGTTTGTCAATCCTTTCATCCCCCTGTTTCAATGATGGAGCTGACTGCAGCCTCCCCTCTGGACTCTGGATGAGAGAAATACATTTTTATTGGAGCCCTGGACAGAATCCTTCTGGCTTCCACCATCAAGTTTTTCCTGTCTGGAGTGATGCTATGGGTCCCATAGAGCCACGATCCTTCACAGGGGCTGGAGGGTGGGTATGAGAATCTGGGGCAAAGGAAGGCACTGATACAAAGAAGAGAATAAGGTGATATTAAAAGTAACTCACTGTGTTCTGTTCTCCACCTGAAAGGAAAACAGCTTGCCCTAATACATCACAAAACAACCACAAAATGCCTCTTTCAAGATCAAAATAAAACTTTCTTCATAATTGATCATGGTTTCAATTTGTTCTTAGTAAAGAACAGACAATTTACATTTTAAACATTATGAATGATGTGAGTTTTTAAAAATACATGAAAAAGGAACATAGTAGGTTTCAAAAGGCTAAGAAAAGCTGATTTAGCTACTCTGATCTTCTAGGGTCACCGAATCTGGCTTTGCTGTGGCCTTCTTTTCCCTCCAGCCAGTTCCTGACACTCATTTGGATCTTAGAATGTGTATCAGTTAGGACTGCCAGGATTATTAGGATTCCCAATTAGGGATTCCCAAATTGCAGCAGCTTAAAAGAGGTATCTGCAAACTTTTCTAAAAGGGCTAAATACTAAATATTTTAGGCTTAGAGGCCACAATGTCTCTGTGACAACTATTCAGTTCTGCCTTTGTAGTGTGAAAACAGCCACTGCATGAATAAATGGCGATGGCTGTGTTTCAATAAAACTTTATTTATACTGCCAGCCCTCAGGCATAGTTTACCAACCCCTAGTGTAACATAGCAAAGGTTTACTTTATGCTTGTGTTTCATGTCTATCCTGGGTAAGTGGGGGCTATATTACCATCATTCTTCATCCAGGACTCAGCTTGATGGAGGAACCTATAAATGGAACATTGCTAAACATGTCAGCAGAGGGAAAGAAACTGGAAAAGTGTGCCTTGGTTCTGAAAGCTTCTGTCCACATGTGACACATCTATTCTCTCACATTTTATTGTCCAAAGTCGGTCCCACCTGAATTCAGTGGGCAGAGAGTATAATCCTATTATGTGCTCAAAGAAGAGAGAACCAAACCTTTGTGAATAGCTCTAGTGGTTACCAGAGAACCATAGTTGTAGGTTAAAGAAAATGTCCATCTTGCCTAGGAGTTTAGTACATTCTGCACACATTCAGTGAATGCTTATAGTTTGCCAAGGACTAAAGATTCTGAGATACTTTACAGTATCTGTGAAACCCTACTAATAAGAGATAAACAGTTTTAAGAACAGATAGAGAAAAAGAAGCCCATGAAGAAAAATGGCTAGAAGAAACAGGAAGAAAATAAGGAATGCCAGTGGTGATACAAAATAAGGGAGATGGTATGATTGCTAGATTGATAGATAGGTAGATATAGATATAGATATAGACAGGTAGCCAAAAGACTGGAAGGATGTTCACCAAAATGTTTCCAGTGGCTAGCTCCAGAGAGATGGGATTACTTCATTTTGTACTTTATGTTTTTCAGTATCTTCCAACTTTTCTTCAGTGGTTACATTTTAATTTTATAATCAGATTTTCTTTCATAAAAATAAAATAAGGAGTAGCTCCAGCTCCCATTTTGATAGAATATCTTATGTATCAGCCTCTCTCTCCCAGGGATTATAATTATAAACTCTGGAAAAATCACGTCCATAATTTGAAGGCATGAGAAAATGACCAAAAGCAAGCAGAAATTAGAAGAGATTTGACTAATGAAAAAAGAGAAGCATATTGTGCAAGATTGATATTATGTAAGTTTTCCCTAAGAGAAACCTCTCTGTGGCTCAGGGTAGCTATAATTTAATAGAAAGCCTTGATCTTACTGGCTTGAAGAATTAGGGGTTGGTGTTCAAAGATGCCAGAGTATCTGGAAACTGAAAAAGGAAACTGCATAAGAAAGGGAACCACAACAGAGAGGAGTCCCCCATCTGCTTATAAATCCCTTCAAATCCTTGCCTGACCTGCATGAGAAGTATCTAAGGGAGACTCCAACAAATCTAGTGCAGAGGAAAGGCTGAAAGACTGAAAGAACTGAGCAGAGATTTGAATTGGTACCCACCATGGAGGAGAGTGTGGAGTCTGAATCCGTCAAATTAGAGAGGCTTTGTAAACATATTGGGCTTCCTACTGACCTAAATAAGTGTAAAAATTAAGACTCCACGATTTAACTTGATTATCTAGTAACTTAACTGCCTGTTAGAGCAAATATCAACATACTTCAGAGGAAGACAGCAGAATCCAGAGTCTCTACTATGTCTCAGCCACAATGTCTAGCATACAATGGCTACTAGACATGTAAAGAAACAGGAATATGTAATCAACAGGCATATGTAATAAAAAAACCCACTCATCCAATAGAAACTGACCATGAGGTGATAGAAGTATTAGAATTACCAGATAAGGACTTTAAAAATATATTTTTAAAAAAAGTGTTCAAAGACTTAAAGGAAAAGTTGATCATAGTGAATGAACAGATAAAGAAGCTCAGAAGAGAAGTGGAAATCATAACTAAGAACCCAGGTAGACACTGTAGAACTGAAAATTGCAATATCTGAAATTTAAAATTTTTGATTGGTCGGTTAGACTCAACAGCAGATTAATACTGAAGGAAGAAAAGGTAAGTGAAAGATGAATCAGCAGAAATTATCCTACAGGAAGATCATCAAACTCCATGCAAGATTTAAAAACAAACAAATATAAGGCACAATATAGTAAAATTTCTGAAAGTCAAAAATTGAGAGGACATCTTGAAACCAGCTACACAGGAAAGCACATTGAGCAATGATATAATTGATGACTGGCATCTCATTAAAAAAAAAGAAAAGACAGAAAGAAAGAGAGGCTAGATAGAAATAGAATGATATCCTTCAAGTGCAAGGGGAGAAAACAAGACTGTAAATCCCTGATTCTGTATCAATGAAAAGACTTAAAATGAAAGTGAAGTAATGACATTTTCAAATAAATTAAGAAAAAGCAAAAGAATTTGTCACCATTAGAACTGAATTAAGAAAAATACTAAAGGAAGTTGTTCTGACTGAAAGGAAATGACACCAGATGAATTTCAGATATACAGGAAAGAAAGAACATAGAAATGCTAAATATGTTCGTAGACACAAAGACTCTCTTTTCTATCTCTTGGTTATTTAAAATGAATGTTTCATGTAAACATTATATCATTATATCATGAAAGTTAAAACATGGAAATGTAAACTATATGGTAGTAATTGCATAAAGGATAAGGGGAGATAGACAAAATTTTATTTTTGCAAATTTTAACATTTTTTGTGACAGTACAGTATGTAATATGATATTAAGTGTCAGTAGACTGTGTTAAGGATGCAATTACAATCCTGGATCAACTACTAAAAACAATCCCAGAAGGTAACTAAAAAACCAACAGAATTCAAATGAAATGCAAAAAAAAAAAAAAAATGTGATTAACCAAAAAGAAGATAGGAAAGGAAGAAAAACAAAATCTGAATAAATTAATAGAAAACAGTTAGCAAAATGATAGACTTAAACCTAACAATATTCATAACTATATTAAATGTACATAAACTAAACATACCAGAGATCATCAAAATGGATAAAAAAGCAGAGCCAACTATATATGGTCCATAAGTGACACACTTAAAATGTGAGACACAGATAGGTTGAGAGTAAAAGAATGAAGTCCTATCATCAATAGGCATATAAAAACTGGTATGGTTACATTATTATCAGAAAAACAGGCTTCAAGATAAGACTTTAATATTAGCATAAATGAAGGACGTTTAATAATGATGAAAGCGTTAATTTGTTAGGAAGACATAACAATCTAAATGTGTGTGCCTCTAATAACTCAGCTAATAATGAAGTAAAAATGGATAGAACAAAGGGGAGAAATACACAAATCCATAATTGTAGTTCAAGATTTAACACCCCCTCTCAGCAATTAATATAGACAATAAATTAGTAAAGTTTTAGAAGATGTGAGCAGCACTGTCAACTAACTTTCCCTGACTCCCAGAATACTCTCTCCACTGACAGCAGAATACACATTCCTTTCAGGCACTCACGGAACATTCACCAAAGTAGAACATACATGAGGCCGTAAAATAAGTTTCCTGAAATATGTACTGAATGAACAGAGAGCTTAGGAAAAGGGAACACCAACTAAATAGAAGTTCCTAGTGTGAATAATCAATAAGAGAATATAGTTTACAACTTTTAAGTGCTGAAATACAGTTTACAACTTCTAAGTGCTCCATTGTGAAATAATGGAGCCAGTAGGTGGTCACATTTAATAAATACTTCACAACTACTATTAGTTATTAATTATACTATTGGTAGTTTTAGTAAAGGTATTTTGTGTGTGTGTATGTTGCTCTTCTCTAGTATGTAGAAGTGAAGATTTTACTGTTTAATGTTTAATGAAGAATTTCCATTTTGTGTATTACTCCATAACACTGCTGGCCTTCTGCCTTAAGCAACTAGGAATCTGGACAAAATTTAAGAAACAACTGTTTTCAGACACTGGACACACATAGTATAGGACTGTGATCCCAGAGAGAGAAGAGAAACAAATGACTTATGCTATGATCAAGTCTGATTTCTGCTAGGGGAAAAGTTCTGGACCAGAGAGCAGACACAGCCCCCAAGCAGAGCATTGCAGCTTGGCTGAGTTGGAAGAACAGAGATCAGAGAACAGGGTGGCTGACGTGGCTGTAAATTGTGAGGCAGAGCTCCAGAACAGAGAGAGTTACACATAAGAAGAGCTCTAGAGGGGGCGGAAGATGGCGGCGTGAGTGGAGCAGCGGAAATCTCCTCCCAAAACAACATATATCTATGAAAATATAACAAAGACAACCCTTCCTAGAATAAAGACCAGAGGACACAGGACAATATCCAGACCACATCCACACCTGAGAGAACCCAGCGCCTCGCGAAGGGGGTAAGATACAAGCCCCGGCCCCGCGGGAGCCGAGCGCCCCTCCCCCCAGCTCCCGGCGGGAGAAGAGCAGGCAGAGCGGGAGGGAGACGGAGCCCAGGGCTGCCGAACACCCAGCCCCAGCCATCCGGGCCAGAGTGCAGGGCCCTCGATACTGGGAAAACAGGGCAGCAAGAACAGTGAGCAGGCACTGGAGGCTGGGCGACAGAGGACATAAGAAAAGCGCGCGACCATTTTTTTTTTTTGCTTTTTTGCTGCTTTGTTTTGGCGAGCGCTGTTTGGAAGTCTTAAAGGGACAGGGACCCCAATATTAGGGAAACAGGGCAGAAAGACCGGTGAGCAGAGGCCTGAGGCTGGCACCGGAGAATAAAGAAAAACGAACGACCACCTTTTTTTTTTAATTAAAAAAATTTTTTTTTTTTTTAATTAAAAAAATTTTTTTTCTTGTTTTTTTTTGTGGTCGTTGTTTTGTTTTGGCGGGTGCTTTTTGGAAGTCTTAAAGGGGCAGGGCGGGTCACTTAATCCAGAGGTAGGGAATCCAGGATCTCTGGGCACCCTAAACCCTGGGCTGCAGGGAGCAGGGAGGCCCCTTACGGAGATAAATAGCCTCCCAGCAGCACCTGCTCCAACGCGACTCTACCATTTTGGAGTAGCTCCCCGAGCTAGGCCACGCCCACAGCAACAGCGGAGATTAACGCCATAGCAGCCGGGCAGGAAGCAGAAACCCTGTCTGCGCGCAGCTGCGCAGCACAAGCCACTAGAGGCCGCTGTTCTCCCAGGAGAGGAGGGCCACAAACCAACAAGAAAGGAAGTCCTTCCAGCCGTCACTCGTCCCAGTTCTGCAGACTATTCCTATCACCATGAAAAGGCAAAGCTACAGGCAGACAAAGATCACAGAGACAACACCAGAGAAGGAGACAGACCTAACCAGTCTTCCTGACAAAGAATTCAAAATAAGAATCATAAACATGCTGACAGAGATGCAGAGAAATACGCAAGAAAAATGGGATGAAGTCCGGAAAGAGATCACAGATGCCAGAAAGGAGATCGCAGAAATGAAACAAACTCTGGAAGGGTTTATAAGCAGAATGGATAGAATGCAAGAGGCCATTGATGGAATTGAAATCAGAGAACAGGAACGCATGGAAGCTGACATAGAGAGAGACAAAAGGATCTCCAGGAATGAAACAATATTAAGAGAACTGTGTGACCAATCTAAAAGGAGCAATATCCGTATTATAGGGGTCCCAGAAGAAGAAGAGAGAGGCAAAGAGATGGAAAGTATCTTAGAAGAAATAATTGCTGAAAACTTCCCCACACTGGGGGAGGAAGTAATCAAACAGACCACGGAAATACACAGAACCCCCAACAGAAAGGATCCAAGAAGGGCAACACCAAGACACATAATAATTAAAATGGGAAAGATCAAGGACAAGGAAAGAGTGTTAAAGGCAGCTAGAGAGAAAAAGGTCACCTATAAAGGGAAACCCATCAGGCTAACGTCAGATTTCTCAACAGAAACCCTACAGGCCAGAAGAGAATGGCATGATATATTTAATACAATGAAACAGAAGGGCCTTGAACCAAGGATACTGTATCCAGCACGACTATCATTCAAATATGACGGTGGGATTAAACAATTCCCAGACAAACAAAAGCTGAGGGAATTTGCTTTCCACAAACCACCTCTACAGAACATCTTACAGGGACTGCTCTAGATGGGAGCACTCCTAGAAAGAGCACAGCACAAAACACCCAACATATGAAGAATCAAGGAGGAGGAACAAGAAGGGAGAGAAGAAAAGAATCTCCAGACAGTGTATATAACAGCTCAATAAGTGAGCTAAGTTAGGCAGTAAGATACTAAAGAGGCTAACCTTGAACCTTTGGTAACCACGAATTTAAAGCCTGCAATGGCAATAAGTACATATCTTTCAATAGTCACCCTAAATGTTAATGGGTTGAATGCACCAATCAAAAGACACAGAGTAACAGAATGGATAAAAAAGCAAGACCCATCTATATGCTGCTTACAAGAAACTCACCTCAAACCCAAAGACATGTACAGACTAAAAGTCAAGGGATGGAAAAACATATTTCAAGCAAACAACAGTGAGAAGAAAGCAGGGGTTGCAGTACTAATATCAGACAAAATAGACTTCAAAACAAAGAAAGTAACAAGAGATAAAGAAGGACACTACATAATGATAAAGGGCTCAGTCAAACAAGAGGATATAACCATTCTAAATATATATGCACCCAACACAGGAGCACCAGCATATGTGAAACAAATACTAACAGAACTAAAGGGGGATATAGACTGCAATGCATTCATTCTAGGAGACTTCAACACACCACTCACCCCAAAGGATAGATCCACTGGGCAGAAAATAAGTAAGGACACGGAAGCACTGAACAACACAGTAGAGCAGATGGACCTAATAGACATCTATAGAACTCTACATCCAAAAGCAGCGGGATATACATTCTTCTCAAGTGCACATGGAACATTCTCCAGAATAGACCACATACTAGGCCACAAAAAGAGCCTCAGAAAATTCCAAAAGATTGAAATCCTACCAACCAACTTTTCAGACCACAAAGGCATAAAACTAGAAATAAACTGTACAAAGAAAGCAAAGAGGCTCATGAACACATGGAGGCTTAACAACACGCTCCTAAATAATCAATGGATCAATGACCAAATCAAAATGGAGATCCAGCAATATATGGAAACAAATGACAACAACAACACTAAGCCCCAACTTCTGTGGGACACAGCAAAAGCAGTCTTAAGAGGAAAGTATATAGCAATCCAAGCATATTTAAAAAAGGAAGAGCAATCCCAAATGAATGGTCTAATGTCCCAATTATCGAAATTGGAAAAAGAAGAACAGATGAGGCCTAAGGTCAGCAGAAGGAGGGACATAATAAAGATCAGAGAAGAAATAAATAAAATTGAGAAGAATAAAACAATAGCAAAAATCAATGAAACCAAGAGCTGGTTCTTCGAGAAAATAAACAAAATCGATAAGCCTCTAGCCAGACTTATTAAGAAGAAAAGAGAGTCAACACAAATCAACAGTATCAGAAACGAGAAAGGAAAAATCACGACGGACCCCACGGAAATGCAAAGAATTATTGGAGAATACTATGAAAACCTATATGCTAACAAGCTGGGAAACCTAGGAGAAATGGACAACTTCCTAGAAAAATATAACCTTCCAAGATTGACCCAGGAAGAAACAGAAAATCTAAACAGACCAATTACCAGCAACGAAATTGAAGAGGTAATCAAAAAACTACCAAAGAACAAAACCCCCGGGCCAGATGGATTTACCTCGGAATTTTATCAGACATACAGGGAAGACATAATACCCATTCTCCTTAAAGTCTTCCAAAAAATAGAGGAGGAGGGGATACTCCCAAACTCATTCTATGAAGCTAACATCACCCTAATACCAAAACCAGGCAAAGACCCCACCAAAAAAGAAAACTACAGACCAATATCCCTGATGAACGTAGATGCAAAAATACTCAACAAAATATTAGCAAACCGAATTCAAAAATACATCAAAAGGATCATACACCATGACCAAGTGGGATTCATTCCAGGGATGCAAGGATGGTACAACATTCGAAAGTCCATCAACATCATCCACCACATCAACAAAAAGAAAGACAAAAACCACATGATCATCTCCATAGATGCTGAAAAAGCATTTGACAAAGTTCAACATCCATTCATGTTAAAAACTCTCAGCAAAATGGGAATAGAGGGCAAGTACCTCAACATAATAAAGGCCATCTATGATAAACCCACAGCCAACATTATATTGAACAGCGAGAAGCTGAAAGCATTTCCTCTGAGATCGGGAACTAGACAGGGATGCCCACTCTCTCCACTGTTACTTAACATAGTACTAGAGGTCCTAGCCACGGCAATCAGACAAAATAAAGAAATACAAGGAATCCAGATTGGTAAAGAAGAAGTTAAACTGTCACTATTTGCAGATGACATGATACTGTACATAAAAAACCCTAAAGACTCCACCCCAAAACTACTAGAACTGATATCGGAATACAGCAAAGTTGCAGGATACAAAATCAACACACAGAAATCTGTGGCTTTCCTATATACTAACAATGAACCAACAGAGAGAGAAATCAGGAAAACAACTCCATTCACAATTGCAACAAAAAAAATAAAATACCTAGGAATAAACCTAACCAAAGAAGTGAAAGACTTATACTCTGAAAACTACAAGTCACTCTTAAGAGAAATTAAAGGGGACACTAACAGATGGAAACTCATCCCATGCTCGTGGCTAGGAAGAATTAATATCGTTAAAATGGCCATCCTGCCCAAAGCAATATACAGATTTGATGCAATCCCTATGAAACTACCAGCAACATTCTTCAATGAACTGGAACAAATAATTCAAAAATTCATATGGAAACACCAAAGACCCCGAATAGCCAAAGCAATCCTGAGAAAGAAGAATAAAGTAGGGGGGATCTCACTCCCCAACTTCAAGCTCTACTATAAAGCCATAGTAATCAAGACAATTTGGTACTGGCACAAGAACAGAGCCACAGACCAATGGAACAGACTAGAGAATCCAGACATTAACCCAGACATATATGGTCAATTAATATTTGATAAAGGAGCCATGGACATACAATGGCGAAATGACAGTCTCTTCAACAGGTGGTGCTGGCAAAACTGGACAGCTACATGTAGGAGAATGAAACTGGACCATTGTCTAACCCCATATACAAAAGTAAACTCAAAATGGATCAAAGACCTGAATGTAAGTCATGAAACCATTAAACTCCTGGAAGAAAACATAGGCGAAAACCTCTTAGACATAAACATGAGTGACCTCTTCTTGAACATATCTCCCCGGGCAAGGAAAACAACAGCAAAAATGAGTAAGTGGGACTATATTAAGCTGAAAAGCTTCTGTACAGCAAAAGACACCATCAATAGAACAAGAAGGATCCCTACAGTATGGGAGAATATATTTGAAAATGACACATCCGATAAAGGCTTGACGTCCAGAATATATAAGGAGCTCTCACGCCTCAACAAACAAAAAACAAATAACCCAATTAAAAAATGGGCAGAGGAACTGAACAGACAGTTCTCCAAAAAAGAAATACAGATGGCCAACAGACACATGAAAAGATGCTCCACATCGCTAATTATCAGAGAAATGCAAATTAAAACTACAATGAGGTATCACCTCACACCAGTAAGGATGGCTGCCATCCAAAAGACAAACAACAACAAATGTTGGCGAGGCTGTGGAGAAAGGGGAACCCTCCTACACTGCTGGTGGGAATGTAAGTTAGTTCAACCATTGTGGAAAGCAGTATGGAGGTACATCAAAATGCTCAAAACAGACTTACCATTTGACCCAGGAATTCCACTCCTAGGAATTTACCCTAAGAATGCAGCAATCAAGTTTGAGAAAGACAGATGCACCCCTATGTTTATCGCAGCACTATTTACAATAGCCAAGAATTGGAAGCAACCTAAATGTCCATCAATAGATGAATGGATAAAGAAGATGTGGTACATATACACAATGGAATACTACTCAGCTATAAGAAAAGGGCAAATCCAATCATTTGCAGCAACATGGATGGAGCTGGAGGGTATTATGCTCAGTGAAACAAGCCAAGCGGAGAAAGAGAAATACCAAATGATTTCACTTATCTGTGGAATATAAGAACAAAGGAAAAACTGAAGGAACAAAACAGCAGCAGAATCACAGAACTCAAGAATGGACTAACAGGTACCAAAGGGAAAGGGTCTGGGGAGGATGGGTGGGTAGGGAGGGATAAGGGGGGGAGAAGTAGGAGGGTATTAAGATTAACATGCATGGGGGGTAGGAGAAAAGGGAGGGCTGTACAATACAGAGAAGGCAAGTAGTGATTCTACAACATTTTGCTATGCTGATGGACAGTGACTGTAAAGGGGTTTATAGGGGAGACCTGGTATAGGGGAGAGCCTAGTAAACATAATATTCGTCATGTAAGTGTAGATTAGTGATAGCAAAAAAAAAAAAAAAAAAAAAAAAAAGGGCAGTTCCTGTGTGGTAACCTCCAACGAGTTCTACACAAGGGTATAAAGGGCATATAAAAGTGTAGGCAAAGGGTCTGTTTGTGTTTATACAGAGGATCAAAGCCTAATTGGGCTACCCCAAAAATGAACTAAGATACGATATGAAAAAGAACTTCCAACATCTGCACCCTCTGGAAGACTCATGCCAGAAGATGATCATCAAAAAACCCCAACAAAGATCCACGCACTGCTACAGCTGTAGATGCACTCATCCCACCAGTTCCTGGACCTGCCATGGGAATGAGGAAGGAGATATCTAAGCTGGCCTGTGCATACAGTAAAACAACAAATTTGACTGGATCTATACTGCTGGAACTCAACCAAGAATTTGGAGAAGTGCAAATTGTAGCGCTCCAAAGTCTTACAACTACAAACTATTTATTGTTAAAAGAACATATGGCATGTGAACAGTCCCCAGGAATGGGTTGTTTTAATTTGTCTGATTTCTCTCAGACTGTTCAAGTTCATTTGGACAATATCCACCATATCATAGATAAGTTTTCACAAATGCCTAAGGTGCCTAACTGGTTTTCTTGGTTTCACTGCAGATGGCTGGTAATTACAGATATGCTTTGGTTATGTAACTATACTCCTATTATGTTAATGTGTGTGTGCAATTTAAGTAGTAGCTTAAAACCTATACATGCTGAAGTTACTCTACAAGAAGATATATCAAAGAAATAATCAATCTTCCCATGTTTTCTTCCGCCTGCTACTTCTATAGCTTTTCTTCTTCCTTCCTAATTACAACCCTTAAATAGAATTCGTGCCTCATATCAAATTTACCGAGTATCATAATTCTTCCAAGTGGTAAAGATACCTCAAGACAAATGCTGGGCATAGAAGCCACAGGGCATAAATATGCAAAGAAGTAAAAAGCTAACTTTTTCAAACAATAAGGCTTCTCTCTCACTTACCAACTTCACATTTCCCTGTATGGCCCCGGAAGATGACTGGTTAGCCAGAGACGGGTAAGATTCCTCAAGGGAGGAACAACCTAAGACAGGCACAGTCGCAGGGGGGCCATCAGGTGAGAAATTGGGGATCAACAGAGGTGAGGCTTAGAACCTCACCCCCCCATTCTGAGAGAAATCTTCTGCATACGTGGATGTTTTATTGCCCTTGTCTAGCTTGGATTAACACATAGTCTACAGGCACACACCTGATCATCTACATGTGCTCTCTTACAACACTAAACTATGTTTTCTACCTTTATCTTGTATCTACCTACCACTTCAGCATTTTATTAAAAATAATAATAATAAAGAGAGAAATGTGGTATCCACATATAAATCAAGTATAAAAACCAAATGAGTATTCATATTTGAACTGACTGTTTAGAGTTCATAATGCATGAGCAAAACCGAAAGTTTCTGTGATGACTGCCCTTGTACTCTTCACTATGTAACTTATTCATTATGTAAGAATTTGTTCTACATGTAAAAACTTGTTTGTTATGCCTCAGAAGATTGGAGACTGACAAAAATTAGGCTTGGGGTGGAATAATGATTGTGCATTGAGCATTGACTCCCCTATACAGAATTTTATTGTCGTTAACAACCATTTGATCAATAAATATGAGAGATGCCCTCACAAAAAAAAAAAAAAAAAAAAAAAAAGGACAGACTTCCAATGGTAAAATAAATTAGTAACCGGGATGTAATGTATAGCATAAGGAATATAGTCAAGATATTGTAACAGCCTGGTAGGGTGATAGCTGGAACCTAGAATTATGTATATAAATGTTCTACCACTGTGTTGTACACTTGAAACTCATGTAATGTAATACTGTGTGTCAACTACCCTTCAATAAAAAATAATTATTTAAAAAAAAAAAAAGAAGAGCTCTAGAAATCCACTAAGGGGCCGCTTTGAAAGGTTAAGAACTACAAAGCACTGAGTCTGTAAGGCTGTGAATATCCTCAGTGACTACAAAGACATGTGAAACCGCATTAGTTTGGATGAAGAATGACAGGACAGCTGTGAGCTGGAGAGTTCCCAGAGCTCACCCGGGGCTGAGAGTGGCTTGTATTCCATTCAGCTGTTTTAAGAGTCCCCACTGGTCACCCAGAACACTCAGTAGAGACAGAAAGGCTTTATTACTGCAACTAAACTATCCATACAGAAAGGGTAGCTAAGACGGTGTGGTATGAACATGAGGATGACATGTACATCAAGGGAATAGAACTAGAGAGCCCAGCAATAGATCCACACATACATGGTCAACTGATTTTTGATAAAGAAGCTGAAGTAATTCAATGTGGAAAGTATAGTCTTCAATAAATATTATTAGAACTGGAAATAAACATTGTGAAAAATAAACACTGATCCTATTTCACACCTGTTTCACATGGATGAATCAGAAACATTACGCTTGAGGAAAGGTATCAGATACAAAAAAGTACGTACTATTTGTTTCTATTTATACAAAACCCAAGAAAAGAGAAATCTCATCTTTAGAGATGGCAAGCAAGGTAAGTGACTAGTGGGGACTGACTAAGTGTGGGGAAAATCTGTGGCGTAGTTGAATTATTTATTCTGTATCTTGGTTATGTTGTCAAAAGTCATAGAAGTGAATGCTGAAAATGGGTGTATATTATTGTATGTAAAATATACCTCAATAAAGTTGGTTTTCAAAAATCATAAGTGACTAGAAAATGTCTAAAGTTCTTTTCAATTAGCCAGGTCTAATGGGAGCCTGACTGGATGATCCTTAGAGCTGTGCTGTGGTCCAGTGACTAGCCCTCATCACCTCTCCTAATGTCATATGAAAGGTCTAGAATGTAAACTGTAAACTTCCCACCCTCCCCTCCATGTCTTGAGATGCTCTAATGCCTCCCAACACTGGCTTATGTGTTTTATACTCATAGAATCAGCAATTTCACTTTTAGGAATTTGTCCTATGGAAATGACCAGGAGTGTGAGCACAGCTTTCTGCAAAGATGCTCACTGCCCACTGTTTATAGTAGCACAAAATAAAACTGGAAATATTAATATGAGATCAAATAATAATTCATGGTTCATCCATAGGATGGAATACCATGCGGCCATGAAAAAAAGTGGGGTTGATTGATAGATACTTAATGGTACTGAGAAATGGTCACCCTCTGTTTTAAGTGTGAATCAATGGATTATAAAGCAGTATGTGATTCTTGATCACAATCATGGAAAAAGACACACATACATTTAAAAAAGATTAGAAGCATATAGACTGTTGTTAACAATGATATACTTTGCATGGTGAGTTTATGTGATTTTTAATTTGGGGGAGGTTGTATATATTTTCTAGATTTTTACAATTAACCTGTATTATGTATTGTTAAAAATAAGTTTTGATATTATGTATTCAGATAGATGCTGCTAGTGCATGATGCTTAGAATAACATGTATATTCCCCCAAATTTGTGTACATTTTTTTGTAAGTCAAATTTTATTTTCATTGCCCCACAATATACTACTATCTAAAGCCTCACTCTAAGGCACTTTTGTGATATGAGTAATATTTTATCACCTATCCATGGTTTGTCTAATTTGAAATTTAAGATATTTATAATCATTTCCTAAAATGGAGCCCTTCGATAGTCTGTGTGTTCTTTCTGGTTCTATTGTGCCTTCAATCCAATTGTCTGAGCCAGGATTTTGGTGTCTTTGTCAGTGAACGGTCTTCTGGTCAGAGACGGAATCAAAGAACCGGGAATCCTGTGGGTAGAAGCTCATTCAAACCAGCCGGGAAGTCAGGTATGCCAACTCTTTAGCCATGTGACTTGTATTTCTTATTACCAAGGCTTTAAAGTCCTGGAGACCCAGCCTTCTCCTGAACACCTTACCCTGGGGCATTATAATTTCACTGGGGTAAGGGGGCAACTTGGGAAAACATGTCTACAAAAGGCTCTTTAGCAGGGTGATAATGGATAACAAAAAAACATTAAAAAATAAAAAGGTTGAGATGCATTGCTTTAAGGGTTGATGAAGAAATTTAGAAAACTATTGGCTGAAGATATTAGGGATGTCTTGATAGAAGAGGTAAATTTTGAAGAGAAGCCTGACCCTGAAGAAGATTCTGACTGTTGGAGATTAGGGGAGGAGGGCTTTTGAGATAGAGGAATGGGTAGATGGATTATGGAGGCAGGAAGGGAGCTATCCTCCAGCTAAAGCAGCAAATAGTGGAACAGAGGCTGAAAGCAGGGAATCCTGGGATCTTCCATGGAAAGTACAAACTGTTTCACATGCACATAGAAGTATCTTCCTAATTACATGGTGACCTCTTCTAGATCTCTGCCTTCTTAATAGCCTCAACACCTCAGAATGTAGCCAACATGTGACTGGATTAGGAAAGTTTTGTCTTTGGGCTCACCTTCTTAATCAGCACTTCGTCCCCTTCTGACCTTGGTTGTACTCACCTCCGCCTGACTGCTCAAGGTCTGTGAAGGAACAGCCCATCCTGACCATCATATTGTTTCTATCGGACGCGTGTCATTGTTACTTGTACGTGGGACTGTTGCTACATATGCTTCTCCACAGAAAAGGGAGACAGGAAGCATAACATTGTCACTCATAAGTGAGACTTTTGCTAGCCACACTTCTCCAGAGAAAAGGGAGACACCACCTGGAGAGGAGATGGGAGCCGGGCTGAGGCAGGTTTGAGCATTCATCAGGATCTGGCTGCTCTCAATAATCTCTGCTATGCAAATGAGCCAAAAAACGAACTGTCTTGTCTAGACCAGAAACCAGAACGCAGTGGGAGGTCGCTAAAGGGTGTGGTGCAGCTGGAAACAGAAAAGTTCGTTTCATCTGGCCTTGAACAGAACAGGATATTCATCAGACTAGCCCCCGGGATGCAGGTAACCAACCACATAGAGCCCAGAGGCCCCATGGATGAAAAACCAAAAAGGTGCCAAGAGAGCATCCCAGACCGAGTGGTCCCGGCCTCTGGCAGGCGTTGTGGGCTGGGGAATCAGATGGCCAGCAGCAGGAAACCTGCACTTTGCAAATTTACTTTTATTATGGTTTCTACTTCATTTATTTCCCTTTGGAAATAATTGAAACTTAAGGGTTTTGAATGCTGCCTGGTAATCAGGCTGCTTTCCTAGTGCATCCAGTTTCTGGCTCTCCAGGAGGGCAATTCTCCATCTTCTTTCTCTGCAAAGCACCTAGCCCTGCCCCCATCTCTCCCTCACCTGGGAACCACGAACACAGAAGGGCCATAGACCCCCACCACCACAGCCACCAGCTGCCAGCAACCGCCCCCATGTACTCTGCAATCCCACCAGGTGACATTCTCCTTCCAGAAAAGCTGGTTCTAAGTGTGCACAAGACCCTGTCCCACTGCTCAAGGACAGACCCCCCCCATCCAGTCTCCCCACCTTCTTCATTTCTCACTTTCTCCATATCACTCCCATCAGCTTACACATATACTGTTATTTCTCCCATTTTAAACAACGAGGATAACAAACATCTCTTAACTGTTATCCCATTTCTTTGTTCCCTTTTGCAGAAAACTCCACAGAATTACCCACGGCATTCCCAAGTCCACAGTGGAATCTCTGTCCTCATCCTATTTGACCTGTCAGCAGCACGTGACCCAGTCTCCTGCTTTCTCGCTGGTTGGCACATTCTCTTGCTTTCCTCTTGTCCTGCTGGCTGCTTCTCGGTCCCCTCAGCTGCTCCCTCCTCCCCTCCACCTCTTCTCATGCTCCTATAACAGATCGCTGCAAACTTGATGACTTCAACAATACAAATTTATTATCTTAGAAGTACAAAATCCAAAATGGGTCTCGGTGGGCCCAAATCAAGGCATTAGCAGAGCTGCTGTCCTTCCTGGAGGCCCCAGGGAGAACCCATTTCCTCGGACTTTCCAGCTCCCGGAGGACCCCCTCATCGCTTGGCTGTCGGCAATGGCACATTGATTTCCATCATCACAGAGTCTGCTGATCATACCCAAGAAAGATTATCCATTTTTAAGGATCTGTGTGAGTAGACTGAGCCCATCTAGCTAATCTAGGACAATCCACATAGAGGCCCTTAACTTCAATCACATTGGTAAAGTCCCTTTTGCCACGGAAGCTAACACATCCATAGGCTCTGAGGTTTGGACATCTTTGCCCACCACACAGGACTACAGGGACAGTCTTCTTTTTTCCCTCTACACTCACTTCCTGATGATATTATCCAGGCCTGTGGATAAGATGTCAGCAACTCCCCAATTTACTTCTCCAGGCTTACTTTTTCCCAAACTCTGTATCCATTTACTTTAACGGCCCCTTGATATCTCCCCTCAGCTTCCTACTAAGTCACTAACTCACCCTGTCCAAAATCTCACACCCAATAGTGGTCACTCTCCTTTCCCCCTCTCTCCAGTCCCTGGCAGTCACTAACCTATTTTCTGCCCCTATGGGATTTGTCTATTCCAGACATTTCATATAATTGGAATTACACAATATGCGGCCTTTAATAAATGAACTCTTTCACTTAGCATAATGTTTTCAAGGGTCATCCATGTCATAGCATGGGTCAGAACGTCATTCCTTTTCATGGCCAAATAATATTCCCTTGCATGACTATACCACTTTTGTGTTTATCCATTCATGAACTGAGGAACATTTCAGTTGCTTCCACTTTGGACTATTTGAGTAATGCTGCTACAAACATTTGTGTGCAAGAGTTTGTGTGGACATGTATTTTTGATAGTTGGCAATTATCTAGGAGTGGAATTGCTAAGTCATAAGGTTTAGCATTTTGAGGAATTTTCCAAAGAAGCTGCACTATTTTACAATTCACCAGCAATGTATGAGGATTCCAATTTCTTCACATTCTTGTCAACATTGATTCTCATCGATTTGTTGGATTATAGCCATCCTAGGGTGTGTGAAGTGTTATCTTACTGTGATTTGCATTCCCCTATCGACTAATGATGTCCAGCACCTTTTCATGTGTGCATTGGCCATTTGATGATCATCTTTGGATAAATATCTTTCAAATCCTTTGTCCACTTAAATAATTGGGTTGTTTGTCTCTTCACTTCATTTTGGAGGCCCATTTTAGTCTCCTTCTCTATATCACTGACTCTTGATTGTCACTCAGCTCTTGACTATGAAATCTCTCTCAATACTAGTGTCACCAGAAATTTCAAGATTAGATTGATTACTCCCTCTGCCAGCTTTAGCATCCCAAATTCCCACTGATAGGACTTTTTCTTCTCCCTCCTGCCGCGCGGTGGGGGGTTCGGGGTCGGGCGGGCTCCGGCGGGTGCGGGGGTGGGCGGGCGGGGCCGGGGGTGGGGTCCGGCGGGGGACCGTCCCCCGGCCGGCGACCGGCCGCCGCCGGGCGCATTTCCACCGCGGCGGTGCGCCGCGACCGGCTCCGGGACGGCTGGGAAGGCCCCGGCGGGGAAGGTGGCCCGGGGGGCCCCGCGGCCCCGCGCCTCGCTTCGCGCGGGGCGCCGGGGGCGCGGGCTCAAGCCCCCGGGTGTTACAGCCCCGCCCCGGCAGCAGCGCTCGCCGAATCCCGGGGCCGAGGGAGCCAGACCGTCGCCGCGCTCTCCCCCCTCCCAGCGCCCACCCCCGCGGGGGCTCCCCCGCGAGGGGGCCCTCCCCCGCGGGGGCGCGCCGGTGCCTCGGGGGGGCCGGGCCGCCCCTCCCACGGCGCGACCGCTCCCCCACCCCTCCCCCGCCTCCGGCGGCGGGGGGGCGGGGCGGACTGTCCCCAGTGCGCCCTGGGCGGGTCGCGCCGTCGGGCCCGGGGGTTGGTTTCTCCAGGGGCCACGGGGGGCCCAAGTCCTTCTGATCGAGGCCCAGCCCGTGGACTGTGTGAGGCCGGTAGCGGCCCCCGGCGCGTCGGGCCCGGGTTTTCCCGGAGTCGGGTTGCTTGGGAATGCATCCCAAAGCGGGTGGTAAACTCCATCTAAGGCTAAATACCGGCACGAGACCGATAGTCAACAAGTACCGTAAGGGAAAGTTGAAAAGAACTTTGAAGAGAGAGTTCAAGAGGGCGTGAAACCGTTAAGAGGTAAACGGGTGGGGTCCGCGCAGTCCGCCCGGAGGATTCAACCCGGCGGCGCGAAAATCTAAAGGTCCCTGGTTCGTTCCCGGGTTTCGGCACCAGATACCGCGTTCGCCCCTTGTGGCGGTGACGACAGCGATACGTACACAGACCTGGTTCACTTCAGTTGTTTATTGTTGCTCGGAAGGCCTGGAGAAGGTGAGTGAGAAGAAGCAACAGCCGGGGGGAGCGAATGAGAGGAAGAATGAGAGGAGAGAGAGACAGAGATTGAGAGAGGGAGAGTGAGTGAGTGAGTGAGTGAGAGAGTGAGTGAGAGGGAGAGTGAGAGAGTGAGTGCTTCTCTTTCCTGCTTATGCCTTATATAAAGGAAGCTGGCCTATGGTGATCAAGATCATGCAAGCCTATAGGAGCAACTTCCTTATGCTAATGCCACCAAACCAGGCAGGGTGGCGCCCAGGAAGCGTGCGCCATCTTAGGGCATTGGTCAACTAGAGTGGAAGGGCGGTGTTCAGCCATAGTGGGACTCAGCCTCGGCCGTAGGCCGGCCCCTACACCCTCCTTCCTCTGTCAACCAGGGAAGGGAACTAGAATACCTATGCAGCTTTCTGGAAACACTACAAGGAGGGGCACTGATTCACCATTAAGGGTAACATTTTCCCAGCTGTGTTCCCACAGAATCCTGGCATCCTCATACCAGACCAGGTCTTCTGAAGCTCAAGTAGTATAAGGGCAGTCACTTTGTAGTCTTCAGGAGGAAAAACATTAATAAATAAAGTTTCTAATTTTAGTTTTTTCTCCTGGAATTTTTACTCCAGTCCAAAGTGCCTGTTATAATTTGCTTATGCTAGAAATTAATATACAACAGAGCTTGATACATTGCAAACTATATATTTCACTTTCACAGTACAAATATTAAAATTTCATTATGTTCTGCAGGAAACACAAGGCCCTCTAGATGCTGAACAACTTTGAGTATCATGGATGCAAGAAAGAGAAAGGACACACAAGATGTTCTCTCACAAAGACGGGCCTCACTGGACCCCTGGCACTCTGGCTAAAGACGTTAGTTTAACCCTTCTCTCTAACTCATCCAACCCATCATCACCTCCTAAATCATTCTTAATGCCATCTCATCCTTTTCATCTTGCTTACCACTGCCCAGGTCCAGGCCCTCTAAATCCTACCCCACCTCCCCAGGCTTTTATAACAAGCCCTCATCAGTATGCTTGCTTCCAGCCTCTACACTCTACTGGAGTATGTATCACATTTGCAATTGATTAATTTGATAATCCATAGCTTCAGTGTTTACTGTCCCTAGAATAATTTCATCAAAGAAAGGACTGCACCCATGTTTTTCAACACAGTGTCTGTAGTTCATGGGACAATGACTGGCATGACATTTGACAAGATAGTTGGTCAATGAAAGAATGAATAAAGAACAAATAAAAGAATGATTTTAAAATACAAAATCACATATCTTACAACTCTCTGGTGGCTACCCTCCCTCATGCCCACTGTAGGCAAGATGAAGTCACACATCCTAGTCAGGCAAACAAGGCCCTGCTTGACCTGATTCTGTCTAGACTGCTAGCTTATTTCAGCTACCATCTTCCTTGAACTTTATGAATCCACCATATCTTGGAAAACTCCATATTACTTATGTCCTTCATGTCTCTGCTCATTTTTTTGTGCCTGGAATGTCCTTATCAGATACTTCCATTCTCAATCTCCTTTTCACCAGAAAAACTCTTCTGTCTCTTTAAAAAATATAGAGAATAATGCCCACCATATTCTACCATATAGATTTTACTGAAGTTAAACATTTTGCCATATTTCATCAAATTTTCTTTAAGAAATAAAGCATTACAAGTAACAACTGAACCTCCTTGTGTATCTTCTTTGATCTCACTTCTCTCCAGAAGTATCTGCTATCTTGATTTTGGTACTTATCATTCACATATATATTTCACAATTTTTGTTGGTACTTTAAAAGCTTTCCCTCCTCTTAGAGGATCTAATGCTTTAACCTAGAGAAGACTCCAAAGTCCTGAGAGGTCAGGACTTGACCAAGATCACACAGCAAGATGGGGTCAAAATAGGACAAGAGTCCATGATTCTTGTCTTTTAGTTCAGTGTCTTCCCAATATACCATCGTGTATCTTCTAAAAATGTATATAAATGAAATATATGCCATCTACTATATCCCAGAGACAGTGTTAGGCTTTAAAAAAAATACATTCATCTAAACTTCACTCTACAGATGAGGAAACTGAGACTCAGAGAAATGAGGTCACTTCTCCATTGTTACCCAGCTAGTAGGCAGCAGAGGTAAAATTGGCCCCCAGGGTTGCCTGCCCTCTAGTGGGAACAGTATAGGAAAGACACAGGTTTTGAAAGTAGAAATCCCTATACAGTATTGTGTTCTGGTTTACCTGCTGACCAAGTGAACCTGGATAGGATATATCAGTTTAAATTACCACTTTGGGTTACTGAGTACCAGAAAATTGTACAGATCACCTTAGTTAACAACCCTCAAAGTTAGATGTTATTTAATGTCCATTTTCTAGAGAGAAAAACTGAGAGTACAGAAGGTCATACCATTAACAAGGAGCAAAGCCAGCAGCAGAGTTCAGGATTATCAGCTCCAGAAACTATGCCTTCTCCTCTCAACGTTTTTCCCTTCCTTTCATGGCTTAGATTTTTTTTTAATTTTATATTTTAAATTATCACATAGTTTGTTTATCACATATCTGACAAAAGACTCGTATCTTATAACTCTTAAAACATAATAAGAAAATGAACACCCCAATTAAAATGAGCAAGAGATCTGAATAGACATTGCATTAAAGAAGATACGCAGATAGAAAAAAAGCTATCACCTTTTTTTGATAAGATATAAGAAAAGATATCAACATCATGTGTCATTAGGGAAATGCAAGTTGAAGCAACAATGAGATACCACTACACACCTATTTGAATATCTAAAATTCATAAATTTGATAATATCAATTTCTGGCAAGGATGCAGAGACACAGGAACTCTCATTCCTTCCTGGTGGGATTTCAAAATGCTGTAACTACTTTGAAAAACATTTTGGCAGTTCCTCAAAATGTTAAACATAGAGTTTCTATTACCATATGACCAGCAATTCCACTCCTAGGTAGAATATCCAAAAGAATTGAAAATATATGTCCACACAAAAGCCTGTACACAAATGTTCACAGCAGCATTATTCATAACAGCCAAAAAATGGAAAAAACTCAAATGTTCATCAACTGATGAATGGATAGATACAATGTGGCATATCTATACAATGGAATATTATTCAGTCATAAAAAGAAATGAAGTGCCGATATGCTACAACATTGATGAACTTTGAAAATATTATGCTAAGTGAAAGAAGCCAGACACAAAGGCCACATCCTGTTTGCTTCCATTTATATGAAATGTCTAGAACAGACAAAACCACAGGGGCACAGAAAAAAATCTGTGGCTGCCAGGGGCTTGAGGGAGGGGAGAGCAGAGTGACTGCTAGTGGGTGTGGGGTTCTTTTTGGAGGTGATTGATATGTTCTGGAATGAAATAGTGGTGTTGTACAACCTTGAAAATATACTAAAATCCATTGAATTGTACTCCAAAGGGATGAATTTTATCATACATTAATTATGTCAATTAATATAAAGTTATTGAAAATATAAAGCTGTAAAAAATGAAATGAGGGCAAGAAATATACTGAGTGTGAGTGTGCAGAGCTATGGCCATTGGGCAGGCAGAGGTGCATTTTTGGAACAAGAAGCAAGGCCATCCTGATGGAATGCCTGGTAGAAGTGTTATGGTACAGACTGTTTCAGTGCAGTGGCTTAGTTAAGTTTTAATGACCTAGTTAGCTTGTGGAAAGACTGGCTGTGTTTAAAGGACCAGGTGAGGGGCTGAGAATAGATGTGAAGCACATAAATCATTCCTCTGTTCATTTAAGAACAGAATTTAACTAACAACAACTCTGTTCATTTAACAAAAACCCTATCTACATTATGGTGAAATATGGGAATATTAAAATAAAAATTAAATGCTCGAAGTTTTCAAGAGGAAGGTGATCATAAAAAGTAAAACAAAATAAGCAACCAAGAATCACACTGACATCTAACTTCCAAACAGCAACATCAGAGGCAAAAGAAAATGGAACAGTGTTTTTTAAATGCTTAAGAAAAAGAAGTTTAAACCTCAAATTTTATAATCAAACATATTATCATTTAAATGTGAAAACAAACTAAAAATATTTAAAGAAGATACGGCACCCAAATACTGACTTGAAAGCATTCTTGAAGGAAGATTTCAAATGAGACAAAAAATAAATTCAGGATGATACTATAAGAGACCTAGTAGTTGAGCTCCTAGGTATTTACCAAGGATAAATTTGAAATGGATGTCCACACAAAATTCCGCACACGAATATTTCTGGCAGCTCTATTCAGAATCATCAAAAACTGGAAGCAGCTAAGATGTCCTTCAGTAGGTGAATGGATAAAGAAACTGTTGTACACATATACAATGGAATATTATTTAGCCACTAAAAGGAATGAACTGTCAAGCCATGCAAAAATGTGTTCAAAGTAAATGCATATTATTAAGTAAAAGAAGCCTATTTGAAAAGGCTCCATTTATATGCCATCTGGAAAAGGCAAAACTATAGAGTCAGCAAACAGATTGCTATTGCCTGGAGATTGGGAAAGGGGGGAAGTTGGACAGGTAGAGCACATGGCATTTTTTAGGGTAGTGAAACTTCATAATACTGTAGTGGTGGATAAAAGACATTATTCATTCAACAGAATTCATTCAACAGACAGAGCTGTACAGCACACAGTGAACTTAAGTGTATGCAAATTAAATAAAAATCATTTAGGAGGTCAGGGTATCCTAAGATGGAATGTATACCATGACAAAAGCACCTATGTATGAAATATTTGAATGTATGAAATAACCTCATTGACCGGGGTGAGTAAAAAGCGCTGATGTAAGTGACTATGAAAAGGAATGAAAGCTGTAAGACTAAAGGCATGAGGAACTGAACATAAGTACTGTCCTCTAGTTGGTAAATTTGTTTTCCTTGGGGGTTTAATAATTCTGAAACCACCATATACATATACTGGAATTGAGCAATGAAGTAAATGAATTGCAGATGTTGGCAGTCAAGTTTCTCATTGGTGGGAGGTTACAGACAAGAAAGGGGGAAGGCTAGAATGATCCATGTGGTACTGAATTAGAGCTGAAGACATCAATATGAATTCAGGTTTAGCTTAATACAGATACAGATGGGTACCTATAGAAATATTTATAGATAGGTGTATACATACAGATTTGTATATATACATATATATCCTTGCTCTGTTAGCTGAGAGGGCCTAGATGGAATGACACCCCAGCAGCAGTAAGCACACCCAGTGCCCAGATCTTGCTTTCTAAAACTATTACTCACTAAAAGTAACTAGGGCTCCTTGGAGAAATGGCTAATTCTAGGGCTGGGGCAGGAAATAGATAAGTTGAGACTAAAGTACCTTGTAGAGCCAGAAAGTAAAGTGCTAAACATGCTCACACACAACAGTAGGGGACATGGGAGACAATGAAAGAGCTCCCAATGGCCAAAGATGAAATAATTAGAGCAAAATAATAATAATAATAATAATGTAATATTGAATTATAATCACAGTATAAATACCTAGTAGTCCAAACTAATATAAATAAATGATTAAATAAGTGGGGGAGAACATAAATTTCCTGTGCAGAAGAATTCCAAATAATTTATGTAGATGTTTATCCTTCAAGGATGTGGAATAAAACTGCACAGTCTTTAAGTGTGGGCTTCACATAAGTCCTTATTTCTCAGCATACAGTATGGAAAAAGGAGAGAAAGAGTAATGTCACAGTGGTGAGAATCATGTGGATAGTACCCTTGCAATGATGCAACGAGAATGGCACTTTCTCTGTGGTCTTCTTCTCCCAAACCCTAAATCCCAATCTAATTATGAGAAAAAACAGTGAACCCCAATTGAGTAACATTCTACAAAATAGCTGACCAGTACTTCTCAAACCAAGGTCATCAAAAACCAGGGAAGTGTGAGACACCGTCACAGGTGAGAGGAGCCTAAGAAGGCATGACAACAAAATATAATGTGACAACCGGATGGGATCCTGGAATAGAAAAGGGCATAAGTAAAAACTAAGGGGATAAAACATGGACTTTCGTTAATAACAATATATCAGTATTGCTTCATTAGTTGTGACAAATGTACACTATTAATGTAAGATGTTAACAATAGGGAAAATAGGTGTGGGGTATATACAAATTCTCTGTACTATCATTGCAACTTTTCCATAAATTTAAAGCCACCTAAAATAAAAAGGTTACTTTTAAAATGTTAAATTATTTTTAAATATAAAAATTTACTTTTTCCTTTTTGTGTGAAGTTCTATGTATTTTAGCCCATGTATAGATTGACCAGAATATAAAATATAGACTAGTTCATTCACTTCCAAAAACTCTCTCCTGCTGTCCCTTTGTAGTCACACATTCCTGCCATCCCATCCCCAGGCAATCTCTGATCTGTTCTTCATCACTATAATATTATCTTTTCAAAAATATCATGTAAATGGATTAATACAGTATGTGACATTTTGAGACTGGCTTCCTTCACTCAGCATTGTGTTTTGAGATTCACACAGGCTGTTACATGTGTTAACAATCTACTCCTTTTTATTGCTGTGTAATATTCCATCGTATGGCCACAGCCCAGTTTCTTTCTTAATTCACCTGCTGAAAAAGTTTTCAGTAGTTTCCATTTTGGAGTGATTATGAATAATGCTGCTACAAACATTTGTGTACTGGTCTTTGTGTGAACACCAGCACTTTCATTTCTCCTGAATATATACCCAAGTGGAGTGGCAGGATCATATGACAGGTATACATTTAAGTATATGAGAGACTTACGGACTGTTTTCCAGAGTGGCTGGACCATTTTGCAATCCTTTCAGCATTGTATGAGCATTCTAATTGCTCCACAGCCTCACCAGCACTTGTATTACTCTACTTTAGTATTATTCTAAATTATTCTAACTTGTATTATTCTATATTAGTATTATTTAGTATTATTCTCACAGTATTACTCTATTTTAGCCATTTATATTTTGTTATTTAATTATGTCTGTAAGTACCCCAAACAACAGATAAAATGGCTTTGTGTGTCTTTGTATCTTATATAAATGGAATAATGCTAAATATATTCTTTTAATACTAGATTTTTATTCCTTCAACATTATTTTGAGATTTTTAGAGTTGATTCACATACATCTGGTTCATTCACTTTAACTGTTGTATGGTGTACAATTTTATAAATACATCAAAAAATATTTATGCAAGTCCCATACAGATGGCCATTCAGGTTCTTATTTCTTGCCATCAAAAACAATGCTGAAATGAATACCCTCAAATGTGCACAGTTGTGGAAAACTTCCTAGGACAGTGATTCCAAACTGTTTGGTCTCAGGACCCCTTTACACTTTTAAAAATCATTCCCCAAAAAGCTTTTGTTTATGTATATTATATATGCCAATGTTTACCATATTAGAAACTGAAATGGAGAGATTTTAAAATATTTAAGAATTTTATAATTGTGTTACTTTAATTTCAAAAAATGACATATATAAGAGAAGCAACGTTTTCTTTTCCAAAATCAAAAAAGGAAATTAGAGAAAAGAATGGAATTGTTTATGCTTTTGCAAATCTCTAATGTCGGGCTTAATGAAAGAAGCTGGTTTCTTTCTGTCTGTTTCTGCATTCAATGTGTTGTGGCATCACATATCATGTAGCATTTAGAAAAATCTACTGTAGTCAGGAGATAATGAGAGTGAAAAACCACTATCACATTTTTATGTTGTTGTGTGGCCTCATGGACCCCTGGAACACTGTCAGAGAGAGGGGCAACTTGGAGGATTGCTGTCTAGGGAAACATACCTAGCTGAGGAGTTGCTGGACTGTATGGTTGATACTGTCTCATTGAGTATTAGAAGAATATTGCCTAATTTCTTGTTCCTCAGCAATTCTTAGTGTTGCCAGGCTTTTTAATATTTGCCCAGTTTGGTGGGGGTGAAATAGTGTCTTTCTTATTTGAATTTGCATTTCTTTTTTACTAACAGACTAATTCTTGTACCATCTTTGTACACTTAGCCTGCTCATTGTCTCAGATGTAAGGCCTTCCCTCATCTGGACCAGACTGGCTGCCTTCGTAGGCCTTCTCTCACTGGGAGAGAAATAGGTCTGTGCCTACCTAGTTCACAAAAGCATCCCCAGAGGCTGGCATGGGCCTAGCATACAATAGGTGCTTGATAAATATAAAAAACAAAAACAGAAAACCACATTACTTATTGGATCATGCAGGCATAGTAACACTTCACTTTGTGTAGATTACAACATTGATCCCACTGGTTGTAATTTCCTGTTATACGTCTATCTGCCTTACAAGGTTCTATTTCAAGGCAAGGTTTATTTCTTACTCATTTTCTTTTTATCCTTGCAGGTTAGCCTTTCAGAAAACTTTTCTGGATATATGAATATATATTTATATGAAAATGTACATAGTCTTTTCCCTTAAGGTCTGGAGAGCCCAAGAAGGAGCAATGCTCGAGTCCCACTCCAGGCAGACATTCCTTCCCTCTTTGGTCTGTCCTTGCTGCCAGCCTGCTGCGGGGGACCATGTGCCATGTCGGCTTCCCCATCTTACCCACACATGCCAGCGTCCAGTCAAAGGCCAATAGCAGCACTGCATTGTCTACTAAGAGACGGACAGCCACCTCAGCCTCTCATCTTGGATGCATTTCTCTTTCCGGGTAGGCAGAATAATGGCCCCCACGGATGTCTGTGTAAGAGGCGGAGAAGTAGATGTGATGGCCACAGCAGAGGTGCAGAGGTCAGAGTGAAGAGGGCCATGAGGCTGGGAACATGGCAGCCTCTGGAAGCTGCACAAGCCAGGGAAATGGATTCTCTCCTAGAATCTCCAGAGAGTGACACACCGCGACCAACCTATTTTGGGCCTTGGATCTCCAGAACAAATAATACATTTGTGTTGTAAGCCACTAAGTTTTACAGTAATTTGTTATAGCAGTGATGAGACACTAGTACACTCATACACCCAAAGAGTATTTGCCTCTTTGTCCTGCATGATTATGTATTGTTATACAACAGGCATGTAGTAATAGTATGTTTATATAGGTCAATAGACTAAAATTATTACAACTTCTAAGCCATGTCTTTCCATTAATTCATGTATACGAACGCATGCCAAATGTTGATGTAGTGCTCTTTGCTCTTGCCCGCAGCTCAGGGGAGGAAGCTGGAAATGCTGTAAGGATCTTGGGGATGCTGACCTCTGGCTCCTACAAATCAGGACAGGCTGTGTGTGCTACATCCAAACATCCAATTGCAAGTCGAAAATCACCAGCTGTAGCACTTGGCCTGGATGCATCAGGCTAGCTGACTTCTGGAACTCCCAATTCTAGCCTCTCCCTGATGCCAAGGATGAGGTCAGAAGGGCCACAGATGGGCTGCAGCAGCTGCTCACAACCCAGGCAGATCAGGGTCGGGGAAGACCCAGTTCATCCTGCGGGTCTGTCCTGGAAGGTGGATGGTCGGCAGCAGCAGCCCAACATTCTGCATGGATTCTCCCTGGGGAAGAGCAAGGCAGTCGGGTCTCTGCTGCCCCACTCAAGTCTGCCTGATGCATGTGCCCAGTGGGGAGGGGATTTGCCTAGCAGGCTGGATGGAAGTTGCCTTGCCAGATAACCTCAGCTCCAATTAAAGCCATTAACGAGGAGTGAAGCCAAGGACCTTATTAGGCCCCTTCCACCAAAAGTCTGGGCTTTAAGACAAATGGGTCAGCCTAGGAGCAAACACTCCACAAGGTATTTTACTTGTAATCATTCTCTAATTAAAATCCCTTAGTCCTCTAGAGTGACCAAGCATCCACATTTGCCTGGGATCAAGCAGTTTCCCAGGATGTGAGAACTGTAGTATTAAAACTAGGAAAATCCAGGGCAAATTAGGACGAGCTGGTCACCCTACCTTTCTACCTCGATGCTGCTATTGTGTGGAGCCTTCCAGCTGTGAAGCCAAAGCACAGCTCAGCTGGACCATTTTCCTGAGCTGTTTTAACTCCTTATGAATCACTAACTTACACCTAATTCTCTTAGATGTGAGGGTTTCCCCCAAAATTTCCCTGTAATAACAACTACCATTTATTGAGTACCTACCACCAGGAATTGTGGAAAGCACTCATTATTTCTGTTAATCCTCTTACTAATCTTGTAGGAGAGACAATCAATTTTATTCTTTATAGATGCTGGAATTCAGACTACGAGAGCTCACTTGCTGAAGGTCACACATAAGTAGGTGGAGAACCAGAAGGGCCTCAGGTCTCTGCTTGCAGAATGGGTATTTGCAATCACCATGCCATTCTGCCTATAAAAGACTGACCCACAGGGGAGGGAGCTCTGGTCTTGCAGTAATTACTCGAACATGTATATGGGTGGATGCTCTTTTTATGTCATTTGTGACCCTCTGCTCTCTGGCCTAATTTTTGGAGAGTGGTCTTCCCCACCAAAAGCAGTTTTTAGGGACTGTGACAATCAGAGCTAGCTCACGGGGCCAAGGTGGCTCTTCTCAGCCCCTGAGGTGCTTTGCATCTGTGATGCACAACAGTCTCTTGGGGCATTGCTTCCGACATGATTCTACACTGGGTGGTTTGAGGTTTGAAGCTATCTGCATCAGGCAACTGTAGGCTTACAGCTGCGGCAGCCCTCCTCCCTGCGATCCCCTGCCGGCAGCCCCCATGGCAGCTCCTGGCACCTCTGCTTGCAGTAAACATGACCCTTGCCTTGCGCCACCAACATGACATTGGCATGTTGCTGCTGATCTGTAAACACAATTGTGTTTTCAATCTTCTGACTGAATTTTGTTCCTGGGATCCTAACAGGCAGCAGGTCTCTGTTTATCTGTAAACAGCAGTCCCATTCTCTGGCAGAGAGGTTAGGATGCTGTTTGTTTTAATTACTTTACAGTAAGAGGACCAGGTGGTTTGTAACAGGCAGCCACACTGCCCCTCCCTCTCCCAAGTGTCTGAGGAGATCATTTCTCTCCCTCTCCCCCTCTACCCACACAGAGCCATGAGCTCTATGGAACAGATTTCTCTCTACCTTTTGGAATCTCTTGAAATGACACTGAAGAACCTAGTGGAAATAATTCAGATAATAAATGTCAACTGATGTGTGGAACAGCCAGCATGGTTCCCTGTGTGGAAGAAGGAACTCACATGAGCTGCTCTCCAGGAAATACAGCCTAAGGGCCCATCATCACCAGAATCACCACGGTCCTGCTTTTCAAGGTTGCTCACTGCTGGCCGGGCCGGATGGAAGCGCTGTCCCTTGAGAGACTTGTATATATCTGCCTGTCTGCCTTGAGACTACTTGAGGTCTCTTTCTGCAAAACTCAAGTTTTCTGTTAAAATGGGTGAATATTTTTTTTCCTTCAAGTTTATTTTCTAAAAGAATATGACCTTTTGACAGAATGTAGAAACAATCCAGTGAGTTGAAGTGTCTAAGAAAATTTCCAAAGTATTGATTAACCTATAGAATTTATAGCTATTAGATATGAATTTCAGTTTCATTAACTAGCAGTGGAAGGCAAAAGCCAAATTGGTTTCTCTTCTTCTACAAAGCTAAGTTATGAGGGATATTGTGATTTAGGAAAATCCATAAGGTCTCATAAGGGTCATAGTAAAGAAAGTGATGGTAATGTCCCTCATTTTCTGTATCTTTGGAGAAATGGAAAAGGAAATTGAAGTATTGATTTTGATTAGATGAGAAGAGAAAAAAAGAATGCTTACAATTCAAAAAGTGAAATGCTGGGAGATGAAGAAGGATAATGAATAATTGAATTGCAATGAAATATTCAAAGATCAAGACTGTTATTAGGATTCATTATTCTAGTTAGTTAAAAAGGGAACTTGGATGCTTTTCCTTCTACTGTTTGTTCTACAGGAAACATCTTCTTGACATGGGGTTATTAAAATAATTTTATAGGTCATCAAAACAGTTTATAGAATACAGAATTATATTTTGCTGAGGAGAAATAGAATGGACACCACGGTGTTTCTCCTGCCAAGTAAGACTTTCCTTTCTTTGGCAATTGTGAGGCTCCTGCTAGCCTGCTGTTCCCCACACACATGTTCCATAGGTGCTACCTACTTAATCTCTGCATTCAAGGGTGAGGTCCAGTAGGGAAACAGACTTAACCAATGGAAGAGGAACTTTTCATTGCTAAAAATACTTATCAAGAGTCCTTCATTTAGAAATACGGACAACCAGGGATCACCAGACCCTTGATAACAGCCAACAATATGAAATAGAAGGATCAAAATGTACAAACAGCATGACCAATCTTGAAAAGAATGTAACACTAAAAATGAAAGGAATGAGAAACATTCTTGGAATTATAAACACAAGGGAAAACTTCAAAAATAGCAAAAGATCAGTATAATTTACAGATCAATGATATGATGCTTATGATTCAAACCTCAGAAAAAAAAGCTGAAAGTAAAAGGAATTAAGATGATATACCAAATACTAACCTAAAAAGAGCAAGTGTGGCTACATTAATATCACAATATGACTTAAGACAAAAACATCATTAAGAGTAGAGATGATCATCACTATGTAATGATAAAAGATTCAATTCATCAACAGTATAAAACAATACACTTATAAACATTTAATGCTCTAAAATATATAGTAAAAACTGATAGAACTATAGGGAGAAACAGGCAAGTCTGCTATTATATTGGGAGGTTTCAATACATATCCCTCAGTAAATTGTAGGTCAGATAGACAAAAAAAAAATTCAGCAAAAATATAAAAGCTTTGAACAACACAATTAAATAAGCTTGAATAAAAGGACAAGCTTGGATATATGGAAATCTATACCCAGCTATTGGAGAATATACATCTTTTTCAAGTGAAATGAAACATTTATAAAAATGTGTCATATGGTCATAAAGCAAGTCTCAGGAAATTTGAAAGAATGAGTATCCTATAGACCAGTGCTTTTCAAACTAATGGGTATACAAATCACCCAAATATCTTCTTAAAATGGAGATTATAATTCAGGAGGGTTGTGATGGTGCCTAGGATTATGTTTTTTATAAAGTCCTCAGGTAATGTTTGATGCTACTGTTCTGCTGATGACACTTTGTGTAGCAAGGATTATAGACAGTGTTCAACATGTGTTTTCCATAAAAACCCTCACCAAACTGAGAACTGAGAATAAAAGGAATCTTCCTTTTAGATTAGGGCATTAGTGAAAACTTACACCTAACACCATACCCAATGATGAGATCTCAATGCTTTCTACCTTGTACTAAAAACAAGGAAAGGATACCTACTCTAACTACTTCTATTTACCATTAAATTGGAAGGCCTAGCCTCTGCAATCAGACAAGAAAAGAAATAAAAGTTACAAAGGCCTGAAAGGAAGAAACAAAAACTTTGTGAAAACATGATAGCAGACCTAAAAATTCCTATGGAATCTACATATAGGCTAGAAAAACTAATAACTTAGCAAAACTGTACAATACAATGTGAATGTACAAAAGTGTCTTGCATTTTTGTTTTGCAGCAATGAACACATAGGAAATGAAATTAATGAATGACAAGTTAATTAACAAATTAACTGTGTAAACTATGATCAAAAAATAAAATAATGAGGCAGAGCCAAGATGGCGGCATGAGTAGAGCAGTGGAAATCTCCTTCCAAAACCACATATATTTTTGAAAATACAACAAAGACAACTCTTCCTAAAAGAGAGACCAGAAGACACAGGACAACATCCAGACCACATCTACACCTGCGAGAACCCAGCACCTCACGAAGGGGGTAAGATACAAGCCAAGGCCCGGAGGGACCCGAGCACCCCACACCCCAGCTCTGGGCAGGAGGAGAGGAGTCAGAGCGGGGAGGGAGAGGGAGCCCAGGACTGCTAAATAGCCAGCCCTAGCCATCCACACCAGAGCGCAGACACAGTGCATGCGGGGCCCTGGATAATAGGGAACAGGACAGTAAGACCTGTGAGCGGGTCCCTGCAGCTGGCACCCAGGGGACAAAGAAAAGCGAGTGCTTTTTGGAAGTCTTAAAGGGACAGGGACCCCACAGCTGGACGGAAGGGTCCTGGGACACTTAGTCCAGCAGCAGGGAATCTGGGGAACTCTGGGCACTCTAACCCCCTGGGCAGCAGGGAGCACGGAGGCCCCTCACAGAGATAAATAGCCTCCTGGCCATTCCCCCTCCAACGCGGCTCCACCATATTGGAGTAGCTGCCCGAGGCAGGCCATGCCCACCACAACAGCGGAGATAAACTCCATAGCGGCTGAGCAAGAATCAGAAGCCCCGTCTGTGCGCAGCTGTCCAGCAAAAGCCACTAGAGGTCGCTGTTCTCCCAGGAGAGGAGGGCCACAAACCAACAAGAAGGGAAGTTCTTCCAGCCGTCACTCGTGCCAGCTCTGCAAACTATCTCTATCACCATGAAAAGGCAAAATTTCAGGCAGACAAAGATAACAGACACAACACCTGAGAGGGAGACAGACCTAACCAGTTTTCCTGAAAAAGAATTCAAAATAAAAATCATAAACATGCTGACGGAGATGCAGAAAAATATACAAGAGCTAAGGGATGAAGTCCGGAAGGAGATTACAGACGTCCGGAGGGAGATTACAGATGTCCAGAAGGAGATTACAGAAGTAAAACAAACTCCGGAAGGATTTATAAGCAGAATGGATAAGATGCAAGAGGCCATTGATGGAATAGAAACCAGAGAACAGGAACGCATAGAAGCTGACATAGAGAGAGATAAAAGGATCTCCAGGAATGAAACAATATTAAGAGAACTGTGTGACCAATCCAAAAGAACAATATCTGTATTATAGGGGTACCAGAAGAAGAAGAGAGAGAAAAAGGGATAGAAAGTGTCTTTGAAGAAATAATTGCTGAAAACTTCCCCAAACTGGAGAAGGAAATAATTGAACAGACCACAGAAGTACACAGAACTCCCAACAGAAAAGACCCAAGGAGGACAACACCAAGACACATAATAATTAAAATGGCAAAGATCAAGGACAAGGAAAGAGTTTTAAAGGCAGCTAGAGAGAAAAAGGTCACCTATAAAGGAAAACCCATCAGGCTATCATCAGACTTCTCAACAGAAACCTTACAGGCCAGAAGAGAAGAGCATGATATATTTAATGCAATGAAACAGAAGGGCCTTGAATCAAGGATACTGTATCCAGCACAATTATCATTTAAATATGAAGGAGGGATTAAACAATTCCCAGACAAGCAAAAGTTGAGGGAATTTGCCTCCCACAAACCACCTCTACAGGGTATTTTAGAGGGACTGTTCTAGACGGGAGCACTCCTAAGACTAAACAGATGTCACCAGAGAAAATAAAATCACAGCAAAGAAAGCAGACCAACCAAAAACTAACTAAAGGCAAAAAATAAAATCAACTACCCACTAAAAGAAGTTAAAGGAAACACGAAAGAGCACAGAATAAGACAACCAACATATAAAGAATGGAGGAGGAGGAATAAGAAGGGAGAGAAGAAAAGAATCTCCAGACAGTGTATATAACAGCTCAATAAGCGAGCTAAGTTAGGCAGTAAGATACTAAAGAAGCTAACCTTGAACCTTTGGTAACCATGAATCTAAAGCCTGCAATGGCAATCAGTACATATCTTTCAATAGTCACCCTAAATATAAATGGACTGAATGCACCAATCAAAAGACACAGAGTAATAGAATGGATAAAAAAGCAAGACCCATCTATATGCCGCTTACAAGAAACTCACCTCAAACCCAAAGACATGCACAGACTAAAAGTCAAGGGATGGAAAAACATATTTCAGGCAAACAGAGAGAAGAAAGCACGGGTTGCAGTACTAGTATCAGACAAAATAGACTTCAAAACAAAGAAAGTAACAAGAGATAAAGAAGGACATTACATAATGATAAAGGGCTCAGTCCAACAAGAGGATATAACCATTCTAAATATATATGCACCCAACACAGGAGCACCAGCATATGTGAAACAAATACTAACAGAACTAAAGGGGGAAATAGAATGCAATGCATTCATTTTAGGAGACTTCAACACGCCACTCACCCCAAAGGGTAGATCCACTGGGCAGAAAATAAGTAAGGACACGGGGGCACTGAACAACACACTAGAACAGATGGACCTAATAGACATCTACAGAACTCTACATCCAAAAGCAACAGGATATACATTCTTCTCAAGTGCACATGGAACATTCTCCAGAATAGACCACATACTAGCTCACAAAAAGAGCCTCAGTAAATTCCAAAAGATTGAAATCCTACCAACCAACTTTTCAGACCACAAAGGTATAAAACTAGAAATAAATTCTACAAAGAAAGCAAAAAGGCTCACAAACACATGGAGGCTTAACAACATGCTTCTAAATAATCAATGGATCAACGAACAAATTAAAATAGAGATCAAGGAATATATGGAAACAAATGACAACAACAAGACAAAGCCCCAACTTCTGTGGGACTCAGCAAAAGCAGTCTTAAGAGGAAAGTATATAGTGATCCAGGCATATTTAAAAAAGGAAGAACAATCCCAAATGAATAGTCTAACATCACAATTATCGAAACTGGAAAAAGAAGAACACATGAGGCCTAAGTCAGCAGAAGGAGGGACATAATAAAGATCAGAGAAGAAATAAACAAAATTGAGAAGAATAAAACAATAGAAAAAATCAATGAAACCAAGAGCTAGTTCTTTGAGAAAATAAACAAAATAGATAAGCCTCTAGCCAAACTTATTAAGAGAAAAAGAGAATCAACACACATCAACAAAATCAGAAATGAGAATGGAAAAATCACAACAGACTGCACAGAAATACAAAGAATTATTAAAGACTACTATGAAAACCTATATGCTAACAAGCTGGAAGTTGTATTTGTCCAAATCACTGCACACTAGCAGGTGCCCTTCCCCAGGCTCTCATAGACTGCATGCTGGATTTTCTATTCCTTCACCTGACCAAAGTTTGTCCTCTTCAGCTATAGTCCAAAGCCTTACTTACTTTCTTCATTAAAACCTTTACTTCTTAACTGATTTCTATCAAGCACCTCTGTGCTGAGAAACCAAATTAAAGTTAGTTAACAGTTCTATGGGTAATGCTGTATTTCCACATGAGAATGGTATATGAATCCCAGGAAGTAAGATGGCAGATGCTGACCTCATTACAGGTGTAGGTGTTTGGGGCCATAGGAGTGGACAGAAGAGATCTGGTCACTTGGGGATAAGCAGTCCTGCAGTACCAAAGATCACACTTTACGCCCCTGGGAGTAATTGATGTTGCAAAGTCCCAGGCCCAGAAGCTACCCCTCTTTCTCTTCTCTTCCAGGAAGCTCAGTCCCACAGCCAGACAGCTCTGTTACCCAACACCCAGCCTAGGAGCAGCCAGCCGCCCAGTTGATGCTGTCAGTGATCTCATTAGACTGAGATGAGTCAACACTCACACAAAGACCTTCTGGCCTGCAATCTGAGAACAGGTTTAGGAAGAACAAAGCAAAAGGGAGAAATGTAACCAAGAACTATCTCTTTATTGCTTTTGAGTTGTTTAAGGGGGTTTTAAAGGATTAAGGCTAAAGAAATGTTGACTGTAGGGAGAGAAGCAGGATATCAGTTGAACAGAATAGAGGCCTTTGTGCTGACTAAGAGGGGAGGCACATTAAAAGAAAATCTCATCAGCCGGCTGCTCACAAGGGGATGGGCCTAGAAGTCAAAGGTAAGTGGGAATGACAGGTTTCCAGCCCGGGGGGAGAAGTCAAGGAATAGGGTGATCTTTGGGGTCCCCATTGGTTATGAGTAGATAACTAAGGATTACCAGAAGTCCTGGTCCCTCTTTCCAATCCCTTCCCAAATTCTCAAGCCAAACCCTTGGAGGAACCTCATCAGAAGCACTGGACAGCAGGAGGGGCTAAGCCCCAGGAGACAGCAGAGCAATATGCCAGAGGGTCACAGAAAATTCAGGGAGTCATAGCAGGAGGACTTGGAGTAGGATAGGCCCCATCCCATTCTTTCTTTTTTCTTATATCCTCCCTCCCTGCAGGACTCTCTATTTCTATTATTGTATCAGCTCATAGCTCTGTCTTTATCCTTGCCCTGGGTCTCACTCATGTCTGTTTATCTGTTATTTTTGGTAGATGTTTTCCCCTTAAAAATACTATAGATACAACCCCAATATCCCTCAAATGGTTGCACGACCAAGAGGGGATTTCCACTGAGGAGAAATTTCCTCACCGCCCTCTTCTCTATCCCCACCTGCTACACACCCACAGTCATAGGCCTAAAGAACAGATAAGGACTCTGGGCAAAGGGATGATTTATGCTCTTCTTTCAAGTGAGCAGCCTCAAAAGCCCCAATAATACTTTCTATTTTTATCCCTTACCAGATGTTACCCTCCCATTCTTCCAGCAAGCCTGCCAGGTAGAGCTTACTTTCATTGGGAAAATCCATCATAGCTGTAAGGAGGGGCTGGAGGAGGGTAAGGGGTGAGAACCAGGGCTGGGCTTGCTACTTCCCCCCATACTGACCTTCCTGGCCTGTCCTGCCTTCAACTATCCAGATTCATTTCCTCCTTAAAAATCCTCTTTGGAACTTTCCTTGTAGCTGGAAGTTCAGTCTCTGCTTCTGTCTCCAAATAGGGAATAATTGTGCTAAGACAAATTCTGCCTTTCCTATGCACCATGTATCCAGAGACCTGGGTTGGGGTTCTGGCTCTGGGTTGAGGCCATTAAGAAGCTGTGTGAGCTGGGGTTGATGGTTGCTTACCCCTCTTGGCCTCTTTTCCTTAACCTTCAAATGGAAAGATGCGATGGGAGGTCTTAAGTCCATGATTCCATTTACAGTTTTCATGTGATGTCTTTGAGGACAAAGACATTTAAATCACTCCTAGGAAGCATCTGATCTTATCCAATATATGCATTAGAATCACCCATGAAGCTCTTAAGCCTTATTTTACATAAAAAGCTCTCCAACCCAAGAAATTCCAATGCTGTGGTTTTAAAGCTCAGCTTGGAGATGAGATTTTTCTTCCTTCCTGCCTTTTTTAACTCCCTAATGATTCCTGATTGATTGACAGACCAGTTGACATAGATCTCCTTCTTGTATCTCTAATACAAAGTGAAACGGATGTATCTAGTTATTATCTCATGATTAAGTTCACCCGAACAACCACAACTACCAAAGAGGATAATTCCTGACAGAAAAAAGAAACCCACAGGCTCTCTTCTGCACCCTGATCTTTGGCTGAAACCTTGGATAGGGTTTCAAATTGCAACAGCCTGAGCCAAAACAACCTACACTCAAACTCAGAGAGTTTAGTTTATCCATTCTGACAAAAGCTTTAACGGCAGAAGTCAGAGGAGCCGGAGCATGACACAGGGCACAGACAAGCAGCTTCTCTGTTTCCGCGGTGTGGTAATCCCCTGGGAATTGGCAGAGAGAGCCTCGTCAGGTATGGGGAGTCTGTAAAGAGGTGCTCCGTGATGAATGGAGGTGGGTTGGAGGAGGGTTGATCCCCAGGAGCCACAGGCATCTTAAAGACCACTGCAGGTCCGGGTGAGATTGGGCAGCGCATGCTTAGTTCATTGTGGCTGACACTAACAGTTACCAGCCCATGAAATGTTGAGCCTTAGAGTTTCTCATCCATGCATCTCCCCCTATTTAGGCTCATACTTCTTACTATGCAGCTCTAAGGCTTTAATAAAAGTATCAGACTCAAGAGGAAAGTCAGGGAGAGAGTGGCATGAGATGTTCAAAGAGATGATCAGGGACCTGATTTCATAAGGCCTTATAGACTAGGACAAAGCATGTTCATTTTCTATGTGTTGGGAAAGGAACTTAAAGCTGATTTATGTTTCTAAATAATCATTCTGGCTACTATATAGAGGATGGACTGTAGGGGATTCACAAAAGTGGGAGAAGGCATGGAATACCTTTAGAAAGCTACTGCAGACGTCCAGGTTAGAGGGTATGGTGGCTTGGCCCAGAGTGGTAGTGAAGGACATGGTAAGAATTGGGAATATTTTAGAGATCAAAGTGTATTTTGGAGACAACTTTAGTAGATGTCTTACTGATGGATTGGATGTGGAGAATAAGGGGAAGAAAGAAACCAAAGTTGATTTCTATGTTTCTTACTTGAGGAACTGGCTGGATGGTTGTGTAATTTACTGCAATGGAAAAAACTTGTTCATCAGGCTTTGTTTATTGAATGAGTACTGGGATAGGAATACCTCCCTACTCGGCACTCACAAAACATGTCATTTTGTCCTCTTGGCTACAGAAAGCCTCCTCTTCAGTGGATACCCGGTGGTGTGCATTCACACAGGGCTCAAATATTGATGCACGCCATGCCCATTCTAAGAAGTCATCCACATACCTCTATTTCAGAACTCCTCATCACCCATCATTCAATCCTTTCCTTTCCAAGACCCTGACCACTTTGCCAAACCATTAGTAACTTTTCATGCATCAGTGCAGATCTATGTTTCCGGCCATCTCTAAGTCAAGACAAACCTGACAACCAAATGTATCATTCAAAATTCTGCCCACTGAGAGGATTGCCCTTAGACACCTCTCTTCAGAGTCATGCCTGGGTGTGATGTAATGCTGTAGCTGTCCATTTTCATTTGGTACATTGTGTAGTAAAATCTATCATTCAGATTTAGTAGTCTATGGGTTTTTGGTAAATAGGTCTAAACAGCACATTTAATTGTGGTAGATTTTATCTCTAAATCTCAAAAAGGCCTACAAAGCACTGAACCTTTTATTGTAGTAGGTGTACACAGTACAGCAGCGTGCTTTTCACCCAGGGGATCACTTGACATGGTCCAGGCCATTGGTAACCAGAAACTCCATTGGGATGGCAAGTGCCAAATTTTCGTGGAGTCTATTTCCTCTTTGATTTTCATAAGTCATAATAAGGCATCTAAAGTACTCACATAATTCTTATTAAGGCACTTAAATTACTTATTACTTCCAGTTCATCAGATCAGATCAGCATAATGGTATCAACACAGTAGACCAATGTGATAATGTGCCAAATGTCAAGATGATCAAGGTCTCTCTAGCTTACATTAAGGCAGAGAACAGGAAAGCTGATGGAGCCTTGAGGCAAGACCGTGAAGGTATGGTGCTGGCCCTGCCAGATAAAAGCAAACTGTTTCTGATGGTCTTTACAAATTGGTATGGAAATGACAGCATTTGCCAGATCAGTAGCTACCAGTTACCAGGAGCTGTGATAATTTTTTTTTCTGATAAAGTTACAATATCTGGAATAGCAGATGTACAATTGGAATCACTACCTGATAACATTTTTAATAATCCACACTGATTGTCCAACATCCATCTGCCTTCTGCATGGACAAACAGGTAAGTACAGTGGGGTTTATTACCCCTGCTTCTTTAAAGTCTTTGAGGGTGGCATTAATATCTGCTCTTTCCTCAGGGATATGGTATTCTTTTTATGTTTGCTATCCAGGTAGGGAGGAGAAGTTCCAGTGGCTCCCATTTCATCCTTCCTACCATATTGCTCTTCGTTCCTTGGGTCAGACAGCCAAGATTGGTATTCTTCCAGTTACTAAGTATGTCTATCCAATTTACATTCATGAAATGGGGGAATAACTATACCACTGGTCTATAGGCCTATTGGCCCACTGTGACTTGAAAATGACCCAAGACTCCATATATCACCAGGACACCATTAGCCTCCATTCTATTGGTGACATGGTAAACTTTTGAGTATCTAGTAATTAACATAAATTCAGAGCCAGTACTTAGTAATCCTTGAAAGTTCTGGGTATTCCTTTTTCTCAGGGCTAAAATCACTCCAATAAATGGCAGCAAGTTCTCTTTGGGGGAAGGCTTCAGCAGGTGCTTCATCACAATCAAATACAATGCTAATGAACTGATTAATCATGCTGCCACTGCATGCTTGGATACTAGTATTCCATTTCTCATTGGTAAGAAACCCAAGAATATGACCAAATCAGTCTCCAAATACCATTTCTGAGGGAACTGCAGAGATTAATGGTGCCCTAGAAGACTTTAAAGAGGCAAGGGTGATAAAAACCCCATTGTACTTACCTGTTTGCCCATGCAGAAGGCAGATGGAGAATCACAGTGCACTGTCAGAAATGTGATCAGGTAGTGACTCCCAATTGTGTATCTGCTAGTCCAGATATAGTAATTTTCCAAAAAATAAATCAAGACAGCTCCTGGTAGCTGGTATGTAGCTACTAATCTGGAAAATACTTTTTTTCTCCCTATCATCCTGAGACTACTTTTGATAACAATTTCTGTATTAGTCAGGAACCAACCAGATGACAGAAACTGCACCGTTACTTATAGAGGGAGTGTAATATTAAAAAATGTTACCCAGATAGACATTTGTTAACTAGGTCACTGAAAGGGTAAGTACTATCCCTTAAGGCATCATGAAGGGAAGAATTACAGGAAGCTTCTATCATTCCCAGGGCTGAGGGGACACAGGAAAGAGGTTGGAAATATTAATGCTTAGAAACTTAGAGGAGGGGCACCAAAGAGCTGAAACTCAAAGCTGAGAGGCACTGCTCAACTTGGTACTGGTGTCCTGAGCTCAGAGGGGGTCCCTGTGAGCCTGGGAACTGGACCTTTTGGAGGAGGCACCACCCAGGTGACACTGGTGTTTCTGAAGTGAGGCACTATAAAGCAGGTTCTGCAGGTGTTGGAAAAACTGCAAATTGGATTCAACTGCTGCTGTTATAATAATTCCAACATCTTCCATTTGTTATTCCAGACCTGAAGTTGTTCCTGTTACATCGATTAAGTAATATTTTAGTAGATTGTTCATCTATTTTCTTCCTAAGGATACTGTGATGGTTAATTTTATCTGTGAACTTGACTGGGCCACAGGGTTTCCAAATATTAGGTTAAACATTATTCCAAGTCTGTAATGATGTTTCTGATGGATTAACATTAGAACTGGTAGACTGAGCAAAGCAGATTGCCCTCCCCAGTGTGTGTGGGTCTAATCAAGTCTGCGGAAGGCCTAAGTGGAACAAAAAGTCTGAATGGGAGAATTCACTCTCTCTGCCTAAGTTGCTTTAAGCTGGGACATTCGTCTTCTACCTTTGGATTCAGCCTTGGACTAGAATTTATACCATCATCAACTATCCTGGTTCTCAGACCTCTGGACCTGGACTGGAACACACCATCAATTCTCCTGAGTCTCCAACTTGTCAACGTCAGATCTTGGGACTTCTCAGCCTCCATAATCACATGAGTCAATTCCTTATAATAAATACATGTCTATCTCTCCATCTCTCTGTCAATCAACCAGCTATCGATCTATCATCATTCATATTGTTTATCTGGAGAACCCAGACTAATACAGATACTGTGATCAAATTAGTCACTACGAGAGAACACTAGGGGTCAAAATACTCTGCTTATTACCCCTGATTTCCCATTGCTATGAATGCTACTACCTTATCTCGTCTTAAATGCGGCCACTTGGCATCTGTTAGGCCCATATCCCATAACCTGATTGAAATCTCAATGGTAGCAAGTTCCATCATCACACCTACCACAGAGTTTTAAAGAAAACTGGTACTCTTCTCACGAATATATTTCTCAATTTCATAGAGAAGGTATGTCCTCTGGGCCTTGTAGGCAGATATAGTTTGGGGTGGGGAGATAGGCAGTTCACCCACAACAAACCACTCCAACATTCTCATCCTCTTTGTATTCTTTCCTCTGCATTATGCCACGGACACTGTGGCATTTCAAACTCATTGAAAAAGCTCTTGCTGAATCCAAAATTCAGTGCCTTAACTAAACAAACTGTTAGTCACATCCAGCTACACAATCTAACACACTAAATACAAAATCTCTAGTAAGTGTCCTCATCAAATTTGGCCTGATCTACATTTGAAATCCATTCCTTATATGCCCCATGTTTTCGTTGATTTAAATTAGAAAAAACTTGTAAATTTTAGAGTTATAAATTCATGAGTCAAACTTTGTTTTGTTTCCCCTGGATCATGCAAAGATCTGACTCTAATTATGGGTGCAGAAAACAAAAGGAGATTAGGTGGATCTTGAGATTGTTATAGGATCTTTAGGGGAGGAGAAGCAATTCTCCTCAGCCATGAGAGGACAAATTGCTTTGACTGCCAGGGGAGGTTCAGAAGGATTCAGAAGTTCAAGTTATTTTCCTTCCAAATCTCCGGATCCTACTCCTTCCCAGTCAATGCCCCAATGTTCACACAAGAGACTTAGTAAGTCTGTGAATTATACTGACAGTGATTCTGCAAACCACATAAATCAATTTTTGCACTAATTTTCAGGGGAGTCCATCCTGTGACTAGAAGAAATGATTTTCTTTGAAGGCTGTCATAGAAACTTTGTACTTCTCTGACTGTAACTTGAACTGGGAGTTTATAGACCTAAACTTATTTCCTTTTTATAAGAATTCCAGTGTACTCAGAAACAACCCCACAGTCCCTGTAGCCATTAGTACTAGCATAAATGTCAGTTGTGATAAATGTAAGTGGGAACTTCACAATAGCACCCACAGGTGATGATTGGATTATTTGCATTATTACTACCTGCCATGAATTACTATCATCTCCTTTCTCATTGGCAAGGACCTCGGCACTGCATTCAAGTTCAAGGATCAAAACAGTACCACACCTTTGAAAATGCTTCCTTGGACTATTTCTAGTATCCATTTATGTATCAATCAGGGTCCAGTGAGGAACCAGAAACCATACCAGTTATTTCAACAGGGAGAATTTAATATAAAGAATTGCCAACCAAGTATTGGAGGACTGCAAGGCTAAAAGGTATCATGAGAGGAGTACCTCCAGGAAGGACTAACCACGCAGAACTGGAATAACAAGGGAAAGGCTGAGATTATTAAAACTTGCAAAGTTGAAGAGAACATACTACAGTTAGGATCCAGATGTCTGAGGAGCCTGGTGCTGGTGCCTCAATATCTTGGATGAGAGACCCCAAGGTGCTGGGGCTCAGACTGCGAGCAGCACCTGGCGGCTGCTGGTGTCTCTGAAAGGGCACAATGAGACTGATCCTGAGAATGTGGGAGAAAAGCATAACCTGAAACCAACTATTTGCTACTGGAACCACTTGTGGCTGCCAGGTATGAGGAAATGCTGCTGTGATGAGGCTGACAGAAACAGGAAGCAGCAGATCCTTTCTCTCTCCCTCAGCCTTCCAGCCTCCCTCCCGCGCCCCGGTGGGTAAAGCTGAAAAGAGAGCCAGCTGGCAAAGCAGAAACAGGGTTTGTGGAATCTCATGCCCTGCTCACAGAATGGAGTGTGAGAGGCTGCACTGGAATTGGGCAACAATAGCTTAATAAATGGCTCACAGGAGAGCCAAACGCGAGAGCCGGGAAGCGCATTTCCAAGGGAGGGAAGCTCCACGGCAAGTGTGGTCTCTCCCTGTTCCTCCCATTCTGACCCATGGAAGTTTGAGAATGTGGGCTGCAAAGGTCAAACTGCCCTCAAATAGCAAGGAGGGGGAAGAGAAGTGGGCAAAGGCAAAGGTTGACTCAGTCAGTGGAGGGAGAGAAGAAGAGCAGGAATGCTAATGAGGAAGCACTTTTTTCTGAGCACACATGCAAAGCCCTTCTCTTAGTGCAGGGCCTGTAGCAAGACCTCACTCAATACCAGCTCATTGCTCTAAATAATAAGTAGTAGTAGCTATAGGTAGGCAGCTGGACATGATGGGCTTCCAATACATGATGATCATTTTTATTTTTCGGGTGTGTATCTCTGAGCAAGCACAAAACTTCAGACAAAAGAGCCCATCATGCAGATTCATTAAATAGAATACCTGGATGTGCCAGCCTGAGAAACCCCAGGCCCACCCGCTTTCATCCTTCTTTTAGCCTTAACTAACATTGTAGTAGACAGAACAATATCTGAAAAGATGTGCCCATCTCAGTGTTTGGAACCTGAGAGTATATTACATGGCAAAAGGGAGTTTGTAGATGTGGTTAAATGATGGAGAGATTATTCTGGATTATCCAGGTGGGCTGATATGGATTGAATGTCTGTGTCCCTCCAAAATTCTTATGTTGAGACCTTCACTCTTCCCTTCCCAGTAATAACCTTTGAGCATTTAATCCCCTTGCTCGGCACCACTACTATGAAAATTCTACCTTTATTAAAATCAAACTTCTTGTTGCAGCCTATAAGGTCTGCAAATTCTGGCTATCTCATCAGCTTTCCTTTATGCTTCTCCTCACCTCATCACTATAATCTTAGCAACTCCCTCCCTAGGTATTTCTTGAATGGGCCTAGCTAATTCCCACCCCAGGGCCTTTGCACCTGCACTTCCCTCTGCCTGGAACACTTACTTGCCACTCTTCACTAGGCAGCTACTTCTCATTCTTTACATTCCAGCTTAAATGTCACCTCTACAGATACCCAGCCCCAAGACATTCTCTATCAGGTCAGCTGTTCATTTCCTTCCCAGCATTTATCACAATTAGAAGCTAATTTGCTTGTTTTTGTGTTTACTCATTTGCTTTCTGTTCCCTGTACAACATAATTTCCATGTAATCAGGGACCTTGTCTGGCTTGTTTGCCATTCTATTCCATGGGCATAGTGCCTGGCAGATTCAAAATTCTTTGAAAGAAAGGGAGGAAGGGAAAGGAAAAAAACAAGGGACACAATCCTGGTTTTGTTCCCATTTCCTGATGTAGTACAAGTGTTCCTAAAATCATTCAGTGTCTGCCCCCAGGCCTCTCCTAGCCTAGGTCATAACTGAGCACCTCCTGTTGGGACTGCTTCTGGCCCTTGACCTGGCTTGGTCTGGTATTTGAGCTCTACCAGTAGATCAGGCAAATCCTGAATTAAAAGGCACCCTGCTTGGGCTCTGCCCGATTCTTGGAACATGCCCCTGACTTGGGAGTCTAGACCAAGGAATGTTATTATTCATGAATAGCCTTGTTTCAACACTGGGGCAATGTGAAGAGAGCGCTGTGGATTTCGGAGTAGAGAATTTCAGCATGAATCACATCCGTGCCACATATCTTGTGTATTAGTCTGCTTGGGCTGCCCTAACACAATACCACAGACTGAGTGGCTTAAACAACAGAAACTTATTTTCTACCAGTTCTGGAGACCAAAAGTTCAAGATCAAGGTGCCATCATGGTTGGGTTCTGGTGAGACCTCTCTTCTAGGCCTGTGGATGGTCACCTCCTTGCGTGCCCTCACATGGCCTCTTGTCTGGGTGCACATGGGGTGGGAGGTGGGGGCGAAAGAGTTCTGTGGTGTCCATTCTTAAAAGGACACCAGTCCTTTCAGAGTGGAGCCCACCCTAATGACCTCATTTAACCTTAATTATCTTCCTAAAGGCCCCGTCTCCAAATACAGTTACAGTGGGGGTTGGAGACTTCAACATATGAATTTTGGGAGGACACAGTTCAGCCCATAATATCTGTGACTAACTTACTCTGAGCCTTGATTTTCCTGCCTGTAAATTTGGGATGATGATTCTTGCCTTTTATGGTTGTTGACAGTACTAAATAAGGTGAAAGTATTAAACAATTATCTGATGCTGTACAAGTTATTCCAAAACGTAGTGGCTTCAAATAACATTTTTGCTCGTGAGTCTGCAGTCTGCGCAGGCTTGACAGAGTCGGCTCACCTGCTCCATTCAGGGTGGCCTGGACGGGCTGAGGGGTGGGGCTGGAATCACCTGAAGCTCTCTCCCATGTCTGGCACCTGGCAGGGAAGATTCAAACATCCAGGGAGTGGAACATGGGGGCCTCTGTGAGCATCTCTGTAGATAGATCAATAGATCTAGAAACAGTCTTCTAGATGGCTTCAGGATAACTGGACTTCTTAAATATCAGCTCAGGCCTCCCAGGCCCCAAGAGAGAAAGCCAGGAGGAAGCAGAAGGGTCTTTCATGACCAAGCCTTGGAAGCCAGGGCTAATCGCTTCAGCTTATCAGTTGAGGCAGCCACAAAGACCTGCCCTGGTTCAGGAAAGGAGAAACAGTCCTCCCCTCTTGACTGGGGAGAGACTAGAAAGGTATGTGACACTGAAAACACTGCTGTTGTCATTTTTGGAAAATACAATCTGTGACTGTAACTCAGCTAAACGACTTGCTCCGGACAATTTCCAGATCATACTTTTGGGCCCCTGTGAGCCCTCTGCGCTCATGAAAGCAGGGAAGCCTCATAGCTGCCCTGACGCAGTACTTACCTGGGCCCAGAAGACACAGGATAAGGTCTCCAATTCTGGAACCAAAGTGATTGCTTTGCACCCGTCTGTTCGCGTCCTTGGGGCTCTCATGGTCTGTCGCATTGCTGTTCACTCAGAGGCCTTTCAGGGGCAAGAAATGTCTAGGATAATTTCCCAGCTGAAATCTCTCATCCATGCTATCCTCCCTGTGGTCTAGCTGTGGAATGTGGACATCCCAGTTGGAAGACACAGGCCTGGCTGTACTGGTCTGAGGGCTGGAACTGTAGCTGGGCTCTGTACACCCCCTGAGGGGAGCCTATGCTCAGCCATGAGCAAGTCCCTCTCTCCCCTACTGTAGCTCAGGGACCCCTCCTGCCACTGCCCACAATCAGCTCAGTCATCACCAACCTGCTCACTGTGTCTTTAACGAGTTACCTGACTCAAAGATAATGCTTCTCTAATGAGAGGTCTGATGAGGGTCCATGGCCATCCTGTCTCTTTGACCTTTTCTTCCCTCTCTTTTTGCTGCTCCTCCTCATCTGCTCTCTCATTCTGCTCCAACCCTCATTCAAGAATACAGCCTTGGCTCTTTCTGTTCTAGCTGCAGTGAGACCCGATGGATGTGAGGTACATCCTCCCCACCTGCAGGATGGGTGGCCTAGGGCCAAAGGGGCCTGCGACCTCCCTGATTCTTTCCCTTTCTTTAACAGTGACAGGCTCTGGCCAGGACTCTTGGTCTCTGACTGTTAACTCTCATCTCTGCTTGCGTTGACCCAGGAGAAGAAAACTCCCTTTCACAGAGATAAGGATGAACTTTCAGATGGATCTTCTGTGTAGATCTAAAGGAAAGCAACTGGTAGAACTTATAGCCTGTACAGTACACCTGTACATAATAATCTATAATAATAAATAACTTGTATATTACATGTATGTATAATATATATAATAAAATATAATATATAATAATATATTATATAATAAAATATAATATATAATAATATATCTCCCTCGCCCCTACTTTGGCTTCCTTCTGGCTGAAGGCCACCCTCCATCCTTCACTCCCTCCCTCTGTGGAGCGGCAGCTGGTCCAGGCATGAGGCTAGGAAATTCTCTGCTTCACCATCCAGGTGTGGCTAGGGCAGCAGTCTTGAAGACTAGGCAAGACTCAGAGAATGTCATACTATTTGTCTGTGGCCACATTAAAGGGCCTTTCCTGTGAAGTTTCCAAACTATTGATTCATGAGCAGTACTAATTTGGTTTAAGTTCAAGCGGGGCTCTACAAAATTACAAAATAACTCTGTCAGAACAAGTTATAAAAAGTAAATAAATACTAGTGCTGCTCTGTCACCAATCAGCCAGAGAACCAGAAACATCATTCAGTTCCCTGTTTCCTCATCTGCCAGACTGAAGAACTTGGAAGTCGGCGAAACAATGCGACTCAGGCTGACAGGATAAAGGGCCTGGCTGCACGCACACTGTGGTCCATCCCAGGTCTGAAGGCCCCTGAGGAAGTCTATTCTTTCTTTCTGGAAAGCTTTGTCTCCAGCGGGTCTGGGAGTGGGGTTGTGTGGGAACTGCAGGTGGGGAGAGAGGCCTGAGACACGAGGAAGGCTCTGGGGGTAACTTTACAAACAGGTTGGCGCGCCATCTCTCCCCCGGTGGCCGCCCGACGTGGAGGTCTGGGTGGAGTGCTCCTCCCCAGGGCACAAGCTGCCAAACTCCCACCCAGCGCCAGCGGCGTAGCCCCCGGAGCGGCAGGAATTCAAAGGAGCCTTCCCAGGTACAGGTGTGCGCATTCCTGGCTCGACAGCAGCCTCCCCCGCCCTTTTCGGGGGCCGTTTGTCCGAAGGCATTATGCAAAATAAAGCTGCCTTGTTTCCTCCACCTGGCACTCCCGGGCTGCGCCGGGCTTTCTCGGTGAGGGGGCGGACCTCGGAGCAGCGGGCTGGCTGCGTCCCCGCCGCTGAGCGTTTCGGCACGCTGCCCTGGCCCAGCTGGGAACGTGCAGTGGGCAGCAGACGAGGCACGCTCTCACCCAGCCGCTGCCGCAGCCGGTGTGCCCCGCAGCTCTCCGGGCAGTCCCACCCAGAAGGCTCCACCTCAAACTCGGGCACCGCCTGCAGGGCCGCACTACCTGCTGAAGCCGCGGGCAGCAGAGCGGCGGACAATTTTGTAGGAAGATGAGTTCCGCCATCAGGCCTCTAGGTGGCGGGATTCCTCCCAAGGACCCATCCGCGAAACCCTGGCTAGGCGCGCAGTGGTAACCGGTCTGGAAAGGGCGCAGGGCGCAGAACAGCAACCCTCTTCCTTTCCAAGTTGCTCAAGCCCCCACTTAAGCTACCCAGACTGACCTAGGGACAAGGAGCCCCTCAACTGCTGTTTAGCGTCTGGAGGTCATAAGTCTGAGTTATGGTTGCAGCTCTTCCCCTAGCAGGGGGCTCCCTTTTGTCTTCCCTCATGTTGTAGTTGGCTCGCTCACTCACTGGTTCTTCTGTATCGGATATAAACCGCAGAAGAAGGAATGCACAGATGAACGGGAGCATCATTCCCCTATTCTCCAAGTAGAACTTCCCCAACCTGACTCAGCCTAGAGAAGAAATGTGTGCTTTTTCAAGTGTCCTGGGGGAAAGCAGTTTTAGAAGCAGATAATTATAATGCAGTATTTTTGGGCAAGTATGAAGTTTTATGGAAGCTCCGGGAGAGGGAAATTAACTTTTCCAGAGCTTCTGAAAGAGGTTTCACAAGAGAAATTGACTCTTGATGAAGAGTAGGGTTTTGGGAGGTGGAAATATGGGAAGTTCAGATAATAACAGCAGAATCAAAGACCTGGGAAGTACACACATAATTGGAGAATAGCTCACTATTTTTAGACGATCTGACTGTCTACACTGAAAACAAAAGAATCATCTGAAAAAATATTAGAGCTAATTAGGTTTCAGCAAAGTGGCTTGTTAACAAAATATATGTGAGAAAAATCAGTAGTTTTTTTTTCTCATTCTAGAAGTGATTAGTAAATATAATGGAGAGAAGTCTCTTTTCAGTAACAATAGCAACAAGAAACAAAAGACTAAGACATAAAATAATAAACATGCAGGAGGGAGATAAAACTTCAGCCCTTTCTGGAGGATCCTTGAAGGAACAGAGATGCACATTACAATTCTGGATGGAGAGACGCAAATATGCATAAAGCTTTAGTGTGTAATGAGAGGAGGCACTTCAAACTGACATACCACACCTGTATTCTCAGTGAAGAGCAGAAGAATAACTGGATAGCCATTGGAATAAGTAGAGAATAAGATCTCTATCTCATATCGTACTCCAGAACAAGTTCCAAGAGTGTTCCATTTTTTTCTCCTGCTTCCCTCAGAGTGTCAAATCTCCTTGCCGGAGTCCTCAGTGAGACAGTCCTAGTGGGAGGTGAAGTCCTCAGCAGGGACAGAACGCCTGGGGACCCTGATGCTGGCAAACCTGGTCTCTGCATAAGCCCATTAGTGAGGAAAACTTGGAGAATTTCTTTTGCCTTTTTGAAGAGTAGGACCATTATGTCCTCAGACACAGAGGCCTTGAATTCTATTGAAGATGAAAACAGCAGCTAGCTTGTGGAGCAATGAGCTTTTTGGCAGATACAGATGTTTTACCTATAATTTCTCACTCTGTCAAGGATTTAAGTGTATCCCCTAAAAAGATATGTTGAAGCCCAATCCCCAGTATTTCAGAATGTGACTTAATTTGGATCCAGCATCATTGCAGATATAATTAGTTAAGCCAAAATGAGATTATACTGGATTAGGGTAGGCTCCTAATTCAGTATGACTGGTCTCCTTATAAGAAGGTGGCCATGGGAAGACAGAGACCCAAGGACACGTCTTGTGGAGCAGAGGCAGAGGTTGGAGTGATGCATCTCTAAGTCAAGGGATGCCAAGGGTTGCTGGCAACAGTCCTCAAAGAATCCAGAACCTAGCAGAGAAGCACAGGACATGTTCTCCCTGAGAGCCCTCAGAAGTAACCAAGCCTGCCAACATCTTGATTTTGGACTTCTAACCACCAGAATTGTGTGAGAAGACATCCTCTTGTTCTAAGTCAGCTGGCTTGTGATTCTCTGTATGGCAGCTCTAGGAAACTAAATATACTCTCAAAGGGGAGAAATATTATCCAGGCATTATTTAAATAAGTTCTTTCAAAGTCTACTAACCAGTAAGTATAATTTGTAATAGAGTTGTTCAACTTGTATTTTTAATTCTAAAGTGATGACTGACTAGTGGCAGAGGTGTGTAAGGCTTTTGGCAGGCACACGAGGAGGGCCAAGTCTTCCCCCTCCTCAGCCCATTGCCCCAACCCATACCCTGGCTTCTCCTCATGAGACCAAAAGGCAACTTGGCTGGCTTCCCAGGCAGCTGCCTCCCAAAGGGAAGCCACCCAAGGTCCCTTAGTTACTTTGGGGCTGGATTTACCTGATATGGAAAATGCCTCCCAAACATACAAGGAAAGGAAGGTGGAACAATCTAGTAAAGGAATCTGAGGGTATGACATTTACCCCCAGACCAGTCCACTTGCTCTAAATTTATAGGATAATCCCATCCTTCAAGCATGAATCCAAATGTCCAGAAGCTTCTAGACAATTGAGGTTTTCTAGCCACAACTTCCTGACTGTAGTGAGAATAGCCATCAGCTATTGAAGAGAGTGGAGAAAATTATTTGTAAAGATAAGAGAGGCTAGGTGGTGCATTCACATGGAAGACGTAATTTGCAGTGGGAATCTCATTGCTCCAACCCAGCCTCATAGGTTAGGCAGATTGGAGGGGGTCTTTCCCTCTGGTTCATCCTGGTGTCTTTCCTTTCTGCCACAAAGATAGCTTCCTCAGTTTGGAAAACGATTACCCATTTCCAAACCATTGCTTCCTCCCTGCTCCTTACCGGGCCCCTTCTTACTCACATGTCAGGTGTCAGGTTTAACATCATTTTCTGGAGGAAATCTCCATCAAACACCCCATTCCCTCTGCTGAAAATTCCAGATAGGGAATAGTTAATAGGTAATTATAAAACTTCATTTTTACATATGAGTTCAGGGTTTCCAGATAAGGTAAATATACTGAAATCCTCCAATACAAAACAGCTCTAACTCTTAAAGTGTAGGGGTAAGTTTGCAAAAAGGAATAAACAAAAAAAGGGTGGTGGAGAGATGGGAATCCTCGGGAGAAGAGACAATGTAGGATAATCACCAGCTGAAGCTGCCAGCTGCCTGGATGGCACCTAGAGTTTAGACCTCCTGCAAGGAACTGGGCAAAAACTCTCCAGAACGAGAAGATCAGAGACCCCTTTTTAAAGCTGGACCTCTGCAAAAGGCTCCACCTTAGGGAAACAATGAATTAGAAAAAAATCAAGCCCCAGGAGAAGACAGCATGAAAAAAAAGTTTGGCTCTTGGTGGAAGCAAGAAGAATCTCCTTAGAAAACTAGTAGTGAAAGTCCTGAGTGCCTATGAATATGGGCCTGTCTTCACATTATTTACAAGGTCAAAAAAAACTTTTTTTTAAGATAGGCATTTTAATTTAAAATGAGATAGCAAAAAATAAAAATAAAAAACCAAATCAGAATCCAATCAAACTCCTAAAACTCATGTCAAATACACCAGAGGGATGCATTCCACAAACCCTGACTGTGGGAAACTCCACAGGACAAGTAATCCAGTGTTTTCAATGAAAGAATTATAAGGGGAAAAAAAATCGATTGAAGGAAAACTTATAAGTTAAGGAACTTAATATGCATACCAAACAATTGCAATGTTTGGACCTTATTTAGACCATGGGTCAAATAAATGTATGGTAAAAAATATGACTTTCATAAGAAAATTGGAAATTGAACACTGCCTAAATTTGAGTACTATTAAGGAATTACTGTTCATTTTTTAAGGGGTGATAATAGTACTTTGGTTTTGATTTTTTAAAGTATTTATCTATTAGAGATACACAGTGAAATATTTATGGAGACAATTATGTAATGCTGGAATTTACTCATCATGCTATGTGAGGAGGATGTGGATGAAGGTTTATCAGTGAAACTAGATTGGCCATCAGTTGACAATTGTCAAACTGGGGGAATGGATACTGGGGTTCTTTTTACTTTTCTTTTTTTTTTTTTCTTTTTCTTTTTACTATTCTTTTTACTTTTGCATATTTGAAATTGTCTATCATGAGTTAAAAAAATAAAATGGACTAAACCTGGCAATGTCTCAAGAAAAAAAATACAAGTCTTTTCTGAAAACATGTACCTTCTTCAGAGACCTCAAGGTTCCCATTGGTAGCATTCCAACAAATTAAGTTCACAGTTGAAATACATATGCCAAAATAAGATTTCAAGACCAAGAGTCACCAGAAAATGTAGAGCCAATATGAACATATTTAAGATGTTTAAAGAAATTATAGAGATCATTGAAAACATGAAGAAGGATTCAGAAACAATCAAAAAACAGCAGGAGAGGATTACAGGATTAAAGATGGCAGTGTGAGAGGTGAGACAGAGACCACCTCCTAAAACCACAAATAATACGAAAATACAATTTAATACAACTAATCCTGAAAGAGCAACAGGAAAGAAGGCTGCACCAGACTGCATACACCTGGAGAAAAGAGCAAACCTCATGGAACAGGGTAACGTACCAAAGCTGTGACGTGGCAGGGCCCAAGCCCTTCCCCCACCCCAGCTCACCAGGAGAAAGAAAATCAGAGTAGGGAGGGAGTGGAGGCCTGGGGCGGCTAAACACCTAGCCCTGGAAATCTGCTCTGGGAGCATGAACCTACATTGCCTAGTGCTCTGGTGATTTAGTGTGGTTGGAAAGCTAAGACAGGTGGAATACCTGGAGAGACGGAGATTCCAGCTGCTTGAGGAAAACAGGAATTCATATCCGGTTGATCTGGGTGGGCAGTCTGAGAGACTTCCTAAAAGTGAGAGGGCTGCTAAAGGGGCAAGGATTACACAGAGCTTACTGCTCAGGAGAAAGGACAGGTAGACAAAATTGTCCAGGTACACTCTGCCCAGCAGGTTGGGAGCTTAAATGATCTTCAGGTGGTCCATCCCCTGGCAGGCTGCACAGCTCAAAGGCCCCCTACCGTGATATGCAGCCTGCTGTGTCTTCCTCCCAGCCAGCCTGCACCTGGCTTAGGCTCAAAAACTGACAACCCCTGCACTGGCGTCAGGCTAGCCAGAGGGAAGCCCCATCGACAGCAGCTACAAACACAAAGCATAGAGGCTTACACCTGTATGTTCAGCCCACTGGCTCTGGCAGTGGAGACAGCATAGCAGCCAGGAAGCAGGAAACAGCTCTTTCCTCCCCCCAGGCACCAACACCACTCCCCTGGGAACCCGACATTACTCCATGGACTGAGCAGCTCTAGAGAGTAGAGCTTCTGGGCACTAGAGGGCACCACAGACAAATTATGAAATGTCAAAGGAAACTGGTTCACAGCAAAATTATGAATACACCTGAGAAAGAGTCAAATGAAATTGACCTCATAAATCTGCCTGAAAGAGATTTCAAAATAAAAATCATTAACATGCACACGAGAAAATTATTCAAGAACTCAGGAATGAATTCTGGTCGGATATCCAATCATTGAAGAGCACAATGGAGGGTGTTAAAAGCAGATTAGATACAGTAGAGGAGATGATAAATGAAATAGAAATTAGGGAAGAGGAATAGAAAGAAGCTGAGGCACAGAGAGAAGAAAGGATCTCTAAGAATGAAAGGATACTGAGAGAAATGTGTGACCCATCCAAACGGAAAAATATTCGTATTATAGGGGTACCAGAACAAGAAGAGAGAGAAAAAGAGATAGAAAGTGTCTTTGAGGAGGTAATTACTGAAAATTTCCCCAATCTGGGGAAGGAGATAGTCTCTCAGGCTATGGAGGTGCACAGATCTCCCAACATGAGGGACCCAAGGAGGACAACACCAAGACATAGAATAATTAAAATGGCAAAGATCAAGGATAAGGACAGACTATTAAAAGCAGCCAGAGAGAGAAAAAGATCACATAGAAAGGAAAACCCATCAGGCTGTCACCAGACTTCTCAGCAGAAACCTTACAGGCCAGAAGGGAGTGACATGATGTATTTAATGCCATGAAGCAGAAGGGCCTCAAACCAAGAATACTTTATCTGGCAAGATTATCATTTAAATTTGAAGGAGGGATTAAACAATTTCTAGATAAGCAAAAGCTGTGTGAATTTAGCTCCCACAAACCATCTATACAGTCTATTTTGGAGGGACTGCTATAGGTGGAAGTGTTCCTAAGGTTAAATAGCTGTCACCAGAGGTAATACAAAGGGATAGACAAAGAGTACAGAATATGATGCCTAATATATAAAGAATGGAGGAGGAAGAAAAGGAGGGGAAAAACCTTTAGATTGTGTTTGTAATAGCATACTGAGTCAAGTTAGAATATTAGATAGTAAGGAAGTTACCCTTGAACCTTTGGCAACCACGAATCTAAAGCCTGCAATGGCAATAAGTACATACCATTTGATAATCACTCTAAATGTAAATGGTGTGAATGCACCAATCAAAAGACATAGAGTCACTGAATGGATAAAAAAACAAGACTCATCTATATGCTGCCTACAAGAGACTCACTTCAAACCCAAAGACATACACAGACTAAAAGTGAAGGGATGGAAAAAGATATTTCATGCAGCTAATAGGGAGAAAAAAGCAGGAGTTGCAGTACTTGTATCAGACAAAATAGACTTTAAAATAAAGAAAGTCACAAGAGACAAACAAGGACATTACATAATGATAAAGGGGTCAGTCCAACAAGAGGATATAACCATTATAAATATTTATGCACCCAACACAGAAGCACCTACATATGTGAAACAAATACTAACAGAATTAAAAGGGGAAATAGAATGTAATGCATTCATTCTAGGAAACTTCAAAACTCCACTCACTCCGAAGGACAGATCAACCAGACAGAAAACAAATAAGGACACAGAGGAACTGAACAACACAATAGAACAGATGGACCTAACAGACATCTACAGAACTGCCCACCCAAAAGAAGCAGGATACACATTCTTTTCAAGTGCACATGGAACATTTTCCAGAATAGACCACATACTAGGCCACAAAAAGAGCCTCAGTAAATTCAAAAAGATTTAAATTATACCAACCAACTACTCAGATCACAAGGGTATAAAACTAGAAATAAATTGTACAAAGAAAACAAAAAGGCTCACAAACACACGGGAGGCTTAACAATATGCTCCTAAATAATCAATGGATCTATGACCAAATTAAAACAGAGATCAAGCAATGAATGGAAACAAATGACAACAACAGCACAATACCCCAACTTCTGGGGGACACAATGAAGGCAGTTCTAAGAAGTAAGTACATAGCAATCCAGGCCTATTTAAAGAAGGAAGAACAATCCCAAATGAATAGTCTAAATTCACAATTATAGAAACTGGAAAAAGAAGAACAAATGAGGCCTCAAGTCAGCAGAAGGAGGGACATAATAAAGATCAGAGAAGAAATAAATAAAATTGAGAAGAATAAAACAATAGACAAAATTAATGAAACCAAGAGCTGGCTCTTTGAGAAAATAAACAAAATAGATAAAACCCTTGCCAGTCTTATTAAGAAAAAAAGAGAGTCTACACACATAAACAGAATCAGAAATGAAGGAAAATGCATGAGACACCACAGAAATACAAGGAATTATTAGAGAATACTATGAAAATCTATATGCTAACAAACTGGATAACCTAGAAGAAATGGACAACTTTCTAGAAAAATACACCCTTCCAAGACTGACCCAGGAAGAAACAGAAAAATCAAAACAAATTACCGGCAATGAAACTGAACCAGTAATCAAAAACTACCTGAGAACAAAACCTCTGGAACAGATGGATTCACCACAGAATTTTATCAGACATTTAGAGAAGATGTAATACCCATTCTCCTTAAAGTTTTCCAAAATATAGAAGAGGAGGGAATACTCACAAACTCATTCTATGAGGCCAGCATCACTCTAAAACCAAAACCAGGCAAACACACCACACACACTAAAAAACTACAGACCAATATCCCTGATAAACATAGATGCAACAATACTCAATAAAATATTAGCAAACAGAATTCAAAAATACATCAAGAGGATCATAAACCATGACCAAGTGGGATTCATCTCAGGGATGTAAAGATGGTACAACATTCAAAAATCCATCAGTATCATCCACCACATCAACAAAAAGGACAAAAACCACATGATCATCTCCATAGATGCTGAAAAAGCATTTGACAAAATTCAACATCAATTCATGATAAAAATTCTCAACAAAATGGGTGTAGAGGGCAAGTACCTCAACATAATAAAGGTCATATATGACAAACCCACAGCCAACATCAGACTTAACAGTGAGAGGCTGAAAGCATTTCCTCTAAGATCAGGAAAAACACAAGGATGCCCACTCTCCCCACTTTTATTCAACATAGTACTGAAGGTCCTAGTCATGGCAATCAGACAACACAAAGAAATCAAAGGCATCAAGATTGTAAGGAAGAAGTCAAACTGTCACTGTTCACAGATGACATGATATTGTACATAAAAAACCCTAAAGAATCCACTCCAAAACTACTAGCTCTAATATCTGAATTCAGCAAAGTTGCAGGATACAAAATTAATACACAGAAATCTGTTGCATTTCTATGCACTAACAATGAACTAGCAGAAAGAGAAATCAGGAAAACAATCCCCTTCACAGTTGCATTAAAAAGAATAAAATACCTAGGAATAAACCTAACCAAGGATTGAAAGACCTATACTCTGAAAACTATGAGACACTCCTAAGAGAAATTAAAGAGGATACTAATAAATGGAAATTCATCCCAGGCTCTTGGGTAGGAAGAATTAATATTGTTAAAATGGCCATCCTGCCTAAAGCAATCTACATATTCAATGTAATACCTATCAAAATACCTACAGCATTCTTCAACAAACTGGAACAAATAGTTCTAAAATTCATATGGAACCACAAAAGACCCCTAATAGCCAAAGCAATCCTGAGAAGGAAGAATAAAACAGGGGGGATCTCGCTTCCCAACTTCAAGCTCTACTACAAAGCGCAGTAATCAAGACAATTTGGTACTGGCACAAGAACAGACCCAAAAACCAGGGGAACAGAACAGAGACTCCAGATATTAACCCAAGCATATATGGTCAATTAATATATTATAAAGGAGCCATGGGCATACAATGGGAAAATGACAGCCTCTTCAATAGCTGGTGTTGGCAAAACTGGACAGCTATGTGTAAGAGAATGAAACTGGATCATTGTCTATCCCCATACATAAAAATATACTCTCAAAATGGATCAAAGAACTGAATGTAAGTCATGAAACCATAAAACTCTTAGAAAAAACATAGGTAAAAATCTCTTGGACACAAACATGAGCAACTTCTTCATGAATGTATCTCCCTGGGCAAGGGAAACAAAAGTAAAAATGAACAGTGGGACTATATCAAGCTGAGAAGCTTCTTTCAGCAAAGAACACCATCAATAGAACAAAAAGGCATCCTACAGTATGGGAGAATATGTTCAAAAGTGACATATCCGATAAAGGGTTGGCAGCCAAAATATAAAAAGAGCTCATGTGCCTCAACAAACAAAAAGCAAATAATCCAATTAAAAAATGAGCAGAGGATCTGAACAGACACTTCTCCAAAGAAGAAATTCAGATGGCCAACAGGCACATGAAAAGATGCTCCACATCCCTAATTATCAGAGAAATGCAAATTAAAACCACATGAGATATCACCTCATACCAGTTAGGATGGCCACCACCCAAAAGACAAACAACAACAAATGTTGGCGAGGTTGGGGAGAAAGGGGAACCTTCCTACACTGCTGGTGGGAATGTAAATTAGTTCAACCATTGTGGGAGGCAGTATGGAGGTTCCTCAAAAAACTAAAAATAGAAATACCATTTGACCCAGGAATTTCACTCCTAGGAATTTACCCTAAGAATGCAGGAGCCCAGTTTGAAAAAGACATATGCACCCCAATTTTATCACAGCACTTTTTACAATAGCCAAGATATGGAAGCAACCTAAGTGTCCATCAGTAGATGAATGGATAAAGAAGATGTGGTACATATACATAATGGAATACTATTCGGCAGTAAGAAAGAAACAGATTTTACCATTTGCAGCCACATGGATGGAGCTGGAGGACATTATGCTCAGTGAAATAAGCCAGGCAGAGAAAGACAAATGCCAAATGATTTCCCTCATTTGTGGAGCATAACAATGAAGCAAAGCTAAAGGAACAAAATATCAGCAGACTCAGAGACTCCAAGAAGGGACTAGTGGTTACCAAAGGGGATGGGTGTGGGAGGGCAGGTGGGGAGGGAGGGAGAAGGAGATTGAGGGGTGTTATGTTTAGTACACATGGTGTGGGGGATCACAGGGAGAACAGTGTAGCACAGAGAAGGCACATAGTGGATCTGTGGTATCTTACTACATTGATGGACAGTGACTGCATTGGGATGTGGGTGGGGACTTGATAATACTTTATAAGAGTGTATATCAATCATACCTTAATAAAAATAAGTAAAAAAAAAAAAAGAAGAAAACAAATCCTACCATTTGCAACAACATGGATGGAGCTAGAGAGTATTATGCTCCGTGAAATAAGCCAGGCTTATGACAAGTACCAAATGATTTCACTCATATGTAGAGTATAAGAACAAAGCAAAAACTGAAGAACAAAACAGCAGCAGACTCACAGAACCCAAGAATGGACTAACGGTTACCAAAGGGAAAGGAACTTGGGAGGATGGATGGGAAGGGAGGTATAAGCGGAAAAAAAGGGGCATTACTATTAGCAGACATAATGTAGGGGCGGGGGGCATGGGGAGGGCTGTACAACACAGAGAAGACAAGTAGTGACTCTATAGCATCTTACTATGCTGATGGACAGTGACTGTCATGGGGTATGTGGTGGGGACTTGATAATGGGGGGAATCTAGTAACCATAGTGTTGCTCATGTAATTGTACATTAATGATACCAAAAAAAAAAAGAGCAGGAGAATTCTATCAGTAGCAGCTTACATTATTTCAAACCAATCTTCACCCTAAAAAACTATTAGGAAATGTGTCTGAATGCACTAGGGATCTGCCAAGTCAATATGGACTTACAGGGCAAAGATCTGGACAGAAGAGAGGTCCAGAGTGGTGAGCCCAGCATGTGAGGTTGCTTTGCCCCTTAAGGTAACTGCCAAATCCAAAAACAATGAATAAGAAGTGCATTCGTTTTTGAGTTTGATAATTTCCAGGAATAGAGACCCTAAGAAGAAGTATTTATTCTAGCCTTTCACATGGAATATGGAAGGCCTACTCCACAGGACATCAGTTCTCAGACTATTTAGTCTTGGGATCCCTTTACAATCTTAAAAATTATATAGGACCCCAAAGGATTTTTGTTCTATGCATTATATCTATCAATATTTACCTACCAAAAATTGAAATTTTTGTTTTTGAGATATTTATTGTTAAAAATATTAATTATAAGCCCATTACACATCAACATAAATAATATATTTTATGAAAAGTAGCTGTATTTTCCAAAACAAAAAAATTAGTAAGAAGAATGGTCTTGTTTTACATGTTTGTAAGTCTCTTTAATATCTAGTTTAATAAAAGACAGCTAGATTCTCATATGCTTCTATGTTCAATCTGCCATGGTATGTTGTTTTACTTGAAATATATAATGAAAATCTGATCATACACAAATATGTAGGTAAAAAAGGGTGGAGTTTTTAATCACTTTTACAAACAATGGAGGGAATTTTTGTTTGATAGTACACCAAAGCTCAGTAAGTGTTTTTTTCAAGATTTGTTGCAATGTGAAATCTGAAATTATATCAAACTTTTCATACCCTCATACTTTAAAATGCATTGGCTTATCTTACACTTTGAACAACCTTTTATCTGTGCATAATTTTTAACATATATTGGTCATTTGAAAAATCACTGGCTTACCAAGTTTTGCAGATCTTTCAAATATTAAAATGTTTCTTTATATAGTATCCCAAAACCACATTCATTAATATCACCATCCATTTCCTCAAAAAGTCTTTGACCATAGTTTACCTACTAAACATTCTTTCAAGCAAAAATAATGCTCCATTTTTAAAAAAGCAACTAGTTCAATATACAACTCAATCTCACATATTTTTTCCTCTAAATATCACACTTCTGTATACAACAGAAATGTATTATATGCATTTCCAATTTTATATGCATTTCACAGAATATTAAGCATCAAAACTTAATAAAATTAATACTTTTTACTTCTCATCAAAGGCATTCTTTAATGAAACTGGCTTTGATTTTCTTTTTACTGTAAGTGAATAGCTTGGTGCCATTAACTTGACATGAGCTAAGGCATCAATGTTAAAGCATCAATGACATATTACAATCAGTGCACATTTCCATTCAGTGAAAATCAAAAACTAAATGACTTACTGTTATGATCAAAACAGTTTTGACTTGTGGATTTTCTGAGCATATCTCATGGAATCACAGAGGTCCACAGATTACATTTGAAAATCACTGCCCTACGAATAAGAGTAAATCAGAAATAAACCAGCCCTCTTAAGTAATGAGAAGTAAAGATAAATCCTCTCTATAAAAAGATGAAATCTTCCTGTACTTGAAACTTATCTTTATAATAGTTTATGTACAATATCTGGCAGTCAACCAAAAATAACCAATACATGAGAAAATAAGGTAAAAGAAAAAAAGCTGAAAACCAAGATAAAAGAGCAGACAATAAATAGACTCTTAGAGGTTTCAAATGATGGGCTTAACAGATAAGGGCTGACAATAACTATACTTATTATAATCAATGAAATAAAAGATAAGAGGTAGATACTCAGCAGACAACTGGAAGCTGTTCTTAAGAAAGCAAATGGTAACTCTAGAACTGAAAATAACGTAACTGAAATTAAGTATTCAGAGGATGAATGTAATAGCAAATTAGACAAGCTAGAGAGAGAATCAATAAACTAACAAATAGGTTAAAAAGTCCATTGTATAGCAAAGAGTTGTATAAAGATGGAAAAATACAGGAAAGAGATATAGGAGACACATGGGATCTAATATACTTATACATGGAGTTCCAGAAGAAGAGGAGAGCAAGAATGTGGTAAAAATCATATTTTAAAACTAGATGGCTGAGAATTTTTTCAAAACTAATGTAAAACATAAGTTTACAGATACAGGAAGCACTTCAAACTCCAGAAACAGAAGGAAATATATAAAGCGAACCACACCTAATAAAATTGCCATATACCTCAAAAACAGCCAGAGGAGAAAAAAAGACACATTATCTTCAAAGAGCAATTAAATATCAGAAAACTCATGTTCTCTGGAAATAATGGAAGCTGAAGACTGGAATTATATATGGAAATTGCTAAGGGCAAATAATTCCCTACACAGAATCTTGTAAAAAGCAAAAACATTATTCAAAACAGAGATAAAACAAAGACATTTTCTGGAGAAAAAAGAAAAACTTAAAAAAGTCATTACCAGTAGACTTAGATGGTTGGGCGTATTAAAGATGTTCTTTGGACAGAAGGAAAATGATCCCAAATGGAAAATTTTAAATGCAAGGGCGAATGAAAAATAATGGAACAGATGTGTGTTTGGTAAGCAGCATATAGTTGGACTTAAATATAGGATAAAAAGGAATTAAAAACAAAAGAACGGAAAAGAAATATGAACATATTAATAAAAAAAGTAGACAAAGGCAGGAAGCATCAGAAATAAAGAAGTTTAAGAAAGATAAAAGATTCAATATATTGAGAAAATACTAAATTTGTATTAAAAAAATAACACCCTAAAAAACATAGAAAGCAAAAATGACAGAACTGAAATGAGAAGTATGCAACTCTGTAGTCACTGTGGGAGATTTTATAACATTTCTCACAGCTAATTTTTAAAAATTAATATGGCTATAATGAACAACAAATACAAAATGTGACCCAGCTTTTGATTAAAGGGCCCAATAATGGCAGAATATGCATTCTTCTTATATGCATACAAAATTTATCAAAACTGGCCATATTCTAAAATATAGAACAAGATTTAACATATTCTTATATTAGACATAATAGAAATAAATGTGAAAAAGGTAATACATAATAATATGAAAATCTTCACGTTTTAGAAAATAAGAATTATACTTCCAATTAATTCATGGGCCAAAAGGAAATCACAATGGAAACAAAACACTTTTTGAACAGAATGAAAATGAAAATATGACATATCAAGACTTGTTGGATGCAGGCAGAGCCATGATTATAGAAAAATCTATATCCTTAAGCTTATATTAAAAAGTAAAATAAGAAGAGTGAAAAATGAATTTTCCAGACACCCATCTGAAGAAGTTAGAAAAGAAGAACAATTTAAATTCAAAGAAAGTAGGAAAGGAAATAGTTAAGACCAAAGCATAATTTATCAAAATAAAAATACAAAACAATGTAGTACAATATTAACATTAATGAAGCCAAGGTTGATTATTTTTAAAATAATAATACAATTTATAAACTTTCAGTGAGACTGATGAAACAAAAAGAGAGAAGGCACAAATAAACAACACCAGAAATGGGAAGAAGACCGAACTATGGATCCAAAGAAACTGAAAGGATAATAGAATTAATAAGCATGATATAAACACAACTAGGGTTTTTTTCTCTTTTTTCTAACTTTTTTACTTGGAAAAATTGCAAATATACCTGGAATTATAAAGAATCATATGATGAAACCCCATGTACACCTCATCCAGCTTCAGAAAATTTCAACTCATTGATAATCTCTTTTGCTTAGAAAACAAGAATTATATTTCCGACTGATTCATGGGTCAAAAAGGAAATCACAATGGAAATAATTCATTTACCCACTTCCTCATCCCCATTATTTTGAAGCAAAACCCAGACATTTTATCAGTTTATGTGTAAATATTTCAGTATTAAACATAATCATATTCAACCATGAAGTGAAATTACTAAACTACAAGATATTCCAAAATTATCTTCAAATGAAAATTTGGCATGTGTATTTGGAATTATTTTACAGTGTCAGGGAAAAAGTATAAAATGTATCATTACCAATTTATCAAAATAGTTTTTTTTTAACTGTATATTTATTTTTTCTATTTCTTTTTTTTTGAGAGGGCATCTCTCATATATATTGATCAAATGGTTGTTAACAACAATAAAATTCTGTATAGGGGACTCAATGCACAATCATTAATCAACCCCAAGCCTAATTCTCAACAGTCTCCAATCTTCTGAAGCATAACGAACAGATTCTTACATGGTGAACAAGTTCTTACATAGTGAATAAGTTCTTACATGGTGAACAGTGCAAGGGCAGTCATATCACAGAAACTTCAGTTTTGATCACGCATCATGAACTATAAACAATCAGGTCAAATATGATTATTCATTTGATTTTTATACTTGATTTATATGTGAATCCCACATTTCTCCCTTATTATTAGTATTATTATTTTTTAATAAAATGCTGAAGTGGTAGGTAGATGCAAGATAAGGGTAGAAAACATAATTTAGTGCTGTAAGAAGACAAATGTAGATGATCAGGTGTGTGCCTATAGACTAAGTATTAATCCAAGCTAGACAAGGGCAACAAAACATCCACGGATGCAGAAGATTTCTCTCAGAACAGGGGGGGTGAGGTTCTAAGCCTCACCTCTGTTGATCCCCAATTTCTCACCTGATGGCCCCCCTGTGACTGTGCCTGTGTTAGGTTGTTCCTCCCTTGAGGAATCTTACCTGTCCCTGGCTAACCAGTCATCTTCTGGGGTCATACAGGGAAATGTAAAGTTGGAAAGTGAGAGAGAAGCAATATTCTTTGAAAAGGTTAGCTTTTTACTTCTTTGCAGATTTATGCCCTGTGGCTTCTATGCCCAGCATTTGTCTTGAGGTATCTTTACCACTTGGAAGAATTGTGATACTCGGTAATTTCGATCTGAGGCATGAATTCTACTAAAGGGTTGTAATTAGGAAGGAAGAAGAAAAGCTATAGAAGTAGCAGACAGATGAAAACATGGGAAGATTGATTATTTCTTCGACATATCTTCTTGTAGAGTAACATAAGCATGTATAGGTTTTAAACTACTAATTAAATTGCGTACACACATTGACATAATAGGAATACGGCTACATAACAAAAGCAGACCTACAATTACCAGCCATATCCAGTGAAACCAAGAAAACCAGTTAGGCACCCTGGGCATTTGTGAAAACTTATCAATGATATGATGGATATTGTCTAACTGAATTTGAATAGTTTGAGAAAAATCAGACAAATTAAAACAACACATTCCTGGGAACTATTCACATCCCATATGTTCTTTTAACAGTAGATAGTCTATAGTAGCACGATTTGGGAGCGCTGCAACTTGTACTTCTTCTAATTCTTGGTTGAGTTCCAACAGTACAGATCCAGTCAAATTTGTTGTTTTACTGTATGCACAGGCCAGCTTAGATATCTCCTTCTTCATTCCAATGGCAAGTCCAGGAACCAGTGGGATGAATGCAGCTACAACTGCAACAGGGCCAGGATCTTTGTTGAAGTTTTTTGATGATCATCTTCTGGAATGACTCTTCCAGAGGATGTTGATGTTGGAAATTCTTCTTCATATCGTATCTTAATTCGTTTTCTGGGTAGCCAAATTAGGCTTTGATCCTCTGTATAAACACAAACAAACCCTTTGCCCACACTTTGATATGACCTTTATACCGTTGTGAAGAACTTATTGGAGATCACCACACAGGAACTGCTGTTAGTCCATTCTTGGTCAAAATAGTTTTTAACATTGTTTCATTAACAAGTCATCTGTAAGGGAAAGAGTTACAAATACAGAGGTAGACGATGATGATGAAGATGATAGATAGATATAGATAGATAGATAGAAAGATAGATAGATAATAGATAGATGATAGATAAAGACAGAGAGAGAGAGATTTACTGTTTGAGAATTGACTTACTCAGTTGTGTTGACTGCTATGTCTGAAATCTGTAGGACTGACTGGTAGGCTGGAGACTCAGGTAAGAGCTGATGTTGAAGAAGTTAAGTCCAAATTCTGGGGGCAGCAGGCCAGAGCTCAAACAGAGTTTCCATGTCTTCTTAGTCTTGAGGAGAATTCCAACTTCTTCAAGAAAGCTTTCTTTGCTCTTAAATCCAGGTGATTGGATGAGGGTGACCCGCATTATGGAGGGAGGGTAATCTTCTCAATGTCTATTGATTAAAGTGTTAACTGCATCTAAAAATATCTCCAACTCAACATTCATACTGGTGCTTGACCAAACAAGTGGGCCCCATAGCCTAGACACATTGGCACATAAATTAACCATCACATCCATAGAAACATAAAGCAGTTGGGAGAGAAAAAATATTGCATTTTCAATAAATGTTTATTTGTTATATTAATAATTGTCATATTTTGGACCATTTTATGATGTTTTGATCAATTAGGTTTTAGTAATAACTGGAAATAACCACATATTTAACATAAAGCTTTATTGTTACAGAACATTTTAAAAAGCAATTTGTAAAATGTTTCTTGCAGAGGTATATGAGAGTGAAGGATCAATAAAAATTTCAAGCAAAAATTATATTAAGATAAAGTTCTGGGAGGAAAAGTGAGATGTAAAATTTTCAACTCTGAAAAAGTTGTTTAGGTATTTTTTTTTAACAGCTGATAAGTATAACATTGAATAAATTTGAAGACCGATGAAACAATTATATTTTTAAATTGCACATATGAATATATGCATATGTACATATATTCAGAAATCACACATTCCTGCAACAAAGCAAATTTTAAAAGTTTAACGTCAACTTAAAAAATATATGAGAGTACATAGTTTTTCAAAAGTCTTTTATAGGGTACATGAGCAAAGAAGTTTAAAGCCACTCCTCTAGACTACAACGAACTACATGATCTACTCAATCAGCTTTAAGTTCTCTTCCCTTTGGTGGTACAGAGGAATCCTCTCCCTTCCCCAAGCTTCCTTCAAACCATCCTAAAGTTCAAGGCCCTCTCAGCCTGTTTAGAACTCTGAGCTGCCATGAAACCTCAAAGGATTAGTGGCCCCTTGACTTTTACAGTTTGGAATGTCCTCTGACTGCCGTCTTCTGAGTCACTTAATTGAAAAGTATTGGGACCTTGGATCATTCAACTTATGTCCAGAACACTCCATGCAGTCCCTTGTATCTTTTTTTGTGTGCCTTTGTGTCTATAAATGATCTAAACAGGAAAATTAGCTTAGATCTCAAGGTGAATACCTGCAGGCACCTCCATCCATAGAGCCACTCCTATTTAATACTCCTCAAAGGCTCCAAATAACACTTATAATAAAATACAATTCCCCTATGAGCTGCTACCTCACTAACCTAAGCTAAGGCTATTCTGCTCGTCTCCTTCCTCACTATATCCAATTGTCCCCTCTTCCTTCAGTTCCTGGAACAGGTCGAGCCACCATCTTCTGCCACAGGGCCTTTGCCTTCAAGGTCACTTATCCTGGAGTATTCTTTTCTGTACTCCTTCAAGTGGGTAGCTGCCTCTTTCTTTTCAAGGTTTCCCAAATTTGACAATGCTTATCAAAATGCAAGATATCTGCCCATGGGCCCACCAAAAGCAATTCTAGAAATCCATTCTGAAGGAATATTCATCTAGTGTCCAGCCATATACATAAAGGGGTGTTTCTTGCAGCATTTTTAGGAGTAAGAAGTTGTTAAGAATTTAAATGTCCTTTAGGAGAGGAATGGTGGTATGTAGGCAGCCAGTAAGAATGATCTATCAGTAGGCCCTGGCATAGATAGAGGTCCATGGTATAGTATATATGAAAAAAGAAAGTCCCAGCACATTATGGAGCATGTAATCCCATTTATGTAAATAAAACAAAGCTACAATACCCAGGTGAGTATAGAAAAAGTCACAGAAGGTCTCACACCAACCAGGAAAGGGAGAATAAGGGAAGAAGGGCATTACTCTTTTCCACTTCTTATTCTTATTTTGTATGACAATTTTATAGCAACTGTATGCTTGTGTAATAACTTAACATTTTATTAAATCTCTTAAATGTTGAAGTAAATTTGAGGAGGAGGAGCTATCTACAAATTGGTGTCATGCTAGGGAAACAATCTTCCAAAGAAATACCAAAAATTTGAAGCAATTTCCCCAGCACCTTCTTTGAGCTGAACAGTTAAGAGCCGAGTCATTGCCTTGATGCTGGAATTGGCAGTTAGGGGCTTATCGTCCAGGCTGGGGTCACCCCTTTGGATGGGGAGCTGTTTGAGGGAGCAGGCTGGTTCACCTGCCCACACAGGTCCTCATGGTTAGAAACCCTTCATTTCTTCTTGTGGAGGAGTCCCAGCCAAGGGGAAGCTTGTTTTGCCAGTGCCTAGGGAGAAGAGATGGACAAGGAAATGAGGTGAGAGGAAGGAGAAGATGGAAGTTGAAGAATCAATGAACTAGGAGAGACAAGAAGAGAGGAGAGTAAGGAAGGCATGTAGGAGAAGAGAGAAGGGCAGGAGATGGGAGAGCGAAGGAAAGAAAAGAGGGAAAGAGAGGAGAGAATGGGAGAGAAACGTTGGATGGTGAGGGCATGCCAGCCATTACTCTAAGCACTGAGTGTGTTTTTATTTCATCTTCTCTAATGGGGGTGGTTGTATTATTATCTCGGTTTTACTGCTGAGGAAAATGGAAGAGATTTAAATATTTTCCCAAGGTCACTTAGCTTCTAAGTTCTGAAGCAAGAATTCAAACCCAGGTTGTCTGATGCCTGGGCACAAGCTTTCTTTGGAATTTTAAGGAAAAGAAGAGCACTTGTGACAGAGGGAGGAAGAATAGAAAGAAGGAAAAAGAAAAAGAAAGGAAGATGGAGAAATAATAAAAACTCAGCCTGATGGTGACTACTGTTTTACTTTCTAAGCTGTGTCGGAGGGGAGGATAAACATATACATTGGGTTCCTTCTGAACAGTTGATATTTAGGAATGCTTTGTTTTCCTTCCTCAGCCAGTCTAGATAAACCAAGATGTCTATTATTGCATAACAAATTATCCCAAAACTTAGTTGCTTAAAATAACAAACATTTACTATCTCACAAAGTTTCTGAGAGTTAGGAATCCAGGGCCTGCTAAGATGGGTGAGTCTGGCTTAGGGTTTCTCATGAGGTTACAGTCAAGATGACAGCCGGGGCTATCATCATCTGAAGGTCTGACTGGGGCTGGAGGATCTATTTCATTCACATTGACTGGACATCTCAGCTCCTTGCCACCTGGGCCTCTCCATAGGGCTGCTTGGGAATCTTATAACGTGGCAGCTGGCTTCCAACAGACGGAGTGATCCAAGAGCACAAGGTAGAAGCCACAATGTCTTTTTTGACCTCGCTTTGGAAATCACAAGCCATCACTTCTGCCATATTCTGTTGTCTACAAAGACTATCCTGCTACAGTATGAGAGGTGAACACAGAAAAACATAACAGAAGGCAGGAGTCCCTCAGGGCCATGTTGGAGGCTGGTTACCACAGAAGACAACACATGAGTTTCTGATCATCAGTCTCTTCTCTGACATTTACAATGACTCAAATCTTTCTGGGAGGCTTGTCACCCAGCAGTTTCTTTCCAGCTATACATTATGAAGATAAGTATCCCTATGAGCAGGACTAGTCTTAGAAGCACTGTTTGGAATAGCCAAAAATTATGATACTCCAGTGCAATTCAACAATTGAGCACATATATTGTGCTATATTTAGATGACTAAATATTCCAAGTCAATGAATAAACTAACTACAGCCACATGTAACAAACAACCTAGATGAATCTTGTTGAGCAGAAGAAGCCAGGCCAGTATATACTGTGTTTGTCCCCATTTACGTAAAACTAGAAAGCAGGCAAAACTTAACTACAGTGTTTGGGGTTGCCTACTTAGGTGGTGAAACTGTAAAGAAAGAAAGGAAATCATTAGCAGAGAAGTCAGGTACGTAGTTACCTTTAGAGGCAAAGGAAGGGGACACGACCAGGAAGGGGCAGGAAGGGCAGGGCTTCCAGCAAAGTTCTATTTCATTACCTGAGTGCTGATTACAAGGGTTCCCTTTTTCATAATACCTTGTGCTGTATGTTTATGTTTTGTGCAGTTTTCTATTTGCCATATTTCAGATAAAAAAGCTTTTAAGAATATTTTGGAATGATTTCAGCTATAGATTCTATGTTTAATGCTTTAAGATCCTGTCTCAGAAAACAAATAATCAACTGATGATAATAATACTAATTAGTCTAAAAATGCACAGCGGGGCCTGTTCCTGTATCAATGTGGGTGATGGGGATTTACAGCCAGCATACGAGGTGTGGGAAGTGTGTTCCCTCAGATCAGTGACACACGGTGAGCCCTGTCCTGTGGTACCCATGGCTGCAGAGCCTCCCACTGGGACAGTGCGACACTGGGGACTGAGCTTCTCTTTCTACAAACGTTGGTCCTGGAGGAATTTCAGTGTGGTTCTACCTCCATATGTTCCCCCGACCCATCCCTCTTTGCCTGCTCCCTCGCACCCTTCTTATTCTAGCTTTACTGAATTTCTTTTGTTAAGCTGACAGAAACCATAATTGAACCCACTGACAAGAGCTGGACTTTTTTTTTCCCCTCTCACTTTTCTTTTTTTTCAATCTACGATGAGCCTTCCAAGTTCATTACCACAGAATGGTCTTGGTCAGGACCCAGGGCTGGTGGAAGAAGCTTATTATCCAGCATCAGGACAGTGAGAGCTGGCTGGCAGCCACAGTCATTCTGAAGCAGTCACGTCCAATTAGAAGAAATATTGGGCACTTTTCTTTTGGAGCCTCATTAACAAATTAGTCCTACCACAAACTGAGAGGGACTGGGCGGGACCAAATACCTTTTGACCACTGGATAACTTGATAATTTGAAGAAGAAAAAGGGCACAGAACACTTCTGTGTGTGTGTGTGTGTGTGTGTGTGTGTGTGTGTGTGTGTGTGCGCGCGCGCGTGCGTGCGTGTGCGTGTGCATGTGTTGGAAGCAGCAGGTGGCAGGCGTTCAGGGAGGAGGATTGGATCCTGGATTCCTGTCCTACCCAGGAATGAACCTTTCTAATACTGAGCAACACATCTTATTGGGTTAAAATTGTCAGGGAATTTGGTAAGAAAGGCAGTCTTTTCTGAGGTTAGTATTTCACACCTTTTTGACTCACTGGGTTAGAGGAGCTGTTACACATACCCTCAGCCAGGGCATGTTGTCCTTACACATTTTTGCAAGTTTTAGTTCCAGGAAGTTCATGCAGAGAGCTGGGGAAACCTGTGTCTCATGTACCTGCTGTGGTAAAATTACCTTAACTCGTGATTTGAAGGTTAAGTTTTCAAAATGTTGGTTATAAATAGCTTGCTCACAGAAAAATACTAATTAGACCTCTGATATTTTTACAAGTTTAAATCACAAATAAACTTTTGTTGCTAAAGAAACAACTACATTCAAATTACCATTGCAAATTCCAATTGCTATTCTAGGTTCATTTGTAATAGAGCAAAAGATTGGAGCAAGTCCTCTAAAAAAGGAGAGAAGGAAAGGAAAATGAAGTAAAGAGATACAGATGTTCTAGGAGAGAAAACTATTCCTGTTTTTGATCTGGAGCTGAAGAACTGAGAAATCTAGAAGCAGGGGACCACAGAAAAGACTCATATTGTCTCTTTTCAAGACAGTTCATTAATCCTGAAATTTCCCATTAGAAACATTCTTAGAGATTTTCTGCCAACCCCTTTTCAAAGCACAGGGTTCTTTTTATTCATGATAGCTCCTGTAAATATAAACAAATAATATGAGGATCTTATGAACAACTTCATGACAATGTAATAAAACATCTAAAAAGAGTAAATCCCTTCAAAAATATAACATCAAAATTGACACAAGGAGACAAAGAAAATCTAAATAGGTCCAATCTCTTAAATATGCTGAATTTAGAATTAAAACCCATAAAGCAATCTCCAGACCCAGAAGGCTTCATTGTTAGTCTATCAAACATTAAAGAAATAATACCAGCCATGTACAGGCTGTTTCTGAAAAATAAAGAAGAAAGGAACACTTCTTAACTTGTTTTATGAGTCCAACATAACCCTGATACTAAAACCTCAATAGATGCAGAAAAATCTTTTGACAAAATTCAATACCCTTTCACAATCAAAGCTCTCAGCAAACTAAGAGAAGGGACCTTCCTCAACCTGATTAAAGGAACTACAAAACCTTACAGCTAATCTCATAGTTAATGGTGAAATACTACACCATTTGTCACTAAGCCTGAGGACAAGGCAAGGATGTCTGCTCTTACCAGTTTTATTTAAAATTGAGCCACAAAAAAAAGAAAGAAAGAAAGAAAGAAAAGTGACTGGAAAGAATGAAATGACATTCAACATTTGCAGACAACTTGATTGTGTATGTAGAAAAGCTTATGGGAATCTATAGAATGACTACTAGATCTAATGAATGAATTTAGCAAGAAACAAGGTACAACACCAATATACAAAAATTAATTTTATTTCTAGATATTAGCAACAAATAATTAAAAAACAAGGATTTTAATTGTACCATTTACAAGAACCTCAAAAAACATCAACTCTCTGGGATGAAATTTAGCAGAAGATGGGTAAGATTTCTACACTGAAAACAACAAAACATTGCTGAAATTAAACACCTAAAAAAATGAAGAAGTATGCTATGCTCAGGATTGAAGTCTCTAATGTTGTTAGTATTTCCATTTTCCCCCAAAAGCTTGACAGAGTCCAGAAGTGAACCCACCTGTATATATGATCAATTGATTTTCAACCAAAATGCCAAGTCAATTCAATGGAGAAAGAGAAAATTCTTTTTAACAGACGATGCTGAAATGACTATAAATTTTAAGAAAAAAAATGAACACAACCCCAATCTCACTCCACACATAAAATTAATTTGAGGTGGATCACAGACCAAACATAAAAGCCTAAACTTAAGTTTCCAGGGGAAAAAGGAAAAAAAAGAAGAATCCAAACCTTGGGATTAGCAATGCATTCTCAGACAGGACACAAAAAAATATTAAACACTAAAGAGGAAAGAAATAAACTTGATTTCATCAATTATCAAATAAATAAGTCATGGGATGACAAGTAGAGCATAGTGAATACAGTCAATAATATTACAATAACTTTGTATGGTGATAGATGTTAACTTAAATTTATCATGGTGAGCATTTTGTATTGTCTATGATTGTTGAATCACTATTTGTATACCTGAAACTAATATAATAGTCTGTCACTATTCTTCAATTAAAAAAAGGAAGAAAACTGCCCAAAGCTGATGAAAGAAATCAAAGATTCAAATAAATAGGCACACCATGTTCATAGATCAAAGACCACCCCTCACCACCCCCACCACCCCAAAAATAGGTAATAGGACTGGGAGAAAATATTCACAATGCATATATGTGACAAATGTCTTGAGTCTCAGTATAAAAAGAATCCATACAAACAACGAAGCAAAACTGAAGGAACAAAATAGCAGCATACTCAGAGACTCCAAGAATGAACTAGTGGTTACCAAAGGGAAGGGGTGTGGGAGCGCAGGTGGGGAGGGAGGAAGAAGGGGATTGAGGGGTATTATGTTTAGTACACTTGGTGTGGGGGATCATGGGGAAAACAGCATAGCACAGAGAACGCACATAGTGGATCTGTGGCATCTTGCTGCACTGATGGGCAGTGACTGCATTGGGGTGTGGGTGGGGACTTGATAATATGGGTAAACGTAGTAACCGCATTGTTTCTTCATGTGAAACCTTCATAAGAGTGTATATCAATAATACCTTAATAAAAAATTTTTTAAAAAAGAATCCATACAACTCAGTAATAAGAAAAACAATCCAATTTTTACAATGGTCAGTCTTGACCAGAAATTTTATGAAGGAAGATATACAGGTGGCCAATAAGTACATGAAATTATATGCAACATCATGAGTTATCAAGGAAATGCATGTGAAAAATGCAGTAATAGCAAAATTTTTTTAAGTTGATAATTAGGAGAGTTGACAAGGATGTTAGAACTATCAGAACCTCATGCAAAGATTTTAGGAGGGTAAAGTAGTATAAACACCTTTGAAAACCAGACTGTGATGTTCCTACAAAGATTACAAACTCATCCCTCCTAGATCCAGCAATTTCCACTTCTAGGTAGAAACATGGCCACAAAATGACTGTCATAAAATGTTCATAGTGAACTTTATTCATAACAGCTAAAAACTGGAAGCAGTCAAATGTCCATCAATAGGTGAATAAACAAATATAGGTATTTCTACACAATGAAATACTATGCAGGAATCAAAACAATGAGCTGTGGATACATGCAATAATATGGACAGAACTCACAATCGTTATGCTGAGTGAAAGAAGCCGGAGAAAAGGAGTATATATTACATATTCCTTTTACATGAAGTTCTAAAATAGGTCAAACTGATCTACGGTGATCAAAATCAGACTTTGGTTAGCTGGGGGTGGGCAGTGACTATGGAGCGCTTGGGCTTCCATGGGGAATTCTTGGCTCTGAGTAGAATGGTCCTGAGGGGGAGACTTTCAGGTGGTGTGACAGGCTAGGGAAGGCATCTGGGGTAGGCAATAGGAAAGCGAAGGCTGTCGAACACCCTGCATGTTGATTATTTCCATTTTCAAGAACTTGCCGATCCTTTCTTTCCTTCCTCCCCTCTTTCCTTTCTTCATCTCTCTTTCCATTTTTATCCAACTGAAACCTGTGTGAAATGCTAGTATCCTCCTGAACTGAGACCTTTAAAAAATGTTTTAATCTGATTTCAGAGAGACATTTGTTGATCCTTCCATTGTCTGTGAGGTAGCAAAATCTCAGACACATAATTATCTCTTCTCCTGGGAGGACTTAAGATGAAACAGACAGGAAGACCTGACCGGATTCTTCTCAGATGCCACCTCTTAGCACTGGGCTTTGTGGGCCTATTATATGAGGCACTGCGTAAGTCAGGACCCTGTTCTGTTGAGGATCAATGGGAAAATAAGCAGTTGCTCGTGCATAGACTGTGGTCTCCTGCAGTTGTCGCTATTACCTCCTTGGTAATCGCTATTTATCCCCATTTAATTGCTACCTGGGGTCCCCCTGAATTCTGTGCTGGCTGGCACTTCCCACCACTGATACCCTGGCAAACTCAGGGTAGCATGCAGAGGTGCGGCGCACCTGCCCGGCACCCTTCAGAGAGGCCGAGGAATGCCCGTGGAGAAAGCCGCCCGGCTGGTAGTGGTGTCACCAACACAAGTTCTCCTGATCTCCAGTGCCTGGGGACAGCTATGCGGCTCAGCCATGGGATCTGCTCACTCTCCAAGCTAAGTGCCCAAGTGGTTGGAGGGGAGGCCTACAGGGCAGGCTATTCTCTTTAACGACAGATAGAAGCAGAAAAAAAGAAGCTGAGTTTTCAGAGAGGAGAAGAGCCCAGAGAACCCCAGAGATAGGGAACTTCAAGTCCATCATATCTGGACTCCTTGTTAGGTGGTAGGATAAATGGATACCTCTGCCCCACAAAAAGGGGAAAAAAAGAAACACATTAGCACACAAGCAAAAATCCTACCCAAAATACTATAACCCAAGCCAAGTGTTATATAATAAGCACATTTTACCATGAACAAATTTGACAGATGTAAACTAGCATAAACTGGGAAAATCCAATGTAATTCATAATTTAACCAGTTTGCATAAAAGCTTAAGATTTTTAAGAAGTTTTTGTTTACCTGTTGCTCTACTTCTCAGAGGGCTACATGATCACGTGACTTGCCTCACAGCCTTTGGGAATCATTTTGAGTCAGCAGGTTAGGCAAACAAGTTTTGTCCTTGTTCCCATTTAGATTGAGTGCCTGGTCCACCTGGAATCCAGTGTTGGGGCAGATGGCAAGCTCCTCTGTGGGCTCCAAAGGAAAGGGGCCAGGATCAGTGAGGTGGGCCGGGGTACTAGGTGGCAGGTGATGGCACTCGGGCCCTGTGTCAGCTCACCCTGGTAGATTGCTGGCACGAGAGAGTATAAAACCCTTTCCCAAAGACTTCTTGGAAAAGAATCACCTTGGTTGCCCATTTCTGCACAGTGGAAAGTGGAAACTAACACAGTTCTACAAAGAATAAAAATTGAAAAGTCCAAAGTATAGTGTCAAGACTTATGAGGGGAAAAAATAGTCTCCTTAACTAAAGCTGCTGGGTCAACTGGATATCCACATGCACATAAATGAAGTTGGACTTCTCTCACCATATAAAAATATTTATTCAAAATGGATTGAAGACCTAAATGTAAGAGCTAAAACTATCGAATTCTTAGAAGAAAGCACATAAACCTTCATGACCTTGAATTAGGCAATGATTTATTTGATATAATGCCAAAAGCACAAGCAACAAAAGAAAAAACAGATAAATTAGACTTCTTCAAAATCAAAAACTTTTGTGCTTTACAGGACACCACCAAGAAAAGACAACTCACAGAATGGGAGAAAATACTTGCACATTATATATCTAATAATGGGTTAGTATCCAGAATATATAAAGAACAATTGCAGCTCAACAATAAAAAGACAAATAACTCAACTTTAAAAGATTTGAATAGACATTTGTCCAAAACATGCAAATTTGTTTATATATAAATATGTGAAAAAGCACATGAAAAGATGCTCAACATCATTAGTGATTAGGGAAATGCAAATCAAAACCACAATGAGATATCACTTCACACCTACCAAGATGGCTATAATCAAACAGATGAACAAAAACAAGTGTTGACAAGGATGTAAAAAAAACTGGAGCCCTTATACATTTTTGGTGGGAGTGTAAAATGGTGCTGTCACTTTGAAAATTTCTGGCAGTTTCTTAAAAAGTTAAACATAGAATTACTACAGTTCCACTCATAGGTACATACCCAAGAGAAATGAAACTATATGCCCACACAAAAATATTGGACTTGAATATTCACAGCTGTGTTATTTATAATAGCCTCGAAGTAGAAACCTAAATGCCTATCAGCTAATAAATGGATCAATAAAATGTCAAATACCCAAACAATGGAATAGTATGTAACCATAAAAAGGAACTGGGTATACTGATACTCGTTACAACACGAATGAACCTTAAAAAACATACTAAGTGAAAGAAACCAGACACAAAGGCCACATATTGTGTGACTCCATTTACATGAAGAGTCCAAAATCAGTCTAGAAGATACATTGCATTAATTTTTCCAATTTTAACTAGTAAGAACGGAGCATTTTACAACAAAGGTTTTTTTCTAAGCAATAGGGAAAATAACAGTCCTATCAGTGGACATGGAGGCACAACCATGTGATGGTGTTGGAAGTGACTAAGATGCAAGTGTAACAAGAAAGGCTCTCATATTTTAATTTTTTCCTTCACTCCTCAAAACTCGATTGATTATTATAAGTATCATTATTTATTATTATCATCATCATCTCCCTTGGGCCCTGGGGAAAGACTGTGAGTTCCCTCAAGAAGTTTCCTCAAAGAGGTAGGAGGAAAACTTACGAGCAAATCCCTGTAGGACTTTGGGTACTGCACTGGGAGGCCCTTCACAGAACACTGTCCAGGCCCAGCTCTGGGCCATCCCATGAGACAACGTTATGGCACCCAGATATATTTGAGGGGCCCAGAATCAGCTCAGCATTTGCATTTCCTTTCCTACCACCAGAATTTTTCTCCAAGTCTTGACCTCTACAAGATATTAATATTTTTAACTAACTTCCAACATATCAGAATCAAAGTGTCTAGCTTCTTTTAAATATTTGGCAGTCCTGGCCCCATGTTCTGGCATATAACTCTCAGGTCCAGAGAAGAGTGCCTGCTCCTTCTCTCCAGGTACCAAAACAGGCCAGGACCTCCCAAACTGGCTAGGGTTGACGAGCTGGATGATGCACTCAAGGGCTTTATTACTATTTTGTAAGTTTAAAATGTCCATAATAAACAGTTAAAAGCAAACAAAAAATGGGGGGAGTGCATTCTCCAATTAGTCTCCATTGTCATGAAGCAGAATGTTGGTTACCATTCCCTGGCCTTGAGCTGCTCTTTTTCTTAGCAGTATGAAAAGGCACCTGCTCTGGTTTCTCACACCTCCCCAGCGTGCCTTGACTTCCTCATCTGTGTGAGGGCCCTGCTGGCATTTGAGAAGTCTCTAAGAGAAGTCTTAAGCAAAGGGCACAGCCTGGTGGCCACTGTCCAAATGTGGCCCACAAATATGTTTTTAGTTCTGCTCAAAGAATGTTTTCCTTAATAGGAGTTCAATGCTGCAGAGGGCATCACTTACCAGCTCTCCTCAGTCTTCATCTCCCATTACATTATTATTATTTGGCCCAATACACAATTATGCTCCTTAGTTTGCCCCCTTAGTCATCTGAATTTTAAAATCTAAGACAGGAGGGACAGTAGGTGTTTTTAGTATTTATGCTGGCATGCACATTGGCACTGCTAATCATTAAGAGTCTTGAGATCCTGTTTGCCCATCCATCCCATCATGTTGTAAAGATGACAACACCTTCCATTCAGTGGTTTTTGTGAAAGTCTTCTATCTGGGGAGTTAAAAACAGCCCTTTATATTTCTGAACTTATTAAGTGATTAATTCCATTTTATGCCTAATTTTGGCATTAACATCATCTCTATGTCTCTGTTATTAAGTGAATAACATATCATCTCTATGCTATTCAACGTTCAACAGAATCAGGTAACTCCTGTTGTGACTACAATAGTTGATACTCAAGGAAATGCAGGTCGTATACAATCACTTTGGAATATTCACAAACTTGCTAGTAGAGAAAAAAGGCAACCCAAAATAGGTTTAAGGCATCGTTATTTCCCTATTAAGTTGGTTACAAAAATTAAAAGGGCAACATTCTGTAATTATGAGGAGACAGGTACACTTAAATGTCACTCAGTAGCTATAAATGGGTTGGATAAGTAACTTGCAAATGTTACAAGAGCTGTGATCCGATAATTCTTTATATGGGAAATATACTTCTAAGGGAATAACCAAGAATGAAAGGTACAAAGATGCTCTTACTAGTGCCATTTGTCAGAGAGAGAATAATGTAAACAAACCCCAGTGACAAAAATAAACAAGAAACTAAAATAACTCATTCATTAACAAGATAGCAAATGATAAATGCTCCAATAACAACTGTGTAGATTACGGTTGAGATACAGTCAGGCCGTGGGAGATGAGGATAAGTGGAAAAACAAAATGAAACAGAACAGCAACACACTGGTTTCATAGGAATAAAAAACATTGTAATCACTGAGAAAGATCAGAAGAGACCATACAAAGGTGCAAAGAGTTTTGGTTTGAAGTCCACGCATGGTGCAAGTGAACAATTTTAAAGGGAAAGATGGGATTGGGTTAGTGAGGTAGAGGAAGAGGATGTTACCAGGTCGATAGTGTTTTTGTGGCACCCACACTAAATGAGGGGCAATAAGATGGGATATGCATACTGGAAAGTTGCCCATAAGCATGGAGGTATGCAGAAGAGTCTGAGGACACATGGCTATGACTGAAACACCTAGTAGCTGACACTGTTATTCATACAACAAGGCACAGGCTTTGCCTGTGGACTGGATTCTTAAGGCGCAGCTGGAGAACAATCCAAAGCTGGAAGGCAGTCTCATACTGTATCGCACCTGAGGAGCGGGCAGTGCATTGATCCAGGCTTGGCTTTGTAATGCTGCCCCTGCTCAGCAGGGAGAAAGTCTTGATCTTGGCTGTGATATTTCAGAAGGTGAATTGCTCAGCCTTTGTCAAGCATGGGATTGCTGCTCCAGTGTGTCCCTGGGAGTGCCAGCTCTACAAAGGCCAGGTCCACTTTTCTGGTCAAAACAACCCAACCCATACCAAATCCTGGATATTAATATCTTTATGGCACAGTTACCATGCCATCTGGGGGTGAGAATTAGTAGGTTCCAGGATTCTCCAACCACTGATAGCAGAAACATGGCACTCATGCTTACTCTTGCCTTCTCAGATCAATTAGCATTACCTGAGCATTAGCATCTCAACTGATGCATTGGACAAGGGTAGCTCATTATGAACAAGGAAGAGGAAAGGGTTAGGAGGCAGAAGAAAGAAAAAGATGCATTTTATAATTTAACCTTCAATTAATCTTTTAAAACAAATAAGTACTACTCGTAAAGATTTGATCATTTTCCCAAGATAAAACACAATCACAGAGATCTGCTCTCAAGAATGTTCTCATTGAAGAATGATAATCAGTTAAATTTCTCTTTTGAAGAAATGCAAGGCAGACATATGCACGTCAGCATGATTGCACAAAGGAAGAAGCTATTCTATCCCCATTAAAGGAGAGAAAACCGAGGCTTAGAAAATGTTAGTAACTTACCCAATGTCACAGTTACATTAGGAGATTCAGAGTTTGACTTAAAGCACGTAACCATGTCCTTCACCTGCTTTTCGTAAATGCAGCAGTAGTCTCAGTAAAAAGTGCTAATGACATAGACATGGAGAAACAGTGAGTTCTGCCACTGGCTGGCGAATGCCAAAGAGAAGTCTCAGAAAACCACAGAGAAGAGATGGCATTTGAACTGGGCCCTGAAGCATATATTGCAGTGTGTCAGGAAGACCAGAGGAAAGGGTGACTAAGTAGGGTGGCAGCCTGGTCAAAGGCGTGGGAGTCTAGTGTTTGACTGAGAACTGGTAATATGCAGAGTGAGAAGGTTTGGAACAACAAGGTTTTATTACAAAAAGATCTGCTTAACACCCACAATCTACTCCATTATCCACTACTACTTGTGCCCCATAAGGCCAACCAAGGATAAAAACAAAACAAAAACATCAAAGCTTGAACCACAGCACCCCCCTGGCATGTAAAACAACCATAAACTCTGGTTGTTGTGTGATGATTCTTACATGCATGTCTTGTCGGCAAAACCAATTGTAAACACATTTTTTGAAGTGATGAGTGGTGCCCCAATAGTTTGTGCAGTGCATAACCTACACCACTGTTCCTGCCCATTCTGATTATGGCTAGGATTGTATGTGGAAGTTAAGAAAGTCTTCCTGGCTCTGTGATGCTCTTGTTTGAGTTCTCTGATCTCTCTGCTCCTAAGAACTACAAGGAAGCATCTCCCTTCTCAGGATGACCTGAAGCTATCCTTCCACCTTTTAAATAGACTACTATTGATTATTTAATTTATTAAGTAATTCATTTAACAAGCATTATCTGAGTAACAACTATGTGCCAGGCTCTGTGCCCAAGCAAGGGAAAGAGTCAAACAAACAACAAGAGAATAAGACATGACATTTGTAAACTCAGGAAATTAAAGTGAAAAGGATCAAATATCTCTCTCCTTTATTTCCTGTTTGAAGTAATGCACACCCCTCCCATGGCTTTTTAAAACTTCTCACTGCAGTCGGTTTCTATCATCTCCACTCTTATTTACAAAATGAAGGTAGAGATGTGACTCTATCTGTGGATTCAAGCATCTGGTCACTCCATTATGTCATCTAGAACAATGCTATTTGAAATGCCAGGGTGCTATGAGATAAGGAACTTGCCCCAGAATATATATCAAGGGCTTGCTTTCTCCATCAAGAAAGTCTTGCTATGAAAAAAGATCAACTTAACTAAGTAGTGTGCTTGGTGATAGAGTAGATTTTCATTCTAATACAAGCTCTTTATATCTTTGCAGATCAGTAACAGTTTATGTTTATGGCATATAAACTTTTCATAGACAAGCACATCCATAGGCTTCATTATCAATGTGCTTTATTTCAAGAAAGGAAAGAGGATATAACAAATACTAATTATTAAAAAAAAGAGAATTGGGTCCAGCACGTTTGATGATTGTCAGGTCAAATGGCTGCCAAGGGCAGCACGGGGTGATGGGCTCTATTTTGCCCATAACATCATCAGCTGTCTCACTCAGTTCTCTGGTAAGACAATCAAAGATTTCTCAATGTTGCATAAAGTGAGTGTTGGTCAATTGCCATTTGGGGACACCGCTTTCAGCCAGAATACAGTCCCTCAGCCCCACCTATGTAGAAAGTCTGGAGCGCCCTACTAATGATCTCTGAGGTCTTCATCAGACCTTTTTTTTCCAGCTTATTTCTTTATCTTTTAAGCTTTGTAGGTCTGTGCCTTGACCCATGTGTACGGCTGGCCAAGTCACAGAACTGGTGCTGCTCTACCGAAGAAGCAATTCATGCCTCTCTCTGGGAAAACGAGGACCATTACCCTCTTTATTGCTCTGTCCCTTTAATGTGTGCTAGATAGTCGATGAGAGCCAAGCTCCACACCGTCAAGGCAATTCAGTCCAGCAGGGGTTAAAGCTGGCTTCCTGTCTCTGCTGGGGAGCCAGGCTGGTCGGGACTCCTCCTGAAGTGGGTGCAGATGCCGCCACGCTTTGTTGATCACCATCTCCCACACCAAGGAAGCCCTGACTGGGTTTGACAGAATCAGCTCACAGCCTCTGCCGGTGCTCTTTCACAAACAGGCCATTTTCACATCTTTTTCATGGAATCTGACAAGCGGAAAAATAATTAATGTTACCTCAGCCCAACAATGACCCTGGCCCTGATTCAAAGAGGAGGCATGTTGCATAAACTGCCCTTTAATTGAGGGTGGGGGCAGACCCCACATACTCGTGTATCGGTTCTGCCTCCCTGGCCAAGGCTGATGAAGGCTTTCCTAAGACTGAGGATCCATGGTCACTGAGGTTTCAGGTTCAAAGAGCTTCTGCAAAAGGAATCTGCTCTTGGTATTTAGCAAGCACAGACCTGTTGGGCCTTGCAGAGAATTCCAGACGGTCCTGTTGGTGGTTCCCATTTTAATGGATAAAGTCAAGTTACTTGCTTTTTTGCAGAAGATACAAAATTAAAACCCACAACTACTTTTCAATGTTAATCTTCTCTTTCTTTCAGAAAAAGCAAATACAAATGTATCTTATTATAGAAGTCTCCGTGATCATTTACACAGTTTCTGTGAATGGGGCAGCCATTCAGGTGGCAAAATGGCACAGCCACTTTGGAAAATAATCTGGCAGGTTCTCAAATAGTTCAGTATAGAATTACCTTTTGACCCCCAATTCCGCTCCTAGAATTCTCCCAAGAGAGCTGAAAATGTGCCCACACAAAAACTTGTACACAAATGTTCATAGAAGCAGTGTTGATAATAGCCAGAAAGTGAAAACAATCCAAAATGTCTCTCATCTGAAGTTTGGAAAATCAGAAGTGGTATAGGCGTATTATTTGGTCATAAAAAGGAATGAATTACATGCTATAACTTGGATGAATCTTGAAAACATTATGCTAAGAAGCCAGTCAGTCACACACATAAAACTACTTATTATATGATTGGATTTATATGAAATGTCCTTAATGGGCCAATATAGAGAGATAGAAAATAGATTAGTGATTGGTTGGGACTAGGGAGGATGGGGGACCAGAGGGATGGATAACTAAGGGGTGCAGAGTTCCTTTTGAGGTGATGAAAATATTCTAATATTGATGGGATGTGGTTTGCACAAATCTGTACATATACTAAAAACCATTGAATTGTCCACTTTTTATGAAAGTGTTTTGTACACCAATTTTACTCCAGAAAAATGAGTGTCAAATTGTGGGCCAAGGACTCTGATGATTCCTAAAAGCTTTTGGGGATGTCTGAATCCTTACTTTTCCAACTATATATTCACTTGAGGCTGGGTTTTTCTTTATACAATTTAGTGATACAGTGTAGTGCAACAGCTTGAGTGCAGAAGCCAGTGTGAGAACTGAGCTATTTTTTATCAAGCCATAAAAAAGTTCTCAAAAATCTAAGGGGAAAAAAGAATCCACATGGTCACTATAGAAAATTTGGAAAATACGTCAAAGTAGAAGAAAGACAGTAAATATCTTCCATGCCCTGACCAACTGCAGATAACCACTGCTAGCATTTCAGCACAATTTCCAGCTATCTTTTTTCTGAGTCCTTGAGTGTCGAATTTTGTGAAGTGGTGAAACTCTGGAAAGAGGTCTATGCTGTTGAGCAAGCCCCTTCGCTCCGTTGTAGTTCCTTGGTTCCCTTGACAGTAAAGCAGTCAATACACACCTTGCTGGGGCGGAGTGGGGTTGGGGGTAGAATCCTGATCATGCCTGCCTCAAGGCCATGTTTATTTACTGATTACAAAAGCAGCACATGGTCATTATAAAAAAAATTTGTGTGTGTGTATGCATGTGCAAGCATGTCTGTGTATCATGAATATTACAGAAAACAGAATGATCTGGGATATTGGACAAGGTGGCAGATGAGACACACACCTTAAACTCTCCAACCTCAAATCCCTTAAAGAGTGGAAGAAATGGCTCTCTCAGACATCGCTAGTGGAAATGCGAAATGAATTGTTCAGCCACTCTGAAACAGAGCTCAGTTGTTTCTGACAAAGGAGAACCATACACTGACCTTACCCAGCAACGGCAGCCCTGGGTAAGGCCAGAGAAATGAAAATTTACATTCATACACACAAAAGGAATAAACTATTGATATATGCAAAAACTCGGATGGACTTCAAGGGCATTTTGTGTAAGTGAAAAAAAAAGCCAATCTCAAAGAGTCTATGATTCCATTTATGCAGCATTGTTGAAATGACAGAATTACAGTGATGGAGAATAGATCAGTGGTTGTTAGAATTGTATGATTCAACAGTTTCCCATGCTGGTTGTGTTGATAGCTACTGTAATCTACACATGATACAATTTCATATAACTATTTACACACACATAACACAATGGGTAAGTGACTATTTGTATTCTTACAATGCTTTATATAGACATAGATGGGCATGTAGATATTGATAGAGAAGAGATCTCACCTATAATCTTCTCTTCACATCAAACAATATTTTGAGTTGAAGAAAAAGAATTTTAATGGAAAGTTCTAAAATAGTGTGTATAATAGGAGCCATTCAGAATTAAGGAGGGAAAAGCTCTGCTTATATATTCACATACATGTGTGTAAATGCACAACAAAAAACAGAGAGAATGCAGTCCAAATTTTAAGTCAAAAACTCTCATGAAAGAATTGAGGTTGTCTGTAGACAAGGGAAAGGGAAAGGGAAGGGAAGGGAGTAAAGTGAGATTTTCCCCTTTTACTTCCTGGATTTTGTATTTAAAACATGTTTCCAAGAGAATGTATTTGTATAAATTAGGCTTTATTGACATCATAATGTTCTTTCTGAAATAGACACTTATTCTGCATATGGATGTGCCTTTTTGCCCACAGTGCTTCTGCTAGAACCATCATCTGTGGAGTTAGGGACCTTTATTCGCATAGCACTGCTTCTGGCCAAGAACTTATTTCACAGTACATGAGGACAGTGATTGCAGCCATCCCAGAATTCACTTGTCTTAGCGTGCTCCCTATCATCCTAAAGCAAAGGCTTCATGGAACAGTTGATGGCCTTTTGAGGACTCAGTTGTGTCATCAACTAGGTGACAAGACCAGGCCGGGCTAGAGCTCTACATGTGCTCCACAGAGTCCCCTGTGCGGCCACGGTTCACGGGCCGGGGATCCAGGAGCAGAAATGGCAGCAGCTCCTCTCACTGTTACCCCTGGTCACCCAGAGCCAGCATTTTGCTTCCTGCCTCCACAATGCTGGGCCCTGCTGATCGAGGGGTCTTAGTCCCCAAGGGGGACACTTCCACAGGACATAGCAGGGAAGTGGAAGGTGGGGCTGCCACCTGGCCACGTTGGCCCCTCACTCCAGAGAATCAGCAGGCCAAGGGGTCACTGTACTGTTTGGGGTGACTGATCCTGACTCTCAAGAGAAAAATCAAGCTGCAACCACACAATGGAGGTCAGGGGGGACATGTCAGGAATGCAGGGCTTCCCGGGGTGCCTCTTAGGACTCCCACAGGACAAAACTCAGTGGGAAACCACAACAGCCCAACTCAGGCCAGTCTGCTGAGGCCAGGCCCTTCAGGGAGAAAGGTTTGGGTCACCCCACCAGGCAAGGAACCTGGACCAGCCTAGGAGCAGGCTGAGCATAGATGGAATAGGGAACAGTGGAAAAACTGGTGTACCACCTGGCAAAGGGTTAAGAGACTGGATTAGATCTAGAGGTTGCTGAACCAGCTGCTACTAACTTCTTCCGGACAAACAAAACAGTGCAATTCACCAGATCAGTGGGTCTCAAGTTCTGATGTGCGCCCAAACCACTGGGGGAAGCTCTTTTAAAAAGCTGGGTCTATAGGCCTGCCACAGGCCTCCTGCTCACCTTCCAGCTAAGGTCAGGACATGTCGGGGTATTTAGTGTTCCAACAATTCCAACACACAGCTACCGCTGTCACTGGCTAGTGCCCCGAGCAGCTCAAAAATCTTTGGTTTGACCCATTTCTGTTTCAGGACCCTGAAGTTTCCCAAAGCACCTGATGTTTTTCAAAGTTGTTTTTCAGTTAAGGTATAGGAAGAGATGCAATCACTAACTGCTCTAAACCAGTTTGGATTACACCACAGGAGTGGTGAGGGTGCAGACCAACCAAGAAATGTCCGAGAGAGGTAACTTTGCCTCATTGTGATAATAAATCCCTGGGGGTAGGGAGTGTAACACGAATCTCGGCACAAGGACAACCTGTGTAGGCATAATTAGCTTAGGGGCCTATGCTGACGTTCCCACCCCCCCACCCCTATAACTTATTTGCTGCAAATAAAATTTTCTCTGTGTGACAGCTACTTCTGGTGAAGTCTTTTGATTTCAGCTCACCAAGAAGTGACCTGTCTGTTCAGTAACACAGCCACAGCCATCGTGTCAGAAGGTGGGTACTTGGGGACCATCATGCTTGGTCACCTTGTTCCCCGGCTGCTCCATATAATCGTTTATTGTATTTTCTAAATGAGTGGTGCCCCCTAAAACATGTCTCCATAGATGATAAGATATATGATGCCCCAAAGCTTTGGAACATGAGTTTCTCCAATTCAGTCCTCATACATTTTGCTTCAATTAGTAAAATAGAAAAATTGTAAAAAAAAAAAAATAGAAATAGTTACCACTACTAAAGGTACTCTTTTATCTCGCTTATGATACTAAAACTTGAAATGGACATTAAACTGTCTCCTGACTTGGGCTGAGTTGCTTATCTCCAGAGACTGAGAAGATAAGAAACCTTGGTTATAGACGTGCAGATTGAGACCTGATTAAGAGGGACATGTGAGGAAATCTCTTCTGTTTGTGCTCAGTTGCAAGCTCCAGGAACCTTGACATTACGATGCTGTATTCCAACAAGGCCCATAAGGATGAGACCTCATCCCTGGGGGCAAGAGGCCGGGTCTCTCCAGAAAGGGAGAATCATTTCTGGCACCAGTAGGCTAGTGAAAAGGTCTATCCTTTTATGCAAAGCTATCATTATTCCCAAAGTCAGTGGGCTTGTTTTGTTCAAGTCTTATAATAGTGGTAATGTATTTGTGATTATTTATCATCAACTCCTCTTCTGCTGGGCTTTCTAAGAGGCAACCACTGTTGGCCTTTTAAAGAGGCAAGTCTTGTTAGGGTTGCTTTCCCGTGGGACAAATTTTCACCTGCTGGAGACTCTTCACTGTGTGTTCCCATCCCTGTAATGCCTCCTCCATTGACTCAGTATTGACCGTACTACTGAAATACTCCAAGGCCTGACTGCCCACCATCCAAGGTGACTGGCCACTTGGCTGACCATTCAACCCTGTTTATATGGTAGTAAGATGGTGAAGTAATAACAACAATAGTAATGCACAAAGTACAAGGCTTCCTATGACATTTATGCTAATCCTGTGGACTAGGTTGAATTGTTTCCATCTTGAAAAGAAAACTGAAACCAAGCGACCACAAAATTCAAAAACAGAAAAGATAGGATGAGAACCAAGGACTGTCTGCCCCCAAATCCACCCCTATCTGAATGTCCAGAGTGAGATGTTTATCCCTTGCTGCAAACTCTCCCATCACCACCACCATGCGCTTTATATTAGGTATCCCTGGAAAATACAGACCTAAGTCATTGTTTCCCAAATTGGCTAATAAGAATTCATCTGTAGAATTTATCACACTTCAAATTATAAAACACTCACAGGCATGGAAGTACAGCATAGGGAATATAGCCAATAATATTGCAATATATTTGCATGGTAACTGCATTTATCATTGTGAGCACTTTGTAATGCATGTAATCATCGAACCACTGTGTTATATATCTGAAACCAATATAATATTGTATATCAACTATATTTAAATTAAGAGATTTTAAATAAAAATAAAAGTTCCCATTTAATTTGAAAGAGAGAAAAAGAGAGAGAGAGAGAGAGGGAGGGACAGAGGGAGGAAGGAAGGAAGGAAGGAAGGAAGGAAGGAAGGGAGGGAGGGAGGGAGGGAAGGAAGGAAGGAAAGGAGGGAGGGAGGAGGAAAAGAAAGAAAGGAATGTAGAGCTTATAAAAAATACAGGCTCTGGAATCCCAGCCTAGACTTTGAGTCTTTAGCCAGAAGCCAAGGAAGCCGGGGGAGTTGCTCAACTTCATCCGTGAGCCTGAGGGCCAAGTGAGGGCAACTGCTCGGGAGGGTTGGGGGAAGTCCTTAAGTAGCTCAAAATTCCCACCCAACACAAGCCTCCAGGGAACATTCTGAAGTAAAGAGGGGAAATGAGAGCACCCGGTGTGGGTTTCCCACCCTAAGGCTGCATCTTAGCTGAAGCTCCAGGAGTGACTAAATAATAATTTTTTTTCTTTGAATGAGAACTTCAGAGTCAGACTGCTTGAGTTTACACTCTGGCTCCTCAACTTCTAAGCTTTGTGGGCTTGGACAAATTACCTAACCTTTCTGTGCCCCAGCTTTCGTCTATAAAATGGGGACAATAATCATAAACCACCTGATGTTGTCAGAACTAAATAACATAATACTTAAAATAGAGTCCAGTACATAGTAAGTATTTGACAGATATTATTCATTATTATGGTGTTAGAATACAATTATAAATAGCAGTATAATATTATTATTAAAGATCAAGTTTATATAGTGCTTATCACACAAAAGAATTTTCACCTATCCATTTATTTACTTTTTAACCTACCATATATAAGCTTCTAAAATATGTTAGGCATTGTGTCAAGTGCTTTAATTATCATATTTTAAAATTGTATTTTGGAGTAATTTAGACTCAGAAATTTGCAAAAGTAATACAAAGAGGCCCACGTATACTTCCCCCAGCTTCCCTCAATGATAACATTTTATACACCCATACGTGAAATTTTTTTTTATATGAAACCTTCCAGATGAAGGAACTGAAGCTAAGTCGAGCAACTTGCCTAAGAACAAACCCAAGGTCTCCAACTAAAGAAAAAAACTGCCCTTAATTTTGGGGATGGGGTCATAAGGGACAGAGAAGGGACTGTCAGAAAATAGGGACTTCTTTTGAAGAGGACTGAGCACTCTCCCTTAAAATATGCTCACCTTCTCAGAGATGACTACATATTTTATCCCCTTTAATTCCTGGAAACAGCCCCATGAGGTAGCAGGGCAGATAATGTATTATTCCAACTTCACATGATAGGGAAGTGATGTTTATACAATTTGTCTAAAGTCACACAGAAGACTTAGATACAGTTGCCTAAAAAAATGTCCAAGGTAAATGGCTATGTAAACAGATTATGAGTCTTATCTTTCCGTCTGTGCCTTCAAATCCCTTGGGAAATAAATTAACAACCAACCTGTGAGTTGCGATCTATGAATAGAGCTGTTTGTGAAAGAGCAGAACTTCCGATATGCGGAATATGTGGGAACCCTTCCGCATTTCCTTCTGAACACCTGAGAAATGATAGAAACCTTGTCATGAGACAATGGACATGTGAATCACGCTTTCAGCCTGGAAGCCACAGCACAGGGCACACAGGAAAGAGACATGCACCGGCCCTTTAGTTGCCCAAAGACTTCCAAAGAAGTCTTTATGCTGCAAAGCGTACAAGTGAATTCGGCTCCCTCTTAAAAACCTAAGGACCAATTTGGATTTACTGTTTGAGTGCAGAAAACATTACCATGATTATGGAAACAGAAAAGAATTTGAGATTAACAATTAATCTCATTAATTGTTACATGTGGAAGACAATTAGAAATATAGTTACACATGGAGGACAATTAGAAATCTAGTTAAGCTGTAGAAAAATCTCCATAAATCTGGGAAGGATTTAAGTCTTGGTGTGCTTTGGTATATAACCCATCGTCAGATACATGGTACACTCAGTCTTGGAGCATCCAGACTCCCCAGATGAGGGGGAAATGATGTCAAGGGAAAGAATAAAGAAGTGATTCTTCTCAGATCCACCTTTTGTGCAGAGCAAACAATTAGGTGGCACTGTGCCTGCAAGAGGGACTGAGTGAGTGCTGAATGCTGCCTCATGTCACTGTTTTATACAAGTTTCACACTTTCCTTTTAAAAGTAGCTAAGAACAGTCCCACAAAATTTAATTAAGAAAAAAAAAACCAGCTAAGAGAAAAGAAAAAAATTGCTCAAAGGCAAAGACTATCCTTAACATACTGCTCTGACCACCTCATTGGCATATTCTCCAAAATAAAATAATAATAATAATAATGACAGTAATAATATGTGTTTAACTGACCAAGAATTGAGCAAAGATCTGCTTACCTGTAAAACCTATTCTACTTCAACTATGCCAAATCAAGGGCTTTATTTTGCCTATGATGTCAACCCATAGCTTCCTTTTACTGTAAAGTGCCAGAGATTTAACGGTTTAGGCTTGGAAAGTCACATGGTCTGTGTCCCCAGTCAGCTCTGCAAGGGGGGCCCCAGAAGAGCCTTGGAGAATATGCAAATGAATGGGAGAGGCTGTATTCCAATAAAACTTTATTTGTGCTAAAATTTGAATTTCATGTAATTTTCATGTGTCATGAGAGAGTATTCTAATTCTTTCCAGCATTTGAAATGTAAAAACCATTCTTAGTTCTTAGGCTGTGTACAAAAACAGGCCTCATGTGGAATTGGTCTGAGGGCAGTTTGCTGATGTGGGATCCAGACTGACTCTGTTTCTTTGATCTCTTGTGGAGAGATCCTGTGAGGCTAAGGAAGGTGGGGGCTTCCCAGGCCTGTGGGAGGGAGTCTATTTCCCAACTTATGCCAGATATTCTGACCTCCTGTGCCACCCATCAGGCTCTGACAATCAGATGCCTCTTTTTAGTGTCACTTGAACTCTTCTGATAGGTTTTCCCTTCCACTCAAAGATTACTGTTCCCTACATGGATAAAACATAATAGAACGCACACTTCAGAGGAACTTATAAAGCAGCTTTAAAATCTGAATGTTGAAATGACTTTCCACCACTGGGTCTCTCAACAGGTCATTAGATCCTCTCTCATGGAAATTGCTGGCTGCCTTTTACACAGGGGAGGATGTCCGCCCAGACAGCGGGCTCAGCGAGGCTGGGTCAGACTGAGAGAAGTCCTTCTTCTGACCAAAAGATTTGAGAGAAAGCCCCCTACCTTCTTTATCAGGGATTCCATGTGGGTGGAATGAAAAACTGCTCTATGGTACACTGGAAATAGATTTTTATCTGCTTGGCAGTCTCGGAGATGAGAAACCAGAAAACACACCATGACGCCAGAGAATGGCACGTCCTGCAGAGAGAGCTTCGCGAATCTCTTGAAATTCCAACCAAGCCCTGGAGATTCAGACTTGTGCCTTAGAGCAGAAATATTCCCAACCCAGGCTAGTAGCAGTCTTTCTCTTATACCCCAAGGTCAAACCCAGGAGAGGTAGAGAGGGGTTTGGGTTCTCCGCTGAAAGGGAGGCGCTGGATCAGAGCCAATGAAAGGGGCTTCCAAGAGGCTGCCGTCTGGCGAGGGGCAGGTACAAAAGACGGCCCATAAAGCACTAATCTTAGGGCCTCTCGCGACCAATAAGAGCACAGGATTTACCGCCGAGTGCCTGCAGAGTAAGAGGTCCAAATTACTGTGCCTTCCGGTGGAGCTCAAGGCCACAATCCCTCTCTATCTGCAGGCTAGGACCGAAGTGTCTCTGGTCTAGACCGAAAGAGGGAGGGAGCCGGAGCTGAGGGGAAAGGAGGGTCAAGGTAGGCTCTACACACACATTAAAGTGAACTGCAGTACAGCCCGGGGATGGAGCTTTACAAAGAGGCAGTTACATCCAGGCTCTGGTATTGGTCTGACCATCCCTGAGCCCTTCTCTGCATGGTTTTGCCAGGAGTTAGGGAATTTGGTCTGTCTAGCTGATTGGCAGTTGTCTGGTTGTTCTGGTAGCAGAAAAAGTTTAAAACCTCAAAAGCAACCCAAACTGTGCAATCCTTTTCCCAGGCAAAAGCCTGGCAGACAATCAGGGGTAGGAGTTCATTGTTACGACAGGAACCATTATGAACAGTTAGCAGAGGACAGGCAGAAACCCAGAGGGGAAAGGGTCCCCTCCCCTTGAAAACTAAAGAAATTAAATTCAGGAATTGCAGAATTCGGACTTTAGGATGGATTCCTAAAGAGTTGCCAGGTAGCAAAGGTGAGGCCCCAGGAGATGGTAAATAAATATTACGATTTTCATTTTGCAGAAGATGAAATTGAGACCCAGAGGTCAAGCAGCAGGATTGAACTAGGATCAATAAGCAGACGGGCAGAAAAAAAGAAATTACTGTCCTTTAGTAAAATGTAAAAATGAAACAATGAAATCGCAAAGAGAAAAATAACTTAAGAAGATGACAGAAGTTAGAGTAAAGCTGTGTGACAATAAATGTGGCTTTGATAAGCTCATTCATGAAAGAGCAAGATTTTCGGGATGCCTCAAACATAAAATCCCACAATATGCTACATGAAAGAAACACAACTCAAACTGACTTTAAAGGTAACATTCTGGAAGGCAGCTAGACACCATGAAAAGGCTGCTGAGAAAAGAACAAGGTTATATATATGTGTATCAAATGATATTTGTGCACATATTACAGTGGTTCTTCAAATAATTTGCTAGAAGTGGAATTTCTGAGTCAAAAAAACAAGTGCTTTAAATTTTGATCTCGGTACTGCCATCAGAACTGCTAAATAAAAGCAACTCATATTGGCACCAGTGATGTGTAAGACTACACCATTGCCAAATTCAGAAATGATCTATCTTTTTCAATTTGTTAATAGAATGAGTAAAAACAAAATAATAATTTGTTTTCATTTGCATTTCCCTGACTACGAATAAGGCTGAGCATCTTTATGTATATATTGGCATCTTCTATTTTTTTTGTGTGTGAATAGTCTGTTCCAGATTTGTTTTTTTATGCATTGGTAGCTGAAATAATATGGAAAGTAATTATTTACCTTTCAAATGCAGATATTTCCAAGATTATTAAAATATCCACCTGTACCTTCTTTCATACTTTTGGGTTTGTTTTTCAGACTTATCTCTTTAACTCAACTGGAATTTATTTTTCTATATGGTATATATGAGTTTAAATTTATGTTTTCTTTATGGATTCCAGTTACCCTAACTCTTTGTTTTGAGTGTTTTTCCCTTTTTCCACTGATTTGAAATGCCACCTTGATATTTTAGATTCCCATATGTAGATGGGTCCCTTGTGAAATCTCCAAACTGCCTCCTTGATCCATTTTGTATTTTCCTGCACTGAAACATACTGTTTTAGAGTTTGTAAAAGTTATATCTTAACACCTAGTAAGCAGGGCAGGGGTGGTGATGAAATATATATATATATATCTATATATAATATAGGTATATATATATTCTATTTTCTAAAACTGTCTCATGTATTTCCTACTTCAGATAAGCATTGAAATTCACTGGTTACATTAAAAAATTATTTTGGGACTTCAATTGACATTACATTAAATTTATTAATTGTTTTGGGGGACAGTGACATCTTTATATGCCTAATTTTCCTATCCAAAAGCATTTTTATGACAGTAAGATTTTTATAAAAATATATACAGGGTGGAGCTTAGTTTTTCTTTGTTAAACTTATTCCTAGGACTTTTGTAGATTTTATTGCTATTGAGACTGTGATTTTTTTCATTGATATTTTCCAATTGATTATCCATTCTATATAGGAAAGCAAAGATTTTATGTGTAAATCTTACATTATTCTTACTGATGAGTTAACTTCAGTTCAGTGCTGAATACTACAGGTAATAGTGCAAAACTTTGCTTTGCTCCTCTCTTTAATGTAAGTGCATTTAAAGCATTCTTATTGATTCCTGGTAAGATTTCCCTAAATTAAGAAATGTTTCTTTTATTCCTAGCTCAACAAGAAATAGTTTTGTTGATGTTCGCTGTTTTATTTAGTTTTAATGAGAAATAAATGATATATTTTAATAAATGATTTTTCAGGGTATGCTTCATTTTCTTGCTTTTTTAATATAATCAATTACATTAATAGATTTTCTGATGATGAATCTTTGAATAACTAGAATAAACCATATTTTTGCCATGATATATGATCTTTTAACTCATTGCTGAATTCAACCTGATAATAATTTAAGACTTTCATGAGAACTGTAAAAGGCCTGAGATGTTTTCCTTGGCTGCCAGCTTACAAGTTAGCCTGCATAGTGTCACATGAGTTGACCAAATACATGAGACTCCTGGGTCAGAGACAATGGATGTTATTACTCACAGCAAGCAGCATAACATTGTGTTCCCATGGTTTCCCTCATCCCACAAATCTCGAAGGGATAGCACCAGTGGATGCTATACATACAGTAGGCTTGGATCACAGCTGAAGAATTCCAAGCATAGGGAACCTGAATTTTTTATGAAAAGGAGTAAGCAAAGCAGCTGGAGGGAGACATTATTTTCATTATGCTTGACAGTAAGCAAGCCTGTTCTTTATTCCAGGTAGAGTTTCTATCATTATTTTCCAAGGTGTTCACGCTACAAACACCCTTGAAAATACAGTCTAGAACAAAAGGGCAGGTAGTACCTCTGTTTGCAAGACATGCAGAAACAAGAATCCCAAAAAGTCTGTTTCCCAACATAGTTTTTCATATATAGTGGAATATATATTTTTAAGTGAAATTTGTCTACAGATTTCTTTTGGAGAGCTATCCAGCTTATAAAGTATCAGGGTTTTGCTGGTTTCATAGAACAAATTAGTAAGTTTTCATATTTGCACATGTTTAAAAGTAACACTGGGATAATATGGTCTTTGAAATGTTGGTAGAGCTTACTCATAAATCTGTCTAGCACATCATGCTAGCACTGTCTTTGTTAGTGACATAATAATAACAGAAGATAAGAATTAGCTATCTATACTTATTTTTATAAGATATACATACTGGAGAAAGCAGAAAATAAATCTTCAAAAACATATAGGGCTGCTACCTAGTGAAGTTTCCATAGGTTACATAATCTAAAAGACGACAAAATATTCCCTCCAAAGTGACAAATTCCAGTAATCTTCATCCCCTATAACTAAGAAAGAAGTACAATGCTTGATGCATCCACATATATGTATTTGTCCTACCCCAAGGATGAACCTACAACCTACAATCTGACATCTTTGAGAAGAGCCCAGAGAAGGAGAAAGCTCTCTAGCATCATGAGTACCTCTTACCATCCTGTCTCAATATATACATGGTGTTTGATGTGCCCACAGCAGATCAGAATGCTTTATGGAGCTTACAGCAAGCTCTAGCAAGAGAATGATTGTAGAAGTTACTAAAATTTTAGAATGAAAGTGTGTTCTGATTGGTACATAACTCTTCTTCTTTTAAGATGTAGCTCCTGTCTTGAGGATGAAATTGGTAGACTCTAAATACCCAACTGTGGAGTATCAATTGACCAGAGACCTGAGATGCCCATCATGGATTGGGTACTATCAGATCTACCTAACCTAAGCATTAGCCTTGCTCAGAAGCAACATTTCATCAAGTTGCAATGAAAAAGAGGGCCGGGGGGATGGGACTTGTGAAGTGGGCTTCTCATGGAGACATAAGAAGTTACATAGTTGGGAGTTTTTGTATATTCTGTAAGTATAAGCAACATGACCCTAAGGGAAGCTGACTTGGGACAAAAAAATTAAATTAAATTAAGTTAAGTTAAATTAAATTAAATTAAATTAATCATAGTCTTGATTTATAGATGATGCTGCACAATACTGCAGTATCAACCAGCAGTATCTGATTTCAGCCTTACATCTCCACACAGAAGTGGCCCCAAAAGATAGTAGAGAAAGGAAATTCTCCCAGAAGACAAAATTTCACGAAATGTATCTCATTGTTGACTTTGTCTGAAGAAGAAAAGGTCTAAGGTGAGAATCTTATTGATTCCTGAGCAGCAGCTAGTGATCAATCATTTACTCATTCTGTATTGCTTATTAAACACTCAATATGTCTCAGACCCAGATCTATCACTAAGTATACTGGATAAACAAGTCAGACAACACCTTTACTCATGGATTATGTTCTCATGAGAAGACTGCCAACACAAGTTGGTCTGACTCCAGCCACCATGCACCAAATTTGTTATTAGCATTAATAACGCTGAATCTTCAATGATACCATGATATCTAGCTTCTAATTGGTTCCACAGTATCTCTTTCACGATGGAGGAAGGATAAATTAACCTGTGCTTAAATAGACTTTCTAGAAATGGATTTATGTTCCTGCCTATCATACCTCTACCAATAATACCATCTAAGGACTCTACTGACTATTATGCTCTGTGATGGTAAACCATACAACATTACCCCCTACAAAGAAACTCACTTCATAATAAAGTAAATAAATAAGATGACACCTAAAGGAGTCCTGGGTTGCTAGGTATACCATCATCCACAAAGGCCTGCTCTTGAAATACATCTATTCAAAAATCAACCTAAGAAACTAACCTTCAATCAACATCTTGAGGAGTAGGGTACTGTCCTATAGGATGCAGCAAATGCTATGAACCAGCAAAGTAATGGTGTTCTTTCTGCCAGAACAAAAGCACAGCAGCTTGAGAACAAAGGGATGGAGTTTGGGGGTCACACCTCCCATACTATACCAAACAAGAGACTCAACAATTTTTGCTTCGTACTCCAAAAGATCTGGCCTCTGCTGATTTAGAAGAAGGAAGAATTGCTCATGTCAAAGAGCCACAGTAATGATTCTAATGAATTGAGAGCTGAGACAGTCACTTTTGAGATCTCAGGGAAGGGAGGGAAGGAGGGAGAAAGGGAGAGAAGGAAAGAAAGAGGGAGAAGGAGAGGAAGGGAGGCAATCAAGAGGCAGTAGTGTTGTTGCTGGTAGCTAAAATTTGATGTGGAACAAGATACTTAGTCTGATGGTAGCTCCCTACAAAATAATTATCAATTACTTACTAATGATTAAGTAAAATTACTTACAAATTAACTTTCTAGTGAAGAAACCTGAAAGATACCATCTATATTCATCAGTTAGGGCTGCCATAATAAAATACCACAGACTAGGTGGCTTAAACAATAAAAATTAATTTTCACCCAGTTCTGGAGGCTGGAAGTCCAAGATCAGGGTGTCAGCCTGGTTGGTCTCTGGTGAGCGCTCTCTTCCCGACTAGCAGACAGCCACCTCCTTGCTGTGTCCACACATGGCAGATAGAGCAAGTTCCCTGGGTGTCTCCTCTTATAAAGGCACTAATCCCAATCCTCATCCAAACCTCAATACCTTCCAAAGGCCCCATCTCCAAACAGCATCACACTGGGGATTAGGGCTTCAACATATGGACTTCGGGAGGACACAACTCAGGTCACAGCACCATCTTAACCAAGTGGGAAAAGTCAACATCATCAATAATAGGACAAATTGCTGCCATGGGACGCCTGACATGATGCACTAAGGAGAATGGTGTCACCTCTGTAGTATCCCAGCTAAAAATTCATAACCTGAATACAGTAGTGAGCAAAGCACAGAACAAGTCCAAATGGACAGACACTCTAAAATAAACAACTGGCCTCTCCTCCTCAAAAATGTCCAAGTCATGAACAACATGGGAAAGCTTGAAGAACTGTCCCAAATTGATGAGGACTTAGGAGACACAAACTAAATATCATGTGCGATCCTGGTTTTGATCCTGGACCAGAAAGGAGACAGCATTTATTCAGGATATTATTGAGATGATTAGCAACATTTGAAAAGGGTCTGTGGATTACTGGTCATATTTCATCAATATTAATTTCCTGGGTTTGGTGGTAGTGCTGTGATGATGTAACAGAGTAGCTTTGTTTTTTGGAAAATATACCTACTTACAGTATTTATGAGGAATGGGGTATCTGAGTGAAGAGTATTTTTGTACTATTTGTGCAGCTCTGCTGCACATATGAAATTATTTCAAAATAAAAAAGTTAAGAACAAACAAAAAGATGAGCTCCAAAACCGGATTAGGGAGTAGTAGAGCACATAAGTAGTAAAAGCCAGCAAGTGCAAAACAGGAATTTGACCAGAGGGCAAGTGCTGAGGTTTGCATGTTCTGAAGGCCCTCAAACACAGTGGGCAGCAGGGTAGGGATGCTGAATGCAGGAAGTCCTGAAGCAAATTGGGACCCTCAAAAAGGCTAACATGCTCCCATGTCAATAGCACCTCACCTACTAGCAGAAGCTCACATAGACCCTCTTTGGAGGATGGTCAGAAACCCCACAGATTAAGATGAACCAAATATGAATTCACAATAAAGGCAACTGACACACAGAGATGCAAGTCATAAGGAGGGAGAGTAAGCTGACACGATCAATAGAGGTAGTCTTCTAAAGACTTCAGACATTGGAATTATCAGACATAGGATATAAAATATGTACAACATGTAACAAATAAAAGATGGATTGTAAATCTAAATAAGCCACAAGAGACTCTGAAATCCAAGGCAGGTTTGAAAAAGAAAAATACATAACTTTAAAAATGAAAAGTGTTATTGTTCAGATTTAAAAATCAGTAGTTGAAAATCAAAGCAAAGACCATGGAGAATTCTTGACCTGGAAGATATAGTTAATAACATGGAGGATGCAACTCAGAAAGAGAAGGTGATGACACATACAATAGAGAGGTTACATAGGTGGAATGAGGAATGTGATGTACATGTAACAATTGTCCCAGAAACAGAAAATGGAGAGAATAGGGGAGAGGTAAGATTTAAGGAGCTAATGGCCATAAATTTCCCAGAACAGGTAAAAGGCAAGAATTTGTTACACAAGGAAGATGACATATAACAATCAGGATATGCAAAAACAAAACCACACTTATACATATTTCAGTGAAACTGTACAACACCAAAGGCAAAGAGCACATCTTTCAGGCATCCAGAGAGAGAAAACAGATCCTTTCTAGAGGAATGACAATTATTCAGACAGTGGATAACACAAGACAGAAGATATAGAATAATATCTTTAAAGGGTTGTGAGAAATGCAACCTAGATTTCTGTGTCCTGAAAACACACTATCATTCAACTACAAGGACAAAATGAGCATTTCTGTATAGATAAAAATTGAGTATATGTACAACAGAACTTTGTTAAAAGAACATCTATATATATGAATTCTGATGTGGTGTTAAAAGTCACCTTATTTCTTCATAGTTACTTATCCCAATCGTCTCCTCCTGCTAGAGAAGGAAGACAGGCCTTTCATCATTTCCTTTCTGAATTATGCATTTAAAGTGGGCACAGAAGGTGCTTTGCAGTGGCAGATCTAACAGCCCAATCTTGTGTCAAGTGAGGCAAAAAGAGAAGGAGAGACTGGCATTCTGCTGAGCTGGGGAACTGCCAGTCCAGTTTCTGCTATACACTAAGAAAGGGCTTTTCAGAAGGAGTGCCTTTTCCTAACTTATATTCTGAGACTTTCTGTCTTTATGTTTGCCTGCCTGCCTTCTTGCCTTCTCTTTAGCATTAACTGCCAAAAGGTTATTGTGTGCTTTTTAAAATAAAATCAATAAGGTAAAGGTACTTGGTACTTCATAAATTGTGTCTCGTTTGCCTTCCTAGAAATCCCTACTTTCTTTGTTCACATTGAAAGGTGACTTTGTTCAGCTCAAATCAGTTTATAGGAATAGTTTCCATTGCTCTTTGAGTGAAAGATACCACCACTTAAAAAAAAAAAACAAACGTCTATATAATGTAATTCAGCAAAAAGGAAAATATCTTTGAAGAAACGCAAGAAAAGATGGTGAGCAAAGGAAGTGATTGACATTTGGGTAAATATAAACAAATATTGTCCTTATAAATAATAAACTACAGTTTAAGGACAAGGATACTCATTTTTCCCCTCCCTACCCCTGGCACACATGGCCTTACTACCTAAATCTGTCCTGAAGCCACTAGGACTGTTCTTATTACGCCCTCTGTTCACTGACTCAGTTATAAGGAGCCTGAGACTTGTGCAGCATCCTGATTCAGCTCTCATGTTTGTCAGGCTCTATACACCCTCTGATTTGATCTGATCCCCTTTTACCCTTAAACCTCCAATACTTCCTCTGCCATTTTTAGGGGCAGCACAGAGTTCTATGGACACATCAAAGATCAAAATTGTATTTCCTGCTTTCAATTAATATCCCAAAGAGTCCCATCTTTGTCTCAGATCTCATTTTCAATCTGTCAGCAAATTATATCACTTCTTCCTTCAAAATATATCTGGAATCTGCTGGATACATGCTGCTTTTTCTTCCACTGCTACTACCCTGATCCAAACTACCACCATCTCCCAACAGCCTCCTGGTTCTCCTACCTCTGCCCTCACTCCCACCATCCATTCTCAACACAGACCTACTGAGTCTGATTTGTTCTTTGATGTGCCCATAGAACTCTGCACTGCCCCTTCACAGCACTCAGGCCACTTGGTAATTACATACTCATTAGTGAGATTACCCTTGAAGTCTTTCTCCCCAACTAGAATATAAATCCCAAGAGAGAAGGGAACACGTCTGCCCAGCTCACCATTGTATCTCCAGCCCATGGCACTGGGCCTAGCACAAACTTGCTGTTCAGAAATATTATCAAGTGGCTAAATTAAATCTCATCCACATTCTGACACCCCCCAGATCTACACAGCCTGCCTGCTCCTCCCTCCTACTCTCAATCTACAGACTCCAGCTCCTGCTGGAAAGTACCTGGTGGGTGACCCACAGATAGTCCCTCCTCTTCTGGAGTGTCCCAACCCCATGACTTCAGGCAGAACCCCAACAGTCTTCCTTCTCCCTCAACCACCACTTTTCAGGAAATCACAGTCAGTGCCTTCCTACCTCCTGAATGTTTCTCAGTTTGCCCATGGTTTTCTTCCCCATTATGCCTCCTACTTCGGACTCCTTTCACCTCTTGCTTAAAATCTTAGCTCTGTTGTATGTGACCTGCCTCCAAGGGCAGCCTCGCAGGACGCCAGAGGAGCCACGGCCCTCATATCCAGTCCTCCTCTCAGCTTCCACCACTCCGCAACACACACACACACACACACACACACACACACACACACACACACACGCACACACACACACACCTGTTCCCTCCTGCCTTGCCCTCTCACCAAATCCTCCTCAGGTCCAGGTGGAGCCCCTCCCAGAGATTCCCAGTGCACCCCACCCTACTCCAATCAAAGCACTTGTCACCCTGCTGGTATCCTCTCTTTGCTTCTCTTCCTCCACGAGAATGTAAGTGCCATCCTTACTGAGGCCTTAGTTTTAGCTGTGTCTTCTAGTAAGTATAAGAAGTGGTTAGTAAAAATCGCTGAACAAAAGAAAGGATTGTAAATCTGGAGGCATCAGAATGAATTGGGAGGAATCTTAGTAAGTAAGTCGCTGGAAAGGAGGGTTATCACAGCCCAAGAGCCAGTCCCACTCCTGTTTTAACAACGGCAATGGTCCTAAAATGGTAGGACACCTATGCTCTCAGGAGTTCCTGGGTCCAGACAACAGACGTAACGGGACATCGGTGCCCACCTTGAGCAGTGAGGAGGCTGTGGTTCTTTGGCTGATGGTGCTCTGCTCTGGGGCACCCTTCCTGGGCTGCACAGCAGTTACTCCCATCGAAGGAAGGTTTCTAAAAGTCTGTGATGAAATAGAAAATTCTTTGGCTCTTAACCACCAGTATGCAAGGAAAGGTGCGGTAGGGTGACAGCAGCTATGGGCGTTCTCCTGCCCCAAACCTAGCAAAGGGGGAGAACTTGAAAGTCTTGTAGCTGAAGCAAGTGCTAGGGTCAGCTGATGGGTTGATGATCAAAGATGCCAGGCTGAGACTCTCTCTCCTGGAGACTGGGGGGGAGGCAGGACCAGGGAAAGGGGGAAGGGATGTGTAGGGAAACGAGGACAGCTGAGCTCTAAATTCAAGCTAAACATGGCACACATTCCTGGGGGGTTGCCATTTAAAACTGAAGGAGGAAGATGGCTTTTTCTATTTTATGTACTGTCACATAGTTGGACAAGTGAAGTATATCATAAATAAGTGTTGGGAAAGAGGAGGCTCGGTGCCTCAGTTACCTCAAACTTTTTGTTAAGATCGATAGGACAATTATTGCACTTGGACATGGACTCTCTTTTTGAAAAAAGGAGGAGACAGACATGAATGGGGCCACCAGAGCTCATAGCTGAATTAGCCACACCACACTCCCCACTCTGGTCCCTGTTCCCCTGCTCCCTCCTCACCCCAGAAATTATCCTATTAAAATACCGTTTTTGCTTTATTTTTAAACCAAAGATCTAACTAAGGTGGGAGGAGCATTTTATAAAAGGCAGCCTAAAGGGAGGTGGTGGGAGAGGGGAGGGTTAAGATGCCTGGGGACAGTTTCTCCCAGATTGGCCTTTCAGCAGGAGCCTGAGAAGATCTGGGGAATTGGATTCTCCTGACAGAAGGAATAACTGCAAATGCCCTCAGTGTAAGAGTTTGGAATGTTTGAGGGGCTTCAAAGCAGTGCATGGCTGGAACCAAGTAAAGAAGGGCTGTGTGGAGAGTGGCAGGAGCTAGTTCATGCAGGGCCTCAGAACTGGGGAGTTCACTAGTAATTGAAGTTTCCAGAAGGTTCTAAGCAGGGAAGCAAATATAATCCTACCTCTTGTTTGAAAGATTATTCTGGCTCCCAAGTAGAGAACCAACTTGGAACACAGGAGTGAGTGCAAAGCGAACAGCAGGGAGCCAGTAGGTGTGGCTGGGAGGGCAGCTAGGAGGGCAGCAAGGAGGCCACCCAGGCCCTCCAGCGAGGAATGTGGTGACCCTGAGAACTGGTGAGGAGTCAGGGGCTGGACACCAGTTTTGGACACTCAAGCCAACAGTTCTTGTTTCAGGTTTGGATGTGGGGTGTGAGGGAAACAGCAGGCAAAGTAAAAGTTAGTACATGTTTGGTACATTTATTGCCTGACTCACCTGCTAACTGTAATCAAAAAGCAGGTGAACTTCCCTTTCCTGTGAGAATTCCACAGCCCCCAGAGGCCGGCCATTCACCAAGCTTCTTACTCTGTTTTTGCCCTTCTGTATGTGAAGCTAATAATACCCCCAAGAGGGGGTTGGAAAAACAGAGATGCTACTGACATCCGGCTTTCTGAGAGGACGAGTGGAGGCCCTGGCAGTGGATGCCAAGGCTCTTCTTGAAGCTATTGTTGGGCAAACTCACAGATTCAATACAAAATAGAGTCACCCTCTCAACAGCTCTAGGATGTACACAATGCTATCATCCATTTTTATTGAGAAGACTGAGGCCGGGAATGTGTATGCCTGGGCAACAGACACAGTTCCTGTGGGTCACCCAGGTGTGGAGAGCTGGGACTGAGTGGTTCTGGCATGGGGCCGGCTGGCATCACCCCTGGGGAGGAGAGGGAAAAGAGGTCCTCATGCTTGTGAATGCCCTGCTTTCTGATCCCCACGCAGTGCAGAAGGATCCCTGGATTGTGATTTGCTTAATGCTTTTCAAGAAGGTGAACTGGGGAGGAGAAAACCCCAGCACACATGTAGCCCCGACCATCCCCTGAGGCACGGGGCAAAGAAGTCAGTCTCTCCCCGGGCCTGGCATGGGGGCTGAAAGCTGGCAGCCAGGTGTGGGATGCCCACACATGCCCAGGGCTGGAATGCAGTGAGGAAGTTGAATGCAGTCACACACCAAGGCCTTGATGAGATCTCCTCCTGAACGAGGTTGCTACGATTACTCTGTGAGCCCAGGAGCACCACAACTTTGAATAGCGTCATGGTCCTTGTCTCCTACTAGCACGAGCCACAGAGCAGGCAGGAGTGAAGGAGTGAGCGGTGGAGCGGGGACAGGGAACTGCCAGCTGCTTCTCCAGATCAGACCATTCTCCCTGACGGGAGGCCGGCCACCAGGACTGACCCTGTGCACACCTGTTCCAGGCCTCTGCCGTGCTTGCTAAGGGAATACCTTAGTATCCTCATTCCCAGAACAGGGCCTGATGCCCAAAGGGATTTGGGTGAATTTCGAATACGTTCAAGATTCCAAACCTATGTGTTCCAGGTTCTAAACCAGAGTCTCCAATGTTTGGCTTCTTTTGGCATTTGCAGAGCCTAAGGGCTAGGCCTCTGCAGGCTGGCTGTTGGCTGATCCTGCCGAAGAGGATATATCAAGGAAAAGTGACTTCCTTCCCCACTGCTTACCTTCCTGTAACCATGGAAAGGAGCCCGATGCAAAAACCAGCCTCAAGGAGCATACAAAGGAAGTGCCTGAAGGGGGGAGGGCAGGGTGGGGCCCTGAGCTCTCAGCTCAAATCTGAAACCGATCAGCTGTGTGTCCTTTAACAAGTCACTTAACCTCTCTGTGCAGCTCCTTTCTCATCTTCAAAATGAAGAGCAGTATAGTAAGTTGAGGACAGGTGGGCTGTGACGTTAGATGGCTTAATTTTGAATTTCCCTTCTACCACTTATCTGCAGAACCACTTGGAATTTTGCCCATGGCCCAGCTTTAGTCTGTGGGCCTCAGTATTCTCACAGGGAAAATGAGTAGGAGTATCTACTTCATAGAGTTGTTGGGAGGGTTAACATAGCTATTTTATATTTAATACATGTATTTTTAGGATAGTGCCTGGCACCCAGTAAGTTATTATTATTGTAATGTTTATCTTTTTTAAAATGATAAAGGACAACTCTCCAGGCTCCCAGGATTTTGGTGATGATCCCCAGCCATCATGAATAAAAAAGCAGGGGGGAATTCAGTAGGTATTTGGTCTATTCCGACCTTTTTTGTTTTCGAATCGGACAGGAAATTCCTTCTTTCTTCAGTGGTGCCAGCCACCCAGCCACACTCCCCAGTCAGCTGCTTTCCATGACAAAAGGTAAGGCCACATAGGCAGCCAGGTCTCTACCCAAGAAACCAGCCAATCTGTGCCTCAGGAAACCACCAGGGGTTTCTTTCTCATTAAAAACCTCCAGGTTTTAGCTACTAGAGCAGCTAAAGAAAACAAAAACCATTTAGATCCTGAAGATCTAGGCTCTTCCCAAGTTCTGAGAAGTCTCTGGGAGGAAGGCAAATGCCGTTTGGGAGTTTCCTCTGCAGGTCAGCGACGGTGCCTGTGGTCACAGCTTGGCCCTTTGCCCTGGGAGGGATTGTGAGCACCTTGAGAGGAAGGTGGGGGTGGAGCTGGGGCTCAGACACACAGTTCCTGAGGCCTCTGGGCTCCCCTGCTGCATCTTTCCAGTAAATTAAAGAATGGGATGAAGATTCTGAAAGTGTCAGGACAGAAACCTGAAACCTGCTTATTCATGTTTCAAATTCTCCTCTGCCCGTCTTATTCTGAAAGGTATACTAGGTGCTAGCAAGCCAGAAGGCAGCTGCTTTCAGTTACACACATGCCTAACTGCCCTCAGCCTGTTTTGCAGTTTGACACCAGCCTCTGGTCCCCAAGAAACCCTGGAGACATAAGGGTGCTTAACTCTCTGCCACAGGTCCACATCTTTTCCTCTGCACTGTCCCCAACAGTGGAAAGTGAAATCTAGCTCAGATCCAGAATTTCTAACTTGGTTCCCAGGCAAATAGGTTGCAGATGCAGGAAATTGGTGCCAACTGGAGAGCTGGTGCAGACCTTGCTAGCCAGGAAACATCACTGGCACCGGCAGCTTGGTCCCTTTCCCTTTAATCCCATGCCCAGCAGGAGATGATTCCGTGATGGAGCCGGAAGCTTGCCCTTGCATAGCTTCTCCCGCCCCTGGGAGTGCAGACTAGCTACCTGCTGCCCTTTCCAGTTGTTCCAGAGCTCAGGAGTCGTTTCTTTGCCTTTGTTCTGATAAATGCCATCATTCTGGTATTTAATATCAACCACTCAGATGTAGATACTTCCAAATACAGGTTAATCATATTCTTTTTACATGTTTTGCTTTCCAAGATATCCACATGGCTGTCTCCCTTCTGCCCCAGCCAAAAAATAAAAAATCACCCAGTTCACTATTGTTTCATCAAAATTATTCCCAGCCTAGGTTACTGTTAATAGCAATAATTGGATGCTAAGGAGGAAGCTAATGTAAGAATCTATAATCAACTAGAATGTTGAAGGAAGTCCACCTCCAAAGTGTCAGGGCAAACTGGTGGATTTCTGTTCTGAGAAATGCCTCAATTATTGGCTTGCTCTTGCTCAAAACGGATTTTCTTAAGGAGAAAAGGCATCTCACTGGAGAAAACTGACCCATGCCAGAAATCCAAAGGCCTGATTTACCCAGGCCCAACTGCTAGCCCTGGGACCTACTTTATGGGGGAAGTGAGGGGCCTCCATTAACTATCTGGCAATTGTGGGTGTTGGCCAAGGTCAGTGGTTCTCAGCCAGGGTTAACTTTGTACCCCAGGGGACATTTGACAATGTTGAGAGATACTTTTGGCCATCACAGATGACCAGGGCAGGAAGGGGTGTTCTGGCATCGAACAGGTAGAGACCAGGGGTGCTTTAATGCCTGTAATGTACACAGGGCACCCTCTACACCAAACTACCCAGTCCCAATATTAACAGAGCCCATGCTGACAAACTCATCTATAACCTCATCTTGCAGGTTTCCTCTAGTTGGGGCCAAGTTCAGCAGTCACTTAGCTATTTTCCTGAAATTGTGCTCATGTGCCTACACAGACCCTCCTCGGAGAAACTGTTCCATTCCATCCCTTTCAGATGTGTGTAGGTGGGACAAGTGCAATGGTAAATCCATCAGTCACTCAACACACACAACGTCCCGGTGGTGGCTTCTGTATCTCTATTCCTTTAGTAGAAAGAAGCTCAAGACAGAAAAATAGTAATGCCTGAAAGCACCCAGCAGTCATCTCACTTAAAGTTTATTTCTTGTGATTTCCAGCATGCAATGTACTTTCTTGGGAGAAAACAATTTTTTGTCTCAGTTCACATTATAAATTAACTTACAAATATAGAATTGTGGTAGAAACAATATTTATAAAAGCTTTTATGATTTTTCACATAGAAAAATATCCATAGAAACTGTTTTTTTGGTACATACTATATGGAGTAGGTGGTTTCTTTGGTTGTCTTCCTGAATAATATTTAAAAAGTAATGGTAATGTTATTTATATCTCAAATGCTTTTTTCTGTATGTATATTTCAAAATAAAAATGTAAGGGTGGTGTTGTGAAAGTCTCAAGAGAATACACAGGTTAAAAATGCCTTACAATGTACTTTGTTCCTTTCTCTAAAAAATTACAACCCCAAACCAGTAACGCTATCAAAAATCCAGCAACATGGTGCATAGGCAACTCATGAGGCATTATCTTCATCTTAATGCAAAGCTGTTCCAGTAAAATCAACAACTATTTGGCATTTTTGAGGTGAGTTCAAACTGTGGCCTAGTATCTGACCGTCATGTACCAGGCCCTCTTCTGGGCACTGGGAGGGTGACCATAAAAATTATTCAAATGAAGATATCTCCTGAGAAGTAAAAGGGAGTGCTAAAAATTAATTCTATTAAAAAATTTTTCTGACCAAATGCTTTGTTTAAAAAACTATAAAAGTTCCATTTAAAAACTATTTCAATAAAAATTCTAACACTGTTTAAAAATGAGAAATCCAGGACACAGGCTAAAAGGGAAAAGATGTCAACTTAACTGGGACAGTGGTCACCCCACACCTCAGGAATACGGCAGCAGAAGCGAGGCAGAGGTGGTGTCCATCCTTGCACGTCTCGGGACCATCTCAAGTGATTATTTCAACCAGAATCTCTGGTCAAGTGAGATCTAGCCCATCCCTACCCACTAATGTCTGCTGATGGATGCCAGCACCTTTGTTTTTCAGGAATTAGAACAATCTTACAAGCACCAACTTTGGAGCCAGACTGCCAGACCTGATCCTGGCTCCATGACTTACTATCTGCACGGCCTTGGGCAAGTTACCTAACACCTCAGAGTTTCACTGCCCTCATATAGAAAATTAGGGGTAGTAATAATACCTACCTCCTAAGATTGATGTGAGGATTAAATGTGCGTCAAGTGTCTAGAACAGCACCTGGTTCTCAGGGCTTACCTGGGCAATTTTTTATTGCTATTATTATCTACCATGTAGGAGACACTGAACATAAGCAGAGGTGACTGGCCAGTTGGATACAGCTCAGGACCTGTGGTATTTCCTAGTACAGTATTTTGAAAACTTCAACCAGTGGCAAAGACCACAAATAAAGGCTTCCTATAAAAATCCAGATATCTGACTTCTCAAGGAAATCAGACTGCTGCCAGACAGGAAATAACAAGCTGCCCACAGCAGCCTTCAGCTAGTCAGTCCCAACCACGCCCAACTGCTTCAGTTGCCAATTGCTCTTTTTCCTGCCTGATAACTTCATTCTCGTTTTTCTGCCGATCCCTATACACATTGGACCTTGTAACCCTGATCTACAGTCCTGAACAGAACAGACATGGTCCCTGCCCTCATAGGGCTCACAGGTACTCTCCCAGAATAGAGTGAGGTGGGTGTCTCTCCAGGTAGGCCCTTATCCAGAAAAACCTGTACAAGCCTGCTGGATTGTAGAAAGTTAGCTCCTAAACCCTTGCTACCCCAAGTGTGGTCAGTGGCCCATAGGGTCACTGGGCAGCTCCAGAGAAATGCAGAACCTCAGTTCCTGTCACAGACCGACTGCCTTGGAATCTGCATTGTAACAAGACCTCAGGTGTGCACGCCGAAGTCGGAGAAGCAGTGCTCTATACCTCAGAGCCCTCCCGGGGGTAGACAAGGCTGTTGACCATGCTGAAGTTGTAGAAGGAGCTGCTGAACGGGCTGCTCTGACCCCCGCTGGTGCTGGCGGGGAAAGGGCTATAATAGGAGGACCTCTGGCTGCTGCCATTGCTGGTGCTGTGACTCAGTTGCAAGGTGTCTGGCGAGGCCTCAGCGATGGAGCTGGGGGCGAATGTGCTGCCGGGGGGTAGCTGGGCCCCCTGGATGCCTGGGTGGCGGCTGCCAGGGAGAGCTCGCTGCATGTTCCCACTGCTGCTGACGCTTAAGGTGCTGAGGCTGCTGAAGAAGGTGTTGAGGCAAGGGGTGGAGGTGAGCATGGATCCTTCCGGTGAGGAGGCAGCACTCTTGGTGCCCTCGGGACGCTCTGGGGACTGAGAAGGCCTCAGCAGAGTGGAGGGGTTGTCCCCTTCTGTCTTCCCACCCACTCCAGACCCCAATCCTGATGAGAGTCCCTCTTCCAATTTTGGTGTCCCTGTGGCCACTGTGGAGGTGCCGCTGGCCTCAGAGAGGCGCTTTCGCTTCCGCCGGAAGTTCCCGTTGTCAAACATTTTCTCACAGTTTGGATCCAGGGTCCAGTAATTGCCTTTCCCTGTGCAGATAAGAAAGGGGAGTCGGAGGAAGACCTGTTTTATACACATGCATTCTGCTTCAAGTTCTGGGAGGAGGAAGGGAGACTCTCATTAAAGGCTGACAAAGATGCTCAGTCCACTTTACCATTAACATTTATCCTTTTGGGGGAGATTTTATTCTTTTTCTTCCCTTTTATTTATTTTAATTAAATTATAGTTTATATATATATGCTATTGGTTTCATGTGCTCAACAAACGTACATTACAAAATGCTCCGTATCAGGTTAATTACCAGCTGTCACCATACAAAGTTATGACAATATTATTGACTGTATTCCCCATGCTGTACTTTCATCCCTGTGATTAGTCTACTTACTCTTCTTTCAAGGAGAAATCTGAAATGAAAATGTTTTGGCTAGTTTTTCCTTCTATGGCATGTCTGCTATTTAAATCTTAAGACCTAATTCTATTCCCAGGACACTTCTAATTCCCCAACACTTCCCCTCTAGGTCCATATTGTGTGCTCTTTATATGCTTAAACTTGAGCCTCCATTGCTTTCTTTACAAAAACAGGAGTAAGAATAGTACCCACCTCTAAGTAGGCTGTGCGAGTTAAGTGATATTTCTGCATAGTAGCTGGCACCCAGTAAGCAGTGAAAAAAAGAGTATCTGTTACCTTTATTATTCACTGAAAGGGTATGATTCTTGCCCCTAAAGAAACACTGCTTTGCTGAACAAACATGACAAAAGCTGTTACTGAGCAAACAGTTGTTTTAACAATGTCTTGGATGGCATATGATCAGAGGACAAGGAAGCTTCTGGGTCTACATTCCCTCCTCACCTTGGGCAGGAGGCACCCCTGCAGCTCTTCTAAGCCTTTCCTCCACTGGGCAAGTCAAATCAGGGCCCCATTTAATGCACGTGCGTGATGCGACTCTTCTGCTTTGAAAATCTCCCTCACCAACTGAGGTAGAAAAGATCTATCATGGAGAATTTTCTCTCCCAAGTTATTTTCACTTCTAGTAAAATGATCTTTTGGCATTCAAGTACTGTTAAGCACCCATTTGGTGGTGAGTGATTTGTAATGGATAACTTCAGTTACTCCTCACGGCTCTATGGAGACAGGCAATATTATGGCTCCATTTTTCAGATGGGAAAACAGAGGTGCAGATTTGTTAGCAATCTGTTGCATTTCCCAGTTAGCAATGGTTTACACAGGCTGGCTCTAGACTCAGCATTCTTAACTAACCACTGTCTTCTATTCCTTCCACAAACTAGAACGCACTCCCCACATTCATTACCTCTGCCAACGTTGCTCCCCAAATAACTGCAGCAGAGAAGAATTTATTCATACAACTGCTGTCTAAATAATAATAACTGCACCTATCAAGATATTTGTATTGTGACACCTTGGTACCAAGCGCTTAGACAAGACACTAGCTATAGATCCTTGAACTTTATAAAAAATCCAGGAGTGTACATGACAAGTCACACAATAATCTCAGGTGACTGAGAGGCCAAATTGGGAAGGTGCATCTTCTAGAACTGCATGTCCCATCCAATATGCTAGCCACCTTGCAAAGTGACCTGTCCAAAGTGAGATGTGGTATAAAACACACACAGGATTTAGTGCCCCCCAAAAAAGTAAAGTATCTCACCAATAACTGTTATATTTGTTACCTTTATGATACTCTGGGTTACTTAAAAATATTAAAAATAATTTTAATTTCAACCACATCTTTGTACTTTTCGAATGTGGCTACTAGGAAATTTACAATCACATGTAGTTTCATTTTATTTCTACTGGAAAGCACCACTCTAGAATGACTTCAGGTAGAAGACTCCAGAGTATTTATGCAATTTGCACAAAATCCTAGATCTCTGTAGTATGCAACCCAAGCAGTTTCCTCTTCGCTTCCTCCTTTCACAACTCTGCCCCCACCTCCCTTCTCCGGAGCGCCTTCTGAAAACCTCAAGCAGGATTCTGTTTCTCTCCTTCTCGAGCTTTCTCCACCGCTACTTCTCAGGCAAGAGGGAAGCTACTAACAATACTGCCCTGTAATCCAGCCTGCCTCATGGGGACGTTGTGGGGAAGCAGGGGAAGGGGGTTCAGAGCAGAATGAAGCCAATGTGCCTTCTCTTCTTTATATTTCTAAATAATTCAGGTACTCAAACCACAATCTGCAGGACCCAGCTAAAGTTCTCTGATCCCTCTGCCGCGTCTCATGATGCCTGCGCCACTCTCCTTAAATCTCTCAAGGTAGGCACAGAACTTGTCTCATGAAGGACACAGTCTCTCAGGAACCCGATGCAGGAGGAAGTGCATCTGTGGACATCCTGAACGGCCGGCCGCTCCCTGGGTCTCTCACCACCTCCTTTGGGAGCTGTGTTGGGATTTTCCCCGCATCTGAGTCCCTTCATAGTCATTGCTTATCTGAGCCCTCATCCGTTCTTATTCCTAATCTACCTCCCGTAATGTGACCCTCCCTCTTCCCTTCAAGAGGCCACACAGATGAACACCACCCAGGGGTGGCTTCCTGAGGGAGATAGGGCTTTTCCATTTCTCTTTAACTGCCCAGCTCTTCGTGCGCGCGCGGGGATGTGGATGTGTGGATGTAGGGACGAGCTGCTCCCTCACCGGACCCTCCAAGGCTCCTCTGGTCCACCTCTTTGTCCTCTCGGTTCCCTCACCCAACCCTGAAGCCTCCACCAGCTCCCATGCACACTTAGAATGAAAAGATCTCATTTGCGTGGGTCTTCAAGGCAGCCACACGCAGACCCCTCACCCGGACCGTGCGCCGCTTCCCCGCGCCCGCGGCCATTAGGCCCCTGTCCCGCCGCCCTCACCTGGGTCGTCCTCGTCGCGGGGCACCTTCTTGAAGCAGTCGTTGAGGGAGAGGTTGTGGCGGATGGAGTTCTGCCACCCGGCCTTGCTGCGCTGGTAGAAGGGGAAACTGTCGGCCACGAACTGGTAGATGTGGCTGAGGGTGAGCTTGCGCTCGGGCGCGCTCTGGATGGCCATGGCGATGAGCGCCGAGTACGAGTACGGCGGCCGCACCATCTTTATCAGGTCCTCGCGGCTGGCCATGGACAGCCAGCCCAGCTCGCCAGGCGCGGCGGGTCCCACGGGCGAGGCGGGCGCGGCGGGCGCGGGCTGCGCAAAGGGCCGCTGCGCGCAGCTGAAGGTGCCTGCCGCGCGCGGCGGCTGCAAGAAGGGCCCGGCCGCGCCCCCGGGCGGCGGCGGCGGCGGGGCGCCCAGGTACGCGGCGGCAGCGGCAGCAGCGGCGGCGGGCGACCCGCCCACGCCCGGCCCGTTGAGCCACAGGTAGGGGTTGGCGGCGGCGGCGGCGGCCGGCGGCGCGCCGTAGTCGCCCAGCCCGTAGGGCGCCCTGGCGGCCGGGGACGCGCCCGGGGCGGCGGCGGCCGGGGGCAGGCCGGGCTGCGAGTACACGCCGAAGTTGTCGCCGCAGTAGAGGGCCATGTCGGTGGCCGGCGGCGGGTGCGGCGCGGCGGCGGCGAGGGGCGAGCGGGGCTGGTTTCGCCGGTCGGGCGAGAGCATCCCTCTGGGGGCCAATCCTGCGGCCCCGCCTCGGCCCTCGCTCTGCAACCTGTACTGAGGCCGAGGGGCAACCAGATACGCGCGGAGCGCGAGCGAGCCGGCTTCTTATAACCGCCCGCCGCGCGGCTCCTCCCGGCCGGGCCCGGGGCTGGGCGGCGGCCCGCGCGCCGAGCTCTCCACGCCCCCGCCACGCCCCACCTGCCCGCGCGCCCGAAGCCTCGCGCCGCCCGCCCCGCCCCTGCAGCCCTTGCAGCCCCTCCTCGTCCGACCCGCGGGGCCCTGGAGCCCCGGAGAGCCCGAGCCTGCACGCTAAGGGCGAAAGCACTCCGGTCCTGGCCCACGTATTATGACAATGAAATAAAACAACAAATGTTGAACCAAGAGAAGATAGCCTAAACAGAACAACTGTTTTCGAACAAGTCTGTGAGTTAACTTTGGGTGGCCAGTGAGGCCACCTGCCTAGCCCCCTTTGGTTTTCCTCCTTCAGTCCTCGACACCTTTTGTGATCCAGTTGCAGGATTCATGTCCGGTCTCTGCTGATCGGCCCCCAGTCGAAAAGAATAGATGCGATTTACAACTCTTTGGGGAATACGGCGTATTATACTAATTAACCAGCATCCTTGGTGTGCCCCCTTCTAGGGGATTCGGTGATGGGGAAGCGGACTGAAAACGGCATTTAATTTAACCGTGTCTCCAAGCATATATTTTCGTTCACATTCGGGAGGTATTGCTCATTTTACGTTAGGTTTATGCAGTCTTTGGTGTGATTTGTTGTCTTCAAAAACAAGGGTGAACGTTTTCAAAGACATTTAAATAAGTGGGTTCGAAATTAGCATTGTAAAACCAACAGTTATTTAAACTGCAAGAAGTTCTGATTTACAAAAACGGTCTCAACGAATTATGGTATATGAATTGCCCTCCTCTTTTTAAGTTTTCAAATGCGGCTTCTGCATGGAAAAACAAAATCAGTAAAATACTGTGGCAACCTCATATGCCGCGTAATTATTATTTATTGACTCCGAACAGCAATAAGAAAATTGTTTCTTTTACAATGAAGACTGTTTCTAAATATATTCTTAATCGGTGACAGCTCTGCGATTCTCATTAGGGAAAGCAGAGGGAAACTTTTTTTGTCTGTCAATTACAGCTGACAGTTAAGAATATTTAATAATTCGGAAATCTCCAGCTCCTCCGCCCCGAATTTATTTTAATGATAAATTAGTTATGTATGTGAGGGGAGATTTTTGTCTTCTGTTATCTCACTACTTAAGAAAAAAAAAAATCCAGAGAGACATTTAGCTAGCAAATTTGGGTACCTAAAATGCAAATAACTCTTCAAATGTCGACTCTAAAGTGCTCTCTTTCTTTCATCTGGCAAAAGCTATAAAATGGAAACGTGTTTGCCTTAATTGTTGTTTAAGGATCTAAGTGTTTCTTCATTTAGATAAGCATATTGGGTTTTTTTTACCTCCCCAAATGAAGTTGTTTTGTTATTTCTCTTGAGATGTTAATATTTTTTCTTATATTGAAAGTTCTAAACTAAAAAAAGAGAAGATCCATAAAAAAGGCTGGGAACCTAGAAGACAAAAAATTGGGAAGCATTTGAAATCAAAGCCATCTATCTCTCCTTTAGTAATTAGTGTCCTTAAGAATATAATACCTTCCCTTATTTTTTAATAAACTGCTCGTCCATACAAACTTGGCAGTTTTGCAGGGTTTGTTTATCTATCTATCTATCTATGTATTTATTTATTTATTATTAAGGTATCATTGATATACACTCTTATGAAGGTTTCACAAGAAAAACAATGTGGTTATTATATTCGCCCTTATTATCGAGTCCCTGCCCATACCCCATTGCAGTCACTGTCCATCAGTGTAGTAAGATGCCAAAGAGTCCCTATTTGTCTTCTCTGAGCTACACTGTCTCCCCACGACCCCCCTCACACCATGTGCACCGGGTTGGTTTATTTTTTATTCTGATTCTTAACTCAGTAGCTCCAAATTATCCTGAGTAAGAGGCCATGATTGCAGATTATTGTTTCTTACCTTGATTAAAGGTTCTGCCTACATAAAGATATTTTGTTCCTTAACTGTGCATTATCTTTCGTGAACTTGTTTCATTTAAAAATGGCAGAGCCACCTAGCGGCTCTTTGCCTCTGTTCCAGCATACATCGGGTAGGACATCTGTGAGGTGGACACCCCCTCTAGGGGTTTGGAAGTTACTTTCTATTTTCAAAAACATCTTAATTAGATGAGCTTAAAACTATTATTGGGCATGGGCTGGGCTTGACATTAAGAAATGTCAAAATGTAAATGTTTTTAATTCCCATTTTTAAAATATTTTTTTAAAAGTTTTAAAAGCACTTGGTGCTCTTAAAAAAAATAAACAGGTTAAAAACTGTTGTTTCTTTAAACGCAAGTTCCCTGTAATAATGTCTGTCAAATTGCCTTTTCACAAAAAGATATAATCAAGGCAATTGGTTAAAGTATCTATGCCAGTGTAAAATAAAGATGGGCTATTACATGCTTTCATCACTGAAAACTAAAACATTTTGGGAAATTATTCAACCCAAAGAAAGTATCTTTTTTATTTTCCAGGGACATGTGGTTAACATTCTTGTTGCTTCTTTGAGATGGTTGAGCTACAATAGTAATTTATAATGGAATGCAGTCATTTTGAACAAATACTGCAACCAAATGTAAAATTTATCACCCATTAATTTATAGAGTCCTTGAAACATTGGCACATTAGTGTTTGCTAGTTTTTTTTACTTATTTACAGAGGAAGGAGAAGGCAATATAAATTGGAAATAGCCTCAGTGTTCCTAACTTCTAATGGCTGCCAACCTAAAAAAAACATGGAGCTCTGGGCCGAGCGTGGCCTTCCTAGCTCAGTGCCATTTACCTTGTATCATCTATGAAAAAAAAAGAGTCACAGGTGGGAATCATGAAATCTACCCTTGTCTCCTACCTCGCTGTCTACCTTGCACTATAGTTATTATACTATCTTACCTCTTATGAATCAGAGGCTCTTTGAAGAAGAAACCATCTGTGTAATTTAGTTTTTAAACACTTTGCCAGGATAGGATAAGCAAAAACCAATTTTTAAAAATCACTGTCTTTTGAATTAATGATTTTTTTCATATGCCATGTTGGAATACAAATAAGCCCATTCAAGGGTGTATAAACACACACACACACAAACGCCCAAAATGGGACCTGGGAAAAATTTCCATAGCAGAAAAGAATGGAAGCCTTACTTAGATGGAGAAAAAGCCCAACTCTGAAAATAATTTATTAGAGTAATGGGAGGAATATTTTAGAAAATATCTGCTTGTTTTGAGTAAGATATAAGAAAGTTTGGAAAGTTTGGCCTTTATAAAACAATGTGTTACAGTAAGATTAAAAGTAAACTGACTCTGGTGCAAGTGGAGACTAAAAAGGACGAGAGGAGGTGTGAAAAGAAAGCAGAAAACAGGAGTTGTCATCAGAGAATACAGTTTTTTGAATAATGAGGTTAAAATGGCTCTACCACATAGGCCAAAATGTGGAAGATTAATTTGTGCATTTATCATTTCAGTGAAGAATGGCTGGATTATTTAGAAAACGTGTTGAGACAACAGAGCTAGACCACTACCTCATTCCTTACCTGCAGTCTTTTCCTTCTAGCTTCCAAATACTTAATTGGTCCTCATTTTAGAGGTGGTGGTGTCATTAGGGAGGGGGCAAACTGAAGAGCCTCTGTGCCCTCCCAATACATACCTCACAGACAGTGACCTGCAGATTGAAACAGAAAGAGGGCCATACCTATGCTCCTTGAACAAATATTTAGGACTCTACTTACTGAAAAATCAGTGTTCGGGGGAAACTGAGGCAGCTCTTTCCCCTCCCCCGGAAAGCAAGCTTTCCACTAACTTGGGATTTGTCTTCGGTTCCAAGAATTCTTTTCCCCCCGTAGGCCCTTTATGCTAACATTGGCCAAATTACCCCTGCCAGTCACCCCATTTAGCCACCTGGGAGTCAGGGAAGATGGGAATGAGCTACAATCACAGAGTGGGGCCAACCCAGTGGGGCCAAGGAGCAGAGGCATGGCCCAGGGACCACCCAGCCACATGCCAGCTGACTGCCAGGGCTCAGGCCCCTCTTCCCAAGCAGCCATTAGGCACAGGAAGTGTAGCAAAAAGGAGGAATCCCAAGGATTCTAGAAGCCTAAGCATCTGAGGATATCACAGAAGTCCTATGTACTTAATCCAGAAGAATAAGAAAAAATGATCAGAATAGTGGTGCTCCAACAATTCCTGTGAGCAAAGTTATTGATACGCGACTCCCCTGCTTGAGCTTTCCCTTTCTCCTCTTCCCACCTCTTGGGGCTGGCGCACACTCCTCTCCCCAATTCTCTGGAATGCTTCCTAGCCTCTGGCTCCAGCTGATGAGCTCCATTCTTGAGCTTCCTTAGTTAATTTCTCAGATTTTCCTTCTGCTACAGACTCGGTTCCTGGAGTGTCACGTCTTAGCTCTCTGGGGACTTCTTGCCTTACAGAGTGTCCCTGTACTGAATGTGCCCTGGATCCCCCAGGATCCTCCCGTGGTGCCCTGAGGCCATCTCAGCTGAAGGCTGCATTCCCTTTGCGGCAAGAAGGCCCTCAAGCCCTGCTGTCAGGCTGGGTGGTGCCAGCGTCTGCCTACCCAGGTGGCTGGCTCATTCAACTCCCTGGCCCCTCGTTTCCCATAACCAGCCCTTCCCCTCCAGTTCAGCCACCCTGCTCACTACACTGGCTGCTTTGCAGGGTGGGGACCTGTTGCTCACTGTTTTGTTTTGTTTTGTTTTGTTTTTTTAGTGCTAACAATTAAGAAATATGTACTCAATACCTGGCACTGTGCTCAACACCTTCTGTGCATTATCTAATTTAATTCTCATAGCAATCCTATGAGATAAAAACTATTAGTCCACATTTTACATATGAAACGTCAGAGAGGGTAAGTAATTGAACTGTGGTCTCCCAGCTTCTAATTGTGCCGTGGGGATCCAAACCCAGGCAGTCTGGCTCTGGAGCCCATGCTAGTATCCCTCAGCTTAATGGCCTCCTCCATTTCCCTGGGGCCTAGTCCAGTGCCTGACATCAATGCATATTCAATTATTGTTTGTTGCTTGATTAAATTAAAAAGTTAAAAAGCATTAAATGGTATAAAATGGAACTTCAAAGTCTCAGCCCGCAACCTCCTACCTTCCTCTTTACCTAGTTCCTCTCATCAAAGGCAACCACTTGCCATCAGGTCCTTCTGTTTTTTTCTAGAATAGTATTTCTCCCAAATACTAAATAAAAAGATAAAATGCAGAGCCATGTGAATAACAAGATTCCATTTGTGTACATGTTCTAACCTCTAGGACCTCAGAATGTGATTACTTGGAGATAGGGTCTTTAAAGAGGTAATTAAGGTAAAATTAGTTCACTGGGGTGGGCCCTCATCCAATATGTCTGTGTCTTTATAAGAGGTGATTAGAGCCCAAACCACACAATGCCCACCGAGGGAAGGCCACGTGAGGACTGGAAGAAGACGGCCATCCACCAGCTAAGGAGAGAGGCCCTCAGAGGAAACCAAGCTGCAACCTCTGAAACTAGGAGGAAATATGATGTTTCTGTTGTTTATGCCACTCAGTCTGTGGTACTTCGTTTTGGTGACTCCAACAAACTAATACAAGTGGGTTTATCCCTTTCAAAAGATAAAAGATAGAGTTGGGGACTCTAATCCAAATTTCTCATGTGAGCTCCTAGCTGTGATCAACTCCTACTGGACATGTCCTCATCATTTTCTTACAAGTCACCTCAAATACAACATGTATAAGCAGGTCACCATAATTCTTTTAGAACCCACTTCTCCTATCCCTCTGTGAAGGACCCCCACCCCCCACCACTACCACCACCCATTGACCCAGTTATCTAAGCCTGAAACCAGAGGTTCTTCTACCTCAATGACCAAGCCAGGCCACAACAGCCGTTTACTCCCTCTGTCCTTCTGGCCACACCAAGGCTCAGACCACCATCATCTCTTTCCTGGATGATTACTGTTGGCTCCTAGTTGACCTCACTGGCTCCTTTTATCACTGTCCAATCTCCTCTCCATACCACCCTCACAATGATTTCATAAAAGGGCAAGTCTAATTGTGACATTACCCTGCTTTCAGCTCTTTAGTGGCTCCCACTGCTTTTAGGAAAAAGTTTTCTTAAGTTCCGTAGCGTGGCATACATGATCCTAGGAGAGGCAGCTCATTTTGTTCGTCAGATTGTCTCTTCTCCATGCTTGTTCTGCATTCTCTTCTTAAGATTGGTATTTCCCAAGTCCAGTCATTCTGATATCCTCTTCATGATTCTCTATACCACTTATACTAATCATTACTTAATACTTTTCTCTTAATTGATTATCTTTTAAAATTAAGTTCTATTATTTGGAAAGGAAACTATAGCGCTATGTAAATTTTTTTTTAAAGTATATATATATATATATATATATATATATATACACATGTATAAATAATCTCATTTGGCATAAAAAGAAGGTAAACAATTTAAATGGGCCATTACTATTGCTGATAAAATTGTTCCCTTAAATAATGTTAAATTTCAAAAAAATAAAGAATAAACACATTAATACAAATAGTAATCTTAATTTCATTAACAAAGATCCTAACCTAAAAATAAATTCCTCAATAAAAACAGCACTACTTATAATCAGTTTAGTAGCAAACTGATGTTCAGTTTAATGATGCTTATCTTAGAATTAAGATTCAAAGTTCTACATTAGTAAAACAAATTCTGTTTTTTGAACTTTGTTTAACAAGCACGAAGAATTGCACCTTACATGTGTTTACATGGGAATGGAAAAAGGTATTTAATTGTCCCATTTGATAAATTTGGCTACATTTTATTAAAGAATGTTTGATTTAAGAAGCCATCTGAAGGAATCCTTAGGATCTGTTTTAAGCTTGTGCTGTACTCTTTGAACCTAGAGACTAGGCTACAGAGCTCTCTGCAAATCTTGTAGGATCCCATAGATATAACCCAAGATAATATCCATAAAGGAATAGATAAAGGGTTTATTGTGCCCTGACTACTGTCACTGGATAATATTTATGAAATCCTTTGATTGACCTTGGCAAGTGATTTTTCTTGCCCTGAAAAATACAGCAAGTATTTCAAGTGAGTTTACAACCAGATTCATTTATGAATTCAAGAAATACTTCTTGAGCATAACAGACCCTGACCCTAGATCCAGGCAAATACAACAAACTAAGAATCCCTGTTTCCACCTAACTTCAGACAGGGAGAAAGTTCCTGCTCCTTATGACCCAGAGGACCAAGGCACCCTGGATACCTAGGCTAGATGCTTACAATCCCCAAGGTCACTTTATCTCCCCTAGGAAGACTGAAATAAACTTGTCTTTTAAGGATAAATTAGGCTTTCAAATGAGCAAAACTTATCTACAAGATATGCTAATTTACAAATCCTCACCCAATCATGCATGTGATGTCCATGAAGATAGATGTTTTCTCCTAGAAGGACTTAATTCTTATCCTATCTTGAAAAGACAGGTGTGGAACTTCAGTATGAAGCAGTAGTCACTGCCCAACACTTCACAAAGTTGCAAAGGTTGAGAGTTCAGTGACTATGCTTAACATAATTAACAATTTTACCTGCCTGTCTTCTGTGGCCAAGACTTCCTCAATGTATACAACAAAGGATAGTGTTGGCTATCCAGCCTGAATGCAGGGAGCCCATTGAAAACCTTGGCCCTCCCGCGCTCCATGCCATTCCTAACGCATTGCTCCCAAGCCTTGTCATGGTTTGCCATGAATGAATCAGGAAGTTTAAAAACCAGTTCTCTTTTCTGGATGTATGAGTTGACAGGTCAAAGATGTAACCATGGTCTTAATTTAGCATGTGTCTGACAAACACACAAAGAATAACTGATTTTTCAATATCAGGGGCTTCATCAGTTTGCTAGACCATCATACATAAAATCTTTGTATAAGTATCAGGTACATTTTACTGGTTTACTGCACCTCTTACTAACTAACCAACTAAACTCCAGATTCATTCTTTTAATCCCACTTTCCACAACCTTTCATTTTAGGGCCCTTTGTTTTGTTTCTTCTTTCTGAGGTTGGTAATTGCGTTACCTATAATAGGCATTCTATAGATGTTTTTTGATGGTAATGATAATGATGATGACAATGTCCATGACAACCTTGACCCTATGGCTGCTTCCTGACTCTAGAGCTACTTGGGTCAACCCCACCCAGTCAGAGCTGAGATTGGAAAAGCTGAGCTGATCTAATTTTACAACCACCTGCCCAGTCCTGTGGTGGAGTCATTCCGGAGCCTGTTAAAATGCAGATTCCTTGGCTCTGCCCCATGGAGTTCAGATCTCTAGGGTGGGGTGCCTGCAGGCTATATACTTTTTAACTTCCACCCACAATGGTCCTGATGCTTGAGTTTGAGAGCATAACTGCCTACTCAAAACTTTAAAAATGGGGGAACACATTGCTTTATAGGTATACTTAAATGATAAAGCCATGATTCTGAAGTTAAGGAGGTCAGAGAGAGGTATCAAAATCAAAGTCTTTTTCAAATCATAGGAGTCCTGTCCTTGACTCCATCTGGAGATGACACGGAGAGCCGTGAGGAGCAAATATGCGCCCGCAGCTTCCTTCAGAACTGGGGAGGCAGGGCAGACAGCTGAGAGCGGTGCTGAGGAGCAAAGAGTATACAAGATGTGGAAATCATCAAGGAGCATTTCAAATGAACACATTAATGAATATATTTTTTTGTTTTTTCTTCCAGTTAATTTTTAAAGTTAAGGTATCTTTTTTTTTAAATAAAAAAAGGTGGCTTTGAGGGGAAAGGAAATCTTACGCCAAATAGAAAGTTGGGAGATGAAAATGGAGTGAACTTGAAAACAGAGCACAAGGCATTGTGGGATGCTAGTTAGACCCGCTTTTCTAAAGCAGAGCCTCCCGTGACCCTCTGACAAAGGGCCTTGGGAGTATTTTTGGCAAAAGAGGATATGTTTCAGTACTTGGAGAAGCCTAGGTTCCGGTGTCAGCTCTGCTGCTTATTTACTTAGAGAACGGTACCATACCACAAGCTGAAGAACTACTAGAATCTCCAAATGTTGACCTTCTTGTGTATAAAATACAGATGGCAATACCTAAATTGTTCAAAGGACTAATATGTGATAATGTGTGTAAAGCACCAAGCATTCAGTAAATTATAATTTTTATCATTGCCTATTTTTTATTTTCTGAATTGATAAGCCTGGGAATGAAATGTACTGTCTCTGATCATAGATAAGGCACAGGTGCAACCACAAGGTAACCATAAATGGATGCTTCCCTGCTGGAAAATTAAAATATGAGGTTCCCTCTGTAAAGCCCTATTTGAACCAGCCTGTGTTAATTAGGGGACAGGCTAGCTTGAAGAGATCCCAAATATAAGATTGCAGCGGACTGTTGTCTCATGTGGGAGATGGGGGTTGGGGGATGTAGCTCTGCACCAAAGGCTTCCCAGGGACCCAAGCACTTTCTCTGTTAGAAGAGAACAAGGGAAGGGAAGGGAAATCGAGGGACATTAATTTCCAGTTTACCTGGTTGGAATGTAGGCAGACATACCTGCCTACCAAGGAAGCTGGGAGATGTCTCAAGCTGTGTGGCATATGCCCTGCTGAGCCTGAGGGGGTGGGGGACAGGCATGGCTTTGTACTAAAGAGAGGGAGAGTATGGGGTGCAGCTGGCTGTCGGTACCACACTGCCCCAAACGCTATGTCCTCATGTGTCAGATTCCTCCCCTCCTGAACTTCCTTCTGGATAACTTTTGCTCAGCTTCAGGAATTTTGGTTCTTGTAGATGCCGTTTTTTGTTTTGTTTTGTTTTTTCCAAGCTCTTTCATGGGAGCTAATTATAAGAGGTAACTCAGTTAAGAAGAGAAAAGAGAAGTTAATACTCCTTGCTTCCTGAGGGTCTTGGCACATTCTTCTTCCTGGGCCTGGACCCCCTTTAACCCCAGTTAATTGCTACCTGTTTTTCGATGGCAGCTCGAGGCCCCATCCTCACAGAAGCGGCCCAGTCCTCCCCCTCCTCCCTCATGAAGCATGTGTGGACTCCTTGGCCGGCACCTCATGTTGCTTTTTACTCCTAGCACTTGTGCAGTTGGCACCTGTGACGTGTCCGGGTGGCTGTCTGGTTAATGCAGCCACTTCAAAAAGCCTATGTCCCTCTTACCAAGTATGCAAAAATGCATCTCAGTGTCACTGTATATATTTTCAAATCTTGTCCGGCCAAAGAGATCTGACAAAGAGGAATCATTTCAAGTTTATGAAAAGCACTGGAGGCAAAGGCCAGAGGACCAAGGCTAGAAGCACCAGCCTCGGATGATTTACACATTGACAGCTTTATGCATTTCCAAAAGGACTTCAGATCAGGGGCTTGGCTCCATCTGCAAGCGCCTTTAGACCTGAAGGAAGCCTGGAGATGACGCTTCCCTTCTGCTCTCCACAAAGCGCAGAGGAACCCTGGCAGGAGCTGAACATCTTTGTCAGATGCAGTCTCTCTATTGTTCCCCAAATGGTCAGGGATTAGGATGAGGGGCCTGGAGTGGCAATTTTTTATGTCTCTTCCTAAACCAGTACAGACACTTTTCTTAGAGAGCTGTGGAAAGGAATTCAGACTGCTGAATGCTTTGGGAAGCTTGTTTCAAAACACCTGGAGTGGGTGTCTAATCCATATTTTAAAACAGCTGACTTTTGCTTCCTCCAAGCCACCTCCCCTGCCCCACCTCACCTCTTCTCCCCCACTCTGCTCTTCCTCTGGCCTCCAAAGCCCTGCTCTTCTAATTTTAGGAATAAAAGGAGTTCCCACTGCCTGTAGCTGTAAGTGGGAGGCAGGCTCCTTTATTTATGTGAACAGGGAGGCTCTGCCACCCCCCACTCCCACCACTGGGGTTCCAGCCAAGGGGGAGAGCTTGATTTTCAAAATGATCTGCACCTCGCTGTTCAAACTGAGAAGATCTGCAATGAGGCTGTTTATGAAAATGTGCAAATGTGGGTCTTAAGCTTCTGGGAAGTTCAGAGACTCGTGATCTTGTTTGCTATTATTCATCAGCACTTCTGAGCCCTCGGAGAAAGGCCCTATAGAAATATGGGGTGTGGAGAAAATGGAAGTTCCTATGGCCAGGATCCTCACCTGATCCTAAACTACTTGATGTAACTGGCCTACTGCTAGGCAACTGCTTCCACACCCGAGGCAATAAGCTATTATTGGCTGAGTCACTATATACAGAGCTCTGCCCAGTGCTCTGGGTGGAGGCAGACACAGAGGTGGATTACAGACCTGCAGACTGCTGGATGCAGATGTGATTTCAGTGCTCAACCTACTGCCGGGAGAATAAAGCCGGGTATAAACCCTTTTACCCCAGGAGCATTCCATTGTCATTTCTTGGAGGTCCTGGCCATAGGAATTTCCATTTTTCCCACAGCACTCAAATAAATCTCATGTATGGCTGACTTTTCTGTAAACTCTAAGAAATAATAACTGCTTACAACAGGGATGCCCAGAGATTAAACCCTGCATAAAAAAGTTTCAAGCTCCCCTGAAACAAAACTGATTTCATAAGTGGTGTGTGAAGGATGAGAATCAGTTCTGCCTCACAGAGGAAATAAAAGAAAGAGGAAGATATCAGACTGGTCATCTCCAGTCTGTCCACAAAGTGCAAAGAAACCCGGTGCTTAGGGCCTTGTTTTCTGTGCCCCAAGAGTTATGCAGTGCCCAGGCAGCAGTCCCAGCAATTACCTGTGTGAGCCCTTCTCTCCATGACCATCACGCCAACCAGAGGACGAGGGCTGTGACCACTGTATCCCCCACTCTGGCACTGAGCCTAACACATAGTCAGCCAACACGGACAGTGTAAATGCTTGCTGGTATGTCTTGTTATTAACCAAACAGAAGGGCAGATGACACCATACCTCCTCAGGTGTGTTCACTAGCTTCTTCAAAATCTGTTTCTGTGAAAGGTAAGGGTGTTTACTTTTAATCTCAAGCTTATCCTTGAAGGAACCTATAACTGATGAAGGCACAAGATTGAAGTTTGCTTTTATTTGATGTTTTCACCTCCAAAACATGCATCATGGTTTATCTGATGATGGCCCCTTCTGCGGCAGGTTGTAGGCTTTCTGGAGGAAATAGGCATGTTCCGATGTGTGAGAAAATTGCATATTTTTGGCCATCTCTCCACTCTTGATCCTTCCCCATAAATCCTATGTCTTTTTGCTGTGAAGATTTTATGTAAAGTGTGGAATATGGAAATCATTCACCTATTCAGATCATTCCAGGTTTAAATTTTAAAATAGATTTCTCAATATTTTCTTCAAAATGAATAAGCAGTGTTCAGTTAACTCAGGGCTTTGCAAGAGATTCTAGTGCATAAATGAGAATAGTCACAAACAAAAAATTTTTAAATGCATAGAAATAAACTATTTAAGTCTAAATAACGCAGCTTTTGGGTTTGCCATAGTTTAGGTTTGGAGCTCTGGAATCCTAGGAACTAGATGCAGGTGGGTTGCAGAATTCAAATCTAATTATTAATTGAATTGGAAAAATGACTACTCAAATCTCCTCTGGAGAAAAAGAGAAAATGTCATTGCTAGAAAAAAAAATAGAAACTATGAAAATGCAATTCACTGATTCTCTCTTATGAAGCAGATAGATTGAGCTCAAGGGATCTGCAGTCCAGACTGCAGAGAAATTCAGAGAGGAATTATTATAGATAATCATCAGTTTGCTACCTTGTGCAAAGTCTAAGCAATAGTGCTAACATGGTCCTGCTGCCTCTACCTGGGCAGCTCTGACTGCACTAAGAGAAAGAGACAGAGAGAAAAGAGAGAGAGAGAGAGAGAGAAGCAAGCTGACTTTCTCTATGAAGGCAAGAACAATTCTTTAGAGATATCTGAAGAAACAGCCAACTTAGTGAAGCACCATCTCTAAATCAGAAAAAAAAAGCAAACAGAAAACTGTCAGTGTTTGACTGGCTGAGATGTGATGTTCTTTAAGAGACCACCTCAGCAGGAAAATTCAAAAGACAATTCACAAGTAAGGCAGAACAGTTGTAGGACATGTCATCCTTCAGTAGAGATGCTCATCTCTTAAGAATGCTGGTGGGGAAGACATGCTGATGAGACATCTCTCATCAGGGACACAGAAACATTTTCTCTCCTAGGGTCTGAGCATTACATATGGCAGCTATTTTAAGTTTAGTATCATCATGGGCTGTGTTAGTAGACTGAGAGCAGACATAGACTTCATGGAGAGTGTTTTTTTATCTTTTTATTATGAGAATGCATTAATATATTATACCTTTTATTAATAAAAATAATAGTGACTAAGTAAATCAAGCTAATAGTGCTAAAGGCAAATTTAGCACATGGAAACATCTAACTGGCAATTCTGGGCTCATCACATCTCCTGAGTGAGAAATGTAGCATACTAAAACATACTTTGCCTCTGTTTTTCCCTGTGGGAGTTTGTGGCAGAGGGCACCAAGGATTCCCTTGAAATGACAGTAGTGTCTGCACATCAGTGGTCAGATCCACTTCCATAATGTGCAAGCTAAAACAGGGCAGCATGGAGGGGACTCACCCTGATGAAGTGGGCATAGTTTTATATCTGAGGAGCATAGGTGCAGGATCTTCACAAAGATGGCTATGAAAACTCTGGGGATGAAACCTGTCCTCTGTCATCACAAAGCTCTGGGAAAGCTTGAGTCCACCAATTAGCATATTCATAGTATTAACAACAGTAAAAAATCGACAGTACCACTACTGTCCTTGTGGCTGCTGGGATCACCTATGGGTTTTTACAGAAGAGGAAAAGTTTACTGTCCATATGAACCTCCAAACAATCCTAATGAACTGGTTTACCAAGATATGGAAGTTACCAAAGTGTCCATCAGTAGATGAATAGATAAGGAAGATGTGAAAGACAAATACCATATGATTTCACTTATATGTGGAATCCAAAAACAAAACAAAACAAAATGAACAGAATAGCAGTATAGACTCTTAGACACTGAGAAGTGACTGGTGGTTACCATGGAGGAGGGATTGGGGTGGTTGGGTGAAATAGGTGAAGGGGATAAAGAGGCACAAAATTTCAATCATAATATAAATTAGTCATGGGGGTGAAAGTGCAGCATAGAGAATATAGTCAATGGTTCTGTAACATTTTTCTATGTTGACAGTAACTACACTAGTTGAGGTGAGCACTTAATAATGTAGATAACTGTCAAATCACTGTGCTGTATACTTGAAACCAGTATAATATTGTATGTCAAATATATTTCAAAAACTTAAAAAAAAAGAGACACATTGCCTGCTTCTGTGAAATCAGGCACATACTGAAGGCATGCCATAGTACTATCCAGGGGCCACTTGTTGGGGGCCATTGGTGGGGGTGGGGGGCGTGGAGCAGGGACAACAGAAGCCTTTACTACATCAGCCTGCAGCCTTTGAGGGAGCAGCAGCTCGTTTGGGGCTCCTGGGGTCTGGACCCATGACTGGCCAACCTGGGCCAGGTCTCCAGTAGTCAGACTGATCATCAAACCCCGACCTGCGTGGCAATAGCAGTGCACCTCCATGTGTGTGGGCGAGAGAGGCTAGATTGCTAAGCATCACAGCAAAGATTTTCTGAACAATATATGGATAAAATTAAAAACAACAACTATAAATAGAGAATATAAAACAGAATGGAGTAAGTCCTCCCGAGCAGTGCTAATCAAAGATTGTTCTGCAGTAAAACAAAGAGCTTATGCTGGAATGCAAATCAATACACTGCTGTTTCGATTGAGAAAGTCTTGCTATTAAAAATAATTTGTATGTATGTATCTTGACTGAACTAAGGGGAGTTAGTTGCCTGTTGATTAACTTCCATTCTGTCTTGAGCTCCCAGGCTATCTCCTTGCAGACCGGGAAGCAATAGGTCACAGACTGCACTGGCTGGCGCACCTCATCTTAGGTAGCTCTGCTTGAGAGGTACAGCAATTTTTAGTATGAACACAGAGGGAAGGTTAATTCTAAAGAACATGCCTTCTACTCTCTACATTATGACATTTGTAATTGGAACTCAGGGCAAGCCAGTATATCTCAGGGAATTACCAAGATCAAAGTATTTTAAATTTATATGTTCACTTTAAAATGAAAACAAACATTAAAATGATCTGCACTTCATGTTGTAAACAATAGGGAATTAATTCTTTGACAAATGAAATAAGTGCATAATAAACATAATAGTACTTTTTCTTTTCAGCCTTTGAGGACTAAATGACATTCTAATCAGCATGATTATATCGATAAGACATTTTATCAACATCATCCTATCTACATGTGTGCGGTATTTACTAAGCACTGGAGTATCATCTCATACAACACAGAGGGATGTTTCCACCAACTTGGTGAGAGAGCTGGGGAAGGTAAAATAGTGCTCCCCAAAAAGGCCCATGGATGCTTGGAACCTGTGATTTTACCTTACTTGGTAAAAGGGACTTTTCAGAGGGGATTAAAGTAAGGAGTTGAGATGGAGGATTATCCTGGATTATGGGTAGGCCCCCAAGTAATTACACGGGTCCTTATAGGGAGGTAAGAGGATCAGAGTCAGAGGAAGAGATGTGGCCACAGAAGCAGAGGTTGGGGTGATGTGCTTTGAAGAGGTAAGGAGCCACTAGCTAGGAAATACAGGTAACCTCTACGAGCTGGGCAAAGCAAGAACACGGACTGTATTCTCCCCAGAAGCCCCCAAGAGGAATATAGCCCTGCTGACACCTTGATTTTAGAACTTCTGACCCCAAGAACTGCAAGATAATAAATTTGTATTGTTGTAGGCCAGCAGGTTTGTGGACGTTTTTATAGCAGCTATAGGAAACTGACAGCAGAGGATGGGGATAGCAGCAGTGCTTATTGCTTGCCTGGCTAGGCCCTATGACAAGTGCTTTATGCAGGTTGACATGTCTAACTCTCATAACCACAGCATGAGTAGCTTCTATTACTAACTGCATTTTACAGTGAGGAAACTGAGGCAGAAAAAGCTAAGGACCAAGGTCCCATGGCTTGTCAGATCAGGGTCAGTATTTGAAGTGAGTTCCTGCGCACCCAGCCACCTCATTCTCTGCTTCCCTGATAAAGTGAAAGGCTTATGGGACAGTCAGCGGCAGGGAGGGTGACAAGCCACATGTCACTCCTAAAGGATATTTTGCTCTATAGCTTTACCATCATCTTCGACAAAATACAGTATAAGGCAAGACAAAAATGAGGCCTACTCTCTCAGTGTCTTTCTGCTCTTGCTGAAGGTACTGACTTACCCAAGTGACAGTGACCAAGAGTAAAAGAACGAGCATATGGGGGTTGATTAAGCACAAAATGCATTATGAGATATTACTCAGGAGAAGGTGCCTACAATTTAACCTGCAGTAGGAGATCTTTTACATGTGAGAATCAGTGTTTTGCTATCCTTTAAAATAGTATTTCATAACCCTATTAAAAAATGGGTTGAGGATGTGAACAGACATTTCTCCAAAGAAGAAATTCAGATGGCCAACAAGTACATGAAAAGATGCTCCACATCACTAATTATCAGGGAAATGCAAATTAAAACCACAATGAGATATCACCTCACACCAGTTAGGATGGCCAGCATTGAAAAGACTAGGAACAACAAATGCTGGTGAGGATGCAGAGAAAGGGGAACCCTCCTACACTGCTGGTGGGGATGTAAACTAGTTCAACCATTGTGGGAAGCAATATGGAGGTTCCTCAAAAAATGAAAAATAGAAATGCCATTTGACCTGGGAATTCCACTCCTAGGAATTTACCCAAAGGAAACAACTTCTCAGATTCAAAAAGACATATATACTCCTATGTTTATTGCAACACTATTTACAATAGCCAAGATATGGAAGCAACCTAAGTGTCCATCGGTAGATGAATGGATAAAGATGTGGTACATATACACAATGCAATACTATTCAGCCATAAGAAAGAAACAAATCCTACCATTTGCAACAACATGGATGGAACTAGAAGGTATTATGCTCAGTGAAATAAGTCAGGCAGAGAAAGAAAAATATCAAATGATTTCCCTCATATGTGGAGTATAACAACGAAGCAAAACTGAAGAACAAAAATAGCAACAGACTCTAAGAAGGGACTAGTGGTTACCAAAGGGGAGGGGTGTGGGAGGGCGGGTGGGGACGGAGGTAGAAGGGGATTGTGGGGTATCATGATTGGTGCAAATGGTGTGTGGGGGGTCATGGGGAAGACAGTGTAGCTCAAAGAAGACAAATAGGAGCTCTGTGTCATCTTACTACACTGATGGACAGTGACTGCAATTGGGTATGGGGGGGGACTCGATAATAAGGTTGAATGTAATAACCACATTGTTTTTCTGTGAAACCTTCATACGAGTGTATATCAATGATACCTTAATAAAATATAAAAATAAAATAGTATTTCAAAGTTTGTTTAGTGAGGAATGATCGCATTTTACTGTTACAAAATGTCACTAGAATATTGGTAACCGTTTTAATATGAAAACATATACACACACATACCAGTTTAATAGAAAGGTCATAAAATGAAGTTGAAAGAATTTCCCAGAAACCAGAACAAAAGCACAAAATGAAAAATGGAAAAGAATAAGAAAACTGAAGTATCAAGCCAGAAGGTCCAACATTCAATAATATGAATTCCAAAAAGTAGTCAAGACAATGGAAGGAAGGAAAATATTAAGAAATAATACAAGAAAACTTCCCAGTCTTGAAGCCTCAGGTACCTAAATTACAAGGGCTTCCTGAGAGCCCAGGACACTGAGTGATAAATGACCCACCAAGGCACACCATCACAAAATTTCAGCACTGCGAATGGAGAGAACACTCTGAAAGGTAAGAGTAAAAGTTAAAAGTCATCAGACTGCAATAATAACTGGTTAGGAAGGGGAGATACACAGATGTGTCTTCAAAATTCAGAGTGTTAGCCAGAAAGGGGAAAGTATCCATTAACTGATGAATGGAGAAACAGAAGTGGTATAGTAATACAAGGGACTGTTCTTAGGCAATAAAAAGGAACGAAATACTGTTGCACAGTACAACATGGATGAACCTTGAAAACATGGTGCTACAGAGCCAGTTACAAAAGACCACACATTGTAGGATTCCATTTGTATGGGGGGAGTGGAGAGTAACTGCTCATGGGTATAGAGTTGCTTTTCAACTGGATTTTTGGGGCTATTTACCATTCCAAAATATCACTTCTACCATTTGACCATTAACACTTTGTTGTGTTGCATGCTAAAATCTCTTCAAGAATCATCTGACTAAATGAAACTGTCTCTTTGAATGACTACACTTTATTATCAACCAACACATCAGTTACAGTTACTATCTAGCTAGAACTTAGCTCTTGATAGTATGTGAGAATCGCTTGGATCCAAGCTTGCCAGACAAGAATGCTTGTACCAACTCCTCTGTCCTTCAAAAGCCAATGAGGAATGGTGGAAGCAAGTATTTCCAGCAGAGGAGTGTGCTGGTAGGAAATGCACTCAGCTCTCCCTACCATGGAGAGAACACATGATTTCTTTGATTGCTCTGCACTTGCAAAGGCATTTACAAAATCATTGGCTCATTTATCTACCCATCATTATGCTTACCACCACCTGGATGCAGGTACTCTGCCAGATGCAGGAATGTACAAGTGAGTAAGTCATCGCTTACCCTGGGGGGCTCTTGGTCTCTTGAGAAAAGTAGCAGGATATTTGAGACACAGTTCCTCAGATTTCTGCCAAACTTAGTCTATTCCGGTAAGAGCAGATCATCTCTGTTCAATTCTTTCTTCAACTGCCCTTTCTTTAGGGCCATTAACTGAAAATTAAGGCAACATCTCTATTCATAGTAAATTATGTTGGCTGGGGGAGGGTTACATGGCTGTGATATGTGCCCTTCTGAGATGACACAGCCCATCAAGCTGGCTAAGCTTGCATCATTCAACAAATATTTATAAAGTTGCTTCTATACATCAAGTTCATGGAACAAGACAGATGAGGTCCCTTTGTTTGGAGCTGAGGGTGTGAGGAGGGAGGTGAAGTGAGGGCTACTTTGGACAGAGTGGACAAGGACAGGCCTCTCTGAAGGTTGAGAATGAGATAGGCAATGGGTTGGAGAAAAAGTATTTCCAGCTGGAGGCCAGCATTATCAATCCGACTTCACAGGGGACCATACAGCTCTGAGAGGCTGAGGGGCTCATCTCAGGCCCTGCAGCATTCAGTTGGCAAGAAGACACACACACCCCAGCTTCCACCCCTGCACCTTAGCCATTCTCTGTCCACCACTCGCTGTGTGGGCAGGAAGTGAAACAGCAGAGAACCATGAACTCAGACTGGGGAGAGAGAGGACCCAGGCTGAATGTGAAAGGACGAGGAGGATGCAGATGTGGCCCAGAGGGGCCGCTGGGGCCTGAAGCAGGGGTGGCCTCCTGTGCTGCTGCTCTCTGGCCATTCTCCCTAAGCTCTGCACCTCGGTCTCCAAAAAATGAGACTTACTCTTGAGCCAACATAAGGCTTGAATAAAGTATTTTAGTGAGTTCTGAGCATTTGAGAAGCGTGTGGCAATCTCCCCAAGCCAAGCTGGCCTGCCAGTGATATTCATCTCTCCTTACTTGTCCTTCAAAGGCCAACGATGGGTAGTGGAAACAAGTCTTTTCAGGTGGCCGAGGAGGGAGAAGGGAAGGAGTACACACAGCTCTCTCTGCACAGGAGATAACACAGAGGATGAGCTCCCGTGTTGTGCCTGCAAACACTTTTATGCACGTTCATAAAAAGCAGGCCTTTCACAAAGCTGGAAGCGCTCAGTCTGTCATCAGCTGGGTGGGAAACCGGGCTCCCACCAGGGCTATCCTTCTTCTTCAGGACGCTTCCCCAACCAGGCCTCTGGAACCATAAATAAAGGCCACTGAGAATGGCTTTTCTGTCTGACCTTTAGCCTGAAATTAAAAAAAGCTCGGAGAGTGTAATCCTGACTTCAGGCTCCTCCATGGGTTCCTTCCTCCCTTACCTGTTGACAGGTGCCTGCCAGACCTCACAGTTACCTTTGATTTACCTGTAATGGCATCTGACACTTAGCCGAGGTCTGCCTTGTAATCCTCTTCGAAGCTTAAGTCAATTTATATGGTAACCTGAGAGCCATTTCTTGTTTCCAGATGATGTCACTGTCTGTTAACACATACTGGGGTGATTACTAAGCTCATGCTTAGGGCAATGCAGCAGGGTATCACTCCCAGAGCCAGAGCTGGGTTAAAACAACTATTAAACACGTTTTCCAACTAAAAATGTGTATCCCCATACACATTTTTGAAACTCCTAAGATATCTCAATACTTGTTTTCAGAGGACCAAGAGCTATTTTTCTGAATCAAAAATCTGCACCTGAGAAGTCCAAATGTATTTATGGAGATAAGGGTGGCCGATTTGAAATTGGAGCAGAAAATCACAGATGTAGTGATCAAAGTCTTCAGTGGAATTTTAAACCATGTATTTTTCTCAACTCAAATCCTGAAATGAGTTTGTGTGAATATAAGTTACTCCTAGCCTTTGATGGTTTGAGCACAGTTCTCAGTGAAAAGAAATTCTAGGTTTCTTCATTCCCAGTTTATTTGGGGTTCTGGAATGAAACAGTATGACAATTTCTTTGTGTTGAAGAGTATCTGCTAAACACAGCAAAATTATAATCATTTTGTTATAGGACAGTTGACTCTATCGATTAAGCCATGGACAGAGATTTGTGTAAGTGTGTGTGTTCACATTTTGCTTTGTTTTAAATGTGGGGAAATGATTAAAGAATTCTTGACTTTAAAATATTTTTTTACTAAGGTATCATTGGTATACAATCTTATGAGGGTTTCACACGAGCAACATAGTGGTTACAACATTCACCCATATTATCAAGTCTCCCCCTCACACCCTATTGCAGTCACTGTCCATCAGCGTAGTAAGATGCTATAGAGTTACTGCTTGTCTTCTCTGAGCTGTACTGCTTTCCCCGTGACCCCCCTACATTATGTGTGCTAATCGTAATACCCCTTAATCCCCTTCTCCCTTCCTCCCCACTCACCCTCCCCAGTCCCTTCCCTTTGGTAATAGCTAGTCCTTTCTTGGAGTCTATGATTGACTTTAAATTTTGTGAATACATTTAATTCCAAAATATCCCATGTTCTGCTTTCCCACCATATGAGTTTCCAATTGCTGCTATAAGGAATTTATCACAAATTTGGTGACTTACAGCAACACAAATCTATTCTCTTACAGTGCTGGAGGCCAGGAGTGCTGCGATCAAGCTGTCACTAGGCTGCCTTCCTTCTGGGGGTTTCAGGGGAGAATCCATTTCCTTGCCTTTTGCAGTTGCTAAAGGCCACCTGCATTCCTAGGTTGGTGGTCCCTTCCCTCCAGTTTCAAACCGCATCATGGACAACGTCTTTTTCCCTCCTCACACCTTTTTCTGACTCTGGCCCTCCAGCCTCCCTTTTACAGGACCATTGTGATTACATTGGGCCCATCCAGATAACCCAGGATAATCTCTCACCTCAGGATCCTAAACTTAATCACCCCCTTTACCTTTCCCAGTGCTGGGGATTCAAATATTGGCATCTTTGAAGGGACATAATTCAGTTTACACACCTTTTATCACAAGTATTTACCAACCTGTGAACTGGAAGCAGGGCTTCCGTAAACAATCACAAAATGCCGACGAACAGTTGGTTACTTACCCGGAGCATGCTCCTCTGGGAATGGGCTTTTCTGACCTGCAGCCTGAGGACTTCTCAGCAGGTCATCGCTGCTCTGCCCCTTGCTGTGGGATGGCCAAAAGAGCACTGGACTCAAAAGTTAAAACTGGACTCAGACATTAAAACTGTTTAATATCTCTGAGGGCAGTTCTTCCTCATGTGTAAAAGGGGAATAACAATATATACTCCACATGACCTTGAGGGCAAATAAGGTTGGTGCTAGAGGTGCTTTAAAAACTGCAAAGACTTAGTAAAACGTATACTCCAGTGGGATTCATTTTAAGGTATAAATTACATGACCAAGAGATTGTAGAGTAGACCAAACAAAACAAAATGAACAAAACAGCAACAGACTCATAGACACTGAGAAGTGAGGGAGGGACTGCAGTGGGTGAGTGAAATAAGCAAAGGGGATAAAGAGGCACAAAATCTCAGTCATAATATAAATTAGTGACGGGGATAAGAGTGCAACATAGAGAATATAGCTGATATTTCTGTAGCATATTTCTATGCTGACAGTAACTACACTAGTGAGGTGAGCACTTAATATAGGTAACTGTTGAATCACTGTGCTGTATACTTGAAACCAATATTGCATAACTATACTTGAATAAAAAAAAATAAGAGATCGTAGAGGTAGAAGAGACTTGAGACAGATAAGATATCTGGGGCTCATCTGGCTTCATAGATCATACAGCTTATTACTGTCTGGGCCATGCCTAGAACCCAGATATCCTAATTACTGGTTCCATGTTCTTTCCGTTGCACCCCAACATGATGGTAACATGTTTGACTCAGCCCACAGTGATCCATTCACTGGGCTTCTTTACCCAGGTTCATCCCGGGTCCGCCTCCACCGTTACCACCAACCAGACTTCTGTCACCACCCTCCTGTGGTGCTGATTAAAGAGGAATTAAGACCTAGTTGTGGCAGTCCCCCAGTTTGCTCACTCAAGTCTGTGCCTCTCTCTTCTCTGTTTCTCACACCTGGTGTTTGTTCAAGTATCTCTCCTCCAGCATCTACTCTGTTTTAAACCCATATTGAAGTTCTTGTTTTCCACTATTTTCAGCCTCTCCTTAGTGTCTCTGCCTCAATATCCAGCCAATGCCACTCCCTTTGTCACCTAAGGGGATGATTAGTTCTTAACAAGCTTTGCATTAGCATAGCTCTGGAATTTATATGTCAGGCTTTCTTTCTTTGCATTAAAAATTGTTTTAATAAGTTACAATTTATATACATTAAATTCACCACTTCTAGCATACAGTTCTATTACCTTTGACAAACACATACAGAGGCGTAACCATGGCCATAGTCAAGAAATACGATTCCTTCATGGATGGTGCTTTTGGTGTGGTAGTTAAGAATTCTTTGCCTATCTCAAGGTCACAAAGATTTTCTCCTGTTTTTTTTCTAGCAGTTTTACAGTGTTATATTTTGCAGTTAGGCCTTTGATCCATCTGAGTTAGTTTTTGCATAGAGTACAAGGTATAGATTTAGTCTTGTTTTGTTTTGTTTTGCATTGAGATGTCCAGTTGTTGCAGCACCTTAGCTGTAAAATTTTTTCTTTTTCCATTGAATTGCCTTTGCAACTTTGTAGAAAATTGATGGAATATGTATGTGTGCATCTACTTCTGTATTCTCTCTTTTGTTCCATTGATCTATCTTGATTACTGTAGCTTTACAGTTGAGTCTTATGTCAAGTAGTGTGAGTCCTCCAACTTTATTTTTAAAAACTGTTTTGTTATTTTAGTTCCTTTGCCTTTCCACATAAATTTAGAGTCATAGATTTTTTTCAAAAACACTTATTGCAATTTTATTGAAATTGAGATAAAGCTTTACATCAGAGAGAATTGGTGTCTTAACAGTCGTGAGTCTTTAAATCCATGAATACAGTATTTATCTCCATTTATTTAGGTTTTCTTTGATTTCTTTCAATGTTTGTAGTTTTAGATATTGCATGTATTTTATGAAATTTATACCTAAGTATTTGATGTTTTTGATGCTGTTGTAAATGGTACTTTTAAACAATTTAATTTTGAATTGTTCATTGCTAATATATAAAATTATGATTAACTTTTGTATGTTGATCTTATATATTGTAACTTTGCAAAACATGCCTATTAGTTTTAGAAGCTCTTTTGTACATTCTTTGGGATTTTATACATAGACTATGTCTGCAAAGAGTGACAGTTTTATTTCTTCTTTTCCAATATATATGTATTTTATTTCTTTTTCCTGCCTTACTGCTCTAGCTAGGACCTACAGTATGATATTATGGTTACTTTAACTTTAATATGGTCTTCTTTTTCTAGTTTCTTAAAGTAGAAACTGAGATCATTGATTCAGATAGGTTGCTCAATGGAATGCAGGATTCTCAGTTAAATTTTAGTTTCAGATAAACAACAAATAATTTTTTAGTATACTTCAAATATTGCATGGAACATAATTACACTACATAAAATTTCATTGTTTGTCTGAAATTCATTTCAGCTGGGTATCCTGTATTTTATTTATTAAGTCTGGCAACCCTAACTTAAGATTTTCATTTCTAGTATAAGTGTTTAATGTTATAAATTTTTCTCTAAGCTCTATCTGCCCACAAACTTTATCACATTTTCATTTTCATTCCGTTTAAAACACTTTCTAGTCTCCCTTTTAATTTCTTCTTGAGTTATTTAGAAGTATGCTATTTAATTTTCAACTATTTGGAGGTTTTCCACGTGTATTTATTTTATTTCTAATTTAATTTCTTTGTGGTCAGAGAACATGCTTTGTATGATTTGAATCCTTTTAAATTTATGAGACTTGTTTTATGGCCCAGAACATAGTTTACCTTGGAAAGGTTCTATGTGAATTTGAAAAGAATATATATTTTGCTGTTGCAGATAGGGTGTTCTATAAATGTCAATTTGGCTAAGTTGTTGGATCATATTAATCAAATCTTCTATGTCCTTACTGATTTTTAGTCTACTTGTTCTATCAAGTATTAATGGAGGGGTATTTAAATCTCCAACGTTAACTGTAGAGTCATCCATTTCTCTTTGTAATTCTCATGGTATCTGCTTTCATTTTGAAGCTCTGGTATTAGACGCAAAGACATTTAGGATTGTTCCATCTTTTTGATGAATTGACTCTTTCATTATTATGAAATGACTCTTCCCTGGAATCTGAGATCTGTCTGATATTAATATAACCATACCAACTTTTTCTTTAGAGTGTTAGCATCGTATATTTTCCCCATACTTTTACTTTTAATTTTATCATATCTTTATACTTAAAGTGGGTTTCTTGTGGGCAACACTTGTTAGTCTGATAGTCTCTGACTTTTAATTGTGATGTTTAGGTGTTATTGCATATTTACATGTCAGACATTTAAAGTAGCTATTTTGCCTGAAAGAAGGAATACAAAGAAACATATTAAACAGAAGGGCTGATCTTGAGTACCATAAAAAGTTAAATGTTTTTAAGACTTGCATTTCATTCTTGGTGTATTTATTTATTTGTACTTGTCCTCAAACTTGAATCAGTACAAGAATCACCAGGTTTTAAAATTCAGTGTCGTGGGCCTTGGTCCCAAAGGGTCTGATGGGGGTCTGGGTCTGGTCTGAGCCTGTACTTCATAACACACACTGCCCTGGCCTCTGCCATCACCTTGGTCATGCCACCGAAGCACAAGGTTCTCAGATCACAGCTGGATGAACCTACATGGAAGCAGCCAGGTCCACTGGATGTGCCGTCATCTGTTTTTCTCTTTTTGAGGTTATCAAAAATGCCAAGCAAATATACTGGGGTTTGACTTCCCATTCCCAGCTGTGTGACAGCAAGAAACAATTTCCACTGACCTAAGTTGAGCCATTTAAGGAGGCGAATTCACTCTTCAGAGCTAGATCTCTATCTTTAGCAGTATGTCACCAAGATAGGAAGGAAAGAAGGCAGCTACCCAAAACAAATCTGAATTTAGTGAAGACAAAAGGTTTTGATGATTTATTTAACTGCAGCAATAATAGCATATATAACTATGCAAAAGTATCCTGCATTTGCCAATCATTTATTTTTTGAGTATTTTTCCTCTTTTTTTGCTAGAAATTTTTGTTGCTCGCATTGGCTCCTTCCTGTGGAATGTCCCTTCCTGCTTCTTCCCTATCATGGCTTCTCTGAATACTGCCCATTCTTCAAGAGCCAGCCTTAAAACATGCCTTTTCCACAATTCTACCTCTCAGACTAACATAAAGCCAGAGGCAATTCTGCAAATTGGTCATTTTGTAAACTGATTTTGGCCAATTGGTCTGCTGGGCCCATGATATCACAACAAATCAACCTTGGAAGGCAGATGTCAGATGAGGAAGAGAAATTACATCCCAGGCCCATAAAGGGAAAAAAAGGTCTCCAGTCCTGGTTGCTTGGATGCTGGGGTGTGTGGGGAACCCCACCTGCCAGAGCACGTGCTGAGAAGGAGCAACAGATATGTAGAGAGAACACCACCAAATGCAGAGCACTGAAGTTTAAGAAAAAAAATTAATTACACTAGTAAACACACATGTAAAGAAAATCAATAAGCTCTTGTTTAACATTCTAACAGCAAGGGATCAGTTCACATCTCCCACACCAGAGGTCACTGATATCATCTTAGCTCATTTGGCACAGGTGTCGGTACATGAACAGATAATGCACTGAAAATCCAGGGCAGTCAGAGAAGGCTTCTGGGGAAGGTGGCATTTGAGCTTGGTGACCTCTAAAGAAGGAATGATGGGCATGTCCAACAGAACGAACAGCACAGCAGGGAGGAGAAAGAATCATTTTGTGGGGATGGATGCAAGTGGTAGATGAAGCTGGAAAGGGAAGAGGTTGAGTCTGGACCAGACCAAGAATGGGCCCCTGGATGTCAGAGGTCTAAAAATTGTTAAGAAACCATCATCTTTCTGGTTGCCAGTGGAACCTTATCAACTCAGCCAGGGTCTAAGGAGAGCTGATATCTTGCATTGTATAGCATTTCAATAGGCATTTGATTTTTTTTTCCACCAAGATGGTCAGTGATCCATGCACAAACCAAGCAGTGCAAGAAGACAGATCACTAAAAGAGGGGGCTCTGTTTATCCACAAACACCTTGACAACTTGCAGTGATGGAAAAGGAGACACTGGTACAAGGTCAGGTAGCATAGGCAACAGTCAGATTGGCAATGCTCCTGTTAACTCTCTCAACTTTGTTCTTTTTCTTGCTGTGGTTCTGCAGCCTGTGACTGCCCAGTACTCTATGGGAATGACACTAACGCAGAGATCTTTTCGAAGTATTACTGTGCACAGATGTTCATGTGCTATTGAAGATAATCTAGGAAGTTTCAAAGCCAGGAACAAACCCAGGAAGAGTAATAGGAGTATTGGAATTTCCAAATTATATCTCTAAAATACGTGCCTCTCTCCAGCATCTCCCCAGCTGTCATCCAAAACTATGCCCAAGTCCCCTTTTGTCCTCATGTAACTCAGTACATCCCATACATGATATAGACTCAGTAGTCAATAACAAAGGACTTCTGGTGGTGGTTATTTGTATCTGTACTTGATATTATGAGACTTCTCATGGAAATACAAAATAAAAAAGACTGTGAAAGAGAGCTCTGGACAGAATTCAGGCTTGCATATTTTAAACACTTGACATTGGTTCAGATCATCAGTGACTTGTTTCTTCTAAAATAAAGTTTATAAAATAAAATATTATAAAGTAGCATGTGAATTTAATAGAAAACAAAATACTCAAATATTGAAAGAAAAGAAGTAACACATAATTCCACCAATTTAATACAGTTCATATTTTGATGATTTCCTTTCAGACTTTTTCTACACATAGTTCTGAAATCTTCCTTAAGTAGAAAATAAACTGTCAAAATTGTCAGGGAAGCAGTTGGAATTTCTGAGAAATACTTTTTCAGTGACGGAATCAGACTTCACCCGATATCATGTGACTTCTGGATATGTCCATAGAAACACTTTGATATCCAGAAGGCTTCAAGTGAAAATGAGGTTGGGCCTTTATTTCCTTGGCCAACATTGAGCCCCTCTTCTTTGCGCTGCACAGTGCTAAGCACAAAATTGCTTAAAAACCACCAAATTCTCCAGGTGGCTGAGTGTGAAAAGACAAGAAGCACTAGAATTCAGGAGTGTTCTTTAGTCAAAGCTGCTACTTGACAGAGGATTTGAGTAAGGACGGAGACAGGGACCCAATGTGGAAGATAAATGGAAACCACAGAGAGAAAATAAATATTTTTCTCAGTTAAAAAAGCAGAGGATCAGTTTGGATTAACGCTCAAAGATTCAACAGGATTACATGATGTAAAGGCGGGGCCAAATTGCCCCTTCAGATAAACTTTCTCAGCTTCTGGATAAAGCAAATGGCAGAGGAAGGCCTGAGGGGTGGGAATTTCCTTCAGCAAAACCCTGAGCTCCTCCTGTATAGGGAACAGTGTGGAAACAAGGCAGCCAGAGAGTGGTCAACTCCTTTACCTGGCTCCCCGGTTGCCCTGGACACAGATAATATCACCTGCATTCATTGATGGTAACAATGAAGTCCAGAGAAGTCTGGTAAATGCTGAAGCCAGGATTCAGTCCTTTCTCTTCCTGAGAAAAGAAATGCCTCATCTCTTCCAGCAAAATCACAGCATTAATCACCCTATCAGGTTCCCCCCAAAAAACTGTATTTACAAATCAAAGAGCAAAAATCTCTATGTTTTAGTCAACTAGATCTACAATGTGTAGCTAATCAGTATCACTTTCAAATCATAGTGGAATAGATTTTATTTCATGATTGCCCAAGGTAAGAAATAGAGCCTCAAGTTCTAGGGAGCCAATGTTTTTGCTACAAAGGACACTGCTTCCCGAGGGTTCCTAGCGATATCTCTGCTCATTTCCAAGATTTCTGATGTATAACATTGGGATGAAAGTATTTTTGACTTAACCAAATTAAGAAAGGTGGGGTAAGAATTCCTGGGATGGTGGCTGTGGCTGTCCCGGTAGCTTATCTCTGCTCTTCCTAATCACTTTGAAATTAATGGGGCCCCAGGGCCTTGCAGTTGGGGGTGGCACAAAGATGTGCAAAGAGAACTTCACATTTTGCTGCATTACCAATGTATGAAGTCACAGGAGGGAAACAAAAGAAAAGATAAGAAGGAAGAATTAACATTAGAGAAAGTCATTGGAAATCATCTGCATTAGCCTTTTCCCTCAGCCTCTCAAGTCGATGAAAAGCCCACTTTCTGCATCCCGTGTATCTGCAGGATCTTCAGTTTGTAGTAGTGCTCATGGAGATAGGGGAAAGAGGGCAGCTGTAACTGAGGGGTTCAACAAAAGGGTGTGCCTGTAATTACATTATCACGATAGTTATTTTCAGGAGCATGGAGATGGTGCATTTAGATTCTGGTAAAAAAAAGATTAAAACCTCACTACGTTAAAAACATAATAATGCTAAGTGAGGCCTCCAAAACAACCCACAGCATGTTTCAAAGCACACGGATTTCATGTTCCCAGAGCACTGACTTCATTTTGATCTTCTTAGCGTTTAGAGAAGGGCAGCAGAGGAATGCCAGGGCTGGTTCGTTAAGGAACATGGAAGGTAGGTTTTCACTGGAGAGGAAGTGAGATGGGATGTCTGGAGAAAAGCAAACACTTCCCACTTCAAGGTGGACTGAAATTTCTCTCTTGCCCTGGCCCTCTTCTCCCATGACCCCTAAGATCCTTGATGCACCTTAGCTGAAGTACAGATCAAAGGGAGAGGGGAACTCTTGACACAAACTGAAACCATCCAGTTGTTTAATCATCCCTTTACGCAAAAGGCCGGCTCTTGCTTTGCTCGTCTGTCAGGACAGGCAGGTGGCTGTTTAGTACTGTAATGTTTATTTTCTTGGCCAGATTTGTTACCTAATAGAGCAAAAATGGGCCAACGGCAGAAAATCTTGGACTCAGTTACCCATTTTGGAATGATTCTGTTAGGAAAGAGTATAAAACCTAAATGTGATTTATTCCCACTAGAATGTTTAAACATTTTAACAGTAAGATATGAACAAAGGGCCACGTGGTGGAAGCTGCTCGGGCTGAGAGTGGGGGTGGGGGAATTAATAAGGGCCTGGCTATACCTGTTTGAGTTTTTTTTTAACCTAACAATAAGAATAAGACAAATGCAAAGGAAAGATATAACGGGCTTAGGCGACGTCTGGGAAAGACTGTGAACCCTGTAGTACTCAGCCAATGAGGAACCAGGAGAGGGACTCACGCACTAGGAGATAAATTATTGGCGCCAAACTCCCCAGGTGTGCCTGCCCACCGGACACCCGATCTTGCAAGACCGTCATTAAAGCCTCGCTCCGCTGTTCTCTTTGTCTCCGTGTCCACTTACTGAATATGGACCAGTGAGTGTGTTTCTCACAATTCTTACAGAAGTAATTTTTTAGGAGTATAGAATGTAGACTTTATACTTTCAATTTAGAACTTTAGGCTAACTGCATGCTGAAGTTTAGAAAAAAAAGTTCCACAACTAAATTGCCAAATTCCTGGCTTACTCTAACATCAAACTAGAATGTTCCCTGCTTGTTCTGATGCTTGAGCTCCCCTTTGTCAACTTTAAGTTTTAGGGACATGAGGGGTTTGTAAAGGCAGCCCTGTTCAAGGAGAAAATGAACATTTCTATCTGCAAGGGGGGACCCTCTATAACAGGAATCTGAGTCCAAACTGAGACCAAAGTCAGAGAGGCAATGCGGTTGCTGAACAAGAGCAGACGTTAAGCCAAACAAATCATGAGCCACTTTCGAGCTGGGCGATCTTGGGCAAGTTCCTGGGTCCTCAGTTTCCTCATCTGTAAAAGTGGTGTTCAGATACATTACAGGATTACATTACATTGTGAGGATTAGGGGTAATACACGTGGAGTAGGCAGCACATGATCATTTTTTAGATAACCTTGGGTAAAGATAACAGCACATTCTCAAGAGTTACACCATGTTATAATGATTTGTAGTAACTGTTGCTTTAAATATTTGAACTTCCAAAAACATTCAAATGAATCTCCTTACCTGTTCATGAGCAATATTGTTAAAACTGTTAATAGCCCTTGCATTGTGGTTTATCAATGAGCATCTTGATTTTTTTTATATGCAAGTCCAGTAAATTTTGGGATCATAAGAGTTGTGCTTTCCCATCAAATTTGGACCCACCGATTAGATATTATGCCATAAGTGGAGTGTGAAGGAAGCACTTTTAAATCCAAGGTCCCCTGCACTTAGTAACCCAAAGAGATGACTCTGTTGCCAACAATTTGTACTTCTCTTAGAGGAAAAGCAGATTACTATTGTAGCAAGGGTGTAACCTATTCAAGGGTGCAACACCTAACTGCTCCCTCAAATAGATCTGATTTTATAGCTCTTAAAGGATAACAGTACTGAACATACTGTTCAGGAAATCTACAAATCAGTTCGAAGGCAAATTCAAGTTGAAAATTAAAGGTCTGCGTAGCCACGTGATGTAGCTAAGATTTTGCTTACTTTATGTTTCGTCAAGTTGAAGGGGTTTATTATGGTAACATTTGTTTGAAACACAAAGTATGAAAAAGAAAAAAACTATGATACTTTTTAAAAAAAGGTGATAGGTGACAGGTCACAACAGAATATATGGTGATATATATGTGTATAGAGGAAGAGACAGAGAGAGGGGAGAGATTGTTGTAAAATGCAAGTCAGATGAAGAACATTTGCTTCACAAAGGATTCCTCATTTGTAACTCCATAGAACAAAAACTTCTTATCGCTGGGTTCAATGGATGGGCCTCAGGGGCTCTGAGAACTAGAAGATGCAGGCACGATTTTTTTGCAGGTAAATATCCACATTTCTGGAGAAAATGTCCATGGCTTTCATTCAGTTATAGAAAAAAGGAAATTCTGGAGAGTAGGCAGTAACTGTTGGTTTAAATATTAAACTTCTAAAAAATTTCAAATGATTTTTTGTTACCTATCAATGAGCAACCTTGTTAAAATTGCCCTCATATTATATTCATCAATGAGCACCTTGAGTTTAAATGCAAATCCAGGGAATTTGGGGATCATAAGAGTTGTGCTTCCATTATCAGATTTGACCCACCAGTTGGCTATGATGCTGTAAGTGAAAAAAGAGAAAAACAACACAATAGGGGTTTATATTGTTGCTGGTGATATGCTAGAAGTAGAATACACTTTTCTTGGGCAATGGTGCATCATTGTGCTCAACACCTAGAGGGCAGAGAGTAATCCTGCCTCAGTTTCTGCAGTGTGTTTTTGGACAATGACCGGACCTCACTGGATAATAATAGCTGTTTCTCATGTGAGAATCCTGTGAGGAGTAAATGGGCAGTACATGTGGATTCTGAGAACAGTTTCTGGCTCAGAAAATGCTCACAGGTGTCTTCTGTGGTCTCTGTAAAAAAAAAATGAGACGAGAAAAAAAAGAAGTCAGGGCATTTTCCTCTTCGTATCTCCTGTGAGCCTCAGGGTCTATAAAGCTGGGCATCATCAGTTGTTTTAGGTTGAACAAATACAATTCACTAAATGGTATGTAAAATATAAAGGTCCCTGCGAGAGGAGGAGCAGCCACCTGCGGTCTTGGAAACATGCCGCGCAATTGGCTTTTTTAGCAGCAGCTCACACTGGATTCTGACCAGCCCACAGAGCAGGTTGTTGACGCCAGCTGGCAGAACCCGGTACCTGAACTGAATTAGTAGTCGTGTTGGAGGCCACAAGGCAGTGGTAAAGTCAGCCCAGGGCTGACACTCAGCGCAGCACTTCATTAGCTTTGCAGTTTAGGGCAAGTGACTTAACTCTCTGAGCCTCGAGGTCCGCATCTGTAGGCTGGGCTTGATGATGGAAGCGCCCTCTTGGTGCTGCCCTGAGGACAAACGGAGGGGAGCCTTTCAGTGTTTTGCAGTGTCTGGCACTTAGTATTAAATAGTAAATACTAAGCAGCATGGGTTAAAACGTGCTTACCACACACCTGGCCCCGTGCTGAATTTTTCCATCTGAATTAGCACTTGTAAAGTACCTCTGAGGTCACTGCTAGGAACTTCCCTATTTTACAAATGAGGAGTCTGGGCACAAAGTCTCGAGTGCATGGCACACGCTGTACTCCCGGGGCAGGTCCTTGTTAGCACAAAAATCTTATGTGCCTGCCCTTGGCCCTGAGCTTCCCATGGTCTCTCTACCAAGGTGGTGAGTAAGGGGGCAATGGGGAGCAAATCTCCCGACATGCGAACCTGTCCCTAGATCCCTCAAATCTCACCAAATGTACCACACGGTACAAAACAGTGATATCTTAGGTCTGTCTAGCGTCTTCTGTGGCACATAAGAGATGCGTGCCTAAGATACATGCCTGTTGGAGGACCCTAGGGGGCGTGATGCTTTAAGCAGCTGTGGTGGGGAGAGGGTCACAGCCCTTTGAGGAAAAAGATACCCTGCAGCATTTCAGTAAGGGCTTCACATCAAGGCATGGTTTGCCTAAGGCGCTGTTTGAAGGAAGTTTTAAAGGAGTTGCCTCGTAATTGCAGGATGGACTCCCCACCCTGTCCTGCAACCAGATAGGCTCTGCTTTGCCCTCTGAGTTAACAGTAGGGGGTCTGGTGTTTGCAACACCTCCCAGCCCCACAATCCTATCTCCATGGTTATTAGAGGATGTATCAGCGTAAATGCCTCACCTAGCTGGAGCCCTTCATTTGACCGCATGGGTGGGCCTTGTCATTCCAATGAGGTCAACACTGTCTGAACCAGAGAGAGAGGGCTCCCATCCCAGGGCAGCTGGTGGAAAATTCCAAGTTAGCTGTTCACATCCCAGTCCTCAGAACTCAAAGAACATATACTTCTGCATCTATTGAATTATGTCCAAGTTATTTTTTAGAAACAAACTTGAGATCTTCTTTATGCTTTCCTTTATAATCTTTCCCAGTCTTCGGCCTCCTTGCCCCTGCCCCTAACCCCTGGCAACTGCTAATTGGTTCTCATCTTAATAATATGTTGAGAATTGTCTCATCTCAGTAAATATGTTGAGAACGTGGGGTAAATGGAATCATGCAGTACATGACCCCTTGAGATTGGCTTCTCTCTTTCACTCAACATATTGCCCTTGGGATCCATCCATATTGTGTGAGCATCAACACTGTGCTCCTGCTTATTGCTACGAGTATTTCATGGTGCCAATGTAGAGGACCCTTTTGAAACAGAAGGGACAGCCCTTTCCAGCTCAAACTGCACTGAGGCCAGAGTCTATGCTCCTGGCCTTCAAGGCCCTGGCTGCTGCCTTTCCTGTCTTTTCTTGGTACCCTGCCCCTCCCCCTCACGCCCTGGCCTTTTGTCCCTCCTAAAACCCACCCAGCTTGTTCCTCGGATCTGCTCACTGGGAAAACCTGCCCTACCTCTCCATGTTTGCCAGGTCCCAGCTGGAGTGTCACCTCCTCACAGAGGCCTTCCCTCTGCCACCTTATAGAAATGCTGCCATCCACCCATTTTCCAGCTTAGTTCCTCCCTTGCACTAATTATATCTGGTGACAATTTTCTTTGTCTTTTTTACTTGTTTAGTGTCTGCCGTCTTCCCCCTAGCAGAGTGACTGTTGTGAAACAGACACTCACAAAGGAATGAGTTGAATAGAGTTCCTTATTCTCTGAAAGAGAACGCTGATGATTATTAATATGGGTTTCTGTACCTGGGGTTATTCCAGAAAGGGACTGAGGGTGGCTTGTAAGCATAGAGACAATACGAGATGAAAAATAATAAACAGGGAATGATGAAACCGTGGTAAAGGGAACCCACAATCTGTGGGTGAGATGCAGAGCTGACTGGACTCCTGGCAGCCAGTGCAAGAAGTGCAAGAGGTGCAGAAGGAACAGTCTTCCCTCATCTTTGAACCAGGCATTGGGCACCATGGTGGTAAGCCCAATGGCCACTGGATGGCAAGGAAAGAAATACATAAGCAAGGCAATACTGGGTTGTGATGAGGGATATGAAGAAAATACGAGTTAAACATGGCCACATGACTTGCAGGATCCATGAAATTAAAAACCAATCTTCTCTTTCTGAAGAAACAGTTATTTCTGATTCTAAAAACTAGTGGGAAAATTGCCAGTGTTCCTTATTTTTTTATTTTTATGTTAGTTGAGTTTTTTCACAGTTGGGGGAGAACTGATTTTGCTCGACCCCAAGGATATAATGGAGAAAAAAATGACAAGACCTCTGGAGGTTTACGTGTGGGGGAAACAGATCCCAAGTACTCACTGTCTCTCTCTTGCATCACGAGGTCCTGCTCCATCTACCTCTTTGTCGCCCTCTGAAAGATTAAATAAGGTGCCCAGAGTAACACAGCTGTTAGTGACAAGCTGGGCCAAGGAAAGTGGTCCATTGTTTTTCTACAACATCCACCCCTCTGGGGAATCAAGTGTCAGAATGTAAGCTGTTACAGGCTTGGCCAGCCCTAGGCCCCATGTAGACCCACAGCCTTTGCTTTACAGTTAAACTCAGTTCAAAAATGAGTATTGAAGTCAATCTCCAGCGAGGGGATGATTCAGCAAGGACTAGCTCACCTGCTGAGAGGTGAGTGTGTGAGGGGAGGGCCTTGCTGCCCCTACACCCCACCTGGGGCCCTGCTCCTCCAGGAGGTAATTGCCTCCCTCACGGTACCCATCACACACATTTATTCTGAGTTTGAGCCCCTCCTCTGGGTTCCCCTGGGGCCCTGAGTTAGCCTTAGTTCCCTGCACTGACTTGCCTCTTGAAGATGACCCCTCAATGTCCCTTTTCTGCTAAGTGCAGCTCAGGAAGCAACTGGGTGCCTGTTATACATGTGGGTCCCCTCTCTCTGTTCTCACCAAATCAGGTTCTCTGGAGTAGGGCCCAGGCACCAGGATTTCTAAAAAGCTCGCTAGGCAGTTCTCAGGGACCGTCTTGGTCTCTGTTTTATTCTCAGCTTTGGCTAAGCCCTGTGCATTCTCTTCATATATATATACCAATTCACTGAATTTGTTGATTAGCAATAAATTAGTAAATGTGTCCAGGCGATTATACATGACAATGTGCCTTGGAGTGTCCCATCTTCTCTAAGCTCCAGGAAGCGTTTTGGTCCTGTCCTGATTTCCCTTTGCCAAGAAGCCTGTTTGAAAATGCAGATTTAGAATCGGGAAGTGTCCTGGGACAGCAGGGCAGAGGTGGACGGGGAGAGATCCAGACTAGAGGTTTCTCCAGGGGAGAAGAGCTAATGATGAGACCCAAGGAACATTATGAGGATGGAAAGAGATGGGCAGGCTCGGGGGTGGGGAGCAGGAAGGAATGAGGTAGAAGAATAGAACCAGCTCTGGGATGGGCCTTGCAGTGCCCTGGCATCACCTGACTTGGACAGAGATGGATCGAGAGCACAACTTGTGTTCAAGTCTGATAGAAATCAGGAGGTAGGCAGATGTCTGGCACCCACTAGGGTATTGCCAAGTGCTCCTGGGCTCCATGAGCAGGGCTGTCCACAAGGGCAGGTCAGGTGCTTCAGACACAAAGTTCCAGAGCTGGGAGAAGCCACCCTGCCTGGAATATTCTGGCAAGTGAGGCCTAGAAGAATGCAAATACATCACTCAAGCGGTTGGGGCTGGAGTGTCACTACATTGCCAAAGGTCCTGCCTGCTCTGCCCTCTGTAATTTGAGGGTGGAGATGAAGAGGACATGGCAACATGCTTGCTGATATGTGGACATTGGAGGGTGCAGGTAAGAAGGAAACACAGGCAGTTGGAAGTGCCCCTGAGGTATGCGTTTGCAGCTCACTGTCACTGAACAGCCAGGCTCAGAGCCACTCATGGGCTGCCAGGCTGGGTTTGATGGTGTTGCTCTGGGCAGCTGGGATGTATGTTTTAGCAGACCCCCAATCTAAGGGGATGTGGCTGAATAGGTTTCCTCAAAATCCATGTCTACCTGGAACCTCAGAATGTAACCTTATTTGGAAATAAGACCTTTGCAGATATAATTAGGAGATGAGATCATCCTGGTTTAAGGTGGGTGGCCAATCCAGTGACAGTGTCCTTATAAGAGATACGCAGAGATGCACAGAAGACAGGCATGTGGAACCTGAGGCAGGCAGAGGTTGGGGTTGTGCTGCCACGAGCCAAGGAACATGAGGGGACACCAGAAACTGGAAGGGACAAGGGAGGATTCTCCTCTGGTGCCTTCAGAAGAGGGAGTGCGGCCCCGCCGACACCATGATTTCAGACCTCTAGCCTCCAGATCTGTGAGAGAGCATTTTTCTATTGTTTTAAGCCAGCAAGTTTGTGGTAATTTGTTCTGGCAGCCTTAGGACACTAATACAGGGACTTCCCACTGAAGGGAGTTTTAACTGCTGGGGCCAGTACCACCATGCATAGACAGCTGGTTATGGCAGAAAAGATTAATTTAATAGGCAGCTCTGAGAGAGTGAGCGTCCAGGTAGGGTGAGGGACAGAATGTTACATCATACACTCATCCATAAGTAAAGCAAGCAGCCTCAGTCTGCAAAGCTTATTAGAAGAAAGTAAAATGTTCTATGGAAATCAGATGACGCATTGCTAAAAGTGGATTTAGTGTTGGCAAGACCATAGCCTTGGGTGGTGGTGATCAGGGCTTGAAACAAGCCAGGCACATTTCAGCTCAGAGGAGGTGGAGTGGGACACTCAGAAGAAGGAGAGAGGACAGAGATTTGGCAGAAGTGGACCCAGGCCAGCTCTGGGACTGCTCCCCAGCCACCTGGTTAAGGTTATTGCCAGGTGCTCAGTAAAGAGAGCAGATGTCCTCGCACAGACTGGCACATACTTAGTGAGCACCTGCTTTGTGCCTGGCCCACAGCCAGCAGAGAACACTGGTGAACACATGCAATTCTCATCCTCAGAGCTGATAAAATCTCAGTTAAGAAGATTTGGTTGCAAGTAACAGAAAACTCAACATACATTGACTTAGGCAGTAAAAGGATGTTACTAAGTCCAGAATCTGGGAATTCCAGGGATCTGAGGCTTCCAGCACCATTCAGCCAGGACTCTACTTCATTTCTCTGATTCTCTGGGGCCTTCCCTCTTTTGTGTATTTGTGTATCATTTCCAGCCTAGGGTTGACTTCTCTTTTGTTCCAAAGAGCAAACAATCTTGTGGGCTTGTGCAATGGCTGCCAGCAGTATCTATAGCTGTTTGCTTTACATTCATGGAGGAAGAGGGCTGCTCTCCTGTAGTCATTGGGCCATATCATAATCTTGTGCCCATCTCTCACTCAATTCGAAGCAAAGGAAATAAGACACCCTAATTGGCCTAAGGACCAGTGCTACTCAAAGTGTGGTCTTTGGGCCTGTTGCATTGGCATCCCCTGGGAATTTGCCCAAAATGCAAACTCTGGGGACCAGAAACTCTGGGCGTACAGTACAGCCATCTGTGCTTAACAAGCCTTCCAAGTGATCCCCATGCTTGCTGAAGTTTGAGAACTGCACTTGGATGAATCAGATCCCACCTGTGGAGCTGGTGATGAATGTTATTCTACCCAAACTGCATAAGTGCTGTGCAGTGGCAGAAGGCTGGAATGGAAATTGGGGAGCAACTGCCACTACCCTCAGTGATTATGACAAAATAGCCATGATGTACTGAGTTCTTATTATATGCCAGGTCACGATGCTGAACACTTTATATGATGATCTCATTTAGTCCTCACCACAAATCTATGAGGTAGGTACTATTACTATCCTAGTGACAGCTGAGGAAACTGAGGCCCAGGCAGCTGAGTAGTTCTTGAGGGCTTCACAGCTAAGTATCAAGGCTGGAGTTTGAACTCCAGCAAATGCCCCAGAGGCTGAGTGCTAATGAACTGCCAGCTGCCAGGATGTGTGATAAGCATCATTGACAGAGGACAGTCAGATGTGTCAGAAGCACCTTCGAGGCACCTCACATGCTCTAGTGGGGAGTCAAGGAGGGCTTCCAGAAGGAAGTGACAAGCTGGGGAGGAGTTTGCTAGCTGGGCAAAGATGGGGAGGAAGAGTGTGCCAAGGCCTGGAGCTCAGAGATGGCTTGGCATGTCTGAGGGACTGAGGGACTGGTGTTGGGCATGGGAGGAAGGGTGGGGTGACTGAGAGGTGGGCAGATGTTGGATCTAGAAGGGCCCTGTGGACTAGGTGAAGAGGCTCAGCTTTATCCTAAGGATGGTAAAGAATGTAGGGAATTCTAACCCTGGGGATGAGTACAGTAAACGGCATGTATCTACATATTTACAATATGTCCTGAAGTTTTTTTATTTCTTTTCCCAATGTTATGGGCTTGTTTTTGGGTATCTTAGAGCTGATGCTGCTGGAATATACACAGAGGGTCCCATTTAAATCAAACTTCATTTATTTCTTATTATTTTCTACACCAGGGTAATGGTGTAGATATAGGGTCACTCAACTGCTTCAGAAATGCTTTACACAAAAATACAATCAGTCATAACAGGATCCTTGAAGACTTGTTTATGGGCAAAATATTCCCAAGGTCTTCTTTAGTTGTCTCCAAACTTCTAAATAAATGGAATGAATTTCTAGGTATGAAAGATCCCCCTGAGAGCCTCCCCCCTCACATCCTGATTTGGAAGATAAGCAGTGGGGGCTTGAGACTGTATTCTTAGCAGTCACTCTGGGGGTTGGGGAGCCAAGGACCACAGTTTAAGATCCACCAACTTATCTTGAAATAAGTTTGTGATAAAAAAAAAAAGTCAGCTTTTTCCCAACCTCCCGCTGTCAGGTTTGCGTTATGAGGTATGAGGGGGCTGACCTCAGACTGACTGACCGATCTGTCAACGCAGTTCCTAGGAAAGATGCTCCTCTCGGCACTTCATTGCAACGTGATGGCATGAAGGGAGATCCTCACACAGATTACGCCGCCAGTGTCAGGTCAGGCAGGGGGGCCATGGGGGTGTGACTTGCTGATCACCTTGCCCTTTCAACATCTAAATGGCCCGACCCACCACTGACCCAAAAAGCATTTGAAAGAATTTAGGAAAGTTGACAGGTACAAGGAGACAAAACAATCACCACTAATATGTTGTTGCAGAACTGTTAGAGAAAGAGCTTTCAGGGACACTATTCTCCTTCTAGTTCTTTGGGGCATAGAATTTTCACCATTACTGTCTTCTCCATCATTATCATCAGTAATCACAATAATCAATAGTTACTGAGCATCATAGAATGTATCTTAGATTTGTTACAGGAAACAGACCCTGGGGTTATAATTTTCCATTCCACCTCCAGGTCTTTGGGGCAAAAGGATTTTATCCAGCCATCTCCAAGGGTATCAAATTATTCTTTAATATCTTCCTAGAAACAGTTTCTCCTTCTCATGTATATGGATATCCTTCCATTTCAGTTCATCTGAAGATCTATCTATTTGATGTTCTTTAAAGACACACTAGCATTTCGTAGTATGGATGCACCCATATTATTTAGCCAGTTTCTGCTGATGTAGAAGTCGTTTGTTGCAGGTTTTCGCTCTTTCAAGCAATGCCATAAGGAACATGTCATGCCCATTTCGGTACATGGGTGTGATCACAGATGTAAGACCAACATCTAACAGTGTAATTGCTAGGTCAAAGGGTATCGCCATTTAAATTATTGGCAGGTATCTCCAATTGCCTTCAGAAAGCTTATGGCAGTTTATCCTCATGACAGCAGTAGTGTATGAGGACATGCCTGTTTCCTCATGGCAGGATGGGAAGTTATATTAAAAAAATTTTTTTGCATTCTGATAGGTAGAAAATTATATGTTTATTTACATTCCTTTGATTTTCAACAATGTGTTTGTCATTTGCACATTTTTATTCTGAGAAATGCCTAAGGCTTTGCTGAATGTTTGAAATATTTTTAAATTGTTGAACAGGTTAATTTTTTTAAAATACTTAACTTTTAAAGTAGTAATCTTCATTTAGTGGGAAAATGTATGCTATGAGGGCACTGAATACCTCATTCCTCACTCATGAAGTTGAGCCTTACTGTAATGGAATGGAGAGAAGCTATAGTCTGGATGAAATTTTTTTAATGTTTTTGAGCTTTGCTGAAATAATAAATTAAACAAATGAAGAACTGCAGTCTGAGCTCTCTGCCAGTCACCATGCTAGACATGACCATATGTTCTACTGTCAAACCTTCCTACCAATTTTTTGGTGTTGATGTGATTCTCATATTCACCTTAATAGAGCTTTTCTCCCTGTACTGAGGAGAGTAGAGAAATACAAAAAGGAAGTGGCCAGAGACAGTTACAGTGACCCCTCTGGTGGCCCCAACCATGGCCCAGCCTGACAGAGGAGAGGCAGTTTGGGAAGCAGCTTGGATACTGAAATATTGGGATTTCCCAAGAGATGTCAATGGCTTCCATCCAAAGACCGTCAGGAATCTGCGTGGAATTGAACAAGTTGGGGGAAGACACAATGGGGAGCTGTTAGAATTGGGTGTCAGAAAGTATTTCTTACAGGATTTGGGCTTGTGTTAGGAGACTTGAAGGAAGGTCCACGGAAGCAGGACTTTGCTCTGGATTGGACACTGTAGGGAATCAGGAAACTGTGTAATAGGGTATCTTAGAAATTCTTGTCTGTCAGGCAGGAGGAGTAAGTTAAGGCCGCAGAAGCAGCAGTTGCTCATTAGCCAGAATGGGTGGTGTTAGGTCATTTTTTGGGTCATGGACAATGTTCTTACTTTGCCTGTGTTGAGACATAATTACTGAGGGGTTTCATTTTTGTCTTGATCCACCATGGCCACAGCGGTCTTGTCTGAGGTGGGTGTTGTGTGAAGTTGTTCATGTTCAGCAGGAGGACACCATGGCCTAAGTGTTGGTGCCAGTCTCCAGATCAGGGGCTGCTTTTCACTCTCTCGGAATTTCAGGACATTGTTTGAAAAGAGCAGAGCATTTACAGCATTTACAGACTCTCCTCCCAGTTCCAGCACACAGGCTGCCCTCTTCTGAACGCCATCCTCTTTCCCTCCAGGTGTGCGGAGGCTGTACTGCTCAATGGCTGAGAATGGGGACTCTGGCTTCCATCACTCATTAGCTGTGGGGTACCCTGGGCAAGTTCCTCATCTATGCACCTCATTTTCCTCACTTACAAAATGGAGAGAATAAAAAAGATCCAGGTTGTAGGGTATGGTGAACCTGTCAGGACAGTAGCCAGCACAGAGGATGGGCGTGGTTGTACCATTATCACCAAATTCCAGTCAATACTCAAGTATTGGCTGATGGTAGGGGCCTCCAGCTGCTGTCCTTCCTTCTTTCCACTTCTCTTCCCAGTCTGCTGCACACTTCCCCAATACTGAGCTTCTTTAAAAAGTCCCTTTCATCGTGTTTTGCTGAGTGACATGTTCCATGCTCTTGTTTATTGAGCATGTACTATGGGTCAGGCATTGGGCTGAGCAGAGCATTTACAGCATTGTAGTCCATTCTTCAGCAAGGCAGGCATTTGTAATCCCCATTTGACACTTGAAAAGGCAACTGAGAAGAGAACATAAGGAAGTCACCCAAGGACACGTGATCTTTAGGTGGCAGAACTGGGTTCACATGCAAAATCTTCTGACTCTCAGTCTTTCCTCTCTGCACTGGGCCTCCCCTTTGAAAGTCCACACTGAAGCCTGACACGGAAAGTCTTCAGTGCCCAGCTCCACCCTGCCTTTCCAGCCTGATCTTTAACCGGTCCCCCACCCCCCAAAACAACCAGAGCATTGCTGAGGGTCTAGTATTTGCAGGTCTAGCCTGGTAGGCTCAAAGGAAACGCTACACTTAAGCAACCCAACCAGCTGGTATGAATCCAGAATGGAAAAGGCTGACAGCCCCACGTTAGAGGCTGGTGAAGACATCGTGAGGGCACAGACGTCTCTGAAGCACAAACTCGCCTTCACTTTCAAGCCCTGCACTTGAAAGCTAAGCTCCGGGCTGCGTGCATCCCCCGGGAGAATCCACAGCGCTTGCCCTCCCGTTCCGAGGAACCCCGCCCATCTGCTTGCTTGTTTGTTCTTGACGTGAAGGGGTTCCCATTTCTGCGGCGGGCCCTCCTGACTAGGGCACCCCATTTGGGAAAGGCGGCGTTGGCTAGGCCCTCAAAGGCTCCTGCCTGCCGGAGCGGGGTCAGTATCCCAGTGCAGGGGAGGAGGCCTTTGTAGTGTGGCCGAGCTGTTTGTGTTCAGGCTCTAAGGAAAAGTTTGCTCCTAATTAAAGGAGTAAATGCTTTAATCCCTGGCCTGAGGGCTTCCCGTAGAGCATTAGCCCTATTAGGAAGGAAATGGATTGTAATCCCTTTAATATAAGCCTGGAGGAACTCGGGGGCTTCCGGTTTGCGAGAAGAATTTCCTCCTGTGATTTAACAATATTAACGTGCTAAATTTGCATAGACAGAAGCTTGGGGCCCAGCCGAGGGAAAGCCAAGCCCGCCTATTCTCAGATCAACACAGGTTACAGTAACTGAGCGCCTACAGCGCCCCAGGCCAGGGCCAAGGCACGGCACATGTTTTTCTCCTTTAGTTTTCGCAACCAACCCTGTGAATATGTATTTTATCAATAAGGAAATGAGGATTTACAGGTGGATATTCTCACTGGAAGTGGGAGGGATTTTGCTGAGCATTTGGTCGTGTGCCGTATGCTTTGTATACACTGTTTATTGACACCTCTCCACATAATTATCTTCTTTGAGTATGCTTTTTAATGTTTACATCTCCCAACCATGCTTTTAGAAATAGATACTGGTTTCTATTAAGCAGTGTAGTTTTATTTTACCCTACACAATTGGGACCCAACACTTGTATATGATTTAGGCTTTAAAAAAAAAAAGATTTGCCTTCTGGCTTCTGTCTCCTTCCTTACAAATGTAGAAAAGATTCTTGCAGACAGCAAGAACCATGAGAAACTTACCTGGGTTTTGTGAACTTCAGAAAAATAACACATACGACACTATAAAAACGTAAAACTTGGCACAACTTGATGTTTTGCAATGTTTCAGTGTGAGCTTACAAATGTTCATAACCAAGCCGCACCATTTTACATCCCACCAGTAATACACAAGCATTCCAGTTTCCCCATATCCTCGCCAACACTTGTTATTTTTCATTTTTGTACTACAGCCATCCTAATGGGTGTGAACAATGGTAGAATTTTGACAGAGGGAGGAGGGATAAACCAGACTTTCAGACTAGAATATCTGATGTCCTAATCCATGTGGGGCTCTGTTGACCTCCCTCTCCTAAAAATAGACCAATTCTGTAGACTATTGGAAAGCCTTTGCCCTCTGGGTACCTCCTGATGCCGCTGGGTTCATGCTGGCTCAGAAGTGTTGGGATTTCAGGGGCTTGCTGTGAGAGGGGACCAGGGACAGGGGAATGTGAAGGAGGTTGGGCAGTCACCCCATCACAATGACAGGTAACTGTGACCCACACAGCCTCAGTCAGGGGGGTCAGGGCTCATCTCAAGAAGGGTGTGGCAGTGGGTCCTCCACGCAGCAGGGCCACCAGGAGTTGGAAGGGCAGGAGTATTGTTGTCACCTTGGCAGAAGGAGGGTAGGTGCTGTTTGCGCTGAAGCTGGTCCCCAGCCCCAGGAAGGGAGCTGTCCATGCACAAAAAGGAGGGGACACAGAGACCATTTGAGGTGTGACACCCAACTCGCTGGGCCACAGGCTGCTGAATGGAGTGGGGAGGGTTCACGGGAATGAAATGGAGTTCTGCTCCAGCCCCTTTGTCCCAGGACCCCTGTCCACAAGCTCATTTATCCCTGCTACCACCAGCAACCCCTGGAGGACTGAGTAACGTGAAGGGTGGGTCTGAGAGGAGGGTGGCAGTTGAGGGTGGCTGGCACAGCTTTGGGGACAGTGGCTGTTTTTCCTGCACTGCAGAGGCAGGGCTAACTAACTTGTCTGTGTCTAGGTGGGCCACCATGGCAGGTGTGGTGTACCCCAGGCAGGTGAGTGTGGTGGGTTTTTGTCCCCCTGTGGCCGTTTTGAGTTTGGGCAGCTTTAGCAAACACCCAGGGGAGGGACAGGTTCTGGGGGCTCCCTCTCATCTTCATTCTGGAATGATTTCTTTTTTTAACAGAACAAAGCTAAGGGTCTACAACTTTCTAGGGTTCATGTATTTATTCACTATGCATTTATTAGGCACTCTTGATGTGTCAGGCACTGTGCTGGTCTTTAAGGCTACAGAGATGCTCAAGATTAGTCCTAATGAGTGCACTTCCTGGAATCAATTGCAGCACCATGAGAAGTGCTGTCGTGAGGAATGTAAACTGTGCTATTAAAGCAGAGAAAGTTTAATTCTTGGGAGGCAGAGAGATGTTTTGGGGGAGAACTTTAATCTGGGTCTTGGAGGATATGCAGGAGTTTGCCAATTGGAGAAGAGAATGGACATCTCCAGTAGGTAATGCGAGCATGTGCCAGGCACCCGGAGAGAGTGGGAAGTGGGGAGCCTGCAGCGCAGAGGGTGTGGCAGGAAGCCCACAGGACGGCTAGATGGGAAGAAGCCTGATCCTGAAGGGCTCTGAATGCCAGGCCCACAACAAGTGGCCTTTGTCCTGTAGACAATGAGAAGCTGTTGAGTGCCCAGTAAATGGGAGAAAGACAAGTTGGGCTCTCTTGTTTTATAAATTCCCTTGCCTTTTAGGCCCCTGTGGATTTAGACATATACCAAAGCTCATACATGGTCGACTATAAACCCTACGGGAAGCATAAGTACTCCGGAGTTACACCACAAGAGGTAAGAAGTCATTCAGCCTTGTCTTCTGATCAATTCCACTGAAATCACCTGTATTTCATTTGTATTATGAGTGTAGACAATGGGAATATTTATTTAGAACAATATCTGATACCAGAAGATCTAAAGAGGTTTTTTCATGTGTATGTGTGTGTGTATGTTTTAAAATGTGCTTCACATATGAGTCATGCATATAAAAGGGTATAAATAATATACATTTACAGTTTATGATGATAAACATCAGTGGACCTATTATCAGCCAGCTTATAACTTAGCACATTAACAGGATCTTAAAGTTCTCATACCCCTTCTCCCAACTTCAGATGAAGCCACTATTCTGAAATTTGGGTTACTCATTCCCTCATGTATGTTTTTTTAAATAGTCTTATCTTACATGTATGTATCCTTCTAAAGTTAGGTTTGCTGCTTTTGAACTTTATTATATAAGGGATCATACTATTTACACTCTTCTGTGACTGTTGTTTTTGCTGAACATCATGGCGTATTACTCACTTTCTGCTAAATAGTATTACATTGCATGAATATGCCATCATATATTTGTCCCTTCTCCTGTTGGTGGACATTGAGCTTTTGACTTTTCTGTTACTCTTCCCACCCCCAAATGCTGCAGTGAAGACATGGTACAGCCTAATGGGCCAGAGCTCACCCATCCCAGGAGAAGGGTTGCTTGTCATAGGTAACATCACTGGTTTCCAAAGTGGTGGCATCATATACCTTCCCACCAGCACAGACATTGATTACTTTGTATTGTTAAACATTCTAATTTTTGCCAATTTGGTGTGTTTGAAATAACAATTTTTTTTGTGGTAATGATTTTCATTTCACTGGTTTTTAATGAGGCTCTGCATCTTTTCATTTGTTTGTGGATATTTATTGTTCTATGAAATGCCTATTACGGCTTGCCCATTTTCTCTGGAGCTGCTTGTCTTTTTCTTGAGTTCTCTCCACTAAAAAGAATAGTAATAAGATCTATACAAAGAAAGGTGGAGCAATTTCTAAGACATGTTATTTAGTGGAACCAAAGTGTAGAGTGGAATTATAATATGGTTTGGTACAAACCAGGGGTGTGGATACATACATGCATGTTTACACATACATGAAACATTTCTGGAAGGATACAAAAAACAGGCACTGTGGTTGCCTTTGGGGATGAGAACTGAGGGAGGGGGAGTCTGGGAAAGAAGCATACTTTTCATTAGAACCCTTTATTATTATTTCAGTATTTCCCTTTGTTCTATAGATATTACCATTCAAAAACTAATTAAAAATTTAAAAAATAAAGACAAGTGCCCTCTCTCTTGAATATTGCCAAGGCCACTCCATCGTCTCACCTCTCACCATCCCTTTATGTGTGATTTGTTTCTACAGCAAGCAAAGCTGGATGCCCAGCTCCGGGGCAAAGAGTTTTATAGGTCTGTCCCCAGTCCCAACCCCAGGCTAGAGGATGGATACCCTGCCTTCAAAAGACCCCACATGACTGCCAAAGACCTTGGATACCCTGGCTTCTTCCCACCACAGGCCCAGGTGACCACCTCAGAGGATGAATGCAGGTCCACCAGCATCTGCCCTTCCGTGCACCCAGTGTCCCACATTCTGTACCTGGCCCAGGGTGACCCGAACCAGGTCCAGCAGAGCACCGACTTCCCATGCCTCCTGGAGCCTGAACGCCAACCTGCTGCAGACAAGGGCAAAGGCTACTTTCCGCTGCCCCGCTGCTTCTGTCCTCATCACCATACAGTCAAGGTCCCCATCCTGAACAGGTGGGGGCCCTTGAGGCCATTTTACCAGTAGGAAGGGTGAGGACAGCTTCCCAGGGCACTGTGGAAATCCCTCCCTTTCACAAGGAAACCCCACTCTGCCCTTGGAGCAGAGAGGACTGAAAATAAACCCCTGGAAAGACGTGCCAGCAGCACTGCGAGTATTTGCTCTACGAGACATAGCATCCCACCTGGAAGGAGGGAAGGCGCAGGGAGGGAGTGAGGGAAGGAAGGAAAGCTGGTCTGTAGAGAGGGCGGGACTTTGTGTGATGCTTTATTATAATGAAGAGTCCTGCTGTCAAGATTTTCGCTGTTTTGGGTATTTACTTACAGAAGGAGAAAAATATTGTTTCCCACAGTCCTCTGACTGTTGAGTATGACTGTAAAACTTGAAATCCAGTTGGATAACTTTTCCCGTAATACACTTATTAGGTTTGTTCAGCAGGAACCATTTAGAGAGTGTTATCTCATACTTTCTTGCTCAGTGGAGCCTTTGTAAACATATACATGTATAAGTCAGTCAGGAAGTAAGCTAAGTTGCTGTAACAAAGGGAACCAAAATAATGGTGTCCTGACCCACATACCTGTTTCTCTCGCCTAAGAGGTCAGAGGTAGGCAGTCAAGGAGGGTGAGCCACTTTGCTGTGGCTTCCATTTCTGGCTCTAAGGTGGCTGCTGTAGACTAAATTGTGCCCCCCTAACCCCTCCACAATTCATACATTGAAACTCTAGCCTCCAATGTGACTATATTTGGAGGTAGAATGTTCAGGAAGTAATTAAGGTTAAATGAGGTCATAAGGGTGGGGCTCTAATCTGATAGGATTGGTGACTTTCTTAAAAAGAAGAAAAAGAGAGTTCACTCAGTCTGCATACACACACACACACACACACACACACACACACACACGCACGCACGCACGCACCAAGGAGAGGCCATGTGAGAATACAGCAAGAAGGTGGCCATCTGTAAGCCTCACCAGAAACTAAACTCTGCCAGACCTTGATCTTGGACTTGGAGTCTCAGAACTGTGAGAAAAATAAATATCTGTTGCTTAAGCCACCCAGCCAATGGTATTTTGTTATGACAGCATGGCCGGACTAATACAGTGACAGATTTGGTTGCTGATATTTTTCAGTTAGCAGAAAGCAAGAAACAAGAGAGACTATAGGTGCATTCCCTTTAGGAGCACAATGCAGAAATTATAAACAATACATGAGAAGACTTTCCCATTGGAATCACACTATACACTAGTGCTTCCCTAGGGGTCTTGTCAAAACACAGATTCTGGCTCAGTAGGTCTCAGGTGGGGGCAAGGTTCTGCATTTCCACCAACTCCCAGGTGCCAAGGACAGCAGACCCCACTTGAGCAGTGAGGCTGTTCACAATATTCTGCCTCTTCCTTTACTCTTTACAGGTTGCTACTTAGAGATTTAGCTTTTTTTACCGGCTGCCTGATAATCCTTTGAATTAATCAGCCTTGCCCCTTGGCCATGTTAGCCCATATCTAGCACATGTTCCAAATATGTTTTATCCTTGTTTTTGGGCACTTACGCTTCTCCAAGTTCCTCCCTACAAATCAAGTGCAATAACCATTTGTGAACATTCATCTTTACAAATGATGCTTTTATTTCTGGAAGACAGAATATTGTGAGTTCTGGGTCCAATGGTGTGGGTGTTTGGAGTTAGTGGATGGCACTAGGGTGGCCATCCAGCAGTGGACACTACACTGCCTCCTTTCCCTTCTCCTCCCAGCGCATGGATATTATCAATCTAATTTTTGCCAATTTGATAGACAGTTTTAATTTGCAACTACTTGGTGACTAGTGAGATATAGGTTCTTTTTATATCATTGGTCATTGGGTTTCTGAGTCACATTTTTTTTCCTTTAATTGTTTATTTTTTTTTCTCATTCAACTTAAAGCTTTCGCACCTTGGCCATGTTAGCCCATATCTAGCGCATGTTCCAAATATGTTCTATGTTTAGTTTTAAATATAAAAATTTAAATATGTCCTCTGAGCATTTTTCTAATATTAAATTCATACTTCAGTGGAAAATGTTGCAAAGTGGAGAAAGGTGTGAAGAAGAAAAGGAAACCATGTCTAAGCCTCCTGTTAACTACTGTTAACATATTGATGCCCAGGGACGTTGGTTCAATTCTGGAGCTATAGAGCCAGACAACGCTGGGGTTACCCCCATGCCTGCATTTACTACTCACCAGCTGAAGGGTATCCCAGAAAGTTATTTGCTGTCTCTGAACAGCAATGTTCTCATCTGTAAGAGGCACTAACAGCGCTCCTGTCTTTGGAGTGAACAAGGTCTGCGCAGCACCTGGGATGCGGTGAGTGCTCAGTGAGACCTTTTATATGCATTTTGGCAAATCTCACACTGCATACTTCATGTTAAATCCTGCTTGGTCTTAGCCGCACTAACTAAAAACATTGCCAATCAACCTCAAACTTTGTCAATATCCTTGCAAGAACATAATGCAGTTACTATTGTTAGAATTCAAGTTGTTTCCAATTGTGTATTTTTCTTTTATAAATCTACAGAATAACTTTTTTTTTGGCAATTGGGTAGAAATAGAGAGGGGAAGTTACTGGGTCAAAGTGTATGAATATGTTCTTGGTGCATTTGACCAAACTGCTTTCTAAACAGGTGTGTTTTGAATGTTAAGGAATTTAAATAGAAAATTAATGTTAGGTGTGGTGACAGCATTTTGGTTTTGCTAAAGATACTTCATTTTGAAATAGTTATAGGAGAGATGATATCTGACATTAACTTTAAAATGCATAGAATAGGTGTAACAATATCAATGATGAAGTAAAAGTTGGACCCGGGTGATGGGTGCACGGAGGTCATTTTCCTTTTCTCTCCACTTTTGTGTGTGTTTGAGATTTTCTATTAAAAAACACCAAGACAGGAAGGGAGGGAGGGAGAAGGGGAAGGAAGAAAGGAAGGGCGAGGACGGAAACAGAAAGATGTACCTCTTGGGACTCCCACTAGCCATTTACGAGTGCATCTATCTCCTAACATCCTTGTCATTCTTGCTACTCTCAGTGAGAAAGAAAAAGGGAGGAAAGAAGGAAGGATGGTAGGAAAGAAAATAAGGGAGGGAGTGAGGAAGAGACAGAGAGAGGGAGAGAGGAAGTCTGTTAGTTGACAGTTTAGTTGCTGTATGCCTGGTGAGGTTGAATAATCTTGCAAACGATCATTACTTATCACACCTAACATTAATAATGATTCCTTACCCTTCAAAATGCATCCTTACCAGTGTGTGCCCTTCTCCCTTACCTGTTACCATCTTTAGTGAATTTATTTATTCCGTAATGCCTTCTGCAGTGTCCATAAAAGAAAGTGTCTCTGACTAAAATTTTGCTATTTCTCAATGCTTGTTGATAACATTTTTGCAGTGTTGGGTCACGTGGATCAGCTGACAGTCCTAACACACAGCTATTTCCACAAAACGATTTAGTTGAGGTGAAAACATTAATAACAAAAGCTACTCTTTATCAATCACTTATGATATGCCAGGCTCTGTGTGGCACACATCACATGCATTACTTTGTCTTCACATGTTAAAGCAACAGGCTCAGGGTGGTTAAGTGCCTGGCCTAAGGCCATACATGGCAAAGCCAGAATTTGAATCCCAGACTTAGCTGATTCCAGCTCCACAGTTTCAGTCATTTTTGGAATGTTGCATGTTATATTTATTCTAAGTCAATGATGGAAAGTCCTTGAACAGAATAGTTGTCTTGCTCCAAAATGCCCAAGTTTCCCAGACAACTGCCTGGACCAAGAAGATGGACCCATTCAGAGCCCCCCTCAGTTTGTAGTCTGACGCATTCAGGGAGTCATTGCCTTCATCATGGATTTACAAGGGGTGTGGCTGGCCATGCTTAGTATACAAAATGAGTCACAGAGAAGTGCTGGACAGCAACAGGGGAGTGGAAAGAGTGGACATGCTAGCTGTGACCTCGGTGCCTTGGAGCAGAGGAGCCCAGGGGAGGATGGGCTCAAGATAGGTTAAGTTGAGACCCCAACACAATGCATTGAAGGGCTTGCTGCTCCTTCCCAGAGAGGCCTGGGGGCTAACAGACTGAGCCATATCTGGGAAGTTGCCATGGAAGTCCCCAGATCCTCTCGGACTTGGCCCTCCATCCAGACTGCAGCGGCCTTCTCGGCTGGTGTCCAGGAGCACCCCATGCAGTTCATCCCCATATTACCTGCACAGGAATCAGAACACATGTCTCTTATTTCTCATCTACCTACATAACCTTCGCCTGGGGCCCCAGTCCTTCCAGCCGCACCTGCTGCCTTCCCTACCTGCATACTCACATTTCCCACCTCCGTGCCTTTGCACGTACTCTGTCAGCTGGCAATCCCTTTCTTCTGCTCTCCCCCCACTGCTTTATTGCCTCCTTGGAAAAGCCTGTCTTGACTATCTCTGTCCCTAACAGTCTGTTATTCCTGTGTGTTTCCAATTCCCTCATTCCTACTCTCTTAGAGGTACTGGGAGGATTACAGGAGTGAGCCTGGCAAACAGTGAGGGCCCAGTAATTGTCAGATCTTTTTAATTTGAATTATCTTCATAATCTTTGTTATTTTATTTATCCCTGAGAGTGTTTTATCTTTGTTGCCCTTGGAAGCTGGCATACAGCAGATGCACAATAAATATTGAAGAAATGAACAGGTGTGGGAGGGAGAAAGGGCTTTCTAAGCAGAGGCACAGGCAGGAGGTGGCCCCAGGCCTCACCTCCGGGCATCTTTTGTAAGCAGCTTCAGGCTCCTGGCACAGTGCGTCCACCTTCGGCCAGGGAAGCTCTCGGTACCTGGCAACATGGGGTGAAGTTCCCCTGGGGAAAACATTCCCTGGGGGGCCCACAACTTTGTCCACTGAATTCTCCTTTCTGCCAGTTGGAATCGTCTTTGGGAAGACAGCAGGACTCCGGGAACTCCAAACTGGGTTGGGGCCACCCTTTGTGCCTTCCCAGTCCCAGCTCTGGCCTGGTTCAACAACTGTGTTGAATCAATAGATCCAGGAGAAGTGTGCTTTGGTCAACAGACACTTTCGTATTCTCAGAAGGCTCCTAGCTCCTTGGCCAGTTTAGCCCCGGGCCAGAACATGGCCGGGTCCCAGCAACATCTCGGACGTCCTCATTGCCCCTGCGCTGTCTAAGGCCCCCGAGCTGCCTCTGCACAGGTGAGAGCATGGGGTCTGAGCAGGTTCCGTGGAGGTGGGCCCATGGTGCCCCCGGCTGTGCCTGCCCCAGTGTCACGTACAGCGCATGCCTTCTCATACTGGATCCCCAGTGTAACCACTGAGCTTATAGAGCTGTCACCCCCATTTTTAGCTGAGGAAACCATAGGCTCGGAGGATGTGCCCAAATGTCACAGGATCTGAAGCTTAGCTTCTTCCTTCCATGAAATCTCATCTCTGAGAAAACCTTCAGTTTTCTTATCTATAAAATGAGGATAATTACACCTATCTCACAAGGTACAAATAAGAATGCCCACGAATGTACTTACAAATGTTTAAAGGTTAACAAAGTGTCCCTTTCACTCAGGAACAATGAGCAGACCCTGTTTGGGGGCACTTGTCTGTAGATTTGCCACTGCCCGGCAGCGTGCCCTCCCCCACCACGTCACTCCAAAGGGATGTCTTTGTCGTCCCTTAGCCCGGGAGGAGCCCTGGTGAAGAAGCTGCTGAAACGGGACTGGGACAGTCCTAGATAACGCCAACACCCCATACGTGTGTATGTTCCTCAGAGTTTACCAAACACAGCCCCAGATGGTATCTCGTGGAATTCTCATTTCATCTCTGTGACTGAGGAATCCCTATCCCCATTTCACAGAGAGGGTAAGTAACTAAGGCAGAGAGGGGATGCAGCCCCCAGGCTTGTGCTGCATGGAGCTTCTACAGCAAGAAGCCACTCACTGTTGACACCAAGTCTGAAAGAGTTCCTGGCTGGTGACTACACCTCAGCACCTTGGTAAAATGCTGATTCCTCAGCCGCACCAGGTCTGGATGGAGTCACTAGGTCTGGAGCTAATGCCAAGAATCTGCATTTTCATCCAGTTCCCTTGGAGACTGGGCTGCTGGTGTTCTGTGGATCACACTTGGAGAAGCAGCAGAAGATGATGCACAGTTCCTTTAAGTCTGCAGGCCGAGGACAGTATATCTCTGCTGATGATAAACCTAACTGGGCAGAGTGGGGGTGCAGGAGCCACACGGAGGGTGGCAGGTCAGAGCTTGTGCACAATGAAATACCTCAAGAAGTCTTCAAGCAACATGCCAGAATGTGTCCGTTAATTTACAAAATAAAAAAAATGTATATACATATACACGCACATATTCCACTTATATGAAGTACCTAGAGTAGTCAAACCCATTTGACAGAAAGTAAAATGGGGGATGTCCAGGGCTTGGAGGAAAGGGAATGGGTGTTGCAAAAGTTCTGGAGATGGATGGTTGAGGAGGTTGCACAATAAGGTGAATGTACCTAATGCCACTGAACATATACTTAAAAATGGTTCAAATAGTAAGTGTTATGTTGTGCATATTTTATCACACACACACACACACAAAATATATATACACACACACATGCATACATACTGAAAAGAAGTTTCTCTAAGCATAACATAAAATCTGGTAACTATAAATTTAAAAAATGAATATATTACCTACGTAATAATTAAAATATCTCCATTGAAAAAGTACCATGCACAAACTCAAAATACAAAGAACAAACTGGGAAAATATTTGCAACACAAATGACAGAAGCACCTGAGTCCCTTAATCACCAAGAAGGAAAAGACCAACAACTTAGGGGGAAAAAAAAATTACTTTAATTCAATCATTTGCCCACTTAGCAAATATCTGTTTAACCCTTGGGGACCAGGCACAATTCTAAATGCTGGAAATATAGCAAAAGTAAAAATAATAGTAAGATGAGGAGAGTCCATACCAGTTGGGGAATATGACAATAAACCAACTAAGGAAAGTAGATAATCTGTTAGCAAGTAAGGAATCTGGAGAAAAGTGGAGCGGGCAGGCGGGATAAGGGAGCAGTGACCTGGGCACAGGCTAAATGGATTAATTAGAGCAGCTCTTCCTGAGGAGGTGACATTTGAGCAAAGCCCCGAAGGAGAGAGAGACCTTCTCACGGGTGGGGGGGGAGATGAGTGCCAAATGATCAGGCAAAGCCCCTCAGGGGGACCGGCGTGGGAGGCCCTGTTGGGGCAGCAGAGTGAGGTCAGAGACGTCATGGGGTCCTGCAGCGCTGTCTACAGACAGGTGAGCTGGTGTGCAAGCTCCGCATCTTATTTCAGATGAGATGGGAGCCACTGGAAAGTAATGAGCAAAGGGCTGACATAACTAACCTGATTTTTATCTTTAAAGAAAGACTCTGGTCACTGGGTTACAAAAAGATGAGTGGGAACAAGAGCAGAAGCACAGGTGGATTGGGATAATCCAGGCGAGAGCGGAACTTGGGACCAGAATGGAAATTGTAGCAATGGAGATGGTGAGAAATGGTCGGTTTTGGGGTGTATCTGAAAGTACAGCCAATGACATTTCTTAACAGATTGACTGAGGGGCAGGTGAGAGAAATAGAGGCATCTATGGTGGCTCTATGTTCTGACTTGGGCAAAGCGGAAAGACAGGCTGCTCTGAGCAGCAAGGTCAAGTTGGAGAGGACCATTGTGGAAATGGTTCTGGGGGAAGATCAGTTGGGTTTTGGAGATGTTAAATTAGAAATGCCTCTAGGACATCCAAGTGCAGATTTGAGCAGGCAGTTAACTACACAGGGGAGAGATCTGGGCTGGCAGAGATGAAACTTAGCAGTTGACAGCCTATGGATGGTACTGAACACCAGGAGACCTGACCCTATCGCCAAGGTGTGGAAGTGGACCAAGGACTGAAGTGTAGGCAGATCAAGGTTAAGAAGTCAGGGAGTGGGGAGGAGCTGTGAGGTGGGAGTCTCGTGTTCTGGAAACCAGACTAAGAGGGGGGCAGAGGGAGCCCTCATCACATCAGCGGGAACAGCTGCTGCTGCTGGCCAGGAAGCACGAGGGCTGAGGACGCAGCAACAAGGTTATCAGTAACCTGGCATGGAGCCTGGGGTAAAGAGTGGAGGGACGAGGGCAGCAAGAAAGGGCGAGACCAGAGAAAAGGAAGCACCAAGTATACATAACTGTTAAGAAGCTTTCCACTAAAGTGGGGGAGGGGGCAGAAAAATGGGCAAACACATGTAAAGTTCACAGAAAAAGGAATACAATGGCTTTTAAGCACATGGAAAGTTAATGGACTTCATAATTAAATAAACAACAAAGGTATCGTTTTATACCCATTAGATTAGGAGAGATGAAAAAACGGATACTTTACTTTAGGAAGGGTGGAGAAGCCATTTCTGATCCACGGTTTTCAGACTTTGAATTGGTACAGGCTTTCTGGTCGGTAAATATGCAGTTACACTTCTATTCCTAGGAATTTGTTCCAATACATAAAGTCACACAGATTTTCAATGATGATGTACTGACATATTTACAGCATTACTATTTATAATAGTGAAGCCCTGGAAGAAATCCAAATGTGCATCAACTGGTGCAGCAGTACATGGTTGAGGACCATTGATTTGACACTGTTGATTTGGGTTCATGTTATCCACACCTAAACTAATCCTAACATACTCAAGCACTGGTGGGTTTGGGTTCTTAAAAGGTGTGCCCTAGGAAAAGACAATGCTCTTTCTGGAAGGTCTTCAAATCTGAAGTCAGCTGACATGCCACCTTCTAATGACATCTGGTTCCGCCCTTCACTGGGATGAGGGCTGATGAGGAGAGTCACAGAGACTGCAGGCGTGAGGTTTAGTGTGGGAGGAGGCTGTAGAGAAGGGGTGACAAGCAGAGAAGCTAGGAGCACAGCAGCTGGGAAAAGGTGAGGTCCTGAGCAGAACAGGCACATGGCAGCTATCCAGAGTTGAAGCTGGGCTGAGTCAGTTGGTAGACAGCCTTGTATGCCAAGCGCATGAGTTTGACTTTTAATCTAAGTGTGACAAGGAGCTTTCAGAGGATGGTAAGCAGGGAATAAACAGCTCGGCCAGATTGGTGCTATAAAACATTCTTTATCATGACAGCATGAGTCGATTCAAGATTGGAGGTAGGGAGATCAGTTCTGGGGTCTAGTGAGAGATGATGGAAACCAGTGAATGCAACTACTTGAATCAGAAGTTTTACTATGTGTGTCACGTTGCTGAGTTACCTTAAGCTTTTAATCAACCTAGAGTTCTGCTTGTACTCATGCTGTCCCTCCAGGTCAGTTCTCCCTCATTCTAAGTAGGTCCGGATTTTAGGGCTCTGGAGGAGGGCTATAGTTTCCTCTGGAAGATTCCCTTGCCCTTAGGAGTTGCTCAGGAGCTATCCCAGTTAACCACGGCCCTGCTGCCTTTCAGCCTGGTGGTGCCAGCCTAGAGTTCCATCCTGTTATCCAAGCAGTCAGGCTTGGCTAGGCTACAGAGGATGGTTGAAATATATCTAAACCTCATGTATAATCAATTGCAAACATCAGTGCACATATGAATCACTTGGGGCTCTTGTTAAAACATGGATCTTGATGCAGGTCTGGGGAGGAACCCGAGATTCTGCATTTCGGCCAATGCTCCTAGATCAGCAGTCACACTATGAGTGGTAAGGCCTGTGGTTCTCAGCCTTGAGTGTGCCTGGGAATCACCTGGGAGCTTTAAAAAATCCTGATGTCTGGGTCCCATACCCAGATTGTGATTTATGGAGCCTGAACACTAGCGTTTTTTAAAGGGTCCAGTATTCTAACCTGCTGTCACGATTGAGAAGAGGTTCTTTAGAATCATCTTAGGGAGCTTTTTAAAAATGTAAGTTCTAGGGAAAACACCCCTAAAACTTGTTATTCTTTAAATCTTCGAAAAGGCTCCCAAAGAAATGTGCATTTTAGGAAGCACCCCTAGAGATTTTGCTGTAGGTCAATAGTACTCATGCCTGGAACCTTCCCTTCATGAAGATGCAGGCTGGAGAAAGGTCCCACATCCCAGTGGACAGTAATTATAGAGAAAATGTCCCAGGGCTCTGATTATCCGAATCAGATAGAGCCAGTTTGGACCCAGAGGCCCAAAGAGCAGCAGGGTAACTGGGTAAATCACATTTAAAGAAACAATCCATTTACTTGCCTTTCCCACTGAAGTTAATTCACCTGTGTGATTACTTCTGACCACATGATTCCAAAAGATTCCAACAAAAGTGTAATTGCTGTTGAAGTGGAATTAACTTTGAAAGTTTAGATTAGATGCTAACGGAAAACCTCACTGAAATGCATCGCATTTTGCATTCCTCACAACGTGCAAAATAAGGTGCTTTTCTTCACTCTTTGGCCCCTAACAGGTAAACCCTTAAAATCTGTGCCATCCAATAGTGGAAAAATGGGATTCCATTGTTGCTTTCATTTGTATTTCTCTGATGGGTAGCAAGGTTGAGGTCTTTTCATTCATTCATGTATTTTAAAATGTTGACAATTCACCTATGAAGTGCCTGATTATACCTATTGGGGGTAAATCCTTAGACTTGACCTATGTTTGCTCCTCTATAAGTTGGGGGCAGTAACACCTCCCAAGGTTGTTATGAAGATCAGATGAGATTTCATAAAGGTACATAGTAGTGTCCCAGAAATGCGGGCCTTTGAAGCACGCTTAGGAGCCCACCTTCCCGCAGCCCAGAGGGCCTGAACCCAGGGCGGACCCATTCGCCTCGCGGGAGGGGGTGGGGGGCGGTTAGCATTTCACGACGGCCGGCGGACCGTGCCAGCCGCCCCGCTGCCCCGCTCCCGCGCAGCACAGCCCCGTCCCGGCGTCACTGCTGCTGGTCGTTGCCCAGCCCGCCCTCCCGCATCTGCCCCACGAGGGGACCCGCCACTGGTGACCCCCCCAATTTCCCCAACTCCTTGGCCCTGCGGGGACGCGGAGCCCCAGCCTTGCCTTGGTGTCTCGTCACCCCCACGTGGCCAACCTGAGGTCTTCCTCCCCCGGGCCGCGTCCCCGCACCGACTCTGGGCACCGATCCCGGCGGAGAGCAGCCGGAACCGCCGCCTGGGGAATCGATATCGCATCCGCGTATCTTTGACCTCCAAAGCCTCTGGCCACGCTGCGCTCTGGCTCCCGGTGGAGCCAAGCGAGGGCAGACTCGTAGGCTACCCTGCTGACCGGCCGCTTGCGGTGAAAATTGTGGAAGGAAGAAATTCTCAGCACTGTTCCCCTCACCCGCCGCGCACACACGGCAACCCAACCCCTGGGTGTAACAAAGGCTGCGCCTGGGTTTTGCGTTAATAATGACCATACTTTCGTGTTACATAACACGTTATCCCCACGCAATCCAATGCCAGACTCTAGTACTTCTCATACGCGTATTCAGTGTCTACGTTTTTACGGAACCTTTACAGTTTCATACCTACATACTTAACTGAGCAATTGTTTTTCTTGCCTCCTTCCTACACCTCCCATTTCCTTCCTTTCCACTCCTTGAGTGCATCTACGGGAAGAAGGCAAGCAAAAATTAGCAATTCAATTATTAATTTAAGTTAGTAATCTCCTTCATCTCCCCTTACCCACTCCACTTCTCCTAAGGTAACCAGGGTGGCATTTGGTGAGAATATGTCTAAATTTTCTTTATGCCATTTATACTTTGTATTGTTACCTGACAGTAACAGCCAGGGTTGTCCTAAACCTTCCCCCCCATCATATAATCACAGCTTTTCAAATACGCACATATTTATGCCATTTAATCCGAGTACTAACTCTTGACCAATTATGCTCATTTTAAAGTTGAGGGAACTGAGGTTTCGATTTCACTGTAAACGTCTACTTATGGCATGCTTATTACTTACCTATTCTGTGCTCAACATTATGTATCTTATCACTGAATCTTCACATCCTGTAATTTGCAGTTGAGGAAACAGATTACAGGGCTCAAGGAAAATAACAAGTAAATAGTAATGCGGCTGCCCGGAGATTCCACAGCCCAGTGTGGTCTTGTGACCCGACACTCCTCCAAAATACCCTCTGGATTGAAGGGAATTGGGAGAGGTGGAATTGTTATGCTAAGAGTGTTGTGGAACGATAAGGTGATAGTTGATAATTACAAGGTTCCTCGTGCTACTGTAGTAATTTTAATAATTGCATTGTTTTCTCTCATGTAGAACAGCAGGAATAAATACCTGAGTGGTAAGAGGTCCTGGTAGAATTAAATGGAACCACATTAAATCCTTCTAAACATGGGGCAGGATACAAAGATGAGATCAATTAAAATATTGAAAATGCTTTATTGGCTTCCTTGTCCTTGTTTTATTATTTTAATATTTTTAATCCCGAAAGTAGTGCACCTACCAGAAGAAGCCAAACAAAAATTAACAATTCAATTCCTAATTTAAGTTAATAATCTCCTTCCTCATCTCCCCTTCCCCCCTCCGCTCTCCTAAGCTAACCAGTGTGGCATTTGGTGAGGATATGTCTAAACTTTCTTTATGCCATTTATACTTTGTATTATTAATATATGTAAGTAGTATATATATTAATATATATAATTAATATTGCATTTAAACAGATATAGGTGTTGCACTATTCACATTCTGCAACTTGCTCATTTATCACTTATCTGCTTAATAGACTTTGAGTAATTCCTCTTGTGCTGTTGACTCATTTGCACAATATTCGTAGTATGAACGTACCTTCATTTACTCAGCTATTACCCTGAGTGTTTCTTTGAAAGATCCTTTTGAAGAGAGAACACCATTTCCCCCTCATTACTCCTCAGTAGCAAAGCCTTTTCCTGCCTCTGGGCAGGTTTGTGACCTCTCCGGGTAGTGACAGTTCTCTCAGGCTCCTCCTGGACGCACCTGAGCTCTGGGCCAGCAAACCCTGCACTGTTCCCTGTCCTCCTTGCTCTCACATGCCTGCTGCTAGCAGAAGATGAGCTGGTCCCAAGCTGTTGTGCTTCTGACAGTACTCTCTGACTGCTCTCTAAAAGCTCCCGTGATTCCTGAAGGCAGCAGATAGGGAGCCACGCGCTGCAGGCCCCTGAAGAAATCCTTCAGGACTCAACACTGAAGAGCAGCGACAGAGGATCATTCTGGGCTGCTGGGCTCAGCATAACTTTAGTCGCTGGGCAAGGGAGCCTTTTGGCTCCCACAGACCTGGCTAGGCTCTGGGACTCTGGCTGGATAGAGGTCTCCAGTATGGTTCTGTCTCCACCTCCTTCTCCTTCCAGTCAACCCTCTTCCTCACTTGAACAAGTGATCTTAAAATCTTACATCCTTTCTCAGCTCAGAAGCTTTCAATGGCTTCTCATTTCCTGCAAAATAAAAAAATTTTTTTTACCACAAAGTCCTTGGAAACGTGTCATTTTCAAACGGGAACATCTGTCCCCCAAAACACGCCCACCTTCTTCCAGATCCCATAGAAGTTTCGGCACCAGATATCCAGGAGCCACCTGCTCCCTCACCTATGTTCAGTTAAATCCAGTGTCCTGGCCTTTCTCCCTCAATTTCCATTCTCACATTGATCCATTTCTCCCCACTCCCACTGATGAGAGATCTCTTTCTCATTCCACCTCTTCCTTCCCAAAGCCTTTCACGGGCTGTTTGTGCTGCCTTCCCACTTTTTTCTTCGCGGGAGCATGCAGAGGACGCGGGAAGGAAGCTACTCCGCTGCTCAGTAGCGGTGGGCGCTGAGCGAGGGATTAGGGATGCCAGTGCTGGAAGTAACGGGCACATACTGCCCCTGTGTTTATTAAGTCATTGTCCACTCGAATTTCAAAGTAGCCCATGGAAAAAGCTTATGGGACTTTGTATGGTTGAATTTTACCATATCTGATATGTTTATGTCACCTGTGGACACACCCCGGCGTTCTCATGATGTTTGGAGGAGGGGAATGTTTACAAGTGGGAGAATGTTTTCTCCGCCCTCAACGATCTACTTCTTGCAGGTAAAGGTGAAAATGAGCCCCCTGGTGGCAGCTACTGTAGTTGCAGCGCTAGAATCCACAGCGGGAAATCTTAAAAACAGTGCCTCGTCAATCTAGTGACAGAAAGACCATTGTGTCCCCAGAGGTGGGCCAGAAAACATCCAGAGCTCTTGCTTAGCCCTTCAATTCTTCTGGAGTAACAGTGAGTCATTCCATGACTAATGGATCTCAAGCTTGTTTTGTCTCCACTTTCTTGGAAAATATAATTACTTTGGTGTAAATTTACACAGAGAAAAGTATCAGAAACAATACGGAAAAAGAAAAGCACCCCAAGCATCATAAATGTCTGCTTTTCTGCTACTATTAAGCGGCAAAGGGCAGAGTAGTTCTCTCATTTTCAGAATTTCTCATGGCTTTCCTGGCCTCTGGACCAGCACTCACTTCAGTATTGCCGCCCTCCTGAAAGGGCACCCAGGAGCTGGGAGAAGTGGGCATGCGTTGTTCTGGCACGGCGTTAGTCCACGCGGCTCTCTTGTTGGAACCGCTCCCTCCCAGGGCAGGACTCGGCCGGAGGTGGGGGGTGCGATGCACTCCAGTGAAAGCTGACGACACAGAGGGAGTGAGACTGAAGGGGGCTAGCATCGGGCAGAGCCCTGTGGTGTTAAGAGTCCCAGCCCATTTCTCCTCTCATTTTAATTAAAGCGGGAGGTCCCTTCCTTTAGCACACTTCCAGGATTTGAGACTTTCATCTGTTTTTCCCATCAGAACTGTTCAACCACCTTTTCTCTTTTGCCAAATGTTTATTGCAGTGCCTGGTACATTTCTACATTTCTTTCCCTCCTCATTTGGCTATTTCCTGAGGGATGAGGCTAGGTCAGAGTTCCACCTTATGTTCTCCAAATTCAGTGACACAGATAGGTCATCAAGTACCAGGCTTTATGCTACATGTTACTGGGATTACAAGGTGCACCCCTACCCTCTGGGACCTTAGCAGTTAAGGAAGCTGATTTGCACCAGAGTTATTGGCTCATCAGCCAATAACTGATATGATAAGTGATGACAGTGATGTGTCATTAGGTACAAAGTGCTAAAGGGAGAGGCAAGTGTGGAGGGTGGGAGCTGGAAAGATGCTAGAAAGCAAGAACTTGAAGCTTGAAGGGGGGTGGGAGTAGTGTTTTGAGTCAGGAAAAAGGGTTCTGGCAGAGAAGGCAGAGGCTGTTCTGGTCACCCTTCAGGACTTGCTTCATCCTGCTGGCTCAGCCCCTAAACTTCCCATGCCTGCCTTCCTGCTGGTGACTGGTGAAGGCACACATAGAATTAAAATGAAAGAAGGCTGATTCTCATGGCAATCAGACAACACAAAGAAATAAAAGGCATCCAGATTGGTAAAGAAGAAGTTAAACTGTCACTGTTTGCAGATGACATGACATTGTACATAAAAAAACCCTAAAGAATTTACTCCAAAACTACTAGACCTAATATCTGAATTCAGCAAAGTTCCGGGATACAAAATTAATACACAGAAATCTATTGCATTCCTATACACTAATGATGAACTAGCAGAAAGAGAAATCAGGAAAACAATTCCATTCACAATTGCATCAAAAAGAATAAAATACCTAGGAATAAACCTAACCAAAGAAGTGAAAGACCTATACTCTGAAAATACAAGACACTCATGAGAGAAATTAAAGAAGATACCAATAAATGGAAACACATCCCATGCTCATGGATAGGAAGGATTAATATTGTCAAAAATGGCCATCCTGCCTAAAGCAATCTACAGATTCAATGCAATCCATATCAAAATACCAAAAGCATTCTTCAATCAACTAGAGCAAATAGTTCTAAAATTCATATGGAACGACAAAAGACCTCGAATAGCCAAAGCAATCCTGAGAAGGAAGAATAAAGCTGGGTGGATTACACTCTCCGACTTCAAGCTCTACTACAAAGCCACAGTAATCAAGACAATTTCGTACTGGTACAAGAACAGACCCATAGACCAGTGGAACAGACTAGAGAGCCCAGATATAAACCCAAGCATACATGGTCAATTAATATATGATAAAGGAGCCATGGACATACAATGGGGAAATGACAGCCTCTTCAACTGGTGTTGGCAAAACTGGACAGCTATATGCAAGAGAATGAAACTGGATTATTGTCTAATCCCATATACAAAAGTACACTCGAAATGGATCAAAGACCTGAATGTAAGTCATGAAACCATAAAACTCTCAGAAGACAACACAGGCAAAAATCTCCTGAATATAAACATGAACAACTTTTTCCTGAACGCATCTCCTCCAGCAAGGGAAACAAAAGCAAAAATGAACAAGTGGGACTACATCAAGCTAAAAAACTTCTGTACAGCAAAGGACACCATCAGTAGAACAAAAAGGCATCCTACAGTATGGGAGAATATATTTGTAAATGACATATCCAACAAGGGGTTAACATCCAAAATATATAAAGAACTCACATGCCTCAACAACCAAAAAGCAAATAACGATTAAAAAATGGGTCAAGGATATGAACAGACAGTTCTCCAAAGAAATTCAGATGGCCAACAGGCACATGAAAAGATGCTCCACATTGCTAATTATCAGGGAAATGCAAATTAAAACCACAATGAGATATCACCTCACACCAGTTAGGATGGTCAGCATTGAAAAAACTAAGAACAACAAATGCTGACAAGGAGGTGGAGAAAGGGGAACCCTCCTACACTGCTGGTGGGAATGTAAATTAGTTCAACTATTGTAGAAAGCAATATGGAGGTTCCTCAAAAAACTAAAAATAGAAATACCATTTGACCCAGGAATTCCACTCCAGGGAATTTACCCAAAGAATACAAGTTCTCAGATTCAAAAAGACATATGCACCCCTATGTTTATTGCAACACTATTTACAGTAGCCAAGATACAGAAGCAATCTAAATGTCCATCAGTAGGTGAATGGATAAAGAAGATGTGGTACATATGCACAATGGTATACTATTTTGCCATAAGAAGAAAACAAATCCTACCAATTGCAACAACATGGATGGAGCTAGAGGGTATTATGCTCAGTGAAATAAGCCAGGTGGAGAAAGACAGTACCAAATGATTTCTCTCATTTGTAGAATATAACAATGAAGCAAAACTTGAAGGGACGAAACAACAACAGACTCACAAACTCCAAGAAGGGAGTAGTAGTTACCAAAGGAGAGGGGTGTCGGAGAGCAGGTGGGGAGAGAGAGAGAAGGGAATTGAGGGGTAGTATGATTAGTACACATGGTGTAGGGGGGATCATGGGGAAGACAGTGTAGCACAGAGAAGACAAGTAGTGACTCTGTGGCATCTTACTACACTGATGACATGAGTGCAGTGGGGTATGGGGGGGTCTTGATAATATGGGTGAATGTAGTAAACACAATGTTTTTCATGTGAAACCTTCATAAGAGTGTATATCAACAATACCTTAATAAGAAAAACAAAAAAACAGAAAAATAGCAATATAAAAAGGATGACATAAAAGTAAATCTAAGTATTCTAGTAAAGAAAAAAAAGGCTGATTCTATCATGTAAGATATTTGCAAATCCTTAGACAGCTTGATCCAAGGGAGCAGACAAAACCCTCATTAGGAAATGGAAGACATGCATTCTGCTCTTGCTGGCTTTGTGATATTGGACCCTTCATAGGCCCTTTCTGGACCTGAGTTTCAATACGTATGTAGAGTGGCAATAGTAAGGCCCACCATGGCTAGTTCTCAGGGCTGCAAGTGAGGGTCTAAGACTGCACAGCTGTGACTAAGTGGGTGTGCTGGGAAGAAATAGCAGTATGCCTTGCTGGGGTGAAGAGGAAAGGTGTAAGAGGACCATGACTGAAACAGGCTGACTGGAAGCCAAGCAGAACCCGGTCTGTGACTCAAGTTGGATAGTGTGTACAAATATCTATGACATGTGTTACCACCTTACACATCATGCCTTTGTGGGACAGACATTGTCTATACAATGGCAGTAAACATGCAGTGTGACCCTTGAAGATCATGTCTAGCTGGTCTGTGCCTAGTCAGCTCAGCCACATGCCTCCATATGGCACGTATCAGACACCATGACACCAGCACGACCAGCCCTGTTTTCCGCCAGCTCTGCCTTCAGGGCAGGGTCTCCTTTCTGTCCCCAGTCGCTGGCACAGAGTAGGCACCCAGCAAATGTCTCTTGATTATGAATTCAATGAATTTTCAAAAGAACTTGGTCCTATCAAGTCCTTGGGAAACTACAGGGAAGACACACATTTGGAATAGGTTAGGAAAAAGTTTTCTTGAGAATAGGGCTGACTCTCCCTAAGCCTATGATCCTATTTTATACATTTGAAAAACTACCAGTTGGTGGCTAATTCCCCCCAAATAAGTCATCCATACAATAATTTTTAAAAGTTTTATTACATCATTTAGACTTGAAAGAAGTCACAATAGTTAACACACTGAGGTGCGTTCTGTACACCGCCAACCCAAATGGATTGAGTTCAGAATTTTTATAAATAAAAAATAACATATTTACAGTAAAAAATAAAAACATGTTAGCAAGTCAGATGATGCAGCTGTTATCTATAGTCAGTTTTGGGAAAGTACCGACATACAGGAGTTCCTATAAGACACTTAAGATTTCATTATGTTTAAAAAGTCCATAATTGAAGAAGTTAGTTGTAATATATGATTCACCTCTTACTACAGCTTTTTTCCTGCCCAAACCAGAATTTTTGACCAATTTACATAAAAAGCTTCATTTTCCTGTTATTGGAGGTAAAAGTACAAAAATCTCTGAAACTCTCCCTAGAAGCATCTAAGGAATAAAGCTATTTAATGCTACAAAGGTCACTATAAAACTAGCTATGGACATAAACCATTATACAATTTGTGCTACTTGTCCTCCAAAATAGTACAGATTCCTAATTTACCCACCAGGGACAAAAATGGAATCAGCTTTTTTGGAAATCAATTTCAAAATCATCACCGTATCTCTAGAAAGTGTATTTCTAGAACAATATAATTACCACATGTAGAGACTTTCATTCTTCCGTGCTATAAAAATATTTCCTTTTTAATTCTTTCTATATATTTGAATTTTAGAATTCAAATTTCTGCCTCTCGAGGCAAAAGGCAAGGGTTATAAAGCTTGGCCAGCCATTTTCAAGAGACCAGCGAAGAAAAAGGACCACGCATAATTTAGAGCTAGCCCTCTCCTTGAGTACAACAAAAATCGAAACTTGGCTCAAATTAGGTTATGATCCAAAAATCCAGTTTAAATTTGACTTAGGAAAGTAGTCCAAAATAGAATTGAGGAAAAACCAAAATTTCAAGTCCACAATTTTGGGAAGCCACATTCCTAAGGGGCAGGCGATTCTGTCACCTGTTAGGGATGTATGCTCAACCAGAGGCTAACTGCTTGGAGAAGGGCTATGGGAGTTGCTAGACTGTCTTGAGTGTTTTGTTCCTGAAGAACTCATGGAGCGAGACCTCTGTCTGAGCACTGTTTTTTCTGGAAATTCCAAGTCCTCAAATACAGCATTTTCAATGATGTTTGTAGCTTCAGGCCGTTCCGTAGGGGATGGAGAGAGCATGTCTCGAACCATCACATACTGAAATATATAAAAAAAAATTTATTTTGTAACAAAAGGGCCAGGTTTAGAACACAAAACGGCCCTTAAATCAGGAGTCATTTAAATTATTCTGTAAATACATTAAGTTTGCAATCCAGTTTTTGATGCAACTTCTTAACTCTACTGTTGAAGTACAAATGCAGCCACAGACAATATGTAAACCAATGTGCATGGCTGTGTTCCAATAAAACTTTATTACAAAATTAGAGAACTGGAAGAATTTGGCTTGTGAGTCACAGTTTGCCAAGTCCTGCTTCAAATAAACATGGACCTTTTTTGGGTAATTGGTTGTTCTCTAACATATAATAAAGGGTCTTAAATTATATCTTTAAAACATAGATATAATCTGAATTTAAAAATAAATCCATCTTACAACTGCATGTGACTATACAATTACCTCAATAAAAATTTCAATAAAAAAAATAATTATGCTGAGATCAGCACCAGAACCCCTTTTCTTGATATTTTTTGAAACCCTCTTAATGTAATGTATATTCTTATGAGCCACCCTGGGAAATGATTCATTAACTTTGCAAAATATGTTACAAAATAATTTTTAGCGAAACATTTAGTAATTTAGTAATACTCTATTTTAGATTAGGGTATTGCTATATTATTATAAAGTTCCCTTGTAATACAATCCTTCATATTATTTATAATATTGAAAGATAAATTTAGACTTTTTCCAATGGGATAATTAATACAGTCTGATTTACTTCAAGTTACTTAAGAAAATTCAAGATTATCAGTGTATAAATTTTTAAATGATGTGTTTGTGGACCAAACATATTACAAAATAAAAAGAAACAAAAGCTGCAAAAAGAAACCTTAAAGGTTCATTACACACAATTTTCATCATCAAGAACAGCTTAATTTTCTCTTCCCACTCTTCTGAACCATTTTCTGTGTCACTCAGAACTCCAACACACAGAATCAGGGCCTTTTCTTGTTTAATGGAATAAGTGAGTTTTTAAGATTGTCTCCAACTGCACTAAGATAAAGAGGCTGACATGGTCACAACAGCAATTCCATTTCTGTGAGAGTGTGCTAGGAGTTCAGCCTTACTGAAGCGGAAGTTGCTGCAATTTACACACAGGATATCGTACAGCTTGGAGCACAACAGCCCTGGGTGGCAGAGTTCTAGTCTTTGGTTTGAACAAGTTGTATGTGAGGACCCTTTTCTCTCTAGACCTTTGGCTTCCTCATCTGTAAAACGGGACACTGATGAATTGACTGCCAAGGACCCTATCACGTTCTAAATATGATTCTAAAGAAAATAAAAAATGAGAATTATACAAACCTCATGAGGATATTTCTGAGTAAAGAGTGGTGGAAATTTGAGATTTCTTACATCAGTTAAGATCTAAAAGAAAGGAAAATATTACTTAAAAGTTTGTTTTGACAGATGATTCTGTTTAAACATAGGAATATTTTTTGATACTCTAAGTAATTAAGAAGAAAGGCTGGATATTAAACAGATGGAAAACTTATCAGTGGCTTTTCCTGACTTGATAAGCTACACATAAATGCTCCCCAAGCACAGATGTATACACCATCAATTCATCAAAATCTAGAAAATAATTGATATAATTATGCTTGAATTGTACATAAAATACATCTGGATTTTAACTAAAAATGGATTGATTTTTATTGAAAATAATTCAATTCTCATAAATGTACATCTGTGTCCTTAAGTGGATAACTTTTTCTATTAGTCTCTACGCTCTGTTATTTGACATGAAAGAGCATATTCTTTTTTTTTGAGTGAAGAAAACCAACTAAACTGTGCTAAATACTGAGTATAAAACTATGTTTTTGAAAGTTCACTGGAAAATTTTCATACAAATTATCACTCTCTTTATGTTCCAGAGACAACACAGGGAGAAAAAAACTTAAAACATACACATACACATACACATACACATACAGGAGATTTTCAGACAGAAGTAAAGATATTAAATCCCTGTAAAAAGAGTGAAATGCCAGAAAAAAGCAACAATCTTGGACAATAAAAACTGGATTGTCACAATAAAATAGTTATTAGGAAAGCTGGAATACCAAGCTAAGGAACTCTTGAAAAGAGTAACACAAAAAGACAGAAAAATGGAAAATAGGAGGAAAAAACTAGACATTTTTAGTATTAAGTCGGGGGTTGCAGAACAAGGAAACAAAAATTGGAGAAGAATTTATCCAAAAAATAATACAAGAAATTTACTAGAAGTGAAGGATTCACAGCTTCTAAGTAAAAGGACCTATCAAGTGTTAAGTATTATTTTGTGAGGGAGGAAAGATCCATGAAAGAAGGGCTCAGTTTTGTAACACCACTGATGCAGGTAAAGCCTTACAAGCTTCCAGACAGGAAAATAAAACAGGCCAAACAGATCCTGTGTAAATATCAGCATCACAGTGGTTATCAGCTTTCCAACAGCAGCGCTGGAAGCTATCACACGGTAAGTGAATGTCCTCAAGGTTCTGAGGGTGATTATGTCCAGTCTAGAATTGGAACGTGGCCAATTTATCAATTATGTGTAAGGATTGAAAAAAACACATTTTCAGGTACCTGAGGACTCTACAAATATATCTCTTGTTAAGCTCTTTCTGAGGAATTTACTGCAGAATGTGTTCTAGCAAAATAAGAGTAATGCAAGAAAAAAGTAAAATACAAAATCTAGGAAACAAAGGATCTGAGCCAGGGAAGTAGGAAAGTACATCCTTGGAAGACAACTTATAGAAGGTCCAGGGTAATCAGTCCAGACTGGAGGATAAAAGCTTGAAATGAAAGATGCCAGGGGAAAAAAAAAGACAGACAAGCTCTATCAATATGAAGCACAGATAAAATACTCTTTGATATTTGACAGACTTTGAACATTTGTTAAAAATTACAACAAAGGTTCATAAAAACGAAGCAACTGAGAAAAAGCAATTCTGATTAAAAAGGACTGTATCAGAAAGAAAAGAAAGTACATTATCTAAAATACAGTATTTGCATGGTCAAGGTAAATGTGGACTTCATCTAACTCAAAAATTTTTTACGTTATTTTTTTTTACATTTTTTAACTGAAATAAATTCAGTTTTACCATTCTAAAGTATATAATTCAGTGGTTTTTATTCTAGTCACAATGTTGTACAACCATCACCACTATCTAATTCCAGAACCTCTTTATCACCCAAAAAGAAACCCTGAACCCATTAAGCAGTCCCTCTCCACCCTCTTCTACCCCCATCCCCTGGCAACTACTAACCTACTTTGTCTCTACAGATTTGCCTTTCTGGGCATTTCACATAAATGGAATCATATCATACATGGCCTTTTGTATCTGGCATTTCATTTAGTACAATGTCTTCAAGTCACCTGTGTTGCGCCATGTGTCATTCATTCCTTTTTATGGCCAAACAATATTCCGTAATATGGGCATACCACCTTCTGTTTTGCCATTCATCTGCTGATTCACATTTGGGCAGTTCTTACTCTGTGGTTATTATGAAAACAGGACCAGGAACATCTGTGTACCTACCACTTTTTGTGTGGACCTGTGTTTTCCTTTCCGTTGGTACGTAGTGAGGAGTAGAACTGCTGAGTCATATATAACTATGTTTAACTTTTTGAGGAACTATCAAACTTTTCTAGAGGCTGCACTATTTCACTTTCCCAATAGCAATGTACAAAGATTCAAACTGCTCCACATTCTTGCCTACATTTTTATTTTGTTTTGTTTTGTTAAATCGTAGAGCCATCCTGGATGTTGTGAAATAGTACCTGGCTGAGGTTTTGCACTTCCCTAATGCATAATGATGTAGTGCTTCAGGCCATTTGTGTATCTTCTTTGGAGAAATATTAATTCAAATAAAAATTCCCTCATTTTTTAATTGTGTTGTTGGTCTTTGTGTTGTTGAATTATTAATAGTTCTTTATACATTCTGGCTAGAAGAACTTTATCAGATATATGATTCACAAATATTTTCTCCCCTTTGGCAGGTTGTATTTTCACCTTCTAGATAGGGTCCTTTGATACAGCTGTAACTTTATAAATTTTGATGTCATTGGATTCCTGATCCTTTGTATAGGCTGGACCTGTTTAATATCTCTTTCTGGAAGCTTTCAGGGTATTCTGAAATTTAGTCATTTTGGTTTTTAAATTTTCTTTTTTCCCATTATTGCACAGAATACTTGGTAAGTCTTTTTGGTTAGAAGATGGGAGCCCTTTGGTTCTATGTCAGAACTACATCCTCTTCTACCAGGGCCAGGAGTTAACATATAAGGTCTAAAACCGATAAATAAATGATGATAAAGGCGTAAGCTCTGGAAATAAGGAGATAAATAAGTACCAAGCACAACAGCTGGGAAAGTTGAGGTAAGGACTATGAACAGTCAGGGAAAATAGGACAGAGACCTACTTTTAAAAGACTTTCAGTACTATCTTCCTTAAAAGCCACAGTCATGGTTTATTTTGGGAAGAAAATACCTAAATATGCTTAGTTTGTCAGCTGTTAAGTATACACATGAATGTGTGCCCTTTGGTCCTCTGGAAAATTCTCTGATCAACCAACCACCACAGTCACTCCCTCTCCATCTCAACATTATCCTGTGGTTCTCCTAGTTTTGCACTTACTACAAATTAACTGAGAGTAAGGTATTGCTAAGTTATGATAAACTGAAGCAACAAGAGACAAACAATTCAACTAAACAATTTTTGAAGGCTGAGCTTCAAATGAAGGCAAACAGTTTACAAATTCTCCCTGTATAGCTCAGATGACCTCTCCTACTTGAGTTAACTTGTCTGCTGAATCTATTCTTCTTTTAAAATTCTTTCTTTTGTAAATTTAGGAGTATATTCCTCCACCTTTTTTAGAGAAAGGGGAAACTTACCCTGACTCTCTCCATCTGAGTGCCAAATGGGTACAGCAATTCAAACAGAATGAGGCCCAAAGAAAAGATGTCCACTTTATGGGAGTAGTTGTTTCCAAGAATCTGAAATCCCATATAAAAGAGAAACATTAAAAAAAATTAACAGAGAAGAAGAGAAAGTACAATTGATAAAATGGCATCAGTGAATTCCAAAGCTGACCCAGCCACTTCTTGGTTTAAATGTAATTGTATGTGTAAAAATGTTAGCAAAGAGTTAATCACCTCTCAAGCTTCTTTTCTTCAACTCACTACAGTGAGAGTAATTAAACTACTCAGCATTACAGAAGAAAAGCCCAGGTATAGCTCTGAGATATGCATCAGTAAAATAAACCTGGCAGAAACCTGGAGCCTTGCAATGCTAAAAAAGTTAGTGGGAGCCAGTAAAAGCTCAACAACCCCCGAGGTGAAGTTTTTCAAAGCAAACACTATCTAAAGCAAATCTCTCATTTCTAATCATCTTAGTCCTCACCCATTTTTGAGAAAATCTTCATCACTCCAAACCACTAATCAACTGTGGTTAGCCCTCATTATGGCACTTAATTATGGACTACTTTGCATTGTTAGTTGTATTTTACATGTGCATATTTCTTATTCTTCACAACTAGATTATAAAGTCCTGGAGGGAAGGGAACTGCTTCTTTTGTGTTCCAACTGTCCTGCACTGGGCTAAGTATAGAGAAGGCTCTCAATAAAACCATACTTGTTAGAATAACACGAATTACAACCCACTGGAGCTATTAAACAAAGCCTCATTCAAATTAAAAGTGATCTCCCGGGACTCAGAAGAACCCCTTTATTTGTGAAAATTACCTTAGGCCCTAACTTGACATTTGTCAAAGGCTGAAGAGGAGCATTACTCTGGGGATGCTCCACATGGGCATTTTCTTAGCTGGGGTTGTTGCAAGGTAGAGGCCTGGGATTCCAAGCCCTTCACAGTCTCCTCTCTAAACTGCACTTGGTATTAGTCTACATGCTTGCTTCCGTGAGACAGCCTGCCTCTATGCTTCCAGAATACCCGACGGAAGGGCTCCATGATGGCGTCAGCTGCACTGCCTCCTGTTCTTCCCTTTTCTCCCTGGGGTTTGGGAGGTCCTCAAAGAAAATACGCTCATAAACACAGTGAAAAGGACACCCTGTACACAATCTGGAGAATATAAACTAAACATACCTTTGAGAAAACAACTTGGCAATAAATGTTTGCTCTTAATGGTCCTATTTAGTTTCATCCACCCTAGGGTAGATGGAAATACGTACAAAGATTTGTACACAGGGATAGTTGCCTAAGTGTTGGTCCAAAATTTACAAGTGACTATAATGTCCAAAACAAATGTTGAATAAATTGCTTAACAGAGAGAATACAATGCAGCCAAAAATATTTTCTGACACGTAATAATGTGAGAAACATTTACATTTATACATTGTATCCAAAATTTTAGGAAGAATCCCAATTTTGTATTCCAAAATAAGGTGTGTATAAATATGTAAGATGTGTATGTATGTATACAGAGAAGGATATACTATTTAACATTTTAGAGATATTTTTAGTAAGTGATTTTTATTTTTCTTTATACCTTCCTATATTTTCCATATTCCCTGCATAGTAGATTCACAATATATACAATGAGAGAAAAAAGCATTATTAAATATATTTAAAAAACAAACATGGACTCATGAACACAAAGTGATTTTCACAAAATATCTAAAAAGTAAGGATTTAAGTAGAAAACTTCAAAGGGGTACAATATAACACACCCTTGAGAGGTTACGTTGATTGTTTTATCACTGTGTGGTACTAGAATGTGGCCCCTGTATTTCTTGGTTAATTGCAACCAAGAAAAAAGTAACTGGTCTCTGCTCTTTTTCTCATAGAAGGATAAGAAAATTAAGATCTCTGATAAAAAATATTTTTAAAACAATGTGTTAGTACAGCTTCCCAAGCCTGGATAAGACAATTCATAAGCCAAAGTATTTTGAGAGACTTATTAAAGGGATTTTATAAAGGGTCAGTTTCTGTACTTACGAATACAGAAGAAGAAGAAGATCATTAAGAAGAGAAAAAGCCTGTCCACTTTTAACTACTGTACAGTCATGACAAAATTTCTACAACTATCCTTGGTTTTCCAGTATCTTCAACAGTAACACAGCAACACTATATATAGTCATCAATTTCATCCTTTCTTAGATGGCAGCCTCTGCTGATAGCTTACATCTTAGAGAAGAAAAAACAATTTCCGAGAGTTAAAAATGCTATGATAAGAATAAACAGTGTAATAGGCTAGATCCTGACAGGGAGAAGACAGTCACCTATTTCAAAGAGGGCTGGGTGGGGGTCTCCACGTAATGAGCCCTTCATGCACATGCATCCAGGTAGAATTCCTTTCATTTAGTCATTCCTGTTTTGTTTTCACAATACTTAGAGTGAAGGTCTATTTCTGGCCTCTTGAATAATGATGAACATAAAAAAAAAAATGCCATCAAAAATATTTTAGCATCAATTCTGATACATACCATGTAGAAAAATCAGAAAACACAGAAAAGTTCAAAATGGCTTTCAAAGTCCCCTATATTGAAGTTCTGACTTATTTTAGGGCTATTCCAGTCTTTCTTCCTGTGGACATAAATATGTCTTTGATATTTCACACAATTTTAATTTCTCCTTTCAGCAGGGCCTGGCCACATCATTTGACCAAGATGATTCAATTACTAGGGCCAATACATTTTTTTCTACTTAAGCCAGTTTGGGTACTTTTAGTTGCAAATGCTCAACTATGTGTAATAGTCTTTTGCACATTAAAATCTCTGCTACATGTATCCTTGCTAATTTCTAAATTTAGTTGTTTTTCCCCTTTAAGTTATATTTGCTAGAGAGGATTACCTTATTTAAAAACTCTCTAAATCTACCATAATGTTAGTCTACTGTTGCACTAGTATCAGTTTATTCATGTTTTTCAACTTCATGCAGCCCCTTCTGCCACCTACTGTGCAGACGCTAAACCACTGAAGGTGCTTCTACAATGATGGCCTTTGAGAACTTTGATAACTTCCTGTGAGTTTCAGTCCTTTTCACTGTTTTCTTAATAACTGGCATAATTATTTTTTAATTTTATTAAAAACCTACAGTTATTCAGAAGGCATTTTAAATTTCCGGCTAGTCAAAACAGAAGCAAAAGCAGATAAAAACCCCAAATCAAATTAAACCACTCTCATCTTTTGTTATTGCACTATAATCATTAAAAGACATTTACACTTTCTCTTTTCAAATACACTGCTGTTTCTTTGTGGTCTAGAAGTGCAAAATGAAAGTATATCTTACTTTGATTTGTTCATCAATAAACGTCCAAATGCCAATTCTGTATAAAGCTTAGTATATTTTTCATTTACCTTCCATTTTTAAACTTTGTTTTTTGAAGAAACTTTAATTCAATCTGAAGTTTTCCCTTCCCTTTCATGGGGAAATTTAAACATTTGTTTATCATAACTAATATTCAGCTTTATCATCACTGCAAGTGTTGTTTTGTGTTTTTTATTCCCATACCTTTTCCTTTTGTTGTAATTTGTTTTTGTCTTCCATAATGATACAGAATGTAGAAGTATTATTTTTAATTGTTTGCTGAATTTAGGTATATATGAATCCCTACTCTGTCTTTACTTTCTTTGTTCTTACCATTTTCCATTCCCTAATCTTTATTAATTTAATATGGGAATTATAGGCCTAGCTCACTATGATGACTGTCTTTAAAATTATAAAGCTTTTACTAAGAACATTTTTGGATTTTTATATTCAATTTTGCTTTGGTATCCATAGTCACAAGCCATGGGCACATGTAATTAATTGGTTTTGATGTCCACTGCCAATATTTTTATGTTTACCTTCCTAAATTCACTTTCAACAGGTAACACAATCACATGGTTCATAATGAAGAAGCATGTAAGGAAGTTTTCCTTCCACCAGTCCCTCACCTGTGGAGCCCCCACCAGCCACTTTCCCCTGCCAACTGCCTCCACAGCCATTCATTAACTATACATCATTCCAGAGTTTCTTTAGACATAAGCAAAAACATATCTATCTTTTTTCCTTAAATGAAAGGTTTTTTTATGCACACATGTCTGCATCTGCTTTTTTCACTTAAGAGATTCTTTGTTAACTCTTGGTTTAACCTAAAAATGCCTGATTTCTTTGTACATGAATAACTTCATGGCCAGACACAAGATTCACGTGTCACAGATCATTTTTCATTTTCATAAACATGTGCACCTAAGGGTTGAGATGTGATAAAATCATGAGAATGGTGCATGTTGCTTTATTAGGTTATGTGCTCTTCTCGGGTTCTGTGCTACAGAAAATGAGTTATTTAGCTATAACCCTTTTTCTTCCTACCTAAATACTAATAACATTTTTCCTTCATCTTTGAAATTCACAATGTCTAAGTATAGGGTCTTTAAAAAATGTTTTTAATTATATAAAAAAGGAAAATTTCAAACAAGTAAAAGGAACACTTGAATAATACAAAAACTCAGAAAGTATGAAAGGGCATTGTACAACAGTAAAATAAAGTCCTCTTCAAAGGCAATCCCACAACTGGTCTCCGATATAATATTCTAAAGATAATCTAATCAAACTGTGGCCTATGTATCCCTGGGGAACCCAACATCCTTTCAGTCTGCAAGGTCAAGATTATTTTCATAATAAAACGAAGACATGATTTGCTTTTCACTGTGTTGCCATTTGCACGGCTGGAAATTTAGCATGAATCAAGGCAGCTGCACCAAACTGTATGGTAATTGTATCCTCCAGGGCCACATGCTCACACTTAAAAAACACAGAAGAACAAAAAAGACAGTTTCACTTAAAATGTCCCTGCTGAAGCAATAAAAATGATTGATTTTATCACATCTCAACCCTTAGGTGCACATGTTTATGATATCCTGTGTGACAAAATGGGAGGTGCTCACAAAGCGTTTCTGCTCTGAACCACAGCACAGTGGCTGCCTCAGGAGCAGGCACCTGCGCACCTGCTGGGCTGCCAGAGGACCCAGCTGATCTTGCACCGAACGCCATTCTTACTCAGGAGGACAATCAGTAGACAGGCTCTGGTTATTCGGACTTGGATAACTGACATTTTCTTAAAGCTGGACAAAGTGAGAATGTCACTTTAAGGAAAGTTGACAGTATTCATTTCCAATGCTAAAAGTTGAGCTTTGAAGTGAAAATCAGAATTTTAGAAAATTCGTATTTAGCACAGGGAACTGACAGCTTCCTAATACTTAAAGCCTTTTCTGGTGAGATTGGTGGGGATATTAATCAAAGCAACTTTTTAAATGTTGCATAGTGAATTGTGACAACTTTTGGAAAAGTTTGCATAACTTAGGGAACCAACAGTTTTAAATTCCCAATGTGCAATGTTATAAAACCATGCCTGGGTAAAAGAGCCATTCTAAGTGCTCATGGACCAAGGACGTTAAAGGAACAGAAGTACAGAATGTTTAATGGTATGGTTTTAGATACCACAGAGCAAATGACTTTTAAGAAACTATCACTTACTGAGTTCTGATAGATGAAGAATACCCACAGGTATCTCAAAATGCTGTTAAAATACCCCTCCCTTTCCAACTTTCAGAGCTGTGTGAGGTCAGATTTTCTTCATTTATTTCACCCAAAATAATATATTGCAATGGATTGAATGCAAAGGCAGATAAGAGAACCTAGGTCATTTAAGTCAGATATTAAAGAGATTTGTAAAAATGCAAACAAATGCCACTCCTAATTTTTGTTTAAGAAAATATTTTTATTATCTTTATGATAATACTAATATTGCTATTTTTTTTAACTGAATTAATAAAATTTTATAAATTCCTCAGTTTCCATCTCTAACATGTAAACACTGACAGATAAAACACCATAAGAAAAAAATCTGGGGTTCTCAATTGTGTTTACAAGTAAAAACAGGTACGGAGACTAGAAAGCTTGAGAACTGCTCCTTTGAGCATATACAAGCTAGTGAGTATTATTAGTCAGGGTGGAGGATGGCCAGGCTGCCCTAACCCCACCACTCTTCAGTCTCTGTGCTATTTACAGTGCTTTCCCTTGGACCAAGTGTTCCACACGGCAACATTCCCAGCCTATCGATGACCCTCGACTTCCTGCCATGGTACATCCTGGCCATGGCCTGTGAATGACTGCAGGGGGCAGCTCAGTACAGTACCTCTGAAGATGGCACCAGCTGGCTCTGGAAAACAGTTCCTACACAGTTTACACGCGGCAAGGTCCAGTTAAGTTTCAGAGGTGGGCATTCAAGGTCTCTGGTTTTCTGATTGCTGTCAGGTTCTGGTTCAGAAGGTGAGCATGTTTTATGCACTGGGAGTATTTTCTTAATCCATCCTCAATTCAGGTTGTAGAAATTGCACCCTGGTTATGTTGCCTGTGGAACTCTACTAACAGTTTTCATAATTTTCAGTTTTTATGTCATTGGGTATTTTAAGTAGAAGGTGGCAGGATTTTATGGGGCACATCTAGCTTGCTACCATGCTAACTGAAAATCTATCTTTAATTCAGAAGGAGAACAAAAAACTCACCTGCTCTGGGCTCATATACAGTTTGGTCCCCACTTGTCCTGTGTGTCTGGCATATGCTGGCATCGGGGTCAGAACCATGGGCTCTTCTTCATCCTGGTCCATTGCAGTCACTAATCCAAAGTCTCCAACCTTCACCACATCATCCATTGTAAAGAATATGTTGGAAGGCTGGAAAAAAAAAACAGACAAAAGCACGCTGGGTATATGGAGAGAGAAAGTGAAGAGAATTACTTGAATGACAATATACATATAAGAATCTAGATATTCTCAAGCATGTTTCTCTTTAAAATGGACCAATATGAAAATAAAAACCCTCCTTCAATGCTAGGTAAGTGTAGTGAGTAAAGAAGAGGGAAGGACAGCAGAGGAAGCCAGCTTTTACTTAACAAATATTTAAATCCTCAGAGATTTACATTCCCTAGGTACAGGTACTTAATCCTCAATCTCATTATTCTATATACTCTCCCTCAGCAAGCTGTTCTACATTTATGATGTAAGCCATGTTTATAATAGTGGTAATAATAGCAAATGCATATATAGGACTTGCAATGGGACAGGAGCTATTTTAAGCAGCCTGCTACTCTTTATTTTTTATTACGGTATTATTGATATACATTCTTATGAAGGTTTCACATGAAAAAACAATGTGGTTACTACATTCACCCATATTATTGAGTCCCCCCTATACCCCATTGCAGTCCCTGTCTATCAGTGCAGTAAGATGCCACGGAGTCACTATTTGCCTTCTCTGTGCTACACTGTCTTCTCCATGATTTCCCCAACACCATGTATGCCAATCATAACACCCCTCCCTCCCCACTCATCCTCCCCCACCCCTCCCCTTTGGTAACTGCTAGTCCCCTCTTGGAGTCTGTGAGTCTAGCAGCCTACTCTTAATTCATGTAATACTCATGGCTCTATTTGTCCTATTAGTCTCTCATTTCACAGATGTGAAAACTGAGGCCCAGAGAAGTTAAGTAAATTCCTCAAGGTTACCCAGCTAATAAGTGGTGGAGCAGAGATTCAAATCCTGTCATTCTGGCTCTGTAAGAAGAGGGCTTCTGCTTCACTGCCACATATCCATCCAGCAGCCAGCATGGTTCTTGCCCTGTGGTAACTGATGAAGGAGTCAAAAAAACTGATCTTCAAGTTTTGTTTAAGAGGGGAAAGTAGGCTATCTAGGAGAAAAGAGCTCTTAGCTACAAGCCTGTATGGCTTCTTCTAACACCCATATGCTCCCATACACTCCAAGATCTCTGTCCTGAGTTCTAAACTCTCATACGCAACTGTTTATAGGATACATCTAACCAGACTCAAACTCCCCTATATGAAATTCAGCATCTTTCCCTCAGAGCCTACTCTAATCCCAGCTAATGTGACTACCATTCATAGCCCTTTATATAAGGAAAAAGGAAGCTCATGAAATTGAATTTCATCAGGTCAAAAACTGCCAGACAATTAACAATTTATTCCCAAACTCCAAAATGCCATTACACAATATTGACTTTGAAGCAATGAAGTTACTGCATAAAACCAAAGTCTCTGTGTTTACTGGTAATAACCTCCTGCTCTCCCACAAATAACCTTCCAGGAGAGACAATGATAGACTATGCTGCCTTAAATTTCATCTTTCCTCCCCTCTCCCATCCTCTGGCGTCAGCTGTTATTTACTGAACTACAATAGACATTTTTTTTTGGTTTTCCAGCATCTAACCCTCTGTGCTTCCATCAGAAATATCCTGACTTGCCTTTGGGAATTCCCCGCTACCCAACTGTGCAGCAACCCCAGGGGTCATGTGGCAGTCATCCTGAGGCTGCCCCCAGGGGGAGCACAAGCCAATCAGCACAGTCCCATCGCCTGGTTGGGAGACTGGTTTAGGGACCGGTGTGTGTCCTTGGTTCCTCAGTTAAAGAGAACCCAGGACTTCCAATCGATAGTTGGGGAAAGAGGCCCTTTATCCAAAGACTTAAAACACTAGTCTTTCTGAGACTGTGAAGGGACAGCCTGCCTGAAATGGAAACAAGAAACTGGGGGCAGAGGGAGCCAGCTCTGGCCACATCACTTAGCCCAGATAAAGCTCCTCCTGAATCTTGGATGGTTCACTTACATGGACCAATAAATGCCCTTAAATTTGATTAAATTAGCATAAATGCCTTTGGTCACAAACAAAAGAATGTTCAAAATGAAATGATATGAGCATACAGAATGTGTCTGGCATTGTGCTAAGGGTGTAACAGGTGAACAAAAGAGACATGGCTCCTGCCCCTGTGGAAACCGGAGGATGAGGAATATGAATGTGGTGAGAATTAGGAAGGAGAAATACCAGGTTCTATGAGGACACTGGATTTGACAACTGAGAAAAAGCCCAATGTAGCTAGAGTGAAAAGAAGAAAAGACTACAAGTATGGAGAATCAGAAGCTACAGTGCTAATGACAAAAACTGACTAAAATGCAAAACGCAGAGAGGGCCTGGAAGGTTCAACACTGCACTCAAAGATGGGTCACAATGAAGACACTGCATAGCCTTTTTAACTGGAATAAAAATCTTGGGGGTAATTTCTCTGGCACACTAGGAATCTTTAAAAGGAATTTATCTTTACAAAGGAATAAACTTTTTGATTTCTAGAAAAACTAAAGGGAAAATGTTTTTCTTGAAATCTTACTGGTACATTGACAAACAGAAAAAAATATTTAGACAATATTTTAGCATTACACAAATATTCACCAATATCTTATTAACATTATAAAATCAGAATATTCATTATTAGTAGAAACATAATTACATTGCCTTTCACCTTGACCTTTTGTGTATAGTGTTATGTATAAGAAGAATATGTATATTAGCTAATTGTTTCCCAGCAAATGATAAATGTTTACTATATTCAAACAGCCAGCACTCTCTTAAGTTAGGCATTATCTGGCCTCCTGGAAGTTGTTGTCTTCTCTCTTCCAACCAAAAAAAATCATCTCTGAACTTTTCATTCAGTGCAGAATTCCTGGTCATCAGTTTGGGACCACATAAAAAATCACTGAAGCATGGTGATTTTATATTAACTCAGTAACCATTACTTTGGAAAATAGGAACTATGTTTAAATCTTGTCCCTATTATTCCAAAGTCTTAAAATATATTCAAGGATTAACAAATCTACTGATTTTAGAAGAAAATAACTTGTGCAAATAGCTCCTAGTTTGGTGTCTGAAACAAACACCTGTGGTTATACAAGACTGAAAATACTTGAAATGGGTCTAAATCTGTTAAGCACTTAAGTTACTTCCATCAGAAAAGTATTTATATGTTCACTACATAGCTACTGATGATCACTATGAGCATACAGAATATGCAGAAACTATGTAAGTATAAGTTCCATATACTTATTGCAGAAACACAGAAACATTCAGGAAATATTACATTGTAGTGAGAGGTTTATGCAATTTAGCAAAACCTATTGATACAGTAGCCAATACTCTATATATTGAAAATACAATTGAAGGTTTTGGTGGCAAACAATCATTAGCTAACCATTTGCTATCTTTCTCCAACCAGTTTCTCAAGCCCTTCCCCCAGGTCTAAATAGGGGCAAAAAGCTTTGAGCTCTGCCCCAGTTCAGAGATGATTAGTGGAGGAACACTCGTCTCTCCTTCCACTTGGGTCCCTTTCACTATGCTGCTCTGGGGTCCTACAGGAACAGTGTCAGGGTCCCTCAAATGCATGGGAAAAACAGGGCATATATGCTCATGGTGGATTTGTTTTCCTATCAGAGGGATTGACAGTACTTTTTACTGTAAAATGAACATAAGCACATTACAGAGGAGAATGCACGATCTGCCTGAAGGTTTCAAAGCCTGAGACTTCTTGTGTTTGCAGCAGGCACCTTCAGGTTACCTTCCCAGACCCCTGCGCTCTTCTCTGATGCCTTTACTCTCCTTTGCTCTTAAGAGCACTTGAGTCATAAGACTCACATGCACAGCAAGTGCTGTTTTCAATTACAAAGCATCAGACTGGAAGCCTTGGGTGAGGTCCCACAAATACAGACCTTCAGGTCCCTGTGCATGAGCCCTTTATTGTGCAGAAACTCCACTGCCTCTGCGATCTGCAGGAAGATGTGCAGACACATGCCCCTCTCCCTCTCCTCTATGGTGCACCGGCTGTTCATCCAGTCTTTGAGGTTCTCCTTCCTGCACAGCTGCATCTGAATGTAAAGATACACCTTGGGTGAACTGGGCTGCAGTTTGTCCACAGGGTTTTTAGTGAGATCTAAACTTAGAGTGGTAGGTCTTGGAGGAGAAACAGACAAAGTAGGTTCAGAAGAAGATTTGCTACTGGAGTGCTCCAAAGAAGTTAGCTTATTAGCATAATGGTTGCCAATATGCAGCCGGTTCGTTTTGAGCTCTTCTTTACTGGATGCATTATCGCAGCCAGAATCTTCAAACACTATAGAAGAGGATGTTCTCTCCCTTGACCTTACAGAGGAAGATGCTTCAGAAGGACAAAGTTCAAAGGAGTGCCCCTCATCATTGTGATCCATAGTACCATCTTCCACATCATAGTCTGTCAGGCAACTGTCTTGGAGGTTGTACACAGCATTCACTGACTCGCTGTCTCCGTGGTCCATTCCTGAAAATTCCAGTGGGGAGAACTGGCTCTCGGATGAACTTGTCTGGCCACAGGAAATCCCTACTGAAAAAGACCTGCCCCTTTTTGGCGAAGGAGCTATGATTTCTATATGCTCCTTTGTGGAGAAAGGATCCATTCTGCGTATTTTAACTGATGGCGCATCCATTGGACTAGGAGAGCTGAGTGGCCAGTCTGTGCTAAAAGTGGGAGAAAGACAAAGGAATGAGAGGAAATACGGGCTCATTACATTATCTGAACTACACTCTTTAACAGCTTCAACTTTAATAAAGCCAGTTACCAGATGACAAACAACATACAGATTAAATGAAAATGTACATCATAGGACATCGCATTTCATCCATTCCTTCTGAAAGACTGCATTTGAAAGCTTAATTTATACTTGCAACAGTTATCTGGGACTGTCGGCTAAGGCCTTTGAGCAAAACACAAAGCACTGAAGGGACACCAAGGCTAGGACTCCTCAGTGGCCACAATTTTGAAGCCCTGTCCAAATTCAGGCAGCAGTTTATGGGGCCTTTGAGACAGGGGCCCCTTCACTTTGTCCTTCCATGGCTTGGCTATAGGCTACAAGGGTCACTGTAACAAATTACTTCAGGCGGTTCTAGGGCCGTGTTTAGTACTTTTAGGCAGGAATTTTACTCCAGCTCTTTGGTAAATAAGCCTATTTGCAGCCTGCTTCCTCTTTGTTTTCATTTAGTGGTTTTTAAAATGGCCTTCCTTCCTATAGCACAGCATACTTCACATGGGAATTATCTTCAGGTTGCCCAAGTTTATGTATTTTTAATTGCAAATAGTTTTAAACTGCTTTAATAGGGAGGTGTAAAGTGTTAACTACTGATAAACCAAATAAAAATCTAAAATAAAAAAATGGCAACAAAAGCAGGCAATATTTTCTTATTGAGAAAAGTCACTGTAAATCCCTTGGTGAATTACAATTCATAAAGCCTATCTACTAATAATTTAAATAATTCATATTCTCAAAACAAAATCAACTTTTCATCTAATAAATAGAGAATACTCTAAAACATGACAGAGAACACTAATTTGCTGTTATTTTTCTTAAAAAATGAACTCTAAAGCCATAGAAATGTTATTTTGTTCACAAAAGCAAAAAACTAGCCTGAAGGAGAATATTAGTTTCTAAGTCTGTGTCTACGAAGTTACCTTTCATCTTTCAGCCAAATTTCATCCATTTTTTCTTGCCACTTCTCTGGTGGTGTTTCCAACCAAGCATTGAAGTATCTGACAATTCCTGGGTGTTCAAGCTTGGCTAAGGCTTTAACTTCTCGCATTACCTTTTCCCGGGCCAATTCCCTGAAATAGAGAAAAGACCACCCTGAAGGTTGCTCTGATCTGAACAAGCAATCACATCCAGTAGTGAAAAATAGTAAGACAACATTCTCCTTTGCATCCGAAATTAGAAACAGATGAGTTCTCTTACTGGCATCATTCTGAAAAGCTATACAGTAAGTCTGGAATTTTAAAAAAATACATGTGTTATAGGGTTTTTCTCTTCTAGAAATAAGTGCTAGAGCACTTCTATTGCCTTATTCAAATGTGGCTTTCTTAGCTGACTGAAAGTGAATGAATACATACCCTTTAAGATTATTACCTAGCGTGAATCAATGGAGGACAAATAGGTGTAAATGGAGTATCAGAAAAGAGAGCTCAGCATTGCAGCTCAGGAGGACAGAGAATGGTCACACTGGTACACATGTAATTGGTACATATAATCCCCAAAACTTGTAATAGCATGTTTTGCCTTTTAAAGCAAGCTTCCACTACTGAGTATCACAGGCAATGAAGTACAGATTTAATCAAGAATCAATAGGCGCTTTCTACAATAGATGGAAAGGAAGCTATTACTGGAAGCCTACTATCTTTAGCATCAAATTGTTCTGAGCCAGAAATTCCACTTCTAGGAATCTATCCTAAGTAACCAGATGTGGTCAAAAATTTATATAAAAAGTGAACACTGCAAAGTCATATTTAACTGTAACAAACTGAAAACCTAAATTAACAATAAGAAACAGTTAAACAAAATATGGCACATGTATTAACTGGATTATTATCCAGCCATAAGATACTTTCAATGTATTTTAGCATTTCAATGAAATACTCTTAATAACATGGAAAATGCTGAGGATACAGTGAAGCAAGCAATAGATAAAACTGTACTGTATGGTTAACTGTACTACCAACTAGGTAAATTTGCAACCAGGAAAGAAATCAAAAGGAAATACCCTAAAATATTAAGAGAGATTATTACTGGGTGGAGAAGACACAGATAGTTTTTGTTTAATACTATTTCCACAGTAAATACAGATGGTGCTATGTATTAAAGTTTGTAGTTATAATTCACTATGGGAAAGACCAGAGTTGTTAAGAATCAAAAACAAGGGCAGATTTTTTTAAGTAGATGCAAAGCAATCTAAATAGATCACACCTTTTAGACAGCTGGCTACCTGGTAGCAGCTATAGAAGCTAAGATTCAGAAGGTCAGAAACTATGTTTCCTTCCTTATCTATGGAGTATAGCAAGAAGGACATATTGCCTATGAGATTAGTAATATAGTGCTGACTTCACGTTTACTAAAAATATCATCCCGTACCTGTTAGGGAGGCGGATTCTCTTGATGGCATAATTGCAGTCATCTACCTTGTTCCTGGCTTCAAAGACAACTCCAAACCCGCCACGACCCATGCACTGAACTGGTTCAAAGTCTGTTAGGTATCTTAAAAAGAAAAAGAAATTTTTAAAGCTTGCAAATAGTTTTCAATTTTGAAGTAAGGTAATGAATCAGCTCAATTTATTTTATGATATATAAAAAGTATATAAACTCAGTAAACCTCATAGAATTTATTTTAATAAAGAGTATAGTTTAAATTCCACTAATAGCATTCTTTGTTCTGCTTTCTGCTGAAGTAAAGCAAACATACTCAAATTTTTCCCTGGGAAGTTGATAAAAAATAAATAAGCTTCTGTTTATTGACTGGGAATCACTTGTTAATCATTTGTTCTTAGAGCAACTGTGCCACTGATCAGTCCTAATCAATACTTCCCATCATCTATCAAAATATTCTATTCTTAATTCTCTAACATTTTACACCTCATGTGGCATTCTGAACTCAGAAAATGTATTTTCATCTTATGTGAGTGCCTGTAAATTTTATGGAAAAAAATTAATCAATTCTACTATACATAAGTACCTTCTTAGAAATCTCTCTAGGAACCAAAGCCATCTCAAATTTGCTGGGTTGCCTCATGAGTCAGAATGGGCTTCACCGGGGTATTCAGACAGAAGCTAACTCACTATCTGTCACTTACAGATGGGCATCCACATTGTGGCTACTTCCTCTTTAGTGCCTGATCTCCCTGATCTGCACTCTGTATTCCAGCCAACTTGTACCTGGCTGTCTCACAACTGTGGAGCTTTTGCTTCTGCTATTTTCTCTACTAGGACTTGGTGCTTAATGAAATTCTATTCCTCTTTCACTCTACTCATCCAGCCATGTCTGTAAGGCTTTCCTAGACCCCTTTCTTAATGTTCTCACAGCACTTTGCACAGAGTACTTTGAACTGTCTAAATTTAATCTCAGTATTTTGCAGTTATTCATACACAGTTCACTGTCCCCACTGCCACTGGATTGTGGGGGCCTTGAATGCAGGAAAGCACTCTTGTTCCTCTTTGTATTTCTAAAGCCTGGGCTCATCTGGAAAATAGAAGGTTTAACTGTCAAATAATGCATGAATTAATAAATGAATGAAGGCACGTACGCATGCATGGTACGGAAGTTATTCTAGTCATATGGAGGACAGATGAATAAGAGTATCTCTGGTGTCCCTTGTAAGGCTGAGTTTATTACTTTATGATGTGCACATTCATATTAATTTAGTAGTTGGCTCAGCTGGTTAGAGCATGGAGTTGAGGAGAGGCAACAGATCCCAACCCTCTATAGGCCAATTACCTTCACAGAGAATGAAGAGCAATAATCTGTATCCCTAAAAATAGCTAGTCAAGGCACTTCAGTATAAATCCATCTCCCCAACTGCAAAACCCTATGAAATTCATGTCTTATTCTTGGAGGGCCAAATTGAATGATCTTCCTATATTAAAGAAAACAGCCATACAAAGATGGATATATCTTCTGAAAGGAGAAACATCTTCTATATGATTACAGACTCTATAAATACAAGTATCATTTTGCCTACAGTCCCAACTGATAAATGGCAAAGTTGGAACTTGAACTCATGACTGAATCCAGAGCTTTGGCTCTTAATAATGCCTAGAACATTGTAGGCACTCAACAAACATTAGTATTATTGTAGAGCACCTATATTTTAAAAACTCTTTAAATTAGACTCTTCATATTGAATAAAGTTTTAGGAAAATTAGGTCTAATTCAAGTTTAGAGTACATTATTCTAATTCTCTTTACAAGTCTTTCAAATATTTATTTATTCACTGTATCTTGCTCCTCCTCCATCGCTCTCTCTTACTCTTGATAATTAAAAATCATCACAAGCAGACCGGTTCATGGCTTTTTTCTTATATGTTTATATTTTGCAATATTATCTTCCCCCACAGATTTTAAGTTTCACTAAGACAGGCCCCATCTTTTTATTTTTCCCAAAGGCTGAAATATCGTCCTGCACACAGCTGTTCTGAGTAAATGGAGAGTGAATAATGATGGCTTCAGCAGTGGGTCACCCATTGGGAGTTACTGGTTCTGTGTTCTCTCCGTTTCTTTCACTGCATGCTGGTTGTTGCTGGCCACTGACATATCAGTCAGCATGCTTATTAGCAAGGGTATTAAAGTCACCTAGTAAATTCTACTTTGGAAACTAGCAGCTAAAATCTGTTGATTACAGTCAGTTCTCAATTTTTGGTAACACAGTTTGAGTGCAGCTTAGATAAGCCCACAGATAACCAAAATATCATACATGTTAGCTACAATTTTAATATTTTGTCATAAAGCCATTACCCTAGATATTAAGCAGTAAGGTTCTATTACCTCTTCCTTACCCCCATCACCAAAGTGCTAATTAAGACTGATATCAAAATTAAGGGGAAAAGTAGCAATAATCTATGTTATATGAACCATAGCACCATATCTCATACCACAAAGCACCAGAATCTATACACCTGATAGACTGCAAACAGGTTTTTTATTTTACTTTCAAATTATTTGAATTACCTACTTCTTAAGTAACTTGCCTCTCCTTTCTACTTTTAAAAGTGATCTATTCTGTTGGTATATTTCCCCCCATTTTTCTACTTCTTATCCAGAAAAATAAATTGGAATAAGTAATTGAAGACTGAGTAACATATGGAGATTTATATCATACTCTAATAACACAATAACTATTACTTGGTACTATTAATGCCAAGCCGGGTACATGGCAGGCCCTCAATAACTAAGCTATCTGAATAAGAATTAATTTGGTGTCTGAAATTCTAAACTTCTGGAACACTTTATTTTTATCCTTAGCTGAGTGAGTTTAAGTTACTTGAGGATTATGTCTATGTTTTATTTACATAGCTATTCACACATTAAAAAAAAAAGTTAAACAAGACCTTAATTCAGAGGCCATTTCCTCTTTGATTCAGTTGCCACCAGAAGCCACAACACACGTATCTCTTTTACAACAAGACTCTTACCGTGATATGTAACTAGAATTTTTGATGTCATTCCAACTATTGTCATTAGATTCTCCACTTACAGAATCATATTTATTTTCAGTTTGACACTGAGTTTCAGATTCCTTCCTCTGCTGGTAAGGTGGGAAAAAAATCACTGTCAGTATAAAGCTGAACACAAGTTAACTAAAAATCTTAGGATGTAAAATAACACTGAAAAATAAAAACTAAACAAAATATTAATATTAACAAAAATAAAAAGCATAAAAGAACACAAAATACAACACTTCCCTTGTTGAAGGGAAGTGGAATGGTAGGGGTGGAGGCCAGTCTGTAATGGGTTGAGGTGTGAAGGGGAGGGAAGAGAGGGAAATGAGAGTATGGGCAACAATGATTTTACAGTAAAACTTATGCAAACGTACATCTCACCCCTTACCATTCTATACTCCCAACACTTTGAAATAAATTAGATTCTAAAAAATGCCTTACTCTGTGAGGATGAGGATGGAAGAGTCTGTGTACAATAAAAGTTGTTGCTATGATACAAAACAGAATAGTTCCAACTATTTCTTTCCACCAATGTAAGAGGAGAACAGGATCCTTTTTGCGGATATTCTTGTAATTGGGGTTGTCAAGGAATCTGACTGTGATCTGTGTGCTCCGTTTGCTCCGTTCCCTCTTGTAGTATGGTAGGTAATAACCATTATCTTCGAGGACAAACATTGAAAGTTTTTTTTTTAGAAAAAGATAAAGCAAAATAGAGTCACCTTTAATTGTTCAAAATTATCTACTCTCCTGTGACTTACAACACTAATTCCTTTTTTAAAAGTTTCATCTTTTCTTTAACACATTTCAACAGTTTCATTTACCCTTTTGTTTTTACTACACAAATAAATTTTCTTTTATTTCATAAGCATCATAAATATTCTTTATATTAAATAAGATGAGAAAAAAACCTTAAGGGTCACCCCATTCACTAACTCCTTAATAGTTCGATCTTTAAAATGCAAGAATGTATTAGTACTCAAACTGCCTTCAAGGAATTAAACTTTATTTTCATTTACCATTAATAAAATACCAAATTTTACCATTAAACATTCTTCACAAGCTAAAAGGGAAACATCTCCATCACGCTCATTGGTTCATTTCAGGCTTTGAAAATGAACTGGTCCTAGAAAACAGCCCGTCTTTTTTTGTCTTCTACAGCTGACCCTTGAACAATTCGCGGGTTAGGGGCACCAACCTCCACAGAGTCAAATATCCACTTGTAACTTTCGACTCCCCAAAAACTTTACTAACAGCCTACTGTTGACTGGAAGTCTTACTGATGACATAAAATGGTTAACACATATTTTCTGTTATATTATATACTGTATTACAATAAAGCTAGAGAAAAGAAAATTTTTTCAAATTGTTACAAATTTCTGAACATTTTTCCAATATATTTATTGAAAAAAATCCATATCTAAGTGAACCCACATAGTTCAATTCCATAGTGCTCAAGAGTCACCTGTAATTTGTGCCATGTGGGCAGATTACACAGTTCTCTCTTACCTTATATTTTATCAGTATCAGATGAAGACTGCTGTTTCTATTTCACAGCTCTCTTTTTTTTTTCTTTTTAGTCAATTTAAATTCCACAATAATTTCCCAGTTCTAGCATTTAGGGTAGCTGATGAGGAGTCTATGTTTTTGTCTACTGCAGATTTAAGGATTTTGTATATATAACTGTTCAAAAGACTTTCGTATCTGAATATATCCTCACCTTAAATACACAGAAATGTATTTCATGCTAAATTCCACCTATTCCTGACCTTTGCACTAATCTCTCTCATCTGAGGACAACATTAAAGTAACTTTATTTTACAGTATTTCCATGTAATTCTACTGGGAACACCTATTTTCTTCATTATACATGCTGCTGGTATACAGACTATATTAGGTACTTAAATGAGAGCTAATAACAAGAACCAATGCTTTCTGAATGAACACTTAACTATGCCAGGTACAATGATAATTAAGACTGTGAGCACATGATCTCACTGAGACTTCACAACAATCCAATAAACAGATATTAGGATTACTATCCTCACTTTACAGATGAAGGAACCAAGACAGGCAAGCTAGGTATGCCCAACCACGTATGTGGCAAAACTGGCATCAGCACCCTGGTAATCTTGCTTTGGAGCTTGCACCCTTGGCCACGATTCACAATACTGCCTCCCAAGATATTTTATTGTCCACCCTCCTGTTGACTATCTTGCATTTGAATTCTATTAATTAAATTCAAGTTAATAAATACATTATAAAATAAAACTTGGCATTTCTAATGTAAGCATAATCACACTTACCATACGGATACTGCAAGACTGAAAGTGCACCATTACTGTACTCTTCATGAGAAAACTTATCATTACTAAGACATTTGTCGAACTCATCAGACCCTACCAAGACAGGCGTTCTGGAAGGAGAATCTAAAAGAAAATGATAAAATCTTAACTGTTATGATTTCAGTGACTCATTAAAAAAAAAAAAAACCTTAGCTATCCAATCACAGTTCAGTTCAAATATAAGTCAAACAAATGGCTTTTCCTTTAACTAGCATGGTCTGGAAGAGAATATGAATCACTGAAACAAGTGATTAAAGTATGATGTGATATATGTGATAAAAAAATACTCAGGGTTCAGAAAGAAAGTTTTTCTAAGTTGTCTAAAAAGATATTTTAATAATACTGATTTCTACAGAAGCAAGTGCTGCTTCAATGAAATTGTATTCTAAATGATAAAATTCCTTACCATCTGAAAAACCTTCCTAGTTTATCAGAAGATATAAAGTGTATGTTAGTTGTGATCTCTATGATATTCAAAGCTAGACTAAAGACAGTCATGATTAGGTCTTTGAACACCTTAATGATATTTATAGAAGTTAATAATTCACTTACGAATTAAAGGTTTCCATTTGATTGTTGGCAAAGGAATAATTGCATTTTCATTATTGACAGATTCCAAGGCCTTGGGACTTGTAGGGAACTTTTCTGAAATTCTGACTGATGATTGCAGATATAGCTGGCCTCTGTACATTCCTGAATTAACCAGAACACTGGCAATTATGTTTAAAATCAAGCACCAATGATTTTTTTCCAACAGTTTCATTTTGATTTAATAAAACCAGATTAATTCCATATATTTCTTCATGTGCTTACATAGCTCTTTTCAAAGAATCATGCCTGAAGGACTCAAATTTGACCCAAAGTTTATGAAATAAAATTATGGAAGGAAAGCTACATATATCACAATGTTTCTCACTGAACAATAATTTTCAATAACACTGGAAAACTCTTCCTGTAGGAAGATTCAAAGAAAAGAAATCATTGTCCTCTTGTGAAACTAATAGCTTAGATGAAGTAACTTTCTCAAGTAAACCTAAACACCCATGATTGCAGAGATATCGCTAACAATTTGGTTAAATATTGTCATAACACAGGTATGGCATGTTACTCTTTCAACTTCTTGCATTTCATTGAGATTGGAGAGGTGGGTAGAACACTGATAGAGCTTAGGGAATTTTATGAGAATTTGAAACAAAACTAGTTGAAATAATTTGACTTGAGGGCTTTCAAAATTTATTAAAAGGGCTTCAATTGCCCAGAAGCACATCAGAATTTTGTTTTCATTTTTCAAATACATCGTGTAGATGCACAGAAAAAAGTAAACATCATCTTTAAGGGGGAGCAGACTGATACAGATAGATGCAAATACAGATGCAAGTACAAATGTAGAAAGTTTTCGGCTTTGTGGATTCATGTAAGCAATTTGAAATCATGCTATGTAATGCCAACAACACTCCTAAGCCTTTCTAAAATAGTTGCAGAGAAAAAGAGCTACATAGTAACTAAAAGTTTCAGAACTGGATAAATGGGGAAAAACAGCAGGAATAGGGATCAAATATAAATCTTAAGGGCAACCTAAGCCAGAGAATGTATTTAGGAATTAAAACATAGACACACCTTAAGTAGGAAGGAACATTGCAGGAAAAAAATCTAAATGTCAATATGCTCTATCATTAGATAAAAGCCGTGTACTCACCCAAGTAAACACTGTTTTCTGTGGCTCCTCGGGCAGCTTCTACAATGTCTTCTTCATCTTCTAAAACTTCATCATTAGATGTATAACTTGTATCATCAAAAAGACTGATGGGAATGACTTTGCCATCCTTAACCAACCAGGCAGATGCAATGGGAGTACAAAACTAACAAAAATGGAAAAAGAAATTCTATAAAATTTCAAGTAGTATTTACATATTTCAACTTCTCAAGTACCATTTAAAAACACAAACTTCTTTTTAAGTTTTTATTTTTCCAGCTTTATTGAAGCATAATTGACAAAACATATATATTCATAGTATATATTTAAGATCTACTTCTTTCATTTGACAGTGTATACATATATCAGAACATCACATCATATACCTAAAATACAGTTTTTGTCAAACTTCAACAAAGCTCAAAAAAACTTTTTAAAAAACATCTACTCTCTTTGTAAACTTCAAGTAAACACTATAATATTATCAACTACAGTCATCATGCTGTACATTACAGCTCCAGAACTTATTGATCCCACATAACTGAAACTTTATACCCTTTGACCAACAGCTTCCCATTTCTCCTACCCTCTAGCCTCTGGCAAACACCATTCCAACTCTCTGCTTCTATGAGCTCTACTTTTTAAGATTCCACATGTAAGTGAGCTCAAGCAGTATTTATCTTTCTATGTCTGGCTTATGCCACTTGGCATAATGTCCTCCAGGTTCATCCATGTTATTGCAAATGATAACATTTCCTTTTTTTTAAGGCTGAATAATATTCCTGTGTGTGTGTGCGTGCGTGCACACACATGTGTACACTCCATATTTCCTTATCCATTCCTGCACTGCTGGACATGAGGACTGATTCTGTATCTCGCCTATTGTGAATAATGCTGCACTGAACATGGCAGTGCAAACAGCTCTTCAAGATACTGATTTCACCTCCTTTGAACAGACACCCAGAAAGTAGGATCACTGGGTTACACAGTTCTGCTTTTAATTTCTTGAGGCACTTCCATACCATTTTCCATAATGGTTGCCCCAATTTACATTCTCACCAATGGCATACAAAAATACACGGTTGTACACTGTTTGCAAATATCCTCAACCACTCTTATCTTGTCTTTTTCATAATAAGTCACTCTAAGAGATATAAAACCGCAAATTGCTTAAAGCACAGAAAACAAGTTGAGAATCCAAAATTTCCCTCTACCAGTAAGTTTGGTCAAACGGGGAAAGGAAGAAACACTTATAAACATTCAGTAGCTTTTGGTACCTGGTATTCCCATTCCAGGTTTCCTCCCTTCTTACTAAATGCCATAACCTTCCAGTCAGCAACGGAGACCTTTATCACCGTGTCCATCATGGCAGCTTCCTGTTCTTCCACATCTGAAATGATTTTAGACTCTTCTCTGCTCCCACTGGGTTTTAAGGTGCTTTCAATAAATCCAGCTCTAGTTTCCATGTCTGGAATATATCGAAGTTCAAAGTGGCCAACACTGAAATTCCACCTTAAATTTACAAAAGTGTGTTTTAGAAAATTTACATTTAAGTAAAGGGACTCAATAATAAAGAAGTCTTCTAGATTGAAGAAGCAAATATTAAAACACTGTGAGGAGGAAACAACCAGTCTTCTGGAAGGGAGCGCTCTGCTGTTTTATGCCACAAGAGGGCATAGCTTTGCCCTGATCCTTTAGAAATGATGTTTCTGAGAACTGCGAACTGACAACAGTTGAGTTCAGTTGAGGGACAGATTCCTCTCAGAAATTAACAGATGTTCACATTTCCAAATCAGAGCAATTTTCTCAAGACACAACAAAGTCACCTTAATAGGAGGTAACAAGCAGTCTGCCCTCCTTCTTAATTAAGGCTGGGCACCTTTCATTCAACAGAGAGAAATTAGCATATCCCAATAAACCGAAGTAAAAGGCCACATGAATGTATCAATTTTAGATTTATATGACAACACAGTCCTGAAGGGCAATGTGACCCAGTATGCCAAACCTGCAGTCAGACCACTCAGCTCCCATCTCAGATCTACTGGCAAGTCATTACCTTTGCTGAGTTTCAGTGTCTTTATCCATAAAGTGGTGATATTAATGTTTCCTCAATAATCAATATATAGAAACACCATTTAACTATTGACTGTATGCTGTCTTGTCACTTAGGTATAAAATGGCTTAAGAATTCTAACATCTGTTAAAAAATATATACTTAAGGAACATGGGTCTTAGATCCCAGACTCTTTCTATTAAGTTCACTCAATATTCTGTTAAGTTGAACATCTGTTCCTCTGGTGGCTGGGCAGCCAGCAAGCACTCAAATACTTAAGAAAACAAAATCCCATCAGGATAAAGAACATCAGGTTGCCAATAGATGCAGCACCCACAGTCACAGTCCAGCGAATGTACAAAAAATACATTCTTAACTGAGTTTGAGAAAACAGTTTTCAGGAAAGGAAACTGAATTATATTGGATAGGATTAGCAAAAATCTGGTTCAATTTCAAAAGATAAAGAAGGGACCTAAAATTACATTTACTACACAGGCAATTTAAAATTTTAATGTTAGGCTTAGGAAAATCAAGCATGCGACTTATTTTAGGAGCAACATATAAAATCCAATCATCTCATTTGTAAATCACACATTTAAATGTAAAAATTACATAAGGAATATGTTATTTGAAAATGGAAGCAAAAGGGCTTTTGACCAAATAAATTATACCATAATACTTTAAGAAAATAGACTAAAGTATTGTTTTACAAGTGGGGTAGTCAAACAAACTCTGAAACTACCTATTAGAACTACAGACTCAAATAGATCCAAGCTGAAATGAAGTACATTAACTTTGTCTTGAGAGCTTTCTGCAGGCAAAGAACTTGATCCGTGAGGTTGCTATGAAAAACACTGTTGACCTAAGAGTACATTAATACACAGTCATTGTATGGGACTCCTCCGGGTTACCTTAGCCAGAAGCATAGTTAGAATTTCTGTTCAGGATTTGTTAATAATCACAAGTCCATTTTTAATTTAGGGCCTACATTTCTCTTAAAAGAGCTGTCTGCTTCTTACTATGCTGATGGACAGTGACAGCAATGGGGTATGGGGTGGGAACTTGATAATATGGGTGAATGTAGTAACCACAATGTTGCTCATGTGAGACCTGAGCAGAAGATTGTATATCAATGACACCTTAAAAAAAAAAAAGAGCTGTATGCTTTTAGGGCAAGAAAATAGTTCAGAAAATCTCAACAAAGAAAAGAAAAATCCCATAAATTTCGGTCTTGTTGAACCTCAAATTATCAATAGCCACTTTATCTGAATACACACTTCTCATTGCCACTACGAGGTCCCACGGCTCTAACGGTTTTCTGTGTGCGTTGCAAGAGCAGGATGTCTTCCTGTTCCATTTCATCATTATCCCACTGGCGACAGCCCAAAGCTGAACAGATGTACTTCACCTGAAAAGACAGGTGCAGAATTACCAAGGAACACAAGTTATAGGAGACCATAGACTTAGAAGAATCTCTACAATTTATAAAAAACTGATGAAATGTGTTGGAAGTACCCAAGTATTAAGAAGCTTCAGTTAATTACCAACTACAACTCCTAAAATAACTTATTTAGAACCACAAATTAATAATAAGTATTTATTTCAGGGAACGATTTTAAGGATTTAGATAATTATAGTCTTACTTTGAGGATTTCCATGTAATATATGGGAGGAAATGGGCAATCAGCAGTGGAATCTTAGCAGTAGTATCATTAATAAAATTTCAGGTGAATTAAAAAAAAATCAACCTCAGGGTTTCTACATAATGAAGTGTTATGAAAACCAAGTATTTGTTTTTTAAAAATTTGAACCTTTTCTCATAGTTGTAATATTTTAAAGTACCTCCTTCAAGTTTTCATTCAAAGAAAAAGACAGTATGGTCTGAACTAACATCCTCACAGAAAGAAGCATGCCTGCTAGAAGAGCAGAATTTGCAAATGGCATGACAAACCAGAGAACAAACGGTAGGGTTCAAATCCATGGTTTCACAGATGAGAATACTAAGGCAAAAGATAGCATCCCAAGGCCCCCTCAGTACAACGCAGATGCAGGCAGCGGACACGGCAGAGAAGCATCCCCAAAAGCAGACAGGTGCCGGGGGCCTAACGCTCAGAGAAGGAATCGTTCAAGTCTGAAACACTCCAGGGCCAGAATATAGGTTTTCTCCTTCCTTGTTATAGTCTTAAGTCTATACATAAAATATTTACACATCAAGGTGTTAAGGGGTTAAAAGAAAGATTTTTACCTTTCTAAAAAGGATGTTTTCAGTTAGTTATTCCTAATAATGGATTTATATTACAAGACCAATCTTATAAGCAGATTATGATTAGATCTTAAGAATTAATACTAGAGAAAGTCTAGGTCTTAACAATATGACCTTATTATCAGAAGATGTAAGTCACACCTAACCTTGGAAGTTTCTGGACTTTCTAAAGTCTCACTTTTCTCATCTTTAAAATGAGCACAAACTTTCCTTAGATCCTCTTATTATAGTATCAAAGCAGGTAAGCAAATGAGTAGTAGCCACTATTCTTATCAGGATTATTATTCATCTTAAGAGGGTTCCTTATCTGTCCACAGGAAACAAAAATATGTAATCCTGAAGAATACTGTGAAAATTTCAAAATAATGTATGTAAAACATACCTGACACACAGTAGACCACATTTATTAATTCTCTTCCTCCTGCTATTCTGCTTTTTATTCTGTTATATGTTGGATACATTTAGTTTCTCTTAATATTATTTCCCCTCTTCTATTTCACAGCTCTTTTACTAAAACAAATAATATCCTTGTGGGAAAATTACAATAAACTTTAACCAGTAATAGTATAGTTTAAGAAATTATTTCTTCTATCCCTATTTATTCTGATTTGTCCCCCAAATAAGTTCAACCTTTTCACTCACCTTTCCACTATATGCACTGAGTCCATATGTAGTGAGAGACTTTCCTCCAACCAAAACAACATCATCTCCAAATTTATAAGAAGATTCAAGAAGTGATTCAACTGTAAAAGGAACTGTTTCCATGCTCTCGCGGTCTCGGTCCCACTGGAAGAGGTCTCCATCCAGGGAAGGAATGATCATCTTATTCCCAAATACCTAAAACAAGAGCTAACTTTTATAAGGACCATAACTATAAGAGGAGTAGTAAGCGCTGGAGTCTTGAGCCTGATGTTCTTTAGCCTCCTGAGCAGCGTAAGAAGTGACACAGTTCACCAACCAAAAGCAGTTTAAAAGAACTGCCAGTCTCTCTTGGGCCTACACGTAATGCTCTAGTACGGTTTTTCTCAAACTCAAGTTTGCCATGGGTGTCCCTTAACAATGAGTAAGTTACCAAGAGTTTTGTGATCAAGTGAGTTCAAGAAGAGGTTACTACAGGAGTTCTTATGGTGATTAAAATGCTAATATGCAATATGATTTTCTAATAAAGGGAAGTAAATGCAGTGTTTTCCAGACCTATTTTACCCAGGGCAACTACTTCATAGCCTCAGATCCATGGAGCACAGGTTGATATAAGCAGAGTTCCATCCTTTATTTTATTCACTTTCTCAAATCTGCTATAAGCTGGAAGCCTGGTAACCAATCTTACTGAGTTTATGCTCTCAGTTGTTGTCCTTCTTTTAACAATGTTTATTGAGGGCCAGGCATGATTAGGTTGCTTAGGACAGACCAGTGAGCAACAGAACAAAACAAAAAATCAGTGCCCTTGTGCAGCTCAATCTCTGGTGTCAGAAGACAAACAACATGATGAATAATTAAAGAGTATGTTAGGTGATAAAGGCCATAGATAAACGATGACTAGAAAATGTGCATATGGGAGGGGAAGGGGCTGTCAAAATGAGCTTAGTGTAGGCCCCACTGAGAAAGCAACACCTGAGCAAAACCTGTACGTGGGACAGTTAACCATGCTGATCACTGAGGAACAGTCTTTGCAAAGGCCTTGAAGGTGGAAGTATGCCCTCTGTTTGAGGAAGCACAGGGAAAGAAGCAGGCTGCAGAGGCAGGGGCGGAGGCATGCAGAGCAAGCAGAGAGAGAGGACAATGGCTCCAATGGGGTGGTTAGCACTGGAGGTGTTGAAGGTGGTCAGATTTGGGATATAACTGGGAAGTAAAGCCAATAGGATTTCATGGTGGATTCCCTGTACAGAAAGAGCAAAATAAAAGAGTTAATTCTGAAGTTTTTGGCCAAAATCATCTTGTTTCTTGAGAAAAGGTGTTTGTTTGTGGCGTTGTGACACTAACATTTTGGCATTTAGAAAAATATACAACTTGACTTACTCCAGCTAATGGCACAACCATTTCCTTAATCATCCAGGCTCACAACTTTGGAAAAAGGAAACGTGAAAGAAGTATACTCAAAAAACAAAACTCCAAACGAATGTTGGTTTTAACTTTTTAAAAAACAGAATTTCTCTACATGCCTCTTTGTTCCTTAAGCAGCAGATTGCTCTTTAAAGGGATACTTCCTTGAAAACTCCCCAGCGTGCCTGGCTCACACATTCTCCCCTTCCCCCAGAGCTGCCCCTTAGCTCTGGGGTTCTAGGGGGCAGGATGAAACCACTACCTTAATACCATACACTTCTTTCTTTCTATTCTAGTTAAAATCTTTCTATCTCCTGCCTGAACTATTATAATAGCCTCTTACAGTTCTTAACTGGAAATTTCCTCAAGCTAACCTCTACGTATCTTCTAGATTAATCTCTGAGCTGGAGTTAAGCTTGTTATGACATTATTCAAAAATCTCTGACAGCTTTTCTATTATCTTCTTATTAAAGACCCTGAAACTAAGCTTGACATTCAAAGTCCTCTAAACATAACCTCAAACAACTTTTTCCTCCCTGTCTTTCACTTTGCCCTACATAGGGGGAAATCGGGCATCATTACTTTAGTGTGATATTCAGTACTGCTATTGTTCAGTTATGTCACTGTCAATGCCATAAGCCTGGAACACAGTCGTATATCAACACTGTCCACTGAAAACCCATCTGGCCTTCAAGCTAGCATCATTTACATTTTTGCTTTGAAATCCAAGAAAATTTTAACAGTGTAAGCTTACTGATAAAAATCTTCCCTTTCCTTAATACTGTAATTTACTTTTTGCTGTAACTATAAATTATAAAATGGGGCACCAATAGTTTCTCAAAAATTGCTTATTGTACCTCTAAGAAGTATTTACCAGGTACACGAATGTGTATTCATCTGTGTCTATACGGTGTTTACACCACAGCTGTAAAAGTAATGCACTCAAATCTAGTGACCAGATCTTGTTACCTAATTCCACTTCCCACAAAGGCTCTAAGGCTCCTGGCTGATTCCAGGGTTGGGGCAGGGTAGGTACAAGGTGAGCCTTTAACATATCATTATTCTAGAAAGTAAGCCTGTGCTCAGAAAAGATGGAAGCATGCCACTGACCAAATTTGGAACAATTTAAGCACCAACATAATTAAGTACTGAATTATAAAGCACTGAAAAAAAAAAAGAAATCATGAGTCATACTGATAACAAGTAGATAAAACCAGTAAGATATGGGAGAGAAGGGAGGGCTCTTACTGCAATAAAATGCCAAGTGTCTGCTGGAAATATGAAGGGAGGGCTGGAGTTAGAGAAGTTTGCATTTTACAACCATCATAGTAAAGACAGCATCAGGCAAAAATGAACAATGGTGTTAAATCTAGGTGGAAAGCTAGATGAGGAGCAGGACATCTGCATTGTCTTTAAGCGTCTCCCAGAGACTGCTTATTAGTTGCAAGCAATCAAAAAAACTAGTCACTATATAGTGGAAAAGTGAGACAGTATCTTGACTAAAATGACCAAAATTTACAGCATCGATGAGTGACAGCTGTGAGACCCTAAGAGGACACCATCACCTATGCATTTTTCTAAGCCAATACACAGCCTGAAAAACACAGATTTTTCAAAAAATTAAGGAATACGGGCACAAAATGAGGAAATTCTCTTTCTGTTAATTAAAGGGCAGAGAGACTGTATTCTTACAAAATATCAATGCCATAAAAGATGAAGCCTGCAAAAATCCAGATTAAAGGAGGCCAACATGACAAGTAAATGTACTATCTGACCCTAGACTAGATGCTGTACTATGGGGTGGAAGACACTGTAAGAGACATTATTATTTATTTGGTCAACTGATGAATTGGAATATGGATGGTTGATTAAAGTATCAAAATTGATAGCGGTACTGTGATTGATAATGACTATGTAAGAGAATACCTCCAGTAGGAAAAACACACTGAAAAATTTAGGAGAAACAGTTTAAGAGGAAGGGCCAGGATGGGTATTTAATTTATCCTCAAATGTTTCAAGAAAAAAAAGCATGTATGGAGGTGTGGGAGAGGAGAAAAAGCAAGAGAAAGAGAGAGCTCAAATGTAAACCAAACAAGGTTTGGAGTAGGTAAACCTGCATATGTAAGGGTTAGTTTTTGTTTTGTTTTGCTTTGTTTTGGTTTGGGTGCCACTTTTATTTGCGCAACTTTCTGTAGTTTGAAATTCTTTCCAAGTAAGAGGTCAAAAAGAAGAGAGGTATCCAGGAGCCTTGCAGGAGCTCTGTAATGAAACTCAGAAGGCCATACCATTAAATCAAAGGTTCATCACAATTCTGGGTAAAGATTCCAACCATTACTCTGTATTGAAAAAACACTTAATTTTTAATAAACTCAAATGACAGCAGTATGTAATACCACCTCATATTACCTTAGAGTTTTAATGTACTATTTTATTGTTTGCTTTTGTATATTTCTTGATATCAGAAAACAGATTTTTCAAAAAATTAAGTTTATCTTTTGTAGAATGTCCAACTTGAAGTTATTAAGAGCAGATTTAGGGCATGACATAACATACTCTAGTTTAACAGTAGGTAGTATGTAGCCAATATGATTTCCATTTTTAGTTATATGTAAGTTAGAAAATCAAGTATTTTCTATTCTCTATCATCTATGTTATGTTGGTATTCTCTAGTCTAGGTACTAAAACAGCAAATTCAAATTATGATAAAGTTTAAAATTTGGTGTCAGTTATCTGGTCATGCCTGCAGTAGTTCTAGTCAAGTGCAAGCAGGGAAAGCAGGTGGACATCACTAAAAGGAAGAGCAAGAGGAATTAGAGGGTCTGTAGTAAAAAAACAGGTAACATTTACTTTGTTTCCTCTTCCATTAACAATCTTTTCCACTAAAGCACTAGCAGGTCCATAGGGAACACAATGGCTCCTAAGTGCAAAAAATGAAAATAAACACTGTCAAACTAATACATACTTAAATTCATCTTTTCTTTAAGGATGATCGATTTGCTTCCAAGTAGAAAAGAAAACAAACTTACTGCAATTACAAATATGGTTTAAATAAGAAAATCTGATACAACTGACCATATTGAAAAAAACTGCCTTGTTTGAAAACTTTCATCTTCAACAGCATTAAATCAATGAGAAGAATGTAAAACCCAAAACAACAACAAAAAAGCCTATGATTCAATACTCAATCATCATGTCATATTTTTGGATCATGATTTTAAAATTTAAATATCTGCTCTTCACTGATTGGCTGCTTATGAGTCATCCACATGGCTGCGGCCCTTTGCGCCAATCTTTGTAAAGGCTCTCAGGTTGCATATGTGAAAGCAGATGGTGCTTTTCCTTGAGAGCCTGCAAGAAGTGATATATGCAAGCAGTTCAGGTAGAGAAATGACATCAGCCCTCACAAGAGCATTACCTCACCCTCCCAGCATAGGAATGAGTCACCCGGATAGTCAGCTGCAAATCTCTTGGTAGAAAAAAATGTAGGTTACGATGATGCATTTTCACATTCCACTGAATGGTTTCTGTAAGCAGCTATTTGTTCTGATTCGCTGCTCTGCCTCTCAAACTAATTATTTGACACGCTTCCTCTATCAGTCATTTTCTTAAAAAAATCTCCATTCTGATTATTTTGTGCTTTTTCCTGTTCATAATTTTAAAATAAAAGGTTTGTCTCATTGGCTAGCAAACTCAGTACCAACAATCCAATCAAGGTCTTTATCCATGCAATCACAAAGCAGTTTAGTCAGGTAATTTAATTTCAATTTCTGAACAAAATCTAATGGCATAATGAGTACCAGTGGTGCATGTAATCAGGGACTGCTATCTGAAATTAGAATATGAAAATAATTTTCAAGTGGTAGAAGGGAACTTCAACTGAGAAAATTAAGGAAGGAAGGACTACTACCAAACTGAATATAACCAGCAGTAAAAACAAAAATTCGCCTATTTGAAAAATAATTTTTACACTTGGTCCTTTCTTCTTTTTCTATGCAACCAACATCCCTACCCACCTCCCATCACTGATATATACTTTGGGGGTATGTTCAAATTTATTTTAACTTGCTACAAAACTTTTGAAATGTAAAATGTAAAGGGACTAATAGAATAATCCCCCATGTACCCAGCCCCAGCTTCAACAATTATCAACACTTTGCCAACTGTTTCATCTATTCCCTACCCACCCACTACACATACTGGTTTACTATAATATTCTAAAGTAAATTGCAGACATCATGCCATTTCACCTATAAGCATGTCAGTCTTCATTGCTGAGGAGTAACTAGTTTGCCAATATTACATGTAACAGAATTAATAGTATCCTTATAATCATCTAATATTCAAATTTCCCTGATTGTCTCAACAATATACTATATAACTGGTTTGTTCCTATAAGGAGCTCAAACTCCACACATTACACTTGATTTTTTTCCCCCACAGGAGCCCCTTTCACTCCCTTTCTCATGCATTGATTTACTTGAGGAACCAGATGATTCATCCTATAAAATGCCCCATAGTCTGTATTTTGCATATCATTAAACTTATTCCTTTATTCCCTGTATTTCCTGAAAAGTGTATTTAGACCTGGAGCTCTGATCTGATGCAGGTTCAGTTTCTTGGCTAAGATGACTTCATAGGTGGTGCTATATGCTTCCTATTATATTAGAGGTCAGCAAGTTACAGCACAGAGGCCGAATCCCATCCACTGCCTGTTTCTGTACATAAAGTATTAGAACACAACCATGCTCTTCACTTATGTATTGTCTATGACTGTTTTCCCACTACAGATGCAGAGGCCATATGGTCCACAAAGCCCAAAACATTCACTAACCCTTAACAGAGAGGTGTGCTAATCCCTGTGTTATTTCTTATTTGCTCCCATTTATCAGTGGATTTGGGAGAGTCAGCCTGGTCTCTCCATTTTAAAGTGTTCCACCAACTTTTTACCATTTTAGTATACAGTGATGATCTATTCCAATAAAGGGAATAAAATAATGATTTTTAATTCTATCATTCTTCCTGCATTTATTAGCTAGAATTTTTCCATAAAGAACAACTTCTCCTCATTCAACTTTGGAAACTGGGTTTGCATACACTAGCATTTTCTCAAGTAGTCACTAGATGTTACACACTTTCAAATCCAAAAAACTGTATCCAGAGTGTCCCCTAACCAAGAAAGAGGGACAGGGAACACACTGGCCCTGATAGTTACAAAAGCCAAGTCCCAGGTAAAAGATAAGAAGCAGTAAGAGTCAAAATGGAGGAGAAGGAGAAGAAACAGAGAAAAAAGCATGTGGTAAAGCCAACTCATGGAGAGCAGAGATACAGAATAATGAGAGACTCAGGGAAGTGGACGGACAAAACAACTATCCCAGGATATTCACAAGGTGCACACATCTCTGTCCCACCTCGAGGACTCCAAGCATCTCCAAGGTAATACAATAACTAATGCTTCCAATGATGATCTCAAAGAGTTAACAGAAAGATAAAATCCACTCAGACTGGGAAAATGTAAAATACGTGAAAACATTCCACTGAAAGGGTTAAATTGTTGACTTTTTATTATCTGGAAATTCCCTTTTCCAGATTAAGTACTTTCCTTGCCATGCTAGTTGTTTAGCAAATCAAGCTGGTGAGGCAACAGCAGGCGTCCAACATATGAAATGGAGACGTGTCCACAGGGCGATAACTGTCCCTCATCCAGACCCATTCCTGGGTCCCTGACTCCACTAGCCACTCACTACATGACCCTGGATAAAAACAAACACTTTACCACTTTACAAAATTCCTCATATTAACATATTGCCCTTAATTCTCAAAATCATTCTCCACAGCTATTTGAAAAGGTATGTCCTTTGGTCCCCAAACTACTGATTAATGTTTCTACTACTTTGGGGGGCTGCAGGCACCTGCTTTTTCCCACTCTTTTTCCTGTTCTCCCAATTCCTCCACAGTCAAAACAGAAAGAGGTTTTGACATTCTCTTTTGCTGTGAGATTTTCAACAAGACTCTGATGAATCAAAGGGTTGTCTCAGTGAGGCATCTGTATTACAAGTCAGTTATCTCTAACTGTGGAAGTATTTATATTTATAAACATTCTTAAAAGTATTCACACCACCTAGCAGTTGAGGAAATGTGGAAGAAAGCATGAAAATCGCTAAGATTCTGCTAAACCCTACCTCCCTCATACTGTACTGACCAGCCCAAGTGTGTATGAACTGTGGGGAGTGGACTGGAAGAGGATCAGAAGGCAGGAGTAGTGCAGCTGGGATGATGGCTTGGACTGGGGTGGTGACAGAGGAAATGAGTGAGGTGATGGATTCAAAGAAGTTCAGAAGTCTTCATGGAATTATGAGACCAAAAGAGGATTTAGTAGCAGATTAAGAACAGGTATAGAAAAGAAGAACATGAGTTTGTTCACATATGGTGAGTTTGTAGAGACTGGGAACTACGAACAGAGATGGTAAGGAAGTGTTTGCCTATATGGGTCTGGGGCTCACAGTGAAAGGTCTGGGCAGAGGAGGAAAAACCAGAATTGTTAGTCATGGGAAGTGAGAGGAGCAATTACCTTGGAAGAGACTGTAGGGTAGGAAGACTACCTACAAACTTCTAGATTCTTTAACATTTTAAAATTTAGGTAGAGTGGCAAGTCAGAGAAAAGTAAGAGGAAAAAAGTGCTCCAGGATTTTAGGGGTTTTCCTGCTTTCTTCCACATTTCCCCAACTGCTAGTTGGTGTGAATACTTCAAGAATGTTTATAAATATAAATGCTAACACAGTTAAAGGTAACTGCCTTATAGTGCAAATGCCTCACTGAGTCAACCCTCTGATACACCAGAGTCTCATTGAAAATCTCACAGCAAAAGAGAATGTCAAAAACCCTTTCTGTTTTGATCATGGAGGAATCTCACTTAAAATCCTTTGATGGTTTCCCATGGTTCAGGACAAAATCCAAAATGCTTAAAGTACCTTACTAGGCCCTGTATGACCTGGCCCTGGCCTCCCTCATTGGGCTCGTCTCTCCTGCTCTCCCCGAACCCTCATCTCGTTGCCATCCTCACCCTCTTCTGGCTCTCTGACTATGTACGCATCATGATACTTCCCGCCTTAGGCCTTGACACAGGCTATTTCTTCTCCCAGGGCAGTCTTTCCCCGCCTCTCTGCTCATCTGCCTAGGCAGCTAGCTCCTGCTCTCATGATCTTGGTTGTAAAGATCATTCCTTCTGAAAAGCCTTCTCTGGCCTCCCAGCTCAGTAGTAGGTCAGGTATCCTTGTTAAGTGGCTCTTAGTTCTGCCCTTCCTCCAGGCAGTCACCACAACTCAATTACAGCATTTACACAATAATTATTTCGTATCTGTCTCCCCAACTGGCTCCACACAGTGCCATGTAAGTTCACGAGGGCAAGGATCTCCTATATCCTGGGCATTGCTACATCTCAGCGCACAACCCTGCAAGAACCCCCACCCCTTAAAGGTGAGTTCAGTTTTGGATACGTTGGGTTCGGGTACCTCTGACACTCCCATTAGGTAGGTCTGTTTAACAGGCAGTTAAATAACTCACAATGTGCTGAGCTGCAGTTGGCTATATACATGATGTCTTTGAGTAATTATTCTTTATAAGCACAGGAAGAATTACAATTATTAGTATGGAAAATGCATATACTTTAGAAAGTATTGAAGTATTTCAAAAAGCATGAAATACTGGAAAGAAAGCAAAGAATAAGTCCAAAGGTCTAGGATTGAGTTTCAGCTTTACTACATCAGGCAAATCTGTGAACCATTTTGAGACCCAGTTTTCTCACCTGGAAGTAGGGATTATAACAACATTTTACAAGGCCATGGTAAGGATTAAATAAGAATGGGTTGATATCACTTTGCAAATTATAAAGTGCCATTCAAATAATAGTTGTAGTGTAGATGTAATAATCTAGGAGAGCTATATTGAACCTCTAATGTAACTGTGTGTGTGTGTGTGTGTATGTATGTATATTTATTAAAGAAAAAAGTTAAAAACAAAAATATAAACTCTTAATCTGACTCCTATAAATTCATCACTAGCCTTCTTTTGTTCTCTATAAGGAAATGTCAGAAAATATCTATGGTTCATTAACACCAAATTTCAAAAATTTCAGAAAAGCTTTTAGAATTCAAATAGCTGCTCCAAAAGTTAATTCAATAACAGAACAGAAAGCTTAATTATGCCATCTCAAGTATTCTTCCCCAAGCCTGGGCTTATAGCACACATTTAAAAACAAAGCCTCAAAACTAAATAAAGATGAATTCAATGTAAAAGTTAAATATATAAAAATGTTATGAGTCTCTGATTTAGCAGAAATCTCTACCAGCCCTAAAAGTCCCCTTTGATTATAATATAGAAGTTCTCAAGGATCACAAAGTATTTTAGTCATTACAAATGCTAACAATATTAAAGACATATTTTTTACATTTTAATTCTTCAGAAGAGATACATTATGTACAGAACACAAAATGGTAACTCTTAAGCCAAAATGAGCAACTGACCAGACTACTAGATGCCAGAATTGACTATTTGTGATTTAAAAGGAAAAAAAACATGTTCTAACATTGTTGTGTTAAGGAAATACTTTTTCAAATTTTCCTTAAAACAATGAAATTGCTGGATAGAGGAAAGGCTTATCTGCCAAAATCAAAATGGTTCTGGAATCATACCTGAAAAGACTAAGAAAGGGAACATGATGGTTAACAACTAGTTAGATGATCTAAAGTGAGGGATTATGAGATATTTCAGTAGATGTGGCTGTAAGTTGGAGAAGGTATCCTATGTGACATTCTTAAAAGGAAATGTAGATTTTTTTATTTTAAAAAAGGTAATGAAGGAGAGGGAGCCAAGATGGCTGCGTGAGTAGGGCAACGGAAATCTCCGCCCAAAACCATATATATATTTTTTGAAAATACAACAAATACAACTATTCTTAAAAGAGAGACCAGAAGATTCAGGACAACAGCCAGGCTACATCTACATCTGCAAGAACCCAGTGCCTCAAGAAGGGGGTAAGATACAAGCCATGGCCCGGCGGGACCTGAGCGTGTCCTCCACCCCAGCTCCCTGGCGGGAGGTGAGGAGTCAGAGCGGGGAGGGAGAGGAAGCCCAGGACTGCTAAACACCCAGCCCTAGTCATCCGCACAGGGAACACAGACACATAGTGTATGGTGTGCTAGATACTAGGGAATCAGAACAGTAAAATCTGCGAGCGGGTCCCCACAGCCGGCACCCCTGGGACAAAAGAAAAGCGAGTGTTTTTGAAAGTCTTAAAGGGACAGGGGCCTCAGAGCTGGACAGAAGTGTCCTGGCACACTCAGCCCAGCAGCTGGGAATCCTGGGGAACTCCGGGCTCCCTAGCCCCTTGGGCAGCAGCGCAGCTCTGAGGCCCCTTACGGCGATAAACAGCCTCCTGCCTGTTCCCCCTCTGGCCATAGCGGAGCAGCAGCCTGAGACAGGCCACGCCCACAGCAGCCATGCAGAGCTTCCTCCACAGTGGCCTGGGCAAGAATCAGAGACCCCATCTGCACGCAGCTGCCCAGCACAAGCCGCTTGGGGTCGCTATTCTCCCAGGAGAGGGAGGCGAGGAGCAAGCAGGAAGGGACTTTGTTGTCCCAGCTGACACACACGCCAACTGCCCACGACTACCTCTATCGCCATGAAAAGGCAGAAGAATTTGATCCAGACAAGAATCACACAGACATCCTCCCCTGAGAGGGAACCAGGAGAGATAGACCTAACCAATCTTCCTGAAAAAGAATTCAAAACAAAGGTAATAACCATACTGACGGACTTGCAGAGAAATATGCAAGAGCTAAGGAGGGAGAATACAGAAATAAAACAATCTCTGGAAGGACTTAAAAGCAGAATGGAAGAGGTGCAAGAGGCCGTTAATGGAATAGAAATCAGAGAACAGGAAAGCAGAGAGAGATAAAAGGATCTCCAGGAATGAAACAATATTAAGAGAACTGTGTGACCAATCCAAATGGAACAATATTCGCATTATAGGGGTACCAGAAGAAGAAGAAGAGAGAAAAAGGGATAGAAAGTGTATTTGAAGAAATAATTGCTGACAACTTCCCCAAACTGGGGGAGGAAATAGTTGCTCAAACAACAGGAGCACACAGAACTCCCAACACAAGGGACCCAAGGAGGGCAACACCAAGACACATACCAATTAAAATGGCAAAGATCAAGGACAAGGACAGAGTATTAAAAGCAGCCAGAGAGAGAAAAAAGGTCACCTACAAAGGAAAACCCACCAGGCTATCATCAGACTTTTCAACAGAAACCTTACAGGCTAGAAGAGAATGGCATGATATATTTAATGCAAAGAAACAGAAGGGCCTTGAACCAAGGATACTGTATCCAGGATGATTATCATTTAAATATGAAGGAGGGATTAAACAATTCCCAGACAAGCAAAAGTTGAGGGAATTTGCCTCCCACAAACCACCTCTACAGGGTATTTGAGAGGGACTGCCTACTAGATGGAAGCACTCCTACGGCCAAATAGCTGTCACCAGAAAAAAATAAAATCACAGCAAAGAAAGTAGAACAATCAAATACTAACTAAAGGCAAAAAAAATACAATCAACTACCCTCAAAAGCAGTCAAAGGAAACACAAAAGAGCACAAAATAAAACACCTAACATATAAAGAATGGAGAAGGAGGAATAAGAAGGGAGAGAAATAAAGATTCATCAGACTCTGTTTATAATAGCTCAATAAGCGATTTAAATTAGACATAAGATAGTAAAGAAGCTAACCTTGAACCTTTGGTAACCATGAACCTAAAGCCTGCAATGGCAATAAGTATGTATCTTTCAATAATCACCCTAAATGTAAATGGACTGAATGCACCAATCAAAAGATACAGAGTAACAGAATGGATAAAAAAGCAAGACCCGTCTATATGCTGCTTACAAGAGACTCACCTCAAACCCAAAGACATGCACAGATAAAAAGTCAAGGGATGGAAAAAGATATTTCATGCAAACAACAGGGAGAAAAAAGCAGGTGTTGCAGTACTAGTATCAGACAAAATAAACTTCAAAACAAAGAAAGTAACAAGAGATAAAGAAGGACATTACATAATGATAAAGGGCTCAATCCAACAAGAGGATATAACCATTATAAACATATATGCACCCAATACAGGAGTAACAACATATGTGAAACAAATACTAACAGAATTAAAGGAGGAAATAGAATGCAATGCATTCATTCCAGGAGACTTCAATACACCACTCACTCCAAAGGGCAGATCCACCAGACAGAAAATAAGTAAGGACACAGAGGCACTGAACAACACACTAGAACAGATGGACCTAATAGACATCTATAGAACTCTACATCCAAAAGCAGCAGGATACACATTCTTCTCAAGTGCAAATGGAACATTCTCCAGAATAGACCACATACTAGGCCACAAAAAAGAGCCTCAGTAAATTCAAAAAGATTGAAATTCTACCAACCAACTTCTCAGACCACAAAGGTATAATACTAGAAATAAATTGTACAAAGAAAGCAAAAAGGCTCACAAACACATGGAGGCTTAACAACATGCTCCTAAATAATCAATGGACCAACAACCAAATCAAAACAGAGATCAAGCAATATATGGAAACAAATGACAACAACACAAAACCCCAACTTCTGTGGGACGCAGCAAAAGCAGTCTTAAGAGGGAAGTATATAGCAATCCAGGCATATTTAAAGAAGGAAGAACAATCCCAAATGAATAGTCTAAAGACCCAATTATCAAAACTGGAAAAAGAAGAACAAATGAGGCCTAAAGTCAGCAGAAGGAGGGATATAATAAAGATCAGAGAAGAAATAAATAAAATTGAGAAGAATAAAACAATAGAAAAAATCAATGAAACCAAGAGCTGGTTCTTTGAGAAAATAAACAAAATAGATAAGCCCCTAGCCAGACTTATTAAGAGAAAAAGAGAATCTACACACATCAACAGAATCAGAAACAAGAAAGGAAAAATCACAACGGACCCCACAGGAATACAAAGAATTATTAGAGAATACTATGAAAACCTATATAGTAACAAGCTGGAAAACCTAGGAGAAATGGACAACTTCCTAGAAAAATACAACCTTCCAAGACTGACCAAGGAAGAAACAGAAAATCGAAACAGACCAATTACCAACAATGAAATTGAAGCGGTAATCAAAAAACTACCCAAGAGCAAAACCCCGGGCCAGATGGATTTACTGTGGACTTTTATCAGACATACAGAGAAGACATAATACCCATTCTCCTTAAAGCTTTCCAAAAAATAGAAGAGGAGGGAATACTTCCAGACTCATTCTATGAAGCCAGCATCACCCTAATACCAAAACCAGGCAAAGACCGCACCAAAAAAGAAAATTACAGACCAATATCCCTGATGAACACAGATGCAAAAATACTCAACAAAATATGAGCACACCGAATTCAAAAATACATCAAGTGGATCATACACCATGATCAAGTGGGATTCATCTCAGGGACACAAAGATGGTACAACATTTGAATATCCATCAACATCATCCACCAAATCAACAAAAAGAAGGACAAAAATCACATGATCATCTCCATAGACACTGAAATGCATTCAACAAAATTCAAAATCCATTCATGATAAAAACTCTCAACAAAATGGGTATAGAAGGCAAGTACCTCAACATAATAAAGGCCATATATGAAAAACCCACAGCCAACATCATACTGAACAGTGAGAAGCTGAAAGCTTTTCCTCTAAGATCAGGAACAACACAGGGATGCCCACTCTCCCCACTGTTATTCAACATAGTAATGGAGGTCCTAGCCATGGCAATTAGACAAAACAAAGAAATACAAGGAATCCAGATCGATAAAGAAGAAGTCAAACTGTCACTATCTGCAGATGACATGATATTGTACATAAAAACCCTTAAGACTCCACCCCAAAACTACTGGAACTGATATCAGAATACAGCAAAGTTGCAGGATACAAAATTAACACACAGAAATCTGTGGCTTTCCTATACAGTAACAATGAACCAATAGAAAGAGAAATCAGGAAAACAATTCCATTCACAATTGCATCAGAAAGAATAAAATACCTAGGAATAAACCTAACCAAGGAAGTGAAAGACCTATACCCCGAAAACTACAAGATACTCTTAAGAGAAATTAAAGAGGACACCTACAAATGGAAACTCATCCCATGCTCTTGGCTAGGAAGAATTAATATTGTCAAAATGGCCATACTGCCCAAAGTAACCTACAGATTCAATGCAATCCCTATCAAATTACCAACAGCATTCTTCAATGAACTGGAACAAATAGTTCAAAAATTCATATGGAACCACCAAAGGCCCCGAATAGCCAAAGCAATCCTGAGAAAGAAGAATAAAGTAGGGGGGATCTCACTCCCCAACTTCAAGCTCTACTACAAAGCCACAGTCATCAAGACAGTTTGGTACTGGCACAAGAACAGAGCCACAGACCAGTGGAACAAAATAGAGACTCCAGACATTAACCCATACATTTATGGTCAATTAATATTTGATAAAGGAGCCATGGACATACAATGGGGAAATGACAGCCTCTTCAACAGCCGGTGTTGGCAAAACTTGACAGCTACATGTAAGAGAATGAAACTAGATCATTGTCTAATCCCATACACAAAAGTAAATTCGAAATGGATCAAAGACCTGAATGTAAGTCATGAAACTATAAAACTCTTAGAAAAAACATAGGCAAAAATCTCTTGGACATAAACATGAGCGACTTCATGAACACACCACCCCGGGCAAGGGAAACAAAAGCAAAAATGAACAAGTGGGACTATATCAAGCTGAAAAGCTTCTGTACAACAAAGGACACCATCAACAGAACAAAAAGGCATCCTACAGTATGGGAGAACATATTCATAAATGACAGATCCGATAAAGGCTTGACATGCAAAATCTATAAAGAGCTCACGCACTTCAACAAACAAAAAGCAAAGAATCCAATTAAAAAATGGGCAGAGGTGCTGAACAGACAGTTCTCCAAAGAAGAAATTCATATGACCAACAGATATATGAAAAGATGCTCCACATCGCTAGTCATCAGAGAAATGCAAATTAAAACGACAATGAGATGTCACCTCACACCAGTAAGGGTCGCCACCATCCAAAAGACAAACAACAAATGTTAGTGAGATTGTGGAGAAAGGGGAACCCTCCTACACTGCTGGTGGGAATGTAAATTAGTTCAAACATTGTGGAAAGCAGTATGGAGGTTCCTCAAAGAGCTCAAAATAGAAATACCATTTGACTCAGGAATCCCTCTTCTAGGAATTTACCCTAAGAATGCAGCAGCCCAATTTGAAAAAGACAGATGCACCCCTATGTTTATCACAGCACTATTTACAATAGCCAAGAAATGGAAGCAACCTAAGTGTCCATCAGTAGATGAATGGATCAAGAAGATGTGGTACATATACACAATGGAATATTATTCAGCCATAAGAAGAAAACAAATCCTACCATTTGCAACAACATGGATGGAGCTAGAGGGTATTATGCTCAGTGAAATAAGCCAGGCAGAGAAAGACAAGTATCAGATGACTTCACTCATATGTGGAATATAAGAACAAAGGAAAAACTGAAGGAAGAAAACAGCAGCAGAATCACAGAACCCAAGAATGGACTAACAGTTACCAAAGGGAAAGGGACTGGGGAGGATGGGTGGGAAGGGAGGGAGAAGGGTGGGTGGAGAAGAAAGGGGGCCTTATGATTAGCATGTATAATGTGGGGAGGGGGCATGATGAGGGCTGTGCCATACAGAGAAGACAAGCAGTAATTTTACAGCATCTTACTACACTGATGGACAGTGATGTGGGGGGGACTTGGTGAGGGGGAGAGTCTAGTAAACATAATGTTCCTCATGTAATTGTAGATTAATGATACCAAAAAATAAATAAACAAACAAATAAAAGGTAATGAAGAAGAAAAATTCTGAAGTCATTTCGTATTTATTATCAAAGATTATGAATTAATGCCCAAGAACAGTGACCAAGTAGATAATATTGTTTCACTCTCGCTTTCTTTAACCTATAGTCAATCTATATAGAACAGAATACCTCAAGGGAAACTGATAATACACTTTGAGAATACTTTTCGCATTCATGATGAAAAACACAGATTTCAGTAACTGCCTTCACTTAGATTAATATGCATGCATAAAGTTGATAAACAGTGTGCATGAGAAGTCAGTTTCCTAAAAAATAGGGTCAAATCAATTTCTCACTTGGCAATATGCATGCTGGAGTAAATTGGTTTAGTTTACATCATGGCTTTCAGCCATGCTAAGAGATTAATAAAACAAAATTAAATCAATCAAAGCATTGTTTCATTTCTACAATTAAAAGAGAAGCAATTAACCTAAGCAGTTATTTAAGTCTTGGCTTGCTACATGATTGACAGTGACTCTTCCTATAAGCCGCCATCTTAGATGGCAGAGCCAGGCTCAAAAGTCTATGTACAAATAAAAAACCACAAAATGATCAGACATCTTTCAGTGTAAGTTGCAGAAATCTTTAAAAGAGATTTACAGATCCTCTTTTAATAAAGTAATATTCAAAAGGGTCTTTTAATGGACTCTTGTGAACAAGAGTGAACAAATGTCTGATGCGTGGTGGGGAGGAGGCTGGGAAGCTTCCAGCATTATAGCTGTTTCTGCACCTGTCCGAAACAGAAAGGCAGTGTCCCTTGGGGAGAAACAGGACTAAAATAAAACAAAACCCCAAACTCTAACTATAGACTTACAATAGAGTTGTTTTTTCTTTTTAAGAGGTGAGAAAAAAAAAAAAACAGACAACTGAAACAAAAAACAAATATGATATCTCTGAATAAAGATAAAGGTATTATCTAAGGACAGACTAGTTATGTATACACAACTAAAATATGCATTTTAAATTAAAAAAAAGGAAGGTCTTATATTTATGAATGTGTTCTAAGATAAAGAGAAGTAGAGGTTCAAGGATATTATATCAGCTTTGATTGGATGAAGTGTGATCCAAAATGCTGCCTGGAGACCCCCAAGAAAAACTATACTCATTATGTTTCAAAACAAAAATTTGAGACAGTCAATGAGCAATCATAGCCAAACCTTAGTGCTTTCTCAAGGCTGGCTCAGCATATAAATTGCTAGAGGAAAGAAAATCAGTTTTCACCTCAGGTGGTCCTGAAAATTAAAAGTGAAATTCTTAGCTACTAAAAAAGTATTAGGCTTAAAACCTAGGGCATGTCTGTTAAAACTAACAGAAGGCACCTTAGGTTCATCGTTTATTCTAACACACACACACACACACACAGGGTTTCAGCTTGGTTTATATCAGTGTTCTTTTGAGGAAGTCTGCAAATATCTAGTCAAGAGGAAAGAGGGGCAAATTAGATCTGTGTCCCAAGGCACCTCAACCTTCTTGAGCTACAATTCATTCTCAAAATAATGTAAAACACTTGCTATTAACGGAACCATGAATCTCTCTTATCCTCTGGAAATTTATTTGTTCATTGATGTAATTAAAACACCACTAAAGCAACACAGTACACTATATGATATGCCTTTTGGATTGGAAAAGTTTAAGGACAACAGTAGAGCAGGCCAGGAGGCAATGAGCTATGCAACTAATGATTTCAGTAATTTGTGTTTTAAGAAGAATCTTTACATGTGTTAAAAAAAAGTGTGGGGGGAGGAGTTCAAAAATCCCTCTAGATAATTTATTTGGGTGTTTCATGTCTGATTTCTGAAGTTAGATTCAGTCCAATCCCATCATTATACAGAGAAGGAATTAAAGCTCTACCAAATTAAATAATTTAACTAGGTCATAGAGCCACTTAATGGAAGAATCATGACTAGAACTCAAGCTCCTGAATCCGAGTCCCTCCTCCACAATGCCTCACAGCCTAACAAGCTCCTGCAAGGCTTCTACTCTATTATTCCCATGAGAGTACATGTGATCCATAACCATCTCTCTATCACTAATAACTTAAAAATTGTTATACAGTCTACCAAATTCTTTATCTTTCTTTTTCTCTTTAGATTAATAAGTAATTTCAATAATTGCTACACAGAGAATATATCTTCTCTGGCCTTAATCTGTCTTATCTTCATACCACTCTTGATGACAGCTTGGAGAAACTGATATTCTAATACAGGAGTTCCCAAATGAAGCCATGGGTCTATTTATTGTCACTTGGGTGGCTTCTGCTGTTATCGCCACACCACTCAGTGCTTTCTGCCTGCTGTACTTGCCCCTCCTCCCAACACTACTAGGGATCTTCATGAAATACTGTATCCAATGTATTCAGAAAGGTATCATTACTCTATTCATCCTATTCAGGGCATTTCAAATAGCATTTTCTTGATCCTCTTTTTGTGGTATTTTGCTCAGCTTCTGAGCATAATTTCTACATGCTGAGCAACACACTCCTTGCTGAATAACAGATGACCCAAAGCTCACAATACGTTCTTCTCTTGTTAATGTTCATAATCTTACAAATATTCTTATAATACTTTTATTACATATATACCAGATTAGCAATTCTTGAAGTGTAGTCTTTAGACTCTTTCAGAGGAGCAGAGGGTCAGTTTCATAATAAGGTGTTATTTGCCTTTTTGCTGTGGTAATATTTGCACTGATGGTATAAAAGCACGGTGACTAAAACTGCTAGCGCCTTAGCACAAACCAACCACCAAACTAGTTTTCACTGTCACACATTTGCAGCAAAAAAAAAAAGAAGAAAAAGGTCTCACTCAGGAATGTTCTATCAAGCAATAAAAAGTATTGATCTCATTAGGTTGGGAGCATCTTACTACTCTGCATGACTAGTGAAGAAGTAAGCATCAAGCCCTCCTGCCACATAGTGAAGCAGCTCTTGAAAAGCACTTGTGGGACTGAGTTTTGAGCTGAACTAGTGGCTTGGTTCACAAAGCTCCAGTTTTTCTTGAAAAAATGAGAAAAAAATCTATGGTTAAAAGACTTGGGTATTTGGCAGACATTTTCTCAAAAATGAACAAAGTGAACCTCTCACTTCAGAGAAAACAAACCTTATTTGTGTAAAATTCCAGTTTTCTAGTGAAAATGAGGATCTTGGAAAACCTGTATCTACCAATGTGAGCTTGAGAGCTTCCTAGCCCTTAAAGACTCTTCTGATGAGATCAGTGGTAAGAGGAACAAGTTTGATTTTTAAAATATTCTATAAGGAAATCTGTCAACATTTGGCAGATCTGTGCAATTCAATCAGTATTTTCCAAATGATGTTAGGAAATCATGCACAAGCAAAAGATAAACAAATGGATGTTAATGGAACAGAGTACAGTATGTTCACTGATACAGTTTCAGATTCCACAGTGCAACTAAACTTTAAGAAACTTCCACTTGTTTTGGTATACTATCAAAAAATAATGACCCAGTCATCTGGAAAGGCTACTAAAATACTCTTCCTTTTTCCAACTACATATATGTATGTGCCTGGATTTTCTTTGCATATAGTTCAGCCAAAACAATAATGCAACATACTGAATGAAGAAGTGGGTATGAAAATCCAATGGTCTTCTATTAAACTAGAAATTAAGGAGATATGCAAAAAATGTAGAACAATGCCATTTTTCTCATTAAAAGTTTTTTGAATTAGAAAATACTTCATAAAAATGTGTTATTTCTGCTATCATGCAATAGGTTCACTTTAAAAAATGATTTAATAATAAATCTTTCTAAAATTTATTGTTTTTATTTTTAATATGGTTTAAGTATAGATAGAATAAACCATAGGAAAAAAAGCTCTTTGGAGCACTCCATAATTTTTAAGAATGTAAAGGGTCCTGAGACCATAAAGTTTGAGACCCACTGCACTTGATGAACAGCCTGTGTTTGTAAAGGGGAATGCATAGACGACAGGGAAAGGGCTCCAGAGTAGACACAAGGAGGACAGGCAAGCAAGCGTGGGTTCAAGCTCAGCTTTATCATCTAGTTGGTCTGACACTTCCAACAAAAATCTTCTTTGAGCTTCAATTTCCTCTTCTACAAAATGATACCAACATATCAACCCTCAGGAGAATCACTGTGAGGATTACACTGTGAGTGAAGTATATCCCGTATATATGTAACTCAGTCTATAACATAATACTGGGAACAATGTTGTCATTAGCACATCGACAAAGTAAATACAGTCTCAAGAAATGATCCCAAGAAATTCGGGCAGCAGTAAAATCTAGTAAACTAATTTTACCACAGATGGTTCAATACCTTTAGATTACTCTATTTTTTTTTTATAAAATGGAAAATTAAAATCTAGATAATGCAAAGAGGTCTTAGTGCAGGAGCTTATTGTGTAAAGGTGATACAGTGAAAGTTTTTGAATGTGCTTGCAATTCAACTCTTCAAAACATTCTATCCAAAGGATCTGGGGGCGGAGGTGGGTGGCAAGCAGGACACTTGAAACAAGAGAGCTCTAATAAGTCACAGAAAGTCGTATGGACTAGAGACAATGAGAAAGATGAACGGTAGTTTAAAAAAATAGTTAATAAATATAATTGCTATTTGCAGGAAAACCTTCACATATGACTAGCTGCTCATAATTTAAACATACTCACTAGCACGCAGGTTATTACAAGTATCTGCATTTTACTTTGTCATGCCATGCAATTTATCTTTTGTATGTATGTATATTTTAGTTTGCAAACACAGACATGCTTTGCACCACTACAACACACTGTAATATTACCTCATATGTAAACAGCTTACCATCTTCTGATTTTGCTGATCATCTTTTATGTCTAGTTTAAAAATAAAGCAAAACATGCATACACAAGCATAACCCAGCAGGACATAAATACATGAATGTCTAGCTTGAGTAGTGGCTCATTTGAATATTGTACCTGACTCAAGTTCATGTAATTTACAATTAAATTGCTATTTGTATTAAAAATTCAAAATACAACAGAAGTTCATCATTTTTGACAGGTATTTCCAGTATACCATCTGATAAATAGCAGGTACTCAGAAAGTCTCAGCAGGGCTTCTTATACACAGCCCACATGGAGGCTGGGCAGTGCCATTTCCCTAAGCACCTGGCTGGGTGCACCAGACAAGAGTGCAGACTGGGTTCACTGGAGAGCAGATGGGGCACTGGTAGCAGTTTTCCCATCCAAAAATTCCATCACCAATGATCAGATCATTCTCAAGCCTCTCAGTTAGGTTTTGTCTTTTCCAAACTTGATCCCAACTAGGAAGCTTTTTGAAAGGGAATGACTGAGGATGAAAGGAAAAACGAGTCCCCTAGGGAGCATCCCAAAGGAACAACCCGACAAGGCAGAAGGCTGAGGGTATTCTGGAAAGCAAAGGGGAGTGCCTCCACGTCAGCACTCTCAGCTCAGAAGAGGGACTTACTTGAAATGACTTAACAATAGACCAAGGCTCCAGAAAAGGAGAGAAAGAGAGACTTAATCTAGCAGAGTCCAGACTACAGGTAAGGAAAACAAACTTCTCTCATTTAATGCCCCCCCCACCACTCATCAAGGAAGGCGTGTCCTCACTTTGGATGACAACACTGAAGGACTGAGGGGCTAAGTCTCTTTGGAAGCAAGGTCTCTTTTTTTGCAAATAATCAAATTTGTCTAAAATTACATCTCAAGGACATTTCAGATGATTTATGCTTATAATTAAGATGGACACTTGAGGGAAAATGTAGGGAATAATTTAGGGGATTTTGCAGCATGTATTTCTAACTATCAAAACACAGTTAAATTACTGACTTGTGTTTTACCATTCTTAGGGACCCTGTGAGGACACTAATAATAAGGGGAAGAAATGATGCTCATGTTACAGCTCAGATACTGAGCTGTACTGATACAACAGGTAGTGTCCCAGTTACTCATTTATATGTTTAACTCACTTAACGCCCAAGACAATCCTAACTCACATCATTTTACAGGAGGGGAACTGAGGAACAGCAAAGTTAAGTACTTGCCCCAGGGAGACACAGCTTGTAGGAGGCAGAGAACCCTCATGCCTAGGCCTTTGGGCCCTGAGCTACAGCGTTTCAGCAAATACATACTATTAATATCAGCAGCTGCTCATTATAACTGAGTTTTTCTGTCAACATTTAACAGAAAAGTCTTACCTCTGGCTTACTGAGGCTGGATGAAACCAAGGAACCGGATCCCACATCCAAATCCCACTGCTTTTTCCCATGATTTTCAGGATCCAAGGCAGCAATTCGCCCATCTAAAGTGCTGATGATCACCAATGACCTGTGAATTTAGAAATTAATAAGACAAAGTTGGAAAGGTATCTAAAAAATATTGGGCACTTACTCCATATACCTGACAGAAAACCAGGCCCTCCCCAGGCCTCTATCTATAGTACAGAAGGGGTGGTAATACATGGAACAATCTGATCCTGAGGATTTTTAGAGAGAAAAACCCCCCTTTTCACAACACTTACAGTCTTGCCAACACTCTCTGTCTTATGCCTACCAATTGAAAGATACCTCTGTTTATATCACTTATGAAAAGCCCCAGACTCCTAAGTCACCCCTCTCCTTGCTCTCACCCCCATACGGAACTCAGCCTTCCCTGCTCTGTCCTCTTCTGCCTTTCCCCAACTCCTGAAAGCCTGCCCTCTGAAACACCATTTTCCCTGAATTCACTTACCTTCCTGCTCTAATAGAAACCCGGCTTTTCCTGAGGACACTGCTTTATACGCAAAGAGAACTTTTTTCTCTATAACCTTTGACTACTGGGCCCAGGGATGGTGTGGGTGTACTCCATGCACCTCCTTGCCACTTTCTTTCTCCCCTCTCTCTAAAAAGCCTTAGGATCAGATTGTTCCATGCATTACCCCTCCTAGTAACTGTGTACCAGTCCTTGGGTCACGAGTCCCATTTCTTGAGGGTTTTAGCTCTTGGTTTACTATCACTATTATCATATTCTTTGGGTTTTCATTATCTGCCTGCCTTGCGTCAACCACATCCATGGCGGGACCCTAGCCTTGTCATTACCAATCACCACGACTCTCCTGCTCCTTGGAAACTTCAAGCATCCCACGCCCAGCCAATAAGCCCTCTTTTCAGCTCATTTCCTCCACTTCCTTGACTCCAATAAATTTCTGACCTCACCAGAACCTGCAGGCTATTGATCCTATCCCTTTTACCATACCTTCACTGCCATGATGCCCTCACTTTTTTCTTATCCAGTTTAAACTCCACAATCCTTCACTTGAAGCACCTCTTTGCTTGTACCATAACTTCCCATCCCCTCTCACATGTCACACTACTGGCAGAACTCCAGCCCTGGTTAAATCCAATTTTCTGCCTTTTCTCATTTTTTATCTGTACAGATGCAATATGGCTGAAAAAAAAAATAACCAGGCTGACTGGTTTCACTTCATCATAAATACCAACCTCAAAAGAGGTATTAATGATGCTTGACAAGCATAACACATTTCCTAGTCCATCTATTCTCCCACCATCCTAGGTTAACTACCTCATAGCTCCTTTCTCCTCAGACTTCTGACACTAGCTCTTTCAAACTCATGCATCTCAAGCACTGTACTGCCTAAATAGGCATTTACTGAGGAAAACAAATTTTATCCCGTCACCTCTTTCCACTTATCAACATCTTCCCATGAATTCTACCTTCTCTCCTGTTACTGCAGGTGAATCTCCATGCTCCCATCCATCACCACACTTCTGTGTAAACTACAGATTTCCATGTGTGAGTCCAGCTTTTGTCAATCTCTCCTCCTGCTCTTGTGTCAATATTCCCTCTCTACCAGAGCATTCCCCTTAGCATTCAAACCCGCTGGTATTTCCCTCAACTTAATAACCAAACCAGAAAAAAACAGAACGAACCGCTCTCCTCACTCGAGCTTTTAATTCATTCCTGGTCCCCTTTGGAACTAAACTCCTTGAAAGGGTTGCTATATACTCTGTCTCCAAATCCTCTTACCCTCTTCTGTCTTGAACTATTTCTAACCAAGTTACTGCCTCCACAACTCCACTGAAGAGGTTCTTGCTGGAGTCGCCAATGACCTTCACATTGAAAAATCCTGTGATCCGGCTCTGGTTTGTTTTACCATCACAGGCACCCGACCACTTTTCCTCCCTCCAAGAAATACTCTTCATGTGGCCTCCAGGATACTCTCATACACCATCCTCTCTGGATTTTTTTCCTCTTAGTTCTTTGCTACTCTTTCTCAGCTTCACTTTCTGGTTCCTCCTAATCTCCTGTATCTCTTAAATATTCTCTACCTACATGTTCTACTTTTGATGGTCTCATCCAGTCTCATATTTTAAAATACCATAATACCATCTATATGCTGACGACTCCCAAATTTTACCTCTGGTTCCAGGCCTCTCCCCTGAACATATGCACAAAATAAGTATATGTGTGTCTTATGGGTATATAAGAACAGATTTAATAAGTCATTTGGAGTTTAATATCTTAGCTATTAGTTTCCACTGGAAATGTATCATGTATCTGCTCTTTCTGCATTTAACTGGGTCAGAGATTCCACTTTTTTTTTTAAAAAGGTAGTTTTAGATTATGAACTACTATATTCACAGACTATATATAAATTTGGGCAATAATTAAGAAGAAATACAAACCTGTAGGCAGGAACAAGGAAGTATACCACTCTCTTAACTGTTTTTAATACTTACTGTAATCTGGTTCTTAGATTTGAGTGGGGTACCCTTAAGTATTTTAACCCTCTTAATGAGGATAACAGTAAATCCCCTAATAAACCCCGTCAGGTATAAAAAAAAAAAATTCCTACGTCTTCTCATCTGCTACAAGCTGGCAGTAATATTCACTGTGGGCTCCTTCCCAAGCATGTCTCCGGCAGGGAGGTACCCCTTCTTTTGTGGCTGAAACTGAGCAGCACCACCAGGGCAAAAATGATATGCTGTGTTTTAGACTATCATATCTAACCACATTCTAAAAGACATGATCATCAACATACTATCGATTTAAGAAAAGCATCAAGTAGACAAATATTGCTGTAAAACAAAGTCCTCAGGCTGAATCCACAGATAATCAGAGGGCAGCAATAAGAAATGGCATTTAGAACAACCATCAATTAGAGATGAAAAATAAAGACTCCCCCATCCCCAAATAGGAACAATATAAGGCCATTTATCTCCCTATGATCTACCGGCTCTATTTTGAGGTTTCTACTATTAACAAGATGCAAAACCCTAAGCTTACTCAAGAAGCGAAGGAACTGCAGAGGCCGCATTTCCAGTGGGCAGAAGCGAGCTGTGAAGTCAGACCTGTGTGCACAGCCCCCTGGCTCTGCTCTTTCTTCTGCTTATGGCTTTGTTCCACTTGCTTTTTTTATAGGTAAAATATGGCTATTTCACCTCATTCAGCATAACTCACATTCGCCTGATCATAAAAATAATCTGGAGTCTTTGCTGGAAATCAGTAAAGGTTCACAGGTCCCATCCCCAGAGGGGGCCCGGGAGAACATAACTCAGCAAGTACTCCAGAGGAGTCTGGTGATAAGACCGGTTTGGCAAACACTGACTTACCTCAAAGGGCTATTTACAAAGAGCAAAAACAAAAATAACCTATAACCTAGATGAAGAAGGCCTATTGATTAACTGTCCTGTCAGTAAACTCTTGAAATTCTCTCTCTCACTTAGACCTGGCTTTCCTCTAAAAGGCATTGTTTGGATGATTCAACAGCATCATCTTACCTATAACCCGATTCTTCGAAGCCACTCTTGAGAAAGGTTTTCAGTGACCTTCTCCTAGTTGCCAGGCCCACTCTCCTCATCCAGTTTGCCCTCACAGCAGCTGCAGCTGAAACAGCAGCAGGCCCCTCACTCTAGACATTCTCCTTCCACTGGTCTCTAGGGCCCATCCCCACCGCCGCCTCATCCTTCCTGCTCTCAGTCTCCAGCAGGCCGGCATGGGGTTCCAGTTTTAGCCAGTGCCCACAGCTTCACCTGCAATGTGACAGCTCCCGAACCCATGCAGTACTCACACATCTCTGTCTCTCCCCCAACTCTAGTTGTGCATTTTCAGCAGGGCATACTTGTATCGTCATAGAGCATTAAAAAAGATCTGTCTCCCTCATCCTTCCCCATTCACACGTCTTGTAACACTTAAATCAGACATCAACTCTACCTTCTCCTTTGTGCTCTACATTTAGACAACAGTCATGTATTCTTGATCCTATTTCTGAAACTTCTTTTAAGTTTTTCCTTCTTCCACATTACCAGTGCCCTTGTCCTAGAACAGATTCTCATTTCTCAAAAGAACACCTTCAACGGCCTGACATAGTTTCCTGCCTCAGATCTCTTTCCCCACAGTTTTGTTTCTGTAATAGAGATCGGATGCACTCCTAACGCTCCCTGAGCCCCATGAATAATGGCTACACTGCATGGTATGGCCCATAAAGCCTTTCCTCTTATCTAGCATAATCCTCCCACCAAGTTCCTAACCTTTTCACATCTTAAATGATCTCATTTGCTCAATAAACATCACTTCTAATGAATTCCCCCATCTCTAGAGGAAATATTAAGTACCAATCAAAATATTCAGGATTCCTGGAAAGAAGTAGCTAAGATTAGCATTTTTAAGCTTGATATTCTAGTTTAAAGCCAAGAAACTTGCCTTTTTAATTAGCCCTCTCCTCACTGAATATCCGACTTCCATTGATAATGACAATCTCATGATACCCATTTGTACTTTTGCAGACCCATAGGTGTCTGGGTGGCCTCGCTTGGGAACCACTGCTCTGTGCCCTGCTGCCCTGACTGACCTAGACATGTCACACTCAAGGACTCGCTCACTTGATACCTCCATTCTCTTCCCACTGACACTACTCTTATGTACTTATCATCCATTCTACTGTAGTTAATTCTTTAACACAATGATCTCCCTGTCAGACTTGGGACTCCAGGACAAGCCCAGCAGTCCATTTATCTGCCCTCAGCATCCACGAGTGCCAAGTGCCTAGTGAAATGCAATCAGTGTTTGTTGTATGAACAAATGTTGGTAGGGCAGACACTATTATTCATACCTTTAAAAAAAGAGGTTGAGAAAGATATGAAAAGTTGTGACTTACCTAAGGTCATGCACCAAAGAAGTGGTTTTTGACAGAAGCATGAATTAAGGCTTCTAACTCTAATTCCAGCATTCTGTTAACTGTACGAAACAACTAATATATTGCTATCATGTGAAACCTTCATTCACTCCAGAAATTTCATCAAGATGCCATTTATCCTGTTATTGCTCTGATTATACCCTCAACTGAGCAGAAATGACCTTTTGCCACCATGAATACCCAATATAAAAAAACTATTTGCTCTACTATTTACAACAGCCAAAATATGGAGGCAACCTAAGTGTGCATCAGTAGATGAATGGATCAAGAAGATGTGGTACATATACACAATGGAATACTATTCAGCCCTAAGAAGAAAACAAATCCTACCATTTGCAACAACATGGATGGAGCTAGAGGGTATTATGCTCAGTGAAATAAGCCAGGTGGAGAAAGACAAGTACCAAATGATTTCCCTCATTTGTGGAGTATAACAACAAAGCAAAACTGAAGGAACAAAACAGCAGCAGACTCAGACTCCAAGAAGGGACTAGTGGTTACCAAAGGAAAGGGGCCAGGGAGGTGGGTGGAGAGGGAGAAGGGGTTTAAGGGGCACTATAATTCGCAATCACAATATAGGTAGGTCAAGGGAAGGCAGTACAGCACGGAGAAGACAAGTAATGACTCTATAGCATCTTACTACACTGATGGCCAGTGACTGCCATAGGGGGTTGAAGACTTGATAATATGAATGTTGAAACCACAATGCTGTTCATGTGAAACCTTCGTAAGATTCTATATCAATGATATATTTTTTTGAGAGGGCATCTCTCATATTTATTGATCAAATGGTTGTTAACAACAATAAAATTCTGTATAAGGGACTCAATGCACAGTCATTAATCAACCCCAAGCCCATTTCTCAACAGTCTCTAATCTTCTGAAGCATAACGAACAAGTTCTTACATGGTGAATAAGTTCTTACATAGTGAATAAGTTCTTACATGGTGAAGAGTGCAAGGGCAGTCATATCACAGAAACTTTCGGTTTTGATTACGCATCATGAACTATAAACAATCAAGTCAGATATGATTATTCGTTTGATTTTTATACTTGTTTATATGTGAATCCCACATTTCTCCCTTATTTTTTTTTTAATAAAATGCTGAAGTGGTAGGTAGATGCAAGATAAAGGTAGAAAACATAATTTAGTGCTGTAAGAGGGCAAATGTAGATGATCAGGTCTGTGCCTATAGACTAAGTACTAATCCAAGCTAGACAAGGGCAACAAAACATCCACGGATGCAGAAGATTTCTCTCAAAACAGGGGGGGTGAGGTTCTAAGCCTCCCCTCTGTTGATCCCCAATTTCTCTCCTGATGGTCCCCCTGCGACTGTGCCTGTCTTAGGTTGTTCCTCCCTTGAGGAATCTTACCCGTCTCTGGCTAACCAGTCATCTTCCGGGGCCATACAGGGAAATGTAAAGTTGGTAAGTGAGAGAGAAGCCTTATTGTTTGAAAAGGTTAGCTTTTTACTTCTTTGCAGATTTATGCCCTGTGGCTTCTATGCCCAGCATTTGTCCTGAGGTATCTTTACCACTTGGAAGAATTATGATACTCGGTAATTTTCGATATGAGGCATGAATTCTACTAAAGGGTTGTAATTAGGAAGGAAGAAGAAAAGCTATAGAAGTAGCAGATGGAAGAAAACACGGGAAGATTAATTACTTCTTTGACATATCTTCTTGTAGAGTAACATAAGCATGTATAGGTTTTAAACTACTAATTAAATTGCGCACACACATTAACATAATAGGAATACAGCTACATAACAAAAGCAGACCTACAATTACCAGCCATATCCAGTGAAACCAAGAAAACCAGTTAGGTACCCTAGGCATTTGTGAAAACTTATCAATGTATATCAATGATATTTTAATTAAAAAATTTGCTTTGACTTAAGTCACTCAGAATACCTATTTACAATTAAATTTATCAGTCTCATAAATATATGCTGAATTCTTTAATACAATAATTTTAAAGGAGGCTTGCTGCATATAGAAATTTCCCATGTGAAAGAAGCACATGACAGCTTATATCAATTAAACATTAGACACTTAATCTATTAAGTTTCTGTATTAACAACTGCTTATATTAAAATTGCACCTGTCCTTTCTTGGGGGAAAAAAGGGCCACAAAGTTAAAATACAATTTGGTTAAATGTGTTTTTTTGATGTAACCAAGAATCCTCTACCTAAACATATGCTCTCCATCAAGGAGGCATATGTCCTTGTTCAAAAACAAACTGTTACTAACTGGACTGTGTTTCTTAGTACTTACTTACTAAGTAAAACTTCAAATCAAACCTCCTTTATTTAAACATGTCACAAGACTAGCCATGTCCTAAACCAAAACAAATATAATGTCAAAAATTACCAACTACACTCTATAACGCTAACATATCAGCTAGACCTTAAAGAAATACAATCTACATTTTCAGTGTTGTACACAATATGAGAGTGTTGGATATCCTTTTCCTATTAGATGAAAATATTTCTGGTAGCACTTTTTATACTTGATTCTAGTAGACATTTTTAATCACAATGGTTATTTACAAATAGAATAGGGTGAAAAAAATAAAATTAACTGCCACCTCATAATTATTTCTGTAGCCTACAAGTTCTCCACTTTTTGTGTTTTAAAACATTTTGTAATAAAAATGTACAAGCAGGTCCTCTCTTAAAAAAAAAGGCAAAGAGCGAATGGAGTTCCCAGGCAGCATTTAGGGAATGAAGAGCCATGTCAAAGCTAAGGCTCACAGCAGCTGATAAAACCAGCAGCTCCAACAGAGAACAGTCTCCTTAATCATGTCACAGACTGTATCCAGAGTGCTGGTGTCAGTTAAGACAATTGCAGACAGGAAGATAGTCCATTATTCGCTTGATGTATTGATTTTGGCTTACAACTCACCTTGAACATAATGTATAAATTCTTCTTTAAAGGTTATTGTTAGTTAACTTTAAAAGTCTGGGGTCAGATAAGTGAGCAATGTTGCGACCAGATGACTGAGTTCCCTTTCAAGACTGTTCTGACATTCTATTATTCAATGGTCATATTAGTGAAAAAAAAAAAAAAAAGAAAAAAAGCTTGATTATGCATCTGGAAATCTGAGGAAGACTAGATTTTTGTACCATTGATTCACATCATATCAGTTTGTGAAAAGAGAGTGAGGAGAAATAAAAAAGCATTAAATTCTCTTACATTTGCAAAGTATTTCCATATTATCTCATAAATCCACAAAAATTCAGTTCACGGACAAATTAAAGAAGTACCACAGATTAACGTCAAATTTAGTAATGCTTTTGTTAGAGGGGAATTAGAGGCAGAGGAAAAGGAATAAATACTTTACGATGTAGCGTGGCAGTTAAGATGAAACTAGGTCTCTCCAACTTGTGAGGCTGTCAGTTGTTCTCAATACCAAGATGCCCAGCCCACTGCAGGAACCCCATGTAACACTTTGCAATTTGCTGTCTGGGTGGGACTCAGAAAACTGGTAACTTGTAACTTTTGCCAACTGCACAAACTTAAAAGTGAGGTGAGATTGTGACTTTCTTCCTAGCTTTCTGCAGTTGCCATTCCATTTAAATTCTAACTAAATGTAATGGTTAATAGAAGGAGAACTAACAAGACTGCTAATAGAAAAACAAGTGTATTTTAGCTACTTTTAAAAGAAAAAAATAGTGTATTCCCTCATTCACATGCTTGAAATACAGCGAAAGGAAATCAGTGAAACCTCCATCAAGAGGAAAAAAAAAACGAACCAGCGAGTTTCCTATTCTTGAGCATTAAAACACAACTCACAAAAATAGAGACCTTAATTCCCCACCTCCCTCTTTCTAAAACAATTTACAAGTACCATACTTCCTCACAGCTGTTTGTGATAAACGCTTAGTTAATTTAAATCTGTTTGCCTAATCCTCCTCCTTAAAACAAACAGGATATTGGTTATTATTATGGAACTGATATTATCTGGGTTTTACTTTTTTTTTTAAAGAACACTTAAGAAGTTTTATGAACTTTTTCTTCATCTTTTGTTGACTCTTTCAATGTACTTACCCACAGATTCTCAGACTTTCCACACTATCCTAAGCTACTCGGCGGATCCCCCTAAACCTGGGCCTCTCTCCCCCTAACCAATTCTGTTTGCTGAAGATCACTTAGTCTCTGCCAGGCAAAACTCCTGTATTTTCACTCTCCTTGTTTCTGTGAAAGAAGTGGTCCTCCCGCTTGCCAAATAGATCCTCTTCAACTACTTTCTCCCCCTCCTCTACTTATGTCTTTTTCAACCTGATCTACAGGTTCCCCCCTCTGAATGTATAAGATCAGAAGTCTCTGTTCCTAAAACTTGCCTTTCGTCAAGTTTAACAGTAAGGGAAGGAGGAAGTGAGGCTGAAAAGGATGAATCCTTAACCTCTTGCAATCTCAGTACCCTCTACTGCTTTACGTAAATTCTTCAAGTGCGCTCATCACCAAATCCCTCATTCTTCTCAGTCCTCACCTACACCTCCAATCTAGCCAGTTGGCATTCTGACTCCTTTGCTGGCTCATCCTCGCTGAAATACAAGGTATTTCCTGAAGTTTTGTCGTAAGCCTCCTCTTTCTCACAGTTTCAGCTGGTGACCCTGACTTCTCTCCAACTTTGGTCACTCACTTCGACTCGCCTATCAATCTCTCCTGCTGGATGTCCTGCCTGCACCTTTAAGTCACCATGCCCAACAATCTTACCTCTTCTCCCGTGCTCCCCTGAGTCTTTCAATTTTCTTGTGTGTGCCCTCACTGTCTGGCCACCCACTCTCCATCTGGACAGGGGTACCAAGGGAGAAGGAATCAATTAATTTGCCAGGAACCAAGATTCGATCTCTTATCTCTCAAATCTATCATTGCTGTTCTATATCCAGCCACTTGGTAGCAAACCTCTAATCTGCACCGCTATAACACTCTCCTTTTGGTACCCTTATTGCATGTTTTCAGAATACAGTATTACTGGAGAAATAAATATTCCTTAAGTAAAATCTTTAACCAGGTCAGGCACTCAAGATACTCTACTCAGTGCTTCTCAAACTGTAACATGCATGTGAATCACATGGTGATCTTGTTAAAATGCAGATAACTCAATCAGTGGGTATGGGTGGTGCTTGATTCTGGATTTCTAACATGCTCCCAAGCTGTTCACATGCTATTAGTTTAAGACTAATATATACAATTTGTTCCCAATGTACTTTTCCAGTCTCATTACCTACTCCTCCCTGCCCAGCACACATGTACGTCTGCATCTCTCATACACAGAAGACACAAACACACACAAATGTTCCCTAAACATACTTTCCAGCTTCTATACTTCTTGCTGTTTCCTCAAGTCCAGTGTCTGCCATCAGCAATCCTACTCACTTCTCAGAAACCAACCCATTCTGCCACAGACTCTTCTCACCTTACTCACATCACTTCTTCCCCCACCCCTGCTACTGAACACCACAACCACCTTGGGACAGTGACAGCAAATTCGCCTTTGCTCTGCACTGCCATTATGGATCTCCTCAGCTAATCCTCACTGCTACACTGCATATTCTGCCAGGAGGGCAGAGACTATCTGCCTGATCTCTGTAGCCACAGGGCATCTGGGGCCATTTTAAGTGCCAAAAAGTGCTTGCTGCAGTGGATCTGTATTTTAAGAAAAGTGAAGTCTTACTCTACTTCATGTAATTTGAGCAGGTCCTTCAGAAGTTTAAGATAAACAAAAACACTCTTCCAGGAAAGTTCATTCATTAGCAAAACCTATGAAATGTTGTCAATTATTTGCAGCTTAAAAGAGAAATAATCCACATATATGCATTCAAATAGTGCCTAGAGAACTATGCTAAGGTTCCCAGGTATACACAGTAAGGTTCTGGTATTTAACTAAAAATTAAATCTAATTTTTATGATCTAGTATTGCATATTATAACCTTACAATACTTTCCAATCCAGATTCTAGCCTTCCCTGGTTTATTTACCTAATACTCCTTTTATCACTCCATTTGTACATGGGACATCACTTTTCTTCCCAGGTGTGCTAAGATTAGCTGTCTGCAAAATACTTTACCATTAAAATGCCTTACATGTGTGTTCAGAATTTGAAAGGTGTTTTAAAACATGTTTCTTGGAGTTACATTTTTAAGGAGGCTAAGCAAACCAAGTAAGACAACTTGTTAAATGTTTATATGGTAAACCCTCTAAACATCAAAGAAATGCCAAAATTCAAGAACCTACCTATTGCTCTTAAACTTAAGTGTAGTCAAGAATTGTCTGGAGTCCTTGATCAACTTGCTGTTTCCAGATTCTTACCCAGAGAAAGTCTGATTCAGTACAGTTGGGTGGGGCCTAGAAAATTGTACAGTTTGTACACTAACCAGCATCCCCAGGTGATTCTGGTGCAGATGTTCTGCAGATACCAATTGGAGAAATACTGACTTTCAACCTTGGTCCAGGATCACTACAGGGCTGTGTTTAAAGGGAAATGTAGAAATCGCTTTGTAAAGTTCTTTTCCCAAACAGCTGTCATCCTAGCAGAGACAAGGGGTGATTCACGAAAGAAAAGGAGCAACGTAAAGTTCTTGAGGGCATGAAAAAAGCCCGAAAACAATGAAAGAGGTAAAGTGACGTCTTTGCTACCCCTGCGCTCCATTCTCCAGGCATACCCCAGACACCCTGGAGGACGGTGCTTTCGCCCAATGAGGACAGAGCGCCCGGGAGCACAGCGAGACCAGTCACTGGCTCGGGAGCTGGGAAGGCGGCCCCGCGCTCGCCCCCGGTCCCCGGCTCTCCTCCGCCAGCGAGAAGCCTCAGCTGAGGGGTATCCCTGTGCCCCGATGGTCCCTGGCGCGCGTAAACAAGGAGCCTCCGGTCAGTGGCTTCGGGGCTCAGCCCGCTCCGCTCACCTGCCGCGCGACCGCAGCTCGGCCTCTTCGTCGGGTTCCGGCTCCCTCGGCTCTGGCTCGCCAGCGGCCGCCGGCAGCGCCTCGGCGTCCTCCACCGTCACCTCAGCCACAGCCACGGACCCCGCCGTCGGCACCCGCGCGGCCGACGTGGGAGCGGCCGCGGCCCCCAGGCCGAACGCCGTCTCCGCCGTGGGCGCGGGGAGGTCGGGGGCGCGCCCCGTGGCCACCGTCCCCACCGCGAGCCCCAGCAGCAGCAGCAGCGCCCGCGCGAGCCGCCCCGGGCCAGTGGTGCGCTCCATCAGCGGCCCGCCCCACGCGCGGGCATGGAGGTGCAGCTGCCGCGGCCCGCCTCTCCCGCCGCTCGGAGCCCCCAACCAAGACAAGGACGCGCTAAGAGCTCCACCGCCAACCGGCCAGCCTGAACAGCCAGCCGCGTTTCCCCGGCCACGTCTTAGTCCGGCCTCTGCCACCGCCACCTGAGTGACAGCATCCCTGAGACATCGCCCATTGAGCAAACTTTCCGCGCATCTCCTCTCGGATTGGTTGCAGCCACCGCCACTCCGGGGACTCAGGCCCGTCCTTGTTGGAGAAGGTGGGCTTTCCCAGATGTCAACATCACGTTTGCCAATCAGATCGTATTGTCGTCTCCTGAGGCCCGGCCTTCTTCCGGACGCAGTTACCAATGAGAAGTGCCCCTCCCTGCAGTCTTCTTGCCTGATTGGTGAGTTACGCAGTTCCCGCAATATCTTTCGTGGAGCAGATTGGTCATAGCGGTGGTTGGCCTCGCCTCTCAAAGAGAGGCGCTAGAGGGAACTTGAAGATCATTGGTGAAAGTGGATGCTCCTCAAAGGCTGCTGTAACTTCTTTTTGATTGGTTGGAAGCGGTACTTAATACGTGGCTGATTCTGGATGAGGAGAGGATGGTCCCAAGTGAAAGAAGAGTGGGAGGAGAAGAGTCCCTGGTGGCGGGGAGGTGGCGGACCTTAAAGGTGCTTCCTCTGTGCCTCTTCTAAAACCCTGATCTGTTTGGAAAGGCAAAAGCAAAACAGGCAAAATAAGTGACCACACAAGGCACGTGATTCCTAGCACTGGAAGGGGTAGAGTGGATTCAGGAAAGGATCCTGCATGCGGCCACCACGACGCTGAGAATTACAGCCTGTGACCTGCAGATGATCCAGACTACCCCACCGGCCCCGTCCGTCGTTAAAGCGGAAGAAGCCCAGGTCCGCTGCACTTAACGTAGTTCATCTAAAGTCACATAGCTATTTACAGAATCGTGACTTGGTAACAAGCCTTCTGACCCTGGCTGCCATGCTTTGCACCTCACTATAGGGCTTCAATAAAGAAAGATAAAACTGCAAAAGGCCAAACTGGAGAAGATTTTAATGTTTTCTTAAGGCATTCAAAATTTTCTCATAGCAGTTAAGGTCACCCTGATGACTTCACCAGATGACTGAAACAGTGAGTTGTGGGTTTGGAAGATGCACCCATCAGCAGTGAATTCAAAGCAATAGCGTCAACGCTGAGGAGACTAGTTGAGAGGCTGAAGCTGAGACATGCTCCCATCAAAACTCGGTTAAGATTTTTTAAGATACTGCCATGTGAACAAGCTCATTTTTTCTGTCCCAAAGCAAAACACGAAAAGCCTGGCTTCCCCTCCACTCCTACCAGGTTTTCTAGCTCCTCAGTTCAGTCAAACTCTACAATGTTATAAGCTCCCTATCTTTAGTTCCTCATATCCTTATCAAACACCCTGCAGCCAGGCTTTCATGCCCACAACTGCTCTTGCTGAGGCCACCACTGGCTGCATTCAAAGGACAATTCTGTCTTATCAGGCTACATTTAACCCAGTAACTCAGTCTTACCTCTGTAAGACATTTTTCACTCATCTTCTGCTTCCCCATTAGCCAAGTCATAACCCTCATTAGGCTTCATTGTAACTTAATTATTCTTTAAAGACCTTATTTCCAAGCGTGGTTACAATCTGAGGCACTGGGATTAACAACTTCATATATATTTGGAAGAAGGAGGACACAATTCAGCCCATCAGGCCCAGATACTCACAAGACTTGTTCCCTCACTTCCTTTGAGGCTTTGTTACCTTTCCAGTGAATCCGCTCCTAACCAGGCTTTTTAAAATTGAAAACTCCCCCCGGCTTTAGTTCTTTCCTTAGACCTTAAATACTATAATTTATATATTTGTTTTGTTTATTGTCTGTCTTCCTCCACTTCTATATATGCTCTATGAGGATTTGCTCACTGATCTATTCCAAAAGCCTAAAATAGTGTTAGGTATTTAGTAAGCATTTAATAAATAGTTGTTGAATGAATAAATTAAACAGGACAGAGAGACAAGTGGAAAGAAAGGGATTGTAGTTGCTGTACCTAGAACATGGCGATGAAGGAAACAAGATCCCAGAATATCTTGAGGAAACAGGGGCATGCCTTCCACATTGAAAGAAGAGATTAGAAGGTGGAGATTAAGTTATTGTGAAATGAAGAGAAAATAGATGAGAGAGCTCAAACTAGTTGATCATTAATTAGTCATCAAAACAGAAAATAACATCTCCCGCCTAACTGAAAAATGTAATAGATAATATGAAGACAGTGTCAGAAAACTAACATTAGATGAAAAACAATTGTTGTCTACTTGTAATGGTCTGCTAGTGTATATATTTTAGCGAACCCAGTCTTCATGGTTTGGTAACTTTTCCAAAAAATAATCATGGCATGAACAGTAATTTGAACTAATGAACTAGGAGTCTGCTTGCCACCTGTAAATGATATGAAAGTTTCATTTATTTCTTTATTCATTACTATTCAGAGAGTACTATAGGAATAAAGATATGAACAAAGCAGACATAGTCCCTGCCCTTCTGAAGCTCAACATCTATCTAGTTATTGAGACAGACACCACTTTAATAATCACACATATATTATGTTGTGAAAATAAAGATAAGTGCTATGATGTAAAAGGCACCGACAGCAGAGAAAAGTGGTAGAAAACCCCAGTAAGGAGAGTCAAGCTTTATTTTATACTCAGGGAAATAACATGCAAATATTTCCATTTTGGAAAAGGAAGAAAAGTCCTGAGTCATAGTCAGCTTTCTGGGAAAATAACTTGAAGGAGGGAAGAGAGAATCTGCCAGGTTTAAGACAGTGTAGAGGGTCATGGTGACTGCACTGGGATCTGAGTCTGAGAACCTCAGGGAGGTGTAAGTAAAGTTGGGACCAGGCATGAGAGCTGATCAATGTGTCTGAGCCAGGAAAAGAAACTGCTGCTTGGGTGTCTGGCCAAGTCTTCCAGGTTTAGAATTAAGGTTCTAAAACTGAACTTGGTCCAGAAAGTTAGGAAAACAGGTCAGAGATTTAGAATCCTAGGCTCAATCCATTAACAGAGAAAGTCTGTATCTGTTGAGATTACATAAATTGTACATAACAAAAACCCGCTATATAGTGTTTGAAACATGTAAGGGACTTATTTTTCTTACTGAGGCAACAGTTCCCATTATGTTATATTTAGTTATGCTCCTTCTATTTTTCCATTCTTCATGTGTGACTTTTGTTCTTCGGGCATATCATTTCATGACGTCAGAACAGCACTCCAGCATCATTTCTTTATTACAGGTAGGGAAAAGGGGAATAACAAAAGACATGTACCACCTGAATTTGACCAGTGTCAGAGCTTTCCTAGAAGCCTCATGAGGGAACTTCTACTTATATTTCACAGGCCAAGACCAGGTCACCCTGAGCTGCAAGGGAGGCATGCTGCCACTCCAGACAAAACTGGGGTTCTGCTAATGAGGATGAAGGAGAAAATTTTAACCTGTGTTTTTGAAGTATGATACATGAATAAACTGTACCTACAGAAAGTGCATGCTTGGATAAGTTTCAACACCATAGAAAGTTTAACAGAACATTCCTATCACCTCCAAGAGATTCTTTATGTCCCTTCAGAGGGGACCCTTCTTTTCACCCAGTTGCCACCTAATCATTGATCTCTTCCATCACAGTAGACTTTTCTAGGATTTTTAGTAAGTGTAGTCATACAGTATATGCTCTTTTGTGTCTGGCTTCTTTTATTCAATATAACATTTTTAAATCCATGCATGTTGTATGTAGCAGTACTTAATTTATTTTTATTCCTGAGTAGTATTTTACTACATAAGTGCCACATTTGTTTATCCATTCACCTGTGGTGTGCACTGGGATATTCCCAATTTTTGACTATTACTAATAAAGCTGCTATGAACATCCATGCACAAGTCTTTGTGTAGGCAGAGGCTTTTATTTCTCTTGCATAAATACCTAGAAGTTGAATAACTGGCTTATGTGGTTGATGTCTGTTTAACTTTATAAAAATCTGCCAAACAATATTCATGCTCCAGCTAGATTAGTCAACTCCCAGGCGAAGGGTGTGAGAGTATAAATTTTTGTTGTTTTAACCACTGCATTTCGGATGGTTTCTTACACAGTATTATTATGGTTATAACGACTGCATATTTCACTGTGTGCCAAAATTTATTGGGTGCTTACCTGGATAAATTCTTCCATTTGTAAGTGTTTTGAACAGAAATTTCACAAAAGAAGATATGTAAATGTCCAATAAGCCAGTGTTCCAAAGTGGTTCCACTTTACACCCCCACCAGTGGTGTATGAGAGTCCCAGTTGTTCCAGACCCTCACCAACACATGATTTTGTCTTTTTGCTACTCTAGTGGGTATGCAGTGGTATTTCATTGTAGTTTTGGTTTGTATTTCCCTGATGATGATTTTGAGCACCTTTTAATGTGCTAGGGAAAGGAGGTAATTTTATTCTTGCAGGTATATGCAATTTTTCCAATTTGAAGGAGAGACACTGATTAGCCATGGAATTTGCTCTGTGCTCTGGGACAACCCGCTTCTCCCTACATCTCATGGTGTGTTCCATGTCACTTGCACCAGGTATTTTTTGTCATTTGTGCCAGGTGTACTCTGAGGTCATTTTCCCCTGGGGTTCTCAGTGGTCACTTCCACCAGGTATTTTCTTTGCTCACTTTAGTTCCATTTTTCTATAACATCATGTTTATGTTCTCTATTGAGAATATTTACACATTTTTACATTTAAAAAAATCTAAACAGTGAGGTAGAATAAATAAACACAAGTGCAAAGTATCATTTTATATCACTAACCAGAGATGAAATTATTTCTCATGTGGGACCACTAGTATATTCTTAACGGCCAGCAAGTACAGAATAAGATCATTTATTTTTTATTTTGTGTTTTTATTTGGATGATGATTTTTTAAATTAAATATAATCATAGGATCACCTGGCTAAACCTTTTGGGCATTTCAGGCCCAAGCCTGCCTATGTGTCTACCAAATAACACCAAATAGTACTATTTTAATGTCATAGGCAACACAGAAAAAAAATAGCTGCATATCTGTACATAAAAGATTTGTTACTGTCAAATAAAACCCAAAGGATGTGGTGTCCTCTGACAGTTACGTGTTCCACGTGGTTCAAATAAAGAAAAGTGGTGGGAAAATAAAATCATCACATAGCATGTAATTTTCTAAGTGGGCCAGACTGAAAACTGTATCTTAGCTGGGAGTATTTGGACAAGTGCTTCCAGCTCTGACGTAAGAGCTGGTTTTACAGCAAACATCTCACTAAGAATGACTGTAAAGTTCAATTTTTACAAAAACCAAAACCAAATCTTTCAAAGTATCAGAAAGCAGCCAAGGCATCTAGGACTTGAGGAAGAATGGAGAAAAAAAAGAAAGTGCAATGAAATCAGAATAACAGTCTCCATCATTTCCCACCTTGAGACATTTTGCTGAATTGTAAGTTACAGAGGCCAAGCAAAAGGTGCAGCTTAGAGAGCTTTTAGGAGTCTGACAGGGCTACCAAAACAAGACACGGAGCTCAGGGCTAGCAAGAAAGCCAGGATTGGAAAGGCTTAGATCCCAGGGAAAAGACAATTATTAAAAAGTGAGCTGATACTCCACTCCCACTTTTCCCATCAAGACATTTGCTGATTCCTGAGCCTTGTAGGTAAGAGGTCAAAAGTCCAAGCAGAAAGAGGCAGATAAGAAGCTAAAACGTGAAACAGACTCATTTTTCTGAGAAGCAAAAATTGGAAGTCAGGACCCAGCAAGAAGTCAGAGCTCTGAAAAATACCTCCAGGCTTTCAGCTGAGATTCCAAATGGACTGTGCATAGAACTAAGAACAAAGTGGAAATAAATTAGCCTCAGAAAACCTCAAGCCGGTCTCCAAGTACCACATTCTCTAATTGAATTAGGGTGATCTGCCCCTACTCTTTCTGCCAGAAGGAAATTAAATTATTTCTGGAGAAGGAAAGCATCATGTAGAACTTTGCAATTATTCATACACATTGTCTAGCATTTAAGGAAAAATCTGCAAGTCATGTCAGTAAATAGAACCATGTGAGAGAAAATCAGAAGAAAAAAATAGAAATAGATCAGATCCATTGGAGATTGAGATCTTGGCGATATCAGCATGGGCTATAAAATAATTCTGATTAGTATCCTAAACACATTTGTTTCCTCCATGTCATTTCATGATTTGATACATAGCTCATTTCTTTTTAGCACTGAATAAAATTCCATTGTCTTCAAGTAGCACAGTTTATTTTTCCATTCATCTACTGAAAGACATATTGGTTGCTTCCAGGTTCTGAAAATTATGAATAAAGCTGCTATAAATGTTCTTGTGCAGGGTTTTGTGTGGACATGAGTTTTCAACTCCTTTGGGTAAATACCAAGGAGTACAATTGCTGGATCGAAAGTTAAGAGTATGCTTAATTTTCTAAGAAACCACCAAATTGTCTCCCAAAGTGGCTATATTATTTTGCATTTTCCACCATCAATTGTTGAGAGTCTCTGTTGTTCCATATCTTTCCCATCATTTAGTGTTGCCAGCATTTTGGATTTTAGTGTTCTAACAGGTACATGGTGGTATCTCACTGTTGCTTTAATTTGAATTTCCCTAATAACATAAAATTTGTTAATGTTTTCATGTGCTTATTGTCCATCTGTATTTCTTCTTTGGTGGGGTGTCTGTTCAGGTTCTTTACCCATTTTCTGATTGAGTTGTTCATTTTCTTACTGCTGAGTTTTAAGTGTCCTTTGTATATTTTGGATAACAGTCCTTTATAAAAAATGTCTTTTGCAAATATTTTCTCCCAGTCTGTGGTAAAGTTGATTTCAAGGCAAGAAATATTACTAGACATAAACTGTCATTGCCTAATCATAAATGGGTTGACCACTCTCTCTTTCCCAACATGGCAGCCTCAGCAGAAAAGAGTAAGTAGGGGAAGAGTAACTCCTCAATACACTTTTTTGGCTGAGGATGGGGTACTCTTGGAGGAAGCAAATGTCCCCAAACCAGTCAGCTGGGTTGATGAAACAGAAGCCCTAGGAGATGTTTCAACCACTTGGCACACTAATGACCATGTGTACAGGGCTCATCCAATTGACCATTCCACCCTGCCCACTGCTCTGCTAGCTATTCAGAAACCCTGTATTGAACAGATTACCTTTCAAATAGCTACCCTACCCTACTTTTCTAGGGAACCTGTACATGATGTGACAGAAGGCTCCATTAAGAAATTTTTGTTTTTTAATTGAAGTATAATTGATATACATGCTTATATTAGTTTCAAGTATACAACACAGTGATTCACCAGTTACCCACATTATTAAATCCTTGCCCCAACTGGTGCAGTTATTATCAACAAAGAAAGATGTTACAGAACCATTGGCTATATTCTCCATGCTATACATACTTCCATCCCCATGACTAACTTGTATTACGATTGAGGATTTTTGTGCCCTTCTATCCCCCTCACCTTCTGCACCCTCCTATCCCAACCCCTTCCCCTTGGTAACCACCAGTCACTTCTCAGTGTCTATAAGTCTACTTCTATTTTGTTACTTTTTTTGTTTTTTGTTTTTAGATTCAACAAATAAGTGAGATCATAGGGTAGTAGTTGTCTTTCTCCAACTGGCTTATTTCACTTAGCATAATACCCTCTAGGTCCAACCGTGTTGTCACAAATGGTGGTATTTTTTCCTTTTTTATGGCTGAATAATATTCCATTGTCTACACACACTACCTTTTCTTTATCCATTCATCTATAGATGGACATTTTGGTTGCTTCCATATCTTGGTTATTGTAAATAATGTGGCAGTAAACATAGGGGTGCATATATCTTTTTGAATTAGGGATTTTGTTTTCTTTGGGCAAATTCCTAGAAGTGGGATTACTGGGTCTTATGGTATTTCTATTTTTAGGTTTTTGAGGAAACTGCATACTGCTTTCCACAGTGGTTGTAACCAATTTATATTCCCACCAGTAGTGTAGGAGGGTTCCCATTTCTCCACATCCTCACCAACACTTGTTATTTCTTGTTTTTGGATAGTAGCCATTTTAACTGATTTGTGATAACTCATTGTGGTTTTGATTTGCATTTCTCTGGTGATTAGCAATGTGGAGCATATTTTCATGTGCCTGTTGTTCATCTGTATTTCTTCTTTGGAAAAATGTCTGTTCAGGTCCTCTGCCCATTTTTTAACCAGGTTACTTGTTTTTTTGCTGTTGAGTTGTATGAATTATTTATATATTTTGTATGTTACCCCTTATCAGATAAATCATTTGTGAATATATTCTCCCATACTATAGGTTGCTTTTTGTTCTGTTGATGGTGTCCTTTGCTGTATAGAAGATTTTTTAGTTTGATGTAGTCCTACTTGTTCATTTTTGGTTTTGTTTCCCTTGCCTGGGAAATGTGTCCAGAAAAATATTGCTCATGCTTGTGTTCAAGAGACTTTTGCCTATGTTTTCTTTCAAGAGTTTTATGGTTTCATGTCTTATATTTAGGTCTTCAATTCATTTGAGTTTACTTTTGTATATGGATTTACATATAGTATGTATATATGTATGTATACATATAGTATGTATACCTATAGTATGTATATATGTATATATTTTGTATATGGATTTACATATAGTATGTATTACATATAGTATGTACATATGTGTATATGGATACACAGATAGTGATACAGTTTCATTCTCTCACATGTATTTGTCCAGTTTTCCCAGCACCTGATATTGAAAAGACCAACTTTCTCATTGTATATTCATGGCTTCTTTATCACATATTAATTGACCATATATATATGGGTTTATATCTGCACTGTCTATGCTGTTCCATTGATCTATGGGTCTGTTCTTGTGCCAGTACCAAATTGTTTTGATTACTGTAGCTTCAGTATGGTATAGCTTGAAGTCACAGAGCATAATACCTCCCAGTTTTCTTCTTTCTCAGAGTGGCATGGGCTATTTAGGATCTTCTATGGTTCCCAATGAATTGTATAATGAGTTGCTCTAGTTCATTGAAAAATGCCATTGGTATTTTGGTAGGGATTGCATTGAATCTGTAAATTACTTGGGGCAGGATGTCCATTTTGATAATATTAATTCTTCCTATCCATGAGCATGGGATAGATTTCCACTTATTAGTGTCTTCTTTAATTTCTCTCAGTTTTTTATTGTTTTCAGAATACAGGTATTTTCACATTTTTGGTTAGGTTTATTCCTAAGTATTTATTCTTTTTGATGCAATTGTAAATGGAATTATTTTCTGGATTTCTCTTTCTGCTAGTTTGTTGTTAATATATAGGAATACGACAGATTTCTGTGTATTAATTTTGTATCCTGCAACTTTCTGAATCCAGTTATTAGATCTAATAGTTTTTTAGTGGAGTCTTTAGGGTTTCCTCTATATTGTGTCATGTCATCTGCAAATACTGACAGTCTTACTACTTCCTTACCATTTTGGATGCTGTTTATCTCTACCTTGTCTGATTGCCATGGCTGATACCTCCAATACTATGTTGAATAAAAGTGGTGAGTATGGACATCCTTGTCTTGTTCCTGATCTTAGAGGAAATGCTTTCAGCTTTTTGCCATTGAGTATGGTGTTAGCTGTGAGTTTGTCATATATGGCCTTTATTACGTTGAGAAAAAAATACCAATTTTATTGAGTTTTTATCACAAATGGATATTAAATATTCTCAAGTGCTTTTTCAGCATTTATTGAAATGATCAGTTTTTAAATCTCCTTTTTGTTAATGTGGTGTATCACGTTGATTGATTTATTAATTTTGTACCATCCTTGCATCCTTGGAATAAATCCCACTTGACCATGATGGATGATCCTTTTGATGTATTTTTTAATTTGGTTTCCTAAAGTTTTGTTGAGGATTTTTGCATCTATGCTCACCAGGAATATTGGTCTGTAATTTTACTTCTGTAGTCTTTGTCTGGTTTTGGTATTAGAGTGATGTTGGCCTCATAGAATGAGTTTGAAAGTATTCCCTCCTACTTTTTAGAATACTTTAAGAAGGATGTGTACCAGCTCTTTAAATGTTTGGTAGAATCCAGCTGTGAAGCCATCTGGTAAAGGATTTTGTTTTTTGGAATTTTTTGACTACCAATTAAATTTCATTACTGGTAATTGTTCTGTTCAAATTTGTTTCTTCCTAGGTCAGTCTTTGAAAGTTGTATTTTTTAGGAATTTGTCCATTTCTTGTAGGTTGTCCAATTTATTGGCATATAGTTTTTCATGGAATTCTCTAATATTTCTTTGTGTTTCTGGAGTGTCAGTTGTGACTATTCCTTTTTCGTTTCTGATTTTTGTTTATTTGTGTTCTCTTTTTTCTTGATATATCTGGCTAGGGGGTTGTTTATTTTGTTTGTTTTCTCAAAGGGCCAGCTCTTGATTTCATTGTTTTTTCTATTGTTTTATTCTTCTCTATTTTATTTATTTCTGCTCTGATCTTTATTATGTCACTCCTCCTACTAACTCTTGTTTTCATTTGTTCTTTTTATAGTTTCTTTAATTTTGAGTTTAGACTGTTTATTTGGGATTGTCCTTGTTTTTTGAGGTAGGCTTTTATTGCTATGTACTTTCCTCTTAGAACCACTTTTGCCACATCTCACATATTTTGAACTGTTGTATTTTTGTTTTCATTTGTCTCCATGTATTGCTTGGTTTCTTCTTTGATTTGTTTATTGATCCATTGATTATTTAGAAGAATGTTGCTTAACTTCCATGTGTTTGTAGGGATTTTTTGTTTTCATTGTGTAATTTGTTTCTAGTTTCATGCCATTGTAATGTGCAAAGATGCTTGATACAATTTCAATCTTTTTAAATTTATCGAGGTACTTTTTGTGTCCTAATATGTGATCTATTCTTGGAAACATTCCATGTGCACTTGAGAAAAATGTGTATCCTACTGCTTTTGGGTAGAATGTTCTGTATATATCTGTTAAATCCCTCTGATATAGTGTGTTGTTCAGTGTCTCTATTTCCTTACTTATTTTCTGTCTAGTTGATCTGTCCATTGATGTAAGTGGCATATTAAAGTCCCCTAATGTGATTGAATTGCTGTCTATTTCTCCCTTTAGTTCTGTTAGTACTTGTTTTACATATTTAAGTGCTCCTATGTCAGGTGCATAGATATTTATAATTATTATATCCTCTTGTTGGACTGATTCCTTTAGCATTATGTAATGTCTTTCTTTGTCTCGTTAGTTTCCTTGTTTCAAAATCTAATTTTGTCTGATATAAATACTGTTACTCTTGCTTTTTCTCCCTATTTTTTGCATGAAATATCCTCTTTGATCCCTTTACTTTCAGTCTATGTGTGTCTTTAGGTCTGAAATGAATCTTTTGTAGGCAGCATCTAGATGGGTCTTGTTTCTTTATCCATTCTGCCACCCTTTGTCTTTTTACTGGTGCATTCAGGCCATTTCATTTAAGGCAGTTATTAATAGGTATGTAGTTATTGCCTTTTTATTAATTGTTTTCTGGTTGTTTTTTGTAGTTCCTCTCTGTTCATTTCTTCCTATCTTATACTCTTCTCTTGTAATTTGATGGTTTTCTGTAGTGCTATAATTGGATTTCTTTAAAAATTTTTTTTCATATCTATTATAGGCTTGTGGTTACCATAATAAGGCTCATAAACAGTTTCCTAAATATATAACAGTCTCTATTTGGTCACTGTATTTCAAACACATTCTCCTTTTTATTCTTCTTTCTCCTCCACACTGTATGTATTAGATGCTGTAATCTGCATTTTTTGTGTATCCCTTGACTGATTTTGTGTATATTTTATTTTACTACTTTTTAAAAAATTGATGCTTGCTTAGTAAGTAACTTGTCTACTACCTTTACTGTGGGTTTATTTTCACTGATGAAAACTACTTAGGTTTAAGAACAGAAATCTCTTTAACATATCCTGTAAGACTGGTTTAGTGGTGGTGAATTCTTTTAACTATTGTTTATCAGGGAAACTTTTAATCTCTACTTCAACTCTAAGTGATAACCTTGCTGGGTAAAGGATTCTTAAAAGTTTTTCTGTTTCCACACATTAAATATTTCATGCTACCCCCTTGTAGTCTATAAAGTTTCTTCTGAGAAATCTTCTGATAGTGTTAGGTGGTTGCCCTTATATTTTCTGCCTCTCCTGGCTGGTTTCAATACCCTCTCTTTGTCATTTTAATTATTATATATTTTAATGTTGTATTCCTGGGGTTCCTTTTGTTAGGGGCTCTCTGTACCTCCATGACCTGAATGTCTATTTCCTTCCCCAGATTGGAGAAGTTTTCAACAATTATTTCCTCAAAGAGACTTCTATCCCTTTGTCTTTCTCTTCTCCTTCTGGTACCCCTATTATGCAAATACTGTTTTGTTTGGATTGCTCACACAGCTCTTATCATTCCTTCATTCCTAGAAATTATTTTTCTCTCTGTTTTTCAGCTTTTGTGTGGTCCCGTTCTCTAATTTCCATCTCAATGATTGTCTCCTCTACTTGCAGCAATCTATTATTCATTCTCTCCATTGTATATTTCATTTCAGTTTCTGTATTCTTTAGCTCTGAGTGTCTCTTTTTCAAATCTTCTCTTTGTGGAAGTCCTCCCTGAGATTGCCAATACTTTCCCACAAATCAGTGAGCACATTTGTGACTATTATTTGGAAATCTTTATCAAGAAGATTGATAATTTCCATTTCATTTAGCCCTCTTTCTGGTGTCTTATCCTGTTCTTTTGTTTGGAACATATTCTTTTGCCCTTCATTTTGTCTGGGTTTCTGGGTTCTTCTTTTGTATTTGAAAGATTTGCTACAACTTCTGGTCTAGATTGTAATGGCTCTATGAAGAAGGCATCCTGTGGTGCCCGGAAGCTCAAGACTCTTTGCTCACCTGTGCCTGGTTTTCCTTTTGCAGTGGAGCTGCAGTTGCCATTGGTGGGCTGTGGGTGGGGCCACCTCTCTGCCTGTCTGCCAGCAGTGGCTGTTCTCAGTCTTCCATGGCTGGCAGCTCTCTTCAGCCAGACTTTTGTGAGCTTGGAAGCAGTGCTCTTGCTGGGATCATTGTGGGTGGGCTGTCCTCTACCTGCCTGGGTGGTGGAGGGGAAGAAGGGGATATGCAGGTGAGTGTGGCACAGGGGCTGGGCTGCCCTCAAGGAGGAAGGAGCACTTAAAGCTGGCTCTCACAGGCACCTCCCCAGATGGGCTAAGAGAGGAGCAGGAAAGCTGGGAAAGCCTCGCTCCACCTACCAGGCAGCAAAGTCTGGTGCAACTGGGCTGAGGTAGCATTGTCTCCTTGCCCTTTCTTCTACAGAGAGAGCTCCATCTAATCTCTGCCCTTTTGCACCCTTCTTGCTGCTGGTAAATCTTTCAAACTGCCACCTCTGTGTTGAGTCTCAGTGGGACTGATAGAGCATGCCTATTCTCCACAAGCAGCAGAAGTCTCAGCCTCCCAGAGTACCCCAACTCTCTCTGGTGTCCAGCCCCATTAATTACCAAAGCCCAGTGCAATGTGGGCTCATGTTACCAGCAGATATCCAGGACAGGTGTGCAGAGTTCCTGAGTGCTTATGCTCTCCCTTTCTGTTCCTCTCCCTCCCACTTGTGGGCTAAGATGGGCAAAGGTCTTGGGTCATGCTTGATCACAACTCTGTGACTGTACTCTTTTCAGTGTGGTCTTCTCTTCTTCACCAGGTGTAGATCATCTGTTCTGCACTCTTCAGGTTGTTTTCAAAGTTAGTTGTTTTTGGTGTAGTTGCTTCATTGGTGTGTATATGGGGAGGGGTTTCTCCTTGCCTTCCTACTCCGCCATCTTTTTACTGGCAGTCTAAGAAATTATTTAGAGGATTAAATATCAGTGCAGTGTGTTTACCATGTGAACCTAGCAATCCAGAGAGGTTGAAAGATTTGGTTATTCTGAGTTTGAGGACCTGAGATTAGATTCCTTGCTCAGAGCCACGAGCCTCAAATGAGGAGTCTCCAGGCCATAGGGAAATTCCAGTGGGTGGTGCTGATGAAACACAGGATAATGACAGGAAGGATTGTTCTTTCAGTGGAGATAGAAATTGGGATTCTGACAAAACAGATACAAACTGGAGGGCCCATCTTGCAACAGACAGCTTTGATGACTACCCGCCTAGAAGAGGTGATGATAGTTCTGGAGACAAGCATCGAGATCATTATGATTGAGGTCAATATTGTAATGGGTGTCAGGATGCGGGATCTTGATGGCTTACAACAGGATATGGATTGATATGGGGTGGGGATGGCTGTGATGACTGAGGCAGCAGAGACTGTGACAGAGGCAGTAATTTCAAGGTAGGCAGTAGCAGAAGTGTATTTGGTAGTGCATACTGTAGAGATAATGACTAGAGGAGAAGGGGGCCATGAAGACATATGACAGACAGATGATCCAGTCATGGAGCTCCAGCAATTATTACTCTTGGGATGACAATAGGCATGATGAAAGGGGTCCTTCCCAAAGACCCAAACTGAATCTAAAGCCTTAGAATACTCCTAAGGAAGACAATTTCTTGGCTAGCTCCTTGCATTTCATTCCAGCAGCCTTTATTTGTTGAGGGGCAAAGCCTGTTCACAAAGCTGATAGAAAAGGAGAAGGACAGCTACAGAAGGAATAGGAGAAATTGCAGCATCCACTGGATGAGCTAAACTTAGAATGTCAGCCTCAGCAGAGATACCCACAATAGCAAAGGGAAGAAACTCAGGAACGGCACCATCGAGGACAGGAAGTAAGTCATCACAGGACTGGGACCTCAGCCACATCTTGCAGAAGTGCATGAAGGAGAGAGAGTGTGAAGTCCCTAGAAAATGAAATGCTCAATTAGAAGAAAGTCTGTCAGTTTCCAACCTCTAAGCTTCCCAAACCCAAATAGCCTCTAAAGGTAATGCTAGCCTCTCTACCGAAGAACATTTTGGTAAGCAAATCTCTAACCCTCCTGCTCTATCTCAAAGCTTAGGCACAGACACTCAGACACAGGTGGAGTAATTGTGGCTCAGCCACCGGCAGAAGGACCACAAGGAAAGATGAAAATTAAGAAGATGGAGTGAATGTGCCAAAAGGTCAAAGTGGAAACTCCAGCCATAGTCCAGGAGACGCAGGGAACAAAAATCACTGGAGGGAGTCAGGTAAGAAAGAAGGCAGAAAGGATCAAGACCCCTGATCTGCACCTGAGCCAAAGAAACCTGAAGAAAATCCAGCCTCCAAGTTCAGTTCTGCAAGTAAGTATGCTGGTATCTCTATTGATGGTGAGAGGAAAAGGAGAGAGATTACACCCCAAAGGCCTCTACATCCTGTGCTTATTCTTAGTCTCTCTCCACCCTGAAACATTTGAGAAAAAAAATCAGACCTCTATTCAGAAAATACAAAATACAACTCACCATCTTCTTGGGAGAAAAAAGGATCAAGCTGCCAGGATGATTTAACAGCTCTGGGACTACAGCATATTCTGGGATTTGAAATTTTCTGCTTTAAAACAGGGAAAGTTCTGTGCAAACTGGGATATGTTGGTCATCTTTTATGGTGGCAGTAGCCCAGGAATCCTGTGAGTCAAAGTAAGCCCTGAGCTTTCTTGTAGTCTCTGATCTGCGCATTTCTGCCCTTCTTCCAACACACTGCCTATAACCCAATATACGGCTCTGGTGCCTGCCTGGGCCTTGTCTCTGCAACCACACAGTCTATTCATCTACTGTCCTGGCAGTCAGACTCAATCTGTCTCCTAGGCAATGACTTCTAATTCTTTTTCTTTTTTAAAGGTATTATTGATACACACTCTTATGAAGGTTTCACATGAAAAACAATGTGGTTATTACATTCACCCATATTATTGAGTCCCCTCACCCCATACCCCATTGCAGTCACTGTCCATCAGTGTAGTAAGATGTTTGGCTTCTAATTATTTCAGGACTCTGACTTAATAGTTTGGAAAAAGGAAAGAGAATGAAGGAAAACATGCATACATATTTTTCTTTCTATCTCTATCTCTGTACCTACATATCTCTTGAAGAAGAAAACTGGTCATGGGGTTGCCTCTGGGAAAGCACACAGTGTGGCCAAGTCACAAAGGTGGGAGGACAGAAGGGAGACTTCATCCTGTTTTAGCAGGTTGAGCTCAATAATTCACACACCGTATGATTAACCTATTTAAAGTATACAATTTGATGGTTTTAATATACTGATAGAATTGTGCAACCAGGAGGGAGACTTTTAAATATATATTCTTCTGTATCTTTTGAACTAGGAACGTTGATAGTATATCAGTGACTACACTTTAAATTAATCAACTAGTTAACAGCAACAAAAAGTTGCTATTGTCCTTTTGGCCCATGATACAATTGGTCAAGAGTCTATAAACTGACTTGGTGTTTTCTACTTGTTTCATATGTTCATTCAATTCTTCAAGAAATATTTTATTTTACTGACGTACATACAATAAACTGCATAAACATTAGAGTTCAGCTCAATGAATTTTGACATATGTACATTCATGTAATAACTGTCACCCAGATCAAGATATCAAACTTTCTAATTTTTTCCCCTTCACCTATTTCACCCATCTGCCCACACACCCCCTCCATCATGGCCACCACTAGTCTGTTCTTTGCATTTATGAGTCTGTTTTTGTTTCTTCATCAAATATCTTAAGTTCCTAGGCTGCAGATGACCTGCAAGGCACTTGAGATTTCATACTCAGAAAATATTCTTGTCCTCAGAAGCATACAGAGTTTATCTGATCCGTTCCTAGCCAAACTGGTAGCTCCTTGGAGGAACACCTGATCTAAAATTCCTTTGGCCCTCTCTACTACCCCTCAGATAGTTGGGGACACACATTTGGTGCTTATATAATAGATGCAGTGGAAAATGAAAGGAACACCCCAAACAGAAAGACTGACCCTTCAAGGTTTGGGTAACCTTTATTGTCAACAGTCAGAGGATGAAAGGGAGCTCCTCTAAAGGCCATGCCCTGGGATCAGGCCTTCCCCCTCTTCACTCCCCAGGGGCCCTGCCTCTTTGCAGAGCACTGATTTCAGCATCGCACTTGGTCAGTATTTTCAAGCACTCGTCACTAAGCACGGCATCCCAGGTTAATACCATATACAAGGGAGTGATATCACATTTGGTTTCATAGCTCCCTCCAACTTGGAACAAGTCAGAACATTTTTTAAAAGGTGCTTATGTTTATCTTCAGTGTTCTTTCTTAGTTCCACAGTGAACCTATGTTAGTTGCATATTTTTCAAGTTGGAAATAACTTACAACTTAAAGTTTTCTGCAAGAAGCCTTCCTTGACTCCTCCCCCACCTCCCTGTGGTAGCTTAGGTTCTCCTCTCTTAGTTTCCATAAAACCATGCTCACCTCTAGCATAGCACTTACCATAAGGTATTTTAACCACCCGTTTAATTACCTGCCTCCCCCTTAGACTGATTTCCTTAGGGCAGGCGCTATGCTTTTCATAAGTGAGTCCCTAGGGCCTTGCATGGGGACTGGTGCACAGAGCAGCTTTCATCCTTCCACCTCCCCTAAGTGTCTTGCCTTTAACATCCCAAATGAGCCAACAACTAATTCCACACATATACTCAGAGAACCCAAAGAAGACCTATCTTCAATCAACCAACATGTCTTACTAAGCCCTAAGTACCCAATGCTATGCAATAAATATGAGAAAATAAAAATGCCAGAGGGACATGATAGATACATCATCTCAGGAATGGTGGGGGTCAAGGCAGGTGCACAGGCATATTATTTAGCTGAGGGCTATATGCCTCTAGAATGAAAGGTAAAAGGCAGGCTGGAGTGGGAAGGGAGTTGCAACTGGAGCTAGATCTTGAGACAAGATATAAATTGGGAGCTGGGAAGGCAAGTGAATCACTGATTTGGAGGACAAATTGGTGGAGGAGGGACAGAGCACATACAAACAAAAACTTATACAAACTGATTAGGTATACTTGGCAGAAGGGAAGGGAGGAAGAGGGCAAGAAGCAAAAGTGGGAAGGGGTTGAAAAAGAAGGTATAAGAGAAATAACCATTTAAATAATACCGGTTTTTATATTTTATTAATGGATAGGTGGTCCTTTCCAGCATTCCATGCAGTGTAGTTCTGAAGGGCTTGAGAAGGGAGAAATGACATCTACTGCCCCTTTAGTGTGCTGGGATTCAGCTTTGACTGCACTTGGATCACTAGGAGAGCTTTAAAAAATACAGATGCCTGGATCCCAACTTCTGAGTGTCTGATGTAATTAATTGGGCATCAGACTGGTTAAAATCTCCCAAGTGATTTTTTCCAATGTTTTTTTATTGTGGTAAAACACACAACAAAAGAATTACCATCTTCTCCATTTTTAAGGATATAGTTCAATGGTATTGAATACATTCATAATGCTGTATGACCATCACCACTATCCATCACCAGAATTCTTTTCATCTGGTGAAACCAAAACTGTGTACCAATTAAATAATAAAACCCATCCCACTCTCCCAGCCCCAGGAAACATCATTCTACTTTCTGTCTCTATGATTTTAGACTACCCTAAGTATTCATATGAATAGAATCATATATACTTTAATTTTTGTGTCTGGCTTACATCAATTAGCATAATATCCTCAAGGTTCATCCATGTTATTGCATGTGTTAGCAGTCCCTTTTTAAGGCGGAATAATATTTCATTGTATATATATATACCACATTTGTCTTATCTGTTCATCTGTTGATGGACACTTGGGTTGCTTCTGCATTTTAGCTGTCATGAATCATGCTGCTATGAACATGGGTGGACAAATACCATTTTGAGATCTTGTTTTCAGTTCTTTTGTATATTTACCCAAAATGGAATCACTGGATCATATTTGGTTCTATTTTTAATTTTTTGAGGATTCTCCATGCTGTCTTCCACAGTGGCTGCACAAATTTACATTCCCACCAACAGTGCACAGGGTTCTAATTTCTCCCCATTCTCACCAAAACTTGTTTTTTTCTGTTTTGTTTGTAGCCATCCTAATGGGTGTGAAGTGGTATCTCACTGCAGTCATTTTTATTTTGGTATCATTAATATACAGTTACATGAGCAACATTGTGGTTAATAGATTCCCCCCATTATCAAGTCCCCACCACATGCCCCATTACAGTCACTGTCCATCAACATAGTAAGATGCTGTAGAATCACTACTTGTCTTCTCTGTGCTGTACTGCCTTCCCCATGCCTCCCCGCTACATTATGTGTGCTAATCGTAATGCCCCTTATTCCCCTTCTCCTTCCCTTCCACCCAGCCGCCCAGTACCTTACCCCTTGGCAACTGTTTGTCCATTCTTGGGTTCTGTGAGTCTGCTGCTGTTTTGTTCCTTCAGTTTTTGCTTTGTTCTTATGCTCCACAGATGAGTGAAATCATTTGATATTTGTCTTTCTCTGCCTGGCTTATTTCACTGAGCATAATACCCTCTAGCTCCATCCATGTTGTTGCAAATGGTAGGATTTCTTGGCTATTGTAAATAGTATTGTGATAAACATAGGGGTGCATATGTCTTTTTCAAACTGGGCTGCTGCATTCTTAGGGTAAATTTCAAGGAGTGGAATTCCTAGGTCAAGTGGTATTTCAATTTTGAGTTTTTTGAGGAACCTCCATACTGCTTTCTACAAAGGTTGAAATAATTTACATTACCATCAGCAGTGTAGTAGGGTTCCCCTTTCTCCACATTCTTGCCAACAATTGTTGTTTGTCTTTTGGATGTTGGCCATCCTAACTGGTGGGAGGTGATATCTCATTGTGATTTTAATTTGTATTTCTCTGATGATTAGCAATGTGGAGCATCTTTTCATGTGCCTGTTGGCCATCTGAACTTCTTCTTTAGAGAAGTGTCTGTTCAGCAACTCTGCCCATTTTTTAATTGGGTTATTTGCTTTTCGTTTGTTGAGGTGCATGAACTCTTTATGTATTTTGGATGTCCACCCCTTATCAGATATGTCATTTATGAATATATTCTCCCATACTGTAGGATGCCTTTTTGTTCTATTGTAGGCATCCTTTGCTGTACAGAAGCTTTTTAGTTTGATAGAGTCCCACTTGTTCATTTTTGCTTTTGTTTCCTGCACCTGTGGAGATATGTTCCTGAAGAAGTTGCTCATGTTCATATACAAGAGAGTTTTGCCTATATTTTCTTCTAAGAGTTTTATGGTTTCATGACTTACATTCAGGTCTTTGCTGCATTTCAAGTTTACTTTTGTGTATGGAGGTAGACAGTAATCCAGTTTCATTCTCTTACATGTAGCTGTCCATTTTTGCAAATACCAGCTGTTGAAGAGGCTGTCATTTCCTCATTGTATATCCCTGGCTCCTTTATCGTATATTAATTGACCATATATGCTTATGTTACTATCTGGACTCTCTTTGCTGTTCCTCTGGTCTATGGGTCTGTTCTTGTGCTAGTACCAAATTGTCTTCATTACTGTGGCTTTGTAGTAGAGCTTGAAGTTGGGAAGTGAGATCCCCCTGCTTTATTCTACCTTCTCAGGATTGCTTTGGCTATTGGGGGTCTTTTGTGGCTCCATATGAATTTTAGAACTATTTGTTCCAGTTCATTGAAGAATGCTGTTGGTATTTTGATAGGGATTGCATTGACTCTGTAGATTGCTTTAGGGAGGATGGCTATTTTAACAATGTTAATTCTTCCTACCCAAGAGCATGGGATGAATTTCCATTCATTAGTAGCCTCTTTAATTTCTCTTAGGAGTGTCTTGTAGTTTTCAGGGTATAGGTCTTTCACTTCCTTGGTTAGGTTTATTTCTAGGTATTTTATTCTTTTTGATGCAATTGTGAATGGAATTGTTTTCCTGATTTCTCTTTGTGGTAGTTCATCATTAGTGTATAGGAATGCAACAGAATTCTGTGTGTTAATTTTGTATCCTGCAACTTTGCTGAATTCAAATATTAGTTCTAGTAGTTTTGGAGTGGATTCTTTAAGGATTTTTATGTACAATATCATGTCATCTGCAAACAGTGACAGTTTGACTTCTTCCTTACCAGTCTGATGCCTTTTATTTCTTTGTGTTGTCTGCCATGGCTAGGACCTCCAGCACTATGTTGAATAAAAGTGGGGAGAGTGGGCTTTCTTGTCTTGTTCCCGATTTTAGAGGAAAAGCTTTCAGCTTCTCACTGTTAAGTATGTTGTTGGCTGTGGGTTTGTCTTATATGGTCTTTATTATGTTGATGTACTTGCCCTCTATACCCATTTTGTTGAGAGTTTTTATCATGAATGGATGTTGAATTTTGTCAAATGCTTTTTCAGCATCTATGGAAATGATCATGTGGTTTTTGTCCTCCTTTTTGTTGATGTGGTGGACGATGTTGCTGGGTTTTCTAATGTTGCACCATCCTTGCATCCCTGAGATGAATCGCACTTGATCATGGTGTATGATCCTCTTGATGTGTTTTTGAATTCGGTTTGCTAATATTTTGTTGAGTATTTTTGCATCTATGTTCATCAGGGATATTGGTCTGTAATTTTCTTTTTTTGTGGTGTCTTTGCCTGGTTATTAGAGTGTCTGGCTTCATAGAATGAGTTTGGAAGTACTCCCTCCTCTTCTATTTTTTGGAAAACTTTAAGGAGAATGAGTATTATGTCTTCTCCAAATTTCTGATAAAATTCAGCAGAAAATCTATCTGGTCTGGGGGTTTTGTTCTTGGGTAGTTTTTTGATTACCGATTCAATTTCATTGATGGTAACTGGTCTGTTTAGATTTTCTGTTTCTTCCTGGGTCTGTCTTGGAAGGTTGTATTTTTCTAGAAAGTTGTCCATTTCTTCTAGGTAACCCAGTTTGTTAGCATCTAGATTTTCGTAGTATTCTCTAATTAATCTTTGTATTTCTATGGTGTGTGTCATGATTTTTCCTTTTTCATTTCTAATTCTGTTTACGTGTTTAGATTGATTCTCTTTTTTTCTTAATAAGTCTGGCTAGGGGTTTATCTATTTTGTTTATTTTCTCAAAGAACCAGCTCTTGGTTTCATTAATTTTATCTATTGTTTTATTCTTCTCAATTTTACTTATTTCTTCTCTAATCTTTATTATGTCCCTCCTTCTGCTGACTTTGGGCTTCATTTGTTCTTGTTTTTCCAGTTTTAATAATTGTGTATTTAGACTATTCATTAGGGATTGTTTTTCCTTCTTTAAATAGGCCTGGATTGCTATATACTTACCTCTTAGAACTGCCTTTGCTGCATCCCACAGAAGTTGGGGCTTTGTGCTGTTGTTTTCATTTGTCTCCATATATTGTTTGATCTCTGTATTAATTTGGTCATTGATCCATTGATTATTTAAGAGCATGTTGTTAAGCCTCCATGTGTTTGTGAGCCTTTTTGTTTTCTTTGTACAATTTATTTCTAGTTTTATACCCTTGTGATTTGAGAATTTGGTTGGTACAATTTAAATCTTTTTGAATTTACTGAGGCTCTTTTTGTGGCCTAGTATGTGGTCTATTCTGGAAAATGTTCCATGTACACTTGAAAAGAATGTGTATCCTGCTGCTTTTGGGTGTAGAGTCCTATACATGTCTGTTATGTCCATCTGTTCTAGTGTGTTGTTCAATGCGTCTGTGTCATGTCCTTACTTATTTTCTGTCTGGTTGATCTGTCCTTTGGAGTGGAGTGTTGAAGTCTACTAGAATGAATGCATTACATTCTATTTCCCCTTTTAATTCTGTTAGTATTTATTTCACATATGTAGGTGCTCCTGTGTTGGGTGCATAGATATTTTAATGGGTATATCCTCTTGTTGGATTGATCCCTTTATCATTATGTGATGTTCTTTGTCTCTTGTGACTTTCTTTGTTTTGAACTCTATTTTGTCTGATACAAGTACTGCAACACCTGTTTTTTTCTCCCTATTAGTTGCATGATATATGTTTTTACATTCCTTCACTTTCAGTCTGTATATGTCTTTGGGTTTGAAGTGAGTCTCTTGTAGGCAGCATATAGTTGGGTCTTGTTTTTTTATCCATTCAGTGACTCTATGTCTTTTGATTTGCGCATTCAGACCATTTACATTTAGGTTGATTATCGATAGGTATGTATTTATTGCCATTGCAGGCTTTAGATTTGTGGTTACCAAAACTTCCAGGGTAACTTTGTTGCTATGTAAGATTCTAACTTAACTCACTTAATATGGTATTCCAAACACAATCTAAAGGTTCTTTTTTTCCCTCCTTTTCTTCCTCCTCCATTCTTTATATATTATGTATCATATTCTGTACTCTTTGTCTGGTAACAGCTATTTAACCTTAGGAATACTTCCATCTATAGCAGTCCCTCCAAAATACACTGTAGAGAAGGTTTGTGGGAGGTAAATTCTCTCAGCTTTTGCTTATCTGGAATTGTTTAATCCCTCCTTCAAATTTAAATGATAATCTTGCAAGAGAAAGTATTCTTGGTTTAAGGCCCTTCTGCTTCATTGCATTAAATATATCATGCCACTCCCTTCTGGCCTGTAAGGTTTCTGCTGAGAAGTCTGATAATAGCCTGATGGGTTTTCCTTTGTATGTGATCTTTTTTCTCTCTCTGGCTGCTTTTAATAGTCTGTCTTTATACTTGATCTTTGCCATTTTAATTATTATATGTCTTGGTGTTGTCTTCCTTGGGTCCCTTGTGTTGGGAGATCTGTGCACCTCCATGGCCTGAGAGACTGTCTCCTTCCCCAGACTGGGGAAGTATTCAGTAATTACCTCCTCAAAGACAATTTCTATCTCTTTTTCTCTCTCTCTTCTCCTGGTATCCCTATAATACGAATATTGTTCCATTTGGATTGGTCACACAGTTCTCTCAGTATTCTTTCATTCTTAGAGATTCTTTTTTCTCTCTGTGCCTCAGCTTCTTTGTGTTCCTCTTCCCTAATTTCCATTTCATTTATTGTCTCCTCCATCATATCTAATCTGCCATTAATACCCTCCATTGTGCTCCTCAACAATTGGATCTCCATCCTAAATTCGTTCCTGAGTTCTTAAATCTTTTTCTGTCCCTCCATGAGCATGTTAATGATTTTTATTTTGAAATCTCTTTCAGGAAGATTCATGAGGTCGATTTCATTTGAATCTTTCTCAGGTGTATTCATAATTTTGCTTCGAACCATATTCCTTTGACATTTCATAATTTGTCTGTGGTGCCCTCTAGTGCCCAGAAGCTCTACTATCTGGAGCTGCTCAGTCCCTGGAGCAATGTCGGGGGTCGCAGGGGAGCGGTGTTGGTGGCTGGGCAGTGGAAAGAGCTGTTTCCTGCTTCACGACTGCTATGCCTGTCTCCACTGCCAGAACTAGTGGGCTGAACACACAGGTAAACCTCTATGCTTTGTGTTTGTAGCTGCCATAGGTGGGGCTTCCCTCTCGCTGGCCTGACACCAGGGCAGGGGTTGCTGGTGTGTGAGCCTGAGCCAGGTGCAGGCTAACTGGGAGGAAGACACAGCAGTATAAGGTTCATGCTCCCAGAGCAGACTTCCAGTGCTAGGTGTACAGCAGTCCCAGGCCTCCACTTCCTCCATGCTCTGTTTCTCTCTGCCAGTGAGCTGGGTTTTGGGAAGGGCTTGGGCCCCGCCAGGTCACAGCTTTGGTACATTATGTGTACCATGAGGCCTGCTCTTTTCTCCAGGTGTATGCAGTCTGGTGTAGGTTTCTTTCCTGTTGCTCTTTCAGGATTAGTTGTATTAATTATATTTTCATTTTATATGTGGTTTTAGGAAGAGGTCTCTGTCTCACCTCTCATGCTGCCATCTTTAATACAATCCTCTTTTTGATGTGTTTTTGAATTCGGTTTGCTAATATTCTGTTGAGTATTTTTGCATCTATGTTCATCAGGGATAGTAGTCTGTAATTTTCTTTTTTCGTCTTGTCTTTGCCTGGTTTTGGTATTAGAGTGATGTTGGCCTCATAGAATGAGTTTGGGAGTATTCCCTCCTCTTCTACTTTTTGGAAAACTTTAAGGAGGATGGGTATTAGGTCTTCACTAAATGTTTGATAAAATTCAGTGGTGAAACCATCTGGTTCAGGGGTTTTCTTCTTAGATAGTTTTTTGATTACCAATTCAATTTCCTTGCCAGTAATTGGTCTATTCAGATTTTCTGTTTCTTCCTGGGTCAGCCTTGGAAGGTTGTATTTTTACAGAAAGTTGTCCATTTCTTCTAGGTTATCAGTTTATTAGCATATAATTTTTCATAGTATTCTCTAATAATTCTTTGTATTTCTGTGGTGTCCATAGTGATTTTTCCTTTCTTATTTCTGATTCTGTTTATGTGTGTAGACTCTTTTTTTTTCTTGATATGTCTGGCAAGGGGTTTATCTATTTTGTTTATTTTCTCAAAGAATGATCTCTTGCTTTCATTGATTCTATTGTTTTATTCTTCTCGTATTTTATTTATTTATGCTCTAATCTTTATTATGTCCCTCCTTCTACTGACTTTGGGCCTCATTTGTTCTTTTTCTAGTTTCATTAATTGTGAGTGTAGACTGTTCATATGGGATTGTTCTTCTTTCCTGAGGTAGGCCTGTATTGCAATATACTTCCCTCTTAGTATGGCCTTCATTGCATCCCACATATTTTGCGGTTCTCTTTCAAGTTATGATTTTAATTTTCCTAATTTTTAATGATTTTCAGCATCTTTTCAGTTGCTTATTAGCCATTTGTGTATCTTCTCTGAGAAATGTCTGTTCAAATCTTTTGCTTATTTTTGAATTGGATTGTTTGTTTTTTGGTTGTCGAGTTTTAGAAGTTCTCTATATATTCTGGATATTAATCCCTTATCAGATATGTGATTTACATATTTTCTTCCATTCTGTGGGTTGCTTTTTTATTTTATTGATAGTATTTTTTGATGTATACATTTAAAAATTTTTCTTGAAGTCTAATTTGTCTTTTTTCTTTTGTTGCTAGTACCTTTGGTGTCATATCCAAGAGATCATTGCTAAATCTAATATCATGATGCCTTTGCCCTCTGTTTTCATTTAAGAACTTTATAGTTTTAGGTCTTACCGCTAGGTCATTAACCTGTTTTGAGTTGATTTTTGTATATTGTGTTAGGCAAGGGTCCCACTTCATTCTTTGCCTGTGGATATCCAGTTTCCCCAGCACCATTTGTTGAAAAGACTGCTCTTTCCTAATGAATGGTCTTGGCACTTTTGTCAGAAATCATTTGACCATATATGGGAGAGTTAACTTCTGGGCTGTCTCTTTATTTCTATTGGTCTATAGGTCTGCCTTTATTCTAATACCACATTATTTTGATTACTGTAGCTTTGTAGTAAGTTTTGAAATCAAGACATGAGAGTCATCCTGTTTTGTACTTCTTTTTCAAGATTGTTTTAGCTATTTAGGTTTGCTTGAGATTTCATGTGAATTTTAGGATGGGCTTTCCTTTTTCTGCAAAAAGTGTCATGGGAAATTTGATGGAATTAACCTGACTTTGTAGATCACTTTAGGAAGTATTGATATCTTAACATATTAAGTCTTCCAACCTGTAAATAAGGATGTGCTTCCATTGATTTATGTCTTTTCTACTTTCTTTCAGTAATGTTTTATAGTTTTCATTGTACAAGTTTTTCACTTCCGTAGTGAATTCCTAAATATTTTATGCTTTTTAATGCTATTGTAAATGGAATTTTCTTAATTTCCTTTTTGGATTGTTTATTGTTAGCATATAGAAATGCAACTGATTTTTGTGTGTTGACTTTGTATCCTGCTACTTTGATAAATTCATTTATTGGTTCTAACATGGGTTTTTTTGGTATGTGTGTGTGGAATCTTTAGGGTTTTCTGTGTATATGGTCATGTCATCTGCAAACAGATAATTTTACTTCTTCAAGTGTTTTTATTGTGCAGCCAGTGTTGAGAACCTCTGCAGGTTGGTCTTGACTCCCAGTCACTCCTCCTAATGTGGCTTTCCCATGTGCTGAGTGTGATCCTAGTGTTTAAAGACATGTATTTGTCATTCAAATGACCCTGAAACTCAAGCCTATAATTTTATCAGGTGTTTATGACAGAAAAAAGCAATCTGTTCCAATGTTGGCTCTATTTGACTTAAAGAATTTATACATCTGTATACTCTTCTTTGTGGTTTTTAAAACATTTCAAAGAGGATTTTTGAAATCCACCCATTACCTACTCCTCCTATCCCCAAACAGATACCACTTTTATTAGCTTATGAGCTTATCCAGAGCTTCTTTATGCAAATTCAGCTTAAGCAAATGTTTATTATTTTCCTGTTTTTTCACATGTTATATTCTGCATCTTTTTTTTAAATTTGAGAGTATTTTGGCATTCTACCCCAAATACCCAAGTCTTTGAGAAACTAGAGGGGTGGATGTGAATTGTATGGCCAAAGGACAGCAGGTCTGTCTTTCTAGGGTTACCAGATTCTGTGGCTTGTTGTACTTCTGCCATCTTGGGATAACTGATCATAAAGCTTTGGGAGAACATATCACTTAGAATTCTTCTGTGGCAAGTCACATAAATCAACTCTACCATTTTAAAAAGAAAGTTTTAAAAGCTGTATTGCTGTTAGAACATATTGAATAGTTCACAGAATTAAAGGAAAATTTGAACAATCAGATCTCTGAAAGTATAGGAACCAAGTCAATTTTGAGGGAATCTAGGAAGCAGGACCTAACGGACAGTCTCTTAGAGAGAAATCATTAGGAGAGAACCACCTCAACCATTGTCTTTCCTGGAGTCACACCATCAAAGTTCACCTTCCTTAGACAGATGAATCTTTGACCTCACTTGGATTATGAGTCCATCCTCAGCTAGAGGAGGGCAGGGCACCCTGGTCAACAGTCTCCTCAAGATTGCATTCAGCATGGGAGAGGGGAATGTTCTCACAGGGAAATTAGGGTTTCTCTAACAGCTGCTGGGGTGGATGGATGCTAGGCTGACACAGTAACAAATGTCTAATCTGAGGAGAGGAAGAACTCTGGGGTGGGATCTTTGCCTGGCCAACAGTGGAGCTGGAACTCCAGGAAGACTGTGGGGACCTTAACAGGTCAAATCTCCTGAGTTGTAATCTGAGCCCTTGATTTTCTCTTTCACTGGTGTAGCCTGAGGAACAAGGGCTATACTATGGAAATATATGACTGTCCTGCCCTTTCCTGTTCAACAGAGTTTAAAAACATTAAAAAAAAATTACAAACTAACAAAAGGGAAGAAACAACATGAAAGATTCCTGGAGAGGAGGGCATGCAGTGGTTCACCATAGTTCAAGGCAAGAGCTCTGTTTCCTGCTCTTGACAAAGAAGTTTCCACCCACTGGCCCAGTTAGGCAAGGTTGTGCTGTCAGTTCCTTAATTCACCTGCACCACCAACTCACATTAAGTCTCACTATCTGAGAGGCTCCTATTGCTCAGTGAGCAGTTGCACTGTGTTGCTGAATTGTGAGAATATAGAAATAGTTACACTCCTGATCATAAAACAAAAGCATATTAAATGAGCTCAGGAGAGTGGATTTAGGGAAAATTAAAGAAGTTATTAAACACTGGAATGAGTTATCCAGGAAACTGGGATCTCCTTCATTGGATATCTCAAAGTACACAAAAAAATAAAATTCGAACTAACCAGCAACTTAAACATGGCTTTTCTGGGTGCCTCCAGGTCAAAAGCATTTTATTCTCTCAAAAGCCATAACATAAAAATAGAAAACATAGTGTGTCTTTTGATGATAGTTTTGATATTTTTTTGGGCACATTGAATAATTCCTGGCTTTCACATTCTGAAGCTTGGTTGCTGAGATTTGGAGAATGGGTGGCTATTAACTTTACTCATTGGTTTCCAGAAAGATCTATAACCTTTGGCACAGTAGTTATGATAGGCCCAGGAGGTAGCATTATTAAGTTCTAATCTTGCCTTATGCACAATCTTACGGGGGCATTGTGCCAAGCTCCTGACTTCTTCCTCAACATTCTTCAAAATCCATTTGTTTCTCCTTTTTCTCCCTACCTCTTCTCTTCCTATCACTTGTACATTTATTTTAATAAGGCCAAGATATTAATGGTATCAGGAAATTAGTTTAATTCTGAGTTATCTTTGACTATGCACAGTAGGAAAAATAAACACTTACCTATCCCCCCCATTCTATGGTTGCAGGATAATTCTCATTTATTTTCTTAAAAATGAATGCAGTTGGTCATCGAGAAGGCTTATGAAAAGAGTTTGAATCAGTGATCCAGAATTAGAAAAATGATTCAGTGTTTATGCTATTGCTCATGAGTCAGTCAGTGTTGTTTTTCTGGGAATAACAGAAACAATGAAATGAAAAAATGAAGAAGTTAAGAGACAACCTTGACAGTACCTCTGACCCCAAGGCCATTTGGCTCCTCATTCTCATCTATTTGCACTTCTAATCCTTGCACGTTGATTCTTCCTTGGCAGCATGTGACCGGGTAATACTGTCCATTCTCCTGAAGCACAGTGGGTCTGGGCTGCCCTAGCCGGGGACTGGCCCCTTTGGTTAACTGCCATCTCCTCAGCACCTGTGCACCACCAGGCATAGGCTCTCAACAAATATTGGTGAAATGCAAATGAATAAATGAATGACTTGAACCAGCAGTGTTTGCCCAGACTTGCTCTGGAATTGAGACTACAGGGGCCTCCAGCCCTCCCTTAATGCTGAGTTTAGAGTCTCCAAGAAAAGGTGTTTAGTACAGGCCAGTACCATCCGACCCATGAACATCTTCCTGCAGCCACTGCATTCTGAGCACGATTATCAAAATAGAGCCCAGCTGACATGGATGGTCGTCTGCCTGCTAAGTTTGGCCCTCTGCTCTGTCTTTTGGAACACAGCCTTCTCCTCTCACAGCTGTACTTTGAGGTAAGAAAATGTTTCCCAGCAGTCTGTGGCTTCCTGCAATCCTCCTTTCACTTCGAGAGCAGTTTCCTTGCAGGGACTGAATTCCAGAAGCAGGTGATGTGTGCTTCTAATACACTCTTCCTGTTGGCGTGGTAATTGTGTTTTCAGTAGGGTGACAATCACCTGACCCTGGAGCCCAGCTCCAGTTTCACTCAGACAGGCCAATAGTGACTCTGATGTGTATCTGTTTTCCTGAAACTGGAAGGCAGCTGTGGCTATGGCCTGGCTGCTGCTGGGTGGGGCCTAGAGGATGGGGCCTCTATTTGCCAGTTTATTCTCTGAGAACTGACAGAAGCTGGTAAAGCAAGGCTGTGAGGTGGAGGCGTGCCCTCAACTTCTCCCTTTGGCCACTTCCTCATGATCATCTACCCCTTTGCTAAATTGGGGAGAGGGGGGGAACTGCCATTCAATTATGAAAATTAATCAAGAAAAACCTTGACCTTAGTTCTGAAAAGGAGGCAGAAAGGAGGGCACTTTTCATACACAGCTGTGGCCTCCCATGTTCCTCAGAATTGTTTTTTTAAGTTAAAAGGCTGAGCACAACATGAACTTCAACATGCAACAGGTAGCTATTGGCTGCCCAGCTAAGTGAGCCCTCAGCTAATTTGGGGGTTGAGCCAATCCTCACCTAAGGATTCTTGGAGGATGGGAGAGCATCTTCTCTATGAAAGGAAACTTTTGAAGCATAGAAGAAGCTTAACAGGCCAGAGATAGAAGGACTTCGGGTACCCCAGGCTCTCGTTGAACTCTGTATGGTGGCTAAAAGGGAAACTGTAATTGTTCTCTGCTTAATCAAAGCATATAAACTACCAAAACCATAAAGTAGGAAGCTTTCAGAAAAATCCTTCTATATCTGAAGATATAAACCCAGCTCTTACAACTGGTTCTCAGTTCTGGTTAAGTTTCTCAGACTATAAGCTCACAGAACCTGTGGCTCTTCTTATTTTTTATTTAAATCCAGAAGGCCCTTTCTGCATGCACCCTAGGACACAGGTCTTTATTGAAATAACAAACCCAATAAAGGATTCTTTAGTGAATGGAAGATGGGCGTGGATTTGATGGGATTCTGGGAAAGGTAAATTTGGCTGCAGAAGCCATTGCTGAGCAGAAATTGGGACAAAAGTTATGGAGCAGGGTAGATGGTCATAGATCGTAAAGGGCCTTTCATGTCAGACTGAAGATTTGTTCTGTAAGCCAAAGGACAGAGAGGTGGGGCAAATAAACTGAGTAAACCCAACCCAGTCTAGTCCTAGAATCTCCTGGAAAGTCATTAAACACATTTGTTTTAAAGGTTCTGAGTAGTCCCAAGAACTGACGTTACTCTGCTTAAACCAGGGGGGAAAAAAGGGAGAGTATGTTGCTGAGAATCTGATTCCATTTTTCTAGTCAATCTCATAACAATGAATTTATAGGCAGTTTCTTTACTGTACCAAAGAGTGTCAAACAATTTAGTATTTTGAGGAAGTGACCTCAAAATAAAGTTCCATTGATGGTAATGTTACAAAACCCAATGCCCAATGCTTCTAACAGAAAGTCTGTGTTTCTAGAGCTCCTCCTCTGCAAATAGTCCTAGGACGCTCACAGGAATAGTCCCAATGCCCTCCCCGCTTGGCCAATGTGTGGTCCTAGCTATGTGCCTTGTGCTCCCTGGTTTGGAGAACAAAAGGGCTCTAGAAAGAAAACCAGTAACACTGAATGTACCAACATAACATCTGGAATATTAAAAAATTGGAAAATACAAAAAGCTGGGGTCAAAACAGATGTTGGTTAGAAGGAAATAACTGGTAGAGCCAGAGAATTCTTGGGGACATGCTTGATGCATCCAGAATTCTTTTAAGGACATGAAACTCTCCTATGTGTGAAAGTCCCCCACCTTTGGTTTTGTCTTGCTTTTTGCTAGTCAAAATTAGAGACCTTTGAACTAGCATATAGCCCCTAAGAACTACTGGAGCTATTAAAGGTTTATTTGGGGGATTCTGAAGGAACACCTTTCTAGAAGAGTGGGGAGACTAAGAGCCAATATGAAAGAAGGAAGAGTGGGAGATTAAGAAGGGGAAGCTCCCTTATTTTCTTAGGATCCTATATGAATGGGAGTCTCCCATATTTGGGGTCAAACTATATCTTGTAGCCAAACTACCTTCTCTTTCTTAGCATGTTGTGTCCTAACCTGAGGGACCAAGGAATTATTGCAAGTCTTCTACAAACCTGTGGCTGTAGGCTGAATAAGCAATTGTCACACACATATGTAGGCTAATCTGATACATACAAATATATTTAACATCATTGAAGAATTTACAGTAGATTTTTAATTATGACTTTTGTTATGTCAACAAATACTAGAAAAATAACTAACTACTAACTAGTAGAGACCGCAAGCTTTATTTTACATAAGTTAAAAAAAAAGGACCTTCCTACTCCAAGTATTGGGTATCATTGCCCAGTCCTTCTTGAAGTAGAGATTGCATGTTCCCGCTGATTCTTCTATGATGATGGGTATCATAGGAGGAGTTTGTTTTAAATGAAGTGTCTAAACAAAGGGTCTAAACAAAGGTGGGACCTCATGGCCCAGGGGCCCACACTTCAGGTGGAGATTCTTGGTCTCCTGTCTTATTTGCAGGCCTTGGGTTTTGTTTTTATTAAGACTCCATTCTGTCTTTGATTTGAGTTTATGATAGGGAAGAAGTCCCACTTTGAAGCAGTCTGTGGTAGCAGGATACAAGTAAAAAAAAAAAAAAAAAGAGAGAAAAACCCAGAAAATTCTGGACCAGAATACAGGTATTCACCCATTCAACAATCCTATCAATTACATGCCAGGTCGAGTACTAAGCTCTGTGGGGCTTTCAGGAAGCTCACAGTTGAGTGAGGGAGGCATGCAAATATATTGGGAACCAAATATAATGATGAAAGTATCACTATGGGTTGTTACCAATTGTCATCACATTGATGGTAGCCTGTAAATAAAGAAAAGGTTTCAGTCATTTATCCTTCATTTCTTATACAAACTTCACCTCAGACTAACCAGAGCAGGCAAAGGAAGGTTTATCTTTATAGTCATTCATCTGTTCTCTCAGAGCCTAAGTGTTGTACATGGTATGACTGTACCCCACTGACATTGGAGGGGAACAACTTTGGCTGACCATGCCTTGTGATGAGCCCAGAATGGACTGAGGTTCACCCAAGGGTGGTTGGGTGGCTCACCCACCTTCCCAGCTGCTGCTGTTCTCAGGCATTGTCGATAGCACTGCTGTGAGTCATCATCATGGGATGCCTATCTCTGCTGCTGCCCTGGTCCCGCCAGATCAAACATACTGGCCAAAGGCAGTTGGCCATGGAGCCCTTGTTCGACCGTGAAAACTTGGCACACTCACCGCAGCACATCCATTATTGATTTACAGGCTGTGTGTGAAGTAACTCGCTGGGCTCTGGGCCAGGACCCAGTTTCCTACTCATCTGCCCACTGTCCTTTTTTCTTTCTAGCATTGCTCATCCAGGTGACAGCTTTCTTGGCCCAGGTGACCCACCTTTGTGTACTCCCCCTAACTTATTTTTAGAATTTATTGGTGGCTTCTCCTTAACCATGGTTACCCAAATGCTCTTTGCTGCGGAATGCAGACCTGTGTAATTCCCACACTTTTTATCCTTAGAGGAGTGTGGGTGAGGATTTTGCTGAAGACCAACCATGCCTGGTTGAGTGTTCTCATTAGACGAGCTGACCAGTTCATCACCTCCGTTTGCCCCAAGTTTCATTCCTGAATCACTGTCTGAATGCCAATGCCCAGTCTAAAATGGGGTTCCTAGAAAAGCAGCAGCAGGACCATTTAGGGGACCTGCTAATATTCACTCTCTGAGATTTTGCCTTTGCCACCAAAATTCTCCCCAGCACTGTGCAGCTGGGGATAACTGCAGGCTCTAGTCCTCTGTAAAACCTGACCTTCCCAATGGCCTGGCACTTCAGTGATGTGCATGTGCCCACTGGGGGCAGGTGGTGTAAGGGGGTACGCTGTCTGGTCCTGCATGCATGGTCCCATTCATTTATTTAAAAATTTTTTTTTATTAAGGTATTATTGATATACATCTTATGAAGGTTTCACATGAAAAAACAATGTGGTTATTGACTACATTTACCCATATTATTAAGTCCCCACCCATACCCCATTGCAGTCACTGTCCATCAGTGTAGATAAGATGCCACAGATTCACTATTTGCCTTCTCTGTGCTACACTGTTCTCCCCGTGATTCCCCACACCATGTGTACTAAACATAATACCCCTCAATCCCCTTCTCCCTCCCTCCCCACCCACCCTCCCACACCCCTCCCCTTTGGTAACCACTAGTTCCTTCTTGGAGTCTGTGAGTCTGCTGCTGTTTTGTTCCTTCAGTTTTGCTTCATTGTTATACTCCACAAATGAGCGAAATCATTTGGCACTTGTCTTTCTCCACCTGGCTTATTTCACGGAGCATAATATCCTCCAACTCCAACCATGTTGTTGCAAATGGTAGGATTTGTTTTCTTCTTATGGCTGAATAATATTCCATTGTGTATATGTACCACATCTTCTTTATCCATTCATCTACTGATGGACACTTAAGTTGCTTCCATATCTTGGTTATTGTAAATAGTGCTGCAATAAACATAGGGGTGCCTATGTCTTTTTGAATCTGAGAACTTGTATTCCTTGGGTAAATTCCAAAGAGTGGGATTCCTGGGTCAAATGGTATTTATATTTTTCTGTTTTTTAAGGAACCTCCATATCACTTTCCACAATGGTTGAACTAGCTTACATTCCCACCAGCAGGGTAGGAGGGTTCCCCTTTCTCCACATCATCACCACCATTTGTTGTTCTTAGTTTTTTCGATGCTGGCCATCCTAACTGGTGTGAGGTGATATCTCATTGTGGTTTTAATTTGCATTTCTCTGATGATTAATGATGTGGAGCATCTTTTCATGTGTCTGTTGACCATCTGAACTTCTTCTTTGGAGAATTGTCTGTTCATATCCTCCACCCATATTTTAATAGGGTTCTTTGCTTTTTGGGTGTTGAGGTGTGTGAGTTCTTTATATATTTTGAATGTTAACCCCTTGTCAGATATGTCACTTACAAATATACTATCCAATACTGTAGGATGCCTTTTTGTTCTGTTGATGGTGTTCTTTGCTGAACAGAAGCTTTTTAGTTTGATGTAGTCCCATGTGTTCATTTTTACTTTTGTTTCTGTTGCTTGAGGAGATGTGTTCAGGAAGAAGTTGCTCATGCTTATATTCAAGAGGTTTTTGGTTTCATGACTTACATTCAGGACTTTGATCCATTTCGAGTTTACTTTTGTGTATGGGGTTAAACGATAACCCAGTTTCATTGTCTTGCATGTAGTTGTCCAGTTTTGCCAACACCAGCTGTTGAGGGGGCTGTCATTTCCCCATTGTATGTCCATGGCTCCTTTATCGTATATTAATTGACCATATATGGTCGGGTTTATATCTGGGCTCTCTAGTCTGTTCCATTGGTCTATTGCTCTGTTCCCATCCATTTCAAGGACTATAGCAGTTGAATCCTGAGATTCTGCAAGAACTCCCAATAATTTTCAGCTCAGCAACAGCATCAGACTGGACAGAAAGGGGAAGCTAGGGGCTGGGCAGTGAGTGTGCATTCCAGCATGAAGAGCACTGCAGGTGTTTCTCTCCCTTTCCTACCCCTCTCCTCACTCTCATCGCTCCTGATTCTGCCTGCTTTTGGCATGATGTGTGTGGACAGTAGTGTTCTAAGTGCTCAGCATCTACTTTGGGAGAGCCATCCTGGGTCCATGCCACAGTCTTTCCATGAGGCCTCAGGCTGAGGAGCTGTGCTGCTTCTTAGCTGTAAAGTGGGGCATGGGAGCCTGGGGTGAGAGGCTAGTTGAGGAGCTGCCTCTGGTGGCTGCCCTCTTTCTTTGTACCATGCCCTGTACCCTCATATGGTGGCTTGGGGGTTCACACCAGTCTATTCAGACAGTGGTTTCTCTGCTTCTACTCCAGCTCTCTCAGTCCATTCTCCCCAAAGCAGCCAGGGTTAGCTTTCTATAACACAAACCAGATTGTGTCCTGGCCCTTCTTAAGACTCTTAGTGATTTCTTTATTAAGAATGAAATCCAAACGCCTTACTCCAAGACCATACCTGAGTGCCCTGCCACCCTGGCACACTCACCTCCTATCCTTCTTCCCCTTTCACTCTGCACCAGTTACACTGAGTGTGTTTGGGTTCCACCAACACTTTAAATTTCTCCCTATCTCAGGGCCTTGGCACTTGCTGCTCCTCTGTCCACAATGGTTTCCCCCCGAACTTTGGACAGTTGTCTCTTAATTTAGGGCCCATCTCAAATGTTCCTTGCTCAGAGTGGCTCTCCTCTGGCCTTACTGCATTTTCCCAGGTTTTGCTTCTCAGAGCTGCTTATGGACACTGTCCCAGGATTCAAAGGGTAGCTCCAGGTCTACCTAAGAGCTGGCGGTGGTGCCCTGGCTGGCAGGCCCCGTGACAAGACAAGCAAAGTGATAACCCAGGAGAAGATCATTCTGAAATCCCCTCAGCCTGGCAGTAGAGGAAGGTGCACCCTAGGTAGACGGACCAACCATCCTGGCTTGTCTGGGACTAAGGGTTTTCATGCGATGTGGGATTTTCAGATCTAACACTTGGAAAGTCCCAGGAAAACTGGGACATATTGGTTACCCTATGACCCCAGATGTCTTGAGAAGGTACAACAGTTGGTTTGAAATCTAACTGAATCATTTTTGTCCACTTGGACTTGGTGTTTTCAGCTTTGCCCAGGTCATAGAAGTAGGGTTCCCAAGAAGAACAAATACTATTTGGAAACCTTGTATGCTTTATATAGGAGGGTTTGATAGGAAAACACCTTGCCATCAATACATACACACAACCTAAAAGCAAACGTGCCATAAAGCCTGAATGCTGAATATGGGTCTCTGGTCCCCAGCCCTTTGCACAGTATCTGTCATATGAGCTTGATAAATATTTGATACATTATTGAACCAAGTTTAACTGAGAACCTTATTGGATCATATTAAAATCTCAGGGCCAGAACATCTGGAGAAACCGGGCTGTTCTAGCAATTCTTCAGGGAGGAAACGGAAAGACTTCATAATCTAAATGTAGCTGGTTACCATTACCTCTGGTGAACAAATCCAACTTTCAATTGAGGATGGTCTGCCACCTGGTGGTAACTCTTAGCATTGCTCCCAGGTAAACCGCAATTAATTCCTGGGTTGGGTGAATTTATAGGGTGTAGAATCACAAAAGGTAGGGTTGGGAGAATCCCTATGCTATGACTGTATTTCTCACCACTAAAATAGAGAAACCTGATGATTTTTTATTGATTTGTGAATTATTTTATATCAGAAATCTCACAATCATGTAAAGAAAAAAACATTAAAATGAGTAATACATGAGCTAGACATTCTTCAGAGATTATTTCTACAGAGGTTTACTTCAAATTTACTCAGTTGAATTTTGCTTTTTAACACACCTTTTAAAAAATCTAAATTAAAATTGGGTGACAATACCGTTAAAAAACAAAATTTAATTTTTGAAGGTCTAATTGGCTTCATCAAGCTATTCATGAATCAGGAAGCACCCTCTCTATCACCTAGAGAGATGATCCCAGGAATTGTCCAAAACGGGAGGTTTTTATAGATAGGTGGGCGGGGCAAAAGTTATTAGCAGAAGCAAAGAAAGGATTGGTTCCGGCCAGGTCACCCCACCTTAGGAGGAAGAGCAGGGGAGTTCTATCATGCAGGTGACATCATCTTCATTTAGAGGGGTGGAAAGGGCTCACGTGATAGGTTATTTCTTTGGTGCTGGTCAGAAAATTCCTCATTGACTGTTAAGACTGCATTTCTGGGGGAGGTTGAAACTGCAATGAGGTGAGGTATTATTAAGCCCTGGTTTGGTGTTGGCCCAGGAGAAGTGACTCCATCTGGGGCCTGCTTTTTAACAATTGTATATTTAACATTTAAATCTATGAATCATTTTGAATTAATTTTTGTGTAAACTGTGAAGTTTAGGTTGATGATTTTGTTTTTGCTTTTTCGTTGTTGTTACTGTTTATGGTTATTTGTGGCAGGCTGAATAATAGCCTTCAAAGATGCCTGCATCCTAGAATCTGTGACTTGTGAATGTTACTTATAGAGCAAAAGGGATTTTGCAAATGTGCTTAAGTTAAGGTATTTGAGAAGGGGCAGTTACCCTGGAGTATCCACGTGGGCAGGTGTAATCACAGGGCATCCTAATGAAGGGGAACCAGGAGATCAGAGTGAATAGTGGGAAATGTGACCATGGAACCAAGATGTTGGAGTCATGAAGGAAGGTGCCATAAACCAAGAAATGCAGGCAGCCTCTACCAGTCCATTTTTATTCCTGACAAAGATAGGACTAAAAATTGCTTCTTCTAACTCAACTCTTTATTCTTTCAATTACATAGAACTTCTGTATCATGTTATTTGTCAAATCAGATTTTCAGAAACTGCAAGCAGTGGTACAATTTCTGGGTTGCACAGAAATTGTAGCATGCTGATCGTGTGCGTTCATCATCCATCCATCCCTTCATCCATCCAATAACCACTTACTGAATGCCTACCTTGAGCCAGCATAAAGCCCTGAGGATGCAGGCATGAAAAAAGCCAGCTCTCAGCTTTGCATCAAGGAGCTGCCCTCTAGTGGGCAAAATCAACATAGGTCGATGCTGTGTATCAGTGTAGTACTGTGATGAGTGTACTCAGTGCAGCCTGAGCTGGGTGGTAGAGGTAAGTAGGAGTTGCCGGAGAAGATGAAGCCTGGGGGGATGGAGGGTTTGCAGAGAAGACTTCAAGGCTGAGGCACCAGCACTTGCAAAGGCGTAAAGATGTGACAGAACACAGTGCACGAGGGACACTTTGTTGGCTGGCTGTGATTGGTATTTGGGCAGTGAGGGTGCTAGTGAGGGAGGGAGATGCTGAAGGAAATGGCAAGGGTCAGTTCTTGGAAAGCCCCTGCATGCCTTGTTAAAAAGTTTGGAATTTATTGTAAAAACAACAGAGCACTACTGTAAGATGTATAAACAGGGGTAACATGATCAGATTTTTTTTTTTAATTGCTCTAATGGCTGTGGAAGGGAGTTGAAACTGAGGAAAGGGAGAGAAGTTATGAAAGCATTGTTAGTGATCTAGAACTGATAGATGCCTAAACTGGGAGGGACTGCTGGACATAAAGAAAGGGGGTGGGTGTGAGTTATAAAAGAGGTCGAATGTATAGGGAGACAGTGACTAGATATGGTGAAAAAGAGGACTGTTTCTAAAACCCTAGCTTAGAATTTGTTCATTCATTCACTGCAAAGTTTCCTGCTTTTGGTTGATTAAATCTATCATCTGCAGGGAAATATAGACATTTCCAGCAATCTGGTGTTGGTTCTGATGGCATTGAACTAGAATAGCATTGTCAATCAACTTTCCTTTGCTTTGTATAAAATACCCTGGATGAAAGTTGCCTACAAAAAAATATATTAATTCCAGTTATTTTTTTCTCTTTGCCACAATGCTCATTCACAGACCGTGTCTCTGACATTAGCAGATGGTGACTGTACACAGCAGAGGCCAACCCATCTTAATATTTTATTGATTGTTTAATGTATTTATAACTTCATCTGTTTCCAAGAAGAATTTGGAACAGCCTACTTTGAAAACACAAATATAATAAGGCTGAACACAACGATACAAAGCAAACAAATTTATAGTCTTGGTACTCCCATGCACAAGTTGCCATGTGCTATAGTCAACTTCCCAGCATCCACTTCTTTCTTCCATCCAGTAACAGTACCCTAATCTTCACCCCACCCCTCTTCTCCTTAGTGTAAAGGAGTGGCTAAGGCAACTCTAACTCCTAAAGTATGTGAGGCTCAAACTAAAATCCACATCTACCCGTGTCCCTCTTGGTTCTGAGTGGGCATTTTCCCTAAATTGAATGAATTAAAGTAAAACTAAGGGCTTTTGCTCAGAGGGTTGGAGACACATACCTGAAGCTGCTGATAGTCACGTTGGGACCATAAACAGAAAGTCCATCTGAGGCTGGAGCCAACATAGAGGAGGCGGAGGCGAGACATGGAGAGTAATCACATCCTAGAAATCTAAATCCTTTGAAAGCTGAGCTGTGGACTACGTGGTGTTGGGAATCAATCAATTCCTTTGTGGCCAGGTTCTCCTTGCCACCCTCCACTCCCTCAACCCGGTTTGAGTTGGGATTTCTGGTCACCCAGAAGCGAACCATTTCCTAAGTTGAAGACCTCCCTGGGAGGGGCTTATTGTCCTGGGAAAGTCAAAGCCAGTAAGAACCAACATGGAGTCCAGGGGAAAAGAGATCTGAAATCAGCCCCTGACCCCTGCTTGTTCTGTGCAAAAGGTATCCTTTTCAGAGAGCACATTCATCTGTTACTTCATTAGGTTGGGGTGAGAGGTGTGGGAGGCCAAGTCCTTGGGGGTAATAAGGAAAGGTATGTTTGCCTTAGGGAAGGAAAGATGCACGGAAGCAGCTTTGGATTTCTCCACAAAATGATGTTGACCCATTCCCCAGAGCCCTCTGCCATAAATATGACTCAGTGCCAATAATGAGAGGCCTTGGAAAGATGCTGGGTGTTTGTAAATTACTGGAGTGAGGCAGCCTCTTAAAGGAACTTCAACCAGACTTGCAAGGCTTTTCTTCCCCCACCTCCACTGTCTGTTTTTTAATATGTAATGAGCTTCCCTAAACACAGTCTCTGTCCAGGGAACTCTGCCTTCTCTGGTCCTACATTACAGAGGGCCCAAAATTGTGTATTTCAAACTGCTGTTGTCCACTACTAGGGGGTGTGAAATGAATTCCTCCTTTTCTACCCACATGGATCTGAAGCCTCTTTCAGCTCCATCCAGAGAAATGAAACCAATGGAACAGACAACCTTGGCCAAAGAGAAAAGGTGAGCTCCTGAGGCTGCTGTGCGAAGTAGGGAACAACCAGCAGGGGTGATGGTAGTGGGTGGCAGGGAGTTCTTTTGGTGACAGAACGGGACTGGAGAAGCCGATCACCCAGGAGTGCTGGGTGTGGACACAGCAGGTGAACCAACCTGCCCAGGGTTGGGGAGCCACCCATGAATCCCCACTGAGGATTCTCTAAGGCAGGGTTTCCCCATCTTAGCATTACTGACACTTTGGGTGAGCAAATTCTTTGTGTGTGTGTGACTGGCTGTACAAAAAGGATGTTTAGAAACATCCTTGGTCTTGCCTCACTAGATGCCGGTAGCACCCCCAAGTCATGAATATTAAAAATGTCTCCCAGCATTGTCACATATTGCCTGAGGGCAAAATCACACTCCAAGTTGACAACCACTAAAGATTTCAAAAGGTAGTTTGATCCTTAAGCAAGGAGTGGTTTCACACAGCAGTAAAGAATTGTTCTTGATACATTTTTTTCAGAATCATGTGGTCTTGGTCAACCAGGAAGACTTAGTTTTGGTAAATGGACTGTGCTATGCTCCCTTTCAGTGTTAAATCTATAGTAAGGTAGTAACACTGATGTATTTACCCATGGCTCATTTTGATCACTAGACCATCAGAAAAAATAAAGTCTCATCCTCTTCCAAGGACTTAACTATCAGAATTATGAATAGACAATAAACCTGCCACCGTGGAAAGGGGATGTGGTGACACAGGCCACAAGTTCAGACTCCCAAGGGCCACCCTAAGGGTGTGAGAGCTGGATGTTGAAGGGATACAGGCTAAGGGGATGTTAGCTTGAGTACCTATTTATACATTAGTCTGGCTGCTGACTCAGATTCAGGTAGTCCAAACTCTAGCCTGAGGTGTGGTTGAGCCAGCACTGCTCCAGTCTCTGACAGGACCCTCAAATCCAATGTAGCACCTGCTTTGTGGTCTGTACGGTCTTTCCTGGGAGGCCCTTTTCAAATGAACACGCTGAAGAAAATGGGAGAGAGCAGGGAAGTGGGGAAGTAGGGAAGTTTTTTCTTGCCTCACTGAAGCCCAGGCTGGCACACAATGGTGCCTGGGTATCTCCCTGGGGAGCCTCTATCTCGGGTTGAGGGACATGCCATGGAGCCCCATTGCCTTTATATCCTCAGGCTGGACAACGCTGGGGCCACCAAGGGGGTGTAGTGCCTAAGGCCTTCTCTCTCTTACCTCCACTGATAATGCTGGATGGTGGGCTCTGCCCCTGTGATCCCTCATTCTGGCCCTGAAAACTCTTTCCCAAGGATATTAAGTTCCATGAAAGAGGGAAAATGAGCCCTGTGTGGTTCTTTCCTGAAAGTGAGTAATGTAGAAAGAAAATCAGAATTTTTAGCAGGTTATTATGATTATAAAGTAGGTTGATCTGACCTTTGAGAGATCCCAAAAGTGGTCCAGCACCCAAAACTGTACTTCCTTCATTTAGTTTTCCCTTATTATAGTTTTTTTCCTTCTTTTTTCCCCTTATTAATCATTTGCCTTAAGGTTCATCGCTACTACTTGTGACTCTGAAGAGAAAAAGCATTATGTGTGTAGTTTATACAAAGTTGAGCTATATTGATGGGGGGAGGCAATTAATAAAACTCCATTGAGGTGATTCTATGTCAAACTTTGGTCCCAGAATCACTGAGGATTTGCATCCCAGCTTCACTATGAGCAGTGTGACCTTGAGTAAGTCAGGAATTCTGTGCCTCATCTGTACAATGGAGATAATAGTACCCTCTTCTTGGCATTAAGATGAAATGTGACTATGCCTGCAAAGCATTTAGCATGGTATGTGCCATTATTATCAATCGATATGCAAATGAAGAGTGTCATAAGAACACAATGCTTACACATTCCAAGTGAGACAGGGAAGTGACAGGGGGCAGCCCCTGTCCACTTAAGAGTAGGATACAGGCCCATGGAAAAGGACAAAACCCTGCTGAGGCTTCAGGAATGTAAAGGAAAATAGGATGCTTGTGGTTGAAACAATGTATAGGGAAATTCCACCCAAAACCCAGTGATATGAAACAGTTTGCTGACCATAGTCAGGCAGACATATGAGTTTAAAATAAAAGTGACCTTTTAATGTGATAGTGAAAACAGAGCTAGCATTCTAGAGTAAATCTATACAGGGGGATAGCTCTTCTCCCTCACTGATGCAACAGGCACAAACCCTTAGCCCTGGGCCCATAAGCAGCAACCTTGCTCCTCCTGATGTGCGCTGCGACTTCTGTACTTTCTTTTCTCTGAATAAAAACCTTCTCTCCAGCTTGCCTACCTTGAGCATTTGCTAAGTTCATTCTTCGACTCCACGAACAAGAAGCTTGGTATCACAGGGATTAGCAGTCTTCAGGCTCAAGAGCCACCAACTGGATTTCAAAATGCCCATGACAGTCACTGAATGTCATTGGCAGAACGAAGGAGAAGAGGTAAGTGGAGCAGGAATGAGAAATGATCACAGATGGAGAAAAAAAGAGACAAGAAGGGAAGGGATAGTCACAGATAGAATTTTGTAGAACACCACTGACTCCCAAAATATTGAGCCAGGTGCTGTGCATTCTATACGGAATAGACTGTCTCTGCTATCAAGGGACTTGTAGTGTTTTTTGAGTGAGACAGTCAAGTGGAAAGAGCAAGATGGACTAGAGAGGACACAGGTGACTGGAAGCACACAGCAGCTAACCCAGCCAGGTGTGCATTCAGAGTAACAAGTAAGGGAGTGGAGTCCTGAACATCTAAGAGTTAGGGTACAGTGTGGGCAAAGACAAGGAGGTAAGATGTGTACAGCAGAGATGGAAATTCAGTATGGCTGCAGTTGGAGAGTGGCGTAGAGGTGTGAAATCTGTTACTCAGTCATGCTTTAAGTAGTTGTTGTAGACCGTCTACATGTTAGATCCATAGAGGATGCTGTATGGAGAAAAACAAAGTCCTTTTCCTGGAAATTTTTCTAGAGAGGATAGATGACAAACAAGTACAAAACTAAGCAAACAAATAAATGATCAAGGGAAGTTCTATGTTGGAAGTAAACATTGGGTAAAGTGATAGAGGATGGGTGGTTGGAAACCCAATTTAGAGTGGTCAGGAAGACTGAGGTGGCATTTCAACTGAGTAAAGGATAAAATGGAGCTGGCAATGAGAAATGGGCAGATGGACAGGCAGAGCATGTAAGATGGTGGGGAAGGCCCAGTTGGAAGGTAAAGCAGAGACTGGCTATTAACATTTGCTCCATCAGCCTTTGGGAAGCGAGTGCCAAGGGGCCTGGAGTTGGAGGAAGGATTGTCACAAAGGAGTTACAGCAAAGGTCACAAGTTTGCCTAAGTCAACAGCAGCGTGGGTCCCAGATATTTTGTCCTGTTTATCTTAGCCAGAACATGGTGCTAATTTCCAAATTCTGCCTAAAACCTAGGACTCAGTATCACCTCAACTGACTTTTCCTACTGTAGACTCAGGTGGAGGTCCAGGGGCTGAAAACCTCAGGGACACAGCAAAGAGAATCCATGTGATAAGAGTGATAAAAGTGGCCCATACTGGTGCCTTGCACACGGAAGAGGAAGAAGGCTCAGAATTTGAAGATGAGTTTGTGGGCAGTTTGAAAGGATTTCACCAAGATGAGTGAGAAGCACAAGAATTAAATGTTTTTAAAAACCCTTCAAGTAATAGGTGTGGCTAGGGTCAGGAAGACATTTTACAGGTAGAAGAGAAAGCTGTTAAGGTCAGTGCAGTCCTTGTTACGTTGAGGAAAAATTTTCCTCTGCCCTTCACAGGTTTTTCCAGCTGGTCTAAGAATTAAATTTACATGGGACAGATTAATAGAAAACCATACTTAATTTCATGTACGGGAACAGCCCACATACATGAGTTGCCATCAAATGATTTAAGAAATAAAGTTAAGAGCCTGGCTTGTCAAAGGGGTGGAGGGCAATTCCCAGGGCAATAAAACCAGATGTTTGGTAATCATTTGCTTGCCCTGCCATACAGATGAGTCACTCCGATAACATTTATCCGTGGTAATAACTGACATTCTGGGGAAGAGAACCAATTTAGATTTTTCTATGTAATTAAGGGAGGGACAGAAATTTCTCCACGGCCCACTGGATCTCAATTGCTTTAGCTTGAAAGAGTCCACTTGCCAAACTGGCACCTTTGGGGAGTTCTGTTCTGAACCTCTTCATTAGTCAACAAGGATTGTAGGGTCTTTGCAGGGCACATTCGTACCTGTGGGATGAGGCTCCATCCCCACAAAGCACGCCATACAAAACCGCAAAGTGCAAGGCACCTAAGGCTGGGGATTCTAAACCTGTAGAAGACTTCGGGGTTCTAATGATGGTCTTCAGCAGGCGCCAGGCCGCGCATGCGTTTCCTTGGGAAATAAGTCTGGAGAAGTCACTCCCCAAAGGGCCGAGGCGTCTCCATTAACAGCGACTGCCCTAAGGCCTCTTCCAGGGCCACGTTCTTACTGCTGGGAAAAACAACAGGGTCAGGTCTAACACGCCTTTCTCTCATGCGTGAGCAGACAGAAGGAAAAAAAAAAAATCCCTGGGAACTACCCAAGCTGCACATAAACACAGCTCCCTTCAACAGGTGACCGCTGCGGCTGGCCCTAATTGTCCGTCTCCCGGAAGCTCGTCGCCGGTTATTTGTGCAGGCAGTCACGGAACATTGTGGGGTTTGTAGTCCAGGCTGGGGCGCGTCTTCGGGCTGTGGAGGCCACAGAACTACATTTCCCAGTAAGTCCCGCGCCGAAGCGGGCTCGGGCTGTGTGCGAAATCCACCAGACTTCCGGACGAGCCAGGGGCGGGACCGTGGCGGAGGCTGGAGCTAGGCGTAGGCATGCAGCGCCCCGGGCCCTTCAGCACCCTCTACGGGCGGGTCCTGGCCCCGCTGCCCGGGCGGGCCGGGGGCGCGGCCTCTGGCGGAGGCGGGAGCAGTTGGGGCCTCCCGGGTTCCCACGTGCAACCTCCTGGGCGCCCGCAGTCCGGAACCCACGGCCGCACTACTGCCAGCGGCGGGGACGCCAATTGCGTCTGCCCGTTCCCCTCCACGATGTCCAAGGCCGAGGAGGCCAAGAAACTGGCGGGCCGTGCGGCCGTGGAGAACCACGTGAAGGTGGGCAGCTTGGGTGGGAGCTCGTGTGCTTGGCGTGATGGACCCGCGTAGCGTGCTCTGGGCACTGCTTGGTACGCCTAGTTGCTTGCGGGCTGGGACGGCGTGAGAGCAGAAAGGGTGCACACTTTATCCAGGTTTAGACTGTTCTTCCCTACTCCCTAAAGGCCTTTTAAATGTGTGATCTGTTGGGGCGAGTACCCTAACAGTTAAGCTTGCTAAAGACTCCTTGTCCGGCCGGATAACAGTTTGCAAAGTGGAGTCTTTTGGTGTCTGGTGTTTGGAGTGGGGCTGGAATGGACTTATCTTGTGGCTTCCTTATCAACAAAACAGTGAGTTCTGGGGCTGCCGACAGAACTCCACTTATCTTCAGTGTCCTGGGAAGCGGGTGGAGAGCTGTTTTGAAAATTGCTTTGAAACTTCACTCCGGGGAGTTTCTTAACTTGGCGGGCGCCCGCTCCTGAATGTACTCGCTAGAGAAGGCGAGATAGCCAAGGGGGAAGACAAGGGCTTTAAACCTCTTCCTTTTGACAGGGCTGTGTGGATTCTTGAAGTCTGGAGGCTGCTGTCTTTAAACAGCGCAGGGATATTTAGCAATTACTTGGTGAGGTCGTGGCCCCATTTGTTAAGGGGTGGGTGTGGTGCTGTTAGTAGAGTCTCTTAACCTGAATGGATTTGCTGTCATCAATCAAGTTAATTATCTTAATTATAGTACCTGCGCCCGAGCCACGTGGAGTATCTGCCCTTCGGTGGAGTTTGTTTGGCTTGGTTGGCTTTTTGTCTCTTTTCTATTTCTTAGAAAGTGGAATCAGATTCCTGTTTCTCCTTCCACCACAGTTCTTTACATTTGTTAATGCTTTAGTGTACAAAGTTAATTTGCACAGAGAAATCTAGCAGCCTGGCTAAGTGGGAGGGGCCGCTGTGGAGGAATGGCAGAGGACCCTGCAGAAGCCGAACCAGTGACTCCTGTTCCAGTGCCCTTCCACTAGTTCCATGGCTGCTGTGGTCTGGCATAGCTTGTTCCAAGTCTGGTTGGCAATGGAGTTTTCTGTGGGAGTTCACACACATAATGTGAAATGTGTAGTCTGTGTCTGCCTTTGGGATTTACTGCCTCAGCTGCAAAATTGGAACAATAAGCTGAAACTTCAAAACGCCTAAATAAAGTGAATAATAGAGGAGTAAATGAAATCTGTACAATTAGAAAAACTGCATTTCTTAATTTTCCATCATATTAACATATGATGGCACCTGTTTCCCTAACCTTTGATTGATAATTAAGTATTTGGTTAAAGATATGCAAGTCCCTACCTCAGGCTAGAGCTCCAGCCACATTTTTCCATGAAGTTACCAACCAGATGATCCTGGGGAGATCTCTCCTATTGGCCTTTTGGGGGTACCTCATCCCAATTGCGTGCACTTTCCCTACCACATTTCTTTGCTGAGATACCAACAACTACTTGAGTTTTGTATTTTCTGCTCTTTAACAGAAAATTTAATTTTATTTGAATTACTTCATTCATTTGCCAGGTATTTGTTTAGTACCTAGTCTTTGTCAGGCAGGTGGTGGGTGGTCACATTTAGAAGTATGTCTGAAGGGAGGAGGAGAATCAGGTCCTGGATACTTTACAAACAGGATGACCTATGCAAAGTCACACATTTATGAGCATTGTCAGGGCTTGGCTACCCTCTGCAGGGGGCATTCTTTGCTCCATCTAAGGCCATGTTTTCCTTGAGCACTTTGTGTCTTGAAATTGTTACTTGGGTAAGTTTATAGAGGTAGGTTATGTGCCAAGCCCTGTTTGTTCCACCTTTGCAATGTCTTAGAGCTGACCTTCCCATTGGCCTCCTGGCTTTCCCAGTTTAGGCTGTCCCCATGGCCAGAGAATAGCAGTTGCCCTTATCTTGTCCCCTCTGCCAACTTCCCAAGTAATGCATTATTGTCTTCTGAAGCTCTCATCTGGTCTTGTCACAGTGGCCCTCAGGTGGCCTCATCCTAACCTCCGTGTAACACATCTGGGGTATCTATTGTGATCCAGGTACTGAGCCAGGTGGAAGGGGTACGCAGAGAAAAGGCTCTTGTTCTTGTCGTTAAAGTCATGGTTCCTTCATGCTTCTCCCATTCCATTAACTAGAACATTTGAAAAGTCAGACTATTGGCATATGTGTTTATTTTACCATCACTGCCCTCAACCTAGAATGTTCTTTCTTGTCCTCTCTCCATGCCTGTTAAAATATATGTCCTTCAGGGTTTGGTTCAAAGACTATTTCCTGCTTTCATTTGCATTTCAGCCTCCTTTGGAGGGTAGGGAGGCAGAGATTTCTCCTATTTGATTCTGTAGCACTTTATACCTGTTAGGTGCCTAATGCTGGTGTCTTAGATTCTAGTTATATGTGTGTGTATCTCTTTATTCCCTTGAAGAGTAAGCTCCTAGAGGGTAGTTAACCTTATCTTCATTCCATTTTGGTCACTGTGGGGACTGCCTGGTAAGTGTTCATTGTGTGGAGTGTGGACACAAGGAGGTTGTGGGGTTATCAGTGGTCCTTTGCTTAGGATCTCTGGGGTGTAGAGTTTTCAGTTCCCAACATGGCGACTGCTTCTACATGTGGGTGAATGGAGATGTGGAGAATTCTCAGCTGAATCCTTTGAGTAGCCACCCTTGACTCAGATCTGCCTGATTCTGGGAGTGTAGTTGTCCAGGATTGGTTATCATGAAGGGCCATGTTCTCCTTAATTTCTGTGGCCCCATTTATTCTCTTTGGAGCCTGGACTTTGTTTTTGACTGGCTTAGCTTGAAGACGTTGGTGAGCTGTGGTTCCAGTTGGTCAGCAGAAGAAGCATTTCCAGTTAGCCCACTTGGCAAGGTGAGTGAAGTTCTGCTGTTGCATGTATGACATGAGGTTTAGTATTGCCCATTAGAAGGGGCCTGCTCGTCCAGCAGAGCCTGCTTGGCAGCCTTCTGCTCTTGGGCCACCTCTGTTTGGCTTTGGCTAGGACACTGATGCCTGGGCCGGTCATTGGATTCCAGGGTAGCGAGACCACATGACTGAAGAACTTTGAGTCTGGCAGGCCCCTGTGATTCCTGACCTCTTCCAAAAGCCAAGGGAGGAACCTTGCACAGGGCTTGTCTGACTCACCCAAGTTCATCTGTGTGCCACCTGCCTGCAGGGAGCCTGTGGGAGACAGGAGTGTATGGCGGAGTGTGCTAGTGAGGAATCTGGCCGCTGAACTACTATGTAGCTAGAGCTCTCAGTTCAGGTCAGGTGTGAGGGTCAGGTTGAGCCTCTCTACACATTAGGAAGTTAAGATGTTTTCTCAATACTTGAAGAGTTTTACGTGTTCAGATAATCAGCTATTTTGAATGTTTTGTGTTGTGATGTTCCACTTACTTGTCTTGAAGTCCTCACCACGGAGGTTGCCAATAGCCGAGTGACTGTTGGATGCATTATCTTCTTGAGGGCCTCACTGAAGGTGGAATTCGCCTAGAACAAGCTCTGTTCTGAGGGCCCTTGGTGTATTTGGTGACTTGGGAATTAAGAGCTAGTAAACATGATTTCCATGAGCTGGCACACACAGAGGCTGAGGGGTGAAGCCCTCCACAGGCTTCATCTAGCAGCACTTTTAGTTGTGGGGACCTTAGCATTTGTTTTTTGTAGTTTCCTCCACCTGTTGGTCATTCTTTACTCTTTTCTAGTTTGAGATGTAATCTCATGTTGTAAAGGTCCGTATTAGATGTGAGGCATAGGGGCTGGCCTTGGGTATTCCTGTGGCCTTTGTCCTGTTGGGAATGAGGAGTGTTGGCACTGTTTGTCCTGAAGGGCCTCCAGAACTTTCCTTCCTCCTACAAAGTATTAGAAAACAAAATTCAACTGAATACAGTTTGAAGGTTTTAATTGGTTTCACTCAACAATTATTGAATCATGCAGTATCCAATCAAACAGATAGAAAGGAGCTCTGGAGAAGCTGTATGAAATGAAAAGATTTTATAGGCAGAAGGGAGCAGGAACAAAAAAGTTACACTAGGCAGAAAAACAGATGGCATATTACAAAGGTTACTTTCCTTTAGGGGGTGGCAGGGGTCTTAGGCAGATTACCTAACTAGTGCTAGTCAGGCAATTCCTGATTGACTGGCTTAAGATTCCATTTCTGGGAGTGGGAGAGGTGAAACTGTAAGTCAAGACTTGATTTGGTGACATGGGGCTTAGCATAATAAGCAACTGCAATTTAGTCCTGTTGTCTTGTTTTTTAATACTCCCTACATCCTATCAGACAAAAAGTTGTGGCTTATTCACACAGAAATGGGCTGCAGATGAACATGGAAAGATTCCTGGCCGATCCCAGGGGGCCATCAGGAAAGGAAAGGCCCTGTGTAAAAACAGCAGAGCCTGCGCACAACCTCAGGGCAAAAAGCAGAGGTTTCTGGCTTCAGTGACTTTTCAGACAAGCTTAACATCTGCAAGGCAGAAGATTGACCAGAGGTGCCTTCAAGTTGACAGTATCACAGGGAACCTTGGGTATATCAAGCCCACCGTTAGAGCTCCCCCAAAGTCAGCAGAAAAAGGGAGAGTCTGTGAAGTCATCTCCAAATAATAAATCAGGAGATGTCAAGGGATGTCCATTTTGCACAAGCCTGCCTCAACATAGGAAGAGAGTGAAGGCTTAGTTGGGAAAATGAGAGTCTTCATCTGCAGTAGGAAGCACTTCCTGAGTACAAAGGACAAGAAAGAGGCATCACACTCCTGAGCTTGCTAGCTCAAGAAAGGGGAAACCGCTGTAAGCAGACGGGTGGCAGAGTCAGGGCCCAGCAGAGGTCAGTTAGACCACAAACAGCAAAACAAAGTCAGAACTACAGTCAGGAACCACAGCGGAGCTCAGTTCCTAAGCAACCTCTGGGAGCAGTCTCCCGCCCCGCTAAGGCAATGCAGCGGCAAACCAAAGCCACAGCTGTCATTTATTAAGCAACCTACCAAGATCTATAAATGTTAAGTCAGATCTCACAACAGCCCCTTGGGACATCCACACCAATTATCCCCATTTTAGAGATGAATTCAACACTGTAAAGAAAAAGTTAAGGCTTAGAAATGAGCAAAGGAGATGATTGGCTATCCTTTCCTGATTGACTGGCTTAAGATTCCATTTCTGGGAGAGGTGAGTCTTGGTTTGGTGACATGGGAGGACTTAGCATAATTGACTCAATTTCTGGCCTGTTGTCTTGTTTTTAACATAAGAGCAGTTTCACTATGGGCTTCCCGTTGCCAAATGAGTTCCTTGTTTATCAGCTTCTGGAACTCCAAGAAATTTGACATGAATTGATGTTGCAGCACACTGAACTTCCTGAAATTGCTTGGAATGAGGTAGCCTTCAGGTATGTGATCATCCTAGGGCATGCCTTGGCCTCCCACTGGGCCATTTTACAGCTCTGTGGAGAGAGACTTTTAACTTGTACAAAGCTGTTAATGCAAATAATTCTTGACCAGAGAAATGCAGATTAATTGTGTTTTGTGAGATCCAACTGATAACCTAAAGATAGATCTTATAAATTCATTTTAACATTCCTTGACTACATATAAATTTATGGTTCTTAGGTATTTCCTGTGAACAGGTTGTAACATCTTTTCTAGTTCCCATATTAAAGAAGTTAAAATCTTTTGACATATGTTCATTTTATATCAGTATAAATATCATGACTTAGCCTTTTACAAAAAACCATCCTTTCACAATCTCAGTTACCCCCCTACACAGCCTCACTTTGAATAAGCAACTTCAGGAAGTTCAGTGTGCTGCAACATCAATTCATGTCAAATTTCTTAGAGTTCCAGAAGCTGATAAACAATGAACTCATTTGGCAACGGGAAGCCCATAGTGAAACTGCTCTTATGTTAAAAACAAGACAACAGGCCCCAAATGGTGTCAGTTGTGCTAAGTACTCCCATGTCACCAAACCAAGACCCACATCTCCCAGAAATGGAATCTTAAACCAGTCAATCAGGAATTGCCCAATTCACACTAGTGAGATAATCTACCTGAGAGACCCTGCCACCCCCTAAAGGGAAGTAACCTGGCAATAACCAGTCGCTTTTTTGTCTAGCATGACTTCCTTGTTCGGGCTCCCTTCTGCCATGAAAGCCTTTCCTTTTGTATAGCTCCTCAGAGCTCCTTTCTGTAGGTACACTGGATGTTTCCTAATTTGAATTCAGTTTTGCTCAAATAAACTCTTAGAATTTTTAATATGCCTCAGTTTATCTTTTATTATTTTTTTAATATTTTATTTTGGTATCATTAATCTACAATTGCATGAGGAACATTATGTTTACTAGACTCCCACCTTCACCAAGTACCCCCCCACATACCTCATTAGTCACTGTCCATCCATCAGTGTAGTGAGATGCTGTAAAATCACTACTTGTCTTCTCTGTGTTACACAGCCCTCCCCATGCCCCCCTCCACATTATACATGCTAATCATAAGGCCCCCTTTCTTCTTCCCCCTGCTTCTCCCTCCCTTCCCACCCATCCTCCGCAGTCCCTTTCCCTTTGATAACTGTTAGTCCTTTCTTGGGTTCTGTGAGTCTGCTGCTGTTTTGTTCATTCAGTTTTCCTTTGTTCTTATACTCCACAGATGAGTGAAATCATTTGGTACTTGTCTTTCTCTGCCTGGCTTATTTCACTGAGCATAATACCCTCTAGCTCCATCCATGTTGTTGCAAATGGTAAGATTTGTTTTCTTCTTATAGCTGAATAATATTCCATTGTGTATATGTACCACATCTTCTTTATCCATTCGTCTACTGATGGACACTTAGGTTGCTTCCATTTCTTGGCTATTGTAAATGTGCTGCGATAAATATAGGGGTGCATCTATCTTTTTCAAATTGGGTTGCTGCATTGTTAGGGTAAATTCCTAGAAGTGGGATTCCTGGGTCAAATGGTATTTATATTTTGAGCTTTTTGAGGAACCTCCATGCTGCTTTCCACAATGGTTGAACTAATTTACATTCCCACCAGCAGTGTAGGAGGGTTCCCCTTTCTCCACATTCTTGCCAACATTTGTTGTTGTTTGTCTTTTGGATGGTAGTGATCCTTACTGGTGTGAGGTGATATCTCATTGTGGTTTTAATTTGCATTTCTCTGATGACTAGCAATGTGGAGCATCTTTTCATGTGTCTGTTGGCCATCTTAATTTCTTCTTTGGAGAACTGTCTGTTCAGCTCCTCTGCCCATTTTTTAATTGGATTGTTTGCTTTTTTTTGTTGAGGTACATGAGCTCTTTATATATTTTGGATGTCAACCCTTTATCGGATCTGTCATTTATGAATATATTCTCCCATACTGTAGGGTACCTTTTTGTTCTATTGATGGTGTCCTTTGCTGTACAGAAGCTTTTCAGCTTGATATAGTCCCACTTGTTCATTTTTGCTTTTGTTTCCTTTGCATGGGGAGATGTGTTCATGAAGAAGTCGCTCATGTTTATGTCCAAGATATTTTTGCCTATGTTTTTTTCTAAGAGTTTTATGGTTTCATGGCTCACATTCAGGTCTTTGATCCATTTCAAAATTACTTTTGTTTATGGGGTTAGACAATGATCCAGTTTCATTCTCTTACATGTAGCTGTCGAGTTTTGCCAACACCAGCTGTTGAAGAGGCTGTCATTTCCCCATTGTATGTCCATGGCTCCTTTATTGTATATTAATTGACCATATATGAATGGGTTAATGTCTGGAGTCTCTATTCTGTTCCACTCGTCTGTGGCTCTGTTCTTGTGCCAGTACCAAATTGTCTTGATTACTGTGGCTTTGTAGTAGAGCTTGAAGTTGCAGAGCAAGATCCCCCCACTTTATTCTTCCTTCTCAGGATTGCTTTGGCTATTCGGGGTCTTTGGTGGTTCCATATGAATTTTTGAATTATTTGTTCCAGTTCATTGAAGAATGCTGTTGGTAATTTGATAGGGATTGCATTGAATCTGTATATTGCTTTGGGCAGGATGGCCATTTTGACGATATTAATTCTTCCTAGCCAAGAGCATGGGATGAGTTTCTATTTGTTAGTGTCCTCTTTAATTTCTCTTAAGAATGTCTTATAGTTTTCAGGGTATAGGTCTTTCACTTCCTTGGTTAGGTTTATTCCTAGGTATTTTATTCTTTTTGATGCAATTGTGAATGGAATTGTTTTCCTGGTTTCTCTTTCTATTAGTTCATTGTTAGTGTATAGGAAAGCCTCAGATTTCTGTGTATTAATTTTGTATCCTGCAACTTTGCTGTATTCGATATCAGTTCTAGTAGTTTTTGAGTGGACTCTTTAGGGTTTTTTATGTACAATATCATGTCATCTGCAAATAGTGACAGTTTGACGACTTCTTTACCGATCTGGATTCCTTGTATTTCTTTTTTTGTCTAATTGCCATGGCTAGGACCTCTAGTACTATGTTAAATAACAGTGGGGGAAGTGGGCATCCCTGTCTTGTTCCCGATCTTAGAGGAAATGCTTTCAGCTTCTCGCTGTTCAGTATGATGTTGGCTGTGGGTTTTTCATATATGGCCTTTATTATGTTGAGGTCTTGCCCTGTATACCCATTTTGCTGAGAGTTTTTATCATGAATAGATGTTGAATCCATTTTCAGCGTCTATGGAGATGATCATGTGATTTTTGTCCTCCTTTTTGTTTATGTGGTGGATGATGTTGATGGATTTTCGAATGTTGTACCATCCTTGCATCCCTGAGATGAATTCCACTTGATCATGGTGTATGATCCACTTGATGTATTTCTGAATTCGGTTTGCTAATATTTTGTTGAGTATTTTTGCATCTATGTTCATCAGGGATATTGGTCTGTAATTTTCTTTTTTGGTGGGGTCTTTGCCTGGTTTTGGTATTAGGGTGATACTGACTTCATTGAATGAGTCTGGAAGTATTCCCTCTTCTTCTATTTTTTGGAAAACTTTAAGGAGAATGGGTATTATGTCTTCTCTGTATGTCTGATAAAACTCCGCAGTAAATCCATCTGGCCTGGGGGTTTTGCTCTTGGGTAGTTTTTTGATTACTGATTCAATTTCTTTGCTGGTAATTGGTCTGTTTAGATTTTCTGTTTCTTCCTTGGTCAGTCTTGAAAGTTTGTATTTTTCTAGGAAGTTGTTCATTTCTTCTAGGTTTTCCAGCTTGTTAGCATATAGTTTTTGTAGTATTCTCTAATAATTCTTTGTATTCCTGTGAGGTCCGTCGTGATTTTTCCTTTCTCATTTCTAATTCCATTGATGTGTGTAGATTCTCTTTTTCTTTTTATAAGTCTGGCTAGGGGTTTATCTATTTTGTTCATTTTCTCAAAGAACCAGCTTTTGGTTTCATTGATTTTTTTCTGTTGTTTTATTCTTCTCAATTTTATTTATTTCTTCTCTGATCTTTAGTATGTCCCTTCTGCTGACTTTAGGCCTCATTTGTTCTTCTTTTTCCAATTTCGATAATTGTGTCTTTAGACTATTCATTTGTGATTGTTCTTCCTTCTTTAAGTATGCCTGGATAGTTTATCCTTTAACAGGAGGAAATGGTGATGTCAGCATCAGGGATGAAAGGGAGAGGGCTCTGCTGTAAATTGCCACTAGGCACTAGGATAAAGTACAGCTTTGAGGTTCAGGGGTTCTGTTTCTATAAAATGGGCACAGTACCGACTTTGTAGCTATGTTGGTGAATTGCTGTTCATAATAATTTTATATCTGTAGGAAGTGAGCTGAAAAGGGAGTTAAATTGGATATTAATAAGTTTTGCTTTTTCCACCCCATTTTTGGCAGAATAATCAAGTCCTGGGAATTGGAAGTGGTTCTACAATTGTCCATGCTGTGCAGCGAATAGGTATGTTCCTAGGCTGTGTCCTGGATGTTTTGTGTGGGATGATGGAGGTGGGGAGGCGGAGGAGGGAGAGGAAGCAGGGGCACAGGTTTGGCACCTGCCCAGCTGAGCTCCAGCAGTGCACCTGCCTGAGGTTATTTGAGTTTCTGCTTCTGCTCTTCTCTGAGAGGTGTTCTTGGTCCTCTTCAGCCAACTTTGGAGTTTGTTTACAGCCAACCCTGGCTTTGTTTACTCTGCTTGGTTGGTGGGGAGGAGCTGATTAGGGTGAGGTCTCAACAGAATGTTAATCATCATGAGGGGTCCTGAGTGTGGCTGCATGGACCCAGAGGCCAGCCCTGAGAAGCCTGTGGGTTCCTCAGGCAAGCCAAGGCACACAGGTGGAGGTCAGAGCAGGTGCCCTGTCTATGACCTTGGAGTGGATGTGAGGGGCCTGCTGCTGTTGGTGGCTGGTTCCTGCAGCTGCTGACTTCATTCTGATTAGGGTGTTTTTGTGCTTAGGAAAGACTCAGGATCCTATTATCAGCATGGGAGGGCTGTTCAACAGGTTTAACTGCCCAGCTCTTGTTTGTGAGAACAAAGCCCAGAGGCTTGCCTGAAGGCTGATAGCTTCTAGGTGCCAGGGGCAGTGCTCAGGAGACTAAGTCCAGGAACGCTTTGTCTTAAGGACTGGTGTGGTGATGGCATGATGACTTCTGGAAGCCTTTTCATTGGCCTAACAAGGGCTTTAGTGTTGCACATCTGTCTGCCTTAGCACTGAGTGCGTAGAGGATTTGAGGGTCTAGGAATTGCTTGGGACTCCTAGTGGCATCTAAACCTCCCAAGGTCCAGACCCAGTGATTAAAAAGACTTGAAATTTTAAAAAGACTGTTAATTTCCTTACAACTTTTAAATTTTTTAATCAAGTTATCTGAAAAGGTATAACTCCAAAATGATTCAACTTTCTTTAATCACCTTCTGGGGCCTACAAGTGATTATATTTTTTACTAAATATAAAAAGTGAAGTTCCAGCTTTTCCCTGTAAAAGGCATCATAGGTCCCACATAGTTTAGACTGTGGGACCATACCACACATGAGCTGTGTAACAACCAGTTACTTTACATCTGTGTGCCTCAGTTACCATATCTGCCAAAGGAGGATGATAATTGTAACTTATGTAAGTTGGCATATACAAACTCCTTTGAGTATTGCCAGGCACTTAATAACAGCAAACACTGACTTGCTCCTTCTGTAGTTAGTACTTACCCCTCAGGCTTTCTAGTTTCCCTGTCTTGTGACGTGTGACTTACATTCAGCTAGCTTTCACCGAGGGTGGGGACACAGAATGAAGGGCAGCTGTCAGTGGGGGGCAGACCTTTCCTTTTCTGTTGGATCTGAGCAAGTGTATACACTACAAGAAAAATAAAGTGAGGAGAGTGAAAAACCACCAACACAGCTTTTGTCTCCACAGCTGAAAGAGTGAAACAAGAGAAGCTGAACCTCGTCTGTATTCCCACTTCCTTCCAGGTATGTCCTGCTTTCCATTCTGCACCTGGGCAGTTGCTGCTGAGTCTTGCAGGGCCCCCTGAGGACAAGGCTTTGGGTTGTGCCCTGGGGTTGATCTAGGTGAGGGAGCCAGGAGCAGGAGAGGAGTTCATTCACTGAGGGTCGCACCTCAGAAGTGTGGTTTTAGGCCTCATGGACTCACTAAGTGACCCTTTCAGTGTATCTTGTATTAGGCACAATGGAGTATGTGCAAGGGACCACATGCTCTCTCTCCTCCAGGAATATTACCTCCCTTTACAGATGAAAAACTGAGGCTAACGCACATTAAGTGAAATGTTAGTAATGCAAGTATATTATCTGAGTCCGCTGAGGCTAATGCTCTTTCACTGTAAAATAGTAGGGGCTGGTGGAGGAAGGCAGTGGAGCCAGTTAAATATGAGGAAGGACCAGGGGAGAGTAGTCTTTGGGGAGGGAACAGAGGAGAGGTGCTCGGAGCCATCCCATCTCCCATCTGGCCTTGTGGGACCAGGATTCATATGATCTCTCACTGGATTCTTCACAGTGATGCTGTGCACTGGGGTGAAGCTTGGAGCTGCAGGTGGTTGGTGCTCCTGTGGCTCTGTGGGTTTAGACAGCAGGGTCTTAGGAAACGTTCCCAATCCTGGAGGCTCAGCTGGTAGCCTGAAGGTAGCTCTGGCGAAGGGGGAGAGCACTGACGGGGCCGGGCGATTCCCCCAGAGTCAGGCGTGTGCCCCAGCCTGTCAGAGTAGGGTGTGGAGGGAGGGGTTCCAGGCAGACAGGATAGTCCATGCTGTCATATCTTCCGGGGACCTCTGGGGGACCCCAAACAGGGAGGGTAGGCAACCAGGGAACTGAAGACAATACCTGAACTCCAGGCTCGGAACTGAATAATTTTCCATTGCTTCTTTTGCCTTTGAAATACAGCTTCCCTGAGTTGGTGCTTTAAAGTCAGGGTGGTTGTGGTGGGCTTTCTTGGTTTTTTGAAAAGCTAAGCTTATAATTTTTCCAAGTGATTTGCTCATCTGTATGTTTCTTATTTTTCTTTCACAGATTTAGGATGCAATTTTAATCCACTAGCTTCCATTTTCAAACTCACTCAACAATTAAGGAGTGCAAATTTTGCATATAATCCACTTTTGATTAAGGTGTTATAAAGAAATCAAAGCAACTAATTATCCACAAAACATTTTTAACATTATTAACTGCCTGCTCATGGGATTCACAACATGTGCCACATTTTAAAAAATAAATGGTCCACCATGATTCTTACCCTTAATGATTGGTTTTTAAAAGGGTTTCACCATAAAACAGCTTTCTGGGAGCTTTAACTTCTAAAATAAGACAAAAGTGTTAACAGAAAATAAATGGTCTTTAGAAAATGTGATACCTTGGCTATAAACTCGGCTCTTTCTGCAGGTTAAAACTTTGCACGACAGAATTCAAGTCTAACTAAAAAGCTATGAGTCTGTTTCATAAATATTTTTTGAGCCCCTGCTGTGGGCGAGGCACTGTGCCAGGTTTTGCTGGGAACAGAAAATATGAATTAGATACATCTTCTGCCCTAGAAGAGCTTACAGTCCAAGAGGGAGAAAGAACAGAGTATAAATGCAGAACAAAGCACCTCACATGTTGCAACATGACTGCCACACTGGGCTCTTCATTTCAGAGGAGGGAGAGATTAGTTTCAACCAAATTCTTCTGCCACTCCCTCCCCGAGATCATCTAAATCATGTGGCTTCTTTAGATACTATGTGCATCACTGAAGGAGCCTGAAAAAAAAGTTTTGCTGCACAATTATCTCACTGAGACAGAATTTGACCTCAACATGTCAGTGCATTGGGATCTAACAGCCCACGAAGGCAATCTCCTTCAGTGATGACATCCCAGCACACTCCAATTTAGGGGCAAAACAGCACTGGCCATTGACAGAATGGTTTGTTTTATGTCTATCTTGGGAGAATATCTTATGCCACTTTTTTCTTGTTCTATGAAATTGTAATGTTTAACATGCTTTGCTAGTCTTTCATCTATGTTTTAAGCAAGGCATAAAATAACAACCTACTGAATTTTAATCTATATTCCAAAACCAGTCATTATCATGCTACCAAATATATAAGCAGTAATATCTGTTTTTAAAAATAGTTTTCTATAGAAAAGATTTTATTTCATAATTATTATTGGTTATATATTTTACTGTGATTATACAGACTTTTCATCTCAGTGTATTTGTGTAGTTTATTCACTATCAGACTTAATATGCAAAGTACTGTGAGCAATGAAAAAGGCAAATCATGGCAGAAGAAGCAGAGTTTAAAATAGAAAGTGTGTATGTTTCTTATTTAATAAATTATTTTATGTTGCTGTTTATTTTTAATTGAAGTTATACACACGTGGATCGAAGAATCAAATAATCCAAGTCTTTTTATTTAAAAAAACACCCCCAACACATTCTTCTTATCCTTTTCCCCTGACCACCAGCATTTCTTGCTATTTAGACAGACATACTTTTAAAAACTCTTAGCTGATTGGATATTTGCTACAGTATTTCAAAACTACATGCTTTTTTGCTATTAAAAAAAAATTTTTTTTTAACTTGAGTTGAATGGATGAATGGAAGATGAGCATTTGGTTATCTTTACTTCCCCTCCTTGCTCTACACACACCTTTCTCTCCTGGGCTCCCAATACAATAACATTTTGGTGAGGCCTTACTCAGTGTTTATAGACCTGTGATGTCCAAACTGTGGCTGAGCTGTGACGTGACCTGTGATTACTCCTCCTTATCTGTCCATTGTTTTGTTTTCCTGAAAGTTCAGTAAATGTTGCCTTTGTTTTTTCCATTTGCTTGGTTGTCTGCGCACTTTATCTAATTCAGCCCCAAACCCTTACCCAGGTGGGGCAGTCTCACTTCTTTCCAACCCATCGGTTTCCTGTTCTTGGCCAAGTCTCTGTGGGTCCTCAGGGTGCTAGTGCTATAGCAGCTGCACTTGGCTGATGTCTTTGGGTCCCCCTTCGTAGTCAGGAGGTTTCCTACTCTGCTGCCCCGTTTCCCTCCTCACTCTTCCCCACACCGTTTTGCTCTGTTTCCTTCGCTTTTGGTGAAGCACACCCCTTAGGTTAGCTACCCAAGTGTATAGGATGCAAGTTTGCTGACATGTCAGGCATCTGAAAATGTCTGTATTACAGCCTCTCTGAAGTCAGTTATTTTATGAGAGAATTCTGTGTCAAGTCATTTCTTAGGAATTTTGAAGTTATTTCTCTGTTGTTTTCTGGTTTTCAGCTCGCTGTTGAGCATGATGCTCTCATTATTGATCCTTTCTAGGAAGCCTATTTTGTCTCTAGTGTTCTGAAATTGCCCTGTGCTGTGCCTTGGTGTGGGCTTTTTGTCCACTCTGCTGCATATTTGCTGGAACATTGCATTCTGCAAATTCACACTCTTCAATTTTGGGTTTCTTCCCTGTTATCCCTTTGATTTTATTTCCTTTCTTTTGTCTGGACATTCTTTCTAGGACCCTTATTTATTTATATATTGATTTTTTATTAAGGTACCGTTGATATACAATCACATGAGCAACATTTTGTTTACTAGAGTCCCCCCATTATCAAGACCCACCACATACCCCATTACAGTCACTGTCCATCAACATAGTAAGATGCTGTAGAGTCACTACTTGTCTTCTCTGTGTTATACTTCCTTCCCTGTGTCCTCACTACATTATGTGTGCAAATCATAATGCCCCTTAATCCTCTTCTCCCTCCCTCCTTCCCTCCCCACCCTCCCCACCCTCTTCCATTTGGTAACCGCCACTCCATTCTTGGGTTCTGTGAGTCTGCTGCTGTTTTGTTCCTTCAGTTTTTGCTTTGTTGTTATACTCCATAAATGAGGGAAATCACTTGGTACTTGTCTTTCTCCACCTGGCTTATTTCACTGAGCATAATACCCTCTAGCTCCATCCATGTTGTTGCAAATGGTAGGATTTGTTTTCTTCTTATGGCTGAATAATATTTCATTATGTATATGTACCACATATTCTTTATCCATTCATCTACTGATGGACACTTAGGTTGCTTCCATATCTTGGCTATTATAAATAGTGCTGTGATAAACATAGGGGTGCATATGTCTTTTTGAATCTGGGATCCTCTATTCTTAGGGTAAATTCCTAGGAGTGGAATTCCTGGGTCAAGTGGTATTTCTATTTTGAGTTTGTTGAGGAACCTCCATACTGCTTTCTACAATGGTTGAACTAATTTACATTCACACCAGCAGTGTAGGAGGGTTTCCCTTTCTCCACATCCTCACCAGCATTTGTTGTTGTTTGTCTTTTCGATGCTGGCCATCCTAACTGGTGTGAGGTGATCTCATTGTGATTTTAATTTGCATTTCTCTGATGATTAGCAATGTGGAGCATCTTTTCATGTGCCTGTTGGCCATCTGAATTTCTTCTTTGGAGAACTGTCTGTTCAGATCCTCTACCCATTTTTTAATTGTATTATTTGCTTTTTTGGTTGTTGAGGCACGTGAGCTCTTTATATATTTTGGATGTTAACCCCTTATTGGATATGTCATTTATCAATATATTCTCCCATACTGTAGGATGCCTTTTTGTTCTATTGATGGTGGCCTTTGCTATACAGAAGCTTTTTAGTTTGATATAGTCCCACTTGTTCATTTTTGCTTTTGTTTCCCTTGCCTGGGGAGATATGTTCATGAAAAAGTTACTCATGTTTATATTCAAGAGATTTTTGCCTATGTTTTCCTCTAAGAGTTTTATGGTTTCATGACTTATATTCAGGTCTTTGATCCATTTCGAGTTTACCTTTGTGTATGGAGTTAGACAGTAATCCAATTTCATTCTCTTACATGTAGCTGTCTAGCTTTGCCAATATCAGTTGTTGAAGAAGCTGTCATTTCTCCATTATATATCCATGGCTCCTTTATTGTATATTAATTGACCATATTTGCTTGGGTTTATATCTGGACTCTCTAGTCTGTTCCATTTGTCTATGTGTCTGTTCTTGTGCTGGTACCAAATTGTCTTGCTTACTGTGGCTTTGTAGTAGATCTTGAAGTTGGGGAGCATAATCCCCCCTGCTTTATTCTTCTTTCTCAGGATTGCCTTAGCTATTCAGGGTCTTTTGTGGTTCCATATGAATTTTAGAACTATTTATTCCAGTTTGTTGAAGAATGCTGTTGGTACTTTGATAGAGATTGCATTGAATCTGTAGATTGCTTTAGGCAGGATGGCCATCTTGACAATATTAATTCTTCTTACCCAAAGCATGGGATGAATTTCCATTTACTAGTGTCCTCTTTTAATTTCTCTCATGAGTGTTTTATAGTTGTAAAGGTCTTTCACTTCCTTGGTTAAGTTTATTCCTAGGTACTTTATTCTTTTTGATGCAATTGTGAATGGAATTGTTTTCCTGATTTCTCTTTCTGTTAATTCATCATTAGTGTATAGGAAAGCAACAGATTTCCGTGTATTAATTTTGTATCCTGCAACTTTGCTGAATTCAGATATTAGTTCTAGTAGTTTTGGAGTGGATTCTTTAGGGTTTTTTATGTATAATATCATGTCATCTCTCTAGAACCTTTACTGTGTCCTTGCACTTGTGGCCTGTTTTACTCTCTGTCTTTTCACCTTTTTCTCTTCCTAGTCTTTCCACTGAGCTTATTTTGCTCTCATATGTTTAATTTCAAGTAATAATTCTTTTTTTGTTCTTTGAAAGTTTTTTTGTGTTCTTGTTTTATGGGTTCAATTTTTTCAATTTCTTATCTCCCTGAGGAAGTTAATGATAATTGTTCTAAGATCTTTTTTCTCCTTATATATCTGTGTTATTCCCACTTGTCCAATACCAAATGCAATGGTGTATTTTTTTCCTACATATATGTGTGTGTGTGTGTGTGTGTATAATAATATTATACGCAACTGTAATAGTAGTATAACGCATGCCATTTGGGTTCCCAGACCCAATTTCAATGTGTGTAAGTATGTGGGAGGGGGTCTTCCCACACATACTAACACCAAACAATTCTCTAACACTAGGAGGGTGCCTAAAAACTGCACTCTATTCAGATACTATTTGCTCAGAGACAATACCAGATTCCCCAGGTTTAAGGGCCCATCCTGCAAGACTGGGCTCCACCCACAATGCCAGACAGCTGTCGCAAGCCCCAGGTAGTTCCCTGGGCTTCTGACCTACCGGCTACAGATTGAAGGATCCCACAACCTTCCCCGTGGTTCGATTAATTTGCTAGAGCATCTCACAGAACTCAGGAAACCACTTAGTTTACCCGTTTAATAGAGGATACCGTAAAGGATTCAAGTTAACAGCCAGATGAACAGAGACACAGGGCAAGGTCCCAAATAAAGGAGCTTCTATCCTTGTGGAGCTTGGGGCCTGGCTTGGTGGCACATGGAGGCATCCTAGTAGCCCAAGCTTAAAAGCTCTCTGACAGAAACAGGACACAACCAAGCAGAGCAGAGAGTGATAAGCTCTTCTCAGGGGTTTTTGTGAGGCCTGCATAACGGTCATGATTGACTAAATCATTGGCCATTGGCTGATTCAACCTCCAGCCCCTGCCCTTGGTGGGGGTCCAAAAGTCTCTCATTAACATGACAAAACACTTAGTTCACCTTTAGGACTCTGCAGTGTGTTCAGCAACTTTCGATGAAGACCACATATACCTGAGAAATACATATTTGGTCCTCTGAATGACCAAGTATGTATTTCTTATGATTCATTTTATCACAATCTGTTTCCTCAAAGTTATTCTTTATTCTTTGTTGGAGATATAATTTACATACAGTAAAATTTACCCAATTTTGACACAGTCATGTAACAACCAACACAGCCAAAATATCGTTAACTTGCTTTGTTTTTTTAAAAATTATACTCCTGCATTTCTTATATGGCATTCCTTAGCTGTCTGCTTACTTGGAAGACAAGTGGCCTAAGAAGCTGATTGGAAACTAGCCCTCAGGATGAGTGTGGTCTTCACTCTAGGCTTGTCTGCCAAGCTCTTATCTTGGGAAACTCCTGATACCAGGTCTTCTGTCTTTGCTCTGAGGGGTCAGATTTCCCTGAGAAGACTACTCAGCGCCCTTTTTGGAGGAGTGTGCATGCCTCCCTGTGTCCTGGGAGCTGAGGAGCTGAAGAGGGCTAGGAAGGAGACATGTGTCATCATTCTGGATGTGAACTTGCTCTCAGTTCTCCCATTTTCGCTATAGTACCTGTTGCAGGTGGGAAAGTGTCTACAACATTTTGTAGTAGTTCTTTGGACTCTGGGCTTGATCTTATGACTTGTTTTGGCAATGGCATGGGACTAAGTAGCACACCAGCAGAGGCTTGAAAGGTACTGGGGCTTCATCCCTCTTGCTGCTGAAACCATTCTGCCACCAAGTGAACAAGCCCAGGCTGCTCTCCTGAGGATGAGAAGCTAAGCAGCTCCAGGCTTATGAGTGAAACCATTCTATACCAGCCAGCCCAGCCTAGAGGCATCCCAGTCAGTCTGCAGAATCATGATAATCAATAAATTCTAGGTCTCTGAGTTTTGGGGTAGTTGCTACACAGCAAAGGTACACTGGTAGAGTACCCCTGTCTTCTGTGCCTGCAGCCCTGTCCCAGTGCCTGCAGTTTGACCTACTCCAGAAGATAAATACACTGCTTTGGCAGTAGTGGAGAAAGATAATGAGGTATAACAGATTCTTAAATACTCTTTCATCCAGTCTTCCCTTTTTTACTGCCACCATCATGTCCACTTCCTGAAGTTCACAATGCCACCGAACTCTGAACCTTTTGGGAGGTTCTGTGCTGTTTATGTGGTTGCTTCTTGGCTCTCTCCAGTACTGACTTAAGATTTCTCTTTCTCATTTCTGCCATTTACCATTGTCCATTATCGTCCATCAGCTTTTAGAAGTTCATTGCTCTTTTCTCCTCTTTTTGGTTTGTTCCTTTATTGTAGTTTCAGGGAGGTTTTGTGAAAGAAGTGAGCTAAATATAGTTGTTGAAATTGCTATCTGCATTCGGAAGCTTGATCCTGTGTTTTTAAGATAGCAATCTCCTAACCCACAGGTGTTCATGGTGGCAACTAAGCACAACGTACTGGTCTAGAAAATGCTGGCCGATTCCAGTTGATTAGGTAGGGGAGTGATTCACATTTCACAGGACTCTTAAAAATTCACTCCTTCAGAGGTACTGTTTTGTTTTTTTGTCCCCTCAAACTCAAACTGCATGTTGTAAGCAATGACATGCACACAGATCTCTCCACTTGGACTTACTTGGGTGGTCAAACTCAAAGGTTCATGGTGCACTTATTATGGAATAACCAGCGAGGAATCCTGTGCAGGGGCATGAGGTGGTGGTAACCACTGCTCTCTCCTTTTGTCAGCTGGTTTGAATGGTTAACTATGAGGCATGCCTCTAAAGTAAATGATGCTACCTTTTCCCACAGACATCCTGAATCTTTCCTGGTCTGGTGCTCTCAATTTGCTAAACTCCTCACTTGCCCATTCTGGAAGTACTGCCTTCATATACTCTTTTGAGAGTAGAGGGTTTTTTTTGGCTTATTTTTATTCAATAATATATAGCCTGGAAATCACTGTGTATCAATTCAGACTAATCTTCCGCAATCTTTCTTCATACTGTTGGATTGTTTTTAAAACTTTTCTAATACTTGGTTCTTGTTTACAGAAGTTTTAAAAAAATATACTACATTACCAAAAGTTTTAGGGGTCTGGGTCACTGAAGAACTGTTCGCCTAACGCTGGAACAGTCTTCACTATGTGCTGTTTGCCTCCTTTCAGCCCCCAGTTTGAATTAACTTAGTTTTGCCATTCATGGTACCAGTTGGTGCACCAGATTGGATTTGGGAGTAGGGTTGCTTGGTCAGCACTTGGTGTCTGACACTTAAATTCAAAAGGATTCTGAGAATCCTTGCCACGTGCTCAGAGTTATGTGTGCCTTTTCCTGTCCTGCATAGGCCCGCCAGCTCATCCTGCAGTATGGCTTAACTCTCAGTGACCTGGACCGACACCCAGAGGTAAGAGAGTCAAGCTGCTCTGTGTGTCTCCTTTTTTACGCTGTCCCTTGTTATGGGCTCTGGATATCTTGTCGAGTCTAGGAGAAAGGTCAGTTAGTCATACTAGCTTTTCTCCTGGGACTTTTTAATATTAAACTTGGCTGAGGTCATGAGTGGAGAGGTTGTTAGTTTCCGGTATATTCCCTGTAGTTTAACCCTGAGTGCTCAGAGTGACTGTCGTGAAGGGGGATTGGACTGTCTCAGGGCTGGACCAAGGCTTCCTTGTACAGAAGTGTAAGATTGAGCTGGCCCGTGATGCTTATCACCAAGTGGAGATAAGAAGCAATAATGTGAGGCAGCCATGGATATTTGAAAACAGATTAACATGAAGTTTTATGGTAAAGAGGGTTAAACACACAGGCAATCCAGAGGGACTGAAGTTGACGAAGGTGAGCAGTGCTCATGGCTGGCATTTACTAGCCCTTACAGTATACCAGGTATTCTGCTAAATGGTGTGCCTGTGTTTAACTGTTTAATCTCCAGTCACCTTGAGCCCGGGTGCCATTATGTGTGAAAAAGGCATGGAGAGGGCAAACCATTTGCCTAAAGCCATGCTTTTTGAAGTAGCAGAGCCTGCATATGAATTTGGGTGCTTCTGGCACTAGAGCTGTGTCACTTAGAAGGATTTTGTGGGAAGAGGTAATGTTTGAGCATAGCTGTGAGGGCCACGTGGCAAGGGCAGGAGAGAGCATTCCAGAGGGGTGTAGATGGGAACCATGGGAGCAGTTCCAGGTGAGCATGTGGGCACATGTGGACAGTGCCCTGACTGGCTGGGCTGATGAGGACTGAGAGAATGGGATGCATTGGTGCACAGTGGGAAAGGGGGAGGGGGCAGGGCTGGACTGGAAGAGTGGAGTGGGGCTGCCGCAGCTCAGAAACCGGAGTGGGGAGTGGGACTTGATGGTGTTCCACTGACTTAGATCATCGTGGTACACGGGGCCTCCGAGGGGTTAGTAAAACCATGGGAAGGGCTTGTTGGGAGATTTCTGTGGGCAGAGCCAGGGCAGAGGTTGAATCAGCTATTCAGTGCTATGAGAAGAGCATTTTGGGCTGAAGGTGGGCGTGGAACCCACACAGAAGAGGTTGTAGCCGTCCAGGCCCCACAGAGCTGCATGGCACAGCCTGGCCCTGGGGTCAGTACGGGGGAGCAATGCTGGCCGCAGCTCAGACAAAGGATAAAACCTGAGAAAGTGGAAGTGACGGTGCTTCTCTGCAGCTCTGCAGCTTTCTACCGTTGCTGTGCCAAGCACCTGCTAAGTGCAGCTTGGACTGAATTTGCACCCTGAAGTTAGCTGTGCTGCTATTTCAAGAAGCTGTATTGAGGCTACCTCACAATTAAGAGTGCCAGGACTGATGAGAAGTAATATTTTGAAAGATGACAGATTTCCCCCTAGTTGCTCTTCCTACTCGTGGGGCAGCTTCCTCGCAGAGGGAGTGGGCAGGCCTAGGCAGGTGCTTTGCTGGGGCAAGAGTGGGGGTGGGGGAGGCTCAGGTAATTTCCTGTTCTGGATCATATAGAAGGTGTGCCAACTTTATAATTTCCTTGTGTCTTCTCTGTTCCTCAGAATTGCTTGTGTTTTTGCCACATGAGTACAGATACTTCTAAATCAGTGTTTCTCAGCCCGTTTTCTATTATTTCCTCACCCTCACTACACCCCAGTGAAATTTTCATACATGATATATTGTACATCTGTTTCTGTACTTTGGGGTGATGTCACCCATGCTGAGATTGTGTGGTCTCAGTAATTGCATCCTGTTCACAGAGAAGCCCATCACTAAGAACAGGGAGTGGGTAAAAGCTGGACCCAGGTGTGGTTCCTGGGCCCCATATTTGTTTCCTGGTGACCCTAGTAGAACAGCTTAACCTCTCAGAGGCTCCACGTCTTGGTTGGTTTCGTGGGAAGAACTGTATCTAACTAACAGGGCTGCTGGGGTCCTGCTGAACAATTGCATGTTCAAGCTTTGCCCTGAGCTCTTGGTGGGTTTGTTACCTTCTTTCCCCGCACAGATCGACCTTGCCATTGATGGTGCTGACGAAGTAGATGCTGATCTCAATCTCATCAAGGGCGGTGGGTGAGTGCTGTGGGGACTACATTGCTAGAGTGTCTGCCAGTTCATTCTTAGCAACGCAAAGTGGAATACAGAATAAACAAATTGCCACTGGGACATTCGGGAATTTGTCTCTACATTGTTGATAGCTTATGGCCACAGAGCCAGCTTGGTATTTCTGGTTGTGAGTAGCAATCTGGTGACTAGAACCTGGCTAGGTTATTTGGTCTGGGGGCCCCAGTGTGTGATCTTTGCTTTAAAGCTGCTCTTACCTCTGTGAGTAGTTAGTGGTGTATTTATTCATTCATCTGTTAAACATTTAGTGGGTGTTTCTGAAGTGTGATCTGGTGGACAGGGAACAGTGAATTGAAGAGTGAAGTCCTGTTCTGCTGGTTCTGTAATCAAAGTGCCTTTGGAATGACATAAAATTAGTTTAAAATCTGACTCTGCTCTCTCCACTTTATCTGCTTGATAGCAAATAGGGCAGGTTGTGCAAAGCTTGCACAAGTTATATGTTGCCATGCCCAGGTGACAGGGCTTCCTGTCACATGCACCTGAGATGGGACTGTGGCTTCACAACAACAGTGTATTTTGCAGAGTTTTGGAGGCTCTTGCCGTACAGATGGCTGCCTTCTCTCTGCATCCTCATGGGGGAGAGAAGTGAGCTCTCTGGTGTTTCTTCCTGTAAGGACATTCAGCTTAGACCAGGGCCTCCCCTCACGGCTTCATTTAATCATGATTACCTCGTGCGAGGCCTCCTCTTCTCACTGTATTCACACTGGGGGTTAGGGCTTCACCATGAATTTTGTGGGGGAACACAGTTCAGCCCATTGCACAGCATGAGGGAGTTGGTGATGTTTCTTTAAGAGTTAAAAACTATATTTCTCTTAAGTGCCAGAATTAAGTGGATTTGGGTTTTCTGAATCTGGCCTTAGTTACTAAACTGGGTTTGTGTCTTGCCGCTCTGTTCTTCCCATTCGCAGAGGCTGCCTGACCCAGGAGAAAATTGTAGCTGGCTATGCCAGTCGCTTCATCGTGATCGCTGATTTCAGGTACAGTGTTCAGTGTTCTGGGCTGTTCACTGAGGAGGTAGATTAGACCCAAGGCCTCACCCCTTTTTATAGAGGAGGAAGTAGAGAAATGGAAGGACTCTGACTCTGAGCCTGAGGGCTAGGACTTGGCCAGTGTCAGGGACGACTGTCTTGCTTTTGTGCTGAAGGCAGGAGTTGCTGTTGCCCGTGTCCATTGAAAGAAGGAGGGAACGCGCTTGCTAACAGGGCACGTCTTCATATATCAGCCACTCCGTTGGTCCCCGCAGGAGCCTCAGAGGAAGCAGGCCAAGCCAGGCCCACAGCCATGACTCAGCACACCTGCTTCCCCAGGGCCACGTGGGACTTGTGTTGTGCACAGCCTTTGACCAGGCCCTGGGGTTCTCCAAGGAGTCTGCTGGAAAGCAGTTGCCCTGAGCATACTGATTTTTTAAAAAATGTATTTACTTATGAAATACAGCTGTAGGATAACATAAATAATAAAGACCTGTATAACCACAAGCCAGTCATATTCAGTTTTAACATTTTTGTCATCTTTACTTCAAATATCTCTTTTCTTAGCTAGTAAAGCAGCCAGTATGTATGAAGCCCTGTGTGACTGTCTCTGCTCCCTTCCCCTGCCCTCGTACCATATACTCAGCCCTGTCCCTGAATTTGGTGTTTGGCTACTGTACCATTGAGCTAACTTACATGAGGGAGTTGGGGGTGTTTCTTTAAGAGTTAAAAACTATATTGTACTTTTTTGGCTCTTTCTTTCCAGGAAAGATTCAAAGAACCTCGGGGATCAGTGGCACAAGGGAATCCCGATTGAGGTCATCCCGATGGCCTATGTCCCAGTGAGCCGAGCTGTGACCCAGAGGTTTGGGGGCGAGATTGAGCTCCGAATGGCTGTCAACAAGGCCGTGAGTGGCCAAGGAGGCTTCGAGGGCAGCTAGGCCCCTGGTGTGGTGTCCCCCTTCCTGCTCCAGTTGTGGTCTCTGCACCTAGACTGGGCAATTGTCTTTTATTTGCTTATTTTTATTCAGTGTGTTGGTTTGTTTTTTGGGCACTGGCTTTCGTAGTTACTCTACTACGACTCATGTTGAATGCAGTGCACATCCTCTGGCAAATGGAGGAGTCATTCTTTTTCTCTGTCCCTTGGGATCTGATGCTCATCAGGTGGTCTGACCTTTGTACCAGAGGCCTAGACCACCCAGATTAACAGCTGCTAAAAATGGGCTTTGGGAAGTCCCCCTGGAGCAGAAAGATTTTCAGGTTTCATGATGTACTTTTCTTCTTTCCTCCTTTCTCATTCTGTGGTGAAATGTGACAGTTCTTGGGGGATGTGAACCCCTCCCCAGTAACACTTCAGATACTTAGTCCAAATGTTTATCTTCAGCTTGTGAAGTGGGTTGCACAGAACTTTGTTCCTCTTATACTTAAACAAGCAAAACTAGTAATAGACGTATTTATATGTTATATATATGTAGTTATAGACATAACTACTATTTAAAAAATTTGGAAGATACAGAAAAGAAAGCAAATTATCTGTAATTCTACCTGATGAATTATTTTGATGTGTTATCTTCCTGGTGTTTTTGTGACTTTTTAAAAATCATAGTCCTAATCATAGTGGTTTTACAGAGCTCTGACTCTGGCTACCTTTGTAACTCCAGGAGGAAGGTGCTGGGGGCTCTCTCTCATAGCTGGAGTTCTTCCAGACAAGAGCCCAGCTTCCTCTTCCTCCCTTTGTGGAGCTCTCTGCTGAACTCCCACCCCTTCTCTGGTCTGCAGGGGAGCCCTGGTTCCCTTGCCTTTTTGACTGTAGCATTCTGCCAACATTTGTGGCATCCTAAATGCTTTTGTCCAGAGCTGTTGAGGAATTCTGGATTAATTAGCTAAAACTACCCCCTGCCTGTTTGCGCTGAGAACCCATCTCTGCTCCCTAATTTTTTGATGGGAGGTGGTGGTGAAATAATGTCATATTTTGTATTACTGGGTACCTACCATGCTGCAGCCATGAGAGGGTTGTTCCACATTGGTAGTCAGGTCTGTTGCTGTAGTTTTGGACCCTAGCTAAGAATTGTTGAGCCCTCCCTATGCTAAATGCTTACCTATATGTTATACCTAAGTTGCCTTGGAAGTATGTATCATTCATCATCCCTTTTTTGCTGAGGAAGCTGAGGCTCACGGGGTTAATGGCTCTCCTGAGATCTATATCTACATGGCTTCAGGACTCAGATTCTAACTCCAGAGCTGCACATTCCTGCTTCATAGCACTGCCTTCTAGAAAGTACGAGGCGGGAGATCTGGTTGGATCAGGTTAATTAAGATATTTGTCTTTAGTTACTACCTGCCTCTTTTCCTCTTCCTTTTCCTCCCTTTTTCTGCCTACCTCTGCCTACGTCCTCTGTAAATATGGAAAATTATCTTCTAGGGTCCTGTCGTGACGGATAATGGGAATTTTATCTTAGACTGGAAGTTTGACCGGGTGCACAAATGGAGTGAAGTGAACACAGCTATCAAAATGATCCCAGGTAATGTGAGTGGTGGTCACGGAACATAGAGCCTTCCCCTCCAGGGGATTGACTGCAGTCTTTTTGATTCTGTGGGGTCTTGTCTTAAGCAGTGGGGAAAATTGACTTCCTTCTCATGCTCATTAGATAAATATCACAGGCAGGCTGTGCCACGTGTTGCAGGGAGTGCTCCCATCTGTGGAACAGGGAATCTGTCTCAAGGAAAGTTGAAAACCTGGGGGAGCTGTTCCTGCAAATCAGATGAAATGTGTTAAATTCCACTAGAGGAATACCAAGAGTCCAGAGAGCACATAGGCTGCTTCTTTTGGTGAGTGTGGGGAAGTCCGTGGAGGAAAGGTGGCTTTTGGTCTATGCCTTACCATAGGGTAATCTAGGTACTGTGCTAAGTGTTTAAAAATGTCTCATTTGATTACCCAATTTTATGAGATACAGAGGAGGACACACATCAAGAGAAATTAAATGATTTGCCTGAGGACTGCAGTGCCAAGATGGGAGCCCTGGGTTGTCTGCCTCTAGATCCTGAGCTTTTAGTCCCACCTTGCTTTGGTGCTGGGTCAAGGACCAGTTGTGTGACATGAACCCTGGGAGTGGTAAAGAGCCTCTAATGAAGCTTGGACCAGGGCTCTGGGGCCCTGGGTGAAGGCTGGGTGGGCAGTGTAGAGGTGAGTCACGAGTCCAGGCCCCAGAGGTGGTATCAAGGGCTTATATGAGGGGATTAAAAGGAGGAGGCAGTTGTGAGAGGTATCAGTCTTAACAATACTGAGAGACTGAAATTCTAATTGGGGATACTCCATGACATGGAATATTCTTGGGCCAGAACTGGCTAATGGGGCAGGTAAGGTCAATTTAGTAGATTTTAGTGGCTAAGGGTGGATTCTGGAGCAGACTGCCTGGGTGGGAATCCTAACCCAGCCTTGTCCTATCAGTGTGACCTTCACACACTTCACAATACTAGTATCCACCTCATAGGGTTGTTGGGAGGATTAAATTAGTTTAAATGGAGCCCATCACACAAGGGAGTGTTTGTTGGATGAATAAATCCCTAGGAAGAAAGGATACTATCTTCACCATTAATTAAACATACTAGCTTCTAAGTTTTCCGTGCTATTGGGAATGAAAGTGGTGTGAATATATGCCTTGCAATAAAGAGCTAGCTTACTATGGTCTGTTGACCATCTTTTATTAAGTAAAAAAGGATGAGTTAAATTTTGCTTATTCCCTCACTTAGGGATCTCTTTTTAGTGGAAGAACTAAAGAGCCAAGAGGGCAGGAAGAAGAGAGGATGCAGAGGTCACTGTTAGTAAAAAAACTTGCCCCTGATGATGCAGACAAACCCAAGGGACCACATAGGGAGCAGCTTACCCGTGTCAGCCCTGTTCCTCTGTAGGTGGATTTCTCGAAGTGCCCACTAGGTGGCTCTGTAACCCCGCTCATATCTTGGTTTACAGAGATACCGAGATGTCTGTCCTCTGTGAGGAAATTTCTCCCATACTTTGCTCTCCACCTCAGTAAATAGAAGCTGCATCCTAGAGAAGTTTAGTTTTATTAGGAAGTTAAAGTGAAGAAAATTAAAAAAGAGAGGCTAGTATTAAATCATTTAGCATAGTGCCAACAAGGATCATCATGTGGTTTGCTCTTTTCTTTTTCTCTCTTGTCTCTTCCCGATTTGATCCATGATAATACTTGGTGCTGGACCAAGGTCAAGGGAGGAGAAGCAGGGCAAGTTTCATTTGCGCTGTCGCCCTGCCCTTGTCCCATGTATATTCTTATATGTGAGTACACTTAGAGGGCAGCTGAACAGGCATGTGGCTGGTCAATCCCTTGGATGTCCATTGGGCTACATCCAGAGCAGAAAGGCTCTGTAGATGGGTCAGAGCCAGTGCGGTTCTGTCCCTCATGTTCTCATGAGCCTCTTTCCCCTTTCCATGTTTGGGGGGCAGGGTGGGTCAGTCACTTCCTGGATCTCAGTGACCTGAGGAGAGGTTGCTCTAAGACCAGACCTTAGACTGCTGCCATTCATCTCTGCTTTTTCTTTGAAGCCTTTTCTGAACCTGGTTTGACTTTCTCTTGGATCAGCTGGAAGCTGGCACCTCGTATTACAGAATTTGTGAAAACGATGGGTCTTGAGTGGCCTCTATGCTTGTCTTAGGGTGGCTCCGGTTGTGCAGTGTGCTGGGACCTTTCTGTTTCAGCAGATCTTTCCTCTACTGAAGGCTGTTCATTGCTGAGAGATGATTTTATTTGTTTATGTGTTGGGGGTTGCCTTTGGAAGTTTTAGTTTTATTTATCTTTAATTTATGTTCGCAATTACACGAGTAAACAATGAAAAGTCTCTTCCCTTCACTCCAGTACCTTTTCCCCTGTCTGTAGGCAGCTGATGTTACCAAAATTGTGTGTCCTTCTTGACTTGGTCTTCATAAATGCAGGTCACCCTCTTCCCCTTTCCACACAAGTGACAGCACACTAGATACTGGATGTTTTGCTGTGTACTTTTTCTCACTACATAATGGTTCCCAGAAAAGCTTCCTCATTCTTCCTTTTAAAACAACTGCGTGGCTTTCCATTTTATGGCTATTGTTTATTTTGTTTATTTCTCTGCTAGTGGAAACTTGTTTCCAGTAGTTTGTTAAAAGGGAATTACTAGATCAGCAATGCATGTATCTGACTTTGCTAGATGTTGCTAAATTGTTTCCCGTGGATTGTGTCAGTTCACCCTCTACTAGCAATGTGTGCATGTGCATTTTCCCTGCACACCGGGGCCATCAGACTTGTTTCTGATAGTTAAGAGGATTCTCTCATTGTGGTATGTGTATGTACAGTTGACCCTTGAACAACCTAGGACTTAGGGTTGCTGATTCCCGTGTAGTTAGAATCCATGTATAACTTTTGTCTCCCCAGAAATTAATGACTAATAGCCCACTATTGCCTGGAGTCCTTACCAATAACATAAACAGTTGATGAACATGTATTTTGTATTCTCACAATAAAGCAAGCTAGAAAAAAATGTTTTTTTCAGATTGTCACAAATGTCCACAAATTTTCCAATGTATTTGTTGCAAAATTTCTGTATGTAAGTGGACCCACAAAGTTCAGACCCATATTGTTCAAGGTCAACTGTATATGTAAATATTTTTGGTAAAGGTTGCTTACAGTTACAGTTAATTTTCAGTGTTGAACAGTATTCCATAGTATATATGTGTGTGAAAAAAAATGTATGTATAATCTATGCTTGATGGGCATTTGGGTGTTTCCAGTTCTTGGCTGTTAGGAAAAATGCCTCTTTGAACATTCTTACACATGTCTTTTGATGACCATATGTGTGCCTAATTGCTGGATCAGTAGGTCTGAATATGTTCAGCTCTAGGAGATGTACTAACAAATGTTTTCTAAGGTAGTTTTGCCCATTTACTCCCACCATCAACATGTGGGAGTGTCTGCATCCTAGTCAAATTTCATTACATTCATTCTGGTGAATGAGGACTGGTATCTTATAGTCTTAATTGGCATTCCCTTTTGATTAATTAGTTTGTGCATCATTTTTTGTGTTTATAGCCATTTTATATAGCCTCTTTTGTGAAGTACCTCTTTAAATCTTTTGTCTGTTTTTCTACTGAGTTGTCTGGTTGATTTGGGGAGTTGTTTATGTATTTTGATGTGGGTCTTTTGTTGGGTGTATGTACTGCAAATGTCTTGAACTCTATGGATGAAACTTCTCAGGCTGATAGTGTGATTGAATGTAACTGGAGTGGGGGTTGGAGGAGTCATGGAAAGCCTCTCTGAAATGACACCTTGTCATCTGATATCTGAAGGACAGAGAAGAACCAGTCCCTTGAGGCACTCAAAGATGACTAGCCCCGCAAAGGGAAGAGCATGAGCAAAGTCCCTGAGGCAGGGAAAAGCTCGGCACATTGGGGTATAGCAAGATAGCCAAGATGGCAGGGGAGAAAGGGATTGCAAGAAGAAATAAAATCCAGCAGAATTTCTTTTGTTATGTGAGGGAAAATCTTTGGATCTGTCATTTGTCCAGTGCTGCCACTGGTAGTTGCTCCTACTGACCCTGCTGTCCTTGACTCTCTTCTTGGCCTTGGGAAGCTGACAGTTAACGCTTCTTTCTGCCCTTTGTCCTGCAGGTGTGGTGGACACAGGTCTCTTCATCGACATGGCTGAGAGAGTCTACTTTGGGATGCAGGACGGCTCAGTGAACATGAGGGAGAAGGCTTTCTGTTGACCCTGTGGAGGGGCGTGTGGGGACGCCGAGTCCCCAGCCCTCAGCTGGGTGGATGTGCCTCTCCACGAGCCTTTGCCTTAACATACCTGTGCCAGACGGGAAGCTGGCAGGATGAGGGGCTGGGGGTAGTAGCTCCAGTCTTTTGAAGTATTGTTTCTAAGTATCTTTTTAAAAAGAGAAATATAAACATATATATTTTTACTATTATAAATACTCAGTTTTTTTTTATAAGTAGAACTTGATTTCATGTTTTATATGAAAATTATTTACCAAAAAAAGGGAGGGGACTGTCTTTTAAACTTTTAACTTGAGCCTGCTGGTTAAGCTTCTGAATATTGGGTTTGCCAAGAAATGTAAATAAAAACTTTTCTTTTAACTGGTGAAATGAAGAGTCCAGCCAGCAGCGATTCGCTGATGCCTTACTGGGAGCATTCGAGTTTACTCTTCCACTGCTGTTCTGTTTTTAGTTTTTGTTGCCATCACAACACAATACCTAGTTACATATTTTATGATGAGGTTTACAAAAGGCTGGTGAGTGTAATAGTTGTGGTGTTAGTGCCTCAGAGTGCAAACTATCAGGGAGAAGATGCAGTGGTTCTTCTGCTGAGATCAGAAGGGCTTCATCGGGATCGCTGCTGCTGGAGGCAATTGGCCAGAAACACTTGCCAGTACTGCCAGAGCACTGCTGTGAAATGTGAACTACCCTGAAGTGACTGTTGTGTTGTTGTTAATGTTTTCCTTTGTTATTACTTGCATGGTTTGGTAGCAGAAGTTGTCACCTCCTTATATTGTTTGAGGATTGAAATAAAAGAGTATGGTGCCACTTTGCTTCTTTGTCTTTACTTTAGAGTTTACAGTGGTTTTGCAGTATAGGAATTGATTTTGTTCATGCAGTTTATATAAGATCTGTGATAAGGGGTGGAATTCACTCAAGAAATCTTGAGTCCAAAAATAAGTAAATATTTCCTTTATTTCTAAGAGAACTTGACAACAGTTGTATTCTGTAGACTTTTGTCAAACAAGACATTAATTTTCTTTGTAAATGGAGGATAACACAGTTGAATAAAATCATGAGTTAGCCCCAAGTTTTATATTGGCCAAACCTTTAGTCGTGGAAGCTGACCATGAATCCTATGCATAACCGGAATTCCCTCTTTATTCTCTGCACTCTGTAATATTCAGACTGTGTGCCTGTGGGTAAAATTGCAGTATTTCCAGACTCTCTCGCCTGCCTTAGTGCATCTCTGTATCAGTAGGTGATTACATGGGGAGTGTGGGTATATTTGGACTGGAGAGGTTGGTTGGGGTCCCTTTTTAGCAGCTGGGTTGTAAGAGACATGGGTAGCAGAAGTGGACGACTGCTTGTAAGCAGTAAATGGGTTACTCCAACTTTATTTCTCTCTGATTTCGGTTTCAAAGGTAATTTGTCCTGGGCTGAGAACATAGTCCCGCCCCACTCTCCCTCCCCCCACCGGAGTTACAGTGCCTAAGGAGCAGCAGGCTGTCCAGAAGGCCTGGGTTGGGTAAGGGAAGGCCACAATCAGCTCAGTGCTAATTCTAGGTGAGACTCAGGAGTCCATCCTGTTGGGCGTTTATACCGAGAGCCCTACTCTCCCCCGTGCTGACTGCACAGTACTTGGAACAGGCATTTCCCTAGGCTTGCCCTCTTTTTTGAAGCTTGGGTTATAACTACCATACTTGATGGCATCTAAATTCCTGCTAAAGCAAGTTGCAGAAAAACAAGTAGTCAAGACTGGTATTACGGAGGCCTGCTTTTCCTTGCTGAATACCTTATTTGCCCTCAAGGTGCTCTTTAAGAACAGTTGCCTCATACTTTGTTAGGAAACCTATTGTTAGGAGTACTTTCTTTTTCTTCAAGACTATTTTGGTCTGGATGATAGGTAATTTTTGCCTAAAATGGACACTAGATCTTAGCTGAAAAAACCTGATAGAACTGATTTTTGAAACAATCCTTGAAAGCTCTTGTGGCATGGACTAAATTCTGGGATAAAGATAAACAGGATTAAACTGGGTTTCTCAAATACACCTGTATGCTCCATATCACATGTTAGTTTTCAGTGGGTTTCCTAGGCATCCACACGTGGGGCCAGACTGCAGTTCCTTTGAGTGTGAACCTGAGGGTTTTTCTTCTCTTGGCGAAAATACCTGCTAAGCTTTAAGCACACACATGGCAGTTTGTTCTAGAGGTGAATTTTGATTAAAGTCTCTTCAATAAAGTCATTGCTAGATGTGATCTTGTGGGCAATAAGTTGGATGGAAAAAGTCTGCAGGCATGTGGTAAATCTGAGAGGCACAGGGCAAGTTTGGTGTTTGGGAAAGGTTTAGAGCCAAGTTAGCTGCCACACTTCTGGGAGACATCAAAGGGGGAAAAATCACTTGTATTTGAATAAAATCTCTGCATTTCTGGTTTCAGCTACAACTCATAAAATTATGATACTCTTCAACAAACTTTTTCTGCGACATCCCATCTTGTACCAGTTTCTCGTTGTGGGGTGGGGACAGACAAGTCCAGTATCCCTTGTGCTCCAAATGCTCCCAGCCTGGGGAAGAGGCAGGTGAGTTGACAGGAATGCCCTGATGGGGCAGCAATGAAGGAACTGTCAGCATAGTGGGGAGGAGGGGGCCACGAGGTGGGCAAAGTGGTCATCAGGTGACTGGTGACAGTCTTCCAGCTGCCATCACTTACTATGTGCCAGTTGCTATTCTGGGCCTTTGCCCTGTTAGCTCAGAGCAGCTTTACAGTGTTCTCTTAATTTGCAGAGAGAAACTGAGGCTCAGTTTAAGTAACTTGCTCAGGTCATACACTTGAAAGCAGGCCGGACTTCCCTGGCTCCAGGCCTTGTTCCAAATTCAAGGAGTTTGCCAGATTTTGAGACGTTTGTGTTCCTTGATTGTTGTGTCCAACGAGTCATAGGTAATTTGTTAAAAGGACTGAAGTTAATGAAATGGTTTAGTGTGTGTGTGGTGGGGTTTGTGTGGGGAAGTTGGGGTTCCTATGGCTAGAATCCTCATTGAACTTAAACCACCTGATGATGTAACTGGCCTGTTGCTAGGCTACCCCTTCCACACCTTTAGGCAATAAATTAGTATTGCACTGTATAGAGAGCTTGGCCCAGTTCTCTGGGCACAGGCAAAGATGCTAATGCTCAACCTACCATGGGATAACAAGCCGGGTAATAAACCCTTTCACCCCAAGGACGTTCTACTGTCATTTCTTTGCTCACACTGAATCCATAGCGAACTTGCCTGGGGCTGAAACCCATTGACAAGACAGGGGGCTCATGAGTAACCCTGTAGTAGTCATTTCTATTTCTGATGAGCTGTGTTTAGTGGGAGACAGGAGTGGAACGCTGCACAACGTGGGGCTGGCCATGGCAAATGCCATGTAGAAGGACCCTCAGCTGCTGCCACTGAGTTTCCTCCCCCCACCACCGCGTGCTGGTTTTCTTTTGCCCTTCTGGCCAGAGGATGTAGGCACAGAGGTAGCTACAGGCACAAGGAATTAGTGTTTATAGCTAAGGACTGTTAATTCCCTTTAGCCAAAGACTCTGCAGGACCACGTAGTTGAACCAAGTTGGTTTTATTGACCCGTTGAATGAGGGAAGTTGCAGGCCATGAGGAGCCACCAGGTGTTTGAGTCAGAGGGTGATAGGACTCAACGGATCTGGGCTTCTGTTTGGTGCTCTGGTGGAGGGACTAGGGCTCACGGATTGTAGGTCATCAGGAAGCAGAATTCTGTGATTGGGCATCTTAATTTTTACTAGGAAGGTAAGAAGAATGGAGTGAAGCTAAAGCTGGGATTGGTGAAGTAGCAGCAGCCACTGTTAGGGTAGCAGGTGTCTGGCCCTTTTTGTGGTTTGGGCAGTGTTCATGTTTGGTCTGTGTTGAGACGTGATTATGGAGTCATGTGGTGTTTGGTTTTATCCATGACAGTCACCGAGTGGCCTCATCTGGTGGTGTTCTGTGACATTGTTCACGTTGCATGCGAGAGCACAGCACCCACCTGAGTGCCAGGCCAGCTCATAGCAGCACTGAGGCTGTAGAGCCAGGCTGGGTGCCAGCTGTTGGGGGCTGGATTTCTCTTTCTCAGGATGTGCTGATCCCAGGGTCCAGAGTGCTGAGCATTCTCTAATTACCTCTTCCCTCCCTTTGATTAGCAGGTATTGAGTCCTTGCTGGGTACTGGGCATGGGGGTGGAGAAATCAGGCCACAGTTACCCTGTGACGTGCCTCCAGCCTTCAAAGACTTCACTGGTGCCATGACAACTGCTGTCCATGCCTGCCTACTCGGATGCCTGAGTGTGCACACTTCCTGCTAATACCTAGCAGCTGATGCAGCTGGATTAAGGATTGCATCAGCCTTCACTCTCCAGTAACCTGGTAATCAGGTGAGGTTTTTGACAGAGATTCTGTACCTTTGCTTTTTTAATAACACGGTTGTATTGCAGGACAGCAAAAACACTCCAGTATAGTCTAGCATTCAAATGTGCCCAGTTGACTGCCACAGATAAACACCTGTAATGGTGTTTTGAGAGGGATGGAGGTATGACAGTTAATTAACATGGGCAGTGGGGTGGGGTGGAATCTAGAGAGGGAGGGAAAGGTCTTTCTGGATAGGCAACCCCAGTGTTGTGTGGACAATGCATTAGGCAGATGGTGAAATGAAATAAATGCAGTGTTGAAACTCATTGTCTCTGTCACATCATTGAGAACCGTCTCTGCTCAGCAGCAGTGTGAGAGAGGAAGCAGCGCCATCTCTGGGAATGGAAGTCCTGGCTGGCTGCAGCTCTGTCAGCCTTGGCCCTGTGGCCGTAAGCCCCCAAACGTCTCTCTGGTGACTGAACTTTTTGGAATTTCCAGGTTCAGGAGTATCCCAGCCTGAGTTTCAAACAGACAGTTTGTGTTCATCTTTATTTCAGAAGCTGCTGTTAGTGGAGGGTTTGACCAGTTTCTAGGCACTGATGAGTTCTGAAGGTTCCAGAGCTCTGGTCTGAGTTTAGCTGCACTTGGCCCACATTCCTCTGTGCCAGTTGCTGCCCCACTTCTTGGTGAACCTGTGAGAAGCCTTCACAAGGTGAGGCCCACAGGGAGCTGATGTTAGGGCGGCACTCTGCTCCCCTCACACTGGAAATGTGACCCCGAACATAATTGTACAGGTTCTAGTAGCCATGCTCAAAAGGTTCAAAGAAACAGGTGAGATGAATTTTGATAAAATACTAATTTAATCCAGTATATCTAAAATATTAGTGTTTTAACATGCAATCAGTATTGTACATTTTGTACTAAGTCTACAAAATACAGTATATATTTTACTTCAGTGCAACTTATTTTGGACTAGTCATATTTCAAGTGCTCAACAGCCTCATGTGGTAAGTGGCTACAGTATTGGATAGCATCATTCTACAATTCAAGGGGACTCTAGTGTTGTCTGGCTTTATAAATGCTCTTTTGACTTGTTGAAGCAAGCCTGGGGTCCTTCCTGTGGCCTTAGACATTTATAAGAGCCATAAAATTGAGTCAGATGGAGGGATTCAGGGGAAGGGGATGGGTACCTACTAGCCCTAGTTTGAAGTGAGATCATTTATACTTCATCTGTGCTGTTGACCTTGTAAAATGGCTATAACTCCAGGAAAGAGAACACCATTCTTTCAGCTTCTATGTTAGATGATTATATATATTTTTTTCTGAGAGAGGTATGTATGCTTAAGATAGTAACCTTGATTTGGAACTCTAGTTTTTCCATTTACTGGCTTTCGGAGAAGTTATTTGGCCTCTAAACCTTGATGTCCTTCCTCAGTGTAAAATGGGCATAACAATGTCACCTTTGAGGGTTATTTTGAGGATTAAGTGAGTTCACACATACCAAGTGTTTAGAACAGTTATTAACCCATAAAGCACTGAATAAATGTTAGCTATCAGACTGCTATGGACCTATATTTTCTAGGTTCCTTGGGCCTCAGGTTTAAGAGCATTGGAATGGACAAAATGGCTTGCTGAAAATAATTGGATGGGAAAACCATGACTTGAGACATAGGTATGTGGAGGCTCACTCTAATTTATATGTGTGATATTTTCCATAATAAAGTTTTTCTTAAAATGGCATGCTCACTTTTCTGGAATTTTCTGAAATAAAAAGTTGTTGCAATAATTGTATGTGCCTCTATGAAGTACCGTACAGGTTTACTTGAGAAAAGTGTGTGTGTACATTCTGCTTGGGGAAGTCAGGGAAAGCCTCAGAGTAGGTGGTGGTTCAGCTGAAGTTTTAAAAATGTTTTTTAATTAATTTTTTTCAGGTTTACCAAGATGTAATTCACATACCATCAATTTACCATTTAAAGTGTACAATTCAGTGGTTTTTAGTGTATTCACAGAACTATGCAAATATCACCACAGTCAATTCTAGAACATATTTGTCCAGTCAAAGAAAAACCCTGTGGCCATTAGCAGCTACTTCCTGTTTCCACCCCCCATACCTCCCACTCCCACCCCCGACCCCAATCCTACACACAAATTCACTTTCTGTCTCTATAGAGGCTACTTTTGTGGGCATTTCATATATATGGAATCATACCACATATTATCTCTTGTATCTTGCTTTTATTTAGCATAATGCTCTGCAGTTTCATCCATGTTGTAGCATATATTAGTACTTCATTCTCTTTTATTGCCAAAGAACATCCCATTGTATGGATAGACCACATTTTTTTTGCCCATTCATCAGCTGATAGACATTTGACTTGTTTCCACTTTTTATGACTAATGCTGCTATGGGCAGTCATGTACAAGTTTTGTGTGGACATATGTTCTCATTGTCTCCTTTCTGTTCCTCCTTTATTATCTTCTTTTGATTTAAATACATATTTTTTTAGCACACCATTTTAATTCCTCTGTTGTTTTTTTTTTTAACTATATATTTCAGTGACTTTCTCAGTGGTTGCTCTGTAGAGTTGCCGAATCTTGCACGAAGAGTAAAAGACCACCAGGCAGGAAGTTGGGTTGGGGGAACAGCAAGATGGGAAGAAACAGTCCACGAGTGGGAACAGAATGTGCGAAGACAAGGGTTAGTGAGGACCTGGTGGGTGCAGATAACTTTGAGGGGCTGTGCATGGCTGACAAGTCATGCTGGCTCTGGGAAGAAGTTGAGGGAAGAGAAGGGAGTGCAATAGCCAAATACTAAAGGACCGTGTTCACCATAGCTAAGGACTTCGGCTTTGATCCTGACATTGGGGGTTTCAGGCAGTGGGATGGCATGATCAGAATCATTTCTGGCTGCAGGGAGGAGAGTTCAGTGAACGAGGCAGAGTCTGGGCCAGGGAAATAGTTATGAGTCTTTGGAAATGGTTCAGGGGGTCTTCCCAGCTTATTTGGAGACTTAAGGTTGATGGGAAGTTTTCTTTCCAGTTTCATGGCATAGCAAGTCTTAGGTTTGAGAGATGTTTCCCTGCCAGGGAAGATTCTCCCTCATGGGTATTTTTTCTGAGGCAGTATGTGGAGTACCATATGGCAGAATTGTTGACATTTCCTAAGTCCATTTTATTTACATTAAAATGATCCAATCCATTGTTTAAGAATCCCACAAACACAAAGATATATAAAATGGAAATACTATACTTTTGGGGATGGAGACACAATTAGCAATATCCCTAGAAAAAAGTCAGTATATGAAAAGCAGATAGACAGAGACAGGAAAAAGTCAGGTACTGAATTTAACAGATTATTTGGGGGGGTCTTCCCAGTATCTATCTAAACGGGGAATTCCTCACCATGGAACCTTGCTATGGGGCATATCTTTCCCTTGCTACTGAAGCTGCAATGTCTGTTCTGTCTGCTCCCTGGCAGCCAGAACATGGACCTAGACTTGGCTAATTGGCTGTTGCTCTGCAGAGTTTGAGGCTTAAGACAGTGTCTCAATTATGTATTGTTGCCTAACAAACCACCTCAAAACTTGGCAGCTTGAAACAACCAGTGCCAGTCACTTGCTCACAGTCCTGCCAGCTGGGCAGAACTTGGTGGGGATGGCTCGTCTCTGTAGCGTTTGGCTCCAGCTGGGGCAATTGGGCTGAGGCTGGAACATCTGGGGGATGTGTGGGCCTCTCGCTCTCCAGGGGCCATCTTGGGCTTCCTCAGAGCATGGCGGCTGGATTCTCAGAAGGGGCATTCCTGTGGGAGCTCCAAGTCTTCCCCAGAAACTGTACAGTGTTGCTCTCACTTCAATTGCTCAAAACAAGTCAGCCCTGATTCAGAGGTCAGAAAATAGGCTCCACTTCTTGATGAAGGAAGGAATTAATGCAGAGTTTGCAAGTTGTCTCAGGGAATGACAGAGACACAGGAAGAGTTTAATGTTCATTCTTCTGGTGGCATCCAGATTTCAGCGGTGGGTGGCAGTAATGCCAGGGGCCACATTTAGGGTGGCAGCATCAATAGTGACATCTCATTCAGATCATTTTAGGGTGGGGCTCTTGGCCATATGTCCACCTTACCAGGTTCCCTTGGGTCCATCTATTCTCTGAACCTAATTTTCCAGCCTTCCCGCCCATTTTGAAGCTGCATGATATCCTTTCAATAAATCTCATTTTTGCTTAATTTAGCCTGAGCCAACTCGTGTCTGTGTCTAAGAACCATGACTGATACCCCAGTCAATAGGAGAATCACTAAGGACTGTCAGCAAAATAGATAAATTACCAAGGAAGAAATGCACATGACTAATAAACCCCTGAAAAATGCTCCACTTCACTAACAATAAAAACAAAACACATCTGAATTAAAACAGTAACAACCAGATGCCTATTTTTGGTCTATAAAATTATCAAATAAATTAATGTCATGATCAGAGTGGCAGAAGGCATGGTGAGACAAACTCTCTTTGGCCTTGATAGGACTAAACCTTTCTTCCTGGGGAATTTTTGGTAACATTTATCAAGAAACTTTAAGTGGATCATCCCTTTTCAGTCCTTTCCAGGAATCTGTTCTAGGCAAATACTTAGAAATGTGATAGAAAATTACACACAGAGGTGTTCATATCAAGGATATATTTTAGCAAATATTGGAAAATTGCATAATGGTAAGTCAGTTAAGATGTGATGTAATAAGGTATTAAGAAAGGTTTGTAAAGAATGAAAGATACAGGAAAACCTTTGTAGAATATTATTGAATACTCTAAGTATTCAAATATTGCTAAGTAATAAATTAACCAAAAATTCTTAATTTGATATCATGACCTAGTTGGGAAATTAAACCACTCTAAGTGTTTCAAATGGGAATTTATTATGGGATACACTTTGCAGGTGATAGAAGGTCAGAGAAGCCAGTTATTATGTAGAAGCAACCCAGAGGTGAACACTACCAGGAAACCCCTCCACTCCTAAGGCTGGAGAAGGTCATGTAACCAGAACCCAGATGCTGGGCACTTACTTGCTGGGAAGCTAGAACCACAGAGATGTGCCACTGCTGGAAAATTCCCCCCCAAAGCCAGGAGAGGGACAGATACCTCAGAAGCCTTAACCCTTCATCATGCTAGCCAACCCCGGTCAGTGCCTCCTGTTAGTCAGATCTGGCCAGAAGCCAGTTAGTAGTGGAGCCAAGGATAGATTTCTGATCTGAGAGTAGATAGACAATGGCCACCACAACCACTATCTCAACTAGATAAAAATTGTGTGTATTAAATGATAAAAGTGATTACTTTTGCTCATGGGGTTTATATATGACTTTTACTTTCATATGGTTTTCTGTGTAATAGAAAGAACCTGAAAATTATTCAAATTAAAAATGGCGAGGATCACGGGAAGATGGCAGTGTGAGTAGTTCAGTGGAAATCTCCCAAAAACATATATATTTATGAAAATACAATAAATATAACTATTCCTAAAAGAGACACCAGTGGATACAGTACAACAGCCAGGATACATCTACATCTGCGAGAACTCAAAACATCATACGAAGGGGGTAAGATACAAGCCGTGGCCAGGTGGGACCTGAACGCCCCCCAACCCCAGAACCCGGCGGGAAGAAAGGAGTCGGAACAGGGAGGAAGTGAAAGCCCAGGACTGCTAAATAACCAGCTCTAGAAATCCGCACCCGGAGTGCAGATACAAGGTGCATGGGGTGCTGGATATTAGAGAAATAGAAAAGCAAAACGTGCGGGCAGGTCCCAACAACCGGTGCCTCTGAGACAAAAGAAAAGCGAGTGTGTTTTGCAAGTCTTAAAGAGACAGGGACCCCACACCTGGAAGAAGTCATCCCTGCACACTTAGCCAGCAGCTGAGAATACCAGGGAACTTTAGGTGCCCTAACCCTCTGGGCAGCAGCGCAGCTCTGAAACCCCTCACGGCACTAAGCAGCCTGCCAATCGTTCCCCCAACTGGCATGGACCCCGACACACAGGCCCAGTAGTGGGAGAGTGGCAGCGCGCACCAGGGGCGGCAGCGCCCGAGGGGACCGGGAGCAGCCTGTGTGCACTGGCAGCAGCAGTGCCAGAGGGGCCTAGGAGAGGTCCACGTGAGCCCGTGGCGGTGGCGAACGAGTGGCCTGGGAGTGGCCCGTGCGTGCCAGCGGTGGTGGCTCCAGAGGGGCATGGGAGAGGCCTGTGTGCATCTGCATCGGTGCCAGAGGGAGCAGCCGTGCTCCCAGCAGCCGACTGGAATCCCAGCCCAACACATAGCCGCCCGGGCCAGACCCAAAGGCCACTGTTGGTACACAGCTACCCGGCAGGGGCACTGCTATCATGGAGGAGTGCACCTGGCGTGCCTGCCACTCCCTGCAGGGCTCTGCACTGCTCTGATGGGGACCCCGCCCACAGCACCTTAGGGGATTAACCTGGTGGCTGCTCCAGGAGTGTGGGTAACCAATACAGGCAGCAGAGAAGGGCAAGGCATCCAGCAAGCAGGAAAGGACTTTCTTCTCCCAGCTGACACAACTGCAACCTGCCTACAGCCACCGCTATCATGAAAAGGCAGAAAAATTTAGTCCAGTCCAAAATGGTCCAGACAATCCCTGAGAGAGGATCTGCAGAGTCAGACCTAACCAGTCTCCCTGAAAAAGAGTTCAAAATAAAAATCATAAACATGCTGACGGAGCTGCAGAGAAATATACAAGAGCTAAGGGATGACATCTGGAGGGAGATTGCAGAAGGGAAACAAACTCTGGAAGGATTTATAAGCAGAATGGATAAGATGCAAGAGGCCATTGATGGAATAGAAACCAGAGAACAGGAACACATAGAAGCTGATGCAGAGAGAGATAAAACGATCTCCAGGAATGAAACAATGTTAAGAGAACTGTGTGACCAATCTGAAAGGAACAATATCTGCATTATAGGGGTACCACAGGAAGAAGAGAGAGAAAAAGGGATAGAAAGTGTCTTTGAAGAAATAATTGCTGAGAACTTCCCCAAACTGGGGGAGGAAATAGTTGCTCAGACTACAGAGACACACAAAACTCCAGAGAGACGGGACCCAAAGAGGACAACACCAAGACACACAATAATTAAAATGGCAAAGATCAAGGACAGGGACAGAGTATTAAAGGCAGCTAGAGAGATAAAAAAGGTCACCTACAAAGGAAAACCCATCAGGCTATCATCAGACTTCTCAACAGAAACCTTACAGGCCAGAAGAGAATGGCATGATATATTTAATGCAATGAAACAGAAGAGTCTTGAACCAAGGATACTGTATCCAGCATGATTATCATTTAAATATGAAGGACAGATTAAAAAATTCCCAGACAAGCAAAAGTTGAGGGAATTTGCCTCCTACAAACCACCTCTACAGGGTATCTTAGAGGGACTGCTCTAGATGGGAGCACTCCTAAAAAGAGCACAGAACAAAGCACCCAACATATGAAGAAGGGAGGAGGAGGAATAAGAAAGGAGAGAAATAAAGAATCATCAGACTGTGTTTATAATAGCTCAATAAGTGAGTTAAGTTAGACAGTAAGGTAGTAAAGAAGCTAACCTTGAACCTTTGGTAACCATGAATCTAAAGCCTGCAATGGCAATAAGTACATATCTTTCAATAATCACCCTAAATGTAAATGGACTGAATGCACCAATCAAAAGACACAGAGTAATAGAAAGGATAAAAAAGCAAGACCCATCTATATGCTGCTTGCAAGAAACTCACCTCAAACCCAAAGACATGCACAGATTAAAAGTCAAGGGATGGAAAAAGATACTTCATGCAAACAACAGGGAGAAAAAAAGCAGGTGCTGCAATACTAGTTGAAGGGTCCCCACCCATAAGATGGCAAAATCCTGCTTCTCTTCTGGGTCCTCGGTTCCCGCCGGCACCATCTGAAGCCTAATCACCCCTCACCCCCCTAATCCCAGCACCTAGCCAATAGCCACCAGCCCCGTAGAAGTGACACCACAATCACCCCATGCCCCTTCCTATATAACCCAGCGCCTTTCCCCAATAAAGCGGAATTCTCCGGTGAATTGCTGCTGTGTGTCGCTCCTTTCCTTTCATTGGTGCCAAAACCCGGGGGACGGGACACCCCAACTGGGCCCCGTCTTCCCCCCGACACCAGCAGCAGCTTGCCCTCGTCCTCTTTTCCCGGCGCTGGCTCCTCACACTCACCACTCCTCTCTGGCCTTTGGGTAAGTTTTCCCCTGGAGTGGGCCACTCTTCCCCGACGAGGAGGGAGCTCTCCCCGCCTTAGGCCTTCACGGCTGCGGCGGACCCTCAGGCCCCTCCTCCAACAGCCATAAACGAGGGGACTCCTTTGCGGATGAGAACGCTCCCTTTTCCCCCCTCCTTCCGTTCCTTCCGCCGAAAATTCCTTCCGCCGAAAACTCCTAGTACTGGGTACCTCGGACGCCGACACTCTGCCTTCTTAGAGAAGTCTGGGTGACGACCCACACTTCCTAAGAAACCGACTCATATACGAGTTTCCGCAGACCCCCAAGGACCATCGGGGATGCCCTTTGTCTCCTTGCGCTCTGCTCCCAGTCCGAGGATCTCCATTCGTCTTCCCCTGTTCATCTCCTTCTCTGTCCTTTAGCCATGGGAGCCTCCTCATCCCTCCCTGGAAGCTCACCTCTTGAATGCCTGCTCAAGTATCTAGGCACCCTCTCCCTGACGCCTGATATAAAACCAAAACTTATCCGCAAATACTGCTCCCAAGATTGGCCGACATACCCCCTAGACAATAACAACCAATGGCCCGCAGGGGGAACTCTTGATCCGAACATCACTCGTGATCTCTTTACTGCCAGCGCCTGAAAAAATGGAAGGAGATTCCCTATATCGAAGCTTTCCACCTCCTCCCCCGCCTCCCTCGCTGCCGCCGCCTCCTCCTCCCCCCGCCCCCCCCCAAGTTCTCCTAGCCTGCAAGCTGTCTCCCCCGCAGAAGCCTCCCGTTCACTCCCTTCCCCCTCCTCTCCTACAACAGCCCCTCCCCCTTCCTCCACCACCATCTCCTCCCCCACCTCACCCCCCTGCAGATCAAGCCTGAGCCTTTCAGCCCCTCTCTAAGTCCCAGGAGCCTCCTCCATCTTTGCCCCCATCACCTGTTTCTCCCCGACAGACTGAGCCAGGACCCTCCAGTCCCCCACTGCCATGGGTCTCCACTCTCGAGATATCTTCGCCTGCTGCTTAATAGCAGGTCTGAAAAACGCAGCTCGTAAAGTAGTCAATTTTCAAAAGCTCCAAGACATAATTCAAAGGAGGGACGAGACTCCCTCTGAGTTCTTAGACAGACTCACTCAAGCCCTATTACAGTATACCAGCCTGGACCCAGAAATGCCTGATGGAAGACATGTCCTTATGACATACTTCCTAGCTCAAAGCTACCCTGACATTAAAGCTAAACTCAAAAAGTTAGAACAGGGCCCCGCTACCCCACAGACTGAGATCCTAACAGTGGCCTTTAAAGTATTCCATAACCTGGAGGAGGAGAAAGAACGCTGTAAACAAAAGGCTGATCAGGCCGATTTCCAAATGTTGGCCCAGCTGATAAAACCACAACCTGGGCACTCCTTTGCAAACAAGCCCCCCCCAGGAGCTTGTTTCAAGTGCGGACAAGAAGGACATTGGTCAAGGGTGTGCCCCTCCCCCAGACCTCCTACCACCCCATGCCCCAGATGCCACAAAAAGGGCCACTGGGGGTCTGATTGCCCAGCCACCCAAAGGGGAGGCTGGACGAACAACCCCCATCCTAAGCCCGCTGTAGTGGGGCTGGCAGAAGATTGACGGGGCCTGGGGGCTTCTCACCCGACCATTTCCATCACCAAACAGGAGCCCAGGGTTACTTTAATAGTAGACGGTCGCCCCATCTCCATCCTCCTAGATACAGGAGCCACCTTCTCAGTCTTGCGAGAATACCGGGGCCCTACCATGCCTGCCATTACTCCTATAGTTGGGGTAGGAGGTAAACAGATTTTCCCATTAAACCCCCCCCCCCCACCTTTTATGCACAATCCAAGACAATCCCATACCTTTCTCCCACTCCTTCCTGGTTATGCCCCAGTGTCCCATCCTCTTACTAGGACGGGACATCCTTTCTCTCCTCCATGTTTCCATAACTATATCCACTCCCACAGCCCCCAGTACTCCTTTTCTGATGGCCCTCATAGCCGACGACCCCCCTCTACCCAATGAAAGCTCCAGTTCCGCCCTCATACACCCTGTAAATCCCAAAGTTTGGGACATTACAAGCCCCTCCGTGGCTCTATGTTCTCCTGCCTCTATCAAATTACGTGACCCCTCTCAGCATATCTGTCAGGACCAATACCCCCTAACCACTTCAGCCCTCATAGGCCTCCAACCCATCATTCAAGATCTTTTAAACAAAAATTACCTCAGACCCACTCACTCCCCATTTAATACCCCCATATTAGCTGTTAAAAAAAACCCAACAGATCTTTCTGCCTCGTCCAAGACCTTCGCCTCATCAACATGGCCATCGTCCCTATCCATCCCTTAGTCCCAAATCCATACACCCTTTTATCGCAGATCCCTGCCTCGGCCTCCCACTTCTCAGTTCTAGATCTCAAGGACGCATTTTTTTTCTATCCCTCTGGACCCCTCCTCCCAAGATTTTTTCGCCTTCACCTGGACGGACCCATACACAAGACATTCTGAACAACTCACTTGGACAGTTTTGCTACAAGGCTCCCGAGTCCACCTTATTACAATACGTGGATGATCTTCTACTCTGCAGTCCCTCGTGGGAACAGTCTCAACTTGACACTGCCTCCCTACTTAACCTTCTAGCTTCCAGAGGTTACCGGGTATCCCCCGTCAAAGCTCAAATCTCTTCCCCTTCTGTTACTTACCTCGGATTTCTTCTATCTCAACAAAGAAAGTCCATTACCTTAGACAGAAAACGGCTCCTCTCTGTCCTGCCCGTTCCCAAAACCAAGACAGAAATCCTTTCCTTTCTAGGCTTGGCTGGGTATTTTAGAGCGTGGATCCCTAACTTCTCCCTGTTGGCAAGACCCCTATACGACCTCAGCAAGGGCCCCCCTGAAGAACCATTATCCTTCTCACCCTGACACTCCTTCATTAAGCTCCGTGGAGCCCTTGTGGAAGCCCCAGCTCTCCATCTTGCTGATTTGTCGAAGCCCTTCTCATTATACATTCATGAGAGGTCCAGTCAAGCTCTAGGAGTCCTAGGCCAATATTATGGCCCATCCTTTGCCCCAGTAGCTTATCTTTCCAAGCAATTAGACCCCACAGTTCGGGGATGGGCCCCCTGCCTACGGGCATTAGCTGCTGGACAGCTCTTGCAGAAGGAAGCTCATAAACTGACATTCGGGGCGCCCCTTACCATTCTGTCCCCACATCACCTAAAAGATATCTTAACCTACAAAAGTTTACAGACTCTCCCTCCCTCCAGACTCCTGACCTTACTGTCCTCTTTCCTCCAAAATCCCGTTCACCCCCTTTGCCATCCATACCCGAATCATGACTTTTTCCTCCTTTACTGCTCCCTCGTTCTCTCTCGCTTTTTTCCTCATTCCTATTGTCTTCCCTGCCACCCCAGCCTCCTTTGTATGGTGATTCAAAGTCAGACAGACTTACACACAGCATCAAACAAAAATTACTGCCCTCATTGCCACATCAGACTGCCCTCTGAAAGGCTGCTCCGAGCCTTTATACCTCCACTTTCCTCCCTCCACCGAAGTGTTCAGTAGCAGCTACCTTTATTCTCCCTACCTCTGCTCCTGCTATGACCAAAAACAAGCCTGTTGCAGGTGATGGCCAGACACCTACGGGGATGTCCCTACTGGTCTTGCGCCATTCACTACATGGGTAACTCCCGGTACCCACAGTATTACTCCTCCAACCCATTCTCTTCAATACTAACAAACCCCTTCCTCACCTGGCTGTGGCCCATTACAAGCCCTATAATAATCATTCTTCTCGCCTGTCTCTTCTTACCTTGTATAGTAAAGTTTATCAAATCCCAAGTCGGTAAAATCTCTAATCAAACTTTCAACCAGCTTTTACTCAGGAACTACCAGCTTTTAGCCACAGAAGATCCCTCACCCTCACGTAACCTCCTCACCACACGCTGAGATGGACCCCTCTCTCCGCTGGAAACTGTTCCTGGAAACAATGGTCGCAGACACCTGGCTTCTGGCACCCGTATCCTCTTGGCACCATTAGAATCAACAAGTCCTCGACCTATGGTTACAGGGAACCTTCATTGATTTCCAACCTGAAGAAGTCCACATCTACTCGTCCTTACTGTGGGGAGTCCTATCAACCCTTTCCTCCCAGTCCTCAAGCCCTCACTCCCTTCTCCGCCCCTGTTCAGCAGGAAGCAGTCAGAGAGAAAGCAACGTCCACAACCCCATAGAGGAGAAAGGGGGGAATGAAGGACCCCCACCCATAAGATGGCAAAATTCCTGCTTCTCTTCCAGGTCCTCGGTTCCCGCCGGTGCCACCTGAAGCCCAATCATCCCTCACCCCCCTAATACCAGCACCCAACCAATAGCCACCAGCCCTGTAGAAGTGACACCACAATCACCCCATGCCCCTTCCTATATAACCCAGCACCTTTCCCTAATAAAGCGGAATTCTCTGGTGAATTGCTGCTGTGTGTCGCTCCTTTCCTTTCACTAGTATCAGACAAAATAGACTTAAAACAAAGAAAGTCACAAGAGATAAAGAAGGACACTATCATTTAAATATGATATCATTTAAATGATATCATTTAAATTTGATATCATTTAAATGATACCAGCACGAATATCATTTAAATATGAAGGAGGGATTAAACAATTCCCAGACAAGCAAAAGTTGAGGGAATTTGCCTCCCACAAACCACCTCTACAGGGCATCCTACAGGGACTGCTCTAGATGGGAGCACTCCTAAAAAGAGCACAGAACAAAACACCCAACATATGAAGAAGGGAGGAGGAGGAATAAGAAGGGAGAGAAATAAAGAATCATCAGACCATGTTTATAATAGCTGAACAAGCGAGTTAAGTTAGACAGTAAGATAGTAAAGAAGCTAACCCTGAACATTTGGTAACCACAAACTTAAAGCCTGCAATGGCAATAAGTTCATACCTTTCAATAATCACCCTAAATGTAAATGGACTGAATGCACCAATCAAAAGACACAGAGTAATAGAATGGATAAAAAAGCAAGATCCATCCATCCATATGCTGCTTACAAGAGACTCACCTCAAACCCAAAGACATGCACAGACTTAAAGTCAAGGGATGGAAAAAGATAATTCATGCAAACAACAAAGAGAAGAAAGCAGGTGTTGCAATTCTGGTATCAGACAAAACAGATTTCAAAATAAAGAAAGTGACAAAAGACAAAGAAGGACATTACATAATGATAAAGGGCTCAGTCCAACAAGAGGATATAACCATTATAAATATATATGCACCCAATACAGGAGCACCAACATATGTGAAACAAATACTAACAGAATTAAAGGAGGAAATAGAATGCAATGCATTCATTCTGGGAGACTTCAACACCACTCACTCCAAAGGACAGATCCACCAGACAGAAAATAAGTAAGGACACAGAGGCACTGAACAACACACTAGAACAGATGGACCTAATAGACATCTACAGAACTCTACATCCAAAAGCAACAGGATACACATTCTTCTCAAGTGCACATGGAACATTCTCCAGAATAGACCACATACTAGCCCACAAAAAGAGCCTCAGTAAATTCCAAAAGATTGAAATCCTACCAACCAACTTTTCAGACCACAAAGGTATAAAACTAGAAATAAATTGTACAAAGAAAGCAAAAAGGCTCACAAACACATGGAGGCTTAACAACATGCTCCTAAATAATCAATGGATCAACGACCAAATTAAAATGGAGATCCAGCAATATATGGAAACAAATGACAACAACAACACAAAACCCCAACTTCTGTGGGACGCAGCAAAAGCAGTCTTAAGAGGAAAGTGTATAGCAATCCAGGCATATTTAAAGAAGGAAGAACAATCCCAAATGAATAGTCTAATGTCTCAATGATTGAAATTGGAAAAAGAAGAACAGATGAGGCCTAAGGTCAGCAGAAGGAGGGACATAATAAAGATCAGAGAAGAAATGAATAAAATTGAGAAGAATAAAACAATAGAAAAAATCAATGAAACCAATAGCTGGTTCTTCAAGAAAATAAACAAAATAGATAAGCCTCTAGCCAGACTTATTAAGAGAAAAAGAGAGTCAACATACATCAACAGAATCAGAAATGAGAAAGGAAAAATCACGACGGACCCCACAGAAATACAAAGAATTATTAGAGAATACTATGAAAACCTACATGCTAACAAGCTGGGAAACCTAGGAGAAATGGACAACTTCCTAGAAAAATACAACCTTCCAAGACTGACCCAGAAAGAAACAGAAAATCTAAACAGACCAATTACCAGCAACGAAACTGAAGTGGTCATCAAAAAATTACCAAAGAACAAAACCCCCGGGCCAGATGGATTTACCTTGGAATTTTATCAGACATACAGGGAAGACATAGTACCCATTCTCCTTAAAGTTTTCCAAAAAATAGAAGAGGAGGGAATACTCCCAAACTCATTCTATGAAGCCAACATCACCCTAATACCAAAACCAGGCAAAGACCCCACCAAAAAAGAAAACTACAGACCAATATCCCTGATGAACACAGATGCAAAAATACTCAACAAAATATTAGCAAACCGAATTCAAAAATACATCAAAAGGATCATACACCATGACCAAGTGGGATTCATCCCAGGGATGCAAGGATGGTACAACATCCGAAAATCCATCAACATCATCCACCACATCAACAAAAAGAAAGACAAAAACCACATGATCACCTCCATAGATGCTGAAGAAGCATTTGAAAAAATTCAACATCCATTCATGATAAAAACTCTCAGCAAAATATGGGTATAAGGGCAAGTACCTCAACATAATAAAGGCCATATATGATAAACCCACAGGCAATATCATACTGAACAGCAAGAGGCTGAAAGGTTTTCCTCTGAGATCGGGAACAAGACAGGGATACTCACTCTCCCCACTGTTATTTAACATAATACTGGAGGTCCTAGCCACGGCAATTAGACAAAACAAAGAAATACAAGGAATCCAGATTGGTAGAGAAGAAGTTAAACTGTCACTATTTGCAGATGACATGATATTGTACATAAAAAACCCTAAAGCCTCCAACGCAAAACTACTAGAACTAATATCGGAATTCAGCAAAGTTGCAGGATACAAATTTAATACACAGAAATCTGTGGCTTTCCTATACACTAACAATGAACTAATAGAAAGAGAAACCAGGAAAACAGTTCCATTCACAATTGCATCAAAAAGAATAAAATACCTAGGAATAAACCTAACCAAGGAAGTGAAAGACCTATACCCTGAAAACTACAAGACACTCAAGAGAAATTAAAGAGGACACTAACAAATGGTAACTTATCACATGCTCCTGGCTAGGAAGAATTAATATTGTCAAAATGGCCATCCTGCTCAAAGCAATATACAGATTTGATGCAATCCCTATCAAATTACCAACAGCATTCTTCAATGAATTGGAACAAATAGTTCAAAAATTCATGTGAAACCACCACAGACCCCGAATAGCCAAAGCAATCCTGAGAAGAAAGAATAAAGTGGGGGGGATCTCGCTCCCCAACTTCAAGCTCTACTACAAAGCCACAGTAATCAAGACAATTTGGTACTGGCACAAGAACAGAGCCACAGACGAGTGGAACAGAATAGAGACTCCAGACATTAACCCAAACATATATAGTCAATTAATATATGATAAAGGAGCCATGGACATACAATGGGGGAAATGACAGTCTCTTCAACAGATGGTGCTTGCAAAACTGGACAGCTACATGTAAGAGAATGAAACTATATCACTGTATGACCCCATACACAAAAGTAAATTAAAAATGGATCAAAGACTTGAATGTAAGTCATGAAACCATAAAACTCTTAGAAAAAAATATAGGCAAAACTCTCATGGACATAAACATGAGTGACTTCTTCATGAACATATCTCCCCAGGCAAGGGAAACAAAAGCAAAAATGAATAGGTGGGACTATATCAAGCTGAAAAGCTTCTGTACAGCAAAGGACACCATCAGTAGAACAAAGAGGTATCCTACAGTATGGGAGAATATATTCATAAATGACAGATCCAATAAAGGGTTGACATCCAAAATATATAAAGAACTCACACACCTCAACAAACAAAAAGCAAATAATCCAATTAAAAAATGGGCAGAGGAGCTGAATGGACAGTTCTCTAAAAAGAAATTCAGATGGCCAACAGACACATGAAAAGATGCTCCACATCACCTGTCATCAGAGAAATGCAAATTAAAACCACAGTGAGATATCACCTCACACCAGTAAGGATCGCCACCATCCAAAAGACAAGCAACAACAAATGTTGGCAAGGTTGTGGAGAAAGGGGAACCCTCCTACACTGTTGGTGGGCATGTAAATCGTTCAACCATTGTGGAAAGCATTATGGAAGTTCCTCAAAATGCTTAAGATAGAAATACCATTTGACCCAGGAATTCCACTTCTAGGAATTTACCCTAAGGATGCAGCAGCCCAGTTTGAAAAAGACAGATGCACACCTATGTTTATCGCAGCACTATTTACAATAGCCAAGAAATGGAAGCAACCTAAATGTCCATCAGTAGATGAATGGATAAAGAAGATGTGGTACATATACACAATGGAATATTATTCAGCCATAAGAAGAAAACAAACCCTACCATTTGCAACAACATGGATGGAGCTAGAGGGTATTATGCTCAATGAAATAAGCCAGGTGGAGAAAGACAAGTACCAAATGATTTCACTCATATGTGGAGTATAAGAGCAAAGAAAAATTGAAGGAACAAAACAGAACAGAATCACAGAACCAACGAATGGACTAACAGTTACCAAAGGGAAAGGGACTGGGGAGGATGGGTGGGAATGGAGGGATAAGGGCAGGAAAAAGAAAGGGGGCTTTACAATTAGCATGTATAATGTGGAGGGGGTTATGTGGCAGCTCTACAACAGAGAGAAGACAAGTAGTGAGTCTACAACATCTTACTACACTGATGGACAGTGACTGTGAAGGGGTATGTGGGGGAGACTTGGTGAAGGGGGAAGCCTAGTAAATATGTTCTTCATGTAATTGTAGATTAATGATACCAAAAAAAATGGCGAGTGTGTGATGGGGAGATGCCACATAATATTTTTACATATGTAAGAATGGATATGATGCAAACAATGGAGTCTTACACACTAGGTCTCATTAAGCTCCGGGCTTTAGTTGGTGGCTCTCCAAGGGCTGGGTGCTCGCCCTACATGGGGCCAGCAGGGTGCACTCCAGCCCAGCACACGAACCCACTCCTTCAGAGGCAGTCCCTCTGGGGTTTCTGGAGGCCATTGTGGAGCAGGGTCCTAGGGGAGATGTTGCCCTGTGGGCTAGCCTGGGCTTCCAGAGGTTTGCCTCTGTCAGCCTCCATCTCGGAGCTGCCCTTCCATTGTAGGCAAGCTATTGCAAGGGCTCACGAGAAAGCCCAGCATCACCAGAACTTGAAGCTCCTTCCTTGTCCTTATTGCAGTATTTGGTATGTGACTGTTGCACCTCCAGCCTCACTGTATTAATAATGCTCAGCGTAAAGGGACTTGCATGGAGGTGCCAGTGGTTAGAGTTCTCAGCCCCAGGTGTCCTGTGAGAGTACAAATGCTCTATAAAACCATCTTGGCTATTCCCCAAATAAGAACCTCAAGTTGAAGAGTGCAAGCCTCCATATTTTGCAGTTTCTGCCATTTCTTCAAAACATCACACCCAAAGTGATTGTCTCTGGGAGACTAGCACCAGCTAGTTAACTAGCACAGTGTCAGAGGTTGTTAGAGCTGCGTTAGTAAGTGGTCATAGGACATTTCTTTGCAGTTAAGCTGTGTATTATAACTGGCTTCTCTGCTCTCTTACCTTTGCTCTCCTGGGTATACAAGCTTTCCTGCTGCTGAAAGCACAGGCTGGGCTGGGCTGGAATTCCTGCCTGCTGGAAGCTCCTCCATGACCTCTTCAGACAGCTGTTCCCTGGAAATCTACATGTATGTCCTCAGGGGTCACAGGAGATTGTTTTAGGGAGTAGGGGAGCTTACCTGGGGGAGAATGGGTCAAACTCTGAATAGTGGACATTGTAAAAATGCAATGGGCTCTGATATTGAAGGCAACTGGAGCCACCTTGGCTGCCACTAGGGCTCCCACAGTGAGCGTTGCTGACCTGCCTCCTGTACAGAAACTGGGGTAAGAGCTGGGTCCTGGAGTCCCACCCAGGTTGTGTGCCCATCAGTTTGCTGTGTGTATGCGTGTGTGTGTGTGTGTGTGTGTGTGTGTGTGTGTATGTGTGTGTATTGCTAGCAAATCCAAGACAGGGTAGAAGAATAATTTCGTATAATTTCAGGTAGTCTGTCCTTTTGAATCCCTTACCTCCCCTGTTCCTCAACTGAGAAAGTATGCTTTTATTTGAGTGGGTCTTTTTTCCCATAAAAAAGATATGGAATGCTTTACAACTTGGTACTTTTCTGTTTTGGGAAATGATTAAAAAATTTAAAGGAAAAGATTGCTTTGGTGAAATGTAAATACAGAGATTATATAAGCAACATACAATTATTAAGGGTAAAGAGGGTGATGGATGCATTTTAAACAAGGTTTCATCAGTAAACTATTTCAGGCATGAAAAGTTGAGTCTCTGAATAAGCCTTAACTCAGGCTGATAATGCTTGCAAATGTTGATCCTGAAAATTCTTGAGGTACTTTGCAGAGCTGAGAATTGTGTTCTCTGGGCTGATGCCTCAGATCAGCTCGTTTCCCTTAAGTACAATTTTCTTGGGTTTTATTCAATGCATTTTTATATTTTGTTGAGATATAATTCACATACAATAAAAATCACCACAATATATTCTTATTCCTAAAATAAGTCACATTTTATAAGATGTGTGCATATGGAGTTTTACAGTTATGTTTAAAAGTTTTGGGGAGGAAAGAGGAATCCTTTTTCTAACCTTGTGGATTTTGTTATCAATTGCACAACATGTGGCAAGTAATCATTAATTACAAAGGTATTTCATTGAGAAAAATAGTTTCTGTGTTCTCTTTTCTAAAGGAACCCCACTAAGTCATTTCTAATTCTGAGTATATATTGGAGTATAAATAATGGCAATGAGTAAATGATCCAAAGACTGCCTTCTGGAACTTATTTTTCTGAATCACTTTCTGTAATTAAAATAACACTTTAATAATCTGAATTTTATAATAAGGATAATTCTAAATGAAGTTCAAGAATTGTTTTTCTCTGGAAGGAAAGCTTATGCAACTTGTACCTCTAAGTCAGGCTTCTTGTTATGTCTTTCCTAACATACCAGTGTTTGGTTTCAGTCCACTTCTTATTTAAAAAGATCTACTTTAGAGCTAAAATATCTTAAGAATTTCTTAACCTGGGGGATATGGAGTGGCAGAGGGAAAATTATCTCTCACAAATATTCTTTGTAGTGTTTTGATGTGTTTCCAAGTACATGTGTTACTTTTCCAAAAATTAAATGGAGCAATTTTCAGTAATCAAATCAGCAAAATACTCAGGGCACGGTATGTCTCATTAATATGTTTTTGCCCTTTTAAATACTTTCAAGAATGGAACTAGAGAAATGGATGTGAGAAATTAGAGAGAAGTGACTTAATTAAAGCATATATTTGTCCCCAAACATACCCTTGTTAATTTCCTTTAGACAATTGTCTAAATCTAAAGTATTTTCAGTTCTCAATCTGGAATGGCTAATCTTATTTTTATGGTTCACATGCTACTTGACAATGAAATAATTTAAGATTCTGAAAAATATTTGCTATAATTGCTGAAATTTTGTCTCTAAGAACACTTAGTTTGAACTGTTAGGGAGCAATTAATGCTTATGTTCATCTGTTTAAGTAACAGCGCTTTGCTTTGGGTGCTGGGCCAGGGTCTCTGTGGCTGAGGAGTGATCTGCCCAGAGCCTGGCACGGAACTGGTGCACTGGATGGAGTGATTCTGGCTGAATCTGAAAACAAAACAGAGGTTTATTTCTGAATTCCCCATGTGATGTTCCCCCCTTTTCCTGTCCTTGATTATTACTTATTGGAAAAATAATATTTTAACTATGAAAATTTCAAAGGAAGGAAATTTATAATCTTGCGATTTAATACCATGGTCTTAGTATTTCTGTCTGTGTTTCCTGATATTTGTTCGTAAGCATGTAATTTTCACATAGAGTTCATTTTGTCAGGCATATGGAATTCTGCACCTTACTTTAACAAAAGCTGAGTTTTCCATGTCGCCACAAAGGCTCAGAAACCTCTCAAATGACTGTTAGTCCATTAAGTTGACTTTCCATTATTTCCTTGGCCATTTCTCTTAACGTTGGATGTGTCAGATTTTTCTAATGTTTGGCCTTTAAACTTCTTGAAATACTGAGTTAAAGGAATAAAATTTTAGTGGCTTTGATCTGTGTTGTAAATTCCTCTTGAAGAAGTTATACTGATTAACAATACCAATTAAATGTTTCACAAGTGTTATTTTTCAATCATAGGAGGATTATTTTACAGACTTTTCCACACATCTGTATCTTCTCCAGCCAGCAAAAAAAAAAAAAAAAAAGAAATAAAAATGTGCTCAGGGTGAAATAGGACATATATATGTAAGTACACATATGTTTACTGTGAATGTCTAAACTGCAGTTACTAGATTCTACAGTGATTAGAAATAACCCACTTGCCTCCAGGTCTCAAGTCTGACATTGGTTTCTTTTTGATATCCTGATTCTGTCAGTTTTGTCACAAACTCTGAAGTGGAAACTTTGACTTTCTGTTTCGTGATTGCAGGTGTCTCTCTGAAAGTGGGACTTGAGGGAAACTGTTCCTACCAGTCTAATTACACAGGACTAAGTAAATACTCAACATGGAGTCAGCCTGTGAGACCATCACACATGGAGAAAAGTTTAGTTTAATGTTGCGGGCAGGGCCGGAAGGTGCCCCATGTTGCTTTCTTGGCATGAATTCTGCACCCATCCCTGGGAGCTGTCGTTCAGAAGGTTGCATACAATAAGCTTGTCAGGTTTTAAACATTCTGTGTCTGACCATTACTTATCGTAGTGTAGCACATAAGCAGGAGTTTTTATCCCCCGTTTTATACTATGGCTTATTTCAGGCGGGATAAATCAGTCAGCATCACAGAAGGGCAGAATCAGAACCAAGCTCAAGTCTGTTTTCAAGTCCAGTGTTGTTTTATTAGGCTTTACTTCCATTTTAGGCCGCTTTGACTGTTTTAAATCATGCCATGTGAGGGTAGAAATCTCTCAGTCAGCATCCACAGCACAGATGAAGGGAAAACCAGGTCAGTTGCCTTGGCAATTTTGTCCATTGTTGACACTCAAAAGAGGATATCCAGAGATTTCTACATTTGATTTATGTTTCCCTTCTGACTACATTGTTATATAACCTGGGTAATCTCCTACTCTTGCTCTTGAACTCTGTCAGTATGTTCTCAACATCCATGTGGGTGAGCACATGTTTTAGGTAGTAAGTTCCTAAAGGTCTGTGGAGGCCTGGCATGAGGCCCACACAGCAGGGGAGTCATACAGCAAGACCTCTTCTCATATTAAAATGTCATTTCCACAGTATAGAGAGCAGATCAGGTTCAGAGAAAGGACCTTAAAAATTCTTCGTGTGGAACCCAGGGCCAAGCCACACCAAGGTGTGCCACTGTGACATGCAGATTATTTCAGAGTTGAGAGCAATCAAGGCCCAAGAGACTCAGACAGAAATTTTGACTTGCCAGCCTGCAATTGAATAAAAATAATTGAGATAGAGGACATGCTCTAGGAAGAGAGCTGTTGATAGCTTCATTACACTAGGGGTGGTAGACAGGGAGGGCTGTGGCTGAGTTTGTTAAAATTGCTCTCTGTGCCTCCTCATGGTTACTGTGTGACCCAGTGAATATTTAATTATAAAATATTTACTCTTTTCATATTCCTGTGAGTTGCTTCCCTTTTCCTTTTAAGTCTTAGACACCTACCCCCTTCTCCTTGGTTCAGGATGACAGATATACCCATTCTCCCCGACTGTCTTTGGAACCCGTGTCTGTGGCTTCCCTGTACTTATGTAATGAAACCTTGGTTTTTTAATGCTGTTGTCAATCTTGCTCATGTCAGTTTGGTTCCTAGACCAGCTAGAAGGACCTTGAGGGGTAGAGGAAGCTTCTTCCTCCCCAACACAATCATAGCAATTTAGATGTGAAAGGCACCTTCACAGTCATCCTGTCCAAACCCCTCATCTTGCAGACTGGGAAACAGGCCTGGGGATGTGCTCAAGATTGTTAGCAAGGTGGTAGCAAAGAAGGGACCAGCCACCCACCCACCTCCACCCCCACCATTTTTTTTAGGAGGAAAAAAAAAATTTAATTTTGTGCCCAGGGGAAAACCATAGACATGGGTTCCAAAGACAGTCGGGGAGAATGAGGCATATATGCCATCCTGAACCGAGGCGGAGGAGGTAGGGGGTCTGAGACTTCAAAGGAAAAGGGAAGCAATTCACAGGAATATGACAAGAGTAAATGTTTGATGAAATATTTGATGGGCCCCACAGAAACAATGAGGGGGCACAAAGAGAAATTTAATAAATTTAATAGACTTAGCTACATCCCTCCCTGTCTCTTACCCCTAGTTTACATTATATTATAGCTATCTATGGTGACAGCTCTCTTTCTAGAGCATGTCCTCTGTCTAAATTCTTTTCATGCACTTGTGGGGTGGGAGGTCAATGTTTCTTTCTGAGTCTTTTGAGCCTTGATCATAATCTGCCTGTCACAATTCCAGCCCATTGTATTTTAAAGACTGCACAGTAAGCAAAAGGTGTTTGCTCTTCACCAAACGGGGAGCAGACAAAAGCAAAAATGCCCTAATTCAGAAATCAGAGGCAAATGATAATTGTAATTACAAGAGCAACAAATTACAATGGTTGTGTCCTTTATAGATTATAAAGCTCTTGCACACACAGAAGTTTGAATACATAAAATGAAATTCATTTGATATTTTATGAAATGGATCCTTAATTTACCAGCATTTTGCCCTTTTATTTTGTACTGCAGTAATTTGTTGTGAGATTGTGAGACTTCTGAATTATCAAAGAACATAGGAAAGAAAGGAAACCAGATCTACTGGTTTTATTTCACTACAGCCGTGATCTTTTAAAATGTATTCCATTTATTTTAACTAGGCAACACATTGTTTAAGGAAGGAATCTAGTGGAATTTTCTGAGGTAACTTAACAAATTGTTACAATCTTCCTAGCCCTGCGTTGGATATTTCTATTTCATCTTTTGCCAAAAACACAGAATTTGAGGATTTTGATAACTGCACACAGCAGAATTTCAATCAGGTTGTGGTAAAGCAAAGAGATCTAATCATATGGTTAGAACTAAACAGAATCCTTTGAATTTGTGGGACAGGTTCTTGGCAATTGGAGGCGATGGACCCTGACCTCTGTAGCATTAATGGGCCTGGGGGTAGGATTGATTGTTTACTGTTGGAAATGAGGAAACAATCGTAAACATTTTGTCTAAGCTTTGAAAATTACAAAGAAATGCTCACATGTAGCCTGATAAATATAACAAGAGTAGTTACCTGTACCAAGGCCGTGCACTGTGCTTTTATGATATCTCTGTTCTTGCAATAACCTTCAAAGAGGTGCTCTGCTCTGTTATTCTCTTACAGTTACAGACAAGGAAACTGACGTTTCGAGAGTGTTAGTAAGTTGTTCATGGCCAATGAACCAAGTTAGTGGTAGAGTGGGATTCAAGGTTAGGTCTGCCTATAACCTTTCCATTGTCTATAATCAATGGGAAGTCTATAATCTTTCCATTCACTTTTATTATTATACTGAAGAAACTCTAGTCAACATATTTTTTTCTGCTTTTCTTGGCAGTTTATTCCAAAATTAAGCAAATTCCTTTTTCTGGACTTGCTGAGTTCTTGACTCCACTGCCTCTAACCTGTGGCTGGACCAGACCTTCTCTTACTTCCCACTCCCTCTGATTAATTAACACACAGAGGATGTGGGGGCTCCACACACGCTAGGGTATTAAACAGTCCCCTTTCTGTGTCTTTGCCTTGCTTTTTCTTACTTTTCCCCGTGGTGTTATGGGAACAAGTTCTGTGCTAACTGACTTGGGAATCCTTGGAGGAAAGGCCCCCACTCCCACGGGGGTACACGTCAGCAACATTTGGCTCCTCCATTGTGGCTTAAGCAACCTTGACCTGGACCCTCATGCCAGCAACGTAGTGGAAACAACCTGTTTTCATTTCTTTTTTTGTCCAGCCCATCTGGATAGAGCAGGTGCAGGGCTGGGCTCTTAAAATAGAAGACTCTGTTCCGTGTGAGATGGCGCTATGGAAACCCCCGTGCTACTTCACCTGTTTTTCAGATGGATGAAATGACAAAGCTCTGTCCCCTCATGAGAGCTGACCATCCTAAGAAAGGGTCGGACTGCAGGTTATGGGTCCCAACAATGGGAAAAAGGCTAAATAAAACTATGCACTATCAATAAGAAAGAGTGATGCATATCATTCAAATAATCAGTACATTTAAGTAGAAAAGAGAAGTGCTGTGAAATCACAGCAAGCAAAAGAAGTTGAACACGGAATTGCAGGGACAGTGTGAGTTACCCCGTTGCTGTCATGAAGGTACACAGAGAAATGTTAGAAAAGAATATGATGTGAGATGAATTTCAAAAACATTCCTTTTTATAGGCTTCTACTTTTAACAATTGACATACATGACATATTTTGAGTAATTTCATACTGAATAATGACTTGGATTGAACATGAAACCAGTGTCAGGGTAAAGCCGCCATCCTTCTCTGGGGCAGGATTTCCTCTCTGGTAATCATTGAGATCTCTGTCTTGAATGACTTGATTTTTTAAAAGAGAAACAAGTACAACAACTCCAGTAGGTTATGGAGTCTTCTATTTACATTTCTATGGCTCTTCTATTTCAAATTCCCTCCAAACTGATGCTGAAGTCAAAGGAAGAGAGAGGCTTTGGGAGCTCTGACTGGAGCTTCAGGTATTTTCCCCATCCCTTCTTTAGAAAATGCCTGGTTTGCCCAAGAATCAATCAGCCCCTTCAAGAAAAAGCAATATACCAACAGTCAACTTGGGAAATGGACAATTCAGGAGGCGATTTATGTTATATTTTGGCAGGTGGACCCTTCATTGTCAAAAGAATTCCCTATGAATGTCCCTTAAAAACATGTTGACTCTTCAGGAACCCATTGCTTCCACGCAGTGCCCTACCCTGTAGGTAGTGATATGCACTCAGGGTTGACTTTTCCAGAGCTTGAGTGGATGAGTTCTTGTTAAGGGGAAGACTCTGAGGAGGTGCAGTACACCTGGGACCCTCTGTGGTTGACCAGCTTTCACTTTGATTTAAGTCAAATTGCTTCAATCCCATGCAAGACACTGCAGCCCAAACCAGTTCTATCTGGTCAGTCAAAAAACACGTGGTGTTTGTGTCAGGGAATCTGTGGATCAATCATTCCACCAAAATAAAAGTTAACAAAGCAGCACAGCTCAAGTGCCCTCTGGTCTCTCTTGCTGCGTCATGGAAACCTGGGGTTCCTTTCACTCACCAGGTGACGACTTCTCCAGGCCTCCTGCACTAAGTTTGCTTGAGAAGGTAGGGCAGAGGGAGAACTGGGCAGAGACCCTCAAGACCCGGCTTCTAATCTTGGCTCAACTTCAACTACTGACAGTGTTTAGGAAGTCAGACAACCTCTGGAGGCCTTAGTTTCCTTATTTATTAAAATAAAGAGGGTGGTCTGGCTTTTCTGGTCATTTCTGTCCAGGCCTAGTCATCTATGAATTCACTTTTCAGCAACTTTATTCAGACTTCTTGATTAATTCAAACTAAATCCTGGTGTCCCTGATACTTCCAGTGGGCTGTTCTTAGAGCATTCATGCCCAGGTTGGCTCTATTCTAATTTTTCTTTGTTTGCACACATTTTTTTTCCCAAAGATTATGTTTTGTTTTGTTTCTCTACAAAGACTTACCGAGGGTAGGGCTTGTGACATCCATGTCCTTACACCTCCTCACAGTGACCTGACCTCTTAGGACCATTGTCAAAACATCATTCTTCTTGGTGACACTGCCCTTCCTTTTAGTGTCTTTGTCATGTGTCTAAAACTTTACTAACTTAAGAGTAAAAAGTTAGCAAAGTCTTAAAAAAACCCTGGAAGCTTTATAGATCCCATATTTCTTTTTAGAGTAAATGTTGGAAATAACTTGATACATTCATTTTTTTTTAAAAGGTATATTCTTCTAACTACATGAGACTGATAAGTTTTGTCTGGAGAGAAACACACACACACACACGTTCTTTCCAGTTGTGAAAGACCAATAACTCCAAGTCATTCAGTGCAAGTAAGCTGTCCTTTCCTGTCAACTCAGTGGCTTTTTGCCTCTGGCCAAACATTTGTCCCCAAAAGTGGACTTAGCCTCTCTACTTGAAGTGGAAGCACCCACCATGGATGCACAGCAGTGGTGAGAACAGCAGTGGGTGCTGGGTAGGGAGTGCTGATGGTGGAACTGGACTGGATTATCTGGGGTCCTGAGAAGTGAAGCTTCATTGAAGCTGGCTGGCCCCAGAAGGCACAACCTCCTATAGTTTTCTCCTATAATGCAGTGTTCTTTGGATAGAGCAGGTGTGCTGTACAAGGACAGTAAAATAAGAAGACCCATCCATCCCTGAAGGTCACAGCTGGCAAGTGGACCCCAAGGGCAGCAGGACTCCCCAGGAAGACCCAGACCATCAGTCAGATCCAACGGGGCTGCTCTGGGAAGGTGATTGTGTGGAGCAGAAGGAGCTATAGGCTTGACATCAGAGGGCAGGTATCTGAGGGTGGGCTTTTCCACTTGGGCAGGTCTCTCTGTCTTTCTGGTCCTGTTTCTTCATCTGTAAACTGGGGTAATACCACACTCTCTGAGTTGGTGTATTTAAATAATAAACATGACCACACACACAGAAAAACAACCCCTAAAATAGATCTACAAACATTTCAAAGAGCAACAATTCATATTCATTCACTCGTTTATTTACTCAACAAGCACTTGTATGACCAGGGCCCTGTGCTTTGTGGTAAACACTGCAACTAGCATAACATCGTGCAAAGATCGAAGTGCAAAGCTGCTAGTTTAGGTCCTCAAAAAATGGTAGATAAATCATAAACAGACTGTGGAAATAAAGAGTGACTTTCTATGGGTCCTTCAGCTCCTATTGTGATTCTCAAATGTTTAGTGCACAGTTTTCATGATTCTTTATAAGGGACAAAAGTCCCTGGTTTTAGAAGTTTATTTATTGATGGGAGAGATACATGGGGCTTTCACAAATCAAATACTTACATGATGGATGGTACGCAGTAATGACAGGGAGGTGGGGAATCAAGGGTAGATTCTGGATGAAATCACTAGAGTTTCTCATTATCACAGGTGATCTTTTGGGGGAGGTGGGATTTTTTTAGGTCAGTTGGAAACAGAATCAATGTCATTGATTTTCATGCATACCTGCAGGTAAATTGCTAGTCACAGTTATATTTCACAGTGTTAAATATCACAGTGTTATATTTAACAAGCTATTTGTGTCTTGTTATCCTGGGGGGTGTCATGACAACATGGGTGAAAAGGCTGTTTGCAACCGTCCACTCTCAGATACCTGCTCTCTGATGTCAAGCCTGTGGCTCTTTCTGCCCCACACCATCCCCTGCCTGGAGCAGCCCCGCTGGATCTGATTGATGGTCTGGGTCTTCCTGGACTGGCTGCCCTTGGAGTCCACTTGCCAGCAGTGACCTGCAGGGACAGGTCTTCTTCCTCTTCTACTTTCCTTGTATAACAAGTTAGAACAAGTGAAAAGGAACTAGTTAAACCTTACTTATAAACACTACAGAATATACTAATTGGAAGAAGTATTGTTTTCTTACATAATAATTATGGGTTACTGTACTTCTGAGCAACAATGCATACTAAAAACCAAGGTGGAGGGTGGGGAGGGGCAGCGGGGCTGAGAAACAGTCAAGGCAGAAGCACGTGTCTTTTTTTTTTCTTCCCAGTATGAAATATTGGTCTTTTGGGAAATACACCCTCAACCTTAATCCTGCAACATTTTTATGTTCCATTATGGTGCCAGGTAGGATGGGCTGGAGGGAAATACACTGAATGGAACTCAATTCTTAGGCCTGTGGGCGAGGTATTGCATCAATAAATAGTACCTTCACTTTGTGCCTCAGTTTCTCCATCTTTAATATTAAGAGATTTTTCTTGCCTTTACATATCAGACAGATAAAGAGGAGCAGAAGGATCATGATATATAATTGCAAATTGGAGGAAGTGAAGGTTTCAGACCAAATTTAAGAAGGCTTCCTTGTGGAATCACTGCAGGAAGAAAATCCATTGAGTGTACTCATGGAATCCAAGAGCCCCTTAATAATTAAGAATAAGAAAAGATCATGGATTGAGCACATCCTCTGTGATATACCCTATACTAAGTAGATATATACAATATTGTACTTAATGTTCACAGAGATACTAAGACAGGTTTTATCAATATACTATTGTCTTACGGTAGACAAAGAACTTAAGATGAAGAGGGAGTCAGTTTATAAGAGGTGAGTCCCCATGTCAGAGCTCATCGACCTATGGCTTCCCAGTCAGAAGGCTGGAGCACTGGCATGATTTATGAGGACACCCTTGGTGTCAGGTGAGCCCAGGCTGGCTAGTACTTATACTGAGGACAGTGAATGAATGTATGCATCCTCCCTGACATGCAGCGTGTGTTATGTGCCTCTTCTGTGTGGTTTCATAGGGCTCTCTAGATACCCTGGCCTCCATCCCATTATTCTGTGTTGCAATTTCTGCTAATTTGCTTCCACACTAGGCTGGGACCTCCTTGAGGCTGAGAGCTCTATCTTGTTCACTGTGTTATCTGCAGAACATAATACAGAGCCAGGTACATGAAGATGCTAATCAAGGTCTGTGGGATGAATGACAGTGGATGTCCATACATCCAATCATACAACAAAGTTTTGACTATAATGGTTAAGGTTGCTTGGTATAGAAGGGCAAACAACTCACCCTGTGACTTGTGTAAGGACCAATGGATGGGTGAATGGATGTGTGGGTGGCTACATGCATGGATGGAAGGGGGAATAGAGTAGAAGAGAATGCTTATGTCATGGCTGCTAGGAAGTCCACTGAACTGGGTTTTGACATGTTACTGGGACTCGTCACTCTCCTTCCCAGCCTCCTATTCATGAAATTGCCAAACTTCTCAGCAAGAATTGTTTCTTCCTGCTCTCAAATATTTCTAGGACCTCCATGGGCCTCATGAAGAACATGCTGGCTCACAGCTTTGTCTCATGCAGTCTGCATGGGTGCTGTTACCACATCAGACTTCTTAGAGGGCTGTGACATGTTGGGCTGAGGCTTTCCACTGGGAGAGCCATAGGATTGGCGAGGGGGGCAGTGGGACTTGGAGGAATGCTGTCAAACAAGGGCAGGGGCACTGTTACTTCCACCTCAGGGCTGGACACTGACGTGGCCAGGTGCTGTGAGGGCTGCAGGTGCCAGGGCCTTGGGAACCACTGAAAGGGTGTGGGGTGCACCACCCAGGCCTGGAGGAAGATGTGACTAAAACCAGCAGATGTGCTCAGGGTTCTGTTTTCAGTTCCCCAAAAAGGCCTCCTTGGCCAAAGCAGTGTGACCGTTGCTATGACAGTTGCTATCTTGGTCCCTGGGACTCACCCTCAAAAGGTGGCATTACTTTTTAACCTTTGGGCCAGTCACCATGAAATTTGGAAATAACTAGACAGGGGTGGGGATGACCTGGGGATGGCCTGGGCATGGTTCGGCCTGCACACCATGATGCTGGAAGAGGTTGGGGTCAGCATGAAGAACTCCTGGCTGTCTTAGGCTTAGCTGACTCTCTATTTTTGCTGTAGGTCAAGAATCCTCCTCAGAGATGTCTGCAATTAGCTCATGGTTGCAACTAGTAAAAATGTAACAGGTAGAAGGAACTCTGGCCTCGAATCTCTGTCTCTAAGTGACCAGGCCATGGCGTCCATCTCTGCTCTTTAGTCTCCTTATCTGTTAATGAGAGATTGGAGTCAATGAGAGCTGAGATTCCATGACTCTTTGCCCCTGAAATTGGCAACCATGAATACTAGTTCTTAAGGGACAGCATTGTGTTGTAGAGTGAGGGCCCTTGATCAAGCTGCCTAAGCTTGAAACCTGATTTTTGTAGCTATTGATCGTATGACCTAGGACACAGTATTTACTCTTAGTTTCCTTAAAATACAGTTTACCCATGGGGTTGGAAGATTCAGTGACATGAGCTCTGTCAGTGTAGTGATACTGCATCCATTACTAATACTGTATAGAATAAAAATCCATTACAACTTGGTGTATGTTGAGCCACCAGCATTATTACCGAAGGTCTTCTCTGTGTATTTTTTGTTCCCAACATTGACCATCAAAATTTTATTACCATGTCATAGATTGGAGGCTGCTCCTCATTTACTCCTTGAGCCCACTGTGAAATAAAATCTTGTATATTTTCTTGGAAAAGCAACACATAGAGAAGGAAGACACTTATTCACCATCCAGTCCAACCTTTTTGTTAATTTTAGATGATGTGATTGAGGCCTAACCGTTAGAATTATAAACCCATATTACTGAAAATCTTCATAGAATCTGCCATGTGCAAAACGGTGAGAAAGGCATGGTGGTTTGGGCTTAATAACCCTGGTTTAAGTCAAGCTTCTGCCTCTTGTGAGCTCTGTAATCCTAAGCATGTTACATAATCTTTCTTAGCTTCAGTTTCTTCATCCACAAGGCACAGTTAATAAGAAAGGCTGCAGTGTGTGGTGTGAGAACAAAGGTGGCTGTACAGGGGACAGTACTAGCAAGTGTCAGCCCCTGTCTTCTGCCTCCCCACTGCATGTCCCTGTCCTCACCATCATCCCTTTAGTTATTCTATGCAGAGAATCTTGCTGGCTTCAGGATACAATAGGTTTCAGCCAGAGTGAGGAGATAAAACCTTCTCATGAGAGGTAAGTAACTACATGGTAGGGGTTGTAAGGGTTATTCAAGTCCTGAGAAGAGATTGGAAGGGTAGAAAGGTGGAGAGGGACTAAAGGGGGAGATAAGAGAGAGGAAAGAAGACAGGGAGGAGGAAGGCAGGGCCTTATGAATCTGAGAATGGGAAGGGAGCATGGTGACGGAATGGGAAGGAGGGGAGGGACGGTGACAGGCAGGGTGTGGGGAGGAATAAGAAAACTCGGGTTTTCTGAGCAGTAGGGGATGTCTGTTGGGGGGCTGTGGGGGTCTTTTCCATGCCAGTGGCCTCTAAGGAGAATTCAGGAGAGGATTTGGTAGGCTGAGCCAAGGGGAGAGGAACGAGCTGTTGGTAAGGGGGGGACTCCCTTGTGAATTTCCTTCTTGTTCTGCCTCCTTTCCTTAGCTTCCCCCTGCCCACAGCCCTTACTTGCTTACTTCAATCTACAAAGCCTTCTTGAACTTCTAAACCTGCACAATCTAAGTGGTGTGCATTTAATGGAGAAGTCCCGAAAGATTCTCAGCACATCCATGGGGCTCTGCCTGGTGCCAGTGGACACGCCCTTGTCTTCTGTTGCCGGGTGAGCCATGCGTGTTCCTAGTGGGGGTAACACCTCCACCTTGCTCCACCCACCACATCTCACCTACCCCAGGACATCCCTCCAGCATCTTTCTCTTCTCTCTCCTGCAGCCCTGACTTTTTCTCTCTACTAGGTTGTTCTCATTAGCATTCAGAAATGCTGTCATTTCTCTTCTCCTTCCAGTCACATCTCTCCTTCCTTTTTCCAACTCTTTCCTTCAAAGAATTGCCCATACACACTCTCTCCAGTTTCTTTCCTCCCATTTTCTTTTGAACCCTTTTTGATGAGACTTCTGCCCCTGCCATTCTATAGCGACCGCTCTTAGGTCGTTCGCTAAAGACCCCCAATCACTAAGTCCAGTGGTTTATTTTCATTCCAGTTGACACAGTTGACACCTGATCAGTTTCTTTCTGGTAGCACTTCTCTCTTGTAACGTTTTTTCTCTTGGATTCCAGGACAACACTACACTTCCTGATTTTCATTCTTCTTTGGTCCTTTTCAGTCTTCTTTTCTGGTTCCTCCTCATCTCACCAGCTTCTTAATGTTGGGGTGCCTCCCGCTCAGCGCTTGGATTTCTCTCTCCATGAGCACTTGGTAGGTAGTCTCGCAGTCTGATGGCTTTTAACCATCTGTATGGTGATGACATTACATTTATATCTCTTGAACTGACCTCAGTCTTCCAAATTCCAGACTCTATATCCAGCTGTCCACCTACCATTTCTGCTTCATTGTTTAATAGGCATCTCAGTATTAACAGGTCCCAAGGAGGACTGTTAAAACTTCATTAATCAAGGCAGTGTCTATTGGTATAAGGATGGAAAATAGATCATGGAATGGCATAAAGAGCCCAGAAATTGAACCCAACTTTATAACTGATTTTCAACAAATGTTCCAAAGCAAGCTAAGTGGGGAAAGGAAAGTCTTTAAAAATAAATAATGTGGGAACAACTGGCTATCCATATAGAAAAAAAAAATGTTGACCCCTACATGACTCCCTATATATATATATAAATTAGTTCTAGATGGATCAAGATTGAGTTCCTAGTCTTTTCTCCCAAACCTGCACCTTCTGTAAGCTTCCTTATTTCATTCAAGTAATGCTGTCCTTATAATTCCTCAGGCAAGAAATCCTGGATCCACCCTTGTCTTCCCTCTCTTTTCCACGTCCATATGTCAGCATGTCCTGTTAGTCCTGCTCACAAAGGAGCATCTCCTCTAGCTTGGATGATCCTGGTGAGCTCCTACCAGGGCCCCTAGTGCCGCACTTGCTTCCCTCTCACCCCTGACATTTTGTTCTCATCAGGGCACCTAGGGAAATCCGGTTATATATAAATTAGGTGGAATTATTCTTCGGCTCAAACCTGCCAACCTTTATCTCACTTGTAGTAAAAGAAATTTTCCCTGTGACCCACGAGACCCCACACGACCTGCCCCCTCCTCCCTGTCACCCTGTGTTGTGAACACCCCAGGAACACACCCACCTCAGGCCTTTGCATTTGATGTTCCTGATGCCTCACATGTTCTTATCCACTTATCCACAGGACTTGCTTCCTCACTGCACTGACATCTTCACCTTAATGTCTCCTCCTCAGTGATGCCTTTCCTGATGACCTATCTAAACTTAACAACAGTTCTCTAACAATTTCCTCCCTCTTTTTCTGCTCTAATTTTCTCTTTAGCTCATATCTTCCTCTAAGATTATGTATTTTATGTATTAATCTTGTTTATTATTTTTCTGCCAGCTAGACTATAACTTCAGGAAGACAGGGAGTTTTATCTGTGCTGTATCTCCAGCATATAAAACAGTGCCTGGCATATTTTAGGCATTCAGTACTTACTGAATGAAGCAGTAAGTTGAGGTTCAGGTCCACAGAATATCAGTCAGTACATTTCTCATTTCCCCAAACCATTCTCCTATCTGATGCAGTTGTTTTATGGGGCTGGCTCAGTGTGGGTATCACCTGACTGTCCTATTAGATTGTAAGAGCACTAATGGCAAAACCGTGGCTTACCTCCTAACCTTTATATTCTCCACTATTGCTAGCATTGCAGTGGCCATGCGGCAGTAACTTTCCTACTTCCAAATCCCTACATCATAGGTCATATCAAGTAACTATGAGTGTTATAACTATATGAGGTCTATCTCTACAAAGTATTTCATATCTTATAGATGTTTGAGTCCTAATATATTTATATTCCTGGGCAGTTATGTAATTATGACCTACAGAGTCCTAACTTCTATGCCCTCACATAAAAGAACAAGTGTTGAGAATACTTTCCAGAGGATAATAGACTAGAAGGAAATAGAATGGTAAAAAGGAATTAATAGCAAACTCTCAGGATATACAGGCTCAGCCTCTTAGTAGCTGGAAAATCTCAAGCAAGCATCTTTCTGCCAGTGTTCTCATATGTACAAGGAGGGAGCTGGGCTAGAAAAAACTCTTTTCTTATTGTTTATTTTAAACTTTCCAAAGTGCTGGGTATGAGTCCAGGGAAACTCCTTCTTACTTCTCCATGGGGCAGTTTAATGTCAAGTTTCAAAAACCTTTGTGTAAAGCTTGGGACCATTTTCCAGGATTCATTTTGTAGCTTAGTATCTAGATAGCCTTGCCTGATAGAAATATGTGAATCACATATATAATTTAAAATTTCTGATCGCCATATTATAAAAGTAAAAAATAAACTAGTAGAATTAAGTTTGATAATATATTGAACCCAATATTTGAAGTATTACCCTCTCAAGTTGTAATCAACATAGAAATTATTAACGAGGTGTGTTATACATATTTGTTGTACTATATCTTCAAAATTGGATGTGGTTTTGCACTTATAGCCCTCTCAGTATGAACTAGCCTCATCCCAAGGATTCAAGAGCCATGCGTGGCCAGTGGCTGCTGTATCGGACAGATGGGTCTGGAACAATGAGTTCTCGCAAGGTTCAAGCATGTTGGCACCTAAAGAATTCTGACTGAAGAATAAGTTTGGAAGCTCCTTGAAAGAAAGAAAATAATAGACAAATCGAGCTACTCCTTTATTATAATGATGACTAGCATTGGCACCTCCCCTACTATATTCTAGGCTGTGTGCTTAGCGCTTAACGTGAATTATTTCATTTAATCCCTGTAACGACCTTACAAGTAAGACCTCCCCACTCCCCTCTACTTTTTGGTGATGAAAGTCAGGCAATTTGCTATTATGACCTGTGAGCATATTTTCCCAGGCAATTATATACAAACACTGACATGAGGGAAACAGCCTAATAATTTGTCCACTGTGTCTCTCCAGGCTCATGTTCATGGCTGCCTTGGCCGCTGGTGCTAACTCACCTGGGCTTACCCAGTGGGGAGGGTGCAGGGCCCCTGGCCTGTGTCTTTGAGACCCTGCCTTGGGTCCTCCAGTGGCCACTCTGGCCTCCAACTGAGTTTAGTTAAGTGTTAGGTCTCACCTTATTAACTTTATAACACCCCTCCGCCCCTCCCCCAGCACAGGTCCCCAGCCCAAGAATCACCTTCTATAGGAAGATGAAAGGCTTGACCTGCTTATGAGCTCCTGGGGCCTGCAGTTTCTGGAAAAAAAACAGAGTTGTGAGGTTGGGGGGCACAATTGAAGTGTTAGGTCTTGAAACGGTCAATGCCTGATGCAGGCGCAGTGTAAAACACCAACATCTCTGCCCCCTTCCTCTTTCATTCTGTCCTTCATCCGTCTGCTGTGCTGCTTCCTCCTCCCTTCCCAGTTTTTTTCTCTCATCTTCCATTTCCCAAGAAAGGAAAAATTTCTTTACTAATCCTCTCTTCTCTCCATTTCCCTTTTCTCCAAACTAATATGTTCAACTCGTGGACTTGCTTAGGGACTTGTGGGAATGTGTTAGCACCAACTCTAAGAAACATGGTTAAATCTGAAATATTCTTTTTTATAGAAAAAAGTTAGTAGAAAGCTACAGCCCATTTTTGAAGCCACAGAGGATCCCACTCTGCTGTATGGATGTTAGCGCTGGGAAAGGACTCCAGGTCCCCAGTCCAGCCCTTTGTTTGACAGATGGGATGAAGGAGCGCCACACGGGCGTGATGAGCCGAGGGCACGTGGGATGGTGGGGGCGGCCGGCAGGAGCAGCCGGCAGGCTGCTTGATTCTTGGGATACCAAACATCCATAACTCTTCTAAACCCGCTGCCAGCTACCAGGGAGTTTTACTTTCTGTTACTGTGTCTTAGTCTCTCTATATAATCCATACAGTCCTTCCAAGATGTCCAGGCCATTTCCTCCCATGCAGTTGATGCCCAGGACTGCACCGTGGCTGTGGGCACGCTCCCCCGAGAATGACTGCCGTTCACACTGCGCACACCTTGATGTGTTCTGAGGTGCTCTCTCTGCCCTGGAGGGAGGGGTCTGTTAGTGCCGCGCTCTCCAGGTTTTCCTTGACAGATCTTTTCTCATTCTTTCTGTTTGCTCCTCTCTCTCTTCTTGCTTTAATTTCTTCTCTTTTCCCCTTCTTTCTCCTTTTCATCTCCTTCTGCATTTCTGCCTTAGATCTGCCGCGGGGCTTGCGGAGCTTTGGAGCCAGAGTGACCTGCTGACGCTGAAGATCAAGGGAAGCGTGCCTGTGCTCCTGCAGCAGGCAGCCCTCGTGCAGTGCTGGGTGCGGTCCGGACCGGGTGCTGAGCTCTTCGCATATGCCATCTCTTGTCATCTTCACAATTTTTTTACTTATCCTGTGGTTACCACCATTACCTGCATCTTAGAGGTGAGAGGTGAGGTCCACGGAAGTTAAACTTGCTCAGAGTCGTGTAGCCAGTGAACGCAGAGCAGAGGCTTTCCTGCCTGCACAGTTCATTTTCAGAGCCTGAAAGTAACTGGAGTTCCGCAGGAAGCAGCCGGGAACTCTTGTCTGTCTGGCCATTAACACACGTTGACCTGAGTGTTCTGGATTCAAGGAAATCTCAGACCCATAGCAACCCATTTCTGTGAGTGGATTGACCACCATCTGTGTGGAGCCTGAACACATGCTGGCAGTTGACTTGTTAGTGTAGACAGAAGCTGGTTGAGAATCGATTCTCATCTTGGTCATACCCATCCTATTAGTTTCCAAGAGCTTCTGCAAGAAAGTACCACAATCTGGGTGGCTTAAAACAACAGAAGTGTATTCCCTCACCGTTCTGGAGGCCAGAGTCTGAAATCAAGGTGGTTCCTGCCTGCGACCCGGAGGGAGAAACCGTCTCATGCCTCTTCTATGGCGTTTGGTGACTCCTGGCAATCCTTGACGTTCCCTGGCTTGCAGCTGCCCCATTCCAGTCTCTGCCTCTACCGCCGCGTGGCATTCCCTGTGTGTCTGCATCTCCCATCTCCTTCCCAGGTAGGAAAGCAGTCATTGGATTTAGGGCCCACCTTAATCCAATATAACCTCATCCTTTTTATTAATTTTTTTAACTTTCAATTTGAAATAATCACCGCTTCACAGGAAGTTGCAAAGACAGAGCAGAAGGTCTGGTGTGCCCTTCACCCAGTTTCCCCTGATGGTTACTTCTTCTGTAATTATCATACAATATCGAAACCAGCAATTTGACATTAGTGTCAACTGTGTGTGTACTTTTATGCCACCTTTTCACATGCCTGGATATATGGCACCGCCCCTGTTCTCAGGAAGCAGGATTACTCCCTTACCACAGCTCTCCCTGAGCTGACTCCTTCTTTTGCTTGTCTGGGGATTGTTTAATCCCTTCTTCATATTTAAATGATAATCATGCTGGATACAGTATCCTTGGCTCAAGGCCTTTCTGTTTCACTGCATTAAATATATCATGCCATTCTTGACTCCTTCTGTAGTGACATTTGCTCTCCTTTCCTGCACCATCCCTATAATTTTGTCTTTTCAAGGAGGACACATAAAAAGGACCATTAGGAATGTTATCTGTTGAGATGGACTTCTTTCACTCAGTAAATGCACTTCAAATTATCCAAGTTGTCACAAGCATCATTGCGTCATTCTTTTTATGGCTACATTGGAGTCTGTGGTACGCATGTATCGCAATTTATTTAGCCACTCACCTATTGAGGAACATGTTGGTAGTTCCTAGTTTTGGCTGTTACATATAATGCTGCTAGGAACAATTATGTACATGTTTTTTGTGGACATAACTGTTAACCTCTTGGGGATAAATGCCTGCCCAGGTGTGCAATTACTCCTGGGTCATACGGTAGGTATCTATTTGGTTAGTTTTTTTCAAAAGAAGCTGACAGAGCTATTTTCCAGAGTGGCCATACCCTTTTATATTCCCACCAGCAATGTATGAATGAACCAGTTTCACTGCATGTCCACCAGCATTTTGGTATGATCTCATCTTAACTTGATTGCATCTGCAAAAATCCCTGCTCCCAGATAAGGTTGCATTTATGGGTACAGGGAGTTGGGACTTGTGCATATCTTTTTGAGGGACAATTCACCCCAGAACACCTATCTTCACTTCCTTGGGTCATGGTGGGTCTGTCTTCAGAGGTTTGCTTTATGAGAAGGGGCTTGCTTTAGATTCATAGCCAATCAGAGGATGGGTGAGCATATTTCTATCATTTGAAAGGACATTATTGAGGTTTTCTGAGCTCTACTCAGACCTCCAAAGTTTCAAAGACTTGCTAATAATGAATAGTCTCGGGAGGTATAAGGTCAGCATTGCCTTGGTATCCATATTTTCCTGACTGCCCTTTCCTGCTGCTCCAGTATTGTCAAGGGAAAGGAAAAAGAAAAGTTGGAAAACTGGAGTATGACTTTACTGAGGGAAAGGGCACAGTCTTAGTTACATCTGTACCTTCAGAGGGCAGGCTGAGGAAGGTGCCAGTCATTGTTTGTTGGATGGGTGAGTGGATGGGAGCAGAGGGCTGAGGGCCAGGTGCCTACACAGAAGTGGTGGGGAAGTCAAAGTTGGTTTTATATGTGTTCCCACCCCCCACAACCCCCCGCCCCATTTCCCAAACATAACCTTTCATACATGTCTCCCAACACTGGATCAGTTAATTCTGTCCTGTGAACCCTTGCTGAAGGTCTGTTCCATTCCATTTCTATATATGCTCTACTTAGCCAGATACAGAGGGAAATCCCAGGGGATGGCCTGTGTGACCCTTTGTTCTGGAAGGCAGAGTTGTATATTTCAATGAGGCAGAGTTGAGCAGGTACAGATTTGATCCTGGGCCCGCCACTTACTGGCTGGGCGGCCTTGACCATGCAAATTGGGTGTAAGAAAATTCTCGATGTGACTGTATCTTGAAGTATAATATATATGCAGAAAAGTGCATGAATCATAATTATAAAGCTCAATACATTTTGCAAAGTCTAAACCCAGAAGCCCCTTCAGGTCTTCCCCAGGTACCACCTCACCCTACCCTCTCCCAGAAGAAATCCCCATCCCAATTTCTGATTTTATTTTTACACAGATTTGAGCTTTATATAAATGAACACATATAAATGTATCTTTTGTGTTTGGTTTCTTTTGCTGATAGTCATGTGTATGTGATTCGTCTGTGTTGTTGGGTTTAATTACAGTTTATTAATTATCTTTCTGGAATAGTATTCCAGGGGGTGAACATGCCACAAGTTGTTGGTGGACATTTGGATTATTTCCAGTTTTTGGCTTTTATCAGTGAAGTTTCTCTGAAAATTCTTGCATAGGATTTTTGATGGATGACATGTTAAAAATGAACATTTTTAACCTTGAAGGGTAGTGAGAATTAAAGTAGGTTGTGGAAAGCACTCAGTATGGTCTTTGGCAGTTAGGAGGCCCTCAGTACATGTTTAAAAATGTAATGAAGGCGTCATGTTCCATTCAGTTGAAATGGCATAGTGGACTTAAACATTTCCCTATTGCTTATTCATTTAGATTGTTTCCATCATTTTGGTATTTTATATAATGTTGCAATGAATGACTCTATAGCTGTGTCCTTCCTCTAAAAAATTGGCTTTGGGTGACTTCTCAGGGCAGGTTCAACTGGATCAAAGGACATGTGACTTTCAGAACTGTCACCCTGGAAAGGACACCGAGAGCCTGCTGAGGAGGGGAGAACAGGAAGCAAGCCTTTCACGCCATGGCCCCGGGTGGCAGCCTGTGGGCTTCTTGGAGGAGGGTCTTGCACACAGTCTGGCGGGGTCAAATGGAGGATGAGAGTGTGTTTATAGCAATGCGGTATTTAGTTCCTTAAAAGATAGACTCGGTAATTTGTTCCAATGTGTAACAACCTCTAAATCAGGAAGGAGACAGAAATCACAGGTGCAAAGATTCACTTTATTTATTCGTTTCCCCCAAATACTAGCATGATTAAAGCCAAAGGGGAGGGACAGGGGGAGGAGGGCCAGAGGAGGCAGGGGATCGGTCTCTTGTGGGGACAGGGCCAGAGGCCCGAGGCTGGAGGAGGAGCCGGCTGTGGGGCCTGGGGGGCCTCTCTCTCTAACACTCATTCCTGTTGAAGCTCTTGACGAGTGGGGAGCTCAGGGTCTTGTGGGTGACCTCACAGGAGTACCGGTTGTGACTCTGATAGTCTGTGCTGGACAGCGTCAGGGTGCTGCTCAGGCTGTATGTGTTGTCCTTGCTGTCCTGCTCCGTCTCACTGTTCTGGATGCCGCTGTTCTGGACAACATCGTCCACCTTCCACTTGACACTGACATCCTTGGGGTAGAAGGTATTCAGCAAGCACACAACAGAGGCAGTCCCAGTATGTAACTCGTCAGGGGATGGTTGGAAGAGGAAGACGGATGGCTTGGCATCATCCCCTGAGGAAGGAAGCAAGGAAGATGGTGTCTGAGTCCCGCGAATGGGATCATTGTGGCCATGCCTGGAGCTCATAAGGACAGACATACAACAAGCAGCATGCTTCTGTGTAGGGAGGCCATGAAGCACATTTACAACCCCATGATTTTGAGTTTTTCCCTCAGTGGTTTAGTTGGGACTCCTTGCAGCCATTCTAAGGCCTTTCTGCATGCTTTTCTGACCTTGCCTTTCTTCCAGTCAGTGTTCCTTACTCCCAGCTGTAAACACAGTGACTGAGGTGAGGGAACAAAGGCCACTTCTCTGACCCCTCAGTTTAGAGGTGAGAACAGGCCCTGGCCCCTCTACCCTGAAGATCATTTTCATGTGCCTTTCCTAGGACTGTGCAGTGATATCAGGCTGCCTTCCCCTCCCTGGGCTTCCTCTGAGCATGTTGGGGCCAGATCCACCCTGCAGGAGGGCCCAAAGCTCTGAGTCTGTGCCCGGGTGGGGGTCGGCCTCTTTGCCCTCTGTGACCAGGCTGGCAGCGCTCCCACCCTCACTAAGCCTCAAAGGGAGACCCAGGCCCTGGCCTGGTGGATGTCACCGTATGAGGCAATCAATGTTCAGCCAGACCCGGAGCGGTCAACTGTGATTCTGGCCACCTGCCTGGGAGGAACTGTCTCGCTTCACTTCTGACTTTGAGCAGCTGCCAGGTGGCCTCTTGGAAATCCCCCTCTGTGGGCATTCCAGCCCTTGGGTCAGAGAGCAAGAGTTAAAATAACAAGCCAAGAATCCTTTGCTGGGAGAAGGCAGCAGATAAGCAAACAGGTTTTTATAAAACTGACCCCAATGTTAATGGAGCAGTTCAACCTGAGATACTAACTTTTCAAGTTTTTATATTCTCTTCTCTTTTAACCTTCATCACTAATTTTTCAGAGAATTTTATAAAGTAGCCTTGGCAGCAAAATAATGTGAATTCCAGAAAAAAAGGAGGGGAACTATTCTATGAAGATACTCCTATCTGGGTGAATCTTTGATACCTTTAAAACTTCTATCCTGCATTAAAATATTAAACAATTAGCATATTGGATGTACAAATTCTTACAAGACTTTAAGTGGAGTTTAAAATTCTCTTAAAGGCTCTAAGATAGTTTTAAAATAGTTTAAAATACTTAGTTTTAAATAGTTCTAAACAAGTTTTAAAAGAGTTTTAAAACAGTCCTAAGATAGTTCTGCCAATTTTTGCAGAGAAAAATTAATTTTTCTTAAGTGTCACTTTTGAGATAGGTAAAGAAAACAAATTACTAAAGTATTTTAGAGGGTATGGGATTAAAATAACAGATTAAAAATTTTGTATCAGAAATTAAGGTATTAGGAAACACATTTATATCATTTTTTTAAATGGCATTTATATATAATTAGATATTTTGTACAACTGAAATCCTACCCAAGCCATTAAATTTTTGAAAACTAAAAACATGTCACAAATTTTTCTTATTTTTCATCAGGTAATATACCTTAATGGTATTTAATGTAAACTAAGTAAAAGTTAATTGAGCAAAACTGCAGTAGCTGGGCTGCCTTAAATTAGATTTTTGCTGATGAGGATTTTACCGTGGAAGAGTTATACATGTTGTCTTTGAATGGAGCTTTTATCATTTAAATAATTTGATGAGAGGATATTGAAGTAGTTACATATCATTAAAAAAGAATGGGTTTAAGTTCTCTATAGTCCCCTAATGGAGATTTTCATTAGCGGGATATAATAAGGAATGTGAATTTTATTTCTGAATTCTCTAATTAAACAGGCTTCTCCCTGTTTCCCCATGTTAGCTCAGTACCCAGCACATTTCTCTTCTCTTCCATTACTGCATTATTCGTATCACTGTGTTAGGAAAGCAGGCTGTAGCGGTTAAGCGGGCTAACGGGAGTTGCCGTGGCCTTTAGCGGCCAGGTGCGCTGCCACGAAAGCGCTGTGATCTGGCCACAGAAGTCGTCCATTCATGAAAAAAGACCACCATGAGGTCCACAGACCACATTAGGTGTGCCATGGCCTCCGTGGCAGTATAAAAACATGGCCAAGTAATGACAAAGAGAAGTAAAAGAAAGTACTCATTAAAATATTTACTATTTTTCTACTAGTCCATGGGCATTTTAAAAATGCAATTATTTTATCTTCCTTCATTTAAACAAATTTCTTCAAAACTTAGCTTTTGAGGACAGCTTTCTACCATTATGATGAAAGAGCAAGTTTAGTTTAATACAGAAATTCAATTTAAAAAATGAAGATATCTGTTAAGATTTAGAATCTCTTTGAATTTCTCAATATTGACAGTTTCTCACTTATTTTAGACTAAAAATGACATTGCTGCTGATTCTCAAGCCACATCTTTTACATGACAGATACATTTTTTTAACTTCTTACTGAGTTTTAGTGCATTCTATTAATGTTTAGTGTTATCAAATAAAATAATTTATCAGACAAAAGAAAGATAGATTGAGAAACAGACTGAAATAGAAATAGAGAGATAGAAAAAGAGAAATAGTCTGAGAAACACATTTTTCTACTTTTCTGGATCACAGATAAGCAAAATATCAATTCAATATTTGGCAAAACTCAAAGAAAATCAATTCACTTTTGCTCTTTAGAGTTGTAAGTATTCCTTTTTCATCTACACTATTTTTTTCCCACTTTGTGTCATCTGATTTAGATCAATCTTTTTGTCCATAAATCTATTTCTGGAGCTGAGTTTAACTTTTGAAAGCAGATAAATCTGAAATGCTCTCATTTGCCCATCTCACAAGACTCATACTTAAGCCTTTGAAAGTCAATATCGGCATTTAGACCCACATTCCAGAAGGCGATAGAGAAAAATTACTTACGTTTCATCTCCAGACACGTCCCTTGCCCAAAGGTGTTCCACAGTATGAGCTAAATTATTTTCCCCTCAACAAAACCTCTTTTTCCGCTAATCTCATTAGATTGACAGATGCAGAAAAAAATCTGGCAATTTTGATGCCACCTTGACTAACTAGCTCTTTGCTCTTCCTTGTGACAAACTGATTTTTCAGTCCCTTACTCATCTAATTTTCAGAAAAATTGCATTCTCTTCAGAACTGACCTCAATTCATTCCCAAACATGAAAATGTCCCAATTTCACAACTCTGTAAGAAAAAGGCTTAGGAAAGTGCACTGACATTTGATCTCCAGCTTGGTCCCCTGGCCAAAGCTGAGCCATAGTGAGGGGTCTATCGCTGTCCCCTCAACAAAAACCTCTTTCTGAGGCCAATCGTGAGAAAGGCTAATTCAGAGAAAAATCCAACTACTTCTTTCCCATTCTCCCCACAAACCCTGCTCTCCTCACAAATGCAACAATTTCTGTTTTCTCAGCTTGAATGTTGGCTGTTTTCTGGTTTTCTACTATTTACTTTTGAAGCACCAGGAACAGCTCATTTAGCCACAGTGTCACAAACTTGGTCAAATGACACAAGAGGACAAAAAGCTCACGAATAATTCACAAAAATGTACTTACGTCTGATCTCCACTTTGGTCCCTTGGCCGAAAGTCATCCACAGTGATTCCCCTTCACTCCCCCCTTGCCAAAAACCTGCCCTGTAAAGGTAGCAGGTCCCTGTCCCCAGTTGATATTTTGATTTGAAAATTTTAAAAATTAGTGGCCAGCTAGCCTCCCCAGAACCATTTTCCCTCCCATATACCTAGACTAGGAATGACAGGTTTTATCTCCGACATGGAACTAATGAAAACACACAAAAAGGAAAAAAAAAAGCAAACCAATAAGACCAGAACAGTGAAGAACAAGTTGAAAGAAAATACTCACGTTTGAGCTCCAGCTTGGTTCCCTGGCCGAAAGTATACACACAGTTGTTCCTCTTAGCCTCCCCCCAATACAAAAATTGAGTTTCCTTTTCTGAGAACTGAGCAAGGCTCTGTTCAGAACACATGATTATGTTCTCCATGAAATTTCTGAAACTGTCACTTAGACAAGTGATTCTCATGCAATGACTGAATCTTGCTCTTCATAGAAGATGTACAACTGATTCTCAAATTTGTTTACAGACTTTCTCTTTGGCCTGGAGGATGTCAGATCCCGGTTCCAAAGAGTCTGCTTCTAGAGCACTTCATAGACACAGGGAGCACAAGACACCGACAAGAGGGGAAAGACAGTTTGGATTTTACTCACGTTTGATTTCCAGCTTGGTTCCTGCGCCGAACGTAAACCACAGTGGCAGCTCCCCATTGTGTTGCTGTACAAAAACCCATCTCCCCAAGGAGAAGAACAGCGTCCTGGGTCGGCTGCTGAAGCTTCGCTCTCTCTGCCAGCAGGTGTGGAAGCTGACAGAGAATGTTTTCATAGGTGAGATCTAGAATCCCAGGAAGGGATATATTTATAGCTGGGGCCTGATAGTCCCTTTCTTTAACAATCTTCCATATCTGGACTACTTCTTGTTTATTTATTTGGAAAGTGGACTGAATGTAAACTACAAAGAAAACAAACCAGTTCAAAAAAACTGTACTTCTTTATACCTCCTGGGGTGGGGGCCGTTTGTAAGTGATAAACCTCATTCAGTGTAACTATGGAGCTCTTTAGGTTCCCTCAGTTAAGAATTATTGAGGATTGTCTTCCTCTTTGACCCTCTTCTTTGCCACAGTGTTTTTTCAAAACGGGGGACTAAATGTATATCAGATCAAGGCCCATGTTTAACTTTGAAATTTATTTTGGAATTAAGCTACATATGAAACAAAAACAAAGATCTGTAGAGTAGAAACGTGGAATTTACTTGATCTCCTGTTGTCACAGGACAGATGAGGTCAGAAGGGTCCCACCATGTCTCACTGAGCTGAACCAGGTGCAACAGTAAGTTTTACAAGAGAAATTGTAATGGTAATTTTGAAGATTAGGGGTAGGTTTTCTTGATTTTTGTCCTAGGGAGCGTTGCTAGTTGCCTTGAGTAGCAAAATCAGCAGCTGATCTCACCAGAAGATGAGGAAAGAGAGAGACCAAACTGCAAGTAGAGAGAAGAGAGAAACTGGCAAGTGGAAGTTAAGTGTGCAAATAGTTGACTGGGGACAGTCAACATGGATCCTAAAAAGGATAGGAAGTGATTTTCTGTGCAGAGATATAAGCAATGCCAATCATAATAGCGGACATTTATCGACACTGAGTACCAGACATTGTACATGGATCGCCACATTTGATTATCCCTCCAAATCCAGGAACTAGAAATGAATATTATCCCCTATGTTGTAGAAGAGGAAACTTCAGCACAGAGGGGTTATCTAACGTGATCATAACAGTGAGTGGCAGAGCTGGGATATGAACTTGGAGCATGTGCACTTAATTGATCCAGAGAGTAAAAGTCACCCAGTGAAAGCAGCACATGTGGTAGAAAATGCAGGGGGCAGGAAGGAAAAGAACTTTCCTTAGACTGTCTGAGGGTGGGAAATGAGTAGATGAGTGTGCTCAAAGTTTATACTAGACTGCTCATTGACATGTGGTTTGAAACATGTGAAAAAATGGAAAAGAACTGAAATCTTCATCAACAGGAGTTTGGTTAAACTAATTATGATAGAGCTTTGGAATGGAGCACAAAGCAGCCAGTAAGAGGATGAAGTAGGTTTCTATACAGTCCCATGGAAGGTGTTCATGAAAATGTGGACCGCTGAAAGGTATGTTTTGTAAGACCCCATCATTCCATTTTAATGGATATACAGGGATATAAATACAGGCTAATTCCTGAAGGAAATACAATAAGCTGTGCTCAGTAGTTTCTCCTGGGATTACAGAGGTGTGTTGTTGTGGGGGGAGGAGCAGTGACACTTTACCTATCACTCTGTACATTATATATTAGCTGAAGTTTTTAAAATTATATGAATACATTAACTTTGTGGTTTTCAAAAACAATAAAGCTGTGCCAATTTTGATAAAAAGTAACTCTGACATTGCCTAGTAGAATCCTCAATATTCATGTACAGTGCATAAATATAATTTTTAAATGATACATATATGTATGTGTGTGTGTGTATATATATATATATACACACACACACATGTGCATTGATTTTCTTGGTCAATTAAACACTTTTCTAAAATCTTTAAGTTGAGAATGCAAAAAAGGCAGGCGTTTTCCTGGTTCTGTGTGGGAGATACTCTTACAAATGTAGAAGTGGGGTTGGAAAACAGGAAAAAAAAAGCTGGACAAGGGATGTGTGTTCCTGAGTAGTGGAGATCTAGTGTGAAGAGTACAACTGAATGACTATGATAAGCAGCATTTGCTACTAAGAGAAGATGATTATCATAAGAACCAGTGGGGCAACAACTATTTGATTCATTACACACGGTAGTAATCAATGGGAATGGTTGCGTGATGTTGTGACATCACATGGCTCACTCTGAAGTGGCTGAGATCCTGAGATTAATACGTGTGTGGTTCATGATTCGGAGGCAAAGGATGTCTCAGAAGCATCTGTGAGGCTCTGCTGGGACCTAACCCTTCTACAAAGTGTCTGTGATGGACCTTGATGTGACTGATTTACTGAGAAAGGACAAAGTATCAATAAACTAGTCTGAGAGATTCTTGAATTTATGAATAAGAGTGATGATAGAAATTTGTTGGGTGGGGAGGATGGACATTCTACTAAACTCATCACAGAAGCTGATTCCTGTGTGGCCTCCAGCAAAGTTAGATTCTTAGAATAAAATTCTAAACTGCTCAGGGAGGAGAGGGAAGGAGGGAGGTGGGAGAAGAGAGACAGACAGACAGACAGACTAATACACACTTAAAAGTCTTCCTGAAAACTATTGATAAACAAACTTATCAATGTTTTCCAGGTCTAACATTTTAAGAAACACCACTTTTGCTTTTTATCTGACACAATTAACCAGCCTATTTGAAGAGGTCTGCCTCACACCAGTAACATACAGCAAATCGCCCAGGATGTCAGGGACACAATGGCACAATTTGGCTGTTTGCAAGGTTTGAGGGATGGTAGCTTCCCTACCTGGTCTGGAATGCTTGTGTCTGATAATCCATCTTGAAGGCTGTGGTTCAGTGTTTTTCCCAGCTCATCAGTCACTGCAGAGTCTGAGGTAGGTGACTTTTTTCACTTAGGTTGACTCCTCCTTAGGATGGTAGTGCCTGTCATTTGTACTGGACTTAAGCTTATATCCCACCAGGTGAGGACAAAATTCTGGAGTCCACGTTCAGGGGTGCTTAGAACCCGAGTGATGGCTGGTCTTCTGGCTAGAGTGCCACAAAGTGATATCTGTCCTGAATCCCAAGGGGCACGGCTGGCCCCGTTAGCTGGGAAGGAGGGAGACAGAGGAAGTCATTTGGGAAGTCGCTGCTTCCTTCCTGCTTTGGAGATGTGTCTGTTTCAACTCATCTCTGAAGAAGGACATGCTGGGAGAAGCAAAGACCTGTGCCCAAGCATGTGGTATAAACATGCATAAACTTGCATCAGTGTGACCCAAGATTCTGGACCCATGCTGGAAAATGCAGATCTTTACCTTGTTTCCAAGAGGACATTAAGGCTGCAGGTAGATTTTGACATCCTGGAGTAGAACAGGAGCAGCCCTCTTTGGGCTTATTAGCCCTGGGAAGCCCAGCCACCCAGATTTACATAGCGACTGTTGCAGTTTCTGGTTGGGTTCTGCACAAGTGATGAGCCCCTGCCCCCTCTGTCTGCCTCTTTGGCCCTCACCCCTGTGTCCTCTGAGCCAGCTGCAAAAAAACCCACCATGGGCAGCTAGTGTGACTGGGCAGCTCTGGATGCAGATGCGACATCAATGAATGCAGGCTTGTTTTTCCACACTTTTTGCCCTCTCTGTTGTCAGAATCCTCAGGTCGCTCACGGACACTCTGCTCCCTCCTGGCTCAGGGCCCAGCGCCTCCCACCTGCTCCTTCACATCTATCCCCGAGTCCCTTGTCTTAGGTAAGGACCTGGGCTCTGGACTTCTGCCCACACCCACTGCCTCAGGGCTTCCATATGTAAGTCCTGCTCATGTCAGAGGGATGCTCTTCTCTTCTTTCTCTTCCCACTAGCTCTTCTGTTCAGCTCAGGTGGGTCACGTAAACTGGTTACCACTCAACCTAATATTTTGCTGCGGTTGCTTCCTGCCCTGCTCTTCCTGTCTTTGTGGGTTGATTTCTTTACAATAATATCCTTAAAAATATTTTTTGTATTTGAGTTTTTTTTGTTGTTGTTTTTAAACAAGGGAGTACTGTGATTGAACGTGTGTATCTGACCCATCGTCTTCACCTGGACCCTCCTTTCATTGGTCTGTGTTCTAAATGGGGTTAAATTAGGCTGGCTCCTGTCTCTGCCTCCTGTCCAAATCAGCACACATATGAAAAAATTTGTTTAACTAAAAATAGGTTTAATTGAAGTATAGTTGACATATCATATTAGTTTCAGGTGCAGGGCACAGTGATTCAACAATTACATACCTTATGTTGTGAAATGCTCACCACACTAAGTGTAGTTACAGTTTGTCACCACACAAAGGTATTACAATGTTGCTGACTGTGTTCTGCATGCTGTACTTTGAAGGGCTATTCCTCTGGAGTTGGGGAAAGAAGCAGCAAGCTCCCTCCCTGTTCCTTAACTCCCCCTCCTCAAAGTATCCTGACTACAGGGGCTGAGACTGGAGTTCAAACCTAAGGGGAAGCCAGGAAGAGGCAGGCCAACAGGAAAACAAACAGGCAGGCAAACATAAAGGCAAAACAAAACATTTCTTTCAAGCAGTTCCTTTATCAGCTTTTTTTTTTGAAACCAGTAATTCCTATGCCAAAAAGACACAGATATGGAATACATCTCAATTGATTTGAATTGGCATGACTGTAACCATGCACCTGGACAGGAGCGGTCCTCAAAAGAAACCTAGGACCACAACAGATCAGACAGGCTCATCTCTAATCCTTGAACCCTATGTCTAGAACTTTCACAGTCTTTTAAAGTGAAGAGGAAGGGTACATACTCAGTCAACCCAATAACTGGCTGGGAGTACTACCAACAAGGCGCAGGTGCCAAAATTAGTAACAGTAACACAGAGGAGTCCACCAAATGTCAGGCATGTATACCAGGACGTATCAACCAGGGGTCAAAGTGGGCTTACAAAAGTAACCACACACAACTTGTCATTGGCTTGTCTGCTAAGATGTCCTATGTTCCAGTTCCCTGAAATAATATTCTTCACATTCATCATTGTTTTATTTCCCAGGGCATCTCACGAGGGCTTGCGCTCACCATGTGCCTTCAGTGGCTAACAAGTGTCTGGCATAGAGTTGGTGTTCAAAACATACTGTGGATAAAATGAGAGTTCCTGTGGCCAGGATTCTCACCTGGCTGTGGTTGACTAGCTCACTGCACACCTGTGGGCAATACATGGCTGTTGGCTCTATAAAAAGAGCTCCTCCCAGTGCTCTGGGCGTGACATGGTGGCAGGGCTGCAAGGCTGCAGGAGAGCAGAGCAGAGGATGGAGTGGTGGCAGCACCGAGGACAGAGGCCCAGAGGATGGCTGTGCAGGGCGACTGTGCAGACAGAGGTGCCCAGAGGCAGAGATTGGCTTGCTGCATACAGACTAGCTCTGAGTGAATGGGATTCTAGTGACTGACCTGCCACCTGGAAATAAAGTTGGGCATAACCCTTTCACCCCAAAGAATGTTTTGCTGTCAATTTCTTTGGTCACACTGAATCCATAGCGAACTTGCCCGGGGCTGAAACCCATTGGCAAGACACGTACTTACTGAATAAATGAAGGAAATGAGCAAGGATTGCTCCGCAGTTACATGGTACTTGCCGCTTTCGCTTGTTTTGCTCTGGCGCCCTCTGGTGACCATCGTAGGTAGTTTCGGAAGCCAAGAAAACGTTCTGGTGGCGGTGCCTTAAACTGGGGTTGTCTGGGCTGCAGCCTGGACTGAATAGAAAGTAGACAGCGCTAGCGCGTTCTTGGAGGGATTGTGGAGGTTTGCGGATTGTTTGAACGTGACGAGACAAGTCGTGTCTAGCTCCATTCTTTCCAAACAGGAGAAAACTGGGTCCCTAAGAGAGGAAGGGATTTGCTCAAGGCTACGGAGGTGGGGAAGGACTGGGCAGGAAAAGGAACCAGGTGTCCTGTCTTCCAATTAAAGTACTTTCATTACATTTCCTGAAACACTTAGCAAAATTGTTGCAAACCAGGAAAATCATTTGCACAGTTGTCCTCTGGTCCTGCCACGTCAGAGGGGACATTTTAATGCATTTTCTGAAATGCAGTGAAAGAATGAAAAATGACCCTGTGAAGCCTGAAAATGTTTTTCTTAGCATGACAACTGCTCTGGGACTTGGGACACCAAACATCATTTTTAAAGCTGAAATGAGCCTTAACTGTTTGATTTTTTAATTAAGGAAATCAAGGCTCCATTAATGACTCTGAGGTGGTAGGCACATGGTCAGCGTCTAATTTAGTGATTTCCATTAAATGGCACTGTTTCAGCCAGCCTGCAAATTGCTTCCAATTGGTACAGGTGCAGTTTTTAGCCTGGTGAGTTTATTAATTAAGGGCAATGATAGCTACTCAATAAATATGATCCGAAGCTTGAATGATTTAATGCATTAGAAATGCATTTCACTTGCGTAAAGCTCTAATTAGTGGTGGGTGGGTTTCTGTTCCATGTTGTCCCTTGGGGACACAGGCTGACAAAGGCCATCTTCAGCATCAGGCTTGCCTAGTGAGTTACAAGACTACTGATTATGAAATAAAAATTGATCTCAGAGTCTCTGCCACTGAACTGGGCTGGAATTCCAGACTAGAACGGAGGCTTTGGGATGGGGAGTTTCATACATGATAATTATTTATACAAAATAAAATATTTATGTAATATGGTTGCCAAAAGATTTTGACCATTAAGGAGAGCATGAAAGGGAGTGAACACAAACTCTCTAGGTAGGCCATGCAGTCACTTTGGTAATGTGGTGCCGTGGCATGCTTCCCACATTCTGCCTCTCATTGTGGGATTTGTGATCACATTCTAATCTCCCTGCTGCAGACTGAACAGCTTCAGGTGAGTGGCCTCATCCAGGTACTTCTGTCTCTCCACTGTGCCTTGATACTGAGTACTCTTTGCACTGAATTTAGTAAATATGTGTATTTGGGAAGAGATTGCATTGAAGCTGCCTGGATATATACTTTCATTAGGAAATAAATCAATTTTTATGGATTAATCAACAAGTAACATTTTCCTCTTCTTTTTTTCTTTCCTCCGTTTTTTCTTCCTTCTTAACTTCATCATGGTATAGCTGGGGTTCAGTGCTGTGCAGATGGTAGTAACATAACATGACGTGTGAGACCCCTGAAGGTGGAGAGCCAGGTATCTTACAAAATATTTTCTAGGTGGGTACAGGGCCTCTCCTGCCCAGTGCCTCCATGTGGGCTTCATTCCAAGGGGTGCCACAGTCTGTTGACATCTCCCAGAGCAGCAGGGCAGTGACTGAGGTGGGAGACAGAGCATAGCACTGAGACTTACTTGGAATAATCAAACAGAAAGGAGCTGACAAGTCTAGAGAATCCTTTCTTCTGGACAGGTCTTTTCCATTCCAGGCTTAGCAAAATTACTGTTGATCATTATGTCTCGTGGGACTTGACCTCTCATAGTCTGCAGCAGGACAAGATTGGAGTTAAGGGTGGTGGTGGGCCAGCAGGTCTGGAGGAGCTCCAATGTGATCCTGTGTGAGCCACTGTCTTGCTAATGGGTTTCAGCCCCAGACAAGTTCACTATGGATTCAATGTGACCAAAGAAATGACAGTAGAACATTCTTGGGGTGAAAGGGTTATACCCAACTTTATTTCCATGGTGGCAGGTCAATCACTAGAATCCCGTCCACTCAGAGCAAGTCTGCATGCAGCAAGCCGGTCTCTGCCTCTGGGCCCCTCTGCCCCCGCAGCCATCTCAGTCTCTGTCCTTGGTGCTGCCACTACTCTAGCCTCTGCTCTGCCCTCCTGCAGCCTTGCAGCAGTGCCACCATGTCACCCAGAGCACTAGGCAGAGCTCTTTCTATAAAGTCAATAGCAACATATTGCCCACACATGTGTAGTGAGCTAGCTGACCAGGGTCAGGTGAGAATTCTGGCCACAGGAACCTTCACTTTATCCACAGCCACATGCTCTGGTCAGCTTTTCCCTGCTCAGGCAGAGGGAAAAAAATGCTGGAGGTAAAGTACAAAGGGTAATCTCTAGGGAAATAGCAACAGACAATACCCATTCTTCTCAGACTCTTTCAAAATACAGAATAAGAAAAACAGAGAAAATAGACTGAAAAAAATGAACAGGGCTTCAGGGAACTGTGAGAGTTTAACAAAGGATTAAACATTTGTGTTCTGGAGTCTTGGGAGGGGAGGAGAAAGGTGGGGGGGAGAGGCGCTGCTGAAAAACATCTTTGAAGAAATAACAGCTGACAATTTGCCGACATTGACAGAAGACATAAACCTAGAGATTTAATAAACTAAGGGAATCTTGTCTAGGATAAAAGCAAAGAAATCCAAGACATATCATTATCAAATTGACAACTAAACTCAAAGGAAAAATCTTCACAACAGTGAGAGAGAACTGACATGTTATCCACAGGGGCAAAACAATTCACGTGACAGTGGATTTCTCCTCAGAAACCATGGAAGCCTTAAGGAAATGCCACATTTTTCAGTTGTTGAAAGAGAGGAATTGTCGACCTCAGATTCTAGATCAGCTGAAAGTATCCTTCAGGAGTGAAGGGGAAATCATGACATACTCAGATGAAGGGACACTAAGAGAAGTTGTTGCTAGTAGGTCTCTCCTAGAAGAATTGATGTAGGGGGCTTTTTAAACATAAATGAAATGATAAAAGAGGGAATCTTGGTGTGGATAAAATGAGAGTTCCTGTTGCCAGGATTCTCACCTGGCCTTGGTTGACTAGCTCACTGCACACCTGTGGGCAATACGTGGCTGTTGACTCTATAAAAAGAGCTCCACCCAGTGCTCTAGGCACAACTCGGTGGGAGGGTTGCAAGGCTGTAGGACAGCAGAGCAGAGGCTGGAGTGGTGGCAGCACTGAGGACAGAGGCCCAGAGGACGGCTGTGCAGGACAGCAGACAGAGGGGCCCAGAGGACAGCTGTGAGGACAGAGGGGCCCAGAGGATGGCTGTGCAGACAGGGGCCCAGAGGCAGAGATTGGCTTGCTGCATGCAGACTCACTCTGAGTGAATGGGATTTTAGTGACTGACCTGCCACCTGGAAATAAAGTTGGGTATAACCCTTTCACCTCAAGAACGTTTTGCTATCATTTTCTTTGGTCCCACTGAATCTATAGCAAACTTGCCTGGGGCTGAAACCCATTGGCAAGACACTTGGAATCAGGAAGGAAGAAAGAACACAGGAAGCAAAAATATGGGTAAAGACAATAGGCTTCCCTTCTGCTTTTGAGTTTTCCAAATTATATTTTATGATGGAAGCAAAATGGTAGCACTGTTTCAAGTGGTTCAGACTGTTGGGAAGTTACCACTACGCAGTAATGAGGATGCAGGTCACAAAGTGGGTGGTGAGGAACCTGGCTCCAGGGACAGCAGCTCCTTCCCTCAACTCCCTGCCCCCAGACTCCAGGTTCTGTGAGAAGCCTCAGGCCACCGGGCTTCTCCAGTTAGATTCCAGCCACGTGCCACCAAATGAAGTTCTAACAGACTGAACTTTCTCATGGTTCTCTTGGTGTTTTGTGTTGAGGATAATAAATGAATTTGGTCTCTACCTTTCTTCATGTTCAGTCTTTGATTTGGATTTCAAGATTATCTTTCCCCATGACATGATTTCTATTTCTTGGTAAAACATTTAGTAAAACTGGATGGTGGCTTCCTCTGGCCGATACACTTTTTATCACCTGGGGGATACATGGTGTAGTCGTTTCAACATCAACTCGGGGACTGAATTAGAACCCTGGGTTTGCATTTCGTGAGCTGTGTATGCCTATGTAAATTACTAAGCTCTCCCTAAGCTTTTCCTAAACCTCAAGATTCTCATCTGAAATGTGAGAAAAATCACACCTGTCTTATAAAGATACTGTGAGGAGTACATAAAATAGTATAAGTGAATTCCTTTCCACAGTGCCTGGGCATGTAGTAAATTCTTAGTGTGTACTAATTTTTATTGGTTAGGCCCAGTTACAGAGGAAGCAAATTTACAGATGTGGTTGATGAGCAATAGTTTTTTTGGATTATTCTCCTTCACACAGTAACCAGAGTGATCTTAAAACAAACAAACAAAAAAGGAAACCAAATTAAATGATTTCCCTGCTTAAAACTCTTCATGGATTTCTCCTTGCACTGAGAAATTCCTTGTCACATTCTCCTAGGCCTGCATCAGGGGCTCCGATCCTTGGCAGCTGTGGATGGAATCTCCCTAGGAACTTTAAATCAACTAGTGATGCCTGGATTCCACCACCAAAGATTTCATGAAACTAGGTGGTGACTGGGCACCAGGATTTGCATGAACTCTCCATGTCATTCTATTGTGATCTGACCCCTCCTTACTGTGTAACTGAATGTCTCACTATTTTCCTCTCCCTTCCTGCTCCAACTACTGGGCCAGGTGCTATCAGCCTCTGACCTATCAGCTTAACAGATTCTACCTCTTATGACTCTGGCCCCTGGTTGGAACCTGGACCCTCTTTCATGCCAGGAATCTGGAACTTCAGAGGGTGGGGACTTAAACAATCAGAATCTTCCCTCACTGGCTGTAGTTGGAAACTCATACATCTTCCGGTACTGGTTACAATATCCACAGGGCTAGTTCCATCTTCAGAGTGAAGATGCTTAAGTCCCAGGTATTCAAAAGTCATTCAGACTCTTTGGAGGCCCTCATGCAGGGTTAGGCCTAGGGTGAAGCAGGTGAGGCACTTGCCTCAGGTGCAAAATTTAAGGAAGTACCAAAAAAATCCTCTGTATTCTGTTTAAAAAAAATACTATAATGCAATATTTAAAAATCAAAGTTAATTAAAAAAATCCATGATGAAAAAAATACCAGAATTTTAAGTAAAGACAAGACCTAGCTTGTGAATAAAGAATTATCAATAGGGACTGTTTTATCTTGTGGTTACAGTGCATGTGAGAGAATTTGATTCTGTGTGCTTTCTTGGGTTGTGTTTCCCAAACTAGGGTGACAGGGATTTTCAGAAGTATAAAATTTGTGATGAAAATATTTTATATCAGAACAAAAACGGGCCTGTTGTGGAAAGGAATGCAAAATGTTTATGGAGGTTTAAAAGAAATCAAACCCAAGACTGAAGAGATATTTCCTCAGAAAGCTTTCGGGTAGATCCTCAGAATCTTGGAAGATCTGCCTTTTCTTTTTTTTTTTAGATAATTATTTTTTATTGAAGGGTAGTTGACACACAGTATTACATTAGTTTCAGGTGTACAACACAGTGATTCAACATTTATATACATGATAATTCTAGGTAGCAGCTATCACCATACCAAGTTGTTACAATATTTTCACTATATTCCTTATGCTATACATTACATCCCGGTTACTTATTTATTTTACAATTGGAAGTATGTATTTTTTTTTTTTTGTGAGGGCATCTCTCATATTTATTGATCAAATGGTTGTTAACAACAATAAAATTCTGTATAGGGGGGTCAATGCTCAATGCACAATCATTACTCCACCCCAAGCCTAATTTTCATCAGTCTCCAATCTTCTGAAGCATAACGAACAAGTTCTTACATGGAGAACAAATTCTTACATAGTGAATTAGTTACATGGTGAACATTACAAGGGCAGTCATCACAGAAACCTTCGGTTTTGTTCGTGCATCATGAACTATAAACAGTCAGTTCAAATATGAATACTCATTTGATTTTTATACTTGATTTATATGTGGATACCACATTTCTCTCTTTATTATTATTATTTTTAATAAAATGCTGAAGTGGTAGGTAGATACAAGATAAAGGTAGAAAACAGAGTTTAGTGTTGTAAGAGAGCAAATGTAGATGATCAGGTGTGTGCCTGTAGACTATGTGTTAATCCAAGCTAGACAAGGGCAATAAAACATCCACGTATGCAGAAGATTTCTCTCAGAACAGGGGGGGTGAGGTTCTAAGCCTCACCTCTGTCGATCCCCAATTTCTCACCTGATGACCCCCCTGCGACTGTGCCTGTCTTAGGTTTTTCCTCCCTTGAGGAATCTTACCTGTCTCTTGCTAACCAGTCATCTTCCGGGGCCATACAGGGAAATGTAAAGTTGGTAAGTGAGAGAGAAGCCTTATTGTTTGAAAAGGTTAGCTTTTTACTTCTTTGCATATTTATGCCCTGTGGCTTCTATGCCCAGCATTTGTCTTGAGGTATCCTTACCACTTGGAAGAATTATGATACTCGGTAAATTCGATATGAGGCACGAATTCTATTTAAGGGTTGTAATTAGGAAGGAAGAAGAAAAGCTATACAAGTAGCAGGCGGAAGAAAACATGGGAAGATTGATTATTTCTTTGACATATCTTCTTGTAGAGTAACATAAGCATGTATAGGTTTTAAACTACTAATTAAATTGCGCACACACATTAACATAATAGGAGTACAGTTACGTAACCAAAGCATACCTGTAATTACCAGCCATCTCCAGTGAAACCAAGAAAACCAGTTAGGCACCTTAGGCATTTGTGAAAACTTATCTATGATATGGTGGATATTGTCCAACTGAACTTGAACAGTCTGAGAGAGATCAGACAAATTAAAACAACCCATTCCTGGGGACTGTTCACATCCCATATGTTCTTTTAACAGTAAATAGTCTGTAGTTGTAAGATTTTAGAGTGCTACAATTTGCACCTCTCCTAATTCTTGGTTGAGTTCCAACAGTATAGATCCAGTCAAATTTGCTGTTTTACTGTATGCACAGGCCAGCTTAGATATCTCCTTCTTCATTCCCATGGCAAGTCCAGGAATTGGTGGGATGAGTGCATCTACACCTGTAGCAGTGCGTGGATCTTTGTTGGGGTTTTTTGATGATCGTCTTCTGGCATGAGTCTTCCTGAGAGTGCTGATGTTGGAAGTTCTTTTTCATATCGTATCTTGGTTCATTTTCAGGGTAGCCCAATTAGGCTTTGATCCTCTGTATAAACACAAACAGACCCTTTGCCTATACTTTTATATGCCCTTTATATCATTGTGTAGAACTCATTGGAGGTCACCACACAGGAATTGCTTTTTTTTTTGTCATTAATCTACACTTACATGATGAATATTTTGTTTACTAGGCTCTCCCCTATACCAGGTCCCCCCTATATACTCCTTTACAGTCACTGTCCAGCAGCGTAGCAAAATGTTGTAGAATCACTACTTGTCTTCTCTGTGTTGTACAGCCCTCCCTTTTCTCCCACCACCCCATGCATGCTAATCTTAATACCCCCCTTTTTCTCCCCCCGCTTATCCCTCCCTACCCACCCATCCTCCCCAGTCCCTTTCCCTTTGGTACCTGTTAGTCCATTCTTGAGTTCTGTGATTCTGCTGCTGTTTTGTTCCTTCAGTTTTTCCTTTGTTCTTATACTCCATAGATGAGTGAAATCATTTGGTATTTCTCTTTCTCCGCTTGGCTTGTTTCACTGAGCATAATACCCTCCAGCTCCATCCATGTTGCTGCAAATGGTAGGATTTGCCCTTTTCTTATGGCTGAGTAGTATTCCATTGTGTATATGTACCACATCTTCTTTATCCATTCATCTATCGATGGACATTTAGGTTGCTTCCAATTCTTGGCTATTGTAAATAGTGCTGCGATAAACATAGGGGTGCATTGGTCTTTCTCATACTTGACTGCTGCATTCTTAGGGTAAATTCCTAGGAGTGCAATTCCTGGGTCAAATGGTAAGTCTGTTTTGAGCATTTTGATGTACCTCCATACTGCTTTCCACAATGGTTGAACTAATTTGCATTCCCACCAGCAGTGTAGGAGGGTTCCCCTTTCTCCACAGCCTCATCAACATTTCTTGTTGTTTGTCTTTTGGATGGCAGCCATCCTTACTGGTGTGAGGTGATACCTCATTGTAGTTTTAATTTGCATTTCTCTGATAATTAGCGATGTGGAGCATCTTTTCATGTGTCTGTTGACCATCTGTATTTCTTTTTTGGAGAACAGTCTGTTCAGTTCCTCTGCCCATTTTTTAATTGGGTTATTTGTTTTTTGTTTGTTGAGGTGTGTGAGCTCTTTATATATTGTGGACGTCAAGCCTTTATCGGATGTGTCATTTTCAAATATATTCTCCCATACTGTAGGGTTCCTTTTTGTTCTATTGATGGTGTCTTTTGCTGTACAGAAGCTTTTCAGCTTAATATAGTCCAACTTGTTCATTTTTGCTGTTGTTTTCCTTGCCCGGGGAGATATATGTTCAAGAAGAGGTCACTCATGTTAATGTCTAAGAGGTTTGTGCCTATGTTTTCTTCCAAGAGTTTAATGGTTTCATGACTTACATTCAGGTCTTTGATCCATTTTGAGTTTACTTTTGTATATGGGGTTAGACAATGGTCCAGTTTCATTCTCTTACATGTAGCTGTCCAGTTTTGCCAGCACCATCTGTTGAAGAGACTGTCATTTCGCCATTGTATGTCCATGGCTTCTTTATCAAATATTGATTGACCATATATGTCTGGGTTAATGTCTAGATTGTCTAGTCTGTTCCATTGGTCTGTGGCTCTGTTCTTGTGACAGTACCAAATTGTCTTGATTACTATGGCTTTATAATACAGCTTGAAGTTGGGGAGTGAGATCCCCCCTACTTTATTCTTCTTTCTCAGGATTGCTTTGGCTTTTTGGGGTCTTTGGTGTTTCCATATGAATTTTTGAATTATTTGTTCCAGTTCATTGAAGAATGTTGCTGGTAGTTTCATAGGGATTGCATCAAATCTGTATATTCTTTGGGCAGGATGGCCATTTTGATGATATTAATTCTTCCTAGCCACGAGCAAGGGATGCGTTTCCATCTGTTAGTGTCCCCTTTAATTTCTCTTAAGAGTGACTTGTAGTTTTCAGAGTATAAGTCTTTCACTTCTTTGGTTAGGTTTATTCCTAGGTATTTTATTTTTTTTGATGCTATTGTGAATGGAGTTGTCTTCCTGATTTCTCTTTCTGTTGGTTCATTGTTAGTGTATAGGAAAGCCACAGATTTCTGTGTGTTGATTTTGTATCCTGCAACTTTGCTGTTTTCTGATATCAGTTCTAGTAGTTTTGGAGTGGAGTCTTTAGAGTTTTTTATGTACAGTATCATGTCATCTGCAAATAGTGACAGTTTAACTTCTTCTTTACCAATCTGGATTCCTTGTATTTTTTTGTTTTGTCTGATTGCCGTGGCTAGGACCTCCAGTACTATGTTAAATAACAGTGGGGAGAGTGGGCATCCCTGTCTAGTTCCCGATCTCAGAGGAAAAGCTTTCAGCTTCTCGCTGTTCAATATAATGTTGGCTGTGGGTTTTTCATAGATGGTCTTTATTGTGTTGAGGTACTTGCCCTCTATACCCATTTTGATGAGAGTTTTTATCATGAATGGATGTTGAACTTTGTCAAATGCTTTTTCAGCATCTATGGAGATGATCATGTGGTTTTTGTCTTTCTTTTTGTTGATGTGGTGGATGATGTTGATGGACTTTCGAATGTTGTGCCATCCTTGCATCCCTGGGATGAATCCCACTTGTTCATGGTGTACGATCCTTTTGATGTATTCTTGAATTCGGTTTGCTAATATTTTGTTAAGTATTTTTGCATCTACGTTCATCAGGGATATTGGTCTGTAGTTTTCTTTTTTGGTGGTGTCTTTGCCTGGTTTTGGTATTAGGGTGATGTTAGCTTCATACAATGAGTTTGGGAGTATCCCCTCCTCTTCTATTTTTTGGAAAACTTTAAGGGGAATGGTATTATGTCTTCTCTGTATGTCTGATAAAATTCTGAGGTAAATCCATCTGGCCCAGGGGTTTTGTTCTTTGGTAGTTTTTTGATTACCACTTCAATTTTGTTGCTGGTAATTGGTCTGTTTAGATTTTCTGTTTCTTTCTGGGTCAGTCTTGGAAGGTTGTATTTTTCTAGGAAGTTGTCCATTTCTCCTAGGTTTCCCAGCTTGTTAGCATATAGGTTCTCATAGTATTCTGTAATAATTCTTTGTATTTCTGTGGGGTCCGTCGTGATTTTTCCTTTCTCATTTCTGATACTGTTGATTTGTGTTGACTCTCTTTTCCTCTTAATAAGTCTGGCTAGAGGCTTATCTATTTTGTTTGTTTTCTTGAAGAACCAGCTCTTGGTTTCATTGATTTTTGCTATTGTTTTATTCTTCTCAATTTTATTTATTTCTTCTCTGATCTTTATTATGTCCCTCCTTCTGCTGACCTTAGGCCTCATTTGTTCTTCTTTTTCCAATTTCGATAATTGTGACATTAGACCATTCATTTGTTATTGTTCTTCCTTCTTTTAATATGCCTGGATTGCTATATACTTTCCTCTTAAGACTGCTTTTGCTGTGTCCCACAGAAGTTGGGGTTTAGTATTGTTGTTGTCATTTGTTTCCATATATTGCTGGATGTCCGTTTTGATTTGGTCATTGATCCATTGATTATTTAGGAGCGTGTTGTTAAGCCTCCATGTGTTTGTGAGCCTCTTTGCTTTCTTTGTACAGTTTATTTCTAGTTTTATGCCTTTGTGGTCTGAAAAGTTGGTTGGTAGGATTTCAATCTTTTGGAATTTACTGAGGCTCTTTTTGTGGCCTAGTATGTGGTCTATTCTGGAGAATGTTCCATGTGCACTTGAGAAGAATGTGTATCCTGTTGCTTTTGGATGTAGAGTTCTGTAGATGTCTTTTAGATCCATCTGTTCTAGTGTGTTGTTCAGTGCCTCTGTGTCCTTACTTATTTTCTGTCTGGTGGATCTGTCCTTTGGAGTGAGTGGTGTGTTGAAGTCTCCCAGAATGAATGCATTGCATTCTATTTCTTCCTTTAGTTCTGTTTTATTTGTTTCAGGTATGTTGGTGCTCCTGTATTGGGTGCATATATATTTATAATGGTTATATCCTCTTGTTAGACCGAGCCCTTTATCATTATGTAATGTCCTTCTTTGTCTTTTGTCACTTTCTTTATTTTGAAATCTGTTTTGTCTGATACCAGAATTGCAACACCTGCTTTCTTCTCTTTGTTGTTTGCATGAAATATCTTTTTCCATCCCTTGACTTTAAGTCTGTGCATGTCTTTGGGTTTGAGGTGAGTCTCTTGTAAGCAGCATATGGATGGATGGATCTTGCTTTTTTATCCATTCTATTACTCTGTGTCTTTTGATGGGTGCATTCAGTCCATTTACATTTAGGGTGATTATTAAAAGGTATGAACTTATTGCCATTGCAGGCTTTAAGTTTGTGGTTACCAAATGTTCAGGGTTAGCTTCTTTACTATCTTACTGTCTAACTTAACTCGCTTGTTCAGCTATTATAAACATGGTCTGATGATTCTTTATTTCTCTCCCTTCTTCATATGTTGGGTGTTTTGTTCTGTGCTCTTTTTAGGAGTGCTCCCATCTAGAGCAGTCCCTGTAGGATGCCCTGTAGAGGTGGTTTGTGGGAGGCAAATTCCCTCAACTTTTGCTTGTCTGGGAATTGTTTAATCCCTCCTTCATATTTAAATGATATTCGTGCTGGATACAGTAGTCTTGGTTCGAGGCCCTTCTGTTTCATTGCATTAGGTATATCATGCCATTCTCTTCTGGCCTGTAGGGTTTCTGTTGAGAAGTCTGATGATAGCCTGATGGGTTTTCCTTTGTAGGTAACCTTTTTTTTCTCTCTGGCTGCCTTTAATACTTTGTCCTTGTCTTTGATCTTTGCCATTTTAATTATTATGTGTCTTGGTTTTGCCCTCCTTGGATCCCTTGTCATGGGAGTTCTGTGTACCTCTGTGGTCTGAGAGGCCATTTCTTCCCCTAGTTTGGGGAAGTTTTCAGCAATTATTTCTTCAAAGATACTTTCTATCCCTTTTTCTCTCTCTTCTTCTTCTGGTACCCCTATAATGTGGATATTGTTCTGTTTCATTGGTCACTCAGCTCTCTTAAAATTCTTTCATTCCTGGAGATCCTTTTATCTCTCTCTGCATCAGCTTCTCTGCGTTCCTGTTCTCTGTTTTCTAGTCCATTAATGGTCTCTTGCATCTCGTCCATTCTGTTTTGAAGTCCTTCCAGAGCTTGTTTTATTTCTGTATTCTCCTTCCTTAGTTCTTGCATATTTCTCTGCAAGTCCATCAGCATGGTTATGACTTTTGTTTTGAATTCTTTTTCAGGAAGACTGGCTAAATCTATCTCCCCAGGTTCCTTCTCAGGGGAAGATGTAGCAGATGCCGAAGCTGTCTGGGTTAGTCTTGTCTGGATCATATTTTTTGCCTTTTCATGTTGACAGGTGCTATTGACTGTCAGCTTGGGAGGGCCAAACTTTTCACTTGCTACTGGCCTTTCTTTACTGGGACAACTTCGACCCCTAGTGGCTTGTTTTGGGTAATTGCGTGTAGGCTGGGTTTTTGTGTCTTGACCAGCGGAAGTGTAGGAATTTTCCTTTGTGGGCGTGTTTTTCCTTAGGCTGTTTCTCTGCTTTCGCAGCACCTGGAGGGGTAATGGACGGGGTGGGGGGGCTGTTTGGCTGTTTACCTCCGTGAGGGGTCTCAGAGATGTTGCCCAGGGGGTTAGTGCACCTGGTTTTCCCTGTAATTTCCAGCCACTGGGCTGTGACCTGTGTTGTTTCCGTCAAGCTGTTAAGTCCCTGTCCCTTTAAGACTTCAAAAAGCACTCGCTTTTCTTTGTCACAGGGGCATCAGCTTTGGCACTCGCTCAGAGGTCTTGCTGCCCTATTTCCCTAGTTTCCAGCCCTCCATGCATGCACTGTGTCTGCGCTCTGGTGCGGGTGGCTGGGGCTGGGTGTTTAGCAGTCCTGGGCTCCCTCTCCCTCCTGCCGGGAGCTGGGGGAGGTGTGCTCGGGTCCCGCCGGGCTGGGGGTTGTATCTCACCCCTTTCACCAGACGCTGGGCTCTCACATGTGTGGATGTAGTCAGGCTGTTGTCCAGTGTTTTCTGGTCTCTCTTTTAGGATTAGTTGTATTTGTTTTATTTTCAAAAATATATATGTTTTTGGGAGGAGATTCCCACTGTCCTACTCACGCTGCCATGTTGTCTCCACCCCAGATCTGCCTTTTCTTTATTCTGCCACTAGGTGAGTATGAGAAGCACTGTCATACAGCTTGAAATTAAAGAACATCAGGGTTCAAGACAGTAGAGTTGGTATAACATGCAGATTAGCTTGTATGTTGTACTTGGCTGCAATTAGGAGGGTGATTTGGAAGAACGGACGAGCACTCGGATTCAACTTGAAGAACAAGACTGATGAACTTTGTAAATGACCTACACAAAACTTTTGGCCGAGCCTTTACTTTCTGTGTGTGAGATGAAAATCTCAGGACAAATGAGGTGTTCTTTCAAGCTTTAATATTCTGAGATATTTTGAAAGACCAAGGCTGATGGGCCAGCTTCCTGTAACTTGTAGTGCATGACTGTGACCAGCAGAGGGCAGCAAGCATCCATTCATTGTTAAAAGTAACCTTTCAAACTTCCCACCCACCTAGTGGGAGTTGCTATCTTACAAATGAAACCATGTTCGAGCCATTTAATAACAACTGACCCTAAATGAGATTTTTCTTTACATTACTTTTTGCTACACCTTTAAACTAAAAGTCATTCTTAAAACAATTGCCTGTCTCTGGAGCATCACCCTTCTTGGTTCAGCTCCTACCTCCCTGGCCACTCCCCTTTCTCTTTTGCTGAGTCCTTGTCATCGCTCTGCATATGACCTGACAGGGCCTAGGCCATGTTCATCTATTATACTCATTGCCTACTGACCTCACCCTATGCCCCAAATTCGCATCTGCATCTGAGTAAAGGAAATGCCAATTGGAGGTCGATCAGGACAAAGCATCCATTATGTCCAAATCAAAGTCCTGATTTCTGCCTCCTCCCCAAAGCTGCTTTCCATCAGATTCCCCATCTCAGTAAATGACATTACAAATTGTCTGGTTGTGGAAGTCTAAACATTTTGAGTAGTCCTTGATTTTACTTTTCTCTCACACCTCATGTCCAATATGTCATCACATTTTAATGGTTTTACATTTAAGATATGAGCAGAACCTAAACACTTTTCACTCCTGCCACCAATGGGTCTTTTGAATATATTATCAAGAAAGTAGGCTTGTTCTGGACTAGATACAATATAAAAGAATGTTACAATGAAATTTTTTTTGGTATTTGTTTTGTAAGATGGTCCCAAAGGCCAATAATAATATAAGTATCAAGTGTCTCTGTAATGAAACACTTTATTTTCTCTCCTCTTATATCATATTTGGGGATGATGGTGGTGCTGGCAGTCATAGAGAATTAGGACCATGCTTACACTACTGATGTTTCACAGATGTTGTAAGGGCAGGAGTGCCCTGTTTAATCCTGTAACTTTTTGAATGTAACCTTTTGGTTATATGCACAAGGCTCAGAAAAAAAGAGTCTTTGTTGAACATAAACTAATAGATCTTGATGTGCAATAATGGATAATAAAGGGCTCAATTTAGTCATAAATTCCTTGCCGATTGCCCCTAACTGCTGTTAGAAACTCCCCGAGAAGGATCCTACTGCTTTTCCATGGGAAGTTATGTTTTCTGAGTTCTAAAGCATTCTAACCACCCAAGAATCCTACCTCCAAGTAATGTGGTACGTTAGTCAAGGTTCTTGTTGCAACACCATTAATAAATATTCACAAATATTAGACAGTAATTTATAAGAAATATATTGGAAAGAGGAACTCAGTTACACTGGGTAGTTCATAGAGACACTGGGAAGGCTGAAGGGAAGGCTTGGGGCTTTGTAGCTGGGAAATGTACCCTGGATGAATGCTGCTGAACTCATCCAGTGATGTGCCTGGAACACTGCTCATGAGCTTGAGACTGCAGTGTGTACTGACATTGCTACTGGTGACTCTGGGTATCGCCCTGGGACCTTATCCTTGCTGCTGTTGCTCCAGCAGATAAAGGAGTTTTCTTTATTGCTTTCTCTGGTTATGGTGAGGTGAACCTGTAACTCTATAAGGTGGTATACAGAGTGCAATGTGAAGCCATATAATATCATGGAGTATCTCTTTGGTGTGTCCATTTTACTTGAACGTTTCATGTGAAATGTTTTATATTAAAATCTACATACATAAAGAATAGAAGAGAAAAATGGTGTAATTTGTGTTTAAAAATGCAACTAATTTTTGAGTATTCATTTTGTATCCTGCAACTTTGCTTTGCTCTTTAGTTCTAAAAGTTTTGTTTTTGGTTGAATCTTCAGAGTTTTCTACAAAAACAATCATGTCACATATAAACAGAGATCATTTTCTTTCTTTCTTCTAATCTGAATGCTTTTTATTTATTTTTCTTGCCTAATTGCTCTGGCTAGGACTTCTAGTATTATTTTGAATAGAAGCAGTGAGAGTGGGTATCGTTGCTTTGTTCTTGATTTTAGAGGAAATGCTTTCAGTTTTCACCATTGAGTATATTAGTTGTGGGTTTTTCATATATGGTCTTTATTATATTGAGAATAAATAGTCTAAGAGGACAATAAGAAGACAATACTGCTTAACATTGCACCACAAAAATTACTTAGGAATAAACTTAACTAAGGAGGTAGAAAGCATATACACTGAAAACTATAAAACATTGCTGAAGGAAATTAAAGAAAACACAGATAAATGGAAAGATATCCTATGTTCATGTACTGGAAGACTTCATATTATGAAAAAGTCCATACTACCCAGAGCAAACTACAGATTCAATGCATGTCTGTCAAAATCCCAATGGCATTTTTTTAATAGAAATAGAAAAACAATCCTAAAATTTATATGGAACCACAAAGGACTCTGATATCCAAAATAATCTCGAGAAAGAACAAAGCTCAAGAATTCATACTTCCTGACTTTAAAACATTATAAAGCTAAAATAACCAAAACTGTATGGTATGGGTATAAGGACAGAGATATGTACCAATGGATCAAAAAAAAGAGCCCAGTAATAAACTCATGCATGTATGGTCAAATGATTGTTGATAAAGGTGCCAGGAACACACAGTGGAGAAATATAGTCTCTTTAATAAACTGTGTCAAGAAAACTGGATATCCACATGCAATAGAGCAAAACAGGAATAACATAATTAGAATCCTTATTTAATACTGTATGTAAAACTCAATTCAAAAAAATCAACATAACTGAACTGCAAAACTCTTAGAAGAAAACAGGGGGAAAGCTTCACAACATTGGTGTTAGCACTAGATTCTTGGATATGTCACCAAAAACACAGGCAACAAATGCAAAAATAAGCCACTGGGACTTCATCAAACTAGAAAGCCTGTACTCAGCAAGAGCAACAATCAACAGAGTATAAAGGCGACCTATGTAATGGGAGAAAATATTTGCAAACCATATATCTGATACGGATTAATATCCAAAATACATAAGAAAGTTCTATAACTCAATAACAAAACCAACAAATAACCTGATAACAAATAGGCAAAGGACTTGAATAGGCATTTCTCCACTGAAGACATACAAACAGCCAACAAGTATACGAGAAGATGCTCAATATAATTAATCATTAGGGAAATGCAAATCACAATCACTTCACGCCTATTAGCCTGGCTAATAGAAAAAAACAAAATAAAAGTTGATACGTGTTGGTGAGGTTGTAGAGAAATTGGAACCCTTGAACTCTGCTGGCAAGACTGTAAATTTATGCAGCTGTTATGGACAATAGTATGGAGTTCCTAAAAAAGTTGGAAATAGTACTAACATACAACCCAGCAATCTAACTTCTGGGTATATATCCAAATGAATTGAAATCAGGGTTTTGAAGAGATTTTTCCACTCTCTGTTCATTGTGGTATTATTAACAATAGTCAGGATATGGAAATGTATTAGGTATGGCACTAAGTCAGGCATCAGCTCGTGAAATGATACAGTATTTTCCAATTTGAACATCTTCGCGGTATCATCAAATAATCATGGTGACAATAATGATACTAGCTAAGTTTTTTGACTCTTTACTTGAGGTCAAAGCAGTGTTTGCTGAGGGCCTTACATATCTTGTATCAGTTAGTTCTCACAACACCCCCACAAGACAGGTATTTTTTTTTTAGTTGCAAGATACTTGACATATTAGTGTCTGGTATACAAAATAGTGTCAATTATGCCCATGTACAAAATGCTCACCACAAGAAGTGTAGTTACCATACAAAGATATTAACAGAATTATTGACCATGTTCCCTATGCTGGACTTTTCATCTCATGAATTATTTTATAATTGAAAGTTTGTACCTCTCTATCCCTGTCATCTGTCTCACCCATCCCCCTCATTCCTCCCTTCTGGCCGCCACCCATTTGTTCTCTGTCCTGATGACTTGGTTTCTCTGTGTGTTTTCTTTGTTTTGCTTTTTAGATCCCATATATAAGTGAAATCACATGGAATGTGGCTTTCTCTGACTTATTTCACCTGGCATAATGCCCTCTATGTTCACCAGTAGGAAGATCTTAACCTAAATTTCAAGAGTGGAGAGTGGCAGGCTCATATAAGCCTTCCATACATGGAGTAAGGATCCTTGCAGGATTGGTTTTCAGCCATAACTTCCCCCACAAATCTTGTTTGTTTCTTTTCCTCTCCTTTCCTGCAGTGAACTTAGAGCCCTCTGTTCCATTCCCTATGGTTGTGGGATGCATAGGGTCTGGTTTCTCTTTGGTTCATTTACTTGGAGATCAGAGTCCTTGTTGCCCCAGCTCAAATTAGGTCTGACATGTCTCCCCAAATGAGGAAATTCTGGGCCTATCCTTTATATGTGTGGCCCTGAAACCCAAGGTTAAGTGTTTGCAGTTTTACATTGAATTTAGGATAAAAGTGGCTTTAGTGCTTCCAACATTTTCTGGTCACAGATTTAACAGTAATTTGGGCCCAAAGATCTCCATTTTCTTTTTGTCCCTTCCTTTCCTTCCTCTTCCTCCTCCCCTCTCTCCTTCCCTCCCTCTCTCCCTCCTTTTTTTCCCCACATGTTTTATAATTTCACTAGGATTGCCGATAGGAAGAACCTAGCCTATCATTTCTGGAGACTGAACCCATTTAAAGACATTTTGGATTTGAATAGAAGCTCTTCATTAGATCTTCAAGCTGTTTGTAGTTTTAGAGCCTCTAAAGTTAATCTGAGAGCGTCTGCATTGAGCTCCGTGACTCTCTCGTCACCCGACCACATCTCAGTGACGGCGTATTTGGCTCGTGTTTACAGTGGAGACTTTCACGATCCGCTGCTTATGAAACTCACTTCTTTGCTGACTGATTGCTTTGCATAGACCCCTCCAGGCCCAGTGCAGCTGCTCAGGTTTATAAAAGGGGCCTTTGCCATGGAAGCTGAGCTGCAGCAGGCAGGCAGGGGCAGCAAGATGGTGTCACAGACGCAGGTCCTCACATTCTTGTTGCTCTGGGTCACAGGTGAGGAATTCACAAGCGCCACAATCCTTTTGGAGCAGTTAATATTTTCTTAGGGTCAAAACATTTTAAGATATGAGAAATATTAGCTATTTCCAAAAGAGGCCCAATTTTGTACTGACATGTAATGCCATTAGAAAGCCTATTTTTAAAATGGCATATTTCAAGGTGTGTAGCATAAAGTGGTGTGTGTGTGTCATCCTTATCCATCTGTGATTGCAGGTGCCTGCGGGGACATCGTGATGACCCAGTCTCCAGCCTCCTTGGCTGTGTCTCCAGGACAGAGGGTCACCATTAACTGCAGGGCCAGTCAGAGTGTTAGCAGCTACGTAGCCTGGTACCAGCAGAAGCCTGGGCAGGCTCCAAAACTGCTCATCTACGATGCATCCACCCGGGCATCTGGGGTCCCCGACAGGTTCAGTGGCAGTGGGTCTGGGACAGATTTCACTTTCAACATCAGCAGCGCCCAGGCTGAGGATTTGGCATCTTATTACTGCCAGCAGCATTATAGCTCTCCTCCCACAGTGCTTCAGCCTCGAACACAAACCCCAGGGCCGCAGGCCAGTACATCCCTGCTGGGCCAGCTGTTTCCTCCCCCCAATAGCTTTGAACACACACAAACCTCTATCTTTCTGAGAGGTCACACCTACTGACTGATTCCTGGCAGTAGGTAGGGCCCAAGAGAAAATTAAGCCAGTTGAATTTTACTGGATCTCTTTTTGTGGGAGATTATTGAAGACCAATGCTCTGAAGATCTCTAAGAGATGCTGCCAGGAGTTGTGTCGTAGGGACCTGCATGTTCCCAATGGACAGGTCCCCTGAGTGAGCCAGGAAGGTTGGTCACCCTCTCTCAGCACGTCCTGTGAATTGTACACCTGATGGATCAATTCTCTCTTCCCTGTTCCTACTTGACTGGCACATTTCTATTTTAATTCCTTATTCTCATGGCCTTCCTTCTTTATCTGTGATCACCCTTGAACTCTGGACCTTCTGAATAGAAACCCTTGGCTTTTCCTATTCAAAACCTTCCATGTAACATGCAGCACCCCTCTCTTGCATTTTCTTTCCATGGACCCTGTTTTCCAGCCAAACGTTTCTGGCCACTGTCACTGCAGCTGCTCTCCCACTCTGTCCCCTTTTATACCACCCTTTGCTCTTGAGTCCATTTCTCTCCATTGTACTCATTCTTACAAAGGTGATTCCCTAATTCTTTCAGCTGTCATTCTAGAAAGATCTAACAGTGTTCCTCAGTAACTTTTCTCATCATTTGTCAACTTTCCCTTTAAAGCCATCCCTTGGATTTGCGAGTGAAGGAAGTTGTGGCTTTAAGTGTGCTATAAGTTAAATTCCTTGGGTCACAGGTAATGAACTTGTCCATTTCAGTGTAAAAGTGGAAGACTCTAGTCATTTCAGTGTTGTTCTTTCACCTTCTTGTGAAATAATGAAATTCACATTTAGGAAAGATTGCTGCAAATCTGACTGCAAACCTTGTTGGTTAGGAGGAGACATTTAAAATCAAATGAGTTATTACTTAGCTATTGTCATGTAATAAACCACTCAGAAATGTGTAGTTGCTTAAGAATGGCAGTGTTTTTATTGCTGTCAAGTTTGTTGTTAGGTCAGTAGTTCTGTTAATATGGGCCAAGCTTGATAGACCTTGGCTGGCTTGCTCATGTATTTGAAGTTGGCTGACAGGTCACCTCCGTGCTAGCTGATGTACAAAGGATCGCATCTCTTTCTTCTCCTTCCCATTTCTGGAGCTGGCTGACCATCAGCTGAGGCTGTTTAGGTGACTGGCTTCATGTCTCTCCTCATCTGGTAGATGGCGTTTAACTCCGATGGCAGTTGGCAGCGTCCTGAGAGAGAGAGAACACATACCTCCTGCTGAAACCTAACCACGAAGTGACATAGTGTCCCACTGCCATATTCTAGGTCAGTGTAATGGATGCCACTGAAGAAGAATGTAAATAGCCCCTGCTTCTTGACAGAGGAACTGCAGAGTGACATGGCCTAAAGCACGGTTATGGGGAGGGATAAAGATGGGGACCTGTTTCTGCAATCCTTCCATGGATGGTCATAGAAGGTTACCCAGAGAATATATGACTTAATCAGTGTTTTAATATATAGATGAAATGAGACATAGGAATACTTCCAGGAAATAGATTCCTAGTTTGAGGAAACAGCACATTTCCAAGGCAGATCTGTGATCACACGCAGAAAAAGAAGGAAGGCAATATTGCTAAAATGGAGCGTGCAAGGGGGACAGCGGGGCAAGTAAGATCAAAGGCCACATTGTGTAGGATGCTGTGGGCCTCTCCAAGGACTGGAGTTTTGTTTGAAGGATGTGGTCAGTGGCAGAGCTCTGAACAGGGAAGAGGGAGCTGGCAGTCCCACCCTGATAAAACTCTCCATGTGGAAACTTTCTCTTATCTGGACACAGGAGCAGGGCCTCTACTTACTGCCTGTCAGCCTCTGGAGGGCTCAGACCTGATCCCCAGAAGAGACCTGTTTGTCTGGCTCTGACCACAGAGCTGCCCTGGGCCGACATTGGGGATGTTGTTGCAAATACCCAGAAGGATGAGGCGGGGATGGTGGAGTCGGGTTGTGGTCGCACCTGGTGATGCTTTTGCAGGAGCCCTGGGTTCTTGCCCCACCCAGAGTTGCCCCTGAGGATGTGACCAGGGTCACAGATGTGGTGGGTGTGGCCCCCAAACAGCATGTAGACAGACATCTGGTCCTGAGGGGGGCGGCTCCTGTGCTTATAGTCCCTGGAGGGCCCAGGCCCCTGTGAGGTGCAGGCAGCTCTCTTGTGAGAACCCAGAGCAGTTCTGGGAGGCTCAGGCCAGCCGAGGGTCCCTGCACCTGTGCAAGCTGGAGCCCCTCATCCCAGATGCTCCTTTCCACAGGGATGAGTCTGGCAGTGTGGGGCTGTGACCTAGGAACAAGAGAACACAGGACTTTCTTTCTCAACTTATCCTCAATGCGTTCAGCCATTGGTTGTTTCAGTGTTCATTAAACCAGCCTAAGAGTGAATCAGACAAAGGCTTGTCCTTCTTCCCCATGGTGGCCATTTCCCCCTGAGGGGCCATTTCTCCTCCCCTTTAGATGAAATCTCAGGCAAATCCTTCATTCTTTTTAGAAACTCTTAAATATTAGTGTCACGTGGACATTTCTCGTCGCAGTTGGTTTCCTTGGGTGCCTGGCAATGCGGGCCCTCTGAGGGGGTGAGCACCTCACTATCCTCCCTCCCCCACCTGCGGTCCACAGAGAGCTGCTGCCTGGGGAGGGAGAAGAGTTGGGTGGCACCAGCTCTCTGTCCCTGGCTGGATCCCAGTATCTCTGGCTTTTCCATGTATGAGGAGAGCTGTCACCCCTCCCTGTGCTGGGTCCCTCTCTCGTCCAGGCACCCATCTCTGAGGGCAGCACCCTGACCTCCCAGAGCAGCGCCTCAGCCCACCCTCACCTTCGGTTTCCTCAGGCGGAAGCAAATGTGCAGCCCCTGAAAGCACTTCCCATCCTTCTGGAGAAACATGATTCTCTCCAAGGCTTCCAGGAGGGGGAAGGTGGGACTCAATAACAGCTCCTGAAAGGGCTTTTCCTAATTTTTATTTGTTGATGGCCTTATTGGTGATTCTTTGTAAAAGACTCAGTGTTAAAAAGTAGTTTTCAGAAGAAGTGGGAGCATCTCTCATCTTGGAATCTCTCCCAGAAACAGGGCTGAGATGGTCCCAGTGTCCTGTCTCATGCCAGGTGCCAGGAGGAGTGCACTCAGTTTAGGGCCCGTGTGACACCAGACCTTGAGTCAGTCTCTCTCTCAGGCCCATGGAGAAGGGAGGTCTTGGGAACAGGAAGTTGGTTCCTGATGGGCGGCTGCCCTGGAGGTGAAGCTGTGTTGTCACCTTCTCTGCAGAGGAGACAGTGACCTCTGCCCCTCCGGAGCCCGGGGCTGACCCTCCCCCAGCTCCCTCCCTCTTTTAGCTCCACTCACCAGCCCCTCCACACCCATCTCAAATGCATTGCATCTGCATCATGTCCTCAGATACACTGGCATCTGCCTCCTGACTTCCCTCTGCCTTTCAGCTCCTGTTTCTACTAGAACCTGACAAATGGTCTTCTAGATTTGATGGTTGTTCTGTGTGAGAAAAACCTGATTATTAGTTAATCTCCATTATTCCTGTTTGACGTATGTTTATACTAGTCCGTGTCCTAAGCCACTCCTAAGCCCTTAGGTGGGCCGGCTTTGGATCAGGTGACACTCTCTCCCAGTTCTTCCGGTAGAACATTTCCATTTGTTCAATGTTATTCTTAATTTGATCCCTGTTTCTGGCCTGAGTTTGTGAAGATCCCACCTGAACCACAAGGGAAATCAACCCTCTGGACATGTGATCTCAGTTTATCTAGTTCCTGTCTTTTATAAGAACATTGAAACATATTTGACATATGACACTGTGGAAGTTTAAAATGTACTATATTTTGACTTGATACATTTATCTGTTGCAATATGATAAGCACCATAGCTGGCTAACTCCTTTATCATGTTACAGAATTATCATTTCTTTTTTATGGTGAAAACTATTTAATATCTAGTCCCTCAGCAACTTTGAAGTTTACAACTTTAAAAAAATAATTTTTATTATAATTGCTAATCTGTGCATTAGCTCCCCAGAGCTTATTTTTTACTAGTTTCAAGTTTTTACCCTCAAACAATTTCTCCCTAATCCATCAGTACCCTAGTCTCTGCTAACTACTATTCTAGTCTTTGTTTTTATAAGTTCAGCTTTTTAAGACTCCACACATAAGTGAGATCCTAGAGTACTTGTCTTTGTCTGTCTGACTAACCTCACTGAGCATAATGCCCTCAAGGTCCATCCATGTTGCTGCAAATGGCAGGATTTCTTTCTTTCTCACGGCTGAATGATATTCGATTGTGTATATATACACAGCTACTTTGTCCATTGATGGACACTTGGCTATTGTGAATAATGCTGCAATTAACACGTGAGTGCATATATCACTTTAAACTCGTTTGCATTTCCTTGGGAAATATGTGCAGGAGTGAAATTATTGAATCATATGGTAGTTGCATTTGTAGTTATTTATGGTGATTCTTCCCTTTTTCTGTTCCTTTATCTAATATGCAAGCCCCACCCAATCGCTCTCCATTGTCCATCCTGTTTTCCAATTGTCATAGAATTTATCTAAATCTGATTGTAAGCAGAATTGATCAGAAGTGGAACTTATTTTTTTGGAGTATAGAAGGGTGAGGCAGTAGAAATAAATTAGCTTAAGTAGTAAAATTTGGTAAATACAGTATGGTAAATGAAATTTGTGCTGATCCAGATAAGAAAGGGAGAAGGAACCCATGTGATGAATAAATGGCTTATGTTGTTGTGGACTCTAAAGTGAGGCACCAAAACGCAGGGCCCGGCCCTGTGGGGTGTGGGGGTCTCAGGAGAGGCCTCGGGGACCTGCTGACTTCCTGGTTGCCATGGCATCTGGGCCTCTCCCTAAGGAAAGTCAGCCAGAGGGAGACAAAGGACAAACAAGTGGACTTCTGAGTTAGATGAGAGATCACGTGCTGCCCAGTGAGCTCCTGTTTGGGGAATGGTACCGGGAGCCCCTTGGGAGGGGTTTTGCAGAACACAAAGTATTTGCTCCTGAGAGAGGAAGCATTTGGGTGACAGATAAAGGGTTAACTCTTGACCTGTGGGTTGGGTTCACAGGGGCTTGTCCTTTCCCCCATGTGTTTGGTTTATGGTGCCCGTAAATAAGCAAACTGAGGCTTAATGCATCGTATTGACTCTGTTTCCTGAAAGAGACCTCAAGGGAAGTCAGCAGAGTTCTTCCTGGACTTCTGAGTTCCTGACCCCATCAATATATCAAAGGCACAAAGGAAGGAGCAGGGCTGGTGGTGCGGGAACATGTCACTTACCCCCCTGTCCCTGCAGCCCCAGGGGAAGTGTGGCTGCTACTGTCAGTGTGCTCTGAGGAGAGTTCTGTCCTTTCTGTTTATTTGAAATGAATGGCAAGCTTTCAGGAAATTGCTAAAAGAATCAAGACCCTCTTAATCCCTTCCCTCAGCTCCCTCAAATGTTAACATTTTGCCGCATTTACTCTCTGATTCTTTCTTCATATACATATGATTTTTTCCTGCCCTGAATGTCTGGAAAGGAAGCTCTGGGCATGCTAACCCAAAATAATTTCCTAATAAAAAACGGCATTCTCTTACATTCACATAGGTCAATTCTCATATTCAAAAATTACCAGATACAACTGTGCTATCTAACCCATGGGCTGGCATGGGAGTTGGTGTTCTAAATCTTTTTGTTTTTGCAGGATCTTAAACTTCCTTGTTCTCCTTTGTCCCATCACTGCCCAGACTCTAGAGCGTGCCCGCCTTTCCGTGCTGCCTCCCTGAGTCCTGGGCACTTGATCGAGCCCGTCCTGCTGCGCCCCTGCTCTGTGATGCCAGGGCTCCTCAGTATTTTTCATGAAAAGTGGAATTTCTCTTACAGGTGATTTAAGATCAGTTTTCTGTTCTCCTCTGTATAGGTTTTCCGGTCCTCTCTGGTTTGCTGCACAGACCCGTGGCTTTAGTGATTATATGGGTGTATTTTTCTACTTTCAGTTGGTTTAGCAGGTATTTTATGGTCTAGTTATGCTAACAAGACAGGTTTAATGTCATCAGTATCTTATTTTCTGGTGATCTGCACAGCTTCTGAAATACGTAAGGAGAGATTAAGTTTTGGGCAGCTGTCATTACTGCTTAAATAACTTCTCCGGGTAACTCCTGAAGCATATCCCTCCTGTGGTCATGTGGGACCCTCTCTCCCTGCAGCCCCGTGGATCAGGAGTCCTCTGGCCCCAGAGGTTGTCCCCAGCCCAGGACCAGGATGAAGGGGGCCCCGAGGAGGAGGGAGTGATGGATGTCAGGCAGGTGTGTGTCCTCGGGTTTCTTCCAATATTTATGTCACTGCTGAAAATGGCAATTGCTGCTGAGTAACCACTGTCGTCTTGTCCTCCTGAGGCAGGTGTGGTCTTCCGGGTGAGCAGCAAGGGAAAGATTCAGGACTTCACTGGTGGGTCAGGTCCAGGCTCTCATGAGGACATTTTCTCCGACACCTGCAGAAGAAAGCAGACCTTCCCGGAGGCTCAGGATGACCAAGAGGAGGCCCAGTTACTACCCAGAGGACCAAGAAGTGTTCAGCCACTTCTGGATTTGCCCTGAGGTGGTTCAGAGACCTTTAAACTGCAGGTGAGAGGACAGGTGCAATGGGCATCATCTAACCCCTCCTCGGGGTCTTCAGGTGACATTGGGGTGGTTCTAAGGTGTAAGACGGCTGACAACAGGCTGTGGCAACCTGAACATTGTCCCTAGTACCCTTGATACTACTGTGTGTTGAGGGTGGGGTGTTCATCTGAAGTAATTATTGACAGGGAGGAAAATAAGCTCATAATTCAGTTTGCTATTATCAAGTTTGTCCAGGGCATGTCAGGGTGTTAAGCCCTGACCACGGACGCATTGATTTATTCCCAAGAGTCAAAGTCTTAGACAATAGTGAGAAGACAAGATGCTGCTGTCTTCATGCCCACATTCTCCTGGGGGAGTCACCAATGGTGATATATAAGGTGCGCAAAAAGATCACAGTCAGCTATATGTGCTGTGAGGGAGATCCGACCAGGCAATGCCCTCACCGGATGGGTGTGAACAAGGACTTCATGGTGGAGGCGGTCAGAGAGGACCTCTTTGCAGAGTTGTCAGCAGGCCACTAGCTGAAACGTGCACAGGAAATGGCATGTGTAAGTGTCCAGCAGAGGGAAGGTGCAGGACAAAAGCCCATATGCAGGGCCGGGCTTGGCAGGTCCAGGCAGTGGGGACGCAGGAGACTCAAGGTGGATGCACAAGTCGGAGGAAGACATGATTCACAATCACTGCCCACCCCTGCCATCTAGTAGAGGTGCCACTGTGGGACTCCTGGGTAAATCGTGAAGGGCAGACTGGACTTGACATTCTTCAGGTCTTTCCTTCCAGGGACAGCTAGTATCCAAGATGAGTCTCCTGGGAGACGGGAGGTCAGGCCATTAAGTGTCAAACTAATTAATAAGTGTCAAATTCTTGCCCCACAATTGAAATTCAATAAATATCTGTCCATGGAATGAGTAACAGCTGTTATTGATATTAAAGCTCATTATCCTCCTGGAATAAAAGGAGCTGCCTCCTCTTTCATGAACCACAGGAGCTCTGGAGGGCTTTGGCTTCCCCCCTCACCCCTGAACCTCCCCAGGAGCAGGGAGCCCTGCTGCCCCCACTCACTCCTCCCAGACGTGCTGCTCCAAAGCCTCCCTGGGTGTCCCTTGCTTCTTGGTCACTAGCTGTGTGTCCTAGACAAAGTGTCTGCACCATGAGAGGGAGGAGGGATGGACGGGAGCAGGCGGAGGGAGGATGTCCCCCTGGGCTGGAGAGGCCCTGAGCAGACCTGCTCCCAAGGCCAGATGGGGGAATGACTCACTGCCGTGCCTGCTCTGCCCACTGGCGTCTCCTCCATGGCCTCCCGTCAGCTCAGCCCCACCTGCCAAAGGGCTGAGAGACCCTCAGCATGTCCCTCCCGGAGCTGTTTTCTCACCATAGCCTTGGGAGTGGGGAAAGCCCGGTGGCCCACTCAGAACCCTGTCCCTCTGTTCACACATCACCACCCATCACTCCCCAACCTCCAGCCACCCGTCCTCCTTCTCTGCTCACTTCCCTCTCCCCACAGCAGTGGGTCCTTAGACCCACTAAAATCTTAGAAAGACAAGTGAAAAGATGTAGGACAGATTGAGTGCACCCTTCAAAGGATAATGAGAGCAAAGACACACACAGAGATGTGGACAGAAAAGGATCTTTGCATTTTGTACCCAAGTCATAGTCTTCAGAGCTAAGAGTATCTTTAAGGGATGCTTTTAAAGGCCTTAAAGCCTCCCTGCTCTTGCCTGAGAGGCAAGGTGCTGAGCTGCTCTTGCTCCCTCTGCCCTGCATACCTGGTAAGAGTGAAACACAATGCAAGAGTGGGAAGACAGCTGACAAACACACTTTGCTTCCCTGAACTTGATTCCAGCTGCAGAACCTTCTCCTGGGCCCGTGTATGCACTTCCTTGTAGAATCCAGATTTACCAAGAACTCTGCTAAGTCACTTTAGCAAGCGACCCCCACTCTGCATATCTGATCACCCTGAATAAATAACCGGGTTCCTCACCCTCCCCACCCTCCAGGTGGTGTCTGATCAGCCTGGGATGTCTTCAGGATGAGCCAGAGCCCCTTAATCCTGGTGTTTCCTCTTAATAATTGTTTCTTTATTGACTCCCAAACTTATCCTTGGCTATAAATTCCCACTTGCTTATGCTATTTTCAGAATTAATCCCAGCTCTATCCAAAAGCCTATATACTCTTATTGCAATAGTCCTAAATAAAATCTGCTTTTACCACTTTGACTGCTGTGAAGCTCATTTTCTCTTTGACATATATGACATTTCCTAATTTCTTGGTAGTTGAATTGAATGTGTGTGTATATGTGTTTGTGTATTTGTATGAGTTTACTTGAGAGTGTGACTAGGTCTCCCCAAGTCTGCAGGGTACTTAAGAGTGAGGCCCCTTCCCAGGGGGCACTTCCCATGCTCCATGGGGCTTTTCCAACACACTAGTATTGGCCCTTGACTGGTGTGCCGTTCTGACTTGAGCTCTAACGTGCACATTGAGCTTCCTTCATCTTCCTTCTGACCATCTGCCCAGGAGAGGGAGCCAGAAGCACACGTCTGTGCAATTAAGCTCCCCACCAGTAGGTCCACACTCTCTACAAACTGGCAACTAAGAAACAAGTTCTAAACTCGTGATTCATTTGGCATCCGAGAATATCTCTGGGTCTCCAGTCACTGCTGTGAGCATAGGTCTGGGGCACATTTCATCCTCACAGTGAGAGGGAGGGGAGGCAGATGATTCTCAAATTCATGGTCCTCAGCAGGGCATGAAAGCCCCTCCCAGGACAGAGCCCCAAACACAAAATTTCCCTGTGGACAGTGGGTAGGGGCATGGGCAGCCTGGGGCCTTGTTGCTTTCGGCGGGGCTCTGCCAGCAGGAAGCTCCTGGGACATGACAGCTCCGCCTTCCCCGTAACAGTCCCACTACCTGTCTAATGACTTGGGTGGCCCAGGAATGAGATGGAAAGTAGTTCATCTTACTGGAACCCATTGCTTCCACCAACGCTTAGCCAAGAAATACACTGGAAAAATGAACTTGGCTACACTGGGTAGTTCATAGAGAAACTGGAAGGCTGAAGGGAAGGCTTGGGGCTTTGCAGTTGGGAAATGTACCCTTGATGAATGCTGCTCATGAGTTCGAGACTGCAGTGTGTACTTACATTGCTACTGGTGACTTGGAATGTTGTCCTGGGACCTGATCCTTGCAGCTGTTATTTCCATCAAGAAGAGGAGTTTTCCTTATTGCTTTCTCAGCTTAGGGTGAGGTGAATCTGTAACTCTATAAGGTGTTATACAGGGCAACGTGAAGCCATGTAATACCATGGAGTATCTCTTTGGAGTGTCCATTTTACTGGTACGTTTCATGTGAAATATTTTATATTAAAATCTACACTACATAAAGAATAGAGGAGAAAAGTGGTGTAAGTTGTGTATAAAAATGCAATTCATTTTTGAGTATATGTTTTGTATCCTGCAACTTTGTTCCTTTGTTCTAACAGTCTTGTTTTTGGTGGAATCTTTAGGGTTTTCTCCATGAAAGATCATATTACATGTAAAAAGAGATAATTTCACTTCTTTCTTCTGATTTGAGTGCTTTCTATTTATTTGTCTTGCCTAATTGTTCTGGGTAGGACTTCTGGTATTATTTTGAATGGAAGCAGTGAGAATGGGTATCTTTGTGTTGTTCTTGATTTTTGAGGAAATACTTTCAGTTTTTCACCACTGAGTATATTAGTTTTTCATATATGGAGTAGTTTTTCTTTATTATTTTGAGAATAATCTAAAAGGAAAATAAGAACACAATACTACTTACCATTGCACCACAAAAATTACTTAGGAATAAACTTAACTAAGGAGGTGAAAAACATATACACTGAAAACTACAAATGTTGCTGAAGGAAATTAAAGAAGACAAGATAAATGGGAAGTTCATGGAGTGGAATTCTTAATATTGTTAAAATGTCCATACTGCACAGAGCAAACTACAGATTCCATTCAATGTCTATCAAAATCCCAATGGAATTATTTTTATAGAAATACAAAAACAATCCTAAAATTCATATGGAACCACAAAGGAGCCAGATATCCAAAAAATTCTTGAGAAAGAACAAAACTCAAGAATTCACACTTATTGACTACAAAACACTATAAAGCTACCATAACCAAAACTGTATGGTATGAGTATAAGGACAGACATATATACCAATGGATCAAAATAAGAGCCCAGAAATAAACTCATGCATATATGGTCAAATGATTGTTGACAAAGGCACCAGGAATACTCAGTGGAGAAATATAGTCATTTTAAGAAATTGTGTTGAGGAAACTGGATATGCACTTGGAATAGAACGAAATAGGAATAATATCAATGGAATCCTTATTTAATACCATATACAAAACTCAATTCAAAAAAATCAACATAGGACCTGAACTGCAAAGCTCTTAGAAGAAAACATAGGGGGAAAGCTTCATAACATTGGTCTTAGCATTGGATTCTTGGATATGACACCAAAAACACAGGCAACAAATGCAAAAATAAATCACTGGGACTGAATCAAACAAGAAAGTCAATACTCAGCAAGAGCAACAAACAGCAAAGGGAAAAGGTGACCTATGCAGTGGGAGAAAATATTTGCAAACCATGTATCTGATAAGGATTAATATGCAAAATACATAAGAAACTCCTACAACTCAATAACAAAACCAACAGATAACCTGATTAACAAATAGGCAAAGGACTTGAATAGGCATTTATTCAATGAAGACGTAGAAGAAACAGCCAAGTGTATGAGAAGATGCTCAACATCATTAATCATTAGGGAAATGCAAATCACAACCACTTTACACCTATAAGGCTGGCTAATAGCAAAAAACGAAACCAAAGTTTAAAAGTGCTGGTGATGTTTTAGAGATATTGGAATCCTTGAACAATGTTGGCAGGAATGTGCAGCTCTTACTGACAACAGAATGGAATTCCTAAAAAAGTTAGAAATAGTACTAACATACACCCCAGCAATCTTACTTCTTGATATAAATCCAAATGAATTGAAATTAATGTTCTGAAGAGATTTTTCCACTCTCTGTTCATTGTGCTATTGTTAACAATAGACAACATATGGAAACAACCCTGTCAACTCCACTGACAGGTGAGTGCATGAAGAGAATGTGGTGTATATATGCAAGAGAATATCATTCAACCTTAAAAATTAAGGGAATCTTACCATTTGCTACAAATGGATGGACCTGATGCAACTTGAAATTTGTCACCAAAGGCAAACAGTGTGTAATTCCTTTTATTTGAGGCATCTAAGATAGTGGTAATTAGGGGAGCGGGAGGGGGATATGTGGAATTTTTGCTAAATGTTTATAAAGTTACAGTTACACAAAATAAGTAAATTTCAGAGATCTGTACAGCACAGCGTACAGCACAGCTAAGGTATTGTGCACTTAGTGATTTGTTAAGAAGGTAGATCTCATGTTAAGTGTCCTTTCCACAAACAAGAATGACAATGGGGCATATGAAAAAACCAATATGATATTATATACTTTAAAGTTCATGAAGAGTGTAGATCTTACATTGTCTTACATTATTGTGTCACACACAATAATATTAATAATGAGTGAAGAGCGTGGGCAAAAAAATAGGTAAATAGTCAAGATTTTTTAAAATTTTGGTATCATTAATATAAAACCACATAAGCATCTTTGTGGTTACTAAATTCCCCCCATTATCAAGTCCCCTTCACATGCCCCATTACAGTCACTATCCATGAGCATAGTAAGAAGCTATAGAATCACTACTTGCCTTCTCTGTGCTATACTGCCTTCCCCGTGTCCCCCCCATGTTAAGGGTGCTAATTGTAATACCCCTTGTTCCCTTTCACCCTCCCTTCCACCCACCCTCACCAGTCCCTTTCCGTTTGGTAACTGTTAGTCCATTCTTGAGTTCTGTGAATCTGCTGCTGTTTTGTTCCTTCAGTTTTTCTTTGTTCTTATACTCCACAGATGAGTGAAATCATTTGGTATTTGTCTTTCTCTGCTTGGCTTATTTCACTGAGCATAATACCCTCTAGCTCCATCCATGTTGTTGCAAATGGTAGAATTTGTTTTCTTCTTATGGCTGAATAATATTCCATTGTGCATATGTATCACATCTTCTTTATCCATTCATCTACTGATGGACACTTAGGTTGCTTCCATTTCTTGGCTATTGTAAATAGTGCTGTGATAAACATAGGGGTGCATATGTCTATTTGAAACTGGGATCCTACAGTTTTAGGGTAAATTCCTAGGAGTGGAATTGCTGGGTCACATGGTATTTCTATTTTCAATTTTTTGATGTACCTCCATACTGCTTTGCACAATAGTTGAACTAGTTTACAGTCCCACCAGCAGTGTAGTAGGATTCCCTTTTTCTGCATCCTAGCCAGCATTTGTTGCTCCTAGTCTTTTCTATGTTGGCCATCCTAACTAGTGTGAGGTGATATCTCATTGTGGTTTTAATTTGCATTTCCCTGATAATTAGTGATGTGGATGGAGCATCTTTTCATGTGCCTGTTGGCCATCTGAATTTCTTCTTTGGCGAGGTGTCTGTTCAGATCCTCCTCCCATTTTTTTAAATAGGGTTATTAGCTTTTTGGATGTTGAGGCATGTGCGTTCTTTATATATTTTGGATGTTAACCCCTTGTCAGGTATGCCATTTACAGGTATAGTCTCCCATACTGTAGGATGCCTTTTTGTTCTGCTCCTGGTGTCTGTAGCTGTACAGAAACTTTTTAGCATGATGTAGTACCATTTATTCATTTTTGATTTTGTTTCCTTTGCCTTAAGAGATGCGTTCAGGAAGAAGTTGCTCATGTTTATATTCAAGAGATTTTTGCCTATGTTTTATTCTAAGAGTTTTATGGTATTATGACTTACATTCAAGTCTTTGATCCATTTCAAGTTTACCTTTGTGTATAGTGTTAGACAATAATCCAGTTTCATTCTCTTGCGTGTGGCTGTCCAGTTTTGCCAACACCAACTGTTGAAGAGGCTGTCATTTGCTCATTGTTTGTCCTTGGCTCCTTTATCATATATTAATTGACCATATATGCTTGGGTTTACATCTGAGCTTTCTAATCTGTTCCATTGGTGTATGGGTCTGTTCTTGTGCCAGTATGAAATTGTTTTGATTACTGTGGCTTTGTAGTAGAGCTTGAAGTCAGGGAGTGTAATTCCCCCCACTTTATTCTTCCTTCTCAGGATTGCTTTGGCTGTTTGGGGTCTTTTGTGGTTCCATATGAATTTTAGGAGATGACTTGCTATAGTTCGTTGAATCATGCTGTTGGTATTTTGATAGGGATTGCATTGAATCTGTAGCTTGCTTTCGGCAGGATGGCCATTTTGACAATATTAATTCTTCCTATCTATGAGCATGGGATGTATTTCCATTTCTTGGTATCTTCTTTAATTTCTCTGATGAGTGTCTTGTAGTTTTCAGAGTATAGATCTTTCACTTCCTTGGTTAGACTTGTTCCTAGGTATTTATTTTATTCTTTTTGATGCAGTTGTGAATGGAATTGTCTTCCTGATTTCTCTATCTGCGAGTTCATTGTTAGTGTATAGGAATGCAAAAGATTTCTGTGTATTAATTTTGTATCCTGCAACTTTGCTGAATTCAGATATTAGATCTAGTAGTTTTGGAGTGGATTCTTTTGTTTTTTTTTAATGTACAATATCATGTCATCTGCAAACAGGGACAGTTTAACTCTTCCTTCCCAATTTGGATGTCTTTTATTTCTTTGTGTTGTCCGATTTCCATGGCTAGGACCTCTAAAACTATGTTGAATAAACGTGGGGAGGGTGGGCATCCTTGTCTTGTTCCTGATCTTAAAGGAAAAGCTTACAGTTTCTCACTGTTAAGTGTAATGTTGGATATGGGTTTGTCATATGTGGCCTTTATTATGTTGAGTTACTTGCCTTCTATATCCATTTTCTTGAGAGTTTTTATCATGAATGGTTGTTGAATTTTGTCAAATGCTTTTTCAGCCTCTATGGAGTGATCATGTGGTTTTTGTCCTTTTTTTATTGATGTAGTGGATGATGTTGATGTATTTTCAAATGTTGTACCACCCTTGCATCCCTGGGATGAATCCTACTTGATCATGATAGATGATCTTTTTGACGTATTTTTGAATTGGGTCTGTTAATATTTTGTTGAGTATTTTTGCATCTATGTTCATCAATGATATTGGGCTGTAATTTTCTTTTTTTTGGGGTGGCTTTGCTTGGTTTTGGTATTAGAGTGATGTTGGCCTCATGGAATGAATCTGGAAGTATTCCCTCCTCTTCTACCTTTAGGAAAACTTTAAGGAAGTTGGTTATTAGGTCTTCACTAAATGTTTGATAAAATTCAGCAGTGAAACCATCTGGTCCAGGAGTTTTGCTCTTAGGTAGTTTTTTGATTACCAATTCAATTTCCTTGTTGGTAATTGGTCTATTCAGGTTTTCTGTTTCTTCCTGGGTCAGTCTTGGAAGGTTGTATTTTTCTAGAAAGTTGTCCATTTCTTCTTGGTTATCCAGTTTGTTAGCATACAATTTTTCATAGTATTCTATCATAATTCTTTGTATTTCTGTGGTGTTTGTAGTGATTTTTCCTTTCTCATTTCTCATTCTGTTTATGTGTGTAGACTCTCTTTTTTTCTTGATAAGTATGGGTAGGGGTTTATCTATTTTGTTTATTTTCTCAAAGAACCAACTCCTGCTTTCATTGATTTTTTCAATTGTTTTATTGTTCTCAATTTTATTTATTTCTGCTCTAATCTTTGTTTTGTCCTTCCTCCTAATGACTTTGGGCCTCATTTGTTCTTCTTGTTCTAGTTTTGTTTATTGTGAGTTTAGACTGTTCGTTTGGGATTGTTATTCTTTCCTGAGGTAGGTCTCTGTTGCCATATACTTCCTTCTTAGGACGGCCTTCGCTGTGTCCCACAGATTTTTTGGTGTTGAATTATTGTTGTCATTTGTCTGCATCGATTGCTTGATCTCTGTTTTTATTTGGCCATTGATCCATTGATTGTTTAGGAGCATGTTATTAAGCTTCCATGTGTTTGTTTGCTTTCTCCTTTTCTTTGTGTAATTTATTTCTAGTTGAATACCTTTGTGATCTGAGAAGCTGGTTGGTAAAATTTCAATCTTTTTAAATTTACTGAGGCCCTTTTTGTGGCCTAGTATGTGATCTTTTCTTTTTTTTTAATTATTAAAGTATGATTGGTATACGCTCTGATGAAGGTTTCACATGAAAAAACAATGTGATAACATTACCCATATTATCAAGTCCCCACCCATATCCCAATGTAGTCACTGTCCATCAGTGTAGTAAGTGCCACAGATACATTATGTGCTTCTCTGTGCTACACTCTTCTCCACATGATCCCTCCCACAATGTGTACTAAACATAATACCCCTCAATCCCCATCTCCCTCTGTCCCCACCTGCCCTCCCACACCCCTCCCCTTTAGTAACCACTAGTTCATTCTTGGAGTCTCAGAGTCTCCTGCTATTTTGTTCCTTCAGTTTTGCTTCATTGTTATACTCCACAAATGAGGGAAATCATTTGGCATTTGTCTTTCTCCACCTGGCTTTTTTCACTGAGCATAATGTCTTCCAGCTCCATCCATGTTGTTGCAAATGGCAGAATTTGTTTCTTCATTATGGCTGAATAGTATTCATTTGTGTATATATACCACATCATCTTTATCCATTCATCTCCTGATGGACACCTAGTTGTTTCCATATCTTAGCTATTGTAAAAGGTGCTGTGATAAACATAGGGGTGCATATGTCTTTTTGAATCTGAGAAGTTGTATTCTTTGGGTAAATTCCAAGGAGTGGGATTCTGGGGCCAAATTTTATTTCTATTTTTAATTTTTTGAGAAACCTCCATATTGCTTTCCACAATGATTGAACTAGCTTATATTCCCACCAGCAGTGTAGGAGGGTTCCCTTTTCTCTGCATCCTCACCAGCATTTGTTGTTCTTAGTCTCTTTGATGCTGACCATTCCTACTGGTGTGAGGTGATATCTCACTGTGGTTTTAATTTGCATTTCCCTGATGATTAGTGATGATGAGCATCTTTTCATGTGTCTACTGGCCATCCATATTTCTTCTTTGGAGATCTGTCTCTTCACATTCTTGACCCATTTTCTAACCAGGTTATTTGCTTGATGGGTGTTGAGGCATATAAGTTCTTTATATATTTTGGATGTTAACCCCTTGTCAGATATGTAATTTACAAATGTATTCTCGCATACTGTAGGATTCCTTTTTGTTCTGTTGATGGTTTTCTTGCTTTTTAGTTTGATGTAGTCCCATGTGTTCATTTTTGCTTTTGTTTCCCTTTCTCGTGGAGATGGGTTAGGACGAAGTTGCTCATGCTTATATTCAGGAGATGTTTGCCTATGTTGTCTTCTAAGAGTTTTATGGTTTCATGACTTACATTCAAGTCTTTGATCCATTTCGAGTTTACTTTTGTGTATGGGGTAAACAATAATCCAGTTTCATTCTCTTGCATGTAGCTGTATAAGTGACCTATTCTTGAAAATGTTCCATGTGTACTTGTAAAGAATGTGTATTCTGTTGCTTTTGTATCAAGTGTTGTATAAATGTCCGTGAGGTCCATCTGTTCTAGTACATTGTTCAGTGCCTCTGTGTCCTTACTTATTTTCTGTCTGGTTGATCTGTCCTTTGCAGTGAGTGGTGTGTTGAAGTCTCCTAAAATGAATGCATTGCATTCTATTTCCCACTTTAATTCTGTTAGCATTTGTTTCACATATGTAGGTGCTCATATGTTGGGTGCATAGGTATTATAATAGTTATATGCTCTTGTTGGACTGACCCATTTATCATTATGTAATGTCCTTCTTTGCCTCTTGTCACTTTGTTTGTTTTGATGTCTATTTTGTCTGATACAAGTATTGCAACTTCTACTTTTTTCTCCCTATTGGATGAAATATCTTTTTCTATCCCTTTGCTTTTAGTCTGTGTATGTTTGTGGGTTTGAGGTGAGTCTCTTGTGGGCAGCATATAGATGGGTCTTGATTTTTTATCCATTCAGTGACTCTATGCCTTTTGAATGGTGTATTCAGACCATTTACATTTAGGGTGATTATTGATAGATATGTACTTATTGCCACTGCAGGATTTAGATTCGTGGTTTCCAAAGGTTCAAGGGTAATTCCCTTACTATCTAACAGTCTAATTTAACTCACTTAGTATGCTATTATAAATGCAATCTAAAGGTTTTTTTCCCTCCTTTTTCTTCCTTCTCCATTCTTTATATATTAGGTGTCATATTCTGTACTCTTTGTCTATTCTTTGATTAACTTTGGGGATAGTTGACGTGATTTTGCATCTGATTAGTGGTTAATTGTTCTATTTTGCGGTGGTTTTATTTCCCCTGGTGACAGCTATTTAGCCTTAGGAATACTTCCATCTATAGGAGTCCCTCCAAAATGCCCTATTGTGGTGGTTTGTGGGAGGTAAATTCTCCCAGGTTTTGCTTATCTGAAAATTGTTTAATCCCTCCTTCAAATTTAAATGATAACCTTGGCAGGTAAAGCATTCTTGGTTTGAGGTCATTCTGTTTCATTGCATTACATATATCATGCCATTCCCTTCTGGCCTGTAAGGTTTCTGTCTGTTCAGAAATATGATGATAGCCTGATGGGTTTTCCTTTGTATGTGATCTTTTTTCTCTCTGTAGCTGCTTTCAGAAGTCTGTCTTTATCCTTGACCTTTGCCATTTTAATTATTATATATCTTGTTGTTGTCTTCCTTGGGTCCCTTGTGTTTAGAGATCTGTGCACCTCCATGAGCCTGAGAGACTATCTACTTGCCCAGATTGGGGAACTTTTCAGCAATTATATCCTCAATGACACTTTCTCTCCCTTTTTTTCTCTCTTCTTCTTCTGGTACCCCTATAATGTGAATATTGTTTCGTTTGGATTAGTCACACAGTTCTCTCAATATCCTTTCATTCTTAGAGATCCTATTTTCTCTCTGTGCCTCAGCTTCTTTGAATTCCTCTTCTGTAATTCCTATTCCATGAATCATCTCTTCAACTACATCTAATTTGCTTTTTAATCACTCCACTCTATGTTTCATTTCAGATATGGAATTTCTTAGAGATTGTATCTCCATCCTAAATTTGTCCCTGAGTTCTTGAATATTTCTGTGTACGTCCATAAGCACGTTTATGATTTTTATTTTGAACTCTCTTTCAGGAAGATTGGTGAGTTCAGTTTCATTTGACCTTTTTCTGGGGTTTGTGAGATTTTGGTTTGATCCAAGTTCCTTTGACAGTTCATATTTGTATGTGGCGCCCTCTAGTGTTCAGAAGATCTAGTTTCTGGAGGTGCTCAGCCACTGGAGTGAGGTCAGTGGTGGCAGGGGAGTGGCACTCTTGCCTGGAGGGTGGAAAGAGCTATTTCCTACTTCCCCACTGCGGTGCCTGTCTACACTGTTAGAGTCAGTGGGCCAAGGACACATGTGAAAGCCTTTGTGCCTTACCTGTGTAGCTGTCGTAGGCAGGGCCTCCCTCTGGCTGTCCTGACACCAGGGCAGTGACTGCCAGTTTGGGAGCCGGTGCTGGGTGGCCAGGAGGAAGGCTCAGTAGGCTGCATATCACAGTAGGGGGCCTTGGAGCTGAGTAGGCAGCCAGGAGGATGGAGTGCCTGAAGCTCCTGAAAGTTCCCAACCTGCTGGGTTGATCATGCCCAGACAACCTTGTCCACCTATCCCTTCTCCCTTGGAGTGCCATGCACACCCTGCCCCTTCAGCAGCCCTCTCGCTGCTGGGAAGCCTCTCTGACTTCCCACCTTTCCTTTGTCCCAGAGCAGCTGTATGTGGATCCCTGTCCTCCACAATTGGCTGGAAACTCAGTTACTCAAGTGTTACGCCCCTCTTAGCTTTCCAACCCCACTAATCTCCAGATCACCATGCAGTGTATGTTTGTGCTCACAAAGCAGATCTCCAGGATTGGGTTTTCAGCAGTCCTAGGCTTCCATCCGCTCCCTGCTCTATTTCTCTTCCTCCCACCAGTGAGCTGGGGTGGGGGAAGGGCTTGGGTCCTTCCATATCAAGGCTTTGGTCCATTACCCTGTTTGGTAAGGTCTGCTCTGTTCTCCAGGTGTATGTAGTTGGTGCAACTTCTTTCCTGTTGCTCTTTTAAGATCAGTTGCATTCACTATATTTTCATAGTATATGTGATTTTGGGAGGAGTTCTCTGTCTCACCTCTTACACCACCATCTTGAATCTCCACAACAGTTAACTTTTTTTAAAGTTGGAGAAAGTAGAAAATTATGGTACCATGTGTATTTAATGACAGGGATTGAAATAAACACTATTGAAAATTAGAAAAAAACTAATTGGAAGAGTGAATTTTCTTGGATCAAAACTAGAAGGATATATTCTGTTACCATGAAATTTGGAGACTGCAAATGAGTAAAGACACAGATGAAAGGAGAGAGAAGAATGTGCTCAGTTTGCACTAATTAAGTCAGCCCTCAGCTCATGAAAAAATACAGTATTTCCCTATTTGAACCTCTTTGTGGTATCATCATAAAATCGTCGGGAAAATAATGATATAAGCTAAATTTTGTTGATGCTTTACTTGACATCAAAGCAGTCTTTGCTAAGCCTTACACATCTTGTATCAGTTAGTTCTCACAACAGCCCTATAAAATAGGAATATTTTTTTAGTTCAATTCCAGTTGACATATTAGTGTCTGGTGTACAAAATAGTGGCAATTATGCCCATGTACAAAATGCTCACCACAAGAAGAGGTGTTACCATGCAAGGACATTACAGGATTAGTGACTATATTCCTTATGTTAGACTTTACATTTCATGAATGATTTTATAATTGAAGTTTGGACCTTTTGATCCCTTTCTCCTGTCTCACCCATCCCCCTCACTCCTCCCTTCTGGCCGCCACCCATTCATTGAAATCACATGGTATGTGTTATCCTCTGTCTGACTTATTTCACTTGGCATAATGCCCTCTAGCTTCACCAGTAGGAAGAGCTTAACCTAAATTTTAAGAGTGGAGAGCGGCAGGCTCACATAAGCCTTCCATACATGGAGTAAAAATCCTTTCAAGGTTTGGTTTTGGCCATAAGTTCCCCCCAAAATATTGCTTGTTGTTGTCCTCTCCTTTCCTGGGGCAAACTTGGAGCACTCTTTTCTGTTCCCTGTGGTTGTGGGAAGGGTAGGGTCTGGTGTCTCTTTGATTCATTTACTTGGACATTAGAGTTCCTCTGTCCCCCAGCACAAATTAGGTCCCACATGAGGACGTCCTGGGCCCATCTTCCTTGTTCTGGTCCTGAAACCCAAGCTTAAGTGTTTGAAGTTTACATTGTATTTAGGATAAAAGTGGCTTCAGCGATCCAACATTTTCTGGTCATAGATTTAACAGTAAGTTGGGCCCAAATATTGGCATTTTCTTTTTGTCCCTTCCTTTCCCTTCTGCTTCCCTGCCTCCCACCCTCCTTCCTTTTATCCCCACATGTTTTATGATTTCCCTAGGATTGCTGATAGGAAGAACCTCGCCTATCATTTCTGGAAACTGAGCCCATTTACAGACATTTGGATTTGAATAGAAGCTCTTCATTAGATCTTCAAGCTGTTTGTAGTTTTAGAGCCTCTAACATTAATCTGAGAGCTTCTGCGGTTAACTCTGTGTCTTTCTCGTCACCCGACTACACCTCAGTGGCGGCGTGTTTGGCTCGTGGTTTACAGTGGAGACTTTCACGATCCGCTGCTTATGAAACTCACTTCTCTGCTGACTGACTGCTTTGCATAGACCCTTCCAGGCCCAGAGCAGCTGCTCAGGTTTATAAAAGTGGCCTTTGCCATGGGAGCTGAGCTGCAGCAGGCAGGCAGGGGCAGCAAGATGGTGTCACAGACACAAGTCCTCACGTTCTTGTTGCTCTGGGTCACAGGTGAGAAATTCACATGTGCCACAATCCTTTTGGAGTGAGTAATATCTTTTTAGAGTTAAAAATTTTCAGATGTAATAAGAAATACTGGCTATTTCCTATACAGGCTCAATTTGTATTGGCATGTTATGCCATTAGAAAGCCTGTTTTTAAAAGGACATATTTCAATGTGTGTAGGATAAAGTGGTGTGTGTGTGTGTGTCTTCCTTATTCATCTGTGATTGCAGGTGCCTGTGGGGACATCGTGATGACCCAGTCTCCAGCCTCCTTGGCTGTGTCTCCAGGACAGAGGGTCACCATTAACTGCAGGGCCAGTCAGAGTGTTAACAACGAACTAGCCTGGTACCAGCAGAAGCCTGGGCAGGCTCCAAAACTGCTCATCTACTGGGCATCCACCCGTGCATCTGGGGTCCCCGACCGGTTCAGTGGCAGTGGGTCTGGGACAGATTTCACTCTCACCATCAGCAGTGCCCAGGCTGAGGATTTGGCAACTTATTACTGTCAGCAGGGTGACAGCTATCCTCCCACAGTGCTTCAGCCTCGAATACAAACCCCAGGGTCTTGGGCCAGTGCATCCCTGTTGTGCCAGGTTCTTCCTCCCCCCACAGCTTTGAACACACAACAACCATCTATGTTTCTGAGAGGTCCCACCTCCTGACTGATTCCTGGCAGTAGTTAGGGCCCACGAAGAAATTACATCAGTTGCATTTTCTGTATCCATTTTCATGGGAGATTTTTGAAGAACAACCCTCTGAAGATCTCTTAGAGATGCTTCCAGGAGTTGTGTCATAAGGACCTGCATGTTCCCGATGGACAGGTCCCCTGAGTGAGCCGGAAGTTTGGGCACCCTCTCTCAGCACGTCTCGTGAATTGTATAAGCTGGTCGATCAATTCTCTCTTACCGGTTCCTCCTTGACTCGCTCATTTCTATTTTAATTCCTTATTCTCATGGCCTTCCTTCTGTATCTGCAACCGCCCTCCAACTCTGGACCTTCCCAGTAGCAAACCCTTGGCCTCTCCTATTCAAAACCTTCCACGTAACATGCAGCATCCCTCTCTTGTGTTTTCTTTCCATGGACCCTGTTCTCCTGTCAAGACTTTCTGGCCACTGTCACTGCAGCTGCTCTCCCACTGGGTCCCTTTTGTACCACCCTTTGCTCTTGGGTCCATTTCTCTCCATTGTGCTCATTCTTACAAAGGTGATTCTCTAATTCTTTCAGCTGTCATTCTAGAAAGATCTGGTAGTGTTCCTCAGTGCCTTTTGTCATCATACATCAACTTTCCTTGTAAAGCCCCCCCTTGGATTTGTGAGTGAAGGAAATCATGACTCTAAGCATGCTATAAGTTGAATTTCTTGGATTACATGTAATTAATTTTAGTATTATTCCTTCATCTTCTTGTGAAATAAGGAAATTTAGCTTCAGGAACAATTGTGGCAAACCTGACCAGTCTCCTCTGAACATTAGTATATGTAACAGCTTCTCCCAGTAATTAGAAATATAATTGAAGTATTGATGTTAAAGAATCCATGTCATTCATTTCTTCAAGATATGATTTTTGAGTGCATGTTATGTGTCAAGAGCACAAATATCTGCTTTCACTCCATTTGGGAGAAACAGACAATACACAGCTTTTTAAGTGCTACAAAGAAAAATAAAGAAAGCCAGGGGGTAAACCTAGTTGGCTAGAAGGAGACATCTAAAATTGAATGTGCTATTAGTTAGCTATTGTCATGTAATAAAACTCCCTCAAAAGTGTAGTTGCTCAAGATAGCAGTGTTTTTATTGCTGTCATGCTTATGGTTAGCTGAGCAGTTCTGTTAATATGGGCCAGGCATGACTGTCCTTGGGTGGGTGGCTCATGTATTTGAAGATGGCTGACAGGTCACCTCTGTGCTAGCTGACAGAGGAAGGCTCACATCACTTCTCCTTTCCATTTGTGTAGCTGGCTGACCATCAGCTGGGGCTGCTTAGGTGACTGGCTTCATGTCTCTCATCTGGTGGATGGCACTCAACTTCCAAGGCAGTTGGCAGGGTCCTGAGAGAGAGCGAGAGAGATCGAGAGAGAGCACATACCACCTGCTGAAGCCTAGCCTCGCAGTGACACAGTGTCCCACTGCCACATTCTAGACCATTGCAATCGTTGCTATTGAAGAAGGTAAATGGCCCCTGCTTGTTGACACAGCAACTGCAGAGTGACATGGCATAAAGCACAGGTATGGGGAGGCATAAAGATGGGGATCTGTTTCTGCATGCATGCATGGATGGTCATAGAATGTTACTTAGAGAATATATGACTTAATTGATGTTTTAATGTAGAGAAGAAATGAGCAGTAGGAATACTTTCAGGAAATAGAGTCCTAGTTTGAGGAAATAGCAAATTTCTGAGGCAGATCTGTGATCACACGTAGAAAAAGAAGGAAGGCAATGTTGCTAAAATGGAGCGTGCAAGGGGGACAGCAGGGGAAGTAAGATCAAAGGCCACGCTGTGTAGGACGCTGTGGGCCTCTCCGAGGACTGGGGTTAGTTTGAGGGATGTGGTCAGTGGGAGAGCTCTGAATAGGGAAGAGGGAGCAGGAGGTCTGGCCCTGAGGGGACTCTCCACCTGTGGACTTTGTCTCACCTGGACACAGGAGCAGGGACTCAGGATCTGGGATGGTGGTACCACTTGCTGCCTCTTGCCCTCCTGGGGGCCCAGACCCTGTCTCTAGAAGAGTCCTGTTTGTCTGTCTCTGACCACAGGGCTGGCTGTGGGGGGCAGTGAGGAGGTTGGTGCAAATCCCCAGGAGGATGAGGCGGGTTGGTGGAGTTGGGTTGTGGTCGCACCTGGTGATGTTTCAGCAGGAGCCCCAGGTGCATGCCCTGCCCAGAGTTGCTCTTGAGGAGGTGGCTGGAGTCACAGGTGTGGTGACTGTGACCCCCCCAAGGCATGTAGACATAGGTCCAGTCCTGAGGGGGGTGATTTCTGCGCTCATAATCCCCGGAGGGCCCGGGTCCCTGTGAGGTGCAGGCAGCTCTCCTGTGAGGACCCAAAGCAGTTCTATGAAGCTCAGGCCGGCTGAGGGTCTCTGCGCCTGCGCAAGGTGGGGCCCCTCATCCAAGATGCTCCTTTCCACAGGGATGAGTCAGGGTGTGTGGGGTTGTGACCTCGGAACAGGAGAACATAGGACTTTTTCTCTTAAGCTATCCTCAGTGGATTTAGCCCTTGGCTGTTCAAGTGTTCATTAAACCAGCCTGAGATAGAATCAGACTAAGGTTTTTCACTCTCCCTGATGGTGCCCATTTGTCCTGGAGTGGCCATTTCTGCTGCACTTTGGATGAAATCTCAGGCAAAGTCTTCATCCTTTGTAGTAATTCTTAAATAATAGTGCCATGTCTACATTTCTTGTCACAGTTGGTTTCCTTGGTGCCTGGCAATGCGGGCCCTCTGAGGGGGTGAGCACCTCACTGTCCTCTGTCCCCACCTGCGGACCACAGAGAGCTGTTGCCTGAGGAGGGAGAAGAGTTGGGAGGCACCAGCTCTCTGTCCGTGTCTGCACCCCAGTATCTCCGGCTTTTCTACGTGTGTGGACAGTGCTCACTGCTCCCAGGGTGGGGGTTGCTGTAACTTCATCAAGGCACCCACCTCTCAGGGCTGCACCCTCACCTCTCAGAGCAGTGCCTCAGCGCGACCTCACCTTTGGTTTCCTCAGTTAGGAAGCAGATGTGCAGCCCCCAAAAGCACCCCCTATTCTTCTGGAAAAACATGATCCTCTCCAAGGCTTCCAGGAGGGAGAAGGTGGGACTCAATAACAGCTCCTGAAAGGGATTTTCCTAATTTCTATTTGTTGACCACCATGTAGTGGTTCTTTGTAAAAGAGTCAGTGTCAAAAAGTAGTTTTCAGAAGAAGTGGGAGCATCTCTCATCTTGGAATCTCTCCCAGAAACAGGGCTGAGATGGTCCCAGTGTCCTGTCCCATGCCAGGTGCCAGGAGGAGTGCACTCAGTTTGGGACCGTGTGACAGTGGACCTTGTGTCAGTCTCACTCTCAGGCCTGTGGAGAAGGGAGGCCTTGGGAACCGGAAGTTGGTTCCTGATGGGAGGCAGCCCTGGAGGTGAGGCTGTGTTGTCACCTTCTCTGCAGAGGAGACAGTGACCTCTGCCCTTCCCGAGCCCGGGGCTGACCCTCCCCCAGCTCCCTCCCTCTTTTAGCTCCACTCACCAGCCCCTCCACACCCATCTCAAATGCATTGCATCTGCATCATGTCCTCAGATACACTGGCATCTGCCTCCTGACTTCCCTCTGCCTTTCAGCTCCTGTTTCTACTAGAACCTGACAAACGGTCTTCTAGATTTGATGGTTGAATTTCTATGTGAGAAAAACCAGATTATTAGTTAATCTCCATTATTCCTGTTTGACATATGTTTATACTAGTCCATGTCCTAAGCCACTCCTAAGCCCTTAGATGGGCTGGCTTTGGATCAGCTGACACTCTCTTCCAGTAGAACATTTCCAGTTGTTCAATGTTATTCTTAACTTGAACCCTGTTTCTGGCCTGTGTTTGTGAAGATCCCACCTGAACCACAAGGGAAATCAACCTTCTCTGGATGTGTGATCTCACTTTATCTAGTTCCTGTCTTTTTTAAGAACATTGAAACATATTTGACATATGACACTGTGGAAGTTTAAAATGTACCATATTTTGACTTGATACATTTACATGTTGCAATATGATTGGCACCATAGCTGCCTAACTCCTTTATCATGTTACAAAATTATCATTTCTTTTTTGTGGTGAAAACAATTTAAGATCTAGTCTCTCAGCAACTTTGAAGTTTACAACTTAAAAAGAAATGATTTTTATTTTAATTGCTAATCTGTGCATTAGCTCCCCAGGGCTTATTTTTTACTAGTTTCAAGTTTTTACCCTCAAACAATTTATCCCCAATCCATCAGTACCCTAGTCTCTCCTAACTACTATTCTAGTCTTTGTTATAATAAGTTCAGCTTTTTAAGATTCCACACATAAGTGAGATCCTAGAGTACTTGTCTTTGTCTATCTGACTTACCTCACTGAGCATAATACCCTCAAGGTCCATTCATGTTGCTGCAAATGGCAGGATTTCTTTCTTTCTCACGGCTGAATGATATTCCATTGTGTATATATACACAGCTACTTTGTTTGTCCATTGATGGACACTTGGCTATTGTGAATAATGCTGCAATTAACACGTGCATATATCACTTTAAACTCTTGTTCGCATTTCCTTGGGACATATGTGCAGGAGTGAAATTATTGAATCATATGGTAGTTGCGTTTGTAGTTATTTATGGTGATTCTTCCCTTTTTCTGCTCCTTTATCTAATACGCAAGCCCCACCCAATAGCTCTCCATTGCTCATCCTGTTTTCCAATTGTCATAGAATTTATCTAAATCTGATTGTAAGCAGAGTTGATCAGAAGTGGAACTTATATTTTTGGAGTATAGAAGGGTGAGGCAGTAGAAATAAATTAGCTTAAGTAGTAAAATTTGGTAAATACAATACAGTAAATGAAATTTGTGCTGATCCAGATAAGAAGGGGAGAAGGAACCCATGTGACTAATAAATGGCTTATGCTGTTGTGGTCTCCAACGTGAGGCACCAAATCCCAGGGCCTGGCCCTGTGGGGTGTGTGGTCTCAGGAGAGGTCCCAGGGACCTGCTGGCTTCTGGGTTGCCATAGCCACTGGGCCTCTCCCTGAGGAAAGTCAGCCAGAGGGAGACAAAGGACAAACAAGTGGACTTCTGAGTTAGATGAGAGATCACGTGCTGCCCAGTGAGCTCCTGTTTGGGGAAAGTTACTGGGAGCCCCTTGGGAGGGGTTTTGCAGAACACAAAGTATTTGCTCCTGAGAGAGGAAGCATTTGGGTGACAGATAAAGGGTTAACTCTTGACCTGTGTGCTTGGGTTCACACGGGCTTGTCCTTCCCCCATGTGTTTGGTTTATGGTGCCAGGACATAAGCAAACTGAGGCTCGATGCATCGTATTGACTCAGTTTCCTGAAAGAGACCTCAAGGGAAGTCAGCAGAGTTCTTCCTGGACTTCTGAGTTCCTGACCCCATCAATATATCAAAGGCACAAAGGAAGGAGCAGGGCTGGTGGTGTGGGAACATGTCACTTACCCCACTGTCCCTGCAGCCCCAGGGGGAGCGTGCCTGCTACTGTCAGTGTGCTCTGAGGAGAGTTTTGTCCTTTCTGTTCATTTGAAATGAATGGCAAGCTTTCAGGAAATTGCAAAAAGAATAAAGACCCTCTAAATCCCTTCCCTTAGCTCCCTCAAATGTTAACATTTTGCCACATTTGTTCTCTTATCCTTTCTCCATGTAGATACAATTCTTTTCTCCCCTGAATGTCTGAAAGGTAAGCTCTGGGCATGAAAACACCAAGTAATTTCCTAATAAAAAATGGTGTTTTCTTACATTGACATAGGTCAATTCTCAAATTTGAAAATTAACAGATACAACCCTGCTATCTAACCCATGGGCTGGTGTGGGAGTTGGTGTTCTAAATCTTTTTGGTTTTGAAGGATCTTTAATTTCCTTGCTCTCCTTTGTCCCTTCACTGCCCAGACTCCAGAGCGTGCCTTTCCCTCCTGTTCATGCTCCACTTCCCTGAAAATGCTGCCTTTCCGTGCTGCTGCCCTGAGTCCTGGGCACTTGATCGAGCCCGTCCTGCTGCGCCCCTGCTCTGTGACACCAGGGCTCCTCAGTAGTTTCATGAAAAGTGGAATTTCTCTTACAGGTAATTTAAGATCAGTTTTCTGTTTTCCTCTGTATAGGTTTACCGGTCCTCGCTGGTTTTCTGCACGGACCAGTGGCTCTATTGATGGAATGGGTGTATTTTTCTACTTTCATCTGGTTTAGCGGGTAGTTTATGGTGCAGCCATGCTAACAAGATAGGTTTTATGTCGTCAGTATCTTATTTTCTGGTGATCTGCACAGCTTCTGAAATACGTAAGGAGAGATTAAGTTTTGGGCAGCTGTCATTACTGCTTAAATAACCTCTCCAGGTAACTCCTGAAGCATATATCATGGTCATGTGGAACCCTCTCTCCCTGCAGCCCCGTGGATTAGGAGTCCTCTGGTCCCAGAGGTTGTCCCCTGCAGAGAACTAGGACGAAGGGGGACCTGAGGAGGGGTTAGTGATGGATGTCAGGCAGGTGTGTGTCCTTGGGCTTCTTCCAATTTTTTTGTCACTGCGGAAAATGGCAATTGCTGCTGAGTAACCACTGTCATCTTGCCCTCATGAGCAGGAGTGGACTTCCGGGTGAGCAGCAAGGGAAAGATCCAGGGCTTCCCAGGTGGGCTGGGTTCAGGCTCTCATGAGGACTTTTTCCCTGACACACCTGCAGAAGAAAGCAGACCTTCCCTGAGGCTCAGGATGACCAAGAGGAGGCCCAGTTACTACACAGAGGACCAAGAAGCATGCAGCCGCTTCTGGATTTGCCCTGAGGTGGTTCAGAGACCTTTAAAATGCAGGTGAGAGGACAGGTGCAGTGGGCATCATCTAACCCCTCCTTGGGGTCTTCAGGTGGCATTGGGGGTGGTTCTAAGGTGTAAGACGGTTGACAACAGGCTGTGGTGACCTGAACATTGTCCCTAGTACCCTTGATACTACTGTGGTGTGTTGAGGGTGGGGTGTTCATCTGAAGTAATTATTGACAGGGAGGAAAAGAAGCTCATAATTCAGTTTCCTGTTACCAAGTTTGTCCGGGGTATGTCAGGGTGTTCAGCCCTGTCCACAGATGCATTGATTTATTCCCACCAATTGTCAAAGTCTTAGACAATAGTGAGCAGACATGATACTGCTGTCTTCATGTCCACATTCTCCTGGGGGAGTCACCAACGATGAACCAAAGCAGGAGAAAATTGATCACAGTCAGTGATATGTACTGTGAGGGAGATCCGACCAGGCAATGCCCACACTGGGTGAGTGTGAAAAAGGGCTTCATGGAGGAGGTGGTCGGAGAGGACCTCTCTGCAGAGCTGTCAGCAGGTCACTGGCTGGAACGTGGGCAGGAAGTGGCTTGTGTAAGTGTCCAGCAGAGGGAGGGTGCAGGACAAAGGCCCAGAGGCAGGGCCGGCCTTGGCAGATCCAGACAGTGGGGAATGCAGAAGACTCAAGGTGGCTGCACAAGTCGACGGAGGACGTGATTCACAGTCCACCACCCACCCCTGCCATCTACTAGAGGTGCCACCATGGGACTCCTGGGTAAATCATGAAGGGCAGACTGGACTAGACATTCCTCAGGTCCTTCCTTCCAGGGATGGCTAATATCGAAGGTTAGTCTCCTGGGAGTTTGGATGTCAGTCAGGTCATTAAGTGTCAAATTAACTAATAAGACTCAAATTCTTGCCCCACACTTGAAATTCAATAAATATCTGTCCATGGATTGAGTAGCAGCTGTTATTGATATTAAAGCTCTTTATCCTCCTGGAAGAAAAGGAGCTGCTTCCTCTTTCATGAACCACAGGAGCTCTGGAGGGCTTTGGCTTCCCCCCTCACCCCTGAACCTCCCCAGGAGCAGGGAGACCTGCTGCCCCACGCTAACTCCTTCCAGACACGCTGCTCCAAGGCCTCCCTGGGGGTCCCTTGCTTCTTGGTTACTAGCTGTGTGTTCCTAGACAACGTGTCTGCACCAGGAGAGGGAGGAGGGACACGGGAGCAGGCGGAGGGAGGATGTCTCCCTGGGCTGGAGAGGCCCTGAGCAGACCTGCTCCCAAGGGCAGATGGGGGAAGACTCACTGCCGTGCCTGCTCTGCCCACTGGCATCTCCTCCTGGCCGTCGCGTCAGCTCAGCCCCACCTGCCAAAGGGTCGTGAGACCATCAGCACGTCCCTCCTGGGGCTGTTTTCTCACCATAGCCTCAGGAGTGGGGAAAGCCCGGTGGCCCACTCAGAACCCTGTCCTGTTCACACATCACCACCCATCACTCCCCAACCTCCAGCCCACCTGCCCTCTTTCTCTGCTCACTCCCCTCTCTCCACAGTAGTGGGACCTCAGCTGCACATCCCTGGCTGCCCACCCTTGTGAACAATGGTCCCCAGTCCCTGGGCACACCCCGAGCTCATCAGCGTTTTTTTTTTTGTTGTTGTTGTTGTCATTAATCTACAATTACATGAAGAACTTTATGTTTACTAGGGACCCCCTTCACCAAGTCCACCCCACAAACCGCATTACAGTCACTGTACATCAGGGTAGTAAGATGTAGAATCACTGCTTGTCTTCTCTGTGTTGTACAGCCCTCCCCTTTCCCCCACCCCCCACATTATACATGCTAATCATAATTCCCCCTTTCTTCTTCCCCGCCCTTATCCCTCCCTACCCACCCATTCTCCCCAGTCTCTTTCCCTTTGGTAACTGTTAGTTCATTCTTGGGTTCTGTGATTCTGCTGCTGTTTTGTTCCTTCAGTTTTTCTTTTGTTCTTATACTCCACAGATGAGTGAAATCATTTGGTATTTGTCTTTCTCCGCTTGGCTTATTTCACTGAGCATAATACCCTCTAGCTCCATCCATGTTGTTGCAAATGGTAGGATTTGTTTTCTTCTTATGGCTGAATAATATTCTATTATGTATATGTACGCATCTTCTTTATCCATTCACCTACTGATGGACACTTAGGTTGCTTCCATTTCTTGGCTATTGTAAATAGTGCTGTGATAAACATAGGGGTGCCTCTGTCTTTTTCAAACTGGAGTGCTGCATCCTTAGGGTAAATTCCTAGAAGTGGAATTCCTGGGTCAAATGGTAAGTCTATTTTGAGCATTTTGAGGAACCTCCATATTGCTTTCTACAATGGTGGAACTAATTTACATTCGCACCAGCAGTGTAGGAGGGTTCCCCTTTCTCCACAACCTCGCCAACATTTGTTCTTGTTTGTCTTTTGGATGGCAGCCATCCTTACTGGTGTGAGGTGATACCTCATTGTAGTTTTAATTTGCATTTCTCTGATGACTAGTGATGTGGAGCATCTTTTCATGTGCCTGTTGGCCATCTGAATTTCTTCTTTGTAGAACTGTGTGCTCAGCTCCTCTCCCCATTTTGTAATTGGATTATTTGCTTTTTGTTTTTTCAAACAAAGGTGAGTGAGATCTTTATATATTTTGGATGTCAAGCCTTTATCAGATCTGTCATTGACGAAAATATTCTCCATTACTGTAGGGTACTTTTTGTTCTGTTGATGGTGTCCTTTGCTATACAGAAGCTTTTCAGCTTGATGTAGTCCCAGTTGTTCATTTTTGCTTTTGTTTTCCTTGCCCTGGGAGATATGTTCATGAAGAAGTTGCTTATGTTTATGTCCAAGAAATTTTTGCCTATGTTTTTTTCTAAGAGTTTTATGGTTTCATGACTTACATTCAGGTCTTTGATCCATTTTGAATTTACTTTTGTGTATGGGGTTAGACAGTGATCCAGTTTCATTCTCCTACATGTAGCTGTCCAGTTTTGCCAGCACCATCTGTTGAAGAGACTGTCATTTCCCCTTGTATGTCCATGGCTCCTTTATCGAATATTAATTGACCATATATGTTCGGGTTAATGTCTGGAGTCTCTAATCTCTTCCACTGGTCTATGGGTCTGTTCTTGTGCCAGTACCAAATTGTCTTGATTACTGTGGCTTTGTAGTAGAGCTTGAAGTTGGGGAGTGAGATCCCTGCCACTTTATTCTTCTTTCTCAGGATTGCTTTGGCTATTCAGGGTCTTTGGTGTTTCCATATGAATTTTTGAACTATTTGTTCCAGTTTGTTGAAGAATGTTGTTGGTAATTTGATAGGGATTGCATCAAATCTGTATATTGCTTTGGGCAGGATGGCCATTTTGACAATATTAATTCTTCCTAGCCAAGAGCATGGGATGAGTTTCCATCTGTTAGTGTCCCCTTTAATTTCTCTTAAGAGTGACTTGTAGTTTTCAGAGTATAAGTTTCACTTCTTTGGTTAGGTTTATTCCTAGGTATTTTATTTTTTTGATGCAATTGTGAATGGAGTTGTCTTCCTGATTTCTCTTTCTGTTGGTTCATTGTTAGTGTATAGGAAAGCCACAGATTTCTGTGTGTTGATTTTGTATCCTGCAACTTTGCTGTATTCCGATATCAGTTCTAGTAGTTTTGGGGTGGAGTCTTTTGGATTTTTTATGTACAGTATCATGTCATCTGCAAATAGTGACAGTTTAACTTCTTCTTTACCAGTCTGGATTTCTTGTATTTCTTTGTTTTGTCTGATTGCCGTGGCTAGGACCTCCAGTACTATGTTAAATAACAGTGGGGAGAGTGGGCATCCCTGTCTTGTTCCCGATCTCAGAGGAAAAACTTTCAGCTTCTCGCTGTTCAGTATGATGTTGGCTGTGGGTTTATCGTATATGGCCTTTATTATGTTGAGGTACTTGCCCTCTATTCCCATTTTGCTGAGAGTTTTTATCATGAATGGATGTTGAATTTTGTCGAATGCTTTTTAGTATCTATGGAGATGATCATGTGGTTTTTGTCTTCCTTTTTGTTTATGTGGTGGATGATGTTGATGGATTTTCGAATGTTGTACCATCCTTGCATCCCTGGGATGAATCGTACTTGGTTGTGGTGTATGATCCTTTTGATATATTTTTGAATTCGTTTTGCTATTATTTTATTGAGTATTTTTGCATGTACATTCATCTTGGATATTGGTCTGTAATTTTCTTTTTTGGTGCGGTCTTTGCCTGGTTTTGGTATTAGGGTAATGTTGGCTTCATAGAATGAGTTTGGGAGTATTCCCTCCTCTTCTATTTTTTGGAAAGCTTTAAGGAGAATGGGTATTATATCTTCTCTGTATGTCTGGTAAAATTCCGAGGTAAATCCATCTGGCCCGGGTGTTTTTTTCTTGGGTAGTTTTTTGACTACCACTTCAATTTCTTTGCTGGTAATTGGTCTGTTTAGATTTTGTGTTTCTTCCTTGGTCAGTTTTGGAAGGTTGTATTTTTCTAGGAAGTTGTCCATTTGTTCTAGGCTTTCCAGCTTCTTAGCGTATAGGTTTTCATAGTAGTCTCTAATAATTTTTTGTATTTCTGTTGGGTCCATCGTGATGTTTCCTTTCTCGTTTCTGATTCTGTTGATGTGTGTTGATTCTCTTTTTCTCTTAATTAGTCTGGCTAGAGGCTTATCTATTTTGTTTATTTTCTTGAATAACCAGCTCTTGGTTTCATTGATTTTTTTCTATTGTTTTATTCTTCTCAATTTTGTTTATTTCTTCTCTGATCTTTATTATGTCCCTCCTTCTGCTGACCTTAGGCCTCATCTGTTCTTCTTTTTCCAATTTTGATAATTGTGATGTTAGACTACTCATTTGGGTTTGTTCTTCCTTCTTTAAACATGCCTGGATTGCTATATACTTTCCTCTTAAGGCTGCTTTCACTGCATCCCACAGAAGTTGGGGCTTTGTGTTGTTGTTGTCGTTTGTTTCCATATATTGCTGGATCTCCATTTTAATTTGGTCGTTGATCCATTGACTATTTAGAAGTGTGTTGTTAAGCCTCCATGTGTTTGTGAGCCTTTTTGCTTTCTTTGTACAATTTATTTCTAGTTTTATACCTTTGTGGTCTGAAAAGTTTGTTGGTAGGATTTCAATCTTTTTGAATTTACTGAGGCTCTTTTTGTGGCCTAGTATGTGGTCTATTCTGGAGAATGTTCCATGTGCACTTGAGAAGAATGTGTATCCTGTTCTTTTGGATGTAGAGTTCTACAGATGTCTATTAGGTCTATCTGTTCTAGTGGGTTGTTCAGTGCCTCTGTGTCCTTACTTATTTTCTGTCTGTTGGATCTGTCCTTTGGAGTGAATGGTGTGTTGAAGTCTCCTAAAATGAATGCATTGCAGTGTATTTCCTCCTTTAGTTCTGTGAGTATTTGTTTCACATATGCTGGTGCTCCTGTGTTGGGTGCATATATATTTATAATGGTTATATCCTCTTGTTGGACTGAGCCCTTTATCATTATGTAATGTCCTTCTTTACCTCTTGTTACTTTCTTTGTTTTGAAGTCTATTTTGTCTGATACTAGTACTGCAACACCTGCTTTTTTCTCTCTATTGTTTGCATGTAATACCTTTTTTCCATCCCTTGACTTTTAGTCTGTGCATGTCCTTGGGTTTGAGGTGAGTCTCTTGTAAGCAGCATATAGATGGGTCTTGTTTTTTTATCCATTCAGTGACTCTATGTCTTTTGATTGGTGCATTCAGTCCATTTACATTTAGGGTGATTATCCATAGGTATGTACTTACTGCCATTTCAGGCTTTAGATTTGTGGTCACCAAAGGTTCCAGATTACTTTCCTTACTATCTAAGAGTCTAACTTAACTCACTTAGTATGCTGTTACAAACACAATCTAAAGGTTCTTTTCTATTTCTCCTCCTTTTTCTTCCTCCTTCATTCTTTATATATTAGGTATCAAATTCTGTACTTTTTGTCTATCCCGTGATTGACTTTGGGGATAGTCAATTTAATTTTGCATTTGCCTCGCAATCAGCTGCTCCACCTTCCCTACCATGATTTTACTACCTCTAGTGACAGCTATCCAACCCTAGGAACACTTCCATCTATAGAAGTCCCTCCAAAATAGACTGCAGAGATGGTTTGTGGGATGTAAACTCTCTCAGCTTTTGCTTATCTGGAAATTGTTTAATCCTTCCTTCAAATTTAAATGATAATCTTGCCGGATAAAGTAATCTTGGTTCCAGGCCCTTCTGCTTCATGGCATTTAATACATCATGCCACTCCCTTCTGGCCTGTAAGGTTTCTGCTGAGAAGTCTGATGTTAGTCTGATGGGCTTTCCTTTGTATGTGATCTTATTTCTGCCTCTGGCTGCTTTTAGCAGTCTGTCCTTATCCTTGTTCTTTCCCATTTTAATTACTATGTGTCTTGCTGTTGTCTTCCTTGGGTCTCTTGTGTTGGGGGATCTGTGGATCTCCATGGCCTTAGAGACTATGTCCTTCCCCAGATTGGGGAAGTTTTCAGCAACTACCTCCTCAAAGACACTTTCTATCCCTTTTTCTCTCTCTTCTTCTTCTGGTATCCCTATAATGTGAATATTGTTCCGCTTGGATTGGTCACACAGTTCTCTCAATATTCTTTCATTTTTAGAGATCCTTTTTTCTCTCTGTGCCTCAGCTTCTTTGTATTCCTCTTTTCTAGTTTCTATTTCATTTATTGTCTCCTCCACCATATCCAACCTGCTTTTAATATCCTCCATCGTGCTCTTCAACAAATGGATCTCTGACCTGAATTCATTCCTGAGTTCTTGGATGTCTTTCCTTACCTCCATTAGGTTGTTGATGATTTTTATTTTGAACTCCCTTTCAGGAAGAGTCACAAGGTCCATATCATTTAAATCTTTCTCGGGAGTTGTATTAACAATTTTACTCTGGACAAGTTTCTTTTGTTGTTTCATGTTTGTATATGGCACCCTCTAGTGTCCAGAAGCTCTCTTCTGGAGCTGCTCAGCCCCTGAAGCAATGTTGGGGGTTGCAGGGGAGCAGTACTGGTGCCTGGGGGTAGGAAAGAGCTGTTCCTCGCCTCCTGGCTGCTGTGCCTGTCTCCACTGCCTGAGCCTCTGGGCCGGGCACACAGGTATAAGTTTTTGTCCCAGAGCAGCCAGATATGGATCCCTGCTTTCCACAAACAGCCGGAATCCCAGTCTTCCCAGGAACTCTGCCTGTATTAACTTTCCAACCCAATAGTCATGCGAGTCTCATGAAAGCACCATGAAATGTAGGTTTGTGCTCCCAGAGCAGATCTCTGGAGCTAGGTATTCAGCAGTCCCAAGCCTTCCACTCCCTCCCTGCTCCATTTGTCTTCCTCCCACCGGTGAGCTGGGGTGGGGGAGGGGCTTGGGTCCCACGGAGCCACAGCTCTGGTACATTACCCCGTTTGCTGAGGTCTGCTCTTTTCTCCAGGTGTGTGCAGTCTGATGCCATCCTCTTTCCTGTTGCTTTCTCAGGATTAGTTGCACCATTTAAATTTTCCTATTGTATCCAGTTTTAGGAGGAAGCCTCTGTCTCTCCTCTCATGCCGCCATCTTTAATCCTATATTTTACTTTTTTAATTTTGATATCATAAATCTACAATTACATGAGATACAGTATGTTTACTAGACTCCCCACATCACCAAGTCTTCCCCATAAACCCCATTACAGTCACTGTCCATCAGTGTAGTAAGATGCTATAGAATCACTACTTGTCTTCTCTGCAGTGTACAACCTACCCTGTGCCCCCCCCACACTATACATGCTAATCATAATGCCTCCTTTCTTTCCTACCCCCCTTATCCCTCTCTTCCCACCCATCCTCCCCAGTCCCTTTCCCTTTAGTAACTGCTATTCCATTCTATGGTTCTGTGATTCTGCTGCTGTTTTGTTCCTACAGTTTTTTTCTTTGTTCTTATACTCCACATATGAGTGAAATCATTTGGTACTTGTCTTTCTCCACCTGGCTTATTTCACTGAGCATAATATCCTCCAGCTCCATCCATGTTTTTGCAAATGGTAGGATTTGTTTTCTTCTTATGGCTGTATAATATTCCACTGTGTATATGTACCACATCTGCTTTTTCCATTCATCTACTGATGGACACTTAGGTTGCTTCCATTTTTGGCTATTGTAAATAGTGCTGTGATAAACATAGGGGTGCATATGTCTTTTTCATACTGGGCTGCTGCAGTCTTAGGGTAAATAACTGGAAGTGGAATTCCTGGGTCAAATGGTATTTCTATTTTTAGTTTTATGAGGAACCTCCATACTGCTTTCCACAATGGTTGAACTAATTTACATTCTCACCAGCAGTGTAGGAGGGTTCCCCTTTCTCCACGACCTCACCAACATTTGTTGTTGTTTGTCTATTGGATGGTGGTGAACCTTACTGGTGTGAGGTGATATCTCATTGTGGTTTTAATTTGCATTTCTCTGATAACTAGCAATGTGGAGCATCTTTTCATGTGCTGCTGGTCATCTGAATTTCTTCTTTGGATTTCTGTCTGTTCAGCTACTCTGCCCATTTTCTAATTGGATTATTTGCTTTTTGTTTGTTGACCTGCATGAGCTCTTTATATAGTTTGGATGTCAACCCTTTATTGGATCTGTCATTTGTGAATATATTCTCCAATACTGCAGGATGCCTTTTTGTTCTATTGGTCGTGTCCTTTGCTGTACAGAAGCTTTTCAGCTTGATATAGTCCCACTTGTTTATTTTTGCTTTTATTTCCCTTGCCTGGGGAGATATGTTCATGAAGAAGTCACTCATGTTTATTTCCTAGAGATTTTTGCCTGTGTCTTTTCTAAGAGTTTTATGGTTTCATGACTTACATTCAGGTCTTTGATCCATTTCGAATTTACTTTTGTGTATGGGGTTAGACAGTGATCCAGTTTCAGTCTCTTACATGTAGCTGTCCAGTTTTGCCAACACCAGTTCTTGAAGAGGCTGTCATTTCCCCATTGTATGTCCATGGCTCCATTATTGTATATTAATTGACCATATATGTTTGTGTTAATATTTGGAGTCTCTATTCTCTTCCACTGGTCTGTGGCTTTGTTCTTGTGCCGTACCAAATTGTCTTGATTACTGTGGCTTTGTAGTAGAGCTTGAAGTTGGGAAGCGAGATCCCCCCAACTTTATTCTTCCTTCTCAGGATTGCTTTGGCTATTCTGGGTCTTTTGTGGTTCCATATGAATTTTAGAACTATTTGCTCCAGTTCATTGAAGAATGCTGTTGGTATTTTGATAGGGATTGCATTGAATCTGTAGATTGCTTTAAGCTGGATGTCCATTTTGACAAAATTAATTCTTCCTCGCCAAGAGCATGGGATGAGTTTCCATTTGTTAGTGTCCTCTTTAATTTCTCTTGAGAATGTCTTGTAATTTTCAGGGTATAGGTCTTTCACTTCCGTGGTTAGGTTTATTCTTAGGTATTTTATTCTCTTTGATGCAATTGTGAATGGAATTGTTTTCCTGATTTCTCTTTCTGCTAGTTCATTGTTGGTTTATAGGAAAGCAACAGATTTCTGTCTATTAATTTTGTATCCTGCAACTTTACTGAATTCAAATATTAGATCTATTAGTTTTAGAGTGGAGTCTTCAGGGTTTTTATGTACAATATCATGTCATCTGCAAACAGGAACAGTTTAACTCTTCCTTGACAATTTGGATGTCTTTTATTTCTTTGTGTTGTCTGATTTCCATGGCTAGGACCTCCAGAACTATGTTGAATAAAAGTGGGGAGAGTGGAGATCCTTGTCGTGTTCCAGATCTTAAAGGAAAAGCTTTCAGCTTCTCACTGTTAAGTATAATGTTGGCTATGGGTTTATCATATATGGCCTTTATTATATTGAGGTATTTGCCTTCTATCCCCATTTTCTTGAGAGTTTTTATCATGAATAGATGTTGAATTTTGTCAAATGCTTTTTCAGCCTCTATGAAGATGATCATGTGGATTTTTGTCCTTCTTTTTGTTGATATGGTGGATGATGTTGGTGGATTTTTGAATGTTGTACCATCCTTGCATCCCTGGGATGAATTCTACTTGATCATGATGGATGATCTTTTTGATGTATTTTTGAATTTGGTTCGCTAATATTTTGTTGAGGAGTTTTGCATCTATGTTCATCAATGATATTGGGCTGTAATTTTCTTTCTTTGTGGTGACTTTGCCTGGTTTTGGTATTAGAGTTATGTTGGCCTCATAGAATGAATTTGGAAGTATTCCCTCCTCTTCTATTTTTAGGAAAACTTTAAGGAGTTTGGTTATTAGGTCTTCACTAAATGTTTGATAAAATTCAGCAGTGAAACCATATGGTCCAGGAGTTTTGCTCTTAGGTAGTTTTTTGATTACCAATTCAATTTCCTTGTTGGTAGTTTGTCTATTCAGGTTTCTGTGTCTTCCTGGTCAGCCTTGGAAGGTTGTATTTTTCTAGAAAGTTGTCTATTTATTCTTGGTTATCCAGTTTGTTAGCATACAATTTTTCATAGTATTCTCTCATAATTCTTTGTATTTCTGTGGTATCTGTAGTGAGTTTTCCCTTCTCATTTCTCATTCTGTTTATGTGTGTCGACTCTCTTTTTTCTTGATAGCTATGAGTAGGGGTTTAGCTAATTTGTTCATTTTCTAGAATAACCAGCTCCCACTTTCATTGATTCTTTCTATTGTTTTATTCTTTAATTTTATTGATTTCTTCTCTAATCTTTATTTTCTTCTTCCTTCTAATGTCTTTGGGCCTCGTTTGTTCTTCTTTTTCTAGTTTTGTCTTTTGTGAGGTTAGACTGTTCATTTGGGATTGTTATTCTTTCCTGAGGTATGCCTGTGTTGCAATATACTTCCTTCTTAGCATGGCCTTCGCTGTTTCCCACAGATTTTGTGGTGTTGAACTATTGTTGTCATTTGTCTCCGTGTATTGCTTGATCTGTTTTTATTTGGTCATTGATCCATTGATTGTTTAGAAGCATGTTATTAATGCATTGCATTCTATTTCGCACTTTAATTCTGTTAGTATTTGTTTCATATATGTACGTGATCCTGTGTTGGGTGCATAGGTATTTATAATAGTTATATCCTCTTGTTGGACTGACCCCTTTATCATTATGTAATGTCCTTCTTTGTCTCTTGTCACTTTTTCTGTTTGGATGTCTATTTTGTCTGATACAAGTACTGCAACTCCTACTTTTTTCTCCTTATTGGATGAAATATCTTTTTCCATCCCTTCACTTTTAGTCTGTGTATGTCTGTGAGTTTGAGGTGAGCCTCTTGTGGGCAGCATATAGATGGGTCTTGATTTTTTATCCATTCAGTGACTCTATGCCTTTGATTTGTGTATTCAGACCATTCACATTTAGGGTGATTATTGATAAGTCTGTACTTATTCCCACTGCAGGCTTTCGATTTGTGTTTTCCAAAGGTTCAAGGGTAATTCCCTTACTATCTAACAGTCTAATTTAACTCACTTAGTATGTGATTATAAACACAATCTAAAGGGTCTTTTTCCCTTCTTTTTCTTCCTCCTCCATTCTTTATATATTAGGTATCATATTCTGTACTCTTTGTCTATCCTTTGATTAACTTTGGAGGGTACTTGATTTGATTTTATGTCTGCTTAATAGTTAATTGTTCTACTTTGCTGTGGTTTTATTTCCCCTTGTGGCAGCTATTTAGCCTTAGGAGCACTTCCATCTATAGAAGTCCCTTCAAAATGCCCTGTAGTGGTGGTTTTTGGGAGGTAAATTCTCTCAGCTTTTGCTTATCTGAAAATTGTTTAATCCCTCCTTCAAATTTAAATGATTACCTTGGCTGGTAAAGTATTCTTGGTTCGGCATCCTTCTGTTTCATAGCATTAAATATATGATGCCCCTGCCTTCTGGCCTGTAAAGTTTCTGTTGAGAAATCTAATGATAGCCGGATAGGTTTTCCTTTGTAGGTGACCTTTTTTCTCTCTCTAGCTGCTTTCAAAAGTCTGTCCTTATCCTTGAACTTAGCGTTTTAATTATTATGTCTTAGTGTTGTCCTTCTTTGGTCCCTTGTGTTGGGAGATCTGTGTACCTCCATGGCCTGAGAGAGTATCTCCTTCCCCAGATTGGGGAACTTTTCAGCAATTACCTCCTCAATGTCACTTTCTATCTGTTTTTCTCTCTTCTTCTAGTACCCCTATAATGCGAATATTGTTCCATTTGGGTTGGTCACACAGTTCTCTCAATATTCTTTCATTCTTAGATAACCTTTTTTCTCTCTGTGCCTCAGCTTCTTTGTATTCCTCTTCTCTAATTCCTATTCCATTTAGTGTCTCTTCTACTGCAACAAATCTGCTTTTAAATCCCTCCATTGTATGTTTCATTTCAGATATGGAATTTCTTAATGATTGTATCTCTGTCCTAAATTTGCTCCCGAGTTCTTGAATATTTTTCTGTAGCTCTATAAGCATGTTTATGATTTTTATTTTGAACTCTCTTACAGGAAGATTGGTGAGTTCAGTTTCATTTGACCTTTTTCTGGGGTTTGTGAGATTTTGGTCTGAACCAGCTTCCTTTGGCAGTTCATATTTTTATGTGGTGCCCACTAGGGCCCAGAAGCTCAGTCTCTGAAGCTGCTCGGCCCCTGTAGTGAGGTCTGTGGTCACATTGGAGTGGTGCTGGTGCCTGGGGGGTGGAAAGAGCTATTTCCTGCTTCCCCACTGCAGTGCCTATCTACACTGTTAGAGTCAGTGGTCCAACCACATAGGTGTAAGCCTCTGTGCTTTGCATCTCTAGCTGTTGTAGGCGGGGCCTCCTTCTGGCTGGCGTGACACCAGGGCAGTGACTGCCGATTGGCGAGCCAGTGCTGGCTGGCCAGGAAGAAGGCTCAGCAGGCTGCATATCACAGTAGGGGGCCTCAGAGCTGAGTAGGCAGCCAGGGGGATGGAGTGCCTGAAGCTCCTGAAAGTTCCCAACCTGCTGGGCTGAGCGTGCCCAGACAACCTTGTCCACCTATTCCTTCTCCCTTGGAGCGCTGTGCAAACCCCACCCCTTCAGCAGCCCTCTCACTGCTGGGAAGCCTCTCAGAATGCCCACCTTTCCTTTGTCCCAGAGCAGCTGTATGTGGATCCCTGTTCTCCACAAACGGCTTGAATAATAGTTACTCAAGTATTATGCCTGTCTAAGCTTTCCAACCCCACTAATCTCCAGATCGCCATGCAGTGTAGGTTTGTGCTCACAATGCAGATCTCCAGGATTGGGTTTTCAGCAGTCCTAGGCTTCCACCCACTCCCCGCTCCATTTCTCTTACTACCACTGGTGAGCTGGGGTGAGGGAAGTTTTGGGTCCTGCCGGATCAAGGCTTTGATACATTACCCTGTTTCATGATGTCTGCTCTGTTCTCCAGGTGTATGCAGTTGCTGCAGCCTTCTTTCCTGTTGCTCTTTTAGGATCAGTTGCATTCACTATATTTTCATATTATACGTCATTTTGGTAGGTGTTCTCTGTCTCACCTCTCACGCCACCATCTTGAATCTCCACAATAGTTGACTTTTTTTTAAGTTGCAGAAAGTAGAAAATTATGGTACCATGAGTACTTTGTGACAGTTATTGATATAAACACTATTGAAAATTAGAAAAAAACTAATTGGAAGAGTGAATTTTCTTGGATCAAAACTAGAAGGATACATTCTTTTACCATAATATTTGGAGACTGAAAATGAATTAACAAGACACAGATGAAAGAAGAAAGCAAGAATATGTTCAGTTTGGCATTAATTAAGTCAGCCCTCAGCTCTTGAAAAAATACAGTATTTTCCTATTTGAACCTCTTCATGGTATCATCATATAATCGTTGGGAAAATAATGATATGAGCTAAATTTTGTTGATGCTTTAGTTGACATTAAAGCAATCTTTTCTAAGCCTTAAACATCTTGTATCAGTTAGTTCTCAGAACAGCCCTATAAGATAGGAATATTTTTTTAGTTCAATTCTAGTTGACACATTAGTGTCTAGTGTACAAAATAGTGGCAGTTATGCCCATGTACAAAATTCTCACCACAAGAAGAGGTGTTACCATGCAAAGACATTTCAGGATTAGTGACTATATTCCTTATGCTAGACTTTACATCTCATGAATGATTTTATAATTGAAAGTTTGTACTTTTTGATCCCTGTCACCTGTCTCACCCATCCCCCCCACTCTGCCCTTCTGGCCACCACCCATTTGTTCTCTGTTCTAATGACTCTGTTTCTACTTGTGTTTTGTTTGTTTTGCTTTTTAGATCGCACATATAAGTGAACTCATGTGATATGTGTCTTTATCTGACTTTCTTCACTTAGTATAATGCCCTCTAGTTTCACCAGTAGGTAGATCTTAACCTAAATTCCAAGAGTGGAGAGTGGCGGGCTCATATAAGCCTTGCATACGTGGATTAGAAATCCTAGCAAGGATTGGTTTTCACCCATAACTTCCCTCCAAAATATTGTGTTTTTCTTCTCCTTTCTTGCAGCAAACTAAGAGCCCTCTTTTCTGTTCCCTGTGGTTGTGGGAAGAATAGGGTCTGGTTTCTCTTTGATTCATTTACTTGGAGATTAGAGTCCCTCTGGCCCCTAGCTCATATTACATCCCACATGAGGAAATTCTGACCCATCTTCTTTTTCTCTGGCTCTGAAACCCAAGGTTCAGTTTCTACAGTTTTGCATTATATTTAGGATAAAAATAACTTCAGTGCTCCAAAATTTTCTGGTTATAAATTTAACAAAAAATTGTGCCCTAAGTTTCCCATTTTCTTTTTGTCCCTTCCCTTCCCTTCTCCTGTGTCTTTCTCCCTCCTTCCCTTCCTCCCTCCCTCCTTCCTTTTTTTCCCCAGCATATTTTATGATTTCACCAGGATTGCTGATAGGAAGAACCTACCCTATCATTTCTGAAAACTGAACCCATTTAAAGATTTTTTGAGTTTAAACTAATGAAGCTCTTCATTAGATCTTCAAGCTGTTTGTAGTTTTAGAGCCTCTAAAGTTAATCTGAGAGCTTCTACATTGACCTCTGTGTCTTTCTGGTCACACAATCATACCTCAATGATGACATATTTGGCTCATGATTTACAGTGGAGATTTTCACAATCCACTGCCTGTGAAACTCACTTCTTTGCTCACTGATTGATTTGCATAGACCCCTTCAGGCCCAGAGCAGCTGCTCAGGGTTTATAAAAGGGGCCTTTGTCACGGGAGCTGAGCTGCAGCAGGCAGGCAGGGGCAGCAAGATGGTGTCACAGATGCAGGTCCTCACGTTCTTGTTGCTCTGGGTCACAGGTGAGAAATTCACTAGTGCCACAATCCTTTTGGAGTGAGTAATATCTTCTTAGAGTTAAATCATTTTTAGATAAAATGAGGAATTACTGGCTATTTCCAAAACAGTTGCAATATTGTACTGATTTGTAATGCTGTTAGAAAGCCTGTTTTTAAAATGTCATATTTCAAGTTGTGTAGCATAAAGAGATGTGTGTGTGTCATCCTTATCCATCTGTGATTTCAGGTGCCTGCGGGGACATCGTGATGACCCAGTCTCCAGCCTCCTTGGCTGTGTCTCCAGGACAGAGGGTCACCATTAACTGCAGGGCCAGTCAGAGTGTAAGCAATGAAGTAGCCTGGTACCAGCAGAAGCCTGGGCAGGCCCCAAAACTGCTCATCTACGCAGCATCCACCCGGGCATCTGGGGTCCCCGACCGGTTCAGTGGCAGTGGGTCTGGGACAGATTTCACTTTCACCATCAGCAGCGCCCAGGCTGAGGATGTGGCAGCTTATTACTGCCAGCAGGATTACAGCTCTCCTCCCACAGTGCTTCAGCCTCGGACACAAACCCCAGGGCCGAGGGCCAGTGCATCCCTGCCGGGCAGCTGCTTCCTCCCCCCACAGCTTTGAACACACACATCCCCATATCTGCCCGAGAGGTCCCACCTCCTGACTGATTCCTGGCGGTAGGTAGGGCCCAGGAGAAAATTAAGCTGTTGGATTTTACTGCATCTGTTTTTGTGGGAGATCATAGAAGACCAATGCTCTGAAGATGTCTTAGAGATGCTGTTATGAGTTGTGTCATAGGGACCTGCATGTTCCCAATGGACAGGTCCCCTGAGTGAGCCAGGAAGGTCTGACCGTCCTCTCTCAAAGTGACCAGTGAATTGTACACCCTTGTGAATCAATTATCTCTTCCCTGTTCCTCCTTCACGTTCACATTTCTATTTTGTACCCTTATTCCCATGGGCTTCCTTCTTTATCTGTTATCACCCTCCAACTGTGGACCTTCCCAATAGCAAACCCATGACCTTGCTCATTAAAAACCTTCCACATAGCATGTGCCATCCCTCCCTTACATTTCCTTTCCATGGACCCTGTTTTCCAGCCAAGCCTTTCTGGCCACTGTCACTGCAGCTGCTCTCCCACTCTGTCCCCTTTTGTACCACCCTTTGCTCTTGAGTCCATTTCTCTCCACTGTACTCATTCTTACAAAGGTGATTCCTGAATTCTTTAAGCCGTCATTCTAGAAATATCTGGTAGTGTTCCTCAGTACCTTTTCTCACCATTCCTCAACTTTCCCTTTAAACCCATCTGTTGGATTTGTGCAAGAAAGTAATCATGGCTCTAAGTGTGCTCTATGTTAACTTGCTTGAATTAGATGTCATTAACATGTGATAACATGTAATTTCATGTAAATAACATGTAACTATCCATTTTGGTATAAAAGTGGTAGTCTCTAATCATTTTAGTGTTTCTTCACCTTCTGGGAAATAATGAAATTTAGCTACAGGAACGATTGCTGCAAACCTCACCGGTCTCCTCTGAACACTAGTCTACACAACAGCTTCTCCCAGTAATTAGACATATAATTAAAGTATTGATATTAAGGTATCCATGCTAATTATTTCTTCTAGATATGATTTCTGAGTGCATGTTATGTGTCAAGAGCACAAATGACTGCTTTCACTCCATTTGGGAGAGACAAACAATACACAGCTTTGTTAGTGCTACAAAGAAAAAAGAAAGCCAGGGTGTAAACCTTGTTGGCTGAGAGGAGACATTTAAAATCGAATGAGATATGATTTAGCTATTGTCATGTAATAAACCATCCACAAAAGTGTAGTTGCTTAAGATGGTAGTTTTTTTTATTGCTGTCATGTTTATTGTTAGCTGCGTGGTTCTGTTAATTTGGGCCAGGCTTGATTGATCTCGGGTTGCTTGTTCGTGTATCTGAAGTTGGCTGACAGGTCAACTTGGTGGTAGCTGTTGTAGAAAGGCTTGTGTCTCTTTCTTCTCCTTCCTATTTCTGTAGCTGGCTGACCATCAGCTGGGGTGTTTAGGTGATGGCTTCATGTCTCTCTTCATCTGGTACATGGTGTTAAACTCCGATAGCAGTTGGCACAGTCCCGGGAGAGAGAGAACACATACCGCCTGCTGAAGCCTAGCCTCGCAGTGACACAGTGTCCTACTGCCACATTCTAGGTCAGTGCAATCGATGTCATTGAAAAAGAAGGTAAATAGCCCCTGTCACTTGATACAGCAACTGTAAAGTGACATGGCCTAAAGCACGGGTATGGGGAGGGATAACGATGGGGGACCTGTTTCTGAAATCCATCCATGATCATAGAAAGTTACCCCGAGAATATATGACTTAATCGATGTTCTAATGTACAGAAGAAATGAGCCATGGGAATACTTCCAGGAAACAGAGTCCTAGTTTGAGGAAACAGCACATTTCTGAGGCACATCTGTGATCACATGTAGAAAAACAAGGAAGGCAGTGGAGCATTCAAGGGGACAACGCGGGAAGTAAGATCAAAGGCCACGCTGTGTAGGACGCTGTGGGCCTCTCCGAGGACTGGGGTTTGTTTGAAGGATGTGGTCAGTGGGAGAGCTCTGAATAGGGAAGAGGGAGCAGGAGGTCTGGTCCTGAGGGGACTCTCCCCCTGGGGACTTTGTCTCACCTGGAAGCAGGAACAGGGACCCAGGACCTGGGATGGTGGCACCACTTGCTGCCTCTTGCCCTTCCTGGGGCCCAGACCCTGTCTCTAGAAGAGACCTGTTTGTCTTCCTCTGACTACAAGTCTGACCATGTGGGAAAGTGGGGATATTGGTGCAAATCCCCAGGAGGATGCCGCCGGGCTGCTGGAGTCGGGTTTTGGTCGCACCTGGTGATGCTTTGGCAGGAACCCCGGGCGCCTGCCTCACCAAGAGTTGCCCCTGAGGACGTGCCCAGGGTCACAGATGTGGTGGCTGTGACCCTCCACTGCATGTAGACAGAGGTCTGGTCCTAAGGGGGGGCAGCTCCTGTGCTTATAATCCCCGGAAGCCACGGGTCCCTGTGAGGTGCAGGCAGCTCTCCTGTGAGAACCCAGAGGATTTCTGGGAGGCCCTGGCCGGCCCATGGTACCCGCTGCTGTGCAAGGTGGAGCCCCTCATCCCAAATGCTCCTTTCCTCATGGATGGGTCAGAGGGTGTGTGGCTGTGACCCAGGAACAGGAGAACATAGGACATTTTCTTCTGAACTTATCCTCAGTGGATTTAGCCCTTGGTTGCTCAGGTGTTCATAAAACAAGCCTGTTCATGAGAGAATCAGACAAAGGTTTTCATTTTCCCCCATGGTGCCCATTTGGCCCTGAGGGGCCATTTCTCCTGCCCTTTGGATGAAATCTCAGGCAAATCCTTCATCCTTTCTAGTAATTCTTAAATATTAGTGTCACGTGGATATTTCATGTAGCAGTTGGTTTCCTTGGGTGCCTGGCAATGTGGGCCCTCTGAGGGGGTGAGCACCTCACTGTCACACCTCTCCCACCTGCGGTCCACAGAGAGCTGTTGCCTGGGGAGGGAGAAGAGTTGGGTGGCACCAGCTTTCCGTCCCTGGCTGGATCCCAGTATCTCTGGCTTTTCCAGGTGTGAGGAGACCTGTCACCCCTCCCTGTGCTGGGGTCGCTCTCTCATCCAGGTCCCCACCTCTCAGGGCTGCACCCTCACCTCCCTGAGCAGCACCTCAGCCCAGCCTCACCTTCGGTTTCCTTGGGCAGGAAGCAGATGTGCAGCCCTGATTGCACCCCCTAACTTATGGGGAGACATCATTCTCTCCGAGGCATCCAGGAGGGGGAGGGTAGGACTCGATAAAAGTTCCTCAAAGGGCTTTTTCCTAATTTCTATTTGTTCATGGCCTTACTGGTGATTCTTTGTAAAAGAGTCAGTGTCAAAAAGTCATTTTCAGAAAAAGTTGGAGCATCTCTCATCTTGGAATCTTTTCCAGAAACAGGGCTGAGATGGTCCCAGTGTCACTGGGACACTGAGACGGCCAGGAGGAGTGCACTCAGTTTGGGGCCCATGTGACAGCAGACCATATTCCCAATGTAGACTTTTCATCTCATGAATTATTTTATAATTGGTAGTTTGTACCTCTCTATCCCTGTCACCTGTCTCACCCATCCCCCTCACTCCTTCCTTCTGGCCACCACCTGTTTGTTCTCTCTACTGATGACTCTGTTTCTACGTGTGTTTCATTTGTTTTGCTTTTTAGATCCCACATGAAAGTGAAATCACATGGTATGTGTCTTTCTCTGACTTATTTCACTTAGCATAATGCCCTCTAGGTTCACCAACAGAAAGATCTTAACCCATATTTCGAGAGTGGAGAGTGGCAGGTGCACAGAAGCCTTGTGTACATGGAGTTAAGATCCTTGCAGGATTGGTTTTCAGCCATAACTTCCCCCCAAAATCTTGTTTTTCTTTTTTCCTCTCCTTTCCTGCAGCAAACTTAGAACCCTCTGTTCCATTCCCTGTGGTTGTGGGAAGCATAGGGTCTGGGTTCTCTTTGGTTCATTTACTTGGAGATCAGAGTCCTTGTTGCCCCCAGCTCAAATTAGGTCTGACATGTCTCCCCAAATGAGGAAATTCTGGGCCCATATTCTATTGTGCTGTCGTGGAAATCCAAGGTTAAGTGTTTGAGTTTTACATTGAATTTAGGATAAAAGTGGCTTTAGTGCTTCCAACATTTTCTGGACACAGATTTAACAAAAAGTTGGACCCCAAATTCTCCATTTTCTTTTTGCCCCTTCCCTTCCCTTCTACCTCCCTCCCTCCCTCCTTCCATTTTCCTCAGCATGTTTTAAGATTTCACTGGAATTGCTGATAGGAAGAACCTAGCTTATCACTTCTGGAAACTGAACCCATTTAAAGACATTTTCGATGTAAAATAGAAGCTCCTCGTTAGATCGTCAAGCTATTTGTAGTTTTAGAGCCTGTATAGTTAATCTGAGAGCTTCTGCGTTGACCTCTGTGTCCTTTCTACTTGCCCGACTATGCCTCAGTGACGGCATATTTGGCTTGTGGTTTACAGTGGAGACTTTCACCATCGGCTGCTTAAGAAAATCACTTCTTTGCTGACTGATTGCTTTGCATAGACCCCTCCAGGCCCAGAGCAGCTGCTCAGGGATTATAAAAAGGCGCCTTTGTCATGGGAGCTGAGCTGCAGCAGGCAGGCAGGGGCAGCAAGATGGTGTCACAGATGCAGGTTCTTATGTTCTTGTTGCTTTGGGTCACAGGTGAAGAATTCACAAGCGCCACAATCCTTTTGGAGCAATTAATATTTTCTTAGAGTCAAAACATTTTAAGATATGATGAGAAATACTGGCTATTTCCAAAAGAGGCCCAATTTTGTATTGACATGTAATGCCATTAGAAAGTCTATTTTTAAAATGGCATATTTCAAGGTGTGTAGCATAAAGTGGTGTGTGTGTGTCATCCTTATCCATCTGTGATTGCAGGTGCCTGCGGGGACACCGTGATGACCCAGTCTCCAGCCTCCTTGGCTGTGTCTCCAGGACAGAGGGTCACCATTAACTGCAGGGCCAGTCAGAGTGTTAGCAGCTACGTAGCCTGGTACCAGCAGAAGCCTGGGCAGGCTCCAAAACTGCTCATCTACGATGCATCCACCCGGGCATCTGGGGTCCCCGACAGGTTCAGTGGCAGTGGGTCTGGGACAGATTTCACTTTCAACATCAGCAGCGCCCAGACTGAGGATGTGGCAGCTTATTACTGCCAGCAGTATAATTACTATCCTCCCACAGTGCTTCAGCCTCGAACACAAACCCCAGGGCCGAGGGCCAGTGCATCCCTGCCGGGCAGCTGCTTCCTCCCCCCACAGCTTTGAACCCACACATCCCCATATCTGCCCGAGAGGTCCCACCTCCTGACTGATTCCTGGCGGTAGGTAGGGCCCAGGAGAAAATTCATCCAGTTGGATTTTACTGGATCCCATTTTGTGGGAGATTATTGAAGACCAATGCTCTGAAGATCTCTAAGAGATGCTGTCAGGAGTTGTGTCGTAGGGACCTGCATGTTCCCAATGGACAGGTCCCCTGAGTGAGCCAGGAAGGTTGGTCACCTTCTCTCAGTGCGTCCCGTGAATTGTACACCTGGTGGATCAATTCTCTCTTTCCTGTTCCTACTTGACTGGCACATTTCTATTTTAATTCCTTATTCTCATGGACCTCCTTCTTTATCTGTGATCACCCTTGAACTCTGGACCTTCGCAATAGCAAACCCTTGGCCTCTCCTATTCAAAACCTTACACATAACATGCAGCATCCCTCCATTGCATTTTCTTTCCATGGACCCTGTTTTCCAGCCATGCCTTTCTGGCCACTGTCACTGTAGCTGCTCTCCCACTCTGTCCCCTTTTGTACCACCCTTTGCTCTTGAGTCCATTTCTCTCCACTGTACTCATTCTTACAAAGGTGATTCCCTAATTCTTTCAGCTGTCATTCTAGAAAGATCTAACAGTGTTCCTCAGTACCTTTTCTCATCATTTGTCAGCTTTCCCTTTAAAGCCATCCCTTGGATTTGTGAGTGGAGGAAATCACGGCTCTAAGTGTGCTGTTCGTTAAATTCCTTGGATAACAGGTAATTAACTTACCCATTTCAGTGTAAAAGTGGAAGACTCTAGTCATTTCAGTGTTGTTCCTTCACCTTCCTGTGAAATAATGAAATTCACATTTAGGAATGATTTCTGCATATCTGACTGCAAATCTTCTTGGCTAGGAGGAGACATTTAAAATCAAATGAGTTATTACTTAGCTATTGTCATGTAATAAACCACTCAGAAATGTGTAGTTGCTTAAGATGGCAGTGTTTTTATTGCTGTCAAGCTTGTTGTTAGGTCAGTAGTTCTGTTAATATGGGCCAAGCTTGATAGACCTTGGCTGGCTTGCTCATGTATTTGAAGTTGGCTGACAGGTCACCTCCGTGCTAGCTGATGTACAAAGGATCGCATCTCTTTCTTCTCCTTCCCATTTCTGGAGCTGGCTGACCATCAGCTGAGGCTGTTTAGGTGACTAGCTTCATGTCTCTCCTCATCTGGTAGATGGTGGTTAACTCCAATGGCAGTTGGCAGGGTCCCGAGAGAGACAGAGAGAGACAGAGAGAGAGAGAGAGAGAGCACATACCGCCTGCTGAAACCTAACCATGAAGTGACACAGTGTCCCACTGCCACATTCTAGGTCAGTGAAATGGATGCCACTGAAGATGAATGTAAATAGCCCCTGCTTCTTGACAGAGGAACTGCAGAGTGACATGGCATAAAGCACGGGTATGGGGAGGGATAAAGATGGGGGACCTGTTTCTGCAATCCATCCATGGTCACAGAAAGTTACCCTGAGAATGTATGACTTAATCGATGTTCTAATGTAGAGAAGAAATGAGTTGTGGGAATACTTCCAGGAAGTAGAGTCCTAGTTTGAGGAAACAGCACATTTCTGAGGGAGATCTGTTGTCACTCGTAGAAAAAGAAGGAAGGCAATGTTACTAAAATGAAGCGTGCAAGGGGGACACCGGGGGAAGTAAGATCAAAGGCTACGCTCTGTAGGACGCTGTGGGCCTCTCTGAGGACAGGGGTTTGTTTTGAAGGATGTGGTCAGTGGCAGAGCTCTGAATAGGGAAGAGGGAGCTGGCGGTCCCACCCTGATAAAACTCTCCACGTGGGAACTTTTTCTAATCTGGACACAGTAGCATGGCCTCTACTTCTGCCTGTCAGCCTCTGGAGGGCTCAGACCTGATCCCCAGAAGAGACCTGTTTGTCTGGCTCTGACGACAGAGCTGCCCTGGACCGACAGTGGGGATGTTGTTGCAAATCCCCAGAAGGATGAGGCGGGGCTGGTGGAGTCCGGTTGTGGTCACGCCTGGTGGTGCTTTGGCGGGAGCCCCGGGCACCTGCCCCGCCCAGAGTTGCCCCTGAGGACGTGACCAGGGTCACAGATGTGGTGGCTGTGACCCCCCACAGCGTGTAGACAGATGTCTGGTCCTGAGGGGGTGCTGCTCCTGTGCTTATAATCCCCGGAGGGCCCAGGCCCCTGTGAGGTGCAGGCAGCTCTCCTGTGAGAACCCAGAGCAGTTCTGGGAGGCTCAGGCCAGCCGAGGGTCCCTGCGCCTGCGCAAGGTGGAGCGCCTCATTCCAGATTCTCCTTTCCACAGGGATGAGTCTGGGGGTGTGGGGCTGTGACCCAGGAACAGGAGAACATAGGACTCTTTTTCTCAACTTATCCTCAGTGCGTTCAGCCATTGGTTTTTTCAGTGTTCATTAAATCAGCCTGATCATGAGAATCAGACAAAGGTTTTTCACTCTCCCCAATGGTGCCCATTAGGCCTGAAGCAGCCATTTATCCTGCCCTTTGGATGAAATCTCACACAAATCCTTCGTCCTTTCTAGTAATTCTTAAATAATAGTGTCACGTGGACATTTCTTGTAGCAGTTGGTTTCCTTGGGTGTCTGGCAATGCGGGCCCTCTGAGGTGGTGAGCACCTCACTGTCCTCTGTCCCCACCTGCGGTCCACAGAGAGCTGTTGCCTGAGGAGGGAGAAGAGTTGGGTGGCACCAGCTCTCCATCCGTGGCTGGATCCTTGTATCTCCGGCTTTTCCAGCTGTGAGGAGAGCTGTCACCCCTCCCTGTGCTGGGGTCCCTCTCTCATCCAGGTACCCATCTCTCAGGGCTGCACCCTCACCTCCCAGAGCAGAGCCTCAGCCCAGCCTCAGCTTCGGTTTTCTAAGTGGAAGCAGATGTGCAGCCCCCGAAATCACCTCCCATCCTTTTGGAGAAACATGATTCTCTCCAAGGCTTCCAGGAGGGGGAAGGTGGGACTCAATAACAGCTCAGGAAGGGGTTTTCCAAATTTCTATTTGTTGATGACCTTATTGGTGATTCTTTGTAAAAGACTCAGTGTCAAAAAGTAGTTTTCAGAAAAAGTGGGAGCATCTCTCATCTTGGAATCTTTTCTAGATGCAGGGCTGAGATGGTCCCAGTGTCCTGTCCCATGCCAGGTGCCAGGAGGAGTGCACTCAGTTTGGGGCCCGTGTGACAACAGACCTTGAGTCGGTCTCACTCTCAGGTCCGTGGAGAAGGGAGGCCTTGGGAACAGGAAGTTGGTACCTGAATGGAGGCAGCCCTGGAGGTGAGGCTGTGTTGTCACCTTCTCTGCAGAGGAGACAATGACGTCTGCCCCTCCCGACCCAGGGTTGACTCTCCCAGCTCCCTCCTCTCTCTTTTAGCTCCACTCACCAGGCCCTTCACATCTACCTCAGAGGCACTGCATCTGCATCATGTCCTCAGATACACTGGCATCTGCCTCCTGACTTCCCTCTGCCTTTCATCTCCTGTTTCTACTAGAATGTGACAATGGTCTTCTAGATTTGATGGTTGTTCTATGTGAGAAAAACCTGATTATTAGTTAATCTCTATTATTCCTGTTTGACATATGTTTATACTAGTCCATGTCCTAAGCCACTTCTAAGTCCTTAGGTGGGCTGACTGTGGATCAGGTGACACTCTCTTCCAGTAGAACATTTCCAGTTGTTCAATGTCATTCTTAATTTGAGCTCTGTTTCTGGCCTGTGTTTGTGAAGATTCCACCTCAACCACAAGGGAAATCAACCCTCTGGATGTGTCATCTCAGTTTATCTAGTTCCTTTCTTTTTTAAGAACATTGAAACATATTTGACATATGACACTGTGGAAGTTTAAAATGTACCATATTTTGACTTGATACATTTATATGTTGCAATATGATTAGTACCATAGCTGCCTAACTCCTTTATCATGTTACAAAATTATCATTTCTTTTTTGTGGTGAAAACAATTTAAGATCTAGTCTCTCAGCAACTTTGTAGTTTACAACTTAAAAAAAAATAATTTTTATTATAATTGTTACTTTGTGCATTAGCTCCCCAGGGCTTATTTTTTACTAGTTTCCAGTTTTTACCCTCAAACAATTTACCTCCAATCCATCAGTACCCTAGTCTCTGCTAACTACTATTCTAGTCTTTGTTTTTATAAGTTCAGCTTTTTAAGAATGCACACATAAGTGAGATCCTGGAGTATTTGTCTTTGTCTGTCTGACTAACCTAACTGAGCATAACGCCCTCACGTTCCATCCATGTTGCTTCAAATGGCAGGATTTCTTTCTTTCTCACGGCTGAATGATATTCCATTGGGTATATATACACAGATGCTTTAATCATCCATCGATGGACTTGGCTATTGTGAATAATGCAGCAATTACCACGGGAGTACATGTATCACTTTAAACTATTGTTTGCATTTCCTTTGGAAATACGTGTTGTAGTGAAGTTACTGTATCATGTAGTAGTTCTATTTATAGTTATTTATGTAATTCCTGCCTTTTTCTGCTCCTTATCTAATACCTAAGCCTCACCCAATCACTGTCTAGCATACGTCCTGTTTTCCTACTGTCATTGCACCCTGTGTCCCCATTACTCCCCCAGCTCCAGGCACCATGTTTACTTTTGTCTCCACGGATTGACCTATCCTGGACCTTTCATATAATGGAATCATGGAATATGTAGTATTCTGTGACCACTTCTTTTCCTTTGCGTAATACTGTCAAAGTTCTTCCATGTTGTAACCTGTATAGTGCTTCATTTCTTGTTTTGGCTGAATGCTATTGCATCATATGGATATAACATATTTTGTTTACCCATTCATCATTTGAGGAACATTTGGGTTGTTTCTACTTTTGATCTATTTTGAATAATGCTGCTATAATCATTCGTTATAAAGTCTTTACATGGATATGTTTCATTTCTCTTGTGTATATATCTACAAGCAGAATTAACAAGTCACATGGTAACTCTATGTTTAACTTTCAGAGGCACTACCCAGCTGGTTTCCGGAGGGACTGTGCCATTTTCCTTTAGCAGCAGCGATGCATCATGTCCAATTTCTCCACATGCTCACCAACTCTTATTATTGTTTGACTTTTTGAGTACAGCCATTCTAATGAATGCAAAATGGTGTTGATTTAAATTCCCCTAATGACTGATGATGTTGAGCACTCTTTCATGGGGTTATTGCATCTGTAAATTTTCTGTTGAGAAATGTCTGTTCAAATTCTTTGCTCATTCTAAATTGGATTATTTGTCTTTCTATTATCAACTTGTAATAGCTTTAATATATTATAAATATTAGAACCTTATCAGATACATGATTTGCAGACCTTTCTACACTTCTGAGGGTTGTCCTTTCACTTTTTTGATAGTGTACTTTGATGCACAAAATTTCCAATTTTCAGGAACTCCGAATTTTCTTTCTTTTTGTTGTTACTTGTGCATTACAAGTCAAATCAAGGAAACCAGTTCTAAATTGAAGTTCAAGAGAATTTACCTCTCTGTGGTAACAGATTTAGCACTTACAGTTAAATCTTGTTCCAGTTTTTTTGAGTAATGTTGTATTTAGTGTGAAATTTGTTTTAGAATTCATTCCTTTGCATGTGGATATTTAGTAGTCCCCACACCAATTGTTCAAAAAACGATTCTTTCCTACCTTGAACAGTCTTGGAATGTAAATAAAGCTTTATTGGAGGACAGCTATGCTCAGTAATTTACATATCATCTATGATTGCTTCTGCACTGTAATGGGAGGGTCATGTAGGTGCAATAAGGGCCATGTGGCCCACAAAATCTAATAAAGTTATTGTCTGGTTCTTTACAGAAAGCATGCCAATGTCCACTATATAGAGGGACATTTTGTTAAACACAGTAGGAAGGGGCATCGCTCTGAAGGTTTTAGCATCATTTCAATCTTTTTTTGTTTGTTTATTTGTCTGCATTTCAATTAAGGGAACAGAAAGACAAGATTTACTGAAGTGTAGTATTTGTTAATAAATTGCCTGGTGAGATTCCCACTACTCTGAGTCGCTGTTTACTGTGGGTAGACGGAATCCCCTCTCTGATGTAAGGCTGATTATTGTTCGGGTGGATAATACATGCCTAATCCATATTTTCAGAGCCTAATGCAATGAAGCTCTTTTCTTTCAGGACTGCAATTTGATCCATTTTTTGAGTGGTTTAATGAAGGCATAATTTACATGTCATAATATTCAGCAATCTTAAGTGTACTATTCAATAAATTTGAATAAATATATACAATTTTTACATCTACCATCAAAATTCATCTTCAGAATACTTCCATCATCAAAAATATTTCCTTGGTCCTATTTATAATTAATTACTGCTCCCACTATCGGTCCCAGAAAAAACTGATCTACTTTCTGGACATATAATTTCTACTTTTCTAGAAATGTCTTATGAACAGGATCATACACTATGTGGTGTTTTGTATCTGACTCCCCTCACTAGGTATATTTCTTAAGGTTTTTCCAATTTTATTGCTGAGTAATATTCCTCCAGTTTCCAACCTGTGCTCCAATCTCTGTCTTTCTACTGCCTGCTCCAAGAGAAGGTATGTAGAGAGAGGCAATCTCAGGACGTTTTCTGTAAATGATTTTATGGGAAAATCATTTCTAGACTTAAGATTTAATGCCTCAAAAATTTTAAGGCAATTCAGTCAATTTAATTATCAATTGAATTTATATTTAGAATACATGAAATTAAAATTGATGGAAATTAGAAATTAATAGAATATATATATGTCCTTTGGATTGGATATCCTGGGAGATGTGTTCAGGGAACTGGAAAAAAAGCATGCTGGGAGTTGAAATTTTAAACCTTAAAAGACAAGTTAAATGATATAGAACTGAGATTGAGGGCACCCTTCAAAGGAGAATGAGAGCAAAGACACACATAGAGATGTGGACAGAAAAGGATCTTTTTTTTTTTTGTATATAATTATTTTTTATTGAAGGGTAGTTAACACACAGTATTACATTATTACATTACATTAGTTTCAGGTGTACAACACAGTGATTCGACATTTATATACATGATAATTCTAGGTACCAGCTATTACCATACCAAGTTGTTACCATATTTTGAATATATTCCTCATGTTATACATTACATCCCGGTTACTTATTTATTTTACAATTGGAAGTGTGTACTTTTTTTTTTTTTTGTGAGGGCATCTCTCATATTTATTGATCAAATGGTTGTTAACAACAATAAAATTCTGTATAGGGGAGTCAATGCTCAATGCACAATCATTACTCCATCCCAAGCCTAATTTTCGTCAGTCTCCAATCTTCTGAAGCATAACGAACAAGTTCTTACATGGAGAACAAATTCTTACATAGTGAATAAGTTACATGGTGAACAGTACAAGGGCAGTCATCACAGAAACTTCCGGTTTTGCTCATGCATCATGAACTATAAACAGTCAGTTCAAATATGAATACTCATTTGATTTTTATACTTGATTTATATGTGGATACCACATTTCTCTCTTTATTATTATTATTTTTAATAAAATGCTGAAGTGGTAGGTAGATACAAGATAAAGGTAGAAAACATCAGTGTTGTAAGAGAGCAAATGTAGATGATCAGGTGTGTGCCTGTAGACTACGTGTTAATCCAAGCTAGACCAGGGCAATAAAACATCCACGGATGCAGTAGATTTCTCTCAGAACAGGGGGGTGAGGTTCTAAGCCTCACCTCTGTTGATCCCCAATTTCTCACCTGATGGCCATCCTGCGACTGTGCTGTCTTAGGTTGTTCCTCCCTTGAGGAATCTTATCCGTCTCTGGCTAACCAGTCATCTTCCGGGGCCATACAGGAAAATGTAAAGTTGGTAAGTGAGAGAGAAGCCTTATTGTTTGAAAAGGTTAGCTTTTTACTTCTTTGCATATTTATGCCCTGTGCATATCTATGCACAAAACAAAACAAAAACAAAAATATGCCTTTGCATATTTGCATAGCTATGCCCAGCATTTGTCTTGAGGTATCTTTACCACTTGGAAGAATTATGATACTTGGTAAATTTGATATGAGGCACGAATTCTATTTAAGGGTTGTAATTAGGAAGGAAGAAAAAAGCTATAGAAGTAGCAGGCGGAAGAAAACATAGGAAGATTGATTATTTCTTTGACATATCTTCTTGTAGAGTAACTTCAGCATGTATAGGTTTTAAACTACTAATTAAATTGCACACACACATTAACATAATAGGAGTATAGTTACATAACCAAGCATACCTGTAATTACCACCCATCTCCAGTGAAACCAAGAAAACCAGTTAGGTACCTTAGGCATTTGTGAAAACTTATCTATGATATGGTGGATATTGTCCAACTGAACTTGAACAGTCTGAGAGAAATCAGACAAATTAAAACAACCCATTCCTGGGGACTGTTCACAGCCCATATGTTCTTTTCACAGTAAATAGTCTGTAGTTGTAAGATTTTGTAGCGCTACAATTTGCACTTCTCCTAATTCTTAGTTGAGTTCCAACAGTATAGATCCAGTCAAATTTGTTGTTTTACATGCACAGGCCAGCTTAGATATCTCCTTCATTCCCATGGCAAGTCCAGGAACTGGTGGGATGAGTGCATCTACAGCTGTAGCAGTGTGTGGATCCTTGTTGGGGTTTTTTAATGATCATCTTCTGGCATGAGTCTTCCAGAGAGTGCTGATGTTGGAAGTTCTTTTTCATATCATATCTTTGTTCATTTTCAGGGTAGCCAAATTAGGCTTTGATCCTCTGTATAAACACAAACAGACCCTTTGCCTACACTTTTATATGCCCTTTATACCCTTGTGTAGAACTCATTGGAGGTCACCACACAGGAACTGCCTTTTTTTTTTCTGGTATCATTAATCTACACTTACATGACGAATATTATGTTTACTAGGTTCTCCCCTATACCAGGTCCCCCCTATATACCCCTTTACAGTCACTGTCCATCAGCATAGCAAAATGTTGTAGAATCACTACTTGTCTTCTCTGTGTTGTACAGCCCTCCCTTTCTCCCACCCCTCCCATGCATGCTATTCTTAATACCCCCCTTCTTCTCACCCCCCTTATCCTTCCCTACCCACCCATCCTCCCCAGTCCCTTTCCCTTTGGTACCTGTTAGTCCATTCTTGAGTTCTGTGATTCTGCTGCTGTTTTGTTCCTTCAGTTTTTCCTTTGTTCTTATATTCCACAGATGATTGAAATCATTTGGTATTTCTCTTTCTCCGCTTGGCTTGTTTCACTGAGCATAATACCCTCCAGCTCCATCCATGTTGCTGCAAATGGTAGGATTTGCCCTTTTCTTATGGCTGAGTAGTATTCCATTGTGTATATGTACCACATCTTCTTTATCCATTCATCTATCGATGGACATTTAGGTTGCTTCCAATTCTTGGCTATTGTAAATAGTGCTGCGATAAACATAGGGGTGCATTGGTCTTTCTCAAACTTGACTGCTGCATTCTTAGGCTAAATTCCTAGGAGTGCAATTCCTGGGTCAAAAGGTAAGTCTGTTTTGAGCATTTTGATGTACCTCCATACTGCTTTCCACAATGGTTGAACCAATTTACATGCCCACCAGCAGTGTAGGAGGGTTCCCCTTTCTCCACAATCTCACCAACATTTGTTGTTGTTTGTATTTTGGATGGTGGTGAACCTTACTGGTGTGAGATGATATCTCATTGTGGTTTTAATTTGCATTTCTCTGATAACTAGCAATGTGGAGCATCTTTTCATGTGTCTGCTGGCCATCTGAATTTCTTGATTGGAGTTCTGTCTGTTCAGCTCCTCTGCCCATTTTCTAATTGGATTATTTGCTTTTTGTTTGTTGACCTGTGTGAGCTCTTTATATAGTTTGGATATCAACCCTTTATTGGATCTGTCATTTATGAATATATTCTCCCATACTGTAGGGTTCCTTTTTGTTCTATTGATGGTGTCTTTTGCTGTACAGAAGCTTTTCAGCTTAATATATTCCCACCTGTTCAGTTTTGCTGTTGTTTTCCTTGCCCGGGGTGATATGTTCAAGAAGAGTTCACTCATGTTTATGACTAAGAGGTTTTTGCCTATGTTTTCTTCCAAGAGTTTAATGGTTTCATGGCTTACATTCAGGTCTTTGATCCATTTTGAATTTACTTTTGTATATGGGGTTAGACAATGGTCCAGTTTCATTCTCCTACATGTAGCTGTCCAGTTTTGCCAGCACCATCTGTTGAAGAGACTGTCATTTCGCCATTGTATGTCCATGGCTCCTTTATCAAATATTAATTGACCATATATGTCTGGGTTAATGTCTGGATTCTCTAGTCTGTTCCATTGGTCTGTGGCTCTGTTCTTGTGACAGTACCAAATTGTCTTGATTACTATGGCTTTATAGTAGAGCTTGAAGTTGGGGAGTGAGATCCCCCCTACTTTATTCTTCTTTCTCAGGATTGCTTTGGCTATTCGGGGTCTTTGGTGTTTCCATATGAATTTTTGAATTATTTGTTCCAGTTCATTGAAGAATGTTGCTGGTAGTTTCATAGGGATTGCATCAAATCTGTATATTGCTTTGGGCAGGATGGCCATTTTGACGATATTAATTCTTCCTAGCCACGAGCATGGGACGAGTTTCCATCTGTTAGTGTCCCCTTTAATTTCTCTTAAGAGTGACTTCTAGTTTTCAGAGTATAAGTCTTTCACTTCTTTGGTTAGGTTTATTCCTAGGTAGTTTATTTTTTTTGATGCAATTGTGAATGGAGTTGTTTTCCTGATTTCTCTTTCTGTTGGTTCATTGTTAGTGTATAGGAAAGCCACAGATTTCTGTGTGTTGATTTTGTATCCTGAATCTTTGCTGTATTCCGATATCAGTTCTAGTAGTTTTGGGGTGGAGTCTTTAGGGTTTTTTATGTACAGTATCATGTCATCTGCAAATAGTGACAGTTTAACTTCTTCTTTACCAATCTGGATTCCTTGTATTTCTTTATTTTGTCTGATTGCCGTGGCTAGGACCTCCAGTACTATGTTAAATAACAGTGGAGAGAGTGGGCATCCCTGTCTAGTTCCCGATCTCAGCGGAAATGCTTTCAGCTTCTCGCTGTTCAATATAATGTTGGCTGTGGGTTTATCATAGATGGCCTTTATTATGTTGAGGTACTTGCCCTCTATTCCCATTTTGCTGAGAGTTTTTAACATGAATGGATGTTGAACTTTGTCAAATGCTTTTTCAGCATCTATGGAGATGATCATGTGGTTTTTGTCTTTCTTTTTGTTGATGTGGTGGATGATGTTGATGGACTTTCAAATGTTGTACCATCCTTGCATCCCTGGGATGAATCCCACTTGGTCATGGTGTATGATCCTTTTGATGTATTTTTGAATTCGGTTTGCTAATATTTTGTTGAGTATTTTTGCATCTACGTTCATCAGGGACATTGATCTGTAGTTTTCTTTTTTGGTGTGGTCTTTGCCTGGTTTTGGTATTAGGGTGATGTTAGCTTCATAGAATGAGTTTGGGAGTATCCCCTCCTCCTCTATTTTTTTGAAAACTTTAAGGAGAATGGTTATTTTGTCTTCTCTGTATGTCTGATAAAATTCCGAGGTAAATCCATCTGGCCCAGGGGTTTTGTTCTTTGGTAGTTTTTTGATTATCGCTTCAATTTCGTTGCTCGTAAATGGTCTCTTTAGATTTTCTGTTTCTTTCTGGGTCAGTCTTGGAAGGGTGTATTTTTCTAGGAAGTTGTCCATTTCTCCTAGGTTTCCCAGCTTGTTAGCATATAGGTTTTCATAGTAGTCTCTAATAGTTCTTTGTATTTCTGTGGCGTTCTGTCGTGATTTTTCCTTTCTCGTTTCTGATACTGTTGATTTGTGTTGACTCTCTTTTCCTCTTAATAAGTCTGGCTAGAGGCTTATCTATTTTGTTTATTTTCTCGAAGAACCAGCTCTTGGTTTCATTGATTTTTGCTATTGTTTTTTATTCTTCTCAATTTTATTTATTTCTTCTCTGATCTTTATTATGTCCCTCCTTCTGCTGACCTTAGGCCTCATTTGTTCTTCTTTTTCCAATTTCGATAATTGTGACATTAAACCATTCATTTGGGATTGTTCTTCCTTTTTTAAATATGCTTGGATTGCTATATACTTCACTTTTAAGACTGCTTTTGCTGTGTCCCACAGAAGTTGGGGCTTAATGTTGTTGTTGTCGTTTGTTTCCATATATTGCTGGATCTCCATTTTGATTTGGTCATTGATCCATTGATTATTTAGGAGTGTGTTGTTAAGTCTCTATATGTTTGTGAGCCTTTTTGCTTTCCTTGTACAGTTTATTTCTAGTTTTATACCTTTGTGGTCTGAAAAGTTGGTTGGTAGGACTTCAATCTTTTGGAATTTACTGAGGCTCTTTTTGTGGCCTAGTATGTGGTCTATTCTGGAGAATGTTCCATGTGCACTTGAGAAGAATGTGTATCCTGTTGCTTTTGGATGTAGAGTTCTGTAGATATCTATTAGGTCCATCTGCTCTACTGTGTTGTTCAGTGCTTCCATGTCTTTACTTATTTTCTGCCTGGTGGATCTATCCTTTGGGGTGAGTGGTGTGTTGAAGTCTCCTAGAATGAATGCATTGCAGTCTATTTCCCCCTTTAGTTCTGTTAGTATTTGTTTCACATATGCTGGTGCTCCTGTGTTGGGTGCATATATATTTATAATGGTTATATCCTCTTGTTGGACTGAGCCCTTTATCATTATGTAGTGTCCTTCTTTGTCTCTTGTTACTTTCTTTGTTTTGAAGTCTATTTTGTCTGATATTAATACTGCAACCCCTGCTTTCTTCTCGCTGTTGTTTGCCTGAAATATGTTTTTCCTTCCCTTGACTTTTAGTCTGTACATGTCTTTGGGTTTGAGGTGAGTTTCTTGTAAGCAGCATATAGATGGGTCTTCCTTTTTTATCCATTCTATTACTCTGTGTCTTTTGATTGGTGCATTCAGTCCATTAACATTTAGGGTGACTATTGAAAGATATGTACTTACTGCCATTGCAGGCTTTAAATTTGTGGTTACCAAAGGTTCAAGGTTAGCCTCTTTAGTATGTTACTGCCTAAGTTAGCTCGCTTATTGAGCTGCTATATACACTGTCTGGAGATTCTTTTCTTCTCTCCCTTCTTATTCCTCCTCCTCCTTTCTTCATATGTTGGGTGTTTTGTTCTGTGCTCTTTCTAGGAGTGCTCCCATCTAGAGCAGTCCCTGTAAGATGCCCTGTAGAGGTGGTTTATGGGAAGCAAATTCCCTCAGCTTTTGCTTGTCTGGGAATTGTTTAATCCTACGATCATATTTAAATTATAGTCGTGCTGGATACAGTATCCTTGGTTCAAGGCCCTTCTGTTTCATTACATTAAATATATCATGCCATTCTCTTCTGGCCTTCAGGGTTTCTGTTGAGAAGTCTGATGTTAGCCTGATGGGTTTTCCTTTATAGGTGACCTTTTTCTCTGTAGCTGCCTTTAAAACTCTTTCCTTGTCCTTGATCTTTGCCATTTTAATTATTATGTGTCTTGGTGTTGTCCTCCTTGGATCCTTTCTGTTGGGGGTTCTGTGTATTTCCGTGGTCTGTTCGATTATTTCCTCCCCCAGTTTGGGGAAGTTTTCAGCAATTATTTCTTCAAAGACACCTTCCATCCCTTTTCCTCTCTCTTCTTCTTCTGGGACCCCTATAATACGGATATTGTTCCTTTTGGATTGGTCACACAGTTCTCTTAATATTGTTTAATTCCTGTAGATCCTTTTATCTCTCTCTATGTCAGCTTCTATGCGTTCCTGTTCTCTGGTTTCAATTCTATCAATGGCCTCTTGCATCCTATCCATTCTGCTTATAAACCCTTCCAGAGTTTGTTTCATTTCTGCGATCTCCTTTCTGGCATCTGTGATCTCCCTCCAGACTTCATCCCATATCTCTTGTGTATTTCTCTGCATCTCTGTCAGCATGTTTATGATTTTTATTTTGAATTCTTTGTCAGGAAGACTGGTCAGGTCTGTCTCCTTCTCTGGTGTTGTCTCTGTGATCTTTGTCTGCCTGTAGTTTTGCCTTTTCATGGTGATAGGAACAGTTTGCAGAGCTGGAACGAGTGACGGCCGGAAGAACTTCCCTTCTTGTTGGTTTGTGGCCCTCCTCTCCTGGGAGAACAGCGGCCTCTAGTGGCTTGTGCTGCGCAGCTGCGCGCAGACATGGTTTCTGCTTCCTGCCCGGCTGCTATGGAGTTAATCTCCGCTGTTGCTGTGGGTGTGGCCTCGTTCAGGCCTCTGCTCCAAAGTGGTGGAGTCGCGTTGGAGGGGGAGCGGCCAGGAGGCTATTTATCTCAGTAAGGGGCCTCCCTGCTCCCTGCAGCCCAGGGGATTAGGATGCCCAGAGATCCCTGGATTCCCTACCTCTGGATTAAGTGTCCTGCCCTGTCCCTTTAAGACTTCCAAAAATCACCAGCCAAAACAAAACCACCACCACAAAAAAAAAATTTTTTTTTCATTAGAAAAATAAGAAAAAAAAATGGCCGCTAGTTTTTCTTTATTCTCCGGCGCCAGCCTCAGACATCTGCTCACCGGTCTTGCTACCCTGTTTCCCTAGTATTGGGTTCCCTGTCCCTTTAAGACTGCCAAAAAGCACTCACCTCAACAAAACTACAACAGCAACAACAACAACAACAACAACAAAATGGCTGCTCGCTTTTCTTATGTCCTCTGGCGCCAGGCCTCCAGTACCCGCTTACCAGTCCTGCTGCCCTGTTTCCCTAGTATCCAGGGCCCCACGCACATACTGTGTCTGTGCTCTGGCCCGGATGGCTGGGGCTGGGTGTTCAGCAGTCCTGGGCTCCGTCTCCCTCCCGCTCTGCCTGCTCTTCTCCCACCGGGAGCTGGGGGGAGGGGTGCTTGGGTCCCGCCTGGCCGGGGCTTGTATCTTACCCCCTTTATGAGGCACTGGGTTCTCGCAGGTGTGGATGTGGTCTGGATGTTGTCCTGTGTCCTCTGGTCTTTATTCTAGGAAGGGTTGTCTTTGTTATATTTTCATAGATATATGTTGTTTTGGGAGGAGATTTCCGCTGCTCTACTCACACCGCCATCTTGGCTCCTCTGCTGCCCAGAAAAGGATCTTTGCATTTTGTCCGCAGGTCATAGTCTTGAGAGCTAAGAGTATCTTTAAAGGATGCTTTTAAAGGCCTTAAAGCCTCCCTGCTCTTGGCTGAGAGGCAAGGTGCTGAGCTGCTCTTGCTCCCTCTGCCCTGCATACCAGGTAAGAGTGAAACACAATGGAAAAGTGGGAAGACAGCTGACAAACACTCTTTGCTTCACTGAACTTGATTCAGGCAGTGGAACCTTCTCCTGGGCCTGAGTATGAACTTCCTTGTAGAATCCAGATTTACCAAGAATTCTGCTAAGTCAGTTTAGTAAGGGACCCCCACTCTGCATATCTGATCACCCTGAAAAACTAACCGGGTTCCTCACTCTCCACATCCTCCAGGTGAAGTCTGATCAGCCTGGGATGTCTTCAGGATTAGCCAGAACCCCTTAATCCTAGTGTTTCCCCTTAACAATAGTCTGTTCATTGACCCCCAAACTTCTCCTTGGTTATAAATTCCCACTTTCTCATGCTGTTTTCAAAATTAATCTCACCTATAGCCAAGAGCCTATTTGCTCTTATTGCAATAGTCTTAAATAAAATTTGCTTTTACCACCTTGACTACTGTGAAGCTCTGGTTTTCCTTTGACATACCTCATATTTCCTGATTTCTTGGTAATTGAATTGGATGTGTGTGTGTGTGTGTGTGTGTGTGTGTGTGCATTTATTTGTATGAGTTTATTTGAAGTGTGAGCACGTCCCCTCGAGGCTGCTGGGCACTTAAAAGTGAAACCCCTTCCCAGGTGACCATTTCCATGCTGCATGTGACTTTTCCGAGCACACTACTATTTTCACTTGACTGGTGTGCAGTTCTGACTTGAGCTCTAAGGGGGACTATGAGCTTCGTTCGTCTTCCTTTTGACTATCTGTCCAGGAGGGGGAGCCACTAGCACATGTCTGTGCAGTCAAACTCACCAACTGTAGGTCCACAATCTCTGTATGAACTGGAAACTAAGAAACAAATTCTAAACTCATGATTCATTTGGAATCTCAGAATATCTCTGGGTCTCCAGTCACTGCTATGAGCATTCGCCTGGGGCATATTTCATCCTCACAGTGAGACCTGGGGTAGCAGATGATGCTCAAATTCATGGTCATCAGCAGAGCATGAAAGCCTCTCCCAGGGTGGGAGCCCCAAACACCAAGTGTTCATGTGGACATTGGGAAGGGGTGTGGGTGGCTCCAGACCGGGGGCTTCTGAACACTTGCTGCTCTGTTGCTTTCAGTGGGGCTCTGCCAGCAGGAAGCTCCTGGGATGTAACAGCTCAGCCTTCCCTGTAACAGTCCCACCACCTGCATAACGACTCAGGTGGCCCAGGAATGAAATGGAAACTAGTTCATCTTACTGGAATCCATTGCTTCCACCAACTCTTAGTCAAGAAATATATTGCAGAGGAATTTAGTTACACTGGGTAATTTTTAGAGACACTGGGAAGGCTGGAGGGAATGTTTGGGGTTTGTAGCTGGGAAATGTACCCTTGCTGAATGCTGCTAAATTCATCCAGTGAGGTGCCTGGAACACAGCTCATGAGCTCAAGACTGTAGTGTGTTCTTACATTGCTACTAGTGACTCTGGGTATTGCCCTGGGACCTTATCCTTGCTGCTGTTGTTTCCATCAGAAAAAGGAGTTTTCTTTATTGTTTTCTCCAGTTATGGTGAGGTGAATCCATAACTCTATAAGGTGTTATGCAGGGCAACATGAAGCCATATAATATCATGGAGAATCTCTTTAGAGAGTCCATTTTACTGGAATGTTTCATGTCAAATGTTTTAAATTAAAAGCTACACACATAAAGAATAGAAGAGAAAAGTGGTGTAATTTCTGTATAAAAATGCATCTCACTTTTGAGTATTTATTTTGTATCCTGCAACTTTGCTTTGTTCAGTTCTAACAGTTTTGTTTTTGGTGGAATCTTTAGGATTTCTAGAACACTAGAAGTCACTGTATAAGAGCATGTAAGTATATATATATATTTATATAAAAATGGAGTGAAATAAAAATTCCAGAAATAACCTCATGGATATATGGTGAAATGATTGTTGACAAAGGTGCCAAGAATACAGAATAGAGAAAGATAATCTCTTTAATAAATGATGTCAATCCAATGGATATCCACATGTAATAGAGCAAAACTGAAATAATATAAATGAAGTCCTTATTTTACACCATATACAAAACTTAATACAAAAATCAACATAAGACCAAGGAAAAACACAAAATCTAAACAAACCAATTGCCAGCAGAGAAATTGAAGTGGTAGTCAAAAAACTACCCAGGAACAAAACCCCCAGGCCAGTGGATTTACCTCAGAATTTATATGGGTATATAATACCCATTCTCCTTAAAGTTTTCCAAAAAATCAAAGCAGAGGGAATACACCCAAACTCATTCTATGAAGCCAACATTACCCTAATACCAAAACCAGGCAAAGACCGCACCAAAAGAGAAAATTACAGACCAATATCCCTGATGAATGTAGATGCAAAAATACTCAACAAAATATTAGCAAACCAAATTCAAAAATACATCAAAAGGATTATACACCATGATCAAATGGGATTCATCCCAGGGATGCAAGGATGGTACAACATTCGAAAATTCGTCAACATTATCCACCACATCAACAAAAAGAAGGACAAAACCACAGATCATCTCCATAGATGCTGAAAAAGCATTCGACAGAATTCAACATCCATTCATGATAAAAACTCTCAGCAAAATGGGTATAGAGGTCAAGTACCTCAACATAATGAAGGCCATATATGATAAACCCACAGCCAACATCATACTGATCAGTGAGAAGCTGAAAGCTTTTCCTCTGAGATCTGGAACAAGACAGGGATGCCCACTCTCCTCACTGTTACTCAACATAGTACTGGAGGTCCTAGCCATGGCAATCAGACAAAACAAAGAAATACAAGGAATCCAGATTGGTAAAGAAGAAGTTAAACTGTCACTATTTGCAGATGACATGATATTGTACATAAAAAACCCTAAAGACTCCACTCCAAAACTACTAGAACTGATATCAGAATAAGCAAAGTTGCAGGATACAAAATTAATACACAGAAATCTGTGGCTTTTCTATATACTAACAATGAACCAATAGAAAGAGAAATCAGGAAAACAGTTCCATTCACAACTGCATCAAAAAGAATAAAATACCTAGGAATAAACCTAACCAAAGAAGTGAAAGCCCTATATCCTGAAAACTGTAAGACACTGTTAAAAGAAATTAAAGAGGACACTAACAAATGGAAATTCATCCCATTCTCCTGGCTAGGAAGAATTAATATCGTCAAAATGGCCATCCTGCCCAAAGCAATATACAGATTCAATGCAATCCCTATCAAATTACCAACAGCATTCTTCAATGAATTGGAACAAATAGTTCAAAAATTCATATGAAACCACCACAGACCCCAAATAGCCAAAGCAATCCTGAGAAGGAAGAATAAAGTGGGTGGTATCTCGTTCCCCAACTTCAAGCTCTACTACAAAGCCACAGTAATCAAGACAATTTGGTACTGGCACAAGAACAGAGCCGCAGAACAGTGGAACAGAATAGAGACTCCAGACATTAACCCAAACATATATGGTTGATTAATATATGATAAAGGAGCCATGGACATACAATGGGGAAATGACAGTCTCTTCAACAGATGGTGCTGGCAAAACTGGACAACTACATGTAAGAGAATGAAACTGGACGACTGTCTAACCCCATACACAAAAGTAAATTCGAAATGGATCAAAGACCTGAATGTAAGTCATTAAACCATTAAACTCTTAGAAAAACACATAGGCAAAACTCTCATGGACATAAACATGAGTGACTTCTTCATGAACATATCTCCCCAGGCAAGGGAAACAAAAGCAAAAATGAACAAGTGGGACTAAATCAAGCTGAAAAGCTTCTGTACAGCAAAGGACACCAGCAATAGAACAAAAAGGTACCCTACAGTATGGGAGAATATATTTGTAAATGACAAATCAAATAAAGGATTGACATCCAAAATACATAAAGAGCTCACACACCTCAACAAACAAAAAGCAAATAATCCAATTAAAAAATGGGCAGGGGATCTGAGCAGACAGCTCAGATCTGAGCAGAATAAATTTATATGGCCAACAGACATATGAAAAGATGCTTCACATCGCTAGTCATCAGAGAAATGTAAATTAAAACCACAATGAGATACCACCTCACACCAGTAAGGATCACCACCATCCAAAAGACAAACAACAACAAATGTTGGCGAGGTTGTGGAGAAAGGGGAACCCTCCTACACTGCTGGTGGGAATGCAAATTAGTTCAACCATTGTAGAAAGTAGTATGGAGGTTCCTCAAAAAGTTCAACATGGACATTCCATTTGACCCAGGAATTCCACTTTTAGGAATTTACCCTAAGAGTGCAGCAGCCCAGTTTGAAAAAGACAGGTGCAACTCTGTGTTTATTGCAGCACTATTTACAATAGCCAGAAATGGAAGCAACCTAAATGTCCATCAGTAGATGAATGGATAAAGAAGATGTGGTACATATACACAATGGAATATTATTCAGCCATAAGAAGAAAACAAATTCTACTTTTTGCAACAACATGGATGGAGCTAGAGTGTATTATGCTCAGTGAAATAAGCCAGGCAGAGAAAGACAATCAAATGATTTCACTTATATGTGGAGTATAAGAACAAAGAAAAACAGAAGGAACAAAACAGTAGTAGAATCACAGAACCCAAGAATTGACTAACAGTTACCAAAGGGAAAGGGACTAGGGAGGATGGGTGTGAAAGGAGGTATATGATTAGCATATATAATGTAGGGGAGGACATGGGGAGGGCTGTGCAACACAGTGAAGGTAAGTAGTGATTCTATAGCATCTTTCTACGCTGATGGACAGTGACTGTAATGGGGTGTGTGGGGGGGACTTGGTGAAGGTGGGAGTCTAGTAAACATAATGTTCTTCATGTTATTGAAGATTAATGATAACAAAATAACAAAAATAGAAGGAGTGAGGCAGGGAAGGAGGAGAAGGAAGAGGGGGAGGAAAAACGGAATTATTTCTTAAATTATTTTTAAAATAAAATCAGAATAAACATTTTGAGAGTTGTAAAGACTTAATATATGAAAAGACAGAGCTATGAATAATAAAGTCAGTAAAATGTCTAGTTAAAGAAAAAAATCAACATAAGAATTGAACTGCAAAATTCTTAGAAGAAAACATAGGGAGAAAGCTTCATAACATTGGTCATAGTATTGGATCCTTGGATATGACACCAAAAACACAGGCAACAAATGCAAAAATAGGCCACTGGGACTGCATCAAACTTAGAAAGCCTGTACTCAGCAAGAGAAACAATCAACAGAGTATAAAGGCCACCTATGCAATGGGAGAAAATATTTGCAAACCTTATGTCTGATAAGGATTAATATTCAAAATACGTAAGAAAGTCTCAATAACAAAACCAACAGATAACCTGATTCACAAATAGGCAAAAGACTTGAATAGGCATTTCTTCAATGAAGACATACAAACAGCCAACAAGTATATGAGTAGATGCTCAACATCTTTCATCATTAGGGAAATGCAAATCCAAAGACTTCATGCCTATTAGGCTAGCTAATAGCAAAAAACAAAAGTTTATAAGTGTTGGTGAGGATGTAGAGAAATTGGAACCCTTGAACACTGTTGGCAGGAATGTCTATTTGTGCAGCTGTTACGGACAATACAATGGAGTTCCCAAAAAAGTTAGAAATAGTACTAACACACGACCTAGCAATCTTACTTCTGGGTATATATCCAAATGATTTGAAATTAGGGTGCTGAAGAAATTTTTGCACTCTCTGCTCATTGTGGTATTATTAACAATAGTTAAGATATGGAAAGAACTGTGGTGTCCACTGACAGGTGAGTGCATGAAGAGAATGTGGTGTATACATACAAGGGAATATTATTCAACCTTACAAATGAAGGAAATGTTACCATTTGCTAAAAATGGATGGACCTGGAAGACACCATGCTACTTGAAATTAGTCACCAAAGGGCAAGCAGTGCTTAATTCCTTTTATTTGAGGCATCTAAAATAATGAAATGTGCAGAAATAGACAATAAGATAGTGGTTATTAGGGGAGCAGGAAGGGGATATGTGGAATTGTTACTAGATGGGTATAAAGTTACAGTTACACAAAATAAGTAAATTGCAGAGATCTGTACAGCACAGTGCTTATAGCTAACAGTAAGGTCTTCTGCACTTAGAGGTTTGTTAAGAGGATAGATCTCATGTTAAGTGTCCACAAACAAGAAGAACAAAGGGACATATGAAAAAAACCTGATACGATATTGTATATTTAAAAGTTCATGAAAAAGGTAGATCTTACATTGTCTTCTTACCACACACAATAATATTAATAATAAGTGAAGAGAGTGAGAGAAAAAATAGGTAAATATTCAACTTTTTTTCAAGTTGGAGAAAATAGAAAATTATGGTAACATGAGTATTTAGTGGCAGGGATTCAAATAAATAAACACTATTGAAAATCAGAAAGAAAATAATTGGAAGAGTGAATTTTCTTGGAGCAAAATTATGAGGATACATTCTGTTACCATGACATTTGGAGACTGTGCAAAGGGATAAACAAGACACAGATGAAAGGAGAGGGAGAGAATGTATTTGGTTTGCCACTAATTAAGTCAGGCCTCAGCTTGTGAAACAACACAGTATTTCCCAATACGAACCGCTTTGCGGTACCATCAAATAATCACCATGAAAACAATGATACTAGCTAAAGTTTGTTGACTCTTTACTTGAGGTCAAAGCAGTCTTTGCTAAGTGCCTTACATATCTTGTGTCAGTTAGTTGTCACAACACCCCCATAAGACAGGAGTTTCTTTTCAGTTGAAATCTAGTAGATATATTAATATATGGTGTATGAAATAGTGGCAATTATGCCCATGTACAAAGTGCTTACCACAAGAAGTGTAGTTAAAGTACAAAGATATTATAGGATTATTGACTATATTCCCTATGCTAGACTTTCATCTCATGAATGATCTTATAACTGGAAGTTTGCACCTCTTTATCCCTGGCACCTGTCTCACCCATCCCACTCACTCCTCCCTTCTGGCCACCACCTGTTTGTTCTCTGTCCTGATGACCCTGTTTGTGTGTGTGTTTTGTTGGTTCTGCTTGTTAGATCCCACATATAAGTGAAATCACATGGTATGTGTCTTTCTCTGACTTATTTCACTTAGCATAATGGCCTCTAGGTTCACCAGTAGGAAGATCTTAACCTCAATTTTAAGAGTGGAGACTGTCAGGCTCATAGTAACCTTGCATAAATGGAGTAGAAATCCTTGCAAGGATTGGTTTTCAGCCATAACTTCCCCCCAGAATCTTGTTTGAATTTTTTCCTCTCCTTTCCTGCAGCAAACTTACAGCCCTCTGTTCTGTTCCCTTGGTTGTGGGAAGGGTAGGGTCTGGGTTTCTCTTTGGTTCATTTACTTGGAGATTAGAGTCCCTCAGGACCCAAGATCAAATTAGGCCCAAATGTCTCCCCAAATGAGGAAATTCAGGGCCCATCTTCTATTGCTCTGGTCCTGAAACACAAGCTTAAATGTTTGCAGTTTTACATTGAATTTAGAATAAAAGTGACTTCAGTTCTCCAGCATTTTCTGGTCATAGATTTAACAAATAACTGGCCCAAAGTTCCCCATTTTCTTTCTCCCCCTTCCCTTCCCTTCCCTTCTCCCGTGTCTCTCTCCTTCCCTCCCTCCCTCCCTCCCTCCTTCCATTTATCCCCACATGTTTTATGATTTCACTAGGATTGCTCATGGGAAGAACCTAGCCTATCATTTCTGGAAGCTGAGCCCATTTAAAGACATTTTGGATTTGAATAGAAGCTCTTCATTAGATCTTCAAGCTGTTTGTAGTTTTAGAGCCTCTAAAGTTAATCTGAGAGCGTCTGCGTTTAGCTCCGTGACTGTCTAGTCACCCGACCACATCTCAGTGACGGCGTATTTGGTTTGTGGTTTACAGCGGAGACTTTCACAGTCGGCGACTTATGAAACTCAGTTCTCTGCTAACTGACTGCTTTGCATAGACCCATCCAGGCCCAGAGCAGCTGCTCAGGTTTATAAAAGGGGCCTTTGCCATGGGAGCTGAGCTGCAGCAGGCAGGCAGGGGCAGCAAGATGGTGTCACAGATGCAGGCCCTCACGTTCCTGTTGCTCTGGGTCACAGGTGAGGAATTCACAAGCGCCACAATCCTTCGGAGCAATTAATATTTTCTTAGAGTCAAAAAATTTTAAGATACAATGAGAAATACTGGCTATTTCCAAAACAGGCCCAAGTTTGTATTGACATGTAATGTCATCAGAAAGCGTATTTTTAAAAGGGCATATTTCAAGGTGTGTAGCTTAGAGTGGTGTGTGTGTGTCATCCTTATCCGTCTGTGATTGCAGGTGCCTGCGGGGACACCGTGATGACCCAGTCTCCAGCCTCCTTGGCTGTGTCTCCAGGACAGAGGGTCACCATTAACTGCAGGGCCAGTCAGAGTGTTAGCAACTACGTAGCCTGGTACCAGCAGAGGCCTGGGCAGGCTCCAAAACTGCTCATCTATGCAGCATCCAGCCGGGCATCTGGGGTCCCCGACAGGTTCAGTGGCAGTGGGTCTGGGACAGATTTCACTTTCACCATCAGCAGTGCCCAGGCTGAGGATTTGGCAACTTATTACTGCCAGCAGTATAATTACTATCCTCCCACAGTGCTTCAGCCTCGAACACAAACCCCAGGGCCGAGGGCCAGTGCATCCCTGCCGGGCAGCTGCTTCCTCCCCGCAGAGCTTTGAATGCACACATCCCTCTATGATCCTGAGAGGTCCCACCTCTTGACTTATTCCTGGCAGTTGGTAGAGCCCAGAAGAAAATTAAGCGAGTTGGAATATTCTGGCTTCCTTTTTTGGAAGATCATTGAAGAACAATGGTCTAAAGATCTCTTAGAGATGCTGCCAGGAGTTGTGTCATAGGGACCTGCATGTTCCCAATGGACAGGTCCTCTGAGTGAGCCAGGAAGGTTGGCCACCATCTCTCTACGCATCCTGTGAATTGTACACCTGGTGGAACAATTCTGTCTTCCCTGTTCCTCCTTGACTGGCACATTTCTATTTTAATTCCTTATTTTCACTGACTTCCTTCTATATGTGCAATCACTCTCTAACTCTGGACCTTCCCAATAGCAAACCCTTGGCCTGTCCTATTCAAAACCTTCCATGTAACACGCAGCTGCCCTCTCTTGCGTTTTCTTTCCATGGACCCTCTTTTCCAGCCAAGCCTTTCTGGCCACTGTCACTGCAGCTGCTCTCCCACTCTGTCCCCTTTTGTACCACCGTTGCTCTTGGGTGCATTTCTCTCCATTGTACTCATTCTTACAAGGTGATTATCTAATTCTTTCAGCTGTCATTCTAGAAAGATCTGGTATTGTTCCTCATTGCCTTTTCTCAAAATTTCTCAACTTTCTGTTAAAGACATCTGTTGCATTTGTGAGTGAAGGAAATCGTGGCTCTAAGCATGCTGTAAATTGAATTCCTTGGGTAACAGGTACTTAACTTGCCCATTTCAGTTTAAAAGTGGAAGACTCTGGTCATTTCAGCGTTGTTCCTTCATCTTCTTGTGTAATAATGAAATTTAGCTTCAGGAACGATTGCTACAAACCTCACCCATCTCCTCTGAACACTAGTCTATATGAGATCTTCTCCCAGTAATTAGAAATACAATCAAAGTACTGATATTAAGGAATCCATGCCATTCATTTTTTCAAGATATGATTTTTGAGTGCATGTTATGTGTCAAGAGCACAAATATCTGCTTTCAGTCCATTTGGGAGAGACAGACAATCCACAACTTTGTAAGTGCTGCAAAGAAAAATAAAGAAAGCCAAGGCTAAACCTTGTTGGCTTAGAGGATTCATTTAAAATCGAATGAGGTATTAGTTAGCTATTGTCATGTAATTAACAACCCACAAAAGTGTAGTTGCTTAAGATGGCAGTGTTTTTATTGCTGTCATGCTTATGGTTAGCTGAGTGGTTCTGTTAATATGGGCCAGGCATGACTGACCTTGTCTGGCTTGCTCAGGTATTTCAAGTTAGCTGACAGGTCACCTCCCTGCTAGCTGATGTACCAAGGATCACATCTCTTTCTTCTCCTTCCCATTTCTGTAGCTGGCTGACCATCAGCTGGGGCTGTTTAGGTGACTGGCTTCATGTCTCTCCTCAACTGGTAGATGTTCCCAACTTCGATGGCAGGTGGCAGGGTCCGAGAGAGAGAGAGAGAGAGAGAGAGAGAGAGAGAGAGAGAGAGAGAGAGCACATACAGCCTGCTGAAGCTTGCCTCATAGTAACACAGTGTCCCACTGCCACATTCTAGGTCAGTGCAAGTGATGCTCTTGAAGAAGGTAAATAGCCCCTGCTTCTTGACACAGGAACTGCAGAGTGACATGGCCTAAAAGCACGGGTACGGTGAGGGATAAAGATGGGGACCTGTTTCTGCAATCCTTCCATGTATGGTCATGCAAGATTCCCTGAGAATATATGACTTAACTGATGTTCTAATGTAGAGAAGAAATGAGCCTTAGGAATACTTCCAGGCAATTGAGTCCTAGTTTGATTAAACAGCACATTTCTGAGGTAGATGTGTGATAACACGTAGAAAAAGAAGGAAGCCAATGTTGCTAAAATGGCGCGTGCAAGGGGGACAGCGGGGGAAGGAAGATCAAAGGCCACACTGTGTAGGACGCTGTGGGCCTCTCCGAGGACTGGGGTTACTTTAAGGGATGTGCTCATTGGGAGAGCTCTGAATAGGGAAGAGGGAGCAGGTGGACAGACCCTGAGGGGACTCTCCCCCTGGGGACTTTCTCTTACCTGGACACAGGAGCAGGAGACTACTTGCTGCCTGCCACCCTCCCGAAGGGCGCAGACTCTGTCCCTTGGGACTGGTTTGTGTGCCTATGACCACTGTGACGGACAGCCAGAAGGTTGGTGTAAATCCCCAGGAGGATGTGGTGGGGCGGGTCGAGTCAGGTTGTTATCGCACCTGGTGGTGCCTTGGCGGGAGCCCAGGGCACCTGCCCTGCCCAGAGTTGCCCCTGAGGATGTGCCCGGGGTCACAGATGTGGTGTGTGTGACTCTCCACAGCCTGTAGGCAGATGTCTGGTCCTGACGGGGGCAGCTTCTGTGCTTATAATCCCCGGGGAGCCAGGTCCCCACTAAGATGTAGGCAGCTCTCCTGTGAGGACCCAAAGCAGTTCTGGGAGGCTCAGGCCAGCCAAGGGTTCCTGCACCTGTGGAAGCTGGAGTCCTTCATCTCAGGGGCTCCTTTCCACAGGGATGAGTCTGGGGGTGTGGGGCTGTGACCCAGGAACAGGAGAACATAGGTCTTTTTCTCTCAACTTGTCCTCACTGGGTTCAGCCCTTGGTTATTTAAGTGTTCATTAAACCAGCTTGATCATGAGAATCAGACAAAGGTTTTTCATTCTCCCCCATGCTGCCCATTTGGCCTGAAGTGGCCATTTCTCCTGCCCTTTGGATGAAAGTTCAGGCAAATCCTTTATTATTTCTAGTAGTTCTTAAATAACAGTGTCACGTGGACATTTATCATCGCAGTTGCTTTCCTTGGGTGCCTTGCAATGCGGGCCCTCTGAGGTGGTGAGCACTTCACTGTCCTCTGTCCCCACCTTCGGTCCACAGAGAGCTGTTGCCTGAGGAGGGAGAAGAGTTGGGTGGCACCAGCTCTCCGTCCCTGGCTGGATCCCAGTATCTCAGGCTTTCCCAGGTGTGTGCACAGCCTACACCACTTCAGGGGCAGGGGTTGCTGTAACTTCTTCAAGGCACCCACCTCTCAGGACTGCACCCTGACCTCCCAGAGCACTGCCTCAGCCTGGTCTCACCTTCGGTTTCCTCAGGCAGGAAGCATATGTGCAGCCCCAAAAGTGAACCCCATCCTTCTGGGGAAACATTCTCTCCAAGGCTTCCAGGAGGGGGAAGGTGGGACTCAGTAACAGCTCCTTAAAGGCTTTTCCTAATTTCTATAAGTTGACCACCATGTGGTGATTCTTTGTAAAAGAGTCAGTGTCAAAAAGTAGTTTTCAGAAAAAGTGGGAGCGTCTCTCATTTTGGCATCTCTTCCATTAACAGGACTGAGATGGTCCCAGTGTCCTGTCCCATGCCAGGTACCAGGAGGACTGCACTCAGTTTGGGGCCCATGTGACAGCAGACCTTGAGTCGGTCTCACTCTCAGGTCCATGGAGAAGGGAGGTCTTGGGAACAGGAAGTTGGTTCCTAATGGGAGGCAGCCCTGGAGGTGAGGCTGTGTTGTCACCTTCTCTGCAGAGGAGACAGTGACCTCTGCCCCTCCCGAGCCCGGGGCTGACCCTTCCCCAGCTCCCTCCTCCCTCTTTTAGCTCCACTCACCAGCCCCTCCACATCTACCTCAAATGCACTGCATCTGCATCATGTCCTCAGATACACTGGCATCTGCCTCCTGACTTTCCTCTGCCTTTCAGCTCCTGTTTCTACTAGAACCTGACAAATGGTCTTCTAGATTTGATGGTTGAATTTCTATGTGAGAAAAACCAGATTATTAGTTAATCTCCATTATTCCTGTTTGACATATGTTTATACTAGTCCATGTCCTATGCCAAACAAAGGACAAACAACTGGACTTCTGAGTTAGATGAGAGATCATGTGCTGCCCAGTGAGATCCTTTATGGGGAAAGTTACTGGGAGCCCCTTGGGAGGGGTTTTGTAGAACACAAAGTATTTGCTCCTGAGAAAGGAAGCATTTGGGTGACAGATAAAGGGTTAAGTCTTGACCTGTGTGCTTGGGTTCACAGGGGCTTGTCCTTTCCCCTGTGTTTTTGGTTTATGGTGCTCCTACATAAGGAAACTGAGGCTCGATGCATCGTATTGACTCAGTTTCCTGAAAGAGACCTCAAGGGAAGTCAGCAGAGTTCTTCCTGGACTTCTGAGTTCCTGACCCAATCAATATATCAAAGGCACAAAGGAAGGGGCAGGGCTGGTGGTGCGGGAACATGTCACTTACCCCACTGTCCCTGCAGCCCCAGGGGGAGCGTGGCTGCTACTGTCAGTGTGCTCTGAGGAGAGTTTTGTCCTTTCTGTTCATTTGAAATGAATTGCAAGCTTTCAGGAAATTGCAAAAAATTGAAGACCCTCTTAATCCTTTCCCTCAGCTCCCTCAAATGTTAACATTTTGCCACATTTGCTCTCTTATCCTTTCTCAATGTAGATATGATCTTTTTCTCCCCTGAATGTCTTGAAGGTAAGCGCTGGGCATGAAAATCCCAAGTAATTTCCTAATAAGAAACGGTGTTTTCTTACATTGACATAGGTCAATTCTCAAATTTGAAAATTAAGTGATACAACCCTGCTATCTAACCCATTGACTGGCATGGGCGTCAGTGTTCTACATCTTTTTGTTTTTGCAGGATCTTAAATTACCTTACTCTCCTTTGTCCCTTCACTGCCCAGACTCCAGAGCATGCCTTTCCCTCCTGTTCATGCTCCACTTCCCTGAAAATGCTGCCTTTCCGTGCTGTCTCCCTGAGTCCTGGGCTTTTGATTGAACCCGTCCTGCTGCACCCCTGCTCTGTGACGCCAGGGCTCCTCAGTATTTTTCATGTAAAGTGGAATTTCTCTTACAGGTGATTTAAGATCAATTGTTTTCCTCTGTATTGGTTTACTGGTTTCTGTTCCCCTACATATAGGTTTTCTGGTTCCCGCTGATTTTCTGCAAGGACCTGTGGCTCTAGTGATGGAATGGGTATATTTTTCTACTTTCAGCTGGTTTAGTGGGTAGTTTATGGTGCACTTATGCTAATAAGATAGGTTTTAGGTCGTTAGTATCTTATTTTCTGGTGATCTGCCCAGCTTCTGAAATACATAAGGAGAGATTCAGGTTTAGGCTGCTGTCATTACTGCTTAAATAACCTCTCCGGGTAACTCCTGAAGCACATCCCTTTCATGGCCATGTGGGACCCTCTCTCCCTGCAGCCCCGTGGATCAGGAGTCCTCTGGCCCCACAGATTGTCCCCAGCACAGGACCAGGATGAAGGGGGCCCCGAGGATGCGGGAGTGATGGATGTCACGCAGGTGTGTGTCCTCAGGTTTCTTCCAATTTTTTTATCACTGGAGAAAATGGCAATTGCTGCTGAGTAACCACTGTCGTCTTGTCCTCCTGAGGCAGGTGTGGTCTTCCGGGTGAGCAGCAAGGGAAAGATTCAGGGCTTCACAGGTGGGTCGGGTCCAGGCTCTCATGGGGCCTTTTTCTCTGGTTTCTGCAGAAGAGAGCAGACCTTCCCGGAAGCTCAGGATGACCAAGAGGAGGCCCAGTTACTACCCAGAGGACCAACTATCATTCAGCCAGTTCTGGATTTGCCCTGAGGTGGTTCAGAGACCTTTAAAATGCAGGTGAGAGGGCAGGTACAGTGGGCATCATCTAACCCCTCCTCGGGGTCTTCATGTGACAGTGGGGTGGTTCTAAGGTGTAAGACGGCTGACAACAGGCTGTGGTGACCTGAACATTGTCCCTAGTAGCCTTGATACTACTGTGTGTTGAGGGTGGGGTGTTCATCTGAAGTAATTTTTGACAGGGAGGAAAAGAAGCTCATAATTCAGTTTCCTATTATCAAGTTCATCCAGGGCATGTCAGGGTGTTCAGCCCTGACCACGGATGCATTGATTAATTCCCACCAGTCAAAGCCTTAGACAATAGTGAGCAGATAAGATACTGCTGTCTTCATGTCCACAGTCTCCTGGTTGAGTCACCAACGATGAAACAAAAAGCAGGAGAAATTGATCACAGTCAGCAATATGTGCTGTGAGGGAGGTTCGAACAGGTGATGCCCTTGATGGGTGGGTGTGAACAAGGACTTCATGGAGGAGGCTGTCGGAGAGGACCTCTCTGCAGAGCTGTCAGCAGGCTACTGGCTGGAACATGGGCAGGAAGTGGCATGTGTATGTGTACAGCAGAGGGAGGGTGCAGGAGAAAGGCCCAGAGGCAGGGCCGGGCTTGGCAGGTCCAGGCAGTGGGGATGCAGGTGACTCAAGGTGGATGCACAAGTTGGAGGAAGATGTGATTCACAGTCCTCCGCCCACCCCTGCCATCTACTAGAGGTGCCACTGTGGGACTCCTGTGTAAATCATGAAGGGCAGACTGGACTTGACTTTCTTCAGGTCTTTCCTTCCAGGGACAGCTAGTATCCAAGATGAGTCTCCTGGGAGATGGGAGTTCAGGTCATTAAGTGTCAAATTAACTAGGAAGAGACAAATTCTTGCCCCACACTTGAAATTCAATAAGTATCTGTCCATGGATGAAGAGCCTCTGTTAGTGATATTTAAGCTCATTATCCTCCTGGAAGAAAAGGAGCTGCCTCCTCTCTCATGAACCACAGGAGCTCTGGAGGGCTTTGGCTTTCCCCTCACCCCTGAACCTCCCCAGGATCAGGGAGCCCCGCTGCCCCACACTCACTCCTTCCTGACGCGCTGCTCCAAGGCCTCCCTGGGAGTTCCTTGCTTCTTGGTCACTAGCTCTGTGTGTTCCTAGACAAAGTGTCTGCACCAGGAGAAGGAGGAGGGATTGACAGGAGCAGGCAGAGGCAGGATGTTCCCCTGGGCTGGAGAGGCCCTGAGCAGACCTGCTCCCAAGGGCAGATGGGGGAATGACTCACTGCCGTGCCTGCTCTGCCCACTGGCGTCTCCTCCCTGGCCTCCCTGTCAGCTCAGCCCCACCTGCCAAAGGACAGTAAGACCTTTATCATGTCCCACCCGAAGCTGTTTTCTCACCATAGCCTCAGGAGTGGGGAAAGCCCGGTGGCCCACTCAGAACCCTGTCCTCTGTTCACACATCACCACCCATCACTCCCCAGCCTCCAACCGACCTGCCCTCTTTCTCTGCTCACTTCCCTCTCTCCACAGCAGTGGGACCTCAGCCACACAGCCTTGGCTGCCCACCCTTGTGAACAATGGTCTCCAGCCTCCAGGCACACCATGAGCTCATCAGTGGATTTTTTTTTGGTATATTATTAATCTACAGTTACATGAAGAATTTTATGTTTACTAGGGTGCCCCCTTCACCAAGTCCCCCCAACAAACCCCATTACAGTCATTGTCCATCAGCGTAAGATGTTGTAGAATCTCTACTTGTCTTCTCTGTGTTGTACAGCCCTCCCCATGCCTCCCCCATTATACATGCTAATCATGGTACCCTCTTTCTTCTTCACTGCCCTTATCCCTCCCTACCCTCCCATTCTTCCCAGTCCCTTTCCCTTTGGTAACTGTTAGTCCATTCTTGGGTTCTGTGATTCTGCTGCTGTTCTGTTCCTTCAGTTTTTCTTTGTTCTTATACTCCACATATGAGTGAAATCATTTGGTATTTGTCTTTTTCTGCCTGGCTTATTTCACTGAACATAATACCCTCTAGCTCCATCCATATTGTTGCAAATGGTAGGATTTTTCTTCTTATGGCTGAGTAATATTCCACTGTGCATATGTACCACCTCTTCTTTATCCATTCATCTACTGATGGACACTTAGGTTGTTTCCATTTCTTGGCTATTGTAAATAGTGCTGCGATAAACATTGGGGTGCATCTGTCTTTTTCAAACTGGGCTGCTGCATTCTTATTGTAAATTCCCAGAAGTGGAATTCCTGGGTCAAATGGTATTCCTATTTTTCGTTTTTTGAGGTACCTCCATACTGCTTTCCACAATGGTTGAACTAATTTGCATTCCCACCAGCTAGGAGGGTTCCCCTTTCTCCACAACCTCACCAACATTTGTTGTTGTTTGTCTTTTGGATGGTGGCGATCCTTACTGGTGTGAGGTGGTATCTCATTGTGGTTTTAATTTACATTTCTCTGATGACTAGCGATGTGAAGCATCTTTTCATATGTCTGTTGGCCATATAAATTTATTCTGCTCAGATCTGAGCTGTCTGCTCAGATCCCCTGCCCATTTTTAATTGGATTATTTGCTTTTTGTTTGTTGAGGTGTGTGAGCTCTTTATGTATTTTGGATGTCAATCCTTTATTAGATCTGTCATTTACGAATATATTCTCCCATACTGTAGGGTACTTTTTTTGTTCTATTGCTGGTGTCCTTTGCTGTACAGAAGCTTTTCAGCTTGATTTAGTCCCACTTGTTCATTTTTGCTTTTGTTTCCCTTGCCTGGGGAGATATGTTCATGAAGAAGTCACTCATGTTTATGTCCATGAGAGTTTTGCCTATGTGTTTTTCTAAGAGTTTAATGGTTTAATGACTTACATTCAGGTCTTTGATCCATTTCGAATTTACTTTTGTGTATGGGGTTAGACAGTCGTCCAGTTTCATTCTCTTACATGTAGTTGTCCAGTTTTGCCAGCACCATCTGTTGAAGAGACTGTCATTTCCCCATTGTATGTCCATGGCTCCTTTATCATATATTAATCAACCATATATGTTTGGGTTAATGTCTGGAGTCTCTATTCTGTTCCACTGTTCTGTGGCTCTGTTCTTGTGCCAGTACCAAATTGTCTTGATTACTGTGGCTTTGTAGTAGAGCTTGAAGTTGGGGAACGAGATACCACCCACTTTATTCTTCCTTCTCAGGATTGCTTTGGCTATTTGGGGTCTGTGGTGGTTTCATATGAATTTTTGAACTATTTGTTCCAATTCATTGAAGAATGCTGTTGGTAATTTGATAGGGATTGCATTGAATCTGTATATTGCTTTGGGCAGGATGGCCATTTTGACGATATTAATTCTTCCTAGCCAGGAGAATGGGATGAATTTCCATTTGTTAGTGTCCTCTTTAATTTCTCTTAACAGTGTCTTACAGTTTTCAGGATATAGGGCTTTCACTTCTTTGGTTAGGTTTATTCCTAGGTATTTTATTCTTTTTGATGCAGTTGTGAATGGAACTGTTTTCCTGATTTCTCTTTCTATTGGTTCATTGTTAGTGTATAGAAAAGCCACAGATTTCTGTGTGTTAATTTTGTATCCTGCAACTTTGCTGTATTCTGGTATCTGTTCTAGTAGTTTTGGAGTGGAGTCTTCAGGGCTTTTTATGTACAATATCATGTCATCTGCAAATAGTGACAGTTTGACTTCTTTTACCAATCTGGATTCCTTGTATTTCTTTGTTTTGTCTAATTGCCATGGCTAGGACCTCCAGTACTATGTTAAATAACAGTGGAGAGAGTGGGCATCCCTGTCTTGTTCCAGATCTCAGAGGAAAAGCATTCAGCTTCTCCCTGTTCAGTATGATGTTGGCTGTGGGTTTATCATATATGGCCTTCATTATGTTGAGGTACTTGACCTCTATACCCATTTTGCTGAGACTTTTTATCATGAATGGATGTTGAATTTTGTCGAATGCTTTTTCAGCATCTATGGAGATGATCTGTGGTTTTGTCCTTCTTTTTGTTTATGTGTTGGATGATGTTGATGGATTTTTGAATGTTGTACCATCCTTGCATCCCTGGGATGAATCCCATTTGTTCGTGGTGTATGATCCTTGTGATATATATCTGAATTTGGTTTGCTAATATTTTGTTGAGTATTTTTGCATCTACATTCATCAGGGATATTGGTCTGTAATTTTCTTTTTTGGTGGGGTCTTTGCCTGGTTTTGGTATATTAGGGTGATGTTGGCTTCATAGAACGAGTTTGGGAGTATTCCCTCCTCTTGTATTTTTTGGTAAACTTTAAGGAGAATGGGTATTATGTCTTCTCTGTGTGTCTGATAAAATTCTGAGGTAAATCCACATGGCCTGGGGGTTTTGTTCTTGGGTAGTTTTTTGATTACCTCTTCAATTTCTTTGCTCATAATTGGTTTGTTTAAATTTTGCGTTTCTTCTTGGTCAGTCTTGGAAGGTTGTATTTTTCCAAGTAGTTGTCCATTTCTTCTAGGTTTTCCAGTTTTTTAGCATATAGGTTTTCATAGTATTCTCTAATAATTCTTTGTATTTCTGTGGGGTCCGTCGTGATTTTTCCTTTCTTGTTTCTGATTCTGTTGATGTGTGTTGATTCTCTTTTTCTCTTAATCAGTTTGGCTAGAGGCTTATCTATTTTGTTTATTTCATCAAAGAACCAGCTCTTGGTTTCATTGTTATTTTCTATTGTTTTATTCATTAGTGGTTTCCAGGAAAATTGTCTCAAATGTTGTTCTTGCACAATGGATAGCAAACCATAGTCCATGTGCCAAATCTTGCATGTGGCTGTGCATCATTTTTTAAAATTAAGGTATTATTGATATATACTCTTATGAAGGTTTCATATGAAAAAGCAATGTGCTTACTACATTCACCCATATTACCATGTTCCCCCTGATGCCCCATTGCAGTCACTGTCGATCAGTGTAGTGAGATGCTGCCTTGTACTCTAAACGCCTTCATTGGGATATAATTCTCCTGCTGTACAATTCACTTAGTTAAGGTATATATTTCAGTGGTTTTCGTGTTCACATGTGTGTGCACCTTTCCCCACGGTAGTTGCAGAACACTTTCATCACCTTGAAAAGAAACCTGCACCTTCAGCTGGATCGCACCCTGTGTCCCCATTACTCCCCCAGCTCCAGGCACCACATGACTACTTTTGTCTCCACGGATCAACCTATCCTGGACCTTTCACATAATGGAATCATGGAATATGTAGTATTTTGTGACCGCTTCTTTCCCTTTGCATAATACTGTCAAAATTCTTCCATGTTGTAACCTGTATCAGTGCTTCATTTCTTGTTTTGGCTGAGTGCTATTCTGCCATGTGGATATATTGCATTTTGTTTATCCATTCGTTATTTGAGGGACATTTGAGTTGTTTCTACTTTTGATCAATTTTGAATAATGCTGCTCCCATCATTCATTTTAAAGTCTTTGTGTGGGTATGTTTCATTTCTCTTGTGTTTGTATGAGGATCCAGAATTAACAAGTCACATGGTAACTCAGTATTTAACTTTCAGAGGCACCGCCCAGCTCATTTCCACAGGGACTGTGCCATTTCTCTTTCACACCAGTGATGCATGATGTCCAGTCTCTCCACATTCTCACCATCTCTTATTATTGTTTGCCTGGAGTACCGCTATTCTAATGTGTGTGAAATGGCATCAGTTTACCTTTCCATAATAACTAGTGATGCTGAGCACCCTTTCATGTGATCATTGCATCTGTATTTTTTCTGTAGAGAAATGTCTGTTCATATTCTTTGTCCATTTTAAATTGGATTGTCTTTGTTATCAGCTTGTAATAGCTTTAAAATATTCTGAATACTAAAACCTTATCAGATATACGATTTGCAGATATTTCTCCACTTCTGTGAGTTGCACTTTCACTTTTTTGATTGTGTCCTTTGATGCACAAAATTTCTAATTTTCAGGAAGTCCAAATTTTCTTTTTTTCTTTTGTTACTTGTATATCCCATGTCAAGTCTAGGAAACCATTTCTAAATTGAAGGTCAAAGGAATTTACCTCAATATTTTTTGTAAGAGTTTTAGCACTTACATTTAAATCGTGTTCCAGTATTTTTGCGTAATTTTGTATTTAGTGTGAAATATGTTTTAGAATCCTTTCTTTTGCATACGGATGTTTTAGTAGTCCCAGCACCACTCATTGAAAACACTGTTCTTTCCCACATTGGACAGTCTTGGAACATAAGTAAAGCTTTATTGGAACTCAGCCATGCTCAGTAATTTACATGTCATCTATGATTGCTAGAGTTGTGTAAGTGCAACAAGGACCATGTGGCCTAAAAAATCTAATAAACTTATTTTCTGGTCCTTTACAGAAAGTGTGTCAACCTCCACTATATATAAATTATACAGTCTTAAACCCACTAAAAAAGGAACATTTTGTTAATCAGCGTAGGAAGGGGCTTCCCTCTGAAGTTTCTTGCATCATTTCAATTCTTATTTTTGTTTATGGTTCTGTATTACAATTAAGGGAACAGAAAGGCAAGATTTATTGAAGCCTAGTATTTGTTGATAAATTGGCCGGTGAGTTCCCTACTATTCCCAATCATTGTCTGTGTGTGGATAGAATCCCCTTTGTGATATAAGGCTGATTATTGTGTTGGTGGATTAATACCTTCCTAATCTGTATTTTCAGAGCCTAAGATAATGAAGGTCTTTCCTTTCAGGACTGCAATTTGATCCATCTTTTTTAAGTGGGTTTATGAATGCATAATATATATGTCATAATATTCACCAATCTTAAATGTACCATTCAATAAATCTGAATAACTCATAGTTTTTACATCTACCATCACAATCCATCTTCAGAGTACTTCCATCATCAAAAATATTTCTGTGGTCTTATTTATAATTAGTCACTGCTCCCACAATCAGCCCCAGAAAACACTGTTCTATTTTCTGGATACGTAACTTCTCTTTCTCCAGAAATGTCTTATGAATGGGATCATATAGTATGTGGTCTTTTGTATGTGACTCTCCTCACTAGGCATATTTTTAAAGTTTATGCATTTTTATTGTTGAGTTCTATTCCTCCAGTTTTTCAACATGTGCCTTTCTACTACTGCCTGCTCCAAGAGCAGGTAAGTAGAGAGAGGCAATCTTCTCAGGACATGTTTTCTGTAAATGATTTTATGGGAGAATCATTTCTAGACTTAAGATTTAAGGTCTCAAAAATTTAAGGCATTTCAGACAGTTTAATTATCAATTTAATTGATACTTAAATATGTGAATGATACTTGGAATATGGAAAAAAACGGTGCTGAGAGTTGAAATTTTAAAATCTTAGAAAGACAAGTGGAAAGATGTAGGACAGATTGAGTGCACCCTTCAAAGGAGAATGAGAACAAAGACACACACAGAGATGTGGACAGAAAAGGATCTTTGCGTTTTGTCCCCAGGTCATAGTCTTCAGAGCTAAGAGTATCTTTAAGGGATGCTTTTAAAGTTCGTAAAGCCTCCCTGCTCTTGCCTGAGAGGCAAGGTGCTGAGCTGCTCTTGCTCCCCCTGCCCTGCATACCAGGTAAGAGTGAACACAATGCAAGAGTGGGAAGGCAGCTGACAAACACACTTTGCTTCACTGAACTTTATTCAGGCTCCTGACCCTTCTCCTGGGCCCGTGTATGCACTTCCTTGTAGAATCCAGATTTACCAAGAACTCTGCTAAGTCACTTTAGCAAGCGACCCCCACTCTGCATATCTGATCACCCTGAATAACTAACCGGGTTCCTCACCCTCCCCACCCTCCAGGTGAGGTTTGATCAGCCTGGGATGTCTTCAGGATTAGCCAGAACCCCTTAATCCTGGTGTTTCCTCTTAGTAATTGTTTCTTTATTGACTCCCAAACTTATCCTTGGCTATAAATTCCCACTTGCTTATGCTATTTTCAGAATTAATCCCAGCTCTATCCAAAAGAATATTTACTCTTATTGCAATAGTCCTAAATAAAATCTGCTTTTACCACTTTGACTGGTGTGAAGCTCATTTTTTCTTTGACATATATGACATTTCCTAATTTCTTGGTAGTTGAACTGAATGTGTGTGTATATGTGTGTGTGTATTTGTATGAGTTTACTTGAGAGTGTGACTAGGTCTCCCCAAGTCTGCAGGGCACTTAAGAGTGAGGCCCGTTCCCAGGGGGCACTTCCCATGCTCCATGGGGCTTTTCCAACACACTAGTATTGGCCCTTGACTGGTGTGCAGTTCTGACTTGAGCTCTAACTTGCACAATGAGCTTCCTTCGTCTTCCTTCTGACCATCTGCCCAGCAGGGGGAGCCACTAGCACACGTCTGTTCAGTCAAGCTCACCACCAGTGGGTCCACACTCTACTAACTGGCAACTAAGAAACAAGTTCTAAACTCGTGATTCATTTGGCATCCGAGAATATCTCTGGGTCTCCAGTCACTGCTGTGAGCATAGGTCTGGGGCACATTTCATCCTCACAGTGAGAGGGAGGGGAGGCAGATGATTCTCAAATTCATGGTCCTCAGCAGGGCATGAAAGCCCCTCCCAGGACAGAGCCCCAAACACAAAATTTCCCTGTGGACAGTGGGTAGGGGCATGGGCAGCCTGGGGCCTTGTTGCTTTCGGCGGGGCTCTGCCAGCAGGAAGCTCCTGGGACATGACAGCTCCGCCTTCCCCGTAACAGTCCCACTACCTGTCTAATGACTTGGGTGGCCCAGGAATGAGATGGAAAGTAGTTCATCTTACTGGAACCCATTGCTTCCACCAACGCTTAGCCAAGAAATACACTGGAAAAATGAACTTGGCTACACTGGGTAGTTCATAGAGAAACTGAAAGGCTGAAGGGAAGGCTTGGGGCTTTGCAGTTGGGAAATGTACCCTTGATGAATGCTGCTCATGAGTTCGAGACTGCAGTGTGTACTTACATTGCTACTGGTGACTTGGAATGTTGTCCTGGGACCTGATCCTTGCAGCTGTTATTTCCATCAAGAAGAGGAGTTTTCCTTATTGCTTTCTCAGCTTAGGGTGAGGTGAATCTGTAACTCTATAAGGTGTTATACAGGGCAACGTGAAGCCATGTAATACCATGGAGTATCTCTTTGGAGTGTCCATTTTACTGGTACGTTTCATGTGAAATATTTTATATTAAAATCTACACTACATAAAGAATAGAGGAGAAAAGTGGTGTAAGTTGTGTATAAAAATGCAATTCATTTTTGAGTATATGTTTTGTATCCTGCAACTTTGTTCCTTAGTTCTAACAGTCTTGTTTTTGGTGGAATCTTTAGGGTTTTCTCCATGAAAGATCATATTACATGTAAAAAGAGATAATTTCACTTCTTTCTTCTGATTTGAGTGCTTTCTATTTATTTTTCTTGCCTAACTGTTCTGGGTAGGACTTCTAGTATTATTTTGAATTGAAACAGTGAGAGTGGGTATCTTTGCCTTGTTCGTGATTTTTGAGGAAATACTTTCTGTCTTTCACCACTGAGTATATTAGTATTTCATATATGGAGTAGTTTTTCTTTATTATTTTGAGAATAATCTAAAAGGAAAATAAGAACACAATACTACTTACCATTGCATTACAAAAATTACTTAGGAATAAACTTAACTAAGGAGATGAAAAACATATGCACTGAAAACTACAAAACATTGCTGAAGGAAATTAAAAAAGACAGAGATAAATGGCAAGTTCATGGAGTGGAATACTTAATATTGTTAAAATGTCCATACTACCCAGAGCAAACTAGAGATCCACTGCAATGTCTATCAAAATCCCAATGGAATTATTTTTATAGAAATACAAAAACAATCCTAAAATTCATATGGAACCACAAAGGACCCTATATCCAAAAAATTCTTGAGAAAGAACAAAACTCCAGAATTTATACTTACTGACTTCAAAACAGTATAAAGCTACCATCACCAAAACTATATGGTATGAGTATAAGGACAGGCATATATACCAATGGATCAAAATAAGAGCCCAGAAATAAACTCATGCATGTATGGTCAATGATTGTTGACAAAGGCGCCAGGAATATGCAATGGGGAAATATAGTCTCTTTAAGAAATTGTGTTGAGAAAACTGGATACACACTTGCAATAGAGTGAAACAGGAATAATATCAATGGAATCCTTATTTAATACCGTATGCAAAACCCAATTCAAAAAATCAACATAGGACCTGAACTGCAAAGCTCTTAGAAGAAAACGTAGATGGAAAGCTTCATAACATTGGTCTTCACATTGGATTCTTGGATATGACACCAAAAAACACAGGCAACATATGCAAAAATAAATCACTGGGACTGCATCAAACAAGAAAGTCAATACTCAGCAAGAGCAACAAACAACAAAGTGAAAAGGTGACCAATGCAATGGGAGAAAATACTTGCAAACCATGTATCTGATAAGGATTAATATGCAAAATATGTAAGAAACTCCTACAACTCAATAACAAAACCAACAGATAACCTGATTAACAAATAGGCAAAGGACTTGAATAGGCATTTATTTAATGAAGACATAGAAACAGCCAAGAAGTGTATGAGAAGATGCTCAACATCATTAATCATTAGGGAAATGAAAATCGCAACTACTTTACACATATTAGGCTGGCTAATAGCAAAAAACAAAACAAAAGTTTATAAGTGCTGGTGATGTTGTAGAGATACTGGAACCCTTGAACAAACAATGTTGGCAGGAATGTGCAGCCCTTACTGACAACAGAATGGAATTCCTAAAAAAGTTAGAAATAGTACTAACATACGCCCCAGCAATCTTACTTCTGGATATATATCCAAATGAATTGAAATCAGTGTTCTGAAGAGATTTTTCCACTCTCTGTTCATTGTGCTATTGTTAACAATAGTCAACATATGGAAACAACCCTGTGAACTCCATTGACAGGTTAGTGTATGAAGAGAATGTGGTGTGTATATACAAGGGAATGTCATTCAACCTTAAAAATGCAGGAAATCTTACTATTTGCTACAAATGGATGGACCTGTTGCAACTTGAAATTTGTCACCGAAGGGCAAACAATGTGTAATTCCTTTTACTTGAGCATCTAAAATAATGAATTGTACAGAAATAGACAATAAGATAGGGGTAATTAGGGGAGCGGGAGGGGAATATGGCAAATTTTTCTAAATGGGTATAAAGTTACAGTTACACAAAATAAGTAAATTGCAGAGATTTGTACAGCTAAGGTATTGTGCACTTAGTGATTTGTTAAGATGGTAGATCTCTTGTTAAGTGTCCTTTCCACAAACAAGAATGACAATGGGCATATGAAAAAAAAACAATATGACATTATATACTTATAAGTTCATGAAGAGTGTAGACCTTACATTGTTTTATATTATTGTGTCACACACAAAAATATTAATAATGAGTGAAGAGCATGGGCAAAAAAATAGGTAAATAGTCAACATTTAAAAAAATTTTGGGATCATTAATATAAAACCACATGAGCAACTTTGTGGTTACTAAACTCCCCCCATTATCAAGTCCCCATCACATGCCCCATTACAGTCACTATCCATGAGCATAGTAAGATGCCAAAGAGTCACTACTTGCCTTCTCTGTGCAATACTGCCTTCCCCGTGTCCCCCCCATGTTAAGGGTGCTAATTGTAATGCCCCTTGTTCCCTTTCACCCTCCTTCCCACCCACCCTGACCAGTCCCTTTCCCTTTGTTAACTGTTAGTCCATTCTTCAGTTCTGTGGGTTTGCTGCTGTTTTGTTCCTTCAGTTTTTGCTTTGTTCTTATGCTCCACAGATGAGTGAAATCATTTGGTACTTGTCTTTCTCCACCTTGCTTATTTCACTGAGCATAATACCCTCTAGCTCCATCCATGTTGTTGCAAATGGTAGAATTTGTTTTCTTCTTATGGCTGAATAATATTCCATTGTGCATATGTACCACATCTTCTTTATCCATTCATCTACTGATGGACACTTAGGTTGCTTCCATTTCTTGGCTATTGTAAATAGTGCTGCGATAAACATAGGGGTGCATATGTCTATTTGAAACTGGGATCCTACAATCTTAGGGTAAATTCCTAGGAGTGGAATTCCTGGGTCACATGGTATTTTTATTTTGAATTTTTTGAGGAACCTCCATACTGATTTGCACAATAGTTGAACTAGTTTACATTCCCACCAGCAGTGTAGGAGGGTTCCCTTTTTCTGCATCCTAGCCAGCATTTGTTGCTTCTAGTCTTTTCTATGTTGGCCATCCTAACTAGTGTGAGGTGATATCTCACTGTGGTTTTAATTTGCATTTCCCTGATAACTAGCGATGTGGATGGAGCATCTTTTCATGTGCCTGTTGGCCGTCTGAATTTCTTCTTTGGAGAAGTGTCTGTTCAGATCCTCCTCCCATTTTTTAAATAGGGTTATTAGCTTTTTGGGTGTTGAGGCATGTGCGTTCTTTATATATTTTGGATGTTAACCCCTTATAGGATATGTCATTTACAAATATAGTCTCTTGTACTGTAGAATGACTTTTCATTCTGCTTATGGTCTCCTTAGCTGTACAGAAACTTTTTAGCATGATGTAGTACCATTTGTTCATTTTTTATTTTGTTTCCTTTGCCTGAGAAGAAGCGTTCAGGAAAAAGTTGCTCTTGTTTATATTCATGAGATATTTGCCTATGTTTCCTTCTAAGAATTTTATGGTATCATGACTTACATTCAAGTCTTTGATCCATTTCAAGTTTACCTTTGTGTATGGTGTTAGACAATAATCCAGTTTCCTTCTCTTGCATGTAGCTGTCCAATTTTGCCAACACCAGCTGTTGATAGGGTGTCATTTCCTCATTGTTTGTCCATGGCTCCTTTGTCATACATTAATTGACCATATATGCTTGGGTTTACATCTGGGCTCTCTAATCTGTTCCATTGGTGTATGGGTGTTCTTTTGCCAGTATGAAATTGTTTTGATTACTGTGGCTTTGTAGTAGAGCTTGAAGTCTGGGAGTGTAATTCCCCCCACTTTATTCTTCCTCCTCAGGATTGCTTTGGCTGTTTGGGGTCCTTTTTGGTTCCATATGAATTTTAGAATGATTTGCTCTAGTTCATTGAAGCCTGCTGTTGGTATTTTGATAGGGATTGCATTGAATTTGTAGATTGATTTTGGCAGGATGGCCACTTTGACAATATTAATTCTTCCTATCCATGAGCATGGGATATATTTCCATTTATTGGTATCTTCTTTAATTTTTCTCATGAGTGTCTTGTAGTTTTCAGAGTATAGGTCTTTTACTTCCTTGGTTAGATTTATTCCTAGGTATTTTATTCTTTTTGATGCAGTTGTGAATGGAGTTGTCTTCCTGATTTCTCTTTCTACTAGTTCATTGTTAATATATAGGAATGTAAAAATTTATGTGTATCAATTTTTTATCCTGCAACTTTGCTGAATTCAGATATTAGGTCTAGTAGTTTTGGAGTGGATTCTTTTGTTTTTTTATGTACAATATCATGTCATCTGCAAACAGGGACAGTTTAACTCTTCCTTGCCAATTTGAATGTCTTTTATTTCTTTGTGTTGTCTCATTGCCGTGGCTAGGACCTCTAAAACTATGTTGAATAAACGTGGGGAGGGTGGGCATCCTTGTCTTGTTCCTGATCTTAAAAGAAAAGCTTACAACTTCTCACTGTTAAGTATAATGTTGCCTATGGGTTTGTCATATATGGCCTTTATTATGTTGAGTTACTTGCCTTCTATACCAATTATCTTGAGAGTTTTTATCACGAATGGATGTTGAATTTTGTCAAATGCTTTTTCAGCCTCTATAGAGATAATCATGTGGATTTTTGTCCTTTTTGTTGATGTGGTGGACGATGTTGATGAATTTTCGAATGTTGTACCATCCTTGCATCCCTGGGATGAATCCTACTTGATCATGATGGATGATCTTCTTGATGTATTTTTGAATTGGGTTTGCTAATATTTTGTTGAGTATTTTTGCATCTATGTTCATTAGTGATATTGGGCTGTAATTTTCTTTTTTTGTGGTGATTTTGCCTGGTTTTGGTATTAGAGTGATGTTGGCCTTGTAGAATGAATTTGGAAGTATTCCCTCCTCTTCTACTTTAGGAAAACTTTAAGGAAGTTGGTTATTAATTCTTCACTAAATGTTTGATAAAATTCAGCAGTGAAACCATCTGGTCCAGGAGTTTTGCTCTTAGGTAGTTTTTTGATTACCAGTTCAATTTCCTTGTTGGTAATTGGTCTATTCAGGTTTTCTGTTTCTTCCTGGGTCTATCTTGGAAGGCTGTATTTTTCTAGAAAGTTGTCCATTTCTTCTTGGTTATCCAGTTTGTTAGCATATAATTTTTCATAGTACTCTATCATAATTCTTTGTATTTCTGTGGTGTTCATAGTGATTTTTCCTTTCTCATTTCTCATTCTGTTTATGTGTGTAGACTCTCTTTTCTTCTTGATAAGTATGGGTAGGGGTTTATCTATTTTGCTTATTTTCTCAAAGAACCAGCTCTGCTTTCATTGATTCTTTCTATTGTTTTATTCTTCTCAATATTATTTATTTCTGCTCTAATCTTTATTTTGTCCTTCCTTCTAATGACTTTGGGCCTCATTTGTTCTTCTTTTTCTAGTTTTGTTTATTGTAAGTTTAGACTGTTCATTTGGGATTGTTATTCTTTCCTGAGGTAGGCCTGTGTTGCAATATACTTCCTTCTTAGCATAGCCTTTGCTGTGTCCCAGAGATTTTGTGGCATTGAATTATTGTTGTCGTTTGTCTGCATCAATTGCTTGATCTCTGTTTTTATTCAGTTATTGATCCATTGATTGTTTAGGAGCATGTTATTAAGCCTCCATGTGTTTGTTTGCTTTCTCCTTTTCTTTGTGTAATTTATTTCTAGTTGAATACCTTTGTGATCTGAGAAACTGTTTGGTGAAATTTCAATCTTTCTAATTTACTGAGGCTGTTTTTGTGGCCTAGTATGTGATCTATTCTTTTTTAAAAATTATTATGGTATGATTGATATACACTCTTATGAAGGTTTCATATGAAAAAATTATGTGATAACATTACCCATATTATCAAGTCCCCACCCATACCCCAATGCAGTCACCATCCATCATTGTAGTAAGATGCCTCAGATCCATTATGTGCCTTCTCTGCATTACAGTTTTCTCCCCGTGGTTCCCCAGACCATGTGTACTAAACATAATACCCCTTAATCCCCTTCTCCCTCCCTCCCCACCCACCCTCCCACACCTCTCCCCTTTGATAACCACTAGTTCATTCTTGGAGTCCATGAGTCTGCTGCTATTTTGTTCCTTCAGTTTTGCTTAGTTGTTATACTCCGCAACTGAGGGAAATCATTTGGCATTTATCTTTCTCCACCTGGCTTATTTCACTGACCATAATGTCTTCCAGCTCCATCCATGTCGTTGCAAATGGTATAATTTGTTTCTTCCTGATGGCTGAATAGTATTCCTTTGTGTATATATACCACACCATCTTTATCCATTCATCTCCTGATGGACACTTAGGTTGTTTCCATATCTTGGCCTTTGTAAAAGGTGCTGTGATAAACATAGGGGTGCATATGTCTTTTTGAATCTGAGAAGTTGTATTGTTTGGGTAAATTCCAAGGAGTGGGATTCCCAGGTCAAATGGTAATTCTATTTTTAGTTTTTTGAGGAACCTCCATATTGCTTTCCACAGTGATTGAACTAGCTTATATTCCCACCAGCAGTGTAGGAGGGTTCCCCTTTCTCTGCATCCTCGCCAGCATTTGTTGTTCTTAGTTTTTTTGATGCTGGCCATCCTTACTTGTGTGAAGTGATATCTCATTGTGGTTTCAATTTGTATTTCCCTGATGATTAGTGATGATGAACATCTTTTCATGTGTCTATTGGCCATCCGTATTTCTTCTTTGGAGAACTGTCTCTTCATATCCTCGACCCATTTTTAATCAGGTTATTTGCTTTTTGGGTGTTGAGGCATATAAGTTCTTTATATATTTTGGATGTCAACCCCTTGTCAGATATGTAATTTACAAATATATTCTCTCATATTGTAGTATACCTTTTTATTCTGTTGATGGTTTCCTTTGCTGTACAGAAACTTTTTAGTTTGATGTAGTCCCATGTGTTCATTTTTGCTTTTGTTTCCCTTATTAGAGGAGATGGGTTCAGGAAGAAGTTGCTCATGCTTATATTCAGATGTTTGCCTATGTTGTCTTCTAAGAGTTTTATGGTTTCATGACTTACATTCAAGTCTTTGATCCATTTCGAGTTTACTTTTGTGTATGGGGTAAACAATAATCCAGTTTCATTCTCTTGCATGTAGCTGTATATGTGATCTATTCTTGAAAATGTTCCATGTGCACTTGTGAAAAATGTGTATTCTTTTGCTTTTGTATCGAGTGTTGTATAAATGTCCATGAAGTCTATCTGTTCTAGTACATTGTTCAGTGCCTCTGTGTCCTTACTTATTTTCTGTCTGGTTGATCTGTCCTTTGGAGTGAGTGGTGTGTTGAAGTCTCCTAAAATGAATGCATTGCATTCTATTTCCCACTTTAATTCTGTTAGTATTTGTTTCACATATGCTGGTGCTCCTGTGTTGGGAGCATAGATATTTGTAATGGTTATATCCTCTTATTCGACTGAACCCTTTATCTTTATGTAATGTCCTTCTTTGCCTCTTGTCACTTTCTTTGTTTTGATGTCTATTTTGTCTGATACAAGTACTGCAGCACCCACTTTTTCTCCCTATTGGATAAAATATCTTTTTCTATCCCTTCACTTTTAGTCTGTGTATGTCTGTGAGTTTGAGGTGAGCCTCTTGTGGGCAGCATATAGATGGGTCTTGATTTTTTATCCATTCAGTGACTCTATGCCTTTGATTTGTGTATTCAGACCATTCACATTTAGGGTGATTATTGATAAGTCTGTACTTATTCCCATTGCAGGCTTTAGATTCATGGTTTCCAAAGGTTCAAGGGCAATTCCCTTACTATCTAACAGTCTAATTTAACTCACTTAGTATGCTATTATGAACACAACCTAAAGGTTTTTTCCCTTCCTTTTCTTTCCTCCATTCTTTATATATTAGGTGTCATATTCTGATACTCGTTGTCTATTCTTTGATTAACTTTGAGGATAGTTGCTTTGATTTTGCGTCTGCTTAGTGGTTTATTGTTCTACTTTGCTGTGGTTTTATTTTCACTGGTGAGAGCTATTTAGCCTTAGGAATACTTCCATCTATAGCAGTCCCTCCAAAATGCCATGCAGTGTTGGTTTGTGGGAGGTAAATTCTCTCAGGTTTTGCTTATCTGAAAATTGTTTAATCCCTCCTTCAAATTTAAATGATAACCTTGGCAGGTAAAGTATTCTTGGTTCAAGGTCATTCTGTTTCATTGCATTACATATATCATGCCATTCCCTTCTGGCCTGTAAGGTTTATGTCTCTTGAGAAATATGATGATAGCCTGATTGGTTTTCCTTTGTATGTGATCTTTTTTCTGTCTGTAGCTGCTTTCAGAAGTCTGTCCTTATCTTTGACCTTTGCCATTTTAATTATTATATATCTTGGTGTTGTCTTCCTTGGGTCCCTTGTGTTGGGAGATCTGTGCACCTCCATGATGTGAGAGACTATCTCCTTACCCAGATTGGGGAACTTTTCAGAAATTTCATCCTCAATGACACTTTCTCTCCCTTGTTTCCTCTCTTCTTCTTCTGGTACCCCATAATGTGAATATTGTTCCATTTCGGTTAGTCACAAAGTTCTCTCAATATTCTTTCATTCTTAGAGATCCTTTTTTCTCTCTGTGCCTCAGCTTCTTTGAATTCCTCTTCTCTAATTCCTATTCCATTTATGATCTCTTCTACTACTTATAATTTTCTTTTAAATCCCTTCATTGTATGTTTCATTTCAGATATGTAATTTCTTAATAATTGTATCTCTGTCGTAACTTTGTCCCTGAGTTCTTGAATATTTTTGTGTATGTCCATAAGCATGTTTATGATTTTTATTTTCAACTCTCTTTCAGGAAGATTGGTGAGTTCAGTTTCATTTGAACTTTTTCTGGGGTTTTGAGATTTTGGTCTGAACCAGGTTCCTTTGACAGTTCATATTTATATGTGGCACCCTGTAGTGTTCAGAAGATCTGGTCTCTGGAGGTGCTCAGCCGCTGGAGTGAGGTCAGTGGTTGCAGGGGAGTGGTGCTGTTACCTGAAGGGTGGAAAGAGCTATTTCCTGCTTCCTTGCTGCAGTGCCTGTCTATACTGTTAGAGTCAGTGGGCTGAGCACACACATGAAAGCCTTTGTGCTTTATCTGTGTAGCTTTTGTAGGTGGGGCTTCCCTCTGGCTGGCCTGACACTAGGGCAGTGACTGCCAGTTTGGGAGCCGGGGCTGGCTGGCCAGGAGGAAGGCTCAGCAGGCTGTGTATCACAGTAGGGGGCCTCAGAGCTGAGTAGGCAGCCAGAAGGATGGGGTGTCTGAAGCTCCTGAAAGTTCCCAACTTGCTGGGCTGAGCATGCCCAGACAACCTTGTCCACCTATCCCTTCTCCCTTGGAGTGCCATGCAAACCCCGCCCCTTCAGCAGCCCTCTTGCTGCTGGGAAGCCTCTCAGACCGCCCACCTTTCCTTTGTCCCAGAGCAGCTGTATGTGGATCCCTGTTCTCCACAAACAGCTGGAATCTCAGTTACTCAAGTATTATGCCTGTCTTAGCTTTCCAACCCCACTAATCTCCAGATCACCATGCAGTGTATTTGTGCTCACAGAGGTTTGTGCTCACAAAGCAGGTCTCCAGGATTGGGTTTTCAGCAGTCCTAGGCTTCCATCTGCTCCCTGCTCTATTTCTCTTCCTCCCACTGGTGAGCTGGGGTGGGGGAAGGGCTTGGGTCCTGCCAGATTGAGGCTTTGGTACATTACCCTGTTTGGTGAGGTCTGCTCTGTTCTCCAGGTGTATACAGTTTGGTGCAGCTTTCTTTCCTGTTGCTCTTTTAGGATCAGTTGCATTCACTATATTTTCATATTATACATGATTTTGGGAGGAGTTCTCATTCTCACCTCTCATGCTGCCATCTTGAATCTCCACAATAGTTAACTTTTTTTAAAGTTGGGGAAAGTAGAAAATTATGGTACCATGTGTATTTAGTGACAGGGATTGAAATAAACACTATTGAAAATTAGAAAAAACTAATTGGAAGAGTGAATTTTCTTGGATCAAAACTAGAAGGATATATTCTGTTACCATGATATTTGGAGACTGAAAATGAATAAACAAGACACAGATGAAAGGAGAGAGCAAGAATGTGTTCAGTTTGGCACTAATTAAGTCAGCCTTCAGCTCGTGAAAAAATACAGTATTTTCCTATTTGAATCTCTTTGCGGTATCATCATATACTCATTGGGAAAATAATGATATGAGCTAAATTTTGTTGACACTTTACTTGGCATCACAGCAGTCTTTGCTAAGACTTACACATCTTGTATCAGTTAGTTCTCACAACAGCCCTATAAGGTAGGAATATTTTTTTAGTTCAACTCTAGTTGACATATTAGTGTCTGGTGTAAAAAATAGTGGCAATTATGCCCATGTACAAAATTCTCACCACAAGAAGAGGTGTTACCGTGAAAAGACATTAGAGGATTAGTGACTATATTCCCTACGTTATACTTTACATCTCATGAATAATTTTATATTTGAAGTTCGGACATTTTGATCCCTGTCACCTGTCTCACCCATCACCCTCACTCCTCCTTTCTGGCCTCCACCCATTTGTTCTCTGTTCTGATGACTCTGTTTCTACATGTGTTTTGTTTGTTTTGCTTGTTAGATCCCACATATAAGTGAACTCACCTGATATGTGTTTTTCTCTGATTTTCTTCACTTAGTACAATGCCCTCTAGGTTCACCAGTAGGAAGATCTTAACCTAAATTTCAAGAGTGGAGAGTGGCAGGCTCATATAAGCCTTGCATACATGGAGTAGAAATCCTAGCAAGGATTGGTTTTCATCCATAATTTCTCCCCAAAATATTGTTTGTTTTTATCCTCTCCTTTCTTGCAGCAAACTAGGAGCCCTCTTTTCTGTTCCCTGTCCTTGTGGGAAGAATAGGGTCAGGTTTCTCTTTGATTCATTTACTTGGAGATTAGAGTCCCTCTGTCCCCCAGCTCATATTACATCCCACATGAGGAATTTCTGAGCCCATCTTCTTTTTCTCTGGCTCTGAAACCCAAGGTTCAGTTTTTGCAGTTTTGCATTATATTTAGGATAAAAATGACTTCAGTGCTCCAACATTTTCTGGTCATAGATTTAACAAAAAACTGTGCCCTAAGTTCCCCATTTTCTTTTGCCCCTTCCCTTGCCTTCTCCTTCTGTGTCTCTCCCTCCTTCCCTCCCTCCCTCCTTCCTTTTTTTCCCCAGCATATTTTATGATTTCACTAGGACTGCTGATAGGAAGAACCTAGCCTATCTGTTCTGGAAACTGAACCCATTTTAAGACTTTCTGGGTTTAAACTAATGAAACTCTTTATTAGATCTTCAAGCTGTAGGTAGTTTTAGAGCCTCTAAAGGTATTCTGAGAGCTTCTACATTGACCTCTGTGTCTTTCAATTCACACAACCATACCTCAGTGATGACATATTTGACTTGTGATTTGCAGTGGAGATTTTCACAATCCACTGCCTGTGAAACTCACTTCTTTGCTCACTGATTGCTTTGATTAGACCCCTTCAGGCCCAGAGCAGCTGCTCAGGGTTTATAAAAGGGGCCTTTGCCATGGGAGCTGAGCTGCAGCAGGCAGGCAGGGGCAGCAAGATGGTGTCACAGACGCAGGTCCTCACGTTCTTGTTGATCTGGGTCACAGGTGAGAAATTCACAAGTGCCACAATCCTTTTGGAGTGAGTAATATCTTTTTAGAGTTAAAAAATTTTAAGATACAATGAGAAATACTGACTATTTCCAAAAAAGGCCCAATATTGTATTGATTTGTAATGCTGTTAGAAAGCCTATTTTTAAAAGTAAATATTTCAAGTTGTGTAGCATAAAGTGGTGTGTGTGTGTCATCCTTATCCGTCTGTGATTGCAGGTGCCTGCGGGGACACCGTGATGACCCAGTCTCCGGCCTCCTTGGCTGTGTCTCCAGGACAGAGGGTCACCATTAACTGCAGGGCCAGTCAGAGTGTTAGCAGCTATGTAGCCTGGTACCAGCAGAGGCCTGGGCAGGCTCCAAAACTGCTCATCTACGCAGCATCCAGCCGGGCATCTGGGGTCCCCGACAGGTTCAGTGGCAGTGGGTCTGGGACAGATTTCACTTTCACCATCAGCAGTGCCCAGGCTGAGGATTTGGCAACTTATTACTGTCAACAGCATAATAGCTCTCCTCCCACAGTGCTTCAGCCTCGAACACAAACCCCAGGGTTATGGCCCATGCATCCCTGCTGGGCAGCTGCTTCCTCCCCCCACAGCTTTGAACACACACATCCCCATATCTGCCTGAGAGGTCACACCTCCTGATGTACTCCTGGTAGCTGGTGGAGCCCAGGAGAAAATTAAGCCTGTTAGATTTTACTGGATCTATTTTTGTGGGAGATTATTGTAGAAAAATGCTCTGATGAGTTTTTAGAGATACTGTTACGAATTCTGTCATAGGGACCTGCATGTTTCAAATGCACAGTTCCCCTGATTGAGCCAGGAATGTTTGACCGTCCTCTCTCAACACGTCCCGTGAGTTGTACACCCTTGTTTATCAATTATCTCTTCCCTGTTCTTTCTTGACTGGCACATTTCTATTTTATTTCCTTGTTCTCATGCTCTTCCTTCTCTATGTGCAGTCACCCTCCAACTCTGGACCTTCCCAATAGCAAACCCATGACCTTGCTCATTAAAAACCTTCCACATAGCATGCAGCATCCCTCCCTTGCGTTTTCTTTCCATGGACCATGTTTTCCAGCCAAGCCTTTCTGGCCACTGTCACTGCAGCTGCTCTCCCACTCTGTCCCCTTTTGTACCATCCTTTGGTCTTAGGTCCATTTCTCTCCATTGTATTCTTTCTTACAAAGGTGATTCCCGAATTCTTTCAGCTGTCATTCTAGAAGGATCTGGTAGTGTTCCTCAGTACCTTTTCTCATCATATGTCAACTTTCCCTTTAAAGCCATCCCTTGGATTTGTGCGAGAAGGTAATCATGGCTCTAAGAGTGCTATAAGTTGAATTTCTTGAATTACATGTCATTAACATGTGATAACATGAAATTGCATGTAAATAACATGTAATCATCCATTTTGGGGTAAAAGTCATAGAATCTAATAATTTTAGAGTTTCTTCTTCACCTTCAGGGAAATAATGAAATTTAGCTACAGGAACGATTGCTGCAAACCTCACTGGTCTCCTTTGAACATTAGTCTATATAACAGCTTCTCCCAGTAATTAGACATATAATTAAAGCATTGATATTAAGATATCCATGCAATTCATTTCTTCTAGATATGATTTCTGAGTGCATGTTATGTGTCAAGAGCACAAATGCCTACTTTCACTCCACTTGGGAGAGACAGATGATACACAGCTTTGTAAGTGCTACAAAGAAAAAAGAAAGCCAGGGGTTAAACCTTGTTGGCTAAGAGGGGACATTTAAAATCTAATGAGGTATTAGTTAGCTATTGTCATGTAATAAACCACCCAGAAATGTATAGTTTCTTAAGATGGCAGTGTTTTTATTGCTGTCATGCTTATTGTCAGCTCAGTAGTTCTGTTAATATGGGCCAGGCTTGGTTGACCTTGGCTTCCTTGTTCACGTATTTGACATTCGCTGACAGGTCACCTCCGTGCTAGCTGATGTACAAAGGATTGCATGCCTTTCTTCACCTTCCCATTTCTGTAGCTGGCTGACCATCAGCTGGGGCTGTTTAGGTGACTGACTTCATGTCTCTCCTCATCTGGTAGATGTTCCCAACTTCGATGGCAGGTGGCAGGGTCCCGAGAGAGAGAGCACATATAGCCTGCTGCAACCTAGCCTTGCAGTGACACAGTGTCCCACTGCCACATTCTAGGTTAGTGCAATCAATGTCATTGAAGAAGAAGGAAAATAGCCCCTGCCTCTTGACACAGTGACTGTAAAGTGACATGGCCAAAAGCACGGGTATGGGGAGGGATAAAGATGGGGGACCTATTTCTGCAACCCATCCATGGTCATAGAAAGTTACACTGAGAATATATGACTTAATCGATGTTTTAATGTAGAGAAGAAATGAATCTTAGGAATACTTCCAGGAAATAGAGTCCTAGTTTGAGGAAACAGCACATTTCTGAGGCAGATCTGTGATCACATGTAGAAAAAGAAGGAAGGCTATGTTGCTAAAATGGAGCGTGCAAGGGGGACAGTGGGGGAAGTAAGATCAAAGGCTAAGCTGTGTAGGACACTGTGGGCGTCTCCGAGGACTGGGGTTTTGTTTGAAGGATGTGATCAGTGGGAGAGCTCTGCATAGGGAAGAGGGAGCAGGAGGTCTGGCCCTGAGGGGACTCTCCACCTGGGACTTTGTCTCACCTGGACGCAGGAGCAGGGACCCAGGATCTGGGATGGTGGTACCACTTACTGCCTTTCGCCCTCCCGGGGGCCCAGACCCTGTCTCTAGAAGAGACCCATTTGTCTGCCTCTGACTACAAGTCTGACCATGTGGGAAAGTGGGGATGTTGGTGGAAATCCCCAGGAGGATGAGGCGGAGCCGGTGGAGTCGGCTTGTGGTCGGACCTTGTGATGCATTGGCGAGAGACCCGGGCGCCTGCCGCACCCAGAGTTGCCTCTGAGGACGTGCCCAGGTCACAGATGTGGTGGGTGTGACCCCCCACAGTGTGTACACAGAGGTCTGGTCCTGAGGGGGGTGGCTCCTGTGCTTATAATCCCCGGAAGCCCCGGGTCCCTGTGAGGTGCAGGCAGCTCTCCTGTGAGAACCCAGAGCAGTTCTGGGAGGCTCAGGCCGGCCGAGGGTCCCTGCACCTGCGCAAGATGTAGCCCCTCATCCCAGATGCTCCTTTCCTCACGGATGTGTCAGAGGGTGGGTGGCTGTGACCCAGGAACAGGAGAACACAGGACGTTTTCTTCTGAACTTATCCTCAGTGGATTTAGCCCTTGGTTGTTCAGGTGTTCATTAAACAAGGCTGTTCATGAGATAGATTCAGAAGAAGGTTTTCATTCTTCCCCATGGTGCCCATTTCCCCGTGAGGGGCCATTTCTCCTGCCCTTTGGATGAAATCTCAGGGAAATCCTTTATACTTTCTAGTAATTCTTAAATAATAGGCTCACATGGACATTTCTTGTAGCAGTTGGTTGCCTTGGGTGTCTGGCAATGCGGGCCCTCTGAGGGGGTGAGCACCTCACTGTCCTCTGTCCCCACCTGCGGTCCACAGAGAGCTGTTGCCTGGGGAGGGAGAAGAGTTGGGTGACACCAGCTCTCCGTCCCTGGCTGGATCCCAGTATCTCTGGATTTTCCAGGTGTGAGGAGACCTGTCACCCCTCCCTGTGCTGGGGTCGTTCTCTCATCCAGGTCCCCACCTCTCCGGGCTGCACCCTCACCTCCCAGAGCAGCACCTCAGCCTGGCCTCACCTTCGGTTTCCTTGGGCAGGAAGCAGATGTGCAGCCCTGAATGCACCCCCAATCTTATGGAGAGACATCATTCCGTCTGAGGCATCCAGGAGGGGGAGGGACTCAATAAAAGTTCCTCAAAGGGCTTTTTCCAATTTCTATTTGTTGACCACCTTAGTGGTAATTCTTTGTAAAAGAATCAGTGTCAAAAAGTAGTTTTTAGAAAAAGTGGGAGCATCTCTCATCTTGGAATCTTTTCCACAAACAGGGCTGAGGAGGCCCAGTGTCCTGTCCCATTCCAGGTACCAGGAGGAGTGCACTCAGTTTGGGGCCCATGTGACAGCAGACCTTGAGTTGGTCTCACTCTCAGGTCCGTGGAGAAGGGATATCTTGGGAACAGGAAGTTGGTTCCTAATGGGAGGCAGCCCTGGAGGTGAGGCTGTGTTGTCACCTTCTCTGCAGAGGAGACAGTGACCTCTGCCCCTCCCGAGCCCGGGGCTGACCCTTCCCCAGCTCCCTCCTCCCTCTTTTAGCTCCACTCACCAGCCCCTCCACATCTACCTCAAATGCACTGCATCTGCATCATGTCCTCAGATACACTGGCATCTGCCTCCTGACTTTCCTCTGCCTTTCAGCTCCTGTTTCTACTAGAACCTGACAAATGGTCTTCTAGATTTGATGGTTGTATTTCTGTGTGAGAAAAACCTGATTATTAGTTAATCTCCATTATTCCTGTTTGATGTATGTTTATACTAGTCCATGTGCTATGCCACTCTTTAAGTCTTTAGATGGGCTGGTTCGGATCAGGTGATACTGTCTTCCAGTGTAATATTTCCAGTTGTTCAATGTTATTCTTAACTTGAGCCCTGTTTCTGGCCTGTGTTTGTGAAGATCCCACCTCAACCACAAGGGAAATCAACCATCTGGACCTGTCATCTCAGTTTATCTAGTTCTTGTCTATTTTAAGAACATTGTAACATATTTGACATATAACACTGTGGAAGTTTAAAGTGTACAATTTGTTGACTTGATACATTTATATGTTGCAATATGATTGGCACCATAGTTGGCTAACTCCTTTATCATGTTACAAAATTATCATTTCTTTTTTGTGGTGAAAACAATTTAAGATCTAGTCTCTTAGCATCTTTGAAGACAACAGTATTTTTTATTATAGTCTCTAATGTGTGCATTAGCTCCCCAGGGCTTATTTATCTAGTAGTTTCAAGGTTTTACCCTTAAAGTATTTATCCCCAATTCCCCAACCCCATAGTCTCTTGTAACTGCCATTCTAGTCTTTGTTTTTATGAGTTCAGTTTTTTAAGATTCCACACAGAAGTGAGATCCTAGAGTATTTGTCTTTGTCTGTCTGACTAACCTCACTGAGCATAATGCCATCAAGGTCCATCCATGTTGTTGCAAATGGCAGGATTTCTTTTTTTCTCTCAGCTGAATAATATTCCATTGGGTATATATACCACAGTAGCTTTATTTGTCCATCGATGGACACTTGGCTATTTTGAATAATGTTGCAATTAACATGGGAGTGCATATAACACTTTAAACTCTTGTGTGCATTTGCATTTCATTTGGAAATATGTGCTGTAGTGAAATTACTGGATCATATGATTGTTCTATTTGTAATTACTTATGCTGATTCCTGCCTTTTTCTGCTCCTTTATCTAATACGCAAGCCCCAGCCAAATGCTCTCTAGTAGCATTCATTCTGTTTTCCTTCTGTCATCAAATTTATCTTCATCTCAATTGTAAGCAGAATTGATCAGGGTGAAATTTCCTTTTTGGAGGAGAGAAGGCTTAGGATAAGTGTAAGGCATTAGAAATGTTAGCTGTAGTAGTAAAATTTGGAAATTACAATAAGGTAAATGAAATTTGTGCTGATCCAGATAAGAAAGGGGGAAGGAACCCTTGTGACTAATAAATGACTTATGTTGTTGGGGACTCCAATGTGAGGCACCAAAATGCAGGGCCTGCCCTTGTGGGGCATGGGGGGCTCAGGAGGGGCCTCAGGGACCTGCTGGCTTCTGGGTTGCCATGGCTACTGGCCAATTCTTATTTGTGTTTATTTTTCTGTACTACAATTAAACAACAATAAGACAGGACTTTTTGAAGTCTAGTATTTGTGGATAATTGGCTGATGAGTTCCCCACTATTCCCAGTTGCTGTTGTCTGTGGGTGGACAGAATGCCCTCTCTGATATAAGGCTGATTATTTGTGTGGTTTAATACACTTGTCATCTATATTTTCAGAGCCCAATGTAATGAAGCTCTTTTCTTTCAGGGCTGTGATTTGATCCATTTTTAAGTGGTTTTATGAAGACGTAATTTATGTCAAAATATTCACCAGTCTTAAGTGCACTATTCCATAAGTTTGAGTAAATATATACAGTTTTAACATCTACCATCACAATCCATCTTCAGAGTGCTTCCATCATGAAAAATATTTCTTTGGTCCTATTAATAATTAGTTACTGGTCCCACAAGCCCCAGAAAACTCTAATCCACTTTCTGGACATATAAATTCTCATTTTCTAGAAATGTCATGTGAATGGGAGCATATAGAATGTGGTCTTTTGTATCTGACTCCCCTCACTAGGCATATTTTTGAATGTTTGTCCATGTTTATTGCTGAGTAGTATTCCTCCGGTTTTCTAACCTGGCCCCAATCTTGGTCTTTCTACTGCTTCTCCAAGAGAAGGTATGTAGGGAGAGGCAAACTTTTCAGGATATGCTTTCTGTAAATGATTCTATGGGAAAATCATTTCCAGGCTTAAGATTTAAGATCTGAAAAATTTTAAGGCAACTCAGACAATTTAATAATCAATTGAATTAATGCTTAGACTACATGAAATTGAAATTGATAGAAATTAGAAAGTAATAGATACGTATATGTCCTTTGGATTGGATATCCTGGGTGATGTGTTCAGGGACCTGGAAAAAAACTGTGGTGAGAGTTGAAATTTTAAAATCTTAGAAATTCATGCAAAATGATGTAGGACTGAGATTGAGGGAACCCTTCAAGGGAGAATGGGAGCAAAGACACATATACAGTTGAGGACAGAAAAGAATCTTTGCATTTTGTCCCCGAGGTCATAGTCTTGAGGGCTAAGACTATATTTAAGGGATGTTTTTAAAGGCCTTAAAGCCTCCCTGCTCTTGGCTGAGAGGCAAGGTGCTGAGCTGCTCTTGCTCCCCCTGCCCTGCATACCAGGTAAGAGTGAAGCACAACAGAATGGAGGGAGGACAGCTGACAAACACTCTTTGCTTCACTGAACTTGATTCTGGCTCCTGACCCTTCTCCTGTGCCCGCGTATGCACTTCCTTGTAGAATCCAGATTTACCAAGAACTCCGCTAAGTCAGTTTTGCAAGAGACCCCCACTCTGCATATCTGATCACCCTGAATAACTAACCGGGTTCCTCACCCTCCCCACCATCCAGGTGGTGTCTGATCAGCCTGGGATGTCTTCAGGATTAGCCAGAACCCCTTAATCCTAGTGTTTCCTCTTAATAATTGTCCGTTCATTGACTCCTGAACCTCTTCTTGGCTATAAATTCCCACTTGCTCAGGCTGTTTTCAGAATGAATCCCAGCTCTATCCAAAAGCCTATTTACTCTCATTGCAATACTCCTAAATAAAATCTGCTTCTACCATTTTGCCTACTGTGAAGCTCTGGTTTTCCTTTGACGTATATGACATTTCCTAAGTTCTTGGGAGTTGAATTGGATGTGGGTGTATATGTGTTTGTGTATTTGGCTGAATTTACTTGAGAGTGTGACCACATCTCCCTGAGGCTGCTGGGCACATAAGAGTGAGGCCCCTTCCCAGAGGGCACTTTCCATGCTCCATGTAGCTTTTTCCAAGCACACTAGTATTGGCCCTAGACTGGTGTGCAGTTCTGACTTGAGCTCTAACTTACACAATGAGCTTCCTTCGTCTTCCTGTTGACCATCTGCCCACAAGGGGAACCACTAGCACATGTCTGTGCAAACTCACCGCCAGTAGGTCCACAATCTGTCTATACACTGGCAAGTTCTAACCTCATGATTCATTTGTCATCTGAGAATGTTGCTTGGTCTCCAGTCACTGTTGTGAGCATAGGTCTGGGGCACATTTCAACCTCACAGTGAGATCTGGGGAGGCAGAAGATGCACAAATTCATGGTCCTCAGCAGAGCATGAAAGGCTCTCCCAGGGTGGGAGCTCCAAACACCAGGATTCCCTGTGGACAGTGGAGAGGGGTGTGGGTGGCTCTGGGCATGGGGCTCCTTCACACTTGCTTCTGTGTTGCTTTTGGTGGGGCTCGGCCAGCAGGAAGCTCCTGGTTCGTGACAGGTCAGCCTTCCCCGTAACAGAACAACCACCTACGTATCGAGTCTGGTGGGCCAGGAATGAGATAGAAACTAGTTCATCTTACTGGAACCCATTGTTTCCACCAACACTAAGATGAGAGATCTGATGGAAAAAGGAACATAGTTACACTGGGAGGCTGAAGATAAGGCGTGGGGCTTTGTAGCTGGGAAATGTACCCCTGATGAATGCTGCTGAACTCATCCAGTGATGTGCCTGGAACACTGCTCATGAGCTCGAGACTGCAGTGTGTACTGACATTGCTACTGGTGACTCTGGGTATCGCCCTGGGACCTTATCCTTGCTGCTGTTGCTTCCATCAGAAAAAGGAGTTTTCTTTATTGCTTTCTCGGGTTAAGGTAAGGTGTGTCTGTAACTCTGTAAGCTGGTATACAGAGGGCAATGTGAAGCCGTACAATATTATGGAGAATCTCTTTGGTGTGTCCATTTTACTTGAACATTTCATGTGAAATGTTTTATATGAAAATCTACGTACAAAAAGAATAGAGGAGAAAAGTGGTGTAATTTGTGTGTAAAAATGCCCCTCATTTTTGAGTATTTATTTTGTATCCTGCAACTTTGCTTTTTCTTTAGTTCTAACAGTTCTTGTTTTTGGGGGAACTGTCAGGGTTTTCTACATAAAAGATCATGTCACCTGTAAACAGAGATAATTTTACTTCTTCTAATTTGAATGCTTTATATTTATTTTTCTTGCCTAATTGTTCTGGCTATGATTTCTGGTATTATTTTGAATCAATGCAGTGACAGTGAGTACTCTTGCTTTGTTGTTGATTTTATATGAAATGCTTTCAGCTTACACCACAGAGTATGTTTGTTGTGGGTTTTTAATATATGGTATTTATTATATTGAGAATAAGTAATCTAAAGGGAAAACAAGGAAACCATAATACTTACCATTGCACCACAAAAGTTACTTAGGAATAAACTTAAATAAGGAGGTCAAAAACATATACACTGAAAACTATCAAACATTGCTAAAGGAAATTAAAGAAGACACAGATAAATGGAAAGATATTCTATGTTCATGGACTGGAAGATTTAATATTGTTAAAAAGTCCATACTACCCAAAGCAAACTACAGATTCCATGCAATGTCTATCAAAATCCCAAAGGCATTATTTTTATAGAAATAGAAAAAAATCCTAAAATTCATATGGAACCACAAAGGATCCTGATATCAAAAAAAATCTTGAGAAAGAATAAAGATCAATAATTCATAGTTACTGACTTCAAAACAGTATAAAGCTACCATAACCAAAACTGTATGGTATGAGTATAAGGACAGACATATATACCAATGAAGCAAAATAAAGGGCTTAGAAATAAAACTCATGCACATATGGTCAAATGATTGTTGACAAAGGTGCCTGGAATACACAATGGAGAAATATAGTTACTTTAAGAAACTGTGTCACAAAAACTGGATACACACATGCAATAAAGAATAGAGCAAAACAGGAATAATATAAATGGAATCCTTATTTAATACCATATGCAAAACCCAATTCAAGCAATCAACATAAGAACTGAACTGCAAATCTCTTAGAAGAAAATACAGGAGGAAAGCTTCATAACATTGGTTTTAGCATTGGATTCTTAGATATGACACCAAAAACACGGGCAACAAATTCGGAAATAAGCCACTGGAACTGCAACAAACTAGAAAGTTAATACTCAGCAAGAGAAACAACCAACAGAGTAAAAAGGCAACCTATGCAATGGAAGAAAATATTTGCAAACCATATATCTGATAAGGATTAATATGCAAAATACATAAGAAACTCCTACAACTCAATAACAAAACCAACAGATAACCTGATTAACAAATACGCAGAGGACTTGAATATGCATTTCTCCAATGAATACATACAACAGCCAACAAGTGTATGAGAAGATGCTCAACATCGTTAATTATTAGGGAAATGCAAATCGCAAAGACTTCATGCCTATTAGGCTGGCTAATAGCAAAAAACAAAACAAAGGTTGATATGTGTTGCTGAGGTTCTAGAGAAAATGGAACCCTTGAACACTGTTGGCAGGAATGTTAATTTTTGCAGCTGTTGCAGACAATAGAATGGAGTTCCAAAAAAAGTTGGAAATAGTACTAACATATGATCCAGCAATCTTACTTCTGGGTATATATTCAAAGTATTTGAAATCAGGGCTCTGAAGAGTTTTTCACTCTCTGTTCGTTGTGGCATTGTTAGTGAGAGTCAGAATATGGAAACAACCCTGTCAACTCCACTGACAGGTGAGTGCATGAAGAGAATGTGGTGTGTACATACAAGGGAATATTATTCAACCTTAAATTGAAGGAAATCTTACATTTGCTACAAATGGATGGATCTAAAAGACACCGTGCTAATTGAAATTAGTCATGGAAGGGCAAACACTGCATAATTCCCTTTATTTGAGGCATCTAAAATGATGAAATGTACAGAAATAGATAATAAGATAATGGTTATTAGGGGAGCAGGAGTGGGATATGTGGAATTGTTGCTAAATGGGTATAAAGTTACTGTTACACAAGATAAGTAAATTGCAGAGATCTGTACAGCACAGTGCTTATAGCCAAGAGTAAGGTCTTCTGCACTTAGAGGTATTGAGAGGATAGATCTCACGTTATGTGTCCTTACTAGAAACAAGAACAACAAAGGGACATATGAAAAAACAACCAATATGATATTACAAACTTAAAAGTTCATGAAGAGAGTAGATCTTACATTGTCTTCTTACCACACACAATAATACTAATAATAAGTGAGAGAGTGGTAAAAAAAATAGATAAATTGTCAACTTTTTTTCAAATTGGAGAAAATAGAAAATTATGGTAACATGAGTGTTTAGTGGCAGGGATTCAAATAAATAAACACTAATGAAAATAGGAAAGAAAATAATTGGAAGAGTGAATTTTCTTGGAACAAAACTATAAGGATGCATGCTGTTACCATGACTTTGGGAGACTGTGCAAATAAATAAACAAGACACACATGAAAGGAGAGAGAGAGAATGTATTAGCTTTGGCGCTAATTAAGGCAGCCCTCAGCTCATGAAATAATACAGTATCCCCAAGTTGAACTTCTTCATGGTATCATCAAATAATCATCGTGACAATAATGATACTAGCTAAATGTTGTTATCTCTTTGCTTGACGTCAAAGCAGTGTTTGCTGAGGGCCTTACATATCCTGTATCAGTTAGTTCTCACAACACCCCTATAACATAGGAATTTTTTTTAGTTGCAAGATAGTTGACATATCAGTGTCTGGTGTAGAAAATAATGCCAATTATGCCCATTTACAAAATGCTCACCACAAGAAGTGTAGTTACCATACAGAGATAGTACAGGATTATTGACCATATTCCCTATGCTGGACTTTTCATCTCATGAATGATTTTATAACTGGAAGTTTGTTCCTCTTGATCCCTTCCTCCTGTCTCACCCATCCCCCTCACTCCTCCCTTCTGGCCGCCACCCATTCGTTGAAATCACATGGTATGTGTTGTCCTCTGTCTGACTTATTTCACTTGGCATAAAGCCCTCTAGCTTCAGCAGTAGGAAGAGCTTCACCTAAATTTTAAGAGTGGAGAGCGGCAGGCTCACATAAGCCTTCCATACATGGAGTAAAATCTTTTCAAGGTTTGGTTTTGGCCATAACTTCCCCCCAAAATATTGTTTGTTTTTTGTCCTCTCCTTCCTGGGGCAAACTTGGAGCACTCTTTTCTGTTCCCTGTGGTTGTGGGAAGGGTAGGGTCTGGTGTCTATTTGATTCATTTACTTGGAGATTAGAGTCCCTCTGTCCCCCAGCTCAAATTAGGTCCCACATGAGGATGTCCTGGGCCCATCTTCTATTGTTCTGGTCCTGAAACCCAAGCTTAAGTGTTTGAAGTTTTACATTGTATTTAGGATAAAAGTGGCTTCAGCGATCCAACATTTTCTGGTGGTAGATTTAAGAGTAAGTTGGGCCCAAATATCTGCATTTTCTTTTTGTCCCTTCCTTTCCCGTCTGCTTCCCTCCCTCCCACCCTCCTTCCTTTTCTCCCCAGCATGTTTTATGATTTCACGAGGATTGGTGATAGGAAGAACCTAGCCTATCATTTCTGGAAAGTGAACCCATTTAAAGACATTTTGGATTTGAAATAGATGCAAGCTGTTTGCAGTTTTAGAGCATCTAACATTACTCTGAGAGCTTCTGTGTTGAGCTCTGTGTCTTTTCTCGTCACCCTACTACACCTCAGTGAAGGTGTATTTGGCTCGTGGTTTGCAGCGGAGACTTTCACAATCTGCGACTTATGAAACTCATTTCTTTGCTGACTGATTGCTTTGCATAGACCCCTCCAGGCCCAGAGCAGCCGGTCAGGTTTATAAAAGGGGCCTTTGCCATGGGAGCTGAGCTGCAGCAGGCAGGCACGGGCAGCAAGATGGTGTCACAGACGCAGGTCCTCACGTTCCTGTTGCTCTGGGTTACAGGTGAGAAATTCACAAGTGCCACAATGCTTTTGGAGTGAGTAATATCTTTTTAGAGTTAAAAAATTTTTAGATGTAATAAGAAATACTGGCTATTTCCAATACAGGCTCAATTTTGTGCAGATATGTAATGACATTAGGAAGCCTATTTTTAAAATACCGTATTTCAAGGTGTGTAGCACAAAGTGGTGTGTGTGTGTCATCCTTATCCATCTGTGATTGCAGGTGCCTGCGGGGACACCGTGATGACCCAGTCTCCAGCCTCCTTGGCTGTGTCTCCAGGACAGAGGGTCACCATTAACTGCAGGGCCAGTCAGAGTGTTAGCAGCTACGTAGCCTGGTACCAGCAGAAGCCTGGGCAGGCCCCAAAACTGCTCATCTACTCTGCGTCCACCCGGGCATCTGGGGTCCCCGACAGGTTCAGTGGCAGTGGGTCTGGGACAGATTTTACTTTCACCATCAGCAGCGCCCAAGCTGAGGATTTGGCAACTTATTACTGCCAGCAGGATTACAGCTCTCCTCCCACAGTGCTTCAGCCTCGAACACAAACCCCAGGGCCACGGGCCAGTGCATCCCTGCCGGGCAGCTGCTTCCTCCCCCCACAGCTTTGAACACACACATCCCCATATCTGCCCGAGAGGTCCCACCTCCTGACTGATTCCTGGCGGTAGGTAGGGCCCAGGAGAAATTACATCAGTTGGATTTTCCATATCCCTTTTTGTGGGAGATTATTGAAGACCAATGCTCTGAAGATCTCTTAGAGATGCTGTCAGGAGTTGTTTCGTAGGGACGTGCATGTTCCCAATGGACAGGTCCCCTGAGTGAGCCAGGAAGGTCGGGGACCCTCTCAAAGCGCGTCCCATGAATTGTACACCTGGTGGATCAATTCTGTCTTCCCTGTTCCTCCGTGACTGGCTCATTTCTATTTTAATTCCTTATTCTCACGGTCTTCTTTCTTTATGTGCAATCACCCTCCAATTCTGGACCTTCCCAGTAGTAAACCCTTGGCTTCTCTCATTAAAAAACCTTCCACATAGCATGAAGCTTCCCTCCCTTGCGTTTCCTTTCCATGGACCCTGTTTTCCAGCCAAGCCTTTCTGGCCACTGTCACTGCAGCTGCTCTCCCACTCTGTCCCCTTTTGTACCACCCTTTGCTCTTAGGTCCATTTCTCTCCACTGTACTCATTCTTACAAAGGTGATTCCCTAATTCTTTCAGCTGTCATTCTAGAAAGATCTGGTAGTGTTCCTCAGTACCTTTTCTTATCATATGTCAACTTTCCCTGTAAAGCCATCCCTTGGATTTGTGAGTGAAGGAAGTCGTGGCTCTAAACGTGCTGTAAGTTGAATTTCTTGGATTACATGTAATTGATTTTAGTGTTGTTCCTTCATCTTCTTGTGAAATAAGGAAGTTTAGCTTCAGGAACAATTGCTGCAAACCTGACCAGTCTCCTCTGAACACCAGCATATGTAACAACTTCTCCCAGTAATTAGAAATATAATGGAAGTATTGACATTAAGGAATCCATGTCCTTCATTTCTTCAAGATATGATTTTTGAGTGCATGTTGTGTGTCAAGAGCACAAATATCTGCTTTTACTCCATTTGGGAGAGACAAACATACATAGCTTTGTAACTGCTCCAAAGAAAAATAAATAAAGCCAGGGGGTAAGGTTGTTGGCTAAGAGGAGACATTTAAAATCAAATGAGGTATTAGTTATCTATTGTCATGTAATAAAACCCCCTCAAAAGTGTAGTTGCTCAAGATGGCAGTGTTTTTATTGCTGTCATTCCTATGATTAGCTGAGTGGTTCTGTTAATATGGGGCAGGCATGACTGACTTTGGCTGGGTGGCCCATGTATTTGAAGTTGGCTGACAGATCTCCTCCGTGCTAGCTAACAGAGGAAGGCTCACATCTCTTTCTTCTCCTTCCCATTTGTGTAACTGGCTGACCATCAGTTGGGGCTGTTCAGGTGACTGGTTTCATGTCTCTCCTGATCTGGTAGATGGCACTCAACTGGCCGGGTTCCGAGAGAGAGAGAGAGAGAGAGAGAGAGAGAGAGAGAGAGAGAGAGAGAGAGAGAGAGAGAGAGCACATACAGCCTGCTGAAACCTAACCATGAAGTGACACAGTGTCCCACTGCCACATTCTAGGTCAGTGAAATTGATGTCACTGAAAATGAATGTAAATAGCCCCTGTCTCTTGACAGAGGAACTGCAGAGTGACATGGCATAAAGCACGGGTATGGGGAGGGATAAAGATGGGAGACCTGTTTCTGCATGCATCCATGGATGGTCATAGAACGTTAGCCTGAGAATATATGACTTAATCGATGTTTTAATGTAGAGAAGAAATGAGCCGTAGGAATACTTCCAGGAAATAGGGTCCTAGTTTGAGGAAACAGCACAGTTCTGAGGCAGATATGTGATCATATGTAGAAAAAGAAGGAAGGCAAAGCTGCTAAAATGGAGTGTGCAAGGGGGTCAGCGGGGGAAGTAAGATCAAAGGCCATGCTGTATAGGACGCTGTGGGCCTCTCCGAGGACTGGGGTTTGTTTGAAGGATGTGGTCAGTGGGAGAGCTCTGAATAGGGAAGAGGGAGCAGGAGGTCTGGCCCTGAGGGGTCTCCCCACCTGGGGACTTTGTCTCACGTGGACGCCAGAGCAGGGGCCCAAGATCTGGGATGGTGGTACCACTTGCTGCCTCTTGCCCTCCTGTGGGCCCAGACCCTGTCTCTAGAAGAGACCTGTTCGTCTGCCTCTGACCACAGGGCTGGCTGTGGGGGGCCCTGAGGAGGTTGGTGCAAATCCCCAGGAGGATGAGGTGGGTCTAGAGGAGTTGGGTTGTGGTGGCACCTGGTGATGCTTTGGCGGAAGCCCCAAGTGCATGCCCCGCCCAGAGTTGCCCTTGAGGATGTGCCCAGGGTCACAGATGTGGTGGCTGTGATCCTCCATGGCACATAGACCGACGTCTGGTCCTGAGGGGAACGGCTCCTGTGCTCATTATCACCGGAGGGCTCAGGTCCCTGTGAGGTGCAGGCAGCTCTCCTGTGAGGACCCAGAGCAGTTCTGGGTGGCTGAAGCCTGCTGAGGGTCCCTGCGCCTGTGTAAGCTGGAGCCCCTCATCCCAGATGCTCCTTTCCACAGGGATGTGTCAGAGGGTGTGTGGCTGTGACCCAGGAACAGGAGAACATAGGACTTTTTTCTCAAGTTATCCTCAGTGGATTTAATCCTTGGTTGTTTAAGTGTTCATTAAACCAGCCTGATCATGAGAATCAGACAAAGGTTTTTCACTCTCCCCAATGGTGCCCATTGGGCCTGAAGCAGCCATTTATCCTGCCCTTTGGATGAAAGCTGAGGCAAATCCTTTATACTTTCTAGTAATTCTTAAATAATAGTGTCATGTCTACATTTCTTGTCGCAGTTGGTTTCCTTGGGTGCCTGGCAATGCGGGCCCTCTGAGGGGGTGAGCACCTCACTGTCCTCTGTCCCCACCTGCGGTCCACAGAGAGCTGTTGCCTGAGGAGGGAGGAGAGTTGGGTGGCACTAGCTCTCTGTCTGTGTCTGCACCCCAGTATCTCCAGCTTTTACAGGTGTGTGGAAAGCACTCACTGCTCCCAGGGCGTGGGTCACTGTAACTTCATCAAGGCACCCACCTCTCAGGGCAGCACCCTCACCTCCCAGAGCAGCACCTCAGCCCAGCCTCAGCTTTGGTTTCCTCAGGCCAGAAGCAGATGTGCAGCCCCGAAAGCGCCCCCATCCTTCTGGAAAAGCATGGTTTTCTCCAAGGCATCCGGAAGGGGGAAGGTGGGATTCAATAAAAGCTCCTTAAAGGGCTTTTCCAAATTCCTATTCTTTGACCACCGTGTGGTGATTCTTTATAAAAGAGTAAGTGTCAAAAAGTAGTTTTCAGAAACATTGGGAGCGTCTCGCATCTTGGAATCTCTTCCAGAAACAGGGCTGAGATGGTCCCAGTGTCCTGTCCCATGCCAGGTGCCAGGAGGAGTGCACTCAGTTTGGGGCCCATGTGACAGCAGACCTTGAATTGGTCTCACTGTCAGGCCCATGGAGAAGGGAGGTCTTGGGAATGGGAAGTTGGTACCTGATGGGAGGCAGCCCTGGAGGTGCGGCTATGTTGTCACCTCCTCTGCAGAGGGGACAGTGACCTCTGCCCCTCCCGAGCCCGGGGCTAACCCTCCCCCAGCTCCCTCCTCCCTCTTTTAGCTCCATTCACCAGGCCCTTCACATCTACCTCAAATGCACTGCATCTGCATCATGTCCTCAGATACACTGGCATCTGCCTCCTGACTTCCCTCTGTCTTTAAGCTCCTGTTTCTACTAGAACCTGATTTTAAATGGCCTTCTGGATTTGGTGGTTGAATTTCTATGTGAGAATAGCCTGATTATTAGTTAATCTCCATTATTCCTGTTTGACATATGTTTCTACTAGTCCCTGTCCTTGCCACTCCTAAGTCCTTAGATGGGCTGGTTTGGATCAGGTGACACTCTCTTCCAGTGGAATATTTCCAATTGTTCAATGTTATTCTTAACCTGAGCCCAGTTTCTGGCCTGTGTTTGTGAAGATCCCATGTCAAGCACAAGGGAAATCAACCCTCTGTACATGTGATCTCAGTTTGTCTAGTTCCTGTCTTTTTTAAGAACATTGAAACATATTTGACATATAACACGGTGGAAGTTTAAGGTGTGCAGTATGTTGACTTGGTACATTTTTATGTTGCAAAACGATTAGCACCATACCTAGCTAACATCTGTATCGGGTTCCCAAATTATCATTTCTTTTTTGTGGTGAAAATAATTTAAGATCTACTTTCTTAGCAACTTTGAAGTCAACAGTATTTTTATTATAATCACTAAGCTGTGCATTAGGTCTCCAGGGCCTATTTATCTAGTAGTTTCAAGGTTTTAACCTTAAATTATTAATCCCCAATACCCCAACTCCCTAGACTCTTGTAACTACCATTCTTGCCTTTGTTTTCATGAGTTCAGCTTTTTAAGATTCCACACATAAGTGAGATCCTAGAGTATTTGTCTTTGTCTGTCTGACTAACCTCACTGAGCATGATGCCCTCAAGGTCCATCCATGTTGTGGCAAATGGCAGGATTTCTTTCTTTTTCACAGCTCCTTTATTCATTCATTGGTGGACTGGTGGCTATTGTGAATAATACTGCAATTAACATGAGAATTCATGTATCATTTTAAACTCTTGTTTGCATTTCTTTTGAAAATACATGCAGGAGTGAAATTAATGGATCATGTGGTAGTTCCATTTGTACTTATTTATAGTGATTTATGCCTTTTTCTGCTCCTTTATCTAATACCAAAGCCTCACCCAATCACTGTCTGGCATACATCCTGTTTTCTTACTGTCATTGAATTTGTCTTCATCTCAATTGTAAGCAGAACTGATCAGAAGTTGAATTTATTTTTTTGGAGGATAGAAGGGCCAGGATGAGAGTTGGCAGAGAAATAAATTAGTTATATTAGTATAATTTGGAAAATACAATATGGTAAATGAAATTTGTGCTGATCCAGATAAGAAAGGAGGAAGGAACCCTTGTGACTAATAAATGGTTTATGTTGTTGTGGACTCCAACGTGAGGCACCAAAATGCAGGGCCTGGGCCTGTGGCGAGTGGGGGGCTCAGGAGAGGCATCAGGGACCTGCTGGCTTCCTGGTTGTCATGGCTACTGGGCCTCTGCCTGAGGAAAGTCAGCCAGAGGGAGACAAAGGACAAACTGGACCTCTGAGTTAGATGAGAGATCATGTGCTGCCCAGTAAGCTCCTGTTTGGGGAAAGTTACTGGGAGCCTGTTGGGAGGGGTTTTGCAGAACACAAAGTATTTGCTCCTGAGAGAGGAAGCATTGGGGTGACAGATAAAGGATTCGCTCTTGACCTGTGTGCTTGGGTTCACAGGGGCTTGTCCTTTCCCCCATGTGTTTGGTTTATGGTGCCAGGACATAAGCAAACTGAGGCTCGATGCATCTATTGACTCAGTTTCCTGAAAGAGACCTCAAGGGAAGTCAGCAGAGTTCTTCCTGGACTTCTGAGTTCCTGACCCCATCAATATATCAAAGGCACAAAGGAAGGAGCAGGGCTGGTGGTGCGGGAACATGTCACTTACCCCACTGTCCCTGCAGCCCCAGGGGGAGCGTGGCTGCTACTGTCAGTGTGCTCGGAGGAGAGTTTTGTCTTATCTGTTTATTTGAAATGCATTGCAGGGTTTCAGGAAATTGCACAAAGAATCAAGACCCTCTTAATCCCTTCCCTCAGCTCCCTGAAGTTTTAACATTTTGCTCATTTGCACTCTTATTATTTCTCTGTACAGATATGCATTTTCCTCCCCTGAATGTCTGGAAGGTAAGTTCTAGGCATGCAAGCCGCGAACAATTTCTTAATAAAAAATAGTGTTCTCTTACATTGCCATAGGATCAATTCACAATTTAGAAAATGAACTGGTACAACCCATGAGCTGGCATGGGAGTTGGTATTCTAAATCTTTTTGTTTTTGCAGAATCTTAAATTTCCTTGTTCTCCTTTGTCCCATCACTGCCCAGACTCCAGAGTGTCCCTTTCCCTCCTGTTCATGCTCTACTTACCTGAAAATGCTGCCTTTCTGTGCTGCCGCCCTGAGTCCTGGGCACTTGATTGAGCCCGCCCTGCTGCGCCCCTGCTCTGTGACACCAGGGCTCCTCAGTATTTTTCATGAAAAGTGGATTTTCTCTTACACGTGATTTAAGATTAGTTTTCTGTACTGCTCTGTACAGTTTTTGTGGTCATGGCTGGTTTTCTACACCGACCTGTGTCTCTAGTGATGGAATGGGTGCTATTTTCCTAGTTTCAGCTGGCTTAGCAGGGTAGTTTATGGTGTACTCATGCTAACGAGATAGGTTTTATGTGGTAGTTTCTTTTTTTTTTTTTGGTGATCTGCACAGCTTCTGAAATGCGTATGGGGAGATTCCGGTTTGGGCAGCTGTCATTACTGCTTAAATAACCTCTCCGGGTAACTCCTGAAGCACATCCCTCCCATGGTCATGTGGGACCCCCTCTCCCTGCAGCCCCGTGGATCAGGAGTCCTCTGGCCCCAGAGGTTGTCCCCAGCCCAGAACCAGGAGGAAGGGGCCCCCGAGGATGGGGGAGTGATGGATGTCAGGCAGGTGTGTGTCCTCGGGCTTCTTCCAATTTTTTTGTCACTGCATAAATTGGCAATTGCTGTTGAGTATCCACTGTCATCTTGCCCTCATGGGGCAGGTGCAGACTTCCGGGTGAGCAGCAAGGGAAAGATTCAGGGCTTCCCAACTGGGCTGGATCCAGGCTCTCATAGGGCCTTTTTCTCTGGCACCTGCAGAAGAAAGCAGACCTTCCCGGAGGCTCAGGGTGACCAAGAGGAGGCCCAGTTACTACCCAGAGGACCAAGAAACATGCAGCCACTTCTGGATTTGCCCTGAGGTGGTTCAGAGACCTTTGAAATGCAGGTGAGAGGACAGGTGCAGTGGGCATCATCTAACCCCTCCTCGGGGTCTTCAGGTGACATTGGGGTGGTTCTAAGGTGTAAGACGGCTGACAACAGGCTGTGGTGACCTGAACATTGTCCCTAGTACCCTTGATACTACTGTATGTTGAGGGTGGGGTCTTCATCTGAAGTAATTATTGATAGGGGGTAAAAGAATCTCATAAGTCAGTTTCCTGTTATCAAGTTCGTCCAGGGCATGTCAGGGAGTTCAGCCCTGCCCACGGATGCATTGATTTATTCTCACCAGTCCAAGTCTTAGGCAATAGTGAGCAGACAAGATACTGCTGTCTTCATGCCCACATTCTCCTGGGGAGTCACCAACAATGAAACAGAAGCAGGAGAAATTGATCACAGTCAGCAATATGTGCTGTGAGGGAGATCCGACCAGGCAATGCCCTCACTGGGTGGGTGTGAACAAGGGCTTCATGGAGGAGGTGGTCAGAGAGGACTTCTCTGCAGAGCTGTCAGCAGGCCACTGGCTGGAACGTGGGCAGGAAGTGGCTTGTGTAAGTGTCCAGCAGAGGGAGGGTGCAGGACAAAGGCCCAGAGGCAGGGCCGGGCTTGGCAGGTCCAGGCAGTGGGAGTGCAGGAGAGTCAGGGTGGATGCACAGGTCAGAGGAGGACGTGATTCACAGTCCACTGCCCACCACTGCCATCTAGTAGAGGTGCCACTGTGGGACTCCTGGGTAAATCGTGAAGGGCAGACTGGACTTGACATTCCTCAGGTCTTTCCTTCCAGGGACAGCTAGTATCCAAGAAGAGTCTCCTGGGAGAAGTGAGGTCTGGTCATTAAGTGTCAAATCAGCTAGTAGGAGTCAAATTCTTGCCCCACACTTGAAATTCAATAAATATCTGTCCATGGATGAGTAGCAGCTGTTATTGATATTAAAGCTCTTTATCCTCCTGGAAGAAAAGGAGCTGCTTCCTCTTTCATGAGCCACAGGAGCTCTGGAGGGCTTTGGCTTCCCCCCTCACCCCTGAACCTCCCCAGGAGCAGGGAGACTCGCTGCCCCACACTCACTCCTTCCAGACACGCTGCTCCAAGGCCTCCCTGGGTGTCCCTTGCTTCTTGGTCACTAGCTCTGTGTTCCTAGACAACGTGTCTGCACCAGGAGAGGGAGGAGGGACGGACGGGAGAAGGCAGAGGGAGGATGTCCCCCTGGGCTGGAGAGGCCCTGAGCAGACCTGCTCCCAAGGGCAGATGGGGGAAGGACTCACTGCTGTGCCTGCTCTGCCCACTGGCATCTCCTCCCTGGCCTGCCTGTCAGCTCAGCCCCACCTGCCAAAGGGCCGTGAGACCCTCAGCACGTCCCACCCAGAGCTGTTTTCTCACCATAGCCTCGGGAGTGGAAAAAGTCCGGTGGCCCACTCAGAACCCTGTCCCTCTATTCACACATCACCAACCATCACTCCCCAGCCTCCAGCCTACCCTCCCTCTTTCTCTGCTCACTTCCCTCTCTCATAGCAGTGGGTCCTCAGCCGCACAGCCCTGGCCACCCACCCCTGTGAACTACGGTCCCCATGTTCTGAGCACACTCTGTGGTATCAGTGATTTTCAGGAAAATTCTTTCAAGTGTTGTTCTTGCACAAGGGAGAGCAAATCACAGTCCATGGGCCAAATCTGGCCTGTGGCTGTGTATTATTCTAAACAGCTTCATTGGTATATATTTCTCCTGCCATACAATTCGTGTATATTTCAGTAGTTTTGCATGTTCACAGCTGTGTGCACCTTTCCCCACAGTAGTTGCAGAACATTTTCATCACCTTGGAAAGAAACCTCATCTTTAGCTGGATTGCACCCTGTGTCCCCATTACTCCCCCAGCTCCAGGCACCATGCATCTACTTTTGTCTCTATGGATTGACCTATCCCGGACCTTTCATATAATGGAATCATGGAATATGTAATATTTTATGACCCCTTCCTCTCCTTTACATAATACTGTCAAAGTTCTTACATGTCGTGACCTGTGTCAGTGTTCCATTTCTTGTTCTGGCTGAATGCTGTTCCGCCGTGTGGATATATTACACTTTGTTTATCCATTCATCATTTGAGGGACATTTGGGTTGTTTCTACCTCTGATCTATTTTGAATAATGCTGCTATGATCATTCATTATAAAGTCTTTATCTGGATGCGTTTCATTTCTCTTGTATATGGATCTAAAAGCAGAATTAACAAGTCACATGGTAACTCTATGTTTAACTTTCAGAGGCACCACCCAGCTGGTTTCCAGAGGGACTGTGCTATTTTCCTGTAGCACCAGCGATGCATGATGTGCAGTCTCTCCACATGCTCACCAACTCTTATTATTGTTTGCCTCTTTGAGTGCAGCCATTCTAATGCGTGTGAAATGGTGTTGATTTACCTTTCCCTAATGACTGATAATGTTGAGCACCCTTTCATGGGCTTATTTCATCTGTATATTTTCTGTTGAGAAATGTCTGTTCAAATTCTTTGCTCATTTTAAATTGGATTATTTGTCTTTTTATTGTCAACTTGTAATAGCTTTAGTATGTTCTAAATATTAGAACCTTATCAGATATATGATTTGCAGACCTTTCTCCACTTCTGAGGGTGTCCCAGCACCACTTGTTCAAAAAACTATTCTTTCCCACCTTGAACAGTCTTGGAATGTAAATAAAGCTTTATTGGAGGACAGCCATGCTCAGTAATTTACATATCATCTATGATTGCTTCTGCACTGTAACGGAAGGGTCGTGTAGGTGCAACAAGGACCATGTGGCCCACAAAATCTCATAAAGTTATTGTCTGGTCCTTTACAGAAAGTGTGCCAATGTCCACTATATAGAGGGACATTTTGTTAAACACAGTAGGAAGGGCCTTCCCTCTGAAGGTTTTAGCATCATTTCAATTTTTTTGTTTGTTTATTTGTCTGTATTACAATTAAGGGAACAGAAAGACAAGATTTACTGAAGCCTAGTATTTGTTGACAAATTGCCTGGTGAGATTCCCACTACTCCTAGTCACTGTTTTCTGTGGGTAGATGGAATCCCCTCTCTGATGTAAGGCTGATTATTGTTCGGGTGGATAATACATGCCTAACTCATATTTTCAGAGCCTAATGTAATGAAGCTCTTTTCTTTCAGGACTGCAATTTGATCCATTTTTTTGAGTGGTTGAATGAAGGCATAATTTACATGTCATAATATTCACCAATCTTAAGTTTACTATTCAATAAATTTGAATAAATATATACAGTTTTTACATCTACCATCACAATCCATCTTCAGAATACTTCCATCATCAAAAATATTTCCTTGGTCCTATTTATAATTAATTACTGCTCCCACAATCAGCCCCAGAAAAAACTGATCTACTTTCTGGACATGTAATTTCTTATTTTCTAGAAATGTCTTATGAACAGGATCATGCACTATGTGGTGTTTTGTATCTGACTCCCCTCCCTAGGTATATTTTTTAAGGTTTTTCCAATTTTATTGCTGAGTAATATTCCTCCAGTTTCCAACCTGTGCTCCAATCTCTGTCTTTCTACTGCCTGCTCCAAGAGAAGGTAGGTAGAGAGAGGCAATCTTCTCAGGACATGTTTTCTGTAAATGATTTTATGGGAAAATCATTTCTAGACTTAAGATTTAAGGTCTCAAAATTTTAGGCAATTCAGTCAATTTAATTATCAATCAAATTGATATTTAGAATACATGAAATTAAAATTGATAGAAATTAGAAATTAATAGAATATATGTATGTCCTTTGGATTGGATATTCTGGGAGATGCGTTCAGGGAACTGGAAAGAAAACATGCTGGGAGTTGAAATTTTAAACCTTAAAGAGACAAGTGAAATGATATAGAACTGAGATGAAGGCACCCTTCAAAGGAGAATGAGAGCAAAGACACACACAGAGATGTGCACAGCAAAGGATCTCTGCATTTTGTCCACAGGTCGTAGTCTTGAGAGCTAAGAGTATCTTTAAAGGATGATTTTAAAGGCCTGAAAGCCACCCTGCTCTTGGCTGAGAGGCAAGGTGCTGAGCTGCTCTTGCTCCCCCTGCCCTGCATACCTGGTAAGAGTGAAGCACAACAGAATGGAGGGAGGACAGCTGACAAACACTCTTTGTTTGACTGAACTTGATTCCGGCTTCTGAAACTTCTCCTAGGTCCACATATACACTTCCTTGTAGAATCCAGATTTACCAAGAATTCTGCTAAGTCAGTTTAGCAAGAGACCCCGACACTGCATATCTGATCACCCTGAATAACTAATCAGGTTCCTCACCCTCCCCATCCTCCGGGTGATGTCTGATCAGCCTGGGATGTCTTCAGGATGAGCCAGAACCCCTTCATCCTAGTGTTTCCTCTTAATAATTGTCCATTCACTGACCCCCAAACTTATCCTTGGTATAAATTCCCACTTTCTCACGCTGTTTTTAGAATTAATTGCACCTATAACCAAAAACCTATTTGCTCTTATTGCAAGAGTCTTAAATAAAATTTGCTTTTACCACCTTGATTACTGTGAAGCTCTGGTTTTCCTTTGACATACCTCATATTTCCTGATTTCTTGGTAGTTGAATTAGTTGTGTGTATGTGTGTGTGTGTGTATGTTTATTTGTATGAGTTTATTTGAAGTCGGTGCACGCCCTTTCGAGGCTGCTGGGCACTTAAAAGTGAGACCCCTTCCCAGAGGACTCTTTCCATGCTACATGTGGCTTTTCTGAGCATACTAGTATTTTCACTTGACTGGTGTGCAGTTCTGACTTGAGCTCTAAGGTGGACAATGAGCTTCGTTCATCTTCCCTTTGACTATCTGTCCAGGAGGGGGAGCCACTAGCACATGTCTGTGTCGTCAACCTCACCAACAGTAGGTCCACAATCTCTGTATGAACTGGCAACTAAGAAACAAATTCTAAACTCATGATTCATTTGGCATCTGAGAATGTATCTGGGTCTCCAGTCACTGCTGTGAGCATAGGTCTGGGGCACATTTCATCCTCACAGTGAGACCTGGGGTAGCAGATGATGCTCAAATTCATGGATATCAGCAGAGCATGAAAGCCTCTCCCAGGGTGGGAGCCCCAAACACCAAGTTTCCCTGTGGGCAGTGGGGAGGGGCGTGGGTGACTCCAAACCTGGGGCTCCTGAACACTTGCTGCTCTGTTGCTTTCGGCGGGGCTCTGCCAGCAGGAAGCTCCTGGGACGTGACAGCTCAGTCTTCCCCGTAACAGTCCCACCACCTGCGTAACGACTCAGGTGGCCCAGGAATGAAATGGACACTAGTTCATCTTACTGGAATCCATTGCTTCCACCAACTCTTAGTCAAGAAATATATTGCAGAGGAACTTAGTTATACCAGGTAATTTTTAGAGACACTGGGAAGGCTGGAGGGAAGGCTTGGGGCTTTGTAGCTGGGAAATGTACCCTGGATGAATGCTGCTGAGCTCATCCAGTGATGTGCCTGGAACACTGCTCATGAGCTTGAGACTGCAGTGTGTACTGACATTGCTACTGGTGACTCTGGATATCGCCCTGGGACCTTATCCTTGCTGCTGTTGTTTCCATCTGAAAAAGGAGTTTTCTTTATTGCTTTCTCCGGTCACAGTGAGGTGAATCTGTAACTCTATAAGATGTATAACAGAGAGCAAATTGAAGTCATATAATACCATGGAGAATCTCTTTGGAGTGTCCATTTTACTGGAATGTTTCATGTCAAATGTTTTAAATTAAGAGCTACACACATAAAGAATAGAAGAGGAAAGTGGTGTAATTTCTGTATAAAAATGCAACTCACTTTTGAGTATTTATTTTGTATCCTGCAACTTTGCTTTGTTTAGTTCTAACAGTTTTGTTTTTGGTGGAATCTTTAGAATTTCTAGAACACTAGAAGTTACTAGTATAAGAACATATAAGTATGTATATGTATAAATGGAGTGAAATAAAAATCCCAGAAATAAACTGATGGATATATGGTGAAATGATTGCTGACAAAGGTGCCAAAAATACAGAAAGATGATCTCTTTAATAATTGGTGTCAATCCAATGGATATCCACATGTAATAGAGTGAAACTGGAATAATATAAATGAAACCCTTATTTTATACTATACGCCAAATTCAATTCAAAAATCATTGTAAGAATTAAACTGCAAAACTCTTAGAAGAAAACACAGGGAGAAAGATTCATAACATTGGTCTTAGTATTGGATTCTTGGCTATGACACCAAAAATACAGACAACAAATGCAAAAATAAGCCACTGGGACTGCATCAAACTAGAAAGCCTGTACTCAGCAAGAGAAACAATCAACATTGTACAAAGGCCACCTATGCAATGGGAGAAAATATTTGCAAACCATATGTCTGATAAGGATTAAAATCCAAAATACGTAAGAAAGTCTTATAACTCAATAACAAAACCAACAGATAACTGATTCACAAATAGGCAAAAGACTTGAATAGGCATTTCTCCAATGAAGACATACAAACAGCCAACAAATACATGAGAAAATGCTCAACATCTTTAATCATTAGGGAAATGCAAATCACAAAGACCACGCCTATTAGGCTGGCTAATAGTGAAAAACAAAACAAAAGTTTGTAAGTGTTGGTGAGGATGTAGAGAAATTAGAACCCTTGAACACTGTTGACAGGAATGTCTATTTGTGCAGCTGTTATGGACAATAGAATGGAGTTCCTAAAAAAGTTAGAAATAGTACTAAAACACGACCCAGCAATGTTACTTCTGGGTATATATCCAAATGATTTGAAATCAGGGTTCTGAAGAGATTTTTGCACTCTCTGCTCACTGTGGTATTATTAACTATAGTTAAGATATGGAAAGAACTATGGTGTCCACTAACAGGTGAGTGCATGAAGAGAATGTGGTGTATACATACAAGGGAATATTATTCAACCTTAAAAATGAAGGAAATCTTACCATATGCTAAAAATGGATTGACCTGGAAGACACCATGTTACTTGAAATTAGTCACCAAAGGGCAAACAGTGCTTAATTCCCTTTATTTGAGGCATCTAAAATAATGAAATGTACAGAAATAGACAATAAGATAGTGGTTATTAGGGGAGCAGAAGGGGGGGTATGTGGAATTGTTGCTAAATGGGTATAAAGTTACACTTACACAAGATAAGTAAATTGCAGAGATCTGTACAGCACAGTGCTTATACCTAACAGTAAGGTCTTCTGCACTTAGAGGTTTGTTAAGAGGATAGATCTCATGTTAAGTGTCCACCAACAAGCACAACAAAGGGACATATGAAAAAAGAACTGATATGATATTGTATATTTAAAAGTTCATGAAGAAGGTAGATTTTACATTGTCTTCTTACCACACACAATAATATTAATAATAAGTGAAGAGAGTTGGAGAAAAAATAGGTAAATATTCAACTTTTTTTCAAGTTGGAGAAAATAGAAAATTATGGTAACATGAGTGTTTAGTGGCAGGGATTCAAATAAATAAACACTGTTGAAAATCAGAAAGAAAATAATTGGAAGAGTGAATTTTCTTGGAGCAAAACTATGAGGATACATTCTGTTACCATGACATTTGGAGACTGTGCAAAGGGATAAACAAGACACAGATGAAAGGAGAGAGAGAGAATGTATTTGGTTTGCCACTAATTAAGTCAGCCCTCAGCTCCTGAAACAACACAGTATTTCCCAATACGAACCGCTTTGCAGTACCATCAAATAATCACTGTGAAAACAATGATACTAGCTAAAGTTTGTTGACTCTTTACTTGAGGTCAAAGCAGTCTTTGCTAAGTGCCTTACATATCTTGGATCAGTTAGTTGTCACAACACCTCCATAAGACAGGAGTTTCTTTTCAGTTGAAGTCTAGTTGATATATTAGTATCTGGTGTACTAAATAGTGGCGATTATGCCCACGTACAAAGTGCTTACCACAAGAAGTGTAGTTAAAGTACAAAGGTATTATAGGATTATTGACTATATTCCTTATGCTAGACTTTCATCTCATGAATGATCTTATAACTGGAAGTTTGCACCTCTTTATCCCTGTCACCTGTCTCACCCATCCCCCTCACTCCTCCTGTTTGTTCTCTCTCTGTCCTGATGACCCTGTTTGTGTGTGTGCTTTGTTGGTTCTGCTTGTTAGATCCCAAATATAAGTGAAATCACATGGTATGTGTCTTTCTCTGACTTTTTTTCACTTAGCATAATGGCCTCTAGGTTCACCAGTAGGAAGATCTTAACCTCAATTTCAAGAGTGGAGACTGTCAGGCTCATAGTAACCTTGCATAAGTGGAGTAGAAATCCTTGCAAGGATTGGCTTTCAGCCATAACTTCCCCCCAGAATCTTGTTTGAATTTTTTCATCTCCTTTCCTGCAGCAAACTTACAGCTCTCTGATCTGTACCCTGTGGTTGTGGGAAGGGTAGGGTCTGGGTTTCTCTTTGGTTCATTTACTTGGAGATTAGAGTCCCTCAGGCCCCCAGATCAAATTAGGCCCAAATGTCTCCCCAAATGAGGAAATTCAGGGCCCATCTTCTATTGTTCTGGCCCTGAAACACAAGCTTAAGTGTTTGCAGTTTTACATTGAATTTAGGATAAAAGTGGCTTCAGTGCTCCAGCATTTTCTGGTCATAGATTCAACAAATAACTTGCCCAAAGTTCCCCATTTTCTTTTTCCCCCTTCCCTTCCCTTCCCTTCTACCGTGTCTCTCTCCCTCCTTCCCTCCTTCCCTCCCTCCCTCCTTCCATTTATCCCCACATGTTTTATGATTTCACTAGGATTGCTGATAGGAAGAACCTAGCCTATCATTTCTGGAAACTGAACCCATTTAAAGACATTTTGGATTTGAATAGAAGCTCTTCATTAGATCTTCAAGCTGTTTGTAGTTTTAGAGCCTCTCACATTAATCTGAGAGCTTCTGCGTTGAGCTCCGTGTCTCTCTCTTCACCCGACCACATCTCAGTGACGGCGTGTTTGGCTTGTGGTTTACAGTGGAGACTTTCACAGCCCGCGACTTATGAAACTCAGTTCTCTGCTAACTGACTGCTTTGCATAGACCCCTCCAGGCCCAGAGCAGCTGCTCAGGGTTTATAAAAGGAGCCTTTGCCATGGGAGCTGAGCTGCAGCAGGCAGGCAGGGGCAGCAAGATGGTGTCACAGACGCAGGTCCTCATGTTCTTGTTGCTCTGGGTCACAGGTGAGGAATACACAAGCGTCACAATCCTTTGGAGCAATTAATATTTTCTTAGAGTCAAAAAATTTTAAGATACAATGAGAAATACTGGCTATTTCCAAAACAGGCCCAATTTTGTATTGACATGTAATGTCATCAGAAAGCGTATTTTTAAAAGGGCATATTTCAAGGTGTGTAGCTTAGAGTGGTGTGTGTGTGTCATCCTTATCCGTCTGTGATTGCAGGTGCCTGCGGGGACATCGTGATGACCCAGTCTCCAGCCTCCTTGGCTGTGTCTCCAGGACAGAGGGTCACCATTAACTGCAGGGCCAGTCAGAGTGTTAGCAGCTATGTAGACTGGTACCAGCAGAAGCCTGGGCAGGCTCCAAAACTGCTCATCTACTCTGCGTCCACCCGGGCATCTGGGGTCCCCGACAGGTTCAGTGGCAGTGGGTCTGGGACAGATTTCACTTTCACCATCAGCAGCGCCCAGGCTGAGGATGTGGCATCTTATTACTGCATGCAGGGTAACAGCTATCCTCCCACAGTGGTTCAGCCTCAAACAAAAACCCTAGGGTTATGGGCCAGTGCATCCCTGCTGGGCCATGTGCTTCCTCCCCACACAGCTTTGAATGTACACATATGTGCATTCAATGAGCCTGAGAGTTCACACCTCTTGACTTATTCCTGGCAGTTGGTAGAGCCCAGAAGAAAATTAAGCAAGTTGGATTATTCCGGATTCCTTTTTGTGGAAGATCATTGAAGGACAATGGTCTAAAGATATCTTAGAGATGCTACCAGGAGTTGTGTTGTAGGGACCTGCATGTTCCCAATGGACAGGTCCCCTGAGTGAGCCAGGAAGGTTGGCCACCCTCTCTCTACATGTCCCATGAATTGTACACCTGGTGGAACAATTCTGTCTTCCCTGTTCCTCCTTGACTGGCACATTTCTATTTTAATTCCTTATTTTCACTGACTTCTTTCTATATGTGCAATCACTCTCTAACTATGGACCTTCCTGATAGCAAACCCTTGGCCTCTCCTGTTATAAACCTTCCACGTAACATGCAGCTGCCCTCTCTTGTGTTTTCTTTGCATGGACCCTGTTTTCCAGCCAAGCCTTTCTGGCCACTGTCACTGCAGCTGCTCTCCCACTCTGTCCCCTTTTGTACCAGCCTTTACTGTTAAGTCCATTTCTCTCCATTGTACTCATTGTTACAAGGTGATTATCTAATTCTTTCAGCTGTCATTCTAGAAAGATCTGGTATTGTTCCTCATTGCCTTTTCTCAAAATTTCTCAACTTTCTGTTAAAGACATCTGTTGCATTTGTGAGTGAAGGAAATCGTGGCTCTAAGCATGCTGTAAATTGAATTCCTTGGGTAACAGGTACTTAACTTGCCCATTTCAGTTTAAAAGTGGAAGACTCTGGTCATTTCAGTGTTGTTCCTTCATCTTCTTGTGAAATAATGAAATTTAGCTTCAGGAACGATTGCTGCAAACCTCACCAGTCTCCTCTGAACACTAGTCTATATGAGATCTTCTCCCAGTAATTAGAAATACAATCAAAGTACTGATATTAAGGAATCCATGTCATTCATTTTTTCAAGATACGATTTTTGCGTGCCTGTTATGTGTCAAGAGCACAAATATCTGCTTTCAGTCCATTTGGGAGAGACAGACAATCCACAACTTTGTAAGTGCTACAAAGAAAAATAAAAGAAAGCCAGGGCTAAACCTTGTTGGCTAAGAGGAGACATTTAAAATCAAATGAGATATTAGTTAGCTATTGTCATGTAATAAACCACCCACAAAACTGTAGTTGCTTAAGATGGCAGTGTTTTTATTGCTGTCATTCCTATGGTTAGCTGAGTGGTTCTGTTAATATGGGCCAGGCATGACTGACCATGGCTGGTTTGCTCAGGTATTTGAAGTTGGCTGACAGGTCACCTCCCTGCTAGCTGATGTACAAAGGATCACATCTCTTTCTTCTCCTTCCCATTTCTGTAGCTGGCTGACCATCAGCTGGGGCTGTTTAGGTGGCTTCATGTCTCTCCTCATCTGGTAGATGTTCCCAAGTTCGATTGCAGGTGGCAGGATCCCGAGAAGAGAGAGAGAGAGAGAGAGAGAGAGAGAGAGAGAGAGAGAGAGAGAGAGAGAGAGAGAGAGAGCACATACAACCTGCTGAAACCTAGCCTCATAGTGACACAGTGTCCCACTGCCACATTCTAGGTCAGTGCAAGCAATGCTCTTGAAGAAGGTAAATAGCCCCTGCTTCTTGACACAGGAACTGCAGAGTGACATGGCCTAAAGCACGGGTATGGTGAGGGATAAAGTTGGGGACCTGTTTCTGCAATCCTTCCATGCATGGTCATGCAAGATTCCCTGAGAATATATGACTTAATCGATGTTCTAATGTAGAGAAGAAATAAGCCTTAGGAATAGTTCCAGGAAATAGAGTCCTATTTGAGGAAATAGCACATTTCTGAGGCAGATCTGTGAACACACGTAGAAAAAGAAGGAAGGCTATGTTGCTAAAATGGAGCTTGCAAGGGGGACAGCGGGGGAAGGAAGATCAAAGGCCACGTTGTGTAGGACGCTGTGGGCCTCTCCGAGGACTGGGGTTTTGTTTGAACGATGTGGTCAGTGGGAGAGCTCTGAATAGGGAAGAGGGAGCAGGAGGTCTGGCCCTGAGGGGACTCTCCACCTGGGGACTTTGTCTCACCTGGACGCAGGAGCAGGAGACTACTTGCTGCCTGCTACCCTCCCGAAGAGCTCAGACCCTGTCCCTAGAAGGGACTGGTTTGTCTGCCTATGACCACAGGATGGCCTGTGGCGGACAGCAGGAAGGTTGGTGAGAATCCTCAGGAGCTTGAGGCAGGGCCGGTGGAGTCGGGTTGTGGTTGCACCTGGTGATGCTTTGGCGGGAGCCCCGGGCACCTGCCCCTCCCAGAGTTGCCCCTGAGGATGTGCCCGGGGTCACAGATGTGGTGTGTGTGACCCTCTACAGCCTGTAGACACATGTCTGGTCCTGAGAGGGGCGGCTCCTGTGCTTATAATCCCCGGGGGGCCCGTTCCCCACTAAGATGTAGACAGCTCTCCTGTGAGGACCCAGAGCAGTTCTGGGAGGCTCAGGCCGGCCGAGGGTCCCTGCACCTGCACAAGGTGGAGACCCTCATCCTAGGGGCTCCTTTCCACAGGGATGAGTCTGGGGATGTGGGGCTGTGACCCAGGAACAGGAGAACATAGGACTTTTTCTCTCAAGTTATCCTCAGTGGGTTCAGCACTTGGTTGTTTCAGTGTTCATTAAACCAGCCTGATTATGAGAATCAGACAAAGGTTTTTCACTCTCCCCAATGGTGCCCATTGGGCCTGAAGCAGCCATTTATCCTGCCCTTTGGATGAAAGCTGAGGCAAATCCTTTATACTTTCTAGTAATCCTTAAATAATAGTGTCATGTCTACATTTCTTGTCGCAGTTGGTTTCCTTGGGTGCCTGGCAATGCGGGCCCTCTGAGGGGGTGAGCACCTCACTGTCCTCTGTCCCCACCTGCGGTCCACAGAGAGCTGTTGCCTGAGGAGGGAGGAGAGTTGGGTGGCACCAGCTCTCTGCCCCTGTCTGCACCCCAGTATCTCCGGCTTTTCCACATTTGTGGACAGCACTCACCACTCCCTGGCCAGGGGTTTGCTGTAACTTCATCAGGGCACCCACCTCTCAGGGCTGCACCCTCACCTCCCAGAGCAGCGCCTTAGCCCAGCCTCACCCTCAGTTTCCTCAGGCAGGAAGCAGATGTGCATCACTGATTGCACCCTCTACCTTATGGAGAGACATCATTCTCTCCGAAGCATCCAGGAGTGGGAGGGTAGGACTCAATAAAAGTTCCTCAAAGGGCTTTTTCCTAATTTCTATTTGTTCATGGACTTACTGGTGATTCTTTGTAAAGAGTCAGTCTCAAAAAGTCGTTTTCAGAAAAAGTGGGAGCATCTCTCATCTTGGAATCTTTTCCAGATGCAGGGCTGAGATGGTCCCAGTGTCCTGTCCCATGCCAGGTGCCAGGAGGAGTGCACTCAGTTTGGGGCCCGTGTGACAACAGACCTTGAGTCGGTCTCACTCTCAGGTCCATGGAGAAGGGAGGCCTTGGGAACAGGAAGTTGGTACCTGAATGGAGGCAGCCCTGGAGGTGAGGCTGTGTTGTCACCTTCTCTGCAGAGGAGACAATGACGTCTGCCCCTCCCAAGCCCAGGGTTGACTCTCTCTCCCAGCTCCCTCCTCTCTCTTTTAGCTCCACTCACCAGGCCCTTCACATCTACCTCAAAGGCACTGCATCTGCATCATGTCCTCAAATACACTGGCATCTGTCTCCTGACTTCCCTCTGCCTTTCAGCTCCTATTTCTACTAGAACCTGACAAATGGTCTTCTAGATTTGATGGCTGAATTTCTATGTGAGAAAAACCTGATTATTAGTTAGTCTACATTATTCCTGTTTGACATATGTTTATACTAGTCCATGTCCTAAGCCACTTCTAAGCCCTTAGGTGGGCTGGTTTGGATCAGGTGACACTCTCTTCTAGTGGAATATTTCCAATTGTTCAATGTTATTCTTATTTTGAGCCCTGTTTCTGGCCTGTGTTTGTGAAGATCCCACCTCAACCACAAGGGAAATCATCCCTCTGGACCTGTTATCTCAGTTTATCTCTTTCTTGTCTTTTTTAAGAACATTAAAAAATATTTGACATACAACACTATGGAAATTTAAGGTGTGCAGTATGTTGACTTGGTACATTTATGTGTTGCAATATGATTAGCCCCATAGCTAGCTAACACCTTTATTGTGTTACAAAATTATCATTTCTTTTATGTGGTGAAAACAATTTAAAATCTTGTCTCTTAGCAACATTGAAGTTTACAACTTTGAAGTCAACAGTATTTTTTATTATAATCACTAAGCTGTGCATTAGCTCTCCAGGGCCTATTTATCTACTAGTTTCAAATTTTTACCCTTAACCTATTAATCCCCAATCCCCCAACCCCCTAGCCTCTTGTAACTATCATTACAGCCTTTGTTTTCATGAGTTCAGCTTTTTAAGATTCCACATGTAAGTGAGATCCTAGAGTATTTGTCTTTGTCTGTCTGACTTACCTCACTGAGCATGATGCCCTCAAGGTCCATCCACGTTGTGGTGAATGGCAGGATTTCTTTCTTCCTCACGGCTGAATGATACTCCACTGTGTGTATATACACAGCTGCTTCATTCGTCCATCAGTGGACTCTTGGCTGTTGTGAATAATGCTGCTATTAACACGGGTGTGCATGTATCACTTTAAATTCTTGTTTGCATTGCCTTTGGAAATATATGCAGGAGTGAAATCACTGGATCATGTGGTAGTTCCATTTGTACTTATTTATGGTGATTTCTGCCTTTTTCTGCTCCTTATCTAATACCGAAGCCCCACCCAATCACTGTCTAGCATACATCCTGTTTTCCTACTGTCATTGAATTTATCTTCATCTGAATTGTAAGCAGAATTGATCAGAAGTTGAATTTATTTTTTTGAGGATAGAAGGGTCAGCATGAGGGTTAGGTTGTAGAAATAAATTAGTTATATTAGTATAATTTGGAAAATACAATACGGTAAATGAAATTTGTGCTGATCCAGATAAGAAAGGGAGAAGGAACCCATGTGACTAATAAATGGCTTATGTTGCTGTGGACTCCAACGTGAGGCATCAAAACGCAAGGCCTGGCCCTGTGGGGTGTGGGGGCTCAGGAGAGGCCTCAGGGACCTGCTGGCCTCCGGGTTGCCATGGCCACTGGGCCTCTCCCTGAGGAAATTCAGCCAGAGGGAGACAAAGGACAAACAACTGGACTTCTGAGTTAGGTGAGAGATCACATGCTGCCCAGTGAGCTCCTGTTTGGGGAAAGTTACTGGGAGCCCATTGGGAGGGGTTTGGAGAACACAAAGTATTTGCTCCCGAGAGAGGAAGCATTTGGGTGACAGATAAAGGGTTAACTCCTGACCTGTGGGTTAGGTTCGCAGGGGCTTGTCCTTTCCCCCATGTGTTTGGTTTATGGTGCCAGGACATAAGCAAACTGAGGCTCGATGCATCGTATTGACTCAGTTTCCTGAAAGAGACCTCAAGGGAAGTGAGCAGAGTTCTTCCTGGACTTCTGAGTTCCTGACCCCATCAATATATCAAAGGCACAAAGGAAGGAGCAGGAATGGTGGTGCGGGAACATGTCACTTACCCCACTGTCCCTGCAGCCCCAGGGGGAGCGTGACTGCTATTGTCAGTGTGCTCTGAGGAGAGTTTTGTCCTGTTTATTTGAAATGCTTAGCAAGCTTTCAGGAAATTGCACGAAGAATCAAGACCCTCTTAATCCCTTCCCTCAGCTCCCTCAAATGTTAACATTTTGCCATATTTGTTCTCTTATTCCTTCTCCATACAGATATGCTTTTTCTTTCCCTGAATGTCTGGAAAGTAAGTTCCAGGCATGCAAGTGCCAAATAATTTCCTTATAAAAAATAGCGTTCTCTTACATTGCCATAGGTCAATTCACAATTTTGAAAATTAACTGATACCACCATGCTATCTAACCCATGGGCTGGCATGGGCGTCGTTGTTCTAAATCTTTTTGTTTTTGCAGTATCTTAAAATTCCTTGCTCTCCTTTGTCCCATCGCTGCCCAGACTCCAGAGCATGTCTTTCCCTCCTGTTAATGCTCTACTTCCCTGAAAATGCTGCCTTTCCGTACTGCCTCCCTGCATCCTGGGCACTTGATCGAGCCCGCCCTGCTGCGCCCCTGCTCTGTGACACCAGGGCTCCTCAGTACTTTTCATAAAAAGTGGATATTCTCTTTCACGTGATTTAAGATTAGTTTTCTGTTCTCCTCCATACAGGTTTTCTGGTCATCACATTTTATGCACGGACCCGTGGCTCTAGTGATGGAATGGGTGCTATTTTTCTACTTTCCGCTGGCTCAGCAGGGTAGTTTATGGTGTGCTTATGCTAATGAGACAGTTTTTATGACAGTTTTTATGAAGTAGTATTTTTTTTGTTTGGTGATCTGCACAGGTTCTGAAATACGTACAGAGAGATTCCGGTTTGGGCAGCGGTCATTACTGCTTAAATAACCTCTCCGGGTAACTCCTGAAGCACATCCCTCCCGTGGCCATGTGGGACCCTCTCTCCCTGCAGCCCCGTGGATCAGGAGTCCTCTGGCCCCAGAGGTTGTCCCCAGCCCAGGACCAGGAGGAAGGGGCCCCTGAGGAAGGGGGAGTGATGGATGTCAGGCAGGTGTGTGTCCTCGGGATTCTTCCAAATTTTTATGTCACTCCAGAAAATGGCAATTGCTGCTGAGTAACCACTGTCGTCTTGTCCTCCTGAGGCAGGTGTGGACTTCCGGGTCAGCAGCAAGGGAAAGATTCAGGGCTTCCTAGGTGTGTCGGGCCCAGGCTCTCATGGGGCCTTTTTCTCTGGCACCTGCAGAAGAAAGCAGACCTTCCCGGAGGCTCAGGATGACCAAGAGGAGGCCCAGTTACTACTCAGAGGACCAAGAAGCGTTCAGCCACTTCTGGATTTGCCCTGAGGTGGTTCAGAGACCTTTGAAATGCAGGTGAGAGGACAGGTGCAGTGGGCTTCATCTAACCCATCCTCGGGGTCTTCAGGTGACATTATGGTGGTTCTAAGGTGTAAGACGGCTGACAACAGGCTGTGGTGACCTCAACATTGTCCCTAGTATCCTTGGTACTACTGTGTGTTGAGGGTGGGGTGTTCATCTGAAATAATTATTGACAGGAAGGAATAGAAGCTCATAATTCAGTTTCCTGTTATCAAGTTTGTCTGGGGTATGTTAGGGCGTTCAGCCCTGCCCACAGACACATTGATTTATTCCCACCAGTCAAAGTCTTAGGCAATAGTGAGTAGACAAGATACTGCTGTCTTCATGTCCACATTCTCCTGGGGGAGCCACCAATGATGAAACAAAGCAGGAGAAATTGATCACAATCAGCGATATGTGCTGTGAGGGAGATCCGACCAGGCAATGCCCTCACCGGGTGGGTGTGAAAAAGGGCTTCATGGAGGAGGCATTTGGAGAGGACCTGCAGAGCTGTCAACAGGCCACTGGCTGGAACATGGGCAGGAAGTGGCATGTGTATGTGACCAGCAGAGGGAGGGTGCAGGACAAAGGCCCAGAGGCAGGGCCGGGCTTGGCAGGTCCAGGCAGTGGGGACGCAGGAGACTCAAGGTGGATGCACAAGTCGGAGGAGGACGTAATTCACAGTCCACCGCCCACCCCTGCCATCTACTAGAGGTGCCACCGTGGGTCTCCTGGGTATATCATGAAGGGCAGACTGGACTTGACATTCCTCAGGTCTTTCCTTCCAGGGATGGCTAGTATCCAAGATGAGTCTCCTGGGAGACTTAATTATTAAATTAAGTAATAAGTCCAACTGTTTCCCCACAGTTAAAATTCAATAAATTATGTTCATGGATGAGTAGCAGCTGTTTTTGATATTAAAATTCTTTATCCTCCTGGAAGAAAAGGAGCTGCCTCCTCTCTCATGAACCAGAGGAGCTCTGGAGGGCTTTGGCTTCCCCCCTGCCCCTGAACCTCCCCAGGAGCAGGGCACCCCACTGCCCCATGCTCATTCCTCCGAGACGTGCTACTCCAAAGCCTCCCTGGGTGTCCCTTGCTTCTTGGTCAGTAGCTGTGTGTTCCTAGACAAAGTGTCTGCACCATGAGAGGGAGGAGGGACGGATGGAAGCAGGCGGAGGGAGGATGTCCCCCTGGGCTGGTGAGGCCCTGAGCAGACCTGCTCCCAAGGGGCAGATGGGGGGAAGGACTCACTGCCGTGCCTCGCTGCCCACTAGTGTCTCCTCTCTGGCCTCCCGTCAGCTCAGCCCCACCTGCCAAAAGGCCATGAGACCTTCAACATGTCCTTCCCCAAGCTGTTTTCTCACCATAGCCTCGGGAGTGGGGAAAGCCAGGTGGCCCACCCAGAACCCTGTCCCTCTATTCACACATCACCACCTCCAGCCCAGCCTCCCTCTTTCTCTGCTCGATTCCCTCTCTCCACAGCAGTGAGACCTCAGGCACACATCCCTGGCTGCCCACCCCAGTGAACAACAGTCCCCAGCCCTCAGGCACACCCTGAGCTCATCTGTGGTTTTCAGGAAAATTGTCTCAAGTGTTGTTCTTGCACAAGCAAGAGCAAACCACAGTCCATGGGCCACATCTGGCCTGTGGCTGTGTATTATCTTAAACAGCTTTATTGGGATATAATTCTCCTACCATACAATTCACTCATTTAAGGTGTATATTTCAGTGGTTTTCATGTATTCAAAAATATGTGCAATCTTCATAATTTTCAATTGCAGAAAATTTTCATCACCTTGAAAAGAAACGATGTATCTTTAGCTTGATGTATCCTATGTCCCTATTACTGTCCCAGCTGCAGGCACCACTAGTCTACTTTTATCTCTACAGATTCACCTATTCTGGACCTTTAATGTAAGAGAATCATGTAATATGTACTATTTTGTGACTGCTTGTTATCCTTTGCATAATACTGTCAAAGTTCTTCCATGTTGTAGCATATATCAGTACCCCATTTCTTGTTCTGGCTGAATGCTTTTCCGTCATACGGAGATATCATATTTTGTTTACCTATTCTTCATTTGAGGAACATTTGTGTGTTTCTACTTTTAGTCTATTTTGAATAATGCTGCTATGATCATTCATTATAAAGTCTTTACATGGATGTGTTTGATTTCTCTTGTGTTTGTATCTAGAAGCAGAATTAACAAGTCACATGGTAACTTTACCTTTAACTCTTAGAGGCACCACCCAGCTGGTTTCCCGAGGGACTGTGCCATTTTCCTTTTGCACCAGCGATGCATGATGTGCAGTTTCTCCACATGCTCACCATCTCTTATTATTGTTTGCTTTTTAGAGTGCAGCCATTCTAATGCATGTGAAATGGTGTTGATTTACACTTCCTAATGACTAGTGATGTTGAGCACTGTTTCATGGGGTTATTGCATCTGTATATTTTCTGTAGAGAAATGTCTATTCAAATTCTTTGCCATTTGAAATTGGATTGTCTTTTTATTATCAACTTGTAATATCTTTACTATACTGTAAATACTAGAAACATATCAGATATATGATGTGCAGACCTTTCTGTACTTCTGTGGGTTGTTCTTTCACTTTTTTGATGCACAAAAATTTCTAATTCTTTTTCTCCTTGTGTTACTTGTGCATTACATGTCAAGTCTAGGAAATCATTTCTAAAGTGAAGGTCAAGAGAATAAAACAAGAGTTTTAGCACATAGTTAAGTCTTGTTCCAATAGTTTTTGGAGTAATTTTATATTTTGCATAAAATTTGCATTAGAATTCATTCTTTTACATGTGGATATTTAGTAGTCCTGGCACTACCTGTTGGAAAGACTATTGTTTCCCACACTGAACAGTCTTGGAAAATAAATAAAACTTTATTGGTGCACAGCCATGCTCAGTAATTTACATATATTTGTGATTGCTTTTGCATTACAATGGTAGAGTTGTGTAGGTGCAACAAGGACCATGTGGCCCACAAAATCTAATGAAGTTATTGTCTGGTCCTTTATAAAAAGTTTGACAGCCTCCACTATATAGAGGGACATTTTGTTAATCAGAGGAGGAAGGGGCTTCCCTCTGAAGGTTTTAGTATCATTTCAGTTCTTATTTTTGCTTATTTGTCTGTATTACAATTGAGGGAACATGAAGACAAAATTTGTTGAAGTCTAGTATTTGTTGATAAATTGGCTGGTGAGTTCCCCACTCTTCCCAATTGCTGTTATCTGTGGGTGTATAGTATCCACTATCTGATATAAGGCTGATTATTGTATGCGTGGATTAATACATGCCTAATCTATATTTGTGGAGCCAAAGGTAATGAAGCTCTTTTGTTTCACGACTGCAATTTGATCCTTTTTTTCTGAGTGGATTTATGAAGGCATAATTTATATGTCATAATATTCATCCATCTTAATTATACTATTCTACAAATTTGAATAAATATATATAGTTTTTACATCTACTATCACAGTCCATCTTAAGAATACATTCATCATAAAAAATATTTCCTTGGTCTTATTTATAATTAGTCACTGCTTCTGCAATCAGCCCCAGAAAACAATGAAATACTTTTTGGACATGTAATTTCTCCTTTTCTAGGAATGTTGTATGAATGGAATCATACACTATGTGGTCTTTTGTATCTGACTCCTCTCACTAGGTATATTGTTGAAAGTTTTTCTATTTTTATTGCTGAGTAATATTTCTCCAGTTTTCTAACCTGTGCTACAACCTCTATCTTTCTTCTACCTGCTCCAAGACAAGGTATGTAGAGAGAGGCAATTTTCTCAGGATATGTTTTCTGTAAGTGAATTAATGGGAAAATCATTTTGAGCGTTAAGATTAAGGTCTCAAAAATTTTAATGCAAATCAAACAATTTAATTATCAGTTGAATTGATACTTAGAATACCTGAAATTAAAGTTAATAGAAATTAGAAATAATACAATATATGTATGCACTTTGGATTAGATATCCTGGGAAATGTGTTCAGGGACTTGGAAAAAAACTGTCCTGAGAGTTTAAATTTTAAAATCTTAGAAAGAGAAGTGAAATGATGCAGGACTGAGATTGAGGGAATCCTTGAAGGGAGAATGAGAGCAAAGACACATCATACAGACAGAGACAGAAAAAGCTCTTTGCATTTTGTCCCAGCTCATAGTCTTGAGGGCTAAGAGTGTATTTAAGGGATGCTTTTAAAGGCCTTAAAGCCACCCTGCTCTTGGCTGAGAGGCAAGGTGCTGAGCTGCTCTTGTTCTACCTGCCCTACATACTTGGTAAGAGTGAAACACAACAGAAGAGAGGGAAGACAGCTGACAAACAAAACTCTTTGCTTGACTGAACTTGATTCCGGCTCCTGACCCTTCTCCTGGGCCTGCATATGCACTTCCTTGTAGAATCCAGATTTACCAAGAACTCTGCTAAGTCAGTTTAGCAACAGACCCCCACTCTGCATATCTGATTACCCTGAATAACTAATCGGGTTCCTCACCCTCCCTATCCTCCAGGTGATGTCTGATCAGCCTGGGATGTCTTCAGGATTAACCAGAAGCTCTGAATCTTGGTTTTTCCTCTTAATAATTGTGCATTCATTGACTCTAAAACTTCTCCTTGGCTATAAATTCCCACTTGCCCTTGCTGTTTTCAGAATTAATCCCACCTCTATCCAAAAGTCTATGTAATCTTATTGCAGTATTCCTAAATAAAATCTGCTTTTTCCATTTTCACTGCAGTGAAGCTCTGGTTTTTCTTTGACTTCATATTTCTTCATTTCTTGGTAGTTGAATTGGAGTTGTGTGCATGTGTGTGTATTTATTTGTATGATTTATTTGAGGGTGCGACCTCATCTCCTGGAGGCTGCTGGGCACTTAAGAGTGAAGCCCCTTCCCAGGAGGCACTTTCCATGCCCCATGTGGCTTTTCCAAGCACACTAGTGTTGGCCCTTGACTGGTGTGCAGTTTTGACGAGCTTTAACAATGAGTTTCGTTCATCTTTCTTTTGACCATCTGCCCAGCAGGGGGAGCCACTAGCACACATCTGTGCAGTCACGCTCACAATCTCTGAGTGTAGGTCCACAATCTCTGTATGAACTGGCAACTAAGAAATAAGTTCTAAACTCATGATTCATCTGGCATCTGAGAATGTCTCTGGTTCTCCAGTCGCTGCTGTGAGCATAGGTCTGGGGCACATTTCATCCTCACAGTGAGACCTGGGGAGGCAGGTGATGCTCAAATTCATGGTCCTCAGTAGAGCATGAAAGCCTCTCCCAGGGTGGGAGCCCCAAACTCCAAGTTTCCCTGTGGACAGTTGGGAGGGGCGTGGGCGACTTGGTGTCTGGAGCTCCTGAAGGATATTTTCAGCTGATCTTTTTGCGGGGCTCCACCAGCAGGAAGCTCCTGGGACGTGACAGCTCAGCCTTCCCTGTCACAGTCCCACCACCTGCGTAACGACTCGGGTGGCTCAGGAATGAGATGGAAACTAGTTCATCTTACCGGAAACCATTGCTTCCTCCAACTCTTAGCCAAGAAATATATTGGAAAAAGTAAGTTTCATAGAGACATTGGGAAGGCTGAAGGGAAGACTTGGGGCTTTGTAGCTGGGAAATGTACCCCTGATGAATGCTGCTGAGCTCATCCAGTGATGTGCCTGGAACACTGCTCATGAGCTCGAGACTGCAGTGTGTACTGACATTGCTACTGGTGACTCTGGGTATTGCTCTGGGACCTTATCCTTGCTGCTGCTGTTGCCATCAGATAAAGTAGTTTTCTTTATTGCTCTCTCTGGTTATGGTGAGGTGAACCTGTGACTCTATAAGGTGGTATACAGGGCAACGTGAAGCCATATAACACCATGGAGTATCTCTCTGGAGTGTCTACTTTACTTGAATGTTTCGTGTGATATGTTTTATATTAAAGTGTACATACATAAAGAAGAGAATATGCTGTAACTTGTGTTTAAAAATGCAACTCAGAAAAATTTTTTTCAATCAATTTTCATTTAATCCTTCATAAAAGAATAAAATTAACCTTCCAAACCATTCTTTTCTGTGTCTTTAACGATGATCTCAAATAGAAGGATCAAAAGCAATGGCCAGAAATCGCCTAAACTGTGGCCAAAAATAATGGCTCTCACAGGTCTCTCATTTGGGTTGGGCTAGTCAGCTTTCTGCTAATTCTCACTGCCACTGTGCTGGTTCCTGGAACAATGCATCTGCCCCTGACCTTGGTGGGTATCATCTAATAACATGCTGTTTTCTTCCTCACCCTTGGGGCTGTGCAAGTGACTTTTCCTGGCATTGTGGGTCATTAGGAAAAACAGGTGCCCAGGCGAACACTTGTACAATACAAAGAATATTTAAACCCACAATGTCATTTTTCATTAGATAGTCTTGTAATTTAGACAGTGTCGGGATCACAATATTTATTTACAATGAATCTAAATGATTTGCTCAAGCCTAAGAGCTTAGGGCGTGGCTTCAATTTTAAAAACGAATAAAGTGTTTGTAGGCTGTACTCTAAAGACCTTGGAGGCAGAGTCAGCTGTCTTTGGGATGGGATAGTGACAGTCTGTCCACTATTCTTCAAATTATTTATTGTGTAAATGAGAGAACGTTCCGTGATTGAATGTTTTTTAGGTTCCCTGTGTGATGGCTGAATTTACGTGTCCCTTGGCTAGGCTGCGGAGCACAAATGTTTGGTCAAACAGCCACTCAGATGTTACGGTGAAGGTGCTGATGTTACATTCAGATGGTTTTAAGTAAAGCAGACACCTTTTATGTGGGTGCACCTCATGCAAACAGCTGAAGGCCTTAAGAGCAAAGACTGAAGTTTCTCAAGAAGATGCACTTCTGCCTCAAGACAGCAATCTAGAAACACTGCCCTATTCCCAGCTGACTGGCTTGCTCTGCAGATATTGGACTCAAGACTGCAACATCAGTTCTTTCCTGATTTTCTAGCCTCCCAATTCACCAGCCCTCTTAGTCAAGTCTACCAAAGTCCTTAAAATATCACCCCATGTTCAATCTCTCTCTCTTCTAATAATGACACCAGCTGTAGAGGTTAGGGTCCATCCATGTTGCTTCATTTAACTTTAATCATCTCTTTGAAGGCCCCTTCTCCAAACACAGTCACATTCTGAGGTCCTGGGGGTTACGACTTAAACATACAATTTGGAGGGAGCATAGTTGAGTCTATAGCACCCCTTTTCCAGGTAACAATACTGAGGCAGAGTTATTTAATAATGTGCCCCAAGCTACCCCAAGAATTATAAGAAATAGAGTAGAAATCTAGGGAAGCTGTTACCAGTATTTACACTCTTAATGTTTATGAATAAGATGACTGAAAACAATAGTTTGTGATAATGGAATTTAAATTGTATTTGATGTTTGGACATTCATAGAAACTAATTTTAAGTAAGTGTTTTTTTTCAGAATCTGAGATGTACTATGTTCTCAAAGTAGGTCAATTCTTTTCTTTTTAATTTATTTTGGTATCGTTAATGTACAATTACTTGAACAACATTATGATTACTAGACTCCCCCTATTATCAAGTCCCCACCACATACTCCCATTACAGTCACTGTCCATCAGTGAGATAAGATGCTATAGAATCATTACTTGTCTTCTCTGTGTTCCCCCCCTCGCCCGCTACATTAGAATAATATTCCATTTTGTATATATACCACATCTTCTTTATCCATTCATCTACTGATGGACACTTAGGTTGCTTCCATTTCTTGGATATTGTAAATAGTGCTGCAATAAACATAGGGGTGCATGTGTCTTTTTCAAACTGGGCTGCTGCATTCTTAGGGTAAATTCCTAGGAGTGGAATTCCTGGGTCAAATGGTATTTCTATTTTGAGTTTTTTGAGGAACCTCCCTACTGCTTTCAACAATGGTTGAACTAATTTACATTCCCACCAGCAGTGTAGGAGGGATCCCTTTCTCCACATCCTTGCCAACATTTGCTGTTGTTTGTCTTTTGGATGGTGGCCATCCTTACTGGTGTGAGGTGATATCTCATTTTGGTTTCAATTTGCATTTCCCTGATGATTAGTGATGATGAGCATCTTTTCATGTGTCTATTGGCTATCCGTATTTCTTCTTTGGAGAACTGTCTCTTCATATACTTGACCCATTTTTTAATCAGGTTATTTGCTTTTTGGGTGTTGAGGCATATAAATTCTTTATATATTTTGGATGTTAACCCCTTGTCTCATATGTACTTTACAAATATATTCTCCCATACGGTAGGATGCCTTTTTGTTTTGTTGATGGTTTCCTTTGTTGTACAAAACTTTTTAGTTTGATGTAGTCCCATGTGTTCATTTTTGCTTTTGTTTCCCTTGCTCGAGTAGATGGGTTCAGGAAGAAGTTGCTCATGCTTATATTCAGGAGATGTTTGTCTATGCTGTCTTCTAAGAGTTTTATGGTTTCATGACTTACATTCAAGTCTTTGATCCATTTCGAGTTTACTTTTGTCTAAGGGGTTAAACAATAATCCAGTTTCATTCTCTTGCATGTAGCGGTATATGAGATCTATTCCTGAAAATGTTCCATGTGCACTTGTGAAGAATGTGTATTCTGTTGCTTTTGTATCAAGTGCTGTATAAATGTCCGTGAAGTCCATCTGTTCTAATACATTGTTCAGTGCCTCTGTGGTCTTACTTATTTTCTGTCTGGTTGATCTGTCCTTTGGGGTGAGTGGTGTGTTGAAGTCTCCTAAAATGAATGCATTGCATTGTATTTCCCCCTTTAATTCTGTTAGTATTTGTTTCACATATGTTGGTGATCCTGTGTTGGGTACTTATAATGGTTATATCCTCTTGTTGGACTGACCCCTTTATCATTATGTAATGTCCTTCTTTGTCTCTTGTTACTCTCGTTGTTTTGAAGTCTATTTTGTCTGATACAAGTACTGCAACTCCTGCCTTTTTCTCCCTATTAGTTGAATGAAGTATCTTTTTCCATCCCTTCACTTTCAGTCTGTGTATGTCTTTGGGTTTGAAGTGAGTCTCTTATAGGCAGTATATTGATGGGTCTTGTTTTTTATCCATTCAGTGACTCTGTGTCTTTTAATTGGTGCATTTAGACCATTTTCATTTAGGGTGATTATCGATAGGTATGTACTTATTGCCATTGCAGGCCTTAGATTCGTGGTTTCCAAAGGTTCAAGGCTTATTCCCTTACTATCTAAAAGTCTAATTTAACTCACTTTGTATGCTATTACAAACACAACCTAAAGTTTCCTTTTTCCCCCTCCTTTTTCTTCCTCTTCCAGTCTTTGTATGTTATGAATCATATTCTGTACTCTTTGTCTATCCCTTGGGTGACATCTATTTATCCTTAGGAATACTTCCATTTATAGGAGTCCCTCCAAAATGCACTGCAGAGGTGGTGGTTTGTGGGAAGTAAATTCTTTCGGCTTTTGCTTATCTGGGAATTGTTTAATCCTTCCTTCAATTTTAAATGAAAAAAACCATGTGGGGTTCAGTATTCTTGGTTTGAGGCCCTTCTGCTTCATTTGATTAAATATATCATGCCACTCCCTTCTGGCCTATAAGGTTTCTGTTGAGAAATCTGATGATAGCCTGATGGGTTTTCCTTGGTATGTGATCTTTCTTCTCTCTCTAACTTCTCTTAAAATTCTGTCTTTATTCTTGCTCTTTGCCATTTTAATTATTATATGTCTTGATGTGGTCTTCCTTAGGTCCCTTGTGTTGGGATATCTGTGCACCTCCATGGCCTGAGAGACTATGTCCTTCCCCAGATTGGGGAACTTTTTAGCAATTACCTCCTCAATGACACTTTCTATCCATTTTTCTCTCTCTTCTTCTGGTATCCCTATAATGCAAATACTGTTCTGTTTGGATTGGTCACACAGTTCTCTCAATATTCTTTCATTCTTAGAGATTCTTTTTTCTCTCTGTGCCTCAGCTTCTTTGTATTCATCTTCTCTAATTTCTAATCCATTTGCCATCTCTTCTACTACATCTCAGCTGCTTTTAAATCCCTCCATTGTATGTTTCATTTCTGATACGGAATTTCTTAATGATTGAATCTCTGTGTTAAATTCATTCCTGAGTTCTTGAATATTTTTCTGTACCTCCAGAAGCTTGTTTATGATTTTTATTTTGTACTCTCTTTCGGGAAGATTGGTGAGTTCAGTTTCCTTTGACCCTTTTTCTGTTGTTTGTGAGATTTTGGTCTGAACCATGTTCTTTTGACGTTTCATATTTCTCTGTGGTGCCCTCTAGTGCCCAGAAGCTCCAGTCTCTGGAGCTGCTCAGCCCCTAGAGTGAGGTTGAGGGTTGTAGGGGAGTGGAGCTGGTGCCTGTGGGGAAGAAGGAGCTGTTTCCTGCTTTTTGGCTTCAGTGCCTGTCTCTAGTGTCAGAGCCAGTGGGCTGAGCACACAGATGTAAGCCTCTGTGCTTGGTGTCACCTGCTGTTGTAGGCAGGGTCTCCCTCTGGCTGGCCTGACAGCAGTGCAGTGATGAACAGTTTGCGAGCCGGTGCCAGTAGGCCAGGAGGGATGCGCTATAGGCTGTGTGTCACAGTGGGGTCCTCAGAGATGAGCAACCAACCAGAGGGATGGAGCGCCTGAAGCTCCTCAAAGTTCTGAACCTGCTGGACAGAGTGTGCACAGACAACCTTGTACAGCTCTCCCTTGTCCCGTGCAGCAAGGTCCATGCAAACCCTGCCCCTTCAGTAGCCCTCTCACTGCTAGGAAACCTCTCAGACTGCTGCCTTTCCCTTGAGCCAGAGTGGCCGGGTGTGGATTCCGTCCTCCACAAACGGCTGGAATCTCAGTCTCTCAGGCACTTCACCTGTCTGAGCTCCCCAACCTCCAGAGCACCACACAATATAGGTTTCTGCTTGGAAAGCTGGCCTCTAGGGCTGGGTGTTCAGCAATTCTAGGCCTCCACCCCTTCCTCTCTCTGTTTCTCTTCCTCCCACCAGTGAGCTGGGGTGGGGGAAGGACTTAGGTCCTGCCAATCAAGGGTTTTGTATGTTACCCTGTTTCATGAGATCTGGTCTGCTCGTGAGGTCTGTATGGGGTCTGGTGCAGCCTTCTTTCCTGTTGCTGTTTTAGGGCTAGTTGTATTAACTATGTTTTCATACTCTATGTGGTTATGGGAGGAGTTCTCTGTTTCACCTGCCATGATGCCATCTTGAATAAAAAATGCAACTCACTTTTGAGTATTTATTTTGTATCTTGCAACTTTGCTTTGTTCTTTAGTTCTAACAGTCTTATTTTTGGTGGAGTCTTTAGGGTTTTCACATAAAAGACCATCTCACATGTAAACAGAGATAATTTTACTTCTTTCTATGATTTGGATGCTTTTGATTTATTTTTCTTGCCTAATTGTTCTGGTCAGGACTTCTAGTATTATTTTGAATCGAAGCAGTGAGAATGGGTATTCTTGCCTTGTTCTTGATTTTAGAGTAAATGCCTTCAGTTTTTCACCATTGAGTATATTAGTTGTGGGTTTTTCATATATGGTCTTTATTATATTGAGAATAAATAATCTAAAAGAAAAATAAGAACACAATGCTATTTACCATTGCACCACAATAATTACTTGAGAATAAAGTTAACTAAGAAAGTGAAAAACTTGTACACCAAAAACTATAAAACATTGCCAAAAGAAATTAGGGAAAACACAGATAAATGGAAAGATATCCTATGTTTATGAACTGGAAGACTTCATACTGTGAAAAAATCCATACTACCCTGAGCAAACTACAGATTCCATGCAATGTCTATCAAAATCCCAGAGGCATATTTTAAAATAGAAATAGAAAAACAATTCTAAAATTCATAAGAAACCACAAAGGAGCCTGATATTCAAAACAATCTTGATGAAGTACAAAGCTCAAAAATTCATACTTGCTGACTTCAAAACAGTATAAAACTACCATAACCAAAACTGTATGGTATGAGTATAAGGATAGACATATATATCAATACAGGAAAATAAAGAGCCCAGAAGTAAACTCATGCATATATAGTCAAATGATTATTGATAAAGGTGCCAGGAATATACAATGGAGAAAGATAGTCTCTTTGAGAAATTGGTAGCAAGAAACTGGATATCCACATGCAATAGAGTGAAACAGGAATAATATAAATGGAATCCTTATTTAGGAAGAGTTGTCTTTGTTGTATTTTCAAAAATATATGTGGTTTTGGGAGGAGATTTCCACTGCTCTGGAATCCTTATTTAATACCGTTAGCAACACTCAATTAAGAAAATCAATGTAAGAACTGAAGTGCAAAACATTTAGAAGAAAACATAGGAGGAAAGCTTCATAACATTGGTCTTAGCATTGGATTCTTGGATATGACACCAAAAATACGGGTAACTAATGCAAAAATAAACCACGGGGACTGCATCAAACTAGATAGCCTGTACTCAGCAAGAGAAACAATCATCAGAGTAAAAAGGCGACCTATGCAATGGAAAAAAATATTTAGAAACCATATATTTGATAAGGATTAATAACCAAAATTCGTAAGAAAGTCCTATAACTCAATAACAAAACCAATGAACAATCTGATTAACAAATAGGCAAAGGACTTGAATAGGCATTTCTCCAGTGAAAACATACAAACAGCCAAGAAGTGTATGAGAAGATGCTTAACATCGTTAATCATTAGGGAAATGCAAATCCAAAGACTTCATGCCTATTAGGCTGGCAAATAGCAAAAAACAAAACAAAAGTATGTAAGTGTTGGTGAGGATGTAGAGAAATTGGAACCCTTGAACATTGTTGGCAGGCATGTAAATTTGTGCAGTTGTTATAGACCATAGTATGGGGTTCCTAAAAAAGTTAGAAATAATGCTAACATATGACCCAGCATCTAACTTCTGGGTATATATCCAAATGAATTGAAATCAGGGTTCTGAAGAGATTTTTGCACTCTCTGTTCATTGTGTTATTGTTAGCAATAGTCAGGATATGAAAACAACCCTAGTGTCCACTGACAGGTGAGTGCAGGAAGAGAATGTGGTGTATACATACAAGGGAATATTATGCAACCTTAAAAATTAAGGAAATCTTACCGTTTGCTAAAAATGGATGGACCTGGGAGACACCATGCTACTTGAAATTAGTCACCAAAGGGCGAACACTGCATAATTCCTTTTATTTGAGACGTCTAAAATCATGAAATGTACAGAAATAGACAATAAGATAGTGGTTATTAGAGGAGCAGGAGGTGGATATGTGGAATTGTTGCTAAATGGGTATAAAGTTACAGTTACACAGATAAATAAATTGCAGAGATCTGTGCAGCGCAGTGCTTATAGCTAACAGTAAGGTATTGTGCACTTAGAGATTTGTTAAGAAGGTACATCTCATGTTAAGTGTTCTTTCCATAAATAAGAACAACAAAGGGACATAAAAAAACTAATATGATATTATATACTTAAAAGTTCATGAAGAGGGTAGATCTTACATTGTCTTCTTATCACATGGAAAAATATTAATAATAAGTGAAGAGAGTGGGAGAAAAAATAGGTAAATAGTCAAGTTTTTTTCAAGTTGGAGAAAGTAGACAATTATGGTAACATTGAGGATTCAGTGGCAGATATTCAAATAAATAAACACTATTGAAAATTAGAAAAAATAATTGGAACAGTGAATTTTCTTAGAACAAAACTATAAATATGTGTTCTGTTACTGTGACATTTGGAGACTCCACAAATGAATAAACGAGACACAGATGAAAGGAGAGAGAGAGAATGTGTTAGGTTTGGTACTAATGAAGTCAGCTATCAGCTTGCGAAATAATTCGTATTTCTCAATTTGAGTATCTTTGCAGTATCATGAAATAATCATCATAACAATAATGATACTAGCTAAATTTTGTTGACTGTTTACTTAACGTCAAAGCAGTCTTTCCTAAGTGCCTTAATATCTTGTATCAGTTCTCACAACACCCCTAAAAGACAGGACATTTTTTTTAGTTGCAAGATAGTTGACATATTAGTGTCTGGTATAGAAATAGTGGCAATTATGCCCATGTACAAAATGCTCACCACAAGAAGTGTAGTTACCATAAAAAGATATTACAGAATTATTGACCATATTCCCAATGTAGACTTTTCATCTCATGAATTATTTTATAATTGGAAGTTTGTACCTCTCTGTCCCTGTCACCTGTCTCACCCATCCCCCTCACTCCTCTCTTCTGGCCACCACCTGTTTGCTCTCTGTACTGATGACTCTGTTTCTACGTGTGTTTCATTTGTTTTTGCTTTTTAGATCCCACATGAAAGTGAAATCACATGGTATGTGTCTTTCTCTGTCTGACTTATTTCACTTAGCATAATGCGCTCTAGGTTCACCAGCAGAAAGATCTTAACCTAAATTTCAAGAGTGGAGAGTGGCAGGTGCACAGAAGCCTGTGTACATGGAGTAAAGATCCTTGCAGGATTGGTTTTCAGCCATAACTTCCCCCCAAAATCTTGTTTTTCTTTTTTCCTCTCCTTTCCTGCAGCAAACTTGGAGCCCTCTGTTCCATTCCCTGTGTTGTGAGAAGCATAGGGTCTGGTTTCTCTTTGGTTCATTTACTTGGAGATCAGAGTCCTTGTTGCCCCCAGCTCAAATTAGGTCTGACATGTCTCCCCAAATGAGGAAATTCTGGGCCCATATTCTATTGTGCTGGCGTGGAAATCCAAGGTTAAGTGTTTGCAGTTTCACATTGAATTTAGGATAAAAGTGGCTTTAGTGCTTCCAACATTTCTGGACACAGATTTAACAAAAAGTTGGACCCAAAATTTTCCATTTTCTTTTTATCCCTTCCCTTCTCTTCGACCTCTGTGCCTCCCTCCTTCCTTACCTCCCTCCCTACCTCCTTGGATTTTCCTCAGCATGTTTTATGATTTCACTAGAATTGCTGATAGGAAGAACCTAGCTTATCATTTCTGGAAACTGAACCCATTTAAAGACATTTTGCATGTAAAATAGAAGCTCTTCCTTAGATCTTCAAGCTCTTTGAAGTTTTAGACCCTTTAACGTTAATCTGAGAGCTTCTGCCGTGACCTCTGTGTCTTTCTCATCACCCAACTACACCTCAGTGACGGCGTGTTTGGCTTGTGGTTCACAGTGGAGACTTTCATGATCCACTGCTTATGAAACTCACTTCTTTGCTGACTGATTGCTTTGCATAGACCCCTCCAGGCCCAGAGCAGCTGCTCAGGTTTATAAAAGGGGCCTTTGCCATGGGAGCTGAGCTGCAGCAGGCAGGCAGGGGCAGCAAGATGGTGTCACAGATGCAGGTCCTCACGTTCCTGTTGCTCTGGGTCACAGGTGAGTAATTCACATGCGCCACAATCCTTTTGGAGCAATTAATATTTTCTTAGAGTCAAAAAATTTTAAGATGCAATGAGAAACACTGGCTTTTTGTAAAACAGGTCCAATTTTGTATTGACATGTAATGCCATTAGAAAACCTATTTTTAAAATGGCGTATTTCAAGGTGTGTAGCATAAAGTGGTGTGTGTGTGTCATCCTTATCCATCTGTGATTGCAGGTGCCTGTGGGGACATCGTGATGACCCAGTCTCCAGCCTCCTTGGCTGTGTCTCCAGGACAGAGGGTCACCATTAACTGCAGGGCCAGTCAGAGTGTTAGCAGCTACGTAGCCTGGTACCAGCAGAAGCCTGGGCAGGCTCCAAAACTGCTCATCTACGCAGCATCCACCCGGGCATCTGGGGTCCCCGACAGGTTCAGTGGCAGTGGGTCTGGGACAGATTTCACTTTCACCATCAGCAGCGCCCAGGCTGAGGATGTGGCAGCTTATTACTGCCAGCAGTATAATTACTATCCTCCCACAGTGCTTCAGCCTCGAACACAAACCCCAGGGCCGAGGGCCAGTGCATCCCTGCCGGGCAGCTGCTTCCTCCCCCCACAGCTTTGAACACACACATCCCCATATCTGCCCGAGAGGTCCCACCTCCTGACTGATTCCTGGCGGTAGGAAGGGCCCAGGAGAAAATTCATCCAGTTGGATTTTACTGGATCCCATTTTGTGGGAGATTATTGAAGACCAATGCTCTGAAGATCTCTTAGAGATGCTGCCAGGAGTTGTGTCATAGGGACCTGCATGTTCCCAATGGACAGGTCCCCTGAGTGAGCCAGGAAGGTTGGTCACCCTCTCTCAGCACATCCTGTGAATTGTACACCTGGTGGATCAATTCTCTCTTCCCAGTTTCTGCTTGACTGGCACATTTCTATTTTAATTCCTTATTCTCATGGACCTCCTTCTTTATCTGTGATCACCCTTGAACTCTGGACCTTCCCAATAGCAAACCCTTGGCTTTTCCTATTCAAAACCTTCCATGTAACATGCAGCATCCCTCTTTTGCATTTTCTTTCCATGGACCCTGTTTTCCAGCCAAGCCTTTCTGGCCACTGTCATTGCAGCTGCTCTCCCACTCTGTCCCCTTTTGTACCACCTTTTGCTGTTAAGTCCATTTCTTTCTATTGTACTCATTCTTACAAAGGTGATTCCCTAATTCTTTCAGCTGTCATTCTAGAAGGATCTGGTAGTGTTCCTCAGTTCCTTTTGTCATCATTTCTCAACATTCCCTTCCCTTGGATTTGCTAGTGAAGGGAATCATGCCTCTAAGTCTGCTATAAGTTCAATTCCTTGGATAACAGGTAATTAACTTGCCCATTTCAGTGTTAAAGTGGAAGACTCTAGTCATATCAGAGTTGTTCCTTCACCGTCTTTGTGAAATAATGAAATTCACATTCAGGAATGATTGCTGCAAGCCAGACTGCAAACCTTGTTGGCTAGGAGACATTTAAAATCAAATGAGTTATCACTTAGCTATTGTCATGTAATAAACCACCCAGAAATGTATACTTTCTTAAGATGGCAGTGCTTTTATTGCTGTCATGCTTATTGTCAGCTGAGCGGTTCTGTTAATATGGGCCAGGCATGACTGACCTTAGCTGGCTTGCTCATGTATTTGAAGTTGGCTGACAGGTCACCTCCATGCTAGCTGATGTACAACGGCTCGCATCCCATTCTTCTCCTTCCCATTACTGGAGCTTGCTCATCATCAGCTGAGGCTCTTTAGGTGAGTGGCTTCATGTCTCTCCTCATCTGGTAGATGGCGTTTAACTCCGATGGCAGTTGGCAGCATCCTGAGAGAGAGAGAACACATACCTCCTGCTGAAACCTAACCACGAAGTGACATAGTGTCCCACTGCCATATTCTAGGTCAGTGTAATGGATGCCATTGAAGAAGAAGGTAAATAGCCTCTGCTTCTTGACACAGGAACTGCAGAGTGACATGGCATAAAGCACGGGTATGGGAGGAATAAAGATGGGAGACCTGTTTCTGCAATCCTTCCATGGATGGTCTTAGAAGGTTACCCTGAGAATATATGACTTAATCGATGTTTTAATATATAGATGGAATGAGCCTTAGGAATACTTCCAGGAAACAGAGTCCTAGTTTGAGGAAACAGCACATTTCTGAGGCAGATCTGTGATCACAGGTAGAAAAAGAAGGAAGGCAATGTTGCTAAAATGGAGCGTGCAAGGGAACAGCAGGGGAGGTAGGTAGATCAAAGGCCACGCTGTGTAGGACGCTGTGGGCCTCTCTGAGGACTGGCATTTTGTTTGAAGGATGTGGTCAGTGGGAGAACTCTGAATAGGGAAGAGGGAGCAGGAGGTCTGGCCCTGAGGGGACTCTCCACCTGGGGACTTTGTCTCACCTGGACACAGGAGCGGGGGTCCAGGACCTGGTATGGTCGGACCACTTGCTGCCTCTCACCCTCCCGGGGGCCCAGACCCTGTCTCTAGAAGAGACCTGTTTGTCTGCCTCTGACCACAGGGCTGGCTGTGGGGGGCAGTGAGGAGGTTGGTGCAAATCCCCAGGAGGATGAGGCGGGGCTGATGGAGTCGGGTTGTGGTTGCACCTGGTGATGCTTTGGCGGGAGACCCGGGTGCATGCCCTGCCCAGAGTTGCCCCTGAGGACGTGCTCGTGGTCACAGATGTGGTGGGTGTGACCCCCCACAGTATGTAGACAGACGTCTGGTCCTGAGGGGGGCGGCTCCTGTGCTCATAATCCCCGGAGGGCCCAGGTCCCTGTGTGGTGCAGGGAGCTCTCCTGTGAGGACTCAGAGCAGTTCTGGGAGGTTCAGGCCGGCTGGGGGTCCCTTCACCTGTGCAAGGTGGAGCCCCTCATCCCAGATGCTCCTTTCCACAGGGATGAGTCAGGGGGTGTGGGGCTGTGACCCAGGAACAGGAAAATACAGGACTTTTTCCTCTACTTATCCTCAGTGGATTTAGCCCAAGTGTTCATTAAACCAGCCTGAGATAGAATCAGACAAAGGTTTCCCCCATGAGGGGCCATTTCTTCAGCCCTTTGGATGAAATCTCAGACAAATCCTTAATTCTTTTTAGAAAGTCTTAAATATTAGTGTAACATGGACATTCCTTGTCCTAGTTGGTTTCCTTGGGTCCCTGGCAATGCGGGCCCTCTGAAGCGGTGAGCACCTCACTGTCCTCTGTCCCCACCTGCAGTCCACAGAGAGCTGTTGCCTGAGGGGGGAGAAGAGTTGGGTGGCACCAGCTCTCCGTCCCTGGCTGGATCCCAGTATCTCTGGCTTTTCAGGTGTGAGGAGAGCTGTCACCCCTCCCTGTGCTGTGGTTGCTCTCTTGTCCAGGCACCCACCTCTCAGGGCTGCACCCTCACCTCCCAGAGCAGCGCCTCAGCACCGCCTCACCCTCGGTTTCCTTAGGCAGGAAGCAGATGTGCAGCCCTGAATGCACCCCCACCCTTATGGGGAGACATCATTCCCTCCAAGGCATCCAGGAGTGGGAGGGTAGGACTCAATAAAAGTTCCTCAAAGGGCTTTTTCCTGATTTCTATTTGTTGACCACCTTAGTGGTGATTCTTTGTGAAAGAGTCAGTGTCAAAAAGTACTTTTCAGAAAAAGTGGGAGCGTTTCTCATCTTGGAATCTTTTCCAGAAACAGGGCTGAGATGGCCCCAGTGCCCTGTCGCATGCTAGTTGCCAAGAGGAGTGCACTCAGTTTGGGGCCCTTGTGACCTTGAGTCGGTCTCATTTTCAGGCCCATGGAGAAGGGAGGCCTTGGGAACAGAAGTTGGTTCCTGATGGGAGGCAGCCCTGGAGGTGAGGCTGTGTTGTCACCTCCTCTGCAGAGGAGACAGTGACCTCTGCCCCTCCCAAGCCTGGGGCTGACCCTCCCCCAGCTCCCTCCTCCCTCTTTTAGCTCCACTCACCAGCCCCTCCACATCTACCTCAAACGCACTGCATCTGCATCATGTCCTCAGATACACTGGCATCTGCCTCCTGACTTTCCTCTGCCTTTCAGCTCCTGTTTCTACTAGAACCTGACAAATGATCTTGTAGATTTGATGGTTGTATTTCTGTGTGAGAAAAACCTGATTATTAGTTAATCTCCATTATTCCTGTTTGTCATATGTTTATATTAGTCCATATAGCTATGCCACTCTTCAAGTCTTTAGATGGGCTGGTTTGGATCAGGTGATACTGTCTTCCAGTGTAATATTTCCAGTTGTTCAATGTTATTCTTAACTTGAGCCCTGTTTCTGGCTTGTGTTTGTGAAGATCCCACCTGAACCACAAGGGAAATCAACCATTTGGATCTGTCATCTCAGTTTATCTAGTTCTTGTCTTTTTTAAGAACATTGAAACATATTTGACATATATCACTGTGGAAGTTTAAAGTGTACAATATGCTGACTTGATACATTTGTATGTTGCAATATGATTAGTACCTGCAAGCTAAGAGCAGTATCATGTTACAAAATTATCATTTCTTTTTTGTGGTGAAAACAATTTAAGATCTAGTCTCTTAGCATCTTTGAAGACAACAGTATTTTTTATTATAGTCTCTAAGATGTGCATTAGCTCCGCAGGGCTTATTTATCTAGTAGTTTCAAGGTTTTACCCTTAAAGTATTTATCCCCAATACCCCACCCCCATTGCCTCTTGTAACTACCATTCTAGTCTTTGTTTTTATGAGTTCAGCTTTTTAAGATTCCACACATATGTGAGATCCTAGAGTATTTGTCTTTGTCTGTGTGACTAACCTCACTGAGCATAAGCCCTCAAGGTCCATCCATGTTGTTGCAAATGGCAGGATTTCTTTCTTTCTGTCAGCTAAATACTATTCCATTGGGTATATATACCACAGTAGCTTTATTCGTCCATGAATGGACACTTGGCTATTGTGAATAATGCTGCAATTAACACGGGAGTGCATGTATCACTTTACACTCTTGTTTGCATTTCCTTTTGAAATATGTGCTGTAGCGAAATTACTGGATCATATGGTTGTTGTATTTGTAATTATTTATGCTGATTCCTGCCTTTTTCTGCTCCTTTATCTAATACCTAAGCCCCAGTCAAATGCTCTCTAGCATTCATTCTGTTTTCCTACTGTCATCAAAATTATCTTCATCTGATTTGTAAGCAGAATTTATCAGAGTGAAATTTCCTTTTTGGATGATAGAAGGCTTAAGATAAGGGTTAGACATTAGAAATAAATTATGTAGTAGTAAAATTTGGAAATTACGATAAGGTAAATGAGATTTCTGCTGATCCAGATAAGAAAGGGGGAAGGAACCCTTGCAAAATAAATGGCTTATGTTGTTGTGGACTCCAACATGAGGCACCAAAATGCAGGGCCTGCCCCTCTGGGGTGTGGGGGGCTCAGGAGGGGTCTCAGGGACCTGCTGGCTTCTGGGTTGCCTGAGAATGGCTACTGGCCAATTCTTATTTGTGTTTATTTTTCTGTATTACAATTAAGCAGCAAGAAGACAAGATTTATTGAAGTCTTGTGTTTGTTGATAAATGGGCTGATGAGTTCCCCACTATTCCCAGTTGCTGATGTCTGTGGGTGGACAGAATGCCCTCTCTGATATAAGGCTGATTATTTGTGTGGTTTAATACGTTTGTAATCTATATTTTCAGAGCCTAATGTAATGAAGCTCTTTTCTTTCAGGGCTGTGATTTGATCCATTTTTTAAGTGGTTTAATGAAGGCATAATTTATGTCATAATATTCACCAATCTTAAAGCACTATTCAATAAATTTGAATAAATATATTCAGTTTTAACATCTACCATCACAATCCATCTTCAGAGTACTTCCAACATGAAAAATATTTCTTTGGTCCTATTTATAATTAGTCACTGGTCCCACAATCAGCCCCAGAATACCCTGATCTACTTTCTGGACATGTAACTTCTCCTTTTCTAAAAATGTCATATGAATGGGATCACATAGAATGTGGTCTTTTGTATCTGACTCCCCTCAATAGGCACATTTTTAAAAGTTTGTCCATGTTTATTGCTGAATAGTATTCCTCCAGTTTTCTAACCAGGCCCCATCCTCTGTCTTTCTACTGCTTCTCCAAGAGAAGGTATGTAGGGAGAGGCAAACTTTTTCAGGATACGATTTCTGTAAATGATCCTATGGGAAAATCATTTCTAGGCTTAGGATTTAAGATCTGAAAAATTTTAAGGCAACTCAGACAATTTAATAATCAATTGAATTAATGCTTAGACTGCATGAAATTGAAATTGATAGAAAATAGAAAGTAATATATATGTGTATGTCCTTTGGATTGAATATCCTGGGTGATGTGTTCAGGGACCTGGAAAAGCACTGTGGTGAGAGTTGAAATTTTAAAATCTTAGAAATTCATGCAAAATGATGTAGGACTGAGATTGAGGGAACCCTTCAAGGGAGAATGAGAGCAAAGACACATATACAGTTGAGGACAGAAAAGGATCTTTGCATTTTGTCCCCAGGTCGTAATATTGATGGCTAAGAGTATATTTAAGGGATGATTTTAAAGGTCTTAAAGCCTCCCTGCTCTTGGCTGAGAGGCAAGGTGCTGAGCTGCTCTTGTTCCATCTGTCCTGCATACCAGGTAAGAGTGAAGCACAATAGAAGAGAGGGAAGACAGGTAGCAAACACTCTCTGCTTCACTGAACTTGATCCTGGCTCCTGACCCTTCTCCTGGGCCTGTGTATGCACTGCCTTGTAGAATCCAGATTTACCAAGAATTCCGCTAAGTCAGTTTAGAAAGAGACCCCCACTCTGCATATCTGATCACCCTGAATAACTAATCGGGTTCCTCACCCTCCCCACCCTCCAGGTGGTGTCTGATCAGCCTGGGATGTCTTCAGGATTAGCCAGAACCCGTTAATCCTGGTGTTTCCTCTTAATAATTGTCAGTTCATTGACTCCTGAACCTCTTCTTGGCTATAAATTCCCACTTGTTCAGGCTGTTTTCAGAATGAATCCCATCTCTATCCAAAATCTTATTTACCCTTATTGGAATTTTCCTAAATAAAATGTGCTTCTACCATTTTGCCTACTGTGAAGCTCTGGTTTTCCTTTGACGTATATGACATTTCCTAAGTTCTTGGTAGTTGAATTGGATGTTGGTGTATATGTAGTTGTGTATTTGTATGAGTTTACTTGAGAGTGTGACCATTTCTCCCGAGGCTGCTGGGCACATAAGAGTGAGGCCCCCTTCCCAGAGAGCACTTTCCATGCTCCATGCGGCTTTTCCAACACACTAGTATTGGCCCTTTACTGGTGTGCAGTTCTGACTTGAGCTCTAACGTGGACAATGAGCTTCTCTCGTCTTCCTGTTGACCATCTGCCCACAAGGGATACCACTAGCACACGTCTGTGCAAACTCACCACCAGTAGGTCCACAATCTCTCTATATACTGGCAACTAAACACGAATTCTAACTTCATGATTCATTTGTCATCTGAGAATGTCTCTGGGTCTCCAGTCACTGCTGTGGGCATTGGTCTGGGCCACATTTCATCCTCACAGTGAGGCCTGGGGAGGCAGATGTTCAAATTCATGGTCCTCAGCAGATCATGAAAGCCTCTCCCAGGGCGGGAGCCCCAAACACCAGGATTCCCTGTGGACAGTGGGGAGGGGTGTGGGCAGCTCCAGGCCTGGGGCTCCTGAACACTTGCTTCTCTGTTGCTTTTGGCGGGGCTCTGCCAGCAGGAAGCTCCTGGGACGTGACAGCTCAGCCTTCCCTGCTACACTCCCACCACCTGTGTATCGACTCTGGTGGGCCAGGAATGAGATGGAAACTAGTTCATCTTACTGGAATCCATTGCTTCCATCAACCCTTAGTCAAGAAATACATTGGAGAGTAACTTAGTTACACTGGGTAGTTTATAGAGACACTGGGAATGCTGAAGGGAAGGCTTGGGGCTTTGTAGCTGGGAAATGTACCCTTGATGAATGCACTTGAACTCATCCAGTGATGTGCCTGGAACACTGCTCATGAGCTCGAGACTTCAGTGTGTACTGACATTGCTACTGGTGACTCTGGATGTTGCCCTGGGACCTTATCCTTGCTGCTGTTGTTTCCATCAGAAAAAGGAGTTTTATTTATTGCTTTCTCCAGTTATGGTGAGGTGAATCTGTAACTCTATAAGGTGTTTACAGGGCAATGTGAAGCCATACAATATCATGGAGAATCTGGCCATTTTACTTGAATGTTTCATGTCAAATGTTTTATATTAAAATCTACATACATAAAGAATAGAGGAGAAAAGTGGTGTAATTTGCATATAAAAATGCAACTCATTTTTGAGAATTTATTTTGTATCCTGCGACTTTGCTTTGTTCTTTCATTCTAACAGTCTTGTTTTGGGGGGAATTGTCAGGGTTTTCTACATGAAAGATCATGTCACCTGTAAACAGAGATAATTTTACTTCCTTCATATAGTTTGAATGTTTTATATTTATTTTTCTTGCCTAGTCGTTCTGGCTAGGACTTCTAGTATTATTTTGCATCAGTGCAGTGATAGTGAGTATTCTTGCTTTGTTGTTGATTTTATATGAAATGCTTTCAGTTTACACCACAGAGTATGTTTGTTGTGGGTTTTTAATATATGGTCCTAATTATATTGAGAATAAATAATCTAAAAGGAAAACAAGATAACAATACTGCTTACCATTGCACCACAAAAATTACTTAGGAATCAACTTAACTAATGAGGTCAAAAACATACACTGAAAACTATAAAACATGGCCGAAGGAAATTAAAGACGACACAGATAAATGGAAAGATATTCTATGTTCATGGACTGGAAGACTTAATATTGCTGAAAAGTCCATACTACCCAGAGCAAACTACAGATTCCATGCAATGTCTATCAAAATCCCAAAGGCATTACTTTTATAGAACTAGAAAAAAATCCTAAAATTCATATGGAACCACAAAGGATCCTGATATAAAAAAAAAAATCATGAGAAAGAATAAAGATCAATAATTCATACTTACTGACTTCAAAACAGTGTAAACCTAGCATAACCAAAACTGTGTAGTATGAGTATAAGGATAGACATATATACCAATGAAGCAAAATAAAGAGCCCAGAAATAAAACTCACGTACATATGGTCAAATGATTGTTGACAAAGGTGCCCGGAATACACAATGGAGAAAGATACTCACTTTAGGAAATTGTGTCAAGAAAACTGGATACCCACATGCAATGAAGAATAGAGTGAAACAGGAATAATATAAATGGAATCCTTATTTAATACCATATGCAAAACTCAATGAAAAAATCAACAGAAGAACTGAACTGCAAAACTCTTAGAAAAAAATACAGGAGGAAAGCTTATAACATTGGTCTTAGCATTGGATTCTTGGATATGACACCAAAAACATGGGCAACAAATGTAGAAATAAGCCACTGGAACTGCATCAAACTAGAAAGTCAATACTCAGCAAGAGCAATCATCAACAGAGTAAAAAGACAACCTATGCAATGGGAGAAAATATTTGCCAACCATATATCTGATAAGGATTAATATGCAAAATACATAAGAAATTCCTACAACTCAATAACAAAACCAACAGATAACCTGATTAACAAATAGGCAAAGGACTTGAATAAGCATTTATTCAATGAAGACATAGAAACAGCCAAGAAGTGTATGAGAAGATGCTCAACATCATTAATTATTAGGGAAATGCAAATCGCAAAGACTCCACGCCTATTAGGCTGGCTAATAGCAAAAAACAAAACAAAAGTTGATACGTGTTGCTGAGGTTCTAGAGAAAATGGAACCCTTGAACACTGTTGGCAGGAATGTTAATTTTTGCAGCTGTTACAGACAATAGAATGGGGTTTATGAAAAGAATTGGAAATAGAACTAACATATGATCCAGCAATCTTACCTCTGGGTATATATCCAAATAATTTGAAATCAGGGTTCTGAAGAGTTTTTCACTCTCTGTTCATTGTGGCATTGTTAATGTAAGTCAGGATATGGAAATAACCCTGTTAACTTCACTGACAGGTGAGTGCATGAAGAGAATGTGGTGTATATATACAAGGGAATATTATTCAACCTTAAATTGAAGGAAATCTTACCGTTTGCTGCAAATGGATGGATCTAGAAGACACCATGCTAATTGAAATTAGTCACCAAAGGGCAAACACTGCATAGTTCCTTTTATTTGAGGCATCTAAAATGATGAAATGTACAGAAATAGACAATAAGATAGTGATTATTAGGGGAGCAGGAGGGGGATATGTGGAATTGTTGTAAATGGGTATAAAGATACTGTTACACAAGATAAGTAAATTGCAGAGATCTGTACAGCACAGTGCTTATAGCTAACAGTAACGTCTTGTGCACTTAAAGGTTTGTTAAGAGGGTAGATGTCATGTTATGTGTCCTTAACAGAAACAAGAACAGCAAAGGGACATATGAAAAAACAACCAATATGATACTATAAACTTAAAAGTTCATGAAGAAAGTAGATCTTACATTGTCTTCTTACCACACACAATAATACTAATAATAAGTGAGAGAGTGGTAGAAAAAAATAGGTTAATAGTCAACATTTTTTCAAGTTGGAGAAAATACAATATTACGGAATATGAGTGTTTAGTGGCAGGGATTCAAATACATAAACACTAATGAAAATTGGAAAGAAAATAATTGGAAAAGTGAATTTTCTTGGAACAAAACTATAAGGATGCATGCTGTTACCATGACTTTAGGAGACCGTACAAATAAATAAACAAGACACAGATGAAAGGAGAGAGAGAGAGAATGTATTAGGTTTGGCACTAATTAAGTCAGTCCTCAGCTTGTGAAACAATACAGTATTTCCCAATTTGAACTTCTTCACGGTATCATCAAATAATCATCGTGACAATAATGATACGAGCTGAATCTCTTTACTTGACGTCAAAGCAGTGTCTGTTGAGGGCCTTACATATCTTGTATCAGTTAGTTCTCACAACACCCCTATAACAGGAATTTTTTTTTTAGTTGCAAGATAGTTGACATATAAGTGTCTGGTGTAAAAATGGTGCCAATTATGTCCATGTACAAAATGCTCAACACAAGAAGTGCAGTTACCTTGCAAAGATATTACAGGGTTATTGACCATATTCCCTATGCTGGACTTTTCATCTCATGCATGATTTTATAACTGGAAGTTTGTTCCTCTTGATCCCTTCCTCCTGTCTCACCCATCCCCCTCACTCCTCCCTTCTGGCCGCCACCCATTCGTTGAAATCACATGGTATGTATCGTCCTCTGTCTGACTTATTTCACTTGGCATAATGCCCTCTAGCTTCAGCAGTAGGAAGAGCTTCACCTAAGTTTTAAGAGTGGAGAGCGGCAGGCTCACATAAGCCTTCCATACATGGAGAAAAAATCCTTTCAAGGTTTGGTTTTGGCCAGAACTTCCCCCCAAAATATTGTTTGTTTTTTATCCTCTCCTTTCCTGGGGCAAACTTGGAGCACTCTTTTCTGTTCCCTGTGGTTGTGGGAAGGGTAGGGTCTGGTGTCTCTTTGATTCATTTGCTTGGAGATTAGAGTCCCTCTGTCCCCCAGCTCAAATTAGGTCCCACATGAGGACATCCTGGGTCCATCTTCTTTGTTCTGGCCCTGAAACCCAAGCTTAAGTGTTTGAAGTTTTGCATTGTATTTAGGATAAAGGTGGCTTTAGCGATCCAATATTTTCTGGTGGTAGATTTAACAGTAAGATGAGCCCAAATATCTTCATTTTCTTTTTGTCCCTTCCTTTACCTTCTGCTTCCCTCCCTCCCACCCTTCTTCTTTTTTTCCCCACATGTTTTATGATTTCCCTAGGATTGCTGATAGGAAGAACCTAGCCTATCATTTCTGGAAACTGAACCCATTTAAAGACACTTTGGATTTGAAATAGAAGCTCTTCATTAGATCTTCAAGCTGTTGGTAGTTTTAGAGCCTCTAACGTTAATCTGAGAGCTTCTGCTGTGACCTCTGTGTCTTTTCTAGTCACCCGACTGCACCTCAGTGACTGCGTGTTTGGCTCGTGGTTTACAGTGGAGACTTTCACGATCTGCGGCTTATGAAACTCACTTCTCTGCTGACTGATTACTTTGCATAGACCCCTCCAGGTCCAGTGCAGCTGCTCAGGGTTTATAAAAGGGGCCTTTGCCATGGGAGCTGAGCTGCAGCAGGCAGGCACGGGCAGCAAGATGGTGTCACAGATGCAGGTCCTCACGTTCCTGTTGCTCTGGGTCACAGGTTAGAAATTCACAAGCGCCATAATCCTTTCAGAGTGAGTAATATCTTTTAATAGTTAAAAAATTTTTCTGTGTGATAGGAAATACTGGCTATTTCCAATACAGACTCAATTTTGTATTGACATGTAATGCCATTAGGAAGCCTACTTTTAAAATATTTTAAGATGTGTAGCACAAAGTGGTGTGTGTGTGTCATCCTTATCCATCTGTGATTGCAGGTGCCTGCGGGGACATCGTGATGACCCAGTCTCCAGCCTCCTTGGCTGTGTCTCCAGGACAGAGGGTCACCATTAACTGCAGGGCCAGTCAGAGTGTTAGCAGCTACATAGCCTGGTACCAGCAGAAGCCTGGGCAGGCTCCAAAACTGCTCATCTATGCAGCATCCAGCCGGGCATCTGGGGTCCCCGACCGGTTCAATGGCAGTGGGTCTGGGACAGATTTCACTTTCACCATCAGCAGCGCCCAGGCTGAGGATTTGGCAATTTATTACTGCCAGCAGTATAATAGCTCTAATCCCACAGTGCTTCAGCCTCGAACACAAACCCCAGGTCCGAGGGCCAGTGCATCCCTGCTGTACCAGGTGCTTCCTCTCCCCACAGTTTTGAACCCACACATCCCTGTATGAGCCTGAGAGGTCCCACCTCCTGACTGATTCCTGGCAGTAGGAAGGGCCAATGATGGAATTACATCAGTTTTATCTTCTGTATCCCTTTTTGTGGGGGATTATTGAAGAACAACCCTCTGAAGATCTCTTAGAGATGCTGTCAGGAGTTGTGTCATAGAAACCTGCATGTTTCCAATGGACAGGTCCCCTGGTTGAGCCAGGAAGGTTTGTTCACTCTTTCTCAAAGCGTCCTGTGAATTGTACACCTGGTGAATCAATTCTGTCTTCCTGGTTCCTCCTTGACCAGCTTATTTCTATTTTAATTCCTTATTCTCACAGTCTTCCTTCTTTATGTGCAATCGCCCTCCAACTCTGGACCTTCCCAGTAGTAAACCCTTGGCCTCTGTCATTAAAAACCTTCCACATATCATGAAGCTTCCCTCCCTTGCGTTTCCTTTCCATGGACCCTGTTCTCCAGCCAAGCCTTTCTGGCCACTGTCACTGCAGCTGCTCTCCCACTCTGTCCCCTTTTGTACCACCCTTTGCTCTTAGGTCCATTTCTCTCCATTGTACTCATTCTTACAAAGGTGATTCCCTAATTCTTTCAGCTGTCATTCTAGAAAGATCTGGTAGTGTTCCTCAGTACCTTTTCTCATCATATGTCAACTTTCCCTGTAAAGCCACCCCTTGGATTTGTGAGTGATGGAAGTCGTGACTCTAAACGTGCTGCAAGTTGAATTTCTTGGATTACATATAATTAATATTAGTATTATTCCTTCATCTTCTTGTGATATAAGGAAATTTAGCTTCAGGAACAATTGTTGCAAACCTGACCAGTCTCCTCTGAACACTAGTATACATAACAGCTTCTCCCAGTAATTAGAAATATAATTGAAGTAATGATATTAAGGAATCCATATCATTCATTTCTTCAAGATATGATTTTTGAGCGCATGTTATGTGTCAAGAGCACAAATATCTGCTTTCACTCCATTTGGGTGAGACAAACAATACACAGCTTTGTAAGTGCTCCAAAGAAAAATAAAGAAAGCCAGGGGGTAAACCTAGTTGGCTAAGAGGGGACATTTAAAATCAAATGAGGTATTAGTTAGCTATTGTCATGTAATAAAACACCCTCAAAAGTGTAGTTGCTCAAGATGGCTGTGTTTTTATTGTCATGCTTATGGTTAGCTGAGCAGTTCTGTTAATATGGGCCAGGCATGACTGACCTTGGCTGGCTTGCTCAGGTATTTGAAGTTAGCTAACAGGTCACCTCCATGCTACCTGACATAGGAAGGCTTGTGTCTCTTTTCTCCTCCGCATTTGTGTAGCTTGTTGACCATCAGCTGGGGCTGCTTAGGTGACTGGCTTCATGTCTCTCCTCATAGAGTAGATGGCACTCAACTTCCATGGCAGGTGGTGGCAGATTCCCTAAAGAGACAGAGAGAGAGAGAGAGAGAGAGAAAGAGAGAGAGAGAGAGAGAGAGAGAGAGGGAGAGAGAGAGAGGGAGAGAGAGCACATACAGCCTGCTGAAGCCTTGACTCGTAGTGACACAGTGTCCCACTGCCACATTCTAGATCAGTGCAAGTGATGCTGTTGGAGAAGGTAAATAGCCCCTGCCTCTTGACACAAGAATTGCAGAGTAACATGGCATAAAGCACGGGTACGGTGAGGGATAAAGATGGGGGACCTGTTTCTGAAATCCTTCCATGTATGGTCATAAAGGTTACTCTGAGAATATATGACTTAATCATTGTTTTAATTTAGAGAAGAAATTAGCCATAGGAATACTTCCAGGAATTAGGGTCCTAGTTTGTGGAAACAGCACAGTTCTGAGGCAGATCTGTGATCACATGTAGAAAAAGAAGGAAGGCAGTGTTGCTAAAATGGAGCGTGCAAGGGGGACAGCAGGGGAAGTAAGATCAAAGCCACGCTGTGTAGGATGCTGTGGGCCTCTCCAAGGACTGGGGTTTGTTTGAAGGATGTGGTCAGTGGGAGAGCTCTGAATAGGGAAGAGGGAGCAGGAGGTCTGGCCCTGAGGGGACTCTACACGTGGGGACTTTGTCTCACATGGACGCCGGAGCAGGGCCCAAGATCTGGGATGGTGGTACCACTTGCTGCCTCTTGCCCTCCCTGGGGCCCAGACCCTGTCTCTAGAAGAGACCTGTTTGTCTGCCTCTGACCACAGGGCTGGCTGTGGGGGGCAGTGAGGAGGTTGGTGCAAATCCCCAGGAGGATGAGGCGGGGCTGGTGGAGTCGGGTTGTGGTTGCACCTGGTGATGCTTTGGCGGGAGACCCGGGTGCATGCCCTGCCTAGAGTTGCCCCTGAGGATGTGACCAGGGTCACAGATGTGGTGGGTGTGACCCCCCATGGCATATAGACAGAGATCTGGTCCTGAGGGGGGCGGCTCCTGTGCTTATAATCCCCAGAGGTTCCAGGCCCCTGTGAGGTGCAGGCAGCTCTCCTGTGAGAACTCAGAGCAGTTCTGGAAGGCTCAGGCCAGCCAAGGGTCCCTGCGCTTGTGTACGATGGAGTCCCTCATCCCAGATGCTCCTTTCCATAGGGATGAGTCAGGGGGTGTGGGGCTATGACCAGGAGCAGGAGAACACAGGACGTTTTCTTCTAAACTTATCCTGAGTGGACTTAGCACTTGGTATTTCAAGTGTTCATTAAACCAGCGTGATCATGAGATAGAATCAGACAAACATTTTTCAATCTCCCCGATGGTGCCCATTTGGCCTAGAGCAGCCATATCTCCTGCCCTTTGGATGAAATCTCACACAAATCCTTCATCCTTTCTAGTAATTCTTAAATAATAGTGTCATGTCTACATTTCTTGTCGCAGTTGGTTTCCTTGGGTGCCTGGCAATGCGGGCCCTCTGAGGGGGTGAGCACCTCACTGTCCTCTGTCCCCACCTGCGGTCCACAGAGAGCTGTTGCCTGAGGGGGGAGAAGAGTTGGGTGGCACCAGCTCTCCGTCCCTGTCTGTACCCCAGTATCTCCAGCTTTTCCACATGTGTGGACAGCGCTCACCACTCCCAGGCCTGGAGGTTGCTATAACTTCATCAAGGCCCCCACCTCTCAGGGATGCACCCTCACCTCCCAGAGCAGCGCCTCAGCCCAGCCTCACCTTTGGTTTCCTCAGGCAGGAAGCATATGTGCAGCCCCCAAAAATGCCCCGATCCTTCTGGAGAAACATGATTCTCTCCAAGTCTTCCAGGAGGGGGGAGGTGGGACTCAATAACAGCTCCTGAAATGGATTTTCCTAATTTCTATTTGTTGACGGCCTTAGTGGAGATTCTTTGTAAATGAGTCAGTGTGAAAAAGTCATTTTTAGAAAAATTGGGAGCATCTCTCATCTTGGAATCTTTTTCAGAGACAGGGCTGAGATGGTCCCAGTGTCCTGTCCCATGCCAAGTGCCAGGAGGAGTGCACTCAGTTTGGGGCCCATGTGACAGCAGACCATGTGTCAGTGTCACTCTCAGGCCCATGGAGAAGGGAGTTCTTGGGATTGGGAATTTGGTTCCCGAAGGGAGGCAGCCCTGGATGTGAGGCTGTGTTCTCCCCTTCTCTCCAGAGGAGACAGTGACCTCTGCCCCTCCCGAGCCCAGGACTGACACTCTCCCAGCTCCATCCTCCCTCTTTTAGCTCCACTCACCAGCCCCTCAACATCTACCTCAAACGCATTACATCTGCGTCATGTCTTCATATACACTGGCATCTGCCTCCTGACTTTCCTCTGCCTTTCAGCTCCTGTTTCTACTAGAACCTGACAAATGGTCTTCTAGATTTGATGGTTGAATTTCTATGTGAGAAAATCCTGATTATTAGTTAATCTCCATTATTCCTGTTTGTCATATGTTTATACTAGTCCATGTCCTAAGCCACTCCTAAGTCCTTAGGTGGGCTGGTTTTGGATCAGGTGACACTTTCTTCCAGTAGAATATTTCCAGTTCTTTATTTTATTTTATTTTATTTTTTAAATTCATGTTATTATCATTAATCGACAATTACATGAAGAACGTTACGGTTACTAGACGACCCCCCTTCATCAAGTCCCTCCCCATAAACTCCATTACAGTCACTGTCCATCAGCATATTAAGATGCTGTAGACTCACTACTTGCTTTCTCTGTGTTGCATATCCCTCCCTATGTCCCCCCACCACATTATACATGCTAATCATAAGGCCCCCTTTCTTTTTCCCTGCCCTTATCCCTCCCTTCCCACCCCTCCTGCCCAGTCCCTTTCCCTTTGGTAACCATTAGTCCATTCTTGGGTTCTGTGATTATGCTGCTGTTTTGTTCCTTCAGTTTTTCTTTGTTCTTATACTCCACATATGAGTGAAATCATTTGGTACTTGTCTTTCTCTCCTTGGCTTATTTCACTGAGCATAATACCCTCTAGCTCCATCCATGTTGTTGCAAATGGTAGGGTTTGTTTTCTTCTTATGGCTGAATATTCCATTGTGTATATGTACCACATCTTCTTTATCCATTCATCTATTGATGGACACTTAGGTTGCTTTCATTTCTTGGCTACTGTAAATAATGCTATGATAACCATAGGGGTGCATCTGTCTTTTTCAAACTGGGCTGCTGCATTCTTAGAGTAAATTCCTAGAAGTGGAATTCCTGGGTCAAATGGTATTTCTATTTTGAGTTTTTTGAGGAACCTCCATACTCTTTTCCACAATGGTTGAACTAATTTACATTCCCACCAGCAGTGCAGGAGGGTTCCCCTTTCTCCACAACCTCGCCAACATTTGTTATTGTTTGGCTTTTGGATGGTGGTGATCCTTACTGGTGTGAGGTGATATCTCATTGTTTTTCTAATTTGCATTTCTCTAATGACAAGCAATGTGGAGCATCTTTTCATGTGCCTGTTGGCCGCTGAATTTCTCCTTTGGAGAACTGTCTGTTCAGCTCCTCTGCCCGTTTTTGAATTGAATTGATCACTTTTTGTTTGTTGAGGTGCATGAGCTCTTTATATATTTTGGATGTCAACTCTTTATTGGATCTGTCATTTATGAATATATTCTCCCACACTGTAGGGTACCTTTTTGTTGTATTGATGGTGTCTTTTGCTGTACAGAAGTTTTTCAGCTTGATATAGTCCCACTTGTTCATTTTTGCTTTTGTTTCCCTTGCCCAGGGAGATATGTTCATGAAGAAGTTGCTCATGTTTATGTCCAAGAGATTTTTGCCTATGTTTTTTTCTAAGGGTTTTATGGTTTCATGACTTACATTCAGGTTTTTGATCCATTTCGAATTTACTTTTGTGTATGGGGTTAGACAGTGATCCAGTTTCATTCTCCTACATGTAGCTATCCAGTTTTGCCAGCACCATCTGTTGAAGAGACTGTCATTTCCCCATTGTATGTCCATGGCTCCTTTATCATATATTAATTGACTATATATGTTTAGGTTAATGTCTGGAGTCTCTATTCTGTTCCACTGGTCTGTGGCTCTGTTCTTGTGCCAGTACCAAACTGTCTTGATTACTGTGGCTTAGTAGTAGAACTTGAAGTTGGGGAGAGAGATCCCCCCACACTTTATTTTTCCTTCTCAGGATTGCTTTGGCTATTCGGGGTCTTTGGTGTTTCCATATGAATTTTTGAACTATTAGTTATAGTTTGTTGAAGAATGTTGTTGGTAATTTGATAGGGATTGCATCCAATCTGTATATTGCTTTGGGCAGGATGGCCATTTTGATGATATTAATTCTTCCTAGCCAAGAGCATGGGATGAGTTTCCATTTTTTAGTGTCCTCTTTAATTTCTCTTAAGAGTGTCTTATAGTTTTCAGGGTATAGGTCTTTCACTTCCTTGGTAAGGTTTATTCCTAAGTATTTTATTCTTTTTGATGCAATTGTGAATGGAATTGTTTTCCTGATTTCTCTTACTATTAGTTCATTGTTAGTGTATAGGAAAAACATAGATTTCTCTGTGTTAATTTTGTATCCTGCAACTTTGCTGTATTCCGATATTAGTTCTAGTAGTTTTGCAGTGGAGTCTTTAGGGTTTTTTATGTACAGTATCATGTCATCTGCAAATAGTGACAGTTTAACTTCTTCTTTACCAATGTGGATTGTTTGTATTTCTTTGTTTTGTCTAATTGATGTGGCTAGGACCTCCAGTACTATGTTGAATAACAGTGGGGAGAGTGGGCATCCCTGTCTTGTTCCCAATTTCAGAGGAAAAGCATTCAGCTTTTCACTGTTCAGTATGATGTTGGCTGTGGGTTTATCATATATGGCCTTTATTATGTTGAGGTACCTGCCCTCTATACTCATTTTGTTGATAGTTTTTATCATGAATGGATGTTGAATTTTGTCAAATGTTTTTTCAGCATCTATGGAGATGATCATGTGGATTTTTGTCCTTCTTTTTGTTTATGTGGTGGATGATGTTGATGGATTTCAGATGTTGTACCATCCTTGCATCCCTGGGATGAATCCCACTTGGTCATGGTGTATGATTCTTTTGATATATTTTTGAATTCAGTTTGCTAATATTTTATTCAGTATTTTTGCATCTACGTTCATCAGGGATATTGGTTTGTAATTTTCTTTTTAGGTGGGCTCTTTGCATGGTTTTGGTATTAGGGTGATGTTGGCTTCATAGAATGAGTTTGGGAGTATTCCCTTCTCTTGTATTTTTTGGAAAACTTTAAGGAGAATGGGTATTATATCTTCTCTGTATGTCTGATAAAATTCTGAGGTAAATCCATCTGGCCCGGTGTTTTTTTCTTGGGTAGCTTTTTGATTACTGCTTCAATTTCTTTGCTGGTAATTGGTTTGTTTAGATTTTGTGTTTCTTCCTTGGTCAGTCTTTGAAGGTTGTAGTTTTCTAGGAAGTTGTCCATTTCTTCCAGGTTTTCCAGCTTCTTAGCATATAGGTTTTCATAGTAGTCTCTAATAATTCTTTGTATTTCTGTTGGGTCCGTCGTGATGTTTCCTTTCTCGTTTCTGATTCTGTTGATGTGTGTTGATTCTCTTTTGCTCTTAATAAGTCTGGCTAGAGGCTTATCTACTTTGTTTATTTTTTCAAAGAACCAGTTCTTGGTTTCATTGATTTTTTCTATTGTTTTATTCTTCTCAATTTTGTTTATTTCTTCTCTGATCTTTATTATGTCCCTCCTTCTGCTGACTTTAGGCCTCATTTGTTCTTCTTTTTCCAATTTTGATAATTGTGACATTAGACTATTCATTTGGGTTTGTTCTTCCTTCTTTAAATATGCCTGTATTGCTATATACTTTCCTTTTAAGACTGCTTTCACTGCGTCCCACAGAAGTTGGGACTTTGTATTGTTGTTGTCATTTATTTCCATATATTGATGGATCTCCACTTTAATTTGGTTGTTGATCCATTGACTATTTAGGAGTGTGTTGTTAAGCCTCCATGTGTTTGTGAGCATTTTTGCTTTATTTGTACCATTTATTTCTCATTTTATACCTTTGTGGTCTGAGAAGTTGGTTGGTAGAATTTCAATCTTTTTGAATTTACTGAGGCTATTTTTGTGTCTTAGTATGTGGTCTATTCTGGAGAATGTTCCATGTGCACTTGAGAAGAATGTGTATCCTGTTCTTTTGGATGTAGAGTTCTATAGATGTCTATTAGGTCCATCTGTTCTAGTGTGTTGTTCAGTGCCTCTGTGTCCTTACTTATTTTCTGTCTGGTGGATCTGTCCTTTGGAGTGAGTGGTGTGTTGAAGTCTCCTAAAATGAATGCATTGCATTCTATTTCCTCCTTTAGTTCTGTTAGTATTTGTTTCACATATGCTGGTGCTCCTGTGTTGGGTGCATATATATTTATAATGGTTATATCCTCTTGTTGGACTGAGCCCTTTATCATTATGTAATGTCCTTCTTTATCTCGTTACTTTCTTTGTTTTGAAGTCTATTTTGTCTGATACTAGTACTGTAACACCTGCTCTTTTCTCCCTATTGTTTGCATGAAATATGTTTTTCCATCCCTTGGCTTTTAGTCTGTGCATGTCTTTGGGTTTGAGGTGAGTCTCTTGTAAGCAGCATATAGATGGGTCTTGTTTTTTTATCCATTCAGTGACTCTATGTCTTTTGACTGGTGCATTCAGTGACTCTATGTCTTTTGACTGGTGCATTTACATTTAGGGTAATTATCGATAGGTATGTACTTATTGCCATTTCAGGCTTTAGACTGGTGGTTACCGAAGGTTCCAGATTACTTTCCTTACTCTCTAAGATTCTAACTTAACTCACTTAGTACCAACACAATCTAAAGGTTCTTTTCTATTTCTCCTCCTTTTTCTTCCTCCTTCCTTCTTTATATATTAGGTATCAAATTCTGTACTTTTTCTCTATCCCTTGATTGAGTTTGGGGATAGTCAATTTAATTTTGCATTTACCTCACAATCAGCTGCTCCACCCTCTGTACCATGGTTTTACTACCTCTGGTGACAGACAGCTATCCAACCCTAGGAACACTTCCATCTATAGCAGTCCCTCCAAAATAGACTGCAGAGATGGTTTGTGGGATGTAAACTCTCTCAGCTTTTGCTTATCTGGAAATTGTTTAATCCCTCCTTCAAATTTAAATGATAATCTTGCCGGATAAAGTAATCTTGGTTCTAGGCCCTTCTGCTTCATGGCATTAAATACATCATGCCACTCCCTTCTGGCCTGTAAGGTTTCTGCTGAGAAGTCTGATGTTAGTCTGATGGGCTTTCCTTTGTATGTGATCTTACTTCTGCCTCTGGCTGCTTTTAACAGTCTGTCCTTACCCTTGATCTTTCCCATTTTAATTACTATTTGTCTTGGTGTTGTCTTCCTTGGGTCCCTTGTGTTGGGAGATCTGTGGATCTCCATGGCCTTAGAGACTATGTCCTTCCCCAGATTGGGAAAGTTTTCAGCAACTACCTCCTCAAAGACACTTTCTATCCCTTTCTCTCTCTCCTTCTTCTGGTATCCCTATAATGTGAATATTGGGATTGGTCACACAGTTTTCTCAATATTGTTTCATTTTTAGAGATCCTTTTTTCTCTCTGTGCCTCACTTCTTTGTATTCCTCTTCTCTAGTTTCTATTTCATTTATTGTCTCCTCCACCATATCCAACCTGGTTTTAATACCCTCTATCGTGCTCTTCAATGATTGGTTCTCCGACCTGAATTAATTCCTGAGTTCTTGGATGTCTTTCCATACCTCCATTAGAATGCTGATGATTTTTATTTTGAACTCCCTTTCAGGGAGAGTCATGAGTTCCATATCATTTAAATCTTTCTTGGGAGTTGTATTAATAATTTTACTCTGGACAAGGTTCCTTTGGTGTTTCATGTTTGTATGTGGCGCCCTCTAGTGTCCAGAAGCTCTCTTCTGGAGCTGCTCAGCCCCTGAAGCAATGTTGGGGGTCACAGTGGAGCAGTACTGGTACCTGGGGGGAGGAAAGAGCTGTTCCCCTACTCCCGGCTGCTGTGCCTGTCTCCACTGCCTGAGCCAGTGGGCCAGTCACACAGGTATGTTTTTGTCCCAGAGCAGCCAGATATGGATCCCTGCTTTCCACAAGTGGCCAGAATCCCAGTCTTTCCAGGAACTCTGCCTGTATTAACTTTCCAACCCAATAATCATGCGAGTCTCATGAAAGCTCCATGAAATGTAGGTTTGTGCTCCCAGAGCAGATCTCCGGAGCTAGGAATTCAGCAGTCCCAAGCCTTCCACTCCCTCCCTGCTCCATTTCACTTCCTCCCGCCAGTGAGCTGTGGTGGGGGAAGGGCTCGGGTCCTGCAGAGCCACAGCTCTGGTACATTACTCCATTCGGAGAAGTCTGCTCTTTTCTCCAGGTGTATGGCCCTCTTTCCTGTTGCTCTCTCAGGATTAGTTGTGCCAATTAAATTTTCTAGTTGTACCCAGTTTTAGGAGGAAGCCTCTCTCTTTCCTCTCACGCCACCATCTTTAATCCTCCAGTTCTTTAATGTTATTATTAACCTGAGCCCTGTTTCTGACCTGTGCTTGTGAAGATCCCATGTCAACCACAAGGGAAATCAACCATCTGGACCTGTCATCTCAGTTTATTTAGTTCCTGTCCTTTTAAGAACATTGAAAAATATTTGATATAAACACTGTGGAAGTTTAAAGTATACAGTATGTTGACTTGATATATTTATATGTTGCAATATGATTAGCACCATAGCTAGCTAACACCTTTATTGTGTTACAAAATTATCATTTCTTTTTTGTGGTGAAAACAATTTAAGATCTTGTCTTTTAGCAATTTGGAAGTCTACAACTGTGAAGTCAATAGTGTTTTTTATTATAATCACAAAGCTTTGCTTTAATTCCCAAGGGCTTATTTATATTCTAGTTTAAAATTTTTACCCTTAATTTAATTATCCTCAATTGCCCACCCATCTATCCTCTGGAAACTACTATTCTAGTCTTTGTTCTGATGAGTTCAGCTTTTTAAGATTCCAGAGGTAAGTGAGATCCCAGAGTATTTGTCTTTGTCTGTCTGACTAACCTCACTGAGCATAATGCCCTCAAGGTCCATCCATGTTGCTGCAAATGGCAGGATTTCTTTCTTTCTCACGGCTGAATGATATTCCATTGTGTATATATACACAGTTGCTTTAATCATCCATTGATGGACACTTGGCTATTGTGAATAATGCTGCAATTAACACAGGAGTGCATGTATCAGTTTAAATTCTTGTTTGCATTTCCTTTGGAAATATGTGCTGCAGTGAAATTACTATATCATGTAGCAGTTCTATTTGTAGTTATTTATGGGGATTCCTGCCTTTTTCTGCTCCTTTATGTAATTTTGAAGCCCAACCCAATTGCTCTCTAGCATCCATCCTGTTTTCCTATTGTCATTGAATTTATCGTCATCTGAATTGTAAGCAGAATTGATCAGAAGTGGAATTAATTTTTTTGGAGGCTAGAAGGGACAGGATAAGGGTTATGCAGTAGAAATAGATTAGCTAAAGTAGTAAAATTTGTAAAATACAATATGGTAAATGAAATTTGGGCTGATCCAGATAAGGGAGGGGAAAGGAACCCATGTGACTAATACATGGCTTATGTTGTTCTGAACTCCAAAATGCAGGGCCTACCCCTGTGGGGTGTGGAGCGCTCAAAAGAGGCTTCAGAGACCTGCTGCCTTCCGGATTGCCATGACATCTGGGCCTCTCCATGAGGAAAGGCTGACCTCTCCAGGTCAGCCAGAGGGAGAGAAAGGACAAACAACTGGACTTCTGAGTTAGATGAGAGATCACGTGCTGCCCAGTGAGCTCCTGTTTGGGGAAAGTTACTGGGAGCCCCTTGGGAGGGGTTTTGCAGAACACAAAGTATTTGCTTCTGAGAGAGGAAACATTTGGGTGACAGATAAAGGGTTAACTCTTGACCTGTGTGCTTGGGTTCACAGGGGCTTGCCCTTTCCCCCATTTGTTTGGTTTATGCTGCCTGGACATAAGCAAACTGAGGCTCGATGCATCGTATTGACTCAGTTTCCTGAAAGAGACCTCAAGGGAAGTGAGCAGAGTTCTTCCTGGACTTCTGAGTTCCTGACCCAATCAATATATCAGAGGCACAAAGGAAGGAGCAGGGCTGGTGGTGCGGGAACATGTCACTTACCCCCTGTCCCTGCAGCCCCAGGGGGAGCGTGGCTGCTACTGTCAGTGTGCTCCGAGGAGAGTTCTGTCCTTTCTGTTTCTTTGAAGTGAATTGCAAGCTTTCAGGTAATTGCAAAAAGAGTGAACACCTTTTTAATCCCTTCCCTCAGCTCCCACAAATGTTAACATTTGCCACATTTGCTCTCTTATCCCTTCTCCATAGAGATAAGACTTTTTTCTCTCCTGAATGTCTGGAAAGTAAGCTCTGGGCATGGAAATGCCAAATAATTTCCTAATGAAAAATAGCATTCTCTTACATTTACATAGGTCAATTCTCAAATTCGAAAATTAACAGATACAACCCTGCTATCTAACCCATGGGCTGGCATGGGCGTCGGAGTTCTAAATCTTTTTGTTCTTTGTGGGATCTTAAAATCCCTTGCTATCCTTTGTCCCATCACTGCCCTGACTCCAGAGCATGCCTTTCCCTCCTGTTCTTGCTCCACTTCCCCGAAAATGCCGCCTTTCCGTGCTGCCTCCCTGAGTCCTGGGCACTTGATCGAGCCCGCCCTGCTGCACCCCTGCTCTGTGACGCCAGGGCTCCTCAGTATTTTTCATGAAAAGTGGAATTTCTCTTACAGGTGATTTAAGATCAGTTTTCTTGTTCTCCTCCATACAGGTTTTCTGGTCATTGCTGATTTTCTGCATGGACCCATGGGTCTAGTGATGGAACGGGTGCTATTTTTATACTTTCCGCTGGCTTAGCAGGGTAGTTTGTGGTGTGCTTATGCTAATGAGATGGTTTTTTTTTTTTTTTTAATAATTATTTTTTATTGAAGGGTAGTTGATGCACAGTATTACATTACATTAGTTTCAAGTGTACAACACAGTGGTAGAACATTTATATACATAATTCTAGGTTCCAGCTATCACCCTACCAAGCTGTTACAATATCTTGACTATATTCCTTATGCTATACATTACATCCCGGTTACTTATTTATTTTACCATTGGAAGTCTGTCCTTTTTTTTTTTTTTTGTGAGGGCATCTCTCATATTTATTGATCAAATGGTTGTTAACGACAAAAAAATTCTGTATAGGGGAGTCAATGCTCAATGCACAATCATTAATCCACCCCAAGCCTAATTTTCGTCAGTCTCCAATCTTCTGAGGCATAACAAACAAGTTCTTACACGTAGAAAAAATTCTTACATAGTGAATAAGTTACATAGTGAACAGTACAAGGGCAGTCATCACAGAAACTTTCGGTTTTGCTCATGCATTATGAACTCTAAACAGTCAGTTCAAATATGAATACTCATTTGGTTTTTATACTTGATTTATATGTGGATACCACATTTCTCTCTTTATTATTATTATTTTTAATAAAATGCTGAAGTGGTAGGTAGATACAAGATAAAGGTAGAAAACATAGTTTAGTGTTGTAAGAGAGCAAATGTAGATCATCAGGTGTGTGCCTGTAGACTATGTGTTACTCCAAGCTAGACAAGGGCAATAAAACATCCACGTATGCAGAAGATTTCTCTCAGAACAGGGGGGTGAGGTTCTAAGCCTCACCTCTGTTGATCCCCAATTTCTCACCTGATGGCCCCCCTGCGACTGTGCCTGTCTTAGGTTTTCCTCCCTTGAGGAATCTTACCCATCTCTGGCTAACCAGTCATCTTCTGGGGCCATACAGGGAAATGTGAAGTTGGTAAGTGAGAGAGAAGCCTTATTGTTTGAAAAGGTTAGCTTTTTACTTCTTTGCATATTTATGCCCTGTGGCTTCTATGCCCAGCATTTGTCTTGAGGTATCTTTACCACTTGGAGGAGTTATGATACTCGGTAAATTTGATATGGAGATGGGTTTTATGATGTAGTATTTTTTTTCTGGTGATCCGCACAGCTTCTGAAATATGTACAGAGAGATTCCGGTTTGGGCAGCGGTCATTACTGCTTAAATAACCTCTCCGGGTAACTCCTGAAGCATATCCCTCTCGTGGCCATGTGGGACCCGCTCTCCCTGAAGCCCCATGGATCAGGAGTCCTCTGGCCCCAGAGGTTGTCCCCAGCAGAGGACTAGGAGGAAGAGGGCCCCAAGGAAAGGGGAGTGATGGACGTCAGGCAGGTGTGTGTCCTTGGGCTTCTTCTAATTTTTTTGTCACTGCGGACAATGGCTGTTCTTGTTGAGTAACCACTGTCATCTTGTCCTCCTGAGGCAGGTGTGGACTTCTGGGTGAGCAGCAAGGGAAAGATTCAGGGCTTCCCAGGTGTGTCGGGTCCAGGCTCTCATGGGGCCTTTTTCTCTGGCACCTGCAGAAGAAAGCAGACCTTCCCGGAGGCTCAGGATGACCAAGAGGAGGCCCAGTTACTACCCAGAGGACCAAGAAACATTCAGCCACTTCTGGATTTGCCCTGAGGTGGTTCAGAGACCTTTGAAATGCAGGTGAGAGGACAGGTGCAGTGGGCATCATCTAACCCCTCCTTGGGGTCTTCAGGTGACATTGGGGTGGTCATAAGACATAAGATGGCTGACAACAGGCTGTGGTGACCTGAACATTGTCCCTAATACCCTTGGTACTAGTGTGTGTTGAGGGTGGGGTGTTCATCTGAAGTAATTATTGACAGGGAGGAAAAGAAGCTCATAATTAAGTTTCCTGTTATCAAGTTTATCCGGAGTATATCAGGGTGTTCAGCCCTCCCCATAGACGCATTGATGTAGTCCCACCAGTCAAAGTCTTAGACAATAGTGAACAGGCAAGATGCTGCTGTCTTCATGTCCACATTCTCCTGGGGAGTCACCAACAATGAAACAGAAGCAGGAGAAGTTGATCACAGTCAGCGATATGTGCTGTGAGGGAGATCTGACCAGGCAATGCCCTCACCGGGTGGGTGTGAACAAGGACTTCATGGAGGAGGCAGTTGGAGAGAATCTCTCTGCAGAGCTGTCAGCAGGCCACTGACTGGAACGTGGGCAGGAAGTGGCATGTATATGTGACTGGCAGAGGGAGGGTGCAGGAGAAAGGCCCAGAGGCAGTGCCGGGCTTGGCAGGTCCAGGCAGTGGGGATGCAGGAGACTCAAGGTGGATGCACAAGTTGGAGGAGGACGTGATTCACAGTCCACCGCTCACCCCTGCCATGTACTAGAGGTGCCACCGTGGATCTCCTGGGTAAATCATGAAGGGCAGACTGGACTTGACATTCCTCAGGTCTTTCCTTCCAGGGACAGCTAGTATTCAAAACGAGTCTCCTGGGAGACAGGAGGGCCGGTCATTAAGTGTCAAATTAATTAATAAGTGTCAAATTCTTGCCTCACACTTGAAATTCAATAAATATCTGTCCAGGGAATGAGTAACAGCTGTTATTGATATTAAAGCTCATTATTCTCCTGGAAGAAAAGGAGCTGCTTCCTCTTTCATGAACCACAGGAGCTCTGGAGGGCTTTGGCTTCCCCCCTCGCCCCTGAACCTCCCCAGGAGCAGGGAGCCCCACTGCCCCACGCTCACTCCTCCCAGATGCGCTGCTCCAAGGCCTCCCTGGGGGTCCCTTGCTTCTTGGTCACTAGCTGTGTGTTCCTAGACAAAGTGTCTGCACCATGAGAGGGAGGAGGGATGGACGGGAGCAGGTGGAGGGAGGATGTCCCCCTGGGCTGGAGAGGCCCTGAGCAGACCTGCTCTCAAGGGCAGATGGGGGAAGGACTCACTGCCGCACCTGCTCTGCCCACTGGCATCTCCTCCCTGGCCTCCCTGTCAGCTCAGCCCCACCTGCCAAAGGGCCATGAGAGGCTCAGCACATCCCTCCCGGAGCTATATTCTCACCATAGCCTCGGGAGTGGGGAAAGCCCGGTGTCCCACCCAGAACCCTGTCCCTCTGTTCACACATCACCACCCGTCACTCACCAACCTCCAGCCCACCCGCCCTCTTTCTCTGCTCACTTCCCTCTCTCCACAGCAGTGGGTCCTCAGCCACACAGCCCTGGCTGCCCACCCCTGCGAACAAGAGTCCCCAGCCCCCGGGCATGCCCGGAGGTCATCAGTGGTTTTCAGGAAAATTCTCTCAAATGTTGTTCTTGCACAGGGAGAGCAAATCACAGTCCATGGGCCAAATCTGACCTGTGGCTGTGTATTATTTTAAATAGCTTAATTGGTATATATTTCTCCTGCCAAATTCACTCATTCAAGTTGTATATTTCATTGGTTTTGCGTGTTCGTAGGTGTGTGCACCTTTCCCCATGGTCAGTTGCACAACATTTTCATCACCTTGAAAAGAAACCTGCACCTTTAGCTTGATCGCACCCTGTGTCCCCATTACTCCACCAGCTCCAGGCACCACACGTCTACTTTTGTCTCCACGGATTGACCCATCCTGTTTCTTTCATATAATGGAATCATGGAATATGTAGTATTTTGTGACTGCTTCTTTTCCTTTGTATAGTACTGTCAAAGTTCTTCCATGTTGTGACCTGTATCAGTGCTTCATTTCTTGTTCTGGCTGAATGCTGTTCCGCCATGTGGATATATTACATTTTGTTTATTCATTCATCATTTGAGGGACATTTGGGTTATCTCTACTTTTAATCTACTTTGAATAATGCTGCTACGATCGTTCATTTTAAAGTCTTTATCTGGATAGGTTTCATTTCTCTTGTGTTTATATGAGGATCCAGAATTAACAAGTCACATGGTAAATCTATGTTTAACTTTTTGAGGCACCACCCAGATGGTTTCTGGAGGAACTGTGCCATTTTCATTTCACACCAGTGATGCATGCTGTCCAGTCTCTCCACATACTCAACACCTCTAGTTATTGTTTGCCTTGAGTACAGCCATTCTAATGGGTGTCAAATGGCATCAGGTTACCTTTCCCTAATGACTAGTCATGCTGGGCACCCTTTCATGTGGTCATTGCATCGGTGTGTTTTCTGTAGAGAAATGTCTGTTCATATTCTTTGCCCATTTTAAATTGGATTGTCTTTGTTATCTACTTGTAATAGCTTTAATATATTCTGAATACTATAACCTTATCAGATATATGATATTCAGATGTTTCTCCACTTCTGTGAGTTGATGCCCTTCCACTTTTCTGATGGTGTCCTTTGATGCACAAAATTTCTAATTTTCAGGAAGTCCAAATTTTCTTTTTTTCTTTTGTTACTTGTGTATCTCATGTCAAGTCTAGGAAACCATTTCTAAATTGAAGATCAAGGGAATTTACCTCAATATTTTTTGTAAGAGTTTTAGCACTTACATTTAAATCTTGTTCCAGTATTTTTGAGTAATTTTGTATTTAGTATGAAATATGTTTTAGAATCCATTCTTTGGCATATGGATGTTTTAGTAGTCCCAGCACCACTCATTGAAGACTATTCTTTCCCACACTGGACAGTCTTGGAATATAAGTAAAGCTTTATTGGAACTCAGCCATGCTCAGTAATTTACATGTCATCTATGATTGCTAGAGTTGTGTAAGTGCAACAAGGACCATGTGACCTACAAAATCTAGTAAACTTATTGTCTGGTCCTTTACAGAAAGTGTGTCAACCTCCACTGTATATAAATTATGCAGTCTTAAACCCACTAAAAAAGGGACATTTTGTTAATCACAGTAGGAAGGGGCATTCCTCTGAACTTTCTTGCATCATTTCAATTCTTATTTTTGTTTATTGTTCTGTATTACAATTAAGGGAACAGAAAGGCAAGATTTATTGAAGCCTAGTATTTGTTGATAAATTGGCCAGTGAGTTCCCCACTATTCCCAATCATTGTCTGTGGGTGGACAGAATCCCCTTCTGTGATATAAGGCTGATTATTGTGTTGGTGGATTAATACCTTCCTAATCTATATTTTCAGAGCCTAAGATAATGACGGTCTTTCCTTCCAGGACTGCAACTTGATCCATCTTTTTTGAGTGGGTTTATGAATGCATAATATATATGTCATAATATTCACCAATTTTAAATGTACCATTCAATAAATCTGAATAACTCACAGTTTTTACATCTACCATCACAATCCATCTTCAGAGTACTTCCATCATCAAAAATATTTCCTTGGTCTTATTTATAATTAGTCACTGCTCCCACAATCAGCCCCAGAAAACACTGTTCTATTTTCTGGATACGTAATTTCTCTTTCTCCAGAAATGCCTTATGAATGGGGTCATATAGAATGTGGTCTTCTGTATCTGACTCTCTTTCACTAGGCATATTTTTAAAGTTTATGCATTTTTATTGTTGAGTTCTATTCCTCCAGTTTTTCAACATGTGTCTTTCTATTGCCTGCTCCACGAGAATGTAAGTAGAGAGAAGCAATCTTCTCAGGAAATGTTTTCTATAAATGATTTTATGGGAGAAACATATCTAGACTTAAGATTTAAGGTCTCAAAAATTTAAGGCATTTCAGACAATTTAATTATCAATTTAATTGATACTTAGAATATGTGAATGATACTTGGAATATGAAAAAAAACAGTGCTGAGAGTTGAAATTTTAAAATCTTAGAAAGACAATTAAAAAGATGTAGGACAGATTGAGGGCACCCTCAAGGAGAATGAGAGCAAAGAGAAACATAGAGATGTGGACAGAAAAGGATCTTTGCATTTTGTCCAAAGGGCGTGGTCTTGAGAGCTAAGAGTATCTTTAAGGGTTGCTTTTAAAGGCCTTAAAGCCACCCTGCTCTTGGCTGAGAGGCAAGGTGCTGAGCTGCTCTTGCTCCCTCTGCCCTGCATACCTGGTAAGAGTGAAGCACAACAGAATGGAGGGAGGACAGCTGACAAACACTCTTTGCTTCACTGAACTAGATTCAGGCTGCAGAACCTTCTCCTGGGCCCATGTATGCACTTCATTGTAGAATCCAGATTTACCAAGAACTCTGCTAAGTCAGTTTAGCAAGAGACCCCCACTCTGCATATCTGATCACCCTGAATAACTAATCGGGTTCCTCACCCTCCCCACCCTCCAGGTGGTGTCTGATTAGCCTGGGATGTCTTCAGGATTAGCCAGAACTCCTTAATCCTGGTGTTTCCTCTTATAACTGTCCGTTTATTGACTTCCAAACTTTTCCTGGGCTATAAATTTCCTCTAGCTTATGTTGTTTTCAGAATTAATCCCAGCTCTATCCAAAAGCCTATTGATTCTTATTGCAATAGTCCTAAATAAAATCTTCTTTTACCACTTTCACTACTGTGAAGCTCATTTTTTCTTTGACATATATGACATTTCCTAATTTCTTGGTAGTTGAATTGAATGGGTGTGTATGTATGTGTGTGCGTATTTGTATGAGTTTACTTGAGAGTGTGACTAGGTCTCCCTGAGGCTGCTGGGCACTTAAGAGTGAGGCCCCTTCCCAGAGGGCACTTTCCATGCTCCATGTGGCTTTTTCCAAAACACTAGTACTTGCCTGGTGCGCAGTTCTGACTTGAGCTCTGACGTGCACAATGAGCCTCCTTCATCTTCCTTTTGACCATCTGCCCAGCCCAGGGAGCCACTAGCACACATCTGTTCAGTCAAGCTCACCACCAGTAGGTCCACAATCTCTACAAACTGGCAACTGAGAAACAAGTTCTAAACTCATGATTCATTTGGCATCTGAGAATGTCTCTGGGTCTCCAGTCACTGCTGTGAGCATAGGTCTGGGGCACATTTCATCCTCACAGTGAGACCTGGGGAGGCAGATGATGCTAAATTCATGGTCCTCAGCAGGGCATGAGAGTCTCTCCCAGGACAGCCCCAAACACAAAATTTCCCTCTGGACATAGGGGAGGAGCATGGGTGGCTCGGGGCATTGTTGCTTTTGTCAGGGCTCTGCCAGCAGGAAGCTCCTGGGACGTGATAGCTCAGCCTTCCCCGTAACAGTCCCATTACCTGTGTAATGACTTGGGTGGTCCAGGAATGAGATGGAAAGTAGTTCATCTTACTGGAACCCATTGCTTCCACCAACCCATAGCCAAGAAATACACTGGAAAAAGGAACCTGGTTACGCTGGGTAGTTCATAGAGAAACTGAAAGGCTGAAGGGAAGGCTTGGGGTTTGTAGCTGGGAAATGTACCCTGGGTGAACACTGTTCATCAGCTCGAGACTGCAGTGTGTACTTACATTGCTACTGGTGACTCTGGATATTGCCCTGGGACCTTATCCTTGCTGCTGTTGTTTCTATCAGGAAGAGGAGTTTTCTTTATTGCTTTCTCTGGTTATGGTGAGGTGAATCCGTAACTCTATAAGGTGATATACAGGGCAACGTGAAGCCATATAATACCATAGAATATCTCTTTCGAGTGTCGATTTTACTGGTATGTTTCATGTGAAGCCTTTATATTAAAATCTACATACATAAAGAATAGAGAAGAAAAGTGTAAGTTGTGTATAAAAATGCAACTCATTTTTGAGTATATATTTTGTACCTTGCAACTTTGCTTGGTTCTTTAGTTCTAGCAGTCTTGTTTTTGGTGGAGTGGTCAGGCTTTTCTACATAAAAGATCATGTCACATGTAAAAAGAGATAATTTTACTTCTTTCTTCTGATTTGAGTGCTTTTTATTTATTTTTCTTGCCTAGTTGTTCTGGGTAGGACTTCAAGTATTATTTTGAATTGAAGCAGTGAGAGTGGGTATCTTTGCCTTGTTCTTGATTTTTGAATAAATGCTTTCAGTTTTTCACCACTGAGTATATTAGTTTTTCCTATATTGCCTAGTTTTTCTTTATTATTTTGAGAATAATCTAAAAGGAAAATGAAAACACAATACTACTTACCATTGCACCACAAAAATTACTTAGGAATAAACTTAACTAAGGAGGTGAAAAACATATACACTGAAAACTACAAAACATTGTTGAAGGAAATTAAAGAAGACCCAGATAAATGGGAAGTTCATGGAGTGGAATACTTAATATTGTTAAAATGTCCATACTACCCAGAGCAAACTACAGATTCAATGCAATGTCTATCAAAATACCAATGGAATTATTTTTATAGAAATAGAAAAACAATCCTAAAATTCATATGGAACCACAAAGGACCCTGATATCCAAAAAATTCTTGAGAAAGAACAGAACTCAAGAATTCATACTTACTGACTTCAAAACAGTATAAAGCTACCATAACCAAAACTGTATGGTATGGGTATAAGGATAGACATATATACCAATGGATCAAAATAAGAGCCCAGAAATAAACTCATGCATATATGGTCAAATGATTGTTGACAAAGGTGCCAAGAATATGCAATGGAGAAATATAGTCTCTTTAAGAAATTGTGTTGAGAAAACTGAATTTGCACTTGAAATAGAGCGAAACAGGAATAATATCAATGGAATCCTTATTTAATATGGTATGCAAAACTCAGTTCAAAAAATCAATGTAGGACTTGAACTGCAAAACTCATAGAAGAAAACATAGGGGGAAAGCTTCATAACATTGGTCTTAGCATTGGATTCTTGGATATGACACCAAAAACACAGGCAACAAATGCAAAAATAAATCACTGGGACTGCACCAAACAAGAAAGTCAATACTCAACAAGAGCAACAAACAACAAAGTGAAAAGGTGACCTATGTAATGGGAGAAAATATTTGCAAACCATGTATCTGATAAGGATTAATATGCAAAACACGTAAGAAACTCCTACAACTCAATAACAAAACCAACAAATAATCTGATTAACAAATAGGCAAAGGACTTGAATAGGCATTTATTCTATGAAGACATAGAAACAGCCGAGAAGTGTATGAGAAGATGCTCAGCATCATTAATCATTAGGGAAATGCAAATCACAACCACTTCACACCAATAAGGCTGGCTAATAGCAAAAAACAAAACAGAAGTTTTTAAGTGCTAGTGAGGTTGTAGAGATATTGGAACCCTTGAACAATGTTGGCAGGAATGTGCAGCTCTTATGGACAACAGAATGGAATTCCTAAAAAAGTTAGAAATAGTACTAACATACACCCCAGCAATCTTACTTCTGGATATAAATCCAAATGAATTGAAATCAATGTTCTGAAGAGATTTTTCCATTCTCTGTTCATTGTGGTATTGTTAACAATAGTCAACATGTGGAGACAACCCTGTCAACTCCACTGACAGGTGAGTGCATGAAGAGAATGTGGTGTATATATGCAAGGGAATATCATTCAACCTTAAAAATAAAGGAAATCTTACCATTGGCTACAAATGGATGTACCCAATGCAACTTGAAATTTGTCCTGAAGGTCAAACAGTGCTTAATTCCTTTTATTTGAGGCATCTAAGATAATGAAGTGTACAGAAATAGACAATAAGATAGTGGTAATTAGGGGAGTGGGAGGAGGATATGTGGAATTTTTGCTAAATGTTTATAAAGTTACAGTTACACAAAATAAGTAAATTGCAGAGATCTGTACAGCACAGCGTACAGCACAGCTAAGGTATTGTGCACTTAGTGATTTGTTAAGAAGGTAGATCTCATGTTAAGCGTCCTTTCCACAAACAAGAATGACAATGGGGCATATGAAAAAAACCAATATGATATTATATACTTAAAAGTTCATGAAGAGTGTAGATCTTACATTGTCTTACATTATTGTGTCACACACAATAATATTAATAATGAGTGAAGAGCGTGGGCAAAAAAATAGGTAAATAGTCAAGATTTTTTAAAATTTTGGTATCATTAATATAAAACCACATAAGCATCTTTGTGGTTACTAAATTCCCCCCATTATCAAGTCCCCTTCACATGACCCATTACAGTCACTGCCCATGAGCGTAGTAAGATGCCAAAGAGTCACTACTTGCCTTCTCTGTGCTATACTATCTTCCCCGTGTCTCCCCCCTATGTTAAGTGTGCTAATCGTAATGCCCCTTGTTCCCCTTCACCCTCCCTCCCACCCATCCTCCCAATTCCCTTTCCCTTTGGTAACTGTTATTCCATTCTTGGGTTCTGTGGGTTTGCTGCTGTTTTGTTCCTTCAGTTTTTGCATTGTTCTTATGCTCCAGAGATGAGTGAAATCATTTGGTACTTGTCTTTCTCCATCTGGCTTATTTCACTGAGCATAATACCCTCTAGCTCCATCCATTTTGTTGCAAATGGTAAGATTTGTTTTCTTCTTATGGCTGAATAATATTCCATTGTGCATATGTACCACATCTTCTTTATCCATTCATCTACTGATGGACACTTAGGTTGCTTACATTTCTTGGCTGTTGTAAATAGTGCTGCGATAAACATAGGGGCGCATATGTCTTTTTGAATCTGAGAGCTTGTATTCTTTAGGTAAATTCCTAGGAGTGGGATTCCTGGGTCACACGGTATTTCTATTTTTAGTTTTTTGAGAAAACTCCATACTGCTTTGCACAATAGTTGAACTAGTTTACATTCCCACCAGCAGTTTAGGAGGGTTTCCTTTTTCCGCATCCTAGTCAGCATTTGTTGCTCCTAGTCTTTTTTATGTTGGCCATCCTAATTGGTGTGAGGTGATATCTCATTGTGGTTGTACTTTGCATTTCCCTGATAATTAGCGATGTGGAGCATCTTTTCATGTGCCTGCTGGCCATCTGAATTTCTTCTTTGGAGAAGTGTCTGTTCAGATCCTCCTCCCATTTTTTTAATACAGTTTTTAACTTTTTGGGTGTTGAGGCATGTGCGTTCTCTATATATTTTGGATGTTAACCCCTTGTCGGATATGTCATTTATAAATATATTCTCCCATACTGTAGGATTCTTTTTGTTCTACTGATGGTGTCCTTAGCTGTACAGAAACTTTTTAGCATGATTTAGTACCATTTGTTCATTTTCTATTTTGTTTCTTTTGCCTGAGGAGATGCGTTTAGGAAAAAGTTGCTCATGTTTATATTCAAGAGATTTTTGTCTATGTTTTCTCCTAAGAGTTTTATGGTATCATGACTTACATTCAGGTCTTTGATCCATTTTGAGTTTACTTTTGTGTATGGGGTTAGACAATAATCCAGTTTCATTCTCTTGCATGTAGCTGTCCAGTTTTGCCAATACCATATGTTGAAGGGGCTGTCATTTCCTCATTGTATATCCGTGGCTCCTTTACCTTATATTTATTGACCATATATGTGTGGGTTTATATCTGGGCTCTCTAATCTGTTCCATTGGTCTATAGGTCTGTTCTTGTGCCAGTAACAAATTGTTTTGATTACTGTGGCTTTGTAGTAGGGCTTGAAGTCAGGGAGTGTAATTACCCCCACTTTATTCTTCAGGATTTCTTTGGCTGTTTGGGGTCTTTTGTGGTTCCATATGAATTTTAGAAAGATTTGCTCTAGTTCATTGAAGAATGCTGTTTGTATTTTGATAGGGATTGCATTGAATTTGTAGATTCCTTTTGGCAGCATGGCCATTTTGACAATATTAATTCTTCCTATCCATGAGCACAGGATGTGTTACCATCTATTGGTATCTTCTTTAATTTCTCTGATGAGTGTCTTGTAGTTTTCAGGGTATAGGTCTTTAACTTCCTTGGTTAGATTTATTCCTAGGTATTTTATTCTTTTTGATGCAGTTGTGAATGGAATTGTCTTCCTGTTTTCACTTTCTGCTAGTTCATTGTTAGTGTATAGGAAAGCCACAGATTTCTGTGTATTAATTTTGTGTCCTGCAACTTTGCTGAATTCAGATATTCGATCTAGTATTTTGGAGTGGATTCTTTTGTGTTTTTTTAAATTTTTACTTTTTTATTTTTATATCATTAATCTAGAATTACATGAGATACATTATGTTTACTAGACTCCCCCCTTCACCAAGGCCCCCCCACAGATCCCATTACAGTCACTGTCCATCAATCATCGTAGTAAGATGCTGTAGAATCACTACTTGTCTTCTCTGTGTTGTACAGCCTCGCTGTACTCCCCCATCATACATGCTAATCATAAAGCCTCCTTTCTTCCCCCCCTCCCTTAACACCCCCTTCCCACCATCTTACCCATTCCCTTTCCTTTGGTAAGTGTTATTCCATTCTTGGGTTCTGTGATTCGGCTGCTGTTTCGTTCCTTCAGTTTTTTCCTTTGTCCTTACACTCCACAGATGAGTGAAATCATTTGGTACTTGTCTTTCTCCACCTAGCTTATTTCATTGAGCATAATACCCTCTAGCTCCATCCATGTTGTTGCAAACAGTAGGGTTTGTTTTCTTCTTATGGCTGAATAATATTCCATTGTGTATATGTACCACATCTTCTTTGTCCATTCATCTACTGATGGACACTTAGGTTGCTTCCAATTCTTGGCTATTGTAAATAGTGCTGTGATAAACATAGGGGTGCATCTGTCTTTCAAACTGGAGTGCTGCAGTCTTAGGGTAAATAACTAGAAGTGGAATTCCTGGGTATAATAGTATTTCTATTTCTAGATTTTAAGGAACCTCCATACTGGTTTCCACAATGGTTTAACTAATTTACATTCCCACCAGCAGTGTAGGAGGGTTCCACTTTCTCCACAACCTCACCAACATTTGTTGTTGTTTTTCTTTTGGATGGTGGTGATCCTTACTGGTGTGAGGTGATATCTCATTGTGGTTTTAATTTGTATTTCTCTGATGACTAGCGATGTGGAGCATCTTTTCATGTGTCTGATGGCCATCTGAATTTCTTCTTTGGAGAACTGTCTGTTCAGCTCCTCTGCCCATTTTTGAATTGGATTATTTGCTTTTTGTTTGTTGAGGTGTGTGAGCTTTTTATACATTTTGGATGTCAACCCTTTATCAGTTCCGTCATTTATGAATATATTCTCCCATACTGCAGGATGCCTTTTTGTTCTACTGGTCATGTCCTTTGTTGTACAGAAACTTTTCAGTTTGATATAGTCCCATTTGTTCATTTTTGCTTTTGTTTTCCTTGCCTGGGGAGATATGTTCATGAAGATGTCACTCATGTTTATTTCCAAGAGATTTCTACCTATGTTTTTTCTAAGAGTTTTATGGTTTCATGACTTACATTCAGGTCTTTGATCCATTTCGAATTTACTTTTGTGTATGGGGTTAGACAGTCGTCCAGTTTCATTCTCTTACATGTAGCTGTCCAGTTTTGCCAGCACCAGCTGTTAAAGAGGCTGTCATTTCCCCACTGAATGCTCATGGCTCCTTTATCGTATATTAATTGACCATATATGTTTGGGTTAATATCTGGAGTCTCTATTCTGTTCCACAGTTCTGTGGCTCTGTTCTTGTGCCAGTACCAAATTGTCTTGATTACTGTGGCTTTTTAGTAGAGCTTGAAGTTGGGAAGTGAGACCCCCCCCCAACTTTATTCTTCCTTCTCAGGATTGCTTTGGCTATTCAGGGTCTTTTGTGGTTCCACATGAATTTTAGACCTATTTGCTCCAGTTTGTTGAAGAATGCTGCTGGTATTTTGATATGGATTGTATTGAATCTATATATTGCTTTAATCTGGATGTCCATTTTCACAATATTAATTCTTCCTAGTCAAGAGCATGGGATGAGTTTCCATTTGTTAGTGTCCTCTTTAATTTCTCTTAAGACTATCTTGTAATTTTCATGGTATAGGTCTTTCACTTCCTTGGTTAGGTTTATTCTTAGGTATTCTATTCTTTTTGATGCAATTGTGAATGGAATTGTTTTCCTGATTTCTCTTTCTGCTAGTTCATTGTTAGTGTATAGGAAAGCAACAGATTTCTGTGTATTAATTTTGAATCCTGCTACTTTGCTGAATTCAGATATTAGATCTAGTAGTTTTGGAGTGGAGTCTTTAGGGTTTTTTATGTGCAATATCATGTCATCTGCAAACAGGGACATTTTAACTCTTCCTTGACAATTTGGATGTCTTTTATTTCTTTATGTTGTCTGATTGCCATGGCTAGGACCTCCAGAACTATGTTGAATAAAAGTGGGGAGAGTGGACATCCTTGTCATGTTCCAGATCTTAAAGGAAAAGCTTTCAGCTTCTCACTGTTAAGTATAATGTTGGCTATGGGCTTATCATGTATGGCCTTTATTATGTTGAGGTACTTGCCTTCTATCCCCATTTTCTTGAAAGTTTTTATCATGAATAGATGTTGAATTTGTCAAATGCTTTTTCAGCCTCTATGGAGATGATCATGTGGATTTTTGTCCTTCTTTTTGTTGATATGGTGGATGATGTTGATGGATTTTCGAATGTTGTACCATCCTTGCATCCCCGGGATGAATCCTACTTGATCATGATGGATGATCTTTTTGATGTATTTTTGAATTGGGTTCACTAATATTTTGTTGAGGAGTTTTGCATGTATGTTCATCAGCGATATTGGTCTGTAATTTTCTTTCTTTGTGGTGACTTTGCCTTGTTTTGGTATTAGAGTTATGTTGGCCTCATAGAATGAATTTGGAAATATTCCCTCTTCTATTTTTAGGAAAACTTTAAGGAGGTTGGTTATTAGGTCTTCACTAAAAGTTTGATAAAATTCAGCAGTGAAACCATCTGGTCCGAGAGTTTTGCTCTTAGGTAGTTTTTTGATTACCGATTCAATGTCCTTGTTGATAATTGCTCTATTCAGATTTTCTGTCTCTTCCTGGGTCAGCTTTGGAAGGTTGTATTTTTCTAGAAAGTTGTCCATTTCTTCTTGGTTATCCAGTTTGTTAGCCTATAATTTTTCATAGTATTCTCTCATAATTCTTTGTATTTCTGTGGTGTTTGTGGTGATTTTTCCCTTCTCATTTCTCATTCTATTTATGTGTGCACACTATCTTTTTTTCTTAATAACTATGGGTAGGGATTTATCTATTTTGTTCATTATCTAGAATTACCAGCTCCTGATTTCAATGATTCTATTGTTTCATTCTTTAATTTAATTTATTTCTGCTATAATCTTTATTTTCTTCTTCCTTCTAATGTCTTTGGGCCTCATTTGTTCTTCTTTCTCTAGTTTTGTTTTTTGTGAGTTTAGACTGTTCATTTGGGATTGTTATTATTTCCTGACGTAGGACTGTGTTGCAATATACTTCTTTCTTAGCATGGCCTTCGCTGTGCCCCACAGATTTTGTGGTGTTGAATTATTGTTGTCATTTGTCTCCATGTATTGCTTGATCTCTGTTTTTATTTGGTTACTGATCCATTGATTGTTTAGGAACATGTTATTAAGCCTCAATGTGTTTGTTTGCTTTTTCCTTTTCTTTGTGTAATTTATTTCTATTTGAATATCTTTGTGATCTGAGAAGCTTGTTGGTAAAAGTTCAATCTTTTTAAATTTACTGAGGCTCTTTTTGTGGCCTAGTATGTGATCTATTCTTGAAAATGTTCCATGTGCACTTGTGAAGAATGTGTAGTCTGTTGCTTTTGTATCAAGTGTTGTATAAATGTCCGTGAAGTCCATCTGCTCTAATACATTGTTCAGTGCCTCTTTCTCCTTACATATTTTCTGCCTGGTTGATCTGTCCTTTGAGTGAATGGTGTGTTGAAGTCTCTGAAAATGAATGCATTGCATTCTATTTCCCACTTTAATTCTGTTAGTATTTGTTTCATATATATAGGTACTCCTGTGTTGGGTGCATAGGTATTTATAATAGTTATATCCTCTTGTTGGACTGACCCCTTTATCATTATGTAATGTCCTTCTTTGTCTCTTGTCACTTTCTTTGTTTTGATGTCTATTTTGTCTGATACAAGTACTGCAACTCCTGCCTTTTTCTCCCTATTAGTTGCATGAAGTATCTTTTTCCATCCGTTCACTTTTATTCTGTGTATGTCTGTGGGGTTGAGGTGAGACTCTTGTAGGCAGCATATAAATGGGGCTTGATTTTTATCCATTCAGTGACTCTGTGTCTTTTGATTGGTGTATTCAGACATTTTACACTTAGGGTGATTATTGATAGGTATGTACTTATTGCCATTGCAGGCTTTAGATTTGTGGTTTCCAAAGCTTCAAGGGTAATTCCCTTACTATCTAACAGTGCAATTTAACTCACTTAGTATGCTATTATAAACACAACCTAAAGGGTTTTTTTTGTCCTTCTTTTTCTTCCTCCTACATTCTTTATATATTAGTTATCATATTCTGTACTCTTTGTCCATCCTTTGATTAACGTTGGGGGTAGTTGATTTGATTTTATGTCTGCTTAATAGTTAATTGTTCTACTTTGCTGTGGTTTTATTTCCCCTGGTGGCAGCTATTTAGCCTTAGGAACACCTCCATCTATAAGAGTTCCTCCAAAATGCCCTGTAGTGGTAGTTTGTGGAAGGTAAGTTCTCTCGGCTTTTGCTTATCTGAAAATTGTTTAATCCCTCCTTCAAATTTAAATGATTACCTTGGCAGGTAAAGTGTTCTTGGTTTGAGGTCCTTCTGTTTCATTGCATTAAATATATGATGCCCCTGCCTTCTGGCCTGTAAAGTTTCTGTTGAGAAATCTAATGATAGCCGGATGGGTTTTCCTTTGTAGGTGACCTTTTTTCTCTCTCTAGCTGCTTTCAAAAGTCTGTCCTTATCCTTGAACTTAGCGTTTTAATTATTATGTCTTGGTGTTGTCCTTCTTTGGTCCCTTGTGTTGGGAGATCCATGGACTTCCATGGTCTGAGAGACTATCTCCTTCCCCAGATTGGGGAACTTTTCAGCAATTACCTCCTTAATGACACTTTCTATCTGTTTTTCTCTCTCTTCTTCTGGTACCCCTATATTGTGAATATTGTTGCATTTGGGTTGGTCACACAGTTCTCTCAATATTCTTTCATTCTTAATAAACTTTTTTCTCTCTGTGCCTCAGTTTCTTTTTATTCCTCTTCTCTAATTCCTATTCCATTTAATTTCTCTTCTACTGCATCTAATCTGCTTTTAAATCCCTCCATTGTATGTTTCATTTCAGATACGGAATTTCTTAATGATTGTATCTCTGTCCTAAATCTGCCCCTGAGTTCTTGAATATTTTTCTGTACCTCTATAAGCATGTATATGATGTTTATTTTGAACTCTCTTTCAGGAAGATTGGTGATTTCAGTTTCATTTTACCTTTTTCTGGGGTTTGTGAGATTTTGGTCTGAACCAGCTTCCTTTGGCAGTTCATATTTTTATGTGGCGCCCTCTACGGCCCAGAAGCTCAGTCTCTGGAGCTGCTCGGCCCATGGAGTGAGGTCATTGGTCACAGTGGTGTGGTGCTGGTGCCTGGGGTGTGGAAAGAGCTATTTCCTGCTTCCCTGCTGCAGTGCCTATCTACACTGTTAGAGTCAGTGGTCCAAGCACATAGGTGTAAGACTCTGTGCTTTGCATCTCTAGCTGTTGTAGGCGGGGCCTCCCTCTGGCTGGCGTGACACCAGGGCAGTGACTGCCGATTTGTGAGCCAGTGCTGGCTGGCCAGGAAGAAGGCTCAGCAGGCTGCATATCACAGTAGGGGGCCCCAGAGCTGAGTAGGCAGCCAGGGGAATGCAGTGCCTGAAGCTCCTGAAAGTTCCCAACCTGCTGGGCTGAGTGTGCCCAGACAACCTTGTCCACCTATTCCTTTTCCCTTGGAGCGCTGTGCAAACCCCACCCCTTCAGCAGCCCTCTTGCTGCTGGGAAGCCTCTCTGACCACCCTCCTTTCCTTTTTCCCAGAGCAGCTGTATGTGAATCCCTGTTCTCCACAAACGGCTTGAATAACAGTTACTCAAGTATTATGCCTGTCTAAGCTTTCCAACCCCACTAATCTCCAGATCACCATGCAGTGTAGGTTTGTGCTCACAAAGCAGATCTCCAGGATTGGGTTTTCAGCAGTCCTAGGCTTCCACCCACTCCCCGCTCCATTTCTCTTACTACCACTGGTGAGCTGGGGTGAGGGAAGTCTTGGGTCCTGCCGGATCAAGGCTTTGATACATTACCCTGTTTCATGATGTCTGCTCTGTTCTCCAGGTGTATGCAGTTGGTGCAGCCTTCTTTCCTGTTGCTCTTTTAGGATCAGTTGCATTCACTATATTTTTATATTATACGCAATTTTGGGAGGAGTTCTCTGTCTCACCTCTCATGACACCATCTTGAATCTCCACAACAGTTGACATTTTCTTAAGTTGGAGAAAGTAGAAAATTATGGTACCATGAGTACTTAGTGACAGGGATTGAAATAAATACTATTGAAAATTAGAAAAAAATAATTGGAAGAGTGAATTTTCTAGGATCAAAACTAGAAGGATACATTCTGTTACCATGATATTTGGAGACTGCAAATGAATAAACAAGACACGGATGAAAGGAGAGAGCAATAATGTGTCCAGTTTGGCATTAATTAAGTCAGTCCTCAGCTTGTAAAAAAAATAACAGTATTTCCCAATTTGAACCTCTTTGCAGTATCAGCATATAATTGTTGGGAAAATAATGATATGAGCTAAATGTTGTTGGCACTTTACTTGACATCAAAGCAGTCTTTGCTAAGCATTATATATCTTGTATCAGTTAGTTCTCAGAACAGCCCTATAAGATAGGAATATTTTTTTAGTTAAATTCTAGTTGACACATTAGTGTCTAGTGTACAAAATAGTGGCAATTATGCCCATGTACAAAATGCTCACCACAAGAAGAAGTGTTACCCTGCAAAGACATTACAGGATTAGTGACTATATTCCCTATGCTAGACTGTAATCTCATGAATGATTTTATAATTGAAGTTTGTACCTTTTGATCCCAGTCACCTGTCTCACCCATCCTCCTCACTCCTCCCTTCTGGCAACCACCCATTTGTTCTCTGTTCTGATGACTCTGTTTCTACTTGTGTTTTGTTTGTTTTGCTTTTTAGATCACACATATAAGTGAACTCAGCTGATATGTGTCATTCTCTGACTTTCTTCACTTAGTATAATGCCCTCTAGGTTCACCAGCAGGAAGATCTTAACCTAAATTTCAAGAGTGGAGAATGGCTGGCTCATACAACCCTTGCACGCATGGAGTAGAAATCCTAGTAAGGACTGGTTTTCACCCATAACTTCTCCCCCAAAATATTGTTTGTTTTTATCCTCTTCTTTCTTGCAGCAAACTAAGAGCCCTCTTTTCTGTTCCCTGTCGTTGTGGAAGAATAGGGTCTGGTTTGTCTTTGATTCATTTACTTGGAGATTAGAGTCCCTCTGGCCCCTGGCTCATACTACATCCCACATGAGGAAATTCTGACCCATCTTCTGTTTCTCTGGTTCTGAAACCCAAGGTTCAGTTTTTGCGGTTTTGCATTATATTTAGGAAAAAATGACTTTGGTGCTCCACCATTTTATGATCATAGATTTAACAAAAAATTGTGCGGTAAATTACCCATTTTCTTTTTGTCCCTTCCCTTGCCTTCTTCTTCTGTGTCTCTCTCCCTCCTTCCCTCCCTCCTTCCTTTTTCCCCCCAGCATATTTTATGATTTCACTAGGATTGCTGATAGGAAGAACCTAGGCTATCATTTCTGAAAACTGAACCCATTTAAAGACTTTCTGGGTTTAAACTAATGAAGCCCTTCATTAGGTCTTCAAGCTCTTTGTAGTTTTAGAGCCTCTAAAGTTAATCTGAGAGCTTCTACATTGACTTCTGTGTCTTTCTAGTCACACAACCATACCTCAATGATGACATATTTGGCTCATGATTTACAGTGGAGATTTTCACAATCCACTGCCTGTGAAACTCACTTCTTTGCTGACTGATTGCTTTGCATAGACCCCTTCAGGCCCAGAGCAGCTGCTCAGGGTTTATAAAAGAGACTGTTGCCATGGGAACTGAGATGCAGCAGGCAGGCAGGCGCAGGAAGATGGTGTCACAGACGCAGGTCCTCACGTTCTTGTTGCTCTGGGTCACAGGTGAGAACTTCACAAGTGCCACAGTCCTTTTGGAGTGAGTAATATCTTTTTAGAGTTAAATAATTTTTAGATATAATGAGAAATTACTGGCTATTTCCAAAACAGTCACAATATTGTATTGATTTGTAATGCTGTTAGAAAGCCTGTTTTCAAAATTTCATATTTCAAGGTGTGTAGCATAAAGTGGTGTGTGTGTGTCATCCTTATCCATCTGTGATTGCAGGTGCCTGCGGGGACATCGTGATGACCCAGTCTCCAGCCTCCTTGGCTGTGTCTCCAGGACACAGGGTCACCATTAACTGCAGGGCCAGTCAGAGTGTAAGCAACGAAGTAGCCTGGTACCAGCAGAAGCCTGGGCAGGCCCCAAAACTGCTCATCTACGATGCATCCACCCAGGCATCTGGGGTCCCGAACCGGTTCAGCGGCAGTGGGTCTGGGACAGATTTCACTTTCACCATCAGCAGCGCCCAGGCTGAGGATGTGGCAGCTTATTACTGCCAGCAGGATTACAGCTCTCCTCCCACAGTGCTTCAGCCTCGAACACAAACCCCAGGGCCGAGGGCCAGTGCATCCCTGCCGGGCAGCTGCTTCCTCCCCCCACAGCTTTGAACACACACATCCCCATATCTGCCCGAGAGGTCCCACCTCCTGACTGATTCCTGGTGGTAGGTAGGGCCCAGGAGAAAATTAAGCTGTTGGATTTTACTGGATCTGTTTTTGTGGAGATTATTGAAGAACAATACTCTGAAGATGTCTTAGAGATGCTGTTACAAGTTGTGTCATAGGGACCTGCATGTTCCCAATGGACAGGTCCCCTGAGTGAGCCAGGAAGGATTGACCGTCCTCTCTCAAAGTGACCAGTGAATTGAACACCCTTGTGAATCAATTATCTCTTATCTGTTCCTCCTTCACTTTCACATTTCTATTTCATTCCCTTATTCTCACGGTCTTCCTTCTTTATCTGTGATCACCCTCCAAATGTGGACCTTCCCAATAGCAAACCAATGACCTTTCTCATTAAAAACCTTCCACATAGCATGTGCCATCCCTCTCTTGCATTTTCTTTCCATGGACCCTGTTTTCCAGCCAAGCCTTTCTGGCCACTGTCACTGCAGCTGCTCTCTCACTCTGTCCCCTTTTGTACCACCCTTTGCTCTTGAGTCCATTTCTCTCCACTGTACTCATTCTTAAAAAGGTGATTCCTGAATTCTTCAAGCCATCATTCTAGAAATATCTGGTAGTGTTCCTCAGTACCTTTTCTCACCATTCCTCAAGTTTCCCTTTAAAGCCATCTGTTGGATTTGTGCAAGAAGGTAATCATGGCTCTAAGAGTGCTGTAAGTTAAATTTCTTGAATTACATGTCATTAACATGTGATAACATGCAACTTCATGTAAATAACATGTAACTGTCCATTTTGGTATAAAAGTGGTAGTATCTAACCATTTTAGACTTTCTTCACCTTCTTGAAAATAGTGAAATTTAGCTACAGAAACGGTTGCTGCAAACCTCACCGGTCTCCTCTGAACACTAGTCTACATAACAGCTCCTCCCAGTAATTAGACATATAATTAAAGTATTGATATTAAGGTATCCATGCCATTCATTTCTTCTAGATATGATTTCTGAGTGCATGTTATCTGTCAAGAGCACAAATGCCTGCTTTCACTCCATTTGGGAGAGACGGACAATACACAGGTTTATAAGTGCTACAATTAAAAAAGAAAGACAGGGGGTAAACCTTGTTGGCTAAGAGAAGATATGTAAAGTCAAATGGATATTATTTAGCTTTTGTCATGCAATAAACCATCCACAAAAGTGTAGTTGCTTAAGATGGTAGTTTTTTTTATTGCTGTCATGTTTATTGTTAGCTGCGTGGTTCTGTTAATTTGGGCCAGGCTTGATTGATCTTGGGTTGCTTGTTCATGTATCTGAAGTTGGCTGACAGGTCAACTGGGTGGTAGCTGTTGTAGAAAGGCTTGTGTCTCTTTCTTCTCCTTCCCATTTCTGTAGCTGGCTGACCATCAGCTGGGGTGTTTAGGTGATGGCTTCATGTCTCTCCTCATCTGGTACATGGTGTTAAACTCCGATAGCAGTTGGCACAGTCCCGGGAGAGAGAGAACACATACTGCCTGCTGAAGCCTAGCCTCGCAGTGACACAGTGTCCCACTGCCACATTCTAGGTCAGTGCAATCGATGTCATTGAAAAAGAAGGTAAATAGCCCCTGTCACTTGACACAGCGACTGTAAAGTGACATGGCCTAAAGCACGGGTATGGGGAGGGATAACGATGGGGGACCTGTTTCTGAAATCCATCCATGATCATAGAAAGTTACCCTGAGAATATATGACTTAATCAATGTTTTAACGTACAGAAGAAATGAGCCATAGGAATACGTCCAGGAAATAGAGTCCTAGTTTGAGGAAACAGCACATTTCTGAGGCAGATCTGTGATCACACATAGAAAAAGAAGGAAGGCAATGTTGCTAAAATGGAGCGTGCAAGGGGGACAGTGGGGGAAGTAAGATCAAAGGCTAAGCTGTGTAGGACGCTGTGGGCGTCTCCGAGGACTGGGGTTTGTTTGAAGGATGTGGTCAGTGGGAGAGCTCTGAATAGGGAAGAGGGAGCAGGAGGTCTGGCCCTGAGGGGACTCTCCACCTGGGGACTTTGTCTCACCTGGAATGAGGAGCAGGGTCCCAGGATCTGGGATGGTGGTACCACTTGCTGCCTCTCGCCCTCCCGGGGGCCCAGACCCTGTCTCTAGAAGAGACCTGTGTGTCTGCCTCTGACTACAAGTCTGACAATGTGGGAAAGTGGGGAGGTTGGTGCAAATCCCCAGGAGGATAAGGAGGGGCCGGTTGAGTCGGGTTGTGGTCACACCTGGTGATGCTTTGGTGGGAGACCTGGGTGATCGCCCTGCCCAGAGTTGCCCCTGAGGACAAGCCTGAGGACATAGATGTGGTGGCTGTGACCCCCCACTGCATGTACACAGAGGTCTGGTCCTGAGTGGGGGCGGCTACTGTGCTCATAATCCCCGGAAGCCCCGGTTCCCTGTGAGGTGCAGGCAGCTCTCCTGTGAGAACCCATAGCAGTTCTGGGAGGCTCAGGCCGGCCCATGGTACCTGCTGCTGCACAAGGTGGAGCCCTTCGTCCAAGGGGCTCCTTTCCTCACGGATGTGTCAGAGGGTGTGTGGCTGTGACCCAGGAAAAGGAGAACATAGGGCGTTTTCTTCTGAACTTATCCTCAGTGGATTTAGCCCTTGGTTGTTCAGGTGTTCATTAAATCAGCCTGAGATAGATTCAGAAAAAGGTATTTCATTCTCCCCCATGGTGCCCATTTCCCCCTGAGGGGCCATTTCTCCAGCCCTTTGGATGAAATCTCAGGCAAATCCTTCATCCTTTGTAGTAATTCTTAAATAATAGTGTCACGTGGACATTTCTTCTCATCACTGGTTTCCTTGGGTGCCTGGCAATATGGGCCCTCTGAGGGGGTGAGCACCTCATTGTCCTTCCTCCCCAACCTTTGGTCCACAGAGAGCTGTTGCCTGAGGAGGGAGAAGAGTTGGGTGGCACCAGCTCTCCATCCCTGGCTGGATCCCAGTATCTCTGGATTTTCCAGGTGTGAGGAGAGCTGTCAACCACCCTGTGCTGGGGTTGCTCTCTCATCCAGGCACCCACCTCTCAGGGCTGCACCCTCACTTCCCAGAGCAGCGCCTCAGCCCAGCCTCACCCTCGGTTACCTTAGGCAGGAAGCAGATGTGCAGCCCTGATTGCACCCTCTACCTTATGGAGAGACATCTTTCTCTCCGAAGCATCCAGGAGTGGGAGGAAGGGACTCAATAAAAGTTCCTCAAAGGGCTTTTTCCTAATTTCTATTTGTTGACCACATCAGTGGTGATTCTTGTGAAAGAGTCAGTGTCAAAAAGTCGTTTTCAGAAGAAGTGGGAGCGTCTTTCATCTTGGAATCTTTTCCAGAAACAGGGCTGAGATGGTCCCAGTGTCCTGTCCCATGCCAGGTGCCAGGAGGAGTGCACTCAGTTTGGGGCCCATGTGACAGCGGACCTTGAGTTGGTCTCACTCTCAGGCCCATGGAGAAGGGAGGACTTGGGAAAGGGAAGTTGGTTCCTGATGGGAGGCAGCCCTGGAGGTGAGGCTGTGTTGTCACCTCCTCTGCAGAGGAGACAGTGACCTCTGCCCCTCCCAAGCCCGGGGCTGACCCTCCCCCACCTCCCTCCTCCTTCTTTTAGCTCCACTCACCCGCCCCTCCACATCTACCTCAGAGGCACTGCATCTGCATCATGTCCTCAGACACACTGGCATCTGCCTCCTGACTTCCCTCTGCCTTTCAGCTCCTGTTTCTACTAGAACCTGATAAATGGCCTTCTAGATTTGATGGTTGTATTTCTATGTGAAAAGAGCCTGATTATTAGTTAATGTCAATTATTCCTGTTTTACATGTATTTATACTAGTCCATGTCATATGCCACTCTTTAAATCTTTAGATGGGCTAGTTTGGATCAGGATATACTGTCTTTCAATGGAACATGTCCAGTTGTTCAATGTTATTCTTAACTTGAGCCCTGTTTCTGGCCTGTGTTTGTGAACATTCCACCTCAACCACAAGGGAAATCAACCCTCTGCACATGTCATCTCAACTTATCTAGTTCTTGTCTTTTTTAAGAACACTGAAACATATTTGACATATAACACTGTGGAAGTTTAAAGTGTACAATATGGTGACTTTATACACTTATATGTTGCAATATGATTGGCACCATAGCTGGCTAACTCCTTTATCATGTTACAAAATTATCATTTCTTTTTTGTGGTGAAAACAATTTAAGATCTAGTCTCTTAGCATCTTTGAAGACAACAGTATTTTTTATTATAGTCTCTAAGGTGTGCATTAGCTCCGCAGGGCTTATTTATCTAGTAGTTTCAAGGTTTTACCCTTAAAGTATTTATCCCAAATTCCCCACCCCCATAGACTCTTGTAACTACCATTCCAGTCTTTCTTTTTATGGGTTCAGCTTTTTAAGATTCCACGCATAAGTGAGATCCTAGAGTATGAGTATTTGTCTTTGTCTGACTAACCTCACTGAGCATAATGACATCAAGGTCCATCCATGTTGTTGCAAATGGCAGGATTTCTTTTTTTCTCTCAGCTGAATAATATTCCATTGGGTATGGATATCACAGTAGCTTTATTTGTCCATCGATGGACACTTGGCTATTGTGAATAATGCTGCAATTAACATGGGAGTGTATATATCACTTTAAACTCTTGTTTGCATTTCCTTTGGAAATATGTGCTGTAGTGAAATTACTGGATCATATGGTTGTTCTATTTGTAAGTACTTATGCTGATTCCTGCCTTTTTCTGCTACTTTATCTAATACCTAAGCCCCAACCAAACGCTCTCTAGTATTCATTCTGTTTTCCTGCTGTCATCAAATTTATCTTCATCTGAATTGTAAGCAGAATTGATCAGAGTGAAATTTGCAGGAGAGACGGCTTAGGATAAGGGTTAGGCATTAGAAATAAATTAGGTGTAGTAGTAAAAGTTCAAAATTACAATAAGGTAAATGAAATTTGTGCTGATCCAGATAAGAAAGGGGGAAGGAACACATGTGACTAATAAATGGCTTACGTGTTGTGGACTCCACCGTGAGGCACCAAAACGCAGGGCCTGGCCCTGTGGAGTGTGGGGGCCTCAGGAGAGGTCTCAGGGACCTGCAGGCTTCTGGGTTGCCATGGCTACTGGCCAATTCTTATTTGTGTTTATTTTTCTGTACTACAATTAAGCAACAAGAAGACAAGACTTATTGAAGTCTAGTATTTGTTGATAAATGGGCTGATGAGTTCCCCACTATTCCCAGTTGCTGTTGTCTATGGGTGGACAGTATGCCCTCTCTGACATAAGGGTGATTATTTGTGTGATTTAATACACTTGTCATCTATATTTTTAGAGCCTAATGTAATGAAGCTCTTTTCTTTCAGGGCTGTGATTTGATCTATTTTTTAAGGGTTTTATGAAGACATAATTTATGTCACAATATTCACCAACCTTAAGTGCACTATTCCATAAATTTGAGTAAATATATACAGTTTTAACATCTACCATCACAATCCATCTTCAGAGTACTTTCATCATGAAGAATATTTCTTTGGTCCTATTTATAATTAGTTACTGGTCTCACAATCAGCCCCAGAAAACCCTGATCCACTTTCTGGACATGTAACTTCTCCTTTTCTAGAAATGTTATATGAACGGGATCACATAGAATGTGGTCTTTTGTATCTGATTCCCCTCACTAGGCATATTTTTGAAAGTTTGTCCATGTTTATTGCTGAGTAGTATTCCTCCGGTTTTCTAACCTGGCCCCAACCTCTGTCTTTCTACTGCTTCTCCAAGAGAAGGTATGTAGGGAGAGGCAAACTTTTCAGGATATGCTTTCTGTAAATGATTCTATGGGAAAATCATTTCTACGCTTAGGATTTAAGATCTGAAAAATTTTAAGGCAACTCAGACAATTTAATAATCAATTGAATTAATGCTTAGACTACATGAAATTGAAATTGATAGAAAATAGAAAGTAATAGATACATATATGTCCTTTGAATTCGATATCCTGGGTGATGTATTCAGGGACCTGGAAAAACACTGTGGTGAGAGTTGAAATTTTAAAATCTTAGAAAGACATGCAAAATGATGTAGGACTGAGATTGAGGGAATCCTTCAAGGGAGAATGAGAGCAAAGACACATATACAGTTGCAGACAGAAAAGAATCTTTGCATTTTGTCCCCCAGGTCATAGTCTTGAGGGCTTAGACTATATTTAAGGGATGCTTGAAAGGCCTTAAAGCCTCCCTGCTCTTGGCTGAGAGGCAAGGTGCTGAGCTGCTCTTGCTCCCCCTGCCCTGCATACCAGGTAAGAGTGAAGCACAACAGAATGGAGGGAGGACAGCTGACAAACACTCTTTGCTTCACTGAACTTGGTACTGGCTCCTGACCCTTCTCCTGGGCCCACGTATGCACTTCCTTGTAGAATCCAGATTTACCAAGAACTCCGCTAAGTCAGTTTTGCAAGAGACCCCCACTCTGCATATCTGATCACCCTGAATAACTAACCGGGTTCCTCACCCTCCCCACCATCCAGGTGGTGTCTGATCAGCCTGGGATGTCTTCAGGATGAGCCAGAACCCCTTAATCCTAGTGTTTCCTCTTAATAATTGTCCGTTCATTGACTCATAAACCTCTTCTTGGCTATAAATTCCCACTTGCTCAGGCTGTTTTCAGAATGAATCCCAGCTCTATCCAAAAGCCTATTTACTCTCATTGCAATACTCCTAAATAAAATCTGCTTCTACCATTTTGCCTACTGTGAAGCTCTGGTTTTCCTTTGACGTATATGACATTTCCTAAGTTCTTGGGAGTTGAATTGGATGTGGGTGTATATGTGTTTGTGTATTTGGCTGAATTTACTTGAGAGTGTGACCACATCTCCCTGAGGCTGCTGGGCACATAAGAGTGAGGCCCCCTTCCCAGAGAGCACTTTCCATGCTCCATGCAGCTTTTCCAACACACTAGTATCAGCCCTTTACTGGTGTGCAGTTCTGACTTGAGCTCTAACGTGGACAATGAGCTTCCTTCATCTTCCTGTTGACCATCTGCCCACAAGGGGAACCACTAGCACATGTCTGTGCAAACTCACCACCAGTAGGTCCACAATCTCTCTATACACTGACAACTAAACACGAATTCTAACTTCACGATTCATTTCTCATCTGAGAATGTCTCTGGGTCTCCAGTCACTGCTGCGAGCATAGGTCTGGGCCACATTTCATCCTCACAGTGAGGCCTGGGGAGGCAGATGTTCAAATTCATGGTCCTCAGCAGAGCATGAAAGCCTCTCCCAGGGCGGGAGCCCCAAATACCAGGATTCCCTGTGGACAGTGGGGAGGGATGTGGGTGTCTCCAGGCATGGGGCTCCTGAACACTTGCTTCTCTGTTGCTTTTGGCGGGGCTCTGCCAGCAGGAAGCTCCTGGGACGTGACAGCTCAGCCTTCCCTGCTACACTCCCACCACCTGTGTATCGACTCTGGTGGGCCAGGAATGAGATGGAAACTAGTTCATCTTACTGGAACCCATTGCTTCCATCAACCCTAAGATGAGAGATATGATGGAAAAAGGAACATAGTTACACTAGGAAGGCTGAAGGGAAAGCGTGGGGCTTTGTAGCTGGGAAATGTACCCCGGATGAATGCTGCTGAACTCATCCAGTGATGTGCCTGGAACACTGCTCATGAGCTCGAGACTGCAGTGTGTACTGACATTGCTACTGGTGACTCTGGATGTTGCCCTGGGACCTTATCCTTGCTCCTGCTGTTTCCACCAGATATAGGAGTTTTCTTTATTGCTTTCTCTGGTTAGGGTGAGGTGATTCTGTAACTTTATAAGGTGGTATACAGAGGGCAATGTGAAGCCATACAATATCATTGAAAATCTGTTTGGTGTGTCCATTTTACTTGAACATTTCATGTGAAATGTTTTATATTAAAATCTACCTACAAAAAGAATATAGGAGAAAAGTGGTGTAATTTGTGTATAAAAATGCCACTCATTTTTGAGTATTTATTTTGTATCCTGCAACTTTGCTTTGTTCTTTAGTTCTAACAGTCTTGTTTTTGGGGGAATTGGCAGGGTTTTCTACGTAAAAGGTCATGTCACCTGTAAGCAGAGATAATTTTACTTCTTTCTTCTAATTTCAATGCTTTATATTTATTTTTCTTGCCTAATTGTTCTGGCTAGGACTTCTAGTATTATTTTGAATCGATGCAGTGATAGTGAGTACTCTTGCTTTGTTGTTGATTTTATATGAAATGCTTTCTGTTTACACCATAGAGTATGTTTGTTGTCGGTTTTTAATATATGGTCTTTATTATATTGAGGATAAATAATCTAAAAGGAAAACAAGGAAACAATACTACTTACGATTGCACCACAAAAGTTACTTAGGAATCAACTTAACTAAGGAGGTTGAAAACATATACACTGAAAACTATAAAACATTGCCAAAGGAAATTAAAGAAGACACAGATAAATGGAAAGATATTCTAAGTTCATGGACAGGAAGCCTTAATATTGTTAAAAAGTCCATACTACCCAGAGCAAACTACAGATTCCATGCAATGTCTACCAAAATCCCAAGGGCATTATTTTTATAGAAATAGAAAAAATCCTAAAATTCATATGGAACCACAAAGGATCCTGATATCAAAAAAATCTTGAGAAAGAATAAAGATCAATAATTCATACTTACTGACTTCAAAACAATGTAAAGCTATCATAACCAAAACTGTATGGTATGAGTATAAGGATAGACATATATACCAATGAAGCAAAATAAAGAGCCCAGAAATAAAACTCACGTACATATGGTCAAATGATTGTTGACAAAGGTGCCCGGAATACACAATGGAGAAAGATACTCACTTTAGGAAATTGTGTCAAGAAAACTGGATACCCACATGCAATGAAGAATAGAGTGAAACAGGAATAATATAAATGGAATCCTTATTTAATACCATATGCAAAACTCAATGAAAAAATCAACAGAAGAACTGAACTGCAAAACTCTTAGAAAAAAATACAGGAGGAAAGCTTATAACATTGGTCTTAGCATTGGATTCTTGGATATGACACCAAAAACATGGGCAACAAATGTAGAAATAAGCCACTGGAACTGCATCAAACTAGAAAGTCAATACTCAGCAAGAGCAATCATCAACAGAGTAAAAAGACAACCTATGCAATGGGAGAAAATATTTGCCAACCATATATCTGATAAGGATTAATATGCAAAATACATAAGAAATTCCTACAACTCAATAACAAAACCAACAGATAACCTGATTAACAAATAGGCAAAGGACTTGAATAAGCATTTATTCAATGAAGACATAGAAACAGCCAAGAAGTGTATGAGAAGATGCTCAACATCATTAATTATTAGGGAAATGCAAATCGCAAAGACTCCACGCCTATTAGGCTGGCTAATAGCAAAAAACAAAACAAAAGTTGATACGTGTTGCTGAGGTTCTAGAGAAAATGGAACCCTTGAACACTGTTGGCAGGAATGTTAATTTTTGCAGCTGTTACAGACAATAGAATGGGGTTTATGAAAAGAATTGGAAATAGAACTAACATATGATCCAGCAATCTTACCTCTGGGTATATATCCAAATAATTTGAAATCAGGGTTCTGAAGAGTTTTTCACTCTCTGTTCATTGTGGCATTGTTAATGAGAGTCAGGATATGGAAACAACCCTGTCAACTCCACTGACAGGTGAGTGCATGCAGAGAATGTGGTGTGTACATACAAGAGAATATTATTCAACCTTAAATTGAAGGAAATCTTACCATTTGCTACAAATGGATGGATCTAGAAGACACCATGCTGATTGAAATTAGTCACCGAAGGGCAAAGACTGCATAACTCCCTTTATTTCAGGCATCTAAAATGATGAAATATACAGAAATAGACAATAAGGTAGTGTTTATAAGGGGAGCAGGAAGGGAATATGTGGAATTGTTGCTAAATGGGTATAATGTTACTGTTACACAAGATAAGGAAATTGCAGAGATCTGTACAGCACAGTGCTTATAGCCAACAGTAAGGTCTTCTGCACTTAGAGGTTTATTAAGAGGATAGATCTCATGTTATGTGTCCTTACTAGAAACAAGAACAACAAAGGGACATGTGAAAAAACAACCAATATGATATTATAAACTTAAAAGTTCATGAAGAGAGTAGATTTTGCATTGTCTTCTTACAACACAGAATAATACTAATACTAAGTGAGAGAGTGGTAGAAAAAATAGGTAAATAGTCAACTTTTTTTCAAATAGGAGAAAATAGAAAATTATGGTCACATGAGTGTTTAGTGGCAGCGATTCAAATAAATAAACACTAATGAAAATCAGAAAGTAAATCATTGGAAGAATGCATTTTCTTGGAACAAAACTATAAGGATGCATACTGTTACCATGACTTTAGGAGACTGTGCAAATAAATAAACAAGACACAGATGAAAAGAGAGAGAGAATGTATTAGGTTTGGCACTAATTAAGTCAGCCTTCAGCTCTGAAACAATATAGGATTTCCCAATTTGTACTTCACGGTATCATCAAATAATCATTGTGACAATAATGATACGAGCTAAATTTTGTTATCTCTTTACTTGACATCAAAGCAGTGTCTGCTGAGGGCCTTTCATATCTTGTATCAGTTAGTTCTCACAACAACCCTGTAACACAGGAATTTTTTTTTTAGTTGCAAGATAGTTGACATATTAGTGTCTGGTGTAGAAAATGGTGCCAATTATGTCCATGTACAAAATGCTCACCACAAGAAGTGCAGTTACCATACAAAGATATTACAGGATTATTGACCATACTCCCTATGCTGGACTTTTCATCTCATGAATGATTTTATAACTGGAAGTTTGTTCCTCTTGATCCCTTCCTCCTGTCTCACCCATCCCCCTCACTCCTCCCTTCTGGCCGCCACCCATTCGTTGAAATCACATTGTATGTGTCGTCCTCTGCCTGACTTATTTCACTTGGCATAATGCCCTCTAGCTTCAGCAGTAGGAAGAGCTTCACCTAAATTTTAAGAGTGGAGAGCGGCAGGCTCACATAAGCCTTCCATACATGGAGTAAAAATCCTTCCAAGGTTTGGTTTTGGCCATAACTTCCCCCCAAAATATTTTTTGTTTTTTGTCCTCTCCTTTCCTGGGGCAAACTTGGAGCACTCTTTTCTGTTCCCTGTGGTTGTGGGAAGGGTAGGGTCTGGTGTCTATTTGATTCATTTACTTGGCGATTAGAGTCCCTCTGTCCCCCAGCTCAAATTAGGTCCCACATGAGGATGTCCTGGGCCCATCTTCTATTGTCCTGGGCCCATCTTCTATTTTTCTGGTCCTGAAACCCAAGCTAAAGTGTTTGAAGTTTTACATTGTATTTAGGATAAAAGTGGCTTCAGTGATCCAACATTTTCTGGTTGTAGATTTAACAGTAAGTTGGGCCCCAAAATTTTCTTTTTGTCCCTTTCTTTCCCTTCTGCTTCCCTCCCTCCCTCCCTCCTTCCTTTTTTCCCCAGAGTGTTTTATGATTTCACTAGGATTGCTGATAGAAGAACTTCATCTATCATTTCTGGAAACTGAACCCATTTAAAGACACTTTGGATTGGAAATGGATACAAGCTGTTTGTAGTTTTAGTGCCTCTAACATTAATCTGAGAGCTTCTCTGGTGACCTCTGTGTCTTTTCTAGTCACCCGACTGCACCTCAGTGACGGCGTGTTTGGCTCGTGGTTTACAGTGGAGACTTTCACAATCTGCGGCTTATGAAACTCACTTCTTTGCTGACTGATTGCTTTGCATAGACCCCTTCAGGCCCAGAGCAGCTGCTCAGCGTTTATAAAAGGGGCCTTTGCCATGGGAGCTGAGCTGCAGCAGGCAGGCACGGGCAGCAAGATGGTGTCACAGACACAGGTCCTCACGTTCTTGTTGCTCTGGGCCACAGCTGAGGAATTCACATGTGCCACAATGCTTTTGGAGTGAGTAATATCTTTTTAGAGTTAAAAAATTTTTAGATGTAATAAGAAATACTGGCTATTTCCAATACAGGCTCAATTTTGTGCAGATATGTAATGACATTAGGAAGCCTATTTTTAAAATACCGTATTTCAAGGTGTGTAGCACAAAGTGGTGTGTGTGTGTCATTCTTATCCATTTGTGATTGCAGGTGCCTGCGGGGACACCGTGATGACCCAGTCTCCAGCCTCCTTGGCTGTGTCTCCAGGACAGAGGGTCACCATTAACTGCAGGGCCAGTCAGAGTGTTAGCAACAATGTAGCCTGGTACCAGCAGAGACCTGGGCAGGCTCCAAAACTGCTCATCTACTATGCATCCAGCCGGCCATCCGGGGTCCCCGACCGGTTCAGTGGCAGTGGGTCTGGGACAGATTTCACTTTCACCATCAGCAGCGCCCAGGCTGAGGATTTGGCAACTTATTACTGCCTGCAGTATAATTACTATACTCCCACAGTGCTTCAGCCTCGAACACAAACCCCAGGGCCACGGGCCAGTGCATCCCTGCCGGGCAGCTGCTTCCTTCCCCCACAGCTTTGAACACACACATCCCTCTATGAGCCCGAGAGGTCCCACCTCCTGACTGATTCCTGGCAGTAGGTAGGGCCCAGGAAGAAATGGCATCAGTAGGATTTTCTGTATCCCTTTTTGTTGGGGATTATTGAAGAACAATCCTCTGAAGATCTCATAGAGATGCTGCCAGGAGTTGTGTCATAGGGAACAGCATGTTCCCAATGGACAGGTCCCCTGAGTGAGCCAGGAAGGTCGGGCACCCTCTCTCAGCATGTCCCGTGAATTGTACACCTGGTGGAACAAGTCTCTCTTCCCTTCCTCCGTGACTGGCTCATTTCTATTTTAATTCCTTATTCTCAGGGTCTTCCTTCTTTATGTGCAATCACCCTCCAACTCTGGCCCTTCCCAGTAGTAAACCCTTGGCCTCTGTCATTAAAAACCTTCCACATAGCATGAAGCTTCCCTCCCTTGCGTTTCCTTTCCATGGACCCTGTTCTCCAGCCAAGCCTTTCTGGCCACTGTCACTGCAGCTGCTCTCCCACTCTGTCCCCTTTTGTACCACCCTTTGCTCTTAGGTCCATTTCTCTCCATTGTACTCATTCTTACAAAGGTGATTCCCTAATTCTTTCAGCTGCCATTCTAGAAAGATCTGATAGTGTTCCTCAGTACCTTTTTTCATCATATGTCAACTTTCCCTGTATAGCCACCCCTTGGATTTGTGAGTAAAGGAAGTCATGGCTCTAAACGTGCTGTAAGTTGAATTTCTTGGATTACATGTAATTAATTTTAGTGTTGTTCCTTCACCTTCTTGTGAAATAAGGAAATTTAACTTCAGGAACAATTGCTGCAAACCTGACTAGTCTCCTCTGAACACTAGTATACATAACAGCTTCTCCCAGTAATTAGAAATATAATTAAAGTATTGGTATTAAGGAATCCATGTCATTCATTTCTTCAAGATATGATTTTTGAGTGCATGTTGTGTGTCAAGAGCACAAATATCTTCTTTCACTCCATTTGGGAGAAACAAACATACATAGCTTTGAAAGTGCTACAAAGAAAAATAACGAAAGCCAGGGGGTAAACCTTGTTGGCTAAGAGGGGACATCTAAATTCAAATGAGGTATTAGTTAGCTATCATCATGTAATAAAACACCCCCAAAAGTGTAGTTGCTCAAGATGGCAGTGTTTTTATTGCTGTCATGCTTATGGTTAGCTGAGCGGTTCTGTTAATATGGGCCAGGCATGACTGACCTTGGTTGGGTGGCTCATGTATTTGAAGTTGGCTGACAGGTCACCTCCATACTAGCTGACAGAGGAAGGCTCGTATCTCTTTCTTCTCCTTTCCATTTGTGTAGCTGGCTGACCATCAGCTGGGGCTGTTCAGGTGACTGGCTTCATGTCTCTCCTCATCTGGTAGATGGCGCTCAACTTCCATGGCAGTTGGCAGGGTTCCGAGAGAGAGAGAGAGAGAGAGAGAGAGAGAGAGAGAGAGAGACAGAGAGAGAGAGAGAGACAGAGAGAGAGAGAGAGACAGAGAGAGACAGAGAGAGAGAGAGAGAGAGAGAGAGAGAGAGCGCACATACAGCCTGCTGAAACCTAACCACGAAGTGACACAGTGTCCCACTGCCACATTCTAGGTCAGTGAAATGGATGCCACTGAAGATGAATGTAAATAGCCCCTGTCTCTTGACAGAGGAACTGCAGAGTGACATGGCATAAAGCATGGGTATGGGGAGGGATAAAGATGGAGACCTGTTTCTGCATGCATCCATGGATGATCTAGAACATTAGCCTGATAATATATGACTTATTGATGTTTTAATGTAGAGAAGAAATGAGTCGTGGGAATACTTCCAGGAAATAGAGTCCTAGTTTGAGGAAACAACACGTTTCTGAGGCAGATCTGTGATCACATGTAAAAAAAAGAAGGAAGGCAGTGTTGCTAAAATGGAATGTTCAAGGGGGACAGTGGGGGAAGTAGATCAAAGGCCACGCTGTGTAGGACGCTGTGGGCCTCTCCGAGGACTGGGGTTAGTTTGAGGGATGTGGTCAGTGGGAGAGCTCTGCATAGGGAAGAGGGAGCAGGAGGTCTGGCCCTAAGGGGACTCTCCACCTGGGGACTTTGTCTCACCTGGACGCAGGAGCAGGGGCCCAAGATCTGCAATGGTGGTACCCCTTGCTGCCTCTCACCCTCCCGGGGGCCCAGACCCTGTCTCTAGAAGAGACCTGTTTGTCTGCCTCTGACCATAGGGCTGGCTGTGGGGGGCCCTGAGGAGGTTGGTGCAAATCCCCAGGAGGATGAGGTGGGTCTAGAGGAGTTGGGTTGTGGTGGCACCTGGTGATGCTTTGGCGGGAGCCCTGAGTGCATGCCCCACCCAGAGTTGCCAATGAGGATGTGCCCAGGGTCACAGATGTGGTGGCTGTGATCCCCCATGGCACATAGACCGACGACTGATGCTGAGGGGGGCGGCTCCTGTGCTCATAATCCCTAGAGGGCCTGGGTCCCTGTGAGGTGCAGGCAGCTCTCCTGTGAGGACCCAGAGCATTTCTGGGTGGCTGAAGCCTGCTGAGGGTCCCTGCGCCTGTGTAAGCTGGAGCCCCTCATCCCAGATGTTCCTTTCCACAGGGATGTGTCAGAGGGTGTGCGGCTGTGACCCAGGAACAGGAGAACATAGGACTTTTTCTCTCAAGTTATCCTCAGTGGATTTAATCCTTGGTTGTTTAAGTGTTCATTAAACCAGCCTGATCATGAGAATCAGACAAAGGTTTTTCACTCTCCCCAATGGTGCCCATTAGGCCTGAAGCAGCCATTTATCCTGCCCTTTGGATGAAAGCTGAGGCAAATCCTTTATACTTTCTAGTAATTCTTAAATAATAGTGTCATGTCTACATTTCTTGTCGCAGTTGGTTTCCTTGGGTGCCTGGCAATGCGGGCCCTCTGAGGGGGTGAGCACCTCACTGTCCTCTGTCCCCACCTGCGATCCACAGAGAGCTGTTGCCTGAGGAGGGAGGAGAGTTGGGTGGCACTAGCTCTCTGTCTGTGTCTGCACCCCAGTATCTCCAGCTTTTACAGGTGTGTGGAAAGCACTCACTGCTCCCAGGGCGTGGGTCACTGTAACTTCATCAAGGCACCCACCTCTCAGGGCAGCACCCTCACCTCCCAGAGCAGCACCTCAGCCCAGCCTCAGCTTTGGTTTCCTCAGGCCAGAAGCAGATGTGCAGCCCCGAAAGCGCCCCTATCCTTCTGGAAAAGCATGGTTTTCTCCAAGGCATCCGGAAGGGGGAAGGTGGGACTCAATAAAAGCTCCTTAAAGGGCTTTTTCCAAATTTCTATTTGTTGACCACTGTATGGTGATTCTTTATAAAAGAGTCAGTGTCAGAAAGTAGTTTTCAGAAACATTGGGAGCGTCTCGCATCTTGGAATCTCTTCCAGAAACAGGGCTGAGATGGTCCCAGTGTACTCTCCCATGCCAGGTGCCAGGATGAGTGCACTCAGTTTGGGGCCCATGTGACAGCAGACCTTGAGTTGGTCTCACTGTCAGGCCCATGGAGAAGGGAGGTCTTGGGAATGGGAAGTTGGTTCCTGATGGGAGGCAGCCCTGGAGGTGAGGCTATGTTGTCACTTTCTCTGCAGAGGAGACAGTGACCTCTTCGCCTACCGAGCCCGGGGCTGACCCTCCCCCAGCTCCCTTCTCCCTCTTTTAGCTCCACTCACCAGCCCCTCCACATCTACCTCAAATGCACTGCATCTGCATCATGTCCTCAGACACACTGGCATCTGCCTCCTGACTTCCCTCTGTCTTTCAGCTCCTGTTTCTACTAGAACCTGATTTTAAATGGCCTTCTGGATTTGGTGGTTGAATTTCTATGTGAGAAGAGCCTGATTATTAGTTAATCTCCATTATTCCTGATTGACATAGGTTTCTACTAGTCCCTGTCCTATGCCACTCCTAAGTCCTTAGATGGGCTGGTTTGGATCAGGTGACACTCTCTTCCAGTGGAATATTTCCAATTGTTCAATGTTATTCTTAACCTGAGCCCAGTTTCTGGCCTGTGTTTGTGAAGATCCCATGTCAAGCACAAGGGAAATCAACCCTGTGTACATGTGATCTCAGTTTATCTAGTTCCTGTCTTTTTTAAGAACATTGAAGCATATTTGACATATAACACGGTGGAAGTTTAAGGTGTGCAGTATGTTGACTTGGTACATTTTTATGTTGCAAAACGATTAGCACCATACCTAGCTAACACCTGTATTGTGTTCCCAAATTATCATTTCTTTTTTGTTATGAAAATAATTTAAGATCTAGTTTCTTAGCAACTTTGACGTTTACAACTTTGAAGTCAACAGTATTTTTTATTATAATCACTAAGCTGTGCATCAGCTCTCCAGGGCTTATTTATCTAGTAGTTTCAAGGTTTTAACCTTAAATTATTAATCCCCAGTCCCCCAACCCCCTAGAGTCTTGTAACTACCATTGTTGCCTTTGTTTTCATGAGTTCAGCTTTTTAAGATTCCACATATAAGTGAGATCCTAGAGTATTTGTCTTTGTCTGACTATCCTCACTGAGCATGATGCCCTCAAGATCTATCCATGTTGTGGCAAATGGCAGGATTTCTTTCTTTCTCACAGATGAATGATATTCCACTGTGCATATATACACAGCTCCTTTATTCATTCATCGGTGGACTGGTGGCTATTGTGAATAATACTGCAATTAACATGGGAATTCATGTATCATTTTAAACTCTTGTTTGCATTTCCTTTGAAAATATATGCAGGAGTGAAATTAATGTATCATGTGGTAGTTCCATTTGTACTTATTTATAGTGATTTATGCCTTTTTCTGCTCCTTTATCTAATACCAAAGCCTCACCCAATCACTGTCTGGCATACATCCTGTTTTCTTACTGTCATTGAATTTATCTTCATCTCAACTGTAAGCAGAATTGATCAGAAGTTAAATTTATTTTTTTGGAGGATAGAAGGGCCAGGATGAGGGTTAGGCAGAGAAATAAATTAGTTATATTAGTATAATTTGGAAAATACAATATGGTAAATGAAATTTGTGCTGATCCAGATAAGAAAGGAGGAAGGAACCCTTGTGACTAATAAATGGCTTATGTTGTTGTGGACTCCAACGTGAGGCACCAAAATGCAGGGCCTGGCCCTGTGGGGAGTGGGGGGCTCAGGAGAGGCCTCAGGGACCTGCTGGCTTCCTGGTTGCCATGGCTACTGGGCCTTTGCCTGAGGAAATTCAGCCAGAGGGAGACAAAGGACAAAGTGGACCTCTGAGTTAGATGAGAGATCACGTGCTGCCCAGTGAGCTCCTGTTTGGGGAAAGTTACTGGGAGCCCATTGGGAGGGGTTTTGCAGAACACAAAGTATTTGCTCCCGAGAGAGGAAGCATTTGGGTGACAGATAAAGGGTTAACTCCTGACCTGTGGGTTAGGTTCGCAGGGGCTTGTCCTTTCCCCCATGTGTTTGGTTTATGGTGCCAGGACATAAGCAAACTGAGGCTCGATGCATCTATTGACTCAGTTTCCTGAAAGAGACCTCAAGGGAAGTCAGCAGAGTTCTTCCTGGACTTCTGAGTTCCTGAACCCATCAATATATCAAAGGCACAAAGGAAGGAGCAGGGCTGGTGGTGCGGGAACATGTCACTTACCCCCCTGTCCCTGCAGCCCCAGGGGGAGCATGGCTGCCTCCGTCAGTGTGCTCGGAGGAGAGTTTTGTCCTGTTTATTTGAAATGAATGGCAAGCTTTCAGGAAATTGCACGAAGAATCAAGACCCTCTTAATCCCTTCCCTCAGCTCCCTCAAATGTTAACGTTTTGCCATATGTGTTCTCTTATTCCTTCTCCATACAGATATACTTTTTCTTTCCCTGACTGTCTGGAAAGTAAGTTCTAGACATGCAAGCGCCAAATAATTTCCTTATAAAAAATAGCGTTCTCTTACATTGCCATAGGTCAATTAACAATTTCGGAAATTAACTGATACCACCGTGGTATCTAACCCATGGTCTGGCGTGGGAGTTGGTGTTCTAAATCTTTTTGTTTTTGCAGGATCTTAAACTTCCTTGCTCTCCTTTGTTCCATCACTGCCCAGGCTCCAGAGTGTACCTTTCCCTCCTGTTCATGCTCCACTTCCCTGAAAATGCCGCCTTTCCGTGCTGCCGCCCTGAGTCCTGGGCACTTGATCGAGCCCGTCCTGCTGCGCCCCTGCTCTGTGACACCAGGGCTCCTCAGTATTTTTCATGAAAAGTGGATTTTCTCTTACACATGATTTAAGATTAGTCTTCTGTTCTCTTCCATACAGGTTTTCTGGTCATCGCTGAATTTCTGCACGGACCCGTGGCTCTAGTGATGGAATGGGTGTTATTTTTCGACTTTCCACTGGCTTAGCAGGGTAGTTTATGGTGTACTCATGCTAATGAGATAGGTTTTATGAGGTAGTGTTTTTTTTTGGTGATCTACACAGCTTCTGAAATATGTACAGAGAGATTTCGGTTTGGGCAGCGGTCATTACTGCTTAAATAACCTCTCCGGGTAACTCCTGAAGCACATCCCTCCCGTGGCCATGTGGGACCCTCTCTCCCTGCAGCCCCGTGGATCAGGAGTCCTCTGGCCCCAGAGGTTGTCCCCAGCCCAGGACCAGGAGGAAGGGGCCCCTGAGGAAGGGGGAGTGATGGATGTCAGACAGGTGTGTGTCCTCGGGATTCTTCCAAATTTTTATGTCACTCCAGAAAATGGCAGTTGCTGCTGAGTAACCACTGTCGTCTTGTCCTCCTGAGGCAGGTGTGGACTTCCGGGTCAGCAGCAAGGGAAAGATTCAGGGCTTCCTAGGTGTGTCGGGCCCAGGCTCTCATGGGGCCTTTTTCTCTGGCACCTGCAGAAGAAAGCAGACCTTCCCGGAGGCTCAGGATGACCAAGAAGAGGCCCAGTTACTACCCAGAGGACCAAGAAGTGTTCAGCCACTTCTGGATTTGCCCTGAGGTGGTTCAGAGACCTTTGAAATGCAGGTGAGAGGACAGGTGCAGTGGGCATCATCTAACCCGTCCTCGGGGTCTTCAGGTGACATTGGGGTGGTTCTAAGGTGTAAGACGGCTGACAACAGGCTGTGGTGACCTCAACATTGTCCCTAGTATCCTTGGTACTACTGTGTGTTGAGGGTGGGGTGTTCATCTGAAATAATTATTGACAGGAAGGAATAGAAGCTCATAATTCAGTTTCCTGTTATCAACTTTGTCTGGGGTATGTTAGGGCATTCAGCCCTGCCCACAGACACATTGATTTATTCCCACCAGTCAAAGTCTTAGACAATAGTGAGTAGACAAAATACTGCTGTCTTCATGTCCACATTCTCCTGGGGGAGCCACCAATGATGAAACAAAGCAGGAGAAATTGATCACAGTCAGCGATATGTGCTGTGAGGGAGATCCAACCAGGCAATGCCCTCACCGGGTGGGTGTGAACAAGGACTTCATGGAGGAGGTTGTCAGAGAGGACCTCTCTGCAGAGCTGTCAGCAGGCTACTAGCTGGAACGTGGGCAGGAAGTGGATGTGTATGTGACCTGCAGAGGGAGGGTGCAGGAGAAAGGCCCAGAGGCAGGGCCGGGCTTGGCAGGTCTAGGCAGTGGGAATGCAGGAGACTCAAGGTGGATGCACAAGTCAGAGGAGGATGTGATTCACAGTCCACCGCCCACCCCTGCCATCTACTAGAGGTGCCACCGTGGGTCTCCTGGGTAAACCATGAAGGGCAGACTGGACTTGACATTCCTCACATCTTTCCTTCCAGGGATGGCTAGTATCCAAGATGAGTCTCCTGGGAGACTTAATTATTAAATTAAGTAATAAGTCAAACTGTTTTCCTACAGTTGAAATTCTATAAATTCTGGTCATGGATGAGTAGCAGCTGTTTTTGATATTAAAACACTTTATCCTCCTTGAGGAAAAGGAGCTGCTTCCTCTTTCATGAACCACAGGAGCTCTGGAGGGCTTTGGCTTCTCCCCTCGCCCCTAAACCTCCCCAGAAGCAGGGAGCTCCACTGCCCCATGCTCACTCCTCACAGACGTGCTACCCCAAGGCTTCCCTGGGGGTCCCTTGCTTCTTGGTCACTAGCTGTGTGTTCCTAGACAAAGTGTCTGCACCAGGAGAGGGAGGAGGGACGGATGGGAGCAGGCGGAGGGAGGATGTCCCCCTGGGCTGGAGAGGCCCTGAGCAGACCTGCTCCCAGGGGCAGATGGGGGAAGGACTCACTGCCGTGCCTCGCTGCCCACTGGTGTCTCCTCTCTGGACTCCCGTCAGCTCAGCCCCACCTGCCAAATGGCTGTGAGACCCTCAGCATGTCTCTCCTGGAGCTGTTTTCTCACCATAGCCCCGGGAGTGGGGAAAGCCAGGTGGCCCACCCAGAACCCTGTCCCTCTATTCACACATCACCACCTGTCACTCCCCAACGTCCAGCCCACCCGCCCTCTTTCTCTGCTCGATTCCCTCTCTGCACAGCAGTGGGACCTCAGGCAGACATCCCTGGCTGCCCACCCCTGTGAACAATGGTCCCCACCCCTCGGGCACACCCTGAGCTCATCAGCGGTTTTCAGGAAAATTGTCTCAAGTGTTTTTCTTGCATAAGCGAGAGCAATCCGCAGTCCATGGGCCACACCTGGCCTGGGCAGTGTATTATTTTAAACAGCTTTATTGGGATATAATTTTACTACCATACAATTAACTCATTTAAGGTGTATATTTCAGTGGTTTTCATGTATTCAAAAATATGTGCAATCTTCATAATTTTCAATTGCAGAAAATTTTCATCACCTTGAAAAGAAACTGTGTATCTTTAGCTTGATGTATCCTATGTCTCTATTACTGTCCCAGCTGCAGGCACCACTAGTCTACTTTTATCTCTACAGACTCACCTATTCTGGACCTTTCATGTAAGAGAATCATGTAATATGTACTATTTTGTGACTGCTTGTTATCCTTTGCATCATACTGTCAAAGTTCTTCCATGTTGTAGCATATATCAGTACCCCATTTCTTGTTCTGGCTGAATGCTATTCCGTCATATGGAGATATCATATTTTGTTTACGCATTCATCATTTGAGGAACATTTGTGTGTTTCTACTTTTGATCTATTTTGAATAATGCTGCTATGATCATTCATTATAAAGTCTTTACATGGATGTGTTTGATTTCTCTTGTGTTTGTATCTAGAAGCAGAATTAACAAGTCACATGGTAACTCTACCTTTAACTCTTAGAGGCACCACCCAGCTGGTTTCCCGAGGGACTGTGCCATTTTCCTTTTGAACCAGCAATGCATGATGTGCAGTTTCTCCACATGCTCACCATTGCTTATTATTGTTTGCTTTTTAGAGTGCAGCCATTCTAATGCATGTGAAATGGTGTTGATTTACATTTCCTAATGACTAGTGATGTTGAGCACCCTTTCATGGGGTTATTGCATCTGTATATTTTCTGTAGAGAAATGTCTATTCAAATTCTTTTGCCATTTGAAATTGGATTGTCTTTTTATTATCAATTTGTAATATCTTTACTATACTGTAAATACTAGAAACATATCAGTTATATGATGTGCAGACCTTTCTGTACTTCTGTGGGTTGTTCTTTCACTTTTTTGATGCACAAAAATTTCTAATTCTTTTTCTCCTTGTGTTACTTGTGCATTACATGTCAAGTCTAGGAAATCATTTCTAAAGTGAAGGTCAAGAGAATTTACCTCTGTGTTTTTTTGTAAGAGTGTTAGCACATAGTTAAATGTTGTTCCAGTTTTTTTTGGAGTAATTTTATATTTCACATGAAATTTGCATTAGAATTCATTATTTTACATTTGGATATTAGTAGTCCTGGCACTACCTATTGGAAAGACTATTGTTTCCCACATTGAATAGTCTTGGAAAATAAATAAAACTTTATTGGTGCACAGGCATGCTCAGTAATTTACATATATCTGTGATTGCTTTTGCATTACAATGGTAGAGTTGTGTATGTGCAACAAGGACCATGCGGCCCACAAAATCTAATGAAGTTATTGTCTGGTCCTTTATAAAAAGTTTGACAGCCTCCACTATATAGAGGGACATTTTGTTAATCAGAGGAGGAAGGGGCTTCCCTCTGAAGGTTTTAGCATCATTTCAGTTCTTATTTTTGCTTATTTGTCTGTATTACAATTAAGGGAACATGAAGACAAAATTTATTGAAGTCTATTATCTGTTTATAAATTGGCTGGTGAGTTCCCCACTCTTCCCAATCGCTGTTATCTGTGGATGTATAGTATCCCCTATCTGATATAAGGCTGATTATTGTATGGGTGAATTAATACATTCCTAATCTATATTTTTGGAGCCAAATGTAATGAAGCTCTTTTCTTTCACGACTGCAATTTGATCCCTTTATTCTGAGTGGGTTTATGAGGGCATAATTTATATGTCATAATATTCATCAATCTTAATTGTACTATTCTACAAATTTGAATAAATATATATAGTTTTTACATCTACTATCACAGTCCATCTTGAGAATACATTCATCATAAAAAATATTTCCTTGGTCTTATTTATAATTAGTCACTGCTTCTGCAATCAGCCCCAGAAAACAATGAAATACTTTTTGGACATGTAATTTCTCCTCTTCTAGGAATGTTGTATGAATGGAATCATACACTATGTGGTCTTTTGTATCTGACTCCTCTCACTAGGTATATTGTTGAAAGTTTTTCTATTTTTATTGCTGAGTAATATTTCTCCAGTTTTCTAACCTGTGCTACAACCTCTGTCTTTCTTCTACCTGCTCCAAGACAAGGTATGTAGAGGGAGGCAATTTTCTCAGGATATGTTTTCTGTAAGTGAATTAATGGGAAAATCATTTTGAGCCTTAAGATTAAGTTCTCAAAAATTTTAATGCAAATCAAACAATTTAATTATCAGTTGAATTGATACTTAGAATACCTGAAATTAAAGTTGATAGAAATTAGAAATTAATACAATATATGTATGTTCTTTGGATTAGATATCCTGGGAGATGTGTTCAGGGACTTGGAAAAAAAATGGTGCTGAGAGCTTAAATTTTAAAATCTTAAAAAGAGAAGTGAAATGATGTAGGACTGAGATTGAGGGAATCCTTGAAGGGAGAATGAGAGCAAAGACACACATCATACAGACACAGACAGAAAAATCTCTTTGCATTTTGTCCCCAGCTCATAGTCTTGAGGGCTAAGAGTGTATTTAAGGGATGCTTTTAAAGGCCTTAAAGCCACCCTGCTCTTGGCTGAGAGGCAAGGTGCTGAGCTGCTCTTGTTCTACCTGCCCTACATACCTGGTAAGAGTGAAACACAACAGAAGAGAGGGAAGACAGCTGAAAAACAAAACTCTTTGCTTGACTGAACTTGATTCAGGCTCCAGAACCTTCTCCTGGGCCTGCATATGCACTTCCTTGTAGAATCCAGTTTTACCAAGAACTCTGCTAAGTCAGTTTAGCAAGAGACCCCCACTCTGCATATCTGATCACCCTGAATAACTAATCGGGTTCCTCACCCTCCCTATCCTCCAGGTGATGTCTGATCAGCCTGAGATGTCTTCAGGATTAACCAGAAGCCCTTAATCTTGGTGTTTCCTCTTAATAATTGTGCATTCATTGACTCTAAAACTTCTCCTCAGCTATAAATTGCCACTTGTCTGTGCTGTTTTCAGAATTAATCCCATCTCTATCCAAAAGTCTAGGTAGTCTTATTGCAGTATTCCTAAATAAAATCTGCTTTTACCATTTTGACTGCAGTGAAGCTCTGGTTTTTCTTTGACATTGTATTTCTTCATTTCTTCATAGTTGAATTGGACTTGTGTGCATGCGTGTGTATTTATTTGTATGAGTTTACTTGAGAGTGTGACTAGGTCTCCCCAGCGCTGATGGGCACTTAAGAGTGAGGCCCCTTCCCAGGAGGCACTTTCCATGCCCCATGTGGCTTTTCCAAACACACTAGTGTTGGCCCTTGACTGGTGTGCAGTTTTGACTTGAGCTTTAACAATGAGCTTCGTTCATTTGCCTTTTGACCATCTGCCCAGCAGGGGGAGCAACTAGCACACATCTGTGCAGTCACGCTCACAATCTCTGAGTGTAGGTCCACAATCTCTGTATGAACTGGCAACCAAGAAATAAGTTCTAAACTCATGATTCATTTGGCATCTGAGAATGTCTCTGGTTCTCCAGTCGCTGCTGTGAGCATAGGTCTGGGGCACATTTCATCCTCACAGTGAGACCTGGGGAGGCAGGTGATGCTCAAATTCATGGTCCTCAGCAGAGCATGAAAACCTCTCCCAGGGCGGGAGCCCCAAACACTAAGTTTCCCGGTGGACAGTGGGGAGGGGCGTGGGCGACTTGGTGTCTGGAGCTCCTGAAGGATATTTTCAGCTGATCTTTTTGCGGGGCTCCGCCAGCAGGAAGCTCCTGGAACTTGACAGCTCAGCCTTCCCTGTAACAGTCCCACCACCTGCATAACGACTCGGGTGGCTCAGGAGTGAGATGGAAACTAGTTCATCTTACCGGAAACCATTGTTTCCTCCAACCCTTAGCCAAGAAATATATTGGAAAAAGTAAGTTTCATAGAGACACTGGGAAGGCTGAAAGGAAGGCTTAGGGCTTTGTAGCTGGGAAATGTACCCTTGATGAACGCTACTGAACTCATCTAGTGATGTGCCTGGAACACTGCTCATGAGCTCGAGACTGCAGTGTGTACTTACATTGCTACTGGTGACTCTGGATATCGCCCTGGGACCTTATCCTTGCTGCTGTTGTTTCCATCAGAAAAAGGAGTTTTCTTTATTGCTTTCTCTGGTTATGGTGAGGTGAATCCGTAACTCTGTAAGGTGGTATACAGGGCAACGTGAAGCCATATAACACCATGGAGTATCTCTTTGGAGTGTCTACTTTACTTAAATGTTTCATGTGATATGTTTTATATTAAAATACACATACATAAAAAATAGAAGAGAATATGCTGTATCTTGTGTTTAAAAATGCAACTCACTTCGAAAAATATTTTTCAATCAGTTTTCATTTAATCCTTCATAAAAGAATAAAATTAACCTTCCAAACCATTCTTTTCTGTGTCTTTAACGATGATCTCAAATAGAAGGATCAAAAGCAATGGCCAGAAATCGCCTAAACTGTGGCCAAAAATAATGGCTCTCACAGGTCTCTCATTTGGGTTGGGTTAGTCAGCTTTCTGCTAATTCTCACCGCCACTGTGCTGGTTCCTGGAACAATGCATCTGCCCCTGACCTTGGTGGGTATCATCTAATAACATGCTGTTTTCTTCCTGACCTTTGGAGCTGGGCAAGTTACTTTTCCTGGCATTGTGGGTTATTAGGAGAAACAGGTGCCCAGGAGAACACTTGTACAATACAAAGAATATTTAAACCCACAGTGTCATTTTTCATTAGATAGTCTTATAATTTAGACAGTGTCAGGATCACAATATTTATTTACAGTGAATCTAAATGATTTGCTCAAGCCTAAGAGCTTAGGGTATGACTTCAATTTTAAAATCAAATAAAGTGTTTGTAGGCTGTACTCTAAAGACCTTGGAGGCAGAGTCAGCTGTCTTTGGGATGGGATAGTGACAGTCTGTCCACTATTCTTCAAATTATTTATTGTGTAAATGAGAGAACGTTCTGTGATTGAATGTTTTTTAGGTTCCCTGTGTGATGGCTGGCTTTCCGTGTCCCTTGGCTAGGCTGCGGAGCACAAATGTTTGGTCAAACAGCCACTCAGATGTTACGGTGAAGGTACTAATGTTACATTCAGATGGTTTTAAGTAAAGCAGACACCTGTTATGTGGGTGCACCTCATGCAAACAGCTGAAGGTCTTAAGAGCAAAGACTGAAGTTTCTCAGATGATGCACTTCTGCCTCAAGACAGCAATCTAGAAACACTGCCCTATTCCCAGCTGACTGGCCTGCTCTGCAGATATTGGACTCAAGACTGCAACATCAGCTCTTACCTGATTTTCTAGCCTCCTAATTCACCAGCCCTCTCAGTCTAGTGAACCAAAGTCCTTAAAATATCACCCCATGTTCAATCTCTCTCTCTTCTAATAATGACACCAGCTGTAGAGGTTAGGGTCCATCCATGTTGCCTCATTTAACTTTAATCACCTCTTTGAAGGCCCCTTCTCCAAACACAGTCACATTCTGAGGTCCTGGGGGTTACGACTTAAACATACAATTTGGAGGGAGCATAGTTGAGTCTATAGCACCCCTTTTCTAGGTAACAATACTGAGGCAGAGTTATTTAATAATGTGCCCCAAGCTACCCCAAGAATTATAAGAAATAGAGTAGAAATCTAGGGAAGCTGTTACCAGTATTTACACTCTTAATGTATATGAATAAAATGACTGAAAACAATACTTTGTGATAATGGAATTTAAATTGTATTTTATGTTTGGACAGTCATAGAAACTAATTTCAAGTAAGTGTTTTTTTCAGAATCTGAGATGTGCTATGTTCTCAAAGAAGGTCAATTCTTTTTTTAAAATTTATTTTGGTATCGTTAATGTACAATTACTTGAACAACATTATGATTACTAGACTCCCCCTATTATCAAGTCACCACCACATGCCCCCATTACAGTCACTGTCCATCAGTGTAGTAAGATGCTATAGAACCATTGTCTTCTCTGTGTTTCCCCCTCCCCCACTACATTAGAATAATATTCCACTGTGTATATGTACCACATCTTTATCCATTCATCCACTGATGAACTTTTAGGTTGTTTCCGTTTCTTGGCTATTGTAAATAGTGCTGTGATAAACATAGGGGTGCATATGTCTTTTACAAACTGGGCTGCTGCATTCTTAGGGTAAATTCCTAGGAGTGGAATTCCTGGGTCAAATGGTATTTCTATTTTGAGCTTTTTGAGGAACCTCCATACTGCTTTCAACATGGCTGAACTAATTTACATTCCCACCAGCAGTGTAGGAGGGATCCCTTTCTCCACATCCTTGCCAACATTTGCTGTTGTTTGTCTTTTGGATGGTGGCCATCCTTACTGGTGTGAGGTGATATCTCATTGTGGTTTTAATTTGCATTTCCGTGATGATTAGTGATGGGAGCATCTTTTCATGTGTCTATTGGTCATCCATATTTCTTCTTTGGAGAACTGTCTCTTCATATCCTCGACCCATTTTTTAATCATGTTATTTGCTTGTTGGGTGTTGAGGCATATAAGTTCTTTATATATTTTGGATGTTAACCCCTTGTCACATATGTAATTTACAAATATATTCTCCCATACGGTAGGATGCCTTTTTGTTCTGTTGATGGTTTCCTTTGTTGTACAAAACTGTTTAGTTTGATGTAGTCCCATGTGTTCATTTTTGCTTTTGTTTCCCTTGCTCAAGAAGGTGGGTTCAGGAAGAAGTTGCTGATGCTTATATTCAGGAGATGTTTGCCTATGTTGTCTTCTAAGAGTTTTATGGTTTCATGACTTGCATTCAAGTCTTTGATCCATTTCGAGTTTACTTTTGTGTATGGGGTTAAACAGTAATCCAGTTTTATTCTCTTGCATGTAGCTGTATATGTGATCTATTCCTGAAAATGTTCCATGTGCACTTGTGAAGAATGTGTATTCAGTTGCTTTTGTATCAAGTGCTATATAAATGTCCGTGAAGTCCATCTGTTCTAATATATTGTTCAGTGCCTCTGTGGTCTTACTTATTTTCTGTCTGGTTGATCTGTCCTTTGGGGTGAGTGGTGTGTTGAAGTCTCCTAAAATGAATGCATTGCATTGTATTTCCCCCTTTAATTCTGTTAGTATTTGTTTCACATATGTTGGTGATCCTGTGTTGGGTGCATAGAGATTTATAATGGTTATATCCTCTTGTTGAACTGACCCTTTTATCATTATGTAATGTCCTTCTTTGTCTCTTGTTACTCTCTTTGTTTTGAAGTCTATTTTGTCTGATACAAGTACTGCAACTCCTGCCTTCTTCTCCCTATTAGTTGCATGAAGTATCTTTTTCCATCCCTTCACTTTCAGTTTGTGTATGTCTTTGGGTTTGAAGTGAGTCTCTTGTAGGCAGCATATTGATGGGTCTTGTTTTTTTATCCATTCAGTAACTCTATGTCTTTTAATCAGTGAATTTAGACCATTTGCATTTAGGATGATTATTGATAGGTATGTACTTATTGCCATTGCAGGCTTTAGATTCATAGTTTTCAAAGGTTCAAGGGTAATTCCCTTACTATCTAACAGTCTAATTTAACTCACTTTGTATACTATTACAAACACAACCTTAAGTTTCCTTTTTTCCCCTCCTTTTTCTTCTTCTTCCAGTCTTTATATGTTATGAGTCATATTCTGTACTCTTTGTCTATCCCTTGGGTGACATCTATTTATCCTTAGGAATACTTCCATTTATAGGAGTCCCTCCAAAATGCACTGCAGAGGTGGTGGTTTGTGGGAAGTAAATTCTTTCAGCTTTGGCTTATCTGGGAATTGTTTAATCCTTCCTTCAAATTTAAATGAAAAAAACCTTGTGGGGTTCAGTATTCTTGGTTTGAGGCCCTTCTGCTTCATTTGATTAAATATATCATGCCACTCCCTTCTGGCCTATAAGGTTTCTGTTGAGAAATCTGATGATAGCCTGATGGGTTTTCCTTGGTATGTGATCTTTCTTCTCTCTCTAACTTCTCTTAAAAGTCTGTCTTTATTCTTGCTCTTTGCCATTTTAATTATTATATGTCTTGATGTGGTTTTCCTTAGGTCCCTTGTGTTGGGATATCTGTGCACCTCCATGGCCTGAGAGACTATGTCCTTCCCCAGATTGGGGAACTTTTTAGCAATTACCTCCTCAATGACACTTTCTATCCATTTTTCTCTCTCTTCTTCTGGTATCCCTATAATGCAAATACTGTTCTGTTTGGATTGGTCACACAGTTCTCTCAATATTCTTTCATTCTTAGAGATTCTTTTTTCTCTCTGTGCCTCAGCTTCTTTGTATTCATCTTCTCTAATTTCTAATCCATTTGCCATCTCTTCTACTACATCTCAGCTGCTTTTAAATCCCTCCATTGTATGTTTCATTTCTGATACGGAATTTCTTAATGATTGAATCTCTGTGTTAAATTCATTCCTGAGTTCTTGAATATTTTTCTGTACCTCCAGAAGCTTGTTTATGATTTTTATTTTGTACTCTCTTTCGGGAAGATTGGTGAGTTCAGTTTCCTTTGACCCTTTTTCTGTTGTTTGTGAGATTTTGGTCTGAACCATGTTCTTTTGACGTTTCATATTTCTCTGTGGTGCCCTCTAGTGCCCAGAAGCTCCAGTCTCTGGAGCTGCTCAGCCCCTAGAGTGAGGTTGAGGGTTGTAGGGGAGTGGAGCTGGTGCCTGTGGGGAAGAAGGAGCTGTTTCCTGCTTTTTGGCTTCAGTGCCTGTCTCTAGTGTCAGAGCCAGTGGGCTGAGCACACAGATGTAAGCCTCTGTGCTTGGTGTCACCTGCTGTTGTAGGCAGGGTCTCCCTCTGGCTGGCCTGACAGCAGTGCAGTGATGAACAGTTTGCGAGCCGGTGCCAGTAGGCCAGGAGGGATGCGCTATAGGCTGTGTGTCACAGTGGGGTCCTCAGAGATGAGCAACCAACCAGAGGGATGGAGCGCCTGAAGCTCCTCAAAGTTCTGAACCTGCTGGACAGAGTGTGCACAGACAACCTTGTACAGCTCTCCCTTGTCCCGTGCAGCAAGGTCCATGCAAACCCTGCCCCTTCAGTAGCCCTCTCACTGCTAGGAAACCTCTCAGACTGCTGCCTTTCCCTTGAGCCAGAGTGGCCGGGTGTGGATTCCGTCCTCCACAAACGGCTGGAATCTCAGTCTCTCAGGCACTTCACCTGTCTGAGCTCCCCAACCTCCAGAGCACCACACAATATAGGTTTCTGCTTGGAAAGCTGGCCTCTAGGGCTGGGTGTTCAGCAATTCTAGGCCTCCACCCCTTTCCCGCTCTGTTTCTCTTCCTCCCACCAGTGAGCTGGGGTGGGGGAAGGACTTAGGTCCTGCCAATCAAGGGTTTTGTATGTTACCCTGTTTCATGAGATCTGGTCTGCTCGTGAGGTCTGTATGGGGTCTGGTGCAGCCTTCTTTCCTGTTGCTGTTTTAGGGCTAGTTGTATTAACTATATTTTCATACTCTATGTGGTTATGGGAGGAGTTCTCTGTTTCACCTGCCACAATGCCATCTTGAATAAAAAATGCAACTCACTTTTGAGTATTTATTTTGTATCTTGCAACTTTGCTTTGTTCTTTAGTTCTAACAGTCTTATTTTTGGTGGAGTCTTTAGGGTTTTCTACATAAAAGACCATGTCACATATAAACAGAGATAATTTTACTACTTTCTTATGATTTGGAATCTTTTGACTTATTTTTCTTGCCTAATTGTTCTGGTCAGGACTTCTAGTATTATTTTGAATCGAAGCAGTGAGAATGGGTATTCTTGCCTTGTTCTTGATTTTAGAGTAAATGCCTTCAGTTTTTCACCATTGAGTATATTAGTTGTGGGTTTTTCATATATGGTCTTTATTATATTGAGAATAAATAATCTAAAAGAAAAATAAGAACACAATGCTATTTACCATTGCACCACAATAATTACTTGAGAATAAAGTTAACTAAGAAAGTGAAAAACTTGTACACCAAAAACTATAAAACATTGCCAAAAGAAATTAGGGAAAACACAGATAAATGGAAAGATATCCTATGTTTATGGACTGAAAGACTTCATACTGTGAAAAAGTCCATACTACCCTGAGCAAACTACAGATTCCATGCAATGTCTATCAAAATCCCAAGGGTGTATTTTAAAATATAAAAAGAAAAACAATCCTAAAATTCATATGATACCACAAACGACCCTGATATTCAAAACAATCTTGATGAAGAACAAAGCTCAAGAATTCATACTTGCTGACTTCAAAACAGTATAAAACTACCATAACCAAAACTGTATGGTATGAGTATAAGGATAGACATATGTATCAATGGAGCAAAATAAAGAGCCCAGAAGTAAACTCATGCATATATGGTGAAATGATTGTTGACAAAGGTGTCAGGAATACACAATGGAGAAAGATAGTCGCTTTAAGAAACTGGTGTCAAGAAACTGGATATCCACATGCAATAGAGTGAAACAGGAATAATATAAATGGAATCCTTATTTAGGAAGAGTTGTCTTTGTTGTATTTTCAAAAATATATGTGGTTTTGGAAGGAGATTTCCGCTGCTCTGGAATCCTTATTTAATACCATAAGCAAAACTCAATTTAAAAGGTCAGCGTAAGAAGTGAAGTGCAAAACACTTAGAAGAAAGCACAGGAGAAAGCTTCATAACATTGGTCTTAGCATTGGATCCTTGGATATAACACCAAAAACACAGGTAACTAATGCAAAAATAAACCACGGGGACTGCATCAAACTAGATAGCCTGTACTCAGCAAGAGAAACAATCAACAGAGTAAAAAGGTGACCTATGCAATGGAAAAAAATATTTGCAAACCATATATTTGATAAGGATTAATAACCAAAATTCATAAGAAAGTCCTATAACTCAATAACAAAACCAATGAAAATCTGATTAACAAATAGGCAAATGACTTGAATAGGCATTTCTCCAATGAAAACATACAAACAGCCAAGAAGTGTATGAGAAGATTCTCAACATTGTTAATCATTAGGGAAATGCAAGTCCAAAGGCTTCATGCCTATTAGGCTGGCTAATGGCAAAAAACAAAACAAAAGTTTGTAAATGTTGGTGAGGATGTAGAGAAATTGGAACCCTTAAACACTGTTGGCAGGAATGTAAATTTGTACAGTTGTTATAGACAATAGTATGGGGTTCCTGAAAAAATTAGAAATAATGCTAACATATGACCCAGCAATCTAACTTCTGGGTATATATCCAAATGAATTGAAATCAGGGTTCTGAAAAGATTTTTGCACTCTCTGTTCATTGTGTTATTGTTAACAATAGTCAGGATATGAAAACAACCCTAGTGTCCACTGACAGGTGAGTGCAGGAAGAGAATGTGGTGTATACATACAAGGGAATATTATTCAACCTTAAAAATGAAGGAAATCTTACTGCTTGCTACAAATGGATGGACCTGGGAGACACCATGCTACTTGAAATCAGTCACCGAAGGGTGAACACTGCATAATTCCTTTTATTTGAGAGGTCTAAAATAATGAAATATGCAGAAATAGACAATAAGATAGTGGTTATTAGGGGAGCAGGAGGCAGATATGTGAAATTGTTGCTAAATGGGTATAAAGTTGCAGTTACACAGATAAATAAATTGCAGAGATCTGTACAGCACAGTGCTTATAGCTAACAGTAAGGTATTGTGCACTTAGAGATTTGTTAAGAAGGTACATCTCATGTTAAGTGTTCTTTCCATAAATAAGAACAACAAAGGGACATAAAAAAACTAATATGATGTTATATACTTAAAAGTTTATGAAGAGGGTAGATCTTACATTGTCTTATCACATGGAATAATATTAATAATAAGTGAAGAGAGTGGGAGAAAAAATAGGTAAATAGTCACGTTTTTTTCAAGTTGGAGAAAGTAGACAATTATGGTAACATTGAGGATTTAGTGGCAGATATTCAAATAAATAAACACTATTGAAAATTAGAAAAAATAATTGTAACAGTGAATTTTCTTAGAACAAAACTATAAGTATGCGTTCTGTTACTGTGACATTTGGAGACTCCACAAATGAATAAACGAGACACAGATGAAAGGAGAGAGAGAGAATGTGTTAGGTTTGGTACTAATGAAGTCAGCTATCAGCTCACGAAACAATTCGTATTTCTCAATTTGAGTATCTTTGCAGTATCATCAAATAATCATCATGACAATAATGATACTAGCTAAATTTTGTTGACTGTTTACTTAACGTCAAAGCAGTCTTTCCTAAGTGCCTTAATATCTTGTATCAGTTCTCACAACACCCCTAAAAGACAGGACCTTTCTTTTAGTTGCAAGATAGTTGACATATTAGTGTCTGGTATAGAAATAGTGGCAATTATGCCCATGTACAAAATGCTCACCACAAGAAGTGTAGTTACCACAAAAAGATATTACAGAATTATTGACCATATTCCCAATGTAGACTTTTCATCTCATGAATTATTTTATAATTGGAAGTTTGTACCTCTCTATCCCTGTCACCTGTCTCACCCATCCCCCTCACTCCTCTCTTCTGGCCACCACCTGTTTGTTCTCTGTACTGATGACTCTGTTTCTACGTGTGTTTCATTTCCTTTGCTTTTTAGATCCCACATGAAAGTGAAATCACATGGTATGTGTCTTTCTCTGTCTGATTTATTTCACTTGGCATAATGTCCTCTAGGTTCACCAGCAGAAAGATCTTAACCCATATTTCTAGAGTGGAGAGTGGCAGGTGCACAGAAGCCTGTGTACATGGAGTAAAGATCCTTGCAGGATTGGTTTTCAGCCATAACTTCCCCCCAAAATCTTGTTTTTCTTTTTTCCTCTCCTTTCCTGCAGCAAACTTGGAGCCCTCTGTTCCATTCCCTGTGTTGTGAGAAGCATAGTGTCTGCGTTTCTCTTTGGTTCATTTACTTGGAGATCAGAGTCCTTGTTGCCCCCAGCTCAAATTAGGTCTGACATGTCTCCCCAAATGAGGAAATTCTGGGCCCATATTCTATTGTGCTGGCGTGGAAATCCAAGGTTAAGTGTTTGCAGTTTCACATTGAATTTAGGATAAAAGTGGCTTTAGTGCTTCCAACATTTCTGGACACAGATTTAACAAAAAGTTGGACCCAAAATTTTCCATTTTCTTTTTATCCCTTCCCTTCTCTTCGACCTCTGTGCCTCCCTCCTTCCTTACCTCCCTCCCTACCTCCTTGGATTTTCCTCAGCATGTTTTATGATTTCACTAGGATTGCCGATAGGAAGAACCTAGCCTATCATTTCTGGAAATTGAACCCATTAAAAGACGTTTTGCATGTAAAATAGAAGCTCTTTGTTAGATCTTCAAGCTGTTTGTAGTTTTAGAGCCTCTAACGTTAATCTGAGAGCTTCTGTGTTGAGCTATGCGTCTTTCTTGTCACCCGACCACACCTCAGTGATGGCATATTTGGCTGGTGTTTACAGTGGAGACTTTCATGATCCGCTGCTTATGAAACTCACTTCTTTGCTGACTGATTGCTTTGCATAGACCCCTCCAGGCCCAGTGCAGCTGCTCAGGTTTATAAAAGGGGCCTTTGCCATGGGAGCTGAGCTGCAGCAGGCAGGCAGGGGCAGCAAGATGGTGTCACAGACGCAGGTCCTCACGTTCCTGTTGCTCTGGGTCACAGGTGAGGAATTCACAAGCGCCATAATCCTTTTGGAGCAATTAATATTTTCTTAGAGTCAAAAAATTTTAAGATGCAATGAGAAACACTGGCTTTTTCTAAAACAGGCCCAATTTTGTATTTACATGTAATGCCATTAGAAAACCTATTTTTAAAATGGCGTATTTCAAGGTGTGTAGCATAAAGTGGTGTGTGTGTGTCATCCTTATCCATCTGTGATTGCAGGTGCCTGCGGGGACATCGTGATGACCCAGTCTCCAGCCTCCTTGGCTGTGTCTCCAGGACAGAGGGTCACCATTAACTGCAGGGCCAGTCAGAGTGTTAGCAGCTACGTAGCCTGGTACCAGCAGAAGCCTGGGCAGGCTCCAAAACTGCTCATCTACGCAGCATCCAACCGGCCATCCGGGGTCCCCGACCGGTTCAGTGGCAGTGGGTCTGGGACAGATTTCACTTTCACCATCAGCAGCACCCAGGCTGAGGATTTGGCAACTTATTACTGCCTGCAGTATAATTACTATACTCCCACAGTGCTTCAGCCTCGAACACAAACCCCAGGGCCACGGGCCAGTGCATCCCTGCCGGGCAGCTGCTTCCTTCCCCCACAGCTTTGAACTCACACATCCCTCTATGAGCCCGAGAGGTCCCACCTCCTGAGTGATTCCTGGCAGTAGGAAGGGCCCAGGAAGAAATTACATCAGTTGGATTTTCCATATGCGTTTTTGTTGGGTATTATTGAAGAACAGTCCTCTGTAGATCTCTTAGAGATGTTGCCAGGAGTTGGGTCATAGGGAACGGCATGTTCCCAATGGACAGGTCCCCTGAGTGAGCCAGGAAGGTTGGTCACCCTCTCTCAGTGTGTCCCGTGAATTGTACACCTGTTGGATCCATTCTGTCTTCCCTGTTCCTCCGTGACTGGCTCATTTCTATTTTAATTCCTTATTCTCATGGTCTTCCCTCTTTATGTGCAATCACCCTCCAATTCTGGACCTTCCCAGTAGTAAACCCTTGGCCTCTGTCATTAAAAACCTTCCACATATCATGAAGCTTCCCTCCCTTGCGTGTCCTTTCCATGGACCCTGTTTTCCAGCCAAGCCTTTCTGGCCACTGTCACTGCAGCTGCTCTCCCACTCTGTCCCCTTTTGTACCATCCTTTGCTGTTAAGTCCATTTCTCTCCATTGTATTTATTCTTACAAAGGTGATTCCCTAATTGTTTCAGCTGTCATTCTAGAAAGATCTGGTAGTGTTCCTCAGTACCTTTTCTTATCATATGTCAATTTTCCCTGTAAAGCCATCCCTTGGATTTGTGAGTGAAGGAAGTTGTGGCTCTAAACGTGCTGTAAATTGAATTTCTTGGATTACATGTAATTGATTTTTGTGTTGTTCCTTCACCTTCTTGTGAAATAAGGAAATTTAACTTCAGGAACAATTGCTGCAAACCTGACCAGTCTCCTCTGAACACTAGTATACGTAACAACTTCTCCCAGTTATTAGAAATATAATTGAAGTATTGATATTAAGGAATGCATGTCATTCATTTCTTCAAGATATGATTTTTGAGTGTATGTTGTGTGTCAAGAGCACAAATATCTGCTTTCACAGAATTTGGGAGAGACAAACATACATAGCTTTGTAAGTGCTACAAGGAAAAATAAAGAAAGCCAGGGGGTAAGGTTGTTGGCTAAGAGGGGACATTTAAAATCAAATGAGGTATTGGTTAGCTATTGTCATGTAATAAAACACCCTCAAAAGTGTAGCTGCTCAAGATGGCAGTGTTTTTATTGCTGTCATGCTTATGGTTAGCTGAGCGGTTCTGTTAATATGGGCCAGGCTTGATTGACCTAGGGTGGGTGGCTCATGATTTTGAAGTTGGCTGACAGGTCACCTCCATGCTAGCTGACAGAGGAAGGCTCGCATCTCTTTCTTCTCCTTCCCATTTGTGTAGCTGGCTGACCATCAGCTGGGGCTGTTCAGGTGTCTGGCTTCATGTCTCTCCTGATCTGGTAGATGGCGCTCAACTTCCATGGCAGTTTGCAGGGTCCGGGCAGGGGGCGGGGGGAAGAGAGAGAGAGAGAGAGAGAGAGAGAGAGAGAGAGAGAGAGAGAAAGCACATACAGTCTGCTGAAGCCTAGCCTCATAGTGACACAGTGTCCCACTGCCACATTCTAGACCAGTGCAAGCGATGCCACTGAAGAAGGTAAATAGCCCCTGTCTCTTGACAGAGGAACTGCAGAGTGACATGGCATAAAGCACGGGTATGGGGAGGGATAAACATGGGGACCTGTTTCTGCATGTATCCATGGATGGTCATAGAAAATTAGCCCGAGAATATATGACTTAATTGATGTTTTAATGTAGAGAAGAAATGAACCGTAGGAATACTTCCTGGAAATACAGTCCTAGTTTGAGGAAACAGCACATTTCTGAGGCAGATCTGTGATCACATGTAGAAAAAGAAGGAAGGCAATGTTGCTAAAATGGAGCGTGCAAGGGGGACAGCAGGGGAAGTAAGATCAAAGCCACGCTGTGTAGGACGCTGTGGGCCTCTCCAAGGACTGGGGTTTGTTTGAAGGATGTGGTCAGTGGGAGAGCTCTGAATAGGGAAGAGGGAGCAGGAGGTCTGGTCCTGAGGGGACTCTCCCCCTGGGGACTTTGTCTCACCTGGAAGCAGGAACAGGGACCCAGGACCTGGGATGGTGGCACCACTTGCTGCCTCTTGCCCTTCCTGGGGCCCAGACCCTGTCTCTAGAAGAGACCTGTTTGTCTGCCTCTGACCACAGGGCTGGCTGTGGGGGACAGTGAGGAGGTTGGTGCAAATCCCTAGGAGGATGAGGTTGGGCTGGTGGAGTTGGGTTGTGGTTGCACCTGGTGATGCTGTGGCGGGATCCCCGGGTGCATGCCCCTACCAGAGTTGCCCCTGAGGATGTGCTCAGGGTCACAGATGTGGTGGCTGTGACCCCCCATGGCATGTATACAGATGTCAGGTCCTGAGGGGGGCGGCGCCTGTGCTCATAATCTCTGGAGGGCCCAGGTCCCTGTGAGGTACAGGCAGCTCTCCTGTGAGGACCCAGAGCAGTTCTGGGAGGCTCAGGCCGGCCGAGGGTCCCTGCACCTGTGCAAGGTGGAGCCCTTCATCCCAGATGCTCCTTTCCACAGGGATGAGTCTGGGGGTGTGGGGCTGTGACCCAGGAACAGGAGAACATAGGACATTTTCTCTGAAGTTATCAGCAGTGGATTTAGCCCTTGGCTGTTCAAGTGTTCATTAAACCAGCCTGATCATGAGAATCAGACAAAGGAATTTCATTCTACCCCATGGTGCCTATTTGGCCTGGAGTGGCCATTTCGGCTGCCTTTTTGGATGAAATCTCAGGCAAATCCTTCATCCTTTCTAGTAATTCTTAAATAATAGTGTCACGTGGACATTTCTTGTCGCAGTTGGTTTCCTTGTGTGCCTGGCAATGCGGGCCCTCTGAGGGGGTGAGCACCTCACTGTCCTCTGTCCCCGCCTGCAGTCCACAGAGAGCTGTTGCCTGAGGGGGGAGAAGAGTTGGGTGGCACCAGCTCTCCGTCCCCAGCTGGATCCCAGTATCTCCGGCTTTTCCAGGTGTGTGGACAGTGCTAACAGTTCCCAGGCTGGGGTTGCTGTAACTGCATAAAGGCTCCCACCTCTCAGGGCTGCACCCTGACCTCCAAGAGCAGCGCCTCAGCCCAGCCTCAGCTTCGGTTTCCTCAGGCAGGAAGCAGATGTGCAGCCCCCGAAAGTGAGCCCCATCCTTCTGGAGAAACATGATTCTCTCCAACGCTTCCAGGAGGGGGAAGGTGGGTCTCAATAACAGCTCTTGAAAGGGCTTTTCCTAATTTCTATTTGTTGACCACCATGTGGTGTTTCTTTGTAAAAAAGTCAGTGTCAAAAAGTAGTTTTCAGAAAAATTGGGAGCGTGTATCATCTTGGAATCTCTTCCAGAAACAGGGCTGAGATGGTCCCAGTGCCCTGTCTCATGCCAGGTGCCAGGAGGAGTGCACTCAGTTTGGGGCCCATGTGACAGCAGACCTTGAGTGGGTCTCACTCTCAGGCCCATGGAGAAGGGAGGTCTTGGGAATGGGAAGTTAGTTCCTGATGGGAGGCAGCCCTGGAGGTGAGGCTATGTTGTCACTTTCTCTGCAGAGGAGACAGTGACCTCTGCCCCTCCCGAGCCCGGGGCTGACCCTCCCCCAGCTCCCTCCTCCCTCTTTTAGCTCCATTCACCAGGCCCTTCACATCTACCTCAAATGCACTGCATCTGCATCATGTCCTCAGATACACTGGCATCTGCCTCCTGACTTCCCTCTGCCTTTCAGCTCCTGTTTCTACAAACCTGACAAATGGTCTTCTAGATTTGATTTTTGAATTTCTATGTGAGAAAACCTGATTATTAGTTAATCTCCATTAGTCCTGTTTGACTGTATTTATACTAGTCCATGTCCAAAGCCACTCCTAAGCCCTTAGGTTAGCTGGTTTTGATCAGGTGACACTCTCTTCCAGTGGAATATTTCCAATTGTTCAATGTTATTCTTAACCTGAGCCCTGTTTCTGGCCTGTGTTTGTGAAGATCCCATGTCACCCACAAGGAAAATCAACCCTCTGGACCTGTTGTCTCAGTTTATCTCTTTCTTGTCTTTTTTTAAGAGCATTAAAAAATATTTGACTTATAACACTGTGGAAGTTTAAGGTGTGCAGTATGTTGACTTGGTACATTTATATGTTGCAATATGATTAGCACCATACCTAGCTAACACCTTTATTGGGTTACAAAATTATCATTTCTTTTATGTGGTGAGAACAATTTAAGATCTAGTTTCTTAGCAACTTTAAAGTTCACAACTTTGAAGTCAACAGTAGTTTTTATTATAATCACTAAGCTGTGCATTAGCTCTCCAGGGCCTATTTATCTACTAGTTTCAAATTTTTACCCTTAATTTATTAATTCCCAATCCCCCAACCCCCTAGCCTCATGTAACTATCATTACAGCCTTTGTTTTCATGAGTTCAGCTTTTAAGATTCCACATATAAGTGAGATCCTAGAGTATTTGTCTTTGTCTGACTTACCTCACTGAGCATGATGCCCTCAAGGTCCATCCACGTTGTGGTGAATGGCAGGATTTCTTTCTTCCTCACGGCTGAATGATACTCCACTGTGTGTATATACACAGCTGCTTTATTCGTCCATCAGTGAACTCTCGGCTATTGTGAATAATGCTGCTATTAATATGGGTGTCCTTGTATCACTTTAAATTCTTGTTTGCATTGCCTTTGGAAATATATGCAGGAGTGAAATTACTGGAGCATGTGGTAGTTCCACTTGTACTTATTTGTGGTGATTTATGCCTTTTTCTTCTCCTAATCTAATACTGAAGCCCCACCCAATCACTGTCTAGCATACATCCTGTTTTCCTACTGTCATTGAATTTATCTTCATCTGAATTGTAAGCAGAATTGATCGGAAGTTGAATTTATTTTTTTGAGAATAGAAGGGTCAGCATGAGGGTTAAGTAGTAGAAATAAATTAGTTATATTAGTAAAATTTGGAAAATACAATATGGTATATGAAATCTGTGCTGATTCAGATAAGAAAGGGGGAAGGAACCCTTGTGACTAATAAATGGGTTATATTGTTGTGGACTCCAATGTGAGGCACCAAAACACAGGGCCTGCCCCTGTGGGGTGTGGGGGGCTCAGGAGAGGCCTCAGGGACCTGCTGGCTTCTGGGTTGCCATGGCTACTGTTCTTCTGCCTGAGGAAAGTCAGCCAGAAGGAGACAAAGGACAAACACCTGGACCTCTGAGTTAGATGAGAGATCATGTGCTGCCCAGTGAGCTCCTGTTTGGGGAAAGTTTCTGGGTGCCCGTTGGGAGGGGTTTTGCAGAACACAAAGTATTTGCTCCTGAGAGAGGAAACATTTGGGTGACAAATAAAGGGTTAAATCTTGACCTGTGTGCTTGGGTTCACAGCATCTTGTCCTTTCCCCCATGTTATTGGTTTATGGTGCCCGTACATGAGCAAACCAAGGCTCAATGGATCGTACTGACTCAGTTTCCTGAAAGAGACCTCAAGGGAAGTCAGCAGAGTTCGTCCTGGACTTCTGAGTTCCTGACCCCATCAATATATCAAAGGCACAAAGGAAGGAACAGGGCTGGTGGTGCGGGAACATGTCACTTACCCCCCTGTCCCTGCAGCCCCAGGGGGAGCGTGGCTGCTACTGTCAGTGTGCTCTGAGGAGAGTTTTGTCCTGTTTATTTGAAATGAATGGCAAGCTTTCAGGAAATTGCTAAAAGAATCAAGACCCTCTTAATCCCTTCCCTCAGCTCCCTCAAATGTTAACATTTTGCTACTTTGTTCTCTTATTCCTTCTCCATATAGATATGCTTTTTCTTTCCCTGAATGTCTGGAAAGTAAGTTCTAGTCATACAGACCCCAAATAATTACCTAATAAAAAATTGTGTTCTCTTACATTGCCATAGTTCAATTCACAATTTTGAAAATTAACTGATACAACCGTGCTGTCTAACCCATGGGCTGGCATGGGAGTCGGTGTTCTAAATCTTTTTGTTTTTGCAGGATCTTAAAATTCCGTGCTCTCCTTTGTCCCTTCACTGCCCAGACTCCAGAGCGTGCCTTTCCCTCCTGTTCATGCTCCACTTCCCTGAAAATGCTGCCTGTCCGTGCTGCCACCCTGAGTCCTGGGCACTTGATCGAGCCCGTCCTGCTGTGCCCCTGCTCTGTGTCACCAGGGCTCCTCAGTATTTTTCATAAAAAGTGGATTTTCTCTTACATGTGATTTAAGATTAGTTTTCTGTTCTCCATACAGGTTTTCTGGTCATGGCTGATTTTCTGTACGGACCCGTCGCTTTAGTGATCGAATGGGTGCTATTTTTCTACTTTCCGCTGGCTTAGCAGGGTAGTTTCTGGTATGCTCATGCTAATGAGATAGGTTTTATGTGGTAGTATTTTTTTTTTTTGGTGATCTACACAGCTTCTGAAATACGTACGGAGAGATTGCTGTTTGGGCAGCTATCATTACTGCTTAAATAACCTCTCCGGGTAACTCCTGAAGCATATCCCTCCCGTGGCCATGTGGGACCCTCTCTCCCTGCAGCCCCGTGGATCAGGAGTCCTCTGGCCCCAGAGGTTGTCCCCAGCCCAGGACCAGGAGGAAGGGGGCCCCGAGGAAGGGGGAGTGATGGACGTCAGGCAGGTGTGTGTCCTCAGGTTTCCTCCAATTTTTTTGTCACTGCGGAAAATGGCAATTGCTGCTGAGTAACCACTGTCGTCTTGTCCTGAGGCAGGTGTGGACTTCTGGGTGAGCAGCAAGGGAAAGATTCAGGGCTTCCCAAGTGAGTCTGGCCCAGGCTGTCATGGGGCCTTTTTCTCTGGCACCTGCAGAAGAAAGCAGACCTTCCCAGAGGCTCAGGATGAACAAGAAGAGGCCTAGTTACTACCCAGACCAAGAAGTCTTCAGCCAAATTCTGGATTTGTGCCCTGCAGTGGTTCAGAGACCTTTAAAATGCACGTGGTGAGGACAGGTGCAGTGGGCATCATATAAGCCCTCCTCGGGGTCTTCCGGTGAGATTGAGATGGTATAAGGTGTAAGATGGCTGACAATAGGCTGTGGTGACCTCAACATTGTCCCTAGTACCCTTGATACTACTGTATGTTGAGGGTGGGGTGTTCATCTGAAGTAATTATTGACGGAGGAAAAGAAGCTCATGATTCAGTTTCCTATTATCAAGTTCGTCCAGGGCATTTCAGGGTGTTCGGCCCTACCCACGGACACATTGATTTATTCCCACCAGTCAAAGTCTTAGACAATAGTGAGCAGACAAGATACTGCTGTCTTCATGTCCACATTCTCCTGGGGGAGCCACCAATGATGAAACAAAGCAGGAGAAATTGATCACAGTCAGCGATATGTGCTGTGAGGGAGATCCGACCAGGCAATGCCCTCACCGGGTGGGTGTGAACAAGGGCTTCATGGAGGAGGTGGTTCAGAGAGGACCTTTCTGCAGAGCTGTCAGCAGGCCACTGGCTGGAACATGGGCAGGAAGTGGCATGTGAAAGTGTCCAGCAGAGGGAGGGTGCAGGACAAAGGCCCAGAGGCAGGGCCGGTCTTGGCAGGTCCAGGCAGTGGGGACGCAGGGGAGTCAAGGTTGATGCACAAGTTGGAGGAGGACGTGATTCACAGTCCACCGCCCACCCCTGCCATCTACTAGAGGTGCCACCGTGGGACTCCTGGGTAAATCGTGAAGGGCAGACTGGACTTGACATTCCTCAGGTCTTTCCTTCCAGGGACAGCTAATATTCAAGATAAGTCTCCTGGGAGACGGGAGGTCAGGTCATTACGCATCAAATTAACTAGTAAGAGTCAAATTCTTGCCCCACACTTGAAATTCAATAAATATCTGTCCAGGGAATGAGTAACAGCTGTTATTGATATTAAAGCTCATTATCCTCCTGGAAGAAAAGGAGCTGCCTCCTCTTTCATGAGCCACAGGAGCTCTGGAGGGCTTTGGCTTCCCCCCTCGCCCCTGAACCTCCCCAGGAGCAGGGAGCCCCCCTGCCCCACGCTCACTCCTCCCAGATGCGCTGCTCCAAGGCCTCCCTGGGGGTCCCTTGCTTCTTGGTCACTAGCTCTGTGTTCCTAGACAAAGTGTCTGCGCCAGGAGAGGGAGGAGGGACGGACGGGAGCAGGTGGAGGGAGGATGTCCCCCTGGGCTGGAGAGGCCCTGAGCAGACCTGCTCTCAAGGGCAGATGGGGGAAGGACTCACTGCCGCGCCTGCTCTGCCTACTGGTGTCTCCTCCCTGGCCTGCCTGTCAGCTCAGCCCCACCTGCCAAAGGACCATGAGACCCTCAGCAAGTCTCTCCCAGAGCTGTTTTCTCACCATAGCCTCGGGAGTGGGGAAAGTCCTGTGGCCCACTCCGAACCCTGTCCCTGTATTCACACATCACCATCCGTCACTCCCCAAAGTCCAACCCGCCCGCCCTCTTTCTCTGCTCACTTCCCTCTCTCTACAGCAATGGGACCTCAGCCACACAGCCCTGGCTGCACACCCCTGCAAACAACGGTCCCTAGTCCCCAGGCATGCCCTGAGCTCATCAGTGGTTTTCAGGAAATTGTCTCAAGTGTCGTTCTTGCACAAGGGAGAGCAAATCACAGTCCATGGGCCAAATCTGGCCTGTGGCTGTGTATTATTCTAAAGAGCTTCAGTGGTATATATTTCTCCTGCCATACAATTCACTCATTCAAGGTGTATATTTCAGTGGTTTTGCATGTTCACAGGTGTGTACACCTTTCCCCATGGTCAGTTGCAGAACATTTTCATCACCTTGAAAAGAAACCTGCACTTTTAGATGGATCACATCCTGTGTCCCAATTACTCCCCCAGCTCCAGGCACCACATGTCTACTTTTGCTCCACGGATTGACCTATTCTGGACCTTTCATATAATGGAATCATGGAATATGTAGTATTTTGTGACCACTTCTTTTCCTTTGCATAATACTGTCAAAGATCTTTCATGTTGTAACCTGTATAGTGCTTCATTCCTTGTTCTGACTGAATGCTATTGCATAATATGGATATAACATATTTTGTTTACCCATTCATCATTTGAGGAACATTTGGGTTGTTTCTACTTTTGATCTATTTTGAAAAATGCTGCTATAATCATTCATTATAAAGTCTTTACGTGCATATGTTTCATTTCTCTTGTGTATGTAACTAAAAGCAGAATTAACAAGTCACATGGTAACTCTATGTTTAACTTTTAGAGGAATCACCCAGCTGGTTTCTGGAGGGACTGTGCCATTTTCCTTTTGTAGCAGCAATGCATCATGTCCAATTTCTCCACATGCTCACCAACTCTTATTATTGTTTACTTTTTGAGTACAGCCATTCTAATGCATGTGAAATGGTGTTGATTTAAATTTCCCTAATGACTGATGATGTTGAGCACTCTTTCATGGGGTTATTGCATCTGTAAATTTTCTGTTGAGAAATGTCTGTTCAAATTCTTTGCTCATTCTAAATTGGATTATTTGTCTTTCTATTATCAACTTGTAATAGCTTTAATATATTATAAATATTAGAACCTTATCAGATACATGATTTACAGACCTTTCTACACTTCTGAGGGTTGTCCTTTCACTTTTTTGATAGTGTACTTTGATGCATAAAATTTCTAATTTTCTGGAACTCCGAATTTTCTTTCCTTTTTTTGTTACTTGTGCATTACAAGTCAAATCAAGGAAACCAGTTCTAAACTGAAGTTCAAGAGAATTTACCTCTCTGTTTTTGTAACAGATTTAGCACTTACAGTTAAGTCTTGTTTCAGTTTTTTTGAGTAATTTTGTATTTAGTGTGAAATTTGTTTTAGAATTCATTCCTTTGTATGTGGATATTTAGTAGTCCCCACACCAATTGTTCAAAAAACTATTTTTTCCTACCTTGAACAGTCTTGGAATGTAAATAAAACTTTATTGGAGGACAGCTATGCTCAGTAATTTACATATCATCTATGATTGCTTCTGCACTGTAATGGGAGGGTCATGTAGGTGCAACAAGGGCCATGTGGCCCACAAAATCTAATAAAGTTATTGTCTGGTCCTTTACAGAAAGTGTGCCAATGTCCACTGTATAGAGAGACATTTTGTTAAACACAGTAGGAAGGGGCTTCGCTCTGAAGGTTTTAGTATTATTTCAATCCTTTTTTGTTTGTTTATTTGTCTGTATTACAATTAAGGGAACAGAAAGACAAGATTTACTGAAGTCTGGTATTTGTTGATAAATTGCCTGGTGAGATTCCCACTACTCCTAGTCACTGTTTTCTGTGGGTAGACGGAATCCCCTCTCTGATGTAAGGCTGATTACTGTTTGGGTGGATAATACATGCCCAATCCATATTTTCAGAGCCTAATGCAATGAAGCTCTTTTCTTTCAGGACTGCAATTTGATCCATTTTTTTGAGTGGTTGAATGAAGGCATAATTTACATGTCATAATATTCACCAATCTTAAGTGTACTATTCAATAAATTTGAATAAATATATACAAGTTTTACATCTACCATCAAAATTCATTTTCACAATACTCCCATTATCAAAAATATTTCCTTGGTCCTATTTATAATTAATTACTGCTCCCACAATTGGCCCCAGAAAAAACTGCTCTACTTTCTGGACATGTAATTTCTCATTTTCTAGAAACGTCTTATGAACAGGATCATGCACTATGTGGTGTTTTGTATCTGACTCCCCTCTCTAGGTATATTTTTTAAGGTTTTTCCTATTTTATTGCTGAGTAATATTCCTCCAGTTTCCAACCTGTGCTCCAATCTCTGTCTTTCTACTGCCTGCTCCAAGAGAAGGTATGTAGAGAGAGGCAATCTTCTCAGGACAGTTTTCTGTAAATGATTTTATGGGAAAATCATTTCTAGACTTAAGATTTAAGGTCTCAAAAATTTTAAGGCAATTCAGTCAATTTAATTATCAATCGAATTGATATTTAGAATATATGAAATTAAAATTGATGGAAATTAGAAATTAATAGAATATATGTATGTCGTTTGGATTGGATATCCTGGGAGATGTGTTCAGGGAACTGGAAAAAAGACATGGTGGGAGTTGAAATTTTAAACCTTGAAAAGACAAGTGAAATGATATAGAACTGAGATGAGGGCACCCTTCAAAGGAGAATGAGAGCAAAGACACACACAGAGATGTGCACAGCAAAGGATCTCTGCATTTTGTCCACAGGTTGTAGTCTTGAGAGCTAAGAGTATCTTTAAAGGATGATTTTAAAGGCCTGAAAGCCACCCTGCTCTTGGCTGAGAAGCAAGGTGCTGAGCTTGCTCCCTCTGCCCTGCATACCTGGTAAGAGTGAAGCACAACAGAAGAGTGGGAAGACAGCTGACAAACACTCTTTGTTTGACTGAACTTGATTCCGGCTCCTGACCCTTCTCCTGGGCCCCTGTATACACTTCCTTGTAGAATTCAGGTTTACCAAGAATTCTGCCAAGTCAGTTTATCAAGAGACCCTCACTCTCCATAACTGATCACCCTGAATAACTAACTGGGTTCCTCACCCTCCCCACCCTCCACGTGATGTCTGATCAGCCTGGGATGTCTTCAGGATTAGCCAGAACCCCTTAATCCTAGTGTTTCCTCTTAATAATTTTCCATTCACTGACCCCCAAACTTATCCTTGGCTATAAATTCCCACTTTCTCACGCTGTTTTCACAATTAATCTCACCTATAACCAAAAGCCTACTTGCTCTTACTGCAATAGTCTTAAATAAAATTTGCTTTTACCACCTTGACTACTGTGAAGCTCTGGTTTTCCTTTGACATACCTCATATTTCCTGATTTCTTGGTAGTTGAATTGGATGTGTGTGTGTGTGTGTATGTGTGTGTGCGTGTGTGTGTGTTTATTTGTATGAGTTTATTTGAAGTGGGAGCATGTCCCCTCGAGGCTGCTGGGCACTTAAGAGTAAAACCCCTTCCCAGAGGGCTCTTCCCATGCTCCATGGGGCTTTTCCAAGCACACTTGTATTTTCCCTTGACTGGTGTGCAGTTTTGACTTGAGCTCTAAGGTGGAAAATGAGCTTCGTTCGTCTTCCCTTTGACTATCTGTCCAGGAGGGGGAGCCACTAGCACATGTCTGTGCCGTCAACCCCACCAACAGTAGGTCCACAATCTCTGTATGAACTGGCAACTAAGAAATAAATTCATTTGGCATCTGAGAATGTCTCTGGGTCTCCAGTCACTGCTGTGAGCATAGGTCTGGGGCACATTTCATCCTCACAGTGCTTCAGCCTCGAACACAAACCCCAGGGCCGAGGGCCAGTGCACCCCTGCCGGGCAGCTGCTTCCTCCCCCCACAGCTTTGAACACACACATCCCCATATCTGCCCGAGAGGTCCCACCTCCTGACTGATTCCTGGCGGTAGGTAGGGCCCAGGAGAAAATTAAGCTGTTGGATTTTACTGGATCTCTTTTTGTGGGAGATCATTGAAGACCAATGCTCTGAAGATCTCTTAGAGATGCTGCCAGGAGTTGTGTCGTAGGGACCTGCATGTTCCCAATGGACAGGTCCCCTGAGTGAGCCAGGAAGGTTGGTCACCCTTTCTCAACGCGTCCCGTGAATTGTACTCCATGGTCGATCAATCCTCTCTTCTCAGTTCCTCCTTGACTGGCACATTTCTATTTTAATTCCTTATTTTCACTGACTTCCTTCTATATGTGCAATCATCCTCCAACTCTGGACCTTCCCAATAGCAAACCCTTGGCCTCTCCTATTCATAAGTTTCCACGTAACATGCAGCACCCCTCTCTTGTGTTTTCTTTCCATGGACCCTGTTTTCCAGCCAAGCCTTTCTGGCCACTGTCACTGCAGCTGCTCTCCCACTCTGTCCCCTTTTGTACCATCCTTTACTGTTAAGTCCATTTCTCTCCATTGTACTCATTCTTACAAAAGTGATTCTCTAATTCTTTCAGCTGTCATTCTAGAAAGATCTGGTAGTGTTCCGCATTGCCTTTCCTCAAAATTTCTCAACTTTCCCTTAAAGACATCTGTTGGATTTGTGAGTGAAGGAAATCCTGGCTCTAAGCACACTATAAGTTGAATTCCTTGAGTAACATGTAATTAACTTGCCCATTTCAGTTTCAAAGTGGAAGACTCTAGTCATTTCAGTGTTGTTCCTTCACCTTCTTGTGAAATAATGAAATTTAGCTTCAGGAACGATTGCTGCAAACCTCACCCATCTCCTCTGAACACTGGTCTACATGAGATCTTCTCCCAGTAATTAGAAATATAATCAAAGTACTGATATTAAGGAATCCATGCCATTCAATTCTTCAAGATATGATTTTTGAGTGCATGTTATGTGTCAAGAGCACAAATATCTGCTTCCACTTCATTTGGGAGAGACAGACCATCCACAACTTTGTAAGTGTTACAAAGAAAAATAAAGAAAGCCAGAGCTAAATCTTGTTGGCTTAGAGGAGACATTTAAAATCGAATGAGGTATTAGTTTGCCTCTCTCATGTAATAAACCACCCACAAAAGTGTAGTTGCTCAAGATGTCAGTGTTTTTATTACTGTCATGCTTATGGTTAGCTGAGCAGTTCTGTTAATATGGGCCAGGCATTACTGACCTTGGCTGGGTGGCTCATGTATTTGAAGTTGGCTGACAGGTCACCTCTGTGCTAGCTGATGAAGAAAGGCTCACATCTCTTTCATCTCCTTCCCATTTCTGTAGCTGGCTGACCATAATCTGGGGCTGTTTAGGTGGCTTTGTGTCTCTCCTCATCTGGTAGATGTTCTCAACTTTGATGTCAGGTGGCGGGGTCCGAGAGATACAGAGAGAGAGAGAGAGAGAGCACATACTGCCTGCTAAAACCTAGCCTCGCAGTGACACAGTGTCCCACTGTCACATTCTAGGTCAGTGTAATGGATGCCATTGAAGAAGAAAGTAAATAGCCCCTGCCTCTTGACACAGGAACTGTAATGTGACATGGCATAAAGTGTGGGAATGGGGAGGGATAAAGATGGGGGACCTGTTTTTGCAATCCATCCATGGATGGTCATGTAAGGTTACACTGAGAATATATGTCTTGATTGATGTTTTAACATATAGATGAAATGAGCCTTAGGAATACTTCCAGGAAACAGAGTCCAGTTTGAGGAAACAGCACATTTCTGAGGCAGATCTGTGAACACACGTAGAAAAAGAAGGAAGGCTATGTTGCTAAAATGGAGCTTGCAAGGGGGACAGTAGGGGAAGTAAGATCAAATGCCATGCTGTGTAGGACGCTGTGGGCCTCTCCAAGGACTGGGGTTTGTTTGAAGGATGTGGTCAGTGGGAGAGCTCTGAATAGGGAAGAGGGAGCAGGAGGTCTGGCCCTGAGGGGACTCTCCACCTGAGGACTTTCTCTCACCTGGGCACAGGAGCAGGGGCACTACTTGCTGCCTGTCACCCTCCCGAGGGCTCAGACCCTCTCCTTCAAAGAGACCTGTTTGTCTGGCTCTGACAACAGAACTGCCCATGGCGGATGGCTGGAAGGTTGGTGCAAATTCCCAGGCGGATGAGGTTGGGCTGGTAGAGTTGCGTTGGGGTCGCACTTGGTGATGCTTTGGTGGGAGTCCTGGGTGCCTGCCCTGCCCATAATTGCCCTTGAGGACATGCCCCGGGGTCACAGGTAGGTGTGGTGGGTGTGAACCCCCACTGTATGTAGACAGACGTCTGGTCCTGAGGGGGGCGGCTCCTGTGCTCATTATCCCCGGAGTGCCCAGGCCCCTGTGAGGTGCAGGCAGCTGTCCTGTGAGAACCCAGAGCAGTTCTGGGAGGCTCAGGCCGGCCCATGGTACCTGCAGCAGCACAAGCTGGAGCCCTTCGTCCCAGGTGCTCCTTTCCACAGGGATGAGTCAGGGGGTGTGGGGCTCTGACCCAGGAACAGGAGAACATACAATCTTTTTTCTCAACTTATCCTCAGTGGATTTAGCCCTTGGCTGTTCAAGTGTTCATTAAACCCTCCTGATCATGAGATAGAATCAGACAAAGGTTTTCATTCTCCCCATGGTGCCCATTTCCCCCTGAGGGGCCATTTCTCCTGCCCTTTGGATGAAATCTCAGGCAAATCCTTCATCCTTTCTAGTAATTCTTAAATAATAGTGTCATGTTGACATTTCTTGTGGCACTTGGTTTCCTTGGGTGCCTGGCAATGCGGGCCCTCTGAGGGGGTGAGCACCTCACTGTCCTCTGTCCCCACCTGCGGTCCACAGAGAGCTGTTGCCTGAGGAGGGAGAAGAGTTGGGTGACACCGGCTCTCCGTCCCTGTCTGCACCCCAGTATCTCCGGCTTTTCCAGGTGTGTGGACAGCGCACACTGCTCACAGAGCTGGAGGTGATGTTTCATCAAGGCACCCACCTCTCAGGGCAGCACCCTCACCTCTCAGAGAGGGGAGTCAGCCCAGCCTCAGCTTTGTTTCCCTCAGGCAGGAGGTAGATGTGCAGCCCCCAAATGAGCCCCCCAAGCTCCTGGAGATGAGACAGGGACCGTGGGTCCAGTCAGAGCAGGGTGAGGGCCTCCGGTAAAAGCAAGGCAGGATATTTACAAAGCAATGTAACAATGTAAAGAAGTCCCTATCGAAACTCTGTGTTAAGCATTATGCAAAGTCAAGATTATACCAACTCTCTAGGGTAAAGATACCAGACTGGGAAAATTAGACATCTTCAGTGAGATCAGTTAAAGGTTAAAAGGCCAGGAGCAACTTGGCCTGGAATGTTTGAGTGTTCCGCAAGTAAAGAAGGGTATCTCAGCATAATCCGTGACTTCACTGTAAACAGCCCTAGCAAACAGACAACAACCCAGCCCACCTTAGGGGCAGGGAAGGCGGTACAAGTCCACACTCTAAGCCCTCGGTTCCCCCAAATCCTCAACTGCCTATAAATCCCCTAGACAGCACACCACCCCGGGCTCTCTTGTCCCCTCCTGGCATGAGCCAGGAGCTCTTTCCTCTCACCTTATGTCTAAATAAAAGCCTCTACCCTGGCTCTCCTTCCTTGGGTGTTTGCTAAGTTCATTCTTCGACTCCACTAATAAGAACCCTGGCATCAAAGAGACATCATGCTCTCTGTGGCATCCCTCAGGGGGAAGTTGGGATTCAATAACAGTTCCTTAAAGGGCTTTTCATAATTTCTATTTCTTGACCACCTTAGTCGTGATTCTTTGTAAAAGAGTCATTGTCAAAAAGTAGTTTTCAGAAAAAGTGGGAGCATCTCTCATCTTGAAAACTTCTGCAGCAAAAGGGCTGAAATGGTCCCAGTGTCCTGTCCATGCCAGGTGCCAGGAGGAGTGCACTCAGTTTGGAAGTCCATGTGACAGCAGACCTTGAGTGGGTCTCTCTCTCAGGCCTGTGGAGAAGGAAGGTCTTGGGAACGGGAAGTTGGTACCTGATGGGAGGCAGCCCTGGAGGTGAGGCTGTGTTGTCACCTTCTCTGCAGAGGAGACAGTGACCTCTGCCCCTCCCGAGCCCGGGGCTGACCCTCTCCCAGCTCCCTCCTCCCTCTTTTAGCTCCACTCACCCGCCCCTTCACATCTACCTCAAACGCACTGCATCTCCGTCATGTCCTCAGATACACTGGCATCTGCCTCCTGACTTCCCTCTGCCTTTCAGCTCCTGTTTCTACTAGAACCTTGAAACCACTGACAAGTGGTCTTCTAGATTTGATGGTTGTTCTATGTGAGAAAAACCTGATTATTAGTTAATCTCCATTATTTCTGTTTGACATATGTTTATACTAGTCCATGTCCTATGCCACTCTTAAGTCCTTAGATGGGCTGGTTTTGAGCAGGTGATACTGTCTTCCAGTGGAATATTTCCAATTGTTCAATGTTATTCTTATCTTGAGCCCTGTTTCTGGCCTGTGTTTGTGAAGATCCCACCTCAACCACAAGGGAAGTCAACCCTCTGGACCTGTCATCTCAGTTTATCTCTTTATTGTCTTTTTTAAGAACATTGAAAATTATTTGACATATAACACTGTGGAAATTTAAGGTGTGCAGTATGTTGACTTGATACATTTATATGTTGCAAAATGATTAGCACCAAAGCTAGCTAACACCTTTATCATGTTACAAAATTATTTCATTTTTGCGGTGAAAGCAATTTAAGATCTAGTTTCTTAGCAACATTGAAGTGTACAACTTTGAAGTCAACAGTATTTTTTACTATAATCGCTAAGCTATGAATTACCTCCCCAGGGTTTATTTTTTTACTAGTTTCAAGTTTTTACCCTTAAACAATTTTTCCCCAATCCCACACTCCCCAGCCTCTGGTAATTACCATTCTAGTCTTTGTTTTTATGAATTCACCTTTTTAAGATTCCACACGTAAGAGAGATCCTAGAGTATTTGTCTTTGTCTGACTTACCTCACCGAGCATAACACCCTCAAGGTCCATCCATGTTGTTGCAAATGGCTGGATTTCTTTCTTTCTCATGGCTGAGTAATATTTCATTGTGTATGTATATCACAGCTCCTTTATTCGTCCATTGATGGACACTTGGCTATTGTCAATAATACTGCAATTAACACGGAAGTGCATATAGCACTTTAAACTCTTGTTTGAATTTCCTTTGTAAATACATGCAGGAGTGAAATTACTCTATCATATGGTAGTTCTATTTGTAATTATTTATGATGATTTCTGCCTTTTTCTGCTCCTTTTCTAATACCCAAACCCCACCCAATCGCTCTGCAACATACATCCTGTTTTCCTACTGTCATCAAATTTATCTTCATTTGAATTGTAAGCAGAATTGATCAGAAGTGAAATTTATTTTTGGGGAGGGTAGAAGGGTCAGTATAAGGGTTAGGCAGTAGAAGTAAATTAGCTATAGTATTCAATTTGGAAAATATGTTAAGGTAAATGAAATTTGTGCTGATACAGATGAGCAAGGGGGAAGGAACCCATGTGAAGCAATAAATGGTTTATGTTGTTGTGAACAGCAATGTGAGGCACCAAAATGCAGGGCCTCCCTAGTCATGTGTACAGAGCTCAGAGAAGGCCTCTGCTGGCTTGTGGGTTGCCATGGCAACTGGCCAATTCTTATTTGTGTTTTTTTGTCTGTATTACAATTAAGGAAACACAAAGACAAGATTTATTGGAGTCTAGTATTTATTTGTTGATAATTTGGCCAGTGAATTCCCCACTATTCCCAATCAGTTATCTGTGGGTGGACAGAATCCCCTTTCTGAATATAAGGCTGATTATTGTGTGTGTGTATTAATACAACCCTAATCCATATTTTCAGAGCCTTAGCTAATAAAACTCTTTTCTTCCAGAATAGCAATTTGATCCCATTTTTTTGGAGTGATTTTATAAAGGCATAACTTTTACATGCCACAGTATTCACCAATCTTAAGTCTACTATTCAATAAATTTGAATAAGAATGTACAGTTTTACATCTACCATTACAATTCATTTTCAGAATATTTTCATCATCAAAAAAGTTTCCTTCCACTTATAATTAGTCACTGCTCCCACAACCAGCCCCAGGAAAACACCGAACTGCTTTCCAGACATATAATTTCTCCTTTTCTAGAAATGTCTTGTGAATAGGATCATACACTATGTGGTCTTCTGTATGTGAATCCCCTCACTAGGTATACTTTTGAAGGTTTTTCTAATTTTGTTCCTGAGTAATATTCCTCCAGTTTTCCAACCTGTGCTCCAACCTCTGTCTTCTACTGCCTGCTCCAAGAGAAGGTATATAGAGAGAGGCAATCTTCTCAGGATATGTTTTCTGTAAATGATCTTATGGAAAAATCATTTCAAGCCTTAAGATTAAGGTCTCAAAATTTTTCAGGTGATCTGGACAATTTAATTACCAATCTAATTGATATTTAGATTAGATGAAATTAAAATTAATAGAAATTTGTAATTAATGGGAATATGTATGTCCTGGGAGATGTGTTCAGGGACCTGGAAAAAAACCTGCACTGAGAGTTGAAATTATAAAATGTTAGACAGACAAGTGAAAATGATGTAGGGATTGAGGGAACCCTTCAAGGGAGAATGAGAGTAAAGACACACATCATACACACATGGACAGAAAAGTATCTTTGCATTTTGTCCCCAGCTCATAGTCTTGAGGACTAAAAGCATGATTAAGGGATGCTTTTAATGTTCTTAAAGCTGCCCTGCTCTTGGCTGAGAGGCAAGGTGCTGAGCTGCACGTGCTCCCCCTGCCCTGCGTACCAGGTAAGAGTGAAGCACAACGGAAGAGTAGGAAGAAGCTGACAAACACTCTCTGCTTCACTGAACTTGATTGCAGATCCTGACCCTTCTCCTGGGCCCGCGTATGCACCTCCTTGTAGAATCCAGATTCAGTAAGAACTCTGCTAAGTCAGTTTAGCAAGAGACCCCCACTCTGCATATCTGGTCACCCTGAATCAGTTATCGGGTTCCTCACCCTCCCCGTCCTCCAGGTGGTGTCTGATCAGCCTGGGATGTCTTCAGGATTGGCCAGAACCCCTTAATCCTGGTATTTACACTTAGTAATTGTGCATTCATTGACTCCCAAACCTCTCCTTGGCTATGAATTCTCACTTGCTCAGGCTGTTTTCAGAATTAATCCCGGGTCTGTCCTGAAACCTCTTTTCTCTTTTGTAATAGTCCTAAGTAAAATCTGCTTTTACCACCTTGACTACTGTGAAGCTCTGGTTTTCCTTGGATGTACCTCATATTTCCTGATTTCTTGGTAGTTGAATTGGATGTGTGTGGGCGTGTGTGTGTATGTTTATTTGTATGAGTTTATTTGAAGTGGGAGCATGTCCCCTCGAGGCTGCTGGGCACTTAAGAGTGAGGCCCCTTCCCAGGGGGCACTTTCCATGCTCCGTGTGGCTTTTCCAAGCACACCAGTATTGGCCCTTGACTGGTGTGCAGTTCTGACTTAAGCTCTATCTTGGACAATGAGACTCCTTCATCTTCACTTTGACCACCTACCAGGAGGGGAAATCACTGCACATGTCTGTGCAGTCAAGCTCACCAACATTTGGTATCTGAGAATGTCTCTGGGTCTCCAGTCACTTCTCTGAGCATAGGTCTGGTGCACATTTCATCCTCACAGTGAGACCTGGGGAGGAAGATGATGCTCAAAGTCATGGTCCTCAGCAAAGCATGAAAGCCTCTCCCAGGGTGGGAGCCCCAAACACCGACTTTCCCTGTTTACAGTGGGGAGGGGCATGGGCAGCTCCAGGCCTGGGGCTCCTGAACACTTGCTGCTCTGTTGCTTTTGGCGGGGCTCTGCCAGCAGGAAGCTCCTGGGACGTGACAGCTCAGCCTTCCCCATGACAGTCCCACCACCTGTGTAGTGACTCATTCTCAAAAATGACAACTGAGATGTGTCTGTAAGACTGCCCTCCACGTGGCTTCTCTTCTGCCTTCTCACAAGAAGCACAAGGAAGTAAAAGTGTGACAGGGAAATATTGACCCCTGGTTCTGCAGGAGGCTTGCACAGATGCTTGAGGTCTCTGCACAGAAGCTAGGCAACCTGACTGGTACAGATGCTGGGTAGACCTCAGAGGTGAGGCTGGAGGGACCTCCTGGTTCTGGTTGTGAGCAGAGGAAAGAAGTTAGCTTCCAAAATGTCTAAGATGCCCATGTGTTCTGTTTGTGTGGGTGTGGATGCTTGCGTGTTCTTCTGGCTGTTTTGGGGGAATAGAGCTTGTCTTGTTCCCTTTGTGGTCCCCTGAAGACTTACCCAGCCTTACCACACAGATCGCTCCCCACAGTGAGTATGGAACGTGGCTGGTGGGAGAAATGTGTCTTCCCTCTTGAGTGTCGCAGTATTTTAAGCTCTCCACCTGTACCATCTTCTAGGGATTCAGGACAAGCTGACGTCCTCCTGAGTGGCAGGGATGGGTGCTGACTAAGCAACAGGAGTACCATGCTCTTATTGTTCCTTCTGGTGCTGTGAGACGAGCAATAGGACTGAAGAAAGAACTTAGACACTGTGTTCCTTCCTTCAGGGAAAGGAAAGTGAGTTTCTCCTGCTGGCTCAGCAGAAAGTGCACATCACGTCGGGAGCTGGGAACCATTTTCCAAACATGCAGATGGCTGTTATAGGTGTAGACTAGGACGACCCAGGAATGAGATGGAATTTGCCTCCACCAACCCTTAGCCACCTTTCCTCTGACTTTCTGTTAGTCGTGCTCACAGTTTCCTTAGTATGCTTCGTGCTGGTTCTCAGCTATTAAGTAACCTGCGTGGAGCAGGAGCCTGCAGGAAAACTGGTGTCCTTGCTCTTTTGGGGTTATTGTGGATGATCTCACTAACTGATCTGAAGTGTGTGTCTTCAGGCATGAGTCCGTCCTGGGAGTGAAGGGTTACAACTTCTCTCCCAGGCAATCAGTTGCAAGCTGAGACCTGGGTCCTTCCCTGGCATCTTATACAACTTCCACAAAGCAAAATAAGCACACTGCCTCCGATGCAGGTGCCTGGGAAAAAGGGAGCACCTGACACAGAGGAGCTCTCTGCCCAGATGGCTGGGGTGTGCGTTCAGGGCTGTGACTCTGGGGAGCTGGGGGTGATTTTACAGAGCAGCGAAGCACAACCTTGACAGCGTCTTTGTGGTTGGCAGTCAAGGTGTAGGCAGTGTCAGGACACCCAAACTCTGCCCACAAACCTGGGCTGGGAGCTGGTTGACAGTGTCCTGCATCCAGTCCTGGCTTCTGTTGGTCCCTGGGGGAGCAGCCACTAACTCCTTTGGTGGTGTTAAGAGTTGATGATAGTTTTCAAAATCTCAAAACAGAGATAATGCCAAAGGTTTTGTTTGTGGAGTAAAGATAACATCACATAGAATTCTTTAAAAAGATAAAGTAAGTCCAAAAAGATATATTAAGTCCATTACTTCCTCTTTGACATCTAATGAAAAGTGAGTTTCCTGGGCTGCAATATTTAAATAATTTTACAAAGGTGTTAAAAGTATTTGCCTGTGAGTATGTTAAAGAGTATACACCTTACTATCTGATTCTCAGTCGCTTCCTCACATCTTTCTAACCTCCAAGACATTTTTAGATACAAATCTTTCTATGCCCCTCATACTCTAAAACAATTTTAACATGAGTTTCACAACCATTTCTGTGTCCTGCTGCAGGAGAACATGGGGCTCCACAGCTCTAGCCTTGGTGACAAGAGAGATGGGTGAGTGGGGAGTCGGGCACCGGTTGTTCTCCACTCTGAATGGGAGGGACGCCTCTGCCCGCAGGGCTTCCGTGGGACATGGTCTCGGCCTTCAGGGCCGAGCAGATGGAGAGCCCCTGTCTCATCCACACTGGCTCAGGTTCACTGATTTGGGTTCCCAGCCTTCCGCAGGTTCGTGCACTCCTCCCTCATACGTTCCAGCTCCTTATGACATTTCAGGACTTGGTTTACAGGCCATTTAGTCACTGGGCAAACTCCTCTCTATCTCCCCTCATCTGAACAGGCCACCCTGTCTCATTTTTTTATAATACCACTGCTTGCTCCTTCTGACAGTGATCACAACTTGAAAGGAATGATAATTTGTGATGAATGAAATTTGTTTTTAGGAATCAGAAGTTCAAAGTTCCTGAAGCAACTTATGTCCTAATGGTAAGACAGCCCCAGGACGCTCCCCATAGCATCTCAGACAGACTAGAAGGCAGAGATTCAACACACTGGTCACAGGATCCCCTGGATGTGCTTGAGCAGCACTCAGAAGCTTCTGGTGACTCCAGTCCGACTGGTGACCATGAGCAGGTGGCCCCTTTGAGCACCAGCCCAGGCGCTTGGGAACTGATCTGCATGTGGTGTTGCTGGACAGAGTCAGGGCTGCTCACAGCATCCTGAAGGGCAGCTGGTCAGGGCCCCTGAGCAGCAGCCTCTAGTTCAGCTCTCAGAGGTGGGGTCCGGCGCTCCCCTGCTGTGCATCCTCTGGTCTGGGTTCCAGGCAGGGGGAGGGTATGTACAGGGATGCTGGGCACACTCATCGCAGCCACGGTGCTTTATGTGTCTCTTGGTTCTTGGTCACTGGAGTTTAAGTTGTTGTCGGTTTCAAGTTACCCAGTTTTCTGGTTACTCAGAGTATTGCTGTGACTGTGATTCCGAGTGTCACCAAGCCTGGGGCCTAACTGAGATGTTCTCAGTTCATCTATTCAGTTTATCGTGTTTATAATTCCAGGCTCCACCAAGGACATTGTACGGACCCAGTCTCCACTCTCCCTGACTGTGACTCCAGGGAGCCGGCCACCACGTCCTGCAGGGCCAGTCAGAGTGTCAGTGATTTGTTTGGCATCTACAGCCTGATTAATGGGTATCAGCAGAAATCCGGGCAGCCTCCTAGACTCCTGACCCATAGCGTATCCAGTCAGTGCCTGGGGTCCCAGCCAGGTTCAGTGGCAGTGAGTCGGGGACTCATTTCACCCACACGAGTCATCCCGTGGAGGCCGACAATGCTGCAAACTATCACAGCCTGCAGAGTGAGGTGCCTCCTCCTGCACTGCTCTGGGTCTGGACAAAAACCTCCCCAGGGCTGCTCACTGAGGCTCCACTGCTCAGAAGCTCCTATCGGCCCAGGGTCTCTAGGCTATTTGGTTAAAGGTACCAAACTATAAAACAGAAAATTCTTAACTTGAGGTGTGTGTTCTGTGCCTGTTCTATGTAAACTGTGTGTTATAATTAAATCTTGAGAGAAATTAAAGAAGATACCAATAAATGGAAATACAACTCGTGCTCATGGATAGGAAGAATTAATATTGTCAAAATGGCCATCCTGCCTAAAGCAATCTATAGATTCAATGCAATTCTTATCAAAATACCAACAGCAATCTTCAATGAACTAGAGAAAATCATCCTAAAATTCATTTGGAACCACAAAAGACCTCGAATAGCCAAAGCAATCCTGAGAAGGAAGAATAAAGCAGGGGGAATTACGTTCCCCAACTTCAAGCTCTACTACAAAACCACAGTAAATAAGACAATTTGGTACTGGCACAAGAACAGACCCGTAGACCAATGGAACAGACTAGAGAGCCCTGATATAAACCCAAACATATATGGTCAATTAATGTATGATAAAGGAGCCATGGACATAAAATGGGGAAATGACAGCCTCTTCAACAGTTGGTGTTGGCAACTAATTTGATAAAAGTAATAAGAAATTTGTAATAAAGACCTTCCTAGAAGGAAAATGTCAAAATCATATTTGTTTGATTGGTGACTTGGTAACTTATCAAAATTACTCAAACCTACCTGAGCATCAAAAAAAAGAGGAAATACTCCAAAATTATTCTATAAGGTCATGATAACCTTTATTCCAAAGATTAGTGAGGGCATTACATAGGAAAATTAAAGGCTAGTATCTTTCATGAACATAGACACAAAAATCTTGAAATAAAGAGAAAATTTATCTATCATGACCAAATGGAATATATTCCAGGAATACAAGGTTACCTTAGCATCAGAAAATTGATCCATATAATTCATCACATTGACAGAGTAAAGGAGAAATTCTATAGTATTATTTCAACAGATGCTAGAGTATCGTTTGAATAAAAATAAGCAGCTCTTCATGAGAAAGCTCTCAGCAAGCCAGGAACAATGGGAAAATCCCTTAATGTGATAAAGTGCCTCTAAAAATGCTAGGGAAACATTATAGTCAGTGATAAAATATAGTATATTTACCCTTCACATTGGAAAAATGACAGGGATATCCACTATGATGACTTATATTCTGAATTATCCTGGAGGTCCTAGCATATGCAATAAGTCAAGACAGACAAATAAAAGACACATATTTGGAAAGGAAAAGTAAAATATCTTTACTTACCAATAACAAAAGAATTTAATAATGAATTCTTAAAGAATCTAAAAATAAACCAGTATCAATAACAATTTAGTGAAATCTCTGGATTCAGTGTCAATTTTTAACATGTCAACTGTGGATTAAAGAAGATAAGACACATCTATTGTGGATTAAGTAAATAGATACTTTTTCTATACCACAGAGGAGAAAAAGTGATATTATTCCTCCAAAAATTGACATATAGATTCAAAACAATCTGACTAAAATCCCTGAAGGATTTTTTTGTTTTAAACTGATAAGCTGATTCTAGAATATATCTGGAAATTCAAAGGACTTTGGATATACAAAAAATCTTAAAGAAGGAAAATACAGTCAGAATTCTAATAAGATCAGATTTTAAGACATAAATCTATAGTGAGACAGTATAGTGTCCTGCAGGTACAGTGGTAGACAGACAATTAGAACAGAGAAGAGTCCAGAGAAAAACCCATATATATGCAGTCACTTAACTAAAGGCAGCACAGCGGATTATATGTTAATTTTCTTTTTCAATAAATGTTGAGAAGTTGGATATAGAAATGAAATTAAATGAATAGTGGAAATAAAAACTTTGACCCATTTGAGACCAAGGAAAAATATGAATTAGTGGCCGTGCATAGTCTGCATAAGAAAGTTAAAATAATGAAGCTTCTAAAAAGAAAGCACAGAGGAAATCTTCAGTCTCTAAAGATGGGTGGTATATTTATCAGACAGGACACACACATACACACATGATCACAGAAGAGAAAAATGAAAATTTAGGCTCTATTAATATTAACAATTTTTTTTCAAATATATCATTAAGAAAGCAAATGGATATACCAAAACTGGGAGATAATATTGTAATACAGTTTTTGACAAAAGATTCCTTTTAAGAATACAGTTGACCCTTGAACAACAGTGGTTTGAATTGTGTAGGTCTACTTATCTCAGATGTTTTTCAATAAATATATTGGAAACATTTTTGGAGATTCACAGTTTGAAAAATTAGTTTCTTTCCTCTAGCTTACGTAATGGTAAGAATACAGTACATATACGTATAATATACAAAATATGTGTTAACTGACTTATTCGTAAGGCTTTCAGTAGTAAACTTGATAATCAAGAGTTCAATAAGAGGCAAACAGGTGTTTATTTGGGCTCAAGTAATTGCAATTTAGGGATCACAGGTTTAGGTGGCTACCCAAAGAATGTCCTGTTTGTAGGGTGAAAGCGTGGAGTATTTTTGAGGAAAAGGCAGAGGGAGGCAATTACCTGAGTTGAAGAAAAGAAAAAAATTATCAGGTGGTACTAACAGGCTGAGCTGGTTTAGGTTATACAGTGATTGACTGCTCTATTGGTGTTGACAAAGGAAACTATTCCTGGTATGCATTAGTTGACTATTCTGTCTTCAGAAAGTTCACAACCAACAGTCTTATGCTGATTATATATGCCCATTGTCCTGTTGACTTTTACGAACAAAAATTGCTTATAAAACAACTGTTGCTTTTGACCCAGTCCAAAGGTCTTGGCCCAGTTCAAACAAAGGTGAGTAAGACCAACTGGTCTGCAATGGCCATTCTGACTTCATTTTAAAATGGCTGCAGTCACGTCTGTTTTCAGCATGGTCACCAGCAGGGTGTTAGTAGTTAAGTTTGGGGGGAGTTAAAAGTTATATGCAGACTTCCGACTACACAGAGGGTCAGCACACCTATGTCCGCATTGTTTAAGGGTCAGCTGTATATAAAAAACTCTTCAAAAAAGAGAAACTATGGTCTTAATAAGCATTTACCAAGGAAGAAAATAATTCAAATAGGTATTGAAAAATAGACAGATGTGAAGTTACTCAGCATCATTACTCATCAGGGAAATGTAAATTTTTACCACAACACCACTTCAATATCTACCAGTACAAACAAAATGGAAAGTCTGACAATCCCAAGCAGTGCTAAGGATTTGCAGTAACTGGAATTTGTACCCTTGGTTGGTAGAGTGTAACGTCTTGATGGTGTTTGTTAAAGCTAAATCTAAGCCACCCCTATGACTCAACACTTCCATTCCTTGGAATATGCTCAAGAGAAGTGAGAGCCTAAGTCCACAAGAGACATTGCAGGAATCTTTCTAAAATCTTTGTTAATAGCAGCTGCAAATTTAAAACAGCTCATTGATTGAAGAAGGAATAAGTTAATTGTGATATATGCATAGAATAATGAAATATTCTGCAACAGAAAGGAACAATTTATGGTCACGACAACGACATAGATGAAGTTCAGAGAACAAACTGATCAAAACAAGCAGGACATCAAAAAGTGCAAACCATCTGATTCCATTTATATGAAGTTCAAGAACAGAGAATAATCAGATCAATATGGATAGAAAATGGAACAGTGGTGGCCTCTGGTGGTGGATGGGGCACCGAATTGATAGGCAAGAAGCATGAGAGAGAATTTGGGATTCCAGAGACACAGATCTAGGTAGTAGTTAGAGGGGTCATGTATGTGTCTACATTCATCCAAGTGTACACTTGAAATGCCCTTTATATATAGTAAACGCAGTTTACTGTGCTTACTCATACTATTTTTTAAATGAATGAATTAACTAATGAGTAATAATTACAGAGTCAAAAAACCAGACTATTTTTCCATCTTCTTCTTTTACAACTATTGGTACCTTGAGTAACTCAGGCTCCAAGTACCTCTGATACCTCATTTTTTGTAGAGTATTATGAGATTATTCAATAAGCGAATAAGCCCTTAGTACAGTAGTCAACATGCAGTAAGTCTTCAAGACCTCATCAAATGGTAATTGGCCATGTTGTTGGTCTTATTAGTGTAGCAGGAGCATTACTATTAGCAGTAGCTTTAATTGTCATATTTCCTTGGATAAAGGCTCCTTTTATTTGCCTATTTCCTTGTCTTTGAAACCACTGTTCAGAGAAGAGTTTCTCAGAGAAGGGATTCGAAGATCATGCTATGGGTGAATTCTTTTGGAGGCCTGAACTCATTATTACAATTAATGGGGGTTTGGGAGTTTTTTGTTTTCAAGAAAGGAATATTCTGAAGGACTACAGTTCCTTGCACATCATTACCCATGAGCCTTCGCAAACCCTTCCCCAAAGCTGACCCTGCACCTCTGAACAGACCACAGGGCAGATGACAGCTGCCAGAACCACCCACCGTGCCAGGCAGGGAGGAGGGTTTTTGTTCAGGGCTGTAATGCTGTGCACAGTGATGAAGGCCGGAGACTGGGTCAACACAGAGCTCCCGCTGGAAGCTGAGAAGGAAGCAAGCAGAGCCACCATTATTAACTAGATCCCGCTTCATTTTACTCCAGAAGATTCTAGCTGCCCTGATCCCTAAGCTGAGAGCCCTTGTGTCCCTAAGGCAATGGGAGTCATTGCTTCAGAGAGCCTGGGGAGACCCCACAGTTAGGAGGGAAGAACCCCTGTTATCTCGTGGATAGTCCCTGCATCTCCCTCCTCACCTGGGAGCCAGAGCAGCAGAAGGCAGAAGAGTTGAGTCAGGACACCCATGTTCAATCCAGGCTCTGCCCAAGACTTTTTGCCTAGAATCACTCAGCAGCCTATTCAAGAAGACTCTGAAGAGTAGAAATGGGCTCTGGTGGAAACATGCAAATCAGCGAGGAGGTGGGTACTTGGCAGAATTGCTTGCTTACAGCTGCACAGCCAGGGCCCCTGTGGGCTCAGTGCCTCCCAGGCACTACATCAGATGCAGGCTTCACATTCTGCTCCAGAGAGATTTGCCCCAGGGTTTATATAGAGAGAAAACCATCCCTTTATTTTGTGGTCCTTATTTGTCCCCAGGGTCTAAGAATTCATACTCAGAATAGATATCTTCTTTCTAAGAATGAGGAAATAAAAAGAAGTTAGATGATCCTCTTAAACTTAAACATTAACATGAATATATCAGAATCATATAACTGAAATACCATCTTCTACCAGTAGAATACTGGTTCTATCTTGATTCGTTGTCTAGAGTCATGGAGAAATAAAGAGAGGAAAGAGCTAATGTTTTTGCAACAAGTCCGTGCATTGCCTCCTTTGGCAATGTGCATAGAGAAAGCTCACCGCTTAATGGAGTATATTTCAGTGGCCTGTATTATTCTTTAGTTTGGAGATTTATGTATTTTCTATATTAACTTTTTCTAATTCTCTGTATTAACCTCATTTCTTTCTCTTTCTCTTATTATATCATCATATCTGAAGGTAATTAGGTCTTTTTTTTTTCTTTGCCTCATAATGATGGAAAAGGGGCTTACAGCAACCAGCACTTCAGTCTCAGAGAGCCGCACTTCTGCTAGCTGTGGCCCCCAAGCCAGAGACCCCAGCCAGCGGCTCAGCCCGTCTCAGAGCCAAGCCGGTGATCCAGTCTGGCCAGGGAGCTCAGTCTTCAGTCTGCCTGGTTTGAGATCCCAGCCAATGTGCTCTTTGGGCCTTGGAGCCCATTCCATGGCCCCGCCTGGGCAGGAAAGCAAATCCACAGCTCCATGTGATGGCTGAACGTTGTCCCCAGCCCCAACACACAGCTTAGAAGCAGATGCCAGGCAGCCAGGCAGCATATTCTATGGCTTGTTCGGGCAGAAAAGCAAGTTTGGTTGAGAATGAAAAGGTTCAACATTATTAATTATTAGGGAAATGCAAATCAAAACCACAATGAGATATCATCGCCCATTTGTTAGCATGGCTATCATCAAAAAGACAAGAGACAGCAAGTGTTAGTGAGAATGTGGAGAAAAGGGAGCCCTTTTGTGGGAATCTAAATGTTAGGCGCAGCCACAATGGAAAACAGTATGGATTGTCCTCCAGTAATTAAAAGTAGAACTACCATATAATCCAGCAATTCCATTTATGGGTACATATCTGAAAGAAATGAAATCACTATCATAAATAAATATCTGCATGACTGTGTTTACTGAAGCAATATTGACAATAGCCAATAATGGAATCAACTTAAAGGTCCAAGTATGGATGAATGGATAAAGAAAAAGAATAAGCTATATACATATATAATTTATATAATAATACATGTATAATAAATATTATTCAGCCATAAAGATGTTGGAAATTCTGCCACTTGCAACAACATGGATGGACCTTATGGGCATTATGGTAAGTGAGGTAAGTCAGACAGAGAAAGACCAATACTGTGTGATGTCACAAATGTGTGGAATCTAAAGTAGCCAAACTCATGAAAGCAGAGTATAGCTCTTACTAGTTGCCAGGGACTGGATGGTGACATAAATGAAAAGATGCTGATCAAAGGATACAAACTTATATATATAAAGTGAATGATTTCTGATGATCTGCTGTACTGCACAATATATGCAAACAATATTGTACTTATTGGACTTGAGAGTTGCTAAGAGACTTTAAGAGACCTTAAATGTTCTCCACACACACAAGATAATTATGTGAGGTCATGGATATGTTAACCATCCTTATTGTGATAATCATTTCTCAGTATACAAATAGATCAAATTACCACATTGTGAAAAACTTAAACTTACACAATGTTGTGTGTCAATTATGTCCTCAACAAAGCTGTGAGAAAATGCTGCATCATTGCCTCTGGCCTCTGTGTTTTCAGAATAGAAATCCTCTGTCATTCAAGTGGTTTTTTCCATATGGGTAAAATGTGGTTTCTCTCCTGCTGCCTTTAAGATTTTCTTCTTTGTCTTTAGTTCTCAGAAATTTAGCTGTGATTTGGTTTGGGGTAGATTTTTTCAAGTTTATCCTATCTGAGGTTTCCTAAGCTACTTAAATCTGTCAATTGAGGTCTTTGCCAAAGGTGGAAGATTTTCAGCCATTGTTTGTCCAAAATCTTTTTCATCGCCACCTTGTTTGTCCCCTCCTTCCAGGATTCCGGATTCCAATGGTATAAATGTTATATCTACTGCCTGGTCCCACATATCCCTGAGGCTCTGTGCTTTTGGTTTTCTTTTTTTGGTTTAGTTTGGGGTAATTTCTTACCTCTGCTTTTCCCTCCTCTAACCTGTTAACCTTCCCAACCAGCGATCCAGCAATCCTTACACACCCTCCCTTCAGGCCCCTTCTCCCTGCCCGTTAAGCTGATGGCCGTTTCCACTCCTGAGGACCACTAACCGAGCCTCATACTTTACTTCCATGAAGCAGCTGTCCTGTAGTAGCTGTCCACCTTCACTCGCTTCAACTTATATTGCAAACCTGCACAAGGCCTGCATGTTTTTCTCTGGCATTAGCTGGTTGGGAAGTCCTGTTTCTTTAATCAGAACTGGTAATAATCAAAGACAAGAAAATGGTTATGGTGAGGGAATACATTTTTAGTATACTCATGGTCCCCTAGACACAGGACACAGCCTGCCCACAGGTCACACAGGGCAGCACCGAGGGCAGAGAAGCAGGTGGATGGAGAGGAGCTGCATGTGGTCACCTTTCCTGTGTATCTCCTGAGAGGATGGGGAAGCCAAGTGAGCAAGCTCCTCAGGACCCAGATTGGATAGCGGGAAAGACTGTGGCAGGCTGTAGACTGTAGGTGTGGCCCCTGTTGTCTAGTTCCTGGGTGAGGAGTGCAGGGGGATAGAGTCACGTGGCATTTCCTTCAAGGCCAGAGCACCAAGAATACAGAAGTGAGAAAATACACTTAATATAATAATGCTAATTGGTCAATGATTTAGAAACAAATATATAGAAAGTTTCTCAGGGCACACTGGGTACTATATCTGGTCTTGGATACCAATTTTTGATAAAGAGTAACTGGAGTCACATTAACCCATTAATTCAAAAGATAATTATATATACACATCAAAAAAATATATCCACATGTAGCTATATTTATACATTATGCATTAGTATGTGTACACTTATGTTCATATACATACAATTTTATTTATGAAATTTGGGCTTAATCATTTGGTGCATCTGTATTATGTGTAAAAATTGTCATTGTTATTACTACTCTAAGTACTGCTATATATGGATAACTTCAGTTGTTTCATAAATGAAGGAAAATTTACCTTTTTAATTCAAGTATTTATTTGTAAAACATTTCTTATGTGTTTGAATCTTGCTATGAATGAATTCCTAACTATTCATTTTTATGCCACTGGTTTTAATAACACCTGTCTGTATGTGCAGATGTGTAAACATTGTATTACATTTTACAAAATATTGGTCTGTAATGAGTCACTCAAAAACTCAGTGGCTTCTAACACTTAGCATTTATTTCTGTGCTCGTGGACACTGATATCAACGATGATTTGGATGTTCCAGTCAGGGTTCAGCTGTGTGGCGCTTCTGCAGGCAAATGAGTTGGTCTCCAGCCTGTGTATGGATTGTGCTTGATCTGGGGCCAAGACGAAAGGTGTGACGGTGAGAACCCAAGGCACGTCACTCTCATAGCAAGTTCCAGGAGGGAACAGATTCCCCCTGAGCAAACTGCACAAGCAAGTGTAAGCCAGGTCTTCTCCCACACAATTGCATGTAATTTCAAATATTGTTAGGTCTTCATAATTCATCAGGTTTTTAATAACCACTAATTTATTTAATTTTTAAGGCATTTGATCTTGGCATTTAAAAATATTATGTTTTTCAATGTTTACAATCTTAAAAGAAACTTTACATTTATTTTGTGTTAATTAGAAAATATATTTGAACGTGTTTTCAACATGTGACTTCAGATAGGATTTCCTTAAATGGAAATGGGAAAAAAAAACTCTCTGGCTAAAGTAAATATGACCTAAAACAGATCATCTTAACCTTATAAAGATCTGATATCTTGTTAAAATGAGGACTTTGCAGTATGTGTCAGGGGGAGCCTGTGGCTTTGCATTTGTAACAAGCTTCCAGGGATGTCGATAATGCTCTGGCTTCTGGAAGGATTTTGACCAGCAAGAGATTTTCATATTAAGGAAAAACAATGCTCCATCCACGTTTTTTCTTTTTTTTTTTATTGAAGAAAGGCTCCCATTTTTTGTCAAATTGCTCCTATATATCTACTACAATTCCCTCATTTTTCTGATCACTCAGCCACCTGATGAAGTTTTCTTGTTATGAATCCTGACTTGATAAAGACAGTTGGGAGCACAGCCAAACACATTCTGGGGCCCTCCTCTAACTGGCAGAATTCTGAGATAGGTTATGCTGGTGACTGTGCAGGCTGTGTGCTGTCCCCGTCATCACCATCACTTGTGGAAGCACACCACCCAGAACCCGCGTCCTCCCTGCTTTCCTCTAGGGCTGCTCGGTGAGGGACCCACCCTCCCTGACGGGGAGTCAGAAGAGGCGGCTTCAACACCAGCCATCAGCACCTGCGGGCAGATGTGCGGACAGAGTGGAGGAGTGGATACTCCCCTGGGGAGGTGAGAGAACATCGGTACCTCCACCAGCGGGCCTCCCACACAGGCCTGAGCCCACACAACTGGGAGCCTCTATCTCCAATGGCATATGTTCTCTGGCTTCTGGGGAGCACCAGGGAATCACCCATTTCTAGTATCTGCTTCTCTTATGATTGTATCCCCAGGCCTTTAAAGGAATGCAATTAGACATGAATGCCCTATAGGAAGCAGTTCCTGCTGGAGATATCTACAGTGGCTTCTCTTCCACTGTATGGATGCTGACTGATGACATAACTCATGCTCCTCTCGGGTAATCATCTCTGAACTCACAACATCAGGAGCAGCATTGTCCCGTCTGTGCTGCTGGGGCTGAGGAGGAAGAAAGACAGTTAGGGAGCTGGAGAGCCTCCTTGCCCTCCTACCAAACCCCCCAGTGCCCTTCATAGCCTAGCTGCTTCCGAGAAATGCTCTCAGCGATGGAGGAGCCAGGAGCGCAGCTGGGGCAGCCCAGCCTCTCACCCCTGCTGCCCTGGGGCTTTATGTGCTGGCCTGTGACACCGTGGGAGGCAAACTTCCTTTGTTGACAGTAGTAAGTTGCAAAGTCTTCAGGCTCCAGACCATTGATGGTTAGGGTAAAATCTGTTCCAGACCCACTGCCACTGAACCTCACAGGGACCCCCGAGACGGTCTGGGAAGCATACTTTACAAGGCGCTTCAAAACCTGGTCTGGTTTCTGCTGGTACCAGGGCAGGAAGCTGCTAATGCCCCGGCCGGCCCAGCAACTGACGGTGGCTCTCTGCCCTGGAGTCCCAGGCAGGAAGGCTGGCGGCTCGGTCAGCACAGTCTCACCACTGGAGGTTGAAACACACATGAACCATAAGTGGAACACGACTAGTATATAAGGAAGTCACCATTAAGTCACCTAGTTATGTGGGGGAAGGAATATTATTTACTTTTTATAATTTCAGACTTAATCAGAGAGCTAAATTCATTTGGTGAAGTATTTGCAATGTAGAATGAAAATCACTGATTGAAGTAACAGACCACTTTTCTCTCTGCCCCACTTTCTACCCTGGAACCCGGAGGAGCAGGAGCCCTGGGGGCTGTGGGGGAGTCACCGCCCTGTGGCTGTGACCCCGTCATTTGTTCATGGCACATCTGCAGGGAAAGGCTCTTCTCAGATTCTGAGACAGGATACTTCAGGGATAAGAGGAAGGACATATGCAAATTATGGGGCTTTTGCGTGAGTCTAAATGCACAAAGATTATGTTAGTGAGGACTGTGTTCCCCCTTAGACCTTCTCTGTGCACTGAGTCTCCCTCTCCTGGCCATCTGCTGATGAGAGCTCAGGAGGTCTTGAAAGAACTGCATGCTTGCTACAAGGTCCGCCCGCAGAGTGAGGATACACAGTGCAGGGCAGTCCTCTGTATGGCCGGCACTCACCTGCAGTGAAGAGCAGGTCACAGCCTCCATCTTCATCCAGGGAGAGCTTACGTCTCTTGCTCTCTGTCACATTTCATTCCAGGAAGCATCACACAGCACCACACTTTACTGAACATCACATTAATTAGACATGATGAGCAAGAAAAGGCAAGGACTTAGATGCCTTGGAAAAGCCCAACAGGAGTGGGCTGCAGATCCTACAAACACTATGGGCCCACCTCATTGGTGAATGAGTCAGGGGTCCACATATCTAAGGGATGTAGACACAGCCCCTTCAAGCTAAAGGACAAATAATTGCAGCCTGTCCTCACACTGAGAAGGAAGCACAGTGTTTTTAGGCATCTTGGTGGTGTTGAGACTATACATCCCGCACCTGGACAAACCACACCATTCCATTTATCAGCTAACTTTGATGTCACAGGTTTGGAGTGGGCCCTGAGCCAGGGGGGATCTGATTCATGTTTAGGTGGTGATGCCATGGCTCTGTCACCTGGGCCATATGTCGTCCCCTGGGATAGATGCACCTGTGGCAGGTAAGGACACAGTGTGGTCTCTCTGGCAAGCCAACACAGAGGCACAGCATAGACTTCTGGGGTCCTACAGCCAAATCCAGCCCCTCTCAAACACACCTTCTTTGCTGTTCAAAAAGAAGCCCCCAGAGTAGCACAGGGCCCTGGTAGACATGTCCATGGCACTTTACATAACTGTGTGACTGAGCTGCCCATCATTAAGTGGGAAATGTCAGACACAGCACCTCCTGAGATGGGGTGGGGCTCAGCAACACTCAATTCTGGCAGGAGAGGAGCTCTAGCATTGGACCCAGGCAGATTCACAGGCTTCCTTAATGTATTTGCACAGCAGCAGCATCCCCAAGACACTTTCCACTCCTGCCCAATGCCTCTGCCTCAGCTCACACTTTTGGTCTTATGAAGGTTGATATTCACATGTTTTCTCATTTCTGTATTCTTGGTGCTCTGGCCTTGCCGCTCCCAAGGTTAGCCAGTTCCTGGAGATAGTAAATACTTGCCTGAGAGCAGCCCTTGATAGGCAAAACAGACAATCCTGGTCCAAATCCTCACCTGCATCCTTGTATTGGGACCTGCACTGTGACCCTACCCCCTGCCCTCCTCACTCAGGAACTAGACAACAGGGGCCATGCCCACAAGCTGCAGCCTGCCGCAGCCTCTCCAGCTGTCCGATCTGAGGCCTGAGGAGTTTGCTCACTTGGCTTCCCCATCCTCTCAGGAGATACACAGGAAGGGTGACCTCATGCAGCTCCTCTCCATCCCCCTGCTCCTCTGCCCTCGGTGCCACCCTGTGTGACCTGTGGGCAGGCTGTGTCCTGTGTCTAGGGGACCATGAGTGAACTAAATCTTATTCCCTCACTGTAATCATTTTCTTGTCTTTTGTTCTTACCAGTTCTGATTAAAGAAACAGGGCTTCCCAACCAGCTAATGCCAGAGAAAAATGTGCAGACCTTGTCCAGGTTTGCACTGCAGGTTGGGGTGAGTGAAGGCAGACAGCTCCCACAGGACAGCTGCCTCATGGAGGACTGTGAAGTACGAGGCTTAGTTAGTGGTCCTCAGGAGTGGAAACAGCCATCAGCTTAACGTGCAGGGAGAAGGGGCCTGAAGGGAGGGTGTGTAAGGATTGCTGGATCGCTGGTTGGGAAGGTTAGCAGGTTTGAGGAGGGGAGAGCAGAGGTACCAAACTATCCCAAACTGAACCAAAAAGAGAAAATAAACCAAAAAGGAGAAATAAAAAATAAAAAAGAACAGAGCCTCAGAGATATGTGGGACCAGAAGGAAGATGTAACATTTGTTGGTTGGGATCCTGGAAGGAGGGGACAAACAGGGTCGCAATGAAGAAGATTTTGGACAAACGATGGCTGAAAATCTTCCACCTTTGGCAAAGACCTCATTTGACAGATTTAAGTAGCTTAGGAAACCCACCACAGGATAAACTTAAGAAATATATGCTAAATCATGTCACAGCTAAATTTCTGAAAACTAAAGACAAAATAAACAATCCTGAAGGCAGCAGGAGATAAATCACACTTTACCCACAGGTGAAAACCACCTGAATGACAGAGGATTCCTATTCCGAAAACTTGGAGGCCAGAAGGCAATCATGCAACATTTTCCCACAGATTTGTGGAGGACATAATTGACATATCACATCGTGCAAATTTAAGTTTTACACAATGTGATAATTGATGAATGTGTATACTGAGAAATGATGATCACAATAAGGATGGTTAATATATGCACGATCTCACATGATTATCTTGTATATGTGTGTTATGAGAACATTTAAAATCTAGTCTCTTAGCAACTCTCAAGTCCAATAAATACAATATTGATCACTGTAGTCACCATGCTGTACAGCAGATCGTCAGAAATTATTCAGCTTAAATACAGAAGTTTGCATCCTTTTTCAACATATTTCCATTTATCTCATCATTCAGCCACTGGCAACCAGAAACCTACTGTTTGTTTCCTTGTGTGGTACTTTAGATTCGACATTTTCTGTATCATACAATATTGTCTGATATTGTGTCATGCATTTTATCTGCTATTGTACAATAATATCATATCATACAATATTGCATGACTTCACTAATACCAATATTAATATAAGCACCAGCCTATTGTAATTGACTGAATGGTTTCCCATTGCATATATATACAATGATTTCATTCTTCATTCATCCATTTAAGTAACACTGCATTGAACACTGTGGTGCACGCATCTTTTTAAATTAGTGTTTTGACTTTGTTTGGATAAATACCCGGAAGTGGAATAGCTGGATCATATGTGAGATCTATTTTTAATTTTTTGAGGAAACTCTACACTGTTTTCCACAGTGGCCTCAGCAGTTTCCATTCCCAACAACAAATACATGAGGATTTCTCTTCCTCCATATGCTCTCCAACTTGTTACTTTGTGTCTATTTGATAACAGCCATTTTAATAGGTATGAGGTGATATCTCACTGAGGTTTGCTTTCCATTTCCCTGATAATTCATGATATTGAAATCTTTTCATGTGCCTATTGGCCATCTATAAGTCTTCTTTGGAAAAATATGTCTTTACATACTGTGCCCATTTCTTTAATTGGATTGTTTGATTTTTTCCTATTGAGTTGATTGAGTTCTTTATATGTTTTGGATATCAGTCCTTTTTCAGATACATGATTTGTACATATTTTCACTCATGCAATAGGTTGCCTTTTTAGTTTGCTGATGGTTTCCTTTTCTGTGCAGAAGCTTTTAAGTTTGATGAAGTCCAACTTTTTAATTTTGCTTTTGCATCAGATTCAAAAAGTCAACACCAAGACCCATGTAAATGAGCTTATCATCTAAGCTTTCCTGTAGAAGTTTTATGGTTTCAGGTCCCACATTCAAGTCCGGAATCCAGTTTGAGTTATTTTTGTGTATGATCAAGATAGCTGTCTAGTTTCATTCTTTTGTGTATGGCTGTCCAGTTTCCCCAAAATGACTGATTGAGGAAATCATCCTTTCCCCATTTTGTATTCTTGCCTCCTTTTTCATAAAGTAATTGACCATATAAACATGGATTTATTTCTGGGCTCTCTATTCTGTTCCACTGATCTGTGTGTCTTTTTCATGCCACTACCATACTGTTTTGACTACTGTAGCTTTGTAGTGTAGTTTGAAGTCAGGAGTATGATGTCCCTGGTTCTCCTTTCTCAAGATTTCTTTGACTATTTGGGGCTCTTCTGTGGTTCTATACACATTTCATGATTTTCGTTCTAGGCCAGTGAACAATGCCATTGGAATTTTGATGGGGATTGCACTGTATCTGTATACGGCTTTGGGTAATATGGACATTTTAACAATATTAAATTTTCCAATCAATGAACTCAAGATATCTTCTCACTTATTAGTTTCTTCTTCAGTTTCTTTCACCAATGCCATATAATTTTCAGTTTTTAGATTTTTATTTGGTTACATTTATTCCTAGGTATTACTTTCTTTTTGATGCAATTTTACATGGAATTTTCTTAATTTGTCTTTCTGGTAGTTCATTTTTACTGCGTAGAAATAGAACTGGGTTTTGTACATTGATTTTTACTCTATAATTTTTCTGAATTCATTAATTAGTTCTAATACTTTTTTCATATAGTTTTTAGGGTTTTATAAATATAAAATTCTTCATCTGCAAGTAGTGACAGTTTACTTCATCCTCTCTAATTTCCATGGCTTTTATTTCTTTTTCTTGCATAATTACTATGGCTAGGACTTCCAATACTATGTTGAATAAAAATGTCAAGAGTGGGCATCCTTGTCTTGTTGCTGATGTTCAAGGAAAAGATTTTACCCTTCCACCATTGAGCATGATGTTAGCTTTGGGCTTTCTATATATTTAATTCTTTGCAGGTATTTTTGAATTTAGTTTGCTAATATTTTTTTGAGGATTTTTGTATGTATGCTTTTTAGGATATTGGCCTACAATTTAATTTTCTTGTGGTAGACTTGTCTGGTTTTGATATCAGGGTAATGTTGGTCTCATAAAGTGGGTTTGAAAGCATCTCTCCTCTTAAGATTTTTGGAAGTTTGAGACGAATAGGTATTAAGTCTTCTTTGAGTGTTTGATGGAATTCAGCAGTAAAGCTCTTTGGTGCTAGACTTTTGTTTTGGGATGTATGGGATTATTGATTGAAGGAGATGTAATTTATCATGAGTAATAGATTGTAGAACACATGTGAACATATACTGCTAGTTCAAGTATATGGACCACTACTGCTATCAATTTTGCTACTATTATTTTTATTCCAAAATGTGGTTGTATGTGTGTGTGTGTGTTTCTGATACGTTCCACATTCTGAACATATTCTTGATTTTGTCCTCTCTCAGAGTTGTAACTAAGATAAAAAAAATAATTGAATTTATGCTTTAGATTTCTTCTACCTCCTCACTTTGACTTCCACTGTGCTAGTTCCATGCTAAGGGAAGCTTTAGCGAGGATGCCAACAGATCCTCTTGTTAAATGTTCTTTGCACTAGATGGGATTCATTCGTCACATTCTATCAAGAAGTCTGAGATTTTCTCCATATGGTCAAGCTCCAGTAATAAGCATTCTTGGCAGGTCACTGCAGTCTGCTGTTGAAAGCAGTATCTGCTCTGGAAAGGCCCATCTACCGTTCTGCATTTCAGCTGTAGAAATGGCTTGGAATCAGCATCCTCAGTACTGAGGAGTCTACCAAGTAGCAATTGAGAGCTTTGGAAGGATAAAATAAAGAGGTTCTGGAGGAGAGAACACACATGTCCTTTTTTCTCCTGTAAACAACACTCTTAGTTAAGGATTAGATAAAGATAAGCACTTAAAGGAGGAGTCACTCTAAATGTGAGGCACATGAAGGATAAATGCTTGTCTCTTGTACCCAAATGAACTCCATTTTTTAAAGAAAAATGTAAAAGAATAAAATGGAAGATGGTTCTTCTTTCTAAAAATTAAAATACAAATGTGCTCTGAGAAAACTGTGTCTGGGTGATTTTCATATATAGTGTCCGAGCATAGATCTGTCACTCCCTTGTGTCGCGGGTGGTTTCATGCTCCACGAACATGATGAAATGAACGACCAGTGTCTGTGATCAGGAGATGATTTGACACCTGATAATTAGTGAGACTACAACTGACTTTGTTTTTCTAGAAACATGAGTGATAAGCTATACTCACTTGTTCTCACTTCCTCTGACTCTTCTCATGCTGAATGCTAAGGATATAGTAAAGGATCTGCACACCAATTACCTTATTTATCCTGAGCAATGACTTCACTCCAGGGAAGGATCTCAGAGGGAGTGGAGTAGGAACAACTGCAGAAAGGTTATTTGTTTGTTTTTTGTCTGCTCCTCCCCAAGTGAAAGCTCTATGGGGTCAAGGGTTCTGATGGAGTTCACAATACCCTATGCCTAGGGGAGTTCATGATACTGTTATTTGTGTAATTCTATAAATATGTTTGATTTGGAGAAAGAATAAATTAAAAAGTGTTCTAGCAATTCTGGGACCGAAGCTATTTCACTTATTACCCCCCAGGGGGAGCTGTGCCACCTTAGATTGATGGGAGACAGAAAGCTGAGAGGACTTCAAATGACATTGGAGAAACAGGGCTGACTTAGAGATTAGTGACTAGGGTGATTCCTATTAAAGTCTGTATTGGTTGTATTGAGATGCTTATGAGTTGCTCAAGAGAACTTCAAAGAGAGATTTAAACTCAAAAAAGAGTCTGAGATCAAGACATAAATGTGTGCAGTATATCCTCATTCTGTCCTGGGACATGAATACGTTTCATGTACTGGCAGCATCTTTACAGGTTCCAAATGTGCTCTGCATACCTCCTCACAATTACATACAGTGTATTATAAGCTAGGTTTTCATGTTTCCTTAAGCTGGTTTTAAAAAAATAGAGTGGATATTAAAAATATTAAACATTCAGGAATTTTTCTGGACTGTATTGAAAATCATAATGTTAAGTTGCTTTCAGGCCTTGTGTGGGCATACCAGCACATTTCCTGGGTGATGGTATTTTTGTGTCCTTCTTCCCACTATTTGCCTTCTCAGCTCACTGAACAGGCACTGTGCACTCACACTCCCTGCTGCTTTGCATGTGTTCTTGGGGGCCCAGCTGGTCTCAGCTCACTGAACAGGCACTGTGCACTCACACTCCCTGCTGCTTTGCATGTGTTCTTGGGGGCCCAGCTGGCTGCTCATCTCTATTAAACCAAGAGGTTTGCTGCAGGTGGGGCCTGAGGGTCAGACGGGTGCGCAGCAGCAGGATGGTGCCCCAGCTCCAGCTCCTCATCTTCCTGGCCTTCTGGGCCTCAGGTGAGAGCTGTAGAGGAAAAATGACTCAATAAAATCAGAAAGAGATTATACCATGCAGAATGAATAGAACATTTTATCTAAAACAGTCTCATTGCTGATGATAAATACGAAAACCTACATTGTTTAGATGCCAAAATTTTTGATGTATTATTGATGCAATGTATGGTCACTTGTTTGCAGGCGTCTCTGGGGACATCGTGATGACCCAGTCTCCAGGCTCCCTGGCTGTGTCTGTAGGAGAGAGGGTCACCATCAACTGCAAGTCCAGCCAGAGTCTTCTGCAGAGCTCCAACCAGAAGAACTACTTAGGCTGGTACGAGCAGAAACCAGGACAGGCTCCTAAACTTCTCATCTCCTGGGCATTCACCCGGGCATCTGGGGTCCCTGACAGATTCAGTGGCAGTGGGTCTGGGACAGATTTCACTCTCACCATCAGCGGTGCACAGGCTGAGGATGTGGCAGCTTATTACTGCATGCAGCATTATAGCTATCCTCCCACAGTGCTTCAGCCTCGAACACAAACCTCAACCCCAGGGCGTCCCCAGGGCCACAGGCCAGTGCATCTCTGCTACACCAGCTGCTCCCTTTCTGCACAGCCCTGTGTCCCCACAGCTGAATGAGAGGCTCGCATCCATCCTTGATCAGGGAAAAATGTTCTGATTAGCCAGTCCTGTGTGTCTTGCACAAAGAAGTCATTCTAGGAAGTCTCTGTAATGACATTTGTGTATCCTTTTCTCCATTGTTCTGCTGTTTTTCATTACTTGAAACAGTGCTTTCCCTACAGATGAATTTATATTCCTGACCCAGCCATGGCTGCAGCTGCATCTTGTAGAGAAGGGCTTAGTGTACATCATGCTGTGATGGGTCAGCTGCCCTGCCCTGTGCCTGAATGACTCTGAACTTGTCATTTTACTCATTCCTGTGTCCCAGCTCCCATTCTCACTCCCTGGCCTTGGGAGCTTCCTGGGGTGCAATGCTCAGTCCCTTATTTTCAGGCACTTCCCCATCAGGCCTTGTCTGCTTCTCTAACTCATCTGCCCCCAGCATGCTGGGCATCTCCTATTCTGAGTCTCCGCATTTCCACCTCATGGTTTCTGTTTCTGAACTGGCTTCTTTACTCCATTCCATTCTTCTGGGTCCTTTTTTTTTTTTTTTTTTTTTTTACAAATAACATTTTCATATTCCATTTCTTCCTTGTACTGATTTTACAATTATGAACCATGGTCCTCTATATCCCTGACAGGATGGTAGCCACCTCTGTGAACACCAAATGTGGGCTCCCCTCTCTGCAACTTTAGATGCATGAATTATTGATCACCTGCTGACTTTGAATAATTAAATCAAAGCAATAGTTTTCAATCCTTATGTTGTTTGACCACTCTCTCTTATTTGGTACAATTATTAGTATACTCATGTGGAGACAGTATTTTAGGTGATTGACAAATGTTAGAATATATAGTGGGCTGCACTGTGATTTTTGTGTTTATGGGGACAGGATGAAAAGTGCCTCCAAATGCTTGTTTAATGACCAGTACTTCAGGCCACAGAAGCATACTTTGGGGGTGCTTTAGGATGCAGGTTCCAATATCCCAAGTCTGGAAATGATGCTCTGAATTTCAATTAATATCTGGAGAAAACATATATTACACAATACTCTCAGGATTCCAATGTCTACTCAAGCTTGAGAAACAGTAGTTATGAAAAAATAATGTTGATTGAAAGCAGACAGGTGTACATTCAAACAGGATTCTAGATTTATCGTTGCTAAGAAAAACTCCTTCCTATCTTCTGTGCCCCAAACTACTGATGTCCAAAAGATATAAGGCACCATTTACCAAATGATGAAACTCAATAAATGTGATCGTATATGAATATCAAAATGTTTGTGCCACTTAGTACATAGTTACCAAAAGTGAATTTATTTTCTGTGCTTATTAATGGTCTGCATTTGCAACTCTTTCCTTGGCTTATGTCATAATTTATCCCAATAACTTCTTTAACCTTTCTGATACTCTTTTTTTCTTCATTAAACTATTGATATGAGGACACACATGACTTCAAAGAGAGAGGGGGTGATAGGTGCCATGGTTTAATGGCATGATATTCAGAGCTGAGCATCCTTAGGGGTGAAGAAGGAGAATGGTCTGGGAGGGGCCGCGGGCAGCAAGGAAGCACACTTATTGGCACCGTGTAGTCAGTGGTCTTAGGATGCGGGAGAGGAAACGACCCCATGAGAGGGTGGCAGGCGAATGAGCTTCCTCAGGGAGAGCCAGGCTGTGGAGGTGAGGAGAAATTTCAGAGAAAGGGTTGAGCTTTTTAGGTCTGAGGTAACCAATATACCTCAACTTCTCATCACATGCGGCTATTCAAATTTAAGATTAAAATGATTAAAATGTAAAAAAAAAAAAGATTAAAATGTATAAATAAAAAAATAAGTCCTCGGGTATGCTGGGTACATATCAAACGTTCAGTAACCACAGGGAGCTAGTCTCTGGGCTCCAGACGCCGCTGTGCTCCTCAGCACACACGGAGAGCACGTCCTTTGCTGCATGTGTTCTACTGGGCAGTGCTGTTCAAGAGATGTTGTTACAGCAAAGGAGAAATTTCATTGATGCTTCAAATATTGGTAGTGGAGGTTCAGGGTGGGGAGAAAGATGGGGAAGAAGGAACTTTATTTTAATGACCGATTTTTAAGAATATACATTCTTTACGCCTCAAGGCACGAATGTCCCAATTCTTGATCAGCAACTTGTTTGATGAGCTTCCCTTATGCAAGTCACAATTCTTGATTTTTCTATGGTGCACAGTAGCATTTTGCTCCAAACTTGTCTGTACTGAGAGTGCTTGCTATACAAACAGATAACTGGAAAAAGCAAGTTTTCTATCACCATGGTGACTAGCGAAGCCATTGACCAAGCACCTTCTTACTCCTGGGCCAAAGGCTGACATGTGGACCCAAATCTTTTGTACTTCTCTTCAGGGTTCCAAGCTATGCAGCTACAAATACTCAGTGCAGGTGACAGAGCACATCAGTGGGCCCAGAGACACGCGTATGTGTGGGCTGCAGTGAGGAGGGCAGTTGGGAGGGGATGTTGGTCTGCTTGGACTGGCCCATGCTTCATATGGCCGAGACCTACATCCTTGGAGTTCAGCGTGACTTTTCTTTAAAGCTGTGCCAAACATTTTTAATAGACACCTGGATTCCATCTCCACTGTTTGTTTAGGGTCTGCTGGGCCTCAGCTAACATGTCACTGCATTTTCCATCTCCACCAACAGAACCACTTGGCCTCTGCCAGACCACTTCTAAGGGCAGAATAAGTTTTCAGAAGCTTCCTCTGCTGGGTTGCATGAATGCCTCAGATGACCATCGGTTTCCTTACACAGGACTGTTAATAAACCTTTAATCACTGTAAACAAAAAAACGGTTCTCACTGGTCTACTTTTCCATGAAACCTCCAGAGGGTCAGGGTTCAACAAAGGAAGCCATGCAGAAGTCCCATCCACTCTGTGAGTTTTCCTGAGAAGCATGGCTGGGCTTCTTCCTGCTTTCATGTCATCAGCACACAATCTCATTACCATCTGCAGCTTTACCAGTCATAAGCAAAAGAGCAGAAAAATTGTCCAGTACTTGTTGTCTCCTATATTCCTTTCATGTTCCATTTCCTGACATCTGTCCATGGTATTAAAATTATTATATTCTGAAGAGGAAACAGAAATCTCATATTTCTTGTCCCTCCCTGATATAAGGCTAAATTCTGTGCCTTCTGTTCTCCAGCTTATGTTTTTATTTTAAAACACAATTTTTGGAATTTTAAAACTCATTTTAACTCTCAGGAAAAAGTTATTGAGGAAAATTATAAACTTTTCCCATTAGCATCTTTGCCTACTGGGAAGGTACCAAAGTCTATGTGGAAACTCAAAAACCAAAGCTTTACTATTTATTCTCAGCCACTTGCCCTGAGGTGAGCCTGTGTACAATACGTCCCTGGACCAGCTTCATATAGTGGGGGGATAAGTACTGAAAAAGAGTAGTAAGTGGGAAACCTGGGAAAATACTAGTTTCTGACGCTGGCCAAGAACTACACCCTAAAGATGCCCTGGGACCTGCCTGAGCCCAGCAGGTGTACAGCCTGGGGTCCCAGGAATCTCCCTGTTCTCTGGTGGTTATGGAGACTGACAGACATGGTGAGTGTAGGCAAACCAGGAGGGTCAGGATGAGCTTCCACACGAGGTGATGAACTCCCCCTCTCAGCAGGTGTGGCGCTCAGAGGGCAGGTGGACCCACGCCTCCAGGGGCTTCTGCCATGCCAGGGCTGTGCAGCTGCTGGGCCATCACATGTGGTGTCAGACGTGTAGCCAAGGCCTGTATGGTCCAGAGCCCTCAGCTGCCACCTCTCCCCTTGATTCCCCAACATCCTCCTCTTAAGCAAACTCAGAGAATTGGCCATGTCTGCTCCCCAGATTAAACAATGTATTTGGGTAGCTGGGCCACCCGGGCAGGGAGGTTTGTGTTCAGGGCTGTATCACTGTGGGAGGATATTTTGTACTTTGCTGGCCGTAATAAACTCCAGCATCGTCAGCCTGCACCCTGCTTATCTTGAGGGTGAAATCTGTCCCTGACCCACTGCCACTGATCCTGTCTGGGACCCCAGAGTCACGGTTGGAAACCTTATAGATCAGGAGCCGAGGAGCCTGGCCTGGCTTCTGGAGAAACCATTGCAAATAGGTGTTTCCATCACTGTGCAGGAGGCTCTCACTGGACCTGCAGGAGATGGAGGCCGGCTCTCCAGGGCTGACGGGCAGGGAGAGTGGGGTCTGCGTCAGCACGATTTCCCCAATGGATCCTAAAGTGGAAAGAAAAAGAATCACAACGTCAGGTACAAATATTGCATGCAATTTTTATAATTTTCTTTTTTCTATGTATTTTAGGTCAAATCACATTTTTGTGTGATTTTGAATCATAGCCCAAAATTAGCTAATTTCAAAAAAGTACCCAACATTTGCAAGGCCTAGTGATATTTCACAGTGTACTACACCACTGCCCAAAGCACAGGCTCTTGTTCCTTATGGAATCTTCCTCACCCTCTCAGATCTATGCGTCGCATACCCAAACTGGAGGACACGTCATATTATCTACCACATAGAAGGCAGTGGCGCCTTTAAGCTGAGCCTCTCCACGTGCCTGTCTTTCTCATCCACCCTCTGTCCTTACCAGGGATCCAGAGCATCAGCAGCCCCAGGAGCTGAGCATGGAACCCCATTTTGAGAAGTCTGTCTGGTGGTTCCTGATAAGTGGGAGCAGGACTAGATCTGACCTTTTATCTCAGTCCTCCCTTAGGGAAACATGCAAATCTCCTGGTGGGTGCAGCCGGGTGGAAAAAGTCAAAAGGAGACCTGAGGTGGAGCACTTCATGTGAGCAAAATGAAAAAAATTGTATTCTGTTTGAAGGAAAAGTAATAAGGATGCAAATGTTGATTTTTGTTTTCAACAAGGTCAGATTATGAAAAAATATGAATTCCAATGTGGCAGAGGTAGTGAGTCTCTCATTCTTAAGAAATTGTCTACTGATGATCTATCAGAGACCCTGAGGATGTAGAGGTGTGTGTCCAGAGTAAACCCTGGGCGGGCCAAGTGGCTCTCCCGCCTGGCTCTACCCCGCCTGCCCTGGAGAAGCAAGCAGCTCCTCCCTCTGCTGCTGACCCAGGGAGGCTCCCAGGGCAGGAGGGACGTGAGGTGTTCCGGGTGTTTGTCTGTTGGCTGCTGCTCCCAGGCTACCTGCTTTTAGGTGTTAGACGCAAGTATCTCTTTATACCCATGGATGGGAAGAGTGGTAAACAGATAAATAGCTTGTCTTCATCGTGTGCTGAGTGAATGAATTCGTAACTTGGTTGGAACACTCAAATTAAGTGAACGGGAAAGGGAGGAAAACCTGATTCTAGGAGCTCAGCTGATATACAGACCCTGGAGTTTTTAACACAAAGATAGGCTTTTGTCCTTTGGTTGTCCCCAATGGCACCTGTCTCTTCGTATAAGATTTAATCAAGAAAATCTCTATGCATAATGCAGAATTCTAAAAACCTGATCCTTTTCCTAGGAGGTTTTAGAGGAAATAATACAAAATACACCTCAAAAAAAAAGTCTGTGACTCCTCCTGTATTTATCAAATTCAGTCTTTGTAATAACTATGGACTGTTGTTTGGAAGTAATATATTACACTTGAAAATAACCTAAATTCTAATGATGGGAATTACTTTGTTTAAATTATTGATGACCACCCATAATACAGCAGTGTGATTTATATTCTCCATTAAATGGTTCTCCTGTTATAACTGATATATTTCCGGGTATGGAATGATCAGTGAGGCAGGCGGTAGCTGGTGGGGTGGGTGGAACAGGACACGCTGCCTCGGTAGAGACTGGCCAGGTGGGCCGCTGACACCAGGCATTGTGGTCAGCCGGCCAGGCAGGACTTCTCAGAAACCACCCCCTAGAACGGCCAGCCTGAGAAACAAGGGGGATTTCTGATCCCAGTCCAGCCCTAGTAACAAGTTCTGGGCAACCAGGTGGGCTTCCTCCTTTCCAGTGCCTATAATCCCCTAGACACTGCTGCCTAAATGGCCTTCTTGGGGCCCTGCCTGATTGGCAGGATATCTTCTCTTTTCACTCATTGAAAGCTTTGCTGGTTGCTCCGTATTCTTGTCTTTTGGGTTCGTTCTTTGTCTCCTCCAAGACATGATCCCAGGAAAAACAGCATCTTAGCTGGTTATATTAGTTCAATAACATAAATATGAATAGATCCTGACAGAATGCTTTCCATCGGTGCTGTAACAGTTTCCCTTTTATGGCAGGGAGTAAGTTTTCTGAGTATAGGGATGTCTGAAGGAAGAGGGACCGTAAGGGAAAATGGGGCCAAAATAGGTACTGAAAACATTTGGCGTTATTTTCCAAGGTGGTGTTTAGGGCAGCGTATTCCCTACCACATCTGTCTCACCATGTAGTGACTGATGTTACCCAGGAGCTGGAATTGCCCCAGGCCGCCTTTCCTTACCTGGAACCCAGAGCAGCAGGAAACTGAGGGACTGAGCGAGCTGACCTGCAAAAAGGGTTATGAGGTAGTTATTAAAGATTCAAAGTGCCAAGGGTTGGCTCTCAGGGACTAAGTGAGGGCAGTTTCAGCTGACTGTGTGCAGTCTGGGTTCCCATCCAAAAGCTGGGTTTCTTCAGTGATCAGCCTGTGGATAATTATATGCATAATTGTTTCTTGCATCACCCACGAGGGTATTAAAATACAGATGACTTGTGCTCCCTGGGCTCACATTCTCTGCTCCTTTCAGGGCTAACTGTACAGAACATATCAAGATATGGGTAGGAAGCTTACATATATACTCATTCTTAGAGAATTCTGGGTTTGATTCTAGTTAATTCTGAAATTCATGAAGATATATATTTCAGCAAAATATGTATTGTAGCTTGTTCTAAGCCCACACTGACCTTTTAAAATGAATATTTAGAATCATTGTATTGGAAATCATTGTATCCCACTGTCTGTCTCAGACATGAAATAGGAAAAATATCTACATTGCTCTCGGATTCTAAAGACTTGGTTTTTAAGATATGATGACAGAACCTGAGCTCCACTGATACCTTGAGTGTTCAGTGTTTCCAGAAATACAGTAAACATTGGAATCCTCTACTACACTTTCTTCAAGTACCTGTCTCTCTGAAGGTCCTAAGCCCTGAGCCCTGACTTGAGGCCGTATTAGTGGTGGAAGCTCCCCCAGGGCATTGAGTTTTTGTTGCCAGGGGAACTGGGCTGCCGCCATGTTTGTAGAGGGACACTCATACATTCCTGCTCGTGGGTTACGGCTGATTGCATGTTTGCCGGCAGGTGTCACCCCGGCTGCTTTGCTGTTCCTCACAGATCCTGACAGAGGTTATTGGTCTCAGGGGACCCTATGGGGCCAAGAGAGGTCACTGGTCTTGGAGTACATGAACTGGGAGGAACTGGGAAGGCAGATGGCATCATGTGCCATTTCTATATTACCAGTTTGAAATAGCGTTTTCATTACTATTAAGTATGTAATCTTTAGTTCCCTGTTTACAAGCTATCTTTGTCATATATTTTTTCATGGTCAGGATAAGAATTTTAAGAAGTTTGAAAGGTTTGAATTGTTATTATGTCCTGACAAATTAGTAAAGCACTTTTTCCATTGACATTTCCTCCTATGATTTCTTTTGATCATTTCCTCCCCCGCGTTCCCCTGTCCTTTCCATGTTTGTGCTCACGGAGTGTGGAATCTTCAGGGCTCACCACCAAGTCCATGAGCTTCTTTCCTTTATGTTTTAATTTCCAATTTGTATTTTATTTTATTCTGGACAGTCCACTGACTTAATGTTCCAGTTCACTAAATGCATCTCCAGCTCCCTCCGTTATTAACCAAAACTTCTAAACTTGCTTATTCTTAATAGTCTGTGTATTTACATAGCTACACTTAAATGTTTGGGATAATAATCTAATTATTAAAGGTTTCCTTCTGTTTCCTCTGCCACTTTTTTAGTTTCCAATTTCGACATATTTTATCTTTTAAGATTGCATTTCCATAAGTATAAAAGTGATTATTAATTCTTTGTTCATGTATCTTTGTGAGTATCTAATTTTGATCTTATTTTATTTTAATTGAGATAAAACACACACAGAGTATTTCAAATATTCCTTCATCCTTCTCCGTCCTGGTCAATGACTGTCCCCAACTTCAACTAATGTAACTGTTACTCTGAAATCTATCACATATTCTTGTTTCTCCTTGGTTTGAACTTCATTAGAATTGAAGTCATATTCCTTTGTTTCTGCTTTTATCTCTCATCATCATGTCTTTGAGATGCATCTTTTGACGTTTAGCTGAGTGCTCTTATGTATTACTATAAATTTGTTCTATGAATATCCCCAAATTTAGCTATACATTCATAATTGATAGACATTTGTATTGTATCCATTTTGACTATAAAACTAAAAGCACTATGGATCTATATGTCACTTGGCACATGGAAAATCTGCTTAACTTTGATATGCGTTCAATTTGTAGTGCCACAGATTTGCCTCAATTGTCTTACTATGCTTCCCACAAAATAACAATGATGCGGATGATCTATCAATTAGCTCTCCCTTCTTTCTGGATGAGTGGGTGACAGCTCTCTGGGCCCTCTCCGTTTTTGCTGATGACAAGGCTGTTGCACCATAACCAGGTAGCCTGATGCTGATAGGATTGATGCACCTTCTGCAACAATTTCCCCTGACTTCTCCAATACTTCTTACGCAGACTCGGAGAATATATTGTGATTCCTCCCCAGACAAACAACACATGTGGGCAGCTGACCAGTTTGTGTTCAGGGCTGTATCACGTAGGAGGATGCTGTATATTTTGCATTTAGTAATAAACTCCAGCATTGTTAGCCTCCACCCTGCTGATTTTAAGTGTGAAATCTGTCCCTGAACTGCTGCCACTGAACCTGTCTGGAATTCCAGAATCCCTGTTGAAGCCCAATAGATCAGGTGCTGTGGAACCTGCCTGACTTCTGGAGGAACCACTGCAAATAGGTGTTTCCATCACTATGTAGGAGGCTCAGACTAGACCATCAGGGGATGGAGGGCAGCTCTCCAGGGCTGACGGGCATGGAGAATGGGGTCTGCATCAATGCTATGTTCCCACTGGATCCTAATATGGTGAGAGAAAATTAGAAAGTCAGGTACAAATATTGCAAGCAATTTTTATAATTTTCATATTGATATGTATTTCAGTTTAAATCACTTTTTTTGTGTGATTTTGAATCATACCCCAAAACTATCCAATTTCAAAAAAGAACACAGGACTTGTGAGGCCTAGAGATCTTTCACAGTGTACTACACCACTGCCCAAAGCACAGACTCTTGTTCCTCTTGGAATCTTCCTCACCCTCCCAGATCTAAGCATTGCATGTCCCGACTGGAGGACAAGTCATACCATCTATCATGCAGACAGAATTCACATGCAGGGCAGTGGTCTCCCCTGACCTCAGCCTCCCTACCCGCCTCCCCTCTCATCTGCCCTCTGCCTTACCAGGGATCCAGAGCATCAGCAGCCCCGGGAGCTGAGCAGGGAACCCCATTGTGAGAAGTGTGTCTGATGAGAGTCCTGATAATTCAGAGCAAGACTAGAGCTGACCTTTTATCTCAGCCTTGCACAGACGGTCCTTTGTAAGGAACAGGATGCAAATCTGTTGATGTGGGTAGCAGTGTGGAGAGAGCCCAAGAGAGGGTGGGGTCTCCTAGGTGAGGAGAGTAACAGAAACTGTTTGCTTAGTTTATTATGAAACCAACAGAGATGAAATCTATGCTACCTAAGAAGGAGAAAAGGCACATTTAAATGTTTCCTTCTGTTTACCAGATGTCCAGTTCTTTATGTTTCTCACAGGCATATTTAAAGAAATTTGATTTATTGTTATTTATTTATTTATTTATTTTTAATTAAACTATCATTGACATACAATCTTATGATGGTTTCACATAAACAACACATTGGTTTCAACATTCACCCATATTGTCAAGTCCTCACCCCTCTTTTGCAGTCACTGTCCATCAGCATAGTAAGATGTTATAGAGTCATTACTTGTGTTCTCCGTGCTGAACTGCCTTCCCCGTGACCTACCTACATTGTGATTGTGAATTATAGTGACCCCGAATCCCCTTGTCTCTTCCTCCCTACCCTCCCAATCCCTCCCTTTTGGTAACCACTAGTCCCTTCCTGGAATCTGTGAGTCCACTGCTATTTCGTTTCTTCGGTTTTGCTTTTGTTGTTATGCTCTACAACTGAGTGAAATCATTTGGTACTGTCTTTCTCATGCTGGCTTCCTTCACTGAGAATAATACCCTCTAGCTCAATCCATGTTGTTGCAAATGGTAGGATTTCTTTTCTTTTTATGGCTGAATAATATTCCATTGTGTATAGGTACACTTTTTCTTTATCCACTCATCTATTGATGGACCCTTAGGTTGCTTTTTTTTCTAGGCTATTATAAATAGTGAAGCAATAAACACTTGGGTACATATGTCTTTTTGAATCAGGGATCTTCTTTTCTTTGGGTAAATTCCTAGAAGTGGAATTACTGGGTCAAATTGTATTTCTACCTTTAGTTTTTTGAGGAACCTCCATATTGCTTTCCACAGCAGTTGTACCAATTTACATTCCCACCAACAGTGTAGGAAGGTTCCCCTTTCTCTACATCCTTGACAACATTTGTTGTTTCTTGTTTTTTGGGTATTGACCATACTAACCTGTGTGTGGTACTATTGCATTGTGGTTTTAATTTGCATTTCCCTGGTGATTGTGATGTAGAGCATCTTTTCATGTGCCTATTGACCATCCAGATTTCCTATTTGGAGAAGTGTCCGTTCAGATCCGTTGTCTATTTTTTAATTGTGTTATATGTTTTTTGGGTGTTGAATCATGTGAGTTCTTTATATATTTAGGGTGTTAACCCCTTTTCAGAAAAGTCATTTATGAATATATTTTCCCATACAGTAAGATGCCAGTTTGTTCTGCTGATGGTGTTTGCTGCTGTACAGAAGCTTTTTAGTTTGATGTAGTCTGATTTGCTCATTTTTTTATTTTGTTTCCCTTGCCTGAGGAGATGTGTTCAGGAAAAAGTTGCTCATGTTTATATTCAAGAGACTTTTGCCTATGTTTTATTCTAAGAGTTTTATTGTATCATGAGTTACATTCAGGTCTTTGATCTATTTCGAATTTACTTTTGTGCATGGATTTAGACAAAAATTCAGTTTCATTCTCTTACATGCAATTGTCCAGTTTTCTGAAGCCAGTTGTTGAAGAGGTTGTCTTTTCCCATTCGTATATTCATGGCTCCTTTATCATATGTTAATTTACCATATATGTGTGGGCTTATGGGTGGACTCTCTATTCTTTTCTATTGGGCTATGGGTCTGTTCTTGTGCCAGTACCAAATTGTTTCAATTACTGTCTCACAGGCATAGTTTACACTTCTCTTCAATAATGTTTAGTTGTTTTTGTAAATACAGGGTGTTTCTCATTTTCTCATTCATGTTTATTTAAGAGTCTGGCTTTGATCTGTTTTATTCTTTTTAATTGGGAGAGAACACACAAAGCGTAAAGGAAAGAAATCTGTAATATGCAACTGAATCAAGCTTTATGCACTCTCCAGATGAAAGTAAAGAAGAATCACACTCTTCAGGTCCTCCCTCATGTACCTTCCCAGACAGTCACTGTTCCCCTTGACACAAGGAAGGTACCGTCACCCTGACATCCATCACAGAAATGTGTTTTTTCCTGGATTTGGATGTCATGTCAATGGAAGTAAGCATTTTCTTTGTTTCTGTTCTGGTTTTTAACATGTTTCTCTGTCATATTTAAGGCCTTCATTCCTTCTTGTGTTTTTAAGTTCCAATCTCCTGTTGTTTCCTGGGATTCTGAATGATTTCCTTGTTAATTTCTTACACAGCATATAGTGTAGTAATACCTTCTCTTCAGTTCTGGTTATCAAGGAATGATAAAGAACTAAGACAGTTTAGCATATTAATTATACATTTCTAAGTGTGATTTTCCTCTGTAAGTTGACAAAAAGGTCAGAGGAGAGATTCAAGAATATTTTAGAGTCATGTCACCTGCTGATAAAAGAAATGCTAGTATAATGTTTGTTGGATTGAATGAGAGAGACTAAAATACACTATGAAATGAATGTGATCAAACTTCACAATTGTCCCTCCCTGAGATCCTGATATTATTCCTTGAACTAGACTGAGGATTGTCCCTTAAGCCCCATTTGAAGACAAATGGTATTATCCCTGTTAAATTTTTAGCCATTCATTCTGTTTTATGCTTGTTTACTGGTAGTTAGTTCTTTTCTCTATAAATCACAAGGCTCTATCCTATGTGATGAGGGTGTCAAATTGATTTCACCATAAAATGAAAAAAAACTCACAAAGTAATATCTCATACCTAGAAGTCATACCATGAATGAGGATATAGAGATGAAAGGAATTTTATGGGATGCAATGCTTCAATTTTTTACAGTCAGAAAACATATTGCCATCATACCACTTGGACCTCCACTTAGAAAGCATAATTTCAGGCTAACACACCAATTGGTGTGTGACTTAGAAATAAAGATTATAAATAAAATTCCTCAAAACAGATGAGTTAGTATATCTCATCCTGGACACCAATTTCTGTTGGGGAGTAACTGGAGTCATTTTAATCCATTTCATTCAGAAGATAATTGTATGCATGCATCAAAAAATATATATGCACATGGTATGTATTATACACATATTTACTTATGTACATGCATATTTACATATTCAACTTTATGAAATTTGGATGTGATCATTTATAATAAATCTGTACTATGCATAAAAACTGTCATTATTATTATTATATTGTAACATATGGATAACTTTTGTCAGATGATTGCACATATGTGTAGATTTTACTCTTTTTATTCAAGCATTTATTTTTTAAAAACAATTATCTATGATTTTATATTTCCTTATGAATGGATTGCTAAGTGTAGGGAAAATAGAAGCTCCATGGCCAGGGTCCTCACCTGATCCTCATCTGCTTGCCCATTGTGCACATGCAATGATGTAATACTTGGCCTACAGTGCAGGTGCATGCTTGCACATGTGTTGGCAATAATCCTTTATTGCCTGTGTTGCGATACAAAGAACTCTGCCAAGTACTCAGGGTAAAGCCAGGAGTGGAGGAGGAGCCTGGGGGGACACAGAGTTGAAGATGACTTTACTACATAAAGAGCTCTGCCCAGTGCTGTGTGCCCTGCAGTAGAGAGGAATGGCTGGTGGAGACAGAGGCTGAGGGGAACTGCAGACCTGCTGGATGCAGGCATGACCCTAGTGTTTGACTTGCCATCACAAGAATAAAGCTTGGTATAAACCCTTTAACCTCAAAGCATTCCATTGTCACTTTTCAGTCTCACTGAATCTAGAGTGAACTTCTCCAGAACTGGGAACCCCTTCTGGACTGGAGCTACACTAGGAATTCATTTTTATTCCATTGGTTTTAATAAAATCCACCTTCTTCAATGTGTGTTGTACATGTTGTATCTGTCCGATTTTATAAAATAACAGTTTGTAGTGTTGGGGAGTAAGAAATTTCCTCTACCCCTCAAGGTTCTTTTTTCTGCCTGTTCTAAGAATTAAATTGACATGAGACAAATTAACAGGAGAAATAAACCAAAGTTTAATTATGTCAGTAGGAGTATTGCATAGACATATATTCCAAAGACAGTCCATAAGAATGAGGTATATATATCATTCTGAACAAAGGAGTAGGTGGTAGGGGTCTGACCCTACCACCTGGAATTCATACCCTTTGAAGGGTATGAATGTTTGGTAAACAAAATTCTTGATGGTGCCCCAGAAATAATGGGGCACAGAGAAATTTGAAAAGGCCTTGTCACATTCCTTCCTGTCTATCACCCTTGGTTCATGAAATAATATAGCCTATCCACGGTGCTGTCAATCTCCTCCTGGAGCTGTTCCTCCATCTCAGTTCCTTGTCTGCAGTTGTGGGGTGGGGGAAGGTCAAAGGATTTTCCTTTTGGGTATTGTTTTTTTCCTCAAAATAATCTGTATGACAAAGTGGCACATCTTAGGGTGGCCTGCACTGTCCCTACCGTAACAAATCATTCAATACTTAGTGGCTTATAATAACAAATATTTATTTCTTAGAGGAAAGGATGTTCTTGTTAACCATAATTTGGATGCTCCAGTAAGGACTTAGCTGTGCGGTTCCTTTGCAGGCAATGAATTGGTGTCCACCTATGTGGTTGATCTGAGGCCAAGACTGAAGGTATGGGGATGGTAACAACCCAAGGAATGTCACATTTATGGAAAGTTACACACAGACACAAATTGCCCCTGAACAAACAACACAAGCAAATGTAAGCCAAATCATCTCCAACACAGTTGCATATAATTTAATTATTCTTAGGTCTTCATAATTGTACACGTTTTGATGACCATTAATGCTTTTATTGTTTAAGGAATGTGACCTTGGCATTTACAATCTAAAAGAAATTTTAAATTTATTTTGTGTATATTCTTAAATGGAAATGGGGAAAAAAGCCCCTCTAGCTGTCATAAATATGTTCTAAAACAGATGATCTTGAATCTTGTACAGATCTGATATCTTTGTCAAAACAAAGACTTCGTAGTTGGCTTCAGGGGGTGGCTTTGCGTTTGCAACAAGCTCCCAGGGATGTTGACAGTGGTCTGGCTTCTGGAAGGATTTTGACCAGCAAGATGTTTTCATATTAAGGAAAAGCAGTGCTCCATTCACATTTATTTTTTTATTTATTTTAACCAAGAAAGGCTTTCATTGTCTGTCAAATTGTTCCTATATATTTAATACAATTTCACCATTTTTCTGTTTTACTCAGGAGTTTTCATGTTATAAAACCTGAAATGACAATGACAGTTGGGAACACATCCAAATGAATTCTGGTGCCTTCCAACAGCTGGCGAACCTCTGAGAGACGTGACACTAGGGACCCTGGGGGCTGTGTGCTGTCTGCCCCACCATCACAGTCACTGGTATGAGCACACTGCCCAGAACCCTTGTTCCTCCCTGCTTTCCTCTAGAGCTACTCAGTGAGGGACTCTCCCTGAGATTTGGGAGTCAGAAGAGGCCGCTTCAATGCCATTCATCAGCACCTGCAGGAAGATGTGGGGACAGAGGCGGGGAGTGGAGACTCCCCTGTGGGGTGAGGGAGCCTCAGCACCTCCCCAAGGAGGCCTCCCACACAGGCCTGAACCCACGTGGTTAGGAGCCTCTAACTCCAAGGTAACATGTTCTCTGGCTTCTGGGGACCACTAGGGGATCATCCATTTCTTATATATGCTTCTCTTATTATTAAATCACCAGGTGTGGAAGAAATGCAGTGTAGACATGAATTCCCTATAGGAAGCAGTTCCTGCTTGGAATATATCATTTGCTTCTCTTGCACTGGGCTTCCAATACTGTGCAGAAGAAAAGCATCAAGACAGGGCTCACTTGTCTTGTTCTTGATCTTTGAGGAAAAGCTTTCAGCTTTTGACCATTGACAATGATGTTAGCTGTCAGATATTTAATTCTTTGGATGCATTTTTGAATTTAGTTTGCTAATATTTTGTTGAAGATTTTTCCATGTATGCTCTTCAGGATATTGGCTGATAATTTCATTTTCTTGTGATAACCTTGTCTCGTTTTGGTATCAAGGTAATGTTGGTCTCAGAAAGTGAGTTTCGAAGCATACCTCCTCTCTAAGTTTTTCGGAAGTTTGAGTAAAAACTATTAAGTCTTCTTTGAAGTTTGGTAGAATTCAGTAGTGAAGCTCTTTGGTCCCAACCTTTTGTTTGTTGTGAAGTTTGTGGTTATTTACTCGAAGAGATGTAACTTATGATGAGAAAGGAATTGCGAAATGCAATGAACATAGACAGCTAGTTCAAATATATGGACCCCTGCTGCTATCAATTTTGCTACTATTATTTTTATTACACAATGTGGTTGTATGTGGTTTGTGTGTTTCTGATCCTTTTCATCTTCTGGACACATTCCTGGAGAAGATTTTGTCCCCTCTCAGAGTTGTAGCTAAAATAAAAAATAATTAAATTTATGTCTTAGATTAAGGATTTTTCATGTTTTAAAGTAAGAAAAAAACATTTTTGACAACTTCAGGAAACTAGGAACTTTTTCAACAGAAAATGCTGCTATTCCAATATTGGCCTACATTTTCATGGTTCTCCAGGTTAAGAACACACTATTTTAAACAATATATTTCCTGTGTTCTTTTACATTTCCTGTGTGGAGACATCAGAGGGTTAAAAATAAATGGTGAAGTTTCCAATTTCATTACTGAGTTAGGTTGGTTAATACTACAAAATCATTAGGCAAATTCTCAGTTGAAATTATCAGAAACCTCAATTTGCACTACATTTGATAGTAAAGGGAATCTGGGTATTTAAGCTACTGAGAAGCCCACAGCAGAACCCATAAGGAAAGGTCTGACCCAGACACTTGCTTATATCACTAGAGTCTAATTTCTTCTTCCTCCTCATTTTGACTTCCACTGTTCTAGTTCCATGTTAAGGGAAGCTTTAGTGAGGATGTCAACAGCTTCTTTTGCTAAATGTTCTTTGTAGTAGATGGGATTCATTCCTCATATTCTATCAAGAAGTCTGAGATTTTCCCTGTATGGTCAAGCTCCAGTAATGAGCATTCTTGGCAGGTCACTGCACTCTGCTGTTGAAAGCAGTATCTACAGTGGAAAAGCCCATCTACTGTTCTGCATTTCAGCCATGGAGTTGGCTTGGAATCAGCATCCTCAATACTAAAAAGTCTACCAAGTAGCAATTGAGAGCTTTGGAAGGATAAAATACAGAGGTTCAGGAGGAGAGGACACACATGTCTTTCTGTGATCTGTAAGCAACGCCCTGAGTTAAGGATTACAGTGGATAAAGATAAGCACTTAAAGATGGAGTCACTATAAATGTGAGGCACATGAAAGATAAATGTTTATCTTTTGTATCAAAATGAAAAATTAATTCATTTGTTAAAAAAATGGAAAAGGATAAAATGGAAGATGATCCTTTCTTCTAATAATGAAAATTAAAATACAGACGTGCTCTGATAAAACTGTGTTCAGGTGATTTTCATGTACAGAGTCCAAGTACAGATCTGTCAATCACTTGTGTCGTGGGTGGTTTCATGCTGCAGGAACGTTGTGAAATGAATGACCACTGTCTTTGATCAAGAGGTAATTTGTACACCTGACAATTAATGAGCCTACAGCTGACTTTATTCTTCCAGAAACACAAATGTTAAACTGTACTCATAGTTGGCATTTCCTCTGAGTCAGCTGATGCTGAATGCTAAGGATACAGTAAATCATCTGCACACACATTACCCCATTTTTCCTGAGCAATGACATTGCTCCAGGGTAGAGACTTTGAGAGAGTGGGGTAGGAGCAACTTCAGAAATGTTATTTGTTTGTTTCTCGTCTGCTCTTCCCAAAATGAAAGCTCTGTGGGGTCAAAGGTTCTGATGGAATTCAAACGGCCTTTGCTTAGGACAGTTTATAGTAAAGCTATTTGTATAATTCTATAAATACATTTGGTTTCCGAGCAAAAATAAACAAAAAAACTGTTCTAGTGGTGCTGGGGCTGAAGCTATTTCTCTTTTTACCCCCAGGGGGAGCTGTGCCACCTTAGGTTGGTGGGAGACAGAAAGGAGAGGACTTCAAGTGGTTGGAGAAACTGGTTGATCCAGAGATTAGTGACCAGGGTGGTTCCTTGCTATGCGGGGTTCATTTTCTGATATAGTGGATGTGTTGAAGGAAACATGAAAGGTCTGGTTTGGACTTGTTGAGATGCTTATGAGTTGTCCAAGAGGAACTTCAAAGATGGATTTAAACTCAAAAAAGAATCTGAGATCGAGATAAAAATGTGTACAGTATATCCTCATTCTGTCCAGGGACATGACTATGTTTCATGTACTGGCAGCATCTTTATAGGTTCCCAATGTGTTCTGTATACTTCCTCACAATTACATATATGCAATTATAGACCAGGTTTTCAAGTTTCCTTCAACTGGTTTGAAAAAAATACAGTCAATACTGAAAACATTATATATTTGAGAATTTTTCTGGACTGTATTGAGAATCACAGCGTTAAGGTGCCTTTGGGCCTTGTGTGGGCATACCACCACATTTCCTGGGTGACGGCATCTTTGTCTCCTTCTTCCCACTATTTGCCTTCACAGCTCACTGAACAGGCACTGTGCAATCACACTGCCCACTGCTTTTCAGGGGCTCCTGGGGGCCCAGTCTGGCTGCTTGGAGCTCTAACAAAGGGGCTTAATGCAGGTGGGGCCTGAGGGTCAGAACTTTCCCAAGCAGAACAAATGGAATATTTCATCTAAAACAGTCTCATTGCTTATTATAAATAAGATAGCTTACATTGTACACATACAAATTTGTGTTTATTAGTGATGGCATGTATAGTCACTCTCCATTTCTGATTGCAGGCATCTCTGGGGACATCGTGATGACCCAGTCTCCAGCTTCCCTGGCTGTGTCTGTAGGAGGGAGAGTCACCATCAACTACAAGTCGAGCCAGAGTCTTCTAACCAGCTCCCACCAGAACAACTACTTAGCCTGGTACCAGCAGACACCAGGACAGGCTCCGAAACTGCTCATTCATGGGCATCCACCCGGATATTTGGGGTGCCTGGCTGGTTCAGTGGCAGTGGGTCGGGGACAGATTTCACTCTCACCATCAGCAGCTCCCAGGTTGAAGATACAACAACTTACTACCGTCAGCAGGATTACAGCTATCAGCTATCCTCCCATACTGCTTCAGCCTCAAACACAACCCTCATCCACAGCGTGTCCCCATGGCCTTAGGCCAGTGCATCTCTGCTGCACCAGCTGCATGCTTCCTGCTCAGCCCTCTGTCCCCTTAGCTGGATGAGATGGCGGCCTCCTGGCACTATTTTGGAACAACGGACAGATTAGCCTATCTTGTGTCTCTTGCACAAGGAGGTCATTATAGAAGTCCCCATAATGACCTGTTGTGGATACTTCTCTCTGCTGTCCAGGATATTTTACATCTGTTGAACCTGTGTTACTTCAAAAGATGAATTTATATTCTTGACACAGCAATGTCTTCAACTGCATCTTGTGAAAGACTTAGTGTCCATCACACCCTGATGGATCAGCTGTCCCTGCTCTGTGCCTGATGACTCTGAACTTCCCATTTTACTCATTTCTGTTTCCCCCATTGTCATTCTCACTCCCTGGCCTTGGGAGCTTCCCAGGGTGCAATGCTCAGTCCCTTATTTTTAAGTGCTTCCCCGTCAGACCTTAGTCTGCTTCTCTAACTCATCTGCCCCCAGTATGCTGGGCATCTCCTATTCTGAGTCTCTGCATTTCCACCTCATGGTTTCTGTGTCTGAACTGGCTTCTTTACTCCTTCCATTACTCTGGGTCCTTCTTATTTTATAAATAAAATTCTCATACTCCATTTCCTCCTTGTACTGTTTTATAATTACAGATCATGGTGCTCTATATCCTTGACAGATGACAGCCACTAATGTGAACTCTAAATGTGTGCCACCATATCTGTGACTTTGATGTATGAATCACTGATAACCTACTGACTTTGGAAAATTAAATCTAAGCCATAGTTTTTTAAACCTTGTATTGCCTGACCTCACACTCCTGTTAGATACCATTATCAGTATGCTCATGTCATACCACCTGTAGGTAGTGTTCTAGACAATCAATAAGTGTTAGAACATTTAGTGGGCTGCACTGTGATTCTTGTGTTTATGGGGACATGGTGAGAAATTGGTCTCCAAATGCTGACTTAATGACCAGTCTTCAGGCAATAGAAGAATAATTTAGGGGTGCTGTTAAGATGCAGGATCCCATATGTCATGTCTGAAAATGATGCTCTTTAAGAACAATTTATATCTGGAGAAAACATTTTTTGCACAATACTCTCAGGATTGCAATGTTTATTCAAGCTTCAGTTACTAGTTACTAGTTACTAAAAAAATAATGTTGCTTGAAAGAAGACAGGTGTACATTCAAATAGGATTCTAGACTTTACTGGTGCTAAGAAAAATTCCAATCTATTATCTGCGCCTCAGATTACTTATGTCCAAAAGGGTACACAGGGCTCCATTTAGCAAATGAAACTCATTTAATGTGATTTCATATGATTATAGATTCCAAAATGTCTGTTCCACATAGTACATAGTTACCAAAGTGAATTTCTTTTCTGAGCTTATTAATGATTTACATTTGCATCTCTTTCCTTGGCTTATGACATAATTTATTCCACTATTTTCTTTTACCTTTCTGATACTCTTTTTCTTCTCATTATACTTTGGTTATGAGGACACACATGACTTCAGAGAGAGAGGGGGTGATAGGTGCCATGGTTTAATGGCATGATACTCAGATCTGAGTATCCTTAGGGGTGAAGGAGGAGAATGGTCTGGGAGGGGCCGCGGGCAGCAAGGAAGCACACTTATTGGCACCATGTAGTCAGTGGTCTTAGGATGTGGGACAGGAAACGACCCCATGAGAGGGCGGCAGGTGAATGAGCTTCCTCAGGGAGAGCCACGTTGTGGAGGTGAGGAGAAATTTCAGAGAAAGGGTTGAGCTTTTTAGGTCTGAGGTAACCAATATACCTCAACTTCTCATCACATGTGGCTATTCAAATTTAATTTTAAATGGATTAAAATGTATATTTAAAAACATGAGTCCTCAGGTATGCTGGGCACATGTCAAATGCTCAATAGCTGCAGGGGGCTGGTCTCTGGCTCCAGCAGCCACTGTGCTGCTCAGCACACACAGAGAGCACATCCATCACTGCATACTTTCTACTGGGCAATGCTGTTCAAGGGATGGTAGGAGAGCAAAGGAGAAATTTCATAGATTTTTCAAATATTATTGAGGGTCAGGGAGGTGAGAAAGATGAGAAGTAGGAATTTTATTTCAACTACTAGTTTTTAAGAATATGATTATTTATCTCTCAAGGCATGAGTGTCCTAATTCTTGATAGTCAATACATTTGATGAGCCTCTTTTATGCAAGTCACTATTCTTGATTTTTCTACATGACACAGTAACCTCTTGCTCCATACCATTTCTGTGCTGAGAGTCCTTGTTGTGCAAAAAGATAACTGGAAAAAGCAAGTTTTCTATAACTGTGGTGACTAGAGTAGCCATTGACCTGGGATCTTCTTACTCCTGGGTCAAAGGCAGACATGTGGACTCAGATCTTTTGTACTTCTCTTCAGGGTTCAAAGCTTTGGAGCTGCAAATGCTCAGTGCAGGTGACCGAGCACATCAGTGGGCCCAGACGTCCAGGTGTGTCTGAGCAGCAGTGAGGAGGGCAGTTGGGAGGCAATGTTGGTCTGCTTGGACTGGCCCATGCCTGCACATGGACTAGACCTGCATCCTGGAGTTCAGGGTGATTTTTCCTTAAAGCTGTGCCAAACATTTTAAGTAGACACCTGCATCATGAGCATTGGAGTCCATCTCCACTGTTTGTTTAGGGTGTGCTGGGCCTCCTGGCTAACACATCACTGCATTTTACATCACCCAACACAATCACTTTGCATCTGCCAGGCCACTTCTTAGGAAAGAATAAGTGTCGGAAGATCTCCTCTGCTAGATTGCATGAATGCTTCAGATGGCCACAGATCTTCTTACACAGGAATGTTAATAAACTGTTAATCACTGCAAACAGAAAACCGCTCTCACTGCTCTACTTTTCCATGAAACCTGCAGTGGTCAGAGTTCAAAAAGGAAGCCAGGCAGGAGTCCCATCCACTATGTGAGTTTCCCTGGGAAGCATGGCTGGGCTTCTTCCTGCTTTCATATCATCAACCCACAATCTCATTACCATCTGCAGCTTTGTCAGTAATAAGCAAAAGAGCAGAAAAATTGTCCAATAGTTGATGTTTCCTATTTTCTCTTTATGTTCCCATTTCCTAACATCTGTCCATGGTATTAAAATTATTACATTCCGAAGAAAAAAAAGAAGTCTCATATAGTTCGGTGGCCCTCCATGATACACAACTAATTCTGTGCCCTCTGTCTCCCAGCTTATGCTTTTATTTTAAAACCCAACTTTTGGAATTTTAAAACTCACTTTAACTCACAAGAAAATGGTATTGAGGAAAATTGAAAACTTTTCCCATTAGCATCTTTTGTGTGTTGTGAAGGTACAAAAGTCTATGTGGATCCTCAAAAATCAAGGCTTTATGATTTGTTCTCAGCCACTCGCCCTGCGGTGAGCCTGTGTACAGTACGTACTCAGACCAGCTTCATGGGCTGGGGGGATAAGTAATGTAAAAGATGAGTAGTAAGTGGGAAACCTGGGAAAATACCGGTTTCTGATCCTGGCCAAGAACTATGCCCTAAAGATGCCCTGGGACCTGCCTGAGCCCAGCAGCTGTGCAGCCTGGGGTCCCAGGAATCTCCCTGTTCTCTGGTGGTTATGGAGACTGACAGACATGGTGAGTGTAGGCAAACCAGGAGGGTCAGGATGAGCTTCCACAGGAGGTGATGAACTCCCCCTCTCAGCAGGTGTGGCGCTCAGAGGGCAGGTGGACCCACGCCTCCTGGGGCTTCTGCCACGCCAGGGCCGTGCAGCTGCTGGGCCACAATGTGTGGTGGTAGATGTGTAGCCAAGGCCTGTATGGTCCAGAGCCCTCAGCTGCCACCTCTCCCCCTGGTTCCCCAACATCCTCCTCTTAAGCAAACTCAGAGAATTGGCCATGCCTGCTCCCCAGATTAAACAATGTTTTTCAGCAGCTGGGCCACCCGGGCAGGGAGGTTTGTGTTCAGGGCTGTATCACTGTGGGAGGAACTTTTGTACCTTGGTGACAGTAATAAACTCCAGCATCGTCAGCCTGCACCCTGCTGATCTTGAGGGTGAAATCTGTCCCTGACCCACTGCCACTGAACCTGTCTGGGACCCCAGAGTCTCGGTTGGAAACCTTATAGATCAGGAGCCAAGGAGCCTGGCCTGGTTTCTGAAGAAACCATTGTAAATAGGTGTTTCCATCACTGTGCAGGAGGCTCTCACTGGACCTGCAGGAGATGGAGGCCGGCTCTCCAGGGCTGACGGGCAGGGAGAGCGGGGTCTGCATCAATGCAACATCCCCACTGGAGCCTAAAGTAGTGAGAAAAAATCACAACATTAGGTACAAATATTGCAAGCAAATTTATAATTTTCTTTTTGCTATGTATATCAGGTCAAATCATGTTTTTGTGTGATTTTAAATCATATCCCACAAGTTCAATTTTAAAAAGAACCCAAGGTTTGCAAGGCCTAGGGATCTTTCACAGTGTGGTACACCACTGCCCAAAGCACAGGCTCTTGCATCTTCTGGAATCCTCCTCACCCTCCCTGATCTAAGCACTGCATGCCCCAGCTCGAGGACACATCATATTATCAATCATGAAGACAGAATTCACATGCAGGGCGGTGGTGTCCCCGAGCTCAGCCTCCCCACACCCCTCTCCTTCTCATCCGCCCTCGGCCCTTACCAGGGATCCAGAGCATCAGCAGCCCCAGGAGCTGAGCAGGGAACCCCATTTTGAGAAGTCTGTCTGATCAGTCCAGATAAGTCAGAGCAGGACTAGAGCTGACCTTTTATCTGAGTCCTCCCTTAGGGAAATATGCAAATCTCCTGGTGGGTGCAGCAGGGTGGAAAGAGTCAAAAAGAGAGTGGAGGAGGAGGGTCTCGTGTGAGCCAAATGAAAAATCAAGTATTCTGTGTTTGAAAGAAAACTAATAAGGAAACAGTGTTGATTTGTGTGAAGTTAGGTTCAGATTATGAAAAAATATGAATTCCCGTGTGGCAGAGACAGTGAGTGTGTCCAGGAGGTAGAGGTGTGTGTCCAGAGTAAACCCTGGGCGGGCCAAGTGGCTCTCCCACCTGGCTCTACCCCGCCTGCCCTGGAGAAGCAAGCAGCTTCTCCCTCTGCTGCTGACCCAGGGAGGCTCCCAGGTGTTTGTCTGTTGGCTGCTGCTCCCAGGCTACCGGCTGTTATGTTAGGTGTTAGATGGTAAGTATCTCTTTCCACTGGTGGTTGGGAAGAATAGAAAACAGATAAATAGCTTGTCTTTACTGTGCACTGAGCGAATAAATTCATAATTTGTCAGAACACTCAAACTAAGTGAGCTGGACAGGAAGAAATACCTGATTTTTGGAGAAAAGCTCGTAAACAGACCCTATTGCTTTTTTTAACATAAAAATAGCCTTTTGTCCTTTGGTTGCACCCAATGGCTCCTTTTTCTTCTTCTAAAGAGTTCATCAAGAAAATCTCTAGGGAGAATGCATTATATTAACAACTTGATCCTCTTCCTAAAAGGTTTTCAGAGGAAATAATAAACATTATGTGCACCTAAAAGAAACCCTCTATGACTACTCCTGTATTTATCAAATTAAGTCTTTGTAATGTATATATAGACTATTGTTTCAAAGGATTATATTACATTTGAAAATAACCCCAATTATACAGATGGGAATTTACTTTGTTTAAAATTGTTGATTACTACTGTTAATATAGCAGTGTGTTTTATGTTCTCCATCAAATGGTACTTCTATTACCATGGATAAATTCCCAGGTATGGAATGATCTATTGCAAAACGTAAATACAAATAGATTCTGGCAGAATGCTTTCTGTTAAGTCTTGCAACATTCCTGCTGTAGCAATGAAGAGGAGTTTTCTTTCTCAGTGTAGGGGTGTCTGAAGAAAGATGGGGATTTCCGGGAACAGGGGGCCAAAATAAGTATTGAAAACATTTTGTGTTATATTTCAGGGCGGTGATTAGAGCAGCTCATTCCCTACCACAGCTTGCTCACCATGTAATGATTGCTGGTAACCAGGGCCTGGAACTGCCTGGACCCCCTCGCCTTACCTGGGACACAGAGCAGCAGGAGGCTGAGGGACTGAGCTGGTTGACTGGAGAGAGAGGGGTGTGGGCTGGTTATTAAAGATTCCGAGTGCCTGGGGTTGGCTCCAAGGGACTGAGGCAGTTTGAGCTAATTAGGGCAGTCTGCGCTCCCCTCTGAAAGCTGGGATTTCTTCAGTGATCAATCATCCTCCACATAATTGTATGCATGACAGTTTCTTCCATCACCCAAGAGGACCTGAAGAAAGAGATGGCTTTTGTTCCCTGAGCTCACATTGTCTTCTCCTTTCAGGATTAACAGTACAGAACATATCAAGTTATGGGTAGGAAGCTTATATGTACATATATATGTACTCATTCTTACAGAATTCTGGATTTGATTTTAGGTAATTCTGAAATTTATGAAGAGAAATAGGTCAGCAAAATATGTAATGTAGTTTGTTCTAAGACCACATTGACATTTTAAAATGAATATCACACTGTTGCATTTCAGATCATTGCATTCCCTTGTCTGACTCAGACATGAACTCTGAAAAAAATTTACTTTGCTCTTAGATTATCCATATTTGGTTTTTATGATATGATGACAGAACCTGATATTCTTTGATATCTTGAGTATTCAGTGTTTCCAGAAACATGACAAGCTTATAAAACACTGGTAAGCATTGGAATCCTCTACTACATTTTCTTCAAGAACCTGTTTCTCTGAAGGTCCTGAATCCTGAGCCCTGATTTGAGGCCGTATTAGCAGTGGAAGCTCCCCCATGGCTGGGTATTTATGACCCTGGGCTGCTGCTATGTTTTAGAGGGACACCCACATGTTCATGCCCATGGGTTACAGCTGATTGTGTGTTTGCCCCCAGGAATTGCTAGTCTGTCTCCCTGGCTGTTTTGCTGTCTCTCACATATCCTGACAGAAGTTAATGATTACAGGGGACCCTGTGGGGCCAAGAGAGGTCACTGGCTCAAGACTACATCAAGTGGACAGCCTCGGAAGGCAGATACTGTCATGTGCCATTTCTATATAATCAGTTTCTAATAGCATTTTCATTACTATTAAGTATGTGATCTCTAGTTCCTTGTTTACGAGCTATCTTTGTCAGATGTTCTTTTGTCATGGTTAGGATAAGAGTATTTAAGAAGTTTGGAAGGTTTTAATGATTTTTATGTCCTGCCAACAAGATCTTCAACAATTGGTGTTTTCAATACTGGACAGCTACATGTAAGTGAATGAAGCTGGATTATTGTCTAACTCCATACAGAGAAGTAAACTCGAAGTGGATCATAGACCTGAATGTAAGTCATAAAACTCTTAAAAGTAAACATAGGCAAAAATCTTCTGAATATAAATATGAGCAACATTTTCCTGTACACATCTCCTTGCATAAGAGATACAAAATAAAAAATGAACAAGTGGAACTACATCAAACTAAAATGCTTCTGTACAGCAAAGAACACCATCAGCAGAACAAAAAGGTACCCTACAGTATGGGAGAATATAGTCATGAATGATTTATCCAACAAAGGGTTAACATCCAAAATATATAAAGAACTGACACAACTCAACACCAAAAAAACAAATGACCTAATTAAAAAATTTGCAGAGGATCTGAACAGTCACTTCTCCAAAGAAGAAATTCAGATGGCCAACAAGCATATGAAAAGATGCTCCACATTGCTAATCATCATGGAAATGTAAATTGAAACAACAATGAGATATCACCTCACACCAGTTAGGATGGCCAGTATCCAAAAGACAAACAACAACAAATGCTGTCTAGGATGTGGAGAAAGGGGAACAGTCCCACATTGTTGGTGGAAGTGTAAACTGGTACAACAACTGTGGAAAGCAATATGGAGGTTCCTCAAAAAACTAAAGACAGACATACCATTTGACCCAGTATTTCTACTCCTAGGAATTTACCTGAAGAAAACAAAATTCATGATTTGAATATACATACACCCCTGTATGTTTATCACTGCAGTATTTACAATCACCAAAATACGGAAGCAACCCGAGTCCATCAATAGATGAATGGATAAAAGAGATATGGTATATATACACAATGGAATAATATTCAGCTATAAAAAGAAAGGAAATCCTACCATTTTCAACAATATAGATTGAGCTAGAGAGTACTATGTTCAGTGAAATATGCCAGGTGGAGAAACACAAGTACCAAATGATTTCACTCATTTGTGGAGTATAACAATAAAAGCAAAACTGAAGGAACAAAATAGTCATGGACTGACAAACACAGAGAAGGGTCTAGTGGTTTCCAAAGTGGAGGGGTTGGATAAGGTGGGTGGTGAGGCAGATGAGGATTAAGGGGTACTATAACTTTCAGTCACGATATAGGTCACAGGGAAGGCAGTATAGCATGGAGAAGACAATTAATGACTCTATAACATCTTACTATGCTGATAGGCAATGATTGCAATAGAGGGGATGGGGACTTAACAATTTGGGTGAATGTTGAAACTAGTGTGTTGTTTAACTGAAACCATTATAAGCGCATATTAATGATAATTTAATAAATTTAAAAAAAAGAATGCATAATTTCAGGAAAACACATCAATTGGTGTGTTACTTAGAAAGACTATTAAGAAAATTCTGCAAACCAGATAAGGTAGTATATCTGGTCCTAGACAACAATTTTTCTTGGGGAGTAACTTGAGTCATTTTAACCCATTTCATTCACAAAATAATTGTATGCACATTGAAAATATGTATGCACATATATATATATCATACACATATTTACTTATGTACATATGTATTTATATATTCAATTTTATTAAATTGGGATGTGATCATTTTAATAATTCGGTATTATGTATAAAAACTTATTCTTTACTGTTAAATATGGATAGCTCTAGTTAGATGATTCCACATATGTAGTAAATTTTACTCTTTTCATTCAAACATTTACTTTTCAAAGACATTTTTCTATGTTTTTATATTTCTTTACAAATGGATTGCTAAGTGTTGGGAAAATGGAATTTTCAAGGCCAGGACCCACACCTGATCCTAATCTATTTCCCACTGTGTACGTGCAATGAAGTCACATGAAGCCTACTACACAGGCACATGCTTCCACATGTGTCTGCAATAACCCATTGCAGCTCCAGAGGAAGCATGTTCCCAGGGGAGGTGAATAAACTATTCAAACTGGTGAAGCCAAAAGAAGTCAAGGGAAAAGTTATATGGGAGAAGCTCTTTACTGTTTACAAAATGCCTTGCGCTGTTCATCTCTCTCCTGCAGCTACTCCAGCTTGCCTGTTCCTCTCCCCACCCCTGTGTGCCCTGACCTCTCTCCCTGCTCCTCTTGGGAGAAAGTTCACAGGAGGAGCCCCAGTGACTGACAGGTGCCAGACCAATTGCACAACAGAGGGGACGAGAGAACAGCTTCTCTACACCCCTTGTCCTTGGAGTATGTGAGAGGCTGTAGCAGTGAACACCTATTGTTATGTAACAGGACTGAGGCCAGGCCAGAGGTTCTGGAAATATTGCAGTTTTTACCCACACCCATTATTGTCTGTGTTTCTATATAAAGAACTCTGCCCAGTGTGCTGCATCGTGGTGGAGAGGCCTGGCTGGCAGAGATGGAGGCTGAGGGGAATTGCAGATTTGCCAGATGCAGACATGATTCTATTGCTTGAACTGCCACCAGGATAACAAACCTTGGTGTAAACCTTTTTACCCCCAAACATTCCATTGTCATTTTTGGTCTCAGAGAATCCAGAATGTAGTTGCCCAGACCTGGGAACCCTTTCTGGCCTGGACCAACACTAGGTATTCATTTTATGCCATTGGTTTTAATAAAAACTATGCATCTCAAAGTGTGGATGTGTACATGTTGTATCAGTCAGATTTTACACAATATTAGTTTGTAGTGCTGCAGATAAAGAAATTTCCTCTACCCTCAAGGTTCTTCTTTTTGCCTGATCTAAGAATTACATTGACATGAGACAGATTGAAAGGAGAAAAACCCAAAGTTTAATTATGTCCATATGGGGAATCAACAGACATAGTTTCCAAAGATCTGGGAAAATAAGATACATATGTCAGCCTGTACCAAGGGGAAATGGCTAGTTGTCTGAGACTTCAAAGGAAAGGGGACAAAATTCATAGGAATATTAGAATAAACAATAAATGCCTGGCAAACATAATATTTGATGGGCCTCCACAGAAATAATGGCACACAGAAAGAAATTTTAAAAGGCTTTGCACATTCCTTCTTGCCATTCACCCTTAGCTTACATCAAAATATAGCTCTCTGTGATGATACCTATCCCCTCCTGGGGCAGTTCCTCCACCTCAATTTTTTGTATGCAGCTGTGCGGGTGGGGGAAGGTCAAAAGATCTTCCTCAGTCTTTTTTTGCTTTTGTTTTCAGTTCAGAATAATCTGCATGTCACAGTGGCACATCTTAGGGTGGCCTGCACTTCGTCCCTACAGTAACTAACCATTCAACAGTTCTTGGCTTATAATACTAAATGCTTATTCCTATAATCAAGGATGTTCATGTTAACGGTTATGTGGATGTTCCAGTCAGGGCTCAGCTGTGTGTTTCTTCTGCAGGCAAATGAGTTTGTCTCCAGCCTATGGACTGTGGTTGATCTGGGGCCAAAACTGAAGGTGTGGTGATGGTGACTAACCAAGGCACTTCAACTCATTCAAGTTACAGGAGGCAACAGATTTTCCCCAATCCGACCAAGCAAAAGTAAGCCAAATCATCTAACAACACAATTGCATGTAATTTCAATTTATTCTTACATCTTCATAATTCATCAGGTTTTTGATGACCATTAATTCATTTAATTCTTAAGGTATTTCATCATGGCATTTACTATATTTTCCAATGTTTATAATCTCAAAAGAAATTTTAAACTTATTTTGTGTTGATTAGAAAATAATTTGAAAGTGTTTCAATATGTGACTTTAAATAGAATTTTCTTCAATGGAAATGGGGAAAAAAGCCCCTCTAGCTGATGTAAATATGCTCTAAAACAGATGATCTTGAAACTTACACAGATACGATATCTCATCAAAATGAAGACTTCATAGTCGGTGTCAGGAGGAGCCTGCGGCTTTGTGGTTCTAACAACCTCCCAGGGACAATGACTGTGGTCTGGCATCTGGAAGGATTTTGACCAGCAACATATTTTCATATTAAGAAAAAGAAATGCTCCATCTGCATTGAATTTGTTATTTATTTTAACCAGAAAGGCTTTCAGTGTTTGTCAAACTGTTCCCATATATTTTATACAATTCCCTCCATTTCTATTTACTCATCCACCTAATAGAGTTTTCATGTTATGAAACCCAACTTGATGATGACAGTTGGGAGCACATACAAACATACTCTGGGGCCTTCCACCAACTGGCAAACTTCTGAGAGAAATGATGCTAGTGACCATGCAGGCTGCATGCTGTCCCTCCATCACCACCGTCACTTGCATGAGCACACTGCCCAGAATGCTTGTTCCTTTCTGGTTTCCCCTAGAGCTACTCAATGAGGGACCCTGTAGGAAGAGGTGCCTTCAATACCATACATCAGTACCTGCAGTAAGTTACAGGGACGGAGGTGGTGAGTGGAGACTCCCCTGTGGAGGTATTTGGCAGGAAAATAGATATGAGTGGGGTGGAGAGAGAACTAAGGCCAGTAAAGCCCACTACAAGGGACTCAGAAAGTTAACCAGTTAAAACTAGAAACCCAGAAAAGATGCAGTATTACTTAATTAGTCAAGTTAAAGCTCAAAAGGCCAGGAGTAACTTGGCCTGGAAATGTTTGAATATTCCCCAGATAAAGGAGGGTATATCAGCATAGTGCATGTCTTTACTGTGTTAGTCATGCAGGCTCAGCTAATTTTTTAACTTTACCTATATGCTGTTTTTCTTCTTTCAGCCCTAATCAAGTAATGTGCAACCTGGGCAACTAATTTAGCAAACAGGTCCAGCCATAAACAATATAGTAAAAGGCAGGAAGGATTCCATCTTAAAGATAAGATTGCATTTTAAAATCCAGGAAGTTAACAAGTATGATTCTTAACTTACTAACAAACACACAATAACTCAGCCCACCTAGGGGGCCAGGCAGGAGATCTTGTTTGATATGCTCCCGGAACAAGAAGCAAGTATCTCAGGGAGAAATCAGAGCAGTAAATTTCTTGTGTTAAGTTAATTTAAAATATTCGGGGACCACTTAATAAGCCTGTGCCCCCAGCCCTTTGTCATATTCCTGAAAAATCCTTAAAAGGGGGTACCTGCAACCTGTCAGCATGCTCTTCTCTCTGAGGTCGCACACACTTTCTATGTGTGTAACCTTAAAATTTCTCTTTTCAACCCTTCAGGGTGCTTCTCTCTCTGAAGTTGCTCAACATTTTAAGTGTGTAACTTTTGACTTTCTTTCCAACATTTTAGAGCATCTCTATCTCTCTGAAGTAGCCCACACACTCCCCTTTCTCTGAGTATGCACTTTCTCTCTCCAGCCTTTCACGGCACCTCTCCTCCCTGAGGTCACCTGTACTTTTTCACTCTAAGTAACTGTAAATAAAACTTTTACTCTGCTTCACTACTGTGTCTCTGCCCTTCAATTCTTTGTTGTGGTGCAACAAGACTGAGGAAAATACACAACACCCCCTAACAGAGGTGAGGGAGCCTCAGCACCTCCACCAGAGAGCCGCCACACAGGCCAGAGCCCACATGGCTAGGAGCCTCTATCTCCAAGGTAACATGCTATTTGGCTTCTGGGGAACACTAGGGAATTGCCAATTCCTACTATATGCTTCTCTTATTAGATCACCAGGCTTTGAAGAAATGCAGTGTAGACATGAATTCCCTATAGGAAGCAGTTTCTGCTTGGAATATATCATTTGCTTCTCTTCCACTGGACTTACAACACTATGTTGAAGAAAAGTGTCAAGAGTGGGCATCCTTGTCTGGTTCCTGATCTTTGAGGAAAAGGTGTGGGCTTCTCATATATTTAATTCTTTGGATGTATTTTTGAATTTAGTTTGCTAATATTTTGTTTAGGATTTTCCCATGAATTCTCTTCAGGTTATTTGCCTATAATTTTATTTTCCTGTGCTAGCATTGTCTGGTTTTGGTATCAGGATAATGTTGGTCTCAGAAAGTGAGTTTGGAAGCATCCCTTCTCTTAAGTTTTTTGGAAGTTGAACTAAAATAGGTATTAAGACTTCTTTGAATGCTTGGTAGAAGTCAGCAGTGAAGCTCATTGGTCCCAGACTTTTGATTGTTGGGATCTTTGTGATTACTGACTAGAAGAGATGCAATTTATGATGAGAAAGAGCTTGTGAAATGCAATGAACATAGACAGCTAGTTCAAACATACGGACCACCAGTGCTATCAATTTTGCTACTATTATTTTTATTACAAAATGTGGTTGTACATGGTTTGTGTGTTTCTGATCCTTTTCATCTTGTGAATACATTGCTGGAAGAGGTTTTGTCCCCTCTCAGAGTTGTAGCTAAGATAAAAAATAATTGCATTTATGCCTTAGATTGAGGATTTTTAATATTTTAAAATAAAAAAGAACATTTTTGACAACCACAGGAAAATAGTTAACTTTCCCACAGAAAATTCTGCTATTACCATATTTGCATACATTTTCATGGTTCTCCAGGTTAAGAACACACTGTTTATAAACAACATGTTTCCTGTGTTGTTTTACATTTCCTGTGAAGAGATTTCAGAAGGTAAAATAAATATACGGTGATGTTTCCAATTTCAATACTGAGTTAGGTTGGTTAAAACTACAAAATCCTAAGGCAAATTCTCAGCTGAAAGTAACAGAAACCTCAATTTGCTCTGCATTCGATAATAAAGGTAATACAGATATTTAAGCTAATGAGAAGCCCACAGCAGAACACATAGGAAAGGTTTGATCCAGGCACTTCTTTATATCACTAGAATCTAATTTCTTCTTCACTTTGACTTCCACTGTGCTAGTTCCATGGTAAGGGAAGCTTTAGTGAGGATGCCAACAGCTCCTGTTGCTAAATGTTCTTTGTACTAGATGGGATTCATTCCTCCAACTCTATCAAAAAGTCTGAGATATTCTCCTTAGGTCAAGCTCCAGTAATAAGCATTCTTGGCAGGTCACTGTGGTCTCCTGCTGAAAGCAGTATCTACAGTGGAAAAGCCCATCTACTGTTCTGCATTACAACCATGGAAATGATTTGGAACCAGCATTCTCAGTACTAAAGAGTCTACCAATAGTAATTGAGAGCTTTGGAAGTATAAAATAGCGAGGTCCTGGAGGAGGGAACACACATGTCCTTCTTCCATCTGTGAACATCACTCCTAGTTAAGGATTAGATAAAGATAAGGACTTAGATGAGGAGTCACTATAAGTGTGAGGCATTTATAGTGGTAAATACTTGTCCCTTTTATCAAAATGGTAAATGCTTGTCCCTTTTATCAAAATGAATTCCAGTTGTTAAGGAAAAAATGGAAAAGGATAAAATGGAAATGGTTCTTTTCTAGTAATGAAAATTAAAATACAATTGTGCTCTGAAAAAACTGTGACCAGATGATTTTTGTATACAGTGTCCAAGTACAGATCTGTCACTCACTTGTGCCTTGGTGGTTTCCTGCTGCAGGGATGTGATGAAAGGAACCAGCACTGTCTGGGAGCAGATGATGTGGACACCTGACAGTTAAGGGAGATTACCATTGACTTCATTTTCCTAGAAACTCGTGTTAAATCACACTCACTCATTCTCTCTTCCTCTGACTCTGCTCATGCTGTGTGCTAACGATACACTAAATCATCTGCACACCCATGACCCCATTTTTCCTGAGCAATCGCATTGCTCTAGGGAAGAGACTTCAGAGGGAGTGGATTAGGAACAACTGCAGAAATGTTGTTTCTTGTCTGCTCCTCCCCAAATGATAGTTCCATGGGGTCAAGGGTTCTGATGGAGTTCACAATGCCCTATGCCTAGGAGAGTTTTCGATTCTGCTATTTGTGTAATTCTGTAGCTATATTTGATTCGGAGCAAGAAATAAAAAACTGTTCTAGAGGTGCTTGGGGCTGAAGCTATTTCACTTTTTACACCCAGGGGGAGCTGTGCCACCTTAGGTTGGTTGGAGACAGAAGGCTTAGAGGACTTCAAATGATGTTGAAGGAACTGGTTGACCCAGAGATTAGTGACCAGGGTGGTTCCTTGCTATGCGTGGGTTCATTTTCTTATACAGTGTGTGTCTTGAAGAAAACATGAAACGTCTGGTTGGACTTGTTGAGATGCTTATGAGTTGTCCAAGAGGAACTTCAAAGACGGATTTAAACTCAAAAAAGAATCTGAGATCAAGACATAAATGTGTGCAGTATATCCTCATTCTGTCCTGGGACATGAATACGTTTCATGTACTGACACCAACTTTTTAGGTTCCAAATGTGTCCTGCATACCTCCTCACAATTACATATATTCTGTTACAGTTTGGGTTTTCAAATTTCCTCAGCTGGTTTGAAAAAAATAAATTTCATACTGAAAACATATTTAGCAATTTTTCTGGAGTGCTTGAGAATCACAGCTTTAAGTTGCCTTTGGGACTTCTGTAGGCATACCATCAGATTTCCTGGGCAATGGTATTTTTGTCTCCTTCTTCCCACTATTCTCCTTCAAAGCTCACTGAACAGGCACTGTGCAATCACACCCCCAGCTGCTTTGCATGGGCCACTGGGGGCCCAGCTGGCTGCTGAAGCCCTATTAAAGGGGCCTCCTGCCTGTGGGGCCTGAGGGTCAGACGCTTGAGCAACAGCAGGATGGTGCTCCAGCACCAGTTCCTCATCTTCCTGCTGCTCTGGGCCTCAGGTGAGATCTTAGTGGGGAAAGATTTTATATCGGAAAGAGATTTTCCCATCCAGAACAGATATAATATTTTATCTAAAACAGTCTCATTGCTTATGATAAATAAGAAAACCAATACACATAAATTTGTATGTATTAGTGATGGCATGTGTAGTCACTGCTCATTTGTGATCGCAGGCATCTCTGGGGACATCGTGATGATCCAGTCTCCAGGCTCCCTGGCTGTGTCTGTAGGAGGGAGGGTTACCATCAACTGCAAGTCCAGCCAGAGTCTTCTGCAGAGCTCCAACCAGAAGAACTACTTAGGCTGGTACCAGCAGAAACCAGGACAGGCTCCTAAACTTCTCATCTCCTGGGCATTCACCCGGGCATCTGGGGTCCCTGACAGGTTCAGTGGCAGTGGGTCTGGGACAGATTTCACTCTCACCAGCAGCAGCACACACGCTGAGGATGTGGCAGCTTATTACTGTATGCAGCATTATAGCTATCCTCCCACAGTGCTTCAGCCTCAAACACAAACCTCATCTCCAGGGCGTCCCCAGGGCCACAGGCCAGTGCATCTCTGCTGCGCCAGCTGCACCCTTCCTGCTCAGCCCTGTGTCCCCACAGCTGAATGAGATGCTGGTCTGGTGGCTCTATCTTGCAACAATAAAGATTAGCCTGTCCTGTGTCTCTTGCACAGGGAAGTCATTCTAGGAAGTCTCTATAATAACCTGTTGTGGATCCTTCTCTCCACTGTCCCAGATGTTTTGCATCACGTGAAACTGTGCTGTCTCTACAGATGAATCTACATTCTTGACACAGCAATGACTTCAACTGCATCTTGTGAAGAAGGGCTTAGTGTTCATCACTCTGATGGATCAGCTGTCCCTGCTCTGTGCCTGATGACTCTGAACTTCCCGTTTTATTCATTTCTCTGTCCCACATTCTCATGCTCATTTCTTGGCCTTGGGAGCTTCCCAGGGTGCAATGATCAGTCCCTTATTGTCAAGTGCTTCCCCATCAGACCTTAGCCTGCTTCTCTAACTCATGTGTCCCCAGCATGCTAAGCGTTTTCTATTCTGAGTCTCCACATTTTCACCTGATAGTTTCTGTTTCTGAACTAGCTTCTTTACTCCATTCTATTCTTCTTGGTCCTTCTTATTCTAAAAATAACATTCTCATACTCCATTTCCTCCTTGTGCTGTATTTACAATTATAGATCCCGGTGCTCTAAATCCTTGACAGCACGGCAGCCGTAGCTGTGAACTCTATATGTGTGCCACCATCTCTGTGACCTTGATGTATGAATCATTGATAACCTGACTTTGAAAAATTAAATTTAAGCCATAGTTTTTAAAATCTTATGTTACCTGACCTCACTCTCCTGTTAGATACCATTATTCATATGTCATACCACCTGTAGGTAGTGTTCTAGATGATCAATAAATGTTAGAACATTTAGCAGGCTGCACTGTGACTCTTGTGTTTATGGGGACATGGTGAGTAAGTGGTCTTCAAATGCTGGCTTAATGACCAGTCTTCAGGCAATAGAAGAATAATTTAGGGGTGCTGTTAAGATGCAGGATCCCATATGTCATGTCTGAAAATGATGCTCTTTAAGAACAATTTACATCTGGAAAAAACATTTTTTGCACAATACTCTCAGGATTGCACTGTTTATTCAAGCTTGAGTAACAGTAGTTACTAAAAAAGTAATGCTGTTTGAAAGAAGATAGGTGGACATTCAAATAGAATTCTAGATTTTACGGGTGCTAAGAAAAATTCCAAGCTATAATCTGTGCCTCAGATTACTTGTATGTAAAAGAGTATATAAGACCCCATTTACGAAATGATGAAGATCATTAAATTTGATTTTGTATGACTATAGTTTTCAAAATGTCTGTGCCACATAGTACATCATTACCAAAAGTGAATTTCTTTTCTGTGTTTAATAATACTCTATATTTGCAACTCTTTTCTTGGCTTATGACATAACTTATCCCATTATCTTCTTTTACCTTTCTGATACTCTTTTTTTTCTTCATTAAATTATGGATATGAGGGCATACATGACTTCAAAGAGAGAGGGGGTGATAGGTGCCATGGTTTAATGGCATGATACTCAGATCTGAGCATCCTTAGGGGTGAAGGATGAGAATGGTCTGGGAGGGGCCGCGGGCAGCAAGGAAGCACACTTATTGGCACTGTGTAGTCAGTGGTCTTAGGATGCGCGAGAGGAAACGACCCCATGAGAGGGCGGCAGGTGAATGAGCTTCCTCAGGGAGAGCCAGGTTGTGGAGGTGAGGAGAAATTTCAGAGAAACGGTTGATCTCTTCAGGGCTGAGGTAACCAATATCCCTCAACTTCTCATCATATGCAGTTATTCAAATTTAAGTTTAAATTGATTAAACTTTATGTTTAAAAAACATGAGTCCTCAGGTATGCTGGGCACATGTCAAATGCTCCATTGCCGCAGGGAGCTGGGCTCCAACAGCTGCGATGTTGCTCAGCACACACCGAGAGTACGTCTATCCCTGCATACATTCTACTGGGCAGTGCTGTTCCTGGGATGGTGTGACAGCAAAGGAGAGATTTCATAGATGTGTCAAATATAAGAGGTGGAGGTTCAGGGATGGGAGAAAGATGGGGACGTAGGAACTTTATTTTAATAATTGATTTTTAAGAATATACATTCTTTATCTGTCAAGGCACGAATGTCACAATTCTTTCTTGAACAGCAACTTGTTTGATGAGCTTCTCCTATGCAAGGCACAATTCTTGGTTTTTCTATGGTGCACAGAAATGTGATGCTCCAAACCATGTCTGTGCTGAGAGTTCTGGCAGTGCAGAAAGATAACTCAAAAAAGCAAGTTTTCTTTCATATTTTATTCCTGGGACAAAGGCTGACATGTGGACACAAAGGCTCTCATCACGGTTCAAATCTACGGAGCTGCAAATGCTCAGTGCAGGTGACAGAGCACGTCAGCGGAACCAGACATCCAGGTGTGTCTGAGCAGCAGTGAGGAGGGCAGTTGGGAGGGAAAGTTGGTCTGCTTGGACTGGCCCATGCCTGCACATGGACTAGACCTGTATCCTGGAGTTCAGGGTGATTTCTCTTAAAAGCTGTGCCAAACATTTTTAATAGACACCTGCATCATGAGCATTGGACTCCATCTCCACTGTTTGTTTAGGGTGTGCTGGGCCTCCTGGCTAACACGCCACTACTTTTTGCATCTCCCCCAACACAACCACTTGGTCTCTGCCAGATCACTTCTTAGGCAAGAATAAGTTTTCAGAAGCTCTCTTCTCCTCAGTCGCGTGAATGCTTCAGATGACCACAGATCTCCTTACACACGAATGTTAATACACTTTTAATGACTGCAAACAAAAACCACTCTCACTGCTCTACTCTTCCATGAAACCTGCAGTGGGTCAGGGTTCAACAAAGGAAGCCAGGCAGGAGTCCCATCCACTCTGTGAGTTTCCCTGGGAGGCAGAGCTGGGCTTCTTCCTGCTTTCATATCATCAGCACACAATCTCATTACCATCTGCAGCTTTGTCAGTCATAAGCGAAAGAGCAGAAAAATTGTCCAGTAGGTGATGTCTCCTATATTCCCTTCCCATTCCCATTTCCTGACACCTGTCCAGAGTATTAAAATTATTACATTCTGAAGAAAAAAAAGAAGTCTCATATACTTCTGTGTCCCTCCATGTTATATAGCTAATTCTGTGCCTTCTATCTTCCAGCTTATATTTTTTATTTTTAAAACCCAACTTTTGGAATTTTTAAACTCACTTTAACTCTCAAGAAAATGTTATTGAGGAAAGTCAAAGACCTTTTCCATTTGCATCTTTTGTGTCTTGTGAAGGTACAAAAACCAAGGCTTTACTAATTCTTCTGTGCCACTAGCCCTGAGGTGAGCCTGTGTACAATAAGAACCCAGACCAGCTTCATGGGGAGAGGGGATAAGTACTGAAAAAGAAGAGTAGTAAGTAGGAAACCTGGGAAAATACCTGTTTCAGACCCTGACCAACAACTACCCCTAAAGATGCCCTGGGACCTGCCTGAGCCCGGGAGCTGTGCAGCCTGGGGTCCCAGGAATCTCCCTGTTCTCTGGTGGTTATGGAGACTGACAGACATGGTGAGTGTAGGCAAACCAGGAGGGTCAGGATGAGCTTCCACACGAGGTGATGAACTCCCCCTCTCAGCAGGTGTGGCGCTCAGAGGGCAGGTGGGCCCACGCCTCCTGGGGCTTCTGCCACGCCAGGGCTGTGCAGCTGCTGGGCCATCACATGTGGTGTCAGACGTGTAGCCACGGCCTTTATGGTCCAGGGCCCTCAGCTGCCACCTCTCCCCCTGATTTCCCAACATCCTCCTCTTAAGCAAACTTAGAGAATTGGCCATGCCTGCTCCCCAGATTAAACAATGTATTTGGGCAGCTGGGCCACCCGGGCAGGGAGGTTTGTGTTCAGGGCTGTATCACTGTGGGAGGATATTTTGTACCTTGGTGGCAGTAATAAACTCCAGCATCGTCAGCCTGCACCCTGCTGATCTTCACGGTGAAATCTGTCCCTGACCCACTGCCACTGAACCTGTCTGGGACCCCAGAGTCACGGTTGGAAACCTTATAGATCAGGAGCCGAGGAGCCTGGCCTGGCTTCTGGAGGTACCAGTGCAAATAGGTGTTTCCATTATTGTGTACGAGGCTCGCACTGGACCTGCAGGAGATGGAGGCCGGCTCTCCAGGGCTGACGGGCAGGGAGAGCGGGGTCTGCGTCAACACGATATCCCCACTGGATCCTAAAGTGTAGAAAGAAAATCACAAAATGAGGTACAAATATTGTAACGAATTTATATAATTTTCTTTTTGCTATATATTTCATGTCAAATCACATTTTTGTGTGATTTTGAATCATACTCCAAAACTATCAGATTTCAAGAGTACCAAAGATTTGCAAGGCCTCGGGATCTTTCACAGTGTACTACACCACTGCCCAAAGCACAGGCTCTTGTTCCTTATGGAATCTTCCTCACCCTCTCAGATCTATGCGTCGCATACCCAAACTGGAGGACACGCCATATTATCTACCACATAGAAGGCAGTGGCACCTTTAAGCTGAGCCTCTCCACCTGCCTGTCTTTCTCATCCACCCTCTGCCCTAACCAGGGATCCAGAGCATCAGCAGCCCCAGGAGCTGAGCAGGGAACCCCATGTTGAGAAGTCTGTCTGGTGGTTCCTGATAAGTGGGAGCAGGACTAGATCTGGCCTTTTATCTCTGGCCTCCCTTAGGGAAACATGCAAATCTCCTGGTGGGTGCAGCAGGGTGGAAAGAGGCAAAAGGAGACCAGAGGTGGAGCATCTCACATGAGCAAAACAAAATAAAATGTATTCTGTGTTTGAAGGAAAACTAGTAAGGATACAAATGATGACTTTTGTGTTGAAGTAGGGTCAGATTATGAAAATATGAATTCCACTGTGGCAGATATAGTTTGTGAGTTCCTCTTATTCTGAAGAAATTGTCTATTGATGATCTATCAGAGACCCTGAGGATGTAGAGGTGTGTGTCCAGAGTAAACCCTGGGCGGGCCAAGTGGCTCTCCTGCCTGGCTCTACCCCGCCTGCCCTGGAGAAGGAAGCAGCTCCTCCCTCTGCTGCTGACCCAGGGAGGCTCCCAGGGCAGGAGGGACGTGAGGTGTTCCGAGTGTTTGTCTGTTGGCTGCTGCTCCCAGGCTACCGGCTGTTATTTTAGGCATCAGAGGCAAGTATCTCTTTCTACTTGTGGATGGGATGGATGGTAGATAAATAGTGTGTCTTTACTGTGTGCTGAGTGAATGAATTCATAATTTGGTCAGAACACTCAAACTAAGTGAGCTGGACAGGGAGAAAAAGCAGATTCTTGGAGAAATGCTGGTATAGAGACCCTGTGTTTTTTACACAATGATAATCTTTTGTGCTTTGGTTGTATCCAGTGGCACCTCTGTCTTCTTGTAAGAGTTCATCAGGTAAATCTCTATAGTGAATGTGTTATATTGTCTACTTGATTCTTTCCCTTGAGGGTTTAAGAGGAAATAATAAACAATATGTGCACCAAAAAATCTCTATGACTAATCTTGTATTCATCAAAAAAGTCTTTGTAATGACTGTAGACTGTTGTTTTGAAGGAATATATTATATTTGAAAATAACCCCAATTCTACAGATGGGAATTTATTTATTTTTTAATTGTTGATTACCACCCATCATATAGCTGTGTGTTTTTATATTCTTAATTAAATGGTGCTTTTATTATAATGGATAAATTCTCAGGTATAGAATTATCTGTTCAAAAACAAAAATGAATAGATCCTGACAGAATTCTTTTCATAAGTGTTGCAACAATTTATACCTTCTGTAGCAATGAATGGGAGTTTTGTTTTCTCGATAGAGGGGTGTCTGAAGAAAGAGGAGACTTACAGGAACATGGGGCCAAAATAGACATTGAAAACAGCTTGTGTTATTTTTCAGGGCGGTGATTAGAGCAGCTCATTCTCTACCACAGCTTTCTCACCACGTAATGATTGATGTTAACTAGGACATGGAACTGCCCCAGGCACCTTTTAATTACTTGGGATCCAGAGCAGCAGGAGGCTGAGGGACTGAGCTAGTTGACTTGTGAGAGGGGTGTGAGTTAGTTATTAAAGATTCCCAGTGCCAATATTGTAGGGCTTAGAGATGGTGGTGTGAGAGGTGAGACAGACAACTACTCCAAAAGCCACATATAATATGAAAATATACTTAATACAACCAATCCTGAAGGAAAGAAGGTAGTGCCAGACTCCATACACCTGGAGAAAAGAACAGAACTCATGCAACAGGGTAATGTACCAAAGCTGTGATCTGGCAGGACCCAAGATCTTCCATCACCCCAGCTCACCTGTGGGAGGAAGAGAAACAGAGCATGGAGGGGAGAGAGGACTAGGACTGCTGAACACCCAGCCCCAGAGATCTGCTCTGGGAGCATGAACCTACATTGCAAAGTGCTCTGCAGATTAGTGGGGTTGGAAAGCTAAGACAGGCAGAATACTTGGACAGACTGAGATTCCAGCCACTTGTGGAAAACAGGGATCCACATCCCGCTGCTCTGGGACAAAAGTAGAGCAGGTAGTCCTAGAGACTTCCTTACAGGGGCAAGGATGGCACAGAGCTTGCTGCTCAGGAGAAAGGACAGCTGAACAAAATTGTCTGGGCGCTGTCTGCCCAGCAGTTTGGGAACTTTCAGGAGCTCAGGTGCTCCATCCCCCTGGCAGGCTACATAGCTCCAAGGACCACCCCGCAAGATATGCAGCCTGCCGAGCCTTCCTGCCTACCAGCCAGCAACAACTGGCACTCCGGCATCCCCTGCGCTGGTGTCAGGCCAGCAGAGGGAAGCCCAGCCTATGGCAGCCAGAAACACAAAGCATAGAGGCTTACACCTGTGCACTCTGCTCACTGGTTCTGGCAGTGGAGACAGGCACAGCACCCAAGAGGCAGGAAACATTTCTTTCCTCCCCCGCTCCAGGCACCAGCATCACTCCCTGCGACATCTGACATCACTCCAAGGGCTGAGAAGCTCCAAAGAGTAGAACTTCTGGGCACCAGAGGGTGCCACATACAAATATGAAACATCCAAGGAACCTAGTTCAACCCAAAATCCCACAAAAAAAAGGGACAAGTGAAACTAAACTCATCAATCCTCCTTAAAGAGATTTCAAAATAAAAATCATACACATCTCATGGAGGTACAGAAAATATTCAACAATTCAGAGACGAATTTAGGACAAAGATTCAATCATTAAGATATTCCATACCTGAAATGAAACATACAATGAAGGGATTTAAAAGCAGATTAGATACAGTGGAGGAGACTGTAAATGGAATAGAAATTAGAGAAGAGGAATTAAAAGAAGTTGAGTTACAGAGAGAAAAAGGATCTCTAGGAATGAAAGAATATTGAGAAAACTGTGTGACCAATCCAAACAGAACAATATTTGCATTATAGGGGTACCAGAAAAAGAAGAGAGAGAAAAGGGATAGAAAGTGTCTTTGAGGAGGTAATTGCTGAAAAATTCCCCAATCTGGGGAAGGAGATAGTCTCTCAAGTCATGGTGGTGCACAGATCTCCCAATACAAGGGACCCAAGAAAGACAACACTATGACATAAAATAATTAAAATGGCAAAAATCAAGGATAAAGACAGTGTTAAAAGCAGCCAGAGAGAGAAAAAAGATCACATATATTGGAAAAACCATCAGGCTATCATTAGTCTTCTCAATGGAAACCTTACAGGCCAGGAGGGAGGGGCATGATATAGCAAATACAGTGAAGTAAAAGGGCCTCAAACCAAAAACACTTGACCCAGCAAGATTATCATTTAAATTTGAGAGACAGATTAAACAATTTCCCAGAGAAGCAAAAAGTGAGAGAATTTACTTCCCATGAACTGTGTCTATAGGGTATTTTGGTGGGACTGCTATAGATGGAAGTGTTTCTAAGGCTAAATAGCTGTCATCAGAGGAAATAAAACTACAGTAAAGAAAGTAGAACAATTAATTACTAAGCAGATACAAAATCAAATCAACTACCCAAAGTGTCAGTCAAGGGATAGACAAACAATACAGAATATTATACCTAAAATATAAATAATGGAGGAGGAGAGAAAAAAAAGAACCTTTAGGTTGTGCTTGTAATAGCATACTAAGTGAGTTAAATTAGACTGTTAGATAGTAAGGAAGTTACCCTTGAAATTTCATATCCACGAATCTAACTTATCAATAATCGCCCTAAATGTAAACGGTCTGAATGCACCAATCAAAAGACATAGAGTCTCTGAATGGATAAAAACACAAGACCTATCTATATGCTACCTACAAGAGACTCACTTCAAACCCAAAGACATACACGAATGAAAAGTATAGGGATGGAAAAAGATATTTCATGCAACTGATAGAGAAAATCAGGGGTTGCAGTAGTTTTATCAGACAAAATAGACTTCAAAACAAAGAAATTCACAAGAGACAAAGAAGGACATTACATAATGATAAAGGGGTCAGTCCAAGATGAGGATATAATAACCATTATAAATATACATGCACCCAACACAGGAGCATGTACATATGTGAAACAAATACTAACAGAATTGAAGGGGGAAATAGAGTGCAATTCATTCACTTTAGGAGACTTCAACACTCCACTCACCCCAAAGGACAGATCAACTAGACAGAAAATAAGTAAGGAGAAAGAGGCACTGAACAACATATTAGAACAGATGGACCTAACAGAAATCTACAGAACATGCCACACAAAGGCAGCAGGAAACCCCAAAACACATTCTTCTCAAGTGTACATGGAACGTTTTAAAGAATAGATCATATACTAGGCCAAAGAAGAGCCTCAGTAAATTCAAAAATATTGAAATTGCACCAAGTTTTTCAGACCACAAAGGTATGAAACTAGAAATAAATTATGCAAACAAAATGAAAAAGCCCAAAAACACAAGGAGGCTTAACAACATGCACCTAAATAATCAATGATCAATAACAAATTAAAACAGAGATAAAACAATATATGGAGACAAATGACAACAATAATTTAACACCGCAAAATCTGTGGGATGCAGCAAAGGCTGTGCTCAGAAGGAAGTATATTGTAATACAGGCTTGCCTCAGGAAAGAATAATCCCATATATAACAGTCTAAATTGACAATTAATGAAACTAGAAAAGAAGAACAAATGAGGCCCAAGTCAGTAAAAGGTGGGATATAATAAAGATCAGAGCAGAAATAAATAAAATCCAGAAGAATAAAACAATAGAGAGAATCAATGAAAGCAGGAGCTGATTCTTTGAGAAGATAAACAAAGTAGATAAACCCCTAGCCAGACTTATCAAGAAAACAAGAGAGTCTACACACATAAAGAGAATCAGAAATGAGAAATGAAAAATCACCACGAACCCCACAGAAATACAAAGAATTATTAGAGAATACTATGAAAAGTTATATGCTAACAACTGGATAACCTAGAAGAAATGAACAACTTTCTAGAAAAATACAACCTTCCAAGGCTGACCCAGGAAGAAACAGAAAATCTGAACACACCAATTACCAGCAATGAAATTGAATTGGTAATAAAGAAACTATTTAGGAATAAAACCACTGGACGAGATGGCTTCATTGCTGAATTTTATCGAACATTAAGAAATGATGTAATACCCTTATCCTTAAAGTTTTTCAAAAAGGTAAAAGAGGAGGCAATACTTCCAAACTCATTCTATGAAGCCAGCATCACTCTAATACTAGAACCAAGCAAAGACACCACAAAAAAAGAAAACTACAGACCAATATCCCTGAAGAACACAGATGCAAAAATCCTCAACAAAACATTAGCAAACCAAATTCAAAAATACATCAAAAAGACCATCCATCAAAATCAAGCAGGATTTATTCCGAGGATACAAGGATGTTCAATATTAGAAAATCCATCAACATCATCCATCACATCAACAAAAAGAAGGACAAAAACCACATGATCATCTCCATGGATGGCTAAAAATCATTTGACAAAATTCAACATCCATTCATGATAAAAACTTTCAACAAAATGGGTATAGAGGGCAAGTACCTCAACATAATAAAGGCCATATATAACAAACCCACAGCCAACATCATACTTAACAGCGAGAAGCTGAAAGCTTTTCCTTTAAGATTGGGAACAAGAACAGGATGCTGATTCTCCCCACTTTTATTCAACATAGCTCAGGAGGTCCTACCCATGGCAATGAGTCAACACAAAGAAATAAAAGGCATCCAGATTGGTAAGGAAGAAGTTAAACTTTCAATGTTTGCAGATGACATGATATTGTACATAAAAGAACAAGGAATCTACTCCAAAACTACTAGATCTAATATCAGGATTCAGCAAAGTTGCAGGACACAAAATTAATACACAGAAATCTGTTGCATTCCTATACACTAATGATGAACCAGCTTAAAAAGAAATCAGGAAAACAATTCCATTCACAATTTCACCAAAAAGAATAAAGTACCTAGGAATAAACCTAACCTAACCAAGGAAGTGAAAGACCTATACCCTAAAAACAAAAAGACACTGATGTGAGACATTAAAGAAGATACCAATAAATGGAAACACATCCTGTGCTCATAGATAGGAAGAATTAATACTGTCAAAATGGCCATCCTGCCTAAAGCATTCTACATATTCAATGCAGTCCCTATCAAAATATCAACAGCATTCTTCAACAAACTGGAACAAATAGTTCTAAACTTCATATGGAACCACAAAAGACCCCGAATAGCCAAAGCAATCCTGAGAAGGAAGAATAAAGCGGGGGGAATTGTGCTCCCTGACTTCAAGCTCTACTAGAAAGCCACAGTAATCAAGACAATTTGGTACTCGCACAAGAACAGACCCATAGACCAATGGAACAGACAAGAGAGCCCAGATATAAACCCAAGAACATACAGTCAATTAATATATGATAAAGGAGCCATGGATATGCAATGGGGAAATGACAGCCTCTTCAACAACTGGTGATGGCAAAACTGGACAGCTACATGCAAGAGAATGAAACTGGGTTACTGTCTAACTACATACACAAAAGTAAACTCAAACTGGATCAAAGACCTGAATCTAAGTCATGAAACCATAAAACTCTTAGAAGACAACATACACAACTTTTTCCTGAACGCATCCCCTCAGGAAAGGGAAACAAAAGCAAAAATGAACAAATGGGGCTACATCAAGCTAAAACATTTCTGTACAGCAAAGGCCACCATCAGCAGAACAAAAATGCATCCTAGAGTACGGGAGAGTATATTTTTAAATTACATATCTGACAAGGGGTTAACATCCAAAATATACAAATAACTCAAATGCCTCAACAACCGAAAAGCAAATAACCCAATTAAAAAATGGGTGAGGATATGAACAGACAATTCTCCAAAGAAGAAATTCAGATGGCAAACAGGCACATGAAAAGATGCTCCACATCACTAATTATCAGGGAAATGCAAGTTAAAAGCATAATGAAATATCACCTCACACCAGTTAGGATGGCCAGCATTGAAAAGACTAAGAACAACACATGCTTGTGAGGATGCAGAGAAACCCTCCTACACTGCTGGTGGGAATTTAAACTAGTTCAACCATTTTGGAAAGCAATATGGAGGTTCCACAAAAAACTAAAAATAGAAATACAATCTGACCCAGGAATTCCACTCCTAGGAATTTACTCAAAGAATACGTGTTCTCAGATTCAAAAAGACATATGCAGCCCTATGTTTATTGCAGCACTATTTACAATAACCAAGAAATGGAAGCAACCTAAGAGTCCATCAGTAGATGAATGGATAAAGAAGATGTGGTACATATGCACAATGGAATACTATTCAGCCATAAGAAAGAAACAAATCCTACCATTTGCAACAACATGGATGGAGCTAGAGGGTATTATGCTCAGTGAAATAAGTCAGGCAGAGAAATACAAATACTAAATGATTTTCCTCATTTGAGGAGTATAACAATTCAGCAAAACTGAAGGAACAAAACAGCAGCTGACTCACAAACTTGAAGAAGGGACTAGCGATTACCAAAGGGAGTGGACGGGGAGTGCGGGTGGGAAGGGAAGGAGAATGGGATTGAGGGGTATTATGATTGATACACATGGTGTGTGGGGGGATCATGAGGAAGACAGTGTAGCACAGAGAGGACAAGTAGTGAGACTCTGTGGCATCTTACTATACTGATGGGACAGTGACTGCAGTGGGGTATGGGGGAACTCAATAATATGGGTGAATGTAGTAACTACATTCTTTTTCATGTGAAGCATTCGTAAGAGTCCTTATCAATGATACCTTAACAACAACAATAATAATAAAAAGATCCCAAGTGGCTGGGGTTGGCTCCAAAGGACTAAGTTATGCAATTACAGGTAATTGATGTCATTCTGAGCTCCCATCTGAAAACTGGGTTTTCCTCAGTGATTAGTCTATGTATAATTATATGCAGAATTGCTTCTTCCATTGCCCAAGAGGACATTAAAAAATAGATGGCGTTTGTTCCCTGGGCTCACATTGTCTTTTCCTTTCAGGATTAACTGTACAGAACATTCTAAGATATAGGTAGGAAGCTTATATATACACTCATTCTTAAAGAATTCTGGGTTTGATTCTAGTTAATTCTGAAATTCATGAAGATAAGTATTTCACCAAAATATGTATTGCAGTTTGTTCTAAGACTATGTTGACATTTAAAAATGAATATTGCAACGTTGCACTGGAGATCATCGCATCCCTTTGTCTGTCTCAGACATGAATTAGAAAAAAATCTACATTGCTCTCAAATTCTAAATACTTGGTTTTTAAGATATGATGATGATGGACCCTGATCTCTATTGATACCTTGAGTATTCAGCATTTTGGGAAACATGACAAGCTTATAAAACACGGGTAAGCATTGAAATGCTCTGCTGCATTTTCTTCAGGTACCTGTCCCTCTGAGGGTCCTAAACCCTGACCCATGACTTGAGTATGTACTAGTGGTGGAAGCTCCACCAGGGCTGGGTATGTGTGACAGGGGACCTGGGCTGCTGCGATGTTTAGAGGGACACCCACATGTTCATGCCCCTGGGTTACAGCTGATTGTGTGTTTGCCCAGGAATTGCTAGTCTGTCACCCTGCCTGTTTTGCTGTCTCTCACATACCCTGACTGAGGTTATTGGTCACATTATCTTATGGGGCCAAGTGTGGTCACTGGTCTTGAGTACGTGAACTGCAGGGCCTAGGAAGGCAGGTAGCATCATGTGACATTTCTAGATAATCAGTTTGAAATAGCATTTTCATTACTATTATGTATGTGATCTCTAGTTCAGTGTTTACAAGCTATCTTTGTCAGATATTCTTGCCACGGTTAGGATAATAATATTTGCGAAGTTTGAAGGCAGGAGATGGGTCCCAATCTGCAGGAAAGCAGGGTATCCATGGATGAAGTAGGGCTTCCTGACTGAAACCCAACTCAGGACCTCATGGCTCTTTGATCACAGGTCCTGACCCCAGGCTCTGCAGGCCATGGCCACGCTCTGAGGTCTGAGTTCTTTCCCTCACGAGCACAGCCTCCCAGCACTTTCTCTGGCCGCTCCGTGCTGCGAATCCAGAACCATCACCCTGCTTCCGGTCCCAGGAATCCTGCACCGCCGGCCTGGGGGCTTCTCTTAGACAATCTTCAGGATGCTCCCTCTGCTGGGCGGCTGGCTGGCCAAGTCAGCAGCTGCCCTTCCCATACAGGTGAGAAGAGGGAACCTGCGAACACATATGGGGGTTGATGTATGCATAATCCCAACTGTATTTTCTAGCTTTTCTTTTGATTTTTTGACCACAACCCTATTTTAATGACCCTTGGTAAGCAAAGGGATTAAGAACCAGAAACTACTTCATGCTTAGGAGACATGATAAGCAGAGAACAGACCAAAAAAAAAAAAAAAGACAGATAAAAAGAGAAATAGAAGCAGAGAGAATAGTATTCATGAACTACTCAGAAGTGCACCCGTTTTCCTTCGTTTGTGGCAAGAAGCAGCTTTGGATGTGCCGCTGATGTGAAGTAGTCTTTCTTGCCATACCTCTCCCAGAAGCAGAGGAGGTCGCTCTCCTCTTTGATGGTTTTGGGTGTCTCAGGCATCTCCTTTGATAAGGACAACAGAGATCTGTTAGAGAAAAAGGAGATGCTAGAAAAAGAACTAAAGCTCAATCCCTTCACATTTGGCCTTTGTGAGAAACATAGCACTTTAGGACTATGGCTCTGTAATATGATGAGGTAAGCTCTTCATTCATTCGTTCACTCAGTGAGCATTTATTATATGCCAATTAGATGCCTGGCCCAGCCTATACATCATAGTTTATTTCCTTAGTTAACTGGAGAGAAATCCAAATTAGTCATGAAGGTTGCCAGTGGCACTAGTGTCTCACTGTACTTGGCAGGTGGGGTGAAGCATGGGTCTTGTCCTGCCTTCAGCGTAGCCGTAAGGCCTTTTGAGTACTGGCAATTCTATGACCTCTAAAACGTTTTGACCTCTAAGTGTGCAAATCATACCCTTGGGAAAATAATTTATCATTTTAGAGATGTTTATCTGCATGTTTAAGCTGGCAAGTAAAGGTTAATTTAACTAACCTCCTCCCTCGCCCCACCCCAAACACACACACAGACTTTGTAGGTAGATTGGCAGTCGAATCCTTTCAATACAAGTTTTGATAATTGTGATCTCTTCAGACTGTACTTTCCCATATGTATGAATAAAATCTAACAACAAACACTTTCACGCAGTAAGATTCAAATTCCAACTTGGGATGCTTCCCTACTCTTTTTAATCTAAAGCAACTAATATCCTTTTGAGGTTTCCTTGGGGTTTTCAATGTCAACATGGATTTCATTTCCCAAGCCTACTCCTCTCCTAGTCTCTCCCATCTCAGTAAATGGAGTTTCTCCCCTTCCTCCTGTTGGTCCTGTCTCTGAAATACTTCTTTCCACCTGTCTCACCCTCCCCACTCTCCCCAATTGTTAGGACCTCCAAATTGGGTTCTTTGCTTTCTCTATTGTCTTCCTGCTGATCTCTTCTCCATTTCAGAAAATATACATAAAGTCATGGCACTTCCCTGTTTGAACCCTTTAATTAAGTAAGGCTTTTCACTGTCCCTCAGATGGAATCCAAATAGAAGGCTCTGCAAACTAGCCTCTGCTGATCTGTCCTCCTCTTAGTGTTCCTTCTGGTCTTGAAGCTGGCCTTTCAACCCTGGAAGCTCAGCGCCTAGATGCGATCAGATCCCTTCGAGTAGAATGCCCAGCCTGCCCCTTTGCCTGGTATGCCCCCTCCTATCAGCAGCTCTCACCTCTCAGGAGCACTGCTGTGCCACGCTACCTAAAGAGCACTCTCCCCTTTTTCTCTATCTTAGTGCCTGTTCATTTGCTTTACAGCATCTGGCACTCTTTGCTAGTTGTTCAGCTTGTCTGTTGCCTGTGTTCCCCACAGGACTAAGTTCTGTAACGTTAGGGACTTTGGCTCGCCTCTGTCCACATGGCTGTTGACACTGCTTGAAAGACAGAAGGCTCCTAATGAATAATGTTTGTTGAATGAATTCATGAATGAAGCTACTGCCCTACTCTGTGGACGTCACTTTCACCTCCCTTGTTTCGAGGAGAGAAACACATGCATCCACATAAATCCTACTCAGGTGGGGTGGGTTTGGATTATTTACTGAATGAGAGTCACCTGCTTATCGGTGGTGAAGGCACTGAAGGCTGTAGTGGGCATGTGTGTGTCTGTATGCTTGAGAGGTAGCGGAGATGGGCCGGGATGAGGGATCTTGCTGGCCCCATTGAAGGAGGGGCCCTAGAGTTGGAAGGCCGGATTTTGAGTCTTGGCACCCAGCTTTTGGCTTTGTGCCCCTTAGCAGGTGACTAATCCTCTTTGATCTCAGTTGGTTTATTTGAGTGTCAGCTCAGGCCCCATTGTCCTAATGCCAGTATTGTCAGTATTGATGCCAGTATTGATCAAACATGGATGCCCTGGGATGGGAGGTGAATAAGATTAGGCAAGGAAAGGAAAAAGAAGGAAGAAGGTAGTTGACCTTTACCTCCTGCCACCTCCATTTCCCTCTTGCACAGACCCTGCCTAGAATTGCCTCTGGGGATAGGTGAGAAGGATGGGGGTCATGTCGGCAGGTGAGGGCTGTGGTAAGAAGAGAATAGGACTGTACTACCCTGCTGGGGTGTCTGCCCTTTGGGATCACTTACAAATGTATGGGGTGTAACATGAAGATAGGTTGGAGACTAAGAACAACTGACCTTTAGCAGCACGGGCTCATCTTCATTTTGAGCACTCAAGAACAGCCAGGTTTTTGAGATTCTTAGAGTCACAGGAAGTTTAGAATCATCTTCTGAATGTATAAGCACCCATGTGAAATCTCACTGGTGAAGAGAAAAGCCAAAAAAAATGTAAATGCATTGTATTTGTCTAAAATCAAGTGTGTTTATGCAGATATTTTGGGTGTGGATGCATGCGTGGGCACGTGTAGTTAGGTCCCCAGCTATGGTGTAAGTACCAGGAATACAATTTGATACATTTTTGTATCCTTCACAATATCCACTACATTGGCTAGGTAGCTAAATACTTGGTTCTTTAGAATTTTTGGCTCTAATTCTTCAGAACTTTCTGTTAAATGAATGCTCCAGGGCCGAGTATCTGTTGAATCCCTTATAATTACATCGGTGAGATAAGACCCTTCTTATTTGTGAGGCTGAGTTCATAATGGCCTAATATGCAGGACTTTCAGGAATCTGGTACGCTTACACATTGCTAGTGGTAATGAAAAGTAGCTCAAGAAGTTAAGAGAACAATGCTTAATAAGAGCAGCAAAATTACTGATGTGTAGGAACCCAAGAGTTCCACTTCTGGGATATGCACCAAAGAAATCATCTCCTAGCTGAAAAACTGTATGTACAAAGATATTTGCAGTAGAGTTCTTTAAAGCAAACACAGGGACCAGCATAGCAATATGATGAAATATTCCAGTACCACAGAATATGGCAAATATGTATGCAATGTCAAAGTGCGGAAAAACTGTATCAAGGAATATTAAGTAGGAACATAGAGCACAAACCAATGTACAAGTGTCATACAGTGGAAAGCATGTTAGTTGAACTATTTCCAATGAGAAAGGGCACAGTTCGTTTATTGTAAAGTAGCCTCTTTGGACCTCTGAAAATAATTTTGTATACTGATGACACGGCCTGAGGCTAAAATATGTTCACCACGGCAGCTGGATCTCTGTGACAAAATTTCTGGGAGGCTAAGTTCATCCTTCAGAATATGTTGCAGCTGACTGGCTGTTTTGCTCCTAATTACGTTAAAAAAGATAATGATTCTTTCTCGTTGGGCATTATTTCTATGTTTGGTCCTCAGGCTTTCTCATAGACAGTGATTGCTCCTCATCAGCTTCTGGGTAAATTCATATTTCTGAGACTCAATCTCCTCATCCTTAAAACCGAGGATAAGCACAAATGAGAGAACCAAAGGAGGTTCTGCCTCGGAAAGCTTTACACCCCATTCAGTGCTTTCCAAGGCCAGAAGCCTTTCTCGTGGAGCTTCCAGATTTGGCTGCAGCTTCTGTTCTTGCCTTTTTTTTCATTGTTTTTTATAACCAGGGGTGATGTGCTTCATCTCATTGTAGAAGAATTGTGAAAAGCCAGGAATGTAGAGAGGCTTATTCATTGAAATCAGAAAGCTTGAAAGAAATACAGAAATAAATAACAGAGACATCCACTCACCTGCATTTTCCATGTTTTGCAATGCAGTCGCTGAGAGGTATGGACCCCATGTGACTCGAACAATGCTTTGATTGAGGAGGATGAATTGGGACTTGATGACCCTCATAAAGTTGTATTTCACGTTGTTCTGGAAGGTGTAAGATGCCGATCTTGGCTTGATGATTTCTAAAACCATTATCACAAACTCAGATTAATGTCTAGGTACAAACACAGGTGACAGATCTTCCCCAATGCAAACAAAGAAAGTAGCTAGGAAGGGACATTAAGGATATTCTGATCCAGGTGAGAAAATTGAGAGAGAAGTGAAGCCACCCAGTCAGCAGCAGTATTGGATCTAGGATTATCCCAGTAGTTATTCATTTCTTTTTAAACTTAAACTCCTTAGGTAATATTAAAAAAAAATAAATAACAACAAGATTATTTGTGCAACTTTCTCAGTTTTGGTTTGGAGCTTTCTAAGACATCAGGAAGACTCCTAGTATCCCCCACCTATATTTTCAAATGAATGCACACTGGGAAAAAAAAAAACCAAACACATTAAGAATTATACATCATGGAGAATGCAGCTCTAAATGTCTCCCCTCCTTCTTCACAGTTGTATATATTGGTAGTAGTTCTACTTTTAGGAATCTAATCTAAGGAAATAAATGGCGACAAGAATGAACATTTATTGATATGAATGATCAATGTTGCATTAGTTATGATGGTGAAAACTTGGCACTCTAAAATGCCTGATGACTCATGAACACAGCAAACAATCGGGTCACCACAGGAGAGGGGGTAGGTGGATGGGTGAAGTAGATAAAGGGGATAAAGAGGCACAGACTTCCAATTATAACATAAATAAGTCATGGGGATAGAAGTACAGCATAGGGAATATAGGCAGTAACATTGTAATAACTTTGCATGGTGACAGACTATAACTACCACGATGAGCATTTCATAATGAATATAATTGTCGAATCAGCATGCTGTACATCTGAAACCAATATTTCATATCAATTTTATTTTAATGAGAAAAAGTGAAAGAAAAGCAGCGAAGGCGACAAATAAAATGCCCTTGATATACTGCTAAGTGAAAAGGCTGGATATAAAATTTTATATAGTATGATCTTAATAATGTCAAAGGAGTATGTGTGTGCATGCAGGACTTTAAGGGGCAAACCACTGTGCTGGCTGTGGGGAGCTCTTAGTGGCAGTACGAGCAACTTGGGTTTTCTTTCTTATATTTTCTTGTGTTTTCCAATTTTCTATGTGAACATGTATTAGTGTTTAGCTGTTTTCTTAAAAAGCTGTTACATTAAAAATGTTGGGTTTGTGTTTCATATAGAGGCTTGAGCAATAGAGGCATGGGAGAAAAATCATGATTTTTATAGTCAGACTGTATTTGTTTTCAGGTTTTCCCACTTGTACACTTTGGTGAAAGTGGTATAACTTGGCCGGATTACTTACTACCTCACTGAGCTCAGATTCCTCATATGGAAAATGAGAATGTAGGGCTGCTGTCAAGTTTAGAGATAATGGAGCCATGAACAAACCAGCCGTGCTGGTAGTATGAAGAGAGGCAGTAGTGGTAGGAATAACAGAAATAACAGCAATACTGAACATTGGTTGGATATTTACTATACGCTGGGCATTATTCTAGTCCAGAAGCTTGTGAGTACTGACTCATTTAACCTCACTAGCAGGGGTTCTGATTATCTCTGTTTCACAGTAGAGGAACCTGAAGCAAGAAAGGTTAAGTGACTTGCCCAGGGAGCCATGATTAGCGGCAGGAGGAACACAGCTTATACGCTGTCACCTACCAACACTATATGACTGCTTTCTGCCTAAAGGCTAAAAGTCATACAGCCTTTATGATATGGCCATGAAATGAGTCTGTGAGCAAGTATTCTAGGTCTGAAGAAGGATATAAATTAATTTACCTTCCTTATAGGTACCAGACTAATGCCTGGGTGCCCTCTTGTTACTCTGATTCTAGGTTTCATTACCCCCGGTACTCTGTTGTGCTGGTTGCATAAGAATGAAAAGGATATTATTTCTACTTGACCCCTTACCTTCTTCTGTGTCACTGCCAATGGCTTCCAGGTCACTGTTGGTGATGAATTGATTTAAACTCAACCATCTCTTCTTCAGGACCTTCCCACTGGCTGTCACCACCACCATGCTCTCACTGAAGGTAATCACGGATGAGGCAGAGGTTTCAGAGGTACTCAGAGACTTAAATTTATCCCTGCAGTCCTCATGAAGTGGGTCATAGTTTGCATCATAGAAGGATTTCTGTGAGGAAGAAAGATGGAATGAGGCCCTTTCAACAGGAGTTTTATTCAACAGACTTAGTGAGAAGGATTTCCATTTTGGTCTCATCAGTACCACCCCCCCTTCCCCTTTCCTCTTTCTCTGCTTCCCTCCCTCCTTTCCTTCATCCCTCCCACCCTCCTTCTCTTCCTTCCTTCCTTCCTGGGAAATCCTGAAAGGATAGACTTTGTCAACCATGTGCAGACTCAAAACTGAGATATTGCAATGAAACAGGATTTCAAGTGATCTTAGTGTGTGGTAGCCTTCCAGTTCCCCCACCGAAGGGTAAATATCCATTTGACACATGCAGACATTTTAGAAATACTCTGTTGTGAACAACTTTTAGAGCCAGTAACTATAATACTTGTTTATGGCCTCCTAGCACAAAACCCCAGCTTGATGTGACTACAGACTTCTAGCTTTCCATTGCCTGCCTCCTTCACCTCGCTTCTGGGGCTGTTCCATTTGGAGGGCGACGCTAATCTCTGGAGCTGGTGTTAGAGAGGATGATCACAGCACATCACTGCAGGAGGCAGACCCCAGCGAACTGGCCTGAAGGGGCTGTCTCAGCAGAGCATAACCAAATTGTGATGAAGCTGTGCCAGGAGACTCCAGGTTTGAGGACAGTTCTGCTCTGTTCTGGGAAAATCTGGTGAGCATGGAGAATGCCATTCTTGCAGAGCAGAGAGCCACTGGGTCTCACTTAAAATAAAGAAAAGCATGTCTCTGGGCCTCTAGGAACCATAACACAAAAGCCTCTAGGATTCAAACCATTGCTATTCTCTTCATGTGGAGAAAATACTGTGTCAGAAAAGCAATCCCATAAGAATTAGGATCATTTGCTTACCTGATTTAGAGAGAGATGGTCAATTTCGGAACTGTAGTCTTCATTTTCACTATCAAACAAGACAATGAGAATGTAATTCTGTTTGTTATGTCACTACAGTCACTGGGCATCATGATTTTTAATGGCCACCTTAGCTTTGGGTAACACACACTATACACACTCACACACACACACAGTCACTACTGTCATCTTGGAAAATAAGGACTTCTATGCACACACATCCATACAGTCATTTGGGTCATTACTAACTTACTAGTTTGGAGTTAGTAATCATCAGGACACAGCTTGAACTTTACTTGTGCTTTATCTATAATGATTGGGCCTGGCTAATAAGTTAAAGACTTGTAATTGAATTTCAGGAAAAAAGGTTGATCTCCTCAAGTGAGAAGTACTTCTGAAGCAATCACTTTAATTTTAACCAAACAGATCCTATGTTACCCATTGCTTTCATATATTCACTAAAAAAAGATTAATAATATATACTTGGCAAAATATCCAGACGACACTTTGATAGCCTAGTTTGTGTTAGTGTATACTAACAGGTAATGGGAACTGCACGTTTGGTTGGAGTATTGTATGATTTGAACTTCTTATTCATTTACTTTTCTCCTACATCTGAATGAGGTTTGACTGTGTTTGTATATTCATATGCTCAAATTGCTGCAGAGCTGTTTTCTATCCCAGACTGAGAACAGGTTTTCTTAAGAATGGTTTTTCTTTCTCTGACAGTCCATTAAAACCCATTACTGTATCAGAGCATGTGAGCCCACTAAAGCCATGTCTAAGTAACAGGCTCAAATTCACTAGGACTCAGCAGACCTTAGCAACCATTTTTCTACCATGGTTGTCTCCCTGTTCCTTCATCTCAGTGTAACATGCTGCATGCTTAGTTTCGTTGGGTGTCTGCTACACCTGCCCTGACTCCAGATGTAGGACTCTTCTGAAGCCCCTGCCAATCTGGGCCCATGCTGTCACTGTAACTCCTAGCTGGGTTCTCATGCACCTTCATCCCCTCATGAAATCACAAGAGAAAGAACCTATTTCCTACCTGTAACAGTGCTTCAGGTCTTCAAAGAGGTCAGGGACTTTGGCCATCTTCACTTCTGTAACAGAGAACATCAGCAGCTGTCAGCCCAGCCTGACTCTGAGCAGATGCCCCCGAAGGGAACGCTGCTTCTCTGAGCTTCTGAGAATCTTAATGAATGACTTAACCCGCACGCAGCTATTCCCCATTCTTCTTGAATTAATTACAAATGTATCTGCCTCTTCGACTAGATTATGAACTTCTTTTAGAATCTTGGCATCCCTTCTGTCCCCAACCCAATGCAGTACACATAGTAAGTATTCAATGACAGTTATAAAAAACCCTCATGAGAATGACGTATTTGCCATACGTCAAAAAAACAGGAAGACCTCCACCGAAGCCCCAGATGGAATGTATAGCACCTCTTTGGCAATCCGGGAACACGTCTTCGTTCTAGCATTAGGGTGACACCCATCCTGCCCTATGTCACTCCTCTAAAGGGGATTCCCCAGATGGGGATGCTGAATTACTTGAGGAAAGTTTGGGTCTTTTCTAGATAGCCAATTTAACTTTCTTCTTATCATGACCTTCTTGGACACTGGTTTTTTTTGGAAACTGGTTTTTAAAGGAAGAACACTGTGGGCAAGGCTTAGAGAGCAAGAAGTCCTGTTTTGCTTTGGGGAGCCTACTTTTCTGTGAGTGTGAACCAGGGCTGGGTGAGCCTCATCCCCAGACTGCCTGCTTCTAGGAGCGGAGAGAGGAACGTACTAGTGGGGCTCTACTGGAGCCCAGAGGCTGCTTGGGGGCTGTCCTGTGACAGGGGCTTTGAGTGGCTTCATGCACCTTCCTTCTGGCTCTGAGGAGGCCTCAAAAGCCTTCTTTAGTCATTTTCATCTAAATCATCCAGAAAAACATTTATTGTACCCTTGCTGTGTGCCAGGACTTTTGCTAGGCATCACTATCTTACTTTCATGATTCACAAAACTAGGCGTGCAGGATGAGGTGTGCTCTTTTGGTAGGTGAACAGATCAGCTTTATGAGCATGGAGGTCCTGAGTCCAGAGTCACAGATGCTTTTCATTTAGAAAGTGCTTTATGGTCACATTGGGCTCTGACTGCACTGTCTCACTGGCTCCTCACTTTACCTACAAAAGGTGGTAATTGCCACCCCCTTCCACAGCTGAGGACCCTTAGAGCTTAAGTGACCAACCTACAGTCACAAAATGGGCAGAGCCAGCACTTGAACTCAGGTTTCTGATTCCAAGTCCAATCTTCTTTTCCTGCTGCCTAGAGATGCTCAGGTCTCTCACCACCACTGCCAGGTGATAGGACTGAAATAGGGCATCAGTAAAGGTCTGAATAGTCACCATCTCAAATACCCGAACATCAGCAATTCTAGGATTCCTTGTTAAAAAACAACAAAAAACCAGAAATGGCTTGCAATATGCCCCCTCCGTCTCCTTTCCTCTTCCAGTGCAATCCCATTTCATTCTGGGGCATACAGGGAGAGGGTCAAGGGGTTGAGTCCATGGTCAGTGGTGGATTCTGGGTGTGGACTTTAGCCTGTTCTTTCCCTTGTGCCAAGAAGACAAGAAACATCTGGAAATGTCTTTGGAATCAACCTGAAAAATTACTGCATGTAGTTAGATCTGACAGGATTGCTTGAAGGAAGAGAGAAACACTACTCTTGAGTTTTCAAGGGATATGACTATTTCTTTTTAGGTGGTGGAAAGTCTCTTCAGAGGAATAAAGCATGCATAAACCATCACAGACAGAGTTAATTGAGTTTTTTTTCTCAACTCATACCATATTTGGTCATAAACTGCTTTTAAATTCCATGAAAGTTATTAGGAAGGTAGAAAAGACCTAACATGGAGCATAATCTTCCATGTTACAGGTGTCATCTGTATCTCACTTAATCCTCGATGAAACCTTTAAGGGTTCTTATTGCATTTTATAGAAGAGGAAGTTCATAGTCCAGGGAGACTGAGCAAACTGTCCAAGGCTGCAGGGCGACCAAGAAACTGAAATCAGATTTAGACACCAAAGCACAGCCTCAGTCAGTCCCGGGTGTCTTCTTTCCGTAGTGAGTGCAAACTCTTCCCTTCCTCTTACCTTTTTAAGGGCTAAGTTTTTTTGCTTTCTCTTGTTAGTCTACCGAAGGACCTCGAATGATACGTTAGAGAAGGATGCACCCCAGACACTGTCTAGATTAAACTCTTACCTAATAAAAGAGGAAACCGGCTCAAAGAGGGAAAGTGTCAAAATCCTAAGGTTATATGGAGAGTTCATCTGAGAGCGGGAACAAAAATGAAAACTCCCTGTTTCTTGATTTCTAGTTCAAGACCTCCTACTCGCTAGCGATGCTGGCTCTTCAGTAAAGAGAGGTAAGGTGAAGGAGTCCTCTCCCCCACGGGGTCTCACCTGTGGTGAACAAGCAGTTAAAAACAATGAGTCCCCGTTCAGCGAGCAAAACCAGCTAGGTTCCTCTTCTCCTGGGAGCTGACAGTGAACACGTCTGTCACTAATCCCCTAACTGAGTGGATGAGTATAAAGTGAGGTAAGTGGGGCAAGAGCATCCAACAGAGGAGCTAGTCTTAGGCTGGGAGTGGGAAGTACCACGGGGAATGAAGAGGGAACATTTCTGGCTGAGCAAAGGCTGCCAGGGGCAAGTAAGTGAAAGTAGGGCATTGATCCAGGCTGAGCCCAGAAAGGTGGGGGCGTGGGTGTACCGAGAGGAGGGTGGGGAGTGAGGTGAGAGCCAGGCAGCCATGGCCTTGTGCAGATCCACTAAGGTCTTTACCCAGGCCACTTTGGGGGCAAGTGTTCCAGGAACTCGGAGAGCAGACGATGGCTGTGGCTTGGAGAAATTCAAGCTGGCAGAAGCCTGCAGCTGGAAGCGACAGCTTCATGTTGAGCCATCAAATTCCCTGTGAGCTCTGATTCTCCTCTCTGCCTCAGCTCATTTGTTCCCCAATGTATGTGCTTTTGGTTTATAAATTCCCTTTCTTTTCTTGGGATGGTGGTTAACAGGGCAGTGACCCCTTTGCATTCTCCCTTGGCCCTGTGTATTTCTTTGTGTCTCTCACGGATGCCCTTTAAAAATCAGAGTTCATTGAGAGAGCTTCCTGTTTGGCAATAGTCATGTCTGGGCCTGTCTCTTGCTTTTCTTGATGGCTAACTCTGATTGTCTAATCACAAGTGCATTTTAAAGAAATTCCCTTTTCTTTTGAGTCATTTTCCTCATTGGAGTCATAGTTATCTCTGGTCTGAACTTGTTTCTCAGTTAAGAAAAATAACTTCTATTATTTTTCTGGGTTCAATAACAGGTTATGAAATATTGCTGGTGAAATATAAGAAATATAAAGAAGAAAATAAAACCCAGAAATAATTGAATAACTGTTATATTTTGGCATATTTTCCTTTCATTCTTGCTTTATTCAAGGCATATGTGGTTTTTTTAATGCAAATGGGATACTCAGAGCTTTTCAATGTTTGCATTCCTGAAATCTAGGGAACATATGTATAGTAGACTGTGCTCACCAAATGCCCATCTGTTCATTAGCGGGATTGCTTGATCAATGTCTGTCTTCATCTCTTGGTCTAACTGCCTACGTGGTTTGTCTGGCCAATGCACTGTGAGCAGGAAGTGTCCGCAAGGTGTTACACTTCCAGGCTGATGTAATCAAGAATCCATATGTGTGTGTGCCTCTGTCATCTCCCACTTCCTCTGATGCAGCAATTTTGGAAGTCACGTATTTCAGATGGTGGAGCTTCAAATGCACGAAGTGTGGTTGCAAATATATGAGACTAGAACAACGTGCATTAGACTTTGTGTGGGTGAGAAACATATCTTTCACTGTGTTAGGTCACTGAGATTTCAGAGCTTATTTGTTACTGAGGTATAATCCTTCCTTTCTCTACCACAAACTGCAAGGTGACAACACCTCCTCTTTCACATACCACTTCCTCTGTGGGCAGAGTGGTATCTAGGGTAGTATTCCTCTTGTCATACTCTCCACTCTCTGGAGGTGAATTTTCTAGCAAGGATTTGCTTTCATTCAGCATTTTGCCAAATTCCAATTCCAGATATAAAGATATATTAGCTGTGAAAATAAAATGGCCAGTAATAAGGCTGAGTGAACATCCCAGATACAAATCGTATGATAATTACACTAAAAAATTAAAGTATTAATATAGTGCTTTACAGTTTTTCAAAACATTTTTTGTAAACATCGATGCAAGCATCTGACATGATGTGAGGCTGCCTTATTATGCAGGCGCAGTCACTAGCCAAGGTCTTATGCCTATAGCAAAGTTGTCTTCTCCTGCCTTTTGGTATGAATCCCCAGCTGCTGCGAGGATGGGCTCCTGAGTGGGGCAACTGTGGAACAGGGCGGGACACACAGTGTGGTTGGAGAGGCAGGAGACTTGGATACAGCTCTGATCCCCATCAGTTGTGTGGCTTATGACAATTCCCACACATCTCAGACCTTTCCTTGTCGATAAAGGGAGGGATGGGACTGGATGACTCCTGGGGTTCTCCCAGGCCTGGCTGTCCACTGCGTATTTCATGCCTATCCCGAACACCACTACGGTCTGCTTTGCGGTACCTCTGTCCTCTTGAAACATTGTGTCTGGTTACATGGGGCCCAGCCTGGACTCATGCTTTACTACCCTTTTTGTAGAATCTTTTCTTGGTCACACGTACAGTTGAGTCACAAACAGATACATGCTTTCTCATTATTTCAATGGCAAATTTGATTTGTCATTCTGGGTATGAATAGAAACAAGTTCCTTTTCTAGTACAGAAATATATACAGTTGTTAATAAATTAGAAGGAAATGGCAATTTTACTCCATCTAAGTGGTGATGACTCAGGCTTGCATTCTAGAAAGCTTGACACACACAAAGGACCATCTGGGCCCTTGTTTAGCCTCAAGAAAAGGAAGTTAATGTCTCTGAGTCTGAAAGGCTGGACTTGTTTTGGAGCATTTTGATTAAATAAATGAACATCTAAAGAAAAAACATGGTCTTAGTTTTCCCTTTTCTGCACTCTGCCCTCCATAGGGTTTTAGTGCTATCCCTAGTAGGCCATTATCTCCCCTGCTGGGTTACTCAAAGGCACTGTGGCTCCTGGGAGAGAAAGAACAGACCCAAGAGGGGCTGGGCTCAGGAGCAGGACGGGGGGCTGAGGAGAGCAGGTATTCCTACAGAGCATGGTTCCATGAAACCTTCCTAAAGCCAGCTTGGCAGCCTGCTTCACTGTGAGGCATTGTACCAGAAGCCATGAGAACAGAGGTGGTAAAAGACTCCACTGCTCTTAATAAGCTGTGGGTAGACCTGGGCAGATGACTATAGTACACGTAGAATAAAAAAGTGTTGTAATAGAGACAGAAACCAACAGATGGGAAGAGAGTGCCTGAAACTAACACATAGAGAATCAAGGAAGACTTCATGGAGGCTGCATTATACCTTGTCCTGAAGAGTTAGATTGCAGAGTGGAGAATGGATATTCCAAGCTGAGGAAATAGGGTGGGTAAAGGCCTAGAGCATAACATTTCATGTCTATGTCTCCTACTGTGTGGCCTTGGGTACATTCCTTACCTTTTAGAGCTTGGCTGCTTCATCTGTAAAACCAGGCTATTCTGACTTCACAGGGTTTTGGAAAGATTAAATGAGATTGTGTTTGAAGAGTGTTCAGTGTAGTGTTAGTTTCCTTCCCTTTCCAAAATGACCAACATTCTCCATCTCTGAGCTTCGCTCAGGCTGTTCCCTCTTTGGGACTTACTCCCCCTCCTCTATCCATGGAGTTTACCTTTCTTTACTCTGCTGCTCCAGGCTCCTCCTTGGCAGAGAATGGAAAGCATGGGTTTGCTGCAGGCAATTTCAAAGTGGTTAAACAAACATCAGGTTATAGTCGAAGGAATTCTAAGTAGAACGCAAGCTTGTCTACAGTGGGTATAGTAGGCTGGAAGAACCATTAAGCGTTATCAGTTCACGCATTCATTCATAGAAGAGGAGGAACTTTGATCCAGGAGCATGCTTCGACTGAGTGGTGATTAAGACAAATAAGGTCTTAACTGCATGGAACGTCTTGCTAGCGGAGAAGCCATATCTTGCACAGTCATGATGGTTGTCGAGAAACTATGGGATGTTATGGAGAAACATGCAGGGGAAAGAAGAGAACCTTTTCTAGTCTGAAAGGTCATAGAAAGTCTCTCTGAGAAAGCAGCATAACAGATAGGCAGGGTAGGGTTTAGCCTGGTGAAGGTGCAGGCTGATGTGGGAAAGAGAGTCATGCCTCAGGTAGTGGGAGCAGCATGCGCATAGGCCCCAAAGCTAGAAGGGCCCCAGGCGGGAGAGAGACTGCGGGAGGGTCATGTAGCTGAAGCCCGGTTTTGGGGGCAAAGTGACTTAGATGAGGCTGCAGAGGTGGGCCTGGCTTGATCATGAGCAACCTTGTCAATGCATTAAGGACATTGAACTTATCCTGAAGGCAGCTTTGAGGTGTTTTAAACAGGGGAGTAGCAAAATTAGGTTTCTGTTTTTAGAAGATCTGTATGGATTCTAAAGGGGGGATAGCAAATGTGGGGAGAAGGCTATTGAATCATGCAGGTGAGAGATGAGGCTGGCTTTGGACATGGGTGGTGGCAATGGAGATGGAGAGAAGGGAATGAACTTGACTTATTAGCAGGTTGAATCACCACAACTTGGGGTTTGGTTAGATGTGGGTAGGAGGTAGATAGTGGCTCAGAGAAAAGTGCCCACTCGGATAAGGAAGGAGCAGTGAGCAGTACCAAAGCACCCTGTCCTGAGGGAAATGTCAGCAGATTTGGAGAAAATGGCGGGGGTTGTGAGGAGCCTCTGGGGCACACCCAGGGGGGGTTGCGTGCCTGAGTCTCCAGCTCGGAAGAGACAATGGGCTTTGAGCTGGTGAGTTGAGTGCTGAGCCGGGGATGTCTGGGCAGTGAGCGAGAGGGCCAGGGGCTGCGAGGGGGAGGCCCGCACACCAGCCAGGAGGTGCTCAGGAATGGGCGGGCAAGGTGGCCGGGAGCAGAGGCAGAGTGTGGGAAGAAACACGGAGTGCGGTGGCCCGGGAGACCCGGGAGCTGGTGGCTCTGCTACAACCATGTGGAAGCAGGGTCGGCGTGCGGCACCTTTCCGTGTAGGTGAGATCACCGTGGACTCCCTTCCAGCATCCCTCACTGCTCCCCCCAGCCTTCTTTGCAGCCACCCAGTGTCCTATTCTGCTCCCAGCTCTTTCTTGACTTAGAGGAAAGTGTTCTGGTAACACCTTTGACACCAAGACCTAATGTGGTGCAACCTGTAGACATTTATATTTTTGAAAAGAAGAGCTTGGAAAAAACAAGGCCTTAAGGGATCCTGGGCTGGGGAATTTTGTGTTTATGAGGGCTACTGAACAACTGAGTAAAGTAAATCCATGGTTACTAAGATGCAAAAAACTTAAAATTTTAAAAATTAAGATCGGGCATCATAGGCTTTATTCAGTACTTGAATTCATAGCCCTAAAGCCAGTTCAGACTAGAAACAGAAGAGCAGAGAAATATTTAACAAAATATTTCAGAGGCAGACAGCTGTGTGAGAGTAAGGAGAAAATCCCGCAGCGGTAGGTGGGGTGGGACCACACCGCCATGGGTCTCCCTGAGTTTAATGTTTGGACTTTCTTTTATGAGCAATGAGGAACCCCTGGAGCGTCTGAGCAGAGCAATGATGTGACACCGAAGATTCTGACAGTGATGAACTCAACAGATTAGCACAGGAAGTGAGTGAAGCTGGGAGATTAGTCTGCTCATCAGGGTGGAAGGTAAGGCGCCCTGGGCTGAGGGAAGCTCTGGTGGCGCCGACATGGAGGCAACGGGTTTGAGAGCCCCACACGGGGTGGAAGAGGGGGTGCCAAGGATTCAGCATGTGCAGGGGGGTCAGAATGAGGGTTTTGGGATGACACCAGACCTTGAGTCTGGCAACAGAAATAGAGAAGTCTTGAGGAGGAAATGGTGTGTGTAGGAAAAAGATGATTTCGATTCTAGACAGTTTGAGTCACCACATAGGGGAGGCTTTGCCAAATAGGTAAGTGTTTCCCAGATTTCCCCATGTTCATTAGTTGTGCCCCCTGGGAATGTCTATAGAACTGAACCAGTGCCCTTGCACAGTTTGGAAAGGAGTTCATAGAAACTAAGTGAGAACAGTGACATCGTCATTGTCTCATAGGTTTAAGGGAGGAAACAGGAACTTCTCTCAGTTTAAGATTTCCTCAACTGTGGCCTGCAGGACAGTGGATTGTATTTCAAAGCCAAACTTCCGATATTGAAAATCAGAGGCACAATGTGTGCATTTAATTAATAAGCGATATTTGGGAACCAATAAACCACTTGGAAAAATAAAAAATGAAAAATTATTTTCCTCATAACAAATTAAATTCTAAATTTGTTAAAGCTTTAAACACAAAAAAATGGAATCATAAAATTACCAGAAAATAAAGGCAGATACTTACATAATACTGGGGGATAAGTTTCCTTATGATGAATTTCTACAAGTGGATTTCAGGGCCCAAGGGTTTATGGTACTCAATTGCCAAACTGCCCACCAGGAAGGCTGTGCCTCTTTTACTGCCACTAGCATTGTCTGAAAATGTCTACTTTCCCATACTTACCAGTGCTGGTTATTTTTGCTTAAAAAAAAAGTCATTCATTTCTTGTTAATGACCTTTACCCTTTTTTAATTGAACTTTTTATTGTTCAACTTCTATTGTTAGCTTTTAAGAGCTCTTTAAAAAGTAATATAAACTCACTGACCCAGATGAAGTGGGTATATGTTTTCCATTTCCGTCTGGTTTCAGTTACTGAGCTGTATATATATTATGATTCCATTTTATAAAAACACAAAGGACTGTCTGGATATATATCAATATATCAACAACAGGAATATATTAGGGGGTGGGAATCATAGATGTTTTAAATTTTTTTCTTCGTGCTTTGTTTTATTTTTATTTAAAAAATTCCATAGCAAGTATAATTATTGTTGTTAAACTAAGACATATTTAAAACATGTTTCAAAACATTTAAAAAAGTGCCTCTCCCAGTTGTCTATGAAAACTTTACGAGATCTTCCTCTGACCTCCAGTTCTTGAGAACGTTTCCTCCTGGGCTCTTGAAGTGGGTGGGTCCTTCCCTTTTCACTGAACAACTTGGTGGTTTGTAAGGTAGCCGACCAGTTTACAAAGTCCTTCCGGTCTGTCGTTCTCCCCCTGAGCTGGCCTAATGCTCAGCATTACTTAATATCTGGGAACTGTTCCTACATCGCCATGACCTCATATAGCCTCACCATTATAACTGAGCCATGCCTAGAACCCATTACCTTATTACTGTCTATTTGCATTGTCTTAATGCAATCTCTAGTAGGTCTAGTTTGGCATTTCCTGTTTCAACTCTTCATTTTCATTAAATCAAGGCTTTAGAAAACTCCTAGTATGTGGCTATACCTTTTACCTCTAGAATTTTGGAGCTGTTTTCCTAGTCCAACCTCTTCCTCAGGGTTGGAGTGAGTACCTTCTGTCACATTCCTGCGAAGGTGAGGGTGATCTGAGATGGGACACCTGTAACTTTGTAAAGCAGCCCACTCTACATCTGGGCAGCTCTGTTCTTAGAATGTTCTCCCTTCTGGTGAACCCAAATCTGTAAGCTCCTCTGTGAGTCCCAACTGTTTACCCAAGGCATGCCCCCAAAGATGCACAGGAGTTCTGACACGACAGGTGGCCCCTTGGGGATGTGCTGGCATCTCTTCTGTGCTCCCGACTCTTCTCTAACAAGAGAAATGTCCCTCACCCCACTCCGCTGGGCTGGTTACTTCCCTCAGGGCAGGCTCCATGTGTGAAGGATGGCTGACTCCTGAACACTCTGGGTGTGAAAGACAGTGTGGGCTGGCCTCTCTACTCATGGACTGGGTTCTAGCTGCTCTCCAAGGAAGCAGAGGTGAATCAGATTTTTCTTTTAAACCCTCAGCAACTTTGCCTCCAGAAATAACTTTGCCTCCAGAAATAACTTTGTCTCCATTGCGTAAAGATGATAGAGGAGACTTACTATGAGATGGCAACTCTGTTCAGTTTGGGTGACAGAGTTCACATGTTAGGGGCCTGGAGTGGTTAATGCATCCACAGGGAACTAATTGTTTCAAGTCTTACTGTAGTAAGAAAAACCTGGGCTTTGGAGTCAGACAGATTCGGGTTTTCTACCCTTTTAAATGGGGGTAGCTACACTTTCCTCATAAAGTAGTTGTGCAAATCAAACAAAATGTGAATTTCCTGGTGAAAAATAAAAACTCATAAATATTCAAATTCCCTTCCTTTGCATCAGATACAGTCCTTACAATATTTGGAAATTTGCATCTCTCACAGAAATGAAATTTCTGTAATGCATTATAGCAAGACCTTCTTCACTGACCTATGTAATTTTGATCATCCACAAATTTTGACAAATCATTTATTCCAATGCTCTATTTTACAGATAAGGTAACTGAGCCCCTGGAAGTTAAGTGAGTTGCCCATGCTTCTTAATATATTACTCGGTGATAGGCCTAAACTAGAGCCAAGCACCTCTCTCTGATCCCCTGTTCTGTCTTCTGTGCCTCACTGGCTCTGTGTTTGTGTATGTGCCCTTTGATTGGCAAAGTTTAACCCAGTGGAACTACCAGTTAGTAACTAATTCCATTTACCGTAAAAGACTGATTGATCAAGCAGCAAGTAATTCCTCTTTGCTTGGTACCTTTTTGGGTGCCAAAGAACATACCAATGTCACTCCAGACTCTCTGGGACTCATTACACTCCTATAAGAATGTCCATAATGAAAAAGACTGACCATACCAATGATTGATGAGGATATAGAAGAGCTGGAACGTCATACACTGCTGGTGGGAGTGCAAAATGGTACAACCACACTGCGGGATGATTTGACAGTTTCTTAAAAGTTAAACATAATATATCTACCACATGACCAAGCCCTTCAACTCCTAGGTCTTTATTAACCCAAGAGAAATAAAAGCATAAGTTTATACAAATGCTTGTATAGGAATATTCATAGCAAATTTGTCATTACTAAAAATGGGGACAACTCAGTGTCATCAACAGGTCATCAAACTCTGGTGTCTCCACACAATGGAATACTACTCAACAACAAAAAGGAACGGGCTGATGATGCATATAGTGGTGTGGATGAATCTCAAAATAATTATGCTGAAAGAAGCCAGATGAAAGAGCACACACTATATGATTTCATTTACATAAATGATAGAAAAAGCAAAATAATCTATGGGACAGAAAACAGCAGGAGTTGTCTGGTGCTGGGGCCGGGCCAGAGGGGGTTTCCCAGGGGCATGAGGAAAGTTTTGGGAGTAATAGGTTCATTATCTTGAATGTGGTGATAGTTTCTTTGGTGTATGACTATGTCAAAATGATCAAATTGTATAGTTTTAATTTGTGTGATTATTTTGTATGTAAGTTTACCTCAATAAAGCTGTTAAAAGATTCTTTGTACAAAAACAAAACAGAGACTCTCTGGGCTTCACAGCTGTGTGGAAGGTAGGAATTGTAGTTACCATGTTATTCCAATTTCCCTGCTTCCTGTTCCTTTTTGCCCAAGAACCCAACAATCTCACCCTGCAGTTCTCAACGTGGCTTATTTTAGAGTCATCTGAGGCCATCACATACAAATCAGTCTGGCAGTTACAGTCCCCACCTAGGACCACCCTTGATGTTGCTGAGAGCTTCCTGGGATATCGCGTGAGGGCACAGCACTGGCCCTGCTCCAGGGACCAGCAGAGAGGGCTGATGTCCATGCCAGAGGCCTGGCTTTCCCAAAGCACCTGTCCTCTGAGGACATGTGTGCCTGGGGACAGGCACCAGGCTGTTCTGTATCTGTGGAAGAATGAGTCCCTACCGCCTCCCTCTGTGTCCTGGGTACTTTTACATCTGTGTCTCTCAGAGTCCTTGGAGAACGAACTCCTCCAAGCCCCTTTCTCTCTGATTTCCTGTGCTGAGCAGAGGCATCTACTGGGGAAGAATGCCTTAGGGTTTCCTCACAGCTTGTTCCTCTGCAGACCTTCCCACCCCATACCAACCAGCTCATGCAATGAATGACTTCTTGCGGCTCACCCCACCCACTGGTCTGACCTGCTTGGACTAGGTATTGCCAAGCACCAGTACCACCTAGGCCTCAGCTAAGCATCCCAGCCCTGGGGGAGGCTGGTCTCGCTGGCAAGCCCCAGGTGTGGAAGACTTTCCCTCTATCCCCCTGCCTCGTTCCATGATCCAAATCAGGGGACAAGGGAAAGGCAGAAAGGGAGGGGAAGGAGGAAAGAATGAAGGGCCAGACATGTTCCCCTTCCCAGGGCCATAGGTCAGGCGGGGCAGAAGGCAACACACTGAATTAGATGTGAGACTGGAGTTTTTCCTTCCCCTTCTTCCATTCTCAGTCCTGAAAAATTTTAAACACACAGACAAGTTTAAACACTGGCAGAGTGAGCACCTGCGTACTCCTTTTCATAAACCAGTAGTTCTGGATGTCTCTTCATATTTGCTTAACACACACACACACACACACACATGCACAGAGGCAGGCTAATGTTAAATTATTTTCTCTTTAATCACTCTTTTCAGAGTAAGGAATTGGTGTAATGGTCACATGTGAGACTGAAATTTTGATTTTGACTGAGTGGATCAACCTGGAAGTGAGTTTTAAGTCTGAAATGAGATGGTTTAGACTGCTTTTGTTTTCCTTTTAAACTTACTTTTTAAAAATCATGCAGTCTTATTATTGTGTTTTTTTAAAAAAAATCAAAGATCTACATGTAGGGAGTCAAATAGCTGCGCAAAATTTGTTACAGAAAGTATCTGATTCCTGTCCTCTTGCTCCATCTCTCCCATTTGGAGAACAAACCCTTGTTTCATAATGACATGCTTGCTTTATTCTTGAATTTTAAGTCTTAGTCATGAACAATTATCTTCCCACTTTGGAAAATGAAGATGTCGGTTCTTTGTCCTGCCCCAACCTCTGCCACACACATCCGCCTTACCCACTTCCTGGTTCTACTAACACAGTTACATTCTGATTTTCTTAAATTGATGGTCAGTGTTGATATTATTATGAAAATGTAAATATTATTCAGAGCTGAGCCATTTAGTAAACTAGATACTCTTCCTTCCCAGTCTGACATTTCATTTTCCCTTGAGATAGTTATTATCTTTTCTCATTTGTTTAGTTTTAATAGACTTATCAGTAGGGCTGTCTATCAGCAGCCCTCTTTAAGAAAACAAATGTAAGATAAAAATACAAAATCAGGCACAGGGCCTTGGAAAGGAAGCATCCTGAAATTTCTGCTTGATTAGCTTCACAGTAAATCCACCCGATTATCATTAATTCAACTCTAGATTCTCACTAATTGTTTAAGTATTAAGACCTTTAGACATATTAGGCAATTTCTGTTATCTTAGAGAAAGCATATTTCCTAAAGCTTTACAACCTACTCCAGTATGGACTGGTGGCTCCCTTTATTGATGGGACTTCTGTTCACCATTGGGATTCCCTACTTCCTGCTCCTGCTCTGGACCTCCCTCTTGTTTCCCGTGTATTCTTCGGTCTTGATTTTTGCTCCCTTTTGTGGCTTTCTGGGAAAAGATGCCTGAGAAGTAAAAAAAATTTTAGGAACTTGCATGTCTGAGAATGTTTTTATTCTACTGTGACATCTGGCTGTATATAAAATTCTACGTTGGAATTAATTCTCTCCCTGATTTTGAAGGCAGTGCTCCATTTTATTCTAGCTTTCAATGCTGCTGCTGAGGAGTCTGACACCATTCAAGTGCCTGACTATTTCCCTGGGGCTATTGTTTTCTGTCTGGAATATTGTGGGGTGATCACTTTATCCCTGATGTTCTGAAATGTCCTGGTGTGGGATATTTTTATTCACTCTGCCATACTGTCAATGGGCCATTTCAGTCTGCAAACTCATGTCCTTCAAGTTCTGAAAACTTTATTCATTGATTACTTAAATGCCTTTCCTCACTGCTTTTTCCTCTTCTTTTTTTCCTCTAGAGCCTCTACATTCAACTTGTGAGTCTCTTGGATCTGTCCTCTCATGTTCTTACGAATTCGATCCTATTTTCCAAGTCTTTATCTTGTTGCTCTACTTTCTGGGTGAGTTGCTTAACTTTTATTAAGTTTTCATTTGTCTTATTATATTTTTTTGTTCTTTGAATACTCCCCATACTCTCCCCTCCAAATTATTTTGCTATCATTTCATGATTCTACTCCATTACTACTCTGAGGATATTCATAATCCTTATTTTGTTTTTTAAGTTTCCTTCTCTTTGCATAGTCTCTATTTCCCCTACTGTTTTCTGTTGGTTTTTACCCATTTGGCTAGAAACTCTCTGCAGATGTTTGGTAATCCCAGCTTTTCTGCTTGCATGTAAGAGTGGGCAAACCCAAAACTGGTTGGGAGGTCTGAGGATGTTGGTGAGGCATGCTGGCTGAGAGCGTCATCACTGCATGACTTGCAGGGCCACTGAGCTGGAGAAGGCCTAACGCTGGCCTGTTCGCCCAGAGAAGCTTCTTTGAGGCCCCTTCCTGAAGTGAAGTATCCTTCTGAAAATGGTGTGGGGAGAAGGGCTGGGATTCGCAACAGCACACGTCATGCTTTCATGAATCACCCTGTTTTCAATTACTTTTCTCCCAACCTTAAATGTGCCCGGTGTCCCCTAATATAAAGACCCTTTATTTCACACATCTTATAGAATTAACTTGCTTCTTCTGCTAGTATGGGAAAACTGATCTATGGATATAACTATTTATTTTTTCCCCATTAATGTCATTTTTATTATTATCGGCATGTTAAATGATTATCATGTTGTTCTTCAACAAGACTGAATCAGTCAGCAACAAATGAGAATTCCTCACAGCTCTGCCAACACTTCTAAAAATAGCTTTATTTTTTCCCTAAAAATAAGGGAAACTGACATATAATACATTGCACATATTCAAATTGTACAATTGGTGTTTTCAAACACCGTCATCCCAATCAAAATGCCGGACATATTCGTTACCTCCTATGGTTCCTCAGACCTCTCTGCAATTCCTTCTCCTTCCCTCCTTCATTCCCAAACACCAATCAGTTTTCTGTCATATAGATTAGTTTACATTTTCTGGAGTTTTGTAGAAGTGGAATTATACAATATGTACTTTTCTTTTACTCTCTATTTCTTTATCAGCTTCAAACAGTCTTCTGTATTTAACCCTCCCCTCCTATTCTCAACGGAACGGATGTTGGTTGGTTCTCAGCTTTTCTTCTGTTCACCAAGAATCGGCTTCCACTTGTCCAAGTGCTTCCTAGCTTACAAAAAAAATTTTTTTTCTTAAAAAACTCCTGTGTGAGCTTCTGTCTCAAACTTCTTTTGTGAATGTGAACTCAGTGAAGTGCATGCCAGGGAATTGCCTGACTGATCAAAAAAAAAATTCATCTGCCCGCCATCATTGTTGCCTGCTTTCCTGTTCTCTCCATCCTTGTGGTTTGTGACTTTAAGATCCCTTTACTGCTATTTACTGAGGCTTTGGGGAAAGGAATAGAATTAGGTGGCGAAACTCATATCTGCCATCTCTTTCTGGAATCTGAAACTGTTCATACATGAAGGTTGTTCACCAGAAAGTTCTGGAGATGTCTGGAGATGTCAGAGAGGTCTGACAGGGCACAGATGAAGCAGTTGCTGGAGGAAAATCAAGTCATTTATTGTCTTCAGTTCCCTAAGTTCAGACTGCCCAGTATATTGGTTACATTTTGTATTCAGTAAGTAGTGTCCCCTCCTTCCCTCCCTTTGTCCCTCTTTCTTCCCTGCCACCATCTCTCCCTCCTTCCCTCCTGTCCTCTGTGTCCTTCAGCAGCCACTGTGGGGAAGCTTCTCAGGGAGTCTGTCGTGTCCAGAGAAGAATGTGCCAGCACACAGGTAAGGGAGATGTCTTGCAAGAATAAATGAGAGATGCTGCAGCTCAATTCTGGAGAATGTGAAGGTCAGTGGGGACACCCAGGCGTCAGTTAGGGATGGCCTTCCTGCCAGGGAGGAGGGGAGGAAGAGAGGGAGGGAGTGAAGGATGGGCCTCTGAGCACAGGGATTCAGGGCCTGGAGCCAAGAAAGAGACCTGCAGGAGGCCTGAGCCTGCAGGGCCTCTGCTGATAAGGAGCAGCCTGAAGTCCAAGGAGGACCTTTTTTTTGTGACCAGGTAGAAAGTTCCTTCTTCACCCAGGGAAGGCTCAGTGGCTGATGAAGTAGTTCGCATGGAGACACACCCTGGCACAGGTTTGGGAAATAGGCTTAGGTAGGGACCACAGAGTTCTTACTGATGAGTCTTTTTGATCCCTAACCTTAGAAGATGGAATCCAAGGCTTTCTGAGAGTGCAGGGCAGAAGACAGGAGGGAAGGCAGGCGGGGCTTAGGTCCCGGGCAACCATGGAGCCGCTGCCCGACTGTCTCTCAGGGACTCTGCTGACGTCACACCAAAGATGAGAGATTCTTAGCCCTGCTGGGTGGTGTTGATTGAAGGAACCTTATGATGGCATTTTACTTCCTTCTCTTTTGACGAAAGTTTAAAGGTCACCATTTCTTCTTGCAAAGGAAGTTCTACAAACATTCAGCTTCCAGCCGTGGAAACAGCACGCCATCAGGATGACTGCAAACTCCCTGCTCTGGGGAATTCCCAGGGGAGCGGAGGCCGACCTCTGGTGGAGCAGAGGGGAAACTCACCAGGGCAGCAGTTCCCTCTGTCTCCTCGAGCCTTGCCCTCTCCCTCCAGCGGTCCCCAGCCTAACAGGGAGTAGCAGGCTCAAGAGAAGCAGGGTTTGAAAGCCCCAGCCCCGCATCAGAAAGCCCACTGCAGAAGTGGGGTAGGAGCTGAAAGACGATAGCTCAGACTGTCACCACCTCAAAACGTATAGGATGGTGAAGCATTTTCACAATTTTATGTTCTGTGGACTGTTAATCAAGAATGTCAGGTTGGATCTAGGGAGTTACGAGAATAGTGCTAGCATGATATCAAGAATTAAACAATCATTTCCTTTTACTAAGCTGAGACACATTTTGCTGTGTCAGAAATTTTTGGTTTAATAAAAAGCCACACAGAATCAACATTACCACAATATTAATATTTTCAGCTTTTCCTAGTAAAGCTATTTTTATAGACCATTATTCAGGTCTATTAACATTGATACATGTTTGACTTGTTTGCTCGAAGTCAATAACATTACACATCATGAATAAAAAGATGTATCCTTTCATGATTCTAAAGTTCTTTTGTCTGGAATTCACAGAATTGCTAAAAATAATGTATGGGAAATTGTGGTTATTATTTTAAATTTTAAATAAAAGTCATATAGGCCCATAAAAAAGATTTCAATTGTAGGTATATTTAAAAGTAAAAAATCTCTGTATGTTTACACCTGTATTTACACAAAATGGATCATACTATATAATCTTTTCAACTTTTTTCACTTAATATCATAGCTCGCCATGTTACAAACAGACTGATACTCTCCAACCTTTGTATTCTACATTCAAACATATGAATGTACATAGTGTATTTTAGAATCCCCTTTTGAGGGGAATTTAGGTTATCTCTAACTTCCTGTTATGACAGTAGATTAGATGGATGGATGGATAATAGGACAACTATGGAACCATCTTTATATATACAAAGTGTGTGTGTGTGTAAAGTAATATATGTAATATAGTACATATGTACTATACTATATGTTATAATATAGTATATGTATACTGTATTATACATAATATATTACTATATTACTATGCTGTCTAATATAAAGCATTTTATATATACACATATACTTCTATATTTCTAATACATATACACACCTCTAAATATATATGTTTATATATATATATATATATGCACACATACTTTGTATATAAAATCATATAAATGGATATTATATATCTGGACAAAATAGCGAGCTAAATACTAACAACGCTAATTTTCTGCAAAATGTATTTAGAGTTGAATGAGCAGTGGATGAGCGAAAGCAGCATGAGAGCGCAGCATGAGAGCGCAGCCCGCAGCCCCGTGACCGTGGACTCCGCATCCTTGCAAAGCACCTAAACTCATGTCTGTCTCTCTCCCGCGCAGCCCCCGCACAGCGTGAAGCCCTTGCCCTACCACAGAGCTATGAGCAGCCGGTGATCGGGTACTGCCAGGCGCACCGGCCGCTCCGCGTCAGCCAGGGCTACGAGGCCACGTCTCCGGAGCAGGACGGGGCCCCAGCATGGAGCTGGGCGTGACCGCAGCTTCATCGCCACCATCGCCAGGTCGGCGGCGCCCGCCATCTACCTGGAGAGACTCACAAACTGATGTGCGGGCACAGCTCGCGGGAGCCGGGCCTGGAGCACCCTGCCCTGGAAGCAGGGTGCGTCTTCATCCTCGCCGGCCCGTATTCCTGCGTAAACGCTTCTAACTTGGAGGAAAGGAACCCAAAACTGCTTACAAGAGGGCAGCAGAATGCCTGCACCATAGCTGAGAGAACTACAGACTTTCTCTGCTCTCAACCTTAAAACATCCAAAAACGCTCCTGGATGTAAATAGTACAAGTGTCAAGTTCTTACAAAAGTAGATTTCACCCCAGCTACATAGAGGTTTGTTTGTATATTTACTTTTTCTACACTGCATGGTTCCTGGGCTGGAGAACCACAGGGCAGGAAAAAAACCTAGGGTGGGTGGGAAGTCGGGGAGACAATCCAGTTTTCCTTGTTAGGCGTGTGGCATTCTGGCACTTTATTTCAATTGCTTTATTTCACTTTTCCTTTTAAAAATGCTGTTTGTTCTTGTTTGCTTTGTATTACTTTTATTTTTATTTTTTTCCTGGTCGCGTGATTCTGTTCCAATGCTGAACACGGGCGTTAGTACTTACGTTGTACCAAAACAAAATGTGCTTTAACACAGACCGCAGTGAAACAGCAACTGACCACAAAGTCTGCGAAAACTACTGGAATGAAAATCCATTAAGATTCTGGGAGATGATCCTTCAAGATGCAGGGTGAGGAGTTGTGTTTTCCCCCTGGCATTCCTCTCTGTGAGCTTTCATTGTGTAGGAAGTCTGAAAAGAGACCTGTGAAGACCTCCAATTGGAAAGACCTGCGGAAATATTCTCACATAGACGAGGCCTATATGAAGAACAATGGCCATGTGGTCAATGAATGAAACTGCCAAGCTGACAAATTTCTAAACACAAGATAATGTGTAACGTTGCCTTTTAAATTAATTATCAATTCGCTTTTGTGTAGTTTTTATCAATAAAAGAAAAATGTTGGAAAAATAAATATATTATTTTGTGGTTGGTATACCACAGCCCACATAATGTTGAGTGCTTTATCTCTACATTAGAAATTCTCCAAGCATAGATCAGGGCAATTCAGTAAGAAACCTTAGGTATCTACCAAGTGCCTTCTGTGTGTTCTACCATCTGGTAGGGGGGCCCTACCCACGGTGTATAAAAGACTTGGGAGATGAGGCTTATGCGCTAACTTGTTTCACAACTATTTTGAGACAAATGATATAACTCGAAATTATATAGCAATATGATAAAAAAGTAAGTATCCATTGAAAATTAAAGGTTGTACAGTCTTTTAGGAGAGACAGAACTGTGTGGAAATTAATTACTGCCTGAAGGAAGCAGAATGATCACGCATTTTTTTAACAAAGGAGATAACCATACACACATCACCTCAACCACTCTCACTTGACTTCCTTAAGGCCGTGGTGCTATAATTCATCTATTCTCTGATTCAGTATGGACATTACCTGATTTTATTTGCCTAGTTCTATTTTTAAAGCAAAATACAATTATAAAAATGTATGTCATCCTTTACTAGTCAGGTTTTACATTACAAAAGGTGTAAAGGTTCTTGGTCAAGTTTTCCATTTTGAAAGGTGCTACTATATATTGATACTAGTTGGTTTTCTGGGGATCTGAACTGATAGCCATTCATTTAATTACAAATGCCACTAAAACAATAATAAAGAGCCTATGACTACTTTCACATCAAAGTAAAGCAGCATAGAGTACTCAGCTGTTTTTTTTTTGAAAATCATTCTGTTTTACTATCACTTGAAATTATACTTTAAGTTAAATTCTATCTGAATTGATAAAAATGTCATTAAAATGCACCAATCAAAAGACACAGTGTAACAGAATGGATAAAAAAGCAAGACCCATCTATATGCTGCTTACAGGAAACTCACCTCAAACCCAAAGACATGAACAGACTAAAAGTCAAGGGATGGAAAAACATATTTCAGGCAAAAACAGTGAGAAGAAAGCAGGGGTTGCAGTACTAATATCAGACAAAATAGACTTCAAAACAAAGAAAGTAACAAGAGATAAAGAAGGACACTACATAATGATAAAGGGCTCAGTCCAACAAGAGGATATACCCTTTCTAAATATATATGAACCCAACACAGGAGCACCAGCATATGGGAAACAAATACTAACAGAACTAAAGGGGGAAATAGACTGCAATGCATTCATTCTAGGAGACTTCAACACACCATTCACCCCGAAAGATAGATTCACCGGGCAGAAAATAAGTAAGGACACGGAAGCACTGAACAACACAGTAGAGTAGATGGACCTAATAGACATCTACAGAACTCTACATCCAAAAGCAACATGATACACATTCTTCTCAAGTGCACATGGAACATTCTCCAGAATAGACCACATACAAGGCCACAAAAAGAGCCTCAGTAAATTCTAAAGATTGAAACCCTACCAACCAACTTTTCAGACCACAAAGGCATAAAACTAGAAATAAACGGTACAAAGATGTACAAAGAAAGCAAAAAGGTTCACAAACACATGGAGGCTTAACAACATGCTCCTAAATAATCAATGGATCAATGACCAAATCAAAATGGAGATCCAGCAATATATGGAAACAAATGACAACAACAACACTAAGCCCCAACTTCTGTGGGACACAGCAAAAGCAGTCTTAAGAGGAAAGTATATAGCAATCCAAGCATATTTAAAAAAGGAAGAACAATCCCAAATGAACGGTCTAATGTCACAATTATCGAAATTGGAAAAAGAAGAACAGATGAGGCCTAAGGTCAGCAGAAGGAGGGACAAAATAAACATCAGAGAAGAAATAAATAAAATTGAGAAGAATAAAAACAATAGCAAAAATCAATGAAACCAAGAGCTGGTTCTTCGAGAAAATAAACAAAATAGATAAGTCTCTAGCCAGACTTATTATGAGGAAAAGAGAGTCAACACAAATCAACAGTATCAGAAACGAGAAAGGAAAAATCACGACGGACCCCACAGAAATACAAAGAATTATTAGAGAATACTATGAAAACCTATATGCTAAGAAGCTGGGAAACCTAGGAGAAATGCACAACTTCCTAGAAAAATACAACCTTCCAAGACTGACCCAGAAAGAAACAGAAAATCTAAACAGACCAATTATCAGCAACGAAATTGAAGTGGTAATCAAAAAACTACCAAAGAACAAAACCCCCGGGCCAGATGGATTTACCTCGGAATTTTATCAGACATACAGGGAAGACATAATACCCATTCTCCTTAGAGTTTTCCAAAAAATAGAGGAGGAGGGGATACCCCCAAACTCATTCTATGAAGCTAACATCACCCTAATACCAAAACCAGGCAAAGACCCCACCAAAAAAGAAAATAACAGACCAATATCCCGATGAACGTAGATGCAAAAATACTCAACAAAACATTAGAAACCGAATTGAAAAATACATCAAAAGAATCATACAACATGACCAAGTGGGATTCATCCCAGGGATGCAAGGATGGTACAACATTCGAAAGTCCATCAACATCATCCACCACATCAACAAAAAGAAAGACAAAAACCACATGATCATCTCCATAGATGCTGAAAAAGCATTTGACAAAGTTCAACATCCATTCATGATAAAAACTCTCAGCAAAATGGGAATAGAGGGCAAGGACCTCAACATAATAAAGGCCATCTATGATAAACCCATAGCCAAAATTATATTGAACAGTGAGAAGCTGAAAGCACTTCCTCTGAGATCGGGAACTAGACAGGGATGCCCACTCTCTCCACTGTTATTTAACATAGTACTGGAGGTCCTAGCCACAGCAATCAGAAAAAACAAAAAAATACAAGGGATCCAGACTGGTAAGAAGAAGTTAAACTGTCACTATTTGCAGAGGACATGATGCTGTACATAAAAAACCCTAAAGACTCCACCCCAAAATTACTAGAACTGATATCGGAATACAGCAAAGTTGCAGGATACAAAATCAACACACAGAAATCTGTGGCTTTCCTATACACTAACAATGAACCAACAGAAAGAGAAATCAGGAAAATAACTCCATTCACAATTGCATAAAAAAAAAAAATACCTAGGAATAAACCTAACCAAAGAAGTGAGAGACTTATACTCTGAAAACTACAAGTCACTCTTAAGAGAAATTAAAGGGGACACTAACAGATGGAAACTCATCCCATGATCGTGTCTAGGAAGAATTAATATCATCAAAATGGCCATCCTGCACAAAGCAATATACAGACTTGATGCAATCCCTATGAAACTACCAGCAACATTCTTCAATAAACTGGAACAAATAATTCAAAAATACATATGGAAACACCAAAGACCCCGAATAGCTAAAGCAATCCTGAGAAAGAAGAATAAAGTAGGGGGGATCTCACTCCCCAACTTCAAGCTCTACTATAAAGCCATAGTAATCAAGACAATTTGGTACTGGCACAAGAACAGAGCCACAGACCAATGGAACAGACTAGAGAATCCAGACATTAACCCAGACATATATGGTCAATTAATATTTGATAAAGGAGCCATGGACATACAATGGCGAAATGACAGTCTCTTCAACAAGTGGTGCTGGCAAAACTGGACAGCTACATGTAGGAGAATGAAACTGGACCATTGTCTAACCCCATATACAAAAGTAAACTCAAAATGGATCAAAGACCTGAATGTAAGTCATGAAACCATTAAACTCTTGGAAGAAAACATAGGCAAAAACCTCTTAGACATAAACATGAGTGACCTCTTCTTGAACATATCTCCCCGGGCAAGGAAAACAACAGCATAAATGAACAAGTGAGACTATATTAAGCTGAAAGCTTCTGCACAGCAAAAGACACCATCAATAGAACAAAAAGGAACCCTACAGTATGAGAGAATATATTTGAAAATGACACATCCGATAAAGGCTTGACGTCCAGAATATATAAAGAGCTCACACGCCTCAACAAACAAAAAACAAACAACCCAATTAAAAAATGGGCCGAGGAACTGAACAGACAGTTCTCCAAAACAGAAATACAGATGTCCAACAGACACATGAAAAGATGCTCCACATCGCTAATTATCAGAGAAATGCAAATTAAAACGACAATGAGGTATCACCTCACACCAGTAAGGATGGCTGCCATCCAAAAGACAAACAACAACAAATGTTGGCGAGGCTGTGGAGAAAGGGGAACCCTCCTCCACTGCTGGTGGGAATGTAAGTTAGTTCAACCATTGTGGAAAGCAGTATGGAGGTACATCAAAATGCTCAAAACAGACTTACCATTTGACCCAGGAATTGCACTCCTAGGAATTTACCCTAAGAATGCAGCAATCAAGTTTGAGAAAGACCAATGCACCCCTATGTTTATCGCAGCACTATTTACAATAGCCAAGAATTGGAAGCAACCTAAATGTCCATCGATAGATGAATGGATAAAGAAGATGTGGTACATATAAACAATGGAATACTACTCAGCCATAAGAAAAGGGCAAATCCTACCATTTGCAGCAACATGGATGGAGCTGGAGGGTATTATGCTCAGGGAAACAAGCCAAGCGAAGAAAGAGAAATACCAAATGATTTCACTCATCTGTGGAATATAATAACAAAGGAAAAACTGAAGGAACAAAACAGCAGCAGAATCACAGAACTCAAGAATGGACTAACAGGTACCAAAGGGAAAGGGACTGGGGAGGATGGGTGGGTAGGGAGGGATGGGGGGGAGAATAAGGGGGGTATTAAGAATCGCATGCATGGGAGGGGTGGGAGAAAGGGGAGGGCTGTACAACACAGAGAAGGCAAATAGTGATTCTACAACATTTTGCTATGCTGATGGACAGTGACTGTAAAGGGGTTTATAGGGGGGACCTGGTATAGGGGAGAGCCTAGTAAACATAATATTCATCATGTAAGTGTAGATTAATGATACCAAAAAAAAAAAAAAGGCAGTTCCTGTGTGGTGACCTCCAATGAGTTCTACACAAGGGTATAAAGGGCATATAAAAGTGTAGGTAAAGGGTCTGTTTGTGTTTATACAGAGGATCAAAGCCTAATTTGGCTACCCAGAAAATGAACTAAGATACGATATGAAAAAGAACTTCCAACATCAGCACTCTCAGAAAGACTCATGCCAGAAGATCATCATCAAAAAACTCCAAGAAAGATCCACGCACTGCTATAGCTGTAGACGCACTCGTCCCACCAGTTCCTGAACTTGCCATGGGAATGAGGAAGGAGATATCTAAGCTGGCCTGTGCATACAGTAAAACAACAAATTTGACTGGATCTATACTGTTGGAACTCAACCAAGAATTAGAAGAAGTGCAAATTGTAACGCTCCAAAATCTTACAACCACAGACTATTTACTGTTAAAAGAACATATGGGATGTGAACAGTCCCTAGGAATGGGTTGTTTTAATTTGTCTGATTTCTCTCAGACTGTTAAGTTCAGTTGGACAGTATCCACCATATCATAGATAAGTTTTCACAAATGCCTAAGGTGCCTAAGTGGTTTTCTTGGTTTCACTGGAGATGGATGGTAATTACAGGTATACTTTGGTTATGTAACTATACTCCTATTATGTTAATGTGTGTGTGCAATTTAATTAGTAGTTTAAAACCTATACATGCTGAACTTACTCTACAAGAAGATATGTCAAAGAAATAATCAATCTTCCCATGTTTTCTTCCACCTGCTACTTCTATAACTTTTCTTCTTCCTTCCTAATTACAACCCTTAAATAGAATTCGTGCCTCATATCGAATTTACTGAGTATCATAATTCTTCCACGTGTTGAAGATACCTCAAGACAAATGCTGGGCATAGAAGCCACAGGGCATAAATCTGCAAAGAAGTAAAAAGCTATCCTTTTCAAACAATAAGGCTTCTCTCTCACTTACCAACTTTACATTTCCCTGTATGGCACCGGAAGACGACTGGTTAGCCAGAGATGGGTAAGATTCCTCAAGGGAGGAACAACCTAAGACAGGCAGAGTCGCAGGGGGACCATCAGGTGAGAAATTGGGGATCAACAGAGGTGAGGCTTAGAACCTCAACCCCCCTGTTCTGAGAGAAATCTTCTGCATACATGGATGTTTTATTGCCCTTGTCTAGCTTGGATTAACACATAGTCTACAGGCACACACCTGATGATCTACATTTGCTCTCTTACAACACTAAACTATGTTTTCTACCTTTATCTTGTATCTACCTACCACTTCAGCATTTTATTAAAAATAATAATAATAAAGAGAGAAATGTGGTATCCACATATAAATCAAGGTTAAAAATCAAATGAATATTCATATTTGAACTGTTTATAGTTCCTAATGCATGAGCAAAACCGAAAGTTTCTGTGATGACTGCCCTTGTACTGTTCACTATGTAACTTATTCATTATGTAAGAATTTGTTCTCCATGTAAGAACTTGTTTGTTATGCCTCAGAAGATTGGAGACTGACAAAAATTAGGTTTGGGGTGGATTAATGATTGTGCATTGAGTATTGACCCACCTATACAGAAATTTATTGTTGTTAACAACCATTTGATCAATAAATATGAGAGATGCCCTCACAAAAAAAAAATATATATATATATATATATATATATATATATATATATAAACACACTTCCAATTGTAAAATAAATAAGTAACTGGGATGTAATGTATAGCATAAGGAATATAGTCAAAATATTGTAACAACTTGGTACGGTGATAGCTGGTACCTAGAATTATCATGTATATAAATGTTGAATCACTGTGTTGTACACCTGAAACTAATGTAATACTGTGTGTCAACAACCCTTCAATTAAAAAATAAATAAATAAATAAATCAAATGAATATTCATATTTGAACTGACTGTTTATAGTTCATAATGCATGAGCAAAACCGAAAGTTTCTGTGATGACTGCCCTTGTACTGTTCACTATGTAACTTATTCACTATATAAGAATTTGTTCTTCATGTAAGAACTTGTTTGTTATGCTTCAGAAGATTGGAGACTGATGAAAATTAGGCTTGGGGTGGATTGATGATTGTGCATTGAGTATTGACTCCCCTATACAGAATTTTATTGTTGTCAACAACCATTTGATCAATAAATAGGAGAGATGCCCTAACAAAAAAAAAAAAAAAAAAGGTACACACTTCCAATTGTAAAATAAATAAGTAACTGGAATGTAATGTATAGCATAAGGAATATAGTCAAAATATTGTAACAACTTGGTATGGTGATAGCTGGTAACTAGAATTATCATGTATATAAATGTTGAATCACTCTGTTGGACACCTGAAACTAATGTAATACTGTGTGTCAACTACTCTTCAATAAAAAATAATTATCTACAAAAATAAAAATGTCATTAAAGAAAATGCAATCAAAGAAAGTTTTTTTTCATAATGGAACACAGGGTTATTGCTATCTGATTCAGGTAAGTTTCCTGTTAACATTTATAACCTGGATTATGTTTTATCTGAAAGTGTTTCATCACCAAGTGCAATGAATTGACTACGAGTTCAAAAATTAAAGGTAATTTCTTGGCATTGTGACTTTTAAGAATTATTCAGTAGATTGTAGCAGAACATTTTATAGTGTGCGCCCAAATTATAAGGATTTTGTTCACCCTTCCCATTCGCTCAGTCTGTCCAACATCACCCATATATGCCATCCACCTTGCCAACCCTGCTCAAGATGATTTACTAGAGGCGGTACCTGAAGAATCTTGACCAAAGTTGGCATCAGCTGGCTTCTGTTTATTTCTGTGTCTTATAAGCAAAAAAGAGCCCTGAATTGATAATGTTCTTCATTATTAAAACTGCCAAATTTGGCCACCAATTGCCTCAAGTATAACCATGAAATAGTTAAGTGAACTGCTAGCAAAGCAGGTAGTATAGAAGAAACGCCACACCCTCTGAATATGAAAACTTTCAAAGAACTTTTAAAAATACTATTACATATGTTAGAAGAAGTTTACACCCAGCTTTGGAAATCTATTAAGCAAAAACAAACTAACAAAAACAAGTTTGTTTGAGGAGGCTTGGAAAAATCCTTAATAGAAAAATTCAGGCTTGATGTTGTGTGAAGAATCAAGTAGGTTTTCAGAGAAAACAGCATCTTGAAAAAGAGACAGCGATATTTCAACAGAGGACTTGGGAATCAACTATTGAATTATTGATCTTGTAAGCCCCCAAATCAGTTATGTCTGTGCTGAAAGCCTGGTCTAACTAAGGAGGACAAAAGGCTTCTGTTAGTCATCATTCAGGCTAAATTATTGTCTGAGCTTTGCAAACTTGTCTATGCAGGTCACATTCACCACCATTTTTGGTTCATTCAAGGGCTTTGCAGTGCAAACTGATTGCCCCAACAGTCCCCCTTCTCCCTCAATATAAAAAAAGTTATCATTTTGAATTGTTGTCCTAAGAATAGCTGCCATCCAATGAATCGCGTAGCACACATGGTGTTCTCCTAGTGTGCAAGGGAAGAAATATATCACACCTCCATGGACATTTTGAAATTTTGGTTATTCTGGAGCTAGCTAATATAAAGATTGTTCATTGTCTTCTAAAAGTCAGGAATTATTTTGACTCTACTTATTTTTCGTGTTGAAATGTTAAAGAGCCCTACCAATCTTGTACTTTATTCCAGGACTATCCTTTTTCATAATTAGATTTTATACTATAATTTGTATTGAACTCTGAGAGATGTTGAGAAGTATCATGAGTATTTATAAAGCAAGGATATTAAAACTATGTCAAAGAGGGATTGTGAATGTGACACATACAGATTAAAGCAGTCCATTAGTCAAACATTCTGATTAACTTTTTTTTTTAATAAATACTTGTAGTGATGCTGTGGTTGCTTCGACATATTGTAACATGCAGTAAGGAGAAACCTGAAATCAGAAGCTTGATTGGTATAAGTGTAACTGTGGTTAAATTTTCATTGCACTTCATGCCACATTTTTATCAATAACTTGAGTGCAGATATTACAGATCTGCACTACAAAGTGAACCATGTCATCACACTGAGAAAGGGGAGAAAACATAGCATCTCAATGTGTAAAATTTGCATTTTATGAGCAATCAATACATTTGAATTAAATTTGGGAATTTTGGTTGATAGATAACTAATATTGCTCAGTAATGTAACAGGACCACCAAAGAGAAACAAATCATAGAAATGTCCAAAACAAGGAATGCTATTGTTTGAATCTAAGCTTTACTGGTCAAACCACACCTGGGATTTAGTTCTGATGTCACATCTCCAAGGTAACATGTATAAGTATAGAAGCCAGAATATTAAAAGGACATTATCTATGCCCTTGCTTAATGAAGAATTAAAAGCAGGATCTTTCATTCGATGAAGCTATTAAGCATTACAGATAATCAAATAGTGAAGAGAAGCAAAAAGAAACAGATTCACTGTGCTCTATAGGGCCATGATAGCCACACGGTGTTAGTAATTGGTTATTTAACTAAAGAAGCTAAGGTTTTGTGGCAATCTTGTCTAGGTCCTTGTCAAGGTCCCCATATCTGCATCTCTATAGCTTCTGAAGCCACCTGGCCAAGCATGAAGTTCCTGTTTGCCAAATCCCATATTACAGAACCTTTCACTGCCTTTAATTCAGAAGAGTGTAACAACTCTGAGTGCATTCAGGTCATCTATCACTGGAACTAAGTTTTAATTTCACTCAGACCAAGTGCACTCCTGCAGTGACATGGCCTCAGCATTGTTCCTATAACAAAATCCTGTAACTGATTCCTGTTTTGTTCCCTGGAATTCTGAGTTTTTCCTGCTTTGATACATCTCTAGGATCCTGTTTCCTCCAAGGTTGAGCACTGTCTTTCTCTTGCCCATATGTCCAGGCACCTGATTTCAGCTTATGCATCCCAGTCATTTGTTACCAACCCTGCTTTGCTGATCCCTAATGACCTCTGTACTCAAACACCCAATGTGCCCAGCTAGGTCAACCTTTGCTTCCACTTGTGGCACCTCTTGAACAGATGCTCTATCCCCTGGATATGTTACTCTCATAGCTCTCGCTACTCGGCTTCCCATCCTCCACTGTGGAGCTTGCACTACTCCAGGAGTACAATCTAGTTTCAAAAACGTGCCTATGCTACTCAGATGAGATCTGAGTCTTCATTCTGATTCTAACAGGCAAGATCAGTGGTGCTCAAATTCTCAAATATTAGCATATATATGACAGTTAGCTGAAAGGCTTTTTAAAACAGAATGGTGGACTCCACCCCCAGCACGTCTGATGCAGTAGGCAGAGGGTGGGGTCTGAGGATGTTCACTTCCAATAAATCCTCAGGAGATGCTAATACTGGTGTGGGAACCACATTTTGGGAACGATTGCTCTAGAGCCGAGAGATATACTTGCCTGTAGATAAATGACTCTGAATGGGGACTCAAACTTTGTATTTGGTGTTTACTTAGGATTTAATGCTCAGTGAATCTTTAAAATAATTGTTTAAAAACAAGAGGAGGCATTACATGAGAGGTCCATACCTTTATGTAAAGATCATTTTAAAAAAGTACTCTGTGACACTGACAGAAAATGCTTTCTGTGGAAGCAAAGAGGCAAAAAATAAACAGCAGCAACTGAAAGGGTATCTTGCTGCGACCCTCCTAGCTACCTAAAATATATGTAATATATATTGAACTGTCCTGTTAATATGAGGATAAAAATGTGTCAACTTGATTCTCACAGAAACTGAAAAATCCACACGAGTCTCTCTTCCTATATCTGTTCACCTTGCCTGTTCCCTGTCCTCCAGGAATGGCCTCTTTCTCTAACTATTCTCCTCCTCAGCTTGCCTGCATTGTGCCTAAACATGGCAGGCAGAGAATCCTAGGGTTCCAAGACTCTACCTGTTTGCAAGAGAAGAGGAGGCTACTCTAACTGTCACACTGGGTATACTATGTGAGAAGGAAAAGGGAAAATATCAGCAATGTCTCTCGTGTATAAAAGAGTGGGATGGCAGGATACCTGTGCAGCCTAACAAGCCAGAGATAACAAATTATGGTCAAAAGAACTGCAACCAAAGGCTGAAAGAGGAAAGATTTGCAATCAGTGATGTCTTCTAGCTCTCTGGTGTTTGCATCTAATGGGCAAAGCTCATTTGGGGAAGGATCAGGCACTTAAAAACAGCACCCCTGCTGCTGGAAGCTGACAGAAAGTAACATCCATGAGCATGAGAATGCCGGATCAAGGCTTGTCCCAGAAACAATGCCTATAACAAGAAAAAAAGCAGAATAGAGGTGCAAGTGCAACCTGGCTTACCCCAGCGCAGCCCAAGGAAGATCAGATTCAAGGAGAAGAAACTAAAAGGAAAGATCCTTGGACAACATCTTTCCTCACAAGGTGCACTCAACAAATTCATCCAATTCTTGAACCAAGTTACAGAAAGAGCTCCTTAATCCCTTCCTGCGCTCCGAAAAAAGGGCAAGTGCATTAAACACATCAACTGATATGATTTCAGAACAAGTGTAACTGCTCAACCTAAATGTTGCTCCTTCCTAAGGATATGAATGAACAGTACATATAATTTAAAATGTGTCATATATGTTATAAAATATATTATAAATAATTAGTTTTTTATAGTAATGAACATGTATAAGAAATGTTGAGGTGATTTCTCTAACATAAGATCCTGGGGGGAAGTGAGGCTATCACACCTGTCTTCTAGGATTTCACCTTCACAGACTGAGCCATTTAGATGTTGTTTCAGCTCTGCTACTACTCCATCAAATCCTGCCTTCTAGTTGGGAAGCTGACCTCCATATTGGCTACCTCACACTGCCTGCTTGTGACATCGTTCTCCCACCAACCTACCACACCTGCTGGAATCTTGGGGTTTCCATGGAGCTGCTTATAAACAAACCTGGATCATCTCAAGTGACCAGTGACCAGTGATCTTCATCCTGGACACACGTGCTCTTGGCTTCAGTCACTGAGATATCATCTACTATATTATCCTCATCTCTTATATCTATAGTTGTTGTTTCCTCTTCTTCTCTGCCATGTCTGGTAAGGAAAGGAACTTTTTAAAGATTTTCATTACATTTTTTTTGCCCCTAAATGTAGTACAGACTTAAAATATCATGAAATAATGGGGGCAAGTGTCAAACTAGATATCTGGAGGCCTAATTTCAGTTTTGACTTTGACATTTACTAGCTGTGTGACTTTGGAAAAGTCATTGACTCTCCAAGAAAAACTGTTTTTTGCTCATCTGTTACATTAGGAAGGCAGATTACTTCTCTCTGGACCCTTTTTTTCCAATATTGAGTTTTAAAGGGCACCAATGTAGAAAATGAAATCAGAGGTATCTTGAAAGTGCTTCAACAGAAACAGAGAAAACAAGGTGATGTAGGAAACTGGCAGTATATGTTGAGATGTATCATCTGTAGTGGCCTCCCTCCACTAAAGTTTCAAATCAACTATTTTTAATTTAATGATGTTCAAAAAGTACTATCCACACATTTTGGAGTGTTCTATCTAAACTAGGTGAAAAGAGAAAGTAAGGAGAGAGGATAGAGAGTACTAGGCTATTCAAAAGGAAGGAAGTTGAAGATTGTTTTCATCAGCACAGGCCAACAGGAACCAAGAGGGTAGAGAAAATATAAGAATGAAGGCAAGCATGGAGCAGCTCTCATAAAAAAGGAGCAGTTTGAGTGGAATGTTGAAGGAATCAAAGATTTTAAATTAAAGCAGAAGCATAGAATGAAATCTGCTCAGAGCAGGGCAGAACACATTTGATTTAAGCAAATGCTTCCATGAGTAGACTAAGGACAGTAAGGCCAGACAGGGAATCACACATCAGAAACAAGGAGCTTGTTCGTTTTTTCCTGTTGCCTCTGTGAACCACAGATGACACCTTACAGTTTTGAATGTAAACATTTTAGAAGTATGTTTTAGAAATCATACTTCCTATAAACAAGAAACTAAAATGGTTATCTAGGAGAGTGAAGGAAACAGAATTTTCACTATTTTATGTCATTCTGATTTTTAAACTATGTAGATGTTCTGCCTATTAAGAATAAAATTAAGTCTTTTTTAAAAAATGTTATCTCCTCACTTGAATCAGGACTAACTGCTTTTGTGATAAGTAAGTTCCAAGTCAAGACTGCTTTCTATCTTTAGTTATTTTCTTCCTAATACAGAGAGCACACTAATAAACACCCATTATCTGCTTTTAGATATTAGCTATTCTAAGAAGGAAAAATCAAGCCCCACAACTTTAATTCCACATTTATCTAATAAAATTTTGTGGAGTCCTTTGGGTTTTCCTAAATTAAAAAAATTAAATTTAATTCTAGCCATGATGGTTTTTCTGGGCTTTGGGGACATTGTCCTGTATGTTGAAGACTATGATGTAGATTTTAAGATAAATATTAAAACCTTCATGATACTTGTTAAGTGCTCTTTTCTCTTCTCTTATGTGATTATATTAATTGAAATATATATATTTCTACTAGGCTTGATATCTGTTACTTGCTGGCTAATATTCAGACAGCTATGAAAGAGCACAATAATGGAATTCCTTTATACTTAGTATCTTGCTCTCTGCTTTGCCTCAGTTTTTACTGAAATATTTTTCTACAAAAATTGTAGCTACCTGTATTTACACATTTATTGCATTTTGCTGCTGTTTATGCAACTTTTTACTGATATTATCTTCTCTGTCTGAATGTACTGTCTAGGAATTCATTCAAAATCACCTTCTACTGTGGGCTGTTTTTTGGTCAGTAGTACTCACTAACATACAGTAGTCAATATTCACTTTCATAGTTTTCCACATACGATACAGAACTCCATTTAATAGTAAACTTATGCTTAATGCTTGCTCCATACATACCCCAGTTTCCATTAGTATCTCCATATTTCTTTTTTAGTTTTGTGATATGTTTTTCATAATTTTTCTCATTATCTTTCCAGAACTTATATTTCACTCTATATAAATCATATGTAATATCACTTTTATCCATGTATGAATTTTTACTGTCATTATTGTTACTATTATAACCACTTTATAGAAGAATAACCTAAAGCTCACAGAGTTTAAATAACTTTTTTCTCTCAAAAAGCACTTTTTGAGAAACTCACTCTCAGGTAGTCATTTTGAGGGAGGATCAGAAACATGGCTTGAAGAGGGTAAGAATGACCGCTTAAATTTACCAACTGGACTAAGCTATATGTGAACTCTGGGTAAGAGCATGTGAACTGCACAAGCAAAATGGACATGAGGATTACAATGGAAGCAGATGTGCTATTTTCCAATGGACCAAAAAAAAGGGGGGGGCCCATATGAAAAGTTTTATTTGTTCTGGTATTGGGCAGTGTAATGCTCAGAATAGAGTCCTGGCAAGGAAGGCAGGATACTTAGGGTCCTTTAACCTGGTAATGACACTAACATAATGGGAGAACTCGAACAAGCCCATCTGACCTCTCTAAGCCTCAGTCTCCTCACTTGTAAAAAAAGAGTATTAGAAGTTCTTGAGGGACCTCCCAGTTCTAAAATGCTTCAGTTCTAGGAAATAGCACAGGAGAAGATACTAATGCAGGCTCATAGGGAAGAAGGGCAGGGAGAAGGTTGCTTCTAGCCTAGAGAACCTTTAGGAACCCCTCTCCTGGGTCTTCTGCACATCTGACCAAGCTGGGAGCATGGGCAGTGAGTACTGAAGGATACCAAACTGCTCCAGCACTGAGAACCAGCAGAAAGGCAGTGATTCTTGCCAGGTCTAGTGAGTTGATGTTACAGTCTTCCTGATAGCAGCAACTTTAAGGTAATGCTGCTACTCTGACACAGAATTTTCAACCTCACTGATTTTTTTCCCTACAGAAAATTTCCAAAATCCATCTTTACTTGGAACTTCACATTCTCTGCAGCTCCCTGCTCCTGTGGTGAGCCATGCAGCTTCTTCCTTAACAGGAAGAGGCTGCGATTTCTCCAGAGTCTCTGCTCCCACTGCCAGTTCGACATCGCTGCCGCCATCAGCCTCTGGCACCTCTTTCCAGCCACTCATGGGTACTGCCTACCTTTACCAACATCCCAGCACAACTATGTGGTCTGCAGTTACCAGCCAGCGCCAGATCTCCACTTCAGTCGGAGACTTCACTATGACTGTCACTAACCAGAACAGAGCCATGAGTATGGCAACTCACTATGCTCAGACTTCGTATGCCAACTACATGGTCCCTGTGTATCCATCACTTCCTGGCAGGCTTGTTCAGGGAATACCAACCCAGATGCTAAATCAGGGACATAGTCTGTCACATCCTTACCAGCAAGGGAGCCAGATATATTATTACAATCAAGGCACAACGGGGACTCTGCGATCTGGAGAACTTGTCCCCTGCTGGCAATCCTATGGCTCTGTGACAAATACAGGAAGTAGGGCCTCTGCCCCTCGACCAGAAATGACGGTACTGCAGGAGATTCAGCCCGCAGGTACCCAACCACCAGTCTCCACATCTGGAATCCACTACTACGTGTCTACTCAAACCATCACAGAAACACGTTTTCAAGGTGAGTGCAAACAGCACGTATGGAGAGGAATAAGGTCAGCATTCAAAAGAAAGGTCAAATAGGTAGAGTTCAAGTCCTGAGACTTCAATAACCACCACTCTCTCTCAGTGCTCTTTATTTTCAGACCTAATGGAGGTGGGAAGGCAGGACACTGTGACGGTCATCTATGCCACAAGCACAGAGAGCATGCCAAGGGATAACATGCTTTTCACGGCCCTAGCTCATCACTCCCCCTGCACACTCCCACACTGCAAGGAACTCCCTTTTCCTGATCTAGTCCTGATTTTTGGAAGGCATTTCACTTATTGTGCTAGTACCAGTTTAACTTTCCCTCACTTTCTTAATTGACACCAGGATTTAAGACCTTTTTTTCAGGGATCTTGTCCAAAACAAGCAGGATATGAATCTGTCCTTGCTTACATATTTCATGAGGAAGAACTCCATTCTCTCTCTTAGTCTATGGGTGAGGTTTTCTTAACTTCTCAGGAAAGAAGATAGGATTATTGAAGACTACATATAAGACTGCTAGGCCTTGTAAAACATTTCATATTTTAAAAATCACTTTTACCTTTTATTTGTCTTCTAAAAGTCCTATGAAGTACAAAGGAAACCAAGCAAAGTGACATCAAATGATCAGCAGTAAGAACTAGAACAGCTGCCTCCTCTATCTCCTAGCACAGGGTGCTGCCCATGACTCTTAAGAACTAGTAGAAAAGTCTTGTCCATGTTGAGCAGTGCATGGTTTCTGTGTTGCATCTAGAAGCATCTCACTTACCAAAGACTGACTTCTTCCTTGTTCCTTTGTAGTGATGGAGGCTTCCCGGGGTTTGCAGCCTCACCAGATATTTTGTCTGTCACAAGATCCACATAGCCAGACACTTGAGAATAACCCACCACCTGAGGTTGGAGGCATTTCAGTGAGAGCTTCAGTGCACGGTTCTGGTAATCCCTCGACACTTCCTCCAGCTAAAAATCAGGAACAAACACAGAATAACAATTTGGAGGATAGTAAAAACAAGCTTCTGAAGCCTCTGGATGCCTCCCAGATCACAGCAGAAAACCAAGATGATGTACTACCTCCTATACACATCCCTGATACTCACCATCTCCAGGCCTGCACTGATCCCCTCAACCGAGAGAAGCAGCCTTGTTCTGAAAACATTGATCTGGGGAAGAACAGCCTGAGCCTTGAGGACCAAGGCACACTTGTAAATGAGAACGAATCGAACAGCAGTTTTGCAAACGTTGCTGACCAGGCAGGAGACAGTCAACTTCCTCAGTTCTTCAGTTCCTTGAAAAACTTTATTCAGTCCAAAGGTCCCAAGGTGAGCAAAACCCAAGATAGCAGAGCCACCGAATTAAACCAGGTGCAGAAAAGGTCATGTGCAAAAAAGAGGTCTCCTGGTCAAGCAATGAAGAACAATCATGAAGCCTCTGAGCCTCTCAGTGGTGCTCCCGAGGCACCGGAGGGAGACATGAATATCTGCAATGTTGCAGATGGTGATGAGGCTCCTGCGAACAAGTCCAAGCGTTCTAGACGCAAATCTCCAATAACTGCACCAAGGAGGACCAGAAAAACTAGGAGCTGTGCACAGAAGACCATAAGAACCAGAAAAAGGAACTCCAAGAAAGCTGAAGAGGGTGAGCAGTCTGGAAACAAAGTCAAAGCACAAAAAGAGCCAACAATTCCCCGGATGAAGCGGAAGAAAGATGAACCTGAGCTCAGCCAAGAGAACTTTGAAACAACTCTAAGCAGGCTAGGCATGCACATGCTGGAGTCTGTGCAGGTTTTTCATGCACTGGGGAAGAGGATTGATAAGAAACCTCGATTCTCTTCTTCCCAGGACTTGGGAAATTCAAGGAACCCCAAAGACCCCCAGCCACCCCTGGCCACCAAACCACGGCTGAATATTCTACATGAGGGGAAAAGACTTCAGAGAACTCATGTCAAAGACCAGAAACCAGATGGCAGTGTCAACAAGGAGTGTCCATCTCCATCTCAGAGTGAACTGCCACCTCCTGGGAAGCTCAAATTTGTGCCTTTGCATTTTTTGATGGAAGAAAGGTCTCCAGTTTGCCGAGTTCCTCGTAGGCGTCAGTCTCCAGCCTCAGACCAGCCAGCTTTGGCGTCCTCTACCCAGCCTGGCTCTACAAATGCAGCTCTGTCTACTGCAGTCAATTCATCCCAGCAAGCCCCTGCATCTTTAACAGATCCTGCCTGCTCATCTCTGGGTCCAGTCTCGACCAACTCAACCCAACGAGACCTGACGAAGTCTACCCAGCCTAGTGTCACCAAGTCTGCTGCTTCTAGACCTGTACCCTACAGAACATTACCTTGCACTTCTCTCCAGCAGGAGCCCATTCCCACTGCTGTGCCCCAGAACCAGCCTCCACCCAAGCCTAAAAGCCCATATATAAACCAAGAGGTCTACTTCTTCATACCACGTCCATGGAGGATATCTGACATCCTTGGGCCAGAAGTGTCAGAGCCTGTCACAGAAGAGCAGAGGCCAGAGCGGGAAGCTATGAAGAGGCAGGCTCAACAAGAGCGTGAGAATGCTGCCAAATACACCTCCTTGGGGAAAATACAGTTTTTCATTGAAAGGGAAAAGGAGATGGAAATTGCTGACTCCTATGGCTATATAATAATGTAAGAGATGATAGGATTGTTGGTGCCACTTTGGTTACCAGATGCAGATAGATAGATATAAGTTTCCACATGTAGACAGATAGATAGATATGGATACATAAAAGTTTCCCCACGTAGATAGATAGATACGTTTCCACATGTAGATATAGATAGATAAAAGTTTCCACACGTAGATAGATATGTTTCCACATGTAGATAGATATAGATAGATATAAGTTTACACACATAGATAGATTTAAGTTTATGAAAAATAGACAGATAGATATGTTTCCACAAGTAGATAGATATAGATAGATATGTTTCCACACATAGACATAAGTTTTCACATGTAGATATACCTGTCCACACTTGTTTGGGTTGTAATTCTACAGGCAACTATGTGATTCTCGAGTATCTAGTCCCTCCCTAGACTGGTAGGATTCAGAGAAGGCTGGTCAAGTCTCTCTGCCCACAAAGTCTCACAAGTCTTTTTGCCAGCACCCAGCACAGTGCTTACACAAAGAAGATGCCTAATACATATTTTCTGAATGAACATAAATTGGCACAGTGCAGCAACATCCACAAAAACACAAGGGTTGCTCTGATTCAGAAATTCCATTCTGAGTGAAATGGTCTCTGAGAAGACAGTATATATGTATTCAAAGATGTTCATACAGGAATATTCATTACTTCAATATTTTATAATATCGACAACTTATGACTTTCTTATGGTCATCAGTAAGTGAAGAAGCAATGCAACCTTAAAAAAGAATGAGGTCTCCAAAGACTTTTATACGAAGACATCTGCCATACACTAAATTATAAAACAGGATGTCTAAATATTATACCATTAACCTGAAATTAGTATGTCAACTATACTTCAATTGAAAATTTATAAATAAAAATAAAAAATAAAATCCCTTCTCAAAATAAATAAGTAAATAAATATCATACCATTAAAGTACATGTATATGCTTATGTCTGCATTTTTAAAGTGTGAAAAAGCAGGTTAAACGATTTCCGGTGGTATCTCTGCGTGAGGGTAAGACTGCTTTCTCCCTCATAAGCTTCTACGCTGATTTTCTGCAACCAGCTTACATTACTATTGTAAACCAAACAACTGGAACAGGGTCTGCCTCTCGAGGTTGGCAACTCGCCTGCAGATGAGGTAGCCAGTCCTGTTTACACCATGGGTACAGTGGACGCCGATAAGTTTGTCTGTAAAACAGGGAATAGGGTTAAAGTCACGGCACACTACCAACAAGTGATGCGCCTTTCTGGAGAGTGACATTTCTTAGTCACACAACACTACCACTACCCTGAAAAGGCGTAACTCTGAAGAGGAATGTGATTTTGTGTTCAGGAACATACTATAAAGAATTATCTAATACCAAGTCAAAATTCACTCTCTGGGAAACTGTGAAGAGCCCCCAGTTAGACGCAAGGGTATAGACGGGAGAAGGCCTGGTCAGGTCCAAACAGCTAAACCATATTGAGATAAACCCATCTGTCTTCCTAGAGAGCGCCCATCAGTGATTGATTTAAGTACAGGAAAAGGGAGTGGGAAAAAAAACAAAACAGGGTAGAAGAAGAATGAAATCTGGTTTTGAGTGACACAAATGGGAGGTTCACTTCTGATGCGGAGTTATTAAAAAAACCGGTCCTATAGCACTCCTTCAAGGCCCCAAGTTGCTTCAGCTCCTCCTCTCACTGCCTGCTCCCCGCAGGCCACGGGCCCCTGCACCCTGGCAAGTACCCAGATGAACAGCTCTGCCCCTATTTTACGATGAAAAAGCAAGACTTGGAAATATGTAAGTCTAAGCTACCCAGCAGGCAAACAGAACTAAGTCTAGAATCAAGTCTAAGATTTCTCCAAGTGTGCCACAGAATTTCTTAGTCCATCATTTAAAAGCATTATAAAGAAATTAAAGTTTAAAACTGTAGTTTTTTATTTACGCCTGCAAAGCGTATGTCTGTGACTAGCTGGTGTCTGATAAGAGAGGACTTGTTTTTTACTGTCTGGATTACTACCTTCCTACTTCTAATCGCTACTATTTCAATTGCTCCTCCATATGGAAGATGTTATCTTTCCTAAATGTAAACTTGGTTGGGTTACTCCGTTGCCTAAAAATCTTCATCTAGCATACGGTAATGCCCACACTCTAAGCATAGCATTTAGAACTCTTATAAACAGATATCAATCTGTGTCTCCAACTCACCTGTAATTCCACAATGATCCAAACTATGGCTTACAAGGGCCTGCATGACCCACCTCCCTCCTGCCCACTGCCAGCCTCTCTGATTCCATTTTCTACTGCTCTAAACTCAGTGCTCCCTCCCTACTCCAGCCACACTGACTTCCTTACTAGTCCTCAAACATGCTGAGCATAGTTGTGCCTCAGAGGCTTTGTACCACTATTCCCTCTGCTTTAGGACACTTTTCCACCACCCCTCTAATACCCAGTGGCTTGGTTCCTCATTTCCTTTAAGGCTGTGCTCAAACAACATCTTCATACGCCTTCCCTGACCACCCAGACACTCCCTCCCTTCTCCGTCCTGTTTGGTGCTCTCCAAAGCACTTATCGTCATGACATTCCATGTACTCACTTCATTCTCTCTCCCCGGCTAGAATGCAGAGGATGGAGGAGCAAGAACTGTCCTCTGCTCCTACTTCCCACAACAGTGCCTTCAACTTAGCAGGTATCACATAAATATTTGTTGGAAGTGCACATATGAATTCCACGCCCTTTCACACTACCCCCTCACACAGCAGAGGCTGCCTCTCCATGGCACATGTCCAAGCTCTGAGGCTTTTGTACATTTCCTGATACCTGGGCTGTCCTTTCCTCATTTTAGTGAAATTCTCTCACCACCTAGCCCAGATGCTGTCTCCTCAGTGAGGCCTTCCTCAGTCTCTCCTCTATATTCCCATTGCACTTAATTCTTTTATTATAATTAACCCACTGTCTTTACGGTGGAAAATGTCGTGTCCTCTTCATCTGGGAGCTGGTGTCTGTGGAGGGGCCTATCACAGAGGTGGCCAGAATGATGATAAGCAAGGCCCCGAGACCGCTACGGCAGAGCCCCGTCAAGTTAGCACCATGGGGGCAGACGACCAACACGGGGCCAGCCTGTGCAACGACTACACCCGAGAGGGACCGAGATTTACCAATGTGTCCTCGGGCACTCTCAGGGACCTTTAGCCCTCATGGAACAGACGGGATGCCATCGGTAGTTCTAGGGAAAGGAGCCTGGAGGAGTGAGCAAGCTGGCAGCGGCTCCCTAAAATCTTAAGAGGTGATGTTTCTGTAACTACAATTTATACAAATTAGAAAATTTACCTTATCTATCGATGCCCTGCTCAAGACTCAGCCTCCCAAGTTCTAAAGTCAAAGTGGAAGGAAGATATGTGAATGGGGCTTATGATATTTAAGAGCCAGTGCCCGCATTAAACAAGAAGGTTGGAGTTTAAAAGTTAATCTTAAAACTCCTGTCTCTCTCTTTCATCCCCTAACTTCCCAATGCCATCTCTATTCTTTTTCCCCTACTCCCTGTTGATATGTGTGTATATATATATATATATATATATATATATATATACACACACACACACACACACACACATATGCAATATTACTGTCTGTCCAGCTCAATAGTGTATATTTCTCAGGCTAAATTTAGAAAGATGGCCAAATGAACACTTCACGCTGTGGGCCAGTCACTTTCCAAAGACAAGGGACCTCAGTTTTAAAATATGACAAATGCAATAGTCTTCCTGATAGTGAGATGCCAGAAAAAGGCACATGGATCCTTAAAATTCAGAAGCTATTAAGATCTATTTGCAACAGAGTAAGGTAGACTTTAAAGCAGGAACAAGAAAACACTGGCCTTTTTAAGCTCTTTCTGTCCGCAGAATGACAGTAAGAGGTGGCAGTGTCCTTCCCCACTTGAATCCAAAGTGGAAAAATAGCAGGAATATCTTAAATACCCATGATGAGGATGCCACTCCACTGGTCCATTTGTTTCACTTCTAGGGGTCTGTCTCACTCCAAAACTTCGCCTTTTGTTGTCTCTTTTATATACTCTAAGACCCTGAGATTCTTTATCTTTTCCTTTAAGTCCCACCTCTTAACCAATATATAAAAGAACATTTTTATATTTCCCAATCAAATTTTTAAAAAATAGATGAATAAGCTAGTTCAGTTCATATCTCTCACTAAAATCACTTTCCAAGCTAACTGTGTGGCCATAAGAAGAAGTAACACCTCACTCTATTAGCATCTGACACCTGACATTTCCACTTTAATAATATTAAACACAATAGGCCCAATGGCAAAACTATTAAAAATATTAAAAACTCCCAATCCCATAAAAAATGCATACTGAAGTTCAGGTAAGAAAAAAAAAACTCACATTATCTTTATTTTCTTTCAAAAACCCATTAACAGCATATTTGAACTTAAAAGTAGTGTCATCATCAGGTACCTGATGCCCAATTGTATAAATTTTTAAGTAAGGAACAGTTTCTGGTAAGTCCTATAATGCAAAACAATGAAAATGTGTATTATTTCATCTCTAGGGAAAGAATTAAAAATGAATTAGAGGAGCCAGAATAAAACCAAGAGATTATAATAAACTTGGCATGTCAGTAATCCTGCTAAAAGAGCCATTTTTTCCCCCAAAGCTGCTTCAACCTGGAAGTATCACTTGCTTTTCATTAAAACTGCAGGATGCATAGTCAATAGGCACATAAAACTGCAAGCAAAGTCCATGTGAATGAATGTATATGTCACCAGAAATTACATAAATAGTTCTACCTAATATTTTACATTTCAGGGGCCACAAAGCAGCTGTGATTTAAGTAGAATAGAGTCAGAGAAGAACTTGGATTTGAATTGTGAGACAAAGCAAATTTCAGATACTGTTGAGAACTGCTATTCTTGGCGTGGGAGAGAGTAGGTACTGATAAAAGACAGAAGAGCTTAACTGAAAATCCTGTTGTTCTGAACTTAAACTGAAAATCCTGTTGTTCTGAACTTAAACGGAAAGTATCAATGTGAACTTTTGATGTATGTTATTTTAAAAGCAAACATAGAAACACATTTCCTAGCTCTGACCCAGCTCTGATAAAAAAGGACTCAGGAGCCTAACTGAGAAGCTCCAACTGGCCAAAGACGGGGCCTCAGTTAAGAATAATAACTGCAATGGAGTCCACAGTGATACAAATAAATAAACAAAACAAAATCCCATTGGTCACCACTGGAGGATACTAGTGAATCAGCTCATTATTTTGAAAACTGTTAAATAAAAGGAAAGAATCATGACACTACAACTGGGCAACCAAATAGATAATGAGGGGCAACTTCTCTTGATGGAAGTATACCCAGCTAATAAATGAAGAAAACAACAACAGAATTCACCATTTCTCACAGCCCCAAACAAATTAATGGACGAAACTATCAATCATCAGTGACTGCTAATATCACAGAAAGACAATCACTAGGAGATATTAGTACTACTACCTCATCAGCAAAGGACTGTTACAAGGATCAACTAAGTCAGTGTACGTGCAAGCAGTTTTTACATGGCAAACTGCTTTGCAAATACTAACAAACGTTAGGTGTCATTGTCTCCCAAGTCCATGCAACTGTCAGAAGGAAAATTCTTTCCCACTGATATGCTACATGGGCCAACAGATTATATGGGTTTCTGTATCAATGGCAAAAGGTATTAGGAATAGAAAGCATGCAACTGAGAGAACTGTCTTTTCCTCTGATGCTCACACATGCTCAGGCAACTGCTTAAAATAAGTGCTAGGGACATACGAGGTATTCCTTTCTATTAGACTACTGCTATTCTTACTACAGGTTTACTTCATTTTCAAAATAGAGAACACGAAAGCTTACAGCATTTCTTAAGCACATACAAAGCTTACTGCCAAATGTATAATTAAGGAAACCATTTGGTTCCTTCTTTGAACTATTATCCTTGAAAGAAGGCCTTTTTAGGGCAGGGAAACTATTCTGTATGTCACTGTAAGGGTAAATACTTGTCATTATATACTGGTCAAAACCCATAGAATGTACAATATGTTGAGTGACTCATAACATACACTAGGGACTTCAGTTGATAATGATAGATCAGTGTTGGTTCATTGGTTCTAACAAATGGACCACACTGTTCTGGAATATTGATGGTAATCTTTGTCGGGTGAAGGAGAGAGGGTATAATTGGGAGCTCTTACTGTAAGATGATATTTACTGAATTCACCTATGTAAGATGATAACTACTGAATGACTATGAACTAATACAGTATCTGAAAGGTTCTTTTCAATTAAGGGTTTCACTTACCTCTGGCTTATAATAGCGGTGAGTATATGTTAAATCAATAATCAGTCCAAGTTCTTCATTCTGTTCTTGGACTTTGTTAAAAAGATCCAAGGGGGAAAAACATTCTTCTGGAGCAAGATTCTCTTCAAAACTCTGGCAGAGAGAATGATATAAGAAAGAGCAGATGGGTGCTTAATATCCTTTATTTTATTACCCATTTATTCAAGCCCCGTGATGCTAACAATGAGATGCAAAGGAAAATTTCCACTCCTCTGGAAGTTACAAACTATTGTATAATGCTTTCTTTCAGAAAGATTAGAGGAAGAAAATAAGCTCATTTCTATCATTTATTTCTGTGTTTATTTGTTTCATGTTGGTCTCCCAGCCAGACAGTAAACTTCCAGAAGGACCACATCAGTTTTGCCCCCCACTGCATCTCCAGCTCCAAGGGGAGTGCCTATAAATAGGCACTTATAAATACTTCTAGAATATTTATGTATGTGAAGGGTGGATTTTATTGCTAAACATTTTTTTATGTATTTGGCTTACTTATGTGCTCTTTTCCATACTGTTATGTTTGGTTATTCAAATGCCAGCAACATACTTTTTTATCAATTAACAGACTAGTTTTTAGAGCAGTTTCAGGTTCACAGAAAAACTGAGTGGAAAGCACAGAGAGCTTCCAATTATACCCTCTCTCCTTCACCCAACAAAGACTTACCTTCAATATTCCAGAACAGTGTGGTCCGTTTGTTAGAAGCAATGAACCGGCACTGATCTATCATTATCAACTGAAGTCCCTAGTTTATGTTATGAGTCACTCAACGTATTGTACATTCTATGGGTTTTGACCAGTATATAATGACAAGTATTTACCCTTACAGTGACATTCGAATAGTTTCACTGCCCTAAAAAGCACCTATAGTACAGCAACACTTTAACATAGATTAATATCTGGTACAGCTAGATGTTCCCCTTCCACCATTATTCTTCTTTTTCAGAAATTTCCTGGCTACTTAAGTCTATTCTTCTATATGAATTTTAGAAAGAGCCTATTTGAGATGATGATAAGTTTATAATTAATGCAAGAAGATTTGACAGATTTATGGTGTTGAGTCTTCTGCATAATACTGTAAGTTTTGAAGAGTAAATTAATTACATCAAGGCATATTAACTCTCCAGTTTCTCACAAAGTTGGAGCTGATGGATCAAATACCACCTTCAGCTATCTGAATAATAACTAATTTCAGATAACCAATTTGTGTTAATCCTTTAGGAAGCCTTCCTTGATTAACCTTATTACGGTTTTCCCCTCCTTTGAATTCCTAGAAATTTCTCGCCATGGCAAATATTTGACATTTAACATATTCTCCTTTGTATTCCAGTGTGCTTGAGGAGAGACTGGCAAGTACTGAGGCTGCTTTTCCTTGGTGACTTCCATAAAACACACAGGAGACCAATGTTACATTTCATTGTCACACAGAGATATTTCATCTTCCTGACTCTACTGTATGAAAAGGGGGTGCACTGGGAGTGGTTCTACAGCCCTGTTATCCCCTTTATGGTACCTTAATCCCAACACTGAATAAAACTACTTGAGTACACAGAGCCAGGAGAGGCTTTTCATAATGACAGTGTGCAAGACACCTGGGGCAACGTGGAGGAAAGGGAACTGAAGAGTCTCCCTGTGCTTCTCTTGCTGGTGGACTTCCAGACAGGCACTGAGCAGGGACCCTCGTGGAACCTCAGGAATCCACTTTTAGAGGCCATGGAATAGGCAACTGAGGCGTTGGGCCAATCACACAGAAAGGAGGAATACAGGAGCAACCCCTCAGGAACTGCAAATGCTGGTGGGGAGTCCATTCATTCAACAAGAATTGTTAAGTATTTATTATATGTCAAAAAACACTATGCTTGGGGTTGGTGGATGTAAATAAGAACCATATGTTTATCTTTATGAAACGACTAAGTTTTTAAGTACAGAGATGCAAAAGAACTGACATAGCAAGTAAAAAAAGGAACCCTGACCTATGAGTCACAAATTACATCAATTCCCCATACATTAGAAGTTGAGTTCTTCCACAGACACATCCACACTATGCTGGGCAGTTTAATTAGTGACATGAACCTCTTCTCACCTTTTTTATGACAGTCAAATGCTTTCCCCACCTATTCCATTCTTAGTTCAATTTTCAGAGTTTCCATGCTGAAATCATGACCATACTGATCAGGTTATTTTTTGGGTTGTGACAGTGGTAACAAAGGTGTCTCAATGGCATTTAGTGCGTAGGGTCATAGATGCCAGGCATCTGGCCAAATTCATAACAGTCCTACAAATGTGTCTTACCCCCTAATGACTTCTGAATGTTCTAGTCAACATTCATGTAGGTGAAAAATATGTTCGTAAGTTAAGCCTTAGAAACAAACTTCAAGAATAAACATGAAGGCTGTTTTTTTGCAGTTTTAATGTATAATCCATTAAGACAGTTGTCACCTTATCAACCAAGTGAAGGCTTTGCTTTACTTGGAAATCTGCTAAGTAAGAGCTGTTCATTATTATGAAAACTCTGGCCACTTAGGCAAAATAACTCACCTACATCAGGCCTCATTTAGTTTTCTGATTACACGGAACAAGTAACTATTTCTTTATGTCTAGCATAGTTATGGCCATTTACCTATTAAATGTAAATACATACTACAGTATTATGAATTCCTTTATCTTATTTATTCTTTATGTTATAGTACATTGTTTTCTTTCTTTAAAATTAAGAATGGAAGTAGATTGTACTTAGATGAATTTCATTTCAGGATACCAAAGGGTATTACAAAGTATTTCCTACAAAAAAGGGAAAATGGGGTGTGACAGGGTTGAGAACCAGTGTTCTACACGGTGAATTTGGATTTCTTAAAGAATACTGCTTACCTTTTCCAAATGAACTTTGAAGGCAATGAAACAGGTCCCTGGAATCCACTGTCCAACTGTGATATAGTCTTTCCACCTATCAATACATTTTCTTATTAGCCAATTTTTAGGTCAGCCAGTCTCTCTGCATAGAATGAAGTCTCCTTGAAAATGAAAAGCAGAACCCAAAAGTAGGGCCTCTCTTCTCTCTACTCTGCATTTTACTGCTCCACCTATTCAACCCCACCCAGTATCAACCTATACTCCCCTTTTTCCTGCTTCCCCATCTCGAAAACAGACAAGGCAACACAACAGTGCAAAGGGTTCAACAAATACGACACATCTAAAACCAGAGGCGGCCAGAACTTCTGCATCCCCAATAAAATCTAGCCCAATCCTGAATACTAAGGTGCCATTAATACACACATGTTGACTGAAACAGTTTAACTCTTTCACTTTACACTTTATTTTTAGTCCTAATACAACCAATGCCATCAAATGCAAGCGTAGTGAACTTCAAGTTCATATTTTAAAAGAAAATTTGATAGACAAGGGGGCCGTGAACTTCACTTAATAAGGCTAGGGGTAACAGTAAAAGGTAGTATTTGAGCTGCCTGCAGTAATATTTTATATAGAATTAACTAAGGTTAATTCATCATATCTTAAGTATAGAAAGTTAGGGCAAAAGTGACACAAGATGGGTCTTGGGAAAGAGGGGATTCTATACCACGCAGTCTTGAAGGCCATGGAAACGAGTTTGTTTTTATTCCTAAAGCAATGCTTTTGTGCGATATTTACGGGAACTTTCCAAGCTGCATATTAAAAAGATGTCTTATGTGAAGAACTGAGTGAACAGTAACAAGAATCAATAAATATATACACTAATTAGGACCTAAAAGCAATGGATCAGGCAAGTTCTGTATTAGGATGCTGATGGAGGAGAGAGGACAGATTGAAAAGATATTCAGGACATAAAACGAAGGGGACTTAATGAGCTATGAGATGGCATAAAGCAAGATCTCAAGGAGTAGAGTTAACTGAAAGCAAAGCCTCAAAATTAACCATTTGAATATACAGAGGGCGAGTTCTCAAATGAGACCTGTTAGAAAGCAACAGCATGCCCTTTGCGATTCCTGGAAACAACACACATTTTTTCAGTGAAAGTTTCGTTGTACTGGTAGATTTTTCATTTGACCTTTGCTCTTGTTAATATTTTTGTGGCAAATAGCGCAGCTTGAGGAATGCGGGGGCCTCCATTTTGGTAAGTAAGGGGTGGCCCCAATACTGACAGTCCCATCTTAAAGAGCAGTCCCTCTCTATTTCACCCGGGGAACCAGGGCCCGCGCCTCGCTTTTATAAGGCCCTTGGAGAAATAAAAAAAACACACTGTCCACGTCAGCTACTGTGAGCAGAGCAGTGAAAGCGTTACGGCCTCCCAGGAAGAGGCGCGCCAGCCACACGCAGCGGCAGAGCTCAGGCAGCTACGAGGCCCTGGAGCTGCGAGCAGGACGGGCCCGCACCTGGTCGAGGCAGCTCACCTTTCGGGGGCGTGGCTTCCACCCTTCCTCTCGTCGGAGGGCGGTCCGGAAAAGATGCCTCTCTGGCCCCAGCCGTAGCGGGCAGGATGCCATTGGCTCATCTGGGCCCCAAGACACCATCCACCCAACGCCAAGAGCCCCAAAGCCGCCAGTTCGGCTCCCTCTCGGCCAGAACAAGACTTCGGACCGGAAGAGTTTAGGTAGCAACACCCACAGCACCTCGGCTCCTTCTACTGCGCATGCGGCACCGCCCGAGCTGACGTCGTCCCCGCGGAGGCCGACGGGATGCTGGAGCCCACAGCGCCCTCCTTAGCCGGTGGTGGGTAGCGCAGGTCGATGAGCTTGCACACCTGCCAGAATTCAAGTAGTACAGGACATGGGATCAAAGTCAAGTCCCACTCCTCCATTTCCTTGTGGGGTTCTTCAGACATTTTCCAAGGGCTTACATTCACATTTACTGTATATGTATTTAAATATATTAAGTACCTATTTCTACATACATGGGTATCCTCTATTTTAAGTAAAAGCACCATACTATATGAAATGGAATCTCGCCGGAACCCTCCTTACCCCAGAACAACTCAGGAGACAGGGGCTCACACAAGAGATTATATTATCTGTTAGTGAAAATGGCTGCCCCCAGAGAGAGGGAGCAGCAGCTCCTGGGTGAGGAAGTAGTAGGGGTAGAGTGTGTTCTGCATTGGTGATTGGCTCTTAAGGGGTGGAGGTCTCAGCGCGCCAGAATTTGCCTCCAGCAACCACTACAGCCAAAGAGGTTTCTAGGATCAAATTAAATTCAGGAAACGTTGCATATGACATGCCACCTTTGGAAATTCACAAGGCACGTGAACATTAAAGGCTGTCAGAAACTATAGTCAAGAAACCTATCTCACTTTGTTTAATCCTGGGTTTTTGAAATGCTCAAACACAATGCCTTTCCTCAATTTACTACCTAACTAAATCCTGCAGAACTGATGCTCTCTAGAACTCTCAGGGGAAATGTTGCTTTTAAAAATGCTCTTCCTTTGCCCATCAAGAAAAACATGTACCTTTGCAAACAGATTCTTCCATATTTACAAATGACATAATGAAGTCTTCTGAGATGTATGAGATTTTTTTAAAATCAAGGACTCAAATATATTTTAATCTCCCTAATAGCAAAGCAGATGTTGAATCTGTCTGGATTAAATAAGAGTGAATAATTAAAATGATAAAAACTTGGTGTCATAAATGGAAAATAGATCTCTCCATATGTGACATTCCTCTTTCCTTGAAGGAAATTAGGCCCATTGCTTCTACCATGTGTAACTCCAGAAGGGAAGTCCTGGGGCAAAATAACATTGAAATAGAACTTAGTCAAAGGGAGAAATAAAGTGGGAGAAACCCATTTATTGCTCATGAGCAGTCTTCCACTTCTGCTGTCCCACGTGTCTCTCATGACCTGGCTGCTGAAGAGGGGGCCCCACTCAACCTCTCCGATCCAGATATGCCCTCTCTCACCCTTGTAATTACTGTTGATACAGAGATGGGCTACTTCTCTCCACCCCTTAGAAACACCTATTGATATGGAGATAAACTAAGCCAGGTGAGAGATTCTGGAAATACTGCAATTTTGCCCACACCATATATGGCACTGTGAAATAAAAATATATCACCAAAGAGCACAGATAAATATGGACTGCCTTCATTATCTAAGTGGACAAGTTCCTGGTCAATCACTGGCCTCAGGAGATACCATTCATTCATCTGTGTTTTTTAGGCCAGAGGTTCCTCTCAGACAGGGATTAAGAATACTGGTGAGAAAGGGAACAGAGAGGATCAAACATGGACTTTGGCTTATCCTGTCTAAGTAATTTACTTACAAGATCCATGCAACTGATTACAGTGTTGGAAGGGATTTTAGACTCCCTGTAATCATTTTTATTTGTTTTACAATATGATGTCAGAAAAGAATGCATAAAAATGAGTTTGGACATAATTCAAACTCTGTATGCATTAAGAAAGCTACCTGTGGGGAAAATGGAAGCTCCTATCACCAGGATCCTCACCTGACCCTAACCTATTTGATGATGTAATTGGCCTACTACTAGACTAATACTTCCACACCCATAGGCAATAAGCTATTATTGACTGAGTCACTATATAAAGAGCTCCACCCAGTGCTCTGCGTGGAGGCAGAGATGAAGGAGGATTACAGATCTGCAGACTGCTGGATGCAGACATGATTCTAGAGCTCAACCTATCGCTGGGAGAATAAACTGGGTAATAACCCTTTTACCCCAAGAATGTTCCATTGTCATTTCTCTGTCTCACTGAATCCATAGTAAACTTGTCCAGGGCTGAAACCCATTGACAAGACATAGAGGGAAAAAAAAATCCATAAGTAAAAGAACCAGTTTATTCTAGCAGAAAAGTGCCCAAGGAAAAGACAGATTAGTTGGGATTATAAGTGGGTCTGAATTCTAAATCTGTTTATAAGGAGAGACTATATGCTTTGCTTTGTTTCAGTCACATGGAGTATTAAAATACCTCCTAATAAGGTCATTAGGGAAGTCAGTTAACAAAGTTCTACACAGCATTTTATTGTTTTTAAGGAGATCTATTACTTAGAAAAATACATTTCCCAAATGGAGTTTACACTAATCCCATGATGTGCTGTTCACATAAAGATTCCAAGGTCAAGTAATCCTAAGGGAAAGCCACATATTTATCCACCCTCTCAGATGTTCTGTGCTCATTAATATATTTAAAGTTTTCAGAATTCCCATGGTAAAGAAGCTTTTTGAATTTGGTATTTCCCAATGTCAGGATTGTGGAATATTCTTCATTGAAGTAACAGCAATTGAGAGCCTATGGAGTTATTTTTCCATAGAATACTTTTGATATTTCGTGGAGAAAGTGAAGGTGTCTGTGGCCAGGATTCTCACCTGACCCTAGTCGTCTTGCTCGCTACACACATGTGGGCAATATGTTGTTATTGACTCTATATAAAGAGCCCCGCCCAGTGCTCTAGACAGTTGCAAGGCTGCAGGGCTGCAAGGCTGCAAAAAAGCAGAGACTGGACTGGTGGTGGTGCCAAGGACCAAGACTGAGACAGCTGTAGGGGCAGAGAGGCCCAGCGGCAGAGACCGGCTTGCTGCATGCAGGCTTGCTCTAGGTGGACGGGATTCTCGTGACTGACCTGCCATCATGGAAATAAAGTTGGGTATAAACGCTTTCACCCCAAGAATGCACCATTGTCATTTTTTCAGTCTCATTGAATCTATAGTGAACTTGCCCGGGGCTGAAACCCACTGGCAAGACAACATTGTCTAATAAAGTGTTATCCAATGAAGAGCTCACCTAGGGATTAAAATAGGAATGTTTAGGGTGGGTATAGAGTTCTAATACTTTCAAATGTCACTTTCTGAAAGATACTCCACTTTAAGAAAGAAGAATTTAATTTTTCATTAAAAGGAAATAGAGCTTTTGGTCAGAGTATGTTATACAAACAAGCATAGAAGCAACAATTTCTACATAAGTCAAGTATCTCATTTCTCAATAGTTTATCGTGTTTTGAGAAAACCTGGGATACTTCATTTACTTACAATTGGATTCATCTAGAGTATTATGAGTATTGTGGAGTAGTGAGATGGCAGAAATCATAACAGAATTGTACAATAAACTGGAGAACTTTAACATAAAGAAGAGATTCAAGTAGGGCAAAACATTCCTGACTTCAATGATTGAGATGATGGTAATATGAAAAATGGAGTGTGTTTTGCAGATGCAAAAATAAGCAGGATGCATAGTACAGGATGGAAGCTCCTAGTTAAATGTATTCTTCATTCAATACGTACTTAATAAACAGTATTATATGCCAGCCACTCATTTTGTCCTATTAGAGATGATAGTATCTCCAAGGATATTTTACAGGCAAGAAAATTAGTTATTGTATGACATGACAAAAATGCTATGATAAGGAAGAACTGGATAGTGTGCTGAAACACATGCTAGAGGGGCATAATTGAAAGGGTGGAGGTACTACACTGAGGGTCAGTAGGATGGGAAGAGTATTCCAACAATTGCAACGGTCAACCCAAACATAAGAAGAAGGTGAATGGCTCAAGGAACTGGAAGACAGTAAGCGAAGGAAGAGGTGGTATAAGGTGAAGTTGGAGAGGTAATCAGAGATCAGGTCATGCAAGGCAGAGGCAGATGTGCTAAGGAATTTAAGCTTCAACTTAGGGAGATTAGAATCTCTACTATTAAGAACCAGGGGGTCATAGTTGAATGCTAGCAATAGTAGTAAACGTATCTTTTGGCTTTGGTATAGACAGTATGAAGGGAGACAGATCAGAAACCATAGGAGACCAATATAGCACTTGGGAGATGATGTAGGATTTAACCTAGGAAAATGTCAATGGGAATTAAGAGCAGAAAATAATTAAAAGGATAGTTAAAATTCATTAAGTGCTCATTGTGCACCATGTACTGTTCCAATAATTTTATACTTAGCAACCCACTACAATCCTTTGAAGTAAGAATGCTTAGTGTTCTTAGCCCCATTTAATAGAATAAGATTCAAAGAGTGAAAAAGTTAAGGTATTAAGTCAAAGAACCAAGATTTAAAGCCAGGAAGTCTCCATTAGAGAAAGGATCTTTAGCACCTATGCTCTGTGGCTTCTTAGGACATCACATGAGAATTATTTAGGAAGGAGAAACAGGCAAGGTTTGTGGAAATATAAAGTACTGATGATAGTGCCTTTATTTCTGGTTTGAGCAAAGAACATGTTGATATTATTAGGAGATAGCAGACATAGGAGGGATGGCATGGTTTATGGTAGAAAATAATGAATTCTCTTGTGGACATGTTGGCTGTTAAGAACTTGACAACCTTCAGAAGATACCAATCAGGGGCCAGTGAGAGAGGGAGATCTGAAATTTAGTGTAATGATAGGGCTGCATATATTAGAATTTGGTGTCAAATCCATGGGAATTGAAGAAATTAATCAGGGACTATGTGTAGATTGAGAAGGGAAGGGGGCCCATATCAAAACCCTTAATAACAGCAAAAGTAGCACGAAAGAAGAATCAAAAGGATTCACCAGAAGAAATAGCAGGATAATAAGACTTGTAGATTTCATTGAAGCCAAAGGAGGGGAGAATTTCCCAACTCTGAAAAATAACAGAAGGACCTGTCTTGGCAAAGTGTGAAAACTTGTTACTGGAAGTGTGAACATGGATATCTGTTGTCCAACTGCAGGGATTGTGTACAAAGGAGTTTATATTAGGAGTTTGAACTAGATGCCTTATTGATTTCCTTCTAACTATGAGATTTTTGGATTCTGTACATTTTTCCATTACAGTGTGAAATGATATATATTCCCAGAGCACAAAAATGTGTGATGACTTTCAGTGTTTGAGATGAAAAAAACACATCCTGTGGTTCGTTTTCTCCCTTACAATTTCTACCAGTTTTTATGTTTGAATAGAGGTATGGTAGGTGAGATAGATACAATAAAAAGCATATTATTTGTCAAACCTGCCAATCTCTAAATTAAATATTGAATGACTGGGAACTTCTAATGATACTTATTTCAACTTGCCTATGAACTACTCAAGTGTTTTCAGACTTGCCAAGATCTGGGGCCTTGTGTATAGTAGGTGTCCAACTGACATTTGTTAGAAAGTGAATGACTAAAATAAACCCATGGTATAATTTTCATGTTTTGAAATTAATGTGAGGATACCATGTCTACATATAGATCTTTAAAATTTCCTAGCTGCAGAATACATTCTAATATTCATTCCATGCAAGTCATTTACTCCAAGGGCAATAAAGGGCCTTGACTCATAGAAAGAGAATGATTGAGTCGTTTCATAACTTTTACCTCTTAACATTAAATATATATGTATGTAACAATATACATATTGCTACATCTAACAATTTTGTAAACAAAATATTGTTTACATGTAACAATATACATCTAAAGCTTACCTAAGGAAACTTCTCAGGTCACAGAAATTAACTTGTCCAACTTCTTAATAACATTCATAATCCTTCCCATACACATACATTTTTAAATGTTGAGAAAGAGTAGGATGAACTGTATTGTTTATATAATGAGGATGAAACAAACCAGATCAGGTCCAGAAAAACTATTACAAACACTGACTCCACTTTGATATTTGACTGCTAATAGCTTTGAGGTCCCATCACTTCTCTTTTGCCTTCTGCACTACACGTGGGTAATCTGGTAAGAAAGCCTGAGTACTTCTTCCCTTGGAGCCAGAGAGAAGGTCAAACCAAGCAAGGCCCAGGCTGTGTGCAGGAACTCAGGCCCCAGCCTCACCCTGGAACTACCATAAGCCCCCAAGCCACTCTCCTTTCCTCGCTTTCACAGACCATTTTTGAGCTGCCTTGCGAGCCTGCCCTATTCTTTCCAGAAAGCCTCATTATATGAGTAATAAACCTTTTCATACCTTCTTGATGCCCATGAGGTGTTACCAGTTTCAACATCCAAACCAACGCAAAGACCCATACTGAATGAGCATTGACTGCAGGTTACTAAGATTTCTGGGCCCCTCGTGGGACTTACATGCTATCTGATTAATATTTAACCCACATTTCTGTGACAATAGCACTTAGTAGTAGTCCTGCTCTTTTTTATTGTATGTTGCATAATTGATATTTTTCTCTTTTCAGAAGAATGATTCTTATCTGACTGTCCTCTTCATTGGCAATCCTTTATGTCTGTACTAACATATTCAAGTATTCTTTCTCCTGGTAGGGAAAACAAATTAATGAACATATACATGGACTAGGGAAGGCTGCCTTTGCCAATTTGCAATGCTCTACCAGCTAACCGAACAAAATATTCTACTATCTGTGCAGAAATTTATGAAATGTTGACTAGCTGCTTCAGATGAAGTAATTTTCCTTTTCAAGCATGTACTTTTTAAAAGCCTTTGGTAACGTACCTAGCTCTTCGTAAGTTCCCCAAAGTACTGTGTCAGGACTCTGCAGTACTCACCGCATCACTTTCCTCCCCTACAGAACACTGAAAGACTGCAGTGCCTGGGACTCCTGATAGAAGAGGTGACCCAAGGCTTGGGTCTTGAACAGAATAAAAGTGAGTGGAACTAATCTGTTATCTGCAGCCTGCAACAGTTAACAACAGATATGCATTCTCCATTCTCTCTCTCTTTCCTGTTGAAGTAAATGGTGGAGAGATCCTGGCTTCCTGAGTTACTGTTAAGGAAAATGTTCTAAATACACCTAGCACACTGCATCCAACAATACTGGTGATTGGAATCTTATGCAAAGCCACTGAAATTTCATAGGTTCTGTGACTACTGCAATCTTAGTTTACTATGACCAATGCCAATATCAAATATCCATAAACACTGATACTTTTTAGCAAGTAAATGCAAGGAGGTCTTTAGCCTATTACCTTAGTATCAAATGTGACAAATCCTAAATTTTTGTATCCACTGATGTAGTGTTTTTAAATATCCTTCTTCATAACAATCCCTTTTGATTTTTTTAACCCTCAAAATCTCTTGATAGCTCTCATTCATCCCAAGGTCACATTTATTTTTTTCTCAATTTTTCTGTTCTTTTTTAAGCTCTTTGTCTTTTTTTCTCTATCTTCTATGTTACTTTTCAAAGAATATCTTGCCTTTTGGAATTGACCTTTTTAACGTGAGCATATCAAGAGGGGTCAAGAGGGGCAGGACACAGGAACCCTTGTCTTGGCCACTAGAAATTGTCCCCAGAGCAATCATAGACTTGTTTAATAATATATCCTCAAAGCAAGATAAATTACTTTGCCTGGAGTATGTCTTTAATTTGTGTATGTCTTTTCTCAAGATCTCATTACTTACTTCAAACAGCAAGGTAAATTATCTGCATGTATGCTTAATGAACTAGCTGTTTGAAATCATAACTTCTTTATAATCAGTACTGTTGGATTACTCAGGATTTGAAGTACTCTCACTGGCTAAGTGTGACTTTATCCTGTTCTGTGTAGAAATTTCGGAATTACTGACTAGCTGCTATATGGATGAAGTAGTTTTCCTATTCAAGTATATTTTGTGAAAATATATTATAAGGCATTTATAACCTTACAATTTCAATGTCTTTTTACTAGAGAATAGCACAAATACATTTTTTAAAAAAAGGAAACATCAACCCAGATATTAATGAGATTTCTTGAAGGTGTGGACAAGCAAATAATGAAATATAATGCTCTGTTAAGTCATATGTGGTAGCTACTTAAATTGTCTTTAATTTGGTTGTAAATAGTTACCTTTCAAAGCTAGTATTATGGACACTTTGTAAATCATGGTGTTTATTGAGACAGATACACTTGGGTGCTGCAAATCTGGAAATAATTTTTAAAGATATGACTTCTCCTATACCTTTTTATATTGAATCACAAATCAGTGATAGTCTTTCTGTCGATCAATGTTATATTTATTTAAATTGAGATTCTGAGTGCTCAGATAGATTCACATTAAGTGCTCTTTGCTTCCTGTAAACTCCTGCTGTTTGTTTGCACTGTTTATTTGTGGGCTTCCTGCTCACTAGGGATTTAATCAGATACCAGTTTATAGACTTCTTTTATTACTGTCTTAGATTTTCACTAATTCTATAGTGTTATTTAGCATTATTTATTTGTAACTCTTGACTCTCTAAAATTTAAACTCCTAGAGAGCAAGATCTCTACCACATAAGGCCTGTTGCACAACAAAATGTCCCTAAAAATTGTCTCATGAAATATATAGCTGATCACACTCCCCTATTTTATATGGTTCTAGAAACCTATTATATAGAAGCTTCCACCCAGAGCATAGGTGGCACATGTAATGTACATACCCACATGCCTATATACATATTGATCACAGCTAGGTTGTGATGCCAAGGAAATTATCTAAAATTTTGGAATTTTGGGGCCAAAGCAGGTGATGACAGCAATGGCCAACAAATTAATGCACCATACCTATCTAATAAAGTCTGTGCAAAAACTCTCGAATGGCATCGTTCAGGGCCTTCATGGTTGGAGAAAGCATCGATGCTTTTGGGGGATGGAGTCCTGCAGAGGGCATGTGTCTTGCCAGTGGGTTTCAGCTCTGGGCAAACTCGCTATGGATTCAATATGACCAAAGAAAATTGACAGCAGAACACTCTGTGGGGTGAAAGGTTTATACCCAACTTTATTTCCAGGTGGCAGGTCAGCCACTAGAATCCCATCCACTCAGAGCGAGTCTGCATGCAGCAAGCCAGTCTCTGCCTCTGGGCCCCTCTGTCCGCGCAGCTGTCCTCTGGGCCTCTCTGCACAGTCATCCCGCACAGCCATCCTCTGGGCCTCTATCCTCAGTGCTGCCACCACTCCAGCCTCTGCTCTCCTGCAGCCTTGCAGCCCTGCCACCGTGTCGCACCCAGAGCACTGGGCAGAGCTCTTTATATAGAGTCAACAGCCATGTATTGCCCACAGGTGTGCAGTGAGCTAGTCAACCAGGGCCAGGTGAGAATCCTGGCCACAGGAACTCTCATTTTATCCACAGATGGGTGCTCTATCACCCCCAGATCTCACCCTATACACCTCTACTATTTGGTTGTTTTTGAGTTATACCTTTTGTAATAAAGCTATAATGATAAATATAATGCTTTCCTGAGTTTTATGTCACTCTAAAAAATTATTAAGCAGCAGGAATGTTATGGGAATTCATGAAATGGTGGCTGAGTCAAACTGGTGACCTGGGGACCCCGCTTGTGACCAGCGGCTAAAGGAGGGGTAGTCTTATGGAACTGAGTCCTTACCCTGTGGGGCCTGGGCTAGGTAGGTAGTTGTTAGCTGTAAGTAGTTCCAAATTGAAGTGAATTGAATTGTAGTGGGACACCCAGTAGGCATCTGAGAACTGGTGTTGGAAAAATAGTCACAGTAAGTAATCAGCTCATAGCCTATCTTCCTCACAATTTCTCCCCTACATGTTCCCTATTTGCCAGTTTATCCACATTATCTTTAAGAGTCTCACCTAAAGGTTAAATAACAGATTGTGGAAAAAATATAGTAGATTTTTCTAAATGATTTTTCCCTAATTATTAGAGTATTACTGAAATGTAGAATACTAGTGTAAGAGCGAAGAAAAATGCATTATAATCTCAATAGTCCAGAAAACAACTACTATATACTTTTGAGATTTGTGTATATATAATACATATCTATATGTAAAGTATACAAATCAATTTTTAAAACCTCATAATGGTTTGTATACGTACTTGGCCTTGTTTCTAATATATTATTAATATTTTCCATGTCACAAATAATCATCCTTAATATTCTTTTATGTTACAGTTCATCACAGGGAGTTCCATTAACTCATCTGTAATCATTCTGATCACTATTTCAAAGAGCACATGTCAAGAATGACTATTTCATAAGCTCCACAGATGCTGACTGCAAACCTGGAATCAAAAGAGTGTTTTTGTTTGTTTGGGTTTTCACAACATATTTCAGGTATAGCCAGATCTATGCCAAAACAGAAATGCAGGAGTGTTTTTGTTTTTGTTAATATTTAATTTTTATGTAGCTAATTTGATCTGGTTTATTTTCCATCTAAACAATATGACTATCTTCACATATCATCACATCTGTTTTTATTAAGGTTTTGGTTTTTTGCATCTAAAATTGATCTAGAAATTACTTTAGCTTATAACCACCTGGTTAAGAATTCTCGTTCTGCAATCAGACAAAGCCAGAGTTTGATGATTTTCTTAGCCTCTTCAAACCTCAGGTTCTCTATTTGCAAAGTAGGGAATGATTATGACTCCCTACTTGGGATTAATGTGAGGAATAAATGAGATATTGAAATATCAGGTTTAGCACAGAGCATAGTAAACTTCCAATAAATGTTAGCATCTTTCAATATATTTTTGTCTTCAGAGTGTTAATTAATTATTCCAGGACCCAGTGTGAAATAACTGATTGTTTCCTCACTGATTAAGAACACCACATTTACCATGTAATGTGCAGTCATACAACATGAGGGTGTGCTACTGAGTCCAAGCTCATGCCACTTGCTGCACACGTGCCCATAAGTTGAGGGACAAGATGTTGGTACAAGGAAAGTGACTTTATTCAGAAAGCGAACAGACCAAGAAGATGGCAGACACATGTCCAAAAGACCCATTTCACTTAGGGTTGATTTCAAGCTTCTTGCATGTAAGAGAATGCAGAGGTGGGGCAGAGGGGGTTGAGGTCAGGAGGTGACAGCTGGATCAGACATCTGGACCTCAGCAAGGTTTCTGAGGAGGGAGGTGACACTTGCCCTTGGGTAGCTGACTCCAGTCATTTTGTTGACATGGGTCTGGCCACAATGTCCCTCTAAGTCCTTGACAATCCCATCATCTTTTCTGTACATACTTCTTTGTGTCCTTGTGGGAGATGAGTTTCAGGAAGGGGTCTGGTTGCATCAGTCTTAAGTCATGAGTGAAATTCATTTTGGTGATTTACAAGACTGTGTGCAGGGCTGTAGGGCTGAACAGAAACTTTTTGACCGCAAACTTAAGGCAGCAAAGGAGACAAATACAGTATGAAGGCAGAGATACCAACTTTTTCTCTAGTTTATGGTTATGCAGTACTGACTAATATTCTTTCTTGATCTGGAGTTTACCAAGTACAATAGGGATCATCCTGGAGAAAATCAGCCCATTGAAATAAAATTATCAAACTCTCCTAGGCCAAGCTCAAAGTACACCAGGTTCTTGGCATATGACTCCCATTACCCGACAGGCACAGAATAAAGCATGTTAGGAAAAGTAAAGGGAGACATTAAGAGAAAAGGGCAGAGCCAGGACAGACCCTCTGTGAGCATAGAAGTTTTGTACTCACTCAATGTTGCCTTTTTATCTTCCATAGCACCCCTACGGTCTGTCCAGGTCAGTGATAAACATCGATGCTGAATGATGTCCACTGAATGTTGGCTATTCTTAAACATAGACATTAGTGCCACTTTCTGGTCTGAATATTTCTGAAGGCAGGAAGCTTGTGAAGTGTCTCTTTGGAGTAGGAACACCCAGCAGAAAAAATTACTGCTTTTCCCTACATCATTCTATACTATTTCCAAAAAAAAAGCTTAAGTAAGACTTAATTAAGGGGAATAAAGGGACCATCTTTGCACTTGAAACATAAGAAAACATCAAAGAGGACCCCAACATTATCTCGCTGCCAGCTGAGAAAGCACAGAGCACTGGAACGTGGTCCTACAGGCATGCTGGACAGCTCCAGAGCAGATGGCACACTTCACAGGAATGAATGGGTGAGTCTGAAGATGACTGAGTCCTGCAAAGGGCCACAATGCCAGCTAAGCAGGCTGGAATTAGATTCCCCATCAATGATCACCCCTCAGGGGGCTTCCATCAATACTCAAAACATAATGCCTTATAGATACCATCTTGATCAGGATCATCACCACCATAGAGGTGCAACTGCTCACATCACAATTACAAACATACAAGAAAGGATCAGCTAACATACTGGGCTCACAAAACTACCCCATTTCTGACCCCACCCAACTCTTGAGTAGCACACATCAGGAAGCAGGTTGGCTACTGCTGAGATGTCCTCACTATTTCCCTGGCCTCCTCTCCACAAGTTCATCTTGTGGAGACAGAGGAAACCTTGAATTATGTGTACAATTGAATTTTTTAATGGACTGGACTTTCTTTAAATAATCATAGGTAAAATTATGTGGTTGTACCAAGATATCATTAAAATGGCTCAGAAGAAAACATGTTTTCAGTTGATAGCAGTTTTGGAAAAATTAAAATCATTTCATGTTTAGATCAAAATAGTAAAATGTATACATATATTGCTATACCTGGTTCTGGGACTTCTAGTCAATCTCATTAAATTATCCCTTCATTGATATCAGAGAACCAGCCTACTTGAATCATTATAGCTTTATTATGTGACAAAATATGTGCATTTTCACCACCATTAATGTTCTTTTGAAATACATTTCAGGCCAGAGGCCCTCAAAGTGTGGTTCCTAGATCAGCAGCATCAGCTTTACCTGGGAATGTGTTAGAAATGCAAATTCTTGTGTCCTGCCTCCCACACCTGCTAAAATAGAAATTCTGGGAGTGGTACTTCGCAATCTGTGCTTTGTCATGCCCTCCAGGAGATTCTGATGCCCACTCGGTTATGAGGATCACTGTTCTAGGCTATTTTTCTGCTTGTTTTGGCTATTTTCTATTTGTTTATTCATTTGCATTCGTATTAATGATAATACCATTTTGTATTATCTTAGGAGAGGCTGGGTTATACTGCAATAACAAATAAGCCTCAAGTGTCAGTGGCTTAAAATAGCTCAGGTTTATTTCTTCTTCAAGCTTCCTGCTCACTGGGGACTGGAAGGGGACCTGCTAATCATTAGGGACATAGAGACCTAGAGTGTTGGAGAAGCTATGATCTCTGGTTTTGTTGGTTGTCTTGGCAGATCTAAAAATCCAACAACTTCAGTAACTCCACAGAATGGAAAGAGATCAAGACAGTCATAATAAGAAGAGGTGGATCTTCATGTGAGTAGAGCTCTTAGAACAAATAATATGCCTGCCTTTCTATCTGCAGTATAGCTCAAAGCAACCATCTATTCAATATGTATGTGTCTACAGAACCCAATATAGTATTATGCTTCCAAGTCTTGTTTATCACAGATTCCTCAGTGTGCCATCATGATTCTCAAACGGAAGTGTTATGGCAGATTTATTGCTTTTGGCGCTGAAATTTAACCATAATTCCATAATTCACTTCTAGCCATATTTCTAATTTTGCAGCATGTACATTTATAGACATGCTACTACAGAGTAATTAGTTACTAGTGGGCTTTAGATCCCTGCCAATATCGATAAAACAGGCCAGACCTGGCCATCCATTGAATCAGTCCCCTTGGCATCAGCTTCTAAGCTTCTCATATGGCATAAAACCCTGTGACTCAGGAGAAAAGGATATAGTGGGAATTCTAATTTTCAGTTGATAGCAGTTTTAGAAAAATTAAAACCATTTCATGTTTAGATCAAAATGGTAAAACATATACATGTATTGCTATATCTGGTTCTGGGCCTTCTAGTCAATCTCATTAAATTATCCCCTTATTGATATCAGAGAACCAGCCTACTTGAATCATTGCAGCTTTATTATATGACAAAATATGTGCATTTTCACCACCATTAATGTTCTTTTGAAATACATTTCAGGCCATAGGTCCTCAAAGTGTGGTTCCTAGATCGGCAGCATGAGCTCTGATTTGAACTTTTTCTGATACTTTCACCCAGTTACTAAGTAATCCAAACATACGCACCATACACACACACACACACACACACACACACACACACACACACACACACATTTACAAATACTCCAAATATTCCATTGTGGGATATGCTCCAAATTCATTAAATGTCATGTGCAATTACCACTTGGCTTTCTTGTCTGGACAAAACACTTAATAAAAATGGCATTTCAGAGACTTGGTTTAGATAGGGGGGACTAGGATGAGACAGATAACACACTCAAAGGCAAGACATATGTTAAGGTAAAAGTACATACTTCATGGTAGAGTGTTGGGAAATGTTGTGAAGGGCAAATTAGAAGGAGGGAAACATATTATAATCAGCTCTTTGATTCTTTATCTTGGGATTGAATCTTGAATTGTTTGTACTCTATTTCTAAAAGTTTGAAACTCAATAATAATTTTCATAGTAGAGAAGACTTTAATGTTATCCAGAAAAACAAACAAACAAATATTGGAGATCAGGCAGAAAATGTGGATGACACAATCCTTCAATAATATATGGAAGTCCCCCAAGAATTGACTGGGGAAATGAGGCTGAAAAGGGGAGTCTACCATCCCAAGAGCGAATTTTACATTGCACATATTCTTTAGAAAACCAGACCCACTGAAGGCAAACTCTAAAGTAAAATATGGATAGAGTGCACTGAATTAATTATCCTCTAAGGCCTTAGTTAAGAATTGTGCTAAAGGGACAATTCAGTGTATAGCTAGATGGCCGTGGAAGGATTGTGTATCCCTTTGGTAGGAGTCCTACTCTGCAGAGATTGGTGGTTTGAAAACACACATGTCTGGAAACTAATTGGTTAATTATCAAATTACAGGTACTGAATTCTTGAGAACAATTATGGTAAGGTGATTAAATGTATGAACTTTGCAACCATCCTACTAGGGTTCAAATCTTGGCTCCATCATTACTGGTCTCTTGAGCATGGCATAAAAGTGCCCTCTGCCCTTCTGAGCCATGGATGGGGTTGTTATCTAAAGCAAAGTCTGTTACATAATAACTACATATTATTAATATTGTTATTCTCAAGATGGGAAAAAGATAAAGGCATGAGAAGTGAGGCAGAAACCACTGCCCAAAACTACATGTAACATGAAAATACAGCATATACAACTAATCCTGAAAGAGGGACCCAAAGACTGCAGAACAGATGGCCTACATCAGGCTGTGGGTAAAACTGGAATATTTCCAGAATCTCTCACCTGGCTTTAGGGCATCTGCATACTGATAGGTGTTTCCAAGGGGTGGAGAAAATTAGTCCATCTACATATCAATAGGTAATTACCAGGGCATAAAGTGGTTTATCTGGACCAGAGAGGTTAGATGAAGCTCTCTTCTGTTGCAGCCTGGTCAAGAAAGAGACGGGATGACTGCTTGTAAGAAATAAACAGGTTTCTTAACTTTATTTCCCCTCTGACTGATTTTGACTTTAGTGGTATTTTGCCCCAGGATTTTCCCCACAGAGTTGCAAGGGCAAAAGGGAAGACCTCACAGAAAAGGGTAAAGTAACAAAGCCATGATCCAGCAAGACCCAAGCCCTCCACACACCCCAACTTGCAGGTGGGAAGAAGAGAAGTTGAGCAGGGAGGGAGTAGAAATCCAGGAATACTAAACACCCTGCCCTGGAGACCTGCTCTGGGAGCACAAATCCACATTACATGGTGTTCTGGAGATTAGTGGGTTTGGAAAGTAAAGATGGGCAAAATACTCAGAGAGAATGAGATTCAAGCTGTTGTGGAGAATAGGTATGCACAACTGGCCCCTCCAGGACAAAAGAAAGGTGGGCACTTTAAAAGACTTACTAACAGCGAGAGGGGTGCTAAAGGGGCAAAGATTCCACAGAGTTCACTGCTCGGGAGAAAGGACAGGAAGACAAAATTGTCCCAGCACACTCAGCTAAGCAGGTTGGGAACTTTCAGGAGCTTCAGATGCTCCATCCCCTGGCTGGCAATACAGCCCCAAGACACCCCACTAACATATGCAGCCTGCCACTCCTTCCTTGCAATAGGCACTAGTCTCTCACACCTGAGGCTCCACCCATTACGCCAGACAGCTGGAGGTTGGCCCTGGCTATGGCATCTATAGGAGCATAACAAAGAGGCTCCTCCCTACATGCCCATCCCACTGAATCTGGCAGTAGAGGCAGGCATTACAGCCAAGAAACAGGAAACAGCTCTTCTAGGCAGGTGCCAGTTCTGCTTGCCTGCAACCCCCACCATGGCTACAGGTGCTCAGCAGCTTCAGAGAGTAGAGCTTCTGTGCACTAGAGGGTGCCACCTACATGAAGTTAGGAACCACTAGAAAACTGAAATGGCAAAAAAATTTTGTAGAAACAAAATGCAGAAGAAGACGCCAGAAAAAGGGCTAAGTGAAACTGAAATCACCATTCTTCCTGATAAAGATTTCAAAATAAAAATCATAAACATGCTCACAGAGATACAGAAAAATATTCATGATCTCAGTGAGGACTCCCAGAAAGAGATAGAAACATTGAAAAATAAAGTATCTGAAATGAACATACAATGAAGGGATTTAAAAGTGGATTAGATGAAGTTGAGGAGACAGTAAATTAAATAGAAATTAGAGAAAAGGAAAACAAAGAAGCTGAGGCACAAAGAGAAAAACTTATCTCTAGGAATGAAAGAATGATAGGAGAACCATGTGACCAATCCAAATGGAACACTATTTGCATTACAGGAGTACCAGAAGAAAAAGAAGAGAGAAAAAAGGATAGAAAGTCTCTTTGAGGAAGTAATTGCTGAAAACTTCCCCAATCTAGGGAAGGAAATAATCTCTCACACCCTGGAAGTACAAAGATATCCCAACACAAGGGGTGCTAGGAAGGCAACACTAAGACATATAATAATTAAAATGGCAAAGATAAGGACAAGGAGAGAGTATTTAAAGCAGCGAGAGAAAGAAAAAAGATCCCATATAAAGGGAAGTTCATCAGGCTATCATCAGAGACCTTACAGCTCAGAGGGGGATGGCATGACATATTTAATGCAATAAAACAGAATGTCCTCCAACCAAGAATAGTCTACCCAGCAAGATTATCATTTACATTTGAAGCAGGGATTAAACAATTTCTAGATAAGCAGAAGTAGTAATTTGCCTCCCACAAACCATCTTTACGGTGTATTTTAAAGGGACCACTAAAAATGGAAGAGCTCAAAAGACTAAATAGCTGTCACCAGAGAAAATAAAAACACAATAAAGGAAATAGACCAATTAATTACTAAGCAAATGGAAAATTAAATCAACTACCCACGAAGTCAAAGTTTACACAAAGAGTACAAAACATGACACCTAATACATACAGAGTAGAGGAGGAATAAGAAGAATGGAGAAAAAATACCTTTTGATTGTGTTTGAAATAGCATACTAAGTGAGTTAAGTTAGACTGTTAGATAGTAAAGAAGCTACCCTTGAACCTTTGGTAACCATGAATCTAAAGCATGCAATGGCAATAAGTACATATCTACCAATAATCACCCTAAATGTAAATGGTCTGAATGCACAATAAAAAAAAATAGAGTTTCAGAATGCATAAAAAAGCAAGACCCATCTATATGCTGCCTACAGGAGACTCACGTCAAACCCAAAGACCTACACAGACTAAAAGTGAAGGGATAAAGATATTTCATGCAAATAATAGGTAGGAAAAAAGAAAGAGTAGCAGTACTTATATCAGACAAAATAGATTTCAAAACAAAGAAAATAATGAGACAAATAAGGAGAATATATAATGATAAAGAGCTCAGTCCAACAAGAGGATATAACCATTATAAATATCTATGCACCAATATAGGAGCACCTAAATATGTGAAATAAATACAACAGAATAAAAGGGGGAAACTGAATGCAGTGTATTCATTTTAGGAGACTTCAACACACCACTTACTCTAAAGGACAGATCAACCAGACAGAAAATAATAAGGAGACAGAGGCACTGAACAAAGCATTAGAACAGATGGACCTAAGAGATATCTACAGAACACTCTACCCAAAAGAAGCAGGATACACATTCTTCTCAAGTGTATATGGAATGTTTTCCAGAAGATATCACAAACTAGGCCATAAAAAGAGCCTTAATAAATTCAGAAGGACTGAAATTGTGCCAAACAGCTTCTCAGACCACAAAGGTATGAAACTAGAAATAAATTATGCAAAACCACCCAAAAAATCCTACAAACACATGAAGCTTAACAACATGCTCCTACATAATCAATAGATCAATGACCAAATAAAAGCAGAGATCAATTTTTGGAGACAAATGAAAACATTACCTCAACACCCCAGAACCTGTGGGTGCAGCAAAAGCAGTCCTAAGAGGAAAGTATATTGCAATATAGGCTTACCTCAAGAAAGAAGAACAATCCCAAATGAACAGTCTAAATTAACAATAAGTGGAAATAGAAAAAGAAGAACAGATGCAGCCCAGAGTCAGTACAAGGAGGGACATAATAAAGATCAGAGCAAAAATAAATAAAACTGAGAAAAATAAAACAACAGAAAGAATCAATGAAACTGGGGGCTTTGTTCTTTGAGAAAATAAACACAATATATAAACCCCTAGCCAGACTTATCAAGAAAAAAGAGAGTCTGCATGCAAACAGATTCAGAAATGAGAAAAGAAAAATCACTATAGACATCACAGAAATACAAAGAATTATGAGAGAATACTATGAAAAATTATATGCTAACAAATTGGATGACCTAGAAGAAATAGACAACTCTCTAGAAAAAATAAAACCTTCCAAGACTGACCCGGGAAGAAACATGAAATCTCAACAGATGAATTACAAGCAATGAAATTGAACTGGTAATCAAAACACTACCCAAGAACAAATCCCATACCAGATGGTTTCACTGCTGAATTTTATCAAACATTTAATGAAGACCTAATATGAATCCTCCTTAAAATTTTCCAAAAAGTAGAAGATGAGGGAATAGTCCCAAACTCATTCTATGAGGCCAGCATCACTCTAATACCAAAATCAGGCAAAGACACCACACAAAAAAAGAAAACTACAGACCAATATCCCCGATGAACAGATGCAAAAATACTCAACAAAATATCAGCAAACCAAAATCAAAATACATCAAAAAGATCATGTATCATGATCAAGTGGGATGTATTCCAGAGATGGAAGGATGGTACAATATTCAAAATTCCATCAACATTATATACCATATCAACAAAAAAGAACAAAAACCCCATGCCATAGATGCTGAAAAAGCATTTGACAAAGTTCAACATTTATTCAATGTTAAACTTCTCAACAAAATGGGTGTAGAGGGCAAATACCTCAACATAATAAAGGCCATATATGACAAACCCACAGCCAACATCATATTTAACAGTGAGAAGCTGAAAGCTTTTCCTTGAAGATCAGGAACAAAACAAGGATGCCCATTCTCTCTGCTTTTATTCAACATAGCACTGGAGGTCCTAGCCATGACAAGCAGACAACACAAAGAGATAAAAGGCATCCAGGTTGGTAATGAAGAAGTTAAACTGTCCCTGTTTGCAGATGACATGTAATTGTACCTATAAAAACTCTAAAGAATGCACCCCAAACTACTATAACTAATAACTGAATTTGGCAAAGTTGCAGGATGCAAAATTAAAACACAGAAATCTGTTGCATTCCTATATACTACCAATGAACTAGCAGATAGAGAAATAAGGAAAACAATTCCATTTACAATTGCATCAAGAAGAATAAAATACTTAGGAATAAACCTAACTGAGGTGGTGAAAGACCTATACTCTGAAAACTACAAAACACTCCTGAGAGAAATTAACGACACAAAAATTGAAATACATCCCATGCTCACGATAGGAAGAATTAATATTGCCAAAATGGCCATCCTGCCTAAAGCAATCTACAGATTCAATGCAATCTCTATCAAAATATCAATGGTATTCTTCCATGAACTAGAGAAAATAGTTCTAAAATTCATATGGAACCACAAAAGACCTCAAATAGCCAAAGCAATCCTGAGAAGCAAGAATAAAGCTGGGGGGATTATGCTCCCTACCTTCAAGCTATACTACAAGCCACAGTAATCAAAACAATTTGTTACTGGCACAAGAACAGACCCATAGATCAACGGAACAGAATAGAGAGCCCAGATATAAACCCACACATATATGGCTAATTAATATATGATACAGGAGCCATGGACATACAATGGAGGAAATGACAACCTCTTCAACAACTGGTGTTGGCAAAACTGAATAGCTACATGTAAGGGTGTAAAACTGGATTATTGTCTAACTCCGTACACAAAAGTAAACTCGAAATGGATCAAAGACTTGAATGTAAGTCATGAAACCATAAAACTCTTAGAGGAAAAAATAGGCAAAAATCTCTTGAATATGAACATGAACTTTTTTCTAAACACATCTCCTTGGGCAAGGGAAACAAAAGCAAAAATGAACAAGTTGGACTATATCAAACTAAAAAGCTTCTGTGCAACAAAGAACACCATCAGCAAAACAAAAGGCATCCTACAGTATAGGAGAATATATTCATAAACAACTTACCTGATTAGAGGTTAATATCCAAATATATAAATAGCCCACATGCCTCAATACCCAAAAAACAAATAACCCGCTTAAAAAATGGGTGGAGGATATGAACAGACACTTCTCCAAGGAAAAATTCAGATGGCCAACAGGAACATGAAAAGATCTTCCACATCATTATCAGGAAAATGCAAATTAAAACCACAATGAGATATCACCTCACACCAGTATGGATGGCCAACATCCAAAAGACAGACAACAACAAATGCTGGCGAGGATCCAGAGAAAGCGGAATCCTCCTACACTGTTGTTTGGAATGTAAATTAGTTCTACCATTGTGGAAAGTAACATAGAGGTCCCTCAAAAAACTAAGCATAGAAATATTGTTTGACCCAGTAATTCCATTCCTAGGAATTTATCCAAAGAAAGGAAGTTAGCTGATTCAAAAAGACCTATGCACCCCGATGTTTGTCTTACCATTATTTACAATATGGAAGTAACCAAAGCGTCCATCAGTAGATGAATGGATAAAAAAGAGGTGGTAAATATACACAATGGAATATTATTCATCCATAAAAAGAAAAGAAGTCCCACCATTTGCAACAACATGGATGGGACTAGAGGCTATTATGCTCAGTGAAATCAGCCAGACAGAGAAAGGTAAGTACCAAATGATTACACTCATTTGTGAAGTATAAAACAAAGCAAAACTGAGGAGCAGCAGACTCAGACTCCAAGAAGGGACTAGCGGTTACCAAAGGGAAGGTCTTGGGGAAGGTGGGTGGGGAGGGATCAATGGTACCTTAATCAAAAATACCTTTTTCTCTTCCACACCAGAATCACATGGCAAAGACCAATGTGAACATATTGTTTCCTGGCACTGGTGAGCTGAGCAATGATGGTGGTAGGAAGGTGGAGATACAGTGGGGAGATGATAGAATGACCTACTATGCAGATCACTTTAAATTTCTTTTTTTGTCTCCTCTAAGCTTATCCTGACTAAATGTACCCCACCAGGGTATATTTGATATGTCTATGGAACACTTTTAATAGTCATGAATGATATATGTGGAGCGTTATTGCTAGCATCTAGTGGGTAGATGTCAAGGATGCTGCTAATTATTCTATGAACTAGTCAACCCTCCATAACAAAAAATTATTCAGCCCAAAATGTCAGTAGGGCCACTGTTGAGAATTTTGATATATAGTATTTTGATTTGATCAAACACCCATGGATTAGTGAGGTCAGTACATAAATCTATGAAAGCTGAAACAGATACTGGGAAGTTCTGCTCTGGGACGGAGATTACATCAGTGGTGATTCACTCCAGGCAGCCACAGAGGTCTGGCAACTCCTATAGCAAAGAGACTGAAGGGAGCCACAAGCACCACGAGGTCAGCGAATTAGTTCTCAGGGATTTATTATCAGATCTGCCAATAAAGGCACCTCATCGATCATTATTTTCCAAACTGCAGATCTTGACCCATTGTCTATGACCATCTAATGAAACTGCTTGCCACATTAAGAAAAAAATGAAATAGAAAAGAGAAGAGAGTAGAAAATATTAAAAGTGATGTTGTGGAGAAAATGGAAATTCCTGTGGCCAGGATTCTCACCCCACCCTGGTAGGCTTGCTCACTGCACACGTGTGGGCAATGCATTGTTACTGTCTCTATATTAAGGGTTCTGCCAGATGCGCTGGGCTGCACAGCTGCAGGAGAGCAGAGACTGACATGGTGGCAGCAATGAGGACAAAGACTGAGATGGCTGCAGGGGCAGAGAGGCCCAGAGGCAGAGACCGGCTTGCTGCATGCAGACTCGCTCTGAGTGGGCGGGATTCTAGTGATTGACTTACCGTTGTGGGAAAAAAATTGGGTGTAAACCCTTTCACCCCAAGAATGTTCCGTTGTAATTTTTTGGTCTCTCCGAATAAAGAGTGAACTTCCCAGGACTGAAACCTGTTGGCAAGATAGATGTCATTATCATGGGAATGTTTTATGAGACTTTAAAAAAATGTGTGTATAATTGATCACAATGAAAAATGCATTTCTCAGTATGGGTCACAGCTAAAAATGCTCAAAAATTTCTTTCATGATTTGATAGTTTCCTCAGCATTATCAGTTTATGAATCAATATTTGTCGTCAGTCAAAGACCTGATTTTCATAACTCACAAGTAAAAATAAAATTTCGTACTATATTCAAATTTGTGTAAGAATAGATATACTTAGAAAAAACAGAAAGACTACAAGAATATAGGCTATCCACCTAAGTAATAATGGTACATTTCCCTGATGGTAATATTTGCTTATTTTAATTTGTCTGCTTGTTCAAATGCTCTATAGTGAATTTGTGTTACTTTACTAATCAGAAACCATATTCACATACATATACTGAAAAATCTTTCAATTAAGAACAATTTTTGATGGAAGACTGATGGGGAACATAGGTCTTAGTGGGTTTAAGAGTGAATGTAATAAGGAAATAAGTTGTCTGAAAGTGAAAGAGTAGCACGTGGAGGGGAAACTAGGGAAATTTGGGGGGTTTATTTTTAAATAAACTCTGCAGATTTATAGACTAACTCCAGAAATAGTTCAAGTTTATAAAGAAGACAACTCCAAAGAGGATTTCAGGTGTGAATTTTGAAACAAACATTTTCGATAATATATCCAGGTCTCCAAAAACATTATTTTAATAATAAATGTTCATTTAATTTTGTCAATTATTTGTTATGGTTAAGAATCTGCAATCTCATCATTAATAATCACATCATCTAAAAACTTAGAGAAATAAATATACATGGAATTGCTACAATGAAAACAAACAACACCTCCCAAAGCCTTATTGCTATTCGTCCCAATCACAGCAAACTGCAATAGATTGTTGCAGAGCTCAGTAACTTTAAATGAACTTCCAGGAATTCAAATATTTATGGTAAACAGAAGATCATAAGTATGTGGTTATGTATAAATCACAAGTTATTTATTGGCCAATATATGAGATAAATTGTTTGCAAATATTTGTAAACTATCCACAAGGCACACTAACCTTTTGAAATGATTTATCATGTAACAGAAAACATAAAATTATGACAAGTAACAAATAAATCTCTTGTAAAATATTTACAATGTATCAGTTGTACTTATATTAATTAGTCTACTCATTACTTCAAGTAATTGGCAAGTGGTTTACAAGTTAGTTGTCAGCCAGGCAGAAGAAGCTTTAGGGCTTGATACAAATATATCTTAAGAAAGCATTAGACAATGCTCTTTGTAGATCTTCCTTCATTTTTCTGTGGAAGACAGCATTGTTATAAATTTGGTGCATAGAAGGATCATTAACTTGTGGGAATCAGTTTGTTGACAATTGGGTAAATGGACCAAGAGTAAGAAGTCATACAATTTCCAGCAAAGGGAGTGAGTGGTCCAAATCACAGTGGATTCCAATATCACAAGTTTATTTCGAGCTTATATATTGATTCAGTGTAGCTTTGCAGGGATTCTGCTCCTTTGGGGAGAAAACCCTCCATGGTCCACTCCCGTTTATAAGTGTCTGGACTGTCTGTTCAGATAGTTTGTACGGCGAACACCCTTGGAAGATAGAGACAGTGTCTTCCTCTGAACCAAAAGGAATGCTTGTTTACTGTCCAGTATAATCAAGTTAATTTCTTTCTGGAAGGCAAGGGTTGTGCACGTTTGTTCCAGTCCATACTAAAAGATTTGAGTTCCCTAGTTCGGACGGTTCCCATATTTTTTTATTTGACATCACCATCTCCTTATCACTCTCATGGTAGTTTGGAGACCAGGGGAATTGACACGGAACATGGTGCTCATGATGCTTTCCTGGGCTGTGAGTGACTATTTTTTCTCTGTGCCAGGAGTCTCATGTCTTCAACTCTATTTGTTTGTAAGCAGGGTAAAATCTCAGACCCTTCATACCTGCTGATGGCTCCATATTGTTTTTAACTCCAGGAACCAGGTCGATGGAGGAACCCCTATTTAAAATATTTTCAAAGAACATAATAACTAATGAAATTACTCTCAAATCTTCCTGAAAGAAGAAATATAATTTACTTTCAACAATGGCACTATTTTGGGCTAGATAATTCTTCTCTGTGGGGAGTTCTCCTGTGCACTGTGAAGGTTTGAACTGCATCCATGGCCTCTATTCAGTCCATGCCAAGAACAACCCCTACCGTAGCTGTGACAACCAAAAATGTCTCCAGATATTGACAAATGTTCCTTTGGTGGCAAAACTGCTCCTGGTTGAGAAACACTGGTCTAAGCAAGTCACATGGCAAGACCTGATTTCAACACTATGAGTATATATAATCTTCCTCTTGGGAGGGGCATTGCATTGAAAGTCACCAATTATAAATAAGCAGTCATTCTGTTTATCACAGGAGTCCACTTATGTTGTTAACTGCATGAGTTAGAGGATGATGCTTGGCCATATCTAGCTTTGGCTACCCCCACAAATACGGGAAAGCTTTACTTAGTGGAAAAAGTATACTCCCTGCCTTGACAATTCCCACTTGGAGCCCTCATCAAGATTGTATACATTGCTAATTTTCTCAACGGCAAAATAATATTACAAAGATTCTGCACTATTCTCATGCTCCTTATTCTGCATTAAAAGATACAGAATTTAACTCACTTAATCTTTGTCTCACTTCAGCTTCTCATAGGACAGATATACATATATATACCTCAGTGAGAATGATCAAACAGAAAATGCCATTAGGTTCAAAGAAATGGAACAACTTGAGGAATTAGAGCCATTTTCCCGCTAAGAAATATGAAGATACAGAGTTTTAAAAGGTAAGACTAAGGGAGAAAAGTTTCTGGAAATCATATGTGTATATATATATATAGAGAGAGAGATTGAGAGAGAGAGAGAGAGAGAGAATGCACAGGTGAATCTACCATAAAGCTAAGTGGAGGTGAATTTACCCAGAAGCTAACTGGACCTTAAGCTTCTGGGTTCCACATTATTATGGACCTGAACTAGACAATACTTAAATAATGTATTCAGTGTTCACTGAATTCTGTAAAATTTATGAAAATAAGATATTTTAACTGTGATTGAATAAATCACTGTGTTGTTCCATTACGACTTTCTCTGGATCAGCCTTCATCTTTTTCTAGTGATATTGGAGTGGCTATGGACAATTTGGATTGGCCATAAGGTGTCAACTTACAGTTCTATACAATGAGTAGAATTCAGGATATATGTGTGGATTTGGTTAAAAAAGATACTTCTTTTTGTTCAGTGACATAGCATTTCCATTACTCATGAGTGAAAGCATTAAACTACAATAAATTAACAATACCTGTGATTGTTTTTCCCTAATTGACATTACATATATTTTATATCATCAGAGAAACATTTATCATCATAATAGCTAACACAGCATATCATTAGTTTATTTTTTAAAATCAAAGTTACATATTTTTATTTAATGTAATAATACATATACCGATATTAATATATTACAACCTTATCTTATATATCTATTTCAATACCATTGATTTATTTTATACTGTTATGATTGCATGCATTTATTATTCTGAAAAATTCACAGGCTTCAGATTGCCAAAGAGGCCTATGATTCCAAAAATTTAGAATACTTAGGCAAAGAGGACATTTTGCAGTGAATGCACATAGTTTAGGTTTAGGGGGAAGTATTTACATGTTTCACAGTCACTTCAGTGTATAATTAAGTTACAGCTCTCTGCCCCAAAGTAGGAATGGCTTCCAGGGATATTCCTGCCACTCACTCTGCTGACTCACCAATGAATGTGTAGGGCCAGTGGTGAAATCACAAACTGAACATGTCTTATAGGACCTGGCCTTAGAACGGTGTGCACAATGGAGAAAAGTCTTGAAAAATATGGAGCCAAAAACTCTTCTAATTGTCAGATTTGTAAAACTGTATGCCCAAGATTCAGATCTCATGGAGCCTAATTAAAACAGAAGTTTGCTTTTATCAGAATATACTTGAAAATACATCTTAAATATTTTTAACATATAATTATAGACACACATTTTGCTGCAGTTCCATCCACTGTAGCAACAGAGCCAGAAGGAATGAATGTGGCTGTGAGAACTCTTTCTGCCCATTCATCAGTAAGTCGATACAGTCAATTAATGTAGTATAAGAGTAATTTGATTACACAATTAGGTAGCTCAGTACAACAGAGTGCCAATTTTAAAATGAATTTAGATTGTTCCTGTGCCCGACATAGTTTTAGATTAATTTGAATTATTGTCTTCAGATATTGATCTACCAAAATTCATATAAAGGCAAAAACAAAGAATCTTAGTGGAAGCTAGACAAGTGAAGTGAAGGAAAGAAGACTGACAGAAATTATGATATGGGAAACCAATGGCCTATCTTGTAGTCACTTAAAAGAAAAGCATGGCTGCAAAATAAGAGATAAGGATTAGGTATAACCATACAGCTAAATAAAATACATAGGAAACACAAGCAATGCAAACACATGCTACAATTTGTTTGACAAAAAAGAAAAAGGAAAACACATTTACAAATGTATGTAAATGCATGGACCATCTCAGATCTGACACAAAATTAGGAGGTAATAGTTTCACCCCTGGGAACAGTAAATAGGTACCTAGAAGAGAGGGGAGGGACACAGATTTATTTTTACTTATATAGATGTGTAGCTTTTGGATTTTGCAACATTCCAAACAGGTTATCAATTTAATAAATACATGCATAAGTAAATTTTTGTTAAAATATAATTCTCAAAAAATAGGTCAAAACACATACTGCATTTATATGGTAATTATGATGCAATCCATCAAAAAATAACCATAAAGGGATTAGCAAAAACATATCAAACAATCCATATTAGCAAATCAATATTGATGGGCAAGTTAATAATCCAGGTGAAGAAAATAGATAAAGAGGATTATATTATTTTGATTAGAATTTCACTCCAGAGTGAAGATGTTTTGTCATAAGCATTTATGCAATGAGATACATAGCCTCCCCATGCAAGAAGATATTGGCCGAACACCAATTTTTAGTGGAAAACTTTGACTTAGCTCTTTTGACAAATTAAAAAGAGAAAAACCAAATATGAAAAACCAAGGATGGAATATTATCTATAATAATATTGCTTTAATAGTTTTATATTAAATGCTATGCCCTGCAGAATACATACTATTTGTAAATATCTGAGAATGTTTCTCAATTGTGAGGTAATGAAGAATATCTTACAGAGATCACATTATTTGACTTCCACTAGATGATTCCAGAAAGTAATAATGAAATAACTAAAATAAAGTACTTGGAAACCAAAAGCACTATCCTTAATAACTCTTGGGTCAAAGAAAAAATCAAAACCCAATTACAGGCTTTAAAGAAAAAAATGAAGATGACAAGACTATATATCAAAGCGTATGAAATGCAACTCTAGGAAAAATCAGATGAAAAACATTACCAACAAATACTTTCACTATGAAACAAAATCACTAATGGACTCTGCATTTAATTAAATAAGTGAGAAGAAAGAACAAGCTCTATATTCCTAAAGACTACAATTAAAAATAGGGAAAAAAGGGTTTTAAAATAGAAGGGAGAATAAAAACAAAATGAATACATTGGAAAATAAAAAAAAAAATTAAAGAATTGATGAAATCCTGGCACTGGTTATTTGAAAATATTAATATATTGGACAGTCATTTGACAAGGCTAGTTAGAAAGAACCAATAAATAGAATGAATAATGAGGAACATTATATAACCATGGAGAACTACAACTCGAGATGATGTGAAAATTGGAATTTTTTTAAGGTGGGAGAAACTTAGAAAACTTGAGGGAAAGGGGCAGTGAGTAGAAATTTATTGAAGAAATATGAGAGGGGAAATCAATAGGGCGGGGTCTCCAGGAAAGCAAAAGCATAGGTTGAGAAACAAAACAAAAAACAGAAAACAAAGAAACTGGGCAGCTCTTTCATTGCCCCAGAAATTGTAAAAAGGCAGGTGCAGATTCAGGTGATTTGGTAGATGACATGGCAGGAAGCTAAGGGAGTTAAGAGAGCCTCTGTTTCCCTTCTGGGGTAGGTAACAGGGATAGTGAGAGTGAACGGGGAAATGACAGGATGGGGGTTTGAGAATAGAGGTGGAGGTTATAAATAGCTTCTGTGAAGAGTTTGGACTAAGGGCTTCCTAGGGAAACACGGTCTAGTTGCTGAGCAGCGACCGGAGAAGCAGGGGACAGTAGCCCAGGGTTGGGTAACAGCCAGATTCTCTGCAGGGCCATTGTTTTTGCCAGCCGTGCCTTTAAAGATCCCTTGAGAGGCGGGAGCTCTGTGAAGGCAGAGAAAAGTCTGCTGAGCTCCCCTAGTGCCTGCTGCCTGGGGAGGCTGTCTAGCTCCCACCATGGGTACATTCCTTCTCATCAGACTTGATTTGGTGCAAGTGACTAGGGACCCGTCTGGTGGTATTATCTGGCAATGGACCATTAGGGGGAGGTGAGAGAGTGCAACTTACAGAATGCCTAGGAATTTCCCCAGCAATAAACACAGGAGGCCTTGTATGAACATCTGTCCACACATACCTTGCAGGACAAGAGATCTGAATCAAAGGAGGAGCACTGGAGGTTACTAAGTGACTGGAATTAATATTGTGATGATGCCAATTTTCTCCAAACTCTAAGTTACAAACTGAATAATGCTGTATTTACAACCCCAATAAGACTTTTATACTTTTTAAATACCACACAAGGATTCAATCATGTGTGAGAATAGAAATAATACTGAAAAAATAGCATTAACAAAGGGAAAATGACATCTTCAGAAATTAAAAATATAATTAAGCACAATAGTTAAGACTACACTGTTTCCAGAACAGAAAACTGGTCCACAGAAAACTTAAAAATCCCAGAATAGACCCAACAGAATATTCTAAGTGTGTAAAGTTTATACGTATACATGTGTCTGTGTGTGTGTATGTTAATGTCCTACAAAGTCATCTTTTTTCAAATTGGAGACGTAGATATATCATTCTAGTATTTATAGCAGGAAAATTGCTTCAACAACAAAATAAAGTTAGAGTTTCCAATTTCCAACACACATCAAAATTAAAACCAATGCGGAAATATTTAAATGTGAAAATTTAAATAATGGAATGAATATAAAAATACACATATTAAGTGCAAAAGAATAATAAGGATAAATGGGTATTAGGAAAATGCTCTTTAGCAGAAACCATAAATATTATCATTTAATAAAATGTGAAACTCTGTAGAAGGGATATCTCAAAGAAAATTTAAAGCAAAATGGTCCTTTTAAAGAATTTGCAACACAAAGAAACAATTGCAAGTGTGTAATATCTTTAATCCACCTAGTCCTAAGAAGGTAAGTTAGTGATTCTATTTCTGTAGCATTACTGAAATGGCAAAATTACAAGGATGGAGGACAGATTAGTGGTGTTCAGGGCACAAGGACGTTGCGTTGAGAGAGTTGGGAATGATTATAAAGGCTTAGCCCAGAAGTTTTTGAGGTGATTAAATAGTTTTGTATCTTTATAGTAAGGGTGGTTACAAAAATGATAAAAAGGGCATATAACTATACACATACATTGTTCCAATGTCAATTTCCTGGTTTCAATATTGTGCTATGGTTATTATGTAGCTAGAGATATTGTGAAAAAAAAGGTGAAGTTCACATAAGAACTCTGCATTATTTCTGCAACTTCTCATGAATCTATAATTATCTCAAAATAAAAGCCTAAAAAAGTAAATTACATGAAAAACTGAGAAAAATGGTTAAGGGTTTGTAAATAAACTTTTCATATACATACTCACATACAACAGAGAGAATACAGACACACACACACGACAAAAATGCCCCATAAGCATATTATAGCTGCTTGCAATCAAATTAAGTCTAATAATAATAAAACAGCAAAGGTAATCTTCTTTTTCTTAATCTGTCAAAAAAAAAATACTTTGGTGTGAGAAAGTGGAAATTCATATACTCTATTAGTAAAAGTTTAAATTCTGAGAAATTAGAAATCAAACATAAAACTCTAAAATATCCCAGCAATTCCTTTCTTGTCATTTATCATGAATAAAAAAGGTGTCTTCATATATGTAATCTCAAGGTTATATGTTAAAGCATAATTTGTGAAAGTTAAAAATTACCAAAAAAGTCAAATGTGCACTATTAAACATCCATTAGCATGAGAATATACCATAATAATATATATGTGTATATATATCTGTAAATATATATGTCAAAAGTTATTTTGTGGTTAGAATTATTAGTAATTTTATTTTCTTCGTTATATCTATTTTCAACTTGTTTCCAGACTTTCCTACATGATATATATATTATTTTTAGGACTACAAAAAATAAGAAATGTACTTTAAAATGTATGTAAAATTTAAAGATAGAATATATATCCATATCAAGTGGTCACTAAAAGCACCTATTTTCAAAATGCATTCATGGCTCTCTGCTCCACAAGCTAAAATAACTTGACTTACCTTGTATATAACAACATAATATATTATAAGCAATTCTATACATACTGATCAATGCATGACTGTGACACTGGACATTACCATTTATTTTAATCTTAAGTATCAGCTCCAAAGATTTGTTGTATACTTTTACTTATATACTTTAGCTGAATTACTGTGTCTTTCTAGGAAGAAAGGGGAACTCTTCCTTCCTTCTCCTTTTCTTGTCTGAAACAACATCGTCAATCTAGGTAATGGTGAATAAGAACATTAGAGACATGCGTGACCACTGATGTGGAAAAATTAGGTTCCTGCTGGAGATTACCCATCAAGAGCAGGTTGACTGATTGCCAGAGTTAAAACACACACACACTGTCAGCCATCATAAGAGGGCAAATACCCCAGAACCTTGGTGCTGCGTCAGGGAGAGATTGTTTTCACTGCTGGGAACCTGCCCTCGATGGCACACATGCATAATCTTCTCCCACCATGTCAGGTCTACACATTCAGAGACGTCCATCATTCCAGCAGTCAAATACATGTCCTGTCAGATACATTCAATGGCTCTCATGATAAGTTGAATGAGAAGTGACATGCTGCACATGATTTGAGTACAGGGGCATTTCATATACAATTCCTGCTGTCATACTTTGTCATTCTATTTCTATATCTAGGTGAGGGGCTTAAGCTTGATGCTTCCTAAGTTCAAATATCATGCCAATTAATAGACAAGACAAAGGCAGAAAATGTTTTAATAAGTTGCATATAAAACATCACTATGATGTTAAAAAAGGGAAGTCAAATATGAATAAAATTAGTTTGATTTTGAATTTTGAAAACAAGTATATTAATATTCAATAAGAATATCAAAATGGGAAACAAGGTGACATTCAACTTCAAATTTTGCCTAAGTTGGCAAAGGCATCCTAAGGGATTGAACACTGTGCGGATGTATTTATGGGTATTAACTCCATTACTGTGAGGACATGTTTCTCTCACACAACTGAAATACCTCTAAATCAACATTATATTCAAAAAGCATTCATTGACATCTTTGAGCCAAATCCTGGTCTAGAGAAAACAACCTGATTCATCCATGACAGATATACACTCTAAAATTAACCAAGCTTTGGCCATGAGGAGCAGGTGGGAAGACTTTTCCTTCACCTTAGATTTTTCCTGAAGTTTCTATCAATGGAATTTGGTTGGTATGGCCACACTAACTTCTCCAGCTGAAACGTCTTCCTCCCTCTAACTAAGGGACGTGACAAAAGAGAAAGTACACACTTGGGCTCTCTCCGCAGCTTCTCTACAATGGTTTTATAATCTTTCATCTAAAAAAAAAAGACAGAAAAGATGGAAGATAAATGATGTCCCTTTCTGACACCCTTCAGTTATTATCCTGGCAGCTGTCACCTGCAGATATTTCCATTACATTTGGGGTCAACTTTGAGATCATATCTGTGACTCACATCCACATGTTAGTGGTCTATCCCCAACACACTGGACTCAGGAAGCCTGGAGTCTTCCCTCAGGAATGTGTACCCCTTCCTCATGGTAGCACCCACACCTGTAGCAGCAGTAGAAACTTTGTCACCTTTTGCCTTTCTCTCCAAAGATTTAAAAAAATCTTTCATTAGGCACGCAATTCTGACTGCTGTCATCCACCTCACCACAGTTCTAACTCCTGTGCCCTCATCAGTCCTGTATTTTTAGACTCATGGAAAACATTCTTCTTTTTTGGTCCTTGTCTAATTCTTTCATTTTGTTTTATAAACGTGGATCATCCTAATCACACATTCAAATTGTTCCTATTTCTTTATACTACCACTTGCCATTTTATTTCTTTAAATTGACTCATTCATTTTCCTTAAATGAATTCAAAAGAGAAACAAGTGAATTTGGAGAAAATATTCCTAAGTTCAGAAAAGACCCTGGTGCTTGATAGAAAAAGCTGAACCCTGATTTAGAGAACAGAGCTTGAAAATACTTCCTAGAGCTGATGACCTCATCTCATGGTCTAGATAAGAAAACAAATGGAAAATAAAAATGATGAAAGGTAGCAAGACTTGGAAGAGAAAATCTTGCTCTTCATTCATTCATTCATTCAGTATTTACTGAATACCTACTAGAATGCAGACTGGATCTAGACACTGGGAAACACCCCTGAACAAACCAAAAGTTGTGCTCTCGTGTACTTTACATTCTAGTGCAGACAAAAAAAAAAACAATAGACATGATAAGTAAGCAAATTATATAGCATGTTAACAAGGAAAAAAAAGTTCTGTGTTGAAAAAATGTAGAACAGAGTAAGGAGCTATGGCTCAACAAATACATTCATTCTGGATAACGGGGCAGCTTGGACTAGACTCTTGAACTCTTCCTGCAGGAGGGATTGGATCTGAATCCAGCTTCTCGCAGTTCTTCCTCCCATAAGGAGGGTCTACAACTCCCAAGGGTCGCAAAGTCTCCAGGTGCTGGGGAAGTGGCTTTGTTAGACGATTCCTATGGAGCAGCTTTCTAGACCCATCTCCCTGTCATCCCAGAAATCTGCATATCCTCCAGTGACTCAGTTGTTTCCTTGCTTGTCCTACAAAGGAACAGAAACAGGAATGTGACAATCTGCCCTGAATTTCAAACCCAGACTGCATGTCCTGCAGAATGCTCTGGCCCTGCATGCCTCTCTCTGTACAAAATGAGGGCTTTGTGAAGCTATTCCTTCTATTCTTGGTGACCCCAGCTTTATAAGATTTCTGAACAAAGCTTACTCCTTATCTCATGCAATAGGATTGGTGGAATTTGTTCCAAACATGAGACCTGGCAACTACAAAAGGACTTTTTCTTGCATAACAAATCTTTATCTCTTCCCTTCATACAGTTTTGAGATTTAATGGACATAATCTTTATTATTTAAATTATAATATAGAATTATTATGAAATGTTTCATAAATATAAGACTGTATTTTAAAAATTTTAAATAAATATAAAAATTACTTTAAATGTCCATGGGGAAAAAAAACTTTATCAGGTATTTTAACAGATAATGTAAGGAATTGGTAAAGCAGATTTTGTAGAAATTTAAAAAAGGAAAAAGGGATAGTGAATTCAAAAAGTTAGTAATTACAGGAAGTAGCTTCAAACTCATAGGTTTGAAGGAATAAAAGGAATAGGTTTGGGTTTTCAGGTCTTAGAACTTAGAGAAGGTGTTTCATGGAATAGGGACTGCGATCCCTTAGGAAGTTTGCTGTACATCATGGACTGGTTCCTGAGCATCTTGGAGGAGCACCCACACCAAGCTATCCAGACTTCTGCCAGGAAGGCAGTTCTCTTTCCTTAGTTCTTTTAATGTAACTTGTCTACTCAGACATATTTCCTTTGTAGTTTCTTCTACTGTCAGATTTTAAATAACCTACCTCACTTGAAGCTTATATAAATATTCATAAGCTTTTCTACTGACATGTTTATAGTTTCATTTCTTCTCACCTTTCATTGTTATGTATCTAGAATTCTTTGTGGGGGTAGATCAAATTAGAGATATTACCTTGTTTTCACAAATGCAGAGTCAAGTTTTTCAAGTAACATATGATAATTGTTACTGATGCAAACTACCACCTTTACTGTGTTCTAATTTTATCAATATTTTAAAAATTGTGGTACAATACACATAACATTTACCATCTTAACCTTTTTTAAGTATGCAGTTCAGTGATATTAGTGTATTCATAATGTTGTACAATCACCACCACCATCCATCTCCATAACTCTTTCACCTTGTGAAACTGAAACTTAAAACCCATTCAACAATAACTCCTCATTTTCTCTCTCTTCCACTCCAGGTAACCATAATTCTAGTTTCTATCACTATTATTTTGACTACTCAAAATATATCATAAATGAAATCACAGTGTTTGTCTTTTAGTGATTGGCCTATTTCACTTAGCATAATGTCCTTAAGGTTCAGCAACTCTGTAGCATATGACAGACTTTCCTTCCTTTTTAAGGCTGACTAATATTCCACTGTATGTATGTATGTGCCACCTTTTGCTTATCCGTTCATCTGTCAATGTACACTTGGGTTGCTTCCACCTATTGTGAATAGTGCTGTTATAATCAGGTATGTACGAATATATCCTTGAAATTCTGTCAGTTCTTTAGGGTGTATACCCAGAAGTATAATTACTGGATGCTATTTTTAATTTTTTGAGAGACCACCAAGCTGTTTTCCATATCAGTTTACATTCCCACCAACAGTACACAAGAATTCCAATTTCTCTACACTAATGTCTGTTATTTTCTGTTTTGTTCTTTTTTAAATAGCCATCTTAATCAGTGTGAGGTAGTATTTCATTGTAGTTTTGATTTGCATTTCCTTAATGACTAGTGATATTGAGCAACTTTTCTTGTGGTGACTTGTCATTTGTATATCATCTTTGGAGAAATGTTTATTCTAGCCCTTTGACCATTTTAAAAAATCTGATTGGTTTTGTTTTTGTTTTTGTTGACTGGTAGGAGTTATATATTCTGGATAAAATCATTTATCAGACATACAATTTGCAAACAATTTCTCCCATTCTATGGGTTATCTTTTTACTCTGTTTATTGTGTCTATATTTTTATTTACACAGCCAAATACAGCTCTTTTCAGGTTCCCAGATCTGACTCCAGTGTGTGTGTGTGTCGGGGGGTAGGGGGGTCTTCTCATGCACATCATCAAACAATTCTCAAATGCCAGCAGTGTATCTGAGATTTCAACTCAGCTCTGATGCTATCTGCCTGGGGAAAGCACCAGATTCCCAGGTTAAGGGCTCCACCTACAAGGCTGCTCTCCACCCCCAACTCAGATGCTAGTCGCAAGTAGTTACCCGTGCTTCTGATCAACCAGCTACAGATTGGAGATTCCAATGACCTCCTCCTTAGATTTGATTATAGAGTGGCTCACAGAGAAGTTTAATAAAGTTTACCATAAAGGACAGAAGTCACCAGCCAGATGAAGAGATACATAAGGCAAGGTTCCAAATAAAAAAGCCTCTGTCCTTGTGGAGCTTGTGTACTGGCTCAGTGGCACATGGAAGCTTTCTGGTTTCCCAAGCATGGAATGACCAAATATGCATTTATTATGACTTATTATATCACAGTGTCCTTTGATGCCGACTTTTAAATTATGATGTAGTTCAATTTATCAATTCTGTTTTTATTGTTGCCTGTGTGTATTAGTTAGGGTTCTTCAGAGAAGCAAAACCAATGAATAGATAGATGGATATTTGATAAATAGATGATAGATATAGATAGATAGATATAGTTAGAAAGATAGATGATGATGATGATAGATAGATAGTAGATAGATAGATAGATAGATAGATAGATAGATAGATAGATAAATGATAGATAAATACTTAAGAGGAGACTTATTATTAGGATTGGCTCACTTGGTTTTGAAGGTTGAGAAGTCCCACAACTATGCATTGCAAGCTGGAGAACCAGGGAAGCCAGTGTTATGATTCAGTCCTAGTCCCAAGACCTGCAATACAGAAGGCCCCTGGTGTAGGTCGCAGAGTCTAAAATACTTAGATTCAGGAATTCCAATGTCAGAAGACAGGAAAATATGGACTTTCCAGCACAAGAGGAGAGAGTTTGCCCTTCCTTCACCATGTTTGCTCCATTTGTGTTCCCGGTGGAACTGATGATCCCCACCCATTTGAGGGAGGTGGATCTCTTTGCTCAGTCTACTGAATCAAATACTAGTCTCTTCTGGAAACATTCTCACAGATATACCCAGAAATAAAGTTTTGCCAACTACCTAGGCATCTCTTAGATCAGTAAGTTGACATATAAAATTAACCATCGCACTGTGCTTTGGTGTAGTATCTGAGAAATCATTGCCAGATCCAATGTCATGAAGGTTTTCCCCTATGTTCACTTTTAAGAGTTTTAGAGTGTTAGTTCTTAAGTTTAGGCTTTGATCTATTTTGAGCTAACTTTTCAATACAGTTTTAGGTAAGACTCCAACTTCACCTTATCAATATTTTTTAATCTCTTCTGGACTTCCTCTGTCTTTCTATGAATGTCTTTCTGCTCCAGTGCCATTTCCATGTTGTTTTAATTAGTATGGCTGACTACACACAGCACATATATACGTGTCAGAATCCCCTTGAGGACTTAGTAATACAGCGAATACTAGGTTTTAGCCCTAGATTTTCTTATTCAGAAAGTCTGTAAGGAGCCTGAAGATTTACATTTCTAACAAGTTCCAAATGATGCTAAAAATATATTTCATTCTCATCCTGCCACAGTCCTGCTCCCAACTTCACCTAAGTCATATCCTACCCAATGTTTTCTGGAATTTGAGGTTCCTTCTGATTTATAGGTAGACAAGAGAAAGCGGGATTAAGACCCTATGTGTAGAAATGGTATTCTGACCCCTTCATCACAAAACATCTGGGCAATAAAATTAAAAACAACAACAGAGAAACAGCTGCCTAGCTTGTTTTGTTTTGTTTTTGGATTACAGACGTCCTGTATCTCTGAGACTGACAGCAGATGGTGGGAGAGATGACAAATGGCTGCTACCTTATTTCATGAAGAGATTCAATATGCGTCATTTTCATAAGTACAATCCTAATACAATTCCATCAGTTGTGTACTTCCTGCTACTTTCCTCCTAGAAGGTGACATTGGGATGCCTGCTGGTCTTCATTCTTGAGGTTGCTATGGCTCCTTTGGCCCTCTCCATGAGTAATTTAATGAGAAATTAGGCGAGTATACAGTAAGAGTTCAGGTTACATACCATTTTAAACAGGAAGTCTCATTCCAAGCCTGGCCCTTCTGTAACAAAAGACAGTTTCATCCTAACCTTCTAAACGATTGTTAGAAACAACCAAAACCTTGGCAAATAAAAATTTGTTCATCAGAGTCTTACTTATTTACTTTGGTAAATGTATAAGTATAGACAGAAAGAGTCTGTTTTCATTGCAATACTTTTGATTGACTTAATCTTTTTTAAACATTCTTGTTAATCTCTGGTCAAACAGTTCTTAAAAACAAGAACCAGTAGTCTTTCTAGTACAAGGAGAAACTCAAAATTGAGAACACAGAGTTATATTTGTTTCACCCAGTCTGATATGAACTTGGGTACTTACCTCGGTACATTAGTCTTTCAAAACAAACTTGTTAATAAGCAATTCCTAGGTTTAGTGTTTAATAATCATAAAATGCTTCTTAGAGTAATTTAGACAAAAGACAATTTAATTAATTAAATGTTTCTTTTAAATCTTGAACTTCCTTATCTTTACAAAGAAATGCAAAATTGGGGAAAGGAGGGATCTCTTTTTATAGTATAAGCATTTTAACCCAAATGTAATAAATTACTCTCTTTTGGGGCTTTTCTAGTAAGTGAAACATGACCTCAGAATGGTGACAGGAATAAAATTATTGGAAATTTACTTTTAAAATAAGTGTGATTGGCTTGCTTCTATTTTTTAAGCCAATCTTACAGTTTGTACAAAAATTAACTGAAGCTGGTTTATAGATCTAAAGGTAACCTACAAAACCATAAACTTCTAGAAGAAAGTATAGAGCAAAACCTAGGTGAACTTGGGTTTGGCAATGAGTTTAGATAAAACACTAACCATGATCCATAAAAGAAAAAATCAATTAGTTAGACTCTTAAAATTAAAAACTTCTGTTCTGCGAAGACGTGTCTAAGAATATGAAAAGACAAGTGACATAAGGGAAAACATATTTGCAAAACACACAGCTGATAAACCACTTGAATCCAAAATATCCAGAATCTCTTAAAACCAAATGATAAGAAAATGAATAATTCAACTAAAAAATGGGCAAAAATTCTCCACAGACACCCCATCAGAGAACATATAAGCATATGAAGAAAACGCTCAATATTGTATTTATCAGGCAATTGAGAGTTAACACAAGAATGGGTGGCCATTTATATTGATTAGAATGGCTAAAATCTAAAAATCTGGTAAGACCTTTCTTGTCAAGGGTACATATAAATTCTTACTGATTGCCAGTAGGAGTGCAAAATGGTACAGGTACTTTGGAAGAGAATTTGACAGTTTCTAACAAAGGTAAAGGAAGTTATATCAGACAATCTGGCAAATATGCTCCTAGGTACTTACCTAACTGATTTGAAAATGCATCTCCTCATAAAAACCTGCATGTGAGTGTTTATAGCAACTTCATTCATAATCACCAAGAACTGAAATCAACCCAGATGCCCTTTAAAGAATAAATGGGTAAACAAATGGTGGTACATGCCTACAGTGGAATATTACCCAGCAATATAATGAAATGAGTGATCTAGGTATGAAAATGTATACCGTGTGAATTCTGAAAGAGGCAAAAACCACAGTATTAGTGACAAAATGTTGAGAGCATCTTCCTTGATATCAGCAAATGCCTCCAAAGGGAGGAGGCACACCAATGGGATCAATTCCCTGCACTTCTGTCTGCCACTCCTGAATCTCCATTCAAAGATAATTCACCAACTTGTTGGTTTTCTGACACCCTCATGTAGATTTTTAAAATACTTTGTATAGCCTTTATAGTTTCCTCATAAGAAATGTTGGTTCCAATGACCTATTCTGCTCATAAATCTTATTCAGAAAGCCTATGAGGTAAGCACTCTTGGTTTTTTCCATTTATAGATGGAGAAACCTAGTCACAGAGAGGATGAGTACCTTCTTCAAAGTCAGGGAGTTACAAATGGCCAGCAGAACTAAGAGTGGAGGAGACTTCAACTCAGGTTTAAAAATCTTCAGTGATGCAAAGTGACTTGAGGCAGATTCCTTACAAAGATGTTGTGGAGGGAAATCAGTACAGTAGTGGAAGCATAGACCACATCCTAGAGCTGGATACACTTCTGTTGTTTAGACTACCTGTAGTGAAATATTATCTCAGATACTGGCTGAGTGAACAAAGAAGATAGCCAATTTAAAAGAAGCCTCTAAAAGCACTTTTCTTCATCTGTAATTTTATTCTTACAGATACTGCTTAGTGGGCCAAACTTTCAGTTAATCCAAATTGGCTATTACAACTTTCTATCTACTTCTGTGAAGGAGAAAAAAACAGGGATCCAGGTTTTTTATTTGCATGCATGCATGCATGTGTGTATTTATTGTCACTGGTTTTGCTAGTGTGTGTGTCTTTCAAAGCTTAAAGCCTGCAAAGTTAAAATCAGTGTGATGGCTCAGAACATGTGGAAGTACTGGGATGAGTGAGCAAACGGTTAACTCAGAAGCCTAGAAATAAAAAGAAAGATGAAAAGAAGACAGAAAGATGGGACCAGGGAGACATGAAGGGATAATTGAAGGAGAAGAAAAAATAGTTACAAGCAGGGGCAGTGAGAGAGAATGAGTTGTGAATAAGTGTGAATGGTGTGGACCCAGCAAAAATGATGGTAGATGGAATAAGTCAGCCAAATTGGGATACCGTTTCATTTGTTCAAATTAAAAGTTCAAAACAAGATCATCTGTAAAGATTAAAGAAAAATGACATTAAGGGAGAGATATATATAAAGGTACCTTTAAGGCTTTGTGGTATAAGAGAATCCCAAAGACACATGTGGTCAGTGGTATTTGATCAGGCTGAGCATAAGATGATAAGAACATTTTCAAGACTTTGTAATATTCATTATAGAACTGAGTGTATAAAAGCGTCAGGTGATGGGAATGGATTTTCTTGAAGGAGTGTCTTCATGTCTTATAATAAACTACTGAGAAGTACTTAAAAGCAGAGACCTGAAGGAGGTATTTTAAATTTTAGTTATTTATAGAATAACTCTTAGAAGGTATTCAAAGATTGGATGTAGAGATCGTACTGAATGATACTTAAAGATCTTTGTACTTGAATGATATTTAAAGATTTTATTTTCAATTCTGATGTGTTTGATTTGTGTGAATAGTGCTATACTGCCTCTTATTCTTTTAAATATTAACATGGTAGGGTCAAACAAGCAATAAATAGATTTTAAACAGCTGAATTAAAATACTGTGATATTCAGGTTATCTGACTTTGTTCAAGCAGTCATCCCAAAAGAAGCTAAAAAAGAAAATGAAAATAAGGCTGGTAGTCTGAATCCATGCTGCCTGACTACTGTATTAAAACACTGCTGAAAACAGTATTATTTTAATTAAAAGGTAAGTACTGGCCTATAACGCACTCCACTCTCCTGTATACCAGTGCTAGCAAATTGTGTTTAACTGTCGTTGTCTCAGCCCATTAGCTTCTCCATCTGGTTATCTTATTATAGTGGCTCAATAAATTAGTCAATGTTCTTATAACCTCCAGGAAACCCAGAACAGGTCACATCTTTTGCTAGATTGACTGGAAATTGATGTCATTAGGTGGCATGTCTGTCTTCTCTCCAAGAGTTCATGGGCATCACTGTAGATTGTGTCTGGGCCTGTGGCCTGGCTGTTTTTCTCTCTCTGTGTAGTCCCTAGAGCAATGCAAAGATATATAACCAAGGCTTTTTGAGGTTTATTCCTGTAAATACTACATTAGCCTCAACAGTTCTAACATTATCTTAACACTGAATTGCCCTTGTCCATTAATAGAAAACCTTGACTGCCTTGGTTCTGGGATGTTATGTGACAGGTAAATGCTTAGCAGAGAGCTTTTAAGGCTTTATCATTAAGGGCTGCCACGTGCCTGTGGGTGACATCATTTGAGACCAGATCACTAATAGCCTTTAAGTTCATCTGTGGTTTTCTTCCTCATTTCCAAATGAGCATCTATTATTTTAAATATTTGCCAATAACTGTGATTTTCCTATGGTCATTTTTCTTTTACTTTTAATATCCTCACCCTATGTGCTAACTCCATAAAAGTGGAAAAATCTAAAATCGCTTACAAACTATAAACGGTCAGACAGACACACTATAGTACCTACAAAAAATCTGGGCAAATCTGAGTTGAAATTTAAGATTAAAATGTGTATTTTGTAAGGCTTTGTATTATCATTATATAAAATACCTACCTAGCTCAGTGGTTAAAACATGCAGAGGCAAGACAAGATAAAAAGATAGTTGAGGGGGACTGAGGAAGGTGGGCACACGTGGCTGGGTAAGAAGAGACGATCAAATGCTGAAAAGTCTCCGTGGCAAAGGAGTTTGGAACGATACTTTAATTTTGGGAAATATACAAGATTAAATCAGTGCCTTGGGAAGAATGAGTGGGCAATCTAGAGGGAATAAAGCTCAGTGTTTTTTCTTCTTTGGCATTCAGGAAGCGTAGCATTACATTTGCTTGGAGCAGTGGAAGATGTAAGCTTAACAATATAATTCACCTTGAAAACAAATTATAAAAGTACTCAGTGTGGTGATTTACATGAGTATTAATCACATTCGAAATGCCAATGTACCTTTTATTTCTCAAATTGGTATTTATTTACACAGCAAGAAACCCTTAGAATGGAAAAAAATATATAGTGTCTAAATTCTCTTCTAATTGCACCATTTTCCCCCATAATATCTCTGCCTTTACCTGTACTGATGAAAAGCTTATCACTTAACAAAACAGCAAATCTTAGTGTGGACACACCTGTTTAGGGGGAAAAAAAAACCCTTTGAAATGTTAAACAGCCACCTACTAATTCTATTTCTTAGTCTGCAACAGAACTTGCATCTATTTTAACCATATTCTGTAACATGGATGTTTTCCTGTGTTTGAATGGATATAAATATATTTTTGATGACATAGCATACTTCCTTGAATGCTTACGGACAGAGAGTAGGAAAGGGACCACATTCTAGAACAGATCAGTTTGTTTAGAACCTTCCTGATTCACGTCCTGAAACACTGAGAAAGGGAACAGTCGGCTTTGTTTTATCAAATTGTGTCGAGTAGCTTTACTTCTCAAAGGCTGCTACCTCTGGCGTGCAGGAGCCAGGAGCAGCGGGCTAATGCACTGGAACAGCATGGAATAAGCACAGGGTCAGCCAAACCCTGTAACAATGCCAGCAGGGAAAAAAATCACCTCAACTCAAGAATTCATTTGGCTGTAGCTGTAGCTGTGCTCTAGGTGGTAATTTCTGATTGCTGCACTGGAACGCTTCTTTTGAGTTTTGTTTCTTGGGTGTTTTGTTGTCCTCAACACTGATCAGGTTTGGCATGCTTCATCCTTATTGTCTCATTCGGTTTACCTGCAACTATGCCACAAAACATCTGGGGGAGGCAGGTGGGATAGAAGACCCCAGTGAGGGGCCGAATATCCCATGGACACGCACTCCCACAAGTCTGCTATGCTCTGAAGATGAGTTCAGAGGGAAAGCAGGGTCAGTGGGGACAAACGGGGGCTCTCTGCAGTGCCGTGGAGTCCTCCTGCATTTCTGTCTGTTCTTTAGTCCTCAGTCCTTCATTCCTGCTGTTGTCCAGTCATTCCTGCTCTGAAGATTTATAATTCAGCCCAACACCACCCATGGAGCAATAGAGAGAAGGCAGTGAGCAAGATTTCTCCTGGTCTCAGAGCCCCCACACTCCATTCTTCTAGGGGAGTCCATGATTTCTCATTTGTGGTCAGAAATGAACATGTATGTGGAGAAAACATGGATTTTTATACTTGTAATGATACAATGATGCATTTTACTTTTGCTATGGAACAAACTAATGCTAATCATCATCGTAATATCTGTCAATACAATCTCATATGTGACAAAGGCCATACTCAGAATTTTACATTCATTGTTCATTTATTCCACAAAACAAAACAATGATAAGAGGTATAATCACTACCCCATGTTACAAATGAAGGACCCAAAAGGAGGAAATGAACTCTGATCTCCTGATCTCAAGCAATGATTAGGAGAAGTTGAACTGTGCTTATTCAAAGGCCCTGTAATGTGTAAACTCTAAATTTGAGCTCTAAATTCTTCATAGCGATTTTCCATTTGTTAGTCTTCTCTTTTATAAAAGCATTTCATATGATCAGATTTGTATGTTTGTATTATATATAGGCATATACATGTTATAAATGTATATGATATTTACCTAGAGTAAATTGTGAAATTTTCTTCCCCCTTCATTGTTTCCTCCAATTTCTCTCTCCTCTTTGACTGTTTTGACCTTCAAATTTCACGTTAGAAGTTTTCCTTGTTTGCTGTGGATTCCTGGCTGTTTCGCTTTTAATCTAGAAAGCTCATTAAAGTGCTATAAATATGGATTGAGATAGGAGTTACTCAAAAAAAAAAAATTGTCTCTTTGGGCTGTTGAGACCTTTCTGATAGCGTTTTCCATAGGTGTTTTTTTCTGGGCTACGAACATTCCTCAGGAGGACCTTTCCAAATCCTGCCAGGAAGCTGTAGTATGGACCTGAGGAGCAGAGGGCTGGGTGTCTCACAATTTCAAGTATATCCACTTAATTCCCTCATTTCATGTACAGGTATTTGCAGCCACCTGTACTTTCTATAGTCATGCTCTTGTTTGAGGATGAGGAAGGGGCAGTTCCAATGCTGTACAGGGTTGGGAATGGTCTGTTTAACCTTTTTTTAGAGGACCCATATTTATAATAGCCAACTTCCATCACTTGCTCTAATATCTTGTTTTCCTTTTAGCTTTGCTCCAGAAGGGGACCCTGATTTTAGCCCCATCTGCACTTTGACTTCCAGGGGACCTATTGTTAACAATTTCTGGAGTTCTTTTGGTGATTTTCAAGCTTTTTCCACATGGGTTCTATATGGGATAACTCACTCTTTTGTCTTAGCTTCTAAAATGTTATTCATTCCTTTCCCTTTCCTTTATGAGTTTATGACTTTAAAAAATATCATATGGAGATTCAGGAGAGACTCAAAGCTAATATGAATGTTTCATCCATCATTTTTTATAAACAAATACAGAAATTCTTCATAATTCTGCAATAGTTTTTCATAAAGCCCCAATTCCATATGGACTATTAATAACATTAAGATATAATAGGCCATAATATTATAATTAATTGTATTTTCAGCTTCAGTTGTAATACAATTATCTCCCCAACCAAATGCAGTCTTGCGTGGCTCAGCAGATTAAGAAAAATATGCACTGGACTGAGAATTGGGAGGCTAATCTCTACCTGAATAACTGATAATAGCATCTCAATCTGCTGACATAGCATTCTGGGAAATGCTATGGGAAATAGCTTACATTTCCCTAAAAGGATTTTGCTCTGATGAGGATGGAACGTTTGTTTTGATGCTAGGGAAGTTTCTTCTAGTATTCAAACTGCTATTTCAACTGCCTTTCTTGTAGACACAATCTCATGGAGTGGAAGAAATTAAAGATAGAATCTCATCTGGGCAGGAAGAAGATTTCATTTTAGGATTTGAGGCAGACTTATTTAGGGTCTCGAATTTCAAGGCAGCTGAACGGATGCAGGCAGAGTCCTACATGGAGAGAAAGCCTGGAGGGAAGTAAACTTTATTTCCAGGAACAGGGAAGTATTACCTATAAGACTGCAGTGGAAAGATCTGGCTTAGTGGATCCAGGTACCAGAAGGTGACATTGTTTTAGAATTCAAAATTCTCTTTTCCTTATAGGGTGAGTGATTGACATGGCAACCCAGAAAATACAGAGGAGTAGAAAAATGAGGTTGGAATAATACATTGCCCTGTCTTTGGACTGGCACATTTCCAAAGCCAAGAATAGACATGGTTTTAGAAAGGCATTTGATTAAAGGTCACAGCTTGAAGAAGAATCATGAGGAACAGCCCTGGGGTACCAAGTTTTGGGACTTCTCAAAGCAAGAATATTGGAGCAGGGAGGGGTTGCCTATTCAAATTGTAGAGATCTCTGACAAAAAAAGAATGAAGGCTGCTTCCTTTATACAGAGCCCACCTCAAGCCAGCACTGAAATGCCAGAAAGACGAAAGCCAAAGGGGGAAACAGAAGCTTTTAAATAAGACAGAGGAACAAAATAACGAATGATATATCCTCAGTAGAACTATTAGCAAACTAGTCTGAGATTTGAACATACAGGATTCCTGTGAACACAGAGCTCATGCCCTGAGATTTGTGTATTTATTGCTTGATTCATTGAAACATCTAAAATGTGGGGGACATGAGCTATTTCGTATTTGAGTGATTATTCATTTCTGAAGGAGCAACAATGGTCCCATTGGATATGGTCCAAACAAGACTCAGTATGGGCCCTCTCCATGGGAATTGGTGATATAAAAGGAAATACAAGTAGAGATTAATTTGGACATTACAAGTTTAATTTACCTGTGCAAACAAAATCTTTGCTTGATAAAGACCAATTTGAAACATTTTCCAGTGTGTTTATTATAATATTTGGGATATCATGCCATCTAGCTCTTATTGGTTAATGAACTTTGATAATTTAGCCAAGTATTTTTTGAAATAGCAGAAAGAGGCATGATTTCTTGCCTATGAATATAATTTTGGATATTATATCTTATTACATTAATTGAAGACAGAATAGCATGGTGTTTATGAATAAGCACATATCCTGATCATTAAAACTGGGCTTGAATCCCAGCCTAGTAAAGTCAAGTGATTTAAAATATCTCTGCCTCAATTTTCTCATCTGTAAAGTGAGATTATATTTGTATTTATCACATAGGGTTCTAGTGAAGGTTAATGGAGATAATAAACTTCAAAACATTTATGTTCATTCACATGCTAGATAATTTTCCAAAGTCTACATGCGCAAGAATCACTTCAGGAACTTTCTTTATAAAACTTGCATGTGAACCAAGTGGTTTTCATGAGGCCTTTTTCAAAGATCCAGATTCTTGTTTTCTGTTAGTAAGTATGGTTTGAAAGGGACTTCATTAATGCCTCTTCTAGTGTAAAAAAGTAAATGGTCTAGGAGAATCTCTGTCATCTAGGGTTCCAGATTCAGCAACAAACAAAACAAAACAAATTGAAAAATAGGGTTCTCAGTTAAATCTGAGTTTCAAATAAACAACATATAAGCATAAGTATGTTCTATACAATATTTGAGATGGATTTGGGTCTACAGAAAAACATTATTTATTGTGTAGATGAAGTTCACCTGGTAATCCTATATTTTATTGAAAATCCCACCCTCAGTGTATGAAAAGAGAACATCCCAAGAAAAGGACCTGCTGTGTCCGGCTGAGTGAGTCGGCTGCCGTTAACATTAGAGCAGAAGTAGTTACTGGCTTTCTCTACTCAATATTTTATGAGTCAAACATGGTTTTAATTAAAGTACACCTGGAACCCAGCATGTATTCTGGCCCTGAATCTGAACACAGCAACACAGACATAATTACATAGGTTTCCATAAACCATCTTGGAATCCAGGTCCCACTGCACAGAACAGCCTATGTGCAAAGGGTTTGTGTATGTGGTCGGTTACCCTCGGTGTCTGACCGAGCCCATCTCTGCCTAACTCGAACACCAGCCACACTTGGCATGAGAAGCACATCCTCAGCTCTTTTCAACAACATTTTAATTTGAGAACTTCACTTCTTTTCTGACTTTCATATTGGGAAGCCTGTGTCATAGTCCCTTCTCTATGCTAGAGCAGTCGGCTTCCCTGACCCTCCAATCTTGCACCCACAATGGTAGTAATAATAAAACTAATGGCTCAAGAACTTAAACATATGCCCACATGCCAGGCACACTCTATGCCAGGCACTGTCAGAAGGATTTTACAGACATTGCCTTGTTGGATCTTCCCAAAAAATTAATAGGTGAGAAAACTGAGATTTAATGTTAAGTAATTTCTCCCGTGGACCTATAGCTGGTAAGTGTCAGTCTGAATGTGATCTCAGGTTGTCTACATCTGGAAGTCATGACAAACACAGCTGTAGCCTATTATTCTTTAATGACAAAGAGAAGAGCTCTTATTTAGCAGCTGTTTTGGTTACCAAAGAATATTCGACACACATTCAGTGAACATTGTTCCTTTGCTGGGCAGGGTATTAGGCTATGTAAACACATGAAAAGTCTTGGTGGTATCCACCGCCGTGCCAAGCACAAAGCTGGCATGAAAGAGGTGCTCATAAAATATCGGTAGCATGAATGAGCAAGTGCATTTCAATAACTTAACACTTAATGGATTTGATATTATTAAAATAACATATTAGGCTTATAAAAGGTACACGTATGATCATTTAAACCACAATTACTGCTGATATTACTATAATAGAATTAATAGCGATGCATCCTTAATGTAATGAGGTTTTCCTTTTTGATGGTATCTGACCTTGTAATACCATTTTCAAAAGCTGGATGATCCACCTCCAGGACTAAGAATAGCACTACGAAGAGAAGGACAAATGACAAAACTGTTCTGTTAACAGTTAGGAATTAGAAAACGTCTGAGATTAGAAAAGAAAGTATGTAGTAATCAGACCTAGAGAAAGGTACCTACATGTGAAGAAAGGAGCAATGAAAAAGCATGATGGGACAGACACTCCTGAGAAGTGCATGCGTGTCCAGGAGAAAAAAGGACAGTCTCCACCGAGGTGGAAAGGGAGCTGTGAAGAATGTTCTTTGAAAATCTGAAGGGCAACAGCAGTGTACAGTTGCTATTTTGAAGCAGAATTGTAAAAAGACTAAGGTGAAAACACTTACTGGAGCATCTGCTGTGCAAACCACTTCAGGAAAAATAAGCAGGCAGCAGAATGAACACATCTGCCTGACGCTGGGCACGTGAGGCAAGGGTTGGAAGATGGAAGCAAAGACAGCATGATAAGGGAAGGCTTGGAAGGCATGTGCGCCCTTCAGCTTCCCCAGCGCTTCAGAGGGAGGAATGGGAGAGGGGCTAATCATCCAGAGAGGGCTTTAAGAAAGGGAGACACTCTTCTCCACCTGGCCGCCAAATGGAAAGGTGCTTGTGGAAGAAATGTCATCCCAACCACTGAAACGGGGGCATGCACTCTGGAGTCAGCTGATCATCATGCGTGTGTGAGCCACTGCATCTAATAGGGGAGCTCATGAAACTCCCAGGACTCCTTCGGCCTAAGAGGGTATGTCTGTCGAAGAACCATGGTATGTTCAACCCCATCACAGTTCTCCAGATGTGGCTGAGGTCCTATGATGCACGGTAGAACAAATATTTATATGGAATTCTAAATACCAATTTTTCTCATACTGAGCAATGCACCATGTTAAATACCAAAAAGTTTGGGGGGTCCTGTTAAGAAGCAAGATTACCTACAAAATGACTCTGGACTGTTACTGTGGGTTTCCTGGGTGTAGAATAGTGATCCATGTATGGGAGACCCACGGTCAACAGTCCACTTGGAGGACCTTTGCCCACTGGGCAGGAAGAAGTTGAGAAAGCTGGAGCCTCACAATCCTTAGGCCTGTAACTAAAGAAATGGGCCAGAAGCAGGACGCACAGGGGCGCTTCCTGAGGATGTAGGTCTGTGGTAGCACCAGAAAAGATGGTGGCTACCGCCAGTGCTGTGAATAAAGAAACTAATATTCCCAGCAATGAGGTAGCTTAATGCAGGTGACCTTCGTCTCTCCAAATATTCCCAAATGGCCGACAGATCTAGCAACTAGAAATCAACCCTGTCTTTATCTGGCTTCCTCCCAGTGGAGTGCTAAGGGGGCAGATTCTGAAGGCCAAGCTTTTGCTTCAGTATAAAGGTAACAAAAACATTCTCTAACACATACACCACAAAATATCGGGATATTTTTCACTTTCTAACCCTCTTTCAACATTATTTGAAGCCTAATAGCTAAACAGTGAATGAAAAATCCCAAGCTCCTAAGGACAGACACATAATGTTTTAACTGGAATTAAGGTAAGATTTAAATTTACTTATACTAAGATAAGTATTATACGTGTGTGTGTGAGTGTATACACATTTTATATATATATGTGTGTGTATATATATATATATACACATTTTATATGTATGTGTATATATGTAACAAAGGTACCTGCTATTTATAATTTTTAGTTGCAATATATCACACAAATGAGATATATATTTCCTATTTAATGACAAATTTTTTAAAGTATTCAGATCCCTTAATTTGTTGAAAGTAATTCCACTCGTGAATAAATTTTAATCATACATTCACAACATAAAGTACAAGTCTCTAATTGGCTTATTTACTCTAGCTCAACAAAATTCCTCATTTAAAAATATTTCCTATATTTTCTTTTTTAAAAACCCTTTAAAGAACAAATATCTAACATCTTTATAATGAAGGGAATGGTGTACATGGTGCAAAAAGATCAAATAGTGTAGAAAGTTGGAAAATATAAATTTTTCTAGCCCCTTCCTCTCACACTGCTTTGTCTCAAAGGCTAACATTTTTCACAGATTTTGCCTTTCATTCTTAAAGAGGCTGCCATTATGATGGTTTTATTATCAATGTATAAACTTATTTTTCTTTTGTTTGCTTTAAATTTGTTAATCAAAGTAAAACATTTATATACTTTAAGTCAGATTATTTACAAGGCTTTTAATAAAAAATAGCAGTATGCAGACCTTCTTGTCTCCAGATGTATTCATTTTTAAAAGCTTAAATATTTTACCTGATTCTTCTGGCAATCCATTTTGGAATTTATCAATAATGTGCTTCTATACTGTTACTTCTAGATGTTCCAACTTTATTCACAATCCACCTATGGACTTCCTTCTGTGTAAAATGAGGGGTTTTTTCCTCTACAGCTGTCAAACTGCTCCCACCTTATCCCTCCCTCCTTTGTGGTTTTTGCCCATGTTATGGGAACTATGCTAGTTTTTTTCTACATATCTCAGATAATGCTAAAAAACAAAACAAAACAAAACAAAAAAACACTCCATGCCATCATTTAAAATAAAGTGAGAAAAGTTAAAAACTGAAGAACATACAAAGGCTGTACAAAATACATCACTTTTGGAGGTGATATGTTCAGAGCATCAATTATGGTGGTGTTTTCATGGACAGATACTTATCTGCACACTTTTCAAGTTCTATACGTTAAGTACATGTAGCTTTTTGTATGTCAGTCATTACCTCAGTAAAATGTTTTAAAAAGAGAAAACTTCAAAAAATGCAAAGAGCATGGACAAGCCAAATCAAAGTAGTGGGTACAATATTCAAATAAAAAATAACGCTTAAATTTAAAATCAGTATTTGAAACAACAACAACAAAATTTTTATGATACTTACATCCAGCATGTGACACCTGGAACTGTCATTAAGTTTATTTTTTTAAAAACCTGAAACATAAGAACAAAGTTTTCATGGAAAAAGTGGACAGAAAGCAGAAGGTCTAAATATGACTCGCCACACCCTCATCAGAACAAAAAAAAAAACCATGATAAAGATATAGATATGTAAAAATTGAAAGCTTTTGCTATTCCTTGAATATCCATTTACTCAAATAAATGGGGAGATAAATATTCCATCCTAATGATTAACAACAAAAAAAAGTATTCAGGTAAAATTTACAACAACAAGTGTTTTGGCACCTATGTGAGAAAAACGCAAAAGTCAACCACTGTGCCTTCCCACCAAAAAGATACAGAAATATCCAATTATCTCAAACAAGATCTAATCTCATAAGTGTGTTACCACTTCTAGTTATACTTTTAATGCAATTGCACTTGAAACGCCCAGATTATTTGTTCTAGGACATGATGAAGTGATTCATGAGTTCATCTTGAGGAATGCGGGAGTGAACTGGGAAGAGTGACCGAGGTTGCTTTATTTTATCGGCTGTTCCAGTGTATCCTACAGCAACAGCAATTTAAACCAAGCAGCACTGGTGCCAGGCAGATGGGCAAGCAAGGAAGCTGAGTGCAAATCTTAAAACATCAGAAAGTATTGATTCAAGTTAGAAATTAAAGAATTAATTATTCATAATTGAGGCTCATATAGCTTCCTACACTGGAAGAAAATATTAAATAGGGTCTTCAACTCACTACATATGCCAATCTAATTTCAAATAGTTAAATGTACATAATAAAACCATGGAAGGACTAGATTAGAATATAGGAAATATTTTTGTTTATAACCCTCATAGGGAAAGCCATTCAAAGGGTAACTAAAAGAAACTATACAAAAAAAGGCAATTAAAAAAAATGTATCCTGAATGTTAAAAATGATCATAAGCAATATTAAGACACAAATGGCAAGCTGAGAATTATAGGGATGGTGTGGGAGGAAAGGAGTCCATCACAGAAAATGAGCAAAGGTCCTTGTGGTGAACATGGCCCCCTGGCCACTCAAATCCTTCCAAAGCCCTGCAGACAGGCTTCCAGTCTGAGAGGAACTGGGAAGCCAGAGACCACCTTGGTCAGACTCCCTCAAGACTTGGGTTCAAGCTCCCATGAAGAAGTTATGGAATGTTTTGAAAACGTAAATGCGACCAGTGAACCAGTGAGGTGGAGGCCATGTTTTGCTGTTCTTGCTGGTTCTGCAGGCAAGTTCAGCTGTGTGGGTTGTTTCTGTGGTGGCAGCAGTACTGGTGGCACTGTGGGTGCTGCACAGCTTATAGACGTTAAGGTGAAGCACCTGGGGCATCTCTTAGGCTCACATGTATTGGAACTTGAGCAGCACCGGGGAAGCAGCCCTCCTGACTCCCAAGTCTCCAAGGTGGGCCAGTTTTGCTGTATTGGTCTCATAGTCTTTATGTTCAGCAGTATCCCTCTGAGCAGAAGCAAGATGGGGATTTTTGTGTGAGGGGTTTGTTGATGGAATGCTCTTAGGAAAAGAGGACTTGGGGAAGAGAATGGGATATGGAGAGACTAAGCAAGAATGTGGCCAGTATCTGAGGGGAGTGGTAACTCTGGAGGTAACTCAGGATCACCAATTGCACCACCTTGAGGTAAGGGATCTGTCTTTTTGTACCTTATGTTAGTCATTTATTGACTAGCTTCTTCTGGGGAGGAGGGGGCCTAACCTCCAGGGAGAAGCAGTTTCCACTCAGCCAAAGAAAATTCTAGGGAGGAGTGGGCAGCTGTGAGCGAATTCTCAAAGCAGCTGAGGATGGTGGCTTGGCTGGTAAGGGGAACCTGGTGGGTCATCACTGGCATCTACTCTGTTATACACGTTCAGCCTTTAGTTTGTGTTTCTGGGTTTTAAGCATGTAGTTTCTAATTCCTATTGCTCAAAAGAGATGTAGTGGTTTCTGTTATGTGCAACTAAACACTGGCTAAGAAAGCCTTGAACAAGGATTCGTGAAACAAGAAGTAGAAATTGCCAACAAAATGATTAATAGTTGTTTGGCTTCACTGATAACTAAATAGTGTAAATTAGAGAAAAACTGATGAATGACATTTCCCCTATATGATTAGGAAAGGTTAGAAAAGATGAAGCTGAGGTTTGACAATCTGAAAAGAACTGAACATTCTAATAATTGCTAGTGGTAACTTAAATTAGGTAAAGCTTTTCTGGAAGAAAACTTGGTAATATATATCAAAACCTTTAAAAATGTGCATCTAAATCCTTTTTGACCAGGCAACTCTACTTCTAAGAATTTTAAGGAAACAATTTCAAATAGTTAGCTAGCTTATTTAAAATGCTGTATATACAAGAAAATTCATCAGAGCAGTATTTAAATCAAAACATTAGAAACAACCCAAGTGAAATACTAATACTGTCTGGAATGTAGTAGGAACATACATTATATGCATTGTCATTTTAACTAAATAAGATGGCCATTAGACTGAGGTGGCTCTTGTGCCAAAGTAGCCTATGTGAGCAAACCAAAGCCTGAGGCTTTTTTTGCTACAAGTCCCTCAAACTTACAAAATCAAAAATTTAAAGACAACCAATCACAACAGCCAATTGGCTTTAAGCTGTAACAATCAAGTAATTTCCTTTATTTCCTCACTTTCTCTATGTCTTTCCCCTGGCTCCTAACCACTTCGAGTTTGGCACTGCCTGATCTGAATCAATGTATGCTCAAATAAATGCTTAAAAATTGTAATATGCCTCAGTTTATCTTTTAACAGCATATATAATGTGGTAGGTATTATGTATCTATATTATGCTACTATATATACACATGAGCATTAATAGCCATTAAAATTATAAGTCTAATGACAGTGAAAGTTGTCGAGAAATATACATGGAAAACCAGCCCACAAGAGTATGTAAAAAATGATCTTAGTTTTGCAAATATCACTATGTGTGTATAGAAAAACACCACGAAGGCTAGTGCCAAATGTTTATTATAGTCCTGACCACTAGGTAATGGACTTCAGGAAAATTTTAATTTTATCCTTGTTTTTTTCCTTATCTTTACTTTCTTTTTTAGAACATTATTACTGGTGTAATTAATATGTAGTACATTTAAAAACCGAAGGCCATCTGCTGATTAGAACAGTCCTGGTAGTTATAGAACTTAGTTGTGTTGTTACATCAACCAGAATTTGATGTGGGCTTTGAAATCTTTTTGAGTTTTTCTTTTGCCCTTGGTTTTCTGAATCTGACACCAAAGATAGAAGGAACAAATGTCTTGTAAATATTCTTTTTCATGCTTTTTTAGATAGACTGTTCACACCTTAAGCTGCAGTGTTTATCTACCCAGTGGACCCAAAGAAAGACTGTTAGGAAAATACAGCGCTCTGAATGGGCGTGATGATTCAAGGAATGGAAATCTTTATCCTCTATCAAAAGGCAGCTCAGGGAGCCAGGTAGCCTTCAGGTGCTGGTAAAAATATGAGTTGTGAGTTTCCTCCCCGTGTTATGTTTTTATTTGCCCTTTTTGAATGAATGGAACAAAAGCTAGGAATTAACTACACCTTCCCCAACCTTGCTTCATAATGTAATTTTAACCTTTTCACTGCATCAGCTGTTTCCTGTGGTTGATTCAATGTGAGAGCAAACTGTGGATTCATACTACATAAATTCATTGGCTACAACTTATGTAGCTATTCTGGAACATTCTGCAGGGTCATCTTTTGTTATGACCTGCTGTAAAACCTGATGGTGTGTGTACTGTAAACAAGAAAGGTCTAGCTAACAAATGGGTCTCTAGTCATTTTAAAAAGAATCCCTACTGTAAGATATTTTACTTGTGTGTTGGAGCATGCACTTTATTTAGAAGTTCCTTTATTATTATTTTTAGAATTTCAAAATTATTTTCCCCTCAAATGTCATAGAATGCCTTACCACCCATCTGCTCAAGAGGCAAAATTATGAAACTGACAGTCTTTTTTGACACCTCCATGAAGTGGGAGGAATGAACACATTTTCATTCAGTTTGGGCACTCAGATTTTGGCTTTCTTCTTTTCCATGTAGGAGTGAGCTTCTTGAACAGGGTCCACATTACGTAAGTATTTTCAAGATGTTTGAGAAAACAAGGACTCCTTATAAGTTGATAGTCCCGATGACATGCTTAATTACTTAACTACTTAAGCCACTGGTGGAATTGGTACATCATCATTTCAGCCAACAGATGGCTAATTCCAGCTAAATATTTAAGCAACTTTTACACATCAAAGTTGCCTCTGTATGTGCTTCTTCACAGCAATGGAGCTAATATATGACACTTAGTATTTTATTAAGCTCTAACAGTAAATAACAGTATTTATGAATAACCTTATAAAACACACTAAGCAAATGAGACATGGTATTTGACTAAACAATACTGGAACATCATTAGTTCTAATTTAAAGTACAATACAAAATTTTCTCTATTGCTAGCTTTGTGCTTTTAAGAATCTTCTTCTCATTTAAGCTTCAGAAATACTTTTTATTGAGACATTTGAGATGTGTCAACCTTAAAAGATAACTTTGGGATAGTCTGATGTATTCTAGTTATAAGCTGATTACCCTCACTGTTGCCTTTGGTTGCCTCTGGCAAGGTGGTAATTCTAAGACTGGCCTTTTAGCACCAGGAAATCAGAATTTTTGAGACTGAGTGCAATTAAAGAAACAGCTCTTTTTCTAAGACTGGACAGATTTCACTTCTGGTAGCAAGAGGTTTGAATAACATGTTACCTATTTGTGTAAAAAAAAAAGTTATATTTGAAGAGTATACCAAAGAAGAAAATAAATAAAAAGACAGAAAGACAGAGATTAGATAGGAGGGATTAATTTTGGAATTTAGAAATATTACAGTGATTCAAGCATGTGGCTTATTCTAAAACTCTAGATGTCAGGTTAGGTCAGAAAGGCTTTTTAACGGATATCTATAGTGTGGTATGCAGCAAGGAATGGCAGAAGGTCCCCGCCCACCTTATATGTAATTAGGAAAACATATAAATGTGAAAAATGTAATGGTTCCATAAGAGTTAAAGATTACAAATCTTTGAACGGGAAGAGGTTGTTGCCAGTGGTTTGTCTTATCAGTAATGGCTTAAAGCCACTTTGATGGAATATGGGAGGAACCTATGGAGCAAACCTACAACCACATGTTTTCCTGTAGACACCTTGCCCTTCCCACCTAGAGGCTTCTTCAAGGATGGTCTCTCTATCCAAATATCTTCTGCCCCAGCCAGAACCATTCAGAGGTCATTGAAATACATGATATGAAGTCAGTGGCTGGAATAAGAATGATGACAGCAGACAGGAAGCCACAATATTTGAGCACCTATCATGCCACTCACCACTGATGAATGAATGTGCTCACTGAATTGTCTCCCAACATTACAGAGCAGGCACATTAATTTGCCTATTATTCAGATGAGGAGACTAAGGACAGTGAAAGGCTTTTACAGAGAACTGGAATGCAGCAGAGTAGGACCTGTTTGGCCCCAATGTACCATGTTTCTCTTGATGAAATATAGTTGTGAGAGAAGAATAAGACAGTCTTTTTTGTTATTAGGAATGATTTTAAAGTAAGAATAACATATGACATAAAGAAATGATAATACATATTAGTGTCAGTGTCAGTTGTGCTTTTGTTTTTATTAGCAAGCTTTTAGATTTAGATTTGGAGGAGGAAGCTGATTGACAATGGAGCATCCAAACAGATGTGTGGATTGAGCAGCTACAGTATGTGGGGGCACAAGCATGGAGGTATGTGTTGCATGCTCTTAATATGGTTCTTTATGCTAATAGGAGCCTAAAAAAATAGTTTTAGACTGACATGCTCTGTTGCCCAGAGTTATAGAATAAACCATCTTGAACTGCTGTGATAATTTTAATTCCAAAATAAGTCTTCATGCTCTCATCTCTATGAGCAAGAAGGAGATAAAAGAGAAGGTGTGGTATAGCTAAAATCATTTCATAAATGTAGTTTTCTATCAAGGACATGCTAATCTCAAAACAGTACAGTATGACTGTGAGAACTCAGTTCACTAGTTCTTTTAAACATGAAGGTACTTAATCTTGGGAATAGAAGCTCATACATATCACTGGAAGGGCTGCCAATGTAGGGTCTGGGTGGAGATTCATAGAAGGACCCCACATAGAAAATCCATAGAACTGGCCCACCAAAAGAAATGCCAGTTTTGCCACAATGCAGAATCTTAAAGCAAGCTGTTGACTCAGCTGCTTGATTCCGGATCTGGGAATAGGGTGCTGCCGTCAGAACTGTTGGCCCCGGAGCCCTGTTCCAGCGGCGTGATGCACCAGTGAAATGTGTTTCAAGGGTTATTGCCTATCTCCCTACTTAACTTAATTACAGACTGAACGCTCAAGCAAGTGTATCTAAATGGTGGGTCCTAAATTACATCTGGAAGTTCAGATGCAAGGAAGTCTGGGAAATGTGATATTTTGGTGTCCAGCCTCTTCAGTAAATGAAGGCACCCTTAAAGGAGTTTGGAACAGGTGGCACACAAGGCGATATAGCATACACACCACCTCAGACAAGCATAATACACAAGATAATTTCTCTAATGCATGTTTCTGAAGTAGAAGACAGAAGCTGGTGGGCAATTTACAGCCAGTTTCAGGTACATATTTATTGAGGAAAGCAGTGATTGCTGAGCTCTGAACAGCCTAGCAAATTATTAGCATAATGAGAAAGATATAAAATTGGGGGATTTCATAAAATCTGTAGTGCAAATCTGGAACCTTCATATCCATCCTTTCCAAGATTCCGTTAGTGAGTTGATATCAAGTGCCAGAAATAAGACTGTCTCAAAACAAGGCCAGAGCCTTTCTGGCCCATACTCCTTTCTCTTTTATAAGTAAAGAAGGTGAAGAGCTCCATTAAGTAGATTGAGTGGATTGATCCTAAAACCACAATGATGAAGTTTGTTTCAACTGATCAACTGATCTTTCCAAGTCCAATTGTGCTGTATGTTCTCAATGCACTTGGAAAATGATCATTGCATATGATAAATTCATACTGCAAACCCTTGTAACGTGCCAAATGAGCTTTTATGAGACACAGTTAACTTTTAAAGCTTGCCAAAACTTTGAAATGTTGGAAAAGGTGTTGCTAGCTTTCGACATGTGCTAATTGGGTTTGCCTACCCAGATGGCATAGGAGGAGGGAAAAAAAAAGATAAGGGATAAAAAAAAAAAAGATTCCAGCTCCTAAACTGTCATAATCAAGAAAAAGAATAGGGGTAACCCATACAAAAACAATTCATTTTAACCTCCCTGTTCACATTGGTGGTTATAATAGGGTGATTTTAATTTTACTTATCATGTTTTGAGGAATTTGTATATACAGTCATTATTTAGAGGGAAAATAGAATCAAAACAGCATAGAATAAATAATTGAGCTCCTACAAAATTCTGAGCATAGTTTTCAGAATCTCTAATTTAAAGTGAACCATCCATATTTACAATTATATAAACGGATCTGATATAGTTGCTTGAACAGAGCTGCTTCTATGTGAGAAAACCAGTAGGCTTTTCTTGTTTCTCTGTATGATTTCTGTATTGCATTTTATGCCAAGAATCACATCTTCCTTTTTTCTTTGGGGCTTGGAGTTGATACAGTGCATGAAACCTACCAAATTGAGATATAGCTTGTCATATATACGTGGTGAAGAATCAAGTATCTGAAGAGACTATCCCGTTTTCTGTCTTAAAGATCTGTGATTCTTGGTGTTCTTATTGACCCAACATTATCTGTCTCCTTATTCTGTGTGTACAATTTAAATTTTGTCAGTTATTGTATATAACTTACAGCATCCAGATTTTTAACAGTAATTTTCTGGCAATTCAGTCACCAAACCAATTAAAAACTTCAATTTCATTGGTCCTTCTTTCTGATATTATCTGATATTCGATCCTGTTAGAAGGTCTAGCAATCTGACCAAGACCTAACAACTAGGAGATCTGACGCTCTTGCAAATATAGTAAATGATGGGCTCAGAAAACAGTAAGACCCTTTACTAAAGCCAGTGGCATCTATGGTAAAACTTTAACTCTGAAAATTAAGAGAAAATTACATAAAATTGTCATTCTGATGAGAAATCAGAAGTTCATTAGAAACTATGTTTTATGTGTCCACATATTGGAATATTTTAAATTTTAAACATCTAATAATATCAGCACAAGAACACAACTTCCACCCTTTTTTCCTTAAATCTTACTGAAATGACCACAGGGAAAAGCAGGGGAGGTCCTGAATCATTTTTGGAATTCAGGTAAAAAGTGATTAGATTAGAGCAAACCTGTTACAGAGGATAGACTTGGGAAAAAATAAAAACAAACAAAAACGAATACCAAAAGCAGACTCCCAGCAACTTTCCCCTGTAAAGAAATGTGGCATTGCAGAAAGCTAGTGGAGATGATTCTTGCAAAGCCACATTAATGCTCTGTAATTTGAAACATCAAGAACTAGAGATTTGCTATGGACTGAATGTTTGCGTTCCTCCAAACTCCTCTATTGAAACCCTAATCCCCGATGTGATAGCATTTAGTGAGGGAGCCTTTGGGAAGTAATTCGTTTTAGATGAGGCCATGCGGGTAGAGCCCTCGTGATGGGATTAGTGCTCTCAGAAGAAGATATACCAGAGCTGCTTCTCTCTAGCTGTGCTATATAAGGTAACAAAGAAAAGATAGCCATCTTCAAACCAGCAAAAAGATTATCGATGAGCACCAGCTGTGCTAGTACCTTGATCTTGGACTTCCCAGCCTCCAGAATGGGGAGAAATAAATGTTTAAGCCATCAGGGCTGTAGTATTTTTGTTACAGCAGCCCACACTGACTAAAACAAGGACATACCAGACCCTGGTAAAGGAAATCATTGTTTCCACTGAGGATTGAAGTTTGGGGTTGCAGTTCTGTGCAGAGTTTAGGGCCAATGGACAGAGAGGCCTTCATCATGACACCACTTTGTTCTGATGAAATGGTGAGAAAAACCAAAATGAGTTTTAGTTCAAAAATATTTTCCAGATGGATGAAAGCAGTATGTGTAAAATAAATGAAACACACACACACAAAACAGGAGCAAGAAGAAATCATAAAACGACAAGCCACAGTGTTAAACTCTGAAGGCGAGTTTTTTCTTTTTGTTTTCCTGATCACACAGGCAAGACAGAGTTCATAAAACAAAACAATGGATACATAGTTATATAAATAAATGCAAAGCTAAGTACATAGATAGGTAGTCCTGTATTAGTAAAAAGAGGGGTTCAAGTCCTAAGCCCCAGAGCCCATGAATACAATGTTTTCTGGCAATAAGTTATTTGCAGATATAATCAAATTAAGATGCGGCCACACTGAATCACGGTGAGCTCTAAAATCCAATGACTGATGTCTTTGTGAGAAATGAGAGAGAGATTTGGACAAAGAGACGTAGAGGATACACACGGAGAAGAAGATGGAGGAAAAGATCAGAGTAATGAGGCCATAAATCAAGGTAGGCCTGGGGCCACTAGAAACTGGACTAGGAAAGGAAGGCTCTCCCCTTGAGAGTCTTAGAGGAAGCAGGAGCCTGCGGACACCTTGCGCTCCAGCTTCCAGCCTTTCGAACTGTAACAGAGTGAGTTCCTGTTGTTTGAGCACCCAGTTTGAGGTAATTTGTTACAGCAGCCCAAGGAGCTAATACACAGTCTGAAAATTAATTTGTTTATTTCCTAGGTTCTGCCTGTCTGACTCCCTTCAAAAGCAGGTGCGTCGCCTGAGAGCTGGGGTCTGTAGTGCTCAGCACTGTATTCCCAGCAATTGGAATGATGCTGCCTGTAGCACAGAAGGTACTTAAGAATGAATGAATGAATGAATCCAATAAAAAAGTAGAATATACAAATGACCAATGACTTTACTGAAAATTTGTCCATGTAAGTAGTAATCAAAGACCTTGAGTTAAATAAAAATGAGATAAAATCTTTATTAAATTGGCAAGTTCAAAAATCTTGATAATAACCACTCTCAACAATGAAAGAGATAAACAGTTTTTTCTCACTGCTGCTAGGTATTAAGTTGGTATAATTTTTTTAGGAGAAAGAATTTAATAATATGTATTCTTTGACTCTTTCTATTAATTCACTCTTAGTAAACCATCACAGAGGCTGATATCATTGTTTTTGCTATAAGTATATTTCTGCTGGGATTGTTTATAATAGTTTAAAAACTTGAACAAATAATTGATAATAGAGTATAGACTAATAAGTGTTGGTACATTATGAGTTTTTACACCTATAAATATAACTTTATATAAAATGCTTCCATAACATAGAGATCCTCTCCTAGCTTATTAAGAAAATAATTTTAGGCCATAAATGAGTAGTATACTACTGCTTCTATTTTGTGAACATATAAGTATATTTTCACATTATATTTTTTCATATATATATGTTTAAAGACAGACTATGTCAAATATTAATAGTTACCTCTGGCTTGAGGGATTCAAGCAATTTTTATTTTTTCTTTGTGGTTTTTAATATCTTCCTAAATTTTCAACAATGAACAGTTAATAGATTGATAGTCAGGAACTAATTTTAAATTTGAGAAGAATTGAAGAAATCCTTCTTTCATAGCTCACTTATAACATGTCTTTGAATAATGCTATTGTGTTTTTTATAAATGATAGGCTTGAATTCTGGGGTCAAAAATACATTCAAGTGTAAAGACTTTTTATAGCTAACGATGTGACACAAAACGTAATTAGCCGATTTACAAGGCGGAGTTCATTTACACTTCTCTTGGGCGACCTAATAATGTGTTACCTTAACCTGTACCCTGATTATACCATAGTTTGATAAAATGTGGAGTAGGAGGCAATCCAGCTGTGAACACAGCATTTGGAAACTCAAATGTATTTTTTAGTCCATAAAATGATAATGGCTTTAATGAAGGCTGAACAGTTGATCTAAAATTATTTTCCTTGGGAGGAAAAATGCCTTAATTAGTATATTTGTTATGTTTTCTTCTCCTATGACTGTTATTCTTTTAAATCATGGAAAAACGAGAGTAGGCATCATGGGTTTAAGAACTCGGTACTTCACGATGAAATCTTATATTGCTGACCTCATATAAAGGCAGCCTGGGAGGTTTGTGGGCATGGATATGAAAAACGTAGTTTGCAAGATCTGTGCTCTCAAATGACTGGGAAAATGGTGCCTTGGTCATTCAATTCTACTGGGAAGGTGGAACCACAAGCTCAGGGAGAGTCGAGCGGTGGGGGCCGGGGAGCAGCTGACTGTCCAGAAGACCAACCTGCTCTCCCAATTTGCATCTGCCAGGTGCTAGATCTGCATTCTTGGGTTGTTTATTTAACTTTCAAGGAACCTTTCCTTGTTCCTTATATAGCATAATGTTATCAGAAAATTTTCTTTAGTGCCTAATAAGTGCTTTCAAAAAGGCAATAATGGCCTTTTCTCAGGGGACAAGGGGGGCATATTTCCATTTGAAACCCAAAAGCTCAGTCACTGTTCTTGCTTAGGAATATATTCATCGCTCTCGGAGTAGTTCAGTGAACGCTGAGCAGTTCACCTGGTGGTCCCTTCCTGTCGCCCTGCCCAAGCTGGGAGAGAGCCAGACATCTCTGTTGATATCTCAGGATGAACCTGCCCCTTACTGACCTACTTCTGCTACAATTACCAGCCATGAAACTCAGGTCCCATGTCACAACATAAAAAGTCAAAGAAAAGCCAAAGACCAACAGTCTTTTCCAATTAGCTGAGAGCTGGCGTCATTCTCAATGATTCTACCAAGCCAAATTTATTTCTCCCCTGTGTTCTACCTGTCTCTTGGGTTTGAACCAAGTTGTTAGGACCAGCCAAATCAATGATGCTCAAGCTCGTTGGCTCGAAACATTGGCACTTAGTGAGGTACTGTTGAGACAGGGACGGTGAGTGTAGTCAGAGTAGGGTGAGGGCCTCCGGAGAAAAGCAAGGTGGAATATTTAAAGTCAGAGCAATGAAACAATGGGCAAAGAAGTCCCCATTGAAACTCTGTTAAGCATTATGCAAAGTCAAGGTCACACTAATTCTCTAGAGAAAGATACCTAAAAATATAGACATCTTCAGTGAGATCAGTTAAAGGTCAAAAGGCCAAGAGCAACTTGGCCTGGAATATTTTGAGTGTTCTGCAAGGGTATCAGTATAACCTGCGACTCCGCTGTCAGCCCCAGCAATCAGACTATGACCAAGCCCACCTTGAGGACAGGGCAGGTGATGCAAGTCCACACCCCTAAGTGTTTTCATGTTCTCGAAAAATCCTCAACTGCCTATAAAATTCCGTAGACAACACACCACTACGAGCTCTCTTGTCCCCTCCTGGTGTGAGCCAGGAGTTCCATTCTCTCACTTTATTTATAAATAAAAGCCTGTACCTTGCTCTCCTACCTTGACTGTTTGTGAAGCTCATTCTTCAGCTCCACAAACAAGAACCCCAGCATCAGTGTGAGATGGTCCTGCATTAACACAAAATTGCAAAACAAAATGTTGGTGAGTTAAAAGTTGTTGTTTTTTCCTGGTGTCTCATTCCTGTATCTTATTTGCACTAAATTACATTATTCATGCATTTAGTAGAGTAGTATGACATGCTGTTTTTCAAATTAAGCCATGATTCCCTTGAATATTTCGAGATCTTTCAACTTCATTGAACTGTAAGTTTTATATTTCCATTCCTTTTCTTTGACTTATTTCTTTTAGGAGACAAAAATAATATAATTGACAAGGCTTCCCTTATTATGTTTCAAGGAGGAGGTTCAGAGTTTTTGAACCCTAAAAGGGTTCCACACCCAAACATTGTATTTCAGTAACTGGCACATATTTTCTATTTAATCATTATTTGTTGATTGAACAAGTAAATGGATGAAATATTGAAAGTCCATGACAATCACTTCTTAAACTTTGCAACAGATAGAGTAAGACAATTCTAAAATTATTAAATGATTATGGGAGAAAAACAAGTTTCACCTACTTGAGGATGCCTTTGCAGCTACTGAAGAAAAAGAAAGACAGAAACCAGCTTAAGGGCCCTTTTTCAGGCTTTGGAGAAGGGATTTGGAGGTAAGAGCTGATTTGGAATTACAGCTAAGTATATCCATCAACACAGTGCTCTAGTCCCAAAGGCCACTCAGAAAATGTTCTTTCTGATTGTTTCTAAGCTTTACTTTACTTTCTATCTCTTAGGCATGCCAAAATGAACAAAAGGAAAACAAGCCTCACACACATAATCTTCATTTGCCAGTAAATTCTGTAGTTCTGCATTTCACAGAGACATTTTTTCGCTGTATCATTTTATATATGAATCTGCATATATCTTAAGGGTTATTCAAGTGTGAATAGCCTTCAGTTTGAGGACAGTATTTTTATAAGGATAAAAATTCACAAATTAAAAAAGCTACATTGAATTAATTGCTATAATGAGATTCCAGAGGCACCAAGAAACAGGCAGGGAGTGATCTTGAATGATTTTTTTGTTTACTTTTGTTGAATAATAACCATCTTTAAAAAGCATTTTGTTTTATTTTAAGCTGAATGCTTGCTTTTTGGTCAGCTGAGTATTTTATATAAATCAAATAAAATTTAGTGATTCTGTGATCTTTAATTTGAGAAATCTCTTATCTGAATCAGTATGTATTGAGGTCACCCTGAGCAGAGCAACCCCATTATGACAGAAATATTAGGACAATGTGATGTGACATTGTCGAGTTTGGTGGCATGGAAGTGCTAAGGGGTGAGTTTTTCTCAGTCCTTGGTCCCCGCTGCAATAGAGAACTGGAAGACAGAGACAACAGTAGCGAGGCAGAGGGAAAGTTCTATTTGAATACACCCCAAGGGAGGTACGGGCCAGCGTCCAGGTAGACAAAGGCCTCCAATCTGCTAGGCAGGAGGCCTGTGTGCTGCATCCTGGTTAGGAGGTGCCTCTTTGACTGACAGGTGGGGTTATTTGATTTATAGGTCCATTCACAGAGCTGTCCCTCTTAGGGAGCACGTCCTTTCCACATGCCGAGGGGTGGTGTGGGTTCTTCTTAGATCCCTCAGTCAGGATCTGGTTGGGGAGGAAGTTACCTCCCTGCAAAGCCTTTGTGGTCTCCACCTGGGACCCCCAACCTGGGCCAGGTTTGGGCAGCTTCTTCCTTGAGTCTTATCTTCCCCTTTTCGGGCTGCTCACGTCTATCTTTCTATCTAACATTCCTAACAAAAGCAGTATTAGAGCAGTGTAGTAAATACATGCATTGTACATAGTGCTGGTTTAGGAAAATGCAATGATGCATCACCGCCAGTGAAGGATATATTACCTCCTGCCCTTCACCTTGAACTTTAATCACCTTTCAAAAGCCAGAGCTTCTTCTCTTCAGATATCTGCAGTCAATTTGCTGCTGAATTAATCTGTGGTCAGAATAAAAAGGTGAAAGAATTAAATCGCATTTTGAACTGTGGGATGTATTGTTCTTTCCATACTCATTAATGCCAGTAATGTGCATTGGCTTTTGCAAATTAAAGTGAAATTTTGAACTACTTGTGATTGATTCATTATGTTAGATGGACAAGTGAGAGGTGCTGTTAAATGCTCACATATGTGCATGCACAAAACACATCACACGATTGTGATATTCTTTTTTTTTTTTGTAGATAATTATTTTTTATTGAAGGGTAGTTGACACACAGTATTACATTACATTAGTTTCAGGTGTACAACACAGTGATAAAACATTTATATACATGACAATTCTAGGTTCCAGCTATCACCCTACCAAGCTGTTACAATATCTTGACTATATTCCTTATGCTATACATTACATCCAGGTTACTTATTTATTTTACCATTGGAAGTCTGTACTTTTTTTTTTTTTTTTTGTGAGGGCATCTCTCATATTTATTGATCAAATGGTTGTTAACAAAAATAAAATTCTGTATAGGGGAGTCAATGCTCAATGCACAATCATTAATCCACCCCAAGCCTAATTTTCGTCAGTCTCCAATCTTCTGAGGCATAACAAACAAGTTCTTACATGGAGAACAAATTCTTACATAATGAATAAGTTACATAGTAAACAGTACAAGGGCAGTCATCACAGAAACTTTCGGTTTTGCTCATGCATTATGAACTATAAACAGTCAGTTCAAATATGAATACTCATTTGGTTTTTATACTTGATTTATATGTAGATACCACATTTCTCTCTTTATTATTATTATTTTTAATAAAATGCTGAAGTGGTAGGTAGATACAAGATAAAGGTAGAAAACATAGTTTAGTGTTGTAGGAGAGCAAATGTAGATGATCAGGTGTGTGCCTGTAGACTATGTGTTAATCCAAGCTAGACAAGGGCAATAAAACATCCACGTATGCAGAAGATTTCTCTCAGAACAGGGGGGGTGAGGTTCTAAGCCTCACCTCTGTTGATCCCCAATTTCTCACCTGATGACCCCCCTGCGACTGTGCCTGTCTTAGGTTGTTCCTCCCTTGAGGAATCTTACCCATCTCTGGCTAACCAGTCATCTTCCGGGGCCATACAGGGAAATGTAGAATTGGTAAGTGAGAGAGAAGCCTTATTGTTTGAAATGGTTAGCTTTTTATTTCTTTGCATATTTATGCCCTGTAGCTTCTATGCCCAGCATTTGTCTTGAGGTATCTTTACCACTTGGAAGAATTATGATACTCGGTAAATTTGATATGAGGCACGAATTCTATTTAAGGGTTGTAATTAGGAAGGAAGAAGAAAAGCTATAGAAGTAGCAGGCGGAAGAAAACATGGGAAGATTGATTACTTCTGTGACATATTTTCTTGTAGAGTAACTTCAGCATGTATAGGTTTTAAGCTACTACTTAAATTGCGCACACACATTAACATAATAGGAGTATAGTTACATAACCAAAGCATATCTGTAATTACCAGCCATCTCCAGTGAAACCAAGATAACCAGTTAGGCACCTTAGGCATTTGTGAAAACGTATCTATGATATGGTGGATATTGTCCAACTGAACTTGAACAGTCTGAGAGAAATCAGACAAATTAAAACAACCCATTCCTGGGGAATGTTCACATCCCTTATGTTCTTTTAACAGTAAATAGTCTGTAGTTGTAAGATTTTGGAGTGCTACAATTTGCACTTCTCCTAATTCTTGGTTGAGTTCCAACAGTATAGATCCAGTCAAATTTGTTGTTTTACTGTATGCACAGGCCAGCTTAGATATCTCCTTCATTCCCATGGCAAGTCCAGGAACTGGTGGGATGAGTGCATCTCCAGCTGTAGCAGTGCGTGGATCTTTGTTGGGGTTTTTTGATGATCATCTTCTGGCATGAGTCTTCCAGAGAGTGCTGATGTTGGAAGTTCTTTTTCATATCATATCTTAGTTCATTTTCAGGGTAGCCCAATTAGGCTTTGATCTTCTGTATAAACAATTGTGATATTCTTTTACGTAGAAAACAATTCATTTGTACTCAGTGTTGATGGAAACACTTAAGAATAGGGCAAAGTGTGAGTATGAAGGCTATTAAAAGATCAGCTCAATATCTTCTTGCTGAAAACTCACTAACTCACTGTGGCGTTGGCCTTGACATGACCTATAGAATTTTATGTTGGCAGGAAACCAACTTTGGAATTTGTTCTGTAGCAAATCATTGTGGCTATGTACTTCCAGGAATTAAATCCTTTACGTTGCATGGCAGTGTTGCCAGAGATCGTGTAGGGGTCTCTTCTCACAGGAACCATGAAGGAGGCATTGGCCAGAAATTCAAAGCCATATGTTCGTCCTGTCAAAGGTGATACGGATCTGCTTACAAAAACCTTGCTTAGTGGCTCTGCCAGGAACCTTGTGGCTGTGTCCTGCCGGAAAGCCACTGCATGCATTACTGCTGCCAGAAATTGATGCTGCCCTGGGATAATCTAACAGCATTGAAAACTCAACCTCTGGGTTTCTACTGCTAGACTTCAACTATTAAGAGAGGCTGTGAGTGTATTACAGGGAAATAAGGCCTATCTGCCCTCTAGGGTGAGTGCGGGCCATCCTGTTGGCTTCCAATACTTAAAGCTAATTAGCTCTTTGGAAAGGATTCCTGGATATATTTTTCTTCCTTTCTTTTCTTTCCTGATGCACATGAACTCCAGATAATATTTTCCCCAAGAATGGACTTAGAGGATAGTTTTATTTATAGAGGGGAAAATGGACAGATAAAAGAAAATGTCAAGAGATTTTTGTCTACGGAAGAGTAGTTCCTATACTGTGAAATATATTAAATATCAACTTAGTGTTTGCTGTACAAAACTTAGAATAACAACAAAGTTTCCAGGTTTGATATTTATGGCACAAACAGTTCCCATATTCTGCAGTGTGGTCAATGTTACACACACACATTTTACTTTGAGATGAATATACCACAGTGGAGAGCTCTTCAAGTAACCCTAAGTATGTATATATCTGATATATTTGGGATCCACATTTTTTAAAAGACATTTCAATTTTAAATTAATGAATGTGTTTACAAAAGCTGTGTAAAACTGTACTACACAAAGCACCCTCCACAGGCTGATGCCAGGTTCTGAATGGTTTATCTTCGGTTCTCAAACAGGAAAGTATAGAAAATCAAGGAGAAGTGCTTAGAAATTTTAAAGCAATTTCATACTGCTGAAAAATTTTTTATTGTATTTTGTATGACATAAGTCTGAAATAAATGAGAAATTGAAAAAAAGGTCTCTACTCCGCAGATAGTTTAAGAAATGCCTGCTCTACAGATGGCGAACTAGTCACTATTATTAAAACAAATTATATTGTTTTAATACAAACCTCCACCCCATCTACTACTGTGATATAATAATATAGTCAAAGAACTCACATACCATTCCCAAGGATAGCTGCATGTTTACTTCCTCAAGTGCATGATTATGAGGATTCTCTCCTCATAATTAGACATTGCCAATCAATCAGACTTGATTGAACCATTCAATTCTCACTGTTCATGCAGACTTTGCCCATCACTTTTCTACTATTTGTTGCTGTGTTCTATAATCTTTGTCCATTTATGCTTGGGTACCTTGAAATTTCTATAGAGAAATGTCATTTTGTCAGCCAGTGACTCCAATGTGAGCCCCTTCTCCTTCTTACTTAGTCCATTCTGGGGAACTCAAAACAGATTTTGTAAAAAAATGTGAAGTTCTTGTGTAAGTTCCTTTACCAACATGGCTGATCCCAGTTAAGGACCAATATGTAATTTCCCATATTAGTAATATTATTCCCCAAGTTACTATGGTCCTTAATTTCATCAAAGGTATAGTGATGGCAGGTTCATGATCACATGGTTTAATGAGAATCAGTTCCCATAAATTTTGTAACATCCATTGGCTTTGCCACTCAGATTCTTAACAAATATGGATTACAAATCCTGGGACTGACCCCCCCCCAGGCTATATACAGTATCTGTTTTGTTTTCAAAATGAGTTACCCTTGAGTATCTAGTACACTTCAGTCTTTTACCCAATAACTACTTTTACAGAACCCACTTTAGCCATATCCCAAACTGAGCCCTGGGATTACAGTAAGCAAAATGGCAGACCATCTCTGATGTCAGGGCACTTACTATGCTGCATGGGAGAAAGATTTCAACAAATAATTACACAATATTACAACAATGCTATGCCAATCAGGAAAAAAGACTGATTAATTGAATTTTAGTATAAGCTGTATGATGGAATAATATACAGTTACTTAACATGATGACCTATACCTATATTATTTCCAATGAAAACATTTTCAGAACATACTATTTGGAGAAAAGCAGGTTATCAGAACATACATAATAAGTAAAATTATATTCTTACAATTTTAGGAGTATCAATGAAGAGAAGATAATATTTGGAATGAAATTCACCAAAATTTATGCTCACTATATAATAATCTCTGCAGGAAAGCTTAGAAGTCACTCTTCTTATATTCTTTGTACTTTCCTGAATTATTTTAATACTTTAGAGTAAACCTTATGAGTTCTACAAAAGAATAAATGTTAGTCAATTCTGAATGGAACTTTTGTCTTTTAGCTGTGTTTTGATGATGAAAGATTTTAATTTATCAATGCCTTTATAATTTCTCCCTTTGGTGTCATGTATAAAAAGACCTTCTCCAGAATAAATACTATATTAGCACTTATACTCTAGCTCTATTTTTGGTTTCATGTTTTACTATTAATTCCTTGATCATTTTGAAATTTTATTTTGATACATAGAGTTAAACACCTTCACCCAAAGAATTGGCTAATTATTTTGACACCATTTATGGAGTAACTTGAGTATTTAATGCTAACTTAGAACATCATATCATTCATACATTGAATAGTTACATACTCTGTGGTTTATTTCTAGGGCTTTCTATCTAATATATTTATCTGCTTGTCTAGTCAGTGGCCAGTATCATATTATTTAAATTATATTGTCTACTCACACCAGTTACGATGGACACCATCCAAAAGACAAATAAAACAAATGTTGGCGAGAATGTGGAGAAAGGGGAACCTTCCTACACTGCTGGTGGGAATGTAATTTAGTTCAACCATTGTGGAAAGCAGTACAGAGGTTCCTCAAAAAACTAAAAATAGAAATACCATTTGACCCAGGAATTCCACTCCTAGGAATTTACCCTAAGAATGCAGCAGCCCAGTTAGAAAAAGACAGATGCACCCCTATGTTTATCACATCACTATTTACAGTAGCCAAGAAATGGAAGCAACCTAACTGTCCATCAGTAGATGAATGGATAAAGAGGTGGTACATATACACAATGGAATATTATTCAGCCATAAGAAGAAAACAAAATCCTACCATTTGCAACAACATAGATGGAGCTAGAGGGTATTATACTCAAAGAAATAAGCCAGGCGGAGAAAGACAAGTATCAAATGATTTCACTCATCTGTGGAGTATAAGAACAAAGGAAAAACTGAAGGAAGAAAACAGCAGCAGACTCACAGAACCCAAGAATGGACTAACAGTTACAAAAGGGAAAAAGACTGGGTAGGATGGGTGGGAAGGGAGGGATAAGGGGGTGGGGGGGAGAAAGGGGACATTCTTATTAGCATGTATAATTTGGGTGGGTGCACGGGGAGGGCTATACAGCACAGAGAAGACAAGTAGTGATTCTACAGCACCTTACTACACTGACGGACAGTGACTGCAATGGCGTTTCGGGGGGGACTTGATAATGGGGGGAATCTAGTAACCACAGTGTTGTTCATGTAATAGATTAATGATAGCAAAATAAAAAAAATTATATTGTCTATATACATAATTGTGATATTCTTTAATGTTAAACTCCAAGTAATCTTTATACTTCTCTACCACTTTAAAATTTTCCAATTCTTTTTTTCAAATTCCAACATAACTATGTTTTCCCCTGGAATGAATAAATTACACAAAATTATTTGAGAGAATTACTGTACATTTTTATACTAAATTTGGAGGAATTTCAGAATAATTTTGTAAAATTTTCTAAAAAATGAATAATTAGGATTTTGACTTGAACTCAGCTTAGGAATCATTTTCATATTTGCATTATTCAATCTTTCTATTCAACAATACAATCAAACAATATCCTTATTTATTGAAATTAAGTATTGTTATTTTTTCAACATACATTTCTTATTTGTTCTTATAATTTTCCCATGCATTTTTACATTTCTTGTTATTATGCTGGGAATATTTAATCTTCTCTTAGTTTCTTTTATGTAAATATCTATTGTTGTGTGCACAATCTTTGCAAATTATCTGTCAGCAATTAGATGATCATGATATGCTAGCTAAATATTTACATGGGTGGATTTTTCGTATTTTTGTGAGCTCTGGAAAACTTTATAGAGCAGGAGCCTTTTTCCTCCTTTTGTTTCTTTTATCTTTCTCCAATATGAACATCTCTTCCCTTAAAAGTTCTTATCTGGCTATCTCCTTTTCTTCCCTTTTCCTCTAACTTCAGATGTGTGGTTTCACATTTGACCTATTGTTCTTTTAGTCCTAGAGCTATTTGATCTCTGCACAAGGAGCCAGAGGAAAAATTCTTGTTTCTGCTTTGAACATTGGGTTTAAAAATTAGATAGACCGTAATTAGCACAACCTCACAGTATGGGACTGGATGAAGTGGCACCACATTTAATAGATGAGTGCCAATTAGTTCAAGGACTTAGGAACAGGTCTCTAAAATGTTGAAGATTTGAAGACACATAATTCAGGCTTAAATTATATTGTTTTAATACAAAACTCCACCCCATCTACTACTGTGATATAATAATATAGCCAAAGAACTCACAAACCATTCCCAAGGGTAGCTGCATGTTTACTTCCCCAAGTGCATGATCTATAGAATGACAGCCATTTTCAAGGGTACTGTAAAATTCTAGCAATTCCAGAACCTATGTAGTTGGAAATCAAGTGATTCAGTTTTGCTTTAAATAATGATTGAATCCTCTCTATGTGCCAAGAACTGTTCATATTCCTAAGGACATCACGGTGAGCACACCGAGATCTTGGTCTAGTTGAGTTTATATTTAGAGGGTAGATCATAAGTACATAAATGCATAAATATTTTGGGTAATGGTAACTATCTCTAAAATAATAAAACAAATGAGTAAGGGAGGGACAGGTGGGAGATTGTTGCTACTTTAAGAATATCACAGGAGGCCTCTCTGAGAGGGTGGCTTTTAAGGTAAATGTTAAGAAGACAGTCATGCCAAGAGTACTATAGAGAGAGGACAGAGTAACTACAAAGATCCTGAGGCAGATGGATGCTGGACCTCCTCCAGGGACTGCAAAATAAGCCTGTCTTTCTGGAGCAGTTAACAGGGAGGAATAGACAGGAGCTCAGAGAGATAGCCAGGGGACTTATCTGTCATGCAGGAGAGAACTGAGCTTAAATGTTGCCTTCCTTCACAGACACCATGCCCTACCAGTCACAGTACCCTGCTGTCTGCCAAATAGGTAGTAGATGCTCAATCAATGTGACTTGAAATTAATATAGTTTCTCAAAAAGAGAACAGATCTTTAATTAGAGCTATTGTTTTAAAATATAAATATATGAAAACTAAAACAAAGTCAACTGTATTATTTTCTTCTGTGTGACAAAACATATGGCTTAGAAGCTGACTATTCTCCTGTTTTCTTTTCTCACTGATCCTAGAAAATGAAATATAATTAACTCACGATAAGAGTTTTCCATTTGGCTGGAAGAAAACACTGACAGGCAAAATTAAATTTCCCTTAAAAATGAATTGTTTCATTAGGAAAAACCCAAACATTATGGAGTGTTCCTATTTCCAAGAATAATGAGTCACATTTTTATTCCGTTAAAAGCTATTGAACAACTGTAGTGTTTTGAAATCTCAAGAACATCATTTGCATTCAATTTATGATTTTCCTTTTTTTAACCCTACTCCCATTATGGATGGGGTGTTTTTTTGTTCTCATTTTAGTAGCCTTTGCGTGCGCTGGATAATTTCTCTCTTTCTGCTTATCCTTACTAAGGAGCTGTTTCATCACAGCTGCCGTCATCTCGCTCACCATTCTCATCACTACCACGGGTTTCTACTGTTTCATGAGCTGTTGATCAGCTATCACATACCAGCTCCAGGTGTTATACTACAGAAATACTCCTATATGGTCTGGGAAAACACAGCTCCCCACATGGACCCTGATCATCATGGATCTCTGAACCTCCTCAATATCTGCCATTGTAAGGGCTGATGTCTGGGCCCCAAGACCCTGCTCTTGCATCAAAGCCCGAATCTGCTGTAGCTGACAGGTGACTATGGCGTACTGGTTCCAGAGTACTTTAACTATGACTCCTGCTTCAGTGAATCAAGCAGTCACATTAGCAGGCAATGTGCTATGTAAGCACTTTATTATCTTATTACAAGAAAAAATAAAGTTAACATCCTCGTGTAGTTGCTGTTAACTCTGTTTTACAGATGGGAAAACTGAGGCTCGAGAGATATTAAGTGACTTGCCCAAGAGCCCATGTCAATAACTGGCTTGAGTAAAAGTAATCTAGGACTGTCTGATTTGATCACCTATACTGTCAACTAGGACTTTGTTTCTCTGATATTAGAAGTTATGTGGGTACTTTTGGGGCATCTATATATTCTTTTCCATCTGACATAAAAGGAACAACAAAATATTTTTACTACCCTGATATCTACTGGATTTAGAAAGGACTTTCTGGGGAATGCTGATTTCTTCACGATAAGCCCTCAAGATCTATTGGCAAAATATTTGCTTACATTCTGAACTCTTGTTTAGAGATTTTAGTGCTAACTGGAGAAATATTTGTGGTAAGGACACAACAGTATTTCCACTAAATTGGAAGCTGAATAAGATTGTTATCAGGCCACTTTGTTCTTTTAATGTTAATTGATGAGTATTCTGCTCCACCCCCTCCCCAAAAAAGTGTTATGATGTTATCCAGGTAAAAGATCTTAAATATCAAGAGGTAATTGGTGGCTGCTATGCTGCTATGTTGTGGAGTATAGGTGACACCATGGATCCCTAGGGTACATGGTTTTACTACTAGGTTCAAGAATAACAAGTAGTGTAGGACTGCTGCAACCCTATACTGGGAGAACCACGGAGGGTTCAGATCTGTTAGGACTGAAGGCTTGGGACATCCCACTGTGGACAGATTGCTGAGCAGTTGAGGTGCTGGGTGAGGATAAAAGTAAACTTCAGTTGTTACAACAGACAGAAAATCATAAATCCATCTCTTTTGACTAGTCACAGAATTAAGTTGCAGAACTAATGTGCTATGCATGTGTTTTTTTCCTTCCCATGTGTGTATGTGCGTGTACATGTATGTGTGTTCATGTGTGTGTGTTGGAAAGCAGAATATGTCTTTTATTTTCTCTCATTTTACCCACAGTTGAGAATAAGGGGTCTGGCTACCTTTATGACTCAGTACTTCGCCTATATACAGATGGTAAGGGAACACCGATACCCACAGATTATGATGACATAGTACAAAACACGACTTTGAATATCCCCTCTTGGGAACAAGATGAGATGTTTTGCTTGCAATACAGGGTAGTTGCTTTAGAATAGGCAAGACCAAAGTTTTGAAGTATAAGAAACATATGTATTGATATATATTGATATATGAAGTATAAGAAACATATATATTGATATATGAACAACCAAAGATTTACACTGTGGTTAATGTTAATCACTGCTACCAGTCTATCATTGGGACATCCTCTGTGTTTAAGTCTTCATAGCAAACAGAACCCTCTGCCCCCTACAGAAACTGAGAAACCAGCCTCCCTTTCAGCAAGCTGACAGGCAAAGGATTTAAGTCTTAACATTTAGACACACTCTTTGTAATGGAGTCTGTAACACATGGAAGGGAGAGCACCGCAGACTCAGTTTTGGTGACGGTGGTGGGTCAACAGTAACAGTTTTCCAGATGCAACAGTGTACACGGTGGCATCTTGAATCCTCTGCATCAGTATCAGTGGAGTGACAGTGGCAGGGAACAGATCTCAGTGTACAGTTGCCCTTGAGTCCAGCTATTTCCCAAATATGATCTCAAGGATGCTTGGTGACTCTGTGTGTGACTTATCCTTTCAGAAAATTCCAGGTTTTCCTATTGCTTGCAATTAAAAACTCTAGACAGTATGTTGGATTTTCCTGTTGCATTTGGTTATTTCAGTGCAGATGTGGCAAGATGATGTCATATTAAACACACAGATTCTGATTTCCTTCGTGGACAGGGAGCTCCTGTTATTTTCTCACTTTGGATTTTTATTGAAATTCCAAATGCATCATTAATGAATTCTCTAGAGAAATATGACAGCCTCCAGCTAAAGTTGAAAAGTCAATTCTGATAAAATGAAACCAGTGCAGATGCCTGCTTTATTCTGTTTTTTTTTTCTCTCAGTAACTATAAATGTTTAAGGCTTTTGCCTCCCTAATTTAAATTCCCTGATTTAGTCTCAAACAATATCCCGGTGAAAACAATGTTTATTCCTATATAGTGGAGGCCTCCACTATCATTCTATTATAATGAGCCTGATTTTTAGTGAGTGCTGTGGAAGTTTCCAACTAATGAGATTAAATAATCTGAGCTTTCACCTCTTTCTCTTAACTAGATCTCACAATGATTTTTAAAGGTTAACTCATCACTGCTTCAGAGATCCATGTTTCAGGGCTATTGCCATCTCATTATCGAAGTAGATTTCATTATATCCAGACTCATTATGAGTTCCAAAATACAATGCTGTCTTCAACTCTTCCTCTAACATCTGGGGTGCTCTAATTGTTCATTAAACAGCCACCTCTGAGAGACTTGCACTTATTAAGTAGACCATTAATCTGCCTGCTTGGGGCTCTGAAAAACTATATGTTAATTTCCATTAACCTTGCCTTTCCTGTTGAATATTTTCAGCAATGTGCATCTCCAATAATGAAATAGTCATCAAATTCTTCTTGTTTTTATATCAGAGATCTCTTTACTAGAAAATGTTTGCTATTCATCATTGTTTTCCCATTCTCCCAAAAAGAAAAATGCCTGCTTAATATCTGGAGCACTAAGACATTTTTACTAGTGTCCTAAGACAATTATTTTCAATGTCTTTTCCCAAGGATTTAGTGGCAGGCTTGGTTCATGCTCTGATAAAATATCTACCTAGATTAAAAAAATTTTTTTTAACTGGAATAGGTAAGGGAGCAATTCTGCAGGTATCTTTAATTTAAAAACCATTCCATTCCTTTTAAAATACTTTTTTTGTCATTAGTTTTCATTACAAAATGACACAGACTTATTTAAATAGCTACATTTTTAGAGAAGTGTAAATATGCAAATTGAAGAATACAAAAATCATCCATAATTCCCTGAGTGATAGCAAGAGGTAACATTTTGGCGTTTATCTTTAGTAATCTATCTCTGGATCCTTCATCTGCTCATAGATTTATTCATTCATTCAACAAATGTTTTTTGAGTGCATCCTAATGCTAGGTTCAGTCCTGGCAATACAATTGTGAACAAAATAGAATTCTCAAAAAACTGCCCTTTGAAGGTGTAGAATCTATGTGAGGCAGATAAACAAATGCACACATTCACACCCACACAACAACACAATACATATTCTGTTAGTAACATGCATGCCCAACAATTTTCATGTCATAAAATATTTAAAACATTGTGTTTTTAAAATTGAAGTGGGATACAAGTAACATAAAATCAATCATTTAAAAATGTACATTTCCATGGCACTTGGTACATTCACATGGTGCAATCACCACCTCCATCTAGTTCCAAAACTTTTTCATCACCTCAAAAGGAAACTCTCAGATCAATGAAGCAGTCATTTCCTATTCCCTCACCCCTTCAGTCCTGGAAAACACCAGCTGGTTTTCTGTCTCAATATTTCTGAATATTCTTAATATTTCATATAAATGCAATTATATACAATTTGTGACGTTTTGTGTCTGTCTTCTTTCTCTTTCACTTAGCACAATGCTTTTGAGGTACATCCATGTATTAACACATATCATTACTTTATCTTTTTCTTCTTAATGGCTGAAATTATTCCATGGTATGCATTTACCACATTTTGTTTTTCTATTCAACAGATGATGGAAATTTGGGTTATTTACACCATTTAGCCATCGAGAATAATACTGCTATGAACATTTATGTGCAATTAATTGTCCGAATTCCTATTTTAAATTTTAGGTATATATATATCTAGAAGTAGAACTGCTGGGTCATATAGTAATTATATATTTAACTTTTTGAGGAATTACCCAACTTTTTTGTTAGTGGCTGCATTATTTTACATAACCAGTAGCAATCTACAAAGGTTTTAATCTCTCTGTATCCTGGTGAACATTTATTTTCAATTTAAAAAAATGATAGTCATCTAGCATGTGTGAATCTCATTATGATTTGATTTGACTACTAATACTGAACATTTTTCATGTGCTATTGGCTATTGATATATCTTTTTTAGAGAAATTTCTATATAAGTCCTTTGCCTATTTTTTGAGTTGTTTTTGTTGTTAATAGAGATATTCATGTATTCCAGATATTAGACCCTCATTAAATATATGATTTGCAAATATTTCCTCCCACTCTGTAGGTTATCTTTTAATGCCCTTGATAATATCGTTTGATACATGAAATTTTTTTATTAGAGGAAGTCCAGTTTTCTATTTTTTTCTTTTGTTGCTCATACTTTTGGTGTCATGTAACATAAAAATCCACTGCCAAGTTCAAGGACATGAAGATTTACCCCATGGTTTCTTCATTGTAAGGTAGGAAACCAACTTCATTCTTATATATCTGGGAAAATCTTAATATCCTCTTCATCTCATGAAGGAGAATTTTTCCGGATACAGAAATTTTGGTTGGCAGTTTTTTCTTTCAACATTAAAACTGCTGTCCCACTTCCTTCTGGCCTCTGTGAAATTGGCTGATCATCTTATTGAGGACCCCTTGTGTGTGAGTCACTTCTCTTGCTGCTTGCAGAATTCTCTTTTTATCTTTGGTTTTTTTCAATCTGATTTTAATGTGTCTTTGTGTTGATCTTTTTTTGTTTATCCTTGTTGGAATTTATTGAGATTCTTTGATGTGTAGATTCATGTCTTTGATCAAATATGGGTAGTATCCAGCCGTTGTTCCTCCAAATATTCTTTCTGCCCCTTTCTCTCTTCCTTCTCTTTCTTACAGCCCCTGGAGACCACCATTCTACTTTCTTTCTCTATGATGTTGAAGACGTTAAGTACCTCATTTAAGTGGAATCATACAGGGATTGTCTTTTTGTGACTGGATTATTTCACTCAGGGTAATGTCCTCTATGTGAAGCCATGTTGTAGCATATGTTAGAACTTCCTTCCTTTTTAAGGCTGAATATACTAATTGCTATATGTTTATTAGATAAAGCTCATTTATTGTGCTAAGTTCTTTGAACATATTTAAGATAGTTTATTTAAAATTTTGCCTATGCTCCCTCAGAGATAGTTTCTGGTAATTTCTCTGTGAATGGGCTATACTTTATTTCTTTTCAAGCATTGCACACTTTTTGGTAAAAAATGGATATTTGGGTGATAAAATGTGAAAACTCTGGAAATCAGATACCCCCTCTTCAGGGTTTGTTTTGCTTTGTATTGTAGCTATTTATTTAGTTATTTTCCCATAATATATTTATAAAGTCTGCATTCACATTTTTCACTTCAAATCAGTGAAACATGAAAGCTTACAGATATACTCGTGTCTTTCACAGACTTGTATCCTGGAATGCACCTACTTTTAAATTCTCAAGTACACATGGGCACTTCCTTAACTTCAAAAAAAGAAAAAAACTCTCTTTCCCTTTCTAAATAAAATATTTAGATATTTTGTTGTTTGCTATAATCTTAGGCCAAAGGCCACAGCAAGTTACTCATTTGCCTTACAATACTTTTTTTGGAAGGACTACTACTTTTCCACACTATGGGAATTCTGTAGTAGGCAAACCAAAGTCACGCACCTTGCACTAGTCTTCAGGTGTCCCCCAGTCATGTTAAAACAAGTAAACATAGTATTTTTTGAGAATAAGGTTTATTCTGTTCGCTGTGGAACTAGGGACAAGGGTCCCATGCTGGGAAATAGTCTGCCATCTTCAAGACTGCTGGCAAGCCAAGGAGGGAGTGGGGCGAATGGAAGCAAAAACACCAAGCGTTTCTACTGTTTCTAAGTTACCCTTTTCTTGAATCAGCATTGACTTGATTGCTGTAAGCCTTTGGCTGCCATCCAAGTTCTGACACAGTTAATTAGAATAGTTTTTGCTAGATTTTTCAATGTTCATGTGGATGGATGTATTCCTGGAGCTACCCTCTCTGCCCAATGTCCTCTTTCATCTAAAATATTATTTTCAATAACTGCAATTATCTTGTTTTTGAATATTTGAACTATAATGTAGATAATAGATGGTTAAGTTAGGTAATTTCAAATTTTTTGAGATTTGGGTAATTTTATTTAGGTCATTTCAAATTTTTTGAGAACAGCATAGGGAAGCTGTTCTGACATATCTAGACTGACATCTGGATTGAAATGTTTACTTTTCCATTTCTGCTTATGGGGTAAGTTACTTAAAAAACCTTAAGACCACAGTTTGTTTCTTGGGAAAAGAGGATGATCATCCAGAGTTCTTACCATTGTTGACATTATTAAATAAAAAATGCGTGCAAAGTGCTTAGCACTGTACTTAGTGTATTGTAGTGTTCTAAAAATAGTATAGAAGGCAATTGCCTCAATTCTTCTTTGCTTGTAGCTATGATTATTTCCTTAGTGTGAGTTTCTAGAAGAAAAGCCCCTGGAATAAATGGCATGTACATTGTTTAGAATTTGAATTACTATCAACAAGTTGTTGTGCCACTTTACTCATCTTTTGTGAACAGGTCTCATTTTCTGCTGTCTTGCCATCCCACCAGCTGGCTCTGCTGTACTCACACTGAGAGAAGACATACAAAATGACAGTTTCCACAGGTTCTCCCTGTACTCACTCAGACTTACAGGATCATTTTAGACCACTTCTCCCCTGCTTCTGCTTGTTTTAACAGTGACAGTTCAGTTCTGCTGAGGTGTTTCTACCCAAAAGCAGAAAGATACTAGAGAATCTGTGGGGGGTGGGGAGGGTGAAGAGCCTTTCCAGACTGTCACAGACATCACCCCAGGGAAAGCCGGTGGCAACCAAATTCCTCATGCTTTTCAGGACCTAATATTTCTGAGACATAAACACGTAGAGAGAGGCATTACATACTCCTAGGAGTACCCACATATTTGGCCACCACTGCTTTAACATATCATTATAAAAATGTTATATACAACCTCAGGATCCTTTCTAAAAAAGTAAAAGGAGATTATCTCTGGCAAACTGAGATATATGATCACACTACATACCAACTGTTATTTGGTTGTCTGTCTAGTCTCCCCTGCTGCATTCATCAAGAGTCTCTCATTTAGTTTGCAGTCAGTCTTGATTTTTTTTTTGAAGAAATGGTTGTATTTTAATAGTTATTTTTGTGGGGAAGTGATATGAGGCTGCATGACATTTTCAACTGCAAGTCATCCCTTTTCTGACATAGAGGCCAATGTAGTAAGCTGCATTATGGTTCAGCATACATACTCATTGCCCCTTCTTAAACACCCTCTTTTAGTGGCCCTCTTTGCAATATAACCCCAGGTCTTTTGGTGTCAAACATCAACACATATTTGACTATGGCCAGTCATTCGCTAGGGAGATTTAAGAGAAAATGCCCATACTCATTTCCCACAAATTCTGTATTGCCTCTGACTTACATTTTCTACATGAGACTGATAATGTTCTAGATAGAGACCCTCAGTAAGCCTGGATAGTGGAGAAAACAACATGAAACAGAGTCAGAGCCAAAGGATGATAAACATACAATTTCAGATAGAAACACAATTTTGTTGTGAGTCACTGAGATCTTGGTGGTGTTTGTTACAGTGTCATAACTTAGTCAAAACTGACAGCAGGGAATAGTTTGCCACCTGCTGGAAGAATAAAAATAGGTTTGAGTATTACCCCTTATTTGACACTGTCTTCATTTATTTGGTATTGTCTCCGTATTCTTGACCGGTTCTATTTCAATTATGTATCCCATATCCATTCTTCATATATGCACAGCTAAGGATAAAAGGCCCTACCTAGTAATGATCTATACCTCTAAATTGGGTACACTTCTTAAAGACTAGCTTCCTTTCTAGACCTAATAATGATCTATACATAGAAAAACTTGGAAAGGGATATCTTGACTACCATGGGAAACCATAATGATTATCTCCAGTGTTTCCATTCATATTAGAGATTTTTGTTTAGTTCCTTGCCCAGGATAGGAGTTTGGAAGGAAAGTTTCATTTTAGATTTTCTAAATTTGAGGAAATTTAGGGAAACTGGAGAAAAATTTCTGACTGCTAAAATTGTTGAAGTGAACATATTGTGGAATAAAATCATGTAGAGTATATATCTTAACTAGGTTCTTAAATTTTGGGAGGCAAAAGGACAGGAAATCTATTTCCAAATATAATCCTTAGTTGCTACCTTTACTTAAAGTATTATCTAGAGGTAAAATTTATCCAGACTTTATCTTAAGAGGCATGTATTATACTTGTATTCTGTGGGACTGGATATCTCTCTATCCTCTCTCATCTAAGAAACCCTATACAAAGTGAAATAAACCAGCCATCCAAAAGCCCATTGGGAATTTAAGACCTGAATACAGCACGAGTTGCACAAACAGAAAGTCAATAAAGCTGATTTCAGTGACTTCTGAAAAAGGTCTTTTCTTTTTTTAATCTTATATTATACCTTCCGCAAGCTATTGGATAATGCCTGGAAATATTCCATTGGAAATTGTGATGAGGTTTTATGGAAAGAACACTAGGTTGGAAATTCGATAATGTGAATTCCAATTCTGAGTCTATCCTACTTAACCTCTTTGGATTTTAGTTTTACTCTTTGTAAAATGAAGTTATTTGATGAAATTTTTCATATGCTGGCCTAGCCACTAAATTTTGAGTAGGACTCTGGACATATCAAACTACTTTTCTCACTGAAAACGCCAATGTTTGAGTTAATTTCTAAATTGGTGTTATTTTTGAATGGGAAAAGACTTAAGGAGTCACCTAATCTAATATCCTAACTTAATAGACGAGGTCTTGCCTTAGAACAAAGACTGGAAATTTAATAGCAGAGGAAGCTGCGCAGCTCCCTCCTGGGCTAGAGAACGCTTCCTACCACCACTGCTGCACCTCTGTTCTCATTAGTGTATTTCTAATAAGCTAGAACACTATTATTTTCTCCTTCCACTTTCCTGTCCCTGGCTGCCAGACCGGGCTCCTTTCGTGAAATATAAAGCTTTTCTGGAACAAGATGGATCTTAAGGAAGACTTGTGAAACAGCAACGGACACTGGCGGCGGTTCTGCTGGCAACAGAGGGGCAGGAGGGGGCGGAGGAGCCCGTCAGTGTTTGCAGCCCTGCTGAACGGTACGGAGTATATGTACGGAGCATATGCAAGCCTTGTGCTGTGCCTTATCACTTAGAGGAGGGCTGGCAGATTTAAGTAAACTCAAGCTGTCTCTTCCAGGTAGAGGGGGAGGATATTTACATAACAAAGAGAAGTGCTGGGTGCCTTTCTCAAGGTTCAGAGCATGAGGTAGAGACCACTCCAAATGTGTCCCTTTATGCCTGAACTTCTGGAAAATTGGAGTGGATATTATGACATCAAGTTTGCTTAGACTCTTAGTTCTTAGTGATTTCATCTGTGTCCTTCTAGTATAGTAATATAGGAGGATGCAATTTGTGAGAGAAGGGAAAAAAGAGAGACAGAATATAATTAAACACAAGGTTTTTCTTGAGCTTGATTGAGTGCTTTAAAATCTACAAGACCTACTTTGAATGACAGTCCTAATACTGACAACAAATCGTGTTCTCACCAGGTACCTGTTAGTCATAATTTTTCCAGAAAGTAGCTCAGAATTCTTTTAGAGGAAAGCAGTCCAGAGTGAAATCTTTCCGTATCAGAGCTCTTTTACTGGCCATCTAAAGATTCATATATCTTGGAGACCATCAGATATGCTATTTTTCTGAAAACATGTAACAGTCGGTTTAAGCTTTGAGTTTAACAAAGAAAACATTTCTAGCAGTTCCCAACAAGGATAGGATTATATGCAAATTCTTTTTAACCACACAAATTTCTTATGGCAGAGGTAATGTAATATTTTTATGAAACAGTTAAGTAATTTCACAGGGGAAAGTTCAACTATATTGTTTAATTCAATGATCTTTACTGAGCATCATCTGTGTGCCAAGCATTGTGCCAGGTTCATCATTCTAGAACAGACAAAAATAGGTAATAAAAATAGTAGAGAGAAATTACTGAGTACTTACTATGGGCCAAGCATCTTTTGGTTCGTTTATGCATTTTTCAGGTATTAACTCAATTGCTCTTCTCAATAGCCTAATGATGTAGGCATTATTATGAGCCCCTATTTCATTCATGAGGACACTTAGGTATAAACAGTTTCAATAGCTTTTTTAAGAAAATTCAATATTTAAATGACAGAACCAGGACTCAGGTCAACTTCCAAATGTAGGAAGAATATTTAGAATATATTTAGAATATATTGGTTTGTTTGAAGGATTGCATCATTTCTTTCACGGCACACTGGATTGTATTGGTTCATCCCACTGAAAGGCTGTGAGGAAGTGGCTGAGACCCTGCAGGCTGGGCATGCACTCCCAGTGCTAGGAGGCCAGGACTACCTCTAGCCTACTTACACCAGAGTTTATATGTTGTGACAAGCAGGACTCACCCAGTTGCTTCCTTGTCTTTCGCTGCCTGTCCCTTTTCTCATCTTGGATCACTCATTTCTCTTGACTTTCCAGAGAAACAGATTTCTTGCCACATTTTCTCTCCTGTATACTATTTTGGGGGACAAGTATAAGGCTCAGAGGGAAGGGTAGCCTCTGGAGTCTTTGGCCCTGGAAGGAGATGCAGACATACTAAAATTCCTTAAATGTTAAAAAGTCAGTATTATTAAATGCAAAATACATCATCCATTTATCCTACCCTAAGGGTAGAATGAGTTATTTCTGAGAACCAATTCTAGAGCTAAGAACCCAATATATAAGGAATCTGATTTAAATTGTTGAAAATATTTCAATATAAAAATTTTTAAGTACTTGACATTTGTGAAAATGTAAACAAAGAGCATAATTAACATGTCTTTTAATATGTCATTCAAAATAATTAAAAACCCTAGGCAGAATTATTATGAGGTACTTCGCGGTATGAGTTCTAGAGCAAAGATGGTCTTATTTTAAACTCAAGTTTCATCTTTTCCTTTCTGTGAAACCATCGACAAGCAACTCCTTGTTACTGGAGTTCACTTTCCACATTAATGAAAATGGGGCCAGTTTAGTGTTTCTCAGATTGGTGCTGTGAAGATTAAATAAATGACTGCTGGTAAATCACTCAGGGTGGTAACTGGTAGTGAATTATAGATAAATGTAGAGAAACCAAGAGAATACCCCAAGGATGGATGAAATCACTGTAATGAATGGTCACGGACACACTGCCGTCAAAGGTGTGAAACTCCACAATAAATTCCTAGCATCACACTTGCCTGTTGTTTGCTCGATGTTTTCTACACTAATTGGATCTCAGCCCTATGGTTCTTATCAGAAAATTCCTACACGTTGAGCCAAAAGTCCTGCCAATTTTCTGACTTCCCATGGTTTGCACAGGGCATGTGATCAATACCCCAGGGCAAGCGACAAGCTTTAATATTTAAGTCTTGTCATGGGCTTACCTGAAATAAGTAGTCGATTATTTGAAATAATATTTGTACAGCTTTTACAGCATCAAGATGCTTTCACTATTTGATCCAATAACACATTAGCATCTCATTGTCCCAGCAGTCCTGTAAGGAACCCAGAATTGTCTACATTTTAAAGATGACAGGTTAGAACCACTCAAACTTGAACCCAGATCATTGGATTGCAAATGCTTAGCTTTTAAACTTCAACTGGCCCATGGAGTAATTAAAAAAATAAATAAATATAGTTTCAAGTAGATGTTTTCTGTCAATGTGACAAAAATACTCATAGAATGCTCTCAAAGCCCAGGCTCTCAGTGTTCATCACAGAACTCATTTGAAGCCTCAGCTGTATTCAAAGTGGGCCTATTGGATTTGCCTAATATCTAAACCTGACTCATTTATTTAGTTTGGGCATTTTCTTTCCTTCATAAGTAGCCTGTTGAGGACAATTTGGGTGTAACGATGGTCACGTCCTGCCAAAGGATGGCGAAATACTGAGATATCTATGCACAATCAATCATGCAAATACAACATATGCCCATATGTCCAGGGACCAGAAGAAACCACACCACACCTTGAGCATGCTGCACACTCTCACTAAATATTTATTCTTGATTGATGAATTGCTTAAAATATGACCAAGTCATGGGAAATTGGGCAGGGAGCCAGGAGAATTTTAATGAGCTTGGCTTTTTGCCCATTCCAATTGTAATGCCTGCACTTCTTTCCACACTAACATTTTTAAGGTTGTGAAATGCAACCTGTCATCTCATTTACCATTTGGCACCTTAGTTTTTGTTTTTTTGTTTTGTGGCTTATACTGAATTTGTAAATAAATTCTATATGTTGACTCTCAGCAAATGATTTTTGAACTACAATGTACAAAACAGTCCCCTTGGGAAGCCTATTAAAAATACATATTTCCTATTAGTTCTCACCTCAGAGATCTGGATGAGACAAAGGAATGTGCACTTGTAGAACAGGTACATGGTTGGGGCCAAATGGTAAAAGAGATGTTGTACAGAAATCTGTCTATCCACTTTCAGAAGGGGACTGGAGGTATTAATGACACACTGTCCTAATAAAGTGCACTCTCATTTTTCATAGCAACTTTAACACAAATCTTATCATTAACCAACTAGATCTCTGATGATTACCAACACCATCAGGTGATTTTATTCATTAATTATGGTACATAATTCTCCAAACCACTGAGGGTTTGATCCACAAAATAGTTGTTGGGTTCACATCAAAAATAAGCCTTGGTCATCATTAACATGGAATAAATATTCAGTCCTTTAATGAAGGAAATAAGGAATTTTAATAATTAAATTCTGTACACATAATGATTTATCGTTTTATTTTTTGTAAATATTAGGTGCATCTTTTCCATGAATCATGACTAAAATCAGGAAAGGGGGGTGTAGGGCATAGACAAAATAAGAAAGAAATTTTAAAATTTATTTTAATAAGTATACTGGAAGTTAATTTTAAGTAAAATTTAGTGAGAATTTAATGGTCTGGTGACAATATTGAGACTCATTACTTAGCTATCAAATTGGAACATAGCGAACATTAATGTGTCTCAATATTATCACCAGATCAAATTTTAATATTAATTTGGTTATCAAATTTGAATATAACAAAGTATCTCCTATTAGGATACTATTTTGCCTGTGCCAATATTAGTGATGGTTGATTGGATTATTTTCTCTACAATTTTTTTTCCTTACATTTCTTGACAACGTAATTCAAGGATTAACATACAAGTCTGTACTTTGTTATAGTCCTTTAACAGATATTTCCTTCCATCCATCAAGGTTGGTTGCATTTAGGTTTTTTATAACTCAGAAATATATTAAGCTATCTGTCCTGAAAAGTTCTCAGTTGTGTGTTGTGGTCACCCACAGGGTGATCTTGTCCAGGAACCACCCACCACTCCTGCAGGGCTAGACCATGTGTCAGCCTCACAGCATCACTCCCTGCCTGTAGCTAGTAGGCCAGGGTATAGACCCTGAAGAACACTGAGCTGATCAGGTTTTCTGTTCAGGAAATTGGGATTGGGACCAAATGATTGTACTCTCTGTCTGTGCTGCCTCAAGTGGAAGAGGTACACAGTCCCTCTGTGAACTGAGAAGCAGAGAAAGTTCTGCAGAGATAAAAGAGCAAAGCAAATATGACTCTTAAATGTATATTTCCACATGGACCTCTCCTCTGAACTCTAGGTTGTACATAGACAGCTGTCTACTTAACATCCTGACTGAGAGGCCCAAAAATGTTTCTAACGCATGTCTAAGCCTGAAATTCCAATCTGCCTTTCCAAAGGTTTTCCACCTGCATTATCCCCCATTTCACTTACTGTAACTATATACTTTGTGCATCTCACACATGAAATAGTGTCATGCTTTACTCTTCTTTTATCTCATGACCCATGATTATCAGTGAATCTTTATTTCTTTAAAATATATTCAGTCAGATCACTTCTCACCATCATTACTGCTTAGTTCCCTTGTCCAAGCTCTCTTCATCACTCAGCTAGGTTATTGCAATGGTCGGCTAACAGGTCCCCATTTTGCACCCTCTGCATTCTATTCTCACAAAAGCAGCCAGAATGATCCTTTCAAAATGTAAAATCGTGTAATTTCACTCATCAGAGTCCTGTGACACTTCTCCAGTTCATTCATATTAAATGTCAAATTCATGTCTACTGCCTAAAAAGCCCCCCTTAGAACTTGTAAACTGAAAGCACTACTAATACACAGAGGTACCTTAATGGCCTAACCCTGGTCTTGTAAGACTGGTTTTTCACTACATAGTGACTTCAGGCAAATCCTTCAAGTTCATCTAAGTCTTGGTTTGCTTGTCTGGAAAATAAGACTGACATCTGCTCTGCTACTTTCAAAACATCCATTTGAGGATCAAATTGGGAATATCTGCACATATATAAACAATCATCATTGGAAAGAAACACAGATGTTGTACTTTGGTATTCAAATAATAGGAAGCCTACAACATCCAAATAATGCAGCTCTTAAGAGTCAAGAAAGCATGTCAGTTTAGTTTTTACCTTCATTAAACTACTAAATTCTCTTAAAACTATTCAAAATATAAGTGAATTTGAGAGGAAATCTGAAAGATGGTTGCAGTAGAGGTTGGGGTATGATCAGATTAACACATATAGAAAATAATGTATACAACCAGATTGCCATTTGTTAATGTAATATGAAAAAAATTAGTGAATCAAAATACATACTAGGGTCACCTAGATAGCATATTCTTTCCACAGATAGGGTGAAAGGAAGGATGACCTAATCAGAAGGGAATTTTGTTTTCCTATTTGAAACAAAATATGTAATCAGTCAGTGTACAAATTTTGGTATACTTTGTAAGTTTTCCTCAGGTGTCTGAATTTGGAAGATGAATAAAGTATAATTTTGTCTCTACTTCTGAGTTTTGTTTCAACAAGAGCTATTCAATGGTGTCAGATGGTGATACAAACATATAGAGCAATGTGATGGGGGGAGAAAAGATGATCAATATAGTAGTCAATTTCAGTTTGCTTCATAAGACTACTAGGAAAGTAGACTAGCACCCATGAAATATAAAGTAGATAGAGTAGGTATTAACACAAAATTTTTTCATTAACTATTTCTTTATACCTTTCCATGAACAACTCCATGTCCCTGCATCTGTGGATCATCACTGTGTAGTGAGGCAGCATGGCTGACACCTAACGTCTCCTCCTGCAGGGAGCAGAATTCTTTTGGGTTGTCTTTTTGAGTCAGTATCAATATAGATTTATCTCTTCTTCAGTAACTCAAAAGAATCCTGCATTTTCTATTGATTCAATGTAAGTAATTAACCTTTCATGAAGTGGGGGTTTGATGAAAGTGTTTTTTCTATAAGTTGGGGATCAGTCCCAAAAGGCATCTAGGATCATCCCCCCTAAACCTGGCGAATTTAACAATATCCCTTCTTCACCTCCTTAGAGAAAATGGGCTGAGTTAGAGGTGCTGCAACTATTCATTAAAAATGACCCAAATGGGCTTGAAGGGCAGTAGCCTCCCTGGCCCTGAGGGGTTCATGGATGACTTGGGAAAGCCTATTGCTGTGACACAAGAAGGAGCTGACCCATCTATAGCTGGAAGCACTAGTCTTAATCTCCAGAGGCCTTGGTTTCCCCATTCCAATTTGGGGTATTACCTTTTTCAGCCTTCACTTGCCATGTCAACATGGATTATTAAAAGGAAATAATCAAGTGGATGTACCTGATTGGCAATGGGCACTTTAAACAGGGCACAGGCAAGAGAGTTTTAAAAAGCAGCCAGATGGGATGGTGGTGTGAGAGGTGAGACAGAAACCTCCTCCCAAAAGCCACATATAATATGAAAATATAGCAAATACATCTAATCATGAAAGAGCAACAGTTAAGAAGGCTGCAGCAGACTGCCTACACCTGGGGAAAAGAGTAGCCCTCAAAGTCCTTCCCCCACCCAAGCTCACCAGGAGGAGGAAGAGAAATGGAGTGGGGAAGGGGTGGAGGCCTAGGACTCCTGAACACACAACCCTGGAGACCTTCTCTGGGAACACAAACCTACATTACATCATGCTCTGGATATTAGTGGGGTTGGAAAGCTAAGAGGTTTGAGTACTTGGAGAGACTGAGATTTCAGCTGCTGGTGGAAATGCATATCCACAACTGGCAGCTCTGGGACAAAAGGCAGGCAGTGTGAGAGACTTCGTAACCGCTAGAGGGCTGCTAAAGGGGCAAGGATTACACAGAGCAAGCTGCTAAGGAGAAAGGATAGGTGGACAAAATTGTCTGGGCACAGTCTGTCCAACAGGTTGGGAACTTTCAGGAGCTACAGGCGCTCCATCCCCCTTGCTAGCTATGCACCTCTAGGCCCCCCACCATGATACGCAGCCTGCTGCACCTTCTTCCCACTGGCAACAGCTCACGAAACAGCTGCCCCAACATTATACCAGGCCAGCTAGAGGGAGGCCCCACCTACAGCAGCTACAAGTGCAAAGCACAGAGACTTCTCCCAGCATGCTCAGCCCATTGACCCTGGCATTGGAAGCAGGCACTGCAGCCAGGAAGCAGAAAAAAGGTCTTTCCTGCTGACAGGCACCAGTGCCACTCACCTGTGACTGCCACCATCGCTCCAGGGGATGAACAGCAATAGAGGGTATAACTTCTGGGTACTAGAGGGTGTCACCCACAAATATGAAATGTCAAAGGAACCTGGTTCAACTCAAAATCCCACAAACACCAGAAAGAGGGCCAAGTGAAACTGAACTCATCAATCTTCTTAAAAGAGATTTCAAAATAAAAATTATAAACATGCTCATCGAGCTACAGAAAAATAAGAAGGCATATCCACAACCATCCACTCTGGGACAAAAGAAATGTGGGCAGTCTGAGAGACTCCCTAACAGCAAGAGGGCTGCTAAAGGGGCAAGGATTGCACAGGCCTTGCAGCTCAGGAGAAGGGACAGGTGGACAAAATTGTCCAGGTGCACTCTGTCCAGGTAGGAATTCAGGAATGAGATATAAATATTGAAGAATTCAGTATCTGAAATGAAAAACATAAAATGGAAGGACATAAAAACACAATAGATGAAGTAGAGGATATGGTAAATGAAATCGAAATTAGAGAACAGAAATACAAAGAAGCTGAGGCACAGAGAGTAAAAAGGGTCTCTAGGAATGAAAGAATATTGAAAGAACTGTGTGACCAACCCAAACATAACAATATTTGCATTATAGGGGTACCAGAAGAAGAAGAAGAGAGAAAAAGAGATAGAAAGTGTCTTCGAGGAAGTAACTGCTAAGAAATTCCCCAATCTGGGGAAGGAGATAGTCTCTCAGGCCACAGAGGTGCACAGATCTCCCAACACCAGGGAACCAAGGAAGAAAACACCAAGACATACAGCAATTAAAATGGAAAAGATAAAGGACATGGACAAAGTATTAAAAGGAGCCAGAGAGAGAAAATAGATCACATATAAAGGAAAACCCATCAGGCTATCATCAGACTTCTCAGCAGAAACTTCACACGGCAGAAGGGATTGGCATCATATAATTAAATACAATGAAGCAGAAGTGTTCAAACCAACAATACTGAACCTGCCAAGATTATCATTTCAATTTGAAGGAGGGATTAAACAGTTTCCAGATAAGCAAAAGCTGAGAGAATTTACCTCCTCAAACCATCTCTACAGTGTATTTTGGAGGGACTGCCATAGATGGAAGTGTTCGTAAGGCTAAAGAGATGTCACTAGAGAAAACTAAACCACAGTAAGGAAAGTAGACCAATTAATTACTGAGCAGATGCAAAATCAAATCAACGACCTACAAAATCAGTGAAGGGTTAAACAAAGAGTAAAGATGATACCTAATATACAAAGAATGGAGGAGGAAGAAAAAGGAGGCTAAAAAAAGGACCTTTAGAAGCTGTTTCTAATAGCATAATAAGAGAGTTGAGTTAGACTGTTAGATAGAAAAGAAGTTACCATTGAACATTTCGTAACCACAAATTTAAAGCCTGGAATGGCAATAAGTACATACCTATCAATAATCACCCTAAATGTAAATGGTCTGAATGCACCAATCAAAAGACATAGAGTCCCTGAATGGATAAAAAACAAGATCTGTCTTTATGCTGCCTACAGGAGACTCATGTTAAACCCAAAGACATACACAGCCTAAGTGAAGGGATGGAAAAAGATATTTCATGCACAATAGGGAGAAAAAAGCCAGAGTTGCAGTACTTGAATCAGACAAAATAGACTTCAAAACAAAGAAAGTAACAAGAGACAAAGAATGATGTTACATAATGATAAAGGGGCAAGTCCAACAAGAGGATATAACCATTATAAATACCTATCCACCCAACATAGGAGTACCTACATATGTGAAACAAATACTAAAATAATTAAAGGTTGAAATAGAATGCAATACATTCATTTCAGGAGACTTCGACACATCACTCACTCCAAAGGACAAATCAACCAGACGGAAAATAAGTAAGGAGATAGATGCACTGAACAACACATTAGACCAGATGGACATAACAGACAGCGACAGGACTCTCCATCCAAAAGCAGCAAGATACACTTTCTTCTCAAGGGCACAGAATAGTTCATATACTAGGCCACAAAAAGAGCCTCAGTAAATTCAAAAAGATTGAATTTGTACCAACCAGATTCTAAGACCACAAAGTTATAAAACTAGAAATAAATTATGCAAAGAAAAGAAAAAACCCACAAATATATGGAGGCTTAACAAAAGGCTCCTAAGTAAGCAATGGATCAATGATCTAATAAAAACAGAGATCAAGCAATATATGTAAACAAATGACAACAATAACTCAACACCACAAAATCTGTGTGACGCAGCGAAGGCTGTGCTAAGAGGGAAGTATACTGTAATACAGATTTACTTCAGGAAAGAAGAACAATCCCATATGAATAGTCTAAACTCACAGTTAATGAAATTAGAAAAAGAAGAACGAATGAGACCCAAAGTCAGGAGAAGGAGTGACATAATAAAGGTCAGAGCAGAAATAAATAAAATTGAGAAGAATAAAACAATACAAAGAATCAATGAAAACAGGAGCTGGTTCTTTGAGAAAATAAATAAAATAGATACACTTCTACCCAGACTTATCAAGAAAAGAAGACTGTCTACACACATAAGCAGAACCATAAATGAGAATGGAAAAATCACAACGGACACCATAGAAATACAAAGAATTATTAGAGAATACTATGAAAAATTATATGCTAACAAACTGGATAACCTAGAAGAAACGGACAACTTTCTAGAAAAGTACAGTCTTCCAAGGCTTACCCAGGAAGAAACAGAAAATATGAACAGAACAATTACCACCAACAAAATTGAATTGGTAATTAAACAACTACCTAAGAACAAAATCCCTGTACCAGATGGCTTCACAGCTAAATTTAAACAAACATTTAGTGAAGATCTAATAGTCATCCTCCTTAAAGTTACCCAAAAAGTACAAGAGGAGGGAATACTTCTAAACTCATCTTATAAGGCCAGCATCACTCTAATATCAAAACCAAAGACATCACAAAAAAAGAAATTACAGAACAATATCCCTGATGAACATAGATGTAAAAATTCTTAACAAAATATTAGCAATTCAAATTCAAAAACACATCAGTAAGTTCATCCATATGATCAAGTAGGATTTATTCCACATATAGAAGGATGGTACAATATTTGAAATTCCATCAACAGTATTTATCATATACACAAAAAGAAGGACGAAAACCACATGATCATCTCCATAGATGCTGAAAAACATTCAACAAAATTCAACACCCATTCCTGATAAAAACTCTCAACACAATGAGTTTAGAGGGCAAGTACCTCAACATAATAAGGCCATATATGACAAACCCACAGCCAATATCATACTTAACAGTGAGTAGCTGAAAGCTTTTCCTTTAAGATAGGGAACAAGACAAGGATGTCCACTCTCCCTGCTTTTATTCAACTTACTACTGGAGGTCCAGGCCATGGCAATCAGACAACACAAAGAAATAAAAGGCATCCAGATTGGTAAGGGAAAAGTTAAACTGTCACTGTTTGCAGATGACATGATATTGCACATAAAAAGTCCCTAAAGAATCCACCCCAAACAACTAGAACTAATAACAGAATTCAGCAAAGTTGCAGGATACAAAATCAATACACAGAAATATGTTGCATTCCTATATACTAATGATGAACTAACAGAAGAGAAATCAGGAAAATAGTTCCATTCACAATTGCATCAAAAAGAATAAAATACTTAGGAATAACCTAACCAAGGACATGAAAGACCTATATTCTGAAAACTACAAGACACTGAGAGAAATTAAATAAGATACCAATAAATGGAAATACATCCTGTGCTCATGGATACAAAGAATTAATACTGTCAAAATGGCCATCCTGTCTAAAGCTATCTACAGATTCAATGCAATCCCTATCAAAATACCAATAGCATTCTTCAACAAAGTAGAGCAAATAGTTCCAAAATTCATATGGAACCACAAAAGGCTCCAAATAGCCAAGCAATTCTGAGAAGGAAGAATAAAGCTGGGGGGATTATGCTTCCCAAACTCAAGCTCTACTACAAAGCCTTAGTAGTCAAGACAATTTGGCACTGGCACAAGAACAGACCCATAGATCAATGGAAAAGAATAGAGAGCTCAGATATAAACCCAAGCATATATGGTCAATTAATATATGATGAAGGAGCCCTGGATATACAATAGGGAAATAACAGCCTCTTCAACAACTGGTGTTGGCAAAACTGGACAGCTACATGTAAGAGAATGAATCAGGATTATTGTCTAACTCCATACACAAAAGTAAACTCAAAATGCATCAAAGACCTGAATGTAAGTCATGAGACCATAAAACTATTGGAAGAAAATATAGGCAAAATTATCTTGAATATAAGCATGAGCAACTTTTTTCCTGAACGCATCTCCTTGGGCAAGGGAGCAAAAGTAAAAATGAACAAATGGGACTACATCAAACTAAAGAGGTTCTGTACAGCAAAGGACACCATCAATAGAACAAAAAGGTATTCTACAGTATGGGAGAATATGTTTGTAAATGAGTTATTCGACAAGGGGTTAACATCCAAAATACATGAATAATTCACACACTTCAACACCCAAAAAGCAAATAACCCAATTAAAATACTGACAGAGGGTCTGACCAGACACCTCTCCAAAGAAGAAACTCATATGGCCAAGAGGCACATAAGAAGATGCTCCACACTGCTGATTATCAGGGAAATGCAAATTACAACCAGAATGAAATATCAACCCACACCAGTTAGGATGGCCAACATCAAAAAGACTAGGAACAACAAATGGTGGCAAGGAACTGGAGAAAGGGGAACCCTCCTACACTGCTGGTGGGAATGTAAATTAGTTCAACCATTGTGGAATGCAATATGGAGGCTCCTCAAAAAACTATAAATAGAAATACCATTTGACCTGGAATTTCTACCTGAGGAATTTACCCAAAGAAAGCAAGATCTCAGATTCAAAAAGACATATGCACCCCTATGTTTACTGCAGCACTATTTACAGTAGCCAAGACATGGAAGCAACCTAAGTGTCCATCAGTAGATGAATGGATAAAGAAGATGTGGTACATATACACAATGCATTACTATTCAGTCATGAGAAGAAAACAAATCCTACCATTTGCAACAACATGGATGGAGCTAGAAGGTATTATGTTCAGTGAAATAAGCTAGGCAGAAAAACAAGTACCATATGATTTCCCTCATTTGTGGAGTATAACAATGAAACAAAACTGAAGGAACAAAACAACAGACTCACAGACTCCAAGAAGGGACTAGCCATTACCAAAGGGGAGGTGTGGGGGAGGGTGGTTGTGGAGGGAGAGAGAAGGGGATTGAGTGGTATTATGTGCTGCAGTAAACATAGGGGTGCATATGGTGCGTTTGGGTTCACAGGGAAGACAGTGTAGCACATAGAAGACAGGTAGTGAATTTTGTGGCATCTTACTACACTGATGGACAGTGACTTCAATGGGGTATGGGAAGGACTTGATAATATGGGTGAATGCAGTAACTACAATATTTTTCATTTGAAACCTTCGTAAGAGTGTATATCAATGACACCTTAATAAAAAAACAAAAAAGCAGCGAGATGGTAATGACCAGCCACACATTACAGAAGATATCTGCCCTGTAGGTAGACAGAAAGAAGCTGAAAGTTTCAAGCCATATCTCATATTTGCATCTAGTGAACTGGGCTTCAAGAGGAAGAGAATAGACAGAGCAGACCCAATGAGAAAGCTGGAGTTATAATTCAGACTGGAGATAATAAGGCTCTGAATTAGCACAAGCAAGTGAGGATTCCAGATGAGGGGAGATAAATGGAAAATATTCAGCTAGACTTGATGATGTGAAAGGTTCAAAAGAAATAAATTGTTGTGTTAAATAATAGAGTTTAGAAACTTTCTTGCTCTAGGGCTGAAACAACAAAACCTAATTAAGGTCCTCCCTCTGGCATTTTAGAACTAATTTAGAAAATGTTTTCCCAAATCTAATGCTTCCTCCTCCTCACCCCTACACACATAGTTTCCCAACTACTGTGCTTTTAACGGACGAGAAGTCTAATGGAGACTTACTATCAATGCTTCAGAGACGCCAAGCCAGGTCGAAGTCAACCAGCCCTCTGATTAGAACCTGTCCTATTTTCTTGAAGACTTCCAGATCTATACCTGAGTTGTATACTTCCCATGGCCTTCCCTTATCTTGCATAAATTGATGATCTTAATTAGTTAGCTGGACTGCATCAGATCCTAACTTCAATACTGTAAAATATACCTCAGTCCTAGTTTTTAAATCATAACTACTTCAGACATTTAAGATGTCTGAAACTGCCTTACATTACCCACATCCATTTTTCCTACTGAAGTTTTCATTGTTGTTCTTTGTCATCATCTTTACCTTAGGTAGTTGCTCTAGGTTCTTCCTAAGTTTAGCACTTATTTTCTTGAGATGAACCATGTGGCTAGGAGACTCTGATGGACACAAATGCCCAGTTGGGCACTAATCCATTTAGGAGTTAGAAGATACTTATGGAAGAGGTTCTCAATGTTGGTTAGGCATCAGAATAATCTGCAGAATAAAAAAGGAAAATTTAAAAAAATGAGGGGAAAAATAAGAACTCAAAACAATATGTAAATGAATGGATTAATTTCTAGATGGATCATCTTGTTCCCAAAGGTCTAGATGAAAATTAAGTATCTCTAGTTTTATCAAAAGCTTGTCAAATATTTTTGCTGAGCTACAAGACTGAAAGAAGTTTTTTACCAAGTTATCTAGTGCTACTTCTTACTTTCAAGTAAGAACACAAGATCCAATTAAGCAGAGTCTCATAGTTAGAGATACAAGTAGTGTATGGAACTTTTTTCTCAGACTAATGTGTTTTATATTGCCAGCAAATTCCTTGTGTTAAGTACTTGATCCAAATAACTAGTAAGAATATGTATCTCACATAAAATTGAACCCATAAGTTCCTTTCACTTGGTGGTTCAGTAAGCATTGGAACCATATGCCCCCACCTATTGCTCAGCGAGACCAGATGATTATAATATTTAATAAAGCCTTAAAAACACCAAATCTGGTTATAGTCAGAATAGCAGCAACTATTTATGTAATCAACCAAATGTGCACAGCTAACACCTTCAGGAGTTGTCCAATAAATATCATAACATGGACTCAAGTGTTCAACTGCCAGTCTTGCCCGTAATTGTCTTTTTTTTTTTTTCAGTGTTTAGGAAGCTGAGCTGCTAACGAATGTCCGTTAAGCATTACTCCAACCTGTTTGAAAACACGTTATACCACTTAAAACGATGGGTCTGTGTTCACACCAGATGACAAGATCTGTTTGCAACCTGTTATGTTAGTGTTGAGCCTCTTGGGAGATTATGGTAATAAAAGTGATTGCAGGCTTATCTCCAGATCATGCAATTCTTCCTTTATTCTTGGGTTCAAGTGTGCTGGTTACCAGCACACCCCAAATAAACATTATCTTTTCTTCTTTTGTATGCAAGTTATTATTTAAACCTATTTTCCTCTGCTCCATTAAAAAGAACACACAACTCATCTAACAAACCCCTCTCTCCTGCCAACTTTTACCATAATTATTTCTACCAAGTAGGTGTACCATATTGTGCTGTGGATGAGTGCCCTGAGATGACTCAGTGAGTAAACTTGTCTTTTGTCCTATATCTTGGCAGTGTTGTCTTAACTCAAAAAAATGTTCTTCACTCTGTGATTTTTCCCTGAGGCATGGCCCAGTGGGACTAGGCCATCCTCTAGTAAATGCTGCCATACTGAGAGATCCTGTTCTGGATGACTAATTTTCTCAGGGTATTCTGGGGACTCCTGGTCAGCTACTTAATGCTGTGGAAAATACTTAGAGGACACCAAGAAAAGATGTTGACTTGAGCACAGGTATTTAACTTGCCATATACCCTCCTTTCCATTATACAACTAAAATTTATGGAAATACATATGCATATGTATGCATATCTATATATATCTCTGTGTGTGTGAATAAATACATCTATATGTTTGCATATAGGGATATACATATATATAGACATTTACAGTCTGGGTTGATAAGATGGACTTCCTTAGCAATGAAAATTCAAAAATGGTGTTAACTAAATGGAACAAAGTGAAATCATTTTGATGAGCTCTAGAGTAGTGATATTGAGGAAATATGAAGGTTGATTAATAAATCCCTACATTTTCTAAAATCCCTAAAATTACAAATTTTCTAGAACTTTGTACCAAGAAAGTGGTACAGAGTTACAGAAAATAATTAGAAGAAATCCTGAAAGAATACCAAATGAAGACTGTAATTGAAAGTATTACCCAAAGGAACACAGAGGGAGTACCCAACTTATCATTAAGTTGGCTGAGACTAAATATTATTCAGAAATAGATGACTTAGGATGCTAAAGGACATGAAAAAGAATACCAATAAACAAAAATGTCTCCAGTGAGATGGTTGCCCTAGATGTGATTTATAATTGAAGTCACAGGTCAAACTGTTACATCAAATATTGGAGAGACAGATAGGTAGATACAGAGAATCATATCTAGTGAGAGCAGACATCTCCACAGCAATCAGTGCCTGGGTAGGAAACCCTGAATTGTACTTAGAAAATTGCTGGGGATTGAATTTGGACAAGTCTGAGAGTTTGAAACTATAAGGTGAGGGGGTTTCCTTGTCATAGGGGGGCCACCCCACTTTTATGAGTTTTACCTCCAGGATTGCTACCAGGTTCTCACAGTGAAGATCAGAGAAAAATGCCTTCCTGCTTGCTGCCAGGGAGGGGAAAAATGATCAATCTGAAATACTCCCAGAGAATTCTGGTCTTAACAAGGCCTGACTTCAAAAGAAAAAAAATTTGCAAGTCTAAATAGCTGGGATTTTATCCAAGCCTCACCAACCTGAGGGAAAGGGGATACCCACCCACAGCCTGCTCCAGCCATGTATATGAGGGAAGAAAAATACCCATCTCCTTTCTCAGTAGCCTTCCACTTGGGGGAAGGAAAATAGCTAACTCCAGCCCCTACAGCCTTTCAGCCTCCACTAAGCGGGTGGTGGGGAACTGGCAAGCACCTGAGAAGCTCACAGCCCAAGGATATAGACTCACTGAAAGACTGAAGCTAATCATAGGAGTATATCTTGCTTCTCTCCCCTCTTCTTACCATCACATCTGTAGGGCTACTGTGTAATAACAGGAGAATACACTAACTAGAAGAATGGCACATATAATTTTATTCAAGAATGAGTCTCTAGGGAACCCCAAAGACAACAGGGGAGATAAAAATAAGGACACCAGAGGAAACTTTAGCCTGTCACCTACAGCATAGCCACAGCAAACACAGCCAAACTCCTTGTCAGATAATCATAAAATGTAGCATTAAAGGCCTGTTTACCTCAGATCCTTTTACCAAGGTCATCATACATAGCTTTCACAAAACTTCAAAGCATGGTAAAAGACAAAAACTCCGTTTGAAGAGATAGAACACAAATCAGATCCTGACACAGATATGGCAGAGATACTGGAATTATCAGACAAGAAATTTAAAGCAACTATGATGAGTATGTTAAGCGCTGTAATGGAAAAAAATGGACAACATGAAAGAACAGATGGATAACATAAGCAGACAGATGGAAATTCTAAGAACAAATCAAAAGGAAATACAAGAAATCAAAAACACTGTAACAGAAACAAAGAATGTCTTCGATGGGCTCATTAGTAGACTGGACAGACCTGAAAAAAAAAAACAGTGAACTGGAGGATATGTCAATAGAAACTTCAAAAACTGAAAAACAAAGAGAAAAAAGACTCTAAAAATCCCCAGAATATCCAAGAAATGTGGGAGAACTATAAAACATTTAACATGTGCATAATTGTATACCACAAGGAGAAGGGAGCAAGGCACAGAAGTATTTGAAGCAATAAAGACTGAAAATTTCCCAAAACTAATGATAGACACTAAAGCACAAATCTGGGAAGCTCAGAAAATACCAAATAGGATAAATGCTAAAAAAAAAACAAAAAAAACCCCTGTAACTGGGCATACCATTTTTGAACTGCAGGAAAAAAAAGACAAAATTTCAAAAGAGACTAGAGTAAAAAACAACACAGACACACTTTACTTATAGAGGAGTATAGATAAGAATTACTTGGAGTTCTCTTCTATATGCAAGCAAGGAGACAGTGGACTGAAATATTTAGAGTGTTGAAAGAAAAAACCCAACAACCTAAAATTCTATATCCAGTGAAATTATCCTTCACAAGAAAAGGATAAATAAAAATGTCTTCAGGAAAAAGAAAATGAGAAAATTTGTCACCAGTAGATCAACTTTGCAAGAAGTGGTCAAATAAATTCTTAAAAAAAAAAAGAAAATGATATAGGTCAGTAACTCAGACCTACATAAAGAAAGCGAAAGCATTATTAAAGGAAAAATGATGGTCAAATAAAGGATTTTTCTTATTCATAATTGATCTATCTACCACCTTTCTGGTGTAGTATATATGAGGAAAATTCTATTATTATTGGAGAAATCAAGAAGAATGCACTGTCCTCTAATGTAGAACAAAACAAACCATAATAGAGCTCCCTCAAATGAAGAATAAAGTCTTTGGAACCTAGTAACAGAACCAAACCTGAGCCTGCAAAATATTTGGCCACCCCACAAGAAAGAGATAAATAGCACACTTGAGAGGCAGAAAAAAGCATCGTTTTCGCCCACAATAAAACTCAACAAAACTATATATATAGTCTATGAAGCAGTAGATAAAATATGAGCTAAAACATGGAAAGAATATGATGAGAAAGCAGAAAAAGAATGGAAATACAAAAGAACTGTTGGGAGGAAGAGAAAGATTTTAAGTGACGTAAAGCTAAGTTAATAAAATCAAACATTTTATTTGAAGCAGTAAATGGAAATTAACAAAGAAAAGAACTGACTCAGAGACAGGGAGGGCAAATGACAGACTTTACCAGAAGACAGAGGAAACTGAGAAAAAGGGAAAAAGGCCCATTAAAATACATACAACAGACAAAAGGGGACAGACAATGGACAAAGAGTGTATTGATGATGGCAATTCTTAAGAAGTGACAAGGGCAAGAGAAACAGAAGTAGGCAATTATATGCTTAAATAAGTACTAACATCAACCAAGAGATAAATAAAATTAAATGATACATTAATAGGAAACTCAGACACTAAATTCTTAAACACAGTATAGACTAAACCTAAATATGGATAGGAAAAAATGTGCAGTTTTTGTGTGTAAATATACTGTATGTAAAAAAAGCCCCAATATATTAGGTTTTCAAAACAAAAAAAAAGTCTAAAGGTAGAAATTAGGATAAAGAAATTTTGTTTAGTCATTTTTTAGAGGAATGGTTGCTAAATGATATTTCAACTTTAATTCTAAAATTGGATAAAGACCCATGATATTTTCAAACCCTTAAAATTAATTTCTGATAGAATTTAAAGACACATGTTGCATGAGAATAGATTTTCTCAGCAGAGTAGCTGCTATAAAACAATAACTACTAGGGGATTTACTAACTGAAGAGAGGATGTTCTATCTAAAGGGATTATATCCAATTTCTAAAAATATCAATGGATAAGGAAAACACATCTGTAACCAGTTTATGTCTGGGGCCTCCCTAATCAAAGAACTTGAGACAATAACAAAAGCAAACAATCTAAATAGCAAATGACAGAAAGAAAAGAAAAATGTATACATTTAAAAAAACTAAATATATCTGTGTGTGTGTGATAGAACATCAAAAATAGATATACTTTTATCTCCATTACTAAAACTAAAAAACACATATTCATATAGGAAGCATAATGAGAGCTCAATTCTCTCACAGCTGAATATCCAGCACGGTGCCTTGAACTGACACAAGTGAGCTATCAAGGTCTTGAGAGGTTCTAAGAGCCTGTTTGACTTGACTATAAGAATAGGAATCACCTACTGTGTTCCCACTGAAAGAGCTCTCCTTTCATTTGCTCTTCATAGCTCGTTCTAATTTCTAGTTTGTTCAGGAAATCTTCTCTTGATCTATTACCTTTCTGATCATGTACATTCTAAAATTTTTGCTGATCAACATCCTTCCACCTAATATAGTCCTTAGCTTCCACCACTTACTCATTTTCAAAACCTGATTTTCATCTCTGCTTAGATTTTGAGCTCACTGAGGAAAACCTGACTTTTTTTCTTGATCATCAACAATTCTGAGCACTGATCTTGAAATGATCCTAAAATAAGCAATCAGTTGATTGATGGGTGTGACATGTGTGACAAATTTCCACTTGATGTAAAGGGAAAAATAAGCAAATGAAGAGAACCCTTTTCTGCATTCTCCGCTCCAGTAACATTTTGAAAGGCAGTGACTGAGCCTTCATTAAGTCTGGGGCACAATCAAATTGTGACCTTTCAACATAATCGTGTTTCTGTGTCCCATAACATATAACGCCATGGGAAAATTCAAATAGCCTCAGTTCGATGCACAAGAGTCAAAATTTGAGATTCTCTTTTTTACCAATCTCTAGTAAGCCTAAAATATATGTTTAGTACACAAGTAGCCTTGAAAACTGGATTAAAGATCCTATGTTAGTAAAATAAAATTAACCTATTTGTACCTTATCAGATGTTTCATAAGCTATTCAATAACTATTTTTAATTTGATGTAACTGTTAAGCATGGAATGTATCGTGGAAATCCTATAAACTGGCAAGCTTCTCCCACAACCCACCAAGCACAACTTGATAAATAAAGACTGCAAAGTTGACAAATATAAAATCCCCATACTTTAAAATGAGTAGCTGACAAGAGAGCCAAGTAGTGATGGCAATAACTCTATGAAATATTTTTTGTGGCTCTGTGTTAGATGCTGTAGTCCACTATTAAAGCAAAAGTCTCTGTCTGGAGACTAGTTCAAGGAAAAGAAAACTGTTCTAACTAGAATATTTAGTATTAGGACAAATGGTTTGTCTTTTGCTGTCAATTTATATGTACAAGTCGTCTAAAAGAAAGAAAGCAGTTCAAAACGTGCTCTTCTAGAAGGTAGCTGGTGTGTTCAGTGACATTTCAAACTCTCCTGAGGCCAGTGAGATGCACCAGTACCTGACAGTTCACTTGACGACTTTGAAGGGAAGTGATCTGGGGTAGTGGTGGGTGACACAGTTTAAGAGATTTCTTTGCAAGTAGAGTTCATTCTCCACATGTATTTTGGATCTAGTGCTAATTTTCCTAAGCTACAAACATGGAGCATTACAGATGGTAATATGAATATATATATAATCTTATACCCAGATTCATGGCATGCCCTGTTAACTCTCGGATGTTCAAACTTTTGCGGACCTTTCAATCTGTGTTTCCATACAAACTGAGCCCATTGTCTTCTTGTTATTGGCTGATATGGACCGTTAACAACCTTCCTTTAATTTTCATTCAGCCTTCTGCCTATGTTCTAAATTACAATAAACTTGGAGACAGCAAAGTACTTCAAAGGAAAACTACTTCAAATGACACAGTTTGCCATTATGAAAGAATGGATAGCTTATAGATCATCTGTACCAGTCTTAACTCATTACAACCAAAACTCTACTGGACTGTATTAGAAAGTAATAATTTCTAAACTGTATTTATACTTGCAGGATTCTTAATTACATGGTATACTAAAGGACTTCTATTTAATGAAATGAATATGTGCCTTTACATAAGAACCATAATGCTAAAACTAAATTAATAGTTTTATAATATAAACTAAATAAAGTAATAAAACAAACTACAGTTAATTTTGATAATATATTGGTTCCTCACTCTCCCCACCACCCACACTGATTTTCATAATATCTTGGCAGCTTCCAAAAGAGAGGAGAGAGCTTTGGTTGTAATGAGTTGAGACCAGGATAGATCATCTATAAGCCATCTATTTTTTTACAACCGCAAACTATGTCTTCCAGTTATAAAATAATCTACTTAGCACTTCTTTTGCAATACTTTCCTCTCTCCAAGTTGATTGTAAAGTAGACAGACAGAAGGCTGGGAGTGAAAATTGAAGGACGGTTGTTAATGGTCAGGATCAGCTGATAACATGACAACAGGCTCAGTTTGTGATGATGGAAGTAGAGGTTGAATGATCCCCAAAGTCGGGATATCCTGATGTTAATGGGAGATGCCATAAATTTGGGTATATATTTCTGAGAAGGGGAGACAGGGGAAGATCAAGCCTGGGGAATCAGCCAAGTTGGCTATAGATGAGAAATCAGAAGAGTGAGGCTAATTTTATTGATGTGGCTACATAGCACTGTTTGCACCAAAAAAAATTGATATCTCCATGATTTATCTTTAAGCAAACATTTATCTCGTTTATTCTTGTACCTCAGAAGCCTAAACCAGGAAAAGACCTGCAACATGTGAACCCACAGGTGGTGTGCAGTGGTGTTTAGTGACTGTGGGCATGGAGATTTTCCTGGGTACACTGCACCTAAAGTTTAACTATAAAGCAAGGGAGTTCTTAGGAGCAATGTACAATCTGGACATTCAAGCTAAGAAATCTAAATCCTTATCTAGTTGCAGAACTGAATGTTAAGCTCTCCTGCATGTGTTTATATGCTGACCACTTGAGTAAAGATTTACTTGGAAACTGAGGGGGTCCTTAGCTGGAATGGAAAACAACAGTGGACCCAGCTGTGTAAAGGGAGAAGGAGGATTTGACAATAGTCTTGCCTCTGCTATCATCCTCAATAAATCATACAGGTCATAGGAGTTTTTTATTTTTAAGTATATTTTAGCTGAAGGACCTCATTTGCCAAGGAAGATGTGACATAACCGAGGACAACCAGAATGATAAGAGATCAGCAATTGGGTGGAGTTCCTGAAATAAACTTTGGGAATAAAAAATAGTAGGAATTATTATTAATGTGACCCTGCTTAAAATACTGAGCTGTAGGGGAAAAGTTAAGCAGGACTCACATAAACAAATATGGGCCAGAACCCTCACACAAAGAACAAGACATACATGACTTGAACAGGGGAAGTAGATGGTTTGACCAGAGGAGAAACTACTGAAGGTAACATTTGCAGTACTGATCAACTGAGGAATGGGAAAAGACTTCCAATGAGAGAAACAGTAGGTCAAAGGAAAAGACAGAGACATAAGAGGGGAGCACTTCTTGAGATACGGGGAAATTCAGTATGAGTTAGAGTTTGGAAACCTGGAGGTGATGTTCATGGATGGAAAATGTAAAGGGTGGAATCATAGATGGCAAAGAAATAGGATAGATTATCAGGAACTTTGCATATTGTGCTAAATCACATAGAACTAATTTCATAAATAAACGCCACATATATGACTGATTTAGTAGATAAATGATGGGATTAGATTTGCATTGGTAACAAGGGGGGGTCTAAACATGGAGCCGAATGGAGGAGAGATTATAAAAATTCAGATGAGAAATGATGAAGATTTGAACTAAGTATGGATAGGTAGGATCAATCATAGTGACCCATTAGTGAGTAACTATAGAATAAATGATGAAGATTCAAATGATGGTAATTGTTCTGGAAATGTAGAGGAAGAAATACAATTGCTTGGTAAGGTGATCCATTGGGTACAATTGAAGAAGGTATCTTTCCTCCATTTTTATGGCTTGAATAAATGTTGATACAAAAAGACCAAGTCCTGGAGTACAAAGAAGAAAAGGCATTGAATTTAGTTTTGTTTTAATATGAGTTTGGCTGTAAAAAGGTGGATCTTATTTGGAAACATACTTGAGGTTAAATAACATACAGTTATTAAATTATAAAGTAGCTTATCCTAGGATATCCTAAAACACTTAAAAAGACATTTGTGAATTTTTCTATTTTCTTATTCATCATGTAATTGGAAACTGTACTATATGTATTTTATATCAGTGTATATCCACATTTTAATATTTTGAGTGTTGAAAAAAGAATGAGAGCAAAGAGAGCTTTATTAATAGGGTTTTGTATCAGGTCAGGAGTGAGAGAGGAAACATAAGCTATATTTCATATTTCTCCGAAATCTTTAATATTACCAGGGATAATGATAATGGTGAAATCTCCAAGGGGTATATGATGTTCTGAAGTTCAAATACATTACTCGAAATTTGCATTATTCCCATGTGGGGACTCCTGCAAGACTTAAAAGGGCCTGGTACAGAGGAATGTTGCTGGCACTTGCAGCTGCCTTCAGGAACCTGCTGGATGAGAAACCTTCCGCTCCTACCAACAGCTCTGCCACACTTAAATCCCTACCACCTTCTCAAGAAAGCCTTCCCAAACACAAAGCAAAGCTGAGCCTCCTTGTCCTCCCTTACAGGATTTGGGGCACCCTCTCGTCAGTAATTATCTTCCTAGGATGCATCTGTCTGATTGCATGGCTGATTTCTGTCCTCTAGCTCCCAGAGTCCTCCCTTGTTGAGGCCACTGGCCACTGTTGTATTTCTTTCAGCATTTCTAGTTGCTAGCAGAGTATGTACCAAATATCTTAAGTTCTTAAAATTATGTTCAATCGGTGAATGAGAGAGAACCCTGTACCAGTTGAATAGCTAGAACCCTAATTAATTTTGAGGAAAGCATATTGCCAGGGGTCCCACTGGCTCTAGCTTTGCCAGAAGAACCCACCCCACCCCATGAACCTCAGTTTTCTCACCTATTGAAAGTAAAGTGATAAATTTTTCTCAAAGGCTTACTTTGATGATTAATTGAATACACATATTTAGAACACTTGCCAGACAGTAATAATCCAGTAAAATGAAATTCTCATCCATTTTCCTATTCTTCTCTGAGATTCTCAACTTCAATTCTATACAAATATTCATGGTCCTAAAAATATGTATGTTTCTAGATGCAGTAACAGTGTGGCATGTGGAAATTTGTTTTTACCTTTTAATATTTTTTCCTTTATCCTTGTTGACACATGCCTAATCTCTAGCCAAAAAATATAATAATAAAAATCAGTCATAATGATCTCGAAAATGATTTCCCTGGATGGCTCATGAGAGAATGATTCTATCTTTATAAGTAAACAGATAAATTATAGAAAATAAAAATGACAGGGGAAACTGCTTTAAATACAGTATTCATATCTTGACCATAGAGTGCCCTAAAATGTTCCAAGGCCTTACATAAGAAAAGTCAGAATTAGTATGCAGTCACATGAATCTTTGTTAAGTGTTACTACTATGTTACAACTTGAAAAACTGTATTTATTTGCCATCATTTCTTAAGCAATAGTCAAAATATCACATATCAAAGGAGTGACAAGAATATGCAGCCTCAAACTAGTTATTCCCTTATTGTCAAGTGGCCATGGGGCTAATTGCTTGGTGCTTATATCAGCCTTCTTCAAGAGTGTGAATCCTTGGGCATGTTACTGAGCTTCAGTTTGCACACATATTAAACGGTTAAACAATACTCTATAGAATTTTTGTTACAAATAAATGAGATAATACATGCAGAGTATCTGATACATAGATAATGCTATTAATAATTAACAAATATTAATGATTTACCATTAATACTAAATATAAAATCCTAAACACTACCAATAGAAATGACACTGAAGCTACTATATGAAATGTTTTAATTAAATAGTGTACATATGTATACATACATTTATATAAACTATACTTTTCAGATCCCCTTTACTACTGATGGTATTCTCAGCTCTATGAGAGGCTCTACTAGAGGAAGCTAGGAAAGCAGGATGACAGAGAACAGACATCACCTTCCGTTTACAGTTCATGTTAGTATCACTTCAGATGACAGTTACAATGTCATCCTTCCAGCCCCAGAGATACCAGCCCTGGCCATGCTTCCCTCAGCCATTCATGTACAAATCATGCAATGCATCCCTCAGAGGTCTAAGACACGGCAATCGGAGCCCCTCCTAAGAGCTCCTAGCTTTAGATAACACCACTTCCAGCTCTCAGCTCCCTAGTTATTATCAGCTGGGTTACCATAGTCTTAAAAATAATATGTGCTTCTTGCAGTAACTCTTTTGTCTATTCAAACCTTTGACATCTCCACACCAATTTCCTGTACACAACCTCTTGCTGAAATGTCTAGGGTGGTTTGTATTTTTCTGTGTTCTGATGGAGTCAGCATCTAACCAGCATTATAAAAAAACCCAAATTAATTTCATTCCCTTAAATGTGAAGCCCTAATTTTGTCTTTGCTTTGATTTTTGTAGAGATTTGGGAATTATTTTGAAAACTCTATATAGCACTCTCTAGTCAAACTTTATGAGATGGTAAAAATATTCTTTAACAGCATCTATGCTGTTTCATTAACTGTTCTTATGAATACCACTGGTCAGTCAAATGTGGCTACTGACCAGTTGAAATGTGGCTAGTGTGACTAAAGAACATAGATTTTAATTAATCTTAATTTACATAGCCACATGTGGCCAGTGGCAATGTTGTCCATCACAAGCTATGCAGTTGACTGGGTGATGAAATTTCAAAGACTTACAAAGGTATGTTCTATCAAGCAGATAAAATATCACCTAAAGAGCTAAAAGATCCCAGTGACTGCATCTAGAATATTAATAGTCCTATGAAATCTCAATAATATAGATAAGTATTTTATACAAAAAGGAGCATAGTCATAACCTATTATTTAATATCTTGAAAATTGCTTATAAACTTTTATCCAAGAAAATAAATATAAATTAAGATTGTTATGATCCTTAAACATGTATTTTTTTAACCTAACTGTGTATCTATATATATATACATTTGCATGTTTCTCAAGCCCTTACATATTCTTTGAGAATGTTTTGTTAATTGTTGCATATTATTTCTTTACAGGAGAGATCATAATTTATTTCACCATATGATGAAGTTGGACATTTAGGTAGTTGCTGGTGATTCACTGTTACAAATATTGTTTTGATATTTTCTTAAAACAGAATTATTAGGCCATTAAAATTAATATTTTAACATAAAAATCACATATATCTTATGAATAACAAAAGAAAAGAAACAATATTTATAAATGTAAAAGAGTCAGTAGAAATCCATTATGTTAGGTAGAAAGACAGACATAAGAGGGTGGAGGGAGATAAGGCCAGTAGAGCCAATTAAAAGGGACTCAAAAGTTACCAGATAAAACCAGAGAGTCAGAAAAGACTCACAGAGTTAATTAGTTAAAGTTTCAAGGACCAGGAGTGACTTGGAATGCCCAGACACTCCCCAGATAAAGAAAATACCAGAGGATAGTCACAGCAAACATCAGGACACAGCCCATGTCATCTTTTTACCAGTTAGACCAGGCCTCCTAGTCAAAGATGGTCAGTCAAGGACTTCTCTGTCCTGTCAAAAACCACAGAAAAAAAAGCCTCACAGTAAGCAGTCTGCCTTTGCCTACCTTGACTCTGGCCCACTCCTCACTTGGAGTGCATTCAAATAAAACTTTGATTCTGCTTTGCTGCTGAGTCCCTGCCTTTCAGTTCTTTGTTGTGGTGGGGACAAGGGCCCAGGAGAATGAACTCAACCCGTAACAATCACTCAGACATAAGTACTTTTTAAACTCTGTGTATGTATTTCAAGTAAATTTTCTAAGAATTCTCATTTATTTTATTAAAAATCATGTTGAATTCTACCTATATTTTAGTGCCTTGCTGTAACTTCAGGGGGTTGGGGAAGGAATCTCGGGGAAAAATATCTTTGAAACCAAAATCAGTCAAACAGAGAAATAAAGTAGGAGAAACCCGTTTATTGCTTACAAGCTGTTGTCCACATCTGCTCACCTGTGTCTCTCACAACCCAGCTGCAAAAGGGACCCCACCCAACCTCTCTGGTCCAGCTATGCCTTCACTCCCCTTTATAATTACCTATTGATACGGAGATGGACTATGGCCAGGCAAGATATTCTGGGAATACTGCAATTTTGCCCACACTTGCTTTTCTATGAACTGTTATATAAATATTTTTTCTTCATGTTAGTATTCTTTTACAACATAATTTTTGATTCTGCATTCTATTTTAATACTACATACTATAATTTGCCTAACACTCAGTTGTTATTTAGAGTTTTTCCATTTTATCAATTATATCTACTTATCTATATAAAACACTTTCATGAACATCTTTTCATGGACATCTTTGCACAGTTCTTCATAATTTTCTTAGAATAAATTTCTAGACTATGAATTAATAAGGCAGAAAGTATAAATATTGCCAGGGTATTTAAACTGGGTATTAAAACTCAGATGTTAATATTCAAAAAGCTCACCTACCCACACTGATAGACTGTGGGACTGTTGAGAAAATACTTCATTGCTTCTTTAAGGTTAGGGCTTTCTAAACAAAGAAACGAGAAACCTGGATTAAGGGACAGGCCTTGGAAATTAAAAGATGATTTACATCTCTCTGGAGCAGAGATTTACCTCCCTGTAGGTATGTTTACCATATCAAAGGGGGATTATACCTGGGGCTATCATTTACATTACAAAGGATTTGTGTACTCTAACATAAAGTATTCTTTTCTCTTGGAGTGGAAGAGGGGATCCTGTGCAAGCTGTCTTAGAAAAACTGAATTCCAGGTTCAAGATCCCTCTCCTACAGAGCATAACTTTAGAAGATGGAAGAATTGGGAAAAGAGAGCAAATGTTTTCTCTGTTAATGATAATCTCCCTTGATCCAGAAACTTTGTTCACTTTCATAAATAAATATAAATATTAAAAATGTTTTCAGAGATTCTTAGAGTAGGTAGATAGCTAAACCTAAACAGGGAGAGGGCAAGGGACTTTGGCAAGTGTTTATATTTGTATATTCTTATATTCTACACATTCCATATAAACTGGGGGAGTGAGAATACAGATAACAGACTGGCCAAAACCACACCACCTGTTTCCAACATGCAGGGGACGTTGACCCAAACTTCACCCCAAAATTCATTTAGATGGTAAAAATCACCCCCCTCCACATTAGCATAGTAAAAATCACACCTCCCTGCTGCCATGACAGTTCTGATGGGAAACAAATAGAGTAAAAACTTTTCCCTTCCACTGTGAGGGTGGAGCAAGGCTGGACTCCAAAAAATAATCCACCTGGTCCCTCTGAAACCTGACCCCACTTGGTGAATATTCATCTCCCTTCATACAAAAAGGGCTCCTCTTCTGTTTCCTCGGCTTACCTCCTTCAGGGTCTGCCTGCACCCCAATTCTCAGATGTGTACTTCTGTCTTTCTTGGAACTTTTATTTCCCAAATAAACTATTAATGCTCAACTGCTTTTGCATCCATTCTTGAGTTCTTTCTTGAAACCAGACCAAGGATCCATCTCTGATAACAAGATGGCAAAAATGGTGTGTATCTTTGCTTGAGGTCTAGTGTGGAAGAGTCTGCCCTTAGAATTTAAAGCCATTAGTATGCAATTTCCCTAAGTTTGCTGTTTCTGATGCCGGTGTTCTTGTTTGCGGAGCCAAAGAATGAGCTTCACAAACAGTCAAGGTAGGAGAGCAAGGTACAGGCTTTTATTTAGAAATAAAGTGAGAGAATAGAGCTCCTGGCTCATGCCAGGAGGGGACAAGACAGCCCGTAGTGGTGTGTTGTCTAGGGAGTTTTATAGGCAGTTGAGGATTTTTCGAAAATGAAAAAAACTTAGGGGTGTGGATTTGCATCACCTGCCCTGTCCTCAAGGTGGGCTTGGTCATAGTCTGATTGCTGGGGCTGACAGCGGAGTCACAGGTTATGCTGATACCCTTGCAGAACACTCAAAATATTCCAGGCCAAGTTGCTTCTGGCCTTTTGACCTTTAACTGATCTCACTGAAGATGTCTATATTCTTAGTTATCTTCCCCTAGAGAATTAGTGTGACCTTGACTTTGCATAATGCTTAACAGAGATTCAATGGGGACTTCTTTGCCCATTGTTACATTGCTCTGACTGTAAATATTCCACCCTGCTTTTCACGGAGGATCTCACCCTACTCTGATTTTCACGGAGGATCTCACCCTACTCTGACTACACCCACCGTCCCATCCCTGTCTCATTTCGACTTATGCTGCCTGAGTGATCCTGCAATGTTTAATTTGAGAAATGAATATGGATAGTGGTATTGAGCCAATTATACGTGTTTTGTTCCTCGCAGGACTCAAAGACACTTTGAAAATCTAAGGTATAACAATTCAAAATGAAAAAAATTGAAGGTAAATATGAACTATCAGAAATAACAAAATATACAAGGGAAGAATAAACAGAGTAAACATAAAAAGTAGTAAGAAATAGAGGAGAGGGGTGGAAGATGGCGGCGTGAGTAGAGCAGCGGATCTCCTCCCAAAACCACATATATCTATGAAAATATAACAAAGACAACCCTTCCTAGAATAAAGACCAGAGGACACAGGACAATATCCAGACCACATCTGCACCTGAGAGAACACAGCGCCTCGCAAAGGGGGTAAGACACAAGCCCTGGCCCGGTGGGAGCCGAGTGGCCATTCCCCCAACTCCAAGGGGGAGAAGAATAGGCAGAGCGGTAGGGAGACGGAGCCCAGGACTGCCGAACACCCAGCCCCAGCCAACCGGGTCCAGACACAGTACGTGCCCAGGGGGCCCTGGATACTAGGAAACAGGGCAGCAAGAACAGTGAGCAGGCACCGGAGGCTGGGCGCCGGAGGACATAAGAAAAGTGCGTGACCAATTTTTTTTTTTTTTTGCTGCTTTGACTTGGTGAGCGCTTTTGGGAAGTCTTAAAGGGATAGGGACCCCAATACTAGGGAAACAGGGAAGCAAGAACAGTGAGCGGGCACCGGTAGCCTGTTGCAGGAGGACACCAGAAAAGCGAGGGCCCATTTTTTGCTGTTTTGTTTTGGAAAGTGATTTTTGGAAGTCTTAAAGTGATAGGGACCCCAATACTAGGGAAACAGAGCAGCAAGACCAGTGATCAGAGGTCTGAGGTTGGCGCCGGAGAATAAAGAAAAACGAGCAGCCACCTTTTTTTCTTTATTTAATTAAAAAAAAATTTTTTTTTTAATTTAAAAACTTTTTTCTTTTTTTTTTTTCTGGTGGTTGTTATTTTGTTTTGGCGGGTGCGTTTTGGAAGTCTTAAAGGGGCACGGCGGGACAATTAATCCAGAGGTAGGGAATCCGGGGATCTCTGGGCACCCTAACCCCTGGGCTGCAGCGAGCAGGGAGGCCCCTTACGGAGATAAATACCCTCGCAGCCGCTCCTGCTCCAACGTGACTCCACCACTTTGGAGCAGCTGCCCGAGCCAGGCCACGCCCACAGCAACAGCGTAGATAAACTCCATAGCAGCCGGGCAGGAAGCAGAAACGCTGTCTGCGTGCAGCTGCGCAGCACAAGCCACTAGAGGTCGCTGTTCTCCCAGGAGAGGAGGGCCACAAACCAACAAGAAAGGAAGTCCTTCCAGCCGTCACTCGTCCCAGTTCTGCAGACTATTCCTATCACCATGAAAATGCAAAGCTACAGGCAGACAAAGATCACAGAGACAACACCAGAGAAGGAGACAGACCTAACCAGTCTTCCTGTAAAAGAATTCAAAATAAGAATCGTAAGCATGCTGACAGAGATGCAGAGAAATACGCAAGAGAAATGGGATGAAGTCCAGAGGGAGATCACAGATGCCAGAAAGGAGATCGCAGAAATGAAACAAACTCTGGAAGGGTTTATAAGCAGAATGGATAGGATGCAAGAGGCCATTGATGGAATTGAAACCAGAGAACAGGAACACATAGAGGCTGACATAGAGACAAAAGGATCTCCAGGAATGAAACAATGTTAAGAGAACTGTGTGACCAATCCAAAAGGAACAATATCCGTATTATAGGGGTTCCAGAAGAAGAAGAGATAGGAAAAGAGATGGAAAGTATCTTAGAAGAAATAATTGGTGATAACTTCCCCAAACAGGGGGAGGAAATAATCGAACAGACCACGGAAATACACAGAACCCCCAACAGAAAGGATCCAAGGAGGACAACACCAAGACACATAATAATTAAAATGGCAAAGATCAAAGACAAGGACAAAGTATTACAGGCAGCCAGAGAGAAAAAAAAGGTTACCTACAAAGGAAAACCCATCAGGCTATCATCAGACTTCTCAACAGAAACCCTACAGGCCAGAAGAGAATGGCATGATATACTTAATGCAATGAAACAGAAGGGCCTCGAACCAAGACTACTGTATCCAGCACGAATATCATTTAAATATGAAGGAGGGATTAAACAATTCCCAGACAAGCAAAACTTGAGGGAATTTGCCTCCCACAAACCACCTCTACAGGGCATCCTACAGGGACTGCTCTAGATAGGAGCACTCCTAAAAAGAGCACACAACAAAACACCCAACATATGAAGAAGGGAGGAGGAGGAATAAGAAGGGAGAGAAATAAAGAATCATCAGACTGTGTTTATAATAGCTCAACAAGCGAGTTAAGTTAGACAGTAAGATAGTAAAGAAGCTAACCCTAAACCTTTGGTAACCACAAACTTAAAGCCTGCAATGGCAATAAATTCATACCTTTCAATAATCACCCTAAATGTAAATGGACTGAATGCACCAATCAAAAGACACAGAGTAATAGAATGGATAAAAAAGCAAGACCCATCCATATGCTGCTTAGAAGAGACTCATCTCAAACCCAAAGACGCGCACAGACTTAAAGTCAAGAGATGGAAAAAGATATTTCAAGCAAACAACAGAGAGAAGAAAGCAGGTGTTGCAATTCTGGTATCAGACAAAACAGACGTCAAAATAAAGAAAGTAACAAAAGACAAAGAAGGATATTACATAATCATAAAGGGCTCAGTCCATCAAGAGGATATAACCATTATAAATATATATGCACCCAATACAGGAGCACCAACATACCTGAAACAAATATTAACAGAACTAAAGGAGGAAATAGAATGCAATGCATTCATAATAGGAGACGTCAACACACCACTCACTCCAAAGGACAGATCCACCAGACAGAAAATAAGTAAGGACACAGAGGCACTGAACAACACACTAGAACAGATGGACCTAATAGACATCTACAGAACTCTACATCCAAAAGCAACAGGATACACATTCTTCTCAAGTGCACATGGAACATTCTCCAGAATAGACCACATACTAGGACACAAAAAGAGCCTCAGTAAATTCCAAAAGACTGAAACCATACCAAACAACTTTTCAGACCACAAAGGCATTAAACTAGAAATAAACTGTTCAAAGAAAGCAAAAAGGCTCACAAACACATGAAGGCTAAACAACACGCTCCTAAATAATCAATGGATCAATGACCAAATCAAAATGGAGATACAGCAATATATGGAAACAAATGACAACAACAACATTAAGCCCCAACTTCTGTGGGATACAGCAAAAGCAGTCTTAAGAGGAAAGTATATAGCAAACCAAGCATATTTAATAAAGGAAGAACAATATCAAATGAACGGTCTAATGTCACAACTATGGAAATTGGAAAAAGAAGAACAAATGAGGCCTAAGGTCAGCAGAAGGAGGGACATAATAAAGATCAGAGAAGAAATAAAGAAAATTGAGAAGAATAAAATAGCAAAAATCAATGAAACCAAGAGCTGGTTCTTCGAGAAAATAAACAAAATAGATAAGCCTCTAGCCAGACTTATTAAGAGGAAAATAGAGTCAACACAAATCAACAGTATCAGAAACGAGAAAGGAAAAATCACGACGGACCCCGCAGAAATACAAAGAATTATTAGAGACTACTATGAAAACCTATATGCTAACAAGCTGGGAAACCTAGGAGAAATGGACAACTTCCTAGAAAAATACAACCTTCCAACACTGACCCAAAAATAAACAGAAAATCTAAACAGACCAATTACCAGCAACGAAATTGAAGCGGTAATCAAAAAACTACTAAAGAACAAAACCCCCGGGCCAGATGGATTTACCTCGGAATTTTATCAGACATACAGGGAAGACATAATACCCATTCTCCTTAAAGTTTTCCAAGAAATAGAAGAGGAGGGGATACTCCCAAACTCATTCTATGAAGCTAACATCACCCTAATACCAAAACCAGACAAAGACATCACCAAAAAAGAAAACTACAGACCAATATCGCTGATGAACGTAGACGCAAAAATACTCAACAAAATTTTAGCAAACCGAATTCAAAAATACATCAAAACCATCGTACACCATGACCAAGTGGGATTCATCCCAGGGATGCAAGGATGGCACAACATTCGAAAGTCCATCAATATCATCCACCACATCAACAAAAAGAAAGACAAAAACCACATGATCATCTCCATAGATGCTGAAAAAGCATTTGACAAAGTTCAACATCCATTCATGATAAAAACTCTCAGCAAAATGGGAATAGAGGGCAAGTACCTCAACATAATAAAGGCCATCTATGAAAAACCCACAGCCAACATTATATTGAACAGCGAGAAGCTGAAAGCATTTCCTCTGAGATCGGGAAGTAGACAGGGATGCCCACTCTCTCCACTGTTATGTAACATAGTACTGTAGGACCTAGCCACGGTAATCAGACAAAACAAAAAAATACAAGGAATCCAGATTGGCAAAGAAGAAGTTAAACTGTCACTATTTGCAGATGACATGATACTGTACATAAAAAACCCTAAAGACTCCACCCCAGAACTACTGGAACTGATATCGGAATACAGCAAAGTTGCAGGATACAAAATCAACACACAGAAATCTGTGGCTTTCCTATATACCAACAATGAACCAACAGAAAGAGAAATCAGGAAAACAACTCCATTCACAATTGCATCAAAAAAAATAAAATACCTAGGAATAAACCTAACCAAAGAAGTGAAAGACTTCTATTCTGAAAACTACAAATCACTCTTAAGAGAAATTAAAGGGGACACTAACAGATGGAAACTCATCCCATGCTCGTGGCTAGGAAGAATTAATATTGTCAAAATGGCCATCCTGCCCAAAGCAATATACAGATTTGATGCAATCCCTATGAAACTACCAGCAACATTCTTCAATGACCTGGAACAAATAATTCAAAAATTCATATGGAAACACCAAAGACCCCGAATAGCCAAAGCAATCCTGAGAAAGAAGAATAAAGTAGGGGGGATCTCACTCCCCAACTTTAAGCTCTATTATAAAGCCATAGTAATCAAGACAATTTGGTACTGGCACAAGAGCAGAGCCACAGACCAATGGAACAGACTAGACAATCCAGACATTAACCCAGACATATATGTTCAATTAATATTTGATAAAGGATCCATGGACATACAATGGCGAAATGACAGTCTCTTCAACAGATGGTGCTGGAAAAACTGGACAGCTACATGTAGGAGAATGAAACTGGACCATTGTCTAACCCCATATACAAAAGTAAACTCAAAATGGATCAAAGACCTGAATGTAAGTCATGAAACCATTAAACTCTTGGAAGAAAACATAGGCAAAAACCTCTTAGACATAAACATGAGTGACCTCTTCTTAAACATATCTCTCCGGGCAAGGAAAACAACAGCAAAAATGAACAAGTGGGACTATATTAAGCTGAAAAGCTTCTGTACAGCAAAAGACACCATCAATAGAACAAAAAGGAACCCTACAGTATGGGAGAATATCTTTGAAAATGACACATCCGATAAAGGCTTGACGTCCAGAATATATAAAGAGCTCACACGCCTCAATAAACAAAAAACAAATAACCCAATAAAAAATGGGCAGAGGAACTGAACAGACAGTTCTCCAAAAAAGAAATACAGATGGCCAACAGACACATGAAAAGATGCTCCACATCGCTAATTATCAGAGAAATGCAAATTTAAACTACAATGACGTATCACCTCACACCAGTAAGGATGGCTGCCATCCAAAAGACAAACAACAACAAATGTTGGCGAGGCTGTGGAGAAAGGGGAACCCTCCTACACTGCTGGTGGGAATGTAAGTTAGTTCAACCATTGTGGAAAGCAGTATGGAGGTACATCAAAATGCTCAAAACAGACCTACCATTTGACCCAGGAATGGCACTCCTAGGAATTTACCCTAAGAATGCAGCAATCAAGTATGAGAAAGATCAGTGCACCCCTATGTTTATCGCAGCACTATTTACAATAGCCAAGAATTGGAAGCAACCTAAATGTCCATCCATAGATGAATGGATAAAGAAGATGTGGTACATATACACAATGGAATACTACTCAGCCATAAGAAAAGGGCAAATCCAACCATTTGCAGCAACATGGATGGAGATGAAGTGTATTATGCTCAGTGAAACAAGCCAAGCAGAGAAAGAGAAATAACAAATGATTTCACTCATCTGTGGAATATAAGAACAAAGGAAAAACTGAAGGAACAAAACAGCAACAGAATCACAGAACTCAAGAATGGACTAACAGGTACCAAAGGGAAAGGGACTGGGGAGGATGGGTGGGTAGGGAGGAATAAGGGAGGGCAGAAAAAGAGGGGTATTAAGATTAGCATCCATAGCGGGGTGGGAGAAAGGGGAGGGCTGTACAACACAGAGAAGACAAGTAGTGATTCTACAACAGTTTGCTACGCTGATGGACAGTGACTGTAAAGGAGTATATAGGGGGGACGGACCTGGTATAGGGGAGAGCCTAGTAAACAAAGTATTCGTCATGTAAGTGTAGATTAATGATTAAAAAAAAAAAAAGGAGTTCCTATGTGGTGACCTCTAATCAGTTCTACACAATGATATAAAGGGCATATAAAAGTGTAGGCAAAGGGTCTGTTTGTGTTTATACAGAGAATCAAAGCCTAATTGGGCTACCCTGAAAATGAACTAAGATACGATATGAAAAAGAACTTCCAACATCAGCACTCTCGGGAAGACTCATGACAGAAGATGATCAGCAAAAAAAAAACTCCAACAAAGATCCACGCACTGCCACAGGTGTAGATGCACTCATCCCACCAGTTCCTGGAGTTGCCATGCATGGGAATGATGAAGGAGATATCTAAGCTGGCCTGTGCATACAGTAAAACAAAAAATTGGACTGGATCTATACTGTTGGAACTCAACCAAGAATTAGGAGAAGTGCAAATTGTAGCACTCCAAAATCTTACAACCACAGAGTATTTATTGTTAAAAGAACATATGGGATATGAACAGTCCCCAGTAATGGGTTGTTCTAGTTTATCTGAATTCTCTCAGACTGTTTAAGCTCAGTCGGACAATATCCACCATATCATAGATAAGTTTTCACAAATGCCTAACGTGCCTAACTGGTTTTCTTGGTTTCACTGGAGATGGCTGGTAATTACAGGTATGCTTTGGTTAGGTAACTATATTCCTATTATGTTAATGTGTGTGCACAATTTAATTAGTAGCTTAAAACCTATAAGTGCTGAAGTTACTCTACAAGAAGATATGTCAAAGAAATAATCAATCTTCCCTGGTTTTCTTCTGCCTGCTACTTCTATAGCTTTTCTTCTTCCTACCTAATCACAACCTTTAAATAGAACTCGTGCCACATGTCGAATTTACTGAGTATCATAATTCTTCCAAGTGGTAAAGATACCTCAAGACAAATGCTGGGCATAGAAGCCACAGGGCATAAATATGCAAAGAAGTAAAAAGCTAACCTTTTCAAACAATAAGGCTTCTCTCTCACCTACCAACTTAACATTTCCCTGTATGGCCCCGGAAGATGACTGGTTAGCCAGAGACGGGTAAGATTCCTCAAGGGAGGAACAAACTAAGACAGGCACAGTCACAGGGGGCCATCTGGTGAGAAAATGGGGAGCAGCAGAGGTGAGGCTTAGAACCTCCCCCCTCATGTTCTGAGAGAAATCTTCTGCATACATGGATGTTTATTGCCCTCGTCTAGCTCGGATTAACACATAGTCTACAGGCACACACCTGATCATCTGCATTTGCTCTCTTACAACACTAAACTCTGTTTTCTACCTTTATCTCGTATCTACCTACCACTTCAGCATTTTATTAAAAATAATAATAATAGAGAAATGTGGTATCCACATATAAATCAAGTTTAAAAATCAAATGAATATTCATATTTGAACTGACTGTGTATAGTTCATAATGCCTGAACAAAACCGAAAGCTTTTGTGATGACTGCCCTTGGACTGTTCACCATGTAACTTATTCACTATGTAAGAATTTGTACTCCATGTAAGAATTTGTTCGTTATGCATCAGAAGATTGGAGACTGACGAAAATTAGGCTTGGGGTGGATTAATGATTGTGCATTGAGTATTGACCCCCCCTATACAGAAATTTATTGTTTTAACTACTATTTGATCAATAAATATGAGAGACGCACTCACAAAAAAAAAAAGATACTAAAGAGGCTAACCTTGAACCTTTGGTAACCAGAAATTTAAAGCCTGCAATGGCAATAAGTACATATCTTTCAATAGTCACCCTAAATGTTAATGGGCTGAATGCACCAATCAAAAGACATAGAGTAATAGAATGGATTAAAAAGCAAGATCCATCTATATGCTGCTTACAAGAAACTCATCTCAAACCCAAAGACATGTACAGACTAAAAGTCAAGGGATGGAAAAACATATTTCAAGCAAACAACAGCGAGAAGAAAGCAGAGGTTGCAGTACTAATATCAGACAAAATAGACTTCAAAAAAAAGAAAGTAACAAGAGATAAAGAAGGAAACTACATAATGATAAAGGGCTCAGTCAAACAAGAGGATATAACCATTCGAAATATATATGCACCCAACACAGGAGCACCAGCATATGTGAAACAAATACTCACAGAACTAAAGGGGGAAATAGACTGCAATGCATTCATTCTAGGAGACTTCAACACACCACTCACCCAAAAGGATAGATCCACCGGGCAGAAAATAAGTAAGGACACGGAAGCACTGAACAACACAGTAGAGCTGATGGACCTAATAGACATCTGTAGACCTCTACATCTAAATGCAACAGGATATACATTCTTCTCAAGTGCACATGGAACATTCTCCAGAATAGACCACATACTAGGACACAAAAAGAGCCTCAGTAAATTCCAAAAGATTGAAATCCTACCAACCAACTTTTCAGACCACAAAGGCATAAAACTAGAAATAAACTGTACAAATAAAGCAAAGAGGCTCACAAACACATTGAGGCTTAACAACACGCTCCTAAATAATCAATGGATCAATGACCAAATCAAAATGGAGATCCAGCAATATATGGAAACAAATGACAACAACAACACTAAGCCCCAACTTCTGTGGAAAACAGCAAAAGCAGTCTTAAAAGTGAAGTATATAGCAATCCAAGCATATTTAAAAAAGGAAGAACAATCCCAAATGAACGGTCTGTCACAACTATCGAAATTGGAAAAAGAAGAACAAATGAGGCCTAAGGTCAGCAGAAGGAGGGACATAATGAAGATCAGACAAGAAATAAATAAAATTCAGAATAATAAAACAATAGCAAAAATCAATGAAACCAAGAGCTGGTTCATCGAGAAAATAAACAAAATAGATAAGTCTCTAGCCAGACTTATTAAGAAGAAAAGAATGTCAACACAAATCAACAGTATCAGAAACGAGAAAGGAAAAATCAGGACGGGCCCCACAGAAATACAATAAATTATTAGAGAATACTATGAAAACCTATATGCTAACAAGCTCGGAAACCTAGGAGAAATGGACAACTTCTTAGAAAAATACAACCTTCCATGACTGACCCAGAAAGAAACAGAAAATCTAAACAGACTAATTACCAGCAACGAAATTGAAGCGGTAATCAAAAAAATACCAAAAGGCGGAGCCAACATGGCGGCGTGAGTAGGACAGTGGGAATCTCCTCCCAAAAACATACATACTTTTGAAAATACAACAAACACAACTAGCCCTAAAAGAGAGACCAGAAGACGCAGGACAGTGGCCAGACTGCAGCTACACCAGCGAGAACCCAGCGACTGGTGAAAGGGGTAAGATACAAGCCCCGGCCCGGCGGGACCCGAGCGCCCCTCCCCCCAGCTCCCCGCGGGAGAACAATAGGCAGAGCGGGAGGGAGACGGAGCCCAGGACTGCCAAACACCCAGCCCCAGCCATCCGGGCCAGAGCGCAGACACAGTACATGCCCAGGGGGCCCTGGATACTGGGGGAACAGGGAGTAAGACCTCTGAGCGGGTGCTGAAGCTGATGCCCCTGTGACAAAGAAAAGCGGGGGCTTTTTGAAAGTCTTAAAGGGACAGGGACTTAACAGCTTGACGGAAACAACCCAGGTCACAGTACAGCAGCTGGAAATTACAGGGAAAACCGGGTGCACTAACCCCCTGGGCAACAGCTCTGAGACCCCCCACGGAGGCAAACAGTCAAGCAGCCCCCCCATCCATCACCCCACCGGGCGCTGCGAAAGCAGAGAAGCAGCCTGAGACAAATTCCGCCCACAGAAAGGGAAATTTCTCCCTCCCGGCCAGGCAAGACACAAAGACCCACTCTACACGCAATTACCCAACACAAGCCACTAGGGGTCGCAGTTGCCCCAGTAAAGAAAGGCCAGTAGTAAGTGAAAATTTTGGCCCTCCCAGCTGACAGTCAATAGCACCTGTCAACATGAAAAGGCAAAAAAATATGATCCAGACAAGACTAACCCAGACAGCTTCAGCATCTGCTACATCTTCCCCTGAGAAGGAATCTGGGGAGATAGATTTAGCCAGTCTACCTGAAAAAGAATTCAAAACGAAAGTCATAACCATGCTGATGGACTTGCAGAGAAATATGCAAGAACTAAGGAAGGAGAATTCAGAAATAAAACAAGCTCTGGAAGGACTTCAAAACAGAATGGACGAGATGCAAGAGACCATTAATGGACTAGAAAACAGAGAACAGGAACGCAGAGAAGCTGATGCAGAGAGAGATAAAAGGATCTCCAGGAATGAAAGAATTTTAAGAGAGCTGAGTGATCAATATAAAAGGAATAATATAAGAATCATAGGCATTCCAGAAGAAGTAGAGAGAGAAAAGGGGATAGAAAATGTCTTTGAAGAAATAATTGCTGAAAATTTCCCCAAACTAGGGGAAGAAATGGCCTCTCAGACCACAGAGGTACACAGAACTCCCATGACAAGGGATCCAAGGAGGGCAACACCAAGACACATAATAATTAAAATGGCAAAGATCAAAGACAAGGACAAAGTATTACAAGCAGCCAGAGAGAAAAAAAAGGTTACCTACAAAGGAAAACCCATCAGGCTATCATCAGACTTCTCAACAGAAACCCTACAGGCCAGAAGAGAATGGCATGATATACTTAATGCAATGAAACAGAAGGGCCTCGAACCAAGACTACTGTATCCAGCACGAATATCATTTAAATATGAAGGAGGGATTAAACAATTCCCAGACAAGCAAAACTTGAGGGAATTTGCCTCCCACAAACCACCTCTACAGGGCATCCTACAGGGACTGCTCTAGATGGGAGCACTCCTAAAAAGAGCACACAACAAAACACCCAACATATGAAGAAGGGAGGAGGAGGAATAAGAAGGGAGAGAAATAAAGAATCATCAGATTGTGTATATAATAGCTCAACAAGCGAGTTAAGTTAGACAGTAAGATAGTAAAGAAGCTAACCCTAAACCTTTGGTAACCACAAACTTAAAGCCTGCAATGGCAATAAATTCATACCTTTCAATAATCACCCTAAATGTAAATGGACTGAATGCACCAATCAAAAGACACAGAGTAATAGAATGGATAAAAAAGCAAGACCCATCCATATGCTGCTTAGAAGAGACTCACCTCAAACCCAAAGACGTGCACAGACTTAAAGTCAAGGGATGGAAAAAGATATTTCAAGCAAACAACAGAGAGAAGAAAGCAGGTGTTTCAATTATGGTATCAGACAAAACAGACTTCAAAATAAAGAAAGTAACAAAAGACAAAGAAGGACATTACATAATGATAAAGGGCTCAGTCCATCAAGAGGATATAACCATTATAAATATATATGCACCCAATACAGGAGCACCAACATACCTGAAACAAATATTAACAGAACTAAAGGAGGAAATAGAATGCAATGCATTCATTCTAGGAGACTTCAACACACCACTCACTCCAAAGGACAGATCCACCAGACAGAAAATAAGTAAGGACACAGAGGCACTGAACAACACACTAGAACAGATGGACCTAATAGACATCTACAGAACTCTACATCCAAAAGCAGCAGGATACACGTTCTTCTCAAGTGCACATGGAACATTCTCCAGAATAGACCACATACTAGGACACAAAAAGAGCCTCAGTAAATTCCAAAAGATTGAAATCCTACCAACCAACTTTTCAGACCACAAAGGCATTAAACTAGAAATAAACTGTTCAAAGAAAGCAAAAAGGCTCACAAACACATGGAGGCTAAACAACACGCTCCTAAATAATCAATGGATCAATGACCAAATCAAAATGGAGATACAGCAATATATGGAAACAAATGACAACATCAACACTAAGCCCCAACTTCTGTGGGACGCAGCAAAAGCAGTCTTAAGAGGAAAGTATATAGCACTCCAAGCATATTTAAAAAAGGAAGAGCAATCCCAAATGAACGGTCTAATGTCACAACTATCAAAATTGGAAAAAGAAGAACAAATGAGGCCTAAGGTCAGCAGAAGGAGGGACATAATAAAGATCAGAGAAGAAATAAATAAAATTGAGAAGAATAAAACAATAGCAAATATCAATGAAACCAAGAGCTGGTACTTCAAGAAAATAAACAAAATAGATAAGCCTCTAACCAGACTTATTAAGAAGAAAAGAGAGTCAACACAAATCAACAGTATCAGAAATGAGAAAGGAAAAATCACGACGGATCCCACAGATATACAAAGAATTATTAGAGAATACTATGAAAACCTATATGCTAACAAGCTGAGAAACCTAGGAGAAATGGACAACTTCTTGGAGAAATACAGCCTTCCAAGACTGACCCAAAAAGAAAAAGAAAATCTAAACAGACCAATTACAAGCAACGAAATTGAAGCGGTAATCAAAAAACTACCAAAGAACAAAACCCCCGGGCCAGATGGATTTACCTCGGAATTTTATCAGACATACAGGGAAGACATAATACCCATTCTCCTTAAAGTTTTCCAAGAAATAGAAGAGGAGGGGATACACCCAAACTCATTCTATGAAGCTAACATCACCCTAATACCAAAACCAGGCAAAGACACCACCAAAAAAGAAAACTACAGACCAATATCCCTGATGAACGTAGACGCAAAAATACTCAACAAAATTTTAGCAAACCGAATTCAAAAATACATCAAAACCATCGTACACCATGACCAAGTGGGATTCATCCCAGGGAAGCAAGGATGGCAGAACATTCGAAAGTCCATCAATATCATCCACCACATCAACAAAAAGAAAGACAAAAACCACATGATCATCTCCATAGATGCTGAAAAAGCATTTGACAAAGTTCAACATCCATTCATGTTAAAAACTCTCAGCAAAATGGGAATAGAGGGCAAGTACCTCAACATAATAAAGGCCATCTATGAAAAACCCACAGCCAACATTATATTGAATAGCGAGAAGCTGAAAGCATTTCCGCTGAGATCGGGAACTAGACAGGGATGCCCACTCTCCCCACTGTTATTTAACATTGTACTAGAGGTCCTAGCCACGGCAATCAGACAAAACAAAAAAATACAAGGAATCCAGATTGGCAAAGAAGAAGTCAAACTGTCACTATTTGCAGATGACATGATACTGTACATAAAAAACCCTAAAGACTCCACCCCAGAACTACTAGAACTGATATCGGAATACAGCAAAGTTGCAGGATACAAAATCAACACACAGAAATCTGTGGCTTTCCTATATACCAACAATGAACCAACAGAAAGAGAAATCAGGAAAACAACTCCATTCACAATTGCATCAAAAAAAATAAAATACCTAGGATTAAACCTAACCAAAGAAGTGAAAGACTTATATTCTGAAAACTACAAGTCACTCTTAAAAGAAATTAAAGGGGACACTAACAGATGGAAACGCATCAAATGCTTGTGGCTAGGAAGAATTAATATCGTCAAAATGGCCATCCTGCCCAAAGCAATATACAGATTTGATGCAATCCCTATGAAACTACCAGCAACATTCTTCAATGAACTGGAACAAATAATTCAAAAATTCATATGGAACCACCAAAGACCCGGAAGAGCCAAAGCAATCCTGAGAAAGAAGAATAAAGTAGGGGGGATCTCACTCCCCAACTTCAAGCTCTATTATAAAGCCATAGTAATCAAGACAATTTGGTACTGGCACAAGAACAGAGCCACAGACCAATGGAACAGACTAGACAATCGAGACATTAACTCAGACATATATGGTCAATTAATATTTGATAAAGGAGCCATGGACATGCAATGGCGAAATGACAGTCTCTTCAACAGATGGTGCTGGCAAAACTGGACAGCTACATGTAGGAGAATGAAACTGGACCATCGTCTAACCCCATATACAAAAGTAAACTCAAAATGGATCAAAGACCTGAATGTAAGTCATGAAACCATTAAACTCTTGGAAGAAAACATAGGCACAAACCTCTTAGACATAAACATGAGTGACCTCTTCTTGAACATATCTCCCCGGGCAAGGAAAACAACAGCAAAAATGAACAAGTGGGACTATATTAAGCTGAAAAGCTTCTGTACAGCAAAAGACACCATCAATAGAACAAAAAGGAACCCTACAGTATGGGAGAATATCTTTGAAAATGACACATCCGATAAAGGCTTGACGTCCAGAATATATAAAGAGCTCACACGCCTCAACAAACAAAAAACAAATAACCCAATTAAAAAATGGGCAAAGGAACTGAACAGACGGTTCTCCAAAAAAGAAATACAGATGGCCAACAGACACATGAAAAGATGCTCCACATCGCTAATTATCAGAAGAAATGCAAATTAAAACTACAATGAGGTATCACCTCACACCAGTAAGGATGGCTGCCATCCAAAAGACAAACAACAACAAATGTTGGCGAGGCTGTGGAGAAAGGGGAACCCTCCTCCACTGCTGGTGGGAATGTAAACTTGTTCAACCATTGTGGAAAGCAGTATGGAGGTACATCAAAATGCTCAAAACAGACTTACCATTTGACCCAGGAATTGCACTCCTAGGAATTTACCCTAAGAATGCAGCAATCAAGTATGAGAAAGATCAGTGCACCCCTATGTTTATCGCAGCACTATTTACAATAGCCAAGAATTGGAAGCAACCTAAATGTCCATCCATAGATGAATGGATAAAGAAGATGTGGTACATATACACAATGGAATACTACTCAGCCATAAGAAAAGGGCAAATCCAACCATTTGCAGCAACATGGATGGAGCTGGAGGGTATTTTGCTCAGTGAAACAAGCCAAGCAGAGAAAGAGAAATACCAAATGATTTCACTCATCTGTGGAATATAAGAACAAAGGAAAAACTGAAGGAACAAAACAGCAGCAGAATCACAGAACTCAAGAATGGACTAACAGGTACCAAAGGGAAAGGGACTGGGGAGGATGGGTGGGTAGGGAGGGATAAGGGGGGGAGAAGTAGGGGGGTATTAAGATTAGCATCCATAGCGGGGTGGGAGAAAGGGGAGGGCTGTACAACACAGAGAAGACAAGTAGTGATTCTACAACAGGTTGCTACGCTGATGGACAGTGACTGTAAAGGAGTATATAGGGGGGACCTGGTATAGGGGAGAGCCTAGTAAACAAAGTATTCGTAAGTATTCGTCATGTAAGTGTAGATTAATGATTAAAAAAAAATGCAGTTCCTATGTGGTGACCTCTAATGAGTTCTACACAATGATATAAAGGACATATAAAAGTGTAGGCAAAGGGTCTGTTTGTGTTTATACGGAGGATCAAAGCCTAATTTGGCTACCCCGAAAATGAACTAAGAAACGATATGAAAGAGAACTTCCAACATCAGCACTCTCGGGAAGACTCATGCCAGAAGATGATCATCAAAAAACCCCAACAAAGATCCACGCACTGCTACAGCTGTAGATGCACTCATCCCACCAGCTCCTGGACTTGCCATGGGAATGAAGGAGATATCTAAGCTGGCCTGTGCATACAGTAAAACAACAAATTTGACTGGATCTATACTGTTGGAACTCAACCAAGAATTAGGAAAAGTGCAAATTGTAGCGCTCCAAAATCTTACAACTACAGACTATTTACTGTTAAAAGAACATATGGGATGTGAACAGTGCACAGGAATGGGTTGTTTTAATTTGTCTGATTTTTCTCAAACTATTCAAATTCAGTTAGATAATAACCATCATATCATTGATAAGTTTTCACAAATGCCTAGGGTGCCTAACTGGTTTTCTTGGTTTCACTGGAGATGGCTGGTAATTACAGGTATGCTTTGGTTATGTAACTATACTCCTATTATGTTAATGTGTGTGTGCAATTTAAGTAGTAGCTTAAAATCTATACATGCTGAAGTTACTCTACAAGAAGATTTGTCAAAGAAATAATCAATCTTCCCATGTTTTCTCCCGCCTGCTACTTCTATAGCTTTTCTTCTTCCTTCCTAATTACAACCCTTAAATAGAATTCGTGCCTCATATCAAATTTACCGAGTATCATAATTCTTCCAAGTGGTAAAGATACCTCAAGACAAATGCTGGGCATAGAAGCCACAGGGCATAAATATGCAAAGAAATAAAAAGCTAACCATTTCAAACAATAAGGCTTCTCTCTCACTTACCAATTCTACATTTCCCTGTATGGCCCCGGAAGATGACTGGTTAGCCAGAGACGGGTAAGATTCCTCAAGGGAGGAACAACCTAAGACAGGCACAGTCGCAGGGGGGTCATCAGGTGAGAAATTGGGGATCAACAGAGGTGAGGCTTAGAACCTCACCCCCCCATTCTGAGAGAAATCTTCTGCATACGTGGATGTTATATTGCCCTTGTCTAGCTTGGATTAACACATAGTCTACAGGCACACACCTGATCATCTACATTTGCTCTCTTACAACACTAAACTATGTTTTCTACCTTTATGTTGTATCTACCTACCACTTTGGCATTTTATTAAAAATAATAAAGAGAGAAATGTGGTATCCACATATAAATCAAGTATAAAAATCAAATGTGTATTCATATTTGAACTGACTGTTTATAGTTCATAATGCATGAGCAAAACCAAAAGTTTCTGTGATGACTGCCCTTGTACTGTTCACCATGTAACTTAGTCACTATGTAAGAATTTGTTCTCCATGTAAGAACTTGTTCGTTATGCTTCAGAAGATTGGAGACTGACGAAAATTAGGCTTGGGGTGGATTAATGATTGTGCATTGAGCATTGACTCCCCTATACAGAATTTTATTGTTGTTAACAACCATTTGATCAATAAATATGAGAGATGCCCTAACAACAACAACCAAAAAAAAGTACACACTTCCAATTGTAAAATAAATAAGTAACCGGGATGTAATGTATAGCATAAGGAATATAGTCAAAATATTGTAACAACTTGGTATGGTGATAGCTGGTACCTAGAATTATCATGTATATAAATGTTGAATCACTGTGTTGTACACCTGAAACTAATGTAATGTAATACTGTGTGTCAACTACCCTTCAATAAAAAATAATTATCTAAAAAAAAAAAAAACTACCAAAGAACAAAACCCCCGGGCCAGATGGATTTACCTCGGAATTTTATCAGACATACAGGGAAGACATAATACCCATTCTCCTTAGAGTTTTCCAAAAAATAGAGGAGGAGGAGATACTCCCAAACTCATTCTATGAAGCTAACATCACCCTAATACCAAAACCAGGCAAAGACCTCACCAAAAAAGAAAACTACAGACCAATATCCCTGATGAATGTAGATGCAAAAATACTCAACAAAATTTTAGCAAACCGAATTCAAAAATACATCAAAACCATCGTACACCATGACCAAGTGGGATTCATCCCAGGGATGCAAGGATGGCACAACATTCGAAAGTCCATCAATATCATCCACCACATCAACAAAAAGAAAGACAAAAACCACATGATCATCTCCATAGATGCTGAAAAAGCATTTGACAAAGTTCAACATCCATTCATGTTAAAAACTCTCAGCAAAATGGGAATAGAGGGCAAGTACCTCAACATAATAAAGGCCATCTATGATAAACCCACAGCCAACATTATATGGAAGAGCGAGAAGCTGAAAGCATTTCCTCTGAGATCGGGAAGTAGACAGGGATGCCCACTCTCTCCACTGTTATTTAACATAGTACTGGAGGTCCTAGCCACGGCAATCAGACAAAACAAAGAAATACAAGGAATCCAGATTGGCAAAGAAGAAGTTAAACTGTCACTATTTGCAGATGACATGATACTGTACATAAACAACCCTAAAGACTCCACCCCAAAACTACTAGAACTGATATCGGAATACAGCAACGTTGCAGGATACAACATCAACACACAGAAATCTGTGGGTTTCCTATACAATAACAATGAACCAACAGAAAGAGAAATCAGGGAAACAACTCCATTCACAATTGCATCAAAAAAAAATAAAATACCTAGAAATAAACCTAACCAAAGAAGTGAAAGACTTATACTCTGAAAACTACAAGTCACTCTTAAGAGAAATTAAAGGGGACACTAACAGATGGAAACTCATCCCATGCTCGTGGCTAGGAAGAATTAATATCGTCAAGATGGCCATCCTGCCCAAACAATATACAGATTTGATGCAATCCCTATGAAACTACCAGCAACATTCTTCAATGAACTGGAACAAATCATTCAAAAATTCATATGGAAGCACCAAAGACCCCGAATAGCCAAAGCAATCCTGAGAAAGAAGAATAAAGTAGGGGGGATCTCACTCCCCAACTTCAAGCTCTACTATAAAGACATAGTAATCAAGACAATTTGGTACTGGCACAAGAGCAGAGTCACAGACCAATGGAACAGACTAGAGAATCCAGACATTAACCCAGACATACATGGTCAATTAATATTTGATAAAGGATCCATGGACATACAATGGCGAAATGACAGTCTCTTCAACAGATGGTGCTGGAAAAACTGGACAGCTACATGTAGGAGAATGAAACTGGACCATCGTCTAACCCCATATACAAAAGTAAACTCAAAATGGATCAAAGACCTGAATGTAAGTCATGAAACCATTAAACTCTTGGAAGAAAACATAGGCACAAACCTCTTAGACATAAACATGAGTGACCTCTTCTTGAACATATCTCCCCGGGCAAGGAAAACAACAGCAAAAATGAACAAGTGGGACTATATTAAGCTGAAAAGCTTCTGTACAGCAAAAGACACCATCAATAGAACAAAAAGGAACCCTACAGTATGGGAGAATATCTTTGAAAATGACACATCCGATAAAGGCTTGACGTCCAGAATATATAAAGAGCTCACACGCCTCAACAAACAAAAAACAAATAACCCAATTAAAAAATGGGCAAAGGAACTGAACAGACGGTTCTCCAAAAAAGAAATACAGATGGCCAACAGACACATGAAAAGATGCTCCACATCGCTAATTATCAGAAGAAATGCAAATTAAAACTACAATGAGGTATCACCTCACACCAGTAAGGATGGCTGCCATCCAAAAGACAAACAACAACAAATGTTGGCGAGGCTGTGGAGAAAGGGGAACCCTCCTCCACTGCTGGTGGGAATGTAAACTTGTTCAACCATTGTGGAAAGCAGTATGGAGGTACATCAAAATGCTCAAAACAGACTTACCATTTGACCCAGGAATTGCACTCCTAGGAATTTACCCTAAGAATGCAGCAATCAAGTATGAGAAAGATCAGTGCACCCCTATGTTTATCGCAGCACTATTTACAATAGCCAAGAATTGGAAGCAACCTAAATGTCCATCCATAGATGAATGGATAAAGAAGATGTGGTACATATACACAATGGAATACTACTCAGCCATAAGAAAAGGGCAAATCCAACCATTTGCAGCAACATGGATGGAGCTGGAGGGTATTTTGCTCAGTGAAACAAGCCAAGCAGAGAAAGAGAAATACCAAATGATTTCACTCATCTGTGGAATATAAGAACAAAGGAAAAACTGAAGGAACAAAACAGCAGCAGAATCACAGAACTCAAGAATGGACTAACAGGTACCAAAGGGAAAGGGACTGGGGAGGATGGGTGGGTAGGGAGGGATAAGGGGGGGAGAAGTAGGGGGGTATTAAGATTAGCATCCATAGCGGGGTGGGAGAAAGGGGAGGGCTGTACAACACAGAGAAGACAAGTAGTGATTCTACAACAGGTTGCTACGCTGATGGACAGTGACTGTAAAGGAGTATATAGGGGGGACCTGGTATAGGGGAGAGCCTAGTAAACAAAGTATTCGTAAGTATTCGTCATGTAAGTGTAGATTAATGATTAAAAAAAAATGCAGTTCCTATGTGGTGACCTCTAATGAGTTCTACACAATGATATAAAGGACATATAAAAGTGTAGGCAAAGGGTCTGTTTGTGTTTATACGGAGGATCAAAGCCTAATTTGGCTACCCCGAAAATGAACTAAGAAACGATATGAAAGAGAACTTCCAACATCAGCACTCTCGGGAAGACTCATGCCAGAAGATGATCATCAAAAAACCCCAACAAAGATCCACGCACTGCTACAGCTGTAGATGCACTCATCCCACCAGCTCCTGGACTTGCCATGGGAATGAAGGAGATATCTAAGCTGGCCTGTGCATACAGTAAAACAACAAATTTGACTGGATCTATACTGTTGGAACTCAACCAAGAATTAGGAAAAGTGCAAATTGTAGCGCTCCAAAATCTTACAACTACAGACTATTTACTGTTAAAAGAACATATGGGATGTGAACAGTGCACAGGAATGGGTTGTTTTAATTTGTCTGATTTTTCTCAAACTATTCAAATTCAGTTAGATAATAACCATCATATCATTGATAAGTTTTCACAAATGCCTAGGGTGCCTAACTGGTTTTCTTGGTTTCACTGGAGATGGCTGGTAATTACAGGTATGCTTTGGTTATGTAACTATACTCCTATTATGTTAATGTGTGTGTGCAATTTAAGTAGTAGCTTAAAATCTATACATGCTGAAGTTACTCTACAAGAAGATTTGTCAAAGAAATAATCAATCTTCCCATGTTTTCTCCCGCCTGCTACTTCTATAGCTTTTCTTCTTCCTTCCTAATTACAACCCTTAAATAGAATTCGTGCCTCATATCAAATTTACCGAGTATCATAATTCTTCCAAGTGGTAAAGATACCTCAAGACAAATGCTGGGCATAGAAGCCACAGGGCATAAATATGCAAAGAAATAAAAAGCTAACCATTTCAAACAATAAGGCTTCTCTCTCACTTACCAATTCTACATTTCCCTGTATGGCCCCGGAAGATGACTGGTTAGCCAGAGACGGGTAAGATTCCTCAAGGGAGGAACAACCTAAGACAGGCACAGTCGCAGGGGGGTCATCAGGTGAGAAATTGGGGATCAACAGAGGTGAGGCTTAGAACCTCACCCCCCCATTCTGAGAGAAATCTTCTGCATACGTGGATGTTATATTGCCCTTGTCTAGCTTGGATTAACACATAGTCTACAGGCACACACCTGATCATCTACATTTGCTCTCTTACAACACTAAACTATGTTTTCTACCTTTATGTTGTATCTACCTACCACTTTGGCATTTTATTAAAAATAATAAAGAGAGAAATGTGGTATCCACATATAAATCAAGTATAAAAATCAAATGTGTATTCATATTTGAACTGACTGTTTATAGTTCATAATGCATGAGCAAAACCAAAAGTTTCTGTGATGACTGCCCTTGTACTGTTCACCATGTAACTTAGTCACTATGTAAGAATTTGTTCTCCATGTAAGAACTTGTTCGTTATGCTTCAGAAGATTGGAGACTGACGAAAATTAGGCTTGGGGTGGATTAATGATTGTGCATTGAGCATTGACTCCCCTATACAGAATTTTATTGTTGTTAACAACCATTTGATCAATAAATATGAGAGATGCCCTAACAACAACAACCAAAAAAAAGTACACACTTCCAATTGTAAAATAAATAAGTAACCGGGATGTAATGTATAGCATAAGGAATATAGTCAAAATATTGTAACAACTTGGTATGGTGATAGCTGGTACCTAGAATTATCATGTATATAAATGTTGAATCACTGTGTTGTACACCTGAAACTAATGTAATGTAATACTGTGTGTCAACTACCCTTCAATAAAAAATAATTATCTAAAAAAAAAAAAAACTACCAAAGAACAAAACCCCCGGGCCAGATGGATTTACCTCGGAATTTTATCAGACATACAGGGAAGACATAATACCCATTCTCCTTAGAGTTTTCCAAAAAATAGAGGAGGAGGAGATACTCCCAAACTCATTCTATTAAGCTAACATCACCCTAATACCAAAACCAGGCAAAGACCTCACCAAAAAAGAAAACTACAGACCAATATCCCTGATGAATGTAGATGCAAAAATACTCAACAAAATTTTAGCAAACCGAATTCAAAAATACATCAAAACCATCGTACACCATGACCAAGTGGGATTCATCCCAGGGATGCAAGGATGGCACAACATTCGAAAGTCCATCAATATCATCCACCACATCAACAAAAAGAAAGACAAAAACCACATGATCATCTCCATAGATGCTGAAAAAGCATTTGACAAAGTTCAACATCCATTCATGTTAAAAACTCTCAGCAAAATGGGAATAGAGGGCAAGTACCTCAACATAATAAAGGCCATCTATGAAAAACCCACAGCCAACATTATATTGAATAGCGAGAAGCTGAAAGCATTTCCGCTGAGATCGGGAACTAGACAGGGATGCCCACTCTCCCCACTGTTATTTAACATTGTACTAGAGGTCCTAGCCACGGCAATCAGACAAAACAAAAAAATACAAGGAATCCAGATTGGCAAAGAAGAAGTCAAACTGTCACTATTTGCAGATGACATGATACTGTACATAAACAACCCTAAAGACTCCACCCCAGAACTACTAGAACTGATATCGGAATACAGCAAAGTTGCAGGATACAAATTCAACACACAGAAATCTGTGGCTTTCCTATATACCAACAATGAACCAACAGAAAGAGAAATCAGGAAAACAACTCCATTCACAATTGCATCAAAAAAAATAAAATACCTAGGATTAAACCTAACCAAAGAAGTGAAAGACTTATATTCTGAAAACTACAAGTCACTCTTAAAAGAAATTAAAGGGGACACTAACAGATTTAAACGCATCAAATGCTTGTGGCTAGGAAGAATTAATATCGTCAAAATGGCCATCCTGCCCAAAGCAATATACAGATTTGATGCAATCCCTATGAAACTACCAGCAACATTCTTCAATGAACTGGAACAAATAATTCAAAAATTCATATGGAACCACCAAAGACCCGGAAGAGCCAAAGCAATCCTGAGAAAGAAGAATAAAGTAGGGGGGATCTCACTCCCCAACTTCAAGCTCTATTATAAAGCCATAGTAATCAAGACAATTTGGTACTGGCACAAGAACAGAGCCACAGACCAATGGAACAGACTAGACAATCGAGACATTAACTCAGACATATATGGTCAATTAATATTTGATAAAGGAGCCATGGACATGCAATGGCGAAATGACAGTCTCTTCAACAGATGGTGCTGGCAAAACTGGACAGCTACATGTAGGAGAATGAAACTGGACCATCGTCTAACCCCATATACAAAAGTAAACTCAAAATGGATCAAAGACCTGAATGTAAGTCATGAAACCATTAAACTCTTGGAAGAAAACATAGGCACAAACCTCTTAGACATAAACATGAGTGACCTCTTCTTGAACATATCTCCCCGGGCAAGGAAAACAACAGCAAAAATGAACAAGTGGGACTATATTAAGCTGAAAAGCTTCTGTACAGCAAAAGACACCATCAATAGAACAAAAAGGAACCCTACAGTATGGGAGAATATCTTTGAAAATGACACATCCGATAAAGGCTTGACGTCCAGAATATATAAAGAGCTCACACGCCTCAACAAACAAAAAACAAATAACCCAATTAAAAAATGGGCAAAGGAACTGAACAGACGGTTCTCCAAAAAAGAAATACAGATGGCCAACAGACACATGAAAAGATGCTCCACATCGCTAATTATCAGAAGAAATGCAAATTAAAACTACAATGAGGTATCACCTCACACCAGTAAGGATGGCTGCCATCCAAAAGACAAACAACAACAAATGTTGGCGAGGCTGTGGAGAAAGGGGAACCCTCCTCCACTGCTGGTGGGAATGTAAACTTGTTCAACCATTGTGGAAAGCAGTATGGAGGTACATCAAAATGCTCAAAACAGACTTACCATTTGACCCAGGAATTGCACTCCTAGGAATTTACCCTAAGAATGCAGCAATCAAGTATGAGAAAGATCAGTGCACCCCTATGTTTATCGCAGCACTATTTACAATAGCCAAGAATTGGAAGCAACCTAAATGTCCATCCATAGATGAATGGATAAAGAAGATGTGGTACATATACACAATGGAATACTACTCAGCCATAAGAAAAGGGCAAATCCAACCATTTGCAGCAACATGGATGGAGCTGGAGGGTATTTTGCTCAGTGAAACAAGCCAAGCAGAGAAAGAGAAATACCAAATGATTTCACTCATCTGTGGAATATAAGAACAAAGGAAAAACTGAAGGAACAAAACAGCAGCAGAATCACAGAACTCAAGAATGGACTAACAGGTACCAAAGGGAAAGGGACTGGGGAGGATGGGTGGGTAGGGAGGGATAAGGGGGGGAGAAGTAGGGGGGTATTAAGATTAGCATCCATAGCGGGGTGGGAGAAAGGGGAGGGCTGTACAACACAGAGAAGACAAGTAGTGATTCTACAACAGGTTGCTACGCTGATGGACAGTGACTGTAAAGGAGTATATAGGGGGGACCTGGTATAGGGGAGAGCCTAGTAAACAAAGTATTCGTAAGTATTCGTCATGTAAGTGTAGATTAATGATTAAAAAAAAATGCAGTTCCTATGTGGTGACCTCTAATGAGTTCTACACAATGATATAAAGGACATATAAAAGTGTAGGCAAAGGGTCTGTTTGTGTTTATACGGAGGATCAAAGCCTAATTTGGCTACCCCGAAAATGAACTAAGAAACGATATGAAAGAGAACTTCCAACATCAGCACTCTCGGGAAGACTCATGCCAGAAGATGATCATCAAAAAACCCCAACAAAGATCCACGCACTGCTACAGCTGTAGATGCACTCATCCCACCAGCTCCTGGACTTGCCATGGGAATGAAGGAGATATCTAAGCTGGCCTGTGCATACAGTAAAACAACAAATTTGACTGGATCTATACTGTTGGAACTCAACCAAGAATTAGGAAAAGTGCAAATTGTAGCGCTCCAAAATCTTACAACTACAGACTATTTACTGTTAAAAGAACATATGGGATGTGAACAGTGCACAGGAATGGGTTGTTTTAATTTGTCTGATTTTTCTCAAACTATTCAAATTCAGTTAGATAATAACCATCATATCATTGATAAGTTTTCACAAATGCCTAGGGTGCCTAACTGGTTTTCTTGGTTTCACTGGAGATGGCTGGTAATTACAGGTATGCTTTGGTTATGTAACTATACTCCTATTATGTTAATGTGTGTGTGCAATTTAAGTAGTAGCTTAAAATCTATACATGCTGAAGTTACTCTACAAGAAGATTTGTCAAAGAAATAATCAATCTTCCCATGTTTTCTCCCGCCTGCTACTTCTATAGCTTTTCTTCTTCCTTCCTAATTACAACCCTTAAATAGAATTCGTGCCTCATATCAAATTTACCGAGTATCATAATTCTTCCAAGTGGTAAAGATACCTCAAGACAAATGCTGGGCATAGAAGCCACAGGGCATAAATATGCAAAGAAATAAAAAGCTAACCATTTCAAACAATAAGGCTTCTCTCTCACTTACCAATTCTACATTTCCCTGTATGGCCCCGGAAGATGACTGGTTAGCCAGAGACGGGTAAGATTCCTCAAGGGAGGAACAACCTAAGACAGGCACAGTCGCAGGGGGGTCATCAGGTGAGAAATTGGGGATCAACAGAGGTGAGGCTTAGAACCTCACCCCCCCATTCTGAGAGAAATCTTCTGCATACGTGGATGTTATATTGCCCTTGTCTAGCTTGGATTAACACATAGTCTACAGGCACACACCTGATCATCTACATTTGCTCTCTTACAACACTAAACTATGTTTTCTACCTTTATGTTGTATCTACCTACCACTTTGGCATTTTATTAAAAATAATAAAGAGAGAAATGTGGTATCCACATATAAATCAAGTATAAAAATCAAATGTGTATTCATATTTGAACTGACTGTTTATAGTTCATAATGCATGAGCAAAACCAAAAGTTTCTGTGATGACTGCCCTTGTACTGTTCACCATGTAACTTAGTCACTATGTAAGAATTTGTTCTCCATGTAAGAACTTGTTCGTTATGCTTCAGAAGATTGGAGACTGACGAAAATTAGGCTTGGGGTGGATTAATGATTGTGCATTGAGCATTGACTCCCCTATACAGAATTTTATTGTTGTTAACAACCATTTGATCAATAAATATGAGAGATGCCCTAACAACAACAACCAAAAAAAAGTACACACTTCCAATTGTAAAATAAATAAGTAACCGGGATGTAATGTATAGCATAAGGAATATAGTCAAAATATTGTAACAACTTGGTATGGTGATAGCTGGTACCTAGAATTATCATGTATATAAATGTTGAATCACTGTGTTGTACACCTGAAACTAATGTAATGTAATACTGTGTGTCAACTACCCTTCAATAAAAAATAATTATCTAAAAAAAAAAAAAACTACCAAAGAACAAAACCCCCGGGCCAGATGGATTTACCTCGGAATTTTATCAGACATACAGGGAAGACATAATACCCATTCTCCTTAGAGTTTTCCAAAAAATAGAGGAGGAGGAGATACTCCCAAACTCATTCTATGAAGCTAACATCACCCTAATACCAAAACCAGGCAAAGACCTCACCAAAAAAGAAAACTACAGACCAATATCCCTGATGAATGTAGATGCAAAAATACTCAACAAAATTTTAGCAAACCGAATTCAAAAATACATCAAAACCATCGTACACCATGACCAAGTGGGATTCATCCCAGGGATGCAAGGATGGCACAACATTCGAAAGTCCATCAATATCATCCACCACATCAACAAAAAGAAAGACAAAAACCACATGATCATCTCCATAGATGCTGAAAAAGCATTTGACAAAGTTCAACATCCATTCATGTTAAAAACTCTCAGCAAAATGGGAATAGAGGGCAAGTACCTCAACATAATAAAGGCCATCTATGATAAACCCACAGCCAACATTATATGGAAGAGCGAGAAGCTGAAAGCATTTCCTCTGAGATCGGGAAGTAGACAGGGATGCCCACTCTCTCCACTGTTATTTAACATAGTACTGGAGGTCCTAGCCACGGCAATCAGACAAAACAAAGAAATACAAGGAATCCAGATTGGCAAAGAAGAAGTTAAACTGTCACTATTTGCAGATGACATGATACTGTACATAAACAACCCTAAAGACTCCACCCCAAAACTACTAGAACTGATATCGGAATACAGCAACGTTGCAGGATACAACATCAACACACAGAAATCTGTGGGTTTCCTATACAATAACAATGAACCAACAGAAAGAGAAATCAGGGAAACAACTCCATTCACAATTGCATCAAAAATAAATAAAATACCTAGAAATAAACCTAACCAAAGAAGTGAAAGACTTATACTCTGAAAACTACAAGTCACTCTTAAGAGAAATTAAAGGGGACACTAACAGATGGAAACTTATCCCATGCTCGTGGCTAGGAAGAATTAATATCGTCAAGATGGCCATCCTGCCCAAACAATATACAGATTTGATGCAATCCCTATGAAACTACCAGCAACATTCTTCAATGAACTGGAACAAATCATTCAAAAATTCATATGGAAGCACCAAAGACCCCGAATAGCCAAAGCAATCCTGAGAAAGAAGAATAAAGTAGGGGGGATCTCACTCCCCAACTTCAAGCTCTACTATAAAGACATAGTAATCAAGACAATTTGGTACTGGCACAAGAGCAGAGTCACAGACCAATGGAACAGACTAGAGAATCCAGACATTAACCCAGACATACATGGTCAATTAATATTTGATAAAGGATCCATGGACATACAATGGCGAAATGACAGTCTCTTCAACAGATGGTGCTGGAAAAACTGGACAGCTACATGTAGGAGAATGAAACTGGACCATCGTCTAACCCCATATACAAAAGTAAACTCAAAATGGATCAAAGACCTGAATGTAAGTCATGAAACCATTAAACTCTTGGAAGAAAACATAGGCACAAACCTCTTAGACATAAACATGAGTGACCTCTTCTTGAACATATCTCCCCGGGCAAGGAAAACAACAGCAAAAATGAACAAGTGGGACTATATTAAGCTGAAAAGCTTCTGTACAGCAAAAGACACCATCAATAGAACAAAAAGGAACCCTACAGTATGGGAGAATATCTTTGAAAATGACACATCCGATAAAGGCTTGACGTCCAGAATATATAAAGAGCTCACACGCCTCAACAAACAAAAAACAAATAACCCAATTAAAAAATGGGCAAAGGAACTGAACAGACGGTTCTCCAAAAAAGAAATACAGATGGCCAACAGACACATGAAAAGATGCTCCACATCGCTAATTATCAGAAGAAATGCAAATTAAAACTACAATGAGGTATCACCTCACACCAGTAAGGATGGCTGCCATCCAAAAGACAAACAACAACAAATGTTGGCGAGGCTGTGGAGAAAGGGGAACCCTCCTCCACTGCTGGTGGGAATGTAAACTTGTTCAACCATTGTGGAAAGCAGTATGGAGGTACATCAAAATGCTCAAAACAGACTTACCATTTGACCCAGGAATTGCACTCCTAGGAATTTACCCTAAGAATGCAGCAATCAAGTATGAGAAAGATCAGTGCACCCCTATGTTTATCGCAGCACTATTTACAATAGCCAAGAATTGGAAGCAACCTAAATGTCCATCCATAGATGAATGGATAAAGAAGATGTGGTACATATACACAATGGAATACTACTCAGCCATAAGAAAAGGGCAAATCCAACCATTTGCAGCAACATGGATGGAGCTGGAGGGTATTTTGCTCAGTGAAACAAGCCAAGCAGAGAAAGAGAAATACCAAATGATTTCACTCATCTGTGGAATATAAGAACAAAGGAAAAACTGAAGGAACAAAACAGCAGCAGAATCACAGAACTCAAGAATGGACTAACAGGTACCAAAGGGAAAGGGACTGGGGAGGATGGGTGGGTAGGGAGGGATAAGGGGGGGAGAAGTAGGGGGGTATTAAGATTAGCATCCATAGCGGGGTGGGAGAAAGGGGAGGGCTGTACAACACAGAGAAGACAAGTAGTGATTCTACAACAGGTTGCTACGCTGATGGACAGTGACTGTAAAGGAGTATATAGGGGGGACCTGGTATAGGGGAGAGCCTAGTAAACAAAGTATTCGTAAGTATTCGTCATGTAAGTGTAGATTAATGATTAAAAAAAAATGCAGTTCCTATGTGGTGACCTCTAATGAGTTCTACACAATGATATAAAGGACATATAAAAGTGTAGGCAAAGGGTCTGTTTGTGTTTATACGGAGGATCAAAGCCTAATTTGGCTACCCCGAAAATGAACTAAGAAACGATATGAAAGAGAACTTCCAACATCAGCACTCTCGGGAAGACTCATGCCAGAAGATGATCATCAAAAAACCCCAACAAAGATCCACGCACTGCTACAGCTGTAGATGCACTCATCCCACCAGCTCCTGGACTTGCCATGGGAATGAAGGAGATATCTAAGCTGGCCTGTGCATACAGTAAAACAACAAATTTGACTGGATCTATACTGTTGGAACTCAACCAAGAATTAGGAAAAGTGCAAATTGTAGCGCTCCAAAATCTTACAACTACAGACTATTTACTGTTAAAAGAACATATGGGATGTGAACAGTGCACAGGAATGGGTTGTTTTAATTTGTCTGATTTTTCTCAAACTATTCAAATTCAGTTAGATAATAACCATCATATCATTGATAAGTTTTCACAAATGCCTAGGGTGCCTAACTGGTTTTCTTGGTTTCACTGGAGATGGCTGGTAATTACAGGTATGCTTTGGTTATGTAACTATACTCCTATTATGTTAATGTGTGTGTGCAATTTAAGTAGTAGCTTAAAATCTATACATGCTGAAGTTACTCTACAAGAAGATTTGTCAAAGAAATAATCAATCTTCCCATGTTTTCTCCCGCCTGCTACTTCTATAGCTTTTCTTCTTCCTTCCTAATTACAACCCTTAAATAGAATTCGTGCCTCATATCAAATTTACCGAGTATCATAATTCTTCCAAGTGGTAAAGATACCTCAAGACAAATGCTGGGCATAGAAGCCACAGGGCATAAATATGCAAAGAAATAAAAAGCTAACCATTTCAAACAATAAGGCTTCTCTCTCACTTACCAATTCTACATTTCCCTGTATGGCCCCGGAAGATGACTGGTTAGCCAGAGACGGGTAAGATTCCTCAAGGGAGGAACAACCTAAGACAGGCACAGTCGCAGGGGGGTCATCAGGTGAGAAATTGGGGATCAACAGAGGTGAGGCTTAGAACCTCACCCCCCCATTCTGAGAGAAATCTTCTGCATACGTGGATGTTATATTGCCCTTGTCTAGCTTGGATTAACACATAGTCTACAGGCACACACCTGATCATCTACATTTGCTCTCTTACAACACTAAACTATGTTTTCTACCTTTATGTTGTATCTACCTACCACTTTGGCATTTTATTAAAAATAATAAAGAGAGAAATGTGGTATCCACATATAAATCAAGTATAAAAATCAAATGTGTATTCATATTTGAACTGACTGTTTATAGTTCATAATGCATGAGCAAAACCAAAAGTTTCTGTGATGACTGCCCTTGTACTGTTCACCATGTAACTTAGTCACTATGTAAGAATTTGTTCTCCATGTAAGAACTTGTTCGTTATGCTTCAGAAGATTGGAGACTGACGAAAATTAGGCTTGGGGTGGATTAATGATTGTGCATTGAGCATTGACTCCCCTATACAGAATTTTATTGTTGTTAACAACCATTTGATCAATAAATATGAGAGATGCCCTAACAACAACAACCAAAAAAAAGTACACACTTCCAATTGTAAAATAAATAAGTAACCGGGATGTAATGTATAGCATAAGGAATATAGTCAAAATATTGTAACAACTTGGTATGGTGATAGCTGGTACCTAGAATTATCATGTATATAAATGTTGAATCACTGTGTTGTACACCTGAAACTAATGTAATGTAATACTGTGTGTCAACTACCCTTCAATAAAAAATAATTATCTAAAAAAAAAAAAAACTACCAAAGAACAAAACCCCCGGGCCAGATGGATTTACCTCGGAATTTTATCAGACATACAGGGAAGACATAATACCCATTCTCCTTAGAGTTTTCCAAAAAATAGAGGAGGAGGAGATACTCCCAAACTCATTCTATGAAGCTAACATCACCCTAATACCAAAACCAGGCAAAGACCTCACCAAAAAAGAAAACTACAGACCAATATCCCTGATGAATGTAGATGCAAAAATACTCAACAAAATTTTAGCAAACCGAATTCAAAAATACATCAAAACCATCGTACACCATGACCAAGTGGGATTCATCCCAGGGATGCAAGGATGGCACAACATTCGAAAGTCCATCAATATCATCCACCACATCAACAAAAAGAAAGACAAAAACCACATGATCATCTCCATAGATGCTGAAAAAGCATTTGACAAAGTTCAACATCCATTCATGTTAAAAACTCTCAGCAAAATGGGAATAGAGGGCAAGTACCTCAACATAATAAAGGCCATCTATGATAAACCCACAGCCAACATTATATGGAAGAGCGAGAAGCTGAAAGCATTTCCTCTGAGATCGGGAAGTAGACAGGGATGCCCACTCTCTCCACTGTTATTTAACATAGTACTGGAGGTCCTAGCCACGGCAATCAGACAAAACAAAGAAATACAAGGAATCCAGATTGGCAAAGAAGAAGTTAAACTGTCACTATTTGCAGATGACATGATACTGTACATAAACAACCCTAAAGACTCCACCCCAAAACTACTAGAACTGATATCGGAATACAGCAACGTTGCAGGATACAACATCAACACACAGAAATCTGTGGGTTTCCTATACAATAACAATGAACCAACAGAAAGAGAAATCAGGGAAACAACTCCATTCACAATTGCATCAAAAATAAATAAAATACCTAGAAATAAACCTAACCAAAGAAGTGAAAGACTTATACTCTGAAAACTACAAGTCACTCTTAAGAGAAATTAAAGGGGACACTAACAGATGGAAACTCATCCCATGCTCGTGGCTAGGAAGAATTAATATCGTCAAGATGGCCATCCTGCCCAAACAATATACAGATTTGATGCAATCCCTATGAAACTACCAGCAACATTCTTCAATGAACTGGAACAAATCATTCAAAAATTCATATGGAAGCACCAAAGACCCCGAATAGCCAAAGCAATCCTGAGAAAGAAGAATAAAGTAGGGGGGATCTCACTCCCCAACTTCAAGCTCTACTATAAAGACATAGTAATCAAGACAATTTGGTACTGGCACAAGAGCAGAGTCACAGACCAATGGAACAGACTAGAGAATCCAGACATTAACCCAGACATACATGGTCAATTAATATTTGATAAAGGATCCATGGACATACAATGGCGAAATGACAGTCTCTTCAACAGATGGTGCTGGAAAAACTGGACAGCTACATGTAGGAGAATGAAACTGGACCATCGTCTAACCCCATATACAAAAGTAAACTCAAAATGGATCAAAGACCTGAATGTAAGTCATGAAACCATTAAACTCTTGGAAGAAAACATAGGCACAAACCTCTTAGACATAAACATGAGTGACCTCTTCTTGAACATATCTCCCCGGGCAAGGAAAACAACAGCAAAAATGAACAAGTGGGACTATATTAAGCTGAAAAGCTTCTGTACAGCAAAAGACACCATCAATAGAACAAAAAGGAACCCTACAGTATGGGAGAATATCTTTGAAAATGACACATCCGATAAAGGCTTGACGTCCAGAATATATAAAGAGCTCACACGCCTCAACAAACAAAAAACAAATAACCCAATTAAAAAATGGGCAAAGGAACTGAACAGACGGTTCTCCAAAAAAGAAATACAGATGGCCAACAGACACATGAAAAGATGCTCCACATCGCTAATTATCAGAAGAAATGCAAATTAAAACTACAATGAGGTATCACCTCACACCAGTAAGGATGGCTGCCATCCAAAAGACAAACAACAACAAATGTTGGCGAGGCTGTGGAGAAAGGGGAACCCTCCTCCACTGCTGGTGGGAATGTAAACTTGTTCAACCATTGTGGAAAGCAGTATGGAGGTACATCAAAATGCTCAAAACAGACTTACCATTTGACCCAGGAATTGCACTCCTAGGAATTTACCCTAAGAATGCAGCAATCAAGTATGAGAAAGATCAGTGCACCCCTATGTTTATCGCAGCACTATTTACAATAGCCAAGAATTGGAAGCAACCTAAATGTCCATCCATAGATGAATGGATAAAGAAGATGTGGTACATATACACAATGGAATACTACTCAGCCATAAGAAAAGGGCAAATCCAACCATTTGCAGCAACATGGATGGAGCTGGAGGGTATTTTGCTCAGTGAAACAAGCCAAGCAGAGAAAGAGAAATACCAAATGATTTCACTCATCTGTGGAATATAAGAACAAAGGAAAAACTGAAGGAACAAAACAGCAGCAGAATCACAGAACTCAAGAATGGACTAACAGGTACCAAAGGGAAAGGGACTGGGGAGGATGGGTGGGTAGGGAGGGATAAGGGGGGGAGAAGTAGGGGGGTATTAAGATTAGCATCCATAGCGGGGTGGGAGAAAGGGGAGGGCTGTACAACACAGAGAAGACAAGTAGTGATTCTACAACAGGTTGCTACGCTGATGGACAGTGACTGTAAAGGAGTATATAGGGGGGACCTGGTATAGGGGAGAGCCTAGTAAACAAAGTATTCGTAAGTATTCGTCATGTAAGTGTAGATTAATGATTAAAAAAAAATGCAGTTCCTATGTGGTGACCTCTAATGAGTTCTACACAATGATATAAAGGACATATAAAAGTGTAGGCAAAGGGTCTGTTTGTGTTTATACGGAGGATCAAAGCCTAATTTGGCTACCCCGAAAATGAACTAAGAAACGATATGAAAGAGAACTTCCAACATCAGCACTCTCGGGAAGACTCATGCCAGAAGATGATCATCAAAAAACCCCAACAAAGATCCACGCACTGCTACAGCTGTAGATGCACTCATCCCACCAGCTCCTGGACTTGCCATGGGAATGAAGGAGATATCTAAGCTGGCCTGTGCATACAGTAAAACAACAAATTTGACTGGATCTATACTGTTGGAACTCAACCAAGAATTAGGAAAAGTGCAAATTGTAGCGCTCCAAAATCTTACAACTACAGACTATTTACTGTTAAAAGAACATATGGGATGTGAACAGTGCACAGGAATGGGTTGTTTTAATTTGTCTGATTTTTCTCAAACTATTCAAATTCAGTTAGATAATAACCATCATATCATTGATAAGTTTTCACAAATGCCTAGGGTGCCTAACTGGTTTTCTTGGTTTCACTGGAGATGGCTGGTAATTACAGGTATGCTTTGGTTATGTAACTATACTCCTATTATGTTAATGTGTGTGTGCAATTTAAGTAGTAGCTTAAAATCTATACATGCTGAAGTTACTCTACAAGAAGATTTGTCAAAGAAATAATCAATCTTCCCATGTTTTCTCCCGCCTGCTACTTCTATAGCTTTTCTTCTTCCTTCCTAATTACAACCCTTAAATAGAATTCGTGCCTCATATCAAATTTACCGAGTATCATAATTCTTCCAAGTGGTAAAGATACCTCAAGACAAATGCTGGGCATAGAAGCCACAGGGCATAAATATGCAAAGAAATAAAAAGCTAACCATTTCAAACAATAAGGCTTCTCTCTCACTTACCAATTCTACATTTCCCTGTATGGCCCCGGAAGATGACTGGTTAGCCAGAGACGGGTAAGATTCCTCAAGGGAGGAACAACCTAAGACAGGCACAGTCGCAGGGGGGTCATCAGGTGAGAAATTGGGGATCAACAGAGGTGAGGCTTAGAACCTCACCCCCCCATTCTGAGAGAAATCTTCTGCATACGTGGATGTTATATTGCCCTTGTCTAGCTTGGATTAACACATAGTCTACAGGCACACACCTGATCATCTACATTTGCTCTCTTACAACACTAAACTATGTTTTCTACCTTTATGTTGTATCTACCTACCACTTTGGCATTTTATTAAAAATAATAAAGAGAGAAATGTGGTATCCACATATAAATCAAGTATAAAAATCAAATGTGTATTCATATTTGAACTGACTGTTTATAGTTCATAATGCATGAGCAAAACCAAAAGTTTCTGTGATGACTGCCCTTGTACTGTTCACCATGTAACTTAGTCACTATGTAAGAATTTGTTCTCCATGTAAGAACTTGTTCGTTATGCTTCAGAAGATTGGAGACTGACGAAAATTAGGCTTGGGGTGGATTAATGATTGTGCATTGAGCATTGACTCCCCTATACAGAATTTTATTGTTGTTAACAACCATTTGATCAATAAATATGAGAGATGCCCTAACAACAACAACCAAAAAAAAGTACACACTTCCAATTGTAAAATAAATAAGTAACCGGGATGTAATGTATAGCATAAGGAATATAGTCAAAATATTGTAACAACTTGGTATGGTGATAGCTGGTACCTAGAATTATCATGTATATAAATGTTGAATCACTGTGTTGTACACCTGAAACTAATGTAATGTAATACTGTGTGTCAACTACCCTTCAATAAAAAATAATTATCTAAAAAAAAAAAAAACTACCAAAGAACAAAACCCCCGGGCCAGATGGATTTACCTCGGAATTTTATCAGACATACAGGGAAGACATAATACCCATTCTCCTTAGAGTTTTCCAAAAAATAGAGGAGGAGGAGATACTCCCAAACTCATTCTATGAAGCTAACATCACCCTAATACCAAAACCAGGCAAAGACCTCACCAAAAAAGAAAACTACAGACCAATATCCCTGATGAATGTAGATGCAAAAATACTCAACAAAATTTTAGCAAACCGAATTCAAAAATACATCAAAACCATCGTACACCATGACCAAGTGGGATTCATCCCAGGGATGCAAGGATGGCACAACATTCGAAAGTCCATCAATATCATCCACCACATCAACAAAAAGAAAGACAAAAACCACATGATCATCTCCATAGATGCTGAAAAAGCATTTGACAAAGTTCAACATCCATTCATGTTAAAAACTCTCAGCAAAATGGGAATAGAGGGCAAGTACCTCAACATAATAAAGGCCATCTATGATAAACCCACAGCCAACATTATATGGAAGAGCGAGAAGCTGAAAGCATTTCCTCTGAGATCGGGAAGTAGACAGGGATGCCCACTCTCTCCACTGTTATTTAACATAGTACTGGAGGTCCTAGCCACGGCAATCAGACAAAACAAAGAAATACAAGGAATCCAGATTGGCAAAGAAGAAGTTAAACTGTCACTATTTGCAGATGACATGATACTGTACATAAACAACCCTAAAGACTCCACCCCAAAACTACTAGAACTGATATCGGAATACAGCAACGTTGCAGGATACAACATCAACACACAGAAATCTGTGGGTTTCCTATACAATAACAATGAACCAACAGAAAGAGAAATCAGGGAAACAACTCCATTCACAATTGCATCAAAAATAAATAAAATACCTAGAAATAAACCTAACCAAAGAAGTGAAAGACTTATACTCTGAAAACTACAAGTCACTCTTAAGAGAAATTAAAGGGGACACTAACAGATGGAAACTCATCCCATGCTCGTGGCTAGGAAGAATTAATATCGTCAAGATGGCCATCCTGCCCAAACAATATACAGATTTGATGCAATCCCTATGAAACTACCAGCAACATTCTTCAATGAACTGGAACAAATCATTCAAAAATTCATATGGAAGCACCAAAGACCCCGAATAGCCAAAGCAATCCTGAGAAAGAAGAATAAAGTAGGGGGGATCTCACTCCCCAACTTCAAGCTCTACTATAAAGACATAGTAATCAAGACAATTTGGTACTGGCACAAGAGCAGAGTCACAGACCAATGGAACAGACTAGAGAATCCAGACATTAACCCAGACATACATGGTCAATTAATATTTGATAAAGGATCCATGGACATACAATGGCGAAATGACAGTCTCTTCAACAGATGGTGCTGGAAAAACTGGACAGCTACATGTAGGAGAATGAAACTGGACCATCGTCTAACCCCATATACAAAAGTAAACTCAAAATGGATCAAAGACCTGAATGTAAGTCATGAAACCATTAAACTCTTGGAAGAAAACATAGGCACAAACCTCTTAGACATAAACATGAGTGACCTCTTCTTGAACATATCTCCCCGGGCAAGGAAAACAACAGCAAAAATGAACAAGTGGGACTATATTAAGCTGAAAAGCTTCTGTACAGCAAAAGACACCATCAATAGAACAAAAAGGAACCCTACAGTATGGGAGAATATCTTTGAAAATGACACATCCGATAAAGGCTTGACGTCCAGAATATATAAAGAGCTCACACGCCTCAACAAACAAAAAACAAATAACCCAATTAAAAAATGGGCAAAGGAACTGAACAGACGGTTCTCCAAAAAAGAAATACAGATGGCCAACAGACACATGAAAAGATGCTCCACATCGCTAATTATCAGAAGAAATGCAAATTAAAACTACAATGAGGTATCACCTCACACCAGTAAGGATGGCTGCCATCCAAAAGACAAACAACAACAAATGTTGGCGAGGCTGTGGAGAAAGGGGAACCCTCCTCCACTGCTGGTGGGAATGTAAACTTGTTCAACCATTGTGGAAAGCAGTATGGAGGTACATCAAAATGCTCAAAACAGACTTACCATTTGACCCAGGAATTGCACTCCTAGGAATTTACCCTAAGAATGCAGCAATCAAGTATGAGAAAGATCAGTGCACCCCTATGTTTATCGCAGCACTATTTACAATAGCCAAGAATTGGAAGCAACCTAAATGTCCATCCATAGATGAATGGATAAAGAAGATGTGGTACATATACACAATGGAATACTACTCAGCCATAAGAAAAGGGCAAATCCAACCATTTGCAGCAACATGGATGGAGCTGGAGGGTATTTTGCTCAGTGAAACAAGCCAAGCAGAGAAAGAGAAATACCAAATGATTTCACTCATCTGTGGAATATAAGAACAAAGGAAAAACTGAAGGAACAAAACAGCAGCAGAATCACAGAACTCAAGAATGGACTAACAGGTACCAAAGGGAAAGGGACTGGGGAGGATGGGTGGGTAGGGAGGGATAAGGGGGGGAGAAGTAGGGGGGTATTAAGATTAGCATCCATAGCGGGGTGGGAGAAAGGGGAGGGCTGTACAACACAGAGAAGACAAGTAGTGATTCTACAACAGGTTGCTACGCTGATGGACAGTGACTGTAAAGGAGTATATAGGGGGGACCTGGTATAGGGGAGAGCCTAGTAAACAAAGTATTCGTAAGTATTCGTCATGTAAGTGTAGATTAATGATTAAAAAAAAATGCAGTTCCTATGTGGTGACCTCTAATGAGTTCTACACAATGATATAAAGGACATATAAAAGTGTAGGCAAAGGGTCTGTTTGTGTTTATACGGAGGATCAAAGCCTAATTTGGCTACCCCGAAAATGAACTAAGAAACGATATGAAAGAGAACTTCCAACATCAGCACTCTCGGGAAGACTCATGCCAGAAGATGATCATCAAAAAACCCCAACAAAGATCCACGCACTGCTACAGCTGTAGATGCACTCATCCCACCAGCTCCTGGACTTGCCATGGGAATGAAGGAGATATCTAAGCTGGCCTGTGCATACAGTAAAACAACAAATTTGACTGGATCTATACTGTTGGAACTCAACCAAGAATTAGGAAAAGTGCAAATTGTAGCGCTCCAAAATCTTACAACTACAGACTATTTACTGTTAAAAGAACATATGGGATGTGAACAGTGCACAGGAATGGGTTGTTTTAATTTGTCTGATTTTTCTCAAACTATTCAAATTCAGTTAGATAATAACCATCATATCATTGATAAGTTTTCACAAATGCCTAGGGTGCCTAACTGGTTTTCTTGGTTTCACTGGAGATGGCTGGTAATTACAGGTATGCTTTGGTTATGTAACTATACTCCTATTATGTTAATGTGTGTGTGCAATTTAAGTAGTAGCTTAAAATCTATACATGCTGAAGTTACTCTACAAGAAGATTTGTCAAAGAAATAATCAATCTTCCCATGTTTTCTCCCGCCTGCTACTTCTATAGCTTTTCTTCTTCCTTCCTAATTACAACCCTTAAATAGAATTCGTGCCTCATATCAAATTTACCGAGTATCATAATTCTTCCAAGTGGTAAAGATACCTCAAGACAAATGCTGGGCATAGAAGCCACAGGGCATAAATATGCAAAGAAATAAAAAGCTAACCATTTCAAACAATAAGGCTTCTCTCTCACTTACCAATTCTACATTTCCCTGTATGGCCCCGGAAGATGACTGGTTAGCCAGAGACGGGTAAGATTCCTCAAGGGAGGAACAACCTAAGACAGGCACAGTCGCAGGGGGGTCATCAGGTGAGAAATTGGGGATCAACAGAGGTGAGGCTTAGAACCTCACCCCCCCATTCTGAGAGAAATCTTCTGCATACGTGGATGTTATATTGCCCTTGTCTAGCTTGGATTAACACATAGTCTACAGGCACACACCTGATCATCTACATTTGCTCTCTTACAACACTAAACTATGTTTTCTACCTTTATGTTGTATCTACCTACCACTTTGGCATTTTATTAAAAATAATAAAGAGAGAAATGTGGTATCCACATATAAATCAAGTATAAAAATCAAATGTGTATTCATATTTGAACTGACTGTTTATAGTTCATAATGCATGAGCAAAACCAAAAGTTTCTGTGATGACTGCCCTTGTACTGTTCACCATGTAACTTAGTCACTATGTAAGAATTTGTTCTCCATGTAAGAACTTGTTCGTTATGCTTCAGAAGATTGGAGACTGACGAAAATTAGGCTTGGGGTGGATTAATGATTGTGCATTGAGCATTGACTCCCCTATACAGAATTTTATTGTTGTTAACAACCATTTGATCAATAAATATGAGAGATGCCCTAACAACAACAACCAAAAAAAAGTACACACTTCCAATTGTAAAATAAATAAGTAACCGGGATGTAATGTATAGCATAAGGAATATAGTCAAAATATTGTAACAACTTGGTATGGTGATAGCTGGTACCTAGAATTATCATGTATATAAATGTTGAATCACTGTGTTGTACACCTGAAACTAATGTAATGTAATACTGTGTGTCAACTACCCTTCAATAAAAAATAATTATCTAAAAAAACTACAAGACAAAACCCCGGGCCAGATGGATTTACCTCGGAATTTTATCAGACATACAGGGAAGACATAATACCCATTCTCCTTAGAGTTTTCCAAAAAATAGAGGAGGAGGAGATACTCCCAAACTCATTCTATGAAGCTAACATCACCCTAATACCAAAACCAGGCAAAGACCTCACCAAAAAGAAAACTACAGACCAATATCCCTGATGAATGTAGATGCAAAAATACTCAACAAAATTTTAGCAAACCGAATTCAAAAATACATCAAAACCATCGTACACCATGACCAAGTGGGATTCATCCCAGGGATGCAAGGATGGCACAACATTCGAAAGTCCATCAATATCATCCACCACATCAACAAAAAGAAAGACAAAAACCACATGATCATCTCCATAGATGCTGAAAAAGCATTTGACAAAGTTCAACATCCATTCATGTTAAAAACTCTCAGCAAAATGGGAATAGAGGGCAAGTACCTCAACATAATAAAGGCCATCTATGATAAACCCACAGCCAACATTATATGGAAGAGCGAGAAGCTGAAAGCATTTCCTCTGAGATCGGGAAGTAGACAGGGATGCCCACTCTCTCCACTGTTATTTAACATAGTACTGGAGGTCCTAGCCACGGCAATCAGACAAAACAAAGAAATACAAGGAATCCAGATTGGCAAAGAAGAAGTTAAACTGTCACTATTTGCAGATGACATGATACTGTACATAAACAACCCTAAAGACTCCACCCCAAAACTACTAGAACTGATATCGGAATACAGCAACGTTGCAGGATACAACATCAACACACAGAAATCTGTGGGTTTCCTATACAATAACAATGAACCAACAGAAAGAGAAATCAGGGAAACAACTCCATTCACAATTGCATCAAAAATAAATAAAATACCTAGAAATAAACCTAACCAAGAAGTGAAAGACTTATACTCTGAAAACTACAAGTCACTCTTAAGAGAAATTAAAGGGGACACTAACAGATGGAAACTCATCCCATGCTCGTGGCTAGGAAGAATTAATATCGTCAAGATGGCCATCCTGCCCAAACAATATACAGATTTGATGCAATCCCTATGAAACTACCAGCAACATTCTTCAATGAACTGGAACAAATCATTCAAAAATTCATATGGAAGCACCAAAGACCCCGAATAGCCAAAGCAATCCTGAGAAAGAAGAATAAAGTAGGGGGGATCTCACTCCCCAACTTCAAGCTCTACTATAAAGACATAGTAATCAAGACAATTTGGTACTGGCACAAGAGCAGAGTCACAGACCAATGGAACAGACTAGAGAATCCAGACATTAACCCAGACATACATGGTCAATTAATATTTGATAAAGGATCCATGGACATACAATGGCGAAATGACAGTCTCTTCAACAGATGGTGCTGGAAAAACTGGACAGCTACATGTAGGAGAATGAAACTGGACCATCGTCTAACCCCATATACAAAAGTAAACTCAAAATGGATCAAAGACCTGAATGTAAGTCATGAAACCATTAAACTCTTGGAAGAAAACATAGGCACAAACCTCTTAGACATAAACATGAGTGACCTCTTCTTGAACATATCTCCCGGGCAAGGAAAACAACAGCAAAAATGAACAAGTGGGACTATATTAAGCTGAAAAGCTTCTGTACAGCAAAAGACACCATCAATAGAACAAAAAGGAACCCTACAGTATGGGAGAATATCTTTGAAAATGACACATCCGATAAAGGCTTGACGTCCAGAATATATAAAGAGCTCACACGCCTCAACAAACAAAAAACAAATAACAAAAAACAAATAACCCAATTAAAAAATGGGCAAAGGAACTGAACAGACGGTTCTCCAAAAAAGAAATACAGATGGCCAACAGACACATGAAAAGATGCTCCACATCGCTAATTATCAGAAGAAATGCAAATTAAAACTACAATGAGGTATCACCTCACACCAGTAAGGATGGCTGCCATCCAAAAGACAAACAACAACAAACGTTGGCGAGGCTGTGGAGAAAGGGGAACCCTCCTCCACTGCTGGTGGGAATGTAAACTTGTTCAACCATTGTGGAAAGCAGTATGGAGGTACATCAAAATGCTCAAAACAGACTTACCATTTGACCCAGGAATTGCACTCCTAGGAATTTACCCTAAGAATGCAGCA